>NC_140774.1:72256414-77395380 GCF_044657685.1 Stegodyphus dumicola
GCTATAAATAAGCACGATGTTAGTAAATGTAACGTTCCGCACAGTTTAGTGAACATTTTTATTTTCTTTGCTTTACGCTTGTTTAAAAAAAAAAAAAAAAAAAAAAAAAAAAAAAAAAAAAAAAACTTTGTGCGGTAGGCGCGGATAATCAGGAGTCTACTGTATTATAAAGGTTCCTTGATTTGACTACATACGACTTCTTTCTCATAGCAAAAGTATTAACAGGAATTATTTCTACTTGGTAGATTAGTGAGTTAAAACAAAGACTAAAGAGAAATCTTCCTATGAGTAGAGATGTTTTCATATGTCTTTTTTCTTTGTGTGAGTAAAATGGCTTGTATATCATTTATATACAGAAAATTTCTGTGCAGATGCTGTGAATCCAAGTATGATGAACTACTAGCGTTCCGCCTTTCAACTATTTGGCGGAATGGTTATAAGTGTAATTAATCCATAGATGAAGCAAATTTATCAGAATATGAGTTAATATATGTTGAGAAATAGAATGCAGTTGGTTAAGAAGCACTGGGAGACTTTGATAAATGATACGACCTTGAAGGATTTTTTTTTTCCCCATTTACCAAAATAAAGTGTTTTTCGTTTTCTTTTTGTTTCATTCTTTTGTCTTAGACTTTTAAATCCATTCTAATTTGATTATAAAGGCTCTCTGAGAATGAGTGGTGGAATTTCAGGTTCCTGACTGAAATCTGTATTTTGTGAAATGAACTGAAAAAGAATTTATATTCAGTGAGTCAGAAAGATTACGTGCATGGTATTTTATTGTATACACGTCAACACCTGAAGATCATATTGAAAGAATCTGACACTCTTGTATCCAAAATTGCATTTCAAGATGTGGTCAACAGTTGGATCATCTTAAATCAAATACGTATGACATCAAGCATAAGAAATTTTCCGTAAATACCGAATTTAGGATGAAAATTCGTACTGACTTAACCACACTAGCGAGAGCAGTTTGGCTGAGAGCCAAGATGGGTCAGTTTAATTGAAGGGGTGTGGGTGAAAAGAGTGGGTATTTTTCGCTCTCGGAGGTGGCGGTTGGAACAGCTTTAATATCATTATTAGTCTCTCGTGCATTTGAAATAGATGAAAATAAATAATGTACAGGTTACTGGCAATATTGAAACGCAGGCTCGAGAGACGCATTCATTTTCTCGCACGAAGCATGTAATTATTTTTTTAAATAAGTTTTTATACTTTTTCTTCTCTTGTTTCTATTCTTGTTTTCTTGTCGCCATTTTTTTTTAGTGTAAAATAAAAGTTATTGCTGTGCTCCATCATTGGAGTTTACTTCAAATTGTTTAAGAAGTATCACAGAGTGTGGGCGATAAGCGCGGGTATTTTTTCCTCTTGGAGGTCGGGGGTCATTTAATGCTTTTTCTCACAATCGTTGAGCATCGCTGTTACTGACCTTCTGTTACTTTCAAATCTTCATTTTTACGATGAGTTCTAGTGTTCCAGAAAGCTCTAGAAATAAACCTTTCCGCAGCGATTTTAAGAAATTAGTGTATAACGTGATTAAAGTTTGTGATGAAGAATCACAATTAGGAAGACTGACCATCCCAGTTACGCAGTCAACACGCAGAGCGAGTAAGATGACTGACGTTTCTATTGCCAGCATAAACAGAATTCGAAAAGAATCTGAAAGTAAAGAATATGTTGAATTCTCTTCCCCTAAAAAAAGAAAAAAGGGAGAAACTGTTGTAAGTACAGGCTTAGATAATTTTGATTTGCATATTTTAAGCCGAGCAGTTCAAGACTTTTATGTCAAGGAAAAGAAGGTGCCAACTATAATCAAACTGGTTAAAATTCCATAATCGGAGTGAGCGCCAAGCTTGGCGAGAGTTCTTTTTTTTTGGCACGATTTTAATTTGGTTGTGGTTTCCTGCTGTATGTTTTCTTGTGGCAAACCTGCAGCTTTATTTCGGTAACTGTAAGAGCGTAAATTTAGTGTAGCCAGATTTTTGTTTTAAATTTAATTTTGAAATACTGTGTTTGTTTTTAAAAGTTTTACAGTTTAATATTATTGTTATATAGATGTTTAATATTATATTTATATAAATATTTGCAGAAGAAGTTGTTGGTAAGAGAATGTTGAATTTCATATGACATGAAGTTTATAATTTTTGAATGTTTTCGTTTAATTTTATTTATTTAATTTTTTTAAAGTTTTTTTTCTTGCATGTGGCAATCGAAAGATGTGAAATATTTAAAGCTTTGAATGAAAGTTGTTTAGTGTGTTGAATTCCACGACGATAGTAACTTGAATATTTTAGTTAGTTTATGATGCTGAATACGCATAATTTGCTATTCTGTTTACGTTTAAAACTGACTTCGCAGTGCTCTGATCTGATAAGTGTATAAATTTATTTACTTAATAATTATTTACAAGAATTGTTCATTCTACTATTTTATGATGAATTACATATACATATAGGACTATGCTTTTACTTGCAAAGCTGTTGGACTTTTTTTTACTCATCTAGTATTTTACCATCTCATTTTACTATTCTATTTACATAAAATAACGGCGTTTCACTACTGCAAAACTTAAAAGTTACTATTCTGTTGACGTTTAAAAATAACATTTTAGTGCTTTCATTGCCGCCTAAAAAATTCGCCAAATTTTGAAGGCCAAAATAGTTTGGCGCTAACTTAGTCCGCTTATGGAGTTTTAGCCATCAAACTGCTTCCTGTATTAAAAGACACAATCAATTTTCCTTGGCAAAGAGAAACGCTAAGTAAGATTCTTCGAGAAATGGTTTCATCTGGAAAAAGTCTCCGAATAAAAGAAGTGTTTTACTAGAAAGACCTGACATTGTTTTGTCAAGAACAATGTATTTGAGGAATATTAAAAGGTACAGAGAAGAATCCCGTCCCCTAATTTACATAGATGAAACATGGGCGGACAGCAATTTAACGTTTGGAAAATGCTGGCAATCAAATGAAGTCAGTGGGATTTTAGAAACAGGGAATGCCTCTCGACGCATAATAATTTTATGTGCTGCTTGTGAGATGGGTTCATTCCCAATACTAGTTTAATTTATGAAACGAACTCTACAACTGGCGATTATCACGGACAAATGAATTCTTCAATATTTGAAAAATGAGCAAACGAGAAGTTAATTTCAAACCTACCGCCAAATCTGTTATACTAATTATTGATAATGCGCCGTATCATTCGGAGCAGCTAAATGAAACCCTCAATACCTCCCCAAAAAAGGAAGATATAATGCAGTGGCTGACAAAAAACATTTCTTTTTGTTCCAAATGCTCCCAAAGTTAAAACTTTCAAATTTGATTGTATAATGGAATAACAAGGCCATACAGTTCTGCGACTCCCTCCATATCACTGTGATATAAACGCCATAGAATATGTGTGGGCTGAAGTAAAAAAATTATGTTCCAAGTCAGAACACGACTGCAGATATAAACCATGTCGAATTTATTGCGTTTCACAAACGAGGCTATTGAAGGTGTTTCGGTGAACAATTGGTTTGGTTTGGTTTGGTTTGGTTTATTTAATTACGGCAAAGCACACAAGGGCTATCTGCCTAAGGGGGAGGGATGCCTTCGTGGAGGACTTTCTAAGGAAAACTGGCTCGTGGGTGAACAATTGGAAGAAGTACTGTTATTATGTAAAGAATTTAGAAACTGAATATTGGAGAAAAGATGGTATTATAGAGGAATTGTGTGAACCATTGAGTTTTACTGTCAGCGACAATTCGGATTCTGAATTCTGTACGAGTTCCGACGACCGCTATGTCACCAAAATAAATGTAAAGGGGGGAAAAAGGTGTGACATGTGTAATTAAAATTAAAATAATTTTTATGCAATCTCTTCTCATTAAATTGCTTTATTTTATTTATAGATCATTTGATTATATTAATAAATGCAATTTATTAAAGAATATTTATTTGATAAAAGTTTTTCATTCAATGTTTGAAAATATTAAAAATTAACTAAGATGCATTATCTAAATGATTATTAATTTAATTGTTATCTATTAAATTATTATTAAATTAATATTATCTATTAAAATATTTATAAACTGACGATGACTTGTATTAAGACAAATAGTTTACTATTACAGTTCTTTTAATGGTTTTTCTTTAAAAAGTTACGATCTGATGTTTCTATGCATTTTAATTTAATTCTATAATTTTAAAATTTCACGGTACATCAGCTTAAAATGTATAAAGCGCAGACAAAAATTTTCTATTGCGAAGCACTCGAAAGATAGAGTGTGAAATGGAAGAACCATTTAAATCTAAACTAGGCTACTGCACTCACCCCTACATCACTGATCTATCAGTTCCCTTAGCCCTTCAAGATTCCCCTTGGCCGAGAAGCGCACCACTTGAGAGGTCGCTCGGGGGCGGGAGAGACGATGCATAAAGATTCTGAGGACGGTAGAGAGGGCCGTAACCTCAGAAAGAAATGAGAAATGTATTATCAACTAATGGCTTTGTGGCGGAAATTGATGGTATAAGATTGATATAAAAATCAAATAATGAATAAACGAATATAATGCCCACTTCCGCCCCAAACCGGATATTTACATAAATCTGGAATACGTGGTCGGACAGTATATAGCACATGAACACATTCGATATCTTCCTAAGATCCTCATGGGAGCTAATGAGTAAAAATTTTTTAGACCTTCTTCTTTGCTGAAAGTAATATCAACATGAATGTGAGCTCGGTCTAGTAAAAAGTTTTCTATTCCCTCAAATCGAGCAAACAGAAATGAAAACCATTGAGCTGATGATCTTCTTTCTATAAGATAGAGCATCCTTCACTTTGCGAATCATGTGCGAGATAAGTTAAATCGTAGCTTTCAGGGACAGAGGTTGGCAGATATTAACCTATCCCATGGCCCACAAAATGCCCTGGTCCCATCAGACATCTTATTCTGGAGCTTTCTAAAAAATGCATTTTACAGCTAACAAATTGATAAATTTAATCATTTCAAGAAGAGAATCAATCACATAAACAGTTGCAAGGCTTTATACCTGACGTTTATGCAGAACATGGAGCGAAACTTAATATTGTTATGACATCTGGCATGTTGTTAGTGATGTACCTATTGAAACTTAGTGCTGTTATTGGTACACATATTGGAACTTCTCAATATTGTTCATGATTTTTCTGAAAGACTAAATTAAATAAAAACAGTTTTAATTAAATAAAAACATTTCATAGTACATATTTAGAGGCCTCATGAATCCTATCATTCATTCCGAGGGCCTGTATATTAACACGCAGACGAGAGATCTTATACACCAACCAAGCGAAGCAAATGTATAAGTTATATACAGAGTTTACTGTCTGAAGCAATGTGAAACTAATTTTTTATGGCGGTTTTAAGATAATTTGTTATTATTAAGATATTAGTATTATTAAAATATTAGAATCGTTATTATTTTAACTTAGATTCTTAATCGTGGAGTACATGTACATTTTAAAAGAAAGGACTAAAGGGAATAAATAGTTGGACTTTATTGATTATTAGTACTGTTAGAAAAGGAACGTGACTGTATGGAAACTTCCTATTTTCTGACAATGTAGCGCGTGTCATGCCTTCATGCGGAAGTGATAATTCAATGTCATACTGAGAAATATTTTTAATCTATCTTGTAATACAAAATTTATATATTATTTAATAATAATAATGAACTGATCCAACGTACCTGCATCCAATTGGAGACTTTCATATTATCCATCCAGCCAGGGATGATGATTTTTGTCTCCGTCTCCAATAGAAAGTCGGATTCTAGAATGCTGATGAGATCTCCTGCTCTCAGGAACTGGAATATGTGGGGATTCTTTCTGGTATAAAGCAAAAAGGCTGTGGCAACGTCGTCCCTGTCCTGAGGTAAAAGGCTGATCGGCCTGTTGAGAGCGTGGAAAAAGGGCGGGCCGGCGCTGAAACAACCGATGTCTGGCATGCATTTTTCTTTATCATCTAAACTGACTGAAGAATAAAGTTACCATTAAAAGCTATACCATGGAATATAACAAAATTCAGGAACACTAATGGTTTTAGAATATCTGATCCAGTTATGTCGGTGTAAAACTCCCAACAATACTCAAAATGTAAGTTCAAGAGCATCTGAAACACGTATAGCCTCGGTTATTTACGTCTGTGGAATGAAGACAAGTTCAGATAATTTTTCTGTTGAGTAAATCATTTGTAAACGATATTTGCTTACGCTGACATTGAAGATAATTTATAAAACCTTTATTATTTAAATTAACTGGTTATTTATAATTTCAGCCTTTACTATACTTTCTCCCTTCCATTTCCTTATTAGAAATATAAATGAGTTGGACAGTATTTAAGCTGAGATTTTGGGATATTAAAAAAGTATGTTTTTGCCTCTAGAGTCCACGTTATTTAATTTTGCTAGCTCACAGAAGATTGCAGTTATTCGTGTTTGCGTTATAGCTGCCGTCATTTAAAATTATTACGCTGGTGAGAAGTTCTGAGCGAGCTTAGATTAAAATTAAAGAGTAGTCTTTGACTACTAGGTTAAATTTTAAATTTGACTATTACTTTAGTTACATGGCCACAGGTGGTGGATGATCCTGTGAGCACTAGAAGTGCGTTTATGTTCTAAGTTCTGTTTGAAAAAACATGTGTTTTAGAACCTTTCAAGGCTGTGTAGTCCATTTCAGAAAGCAATAATTCACTTAACGTCTATTAGGAGTTTAATACTAATTTATGCTAGTCAAACTCTATAAACTGATAAATAATTAGAATCTGTAAATTTCCGGCGAGTTTTCCATTTTACCTTGAAGGTACTTTTATTGCTACAACAGTTACTCATGTTTTAAACCAAACTAAACATTTTCAGGAATACCTGCGCTTCCGATAAAACGCAAACTAAAACATAAGTTGCAGTCTAAAAGAGCCTCTTCTCCTTACCGTTAAACTAAAGATAAATGAAAATATAAACAACACACGTCCTTCTTTACTGACTTAACAATTCAGTACCTCTGTTCTCTTGTTATTCTCACAGAATACACCTAGAAACTGTTTCTAGACGAAAACTAAATTAGGTTTATCAAACATACAGACAATTATAGTCATGGATAACAGCTCATTAGCTATGAGCTAAAATTGTCGCGGCCTCGTCGTGAAAGTGTTGCCACCTCTGTGCAGGTTAGTCATTGGTCGACAAGAAAGAATTATTCACAATTACTGCAGAACAAAAATGAAATGAAATAGCTTATTAGAAAATTTGGTTCATAAGTTAAACATAAGGTATTAACGTGTACTTGATCTTTATAAATGTTCATAAGCAGTTTTATGAAGAACAGTTTTAAATTTAAAATGAGCGCCGCCGTAAAGTCGCAGTCATTGTTGTGCAAGTAGAGCTCAGTTGCGCAAATTAGATTTCTTTCTATTATTAGTTAACGTAACAAAGCAAAACGTTTTTGACATAGAGCTCCCTTCAGTCAGCTTCGCTATTTAGAAAGATGCACATAGAATACATTTTCTAGAAGCATAATTGGTGAGGAAAAAATAAATCTTCCCATATTCATATTAACTAAATCATATTAACTAATTTCAATTATATTAACTAATTAATTTGATATCGAAAGACCCGACTTCTAATCTCGGAGAAGGCATAGATGTTTGTAAATGTACAGTGTCTGTGCTGCATGGATGCACTCTAAATATTTGGCGAGCCGAAAGTCCTCTCGAGAGGTTGGTGGTAGGGAAAGACCTCGGACCCGTACTCCCCCCTCGGGTGCTCTCCATCAAAACGGGCGGAACTGAGTAAATTCGTATTGTCACCCGTATGGTGCTCAAAGCTCATGCTAACGACAGGCGCATTCTTGCTCTCTTTGCCAAGATGAATTTCGTGGGCTTTTCTGATGTTACTGACAGATAAGTGATATGAGTCACAACAACAACAATAACAACTGTGAGAATTACCGTTGATCTCATGTGTTTGAAACATAAAAAGGATTTAAGCGTTTATGTGTACGGTACTACACAAATTTCACCACGTTTAAATTAACAAAATCAGATTTCCTGAAAATGTTTTTGTGACAACTGATAATAATATTTTCATTTTATGCGTCAGCAAGCACTATCATTAAAAGTTAGGTGCCTGCAATGTGTTACGCTACATATATAAATGTAAAAGATGTTCATAAAATAGTCATACATAATAATTCAATTTATAGATTAAACTGAAAAATATAAAAGTTAAAAATTACCCTCTCAAAGTTCATGCTTTTAAAATCGGCTACACTAGAAAATGTACTTTTCCAGAAGATAAGAAATAAAATTTAGAAACTCGGAGACCTTCTGATATCTTCAGTTACGCGCATCGTTCTGAGCCAGTTAATATATATATATATATATATATATATATATATTTATACGATAAATTAGATTAATGTGACAGGCTTCCAGTGTATGCAGTTACTTAAATAATAAATGTTAACGAGAACGTAATTACGTCTGTATACATTTTCTTGTTTACTGAATGAGTTATGGCATTAAAAATAAGATTGTGTGTTTGTTAAGAGCTTACCTGAATAAAAGTGCATTTGTTTGTTTTACCTAAACTAAAATTGGAACATGATGTGTGTTTTGATAAATAAAACTACTTTCCTTACTCATGTTGGCCAAAATAAGTATTCTGTTTTATGGAAATAAAAATATTTAAAATTTTAACTACATAATCTGATCGGAAGTAAGACAAATTAAACATCTGAACCCTTTCCTCCACTTCCTTCATTTGTAATAAGAATGTTTTTGATTTATAGAAAAAAAGGCAACATGATGTTTAACATAACATAATAATATTTAATATAACATAATATCAAGACAAAGTAAAACATCTAACATACCAAGACAATGTAACATAACAAGACAAGGATGTAAATTAAAGGAAACAACATAACGTTTTTATAAAAATTTAAAAAAATATATATAACTACATAATCTTAGTTGAAATATGTCAGATAAAGAAATAAGATCTCCTCTCCACTTATTTGCTTAATAATTAACATATATTTGGTTTATAGAAAAAAAAAGACGGCATAATCATCAAGATTTTTGGATTATTTGGTTTCACTATGATCTATACTACAATTCTGAATTTTTTTCAAAAAAATAATTTCTTGGTTAAAAAAAAAAGCGGCCTACTTGTTAATCCATTTGCTGTATAGTTGAATGTAGACGTCTTTCCATTCTGAACCAAGCGCAATACCAAACATTGAAAGCATTGTAAACACAGACAAATCTGAAAAACTGCATAACACAATGTCACTTCCACTCGGTTTAGCACCATTAGGGAGTCAGTAATATCACTTTAATTAGGAGCATCGGGTACGATATCGCACATAAAATTTGTCATTATGCTCGAAAGAAATAGAGAACGGCTATGATTACCTACGAAAGTTACCAAATGAAAGATGTTCAATGTCAAGGACAAACTAGGTCACCCGGTTATTTTTAACGAAGACTGTGCCTGTCCAAGCATAAAGGCGAGTTTTGGTTAAATTGCTTGACCTCTTTCTCGACTACTATTTGATGCCGAGTTGAATAAATGCCACTCATTTCGTATCCGCTTCAATGATTAGTAACTTTCCGGCAGACACCTTCGCTGAAGAATCTACAAATAGAAAACGTGGTAAGGGAAATTAAGCGGATGGCTGACTGCAATCGCCTGATTTCAAATTTCACTTAAATTTGAACGCCATCATATCTTCGAGTCAACAGAGAAATCTTTCAATTGGTAACTGATGTACATTTTTTTTTACATGAGAGTTATAAGTTTGCGTAGCAATTTGCCACGATCGTGTTAGCTATAAAGGGACGATTCCGAGTGACTGTGCCCATTCGTAATCAAAGACATTCTGAGTAATGAATGTAGATCAGTAGTTTACGCCAGGGAGTTGACCAACTTGGTTCTTATTGTGATTAACTTAAATACATCATTTACGTTGGGTAAATTATATACTCGTAGAAGAAAAGCTTTGATGCGCGAGAAACTGTGATTATTTATTTTCAATTACTTTTGTTAATTTTTAAAATGAAAATTTCCTCTAGAACTTAAGGAAACTATTTTATAGTACTTAAATTAATGCGCAAAGGAATTCCCAGTTTGTTAAATAGTTAGTTCATCGTCGCTGGCCGGAAGACAGCTTTCAGTAATGCGTAGATATATGTTGTTACTCGTTTATAGAGTGAAGAATTAGGTAAACGTAATAATTACTTGCACAAAGTCCCATCCAAAAACTGACTGGGATCGCCAGGGATATCTAAGCTTTTTGTGTGAAGCAATTAAAAATTTTGCACTAAATTTTATCGCTTGTTCCGTTAAAAAAATTAAATTTATAAACATTCTAAATAAAAACATCAGTTTAACCTCTTGTGGAAATTATTTTGATTAATTGATAGATGGCGCTAGCGTTGCGTGTTAAACGCGACGCGACGTGCCCTTTGAATTTCCATAGATGCTCCAACGGCAGCTGGATAGATGCTTCGCACACTAGTTGATTAGTAACAATTCGGTTCCTATTTAAAAGATTTCGATTTTCGATTGTGAAAGCATATAGATTTGTTTGATGACTGAACTACCATGTTTTAATTAATTATCTTTATATTAAAATGTAACTTTTAATATGTACATATAACGTGTACATATTAAAAGTTACATTTTAAAAGTGATTGATGTCGACTTATAGTGATCTTAGAATATTTTGAAACATCTCTTAATTTACACAATATATTAAATGTAAGAAACATTACAAATTGACCATCAGTTTCTACATTGTAAATTTACACAAAAATTTATTACAAAATTATTCTCCGAAGTAGTTTATTTTTTATCATCAGGGGGATTTTGATTTAACGTGACGTCTGGGATTGCTGTACTTATAATTTGCTCTCATTTAGTGAAATTCAGAATTTTTGTAAGACGTTAGTTTATTGTTGGTTGGACGTTTGATTAAGGCAGAGCTACTTATCTAAAGAAACGAATTGCTCTTGTGGCAGACCTTTTAAGGAAACCTGGCTCGGATTTATGTCATATATTGGAAAAAACCACAGAAACGCCCATAGACCAGTTCATTTTTGGGATTTGAACCCAGATCGAGCTACCAATATTCATTTGTCTTATCCACTTGGCCGCTGGTTTACGTTCATTTATTACGCAGGCGTCGAAAGCAAAGCCTGGACTTCGGATTATCAGGAAGCTTCCGCTAAGCCTGTATCATCCAAAGCGACTTTCGAATAACAGAGCCCAAACATTTTAATTCTGCTTTCTTGTTATTATTTAGATATTAATTTAAATCTATTACATTTTTAAAAATTATAAAATTTAAACCGTAAAAAAAAAAAAAAAAAAACGTTAGAAAATAAGATTTTTACGAAAATGGAAATGTCAGTATAGGCAATAAGAAGAATAACGGCCAAAAATGGAAAATTTCACTATGCAGACATAAGAATTTGTGAAATTCTGAACTTGTACCGTCATTAGGTTATATCGATTACACGAACGAACGCGACGAATTCTCGTCCACCTCCTCTTATTTCGGGCTCCCCTTGTAGAATTTCTTCAGTGTAACGAAATTGAAGAAACCCGCAATGCCTTGGCCGAGATTTGAACTTTGGATCTCCCGAATACGCGTTAACAGTACTTCCAGTTACACCACGAAGGCATGCGCAAAGGAGGGAGAAAATACCTTACAAATTATTTATGAACAAACAGAAAGAATTTGTCCGTAAATGCAAACATGTGAGCTATATCTTCCAGAATCTTATACATTTTAAAAGTTTTAATTCTAACTCGATAACACAGATTCAATATTACTAATGAGCTGCTGTTTTTGAGGATGAAGATCATTAAAATAAAATCGAGTGCCCTTTTAAGGATTTGCCTTCAGAGTGTGTCCTTCTTTTTTCTTGCAAATGCAGTATCGGTCTACCCTCTTGTGATGCTAAGTTTTCGTTGATGAGACAGCTATTGCTTCAGTGATTTCAGAAAAATTGCTCTGAGCAAAGTTCGACACTGGAGGAGGAAGCCTTTGTTAAAAAAAAATAGTAAAACTGCTTGGAACAAAAGATTCGTTGATGATAGTGAGTATACATTATCGAAATACACCAATAAAAATATTAGAAAGAATGATTATCGATCGTTTATTTTAAAATTTCGTTGATGCTCACGAAAAGGCTTTCATTTTCGAATGGCAGAGTTATTGAAATAGATCGTGTACTTAATCGTTAGAATTAAATTTGAGTACTGTTGTCGAAAGCGAAATGAAGTTTGAGGAAGGACAATAATGAGGATTTTAACGAAGTGACACAGTATAGGAAAACTGATATATAAATACCTTATAAGGTTTATTTAAATTAACATGTTGTTTCTGATAAATCTTTCTTTCAAGTCTATAGTTATTAGCCTCCTCCCCCCCAAAAATGCAAAATATACAGGTGAGTTTAAATAAAAGTGAAAGTTGAAGTTAAGAGAGAGAGGGAGCTTTGGCAATTTAGACACAGATATTTTTAATTATTCTGTTTTCTTCCAGGTGATGTGATGAGTATTGGTGAATTAAATTTTCACTTGTGGGCATTTGAAGGCGAGTTACCAGAAGCCAAGATCTTAGTCTATAATATTCTGACTTTTAAATATCCAGCTACATTGGATTATTAAGCCGGAAGCAGTGGAGGTTTAGTTTTGTAATTAACCTTAATTATAAATTCCAAGCTCAAGTACCAGTTTGTTTGCTGCTTTTACATGCCTTTTATTATCAGCTTGTGCTGTAGGACTCTAAATTAAGATAAAACAAGAAGTTGTCTGGCAGTCTATATTACTTTACGTACGTTAAGGTCATTTTCTTCACCAAACTGTAGCTCACAACCATAGTGACGACTGTTGAGAAATAGATCGAACCCTCTAGTTCGTTAAAATCCCCTAATTCCCTCGTCGCTACGATTTTTAAGTTTCTATTTTGAGGTAAAAGACTACGGCAAGGTGTAGTTACAGTTCTATTGGACTGTAAACCATATAAATTAGAATTTACTTAAATTTTCTGTGTGTATATTATACATTATACACTTGTGTGTATTTATATATTATCAACCTGTATTTCTAGTTTCGGACTGCATAGTTACATGAAACAAGTCATGTATTTTAAAATCTAGTTTTTTTTTAAAATACGATTGCAGAAGATTTGTATTGCCTTTCTCTTCAAAGTTATCATTTATTAAATTATGTATTTAAAAATTAAAAAGAAATATTTTTGGAAAACATTTTCAGAAAACTAGAATGCAGAAAAAAATATTTGTATTTGAGAGCAGCTATGGATGCCCGGAGCGAAAATCTCCCTGTGGCCTCCCTTATTGGAACGGGGACCCCTTGTGGCTCATTGTTGACCGATGATAGCCTTTAATTAGCTTCAGCTCTGAAAAGCTTCTCTCGCAAGAAGCAACTGTAACACACACTGTAAAAAAAGTTCCTAGTGCCAAATAGAAGTTCGGGACTGATTTTTTAAAGTCCATTTCCATAATAAACTTTTCGGCACAGATCACCTTTTAGCTTCCTTCTCTTCAACTTTTGCCGCTTGGAGGTGATGTTTCAACCGTTTAATTTCTGATAAGATTTCATTTCCTTCTATATCATCAAAAGATTCTCTGAGAATGTAAACCAACTTCGGAAATTCTTGAATTTCTATTTCAGTAAGAAGAAATGACTGAACGGCTGAAAATTTTTCGCAGATTTTTTTGCTCCAAACAGTATTTTTATAGTCATCCTTCTAGAATATAAAATTGCTTTTTTATATACCTACATATAAATACATATACCTTCAAACTTAGGTTCTTTGGAGGTCTCTCCAGATAAGAGGCCTGGAGCGGTCCGCCCCCTTCCCCGCTTTAGATTACTTATTATTTTCAGTTCAAGATAAAGAAAGTTCCAGTTTGTAGTTCAAGATAACTTCAGTCAATTACAATAAATTGATCATTCGAACGTAAAATTAAAAGGAAAATCGAGTTCATATTAGTAGTGCTGCCATCTAACGGTAGAAGTAGAAACTACACCATTTCCTTTCTTTTATTCCATTCTAACTGTATGGTGCTGCCATCTCACGACTAAATTCAAAGTCTTTAAGATTTTTTAACATCACGACCCTAATTTTTAAAACTTCTTGCAATCGACAAGCAATTCTCTAAAAAAAGAGCGGAAAAGGAACACAAGAAATGGATTAGAACACTTATTTTAAAATTTAGGAGGGCAAAAGTTAGGAATTGCATAAGTAGGGTGGCATATTAAGAAGGAAAACATTTAAGGCAGTAGGACAAGGAGTAACTAACTGAAAAACCACCAACAGCAACAACAAAAAAGAAAAAAAAAAAAAAAAAAAAACTACTTACAAAGTATTACATCGATTTAGCGAAAATTTATTAAGTAAACCTGTCAAAGTGCACGAGAAACACGTTCGTGTAAGATTTAAAATTAGTCAAAACAACAACCTTAATTTGGCAGAGATTTTGAATAAAACTCTATTGATTTTGAAGTCTGTCAGACAAAGATCTCTCTTTTTCAGGAAAGAAAAAAAAAATCTACAAAACGGGAGGAACGATGATCGTATTTTCTCCTAAATCAAAGGAGTTTGTATCTGATCACTCTCGAAATTTCTGCAACCGCTCTTTAAGTGGAGAAGAATATAAAGAATTATCACCTATTCCCTTGCATGCTTTCTTGATGTATTTAGTAGCACATCCAACTAGCAATCCAAAGATCTAGGCTTCGAATCCTGGAAAGGGAATTGCGATCGTTTCGCGTTTCCAGCTCCGAAAAGCCTAAACGCTTTACCAAAATGAGAAGTGTTAGCTGAATTTTTTGCTTAATTTTATTCAGCTGATATTTGCCATTGCGGTTTCAAACAGGGCAAAAAGAAAAGCCATAAAATGTGCTAAGCACACTGCATTATCACGAAGCAGCTTGTTACAAAAATAAGGGTTGACTATTCTTAATCATTTGGTCCTTCGCTAGATCGAGCGCCTGCAGATTCCTTTATATTCCCTAAAGCTAAAATATTATTCTAAAGAACAGTATTTAAGAAAACCAAGGAAATGTAATGAAGAAATTAAGAGGCATTCGATTACTTGACACGTAAAGAGACGATCAAAAGAAAAGTTCTGAGAGAAAAAAAAATTCTGAGAGCTCAGATTTTTAACGATTACCGAAAAGGATTTATTTATTAAAAGTTTTTACGCTCTCGCTGATCTCGAAGTGTAACAGTCTGCTGTTGCACTCATTCCTTCTAGCTTTATTATTAAGCACCATTTTCTTCGCACTTACCCCATTTCAACAGCAAAATGACAAAAAATTTAACAGCATGTTTAGATTTTCGATGCCCTGTGTTACGTGTTGGTAAACATTTTCTGTTTTCTATCAGTGTTTTCTGAGTTCATCATATCAATGTCCAGTTTTCTTAGTATGATGGCTTGGAAATTTTTTTTGTCATTTTATTATTAACGTTTTGTGCGATAACTTTTTTATTAAATATCACGTTCTTCTCACATAAGGCCGCATAAAATTCATTTCAACAGAAAAATCTTAAAGCATGGAAAAACAAAGTAACTTTAGAATTTCCGATAGATAGTCTTGAGCGCTGAAGATAGAAATATTATATTTCGTGCAGAGTTGCCATTGGTTTCTTTCAAATCGTTGAGTTTTTTAATCAAAAGTTTTTGCAAAATATGAATATAAAATTAGACAATCAAAATTCGAGCTTCCAGGAGCACACGTTTGGGAACGTCATTCAAAATTTAATGGCTCCAAGTACCTTAGTTATTTCAAAATGCAAGGAACATACACACATGCATACATACATGCAGATTCTTTATTATTTAAGTCTTTTAAAGGTAATGCAGGGCGATAGTATTTGGTGACAACAGTTTGAAAAGTGAATTGCCGTTTATAGTGGACGACATAAAATGCCGTTTCGAGACTAATAGGCCATTCAGGCTAACACCTTTTTGGGCTTTAAAAAAAAAGAAAAAGAAAAGAAAGCCAATAGTACGAGAAGGAAATGCAGGGCGAATCCTGAATTTTCTCGAATATCAGAGTCTGAATTCGAATCCTAAAAGGCTCCTGAATCGAAATTCGAATAGTTCAAACCTTAGAGATAAAAACAATCGTTGGGAGCGGGCGAAGAAGATAGAAACAAACAAACTTTTTCTAAATATAATTGTGGATTAAATGATGTGTAAAATATTAAATATGAAATGATAATTACTGAAAATAACCAGACCCGTTGCTTTCCGATAAGAAATACAAAATTTGCACAAAACCTTTATGTTTTCGTGACTCATAGGACGCAGAAATAAATTTTGCAGATTTTAAAATTATTTTAACTTTTGACACAAGATCGAAATTAGGAATATTAAATAAATATCACATACTCAAAAATATACAATCTCAGGACTTAATAATTTAATGGGGTTTTAATTACGGGACAAAAACTATAAAACGAGCAATGATTTGTCATTCTATTTACAAAACTTTTGTAAAAAAAAACATTATTTAAGCATATTTATTAGTCCCTGCAGTGTCTAGAACTTTGAAGTCTTGCTACTTAAAACATCTCTAGCATGCTTAATCTGATTTATGCTAGAGAAAATGGGTAGGATAAGGCATTTCTTTATTATATTTCATCTATAAATAGCTTCATATGAATCCATGACATTATTTGTCTCAAAGCATTTCTGGAATTACATTAAAAGGTATGTGCATCCATTTGATATTATTTCACCCAAACCGGTTGATTCCGCCTCCTGCTAACCTACAGTACTGCTGACAAGAAATCCTATCTTGGACTCTTTCACTTTAAGTATACATTTAGAATAGATTTCTTAGCATAACCTATGCTCATCTGTGAAGCAAACTGGACTCCAACCCCTTGATTACAATGTTCACATGACATCTGAAATGGGGACCTGGTTGCAGCTAAAGTATAAGGAATGCATCGGTGTTTTTTCCCAGAGGCCTTTTTGTGGAACTTAGTATGTAAACTAAATTGCATAATATATATCAGCTTAAATATATGTACTACCTTGCAGATACTGTAAGCTTGCTACTAATCTGTTGTGCTGTCATTTTACTGTTCTTTTAACATCTTAAATCTATGAAACATTCCCAAGGAACGGTTGTAGGTCATACAAGAATATCTTTAATGTATTTTCGAGAAACGTTTGGTCATGCTCTACATTTTCGTGGTTACTAGATACTTTTCCAGTCAATTTAAATTGTTTTTATGATAAAAAAAGCGATATTTTGAGACTTACTAAACGCATCTACCTAATTTTGACAAATTCTATTTGATTTTCCTTCTTTCGCTTGATTGCTGGTTTTTAAAATTAAATTATTTCTTTTCTATTTATTTTCAAACATTGTTCAAATGTACTGTCAGTAACTCAAACAGTTATGAGTGCCTTGACCTCACTTTTCTACTATTTGAACTCTATTCATATTCTTTTGCGCTCAGAAAATTTTTATGCTTTGACTGATCGCAATATTTCGAAATCGACAGTTTAGTGGAATCTAATACAAAACAGCTTGGTAAATCACAGCGTGTTTTTACATATTTCCTCAATTGTCTTTTAATTTTCACTCCACTTTACGACTTAAATTACTTAAACGATAGGTTTTCAGAATTCGTTAAAATTTGTTGGAATATATGTCAGAGAATATACCCAGAAAAGTGTGGAAATAAAAGATATAGGTGTGGTAAGAGATTTTTAAAAATCTTAAAATCTCGCCTTATTACTTCATAATTTGGTTCTTGGATTTCTAAAGAAGTTTCGTAGCCAATGTTACTATATTTGCCTGCCTGCCCAATCTGCTTCAATTTTGGGGATTGGACAACGAATTCTATTTTGTGAATGTATTATTCTTAATTATGACATCTCTACGCAGAGCTGATGCCAAAGGCATCGAGGTCAGAATTTAGAGGCGGCAAAACTATTAAAATTTAGAGAGGCACTAAGCGAAAAAATTTAGGAAACTAAAAGATTGAACCTCGTGGCAAAAATCCCAGGGAGCTTGTCTGTACGAGAAAAAACTATTTCCAGTTAAAGAAATGTTAAAATCTATTGTTTAAGTTTATCTGAAGATTATGATTTTGATTATACGAGAAGATTAAGATTGATGAAACTTATAATGTTTATGTTGAAATAAAACATTTAATGTTTCAAAATAAAAGTTTTCGAGATATACTTGTTTAAGTATAAATGGTTTCCTTAAAATAAAGTCATTTTTATTTAAATATGAAAATCAATTGTTAGAATAAATCAGTTATTCAAACCCATCCTGGTCACACTAATTTCTGATAATCGAAGGTCTTCTGTATTTAATGATGACAAAAAATAGATCTCACAATATAGTGTCCATTGCGATACTCTTTCTTTTTTTCTATGATGGACACGGCATGTGACAGCATTATGTGACACGTGATAGCATATGGCATGTGACAGCATAGTTACGAGTTTGCTGCTTGTTATTCTCTAATCTTAAATTTTATCTACGAAGCTAAGATGTTGGAAAAAGGAAATGAATGATGAAATAGAAACAAAAATGCTTCAAGCACAATGATGTTTAAACTGTCAAGTATTTCGTAAGCTTTTCATTTGAGGGAAAAATAATACAATAATAATAAACTTGCAATTGAGGTACTGGAATTGCATCAGATATTTAGTAGTATTACGAACGCAAAGGAAACTTTCTTAGAGGAAATTAAAAGGATTTTGTAGCAAATATCATAATGACAAGAAAACGAAATAGCTTTATGATTCATTGGACTTATAGTACCCGCTTCATAGTACAGTGCAGCATTTCTCAATATTTTTGCTCTTTGCGGAATAATCCTCGAAACTCTTTGTGCGTGAGATAATTCTCTTCTTACATAAATTATTATGTGTCATTAATTAATAGCTCCCTTGTCCTTCAGGAAACTTGAATTTCATAGTATCTTTTTTACAGTTGATTAAAGCAAAAAATTAATCAATTTTCTATTGAGGGAAATCAGGTTAATTAAAAAAATCAACCTGTTTTCCTTCAAATTTCTTGACAGTATAAAAATACAAAAAAAGAATAACTTCTTTAATTAAAAAAAAAATTGAAGTTAAAAAAATTATTTAAAGATTTCAATTTTTTAATTAAAAATACTTTAATGGTAAATTTTTGCTTGAAACTTCAGCTCATAATCTAATGTAAAAGAGAATTTATCATTAAAATTTTTTTAAAGGAATTATTAAAAAATAAAAGGATACAAAAATTATAAAAATAAAGTAAAATAAACGTTTTATCTGTTCTTCATTTTCAGATTCGTGTTTAACAGTTAAAATAACTTAAATTTTTACGATAATCCTATCAATTAGAAATGAGTCCTCAGAAATTCTACATACAGGAGATAAAATCACATATCTAAACTGAGCGGCTCATAAACTAGAAAAAAACGTAAACAATCGAGATGAGGGTTTAGCATTTCTTTTTATTATTGCTTGCATACAAGGTTTGAAACAAATATTTCCCGCAAGTCAGAAGTGAACAATTCCAGTTTCACAAGATAGAAAATTTGTGTTTTGAAAACAATAACGGCTTTCTTATATATATATATAATGAAAAAATGAATAGAAAGTAAACAGAAGTAATCCCTATCTTGTGCATAATCAATATAAAGAGAAAGTAACCTGAGATTAGCTACTTATCAATAAATTTAAGTGTTTATTGTTAATTTTGAAAAGGCATAAGATAAATAAAATAACAATAATTTAATAAAAAGCATGCTTATCAGAAAACTTAAGTATATGATGCTAAATAGTAAAAATTAGTAAACTAAGGTATTTTATAAAACTATTGCTATAACACTAAACGGAAAAATAATGAAATAATAATATAAATATAAGTATATATTACAGCCTCATCGTTGACGTTTCACGCAGATTTCTTGCGAAATCGGTGTGTTAACGGGGATCTCAATTACAAAGCGATAAAATAATCTAAGCATACTAGAGAAACAAAGAAAAACGGATTGCGGTATTTACTTAATGTTTCACTGTATGGTGAACTATAACCGATTTCATAACGCCTCGACTTAACACTTTGGGTAAAAAAATTATGTGTGTTTTTAGCAAATGATAAATATATGGTAGCAGAGAATTTTATTTCAAATTAAAAAAGTGTAGCGGAAGATTTGAGTGATTTTCCTTCTATATGCATGTCATCTGAGCTCAGGTGGTAGAATGAAGAATTTTTTGAGTTCGAGGTGCATATCATAGGCATGCATTAATAATCATTTCTTATTATAAAAAATAATATACAGATCTTCTATATGAACGGGTAAATATTCTCTAGAAAAATGCATAAAAATGATATAAGAAATAATATAATAAAAATAATATAATAAATGAAATAAATATGTACGAAAAACGTGCATCTAAAACTTATGGATCTAGGAAAGAATTATAGTTTAAAAAAATAGAAAATGTATCTCAACATTTAACACTGCATTGAGAATTCTAAACATATGCTGCAAAGCTTCTTTTAAAATTTTTGTAATTTTCCTGTTGAATTGTGTATGGCGTAAATGCGAAGAAAACGATGATTAATAATAAAGCTAAAAAGACAATGCGAAGAAAACGATGATTAATAATAAAGCTAAAAAGACAAAAAGAAATGGATTAACAGCTGTTAGTGTAACAGCAGGCTTGTAGATTGAAAGCTCAGCGAGAGCGTAAAACCTTTAACAAATCCTTTTGGGTGATCATTAAAATCTGAAACTCTTCAATTTCTTTCATTTAATTTAATTTAGATTTTTTTTTTTAAATTTTGTCCTTTGATTAACGTTTCACGTTGCTAAAAGTTGACCCAATGCTAAATTCTATTATCAATACCACTAAGAAATTACGGGCTGTGCGATATCGAACTAATCCACAAGCTCAATTGAAAAGTTCTTCTGCGGAACAAAAGATGGAGCCGCTAGCGGAGCAACGATTTAGTAACTTATTTGGCGACTTCGAAATGAGCACTCTTATAAGAAAGCATAGAACGAGATGTTTGATGGGGGCATAAGGAGGAGATGCGAAATTTGAAACGAATAATTGCTTTTTTCCCAAACCTGGCAATTTTATGAAGTTAACTCGAGGCTTAGAAAGAATCTCCCAGATATTGTTATTCCCCTCATTCCACAGGGAAAATGTGACTCTTTATCTTTCAGATTAATTTTTCAAGGTTAGGAGGAGTAGATAAATATAACCTCCCATGTAATCTGTGAGCATTTACTATTCCACAGCAAGCGCGCAACTGAACGAGTATTTTTCACTTGTCATCTCATGCATGTATAGTTTTACGTCATTCACTGCCTATTAGACGTTTCTTTAATTATTTAAAAGGTTAAATTCTGGACAGTTTTTGCTCATTATGGCACTTTCAAATTATTTGCAAGATATCAAACCGGAATTTCTTATAGCGTCTGCTACGATTACCCTGTGTATTCTTCTTTCTCTAATTTTGCGATGGGTTGTCAAAAAGAGGAATTTTCCACCCGGACCTATGGGCTTACCAATTGTTGGCTATTTACCATTCCTAACGAAAAATGTGCATCTCAAACTTATGGATCTAGGAAAGAAGTATGGAGAGGTATTCAGGTTAGTTGAACGAAATTTATTTTACACTTAGTATCACTTCAATTAGAATCTATTAGCGGTATTTTTTATTTGAAACTGTTGTTAGGTCTTACGTCAAATAAAAGGCTATGTCAAAAAAAAAAAAAAAAAAAAAAAAAAAAAAAAAAAAAACGCGAAGATACAGTAGAAGTTAAACGGTTTTGGACGCCACATATCGGGAACTCTGATACCATTTTGAATATTTTTCCAAGGTCAAGTTAAATTAAATTTACTGTTAATTTAGTTACACTTTTAAGTTTTTTTTATTTATTTAAACAATGCAAAATACATACGAAGGTTTAAGATGCTCAATTAATATCGGTGAATGCATACGACATGAAGATTGATATACGTTATTGCAGTTTTTCACAATAACGTACATACTTTTTTCATCCATTGTAATCGTAAATTTGTTACAAACTGTGTTCATAATGATTATTGTTCCTCATATTTTTCCATTCTCGAATCTTGAAAGAAAAGTTGTGAAATTCGGAAATTTAAGTGAAATTCTTTCCACTCACCTAAGAAATTAAAATTTCTTAAACTTAAAAATTTTCTTCAGTGATAAATTGCACAAGTGGGATAACGTTTTTGAATATGGGAATGATTTAATTATTTAAAAAGAAACATCGGAAGCTTACTAACAATTCTTATAAGAAATTTTTACATTTATTTAAAGACATACGCTGAATCTTTCAATGCGATGATTTCTAGCCAGGTTTCTTGGAATGAACAAATACAATTATAATTGCTTTAAAAAGCAATGATTTCATCATAAGAAGTAACCAATGATCTGATTTACCTTATATCGCATAATCTAGAAAAAAAAAAAAAAAAAAACCGCTCATAGATGTGGTCATAGAACTATACTTAGCTGTCGATGTGCAAATATTTGTGCTCCGACTGGGTTATAAAACTTCATTTTTAATACAGACCATAGTGTGAAGGTAGTAAAGTTACAGAAAAATCCTGTAACTTAAATACATTATGAGCAGCAATCAAATTTAAGAGATGAAAAATGCATGAGAAAGAGGGATTCTTCCATTTCTGGAAATTTTACTTCCCAAAACAGGCTTCTTCGTTTAGAAGTTAAATTAATAGATTCCGCAAGAAAAAATTATTTAAATCTATCAATAATCATAAGAAAAATACTGTTATTTTCCCTACATAATAAAAAGATTAAACAAATAAAACAAATGTCATGTAGCCCAATATTTGCTTTCATGCTGCATGACACCTTCTGTCTGTTTTTATTGTTTCCTTACTGCAAGAAATAATTTTTTAACTAAGTATTTACCCCTAAATTTGAGATTCTAAACAACTTTCCAAAAGGTATCTCGAAAAATAAATTCATTACTGATTCAGGAATTTCTTCATTTCAGAAGCCACACGTTCAGGAAAACAAAAACATTGCTGACGTCCGAGTGGAAATTAAATACATGTTAATCTGTAATTTTTAGTCCAAAGGGGCAATTTGCCCAGAAGGAGTATTGATTTCGTTTTGGCATTTCGCTCTGATTCACTCTAAATAATGTTGGTTCACTTTTCAAATTTTTGCCACATATTTTTTAACATATTTAAAGAATTAAATAATGAAGAATCTGCATGAATTGTATGTATGTTTTTCGCATTGTGATGAAACAACGATACCTAGAGCCATCAAATTTTGAATAACGTACGTTTCCACCCGAATAAGCGCATTTAGAAGCCCAAATTTGAAATTTGGAATTTGTTTTATTATCTATTTCATATTTTGTAAAACTTTAACGAATTTTTGATTAACAAATTCAACGATTTAGAAGCGAGCAATGGAAACACTCTACGAGGGGAAAAAAAAAAAAAAAAAAAAAAAAAAAAAACCCTTTTTATCTCCAGCACGCGAGACTGTGTATCCGAAATTCTAAAGATATGCTCATTTTAAAATTATTTTGCGATATTGTTGTTGAACTGAATTTTATAGTTTAAGTGCGAACATGATATTAAATAAATAAAGCGAACACACAAAGCGTTAAAAATAGGCCCTTTGGGAGTAACGTAAAATCTGAAAGCTTTCAGATTCTCTCTCTTTTTTTTTTTTTTTTTTTGATTATATATATTTTTATGCTGCTTATTTTAGACTGAAGTTCTGGATTCATTTTAAGCAGATATCAAGGACGAAATCTGGCTTATCAGATGATAAATTTGTCTAGACAGAGATAACTCAGGTAACAATAGCTGAAACCAATTGCTTAAATTTTCGCGGACGGTACCTGGTTTTATGGACTGAAAGGCTAAAAACCAAAAACCATTTTCTTGTGGAATGGTTACTGACTAATGCTATGGAATCATTTCCCTCTTGAATAATTTCATGATGACTGAAATCTCTGACATCGTAGTTATTTGAAGATTCCAAAAGCGAAAATTTCTTTAGGAGAAGGGAATCTTACTTCTACAGGTTCAGTTTGCATATGGGTTATAAATGAAATAGCAGTTTTCATCCATAAAGTAGTGTGATTGAAAAAATTCGGAATTGCAGTCTGCCATTTCAATTTCAAATTTTAATACTTTCTGTTTTTCGACCTCTAAAACCTGGAAGAGCATATATATGCTGTACAAATTCAAACAAAAATTCCATTTAAATTCCCTTCGATAAAAAGATGATATTTTAAATTAAGATATAGCCGAATTATGTAAGGAAATATTTCCTCTAATTTATTATTTGGCAGATCCAACGGGACTGATTGAAAGAAAAGTCAGTCATTTTTATACGCATAGTGTAACCATAAGTATTAAAAATGTATCTAAATTCATATACTCGAATGAAATTAGCGTAACATATTATCAAGAAATCAGACAGATCTTTCCTATCGGTCAATAGTATGTTATTCTTATAAAGAATGGTATATGTACCTTCTTAATACCTGGGTAAAAAATGCAATAGAGTTCCGGAAATCCGACTTCCGATTATTCAACATTCCATATAACTCTAAGATCACTTTTTCAAGGGCTAAATTTTGCTAGCGAAGCAGCAGCATCTTTGAAATAATGAGACTGTTTATTTTTAGCTAGACTGCAACGATTTCTGACATCGCTTGTACAGTGCAAACAGTATAAGTACATTTTAATTACTGTATTATTGTAATAAGAGTACATACATTATGCGTGGGATCGTCCGCATATTTCACTCTTCTGTTCAAAGATTTATTATATAACTAATTCTATACCTTTTCTCCAGTGTGAAACTATTTCCTGGAACCTGTATAATGAATTAGGCGACAGGTTTTGTTCATTTCATGGAAATTCCAGTCTTATCTCTTTCCTCCTCTCAGTAACAAAATGGCTGAAGAAAGACAGATAACTGCTATCATTTATCACTTATATTTTTCCTTTCTGTTACTAGCTGTTAGCAAGCACATGGCTGCTAGGCGGGTATAGTTCATTTCTCATTTCAAGTAGAATTTCTCAGTTAATATCCAGGCTTATATGTAATGCACTGTTTTGTCCGTGCAAGTGAAAATGTCGAACAAGAAGAAAAGAAGTTAACATGACAACGGAAATGAATTGGATGCCTGTAAAAGCATTGACAAAACTGTCAAGGTTTTTTGTTATGTGCAGTTTCTGGCTTCACGGTTATTTCTAATTGTCGTGCTACTTGACAGCATATAGGGGTCTAGCAGTAGGCGCCAGTAAAAGTTAAATAATGTGCATAAATGATCCTTTTCGCTTTTGGTGAGAAGCCAGCCACAGGACCGGCAGCTGAACTGAGTTGCGAAACTGACTTGTTACGCAGGAATTTGTCTGAAAGCTTTCGTTGTAGGAGGTAAATAGACGCGGGAGCTTCGTAAAAAATGCCTAATCTGCATCATTGGCTCCATTTATTGTTTACTTGTTCCTTGAATAACGATGCAAACAGAAGAGTAGAAAAATGTATTGTTTTTGTCTAAGAGACGTTTTGTCGCAGCGTGATGTATCTCGGAGAACTTCCCACGGCAAACGAAAAAAGGAAAATACCTGACTTCGTTAGTTAATATTAAATTAGCTAACGAAGCTATCAAGGGTACGCAATACTGCCGAGCGTAGTAACAGCTTAGAGAAACGTAGCCAAAAGGCAAAACCGCTCTATTCAAGAATCCTAATTCTCTCTATGGAAGTCAGTGAACCTAAATACTCTCTACTACTCATTTGCATTTAACGCGATTCTAAAAACTCATTCCGGTAAGGAATTGTAAACTGAAGCTGGAAAAGACAAGATAAGAGCTTAAAAATAGCTATTATAAAATTAGGATGTACCTTACAAGGGAGTAAGATTAAAATTTTGTAGTTTATTAAATTTTGTAAGTGATTATTCCGCTCCAAAATATTCTACACAACAGTTTAGGTATTGGTTGAAATATTATGAATTATGTACCCATCACTACACGTAAGAGAATATACCCATCACTTTTTCAGTAAAAATCGACATTTTTCGGTAACGCTCTCCCGTCAGCCTACGTTAATGGAGTGTGGGGGACTCTACTGTATTACGTTAATGTTATTACGAGTGAAATTTCACTCACAATATATGTTACATTTTACAGTGCGTATTTCATTTTTATTTTATTTATTAGAAACTGAAAAAGAAGATTATTTGAGTCATGATTTTGCCATTCGATTTTGTCATGAAAATTTAATGCATTATGCGGACAATAATGTAACTGTATGTTAATTGTTTAATTTTTTTCTAATTAGTGTGCGGCTAGGATCTGAGACGATTGTGATATTAAACAGCGCAAACGTTATTAGAGAAGCGCTCGCGAAGAGCGAATTCCTGGGCAGACCTCCGAATACGTCATTCACGTTGTTCGATTCTAACAGTAAGTGGTATTTATGACTCCTTTTCAAAAGTTTTTTACTTTCACTTGTTGTACAATATGCGGAATGTAATATACAGCTGAAATATCTCTCGTGGATATTTACAGTTTTTATGGGGTGTTTTAGTCACATGATTAATACTACTGCTTATTAGCAGATTGGGTAAGTCTCTTAAATAACTGGCGGGGATGAAACGAAACTGTTGCCTTTCACGGCAAGTACCAGCGATTATTACAAGTGATGAAATTATCTGAAGATAACGCTCTTAGAATAAGAAAAGAGAAACTTTCTTTCCCTCAATATTATAAGACTGTAAGTTGTAACTGATTCATTATAATGGAATTTACTTTTTTTAAAGTGGCAAACTCACTTGTTGAGCAAAGGCGATGATTTGAGTACGTGGACTCGACAGAACTCTAGATTAAAGGTTTCTGCCGGCCTCATCTTTACTTTCGCTAAGTGAGACCGGTGAAAGAAAATGAGACTCCTGAAATATATCAGAGAAAACATTTCTCGCTAAAAAGACAACAGCTCGTTCCTCAGAACTTCCAGAATGTTGATAAATTTTATGAGAAGTCGCAATTAATAGCGATTTAATTTTTCGTCGCAATTAATAGCAAATAGGAGTCAGTTGTTTCCTACTGTCAGTATTTCCAGTTTTGCCGGTGCTATTTACACAATTCTAATACATTTTTACTCAGAACTGCATGTACCTCGACATAAGAAATCAATTAAAAGCATAAATATAAGTTTATTAACCCCAAATTAAAAATTATACAAGATACCGAAACGTACACAAAATTGCAATAAAGTAATATATAAAACAAATAATAAGCAATAACGTATGAAAACAGTTATGCCATATTCCAAAAGCATAAATGAACATGAATATTTATGTTAATTTACCACAGTAAGCAAAAAAACCACTGATGGGTTACTCCAAACTTACTGTTGTGTGGTTATCGAAATGATAACCTTTATCCCGGTCTTTAAACTTTAGTTTTATTTAGTTTCTTCCCATCCGCTAATCGGTTTTCAATTTATTCCTCAGTATCAACATTGTAACTGATAACAGTTAAAATTCTTCGTAAGAACAATACATTTTGATATGGAATCACAAAAAAAGTTGATTCCAGTTTCATACGTCAAAGATGACGTAAATTCTTTCCTACTTAAAAGCATCAAAAATAGAAATCGCTTTTTAGTGAAAAATATTTACTACCAAAAGCGCTATGTAAACTATTACAAAAAATCGAGCTTTTTTTCGGCAAAATAGTATTTATTATCCCATACCCACCACTTATACACTAAACAGGAATTGTAAAGAATTCAATTGTTAGCTAAAACTAGCGATTTTCAAAATGTATTACTATTTTAGATACTTAAAAATTTGTTTCTACATGTAAAAATGAATAAACAAAAACATTATTTGAAAATAATTACTCCTAAAAATTTAAAAAGAAGGAAATATGCAAATAATTATAATATGTTGTTGTATACATCTCTTTATTTTGACGGTAATTTAGAAGTCGAAGTTAAAGAGAAATTTTGTAGCTATTGCATGCAAAGCATAAAATGAAGAATATCTCTTAAAAATTAATTATACCAAACACAATAAATAATAATAGCACATTTAGTGAAATATTGCTAATAACTAAGCATTTCTCTTGGAATTAGAAATGACTAAATTTTCCTGTTTGTCCCGTCATTTTACATTACATAGCATTACCTGTCATTGTCATTTATCATCAATATTTCCATTCCACGAGAAATCAGCGATGAGTTTATCATGATCGCGACATAGCAAATTGTATGTCTAGTTAGATCATACCATTTCACTGAACCTAAGATCTATTCATCTCTGGAGTTGAAACCGTGCATTGCTTTACAAACCGAGCGATTCAAGAACAATACATATGTACTTCTTAACAAATCTCATTTCGAGGTTAGAAATCTTTAGAGTCGAGTATTTACTTTTCGATTCATACTAGGGTCGTTACTTTAATTGAATACTTGAATATACATGTATTATTTAACTTAAACACTTGAATATACATGCATATTACACATTTTTAGAACGATTTCGGTAAATAATTCAAAAAAAGTAAAGGTTTAGGAATAAAAATTTCAGGCAACAACTTCTTTGAAATGAGAAATATTGTCTGCTGTTTTTAAATTTATCCTTCTTTTAAAATGACGCGTATAAACAAGCTGCGGACTGAAGGGTATGTTTTTGCTATTTCTGAAAAGAGACATTTCCATTTCATAATTGAAAAACTTTTTGAAAATCACGATATTAAAATTTCTAAGGGCAAAATAAGACACATTATTAATCGGAAAAAGAAAACCCGTCAGTCATTACTTTTCATGGAAAGAAGCACAGAAATCAATTGCAAAGTCTTAAAATACATCTGCAGCAACAAATAAATAAAAAAATGAACCAAGATTTACAACTTAAAAAAGATAAGGAACATAATGTTCGCCGGCTTTTGCCGACGTCTCAACCTAGAATGTTTTGTAGAACCTTGTATGCAAACAATTTAGCAGGAGATGAATGGAAATACATTTAGCATTGTTCATGTGTGATAATTGAGCTGTTTTATATGTTTGGAATGATATTTCCAATAAAGCCATACGTAACAACAACACATTGTGACCTTTATGAAGCATGGATTTACATGACTGAAAGAAAAATTCTGTTTATTATGGAAAACGAAGAGGAAAAAAATATACTGTTACGAATTTGGTATTTAAAAAGCTAATGTTAGTTCAATTATAAATTAAATGGTTTTATTTCTCGCGCAGTGCAGCGCGTGACGAATATTAAAAGAAAGCTAAGCCGGAAAAATTAAAAATACAAGAGCGCGTGCGTTAAATAAATAAATATCTCTTTTTGATTTCGAGAAAGTGCTGGAAAATTCTAGCGCGTGATTTTAAAATCTTATAAAAGGAGGAAAACATCTCAGTTTGTATTAGTTGCTTAGTTTGTTGTTGTTTAGAAAACTTCCGTTGTTGATTATAGCGAATTCGCGGATTAGCGTTCTTTAGCTGTTTTGAATTACGTTCTATTGTACATTTAAGTAGTTAAAAGATAACTACTGTGAGATATTGTGATACTGCATGATAATTTGAGAAAATTTAAGCATTTCTGTTGTGATAATAATAAATTTTTGTTCATTTTTCATCGGACTTGTGCATTCATTTCATAACGAACCCGTACGCACGCAACAATTTTTGGTGTCAGAAGTGGGATTTTGAATGCCAATCACAAGAGCGATGGAAGAACAGTTAAAACAATTCATGGTAGCCTTTACTACATTTAAAGAATAAATGAAAGACTCTGTTAAAGAAGAAATTAGGTCCGTTAAAGAAGAAATGAAGTTGGGCCAGGAATCCGTTAAAGGAGAAATGAAATTGGGCCAGGAATCCGTTAAAGGAGAAATGAAATTGGGCCAGGAATCCGTTAAAGGAGAAATGAAATTGGGCCAGGAATCCGTTAAGGAAGAGATGAAATCTCTTAAAAATGAGATGAAAGCAGGTCAGGACGAAATGAAAAGAGAAATTACCTATGCGTAATAGAAAATAAATTTGAGGCTATGGAAGGCAGAATAGATGCGGTTGAAACTAAAGTTGGACAAATAGAAGAAAGAGTTTCTTCGGTAAAAGAACAAGTAGAAGAAAGAATTTCTGTAAAAGAACATATAGAAGAGAGAATTTCTGCCGTCGAACAACAAATTGATGATAGGGTTTGTGCTGCCGTCGCCAAAGAAGTTGACAGCCTAAAGAAGTGCATAGCGACGGTAGGAAACAATTCTGAAGGTTTCAAATTTTTATCGATGCCTGCTCGTTCCGTTCTGAAACTATCTACATATGATGGGAAGACCTCCTGGCAGGTGTATAGGACACAATTTTCTATCGTTGCGGATGCGAATGGATGGGATTCCCAAGCTAAGGCCTGTCATCTCGCCGCTTCTCTGAGAGCAGACGCAGCGGATATCCTGCAGACGCTTCCCGAAAATCAAAGGCTAGATTTCGAAGCTCTATCCGGCGCTTTGGAGCTGCGCTTCGGCGAGAAATGTTTAAAAGACTACAGCAGGCTCCAATTAAAATCTCGTCAACAGAAGCTCACCGAAACGCTTCAGGAGCTCGCCACGGATGTTGAAAGGCTGTCACATCACGCCTTTTCGGAGTGCCCGACAGAAACAAGGGAAATCCTGTCCCTGCAATATTTCATCGATGGCATCCGGGACCCTGAAATACAGAAAGCACTGCGAATGGCGGATGTTAAAGATCTGAAAAGCGCTTTAGTGTACGCCATGAAATTTGAGGCAGCCCAGCAAGCCACCCGTCGAGACCGCCATCCAGTCAGAGCTGCTCAAGTCCAGGAGCCAGGGGATCAAGTCACTGCTCGTCTAGACGATTTAACTAGACAACTGAACGCCTTGAGACAGAATATTGGTGACAAGAAACCGGCCGTAAAGTGCTGGAACTGCGGTGCTGAAGGACACATCCGACGAAACTGCAGAACACCCCAGGGCACGGATGCTAAGACCGCTCCTAACAAACAGCAGGGAAACTAATTAGTGGCCATCTCGCGGGGCGGAGGTTGCCAGATCATGAAAAGCCCCAGTTTAAAGCGCTTCAGGTTTCTGCAGTGAGAGGCGGCAGTAATGGACTTTTCATAATAGGACATATTAATGGAGTTCCCTGCAATATGACGATAGATACAGGAGCCAACGTTACCATCATCCGAAAAGATTTGGCTCAACAACTGGGAAGCAAACTTATCTGGACGCCGCCCCGCGTTACCCTACAGACTGTGTCCGGTGAGAAGATCAACATCGATGGAAAAGTAAATGCTAACATCACGTTTGGAAGTGCCGCTTACCATCACACGGCATATGTAGCAGAGATCACTGATTCTTGCATACTCGGATTGGACTTTCTAAGGAAATACAATTTTTCCTTGGACTTTAAAAATAACGAATTGCATTCTACATCTGAGGACATAGCGTTATTTGGAGTCAATGATGAAGTTAAATCTGTCCATAAAATCATAGCACAAGACAATATCACAATACCGGCAAGAACAGAAATTTTACTTCCTGGATCCATAGCCGAAAACAGAAATTTCCGCTACGGCATCATAGAATATCCCAATAACTGTAATAGCCCAAAAGGAGTACTAGTAGCCTCAACACTCGTCGACCTATCCAGAACGGTTATCCCGGTGAGAGTCGCCAATTGTACTCCAGTAACCACCGTTGAAAGAAAGAGTAACATCCAAGAATCCGTGTCCTCAGAGAGAATTACATCGGAGTTATTGCAGAATGCGCAATTAAACAGTACAACAATAATTAAAATTGATAAAGAGAGGAATGCTGCCGATCGCGTCATTAAAGATCTTCAAGTTGTTTTCTCCCGCTCGTCTTCTGACGTGGGTCGAACTAGTTTGACACAACATAGAATAGATACCGGCGATCATCCCCCGATCAAGCAACATTCAAGACGTCTACCGTTTGCTAAACAGGAAGAGGTGCGAACACTGTTAAAAGATATGGAAGAAAGCGATGTCATCGAGCCTTCAGTAAGTCCATGGGCATCTCCCATCGTCCTAGTCAGAAAGTAAGACGGCTCAACAAGATTTTGCGTCGACTATCGCCGGTTGAATGAGGTTACGAAGAAAGACAGTTACCCTCTTCCTAGAATTGACGACATTCTAGACACTCTTTCTGGCAGCAAGTGTTCTCAACACTTGATTTAAAGAGTGGGTATTGGCAGGTAGAAATACAGCCTGAAGACCGAGAAAAGACGGCATTTACTACGGGACAAGGGCTTTGGCAATTCAAGGTGATGCCGTTTGGACTGTGTAATGCGCCGGCAACATTCGAACGTCTTATGGAAACTGTTTTGAAAGGCCTTTCCTACGAAGCCTGCCTCATATACCTGGACGACATCATCATCGTCGGAAAGAGTTTTGAAGAACATTTAGAAAATCTTAGGAAGGTGCTTCAGAAACTGAAAGAAGCCAATCTGAAGCTGAGTCCCGCTAAATGCAAATTGTTCCGAAAGGAAGTGACTTACCTGGGACATGTCATCTCTGCAGAAGGTGTGCTCACGGATCCTGAAAAGGTATCAGCCGTTAAATCCTGGAAACGTCCCGAAAATGTCCATCAGCTGAGAAGCTTCCTAGGGCTCTGCACCTACTATAGGAAATTCGTGAAGGACTTTTCTTCCATCGCAAGACCCCTACACAAGCTGACAGAGAGCAACCAAAAGTTCTTGTGGACAAAAGAATGCGAAGATGCATTTAACAACTTAAAGGAGGCTTTAACATCTGCTCCAATCCTGACGTATCCTCAGCTTGACCGACCATTTATTCTCGACACTGACGCGAGTAATGAAAGTGTTGGTGCTGTTTTGTCCCAAGAAATAGACGGCCAAGAACGTGTAGTGGCATACTGGAGCAAGTGCCTGTCTAAACCGGAGAGGAATTATTGTGTCACCAGGAAAGAGTTGCTCGCCATAGTCAAAGCTGTAGAACAGTTCCATCACTATCTATACGGCAGAAAATTCCTGCTCCGCACCGATCATGCATCATTGACCTGGCTTTTAAATTTCAAGAATCCTGAGGGTCAAATAGCCAGGTGGATACAGAGACTCCAAGAATATGACATCACTATCCGTCATCGTAAGGGATCATCACACGGAAACGCCGACGCCCTGTCTAGAAGACCTTGCCAAGAAAGCTGCCGATATTGTTCCAGGGTGGAAGTGAAATACGAGCTGCTGACTCCGGTCGCAAGACAAATTACAACATCAACATCGGCTGATCGAGAACCGTGGAGTGATGATGAAGTTAGGAAAGACCAGCTGGAAGACCGCGACATTAAACCCATAATTGATTTAATGGAGTCATCAAACAGAAAATCTACCTGGCAGGACATTTCTATCTGTAGTCCTACAACCAAACAATATTGGGCACTCTGGGATTCACTTCACATTCGAAACGGCGTCTTATACCGGAAATTCGAATCGGATGATGGGAAGACGTTCCGATGGCAACTTATACTTCCAAGATCCCGCATTCCGGATGTCCTTAAAGAGTTACATAGCACCCCTACTGGAGGTCACTTTGGAATAATGAAGACCTTGCAGAGAGTTCGTGAGCGCTTTTACTGGAATAATGCAAAGGATGACGTGCAAAAGTGGTGCCGATCTTGCGATGCCTGTGCAGGTCGGAAAGGAACGAGGAGACGCAGCCGAGGCAAGTTGCAACGTTACAACGTAGGGGCGTCTTTTGAACGTATCGCCTTTGACATCCTGGGACCTCTGCCACGAACTGCTGATGGCAACAAATACATACTCGTTGTCATTGATTACTTCACCAAGTGGCCTGAAGCTTATCCTATTCCTGATCAAGAGGCTGTCACAGTAACTGAGGTAACGATACAGCACTGGATTTCCAGGTTCGGAGTGCCTCTTCAGTTACATTCCGATCAGGGAAGGAATTTTGCCTCGGCAGTAATCAAAGAACTATGCAAACTACTCGGCATTGACAAAACTCAAACGACGCCATTGCATCCCCAGTCGGACGGCATGGTAGAGAGGTTCAATCGAACCATCCTTAATAACCTCTCATTAGTGTTTTCCAGAAACCAACAGGACTGGGACAAGAAATTACCACTCTTTTTACTGGCTTACCGCAGTGCTGTCCACGAGACTACCGGCTATTCTCCATCACAGATACTCTTCGGTCGTGACCTTCGTCTGCCTTGTGATCTATTGTTTGGCCGCCCTCCGGATGCTCCTTCATCGTCTGAGGAATATATTCAAGATCTCCAGGCCCGGTTTGAAGTGATGCACAACTTTGCTCGAGAGCGAGTCAACTTGGCGACGGAGAAGATGAAGACCCGCTACGACACAAGAGCTACTGAACATCAGTTCCACGAAGGAGACAAGGTGTGGTTGTGGAATCCGACTCGACGGAAAGGACTTTGTCCGAAATTACAGTCACCTTGGGATGGCCCGTATACAGTCCTAAAAAGGCTGAATGACGTCGTGGTTCGGATTCGTAAGTCTTCGAACTCTAAACCTAAAGTCGTTCATTACGACAGGTTAGCTCATTACTATGGCCATAGTACGTAATGTAAATAATTCTAAATAGTATCAGACCATGGTCCTTTTTGTTTATAAATGTGTATTTGATTTGATTTGCATTTAGTATTTGATTTGTATTTAGTATTTGTTTTGTATTTAGTATTTGATAGCATTTGATTTGTTTAAGTTAGTTATTGCATTTATTGTTTATATTGTTTGATATTGTAATGTAATGTTTATGCCTCAGTTGCATTTATGCCACAGTTGTAAGTTTAGCTTCCTGTCCAGGGATTGTACTGCCCGGGACGTGCAGTCCTTGGGAAGGGGGCAGTGTTACGAATTTGCTATTTAAAAAGATAATGTTAGTTCAATTATAAATTAAATGGTTTTATTTCTCGCGCAGTGCAGCGCGTGACGAATATTAAAAGAAAGCTAAGCCGGAAAAATTAAAAATACAAGAGCGCGTGCGTTAAATAAATAAATATCTCTTTTTGATTTCGAGAAAGTGCTGGAAAATTCTAGCGTGTGATTTTAAAATCTTATAAAAGGAGGAAAACATCTCAGTTTGTAGTAGTTGCTTAGTTTGTTGTTGTTTAGAAAACTGCCGTTGTTGATTATAGCGAATTCGCGGATTAGCGTTCTTTAGCTGTTTTGAATTACGTTCTATTGTACATTTAAGTAGTTAAAAGATAACTACTGTGAGATATTGTGATACTGCATGATAATTTGAGAAAATTTAAGCATTTCTGTTGTGATAATAATAAATTTTTGTTCATTTTTCATCGGACTTGTGCATTCATTTCATAACGAACCCGTACGCACGCAACAATACATACCTGGTTTGTCAAATCAATGCAAAGAAAGGGGTTTGTTACGGGATTCTCTTATAATGACTGTTACGGGATTCTCTTATAATGAGAAATTAAAAACAAGAAGAATGAGAAAAAATGTTAAAATCAGCTTCACTATCAAGAGAAAGTTTGACATCCGATATTTATTTAAAAAAAAAAAAAAAAAAAAAAAAAAATTAAAAAAAAAAAAAATTTCCATTTCTTTTTCCCAATGTTTTTTAACGAGTGAAATTTCACCAAGACAAAGCAACAAGTCATACTTTGAAAAGTACCATTGCATTCCTTGAAAAAATGAAGACTGATACAGATACTGCATATATACCTTTTCAATGTATTCCTGCAAAGCCCCTGATGTTTCACTTAGAGCAGCGGTTCTCAACCTTTTGAGTAACGCGTACCATCTAAACAAAAATTGAAAACCTTTAGTACCACCACTACAAAATACTACTACCACCACCACCACTCTTGAACAAAGCTCAGATCGCATAAATTTACCAGTGTTAGAGAAAAACCTCAATCAGGATGTTGGGGTTTTAATTTTTGAATTAAATAGTTAAAATACTTTGCTTCTTTCCGTACCACATTTTTCTCTTGCGTACAACCGGTTGAGAACCCCCGACTTACGGACTATTGTGCCTTTGGTCTCTTGAAAAAAGTTTTTCCTAAGCGCAAGCCAGGATGGATGAACGGTGGAAAGTAGTGGAATGGAAATCAATACTCCTGGAAATTTTATCAAAATCCCTTCTGTCATGAAAATCACGCTGCAGACTTATAGTTTAGAAAAAAGGCTGTCGGATCGAACATATATCTTTACATTTTAAACATTTATTAAACGATTCCTAAATCTTTTTAAAAATGTGTAAACACCTTATGTATATTATACACTGTGTCCATAAAAGTACTTACTCCAGTTTCGCAACCATTGGTCGTAAATATATACTTCTAGTTACAAAATTGTTTTAAATAACACAAATATTCATATTTTGTCATTTTTAAATTTTTAAATTTAAATTTTTAAATTTTAAAAAAATCAGTTTTATAGAAATTACGAAAATTAATTTTTCATACATTCCTTCGGTCCCTATACTTATATTTAAGACAATTTTGTACTTATTATAAAGAATTAAATACAAAATGTTTTACTTCTATAAGACAAAAATTCACCAAGATATTCAATTTTAAATTAAGTGATCATATTTAAGGTCTATACATAGATTGAAGAGCAAAATGTTTGCAATTCTACATAACTAAAATAACATATCAGTTTAGGAAAAGGTTTCCGATGTTAACATATTAATTAGCGAGCATTTCTATGTAAGATTACCATGGAAAATATGGCAATATAATTTAATGAAATTTTACAGAATTCGCATTCTAGAAAGCTTTCGACATTGATACGTTGCCAACTCGTAACTTTTGTATGAATTAAACATTAAAAACATCTTTAGTGTGATGATTTTTGAAAGATTATTCGAAAATGATGCTAATGAAATGAAATTTTATGACAGCCTATTTTAGACCAGAAACCAGACTAGAAACCAGACTTCGCGAATTTCATTTCTCTAGCATCGAAATTGATGAGCTAATTTCTCTCACTCAAAAATGAACAAACACAACACATTTTGTTTTCCAAAATAAATATTACAAGCAAACTGAGGGATTAGCCATGGGAAGCCCCCTCAGTCCCATCCTGGCTGATATCTACATGCATTATTATGAATCAAAATTGTTTGAAACTTTAAACTTCCCGGCATGGTTCCGCTACGTAGACGATACTTTTACCCTGTTTGAAGGTAATAAAGATGATTTAAATAAAGTTCTTTCAACAATGAATTCTATTGATCCTGCTATTCAGTTCACTTTTGAACTTGAGACTTGCAATTCTCTTCCGTTTCTCGACATTCTGGTCACACGTAACACATCCAACTTCAGTACTACGGTTTACCGTAAACCTTCATCGGTTTGCCTTCCACCACACTTTAAATCATGTCATCCGACTAAACAAAAGTTAGCTTCATTTTATTCCTATGTTTTCCGTGCTCTTCAAGTTTGCTCCTCCAAACTAGCCCTTGATGAAGAACTAAATTATTTAAAAGCAATAGCTATTGACAGGGGCTTTTCACCCAACATTATTAATCAAGCAGTTAAAAAATTCTCATCTCAACACACTAAAAGGTCTTGTTTTAGGAGATTATAAAAATTCTGTTGTCTTTCCCTCCTTTCCATCAATTAGCTATAAAGTTGCACATATTTTGCAGAAATTTAACTTTCGGGTTGTTTATTCTCCCATCAATAAAATTCCGAGTTCCATACTTAAGGACCCCATTCCGGATATGGATTCCTGGGGTATTTATAGGATCCCTTGCCAATGTGGTTTAATTTACATTGGCCAAACTAAGAGAGCCTTAAAATTTAGCGTCAAGGAACATGAGGCATATGTTATAAAAAAGGAAACACAGAAGTCTTCTGTTGCGCAACATTGTTGGTCCGAAAATCACACTTTCAATTTTTCTGCTTCCAAAATTATTCAAAAAACATCTTCCATTGGAGAACTGGATTTTCTAGAGGCATTTCACATTCATAAAAATCTTTCTGTTCTAGTTAATGATCCTAATTCCAATCCAAATTTACCTTCGGCCTTTAAAGAAATTATGTTTTAGTTCTGGTTTCGCCAACAGATGGCGCTACTTGCTTATTCTTGTCCAGGCTATCTTATCTTATCTAATCATTTTTTCCTATCTTGTTCATTTGCGGTTTTGCAGCTGAGGATGATGGTTCGGTAAAACAATCGAAACTAGTCCTGTGGAAATTTTGTAAATATAACGCTGATTTTTGTTGTTTGTCTTCTGAATTAGCCTATTTTAGCATTTGAAAACTTATAAATTATTTGGGTGAAAATTCTTTGGCATATCATTTGCAACGGAAGTATAAACTGAAGAATGTTACCCATTAGAAAACCGCAAAGGAATATCATTGAATGCCTTTTAATGGGAAAAAATAAACTTAATTACTTCAACTATTCTAATTCATTTATCAACCATCTCGTCAAAGCATGATGGAAATGACGTTAAATATATCAAATTTTGAAATTAAATTTCTTGACCAAATTTGTCTTACGGGAATCAAACTAAGCTCTCTGAACCCTTAAGTAAAGTAATTCCCAAACAGAAGTTTTTAAATAAACCAATTTTAATTCGTCAGCTTAACTGTTTTCACAACCTGTGTGACAACAAAAGCAATGTTCGGAGACTGCGAGTATTAACAAAATACAATTTAAGTACTAAATATGAGATTTGCAAGACAAAACGCGTCTACAAGCTTTGTTTCGAGCCCTCAATTTACTCGAGCAATTACGGTTAGTTACCAAGGCTAAAGCTGCTCTAAGTAATTCGGAAGCAGTGATAAATAATAGAGAGACGGTCAGAGAATGGTGCCAAAAGCTGTTCTTTGAAACTCAAGAACTCTGTACTTAAACAAATTAACTAGTTTGCATTCTGACGGGATCCGATAAAAGTAAAAATGGCAATAATAAGATGACTTGTTAATAAATTTAAACTTCTACAGTTTATTTGACTACTCAACAACTTCTTGAAATTTTAAAATTTCAAATCTCTATATAGAGTTTTATGTTTAATATAATATGGAGTGCAGGAAAAAAATCGAAAGGAATTTATTCTGCAAAATTAACAGCTTCTGAAATTTTTTGCCCTATTATTATGACACATGCCTGGAGTTTACATGTATAATTATAGAAGTGAAAATGCGCTTTTTGTAATAAAGGTCTAAATTAGAACTTACACGTAAAAGCACTTTTTTTTTTAAGCCCAAAGACGCGTTCGCCCAGAAGGGCTATTTGCCTCGCAACGGCATTTTTCGTCAAATTGCTAAAAGCATTGAATCACTTTCCATATTGTTGCTAACAAATGTTGTTGTCCTGTGTTATATTCAAAGAAATTAAATAACGAAGAAGCTGCATGAATATATGTATGTTTCTCGCACTGTAAAAAAACAACGGTACCTAAATCGATCAAATTTTGAATAAGGTAGTCCTCCACCTGAATATGGGCATCTGGAAGCCCGAAATTTGAATTTCGAATTTGTTTTATTATCTATTTCATATTCTGTAAAACTTCAACGAATTTTTGATTAAAAAACTTGATTTCAAAACGAGCAGTGGCAACATTGTACGGAAGGAAACATTTTTATCTCCAGTGCGCGAGACTGGCTATCGGAAATTCTAGAGATATGTTATTTTTAAACATTTTTTAGCCCAAAGGGATTATCCCAAATGCCCTCGAAACGTGTAAGTGTGGGTAAATTTTAAAAAAGTCCCTTTGGGCCTAATATAAAATCTGAAAGCTTTCAAAGTTTTTTTTCTTTTTTTCGTTTTTATCCCAAAATGGGCTATTAGTCTCGAATTCTGTGTCGAATCACTATAAATGATGAGTCTCTTTTCGTACTGTTGCCAGCAAATATTATCGTCCTGTGGTTTTTAAAAATAATTAAATAATGAACCGTCTTCATGTATTTATGTATGCTTCTCGCATTGTGAAAAAAGACAGTACCTAGAGCCTTCTAATATTGAATAACATAGTCCTCAATCCGAACATGTGCACCTGGTAGCCCGAATTTTGAATTTCGAAATTGGTTTATTATCTATTTCATATTTTGTAAAAAGAATTTTTGATTAACAAACTTCAAGCATTTGGAAGTGAGCAATGGCAATACTGTACGGAATAAAATATTTTTATCTGTAATGCGCCAGACTGTCTGTTGGAAATTCTACACCTATGCTGTTCTTAAATATTTTATGATTTTGCTGTCGAATCAAATTTTATGTGGCGTAAGTGCGAAGAACATGCTATTTAATAATTAAAGTTAATGCAGAAATGTTAATAATAAAAAGACCAAAAAATTTTTTGCAAGCCATCTTGTTATACAAACTGAACATTGATATGATGAACTGAGAAAAGACTGAAAACAAATAGAAAAATGTATGCCAACACTTAACACTGCATCAAGAATTCTAAACATAAGCTGGAATGCTGCTTTTAATTCTTTTTAATTTTGCTGTTGAATTGTATATAGAAGAAAATGATGATTAATAATAAAGCTAAAAAGACAAAAAATATGAGGTTGTAGGAGTGACTGTAACAGCAGACTGGTAGATTAGCACCTCAGCGAGAGCATAAGAAAACCTTAACAAATCTTTAAGAGTGAACGTTAAAATCTTAAATCTTTCAATTCTCTCTCTTTTTAGTCCAAAAGGGCTTTGTCCCTGAAGGACTACTGTTTTCGTTTTGCGATGAATCACTATAAATGTCCGTTTCACTTTTCAAACTGTTGCCACCAAATGTTAGAGTCCTGCATTATATTTGAAGAAATTAAATAACGAAAAATCTGCATGAATGTATGTATGTTTTTATTATGATAAAACAACGGTACATAGAGCCATCGAATTTTGAATGAAGTAATACTCCTACGAATATGGGCCTACGTAATACTCCTACGAATATGGAAGACCAAATTTGAAATTTGGAATTCGTTTTATTAACGATTTCATATTTTGTAAAACTTTAACGAATTTTTGATTAACAAACTCAAGAATTTCAAAGCGAGCAACTCTACGGGAAAAAAAAAAAAAAAAAAAAAAAAAAAAAAAAAAAAAAAAACTTCTTATCTCCAGCGCGCGGAACTGAGTATCAGAAATTTTAAAGATATGCTCGTTTTAAAGTTATTTTGCGACGTTGTTATTGAAATGAATTTTATGGTTTAAGAGCAAAGAACATGTTATTTAATAAATAAAGGTAACACACGAAACGTTAAAAAAACGCCCCTTAGGACGTAATTTAAAATCTAAAACCTTTCAGATTTTTTTTTTTTTTTTTTTTTTTAATGATAGTGATATGTACTTTCTTTACCATGAAACTGCTGTGAATAACAAAAAAACTGAGTTTGTTAATGAATGAAATTTATGCAATGTTAATAAAGCTGATGTCAGAGTGTTAATCTAAGAAGACCTATAAAAAAGGATAACGCACATCAGGCAACTTAATCTATATTTAATACAGGAATAGATTTCCACATCCAATCGTAGCAGTGTGAGCATCAGATTATCATTGGTTAGTAAATGTGAAAGAAATCGCTTGAACAACAAACTTCTTTTATGAATAATATTCTTAGATCGTTTCAGAATTCTATGATTTTTTTTAACTGTTTTCATTTTAAACTATGTATTAAAATTTTCAGAAAAGAAATTAATTAAAATATTTGTTTTTAAGAAATTATAAATGATCGGTTTTCGGAATCTGGCTACTATATTATTACTTTTGTCTATCGTTACTTTTAAGCGGTGTTCATGCAGAGCGAAGTTCGCTTAAGCGGAATTTTACTGTGTTTCAGAACTTTATAACTACACAGATATATATGTTCCTTTACATTTATGAATTACTTATTGAAAGATTATATTTGTTTTAAAATGCATGGAATTCCTTTTTAAATGTTTTTTGAATCCATGTGGAATGTAATAATCACCTTTAAGAAGCATTTATTTTTACGACGACTTTGAATGTGGTATAGCAGAAACTTTATTTTTGGCCTTGAGTTAAATAAAAGCTATAATATATGCAAGCGTATGTTTTTAAGTATTAAAAGTAATTACTCTGCATGCTCTTCTTAAAGAACTTTCTTCCTTTCGAAACTATATTCACTTAAATGCGTACGTCCTTTAAAAATAACTATTCATATGTGTACTCTCGTTCCATAAATTGTGCATCCTTGATATGCAATTAATGTTTAAATGTGGGGATGGAAATTTCCAGGTCCATTCTTCGACACGAACATTCACGTTTGGCAGGAACAGCGCAGATTTGTCGTACAGTCAATGAAGGACCTTGGGCTTGGTAAATCAAAAATTGAAGGACACATCCTGGTAAGTGATGTAAATTGTTTTATGTTGTTTCTTAGGTAAATATACGTAGAACCTGTTTTTTCACCACTGTTGAAGGTTTAATGGGAAAAAAAAAAAAAAAAAAAAAAAATACTGAATATTTCTGAAACAATTGTTTGGTCTGAAGGGGGAAGAACCCTGATATCTCTAATACCCTCCCCCTCTTAACTTTCGACTTCCATCCTAATTTTGTGGGAGATGTTGCACTTAGCAGTATCCTATTACTGCTGTTATTCACCATGCTAGTTCGCATGTTCATCGAAAATTTGCAGAGAGAAGGCAATTTTCAAGATCTCGCGGGGAGGGGGGATTGTCAAAGTTTGGATAAGTGCCTCGCTTTTCTCAGGGGAACAAGTAGAAGGGGCTCTAGATAACCTACAGAAATTCGGAAATTCGTTTTAATAAAGAAATTATGAATCCCAGATTTCAATTTTGAATTAAAAGTATAATTTCGATACGTTGATTCTAAGGTAACCAATATAAAAATGTATTCAAAAAGGGTTCTGCTTTTTTAAAAGGAAATTTAAGAAAACAATTGAAACGTAAAGGAAAAGATTAAGAATGAAATCGATAATGCTGTTGATTTAAGTATTTCAAGTAAACACATTGAAATAAAAATATTAAAATCAATTACACAAACTTGGCAAGCTTATTTATTGCTGTAAATAAGATTTAGTTCGCAAACACCTAATATTCGCAAAATTGAACGCTTTGAAATACCCTGAACAGCGCATAAAAATTAATTCATTAACTATTGAAGAACGTTTATTCTGTTTTATATGAAAAATAGATGGAAGTGGTAGTGACTTAAAAAAGGAAATCGTTCATAAGTTTTGGTGGTCTTCGCATAGCTATTACGCAAAAATATGATCTTAGTAATAAGCCAGGCGACTTCTCGCACAGGAGTGAAGAACTAAAACACAAAGAAAGGTTTAAATTGCTCTTTTATTTGATTAAACTGATCAACAAAAATGCACGTACTTCGTGCTCACAATAACACAGACTACTTGCGGTGGGAAGTTAAGAATAATTTAGCAATGACTTTAAATGGCAAAGAGTAGTGCTAGACTACTTAAAATTAACAGGCTGTCTCAGCAACCTACATCGGTGATAGACTTTACATAAACGGCCAGAAGGCGTATCGGCTACTCAGAGTAACTGCAGGAAGGACAGAATAGCAACGTGCGCTGTGCTAGCGAAATTACGTTTTGACTAACTTTCTCTATTCGCCTGTTTAAATACTGTTTTTCACCTTAACTTAATTTGCATCCTGGCGAAGAAATACGAGAGCAATTGAGGAGTTCAGAAAAGATAACAAAAATTAGACTATTGGTTATTCAAACTAAGGGTAACCCTACAATTAAAGAATTAAATCTATAAATATCCGGTATACATTGGTTATTAAAACATGTGGCACTGAATGACAAATCATTAAAGAAGATCGAAATAGCAGCATTTTGAAGCAAATCAGTTTAAAATTTTTATGCATGTTGTCTGCGGGAATTGAATGCTGCAAGGAACACGAAAATAAATAAACCCTTGCAATCCAAAACTGTAACTGGGTAGGAAGCCAAATGCATTACAGAAGAATTACGTCGTTTTTCACACCAAATAAGAGAAAATATTTCTGAAAATATTTTTAAAAAATGTTAAAATTTAGCTATAAAGCTTAATTCTGTTGAATATATCAACAGAATTTAAACAGAAACTAAAAACGAAAGGTAAATAATTCATATCACCAAGAATCAATCGATAAGAAAATTAACTTTACAAAATAAAAAGTGCTTTTATAGCAGAAAATAAAGAAGTGCTAGATGTTTTAATTTCAATCATGTTTATATCCAGATGAAATCGCGAAATTTTAAACTGATTTGCTTCAAAATGCTGCTATTTCGAACGAAGATACGAAAAATTAAAAGAAATTAATTATTATCTATTTGCTATCCTGGATAACTAACATCTTTTACAAATCCAAAATGTAACGTGGCAGGGCTTAATTTCTAAAAGTAGATGTGCCGGAGCCCAATGAAAGACCATCACGAATGAGGAACAAGAGTAAATAAATAAACAAAATGACTATTAAAATCATTAATAATTTAAAAATTAAATAATTAATGAGTATTAAATTAATTAACAATTATTTAATTGATATTAATAATTAATATTCATTAATTATTATTTAATTAATTCACAATTAATTTATTATTATTTTTAATAATTAAAGATTAAAGTAATTGAATAATTAAAATTAAATAAAATGTAAAGAGATAAAATTTAATAAACGATTTTTTATATAATTTTATAGCTAAAATAAAATTTTCTAGATCAAATTTATACTAAAATAATTGTTCCGTTTCATAAAAAACTGCCGGAGCCTTCTTATTTAGGGCTCCGGTGCGCTCCGACTAGAATTACAATATTTTCCCAAAACTAAGAATTACCGGAGCCGGGCTCCGGTGGGCTCTGTAACGTGGAAGGGTCTAGATCAATGGTTATCGCCTTTTTTTCTTTCGCGTACCCCTTAATGAAATTTAATTATTTTGCGTACGCATTAATAATTCTTATGGTGACCTGTATATACCGCTTTGAAAGTGACAATTTTTTTCATTTGATAATATTTCGTTTTGACTGGACGGTAGGAAAATTATATGAAAAGACAGCGGAAAAGGCAGAGGAAAAAATTTTAAATCCGTTATCATTGAATTTTTTTAAATAATAAAAATTTTTAAGCAAAATGAATAAAAATAAAAATGGGAAAAAAGAAATACCTTAATTTTACTTTATAAAAAATATAGCCTGAATTCTAAAATAAGTTATAGCGTTAGATACTCACACGGTGAAGAAGGCGATTGCTTGTGGATGTGAATTTTGATCCAATAAACCATAGAATTGGGAACTTCTTCGTAACTGGGAAATCTGCAATCTGGATATAAACATGAACTTCGTGATTTCGAGACGATATCTAACTTATCAAAAAAGGAAATGTGAAAGATATATGTTTGGGTTCACCGAACAATTTTGACTTATTGAATATTTCGTTTATCTGGAAAAGGTAATATTAATTTTTAATATAATTCTTGGTAAGAAGCAGTTTTGAGTATGAAGTATCGAAATTTCTAATCGTCGAATTTTATTGCAGTTTTCTGTATTACTGCCACAAGTGACAGAAACGTTTCTTGTCATTATACATGTGGCGTTCCGACAGATACTTCAACTTCTATTCATGAGATGGCGCCACGTGTAAAATCCAGTTCTTAATCGGAGCAGCAAAATGACGTCATTACTCACTCAGACTTCTCGAAAAACAACTGTACGCGACGGTAGCATGAACTGTGTTCCGAGCTCTGCGTTGATCTCTGCAATGTAATTTAAATTGTAATTTAGTACTTAATATATTCTTTTGTTATAGGAGATTGTCTACTCTTATTTTCTTTAATTATATCATGCATTAAGCACACACGACCACCAAATACATATTTGTTTGTACTACTGGAAGCAAAAGTTGCCAATGAGAGTTTTGATTATTGGTACTTGTCCATGTAGTTATTTTTATTAGTATAAAAAATACTAACTCGCAAGAGCATTATGTTAAAAACCAAAGCTAAATATTTATTCTTCTAGTTGCGATTGTTGGCTATTGGCAATGTGCACAAATGCTAAGACAGGACACCACTTTTAATATGAATTGCTTGCTAATAAAAGGTGACGATGAAACAGCATGATTGTGAGACTGTTAATTTTAATATTCTCACAATCAAAACAATCAACTAATGTCAATTAAACATGAATCTCTTCTTTGCATCATCTCAACAACTGAACTGTAGGTGTGTTGGGTGATGAGCAAATGTTTCCATATTCGATTATACGCGTATTACGTAAAATTTAGGTATAAAATTCTCCTGTGGAGTAAAATCGTCAGGGAAATACAAGGACGTTAAAACCACTATAAATATGAGGGAAACAGCAACAGAAGCAAAACAAAATATGCTAAATAATCAAAGTATTCATCGGGACATCAAAGTTTCGAGATCAAATATAATACTTAATATATTTCTAGCCTTTAACTAGAAAACAAAATATGCTAAACAATCAAAGTGTTCATCAAAACATTAAGGTTAGAGATAAAATTTAATTTTCAACACATTTTAGCCCTTAATTTATGTTTTTGTTCCAAAGAGCAAAGTCTTTTTGTTTGTGAAATGTTTAAAACTTCTTCTACCAGAAAAAAAAAAAAAAAAAGATAAATTCCATATTCTCGTTTAATTCCCACGTTTTTATGTACCCGGCTCATCAATGCATACGAAATCAGAAATCGAGAGGGAGAAAGAAAATTAAATGTAACTAATTATAAATATATAATAAACATTGCAATTTACCTTGAGTATAAGTCTTGAGACGACTGAAATTCTGTGATACAGTAAGTCATTACGAGATTGGATTTATGGACGACCCGGTCCCTTGTCAATGAAGACATTATGACCAGTGTAGGTCGCCTCGATCATACCAAGCTTGTTAATAAATAAGAAACATAAAAAATAAAACACAATCATACAAAACAGTAATAAAAATAAGATAAATCGGCGAGCAGGAGCAATACAAAGCATGAGTTCCAAATTTTTTCTGGTAAACTTCACATTAAACCAATAAGATCTATCAAAGATCAACACTTCGCCCGTTTAAAGCAAAGTCATAACGAGAGTGAAAAAAGAAAAAATGTAGAATTAACACGCAGAACTGAAGACTCTGAATTATCGACTTCAAAACAGTTTACGTTTAACCTTTTGCTCTCCCTTCCTTAATTTATTTATCAACATTCTAAAAATTTTCATCTTTTGTACAGGAAGAAATCAGCAACTTCTTGGAAGTTCTGAACAAACATAATGGAGAACCGTTCGATGTGATGACTCCGTTAACTCCAAGTATGTCCAACAATATATCTTCACTGGTTTTTGGTAAAAGGTACGAATACAATGATCCCGAGAGAGTAGAATTGGACAAAAGTTTAAACGACGTTGAAAAAGCTTTGGGGCAAGCGGCATTCCACGTATTCTTTCCTTGGATTAGATATTTCCCATTAATAATCAAATGGATGAAATTGGATGACGCAGTGGAATCTAGTAAGAAATTGCTCAAGATTTTCGCGTAAGTCGTTGAATTATTTCTCAGCAATATTTTATGTCAAAAGGTTTTTTTTTAGAGATTTTAATCAAGAAAAAGACATTTTATTTCACATTTTTTATACCGACAATAAAAATATGAGAAACCCTCGTTGAGCAGGTTTTCTTAAACTTTTTTCAGTCGCGACCCCTTTTTATCACTGAAATTTTTTTTGTGCCCCACAGAGCCCCATAATATTTACAAAAATTTTGTTTGATCCCATAAGTATTACGCAAATCCTACACACGCGTGAGTAAAACTGTCAATTTTTTCACTTGTACTGTAATATACTATTGCAGTTTTAGGTCATTAACTTTAATTTCTAATTTTAAGACATAGAACAATGTGAAAATTTTAAATAAGTAACTGACGAAATGACAGCGTCGCGTGCAAAGCAAGGAAAATGAACGTTTATATTATCAAAAGAATGCGCCGAAAGATTTTCCTTTTTTTCTTTGTCTGTATTGTCTTATGTTTACTTATTTTCAGATGCATTGTGTAAAAATATTTGGTAATTGTAAAATTATTATAGTAAGTTAAAGAAATATCAAAATTGCTAAAAGTTTTGGCGACCCCCTGCTGCAGGTCCCGCAACCCCCTGAGGGATCGCGACCCACAGTTTAAGAAACCTGGTTTAGAGCGATTAATTTATCCGTTAATTATTGAATACTAAGCGAACTGTGCTAAGCAATTGCAGTAAACTTATGAATAATCATAATTCATTCATCGATTAATTAAAATAATAAAATATAATTAAATTAATTAAAATTAATAATAATTAAAATAATAAATAAAATTATTAATTATTATTAATAAATAAAGTAAATTAATTAATAATTAATTAAAATAATAAATAAAGATAAAAATTTGAACTGAATTTTAAAGGATGAAACAGTGAAAGTTAAATAACATGCTTTAAATTTTTAATACATGGACATTTTACAGAGATAATGTTTTAAAAACTGATTAAATGTAATTTGCTTTAGTTGGAGGTCGTTTTACCTTTAGTGGTGATCTGAAGATCATTTTCAGTGGATGCAGAAGACTGGTTGCCTACCAGCGTCAATCAAAATTTTCATAGAATGTTCAAACGGGATGGAAACTAGTTCTTTTGCATTCGACTTCATCATTGTAATAATATAACATTGTCTTCTTGTTTGCTCGCCTAATTGTCTTCTTTACCCTCCGTCACGCACACATTCTTTCTCTAGTTGAAAGAAATCATTTTCGTTTAACATATTTGAATGAAAAAGGGAACAAGTTTATCGCCGTAACATTCCCCTGTGGTTAAATTCATTTCCCCCCCCTTTTTTTTTTTTTTTTTTTTTTTTTCAGTTCTTTCTTGCAAAGAGATTAAAAAATTTCGCATAATATTTAAAATAAAAGTTAATTAATTTTTAAGACTGAATATAGTAACAATATTTTATACTTACTCACATTAAATAACTACCGAATTTTTTCTTCAAAAACGAAGTTTTGCCGTAATGATTAACATACTATACTAGAATATGGCAATATCCTCCCTCATATTATAATAATTTTATAACAGAGCTATATGCATTTTGAAAGGATATGACACAAGTCTTTCTTCTTCAAAGGGCAAAAATATGTAGCGGTATTTCATGAGAAAATTTAAATTTAAATTTTTAAATGATATACGAAAAGAAAAATGTATGAAAAACACTTTTACTTCTTGAATTCGCATCATATTTCCTCCAAACTCGTATAATTTATCTATAAAGTTACGCTAATATTTTAGGGTTGTTCCTAATTTAAAAGTTTACTTTCGTGCTTTGTTTTACATTTGTCATTTTATTTTCCATGTAAAAATTATTAAATTCATCCGTAAATTTGAATTTTCTCACCCATACTAACATAGTCACTCAATATTTGAATTCGAAATTATGTGTTTAATGATGTGAGGTCTCATTTCTTTTTGATTTTTGACACTGATTTGAATTTGAAGTAATCTAAAAGCAGAATGCTAAGAGTTCTGTGCTTTTGGATAATTGTAAATTCAAAATTAAAATCTGATATTCAGTACTAAATATAATTAATTAACAGTAACAAACAAGTAATAATACAAGATGCTAAAAGATGTACCCTGATCAGAAATGAAAACTTAACTTTTCAAATTTTTTTCCTGTTCCTAAGTTTGTCTTTTCTCTAATGTTTGTTTTTCTTAATCTTCTGTTGTCCAGGGATTCAATTACTAAAAACTCTTGCCACTGAAATTTTGTCTACTTTTATTGAAAAACCGTTTTCTTCTTATTGCTAGAAATTATTTCTCTGTCAAATGTAATCACAAGAATCTCGTTGACATCCCATTTTGTACTTCTATTCATTCCAAAATTGCTTGGCTTCTTTTAATACCTAACTCAATTTTCTCTGCTATTAATAGAATCTGTTTTTTTATCCTTGAATACACTATTTCAGGTTTAATACCCGGAGATAGCATTCTTTGTTAATCTTGACATACATTTGCCAAAGTGAAAGAGGTTTATGATTTCACATTAAAGAATATTCTCTTCCATTGCGTTACTAAAACCGAAAATATTCACACTGATTATGGCTACACTGTGCTTATCCTTTTAAATTTTTTTAATGCAAAGACAACTCAGAATAAATTTTTTCTTCAGCGTAGAAAACCTAATATCTATGTAATTTATGATTTCGTACTTTAGCAAGAAAGCAGAGGAGCACAAAAAAACACTTGATCCGAGAGACATCCGTGATTTCATCGACAGTTACCTCATCGAGATGGAAGTAAGGAAAGCCAAAGATCCTCAGACAACATTCTCAGGTATGCATGCGGAACTTATTTCAAATAAATACTTTTTGATAGTCTTTATTATTAAAATTGGCTCTTTTCTTCTTTTTTATTATCTTCATCGCTTTCGCTCGGAATAATGGTATAATGTTACTAGCTTTAGTTATTGATCACTTATTATTATGTAAGATATGGTCTTTTACTACTACTATCTATCATCTAGTTACAATCAGTAATCGTTAGTGTTTTATCACCCTGAAAGATTTTAAAGAAAGGAAAACGTCAAACATAATATGAGCTATCTTTGTCGCTACAAGAATAATGATGTCTTCTTAATCTATGCCTAACAACAAAAACACTTATTTGCAGTTAGTTCTGATAGAAAAACTAAATATATTTTCTGACTCAAACCTACAGTGCCTCTAAGTAATAAAAAATTTGCGTGATCCTAAAAGAAAATAGTTAGGGAATTCCAACTCAAATTTGTGAAACAAAGTCGCTTAACTAGTGTTTTAGTTACTCGTTCTAAACGTAGAAAAACGCTGTGGCAGACGCTAAGTACCTCAAATATTGTCTATAAAGCTTTCATGATGGAATGTTTCTAACTACATTGTCTATGCTTAATTTAGCAGAAACCTTGTTGAACTACTTAGTGACGTATCGCTGAATCCAAGTGTGTAAATGAAAAGTCCAGAGAAGGGTTAAACTCACCATTTATTATCTCAAACTAAGAACACAGATGGCCTCTTTCTCGGGCTTACAGAAAAGCCTCCACTTGGAGTTTAAATCAATATAAGAAAATAAGAAACTAATCTAATGCTAAACTAAACTGAACTTAGCCGAAACTGTACACAATTATCTAACGCAAGTTGGCCTTTAATAAGTGGCGAATATCAGCAGGCACATACGATAAGGCCGAGCGTAGATAGCTTAAACAACGAAGTAGCCTGGCGGTAAACACGCGCCGCTAAGGAATCCTAAGCTCTTCTGCTGAAGCGAAACCTTCCTTTAAATACTTTTTATCTACTTTACATGCAGTGCGATACTAAAAACTTATTCTGGCAGGGAATAGTAGGTGAGAAACGAGAATAGACAGTAAAGCATGTTTAAAAATTAAAATAACTGTTAGAAACTTAACCTCTACATCAGCACTGCTTGATGACGACTGTTACCTGTTAGTTGGTAACTGTTATTTACTATTCGTATGCGATTCACATCTTCTTTACTATTAACCATACTTTGATTTAAGTACTTCTTGAAAGCGTGAATTTGAAATATAAGTAATGGATTAAACATACTATAAATATATACAATAATATTTCCTATCTTCTACTGCAATAAAAAGAACCTTATCTTTCAGATGAATCTCTCAAAGGATGCGTTTTCGATTTGTTTGGCGCTGGCACCGAGACTGTTCGGACCACCATTTCGTGGTCTTTGTACATCATGGCTGCTTTCCCAGATATACAGAAAAAAGTGCAAAAGGAAATTATGGATATTTTGGGGACTGAGAAGAAACCAGAATTTCAAATCCAAAAAGAAATGCCTTATAGTCATGCAGTACTCTTAGAAGTTATGCGATGGAAGACGATAGTACCTCTCAATCTTTTACGCTAGTAAGCAAATAAAATACGATTTATATTTATGAACTGATGTACTTGCCTAAGGGATTAAATAAAAGGCCCTTACATTACATCCATAAAACTGGATACATCAGTATGATGAAATTACTTTTTTAGATGAATTTTCAATTAGTAAATTTAGTGCGAAATTTCCCATGAAAAGTAAAGAGGTCCCTATGAAATGAGGTACTAAAATATATTCAAAGCATAAAGTTATCGTAACGTGATTCTGATTTACCAAGTTTCTTGAAGTTAGACAAGAATGTTTTCTTTGCATTCGACAATCTGCTGAGCTATAAAAATTATATGTTTTGAAGTTTCATGAAAATTGAAATTTCGCAGATGAGTTTAACCTAACTGGTGATCACAAAACGTTAATGATCAAAGAACGTTGGAAGGTTTCTCTCTTAATATTCTGGGTCAAGTCAAATTAATTTTATAGGAAAAGAATTTATAGGTAGTAACTTGGTTTACTTTAATGAAAAAAGATTATTGTCCAGCCAGATTCTCATGTTTTCTTTCATACAGGGCAAAATTAATGACATACATGTTTACAGGATCTGATCATTTTTTTAAACTTCTTGGTTTCAAAGGTGTTGCAAAAGTTTGGAAATTTGAATTTTGAGCAGGCTGCAAATTATCATTTCTAGTTCCACACTCACACTCTTTTTTCTCTTAGACAAAAACTGACCCTACGAAACTCATTCCTGATAATAATAAAAAATCTCAAAAACTCATCTTAACCACTTGATAAGCAAGGCACGTAAGAAAATGGAGAGTATTCGATCAAGATGCAGTATTCATCTTTAGCAACGTTTTAAAAACCTTTCATTTTATCTTCCATTACCAAATAAATCTAATTTTCGACTTTTTGTTCAAATGTTCTTGACACACAGTTTCAGTAGCAATAATAACGGGTATTTGAATTGAATCATGAACGAATAAATGCACAAAATAGCTATGAAAAATTAAGCAATTAAGATGAAAAGGTGATCATAAAGATAAAAAGAATATGAATTCAACCCTCAGGTATGCAGATTCTAGATATCTAATATTCTAATTATTCAATCGCTTATTTTTCTTAGGTCAATGTAACCTTAATCATGCTGTTAATTCATTTACTTGTTTTTTATTTTTTCAATTCATTAAAGCAATATAAAAACATAATACAGCACATATAATTTATTGAACTATTAAATTAGTAAAATTTAACAAGCTATTGAAAAAAATTCTCTCAATAAGAGAGGTGTACCATCTTGTTACAAAATGGCAATGGGAACAAATGAGATATATTTGTTGGATAGAGAAATTTGTATTATATGCACTTATGTTTTTAAAGTAACATAAGGGCATATAATACAAATTTAGTAAGTCGGTAAAACAAGAGTCTGCCTTACACGATTAACCACTAAGCCGTGACGTAAGCCAATTGATCACGGAGCAAAAGTTTACAGTTTTTAGAAATATCTGGAAATAAGGCGTTTCTATTGTTTACAATTTTCATGAGTAATTTTTTGGATGTGATCAGGACTTTTTGTACGCTTTTTAGTTTTAAAAATGTGTATTTATAGATATATGATGCTATTTTTAACGCAATTCCGGAAAATATCAAATATAATTTTAGAAAATTCCATGTTTTCTATAAGAGGAAGAAGTCCTAAAAAGACGTTAAATTCAAAATGAATGTTTTAATAATATTAAGGAAGAGTAATTAATTCGAATGTTAAAAATATGTTGTTTCTTTCAGTATCATTTTATTATAGTTCTTTATTATGATGTTCATTTTAAACTGAATTTGATATGTATAAAGTAGCAAAAATCTTTAAATGAAAACTCCTTTCTCTATCAAAAGTACATCGGCAGCTACAACTGTTGCGGGATATGATATTCCAAAGGACACCATTGTGATGGCGAATATATGGGCTTCACATCACGACCCTCAAGTTTGGGATGACCCAGACAGTTTCAAACCAGAGAGATTTCTTGGAAAAGATGGAAAATCTGTCATCAAACCAAAATATTTCTTGCCTTTTTCTGTTGGTAAGTGCAAACTGTAGAAAGCATCCTTAAAAGTGTTTTATATTCAGTTATAAGTCTTTTATTTTTCGCTGAAATGGAAACATCTGGTCAAATTAGGTATTTTCACAAATGAGGCTGATTTCCAGTACATATTGTTAGCTCTGAATTCTGGAGAAAGCTTGGCTATTTGTAAATATATAGTGTCTGTGCGGCATGGAAGGCACTGAAAATACTAGTGAGTCAAAATTTCTCTGGAGAGGTTTGGTGGTAGAAAATGGGTGGGAAATCCTCGGAACAACTCTCGAGCTGTTCTCCATCAAAATTTAGACGAAACTTCTTTATCTCGGGTGTAAAATCGATCCCCCTCCCTGTGGTTCACTTTGGCTACGTTCTCGGTGATGAGACGGCTAAATGACTAACTCATAATGGCCATTCCTGACGAATGCAGTAATTCGCATGTGAATCATTTAAATTTGTCCGACCATTTGAATCATTTAAATTTATAAGGGAATAATTTTTAAACATTCTCAGGACACAAATATAATTTGCTAGATCAGATATCAAGTTAGGATAAAACTGCGCAAGTCGTACCACCATTTAAGTCGTACCTTTTAAATGTTAGGCGTAATATGACACCAATAGCGCCTCTTCGGGGCAAAATATGTTACCCCCTAGTCAATCATATTGTGCCACATCGTGTTCGTCTCCCCGTAATATTTGTGAGCAAGACCGCGAAGAGATTATGATTCAGTGTCTAAAATACAAAGGTCGTGACTTATGAAGAAGTTGAAGAAGCTGAAAAAATATCTTTGTGAACATTTTTGTAATTAACTGGATAAGTAAATTAATTGAGAAAAAGAAAGTTTTATTGTAATTGTCCAATTCCAAACGTAGTACGACTTAAACTGTATAGTACGACTTAGAATACTAGTTGTATATGTCTTATTAAGTTCTTGTTCATAAATTTTATTAATTTTATCCAAGACAGTAGACTGCATAGAATTTTATTGTAATAAAAATCAGCAGCGACAACACAAAATATTATTACCACACATAATTTTTGTTTTCATAGTCCCTACAATTTATATCTATTTTTTCTCTGGGGGTAAGACTTACAAAACCTTACCCTACATTAAAACCTGAAATAACACTAACTTAATTAAGGGCATGAATGATATAACAATAACACACAACATATAAAGTGAAAAAAATGCATGTAAAGTACAATTCTACTTTTCAAAATTGAGAAAATTCATAAAAACACTAAAACTCTAAGAGATGGTGGTATATAAGATATCAGAATACTGTATTAGTGGAAGGTCTGAAACGTGAATTATGTAAAATAGAAGATCATCTGTTGACCTTTCTTCGTCATTTGAATTCATCAATTTAAGAAGATCACTGAATGACTGTAGTTTCTGTGCTTGCTTGCTTTATAATTAATTGTCGAGATTTGTCTTCTGCTTTAGCTGATCTCAACCTAGAATACGATTTTATACTTATATCGGATAAAGAATTAAAAAAAGTAGAACGACTGCATAATAAGAAAAAGCTATCGCTTTTATCTTCCCTGCCATAGGAATTTAAATTTAGTGCCAGAAACATAGGACCACTTACCATAAAATTTTGCTTTGTTCAAATAATTCAACAGAATTGCAAACTTTCTCATAAACAAAGGCTGAAATCGCTGTATACTTAAACTCAATAGAAGTGCAGACTACGCTGCCGAAAATCAAGGTTATTATACGCATGATTTGCTCTTCCCGACCAGAAATCTCTGAACGTAAGACATCACAGTCAGCTCCAAAGCAACTACTGCCTTGGGGAACTAAGAGTAACTGTGTTTCCGTCTTTCTCACTTCTGTAATCTAAGTGATATCATTGAACTGGAGCGTTGGTAGAGCAAAACTTTGTTTTTCAACTGACCTTGACTAAAACACTGGCTTTTCATAAGCTCTATTTATCTTCTCCTAAAGGAAAGCAAAAAGAAAAAGGATTGCTGTAATATTCTGGAAAAATCATTCCGCTCAGGTATAAGCTTACAAACATGAGTTTCTGCAAACTTCCAAAATATCTCCAACTATGAAGAGAAATCACTAGATGCTATCAACTTGGTGACAAAAATCTATAAAATATTTTTTTTGCCAAAGTCCGATAGAATTTAACTTTTTTTTTTCAAGGCCTTTACATGTTATCAGGATATACTCTGTTTCTATATATACTGCTGATGGAATTTAAATATTCATTATATATAACTACGGAACATTATACGAAACATTACAAAATAATATAACATACAAATAATAAATTACAAAGCTTAATAAGTTACAAATAATAACATTACAAAATAATAAATTAATTTAATAAAAATATATTACTATCTATAAATTAAAAAAATATTTAACTTGGCAAAAAGTGTGTGGGAAACTACAATATTGTTGCGTGCGTACGGGTTCGTTACGAAATGAATACAGAAGTCCGATGAAAAATGAAGAAAATTTATTATTATCACAACAAATATGATTAAATGTCCTCAAATAAGTGTGCAGTATCACAATATATCACATTAGTATCTTCTAACTACTCAAACGTTCAAGAGAACTTAATTCAAAACAGCTAAAGAAAGCTAATCCGCGAATTCGCTACAATCAACAAGAGCAGTTTTCTAAATAAACTCTTAAAACAACAGCAAGCTAACTAAAATAACTGACTAACTGAATTGAGAGGTTTTCCTCCTTTTTATAAGATTTTTAAACCGCGCGCGAGAACTTTCTGGAACTGTATCGAAATCAGAAAAAGATATTTATTAAATGTTAAATGCACGCGCTATCGTATTTTCAATTTTCCGGCTTAGCTTTCTTTTAATATTCGTTACGCGCTGCACTGCGCAGGAAATAAAACCAATTAATTTACAATTCAACTAACATTAGCTATTTAAATACCAAATCCGTAACACTGCCCCCTTCCCAAGGACTGGACAGGAAGCCAAACTTACAACTGTGGCATAAATGCAATAATAAGCATTACATTACAATAATAAACAACATGAACAATAAATGCAATAAATAAAACAAATCAAATACTAAATACACATTTAGAAACAAAAAGGACCATGGTCTTACACTATTTACAATTATTTAGATTACGTACTATGACAATAGTAATGAGCTAACCTGTCGTATAGCACGACTTTAGGCTTAGAGTTCGAAGATTCAAGGATCCGAACCACGACGTCATTTAGCCTGTTTATGACTGTGTGCGGACCATCCCAAGGTGACTGTAATTTAGGCCTGACTCGTTTTCGTCGAATCGGGTTCCACAACCACACCTTGTCTCCTTTGTTGGATCTATGTCCAGTAGCTCTCGTGTTGTATCTGTGTATTTAATTATGGCAAAGCACACTAGGGCCATCTGCCTAAGAGGAGGGATGCCTTCGTGGAGGACTTTCTAGGGAAACTGGCTCGTATACACGTTACACATGGGGAAAACCATGAAAACGCCCATGCAGCCAGCCCGTTCGCGGAATTCGAACCTCGGACCGAACTACCAGTGTTCAGCGACTTTACCGCTCGGCAGCTGGTGGGCCGTATTGTATCTGGACTTCACTTTCTCCGTCGTCAGGTTGACTCGCTTTCGTGCGGAACGGTGCATCACTTCAAAACGGGCTTGGACATCTTGGATGTATTCCTCAGGCGATGAAGGCGCATCCGTATGGCGATCAAACAGGCGGTCACAAGGCAGACGAATGTCACTACCGAAGAGCATTTGTGATGGGGAATAGCTGGTTAGTCTTGCGATTCTTTTCGACCCTAGTATGATTTCAGCAGCTTCCCGAGCGGGGTCTTTCGAACAAGGCGACGGCATTTCCAGGTGAGGATCCTTTCTGAGGATGGATAGTCATGTCTTCAGATCCTGAAAGCAGTTTATTGTTTTTGAAATCTAAGGAAAAATTGTATTTCCTTAAAAAGTCCAGTCCGAGTATGCATAGATCTGTAATATCCGCCACATATGCCGTGTGGTTGTAGGCGGCACTTCCAAACGTGATGTTCAGGTTTAACTTCCCAGCTATGTCTATCTTGTCACCAGACACAGTCTGAAGGGTAGCACAGGATGGCGTCCAAATAAAATTTTCTTTAAACTGTTCAGCTAAATCTTTCCTAATGATGGTAACGTTAGCTCCTGTGTCAATGATCATATTGCAAGGAACTCATCGATATGCCCATTGATCGACAGTCCGTTACTGTTGCCACTCACCGTAGAAATCTTGAGTGCTTTAAAACAAGGTTTTTCCTTACCTGGCAACCTCCGTTCCTTGATATGGTCATTAATTTGTTTCCTGCGTCGTTGCTCAGAAATGGTCTCAATTTTCGTACCCTGGGGTGTTCTGCAATTCTTTTGTACGTGGCCTTCAGCTCCACAGTTCCAGCACTTTAGTTTCTTGTCAATCTTTTTCCGTCCTATGGCATTTAATTGTCTGTTTAACCCGCCTCTCTTATTTTCCGTGCTCTGGGGTGTTCTGCAATTCCTTCGTATGTGGCCTTCAACACCGCAGTTCCAGCACTTTATGGTTGGTTCCTTCTCACCAATATTTCGTCTCAAGGCATTCAATGGTCTTGTCAAATCATACAGTTTATTATCCATGCGCTGGGGTGTTCTGCAATGCCGTCGTTTGTGCCCTTCAATACCACATTTCCAACACCTTACAGACACTTTGTTCTCACTCCTACTCTGTATCAAAGTATTGACTTCTCTGGCTAAATCATCTAAACGAGCCATCAGTTGATACACTGGCTCGTGGACTCGCACAGCTCTGACTGGGTAACGATATATACTAGTTGCTTGCTCAGCTGCCTCAAACTTCATAGCGTACAACAGAGCGCTTTTTATGTCCCTCACATCTGCCATTCGAATAGCTTTCTGTATTTCAGGATCCCGGATGCCGTCGATGAAATACTGCAGGAACAGGATTTCTCTTGTTTCTGTCGGGCACTCCGAAAAGGCGAGATGGGATAGCCTTTCAACATCTGTGGCGAGCTCCTGGAGTGTTTCGGTAGGCTTCTGTTGACGTGATTTTAATTGAAGCCTAATGTAGTCTTTTAAACACTTTTCCCCAAAGCGCAGCTCCAACGCGCCGGACAGAGCTTCGAAATCTAGCCTTTTGTTTTCAGGAAGGGTCTGAAGGATATCCGCTGCGTCTGCTCTTAAAGAAGCGGCGAGATGACAGGCTTTAACCTGGAAATCCCATCCATTTGCTTCCGCCACTATAGAGAACTGTGTCTTATATACTTGCCAGGAGGTCTTCCCATGATATGTCGATAGCTTCAGAGAAGGACGAGCAGGCATGGGTAGAAATTTTAAACAATCCGAGGTGCTCCCTGCCGTCGCTACGAATTTCTTTAAATTATCAACTTCTCTGGCAACTGCAGAAACCCTGTCATCAATCTGTTGTTGGATAGCAGAAACTCTTCCTTCTATCCGTTGCTCCACAGCGGAAACTCTTTCTCCTATTTGATCTTTCATTGAAGAAACTCTATAATCGATTTGTTGTTCTACGGCCGAAACTCTCTGTTCTATTTGTTGTTTGACAGAAGAACCGTTTTCTTCAGTTTGCCCAACTTTGTTTTCAACCGCGTCCATTCTGCCTTCCATAGCCTCAAATTTATTTTCTATTATGCAGGTAATTTCCCTTTTCATCTCTTCCTGTCCTGCTTCAATCCTCTCTTGACCAGCTTCCAACTTTTCGTGAACGGATTCCTGACAAGTTTTCATTTCTTCCTTAACGGATCCAATCTCTTCTTTAACTGAGTCTTTCATCTCTTCTTTAAATGCAGCAAAAGCAGTAATTAGCTGCCTCAATTGTTCCTCAATCGCTCTAATAATTGGCATTTAAATCCCACTTCTGACACCAAAAACTGTTGCGTGCGTACGGGTTCGTTACGAAATGAATGCACAAGTCCGATGAAAAATGAAGAAAATTTATTATTATCACAACAAATATGATTAAATGTCCTCAAATAATCGTGCGGTATCACAATATATCACAGTAGTATCTTCTAACTACTCAAACGTTCAAGAGAACTTAATTCAAAACAGCTAAAGAAAGCTAATCCGCGAATTCGCTACAATCAACAAGAGCAGTTTTCTAAACAAACTCTTAAAACAACAAGTTAACTAAAATAACTGACTAACTGAATTGAGAGGTTTTCCTCCTTTTTATAAGATTTTTATATCGCGCGCGAGAACTTTCTGGAACTTTCTCGAAATCAGAAAAAGATATTTATTAAATGTTAAATGCACGCGCTCTTGTATTTTCAATTTTCCGGCTTAGCTTTCTTTTAATATTCGTCACGCGCTGCACTGCGCAGGAAATAAAACCATTTAATTTACAATTCAACTAACATTAACTATTTAAATACCAAATCCGTAACAATATAATAAGTCTCAAACCAAACAGTAAATAATAAATAAATGACTAAAGTACACAATAATGCAAAACTAATAAAAACTTTACATAATACAGTACAAAAAAAAAAAAAAAAAAAAAAAAAATACTCAATCATTTGCATAAATTTACATCATCAGTTTGTTCATATTTATCGGTTTTGTCCCAATGAAAAATGTTTCTTCTAATTTACTTTTTTTTACATTTTCTTAGGCAAGAGAGCCTGTCCAGGAGAAACGATGGCTTACATGGAAGTTTTCCTGTATTTTGTATCCATTCTACAAAAATTCGATATCACTTTACCAGATGATAAAAAGCCAACTTTTGACGCAAAGCTTGGGATAACTTATAAGCTCAACCCCCACAAGTTACGATTTATATCCAAGCATTAATTGTGGTCTGGAAGGGGAATGAATCTTCAAGCTCATTTTCTGTCTTCATTTTGTAGTTTCAAATTATCCTGAATTATAAACTTAATTGAAATAATTTTATTGTCATTTTTTTAATTTTATTTGCATCTTATCTTAATGACAAACGTAATATCTTAATGTCAAATATTATCTTAATGGCAAATGTATTTCAATTATGTCATCATACAGCGAATAAATTTGATTCCTTCTCAGAAACGTGATAGTTGGTTTCCACACAGACAACCATCATAGAGAAACATGCTTTTAAATAAAAATTATGGAAAAATATCGAGTAAACAATCTGGGAATAAAATTAAAGGACTGAGCATTTTTCCCATGGATACTGTGGTATAAAGCCATTCAGATGTATAAAAACAGAAGCAGCCTTTCATAAACAAATTTAAGCAAGAAACAATTTTAGATCAGTGTTTCAATACCAATTGCTGGGCTGTTGCTATAAATCTTGTTTGGGCGGTCGTCTTGTTCATAAACCAGTCCGAGGGAGCATTCTCTTCTCCGCCCTGGATTTTCTATTTTCATGACACTTTCTCACTTTTTTAATTGTAATAAACAGGTCTTAAAATTATTTTGTCTGTTTTGAATTTGACTGGGTCAGTCATTCAGATGGCACTTGAAACTGAATCGCTAAACATACTTCCTTTCTTTAACATTCTTTATTCATAATAAATTTGATTTCAACATTTGGGGTTATCATATTTTTTTTTCTGTTCTCTCATCTCCTAAATCTCATCATTTTAAAAAAAGATTTTAACTATATTTTCAGGTTTGTTTTACATATTTTACCTTCCTCAGAAAGTCAGTGATTTAAAATCTATTAATTATGTTCTTATTCTTTAGAGTCATTAGTTAATTTGGAAACAAGAAAGATGAAAAATATGCAATCGCCTTCGCCGGGAATCGAACAACGGATCTCTGAAATACCGGCTCTGTCAGCTGACCACTACACCACGAACGCACGATAGGAAAGCGGGAGAAATACCTTATAATTCTGCTCGAATTCATATTTTGAGTTACTTTTTATAGATACAAAAATGCGTTATTTGTTACTTAAAAACATTCTCAAGTATTAATTCTTGTAAAATTTGTAAGATTCCTTATCTACGTTATTCCTTATCCTTGACATTTGAGTGGCAACGCCATATTTGTATCGTATAACCGTTGCTAAGCAACGTCAGAAAATGTTTAAAAATGATTTATTCTAAAAGTTTTACCAGTTAGTAGATGATTGAAAATTTATAGAGAAAGAAACTGTAATCTGTAACGGACATAATTGTATTAAAATTATCTATCTCCGTGAATCTCTTTTTCTCTCCTATTTATTTGGCATTCGGCCTTTTGCTTCGCTCATACAATAAAATTTACTGCCTTCTGAGAAAGGGCCTATATCATTTATCCTTAAAATTGGTAAAATTTGGTACAAAATCTACGTTTATTTTGTACAAATCTAAGGTAAGAAAACCGACCTTATTTACATGCAAAGAGGTTGCTTTAACACTTTTCTCCACTTTTCTTTACTTTCATTTACAAATCAAGGAGAAAGTAACCATAAAACGTTTTACTCAAATCTCTTTTCAATACTATTCAGTTATAAAGAATTCAGAAGTCAACAATTGTATATTTAAATTTTGAACGAATAGCTATTTTCTTCTTAACTCTGACCATAATTTTCAAGTTGGACCGGAAAATATACACACTTAAAAAAAAGGAATTCCTCCCCGAAACTATTAAATCTCATTCAATAATAAAAAAATTTTTATATTTCAGATCAGTTTCATCAAAGTCAACAGAAGTAGATATTCCCTACATGCAGTTCTTATCACTACAGATTCTGTACGCAGGAAAATGAATAAATACCCTTATCTTATCAGTTTTTAAACATTAGTACTTTATGATTAACCTACTAAAGTTTTTAGCGCTCATAAGAGAGCTCAACTACGGTCGCAACAAAATTTTCTCCAAATATGGCACTGTTGGATTATTTGCAAAATATTCCTTCTGTTATTATATACATTCTTCTTCCTCTAATTTTGCACCGGATTATCACATATATTATACAGAGAAGAAATTTTCCGCCCGGACCTATTGGCTTACCAGTTGTTGGATATTTACCTTTCTTAACTAAAAATGTGCATCTCAAACTCATGGATCTAGGGGAAAAATATGGAGAAGTATTCAGGTCAGTTAAATAAAATTCATTTTAAATATTTAATTCGCTTGAATAAGATTGTGCTCATTGTACCTGTTGTCGAAAGAAAAAGTTTTTTCATGAAATAAAAAGTCTGCGAAGATAAGCGAATTTCTGCCGTATACTCCCCGACTCTTTTCCTAACATTTCGTTTCTTTACATACGAGAACTCGCAGAGATTTTTATTGACGATCAATGTCTTTCGGCCTGTTTACTTATGCTTTGTCCTTGCAAACGTAAAGATAAGATTTTATTCATTTTACTGTACTTTTATATAGAAAAATCTAACTTAGCGTAATTAAATAATGCATCAAGTAAATCGTGCTAAGTGAAATCACGTAAAGCGAATGTAATAAACAATAAAAAATATAGCTCGCTCATCAGTTAATATAAGTTTGAAAAGAAACATAAATGTAATAAAAGAATAGTTAAAACTTATAAAAATTAAATTGCTTAAGCTTTTATTTAATGTCTTATCATTGAGGTGATTTAAAAAAAAGGTTCGAAAGGAAGATATTCGAACACTGCTCTATTTTTTTTATTCTGCGATGCATTTTACAATGATTGCTGTTGCTTTAGAATGATTTTGGATTTCCATATCATATCAAAATCAGCACTACACAAATTTTCTCATCTAGCATATTAAATGTGATTAAAAAGTAGCTCAGTTTCTTTGGCAGTTAGTGCCTTAGTCTACTGTTTTAACAACATGATTCTTAGTTTTGTTCAGATTAATGCAATAGAGAGAATTTCACATTTTATTAAAATACGAAGCGTCATTCAACGAATCCAGCTGATAAAATGTACTAAGTCTTAAAGTTAAACTGTTGTCCAAATCAGCAATATTTAAATTTCTCTTAAAAGAAACACCAATTATATATAGACAATGTGCCGTACTTTTGGCATGGTTGTGGTTAAGACTACTGCCATAGCCTTGGGCTCTGATTTAAAATCTTGGAGAAAACATAACTTTTTGTAAGTGTATAGTTCCTTTGTGTATAAAGTTATTTAAATTACTATAGAGCCAAAAGTCATCTTGAGAGGCTTGATGTAGAGGAAGAGAAGTAAGAGACCCTTGGTTTTATCATTTGAGGTGGTATCCAAAAGTATTGAATATACTCATTTTGAGCGCAGAAATTCCAGTTGTCTGCTAGAACAAACAACACTTCACGACTAAGTATGGGTGTCAAACGTTTACAGAAAAATTAACCCGTATACTGCGGTATTCATAGACATTCTGATAGAAAGCAGCAACCGTACAGAATATGATAAAATGATGCAAAAAAATTATGGAAGCGGCCAAAAAGGCATTTTAATAATATTTATTATGAGCAGTTGCTACTTTTTTAAATGAAAAGAGGAAATAAGCAAATGAAAAGACATACGGGGCTATTGAATCTTAAAGTTAAGATTTTTTATCTTATGAATATATATATATAATATAATAAGCAAGGTAGTTAGTACAATACTGTATGACCAATTTGGTCTAGATAACATTTTGCGCAATATGCTGCAAAATTAAGTAAATTAGAAATTGTAGTAAGCTCGCCTAAAAGTTACCAGGAGCTGTGGCTCCAAAAAGTTCAACACATTTTAAAAAACAATTTCATTGAAGGGTGAGAAATTATGCTACACGAGTAAAAGAAAATAAACACAGTAAAATACTAAGCGTTGGAAACTAGTAATGGCAAAAAATACAGTAAAATACCTATGGATGTGACACTTGAAAAATTAAAACATATGAAAATCAAACCAAGGAACAAGTTAAAACGTATAACGAACAAAATCAGATAAAAATAGAAAGCAGGAAATGGTAAATTAGCTGAATTCGAGGTCCAATCTGGCTTTTCAAGGGAAGTATCTAATTGAACGTCGAATCAAGCTAACTCCATTACGCGTTTCGCCGAAACAGACAATTGAAACTTTTTCGCTACAAAATTTTTAGACAAAATGTCTTGGAAAATTTATTAGTCTCAATTCTCTGTTCCTATTTCCCGACGCGTCCGCACAAAATGACACATTAAGGTGTTAAAATATGTGAAAACTATTCCGATTACATCAAAAATCAAGACAAAAATAAAAATAAAAATAAATAGCGGTCTGCTATTAGTCCTAAATATACAATAACATACGGGCTGGACCTGCTAGCTTAAAGATTTATACCTTTATAAAATTTAGAAATATGTAATTAAATTTAAAAGAAAATTTAAATGAAAACAATCACAGTGGGTCTTGCTAAGACCAAGAAAAAAGTTGTAGTAAAAGAAACGGAAAAAACTGACTTGTGGCGATGCAGAGCTCTCCCTCTAAAAACAAGTTGAAAAGGGGTTGTAATTCCCTTCTGTGGACTTCAGCGTCATCCCACTCGTCGTGTGACGTAAGTAGGGGGAGCGATGTCTTTTGGGCATCAACCAATACGAAAAGACTCCGTTAGCTGTAACTCGTCTCTAATTTTCGAAGGGGGTCGGAAGGCTCGGAAAAACGTGTAAAGATTTCAAAATGGCGTCAGTCAAGTTGTTGGAAGAAAAAATTGTTACTGAAAGTGAAAATGGCTAATTCAGCTAAAACTACTAAACTTGGCCACTAAAGTAAGAGTAAAAGGAAAAAACAGTCATTTTGTTAATAAAAAGTCGTAATTCTTCAAGCTAGCGAGCGATCAAGCTACTATGAAAAACGAAAAGGCCCGATTTGTTAATAAAAAAAGTAAAATTGGCCATCAAAGAAATTTAAAACTATTTAAACAATAGTATTAAAAGTATGGTGCCAAAATTTTTTGGAGGAAAGAAAATATAGTAACAAGAATTATCTGTACATTTTTTACATTAGATTCTCTGAATCAGCCATCCACTTTATACCTTAACATTGGGCTTTAAGCATAAAATATCACTATCTAACTCAAAAAATCTAAAAATAGGTAAGGCTAATGCAAGCTTTTTTTAAAGTAATTTTAATTATTTTATGAGGAATAAGTTACTTTCAATATAGTTACGAAGTATAGTATTTCTTCTTTTAGGTGTTTTGCATTATTGCAGATTCTTTTTATTCTGAGTAGCTGTGAATAAATTGTGTTAAGGATGACTCTTTTGGAAATATTTGAATTCCAGTTGGTTAATTTTAGTGTGGAAAAATTAAATTCTCTTCTTTTGTCGTAAACTTTTATAAAATTGTGATCAATAATATGTAAATCAAGGTAGACTACATTATGCTGCTCTGTATTTGTTTTATTTAGTTTTAAGCATGTAGGGTAGATATTAGCAACTTCTATTTTGTTGTAGTTATTAAATGCAATGACATCATCAATATATCTATAGATGTGTTGGTAAAATTTATGTTCTTCTGTACTGAGTGAACGGACAAAGGTCAATTCTTTTGTAAAAAGGAATAATTCACAGACAGAGCTTAAAAAATTACCACCCATTGGGATTCCCTGCACTTGTTTAAAGATGCTATTGTTAAATTGAATAAAATTATTGAAGAGCACGCTGTAGAGGAAAAGATGCCATTTTTCGTTGCTAATAATGGTAGAAATTTGCGGAAATAAATCTGGAAGAGCAAGTAAACTTGTAAATATTTCTTCAAGTGGTAGAGAAGTATAGATGTTTTCAAAGTCGTAGCATTGGATGTGGTCTATTTTAAGTGAATTTACAGTTTTAAGAACTAGTTCGTTACTAGAGATCATCCAGTTGTAATGCAGATCCTTAAAATCATAGTTATTAATTAGGTCACGTATTATACGAAGTTTTTGTGCAAAAAGATAATCTATTTCTTTAAGATAACTTTTGGTACTATTAGCTATAAACCTGAATTTTATTGGAGACTTATTAAATTTTGGTAATGCATAGAGATTGGCAAACCTGTTGTTATATTTCTGGGGATGTATTTTAAGCCTTTTATGTAGTGCGTTAAATTTATTGAGAAGAATCTTAGTACTGGTAGTGATTTTTTGGTAAGTGCAGGTGTTATTTAACTTTTTATGCAGAAGGTTGAAGTAAAATTGTTTTCAAATAACACTAAAATTGTTGCTGGCTTTGTCAATTTTCGTGATGATAAAGTTATCTTGCAGTTTTTGAATAAGATCCTCTAGACGATTTTTATTGTGTAAAGAGTTGAAAAAAGGTGACTTGAACAGCAAATGTTGAAATTCTTTAATTAGTGCAGCTTTCCATTCAAGAAAAGTTGTAGTAGGTAAATTGGATCTATTACTAGCTAATATGATAAATTTATCAAGATCATTATTGAATTGTTTGAGGCAAACGTGCTTATTAATACCGAAAGTAGGCCGAAATTTGGTGCCAAGTTGCATAAGGGTTCGTAATTCTATATCTTCAATGATATTAAGATCTCCAATAATAACATGTTGGTGGAAAGGATCGACATATTTTTTGTAGACAGGCATTAGGCAATTACATTTCCTATTATCTTGTATAACGTGGTGGTTGATAACAAGTTGACCTAAGGTTTTTTCAAATTTAAACAGGGCTTAATTTGAAGTGGCTGGTCAGGAAGCAAGTGTTGAAATTTTTAAAAATGCTAGGTATTTTTAACTGATCGTAAGAAGGGTGTTTGAACTGAATAGTACAAAAAAGTTTTTTGTGAAAAAAAAATTACTATTCTTTAGTTTAAAATTGCAGAAGTCTATAATCAGATCTTTGACTATTTGGAAGCATTGAGAAGGTTGATTTATTATTTTAATCGGATTCCATAAGATAGTATTCTTAAAGGTATGAAGAAGTTTTATGGCATTTTTAGCGAATTCTTTATGTCCAAGGTAGGAATTAAGACTTTTAATAATTAATTTCAGATCTTGTGTTGAAAAAAAAATTTTGTTTTTGGAATCACCTCCTCTAGATCCTCTGGTAGTAGTATTGCTAAAAAATCTGAATTGTCCATATATAGAGATTTCTTGCTGTGTATTGGTGGTATTACTAAGATAGGCATTTAGTCCGTAAGGATAAAGTGACTTTTTTTGAAGTATGTAAATTGATTCCTTGAACAGTCTAAGTTTGGTGTTTGGTACAATATCAAGCACGTTAATTTCTATGTTATTACAATTATGTAAATTATAATGTTCAAGAATTGCTGTAAGCTTATAATCTTTGGTGCTATTATTGTTTTTATTTTTAAATTTTTTGATGTGAGATCTATGGTTATTAATACTGAGGTTGAGAGGGTTTTCAGTTTGACCTATATGCGTGAGAGAACATTCTTTACAGGTAATTTGGTAGATGCAATTGTAAGTCTTTCAAAGTGATTGTGTTTTACTTGAAGTAGAAGGAGGAGGAGTAGCAATAGCCTTACAGGTTTTTCAAAGCTGGTTGCTTCATTTAATTATTTCTATGTTATTTATCTGAGCCAGTAATTGAAAGTAAAGAGGGAGCTAGCCTGCTTTACAGTGTTTTTTGGAAGGAAGACTAACCTATCGTAAAAGTGGAACTGTAAACAGTTTCCGGCAACTTATAAGCTAAAGCTTAAAAACCTAAAAAATTAAAAACATCAGAACTTACTGAAACTTTTTGCGCTTATAGCTGCGAAATATATATATATATATACATAATGTTGAATGATCTTAAATTCACTTAATTCGAAAACAAGTTTTTCTAATATTTGCGCAATAGCTGCAAAGTAAGATAATAATAATTTATTTACTAAAGTTATTTATTTATTAGATTACGGCAAAGCATTCGAGGACTATCTGCCTTAAGGTAGGGATGCCTTCGTGGAGGACGTTTTAATGGAAACTGGCTCGTATACACGTTACACATGGGGAACACCACGAAAACACCCATGCAGCCGGCCCGTTCGCGGGATTCGAACCTCGGACCGAACTCCAACTGTTCAGCGACGTTACCGCTCGGCCGCTGGTGGGCTTATTTACTAAAGAAATATTGATTATTTTATCTCTTAACATAAATTTAGTATTAACGCTATTTCAAACAAACAAACAAAAAAAAAAAAAAAAAAAAAAAAACGCCTATTTTTTCCAAAAATAAAAGCCTCTTTTTGTAATCTTGATGTAGTTAAACTTATTAATTTGATATCCATTTGCTTCCTTACAACAACTTTCCGATTTCAGCTTTCCGCAATATAAGCAAACGACATCATTCCTCTCCCCCCCCATTTGATATTTTCCAAATAATTTCGACTCTGAACAAACCTATCGCTTGCTACATGAAATGCTTTAGTGCAGAATTACCCAGGTTGAAAGTGAGTGCCTTGCTTCCAGGTTCATCTAACAGATTTTATACGATGTCTTTGAACCAACTCATAGTTTGCTCTTTTAAAACGAGTGCTGCTATCTTTTCTTCCTTTTGCTCCCCAACTAGGTTTAGAAGAAAGTGATTTTTGAGGCCTTCCACAAAAGTTAAAACTGAACTTTGACCATCAAAACTTATGTCAAGCTTCGTCGAAACGCTGCTGTCATTTAACCGAAACATTTCATCGAGCTTGCCAGTTTACCTCTAACTTGGAATCTCGCGAGGAGGAAAAGTAAAGCTCTCACTGTCTCTAGATGTGCTTTACTAGCTACGTTGGATGCCACTGTACGGTCTTCGTTACTCTAAATACCAATTCTGAAAACTGTAAATACGGACAGAAGACTTGTCGCTTTGTTTTATCTTCTAAAGTACAAGAAATACAAACTCAGAAGGTTTAGAATAAACTCTTTTATTAAGCCATCAGTCTGACGGTTATAACAGAAACTTAATTAGCCGCAGCTTGCGGAAAGAAATGTTCTAATCAGATAAAAATATTAAGTACAATTGCTTTGTAGTTAGTGTTTTAAATATTGCGCGTTCTTATGTGACTTAGATCGGCCCTAAATATTCATGAAGCAAATGCGAAGAGTGAAGCTCAGGCAGATAAATTAATTCCGTAGCAGTAAGGCTAGAAGAATAACCGATCAATGATAGTTCACAAAGGTTCCAAAGGTTCTTCCAAACTTAAGAACTCTGTGCTTCAAGACAGAAGTAACGCCAATGTAAAACAGAAAATTACTAAGGCAACAACCTTGTGATTGACGTACATTTTAGTCAAGACTACATGATTCCGAGCGCAAACAGATACAGGTCCCTCTGCATAATTAGCAAAGAACCTTGCAACAAAGGAAACGTAACAGTTGTATTTGTACCAAAAAGGACTAAAGCGAAAGAGAAGGTAGCAACATCCGTCGGGCGGAAATAATAACGAAATTTGAAAATTGTGTTAATAGAATTTTAAAACATTAGAAAGGTCTGGATTAAGTAAAGTCGTTAACTGAACAAGATAAATCTTTGTAAACATGGAAATCTTCAAAAAAATTCAATTCACCAATGGAAGAAGTTTTTGGATAATTTTTGCAGACCCAAATCAAAATTATGATCAAATTTCCAACTATAATTAGCTACTGAAGACTTTTTAATTTCGCCTTTTTGGATATAAGATTCGTATTTCTTGATGCGAAACTTTGACGCTCTTTTAGTTTGGCCGATATATCTCAAAACGTAACTGACAAGATATCCAAGCGATTAAAGATTCCATTTTTGACGTTAATTCTTAGAGAATTTACCTCATATCTTATCAGTGTAGTTTGAGATTTATTAGCCAAACTATTAGAAAGAGCGTTGGTTTCGCATCAAGGAACACGAATCTTATGTCTGGTGTATTAATTATACATCGAACATAAGATGCATTAATCGGGACATAAGATGTATTAATTGAATTAAGGCATATTAATTAATTTTCCGATATATTAATTATACATCTTACATCTGTCCGATATATTGATAAATAAACTTTTAAAAATTTAAATATTCTATTTTATGTCACCGGGAAATCCCATGTATCGCATTAATAGATTTAAATAAAATATTTTTTATAGGTACCAATTAATGGTGATTTAAAGCAGTAAGTTTTGATTTTTATAATTGCTTCTAATGAAATAACTAAAATATTTTGTGCTCGAAAGTTAAATAACTTTGTTTATATTTTAATAATATTTTATTATTTAAATAAATTTGTTATTTTAAAAATTACCTTTTAATTACTATAATTATTTAACCAAATAATCAGATGAATGCATATTCCTTAATTATGATAATTTTCAAGTTTTAAATGGCGATGAATTAGTTTCTCGCGCTGGTTAGAATAATCTTATACGCCACTGGCATACGCATATATATTTAGGGTCATTTTTTTATAAAATATAATAATCTATTGTCTTGAATGAAAAAAAGTATCCTGTCGATAAATGCGTACTCGTCAGGCCAATAAGTTGTCGGGCAATTGATACCGTCTGGTGCCGTCTGGCAATTGATATGTGGGGCAAAAATACCGTCGGGCAACCCAGCGTCCAACAAACGACTTGATATTTGGAATTTTATTCATAAGAGACTGGAATAGCCCTAGTCTTTTTTGTTTTGTAAGCACAAAAGTTTTAACAAACGGAAGTGTAAAACCTTCGTTACTATTGCCTCATTTAAAAGCCAAACATCTCAGTTAAAATAGAAATTAACGTTTCTTTAAAACTGTCTGAGTCCTAATGTGAAATGTTACCTATTATCATTTAACATAGCTGCCCACCAGCGGCCGAGCGGTAAAGTCGCTGAACACTGGTAGTTCGGTCCGAGGTTCGAATCCCGCGAACGGGCTGGCTGCATGGGTGTTTTCGTGGTTTTCCCCATGTGTAACGTGTATACGAGCCAGTTTTCCTTAGAAAGTCTCCACGAAGGCATCCTTCCCCTTAGGCAGATAGCCCTAGTGAGCTTTGCCATAATTAAATACACCATACACACACACCATTTAACATAGCTGATGAAAATACGATTGAAGCGCCCTACGGTATAAATTACAGTATCGTTAAAAGTGGGAAAAACCATATAATTGCAGAAAATTTTATTCTGCTCAGGGCACTTTGGGAACAAAACATATTCGCAAAATTAACAGCAATCTCTTCTCAAACAAGGAGTTAGAAGAATATGTCTGATGAATTTTGAATAGATAGAGATTGAGAATAACAAACAGTTTTTTCTGGGCGAGGAGGTAAATGTCGATAAGAACAGCAGTGTATACAACCTTTCGAGATACACTTTTATGTGTGTGTGTGTGTGTGTGTGTATTATGGCAAAGCCTCGAGGGCTATCTGCCTAAGAGGAGGGATGCCTTCGTGGAGGACTTTCTATGGGAAACTGGCTCGTATACACGTTACACATGGGGAAAACCACACACTTTTAAAGAGACATTTCTTGAGATACACTTTTAGTTAAGTAATTTTTGTCTTAAATTTAGTAGCTAATAAATTATCTATTAATCCACTTTAAAATATTTATAAATTTAATATTTAACATAGCGTTAGTTTAAGAATGCTTAATATTTGAGCAGAGGCTTAAGACCTCGTCAATAAATCCATCGATTAACTCAGTTTTTAATGTCTTTTTTAGAAAGAGCTTATTTCAAATAAATAATATAATAACCAGTTTTTGTTCCATTAAATTTTTCTGACTAAAATAATACAGTAGTAAGATATACTGCGGGAATACTCTAAGGGGCTGAAGGAGGGGTCATAGTTCTACAAGGGAAGGCCAGGGGGTATCTATATTACAAAGACCCCTGAAGGGGTATGCGAAAAAGAAAAGATTGGAAACCGCTGGCATAAATAATAAAGACTGCCACTGTTGGGAAAAAATAATCATCACCGCTTATCAACTAACTTATGACTTTTTTCCTATGTATTTAAAAAGAAAATTAACATAAATTTTCATTCATTTTCACAAAAAAGCATTTTAGGAATTTCATAGTCTACCAAATTATGCGGAATTAAAGATACTACTTTTTGCCGAAAAAGAACTCTTGTAAAAAACAATATTCTCCTAAATATATTTTAACGATTGCGCTTTCGATAATAAAATCTTACAAATAATTATTCATAGGTAAAACCGGTCAATAAACTAAGTATTAAAATTTATATTTGACAAATTTTATAAAATTATTTTATTAAATTTCAATTTTATGACAAAGCAGAGACTTCCAATAAACATGTTTCACTCTATTCGACTCTTTGCTGGCTATAAACTCTGTTTAATATATTATTAACATTGCTAATAGATTTTGCTACTATTCAAGCCCGAGTTCGAATCCTTATGACATTGTAAAATTTCATCATTTAAAAAAAAATAGGATTTCAAAAGAATCAAAAAACTTTCGATGGCAGAATAATAATTTTAAAAAATTCTGTTTAAAAAGACTGCATAACTAAGTAACTTTTCAATTATTAATACCAGACACTCACTTCCTGTCTAAGAAATAAAATAGATAAGGTTTAGGACTAGGACCATTCTGATCACATGATAGCTTTTAGTTAAAATGGATGAAATTAAAATTTTTATATTGGTTGTCGTCGGAAATAGGTCCAACTATTATGTTTCTTCTCATCTTATTATCTTTGGTCTTTTAAGGGATTATAAAAGTCTGTAATCTACAAAATTGCTAAACATAAATAGTTTAGACATTTTTATCCTAAAAGGTAAAGAAATCAATTTACGGGTCTATAAAAATAAATTTAATTAATTATAAAATATCGAATTTTAGCCTTGCATCAAACTGTAATTTGTAAAAAAAATCCCCTAAATTAATGCCTTTCTGATTTAAAAGATGCATTTAGAAGTCTTTGAAAGCTTAACATGCATAATTATCTACAGTACCTCTAACAATATCTGCATATGATTCCCTAGAATTTGATCGTATCAGCAGGACTAATTCAACCATGGTAAATAATTTTCAAATTGAAATTTTTTCTCCTGCTGGACCCGTATGAAAATTTAAATTTAGTATATTTTTAATAAGTTATCACGAACAAAAAACTGGCTTATTCATATGACGTTCCTCTTTTGTTATTTAAATCATTTCTTAAAATGAAGCCGTACATCTTCGACCGACTAATTAAAAGAGAAATAGCTTCGCAATCTTTTGTTGCATTTTGTGCGCGATGATCACCCGAATTAGTGTAAAAAGAAAGTAGAATCAAAGTAAACCTTGCTTAATGCGATGTCTTTCTCTGTCCACATACATTGGTTTAAAATGATTCCATTTAACGCTGTTTTGCTGAACGCTGATTCTATTCTGCTTAAAACTTTTTCCATTTTCCTTAACGCTTATATGGCTTTGCTATTAAGTTTTGTTTGTTGAGATTTGCTTGTTAAGTTTTGTTTGTTAAGATTTGCTTTTATTAAGCTTTGCCTAATGTTATTTTAAATGCATCCTTAAGATTAATTCGAATATCAGCGCAAATATATTATTTATCTTTTGACTAGCATTCGAAAGCCACATTGGTGCGATACTTAAGTTTTCCAGGAAAAGAAATATATTTTTAAACTATACAAAAAGGCCACATTTCAACGAATTTTGGCTTACGAGGTGCTGTAGTTTCCTAACGTAATAACGAATAGGCGGGAGGCACTTGTAGTAATTTTAATATGCACACTTTCTGTTATTAGGCTAAATCGGGTTCTCTCCAAAACGTGTTACTCCAATCTTCATAGAAGATAAATTAATATCCATACCGCAATATGATTTTTTTATCCGTTTGCTGTATTGCATGAACACATATTAGGCCGAAATATCAGGATCTTTTACTTTCATCTGTATGAAAGAGAGCTAAACAAAAAGAAAACTGCGAAAAAAACTGGAGAAATGAACCAGCAATTTTTTATTAAAAATAATGTCTTATTAAAAATAATTTCTCAGTTAGTATTTAAAATTGGTTATATGTATAATATTCATTATTATGCTGCAAATAGCCTTCGGTATCGTTACCAGATTCATGTAACTGTAGCAAGTCTTGGAACTTATTACCTGCCAATATGTAAGCATCCTTTTTTTTTTTTTTTTCAGCCTAATTTTAAGTTTTATACGGGCTTTGGTCTTTGAATTCAGCTTTTATTTGTTGTTTTAATAATGATATAAGTTTCAGCATCCTTTAAATAAGTAAAACTTCTTATTTTATCCTTTCGTTTAATCACTATTTTATGAAGGCTATCTAAAATAAAGAACGAAAAGTACATTAAAGAAAAAAAAAATCTGAAATATTTCAGATTTTAACGGTCGTACAGTAGGGTTTTTAAAGTTTTTTACTCTCTCGCTGAGCTCGTCTACCAGTATGTTGTTGCACTCGCTCTTGCTAATCCATTTTTGTCTTTTTAGCTTAATTATTAAGCATCATTTTATTCGCACTTACGCCATATACAGTTCAACAACAAAATTACAAAATTTTAAAAGCAGCAAAGCGGTATCTGTTTAGAATTCCCGATGCAGGTTTAAGTGCCCCTCCCAGTCTTTTCTCAATTCATCGTATCACTGTTCAGCTTCCTTACTAAAATGGTTTTACAAAACATTTTTTTTTTGTCCTTTTATTTTTAACCTTTTGTGTGTTTACTTTATTTATCATACGCTTGGCGCTTATTCTACGTAAAATTCGATTCAACACAGAAATCACAAAATATTTAAAAACAGCACATCTTTAAAATTTCCGATAAACAGTCTCGCAGGCTGACCTAAAAAGGTTTTATTCCGAAGATTGTGGCTACTGGTCGCTTTTAAATAGTTGAGTTTGTTAAAAATTCATTAATGTTTTACAAAATATGGAAAGTAAAATTCAAAATTCTGGCTTCTAGATGCCCATGTTCGGGTAAAAGACTACTTTACAGAAAATTGGATGGCTCTAGATACCGTTGTTTTATCACAGTGTGAGAAAAATGCATGTATTCATGCAGATTCTTCACTATTTAATTTCTTTAAATATAATACAGGGCGATAATATTTTGTGGCAACAATCTGAAAAGTTGTAGAGACATTAAATATTTTTGAAAGCAGGCAAGATGAAAAATAAGCAACGCCTTCGCCGGGAATCGAACCGCGGACCTCTGGAATACGCGCCCAGTGTGCAGACCATCACACCACGAAGGCATACCAAGAAGGCGGGAGAAATACCTTTTAAAGTGATACGCCGTTTTTAGTGATTCAACGCAAAATACATACTCGAAACTTCGAGACTAATATCCGATTTGGGACTAAGGTCTCTTTTCAGCTAAAAAGATACTTCTTGGAAAACAGACCACATTTATCTGTTTTTGTGAGGTTTTATTTAAAATAACCCGTTATTTTTGAGTTAATTATTTTCTTAATTACTTATATGTTCTCGTCAGTCTTCTATAGAATGCAGTTTAGGTACGTTTGCTTTGGCAACATGTACTCCAGAATTTTCTAGCGGCTAATGAGTACCTTACAGTTGCAAAGGATGCTGAGTTGGAATAAGTTCATATTTTGGTGCGTAGGAATTTTACAGCTCGCCAGTAGTTCGTAAGGAGGTTGGATTGAATTGTTTTCATCAATTCGGTTCAAACTACCGATTTAAGTGTGATCTAATTTACATTATATTAAGTTTATATAATTATAATAAATACAACTATTAAAATTGTAGTCTGATTTTATTTATTTTTCTGCAAGAAACGGAGAAGCAGAATTCCTAATTTTTTAATTTTGTAGTTTTTACTCTTTCGGGGAATAAACTTTTAAGCTTTATTCTATTTCATGGTCGTTATTTGAATAACAGTATTAAGCAACAAAACGCGAGACATATAATTTCCTTGAACGTTTAGTGATTTGCCAGAAATTTAGCTTATTTAAACTTTCTAATATTTTTAGCAAATGTATTTCTCAAAATCGAGCATGCATATTTTTGCTCCTGGTCACAGTTTTACTTGGGCAGATAGTAGTTATTCTTTTCTCAGTTTTAAAGAATGTAAAGTTTAAAATACAGAGATTATATACGAACATGTTTTTTTGTCTTTCAGCATACAGCTGGGATCTAAGCCAGTTGTGGTATTGAACAGCGCAAACATCATACGTGAAGCTTTCTCAAAAAGTGAATTTCTGGGCAGACCACCGAATTCAGCATTCACGTTATTAGGCGGTCAAAGTAAGTTCCAACAATAATCTCATTTTCAACGATATCATAATTTTAATGCGCTGGATGATCATATTTTAAAAATTTATATTCAGCCTTTTGTGGATCTGTCACAGGAGTGTTCTGTACAGGGGGTATTTTCATTAAATGCTGGAATTGATGGAAAGTTTCTGACCGATGCAACGACATAACGCAAACGTCTATTTTATACAAAAAACAAGCTGATCATTGAGAAAATTAAGCACTATCCACCTTGATGATCTGTCAATATTCAGAAGTTTTTCCGTCGTGTCTTGTAGTCTTGTAGGACAGAGATGGCTTGGGAATATAAACCTTCACCAGCCCTTCATTCATGTTGCCTGAGTTGACGAAGTCCTGCTCTTCAATGACGCCCGCAGTTCAAGGATCCGAAAATTTAGCAGTCTGTTAATGCAGGATCTGGTCTACGCACTAGAAAGGCAAAACTTATTAACCTAACTTCTGAGAAGGGGTTCATTAATGAAGCACGCGCTTTCACCTCGAATCGAGCCCAGGTCGAACTACCAGTGTCCAGCGGCGTTACCGTTCGGCAGTTGCTTGGCACCGCATTAATCGGAAGCCACGTATCTCAAACCAAACGTTCATAATTTGGTGTGTATCACGATAAAAATAATGATAATAAATCTTCAGTATGGCAATCAGTAATTAGGAAAAAAACTTAGCCTTCGTGAGCCTTAGATAGGACAAAGCTAATTCGTATAAGTACGTATAGGTTCAGAACAAAAGAGAGAGATGTATTCGCTAAATTTGGTGATGCTGGGAGACATTCGCAATTGACGTATTTCCGAAAAGATTGTCTGACATGCAAAAATGTTCAATTTATATAGTTATAATTTCATTTCCTACCGCGTGTTTTTAAATGTGTGTAAGAAACTTGTGCGACATTATATTTAAATTCGTCTTAAAAGGAAAAGATACACAGTTCACAATGTCTGTAACTTTTTGAAAATCTTGCAATCTTGAAATTTTGAAAGTCTAAAAGCCTTCAATCACCTTTCTAATTTCTGCAATGTATTTGTCAATGTTATACTTATAGTTTTGATATTTTTGCAAGTGATTGGACTTATCTGGAAGATGATTCGAATTGCTTTGTTGAAGACTCTCTATTTAACATGATAAACTTTGCTTTGTGTATATTAATGACACAGATAATGTCAGTTATTTAATGAGCCATTAAAATTTTTCGGAGACAGGAAACGTGATAAATATGCAATGCTGTAGCCAGGATTCGAATTGCAAACCTCCTTATAGCTAGCCAGACATACTTCCTATTACATTAAGAAGATACACGGCACGTATGAAGTAAGAAAATACCTTTGTTTACACTTCGTTATACCTTACATTCTGTGTCAGTAAATTACATACATTCTTCTTCACTTTAAGAGTTGTAATAAGAGGAGGCACACTGGTGACAGTAGAAGCAAAATCCGGACTAATTGGGCTTTTAAAGAACAGCATAAATTATTCGGTATTACATTATTCAGAGACTCGCTTTTTGGGGTAAGTTAGTAAGGCACTAAATTAGTAATCATAATAAATTTGCAATCTTAAATAGGGAAAAAGCTTCTTTTATAAATTCCCCAGCAGAAAGTGATTCACTTTTTTTGCTAACATATGGCTTACTTTGAATGATGCAAAAGCCACCGCAGATGTTGCGAATTTTGTACTTGCATAGGTAATTTTAGTAGAATGATAAATAAAATTGTATTTTTCTGTGTAATGTAGTGAGAAACGAACTTTAAGAGAAAGCAATGCTGAAAAAGTAAGAATACAAGGGCAGATGCATTTAACATTGAGTAAATGGGTATCTCGGTCATTTGTATTGAAATTAAATAAATGTAGGTGACTACTATGTTAGTTGTAACAGTAATTCCAACCTCGTATTGCTTTCCATTAATTTAGAGAACGGGGACGTACTAGAAATATCTCGCGGCCGGCTGAAAACTATTTAAAGCCGAAGAAAGAGTTGCTTAGTTATTGTTGTTTAGTTCCGCGTTAACTGAGATATCCGAATTAGCTTTCTATTTGCATTGCGTTGTATTTAACGTTCTTAGTAGTTTGAAGTGTAACTACTGATTATACTGTGTGATACTGGGAACATTTGTACGAAATAATTCTGTGGAAAATTTTAGAGTTCTGAAATATTTCTTTTGATAAAAATAAATTTTATTGATCAATTAGACTTGTGCATTCAATCTATTACGAACCCGTACGCACGCAACAATATTCATATTTGTTACGTAAAGTTAAATATGCCTCTCCAGATTATTCTATTTTAAGTTCCTCCATGAAATTCTATCCTCCATGAAAATGACAAGTCTTCGATGTTTTTTTTTTTTTTTTTTTTTTTTTTTTGTTTACTCATTTTAATGGTAGGTAAAAAGATGACAAAATGCAGAAGGAAATGAAAAAGGTGCTTACATTTTTGCACTGGAGCATCATTAAGAAAACTGACTCTTTTTCGAGAAATCCTTATATGATATTTCCATCATGATGAAAACTAAATGCTAAATCAGAAGTACAGGAATTTCAGCTTTATATATTGTTACTCTGATGACTGACTAAGGGTTTTCCGAAAAGCCCGATACATGGCGTTCTCCCACTCTTTCGATGGCTAACGCGGAAGAATTGTCAGTGGCAGCTATGAAATCGAAGGAGCCATGACCGTGTGCTTCTATGATTCATGACTAAGTTACGTTTGCGTGTTGAAATCATTTCCTATCCGGTGTGACTGTCTAACAATTGCTTCGCAATGTACTTGCCGGCCATTCCTGTTTTATACGACAGTTTTCGCTGGATAGATCATTTCTTTGGTTGCTTTCTTAGATAAGGACATAGATATTGTCAATCATGGCATACCTTTGGGATTTGCATGAATTTACATAAAATTACAAGTGCCTCTACTGCTGTGCACAGCTTACTTTCGAAATGTTCTTTTGCATGACAACTCTGTTCGATACTTTTGCATCCGAATGTGTGACATGGATAAAAGTTTTGAATACGAAGTTTCCTCTCAAAGTTATGCACGAAAGCTATTATTCTTTTAGGACAGATATTTTTCATGTGCTTTTGCATACTCAAACAAGGCAAGCAAATCAGCATTTAGTCCGAATTTGAAGCTATAGAGATAATAGCCTTGAAAAAGGTATGCAGTTTTCAATGGCCTTATTTTTCTTTTTTATACATACATGTAGTAGAAGCAACCAGTAGTTTCCAAGTTCCCTGATATTTATAACAAAATTCCCTAACAGGTGACCCTAGATAATAATTCTGTAAATATCTAGAAAGTTCCTGGATTGCTGATTCTATAATCAGTAAAATTAAAATTTTATCCCAAATCTTTTGCTAGAATCCTTTTAGTTTTTCGTTGTTTATTTCTCTAATTCTTTCCTGTTAAATTTAATAAAATTCAGATTAATAATAACCGAAAACTTTTCAGAGAAAGAGAATATTTAAACAAACAGTCTTTAGCACAATGGAATGAAGCACACTTTAGGGTAGTTTTTTATTCTTTTCTAAAGGTCGTAGAGACATTAGGTTAATTGGAAGCAGGAGAGATGAAAAATGAGCAACGCCCTCGACGGGAATCGAACCACGGACCTCTGGAATACGCGCCCAGCATGCTGACCACTACACTACGAGGGCATGCTAAGAAGGCGGGAGAAATACCTTATTAAGTATTTATGTGAATGTATGTTTTTTAGCTTGTATGCATTCATAGATTCTAATCATGCGTTGTTAAAATTTCACGACTCTGTAAGTATACGAACAAAACATTTCAGGTCCATTCTTCGAACAAGGATTTCACATATGGCAAGAACAACGCAGATTTGTCTTACAATCTATGAAGGACCTCGGGCTTGGCAAATCAAAAATTGAAGGACACATCCTAGTAAGTGATGCACATTGTCTTACGAAGCGATATTAAAATAAATTTCATCAATTAATCACTACAGTGCATTCGAGAAGGCTGTATACCTAAAATTATCCTATACTATTTTAAAATAACGAAAGAAAAGGAAATTACTCTATGATACAACAGACACAGGATTTAATTGTCCAAATGCAATCTTTTAAGTGTAATTTTTTGGTGACATCTCAAACATGCAGGCCTTTGGATAAATGAGCGGAAGTCCTTAAATACATCTCTCTTGAAATGTTGAAAAGAATGTTGTTTAAATCATAGAAGCTTAAAAATTTCTTTGCCTAGTGTAAGCGTACATAAATATTCTTTAGTTGATCCTTATGGTTAATTGTTGCGGTGTACTAATAATAAAATACAGAATAATTCAAATGAAGTTCTGGATCTCTCTTTCTTTAAGGGTCAAGCTGAAAGCTGCTCTATGGTGCTATAATGCTTGTTCATGAGGTGTATTTTTTGAAGTCCGCTTGAAGCAGTTGCTGACATGTATATTTGTAAATTTAAATCTAATTAGCTATCTGTTTAAACTTGCTTACACCATTGAATGCCATGTCTGTTTCATCTTCCTTTCCGTTTAGCTCGTGGTATCCAGTTTCATGGATATGCTGGCAGAAAGAGATCTGTCAAGAGCTCTGGGATCATCCAGAAGAATGTAACTTCTTAAACCGTATATCATCAGTCAACAGTGACTGATACATCTTGAACGAAACGTATACTGTCAGTTATCAATGACTTACTCTGTCCGAAAGGAAAGTATAATATCAGTCTCCGGTGACTGATATGCTGCTTAACGTATTAAGCTTTCTTTTATGACGAACTTTCGTCTTCGTAACCAGGCTAAAGTTAAGTAAACTTCAATAAAATAGAGTAGAAGTAAAACTTAACTAAAATATTTATTAGACTACTTTTTTTAGTTTTATAAAATTAAAATTAACTAACAACAGCCACTAACCAGTATTTGCGAAACAGGTAAATCAACAATATAAGCTTAGCCTACTAATTTGGCTTCAGGTAACGGGATTCTGACCCTTAATAAATGCAAAAAGCACCCACAAATTTTTAAGTCGGACAAGGGTGGTTTTTCTTCTCGAATTAATAGCTTTGCCTCAATCCTCACAGCCCACCAGCGGCCGAGCGGTAAAGTCGCTGAACACTGGTAGTTCGGTCCGAGGTTCGAATCCCGCGAACGGGCTGGCTGCATGGGTGTTTTCGTGGTTTTCCCCATGTGTAACGTATACGAGCCAGTTTCCCTTAGAAAGTCCTCCACGAAGGCATCCCTCCCCTTAGGCAGATAGCCCTAGTGTGCTTTGCCATAATCAAATACACCAAACACCAATCCTCACATTAAAGTGCAATTTATCTCACTATTTAAATTTACTCTAAGCTGCATTCTGTTAAAAGCCGATGGAAGAAATATAAACTAAAGAAAAGAAATAACATGTTAGTTAAGATTTACCTCATGCATTCTATAGAGACATTCCTGTAGTTTAACTCCGTAGCATCTTGAATGTTTAATCATCTTAACGGTGAAGAATTATTTCGAAGGGAAAAAGATGACACATTGCAATTACGGGTATGTAATTTTCGTATTTACAAAATACATGCGAATAAATGTGAGATATACCAATATTATAGAGTAAAATGAGAAAAATTGTTTATGAACTTATGAAGATTCATTTAATTTATCTGACAGCTAATATTTATTTTAAAACAGCTTTTCCTTGATTCTCATTTTCACCCACGCTTTCTTGCCAGAATGTTAATAAGCTAGCACGTGTGTATTCAAATGAGGTAGAAAGAAGTAGTATTTAAGGGAAGGTTTTTGGAAGGTGACTTTTGCAGCGTGTTATGCCTGCTTGAAGGCCACGTTGCTATCCTGAATTACTAGCGATTAGAGTGCTGTGGCGTTGAGTGCTTCTAGCCATTCAGCTTGTTTACGCTGACTTTTACGAGTCAGAGCATTCCTGCGCGTTAAAATTATCCTCTGAGCCATCACGCTAAACTTACTACATGTAATTTTAAGTTCATAATTATCTGTTTGAGTTGAGCCAGAAGTGTTGTTTTTTGTGTTCGCCAAAGTGGGACCATCTGTAAACTTATTGAGTGAATAAAGGGCTTTTCACATCCTTCTTTGAACTCGTTATACTTAAGACTTGAAGATAATTCTTCACACAGTCTTATAAGTCTCGTTACTTTATCGAATTCAAGTCTACGAGACGTTATGAATGTTTTTGAACCAAAATTGAGGAAAAGTAAAAGTTTAAAAATAAGTTGTTTAATTCGCATGTCGCTCGCCATACGCTGTCGGAATCTCTTAATTTCCCTCCTACATTTGTTTACCGCCTATCTCTCCCTTGTACATAACTACTCACTCGCTTCTCATCAGTCTTATCACTCAGCCAGTTGAGTTATGTCATAGACTGCGGAAGAAGACATTGAAAATTTAATTTTATGATCGCAAATTTTTATCAATATGGGTATTACATTCACAGAGCAAAAGGGTCTGAGGATTTTGCTTAAGTGACACGTATGTCACTATCTGTAAATACATTATAATATTCGTTTATATTTTAAAAGAAGTTGTATGTCCTGCACTTTTATTGACGTGCTGTAAAAGTTAAATCTATGTAGCGAAAGACATGAGGATTTAAGAAGTGGAAATGCGAGAAACAACAGCCTGAAGAAAACGGACCCCCAAATGTTAGATGCACTTTGTTTTACTAAAATTAACTTCAAATTCAGATTTCACGCGAGATGGACAATGAAACTGAAACTTTTTGCGATTATATCCCTTTAAATTTTAAACCAGCTTCCGAATTTTTCCAATAGTAATAGAGTTAGTTGCCCATGGTTTTAAGTGTAAATATTTAATACAGCGCATAAATTGGGGATATGTAGTAGACAACAAATTGTTAGTGCTGTCGTGGCTGATATATCTGTTACCAAGAAAGTAGTTCTTTTTGATTTACTGAGGTTCTCATCATCCAAGCTTATGCTTCTATAGTTAACAAAACAGAAATCAAAGTAATTAATAAGGCATGAGGAAATTATCTGAAAGGGATGTACTTAGAATAAAATGTGATGTTGCATTGATCAAGGAGCCATCGAAGTGTTTAAAATATTAGGCTCTTGATTATTACTTAATTATGAAGGACTATCACTGAATCGAACTGTTCATATCACGAACGATATGCCTTAATTAGAATAACAGTACACCACAAAAGTAATGACAGAGTACTTTGAAAAACATGAAAATGAACCGACACCAGAAAACTGTATTAATAAAATAATACATCGCAGTCAGGGGTGAGCAAACAATTTTCACCACAGGCCAAAACGTTCCTGTTTCCCGCATCATGCGGACATGGTAGTCACAAGGTGCGATGTTGCTTGTTTGGCGATCTGTTGCGCTGTCCCTATTGTTCGCCAAGGCGCGACATAGGGAGAGACATACTTCTTCCCAGTTCGAAACGTTTTCATAAATTACAATTAAAATAATTACAATCACGATAAAAATGGTATCTGGTACTTTTCCGTTTTGCCGGCGCAAACGATAAAGTCGCCAATAATGGTTTAACTGATGCCAGACGGAATATCTTCGCTGGTAACCTTTTACGCCTCAGTTTCAAAACAAGTTGAAGCCATTTCTTATCAGATTGTTTCTTTCAATACTGGCATACAATAATATAGAATTTTTACACGATATTTAAATTTTATCCCCTAAGACAATTCACGGTAAGTCAATTAGAACGCAATTACACCGCTCATCCGAAGGCGAAATCAAGTGTTAAATTCATCAATTCTAATGAGAATGCACTAGCGAAGTAAAGCACTGCGGTTTTACATAATTTCTGAGTAAGCTATTCGTACGAATTGAAATAATTCTTGCATTTAAACTTGTATTCCAAATTAAGATTTAACTTAAAATTAATGTAGATTATTACTGAGCGAATTAAATTTTAGTAGCGTAGTTTACGTGAGATGAGATCACTTGGGGTCACGTGATACGAACCGGCGAATCAGGATTTTGAACCATGAAATCATAGTAAATTCTTAAATTAATGTCTTTTTACAAATTTATTGTCTTTATTTATTGGCTTTTTACAAAATTTTAAACCATATTAAAATGTTTATGCCTTCACAATAAAAAAAAAATCTTAGAATTAATATTTTTTATGTGTATACTGTATGTTGTCGCCAACAAAGTCTGCTTGGCGAGATTTGCGCCGGCGAAAAGTACCTGGTATCTTTTCCTATTGATAGTCATATGATTGACATGTATACTGTTTAACTTTTCAATAAAAATTTCTGGGTGAAATATTCTTTCCCTACGCTCCCTTTTCTGATCAATATTTTTTATATTAGATTTATTTTTCTTATATTTTGGCCTTTTATGATCAATATTTTCGACTATTTTTGAATTTCAACAATATCCATATTTCATAGTTTAATTTCTAAATTAAAGATACCAGACATGATAGGATATTTTTTGCAGATGCATATGCTTTCTAGCATATCTTTGTTCTCACCTTAGGTTGATCGCTAGTATAGTCATGCGTATATACAAGCTGTATCAGTACTGCGGTGACAAACTTTCAGAAGAGATAGAGCACAGCTAGACTATAGGAAATCACGCAAGAATGCATGGTCGGAAATGCTTTCCCCGGGGCGGTAGTGACAACACAAAAGTCAAGAAAGAAAAGACACGAACGGGGTGAGGAAACATATTTATTATTCGGTGTACAGCAAAAACAAAGGAAAAAAAGAAATTTGAAAGCTTTCAAGATTTTACATTTCGCCCAAAGGGGCGTTTTTTTTTTTAACGTTTTGTGAGTTACCTTTATTTATTAAATATCATGTTCTTCGCACTTGAACCATAAAATTTAATTCAAGGGCAATATAGCAAAATAATTTTAACATGAGCATATCTTTTAGATTTTCCAATACACAGTTTCGCGCGCTGGAGATAAAAATGTTTTTCCCCTACAGTGTTGCCATTGTTCGCTTTGGAATCGTTGAGATTGTTAATCAAAAATTCGTTAAAGTGTTACAAAATATGAAATAGATCATAAAACAAATTCCAAGTTTGGGCTTCCAGATAACCAAATTCGTGTTGAAACGTATGTTATTCAAAATTAGATGGCTCTAGGTACCGTTGTTTTATCACAATGCGAGAAACATATCTACATTTATGCAGATTCTTCATTATTTAATTTATTTAAATATAATACAGGGCTCTAATATTTGGTGGCAACAATTTGAAAAGTGAACCGACATTTATAGTGAATCAATGCAAAATGCCAAAACGAAATTAACAGCCCTTCTGGCCTAACGCTCTCTTAACGCTAATAAAGAGACAACGATCATCATCAAAGAAGGTGTTCGAAATTACGGCCCGAACCGTGATGCAGGAACCGTGCGTCATCCATCTTCCATGCGATCTTCCATTCATGATGCAGCTCTTCCATGCGCCAGAGAAATGAGGCCTGCATCACGGTCCGGAGTCGTAATTTTGGATTCCTTCTTTAATGACGATCGTTGTTTGCTTTTGTTCTTATTTGTATGTTTCTGCTTTACTAAACATAATAAAACATGTTTTATCTCACTTTTTTGTCCTTCCTTTTTTGCGTTTTGAGTCGTTACTACTGCGCCAGGAAAAAGTTTCCGACCATGCATTGCTATGTGATTTTCCATCGTCTGGTGTACTCCATCTCTCCTAAAAGTTTGTATACTTTTCGGAGATACACTGATACATCCCCGTATACGCATATACACTATAATAATAGATCCGCACTCGTGTTACTGACAATTTGTGTATAAAATCACGTAGGAAAATGCCGTTGCACAGGATTTTATAACGGGTTGGTTAAGCAACTAAAAGGGCCATATTCGGCCCGCAGACTTGTAAGGATCTTAAGTTTTACAACGTTTATTTTATTTTAAATCTTTACTATCACTTCTTATTTTCTACTTTCGGCCAGAATTATAAGCGTGAAGGTTTTTATGCAAAGTTTGTCTGGCGAACGCCAAGTATTTAAGTTGTGGCCTTTTGCCAAGCGAGAGAGAGGAAGCAGTGAGTCAACGCAGGCCGCTTACCTTAGAAGTTACGCAGTTGCTGTTTGCCTTCCAGGCCAGAGGTTTTAATCCTCTTGATAAATTAAACGTATTGTAGTGTTCACAGTCTCTGTGCTACATACGCTTCCTGTTATTATAAGGCCAATCTTCCACGTGTATTATTCTAAAGTTAAATTAGAGTTTAGTTTTATTTTTATACTTTTACGTTAGACCCCAAGTGGCGGGTCAGTGTATTCCGAAGTACGGAAGTTATTGTATATAGAGAAAAATAAAGGGTTTTGTATACCCTTCGTCTGTATCCTGTCTACTTACCACAATTGAACATAGCTTTAGTAAGCTCTCTGTTCCGAGTCAGGTCCTTGTATGTTCCCGAAGAAGGTTAGAAGGAACATTGACCCTGATAGTGGCGCCCAACGAAGAAGAATAACCATGGCCGAGTTTCAAGAACCTGTGCTGCCTGCAGAAACGGCTCAGAATCCAGAAATGCCAGCTGCCGCCCTGGAAGGATTTGGTTACATCGTCCAGACCATGCGCGCTTCGATGAAACCAGAAGCAACATTTAACGGAAACTCACCGGTAACCAGTTTTTTGGAAAAATTGGATGACCACTTCATGCTCTACCCCGTGAACGAGTTTCAAAAAGTTACCTTAGCTACCAGCGCTTTGAGGGGCCAAGCACTTAACTGGTTCAAATGTATAGGCAGAAGTCTCTTGGGTCAAGCAGGAAGTCCCACCTATACTTACGAAAATTTCAAGACTGCCCTACTAAAAGCCTTCCCAGTTGTAAGGGATCGTGCGAAATTAGAAACGGAACTTTTCAGTATATATCAACAAAGAATCGAAAACCTCTCGAGCTTTATTTTAAGAAAAATTCACGTTTTAAAGCTCTTGTATGGAAACCGTCCGGATCCTGAAATAATTCAAGTGATTTTGCCGAGGTTACTGCCCCAAGTGCAAGACTTTATTGAATTAAGAAATCCGACTACACTGGAAAAGTTATTTGAGCTAGCAATCCAGTTTGAAAGTAGAACGGCGGACGTCGAAAGAAGACGCCAATATCAACAGCGAAACCAATTTGGTTCGCCAAGACTACAGCAAACTCAAGCATACGGGTACGGAGAAAAAGCGAATCAGTGGGCAAGGAAACCCGAGCATTCAAAAACAGCCGGCGAACGTCGACAGTTCAATAGCAACCCAGGAAAAAAGTCTCAAGGCCAGGGGAAAAAGAAGGAAAGCACGGAAAGGAAAAATAATTTAAACTAAAACGGATTTCTGCTGACGAGAGGGTGCGGAAATCCGAAGGCCACGAAAACCGCTCTTCCTACAAGTTAAATACAGTAATGGTGAAAAATTTGACTCTTCCGAAGATTGAAGTCTTGGTGAATAATATCCCAGCCACCGCACTCCTGGATACCGGCGCGCAGTGTTCCTGTGTGGCAGAAGAATTTTTTAGGAAGTATTTTCGCAAATACCGCATATATAATGCGGATAATACGACACTGTTAGCGGCGCAAGGAGAAAAATGTAAGTGCGTAGGTAAAGTACCTTTGTATATCCGTAGCAAGGACGAACAAATAAAGGTGATGTTTTTTATAGTAAAGAATCTGCAAGCACATTTAATTTTAGGAATAGATTTTCTTTCAGAAGCCCAAGCTACGCTGGATTTTAATGAAGCGTCCCTTAAGCTGACAATGAAACCAGTTCGTACTGAAAACGCTGAGCCGCCGATGTTAAAACTTGACCACCTGCCTAATGACGAGCAAGATAGAATCCGACAAGTGGTAAGTGAATTTGCTTCGTTATTTAGTGATATTCCAGGATTTACTCAGGTTACTAACCATAGTATTGACACCGGAGATGCAATGCCAGTTCGCCAAAAACCATACCGGTATGATAAGAATAAGGAAAAAATTATAGAATGGCATATTACCGATATGCTACGTAAAAAGATCATAACGCCCATCTGAAGTAGTTATGCTAGCCCGGTGGTTTTATGTAAGAAAAATAATGACTATCCTTTGGAGCATCCAAAAAGGTGGAGATTCGCTATTGATTACCGTAAATTAAATTCCATAACGAAATATCCGGTATATCCGTTACCGATCATAGAAGAAATTTTACGGAACATAAAATCAACTAAATTTATGACGACTTTAGACTTAACGACTGGTTATTTTCAAATAGGGGTGAGGCCTGAGGACGTGCCTAAGACTGCTTTTATAACCAAGTCTGGCACTTATGCATTTTTGCGTATGCCGTTTGGCCTTTCAGGGGCCCCGGCAACATTTCAGCGATGCATGGACATTGTGTTAAGACCTGTTCTTGGAAAGTCCACATTTATCTATTTAGACGATATCATTATTACTAGTGATAATCTCGACCAACATGTACAGGATTTAAGACAGGTGTTTTCTTTATTAAATGAGGCCGGTCTAAAAGTTAATGTCGAAAAGTGCAAATTTGCAGCCCCTGAATTAAAATATTTAGGTTACAAAATATCTCAAAAAGGGATCGAGACAGATGAATCAAAAATAATCGCTGTGCAAAAGTATCCGACTCCAAACACGGCAAAGAAGCTCTCTTCTTTTCTAGGACTTTGTTCATATTATAGGTCCTTTATAAAAGATTTTGCGGCTATCGCTGAGCCATTGTTAAAATTAAAAAGGAAAAAGGCAAGATTCTCGTGGACGGCCGAAGCCAATAGTGCTTTCGAAAAATTAAAACAAGCATTAACGCAAGCCCCTGTGTTGAAATTTCCTGAAAAGGATGAGAATTTAGAAATTTCAGCGGATGCTTCGGATTATGCGGTAGGAGCGGTACTTTCGCAAAATCAGCAGCCCGTGGCATTTTTTAGCCGAACTTTAAATCAAACACAAAGAAACTATTCCGCGACCGAGAGAGAGGCACTTGCAGTTCTGTTAGCAGTGCAAAAGTTCCGAGTCTATTTTGGAAAGGCGCCGATAACAGTATACTCTGATCATGCGGCGGTAACTAGATTGTACTCAGGGGAAAATTTATCCCCAAGTTTAATAAGATGGGCACTCAAGCTGCAAGAATATAATCTGGTAATCAAGTATACCCCTGGAAAGGAAAATATCGTAGCAGATGCCCTATCAAGGATTAAAATAGACGAACAAGGCAATACCGTAAAGATGGCAATGCTTACAGCATGTACAATAAATTCCCGAGAAACTGTAATAACCGAACTGGGTAAGGATCCTGAGTTTGGAAGCATTTATGAGTATTTGAAGGATCCTGAAAATTTTAGCCACCAAGATATTGTGGCGATAAGAAATAGGGCGGCCCATTACGAACTAATAGATGGTCTATTATTTTATACAAAAACTACGAATTCCAACAACGAATTTCGACCTGTTATCCCAGCTAATCTTAGATTAAATATCCTGCAGGAGCTCCATGACAGCCCTTTAGCTTCTCATGCTGGTATTCGAAAAACTATCCAACGCGTACGCGAGGCAGTCTACTTTCCTGAACTGCAAAAGTTAACAAGGGCGTATGTCCAGTCCTGCCCAACATGTCAAGCAATTAATTATATTAATTTCCGCCCGGCCGGGTTTCTAAATAGTATTAAATCCGAATTTCCAAATGAAATAATTGGCATCGATTTATTGGGCCCTTTCCCGAAATGTCAGTTAAATAAAAGTCGCTATCTCCTTGTTATGGTTGATCATTTTAGTAAATGGACCGAAATTGTTCCCTTAAAACGAGCCTCCGGGAAATAGTTACTGATTCTATTTTAAATAAATATATTTTAAAGTACGGGGCGCCCCTAAAAGTTATATCGGATAATGGTCCTCAATTTGTAAGTAATATATTTGAAGACATGTGCCAAAAACTGGGCATACGTCATTTAAAAATGGTCCCGTATCGGCCGCAATCAAATATAGAGGAACGGGTCAATAGAAATATAGTGAAAATTATCCGTAGTTATGTTAAAAATTTTCATAAAAGCTGGGATAACTATGTCAATGAATTTACTTTCGCCCTTAGGACCGCAAAACATGATACAACGGGCAAAACTCCTGCTGAGTTATTTCTAGGCAGAAAGATTATAACACCGTTAGATAAATTATTTTATGTGCAACAAAGAGCCCCAGAATTTAAAATGGGTGATATAGAAAAACTAATAAAAGAAGCAAAAAAGAATACGGAAGTAGCACAAAGAAAACAGAAGCTATATTATGATTTGAAACGACGGGGAGTAACTTATAAAGTAGGGGATGAAGTTTTAAAAATTAAGCATTCACTTTCTTCAGCACCAGAAGATAAAACTGCCAAATTTTTTCCACGATTTGAAGGACCATATGTTATAGAAAAAATAACTCACGCTGTTGTAGTGTTAAAAGCCAGAAATGGTGAAACCTGTTCCGCAAACATTGATTAAATCAAGCCCTACTTCGGTCGTAATAAAATGCAAATCTTTTCAGATCTTTTGCAGGATCCGGCACGGCAGACACCGCAGGTACAAGCTCCAGAGGTGGAAAAACGGCAAGTACAAGGGCAAGCCAATGAGAGACAGAAGCAAGTGAAAAGAAAATTGCCCCGCGGAAAAATTGAAGGTAACAAGAAAAAGAAGCCGTTCCACCGTCCAGAAAAGAGAGTTCACGAACACCCCCAGAATGAAGAAGGGTGAAGGACGACGTATGTGAAGAGAACCAGGAGAAATGACGGCAACTATAACCCGGCTTTAAAACGGAAGATCTACTCATCCGACAGAACTCTCCGCAGCAAAAGTCGCCGAACTGCGGAAGGGCCATCAACGGCGGAGGAAAAGTTACAAGGAAAATTTGAACGGCCAACAACGAGGTCCAAGCAGGAACACGACAGAAGTTTCCCGGTTCCGCCAAGACCAGCTGCCATCAAACGGCCAAGACCACAAGCAGAGGAGAAAAAGAAGGTATTCAAGGGTGGCCGAACTGGTGAAAAAAGGAAGCTTCCAGAGGAAAGCACTGAAGGGCGAGCCCGTACAAGAAGGAGGATAAATCAAACTACCATCTGCAGTACCTTTAAAGACTGGGCCCAGAAAAGGATGTCCGAATATTACAAAGATAAGTAAAATTTTATGTTACTTTGCAAACTTAAGTTAATCTTTCATTCTTACTGCAAGTGGCAGATTTCAAGAAGTTTTACCTCATGCGAGGTCTACCTTTATCGCCAAAAGGGCGAGAAATGAGTTGTGACCGATTTTCGTATTATGTTTTTCAATTACTCGCGCGTAAAACTAAAGTTGATGTATAATAGCGTTGTGTAAAGACTTAAATATTGTAAAAAGTTATTGTATAAATTTTATTTAAAACATTCTAGCAAGAGAGAAGTTTTAGTCTGAAAGACTTTTTGAAATGTATTATTTCAATGTAGAAAGAATTGGCACTTGCTTTGAAAAGAATAGAAGTTAACAAGGTACTACTAATGTATGTTTTCAAATGTGTAAAATTAACAGCATGTTGATATGTTCTTATATACAATGCGAACTGTTATTTTAAATGTTAAGAAATACCGTGATATGGTAAAAGTGAAAGTAATGTTAAAAATTTGTTATTCGTGTGACTGTAAAGACTAAATCATGGCGAATATGTGTTAAAGGTTGAATGATGTAGTTAGGCTCTCTGACGCTACACTTTAGAGTTAGCCACTTTTAGAATAGTACCTCAGGGTTTAGAGTTGAAATTAGGGTGTGTTAAGAGGTCTCGTTATGTTGAATTTTAACACGTTAGTGTTTTGATTGTAGGAGGAAGTGTGGCACACGTAGACAGAAACACATTCGTGTTTGGTGTTCTTTTACAACACATGTCAGAGAGCACGGGGAGAGATTAAAATAGTCGTGAATGAAATAAGAATGTTAAGAGAAGTATAATTGTATATGTTACTTGCCATTTCATTGTGTAACATTTCATTAAACTAGTTTTCCTTCCAGATCTCTGGAAGGAACCAGAATTGAATAAAAGCTCCTGTTTAGATGCAGTACAGATGAAAAAAAATTTTTTGTATCCTGGGAGCTGCTATTGTAACAAATTTCTTTCTTTTAAATTTCTAGTTTCTAGCGAAGTTATGTTTGTAAAAGATTGGCCTCGCGTTAGATTCTAGAGCTAAAAGTTTTCAACAAGGTCGTTTTAGACCTCAGTTTCAAACTAATTAACTCTGGCGGGAAGTATGTAAGGATCTTAAGTTTTACTAACGTTTATTTTATTTTAAATCTTTACTATCACTTCTTATTTTCTACTTCCGGCCAGAATTATAAGCGTGAAGGTTTTTATGCAAAGTTTGTCTGGCGAACGCCAAGTATTTAAGTTGTGGCCTTTTGCCAAGCGACAGAGAGGAAGCAGTGAGTCAACTCAGGCAACACCTCCTTATAGAAGGAAGCCGTGACACTGGATTGTGACGTCACGCGTAGTCGTCTATGTCGAAACCCCGAGAGAGCAACGAAACAAAACAGGCTGCGCGCTAGTGCCGTACTTAACGTTGATTTCACTATTTGATATAGATACTTGGGTGGGATTTTATTCAGAGATTCAATTATATATAATGAATAATTTAATTACTTCAAAATTTAACACAATAAAATTTGACATAAATTTAAGAATTTTTTGTTTCTTATTTCTTGACTTTAATGAATTATACTTCCTTGTAGGTTTCACAGCAGCATTTAAAAAGTTAAAAATCAGCCATACTAACTCAAAAAAGGAATTTCTGACTTTTCCCTCATAATTTAATATTGCTTTATATTTTTCTAATATTTATGAAAAAAACCCAAATTATCTGCATACAAACTATTACTTATCATTTCATTTTTCTTCCAATCAGTAATTTGTCTTTAAAAGAAAATGGTATAAAAATGCACTAAATTTTGTCTATAATATGCTATGTGTCTTGCAAGTTTCAAATAAATTAGTATATCAGAGGTTTGCTTAGCAAATAATTCAATGTGCAATTTAAAATTATTGCTTAAATCTGTAGAACCAATAATATTAGTTGTATATGTACTTAACTGTATTGTGTTAGTTATATAGCTGAACTTGAAAATAAAGATTCACAAGTGAAAAATAAAAAAAAATTATTTACAATTTTATGCAAGCAGTCAGCATAACAACACAACACCTAAGTTATAACATACAAATAAGTTAAAACCAGCTGATCTCTTTTTATCAATAAATTATTCAAACTTTCTTGTAAAAATTGAAGCAGAAATCTCATTAAGCATATTGCCATACTAAGAAATCTCATCAATTCTTATTTATTAACAGGTGTGAAAATTTCAAAACTGCTTCTATATTAATTGGGTCTCATCAGAAACAATAAGATGAGACTTTGTGACCTTAATATTTAAATTTTGATACTGCAAGTTCAAGTTTCTATTCGTTAAATTTCAACCCATTTTGTCTGGCAATTACAAACACCGTTATTAACTTTTTACAACAGCCAATTAATAGTTTCAAAATGTATTACGATACTGCCATAATATGGATAAATATCGGGCAAACACTTGAGAAGACCGTCCATTACCATTTAAAACACTTCAGGTGCACAAATGATATTAAATTTTATACGATGGCTATTATTATTTATGAAGCATATAAAGATACATTCAACAGCAAATGGATGTCAGCATCACCAGTATATGTAAAAACATTTATTGATGTTGTGTAAAGGAAGTGATTATCAGTTAATGTTTCAAATATAGAAAATAATAAAAATGTTTTACCTATGCACCAGTATCCAATTTGAAAGTATCTGGTCACTACATGCAACACAATTTTGTTGTAATTTTTCCAAGCTAAAATCGTGATCTTCTAAGTTACTCGCTATCAGGCTTGTTTAATTTAAGCAAAGAATATATCAAAATGATTTGTCCAGAAAGCCACCAGTCTTAATTATGGGACACCGGTAATTTCAAAATGCACATGAAAATCACAGGTTTGTGAAATGAGTGCTCCTAATCAGAGACACCCTTTATTCAGCCAATTCCCAGAATAATAGTAGGAGTTATTACAAACCTGTTATTTTGTCGCCATGCTGAAACACATAACTGTTATCTTGATAAAGTAATTTATCATATGGTAACATGAAAATTATACTCAAATGATATAAGTAATGGCCACTTAAAGACACAACATAGACCCTTTTTTACACAACAACAAATTAAAGACAAGGAAATGAATTTTTCAATATTTTTAAGTGTAAAACAGTCAGTACATGCCCATATAAAAAATATAAATTATAATGACCCATTCTCAGTATAAAAGCAGCAGTTACCATAAACTTGTCATCTTGTAAGCATGCTGAAACACAACTTTTATCATGAGAAAGCATTTTACAGTATGTTAACACCAAATGATAACCACTTACTAAACATTAAGTGGTAGCCATTTAAATACAACCCAGATACCATTTTATGCAGCAAACACTCAACAGCACGAAAATGAATTTTTCAATATTATCATCTTTCAAGTGCTCTGAATATAAAACAGTCAGTGCATGTCCATATGAACAAAATTATAATGACCCATTCCCAGTATAATAGCAGCAGCTATTATAAACATACAATTTTCTAATCATGCTGGAAACATATAACTGTTACCTCGATAAAACATTTTACCATATGTTAACACAAAAATTATATCAAAATGATAAGAGTAGTGGCCACTTAAAACATAACCCAGACACATTTTTATGCGATGACAAATTAAAGGCAAGGAAATTCCTTCTTCAATATTTCAAGTCATAGAGTGGATATATATATAAATATATTTCTATACGTTTGGTGTGGCCGATTGCAACCAAAATACGAGGTGCACATATACATGTTATATCAGTCCTATATACAAAATTTCAACGTTCTGAGGCTACTCGTTTTTGAGTTATGTGAGATATGTACGTACGCACGAACGTACGTACATACGTTCGTACAGAAGCCACGAAAAATTCTCTTCAGAATTAATTTTAGTTTAAGTTTTTTTAAGCAGTTTTATAATTTTTTTGAAGGAAAAGAGTATTTTATTCTGTCCTTACGTACAGATATGGTGCAAAAACATCGTAAATTGCATTCGATAGCGGTCAAAATGGATATTTTCGGTGAAATATGCTGCCTGAAACTTTTCGCGATTACAATACTTCCTTTTTACTTCGTACAAGGAAGTAAAAAGGACATGCCTTCTTCAATATTTCAAGTCATCTAAATATAAAACAGTCAGTATATGTTCATATCAACAAAATTATAATGACCCATTACCAGTATAACAGTGGCAGTTATTATATACATATCATTTGGTAAGCATGCTGAAACATCACTTTTATCAGGAGAAAGCATTTTACCATATGTCAACACCAAATTTATACCCAAATGATAAAAGTAGTGGCCGCACTAAAACACAAACCGAGATACTTTTTTACACGATGACAATTTAAAGGCAAGGAAATGCCTTCTTCAATATTTCAAGTCATCTGAATGTTAAACAGTCAGTATCTGTCTATATCAACAAAAGTATAATGACCCATTACCAGTATAACAGTGGCAGTTATTATATACATATCATTTTGTACCCATGCTGAAACATAACACTTTTATCAGGAGAAAGCATTTTACCATATGTTAACACCAAACTTATATCCAAATGATAAAAGTAGTGGCCGCACTAAAACACAAACCGAGACACTTTTTTACGCGATGACAAATTAAAAAAAGGACATGCCTTCTTCAATATTTCAAGTCATCTGAATGTAAAACAGTCAATATCTGTCCATATCAACAAAAGTATAATGACCCATTACCAGTATAACAGTGGCAGTTATTATATACATAACATTTTGTAAGCATTTTGAAACATATAACTGTTACTTTGATAAAGTATTTTATCATGTTAACACCAAAATTATACCCAAATGATAAAAGTAGTGGCCACATAAAAACATAACGCAGACACTTTTTTACACAACAAATTAAGGGCAAGGAAATGAATTTTTCAATATTTCAAGTCAATTAAAATGATAAAGAATCTTACCATATGTTAATACTAATTTGATATCCACATTAATAATAAGGACCACTTAAAATACAACCCAGACACTTATTTACATAGATGCATAGAAATGAATTTTTCGTTACTATTACTTTTCAAGTGATCTCAAGGTTAAACAGACAGCATACATGAGTAGAAAAAAAATAATAAGGAATTCACAATAATGTGTAACAGTAACTGTTAGATGCAAAAATATTTTTTCAACAGCTAGTATGTGTTAATGCAAAATGTGTTTCCTTAGTTAGTCCACCACTAGAACAGCCTAAAAGTTTCCACTGATCTAACCACTCAAGTAACTTATTTAAATAAATATATCTAACATCATCATTTTGCACAGTTAACGGCTTTTGATACTCATTCATCTTATGGTGTCCTTTAAAGATACTTTTGACATTGACTATTGACCACCATGTAGATATAATTTTAATAAATTCAGCTGTTGTTTCGTAATTTAAAATACTATTTTCTTTACCAATAACCATTATTGCCTCTGCAAGACGACTGTCAAATATTTGTAATGCTAGCTTGACATTTTGTCTTTCCAAATTGGTTGGATACAGAGCTTTCACAGTCAAACCATAACTATATTTTACAATTCTGCCTGCCTCTAATGAATGGAGACTTTTTATGCATGCAAATGCCGCTGTTTCGACCTTGGAAAAATTTTCAAAATTTGGATAAAATAAACATTGCCCAGAAGTTTTTTGATTTATCCAGTTGTTCCTGACACACTTCAAGATGTGCACTGAGTCAATAACAAAAAATAGTGGCCGAGATAAGTCTGCAGGGTTTTTATACACAATACTAATTTTTGGAGGCATACAAAATAATGACATGGCTTTTTTATTTATTGAATTATTGTCAGAGACAACTGCCACAATTCTATAACCTATATTTTCTAAACCAATTATAATTTTCTTAAGATATTGATACAGATCCTCAGCATTTAATGATTTAACTGGTAATATATGTGCCACATCCTTGAAAGGTGATAATAAGCTACGTATCGTAAAAACATAAGCACTTGTAGCAGCTTTTTCACAGTTGTAGGCCATGCCACACAAATTTCCTCCTTTAAAATCGAAACATGAATTTAAATGCACTTCATCCATCATAATAATTACAGTTTTATCATTTTCTTCTAAATCCTTGCATCTTTGTTTAACATATCCTAAAAAGTCATCATTAAATTGCTCAGTAATAGGATTAAGAGAAAACGTTGAACAAATTCTACGAATAGTACGTGGATGGGGAATAGAAATGTAACCTGAATGTCGTAAAAACTTGTATGCATGCGGTGAGATCGAGTTTAACAAACTGCAAAAAATAAGTAAATCTGGAGTATATCGATACTTCTCTTTCTTTACATTTAGTTTATTTACTTGCTCTGAAAGGAAGTTCAGTTCAGTTTCTTTTTCAGGTAACACTCTTTTCAATTCTGAAAGCATATCATCCACAATTTGTATAGAATTCTTAATATATTCTTCATTTTGTAAGTTATGAGACAGACTTTCAACTTCCTTTAGTACTTCTAGAAACATATTTACATTACTAATTTTTAGAGGGAAAACAAATTTACCAATAGATTTTATAGCGATGTTTTTAATATAAACACATACTGTTAAATCCTCATTTATTACTACCGATTTCTGAATTTCTGGAGCTGGGTCACTTAAAATATCAAGTAACATAGTTGAATTTTCAGTATGTACAGTTGTCCAAAATGTTTCTAAAATCTGATGTTCTAGGCAATTATTGAATTTAATTAAACTTTCAAATGATCGTTCATTATCATACCGTTCTTTCATTTTCAAACTTTCTTCTATCGCTTTCTCCAGGTATTTCTCTTCTAAACGAGCTTTCTTCTTTTCTGGTGACATTCTCGATACAGAATTTGATGACATGTAGGATGGGCCATCAGGGAACTGAGAAGGTATGCATCCTTTTTTCAAACGTGGCCTAGAAATTGGGGCTTTAATTAACTTCGCTGATTTCTCATCATACATTTCGATTTCTCGTATTATTTCATCTGATCGAAAATGTAATTCACATACCTATAAAAGAAAATATTCAAAAATCAACTTGTTGTGAGTAAAAAAGTTAGATGCATGTTAATATTTAGTAACAGAAGTCAATAAGCCCTATGATTTAAATAAATAATTTGATACATAAATACGAATTAAAAAACCAGTAATATCATTTCAATTACGTGTATAATTTAAGTAATTTGTAAAATCTGGAATGCTCATCATAATGATTACAGCTTTATTTACATTTAAAGAAAATTATATATTTGAGATAATTGTTTACAACAAACACTGGTTACCAAATACAAATAATTACCTTAAATACATCATACCAAACTTTCATATATCATTACAAAAATTTTAAAATGAAACCTATTATGATTACTTAGTAGTTCCTTGTCATATAAATTATGATAAATTTGGAATAACTACAGAATCTGCCTGCACAATATACTAGAAAGCATTTACAAATTATTGGCATTTATGTAACTACTAAATTTAGAATTATTCCTGTTATATGGAACTTTATTTCATTCATAAAACTTTGAAGGAAAATATTTTTTTGAAATGATTAAAACAGGCAAGATTAAAATCTTTCAAACATAAAACTTCTTACCCACAGATCAAAATCTAATATCGTAAGCATAAACATCACATACCTATCAATAAAAGTAATAAAAAAATTTAAAGATACAAAACATAAAAAATGCAGTAAAATTGAACTTACTGTGGTATGTTTAGTAGGTTGAAAGCCATCTTTTCTTCATAGACTCCTTATCCATTTCATCCGGAGTTCAGTCTCATTTGGAAACTTGAATACAGCCACTTTTGGTCCGTTTTTATAATTACCACGACATGTGGTTACAGCACATTTATGAGGCATCGTATGAAATTATAAAAGCACGAGACAATATAAAAACTCTGTCGCTAACGCAAATAACCGCTCCACGTTCGTCGCTCTTGGCTCAACTACGGGGCTTTGATTTTGTTTGAAGGAGCGAGGTGAGTCAGAGACGACTACCTGTGACGTCAGAGCTTCCCCTCGCTTCAGTGTCCCGGCTTCCTTCTATAAGGAGGTGTTGACGCAGGCCGCTTACCTTAGAAGTTACGCAGTTGCTGTTTGCCTTCCAGGCCAGAGGTTTTAATCCTCTTGATAAATTAAACGTATTGTAGTGTTCACAGTCTCTGTGCTACATACGCTTCCTGTTATTATAAGGCCAATCTTCCACGTGTATTATTCTAAAGTTAAATTAGAGTTTAGTTTTATTTTTATACTTTTACGTTAGACCCCAAGTGGCGGATCAGTGTATTCCGAAGTACGGAAGTTATTGTACATAGAGAAAAATAAAGGGTTTTGTATACCCTTCGTCTGTATCCTGTCTACTTACCACAATTGGTGAACATAGCTTTAGTAAGCTCTCTGTTCCGAGTCAGGTCCTTGTATGTTCCCGAAGAAGGTTAGAAGGAACATTGACCCTGATAGACTCACTTCAGCACTAGATGCAGTGTTTCAGGTTTATTTTACCCCTGTAAATAACCACTGAGATTATATATTGTTCTGCATTTTACGACCTTATTATTTCCCAAATTATTCACTTAGACAGTAAATATGCAAATTTGACTCGTGTAAAGAAAAACACTGCGCGTTTAAGACTATAAAAGTTAAAGCAGCGTATAATTATGGCTCAATCAACCTGGTAATGTGACTGCTTATTGCTCTGTGATAAGCTTGCATTCAGCCATTTGGTCAAAGCTAGAGTAAACCTTATTTTTGCTATTAAGTAACACTCTTTCCTTTAAATTGGGCCAATTTATTTCCAGATGCTTTCTTTTTCTTGAAGCATTCGCTTAATCTATTAGTTGCTGAAATTGAATGATATGCTGACCTAAATATGTTGAGAAGCAATACGTACCTAATATGCTAAGAAATAATACGTAAATTAGAAAGTGCAAAATAGCTTTTCGGTAGCCTACTAAACCCAACTTTCATATTACGGAAATTTTCATTAAGATGACTTTTCATTGTGAGTGATCTGACAAGCTAATCGTCATTGTAGTTTTTTTTATGTGTGATTTAAGCACAACTCATTACATTATCCTTTCGGAGATAGGAAACTGCACTTAAATAAAGACTCATGAATACTAAATTGCAAACAGTTTTTATTTCTGTTACGTCAAATTCCAAAACCATTTTAAGTGTCATTTCGTTTAAGTGTGTATTCCGTAAGTACTTACTAAGAATATTTGTTTCAAATATAAATTTTCAGCTATGCTGTCAGGTGTCGTTATGTTTCAGGACAGTGTAAATTTACATGACAGACACAGAGGCTAGGTAAATGACAGAAATAAAATAAGGAATTCAGGATGAGATCTTATAGGTTGAGGTATGAAACTAGTTAAATTTTAAGCTGGTGGGCATCTGTTGCATATTCAAAAATTTGATTACCGATAGCTTTAATATCATTTAAATAATATTATTATAAAATATTTTATATTAATCTAATTTTGTTTTCTACAGGAAGAAATCAACCACTTCTTGGAAGTTCTTAGCGAGCATAAGGGTGAACCAATGGATTTAATGGCCCCATTAACTCCAAGTATGTCCAATAATATATCATCTCTCGTCTTCGGCAAACGATACGAATACGATGATCCCGAACGTGTTCAACTGGATGACAGTTTGGACAAGGTTGCAAAAGTTTTGGGGCAGACAGCATCTCATATATTTTTTCCATGGATCAGATATTTCCCGTTCATACTTAAGTTGTTAAAAGTTGATGACGCTGTGGAATCTTTTAGGAAAGCGGATGAAATTTTCGTGTAAGATATCAATTAATTCTTCTCAGTTTTTTACATTAAAGCGCTATGATAACCGACAAGAGTTTTAAATCAAAAGAGCATATACTAATTCTGTCATACTTTGGTTTTCAACAATGGAAACAAAACAAAACAAAAAAAAAAAAAAAAAAAAAAAAAGTTTTAATTTGAATTCAAATTAAGCAACATTAAACTTTAAATTGAAATAAGTTTTATAAAAAGGCTATTTCAGCAAAATATCACTCAAATCCTTATTATTGAAGATGCTAACCCATTCTGGGCCATTTAAAGGGAGCCTAAATGTTTCACAATTCACAATGATGTAATGAGACATTTCCAGTAAAATGATGCAATATATTTTTGCTTTTTCAAAAACATGGACTTGCAACATACTTTTTAGAATGCTTAACTTGTCTTTAAAATTTATCTCACTCTGAAACCACATTCTATCTACTATTAAAGGCTACAAGCTTGTGTGTCATCACATGCTTGTTTGAATAATTTCATTCCATAGAATTAAATTTCAAGTTGTTTAAATTTGGAATTTTCTTATTTATAAGCATTTTGAGTATTAAGTAATTCGAAACGATTATTTATACCATGAAAAATAAGATTTTTGTAGCGTCAATCACGCCGAGGTTGTGAGGTTGTTTAATTTTCTATTAAATTCTTAACGTAGATTAAAAAATCTACTATTTTGCTTTAAAGTCGTAATATATTTAGAGATATAAATAACTTTATTTGCAGCAAGGGAGAACAGATAAAAATAGAAGTGTCAAAGACAGTTCTGTATCTCGTTTTATACTTGGCCGATTGACGAAATTCAAATTGCGTTTTTCATGTCTCGAAACTACTTATTGCTCTGTGATAAGCTTGTATTCAGCCATCTGGTCAAAGCTAGAGTAAACCTTATTTTTGCTATTAAGTAACACTCTTTCCTTTAAATTGGCCCAATTTATTTCCAGATGCTTTCTCTTTCTTGAAGCATTCGCTTAATCTATTAGTTGCTGAAATTGAATGATATGCTGAGAAGCAATACGTACCTAATATGGTGAGAAATAATACGTAAATTAGAAAGTGCAAAATGGCTTTTCGATAGCTTACTAAACCCAACTTTCATATTACGGAAATTTTTCATTGTGAGTAGTGATCTGACAAGCTAATCGTCATTGTAGTTTCTATGTGTGATTTAAACACGACTCATTACATCATCCTTTCGGAAAGAATCGAATATGGAATAGAATCGAAATATGGAAAAATTTGGTATGTCATTTCAGAAAAAGTCCGATATTGTGTCAAAATACATATATCCGAGCAATGCTATATATAAATCTAATACATATCCTAAGTCGCGGTTTCGAGACATGACAAACGCTGTATGAATTTCAAGAATCGGCCCAGTAGAGCGGGAGATATCGAACTGTCCCTCTTTCTTTCCCAGTGTACGTATTAATAAATCTACAGAGATGATGAAAGAATTGAAAATATAAAAATAATCATTTTTTATTCATTTTAATGTAATTACAACTTTAAAGAGAATTCACCATGCAATGCACTATTTATTTTAATTACATTAAAGTAATACATTTTACATAAATGAATGAATGTTATGCAACGAATATTTGTTATTGATTTCTGTAGTTTTTAAGGGGCAAAACGTTTAAAACAAGAAATCCTTAGTTTAAACAAACTAATCTTCGAAATTTACCTGCGTAGAACCTCGTGAATGACATGATTTCCACTTCGCTATTCTCGGAGGAGGTGAAAATTCTATTCCAAACACTTCCAATCCTACTTTCCACCAAACATTTCAAGTTTCATGTCTAATATTTCAGATTCTGATGCAGGCATTCACCGCAACAACAAAGGTTTGGAAAATCTGGATTTAAATTTCATGCTTAATCGTGGCAATATTTTCTTTCAATTTATTATTTGCTCTCTTCTAAATGACTTATTTTAACTTTTAATACAAAAAGTAGCAATCAATTTAAACACGTTGCTAAATGCGTCTTCTAAAAGAAAGCAAAAGCGACGTTTTAGCACTTCAAAACAATTTCCCTGCATAAAACTTTGTTCTAATTAACATTAACAAATTAATTATTAAAGACTATTAATAATTAACAAAAATGCTATTATTTACCTTATATTTTAAATAGTCATGTGCCTTTTTTCTGTTTTAATGTGTTAAATGTTTCCTCTAGACATGTTTCGAAACATACTGAGTTATTTTAAAATCCTGAATATTTTTCCTGTGGAAAACATTTTTTGTCTTCAAAGTGAAATACCCTATTCTATGCTTCCAAATTTCAGCAAGAAAATGGAGGATCACAGGAAAACGCTTGACCCAAGTGACATCCGTGATTTTATTGACAGTTACCTCATTGAGATGGAAATAAGGAAAGCGAAAGAACCTCAGACAACATTCTCAGGTACGCAACTAAAAATTTACTCCAGTTAAATTAAATATTTCTTGATAATTTTTATTAAATTCCTCTTTTTTTTTTTTTTTTTTTTTATTCTTTGCTATCTTAACAATTTATCTTTTAGAATGGAGACCGTTGCATCTCGAAATTGTATAAGTTATATCGCTAAATTTTCTTATTTAACTACAAATTCTATGCCATTCAGAAAAACTGTACACAAAACCTTGTTTTACCTGCAGGAAAATCTCACTTAACGTAATTAATCGATCGATCAACTAGTACAAGCTAAGAAAAATCGCGCTAAGCGAAGACTAAATTATACGGCTAATTATAATACATCCATCAGTCAGTAAAAATTGAAAAATAAATTATAATCTACATTATAGAACAAAGTCATCAAAGCAAATAAAAGAAACTATTGAAAATTTTATTTAAAGTCCAAATATTTGACTGAGTAAATTAAAGCTGCATCAAGTTTCATAGAAACGCAAACATATCCCAGGTCTCAAGTTTAAGGTTAAATAGTAGGCAAAAGAATCTGATAGAAGATAGTTTTCCTCCTAACCAAAAGATATCCTACAGTACTTATTGTATTGATTCATTTTTTATTGAATGTTTCGGGAAAGGGAAGTTTATAGTATCTTGAAATTTAATGCAAAATATATCAAATTTCACTAATAAAATTCTTGTAAATTGAATACCTAAAACCAACTTGTCATCTAAAATGAACACAGTGCTTTCGCAGTTTATCGAAATATTCATTTATACATGAATGTCGAGATATACACAGTATCCCTGTTCAGTGAAATATACTTCCTTATTTTTCTAACTTACTCTAATAATATTTTACTTATTTTAACAGTAAGACAAACTTTTTTTTGTAGATCGCCAAAACACATTTTCGGGTAACATAGAAAAGTTGCATTAACTGATTAAACACTCGCGTTAAGCGGAATATGTTTTCATTTTATTCAGGCGCGATAAATGATTATAGCGAACATAATTTGCGCTCAAGAGACACGAAGTTATTTACGTATTCTATTTTCAGACAGAATGTACCAAACTATCAATATCTGCAACAGTCTAACTAAAAAAGAAACACGCTAATGTAAAATTTAAAATGAAGCAAAAAAAGCAAACTGAAATTGGTTTGCATGTTTAATCACACTCTTTCAAGAAAGACCTGTGTCTCTTGAATATGAGGGACATGTATGACAAAAATCATATGAGCGCAAAATCTTGGCAGTTTTCAACAAAATATGCATTTCGGATGGAGCAACCAATTCGGCAGAGGGCTATTAATCCAAAGAACTCTTTTAAGTCAAGCTAACACTAACCTAGCGGTTTAAATTAATAAAAACTGACTTATCACTCCAAATACGCTTTTTAAATCAGTTAAATTCACTCGGAGAGCTAAATCATACAGTGCGTTCTCTGGAATATACAGAGAATTGTAAGAAAAATATTCGATGAGAGACAAATACCAATTGTTAGTTATTATTTGCTATCCTGATAAACTATAGATCTTTTCAAATAGAAATTAATCATTCTTCTTGAATGGGTTGAGTTCGAAAGAACACAAAAGGGGCAAATCAAATTAAACAATTAATTTATATTTCATATCTCTTTATTGAAATAACAAGAACTTTGTCTTTCAGATGATTCTCTCAAAGGATGCGTGTCCGATTTGTTTGCTGCTGGCAGCGATACTGTTCGGACTTCCATTTCGTGGTGTTTATATATCATGGCTGCTTATCCGAAAATACAGAAAAAGGTGCAGAGAGAGATCATGGATGTTTTGGGGTCCGAAAAAAGTCCGGAATTTCATATTCAGAAAGAGATGCCTTACACTCACGCAGTGCTCTTAGAAGTAATGCGTTGGAAGACGATAGTACCTCTCAATCTCTTGAGATAGTAAGCAAACGAAGTACGAATTCTGATAATGAACCTGAATTTTCCTGCGCTATTAAATAGTACTCAGAAGTCATTCATAAAATTTAGTGCATAACGACACAAATTCCTTTTATTTTATGAACTCAATACTATTTTTAAAATCTGTATCAGCCGATCGAGGGGAATTATCGCCAGACAGATGATTTTAATCAACTTCTACGTTCAGTAGTAGACTAAGGTAGTACAAATACCGATTTAAAATAACTAATCGTACAGAAATATCGGTCGAACAAGGACATTGATTATGTAAATATATACGACAAGTCTGTCTCATTGTCATATTAAAAAATTTAATTCAGCTGATACGATTTTCAGCCTTTTAAATTACCCTATAAATATAAATACTCACTATTTTTTTCCTTCTCTCACTCTCTCTCTTACACGAACTCATACAAACAAAAAGTACTTAAAAATTCATTAGCTTTTTATGCTCCAATATCCAAGCCACACTAGCTCAAATATTGAGGCAATGACATCACTCGCTATTAACCGTAGGTTAGGTTAGGTTAAGTTATTTTGTAGGAATTTATACTTATTTTAACAAACAAATTAAGTTTAGTTTTAAGCTTTCTTATAAACCTTCATTCCCCTAATTGTCAATGCCAGATTATTTAAATTTGGTAGCGCACGTGAAGTAATGCAAATTCTACCTTGAGAAAAGGTTTAAATACTGAGTTTTAGAAGGGAAAGCGCTGTATTTTTGTAGCGTGAGCTTCTAGTTCTGCCTTTATTGCTGGTTAACGTGGCGTAACAGCTATTACTTTGCTGCCACTAGATTTCGATGCGGGTTTAGGTAACAGGATTATCTGAGCGCAGTAAAGTAATTCTACTGCTTGTTAATATCTTCGAATTTTTAGTGTAGTTCTTGTTATTTGAGTTACCGCCCGAGTGACGCGTAGTGTGTTAGCGTCAAGTCGACGCATTGTGAATTTTAAAGAATTAATAAAGGATTCTTTTTACCCTTCTCCTGTGTAGTTCCTACGCGTACTTCAGTTGTCGGATTAGAAGATAAACAAGTAGATCTTACAAGGTAACACACAAAACGTTAAAAAAATGCCCTTTTAGACGTAATATAAAATTTGAAGACGTAATATAAAAATTGAAAGGTTTCAGATTTTCATTTTTTCCCTTTTTTTTTTTTTTTTTTCTACTGTGATATTTATTCGATATAAATTTGATGTACTAGAAAATGCAAAAATACTTACAATAATATTCGTATCTTTCTCTATGAAAAGCACACTGGCTGACACGACTCTTGCAGGATATAATATTATATCCTGCAAGAGTCCTGATTTCATCCTGATTTCTGGTCTGCGCATCACGACCCTGATGTTTGGGATGACCCGGAGAGTTTCAAGCCGGAAAGGTTTCTCGGACCAGATGGAAAATCCGTCAACAAATCAAAAAATTTAATGCCTTTCTCCGTCGGTAAGTTAGAAACACTGCTCGATAGCTTACATAAAAAAGATTTTATACCTAATAGCTTGCGTCTAATTTTCGATTATATTACATGGTATAATGCATGCACGAGTTTGGCATTTCTTTGGGTTTGGGTATTATGCATTACATATACCTATATTTATTTTTATACTTGCATTAATTATGTAACTACTTTTTTATGTAAGAATTTGTCAGCATGAAAATAGACCTAATCGTATAGTATTCTCCTTACTATCTTAACTCTACGATGAGCATATTTATCTACAAAAAGTACTTTATAGTAACATCTGCTCTCTCAGGAAAAGTGAGCAAGAATAATTTTTATCAAAGTTTAGACCCATTAAAAGTCGTCTGAAGAGATTACGATATTAATCTTCATCAAATCATTTATATTCTAGTTCGAAAATAATAAGAGCTAATAGCAAAATAAACCTAATTATTTATGTTTAAAAATAACATATTTGCCTTTTTTTCTTAATTACGGAAGTTATTTGTTAGCAATGAAATTATTTTTGCGTCAGTAATGGTGGTTCTTTAACGATTCAGAACACATTAAAATTTCACAGATTCTTGTGTTTAAATGCTTCATTTATCAATAAATAATATTATTTCAAATACAAATCGAAATCTACTATAAATATTCTTAAAGAGAATGGATTTAGGCTGTTGATCTATATAACGTTAGTCTTTCACATAACTGTGACAGAACGGATTAAGATATATTTTAGACAACTATCTATCTAACTTCTTCAGTTTCGCATTTTAGTTCTTTAAAAAAATGATAACTTTGTATTATTTTTATTTTTCCAGGCAAAAGGGCTTGCCCAGGAGAAACGATGGCTAACATGGAAATATTTCTTTATTTCGTGTCCATTCTGCAAAAGTTCGATGTTGCTTTCCTGCAAGGAGTGAAGCCGACGTTTGAAGCAGAACTCGGTATCACTTACAAACCCAAACCTCATAAACTGCGGCTGATACATAGAAGTTAATTATTGTATTCTACGAGAAGATAGTATTTCCAAAGTTATGTTCTTTCTAATTAATTGTAAACTTCGAGATATTTATTCTCGTAAGTGAGAAAGCAATGAAACGTAAAAATTAAATATTGCAAAGTTATTTTCTACTGAATCCATAACTTGTAATGAGTTCATAAAACATATTATATTCGTGGTGTAATATGTGATTCATTGGAAACCAAAAATTCAGATTTTAATGTCATGATATCTGTACACCTTTTCATTTAGATGGAACATAAACGTTGATATTCACAACGTATACAAGAATCATGCAGTAACTTCCTAATGCAGAAAAAGAAAAACAAAAAAATTCTTATCTCTTAGAAATTTAAGATAATTTCTACGTATATCATACATCTATTACTATTCTATATAGCTGTACGATAGTATGTGATGACACGGTAACGCTTTACGTAAGTAATAACGATGATGATCCATGTTGTTTATATTCAAATTTATTACTTTTATGACATGGAGAGAAACAGCTAATGAGCCTTCTGTTTTTTTCCATCCGAAAATTTTCCGGTATTGCATTTTGTAATTGTTCGCTGCCTACAAATTCATTTTTCGACTATTATTGTTTCAGATTAATTAAAATTAATTTTATTCAGATATATTCCATTCAATTTTTGTGTGTTACAAGTTTTGTTCATTACCTCTGAAATATTATGCAATTATTTTTACTGCTATATTTATGATGACGCAGTGATTTTGTGCTATCTTGAAAATTTTCTGTTACCTTTACTTGTTGATATTGGTTGCTATCTGAAAATATCTTTTCCCAGGCAGAACATCAAAGGAAGTTATCAGTATCCTCTGCTATTCTATTTTTGGTCACTTTGTGATTTGCAGTGAACAAAGATTACCGAGCATGAAACAATGCATATCATAAACAATACAAATGACACTTGATAATGGTGCAATCGCACATATATCTTCTTCCCCGGAGGGCGAAAAAATATTTAAAAATGCTTCGAAGAGATAATATAACCTCTTAATCTACTCGATGATTAAGTAAATCAATTAGATATTGAAGTTCAAACAACAGATTCTCTCTCTGTCTCTGAGATTTAAATATAAACAAATTCGTTAAATGAAAGCAAATCTAAAATTGAATTGTGATTGAACGTATTGGCAAAACACATGATCATGCACTACCAGAATTCCGAGGTAGCCTTACCGTTGATTTAGCACTATGAACGGAAGATAGTTACAACACGTATACTGCGGCATATGCATCGTGTGATGGGAGTAACATACACCAAGCATTTGAAGTGCTAAAATCTAAAATTTTGATAAGTTTTACTATTTTAAATGCTTACCATTGTTTTATATGTAATAATTTGAGAAATTCAGTGTTTTGAAAATAAATCATACGCAGTAACTTTGCCTAAAACATAAATTCAGTCCCAAGAAAGAGAATATTGAATACACTTCGAATTATTCAAACTCCATTTGTGTTATTTGGATCTCTTGCTCTTCTTTCTATACCAGTTTACATCAAACTCATTGCTAATTTGGTTGAATGTTTTTAATTTTCACACTAATACTCTTCTTCATCAACTGAACAGGCCAAATCTTCAATCAGGGGCGCGGAAATATAAAATAGCTAACCTAGTACAGTACATATATTTAAGAAACACGCAAAATAATAATAATAGTAATAATTAAAGTGATATGGCTGTATAGCGAATATATAACCATAACGTTACATTTTAAAAACATCATTTTCAAAATATTAAACTAAAATAAAAATGCTAAACGCGATATCAATATTATTGTACATGAGCAGAAAGTACCATATTCCCACCTTTGATTTTAATGTAAAATGAAACATTATACAGTTTAAAACATACTATAAAAGTTAAAATATACGCATACGCACAGAAAACAAAATCCCTAAACAGAAATATAACGGACAAAAAGGTCGCACGGAATGAATGTTTATGAAAAGTTTTTTAGGATGTTTAAAAGTCTGCCACAGTGACTTCTTTCCGGTTTGACTTAAAGGATTGGATCTCCTTTGCTTGGGACCTCCAAGAGACAAAGCTTTTGGACCAGTCTCACCGAAGAATCATTCCACGATGAATAATCTCTACTCGGAAAAATCTTTTCTACTCTTCCCATAGACAAAATTAATAAGTTTTTATTATCGGAACTAATAAAGACTATATTCCCAATCTTCAGATTAAATTTTCTTTCTATGGCTTTCTGAACTACTTTCGCAATCTGTTTCTTAACTGTTGCTTTAGTTCCTAGCAATTTCGCTCTCTTATTTGTAATTTATTACTATCTATTTGATCTAAACATGGTGTTCTCACTTCCTTCATGTCTTGAAGAAACATGAGGGAGTCAGGGGAAGGAGGTCTTCCGTGTCATCTGAGATATAGGTACAAGGACGCTTAATGCTGAATGCTTATGCTTTACTAGCCAAGAAAGCTTGGCTGTCGAAAGCTCTGCTGATGTAACGCCCTGAGGGCACTTCACATGGAAGCAATCATATGAATTCCAACAATGGGAGGATGCAATGAAGGAGAAAAAGAAGGGGAAAGCGGACCATGGTCCCTGAAGGAGTCACAAATAAAGACCTGACATATGGGAGTAGGTAAATTAGCGAGGGAGACAGTCAAGATGAAAACGTGTCATGCGAAATACTAGAACGGTCAGAAAACTCAGTAACGTATGAACAGATACATGAAAAGTATATACAGGAATATGTTACAGACAATATATACTACAAATAAACAAATGCAAGCTCATGTATTCAAGAACGCATGCCGATTATGCATGAGAGATGAAACAGCTCAGGTCACTAAATTATGGTCCCGCAATCTGTGCGCAGTAAATGGACGGATGGTAAAGTCCTTCGGATCTATTCAGTAATTCAGTGTGGCACTAAAGTTTCCTGCGTCAGTGAGGAGCCCTTTTTTGAAAAATTTATCATTGAGTCTATGCAAGTAGACGTCCATTGGCTCTAGCTTGAGATCATTGTGAAGCAGAGCATTTCTGAAATAAGGATAAAAGGACGATTGTTAATGACTGCTTTCTATATCACAGAAGACAGTTAACAATTCCTCATAACTCACCAATGAATTTCCTAAAATCCTAACTAACAAATTTTGGGTGAAGTGAATCAATCGCTCCCACCATCCAGCCTACCATGCCGCTGTGGGATGTATAAATTTCCGCTTGATTGGATGTAATGCTTCATGTCTGATCACGTATTCCTGCTTTAATTTTCTCAATATTGAAAATATACCACTAAAATTGGTACCATTGTTCATATATATCACTAATGTACTTATACAACCTATAATGAAATTCTGTATATTACACCCCTTATACTTGTTATAAAAAGTAATGCTTCATTCTTTTTACTTTTTTCTGTAAAATATCTGTGTATTGACATTTTGAAATTCATCAGCATATACAGTCGATTTTACCTCAGCATTTATTTTATATCATAAATTAATATTCTAACGGACAAATTTTCGGAAATGACGCAAACTTCTGTGACTTTAACTTACTACTACAGTGCCATGTTAGTGTAGTGCTAAAAGGATATTTTTTTCCAAAACTACTATTAACTCAATTTTTAATTTAATCATTACATCATTCTTTGGTCCTTGTCGATTACTCTTTTATTAGCACATGGACAGTAATGTATCTCTTCCTTAATTTTGTTAAAAAAAATACATGCGCATATTTAATCTCAACGTTTTAAGCAAAGCAAGCACACAAGAATAAATTTGAAAATAAAATTATTTTGCTTCATTTTCATTTTAATTAGATTTATAAATATTTATTTCTTAACAGATTTTTGTCTACTTACATTCGCTTAGAATGCAGCAAATTAAATTCTTTTTACTTTTTCCACATATGCAATGAAAAACATTTTGTTTGCAACAAAAAATTTTAGAAGTTTTCAAAGAAAGAAAATCTTCTTATTTAAAGTCACTCAGTATTTAAAATGTTCTTAAACATAATATACATGTTTTAATTATTTGGTCTTTTTAATTAAGGCAAAGCACGCTGATACTTTCTACCTAAATTGCATTTAAATTTTGTCTGAAAAACACTTTGGAGATTATATATTAATATTTCAAGCATCTTAGAAACAAAATTTTATGAGCTGGTTAAGAAGAGTTTCTTAATTTTTTTTAATTGAATGAACTTCCAAGATTCGATGTCATTTTATTTAAAAAAAATATGCGATTTGCAATCCATCGTGTTTATTTACACTGCCTTTAGAAAAAATGTTTATGTGAATTACTTTACAAATTCATTATTTTTTCTTTTCTTGAGAAAAGAAAAAAAAAAGCACTTTCCACCCCCAAAATTATTTAAATTTTATGAAAAAGCGAAAATTTTTAGAACTGAGATCAGAACTGCAGGTCGGAGTTCACAAACCACCCCTCCAAGGTTCCAAAGCCAATATATGTATGCAATGATATGCCACCAGACAATATCGTAAAAAAAGTTTTTTTTTTTTTTTAGGCGAAAAGGATAGAGATGTAATTCTTGCAACGAAAAGTTTCAGCAAACACTAATCGCACTTCCCAATAAAATGGCGAGAAAAGCGTTTGATGAAAATATACGGGGACTTTTTGCTACGTGACTAAATGCCGTGGGCGCTTATGTGAAACAATAGCCCAAGGTACAAATCTTGAAAATAAAAGATTTTGTTCAACTCTTCTTTTACTACCATATGGTACGACTTTCCGGATATGAAGCTACAAGTAACATACATGGTGCCCCAGATAAAATTTACCATGATCGAATTTCAGTCCAACTTTGCATTATTAGTACAGTAAATGTAACATGGACATAAACATTACATATTTTACTGTGGCTTATTTGGAATACTACTACAAAAATACAATTTCACTATCTGCAGCTACACAAATCAAATTAAGATACTTTTCGGTTCAGTTTGGGTTGGGTATATTTTATCTGGGCTGAGTCCTAGCTAGGGTTTTCAGCGCACAGGGACAACTGAAGATTTCGTGCCCCCTACTGCTTGCCAAGGATGGAAAACATTTAATTCTAAAATGTCGTAATATCAGTTTGGCGCCCCTTGGATTCTGCGCCCGGGGACAGATGCCCCCCCTCTAGCTACGCCCCTGTATCTGGGACACCCTCTGTTGCAAATTATCAAGAATTTCTGCCGTTGTACTGCAGCAAAAATTTTATTATCTTCTGGACCAACATTTCTGTCAATAAAATATTAGGTAAGCACCCAAATTTGTTACTTTAATCAAATAAAAATTTTAAAATAAATGATATCAAAATACGAAGCCCAAAATTATAGCTAGTCTTAATTAATTATTCAGCCTGAATTTAGACACCTCTACATGTTTTAACGTCGTGAACGAGTACCTTTTACTTCGTTCTGCTGGAGGGGAGTAAAAAAAAAAATTTCGAGACTCGCAATTCCCCCCCCTTACCGCGATGCAATACTCCAATTTTTACTGCAAGTATCATCAGCAACAAAAGTGTGTTAATTAAGTTGGATCAAGTTTCAACCAAGCAGCAGTCGGCAATGAATTTCATGCATTTTTTAGTTAATTTTTACATTGAAATTTGGGGCCATTTGTTTGTCATCATTGTTCATCTGGATTAACATACATTTTTCTTTTTCTTCTATGTCAGGATAAAAGTTAAAGATTGAGAATGGCTTTGCAATATCATAAAGATTTCATTAAAACTCTGAATTTATAAAAGGCTTAATTACAGGCTTAGGAACAGACAATTGATTTTTGCGTCATACTGCGAAAGGAAGTAACAGCAACGGTAGGGTAGAATTAGAAGACAACAGTTAGAAGGTAATACAAAATCGGATAGACTAAAGCACCAAGCTTTTTTTTTTTTTTTTTTTTTTTGAATACCACAGTAATGCATAGATCGATAAATCCAACGGGGCATACATTTCCGACTAGACAGTTAACGCTGAATGAGATGAGTTTTTTTTTATTTTTTTATATCAGGGTGTTTAGGGATGCAATCGGTAATACCTTAATCCTAATGGATGATAACCGACTCTGCACTAGTGACCGATTATTTTGATGGCAAACGAACACACCACAAGGAGGGACCCGCATTATTCTCCAGATTACAGCCGACGACAGAATATGTGCGAGATGCGCCAAGAAACGAATTTGCATCACTGCAACCCCCATCTAACGACTTCCAGAAGCTTCAAGGAAGTATTCATCATGAACATACTTTGTTCCCGCAAGAATTCCTAGACAATCTAACACATAGTGTACATTATTTAGTCAGTATTTTACTTTTATTGTGGCATCAGTGTTACATTTATCATCGCATTTGTTTCATCATATTTGTTTTACTACTTTTAAGCCTTGTTTTAAACCTGAATGTTAGATGTATTACATCAAATACAAAAATACTTTTCAAGTTAAGACTTGTGCTCAACACAGATAATCTAAGAATATTTTGTGCAAAACCTAAACCAAACTTAGCTTAAAATGCCCGAGATGAAATTAGACATTAAATTATATGTTTAAATGATTAATTTTTCAATGAAATTCCTTATTAACAACTGTTACATTTCTTTGAGTTTAAAATCAGTTAATCTGAGTAATAATCTGGAAAATTTTCAGACTGTGTTTCAAATTACATTGATTAACTGACACAAAGAAAGAATTCGATCATCTCTTACTGGAATGAAGAAATGATCAACTTTATGAAAGGAAGAATTATCAGCTGCGCTAAAAAGACTATATTATTTATCATCTAACCAGACTTTTCAAATCATTTTCATACCTCTATTTATATTCTGATATATTTTCACCTATGAAGCCATTCAGAGCAAAAATTTAAAAAATTTATATAATAATTTTACATGATATCACTATCATGTAAAATAACAAACAAACACAACAAAAAACAATAACAAAATATATTTCACAAACATGCAATAAATTTCAGAACTCTTTTAATTAATTGGAATAAATTTATATAAAATTAAGTACACAAATTCATACTATTATTAATTAATGAACAATGAAATGTTTTTAATATTAAATAATGTAAAAATGTCAATATAAAATACACATTTTAAGTATATAACCAGAGACTTACTTTCTCATTGCATGACACATCAGATACGGGAAGTGTAATGTTGATTGACATATAGTAAAACGTATCACAACAATGGACAAAAATACATGACAAATTAATAAATAATTAACAAATATAATTGATCATTTTTTGTCAGTAACCTTAAATATTATTTTTATACTTAATAATTTAGAAGCTTGGTTTGGTTGGTAAGTTTGTGGTACATAACTTCAAAGATTATTATGCACCGGTCAGACAACCTTACCTTCAGCAAAAATACTTTTATTTGATCAAATTTGCACATCAGCTTAGAGCAGCTAAATAAATAACAACTTCCTTCTAACATATAAATTAAAGCAACTGTGCCAAATAAAGCTGTAGCCACTGTAATTAAAAATTCAAAGAATACACAAAGAGAAAAAAAAAAATTTAAATTTGAAATGTTTCAGATTTTAAATTATGTCCAAAGGAGCATTTTTTTTAACGTTTTGTGTGTTACCTTTATTTATTAAATATTCTACGTGCTCAAACTACAAAATTCAGTTCAACAGCAATATCCTAAATTAATTTTAAAATCAGCATATATTTAGAATTTCTGATACAGAGTCTCATGGACTGAAGATAAAAATCTTTTTTTTTTTTTTTTTTTTTTCATACAGTGTTGCCATTGTTTGCTTTGAAATCTTTTTTTTTTAATCGAAAATTCGTTGAAGTGTTACAAAATCTGAAATCGATACTAAAACAAAAAATTTCAAATTCAAATTAGGGCTTCCACATGCCCATATTTTACAGAAGATTGCATTATTCAAATTTTGATGGCTCTAGGTCCCATTATTTTATCACAATGTGAGAAACATGCACACATTTATGCAGTTTCTTCATTACTTAATTTCTTTAAATATAAGACAGGGCGAGAATATATGGTGGCAACGATTTGAAAAGTGATACAGCCTTTTCAAGTTTTCGACGCAAAATGTCAAAACAAAATTAATAAATTAATAGTCCTTCAGGGCAAATTGCCCATTTGGACTAAGGAAAAAAAAAGCTTAAACTGTTGGTAGATCAAAAAATTCTCTAATAAAAATGATTAGCAAATGATAAATAATACTAATAGTAATTATTAGCAAATGATAAATAGCAAATGATTCAAAATTACAATGATTTACTTCATAACTAGCAAAGTGCTTTATAATTAGATGCATAAGCCTGCTTACAAAAATGCAAATTTAGGAAATATTTTAACTGATAAAAGGATTTCAGAAATTATTAGCAGTTAAGGAAGAGAAATACTTTTTTAAGAGTCTTTGCGAACTATGTAAGTACCCCATTAACTTTAGGATTCTAAAATGCATGATTATTTCATAGCAATATAAATTTTTTAACAGAAAACTCATTTCATTTTCCTCTAACATGGAACTAACACAAAGACTGCATAGATTATGAAGGTTTTTAGAGGCTCTAAAACAGAAAACCGATTTATTATTAGATAATTATAATGCATTCCAATATTGACATTTCCAATGACAAAAATAACTGAGATACTTTTCAACTATTGCAACTACAATAATTGCTATCTCGTTCTTATCAGTTGATTTTACTTTTCAGTGACTGACAAAATTTTTAATGGATATTTGTACCTTTCTCATCAGACTTTTCCTTTTTTAATTCCCTTTCATATTTTAAAGCAGGAATTATTTTCAAGAAAAATTAAAATATATTCAAATACATAAAACATAATTAAGACAAAATAACAGGCCGAACAAATACTAATTCAGAAGTCAAATAACAAAAATCAGCGTTATATTTTCAAGTTTTCACAGGACTCGCAGCTGAGGATGGTGGTTCGGTAAAACCATCAAAACTAGTTCTGTGAAAATTTGAAAATATAATGCTGATTTTTGTTGTTTGACTTCTGAATTAAATAAAACATATTTTGAATTTTTACCAAATTATAACAGACACAGAATTGATGAATTCAATAGTTAAATAAACATACTACTTAATATATGGAATTACAGTTTTAAAGAATAAATTTTCTTTCCTTAAATATTTTGCATAAATTAATATAAATTCATTAAGTTAATTAAATAAATTCAGGTGAAAGCTTTTGGGTCTTCAAGAAAAGAAATCAAAAGCCTATTATATAAAAAATTAAATTTATAATTCTGGATTTAAAACATAAAAATAACAACAATATGCAATATTTAGCAAAGTGAAAAAAAAATTGAGAGCTAAATTCACAATAATTACTTCCAGATTATAATACAACATCTAATAAACAGAAAATTTACTATTGTGCAGGTATGACACATAAACTAAATTCTTTTTTTAAGCTTTTATTTTTAGATGCCTAAACAAATGTGGTAATCCTCATATATTATCGTGGCAAAAAGTTCAGACATATTTATGCACCATAGTAAGCATTGATTCACTATGAAATTAAATATAAATAAAAAAAAAATAATGTACAAAACTACTTATATTAACCCTCCGAGTGTTATGACTGGCTTTATCTGGTCACAAGAAGTTCTGCTACTTGACATATATTGGCTTACAATTTAAGATATTCTTTTTTCTTACTTTCTTTAATAATGTAAATAACATCTTAATGAATATAAGTTTATGAAAAGATAGACTAAAATAAATAATTATACAAATTCATAATATTAATAAATAATTAATAAATGCTGTTTAAATACCGGTTTTCATGATGGATCTAAAATCCTGTGCCGCTCAGAGAGTTAAAGTTTAAAAAATTAAATAATATATTTATTTTTAAATAATTAAAACTGCTAGAAGCGATTCCTTTAATTTCCCTCTAACTGGATAACTTAACAGGAAATGCTGACTTCAAGAAATCTTAATTTATCAGATTTCAGTATATATCAAAGGAATACAATTAACTAAATACATAGTAACCTTGAGATTAAATGTAAATTTCTATAATACATTACAGGACAAATAATAAAAAATAAATGTATAGTTTATTATAGTATCTATAAGCAGATAGGTTTAAAGAAATTTAGCATTTAGCAACAGTTTAAGAACATCATAATAACAGGATTTAAATAAGATCATTTAGTTATTTAGAAAAGTTATAAAATTATTCAGTTATTAGAAAAATTATATGACTGCAATAATTCACAAGTATTTCATAGATAACTAAATTTTTATTTTAAAAAAGTTTGGAGGGCCAGAAACGATAAAATTAATCATTTGGACAGTAGGTGAATTTAAAAAACGTTCATGGAAAAAAAAAATTAATTCAACCAAATTAAAAATCACTTAAACACTGTAATTGAATTAGAGCTATTATATATTTGTTTATTTATTAACGTACAAAATAATGACAGGTTGTTGATTTATTGAAGACAGAAGATGGATCCCTTACGGTCATTTTAAAAATGGACTGGAAGGCAGAGAAATCTGAAGACTAATTTGGCAGCTTTAAATATATGTATTTTTCCTTCATATATGCTTTTTTTAAACTCTAGTATAATGGACACAAAATTCGTTTTTAACATAAATTATGCATCAAAAGATAAGTCTGCTTTTTTTCTAATAATATCAAAACTTCATTAAGAATAAAAAAAAAAAAAAAAAAAGATTCACAACTTCGTTGAAATATTATTCACATCCAGTTAAGAATAGTCATGATTTTCAAATGATTACATTATATAATCAAGAACTGCAGTTAGTTATATAATGTAAATTAAAACAAATTTATCAAAAAAAAAAAAAATCATATTAAAATACACATTTTAACAATGCTTGACTGCAACACCTACACACACTACACATTTTTTTAACTATATAAAAATATGAAAACATGTATTTACAAAGCAAAACTATGAGTTTAAAAATAATGTGCAAAACTTTTTTATGCTTGTTCCTTTTAGCAAATCAGAATATGCACTCAATTTTGCAAACAGCTTAATAACTTACAATATTACTACACATCACCAAATGTTAAAATTAATGTTTTTATACTTAATTGCATTAAATCTCACATGTACAAAAATTTAAATTAAAAATTTATATGCAGAAATTATGCAAATTATAAATAATTAAAGTATTTCATTCTTCATAAATTGCTAAATTATCTGTGCATGATACAAGAGAAAGATTGAGTAAGCTCCATTAAATATTTATAAATATGATATGCATAAGTTAAATAAATAAACTTTTTTTAAATTTTTTAATCACACATTCTTGCCATATAAAACCATATATATCTTGATTATACAAAACTATTTATTAGTCACTCTTTTTCCATTTATGTGGCGAAAAACTGTCGGACTAAGTTTCTCAAAAAATAGTAAACCTGCAGCTCTTTCTATTACATCTTTAGGAACCTGAGAAAAAAGAAAAGTGATAGTTAAAGCATTTCCTACATTATAGTGCTCTAAATATCATAAAATATCATCATCTACTTTGTCATAAAAAACACCACACAAGATATTTGTACAAAATACTATAAAAGAATGAACTTTTTTTACTACAGAAACAGAAATGCAACAAAAATTCAGATGCAGATATAAAAGTTCTTCTATACCAATGTGTAGATTAACATTTTAGCATTTACAGCTCTTGTTATAACTAGATTGAAAAATTATTCGGCCACAGTTTTTCTTATACATCTTTTTCTTTATTATGTAAGGGAATGAGAAATCCTTTTTAGTATATAAACTATTTGATAATAATAGATCATTTTACCACATTCACCTTATTTCATAACAAATTGGCTTAATGATGCTGCCAAATAAAATTTTCGTAAAGTGCAAGTACTAGTATCATAATTCATTTGATAACTTTTTAAAACTCAGTTAAAATTATACAATGCATACAGTTTTTGGAGGAAGGGAAAGAATGAAGTTATATAATTAAAATGAGTACATAAATATATGCATTAACTATTATTAGCCACTCATGTAAATACTATTTTATGCTATTATTATTATTATTACTGTCATTTTACAGTGATTCCTATTTCATGTATAATTCCTGAGAAACATTCCGATGCTTTCAATTTTTTGAGCTCACAAATAGCTCTCATTTTTTAAATCATTGCCAGCAAACTTTTGAGTTTCCTCTAATATCTAATCAGATTTGGTTCAACTGAAAACTCTTTTGTTATGCATTGGACACAATTCACATAACATATTTCAACACCTACAATTTAAAATCTATGGTATACCTACAAGTATAACCATTATTCCAAATAAGTTTGAAACTACTAAATTGATTTACTTGAATGTCAGTAGGCTTGCTATGAGATAACAGCTATAAATACCATCAAATAAACAATAAAAACACTAAAACAAATAAGTATACATTTAAAACTTTAAGTAAAGGACACTATAAATACAAAGTTATGAATAAATAAAGATTATTTTGCTATTTGAATACACTGCCTTGGATTGTTGTCTTTGAGGCATGCATGTGTGGATGGGGTGAAAATGAAACTATACTAGATTTTTACATGCATGAAGACGAGTGACTGGACCAAAGACTCAATAATAAGTAAAGGGAACATCAGTGATGAGGAGACTGTATGAGAACAAGAAGGAATTAGCATGCTATAATAAAACCAATTTCTGGGGTACCTTTCTTCAGAAAATAAGTGTCTAAAACTTGTCTGCATAGTTTTTTTTTCTTTTATTATAAATAAGAAGATAGCACTGTATGGCATCATGCACAGCAGATTTTGCTTCAGAAACCTCTCAAATTTGAATACTGGCTTTCCAAAACAGTGAGCCCTTCATTGAATCTGGAAAAGGTTACTGTCATTATTTTTGCATTGAGCTTTTTAATTGGGAAGACTCTGTCAGTTACTCTTTGAAATGCATCAAGTCTTTGTTAGACATTTCTTTTACATGTGAATAGAGCAGTCCTTTGCAATCTTCCTTCTACAAGTTTAAGTCTAGTTGCCTACTAATATCGATGAAACTCACAAAATTTTTTTTCTTTCATCATCTTGATTAAAGCCATGATAATCACGAACAAGAAAGGAGCACATACTTTTCCAAATGCTCTTCATGTTTACATTTGTTACAACTCCCCATACATATTGTGAAGTTATATTAGATTCTTCATCAACATTTTTAAGTGTATGTAAGTGGAAGTATGTATGGCATGTATATTTTTTAAAACTGCCACATTTGCTATGACCCATTTGTTTATTTTATTTTTGATTTTTAACAAATTTCAATTTTTGAGAATAAGTTTGTTAGTATCTACAAAAGTTCATAAACAGAGCAGCATCTGTATTCTAATGGATAAACATGGACTTCAGAGAAAAAGATAATGAAAATAACATTCCACAAATGCAACTCTTTGTATCTTGGAAAGAAGGAAAGATTTGCACTACTGTAAAAACCTCTTATATTTGCATTTTTGTGAATACACTTCAAAGACTGGATTTCCAGAGAATGTTGTCTTTAACCTAAAGTTACTCTGATAGTTGGAAAGGATATAAAGCATTTAAATGGGTAGGTTCCAAATATGAACAACCAAAAGTTAATAACAAATACAACTTTATCAATCTTGACATGGGATGTGATGTGAATCTTGATGTGAAAATTATTAACAAGCTGAGAAGCAATGTAAGATAATCTCCAGCATGTGGCATCAACTGCATGAAAAAACAAAAATGTTTTCTGCAAAGTTAAATGAAACTGGCACGTTTATGCCTCTTTTGTAGCAGTAGCCTGAAATTAATTTGGTAAAAAATATCCTATATTTGTCTCTCTTTATGCATTCTATTTATTATTTACTAAGTATTTAATGAAATAATGATTCCTTTTCTGAAGTTATATGTAAGTTTGCCATCTAGTTAAATATCATGTCAACATTTAAGACACTAAGTAGCGGTTTATTTACAGAAAAGGATTCAAGTTTCTTACCTTCATATAGGTAACTGTATATTCTCCATTTAGTGTCATAGCAATGATATATAACAACAAAGAAACGTACATGCCTATTGAAAAAAATTTAACAAATATTTTGACTGGCATGATTTACATCTGTACCTTTTGAAGTACAAGATGAGCAAGTATGCAAACTTCACGTAGTCTACAGATACTGACACTGCTTTTCCATAGATGGGTAGTTTAAATACATTTATGTCATGTTTCAACACTTTAAAAGAACAATTTTCAGTCAGTTAAAATAGAAGGACACTGCCCAAACATACAGAAATATGTTTTAAAATTTTTATGAATAAAAATTAATTTTTTTCACATAGCTTGGGTTTAAGGTGCTTTATATGGTTTACAAACCATTCTGTGTAATCTATCAGATTAGCATCTATACATGATGTATATAAAAAAAAAAAAGACACAAAATACATAAACAGTAAGTGTAAATAAGTAAAACATAAACAGTAAGTGTCAATCTGAATATAATTAATGATTTTCTAAAACTGAGCAGGAGGGAAATAAAAAGGTAGTTAAAAGGATTGCTGTATATTTCTCAATTTGGTACAGCTTTCAGTAGAAAGTGAAATTCCTCATTGAAACCATTGCTTTAAGGATTATGCAAGTTCATTCTATAGCCAGCAATTTTTCTACAACCTTAAATAAAAATGTCTTGCACTGACATTCTTGAACTGTTATGATAATGAATGGAACACAAAACTGAAAGATTCAATGCAAGAACCCCTCACTGGACTTGTTTTATGTTAGGTTTCTTGAATGTGGTAAAGAATACAAGGGCTATCTACCTAAAGAAAGAGATGCTTTTGTAGAAGTCTTTCTAAGTGAAATGAGCACATATATGTTAAACATGGGAGAAATCAAACATGCGGCTAGCCAATTTGCCTTGAGTGAACTCCCAATACTCAGCAGTCTTAAGCACACTGTCAATGGCGAATCTGAACTTGTTTTAGGTGCCTTGCTTTTCAAGCAGTTGTAATTAATAGTGTTGAAATTTGTTCCTTAAGTACTGATGTGATTTGCATTTGAGGGCTGCTGTCTCAATGCATACATTTTTCATGAGAACACAACTTTTACTAGCTGCATTGAAGTGCTGCTGCCTTAATACAAATAAAGACATTTCTCAATTAGCAAGTAAACATGCATTTTACTAGTTGACTGCAGATGCGATGAGAACATGCACTTCAGTCAATATGGATGCCTTTCTTATTCTAATAGTTGATTGGTAACTCCCAAGTTTAACCGCAAGCTGGTTATTAGACAGAAGTAAAAGAGCATTAAAAGCAAAACTAACGCAATTAGAAAACGTGATGAAGAATATGACAGTGTAAACAAAAAGAAGTTCCAATAAAGTATAGATTCCTTCAAAGTATTCAAACAAACATCAGAAACTTAAGAAACAGATATTTCAAAAGTTTTTGGGGAAAAAAAAAAGGTCAGTCATTGATGAAGAAATCACTGAAATGGAAGAAAGACTGGAAGTTTTGGAGGTAAGAATTATGGAAATACTATCACCTATTGTACATTCTGAACATGAAAGTGAATGTAGTAAATTTAATTCTAAAGTACAAATACATCTGTCAGATTAACAAACTCCTAAATTTTCTGGTAAATATATTGAATGGAATAATTTCAAGTTGCAATTCGAAAACATTATTGCAAATAATGCTCAGTTAACAGAAGTTTAGAAACTATAAAAATTTAAAGATTGCATTAATTGATGAAGCAAAAAGTTTTGAAAACATTACTTGATACTTTCATTTTTTGACTTAAAACTCTTCAAGAAAATAAAAGAATCTTAATTGGGATATGGAATTTAACTTTCAAATTGTCAAAGGGGATAAGACATGAAATAGAAAAGTTACTATGAACGTAAAAGTTTTGAATGATTTGAAGTATGAGAAAAATAATTTAACAGGTATTCCGTTATTAAATATTGTTTTCTAGAAGGTCGATTATGAAGTACGCAAATAATTTGAACTAAACTTTAATGCTACAGAATTTCTTACATTTGATAAATTAATTTCGTTTTTAGAGAAAAGATGTCAATTATTAGAAAACATTAACTATAATACTAGTAATGTTAAATATGTGTTACAAAAAAGTTAAAATCAGAGGTTCTGCTGGTTAAAATTGATACAACTCTAACTTGTATGATGCATAACAATAGAATAATAATCCACTATGTAAATGTGACCCATTTTAAAAATTAAATCCAAAACAAAGATATGGAATAGTAAAAACAATAAATTGTATTTAAACTCTTAAAACTGCAACATTTAATGGCAAAATGTAATTCTAAGTTCTTATGTTCCAAACCCCATAAAAAGCATCATTCATTAATCCATCCTCTACTCCGACAAAACAAAAAACGAAACATGAATGCTGAGATTATACACAGGAATGCAGATGGTTCTCATAAAAATCAATCAAGTTGTGTTTTGACACAGAAAAAATGTGTTATTAGTGACTGCAATAGTATATGTTTGTAATTCAGAAGGAAAAAGAATTTAGCTATTGCCATTCTGGACAATGGCAGCTGGTAGTTACTTCTCCCATCTCAACCAAAGTTTTCTTTGCTTCTGAAGAAAAAGGATCCATGTCTGATGGCCCTCAAAATTGATAAAGTGTTATTCAAAATGTACACTGACAAAAATTATTAAACATGCAGTTTTGCAAATAAATAATTCCAATGACCACATTTAGTAATACACAGAATATGACTATGTGAAAAAACTTTGACATTTGGCAAGATATTGCTAAGCTGGCAGTTTTTGGAACACAACTTTAAGATTAATTATTACTTCAATATTGAAACCTAGAATTTATTCACCACCCTTTTTCTCTCTCGATAAGAAACTAGATTGGATATTATTCGGTTTAACTGGGTCTTAACCTTTATTTTCGCAACTTAACATCAGGACCTATTTTCTAACACAAAGAGTTGGCAATTTGTTAAATATACAGAAAGAAAGAATTTACGCACCCGTATCAGGAATAAATTAGAACATTATACATAAATATTATTTATCAATTCAGAAGTCAAACAACAAAAATTAGCATTATATTTACAAAATTTTCACAGGACTAGTTTTGATGGTTTTACCGAACCACCATGATTTTATTGTTTGACTTCTGAATTAGTATTTATTCGGCGTGTTATTATGTCTTAGTTATTATTTATTAATCAGATATATGGACTTTAAATAAGGATTTAACATATGTATGATCAATTAACCTTTTGTTGATTTCTAAAAGTATCACTGTAACCCCAGCAAGGAGTTTAGACATTCAGTCATTAAATATTCCTACTGACATTCAATTAGCTGACCCACAGTTTGGAATTCCTAACAAAGCAGACATGTTTCCAGGGGCCAAATTGTTCTTTGAGCTTTTAAAATTCAGAAAATTTCAATTAGAAAATCAGCCAGTCATATTCCAAGAAACAGTTTCAGGATATATCGCATCTGCTTCATGCCAGAGTAACTCAGCAGTAAATTATTCTAGCTTAGTTCTGAATAGTCAAGAACTTGACAAAATTTTACAAAGATTTTGGAAAGTTACACTGGAGATATCAAGGATATTTTGACAGAAGAAGAAACGTACTGTGAAGAGTATTTCAAGTGTACTCACTATTGACAAAATTATGAAAAATATGTAGTTCAATTACTCATTAGAGTAAGGTGTGGAGTTAGGAGAATCGAAAATGCTTGCTAAGAAAAGATTACATCAAGTGCAGAATTGACTAGAAAGCAAAAACCTTGTGTAAAAATTTTACCTAGGATTTAAATTACATGGAAGAAGTTAAAAGAAATTGAAACATAGACTTGCAATTATCATGATCATCATGGAGTTTATTGTCTGGAGAAAGTCTCCTCCAAGATGTCCATTGTATTTAATGGATCAGCGGCTACTAGTGATGGAAAATCACTTAATTCAGTATTAATGAAAGAAGGAATACTAGAAGATTTATTTCCTATTATTATTAGATTTTGAAAGTACAATCATGCACTAAGAGCTTGATGTTCAGAAAATGTATAGACAAATATTTATTAAACCATTTCCAAAGAAACCTGCAGTTGATATTATGGAAAGAATTGACTAGTAAATCTATGCAGACTTATTGTTTGAAGACTTTGACATACAGAACAGCAGGTGCATCATTCCTTCCAACAAGAGTCCTGAATCAGCAACGGATGAAGTGACAAAATTTCCTTGTGCCTCAACAGCCATACTGAAAGATTGTTATGTAAATGACATTAACAGTGCAGCTGATGCACTACAAGAAGGCAGGGAGTTGTAGACACAGTTAATTGTCTCCTAGAATGCGGTGGATGCAGTTGCACAAATGGTGTTAAAATAATACTGAACTAATGAAGAACAAAGAAAGTGCAGCTGGATTATTCTTTCAAGTTACTGATAAGCTTCATGTTTACAAAGGCCTTGGGAATGCTATGGAATACAGTACAGATAGTTTTTCTTACAATTTAAATACACCTGACATTGATGAGACAGTGAAAAAAACAGGTCTTATCAGCAATAGGTCACCTCTTTGATCCATTAGGTTTAATTAGACCTAGATACGGCAAAAGCTAAAAATATTTACAAAAACACCTTTGGCTCTTGAAAATAAACTGGAATACACCTCTCACTAAAAATGACTTGGAATAGAAGGAGTTTCTGTTTCAAGCTAAAAATGGAATGGAAGCTTTCTGTTCCAAGCTCCCTAATTAAAAATGACTTGGAATGGAAGGAGTTTTAGTCTTAGAAGAGTCAATGATTATCGTATCACTAGATTTGTCCTAGCCAATGGAATATAGCAAATAGAAATAATAGCACTCTGCGATGCTAGTCCAAAAGAATCATGATGCTGCAATTTATGTAAATGCATGTCATCTTCAAATGTATGTTCAATACATCTTCTAAGCAGCAAGTCTCATGTTTCACGTTAGAAGTCAAGTAACATTCCTTGTTTCAAACTTCGTGAGTCATTTCTATGTGAGTAACTAACAAAAAGAATATTAGAGAACATTCAACTACTCATAGGAAAGGTGTATGATCCCACTGATTTTTCAACAGTATTAAAATGGATTAAGAAATGTAATGTAATTTAAAATGTAAGAAGTTTATTTAAATTACACCAATGATCATTTGAAATGCAACAGCATAAAGAACAAGAGATAGCAAATCCATATTTACTGTAAAAAAAAATATGAAGAGTGAACTAGTTAAAAATTATAGTCCTGTTCAGCTTGTGGTATACAGAATAATCAGGATTTTTTCTAGCTACTAAGGCTGGCAACAACTGCTACAAAATGGATTATCACTGAAAAAAAGTGCTTTATATGTATGCTTGGGATATGCAATCTATGTTCATTTAATACACTACTGCAGCTGGTAATTGCAATAATGGACACCTTGTCAACATACTTTCCTTTGCAAAAAACATAGAATAGTATGTACAAATAGAGATTGTTGTGCAATAGACTCTAAATCTTATGGTAGAGCTCTAGATGATGATGTATGATCTATCATTACCATATACACAATATGCTTGTCATTTTATCTGGTGGTGGGTTGAGGCTGGTGAAATCATTCACTTTGGTCTATTCATCCTCTCCTCCATCCACCAATTCCATATTCTTATTACTATGATTTGATGTATACTGGCATTCAAAAAAATACATCGTAACAAATACTTGTTTTCTGGAACCATAATCCACAATCTCTAAGACATTAAACTTTCTTCTCTCAAACTCAGAACAATACTTTTAATCCCAAAGAATTCTGAATGTAGAGTTTTTTAAGACATGCTAATGTATCCTACATTAATTATATGCTGATTTGCTAAATGTTGCCTTCCAGTTCCGTCTAGTTTGGGTAAAATTAGTTAGCAAATTATATATCGCCTTATTTGTTATTACCTCAAACATTCATATAAATCCTTTATCAAACCAGTATATATATGTAATAACAAAACTAATTTTACATATGTTAATAGCCCATTCTATGATGATCAATGATTTCTCAAAAATTTCACAGAAATTATTAAAATTCACTGCATTTTACATAATTTTAAAAGCTACTAAAATTTTAATTGTAAGAAAATTAAATGACTCAACATACAGAACATTAAATTTTGTTACTATCTATTCAGTTGCATTTGAACTTACTTGAAAAGCTTTCAGAGGCACTTGATCTTCAATAGGAGCATTTGGCATGAGATAAGCTTCCATATCAAATTCATGATTTTCTGTTTCACCTACAATTACTTTGAAAAAATGAGTTGGCACTGCTACATTATTTGAACCAATAACTTCATATTTCACATATTTCTTACCATCAGATTCAAATCTGCAAAATAAAAATTATTAAGGATCAATTCTAAAATTGTCATTAAGTATTTAGAACAAAAGTGATATTTTTCCTTTAAAAATGTTAGCGTTTCATCCCAATGATTCACAGTCACCTCTTCAAAATACAATGGATGGCTCCTGCAACTGATATTATCAATGGCCACAATTCACTTCTAAAAAGGCCTGATTATAGGTACTTAAAATATAACAGACCTCAATAATCCATATGGCAAAACTAGTTGGATGAGCCTATTCTAGAACAGTAGATGTTTATAGGATGCAGCAAAAAAGTAGGACAATGACCACCAACAGGCATAAATGCAAAGGTGCATAAAAGATACATAATGGGGTGAGAGTAAAATAAAAAGTCTAATACAGCAACAGAAAATACAGCATCACCATTCAAAAATTATGAATAACATTCAATTGTTGATGTGTCCCAGCCATATCTCATACAACTACCTGGTATACCCTAGTATGCATGATGGAGCAGATGCTTATCTTATCAAGTACTCTTAAATGAATATAATCACCAATTTTGTCTTGCCTGAAATTATATTGATTGAACTGATGAGGATTGAATAAAGGTGTGTTGGATTAATGAATAATTATGTTTTATTATATTGACAGGCTGTGCATGTTTGGCACCAACAACATCAAGCTACATACCCTTTGTGCATGATAAGTATACTATGAGTTTGTAGTTCATGGCTGCATGACATGAGGAAGCTTTTGCTGGCATGAAGTGGGATTATTACTGCTTATGAATGGCAGTGTGACATCCGCTTTGTAATAAATACATGATCCAAAATTTCTATCAAATTTCTGTCTGTTATTTTTCAGAACAACAATGCACAATGTTACCATGGTAGAACTGCATTTAATTGATTGCAGAAACATTCCATAGAAATACAATACATAAATTGGCCTCCTAACTGTCCTTACCTTAACTGTATAAAAAATTTACAGGATGCTAAAAAAGATGCATTTTATCCTACCAACTCATAGGCTTGTAGCTGTCATTTGCAATATATATGGTTAGACCCTCCCTTGGCACATATCAGCACCTGGTGGCACCTATAATGTTTCTAGGATGCCTCTAGAATGCCCTGAGTCAAAGCTGGACTGATGTCTGGCTCATTGCATGCATGAAATGGATTATTTAGATTATGGCAAAGCCCTCGAAAACCTCTTATGTGGAGGAATGCCTTCCTGGGGGACTTTTTAAGAAACAGACTCATATTCACATTACACAGGAGGAAAACAATGGAACCTTCCAACTTCGCATAAAAGATGACTCATGAAGTACAAGATAAGTAACAACATAGGTGAGTTTATGTGATACTGAACAAGAAATTCAAAAAATCACTTTTAAATGGAAATAATATGAAAAATGAAATGATTTTAAAATACAGGGGGGTAGCCATAAAAGAATTTACCCATAACAATGGCCTCAAGCATGAGAAAAGTGAGAAAATCCAATTTTTGTATGATAAATCTGAGTGAAATGCACTGAAGATATACAAAAACAAGTGTATAACATATATCTCTATTGCAGTTAATATAACTGTATCTCATGAATTTTGAATACAAGCATCAGATTTTCATAATGTCCTAAGACTGCATGACAAAAAAACTGCATAAGGCATTAGAATGGTGTAACAGGAAGAGGCAGATATATTAGTTTTTATACAACAGAAAGTCAACAAGCCAATACCTATGACAGAGCACTTGTAACAGGTTTACTGATGAGGCAGTTAACATCCCAGTTGAGATAAAAAAAAATATTTGCCTAATGGAACAAATCCATGTGCATGATTCTAGAATTGTAGACCCACTATGATTTCAAAAACACTATTCTGATGCAGGATGATGACTACTTTATGATAATTTCCAAAATTGCATCAGCACTATTCTCTATTTTTATAGCTTCTTTGACCTGACAGTGATGTATATCTAGTTCTAAGCTCATCTAAAGATCAGAAGCCAACAAAATAAGTTCTTTATCCTGGGTGGCTTAAAAGAAAACATCAAGAGGAAAGCGCAAAGTATCTCAGTTGATCTGCATCATATTACTATTGTATTTGTCGCGAGGACTTGATAACAGTGATGAACAAAGCAAATATTTGTAATGTCTAAAATTACACAGCTTTTCTTCATCTTTACTTGTGTCCTCCAGTTTTTTTTTTTTTTTTTACTTTGGTTATTTTCCATATGCAATCCAAAGTCTTTAATCCGGACTCGTCGGGACTTCGGCGTTTTCGGATTACAAATAATCAATTTAAATCTTGTAAGATGGTATGCAGAAATTATAAAATTAAAAATATGAAACCGTAATTTATGAAATAAAGAGCAATTATGATCTAAAGGGTATCAAAATTTACAAAAAAGAAGCTTAGTAGTTATTTGTTTACTTTATTAAATATTTCTTTCGATGTAAGTTGTTTAAGTTGCTTCGTTTTATGTGCTAATACTTTCTCTTTAATTCTATAAACAGACATAACTTCTAGTTCAGTTACAAAGTTCCGCTGTTCAAGTCCTGTAATTGCTGTGCCGAGAATACCGACTAACTTGTCAATCGAAATATTTTCGTTTTCACTAACCTCTCTGTCACTTTCTTCATGGCTTTATCCATTTTTTGCAGCAATTCCACTTTTTGTTTGATGGACATCGAAACATGCTTTTGCTTTGTAGATCCTTTGGCAGCTCCAGAATCAGAAACTCTTTTTGACATAATCGAAAGTTCAAGTTTTCTTTTTATAAAATTGCTCTAACAGTCTGCAAAAAATAATAAGTCAGAGCCAATTAGAAGATTAAGGAATAACGCAATCTGCAACATTAACTAAACTAGATAATTAGATAATTTTAGCCTAGCTTATACCATCTGTTATACATTAAACACACATGCGTAAAGATGTTATGCGCAGAAAGTTTGTAGCTTTGAGGTCCGGATTACAGATCATTTCGGATTATGGACGTTCGAATTAAAGATTTTGTACTGTACTATATCCTGACAGTTTTAAAAAAAGACATACATTACTTTTTGTTCTATACATCCTGTTCCATGTTTTATGCGGTTTTCTATCAAGAAGAATGCAGAATATTGACCTGTCCTGAAATCCTAGCATACAAGGGAAATTTTTGAATTATGATTACATTAATTTTAATTTTGATATATTTTCTGCTCATGTTTCTGTATATTGCAAATGCAATAACATTGAAAATCATGATATGTTTCTACTTTTATTTAATATTTCCCAAATGTCTAAGGAATCCTGTAAAGTTGATAGATAGTAAAATTTTACTTATCCAAAAGTAAGTCTTAAAAATCGATTCTAACTTCTAAATGCAAGTTCACCAGCAGCCGAGCAGTAAAAGCTGCTGAACACTTGTAGTTTAGTCCAGGGCTCGATTCCAGCACATAGTCCGGCTGCATGGGCATTCTCATGGTTTTCCCCCCAAGTGTAATGTAGATATGAACCAGTTCCCTTAAAAAAGTCTTCCACAGGGCATCTCTCCCTTGCTATGTAGTGCCTAATGGTAGAACATGTAATAAATTTTTAATGAAAGAAACCCCCCCCCCACATATCATATTAAAACCTTCGTTAAAATAGCATGCCAAGTAATAAAAATTGGGGGTGTTAAGGCAACAAGAATCAGTACCCGAGTTTTGAAGGTTTAAATATAGAACATTATTTTTCAACTGCAGAAGTTCAAATGTTGAAAGTGAAACCTGTGCTTGGATAAAAATGCTCACTGTTATCATCTGAGCATAGGCTTCTCTTTTATCATTTGCACTTTTGCAGCTGAAGAAGGAGGTTCTATATTTAGACATTCGAAATGAAAATTTATGAATATTATGCTGCTCCTTTTTGCCTTAATTCCTCCAATAATATAAAAACCTTATTCTTCAGGAAATGCAATAAATTCATGAAAGTTTCTTTGAAAATGGGTACATTTTTCATTTCCCAAAATCCCGTAGTCGTGCCATCATACACGTTGACTGAATATAGATGGTTTTAGCTACTTGTGGTTAACAACAAAATGGAGAAGGGAAATTGTTGTTTATCTTGCTATGAATTTCAAGCTACAGTGAGCTTAATACAGTGAAATACTCAGATAAACAGCTCAAAAATGCCCAATGCTAGTGACTTCCCATGGAAAGGAGCACTTGCAGACATCAGGAAGGATGTAACCAAATATGAGTGATGAAAATGGTTACTTATACAGAACTTACATTTGTTCTCATCTTATAAATCAATTCTCGAATCCAGGAGAATTTTTTTTTACTTTTTCACATTCTGCTTGATAGCTAGAACTATACTAAAAGAATCAGAAAATGTTGGACTTTTTCTCATTTTGTTTCCAAAGCTACACTTCTCAGTTAATTTTTTTTTCACAGTCTTGTATTGTTTCTAGTATTAGCACTCTCTTTCCATTAAAGACTTTAATAATTTTTGCTTTTTAGATGGATGCACTGCAAAAAGAATGATATTTATTTCTGTTGTCCTTTAAAACAGTATATTATACTGTATATTCAGGACAAAAATTCCGCACGAACCCAGCTCAGCCGTTTCTTAGTTTTGGAAGGAAATTCTAATTCCAATCGGAGCCCCAAATAAGACAAGGTCCAATATTTCATTTCCTTACTTAATTAGTTACCATTAATTTAAGTTATTAAATTTATATTTATCTTTTTACTCTCCCGATTGTGTACGGCGATAAAATTGAAACTGATGGAAAGTTAAATGTTAACGTCATGTATGGAAGTGTCAATTTCAAATTAATGATAAAGAAGTTAAATCTGTCCACCAAATCATACCTCAAGATGATATCATAGTGTCAGCAAGAACAGAACTTTTACTTCTTGGATCTGTAGCTGAAAACAGAAATTTCTGGTAAGGTATAATGGAATATCCCCAAAACTGTAACAGCCTGAAAGGAGTACTAGTAGCCTCAGCACGTTGACCTATTGAGGAACATTATTCCTGTGAGAATTGCCAATGAAACTGATAAGGCGAAAGTCATTAGGAAGGCAGCATCTAGTCAAGTAACCTGCGTTAAACGAAACAGTAAACGTCCAGAATCTGTCTCTTCAGAGAACATAACATCACAGTTATTGTAGAATGCATAACTAAGCAATGAACAGAGAAATTTTCCAAAACTTGTTGCATACACCCCCCATACGGGTTCGTAATAGATTGAATGTAATAGGTCTGATAAGAGATTGATAAAATTTATTTTATCAAAAGAAACAGAGTTCTGGAACTTCCCACAGAAATACTCGTACAGGTACCCACAGTACAATCAGTAATTACACTTAAAACTACTAAGAACATTGAACACAATACAATACAAAGTGCATCTAAAAGGCAAAGCTCTCAATACTCTGTGGTCACTCTGAATTAACAACTCACAATAACAACAACTGAGGAATTGAGGTTCTCACAAGTCTTACATAATTTCCTCCTGGCCAAGAGATTTCTAGTACTTTCTGCTTTTCAAAATTACTGGAAAGCATATGAGAGTCGGGTACAGTTACAGTTACATATAAAATCAAGGGTACTCTTCTGTTATTGGGGCCAGATTCAGAAATGTACATATATATGCATGTGTGTATGCATGTATGTGCATATATGTTTGAGTGCATACACACATATAAATATGTTACATACATACAAGAAATGCACACATACATGCATACATTTCTAAATGCACACCTGATAACAGAAGAGTACCAAAATGAATTACAGTTATTCAATTACAATATTTATTACAGTGAAACAGGGACAGTACCGAAATGTCGCCAACTTTGGCAACTTTTGGCAATTTCTCACCAAATCCAAGAGACAAAATTAGTCATCAAAATCACTGCCAGCTTGGCGATATCTTGCCAAATTAGCGAGATAGCAATTTACTCAATGCTAAATAGACTTGCCCTTGTATTCTTATTTTTCCAGAAGAGCATCTATTCTCTCAGCTTTTCATGTTACATTATACAGAAAAATACAAAAATTTCACATATAACTGTAATAAAATCATCTATCTGTGTACTCAATTTCTATCAATAAAATTACATGGCTCTCTTTGAGATGTTGATTACACTTTATTTCTCCCACACATATTGTTTTATCCATCATATTGTTCCAGGAATTTGTTCTTGAAACTGGATGTGATGTATATTTAAAATAACTATAACTATAACCATAAATAACTATAACTTTAACTGTAATGGCGTTCATGCTATGCAATTCCATTGTTGTGATGCACGTGTTACTGTGCTAGCTGAATGTCATGTGAACTGTTTAAAAATGTAATAATAAAAATTTTGAATTCTTGAGATATACTCATTAGTTGAGTCTACTTTTAAAGTATAGAAGTTATTAAGTTAAACAAACTAAACAAGAAGTTACATGGTGTCAAGAGCAAAATGGATTTCAGACCACCTGCTCCGCTAACATTCTCCGTCGGAAATGTTAAAGAAAAATGGGAAAAAATGGAAGTAAGAGCTAGAAAACTATTTACTTGCAACGGAAAAAGATGCCAAGCCAGATAAGACTAAAATTGCAATCCTTTTGAATTTACTTGGTACTGAAGGACTCGAAACTTATACAGTCAAAAGTCGTTAATCCGGGCTCGTCGGGACTTCGGCGATTCCGGATTATCGATTTTTCCGGATTATAGATCATCAGTTTAAATCTCGTAAGATGGCATGCAGAAATTCTAAAATTAAAAATATGAAACCATAATTTATGAAATAAAGAACAATTATGATCTAAAGGGTATCAAAATTTACAAAAAAAAAAAAAAAAAAAGCTTAATATTTATTTGTTTACTTTATTAAACATTTCTTTCAATGTAAGTTGTTTAAGTTGCTTCATTTTATGTGATAATACTTTCTCTTTAATTCTATAAACAGACATACTTTCTTGTTCAGTTACAAAGTTCCACTGTTCAAGTCCCGTAATTGCTGTGCCGAGAATACCGACTAACTTGACAATCAAAATTTTTTCATTTTCACTAACCTCTCTGTCACCTTTTTCATGCCTTTATCCAATTTTTGCAGCAATTCCACTTTTTGTTTGATGGACATCGAAACATATTTTTGTTTTGTAGATCCTTTGGGAGCTCCAGCATCGGAAATTCTATTTGACATAATCGAAAGTTCAAGTTTACTTTTATAAAATTGCTCTTACAGTCTGCAAAAAATAATAAGCCGCATCCAATTCGAAGATTAAGAAACAACGCAATCATCAACATTAACTGAAATAGATAATTAGATAATTTTAGCTTATACCGTCCATTATACATTAAACGTGCACGCGAAAATGTATTCTGCACATGCGCACACTCATATGCGCAGTCGTAAAGGTCTTACACGCACGCGTAAACGCCTATGCGCATGTGTCAACGCGGCGCATGCAAAGAAAGTTTTTAGCTTTGAAGTCCGGATTATAGATCATTCCGGATTATGGGTGTCCGAATTAACGACGTTTGACTGTAACACGTTTCGAGTTGAGCCAGAGAATAAAGAGAAATACGAAGAGGTCTTGAAGTCTTTTGAAGATTATTGTTCACCACGGCAGAATGCCGTATATGAACGTTACAAATTCTTTCGTGTAGCCAGCAAGATGGACTAACAACTGAATGTTATGTCACTCAGTTAAAGACTTTAGCGTCAACTTGTGAGTTTGCTGAACAAGAAAATGGATTTATTCGCGACCGTACTGTAATAGGCATTCGGGATAGGAATCTGACCGAATGTTTGCTTCGAGAATCTAACCTAGGATTAGAAAAAGCTATAGAAATAGTCCGTGCCACTGAAACACGCAAAGAGCAACTCCGGAACATGAAAGATGATTCAGCGACTGTGAACAGCGTGAAGAAATATAGAAAACAGCAGCATCAATCAAAACAGTCAGTGCCACCGAAATTGTCGTCACAGCAGAAGCAATCAGCACTAGAATATGACTGCAAGATGTGTGGAAGAAGTCACAAATATTTGGACTGTCCAGCTTTTGGAAAGACTTGTGCGAAATGCGAAGTAAAGAACCATTTTGCAGCGAGGTGTCCCAAGAACATTTGTGAAGTTAGAATACCAAATAATGAACTTAGTATATATAATGAACATAGTTTACTCTGTAATGATAAATCCACCAGTAAACGGGCATAGTGAATTTAAAATAAGTGCAAAATCAATGAAAGATCTAACAAATTCTATTGATGAAGTAAATAAGGATATTCACAAGGTAAGTGAAATAAATATGGGTGAAAAGTATTACAATGTATGTGAATAATAAGTCTTTCAAGGTTGATTTTAAGTTAGATACTGGTGCAGAAGTAAATATTTTGCTTTATATGTTTTAAATAATGTTAAACTTAAGCCTAAACTTAATGAAACTGATTTGTTCTTAACTGCATATGGTAATTTTAAGTTACAACCAGAAGGTACTCTTATAATTAATTGTTCAACTGAAAGGCTTAAGAATGTACCTTTACAATTTTATGTTCTTGATGTAAGATCCGAGCCTATATTAGGGTTAACAGCTTGTTCTGCATTAAAGCTAAAAGGATTGATTCCTTAAAGTGCAATATCATTAAAAAAATAATTTAATTGCTCAGTATAAAGATGTATTTACAGGTACAGGGCAATTTCCTGACAAACCATATTGTATAACCCTTAAAGATTATGCAATACCAGTAATACACCCCCCAAGACGTGTTCCTCAGGCTTTACACCCTAAATTAAAAGATACTTTAGATAAACTTGAAAGAGAAGGGATAGTATCGAAAGTAAATAAACCAACTGATTGTGTTCAAAGTTTGGTTATAGTTGCTAACCTAATGGGAGTCTGAGATTATGCTTGGATCCTAGAGATCTAAATAAAGTAATTAAAAGGGAACACTATCAAATTCCTTCTCCAGATGATATAATTAGTAGGTTAGAAGGTAAAAATGTATTTTCAGTTGTAGATTTAAAAGATGGATTTTGGCATGTACCACTAGATGAAGCTAGTTCTGAACTATGTACATTTAATACTCCTTATGGAAGACATAAATTTAATAAAATGCCATTTGGAATATCCTCCGCCCCAGAAATATTTCAGAAAAGAAACCAAAAATTATTTGGTGATATTGAGGGTGTGGAAGTTTATTTTGATGATATCATAATCGCAGGATCTGATAAGGTTACTCATGATATAATTATCTCTAAGGTTCTTGAAAGAGCTAGATCTCTAAATATAAAATTTAATCCTGATAAATTACAATATAGGGTACCGGAAGTCAAATATGTAGGCCAAATTATTTCTCAGGTGTAAAAGCCAATCCTAGTCATATTAAAGCAATTATTGATATGCCAACATCAAAATCAAAAACTGAAGTAAGAAGGTTGTTAGGAATGTTAAATTTTCTGTCAAAATTCATACCTAATGTATCTAAAGTTACTGCTCCTTTAAGAGAAATTATTCAAGAAAAGGTAGAATTTAATTGAGGAGAAACTCAGGAAGAGTCATTTAACAACATCAAACAACTGCTAACCAAAGCTCCAATTTTAAAAGGTTTCAGCGGTAATGAAGATATAATTATAGAGTATGATAGTTCGAAGGATGGCCTAGGATCGTGTCTAATTCAAAAGGGTAAGCCTGTATCATTTGTGTCTCGCAGCCTGACTAACAGTGAAAAAAACTATGCACAGATCGAAAAAGAGCTATTGGCCATAGTATTTTCCTTTGAAAAGTACCACAATTTTGTTTATGGACGGAAAGTCACAGTACAAAGTGATCATAAACCATTAATGGCTATTGTTAAGAAACCATTGCATAAAATCTCGTCTAAAATGCAAAGGATGATCTTAAAATTACTAAAGTATGATTTTGAGATAAATTATGTTCCAGGTAATAAATTGCTTTTTGCTGACACTTTGTCACGACCATATCCTGTGAATGAAACTATTAGTGATGATCCTGAAATGCTACATGTTGTTCACATTATTTCAAAATATTTGCCTATGAGTGAAAGAAGAGTGGTGCAATTTAGGAAACAAACTGAATCAGATTCAGATTTGCAAATAGTTATGAAATATATTAAAGAGGGTTGGCCTAAATGTTATAAAAAAGTAGATAGTAGTGTAAAAACATACTTTTAAGTTAAAAATGATCTTTATATTAATGACAACTTGTTATTTATTAATGAAAAATTAGTTGTACCTCACGGTTTGAGAAAAGATATGTTGCAATTAATTCATGAAGCGCATTTTGGAATTGAGAAATGTAAAAGTAGAGCCTCTAAAATTTTTTACTGGCCAGGTATGATAAATGACATTGAGCAGCTTGTTTGCAAATGTGAAATATGTGAAAAATTCAGAAATAGAAATAAAAAAGAACCTCTAATGCAACATGAAATTTCAACTACACCATTCGAAAAAATTGCCCTTGATATCTTGCAATTTGGTAATCAAAATTACTTATTAGTTATCGATTATTATTCTAAATGGATTGAGGTTTCTAACAACAAGACAGCAACTGAAATTATGATACAGTTAAAATGCATTTTTGCCAGGTATGGTATTGCAAATGAAGTCGTTTGCGACAATAATCCCTGTAATAGCTACTTATTTAAGAAATTTGCTGAAGATTGGGATTTCGAACTTAAATTTAGTAGCCCCAGATATCCTCAAAGTAATGGCTTGGCTCAAAAAGCTGTAGGAATAGTGAAAAATATCATGAGGAAAGTGCAAGATATAAACGTAGGCTTAATGGAATATCAAAATACCCCAATTAGTGGAATAAATTTGTCTCCTGCACAACTTTTACTTAATAGAAGATTAAGGGCAAAATTACATATCAGTAATAAATTGTTAAATACTAAAATAAGCAAACTTTATTCTAAATTCCGTGCACTTCAAGCTAGGCAAAAATATTATTATGATAGAACCACGCAGAAACTGCCTGAGTTAAAACCTGGAGATAGTATAACCTTGTTCAACTTTAGAACTGGGCAATGGGATAAAGGTGAAATAATTTCAAAACATAAAGCTCCTAGATCCTATATTGTAAGAAACTTAAATGGGGAAATATTACGAAGAAACAGATGCCATATAAAATTTTCAAAATCACCTTACAAAGTTAATAATGATTATGATGATATATTATTAGATAAAGAGGAAAATTAAAATGAAAGCCCTGAGAATGTTTCTGTGCCTGTTAATATAGGAAATCAACAGGATAATCTATCCAATAATACAATAACAAGAAGTGGACAGTTGATTAGACAACCTTCAAGATATAGAGACATTGTCATGGAATAAAATAATGCAACATATTGCATATCATTTTTATGTAACTTTTTTTTTATTGTATGTCATATTGTGAATATACTTGTATTGATATTATTTACTATTTTTATTATTATTTATAAACTGGAGGAATGGATGTGATGTATATTTAAAATAACTATAACTATAAATAACTATAACTATAATGGCGCTCATGCTATGCGATTCCATTGTTGTGATGCACATGTTACTGTGCTAGCTGAATGTCATGTGAACTGTTTAAAAATGTAATAATAAAAATTTTGAATTCTTGGGATATACTCATTAGTTGAGTCTACTTTTAAAGTATAGAAGTTATTAAGTTTAATAAACTAAACAAGAAGTTACACTGGACACATCTCACATAAAGCGAGTTCATGACACAGAAACATATGAAAGATTCAAAAAGTAAAAAGAAATATATTAAAAATTGGGACCTGTCTTCAGAATGGCATGAAGTGGAGTATTTTCAAAATTTTAGGATCTTGGCATTAAGAAAAATACACATTATTGGACATCATACGCAACTTTATTTGAAATGGATAAACAAGGGAAACACAACATGAGAAATTTTATAATAAGTGATTAAAGATTTTCATATGCTATATCCGTAACTTTTATCTCTTGATTATACTAAGTAAATAAAGAGCAATCCAAACTAACCAAAATCCAAATTTCTGCTTGAATGGCAGGATATCCGCCAACTTTCATTGTTGACAAGATTTCACAAGTGGTTAGTATAACATAAGCTGTTTTACTTTCATTTGTTTAAGGTCTATGAAAATGTGTCTGCTTTTCAGCTTGAAATGCACTTTTTTCAATCTTATAAAATGTTAAATGTAGGTTTTTGATATTCATATTCATCACAAATAATTTATAATAGTTTTTAATTTGTGCTGAAAATATCTTCTTAGATTCATTTGGTTTTCTATTGTGAATTGCATTATTTATATGCTCAACCATTAGGAATTTTTACATATCCAGCTTTTAGAATTTCCCATACTTTCTAGATAGTTGAGTTTTTATTTTAATAAACTTTTACTTATGTATATGCTTACCATGCAATTTCATCTATGATATGATAAATAATATTTTCTAGCATATTATTACAATGAAATTTACCTTTTTTTATAATTGCATTTCCTTTTTATTCATAAGAATTCAAGCTGCCTTTTAACATTTATGTATAATGATCACAATAACCATAATTTTTGAAAATGAGATTGCATGCCATTTTTGAAAAAAATGAGATAGTATCCAATTAAATAAAAAAATTTGATTTTCTACTTCCTTTCAATTCCTCATACTTTATGACTCCTTTATGCTTTTGCTCAAATTAATCTCCTTAAACATATGTATGTAATTTTTACTTTTGTTTTATATTGTGGTCAATTCATCAATTCACATATAATTATCAAAATTCTATAATTGCATAATAATGATACAGCATAGTTGATGATGATAAAATATTGCTCTTAATTAAAAGTATACAAACCTAGGTAAATATAATGGTCCTGAGCAAACATAAACATGCTGATATTTCTTAACAAAGCGACGTACATGTTTTTCTAATTTATTCCAAGCATCTCTATTGAAACCTTTTCCAACCTGAAAAAGTCATATCATTTTACAAGTGATATGCTATACTATTCAAGTAGCATCTCTAATTAAAAATCTTATACACCATAAAATATTATGAAACAAATCCTTTAAACACTGATCAAAATGCAAAATAAGTGTATTTCAAACACAACTCTAAAAAATAATGCAAATTGATTGCATTCATTTATAAAAGACTAATTTAGTTTTAATATTTAGCAGTGCTGATGTTATTTACTATTATTAATTTATCTAATCACTTATTAGTTTTGTATCTGCATCAGTTGAGAACGTTTGGTTTTGAGATGCTCTGGATATGGTGAATGTTCTTTTATGAAGTTTTTTGTGCATTTCTTTTTCACATATATTTTAGGAATATTTGACATTTAGAAATATAAAACTTTAGAAAACATCCACCAATGCTAGGTTTAATTTATATGATAATTTATTAATATTAATAACAGAAGAAAATATGACATATAATATGTTAAATTTGGCTTGCATAGAAAAATTAACTGATGATAATTATCTTAATGGGCAAACAGGATTGAAAGTGAAGTAAGAAATCTAAAAAAATGAAATGGTGCCATTCAATCAGAAGAACCAACAAAATCATATAAAAGAAATTATAATAATTATGAAAGAGAAATGAAATTTAGAAGATCTATGATGATAATAATTTAATAACAAGAAGTGTGATGAATGCACTTTGGCAACTCCACAAACATTAGAATTTCACTGAAAGGAATGCAAAGAAACTTTAAAATTTGTAGAAATGAAGCAGGATGGATCTGCAGATGATTACATGAACATAGGTATAATTTTTTATAATACAAGTTTCCAAGTAAGGAATGAAATAAATAAAAAAAAATAATTCATATATAAAGACTTACAATAAAACAAACTGGAATCTGATCTTAAAATTATTAGAAATAAAAAATAAAAAAATAAAAAAAGGATACAGCTGCAATTAGACAAAAAAGTGAAGAAAAAAATAAACAATGACAAAAAGAATAAGTCATTTCTAAAGCAAAAGCAAACTTGACAAAGCTTAAATATCATTAAAGATGGTGCTTTTTTTAATGTGAAAAATTACCGGAATGGATAAAGAAATCTAAAGAAAAATACAGAAAGCCACAAAATTAAACAGCTAAAATGACAAATAAGGAAAAAACTATGAATCAGCTACATGCTTATGCAAAATATCAAAGAAAATAGAAGAAGTTTCACCTTTTAATCAGGCTAGAAACGATGCAGAATGTGAAATGAAGAATTAGGAAATAACAAAAACTAAATGGATTATAAAATATAATATAGATGCAGGAGGCATATCTTACATGGCAAAAAGTAAAAACATATTTATCAGTTTTAAATATGAACAACAATAAATGATATTTATGTATTACTGCAACCACCTTAGTAGAATTTAAGTTGGTTTCTTGGAAATATTCCTTGCTTTTTTGTAAATATGCAGTTAACAGAGGTGAATGTCATATCCGTTTTTCAAGAAATAAGCCTTTGCAAAAATGACCAGAACATTAAACTATATGTTAACAAAGAAACCATTTGCAGATGCAATGTTAAAAATTATAAAAAGAGAAAGGGCCTCCATGTTACATATTGATTCAGTGATTCCAGAATATCATTTGTCATTGCTAGTAGATTTAGGTATTCTTGGGCAGAGGAGAAAAGCTTCTTACATTCACTTCACCATGAACCCTAAGTTCAATTTGATTGACCCAACAAAGGCTGTGCACACCCAAAATGTTGAAAGAATGTGGAGAGGTTTACACAAAAATTAATGGTGAATAACATAACATATAGTTACCAAATAAATTAATTGAATAACAATGTCTAAAATATAAGCCATTAGCTTTATAATTTATCAAGGGATCCCATGCTTTTATTATTCATAACATAAAGTTGTTATGGCAATTTATCACTTTTGTTAATACTTAAATATGAACTTAAAGATGAAGTTAAAACTTATAAAGTAAAATCTAACATAGAATCTTATTCTTCACTACTTGTGGTAATATAAAATAAAAACAGAAACAAAAGAAATGTATCAATACCTGCCAAGCTATAACATATGACAACATTAGAATTCCAACAGACCCTGCTTGAAGTTACTACACGGTTAGATCGGCAGAAGAAAAATGAGCTTCTACGTGTTGAACTTCTACACTTACAGAATGGAGCTAATGTGAGCCTTTTATTGTGATGAGTGACTCTTTAGCCAAGGCAGCAATATAGTGTTGGGATTTCTACTCAGAAAGTCAGTAAAAATTACACCTTACTTTTAACCTACACCGCTTGCCATATAATTTGCATAAACCTCAGGTCTGAGAGAGAACATAATGAAACAAAGAATAAAGGTAAGAAGTTAGCATAAAGCTGAGAACATAACGAAACAAGGAATAAAGGAAAGACGTTAGCATAATTATGCATCTTTACAAAGTGCTTATAATAATTATTTCTGTTTTATACTAGCAAATTCCTCCAACTATTTGATTATTTTATACATAGTTTCATTCTTTAAATTTATCTAGGTCTTCATCTCAGTCTTTTTTTTAACTGTTCAATTGTACAAATGAATTCATATATGTTATCAAAACTAGCTAAATCTTTAAAAAATTTTCCATACGAGGAATAGTTAAAAAATAAATGCTGCAGAAATGATTAAAAATTTAAACTCAATAAAACTGTTAAAATTAAGCTCTACAGCAGTGCTGAAATTATAATTCTACATAAATGTAAAAATCTGCATGAGGAGAAAAACTGTCAGAAATTTAGAATATGCCTTGTTTAATTAAAAATTAATTTCATTTTATTATACACAGCTCGTATTGCAATATCCAGTTACACAGCTCCTAATTTATGTTTAGTTTGTTTCCAAAATATCTGCAGAATAAAACATAAGCCTACAAAACTATTTTCAAAAATAATATATTTTAGTTCTAAAACTTACAAAAAGAAGGAATATTTAAACAAAAACAGTTTTATACAGTTTACTGAAAATTAGCAAGTAATTTATTTCAGGTATTAATAATAGAATGAAGTCATTCAAAATATTAATTTATTTAGTATGCAAACATAGAAACACCATATTTACAAATGAATTCCTTTTGCTTTCTTTTCATACTAAATTCCCCAGCATCATTATGAGAACATGTTATACTATATAAATATGTTTAACTCTATTAACAAAAACAAGATAATTTCTTAGTGCAAACAGCTTTTCAAATTATGGAAACATTGCATGTCATATATAGTTTTTGAAATACTGATGGAAAACACATTACATGATAGTTAGTTGTTGTTTTAGTTACTTTACAAGAAATTTCTGGTCAGCGAAAATTTCTCTTTTCTGAAATTGTCACCACATGTTAATCTTTCTGTTTCCTCTATTATCTACACCAGTTTGTTTCAAGCCAGACTGTCTTGCAGCAGTTTTGACATTATCCATGATGGCATATTTTAAATTGTGCAATTTAAATTCTATGTTACATTTGTGAGCATCTTTATGTAAAATTACTCCAAAAAACTTCATTGTCAGGTCCAGTGATTTCTATACTGACTCAGCTGAATTGACTGCTTTTCACTTTTCCACCAAAAATTTGGCAGCCATTCACCAGTTGCATTAGCATATCATCCAATATGCACTATTATCACAACTATTTCATAATTGATGGCCAAGACATGACCCATGGATCCTTGAGCATTATTGCTAAGGTATGTGTCTGATGTGCCAAAGCTATTCAGTCAATTAAAAGATCAAGGTTCAGAAATTCAGATGGGGAACATGCCCTTGACTTAGAAAAATGGCCTTGTATATCATGTGAGATACTGTGCAACCTGTTTGTATTATGGAAGCTCAACTGACAGTGATATTTTACAAATGTAACGCTAATCTACTTTAAACAACTGACTTCAAAATTACCTAATGTTCTCCATTGTGAAATCTTCAGGGAGAAACACATGACATTCATCGATTCTACAAAGAAAAGCAAAAGGCTTTCAAATTGCTCAGTTAGTTTTAGTGTAATTACAATTTCAAGGCTTCAGGTTGACACTGCAAAGTTATTTTTGTTTCCCTGACATAAAATTTAGATTTATATTCCTGTAACTTGTTTGAACAACAGTGTTATTGTAGTGCTTTTGGTATCTATGATGAAACCTATTCAAATAGTGCCATGGGTGAAGATGACAACCCCAGCAATCTGCAAAATGTTATCAATGTTGAGGTTCAGTCTCTTACACAAGATCCCCAATTTTTAAAAAAAATTAGCGAGGATGGTTGGACAATCAATAATGGCATGCAGTTGTGAATTCTCAATAAACAATACTATCATAGTAAACTTTCATGTGTGGAAGATCACTTTAGAATGAACATATATGAAAATAGAGATGGACAGAATGATTAAATGACTGATAAAAATATAAGAAAAAACTTGCTTGTACTTGTACACGTGAGTACATAGGAATTTATCTACGCAAATACGAGGGTTGGAACTTTAATAGTGGCAACACAGCTGAAAAAACGCTATGCAACAAAACCAAAGAATATCGCGTATACCACACGTGAACTACATACCTACCTTACCTCTCAGCAAAAAGACTTGTCCTGCCTACATCACGTGCATGCGGAGTGACGCAAAGAACGGATCCTTGTATTAGCTCGCGGTCTAAAGTAAGTGTTGTCAGGATATTTTCAAAACAAGAACAGCGATGTTGGATAAAAATTTAATGTACCAGAGGTCGTACAGCACGACAGTGTCATCAAGGGCTTCAAGAGGCTTGCGGGGAATCTGCATTGCCTTACAGAACCATAGCAAGATGGGTGAAAGCATTCAATGAAGGATGCCAAAACATGGCAGACATGCTGCGGTCAGGTCGTCCAAGTGTCAGCGATGCAGACGTGCAAGCTGTTGCTGCACTAATGGACAGTGATCGCCGCCAAACTATTCGTCAACTGGCCAGACAAACAGGATTAGCGCATACGACTGTGCTGCACATTCTGAAGGAACGCCTGTCCATGAGAAAAATTGCTTCATGATGGGTTCCACATCAATTGACGGAAATGCACAAATGGCTACAATACGATGCTGCCCGAACCCACCTGGAGTACTATGAGTGCGAAGGAGATGCTTTTTTATGCCGTTTCATTACGCTGGATGAGACTTGGGCCCGATCATACTAGCCAGAACTGAAACGTCAATCAAACGAATGGCGTCATCACGGGTCACCACGACGTTAGAAATTTTGTCAGAACCCCAGCAATGTGAAAGTTATGGTGATTCTCGTGTACGACTGTGATGGTGTCATCCTAACACATACCGTTCCCCCACAGCAGACCGTCACTGCGCAGTATTACTGCTCATTTTTGGAGCACAATCTCCGACCAGCTTTGAGAAAAAAACGGCGGCACTTTCTGCAGAACGCTCCTCTCATTTTGCATGACAATGCTCGGGCCGCATGCAGCGCAAGCTGTGACTGATTTGTTCAAGCGATGGGGCTGGGAAGTGCTTTACCATCTACCATACTCCCCAGATCTAAGCCCTTGTGACTATGATTTAATTCCTAAGATGAAGGAACCACTTCGTGGCACTCACTTCCAAACTGTTCCTGAGATTCTTGCGGCAGTAGACCAGTCCATTCAAACTATCAACAAAACAGGCGCTGCTACAGGTATTCTGCGGCTTCCACATCGTTGGAAACAGGTTGTACACAATGCTGGTGACTATATTGAAGGACTGTAAAACATGGTGACATGAAACACTTTTGTATTCCTTGTAAATAAATAGTTGCCACTATTAAAGTTCCAACCCTCGTATATACCAACATATCTAAACAGTATGTATGTGTACATTTATATAACATGTATAAGCATGTAGGTGCAAATATATACAGAAAAAGGAAAGCAAGCATGCTCATAATGGGGAATAAATATATACAAGCAGACAGGTATGCATACAGGTACACATATGCAATTGTTTAATGTGTTTGTATAAATACATAATATAATATGCAGTATTAAAAAATTTTCATTTAAAATTAAATTATCCCAATATTACTTCCACACAATATGCCGCTGAAAATTAATCAGTTATAGATAAGAAATATGAAAAATAGAACCGAATCCACAAAGACATAAAAGAAATGAAATTTAAAACCAGCAAAAATATAAATTCCCTATAAATATATAAAAAAAAATCAACCAACAGTTACAAAACCAGAAGAATTATAGATACGGGAAATACAAAAATTATTTAGGGAGAGGAATGCAATCAAAATCTGATTCATTGTTATCAAGAGGAGGCAGATCAGATTCAACTGAACCCTTCCCCTTGGAAAACCACTGTGTTTCTGTTAATCCAAAATTAGTCAATGAACCATTCTAAATTATTTAACTGTAACAGTTCTCAAAATTTTTAAATTCCTCCTCGATGCTGAGGTAATCTATTAATGAAATACACAAAAACACATCCATATGTAAAAATTTAAGTCAAATACAGTAAAAGAAATTAATTAGACACATTTTACTGAATTTACGATTGATATTAAAATGTAGTAATACAAAAATACATCAAAATTAACAAAGAAAATTGACATCATTATAAGAGCAAAACTAAGAATTACTGAGAGCAAAACTAAGACAAAAGAACGGGATTCAAAAATAGACGCTTAGGGTTATCAATTTGGCTTCACTGGCAAAACAAATTGGCAATGGCAAGTAAGAGTTCTCCCAAACAGTGAATTAAAAGCTTGTAAGAAATTTTAAATTTTTTAGATTTGGAACGTAAGGAAAAGGAAGAAAAAAATGAAGTCTTCACATCATGGGCTTATCACGATGACTTAGAATAGAGTAGGCCCTCTGTTAATAAAAGTGAAGTAAAGAAAAATTCTGCAGTAATACTAATATATACAAAGATATAACATAAAATTCTTTAAAACACTCTTCTTTATCCTCTATTTGAGCTTTCAGATAAAAAATTCATTACTTTAAAAAATTTTTTAGGGTGTAGACTACATCGGCTTTTTTTTTAAAAGACTGTTATGAAATTAATTGTAATTTCATTTTCTTGTAAAATTTTAGTAAGAATAAGAATTTTTTCCTGTTATTGATCAATTTCTGTGCAAACTTTCTTAATTCTGGTAATTTGACTAAAAACAATTTGCTATAACTTTTGTTATTACTTTTTTAGACAATTCACTACAGTCAAAAGTCGTTAATCCGGACTCGTCGGGACTTCGGCGATTCCGGATTATCGATTTTTCCGGATTATAGATCATTAGTTTAAATCTGGTTAGATGGCATGCAAAAATTACAAAATTAAAAATATGAAACCGTAATTTATGAAATAAAGAACAATTATGATCTAAAGGGTATCAAAATTTACAAAAAGAAAAAGCTTAATATTTATTTGTTTACTTTATTAAACATTTCCTTCAATGTAAGTTGCTTCGTTTCATGTGATAATACTTTCTCTTTAATTCTATTAAACAGACATAATTTCTTGTTTAGTTACAAAGTTCCGCTGTTCAAGTCCTATAATTGCTTTGACGCTGTAGGGTTGTTGTGTTGAGAATACCGACTAATTTGTCAATCGAAATGTTTGCGTTTTCAATAACCTCTGGGTCACTTTCTTCACTATCTGAAGCGAATTATAATGACGAGGAACTTGATTTAAATCATATCAAAGACGGAGTACATCGAGATGAAATACTAAACTTAGTACGGAATTATAATCCAAATAAAATAAAAACATCAGCTCTGAAGATAAGGATAGTGTTGACAGATCAACTTCCAATCCGCGGCGTGAAATTGATAAACAGATTTCGGATTTCAAAACATACTTTCGCTTTGTAGATACAAATTACATATTAGTAAATATATATTGGAAATTCTATTTGACATAATCTTTCTAATCTATCATAATCTAATAATAACGTTTCTGCCCCCCCCCTCTGCGGCAGAGCAGCGTGAAATTGATAAACAGATTTCGGATTTCAAAACATACTTTCGCTTTGTAGTAAATATATATCGGAAATTCTATTTGACATAATCGAAAGTTCAAGCTTACTTTTATAAAATTGCTCTAACAGTCTGCAAAAAATAATAAGCCGGCTCCAATTCGAAGATTAAGGAACAACGCAATCTGCAACATTAACTGAATTAGATAACTTTAGCTTAGCGTATAACTCCGTTACACATTAAACGCGCATGCGCACAAACATATTCGCAGCCGTAAGGGTCTTACGCGCTCTCGTAAACGCCTGTGCGCATGCGTGAACGCGACGCATGCGCAGAAAGTTTGTAGCTTTGAGGTCCGGATTATAGATCATTCCGGATTATGGGTGTCCGAATTAACGACTTTTGACTGTATTACTTTAGTATTAATTTGCTATTACTTTGTTATTACTTTTGCTATTACTTCTATTTGCTATTACTTTTTTAGAAATTCTAGTGTTCCAATTTATATTATTTATTGTAGAAAAATTAAATTCTTTTCTTTTATCAAATAGTTTTTTTTAAGATTATGAATGCTAAAAGCTGGATAATCTTTAAATAACTTATTTTTATCGGTTTTATGAAGTTTTAGACAGTTGGGATAAATGTTAATTTCAGTAAGATTATTATTTTTGAAAGTAATATCATCATTAATGTACTTGTGTGTCAAATTTATTGAAATCATTATCTGAAAGGTATCTAAGAAATGAATATTCTTTAGAAAACACACAGAGGTTATATAAGGGAGTTGAATAAGAACTTCCAGTAGGAATACCATTTGTCTGTAGGTAAAGAATATTTGCATGCTTTATATAGTTATTGAAAAGTGAAAAATAGAGATATTCTTTCCATTTTCTTGCAAATCCAGAATAGTAAGCATTTCAAGAAAAAAATTTGGTAGCTCAAGAAGACTGCCATAGATTTCTTTAAGCGGGAGTGGCTTGTAGAGATTTCCGAAGTCATAGCAGTTGATATTGCAGATTTTTAAACTTCTCAGTTATTTACAAGTTGTTATTAATCCAACAATAGTTTTAATCAGTAATAGCTTTATCAAAAACTAAATTACATATCAATTTAGTACAATCAAAATTCTTTTTAAAGTTTTTGTACTATTTCGCTATAAGTCTAAATTTGACAGGAATTTTATGAAATTTTGGAAATGCATATGAAGTGGCAAATCTATTATTTGTAGTATAAAGAGAAATTTTCCATTTTTTGCAAAAAGCACTTGTTGATTATTGCCTTTTATATTGGGAATACAATATGTTATTGAATTGTGCAGCTCTTTTTCAATAAGCAAATTGTGAATCGTGCAGCTCTTCTTCAATAAGCAAATCGTAGAATTTTTTCCATAAAAAAAATTATTGCTTGCTTTATCAATTTTGGTAATAGTAATTTGCTTTTTCAACTCTGAAAACTTCTGAAGTATGTCCTGCTAATTTTTAATACCTTTAAATCTTTCAATTTTTTTCAATTTTCTTTTTGCTTTGTTATAATATTTCATTTTTCCATTCCTTAAAAAGATGAGTAGGTAAACTTAGTTCCGAACCCGCTTTCAATATAAACTCATCAATACCTGCTGAAATACTTTCAAAACAATTGAATTTAGAAATGTATTTAACTGGTTTAAATTTTGTACCTTTTTTTTTTTTTTTTTCATAGCTCTTCTATATCTTGATTCTGTAAGATGTCTAGATTTCCTGTAATTATATGTTTATGCTGTTCATCTAGAAATGGTAGAAATCTCTCTTCACTACAATATCCAAGTTGGAGAAAAATCTTTTTTATGATGGTTGGTAATACAACTATTCAGTTTTTTGTTGTACTAGAAAAAGCCCATTATTTTAGACTCTATAGCTGGAAAATTTTGTTGAGCTTGCTTAAGACTTTATGTAGGTTGAGATCATCAAAACTTCTATGAAGAAAGCCGAGAGTACAGAAAATTATTTTATACTTAAATGAATTACAGTTAAATTTAAATTTGCCAAAGCTTAGTACTAAATCTTTGATGAAGCTATTTTTTGAAAAACTTATTCTTGAAGAAATTTTGAATGATTAGTAGATGCCTATGATAAAGGTTGTGAAGAATATTTCTCTTATAATTAGACTTACAAAACTATTCCTGGAATTTTGATTGTAGTAAAATACTATTTATAGAAGTTTTTACTTTCTTGCTTTTTCCTCTGATTCCTCATTGTGTTTTCTTACTGAAAAGACTGAACTGTTTGTAAACTGTAGCATAAAAGTGAGATTTATTTTTGATTGAAGAGTTTAGGATAAAGCGTTCTAAACTGTAAAATATACAGAGATCCCTTGAAAAGTCTATTTTTATTATTAGGTACAAATATCTACGATCTCAATAGCTATATTGTTGAAATCATGAAATTTAAAATCTTCTAGTTCCTTGGTAATTAAATTAATACTATTTTTATTGATTGCAAACTTTTTAATTTGTGATCTATGGTTGTTGATTTTAATCTTAATATTATTTTTAGTTTATCCAATGTAAACAAGATTGCAAGCATTAAATCTTATGGAGTAAATATAATTAAAAGTTTTTCAAAGTGACTGTCATTTTGTAGCAACACGGTTGATTGGAATGTCATTATGTCTACAGATTTGTCAGTTGGAACTCTGACATTCCTGGAATATTTTACTATTGAATCTGTATTTTCATTAACATACCTCTGCATCAAGGAGAAATTCAAAATTTTGGGGTGAACTGTTATAATTAAATAATTTAATACGGTTCATCAGCTAATTCTGAATTAACAGAAACACAGTGGTTTTTCAAGGGGAAGAGGTTCCTTCAATTGAATCTCATCTACCACCTCTTGATGACACAATCAGATTTTGATTGCATTCTTCTCCCTATAAAATTTTTGTAATTTTTAAATTTCCCATATCTATAATTTTTCTGCTTTTGTAACTATTTGTAACTATTTTTTATATATTTATAGGGAATATTGGTTTTTGCTGGTTTTGAATTTACTGTAATTTCCTGAAAAAAGCCACATCAGCGTAAACGGTGCACTCGAGAAAAATAGCGGGAAAAAAATTTAAATTATGCAGAAACGCCGCAATAGAGTAAATCATGTGTGACACCGTCGTGGACTGTACAGATGCAAAATCTTGACCTATGCCCTAATATATGACATATCAAATAAGAAAAATGCATGACATGAAACTACAATTCAAAAATAAATTAAAGGTAAGAAATGTTGAAAATATATTTATGTTCACGAATATACTTATATTTACCTACTAAAGAATCCATATTTGTCATACTCATACTATATAAAAAATGTTGCAACAACGAGATATTAAATTTGGATGACTAAAAATTTTAAATTTTACTTATAAAGGAATTAGAGTAAACTGTACATGAAATGAAGCCATCAAAATCTGATTCTTCACTATCTGAATTAAAAAGATTTAGTAAATCCTGATCTAAGTCTTCCAGATTGTCACATTCATCCTCTTACAGTCTCTTTATCTGAGGATATAATTTCAGCTTCTTTGAAAGCTGCTATTATTGACATGTTTTCATTGATTTCCACACACTTCCTACCCCTGTGCAACTTCTTCATAAGATGCTCTATGCATTTTGCCACTTTCGGTATACGTATGCAGTCCTTCACTCATCCAACACTCAAACCGCTTTCGAACTTCAGCTTTGAAGGATTTGTTACCTGACAAAGCTAATGGTTGTAAGATTTTTGTCAAACCAACAGGAATTATTGCTACGTTCATAGACAGTTTTTGACATCTGGTTTTCACCGACTCAAGTAAATGAGCACACATGGAATCCATTATCAATAACCCTTTTTGTTGCAAAAAAGATCCTTTATGACACTGCCAAACTTTTTGTAGCCACTCATGCATGGTTGTTTCTCACATCCATTCATTCCTGCACAAATAATTACATCATTAGAAAAATCTGCCTTCAGAATAGTTTTTCTTTTAAAAATGATCATCGGCTTTAGCTTGTCACCATTTGCAGCACAAACTAACGCACATGTAAATGACGTTTTTTTCATGTCCCGTCATAAGCACATATACAGTTTTTGCACTAGTTTCATCAACAGTTCTGTTTGCAGGAGAATAGAAAGCTAATGGTGTTTCATCCATATTTATAATCTGTAATAGGCAAAGTTTTTTTTTTGGTCAATATTATCTGTCACATATTTTAGAAAAGATGCTTTTTTATCCTGCCAGTCCATTGGTAATTGTTGCTCGAATGTTGTTCTATTACGCACAGAAATATTTTTTCTTTTCATAAATCTGTTACACCAGCAAGGCCCTCCTTTGAAATCATTTATGTTAATTTGTTGTGCCATAAATTTTGCTTGTAAGCGAATTTTTGCAGTCGAAATTGCCATTCCTTTTCCTTGTTGCTCCTTAATCCAGTTTGGAAGGTCATCCTCTAGATTATACCACCTTACAGTACCACTTCTTATGGCTCTTTTCTGCTGTGGCATATTCTTAAGTTCATCTTTTTCACTCTCGTCCACTTCAAACTGTCAAACTGCTGCTCTATTTCCAATTTGTTCAGCACGTGAAATTACATTAAGCTTAAAACCAGCAGTATAGTTTCTGTGCTGTTTAGGTGCCATTTTCAAAAATTTTTCCGCTCCCTTCTTACTTGAAAACTATCCAACAAGTGCTTGTACCCAAAAACTCGAATTATTACTATAATGGAATCTGTATCTGGCAGAATGCTAAGAAAAATCGATTCGTGCTGAAGGAGAAATATGTCAGAATTTGTTATTGCAATGCAGGTGATGTCCTCCTTTGAAAGAAATTGCAGTAGATTTCCAATGGAAAAGCAGGGGTGAGAAGAGGATGGGTCCTGGAAGATTCATCGAATGGCAGAGAAGATAGAATATTCAAACTGATGAAAATACTGATTTGAAAGAGGGAAGAATGTTATTGTTCTGAGATCCCGTTTAGGGTGAATAAGACACGTTGGTCCATTCAAGAGAAAGAAAGGAAGGGGATTGAATACTAACCCAGTTCCGTACGCGGTTAGTGATCGTTATTTTCATACTGATTTTTTCTGTTACCTTCGGATAACGAAAATGTCGTTCTTTAGAAATGTTGATGACTGCACAGATGATGAGGATTTAAACTCCGAATGTTCTTCCCGATCCTCGAGGTCACAGCCAGCAAAATGGCGCAAAGAGGACTTTGTAAAAAAAGCGAAAAAGAAAAAACAGCTATCCAGATCTGATGTGGACGAGGAAATTGACAAGATATCACCACTGCAAAAGAGCATTTTTACAAGCCTGATGAAAAGAGCAACAGAAGGTGAACTCAAGGATATATTAGGAAACTTTGGCTCTGCACCCCAAAGTGCAATGATGGATTCTACGGACTCTCAGCAAGCTAAGACAATGAAAAGTACTGAAACCCTCTTGGCTGTTCCTGTGAACCAGATGGAAACTGACGATGAACCTGAAAACACTGATGATGGATGGAAAAAACCCAAGAATCTGGTTAAAACTCCTGAGAAAGCAAAAGCTGCAAATTTCATGCATGAAAACCAATTTGAACATCTTGAAAATGGAAATGCTAATGAAGAAAGAGGACCTACCCAGTTGAACATGCTTTCACCCATCGTGTTTCAGCGAAACGCTGTTGTGGAAATTATTTTGATTAATTGATAGATGGCGCTAGCGTTGCGTGTTAACGAGACGCGACGTGCCTTCTGAATTTCCATAGACTCTCCACCGGCAGCTCGATAGATGGATGTCTGATGGTTCGCACACTATTTGATTAGGAACACTTCGGTTCCTATTTGATTTCGATTATGAAAGCATATAGATTTATTTGTCAACTGAACCACCATGTTTGATCTATGAACTGTATATATTGTACATATTAAAAGTTACATTTAAAAAGTGATTGATGTCGATTTATAGATCTTAGAATATTTTGAAACAGCTGGTGCATTAGGCCGTCAAGAATTGGATTTAGCACGTTGCAAGTGTGCGAAGTCGGCAAAAAAGGTAAGGCTAAACTTTCTAATTTGTAGAGTAACTATGGCGGAAGAGGCTGTTGTTAAATTAAAATCGAAACGCAAAGTTATCAGGACCACCATGTCCAAGATTCTAAAAAAAAATCGAATCGGAGTTGAATAAAGAAGAAATTGATACAAGTACATTAGAAGAAAATTTAGATCAATTAATCACGAAATCAAAAGCTCTGAGTGAGTTAGATGCTCAGATAGAGCGTGACTTGAAATCAGAGGCAGAAGAGTTTGAAACAGAAATTCTATCTTGTATCGAATACGAAGAGAAAATTCAGTTATGGCAATTCAGAGCAAATAAAAAATTGAAAGAATTGAATAAAGTAACAAATTCGGATAATGAAAACTCTGTTAACGAAACTAATTCTAAAATCGAAAGCAATAAATGTACGCGTCTGCCAAAATTAAACATCGCTAAATTCTATGGAGATTACACCCAGTGGACAAGTTTTTGGAACTCTTTCAAGGTAGCAATCCATGATAATGAATCTTTAACAAAGATCGAAAAATTTAATTATTTAAAATCGTACTTATGCGGCAACGCCGCAAACGCGATAGAAGGCTTTTGCATTTCGGAACCAAATTACGATGAAGTTGTCGAAATACTTAAAAACAGGTTTGGCAGAAAAGATATAATTATAAACTCACACATGCAAAAACTCCTGAATCTTACCCCAGTAACCAAATCCAGTGACACTTTAAAACTTCGCAAACTTTGTGACACTATCGAAACTCAAATACGCAGCTTGAAATCATTAGAAGTCACACCGGATAAATACAGTTATATGTTGATTCCAGCCATAATGAAAACTCTGCCGTCTGATATAACCTTAGAATTCAATCGTAAAACGGATTCGTCATCCTTTTTTAATGTTGACGAATTATTGCACTTTGTTCGTTTAGAATTGGAAAGTCGCGAGAGAAGCCATCTTTTGCTCTCCACTCATAAATCAGAAAGCACTTCCTGTGTTTATAAAGAGAAGGGTGGGAAGGGGAGTATCGTTCATTCCACTTACCAGCTTTTGGCGCCGGTTAAAGAAAACAAAAATACTAATTGCTGTCTGTTTTGTAATACATCCAAACATGTTACTGAAGACTGTGAATCACTGACAGTTGATGAGAAGAGAAATTTATTACGTAAACATTCCCGATGTTACCTTTGCCTGAAATTAAACCACCGCCTAAAGCAGTGTCGAAGCGATCTCGTCTGCTCCAAGTGCAAAGGTCGACATAACCGTTCAATATGCTTTCGCGCTGAGAAAGAACGAAATGAAAAAAATAAAAGTATAGAAGATTCGCATGTTCTTTCAGCATTCTCACGCAGCAAAATTAAAACTATTTCACTTCAAACTTGTTGCGTAACACTTCGAACAACTACGCAGTCGGTTTTAATTAGAGCTCTACTGGATTCAGGTAGTATGCGTTCCTTCCTAAGAAAAGAAATCGCGGATAAATTGAAGCTTCCTGTTATTCGAACAGAGACTCTTTCGGTATTTACGTTTGGAAATAAAACACCCATTAGAAAAACATTTGACGTTGTTAAGATAAAATTACAGAACAAGGAAACACCGAATTTGAAAATCGAAATTGAAGCTCTCGTGACTGAACAAATTTCAAGTTCTGATTTACCACCTCCTAATCTGGATAGACACCTTTTAGGCAAACAGTTAGAAAGTTTACAACTCGCAGATTCTTGGGATTGCAAAGAAAAAATTACTCTTTTGATAGGAGCTGATCATTATTATGATGTAGTAACTGGGAAACTTAAGCGTTTAAACAAACATTTAGTAGCTGCTGAAACGTTATTCGGTTGGTCTCTGCTAGGTTACACTAAAGGTACAACACACACTTCCACAGCCTTTAATATCGTAGTTGAAGAAGATATAATATCTGATCAGATAAAGAAATTTTGGGAGCTTGAAAGTTTAGGAATTAAACCTGAAAATGAATTATCCGACCCATTAGACAATACCATAATGGAAAAATTCGAATCGGAAATTTTATACAGAAATTCTCGTTACAAGGTTAGGCTGCCATGGAAGTCTGATAGAAAATATGAGTTACATGACAATAAAACGATTGCGCTGAAACGATTTGAGAAACTTGTAAAGCGATTTCAGAATAACCCTGAACTCTTTTATTCGTATCAAACAGTTCTACAAGATTATTTACAACAAAACATCATTGAACCAGTTCCAGACACTGTTGATAGTGAATCTCAAATCACGTTTTATTTGCCTCACAGAGAAATCGTTCGTAGTGATCGAACTACTAGTAAACTACGTATCGTATTCGACGCTTCTTCACATGGACCTGGTGAAATCTCGTTAAATGACTGCTTGTATATTGGTCCAAATTTGTATCCTGACATTCTTGAACTTCTGTTGGCCTTCAGGCTTCATCCTGTAGCATTTACAAGTGACATAAAGCAGGCTTTTCTACAGATAGAAGTAGATGAGAAAGACAGAGATGTAACGCGTTTTCTGTTTACTAAAAACCCATTCGATGATCCACAAAATTTTATAACTTATCGGTTCACACGTGTGTTATTTGGCGTAAATAGCAGTCCGTTTTTACTGGCTGCAACCATTAAATACCATTTGAAACAATATGAGAAAACCTACCCTGCCACTTGCGAATTTCTAAATGATCACATTTATGTAGATGACATCATTGGAGGACACCAAAACGTTGAACTTGCTTTCAATACCAGTTTAGAATGCGTTAGCATTTTTAGAGATGCTAGTATGATTCTACATAAATGGCACACCAATTCTCAAGAACTGCGCGAATTATGGATTAAAGAAGGTATTGAATCCAAGGAATCTAGTCATGTTTCGGAAGCTGGAAATCCTCCATTGAAAGTGTTAGGAGTCGCTTGGGACAACCAAAGTGACATAATTTACTTTGATGTAAAAAATTTGATAAAATTTCTCTCAAAACAAGTTAATATTAAACGTTTCGTCCTACAAGCAATAGGACGAATTTTTGATCCTGTAGGTCTATTATCACAGTTTGTACTTAGAGTCAAAATCATATTGCAGCAAATTTGGACACTTGCTTTAGATTGGGATGATGAACTACCAGAAAATTTATGTTCTGTATGGAAAACATGGTGCAAAGAAGTTTCCAATTTGTGCGAAATCGGTATTCCACGATATTATTTTTCTGCAATCGGTAATAGTGATGTGGAACGGATTGAACTGCATTGTTTTTCTGACGCTAGTAAAAAGGCGTATGGTACAGTAGCGTATCTGCGTATAATTTCTAGCAATGAACAAATATTTACGGTTTTTGTTGCTTCAAAGACTAGAGTAGCGCCATTAAAACCACTCACCTTACCTAGGTTGGAACTAATGGGAGCTCTTTTATCAGCCAAATTAGGCACTAGCATCACTAAAATTTTGAAGTTACAACTTTTTTGTTTTTTCTGGACTGATTCGAAAATCACACTTTTCTGGATAAAAGACTGTGCAAAGAAATTTAAGCTTTTCGTTAAAAATCGTATTCAGGAAATACAAAATTTAACATCCCCAGAAAATTATCATTATTGCCCCGGTAAATGTAATCCCGCTGATTTGGCTTCGAGAGGAGCTAAACTTCCAGATTTGAAAAACAATCCTATCTGGTTTCAAGGACCAGAATGGCTTAGAATGTCGTCTGAGTTGTGGCCTCGACAGAATGAAGAGAAACCTGTCACTGAAGAAGAATTAGAATACCGCAAAAATATTAATGTTATTTATGAATTTGTATGCACGGCAGTTGAAGAAAGGGTAATAGACATCTCAAAATATAGTAATTTAAGAAAATTGTTGAGAATAACTGGTTGGATGAAACGATTCATTGGTAAAATTAGGAAAACAAACCATTTGACAGGTCCATTAACGACTGAAGAAATAGTAGATGCCGAAAATTATTGGATTCGATCTGAACAAGAACGTTTTTATCCCGAAGAAGTTGAGTCTCTGAAGAAAGCGAATAAAGTCGAAAAGAAATCAGCTTTATATCTGTTTAACCCATTTTTAGACCAGAACGGGATACTTAGAGCGGGTGGAAGATTAGAACATTCTAGTTTGTCACATGATGAAAAACATCCGGCAATTCTTTCAAGAGACTCCTGGCTAACAAATTTGATAGTAGAAAGTGCACATGTTAAAATGATGCATGGAGGAGTAGCAACGACCTTAGCTGAAATTCGAAGTCGCTTTTGGATCCCAAAAGGACGTCAATTTATCAAGAAAATAATAAACAAGTGTCTTATTTGTAAAAGATACTCATTGAAGTCTGCTGACCAGACCACTTCTCAACTTCCAGAAGACAGAATCAATGAGACACCACCATTCTACGTATCTGGCATAGATTTTGCTGGACCGATTTACGTAAAAAACATCGAAGGAAGTCAAAAAGCCTATGTAACATTATTTACATGCGCTATCACTAGAGCCATACATCTGGAACTTGTACCGAATCTCTCTACAGATTCTTTTTTTGATGGCATTCAAAAGATTCACATCTAGGAGAGGCAATTGTCGAGTAATTTATTCGGACAACGCAAAAACTTTTAAAAAGGGAAAAAAAGAACTCGAACATTTCTCTAAACTATTGTCGAATGAGAAATTCCAAGATTTTCTGTCGAATGAAAGAATCAGTTGGAAGTTTATAATAGAACGAGGGGCTTGGTGGGGAGGCTTCTACGAGAGATTAGTAAAATCAGTGAAAGAGTGCTTACGAAAAATTCTCGGTAAAGCTTTACTAACGTTTGAAGAATTGTCAACAGTTTTAGCACAAGTGGAAGCTGTTTTGAATTCTCGTCCTTTGACATATGTGTACAATGACCACAAGGAACCGTTGCCACTGAAGCCAGTCAATTTTTTGATTTTTGGAAACAAAGATTCTACATTACCTATCAACTTTAATTCCATTGTTAAAGATGGCTCTACCAAGTTCTCTCTAACTAAAAGAAAGATTTATCAAGATTTATTGGTTAGGCAATTGTGGACTAAATGGAAAAAACAATATTTGATGGATCTTCGGACAGCTCATCAATTAAAAAATCCTAACGTTTATGATGATCTAAAAGTTGATGATCTTGTATTAATTGAAGGCAACAATAAGTGCAAACTTTTGTGGAAGTGTGGTAGAGTGATAAACATTTTTCGTGGTCGTGACAACAAAGTTCGTTCTTGTGAACTAAAAACTGCTGATGGAACAATAATAAAACGACCAGTTCAATTATTATATCCTTTGGAACTTTAAAAACATTTTTTTATTGTTTAATAATATGTATAAGATTGAATATGTTTTTTATGCAATTGTTTATTTTACTAGTTTAATTTCATATGCTTAGATTAAGAATAGTTTAGATTTACTAAAGTAGTGTCAAATTATATTTGATGATAACATACCTTTTTTAGAATTTAATGATTATAGTTTGAATATATTTTCTATTCATTTAATATACTTATCAATTGTTTTATAATTATGTGTTAAAATACTTATTGGTATAAATTTAATTGTTGTTAGATTGATGTGAACTCTTGACAGAGTTCAGGTGGGGAGTGTGTGGAAATTATTTTGATTAATTGATAGATGGCGCTAGCGTTGCGTGTTAACGAGACGCGACGTGCCTTCTGAATTTCCATAGACTCTCCACCGGCAGCTCGATAGATGGATGTCTGATGGTTCGCACACTATTTGATTAGGAACACTTCGGTTCCTATTTGATTTCGATTTTCGATTATGAAAGCATATAGATTTATTTGTCAACTGAACCACCATGTTTGATCTATGAACTGTATATATTGTACATATTAAAAGTTACATTTAAAAAGTGATTGATGTCGATTTATAGATCTTAGAATATTTTGAAACAGCTGTAGAATGGCTCAAGCTTGATGAAATTTTCCAAACTCACTGTGCAGAGGAATACGAAGCGAATCTGAAAATGAACAGCATATATGTTCATGTCAAAAACGTGCAAGACTTCAAGAAAATGACTGATACATTGAATGGAAAAAGTATTCCTTTCCATACTTACCAATTGCCGAATGAGAAGAATGTGAAAGCAATCATGAAAAATATTCCAGAAACCATAACCGAAGAGGCAATTTTTGATAACTTAAAATGCAGAAAATTCCCGATTGTTAAAGTCAAACAATTTGCTCATACCAGACGTGGATTTACTGAAAGGCTGCCCATCTTTTTCATGGAATTACACAGAAATAAAGCTGGAAATGCTATATTTAATCTTATCAACATGTTCAGTTTCAATGACAAAATAGAGAAGTTTGCCCCGAGAAAGCGACCGACACAATGTTACCGTTGCCAGGATTATGGACATACTCAACATCTATGTAAAAATCTGGAACATTGCTGCAAGTGTGGGAAAAACCATAGCACCAGGAGTTGCTCTAAGAAGCCAGAAGATACCCCCACCAGTTCATTTTGCAGCCAAGGACATGTCGGAAGTTGTCGTAGGTGTATAGCATACCAAGAGAAGTTCGAAAGAAAAGCTAAGACACCCCCACAAACACACCTAGCTGGACGAAGGTAGATTTTCCTAACCTGAAAAGCACAGATGAAAGTAGAGATAACAATGAAGCTGACGCCACTGCTAAACCTAGGTATAGCGAAAAGGTCAAAGAAAAAGATTTCATATTCCGAAGGAAGCAAGTGCTGTAATGAACTGTATACTGGATGATAAAGTACAAGATTTTCTGAAAAACATCTTCATGCTTATCGAAAGAATCCGCAAAGCAAGGACTGTTGCTGACAAACTTTCTGCAGGTTTCAGAGCTGTCACGTACATCATGAAAATCGCAGAAGATGAAAACTGATTTGTTCTGAGTATGTCACTTCTTCCTTAATTTCCTGTACGGCTTTCCTATCACTTAGACCATCTTCGATGCTTTTTTTCAACATGTTATTACTTTACAAGTCAAAATCATTCAAGTTCATCACCAGGTTATTCCTCATCAACCTTAGAACTTCAAACCAATTGTCCCACAAGGGGTAGGGCCTTCGGCACAGGTACCCAGGTGTCATGAAGCACCGTTCCACTGGAAGAGAAAGAATGTAAACAAAATGAAGTTCGCAGAACGCGACTGAGTGGTCTTTTGTGTGGGAACAGCAAAAATAAATGTATAATGACAAGGTCATCCAAACTATGCACAATGACATCATAGGAAATTTTTTTTTTTTAGTGCACTTAAGCGCCACATGAGTAGAAACACCACACCTGCTGAAAATTTAAATTTTAAACACGTAAACGCTGTGGCGTTTTTTCCGAAAATTACGGTAATTTCCTTCATATCTTTGTGGATTTGTTATAAATTTATTTCTTATCTATCTATCTATTTATCTATACACACACACATACGTTTCACCATGGCTATTTAAAAATATATGTGGTTTCTCCTTTTCATTATTTTAGGTCCTGTGAAGGAATCACTTATAATTTTTTAAGATGGGATAGAGATATTGTGCAGTTTTCAACAGAATGCAAAGTTTTATTATGATATAAACATGAATTTTTATAAGTATGTTGAAGCAAAATATATGTGGTTTCTCCTTTTCATTATTTTAGGTCCTGTGAAGGAATAACTTATAATTTTTTAAGATGGGATAGAGATATTGTGCAGTTTTCAACAGAATGCAAAGTTTCATTATGATATAAACATGAATTTTTATAAGTATGTTGAAGCAAAATATTTTCATTTACTTTTGTGGAAATTTTTGAAGCAAGTAACAAACAGACCAACGTTGCATTTTTAGCAAGAATACATTGATCATTTTCTTATTCCAGTCCAACAAGCAGCACATCCTTGTTGAACTTTGCTTTGAATCAGATAGTGCCCTGTCAACGAAATGATATCTGAAACTCAGGCAGAGCTGATTGAAGCTTTTGAATCATTGATGAGTTTGCTTTATCAGATTTTTTCTAAAATCTGTGAATTATATATTTGCAGTTTTCACTTTGTATGAAAAATGAAAATGTTGTCATCATTCTTGGTGCATATGATGAAACATCCGAAAATATATTTAATATGTTTAGTTATAACAAACTGTTTTACTATGTCTCACTGAATGATCAGTAGTGAAATCAGATCACAGTCTTTCGCAAATTTAAAAACATGTTCAAACATGAACTTTTTACTTCAGAAAAAAAAAAAAAAAAAAAAAAAAAAGATGACTTGCTGAAAGTATAATAAAGTCTTAGACATCCAGACACTTATGAATTTATAGGTAAAAAAATGTACTGAGAATGGTAATCCTTACATTTCAAAATATTTAACACCTTATAAGTAAATTTCATACAAAATAAAAAATTAACCATATATCTAAATTATTTCTTCTACTAAATTAAACAGAATTTTTGACCTCCTCCTATCATATCTAAAATTATATACACTCCCTAAAGTTTAAAACTGATTTTTAAGATTTACTATTAAATTTTGAATAAAATATTAGTTTGACATTATACCTGAGGAGCAATATTGCTCAAAACAAAAGTGTCATTCAAGTATTCTTGAGAACTTCTATGGTTCCCTGCAGCAGCAAGGTGCCCTCTATCATAGCCACTTCTCTTGTAGTCTGCGTTTGTGGCTCGGAAGAAAGGGTGTATAGATTCATCTTCAAAAAATTCAGTTTTTGCCCTGTTAACATCTTCATTGTATTTAATATGATCTGCTGTCAAGTGTTCCAGTACCCAGTTTGGTATCCTATTTCGGCGGTCATATGATAAAACATAACTTTTCCTAGCCCGGATAGTTTCAAAACCAGGAAATCCATACTGCATAGTTTTTGTTACATGACCTTCTGGAAGATCTATATCCATGGGTTGAGGTTCAATTGGTTCAGTCCGTATTGGCAATGCAGCTGAGACTTTGCTAAAAGAAGCTTTTTCACTGTACAGCAAACCACCAAAAAATCCCACAGCACCCGCAAGGATGGAATATCGTATGGCCATGCTATAAAGAAATGTACACATTTTAAGAATGAAATAGGTATTTTACATATTCAAAATGAATTTTTCACATACATAAAGGTTTATACGAAAGGTACATAAATGTGCATCTTTATGCATTCATATTCTAATACATAAAGGTTTCATTTAAATTTATTACTCGTATGCTTTGCTCAGAATTTTGCAATTGATGTAAATTTCTGCTTGATGCTTTAAAAATGGAATTAAATATAAGTAATTTATCACAAGCACATTAACAAAATGAATGCTTTTTCTAATATTATTATTTGATCCTTTTTATATATTAAAATATGACTCAAAATCAGAGAATTTAATAAAATACAAACATCTAAATCATTATAATCAAATACTACAATTATTTTAGCACACATTCATTTTGAAAAGATGGCTTAATTCAATATTATATTTGGATATATAATATTTAATATATTCAAATATAGTATTGAATTCAGCTGAATTCTCAATATATGAATATAGATTATTCATATATTGAGCTATATTATTGGCAATGCAGTGAAATATGTTAATTTCTTCTTCCCATTTCCTTTTTGGTTGTGGCACTTTTTTTGCACCTATAGTGCAGTTTGCCTCTATGCTTCTGATTTTTTGTTTGTTTGTTTGTTTGTTTTTTGCACATGGTTTGTTCCAAATTAAATATGGGATGAATTTTAAATATATTTGTAATTTATTCTGCATTATATAGAGAGAGACATCCTTCGCCAGAAAAGTTCCAGGACATAGGTTGTAAAAAATAGAAAATTGCACTTACCAAGTAATGATCCTAGCTCCTACCAAAGTAGTACCCTTGGCTATCTATACAAAACTACCAACATATATGGAGGTCTTAGAAGCAAGCAGAGAAATCTTCAACTGCGATGCTTGTAAGATTATTTGTCAGAGCCCACTGGATGGCTGCAATATCTTGATGAAGCTTTCCGTTCAGTCACCTTTTCACTCATGAAAACAAGAAAAAATCAAAAGGTGAGAGATCAGGCAAATATGGCGAATGTGGGATGGCAATAACAGAATGTCTGGCTAGATACTCACTAACAATTAAAGCAGTATAGGATCTTGCATTATCATGCAGTAAGAAACAATCCTGAGAACACAATCAACATTATGTTTGTTCTTGAAGGTTGTCATTTGACTTTTTTCTAGGCTGGTGATCCAAGATTCCACCATTCAGCAATTTTGTGTGAGGATAATACTGGTAGCACCAACTTTCATTCCCTGCAATAATCTTTGCAACAAATGTGGGATCACATCTGGCTCTATCCAATAGTTTAGAAGAAATTCTTCGTCTTTCCTCTTTCTGTTTGTCTGTGAGTGAGAGACGATTTGTGCATTAAGTTTCTGTTTCCTATATCTTTGCATAAATTTTTATGACATACATGATAATTCAAATTCAGTTCTTCTGATATCATACGCACAGTTACATGATGGTCTTCTTGCAATAACTGTCTTACACGCTCCACGTTTGTGCTGTAGACGAGCGAACAACTCTGGGATTGTCTTGCAGTAAATTGATGCTTTCAAGAAATCTTTTGTGCCACTCGAAAACATAACTTCTTGAAAGTGCCTTGCCTGCATATGCTTGCTTAAGCATGTTCCATGTTTCACTAAGGGTTTTCCTGAGCTTAACACAGAATTTAATGTTCACTCTTTGCTCACAGTCAGCATCTACTATCTCACCTTAATGAACATGGCAATAGCACAAACAGTGCGTTGCTAAGTGCAACCCTGCCACCTTGTGAAACATGGCCAAGGTCATGTCAAGTACCAGGCCAGTAACATAAAAACAACATTTGTTCCTTTTTAGTATTGCAAACTCAGAAATAAAAAAGAATTGTCCTGGAACTTTTCTGACAAAGGATGTATATATATATATATATATATACACACACACATACATACAGTCAAAAGTCGTTAATTCGGACACCCATAATCCGGAATGATCTATAATCCGGACCTAAAAGCTACAATCTTTCTGCGCATGCGTCGCGTTAACGCATGCGCGTAAGACCTTTACCGCTGCGAATTTGCGTGTGCGCAAAATACGTTTACGAATGCGCGTTTAATGTATAACGGACGGGATAAGCTAAGCTAAAATTATCTAATTATCTATTTCAGTTAATGTTGTAGATTGCGTTTGTTCCTTAATCTTCGAATTGGATCCGGATTATTATTTTTTGCAGACTGTTAGAGCAATTTTATAAAAGTAAGCTTGAACTTTCGATTATGTCAAATAGAATTTCCGATATATACAGGGTGATTATAATTAAAGTTTAAGTTTCAAAACGCTATAAAAAAAGAACCACTGATGAAAATGATGTGAAATTTGAAAGGAATGTTATTGAAGAAGGCGGAAAGCGTTTGCGGCGACATACCGCATAAGAACCATTCGTCAAAGAAGTTCGGAACTGTCGCGAGACTGGCACAAAACATGTTCAATATGGTGTTGTGTGCAACAAGTTGAAAGCGACAAACAGCATGTTCCACAACGGATCGCAGTGTCTCCGGGGTGATGTTCAGAATGTGTTGCGAAATGCGTGCCTTTAATTCCGCTAAATTTGCAATTGGAGCACGGAACACAGCATCCTTCAGATATCCCCACAGCCAGAAATCACACGGAGTAAGATCAGGCGATCGGGACGGCCAGGCTGTAGGGAAATGACGGCTGATAATTCGAGCATTTCCGAAATGGCGCCTCAGCAGCTGCTTCACGGGATGTGCAATGTGCGGAGGAGCGCCATCTTGCATAAAAATGATTTCATCCACACATCCACGCTGTTGCAGAGCTGGAATCACGTGGTTGCGCAAAAGAGACGCATACCTCTGACCAGTGACGGTTGCAGTAACAGGACCGGAAGCACCCGTCTGTTCGAAAAAATATGGTTTTAGGATGAATGATGCCGTAAAGCCACACCATACCGTGACCTTTTCAGGATGAAGTGGTACGGGGTGCGTTGCCAGTGGATTTTCTGTTGCCCATATTCGACAATTCTGGGTATTCACGTATCCTGTCAGATGGAAATGGGCTTCATCTCTCCACAAAATTTTCCACGGCCATTCATTATCCACTTCCATGCGAGCCAGGAATTCTAACGCAAACGTCTCCCTAGCTGTCAGGTCAGGCGGAAGCAACTCCTGCACATGGCCAATTTTGTACGGATAGCATTGCAGGATGTTTCGTACAATTTTCAGCACCGTGCTCGTAGGCCTGTCCAATGTTCGGGCAATTCCTCGTGCACTGCACGGTTGCACACCACCGGCGGACCCCTCCTGTAATGCTGTGGCCACTTCTTCAACTACCGTCGAATGCACTCGTTTTCTCCCTCTACCAGATTGCACATCAAACGAACCTGTCGTTTCGAATTTTTGCATCATTTTCTTTAGACCTACGACACTCATTGGACCAACGCTTTCTTTTATACCCTTCAGTGTCCTGAATTTTTGCAGAGCTACTCTTGCACAATCATCATTCTTGTAATACAGCTTTACCAGCAGAACGCGGTCCTGCAGTGAAACACCCATGGCGAACGTCTGAGACGCGAAATGAGGAACAGCCTGGTATCTGACGGCTTTATAACACTGAAATTTAACTAACATTTTAATTTACGTCTTCTTCCGCTTGCAGCGCCATCTGTTGCTAACTTTTGAAACTAAATTTTTTCTTCTGCCATACGCTTTCCGCCTTCTTCAATAACATTCCTTTCAAATTTGGCGTCATTTTCATGAGTGGTTCTTTTTCTATAGCGTTTTGAAACTTAAACTTTAATTATAATCACCCTGTATTTACTAATATGTAAAGGATATACAAAGCGAAAGTATCTTTCGGAATCCATTAAACAAAAAATGGAATTGCTGCAAAAAAATGGATAAAGGCATATTCTTTGTTTATATAAACTTTAACGTTTGTTTATCTAAACTTTGTTTATCTTTAACGCCGCAGCGGCGTGCAATGAATTGGAAGTTGATTTTGTCAGCACTATCCTTATCTTAAGGGCAGATGTTTTTATTTTATTTGGCTTATAATTGATTACTCAATGTAGTATTTCATCTCGATGTACTCAGTCTTTGATATGATTTAAATCAAATGCCTTGTCATTATAATTCGCTTCCGATAGCGAAGAAAGTGACATAGGTTTTTGAAAACGAAAAAATTTCGATTGACAAATTGGTCGGTATTCTCGACACAGCAATTATAAGACTTGAACAGCGGAACTTGGTAACTAAACAAGAAATTATGTCTGTTTAATAAAACTAAAGAGAAAGTATTATCACATAAAAAACGAAGCAACTGAGACAACTTACATTGAAAGAAATGTTTAATAAAGTAAACAAATAAATATTAAGCTTTTTTTTGTAAATTTTGATACCCTTTAGATCATAATTGTTCTTTATTTCGTAAATTACGGTTTCATATTTTTAATTTTATAATTTCTGCATGCCATTTTACCAGATTTAAACTGATGATCTATAATCCGGAAAAATCGATAATCCGGAATCGCCGAAGTCCCGACGAGTCCGGATTAACGACTTTTGACTGTATATATACTCCACTGTATAAATTAATCATGCTTTTCAGATTATATTAAAATATTTATGTGAACACTGAGAAATGTTAAATATTAGTAATTAGCATATTATTCTTTACAAACATGCTTCCTTACAAACATTAATCATGCTTTTCAGATTATAATAAAATATTTATGTGAACACTGAGAAATGTTAAATATTAGTAATTAGCATATTATTCTTTACAAACTAATAATCATTTATTTTCTTGGACTGATAAAACACTGCTCCTTACAGTTTTACGTATACATATGAACTTTTAAATTACAGAAATTTAAGATTTTACTTTTACTTTCATTGGTTTTTAACTTTAAATTACAGAATTTAGATAGATAAAAAACTTTGAGAGAAAAATGCTACTAAAAATATAAATTCTTGAAGGACTTGATTGATACTTATGTGCCTGGAGTATGAGGAAATCATTTCAATGTTTATTTTAAACAAATATATTCCCCAAATTTCAGAAGTACTTTAATAAGAAAATTTATATTAAGAACTGAAAATGTTTACTTGCGGTAATTAAATTAGATAGAAACTTAAGCTATCGGTGCTTGTCTGTTCTCAAGACTGAATTTAGAAATGCATGTATGTATGGATATATGTGTTCAAGTGTGCACATAAATGTGTTCATACGTATGTATGAGTATGTGTACACCCATATATATATGCACATACATACATACATACACACATGCATACATTTCTGAATACGGTCCCAATAACAGAAGAATACCAATCTATCTTCTTACAAAGGGAAATAATTTATTTTGCCTTATCTAACAAAATAAATTTTGGCTAATCTTTGGAATATGGTAACAGGTAGTTTGGCGACATTTTGGTAAGGCGATAAAGGTTACTAGCTAGGACTTTAGCAGTGTACATGGATAAAGTCAAGAGTATGTGCAATGCCATTTTAGTGCAATTCTGGGATGTTTTTTTAAGTGAAAATAAGTCGACGTGTACCTGGTTACCATGTATGTGCAATTCTTAAAAACGTGGCAAGCAGTTTGCGATTCTGCACTTTCTCCCAATTTCGCACCTAATCTTCGTCATGATTAAGCACTTTTGTTCCATAAAAGTTCTAGCATAAGCCTAATTCGGCTAGCAAATTGTTGGGAAAAAATGTTGAGTAAAAAAAAAAAAAAAGCCTTTACTTCGGAAAACAAAATGGCGTCCAAACAAAAACTAGCAGGTTGCTGTAGCAGGGTTGGTCGCCAAATTTTCACCAAAAAATTGCCAAGTTAGCATAATCCAAAGATTTACCTAAATTTCTCATTCATTGAAAATGTTAGTTCTTCACTTCAAATCCTGAAAGAGGGAAGATGCATTAACTCTTGCTTGAATGCTACAAAAAGTTTTTTTTTTCCCTAAAATTAATTTATTAATGAACATCTTATCACATTTATAGTTTTTCTTATCAAAATATAGAAGCTACAGGCCTTATAGACGAAAAAACTATAGCAACACATTATATGTGAGGATTCCAGTAATATAACACTGTTAAAATACAATATAATTTTATGAATTTTTTTACTTTGGACATTAATATTGAACTTAACTATACATTTTTTTAAACTGCTGATAGCCTCCATAAATGAGAAAAATATTTGCAAAAGAAAATCTGCTATAATCAAATCAATTTTACACAAATAGTGATTTTGATGTTAATGAATAGTCACATAATGTTATATATTAAATAAATGCACATGTAAATTGAAAATGACTGATATATAATTGCTGAGATAACAGTTTTGGGGATACTGAAAAAGATTTATGTTATTTAAAAATTTTAATGAAAAGTTTACTTACTTATTTGTCATTTTGATGTGATTATCCTTGCTTTAAAGGGGTTTAAAAATCATGTAAAAGGTATCCATTACAAAATAACAATCTCTTAAAACACTTATTTAATACACAATCAATAATGTTACTTATATTGAATAATAAAAATTAATACAACAGAAATGTTTTGCCCAAAAGCCAGGGAAAGGAAAAAGTATAGGAAAGAAACAATTAAAAATAAAAATAAGTATTGAGAATATATTTTCAAACACATAGAAACTCTGCATGAGTAACGCATAAGATTATTAGCTGATACTGATTATAAGCTGACCCCCAGAAATCAAAGCCAAAAATAAATAAAAAATTAATCATATTGCACATATCTGCGATATTAATTCTCAAACAATGGGTAAATTTTAACTATGGAAGTTGTTAAAAAATCAGTTTGCAAGCAGATAAGTGTTAATAGCATGTATTAAAAATATAGGTACTATTCGGTTTTGAGGGCTGTAAAAAATCGCCAAACTATTGTTGATGCCAGTGCTGCCAAAAATAATTGTGGCAACCCTAACGCAAGAAAGAAAGTATAATACTAGTAAATAACTATCTAAGATTGACGTTTTAATTTAGATGAAAGGCTAATTTCATATAATACTTTTTATTATTATAATTTATATAAAAATGGCTAAACATGACTTAATGGAAGTATAAGAGTAAATAACTACATATTTCAGATCATTATTATAATTTATATAAAATTTGCTAAACATAACTGAATGGATGCGTGCATCGCTATTTCGCTACCGAGTTATCACTAAAGCATAGTTTCATCTTGTTGGTTGTTCAAACACAATTTTCTATAATGAATAATGCCTTTTCTTTGCCTTTTCTTTGAAAAAAAAATCTCTGTAAAGTGCAGAATCGCTCACTTATTTGTTTGCCGCTTTTTACAAAGGGTAAAAACAATAGGATTTTTGTCAGTTTTGTCGATGTGTACATAGATAAAGTCAAGGGTGTGCGCAGTGCCATTTTTGTGCAATTCTGGGATTTTTGTTTTTTAAGTGAAAATAGATCGATGTGTACATGGATAACGAGTATGTGCAATTCTTAAAAACGCGTCAAGCAGTGGGTGATTCTGCACTTTACCCAAAATTCTATCGCGTACTTTTCGTCATGGGCAATTCCCAAATTGTTAAATCCATAGGATATCAAAAAAGGATTTAAAATCAAAAAAAGGATGGTAAAATCCTAGTATACGGTACAGCCTTGGCGCGACTTTGAAAATTATCGCCAACACCAAAAATGATCCAAAGAATGTCTATATATATATACTATACACTATGTGTGTATATACATAGCATATATACTATATACACAGTATATACTATGTTTAACTATATATTTTCTTTGAATGACCCGTTAACTACTCATCGCAATGTCCAGTTTTTACTGCTCATCATAAAGTTGCCAAAAGTAGCCAAATCCCGTGTGCACCGGATACTAGGATTAAACCAAAAGGATTTAAAAATTAAACTAGTATTTCAATGGCGTCTTAAGAAATATAGAACTATACAAACTTACGCAATCTGAAATCAGCGCGTACGCTAGATTTGGCACGGTGTTAAATGAACGCATTTGCTAGATTTGCCGCTTTTGCAAATCAATTTTCGCTGCAATTTTTTACGGTCCTCAAAACAGAATAATACCAAAATATATTTTCATACTTCTTGTTTGTTATTTTTATGCTCACTGCCATATACTTGGCAATACCAAATAATTTATAATTTTATCAAATTTAGGAAAATTTTTAAGATCTTTAATTTTTTGAAGGAAATGTTCCATTAAATACATAGATAAAGTATTATCCCTACTAGTATATCAAAAGCACAAAATATGCTTTATTTTGCTTCAAGCAAGAGCTGCTTTTACATTTAAATTAATGTATGCGGGGGCATATTCTTCATTCCCCCCTACTTCTACTTCAACCCAGCAAGGCATGACGTCATCACAGCTTAGCACAGTGTGGAGCAATCGAGACGACCGCTGGAAGTGCTGAGAACAAGCCATGTTCCACACGCAGAGGCAGATAGCTTTCAGACAAGGAAAGGAATGGACGCAAACCGTCTGCTTGCATATCCTCTAAGAATTGGTGGAAACAGACGGTTTCCTTCGATGCTCAAGTTCCTTGAAGTCAAGCTATTGGCCAAATATTGGATGTAGTTAGCCGTGGATGGATGAAAATAGACGTATTCTCTCAAGGCATGAGCCTACGTGCCTGTAGAAGGACTTACTTTAGTTGTGAGGTTACCTACCATCTGTAACATTCACCTAATTGATCTTTTCATTCTATTTCCTATTGGTAAAATAAAGTAGCTAGTTATGTTTGAGTCGTGCTCTACAATGTTCTTATTGAAGGTAATCTTACATGTATAGCAGCTACTGTATTTGACAGCTTAGTTTCATTACCTTTGGTTAGACTATACAGTACAAAGTACCAGATCCTGACATCCAATATCCAGAATGTTCTAAAATCCAGACCTCAAAGCCAACACCAACTTTTTGTGTGTGTGCTTTATGCATGCGCATTTGATTCCCCTCCCCCCTCCGTACATAATAAAAAATGTTCTTAATTTTACTTCGGCACTAAATAAAATACCTCGTTATTGAACAAACAATCATCTTAGCATAAATTTGTATGATCAATAATTCGGCTTTGTAGCTGAGTATCTGCTTGGCATACATCTCAAACTGAAACATTCTACAGTCAAAAGTCGTTAATCCGGACTCGTCGGGATTTCAGCGATTCCGGATTATCAATTTTTCCGGATTATAGATCATCAGTTTAAATCTGGTAAGATGGCATGCAGAAATTATAAAATTAAAAATATGAAACCGTAATTTATGAAATAAAGAACAATTATGATCTAAAGGGAATCAAAATTTACAAAAAAAAGCTTGATATTTATTTGTTTACTTTACTTTCTTCGCTATCGGAAGCGAATTATAATGACGAGGAATTTGATTTAAATCCTATCAAAGGAGTACATTGAGATGAAATACTACATTTAGTAAGGAATTATAAGCCAAATAAAATAAAAACATCAGCCCTGAAGATAAGGATTGTGCTGACAGATCAACTTCCAATTCATTGCGCGCCGCGGCGTACCCCTGCCGCAGAGCAGCGTGAAATTGATAAACAGATTTTGGAATGGTTAGATAAACAAAGGATATGTCTTTATCCATTTTTTGCAGCAATTCCACTTTTTGTTTAATGGACTTCGACACATACTTTCGCTTTGTAGATCCTTTACATATTAGTAAATATATATCGGAAATTCTATTTGACATAATCGAAAGTTCAAGCTTACTTTTATAAAATTGCTCTAACAGTCTGCAAAAAATAATAAGCCGGATCCAATTCCAAGATTAAGGAACAACGCAATCTACAACATTAACTGAATTAGATAATTTTAGATTACCTTATATTGTCTGTTATACATTAAACGCGCATGCGTAAACGTATTTTGGGCATGCGCACACGCATATTTGCAGCCGTAAAGGTCTTACGGGCATGCGTCAACGCGATGCATGCACAGTAAGTTTGTAGCTTTGAGGTCCGGATTATAGATCATTCCAGATTATGGATGTCCGAATTAATGACTTTTGACTGCATATAGATGCATCGTTGATTTTACACTGACTAATAGTACTGGCGAACCATTATTTATTATATTTTGCTTTAATCACTGCATGTTTATCAACACATGACAACTTGTGTAATGACTCATGTAGTGATGCCTAAATTATTTTTAATTAGTATATGAATAAAAAAAAGTATGGTAACCTTTCACGTTAACATTATGCTTGGCAATGATTGCAAATTTAAGTTAAACGCACTATGAAATGTTGATAGGAAAAATTTAACAATAATTTCTTTCCATATGCTAAAAATAGATTTTGTTAACGATACTCATAGGCCAAAAGATTACATTTAATGCTATTTGAATTAAGAATAACTGATTTGTTATTCATACCCAGAATCAGGGCCAGAGCTCATATGGCTGCACCCAGTGGCAGAATTTAAGGAAGACAAAGAGAGGTGCTTGGTAACAGAATTTAGGACCCACAGAGACTGCATTAGGTGGTAAAATTTCTAGCCCCAGCCCTCAATAATTCTTAAGTATATGTGGGAATTAATTTTTTCAGGATTCAGACAAGCTTTAAGCTTGTGCAAGGAATAGGCATAAGTATAATAAATAACTAAACTAATACAATTTCAGGCTTAATTATCTTAGTGCATGATAGAAGCAAGATAAAATTTAGCATAACAACTTGTTTGTAGTCGCCAATCTTGTGATATATAGCCAAACATGTTTAGTGAATGATAGCTAGATTTTATGATGATGGCCGCGAATCTGAAGGTTTTGGGATATCAGAAACCAAAGGTGGAATTCTCTAATTAACGGATTTTGTAAAGAAATGTGGAGAAGAGGTAATAAATGAAGATGATATAAAGGAAATTTTCCATTGTGATGATAATGCTCCTCAATCAGCAATCAATTAATGGATGGTGAAATCTGTAGTATCTTTCTAGATCCACAACCGATAGTGAAGAAAGTGACAGAAAGATTACTGAAAACAAAAGAAATTCGATTGACAAGTTAGTCGCTATTCTAGGTACAGCAATTACAGGACTTGAACAGTGGAAACTTTGTAACTGAACCAGAAATTATGACTGCCGATAGAATTAAAGAGAAAATATTAGCACAAAAAATGAAGCAACTTAAACAACTTGAAAGAAATGTTTAATAAAGTAAACAAATAAATTTTAATCCTTTTTTTTCTAAATTTTGATACCTGTTAGATCACAAATGCTTCATTATTTCATAAATCATGAATTCATATTTTTAATTTTATTATTTCCATATGCAGTCTTACTAGATTTAAATAGACGATCTAATATCGGGAAAAATTCCAAATCTATAATCGTGGAAGTCCTGACGAGTCCGGATCTCAGACCTTGTACTGTATTTAAGGATGCCCCTTGGATTATCGCTAAGTTTTGTCTCATTTATCACCAAGTTGTTTCATTTATGGTAACCTGAGTAGTTGAATGGTATGAGTGTGTGTGATTATGGCAAAGCATAGAGGGCTATCTGCCTAAGGGGAGGGATGCCTTTGTGGAGGACTTTCTAAGGGAAACTGGCTCATATACACATTTGAATGGTATGAAAAAATTATTACAATGCAATTGGTTGTGTGATTGCAGTGAATTTGAATGATGGGAAGATTTGTAAGGGGTTGGGTGTTGGTTAGGAAGTACGATGATAATTTTGTGGTTTACATGGTAAAACAGCTGAGTGCGGTAAGATTACTTTGAATTTTTGTATGATTTGGAACAAAAGGGAAGAAAGCATTAATTAATCTGGTGTGTAAATGCAGGTTTACTTAGTAGACATTATAAGTGTCCTGTCTGTACGGAGGAAACGCGTACAATTGAATGTTAAAGGATACCGGCACTAGGGAGGTTACTTTTTACTCACATTTTTATGAATTTATCAGGCGATGACAGTATATAGATTCTAGTTCAGATAATTTTACGAAGTTTTTGGGTGGGTTAGCCTATATTCTAGGGTACCCCTTGGATTATCGCCAAGTTGTTTTATTTATGGCAACCTGAATAATTTACGTTGAATGTTATGGATACCCATCATGACGTGGCTGGTTGTAATGCATGATTGTGGTGGTTTTGACAGAAGGAAAAATATTTGTAATGGCTTAGTTATGTGTTGAATGTTGGTTAAGAAGTACAATGCTTATTTTGTATTTTACACCATAAAATGCCTGCTGGTGGTATGAGTAACCTGAAGTTACCTCTTTACACTTTGGAACGAATGGAAAAGAAAACAATCATTGACTACTAGGTAAATGAAATTTTAAATGGCTTTGTTCACCTCTTGGCAAGTTACACAGTGGGATTTGATTTAAGGAATTACAAGTATGTGGAGTGTAAAAAGGGATCTTCAAAAGAAATGCCACCTACACTCTGCCAGTATGGATGATATTTTTCACTTTTACTTTTGTGAATTTATGTGGTGACAACACAGTATACAGATTCTAGTTTAGATCATTTTAAATAGTTTTTGGATGATGTTGTTTCTGTGTGTCAAACATACCGAAGAAAGAGAAATTCTTAAATAAGGTAAGTCAATATTTCCTTTTCGTAGTGCGGAGATTAGATAACATGTACAGTCAATAGTCGTTAATTCGGATACCCATAATCCGGAATGATCTATAATCCGGACCTCAAAGCTACAAACTTTCTGCGCATGCGTTAGCGTTCACGCGTACGCACAAGACCTTTACGGCTGCAAATATACGTGTGCACAAGCGCATAATATGTTTACACATGCGCGTTTAATGTATAACAGACAATATAAGGTAATCTAAAATTATCTAATTCAGTTAATGTTGTAGATTGCGTTGTTCCTTAATCTTGGAATTGGATCCGGCTTATTATTTTTTGCAGACTGTTACAGCAATTTTATAAAAGTAAGCTTGAACTTTCGATTATGTCAAATAGAATTTCCGATATATATTTACTAATATGTAAAGGATCTACAAAGCGAAAGTATGTTTCGAAGTCCATTAAACAAAAAGTGGAATTGCTGCAAAAATGGATAAAGACATATCCTTTGTTTATCTAACTATTCCAAAATCTGTTTATCAATTTCACGCTGCTCTGCGGCAGGGGTACGCCGCGGTGCGCAATGAATTGGAAGTTGATCTGTCAGCACTATCCTTATCTTCAGGGCAGATGTTTTTATTTTATTTGGCATATAATTCCTTACTAAATATAGCATTTCATCTCGATGTACTCCGTCTTTGATATGATTTAAATCAAATTTCTCATCATTATAATTCGCTTCCGATAGTGAAGAAAATGACACAGAGGTTATTAAAAACAAAAAAATTTCGATTGACAAATTAGTCAGTATTCTCGACACAGCAATTATAGGACTTGAACAGCGGAACTTTGTTACTGAAGAAGAAATTATGTCTGTTTATAGAATTAAAGAGAAAGTATTATCACATAAAATGAAGCAACTTAAACAACTTACATTGAAAGAAATGTTTAATAAAGTAAACAAATAAATATTAAGATTTTTTTTTTTTTTTTTTTTTTTTTTTGTAAATTTTGATACCCTTTAGATCATAATTGTTCTTTCTTTCATAAATTACGGTTTCATATTTTTAATTTTATAATTTCTGCATGCCATCTTACCAGATTTAAACTGATGATCTATAATCCGGAAAAATCGATAATCTGGAATCGCCGAAGTCCCGATGAGTCCGGATTAACGACTTTTGACTGTACTTCCATTCTTATGTTATTTCCCTGTTTTATTTAAAATGCACTTTATTGAGATTATACATTTTTTGTTTTAATTATGTTTTATAGCATTATGTTTTAGATGCCATTTTACTGGAGAAGGTGCTGGACATAAAAAGGAATGGCACCAAAAAAAATCACCAATTTTCGCCACGAGGTACCATGAAATATATTTTTACAAAAGTGCATAATAATAATACTATAAAAAATTACACTCAATCATAAAATCAGAGCCTGCAACATTATATTATATCGGGAGGGTAAAAAGATGACCTTCTCTAGGTGAGTCTCAATATCTGATAATTGAAAACTTTAGCATGAGCTCTCTCACAGTGAAAATGCTACTTCACTCCTTTTGCTTTGTCGTACTGCTAACTACCCATTAACAAAAATGCGATACTCTGTATAAAATCATGTTCAGTCTGGCCACATCTGTTCACAAGTGTCAACTTTCTAACTATGCAAAGTGTTCCCAGGCTTTTAATATGGGAAACCATCGTCAATCTATTGCAGCTTATTCCAAGTTATCTTATTACATGTATGTTTGTGTGTGTCCATAAACATAGATATGCATACACATAGACACATACATTTCTGAATCCAGTCTCTTGATAACACAAACATGCCAAGAAATGTTTTAGCTACTCAGGTTTCCCAAGTTCTATCTACTTGCTTCTTAATTCATTGCAGCTTATTCTAAGTTATCTTATTACATGTATTTTTGTGCGTATGTGTATACACGTACATTTCTGAATCCAGTCTTGACAGCAGAAAAGTGCTAAGAAATATTTAGGTAATCAGGTTTTCCAAGTTCCATGTACTTGTTTCTTAATTCATCCATATGCCCCTTGGACAACAAATGCCCATAATTGAAAAAAAATGCTCATATGTAATAAATTCCATATAATTATTATTACGTCAGATTAATTTTCTCTAATAAGGTCTAAAACTTAAGAAACTTATTCTGACAATTACATTTAAACTGTATTTAGTACTATTCAGTATATAACTTCTACAATGTTTAGCCTGGCAACACTCCTATGCAAGAAATAGGATCCAGTACTTGTATAAGCAATATGCTCATGTATATTAACATGAGCAAGAAGTAAGTTAATGTATTAAGAAACCTGAATTAATAATTTAAAGAAATTAAAAATTTAAATGTATGCGATTGATGATATGGGGTAGAGTAGACTTTAAGGTATCCCTTGTATTATGGCAAAGTTGTTGTTTGATTTATCGCCAAGTTGTTGTTTCATTTGTGGTAGCCTGAGTAGTTGAATGTTATGGAAACCCCATTGTGACGTAATCAGGCGGATGATTCTGGGAAATTTTGTATCATGGGACGTTTTGTTAGCGTTTTTGTGGTGTGTGTTGGTTTGATTCTTTAGACGTTAGAATGGCCGAATGTAGTAAGATTAATTTGAAGTATCTGTACGATTTGGAGCGAAAGGGGAAAAGAGCTTTAATTGACTGGTGTGTAAATGAAGGTTTACTTAGTAGCCATTATAAGTGTCCTGTATGCAGGAAGGATATGCGTCTAGTCGAACGTAAAAACCGTTTAGATGGATTTCAATGGGTTTGTAGGAAGAAAGGTTCAGATGGTCACTTTGTGAAGCGTTCAATCAGAAAGAGTACCTTATTTGAAAAAAGTCATTTGAGTATGATTGATATTTTGATTTTTACGTGGCTCTGAGTGTACAAAGCAAACTCGAAAATCATGGTATGTGAATATTCGCTTTTGGTAGTGCTTAAATGTATAACATGTTTTTCCTTTTTTATGTTATTTTATTGTTTGGTTTAAAATGTATTTTATTGAGATTTGTGTACTTTTTGTTTGCCTATATTGTAGAATTTGGTGCTCCTTTGACTTTTTAAGTGAAAATATATCGATGTGTACATGGACAAAGTAAAGGGAGTGCGCAATGCCATTTTTGTGCAATTCAGGGATTTTTTTTTTAAGTGAAAACAGGTCGACGTGTACATGGATAAAGTCAAAGGAGTGCGCAATGCCATTTTTGTGCAATTCGGGGACTTTTTTTTAAGTGAAAATAAGTCGATGTGCACATGGATACCGACTTCGTGCAATTGTTTGTCTTGTTATTTTGGCTTTGTGTAGCGGCGATTTTTGCGCAAAAATCGCCGCTACAGCCAAAATAACGAGTCAAAGAATTGCACAGAATTGGTATACCTGTACCGCCCAAAATCGCCAAGGGGTACCCTAAACTATACTTTTACCATGATATGAAATTGCAGATTTGCATGGAATTCCAATTTTCCAGGTTTGCAATATACTTTAGCTCTACAACACTTAAATCACAACAAAAACATACTTATATTAAATATTAGTCCGAGTACATTATTTACCCTAATTCTTGCACCTGAGTTTTCTATACCGTGATCCTGATTAAAATAAAGATGCACTTCGTTTTGAATTTGGATAAGATTTCAGTTGCTCATACTTTTCTTCAATCATGATTATAACATTTTGCACTTTTAAACTACTAATTTAGAAATATCAATTAAGATTCCGGTTTTTAGGCAGAAATATATGATAAAAATACAAAGTATTACTAAAAATAAGATTCAATGTACGAATATATTTGCAATTTAATTGTTACTACCGATGTGCAAGCTATATTTAAAATCACTAAACAAAAGGATCTCGCAAAAGTGTATATCTGTAATTATAAATATAACAATAACCTCACCTGTCTTTTGTTATAATTCTATGAAGAAAAACCACCACCAAAGAAAAAACTCATCATGCAAAAAGTATAAATAAACTGACAGATTCAGATAACGCGAGGTGAAAATGAAACTAGCAGGAAACGTTTCATTGAGTTGTAGCTCTCCTGTTAAACAAAGTGAAATAATACTCTTTCTCAGAGTGAAAATGTAAAGCATTGCACGTTAACTTTTTAAAAATTCGGATTTAATAACTTTTAACAGTTACTTTATTCATTTTTGATTTTAAATGGCCCCAGATGAAATATCTTGGAATAAATATCTGTGATAATAGTTATCAGTAAATGAACTAAATATAGGGCGACTACGCGTATTGTTTCGAATTGGTTAATATAATTTTTTATGACATTCCTTGACTACCTCGTCGTTTTAACAAACACATTAGCTTTATATAGCTTGGTTTTAAGTTATAATAAATAAATTTATTTATTAGTTTATAAGGTATTTCTCCCTCCTTCTTAGCACAGGGACGTAGCTAGAGGGGGGCAAGGGGGCATCTGTCCCCGGGCGCAGAATCCAAGGGGCGCCGAACTGATGTTAGGACATTTTAGAATTATATGTTTTCCATCCTTGGCAAGCAGTAGGGGGCACGAAATCTTCAGTTGTCCCTGGGCGCTGAAAACCCTAGCTACGACTCTGTCTTAGCATGCCTTTATGGTGTACTGGTCAGTACGCTCGACGCGTTTTCGAGAGGCCCGTGGTTCGAGTCCCGGCGAGGGCATTGCTCATTTTTTGCTTCTTGAGGTTTAAAAAAATACCTAATGTCTCTACAGTGGCGCTCGAACTAAAAAAGGTGGTGGATGATGATTCTCTGCGAAAGCTTTTGACAGGGTATGACATCGCGGCCTCATTTACAAATTAATCACTCTCAGTTTTCCAGATCATTTTATTCGCTTAATTTCCTCTTTTATCAGCAATAGAAAATTCAGAATCAAAGTTGGTACTACTTACTCAACCACCAGAGTAATCAAAGCTGGTGCCCCACAGGGGTCGGCCATTTCGTCGTATCTCTTTAATATATCTATATACGTAAGACATCACTAAAGACCCTTCTGTTCATCTTGCATTCTTTGCCGATGACACCGCCATACTTACTAAAGCCTGCACACCATCGCCATAAGAAACCAACTCCAAAAGTATCTCATAAAACTGGAAAAATGGCTCACCCTTTGGAGGATTAAAATTAACATTGATAAAACCAAGGCAATAATTTTCCGTAAGGGAAACATTAACTATTACCCTCCACCCCCTGATATATTTGACGAAGAAATAGACTGGATTAATGAGACCAAATACCTTGGAGACAACCTGGATCAAAAACTTACCTTCAGAACCCACTTCCGCTCCGTAGCACAAAAATTTAAAATCACCTTAGCTACTATGCGACCTCTTCTTGGTAGAAGAGCAGTTAGCATGTCTTAGCATTACAGTGGTCAGCATGCTTGGCGCGTATTCGAAAGGTCCGAGGTTCGAGTACCAGCGAGGGTTATTCATCTCTCCTGCTTAAAAAATACCTAATGTCTCTACAAGTTAAACATAAATTACTACGGAAATACCTGCGCATACTACGGAAAACACATGAAAGGGGAGGAACTTATAGACAAAGATACTCGTATTTCATATTCATATAGATAAAGGAAATCGTGCATTTGCCTAATAATGAATCCTCATAAAATTTTCAATTAGGGAATTCTATATGTACAACAAGTATAATATTCCAGTATCTGATGGTCTCAGGCGATTAACCCTATATCGAGTTTCCCATAAAAGGGCTCACATTTTTTCTAAAATGTCTGGTAGATGCCAGGATTTTCAAGACTTGAATTATATAGCAGAGCTAATTTTTTATGCTTCGAGGAGTGTTGTACTCTCTAAAAGAATATTTTCAAGTATAGACACTATATGGTTAAAGAAGAAATCTAGGTTAAGCATTTAGGGACCATACGAGTTATGGATTATTTTTTGTTATCGAGACCAGATTGCGAAATGTATGTATGTATGCATGTATGTACGTATGTATATATGTATGTGTATAAATACATATATACACATAACATTTTGTAATTCTGGTACATTCTGGTGTTGTACATTTTGTAATTGTGGTAACACTCATTAGGTCTTTGTCGCTTTCTGGCAACCTTTTTCCACGTTTATAGTTCAGTTTAATTTTAGGAAGAACTCGTATCGGACGCAGGTATGTTTGCCAATTTTGTAAATTACATTTCTTCACGAATTACTCTGCTTTTTGGTCTTAACAGAACCCCTCTTACTTAAAATTTTTTCATTGGGGAAAAGTTTTTATTTTTTACGCTAAGGGGCCTACCCCTCGAAATGAGGTTTATTGAAACTTTCAGGATTAACAATGAATAATTCGATTGTACATTTGCTTAACCAGGACACTTTGTATAGGATTTTTTTTTTACATCTTTTAAATGATTTTTTTTCTTGATTTCACAAGTTTTCTTTCTTGTTTAAAATTTATTGCTTTGCTCTTTTTAAGCTTTCCTTGTTAAGACATCGTTAGTAATAGATGAATAAAAAATTAATTACAAGAAAAGACGTTTTCAGTCTCAATATATTTGTTCGACGAAAGATGTTTGCATGTTTTTGTGGGTTAATCAACTTAGTTGAGGGCTTTAAGCACTTTTCCCTTGATAAGTATTGTTTGAAGCCTTGAACAGAGAAGATTAATGATGCTTTTATATGTACAATATTTCTGTTTTATGTAAACTGGATAGTTTTTTTTCGCGTACAATTTTTGATTTTGTTGTACACGTTTTCTTTGTATGTATATTGGATAGGTTTTTTTCGCGTACATATTTTGATTTAGATAATGTGACATTGTTTTACATGTAATATCAGGAATTTTGAAGTTCAAATGTTCTTTACGACCCTAGCTAGTTTTTAACCTATCCTTTTCTTACAAATCTTTTTAAAATTTGCAGCTCAACGCCCAATTTTGACCAACTAGGTCTCACGATTTTATGATTTACTACTTTTTACTTATATACGGGTTATCTAAATTAAACTTCCCCAACTCAGAGGCCTGTACAGAGTGTTGTATGGGTCATAATGTGATGAAATTTTAAAAACAGACACTTCAGATCATGCGCTCGAGATTTATTAAACCAAAAAATAGTACAAGAAGTTGCCGATAGGTGGCTCTGCAGATCAATAAGACATTCTACAGATGTCCTATATGTGTGCCGTGGTTCTCCACAACTCTTTCCATTCGCAAAGCAGTGTGTTACACAGCGGAACGCAGTAAGTCCACATTGATTCCACGAACATGTCGAATAATTGCGTCTTTCAGATGTGCCAAGGTTGCTGGGTGTTCTCGGTAGACCCGATTCTTTAAGAATCCCCATAACCAAAAGTCGCATAGCGTGAGATCAAGCGAGCGGGGAGGCCAAGCTGTAGGGAAACAGCGGCTGATCACACGTGCATCGGTAAAAGTTGCCCGTAACACCTGTTGAATGCCACGAAGAATATGGGGAGGTACACCATCCTGCATAAATATCGTGTCCTGGAGGCGGCCACGTTGTTGCAGTTCAGGGATCACAAACGTTGTCAACATGTCCTGATACTGTTTTCCTGTAACAGAGCAGGTTTTGAATCCTGTTGGAGTCACCTCTTCAAAAAAATAAGGCCCAGTGACGAATGTTGCAGTGAAACCGCACCATACAGTAATCTATGGAGGGTTCAAGGGCACTTGATGGATTGCGCGCGGGTTTTCACTTGCCCAAATGCGGCATTTGTGCGTATTCACTTGACCATTCAGGTGAAAATGGGCCTCATCCGTCCAAAGGATGTTCCACGGCCAAGCAGCATCGACTTCCAATCTGGCAAGGAAGTACAACGCAAATGTTTCCCGAACTACAGGATGCCCGTCGGACAGCTGATGACGACTATGGTATTTGTAAGAAAAATAGCCCAGGATTCGACGCATCACACGCCAGACGGTAGTATAGGGCATATCAACAACAGGAGAAACAGTTGGCACACTGACAACACCATGTGGCGATTGGCTGGTGGGGGCCACGACCGCCAAAGCAACGTCTTCTACGCGTGCAGATTCCACAATCTGTCGTCCTCTATCTGGTAAAATTCCCATCTGCCCCGTTCTTTCGAACTTCTTCATCATGTCTCGTAGAGCACGTGCTGTCATTGGTCCTCGGCGTAAGATCTTCAGTCGACGGATTGCTCTTATCGCAGCACAGGAGTTCTCATCATTCTGGTAGAAAAGTTTCACTAACAGAGCTTTGTCTTTCAAAGTCACCATTGTGCATCAGCGAGCTGGAAACAACTGCCTGTGCAAGGCCTGTCTTCCACTTTTGTAGGGCTCGCCTTTTAGATACGTTGCACAGAAGCTTTATTTCTGCAAATCCCGTTGCTGCAATATGCACATTACTAGTGTTACAGCGCCCCCTATCGGCAACTTCTAGTACTAATTTTTTTTGTGTGTGTAATAAATCTTGAGCGCATGATCTGAAGTGTCTGTTTTTAAAATTTCATCGCATTACGACCATGCAATACTCTGCACAGGTCTCTGAGTTGGGGAAGTTTAATTTGGAGTACATACATACATGCATACATTATACATTTCTGAATCCGTTCCAGATAACAGGAAAGTACCGAGCTGTGTTAGTTGTAGGGGAGTAGCCTGAATTTTCATTCCTACTGAGTATTAAATATTTAAAAACTCATATTAATGTATGCAAGTTAGTATTACATGTATTCGAAAGTTGGCTACAGATTTTTCTGATTATTAACTTATTATAACGTTATTTGTTAATTATTATCTAATACGCAAAGTAATAAAATACACATACAAACACGAGTTTAAAATCTGAAATGAGAATTTTTTCAGGTAAGATTTGGAAACATATTCTAAAATCACAACTCGCTTATATTTCCAAATGTAATCAGAAAATAATTTATATTAATCAATCACTGTTTTATCTTAGTGCCTGATAAAAGTTAAACACTGGTAGAGTTAACTCTGATATTGGCAGAAACAATGACGCAGTATTTTAACTTTCACTTATCATGTTATGAATACTGCAGGTAATTGTACATGGTATGCATTTGAGTCAGTGGCGTAGCTAGGGTGGGGCAGGGAGGGACATCTGTCCCCGGGCGCAGCATCCAAGGGGCGCCAAAATGATGCTACGAAATTTTGAAATTTTTTAATGAAATGTTTTCCATTCTTGGCACACAGAAAGGAGCGCAAATTTTTCAGTTGACCCCGGGCGCTGGAAACTCTAGCTACACCCCTGATTTGAGTACAAGTTGATTTTCAAACTCAAGAGAAAAGTAAAGAACATTCAACTCAAGTCATTCGCAGGACTAGTGTTAAATATATTTCCTAAATGTTCGGGGAAACTGTAAATAAAAGAAGAGAATTATTTTGTATTCAAAAGGTTCGTAGATTTGTCCTAGTTCGTTATTAGAATCAAACCTTTGGTATATTTCTTTGGACACACAACAGTCCCATTGTTTCACAATACAAGTAACTGATTTCACATTTTTCGATACTCATTCCTTTTGGAGGAAAAACTTATTTTTATTTCCTTATGTATTAGTTTTTTTATGATTTCTGGCTGTGCTTTTTAATTGAAATAAACTGAAAAACTGCTATTTTCTTTACATAGTATTCATATGATTTTTAAGTGCTACGTATGAAATCTTTCTGAGGCAATGAAAAAATATCCATGCTGAATTACGTCTATATTGTTTACTTCTACTTAAATTTAGCTATTTGTAGAATCATCCGACTGATAAAGAACTCTAAAGGCAGCCTCTGTTTTATGAAGACTTATCGTGTAATTTATCAATAAATTAAATTTAACGCATTTTCCCCCTTGTATTACCGATTAGTTTTCCAGATAGTCCCATTTGCTTATTTTACTGATAATCTATTCTTTATCACTCGTATGTGAAAAGCTGTATATTTTTCTGATATTTCAGTTAGGGTTTAATTTCTATAATTGGTAGTTCTGTAGAATGCCGTTAGCAACCGGAACAAAGAAAACGAAAAAGAAAACATCTGAAGGCTTTCAGATTTTATATTAAGGATAAAGGGCCTTTTTATTAACGTTTTGTGTGTTACCTTTATTTACTAAGTATCATGTTCTACACACGTAAACCATAAAATTCAATTCAACAGAAATATCACAAAATAATTTTAAAAGAGCATATCTTTAGAATTTTTAATAGACACTCTCACGCGTCGGAGATAAAAATGTTTTACTCCGCACAGTATTGCCACTACTCGCTTTGGAAGTAGTGGTACTACATAACCCTTTAGGCTTCCAGATGCTCATATTCGAGTGGAGGACTACGTTACTCAAAATTTGATGTCTGTAGGTACCGTTGTTTTTTTTCGTAGTGCAAGAAACATACACACATTCATGCAGATTCTTCATTATTTAAAGTCTTTAAATGTAATGCAGAGCTCTAATATTTGGTGGTAACAATTTGAAAGCTGAAACGCCGTTTCTAGTGAACCAGAGCAAAATGCCAATTAATAATACATTAAAATAGTATAGCACATAAAAATTTCTCTTCTTGATAGGTTCGCATTTTGACAATGAGATTTTTTTACTCAGCTGCTGAAGTTTTCGCGCACATTTTCCTAAAGAAATTGAATTGTTCGTTCAGTATCTATTATAAACCATTTTTTTCTAACTGCTAAATAAAATGTCGCATTAATATTTTCTGTTAATATTGCAATTCAGTTGTACAACGAAGTTTGTTTTATTTAAGCTTCAGTGCGCTCTGGCTGGAATTATAATTTTACTCAAAAATTAAGAAGTATTAGAACGGACATGGACTGCATTCAAGCATTGATCACAATAAAATTTTTTCATATCTGAAAACAGATACTAATATCAAGCTGAAATTCCTAAGTTCATAACTTACAGCTGTTAGCCATGGCAAAATAAAGGATTTCCTTAACGTCATTGTGTTATTAACCTGCTGATATTCTTCCATTACATAGTTTGAGTATATCTCGTGTTTTTGTCTTTATATTTACTCAGCACTCCCGTTAAGCTTTATCTTTTTAAAGTAACTTTTATTTTGCAGAAGGATTAAATATTGGTTGTGTAGGGTTTATATTTATTTTAACTAACATTTATTTTAAGTTTAAACTATCTTTCCTGTCAAGCCTTACTTTCCCCTGGAACTGCCAATGCCAGAATATGTAAATTTTAGTAGAACGCGCAAGCATTCAAATTATCAGCGGAAGTATTCTGATTTAAATAGAAGGAAACGAGTTCGGTGTGATATTCTTTCTGCACGAGCGCGGAGGTAGTTAGCGAGAATTGAAGAACCCCGCGTTGCGGCCTATGTGCTTGGCGGGAAGTAGTGGTAATCGTTCCAGTGAGCTTCAGGTCTGCTGAATTAGCAGCGGTATTGTAAAACGCGGTGAGTTAGTTATTTTAGAGAGCCTCGTAGTTAGAATCTTGTCTTTAGTTTCTTTTCAGGTTATTATTTTTATTTGACTGCCGAGTTGGCACCGTCTGTAAGCGTCAAGAGAACGCAATTGTAATTTATTACGTTGAATAAAAAGGGACTTAAACCCTTCACAAGGCTCTATCTTTTGTACAGGTTTTCACAGTCACCTCTTGGTTGCGTGCAAGTTGGAGGCGCGCAACGTTATATTGGCGCCCGAACACTTATCGAACTGAAATGGCCGAAAACTGGATGGAAGCCGCTGGACAACACCAAGAAATGACAAGTCAGTTAGAAGGATTTGGATACCTGGTCCAGACTTTGAGAGCGTCAATCAAGCCAAACGTCTATTTCGACGGAAAAAATTCGGTGTCCGTATTTTTAGAAGGTCTAGAAAACCACTTTCAGCTCTACCCTGTGCCTGAAAGACAAAAAGTCGCCATCGCCACATCAGCACTAAGAGGACAGGCCGCGCTATGGTGGAAAAATATAGGCAAATTTCTTCTAGGTGAATTTGGAAGCCCGACGTATACATTTGAAAATTTCAAAAAATCGTTAGTAAAGGCCTTCCCCATAGTGAAAGATCGCGCACGGCTGGAAGCCGAACTATATAGTTTCTACCAACGGGATACAGCAGAATTGACGGACTTTATTTTACGAAAAATCAAGCTAAAGGATATGCTGTATGGAAAAAAACCCGATGCGGAGATTATTGAAATAATATTACCAAGATTGTTACCCGCTGTCCAAGACTACTTTGAAATTAGAAACCCAAGCACATTGCAGGAACTTTTCGAATTGGCGGTGAAGTTTCAAAATCGCAGAGTAGCGGAAAGAGCGAGAGGGGAAACATATTCTCAAAGTACCCGAAGGAAGGAGGAAACCAGAAATGGAAATCGCTCGTATGGGGGAAAGAACTATCAAGCTAACGCATCGAAACTCGAAGGTCAAGGCCCAAAAAGAAAATTTGAAAATAAACATCCGCGTACCCAGAAGACACAGATTGAAAAGAAAGCTTTAAACGAGTAGAGGGGGCCTGTGAAAGGGAGGGTCCAGACCCCGGAAGTTTTAAAAAAACCCTCAAATAGACATTTAAACACGGTCATCGTAAAAAACTCACAGCTACCAATTATACAAGTCCTGGTTGGCGATGTACCAGTAGAAGCCCTCATCGATACAGGAGCAGAAGGAAATTTTATGAGTGAAAAGTTCTTCAAAAAGAATTTTTATAGTATACGACTATTTAAAACCAGAAATGCGGAAATTATAGCGGCGCAAGGAAAAACATGTCACTGCATCGGGAAATTATCATTAAACTTACAGGTAAAAGAGGAAAATCTCAAAGTATTAATTTTTGTGGTGAAAGACCTACAACACTCTCTTATTTTAGGTATGGACTTTTTAAGGGCCGCGAGGGCCAAATTAAATTTTCAAGATAGTTCCGTGGTGTTGGAGATGGACCGGAGGGTGGTGGAACCTGTGGAGACACCTGAAGTGGACCTTAGCCATCTGAATGACCATGAAAGTAAAGCAATACAGCAAGTGGTGAGTAATTTTTCTCATTTGTTTTCAGAAAAACCAGGAAACTGCCAGATAGTAACTCACAAGATTCAATTAAATGCCGAAAAACCTTGTAGGACTAAACCGTATCGTTATGATAAACAAAAAGACCTAATCATCGAAGAACATATTCAGGAGATGTTAAAGAATAAAATAATAACGCCCATAAATAGTGAGTACGCGAGTCCAGTCGTACTATGTAGGAAAAAGAACGAGTTTCCTCCTTCGGATAAAAGGGCTTGGAGGTTTGCTATCGATTACAGAAAACTAAATAGTATTACCAAATTTCCAGTTTACCCTTTGCCGGTTATAGACGAGATCATTAGACAGATCAAATCGACAAGATATATGTCTACTTTGGACTTAACGTCTGGCTACTATCAAATAGCTATGAGACCCGAAGATATACACAAAACCGCGTTTATAACAAAATCGGGCACTTATGCATTTTTACGCATGCCCTTTGGGTTGTGTGGGGCCCCATCAACATTCCAGAGAGCTATGGACATTGTTCTAAAGCCTGTCCTAGGAAAATCAACTTTAATTTATCTAGATGATATAATTATAACGAGTAGTACGTTGGAACAACACATTAATGACCTCGAACAAGTTTTTAAATTATTAAAAGAGGCCGGTCTTACAATTAACGCCTCAAAATGCAAGTTCGCAACTAAAGAACTTAAATATCTCGGTTATAAAATTTCGCAAAAGGGTATAGAAACGCAAGATTCAAAAATAAAAGCTATTAAGAATTTCCCACCGCCCAACACCGCCAAGAAACCTGCTGATATTCTTCCATTACATAGTTTGAGTATATCTCGTGTTTTTGTCTTTATATTTACTCAGCACTCCCGTTAAGCTTTATCTTTTTAAAGTAACTTTTATTTTGCAGAAGGATTAAATATTGGTTGTGTAGGGTTTATATTTATTTTAACTAACATTTATTTTAAGTTTAAACTATCTTTCCTGTCAAGCCTTACTTTCCCCTGGAACTGCCAATGCCAGAATATGTAAATTTTAGTAGAACGCGCAAGCATTCAAATTATCAGCGGAAGTATTCTGATTTAAATAGAAGGAAACGAGTTCGGTGTGATATTCTTTCTGCACGAGCGCGGAGGTAGTTAGCGAGAATTGAAGAACCCCGCGTTGCGGCCTATGTGCTTGGCGGGAAGTAGTGGTAATCGTTCCAGTGAGCTTCAAGTCTGCTGAATTAGCAGCGGTATTGTAAAACGCGGTGAGTTAGTTATTTTAGAGAGCCTCGTAGTTAGAATCTTGTCTTTAGTTTCTTTTCAGGTTATTATTTTTATTTGACTGCCGAGTTAGCACCGTCTGTAAGCGTCAAGAGAACGCAATTGTAATTTATTACGTTGAATAAAAAGGGACTTAAACCCTTCACAAGGCTCTATCTTTTGTACAGGTTTTCACAGTCACCTCTTGGTTGCGTGCAAGTTGGAGGCGCGCAACGTTATAGTTGAATTAAAACCTTTTAAAGACCCTCTATTTCATTTCAATCATGCTTCAAATTTCTAAAAAAATATGCTTTATTTAATATTATTTAATGCATTATCAAAGGGTATTTTGAAAGAAGCCTGAAGAATAAGCTAACTTAATGTTTAGTACAACGTAAACCTCAAAGCAGAACACTCGTTTTGCTTTAACTAAAGCGTAATAATGAATTACACCAAATTCGCGTTAAACAACGAACACTCTCTTCTTCAGCTGCATGCGATAAGCAGACCGCATGCAGGTAGGGAAAATTACGTCCATCTCTTAAGCGCCGTTCCCACTGGAGTTTATCTGAGCTAACGAACACAACTAAAGGCCCGTTCCCACTGGGGTTTTTACGTTGCAGGAGGATAAAGCTGGAAAATAGTTCCCTTTACCAGTGTACAATACTTTCATTTTATTAATGACGTTGTATATGAACAGCATGCAGCGCAGAATCAGAGAAGACATAATAGCTCGCAACTCGTTTGTTTTAAATTTCTGTTTCTAAATAAAATTAATGATTCAATGAAAACCTGTGTATGAGTAATTTATAAGAATTTTACTGTAGGACTGAGTTAAAATATAATTCTCTTTTCACAATTTCTTTTATAGATATACGCTCTATGCATCTCATTCTTTAAGTCGACAACCTGCTTAGTTGTAATACAAAACTATATGGCGGTATGTGACAAGTTTTATGGTAAGATATTGAAAATTCAAAATTTTCAACGCAAAATAATTTTATCAGGGTCTACTCTAAAGTGTACTCAGGCTTTTATATAAGCTGAATTACTACAGAGTAATAGTAAGCTCAACATATTTTATGTACTAAAACATTTTCTACCGTCGTTTTCATCTTAGTCTTTTTTCGAATCCCGGCGAAGGCATGTACATAAATTGTCTATCCCTTAAGAATTCTTAAGAGGCAAGGGTGGTCAACCTGTCAGGTGCAACGACTTCATATAACAGGTATATATCTCGTTGGTTAGGTGTCTCTATAATAAAGTGACTACTGCTTCCGGTCGTAGCAGTGACCAATAGCCAGTGCTTGCCATTGTAAATAATTTTAAAAAATTATCTCGGCTAAAAACGAAAGCCATGCGAATATTTATAAAGTAATTTCTCTAACTGGTCCTTGAGGAGTACTAACTTTGTTGTAACTTACCACTTAATAACACCAGAATAATTAAAAACATAAAAAATAGCATTAACATAGGTTAAATCCATTTCGTTATCAATCTGATTAGAATAATTTTCAATACAAGATACATAATTATTTTCCTTAGTCCTCTTAGGCTTCAATTTAATAAGATGGCACATCTCTCTTCAGGAACAAATTGATTCATGAATAAACAAAGAATCTGAAAAACGTCTCAGGTGACATAAGACGTTTCGAGTTAAGAAACTTGTTGGCAAACAAGTTTTGAGTTTGAAATAACCTCTGACACAGAAATTACACGAAGAAGTTTCTGCTAACATTATTTAAGTATTTTCAGTTGCTTAACTCACAATGACAAAGCCTCGCAGAATGTGATTTTACAAGAGTAAGGATTCGACGTGTAGGAAATCGTGGACAGATGGTGATGAAGACAGAGAACCTCCACACAGGATTATTTCTTATTATGATATTATGTCTCCAAGCAAAGGCTTGGCTTAGAAGTTAACAATAAAGGTACGGAGGAGTTATTAGATGACCATGAAAATGAAGTCAACAAAAAAGATCTAGAACAACTTTGGAAGCACCAGCAAAAGGCAATTATGGAGGAAATGTTTTCATTGAAAGAGGGGGGGAGAAGATGATGATAGTTCTCCAACCTTCGAAAATTTCTGTAAAATGGCTAAAGATGCAAAGTTTTCATGTAGCAATATTTCATTTTGATAAAGCAGTAACAATAACATTTTCAGCAATAATATTGTTGCGTTATTTTCTGATACCAGTTGTTACGTTATTTTCTTCCTTCACGTTCGTACTGGGTTCGTGTGGATTTGGAGCGAATAACGACGACACTTGATGAAGTATCGAAACAAACTTTATTTGTCAATGTTGTAAGGACAGCTCTAAAATACGTTTTTACACTCGTCGATAAACTACTATAAACACGCTGACACGATCAACGACACAGCCTCCAGGTTATCAGGCTATCCCGTTGGAGACAGCTTCACGGCAAAGCACTAGAGTACAGCTCCCGACTCTGCTTGGTCGCTCTTGGAACTCCACATACTCTCGAGACTCTCCACGCTACAACTCGCGATGCACTCGACGACACACAGAGCACAGCTCCCGACTCTTCGGTTCAGTCGTTCCCGGAGCTCAACACGCTCTCTTAACGTTGCACTAACCGCAATACACTACGAGACTCTTTCGGTGCACTCGACGACCCACTCGGCACTCGCTGCCCGGCTGTCAACTCGATCAACTCCGCAGGGATTGACTTACTAGACGAGACACCAACTCGATACTAACTAACTGTCCGCGTACCAGCAGGTTTATATAGCTTTTGGCTGGTGTTCGAGAACATTCTGGTCTAAACCGGTAAGAATTCGTTCCAAAAGGTTCTCCATCCGTCCATGGTATATCGCCAATTTTGTTGCCAAATAATGCCAAATGGGCGATTTTTCGCCAAATGTGGCAACCCTGCATTTTTATGCATACTTTATGGAAACCCTAAAACTTCTTTGCGGGGAAGCTATCTCACCGCGCCTGTACATTTCGTAACAATATCAGCATTTTCAACGGCAGTGCCGTATTTCATTTTAGGAGCATTTTAAAACGTATTAATCACATTAGACAAATTTTTATTTTTTACTTTTAAAGTTATTCTTTACTATGTAGAAATCCGAAGGCGTACGGAATGGACTTACTAGAGTTAAAAAAATAAATTACATCATTTAATAAATTTTTTTAAACCACTCATAAATTTGTGAAACGTCTTTGGATTATGGATTTCAAGGAAATTGAATTAAACATGGATCGCTATTCCCGTGATGAACTCCGAACTTACAGCAATTAACTACCGTTATTGAATTTTTAAAATATAAAGACTAACTTAAAAAAAAACTTTATCCGGTGTCTTTTTTTAATTCAAATTATTATAGAGAAGGAAATGCTCAATCAAAAGATAAAATTAAGTAAAAAGTAGACAAATTTCATTAGATTAACACAGAAGTAAAAGAGCTTTGCTCTTACTAAATAAAATTAATATAATATTGATTTATTTCCTTATCTTAAAATGTTATTTTTCCTCAGTATTTCATAAAATTTAAATATTTTTTTATTTTCATTTTTATTACATTAATTTCTATTTACATTTGTAATTAATCCTTAATTTGTTATTATGATAGTAATGATAAATCGATGTTTTGCACTAATTCGCCACACTTTTTTAACTTATTGCAACACTTTTTTTAATAGATACCAAGAGCACTGACTAGAGTACATCTACTATGCAGTTCAATATCATTTTTTCTATGATTCCAACTGAGTTCTGATTCCGACTTTGAATAGAGTGACAATGAAGATAATGACAATGTAATTGTTGAAGAAGATATTGCTAATAAGGATGAAATATCAACTGATCAAGAATTGCTTCCTATAATTAAATAATTAATAAAGTTCGAATGTTAGTTTAAATGATTTTCATTGTTTTTGTGTTATAAACCTGAATACAAAATGCTCTTGTAAAGTTTAAATATACAATCAATTCACGTGGTCCACGAACAGATTAATCCATTTTACATAAATACCTGTGGGGAAACTAGTTTCAGTTTACAATCATTGTAGATGAAAAACGCCTTCAGCAACGAACTGAATTCGTGAACGTAGATTTCTATATATTTGAAATTACTGTCACAAGGATCTTGAAATAATTGATATTTATTATTCCAAGACATATTAGTAAATACTTTCTATACAGTAAAACAGCGTGCTACCTGTGACTTCCAAGACATGATTTCAAATGTCCCTTGAAGATATGTAAGTTGGCCGTCACTGGCCTACAATATAATGAATAACGTGATCTCAATAACGTAATGCTAAGTAATTTTAATTTTGAAAAATAATAAGAAAAAAGGATAATTTTTGCTTAAATTTTGCCTTTACGGAAACAAACCCGGTGAACAATGTATATATAAATATGCAGTTGTTTTTAATGTGTATTTATGTTTACACTTGTTTTGTATGCAATGAAGCAAAATAATTAAGAAATATTTATATATTCTTGAGGATATGTCAAAATGTATAGTATTTACTGTATATTTTCCTACTATTGCATCCAAAATCTAAAAATAAAAAGTAACAATTCAACTTTTAATTAATATTTCTAAAAATTTCCGCTTCAGAGCATGCATCAGATTATATGAAACATGTATATAAAGTATAATTTAATTTTATCAGTAGATTTTTGATTTATAGCTGTTAACATTGGCAATATTTACAGAAAACTTATTTTTCAGAAAACAAGTTTAAAGTTTTCATAAAACAATTTCTTAGTGAAAGAAGCATCCCTGATAATTAAGATTCCCCTGCTTTGTAACTGAAACCTTGTTTTTTTCTTCATAAGCTTTGCACTTTTTCTTTCAAACGAAGCGTAATTTTTTCTTTGGGTTTTTGTAAAACTTGTGGAATGCCGCCAAGAGTCATGATTTTGCACTTTATCAAGTTTTCGAATTCCCTGCTCAGTGTAAAATTCAGGATATATATCTAACCTTGAAAATGCTTCAAACAAACTTATAAATCCATCATTAAATAACACAACGCTTACATTTGCTCCAAACATTAATGTTCGCAAGTTTATGAATGTTTCTTTCGGAACAATTTGCAATAAAATGCCATTAAAACATTCCCTCATATTTTGAGTTTTGCCATGTATGCACTTTTGAATAACGCTTGTTTATGTAGTCAACTCCATATATGTAGGTTTAATCAAAATATATGTTGATATACCAGAGGTTTTTGCCTGATTTTTTCCTGATTTCTGCAATCGCACATTCATAGTTGCACCAACTCATTGATTGAAGACGGCATTGGCTTCGAAGAAGAGCTACAATGGAACAAACAGCTAATACAACCTGCTGCATCTCAATTAAATTTCCACATTACTTCTAATCGCAATCCCTAATTCTGCAGTTTATCAATAAAAGAATCAGTCAGTTTACCTTTTCCTTTCAATTCAGGAGCGGAGTTTTTTACTTTTCGTAGTCTATTGCCAACCCTTTACTGTACATGTCCAATGCATTCCAGTTTCTTGACCGAATCTTTACCATATATATCTTTCACAATTAAAAACCCCTTAGAATCCCCCTCCTCATAATAGTCTGTGTACTTCAGCTTTCGTAATGTAATAGATCATTCAAAAAGCGGATAAGCACCAACAGCGGCCATACCCGAAGCTGCTTCTTTATAATTTGCAGAACAATAATGCTACGCTTTACATATGTCGTGCTGAAGATTCCATTCCATTCTGTTTATTTTGTTACAAATGATGCAAAAATGTGACATAGCTTTCAAATCAAGCATTTTGTCAACACTAATCGACAAAGCAGCAACACATCCATTCAACGTCGAATACCCTCTGCGCCAAACTAAATACGAAATTAAGGGAAAAAACTATCGCCAGATTCTTAAAATGTATTACAAAATATCTAAACTTAATACGAAGGTTTAAAATTTAAAAATATTGATGATAGATAAGGTTTCTAAATAGGTATATCTATTTAAACGCTCACTTCCGGCCCAGAATATTGGAACTTCCGGTTTATTCCGTTACAGCAAAATGCTTATGACTTCAGTTCTAATTAACCTATCAACAAGCAAAAACTTGTATTTGATAGCTAAAGACATATTCTTTAAGATAATGTAATAAAGTAAAAATCGAAATTTTGACCGAAAATCGTCTTTTGTACGAGATCAGATACCTTGAAATGTGCACCACTTACAAGAATAAATAACTGGAAATATGAAAAGTTGGGAGAGGGAAAATTAAGAATTTCGTGTAACTGTCAAACTTAAACTGTAAAGCCGAGTTCCTAACATTTAGTGTGACTTTCTTATTTCCATAAAATAATTGGTTATGCCGCTAATAGACAACAGTTTAACAGTTTTGTGACGAACTCATATCATTTATCGTCTTCATAGTTTTGAAAACCTCTATAAAAATCAGTCAGTAAATACAAGTACCAATAAGAATATATTAATTTTACAAAATGGGAAACAATAAACTATTCTCTAGGCACAAATTGGAGCATTTGGGGTACAGCTTGATATGTTAATCCTAGAATTCCTTCCAGTTTGGGCTCTGCTCCTTCTGGGGCCAAAACTTTGAATTTTTGCATGAATGCTCCGAAATACAACAAGATTTCCATCATAGCTATGGTCTCTCCCGGGCAGTTGCGTTTACCTAAGGAAAGAAAGATGCAATATAAATACTCCCTTTATTATTTTTAGTTTTACATTATTACTGCAGATCAGTTTTAAATTTGTAGAGAATGCGTTGTAAAATAAATATCTTATGTGTTTACTCTTCCTTCAAAACATGCAGTTTTATTTTTCGATCGAAAGAAGTAGCATCCCTTAATGACAATGAGCTGAATCAGCGATACTAAATTGACCGAAATTAAATCTATAAGACCAATCGAATTTGAAAATTTACCTGCATGAAATGATTTATGTCAAAAAGTATGCAAATGTTTCCCAGTTCAAAATCATAAATGGATGGATGGAAGAGCAATGCCTTTAAAATAGAAAAATTCAAAGATCAATGGATTCTGTCTCTATATTTACAAGCATGGATTTATTATTTACATTATATTTTTATTCATATTTAAAGTTGATAAGATGCGCATTATCTAGAGGCTTCAAATTTATCTCCCATTCGGCCATTCTTCCAACTTTCATTGCCTCTATCACGTTCTGTTGTTGCTTTAAGTACCGTATATACCCGCGTATAAGTCGACCCCCCACTTCCGAAATCAATCGAGAAACTCGAAAAATTGTTTTTCAGTACTACATTTATTCAAAATCATCTGAGGAAAAAAAGTAAATATACGATAAAAAAATAACTTGGTAAATAACAAAATCAAAATCCTTCAACGTCCGATTCATGGTCAGATTCGCCAAACATTTCATAGAACTCTTCTGTCGTCATTGGCTGGTCATTATACATATTTTCAGTCTCGAACTCAATTGTTACAATCACTGCTAGAGCCTAGAGCCTTCGTCGTCATTTTCACTTTCAAAAACAGTATCATCTTCCGTGCCGTCTAGTTCGTTGCTAATACAACATTTTTTAAATGATTTTATAATCATTTCAGAGGGTATTTCGTTCCAAGCATCTTTAACCCACTGAGCAATTAATGTAATATCGGGCTTTTTAATGTTGCCTCCCTTTGTAAATGTTGGTCGACCGGAACTAATCCACTCTGCCCAATATTTTCTAACATTTACTTTGAAGGGCTTATTGAGGCAGACATCTAGGGGTTGAATGACGGATGTCAATCCTGTGTCAATCCATGAATGAACAATAACTATGTAAGGATCCTAAGTTTTACTAACATTTATTTTATTTTAAATCTTTACTATCACTTCTTATTTTCTACTTCAGGCCAGAATTTAAAGCTTTAACTTATTTATGCAAATTTGTCTTGCTAACGCCAAGTACTTAAGTTGTGGTTTTTTGCCAAGCAAGATAGAGGAAGGAGTTATTGGAAGCAAGCCGCTTGCCATAGTAGTTTTATGAGTTTTCACTGGGTTGCTGGTTGCATTCAAGGCTAGAGGTTTAGTCCTCTTGATAATTTCAAACGTATCATAGTTTTAGCAGCTCGGAGTACTACATACGGACCTTTGTTAAATAAAGGCCAATCTTAATGCTAGGCACTTGTATACTAATTCAAAGTTAGTTTTAGTTAGAGTTTTAGTTAGTAGCTTTATATTCTTACGTTCAGACCACAAGTGGTTGGTCTCTGTATTCCGATATTCCGGAAATTCCTGTAAAGATAGAAAAATAAAGGGTTTCGTATATCTTTCCTGTGTGTATTGTCTACTTCACAATTTATTGAACATAGCTTGAGTAAGCTCCCTGTTCCGAGTCAGGATAGTTCATGTTTCCAAAGCAAGTCAAGAGGAACACAAGTCCTGATAGTGGCGCCCGTCGAAGAAGAATAACTATGGCCGAGTTTCAAGAAGAACCTGTGGTGCCTGCAGAAGCGGCTCAGAATCCAGAAATGCCAGCTGCCGCCCTGGAAGGATTTGGGTACATAGTCCAGACCATGCGCGCATCGATGAAACCAGAAGCAACATTTAATGGAAACTCACCGGTAACAAGTTTTTTGGAAAAATTGGATGACCACTTCATGCTGTATCCAGTCCATGAGTTCCAGAAAGTCACCTTAGCTACCAGCGCTTTGAGGGGCCAAGCGCTTAATTGGTTCAAATGTATAGGCAGAAACCTCTTGGGTCAAGCGGGAAGTCCCACCTATACTTACGAAAATTTCAAGACTGCCTTAGTAAAAGCCTACCCTGTCGTAAGAAATCGTGCAAAATTAGAAGCGGAACTCTTCAGCATATACCAGCAACAAATTGAAAATCTCTCAAGCTTTATTTTAAGAAAAATTCACGTCTTTAAACTCTTGTATGGAAGCCGTCCGGATCCTGAGATAATCCAAGTAATTTTGCCTAGGTTACTTCCCCAAGTGCAAGACTTTATTGAATTAAGGAATCCCACTATACTGGAAAAATTATTTGAGCTAGCAATCCAGTTTGAAAGTAGAAGAACGGCGGACATTGAAAGAAGACACCAATATCAACAACGAAACCAATTTGGTGCGCCAAGACCACAGCAAAGTCAAGCACACGGCTACGGAAGCAAAGCAAATCAGTGGGCAAGGAAACCCGAGCATTCAAAAACAGCCGGCGAACGTCGACAGTTCAATAGCAATCCAGGAAAAAAGTCTCAAGGCCAGTGGAAAAAGAAGGAAAGCACGGAAATGAAAAATAATTTAAACTAAAACGGATTTCTGCTGACGGGAGGGTGCCCCTCTATATTCAAAATACCCCTCTATATCAAAATACCCCTCTATATTCGCATTAAGGATGAGCAAATAAAGATCATGTTTTTTATCGTAAAAAATCTACAAGCACATGTAATTCTAGGGATAGATTTTCTTTCAGAGGCAGAAGCAACGCTGGATTTTAACCAAGCGTCCCTTAATCTGACCATGAACCCAGTTCTGGAAGAAAAAAGAGAACCACCCACGTTAACTCTCAACCACCTACCTACGGGAGAGAAAAAAAAAATTCGCCAAATGGTAAGTGAATTTGCTTCGTTATTTAGTGATATTCCCGGATTTACTCAAGTTACTAACCATAGTATTGTAGCGATTTTAGAACAGACAGGTTTTTATTTTGGGTAGCGTAAATAAAATAAAGGTAAGTGTTAAATTTCACAAATTGAATTTTAAGGTAAGTTCAACTGCTTATCATAACAAAGTAGTTTGCTTAGCAAAGTAGTCCGTTTACAATAGAAAACGATAATCACTTGAGTTCAAACAAAGTTCAAACAGAGGTAGCGGAGAAAAAGTCCGGCTACGCTTCTTTGAGAGTTTCTTTTTCCGCTCTTGACAGAGCTTAATAGCGACTCGGGACGAGCCATAAAATACAAGAGAAAGGCTCTCTAAAGCTTACTAGCGACTCGGGAAGAGCCGTGAAATACAAGAGAAAGGCTCTCTCTTCTCTACGCAACGACTGCGTATTCTTCAGACTAACAACTCTCTCTAATTATTTTCACTCACTGTTTTTATGTCCAGGTTTTCTGGGCGTGTCTTGTGCGTCTGATGCAATGATTCGCTAAACGTCTTTTTCGGAGCTTCTCTCCATTGGTTAACAGGCGCTGATTTGTTCTCAGATACTGTCTTGACAGCCTGAGAAACTGAAATTTTCCGTGGGAACATACAGAACGTCTTTTTGGGAGGTCTATCTAAATTATTTCGAGAAACAGGCAGTTGGCGACAGTCTATTGCATACACACAATGGACACTCCACAACCCGTGAGAACTTGTATGAAAGTTTTCTCCTTTCGTAAAAACAATATGCTTTCCGCACTTTGTTGGGGGTCACGTTTGACCTCAAGAATTTGTAAGTGTCATCAGGGTGGTCATCTGGCGCCCATTTGAAGTCTCCTTTTCCCAGATTTCGTGGGACCCCGTGGGAAAATAGCTGACGACGTTACAGTATCGACACAGGAGATTCACTGCCAGTTCGTCACAAGCCTTATCGGTACGATAAGAATAAAGAAAAAATTATAGAGTGGCACATTTGAGATATGTTACGTAAAAATATCAATAACGCCCACTAAAGTAGTTATGCTAGCCTGGTTGTGTTATGTAAGAAAAATAATGACTATCCAGTAACACATCCGAAAATGTGGCGTTTTGCAATTGACTATCGTAAATTAAACTCCATGACTAAATATCCGGTATATCCGTTACTTATTATTGAAGAAATTTTAAGGAACATAACTTCTACGAAATACATGACTACGTTAGACTTAACGACTGGTTATTTTCAAATAGGTGTTAAACCAGAAGATGTGCCTAAGACTGCTTTTATAACCAAGTCTGGCACTTATGTATGCCGTTTGGCCTTTCAGGGGCACCGGCAACATTTCAGTGATGTATGGACATTGTGCTAAGGCCTGTTCTAGGAAAGACCACATTTATCTATTTAGACGATATCATTATTACTAGTGATAATCTGGACCAAACATGTACAGGATTTAAGAGAGGTGTTTTCATTATTAAATGAGGCCGGTCTAAAAGTTAATTTAGAAAAGTTCAAATTTGCAGCCCCTGAATTAAAATATTTAGGTTACAAAATATCTCAGAAAGGAATCGAGACAGACGAATCAAAAATAATCGCTGTGCAAAAGTATCCGCCGCCAAATACGGCGAAGAAGCTCTCCTCTTTTCTAGGACTTTGTTCATATTATAGGTCCTTTATAAAAGATTTTGCAGCTATTGCTGAACCATTGTTAAAATTAAAAAGGAAAAAGGCAAGATTCTCGTGGACGGCCGAAGCCAATAGTGCTTTTGAAAAATTAAAGCAAGCATTAACGCAAGCCGCTGTTTTAAAATTTCCTGAGAACGATGAGAATTTAGAAATTTCAGCGGATGCTTCGGATTATGCGGTAGGAGCTGTACTTTCGCAAAATCAGCAGCCCGTGGCATTTTTTAGTAGAACTTTAAATGAAACTCAAAGAAATTATTCCGCGACTGAGAGAGAGGAACTTGCAGTTCTGTTAGCAGTGCAAAAGTTCCGAGTCTATTTTGGAAGGGCGCCAATAACAGTGTATTCTGATCATGCGGCGGTAACTAGATTGTACTCAGGGAAAAACTTATCCCCAAGGTTAATAAGATGGGCACTCAAGTTACAAGAGTATAATTTGGTAATTAAGCACACCCCCGGAAAGGAAAATATCGTAGCAGATGCCCTATCCAGAATAAAAATAGATGAAGAAGGTAATACTGTAAAGGTGGCAATGCTCACAGCATGTACGATACATTCCCGAGAAAGTGTAATAACCGAACTGGGTAAGGATCCGGAATTTAAAAATATTTATGATTATTTAAAAGATCCTGAAAATTTTAGCCACCAAGATATTGTGGCGATAAGAAATAGGGCGGCCCATTACGAACTAATAGATCGTCTATTATTTTATACAAAAACTACGAATTCCAACAACGAATTTCGACCTGTTATCCCAGCTAGTCTTAGATTAAATATACTGCAGGAGTTGCACGACTCCCTTTTAGCTTCTCATGGTGGTATTCGAAAAACCATCCAACGCGTACGCCAAGCAGTTTATTTTCCTGAGCTGCGCAAAAGTTAACAAGGGCGTATGTCCAGTCCTGCCCAACATGTCAAGCAGTTAATTATATTAATTTCCGCCCGGCCGAGTTTCTAAATAGCATTAAATCGGAACTTCCAAATGAAATAATTGACATCGATTTATTGGGCCCTTTCCCGAAAAGTCAGTTAAGTAAAAGTCGGTATCTCCTTGTTATGGTTGATCATTTTAGTAAGTGGACCGAAATTGTTCCCTTAAAACGAGCCTCCGGGAAATAGTTACTGATTCTATTTTAAATAAATATATTTTAAAGTACGGGGCGCCCCTAAAAGTTATATCGGATAATGGTCCTCAATTTGTAAGTAATATATTTGAAGTCATGTGCCAAAAACTGGGCATACGTCATTTAAAAATGGCCCCGTATCGGCCGCAATCAAATATAGCGGAACGGGTCAATAGAAATATAGTGAAAATTATCCGTAGTTATGTTAAAAATTTTCATAAAAGCTGGGATAACTATGTCAATGAATTAGCTTTCGCCCTTAGGACCGCAAAACATGATACGACGGGCAAAACTCCTGCTGAGTTATTTTTAGGCAGAAAGATTATAACGCCGTTAGATAAATTATTTTATGTTCAACAAAGAGCCCCAGAATTTAAAATGGGCGATATAGAAAAATTTATTAAAGAAGCAAAAAAGAACACTGAAGTAGCACAAAGAAAACAGAAGCTGTATTATGATATGAAACGACGGGGAGTAACTTATAAAGTAGGGGATGAAGTGTTAAAAATTAAGCATTCATTTTCTTCAGCACCAGAAGATAAAACTGCCAAATTCTATCCACGATTTGAAGGACCATATGTCATAGAAAAAGTAACTCAGGCTGTAGTGGTGTTAAAAGCCAGGAATGGTGAAACCTGCACCGCAAACTTTGACCAGATAAAACCATTTTATAATCGTAATAAAATGCCAATATTTCAAGATATCTTGCAGGATCCGGCACGGCAGGCACAATCTCCAGAGGTGGAACAACGACAATCACAAAGGCAAGCCATAAGTAGACAGGAGCTATTGAAAAGAAAGTTCCCCCGTTGGAAAACTGAAGGTAACAAGAAAAAGAAGCCGTTCCACCGACGAGAAAAGAGAGGGCACGACCACCCCCAGAATGAAGAAGGGAGAAGTTTGACTAATGCAAAGAGAGCCAGGAGAAATGGCAGCAACCTTAACACGGCTCCAAAACGGAAAATCTACCCATCGGATAGGAGTCTATGCAGCAAATGTCGACGAATGGACAAAGAAAAACCAGCCGCAGATGCAAGGAAGCAAGAAAAGTTTGAACAGCCAGCAACGAGATCCAGGCAACAACGAGACAGAGTTGTCCCGGTTCCGCCAAGACCAGCTGCCATCAAACGGCCGAGACCACAAGCAGATGCTATAAAGAAGGTCTTCAAGGGTGACCGAACTGGAAGAAAAAGGAAGCACACGGAGGAAAGAACCGAAAGGCGACCCCGCACAAGACGGAAGATAACCATACTGTAGTCTTCGCCACTTTCCAGGACTGGGCAGAAAAAAGGATGTCTGAATTTCACAAAAATAAGTAAAACTTTATGTTACTTTGAAACTTTTAAGTTAATTTTTCATTTTTACTGCAAGTGGCAGAATTTAAGAAGTTTTACCTCATGTGAGGCCTACCTTTATCGCCAAAAAGGCGAGAAATGAGTTGTTACCTATTTTGGTATTATGTTTTTCAATTACTCGCGAGTGAAAAACTAAAATTATTGTATAATAGGAATGTGTAAAAACTTGAATATTGTAAAAGCATTGATAATCTTTGAGAAAGGTACCTTAAGAAAATTGTAAAATTATTGTATAAAATTTTATTTAAAAGATTCTGGCAAGAAAGAAGTTTTAGTCTGAAAGACTTTTGAAATGTAGTATTTCAATGTAGAAGAATTGGCACTTGCTTTTAAAAAAAATAGAAGTTAACAAACAATGTACTACTAATGTATGTTTTAAAATGCGTAAAATTAACGGCATGTTAATATGTCCTTATGTACAATGTGAACTGTTATCTTAAAAGTTAAGAAATACTGTGATATGTTAAAAGTGAAAATATTAGAGTAATGCCAAAATTTTAACTTATTCGTATGACTGTAAAAAGAGCAAATTATTGTGAATATGTGTTAAAGGTTGAATGAATGTAGTTAGGCTCTCTGACGCTACACTTCAGAGTTAGCCACTTTTCAGAATAGTACCTCAGGGTTCAGAGATGAATATAAAGTGTGTTCTGAGGTCTTGTTATGTTGAATTTTAACACGTTAGTGTTTTGATTGCAGGCGGTAGTGTTGAACACTTGTACATAGACACGCACGTGTTTGGTGTTTTTCTTTACAACACATGTCAGAGAGCACGGGGAGATAATTAAATAACGTCATGAATGAAATAAGAATTTTAAAAGAGAAATATAAATATTCATGTTACTTGTCATTTGATTGTGTAACATTTCATTAAACTAGTTTTCCTTCCAGATCTCTGGAAGGAACCAGATTCAACTAAGAAACTCCTGTTTATAGATGCAGTACAGATGAAAAGTAATTGTCCATGGAGTTCATCATGTAAAAACGACTTTTTAATTTCTAGATTAGATAGGTTCTAGTGAGAAATGTTTGTAAAAGATTGGCCTCGCGTAAGATTCTAGAGCTAAAAGTTTTCAACAAGGTCGTTTTAGACCTCAGTTTCAAATTAATTAACTCTGGCGGGAAGTATGTAAGCATCCTAAGTTTTACTAACGTTTATTTCATTTTAAATCTTTACTATCACTTCTTATTTTCTACTTCCGGCCGGAATTTAAAGCTTTAACTTATTTATGCAAATTTGTTTTGCTAACGCCAAGTATTTAAGTTGTGGTTTTTTGCCAAGCAAGATAGAGGAAGGAGTTATTGGAAGCAAGCCGCTTGCCATAGTAGTTTTACGAGTTTTCACTCGGTTGCTGGTTGCATTCAAGGCTAGAGGTTTAGTCCTCTTGATAATTTCAAACGTATCATAGTTTTAGCAGCTCGGAGTACTACATACGGACCTTTGTTAAATAAAGGCCAATCTTAATGCTAGGCACTTGTATACTAATTCAAAGTTAGTTTTAGTTAGTAGTTTTATATTCTTACGTTCAGACCACAAGTAGTTGGTCTCTGTATTCCGAAGTTCCGGAAATACCTGTAAAGATAGAAAAATAAAGGGTTTCGTATACCCTTCCTGTGTGTATTGTCTACTTCACAATTTATTGAACATAGCTTGAGTAAGCTCCCTGTTCCGAGTCAGGACAGTTCATGTTTCCAAAGCAAGTCAAGAGGAACACAAGTCCTGATAACTATTATAAAGACTTATACGTACGTAAAAACTACTTTTCCGAAAATTCTTTGGTTTAATCGAAACTTACTCTAGTTAAAGTATGAAATTCTGTGATTAGTTCGTCCCATAATTTAAGTCATGAAATTACTTCAAGTAAGTGACTTATTTGATAATTTGTCCAATTTGAGTGCGGGAAGAAAACCACTGCGTTATATAAAGAAATTTTTGAACTTCCGATTCTTTTAATTTTTTATGGCCAAGCGTATAAGTCGACTCCCCCCCCCCACTTTGAAGTCTTTTGTTTTGCCCAAAATATCTGGACTTATACGTGGGTATATACGGTAACACTTTTCAATTGCATTGTGCAGAAGAAAGAAATGAATTTCCTCGATCAGGGTGGAAAGTAAATGTTCACAACACTTTTTGCATCCGCTTCACAGCAGCCTTTTTCTGCCTTTATGAATCAGTTTTAGTGTTTGAGGCCTGGATGGATGCTACCTAGAAATCCTTTAATTGAAAGTGTGCTAAGAAATAGATCACACTTGCGAGAGCAAAATGCAGTTGGCACTTCTCCTAGAAATATGTCTTTCCAGAACTATTTTGACGGCCAGGTCTCTATCCGAAATTTTTTACAACAATGGGGGAAATTTGCGTTCGACATTTTGTGTAAGTCGTCCAATCAGAAGAAATGAATGATCATAGGACCTTAAATAACTGTGTAAAATTCTTGAAATCAAAGGTTCATGGAAATGATGCATTCTTGTCATGTTGAGGGAATTTTTACTTCTGTTATACAGCTATTTAATATCTTCCTCGATTCGGTCTAAATGTACTCCACAGCCATCCCACAAGATAAAAATATGAGTAATAATCAATACTTTTAAATCGAAATTACAGGAGTCATTGTAAAGGACCTCCAAATCTTTTAGAACTAGAGAGGTTAAAAAAAAAAAAAAAAAAAAAAAAAAAGGATGCAGCAAAAACAATGTTGATAATTTTTTTACGCTGCGAGGGCATTATGCTCCTAGAATTTCTCCTCATCAGCAGATAATCAGTGCAGCATTTTGTAGTGATGGCTGAAGCCGTTAAGATCACCGCAAAAGATCTCTGCATTGCTTCGCCTAAGTTACGCCACGAAGTAGAGAAGATTAAATCTTTTTTTTTTTTTTTTTTTCAATCAAAAAAATTTCACTGCATTCCATCATCCTTTCTATCAAGCAATTCGGCATTTAGGACGTTTTAAATTGCCTGCAATGAAATCCAAATTGAATAGGAGCTGTTTTGATTCCAAAAAAGACTTTCAGTATGAACCGCAGAAAAATCTAGAAGCTAAAGAATTCCAGATAACATTCCAGTCATAATACAAGCATTATAAACTTGTGCATAAATCCTGAATAATACTAAACTGCTGTATTAAATCCGTTTTAATTTGAAAGAGGTTTTAAAATTTGAGTAATCATTTTTTCTCTCATATTTTAATCAACATTCATAATTTGAACAACAAATATGAATAGAATTTAGTGAAAAATAGATATCAAAGCAGCTTTAATAATTCGTATTTAAGCTTGAAATAAATTCATATTCCACATCCTAGGTCCGTAACTCCAAAATGAAAGACATAAAACCGGTATTTCGAGGGGAAAAAAACTGAGTAAAAATTTTTTTAGCTTTGTTTAAATTTTAAAAAATGGTGTAACAATAATAAATTGCTCTGAATTCGGAATTCATCAGGGAAATGGTCGATCTCAGTTCAATTGATTTTCGTTCAAATTCGCACTCCAAACCCGTTTCTCTAATTTGTGAGTGGTTTCAAATAATTTTTATTGAATTATACAACAGAATCGTTTTTTACCTCCTTGTACGAAGTAAAGGAAGTATTGTAATCACGAAAAATTCCGGGTATCATATTTCAACGAAAATATCCATTTTGACCGCTATCGAATGGAATTTAACGATGCTTTTGCTTGACGTCTGTAAGTAAGGACACAATAAAGGACTTATTTTCCCAAACGAATTATAAAACTGATTTAAAATGGATTCAGAAGAGATTTTTTTCGTGGTGGCTGTGCGTACGTATATATGTATAGAGCGTAACTCAAAAACGAGTAGCCTCAGAATGTTGAAATTTTGCATATAGGACTGCTACAGCATGTAGATGTGCATCTTCCTTGTCGGTAGCAATCGACCGCACCAAAAGTATTTAAATAAATATATATATATACATATATACCCACTCTGTTACTCGGCTCCGTGAGCTCAGTATTTTTATTCTTATATGTTGGCAAATTGTGCATTTTTTTGCTTTAAAAATGATTGCATTATGTTGTTCTTATCTTTCGGTTAAGGTGTCCAGGCATTTAGTTAACCTGCATATTATAGTTGTAGAATTATCAACAGTTTAAAAGTCGTTTAAGTGCGGCTAAGCCTAAATTTTTACCATAGCAGCCATATTTGTTCGCATTTAAAACATGGCAGAATATTGGACTTTTGCCAATCTTGAGAAACTAATCTTTACAACAACAAAGTAACGTCTTCTTTTATTATTGCGAATTAATCATGCTTAATCTATTCTAGAATTAACATTTAAGTTATTAAATTATCCCATATATTGACTCAGCTTCCACGACAAATTAAGTTTCTACTCCCTCAGTGTCTCTTTGCCGAGTGAGATCAAAAATAAACTTTCAGTTTTGTGCCCCGAAAAAATCTGCCTTCTTGCCCGCAGTCTGAATTGCTTATTTTTGTGTAGAAACTGTAATTTATTTGTAAAACTTTTAAAAGTTATTTTAATTGTATTTGTTATTTTATGTTTTTCTATATTTTTAAATTTTTAATATATTTAGATATTTTGGATTTTATGAATTTTTGCCTTTTCGCGACGTGAGAACTGAATTAATTGAATGAGAAATATACCTCTAATAAAATTCGAGGAAATACGTTTAAATGAAATGCAGGAAAAAATGCGTATAATTTAATATTCGTGCAAGGAAGTTATGTGGTGTACACATCAGATTTTTTTATATCACAGGCCTAAATTTCGGATTTAAATCTAGACTTTTAAAAGTGCCATAATTTGATATTGGTAGTTGATTGGGTGCCGGTTAGAAGGCATTTTACTTTATTAAGTAGATACACGTCAATTTCTTTCTGCAAAGGCACCCCTTCCCTTGTAAATCAATCCAACCAACTAACTTAAAATGGGCACATTGGATTTTTACTTTTTATTACCAAATAGGTAAGGTAGAGCTAATAAATGCTGAAAGAAAATTTCATTGAATACTAAAAATTTAACGAAACATGTAATATTAAGAGCCATAATTTAACGAGCTATGTGATGTTACATCACCTTCAAGAAATGTAATGATTCTGCCACTTACCGTAAGAAAATGGGACGTAGCTTTCAGATTTGAAATTCACTTGTTTCCCGTCATTCAATAAAAATCGTTCCGGTTCAAAGTTGTCCGGATCTTTCCAATATTTGGGATCGTTATGGAGTCCCCAGTTGTTGGCGATGATTGTTGTACCGTTTGGAATATCATATCCACCAATTTTTATGTCTTCCATTGCACTGAAAAGGAGCCAAAACTGTAATAAGTTCCTTTACGAAAAAGAGACTATAAAAACACATGTGAAAAGTGATGTTGTCCTTCAGAAAATTAAGAACAAAGAAAAAAAAAGAGAGATTTACATTAAAATATTGCAAAAACGCCGAGGAATTTACTGTTTTGTAATTTTCTGGTTTTATAAATTTCTTACGAAGAATTCAGTAATTTATAGAAGCCGTAGGAAATGTGCATAGATAATTTTATATTACCTTCTATCTTGATATTTCAAAAAATATATATGTAAGATAAAAATATGAAAGCAAACTTCTAAATTTAATTCACTATAACCTCTCTTAACTTTCTACAATTATTTTCTGGGTTCTGAAAAAGGTGGACGTCCACTTTTTTTCAATAATAATAATTAATTAATTAATAAAATAGCTAAACTTAGGCATATTAATTAAAAACGCTTAAAACGCTAATTTTCGCCCTCATTTTTCCGAGTGGCAACAGTGTTGATATCAGCAACAATGGCAACAGTGATATATCAGCAGCAGCCATTGTTGCTGATATAATGAGACAGAATTAGTTTATATTTCTATCGAAATATTTATGTGGGTTCCATATCGCATCAGACTGAAAAATGTATGACTATGAATGGTATTTTTTTGGTTAAAATAATGATGTATTTGTTTTTAATTTTGAGACCCAAATGACAATTCTATATGTCATATAGGTATATAATACCATATGATTATATGATCACGTAGTACATGTATTGTAGTACATGTATTGAATATTACTTTGTTTCTTTGGCATTTTTAATGCATTACAATAGCGCATCATATTCCTTAAGACGTGTAATATGCTATTATACGAATTTTCAAATGATGTCATTAGTAAAATAATACATTATTCTCAATCTAACTTAACTGGCATCGGGTACTTACTTCCGCTAGTTAAATATAAAGTTAATAGAAAAATCATTCATCTATAATCATTATGCAAAAAGAATACGAAGTCTTTTCGCCGATATTTCAAGGCATGAACTATCTTATATAAAAAAAGGGAGTATGTCCCTAATCAGATTAAATTAAAATCTAAGAGGGAAACTACTCAGTTTCGTTAAAAAACAAAGATTATCCGGAAAAATCTACTGAGTTTAGTGGTTCAGAAGTTTTACGCAGGGAAATAAATTCCCAGGACTATTTCCCTGCGAAGACCCTTTTCGCATGGAAATAGTCCTGGGTAAAATACCAATTACAGCATAATTTCTTATACAATTTAATATGCGTTTTTTCAGTGGATAAAAATAGGAAGAATAGGACTTCTGCTTTTTTTTAACAGAATCTAATTTTCCTTATTTCACTGATACAATGTACGATTATTGGTTTTTGAGAAGTTCATAGAAAAAAAGAATATATACTGTTAATTTGTTTGCATAGATTTTTTTCAACTAGGATTCTAACCTGAGATATCTCAGTCTTATTGATGGCGCCAGAGAAGTCTTTGAGCAGTCCTTGCTACATTAAAAATTTCTCAATGGGAGAACTTTTCAAAATTTGAAAGCAATTGGTGAATCCTGTATTCAACAAGTAAAATATTAGGTTAACAAAAGAACAGACGATTATTGCTTAATCTTTAAGTTACATGCTACTCACATTCTCGATGTGTTGAGAGGAGCAATGGTCTTCCATCTTTGTCCTTCCATGATTACAGCGAAAGTGTAAGGTAATGAGGTTCTTTCGGACCAAGTGATTTTGCCATCTTTTCCCAATACTCTGTCTATTTCCTCTTGAACTTTCCTCTGGATGTTCGAAAACTTCGCCATGACTAGAAGAAGCCAGTTGATAGAAGTTCTCGTCGTGTCACTTCCACCGATAAAGATAGCTTGCAAATTGCCGTAGAGATTCCTATCTATGAAGGTGCAGTAATAATATATAATATTTTTTTTTCAATTTTACATCCTGACGTTCAAAAAGGAAACCGGGGTTATTAAAAAGTATTTCTTTTCAACACAAAATTTCAAATTGGAAATTTAATTGAAATACTAATTTTAACCTTTTTTAGAATGCATTTATTTACTGTTAATCATGAACAATTAATTGATCATCATTATTTTCTGGACATATTCAAAAACTGTACCGAAAATATGCAGTTTATCCCTTTTTCCCTGCTGTATTACACAACCCTTTTCATTATTCCGCTTTTTCAGAAAGTTAATGTTATTTATCATTTTCTAAACCAAAATTCTAAATTCATCCGTCGATTATAATTCGATCAGCGAATAAAATGAAATAGCGTTTCACCAAGTAAGATACTGATGCATTTAAATAATATAACAGGATATCACCCAAAGTGGAAATTTTCGACATAGTGCAATTGCTGTTTGCTTTGCAGTCTTTCATTCTAAAGTTAAATTTTTCATCTGAATGTCGCGTTTTTGGAGTTAGATAGTGTGTAATCTATTATCTCTGATTTTTGTGTCATCATGATTTACGTCAAGGGCATTTCCGTTTCAGTCAGCTACGCGGCTTTTCAAAATGCCTCCGCAGCTACTTAGAACTGTTGTCAATTTTCAACAGAACAAATGTATCATTCAAATTACAACAGTAACAAAAGGAGCAAATTACAATATATTCACATTAAGTGAAACATAATATTGAGAAATAGGACGATTTTTGCATTTCTAATAGTTTTCTGTCTGTTTGGTATAATTAATGATATTTAAGATAAATTATTCCCATGAATATTTTCATCATTATTGTAATTAATATAGCTCATTTGTCATATATATGTCATACCTTAATAAATCACTTAAAAAAGTAATTATGATAATTGAATATAGTAGTACTAATTACTATATAATACAGTATATAATATAGTGAATATAGTAGTGATGATTATTTTATTAATGTAAATTAATACGAATATTATTTACATCCGCTATAAAATAATCAACTTAGCTTTGAGTCGAAACAGCGCTTACCACACAGCGATTTTCTAACAATTTCAGTACTTGTAAAACTGGGCAGTTCTCTTCCTTTCTTTGCTCTGAAATTTTTTTCCTGAGATTTCTAGTTACTGTTATGATGACAAGCATAGTATAAGAAAATAATACATTGGCCAAAAAAGGAAACTACTAGTGAGTAGAATTTCAGCATTTTTTATACCGCAATCAGAATGCCTCTGTAATCATATAAATAACTTAGTACTCATTAATGAAAAATACAAACACTGTTCTTAACAAATTTTTTTCAAAATTCTCCTTATAATTCTTTTCACCTTTTTTATTTCTCTCGTGCGAGCTCACAAAAATACGTAAAATAATATTCTGCGAGCGAAAAATAATAAATACGGTACCTGAATCTTCAGAAAATCAAAACTGTAAAGTATCTTGCTAATTTAAGAAAAAATATTTGAGAAAATGTCCAATGTTTTATGCTTAATAATTTTTTTTTCAGATTTTATTTTGTTTAATGCAGATTAAAAATACCAAATGCATTTTTTACTTTAAATATTGCAGCTGTGTTCAAAAATCTAGTAATACTGATTCTATAATATTACTTAATATATAATCATTGATAGCCATTATCTATAATAATAAAATAGCGAATTTATCTGTTTGCGTGTACATGTATCGCATAGCATAGACACGGATAGATTGATAACTTCGAAATTTGACACAAGTTTTGTTCAGAAGGTGTTCAGAAGCTTCTGTAATGACTTTTTCTAAAATTTGATCTAGGTTATCTTTGTCTTTTTTAAATGTTCAAACGATTTTTTACATTTGTTTACATTTGTTTTCGAAAACTTGCTTTTTTCTCTTTATTTGAAAATATCAGCTACTAAATATTAGCGAAATGACTACTAATATATACAGTAGCTCTCATTTGTTCTCGCACTTTTGCATATTTTAAGTTTATTTGTATAGATCTTGTGCTAAATATTGAAACACAGACTGCAAATGTTTTTCTAATCTAATTAAATTTTATCTATTTTAAGACGTGTTTGTTGCAAAATATATATAGTCAAAATATCTCTTGTAATAAATAATTTATTCAAAAGGGTTAATCAGTAACACAGAATAATTCGGACAATCAAAGATTTTGTTGAGATATATTGACGGACAATGTACCTGCCAAAATAACACAATTTTCTTTTTCAAATAATAATACTCGAAGAATCAATGTCTGCTTTGGAAATGATTACTTGTTTAGTAAAATATATTAACAGTTCATTATCTGAAGTGCACATGACGTTACAAATTAACGACAAGTTTTGTTAGAAATTTACTTATTCGCCGTTTTAGAGATGGTAAAAGAATTCGAAATATTCAAAACGTACGAGATGTATAGCGTTCTCAGAGGCTAGAAAAGGATGGGAATAGCGAGAAACTGTTGAAAATGTACTGAAGTCTGTGCCACATTCTAAGCTAACGTCAAAGAATCGAAGATTTATCCTACGAAAAATCAAACGAAACCTCTATTTAGTGCTGTAAAATTCGAAGCAAAATTAGAAGAACGGTTTGCAGTAAAAGTTAACAGTGAAATAGTCAGAAGAATCATTTGGACACATGGATAGAATGCCGATTAGCAAGAAGAAAACAACGGAAATAGGCCTGACATTTGTAAAACCCATGGTGCCTTAGGATGTTTCACTGTCTTTGGGATGCAAAGTATAGTTTTATAGGATATGGTATGAATCCTTATAAATATGTAAATATTCATAGTGAAAACCTAAAAAGCATCTGTAAGAAAGCATAGAATGCAAATGCATTCAAGTTTTATCAGGATAATGATATTAGTCCTGCAGTTCTAAATTGGTTATTGTGGTTATTGTCCGACTAAGTTATCAAAACTCCTCCATATTCTCCTTATCTAAATCCTATACAACATCTATGGAGGGAGAAAAGAATTAGGAAATATGACATATTTAAAAGCAATTCTTACGGGGGGAAAAAAAAAAAAAAAAAAAGGAACAGTTTTACACAAAAAAATTAAATAAATTTATGCCAAAGCACATGAAAAGTTTAATTTTACCGAAAGGATATCCAACGGAATACTAAATGTCCCGTTGTTTCCATGTTTCTATAAACTGCTTGTTTAAGCAAAGATTTTTAATGGAAATTTATTTTACGTTGTTTAGTTCAAAGTGTCCGAACACTTAACGTGAGTTCTTTCTTAGAACTTTTTAAATAAATTATTTATTATAATTTTAACAAAAACATTTTAAAAAACAACCAGCTTTTAAAACCGACGATCAATCATCATTGTGAAAGAAAAATTAATTAGCATAGCTAAATAACTGATATTTGTAAAAAAATTTTAAATCACAAATGTCTGAAAACAAAAGTGAGCCACTCTAAATTGATTAGTTTTGATGTTGTTACTGAATAAAGTGAGTTTAATTTTCCTGTGATAAAGTATGTTACTTTCTATTTCATGACCTGCCTTTTTTATGTGTCAAGGGACCAAAACTCCGATAATTATAGCCACAGTTTTGTAATTATTTCATGTTTTCTTCATTTTTGGGTATTAATCCGATTTGCTTACATAATTTTGCCTGTTTACTTGTTTAGGCTGCCGATGGACAAGTTTCAGCATGATAGCTCTGGGCGACTAGCAAAATAATCGCGAAAATAGATTATACTGTATCTTAAATAATAATAAATAAACTTCATAAGAGTGATATAAATTTTTAATCGCTTGCATTAATTTGCATTAAAAATGTTGCGTACAAAGGCGTGAAATCTTATGCTCCAGATGAAGAACTAGATGGCGTAAGCCCATTTGGAATAAGATGTTTTGAAAAGTTAATATGATCTCTTGAACCAGTGTCCTCCACGTATCCATGATTTTAGGTTAGGAAATAAATGAAAATATACTTTTCGAGTGTGAAATTTTGATCTTGCGATGCGTTTTAATAAAAAATACTAAATTTAAATTTTTTATGAGTACAGTTTATAAAAGGTGTCAACAAAAACAAATATTTCTCCGTCAAAATCATAAATGCGGTGGGCACGGGGGGTGGCATCAATCCTCATACGAATAAATTGCCCAATACATGACTAATTAAAACCTTTAAGACTGAATACAAATGTAGCTAAAGACAGCTATGCATGTGAAGTTTCCGAATACAGATTTCAAACTAAGATATCTCTTACATCAGGAAAACTAAGACAGAGATATCATTTCAATCCCTCTTTTGGAGAAATTTTAAAACTTGAAACTTTGTATCTAACTAATTCAGTTTTTAGAAGATACATTTAAAACTATTTGTACTTTTCCGCATAAACGTCATGTGTATACATATATAGTATACACACACTCACATACACTGTATTTACTCTTATATTTTTCCTTCCCGCGTATTTTCCTCCCTAACCTTTCAACACAAGATTCTGAAAATTTGTTAAGTGTTCTCGAAATTTTCCCTTTCATCAAGGCCTTCAGAAAGCGAGCTTCCTTAAATTTTAAAACAAATTCCACCACGTGGTGGTTGTTATCTTTTTACAAATTGATTTGCGCGTCGATTTTGAGTGCACGGGTTCTACGTGATGAATAATAAGGAAGAGTTCTAAGGAAATGAGAATTTATAATCCTCTTGATAGTTCTGAAGATAATACGTGAGAAGACAGACATAAATGTGACAAAGATAATAACAACGATGACGATGACGACGACTTGCAAAGTGTACCAGATTAACCAAAGCAGCAGTTCCAGCAGCATTACACAATTTTAGTCCTAGAGAGTAGCAGTGAACAAGAAGAAGATCGGGTGAGATTCAAGATGTAGGGAAGTAGAAAGGAAGATATCGTATTGCATACTGTAATGTTAACCATTACTATGTATTCCTATTGGAACGCAAGTTCCTTTTACATAATATTGTGAGAATAATCGGTATTTTTCATTTGTTCTGCTTTACTGTAATTGTCTCTTCGGAAATTATATTATTTGCATAATTTTCCCCTTTCGATAGCTGCCCAAAAAAGTGAAAATACGCGAATAAATGTAGTATATATTCGGCTGAAAAATAATTTAAACTATATGATTCAGATAATTTCTGTCCCCTCTTCTGAAAAGTATTTAGCACAGTTATAAGGAACTCACTAATGAGGTATTCGTAAGAAGTTCGTAAAAACATTAAAATTTGATGCATTTTTGTTACCATGAATTGGTAATCTAAAACTATTTCGTGCATTTCTTAATCAGGAAACATGAGCCTGTCATAAGAGATTTTTAGCTTTTCGAAACACCGTGTGCATAAATATAATAGGATGTCCAATAAATTTAACATGATTGCGGAATTATCATTTTATGCCTTTAACAAGTTTATTTTAAATATTTATGAGAAAATAAGGCTGAGATAGTTAAGCTGCAACTCGTGACAATTTATAAATGCATTTGTGACAACCATGAATAAAGAAATCTTAAATTTTTACAACTGAAACAACTTACCGTTAAATGTATTTTTTACATCATTTTCTCTTTTCTTCATCTCTTGTAAATATCCATCTATGAATGTTTCTCGACATCCAATGGAAGAATCATTTTTACGTCGCTCAACTTCTTTTCTAGCGTTTGAAAACATGTCAAAATTACAAGCGATGAATTTGAGCATTGTAAAAGCATTGTATATGCATTTGCAGCGGTTAAATTTCTGAACTAGAGTTATTCCCTTCACACGTAATGTGCTTCAAACAAATTTGTTTGGAATTTATGTGATTGGTCGAAACAGATAAATCTGAAGCTGAAATATGCTCCAGTTGAATACATAAAGTTTATCCCGCTTTTGCTTTGCCCTGTATGGGCTTTACGCTACTTGAAAAACATATTGCCTTGTGAAGCGTATATGTACTTCAGCAGTACATGATATTTAATTTCACTTCTGTCGTATGGGTTTTGCACCGATTGAAATATATTATGTGCTTGAACTGAATATATGATTTATGCCAGCTGTATTTTGTACCATACGTTCATTAAGGAAATTGCTTGTTGAAGAATATACAGGATGACCATAACGTCCTTCATATATGAACCCTAGCGGCATATCCACTCAACCAATCGAAATGAAATTTCGGGTAGTGTTATTTGAAAGTATTCTCTCGAAATTGTGATGATTTAAATCAATATGGTTCTTACGGTTATGGTTGCGGTGAAAAAATTTCGAAATTTCTGAAAGGCAACATCCACTTTTTTCCTGGCCTGTTCAGTGGAATGAAAAACCATAAATGACATTGGAATGATACACGTATGACAAAAAATGCTGAAATAAAACATTTTCAAAGAAGAGGTCATCATCATTCCTCAACAGATATGATGAAGATAGCAGGTGGCCCTGCGGATATCATGGACGGATGAGGCGCATTGGTCCATAATGCGCCGCCTCATCCGTCAGTAATACTCTCAACTTTTTATCTCATAGAAATAATAAATGTAAAAAGAATTTACCGTATATTCATAACGTAAGATTAAACGAATATTTAATTATTTAGTGATGTACTGCAGAAAAAGAGTCACCTCTTCTAACATGCAAGCCGGAACTCCAAGGGAGGAAGTACTATCTACTATAATAATACAGCGTTCTCAGTTGGTGCAGAACTAGCATCTAAATAAAATGTTCGAAAGCAGTCAAACATAAAAAGATAAGCAACTTTCAAATGAAATTTAATCCTCACCTCAACGACTATCCTAATATTTCTTTCGCTTTTCCTTAGCTTAATAAGTTGTATCCAAAATTATAGAGAGATAATACTTATATGCGAAACTTTACTGCAAAAAAGTCATTTTCATAACATCTAATACTACCTGCATTTTGGGTTTTGTTAAGCAGTTGTATGCACTTGCCCATTTAGATGAGCATTTGTAACGATAAATCTTCTAGATAAAAGTAATTTTCAATTGCGTTTCATGCTTTGGTACAAAGCAAAAATAATTTCTTTAGTTTCATCTCCTTAGTTGGACAATTAAGAAGTTGTTGATGAAATTTCAACTGGAAATGGTTAATCTGAAATGTAATGGCATGATAAAGTGTAATCATCAATGAAAAATCTGGCAGAAATTTACAAACACATTTTATATAATTGTTTCGCTGCGTTAAAAATCGAAATACACTCATGTCCATAAATTAAGGATAATTCGAGTCACGCGGAAATCGAACTCTAAAATATATAACCTGTAAAATCACTACACACATCTTCAAGAATCATATGCAAATTTCAGGAAGTAACCAGGTGACACCGATGGTACGTCACAATGACGAGAGTGTAAGAGAGTTATATATAAGGAATACAGGCAAAGAAGTAAAATTGTTCGCAGGCGCTTTATAAGCATTTCAGTGCAATAATCGAATATTTATGACACAAAGGACGCATTTGGATGATTTTTACGTAGTAGAATTATCGGCCGTCTGGAATGTGGGCGTACCCAACTGGAAGTATCAGACGGAATTGCCCAGAGTGTCATCTCCAGGCTTTGGCAACGATTCCAAGATGATGGTAATGTGAGTAGACGTTACAACACAGGTCGCCCCAGAGTTATAACGCCGAATGAGGACCGGTATTTGGCAGTTACTGCCAAAAGAAACAGTCAGAGCACACCCTCAGACCTGTCTCGTCAGCCCTCTTCAGCCACTGGTTCGACAATTTCAAGGCAGACCGTGTACAGACGCTTAGGGCAGATTGGTCTATATGCTCGTAGACCTGTCAGATGCGTTCCACTTACTGCAACTCACTGTCGCCTCCGGTTAGCCTGGAGTAGAGAGCATGCATTTTGGACACCGCAACAGTGGGCTTGTGTGATGTTTTCCGACGAGTCCAGGTTTAGCTTGCAGTCTGATTCTCGCCGGGCTTTCATATGGAGAGCTCCAGGTACCCGTTACCACCAAAAAACATCATTGAACGACACCGTTACGGTGGTGCTGGAGTGCTTGTTTGGGGTGGAATTATTCTGGGTTCCAGAACTGACCTGCATGTTCGAATTGAAACCATAACAAGCCAAATCTATCGGGACGTCATTCTGGAACAACATGCACGTTTGTTTCGGGGTGCCATTGGCGCACAATTTGAGTTTATGGATGACAACTCCCGTCCTCACCGTGCAAACATCGTAAGGGAATGCCTTCAATCGGAGGATATCACCCGTATGGACTGGCCAGCACTCTCACCGGACTTGAATCCAGTAGAGCACATGTGGAACATGCTTGGCCAACGAGTTGCAGCCCGTCAACCTCCTCCTACATGTCTACCGGAACTTCGGAGAGCATTGCTTTTTGAGTGGTGTAATATCCCCCAAGATCAGATCGATAATTTGATACTCAGCATGCCTAGGCGTTGTACGGACGGTATTGCATCGTCTGGGAGACATACAATGTATTAACAATCATACCAACCATATAATATTGTTTTTTGTAAATAGGTTTTTTTTTGTAATTTGTTCCAGGGAGAAAAAATCACTAATTTTTTTAATAATATCAAACATATAGCATCTCTTTTTGCTCTTTACCTTTTGTTTAATAAATAAGCGTTACAAATAAGTCAAATTTGTTTTGCTTCTAACTCTTCCTTTGCCTGATTTTGCATTATCCTTAATTTATGGACATGAGTGTATTTTTAGTATTTGGTAGTTTGCAGCTCTGCAAAAGAACTTTTTAAAGGTAAGATATATATAAAATCTAACATATCAGCATTCATCTTGTTGATTGGAAACGCCAACTTCCCCATCAATTAAGTGACATACGAACTCCCTCCCCCACAAAAATATTTCATTCATCTATTTAAAAAAATTTTTTTAAAGAAAAAGAAATCCTTGTGTACCCCAAAGTATCACACGAGACTTACAAATCGTAAGTAAAAAAGGCAAAATTGTAAGTAATAACATCAATTTTCAATAAAACAATGAAATAATACACAAAGAAAAAAAAGATAAATACAAAAATATAAAAATGTATAAAGAAATTATTTACAATGTTTAAAATAAAAGTCAACAAAATCGTTGAAAGCTCGGTAGGCCGAAGCTGAAAATACAAAAATCATAACATTTCGGCGGCGAATGAATTCCAATTAATTTTGGTTAATCTGCATTTCAATCGATTTCTTGCTTTATCAAGCAATAGGCAGTCAAAACGCAAGTTGAAAACACTTTGCTGAACGCTAAGATTGCAATAACATAAATTGGAAGACCTCAGCTTAAACCGTTCAAGATGTTGTTTATTCATCTAACTAGTAAATTAGTTTGACACCAACTGACTGTATTAAAACTAACATTTGATTTTTGATAGTGGAGAATTTTTATTTTGTTTGTTTGTTTTGTTTTATAAGTACCTCCATCTGAATCAAAATTTAAATTTTATTCCTTGTAAGCTGAAAACAAAGGTCTAAGATTAATTTCGTTTTGGCATTTTGTGCCGATTCACTATAAACGGCGTTTCAGCTTTCAAATTGTTACCACCAAATATTAGAGCCCTGCATTATATTTAAAGAAATGGAATAATGAGGAATCTGCATGAATGTATGTATGTTTCTCACACTGTGAAGAAATAACGGCACCTAGAGACATCAAATTTTGAATAACGTGGTCCTCCATTCGAATATGGGCATCCGGAAGCCCGAATTTGGAATTTTAATTTTTTTATTATCTGTTTCCTATTTTGTCAAACATTAAAGAATTTTTTATTAACAAATTGAGCGATTTGAAAGCGAGCAGTGGCAACACTGTACGGAGAAACAAAATTATCTCCAGCGCGCGAGACTACGTATCAGAAATTCTAAAGATAAGCTCTTTAAAATATTTTGTCATATTGCTCTTGAATTGAATTTAAGATTTAACGGCGAAGAACATGATATTTAATCGGCAAAGGTAACACACAAAACGTTAAAAAACACCCCTCTAGGCATAATATAAAATCTGAAAGCTCTCAGATTTTTTTTTTCCCCGTGTGTGTGTATGTGAAAATAATCATTAATGAACCACGACGTGCAGTGGTGCTTATTTTAACTTCCAAAGACATGTTTGGGAAACTAATCTATTCCGCCAATCAAAGAGCCAATCAACCATCCGAGAAATACTTTTATGACTAAATAATGTATAAAATCCGAATTTAATATGCCATTGGATTAAATTAGTTTGGGTTAACTTTCGCAAAGCTAAAATTTTTGAAGTACTATTGTAGAAACATTAGGAATTTTTTTTTTAAAAGCAGGCAAGATGAAAAATTAGCAACGCCTTCTCCGGGAATCGAACCGCGGACCTCGCAGTTACGCGCTGAGCGTGCAGACCATTACACCACGAAGGCTTACTAAGCATGAGGAAGAAATACCTTATACTATTAATTTGTTTTTAAGTACTGTAAAAAAACAATTTTTTAAGTACTATTTTTGTTTCGAACCAATGTCAGCAGAAGCAAAGAATAAAAAATTACCTTACATAGCTATTGAAGTCAACCATCTTTTTGTGCAGTCTAGCATATTCGGAAATGCCCAGTTTCACAAGAACATCGCAGACGAGAGGAAAGAAATTTCTAATTCCGGTTTGTTTAAAAAACTGAGACACAACGTTGACAGACTGATCCAAGATCTGCCTTCTAGGATCATCCACGGCCATTCGCCTTCCGAAGAGAAGAGACGAAACGTTGTTGGAAACGCTGGAAGTGAGCCATTTGGTGATATTTACGGGTTTCCCATTTTGCTCTTTGACAATTTTAATCACATCATCAACTTCCTCCTGTCGGAAAAGAATAAGACAAGATGAACAACTATTCCAATAATCCTGCAATTTTGTAGTAATTAGATAATTGTTAGTTATTGCTTCAATACTTTCATAATATTTTATGTAATTTTTAAAAATTATTTCTCCTGTGTTCTATAAACCTTGGTATATTTCATTCTGTACATTATGCTCAAAGATGAGTTGATTTAATTAATGTTCTTATCAAGACAATGCATACGTGGGTTATCTGCCAAAATAAAGTTGAGCAATTCATAAATTTTAACAATAATAAACAAAAACAAATCTATATTTTATACTAAAAATGTAAGAAAAAGAGATATTAATTTCGTAGTATATAATATGCCTAATAATATGTTATAATTTCTATAAATAAATCTAAATTACTGTTCCTAAATGTTGTAGCATTATTTAACGGAAAAAATTCTTAGGATATTATGATGTAGTAATAAACTGGCGGACAACTGTTAAAGACGGATCCAAGTGGCTATATAGCCTTAGCTCGTTAAAAGGCAAGTGCGTTTGATGCCAAGTGAAATAAAATGACAGAATACTACGCCATAACAATAAAGATAATTTATTGTGCTCTGAAATCTATAAGGCTTTGAAAAGTGTTCAAGGGACAAATTGGCCATATTGTGCTGAATACGTAAAAGTGAAAAAAATGCAATTACCGTCCGCAGGCATTCTGGCGTAAGATGTCAATTCGAGTATGTCCACCATGGAAGACGATATAAGATTCCACGCGTCGTGTTATACTTTGAAAACATTATCCAACAGCTGTTGGGGTAATTTATTTTAGTCCTCCGTCAGTGCACTGATGAGGGTGTGCTTGCATATTGGAGTGCTTACGGAACATGCGAACATGAGGCAGCAGAAGATCATTAATCTATCGTTTACCAGACATAGTCGCAGTTGCAATCACATGTAGGGGCGGGCAGAAATTGATTATACTGCCGGCGCATACCATGGTACTGCATCTCGGATAAAGGTCCTTTTCTGGATATTTTCTAGACGATAAGCAGTACCACTCTCACGCCAGATCAGTTGGCGTGTATAATCCGGTAACAGGTTGAACCTACACAAACTCAGTTCTATTGAGTCCAATTACTATGCTCGCGATACCATTGAAAACCGGCGGTATGTTGCTGTCTGGTCAATGGAATGACATAGTAGGACGACGAGCATATAGTCATCCATATAGTGATGCAAACGTCTGTCTACATTTTTTCGGGAGATTAGCTTGCCTGTAACAGCAAGTAATGATTTACTACCTCAATAGTTGTGCTGCCCTGGATCTTTTTGTAGATAACATTATGTACCTATCTTCTGCAAGCGTCGCATTGCGAACACGTCCTCTCCCGTGACGTTTGCTACGTATGTCATTTGTTTGAAATTATTTCCAAAGCCTTGAAACAACACTGTAGCTGACGTCGAACTTCCAAAAAGCATTCTAAAGTCTTCTTGTGTGTTTTGAGAGCTTAAACTGGGAGACCCTACCAAAGCCGTGCCTACATATTTTTTCACCTGAGGCAAAAAGGTAAATGTGCGCCCCTGTGTGCAATGCAAAATTGTTCATCTTCCCATTTGTGTGTAGGGGGAAGGGAGAGAATAAATAAATAATATTAAAAGATGTTTGAAAACATAACTTTATACAAAAGCGCGCAATATATATATATATATATATATATATATATATAAAATAATACATAGAGTATAAATTAACTATATTTATATATATTTGATACTCATTAAAGTAACTATTTTAAATGAAAATACAATAAATCTAACATTTAATTATAACTTTGTATATTCCAGAAAGTGAAACATATACAATGATTAACAATTTTGAAATGGAAAACATTAAAAATATGCTTTTTGAAAAATGTAAAATAATATTTAGTATAAATAAAACATAAATATGCTTGAAATAATTCTCCACTAGCTACAGTAACTGGCAACGTTAAAAAAATTCCTAACGCTGCTTCCAAATTCGGATTGGGCTGAACTAAATTATAACCGTGAATTATTTTTAAAAGTTCTAAACTTGTAGCTGCTTTTGTATCTGGAGTTATTGAAATAGCATGATTTTTAAAACTAGATATTTCTGACTAAATTTCTTCAGCGCTCATATCATTCGGAAATTTAAGTGCTAAGCTGCTGCCTTTAAATTACTTATTATTTCAATCTAATGACATTAATTGTTCACCGGTTAGAAACTGAAAACCAGAAGATATTTCATTTAACTTTTCGTATCGCCATTTCAGTTGCGAAATTAAAACGTCGAACACTTCTTTTAATTTGTATAAAAATATGTTTTTCTGAAAAACTACAATTTATATCAATTGATTCCTCGCAATTTTATTTATTAACTTTTCATTTTCGTTTCTCTTCAAATCCTGATGCTATATTCATCTCTAAAGCTAAAGTTTTACATTTTTCAAAAATGCATTCAGAAATATTTTCTCACATTTCCAGTAATGAAAGACATAGTACCTCTATTAAGCGTGCCGATTTATGGACAGTTATAGTTTTTGACTGCAAAGCGTTATTTATTTTTTAGATTTCTTGTAGTATTAAATTCCACGCAGATAATAAACATAAAATTTTTAAATTGTTTGTTTCAAAATGCTGTCATTTTCAGCCCATTGCAAAGATTTGTTTTTTTTTTAGCTGGATTGTTTATAACACAAAATTCTTTTAATATTCACTGATGTATATCGAAATTAAAAGTTAAAAAAGCATAAGTTTTAAAAATAAATTTTTCTGAATTTTTGATCGAATAGCTAATTTGACGCCCCTTGTATTTGTTCACCTGAGTCAAGTGCCTCACGTGCTTCACCTCGTACCGGCCTTGGACCCTACCGAACTACGAAGGCGAAGTAGCGAATTCTCGGTAGTTCTTGGAAGAATGACTGCAGACGAAGGATCTAACAACCATTTTATTTTCACTCGGTGCTCAGAAATTTAACCATCACTTGTGGGTAAGTAACTTGAATACAAAATAGTATGTACAATCACAATGAATTAAATTTTAGCCACACGGCTGCCCCTACTCAACCTAAACCGCTTGATCGGCTGCACACAGCAAAGCCGACCCTAGAATATCGATATAATCTAAAGTAAGTAATTAGCTAGCACCTACTATTCAACTGTAGAGATACTTTCAGACACGCGGCATAATTTCAGAACTAACTCTCCTACTGCGAACTCTTCAACTTCTGCTACTTAAATACTATTTTCGAACTCACTTAGATTTGTATATACATCATTTAAATTTGCATTCTGGCCGGAACTTGAAATCAGAAGGGAAAGGAAAGTTTCTTAAATAAAAATAATTGGTTAGAACAAAATAATGCTACTTAAATACTATTTTCGAACTCACTTAGATTTGTATATACATCATTTAAATTTGCATTCTGGCCGGAACTTGAAATCAGAAGGGAAAGGAAAGTTTCTTAAATAAAAATAATTGGTTAGAACAAAATAATGCTACTTAAATACTATTTTCGAACTCACTTAGATTTGTATATACATCATTTAAATTTGCATTCTGGCCGGAACTTGAAATCAGAAGGGAAAGGAAAGTTTCTTAAATAAAAATAATTGGTTAGAACAAAATAATGCTACTTAAATACTATTTTCGAACTCACTTAGATTTGTATATACATCATTTAAATTTGCATTCTGGCCGGAACTTGAAATCAGAAGGGAAAGGAAAGTTTCTTAAATAAAAATAATTGGTTAGAACAAAATAATGCTACTTAAATACTATTTTCGAACTCACTTAGATTTGTATATACATCATTTAAATTTGCATTCTGGCCGGAACTTGAAATCAGAAGGGAAAGGAAAGTTTCTTAAATAAAAATAATTGGTTAGAACAAAATAATGCTACTTAAATACTATTTTCGAACTCACTTAGATTTGTATATACATCATTTAAATTTGCATTCTGGCCGGAACTTGAAATCAGAAGGGAAAGGAAAGTTTCTTAAATAAAAATAATTGGTTAGAACAAAATAATGCTACTTAAATACTATTTTCGAACTCACTTAGATTTGTATATACATCATTTAAATTTGCATTCTGGCCGGAACTTGAAATCAGAAGGGAAAGGAAAGTTTCTTAAATAAAAATAATTGGTTAGAACAAAATAATGCTACTTAAATACTATTTTCGAACTCACTTAGATTTGTATATACATCATTTAAATTTGCATTCTGGCCGGAACTTGAAATCAGAAGGGAAAGGAAAGTTTCTTAAATAAAAATAATTGGTTAGAACAAAATAATGCTACTTAAATACTATTTTCGAACTCACTTAGATTTGTATATACATCATTTAAATTTGCATTCTGGCCGGAACTTGAAATCAGAAGGGAAAGGAAAGTTTCTTAAATAAAAATAATTGGTTAGAACAAAATAATGCTACTTAAATACTATTTTCGAACTCACTTAGATTTGTATATACATCATTTAAATTTGCATTCTGGCCGGAACTTGAAATCAGAAGGGAAAGGAAAGTTTCTTAAATAAAAATAATTGGTTAGAACAAAATAATGCTACTTAAATACTATTTTCGAACTCACTTAGATTTGTATATACATCATTTAAATTTGCATTCTGGCCGGAACTTGAAATCAGAAGGGAAAGGAAAGTTTCTTAAATAAAAATAATTGGTTAGAACAAAATAATGCTACTTAAATACTATTTTCGAACTCACTTAGATTTGTATATACATCATTTAAATTTGCATTCTGGCCGGAACTTGAAATCAGAAGGGAAAGGAAAGTTTCTTAAATAAAAATAATTGGTTAGAACAAAATAATGCTACTTAAATACTATTTTCGAACTCACTTAGATTTGTATATACATCATTTAAATTTGCATTCTGGCCGGAACTTGAAATCAGAAGGGAAAGGAAAGTTTCTTAAATAAAAATAATTGGTTAGAACAAAATAATGCTACTTAAATACTATTTTCGAACTCACTTAGATTTGTATATACATCATTTAAATTTGCATTCTGGCCGGAACTTGAAATCAGAAGGGAAAGGAAAGTTTCTTAAATAAAAATAATTGGTTAGAACAAAATAATGCTACTTAAATACTATTTTCGAACTCACTTAGATTTGTATATACATCATTTAAATTTGCATTCTGGCCGGAACTTGAAATCAGAAGGGAAAGGAAAGTTTCTTAAATAAAAATAATTGGTTAGAACAAAATAATGCTACTTAAATACTATTTTCGAACTCACTTAGATTTGTATATACATCATTTAAATTTGCATTCTGGCCGGAACTTGAAATCAGAAGGGAAAGGAAAGTTTCTTAAATAAAAATAATTGGTTAGAACAAAATAATGCTACTTAAATACTATTTTCGAACTCACTTAGATTTGTATATACATCATTTAAATTTGCATTCTGGCCGGAACTTGAAATCAGAAGGGAAAGGAAAGTTTCTTAAATAAAAATAATTGGTTAGAACAAAATAATGCTACTTAAATACTATTTTCGAACTCACTTAGATTTGTATATACATCATTTAAATTTGCATTCTGGCCGGAACTTGAAATCAGAAGGGAAAGGAAAGTTTCTTAAATAAAAATAATTGGTTAGAACAAAATAATGCTACTTAAATACTATTTTCGAACTCACTTAGATTTGTATATACATCATTTAAATTTGCATTCTGGCCGGAACTTGAAATCAGAAGGGAAAGGAAAGTTTCTTAAATAAAAATAATTGGTTAGAACAAAATAATGCTACTTAAATACTATTTTCGAACTCACTTAGATTTGTATATACATCATTTAAATTTGCATTCTGGCCGGAACTTGAAATCAGAAGGGAAAGGAAAGTTTCTTAAATAAAAATAATTGGTTAGAACAAAATAATGCTACTTAAATACTATTTTCGAACTCACTTAGATTTGTATATACATCATTTAAATTTGCATTCTGGCCGGAACTTGAAATCAGAAGGGAAAGGAAAGTTTCTTAAATAAAAATAATTGGTTAGAACAAAATAATGCTACTTAAATACTATTTTCGAACTCACTTAGATTTGTATATACATCATTTAAATTTGCATTCTGGCCGGAACTTGAAATCAGAAGGGAAAGGAAAGTTTCTTAAATAAAAATAATTGGTTAGAACAAAATAATGCTACTTAAATACTATTTTCGAACTCACTTAGATTTGTATATACATCATTTAAATTTGCATTCTGGCCGGAACTTGAAATCAGAAGGGAAAGGAAAGTTTCTTAAATAAAAATAATTGGTTAGAACAAAATAATGCTACTTAAATACTATTTTCGAACTCACTTAGATTTGTATATACATCATTTAAATTTGCATTCTGGCCGGAACTTGAAATCAGAAGGGAAAGGAAAGTTTCTTAAATAAAAATAATTGGTTAGAACAAAATAATGCTACTTAAATACTATTTTCGAACTCACTTAGATTTGTATATACATCATTTAAATTTGCATTCTGGCCGGAACTTGAAATCAGAAGGGAAAGGAAAGTTTCTTAAATAAAAATAATTGGTTAGAACAAAATAATGCTACTTAAATACTATTTTCGAACTCACTTAGATTTGTATATACATCATTTAAATTTGCATTCTGGCCGGAACTTGAAATCAGAAGGGAAAGGAAAGTTTCTTAAATAAAAATAATTGGTTAGAACAAAATAATGCTACTTAAATACTATTTTCGAACTCACTTAGATTTGTATATACATCATTTAAATTTGCATTCTGGCCGGAACTTGAAATCAGAAGGGAAAGGAAAGTTTCTTAAATAAAAATAATTGGTTAGAACAAAATAATGCTACTTAAATACTATTTTCGAACTCACTTAGATTTGTATATACATCATTTAAATTTGCATTCTGGCCGGAACTTGAAATCAGAAGGGAAAGGAAAGTTTCTTAAATAAAAATAATTGGTTAGAACAAAATAATGCTACTTAAATACTATTTTCGAACTCACTTAGATTTGTATATACATCATTTAAATTTGCATTCTGGCCGGAACTTGAAATCAGAAGGGAAAGGAAAGTTTCTTAAATAAAAATAATTGGTTAGAACAAAATAATGCTACTTAAATACTATTTTCGAACTCACTTAGATTTGTATATACATCATTTAAATTTGCATTCTGGCCGGAACTTGAAATCAGAAGGGAAAGGAAAGTTTCTTAAATAAAAATAATTGGTTAGAACAAAATAATGCTACTTAAATACTATTTTCGAACTCACTTAGATTTGTATATACATCATTTAAATTTGCATTCTGGCCGGAACTTGAAATCAGAAGGGAAAGGAAAGTTTCTTAAATAAAAATAATTGGTTAGAACAAAATAATGCTACTTAAATACTATTTTCGAACTCACTTAGATTTGTATATACATCATTTAAATTTGCATTCTGGCCGGAACTTGAAATCAGAAGGGAAAGGAAAGTTTCTTAAATAAAAATAATTGGTTAGAACAAAATAATGCTACTTAAATACTATTTTCGAACTCACTTAGATTTGTATATACATCATTTAAATTTGCATTCTGGCCGGAACTTGAAATCAGAAGGGAAAGGAAAGTTTCTTAAATAAAAATAATTGGTTAGAACAAAATAATGCTACTTAAATACTATTTTCGAACTCACTTAGATTTGTATATACATCATTTAAATTTGCATTCTGGCCGGAACTTGAAATCAGAAGGGAAAGGAAAGTTTCTTAAATAAAAATAATTGGTTAGAACAAAATAATGCTACTTAAATACTATTTTCGAACTCACTTAGATTTGTATATACATCATTTAAATTTGCATTCTGGCCGGAACTTGAAATCAGAAGGGAAAGGAAAGTTTCTTAAATAAAAATAATTGGTTAGAACAAAATAATGCTACTTAAATACTATTTTCGAACTCACTTAGATTTGTATATACATCATTTAAATTTGCATTCTGGCCGGAACTTGAAATCAGAAGGGAAAGGAAAGTTTCTTAAATAAAAATAATTGGTTAGAACAAAATAATGCTACTTAAATACTATTTTCGAACTCACTTAGATTTGTATATACATCATTTAAATTTGCATTCTGGCCGGAACTTGAAATCAGAAGGGAAAGGAAAGTTTCTTAAATAAAAATAATTGGTTAGAACAAAATAATGCTACTTAAATACTATTTTCGAACTCACTTAGATTTGTATATACATCATTTAAATTTGCATTCTGGCCGGAACTTGAAATCAGAAGGGAAAGGAAAGTTTCTTAAATAAAAATAATTGGTTAGAACAAAATAATGCTACTTAAATACTATTTTCGAACTCACTTAGATTTGTATATACATCATTTAAATTTGCATTCTGGCCGGAACTTGAAATCAGAAGGGAAAGGAAAGTTTCTTAAATAAAAATAATTGGTTAGAACAAAATAATGCTACTTAAATACTATTTTCGAACTCACTTAGATTTGTATATACATCATTTAAATTTGCATTCTGGCCGGAACTTGAAATCAGAAGGGAAAGGAAAGTTTCTTAAATAAAAATAATTGGTTAGAACAAAATAATGCTACTTAAATACTATTTTCGAACTCACTTAGATTTGTATATACATCATTTAAATTTGCATTCTGGCCGGAACTTGAAATCAGAAGGGAAAGGAAAGTTTCTTAAATAAAAATAATTGGTTAGAACAAAATAATGCTACTTAAATACTATTTTCGAACTCACTTAGATTTGTATATACATCATTTAAATTTGCATTCTGGCCGGAACTTGAAATCAGAAGGGAAAGGAAAGTTTCTTAAATAAAAATAATTGGTTAGAACAAAATAATGCTACTTAAATACTATTTTCGAACTCACTTAGATTTGTATATACATCATTTAAATTTGCATTCTGGCCGGAACTTGAAATCAGAAGGGAAAGGAAAGTTTCTTAAATAAAAATAATTGGTTAGAACAAAATAATGCTACTTAAATACTATTTTCGAACTCACTTAGATTTGTATATACATCATTTAAATTTGCATTCTGGCCGGAACTTGAAATCAGAAGGGAAAGGAAAGTTTCTTAAATAAAAATAATTGGTTAGAACAAAATAATGCTACTTAAATACTATTTTCGAACTCACTTAGATTTGTATATACATCATTTAAATTTGCATTCTGGCCGGAACTTGAAATCAGAAGGGAAAGGAAAGTTTCTTAAATAAAAATAATTGGTTAGAACAAAATAATGCTACTTAAATACTATTTTCGAACTCACTTAGATTTGTATATACATCATTTAAATTTGCATTCTGGCCGGAACTTGAAATCAGAAGGGAAAGGAAAGTTTCTTAAATAAAAATAATTGGTTAGAACAAAATAATGCTACTTAAATACTATTTTCGAACTCACTTAGATTTGTATATACATCATTTAAATTTGCATTCTGGCCGGAACTTGAAATCAGAAGGGAAAGGAAAGTTTCTTAAATAAAAATAATTGGTTAGAACAAAATAATGCTACTTAAATACTATTTTCGAACTCACTTAGATTTGTATATACATCATTTAAATTTGCATTCTGGCCGGAACTTGAAATCAGAAGGGAAAGGAAAGTTTCTTAAATAAAAATAATTGGTTAGAACAAAATAATGCTACTTAAATACTATTTTCGAACTCACTTAGATTTGTATATACATCATTTAAATTTGCATTCTGGCCGGAACTTGAAATCAGAAGGGAAAGGAAAGTTTCTTAAATAAAAATAATTGGTTAGAACAAAATAATGCTACTTAAATACTATTTTCGAACTCACTTAGATTTGTATATACATCATTTAAATTTGCATTCTGGCCGGAACTTGAAATCAGAAGGGAAAGGAAAGTTTCTTAAATAAAAATAATTGGTTAGAACAAAATAATGCTACTTAAATACTATTTTCGAACTCACTTAGATTTGTATATACATCATTTAAATTTGCATTCTGGCCGGAACTTGAAATCAGAAGGGAAAGGAAAGTTTCTTAAATAAAAATAATTGGTTAGAACAAAATAATGCTACTTAAATACTATTTTCGAACTCACTTAGATTTGTATATACATCATTTAAATTTGCATTCTGGCCGGAACTTGAAATCAGAAGGGAAAGGAAAGTTTCTTAAATAAAAATAATTGGTTAGAACAAAATAATGCTACTTAAATACTATTTTCGAACTCACTTAGATTTGTATATACATCATTTAAATTTGCATTCTGGCCGGAACTTGAAATCAGAAGGGAAAGGAAAGTTTCTTAAATAAAAATAATTGGTTAGAACAAAATAATGCTACTTAAATACTATTTTCGAACTCACTTAGATTTGTATATACATCATTTAAATTTGCATTCTGGCCGGAACTTGAAATCAGAAGGGAAAGGAAAGTTTCTTAAATAAAAATAATTGGTTAGAACAAAATAATGCTACTTAAATACTATTTTCGAACTCACTTAGATTTGTATATACATCATTTAAATTTGCATTCTGGCCGGAACTTGAAATCAGAAGGGAAAGGAAAGTTTCTTAAATAAAAATAATTGGTTAGAACAAAATAATGCTACTTAAATACTATTTTCGAACTCACTTAGATTTGTATATACATCATTTAAATTTGCATTCTGGCCGGAACTTGAAATCAGAAGGGAAAGGAAAGTTTCTTAAATAAAAATAATTGGTTAGAACAAAATAATGCTACTTAAATACTATTTTCGAACTCACTTAGATTTGTATATACATCATTTAAATTTGCATTCTGGCCGGAACTTGAAATCAGAAGGGAAAGGAAAGTTTCTTAAATAAAAATAATTGGTTAGAACAAAATAATGCTACTTAAATACTATTTTCGAACTCACTTAGATTTGTATATACATCATTTAAATTTGCATTCTGGCCGGAACTTGAAATCAGAAGGGAAAGGAAAGTTTCTTAAATAAAAATAATTGGTTAGAACAAAATAATGCTACTTAAATACTATTTTCGAACTCACTTAGATTTGTATATACATCATTTAAATTTGCATTCTGGCCGGAACTTGAAATCAGAAGGGAAAGGAAAGTTTCTTAAATAAAAATAATTGGTTAGAACAAAATAATGCTACTTAAATACTATTTTCGAACTCACTTAGATTTGTATATACATCATTTAAATTTGCATTCTGGCCGGAACTTGAAATCAGAAGGGAAAGGAAAGTTTCTTAAATAAAAATAATTGGTTAGAACAAAATAATGCTACTTAAATACTATTTTCGAACTCACTTAGATTTGTATATACATCATTTAAATTTGCATTCTGGCCGGAACTTGAAATCAGAAGGGAAAGGAAAGTTTCTTAAATAAAAATAATTGGTTAGAACAAAATAATGCTACTTAAATACTATTTTCGAACTCACTTAGATTTGTATATACATCATTTAAATTTGCATTCTGGCCGGAACTTGAAATCAGAAGGGAAAGGAAAGTTTCTTAAATAAAAATAATTGGTTAGAACAAAATAATGCTACTTAAATACTATTTTCGAACTCACTTAGATTTGTATATACATCATTTAAATTTGCATTCTGGCCGGAACTTGAAATCAGAAGGGAAAGGAAAGTTTCTTAAATAAAAATAATTGGTTAGAACAAAATAATGCTACTTAAATACTATTTTCGAACTCACTTAGATTTGTATATACATCATTTAAATTTGCATTCTGGCCGGAACTTGAAATCAGAAGGGAAAGGAAAGTTTCTTAAATAAAAATAATTGGTTAGAACAAAATAATGCTACTTAAATACTATTTTCGAACTCACTTAGATTTGTATATACATCATTTAAATTTGCATTCTGGCCGGAACTTGAAATCAGAAGGGAAAGGAAAGTTTCTTAAATAAAAATAATTGGTTAGAACAAAATAATGCTACTTAAATACTATTTTCGAACTCACTTAGATTTGTATATACATCATTTAAATTTGCATTCTGGCCGGAACTTGAAATCAGAAGGGAAAGGAAAGTTTCTTAAATAAAAATAATTGGTTAGAACAAAATAATGCTACTTAAATACTATTTTCGAACTCACTTAGATTTGTATATACATCATTTAAATTTGCATTCTGGCCGGAACTTGAAATCAGAAGGGAAAGGAAAGTTTCTTAAATAAAAATAATTGGTTAGAACAAAATAATGCTACTTAAATACTATTTTCGAACTCACTTAGATTTGTATATACATCATTTAAATTTGCATTCTGGCCGGAACTTGAAATCAGAAGGGAAAGGAAAGTTTCTTAAATAAAAATAATTGGTTAGAACAAAATAATGCTACTTAAATACTATTTTCGAACTCACTTAGATTTGTATATACATCATTTAAATTTGCATTCTGGCCGGAACTTGAAATCAGAAGGGAAAGGAAAGTTTCTTAAATAAAAATAATTGGTTAGAACAAAATAATGCTACTTAAATACTATTTTCGAACTCACTTAGATTTGTATATACATCATTTAAATTTGCATTCTGGCCGGAACTTGAAATCAGAAGGGAAAGGAAAGTTTCTTAAATAAAAATAATTGGTTAGAACAAAATAATGCTACTTAAATACTATTTTCGAACTCACTTAGATTTGTATATACATCATTTAAATTTGCATTCTGGCCGGAACTTGAAATCAGAAGGGAAAGGAAAGTTTCTTAAATAAAAATAATTGGTTAGAACAAAATAATGCTACTTAAATACTATTTTCGAACTCACTTAGATTTGTATATACATCATTTAAATTTGCATTCTGGCCGGAACTTGAAATCAGAAGGGAAAGGAAAGTTTCTTAAATAAAAATAATTGGTTAGAACAAAATAAGGTCTTTACAATATGTGTTATTTTTCGTCCTTCTTCAGTGTTCCCAATATAATGGTCACGTATAAAACCATCCAAGTGATGTCGGGAAGACGTTCTTAAAAATTGCCCACCAGGGTATTTATACCTAACATATTTTCTGGTTTTCAGTTTTCATGAGTGCCAAATTAATCAGGTATATGAATTTTTATGTGATGTTAATGTTTCAATGTTAATTTTTTCAATGTTAAAAGTAAAGTGCAGAACGTAAGCTAAAATCCTAATTGAAAAATGTTATTTCACAGAACTACTGCTGCTAATGTATCATTCTTAGCGAATTAAAATCTTTTCTGACACAAAACAACACACGCCAAACAAGCTCCTGCAGAAAGATACATGCGTCAGATTTGCCTATCGACGAGTTTTAAGTTAAGCATTTTTTTAATCTTTAATAATAATGTTCTTGCTTTCAAATTAAGTTATTGTCAATAAAATGTTTATAAAGTATGTAATTCTATTTTCTTCCTTGTTTATTGAAATAATTTAACCTAAAAAAGTATCTTTTCTATGTTAACTAAACTTTATCGGCTGCAGAATTTCCCAGTAGGTTATGAACATATGTTTTACCCTAGATATTTTCATTTTTTTCCCTTAAGAGTTACTGTTGGATGTCAGATGCTCTAAAATATTAATGCAAGCATTTATATAATTACTCCTCATTCAGTTTTCTCTGTTTCTACCTTTATTTTCTTCACGAGACATATTTAAAAACAAAAATCTGTGCATCGTACGTACATCAAAAATATGTGACAAGACACACTGCATAAAAATGGTATATTATTGTGTCACATAACAATAATCTGTATTCCTACAGTGGTCGAAGTCTATCTGATATTAAGAAATCCAAATAACTGTTTGTGCTTCTTTACCTAACAACGTTTGCTATATATTTTTAAATAAATCAGCAAATTTATTTATTTAGAAATATTTCATAACTATAAGTATTATTATAATTAAAAAATATTTCCGAAAAGTAAGATGCAATAGTTTATGGTTTATTTGATTACAGCAAAGTAATCGATTGTTATCTAATTAAGAGAAGGGATGCTATCGTGGAGGACTTTTAAAGGGAAACTGGCTTGTTTCCATGTTACACATGGGGAAAATTACGAAAACGACCAAGCCGTCAGCCCGTTCGCCTGGAATCGAACCTAAGTCGAACTATCAGTGTTCAGCGATGTTACCGCTCAGTTGCTGATAGGAAGTAAGATGCAAAATACAAATTTCCTATAAAATTAAAAAATGAGATTATTTTTTAATTTACGTAAATGCCCATGGAAATTTTTACTTCAATTAATAAAAGAATGAAATTAAATTTTATTCAACGTCACCCTAAAACTAAAAACATAAAATGAGTTTCTATTTTTATTATGTAAAATAAAACAAGGAAATTCTTTATCCCCCATAGTCTCTTTAAATTTATTTAAAATGAATTGAGACGTTAGTTTTTCATTAGATTCAATACTAAAATTAACGCAATATGCAGCAAAGTCCCGGTAATACAGCATATCATAAAAACATACTTCACTCTAGAAATGAATAACAATAATAATAATACTTACGTATTATTATTACTGTAATATGTGCTTTACTCCAAACATATTGTCCTATAGCTTGCAAATGAGTTACAATTTCGAAAACAGCAACTATGACCGAGTATCCTAATCATGATACCATCTACCTTTTTTGAAGTACTATGCCGAACTTAAAAAATACATATTAGCGTTTCCTTTGCTTATCATCACAATATTTGTTTTTTTTTTTTTTTTTTCTGTTATACGCCTTTTATGGGTATATCTTAAGCGAATCTATTTTATAAAGCAAAAATTTTATTAGTGTAGGCATAAAAATATAAAATTACATGCTGATTTCAGTATTCAATAATTCACTCCGCTTTTGCGTTCTTATGTTTATAACAATAAAATACCGTTACCTTTTTTCTGTGGGTCTACATCAGCAGTCAGTCTTCAATAATTCTATGTTATCTGCTTTAAGCCAGATAATCGGGAGTGAGCTATAAGATTTAGGTTTTTCGGCAAGTAAAGAAAGATCAGATCAACATTTCGACTTTTATCGTTTTTCTATGTTACTCTGATTTTTAACCAGACAAATACATGGGAGACGCGTGTTATTCAGCTTGCCATGTGAATTAATTCACTTAGATCTTATATTTATATTTACATTATCAGTAACAGATTCATATCCAATTTTGAGTCTCTGAAAGCAAAGTAATATAGTTTATAAAAACATAAAAAGAATATTAGGAAAAGTTTTGGAACCTATGAAGAACATGAATTTATATAATATCAAATATTTTCAATTTTCTTTCTCTAATTTCAATATCAAGTATATAAATTTGCAATCACATCAGCGTCATGATTCACGGAAATTTCATCTCTTCGTAAAATTCCTCTACTGGTTATTAATGGATACTGAAATACTTCATAATTTATAGAAATGCAGAGAATTGTGTTAATTGATTACGTCTGGGTAGATATTAAATTGCTTTTCGAATAATTTAGCTTTCGGAACATGATTTCCATGAAATGCAACTGTACCTGTACTAGAGTCTCCCATGCAGTTCTTCCCAATCCAAGGTCTCGCATGGCTCGGACGCAATACCTTCGCTGCTGTACCCATTCATTTCCATTTACGCTTGAAAAACCTGCATAAAAAGTTTTGTAAACTGTAAAATGTATTCCAGTAAAGTTAATGGTAAAAATGAGTTGTAATCATTTCATTGAAAGTTTTTTGGCAATTTGTATTTCAGCCCCTAAACGGTAATTAATATATGTACCGTTTTAGCAATTAGAGTGTCAAAACCCTGCATTATTCAAAAAATAATCTCAGATGAATTGAAATCAGAGAATTAAAGAGTAAAATCTGGGCTACATTAAAAGCTTCGAGTTTCATTTAGTTCTTCTTTAGAAAATTCGTTATTTTAATTTGATGCTTTCTTCTTTACTTAACAAATATTTAAGACTCCTTTCATAAATTCATTTCCATTATCCATTTTATTCCAATTTAATTGTCTTTGCCTCATACAATAAAATGCTCATTGCCCCAATAAATTAAAATTGTAAGTGAACAAATTAACTTAAAATACTGATATTTGATGAAATGTTTTATTATTATTTTTTTTATTTATTTATATTCGTGTTGAACATAAGAATTTAAGAGAAAGACTTCAGAAATATATTCTTGTAAGAACATAATGATGTTAACGCAATGTTTTAAGATTATAACTTTTAACCTACCTACAGAAGGTTGGGACTAAAAATCTTCTTCTGAAAACGCGGACCAATTAGGAGCGGTATTTGTAGCAGGAACGGGAAAAACTATAGAGATGCAAAAACTACGAGCTAATGGGAACATGGTGGGAATTAATATTACGCAAAACAAGCTTCGCTTACTCACGCTTAAGTAATACCATGGATATATTGGCATAGACGGCATATTATGCTACTAAGGAGGCTGCCAGAAAGGAGAATGTAGATTATCATCTTCCTATATCTATAAGTTATACTAGTAAAGATTAAGGTTGCCAAACACGTGCTTGAAACTTTGGGCAGACTAACTGGAACAAAGGTAATATTGGAAGAGAAGCATATGAAAATTTTCCAAAGGTTTCCTTAAAAAAGCTTGAAGACAGATTCATTGCTGACGCACTGATGAAATACCACGAAAAATTTTCGTCCTATATCAAGATGTTCCTCAGAGCGAATGTAAAGTGTGAATGTGGGGTCAGACGAAAGTTGCAGATGCCAAGCGCTACATCTACCGATGCCTGCTTTCGATAGGGAAATCCTGAGATTCCTCATGAACAACGAAGACAAGATCTTTGTAGAGATATGAACCGTTTATATAGCATGAGAAAATGTAAAGTATCATCTTTATGTATTTGCAAGTACTGTATAGAATTTTTTTCTACATGATATATATGTAGGATGTAGGTGTATTTACAAACTATAGGAACAGTGCTACTGACGACAATGGTAGTGATATTTAGTAATTTAATGACGAAAACGCGCGAACATAATTAACACGAAAATAACATAAAATGAAATAAGAAAAAAATAAGAAGAGAAAAGGTCTGTCCATGACACCATAAAAACAGAATAATATCATATTAAGCGGAATCACGTCATAAAAAGAATTCATAGTTCTCTTGGTTTTTCAAACTTCATCATCGCTTATGTCTATCCTTTCTGAAGTGGTCATGTGATCTTGCTGGTAAGCGCGTTTCCATTCTTAGACGTAAAAAGAACCTTATAACCGCACGGCCATTCTGCAGTACCGGACGTCCACAGCTGGTTGAAGAAGACAAGAGACCTTAAAAGAGGGGGGAAAAGAAGCAGAAAAAGTGAGGGGGGGAAATCAATGCCTTGGTGGCGGTCCAGTTTCTGCACTGTCGTTTCATCTTATCAGCAGAGGTTGACCTTATGTTAGGGACTTCATGCCATCCTATCTTTCGTACTTTGTAACGATAAGATGGATGAACTTTCGTTACGTCATAAGGACCGAAGAATCTGAGACGAAGTTTCAATCTATGTCCAAACTTGGAGCGTTGTATTGCCACTTGGTTTCTGAGCTTGTATTTACAGGCAGGTTTGCAACGCTTCTTATACTGTCGTATGTTTTCTTCCTGTAAACGGGGTATGTTCTGTTGAGCTTCAATGCGTAATGCATATTTTTATCATCTCGCTGTGTCTCTAATTTAATTTTCTTTAGAGTCTTATCAAATTTCCTTCGTTTACGCTTCCAGATAATATTCTTGCCTTTCTTTGGGCTTGAAGCAGCTGAAGAATACAAAACAGTAATTTTTCTCCCAGCTATTTCGACATTCTTTGTTGTGTCAACAGCTTCAGCTGCATCTTTTTCCTGTATATAACTTATTGTAGCATTTCGATACATAGGTGATAAATTTAAGAGTTATCCGAGATGCTTTCGGAAAAATTCAGCCATTTGAGAAATTTTGTTATCGACTGAAATGCAAGAGACAAATAATTTCCTCAAATTATATCTCTTTGCTTCCTGTTCCTTTGCTGCTTTTGGTCTATTTTTGCATTTGGCAAAAAGAAAATCTACTGTAACAGGCTTAAGTTGTAATTTTTCTCCTGCAAAATCTTGTGATTTTTTTCAGCATTAGCTTCACTATTAAATTGTAAAAATGCATATAATACTTGTCGTTTATTTGCACCTTTTTTTTTTTTTTTTTTTTTGCACAGCAATATTTAAAATATCAGAAGACAAAGCTTTGATTTCTCCTGTAGTGATATCACAGGCACATTTTCCAGATAGACGCTTCCTTTTTCAATTTTTGGAGTCTCCGGCTTCACAGTTTTCTCTAGTTTCTGTTCTTTGGGATCTTCTGCACTGTTAGGTTTTTTTCTCTTTTGCTAGTTCAGCACATTTTTGTTAACCTTGTTTTAACTGATTCAGTTTATTTTTCACAGCTTCTTCAGTATTCTGCACACTTTGCTCATTATCATTATTGTCAACATCATCATCTTCATCCAAATCCAATTCGTCATCATCTTCTTTAGTTTCATGATTGTCATCATCATCATCTTCTTCTTCATCCATGTCATCATCATCCAAATCCAAATCATCATCATCATCATCTTCTTCATCCTTAACTGTTTTCTTTAATTGATTTTCCTTTTCTTTCCTCTCCTTAAAATCTTTCACAACAGTATTAACTTTATGTGGTTTGTAAGATGTAACGATATGTTGAACTTCCTCACGAATTTCAAAGTTCGAGATGAGTGAAAGATTAACCTGAAAGGGTTGATCAGCGATGACATTAGCAATGTTAACAAAAATTTCATCACCATTTCTGTTGCATAAATGAATACCGTCTTTAAAAAATGTAAATTGAGTTTATTTCAAAACGTCGATTCCAATAATTGCATCAAGAGGAATCATGTTTATCTCTTAGTGCATGGATTTTAGTAGGTAAAATAATGTTTTGAATTTCAAGGAAGTTCTGAAAGAATCCAATGCTTTGAACTGTGTCTCGGCGAATTTCTGAAAATGTTATTTTGGAGGAATATAATGATGGAGAACCAACCTTGCGGTATTCTTATTAATAAGCGTTGCTTGTGATCCAATGTCATAAAGAGCAGTTAACTGGGTTCCTTTAAGTTGAATGTCAACATGCATAGGACGTTTAGAAAACTTTTGAGTAAAACGTGCATTTACAGTACCATCAGATGTAGAAGAGTTAGCAGATACCGTGTTAAAACTACCACAACGTTCGGGACGCTTGGAATGAACGTGACCATAAAGATTCATCTGCTTTTGTATGTACTGTATGAGTAATGCTCGCTTTTGCAACGATATCCATGGGGGGGTGAACTTTCCACCAGAAGTTCGTGATGAACTCTACTAACGTCAGACAAATCTGATTTTAATAGTGAGATGCCAGTAAGATTTGTAAGAATAGCGTTAGCACACTTCTCAATATCAGTAGAAAATAATAAGTATAGTAAATTACATACAGCAATTAGATCCGTAAGTGCAAATTATATTATTACTTTTTGCTTTGTATCTTCTAAGTTAAATGGTTTGGGAAATCCTGAAAATTTACGCAATCGAGCGCAATTTTGTCTATTGCTATCCATGCCAAAAATGAAACGATGTAACAGCTTGATTTGTTGTGTACTGGCAATTTTTAATAATCATTCAATGTTGGGATAATATTTAAGAAATTTATTTCGAAACGTGAACGGAAGATTTTAGGCTACATTACACATGTATAATATTGAGAATGATGTTTTGATTTTTGCATTTAAGTAGAAACTGCAGATGATTCAAGAATTTCATACGTTTAAGTAACTTACAACATCGGTTGTTGTCAGTGGACATATTGTGAAAAGGGTACAAGCAAGAAACAAGTAAACAAACGAAATAAAAACGCGAAAGTCCAAAAAAGCAAATAATTATAACAAGAAAAACACCAATAATGAAAACAAACATTCAGAAGGAGAGAAACTTCCAATTCTGGAAAACCAAAAACCACGTGGACAGAAGCAACAAAAATCAAAATGGTGCACGTGGTAAAACGATATAAAGTAGAATTTCCTCAAAAATGCCGGTTGATAAGCACAAACTAGAATAGAAGAGAAACACATCAATGTGACAATTAAAATCGCAATAACAACCTTGTATTTAGCGTACATATATTAAAACACTCAATCGATTTCGAGGGCAGCTAAAGGTCCCTCCTCATCAGGAGAACGAAACTACTAGAAAGGGTGGAAAAGAAGAAAAATAAAGCACTGGCAAAGGAGTCTCAGAAACACGTGGTCGTTATCAGCATTGCACGTGATCGAAACCGGATTTTGAATCAGATTTACACTGGCCGCCTACTTTTACTGAGCCAGGCTATCTGATCAAACATATAAAACATAGACTAAAAAGCAAACAAATCAGTGAAGTCAAAAAATAGGGAAAATATTCCCTATTTTCAAAAAAATATTCCTTGATCTTTTGATTCCTATTCTTTTGATCAGATATGTTTATGCATAAAGTAATAAATTTAAGACACATACCTGTTCCGTCCGGTAAAAAGTCGAACAGCTTCGATGGTCGATCCGTCGTTGTCGGTTTGCTAAACGCTTCCTTAACAATTTCAAAATCCCCAAGAATCACCACATAGATTCTGCCCATATAAATACTAAAAATGAAATTAGAAAATACATACGTAATAAATATAGCATTTTTTAAACTGCACTCGTGGACAAAAAAAAATAGCTCACCAAGAACGTGTCATCAAAATGGAACGAAATTTTACATTCGTAATGACTACGTTGATATAGGTAAATAATAAGAAAATCAACGAAAAAGGATAATTTATTTCAGAGAAAAAGGCAAAAGAACGGAGGAGTTAATACTCCGTTGGATCCCCTCTAGCGCGAATGCACGATGCGATACGATCGGGCATTGAGTCATACAAGTTCTGTATGATGTCTTGAGACATTTCATTCCATATTTGCTGTAACCTTCGTTCAAACTCATGGGATGCCCAACTCGTCATCCCAAATGATCCCAGATATGCTCGATTGGAGACAAATTTGGAGATCGGGCAGGCCAAGGAAGGTAGTAACAGTGCGGAGACAGTCTTGTGACACCCTTGCTGCATGAGGCCGAGCATTGGCTTGTTGAAAAATGGCTCCTGGGAGCCGTTGCATGAGTGGCAACACATTTGGTTGCAGGATTTCATGAACATACCTCTGGGCTGTCATGGTGCCACGGAACAATACTAGGGGTGACCGTGTATTGTGGGCAATGGCACCCCATATCATCACACCAGCTGTGGGAGCGATGTGTCGCTGTACAGCAAAGGCAGTCTTGAGGCGTTCACCACGGGCTCTCCACACACCAACACGATTGTCCTCACTGCCGAGATTGAATCTGGATTGTCGCTAAAGACGACCTGGTTCCATTTTGCTGCAGTCCAGTTTCCTCGTGCTTGACACCGCTCCAAACGGAGGCGTCGATGGGTGGGCATCAAGGGCAGCACACGTAACAGGCGCCTCGATATCAGGGACAGGGAAAAGTGGACGGAGCACCAGAGCTTCGTCAGTGATTTTTACAGGTGTTGTTCCGCCGCACTACTGTACCCCGCTGGGCATTTAGTTGGCCCGCATCGGATGCTAGCCTTCCAAGACCTCCTCACAGCACAATCAGAGCGGCCTAATTGACGAGCTACTCGCCTAGCTGACCACCCAGCTTTCATCATCCCGATGATTCTCCCGCTCTCAAACTGCGACAACTGCTCATATTGTCTTCGAACACAGCGCAATGGCATGTCTACCTCAGCTCTTCCTTCGTAAATGATTCAGCCCACTCAAACAAGCTTTGGTTACCTGTTTTATACTCCACAGAGTACTGACCACCCAGCTTTCATCATCCCGATGATTCTCCCGCTCTCAGACTGCGGCAACTGCTCATATTGTCTTCGAACACATCGCAATGGCATGTCTACCTCAGCTCTTTCTTTGTAAATGATTCAGCACACTCAAACAAGCTTTGGTTACCTGTTTTATACTCCACAGAGTACGACGTTCAGCGCTCTCTACCGGCTATACGCAATTGCGCAATCACGCTGCATTTCTAATCATTTGCATATCTCCTCGACATGTACCTTCAGTGCAAGTTTCGATACGATCCCGCAATTGTTTCTTGGTGCGCTAATTGTTTTGTCCATGAGTGCATTTTTCACTGTTACTGAATATTAAATGATTGTTCAAACTTTTGAGTTTAACATGTTTTATATTTTACTTTGGTAGAACTACAAAATTATTAGGTTTTCTTGTGCGCGGAATTCCTAATGAACCATGTCGTCACCTGGAGTCAAATTTGAATTCGCAGATGACTAAAAAGAAATGCTTTATACGGCAACTGAAAAGAATATCAGTGATTGAAGTCAGATTACGGGGTAATATCCACCACATTTTAGCTGCAAATGCTACTTTAGCAAATTTTTAATTTTGGTAATATGTAACTGCACACATAAATTAATCTACAGATAACACCTCAGAACCTTTTCTGTTAGACAGTTTTCAGGATTTTTTTATAAGTGTTAGGACAGTAGTAACCGCTCGTCCTCAGCCAATGGAAGTGACGTCGCAGAAAAGAGGCGTGGTCATCGCCATCTTGGATTACATGACAACCGGAAGTGACGTAGATGGATGGGATGACATCATCAAAGTTTCGTTTTTATTCTGTGGCAACGGCCCTATTTTTTGTGGCAACGACAATATTTTTTATGTTTATGGCAAGAATTTTTGAACCACGTGTTTGGCATGATATTCGCTTTATTTTATTATTTTTAATTATTTACGCTTTTTAATTACTTAACACTTGATCAATATTAATTATTTTGTACGTCATTAATTTTAACTTTTTAATTATTAACTATTATTTTTAACTATTTAGTACATCATTAATTATTTAATCCATTATTTTTAATTATAAAGTAATTAAATTAATTAAAGTAATTTTGGTATAGTAATTTAATGAATACCTTTTACGATTTTTAAAAATAACTCCACGAGCGGGATTCTAACCGGCCATCTCTTGCATGGGAGAAGAGAACGTTACCTCTAAGGTACCTCTTCGTCTTATAAAACTTGTTATTTCGCATTGTCCTCCCTCTCTGTGCATTTCACATCGTGCACCATGATGTCACTAGGAAGGATTGCACATGTGCCAACCTGCTTTGACGTGAAAAACCGCTTCACACATTTGTTTTTTCACGACAACGAACGAATACAATCTTAATGGCCAATCAGATTCTTGCTAATAATATCCTTTTTGTAACCAATGAGCATGTTTATGTTTCTTGAAACGGACTAGGATTTCTTTTGGCTTCTAAATTATTACTTTGCTGTTTTAAATATAAGATTTTCCCACATTTTAAATTTCTCTTTTTTATTTTATTGGGATATTTTTAATTGTTTTCGTTTTTCTTCTCATTCTTTCTAAAGTTAATTTATTAATTTTTCATTCCATTTTTTTCCTTTTTCAAACATAAATTTTATTTTTAACTTTCGCAAATTGACGTTTATTTCCACAAAAGTGAATTTACATTTTCTTTTTACTTTTTATTTTTGCAAAAGTTTTTTTTTTTTTCAAATTTATTCCTTTTCTTATTTTTACTTTATTTTTTTATTTAACTTTCTTTTTTGGTTTTACAAAAGTAATATTTATTTTTACGAATTTAAATTTTCCTTTTCATTTTTATTTTGCAAAAGTTTTTTTTTTTTCCAAATTTATTTATTTTTGTATTTTTACTTTATTTATTTATTTATTTTACATTTAACTTTTTTCTTTTGTTTTTACAAGAATAATATTTATTTTTACAAATTTATTTTTTCCTTTTCGCTTTTTATTTAAAAAAAGTTGTTACTGCATTTTTAACTTTATTTTTTTTTTACAAAAGTAATATTTATTTTCATTTCAGTTTTTGGTTTACACAAATGCAGTTTTTTGTTTTTATTTTTTCCTTTATGTATTTTACTTCCAAAAGCAAATTTTAATTTTTTTTCTTTCCTTTAAATTTTTTTTCTTGTTTCATTTTTATTTTACCCTTAACTTTTCCCCCTTGTTTTAAATACAATGATGTTACATTTCCATTTCCTCAAAAATAAACTTACCTACATATCCCTGTCTACGAAATTTTAAGTTGGAATTTACATGCATATAACTGGAGGGATAATATTTTCTGTAACTTCAAGCTAATGCGCACAATGTTCATTCTATATAGTTTAACTGGAATACTACATTTCTTACTTTTTATACTACTAAGTTGGAGATACTCAGAACTTTCTCGTGTAATGTATTGCACTAACTATTAATGACTGTATTAACTTTTTGGCCTACTATACAAAATTTCGTGGATTCTCTTTTATACGTCTTACCTTTATTCAAAGGATTCACTAAACTATGTCTGACAAATGTAAATTTTACGCTTTCCATTTACACAGTTACCCTTATATTTAACTTATAAAACATATTTATGCTGTATTTCTGATTCCTTTTCAACAAAAATTAAATATTGACTTTATTGTTTTTATTTAACTTCGTTATTTTTTTTTATTTAACTTCGTTATTGCAAGACCTACTGACGTTGAACAAATCTTATAAAGAGTAATAAATTTTTCATGTTATGAAGTCCACTCAAACCAATGCATGGGGGCATTTCTACCCAGTTAAGTTTAGATACGTACCAATAGTACTTCATTTCTTATTATTTTACTCTACAGACATTTAAACGTATATATTCAGAACACTCCCTTTTTATTCAGTAAGATTCATTTATACTATTAACACAGATTTTGTTAACTCTTTTAAATATTTTACAAAAATACCTTGGATTTTCTTGCACACATCCTACTTAAATCACCAAACACACATCGAACCTTGATTTTCCTTCATGGGAAAACGTCACTCGGATTCTTAATATGATTCCCCCATTTACCGCAGAACTTTATAAGCACTATTATATTTGAACTTATCGCAGTTTTACTCTCTTAACAAGGTATAGAAAATCGAATTATTTTTAACTATAGAGAAGAATATCTGCATTGTAATGTATTATTTTAAATTTGAATTATAGTCCCATTTGTTAAAGGGACTCATACACCTTAAAACCCATAAGATATTCGAATACGTGACTGTTCCAAGAATTGGGATAACTTATTTATTTTGTAAGCAATTACTTCCAACGTTTTACAGCTGACTACATAATATAGCTGCTTTCTGAAATGGTGTCCGCCGATAACATCGCGGACGAAAACGTCGCGGAGAAAACAACGCAAGGCAAAAACGTCGTGCTACAAAACATTGTGGGGGAAAACATCGCAAAGAGAAAACATCGCAGTTCTAAAGCATCGTGGTACAAAACATTGTCGTCAAAAATAAAGCGGTTCAAAAACTTCGCAGTTTAAAAACATCGTCGTCGAAAATATCGTGGTAAAAAATAAAGTGTCTACAAATCATCGCATGACGATAACATCGCAGACATGCTTTTTTCAGGTTTTAATAACTGTAAATGGATATTCCCATAATGATTTGTGAGCGCAAGATGTGAAGAAGGATAATTTTTACTTTTACATTTTTTTATTAATTAATCAATTTTTGTAAGAAGTAAGAAGGAAACTTAAGCATAGAAAATTAAATGCAACTTATAGATTATACTTTTCATGAAAAATTACCAGTAAAAACTTTATAAAAATGATTTATTAATGGCCTTTTTTAGTTAACTATGTCGCTTTAAAATTCTATTAAGTGCTATAAGTTGCATTAATTTTCTATGCTTAAGTTTTCTTATTTTCTCAGCAAAAAATTATTAGTTTATAAAAGAATGTTAAAGTAAAAATTATCCTTCTTCACATCTTGCGCTCACAAATTATTATCGGAATATCCATTTATAATTATTAAAACCTGAAAAAAGCATGTCTGCGATGTTATCGTTATGCGATGATTTGTAGATACTTTATTTTTTACCACGATATTTTCGACGGCGATGTTTTTAAACTGCGAAGTTTTTGAACTCCTTTATTTTCGACGACGATGTTTTGTACCACTATGTTTTAGAACTGCGATGTTTTCTCTTTGCGATGTTTTCTCCCACGATGTTTTGTAGCACGACGTTTTTGCCTTGCGTTGTTTTCTCCGCGACGTTTTCGTCCGCGATGTTTTTGCCGCGATGTTTTCGGCTGTAACCTTCTGAAATAGTAATCAGAAAGTTTGTGTTGCCACAAATATTTTTATAATTTAATCCGCTTTGCGACAAAAGTTTTCGTCATGTTTCCATCTTGCGCGCACATTTTAAAACATTCTGTTTCATAATTTAATTCCATATTTAATATATATCTTTTATAACTTTTGGAAACTACTGTAAACCAAAAATCCTACGAATTTCACGTTTAATTTTTATTTTATTTGGAGTTGAGTTTATAAAATGTATTTTATTAAAAAAATCTGTAATGTTTTCGTGCATAAAATGTTTTAATATTAAAATATTCATCAAATTTTTGTTTCAGTTACAAAATAGTGCCCATATAAAGAATTCCATTAAATTTCAAGTATGTAGCAATAGCCATTCTTAAAATAGCATTTGTGATTTTGTCACAAAGCGGATTAAATTACAAAACTATTTGTGGCAACACAGACTTTCTAGTTACTAGTTCCCAAAGCAGCTATATTATGTAGTCAGCTGTAAAACGTTGGAAGTAATTGCTTTCAAAATAAATAAAATTTCTCAAATCTTGCAGAGCCCCCTTAAGGAGATACACATGGAATTAATAATCAGCCATGGAAATGAAACTTTGTCGCCTTTTCCCCAACTTGAAATATAAAAATTTGTTAACTTTGAATATTTTTTTTTTCAACCACTAAGTATAATTATTAATTTTTGCTAAGTCTCCTTCACAAATGGGACTATAATTCAAATTTAAAATAATACATTACAATGTTGATATTCTTCTCTGTAGTTAAAAATATTATTGTTTGTTATGTTATTTGAACGCAGCTTTTAAGCCTATAATGTACGAATTTCCCACTAGCCCATTGTGGGTAAACTACTGAAAAAGGAAAAAAAAAAAGAAGAAAAAAAAAAACGTGTAAAACTAATAAAGTTTGACGGCGTTACAGAACAGGAAAAGCTATACTACCATTGTGATTATCTAAGTATCTTATAAATATCAAAATTCGGTATCGAATACAGAACTTTCAATAACAAATGCTTGTTGGGGAAAATTACAAATAGCTGTATTATAAATAGCTTAGATCGCATCCCTAACACCAAGCACAGAAGGAGGAAAGTATTGAAGCAGTGAATAAAATGGACATTAAAAATTATCTTGTGCAATGATTTTCAGGGTTTACTAAGGGTGTATCATATTGAAAGAGTGTATCGCAGTTTCGAATGGATCCTTTTCTTTCCCTTCTAGATTTCCAAACTGTATTTCCGCTTTATCCATCATAGGCAGTGAAAATATTATACTAAATTTTCCAATAAGAGTAAAAGATGAGTGATTTTTTTTTCCTCTTCTGGTAGAACTGCTAAAAAATTACATTCTTATGTTTTGTCTACTCATTGAAGATAACTTGAAGTAAGACGCATTTAAAACTTACTTAAAACCCAGGAAAATTACATAAGGCAATGGGAAAGAGAAACAAGTAATACAATATAATTCTCTGCTATTTTCAGTGACCTAAATATCGATTTATGCGTTTTACTGAATTAATTTCTTTATGAAACCCAATTAGCACCTAAATAACGCTTCAGTATCTGTTAGCAGTGCTATCATTTGAATTCATATTGATTCAATTTAATTTTAAAGACTTTTTTCTTCAGAAACATAAAATAATAAAATTATATTTTATTTTCATAAACACATAACACGTTCTTATTTACATTAAAATAAAGTTAATTTTGCAGATTAGGTATTAACACCAAATTAATAATTTCTTTTATTTAATTTTATTACACTAGATTAAATGAAGAAATTGTTTTTTATTTCCATGAAATGTTAAACATAACGTATATTTATATCTTTCATAGTTAATTATTAACAAAGTAACCGACTGAAAAGTCTATTATTATGAATCTATAAAGGTGCAGGTGGAAGTGAGCCAGATAACTGAAATTCACCATTGCTCCTATAGGTATGGTCCCGGCACAGTAAGTGTGCAACTTAATAATTACTAGCTAGACCGAGAAATTTCTCTAGCTAGACTCATTAAATTCATTATAAATTTCCTTTTTTTTACTCCCTTGTACGAAGTAAAGGAAGCATTGTAATCACGAAAAATTTAGGGTATCATATTTCAAAGAAAATATCCATTTTAATCCTTTATAATCCATTTGAACAATGTTTTTGCGTGGCATCTGCACGTACGGACAAAATAAGGCCTCTTTTTCCCAAAACAGATCGTAAAATGGATTCAAAATGTATTCAAGAGAGATTTTCTCCTGACGTCTGTATGTGCGTATGTAAGTATCCCGCATAACTCAAAAAGGAATCTTAGAAAGTTGATACATTTTGTATATGGGACTGCTAGAATATGTAGCTGTGCACCTCCATTTTTGGTTGCAATTGACCAAACCAAAAGTATATATATATATATATATATATATATATATATAAGAACAACATAGTTTAATCACTTTTAAAGCAAAAAAATGCACAATTTACCAACATATAAGAATAAAAATCTTAGCTCGCCGAGCTGGGTAACAGAGTGGATATATATATATATATATTCTTATATGTTGGTAAATTGTGCATTTTTTGCTTTAAAAGTGATTAAACTATGTTGTTCTTATATTCTGGTTAACGTTTTTATGCCTTTAGTTAATCTGCATTTTATAGTTAGAGAATTATTAACAATTTATAGGTTATTAAAGTGCTACTAAGACTAACGAAGCCGTCATTATATTTGAAACTTATAGTAGAAAAGTATGAATTAAGTCAGTTTCATGCACGGAAAAATCTGTCTTCCTGCCCACTGGCCGAATGCTTGTTTTTGCGTACAAACTCTAATTTTAATTTCAATTTTTTTAACTGTTTTTAACTGTATCTGGTGTTTTATGTTTTCCTGCATTTTACAATTTTTAATGAAGATATTTTGAGTTTTTATGTATTTTTGCCTTGCCGCGAAGAGAGAACTGAATTCATTGAATGAGCAGAGCCGTTCCTAGGCCATTGGCTGCCTGCGTACTTTCCTAAGATTGTTGGCCCTAAATTTAAAAAAGAATGCTGAATTATTAATAAATTTTTTATTCCATTCTCATATACTTCTATATGGCAAACTGTATAAAAAGGAATTACATATGGCAAGTACTTACAATGAATTTTAAATATTTAGGCGTGGTATCGCAAGAGTACTGCAGCCGCCGATTTTGGCCGCACTCCCGCTAGTAACAGCCCCGTGAATGAGAAATCTATCTCTAATGAAATTCGAGGAAATAAGTTTAAATGGCATGCAGCAAAAAATATGTATAATTTAACAGGCCGTGCAGGGAAGTCACGTAGTGTCCACATCAGATTTTTATTATGAGTGACTAGCCTCAAGCGGCTAGTTGAACTAACATTAAAAGACGAAATTAATATCTATCGGTGCACTGTAATGAAGTAATAAATTCAACAATATAATAAGTAGCAAATTTTAAAATTATATATCATCTTTTTATATTATTTTAATGAATGAAAAAATAAAATACATTTGAATAAATTAACAACAAGCTTAACAAAGCAATCTGAATAACTGGTGTTCCAGATGCCTAGAATTCAGATAATTGAATTCAGCTCTATATTATATCTTCCATAGACTAGAATTTAGATTACGGGGAAAGTATATTTCAGTATTTCATCATGTTGCTGGTGCTAAGAATGCAGAGCATTCATGACAGACAGTGAATGCTCGATTATATTAATGCGATTTTTTTTAACCTTTCATTTTTAAATCAAAATTTTAATGTATAATAAAGCAACATAAAAGGTGTCTAGGAGGAAAAGGTCCATACAAACACTATTTGAACCATACCCGAGTGAATGGTGAAGCGCTTCAAGAAGATTATAATGCCTGATGACCGAGGTCCAAAGGCCTGCTATAGCACATTAGTAATGAAAATTTCTGGAAGGTGGTAGCGATGAGAATAAATCAAGATAGTAATAACAAAAACTTAATTCCAGTCTACGGATTTCAGATAAGAGTCTAACACCTCCATTAAAATTTTTAAAAAGTTAGTAAAATATTTAAACATTTAAAAAATATGTAAATCATAAAATAAAAAAAAGTGCAACTGAATCTTTGTATGTTTAGTTTAAACAATTTTAAATAAAGAGCTAGATTACCCATTTAGTTTAAGAATTAGTTCCCAAGGAAGCCAAGATATGTAAACATAAAATCATGTTTTTAAAGCAAATTGTTAAAAATAGTAATATCAAATAGGAACGTAAAAAACTTGCTGTAATTATTTACGATGTATTATTCTTTTATTTCATTGGATCATCTGAGCACGAAAGTTGCTAGCACTATTTCTCGCAAGTGCCAAAACTTTCCATTTTTTTAGGATGTCGAATCAATCCACTTACAGAAAACAATAAATCCCTTTGGATTCACTTAGTGCGAAATCAAGTTATTCTACTACTTGCGCAATAGCTCCAAAGGAAATTCTTTTAGGTGTCACTTATTTATTTTACCGGAGCGTAAATAGGGTGGGGCAAAGGGGAACACTTGTCCCCGGGCGCAGCCTCCAGGGGGCGCGAAATTGATATAACGAAATTTCAGAAGGAAATGCTTTCTATTCTTGGCACACAGAAAGGGGCGCAAAATCTTTAGTTGTCCCCGGGAGTTGAAAACCCTAGCTACGCCATCTGTTTATTTATTTATTTATTTGTTTTTTAATTTCATTTTAATACCCCAGAAGAAGTTTGCTTTGAAGTGCTTAAAAGTGAAATGACGTCCAATACCTGAATATGCCACCATATTTTCTTTTGAGTTGGTCCAGATCTCTGAATGGTTCAGATGAAAGGAACGGTAAATATCCCACCAGTGGTAATCCAGTTGGTCCAGGAGGTAATTTGTAAGATTTTCTTCGACGAAATATCAGGTAAACGCTCAGGAAAACTGCACAAAGAGTGAGCAAAATACTAAACGAATGATATTCCAGCGCACTTTGCGCTGTTTGAATACAAGAACCCAATAAAGACTTAAATACCATCATTCCTCTCTTCCAAGACAAAAGAAAATAGACTTGTTTTGTCATTAAAGTTACTCGTTATCAATGAGACAATACTGTTTTATCAAGCATGGAATGTGATCAGCAGAATTATCTCACTATCTTAACTTACACAGGAGCTAAAGTTAACAGTTAATTTCAGATCAGACATCTTATATTTTAAACAAAATAACTAGAAATACAATTTGAACTCGTTTAAAAAGAGAATCGCGTTTAAGCGTATAGTTCAACTAATATCTTTTTTTCAAAATTTATTTATCATTTTGCAATTTTTTATTATTAATGATTGATTATTTAATTTTTTATTTACTTTTATTCATTTTTCTAGTAGGGAGATTCTATGGAGTTTCGGAATTTCTGATTTTGGAAACTGAATCACAGTAAAAGATTATAGCAAAGAAAGATTATAGCAAGTAGCCCCTTATTATTTGGGAATGTTGGAATTCATTTACTTCAAGAAGTCAACGTACACAAAGGACATTTTTAATCAACATACTAGAACCAAAAAAACAAAAGTTTGTTGAGCCTTTAAATTGCAATTCAAAAAAGGAATGCATTATTTTGCTCTAACACTAGGTTTCTTTCTTACAGCGTAACATATGTATCGCAACTTCGAATGTAACACAAAAATCAAGTTTCTCGCAGAATATATTTCAGCGCCAATTCTATCTGTCGCCAAGTATTTCTTAGCTAATACAAAACAGTAAAAGCATCATCTTATATTCGACCTTGCACCATAATCATATAATAAGGTAATCTGGACTGCAAGCATAAAATTAAAATGCATTTCTTTTTCTGAAACACGTAAATGTAGTTCAGCAGAACATTTAAAGGGCCCCCTAAGCCTTCGGGCCCCTAAGCGACGGCATTCCTTGCATACCGTTATTTACAACGAGGTTATTTACGCCACTGATCATTTAATCTAATGCAATGCTATTCTTAAGCGAGGCTAAGAATAAACAACGCAAGAATAAAATCTAATGCTTTTTAACCTTAATTGCTACAAATTTTTATTTCGTAATTCAAGGTAGAATAATTTTCAGACCTCGCTGAAAATGCCTTTAAAACGTCGAAATAAGTGTTGAATACAGTTATCTGAATTAATATGTTTTGCGTCACAGATTCAGAAAATACCTGACGAAAAACTAAAATTACTCAAATATGCTGAATTTTTCGAAACTTTATCAGGCAACAGAATAAAATCAACGAATGGATTCACATAAGATAACATAAGTGCAGATTGCCTTATCTTCTAACGCAAGAGCTTTTACATGGTAGAGAATTTTATTTGGCTTTCGAAACCGGTTTAAGTTGCTAATATCGATTGACAAGTAAATTATTTTCCCGTTGATCAATGCGACAAAAATTCTTGTTGTACAACTTATGATGTGTATCCATGGTGTAGTGGTTATCACATCCGCCTAACACGCGGAAGGTCCCAGGTCCGAAACCTGGTGGGTACAGTGGTTCATTGTAAGTTTTGAGGAAGACCAAAGAAAAGTAAAAATTCGGATTGAAGTCTGAAATCTGAAGATTTTTCCTCTTTTAAAATATTCTAGTGTCCCTTTAATAAAAACTGAAAAGTATTTTTTTAAATGTTTCAGTTTTAGCATAATTAGTAAGCATTAGTAAAATTTTAAGAAATACTAATTTATGTTACGATTAATAAATAGTAGAAGACAATATCATTCAGGTTTACTTTCAGTGTGGGAAAAAAAGTTTTTACTGTTGTTTTTTCAACACTAAGACTACTCTTTCGAAATTTGTTCAGTGCTTCTTTCACATTCAAATTAATGACACATTGCATTAATGTTTCCAGTTTACTAAGCTTCACACTGAATTGTATTTCCTGCACTGATTTTTGCGTCTTATTTTGGAATTCAATTATTTTATTTATTTTACCTGATTAGCGTAATTTATTCATGTTACATGGAATTCCATAATTCATTTCCATAATTTATGCTACTCCTACAGAAAGGGAAAGTCTATTTGTTTATTTTTTGATTTATTCATTATATTTATTTATTTGTTTCCGAAAAATTTTAATTGCATATTTTATTCATTTTTTTAAAATTTTATTTTAAAAAAATTAAACTATGTATTTTATTCTATAACCTTTTTCAATAAATCTTACAGTAATTCATTGGAATATTATAAAATTGCACACGGTGTTCAAAAAAGATGGCTATAGGCTGTATTTCCTTTAATTTTCTGTTATAGTTTCTTAAAAAAAAGTCAATTTTATGAAACAGTTTCAATAAACGAATGGAAGAATTCTATGAATGGAAAACTTAATTTATAGTATCCATACATTCCAAAATCAAATCAATAGAATGTTCATTATGCTGTAATAAGTTAATTAGAAAAGGTTGCAAACTTTTGTGTCAATATTAGGTAAACCAAATTTTTGACCACATTTAGAAAGATCACAAAAATTGCTCATTTTGGCAATTAATGATTTCGCATTAGGCAAAACTGTGCTCATTATTAACTTTATAGCTAGTTCTATAAAAACAAAAACCTCTTATCTATTAATGTCTGCTGGAATTATTAATAATTTCTTATAAATGTGTGGAATATAAAACATACTAACTGGATTTTTTTGTCCTACACTGATCATATAAAAAGTTAAATTTTGTGTTTACAGAACTCTTATATCCTTAGCACTAAAATTCTTTCATAAAATACTCTGCTCTATTTAAAAAACACTTTTTGAGTGGAAGTGCCTTTATCTACGATCAATAAATAAGAAAATAAAGCCTGTAACCTGCATAAGTCTTTGTAAGTTAAATAATTATTCAAAACAATGTGAATTATATAACAAAATATTTTTATATATTTTCATATTTTTAAATATAATTTTTCAAAAGATAGTTTTTTGCATCTTTGACTTGTTCCATAAACACTATATCATATGTTTCACCGCTGCAGTCTATTATACCAAGACCATCAGATTTAAGCTTGTGTCAGAAATATTTTTAACAGTTTTTTATTTTTTTATTTATTTATTTATTTTTTTTTTTTTTGTTTCGATGAAGTCTATAAATGATTCCACCACCACGAGAACTATATTTGAACATACCGATATAGATTCCAACTTACTAGGCGTTGTTGCAATTTGATTTAGTCAACAATCTTCGTATTTACGAAAGGAGAAGCACGGGAAGCTGTCAAACTCGAAAAATTAACTACAGGTACCAGGATATCAATTTCCTGTTTTTGCACTATCTCAGCTTCTTGATTTCAGCAGCAATAGCATCTGAAGAATTAACATCCGACGCGGAGTTTGACGTTTTGGAACTAAGAACTTTTTGAATGTTTTGGAAAGACCCCATATTTTAGGATGGAATCTGTTTATTTATTTATTTTTTTTATTATTATTTTCGTTTTGGCTTTTCTTTTATTTCGGCAAGAAGCCCCCCCTTTTCTTCAAGCTTTTTATTTTTAGAAAGAAACAATTAAATCATTGTTATTATAACTTGATCGCTCTTCTTATTATTATTTAGTATTAATATTTAGATGTAAATATTATTATATTAATATTTCTATATTCTAGATTACAAATTAAGAGATTATAATGTTTCTCTTACTAAATTTGTTATATAACAATAAAATCATTGTATGGCTATTTCAGCATTTGGCTTATGACTAGTGACAAGGCTGTTGACAACTTTAAATCGACCGTAAGTAATTCAAAACAATCCATCCAAGATAATTGACTTTAAATTATACCTGATATTTTCAATTATTTATTTATTAATTCCAATTAATTACTTGAGAAATTTTATTTAATAAATCAATTAATGAATGTGATCATTTAAAACCTGCAATAATTTTTTTTTCGATCAATGATCAATTGTCACCAGTATTAATAGACGGAGATAAATTATGGTCAGATCACCTGCCGTGTACCCAATTTAAGATATTAAAAACAGGAAACGCTAATAATAATTCATACCTATACCTGTACAGGTATGTGTTAGTCACAGTGTATGTATCTTGTGTGTCCTTATTTGTGTGTATTTAGGCAAGCAAACTTATATTTTTCTACACTCTGTTTAGAAAACTGACACTTGCTTTTGCGTTATAAGCAGTAATGTTATGAGATTTGAGGCCACCAAGAGACTGAAGTGCATATCTCACGGTGGTAAGTGATCGTGACGAGAAGTAACTGGTAAGTGGCCGTAAAGCTGAGGACAAAATCTCGTATAACCTGAAGTATACTACAGTGGGTACAAAAAGTATTTGCACACATACATTTTTGTTCACAATTTATAAGAAAATGCATTAAGAAATACAAAAATTGGCATTTAAAAATAGAATAAGCTTATTCATTTAAATTAATTACAAAAAATACAATAATATTAATAAAAAACATTTTTTGCAACAATATTAAAATAGCTTATGTCAAAAAAGTATTTGCACACTCGACTCCACTTTAGCAAATTTGCATTTTTATGCTATTATTTGACAGTCATCCCGCAGTAAATAACATACGTAAGACGACTATAAAAGGAGGTGTTGTCGAAACGTTATCAATTGGTTGTCGATTTCAAATTGTAATGGCACCTAAGAAATCTGAACTGCCGATTTCGTTGCGAGAAAAAATTGTTTCTCTGCGTGAAAATGGCCTAAATTATCGAGAAATAGGTAGAAAAGTAAATGTTTGCTTCTCTACTGTTCGGTATATTATAAAACGTCATAAAGAAAGAGGATCTACATCAAATAACTTGCGCTCTGGACGCCCAAAGAAACTTTCACTGCGAATAAAGCGAATATTCATAAGAGAAGCATCGAAAAATCCCTTTGCTAGTGCAATTACTTTAGCCAATGATGTCGCTTCAACATCTGGAGTTCAAATCTGTGCCCAAAGTGTTCGAAATGTCCTGCACGATGCACATATTTATGGGAGATCTCCAAGGAAAAAACCTCTCATAACTGAACGAAATAGACTGAAGAGACTTGAGTTCGCTAAGGAATATATCAATATGCCAATTGATTTTTGGAAAAATGTCATACTCTCCGACGAGAGTAAGTTCAATATCTTTAAATCAGATGCCAGGAAATTAGTTTGGAGAAAACCTTGTACTGCTTTTCATACCAAAAATGTGTTACCTACAGTTAAACATGGAGGATGTTCTGTTATGACTTGCGGGTGCATGGCTAGCAAAGGAGTTGGTAACTTGTGTTTCATTGATGGGAATATGACAGCTCGAACCTATATTGATGTGTTGCGAGATAACTTGCCACTAAGTGCAATAAAATTGGGTATCAGTAATTCGTACTATTTTCAGCAAGACAACGATCCCAAGCACACTGCCGGTATAACACGAATGTGGTTGCTTTATAATGTACCCAGAAAAATTGCCACTCCACCACAATCACCAGACTTAAATCCTTTGGAAAATTTGTGGAATTCTTTGGATTTAAAAATAAGAAAAAGGAAGATTTCAAGCAAATCTGCCCTTAAACAAGCCCTTATTGAAGAATGGTCGAATACTGACCCTACTGTTGCAGAAAATTTAATTAAATCAATGCCAGCAAGATTAGAAGCAGTAATAGATGCTAAAGGAATGCATACTAAATATTAGTTATTTGAAACTTGCTTATATATTTTATTTCTTTTGTATTCATACAGGTGTGCAAATACTTTTTTGATATGAGATATTTTAATTTTTTTTACAAAAAAGCATTGTTATTTATATTATTGTAATTTTTCTGTTTGTTTTGGATGACTAAACTTATTCTGATTTGGCAATACAATTTTTTTATTTCTCAATGCTTCTTTTTATGAATTGCAAACAAAAATGTTAGGTGTGCAAATACTTTTTTTACCCACTGTATATACAATAAAAGGATTATAGTTCAGCCCCGTAGGTGTCTAAAATTCATTTCGAGCCAGCACACATATAACGAAGCGCTTTTTAATCTGCTATCTAAGGCAACATACACGACAAAGAACGAAATTTGCGAATGCAAAATATTTTTAGACATTCAGGCAGTTGTGTACGTTTTGTTAAGAGTTTTATGGAGAGTAGTGGGGTATGTACTTTGCGCGAGTTGTATGCCCCAATACTTTCACCTACTGCATTTCGCAGTTTATATAGCCCAAAACTTTCTATCTTGTGCAAAGTATTGTTGTGGATGTACTCAGCTTCACTATTTTTGCGGAGTTGTATTTCCTCTAGTCTCCTTAATATTAATTCAACAACAGGGATTTTGCCGCCTCTATCAAACCTCCTTCTTCCCTACACTACGCCTCTGACTATCAAAGACTTTAGGAAGTGTATTGAAATTAATATCTTTGTGTATGTCAGATCCTTATGAATATGAAAGGCTTCAAGTAAATCTAATTCAACTAAATAGAGTTAGGAAGGAATATTTAGATCTTTTTATTTTTAGTTTGCATACTACACTGGTGTGCATAAATTAAGGACGAAGTCGAAAAATTAGCATATCAGTTGAACGAAGAGGCAGAGCGGACAGAAAGACCAATCAGGAGATTAAGTAAGGTGATGTACGGTAGCACATGCGCAGATAATCGGGTAGACATAATGAGGGAGTATCTGAGTACTATGAAGCATGTTGTCGGTGTAAGATCAGTATTTCTGGCAAAGAGATTGCACGCCGTATAGCAGTTAAAATCACACCGAGTTGCTGCCTCAGCGAGAAATGGCGTATAATCAGTCTGTTAGACGACATCTGGATGCTTTTACCCGAGGTCGAATCATTGGGAAGTTGGAGGAAGACCGCAGTGTGACAAGTGTGGCTGCAGAGTTCGGAATTGCTCACAGCATCGTTTCACGACTTTGGAGACAATTTCAAACTACATGAACAGTTATCCGGGGGTTTAGTAGTGGTCGTCCACGAGGAACCACACCCGCAGATGACCGGTATATTGCCTTACAGGCCGGAAGAAACAGGCGGCAGACAGCGGGAGAAATCGCTAGACACACGACACAGGCGACTGGACGACCGATATCGCGTTTTACCGTGGCCAGAAGACTGCACGGTGGTGGTCTGTTTGCACGACGCCCTGTACGGTGTGTACCTCTAACGCCTGCCCATCGGAGAAGGCTTTCTCTGTGGTGCCGGGAACACCGGAATTGGAGAGACACTGAATGGGGACGAGCACTCTTTACAGATGAGAGCAGATTCAGTCTGAGTAGCGATTCTCATCGCATACTCATCTAGAGAGAGCGGGGAAGCCGCAATCATCCCTCGAACATCATTGAAAGGGACAGGTATGGAGGTGGCGGTGTTCTCGTTTGGGGAGGCATCATGCTTGGTAGTCGTACAGACCTTCACATCTTCGACGCAGGTTCAGTCAACGGGACCCGTTATTGTAACGAGATTCTTCTTCCATATGTGCGTCTTTTTAGAGGCGTTATGGGTCCGCAGTTCCTTTTCATGGACGACAATGCACCATGTCATCGCACAGTAGCTGCCGAACAGCTCTTAGAAAGTAAGGATATTGAACGTATGGATTGGCCGGCGCGATCTCCGGATCTCAATCCGATCGAGCATGTATAGGATTTTCTAGGGAGACGTTTGGCAGTTCGTACCTTACCACCAGTAACGATTCCGGAGCTTCGATTGGCGCTGCAAGACGAATGGGCAGCAATGCCTCAACAACTCACTGACACCCTCATTCTCAGCATGGGCAGACGCTGTGAAACCTGCCTAGCAGTCAGGGGAGATCATATCCCCTATTAAAGACGGGATGTTTCTTGCTGGACACCCATCACAGGGATGTTTCGGCCTTCAGTCGCATTGCGCTCCATGCTACTTTTTCAATAAAGCTTCTTTTTATCTCTCTGATTTCTCTTTCAGTAGGTGTTGCTTACATTACTCATGTCCTTACGTATTGGGGATCTTACGGTATTAAATGTGTTGATTTGGAAAGCTTTTGTACAAAGTTAAATTGAAAAAACCGTCTCGTCCTTAAATTTTGCACACCAGTGTATATGACACTACATTTGTTTAATCCTTTTTCCTCTTTTTATTATTTATTTTTTCTCACCTGTTTCAAAGTTAGTCTTCTGCGATTATTTAGAGATGAAATTTCACATTTATTAGTTAAAAGATGGTAAAACTGTGTTGAAAAAAACCTTCATCGAAGAAAGTCCACGAAAATGAAAGCTGTGTTCTTAGAAAAACTGCTGATACGTTTTTCTAGAATTGGACAGGACAGGAATAAGTATACGAAACATCCAGGTGGTGATACAGGTACTTTCTAGTGATGCTACTGATCCAGTAAAGCATCCTACAAAAGCTCCGTTCAGACTTTCCAAACATTTTTATGCAGTTAATATTTAGAAGAATTTGTATATTAATGCAAAGACTTTTTCATAACAGTAATTGAGCACAATTATCTTGCTCTTGTTCCAAAAGGTATTTTACAATACTGTTGATTTTGAGATGAAAATTTGGATTATTCATTATATATCTTCAAAACTCGATTTCGTTTGTAGTTGGTCTAAAGCTGGGATGTGCTTATGTTGATGGGCACATCATAGACCATTAGTAGTTGTCATGTGACACTGTGACATAACACTTTATCATAAACTCTAAAAATACGCTTCTTTAAAAAATGTTGTTATTGTTAAGTCATAGATCTGTCAATCCGAAACACCATATGACTAGAGGATATACACTGGTCATCAAATTCAATGATAATGGGAAAAAATATGCTCACCAAGTTAATGTTGCAACAAATGCCGAATTCCGTAATTATTTATGATAATTAAATACAACTGAACACAAAACTGTCCTTGTTCATATTTTAGCTTCGGAAATGTGCAAATTCGATGACTGACAATGTGGTACGCAAGGACGCATGCTGGAATTTCGGTGTGTAGTGTTGTTTAAAGTGAATGCGGTTCCTCAGAGTGATCGGTATTCAGTAGTTATGGCTGAAAGGAATTATCTAAGTGAGATCAAAAGTGGCGAATAATTGGTAAAATTGACGGAGGTCAAATACAAATGGAAGTCGCCAAGATCTGAATATTCCTGAAGTGTTATATCAAGCCACATTTTAAGCACTGTATCAGTGTAATCTACTAATGGTCTATGATAGACAGCCTGATCAAAGTGATCAAGAACAACAACTGCATAAAAAGACCGGTTTTCGCCATTGTCGACTCGAAGAGACCGTGAAACGACTACAAAAGATTTGATTTTAGACCTTCAGGTTGCCACAGAAACTCGAATTATACGGGCTGCTGTTGCACGAAGGCTTAAAGATTGGCCTGCCTGCGAGAATGCAAGTTGTTTATTCCCATTCACTCCAGCTTCCAGAGAGCCCGTTTAAGCTGGTGCCGTTGTCATGTTCAATGGAGCCAGGACGACTGGATCCGAGTATATTTTACTGGCAAGGTCTGGATATAATCTAAGCAGACGTGTTTTTACATTTTAGACGTATTATGGTATGGGGGAGAGGAAGGAACACACACTAAGCGTCGCAACTCTGCAACTCACTTTCCTTTGTCTGTGAAATATCCTGTTTCCATGACCGCAGTTTAATGGTTTGCGGACATTTAATGGTTTGCATTCATGACATATGGCCGCACCGAGCTGCATATCTTTCAAAGAGTTTCTGTAACCGCTCGGAGATATGTGGACGAGATACTGAAACCTCAAGTTAGACTGTTTAGGGGTGCTGTTGGAATAGAACTTTTGCTAATGAATACAATGCTCAGCCTCATCGAGCATATGTGGTGTCAGAATACTTTCAAACAGAAGATATCAGTCGAATGGATTGGCCACCTTGCTCATCCGACTTGAACCCGACTGAGCATGTGGAGGGATGCCTTAGGAAGCCGAATTTCAGCGTCCCAGGTTCCTTTCCGGACCCTCCAAGAGCTGAAAAGTGCATTTTTAGAAGAGTGGCGTGCAACTCCACAATCCTTGATCAACACTTTGAAAAAGTCTAAGAAATCAAGATGTGAGGGCATGCATATATGTCCGTGGTTCCGATGTTATCATACACCATATTAAAGAAAATATTTTTCTCCAACAGGTGACTTAATTTTTCCATTACTTTCCGATTTCCAGAAATTTGGTTTTCAATTTCAATATTTTGCGAATAATCAACTGCCGAACATTGTAATTTATGTTAACTAATGCTTTTGTACAAATTTCTATTAATAATTTTTCATTAAATATCAGTTACGTTTTACTTCTGTCATTATCCTTTAATTTTGATGACCAGTGTACTATGATCGATGCTATATAAATCAAAGCATGAGAACGGACGTGTACCTGAACGCGTTTAGTTATCATGGTTCATTCTAAGGGAGAAATGAATAATAAAAAATCTGATGTATACACCACATGACTTCCTTGTACGAAATATTAATTAATACGCTTTTTTAATTCCATTTCATTTAAACTTACTGGACTTAAATCTACTTCGCCGATAGCGCATAAACCACAATAGAATAAATCAACTCTTTAAAATTCACTATATTTGTTTACCTTAGTGACACTCGGGCGCTACGCTAAGTTTCCTTAACAGCGTTACATTTCATTCATTTTATAACTCAGAATGCACAAAATTTATATCATCTGAAGAATTATCTAATCGTTGCCACATATTCTATTAAAATATTATAATAAATCTAAAACGATATATAAAAGAAATTAAGAAAAAAAAAAAAAGAAAGTTTTTCACAGACGATTCAGTATTTCTCATTCAATTAATTCAGTCTTCACTTCGCTACAAGGCTAAAATACATAAAAACTCTATCTATATTAAAAATTACGAAGTAAATGTTAAACACTTATTTCCTCGAATAAATTCCAGAATGGATTAAGCATGATTTAATTCGCAATAATAAAAGAAGGCTTTATCTTTGTTGTTGCGAAATTTAGTTCCTCTAGATTGGCAACAAATAACTATTCTGCCAAGTTTCAAATGTAAGCAAACATGACCGCCATTGAAAAAATAATTAGGCTTTCAGCACTTAAACAACTTTTAAATTGTTGATAATTCTACAAATATTGCATGCAGATATACTAAAGGTATAAAAACCTTAACCGGAAGATAAGAATAACATAATTCAATCATTTTTAAAGCAAAAAATTCACAATTTAAAAACATATAAGAATAAAGAAACTGAGATCACTGAGCCGAGTAGCAGAGTGGATATATATCCATCTACTTTATATACTTTTAGTGCGGCCGATTGCAACCAAAATAGGAGGCGCACATCTAGATGTTATAGCAGTCCTATATAAAAAATGTCAACGTTCTGAGGCTACTCGTTTTGGAGTTATGCGAGATACGTACATACGTAGAGACGCCACGAAAAATTCTCTTCAGAGTTTAATTTGAATCAGTTATATATATTTTTTAGGGGAGTAAAGAGTCCTTTATTCTGTCCTTACGTACAGATGTCACGCAAAAACATTGTTAATTGCATTCGATAGCGGTAAAAATGGATATTTTCGTTGAAATATGATACTCGAAATTTTTCGAGATTACAATACTCCCTTTTTACTTCGTACAAAGAAGTAAAAATGAGTAATGTTTTTAATTAACATTGAATCATAACGTTTGTAAGCAGATTAGATTTTATTTGCAAACGATCAAATGGAGATGACTGCTTAATATAATTTTTTTACTATTTTTAAGTTTATTGATATTCTACATATTGAGATGGAATTGGCGGAAGGTCATGTGCTGGCGACCTTAGATTTTTCTTGATTAATTTTGTGTTGAATAATTTTTAAATTTCAACAAAGAAAATCCATAATTAGCAATGTCTTAAAATTTTCTCAGATTACAAACTTTATGCCTTCTTTAATGAATAAACAATATTTATTAGACAAATTGTATGATTTTTGAACTCTGTGAGTACGAAATCTTTATTCGGATGTAGTTATTTTATTTAAAAAAACCATTGAAAAATATAAATAAAACGTTTTCTCTTAACATTAAAAAAAAAAAAAAAAAAAAAAAAAAAAAAAATCCTGTCTTTACGATTTCTTTTCTTTCAGTCAGTACTTAATTATAACCATTTATTTGGATTTAAGATTACACTTTTCTATAATTTTATCTTTTATAATTTTTTTCATGTATGGACTTTTGAACTATTTTGTTTGTTCACGCTGAAAACTAATATTGGTGAGTTGACAAGGAATTAAAATTCGATACAAGCTTCATAATCTCGAAGAAGGAAACACGTTTCTATTGCATCTCACCACAGTTGACATTTTCCCTCCTACTAACGTTTAAATTCCACTCACGGCTGGACAAAAATTGTTCAAATTTTATGGCTTTGTTAGATTCAGAATGAAAAAATGTAGCTGTCAACTATGAAATAAGAACAGCTGCAGTACCCGTTCGTTAACAGAAAAATGTACTTAAATAATAATAATAATAAAAAAAAAACTAGTAATGAGAAACAGCTGTTCAATCAAATACTATCTATACAAATGTAGCGAGCATGATAAAAAAATATATTCATACGGATATTATTTGATATGATGAAATTTGTAGGTAGAGCGATTTTATAACATTATTAGACTCGAAAAGACTTGCAAGAATTTAAAAGCCATAAATGCTAAAGCCATTAATGCTAAAGCCATTTTTAAGCCTTAAAATAAGCTATTCAACTTATGTGGTTTCGAGATGCCGAATATTTCGCAATGAATGCTAGCTGGGTTACTGTCGGTGCTTTTCTTATGACACCATTTTAAGAACAGGCGCACTTATCACCAGTCCAATCATACCTCAAGAATGTCCGTCTGCAATAAAAGCATTGATTTGCTGAGTAATAAAGGAATTGTTCTTCTGGCCATAATAGCAATTTCTCTTAAAAATGATTACGATTTTTTGTGTCGGCCAGGATTAACCAAACCCGTAACATGCCTAACGATTTTATTTTGTTCTACATCCATAATCTATATTTCTTCTGAATTCTGTGTTCTGTCTAAAATTTAAAAGGGAAAAAAATATTTGCGGTATTATCATTTGTGATTCAATAAGTATTTGAAAGACCCGTTGTTCCATTTTTTCAAAATTCACTCAGCATGTTTATAACGAAGTGATTGAGTGTTTAAAAAACTACGGTATTCTGCTGTTCGAAACATCAGGCTTGGTGATTACAAATCCTCCCGTCTACACTGATTACCAATACGTATTTGGACACCTATGCAAATGACGATATATGCGGTCCTAAGGTACGTCACGGACTCCGCCGGTATATATCGTGTAGGAAACAGCATCGGCTTTAGTCGCATGCAAGATGCCTTGCAGTTCGGAGCTCTCTGATTTCGAGAAAGGCATAATTATCGGGTATCACAAATGTGGCCGATCCTTAAGGATCATATCTAGCGATCTGAAACACCCAAAATCCACAGTGGCCTATGTGATTAAGAAGTGGAAGGTGAGCGGTGATTTTCGGAATGTGCCCCGAGTCGGCGGACCAACGAAACTGGGAGATAGAGACCGACGAGTGCTGTCCAGAGAAATTCGGAAGGACCGCACCCAACCGATGTCCCTCATCCGTTACGAGTTTCAACAGGCATCCGGGAGTATTGTTTCAATGAATACCATCCGTAAGGAAGCACATCTGCTTGGTTTTCATGGTCGTGCTGCTGCCCATAAACATTTGATCACAAAGTACAACCGCGCTGCTTGTTTAATGTGGTGCAAAGCACATCGAAATTGGACCGTAGATCAGTGGAAACGGGTTCTTTGGAGTGACGAATCAAGGTTCACCCTTTACCGTTCGGATGGCAGGGTCTGGGTCTGGTGTTTACCTGGAGAACGTCTCCTGCCAGAATGCATTGTGCCAACAGTCAAGTTCAGCGAAGGTAGATTTATGGTCTGGGGGTGTTTCTCCTGGCATGGACTGGGACCCTTGGTCCCCATTCATGGTAAGCTCAACTCCGATGCCTACTGCACTATTTTGGATGACAATGTGCTTCCTACGTTGTGGCAGCTTTACTGGTTGGACCCCTGTTACTTTCATGACGACAAAGCCAGTTGTCATGTTTCGACGTTAACCAAGGCTTGGTATGGTGGCAATGGAGTTCATCGAATGGACTGGCCTGCCCAGAGTCCACACCTGAACCCTATCAAGAACCTCTGGGACGAGTTGCATCGCCGAATTCAGGGGTGCACTACCCTGGAAAATCGGTGAAGGAACTTCTATGTCTTCTCCAAGCCGAGTGGAAGAAAATACCACTAGCTGTCATACAAAGACTTGTGGAAAGTATGCCCCGGAGGGTTCACGCTGTAATTACCTCTCGTGGAGGCTCTACCAACTATTGTGTAAGGATCTTAAGTTTTACTAACGTTTATTTTATTTTAAATCTTTACTCTCACTTCTTATTTTCTACTTCTGGCCAGAATTATAAGCGTTAACGTATTTATGCAAAGTTTGTCTGGCGAGCGCCAAGTATTTAAGTTGTGGCTTTCTGCCAAGCGAGAGAGAGGAAGCAGTTAGTCGAAGCAGGCCGCTTACCTTAGAAGTTTTACTCAGTTGCTGGTTGCCTTCCAGGCCAGAGGTTTAATCCTCTTGATAACTTTCAACGTATTGTAGTGTTCACAGTTCTCTGTACTACATACGGCTTCCTGTTAATATAAGGCCAATCTTCCACGTTTATTATTTTAAAGTTAAATTAGAGTTTAGTTTTATTTTTATATTTTTACGTTTAGACCACAAGTAGTGGGTCTTTGTATTCCGAAGTACGGAAGTTATTGTAAATAGAGAAAAATAAAGGGTTTTGTATACCCTTCATGTGTATCCTGTCTACTTCCCACAGTTATTGAACATAGCTTTAGTAAGCTCTCTGTTCCGAGTCAGGTCCTTGCATGTTCCCGAAGAAAGTAAGACGGAACATTTAACCTGATAGTGGCGACCAACGAAGAAGAATAACCATGGCCGAGTTTCAAGAAGAACCTGTGCTGCCTGCAGAAGCGGCTCAGAATCCAGAAATGCCAGCTGCCGCCCTGGAAGGATTTGGTTACATCGTCCAGACCATGCGCGCTTCGATGAAACCAGAAGCAACATTTAATGGAAACTCACCGGTAACCAGTTTTTTGGAAAAATTGGATGACCACTTCATGCTCTACCCCGTGCACAAATTTCAAAAAGTTACCTTAGCTACCAGCGCTTTGAGGGGCCAAGCGCTTAATTGGTTCAAAAGTATGGGCAGAAGTCTCTTGGGTCAAGCAAAAAGTCCCACCTATACTTACGAGAATTTCAAGACTGCCCTAGTAAAAGCCTTCCCTGTTGTAAGGGATCGTGCTAAATTAGAAACGGAACTTTTCAGTATATATCACCAAAGAATCGAAAATCTCTCGAGCTTTATTTTAAGAAAAATTCACGTCTTCAAACTCTTGTATGGAAACCGTCCGGATCCTGAGATAATTCAAGTGATTTTGCCGAGGTTACTGCCCCAAGTGCAAGACTTTATTGAATTAAGAAATCCGACTACACTGGAAAAGTTATTTGAGCTAGCTATCCAGTTTGAAAGTAGAAGAACGGTGGACATTGAAAGAAGACGCCAATATCAACAACGAAACCAATTTGTTGCGCCAAGACTACAGCAAACTCAAGCACACGGCTACGGAAGCAAAGCGAACCAGTGGGCAAGGAAACCCGAGCATCCAGAAACAGCCGGCGAACGTCGACAGTTCAATAGCAATCCAGGAAAAAAGTCTCAAGGCCAATGAAAAAGAAGGAAATCACGGAAATGAAAAATAATTTAAACTAAAACGGATTTCTGCTGACGGGAGGGTGCGGAAATCCGAAGGCCACGAAAACCCCTCTTCCTTCAAGTTAAATACAGTAATGGTGAAAAATTTGACTCTTCCGAAGATTGAAGTGTTGGTGAATAATATCCCAGCCACCGCACTCCTGGATACAGGCGCGCAGTGTTCCTGTGTGGCAGAAGATTTTTTTTAGGAAGTATTTTAGGAAATACCGCATATATAATTCGGATAATACGACAGTGTTAGCGGCGCAAGGAGAAAAATGTAAGTGTATAGGTAAATTACCGCTGTATGTCCGTATCAAGGACGAACAAGTAAAGGTTATGTTTTTCATAGTAAAGAATCTGCAAGCACATATTATCTTAGGAATAGATTTTCTTTCAGAGGCACAAGCAACGCTGGATTTTAATGAAGCGTCCCTTAAGCTGACGATGAAACCAGTTCGTGGAGAAAAGGCTGAACCGCCGATGTTAAATCTTGACCACCTGCCTAATGACGAGCAACGAAGAATCCGACAAGTGGTAAGTGAATTTGCTTCGTTATTTAGTGATATTCCAGGATTTACTCAGGTTACTAACCATAGTATTGACACCGGAGATTCAATGAAAGTTCGCCACAAAGCATACCGTTATGATAAGAATAAGGAAAAAATTATAGAATGGCATATCACCGATATGCTACGTAAAAAGATCATCACCGATATGCTACGTAAAAAGATCATAACGCCCATCTCAAGTAGCTATGCTAGCCCGGTGGTTTTATGTAAGAAAAATAATGACTATCCTTTGACACATCCAAAAAGGTGGAGATTCGAAATTGACTACCGTAAATTAAACTCCATAACTAAATATCCGGTATATCCGTTACCTATTATTGAAGAAATTCTAAGGAACATAACATCCACCAAATATATGACGACTTTAGACTTAACGACTGGTTATTTTCAAATAGGGGTTAGGCCTGAGAACGTGGCTAAGACTGCTTTTTAACCAAGTCTGGCACTTATGCATTTTTGCGTATGCCGTTTGGCCTTTCAGGTACACCGGCAATATTTCAGCGATGTATGGACATTGTGTTAAGGCCTGTTCTTGGAAAGTCCACATTTATCTATTTAGACGATATCATTATTATTAGTGATAATCTCGACCAACATGTACAGGATTTAAGACAGGTGTTTGCTTTATTAAATGAGGCCGGTCTAAAAGTTAATGTCGAAAAGTGCAAATTTGCAGCCCCTGAATTAAAATATTTAGGTTACAAAATATCTCACAAAGGAATCGAGACAGACGAATCAAAAATAATCGCTGTACAAAAGTATCCGACTAGGACTATCTAGGACTTTGTACATATTATAGGTCCTTTATAAAAAATTTTGCAGCTATTGCTGAACCATTGTTAAAATTAAAAAGGAAAAAGGCAAGATTCTCGTGGACGGCCGAAGCCAATAGTGCTTTCGAAAAATTAAAACAAGGATTAACGCAAGCCCCTGTGTTGAAATTTCCTGAAAAGGATGAGAATTTAGAAATTTCAGCGGATGCTTCGGATTATGCGGTAGGAGCGGTACTTTCGCAAAATCAACAGCCCGTGGCATTTGTTAGCCGAACTTTAAATCAAACACAAAGAAACTATTCCGCGACCGAGAGAGAGGCACTTGCAGTTCTGTTAGCAGTGCAAAAGTTCCGAGTCTATTTTGGAAAGGCGCCAATAACAGTGTACTCTGATCATGCGGCGGTAACTAGATTGTACTCAGGGAAAAACTTATCCCCAAGGTTAATAAGATGGGCACTCAAGCTACAAGAATATAATTTGGTAATCAAGCATACCCCCGGAAAGGAAAATATCGTAGCAGATGCCCTATCCAGAATTAAAATAGATGAAGAAGGTAATACCGTAAAGGCGGCAATGCTCACAGCATGTACAATAAATTCATAAATGTCATAACCGAACTGGGTAAGGATACTGAGTTTGGAACCATTTATGAGTATTTAAAGGATCCTGAAAATTTTAGCCACCAAGATATTGTGGCGATAAGAAATAGGGCGGCCCATTACGAACTAATAGATGGTCTATTATTCTATACAAAAACTACGAATTCCAACAACGAATTTCGACCTGTTATCCCAGCTAGTCTTAGATTAAATATCCTGCAGGAGCTCCATGACAGCCCTTTAGCTTCTCATGCTGGTATTCGAAAAACTATCCAACGCGTACGCGAGGCAGTCTACTTTCCTGAACTGCAAAAGTTAACAAGGGCGTATGTCCAGTCCTGCCCAACATGTCAAGCAGTTAATTATATTAATTTCCGCCCGGCCGGGTTTCTAAATAGTATTAAATCCGAATTTCCAAATGAAATAATTGGCATCGATTTATTAGGCCCTTTCCCAAAAAGTCAGTTAAATAAAAGTCGCTATCTCCTTGTTATGGTTGATCATTTTAGTAAATGGACCGAAATTGTTCCCTTAAAACGAGCCTCCGCGAAATTAGTTACTGATTCTATTTTAAATAAGTATATTTTAAAATACGTGGCGCCCCTAAAAGTTATATCGGATAATGGTCCTCAATTTGTAAGTAATGTATTTGAAGACATGTGCCAAAAACTGGGCATACGTCATTTAAAAATGGTCCCGTATCGGCCGCAATCAAATATAGCGGAACGGGTCAATAGAAATATAGTGAAAATTATCCGTAGTTACGTTAAAAATTTTCATAAAAGCTGGGATAACTATGTCAATGAATTTGCTTTCGCCCTTAGGACCGCAAAACATGATACAACGGGCAAAACTCCTGCTGAGTTATTTTTAGGCAGAAAGATTATAACACCGTTAGATAAATTATTTTATGTTCAACAAAGAGCCCCAGAATTTAAAATGGGCGATATAGAAAAATTAATTAAAGAAGCAAAAAAGAACACTGAAGTAGCACAGAGAAAACAGAAACTTTATTATGATATGAAACGACGGGGAATAACTTATAAAGTAGGAGATGAAGTGTTAAAAATTAAGCATTCACTTTCTTCAGCACCAGAAGATAAAACTGCCAAATTTTTTTTACGATTTGAAGGACCATATGTCATAGAAAAAATAACTCAGGCTGTAGTGGTGTTAAAAGCCAGGAATGGTGAAACATGCTCCGCAAACATTGACCAGATAAAACCATTCTATAATCGTAATAAAATGCAAATATTTAAAGATCTTTTGCAGGATCCGGCACGGCAGGCACTGCAGGCACAAGCTCCAGAGGTGGAACAACGACAATCACAAGGGCAAGCCATTAGGAGGCAAGAGCAATTGAAAAGAAAGTTTCCCCGTTGGAAAATTGAAGGTAACAAGAAAAAGAAGCCGTTCCACCGACCAGAAAAGAGAGAGCACGACCACCCCGAGAATGAAGAAGGGAGAAGTACGACAAATGCAAAGAGAGCCAGGAGAAATGACGGCAACTATAACCCGACTCCAAAACGGAAAATCTACCCATCGGACAGGAGTCTACGCAGCAAATGTCGACGAATTGATGAAGGAACACCAGCTGCGGAGGCAAAGAAACAAGGAAAATTTGAACAGCCAGCAATGAGATCCAAGCAGGAACGAGAGAGAGTTGTCTCGGTTTCGCCAAGACCAGCTGCCATCAAACGGCCGAGACCACAGGCAGAGGCTAAAAAGAAGGTCTTCAAGAGTGATCAAACAGGAAGGAAAAGAAAGCTCATGGAGGAAGGAACTGAAGGGCGAACCCGCACAAGAAGGAAAATAAACCAAACCGTAATCTTCGCTACCTTCCAGGACTGAGCAGTAAAAAGGATGTCCGAATATCACAAAGATAAGTAAAATTTTATTTACTTTGCTAACTTAAGTTAATCTTTCATTCTTACTGCAAGTGGCAGATTTCAAGTTTTACCTCATGCGAGGTCTACCTTTATCGCCAAAAGGGCGAGAAATGAGTTGTTACCGATTTTGGTATTATGTTTTTCAATTACTCGCGTGTAAAACTAAAGTTGATGTATAATAGCGATGTGTAAAGACTTAAATATCGTAAAAGTTATTGTATAAATTTTATTTAAAACTTTCTGGCAAGAAAGAAGTTTTAGTCTGAAAGACTTTTTGAAATGTAGTATTTCAATGTAGAAAGAATTGGCACTTGCTTTGAAAAGAATAGAAGTTAACAATGTACTACTAATGTATGTTGTCAAATGCGTAAAATTAACGGCATGTTAATATGTTCTTATATACAATGTGAACTGTTATTTCAAATGTTAAGAAATACCGTGATATGGTAAAAGTGAAAGTAATGTTAAAAATTTGTTATTCGTGTGACTGTAAAAAGACCAAATCATGGTGAATATATGTTAAAGGTTGAATGAATGTAGTTAGGCTCTCTGACGCTACACTTCAGAGTTAGCCACTTTCAGAATAGTACCTCAGGGTTTAGAGTTGAAGTTAGGGTGTGTTAGAGGTCTTGGTATGTTGAATTTTTAACACGTTAGTGCTTTGATTGTAGGAGGAAGTGTTGAACACGTAGACATAAACACATTCGTGTTTGGTGTTCTTTTACAACACATGTCAGAGAGCACGGGGAGAGATAATTAAAATAGTCATGAATGAAATCAGAATGTTAAGAGAAATATAATTATACATGTTACTTGCCATTTCATTGTGTAACATTTCATTAAACTAGTTTTCCTTCCAGATCTCTGGAAGGAACTTTTAGATTTGAATAAAAGCTCCTGTTTAGATGCAGTACAGATGAAAAAATTACGTGTCCTGGGAGCTGCTATTGTAAAAACAAATTTCTTTCTTTTAAATTTCTAGTTTCTAGCGAAAAATGTTTGTAAAAGATTGGCCTCGCGTTAGATTCTAGAGCTAAGAGTTTTCAACAAGGTCGTTTTAGACCTCAGTTTCAAACTAATTAACTCTGGCGGGAAGTATGTAAGGATCTTAAGTTTTACTAACGTTTATTTTATTTTAAATCTTTACTATCACTTCTTATTTTCTACTTCCGGCCAGAATTATAAGCGTTAACGTATTTATGCAAAGTTTGTCTGGCGAGCGCCAAGTATTTAAGTTGTGGCTTTCTGCCAAGCGAGAGAGAGGAAGCAGTTAGTCGAAGCAGGCCGCTTACCTTAGAAGTTTTACTCAGTTGCTGGTTGCCTTCCAGGCCAGAGGTTTAATCCTGTTGATAACTTTCAACGTATTGTAGTGTTCACAGTTCTCTGTACTACATACGGCTTCCTGTTAATATAAGGCCAATCTTCCACGTTTATTATTTTAAAGTTAAATTAGAGTTTAGTTTTATTTTTATATTTTTACGTTTAGACCACAAGTAGTGGGTCTTTGTATTCCGAAGTACGGAAGTTATTGTAAATAGAGAAAAATAAAGGGTTTTGTATACCCTTCTTGTGTATCCTGTCTACTTCCCACAGTTATTGAACATAGCTTTAGTAAGCTCTCTGTTCCGAGTCAGGTCCTTCCCAGGCAGCACGTTTCCAAAAATATACGTATAATTTTGGTGAAATAAGGGTATGGTATTTTTTGCACGTTACTTTTACAAAATTTATACGAATGAAAAAGGCTGAAGTTACTGTTCACTCTTTATCGTTATTTTCCTTACGTTATTTTTACGAAAATTATACGAATCTGAATGTACTAAAAAAACTACCGCCGTAATGGTATATTTTATTCGTCACTTTTACGCATATTATACGAATCCGAATGTTCTGAAAGAAACTACTGCCTTTATGGTATATTTCATTCGTCACTTTTAAGGATAATATACGAAGTCTAAAAAGATTGAAAATGAAGTTTATTCATTCAAAATATTTAGTGCATTTTTGGCATTTCACTTTGTTTTCCTTTTCCACGAACATGAAAAAAGTGGCATTCATATATGAGGCTAAAATTTTTCTATAAATTTTAACATGTGAGCTAAATCTTTACGTGCATTTTTGCAAAAAATTATATTTTCTTAATTTAAAGATCTTCAAAATAACTTATTTATTTTCTTATATCAAATTTGTTATTTTTATTCATATCAACACTTACATTAATTTACACAATTTAATTTCTTTTATGAAAATCCTATTACCCATTTAACTGGAATAAGCTGTATATTAAATTTGTGTACTTACTGAGTTTGGTACAATACTCTCCTTATTTTATTTAGCAAATGTGGGAAATTAAATTGGAATAAGACTAGCAAATCTCTCATGTCGAGGAATAGAATAATAAATACAGCAAAAGATGCTCGAAAACGTTTAACTTCTTGAACAATAGTTTAATGTAGACCAAAGGATCATTAATTATAATCAAAGATATACTAATATTTTTATTTAATAATAATAATTATAACTCTACGAAATTGCAAGCTGAATCCTGATATTTTACATATATTTCAGTTCCTTTAATCTTTGTTATAAAAATCATACGAAGCTAATTTTTTTAAATTTTGTTTAATGTACGGAAAAATGATATAGCGATTTTAATAATTTTTATATGAGGAAAAAATTAATAAATAATGTAAATAAATAATTATATTATATTTTATATTTTTCCTGAAACAGTTAAAGACATTCTTAATATGGAGATCTACAGAATAAGTACAAGCGTCCAGTTAAATGAACTCAAAATTTGCATAGTTAATTTTACGCTAACTTATAAAAATTAACCGGATTTACGATTATACACTGAGCATGCGCATACAGAGACATTTCTATTTTTCGTAGAAAAATTTAATTATTACCTTAATACAGAGATGCTGTGAATATAAATTTATATAATGCAAAAGTAAGTTTATTTCATATGCTATATTAGAGGCTTTCTTAATATGTTTAATTATAAAGAAAAAAAAGCGTTGCAATTCTTGTTCACTGACCAATGGCAAAGCAGACACTTTCTACTTCCGGTTGTGGCGGGACATTTATGAAGTCAGCACTCAGCAATGGCGGTCGAAAAGAATGGTAAAGTCGCAAAGAATACTGTTTGTTCGTGGATTGGCGTTTGTGACTGAATCCATCGAAGTTACTAATTATTTGAAGAAAGTAAGTGAATATTTTATATTTTCAGTGTTTAATACTTGTACTTTCTTCACCTATATAAAATTTTATAAATAGCGTCTGTGTAGGAAATGTGATTTTCCATGTGTTGTTCTTTTGTGTACGTGCCTAATGATTCATTTTCAGGATTTGGTACTGTTAAATTTTGCACTAGTCTGTTTCTTACTGTTTGTGTCACTCCTTTTTGTATGTGTCTCACCTTTTTATAGTTATATTATTTTTACTCAAACGTTTTAATATTTATTTTAAAGCATACTGTAATTAAGCAGGAAATAGCTTTTAATGGAAAAAGAAAGGCAATATTAACATGACTAATTGTTCAGAAATCTGTTATGGAAATGTTATCTACCTTATGCCAAAAAATAAAGAATGTAACTTTCATTTATTTATGAAATTCAAAATTTTTTATTTGCTTAGTGTTTTCCCTAAAAATAATTTAATTTCTTATTTTTGAATTTAGTTTTATAAATTTGCTTTAATATATAATCTTTAACTCAAAGATATTGTGCTATTAAAAAAGGAAATTTTATGCCATAGAAACACAGGTACTTTGTTCCAAATCTGTGTTCATTTTTTTTATATATATATACTGAATTTTTATGCACTTGTAATTACTGAAATATATCCTTTCATGAATAATAAGTAAGTCCTAAGTCATGAATGCATTTCTTTTTTGTTTGTTTGATTTTGTTGTTTTAAAAGATATGCCATAGTTAAAGAAAGAAAATAAAGTAAGAATGCTTTACTTTCAGTTTTGAATAAATTCATTACTATTTACTGCAGCTTCAAGTTTCTCTAAACATAATTTTCGAAGTCAAAACTTGATAGTTATGTTGATTATTAGACTTGCATGAAAAAATTTATTGAAAAATTAGTATTTGATCTAAAATACCTTAAATTATTTGAATTATATTTTACTAAATCATGTATTTTGATATAACTAGATAGTTAAAAAAATTAAAATTGTAAATATGCAGAAATGATTATATAAAACCAAGAAATTGTTTATATTTTTGTTGCTTTTTCCCTTGTAAATTAATTATATATATATTACAGTCTGGGGAGTCAGCACCCTGCTGAATTGTAGTAAACCAGACGTCCATTCTACTAGACCATCAAAGATGCAGATTTGGATTTTCTATTTCATAGTTATTGAAATCATAATGGTATGTTTGTTTAAATTAGTACTGTTTATGAATGTGATAAAAATAAATTCTGATAAGCTAAGAAATGATTTATTTTCTATTAATTATTAACTGTAAATAATGTAACCAATTTTCTTCATAGTATTTACTAAACATTTTTTTTTAAAAAAAAGGAGGTAGTCTTATTTATACAATTCTTGCAGAGATACCAACAGGGTTGCCACGCTACCTGGAGAACCGGGAAAAGTCAGGGAATTCGAAAATTGACCAAAAAATTCAGGGAAAAGTCAGGGAATTTAAGTATTTTTGTCAAAATCTGGAAAAGTCAGGGAAGTTCATACAACGATCCCGCCAAAAAAAAGCGATTTTTGCGCCGACGTCGGAAGAGGTAACTTTTTTGGCGAATTGTGTATCACGTGAGTGTCATTCGGGCAGCTGGCATAGAACCAATTTTCGCAGCTCCAATTTGATTGTCTTTTAGAAAGGCAAAACAAGTTTCCCGCAACTTTTGGTTTCCAGTATTCTCGAGAATCGCATGTGCAGTGCATGAACTAAAGAAAGTACCTGTTCTCGTATAAAACAAAATGGGTTTAATCCTAGTATACGGTACCATGGACGTTTGAATCAAAGAATATGTATTGTAAAGAAGGAAAACCTTTCTGCAACAGACGTGGCTCCGTACCATCATAGAGGGAAATAGCTGTGCATGCGGTGATATATCTGTCGCCAAAGCTCGAAACCGGTGTCGAAGTTCGAAGGTCAGGTTATCAAGAGTTCATAAAATGAATATCGTTTAAAATTTCTTCAACCACTTGCGCTAAAAAGACGTGCCACGCACGTCGAGATGCTTTTGTTTCAAACCGCGAGCGACGTGAACATCGATAGCCGTGGGCATCGATAAGCATTTATCGCAAAAATGAAAATAACGTGATGCACACGTCGCCTAACAACGAGATTGTTTATTTCTCGAGTTACAGCTCTGGATTGCACTCGCAGATGCGGAGCGGCTTAAATGAGACACTTTACCGCTTGTTATATTGTAGCGCACGCACCGCAACCGTGAAGTTTAGTCTTAGCGCAAGTGGTTAAACTCTAAAGGAAAAGAAAATATTTTTTGGCGCAAGTAAATTCATGGATTAGTTATTTTCAGGGAAAAAAAAAAAAAAAACTACGAAAACGCGTTTTTAAAATTATTGCGAAAAATCCAAGAAGAAACGTCCTTTGATAAAACGTTTCTTCTCGGATTTTTCGCAATAATTTAAAGACTGATCTTCCCCTTTGTCAAATTTTCCCTCCGCATTCTAGCGGCGTAATAGCATTTTACTTGTATGGAACCTTTTCTTTTTTACATAGACGTTCTTTGGTTAGAATAATCTCCATGTATGGTACAATGGGATTTGGTGACATGATGATGCGCAGTAAACGGGTCATTTTGGTCTTGGCGACAATTTTCAAAATCGTGCCAAAACCTTACCGCATACTAGAATTTTACCGCAAAATATTTTTAAACCTTTTTTTTAATCCCATGTTTAATGTAGCATTAGTTTTCCATGGAATAGAAAAGGTTTTCAAAATGTTCAGTTGTTAGAGGGAAATAATATAAATGAGATTGTCCTGATGCAGTTTCAGCTGGAAATGAAACTGAATTTTCGGATAGTGAAGATTTCATTTAAGAATTCTAATAAAACTGATTAATGTAAATCCTCTGCATTTAAAAATTCTAATAAAACTGATTAATGTAAGTCCTCTGCATTTAAGAATTCTAATAAAACTGATTAATGTAAATCCTCTGCATTTAAGAATTCTAATAAAACTGATTAATGTGAATCCTGTGATTCATGTAGGCATTCTTCTGTTATCAGGACCACATTCAGAAATGTGTGTTTATATGCATGCATTTTTAAATGTAGGTGCTCGTGTGTGCATGTGTATATTCTTTATGTATGTATGTATGTGTATAGTTATACACATATATGCGCATACATGCATATACACATGCTTACATATCTACAGTGGAACCCCGAGATACGAGTTTAATTCGTTCCAGCATTCAACTGGTATAGCGAATTTCTCGTATCTAGAAACAAGCTTCCCCATTAAAAATAATGGAAATTCAGTTAACCCGTTCCACACCCCAAAAAATATCAACATTTTAATATCAAGTCAATTTTTCCTAATAAATAACACTGGTAAATAATATAACAATAGTTTAACTTTGTTACCAACATTTTAACTCCTTCTCATTAATCCACACCAACAACAGCTTCTCAACATCTAGGAGTACTTTTATGGTGCTTGGAAGCAACGATAATTCCTTTGACTACATCAGGTTTCTTAATTTCTTCCTGCTTCTTCAGAATAGTATAGATTTTCGATGTTGAAAGGCTGCAAGTCTTCGTCAATTCCGTCACCATGCTTATGTTTATCTACGATTTCTTTCTTGATATCGACGGCTATGGCCTCCTTATTTTTCTTTGCAGCACTATCTGAGGCAACAATCTTCTTGCCAGGCATCTTGAAATAATTATTTTCACGTTAAATGTCAAAACAATTAAATTACAAGTGCACAAACACGTATACAGTCAAAAGTCGTTAATCCGGACTCGTCGGGACTTCGGCGATTCCGGATTATCGATTTTTCCGGATTATAGATCATCAGTTTAAATCTCATAAGATGGCATGCAGAAATTCTGAAATTAAAAATATGAAACCGTAATTTATGACATAAAGAACTATGATCTAAAGGGTATCAAAATTTGCAAAAAGAAAAAGCTTAATATTTATTTGTTTACTTTATTAAACATTTCTTTCAATGTAAGTTGTTTAAGTTTTGCTTTGTTTCATGTGATAATACTTTCTCTTTAATTCTATTAAACAGACATAATTTCTTGTTCAGTTACAAAGTTCCGCTGTTCAAGTCCTATAATTGCCGTGTCAAGAACACCTACTAATTTGTCAATCGAAATTTTTTTGTTTTCAATAACCTCTGTCACTTTTCTTCGCTATTGGAAGCGAATTATAATGACGAGGAACTTGTTTTAAATCATATCAAAGACGGAGCATATCGAGATGAAATATTACATTTGGTAAGGAATTATAAGCCAAATAAAAACATCTGCGCTGAAGATAAGGATAGTGCTGACAAATCAACTTCCAATTCATTACGTGCCCACTGCGGTGTTCCCCCCGCCGAGCAGCGTGAAATTGATAAACAGATTTCGGATTTCAAAACATACTTTCGCTTTAGATCCTTTACATATTAACAAATATATATCAGAAATTCTATTTGATATAATCGAAAGTTTAAGCTTACTTTTATAAAATTGCTCTTACAGTCTGCAAAAAATAACAAGCCGGATCCAATTCGAAAAGTAAGGAACAACGCAATCATCAACATTAACTGAAATAGATAATTAGATAATTTTAGCTTATACTGTTGGAAAATATAGTTTATTTTTAAACTTTTTAATGCATCATCTCTCCTCCTTGAAATGTTTATTTAGTTTAGTCCTTATTTTTAATATAACATAGTAGTTACTTCTACTTCTTTTCTTGCTGCCACTGTTTGCATTGAAAACGGACTGTCTCAACCTCATTGAGATGCAAAAACGAAACAATATTACGTCATCTGAAAAGCCGATTCGTGCCGATAGCTGATTGGTTGCCGTGAGATGACGTCATTCCTACTTCTGCTATAAGTATCTCGCGTCGCTCTGGCTCAACCTGCTTCTAGTTCCTGGTTTACCGGCTGGTGTGTGAGCGGTTTCCAGCCCCTTCCAAAGGATGCCTTGATTCCGGTTTACAAGATGATGGTTCCAGATTGATGTTCTTCAGTTCCGGGGGCTGTCCTGTGAGTGACTGCCGTAGGCAACGTCCACGTTTCTTCAAGGAGGGTGGAATTAAGTGCAAACGGCGTTAGGCCGGTTTTAAGTGGTTTCACATTTAAATTTTTCAAGTGTTTTCTTGACCATTGATTATGGACTTATGGAATGGGTAGCCTGCTTTATTTGTAGGCTGCATAGTCACTATTTAGGACTTTTTCATTTTTTTTTAAATTTGTTTGTATAGAATGCCAGTGTTTTGGAGTACAGGTAAAAATATTTGATGAATGATGATTATGTTATGTTTTGCCTAATACTCTAATATTGTTGAAATTTATTTTATGTGTTTTTATTTTTTTATTATATTGTTAATAAATTTGTTAAGTTCAAAATCTTTTATTGTCTTCAATATCTGCACAGCATAACTCAGGGAGCTATCATTGCTAATACTGCTAAATGTTTAATATCTTTAAACTTTAAACTTTGCTTTAGCATCATTTTGGTTACGGGCCCAGTAGCTCCTGAGTTATTTAGTGCAGACTTTTGAAGTTTAAAGTTAATTTAGGACTTAAGAGATTGGGGGGCGGTTTTTTGTTAAAATTCAAATATATCTACTGTTAGTGTCATGCATAATATTGCTAAAGTTGATGCATGTAATTATTTTACATGGTCCAAAGATATGAAGTTTGTCTTGAATGAAAAAAAATGCATGGCTTTTGGTCAAAGGTGTTGAGAAAAGTCTTGATTTAGATGATGTTAAGGGTATTACAAAAGAAATTATTGCCGACTTTCAAAATAGAAGTCGATTGGCATTATCGTTAATTTATATGAATGTAAGCCCTGAATATAGAAACTTGATATGTGAAATTGATGACCCAGTAGTGGCGTGGAATACGCTTGCCAAATATTTCCAGCCAGATTATAGGTCAAGACATATGTCCCTGTTTTCAGAGTTCTTAAATTGCAAAATCAAGCCAAATGAAAGTATTAGTTTCTTTTCTTCTAGATTAAAACGAGTAACTGCACAGTTAGCTGATATTAATCAGGCTGTAAGAGACTCATATATATGTTTCCAGTTTCTTAGGTTTCTTCCAGATAAATTTGATCAAGTAGTTCAGAATATTTTGAGGTGGCCAGATGAAAAGTTCATTTTTAAAAATGTTGAACTTGAAATTCTAGCAGAGGAAACGCGTCTTAATTTAAGAGAGATGGATAGGGAAAACTCCAATAAGACTATAGAAGTTCAAAGTACTCACTGTGAATCCAAATTTAAGCAGATTAAAGGGCTCAAGTGTTATAAATGTGGCCGTCCAGGTCATATTAAAAAATACTGTAGAATGAGAGGTAATTTTTCCAGATCACCCTCACCTGCTTCTTCTGTTTCCTCAGCTGTATCTAGTAGTAATAAAACATCTTCTAAGTGTAAGAATAAACCCAAGTTGAGTAAAAGTAATAATTCCCATGCACAGTCCCATTTTATAGCTCAAGCCAATGTTAACAATTTGGAAGAAAATGATGATAGTTGGATCTTTGATACGGCTGCATCTCATCATTTTTGTAAAAATCGTGAATTGTTTGATACTTTTTCTCCTGTGAAAAATGAGAATATGCTAGTAGCTATTGATGGGGTAACTTTTCCAATTCATGGGAAGGGTACTGTTAAGATGAAATTTGGGGATACGGTTATTTTGCTTAAAGATGTGTTATATTCACCTGAACTAAGACGAAATTTAATATCTGGACCTAGGGTGGATATCAATGGAGCAAGATTTTATGGTAAAAATGGGCAAATTAAAGTTACTGATGATGAGAATTCAACTTTGTACAAGGCTAAGTTGATAGGAAGTAACTATCATGTGTTCCCGAAAATAATCAAAAAGGGGGGCAAATCTGTAAAATTTGAGGCATCCGCAGTTCAGAATAATAACAGTGAATTATGGCATGGTCGGTTTGGTCATATAAATTATGATACTATTGTCAGGACTAGTAAGAGACATTCAGTTCGAGGTCTTCCTGTGTTAAAGCACTCACCTAATTTGTTTTGTGAACATTGCCAAATCAATAAGCAAAGACGAATCTCCTATAGACCTTTAGAAGGTATTCAAGTAAAGAGACCGCTTGAAAGGGTTTTCTCTGATGTATGGGGACCTATTAACATTCCAGGTAGGAATGGTGAACGTTATTTCGTTTCCTTTATTGACGAATATTCTCATTATGTGGTAGTGTACCCCATTGTGGAGAAAAGTCAGGTGTTTGAAGTATTTGAAAGGCATATAGCACGTGCAGAAAGATCTTTGAACCTTAAGTTGAAATACTTTAGGACTGACAATGGGCGAGAATATGATAATGATCAATTCAGGTCATATTGTAATAAAAATGGTGTAAAGCACGAATTTACAGATGTCTACACTCCAGAACAAAATGGAGTTTGTGAGAGATTTAATCAAACAGCTCTCAATAATGTACGTGCAATCTTACACGATAGTGGAATGAGTTCTGAATTTTGGTCAGATGCAGTAATGTATTTTGCATATTCATTTAATAGAATTTGTCATAAGGGCCAAGATAGAACCCCATTCGAATTACACACTAAGCGGAAACCATCAGTACGTCATCTTAAGGCATTTGGAACGATTGCCTATGTGGGAATTCCAAAGGCTAAAAGAAATTCTAAACTTGATCCAAAGGCAACAAAGGGCCGATTAATTGGGTACAGTGTACGAACAAAAGGGTACAAAATTTGGTTGGAAAATGAACAAAAGGTAGTGGAAACCCTAAATGCTACTTTTAAAGAGTCGATTGGAATGCAGAAAAGTGGCAGTGGAGCTGCACTGGGCACCCTACCTGATTTGGAATCTGAAGAAAGGGTAGAATTCCAATCTACTGACACTCCAGTTGGCTATTTTCCGAAATAGAGGAAAGAACCGATACCAATGTACCTTCTTCTACAATTGGCACTGACACTCAATCTACATTGAGACAAGTAACTTGGCTTCGTAAACCTGTTCCAAGGCCAGACGGCACTCGTACGGATGTGTATTATTTTGAGAGGGGGTGTAATCAAAGACTACGATCACCAAATGATGTAGAAAGGTATTGCACTGAACATAATATTCAGTATGATCCTACCTTGTTTGATTTCAAGGGAAGCAATACTTATAGTGGTGAAATCGACCCAACTGGTACTCCTTCAACGTCGTATACCCGAGATAGCTGACTATATGTTTCAATTCCAAACACTTATAACCAGGCAATGAAATCTGCAGAAAAGCTTAAATGGATAGTGGCAATGGAAGAGGAAATGGCCAACATGCGAAAGCATAAGGTATGGCATCTTGTTCCACTTCCTAAAGATAAGACTCCACTAGGTTGCAGGTGGATTTTTAACATTAAACGTGACGAATTTGGAAACATTGTTCGTTTTAAAGCTCGTTTAGTGGCTCAGGGTTATCGGCAAATTAAATACGATACCTATGATGAAACCTACTCTCCTGTAGTCAACTTTTCAGTAATAAGGCTCTTTTTCTCCCTTTTAGTTGCACACCTAGGATGGGCAAATATACAATGTGACGTGAAAAGTGCCTATCTCTACGCTCCTTTATCAGAGGAAATTTACATGTCCCAACCTCAGGGTTTTGTGGAGCAAGATAAAGAAACTTTTGTGTGTCGTTTAGATAGAGCCTTGTATGGTTTGCATCAGAGTGGCCGATTATGGTACTACGAGTTGGATAGAACACTATGTAACCTAGGGTTCATCAAGTTTGAGTGGTGTAATTGTGTCTATCGTTTTAAAGATTTTGTCATTCTGTTGGTTTATGTTGATGATATAGTTGTGTTTGGGAAAAGTGAAGTTCAGGCCAAAAGGATATTAAAAGTCCTGAGTTCACATTTTGATTTGAAAATTTTAGGTAAAACAAGAAAGCTTCTGGGTGTGGAATTTGAATATGAGAAAAATAGTGTTTTAATTCATCAGCAATTATATATAGAAGACATAGTTAATCGATTTAAGTCTTTTAAAATACAAATTACTTCCCTTCCAATAGTTAAAGGTGTGAAATACTCAAAGTCTCAAAGTCCCAGTACACAAGAAGAAACGACTGAAATGATGAATTATCCTTATAGAAATGTTTTGGGATGTCTATCGTTTCTTTGCAATCGTACTCGTCCGGATATAGCTTATGCTGTTAATATATTTTCTCAGTTCCAAAGCAATCCTGGTAAGTTTCACTGGGAAGGATTACTTAAACTTTTAGGGTACGTTTCCAATACCAGACAGCACAAACTCAAGCTGGTATGCAAGGAACTGAAGCTCAATATATATTCAGATTCGGATTTTGCTTCAAGCAGGGATGATATGGTGTCTATTGGTGGACAAATAGCTTTGTTGGGAGAATCACCTGTATCTTGGCGTACGTTTAAAGAAAGGGGAGTGAGTTTATCTACTATGGAGGCTGAATTTATCTCCATGACTGAATCAGCAAAAGAATTAGTTTGGTTTAAAAACATTTTGGATGAATGCATTCAGTTTAAAATTGCAAGTAACTATGTTTCGAGGCCAATATTGTTTGCTGATAACATGGCTGCTATATGTTTTACAAAATCACCCATTGAAAACTCAAGGACAAAACATATAGATGTGAAACTATTTTTCATTCGTGATCTATTGAACAGGGAAATTTTTGATTTAAAATATGTCCCAAGTAAAGATAATCTGGCTGATCCTATGACAAAACCGCTGACTAAGCATAATCTGGTAAAATTTTGTGGAACAATTTTCTTATGAAATTTGTTTTTGTTAAGAGTTTTGTTAATTTGAAAAATATGTTATAAGTCATATATGATGGATATTAGGTAAATGTAAAATTGTATAGTGTAGAATGTTGTATGAGTGACCAGGGCCCTGGGTAAATGTATTGAGCGTATGATCATATATATGACTTTGTATTGTTTTGTAACATGTTGGACTTTCTTGCTACGGTAAAATTTTTTTTGAATAATGGGATAAGATTTTCCCAAAGAAAAATGTTCTTAAAAATTTCTGAATGAAATTCTGATATTTATTTATTCTTGTTTTGAATTTTTGTAAAGATACTGGCATTCGGTTTTTATTTCAGGTCGGAGATGATGATGTGGGGGGCATTTGTTGGAAAATATAGTTTATTTTGAAACTTTTTAATGCATCATCTCTCCTCCTTGAAATGTTTATTTAGTTTAGTCCTTATTTTTAATATAACATAGTAGTTACTTCTACTTCTTTTCTTGCTGCCACTGTTTGCATTGAAAACGGACTGTCTCAACCTAATTGAGATGCAAAAACGAAACAATGTTACGTCATCTGAAAAGCCGATTCGTGCCGATAGCTGATTGGTTGCTGTGAGATGACGTCATTCCTACTTCTGCTATAAGTATCTCGCGTCGCTCTGGCTCAACCTGCTTCTAGTTCCTGGTTTACCGGCTGGTGTGTGAGCGGTTTCCAGCCCCTTCCAAAGGATGCCTTGATTCCGGTTTACAAGATGATGGTTCCAGATTGATGTTCTTCAGTTCCGGGGGCTGTCCTGTGAGTGACTGCCGTAGGCAACGTCCACGTTTCTTCAAGGAGGGTGGAATTAAGTGCAAACGGCGTTAGGCCGGTTTTAAGTGGTTTCACATTTAAATTTTTCAAGTGTTTTCTTGACCATTGATTATGGACTTATGGAATGGGTAGCCTGCTTTATTTGTAGGCTGCATAGTCACTATTTAGGACTTTTTCATTTTTTTTTTAAATTTGTTTGTATAGAATGCCAGTGTTTTGGAGTACAGGTAAAAATATTTGATGAATGATGATTATGTTATGTTTTGCCTAATACTCTAATATTGTTGAAATTTATTTTATGTGTTTTTATTTTTTTATTATATTGTTAATAAATTTGTTAAGTTCAAAATCTTTTATTGTCTTCAATGTCTGCACAGCATAACTCAAGGAGCTATCATTGCTAATACTGCTAAATGTTTAATATCTTTAAACTTTGCTTTAGCATCATATACGTCCATTATACATAAAACGCGCACGCAAAAACGTATTCTGCACTTGCGCACACTCATATGCGCAGTCGTAAAAGGTCTTGCGCGCACGCGTAAACGCCTATGCGCATGTGTCAACACGGCGCATGCGCAGAAAGTTTTTAATTTTGAGGTCCGGATTATAGATCATTCCGAATTATGGGTGTCCGAATTAACGACTTTTGACTGTATAAAAGAACACTGAGTTGTCTGACGAGGGGATTCCTCGAGTTGAGCCGGATAGGGAAATGGCGCCACCCATACCAACAGCCTGGCTCATTGCTCGTTACTCGAATTAATGCTCGTATTTTGCTCATACTTTCCTCGTATCTCGAGGTTTCATTGTACATTTCTGAATCCCGTCCTAATAATAGAGGAGTACCTTTGCCAGTATTGCTACAGAGCTAGAATGAATTATTGTGTTAAATATGTGCAAAATGCATGCTTAAAGTACTGTTATTTTCTAAAAATATTCTGTATGTCTATTTTTTACAAGAAGAAAAAATAGCTAAAAGCTATTAATTTACTCGTATTTATTAGTCCAAAGGGGCTTTGTCCCTAAAGAACTATTGTTTTTGTTTTGCATTGGTTCACTATAAATATCTGTTTCACTTTTCAAACTGTTCCTACCAAATGTTAGAGTCCCTAGTGTGGGATTAATACTCTCTATCTTAGTGCCCTCTATAATCTATGTTAGGGTTAACCTGTATAACCTACAAGGATTGCCAGTTTAGGCGAGATTTCTAGGTAGTCATCATAATATGTACCTTATTTTTGATTATTTTTAAATTAAATTGAAAGTAATAAACTAGTTTTCAAGAATGGAGTTAAACTAGATTTGCATTCAACTCTGGTTTATTGTGTTAATGATGTTTTGCTGTAACAAATATGAATTTTTTGTTTAAGTATAATAATTTAAAATGTTTTTTGTAGAGAATGAAGTACTGCCACTAAGGTAAAGGTGCTAACTTGCAAGGTAATTTTCTATTCTACATTAACTCAATCTTTATGTCCTGTTACAGATATATTGGCAGAAATAATGAAAACCTGACATTCAAAAAGAAAAATAATAATGTTAAATGTAGTATATTAAATGGTTAACTGCGGTTTGGCAGCTCATTACGAATAACTTTGACAATTACCGGTCTTTTCAATAGTATAAAATTAGGCAAGAAAGCAGCTTTAGCTTAGCACCGATTTTAAATACAACTCTCTTACCAATATTGGTTTGACGAAGGTAAAATATAATTGAATTTAATAAGTTGGAAATACTGTCTGTCTTTCCATGAGTTAAAAAATAATTTCAAATAAAATTTCTTTTTTCAGTTTTTCATGTTATTTGTTTAATGTTATTGTAATCTGATTTATCATATTTAGTCACATATTCCATCCTTCTTTGCACTATAGTATATAATTCAAAGGACTTATCAGTTTCAGCAATATTTTTTTTATCAGTATACATTTTTACCATAACTCTGTTTCTAAATCATATCCTGAAAAATTAAGGAGTAAATTACACAAAGAAGGAAAATATGCAAGTAAATAATGGCATTTAGTGTTGTTTATGTGTCTAATATTTGTACTAGATTGTAAAAGTTATAAAATTCTATTAGCTTTTTTAAATTATTATTTTTTAAATTGAGATGCTTCTTTGCACCCAAATGGTTAAAGCCCTAGTGTGACTTTGGTACTTTGAACTAACTTCTATTCCTAATAAATAATCCAGCTGCATACAGTTTACTCAATTTCTGCCATGTGTAAGGTAAACAATATTAGCTTTTTTTAAATATATCTTTTACAACTATTCCATCAGGTAGATTTCTTTCATATTTTGCCTTAATTGAGTCATCCTGCTAATTAAGAATTTACTAAAGTTAATATGTTAAGTTTTTGTGTGTATAATTCATTTTAAGTATGTGCAAGCAAATGCATACATTAACAGTTACGTAGAATTATGTTTTGGGTATCAAATTCAGAAATTTTGGGGCTGTTTTTAGAAGATTTATTAATGATTTATACTATATTAATATTGGTAAAAAAATTCTGTGGCTTTTATATGAGAGTATATATTTTAAAATAGCTGCATGATATGGTAGAGGTAAAAAGCTTCATGTGGATCATAAATTAATATTATGTGGCAATTTTTCATTTATTTAATAAAGAAAATATTCAAGCCACAATTAAAATTTTTTCACTGGATTATTTGCATACAAAGTTTGCAGCAAATATTTCCTGCAACAGAAGTGACAATTTTTATTTTACCAAGACAGGAAATTTAGTTAGTGAAAGCAGTAACTCTGTTTTGAGATGTTAAACAGGAAGGCACATTTTTGAATTTAAATTGATTTTTGAAGGAAGACTTCATTTAGTCTTGCTATCATTCTACATGGCTCTTAACTTTTTTATGGTATTTATAATTTTATTGTTATTCAGCTTTCTGTTTGCTTAGAATGCACATGAATGTAGACTTGAAATATTTTATATTGCAAACTGAGATGCCATTGTTATCATAATTAAAGATTTGTGTTCTGATTCTGGAGGAATTTACTGATAATACTTTTGATTGTGTATTGGTTTCTGGTTTATTGAAATGTGTAAAATAGCCTGTTAATGCATATACGTATGTTAATGACATGTATATGTTTATGAAGTATTCTGTTATATGTATATAGTGTTGTGATTAGTTTTCTGCTTACTCTTTATTTAAGAAAAAGTTATCTGTAAGAAAGCGAATATTCTTTACTATATGTAGGAGTAAAATTGAAAAGGCTAATGCAATATAATTAATACAAAATTAAGTTTTTTCTCATGTACTTAAATACAAACATAGCCATTAAAGACTTTCTCAACCTTGCAGTTCTAAACAAATCTTAAGTATTTTTTACTTGAAATTATAGGCATTGTGTAAGGTATATAATTGAAGCTTACTGTGTGATAGTATGAAATTAAATTTTTAATTACTGAAATGTAAATTTTTAAATATGAAATACTCAGTGCATTTTATATGCATCTTTTAATACTTCAACTATATTTAAAAACTGAAAACATCTGAAGTGTGAAATTATTACAAATTTTTCTTTTTCTTGTTTAGGAGCTGTTCTCAAAACATTGGGTGACAAACAATTCACTTTTACAAAAATCGAGCAGGATATTAAAGACAGCGAACTATAGAACAAATATGGCGAAGCTGCATGAAGTCTATGTTGAATTTTATTATTGAAAAAAATATGCTCTTCAGATTTAATGTTAGTTTTTATTGTTTATCAGTAATTGCAGTTTTCGAATACCTGTAAAATAAACCTAATTCTTAAATTAATTTCATGTGTATTTCTTTTGCAAGTATTACAGTTCATAATACTTCAAACAACTTGAAATTTTATACTTGTTAATTTATGTGGGATATGTTCATAATAATTTTATAATTTAAATAACTCATTGTCATCATATGAGCATAATCTAAAATGCACAGCATTTGACAACAAATTAATAAAAAATTAGCCAACTTCTAATTGCTTTCTTTTGTCCAGTTCCCTCTTTTTAAATCATTTAATACCATAAAGCTATTTGATGAAAAAAAATAATTGGTATGTCCACATCAACATGTACATTTATAATGATGTTATAGAAAAAGTCACATGAGATAAATATTTAAAAACTTCAATATTCCTAAACAAATTAACTTTTTAAAATTTTATCTGGTATATAAGATAAAATAAAGAACATATTTAGGTAATTTTGAATTTGCATAATTTTATGAACTTATTTATGAAATTAACAGTTACATTGTAAAAGGGAACTTTTTAAAAATACCTCAATAAAGCATTTCTTTTGTAGAGGTGAACTTTTAGTACTGATCTAATATATTTATAAGATTTTAAATTGAGAAAGACAACAATAATAGATTACAATACATTGCAAGATTGACTGATAAATGTAAAATTTTTACATATCATAATTATGTGTGTAATTAAAACAGAAGTTACTCGATTAACTTGCATGCAAATTAATATTTTCTTTAACATGTTTGAGATAAACTGAATTTTAATAAATAAATATGTATATATTTGTGTATTATCTGAAGATATGAATGAAATATTTGTGACATTAAACATTCATCTTCAAGGAAAATAACAAAGTCAACTTGGTAAACTATTGGAAAAGGTAAGTTTTCTACAATTTCCTGGTCTATATTTAACAATTTTAAAATTTAGCACACTCATTCAAATAATCTAAACGTATGATGTTTTTTTATGTGCTACATTCGTTTACTGAATTTGTTAATTAACTATATTGTACTTTAGATAGAAATTAACATAGATGTTCCCTGTATTTTACGGTACAAAAACTTATATATTTGATAATAATTGACCTAAATCTTCCCTATGTTTTCTTTGCATATACGAATGACTGGTAAAAATTTAGTCCGATGTCTTCTCCTCTTTACTGTGTATAAGTGCACATTTTTGGTAAAAAATTTGCATAAATCTCCAATTACCTATTTACTGCATTTTTCGTAAAATGTGCTTATTTTAATCTCTTATTTTTTATATAAATCTATGCAAAAATGTTCTGCATATTATGATTAAAAGATAAAATTAATTTAATATCAAATTTTTACATATCCACCTTTTAGGTATGTACAGCAATATGGAATATATATAACTGGAAAATTTAAATGCAAAAAAATTAATTTCTATTCAAAAATTACATAACACTAAAAGGCTGAAAATCACTTTTAATATTTCATTTCAAAGTGACTATAAAATATGCAATAAATTTTGTAAACCTGAGTTCTATGTTTTAAATCAATTAATGCTATCGTTCATTTACATGGCATAAGAAAATGTCCTTCGGAAAAGCAAATAATTTATTTAAAGTGTTATTTAGTAAACAACTGTTTGCTACAGTTTTTTACTAAATTTAAATTTATGAAATGAATTTAGTAAACAAAAATGCAAATGAACGATAGCATTAATTGATTTAAAACACAGAATTGATGTTTACGAAATTTATTGCATATTTTGTAGTCACTTTGAAATGAAATATTAAGTCATTTTCAGCCTTTAAGTGTTATGTAATTTTTTAATAGAATTTTTTTTTTTTTTTTTTTTTTTTTTTTTTGCATGTACTAGTGCATTTAAATTTTCCAGTTATATATATTCCATATTGCTGTACATAACTAAAAGGCAGATATGTAAGAATTTGATATAAAAATTATTTTACCTTTTAATCATAGCATACAGAAAGTTTTTGCATAGATTTATATAAAAAATATGAGATTAAAATAAGTACATTTTATGAAAAATGCAGTGAAAAGGTAATTGGAGATTTATGCAAATTTTTTACCAAAAAATGTGCATTTATACACAGTAAAGTAGAGAATACATCGGATTAAATTTTTACCAGTCATTCGCATATGCAAAGAAAACATAGGGAAGATTTAGGTCAATTACTATCAAATATATACGTTTTTGTACCGTAAAATACGGGGAATACCTACCTTAATTTTTACCTAATATATACGTTTATATACAGTAAAAAATCGGGGAAAATTACGTAAATTTTTACTAAATATATACGCATACGTGAAGCTAAAAACTGAAATTTACGTATATGCGATAAATATACGTAAATTTTTACTAAAAATATACGTAAATCCCTGAAATTTACGTATATTATACGTAAAAGTTGCGAATGAACAGTAGTCTCTCACGTAAATATACCTAAATTTTACGTAAAAGTTACGTATAGTATAACGTAAAAATATACGTAAATATTTAGTAATTGCCACTGGACACTTTTTATGATATTTTTATGTTCAACTTGAACGTTTTTTATACGAAAGGCCATTCGTAAATTGCACGTATTTTTCTCGTGCAATTTACGAATGCATGCTGCCTGGGTTGCATGTTCCCGAAGAAAGTAAGACGGAACATTGAACCTGATAATTGAATTTGAATAAAGTTAGTTTTTCTTTTCTATCACAGGTGTCCAAATACTAATTGGTAGTCAGTGTATTTTGCATGTGTAACGGCCTGAATATTATTCGTCTACTTCTGATTTACAGATTTTATATTTGAACAATGGTATAAATTACGCTTCTTTTTAACTACTCGTAACAAAAGTGGTACGATTTCTCTATTTATGCTTAATGCTTTTTCTCAGGTTAAAATTTTAGAAGTTTCGATTTTGCTATTTTGGAAGAGAGTATAAATTATTGTTCAAAAAACAAAAACATATTAATTCAGTGTTTTCTTTAAAGTCTTGCAATTACATAAATTTTCTGAGTACATCTGTTGTTAAAAATCTCACTTGTCTAACAAAGGTCAGCACAAGGCCACGACATTCATATCATTGGCAAGAGTCTTGAGCACCATATAGGTGACAGCTGCACTTTAGCTCTGTTCTACCCTCAATTTTGAGAAAACGCATCTCGGGGGATGGGTCGCAGGTTCACACACTCCTCTTCCCCTACCACAGACCTCTCGAGAGGACTTTCAGCTCGTCGCATATTTAGAGTGCCCCCCATGCCGCGCAAATGCTATACATTTACAAACATCCATACCTTCTCCGGGATTCGAGCCTGGTCCCTTCGGCACGGCAGTCAGTCTGACCACTATCCCGGATAGGCGGCTGAAAGCATGTACGATGAGTGATCTTGAAAATAATATATGCTAAAAGCTTGTCATAACTATGAAGTAATTTATTCGTTAACTAATACAGTTAAAATGTTGCATATACAGAGGCTGTTCGCACATTTTTTAGACGATTTTGGTAAGCGGTAATAAAAAATCATTTGCTGCAAAAGAAGTAATTGCTATTGTACTATGTTTTTAAAAGTCAAAATTATCGTCTGTGGCTTGAAAGTTTTGTTTTTATTCAAAATGGCGAATTTAACAAAGCAGTGCTTCGAAGGCTACATTTACGCTCTTTCCGAAGAGAATTATGCATACTCCGTTATCAAAAAACGATGTGAGAGTCATGGTTTTGTGATATCTAAAACATTGATAGGTAATATCATCAACAAGAAAGGAAAAAACGTCAAATTGGAGCCTCAAGTGGGACAAAAATTCAAACAAGTATCCAAAGAAAAAACGGATATCTTCGACTATTGCAAAGGTACGTTGTTTAATGTTAAAAGAAAATCCCCCTATTCAAAGGACAGTTGCAAAATCATTAAAATGCTCGGTGTCCACTGTAAACAAAATGATAAACGTTGATTTAAATCTTAAGAAAGCGAAAAAACGCAATCTGCATCGTCATTTTCCAAATCATATCGCTCAACGCAGGACACGCTGCAGATTTCTATATGAGAAACACTTATCCAAAGAAAAATGGAAAACAATTGTCACAATAGATGAAGCATGGGTGTATTTAAATGATTGTAACAAAAATTGTGTGTGAACAGTCTCTGTAATCATCAGTCTCAAAATTGCTATTAACTGTTCTGCTCTTGAACTTTTAATATCTAATGTTGTTTTTATGAACTGATATCAGACAAAACTTTTATGGTATTAGACATTTATATTTCAATATTTATGTTGTATAAAATAAATAACAAATTTTAAAAGAATGTCAAGCATTTTATTTAGGGATGATTATTGAATTTTAGTGTAATTAATAATTAGCGCAAAAGGGCGGTAGCCCAGAAGGGCTATCAGTCTCAAAACGACATTTCGTGGCATTCAGTACAAACTGCGAATCACTTTTTCGATTGTTGCCACCAAATATTATCGCTCTGGAAGCATGGGCACCTGGAAGCTCGAATTTTGAATTCTGAATTTATTTTATTATCTCTTTCATATTTTGTGAAACTTTAAACGAATTTCTCATTAAGAAACTTAACGATTTCAAAGCGAGCAACGGCAACACTGCGGGGGGGGGGGGAACTATCTCCAGCGCGCGAGATTGTTTATCGGAAATTCTTAAGATATGTTTTTTTTAAATAGTTTGTTATATTGCTGTTGAATTTCATTTTATATGGTTTAAGTGCGAAGAACAGGCTATTTAACAGGTAAAGTTAGACAAAACGTTAAAAAACGCCTCTGGGCGTAATGCAAAATCTTAAAGCTTTGAGATTTTTTTGATTTTGATTTTTATATTTATTGATATAAATTTTGAATTATTTTGGAAATAATGTGAATATGGAACATAACTGAAAATTAGTGTAGAAAATAATATAAGTTTAGTATTAATACAGAAAATATTAAATGCTGTGATACTGAATATTATAATGAAGATTTTTTTTATTTATTTATTTTTTAAATTTCCAGTGGCTAGGCAAAAAGTTGCGAAGAACTAAAAATAACAGAGGTTACAAACAATAGAACTAAGAACAAAAAGACCAAAAAAAAAGTCAATGCCTAAAGAGCGTTCTTGCCTTCAATCAATTAATATGAGTATGGCAGGGATATCGCGTGTCCTGTTCCCTGATGAATACTCTACATGGGCCCATGACAGTGTGAACTGGATGAAGTAAAGCGAGGTCGGAGGTAAGCAAAGTGGGGTAACCATGGGTCACAAGAATAAAGAGAAGACCAAGGAGAGACAGAAATCGCGCAAACTCGGAGTAGTGAGTGTTCATGACAAGTACACTGCGAAAAAAAAAAGGGGGGGACAGTTCTATATCTCTCATTCTACTGGGCCGATTGACGAAATTCAACTTGCGTTTTTCATCTCTCGAAAGCGTGACTTGGATATGTATTAGATTTATATATACCATTGTTCTAATATAGGTATTTTGACACAAAAACGGACTTTTTCTGAAATAACATACCAATTTTTTTTTCTATATTTCAGTTTTACGACTTAAGTTACGTACGCCAAACTACCAAGTTTTATAAAAATCGCACGAGTAGTTTCTAAAAAATTAGTTCTCAAAATTTTAGCTCCTTAATGTTAATTGAGTTTGGTATATATTTATTAATCTCTCTTATTTTATTAAACTTATTTGATTCTTTCTTTCACATTTTGAAAGTTAGATTGATTCCGAATAAAATTCACCCATTTTTTATGATTTATTTTTAAACAATTTTTTTAAAATTTTTCAAAAAATATTTAGAATTATAATCTATAAAATTTTTACCATCAACTTAAAGTAGATGTATTTCTAATCCTACCTGCAAAAATTACAGTTTTTTTATTAAAAATTTTCGATGATATACGTGAATTTATATATTGGCGCGTTTTGAAATTTGGCATATTTGTTGAAAGCAATAAAACATCAAATGTTGTTTAGACACTTTGCTAAAATTATTTGGAAGTAGGAACGAGGTGCCTTTTTTTCCGCTCCGGCATAATGGAAAGGAAAGGAAAGGAAAATTGGTTGCTACATATTAAGAAGTTCGCCAAGTGAATTATTCTTGGCGCAAACTAAAAAAATTAAGCCACGATAAATTTTCGAATTTCTCCGTAAATTTCATACCAAATTTTACAAAATTTAATATCTAGGTATAATTTGAGTCGTGGAATCTAAATATGGAAAAAAAATTGGTATTTTATTTCAGAAAAAGTCCGATTTTGAGTCAAAATACCTATGTTAGAACAATGCTATATATAAATCTAATATATATCCTAAGTCGCGCTTTCGAAACATTTTAATTTTGTCAATCGGCCCAGAAGAACGGGAGATATGAACTGTCCCTTATTATTTTTTTTTTCACTTCGTACATTGAAATAATACAGTAAACAAACAAGAGAAAGTAAACTGTATACATAATATAAATACATGATACATACATTATACATAATACAAGAAATGAGCATAAATAATTAAGAAAACTATTTACATATGTACAGAAGCGCTCACATGCATGTAATTAGGTCGGAAAATTTGTGCGCTGCTTAAGGTCTTAGTTTGCAGTCCTCTTGCAAGTCTTGAAATGTGATAAATACTGGCAGTTAAAAGTCTTGTCAAAAAAGCCGGTATTAATACGGTGAAGATACTCTTCAACACGCTGAATCTTCAAATCTCTGAGTTTGAGACAAAGCAATACGCATTTATCATAAGTTTCATTTGAGACAAAGCAATACGCATTTATCATAAGACGAAGGGCCTTGTTCTGAAAACTTGTAATTTTTGCAGGTCATTACGTGTGGCCGCCGCCCAAGCCGGTGACGCATAAGAGAAAATGGGTCGAATGACCGCTGTATACAAATGCCTCTTGTTAGCTAAATTTAATTTGGAATTTTTCCTATGATCGGCGATATATAAGTCAGGGTAGTCATAGCTTTGCTACGTGCTTTAATCACGTGGTTTTTCCACTTCAGCTTATTATTGGGAATAACGCCTAAATACGTAGCCTTACGCACAATCGGCACATCTACATCGAATAGTTTTAGTGTGACATTCAGAGGTGTCCTGAGAGTTTTTCTTCTTGTAATGATTAACTGTGATTTCTATGCATTTATTGAAATCCTCCACTTATTGCTCAGTCATAAACAGCGGGCATGATGCTTTGAAGCTTGGAGATAACGTGTTCTGCTCTGAGAAATGTGGCGGCTAGCGCAGTATCATCTGCGTAGCAATTTAGAAATGTGTTGCTGTCAATATTATACAAATCAGCTATGTAAAAAAGGTAGAGGACGGAGCCTAAAATTGACCCTTGGGCCACGCCAGCATTTAGTCGCTTACATTCTGATTTATCATTTCCCATACTTACAAAAAATTTTCTGTCCTTAATGAAGGAGTAGGGTTCTAGTCTTTTGAGAATAATTCTCTCGAAAATTTTCCCAAATCCTAGGAGCAAGCTAATAGGACGGTAGCCGTCCGGTCGGGTGATAGCTTTGCCAGGCTTGGCGAGAAGAATTACCTTAGTAGTTTTCCATTTATTCCGGAAGTATTTATTCATTAAGCAAGAATTTAAGATGCTTGTATTTGGTAATTATATTCATAAGCAGATTCTTAATGGCCAAGTTTGTGATAGAGTCATAGGTATTACTAAATCACCTGAAATTAAAGTAGCTATTTTATTGCATATTATTGGTGAAGAAGCTCTTGGAAAATTTAATACTTTTAATTTAAGTGAAGAAGATAAGAAGGATGTTGACAAAGTAATTGAAGCTTTCGAAAATTTTTGCATACCGAAAGCAAACGAAAGTGTTGATAGACATATATTTTTCTGTCGAACACAACATGTAAGTGAATCGTTTGATGATTTCTTAACCGATTTAAAGAAATTAAATAGCAACTGTGGATTTGCAGAATTAAAAGATAGTTTAATAAGGGATAAAATAGTAAGTGGAATTCTAAATAAAAATCTCAAAGATAGATTATTAAGGGAAGATCAGTTAACATTGGGGAAATGTATTAAAATGTGTAAAGCTTCTGAATTAGCAGAACTTCAACTGAAAACTTTAACTGAAGAAAATAAAATAGAAGCGATCAAACGTAATAAATTTCCACATTCAAAGGAAAAACGTCAGCCTTGTAAGAAAAACTAGCATGTAAAACAAAAGCAACAAAGTACTAATTCTTCTTCAAACTATCAAGGAAATAAGTACAATAATCCAAAACCATGTAGAAAATGTGGAACTTTTTATAAGTTATACAATTGTCCTGCTTATAATAAGATTTGCTTGTACTGTAAAAAGAAAAATCACTTTTCTAAAATGTGCACTTATAAAAATGTTAATGTTGTACAGAATAATTTAGAGTTACATAATAATGGTAATGAATATATTTTAGGGTCAGTAGAAGATACAAATCCATTTTCTAAAAATAAAACAGAATGGTTTGAAAAACTAAAAGTAAACATATCTAAATATTTATTTAAGTTGGATACTGGAGCTCAGTCTAATGTGTTACCATTGCCTAAATTTAAACAATTAAATTTAAGAGATAAATGTTTGACTGAATCAAAAGTCACTTTAAATAATTACAATAATACTACAATTGATGTAGTCTGAAAATGTAAATTATTATGTGAAACATCAAAAGGGTACGAGGATGAAGTAGAATTTCAAGACGTAGCATGTGATAAAACTGTTCCAGCTATTTTAGGTTTACCTTCATTGCAAAAATTAAACCTAATACAAAGGATTTGTACAGTAAATCCTGAATCTAATGAAAAGTTACCAGAATCTTTAAAAGGATATCAAGATTTGTTTAAAGGAGCTGGAAATTTAACTGGATATACATATCGTATTAAATTAAAACCAGGAGCTGTTGGTAAAATTGAACCCAGTAGGAAAATTCCACTTAGCTTATTAAGTCCACTAAAAAAGGAATTAACAAGATTGGAAAAAGATGGTATTATAAAGAAAGTTAACCAACCAACAGAATTCGTGAATTCATTAGTGGTAGTAAGGAAAAAGGATGGTAATTTCAGAGTGTGTTTAGATCCTCAGCACTTTAACCAAAATATATTGAGAGAACATTATCACATACCAACCTTTGAAGAAATTTCATCTCAAATGACAAATGCAAAGGTCTTTAGTATTTTAGATGCAAACAAAGCATTTTGGCAAATTAAACTGTCAGATTCAAGTTGTGAATTTACTACATTTAACACTCCGTTTGGTAGATATTGTTTTTTGAGGTTGTCATATGGACTGAGTTCATCACCAGAAGTTTTCCACAGAAGTTTTTCTGAAATTTTTAGTGATTTAGAAGGAGTTCAACTATATATAGATGACTTATTAGTTTGGGGTAAAGATAAAAAAGAACATGATTTAAGATTAAAGAAGTTGTTGGACAGAGCCAGAGAAAAGAATGTTAAATTTAATTTAAATAAATGTAAATTTGGGTTGAAGGAAGTGTGTTACGCCATCCATTGCTCGCCGTAAGAGGGCGCTGTTTAATCTTGCTAGTTTTTCTGTGTCATAGTATATGTTAGTGAGTAGGAATAAATGTGTTGTCCTGAAAGGTAGCGTCGATCTTTGGATGAGTGTGGAGTTCAATTTCTGCCCCCCTTCACAAACGAGGTGAACATTTTTTTGGTGTCAGGAAGTGGAATTAGGTGAGAATGTGATGGTAATAATGTGTATCATCGAATTTTGTGTGAAAAAATAGTGTGGTTATATGGGAATATGTGTTGCGCGGAAATCGAAAGTTAAGGTGTTCCATTGTGTAGATTGTGGTGAGTAGTTATTTTGGTTTGTTGTAATAATGTTTAGTGTTAAATTCTGTTTATTAGTGTTGTGTATTGAGGTGTTCCTACTTGATAATTTGAGTTGATAGAGTCTGTGTTGAGTTTGATTGTGTTCGTTTTGTACTCATTGTGTTCTAGTTGTCAATTCAAGGTTGTATTTTTCTTTGAATTAAGATGAGTCTGAAGTCGCTTAAGTCATTAAAAAAAGACGAGTTGACGCTCGTCGCAGAGGAATTAGGATTAGTAATTCCGAGGGGGGCGAAAATTGTTACTTTGAAAACTTTAATAGAAAGTTCAGAAGTTTGTGCAAATGATGCTGAATTTGTGCAAAATGTTATTGATAATATTCTAGAGGAAAAGAAAATACAAATTGAGAAACAAAAATCGGAAAACGAAATTAGATTAGCGTTAGAGAAAATAAAACTTTCTCAGTTAGAGGCGGAATTAGCTTTAGCTAACACTAGAAAAGACTTGCTACAAAATCCAAATGTTGAGACGGACAGCTGAAATCGAAATATGGAAAATTTAATTAAAAGTGTAAAAACATTAATAATTTCTGTACCTACAAAAGCAGAATCCTTTAATCTCTTTTTTCAATCAATTGAAAGGGCTTTTAGGACAAAACAAGTACCTGAAGATTTAAAAGCAGAAATCCTATTAAATATTTTGGGATAGAAGGTCATTAATTTAATGGTATATGTGAAGGAAGAAGATATTAATAATTAGGATAAAGTCCATGATTTTAAAGGAATTTCAACTAACCCCTCAAGAGTGCTTAAATCATTTTCGTTCTATGCAAAAATTGTCATCTGAGAACTTTGTACAGTTTGCATCAAGGTTAAGTGCAAATTTTGAATATTATTGTCATTTGAGAAATGTAAAAGATTTTAAATCGTTATGTGATCTTATGATTTCGGATAAAATATTCAGTGAACTTGATCGTGAATTAAAGACCCATATAGCAGTTAAACTGGGAGGGACATGGTTCGAACCTCAAACTTTAGGTCGTGAATGCGATATTTATTTGTCATCAAAAGGTAAACAAAAACCAGAATCCCTTTTTGCAAAATCATTTACAGGTAACAATAATAAAAGAGGTGATGGAAATAATGTTAATAAACTTCGTAACTATAATTACAAAAATATTTCTAATGTATATGTATCTGGAGCAAAAGATCAAACATGTATTTTGTGCAAAACGAATTAAACCACCCATTACAAAATTGTCCTAATCTTAAAAGGCTTTCAGTAAATGAGCATGTTGAAATTATTAAGCAAAATAACCTTTGTTTCAAATGTTTTTCTTCGCAGTGTAATGCGAAAACGTGTAGAGCCAGAAATTGTTTCTGTGGGAAAGCTCATCATTCTATGATTCATTTTTATAAATAAAATAAACCTCTTTCCAAAGTAGAGAACGGTGGCGCCGATCAAATTCAGTGCAATGCATCAATATCAAGGTCAAGCCGAATACATAAATCATCTGTGCTGTTACTCATTTGCAGTGTATACGTTAGCTCTGTTGATAAAACAAAATTGAATAAAATGACGCACATATATGCGATAATGGCTCTGAAAGAAGCTGGTGTACAAAGGCCCTTGCCAATTGCTTAAAATTAAAATCAATTAGAAAGGAAAGGTTGTCAGTTTTTTCCCTTGGCTCAGCAAAGCCTACTGAGAAATTATACGAAGTAGTAGAATTAAAATTATCTACTAGATTCAACCCTAATCAGTGTATTGAAATTGAAGTGCTAGTGGTCGATACTATTACAGCGGCATCTGTTTCTGTTCCAAATGAAGAAGTACAAAATATTATGCAGTCCCGCGGATTAGTCTCAGCCGACTGCTGTGACAGTGATATAACATTGAGATATTAATTGGGGCAGATGTGTTTTGGTAGATTATTGAAGGTTCAGCTTTCGAAAAAATAAACCAGGAAATTACTTGTGTGCCAACGATTTTCGGGTTTGCTTTACAGGGAAGTCAAAATGTTTACAAGCCAAATGTTAAGACTGCAGTTTCAGCGAATTTTTGTGTAACCGCTTCAGATGTTCAGATTGGGAGCTTGATGCTTTAGGAATTAAAGAAAAGGAAGAGTTAAATGTAGTTGATAAAGCGCTGATAGATGATTTTGAGAAAAATTTAAAATTCGTGAATGAGAGATATGAAACTGATTTATTATGGAAGTTTAGTTACGATGAATTTGGAAATAATTATTTTTTAGCTGAAAAGAGGTTTGATGAGTTAGTAAAGGATTTTTTGGAATGTGGTAGAGATGAACATGAGTATTTTATGCCTCATAGAGCAGTTATTAGGGAAGATAAAGAAACAACTAAAGTTCGCATAGTCTTTAACTGCAGTTCAAAGTCTAAAGGTAATCTTTCTTTAAACGATTGTTTGGATATTGGCCCAAATTTAAATCCAAATATTCTTGATGTGATTCTAAAATTTCGTAATTACAAAATAGCGTTTAATGGTGATATAGAGAAGGCTTTCTTAATGATAAAAATTTCTGAAAGAGATAGAAAATTCTTAAAATTTCTTTGGTATTCAGATAACCCTAGTGAAGAATATAAAATTATGAGAATGAAAAGACTACCCTTTAGATGTAAAAGTTCCACTTTCATTTTGAGTGCTACGATAAAGCATCATATAAAAAATATAAGGAAAGTAAACCGAAGTCATTTGAAATGTTAAATTCATCACTTTACGTAGATGATTTATATTATGGTGGAGACAGTGTGAGAGAATCATTTGAGTTGTCGTCGGATGCTGTATCAATATTAAAGAGTGGTGGATTTAATTTAGGAAACTGAGGTCGAACAGTAGAGAATTAGAAAAATTGTGGATAGAAAATGGACTTGGTGACAGTGAGATAGTGAGAGTTCAACAACTAAAAGTCCTAGGGTTGAATTGGAATCCTGATAGAGATGAGTTGTCGTTGAAGGTGAAGGGTTTGGTGGATTAGTGGGAAACGTTGCGACGTACTAAAAGATGTGTTTTACAGACAGCTGCAAGAATCTTTGATCCTATTGGTTTGATTGCGCCGTTTGTGATACGTATAAAGTTATTGTTACAGGAAATTTGGCAGAGAGCGTGTGATTGGGACGAAGAATTGCCGGAGGACTTGCGCAGCAAAAGTGGATAACGTGGTGTAAAGAAATTAAAAAATTGATAGACGTTACTATTCCGAGATATTGTTTTCTGGATTGTGAGAATGAGCAATCTGAAGTACACGTGTTTTGCGATGCTTCACCAAGTGCTTACGGAACTGTTGTTTATTTTAGATATTGTGAGAATAATGGGAATTACAGAGTATCTTTTATAATGTCGAAGAGTAGAGTGTCACCGTTAAAGAAACTAACACTGCCACGGTTGGAGCTAATGGCCATGGTAATAGGTGCTAGAGTGGGAAATTACCTTAAGAGTGTTTTTAAGGATAAAATTGGAAGAATAGTGTTTTGGAGTGATTCTTGTATTGCGTTGCATTGGGTGAAGGGAAGTGCGAAGAGATGGAAACAGTTCGTTGCCAACCGGGTTGTGGAAATTCAGGAAAGATCGAGTCCAAGTGATTGGTATTATTTTCCGTCTGACGATAATCCCGCAGATTTGCTTACTAGAGGAATCTCGGCTGAGAAGTTGGTACTTAATGAAAAATGGTGGTCAGGTCCAATTTGGCTTCGAAAAAAGTCTTGAGAGTTGGCCCAGACACTGGGTTAGAGGGTTACCAAATGCAGACAGTGCGGAAATACTAAGAGAGCAAAAATATTCTGTCAAATGTTTTGTAGTTCAGTCGGAATTAGTTGAGCAGCTTTGGAACAAATTTTCAGTTTGGAGTTAGTTGCAGAGAGTTGTTGCTTGGTGTTTAAGGTTTATAAGAAATGTGAGGGGGAATAGGATTTTGGCTCCTTTCTTAGAAACAAGTGAACTAAAAGAAGCGCATAATATTCTAATCAAACTAGTCCAAAGAACTGAGTATAAAAAGGAAATAGCTACTTCAGAGAAAGCGAGAGTATTAAAGAAAAGTTCTTTAATTTCTCTAAATCTGTTCTTAGACAACAGTGGCATACTACGTGTAGGAGGGCGTTTAAGAAATGCCAGCGTACCATACTCTGTGAAACATCAAATAATATTACCTAAGAATCATCCTGTTACAAAATTGTTAGTGACATTTTATCACCTTAATTATGCACGGAGGAGTACAATTAGTTAACTCTGCGATGAAACAAAAGTATTGGATTATAGGAGCAAAAACTGCAATACACAGAGAAATAAGAAAGTACGTTATCTGCGCCAGATTTTGCTTTTTTCGAAACAAATGATGGCTGATTTACCTTCTGCGAGAGTGAATCCCGGAAGACCATTTCTTAAATGCGGAACTGACTTTTCAGAACCATTCTGGATCAGCCCTAGACGTGGTAAAGGAGTTAAACCACTGAAAATGTACGTATGTGTATTTGTATGCTTTGCAACAAAAGCCGTCCATTTAGAACTTGTTAGTGACCTTAGTGCTCAGGCATGCATTGCAGCTCTGAAACGATTCATAGGACGACGAGGAAAGCCCGCTGAAATATTCAGTGATTGTGGAACGAACTTTATCGGTGCAAAGAATTACTTAAAAGCGTATACGATGGAGTCACTTGGTACTTACTTGACCGACGAAGGCGTTAAATGGACAATGAATGTTCCATCAGCCTCTCATTTTGGAGGCCTATGGGAGGCTGCCGTTAGATCCATGAAGTTTCACATGAGACGTGTTATAGGATCGCAGATCCTCTCACAAGAAGAATTTTTAACGTGTCTAGTGGAGATTGAAGCCATACTTAACTCCCGTCCTTTAGTGGCTGCTTCTGAGGACCCAAATTTTTCTGTCAATACACCGGGTCACTTTATTATCGGTTCCGAGTTAAAAAGTGTTCCTGAGCCTGATGTAACAAATGAGAAAATTCTCATCCGTGAACGGTCGAAATTAGTCACACAGATTTCCCAATCGTTTTGGAAATCGTGGTCAAAAGACTACTTAACTCAGTTGCCAGTGCGCAACAAGTGGAAACTTCCCAGTACCAATTTACGTGTGAATAACTTGGTGCTAATCAAGGATGAGAACTTGCCGCCACTTAAGTGGAAGATGGCAAAAGTAATTTGCACTTATAGGGGAACTGACCAAAGAGTAAGGTCAGTCAACTTAAAAACTGCGTCGGGTGAAATGAAAAAACCAATACATAAACTGGTCAGACTTCCTATAAATGACTGATTGAATTATTTCTTTCTATGTTTTATAATTATATTGACAGTTTGTTTAATTTTTATGTGTTGCATTATATTTCAGTTTATATTTCTAGCTGAGCTGATGACGGGGTCATGGGGGCCCAGTGTGTTACGCCATCCATTGCCCGCCGTAAGAGGGCGCTGTTTAATCTTGCTAGTTTTTCTGTATCATAGTATATGTTAGTGAGTAGGAATAAATGTGTTGTCCTGAAAGGTAGCGTCGATCTTTGGATGAGTGTGGAGTTCAATTTCTGCCCCCCCTTCACAAACGAGGTGAAAAAAGTGAAATATATGGGACATATATTTTCTAAAGATGGTTTAAAACCCGATGAAGATAAAATTAAGGCTATTCTGTCTAGATATAAAACCACCAAAAAATGTGAAAGAATTAGAAACTTTCTTAGTAAATAAACCAGTTTTACAGTATTATGATGTAAAAATGCCAGTAGTTTTATCTGTAGATGCATCTCAAGAAGAACTAGGAGCAGTCTTACTGCAGAATAATTTACCAGTAGCATATGCATCTAAGGCATTAACAGATACACAGAAGAATTATGCTCAAATTGAAAAGGAAACTTTAGCTATTGTATTTGCGTGTGAGAAATTTCACCAGTATATATTTGGAAAATATATTACTGTGGAAATTGACCATAAACCAATGGAATCAATTTTCAAAATGCCATTAAATAAATGCCCTGTAAGATTACAAAGAATGCGTATAAGATTACAGCCATATCAGTTTGAGATAAAATATAAACTAGGAAAAGAACCTTTTATAGCGGATGCATTATCAAGATAATTCACTGATAAAGGATCTGATTTCTTTGAAGGAGACATAGAAGCTCATGTTGGATTGGTTGTAGAATGTATACCAACGTTAAAGGTAAAATGGAAGTTTCTCTACTGGAAACAGAAAAAGATGAAAAACTACAAGTTTTAAGAAAATTAATTAAAACTGAATGGCCAGATGAAAAATGCATGGTTCCAGAACTGGCGAAATCATATTTTAACTTCAGAGAAGAACTATCAGAAGCAAATGGGTTAATATTTAAAAAATCCTGTGTTGTTGTACCAAGAAGTTTACGAAAAGATATGTTAAGCAGAATCCATTATGGTTATTTAGGAGTAGTAAAATGCAAGATCAAACAAAGCAAGAGAAATATTATATTGGCCAGGAATGTCGAAAGAAATTGAAGATTTGGTACTGAACTGTCAAACATGTTTAAGTTTACAAAAAGCTAATACTAAAGAACCAATGGTATCTAAAGAAATACCTAATGGTCCATGGGAAGTATTGGGAACAGATCTCTTTTACTTTCAAGGAAGGGATTATCTAATAGTAATAGATTATTTTAGCAAATGTGTTGAAATTGGACATTTGGAAAATTTGTCAAGTGTAACAGTGATAAAGCAATTGAAATCAATTTTTGCAAGACATGGTATTCCGAAAATAGTATATTCGGATAATGGTCCACAATATAATTGCAGGAAATTTAAAGACTTTGCAAGAAGATGGAATTTTGAAACCAGAACTTCAAGTCCAAATTACCCACAATCTAATGGAATGATTGAAAGACATATTCAAACTGTCAGGCGAATGTTAGAAAAAGCTGTAGTTGACAACAAGGATCCATATTTAGTATTACTGGAATATCGTAACTCTCCTACTTCAGATGAAATTAAGTCACCTTCAGAATTGATGTATGGAAAAAGAGTAAATGGATTGATGCCTATAAAAGAGAATTTCGTCCAAGCTAAACGATATGAAGACCATAAACAACATTTACTGAAGAGACAAATCTTACAAAAAAGTTATTATGATAGGAATGCAAGACCGTTAAAACCACTGAAAATAGATCATGTTTACATAAACGAGAAAGGGAAAAAACTGAATGAAAGAGAGAAAATGATAGAAGAAGCAGAAAGACCACGTTCATATAGGATTATAAAAGCAGATGGAAGAATTGTAGAAAGGAACAGAAGAGACATTCTTAAAGAAACTAATCAGAAAGAGTTTGCAATACAAAACAACTGTAAGAATGAAGTTATAGATGAACCCGAGATACCTGAGAATAGCAGGAGCACTGTAAATTTAGATGTGCCTGTAAGTCCTTCAAAACCTAACAGAAGTGTGTCACCAAGTAGTGAAAGAGGTATAGTATCATCAAATTTTTCAAATGGACATAACTACATTACTCGATCTGGTAGGACTGTTAAGAAACCTTATTATTTAAAAGAATATGTTTAATTCTACTACTATGATTATTTTTTATAAAAAAAGGGAGATGTTATATATGTAACTGTATCTATTATTATTTTTAATCATAACTGTAATATAGAATAGTGGATGAGCAATGTAGAATAAACGATGTTTGTGCACATCTTGTAATCATCACTGAGCACATACCCAACGTATATAAAAACAACACAACGGGAGTCATCAGTTAATCCTCTAATCAACACTTTGGTTGGAGTATCGGCTTTAGCACGAGAAGTACTAAATTGTGTTTCATTTTTCATAAAAACAGCAAGTGCAAGATCACCAAAGTGAGCAGAATCAAAAGTAAGGATAATTTTGTCTTCCTGATGAGGATTAGTGAAAAGGAGAAGTTATAGTAAAACTTTAAATCGTAAAAACTAGTTAACATGAAAATACCTTACGTATTTAGTCACATTATTTATTGTAATAAACCTATTTTTTGAGTGAAAAAGGAATTAAAATAAGGCCCTAATGCTTTTGTCATGTTATTTTTAGAAAAGAAGCATTTGTTACGGCAATGGAATGGTTCACAAGAAGAAAAATATTTGCTGTGTATGCAATATGGAATTGCTTATATACAAAGCGATATGTTTATATAAGTTTTTGGGGAATTTTGGGCTCTTCCCACTCGCCCTTTAAAATGCAAAAACATATAAAAAAACACTGTATTCCTGGTAGGTTCTCACGCGGGGTAAGTTATATTTATACGATTTACAAACCACTCTAAAGTTATAGTAACTGGAAGATGGTTGGTAAATAATATAACATTTTAATGCATTGTACTATATTATTTTTTATACTATTTTGATTAAATGAAAAGTAAAAAATCCGCTTGTAAACTTGCAGATATTATTATGCTTTTCGAAGCATAAAGCAGGAAAATTAAGCTGTAATCTCGAAGATATCGTACCAATAAATCCAAGAGAGGTCTCCCACAAGCAGTAACGATTTCATTTTTCGAGATAAAAGTCATGCAGATTAGGGTTTCCGTTAATTATCTATTAACTGAATTTTTTAGCCATGCCGTAGAAATTTCTTATGATAGACTTGAAAATGTTTTAAGCCTTTTAAAAAAATGGCGTCGAGTAAGTTTCTAGCTATTTCGAGAAAGGAAAGAAGTCAAACTCATAGGTTGAAGTGAAAGAATTCATTTAACTCTTCAGTTTTTTCTCCGCCTTCTTACTTAACTCGTGCATCAAAATATACATCTTATACAGTAATATGTGCTACATTTCATGCGATAATTTGTAATTATCCCTAAATATTTTTTTGGCTTATTGGTTAAATAATTTTATTTTTTTAAATGTAGTTCCTGGAGAATTCCAGTTCTTTAGTAGCCAATTTTTTTTAATCTTTTTAGCTATAATTATTACAAAATAAAAACTCACCCAGTTTGTTTTTATCTTCGAAATATTGGCATCCGATTTACAACTATATAAATCGTTTTTAAATGTACTTTTAATCGTTTTTTAAATGTACCTTTACTTACCTGACAACTCTACTTACTATGTGCTTCTCCTCTTTCATGAAGTGTTAGCGTTTCTCTTCCGTAAATTGGAATATCATGGATCTCGTTATATAACAACAGAAGGGGTGATTATTATTAGTTTAAACGAGAAAAAATATGAGCTCCTGCGACCTCTAAAAGGTATCAGTTTTTGTTAAATAACATAAAAATGTCTATAATAATATTAAAGGAAAGAATAATAAGACAAATATACAAGTAAATGGGAAAAAGGAATTTCAGTCTGAAAATTTCAAAGAAGAGTTTTAATATTAATTATTTTAATTTTAAAAAATTCAAAAATACAATACACCATTCAAATTTTTCGTTTCTTTTAACAAAAATAATATCTGCTCTTAGCAGTTCATAAAAGTAAATCTATATCGTTGAATAAAAAGCCTCAACTTAAAGAACTTAACTGAAGAATAATTTTAAAAACTTCTGGTATTTTTTACTGTATTTCGTTTCTGGATTCAAAACGGTATTAAAAAAATATCAAAACTGTAGAAAATTTTAAAATTCACTCGGTTGTGCATACACTGCATACTGGTGTGCAAAACTTAAGCAACAATGTAAATTTTAATCACACAGCCATGAAATTGCCGAAAAGGGGTTGTTGCGATCAGTACAATGAACATACAATTCAGTAGAAAGGTCATACGCATGCAAATGTTAGGGGAAAAAAGTCACAGACGACGTAAGCGTACACAAAATGCGTGCGACCAGTGCGCTCAACTCAAGACTGCAATAAAGAAAGGATGGAGATGCAATTAAAGACATTCGCTGCAAGTACAAATGAGATTTTTCGTAAAATATGTCTAGAAAAATCACCTGGATGACTTCACACGTAGAAGAATGATCGGAAAGCTGGAGGACGGGCATGACCAGTGTAGCTGAAGAGTTTGGAATCAACAAAAAGTTCGTTTCGCGCGCTTAAGAAGCCTTCTATGCGATCCTCGCACAAAATGCATCTTCTAGCTCAGCTATACAACAGTTACAAACCCACATCCACGCACTCAATCTGGCTTTCCCAGTGGAAAATAAAAGTCAACGTTAATAAAACTATTGCTATTATGTTTGACAAGAAAAGAAAAATCGAAGGAAACCTCGTGTTTTATAATACTGCCATTCCCTGGGCCAAGGAAGTTAAATACCTAGGTGTCATATTTGATCAGTAACTCATTGGAAGACCCACACTAAACACATAATAACAAAGTTTTGAGTCAGTAAACAAACACTTCACCCTCTAATCGCTCGAAACAGCATTTTAGTTCTAGACCAAAAATTACTCATTTATAAAGCCATGCTTGTTCCAATAATTACTTATGCCTGCCCAGTTTGCGGCTATGTTTGTAATTCTACATTGTTAAGACTTCAACGACTTCAGAACGTCTCACTTAAGCAAATCACCAACAACACTTACTGCATAAGAAATGAATCTCTGCACAGTGAAACAAAAACACCTCAATTAGTTGAGACTATGATCAAAATTGCAAAAAGATTCCATGCAAACATTGTTAACAATCCAACCATTCCCTTATTACAGTATAACGTTAACGATCGGTGCAACAGGAGAAGGCCAGGAGCCTTATTAAGAAACTATCACTAAAATTTAAAAATAATAAAAAAATTATATATATATATATATATATAATAAATAAAAAATAATAAAAAAAGAAAGTAAATAATAAAAATATTATCTTTTATTCAACTGAATTGTGTATGTATAATTGTTTAACTATTTTCGTCCTTATGCACCTATTAAATTAATGCTTAAAGTTAAAGAGCACCTTCTCAAAAGAAAAAGAATTGAAATTTACAATTGCCTAAATTTTTCTAAGTCCACCAGACTTTCTTTTAAAATAACTTCCTCCTCCTCATTACTATTCGGCCTTCTGTCAAAATTTGTATGGACTGAAAAGAGCTTTAACCCCTCCTCCCCTAGCACACATGACCATCGCACTTCCAATTAACCTCCTCCTCACAGCCACACTCGACGCTTTCCTCATTCCATTCAGCCTCAGATCGTCGTCACCGCTGCCTGCACGCTACTCTGCTCGTCACTCTCTGGAAGTATTATCTCTCAACGCCGCTTCTACTGCATTTTAATTGCTATCATCACTCTCTAAAATGACATTTACCCTCAGGACTCTTTATAAAAAAAATTCATCTGCCATACCTCAACATTATGCTTATTATTGCTACTCTTCAACCCACTCTTCAACGATCGCCAACATTCGGAAGCAGATCCAATTGCTAGACTAGGATGCGGTCTCTTACCCAGGCGCCCAAACACATGAACTTAGTTCACGCAGAGAAAGCCTTCCAAACCATAGGTATAGTTGTTAGAAAGGTTGGGGGTGGCCGGCCGTCCAAGGAAACCAACTGCAGTGGACGACCTATAGGCGAAAAAGCCTGAAACTAGTCAGCAAACGCCATAATTCAGCAACTGTGTACAGCAGCTGGGCGACAGGTGTTGCGATTTAAAGCGTCCAGATACCATCACAAAAGTGGCCTATTTACTTTTCGTTCTGAAAGGTGCATCCCTTTGAAAGTTGGCCATCAGCGCCACCGTTTAGAGTAGTGCAAGGAACATAGAAACTTCACATCTCATCAAATGAGTTGTGTCCTCTTTACCGATGAGAGTCTGTTTAGTGCCACAGGTGATTCTCAACGCCAGTTGATTTGGAGAGAGGTCGAGACACGGTTTCATCCCAGCAACATCACGGAAAGAGACCTTTACAGTAGTCCTGGAGTTCCCACCTGGGAAGGCATATTGCTGAACGGGCGGACAGAGATTCTGAAACCGGAGATCGCTATTGTCAGGAGGTGATCTTTCCTCATGTGCGTCTGTACCGAGGTGTGCCACTGGAGCAGACTTCGTTTTTATGGATGACTACGGCCACAACGGACTCCTCGTGTTCAGGAGCTAATGGAATGTAAAGATATCACTCGAATGAATTGTCCAGCGTACTCCTCTGATTTAAATCCCGTAGAACATGTGTGGGATGCTTTCAGGAGACGTCTTGCGGCACAATTACATCCTCCAGGAACACTCAATAACTGAAACAGATGCTGATTGAGGAATGGGCACTCTTACCTCAAGATCTGTTGGACAATCTGCTGCTGAATATGTAGAGGCGGTGCGAAACAACCATTGCAGTAAGGCGAGGGCATATCCCATACTAAGTAACATCTGCTTCTTGCTCTTCCTCTTATGCAGACAATCATGTGTAACGATAGTGTGAGTTCAATAAAGCCTATTTTTTGTTTGATTCCATACTGTATGCATTGCATTCATTTTTGAGCAACTATGCTTTCGTCATCGTTTAAATACAAAATACTGTTTCTCATTTCTCAATTTCATGTCTCTTAGATGATTTATCGTGGAGTTATGGCAAAAAGAATACCTGTTGCTTAAGTTTTGCCCACCAGTGTATTTTGTATTCCAATTTTAACACCTTGTAAGGATCTTAAGTTTTACTAACGTTTATTTTATTTTAAATCTTTACTATCACTTCTTATTTTCTACTTCCGGCCAGAATTAAAAGCTTTAACTTATTTATGCAAATTTGTCTGGCGAACGCCAAGTATTTAAGTTGTGGCTTTTTGCCAAGCGAGAGAGCGGAAGGAGTTAGTAGAAGCAGGCCGCTTGCCTTAGCAGTTTTTACTCGGTTGCTGGTTGCCTTCCAGGCCAGAGGTTTAATCCTCTTGATAATTTTAAACGTATTGTAGTGTTAACAGTTCTCTGTACTACAAAAGGCTTCCTGTTAATCTCCGGCCAATCTTCCACGTAGGCCCTTGTTTATTATTCCAAAGTTAAGTTAGAGTTTAGTTAATATTTTTATATTCTTACGTTCAGACCACAAGTAGTTGGTCTCTGTATTCCGAAGTACGGAAATTATTGTAAAGAGTGAAAAATAAAGGGTTTCGTATACCCTTCCTGTGTATCTTGTCTACTTCCCACATTTATTGGACACAGCTTTAGTAAGCTCCCTCTTCCGAGTCAGGTCTTTGCATGTTCCCAAAGAAAGAAAGGCGGAACATAGAACCTGATAGTGGCGCCCAACGAAGAAGAATAACCATGGCCGAGTTTCAAGAAGAACCTATGCTGCCTGCAGAAGCGGCTCAGAATCCAGAAATGCCAGCTGCCGCCCTGGAAGGATTTGGTTACATCGTCCAGACCATGCGCGCAGCGATGAAACCAGAAGCAACATTTAATGGAAACTCACCGGTAACCAGTTTTTTTGGAAAACCTAGATGACCACTTCATGATGTATCCCGTGCACGAGTTCCAAAAAGTCACCTTAGCTACCAGCGCTTTGAGGGGCCAAGCGCTTAACTGGTTCAAATGCATAGGCAGAAGTCTCTTGGGTCAAGCGGGAAGTCCCACCTATACTTATGAAAATTTCAAGACTGCCTTAGTAAAAGCCTTCCCTGTCGTAAGGGATCGTGCGAAATTAGAAGCGGAGCTTTTTAGCATATACCAGAAACCAATTGAAAATCTCTCAAGCTTTATTTTAAGAAAAATTCACGTCTTCAAACTCTTGTATGGAAACCGTCCGGATCCTGAGATAATTCAAGTGACTTTGCCGAGGTTACTTCCCCAAGTGCAAGACTTTATTGAATTAAGGAATCCGACTACACTGGAAAAGTTATTTGAGCTAGCAATCCAGTTTGAAAGTAGAAGAACGGCGGACATTGAAAGAAGACGCCAATATCAACAACGAAACCAATTTGGTGCGCCAAGACTACAGCAAACTCAAGCACACGGCTACGGAAGCAAAGCCAATCAGTGGGCAAGGAAACCCGAGCATCCAAAAACAGCCGGCGAACGTCGACAGTTCAATAGCAATCCAGGAAAAAAGTCTCAAGCCCAGTGGAAAAAGAAGAAAAGCATGGAAATGAAAAAAGATTTAAACTAAAACGGATTTCTGCTGACGGGAGGGTGCGGAAATCCGAAGGCCAAGAAAACCCCTCTTCCTTCAAGTTAAATACAGTAATGGTGAAAAATTTGACTCTTCCGAAGATTGAAGTGTTGGTGAATAACATCCCAGCCACCGCACTCCTGGATACAGGCGCGCAGTGTTCCTATGTGGCAGAAGATTTTTTTAGGAAGTATTTTCGGAAATACCGCATATATAATTCGGATAATACGACAGTGTTAGCTGCGCAAGGAGAAAGATGCAAGTGCATAGGTAAATTACCGCTATACGTCCGTATGAAGGACGAACAAGTAAAGGTTATGTTTTTTATCGTAAAGAATTTGCAAGCACATATTATCTTAGGAATAGATTTTCTTTCAGAGGCAGAAGCAACGCTGGATTTTAATGAAGCGTCCCTTAAGCTGACGATGAAACCAGTTCGAGAAGAAAAATCGGAACCGCCAATGTTAAACCTTGATCACCTGCCTAAGGAAGAGCAACAAAGAATCCGACAAGTGGTAAGTGAATTTGCTTCGTTATTATTGTATTATAGTATTGACACCAGAGATTCAATGCCAGTTCGCCACAAAGCATACCGGTATGATAAGAATAAAGAAAAATTATAGAATGGCACATTAGCGATATGCTACGTAAAAAGATCATAACGCCCATCTCAAGTAGTTATGCTAGCCCGGTGGTTTTATGTAAGAAAAATAATGACTATCCATTAACACATCCAAAAAGGTGGCGTTTCGCGATTGACTATCGTAAATTAAACTCCATAACTAAATATCCGGTATATCCGTTACCTATTATTGAAGAAATTCTAAGGAACATAACGTCTACCAAATATATGACGACTTTAGACTTAACGACTGGTTATTTTCAAATAGGGGTTAGAGCGGAGGACGTGCCTAAGACTGCTTTTATAACCAAGTCTGGCACTTATGCATTCCTGCGTATGCCGTTTGGCTTTTCAGGGGCACCGGCAACATTTCAGCGATGTATGGACATTGTGTTAAGGCCTGTTCTTGGGAAGTCCACATTTATCTATTTAGACGATATCATTATTACTAGTGATAATCTGGACCAACATGTACAGGATTTAAGACAGGTGTTTTCATTATTAAACGAGGCCTGTCTAAAAGTTAATGTCGAAAAGTGCAAATTTGCAGCCCCTGAATTAAAATATTTAGGTAACAAAATATCTCAGAAAGGAATCGAGAGAGACGAATCAAAAATAATCGCTGTGCAAAAGTATCCGCCACCAAATACGGCGAAGAAGCTCTCTTCTTTTCTAGGACTTTGTTCATATTATAGGTCCTTTATAAAAGATTTTGCAGCTATTGCTGAACCTTTGTTAAAATTAAAAAGGAAAAAGGCAAGATTCTCGTGGACGGCCGAAGCCAATAGTGCTTTCGAAAAATTAAAGCAAGCATTAACGCAAGACCCTGTGTTGAAATTTCCTGAAAAGGATGAGAATTTAGAAATTTCAGCGGATGCTTCGGATTATGCGGTAGGAGCGGTACTTTCGCAAAATCAGCAGCACGTGGCATTTTTTAGTCGAACTTTAAATCAAACACAAAGAAATTATTCCGCGACTGAGAGAGAGGCACTTGCAGTTCTGTTAGCAGTGCAAAAGTTCCGAGTCTATTTTGGAAGAGCGCCAATAACAGTGTATTCTGATCATGCGGCGGTAACTAGATTGTACTCAGGGAAAAACTTATCACCAAGGTTAATAAGATGGGCACTCAAGCTACAAGAATATAATCTGGTAATCAAGCCTACCCCCGGAAAGGAAAATATCGTAGCAGATGCCCTATCCAGAATAAGAATAGATGAAGAAAGCAATACTGTAAAGGTGGCAATGCTCACAGCATGTACAAAAAATTCCCGGGTAACTGTAATAACCGAACTGGGTAAGGATCCTGAGTTTGGAAACATTTATGAGTATTTAAAGGATCCTGAAAATTTTAGCCACCAAGATATTGTGGCGATAAGAAATAGGGCGGCCCATTACGAACTAATAGATGGTTTATTATTTTATAGAAAAACTACAAATTCCAACAACGAATTTCGACCTGTTATCCCAGCTAGTCTTAGATTAAATATCCTGCAGGAGTTACATGACAGCCATTTAGCTTCTCATGCTGGTATTCGAAAAACTATCCAACGCGTACGCGAGGCAGTCTATTTTCCTGAACTGCGAAAGTTAACAAGGGCGTATGTCCAGTCCTGCCCAACATGTCAAGCAGTTAATTATATTAATTTCCGCCCGGCCGGGTTTCTAAATAGTATTAAATCCGAATTTCCAAATGAAATAATTGGCATCGATTTATTGGGCCCTTTCCCAAAAAGTCAGTTAAATAAAAGTCGCTATCTCCTTGTTATGGTTGATTATTTTAATAAGTGGACCGAAATTGTTCCCTTAAAACGAGCCTCCGCGAAATTAGTTACTGATTCTATTTTAAATAAATATATTTTAAAATACGGGGCGCCCCTAAAAGTTATATCGGATAATGGTCCTCAATTTGTAAGTAATATATTTGAAGACATGTGCCAAAAACTGGGAATACGTCATTTAAAAATGGTCCCGTATCGGCCGCAATCAAATATAGCGGAACGGGTCAATAGAAATATAGTGAAAATTATCCCTAGTTATGTTAAAAATTTATCATAAAAGCTGGGATAACTATGTCAATGAATTTGCTTTCGCCCTTAGGACCGCAAAACATGATACAACGGGCAAAACTCCTGCTGAGTTATTTTTAGGCAGAAAGATTATAACGCCGTTAGATAAATTATTTTATATTCAACAAAGAGCCCCAGAATTTAAAATGGGTGATATAGAAAAATTAATTAAAGAAGCAAAAAAGAACACTGAAGTAGCACAGAGAAAACAAAAGCTCTATTATGATATGAAACGACGGGGAGTAACTTATAAAGTAGGAGATGAAGTATTAAAAGTTAAGCATTCACTTTCTTCAGCACCAGAAGATAAAACCGCCAAATTTTTTCCACGATTTGAAGGACCATATGTCATAAAAAATAACTCACGCTGTGGTGGTGTTAAAAGCCAGGAATGGTGAAACATGCTCCGCAAACATCGACCAAATAAAACCATACTATGACCGTAATAAAATGCAAATATTTAAAGATCTTTTGCAGGATCCGGCACGGCAGGCACGGCAGGCACAAGCTCCAGAGGAGGAACAACGTCAAGCACAAGAACAAGCCATTAGGAGGCAGGAGCAATTGAAAAGAAATTTCCCCGTTGGAAAATTGAAGGTAACAAGAAAAAGAAGCCGTTCCACCGAGCACAAAATAGAGCGCACGACCACACCCTGAATGAAGAAGGGAGAAGTACGACGAATGCAAAGAGAGCCAGGAGAAATAACGGCAACTATAACCCGGCTCCCAAACGGAAGATCTACTCATCGGACAGGACTCTCCGCAGCAAATGTCGCCGAACTGCGGAAGGGCACCAGCGGCGGAGGAAAAGATACAAGGAAAATTTGAACGGCCAGCAACGAGGTCCAAGCAGGATCGAGAGAGAAGTGTCCCGGTTCCGCCAAGACCAGCGGCCATCAAACGGCCAGGACCACAGGCAGAGGCGAAAAAGAAGGTATTCAAGGGTGACCGAACTGGAGGGAAAAGAAAGCTTCTAGAGGAAGGAACTGAAGGGCGAGCCCGCGCAAGAAGGAGGATAAATCAAACTAGAATCTTCGCTACCTTCCAGGACTGGGCTGAGAAAAGAATGTCCGAATATCACAAAGATAAGTAAAATTTTATGTTACTTTGCAAACTTAAGTTAATCTTTCATTCTTACTGCAAGTGGCAGATTTCAAGACGTTTTACCTCATGTGAGGTCTACCTTTATCGCCAAAAAGGCGAGAAATGAGTTGTTACCTATTTTGGTATTATGTTTTTCAATTACTCGCGAGTAAAACTAAAGTTGATGTATAATAGGAATGTGTAAATACTTGAATATTGTAAAAGTTATTGTATAAATTTTATTTAACCCACCGGGCGGCTCGCATTCAAATCTATTTACGTCTCGAAAACTGCAGTAAAAGTTAACCATGTTTACAATTTTTTTTTCATTTAGTGTGAACCAAAATTGTCCTGAAAACGGCCTTTGTTAGATTTTCTTCCCCCCTTCTTGTACGGCGATCAACAAGTCGTTTCACTTAAGTGATGGTTTCCTACTGTCCTTTGATTACCGCCTAGAGGCGAGTAAGCAGATGGGCTGCTTTTGCCCTTACGGAGGAAGGAACAAGTTTTGTGTCCATGCTTTGGTTAGACGAAAAAAGATATTTTTTTCTGGAAATTCAAAACAGAAAAGGAAGTTTTGTATTGCCTTGTTACTAATTTTGTGCATATTTCTAATCTTAATTGCTTATCAGAGCCGTGCCAAGATACTTTTTCACCTGAGGCAGAAAGGTCAATGCGCGTCCATATAAATATAAAAATAGCTACACTTGTATTAAGCAAAAGTAATTGTATTAAATCAAAATGTCATAACTCTTATAGCATAATTATACCATAATTCTTAAAGTACTTTTTAATCGTAGTTTTATAAATTCAGAGAAATAATGTAGCCAATTATTTATAATTTTCAAATGAAAACGTTAAAAAATTCGTTTTTGATAAATAAGAAATAACACTGAAATGCATATTGCATTAATTTCCAGGTTTTCTTGCAATTTTTTTGGTTTGTTTTATTGATTTAAGTTTGACGAAGCCTATTTCCTCTAATAATTAAAGTAATTTTCGAATTCGTATAGCCAATTTGGCGCCTCTTCTAGTGATTCACATGAGCCCGGCTTTGTTGCTTTTTAAGTATAAATGTTATTGATTTTTATTGCGTTTCGGTATTTTAATGTACGTTTATAAAATGTTAATTTGTTTTTATATGCATATTTCAGTAATATAATCTTACGACTAGTGAGACAATGTAGTTTAACTAATTTTCTGCTTTTGATTAATGTTATCGAGCTTTAACGCTAAGAAAAAATTTATAAGAGGCTTAAAATACCTAATTCCTATTGAAAGCTACATGTAATTGATAATTAAATTACTATTAAAATAACAAACACATGCTCAGTGTCAGTCATTTCGACATAATGTTTGTAATTCATTTTACCACAAATTTATTTCGTTTATCTTGTTTCATATTTATAAAAGAGGAGTTTACCTTTATCGCATTTATTGGTTGATAGAAGTTATGAAATATTGAATATTTTGAAACAAATTTCAGTTATAATAACCTTATTAAAAATTTTCTACATATAGACAAGAAGTCACAGATACCTCTCAGTTTCCGAACTAAATTACATGCTACTGAAATTCGGTGCATTTTCATATGATTATTTTTGACAGAAAGAGTTACCTTACGTAAATCACAAAAGAACATGGTTTTAATTCTTAATTAAATATAGCACTTGTATTAAATTGCTAAAATTCATTGTTAGGAAAATCTCGCTCTAAAAAATTAGACACTTTTACCTTTCAAAGTGGAATTTTTGTGGTTATCTCTGTGCATAATGTGGGCGCGAGTAAGTTTTTCTTAGAATATCCTCCACGGAGGCATTCCTCCCTTCAGGCAGATAGCTCTCGCGTGCTTTGAAGGAAAAATAAAGCAAACCAAAACAAAAGCTTCAAAATTGGTGTTTAACATTTTTTTGGGTTCAAATACGCAAATTACTTAGAGATCTCAATTCACATTATCAAATGTTATTATTTAAATAAATAAAAGCAAGCTGAGGATTTCCATTTAAATTGTTTGTTTTAAAATAAAAAAATAAGAACAGCAAGTTTTGAATAAATCTTGTCAACATCAAGCAGGGGCAGGAACATGCCAATGTAAAATTTAATATTAGGCCAAAAAGAAACGCTTTGACGTAGATTTTGGATAAAACTTAATCAAATTCGCAGGTAGTCAGAGACAGGCCTTTCTTCAGTAGAGAGAAAAAAATGTTTCTGAAGTATTTGTGTATTTATTACATAAATGTTTTAATGCTTCCATAGCACTGCTAATCGATAAAATTTATTTGATGAAAAGTAGGAAGTTTGCTTTTCAAATTCCGATTTTTCAACTTTTTCAGTGACATATGTGGCATCGAAAAACACGTCTGGCCAGGAGGCAGATTAATGGCTGAAAAATTCTTAGAATTTAAAGAGGCATCGAATAAGAAAATTTAGGGATGGCGAAATTCTAAGAATTTGGCACTTGACAACGGCAAAAGTTTTAGAATGTAGAGAGCTACAGAATTTAAGTAGGGCAAAATATTTTAAATTTATAGAACATCGGTCAGTAGAATTAAGATCCCACAGCGATTGCACTAAGAAACAAATCGACCTGCTCCTCGATTATGCGGATGGACGCAGATTAACTTCTGAAAGCTCAGGGAAGCAAGAGCTATACATAATGCAGCTATTTACGATTTCTGCTATAATGAACTGAAATTTAATATAATAATTTAACACTATATATCAGTTTACGAAAACATGATGATACTTTTGAGAAATTTTCTTTAATTCCCCAGTACACTAAAAAAAAAAAAAAAAAAGTACAATAGATTATATAATGGTATTACTAACAAAATGATGTCGATGACGCATTTAATTTTTATTTTTTTATTAATCTAAATAAATATGTCATTGAGTTTTCCATAACTTATAGTTTTGCAAATTAAAAATGTTCAATAATATAATATGTGATTATGGTATTATTGGTATGGTGCTATTCAAGGCAAAGCACACGAGGGTTATCTGCCTAAATGGAGAGACGCTTTCGTGGAGCGACTTTCTAAAGAAAACTGGCTCGTATACACGTTACACATGGGGAAAACCACGAAAACGACCATGCAGCCAGCCCGTTCGCGGGATTCGAACCTCGGACCGAACTACCAGTGTTCAGCGTCTTTACCGCTCGGCCGCTGGTGGGTAATATATGATTATGAAAGCTGTGTAAAAGAAGAAAAGTTCTTGCATATTTGTCAGGCAGCATACGATGGGCACCTGCTTGAGGAAAAGGATGCGTTTGTAGATGACTGTTTCAGGGAAACTGGTTTGATATATTCAACCTAAAATTCACCAAAATACCAAGCAACGAACGCATTCGCCGGAATTCAAACTTAGGCAAAACTACCAGTGTTCAGTTGCAAAAGAGAGTTAACAACATAAACAGGCAACATGTCTGAAATTAGTATTTATTGCATCCATCAGTGATATGATTTTCTGATATAATTTAATGGAATATCACTGTAAAAAATGGGAATCTTTTTTTTTTTTTTTTTTTCTTTTTTTTTTTTTTTTTCTTTTCTTTTTGTAAGGAGATTTTTTTCCACTTTGTTTTCAACATTTGGTTGAAATGCAAATTAGATAAATATTTACAAATGTAGAATATTGGATAATTATTGATGATTTCGAAATTCAGTTTCTGAAATCCATTTCATGTGTCATTTCCTTAAAAAGGTGATACTGAAACCAACTTTCGAGGAGTAAAATGATTACTAGAAAAGAGTTTCCGATTTCTTTCATTCTTTTATTCCCATTATAAATTTGTCCCGTAGTTCTTAGAACATTCTTCTATCCGTAAGTGATGATTTGCTTTCCGAGAAAATTTTCTGAAAGGAATAAATTACTTAGTCTTCAAACCATGGGAAAATCTTGCCATCGCCGGTACTTAATTCCCTTCATTTACTGAGATAACCTGCTTTGTTATAAGTATGGTACTTGTTTTCTGATTTTTACTGAATTTGCATGCTCAAAGCTATCTAAATAAAGAAACGCTATTGTGAATATCAGGGTATGAGTACATATATGAAAGGGTTATATATTTTACAGAATTCCCCTATGAGCTGTTTATTCTTAGGGCAGAAAGAGGAAAAAGCTTGCATACATCGCCATTCCCGGAAACTAGACAGTACCGAAAACATTACTAGACAGTCTGGTTTACCAGACAATAGAGTTTATCTGATTCCTAGTTGTAAAAGCTGACAGCTATAAATTGTTGTGTTCATGGCGACCTTCATAAGGCATGAAATTACTTCAAAAGTTCCGCTGCTATAAATTTTCAGACTGCAATTTTGTTCCTTTAAAGTTTCGAAAATACCTATTTTTTAAGTATTTTTCGGTACTTATATTAATATTGATACAAATAATATAGAAAGCACCAAACGTAGCTATGATGTATTTCAATTTGTCCTTAGTATTTTCTCATATATAGTATTAGCACTTTGTCTACACGTTTCTAATGTTTCACCATAGTAAGCCTTCTCTTTCCGAATGTATTCAGTTCCTTTTCGCTTTCGTTTTCTGCTTCTTCTTCTTCTTTTTTTTTTTTTTTTAATTTTATTTATTTATTTAATTAATGTTACCATATCCTGAGTTTTACTCTAGCTATTAACTAGAGTAGCTACTAGGTAGCATTCATTATAGTACATTCATTATATTCATATAGCTACTAGCTAGCATTCATTATAGTACAAAAACTAATATAGCTTGTCAATATCAACACATTTTTATCTTCAATAAAATCCACTAATTCGATTGATGCTGTAAAAATTACAATTTAATACTTTAGCCAATTATTCTGATTATAGTGATTTAAATTCGATTTTAGGCAACATATGCATTCTTTCAGAAAACGCGATATATTGAGCACCGCTGTTACAAGTAAATCCTGTACATTCAACCGTTTCATAATATGTAAATGTAGCATAACTTCTCTTCGAGGGCTTGCACTGAGAGTCTCCTTCAAGTAAACTTTAATGGAACTTTATTTCATGAAAATTTAGAAGTATTATAAAAGCCTCAGAATTATTTCCATTGCAAACATTTATGAATTATGCAGAAAAATATATAAGAAAAACATCAATGAGAAACTATTATCGAATATACATTTCATGACAGTAGTAAAACATTTTTTCAGTACCGACGGTATTAAAAAGCTCAATATTGTGATAAGCTAAATAAAATAAAACGGCATTAAAAGTTTAATATTGTGATAAGTAAAAGTATACTAATCTATAACACTCATTTGATATTTTTGTCATTTGAACTATAATGTAATTCTAACCGTTAAAGTAACATTGTATTTGTATTAACTAAAATTATAATTGTAATTTCAATTAAATTTATCAGTACTTGTTGTTTCCTGCACTTTGAGGAGACGCATTATTATTATTATTATTATTATTATTTTCTATTATATAAAATACTGTCCTCAGAAAAAAATGTCTCTAGACATGATTCTGCTCCAAAATTAATGGATGAGGTGAACAGAAATAATCTTGGAACAGCCTTTGGGCAAGTGCTGCGAGTATGCGAAATGTAAGACTGTAATTAAACTTCGACCATCCTGGAGACTACACTTTCTTAGAATATTGCCATTCGACAAATTATAAGACCTTCCATTTATCTTTAAAGTTTAAGCTATCTGTTATTGACTGAGAAAAGCTGGTAATTCATTGTAGTTAAAACTACAACTAATGCAGTTATAATTGTAATTGTGCCGCCCAGATGGTATAGTGGTTAGGGAAGCCTGACTGCGATACCGAAGGGCCTGGGTTCGAATCCCGGAGAAGGCATGGCTTTAACTGTTCGTCCTTTCATAGGAGGCGATGGTGGCCCACATATTAGATCCCTCCATAACAAAGTGACTGCAACTTCTGGCCATTGTATAGACTAATGGACTGTGTTGCACTGTAACTGTTCACAATCTGCCATTGGGGAAATAATAATAATAATAATTGTAATACAATGATTGTTCGAATTACAATATAACTTCAAAAGCAATTAGATTTTTCGCTCAGCAGAGTAATAAGTCGTCTTTTGAATACTACTAGTTCAAATCGGATGCCCATTTTGGCAAACAATCTAAATGTTTAGATAGCTCCGTGGATTTCCTTATGTTTAACATGAATACAAATCATTTTATTTTAGAAGGTTCTCTATGAGTACATCATTCTTCTTAAACGTTTCGTTGCATTCAATTAAATAAAGATCTTTTTCTGCTTTTATTAACAGGTGATGTGAACATGAGCCAGTTTCCCTTAGAAAGTCCTCCACAGTAGCATCTTTGCAGTCTTTACCGTAATCCAAATAATATGACAATCACAGGTGCATAAGAAAATTGTACTTTTATTTCTTCTTACGTGAAACAATGATGGAAAATAGTTCATGCAAGTACTTTCACTTGTAACTGAATAATGCATTTTAACTATTTATGGAAAATGTGTGTTATGTTGAATAAAAGACCAATTCGTAATTTTTTTTTTCCAATGGCAGGTAGTAGCCGTTTATAGACATTGATCACTACTAAGGCCGGCCATGTTATTAAGGAGGGAACTAATACGTGGACCACCGTTGCCACCTATGAAGAGGACGAAGAAATTACATTCATGCCCTATCCGGGATTCGAACCCAGGCTCTTCGGTACGGCAACTAAAGTCACGAACCGCTTTACTGTCTGGGCGGTAATTCATAATAAATGGATTTATTAAAATGTCTAATACACACAGCAATTAAGCATACTGATTGCTGATCAGAATCCTTTTTTACCAGCTAAAGCAATAGGTTGGATAAAATTATGAGGCTGTTTAGTCCTTGATGATCTCCTTTCTGAAAAGAGGCCCACCAGCGGCCGAGCGGTAAAGTCGCTGAACACTGGTAGTTCGGTCCGAGGTTCGAATATCGGGAACGGGCTGGCTGCATGGGTGTTTTCGTGGTTTTCCCCATGTGTAACGTGTATACGAGCCAGTTTCCCTTAGAAAGTCCTCCACGAAGGCATCCCTCCTCATAGGCAGGTAGCCCTAGTATGCTTTGCCATAATTAAATAAGCCAAACCAAACCTTTCTGAAAAGAAAAGGATAAATGTAATTTTTATGATTTATTTCTTGTGTAATGTAAAAAGACAAGCATCCCGTAACAAATCCTTTGCGAAAACATCCCTTTGCACTGGCATAAACTCTTTGCTTGCATTCCCTTAATCTTGTAATTTAAGTTCACATGTATATCGAAGATCATAAACATACATATTTGCTTACTAACGTTATGTGCATTTCGGTCTATATAAAATATTTCCTTTAAATGAACTCCTATTTATGCTGGTACCACAAACTACAATACATGTAAGATGATTCAGAAGACATGACAGAAAATATTAATATTTTTCTTATAGGTGATTATCCCGTTGTATTATTTAAAAACTCATTATCCAAAATGCAGAAACATTTCGAATATAATATTATTGACTGTAATTTTCAAATATTATCACGATTTCCTTAGCCTATGTCACTGAAATTATAAGGGGCAGTTGTTTTTCTGATTAAATAGTTACGATCATCTGCTGCGCAATTTTAATTAAGAGGTCATTACAATTGCATTGTAATTTTTATTAGATTATATAATTACAGTTATACTGTTTATTCAATTAGATTTCACAATTAAAATGCAATTATAATTAAAATGCATATGAGTAAATTGTATATGTAATTAAAAATTGGTACATTGTAATTACAAGATAATTGCATAATATTATTCCAATTACTATGTGTTTTCAATTGCATTCTGCAATTACATTTGCAATTAAGATCATGATTTTTCTGGGCTACGTAACTGCTTTTATCAGAAACAATTGCTATCCTAATTACATTATTATAATTACTTACTGGAGTTACAATGACAGTCTAATTGTAATTAGATTATATGATTGCAGTTGCATTGAATATGAAATTGGATTTCACAAATATAGAGTAATTGTAATTTAAATGAAATTACGTAAATTGTAATTGTAATTAAAAAAACAGCTACTTTTTAACTATAACTACTTAGTAATTGCATAATTTTATTACAATTGCATACTACACTTAGAATTACAATTATGATCATAATTTCACTATGTTAAGTAATTCTAATTATCAGAGACAATTACTTTCCTAATTACGTAGTTATAATTACCAACTGCAATTGCAGTTAAAATTACGTTGTAATTAGCTAATATTACCGTAGTTGTGATTAGATGCAATAAAATTTTTAATTGTAATTAGATTATATAATTATAATGTTTGTGACTATCATTGCATTGTAATTGTAAGACTTAAGAATTAAAATGCAATTACATACATTATTGTTGCATTTAAAAGTACTTATTTTCTAATTGTAATTGCGAAGCTAATTACAATTGCAATATAATTGAAATTACATATTTCAAAATATTGTTGCAGTTTCTTGCAATTTTAATTTTAATTCCAATTACATTTTGCCAAACTGCATCTAAAATTTGGAGAATAATTAGGCTGCAAAATGAAAATTCTCTTTACATTTATATATAAACATTTAAGTTTACTATAGCTGGTATAAGCACAGAACAGCTGGAACAGCTGGAAGTTTTGAACGAGCTATTTATTTCGAACTGTTATTCAAAACCTAACGATAAAACCCATTTGCCCCTAGCGAATAGATAGTTTCCTCTCCTCAATTACCTCCCGCAGAGAAAAATTATCACCTGTCAGTTTACATTAAGAGCAGTGAGGGGAGGGCATTCTGAGACAAGCCGTATATATGCTGCCTTGCCGCCATGAGGACCAAAATATTTGGACGCATATATGCTGCCTTGCCGCTATGAGAGCCATTATTTTCGAACGCATATATACGGCCTTGCCGCCTGGAGGGTTAAAACATTCGGGCAAGAAAGAAGTTTTAGTCTGAAAGACTTTGAAATGTATTTCAATGTAGAAGAATTGGCACTTGCTTGGAAAAGAATAGAAGTTAACAATGTACTACTAATGTATGTTTCAAAATGCGTAAAATTAACGGCATGTTAATATGTTCTTATATACAATGTGAACTGTTATTTTAAATGTTAAGAAATACTGTGATATGATAAAAGTGAAAGTAATGCCAAAAATTTTAAACTTATTCGTGCGGCTGAAAAAAAAAAGGGGGGAAAGTATTGTGAATATGTGTTAAAGGTTGAATGAATGTAGTTAGGCTCTCTGACGCTACACTTCAGAGTTAGCCACTTTCAGAATAGTACCTCAGGGTTTAGAGATGAAGATAGGGTGTGTTACGAGGTCTTCTTATGTTGAATTTTAACACGTTAGTGTTTTGATTGTAAGAAGCAGTGTTGAACACGTATACATAAACACATTCGTGGTTGGTGTTTTCTTTTACAACACATGTCAGATAGCACGGGGAGAGATAATTAAAATAAAGTCATAAATGAAATAAGAATGTTAAGAGAAATATAAATATTCATGTTACTTGCCAGTTAATTGTGTAACATTTCATTAAACTAGTTTTCCTTCCAGATCTCTGGAAGGAACCAGATTTGAACTAAAAGCTCCTGTTTAGATGCAGTACAGATGAAAAGTGGTTGTCCATGGAGCTGATAATGTAAAAACAATTTTTTTTTAAATTTCTAGTTTCTAGTGAGAAATGTTTGTAAAAGATCGGCCTCGCGTTAGATTCTAGAGCTAAAAGTTTTCAACAAGGTCGTTTTATACCTCAGTTTCAAACTAATTAACTCTGGCGGGAAGTATGTAAGGATCTTAAGTTTTACTAACGTTTATTTTATTTTAAATCTTTACTATCACTTCTTATTTTCTACTTCCGGCCAGAATTAAAAGCTTTAACTTATTTATGCAAATTTGTCTGGCGAACGCCAAGTACTTAAATTGTGGCTTTTTGCCAAGCAAGAAAGAGAAAGGAGTTAGTCAAAGCAGGCCGCTTGCCTTAGCAGTTTTACTCGGTTGCTGGTTGCCTTCCAGGCCAGAGGTTTAATCCTCTTGATAATTTTAAACATATTGTAATGTTAACAGTTCTCTGTACTACATACGGCTTCCTGTTAATATCCGGGCAATCTTCCACGTAGGCCCTTGTTTATTATTCCAAATTTAAGTTAGAGTTTAGTTAATATTTTTATATTCTTACGTTCAGACCACAAGTAGTTGGTCTCTGTATTCCGAAGTACGGAAATTATTGTAAAGAGTGAAAAATAAAGGGTTTCGTATACCCTTCCTGTGTATCTTGTCTACTTCCCACATTTATTGGACACAGCTTTAGTAAGCTCCCTGTTCCGAGTCAGGTCTTTGCATGTTCCCAAAGTAAGGCGGAACATAGAACCTGATAACCTGAATTAGTTTTAAGCTAAACATTAATACTAGGTCCAAGAGCTCAAGATGCGATATATAAAATTTACAATTCGTTTACAAGAACCCACACAGTGACAAAAGAATTTTTGTGTTTGTGAAAAGGTAATTCGCCTAATCATCAAGTGTTTTGATGAGAGAGTGAATAAGAATTGAAATCTGTAGTACACACGTAATTCGAAAAAAAAAAAAAAATTCTACACCGTACCGTAGATAACAAAATTTTATATTTTTACTACATACATTTATAGATATATGTAGTAAAATGATATTGTTCCAGATCTATATATATAGATATATGTAGTAAAAATGATATGATAATTTAACGGGAAATAAATGAACAGTCCGTGTTAAATGCATTGCGTGGGCTTGTGTGTTAAGAGAAAAAAAAGAAAGAAAATTTACTTACCATTCATATTGCATGAAGCTGTTTTTCTCGTAATAACTGAATTGTTATGATAATATTCCATCATAAATTATTGCTGGTGGAGACTTGCTCAAAACGCAGATATGGATTTTGTCCATTGTTTTCGCACAAAGCTTACATCAAATGTTTCCAACAAGTGGATTACAGCATCGCACAATTACTATTTTACTAGGTCACGAAATTTGTTTAGTGTAAACAGTAACACTTTCTTTGAATTATTATTAACGTACACCCTACAATTTCAAAACTGAAGTGACAGCAAACACTGTAAAAAGTTTAGAGATGTGATGACGATGGTGCTTTAAACTGAGGCTCTGTAGTGGAAAATAAAAACATGAAATAATCGCCAAGTCCCTACATTTACAATTATCTTCTTTCTACTGTAATTCGAAATTCGAAGTTTGCTGTATATTCTAACTGATGTGAGGGTTCTAAATGCAACTGTATCATTAACTGGCACAATTGCTTTTTATTGTACAGTTTTTGTCTAGGCAATCAAATTGCCATGCAAGGTTGTCATAAACTTGCTTCCCATTTCGAAGTTGGTCATATCTTTACTCAAATATTGCATAAAACAAATTCTGGGCGATATTTTTTTTTCCGTATATCTTCGTAAATGTGAAAATCTGTTTCCTTTCCTCAAAAAGAAAAAGATTCTAAACAGATATGTTATAAAGCGAAATAGCTTAAGGCTGATTCCCATAAGGCGGGGAGTGTCTGTAATGCTACAATCGAGGAAATATCCTCTCTTGAATGAAAAGAAAACAAAGCAAGTGTGTTTGAGTCTTTTTGGATGCTATTGTGAAAATCCGAGTTAAACTGCATCTCCGAAACGAATGTTGTCCACGACCTGACATCTTTGCAGAAATCCGGTCAGATGTAATATATTTTCCTCTTTTAAAGTAGATTTATTTTGCGAGGTTTATGCTGCTGACACCGCTCATTTGTTAGGAAATGGTAAGGACCTGTACCCAGAGCTTTTATTGGAAATCTGTATGAAAATGCACAGTATGGCAATTCAATGTTGGGACTGCATTTTTCTGAATAAAAATCTCGTAGAAACCGTATAAGGTATTTTTCCCGCCTTTCTAGCGTGCCTTCGTGGTGTAGTGGTTCTGCACACTGGGTCGGTATTCCAGAGTTCCGTGGTTCGATTCCCGGCGATTGCTCATTTTTCATCTTGTCTGCTTCCAATTAACCTAATGTCTCTACAATGGCGCCCGAACTAAAAGGGTGTTGGATGATGATTCTCCTCACCCAGGACTTGATGATTGGGTCCTTTAAAAACCCCAGTCTTCCAATTAACCTAATGTCTCTACAACTGTGTTGTATATTGCTAGAAATATGATCCTACTAGATTAGTGTTAGTTGTCGCATAATAGGTTAATTAAGAATCAGAATGAAATCTGTTTCTGGAATGGCTCTGAATGGATTCTTTGGATCTCTTTAATATTAGAAAAACATTCGAGACGTAGTTTTACTTTTGGGAACAGAAAGTAAGTCAAAAAGCACGAATTTGGAAATAAAAAAAGATGGTAATATATACACACTTTGTTTTCGGAGTTGAAATTACTGATCGTTTAACCGACCAGTATGAAAGTGCATTTCCTGTAACTATAACGATGGCTGAATAATGTAAAATGTAGCATTGAAAATTATCTGATCAATTTTTTAAAATACATGTAAGTTTAGCTCGTCATTTTTTACAGCAACATTTTTTATTTAATACAGTCAAATTATTTTATTGCAACAGCTTACATTTAAGCTGGTTTAGTTCTTTTCTTTTTTAAAAATCTGGTTTTTAAAGCTAAAATGGCAAACATTGATTCTGATTACCCACTGATTAAAATAGTGTTTTATAAAAACGAATTTCAAACAAGGAATGCTTTGCATGTAACGGTAGAAGCATAATAAATGCCGTTGTTATCAGCGGAAATATTTTGTGTGCTTTCTGAAAAGTGGAGGAGGGGTGGAACAAGAAGTCTTGAGAATTATCTAGCAACAAGAGCGGCTGCACACTTCTTTTTTATAGATTTCCTATTTTTTTTTACTCAAAACAAAAGCTTTACAGGAAAGAAAGAAAAAAAAAAAAAAAGAGAGAACTAGCGGAAACATAACAGGAAAGAGATCCCGCTCATCACATGTCTCTCAAGTCGTATTTTTATTGCAATGCGAAGCACTTATAAATTCTCCAGCTTAAGACGACTATTCGGCGAAAAACCGTGGTATTTTTTATAGATTTAAAATTCGTGCATGCTTTAATTTCTCAGATTCATGGGAAAATTACATTCCAAAATAATATTTTAGTCACTGAAAATTTCTATAATTTTTTAAGTATACAATTTAGCATTATTGTGTGCGTTCATTGAAATTAATAAATTAATTGTAATTACTGCGTTAATTCAAAATTAAACTTTATATTGATGGGGAATATAAAATTAAACTTTATATTGATTTAGTCTTATGTATAAGTTTGTCTTCTTGTATATGTATAGGATTGTTTGTCTTCTATTAATAGCACTAAATACTAACAGTGAATTTGATAATTAATAAACGCTATAGCTAATAAAATTGCTGCATTGTGTTTTCTTGCAAAACAAACGCTACTTAGATTAGCACTCACTGATAGAAGGGGAGTTGCTTAAACCAGTGTCAATTTAGTGAGAAACAAAAAAAAAAAAAAAAGTATATCCAGAAACAGCATACGAGTTTCTCCATCGGGTGTTGGGGGGGGGAGGAAATCTGCTTCTTAAAAAAAAAGGGGGGGTCATCTCAAGTAGGCCGTTTGCAATGTTTTGAATGCGACAGTATCATTTTATTTCAGTATCCCAGCTGTCCCATCGTTAAAATTTGATTCAACTTTTATAAATGATTTAACACATATCTAAATTTCTGTCAATTATAATGAATAAACACGTTCATTTGAATTAAGCCAAGCCTTCCCGCGGAGACATGCTGAACGATATCTTCAAAAAAGGAGAAAATGTGTTCTTGCAATACTTTACGGATTTTAGACGCTAACGCATCTGTCGTAATTTATTCAGTATTGACATATCACGTGATATACACATGTCGCATAACCTCTAAATTCCAATTTTACGTTGTTCGTTACATTTCAGACACACCTGGGTATTCAAGTAATTTTTTAAATAAGTAATTATATCTACTATTTCAGAGCTGATTATGTGTCCCTTGAAGTATGGCGCTAATAGAAAGAACATTCTCTGTTATGAATTGCTTGTAGTACGGAAAAAAAAAAAAAAATTCGGGTTTAAATGTCGAATTAGTATAAAAGTCAAACAAATAAGACAGTGATATGGACTGTGATAAAATTAACGTGTTGAAAGAAGAAAACCAACACTTGCAAAATAAATATCTGCGCATCATAAAACTAACCATGGAGGTTAGAATAGACGCAGTAAGCATGACGTCACAAAATTGAAGCCGAGAAAATGTCAGCAACGTGACGTCAAGATTTATCATGGTCTCCATACAGCGTACGGGTAAAATGAAGAAACATATTGTTAAATAAAATAACACTGAATTTGAAAGCAAATATCAATGTCTTCAGACTCAGAAAAGTGTTTACACTAGTCACCGCTGATTTGAAACGCTACTTACACTTAATAACCGATTTATTATAGGTGGAGACTTAAATGTGAAACATCGCACGTGGAACTGCTGTAACTTTAACGGCAACAGGACGCGTATTAACAGTTTAGCCGATTCGGGTGTGCTATGCGTAGCAGCTCTAAGAACCATAGCACGGTATAGTGCTGGGTCCGCAGACATTTATCATTTTCTTCCTGCTTAGAAATATTAGTAGTCCAATGGATATTTTTCAGCTGAATGAGCTGTCTTCTAACCACAAACCGGTCAGAATTATCCTGGACATCAGTTGCTATTATACTAGTCAAAACAGCCTTTGTTACTGATTGGCCTAAGTTTGCAAGGCTCTGAAAAACATTCATCGTACACTTCCAACTGTATATTTGGAGAATGACATTGATAGTTTTGTATGAAATTTTACTAAATCTCTAGTCAATGCTCAGAAATGTTCTAGCAGAACCATAAACTATTCCAGCCTCGAAGAAGCTTCGACCTAAAAAATTATCATTAAAAAAAGAAATGCTTCAAGAAGACAATTTCAAAGAACTAGACATCAGCGTATGACAAGCAACAACTAAGAGACTGAATGAAAGGGTCATGTCTCTTACTAACTCACAATCATAAGAAGACTGGACCAGCTTTCTGAAATCACTCTCTACTGATGATAACTCCGTCTGGAGAACTATTTCTAGGTACCGGAAATGCTACAATAACATCCTGCCCCTTAAAAGCCACAAAAGGATCCATTGCACCAAAGCTGAGAAGGCAGAACCTTTAGCAGGACATCTGGAATCTCAGTTTTGCACTGAAAGCAAAAGAACACTTAATGATGACTGAACAACAGAACACTGTCTCTGAATTTCACTCCAATCACACACCAAACCCTCTCGTTAACAATATTATTCCAATCCGGCCGTCGGAGGTTATTGGTTATATCAAGAATCTGAAACCTAAGAAGAGCCCTGAAACTGATCTAGTAACCAACAAGATGATCAAGATGTTGCCACTTAAAATGATTTTAAAGTTCATAAATATTTTTAACATTATTCTTAATTTCCTTCTGAGGGGAAGACAACATTGCTCCTATGCTTAAGCCTAAGAAGCCGGGGGTCTTACCTGCCAATTAGTATACTCCCAAATCTAAGTAAAATTATAGAAAGAGTGAGCCTTAAAAGAATGCAAGACCTCTTAGACAGGAATAATATACTAATTCCACATCAATTTGGTTTTAGAAAAAAAACTTTCGACCTCTTTCCAACTATACCAGATGATTGAACACATCTCAGAAGGAAGATATAAAAAATTCACCGGTGGACTGTCCATAGATATAGCCAAAGCGTTCGACCGATTTTGGATGGATGCACTCATATATAAGATTCACAATCTCGGCCTCCGAGATTATATTACACATATAATTAAATCCTACCTGGCAGGTAGATACTTCGTTGTTAATGTCTCTAACACATACTCTACTCACCGTGCTATTTCAGTTAGTGTTCCGCACGGATCCTTACTGGGCCCCACTTTCTTCAACATTTACGTGACGACATTCCTAGCACACGCAACACACTTGCAGTGTACTCTGATAATGCATCAATCCATGCTCAGAATGCAATTCTTAGACTAGTCATACAACAGCTCCAAAATCCCATCCCTGAATTAGAGGCCTGTCTACAAAAATAGAACGTTAAGTTAAATATTGACAAAACTCTTGTATAGTATTATTTACCAGAAAGATCATTAGTCAGCATCTGCAATTCTATGGAGAAAATCTTCCCTGAATTTTGGGCTAAGCAAGTCTCTTATCTTGGGGTGATTTTCAGAAATTCTGTCACATGGTAGTTACACATATTTCCATTATCCAGAAGTTTCGGTTGCGTAAAGCTAGACTCTAAATTGCCCGAAACAGCGTATTATTTCATGATAACAAACTACTCATTTATAAGTCCATCCATGCTCTGTTAAGCTTGTTTGGTCTGGGCATAATCATAAAAATCTTACAGGAAAAAGTTGCAAACTGCATAGAACAGTGTTCTGAAGCAGATTACGGACACACCATGGTACATTCGCACTAACACTATTCATGAGGAGCTTGACATTGCCAAGCTCAGAACCTTTTACTATCATCTTGCTAAAAGTTTTCATAGTCTATCAGGTTCAGTGTTTTTCCCTACTTGCTTTGGGAACATTCAAGAACCTGACTCGGAACAGGGAGCTTACTAAAGCTATGTTCAATAAATATGGGAAGTAGACAAGATACACAGGAAGGGTATACGAAACCCTTTATTTTTCACTCTTTACAATGGTTTCCGGACTTCGGAATACAGACACCAACCACTTGTGGTCTGAACGTAAGAATATAAAAATATTAACTAAACTCTAACTTAACTTTGGAATAATAAACAAGGGCCTATGTGGAAGATTGGCCGGATATTAACAGGAAGCCGTATGTAGTACAGAGAACTGTTAACACTACAATACGTTTAAAATTCTTAAGAGGATTAAACCTCTGGCCTGGAAGGCAACCAGCAACCGAGTAAAAACTGCTAAGGCAAGCGGCCTGCTTTGACTAACTCCTTTCTCTTTCTTGCTTGGCAAAAAGCCACAATTTAAGTACTTGGCGTTCGTCAGACAAATTTGCATAAATAAGTTAAAGCTTTTAATTCTGGCCGGAAGTAGAAAATAAGAAGTGATAGTAAAGATTTAAAATAAAATAAACGTTAGTAAAACTTAAGATCCTTACATACTTCCCGCCAGAGTTAATTAGTTTGAAACTGAGGTATAAAACGACCTTGTTGAAAACTTTTAGCTCTAGAATCTAACGCGAGGCCAATCTTTTACAAACATTTCTCACTAGAAACTAGAAATTTAAAAAAAAAATTGTTTTTACATTATCAGCTCCATGGACTATTACTTTTCATCTATACTGCATCTAAACAGGAGCTTTTAGTTGAAATCTGGTTCCTTCCAGAGATCTAGAAGGAAAACTAGTTTAATGAAATGTTACACAATTAAATGGCGAGTAACATGAATATTTATATTTCTCCTAACATTCTTATTTCATTCATGACTTTTATTTAATTATCTCTCCCCGTGCTCTCTGACATGTGTTGTAAAAGAAAACACCGAACACGAATGTGTTTATGTACCAGTGTTCAACACTGCCGCCTACAATCAAAACACTAACGTGTTAAAATTCAACATAACAAGACCTTGTAACACACCCTATCTTCATCTCTAAACCCTGAAGTACTATTCTGAAAGTGACTAACTCTGAAGTGTAGCGTCAGAGAGCCTAAGTACATTCATTCAACCTTTAACACATGTTCACAATACTTTTCTCTCTCTCTTTTTTTTTTTTTTTTTTTTTCAGTCACACGAATAAGTTTAATATTTTTGGCATTACTTTCACTTTTACCATATCACAGTATTTCTTAACATTTAAAATAACAGTTCACATTGTATATAAGGACATGTTAACATGCCGTTAATTTTACGCAATTTAAAACATACATTAGTAGTACATTGTTAACTTCTATTCTTTTCCAAGCAAGTGCCAATTCTTCTACATTGAAGTACTACATTTCAAAAGTCTTTCAGACTAAAACTTCTTTCTTGCCAGAATCTTTTAAATAAAATTTTATACAATAACTTTTACAATATTGAAGTATTTACACATTCCTCTTATACATCAACTTTAGATTTACTCGCGAGTAATCGAAAAACATAATACCAAAATAGGTAACAACTCATTTCTCGCCTTTTTGGCGATAAAGGAAGACCTCACATGAGGTAAAACGTCTTGAACTCTGCCACTTGCAGTAAGAATGAAAGATTAACTTAAGTTTGCAAAGTAACATAAAATTTTACTTATCTTTGTGATATTCGGACATTCTTTTCTCTGCCCAGTCCTGGAAGGTAGCGAAAATTCGTGTTTGATTTATCCTCCTTCTTGTGCGGGCTCGCCCTTCAGTTCCTTCCTCTAGGAGTTTTCTTTTCCCTCCAGTTCGGTCACCCTTGAATACCTTCTTTTTCGCCTCTGCCTGTGGTCTTGGCCGTTTGATGGCAGCTGGTCTTGGCGGAACCGGGACACTTCTCTCTCGTTCCTGCTTGGATCTCGTTGCTGGCCGTTCAAATTTTCCTTGTATCTTTTCCTCCGCCGCTGGTGGTCCTTCCGCAATTCGGCGACATTTGCTGCGTACAGTGCTGCTCGATGAGTAGATCTTTCGTTTGGGAGCCGGGTTATAGTTGCCGTTATTTCTCCTAGCTCTCTTTGCATTCGTCGTACTTCTCCCTTCTTCATTCTGGGGGTGGTCGTGCGCTCTCTTTTGTGGTGGGTGGAACGGCTTCTTTTTCCTGTTACCTTCAATTTTCCAACGGGGAAACTTTCTTTTCAATTGCTCCTGCCTCCTAATGGCTTGTCCTTGTGCTTGTCGTTGTTCCACCTCTGGAGCTTGTGCCTGCAGTGCCTGCCGTGCCGGATCCTGCAAAAGATCTTTAAATATTTGCATTTTATTACGGTCATAGTATGGTTTTATTTGGTCAATGTTTGCGGAGCATGTTTCACCATTCCTGGCTTTTAACACCACTACAGCGTGAGTTATTTTTTCTATGACATATGGTCCTTCAAATCGTGGAAAAAATTTGGCGGTTTTATCTTCTGGTGCTGAAGAAAGTGAATGCTTAATTTTTAATACTTCATCTCCTACTTTATAAGTTACTCCCCGTCGTTTCATATCATAAAAAGCTTCTGTTTTCTTTGTGCTACTTCAGTGTTCTTTTTTGCTTCTTTAATTAATTTTTCTATATCACCCATTTTAAATTCTGGGGCTCTTTGTTGAACATAAAATAATTTATTTAACGGCGTTATAATCTTTCTGCCTAAAAATAACTCAGCAGGAGTTTTGCCCGTTGTATCATGTTTTGCGGTCCTAAGGGCGAAAGCAAATTCATTGACATAGTTACCCCAGCTTTTATGAAAACTTTTAACATAACTACGGATAATTTTCACTATATTTCTATTGACCCGTTACGCTATATTTGATTGCGGCCGATACGGGACCATTCTTAAATGACGTATGCCCAGTTTTTGGCACATGTCTTCAAATATATTACTTACAAATTGAGGACCATTATCCGATATAACTTTTAGGGGCGCCCCGTATTTTAAAATATATTTATTTAAAATAGAATCAGTAACTAATTTCGCGGAGGCTCGTTTTAAGGGAACAATTTCGGTCCACTTACTAAAATAATCAACCATAACAAGGAGATACCGACTTTTATTTAACTGACTTTTTGGGAAAGGGCCCAATAAATCGATGCCAATTATTTCATTTGGAAATTCGGATTTAATACTATTTAGAAACCAGGCCGGGCGGAAATTAGTATAATTAACTGCTTGACATGTTGGGCAGGACTGGACATACGCCCTTGTTAACTTTTGCAGTTCAGGAAAATAGACTGCCTCGCGTACGCGTTGGATAGTTTTTCGAATACCAGCATGAGAAGCTAAATGGCTGTCATGTAACTCCTGCAGGATATTTAATCTAAGACTAGCTGGGATAACAGGTCGAAATTCGTTGTTGGAATTTGTAGTTTTTGTATAAAATAATAGACCATCTATCAGTTCGTAATGGGCCGCCCTATTTCTTATCGCCACAATATCTTGGTGGCTAAAATTTTCAGGATCCTTTAAATACTCATAAATGTTTCCAAACTCAGAATCCTTACCCAGTTCCATTATTACAGTTTCACGGGAATTTATTTTACATGCTGTGAGCATTGCCACCTTTACAGTATTACCTTCTTCATATATTTTTATTCTGGATAGGGCATCTGCTACGATATTTTCCTTTCCGGGGGTATGCTTGATTACCAGATTATATTCTTGTAGCTTGAGTGCCCATCTTATTAACCTTGGGGATAAGTTTTTCCCTCAGTACAATCTAGGTACCGCCGCATGATCAGAATACACTGTTATTGGCGCTCTTCCAAAATAGACTCGGAACTTTTGCACTGCTAACAGAACTGCAAGTGTCTCTCTCTCAGTCGCGGAATAATTTCTTTGTGTTTGATTTCAAGTTCGACTAAAAAATGCCACGGGCTGCTGATTTTGCGGAAAGTACCGATCCTACCGCATAATCCGAAGCATCCAATGAAATTTCTACATTCTCATCCTATTCAGGAAATTTCAACACAGGGGCTTGCGTTAATGCTTGCTTTAATTTTTCGAAAGCACTATTGGCTTCGGCCGTCCACGAGAATCTTGCCTTTTTCCTTTTTAATTTTAACAAAGGTTCAGCAATAGCTGCAAAATCTTTTATAAAGGACCTATAATATGAACAAAGTCCTAGAAAAGAAGAGAGCTTCTTCGCCGTATTTGGCGGCGGATACTTTTGCACAGCGATTATTTTTGATTCGTCTGTCTCGATTCCTTTCTGAGATATTTTGTAACCTAAATATTTTAATTTAGCGGCTGCAAATTTGCACTTTTCGACATTAACTTTTAGACCGGCCTCATTTAATAATGAAAACACCTGTCTTAAATCCTGTACATGTTGGTCCAGATTATCACTAGTAATAATGATATCGTCTAAATAGATAAATGTGGACTTTCCAATAACAGGCCTTAGCACAATGTGCATACATCGCTGAAATGTTGCCGGTGCCCCTGAAAGGCCAAACTGCATACGCAGGAATGCATAAGTGCCAGACTTGGTTATAAAAGCAGTCTTTGGCACGTCTTCCGGTCTAACCCCTATTTGAAAATAACCAGTCGTTAAGTCTAAAGTCGACATGTATTTGGTAGACGTTATTTTCCTTAGAATTTCTTCAATAATAGGTAACGGATATACCAGATATTTAGTTATGGAGTTTAATTTACGATAGCCAATCGCGACACGCCACCTTTTTGGATGTGTTAATGGATAGTCATTATTTTTCTTACATAAAACCACCGGGCTAGCATAACTACTTGAGATGGGCGTTATGATCTTTTTACGTAGCATATCGCTAATGTGCCATTCTATAATTTTTCTTTATTCTTATCATACCGGTATGCTTTGTGGCGAACTGGCATTGAATCTCTGGTGTCAATACTATAATACAATAATAACGAAGCAAATTCACTTACCACTTGTCGGATTCTTTGTTGCTCTTCCTTAGGCAGGTGGTCAAGGGTTAACATTGGTGGTTCCGTTTTTTCTTCTCGAACTGGTTTCATCGTCAGCTTAAGGGACGCTTCATTAAAATCCAGCGTTGCTTCTGCCTCTGAAAGAAAATCTATCCCTAAGATAATATGTGCTTGCAGATTCTTTACGATAAAAAACATAACCTTTACTTGTTCGTCCTTCATACGGACGTATAGCGGTAATTTACCTATGCACTTGCATCTTTCTCCTTGCGCAGCTAACACTGTCGTATTATCCAAATTATATTTGCGGTATTTCCGAAAATACTTCCTAAAAAAATCTTCTGCCACACAGGAACACTGCGCGCCGGTTTCCAGGAGTGCGGTGGCTGGGATGTTATTCACCAACACTTCAATCTTTGAAAGAGTCAAATTTTTCACCATCACTGTATTTAACTTGAAGGAAGAGGGGTTTTCTTGGCCTTCGGATTTTCGCACCCTCCCGTCAGTAGAAATCCGTTTTAGTTTAAATCTTTTTTTCTTTCCATGCTTTCCTTCTTTTTCCACTGGCCTTGAGACTTTTTTCTGGATTGCTATTGAACTGTCGACGTTCGCCGGCGGTTTCTGGATGCTCGGGTTTCCTTGCCCACTGATTCGCTTTGCTTCCGTAGCCGTGTGCTTGACTTTGCTGTGGTCTTGGCTCACCAAATTGGTTTCGTTGTTGATATTGGCGTCTTCTTTCAATGTCCGCCATTCTTCTACTTTCAAACTGGATTGCTAGCTCAAATAACTTTTCCAGTGTAGTCGGATTCCTTAATTCAATAAAGTCCCTTACTTGGGGAAGTAACCTCGGCAAAATCACTTGAATTATCTCAGGATCCGGACGGTTTCCATAGAAGAGTTTGAAGACGTGAATTTTTCTTAAAATAAAGCTTGAGAGATTTTCAATTGGTTTCTGATATATGCTGAAAAGTTTCGCTTCTAATTTCGCACGATCCCTTACGACAGGGAAGGCTTTTACTAAGGCAGTCTTGAAATTTTCGTAAGTATAGGTGGGACTTCCCGCTTGACCCAAGAGACTTCTGCGTATGCATTTGAACCAATCAAGCGCTTGGCCCTTCAAAGCGCTAGTAGCTAAGGTGACTTTCTGGAACTCGTGCACGGGATACATCATGAAGTGGTCCTCCAATTTTTCCAAAAACTGGTTACCGGTAAGTTTCCATTAAATGTTGCTTCTGGTTTCATCTAAGCGCGCATGGTCTGGACGATGTAACCAAATCCTTCCAGGGCGGCAGCTGGCATTTCTGGATTCTGAGCCGCTTCTGTAGGCAGCACAGGTTCTTCTTGAAACTCGGTAATGGTTATTCTTCTTCGCCGGGCGCCACTATCATGTTCAGTGTTTCTCCTTACTTGCTTTGGGAACATTGAAGAACCTGACTCGGAACAGGGAGCTTACTAAAGCTATGTTCAATAAATGTGGGAAGTAGACAAGATACACAGGAAGGGTATACGAAACCCTTTATTTTTCACTCTTTACAATGGTTTCCGGACTTCGGAATACAGAGACCAACCACTTGTGGTCTGAACGTAAGAATATAAAAATATTAACTAAACTCTAACTTAACTTTGGAATAATAAACAAGGGCCTACGTGGAAGATTGGCCGTATATTAACAGGAAGCCGTGTTTAGTACAGAGAACTGTTAACACTACAATATGTTTAAAATTATTAAGAGGATTAAACCTCTGGCCTGGAAGGCAACCAGCAACCGAGTAAAAACTGCTAAGGCAAGCGGCCTGCTTCTACTAACTCCTTCCGCTTTCTCGCTTGGCAAAAAGCCACAACTTAAGTACTTGGCGTTCGCCAGACAAATTTGCATAAATAAGTTAAAGCTTTAAATTCTGGCCGGAAGTAGAAAATAAGAAGTGATAGTAAAGATTTAAAATAAAATAAAAGTTAGTAAAACTTAAGATCCTTACATACTTCCCGCCAGAGTTAATTAGTTTGAAACTGAGGTCTAAAACGACCTTGTTGAAAACTTTTAGCTCTAGAATCTAACGTGAGGCCAATCTTTTACAAACATTTTTCACTAGAAACTAGAAATTTAAAAAAAAATTTTTGTTTTTACATTATCAGCTCCATGGACAATTATTTTTCATCTGTACTGCATCTAAACAGGAGCTTTTAATTGAAATCTGGTTCCTTCCAGAGATCTGGAAGGAAAACTAGTTTAATGAAATGTTACACAATTAAATGGCAAGTAACATGAATATTTATATTTCTCCTAACATTCTTATTTCATTCATGACTTTTATTTAATTATCTCTCCCCGTGCTCTCTGACATGTGTTGTAAAAGAAAACACCGAACACGAATGTGTTTATGTAACACGAATGTGTTATGTTATTATGTGTAGGGTCGAAAAAATTTCACTTTAATTTTTTTAGGTAGAAAAATCTTCACTTTTATTTTGTCTATGGGAAAACCCATGTTAATTTCTAAATGTAAAGGGAAAAAGTTACACTTTGATTTTATAATGTCGAAAAATATTCATTTTTTATTTTTTTAGGTCGAAAAGTGTTATTTGTGTTTTTCCTCATAGGAAAAAGTTTAATTGTCATTATATTAAAAACTCTATATGCTTTTATATAAGTTGAAAACTTTATTGTCAGAAAAATAAAACACAAAAGAAAAAATACATTTCAAATATTTTATTGTTTAAAAATCATTCTTACACCATAAGTTGTTTTCACAAATTGATACAGGTTAATATCACTTATTTTACATAAATTTTCAATCATAGCATACATAGATTGGCCTTGGCTTCGTTTAAGTACATAATAAATACAGTATACTCCACATGAATTAGAAGTTACACTCTGTAATGAAATATTATTCCATTTTTTATTTGAACAGTGAAATTCATAAACATCTGGAGACTGTCCATAAGAATTAAAAAATTTCTAATTCTTCATCTTGAAAAAAGGCTATCCAATGCGCTCCAGGTTCTGTGGACTTAACTGTATTCACAACGATGGCTAATCGTGGATGTTTTCAGGCAAACCATCACAAAATTCAATATGATTCATCTCATCGTAAAGAATTTGATAAGCATCATAGCACCAAATAATTTTAGGAGGAAAAGGAGTGATCATTTGGTGATCCATTAATTTTTTAATAAACATGGTTTTTTCCGCTACCACTAGGACCAGCAGCTAACATCGCGAAAGGATGCTTTAATTTCAAAAGTTTCATCTTAACTAAATTCTTATTCGAAAAACAATTCTATTTATAGCTGTTCCACTAAATTTTTAATTTTTCTAACTTTCCATTTTTTGATAAAACTAAAATTAATTTTTCTAACTTGCCAGATTAATTATTGTAACTTGATTAAAATATTCTAACGTATTAAACATTTTCTTAAAAAGATTAAGAGAACGCTTTCTTTACAGAAGACTTAGTTTTTTAAAGTAGAAAACAAGAAATAATATATTTAAATAAAGATTTATGAAAGTTTCAAGTCATATCATTACAATTATTTACATCATAAATTTCCACAATAAAATACTTTTAGAATTTTGATTGAATGTACAGAGAATTTTGAGATAAAATTATTCAAACTAAAAATTATATGGCATAATGTCCGTATGTATAGGACCATATCCCATCGTCTAAAAGATACCGTTTCGTATCGAAAGGACACAAAGTAGCTTTCGTGTAGGCCACAGTCTTTATCTGATGACTGTGGCTAGCAATACGTTGCGCATGCGCAAGGCCGCGTTGTTGTTGTAAAAGACAGTTAACGTAGTCCACATGACGAATCTATCTTTTAAGGATGGTTTTCGATACGTCCTTAGAAGTTTTTTTCTCAGTAGAATTACTCAGTAGGCTGTACATTTTTGGCTTGAGTCTAACAAATTCTTGGGCAATTTGTTCAGATAGTTCATCTTTCATTTTACCGATCGTCTTTTTATTGGTAAGGCTGTGGAGGGGATGATTTTCTGGGTAATCTGAGGTATCGAATAAGTTCAAATTGTTGCCCATGTCTTGAAAAATAGCATCAGTTTCTATTTCGTAACAAAGACTGTCGGTGTCTGTGAATAATAAACGGGCCTTTGATGCATATGTTTTCTTGATATATTGATAATGAAATTGATACATCAACGTTTTCGATAAATCCAAGACGCTGAAGCCTACATAGATAGGACGATTCAGAACCAAGCTGGTTTTCCGTCGCTCAATGGCAGCCAGATCGTCAGTGATGATCTTGAAGGAATGAAATGTTGGAGCAGCGACTAACTTCTTGGCTCGTTTCTCTCGATGAACCAGATCAATGCAGGTACGTTTTCTGAGATTTTCCATCATCTTTCCGAAAACTGAATTGTTTAAGAGTTTAAATAAATCTTTTCCGAATGAAGATTTAGCCAGTTTACGTTGCCTAGTGTTGAATTCAATGTATGTTGCAAGCCAAGGAGATTGTTTGAAAGTCAACACTCGATGGATCTTGGTCACATGAAGCCCCAGTGAAACACACTGCTTCAGATTTCGGTAATGCATCACGTACCGATTCTTAGGTCGCAGATTTGGCACCAGTTTGGTAGAACTGCCCGGTGGGATTTGGAATTTAGTTGCCAGGTCTCGTGTGTAAGGTGACCACATATCAGGAGTCACGACGACTTGCTCGGGAGCAAGAGGATAGTCCGAATGATCATCGTGAAGTTCCCTTGGATACTCCAGATCAACTTAGAGGATACATCCTTCTTCCGCATCGTCAGCTATCTCCATGAAGTCATGCCACTGGAAGTCATGGGTTGGTAAAGCTTGGCTCATGGCCCATCTAAAAAGATAGAATAAAAATAATGAATATCACAAGTAAATAATAGAGAAAATATTACTCTAAACACTTGGAAAGGAACCCGTAAAGGTTATTAGCATCCAAATATATAATATAAGATGATGGCTTCGTTGGGTCATAATTTTCCATATATTTAGTATTCGCTTGGCTGAAGCGATGTGAAATCATAGCGATGCCACCTCGAATGCCCTTTTCTATAAAGAGATACATATCACGATCGATGAGTAACTCCAGTTGCGCGTCGGACATGCGTAGAGCAACTTGCCAGGCCAGACCAGGTGCTGTGTAAACATGTGCCGGATCCAGTTTGTAAAACTCAAGGCACAGTCGTCTGAAGTTTTCAAAAATATCCGCCAGAAGCAAAAAATCGCCTTTTACATAGAGGTCGTGGTAGTCTCCTAGATGATGTAATCCGAAATCTTCCCAGACTCTGTTCGCATGTAATCCTCATCGTTGATATCACTCTCTGTTAAATGGCTGTAGAAGGCAGAGAGAGGTGGAAGGTGAGGCTCACCAAATCCCAAAAACGCGTCTAGGTACTCATAAGGGTAGACACCTGGAAAAAGATTTAGAAAAAATATCGAGATTAGAAAAAAACCTATATAAAAAAGTAATAATACATTATCATATATAAAAAGTTTTAGAAATTCTGGTTACCTTATCGAAGCATCAGATCTGTTTTTTTTCCCGAAAATAGGTTCTTGTCAGTTGGAATTGTTGGGTTCCAAATTAGCCGCGAGTTTGTCTAAAGAAGCATTCAGAAATTGTAGAGAATCGATGAAGCGTAGAAGATGAATCTTTCTGAATTCTGCGGAATACACTTAATCTCTTCGTCTTTGAATTTTCCAACTGCTTGCATCAGGAGGTGAGAATCATATCCCTTCAGATTATGGAAGACCACAGGTAGAAAATTTCCAAATTTGAAATTGATGTTGCATCCATTATGAGCTGCTCCTCTGTAGACTCTCGTAAGATGGCAGTGGTCCCGCACCTAAAAAAATGAAAAATTAGTTTTAAAAACACATTATTATAATGCATATTACTGAATGAAGTTATAATAATTGAATAATACTTACCTTATCTCCATTCAATGGCTTCTCACAGATATGACATTCAGAGGCAGATTCATAGGCCCATTGATTTTCTTGGGTGAAAATCATGGACTCTACATTTTTCAAAATTTCAAAGATGCCCCGTTCTTCCAATAAAGATGCTAGAAAGTGGTTGACAGCTTCTTTCCCTCTATATACTTGAGGTTCCCGATAAAATGAACCGTCTGGTCTCACGATCACGTAGCTGTATCCTAAAGGAAGATGGTGGGATACAGGGGTGGTTGAGGACTTCGAAAGATCCGGTAGGCAGGTAGCTCGCTTCACTAAAATGGATTCGAAGTCGGCATAAACTATATATGGAATGGGTAGTTGAAACTGGTGCTTGACGAATTTTAACCATTTATTTTCCGACATTTTAATTTTTTGGGCCCCATGTACTCGACAGTCTTCTACATGCGCGTCGAGAGTCTCTTTCTTTGTAAATCTGTGAAGGCAATAGTCACAATAAAATGTTCCACACTTATGTTTGGTGAGTCCGGCAAGAAGAAGAGACATGCTCTTAATGAGACAATAATGCCTCTTCTCCTCATCGGAAATGAGCAACAGATTGATATGACAATCACCTAAAGCAGAAAAATATCATTCCATAAAATAATTTTCAATCTTAAAACATGCCTATTAAAGTTTACAAAATAGGGATAAATTACCGTTTCGACACCTGGTGATCCGAAGAGGTAAAATCTCATTGCTTTCCCAACCGAATGATTGACAGGTTGTTCATTTTCTCGAACTTGTCCAGCTGGTGAATAGAGGTAGGGAAGGACAGACCATCTATATGGATTTCTCTTTCATAGGGCTTATAGTGTGAAACTCTGTATGGCTGATCTTGACGATCTTCAACGGGATTGACGATCTTCAACGGGATGAAGGGCCGCCAGGACGCTCCAGACGAAACATTTGTGGTCCTCATTCTGTATATTGAGAACTGCCTTCTTACAGGCTAAGGCTTTCGGTAGAGGTATGTAAGAAGAGGCCGCCCCGGGTTTGTAGACAGCGGTCTTGAGTTCGAGGTATTGCACGGAGTTTAAAACCCATCCTGAACCTTTTTTCAGAAATTTGTCCAAGGAATCCAGCACCTGTAAAACATTTCATGAGTATTACTAATTTCACACACATTTTAAAATAAATTAAAGTTCAAATAAAATTAACTTTCTTACCTTTTCAATAGCTGCTTGCATGTCGGGCATTTCTCCCGTGAGCGTAGTGCTGCATTTCGATCGAAAGTAAGGGCTGCATGTCTCCTCCTCGGTCTCTGACACTTTTCTGACCATCTTCACACAAGCATTCAAGTACCATTTGATACCTCGGTGCTGTGCGGCAGTTTCTTGAATTTTGCTCGCGACTTCGGTTTTTGACAACTGTAAAAATACTTGCAAGTCATTCTTGGTGTTTTCACTGGGATAAATGATTTCCGTAGCAAAAGTACCAAGGCAGGGTGGACGTTCTTGCCGTGGTCGTTTAGGGGCAGGCATAGTGGTAGGGGGAGCTGCTCGTTTCACTGCGTGAGATGCTCCAGGCTTCGGTGATTTAGCATGAAACTTCATATGATTATCTAGTTTATCGGAGCGTCGGAAGATCTTTTTGCATATGGAGCAAATGTATTTACCTGCCGAATGTTGCACGTTAATATGCCTTATTAAATTCTTCCGTTGTGTAAAGGTTTTATTACACTCCGAGCAAGTTAAATTTGGATTATCCACAAAAGGCAAATCAGGCTGCGATGATGTAAGATCACCAAAATTCATATTAGCAATGGTTTGATCTTCCAAAGGCATGTCTTCATGTTCAAAAACGTATTCAGGATCCATCTAAAAATATAAGAGAACAAAAATAAGTATTATAATTCAAAAATTCTCGAACGTAGAATTTTTGAAAAAGAAAAATACTTACGTTGGCTTGCGTCTGAGAAGCCTCGTGATTTAAAAGCATAGCCTCAGATGTATGTTCCATCCGAAAAAATAAAGAAAAAATTCAATTGTTCATGTAAAAAATATTAAAGAAATAAAAATGAACGGGAAAGTTAAAATAATAATAACTTAAAATAAACCTACTTACAATATTAAAATAAAAACAAACTCATTTAAAAATATATTGCAGCGTTAAATAGAAAGAACGCAAAGGGCAAATCATCATTTTAATAAATGCTATAATATTTACATGGAAACACCAAGTATTGTTAATTTAATTAAAAGAATTACAATAGGAAAGAAAAAACATGCTACAGATAATTTACGAAATGCGATTATAATTTACATGAAAATACGAAGTATCGTTAATTTAACTAAGAGAATTTACCTTAGGTATCATATTTTGCTAGAATCTCAATAAATGTAATCTATAAATAATAGCGAAAAAATATAGAATAAAATTAATATAAAAGAGGTATAGAAAATGAATGATTTACATTAAAATGCAACGGGTTGAACTAAAGTGGTCCTTAGAAAATTTTGAAACAAAAATAAAGAAGAAATTATAAAACCATGCATGAAATAAACAATATTTTATAGACAAGTAGGTATTAATTATCTAATAAAAAATAAATACTAACAGCTATTGAAAATAATTAGATATTAACATCTAATAAAAACAAACTAAATATTAACATAGAATCTATAAATACAAACACGATCTATAATAAAATACGTACCTCGAATAACACGACTAGATTCAAACAGGAAGGGTGAAAGCAGAAGCGACGCATACAGCATAAACGGAAATGATGAAAAAGGGTTCAGCGTCTATCCACGAGAACCAATCAAAAAGCGCTATGGGTGAGACTACTGCCCTCTAGCGGTCGTTGCTGAACTAAAAAGAATGTTCTAGAAATTCTAACATGTTGCAATCACGTTGCGGATTTGCGTCAACAGATAAGCGCGGACATGAAAACATAAACAAGATTAAACATGTGGCTGACGTAGCAAGATAATCCGAGGTGATAAAGCCATGGACCTTATAAGAAATAGACTAACCCAGTGGGCGGGGCGTGCGTCACCGACATGTCGGCAAGAAAGAGTAGGGACGATCTGGTTTACTTTAACATTGAAACCTATGGCGTTTGTATCACATAACTCTTTTTAATTATTAAATGTGATACGTTGTATAGTGATGAGATTATGAAAGCCACAGTTTTTTCCAAATAGGATTTAATATATCTCATTAAAGCTTTTTTTACTGCAATTCGCACATTTTTTTCACGCGTAATTCTTGTACAAACATCTTTACGTTGGTAAAACGGTAAAAACTCTAAGCACAAAATTTATGAACTTAATTTGCGTAAAAATAAAGTAAAATTAAATAAGATTGCTAGTACGTGATGCTTTGAAATAAGTAAGGTAAAATGAAACAAGATCTGATAATTTTTTTTAAATTTAATGAACATTTTCAGGCAGTGATTTTACAAACTATAATAACATTACAAAACGATCATATTTATTTGATTATAGGATCATTAAATTATTAACATTAAAGTGGATTAGTTATTTTAATAATTCATAAAATTTGGAGCATAAACTTTTCTAAACGTAATGAAGGGAAAAAAAAGATAAAATAAAATCTAGAAGCACTCAAATTTTATATTACGCCCAAAAGGAACCTTTTTTTAAAGTTTTGTGTGTTACCTATATTTATTGAATATCATGTTCTTCGCCCGTAAACCAAATACATTTGAAAACAGCATATCTTTAGAATTTTTGCACTGGAGATAAAACTGTTATTTTCCGTACAGTGCTCGCTCTGAACTCGTTGAGTTTGTTAATCAAAAATTCGTTAAAGTTTTACAAAATATGAAATAGATTAAAATAAATTCAAAATTCGGCCGTCCAGATGCCCATGTTCTGTTGGAGAATTACATTATTCAAAATTTGATGGCTCTAGACACTGTCGTTTTTGTCACAGTGCAAAAAACATACATGTATTCATGTAGATTTCTGCATTATTTAATTTCTTTACATATAATACAAGGCGATAATATTTGGTAACAACAATTTGCAAGGAGACACGGACACTTATAGTAAAACAGCGCAAAATGCAGCTTCGAAACTAACAGTCTTTCTAATAAATTAAAGGGTTTGGGTTAATAAATTAAATTAACAGTAAATAAAAAAATCTTATGCAGAACTAAAAATAAATTAAAAAAAAATAGTCACTATAAAATACAAGCAAAATTAATTATGACGGTTAAATACAATTTTAATATTAGAATTAAATGTATAAAAATTTTTAAGGCATCAAAAATGTTTATCACTATGATGTATTATGAAAGATAATTGAAAAACATTTCCTTTATAGAAAATGTGCTATAATACTCATCTATAATTTTAAAAAAGCAGCACAATTTAGAATTTTAAACAAAACTTTCAAAAATTCTTTTTTAAATATTTTAGTACCTTTTACTTATTTACACCAATAAAAGGCATAAAAATTGCAAGAGAAAATTGCTTGTTAGAAATTTTCTATTAGTTCAGATTTAAAATATTATTTTCTAAGAGAAGTAGTTACAAATTTCCTTACAGCATAGAAAAAGCTAAAAAAAATATCCAGCCCTGAAAGCATGCAATAGCTTTATAATTATTTGAAACGTTAATTATGCTTGATAAATATGCTAAAGTTTTAAAAATCAATCTCAATTTCAAAAATAAAAATATATAGAAATTCTAATTTGTGAAATGAGTCGCTACAACCAGCTCTTTCTTAACAATTATACACGCTGCAATAGGCAACCAATGTTAAATTTCTGGAAATGGTCCCTACTCCTCCGGATGTGATCAAGGTGACAGCCGACAACGCCTCAGACGAGGGAGAAAATCCGTTTGGGTTAGTCTATTTCTTATAAGGTCCATGGATAAAGCATGATGGCGTCACGAACAAGAAGCAGCACGTCCGTACTTGAGCCAAGTGGTTGATGACCTAGCAACCTCGCGTGCTCAATTCCCTCCCCCTCTGCGCCTCAGGAGGCTCTGCCCATCTGCTCCCCGCTCCCTGTGGTGCAGAACCCCCATATTATACCTACTTACCTTTAAATGAAACTAATTACCATTAAATTGCATTATAGTAATAATAAAATTAAGCACTAAGTACTATCACTATGAAAAATGATTTCTTATAGTGTACGTTAAACTGGTTTATTAATAAAAAAGGCATTTTACCATGGAAGTGAGAAGTTAAAACTCTGCACCGGGTGCCATTAGACCTTGCTACGCAATTGCCACTACTGTTAACGACAAAACTAAATTTTTCAGTTAACCCCACCTTCACATCGCTTTCCTTGAACATTTGTACTCAATAATATTTACGCCCATTGTCAAGAGCAATTGTCAACGGGCATTGCTCATAATGTTCTGCCATTCCATTAAGAAAGAGGGATATTCGATGATAAGAAATTTAGGTTTTAATTATAAGAGTGAAATTCGTAAATCTCAGATTTCTACAACCCTTAATTTAACTCCGAAGTGCATTTTCTTTTCTTCCTGTAACTATATTTCTTTCAATACTTTTTATTGTTATTATCATCATCCGGTACAATACAGCCCTAGCTATCTTCGGACTTCAGCTTTTGGATTGAAGCTTTACGGGACTTTTTTGTTTTCACAGAAGGAAACGTGTTTTGCATTCGGTTTTATAGAATTTAAAATATTTCACTTTTCTTTCCTAATTCTATTACCTGTGATGAAGCAAAACTCGATAAGTAAAAAATTTCTTCACCTGCTGTACAGTAACCGCATTTGTCTTCAAGCAAAAAATTAAATTGACTACCGAGATTTTTCAATTCTCGGACTGAGCTGAAGTACAATGTTTTAGACCTCCGGATATTTGGATTTCTAAAATGCTTAATATGGATACATAATTAGTTCAATGCATAGTAAGAGAATAAGTATTTTCTGCATGTGCCAATTTCGGAATTTTAGCTATAAACCAGTATCAGCTATAAACTAGTAAACATTTAAGAATAATTTTATTTTAAATAAGGGCATTCTGCTCTATTGATGAAATTTTCAAATATCATTTGCTGATAATTGAATTTTTTTCAACGCGGGTTACGCTTTTCCGAAGCAAAGGAAACATAAATTCCTGTCAACACGGTGGTTGAATAGAGATTTTTCTCTTAGTAAATTATCTAAAATATCGCCGATTATTTAGCAATCAGATTTATATGTTAAAGAATTAGATTTTGTTTATATAAATGTTCACAGAGAATTACTGTATATCCCCTTAACTTTTTGGTGTCAGACTCTAAAAGTTTAAAAAATATTCTCGTAATTTGCTTATTCTTCAATGCGTTCAGAGAACGAGCTCCTTAAATTTACAAATAGATTCCTCCACCTTGTGATTGTTTTCGTCTTGTTAACAAAGACAAACTTTTGTAAATCACCTGCGGATGTGATGCCAAACCTTTACGTTTTAACTGTTGATTTAAAAGAAGAACCGACTCATGACTGAATAGCAGACACGAACTGACATTTAATCTATGATTTAGCTCAGTTGCACATTCAATCTCAGTGCTTAAATTGCGCCGGAGACCACCGGAGCCCAGCTCCGGTACTTCTCAATTTTTAAAATAAATTATAATTCTAGCCGGAGCGCTGAATAAGAAGATGAGATCTGGTACTCCTTTTTATAAAACTGAGCCACAATTTCAAGTAAAAAAAATTTAGAATTCCTAACGTTTTAGTTTAGCAATAAGCAGTTTAGCAATACTCTATTTCCCTAGAAATACGAACTCATGAGAACATGAGACGTTGAAGTAAAGTCCCCTCACTCACATGCCCTTTAAGAAGGGCAATAAATTTTGGGGACTTTGTTTAGGAACGCGTAAATTTCTCTCCATGCCATCGTATCTAGTGTATTGTTATCAATGTTACAGTTAGTTTTCTTCGCAGGAAGGAAAATTTGTGTTCTTAAATGTGCGTTAAGTGACAGCGAGTACAATAAGAGTGAAATACTGAGATAAATTGCTCGAGCACGTCCTATACATAGTCTTCCCACAGTATCCACTAATGTAACCAAATACGGTTGGGGGCGAAAAGTGTAACTAGCAACTTTACATTCATCCTTAGGAATCAGATTCAGGACTCATTTTACCCCTGTCACACATCCGCTTGATGTCTATAATTATATTAGCAGAGAGCCGCGTTCAAAGAGAAAGTTCTCTCTCATCAAGATTCCCCTCATTTTATGTTTCCACCCACTCATACCCTCACGACCTCATTCTGTTTCGCCCTGTTTTTAACATTATTTGAATTTTCATCAGCTATACTTTAAGTACATTTAACTTTTGTGATGATAAAAGAACTTTTTCCTTCTACGATCAGAGCTAAAATTGGGCCGGCTGCAGTCTTCTTAGTTTTTGTAATAAACCATAATTCTAGCCGTAGCGCACCGGAGCCCTTAATAAGAAGGCTGCAGCACTTCTTTTATATAACTGAATAACCGATTTCAGTAGAAATTTTATCTGGAAAATTTTATTTTTAGCAATAAAATTATATTAAAAATTGCTTACTAAATTTAATCTATGTCATTACATTTAATTTTATTTTAATTATTTAATTACTTTAATCTTTAATTATTTCAATAAACAATAATAATTAATTATCTAAAAACTATCAATTAAATTACAATTATGTTTTCTTACTGAAAAGTTCCTTTAAATAAATAATATTTTGATATTTACTTGTAGTTTATCCATGACTACCTTTATTTCCCATGTTCTTATTGTAACAACGTCCTATGGAAATTTAATTATTCACATAATTTTTCCTTCTTGATATTTGGATGATATAAATAGTTAAGAAAAAAATATGGTGGAAAAAATAGGCGAGGATATACGGTATACTATGCTCTGCTTATCACATGAATGATGAAGTTTTTATTCTGAAGCTAAATCATCGAAAACTGTTTAAAATTTTCTCAGCGAAATCCTTCTATTGGAAAATCTCAGCGCTTCATAGATGCAGAAAATAAAGTAAATATTTTCCCCCATACAAAATTATATATATATATATATATCAAATGTTGTATGATCTTAAAATTAACTTAGTTCAAAAACAAGTTCCGATAAGGAATAACTGCAGATAAGGAATTTCGGACACCCTAGAAAGAACGTAAGTTAATTAATGCTTTTTCTGGCCTTTTAGATCTTCATGTACACTGCTCAAAAAAAAAAAAAAAAAAAAAAAAAAAAATTCAGTTCTATATCTTTCGTTCTACTGGGCCGATTCACGAAATTCAAATTGCGTTCTTCATGTCTCGAAAGCGCGACTTAGGATATATATTAGATTTATATATAGCACTATTTTAATATAGGTATTTTGACACAAAATCGGACTTTTTCTGAAATAACTTACCAATTTTTTTACATATTTCGATTTTACGACTCAAATTATGCCTAAATATGAAATTTTGTAAAATTTGGGTTCGAAATTTACGGAGAAATTCAACAATTTATGTTGGCGCTTTTTATTCAGTTTGCACCAAAATTAGTTCACTTGGCGAATTTCTTAATATGTGGCAACCTATTTTCATTTCCATTTTCACACAGTGTGTGAGAGGAAAAAAAGACTCAATCGTTCCTTCTTTCAAATAATGTTCTTTATCTTATATTTTTAATTATAGTTGCCATTAATTTTAAGCAATTTTTTATTTTTCGAATTTATTTTAATTGTTTACTGTGCATAGTTTCTTTCGAATAACTGTTTTATAATTTTCTATTTACTTATTTGAACTGCGTAGTCTAAATCAAAGGCCCATCCTTTATTTTTTTTTTCAAGTAGTTTTCTTTATACTCTATTTTTAGTCATAGTTATATTTTAGGTAATTTTTAAATTTTTAGACTTTTATAATAATTGTTATTGTTGTATTGTCTCTTCAGATAATTATTTTAAAATTTTCTATTTATTCATTCGAACTGAGCATTTGAAATATATTTATTAATATAAATTTTCCAGAATTTGATTTTATTTATTTGAATTGCGTTTCTTTCGGAAGAATACTTTGTAACTCAGACTACGATGCATTTGAAAACTGCATATATTAAAAGAGAAAATACAGTAAAGCACGCTTAACACACCTTTCAATGTTCTGTTCAGAAAAGATATATACGAGGCACGTCCAGAAAGTAAGTTCCGTTTCAATTTATCTCCGCTGCAGCTCTGCGATCGCAGTTCCGCACATGCGCAGTAGACGTTCTGTATCAAGGAGAAAAAACGCGCGCCATTTGGAGATCACTGTCAGTCACGTACGTTTTGTTGTGCTTGTTTACAATGTCGGTGTTGATTGAAAATCCCGCCGCTTGTGAAATCAGATCTGTGATTCGTTTTCTGAATGCGAGGAAAGTGAAACCTAGTGAAATTTATCGGCAAATTTGCGATGTTTACGGACCAAAAGCGATGAGTGATTCATTGGTGAGAAGATGGGTTCGAAAGTTCAGTGATGGACGTAGTGATGTTCACGATGAAGAACGAAGTGGGCGTCCATCTTTGGTTACAGAAGAACTGGTTCACGCGATTGATGACAAGATCCATGAAAACCGAAGGTTTACAATTAGTGCTCTCGCTATGGAATTTCCCCAAATTTCACGATCACTAATGCATGAAATTGTTACCGAAAAACTGAAATTTCGTAAACTTTGCTCACGTTGGGTACCAACTTACTGAGCAACTCAAAACAAAACAGATGGGTAGTGCACTTCAGTTTTTGACCCGTTATGCTGAAAGCGGCGAAGAATTTCTGACACAGATAATCACAGGAGATCAAACTTGGGTTTCTTACGACACCCCTGAAAGTAAGCGGCAATCAATGGAATGGAGGCACACTTCATCCCGAGCAAAGGTTAAGCCGAAGCAAATCTTGACACCTCAAAAAATGATGTGCACAGTGTTCTGGGACTGGAAAGGCATCTTACTCATTGATTTCTTACCGCGTGGTCAAACAATCAGAGCAGATGCTTATTGCGAGACACTTCGGAAATTGCGCCGCGCAATACAGAATAAGCGCCGAGGATTGCTGTCAAAAGGTGTTGCTTTTCTTCACGACAACGCACGACCACACACTGCAAATGTGACGAAAAACCTCCTACAGGTATTTGGCTGGGACGTGTTTGAACATCCTCCGTACAGCCCTGACCTCGCTCCTAGCGACTTTCATCTGTTCTTACATCTTAAGTCTTTCCTTGGCGGTCAACACTTCAACAATGACGACGAGCTGAAAGAAACTGTTTCCAACTGGTTGAAGACACAGGCGGCAAATTTCTATGAAGAAGGTATACAAAAACTTGTGCCACGCTATGACAAATGCCTGCAATATTTCGGCAGCTATGTGGAAAAGTAGTTTAAGAGCTGTTGAATTTTGTGCAATAAATAACTTTTCTGTAGCTGTACACAATTTACTTTTATTACCAAACGGAACTTACTTTCTGGACGTACATTGTATAAATAAGAGAGATGTATAACCGACATTTTAACTTAGGATGACTCGCATACACTGCTTTAAACAGTTTTATCATTGTGCACTGCTTTACACAATTTTATCCTACATTTGGTTTCTTAAAATGTTATTCATATTTTAGCCAAATATTTTATTTTTGAAATCGCTAGAATCAAATATCATAAGATTAAAAAGTTTTAAATTTAAAAAAAAAAAGTACAAATACTAAATTTTACGCAAAAACTTATTTATTCTTCATTCTTGCTCTTTTCCTTTAGGCATTTTGCAAGTATATTAAAAAGTATCCAACTTTTCGAAACATCTTGATATTTCTGACAATCACTTTAAATAAAGTTATCGCCTTCCATTTCATAAAGGCCCATAAATGGCCGATCGGTAAAGTCGTTGAACACTGGTAGTTGACTCCGGGGTTCGAATACCGGTAAACGGGCTGGTTGCATGGGCGTTTTCGTGGATTATCTCATGTTAACGTGTATGCCAGCTGGTTTCCCTTAGAAATTTCTTCACGAAGGCATCCTTTCTTTTAGGCAGATAGCCCTGCTTTGCTGTAACTTAATAATCCAAATCAATCCATTTCATCAGAGCCTTTATCAGTCTTTAGAGGCTAAGCATTTTGAAGGTATGAGATAAAAGGAAAGATTGGTTTCATCAATAGGTTTGGGTTTCTTTAATTATGACAAAATACACTCGGGCTATCTGCCTAAGGGGAGGGATACCTTCGTGGAGGACTTTCTAAGGTAAAATGGCTCGTATACACATTACACATGGGGAAAACCACGAAAATGTCCATGCAGCCAGCCCGTTCGCGGGATTCGAATCTCGGACCGAACTACCAGTGTTCAGCGACTTTACCGCTCGGCCGCTGTTTCATCAGGAGGAAAAAAAACATCTTTAGGTGACATCCACATACATCAAACTCCTGAATCTTCAAATAATTCGAATGAGAAAATCATGGGATTCTCCGTTTATGATACGATATGATGGTCTATAACGTAATTTAAATTTATACAACCATATAGTTTAAAACCAGTCGCTCTTCACTTTAATCTGCAATGATATCGTTTTTGTCTTTTCTGTTAACACAAACGCAATTGATGGTATTTGCTGGTGAACAACGTCCAAGTGTTTTCTCTTTGAACACCTAAATTCTTTGAAGTATCCAGAAAGTATATTCAAAAGCTTCCAACTTTTTTAAACAACTTGGTATGTCTGACAGCCAAATTTCTCAGCAAATTTTTGCTTACTTTTCTTCCTAATTTTCTTCTTTCCTTTACAGTTACTTTCAGTTCTAACACAAGAAAATTAGATTTTTCGATTGCTAGACTTCCATAAATTTTGCATTCTTGTCAATTTTTTTTTAAAATATCAATTACATCAATTGCGTTTCAACTGAAGACAGCTTTTCATTTTCTAGTCATTTTAACTATAAATAATGTTTAAAGCGAAGTCCAAAGGATAAATATTTTAATTAAAAGATTTTTTGCTAAATGACAAAGAAATAAAACAGTCGAGCAGTGTATAATCTGTACCACCGAGTGACCCGATTCTTATATCGACTGAAACAATCTAAATCATATTAAATATATCATGTTTTTTTATACAAGCTATAACGCGAGAGAAAAATTAGCTTCTTAAAATATTCTTTCTAAGAGGATTAATATAAAAATTTATATTTATATATATATTTTTAAAGTTGGCACTTGAACCAAACTGTCAAACTTTTAAAGTTGGTGGTTATAATTAAAGTTCTACTTTGAAATGGTTCTAAAAGCAAAACTACCGGACCAAATGTTATCACACTTGGGAATCGTGTAAAGGAGGTTATGGGAATTTATTTTCCGTGGGAAAAAAGAGTTCAAAAACTCACCACCAGGGAAAATGGCGCTGTATGCAATATTGTTAAATGAAATAAGACATGAAAACATCGGTTTAAAATGTGTTTAATCCTTTCCGAAACGTGTTACAAAGCATGTTCAATGTAGCGTCCAGTACAGTCAAAAGTCGTTAATTTGGACACCCATAATCCGGAATGATCTATAATCCGGACCTCAAAGCTACAAACTTTCTGCGCATGCGTCGCGTTCACGCATGCGCACAGGCGTTTACGAGTGCGCGTAAGACCTTTACGGCTGCGAATATGTAAATTTCATAAAATTTCATAAAAAAAAAACTTGAACTTTCGATTATGTCAAAAAGAGTTTCTGATTTCTGGAGCTGCCAAAGGATCTACAAAGCAAAAGCATGTTTCGATGTCCATCAAACAAAAAGTGGAATTGCTGCAAAAAATGGATAAAGCCATGAAGAAAGTGACAGAGAGGTTAGTGAAAACGAAAATATTTCGATTGACAAGTTAGTCGGTATTCTCGGCACAGCAATTACAGGACTTGAACAGTGGAACTTTGTAACTGAACAAGAAATTATGTGTGTTTATAAAATTAAAGAGAAAGTATTAGCACATAAAACGAAGCAACTTAAACAACTTACATTGAAAGAAATATTTAATAAAGTAAACAAATAAATATTAAGCTTTTTTTTTGTAAATTTTGATACCCTTTAGATCATAATTGCTCTTTATTTCATAAATTATGGTTTCATATTTTTAATTTTGTAATTTCTGCGTGCCATCTTACCAGATTTAAACTGATGATCTACAATCCGGAAAAATCGATAATCCGGAATCGCCGAAGTCCCGACGAGTCCGGATTAACGACTTTTGACTGCATTTTCCGAAAGCAAGTTAAATCCTGTTACTGCCTTCTCAACTGCAGCTCTTAGCATATCAGGAGGAATGTTACGGACATATCCGTATATCACATTTTTCATTTCTGCCAAATTGCTTAGATTATCACCATAAACAGTGCTTTTGAAATAACCCCATGGCTAAAAGTAACAGAGTTTGAGGTCCAGTGGGAAGAGGGGAAGTGTCGGCCTATAATAAGACGTTCAATCGTGAAATGTTGCCTAAGTAACTGCGCAACACATGTGAGGTGGGTCCTAGCCATGCATATAATCGTAGTATCTAAAATGCCACGTTACTGCAGTTCATGTATCACGAAACATTTTAACATTGACTCTAAGCGATCTGCAATCACAGCTATCCAGAGTGGTCCACTGCTATACAGAGAAAAATGGTTCAGTTATGAAACTAGCTGTCATTCCTCACCAAACGGTGTGGAATGACTGCTATGCAATCGCATGCAGTAGGAGAATGCAATGGAACTAGGTAGATAACATGAGGGATTTCTTTGGCCCAAATCGATTAAAAGCGTTTTGAATCAGTATCTTCATGTTTTAGGGCCGAATTCAGGCTTCAAAAATTACAAATTAGGGATCTGTAAGAAAACGATTTCCAGATTGTACGCACTTGTGCGAGTGATTTGCGATCTCACATTTTCTAATCGCTAATTCGTGGTTTTCACGGACGAATTTCTCTCTTACACGGATGGCGCACTCGACTTTTATCGAATTTAACGTCTTTAAATGGTAATTTGCTCACTTCAAAGTTTCTTAAAGGTATACTACATATTAAACCCGTGTAACAAAAGGAGTTAAATTCCGACCCATATTTCGTTTAACAATATTGAATACTGCGCCATTTGCTCCCTGGTGGTGAGGTTTCGAACTTTCTTTTTTTCGCGGAAAATAAATTCCCATGACCACCTTTACACGGTTACAAAGTTTGATAACATTTGATCCAGTAGTTTTCCTTTTATGGCCGTTTCAAAGTAAAACTTTAAAACTTTAATTATAACCACCTTGTATATTATTAAATTTTAATTTGAAGCTATGCGTATACGATGCGTAAGATTTTCGCTTTTATGGAAAAAATAAAGAATCGAAGCAAATATACTTAGGATAATGGACCAAAACTGAAACGAATTTCCCCTCCCTCCGAAAATAAAATATTGAAAATTCGACCTTGAATTTATTGGAATATCCGAAATATTCAATTTGACTTATCTTCTAAGTCCTAGTTCCGATAACAATTCTTTCAAAAATTCCGAATTACTGAAGCTGAAGTAAAAGGTTTAATATATATTCACTGTGTGTTAATAAAGTAATCAGAGTGTAATAAAATAGATTATAGACGTTACGCTGATGCAACGTTTTGTCTGAATGCACAACATGTAATGGAAGAGAAGGCTTGTTGAGATCTGTTTTTAACATGCCTCTAAAAGTAGATGTCACACTCCTTTTGTCTCTTCAATTTCAAAAAACTTTCCTTTAAGAGGCAACTTTAGTTTTTGGAGAAAAAAAATCACAAGAAGAATTTGAAGAACATGCAGGACGATTGAGTACACATACTTATTTCCGAATACCAGCGGTTCTCCGATTGGTTATGGAATAATGAAAAGATGCATTGTCATGCAATACAAAACATTTGGAATACGTTTTCTGACTGAATAACGTAAGATTAAAAGCCATCTGCTTAATTCACAGCCATTTACAAGTCAACTACTCGGGCAATTGCAGAATCGTTTTGATTTTGAGCTTGTAAGACAAACCAAATATCGCTGGATTTAAACACTTTTTTAATCTTCCGAGAACATTCCTTCTTTAGCTCATATTCCAAAAATATTAAGTGAATACAATTATTGCAAAAGAAATTGAATATTCGTTTGCACTACGGCTTGATAGTTTACTAACGAGTTAAATTCTGATTTTTATGTCTAAGAGTACCCCAATATTTTAAATATTTACAAATAAAATATTAAATTGCAGATTTAATTGGAGCCTCACCAGTTGCCTAGCATTTGAAGATTGTTAAATACTAATTGTTTGTTGCGAAGTCTAACCCAGGCTGCATAGTTGGTTTTCTTAGTTTTCTAGGTTCTCTTTACAAAGGTTCTCTATGAAAGCATCTTAACCAAATAGCTCCCATGTTCTTTCTATGTTCAAATAACCAACTAACCTAGTTTAACCGCGAGTTCCAAGTGAAGTTACTAGCAAAACCCGAATACTCATCAAAAATCATATAACTTGCCAATCGGGAGTAACATGAAAGATACGGCGCCAATAATTGAAATGCTGTTACGGTACGCTGTTTCTAAGCTTAGATGGTCATTCCTTAATTAAATATAATTGATTTGTAACTTCTACTAGTGCAGACGGTAAGAATTGAAGTACAAATAAATAATATCGTGTGCAATCTTGATTAATATAAAATTAGAAATATTTACAGTGTCTCAAAAAAGTGATGGGACACTTGTGCTTTACAAAAGGGAACTGCAATAAAATAAATTTTAAAAACATGTAAAATTTTCTGTGGGTGTGTTTCATACTTAAATTTAGTAACAATTATTACATAACATACATTTTCTCAAAATATTAAAATATTAATTTAATAAAAATACAATTGTTTAGAACGGAGCAGAAAATGGCTCACTTAAGTGATGGGACAGTTAATTTTCCATCAAATATTTATCCCAAAATTTTCCTTTTTAAAAGGTTTTAATATTTTGTTAAATTTCCTTTTACTTTTAAAGCATGATTTAATCTTCTTGGGATGGATTCGACTAATTTTTTTGTGATTTCTGGAGTGATTTTACCCCCATTCTTCTTGAAGCACCGATTTTAATTGTTGTTTTGAAGAAATGGTGTGTTAGCGAATTCTCGATTCCAATTCTTGCCAAATATTCTCTATGGGATTTAATTTTGGAGATTGTGGGGGTGTTTTTATTATTTCAGGACAGTTATACAGCAGCCAGAGTCTAACGTTCAAAGCACTGTGCTTGGGGTCATTGTACTGGTAGAATTTAAAATCGTTATGAAGGTTCAATTTTCGTGCTGAAGATTTCAAATTTTAATTTAAAATGTGAATATACTTGTACTGATCCATTATACTGTCAATAAAAACAAGATTACCAACTCCAGCGGACGACATACACCCCCATACAGTAACTCCTCCTCCACCATGTTTTACTGTTGGCACCAAGTTCTGTTTGCGAATTCTTCCCTGGGTTTTCTCCACACCAAGATTCTACCGTCAGAACCAAATATATTAAATTTACTTTCATCAGAAAATATAACTTCATTACAGTAATCAGAATTCTTATTTATGTTGGATTTTGCGAAAGCCAGTCTGAGTTTTCTATTCTTTTCACTTACGAAGAATTTTTTCCTGGCTGCTCTACCGTGATATCCAGTAGATCGAATTACTCTTCTAATAGTTTCAGAATTAACAATTACTCCATATAATGCTTGTAAATCAGCAGCAACTTTAGAAGCACTCATTCTTGGATTTTTTTTAAATATTTCGAACGATAATTCGCTTTATTCCATTGGATAGCTTTGATGGTCGGCCAGGTCTTCTTTTATCCTGAATCATATGATTCTTTTTATATCGTTTAATGATATTGAAAACTGTTGAATGACTGAAGTTAACTGTTTCAGTAGTTTCTCTAATAGATTTTCCACGTTCAATATGCAAATTAATAACTAATTTTCGAATTTCAGGCATTCTTTTCGTTTAGCATTCATGGCTGCACAGAGCTAAAAAACACAAAAATTCCAAAACAAACTGGAGAGAAATACTGCAGACGATTTTATAAATTATTGGCAATTGCTTTTGAGTAAAAATAAATACCCCAAAAGATATTTTTATTGCTTACTTCAGACGATTTTTGTTGCATAGTACGTAGTGTCCCATCACTTAAGTGAGCCATTTTCTGCTCCGTTCTAAACAATTGTATTTTTATTAAATTAATATTTTAATATTTTGAGAAAATGTATGTTATGTAATAATTGTTACTAAATTTAAGTATGAAACACACCCACAAAAATTTTTACATGTTTTTTAAATTTATTTTATTGCAGTTTCCTTTTGTAAAGCACAAGTGTCCCATCACTTTTTTGAGACACTGTACATTCAGACAGAAAGTTTTTTGAAATATTTGCAATTACTTTATAAGAAGGATTTATGAATAATTGTAATAATTACTTATAATATTACTGATGATTAGAATTCAGTTCTTGACAATTACATTCTAAATTAGAATTTTAAGGATATAATGAAAATACGCTACGCATAAAAATACATTCTAGGATAAAAAATTAGTTGATTTTTTATGTTTAAAAAACTTCTTAAATTCATTTAATAAACATCGTATCCTCTTTGTTAATTGAATCCAGAATTTGGGTGTCGTTTATATAATTATTCTTACTTGTCCACAGAACCTGCTGACTTATCCAGCCATTAAGTAGCTGCAGATCATTTCTACATAGCCATTGATTTTCCATTAATTCGATCTCTAGAGGGTTGTATGTTTATATCATAATTTGACTTTTATAAAAATGATTATTCTAAATCTTATGTTTCTATAAGAATATACTGTGCTGTAAAAATATGGATGATAGTATCAGCTGCTCTTTCAGCCACTTCATAAGCAACAGCTTGTTTAGAAATAAATTATGCCGTTAATGTCATAAAATATTTTCGTAAAATTCAAATAAACATTAAACAAAAGTTCTCAGTTTTAGACAATTCGATTTAAACGAAGTTAAAGTAAAGTAGCAGACGATAAAACGCCGAAGATAAAAATTTACTCTTACAAATAATTTTTTAAAAAGGTAAGAAATAGAGAAATTTAAAAAAATACTTAAAATTTGAATGATATCATCTATAATTTAAAAAAATAGCTTTTCATATAGTATTAATAAATATTTATTACGCATCATTGAGGGAAAAACTTTCATATAATTAATACTTCGTAAAATTTTACTTGAAATTTAAGGTTAAAAATAGCAGTGGCAATTCACTGTAACAAAAATCCATAAGCCACATTTGGCGTTATTATCGCTCAAAAAAAAAAAAAAATGATGCCAAATTTCAAAACGCGAAAATATGTAAATTCGTGTATATCTTTGTAAATTTTGAATAAAAATGTCTAATTTTTTGCAGGTATGCTTAGAAATACATCTACTTTAAGATGATGATAAAAATGTTAAAAATGTTATAGGTTATAATTCAAAATTTTTTTCGAAAAATTTATAAAATTTTTTTAAAAATAGAAATTTAAAAAATAAAACACAAAAAAATGGATAAATTTTATTTGGAATGAACCTAAATTTCGAAATGTGAAAGGAAAAATAATAAAAGTTTAATAAAGAAAGATATTAATAAATATTTGCCAAATTCAATTAACATATAGGAGCTAAAATTTTGAGAGGTAATATTTTAAAAAGTTCTTGTACGATTTTTACAAAACTTGGTATTCTGGCATAATTTGAGTCGTAGAATCGAAATATGGAAAAAAAAAAAAAAAAAAAGTATGTTATTTCAGAAAAAGTCCGATTTTGTGTCAAAATACCTATGTTAGAATAGTGCTATATATAAATCTAATATATATCCTAAGTCGCGCTTTCGAGAAATGAAAAACGCAGTTTGAATTTTGTCAATCGGCCCAGTAGAACGGGAGATATAGCACTGTCCCATTTTTTTTTTTTAGCAGTGTACATTCCCTTTTTTACATTCTTGTGAGAAGTAAAAAGGAATTATTGTAATCACGAAAAGTTTCAGGCAGCACATTTCAACGAAAATATCCATTTTGACCGCTATCGAATCCAATTTAACGATGTTTTTGCGTGATATCTGTGCGTAAGGACAGAATAAAATACTCTTTTCCTTCAAAAAAAGTATAAAACTGCTTTAAAATTAATTCTGAAGAGAATTTTTCGTGGCGTCTGTACGAACGTATCTCGCTTATAACTCAAAAACGAGTAGCCTCAGAACGTTGAAATTTTGTATATAGGACCTATAACATGTAGATGTGCACCTCGTATTTTGGTTGCAATCGGCCGCACCAAACGTATATAAATATATTTATATAATTGAAATAGAAACTGTAAATATATCCGCTCTGTTACCCGGCTCAGTGATCTCAGTTTCTTTACTCTTATATGTTGGTAAATTCTACATTTTTTGCTTTAAAAATGATTGAATTATGTTGTTTTTATCTTCCGGTTAAGGATTTTATGCCTTTAGTAAATCTGTGTGCAATATTTTTAGAATTATCAGCAATTTTAAAGTTGTTTAATTGCCGCTAAGCCTTTTTTAAGGGGGCCATTGATGTTTACATTTGAAACAGGAGACTAGTGGATTTGTTGCTAATCTAGAGAAACTTAGCTTCCCAACAACAAAGATAAGGCCTTCATTTATTATTTAAATCATGCTTAATCCTTTCTGGAATTTTTTCGAGGAAATAAGCGTTTAAGATTTACTTCGTAATTTTTAATATAGATATTTTGAGTTTTTATGTATGTTTGCCTTCTCGCGAAGTGAGAACTGAATTAATTGAATGAGAAATACTCAATCGTCTGTGAAAAACTGTTTCTTTTTTGTTTTGTTTGCTTAATTTCTTTTATACATCATTCTAGCTTTATTATAGTATTTGAATAGAACATGTGGCAACGATTAGATAATTCTGTTCTTTAAATGATATAAATTTTGTGCATTATGAGTTATAATATGAACGAAATATGTAAGTTAACTGTTATATAATTATTGGATTATATAACAGTTAACTTAGTTTCCGTTATAAAATTATTATATAAATTAACTGTTATGTAATTATTAATACTGTTAAGTGAATCTAGCGCCAGAGTGTCGCTATGGTAAACAAATACTAGAGTGAATTTTAAAGAATGCATTTATTCTATTGTGGTTTATGCGCTGTCGGCGAAGTAGATTTAATTCAATCCAATAATTTTAAATGAAAGGCAAGAAAAAATGCGTATAATTTAATATTTCAATACAAGGAAGTCATGTGGTGTACACATCAGATTTTTTCTTATATATGTATATTAATATTTCAATTTTTATTATTTGATTGGTTTTTGCAAAGATAACATTATGTTTCTTAATTTTTTAATATTTCTTTCAATTACTTTGAGCTCTATTTCATAATTTCAATTAAGATTACCATTGTTTGATTTTTATACAAATAGTTTTGAATTAACATGCATAAAAACGAGGGTGTCGGGGGACAATTACTAAAGTATTTTATGAATTTTACTACATAAATTGCTTTTCACTAAAAATTTGTATTAGCGAAAATGCTTAATTCAGAATGAGTTCTTTGGTACTTTACTTTGATTCTAAATACCTTCACTTCACGGAACTATTTGGCCTAACTCAATTTGCTAGTTCGGCATCACCATTCTTACTTAAGTAAAAGGCGAAACACCTTCGTATTTATTTATTATTGTTCATTGAACGGGAGTTGGTTTGTTCCCCTTGAAAAGTCAACTAATTTCTGATCAATAGCAATAATTACTTGCTTTTAACTTAATTTCTTTTTCAAAGTTTAAAATTTTGTTATTCATGATTTAATTTAAGTCCCCGTAACACATTTTTAACAATTGTGAGAAAGGCGAAAGCTTCGTTCGAATTTTGGTGGAGGACAGAATCGAGGGTCTCTCACTCCTCTTTCCTCACTGCCAAGTCTCCTGAGAAGATTTTAGGCTCGCCAGTATTTTAAAGTGACCCTTGAGACCAAGGACATTTTAAAAGGGATTCCATCTCTTTCAATGAGACATCTATTTGGTTAAAAGAAGTCAGTGTTTAGATTTTCTTTATATCTTACGGTCTGATAAAATATTCATATTTATAAAGTTAATAAAATAATTGAACAGGAATACGTGCAGTTTGATATTACAATGAAACTTAATAAATGTAACGCTAAGCGTTATAGAACAGTCCACGTAAATTTGAAAAAGCTTTAAAAAAAATTTTTTTTTGGGGGGGGGGAGAAAAAAAGAAAAAGAAAATAAACAGCTAAAAAAGCAGACAAATTAATTACATCTTTAAGCGTCATCATTCATCAACTCAGTGATACCATATGCAGTAACTTAAAAAAGCAATTTTATTTTGAGGTAAGGATGAACGCTATACAGAAAGAAAAAGTGTCGCTTAGTTTTATACTACGCTTTTATCCTATTTGACTGTTGAAAATTACATAATTTTGAAAACTGTTAATATACAAAATATATAAAGAGAGTGAATACAGTTTTTATTTCGAAATAAAAAGATTAATGGCAATACTAGAGAAAATGCAGTTTAAAAAGGGGACCCTGTTAGGAACAACCTACATTTCATCTTGCGGGAGGCCCCCGAAGTTACTTAAACCGTCTCTGGGCATAACAATCCTCAATCTCCTTCAAAGACTATGTTGCCCTGAAGACGAAACACTGGAGACCAAGCAGTAAAATCTTTCAGCACCCCTGGTAGTTCGAGTAATGGACTAATCCCAATGAAGAGACTGGTTGCATAAGAGTTTTCGTGGTTTTCCTGACGTGTAACATATATATATATATATATATATATATATATATATATGAGTCCTTAAAGCTCGTCGAAGAGCGTCCCTTAAAGTTCTTCCAAGAGGGCATCTCCTTCCGTAGGCAACTAGCCCTCGAGTGCTTCGTCATATCCTTAATTAACTCAGTCAACGCTTCTGAAGATTATCTTATTATCCCGCCCCTTGAAATTAAATCAGTTCTTTTAAAAGGCAGAAATGTCCAAGATGATATTTTGCCTTTTCATGATAACAGTTGAACGCATTCAAGTATTATTAACTTGTTATATACTTACACATTTCATTTTGATAACCATGCTTTCTGTTGAAAACTGTAATAAATTTCAGTTCTAATTTTTTTCATTACATATTGTTTTATTTAATAACTTTGAAACATATGTTTGGGTTTTCATCCGCAGAGAACCCGTTGGCGCTTCGGGAAAGAACCCGTTGGCGCCGTAGCATTCTTATTCGCCAAGCTCGCGGTTCATCGAGGATGAGCCGAGCCGTAAACGTGATATTTTGTAAACGTGATTTTTAGTGCATGTAAATTCAAGTTAGCAAATAAAACAATATATTAAGCATATGGTAGTAAAAATTCACAGATAATATGCATGTAGATGTAAAACTAAAGGGTTAAACGTGATATACGAAAATAAATTTGTATTAAATTCAAGTTAGCACAGAAAAGAATATATTATTAAGCATAAGACAATATATAAGCATTTATAACGGAAATAAAAAATTCATTTAAAAAATATAAATTAGTATTAATATACTGAAATTAACCGTTTAAACGTGATATACGAAAAAAATTTGTCTTAAATTCCAGTTAACACAGAAAACAATATATTCCTTACACCAGCAGTTGTTTGCTAATTTTGATGACCATGGCGATGCATCAAACTATTCTGTCATCTTAGATAATCAATATTTTTTTATTTCAATTTAATCATCTATTTATGCCACACCTGCCATCCTCTGAAAGGTTACTGTTAGAAAAGCATTAACAATATATTATCTTGTTAAAATTTTACGCCATAAAAATTGTTTATTCTCATAATTTTAGATGACAATAACCAATAATAAAAATAAAAGCATTACTTAATTATTTAAAATGCACATGCACATTTTTGCGGTCTACGAAAACAAATTATTTTAGACTCATGGTTCTTAGAGCTGTTAATAATTAAGAACACAACGTGAACAGCCGTGTTACAAATTAGCATTCACCCCTCCTTTCATCCCGAACCGAGAACCGGCATCTATCTACGAAAATATTTCTATCTATTCGTTGTTAAAAAATTCAGAAAAAATAATAATAAATAAGAGGAGAAGAATAATAAAAATCTGCAAATGCGAACAACGACAGTCTTAATTCAACAAAATAAACGCAAGAGGAATGGTTGCAAACTTCGAATAAGCCAATGGGATAAATCCGAAGGGTTACCAAGTTAGACTATTATCGCCAAAGTTGGCGATGTTTAGATTTACCGGGTTCTCTACGGAAGTGCTTCCATATGTTTTATTGGGAAAAGACAAAGAGATAATCGTTAAATTTTAAAATCGCAATCTGTTCAAACTGGTCGGGAAGGAAAATCAGTTTGGCGAAATTTTCGGCGCACAAAGGCGTCATTTAACGAAAGAGCATTTTCAGTGTTGACTCAGAGATTAAGTACGCAGTCGTCATGACAACGAATTCTTTGCATTCATTGGTTAGATCTTTTCACAACAATGGAGTGACAGAAACTTTATCACATGTAGTTTGTTTTCGTTATTGTTATAAATAGGAAGACATTTTCAGAGTTTATGTGACATTTTTGGACTGCATTTAGATGAATGATAAACTTCTAAATTTCTACAATGAAATTCTTAAATTTTTGTTGGTGTGCTGTTATATTCTTAAACATTAACGTTCAGTTTTGTTTCGGAAAACTCTCATGTAAAGATGACAAAAATCGAGATGTTGATTGGTAAACTTATTTTTAAAATCAAAATTCGATATTTGTGCATTTTACAACTACGAGTTATTTTTTTTTTTATTTAGATAAAACTTCTACGAATCGAACGAGGTGTTTATCGAACTTAAAGAATACAAAATTCGACATAAAATGAGTACTGAGTTATTTTATGTTGAATTTTGTATACTGTGAAACATTAGTATTGTTCCATAGAATAAAATACCTTTTTTAGGGGAGGGGCATTGTAAGATTCCCTAACTTTTAATATTATGGTTACAGTTATTTATATGTTTAGAGTGTTTATAATTCTTTGAGTATATATACATTTCTATTCTCCAGGTTAAATGTATCAATGAAAATGTCTGTTACTTTTTGTAAGATATTAAAAGTTTTAGCCTACATTAATATTTATCGTGATGTGCATTCAGTGTTATAACACATTTAGTTTTTTTTTTTTTTTTTTTTTTTTTTTCTTTAATTTCTAAAATTTTTATGGTTTATTTTGTTTTACAGTATACCTAATTTTTAATGTAGTATGAGAAAAGTGTTATTTTATTTTCAAAGTGCAGTTTCTTATGAGATTGGTCATATTTTAAGATCCGCAGTAGTATTTCAAAATGGTATGTATATGTAACACAAGTAAAATTTTGGTATGTAAAAAAATTTTGCAACTTATTTTCATTAATAAAATACTGCAGACATGTTATATATTTATATTATACATGTAAGCATATCATATAGTGAGTAGTATAGATAAGAATATTATCAAGTGAATGGTAATTGTGCAAATATTTAAATTTTAAAATAAGCTTTATGGCTGATAATAAAAGTATGAAGGAGAATAAACCTTAATTAAATTTATTGAAACAGTAGATCTAAAGTAATAGCCATTGTCATATTTTGTTTAAAAACTAAATATATTTTATTAGATAATTGAATTCAATTAATTCTTTTAGTGTTTCTTTTCAGTTCTTTTGCTCGTGCCGAGGTAAATGACCATCATTATATCTTTTTTAGTTTAAATCTGTTTTATTAATCATGTCAAATGCTAATGCTTATATATAATTTATTTTAGTATTATTAATCTAGTTATTTATAATTATTTTCTGTAGGTATGTGATGTACAAAATACCAAAAATATCAGATGAACGAGAAGGTACAAATCTAGGTGAAGGTACTGCTTATGCATATATAACTTCTTCAAAACCAGGGAACTGGAAATTGTCTTCAAAAAGTGTAACAGATGGCTCTTTATTAGAAAATACTCTGGAAGACTTTAATGCAAAGAAAAAGGTATTGAGTATTGCAGTTTACTTTCCTTTATTTTACATTAACTAGAAATTGCATTTTCTTATTTTATCTTTTGTAAACTGTCCATATTCTTAAATATTTAGTGAGCTTTTTAGCTGAAATTAAATATATTTGTTGCTTGTAGATACATTATATTTAGCAGGTTAATATTTATTGCTAACATTAGCATGATCAAAAAGGGAAGCCAGCCAAATTTTAAAAACTTAAATTTAATAAATCTGGTCTGCATCATTTTCATATGTGGATCTCTTTCTTGCATTTACACATTGTTTCCAGCGATTATACCATTAATTATATTTTTCTTGGAAGCCATTTAATAAAAATATGCTTATCATCTTCTGCATTTGGGCCATCTTCTAAGATTATAAGCATAAAAATTTGATTTATTACTATTTAAGAAAAGAGCAGACAATAATTTACTGCATTGAAACAATAAGTCTCATAACAGAAAGACCTCAAATATCTCAGGACTGGAGATTCAAGGAAAAGCTAGGTATATAATGAAAACAATATTGATAAGTTAATAGTTGTATTTAAAGAAGAATGTGTGCCACTATTTATTTGCTCACTTCAAATACATAGCATCTGTGCATTTATTTGATGTTTGATTCTTGATAAGCCATTTTTTTTATGAATAATTATAAAATTTAACTTTATTGTTAATTTTTTTTTCTTCATTTTGAAAAAAAGAACTTACTGAAATTTGGGACCTACCTTCTACAGAACAGCAAGCTATGGGTTATTTTCAAAGATATGCAATCCTTACATCAAAATAAGTGTGTATTAAATGGGCAGGTTATGGCCAGCTGAATACGGCAAATAAAACAGTAATAGATAGGAATAACTACTTGCAGAAAGTTTGTACTCATAGTGTACCAAACAGAGCTTCTATTTCCCATGTTTTACTTGAGTCGAGCCCCGTGGGTGTGTTCAAATAAGACAAGAATTTTCCTGTTCGTAGGCAGCAAGACAGACTGCTTATTTTAATGAGTGCATGGCACATTTTGACTTGGCGCTGCTGTGCGCCGCACGACCTTGCACCTATTGTTCTGATGGTCTGCTGTCACTGGTGTCTCTTGTCTGATGGATGTGATCAACCATCAGGTGCGGGCCTGATGGTTGATCAACACTTTTTCATGCCATTTCAATGGGGGTGCAGATAATAAAAAATTACTTTCAGCTTTTTCTCCCAAGAATATTTGAAAAGAAACATAAGAAATGAGTATTATTTGGTAAAAAATTATGTTATGGTAATTAATGCAGATCAATTATTACATCATTAGACTTAGGTTCAATTCCATAAATCAATTGTCTCAGATTCTAATTGCATATGGGCCAAATGTATAATCTAAAAACAGCTGATGGGTCAGAACTGCCCTCCCCTCCAAAATAAAAAAAATCCAGAATTTCAATAGCAAAATGAGACAAATTATTAAAAATTATTTTAATTCCACTTACTAAATATTTATCAAAATCTATGTAAATAATATTAATATCACGAAGGAAAAATTCAAATTTATATCTGTTTTCAATTTGAAACCTTAAGTTTGGTACCTGTGACACATTTTTTGTTGTTTTCACTTTGTAATTCAAATATATTGATAACTAAATATTAAATTATTACACTGACATTCCTTTCAAATTATTCATACATGTTTAATTAATCATTAAGTAACTTACTTCAATTTAAACTAAAAATAGATAAATTTTTAAAAATTTCCAAGTTTTCAGAGCAAGTTTATTAAGTAGGATAAAACTTGAGAATAAATCATAATGACATAGTTTCTTTATCTTATTAATTCAGGTTTTCCTCGATGCATAAATAAAAATGCTTACATATGTAAATAATTATAAGTTTTAATTCCGAAGTCAAACAACAAAAATCAGTGTTATATTTTCAAAATTTTCACAGGACTAGTTTCGATGGTTTTACCGAACCACCATCCTCAGCTGCAAAACCGCAAATGAACAAGATAGGAAATAATGATTAGATAAGATAAGAAAGCCTGGACAAGAATAAGCAAGTGGCACCGTCTGTTGGTGAAACAAGAACTAAAACATAATTTCTTTAAAGTCCAAAGGCAAAGATGGATTGGAATTAGGATCGTTAACTAGAACAGAAAGATTTTTTGAATGTGAAATGCCTCTAGAAAATTCAGTTCTCCAGTGGAAGATGTTTTTTGAATAATTTTCCAGCAGAAAAATTGAAAGTGTGATTTTCGGACCAACAATGTTGAGCAAAAGAAGATTTCTGTGTTTCCTTTTTTCTAACATATGCCTCATGTTCCTTGACAAGAAATTTTAAGGCTCTCCTAGTTTGGCCAATGTAAATCAAACCATACTGGCAAGGATTCCTATAAAAACCCCAAGAATTCATATCCGAAATGGGGTCCTTGAGTAATGAATTCGGAATTTTATTGATGGGAAAATAAACAACCCAAAAGTTAAATTTCTGCAAAATGTGTGCAACTTTATAGCTAATTGATGGAAAGAAGGGAATGACAACTGAATTTTTATAATCTCCTAAAACAAGAGTGTGCCTTTTAGTGTGTTGAGATGGAATTGATGATGCTTGATTAATAATATTGGGTGAAAAGCCCCTGTCAATAGCTATGCTTATTCTTGTCCAGGCTTTCTTATCTTATCTAATCATTATTTCCTATCTTGTTCATTTGCGGTTTTGCAGCTGAGGATGGTGGTTCGGTAGAACCATCGAAACTAGTCCTGTGAAAATTTTGAAAATATAACGCTGATTTTTGTTGTTTGACTTCAGAATTAGTATTTATTCGGCGTGTTTTTGTGTCTTAATTATAAATTTCTTACTACAGCTTGACACTTGATTAAGTTTTGATTCTGGTAACATTTGTAATCTTGAAGAGAAATTACTAGAAATTATCTTCATCACGGGTTCTTGATACTGATCAGTCAGGTTCTTTTCGTTTTAATTTTCAACTGTGAAAAAGGCTGTTTACAGATAAATTATCATTCTTAGTGCAAAAATTCATAAGTGAGCTTATTTTTTTTTTAACAAGTAGGAATAAAGGTTAATCAAATCTATATCTTCGGATCTTAATAAAATCAGATTTATATCATATTGGAAATTAATTAATTATTCATAGATTTTTTTCGCATATTATTCATGTTTTTGTAATGGAAGTGAAAGTAATATAAACTTAGACTTCAAATAACTAAAATCCTGAAGTCTTTGCAACATTCGTATTTGCAACAAATACATAATGGAAATGTGCTCATAGGCCTCATAAAATTGCTTTGGCCCATGGGCTGCCACTCTCTGAGTCCACTGTTATAAAGGATAAAAAAATTTTGTGCACTTCCCATTATTCTGGATGTAATATTAGTTATGCATTGTTGCCTCCTTGACAAAGTTTTTGAAGAAGATATAATGAAATGGTCAGTGGTTTAATATTAAAAATGAAAGAAAACAGAATAAAATAATAGAACCTGCAGAATAGAAAATAAAGCATATAGTAATGAAAAAAAAAAAAAAACTGCATAATGCTCATTGCCTCGCAAATGACCATGCTTCTGACTGTAAAACAAGTAGACTAAATGACCATACTAAATGCACATAGATATATAAAACACTCATTATAAATATATTTCATTTTATTATTTTTTTAAGTTGTTCTTATTTATCTTTACATGAAATATACTTTAATCCATTAATTTATAAGAAAATTTATTAACTTCAATTTGATTACAGCTTATCATGCTTTAGAGTCAGTTAGCAACTTATTATTCTAATTAAATATTAGAAGATAGTCTATCTTAGAAGTTCAGTTTAGGTAATTTTGGGCCCCGCCTACAAGTGTGAATTTATCTGCATCCATTGGGATCCTCTTCAAAGTTGTACTTTCTAGAGAAGTTTTGTATAGACATCATGTAATTTTGCCACTAATCCATTTATTACAATTAAATCCAGAGTTCTTCTTTTCATTCATCTGTTTTCTCCATTTTTGCTGCATTTTCACTTAATTAATGTTTTTCCCAATAGTTTATGTTACATTTACAAGTTTTGTAGCATTATCTTCTGCTTTCTCTTTGTCTATCTTACTTTCTCTTTAAAATTAAAACTTTTTTTTTGGGGGGGGGAATTTTATTATTATTATTATTATTATTATTATTATTTTTTCATTTTGTGTGTTTAATTTCTTATTTCATTATATTGTTTACTTAAAAATCATAATGTCATTTTGCATTTCCTTTGAACATTTACCTAATTTGCTGTCCTATGATGATGCTTTCTTCAACAAATACATCTTATAATTAGCAATAGCTAAGTTCCAGGCTGCTTTTGTATCAATGCAACTGGCTTAGTAGACTGCCTTGGTAGATTTTTAGAATGCACCAATGTCAGCAGGTTCACTGACTGATTTTCAAAATGAATGCCTAATTAGAAGGTAAAAGATAAAATAAAACTAATGTATAATATGTAGTATATATATATTTTTAATTATAAGTTGCCATTCTTTTTTTTTTTTTTCCTGTAAAAATTTGCCAGACTGAAGCAAAGTGCTTGCACTAATATGTAAGTACCATTTTTAGATGTATAGGTATAAAGTTATTTTTTCTCTTCCATAAGTTAAATTTGGGCCATGTGAGATTTGTTTTATTAAATTCAGATCTTAAGCTGCTAATGGATAAGTGATAAAGCATCAAATTTTGACCATTTAATGTGCTTATCTAATTTTAGGAAGCTTCCTATTTGTTTTATAATGATGATCCTCCAGAAGGTTATTTTGGAACTGCTGTTGGTCACCTGAAAGGCAAGATTTTCTAAAATTTTCTCTTATTTAATTTCATTTATTATCTTCACTGAGGCACTTGAGTGCTTTGCCATGACCTAAATTATTCTAATACCTTTTTACCACTTTTCTTTCTTACTAGGTGTTTTAGCTTTTGATGCATTCTCTGGCTTTTGGTTAATCCACAGCATACCAAGGTTTGGTGACGAAAATAAGTTTGAGTTTCCAGAAAATGCTATGGTTAATGGCCAAAGTATCCTGTGCGTGACATTCCATACAAAAACTTTAAATGAAATATGTTAGTATAACTATCTATCTATATATATGTTAGAATTTTTTTATAAAAATCTGCAAGGTGTTGTGTTAAATGACTAATGATATTTTTTGAATAAAATTGTTTTTAATATTTTAAAGAAAAATTTCTTTTTAAATTTTATACATATGTATATGTGTGTGGATATATATACTTCATATTTATATTTAAAAAAAATCATGTTTCTTTAAATAAATGTGTGTGTGATACTGATTAAATATTAAAATGAACTGATGTATGATTGTTATGAAATTATATTATTAATCAAGTTTAAAGTTGCTTTAATAATACTTATTCATAATAATTTTAAATTTTAGAAAGCATTTTAAAATTTATGAATTTACTCTCAAATATTAAATTGATATTGCATCAAATTTACAAAAATGTATACAGTTTAAATATTAATTAAAAAAAACATTATTTTAAAGACCTGATGAACATGCATGTTAAAGTAAATTTTGTTAAATAACTGAGTAATATTTATTATATTTTGCTTATATTATCATTTATATATCATCCTGTGTACTGCTTAAATTTTACATATAAATTACCTGGTCATTATAAAGCATCTTTCTTCATATATGACAAATATATTTTATTATATTTTTCATACTGAATCTTGCTAGAATACGATTAAAAAAATTCTCATAATTGAAACTTAATAATTTTCTTAAACAAGTAGTGCTTCAATTATTTTGTTATATGATTTTAATATAAAATTTGCATTAATTATTTTATTTAAATTGAGTAATAATTAATATATGTGTAATAAAACATCAGAAATTGTGTATATTGATAATCCTGATTTCAGAAACTGAATATGTGTCTATCTTGATAAATTAATACAATATTGCAATGAAATGATTCAAAACTTTTATTTAACTTCTGTTAAACATATACAGAAAAAGGTACTTGTTTTGCCTAATTAAGTTCAAAAACTTAAGTTAGAAAACTTATGCTGTAGCTGAATTAAATCCTAGTAGTAAATGTAGTAAATAAATTTTTCTTTTATGTGTTTTAAACACATAAAAGAGAGTATTGCATATTCTTCACAATTTTCAAATACACTTATAGCTTAAAAAAATAAATGAAGGTTTAAAGAAAAACTTTATTGATTAGGTTTACAAATATAAGCAAGTGCAAGAGCTTGTCTAACTCATAAGCACATATGTAAAGATAAAAACTACTTCAGCTGGAAAGAATTTTGACTAAACAAATGAATCCATTACCAAATGCTTTCAGCTATCAGTGTATTTTTCAAAATAATTTACCAGATGGTGTAATTGAAAAGAGTTTTCGGTATGCTCTCATCTGCCATTTGTGGGGATAATTTATTGATTTGACAGCAATTTTATCTCCTTTTTGCATTTCTGTATCAAACATCTTAACATTTTTCAAAGTGTTTAGTGCATGGCAAAATAAATATTTTGTGTCAGATATATGCAATTAAATGAATTCCAAAATAATTCGCTTACAAATTATAGAAGAAAGTAAAATGAAATAAAGTTTAAATAAATGCATCAATTTGTATAATATTACAAGTCATTTTTATTTTAAGTACTAAAGTAGATTCTTCTGGTACTTATAAAATTATTGTTTGTTTATAAGCAAATCAGTATGTGATTTTTATAACATTTAATTTGGGGTAAGTATTTACCCCTTGTATCTATTAACATTTCACAAATGTATGCTTAATGAGTAAGTCTTGTTCAAGTAACTGAAGAATTATTATATAATTATGATTTGTATATAAGGAAGAGTAACTTCAGAATGCTTTTAATTATATTAAATATGATATTATTAAAAAAATGAGTTAACTGCATTTAGGTAAACTAATGTGTACACTGCATATTAGTGGTGTAATTATAATATGTTAGTAAAATATTTAAAACAAAGAAATGCTGCATTGTTAAATAAATTATTAAATTTATTCCCATTATAATATTTTATTAATTATAATATAATAATATTATAATAATATATTAAATTCCAAAATTATTAAATGTATAATTAAATGCTACATTTCAAACACACACTGTATTTGAAAAAATGGTTTTATTGTCTTAAAAAATATCATAGACTTTATTTTCAAAGTTTCTCAAAGCAATGTAAAGAATGTTATGAAAATAGTTTCAGCACTGATGATGTGAAAGATTTTTTTAAATCAAAGACTTGGCTTTTTTTATGATCTGATAAAAATCTAGTTAGTAAAATGTTTACTAAATTAAAAAATTTTCATACAAAATTTGTAGAGGTATTAGAGATCTAATTTGAGGATTATCAAAATTGTTTCCAGTTCTATTAAGTGATGCAAGCAAATTTTGAGCAGATTTAAGAAGAAACATCAAAACAAAAGGTGCACATTATAGTATTTAATAATTTGATGTTGGATAAAACAGGATTCATAATAAATTTTGTAGTTGGCCTATTGAAGTCACTAATTAGTAATATCTTCACAAATTTTGGATGCATTGATATGAAACTTTCCTTTTTTTTTATTTATTAAAGCCAAATGAACAGTAAAAATGAATATATAAAAATTAAATAAATATAAAATTGTATAAAATAATATAATAATTAATCAATATATAAAACATACATTAAATATTAAAAAACTATATAAAAATTAAATTTTGCATTTGGAAAATCATTTTGTTCCCTCTGCTGAAACTTTTTTTTATAAACTTTGTTTTTTATTTGGGAACATTTGTTATAGTTCAAAATCAGTATCACATTATGTGGAATTGCTGGATCAATTTCACTTATCCTTACAGTCTAGTTGTCTTGCTTAATAACTCTGGATAAGCACTATAGCACCTTTATATTTTGATGAAAGAGAAAAAAATTGGCAGAATTGTAGCACACATATATATAGTTATCATTTTTCACACATATTATAATTATTATTAAAGATTCATTATACTGACAGAATTTATGAATACACTCACAAGTAGGTTTGGACATAGTAATAGATTTTTTAGAAGGACATTAACAGCACATTTTTGACAAAGAGACAAGAAAAAGTAGTAGTTAATGGAAAACATTGTTATTAGGTTATGCTTCTCATTCATAGAAGGCAGTGCTACTTCTTACTTATGTAGTGGATTAATTGTGATCTATGTGCTATTAGATTAAATATTATTATTATATTATGCAATTATTATTTATTTATTTCCATACACATAATTAGAAAGTTAACTGTGTGATAATTATATATTTTCATATACATTATCAAAATAATTTCCATATACCTCATCAAGGGTTACAAATCTAAAGTTTGGAAAAAAATAATTAATTAATTATAATATAATAATTAATAAAAAATAATTAATCAAAAATAATACATAGCAAACATATAAAGAACAAATATGTACTGTTTTAGGTCTGAAAAAAAGTACAATCACCTAATTAAGAACAAATTAAGTGCTTTAAGATTATATGATGATGATGATTGATATGTGTGTGTGTGTGAAGTATTTGTAAGCATGTAATTAAAATTTGATAATTATCTGTAGATATATTTAATTACTAATTTTTGCTCATTCTATGTTATTTCAGGTAACCAACTGTTGTATTGTCATCCCAACATATATTCTAGTGAGCTGACAGATGAAGTTGCTCAGTTCCTTGACGACAGCGCTAAAAGTATTTTTACTGACAACCCAGCCTTTATTAGAAAAGATCCTTTAACAAGAGCAGTGAAATTGAAGAGTTTAAAAAACAAGTCATTTGTGAGTTTTGCTAAGGATAATCAATTTAATCATGGTAATTACTGTTTTATTTGTTGTAAAATTCAAAATAGTTATAAAATTACTTGCGATAGAATTATTATCAAAAAACAATTAAGCATGAATCTGATGAATGGTTTTAAAGCTTGGAAAATTAGCATATTAGACACAAAGCTCATTTCTCTTAAATTTATTATTTTATGTCTTTGAATGATGCATATTATTTTATTAGATAGTTTTCATTTGATTTGTATATTGTACTACATTAATTATATGTAGTACATTCTTGCAATATATATGTATATGCATCCATAAAAATTTGAATAGCAGTCCTAAATTCTTCATGCAAATATTATTTGAAAAATTATGTAAATAATTTAGATGTTAGTGCCAATGGTAGCATTTGATGGGATCATTCGATGAACACAAGAAGAGCATATCATGCAGTACAGTAAAAGTGTGACTATCTGGCATTTAACTAACCAGCTCAAATAGTTGGAGGACAGGTATATACATAATATACATAAACAACTTAATTTTTATTAAAAATATATATCTATGTACAACAGAAAACAAAAAATGTTACATATTTTTATTTAACAAAACTTTAGTTTACTAAATTTCTTCATTGTCATTGCTCAGTATAATCAAAAGAGAACGTTCTTTTGGTGGAATGAGATCACTTTCACTTGCAGAATTTCTTTCTTCATTTAAAGTTCTGGCATTTTCTTCCCTTTTTAAAAACCTGTCATTTTATTTTGCTTACTACTTCTTATCGGGTCATTAAATTTCTCAATATAGAGCTGGACAGTTTTGCAGCTCTCTTTTGAATTTTCGGCTTATTTCAGCAGAAGGGTCTCCAATCAAGAAAATTAACTTAAGATTTTCAGCTAAGCATAGGCCTTCTTTTAATTTTTGTAATGTTAAATTATTAACTTTGTAATCTTCATCAGTGGTAGTGTCCTCAGAAGCGATTTGATGTACAGCTTCAGATGCCATTTCTATCAAATCTTCATCAATTTCTTCTTCCACTAATAAATCTTGAACGTCCTCAATAGCCATGTTCACAAATCATTTGCCTCCAATTGATTTAGCAAGTTCTAATATGCCACCAATTTAATTTTCTCATGATTCGCATGTGTTTTCTGTTTCAACTGAAGAGGGCCATATCTTCTATACAGCGACAAAGATACGATGTCGATTCAGTTCTTGATTAAAAATGTCTTCCAAGTTTCTATTACATTAATTGATTTTGAATTAGCTACGTCTAAAATTTACTGTAATGCTCTTTTTATGTAATATGTTTCAAAGGTATAAATAATACCTTGATCCAATGATTGGAGTAACGAAGTAGTGTTAGGTGGTAGGAACAGTACTTTGACATTGGGATGATTCAAATCTTGTGGGTATCATGGAGCATTATCTAATAGTATTAAACACCTTGAAGCTCAAATTTTTCTGCTTTAAATAATGTTCAGCATCTGGCACCAAACACTTTAAAAACCAATCTTTAAATATATTCCCAGCTACCTAAGCTCTTGGATTTGCTTTCCAATATACCGGTAAGGTTACTCCTTTAAGTGCACAAGGATTTAAAGATCTATAAACTAACAAGGATTTTGTCATAAAGTCCAAAATAATACTGCACAAAAGTGGCATTAGACAATTTTTAGACACCTTAAATCAGGATGCAGTTTTTTCTATTTTCGATTTAAAGGTTCTATTGGGCATTTTTTTCGGCGAAAGCCCAGTTTTGTCGGCATCGAAAACTTGGAACTGCTGTGTATCCTTGTTCTTCTATAATATTTTGAACTTTTTCAGGAAACGTTCTAGCAGCTTCATAATCAGCCAATGCAGATTCTCCTTTAATTCTTATGCTATGAATTGCAATTTTTGAAATTTTTGAACCAACCCTTTCTTACCAGAAAACTGGATTGACAGAGGGTTTTCCATGTTCTTTGAGGTGTTTGAAAATTTTGAGTGCTTTTTGTTTAATGATATTACCATCCAACAAAATTCTTTTTTGACAGCTATCATCAATCCAAATGTTGAGTGCCTTTTCCATCTTCTCAATTATTGGCACACCCAGGGCCAAACTGCACATTTCGCGGATGTTGAAGATCCTGCAGCAACTGCACTTCTTATTTCTTTTTCATTTTTCTTAATAGTCTGGACTCTTTCTTCATTCCAATTAAAACTTTTTCCAATGTGAGATGACTTTCCTCCTTTTAAAAGATGGTCCAAGATATGTATCTTTACTTTTAGAGAAATGAATTTCCTCTTAAACGTTGTTTTTTTAATTTTATCAGATATGTTTGGGGCCTGAAACTTAATATCTTTAAGACCAAAAAGTTATTCTTTAACACACCATGGCTCGACGCAGACTGCCAACCAGCAGCGTGAGACACTTTTGTTTTCAGGTAATGGATACAAGGATTCAAATTTGGAAGCCGAACGTGCTGGTTGTGCATTTTAGAGCACTAATTGTGACCTCACGTTGTTCACCTTCTGTGATATTGAGGTTTCTTCATTGTTCTCCGGATACATTAGTTCTTACGGGTCATCTGAGGACATTTGTTCATACGGGTAGCGGATCTTGGTTAACAACTGGCAGAACTTATGAAACAAGGATTCTTATGTGTTAAATGACTATATGGGTGCTTTTCACAATATGGAAAAACTTTGTGTGGAGTTCGTAAAATTTCTTTGATTTGCTTGGGCAATTTTCTTATCACGTTAGAGCAAAACCGTGTTCTAGAAAAACTGTGTTGTAGGAGGATTCTCACAATTTATGAATCGTGTTATAGCAAAACCATGTTACAGGATGCCGTACTGTAGGAAGGCTACCTGTATTTAAAATTTTTGAATACTTTTATTGAAATATTAAGCAAACTTATAAAATGGTAATAAATCACTTATTGGACTATGACTCAAAATTTTGATTATAGCATGTCAAATGTAAATAGAATTATGTGGCTGTCTTTTTGATGCTGATTAAATTCCCAAATGTTATAGCTATGGTATTATTCCAAGAATTTTTACTTGGATTTGGATACTTCTTATAGAAAGAAAAGCAGGGAGTAGTATGGCACAAGAATGTATGAGAGATTTCAAAGTCCAGGGTAGTCATTTAGTCTGCCTACCACAAGAACTGATCATCTCATCAAGTGCAATTCTAGTGCTAATAATGGATAAGCATCACATCGCTACAAATCATAAAATCTTTATCTTGGTTTTATGTAAATCCAATAAATTCTCGATAAGGTGGTTTAATTATTATAAAGGATATAAATTAATTACTGCTTATCCATTTTATCCCTTCACATTTTGAAAACAGTGTCTAAAATTTGAAACCAGAACAGTGCCCTGTTGGACTTGATATATGATTTTATTTGAAAATGGTTAAACAAGGCAGTCCAGTGTGAAAAATTGTAACAAATGATTTAAACCTTTAATATGCTATATCCGTTAATATTTGACTTTTGATTATTCAACTAAATAACAAGTGATTATTTCCTACTAACTTCTGCCAAAATGGTGCAAATTTAGGAGGATCTCTACCAAATTTTATGGTCAACAAGATTTCAGAATCATATAAGATACTTTATTAATATATGCCAGCTTTATATCTGATATTGCAGTTTTTTCCTAGAATCTTACATAATGTTAAATGCAGGCTTTTAATATGTAATTGGATAAAAAGTAGGTTTACTCCTTTTATAAATTTAGACCACAAATTTCTTCTTCATTTCACATTTCAACAATGAATTGGATTTTTCATACATTTAGATTGACTAGAATTTTTCTGTAACATGATACATGAAAAGTTTAATCCAGTAAGCTTGATTTATTTCAGTAAAATCCTAAGCGAGTACTACAAACACCCCCAACAGAAATCTGGACCACTGAAACAAGGTAAGCTCTAAAGTCACCAGTTTTCATGGCATGGACCTCACTTATTGTAGTAAGCTCAAAGCCTCGTAATACTTAGTGGACAAAAATGTGTTTATAGCATGTCGTGATTTCTAAAATACTAATTGTTTCCTGTTTTCATGCAATATCATAATATAATATGACATGAATGTGCAGTTGTCATGTGTCGGGTGAGTTATAAAAATGGCCCCGCAGTGGCTGTTTTCAACTTTCTATCCTGAGCGTGAACTCAATTTTCAATGGATAAGGAATATATGCAAGAAAGCTTGCTTTGAGCCTACTAAACATTCAAAAGTAAGTTTGATTTTGTTGCATTTTTGCTATGTCTTTATAAATTAAATTTTATTATTTTTATTGATATGTTGGTGATATTCATGTTTTCATTGTCAGATTTTGATTTATTAATAAAAAGCTTCTAGTTAATAGATTTTGGTCTCCCCAATTTTAATTATTTCAGAAGAAATATTTTTCCATCAAAGCTAAATTTTTAATTGTAAAAACTGTATTATCTGTATAAACTAGATAAACTCTTTATTATATAATGTTTGAAGAAAAGTGTTAATGAAATACGGAATTGGATAACAAGAAGAATTCTGAGTTTAGTAATTACATAGAAATCAGTAATTTGCAAATAATATTTAATGCATTTGATGCAGGCAGATCTGGTAATTATTTCAAAGTTATCATAATTTACGTGTATAAGCATCAACAACTAAAAATTATTTTATTTTAGAATTTTCATATTGATGTAGTATGTAAGTTTACTATCACTATATTGAGATATCTTATAAGGTATTTCTTCTTAGCATGCCTTCGTAGTGTAGGAGTCAGCACGCTGGGCGTGTATTCCAGTGATCCATGGTTCGATTCCCAGAAAAGGCGTTACTCATTTTTCATCTTTTCAGCTTCGAAATATCCTAATGTCTCTACAGTGATGCCCAAACTAAAAGGGTGGTGGATGATGATTCTCCACACCCCAGGATTTGGCAGTTGGGCCCCCTAAAATCCTAGTTGCCCTTTAAAGGGGGTTATATAAGGTATTTCTGCTGCCTTTGTAGCATAGTGGTCAGCACGAAGTGGGCATATTCCAGAGGTCCGTGGTTCGATTACTGGCAAGGGTGTTGCTCATTTTTCATCACTCCTGCTTCGCCCCCAAAAAACCTAATGTCTTTACAATTGAATTGTATTTGATACCCAATTTTATTTGGTCCCAATTATTAACAGTGTTATAAGTTTCTTTGAAATATAAATAAAACTGTTATAATCATAACAAGCTTTCTAGGCATTACAAATTTCTTGGGAAACTCTTTATGGAGTTGATATTATATTTTTATAAAATGTTTACTGCTTTTTTAATAGGTATGTAATTACTAAAGAACTCAATTTAACCAGGACGCCTATTCTGTGGTCACTGGATCTGTCTACAACTTAAGCGAACAATATTGACTCAAAAAAACCGGTATGGACAGCCATCACAACTTATCGGAGAAAGCCATTCCGTGGTCCTCAGTTGGTGGGCGAATGGGTCCATTTGACTTTACTGAAAGGGGACAAGGCTTCAAGGAGCTTTAGACCAATCGCAGTACAGACAAGTGACGAAATTTATAGCGCGCACTGGCTGAAGTTCTAGGAATATTCTCCCATTATTTCACTAACTCACACGCTGCATTTGTAATTAAAAAAAAATTGCACAAAACAGTATTATGACCAACACGCAGCAGAATATGCTGCTGTGTTATGTGAAGGAAAATCCTGTTTTTTAAGGGGAAAGTTAACGCAGGAATTTAGAGCTAAGAAATAAAGAGTGATATGGGATACCACGAAAGCAATGGTAAATAGATAAGAGTAGATGAATTAAGCTTACTTCAAATCCTTTTAGAAATAAACAATTTTAATCATTTAAATTTATAATATGATTAATTTGCATTACAATCTAATAGCAAACTTAGTTTTTTTTTTCTTTTTTTTCCCCCCAAGCTTACATTAAAACTGTTTTCCCGCAATTTATTTTACAGTTACTATTGGAAAAACATTTCTTTAAGTAAGAAATTAGAAAGAAAATATTTCTTTCTTAATATTTCTTCCCTTTTTTTATTTTCTTTTTCTATGAAAATTATTTCTTTCAGGAAAAGAAATAAAATTCATTCACTATGGCCGATTGCTGCAGCATTCAACTATCACACACGCATCAAAATGCTTTATTTTAAATAATTTATTCTATAATTAACATGAAAGAAAATATTTTTTCAATATAAAATATATAACCAAAATTAAACTAATCTATCCTGTATGTGTAATTAATTCGTTTTGCAATTTTTGTCACACAATTATTAATACCTTTTTTTTAATATTACATTGCTGTTATTTTAATTTTTTATATATATAAGAACGGCTTGCTCAGTTTAAATATTCTTCCTTCTCAAAAGATTTTATTCTGTGAAAATAATTAAAAGATAGTAATATTTTCACAATGCAAGTACTAAAGTAAAAATAATCAGTGTAGGTCTCCTGCAGTTGAAGTCCTTGTCAAAGCAGCGTTTCGACACATTTTAATCAGAAAACTAATAATTATCAATATCTCTTTTACAATATAAAAATGAGAATGCAATGAACAGTAATTTTTTTTTTTTTTTTTTTAGTTTGCAAAGAAACAATGATTTTTGAATACTATAATAGGTTACAAAAGTATTATTCCATGAACAAAATCCCTCAGTCTTGTAGCATTGTTACTTTATAGCATAATACAATAATAATGCAGTATAATTCTACTAACAAGCCCACCAGCCGCCGAGCGGTAGAGTCGCTGAACGCAGGTAGTTTGGTCCGAGGTTCGAATCCCGCGAACGAGCTGGCCGGCGTTTTCGTGGCTTTCCCCATGTGTAATGTGTATACGAGCCAGTTTCCCTTAGAAACCAGTTTTAAAACATAATAAAATTACACACAAAAACAACAACAACAACAACAACAAAACAAAACAAAACAAACAAAAAAAAAAACTGAAAGCCTTCAGATTTTATATTACTCCCAAAGGGCCATTATTTAACTTTTTGCGTGTTACCTTTATTTATTAAATATCATGTTTTTCGCACTTAAACCATAAAATTCAATTCAACAGCAATATCTTATAATTTAAAAAAAGCATATCTTTAGAATTTCCGATACATAGTCTCGCGCGCTAGAGATGAAAATGCTTTTTTTTCCTCTTTTTTTTTTTTTTCCTGTACAATGTTGGCATTACTCGCTTTGAAATCGTTGGGTTTCTTAATCAAAAACTCATAAATGCTTTACAAAATATGAAATAGATAATAAAACAAATTCCTAGTTCCAAATTTGGGCCTCCAGATGCCTATATTAGGATGGAGGATTATGTTATTCAGAATTTCATGGCTCTAGGTACCGTTGTTTTATCACAGTGCGAGAAACATTCATACATTTTGTAGATTCCTCATTATTTAATTTCTTTAAATATAAAAGAGTGCGATAATACTTGGTGACAACGATTTGAAAAGTGAAACGCCACAAAATGGCAAAACGAAATTAATAGGCCCTCTGGGCTAAAACGTATTATTAAAAGTATCACACTAGTAGTAGTACAGCTACTGAAAAAAATATTATAAAACTGTTTTATAAATTTATATAACTAGTATATATAGTGGTTTTATAAATTTTTTTTATTTTTATTTTTATTTTTATTTTACAGTAATGTGAATTTCGCGTAATAATGAACGACATTCCTTTTTGTGTTCACAGTATTATTCGTAAGGTATTCAACTGTTAGATTTTAAAGTAAACGTAATTCTTGCTGTATATAAATCGAGAAGCTTATCGGATGTCTATATTTGTATTAAATGAAGAAGGTTTATTTGCTTGATCAACTTATTATCTTCTACATTTTTAAAGCATACAATTACAATTTATATCTATAATTTCAGGAATAGTATAACCTTTCAGTAGAAATTGCGTTCTTGTTTTCTGAATGTGGCTGCAAATACTTTCTCAGTTCATCGCAAATTAAAATAACTAAAAATTTTGGCAATCTGAAATACGCAATGAAAACATCTTTTGGCAGAGCAAAAGCATCAACATATTTTCTATAAATTTGCCACCGATTCAGAGATCTACCACCATATTCTTCGTTTAAATATGAAAAAAATCAGCCGCGAAAACACATACAAAGCCATTGTCTGCTTAGTACGTCAACTGCACAACCTTGATTGACGATGCGGCAACACGTTTTCCTGCACTTTCGACTACTTCCGTACTCAGAGAATATAGGATATCGGGCAGACCTGTTTTTTTACTAGCATCGACATCTAGCGGCCCACAACTTGCTGTCGACTCTCGTAGCGTAGAATAACCGTCCATATGGCTCATTGACTTTGGTTACTAGATATTAATTTATATGTAGCTGTTCTAATGACAAAAAGTTAGCATAAATATCATCAATAACAATTAATATAATTAAAAAACAGGACAAAAACTTAGACATAAGAAATGCAAGAAAATCAAACTTACCTTTGAATATTTTATAGATTCAAAATTGTCTTTCCTTCATAGATTACTTATTCAATGAAGTCCAAGTTCAGGCTCAATTGAAAATGGCCACTCTTTGGCTGTTTTTAAAATTCACATGGCACGGAGACAGATGCATATTTATGTGCCATTATATTATGAACTTATATGAGAACAAGAATCAGTTAATTTTATAGAAATCACATCATATTAGAAAAATGTAGGGTAACAATAAAAATGCCATCTTCATGTTGAACATTACAAGGAAAAGTAGCAAAAGAATAACCAGACTAGTTGGATTAGTTACAAAATATGATAGAAAAATCAGTAATTCCTTTTTCAGTTATTATTATTGTTGATTTAAAGATGATAACTGCTATTAAACCTTTCGAGAAATGTAATTCATTAATTAAATACAGAAGTCTACAAATAAAGAAAAAACAGCAAGTTCCTAAATTGACATAAAATTTCATCATTGCATTTAACTTCTAAGTGATTAAATTATTTAAAATTTATAATAACACATTTTTTTCTCCATAGCTGAAGACAGTTATATATTTTGTAGTATGTTATAATAAAGTACTTTTTTCATACAACACTGTATCTCTACATATAATAAAAGAAAGAGTCTGTGTGTGAGTGTTTCGTTCACGCTGCGCGTAAGCTAATAGACCCATGGCTACGAAATTTGGTACATAGGTTCATCTAGACAAGAGCCAGTGCACCTCAAAGCGATTTTTTCGAAATTCGAATTCAATTTTTTTTATTTTATGTTTTGTGACGAAATCGCGTCATTTTGAGACATAATGGGCTATAGGAAAGCGAGAATTTACTCTACACACTCCATTTTCACATCGTCATGAAACATAGGCACTTAGTTATTTTACGAACTTAAAATAAATTTCGTGTTTCAATAAATCGATTAAATACGAATTTATTTAACAAAGTGAGCTTAACACCTTTTCAATGGGATTTTTTCCTAAAAAAGTTTATTTTTTAAAATGTACAGTTTATTTTTCTTTGATTTTTGGTCACGTTAAACTTTCATCCTTGCGACTGCTTTTACAAAAAGAATTTTGGAAAAATGATAATATTTTGCATTTAAAAAAAATATTTTTAAATGAAGCTTCCGAGTACACTTCTCACATCTCACATCTTTAAAAATGTGATTTTGGCAACAATTTTTCTTTCTTATTGTTGTTGATAGATTTTTGATGAAATCGCATCATTTTGAATAGTTTCATTCTTTTAGAAATATGGGTTTGGCAACAATTTTTCATCGTATTTCTTATGTCACTGTTTTTAAGAGATTGGTATATTTCATTGTCTTTTTTATTTCCTTGTACGAAGTGAAAAGGAAGTATTGTAATCGCAAAAAGTTTCAGGCAGCATATTTCAACGAAAATATCCATTTTGACAGCTATCGAATGTAATTTAACGATGTTTTTGCATGATATCTGTATGTAAGGACAGAATAACAGACTCTTTTCCTCCAAAAAAATTATAAAACTGCTTTAAAATGAATTCTGAAGAGAATTTTTCGTGGCATCTGTACGAATGTACGTACGTATCTCGCATAACTCAAAAACGAGTAGCCTCAGAATGTTGAAATTTTGTATATAGGACTGCTATAACATGTAGATGTTCACCTCGTATGTTATAAAAGCTACATAAAAACTATACAAAATTATGAAAAAGAAATTTTTCTTTTTAAACATTTTGGAAGTGTTATTTAATACAATATTAATCATGAAAGACAAAGAAAAGAAGATCTTAAGGAAATATTTATGTTTTACAGAACATACCTAGTCCTTTTTTAAACTTAATTACTGTTTAAGCAAGGGAAATAGGTACTTTGATGGAAATTCAGTCCTATTACAACAACTGTCTTCATGCACACTGTGTTTATAGATTTGTCCAAACAATTGGTATTATAGTTTGAAAAGTAGTTATTAGATTTTAAAATAATTTTTAGTGTAAATGTTTCTAATTAACCATGGATATTATTAATTATTTAATTTTTTGTTATTATATATAAAATATAAACCCTTTATTTTTGCCAGAGAATTTATAAAATCTTATTTGTGTACTTTCTTAATATAATAAATTCTGAATATTAATTTTACCATTTATAAACAGCAAAAATATTGAATCTTTGAACAAAATTCATCCCATGTTATCTATATAAAATAATGAAAACAATGCTAAATATGCCACTAGTGCACAACATATTTTATTTTGTTACACTGCCAGAGTATCAACTAGGAATGCTCGTGACATCACATTCCAGTATCATGGCTTTCTTTTATTAGGTTGCTTGTACTGATACATATCGATCAGACAGCAGAATCTGATGGACTTTTAAAACTAGTTGTGTAATGTAATGAGAGTATGAAAGTGTTGTGTGTTGATAGCCATTGCAATCTCTGGCCTATTATAAAATCATATGAACATACATCATATAACACAGAAGTGTTAATGCAATGTGATCAAGTGCTATTTTAAGTATTTAACAATTGACTTAAATTGTTTAAATCGTAAAAATTATGCAGTTATGGTTTATTCTTTATGAAATACAGAAGTTAATGTTGCATTTGTATTATGACTTTTATTGTATTTTTATATTGATTAAAATTTGATGACAGAACTATTTAAAATTTATAGCAATTGCTATATTATCATATCTGTCAGCTCAAAAGAGTTTTTCTTTCAAGTATTAGTTTTGATGTATAAATTAAAAAAAAATAGAATTACATGCATTTTTTAATTGTAGAATATTATTTAGTTTTTATGAAATAGTTTCCAAATGAGAAATGGTTAATATCTTAAAATCCAGAGAATCCTAGTCTAGGTTTGAATTCTGGCAATAATCCGTTTAGCTGCATGGTTATTTTCATAATTTTTGTTATGTGTAAAATAAATGTGAGACAATTTTCTTTAATAAAATATCCACGAAGGCATTCATTCCTATAGACAGAGATTTAGGTTATTTCATTTAACTAAGAAAGAATTAAGTGAAACGCTCTGAATACATAAAAAGTCTCAGTATGCCATTTCTCTGGATATCTGTATATATTCCTGATATACCTTTAGAATTAATATGTATTTTTACAATTATATAGTTCACAAATTACACGATTTTATAAACTTTGGTATTAAATCTCTTAGAGTCTGCAGCCTTTAATGACATTCTCATTAATAAACTTTTGATTTTATGACAGTTATGCACTCCTTATGATTTCTTAAAGTACAGTTGTAAATTTTTAAGCAATAAGTAATTTTCCTTCTCCTGATTTAGTTAGCAAAAATTAATTTAACAGGAAGTATACTGCATTATGATATATTGACAAAAATCAACCTTTGATTGTTGCTGGTTGAAGTTTTGCTTGCTTTTATATTTAATATTTTCAAATGTCTGTTACATAAACATTCTGGAAATTAAACATTCAAAAAAATTTCACGAACTAATTTTCTTTGTAGCTTTTATTTATTCTGATTTTCCAGATGCAAAGGAATGCTTTGATGAGTGAGACATTCTTTTCTTTATAAATGTAATAATAAAAAAAAAACAAATATCTGTAAAACTGGGGGTATAATAAAACTACTAGTTATTCATGGCAGCTTGCATGCCATGAACTACTTCACTTATGAAATTTTATAATTCAGTACAATTGTAAAAAAAAAAAAAAAAATTACAAATTTTATAGTTTTTACAATTTATAGTTTTAGTCATTAAACTAACGGTTCTTACAGTTTTCGTCATTAAACTAAATAAAATGAATTTAATTTATTTAGCCAAACTGCTTAAGAAATGCTTTGTGAAATACTAGTTATTTCATGTATATTTAAACAATTAGTTTAATTAATATGATATATTTCAATACTTTCTGATTATCCACATCCTCACTGAAACGTCATGAACTTGTTGACACCTTTGGAGAGAAACATTTATTGTGGTTCCTTTACATGCACTTCAATACTTTCAGTTCCACGTATTTTTTTTTACATTTTTCTTTTTCTGCACAAGAAACACTTTTTTTTTTTTGCTGTTTCTCTTCCCATATACAGAGCAATGCTATGTCCAAAATTCCGCTGAAGACCATGCAGGCTACAGTATGCAGTCCACAGCTGTGTTAAAACGTAGTAATTTTCATTAGAGTGATCATAATTTGCAGTCACACTAGTGAAAATGTTCGGAGGAGTGGAAAGATATTGGGAGGATGTTATGCATATAACTGAGTTGTCACATAAATAGTTTTGGCGACATGGTATATTACCTCATCAGTGCTTTTCAATGGGGGATGGACCATATATTATTTAGCTTAGCTATTTTCATTTAAAAAAATCTGGGAATTCCACAAACTCAGCTCTAATTCTAAAATGAGAAGGAAAAAAATAGCTACATGATGCTTTTAAGTGGGCACATTACGCAATATGCATGAAGGAAGCTATGTCCAAAATTTCGCTGAAGACCACGCAAACTACAGTATGCAGTCCACAGCTGTACTAAAACATAGTAATTTTCATTATTGTGATCATAATTTGCAGTCACACTAGTGAAAATATATTGGGGAGATGCTATGCAACTGAGTTGTCACATAAATAGTTTTGGTGACATGGTACATTGCCTCATCAGTGCTTTTTCATGGCTTTTCAATGGGGGTATGGATAATCAGAAAGCACTTATATTTTTAACACCATATATTATTTAGCTTAGCTATTGAATTTTGTTTGAATTCTCTTATTTGTATGTTTTCACAATAATATAAAATTAAATATAATTAATAAAAATGTTTTGGTTGATATATTTTTTAAACTTTTCCCACTATCTATCTACACATATTAATATGAAACTAAATGCATACTAAATGTTTAAGTTACCTTCCTACCAGATAGTAAATGTGTGTAATTGTTTAACAGATTTGTATAGTGATGTCATTGCTCCTGGTTTGAAATCCTCCTTAGTGACTGAGACATGGCGCCGTGGAAGCGGAATGTTTTTACCAGCTTCTTGCAAATCTGATTATTCAGTTCTTGATATTGTAACAATGAATATGACTGTTGTTGATAAAAAGAAAACAAAGAATATACTGTTTAAATCTACTGAAGATCACAGCAAATGGGCTGCCTCTGCTGCAAATGATAAAAGTTGGATATGCGTTGGGGATATGAATAGAATGGTAATAATATTCTTCTATTGAATTTCTTATTTCAAAATATTTTATTTATTTTTGTCTGTTTCATTTGCTTAATTATTTTAATTTGTAAAAAATAATCTGAATTTCTGATGCAGTTAATTTTTTTTTGTTGTTTTTTAAATCTTTATGTTGTTTCATTTTTTCTGTTATTTATTAAAAGATGTAATGAAGCATTAATTTTACTAAACTGCATTCATTGGAAAGTTACAGATTTTTAATTTTTAGTATATTGTAGGGTTACTGATTTTAGGTTATTATATTTACTTAATTTTAGGTTTTTTGATGAAATTTTAAGCAAAATAAAGTCACAAGGAATACTCTAAGGAAAGATAGGTCATTTGAAGTTAAAAAACATGAATGTGTATTTTGTGCTTGTTGTATGCATTAATTATTCATATAGATAACAATATTGCAAAATTATTTTTTCCCATGACATATTTAATATTATAATTACTGCATTTATTGTAATTTAATTAGATTATAACAAGATATGCACAATGGTAGTTAGGATTTTCCTTGTTCATTCTCATGAAATTATTTTCAAGATTTTAAAGTGAATTGAAAACAGAGGGTGCTGTTCTGCCCTTAGTAGATAGATGGGCTATCATCGTGTCAAAAACGTTCAGTTAATCCTTCTAATTCAACGTGTTCAGATGTATATCTTGCAGCATCAAAAGGGTGAAAATCATGTAGTGCCGCTCTTGAATATATATAATTCTTTCATTCCATATAATATTTTCTGTTTGTTATCGTAATAAGTGTTGTATGTGAACTTTGGTAAATGTTTGGAATGGCACACAAAACACATGTAATCATCACCCTGAACACTTTGAGGTATACCTTGACCCTCAGGTATAATAAGCTGAATTCACAATTCTAAAAGCGTATTGTTGAATTCTTTTGTAAGGCTTCAGTATTGTGTGAAATAAAATACTGAATTTATGTTTAGAAAATCTCTCAGAGTGCCTTGTTATCCCAAAAGCTTATGAACATATGTTTTATTGCCTAACACAAACTGTATTAGTAAATTAAAAGTATAATGCAAGTAGTAAAAAATGGTACTTCATTGATTTAGTATCATGAACTATTCTTCTCTTAATAAACTGATAATTTATATATCTGATTTTCATCAAAAATTGCAGAATTTGTTATTTGCTAAATCTTATTTTTTTAAAAGCATATTGGAAAAAGCTGCAAGTATGCTTATGTTTAAAATATTTGGTACTCTTCTGTTATTGGGACCAGATTAAAAAATGTGTGTATACACAATACAGTACTATAATTATGAAATTTAACCTAGTGAGTATGCATACACATACATATGCATATTTGTATGTGTGTATGTACACACAAACATGAGCACATCCATCCATTCATACAAGCATGCATAAATCCAGTCCCAGCAACAGAAGAGCACCAATATTTATATCCATTTTTCACTAGAGATTAGCAAATACCAATAGATATTATAATTATGAAATTTAACCTACAAAAATAAAAAAAAATTGCTGTAAATTGAATTAAAACATATAAAACATGATTTTTTTTTCAGTGTAGATGATTAAAAATAAATTATAATTTACAGATGATTAGTAAAATTTTTCTTTAAAATAAAATTTATGAAATATTTTTATGCTTGCTTTTTCTATCTAAATAGAATTAAAAGTGTATATTATATATGAATTAAACAGATAATAACTATATTATTTTACTTGTTACTAGGCGTCCCAAGCAAAACGTGGTGGTGGGGCACTTTGTTTCGAGTCAGCACCTGTATGGAATGCATATCGTTCAGCAGTTTCTGAGACTGATCAGTGTCCTGGTAAATGATAAAACTGATGACTTGCTTAGCAACTGACTTAAAATGAAGTCTTTTAAACCAATCATTAAATTTGAAACTATGCAGATCTGTAAAATAACACTTCCCAAAAAAGTATTGACTTGTACAAGAATCAACATATTTTATCAGATTTGAATTTTCTATTTTTGTTGGTTAATTATGTATGTTTTAAATCTATTATATCTTATCTTTTTAATTTAGACTATTTTAACTCGTTTGCTCTGTTATATGTATATATGTGTTTATATATATATTCCTTTGTTAACCAGAAAAATTTATATTCATTTTATTTCCTAAATTTATATTTTATTGTTTCGAAACTATGTAGACATAGTTTTACTTAACACAGACATTTAATTGGAATTAAAATGTATTGCTACATATTAGTAAATTTTTATTAACCTGTTAATGCATATGACACACTGAATTGAATTTTTTTCATGTACTCACATAAATATCAAAGAATTTTTTTTTTAATACAACAAAATATAAATGCAATAATTTTGAGTTAAATTCAAAAAAGATTGAGTTAAATAAAATTGGCTGAAAAGACCATGTAGTGAATTTTAATAGGTGCATTCAGGGGTTAAAAAGACCGGTGCATAAAACTTTTATAATTATGTGTATTCCAATACTTATTTATTATTGTGAAATAAAAAATCTCATAAATGAAATGTTTATTTCTCAATAGTCTTGTGGATATTTTCAGAATTAAAAAAATACAACTCTGCTATTTGTTTTCTTAATGTTGAAAATAAAAGAAACATATTTATTTATATAATGCTTTTTGAAGTTCTTATATTTATACATATTGTTCATTTTCAAAATAGAATTTATGAAGTATTTTACTACTACTGAATTGTAAAAAAAATCTTTTTTACCCATATAATAATGATAAATATAAAAAAGTATTTCAAAATTATAAACATGTTAAGTCCTTGCATAGAAAAAATATGCATATAATATGTTTAAAGGAAGAATTTGTTTTTCCCAATGCAGCTTTGATATTTAAATACCAAAGGAAACATATTTTATCCTCTGTCTAATGAACAGTTTAGTTTTTAACACTTGAGAGCAAGTGTTACTTATTGCATTCACCATGTGAAGTTATTTCCTTCCTGTCAGAATGCTAATATTATTGTCCCTTCACCTGCATTAGATTATTAAATTAATTAAAGTTTCAAATATAGTTAATTCCAATTTCTAAAACTAAAATCTGCACCAAGTGAAAGGATTGGCTTTAATGTCATATGTTATGATTTAATCGGTCACGATTAAATCTGTTACCTGAACTCCATCTGGAATATATGTTCCAAATGTGAAGGTAATTTAAAATACCCCATCTCTTTCTCTCTCTAGATATATACATGAATTTTATGGTTAAGTTGGGGATTTTTTTTCCATATTTAATTATAATCGAAATTATCTTTTGATCAGTCAGTATTATCATTTTAGAAAATAAATTATTGACAAATATTAACATTTCCAATATTTCATCAGCTTAGAAATACACCGTATAATTTTTTTAATACTTATATATTCTTGGAATGGTTTTTCAAAATGCATTCTGTAAATGTGTAAAACATTATATAAATTGTTATTAATATTTTGAAATAAGTGCAAATAGTTTTTTTTTTCCAGATAAAGTGTGCTTTTTGAAATAGTTGTCAGTATTTTGTATGCATATTTTATCACAAGAAAAAGCTAGGGGAATAAAGCTTTTAAAACTGAGTCCATATGTTATTGTTACATATGAATATGGCCACCCAGATGGGATAATGGGTAGTGACATTGACTGCCATACCAAAAGGTTGGGGTCCAAATCCTTGAGAAGGTATGGATGTTTATAAATGTTAGTGTCTGTGTAGGATGGCAGCATTCAAAATATACAGTCGGCAGAAAGTCTTTTAAGAGGCTCGGTGGTAGGGAAAGAAGGACAGAAGATTCTTGTACCCATTCCCTAAGGTGCTTTTCATCAAAGTTGGTGTGAAACTGGGCAAAGTTATACTGTTACATATATGGTGCTCGAGGCTCATGCTAACAAGAGATGCAGTCTGGCACTCTTTGCCTTGAGTAGTGCAGAGTTATCTGGAGCTTATTCTGATTAGGTTAGACAAGAGAGATTAATATCAACAACATATAAATGTGGAGTGTGATAGATATTAGAAAAGTAAACTTATTAATTTCTAAACTTTAGTTTAGTGAATATTTATATTGCTTAATAAATAAATACATAAACATTATATCGCTATATTCATTTGCTGAGCTAAACATGAATGCGTAACTAATAATACTGAAAAAAAAAAAAAAAAAAATCAATGAAGATTGAAGGAAAAAGAACAAAACTTTCGCTTTTAATTATATTAAAAAACACTTGTGCTTAAAAAAAGTAACAAGTGCTAAAAGAAAAAGTACAAATGTAAAAAGAGGAATTAAAAAAACATATGATTTACATATGAGGTTGCATAGCCAAATGCAAACAGGCAATCAAAATTAGCATAAAACACAATCCTGGAGTCGCATTGCTACAACTTAAGATAGGATATATCAGACCTATGCATCAGTTTGCAAGCAGTGATAGTTCTGCATAATCTGAGATAGCTAAGTGGAAAGTCAAAACCCCTGTAGAAGATGCGAGTCTTGATGCCACAGGATTACCATAATGGCAGACGATCGGTTCTTGTTGGTATGTGCAAAATGCCGTAGATCACTAATAGCATGGCAGCTGGTGTTGCATCTCTTTGCTGCTGCAGGATCACCCATAACCTGCCAAACTGTGCACCGACTGCATGAAGATGGACTGTACACCCGACGACCTATGGTTTGTGTTCCTTTGTCCTCATCGCATGGCAAAGCACAGATGAATTGGTCCCATGAATATTGCACGGATAACAGAGTAGTGGGGCCACAAGCCCTTTATGGACGAGTCCTGATTTAATATCCAGATTCCCGAAGGGCAATGATATGGTCAGGGACACACTATTGAGCGCCAGACCTCTTTGAAAGAGACCATTACAAAGGAGGAGGCTTACTTGCTTGGGCTGGGATTGCAATAAATGGCCACACCAAACTCTACATGATTCTGATGGTTCCATGATAGCCATACGATATTGTGTTGAAATTCTGCATTGTCTTGTGCACCCTTTTATTGCTGCAAAGGGTACTGACATGATTGGAGGATAACGCCCAGCCACATAGAGCTTGAGGTAGTGCAGAGTTATCTGGAGATGAAAACCATTCCACATCTGCCATGGCCTGCTAGATAATTGGACCTGAATGCCATAGAGCAGGGATGGGCAAACTTTTTCAGTTGTGGGCCAAAAGTCAAAAAAAAAAAAAAAAAAAAAAAAAAAAAAAAAAAAGCTTGGCGGGCCAAGATCAATTTTTCTAAAAATTTATAAAACAATATACAAGTATTACATTAATTCTTTCTCAGGTTCATAGTTGAAAACACTTGTTCACATAAATAAGATGAAGCAAGAATAGTACTGATTTTCTGGGCATGAGATATTAAATTTGGGAAACTTACTTTTGAAAATGATTTGTAAAACTCCAACTTTGGCATATTTAGAAACAACTGCTTGAGATGATTGGTATATTGCAACTCAATTAATTCAAGCTGCAAATCTGACCTCACTGCTTCGCAATTTACATTGAAAGGCATTGTAAAAATATCCAATTCTGTTTAAATGGCACTCGAATCTTGAAATCTGCGTTCGAACTCAAAATGCAGTTTTTTCAAGCCATCTTCATAATTCATTCATCATAAGCTTCTCTTCATTTACTGAGGGTATTGAATTTAACCTCGGGAAATGAGACAAGTCGTTCTTAGCTAGCTACCCAGCTAACATATTAGTTTTAGTTTAAAAAAGAAGACCTGTGAAAGATGCAAAGTTCGAAAGCCATTCTGTATCTTCTAACATTTTGTACTCTGCAGAACACTGTTTCTCATGGAAGAATGACACAATGTCGTCTTTCAGCTGCCAAACTTGAGCGAAACTAGACTATCTTTCTGCACTAAGTCACCTTATTTTCATGTCATACAGTACATCAGAGCATTCAGATTGCACGGACTGAAGAAAATCTCAAAACTGCCTGTGAGTAAGCCCACGAGATTGAATAGTATTTACAAGCTTCATGACCGCATCAAGCATGGGTTTCATATTCAATGCAGATCTACACAGAGCATCTTCATGGATAACACAATGCAGAAAAACAACATTGTTCCCAGGATAGTTTTGATTAAAGAGTCTAAGAAATCCAGATTTTTTTTCCTGTCATATTTGCTCTCCGTCGGTAGTAATATTACATGTATTTGTTACGGGCACAAGTTAAAAATCCTCCCTGAAATTCAAGAAAAATATCACATCTCGTTGCAGTTCCCTTTAAAGAATGCGTGTACGCCAGTTCCTCAGTAATTTCAAAGTTCTCATCAACACCTTTTATAAATAATACTAATTGAGCAGTAGCATTTATATCAGTGCTTTCATCCTTAGCTAAATAGCAAAATTTAAACTGGCCAATCTTTGACTCTTAATTGTGGTGTCTAATTTTTATTGATGTCTTCGATTCTAGAAGTCGCAATTTTTCGAGATAAGCTTACAGTCTCAAAATTATTTTTCTTGTCTGAACATAAAACATCACAAACTTGGATCATGCATTGCTCAACAAACTTCTCATCACTGGGAACTTTATTATTGTTAGCAGTATCGTATGCTACAATGTAACTTGCATGCGTAGCTGCTTCTTGGATATTGTTTACCTTCTTGAAAATATTTTGTTGGCTTTTTAATTTTTTACAAAGACTTTCTGCATCTTGTTTACTTACATATTCGGACATTGCTTCATAATTGGAATTCTTATGCTTAGATGTGAAATGATGAGAAATGTTATATTTTTTGAAGACTGCTACAGCATCATTGCAGATGAGACACGATGGTTTATCATTTACAAATGTAAAAAAATGTTTCCATGTCCATTCATCATTAAAAGCACAGCTCTCTGAATCAACTTTACATGTTTTTTAGTTGCCATTTTGGGGTTGAAATAGTTTAAGAATAACCCAAACAAGCACTAACTACACTATACTTTTAATTAATATCACCACTATTCACAATGATGCTATATGTCCACAATCTTTTCATATGCAATCAATAATATTAGAACTTAAGAAGAAAAAGCTGCGGGCTAGAGCTTAAAATGCGCAATCTGCCACTTGTGAGGTCTAATTCAGCTGTATTGGATTCCCATATGTCTGCTCCCCAAGAAAGAGATAATGCTTGTTGGTGCCAATCTACAGCTATAACTAACAAAGAACTTCTGCTTTTAACACTTTACAGGTTGAAAGCCGTCTGTGTTTGCTATTTCCGTCAATTTATGTTTTGTAATACAAAAACAGAGAAAGTAAAGAGATCATAAGTCCTTTGGAAAAAAATGAAGAAAAAATATAATATTTAAACAAAGTAGAAAAGGAGATGGATATATAATATATATTTCTTTTAATTTGCCTTGGATTGGCAAATCAAAATTCTATCCACAGGCAGGATAGAACCTTCTGGTGGGCCGTAGTTTGCCCATCCCTGCCATAGAGCATGTGTGGAACATATTGGGGCTAATAGGTTGCAGCATGTTGCCATGCCCTCCTCCATGAGCTCTGGCATGAATTACTACAGGAATGGTCACTACTGCCACAACAAGTATCAACGACACTATTGACAGCTTTGGCATTGTCAAGCATGCATTGCATGTCAGCATGCTAGAGGGTATCATACCTGTTATTACTGTTATGTTGTCATTCATCCAACCCATTTGGTCTTTTATGATGTGTTAGTCATAATACATGCATTTTTTATGTCTTTGCTTTATTGTTTGCTATATGGTCTAGTAATAAAACACTAACCTCTTGGATCAATTTTATGCATATCCATTAGTTTTTCTTTTATTCCATGTTTTGCTTTTATTACTTATTTTTGGAGCAGAAGTGTAATCAATTAAAAAGAAATTTAAATCCCTTATGATTAGGTGATGCATTTGATTTTGAAATGCATACTCTAAATAATATTTATAGAATGAATTTTTTATTTTGAAGTGATTAAAGATAAATCATAAAAATCTACTCTGTCATTGTGCTATTAAGCAGGTTAAAAGCATCAAAATTAATTTACATAAACGGATTTTTTCGGCAGTTAAAATTTAGGATTTTAAATAAATTCTGGCATTTTAGAAGTAAGTTGCTACTTATAAGTGGACAAATTAGTGAAGTTCATAGGAAGACATATATAAATGCAATCATTTGTTAAGTATAAGATTCTACAAAATATCTGAATAAGCAGAAAATTTCAATTTCGAAGTCAATAACTGAAAAGATAATAATATCTTAATAAATATTAAAATAAGTCAATGTTAAAATGATGTTTTAGTTATTTTATTCTAGAAACTTCCCTATATTTTACATTACACATTATACATAAACATATGAAGATAAAATGTCTTGAAGATACGTAACAATATTCAGTTAGAATTATTACTTATAATGCCAGATTGTCTTCTTATTCATCACACACATTACTTTCCCTGTTATCATGATTTTGTTCCACTTTTTCTTCTGCTATTATTAAAAATAAAACATTTGAATATGCAAATTTCACAAATCACATATTTATTAAAAGGAATGTTAAACTAACATATATTGTGGGTATATATAATATACACTGCTTGTAAAATTTAAAGAATAATCTGAAAAATATGCTTATTGATCAGTTTTCAGTCAATGTCCAATGGTATCATTTGTTGTTAATTATCTGCAATAGAATGCAAAATTGGATTTTTTTGTTAGTGTATGAATTATGAAAATTAGGCAATTGACAACGTGTTGTACAACAGATACATTGAAATTTGTTGTTTAAAGTAGATTGCAAGAGTGGCTTGTAATCATTAACTATGATTTAAAGGTATCATTTAAGTCAAGGCCAACAGCGGAAGTTAATTGGTAAATTTAAGAGTAGGGACTAAACATACACTGAGGTTCTCAAGATTTGAAAGCCCCTCAAAGTGTCAAATCAAGAAGTCAGGACTTTTTTTTTTTTTTTTTTTAAGATGTAAAACAATTGGTAAGTAAGGGCAGACCAAAACAACAAGACTGTTATCTGCTATTGTTGGCATGAAAAAAACCGTGAAGCAACTGTGAGAGATTTGCTTTTAGACCTCCAGGCTGCCACAAGAACTTGATTTAGTCAGTTTGCTACTGCACAAAGGCTTCATGAGATTTAACTTTATGCAAGAAAATTCATGGTTTGTGTTTCACGCCCTTCATCTTCAAAAGGGACCCATTTAAGTTGGTGTCATTGTCATGCGCAGTGGAGCCAAGAGAAATGGGACCATATCCTGTTTAATAATAGGTTCATATATACCTTGAATTGTGATTCTAGACATGTTTTGATCTAGAGAAACAGAGCTTGCCTTCTCTTATTCATGAAAAATCCCATTTCTATGGAAGCAGTTTCAAGGTTTAGAGTGGAATCATGAAAAAGGTCAGGCTGAGTTGTACATCTTTGATGGAGGTTCTGTAACCAGTCAGATAATGTGGACAAGATCTTGGAACTTCAGGTAAAACCATTTTGAAGTACTGTTAACACAGAGTTGTTGCTGTTAGTTGACAGTGCTCATTAACATTGAGCATCTTCGATATTAGAATACTTGGAAACAGAAGGTATCACTTAAATGGATTGTGCAGCTTATTTTTCAGGTATTGAACCTGACTGAGAATGGATTTAATGCCTTAGACTGCCAAAAGCCTCTTTGAATCTTCCATAATTTGAAAAATATACTTTTAGAAGACTGCCATGCAATTCTAGAAGATTTGGACAACAGGTTAATGAATTCTATGAAATCAAAATGCGATGTTTGCATTTTTATTAGAAATGACCATACACCCTATTAAAGAAAGATTTCTTCAAAACAAGAGGAATCATTTTCCCATTTTTATACAATTTCCAAAAATTTAAGTTCAATATTTTGAGACTAATAATTGGTAAAAATGGTAATTTATGTTATGTAATACTTTTATGTATTTCAAATAATTTTTCAGTAAGTTTTATTTCTTTCAATATCCTTTAATTTTGCTGAGCAGTGTATATCTACCAAGAATTATTTTGCATATAAAATGTAACTGTTCATTTAACTTTGAAGCAGCATGCTACATCAATATTCAGTTAATCCTTTGACGCGCTTTATAATTTTTTTTAACTAAAAACTATAGAAATTGAGTATTATGATCCTAGAGGCAAATAATATATGAATTAAAAAAATCTACTCTTGCCCATTGTTCTGTGGGTTGTGGTCGCACTGTGAAACCACTGCGCGTCTAGGACTTTGAAATTTACTGATGTATTAGGAAAAAAAAAAACTTACCATTTTCCGCGCGCATTTCCAATAAATAATGAAATTTATGAATTTAAAAAAAAATGTATGTAAGAATTACATTATATATAATTTTTTTACATTATTTTACAAAGTAAATCATCAGAAAAAATTTAAAAAATAAACATTTATGTAATTTTTCTATAGCAGTGAAAATATAAGTACCTACATAATAAGGATATTTGGATAAATGGATTAAAAACTCAATAAAAGGATAAAAAAGAACTCAGTGTTTTTTTTTTTTTTTTTTTTTTTAATTTTAAAGAACACTTTTTTTTTTTTTTTTTGTGACACTGTTCAAAGCATGTTTTGCCTCTTTGGTACATACATAAACCCACATTGCACGTTTCGCACATACATCTTGTCCTATCAGGTTTGTTCCTTGTGCTACAAAATGTACACTGCCTGGATTTAAATTTCACTGGTATATGTCTAGTGTTATTTAGTTTCTTTTCATCTGGCACATGAAATTTATGGTTTTTTATGTTAATGGGGGGGGGGGCTTGGTCTTTTTGGCTTCCTACTGATCGTTCGTTTCCCATTCACACTTATTTTATTCGTATTTCGTCCCAAAATATTCAGAAAATATTTTTAATTTAAATAAAACTTTTACGCGATTTCTACTTTTAATTATAGCAAAGTATATTTACATTAAATTTAAACCACAGGAAATAATTTATAAAATCACAATACTAGCTTGGGGAGCAAGTGTGTTGATGTCAGAGAAAAGTATTTGGAAAAGAAAGACCTTTTTACTGGACAGGTGCATGTATTGTTTAGTAATAAAATAACTCTGTGGTTTCAAAGCCCTTTATCTATATCCAGGTAAAAATAAACATTCCTATTTGAAAAGCAAGCGAACGCCATTGAGAAGCAAATGCCAGTGGTTTCAAGGCGCGACCACCGAGCTTTTAGAGGATTGTAAGCATTGTGACACAATGCTCTAGTGGCGCAGTGGTTGTGCCCTGAAGCCACATAGCAAATGCCATACATATAGAGGTTTTTTTATATATGCAGTTTAATTACTGCAATTTTTTATTGTTTATGATAAAAATCATGATATGCGATGACTAACTTTTGAAATTTAAAAGTTGTTTATATTAATAAAAGGAAGTTATTTTGTCTCATCGAAAACAAATTTTAAAAGGCATCCGATCTGAAGTATTAATACCTAAAACATATATGATTCTACAGTCATTTTGTGTTATTTAGATGTAAAAGATCAGTAATCAATCCATTTTCACTCAAAAATTTCGGAAAAAAGAGGAGAAAAAAAATTCAGAAAATGGTGGTTTCCGGGTGCAACCGCCGTGCGTCAAAGGGTTAAATTAAGAAATGGTGCATCTTATTACATTAAAAATAAGTAATGAATCTGATACTTAAACTTGTTTCAATTAAAAAAAATTAGGATACATGCATAATAGTGCGTTATATCACTGAGTGGACGTTCCAAGATTTACTGGATATTAGTAACAGCGTACATAATAATGAATGCTATATTAAACATGATACATATACCAGTATGATCTAATTCAATTGATAAATTATGCGCAGTATGATATAAGGAAAATTAAATAAAGTAACAATAAAATATACCACATTATGAAATAAAGGATGTAAAATATACTGAACACTACAGTATAAGCTTTGGTTTTTATGCACAGAAAATCCTTGTAAGATGACAGAGCAATGTAGAATCAGTACCATATAATATACTGTTTCAAGAGAGAAAAATTAAAATTATTTTGTACTTGTCTGTTAGCTGGGTGCAATATAAATTCAAGATGCTTAAATGCATGAAATATGATAAATTGCAAAATATGATATCCTTGTTAAACTAAGTAAAAAAACTAGGGCACTATATTTGATCAGTGGGTGATTAGTGGATCTATGGAATTCTTAGATTCACCTTTTCTCTAATTACATTTTGCAGATTTCCAAGAATTCGAATATATTATTGGTTCCTTCATTTGAATGATTCAGTAGTTGATGATATAAGTATTTGTTGGACACTTTGCAAATATTAAATATCCAGTATTGTGAAATAAAGAGCTAGCTTAGTTTTTAGATTTAATGAACAAGCTTTCATCTACTTTGGCATCAAGTTGACTTATCATTTCTTTTTCATTTTGTGTGTGTTATTTTAATGATGCAGGATAGACTTTATTCCATTTCTCGAAATTTTTGCATTCTTGAGTGGTATTTTCTGCTAGTAACATCCTTGAGTAATGCAAAAGAATTTCCAGAAATCATTTATGTTTACTTTTCCACATAAAAGTTATTAAAAACATATGCTTTCATCTGTGTGGTAGGGGAAAAAAAATGGATTACTCTCCTTAAAGAAAGATCTTCTGTATTATTTTCATACTACAGAAAAATAGCATGAAAATGGTTACAATATGGTGCAACACCTCCTTATAGAAGGAAGCCGGGACACTGAAGCGAGGGGAAGCTCTGACGTCACAGGTAGTCGTCTCTGACTCACCTCGCTCCTTCAAACAAAATTAAAGCCCCGTAGTTGAGCCAAGAGCGACGAACGTGGAGCGGTTATTTGCGTTAGCAACAGAGTTTTTATATTGTCTCGTGCTTTTATAATTTCATACGATGCCTCATAAATGTGCTGTAACCACATGTCGTGGTAATTATAAAAACGGACCAAAAGTGGCTGTATTCAAGTTTCCAAATGAGACTGAATTCCGGATGAAATGGATAAGGAGTCTACGAAGAAAAGATGGCTTTCAACCTACTAAACATACCAGAGTAAGTTCAATTTTACTGCATTTTTTATGTTTTGTATCTTTACATTTTTTTATTACTTTTATTGATAGGTATGTGATGTTTATGCTTACGATATTAGATTTTGATCTGTGGGTAAGAAGTTTTATGTTTGAAAGATTTTAATCTTGCCTGTTTTAATCATTTCAAAAAAATATTTTCCTTCAAAGTTTTATGAATGAAATAAAGTTCCATATAACAGGAATAATTCTAAATTTAGTAGTTACATAAATGCCAATAATTTGTAAATGCTTTCTAGTATATTGTGCAGGCAGATTCTGTAGTTATTCCAAATTTATCATAATTTATATGACAAGGAACTACTAAGTAATCATAATAGGTTTCATTTTAAAATTTTTGTAATGATATATGAAAGTTTGGTATGATGTATTTAAGGTAATTATTTGTATTTGGTAACCAGTGTTTGTTGTAAACAATTATCTCAAATATATAATTTTCTTTAAATGTAAATAAAGCTGTAATCATTATGATGAGCATTCCAGATTTTACAAATTACTTAAATTATACACGTAATTGAAATGATATTACTGGTTTTTTAATTCGTATTTATGTATCAAATTATTTATTTAAATCATAGGGCTTATTGACTTCTGTTACTAAATATTAACATGCATCTAACTTTTGTACACACAACAAGTTGATTTTTGAATATTTTCTTTTATAGGTATGTGAATTACATTTTCGATCAGATGAAATAATACGAGAAATCGAAATGTATGATGAGAAATCAGCAAAGTTAATTAAAGCCCCAATTTCTAGGCCACGTTTGAAAAAAGGATGCATACCTTCTCAGTTCCCTGATGGCCCATCCTACATGTCATCAAATTCTGTATCGAGAATGTCACCAGAAAAGAAGAAAGCTCGTTTAGAAGAGAAATACCTGGAGAAAGCGATAGAAGAAAGTTTGAAAATGAAAGAACGGTATGATAATGAACGATCATTTGAAAGTTTAATTGAATTCAATAATTGCCTAGAACATCAGATTTTAGAAACATTTTGGACAACTGTACATACTGAAAATTCAACTATGTTACTTGATATTTTAAGTGACCCAGCTCCAGAAATTCAAAAATCGGTAGTAATAAATGAGGATTTAACAGTATGTGTTTATATTAAAAACATCGCTATAAAATCTATTGGTAAATTTGTTTCCCCTCTAAAAATTAGTAATGTAAATATGTTTCTAGAAGTACTAAAGGAAGTTGAAAGTCTGTCTCATAACTTACAAAATGAAGAATATATTAAGAATTCTATACAAATTGTGGATGATATGCTTTCAGAATTGAAAAGAGTGTTACCTGAAAAAGAAACTGAACTGAACTTCCTTTCAGAGCAAGTAAATAAACTAAATGTAAAGAAAGAGAAGTATCGATATACTCCAGATTTACTTATTTTTTGCAGTTTGTTAAACTCGATCTCACCGCATGCATACAAGTTTTTACGACATTCAGGTTACATTTCTATTCCCCATCCACGTACTATTCGTAGAATTTGTTCAACGTTTTCTCTTAATCCTATTACTGAGCAATTTAATGATGACTTTTTAGGATATGTTAAACAAAGATGCGCAAGGATTTAGAAGAAAATGATAAAACTGTAATTATTATGATGGATGAAGTGCATTTAAATTCATGTTTCGATTTTAAAGGAGGAAATTTGTGTGGCATGGCCTACAACTGTGAAAAAGCTGCTACAAGTGCGTATGTTTTTATGATACGTAGCTTATTATCACCTTTCAAGGATGTGGCACATATATTACCAGTTAAATCATTAAATGCTGAGGATCTGTATCACGATCTTAAGAAAATTATAATTGGTTTAGAAAATATAGGTTATAGAATTGTGGCAGTTGTCTCTGACAATAATTCAATAAATAAAAAAGCCATGTCATTATTTTGTATGCCTCCAAAATTAGTATTGTGTATAAAAACCCTGCAGAATTATCTCGGCCACTATTTTTTGTTATTGACTCAGTGCACATCTTGAAGTGTGTCAGGAACAACTGGATAAATCAAAAAACTTCTGGGCAATGTTTATTTTATCCAAATTTTGAAAATTTTTCCAAGGTCGAAACAGCGGCATTTGCATGCATAAAAAGTCTCCATTCATTAGAGGCAGGCAGAATTGTAAAATATAGTTATGGTTTGACTCTGAAAGCTCTGTATCCAACCAATTTGGAAAGACAAAATGTCAAGCTAGCATTACAAATATTTGACAGTCGTCTTGCAGAGGCAATAATGGTTATTGGTAAAGAAAATAGTATTTTAAATTACGAAACAACAGCTGAATTTATTAAAATTATATCTACATGGTGGTCAATAGTCAATGTCAAAAGTATCTTTAAAGGACACCATAAGATGAATGAGTATCAAAAGCCGTTAACTGTGCAAAATGATGATGTTAGATATATTTATTTAAATAAGTTACTTGAGTGGTTAGATCAGTGGAAACTTTTAGGCTGTTCTAGTGGTGGACTAACTAAGGAAACACATTTTGCATTAACACATACTAGCTGTTGAAAAAATATTTTCGCATCTAACAGTTACTGTTACACATTATTGTGAATTCCTTATTATTTTTTTTCTACTCATGTATGCTGTCTGTTTAACCTTGAGATCACTTGAAAAGTAATAGTAACGAAAAATTCATTTCTATGCATCTATGTAAATAAGTGTCTGGGTTGTATTTTAAGTGGTCCTTATTATTAATGTGGATATCAAATTAGTGTTAACATATGGTAAGATTCTTTATCATTATAATTGACTTGAAATATTGAAAAATTCATTTCCTTGCCCTTAATTTGTTGTGTAAAAAAGTGTCTGCATTATGTTTTTATGTGGCCACTACTTTTATCATTTGGGTATAATTTTGGTGTTAACATGATAAAATACTTTATCAAAGTAACAGTTATATGTTTCAAAATGCTTACAAAATGTTATGTATATAATAACTGCCACTGTTATACTGGTAATGGGTCATTATACTTTTGTTGATATGGACAGATATTGACTGTTTTACATTCAGATGACTTGAAATATTGAAGAAGGCATGTCCTTTTTTTAATTTCTCATCGCGTAAAAAAGTGTCTCGGTTTGTGTTTTAGTGCGGCCGTTACTTTTATCATTTGGATATAAGTTTTGTGTTAACATATGGTAAAATGCTTTCTCCTGATAAAAGTGATATGTTTCAGCATGGGTACAAAATGATATGTATATAATAACTGCCACTGTTATACTGGTAATGGGTCATTATACTTTTGTTGATATGGACAGATACTGACTGTTTAACATTCAGATGACTTGAAATATTGAAGAAGGCATTTCCTTGCCTTTAAATTGTCATTGCGTAAAAAGGTGTCTCGGTTTGTGTTTTAGCGCAGCCACTACTTTTATCATTTGGGTATAAGTTTGGTATTGACATATGGTAAAATGCTTTCTCCTGATAAAAGTTATGTTTCAGCATGCTTACCGAATGATATGTATATAATAACTGCCACTGTTATACTGGTAATGGGTCATTATAATTTTGTTGATGTGAACATATACTGACTGTTTTATATTTAGATGACTTGAAATATTGAAGAAGGCATGTCCTTTTTTTAATTTGTCATCGCGTAAAAAAGTATCTCGGTTTGTGTTTTAGTGCGGCCACTACTTTTATCATTTGGGTATAAGTTTGGTGTTGACATATGGTAAAATGCTTTCTCCTGATAAAAGTGATGTTTCAGCATGCTTACCGAATGATATGTATATAATAACTGCCACTGTTATACTGGTAATGGGTCATTATAATTTTGTTGATATGAACATATACTGACTGTTTTATATTTAGATGACTTGAAATATTGAAGAAGGCATGTCCTTTTTACTTCCTTGTACGAAGTAAAAAGGAAGTATTGTAATCGCGAAAAGTTTCAGGCAGCATATTTCACCGAAAATATCCATTTTGACCGCTATCGAATGCAATTTAACGATGTTTTTGCACCATATCTGTACGTAAGGACAGAATAAAATACTCTTTTCCTTCAAAAAAATTATAAAACTGCTTAAAAAAACTTAAACTAAAATTAATTCTGAAGAGAATTTTTCGTGGCTTCTGTACGAACGTATGTACGTACGTTCGTGCGTACGTACATATCTCACATAACTCAAAAACGAGTAGCCTCAGAACGTTGAAATTTTGTATATAGGACTGAACATGTATATGTGCACCTCATATTTTGGTTGCAATCGGCCACACCAAACGTATATAAATATATTTATATATATATCCACTCTATGACTTGAAATATTGAAGAAGGAATTTCCTTGCCTTTAATTTGTCATCGCATAAAAATGTGTCTGGGTTATGTTTTAAGTGGCCACTACTCTTATCATTTTGATATAATTTTTGTGTTAACATATGATAAAATGTTTTATCGAGGTAACAGTTATATGTTTCCAGCATGATTAGAAAATTGTATGTTTATAATAGCTGCTGCTATTATACTGGGAATGGGTCATTATAATTTTGTTCATATGGACATGCACTGACTGTTTTATATTCAGAGCACTTGAAAGATGATAATATTGAAAAATTCATTTTCGTGCTGTTGAGTGTTTGCTGCATAAAATGGTATCTGGGTTGTATTTAAATGGCTACCACTTAATGTTTAGTAAGTGGTTATCATTTGGTGTTAACATACTGTAAAATGCTTTCTCATGATAAAAGTTGTGTTTCAGCATGCTTACAAGATGACAAGTTTATGGTAACTGCTGCTTTTATACTGAGAATGGGTCATTATAATTTATATTTTTTATATGGGCATGTACTGACTGTTTTACACTTAAAAATATTGAAAAATTCATTTCCTTGTCTTTAATTTGTTGTTGTGTAAAAAAGGGTCTATGTTGTGTCTTTAAGTGGCCATTACTTATATCATTTGAGTATAATTTTCATGTTACCATATGATAAATTATTTTATCAAGATAACAGTTATGTGTTTCAGCATGGCGACAAAATAACAGGTTTGTAATAACTCCTACTATTATTCTGGGAATTGGCTGAATAAAGGGTGTCTCTGATTAGGAGCACTCATTTCACAAACCTGTGATTTTCATGTGCATTTTGAAATTACCGGTGTCCCATAATTAAGACTGGTGGCTTTCTGGACAAATCATTTTGATATATTCTTTGCTTAAATTAAACAAGCCTGATAGCGAGTAACTTAGAAGATCACGATTTTAGCTTGGAAAAATTACAACAAAATTGTGTTGAATGTAGTGACCAGATACTTTCAAATTGGATACTGGTGCATAGGTAAAACATTTTTATTATTTTCTATATTTGAAACATTAACTGATAATCACTTCCTTTACACAACATCAATAAATGTTTTTACATATACTGGTGATGCTGACATCCATTTGCTGTTGAATGTATCTTTATATGCTTCATAAATAATAATAGCCATCGTATAAAATTTAATATCATTTGTGCACCTGAAGTGTTTTAAATGGTAATAGACGGTCTTCTCAAGTGTTTGCCCGATATTTATCCATATTATGGCAGTATCGTAATACATTTTGAAACTATTAATTGGCTGTTGTAAAAAGTTAATAACGGTGTTTGTAATTGCCAGACAAAATGGGTTGAAATTTAACGAATAGAAACTTGAACTTGCAGTATCAAAATTTAAATATTAAGGTCACATAGTCTCATCTTATTGTTTCTGATGAGACCCAATTAATATAGAAGCAGTTTTGAAATTTTCACACCTGTTAATAAATAAGAATTGATGAGATTTCTTAGTATGGCAATATGCTTAATGAGATTTTTGCTTCAATTTTTACAAGAAAGTTTGAATAATTTATTGATAAAAAGAGATCAGCTGGTTTTAACTTATTTGTATGTTATAACTTAGGTGTTGTGTTGTTATGCTGACTGCTTGCATAAAATTGTAAATAAAATTTTTTTATTTTTCACTTGTGAATCTTTATTTTCAAGTTCAGCTATATAACTAACACAATACAGTTAAGTACATATACAACTAATATTATTGGTTCTACAGATTTAAGCAATAATTTTAAATTGCACATTGAATTATTTGCTAAGCAAACCTCTGATATACTAATTTATTTGAAACTTGCAAGACACATAGCATATTATAGACAAAATTTAGTGCATTTTTATACCATTTTCTTTTAAAGACAAATTACTGATTGGAAGAAAAATGAAATGATATGTAATAGTTTGTATGCAGATAATTTGGGTTTTTTTCATAAATATTAGAAAAATATAAAGCAATATTAAATTATGAGGGAAAAGTCAGAAATTCCTTTTTTGAGTTAGTATGGCTGATTTTTAACTTTTTAAATGCTGCTGTGAAACCTACAAGGAAGTATAATTCATTAAAGTCAAGAAATAAGAAACAAAAAATTCTTAAATTTATGTCAAATTTTATTGTGTTAAATTTTGAAGTAATTAAATTATTCATTATATATAATTGAATCTCTGAATAAAATCCCACCCAAGTATCTATATCAAATAGTGAAATCAACGTTAAGTACGGCACTAGCGTGCAGCCTGTTTTGTTTCGTTGCTCTCTCGGGGTTTCGACATAGACGACTACGCGTGACGTCACAATCCAGTGTCCCGGCTTCCTTCTATAAGGAGGTGTTGTATGGTGTAGTATCTAAATTTAGTTGATAACAGCAATCCACATTTGAAACTGGGGAAAAAGGATTTTTTATTATGTAAATATTCTAATTAAATTACATTTATCATTCCTTTTTTTTTTCTCTTGAAACCATCTGTGGTTTTATTATGTTTTGCTGTATTTTTAAGAGCAGATTCCATGACATTAGAAATCACATGTGATAGTTATCCTAGCTGCTATTAAAAATTTTTGGATAACTCAAAATTTGATTGTTGGTCAACTGCACCAATATTTCCAAGAATGGAAAGATATATTTCCAAGACCATTAAGTACCACTGATATTGAATTGTTAAGTACCATGATACTGAAAATAATACAGATCTTTCTGTATCGAGAGTAATATTTTTTTTTATCACACAGATGAAGGAATCTGTTTACAATAGTGAAATTTAGCAAATTATTTTTAACATTGTTTATGTTTTCAATAGGATTAGTAAGCTAGCAACTGTGATCTTTTATCTATATCAATAGACACAACTGTATACATTGTTTATACCTAGCCAATAATCAAATAAAATTATTTTTTCTAATGTAAATGAGTATGGGAACAGAGAGATAAGTTCAAATACTGTATGATGATTTTGCTCATCAACATATTTACACTCATACAGTTGTGTTTCAACTATGAAGATTGAAAGTCTGAAAGTTGAGTTGTAATATGAGAAAGGACACAAGATTCTATATGCTACATTTTCATCACATTGGGACAATATGCATATGCATTTTTTTATGATTGGTATTACTATGTCCAATACTGTCTGCCTAATATGCAAATGTTACAGATTTTTTTCATCTTGAAACTTCAATGATATAATTAGTATTATTACATTTTCCTTGGCTTGCTGTAAACTGCAGATGATATGGGAGCACAATAATAAATCTCGAATTTCAGTCTTTTTGAGATAACAATATATATGATGTGATGTGTGTAATATATGTACACAGGGTGTATATAATTAAAGAACCATATTTCAAAGCTTCTTATAGGCGAAATCAGTGGTCAGAAAATCGCAAAATTTTGTGGCAGACTTAATGAAGGGATCAGAATTTCTTTCAGTGAAGGGGAAAAAAAGTTACAATAAGTTTACAAGATCACGCTTTGTTAGTAAAATTGTTTTACCAAGACAGTAATATCATAGTAGCTGTTCTACAAAAATTTTGGACCTTCAGGGGTATTCTAAGGGGTCCAATGAATGATAAAAATTTTCAGAAAATAATTACAAAATTTGAAGAAATGGGATCGTTTTTTGTTCGTCCTGGAAGAGGAAGAAACCCTGTTTCTACAGAAGCAGTACAGGAGGTTGTGCTTCAAGTCACAGAAGATATAGCTGAAAACTTTCAGGCTAGTGCCATTGTCTAGCATATAGTAGAGCCGCTGGATAGACCACGTTCAACTGTCCATAAGATCTTGCAGAATATTATCTGACATTATCCTTACAAACTTTCACTAGTGCAGCGGTTGCTTCCATGTGATTTTGATGCTCGACTCCGATTCTCACTTCAGTTTCTTGCTCGCTTGGAGATCAATTCAGAATGACCTTCAAATATCCTCTGGACAGATGAAGCACATTTTTATTTAGATGCTGCAGTGAATACTCACAGCAGTCGAATTTAGGAATCAGAAAATCTGCACCCTGTCTTAGAGGTGCCATTGCATTCACCAAAAGTGAGAGTATGGTGTGGATTTTCTGTGTCATTTATTCTCGGCCCATACTTGTTCGAGGAGTTAATATTCGCGGGTCCAGTGACATGCTCGATCATTGGGCAGCAATATATATTGCTGTTAAGAGAACAAAGAAGCACATCAGTGTCTTGCACACACAATCTTTATGCAAGATGGAGCACACTGTACAGTGTGTTATGAATGTTTTTAAAGTCGTTTTACAGAAAATTATGTCATTAGCCGGCACTTTAGTACTATGTGGCCTCCCTGATTCCCAGGCCTCAATCCATGCAATTTTTGGCTTTGGGGACATTTGAAACATCTGGTAAGTCATGGCAAACCAAGATGTGCTGAACATTTCCCAGCACACACTTCGGTCAACTGCGGAATGTGCGATCTTGCAATTTCAGATGGTAGCTAAAAATGATGGCCATTATGTGGAAAATATTTTTTGTGACAAAAATTTTTAAGACATTAAAACTATTGTAAAGGTGTTGCTAAATGTATAATTTATTAATATAATGTCCTCTGGTGACACTATTTGTAACTAATTTTTTTTCGCTCAAAGAAATTCTCAGCCCTTCATTAAGTCCGCCACTAAATTTCACAATTTTCTGATCTCTGGTTTTGCCTGTAGGCAGCTTTGAAATAGGGTTCTTTAATTATAGACACCCTTTATATATTGGGGGGAATTTAATAACTTCAAGAGAGGAATGTGGTCAACCTTTTATTTACCTGCTAAGGTAGCTGCTTTTTAGTTTATGAATATAAAAAAGTACTTTTATTGAAGTTTTGGCATTTATCAACATTTTATCTTGCTTAATTTATAAAAAGAATCTAAATTTAAATGAATATATATATGTAGTTTTCGAATTTATGAAAGGAGGAAGGGGGATGATCATCTAGGGTGCATCTTGATCATCAAAAGGGTGCATGGGACAAAAAAAAGTTGAGAACTACTAGAAATACATATACAGTGGTGGCCAAAATTGTGGACACTTGGAAATTTTTATGCTTTTGAACTTAGAAATTGTTACGTTTCGCAAAATGCAAACTTGTATATATCATTTTAAAGAGAATTTATTACTGAATTCAATACAAAACACAAAATTCAATTATTTGCAATACAAAAAACGTTATATGTACTTTAATATAAATAAAAAACACAGTTATGAAGTGGTTTGTAATGTCTAGCTTTCCTGGGCAATCACTGTTCTTGTTCTGAGAACCAATCAAATGTTAGTAGCTGCAAGTAGAAGCTGACATCATGTTTAAACTTGAAACAATTCATTATTTTGCTTTGTTCTGTAGAAGGAGGACCTGTTTCTTATACACTGCAATTACAAGTAGGAATTTTTGTAAAAATTTTTAATATTTATTCAAGAAGCAATGACATCAAATAAAAGAGTAGACTAGACACCTAGAAAGAGATGCAATATTATTGTGTTAACGAGAAAGTGGTCTTTCCTATGCAGAAATTGCAAGACAGGTGGGTGGTTCAGTGACTACATCTGGAGTCCGAAAGTTTTGTTTACGATATCAGGAGACAAATTCAATAAAAAACAAAGAAGGAAAAGGCCGAAAAAGGTGCATCACATCTATTGAGGACAGAAGAATAAAAAGACTATGTCTCCAAGATAGAAAAATGTCATTAGCGGCCATCTAAATGATACTGGTGTTTCTGTCAGTTCAAGAACAATCAGGAGAAGATTAACAGATGTTGGACTGAGAGGTAGAATTCCACAAAAAAAAACCTTATCTTAATTTTCAGCAACGAAAAAAAAAAAAAAAAAAAAAAAAAAAAAAAAAAAAAAGACTACAGTGGGCAAAGGAACACATTAATTGGACAGATGATCAGTGGTCACAAGTTATATGGAGTGATGAAACTAAGATATCGTTATTCGGTAGTGATGGGCGAAAATATGTAAGACGTAGAATAGGAGAAGAGCTACATCCTGACTGCATTCAAGCAACTGTGAAGAACCCAGTTAGTGTTATGATTTGGTCATGCACATCAGCAGATGGTTTTGGTCGCCTTCATGTCATTGATGGGACACTGAATGCCAGAAAATACATTGACACTATTCTAGAACCAAAACTTCTACCTTTCATCAGAAATCTCTTTCCCAACAATGCTTCGTTTATTTTTCAGCAGGATTCTGCTCCTTGCCACATGGCCAAAATATCGAAAGAGTGGTTTCGTACAAAGAGCATTAAATTGTTGCCATGACCAGGAAACAGTCCTGACCTCAAACCTATCGAAAATTTGTGGCACCGTTTAAAAACGCTTGTCCGAATGAGGCACCCATCAAATAAAAGGGAACTAATTGAGGCTATAATTGTTTCCTGGCATCATGTAATAACGAAAGAAGAGCTTAAAACTCTTGTCAGCTCAATGAAACGTCGATGTGAAGCTGTAATAAAAAATAAAGGATACCCTACTAAGTACTGATAACTCACTGCAATCATCACTGTCTAATGTATATCGATAACTATTATCGTTTAACTTTTTTTGTATTGCAAATAATTAAATTTTGTGTTTTGTATTGAATTCAGTAATAAATTCTCTTTAAAATGATATAGTATACAAGTTTGCATTTTGTGAAACGTAACGTTTTCTATAAGCATACAAAATTCAAAAACATAAAAATTTCCAAAAGTGTCCACAATTTTGCCCACCACTGTATATGGAACAATGATAAGAGTTAAGTACAAAGTGCTTTTTCTTGCAAGCTATCAAAACAGCATAATTAAAATCTTGTATCTACCTAAAGAACAATATCAAATTCTTGATGTTTATGTGCCTTCTAGCAGCTATTTCCAAACCTCACCTTGAAGATATTGTTATAATAGCATTTTCCTATCCAAAAATTAAGTTTATTGTTTAAACATTCTTGAAGATCACCACAATTTCAGGTATTATGTTAATGATGAACACATGTACATTTATTTTGTTTTTCATACTCAATGCAATATGCAATAAATTAAATAAGGTATTCAATACCATGTTATAATATATATTTTGTGTTAAATGATTTTAATCAACTGTGTACTAGTGTAGTCTCCTGAGCATATTCAAGATTGGCTAGATTATAATGTTTGTGATGGTAAACAAATCCTACTTTTTCCTTACAATGCTTTCTACTATTAATAGAACATAAACCTATTATAAACTTTTATATTTAGAAAAAGAAATTTTCTCCTTTCTATGATATCATCAAAATATTGATATAATAATATACTTTCAAACATTAAGCCTTTACCATAACATAGTAGTTATAAGTAGACAGTGAACAAATAGCTAAAAATACGATATTCGAAACTAATGTGTTTCAGTAAGTATTTATTAATTAACAGAGTGCAAATGATAAACTGTCTAATATAGTTAATGTCTGCTAACTGGATGTAAAAAAATGTCACCAAGTGTGATTTACAAGTTTCATTCTTGAAGTTAATTGGATTTTTGTGAGTAACATGGGTGCATGAAGTAATTTTTACACAACCAAAATATAATTTTGGTTCAACTTTATTAAAGCAGCCTTTGGTCACATTTAAAACACACATGTTACAAATTTTGCAATTAAGTTCATCAGTTTTGCAATGGCTACTTGATACTTTTCCATTACGCACCTGCCATGCTTTTTTGGCTACTGTGAAAGAGAAGCCAAGCACGTGTCGAGAGCCAACATTAGCACCATCTGGGGAATATGCATGTATGTGTAAACACACACACATATATTATTACAATAGTACCATCAAAATGCTGGCTGGTGCATACAGTGGCGTAAATATGGGTGTGCAAGGAATGCCGTCGCATAGGGGGCCCTGGAATATCTTGCTGATTTACATTTATATATTTAACTTTAAAAGAAGATGGATATATACTACACTGCTTGCCACCCAAATTGCAACACCAAGAAAGATAAGAGATATCACAACAAAATTTATATAGTAAATAACATGTTGACCAAGTATCAAATGATTAAATTTATGGACTTCTATGATGTGTGGTTCCTTCCAGAATCAGTAGCCGCCATTGTTGGAGATCAACGCTGCCACACGCCTCGGCATTGATTCAAAGAGACTTTGGATGTGTTCTTGGGGTACAGCAGACCAAGCAACTTCCACATGCGACGGGGGACGTGGGCACCACCCCTTTACCGTCGGTTAATTGGTGTAGCGCCACGTCCGTTGCCAAAGTTGATCTGGTGTGGCAGTTTGAGATGTAATCTGGGTTAATCGTTCAGCAACCATGGACCATATGTTTTCTATTGGCGAAAGATCCAGAGAGCGAGCTGGCCAGGGAAGCAATTCAATCTGGTGATTGACGAAGAACCCTTGGACAATGCGTGCCACATGTGGTCATGCATTATCCTGTTGAAGTATGGCTGTGGGCAAGCCCTGAAGGTAAGGAAGGACAACTGGCTCCAACACCTCGGAGATGTAGCGCTGGCTGTTTACAGTACTGGCAATGCGTATTAGAGGAGTGCCAGAGTGATATCCAATACTGCCCCATACCTTAATACCCGGTGCAGGACCAGTGTGGCAGTGCATAATGCAGCTGTTCAGCATCCTCTCTCCATAGTGTCTCCAGACTCGAATCCGACCATCGTGTTGCAGACAGAACCGTGACTAGTCAGTAAAGACAATTTCATTCCATTCTGCCGTCCACATCCTTCTTTCATAGTACCATTGGCGGCGGAGACGTCTGTGGTTCTGCGTCAAATGTAGACGAAGCAATAAATGTCTTGCGGACAGACCACTCTGTAAAGGCGTCGAATGGTATGCGCAGACACTGGATGATGCGTCATAGACTGAATGTGCTGTGCTATGGTTCATGATGTCACTGCCATGCACACAATGTTCCTGCCATCACGTGAAGCGGTGCACTGAGGTGGATGCGATCGAACACGTCGGTCCGCTGTACCCTCCTTCATCCAACGGTCACATATCTGCATTACAGTTGTTTGGTTTCGTCCAACATGACTACCAATTTCCCTGAAAGATAATCCACACTCTCGGTAGGCCACTATCCTTCCTCTATTGAATTCATATACTTGATCAAATGATGATCGCTGTTTACTACGAGGCATAATTGATCGTTTTTTTAAAAAACCACAAGAAAACACAATTGCCGAACTTGAAATCATCGAAAACTCCAAGCCTTAAATAGCGCTTTGAAGTGGCACCACAGGCGCACGTGATGTGCGTCTGTGCTGAAATTCTAATCATTTGCATTTCTTACCTCCGCTAAGGCATGTTGTAAATTTCATGTTATTTGCATGCTTCTTTCAGGGTGTTGCATTTACGGTGGCCAGCAGTGTATAATAAAATCTGTCTTAAGTTTTTAAAGGCCAGAAAACCTCCTCATATGTGTATGTATGACGCAGATAGGAGGCTCTTGGAAGCAGATAAAACGGCTAAATTCAATGTTGCACTGAACACAAAGCAATAAAGCTGTATGCTTTTGTTTTGATTTCCATTCAGAGGAGCCAGACTCTCGCTGGGGTTTATTGTGAGAATAAGTTCTGAATTTCTTGAGGCGAGCACATGACAAAAATGAAGATACAGGAAGTCAAGCCACCTGAAGTTCACTATAATTATAGAATTCCCAGAAATTTCAGTTTTAGGAAACGAGTTCATATTGCAACCATATGTCAAATTTTCTCGTATACAAAAAAGAGTGATGTTGGCTGATGTTGTTGAGGATGTAGAATGAGGCAAAAATTACTGCTTTATTTGGACATTGTAGACTTCATGCTAGTTCTTGTTTTAAAACATGGTTATATAATTAGTTTATTTACATCTGCATCTCACGATAATGGTTCATACCTGATGAAAGTTTATTAAAAGGATTAAAATCTCTTTTCTTTCTATTTATGCTTCCTACTTGTACAGTTTTTCACAATTTTTTTTCAGCAATCAGAATTAAATTCAGATGCATATTAATTTCGATATTGTTTTTTGTGTATATAATTTTGGGAAAAAATATTTAAGACTCTTTGCTTAATTATTTTTTAATACCATAAAGAAATCTTATTCGATATGACTTTGTGCTACTGATATTTGAAACTTTTGCATCACACAGAAGAAAAGATATGATATAACGAATGACTGTTATTGCAAAATTTGACCTAAATTAGACTCTCATCAATTGTACGCTTTTCATACTGGGCATTGTAATAGAGCAGCCGTTATAACAAGCTTCCATTGTATTAACATTTCTAGCATGTTTCTTAGAATCTAACTATTTATACGTTCACTTGCCAAATCAGAGAAAATATAAAGGAGGCAGACAACAGTCAGCTATTTGACACAAGCAATGAATGTTTTCCTGAAAAATGAAGAGACCCAATAGAAGCTTTTAATAATGATATAGGCCAAATAAAAATGTTACTTAAAGTGAGTTATTTATAAAAGTTTCTCATAAAGGTTTTCTCTGAAATTTTCCTTAAATGTTCTGTTTGAAGTAGACCTTTTTGTATGTATTTTTATTAGTTATGTTTTATGTATGAGTATATCTCATCAGAAACGAGCTGAGATTTCACCAAGTACTGAATCTTTGCAAAGTTTGCACATAAATCTATGGAAAATTTTATTTAAATAATTAAAATATAATGAATGATTTATTAATTAGAAATTTGTCTCCATAAAATCCGTATAAAAATTGATTAGTTTTTCGCAGGAAGGGTTGAAGTGTTATGTAAATAATTTATACAAACCTCCCCTCTATGTGGAAGTCGTTTTTGTAATATTAAGTAATTTGTTTTATTGGATGTATACACACAGAATGAATATGTAGTAAAATAATCTTACAGAGACCTCTTCGAACATTCTGTTTTACTGTAAATGAATTAACACATGTCGTCTTTCCAAATTTTGTGAGAAAGCTCTTCAGTGAATTCGAAATAGATATTCAGTCTGCTTTCAGTACTAATAATTTTTACATGAGAAATTTGGGCAATTTTTTTTAAACAACTGGTTTTATTTCGGTTTCCTACTATAGAAATAAATATTCATTTGAGAATCAAATTCAGGATGTATCTAGGAATTTTCAGCAACCTCACTTCTCAGCAATTAGTTATAATGCTTCTAGGGGTATATAAAGTGTTTGAGGAAAAAATGGATAAAATGTTTAATTTTATAATATAACAATAAATTTTCAATGCACATGAAATGATTCATAAACCTTTATGGCTTTAATAAAATAACCACAACTACAAGAAACTGAAATCATTAACGGTAGATTTTTATTAAAAAAATAATCATTTTGGTGATTTTGCTTCGCTAAAAGGAAGATTAATCAAACTAGATTTACTCGATAATTAAACTACAATAAGAAGATGCCTGAAAACAGATATAATTTTTTTTTAGTATACCGGTGTAATTTTAATTTTATGTAATTAATTTGTATATTATTTTGTTTCTATATATTTCTTTATTATGATCGAATAATAAATAGACATACTTTTTATGTATAAATCAAAGAAGTAACTTGGCATGATTCTGGTACTTAGTTTGAAATGAACTTAGCAATTTAAAAGAGAAATTGTAGTACGTGATTTGCAGTTTCCAGTTTTCAAAAGATATCATTTGCAGCATTTAATTTTGTTCATATATTTAATCTGTTCATCTTCTACATTTCTGTAAATCATTCCTAATATTAAACTGAAAATTAAATTTATCAATATGAGTAATTCTTACAGTTTAATATAATACATATTGCACTGGTTCACTATAAACAGCTTACCCCTTTTCAAATTGTTGCCATCAAATATTATCGCCCTGTATTTTTTTAAAAGGATTTAAAGAATGAAGATTTTGCATGTATGAATGTGTGTTTCTTGCATTTTGAAAAAAGAACGATACCGAATTAAGCCATTAAATTTTTAATTACGTAGTCCTCCACCCAAATATGTGCACCTGGAAGCCCGAATTTTGAATTTCCAATTTGCCTTCTTATTTATTTCATATTTTAAAAAAATTTAATGAATTTTTATTAACAAATTTAACAATATGAAAGCAAGCAGTGGTAATATTGTTCAAGATAAAACATTTTTATCTCAGCTCATGAGACTGTTGCCAATAAAAAGAATGTAAAATATTTACTTATCTTTCAATTTATATTAACAAACTCTGTGAAAGCAATGTGTTGCCACTGCTGGAAGTATTCTTTTTATCTTCCACTCAACAGCGTGTTGCTCATCAGTAAAGCCTATAACACTTTCATATTTAATCTGGAAGGTTACTGAATAATTAACTAAAAAACCAATTAAGACCAATTAAGTGATTTAAAACCAATAAGTGCAGTTCTTGAAAATTTTTTTTTTTTTTTTAGTTGTTAATGTGATTAATTTAAATAAACATGTTTTAAAATCATGATATGTTTAATTAGAGCTACTCAAGATTTTTTTGAAATTATATTAAAATCGTTGTATACTTTTACTTTTTTACAATAACTATTAGGCGGCTAGTCGCATGAGAGGCTAGTTTTGAAAGAAATAATATAGCGAACATAAAAGTATGTATGAAAAACTCTTGGAATTCTAAATATATGCTACTTTATATTGTGATTGTGCTGTTGAATTGAATTTTATGCGAGTGAGATGAACATGATACTTAATTAATAAATTTAACACATAAAAAGTTAATAATGAAAAGATACATACACACACACACAAAAAAAAAAAAAAAAAAAAAAAAAAAAAAAAAAAAATAGCCATCTTACTGAGAAAACTGAATATTGATACAATGAACTAGGAAAAAAACTAAAACGAATATAAAAATGTATGCCAACACTTAACGCTGCATCGGGAGTTCTAAATATTTGCTGTAATTCAGCTATTAAAAATTTTGTGAGTTTGGCGTTGAACTGTACGTGGCATAAATGAGAAGAAAGCTATGCTTAGTAATAAAGCTAAAAAAGACCAAAAAAAAAAAAAAAAAAAAAAAAAAAAAAAAAAAAAAAAAGTCCAGTTCGCAGGAGTGCGACAACAAACTGGTAGACTACGTGCTCAGTGAGAGCGTAAAAAACCTTCCTTCCTGGTGGCCGTTAAAATCTAAAATCTTGAATTTTTTTGAGCCTAACAGTTCTAGTTATGCCACTGGGCGCATAACAGCAAAGTATCGGTTGCTTTAAAGGAAGTACCACATTTTTTTTTATTTATTTAAAAGGTTAACTACTTTTAATATTCTCTAAAAATTATTTTTTGAAATCACCATATGTTTTCTGGATGTTAATTCTACAGGGAAGATTTTGAAGTGATGATTTATAGTTCTTCAGTGTTTATTATTTTCCAATTTTATACTTTCTCACATTGTTCAGTCTTTTGTTAATATGGGAAAATTTTGGGTTTCACAAAATTTATGGGTCAGTATTGTATTTATGGTTAATTGAAAAGTGCTCAGATTCATTAACTTCTAATTATATCGTGCAGCAATAGTTGGAAGAATGTGAATATATTGTGTATCCTTCATTTACACTGCTGTTAACAGCTTTTATTATTATTTCCATTAAGGAATGAAATATTTACAGGGTTCGTACACATTTCTGCACACAGAAATTAAGTACTTTTAAGGACTTTTAAGGACCATCCATGAAAAAATTAAGGACTTATAAGCAAATGGGAACTGAATAAATTCAATTAAAAATATTATCTATGCTGAACTTCACTTTTGTAATACCATCCTAAAAATAAAATAGATCCATAAGTAGGATGCATTAGTATTAAATATAATTATTCGTAAGTTTTAGAATAAATAAAGTTTATGAAATTTATCGTTAAATATTTTACACTCATACTAACTGGGCATATTTGAAAGAAGATAAGTGACATTTTATTTAGGTTTTACCAACAGTTCGCTTTGATTTTTTTTTAAATATCTCATTTTGTCACATACGTGCTCTATGAGTTTAGTAAATAGTAAGTAGATTTTATGTCAAGTGGCATAGGTTAAAGTGAGAAATAAAATCCCAATCAGCATGATTCAAAAGACTGGCTGTTGTCTCTGCTCCTGCTTAGGAGAGACCTGATGATCAGAACAAACCTTAAGGCCTGATGTAAGCACGGTTCGCAATTTTGAAAGTTAGCTGAGGTCTGTCTGACGCAGTTAGTGTCGTAGCTTCTAGTAGAGTTCCAAGGATTGTAACTCAGTTAATATAGTTTAAGGTTCTAATAATCCACTAAAGCACCAGAGGTGACAAGCTGTTTTGCATTATTTTAAGTCTCACTAGATGCGAAGAATAGGTTTTACATGAATTTTTACATTTTTGTGTTTTATCTTGTGACCACAATAAGGGTTAATGAAAGGTAATAACTTGCTTTAAAATGCAGAGACAATCTTTAAAGGTAACCAATTAGTTATAAGTAATTAAATTGGGTATTAGATAACCTTAGTCATTATGGATTTGCATGGCCACTATTAAATTTTATTTATTTTTCAACACTATTTGTTAAAAAAGCCTTATTAAATCACAATGTAATAAAATTTCACAGTTTAAAATAAATATAATTTATGGCATTGATTTTTAAACGATATTAGGATAATTATACATTAAAAGCTACACAATATTTATATTTTGTAGCAACAACACTCAACAAGATATTTATGAGTCTTTTTAATTTGAAGCCTTCCTATACATTTTGGCTAATTTATATCAATTTCCTTCTCTTTAAGCATCTTTCCTAACAGTTAGAACTTTGTCTCAATACGCAAGACAGTGCTCACTAGTTTCTACGTTTTGTATCTCCTAACCTGTCAACCTCTCCAAAATGTACCTATGAGGGTTTACTTGATCTGGTAAAAGTTAAATAGTCTAAAACCCTTCGGACAGATTTGAAACAAATTATCGCTATATCTGAAAGTAACTACAAAGATTTAAATAAGCTTCTTATTTAAAAAGAAGAACATAAAGCATGTTATTATGCTAAAAAAGTCAATTACAGCTCATGGTTAAGTAATTAAACAAGAAGAATCAAATGCAAACTAAAAATATGGACTAGTCATCAAAGACAATACAATTTAATTTCATTTTAAGCTGACTCAGTAACTCTATTGTCATAACAAATTCAAATGTCGGCAGCGGTAATGTAAAGACGAATAATTGCAAATTATCAGGGCTGGCAGGAACTAATGCCAAGTGGAGATCAGAAACACATTCTTGTCTTACACTCCAAAAATCTCAGTTTAAAAACTGTTTAAGTGATTTGCATTCTGGTGAGAAAGTAGAAATGGGAAATTATAGTAAAGGCTGAAATAGTAAACAATTGGGTAATTTACATAATAATATCTGTACATATCTTTGAAGAATAATTTTCCTTTCTCTTAATGTATTCAGTTTTTTTCTTCCACGTTTCCTTTTCCTTCTAGAGTTTTTGGATTTAATTAAAGATTTCTGTTATTCTAAAAATACTGAATGGATTTAAAATGTATAGACAAAGCTCCTAATTTTATAGTAATAGAAATATGCAATATATATGGTAAGGTCCAGTTACAGAGCTGGTGTGGCAGAATTTTTTGAATTTATTCACACATTGAGCAACAAAATCTAGAAATGTCAAAACTTTTAGAATTTAGAACAGGCATTGGAAGCAAAATTTACAAAGGCACCAAGCAGCACAATTTAGTGTGTATGATGCATTAAGACATATTAGATGAATCGTTTAAACTGTCAGTTTTCAATTTCTTAATTAAAAAAAAATTATTTTCTATAATGCCTGTCTATATGATAAGATTGGAAGCATTTTTGATATTTTAAGCTTGTGTCTAGTGAAAAATAAAGAAAATAAAGGGAAGATAAAAATGTTAAGAAAAAGATTCTAGTATCAGAGCTAAAACATTCAACTATTATGTTTTTATTGCTTTTCCAGATGTTTTCCAAAAAGTAAAAATTTATGTATTAATACCATGGAGACATTTTTTTATTTTGCCACATTTTTCTGGAATCTTCCAGAATAGTGGATCTACAAATCTTGCCTTCAAATTTTTCTAAACTTTCCAAGCTGCAATGTCTAAAATCCTAAAGAAAAATGACCCCTGCCAATTCAGTAAAGCCAGAAATAAATAAATAAATATATATATATATATATATATATATATATATATATATAAAATCGGTTAAAAAATGTGTAAAATTAATTTTATAGAGAAAACTGACGCATATTCTGAGACAATTACATGAGGAAACTCTTACCAGGAAAAAATTAAAAAGAAATTTTTAATTAATTACATAGCTATTTTTCTTTTGCTAAGAACCGTTTCGTAAATTGTACTTTATAGCATTATACCTTGCTTATTTCTCAGATTCAAAATATTGTATAAAAAGTGGCCAAAATGGAACTTTATAATACAACAGCAAAAAATAAAAATGCTTTATTTTAATGTTATTTCTTAAATGTAATTACAATATTTTACCATTATTTTAATGAAACTTATCAGTGTTACAATGTTTTAAAACAATTGTCGAAAAATTCTCAGATATCGAAATTAACAATTTTCTATAGAAACTTATCTTAAAATCGCGATGTTGATAAATCGCCAAATTTAGAGCAATTTAATAAAAGAATTCATATCCCCAAAAGTGAAAAGTTGTTTAAGAGCGCTTCACTAGAAAAAATGAAATAATTTCAAATGCTTTATGTTTCACACTTGCTCAGAAACTCTATACCACCCTTTATATTAGAAATAGGAACAAATTATAACCCATGAACGCATTCATCCATTCAGAAGATAACGATATTTGTCAGAGAATAGCCCAAAACATTCCTCCAAAATGCTAATTCACACTCAAAATGGCAGTCGTAAAAACAGCCAGAAATTTCAGATGATTAAAAATTAAGGACCTAATGACAATTTTGGCCAAAATTAAGGACTTTTAAGGACCAAAAACCGATTCCAAAAAACTTAAGGACTGTACGAACATTGATTTATAGAAGGAATCATATGGTGGTCTCTTTGCAAAACCACAGAATGGGTTTTGAAGGGGGGTGGTGTGGAAATTAGCCTTTTATTTTTCTGTTATCAAATATTTAGTTATGGTTTATGAATGTAAAATATAATTTTTATTCAAGTTTAGGTATTTATCAACAATTTTCTACACTTTTTGTTGTTTAATTTATAAAACAAGTTAAAAAAAATAATCTAAATTTAAATGAATTTATGGCTGCATTTTTTTAGTTTTGGAAAGGTGGGGGAATGATCTTATAGCAATGGTGAAAGATGCGCATGAAGCTAAATAAGTTGAGAATCACTGCCACATAATATCCACTGTTGTGGTAACATACATCTCCCACTAATTTTCTGTTGATATTTCTCTGAAAAGCTGATACAAATTTGTCTTGTAATGCAAAGTGTAGCATTTGAAACTGGTTTACATCACTTAATGAAAAAGGCATTTTTTATTTCTCAGAATAAATAAATTTTAAGAAAACTAGATATTTTAAGCTCTGCTCCATTATAAATGCTATCAAATACCACATTCAGATTATATTTAAGGGTTCCCATGGATTATCACTAAGTTGTTGTTTCATTTATGATAACCTGAGTAGTTGAATGTTATGGAAACCCTATTATGATGCAATTGGTTGTGTGATTGCGGTGAATTTGACTGATGGGAGAAGATTTGCAATGGCTTCTTTATGTGTTGGATGAGAAGCACGTCGCTTGTAGTTTACACTGTAAGATGGCTGAATGTGGTTAAGATTAATTTGCAGTTTCTGTATGATTTGGAAAGAAAGAGGAAAAAAGCATTAATTGACTGGTGTGTAACTGAAGGTTTACTTAGTAGCCATTATAAGTGTCCTGTTTGTCCTGTTTGTACATAGGAAATGCGTGAAATGGTATGGAGGATATTTTTGACTCTTATGTTTTGTGAATTTATATCGCAGATTCTAGTTCAGATAATTTTAGCAAGTTTTGGGATGCTGTTAAGGAATTTTGCTTGATTGAAGACATGGAAATTTCTAAATACGGTAAGTGGATATTTCCATTGTGTAGTACTTAGATGCTATAAGGAATTTCTTTTTTTATGTTATTTCATTGTTTGATTTATAATGTCTTTTACTGAGATTATATTTTTTGTTTGGCTCTACTGTAGAACTGGTTGCTCTATTGAGTTTTTAAGTGAAAATAGTTCAGTGTGTACATGGACAAAGTCAAGGAAGATCACAATGGCAAGTTTGTGAAATTCTCTGACGTTTTTTAAAGTGAAAAATGGGTCGATGTGAACATGGATACTGCATTTGTGCAATTCTTTGACTAGTTATTTTGGCTTTATGCAGCAGTGATTTTTTAGACAGCAACGATTTATTATTTTGGCTTTGTCTAGTGGCCAAAACCCGCCATTACACAAAGCCAAAATAACAAATCAAAGAATTGCACAAACTCGGTGTTCTTGTACCACCAACAGTTGCCAATGGACACCCATAAATATATTTTTACCAATACCACTCCTAAAATATAATTTCATTTGATAATTGCTTTTACAAAATCATAACTAATGATAAAATATCTTTTTCTTCAAAAATAAGCTGTGCTACTTTTTTCTGATACAAGTAAGTCTCAAATTTTTGTAGCTGTTTAAAATTACATATTTTTGCTAAAAAAAAAAAAAAAAATCAGCATTTAGGATATTTTCTTGTTATATGTACCCTAGGTCTCAACATTTAGCAGAACTGCTGAAGCATATTTTCAAGCATACCAGGGCTGTGGAGTCGGTATTGAAAATGACCGACTCCAACTCACTCATATATACTAATTCAGAAGTCAAACAACAAAAATCAGTGTCATATTTACAAAATTTTCACAGGACTAGTTTCGATAGTTTTACCGAACCATCATTTGCGGTTTTGCAGCTGAAGATGGTGGTTCGGTAAAACCATCGAAACTAGTCCTGTGAAAATTTTGTAAATATAACGCTGATTTTTGTTGTTTGACTTCTGAATTAGTATTTTTTGCAGCTGAAGATGGTGGTTCGGTAAAACCATCGAAACTAGTCCTGTGAAAATTTTGTAAATATTATGCTGATTTTTGTTGTTTGACTTCTGAATTAGTATTTATTCGGCGTGTTATTGTGTCTTAATCACTCATATATATATAAACATATAAGCATGGGTGCCAGCATGGGTTTTTTAATAAAAAAAGTAATAGATGCTACAGAAAAAAATTGATGGCATAGCAAATTAATTACATTAATTAGCATTTATTATGAAATGGAAAAACTGGCATTGGTTATTTCTAAGAAACAGTATAGCTTCGGAAAAATCTTTTTGTTGGAGGCCCATAGATCCGATTTGATAAACTTCATAACTGAGAAGAGTCTTTCCACACTAATTTGAGTAGGAGGAAGAGCTGTTACTGTTAGAGCTATTTCTTTTAACTTTTCAGGATAGATTTTTATAAGTTCTAAAAGAGGTGTCTTACAAGCGCAATCCTATTTCTCTATTTCTTCAAAGGCTGTGTAGAAATCTTGTTTGTATTTCTTCATTTTTATAACTAAAGGCTCTTGGTTCTTTATTTTCATTCATTTTGGCTTAACCTTTTCACTATTATCCAAAAATATTTCTTAAAATCTAATTCATCACTAGAAGAGGATGATAGAGACTCAATTGCAATATCTGCAGTATGACTGTCCTGATTCGAATTCTCCAATTGTTCTGAGAATAATTTCATTCTTAATAAAAGTTCATAGACGACTTTCTTTGCCTTTTTAATTTGCTTGTCATCCAAGAAAATTCGGTGTTTTGGATCTACATATATTAAACCCAGCAAGATCTCACTGTCTAGCAAATTAGTTTCCCTTTTCTTTATTGAAGAAATGATTTACTCTGCAATAAACCCTCCATTTCAGAAAGAACAAACATCCCATTCTTCCCTTCTGTCAATTCTTCAGATTGCAGCTTTTTTGTGGCTATATACGGTGTAGAAAGAAAATTCTAAAAACTCTTTATCATCAAATATGTACTTCCTTATCATGTTGCTTGATCAATAATTGCTCCTTTTCCTGCTCGCTTCCTAAGAATGGCTTTAATTTTAGGAATTCGTGCTGCTATTGCTGCTTACCTAAATTTACCAGTGAGATTTGTAACTAAATGAATCAGTTTAATTGCTAATGGCAAATATCACATCCATCCTTATATTTATTTATGAATATGTTAATAAAATAGAAAATAACTATTTATTAATGTATACAGTTCATAAATAAAAACAATAACTCAGCTTGTCATTAATTTTTTCATTTCATTTTAATTTAATTTCAAATTTAAACTGTTCAACAGAAACTGGAGTCAGAGTCGAAATGTTTTTTAGCGACTCCAAATCCACTCCTTTTACCCAAAAATCTACTCGACTCCGATTCCAACTCCATGACTCCGACTCCACAACCCTGCTAAGAACCATCCACACTGATGAATTTTTGCTGATGCTCAGAAGATGCAGCTTTGTGAAGATCTGTGATCCAGCTTTATGAGAAATCAGATGGTTTAGAAGTGCAGAAAACTGTCAGCCTCTCATTTATACTAGCTTCAATGGTGAATGCTTAACATTCCAGGGGCAGCTTAAGAACTGCAGCTGGGGCAGTATGTTTGTGCAAGGTTTAAGCTATGTAGCAAATAAAGCCAATATGTAGCAAATAAAGCCAAATGAGATACATTCTGAAGACCTCACAGATCATGTGACTTATGTACAGTTAATGTAAACAAACAATGCAGCTGACCCTAAAGATCACGCGATTTATGTATAGGATTTAGCACAGGAAGGGGTTGTAGCCAAATTGAAATGAGGAAATAAAAGTTCTATTGCCAATTTAACCTTTTAGACCTGGGGCTTTGGCAGCTGTATGAGCTTTGAAAGGACAAGGTTTCTTGAACCTAAATGTATTCTTCCTCATTAAGAAATTGCCCCCTACTCGTAACAAAGTTCATTGTGTGTAATTTAATAGATTTTCAGAGAAAAGCATTCATTTCCTAAAAGGAAAGGAAATGCAGGGATTGGTCACTATACTTTTCGATGGGTTTCCTCACTGAGGGCTATATACAGTGTAGAAAGAAGAGTTTCCAGTTCTGCAAGATCATTCCACAGTCTTTCTGTTAGGGAAACATTAGGATTATCTACTTCTTCTAAAAGAGTTCTTAATTCTAAAAACTCTTTATCATCAAATATGTACTTCCTTATCGTGCTGCTTGATCAATAATTGCTCATTTTCCTGCTCGCTTCCTAAGAATGGTTTTAATTTTAAAGTTCTTGCTGCTTACCTAAATTTACCAGTGAGATTTGTAACTAAATGAAACAGTTTAATTGCTAATGGCAAATATCACATCCATCCTTATATTTATTTATGAATATGTCAATAAAATAGAAAATACAGTCAAAAGTTGTTAATTTGGACCTCAAAGCTACAAACTTTCTGCGCATAGGCGTTTACGCATGTGCGTAAGACCTTTACGGCTGCGCATATGCGTGTGCGCATAATATGTTTATTCATGCGTGTTTAATGTATAACAGATGGTATAAGCTAAAATTATCTAATTATCTATTTCAGTTAATGTTGCAATTAGTGTTGTTCCTTAATCTTCGAATTGGATCCGAGTCATTATTTTTTGCAGACTGTTAGAGCAATTTTATAAAAGTAACCTTGAACTTTCGATTATGCCAAATAGAATTTCCGATGCTGGAGCTCCCAAAGGATCTACAAAGCGAAAGTATGTTTCGATGTCCAATAAAGAAAAAGTGGAATTGCTGCAAAAAATGGATATAGGCATATCCTTTGTTTCTCTAACCATTCCGAAATCTGTTTATCAATTTCACGCTGCTCTGGGGGGGGATGGACGCCGCGGCGTGCAATAAATTGGAAGTTGATCTGTCAGCACTATCCTTATCTTCAAGGAAGATGTTTTTATTTTATTTGGCTTCTAATTCCTTACTAAATGTAGTATTTCATCTCCATGTACTCCGTCTTTGATATGATTTAAATCAAATTCCTCGTCATTATAACTCGCTTCTGATAGTGAAGAAAGAGACACAGAGGTTATTGAAGATGAAATAATTTCGATTGACAAATTAGTCGGTATTCTCGACACAGCAATTATTGGACTTGAACAGCTAAATTTTGTAACTGAACAAGAAATTATGTCTGCTTATAGAATTAAATAGAAAGTATTATCACGTAAAACGACTTACATTGAAAGAAATGTTTAATAAAGTAAACAAATAAATATTAAGCTTTTTTTTGTTGTTTGTAAATTTTGATACCCTTTAGATCATAATTGTTCTTATTTCACAAATTACGGTTTCATATCCTTAGTTGGTTGATCTTTAGATTATGGTAACTTGGCGATTTTTTGGCGACCAACTCTCCTACAGCAACCCTCTATTTTTTTTTCCCGCCGCCATTTTGTCTTCACGAAGTAAAGACATGTTTCTTTTCTTTTTATCTACTGAACACTTCTTCCAACAATCTACTAGCCAAATTACACTTATGCTAGAAATTTTATCTAACAAAACTGCTTAATCATGACAAATATTCACTGCAAAATTGGGAAAAAGTGCACAATACCATACTCCTTACGCGTTTTTCAAAATAACACATACACATAAACCATGTACACGTCCACTTATTTTTACTTCAAAAAACATCCCAGAATTACACAAAAATGGCATTGCGCACACTCTTCACTATATCCATGTACACTGCTTTTTTCTCATAAATTAGAAAAATTTCACGAAAATACATGACAATTTTCTGAATCTTTAAACCCGGTAAAAAGAACATATATGAAATTACCTGATCACGAAAAAGTATATACCCTTTCCAAATATGAACATTTCCGCATATAAAATAAATAAAATATCCAAAAACTTTTACCTCTAAATCATCTATTATATTATAAACGTCACCAACGAATTTATACCGCAAGCATTACAAATACTTAGTGTCAAATATTTAAATTATTTCCATGCACATTTACTTCAACTAAAACGTATACCAAATTCCTACAAACATAAAATTCACAAAATAACTATCATTTAATTAAAATATCACTAAACCATGTACACGTCGACTTATTTTTACTTAAAAAAAAAAAAAAATCCCAGAATTGCACAAAAATGGCATTGCGCACACTCTTCACCTTATCCATGTACACTCCTTTTTTCTCATACATTAGAAAAATTTCACGAAAATGCATGACAATTTTCTGAATCTTTAAACCCGTTAAAAAGAACATATATGAAATTACCTAATAACGAAAAAGTATATACCCTTTCCAAATATTAACATTTCCACATATAAAATAAATAAAATATCAAAAAACTTTTACCTCTAAATTATCTATTATATTATAAACGTTACCAATGAATTCATACCGCACACATTACAAATACTTAGTGTCAAATATTTAAATTATTGTTTGATCTTTACAATATGGTAACTGGTAGTTTGGAGACATTTTGGAGGCGATAAAGGTTACTACCTGGGAGTTTGGTAATAATGTGAGCAGTACTCAGTTCCGATTACGCATTATTTTGCGTGAGGGAAATGAGAGATCATGGGATATGTCATGTGATATTAATGGACGAATTACGGTTCTTTAATCGGAAAAGGGGGGAAATCGGGAAAAAATGTGGAAATTTTGTATTTAGCTTTATTCTGTGTTGTGTGAAACAGTCTTGTTTAATTTTTGGATCCCATGGCCCTAACTAAAGTGAATTCGAAATGGGTATTTAGGCATTGTGATAAAGAGAAGTTTGCTTTTTATTTAGCGGAGGAAGTATGGAGGAAAAATTCGCAGAAAAAATCTTTGAATAATTTTATTGAATGAATTAGAAAAGTGTATCCGCCGCGTAATCAAGATTCTGAAGAAGTTTAGGTAAGTTAGTATTTTTAATTATTTGAGGATATTATTGAATGAATTAGAAAAGTGTATCCGCCACGTAATCAAGATTCTGAAGAAGATTAGGTAAGTTAGTATTTTTAATTATTTGAGGATATTATTTTTATGCATTGTTCTAAAGGTAAGGTGGAAAGGAATTTGGTATTATTGGGAAAATTGTTATTAGCAATGATTTAGTTTAAAGTAATTAGGATTGTAAGGTAATTTTTATTAATTTAATGTATGTGCTCATTTATATTTTAAGTAGTGTTTTTGAATTTAATTATATTTTAATGAAATGATAGTTATTTTGTGAATTTTATGTTTGTAGGAATTTGGTATACGTTTAAGTTGAAATAAACGTGCATGGAAATAATTTAAATATTTGATACTAAGTATTTGTAATGCTTGCGGTATGAATTCGTTGGTGACGTCTATAATGTAATAGATGATTTAGAGGTAAAAGTTTTTGGATATTTTATTTATTTTATATGTGGAAATGTTCATATTTGTAAAGGGTAAATACTTTTTCGCGATCAGGTAATTTCATATATGTTCTTTTTACCGGGTTTAAAGATTGAGAAAATTGTCATGTATTTTCGTGAAATTTTTCTAATTTATGAGAAAAAAGCAGTGTACATGGATATAGTGAAGAGTGTGCGCAATGCCATTTTTGTGCAATTCTGGGATGTTTTTTTAAGTAAAAATAAGTCGACGTGTACATGGTTTAGTGATATTTTAATTAAATGATAGTTATTTTGTGAATTTTATGTTTGTAAGAATTTGGTATACGTTTAAGTTGAAATAAACGTGCATGGAAATAATTTAAATGTTTGACACTAAGTATTTGTAACCATTTGTAATATTTGCGGTATGAATTAGTTAGTGATGTTTGTAATATAATAGATAATGTAGAGGTAAAAGTTTTTGGATATTTTATTTATTTTATACGGGGAAATGTTCATATTTGGAAAGGGTATATACTTTTTCGCGATCAGGTAATTTCATATATGTTCTTTTTACCGGGTTTAAAGATTCAAAAAATTGTTATGCATTTTCGTGAAATTTTTCTAATTTATGAGAAAAAAGCAGTGTACATGGATATAGTGAAGAGTGTGCGCAATGCCATTTTTGTGCAATTCTGGGATGTTTTTTTAAGTAAAAATAAGTCGGCGTGTACATGGTTTATGTGTATGTGTTATTTTGAAAAACGCGTAAGGAGTATGGTATTGTGCACTTTTCCCAATTTTGCAGTGAATATTTGTCATGATTAAGCAGTTTTGTTTGATAAAATTTCTAGCAGAAGTGTAATTCGGCTAGTAGATTGTTGGAAGAAGTGTTCAGTAGATAAGAAGAAAAGAAACATGTCTTTACTTCGTGAAGACAAAATGGCGGCGGGGAAAAAAAAATAGAGGGTTGCTGTAGGAGAGTTGGTTGCCAAATTTTCGCCAAAAAATCACCAAGTTACCATAATGTAAAGATCAACCAAATTATTTCCATGCATGTTTACTTCAACTAAAACGTATACCAAATTCCTACAGACATAAAATTCACAAAATAACTATCATTTAATTAAAATATAATTAAATTCAAAAATACTACTTAAAATATAAATAAGCACATACATTAAATTAATAAAAATTAGCTTACAATCCTAATTACTTTAAACTAAATCATTGCTAATAACAATTTTCCCAATAATACCAAATTACTTTACTTCCACCTTACATTTAGAACAATGCATAAAAATAATATCCTCAAATAATTAAAAATACTAACTTATCTAATCTTCTTCAGAATCTTAATTATGTGTCCGATAAACTTTTCTTATTTCCTCCGCTAAATAAAAAGCAAGCGTATGTGTGCCTGTTTCAGGATGTTTAAAATCCTACTTATAGTTCACAGCAAGGTACGAGGTAAAATAAATAACTTAATAAAACATCTTTACTTCTATCTCGCACAACCTTAAAAAAACACTTATTACTACCCCTTTCAATCCCACTAAATACTCATTTCGAATTCACTTTAGTTAGTGCCATGGGATCCAAAAATTAGCGAACACTGTTTCACACAACACAGAATTCAGTAAGACCCCGCTAAATGCGGGGGATACGTTCCATCAAAGTAGAGCGTAATGCGAAACAGCGCTAAACGAGGCTATCTTTACATGTAAATATTGGGGTTAGGGGAAGATGGCTAGGAAATTGGTTAGGTATTAAATTTAAAAAGTATGTTTTTTTAATAAAAATAAAACCAAACATTTATTTCTTAAAGCCCAAATTAATACCACATTATTATTTCTTGCAAAAATAAAAACAAAATATAAATAACAAAACGAATATTCTTAAAAAAAAACAAAATTCTCAGTCATATTTAGTTAGCCTTCCACGTTTTCAGTGTTCTGCCTTTTTGTGACAAAAGCATCTAATGTTGTTTGCCTTTTTCTTTTGCGTTGTTCTCTTAAAAGTTCTTCATAAACGGATAGAGCATCTCTAACACCACGCCTTACTTTTGAGCTCCTATCGAAATTCGGATCATTTTCAATGAACTGATCCATTATTTCAGTTATGGTAGACAAACTGCTTTTTAGAAATGCCATCGAAAGTTCTTTTTGCTCTTCTTCTGAATCACTGCTGTCAACATTTTTGTTTTCTTCTTGTTCAGTTAATTCCTTGAGCTCATCATTAGAAAGACTAGCTGCTGCTTCTTGAATTATTTCTTCGATATCTTCCACATTTACCCCTTCAAAATATGTCTGTACAATACCGCACCAAACAAGAAATACAAGTACACTCTTTTGGATATGTATTTGAAACCTATCGCTGTATAATATTTTGGGGAATCCCCGTATGCTGCGAGCGATTTCGTGGAATCCCCGGGTTGAAATAAAAGAGCGCTAAACCGAAACAGCGCTAAACGAAACAGCGTTAAGCGGGGTCTTACTGTAAAACCAAATACAAAATTTCCAGATTTTTTCCCAATTTCCCCCCTTTTCCGATTAAAGAACCGTAATTCGTCCATTAATATCACATGACGTATCCCATGATCTCTCATTTCCCTCACACAAAATAATGCGTAATCGGAACTGAGTACTGCTCATATTATTACCAAAGTCCCAGGTAGTAACCTTTATCGCCTCCAAAATGTTGCCAAACTACCAGTTACCATATTCTAAAGATCAGCCTTTTAGGTTTATAATTTCTGCATGCCATCTTACCAGATTTAAAGTGATGATCTATAATCCGGATTAACGACTTTTGACTGTAACTATTTATTAATGTATACAGTCTGTAAATAAAAACAATAACTCAGGTTGCCATTAATTCTTTTCACTTCGTATTAATTTCATTTCAAATTCAAACTGTCCAACAAAAACTGGAGTCGGAGTCTACCTGTTTTTAGTGACTCCAGCTCCGATTCCTTTTACCCCAAAATCTGCTCGACTCTGATTCCGATGCCACAGCCCTGAAGCATACACATAACAACAGCCAACTATCTTGTACATATACGTATATACTTAAGTAGACATGAATTTACATGATGTTTTGTATATAAGCATTTTGCTGATCAGATTACCATATATATGTTGAATGACTTAGGGGTTCACTCATGTGGAGAAATAATAAAGCACAGAGGAATTGCATGACATAATTTTCTGATCTATCTCATCAAATTGATTTGTCAGCAGATATAAAAAGCAGAAGAAAAGACTCTTTCAAAAATTTTTGTATCCACAAGCTATAAAAATGTACCGTTGACCATAGAGATTTATTTTTTATAATTTTTTTTTATTTTTTATAAAATGCATCTTATTATTATTATTTACAAATAGAAACAGTAACTATAAGCCAGAGATTAAACAAATATTTTTACCAGGTTGGTGACCTTCTTAAGAGCAGTGCAGATAATCAGATTGGTTGCAAACAAATTTAGATTTTGCATGTCCTCTAGAAAAATATGCACCGATAAAACAACTGTTTGCTTAAAACATACACTGATAAAATAACAGCAGGCCTTTAATATAATGCACCATTTTCATAGAACTGCAAAAGTAGTAAGTAGTGCATTTTGATTCTTGCAATTGATAATGTTTTGTGTTTAGAAAATGAAGAAGTCCTGGTATTTATGATAAATATTGAATGTTACCTATAAAGGCTTTATTTGAAAATTACAGTAAGGCACAGCTGTTGTATAGTAGTCAAATGAAAAAGTATAACAATTTGAGTTTGTTACCATTATCACATGAATATTTGGATTTAAAATAAAAAAAATTAGAGATTGTTGTAGATACCTGGAGATTGCACTGGTATTTTCAGAAGATTCTACTATTAATTTCTTTTGAAGTTTTTTTTACAAACAGCCTGATTTTTTATAGTTTAATTATACAAATTTTCCATTTTCTCCTCAATCTTCTACTTAAATTAATTTGATATTAAAAAAAAAAAAAAAAAAAAGTAGACTTTGTTTTAGAAGAATCAGTTTGGCCATTATTAAACTTTTAAAAAAGCATAATGCAAGAATTTATGCACAGCTTTATAATCCATTCTTATAAAAAAATCCTTTTGTTGCTATTATAATACTAAAATACAAATGTAGTGAGTGAAATTGTACCATACGTAAATAGAGCATTGCCATATGATATGGTACATAAATGTATTTTTGCTATCCAGAACAAAAGCAGTTTTCAACATGCTCTTACAACCCTGATCTTTGTTTAGTAAGTGATTTCATCCCCTTCGCAATGTTAGCTGATTTAATAGCATCTTCATTTTTCACAATCATAAGTTTAATGTAAACACCATCATACTTGGCATATAGTATGAAATAGCTAAGTCCTGGATATGCATTGTCAACTAGTTCTTTTTTCACTCCTTGGTGATCCTTATAATTTTCTTCATTGCTTGACTTTTCTCATTAAAATTTACTGTTAATAAATTTATGAAATATTTAAGTGAGAAAACACAAAATCACTTCAAAATTCAAAGTTATAGCAAGGGTTCTTTACTAAAATAGTAGCAACAGGTGCATTGATATTCTCATTGCCTTGAAAGAAGTAAGCAAATGTAAGTACATGCAATCATAACTCGCCGAACTCGTCATATTCCGAACAAATATGAAATCAAACAAACATTTTCGTATGCAAACAGGGCATATTTCCAAGCAGACATATACTGAGGGTATTCTTCTGTTATCAGAACTGGATTCAGAAATGTATGTACGTATGCATGTGTTCATATATGCATGTATATATGTAAACACAGACACATATATGCACATACACATGTGCATACATGTATACATTTCTGAATCCGGTTCCGATAGCACAGGAGTACCAAGGTGAGAATAGACCGATATATTAAAACATTACATATAAACCATAAAATATTCAAATTATTACATGTTCAAGATTTGATAATATCAGTATCAAATTAAATTCTTCCATAAACTACATTAAAAAAATGCATACCAGCTACTTTTTTCTGTTGTTCTCGTTCATCATACAGCTGCTGAAAATGATTAGCAGCAAAGCTTATTATATCATTTGGATTATTTTTTATTACTGCATAACTTATACTGTGCAAGAGCTTTGGTAATTCTTCTGGTACAACTGGTCGAGGTCTTGTGACAGACATTGTCCTGTAATAGATAATGAATGGCATGGTGTAGAAATTATAGGATCTTTAAAACATTTCTATATTGTAACCAAAATCCTTTTGGGTACTATTTGGTTTTGAGGGCCGTAAAAAAATTCCAGCAAAAATGTATGCACGAAAGCGCCAAATCTAGCAAACACGCCCATTTAACAGCGTGCCAAATCTAGCGTACGCGCTGATTTCAGATTGCATAAGTTTATATAGTTCTATATTTCTTAACACGCCATTGAAATACTAGTTTAATTTTTAATTCCTTTTTTGATAACCTATGGATTTAATAATTTGGGAATTGCCCATGATGAAAAGTCTGCGATAGAATTATGGGTAAAGTGCAGAATCACCCACTGCTTGACGCGTTTTTAAGAATTGTAAATACTCGGTATCCATGTGCACATCGACTTATTTTCTCTTAAAAAAAAATCCCAGAATTGCACAAAAATGGCACTGCGCACATCCCTGACTTTATCTATGAACACATCAACCTATTGTCACTTAAAAAGTAAAAGAAAATGACAAAAATCCAATTGTTTTTTTCCCTTGTAAAAAGGGGCAAACAAATAAGTGGGCGATTCTGCACTTTACCGAGAATGTTTTCAAAGAAAAGGCATCATTCATTATAGAAAATTATGTTTGAACAACCAATGAGATGACATTATGCTTTAGCGATAACTCGGTAGCGAAATATTATATCAACTTAAACTTTCATCTAAATTAAAACATCAATATTAGATAGTTATTTACTATTATACTTCCTTTCTTGCGTTAGGGTTGCCGCAATTACTTTTAGCAGCATTGGCATCAACAAAAGTTTGGCGATTTTTTACGGCCCTCGAAACCGAATAGTACCATATTTTGTGACTAAAATAAAAAACATATGTAAAAGAACAAGAATTTTAGGTTGATCTTTACAATATGGTAACTGGTAGTTTGGCGACATTTTGGAGGCGAAAAAGGTTACTACCTGGCACTTTGGTAATAATGTGAGCAGTACTCAGTTCCGATTACGCATTATTTTGTGTGAGGGAAATGAGAGATCATGGGATATGTCATGTGATATTAATGGACGAATTACGGTTCTTTAATCGGAAAAGGGGGGAAATCGGGAAAAAATCTGGAAATTTTGTATTTGGCTTTATTCTGTGTTGTGTGAAACAGTGTTCGTGAATTTTTGGATCCCATGGCCGTAACTAAAGTGAATTCGAAATGGGTATTTATGTATGTATTAATTTAATGTATGTGCTCATTTATATTTTAAGTAGTGTTTTAATTTAATTATATTTTAATTAAATGATAGTTATTTTGTGAATTTTATGTTTGTAGGAATTTGGTATACGTTTTAGTTGAAGTAAACGTGCATGGAAATAATTTAAATATCTGACAAGAAGTATTTGTAATGGTTGCGGTATGAATTCGTTGGTGACGTGTATAATGTAATAGATGATTTAGAGGTAAAAGTTTTTGGATATTTTATTTATTTTATATGTGGAAATGTTCATATTTGTAAAGGGTAAATACTTTTTCGCGATCAGGTAATTTCACATATGTTCTTTTAACCGGGTTTAAAGATTGAGAAAATTGTCATGTATTTTCGTGAAATTTTTCTAATTTATGAGAAAAAAGCAGTGTACATGGATATAGTGAAGAGTGTGCGCAATGCCATTTTTGTGCAATTCTGGGATGTTTTTTTAAGTAAAAATAAGTCGACGCGTACATGGTTTAGTGATATTTTAATTAAATGATAGTTATTTTGTGAATTTTATGTTTGTAGGAATTTGGTACACGTTTAAGTTGAAGTAAACATGCATGGAAATAATTTAAATATTTGATACTAAGTATTTGTAATGTTTGCGGTATGAATTCGTTGGTGACGTGTGTAATGTAATAGATGATTTAGAGGTAAAAGTTTTTGGATATTTTATTTATTTTATATGTGGAAATGTTCATATTTGTAAAGGGTAAATACTTTTTCGTGATCAGGTAATTTCATATATGTTCTTTTTACCGGGTTTAAAGATTGAGAAAATTGTCATGTATTTTCGTGAAATTTTTCTAATTTATGAGAAAAAAGCAGTGTACATGGATATAGTGAAGAGTGTGCGCAATGCCATTTTTGTGCAATTCTGGGATGTTTTTTTAAGTAAAAATAAGTCGGCGTGTACATGGTTTATGTGTATGTGTTATTTTGAAAAACGCGTAAGGAGTATGGTATTGTGCACTTTTACCCAATTTTGCAGTGAATATTTGTCATGATTAAGCAGTTTTGTTAGATAAAATTTCTAGCATAAGTGTAATTCGGCTAGTAGATTGTTGGAAGAAGTGTTCAGTAGATAAAAAGGAAAGAAACATGTCTTTACTTCGTGAAGACAAAATGTCGGCGGGAAAAAAAATAGAGGGTTGCTGTAGGAGAGTTGGTCGTCAAATTTTCGCCAAAAAAACGCCAAGTTACCATAATGTAAAGATCAACCGAATTTTATTATAAATAAACAAAATGAAAATAAAATAATTAACATCTACATCATAACCAGGTTAGAAAAATAAAAAAAAATTCGTTTCAAAATTATGATTATACTCATTATATTTTGTAAGTTACAATACATTTATGACATAGTTATAGCTAATAAAAATTATGGTTAATAATTTTAAAGACATACATTTGCGAATTCTAAGTACAGAATATGTCGTAAAAATTCATAAACTGGGCTAAAGTTGCAAGGGAATAATACAAAAATATACCGATTTTCGCTTAGTCGGCATTCGTTCGCAAAATGCGGCTCCACCAAAGAACGTCTATGTACAATACATATTCTTTGGCTTCATGCCGTTCTTGCTATTGACGATCGGATATGGGTTGCTAGGCGACGTATTTATAATTTTAACGTTGCTAAGCAACTCCATCTCGGTGGAGGAGGTCACTCGACGTTTAAAACCCGTATACGCGACGCCCCTCAAATGGCCCCTGCCCTGTACGAAACGAACCTAAACAAGGGAGCAATAAAATTGGTTGAAAACACGGTCGAAAAACAACACCTGCTTTTACTCAGTTTATTTCTATTCTGTAACAAATGTAGTTATTTCGTTAGTATATATAAATATTGTTTTGAAAATGGAAAACTAATTTAAAGGGTATTTCAACTAATTGTAATTTTTGAGGAACACATTTTTGAAGACATAAGTCTGATGGCCGGACATTTGCTTCGGAAGCAGATCAAAGAAAGTATCAACGTACTGCATTCAGTGGCGATAATTTTTAAAATATGGATGGCAATACCTACACCCACGTTGTTGTTTTCGTTTATAAACATTATGGAGAAAGTATCAAAAAATGGAAATTCTGAGTCTCTGAAGAATCGTTTCTCGAAGGATGCTATCACTTCGGTTAGTAAAAGAATTTGACATTTCGTTGAATTATACAGCTCAGTATCTAAGTTATTATCTTTATTGTCATTATTATTTTGCAAGTGTCAAAGTTATGAAAATTCACGTGGATAGGAATAACGGAAAATAGTAACCAAATTAAACATTATATTATATATATAAAAAAAAAAAAAAATGTATTTGTATTTTAATAGCTCTCATAATATATAGATATCAATAGAATGATCAATAGAACTCTCATGATATATTTAGGGACAAATGCCGATTATATTTTCAAATAATAAATAAATAATAGTAATAGAAATGTATATAAAAATATGATGATGCATCTGTACAATTAAGAATGATTTGGGTCTGGAAATGTAGAAAACCTTCTTTAGTATCAGTAAAACATTTTTCGTATTAGACTTTTGTAAATTTCTAATTGTATAGTTATAGCAGCAATTTGCCTTTTGCTTGTCACAGAAATGTTTTCATTCAAAATTTTATGATACTGGATATGAAATTGCCTTATTTCAGCATTTTTAATTTTCTATATCCTATTGAAAATTATAATTAATTTGCATTGTTATAAATTTTTACATGAATAACTAGCAATTTTATATTATTTTTCAAATCAATACTTAGAACTTATTTCATTTGTTAAAGAGATAAATTGTGTCTTAAAGTATTTGCATAATAAGTCATAGCTAGTTAAATCTCGAAAAAAATGTAAATGAAATGTAGGATTTTTTTAGTGCACGTGAGAACCAAAGAGAGAAAAATTCTCCAGTGAAGTTAGGTGTCAATAGAAGTAGAGTGGATAAGATTACTAATTGCTGATAGTGGGACCTGGGTTCATTTCCTAGCAAAGTAAATAGCTGCGAGGATTTAAAATTTTTGCTGTATTCAATATGAGTATGAACCAGTTTACTGTAATAAAGTATTCCACCTGAGGTAAATAGCCCTTTGTCATAATCAGGTCCCACAAACAGGTTGGCTGCATGGGCATTTTCATCATTTCCCTCCACACATATATGAACCAGTTTCCCTTAAAAAGTCTTACACAAAGGCTTAGAATATGAAGATATTTTAATAATTTCTGCTATTCTTGCTGTCTTCTGATATATCTCTATCTATAGTTATGTGTGTATGTATATCATGATTTTGTGGATAGGCACAGGAATGACGAAGCTTGGCCAGAGTCCGGGCATTGTTTGGCTGAGTGGAATACAGCAGAATGATGACCCAAAAGGATTTTGCTTTTAATTGCACATCTTTATTCAATTCAAATGGCAGATTATTTTTCTTTTAGATGAAATTCTCTAAATTACATATCAAATAGTGTTTTAAACTAAATAAGATGAAATCTAGGCTTTTGATGTCATAACTATTCTAACAAAGGGAAGAAAGATGGACAGAGCAGCGCGGAGTCTTGTAGCAGCGATAGTAGAAAGCAGTCTGACTAAAAAATGGGGAGTACTCAGTATTTCTACTAGCGGTTAAATAACATGCCAGAATGTTCTCAAAAGTACTGGTCTAGGGGTAAGATCCTGAAATTGTGGAAAGTTAATTAGTGGTTGCCTGTTCTTTTAGAGCAAAGCTAGCATATTTTTTATATTTCACACACACACACACACACATATATATATAAAAGAAAGCTACTTTAGTAATAGTCCTTTTAATTCCTCGTTTTAATTTGGCTAATTCTCCTTTCTGCTGTCTTAACGCTACTAATCTAAAGTGCAGTACAGCACCTTAAAATTAATTTGCATTATGCCGTTACTAAGAGCAGCATCGAGGACATTTTTATCCTATCAAAGTGCAATGTTTAAGCAAAGGATACTCTATAAATACCCCTGTGCTAAAATACACACTCACTTTTTCCTGCCTTCCTCTTGCTGTGCTAATGTATGCTGCTAACTTCTCTTCATACATTGTCTTGAGATGTGATCAGCTAGACCAAATTGTGGAGGGTGCGTTTGATCTTTACATTATGGTAACTTGGCGAATTTTTGGCGAAAATTTGGCAACCAACTCTCCTACAGCAACCCTCTATTTTTTTCCCCCGCCGCCATTTTGTCTTCACGAAGTAAAGACATGTTTCTTTTCTTCTTATCTACTGAACACTTCTTCCAACAATCTACTAGCCGAATTACACTTATGCTAGAAATTTTATCAAACAAAACTGCTTAATCATGACAAATATTCACTGCAAAATTGGGAAAAAGTGCACAATACCATACACCTTACGCGTTTTTCAAAATAACACATACACGTAAACCATGTACACGCCGACTTATTTTTACTTAAAAAAAATCCCAGAATTGCACAAAAATGGCATTGCGCACACTCTTCACTATATCCATGTACACTGCTTTTTTCTCATCAATTAGAAAAATTTCACGAAAATACATGACAATTTTCTCAATCTTTAAACCCGGTAAAAAGAACATATATGAAATTACCTGATCGCGAAAAAGTATTTACCCTTTACAAATATGAACATTTCCACATATAAAATAAATAAAATATCCAAAAACTTTTACCTCTAAATCATCTATTACATTATACACGTCACCAACGAATTCATACCGCAAGTATTACAAATACTTAGTATCAAATATTTAAATTATTTCCATGCATGTTTATATCAACTTAAACGTATACCAAATTCCTACAAACATAAAATTCACAAAATAACTATCATTTCATTAAAATATAATTAAATTCAAAAACACTACTTAAAATGTAAATGAGCACATACATTAAATTAATAAAAATTACCTTACAATCCTAATTACTTTAAACTAAATCATTGCTCATAACAATTTTCCCAATAATACCAAATTCCTTTCCGCCTTACATTTAGAACAATGCATAAAAATAATATCCTCAAATAATTAAAAATACTAACTTACTTAATCTTCTTCAGAATCTTGATTACGTGGCGGATACACTTTTCTAATTCATTCAATAAAATTATTCAAAGATTTTTTCTGCGAATTTTTCCTCCATACTTCCTCCGCTAAATAAAAAGCAAACTTCTCTTTATCACAATGCCTAAATACCCATTTCGAATCACTTTAGTTAGGGCCATGGGATCCAAAAATTACACAACACTGTTTCACACAACACAGAATAAAGCTAAATACAAAATTTCCAGATTTTTTCCCGATTCCCCCCCTTTTCCGATTAAAGAACCGTAATTCGTCCATTAATATCACATGACATATCCCATGATCTCTCATTTCCCTCACGCAAAATAATGCGTAATCGGAACTGAGTACTGCTCACATTATTACCAAAGTCCCAGGTAGTAACCTTTATCGCCTCCAAAATGTCGCCAAACTACCAGTTACCATATTGTAAAGATCAACCGAGGGTGCTTATCGCACCCAAAATAATGTATGATTGATAATATATTTCAAGAATATTCAGAAATAAATTAATATTTGTTTTAACGTCATTCTTTCCCTACGATTTCTCCGCTCTATGACATCTTTAATCCAATTGATTTTCAGGATTAACAGAAAGATTTTCTGGTTATGAATAATGACCAAAGATAATATGCATTGCTTTTTCTCATCTGCTGTTGCTTGAATGAACCATGTCTTTGGCTTTGCCTTCTTCCCTCATTGTCTGAAATGCAGACTGCATATATTGAAATTGTAGGCTGTGTTTGGCATACCTATTGTTGTACCAGTTTTAAGCTAAGATATATTTCTGAATAATTGTTCTTGCAAAAAATTTAAATGATATTTTAACCACTAAGCCAGTTGTGATTTTCATACTAGTCGTTATCTTCGCAACAGTTTCCTCAGTATGATGAAAGAGTAAATTGGTTTTCATTATCCCTCAAATCTACAATATCACAGAGAATTAACATTCACTTTTCTGTTCATAAAGAAAATGTTATGCGATATAAATATAAAATAAGTGACGTGAATATAAAATAAGTGTGTGATATAAATATAAATTCATAAAAAATGTTATGTGTGTTATTTCTTTTTGTGAGCTGCTACAGTTGACTTTTATTCAAATTGCACAGTTTAATGTAACTTTTTAATTTACTTATTTTTTTCCTCTCCTAGGGAATGAATTGGAAAGAATGGAAGAAAAATAGTAAGTTCTGTATTTTGAAAATTATGGTTTTAGATATTCCAAGCTACTAGCAAATTATATACTGTATACTACTCAAATTATATTAAATGGAATGTGAAATATGTGAAAGTAATTAGTTTGACAGTTTTATTTTTCTAACTGTAAAAGAAATGTTACTTAACTGTTAAATCAACCACCATATGCATTCATCAAAATTGATAAACTTAATCACCCAGTTGATAAAAGTAAATGATAAATATTGCCAAACATTTATGGAGTGACCACATTAATGAGAAAGTACCAAATTAATTTTCTGTTATCTCACTACACTTCAATTTCTAATTCAACTAATTCAATATTTAAATGTTAATCTGTCCCAGCAGAAAATGTGTGGTATTGGTCAGAAAATATGCTAGTCGTATGCTGGAATCAAGTAAATTCTAATGAGAGTGATTACAAAAAGAAGACCGCTGGGATGAAAAAATTAGTGTCTAGTGCAAAAAAAAGGGGGGGGAATGTTCTAGAAATACATTTTTGTGTACAATCAAAAGTCGTTAATTCGGACACCCATAATCCGGAATGATCTATAATTCGGACCTCAAAGCTACAAACTTTCTGCGCATGCGCGGCGTTTACGCGCCGCGGTGCGCAATGAATTGGAAGTTGATCTGTCAGCAGTATCCTTATCTTCAGGGCAGATGTTTTTATTTCATTTGGCTTATAATTCCTTACTAAATGTAGTATTTCATCTCGATGTACTCCGTCTTTAATATGATTTAAATCAAATTCCTCGTTATTATAATTCGCTTCCGATAGTGAAGAAAGTGACACAGAGGTTATTGAAAACGAAAAAATTTCGATTTACAAATTAGTCGGTATTCTCGACACAGCAATTATAGGACTTGAACAGCGGAACTTTGTAACTGAACAAGAAATTATGTCTGTTTATAGAATTAAAGAGAAAGTCTTATCACATAAAACAAAGCAACTTAAACAACTTACATTGAAAGAAATGTTTAATAAAGTAAACAAATAAATATTATGCTTTTTTTTTTTTTTTTTTTTTGTAAATTTTGATACTCTGTAGATCATAATTGTTCTTTATTTCATAAATTACAGTTTCATATTTTTAATTTTATAATTTCTGTATGCCATCTATCTAGATTTAAACTGATGATCTATAATCCGGAAAAATCGATAATCCGAAATCACCGAAGTCCCGACGAGTCCGGATTACAGACTTTTGACTGTATATTCCAATATCTGTACTTGTTACAACTGTGAACGATTACATAAATATCTGTCGAAACATGCTGCATGAGAAATTCTGTCAAAAAGCACGAGAGCCTATAAAAATGCCGCAGATTTTACCTGCATTGCATCTAGAAGTTACTGAGGAATTGCAGCAGAATGAAAGAGATCTTGATAAAGCTACCCCCCCCCACACACACACACACAAAAAAAAGCCAAAAGCACTTTTGATGTCTTTTATGGTGGAGCATTATCTTCCATTTTCTTTAGCTCCTTACATTATGCAGCTTACAGCATGAATTCATTACTTTTTTTTTAACAATTTACCTTCTTGTTTTGGAGGGAGGGGGGTTGGTAAGTATTAGTACCAATACGTGTTAATATGCATAATCCAGATACTTCAGGTTCTAATCTAATGCTTTAATGTTAAGGTCCTGTCTACATCAGACTGTCTTGCTGACAGATCCAAATATTTTAGGTTCTAATCTAATATTTAAAAGTTAAGCCCCTGCCTACATCAAACTATTATGCTAATCACATTAACTTTCAGTTGCTAGCAAAGGAAAAGACAAATGTAGCAGTTCTCAGAACTTAAACTTCTCCCTCCCAAACAAGCAAGCTAAACTTTGCAATTATCTATATATATATATATATAAACTGTATATATATTAAAAAAAAAAGAAGTTTTGTGAAATGATGTAGTGAATTTTTCAGTATTTTTGAAATGGGGTTGCAATCACCCCTGATTGACATAAGCTTGATTTTTTTCTGCATGTTTTAAAATTCAAGTGTTCTTTAAATATTACATTAGTTTCATTTTTTTTTTTTTTTTTTTTTAATTTAGAAAAAGAAGAACATAAGAAGTGGAAACAAGAGAAGCTTCTGAAGAAACAAAAGAAACTTGAAGAAAGCAAGAAAATTTCTGAAGAAAATGCAGCTTCACTGAGCGATTCCCAAATTCACCAGCATTATACCATTAGCATTGCTGTTCCTGGATCAATTCTTGATAATGCTCAGTCGCCAGAGCTGAAGACATATTTAGCTGGTCAAGTATGCCTTTAATTTCTGTACCTTTAATTACAAGAATACGCTATTCTTGGACATTTTGAGAGCCATAAACTAATTCATTTAATAAAACAATATTAGCCCACTGCAAGAAATCTATTCACTGAAATGCATTTAAATTTTTTTTTTTTTTTTTTTTTTTTCTGTTGGTAGGGTTTTTATATAAGGATCTACTTTCTGTTAGTGTTAAATTTATTGAATATGCAATTATATGCCATAATTATTCATTTTTAGATATTAGTGAGTTATTAGATTAAAATACATATGTATGTATGCCTATGGATATATTGGTAACTAATCATAAATGAAGATTATCAAAGCATTTTGAAACATATAATAATATTAATTTAAACATAATATTATTCTTTGATTAGCGATTATTTTGAGAATAAATCAACTGAAAATATAAAAGCTATCTGGAGTTGTAGAGAAAACAGTGGGAAAAATTAAGAGCTAAAATTATCCTATTGTTAAGGCATTGTTTAGTGGAGCAACCTAAGCACCCATTTACAAAATCGGTAGCTAAACTTATTACATTAAATAGTATAAAATTAGGTCTTCGTTCATCAAAATAATATCTGTTTCCAAATACATTGCATATCAAAATTTACTTTGCAATAAACTTCTTCTTATTGAAATTAAGCTAAATGAATACCAGATTAAAAATAAATTTGCAGTGACAAATTTCAAACTGGTATGCATTTTTATCCAGTATTGGTATTCAAGCAGTTCACATCAGTGTGATAGAATTACTTCTTAAAATACTTTTAATTCATTGAAGCAGCATCTAAAATTGAACTGTGATGTTTATTTAGGTACTTTATTGCTAATTATTGAATTGGAAGATGTAAAAAGGAACTATGTGATAAAAGTCAAATTTTCTAAGAAGGGGGGAAAAAAAAAAACTACCCTATTTCTTGCAAGAATGTCAGAAGTTAACAACAAAAATTTATGAAATTGCTATAACTAGATCTATGTAATTCGGCATTTTTCAGATGCTTTGACATTCTTCTGAAGAATGGGCTAGTTTTTTTTTGTTGTTCCTGTGAAATCTCTCTTTTATTATATGACCTTTTTTTTATATCTTATGAATCAATTAGATACTTCCTTCCCAAAAGTTACTATTTGGGCTGCAGCATATAATACTTTGGGAATGTATATAGTAATAGTTTGTGGAATGCTGAAATTACAGAAATTTGGGAAATCTTTTATCAGGACTGGATTCAGATATGTGTGTATTGATGCACATGTAAATGTATACATGTGCATATATGTGTGTGTGTGTATATTCACATACATATGTATTTACATATATACATGCATATACTATGAACACATCCATCCATACATTCTTCCATATCGGAATCTGGTCTATCATGAAAGGAAAAATATATATATATATATGATTAAAGGTTCAAAAACTCCATCTATTAAGAAAACTCAAATATGCAATAATAAAATTGTGTTGCAAATTATAGTTATAATATTAAAATGACTTCAAAAGATTTTTGCAAATGTTATATGTTCACTTCATTCGGACCCTCACCGGTGTATGTCGACAATCACAGATATGCTCTGGTGTAGGTCGAAAAGAGAGGAGTATATGTACATGCTGCCATTCCAAAAGGAAATGTTCCACAAATAAATGTAGTTGTAAAAGCAAGGGCTTCTTGTGCAATTCAAAGTGTCATAATAGTTTAAGTTGTTGCAATAAATAAGATTTGAATCACATAATTTGGTAAGTTTATAACTTCTATTATTTTCCTTTCTCATTTTGAATGTACTGTGTGTTTTAAGTTCTTATTCTGAGTCTCAAGTGCGTTTTTTTGTGAATGAATTACGGAGAAGGAAATATAATATTCTTATATGTTCAACATTCTCCATTAGTACATGGTGAATGTCGACATTCACCGGTGTAAGTCAGAAATAAGAGTACTTGGAAAATATTTCGGACATACACCAAGCGACTATGTGAATGTTGACATTCACCGGTGAAAGTCGACATTCTCCAGATTTTGGTGTTTCACCGTAACATATGTATACACACACTCACACATATATGCAGGTTGAATTGGTTGAGCAAAACTTTCGGGAGGGCTAGAAGGCAGCTATATGAGCAATATTCATCATAAAATGTATGGTTGGAATGCAAGGAGTGAGAAGTTAAAGGGTAATAGAATTAATACAAGAATGAGAAGAGATACTTCAGAAAATATTTTATTAACAGAACATGCTCATATATATTGCTCAAAAGATCTTCTACCCGGTGTAATGCAGGCTTCACACTGTGAGGGAGAGATTGATGCATATTTGTGAAGACACCAGGCAATTGGCAATTCTCGAATATTGCCGGCAACAATGGTGATCCTGGCGACTAGATCCATATTGGTTTCAATGGGGGACTCAAAGATTAGGCTTTCCATATGATCCCAAAGGAAAACATCTATTAATCTTAGTAGCCAAGCTATGGGACCACCTCGACCAATCCATTGCCCTTAAAATTTCATGGTTCGTGTAACCAGCAATCTTCTCGACAATCCATGGTAGAAAGTGCCACTGGGTGCAAGGACCAACCGTTTTTATACCTTTTATTTATATTGCCAACTAGTGACTTACTCTTTGCGTTCTGACTGTACATTCTATGACAAATATTGCTCATGTAGCTGCCTTCTGTCGCTCCCTAAAGTATTGCCCACTTGTTCAGATACATATAAGGAAGGAACACAAACTAAACATTAATATATGTTTGAAAATATTTTTAATAGTTTAAAGCATTTCATTATAATTTTAAAATATTATCTAAACACATGTAAGAAAATTTTACCAATATATTTTGCCAAAGAGGAATATTACATACTTTCTGGTAATCTTGAGAAGAATCAGCGGGCAATGCACTATGGGCTTTTATTTATCTTTGATGTTACGTTAGTGTAGAAATCTTGCTGCTCAAAAGTAGTTTATCATCTGTTCTTAGGTGATTGTGATAAAAGTTTTTTCTGAGTGTATGCCTGTAATTCTATGATTAGCTTTTTCCAAATTTGTGCAAATTTCTAATTTTTTTAAAGTGAAAACAGGTTGATATATACGTGGGAGAACAGCTGGGGAGGGGGGAAAGTTAAGTGCTTTATTATGGATATTTCTTGTGACTTTAATTTAATTAGTTCCCGTTTTATGTAATTTGGATTGTTTCTTCATAGATGTGTCTTTTAAGCAACTTTCAGTGTTTTATTATGGTTATTTCTTGCATTTTTGATTTCATTATTTTGTTGCTGTTTTATGTTATTTTCCGTGAAGCCATACGTTTTTTAAATTGCTGAGGTTGGCGATAAATTAGTCGCCAATGATTAGCAACTTTGTGGGAGGGTTGGGGGGATAATCAGATAGTGATGAATATTATCCTTTAATTTAGTCACTTGTTTTCAATAAATGCCTGCCAGAAGAAGAGTGTAATTTTATCCATAACTAGTTTACTTTAATATTTTACATTATATTTATGCCTTTTACAGCATGCACTTTTTAAATTTTAATTCAGTTTGCATTTGTATTATACAAAATGCCTAAGCAGATGCTTTCAATAAATAATTAATATTTCTCACCAGGACAAGAATATGATATATTCTGTAGTATAAAAATTATTCAATATTAACAAGCACTTATGTTTCAAAACTATCAATTTAGGAACTGTAAACTGAGTCAAGGAGTACAATTAATACACACACTGGTCAATGAATTAGAATCCCCCAAAATCAATATTTTATTGGACCATGTTTTACACGCATAACTGCTCTGATTCGTTTCTGGAGTGCATTTATGTCCAGAGAATACCATGCATTTGTTATGCAGCTCTTTAGATCTTGTAAATTAAACGGAGAATCCTATCAAATGCATCTTTCCACTATATGCCATATATTTTCTATGGGGTTAAGATCTGAGCTATGCGGTGGCCATGGAAGGTGTTGGAAGTCAGACTGATGTTCAGCAAACAAATTTTGGACACTTCTGGCATGATGTATAGTTGCATTATTGTCCATAAAGTATCTGTCGCCATCAGGATAAAAATGCAACATTGCAGGGTGTGCTTGATCTGCCAATATATCTAGGCATCTCATGGCTGTTTGTTTACCCTCGAAGAACACCAGGGCACCACTTCCATGCCAGCAGAACATGCATCATATCATGATACTCCCACCAAACTCTTGCACAGTGCTAGTAAGGCAAGATAGATTCATATCTTCATTAGGTTCTCGTCAAATTCGACATCTTCCATCAGTGTAAAATAAGGTGTAGTGGAATTCATCTGACGATATTACCTGTTTCCAGATCTCACATGCCTAGTATCATTTTTCCTAACACCACTGCAAATGGATTCCTGCATGTCGGGCAGAAATGAGTGGTTTTTCTCACAGGCACCTGAATATGCATTTCTATAACTCTTCAATTCTCTGTGCATGGTTCAAGCTGAAATCTGTTGGGAAGAGCCTTGGTTGACGATCTGTGTCAGTTGAAGCACAGTAGAGTCCCGGTTCTGCTGTACAATTCTTTGGAGATGCCGCCAATCACTCTCTTGGAAAACTGTGCTGAAACTGCAGTTACTTCATCTAGAGGTGGACTGTGGGTTCTGATTCCAACTTTTGAAAACCTTTGATATGGCTGCCTTTGAGTACCCAGTGAGATTTGTTGTCTTTGAAATCGAGGTTCCTGCTAAATGGTCACCAACAATAAACCTTTTTTTAAATTGTGAAAGATCTGTCATTTTTTCCAATTTACTTTATTCATTGTGAAAAGCACTCGTACACCTAACTTAAACTGGCATTCCAACCATGTGTAACTCTTGCCATTAAAAAAAAAAAAAAAAAAAAATTGTATATTTCATCCCTAGCATGCATTCAAATGAAAATCTCAAACACTTCTAATTCATTGGCCAATGTGTGTAGATAATAATTAATTATGAATGGGAAATTACAGATATATGGTATTTTATTTTAGATTTTTTGCTTATGGCACTAATGATATTTTCAACTACCTTTTGAGTGTTTTCTTTGCATATAATGCTTGAGAAGCTGCCTGAGAAGCTTTTTTTTATATTTAGCCCAGTAATGCTATTAATTTCGTTTTGCCATTTTGCTTTGGTTCACTATAAAAGTCTGAGTCGCTTTTTAAGTTTTTGCTACCAAATAATAGAGCCCTGCACTATATTTAAAGAAATTAAATAATAAAGAATCTGTTTTTTGCATTATGAAAAAAAACAATGGTACCTAGAGACATCAAGTTTTGAATAACATAGTCCAACACTCAAAACTTATTTATTGAAAAATATTGTCTCTGAAATTAATCATTAATCATTTTTCATTAATCTAGTCTCTGAACTTTCTGGGCAGATGGTGTGTGTGTGTATACAGTCAAAAGTCGTTACTGTGGACGCCCATAATCTGGAATGATCTATTATCCGGACCTCAAAGCTACAAACTTTCTCAAAGCATAATGCATTGATGCATGCACATATGCACTTATGCATGCATGTAATACCTTTATGCATGTGCATAATACGTTTATGCATACGTGCTTAATGTATAACGGATGGTATAAGCTAAGCTAAAATTATCTAATTATCTATTTCAGTTAATGTTGCAGATTGCGTTGTTCCTTAATCTTCGAATTGGATCCGGCTTATTATTTTTTGCAGACTGTTAGAGCAATTTTATAAAAGTAAGCTTGAACTTTTGATTATGTCAAATAGAATTTCCGATGCTGGAGCTGCCAAAGGATCTACAAAGCGAACGCATGTTTCGATTTCCATCAAACAAAAAGTGGAATTGCTGCAAAGAATGGATAAAGGCATATCCTTTGTTTCTCTAACCATTCTGAAATCTGTTTATCAATTTCACAGTGCTCTGCGGGGGAGGGGAATGTCGCGGTGCGCAATGAACTGGAAGTTGATCTGTCAGCACTATCCTTATCTTCAGGGCAGATTTTTTTATTTTATTCGGCTTATAATTCCTTACTAAATGTAGTATTTCATCTCGATGTACTCTGATATGATTTAAATCAAATTCATTATAAATATGATGAATACACATTAAATAGTTTTCTGGTTGCAATTTTCTAATTTCGACTATGCGTAATGTATGCTTTACGAATGCGCGCGTTGAAAGAAATGTTTAATAAAGTAAACAAATAAATATTAAGCTTTTTTTTTTGTAAATTTTGATACTCTTTAGATCATAATTGTTCTTTATTTCATAAATTCATTCATAAATTTCATTAATAAATAAATTACGGTTGCATGCCATCTTACCAGTTTTAAACTGATGATCTATAATCCAGAATCGCTGAAGTCCCAATGAGTCCGGATTAAAGACTTTTGACTGTATATATATATATATATCTATCAAGACATAATAATTGAATCAAAAATGGAGGCTATCTAGCTTGCAGGATGACTTAATAATTTTAATTTTGAAATTTCTAAAATCTTTATATGTATAATGTGTGATGTGTATTAATTGTTATATGGAAATATGGAAATCTACTTTAGATAAAGTTTTTTTTTTTTTTTTTTTTTCTTTTTGGTTGCTGTTGTAAAGATTATGCAAGATAGAAAATTTTTCTGCTAAACTTTCAGTATTGCATTCGTAGGGTTATTAGTTGGATTACTGTGGCAGTTCTGTGTATGGACATGTATAAATAGAAAACATTATTTGTTTTGAAATCTAAAATGCTTCATATTTGAGTAATTTAGGAAAAGTAATAAAATATGACCTTTAAAATATTGTTTTAAATGTTGTGAAAAATACAAAGATGAAAACTTTCAAAACAGCAAATCAGACAATTGCCACAGTTATGTTAGACAGGTTATTTCTCAAAAAGCTAGATTTTTCAATGTTGCTGATTTAAGGAATCCATCTAAATCTTTTGTTGCTTAATGATAAGTTTCTAAAAGTTTTTTTGGAGGGGCATTGGAAATAATAAATATACATGGGTATACATATACAAACACAGACTTGTAAAATTTTTATCAGGAGGGAATTCTGTGTTTTCTTTTAAAACTTTAGTATAGCTGTTCTGTTAATATGTGACAAATAAATACTGATTGTCAGACCACAAGCAAAATTGATATGTGATTTAAAACAGTTTTTTTTTTTTTTTTCATTTATTGTGAAACTGTGTTTGTGTGCACTGATATATACATAAAAATTTCATGTTAGCTATTTAAGTAGTCCAATTGTAAGTAATTGAATATAGTTTTCTGTTTTCCTTTTTAGATGATTTGAAATATTATTAATTTCTATTGATCCAATCTATTCTTAAATTAGCATATCATATTGTTATTTTTATTTTTACATAACTGAATATTTATGTTTTAATATTTTTCAGATTGCTCGAGCTGCTGCTATTTTCAATGTAAATGAAATCATTGTGTTTAGTGAGATTGCAGTTACAAAGTAAGATAAATATAATTTTACTTATTGTATATTTAGTTTAATATTCATGTTTGCTTGAATAAAATAATAATCAAATCCCTCCCCCCCCCCCAGTTTTGATGATGATGATCAAGCTTTAAAACTTCACAAGAAGAATCATGGTTGTATCCAAATGGTTCGAATTTTACAATTTTTAGAATGTCCCCAGTATTTACGGAAGTATTACTTTCCAATTCACAAAGATTTAGAGTATGCAGGTAATTTATGTTTCATATTCTAAAAGTCAACTATCTTAAAGGTTTTTATTATTGAAATTCTGTGTTGTAAAACTTTAGTTTGTTGTGTTTTTCTTTGGAATCAATTGTCTTAATATATTAAATCTCCTAGTATAGTGAAATAATATAAATTGAACTTTATTTCTTTCAAGTTATAGAAATGAAATCAAGACTTAAATTTCCTATGAATTAATAGATTTGAAGTTTTATTGAAAATAAAATTTCATTCTATAAGTATAAAACTGAAATTCAATAAATTATATTTCTCTTTGTACTTAACCTAATAGAATGTTATTATTTTCAACAATATTTTTACTATGAAATTAATCTTATGTTATAATATGAACTGTATAATTAACCAATTTTATTTGTGTGTAAACCTGCATTGTTATGATAAATATACTTTATTTATCCACTTTTAAGTTAAGAATGAAACAGTAGTTGTATTAATTTGAAATATGAATTGGATATTAAAATTTAAAATCAATAATTAAATGCAGCAAAGTAAGTGGATTATTATTCATAAACATTTTCTTTAACAGGGTTATTAAATCCTTTAGACATTCCACACCATCTTAGAGTGGATGATGAATTCCCATATCGAGAGGGAATAATCTTAAATAAACCAGTTAAAGAAGGAAAAGGATCTTATGCTTATATTGGTTTACAAAAGGTGTATAAAGTTTATTTATCTCTCTCTATAAGTGTTTTAGATTTTTTTTAGCTGAAGGTCTAAATTTGTTCTGTGTTCCAAGATACTTTTCCCCCAAGATTTTGTATTTTGAATTATTTATTTTTGGTTATTACGTTAATCTATAAATAATATATTTCAGTAAGTTTTGAAATATTTTAAAGTGCATTTAATATTATCCACATAAATATGATGATTAATCTATTAAAAATTGATGATTTATTAAAAAAAAATAAGAAATTTTGCATCTGTTTATCTGAAAAGTCATGATGCACTTTCTCTGTGTTCTTCAAAGGCCCTTTACTTATATAAAGAACAATAAGCAGTCAATATTATATTTCCTGTTTTGTTTGGTAACTGTTTGCTTTCTTTTAATGAGCTTCGCAATTCCTCATAAGAACCTAGCTGTATCGGCAAAAAGCTGAACAAGGTGCTGATTTATGGCATCATATAAATTGAACTTTATACCATGAAAGAAATTTTGAAGAGTGTGAAACTAATGAAAATCTAAGGGCAGGTGATCAGGCGAGTGTGATACATGTGGCAACACTTTTAATGATTTAATAATTTTTGTCATGTGATCAAACATGTGGTCTCATATTATCAAGGTGGAATGCACTTCCTGTATGCTTATAATGAACTCTGGAAGTTTTTGGAAGACCAATTCGTTGAAACTGTCCACTTCATGACATTTGAATTGATTTGCTGGCTCCTTGGTGTAGGAGCTTGGAAATAAGACATGCTATAACAATAAGCAATACAGAGTAGGTATAACATGAATAAATTTGCAGTATTATAGCTTTAAAGCTTATGTATAACCTTCTTCATCAATTTTGAAAGTTAAAACGATGAAGGGGGGGGAAAAGAAGGTGTGGCTACTCATGACTCTGACCTTAGGAACAATGTTAATTTTTTTTTTTTTAATTGTAAACTATTTGTCAATTTATGTAATGATCTTTTGCCCTGTAAATTCAACTGCCAAGAAAAAGTGCATATTTCTTAATAAGTCCTCAACAACAATTCCTCCCCCCATTACTTTTTCCCCTTTATTTCTATTTACAAAGGGAAAAAAGATCATTTTAGTTATCTGCTTTTATAAAGAAAGGCATATTATTATTATTTTGATGTCAAATGCGTGGTAGCTTTTTCCCTTTGTCTTACAATCTGCATTGTATATTGTTTGTTATATTTCTTTAATAAGTGCGCTTGGCAATTTCCTTCTTTAAAAATTTGACAAAGTTTACCATGATGATTGCGCTAATAGTAAATGCCTATAAAATTTTGCAATACCAGAAATTTAGGAATACAAAAAATGCTATCCATTTAGAGCATTCATTTTGTAATCAAGTAAAAAGTTGATTTCACTTGATAATTAGGTACACTGCTCAAAAAAAAAATGGGACAGTGCTATATCTCCCGTTCTACTGGGCCGATTGACAAAATTCAAATTGCGTTTCTCATGTCTCGAAAGCGCGACTTAGGATATATATTAGATTTATATATAGCACTATTCTAACATAGGTATTTTGACACAAAATCGGACTTTTTCTGAAATAACATACTATTTTTTTTCCATATTTCGATTCTATGTCTCAAATTATGCCAGAATACCAAGTTTTGTAAAAATCATACAAGTAGTTTATAAAATATTAGCTCTCAAAATTTTAGCTTCTCAATGTTAATTGAATTTGGCAAATATTTATTAATATCTCTTTTTTTATTAAACTTTTTTGATTTTTTTCTCTCACATTTCGAAATTTAGGTTCATTCCAAATAAAATTTATGCATTTTTTGTGTTTTTTAAATTTCTATTTTTAAGTATTTTTTATAAATTTTTCGAAAAAAATTTTGAATTATAACCTATAAAATTTTTACCATCATCTTAAAGTAGGTGTATTTTTAAGCATATCTGCAAAAAATTAGACTTTTTTATTCAAAATTTTCTAAGATATACACGAATTTACATATTTTTGAGTTTTGAAATTTGGCATCTTTTTTTTGAGCGATAATAACGCCAAATGTGGTGTATGGATTTTTGTTACAGTGAATTGCCACAGCTATTTTTAACCTTAAATTTCAAGTAAGATTTTACGAAGAATTAATTATATACATTTTTTCCCTCAATGAAGCGTAATAAATATTTATTAATACTATATGAAAAGCTATTTTTTTAAAATTATAGATGATATTATTCAAATTTTTAACTATTGTTTTTTTAATTTCTCTCTATCTTCTTTTTTTAAAAAAAAAATAAGAGTAAATTTTTACCTTCGGCGTTTTATCGTCTGCTACTTTACTTCGTTTAAATCGAATTGTCTAAAACTGAGAATTTTCGTTTGATATTTATTTGAATTTTATGACATTAACTGCATAATTTATTTCTAAACAAACTGTTGCTTTTGAAGTGGCTGAAAGAGCAGCTGGTACTATCATCCATATTTTTAAAGCACAGTATATTTTTCTAGAAACATAAGATTTAGAATAATCATTTTTATAAAAGTCAAATTATGATATAAATATACAACCTTCTAGAGACTGAATTAATGGAAGTTCAATGGTTATGTAGAAATGATCTCCAGCTACTTAATCGCTGGATATGTCAGCAGATTTCGTGGACAAATAAGAATAATTATATAAACGACACCCAACATTCTGAATTCAATTAACAACGAGGATACAATGTTTATTAAATGAATTCAAGAAGTTTTAAAATATAAAAAATCAACTCTTTTTTTATCTTAAAATGTATTTTTGTGCGTAGCGTATTTTCATTATTCTAATTTAAAATTCTAATAATTCTTAAAATTCTAATTTAGAATGTAATTGTCAAGAACTGATTCCTAATCATCAATAATATAATAAGCAATTATTACGGTTATTAATAAATCCTTCTTATAAAGTAATTGCAAATATTTCAAAAAACTTTCTGTCTGAAAGCGTTGAAGCTTCAGATACTTAAAACTCATAAATAATAAATCACTCTTCACACGGTAGAAACAAAGTATGAATAAATAAAAATTGATTTAAAGATAACTGTAAAAAATGTTGTTGCTTTTATACAATAGATCTGATTTTATCAAATACTTTAATGCAAATATTTTTCTGTGCAAATATTTTTAATTTTATATTAATCAAGATTGCACACGATATTATTTATTTGCACTTCAATTCTTAACCTCAGTTCTAGTAGAAGTTACAAATCAGTTATATTTAATTAAGGATTGGATTGGATTGGATTGGATTATTTAATTATGGCAAAGCACACGAGGGCTATCTGCCTAAAGGGAGGGATGCCTTCATGGAGGACTTTCTAAGGGAAACTGGCTCGTATACACGTTACACATCGGGAAAACCACGAAAACACCCATGCAACCAGCCCGTTCGCGGGATTCGAACCTCGGACTGAACTACCAGTGATCAGCGTCTTTACCGCTCGGCCGTTTGTGGGCCTTTATGAAATGGAAGGCGATAACTTTATTTAAAATAATTGTCAGAAATACCAAAATGTTTCGAAAAGTTGGATACTTTTTAATATACTTTCAGAATGCTTAAAGAAAAGAGAAGAAAAATAAATTTTTTCGTAAAATTTAGTATTTGTATTTTTTTTAATTTAAAAATTTTCAACGTTATGATGTTTGATTCCTGCGATTTCAAAAATAAAATATTTGACTAAAATATGAATAACATTTTAAGAAACCAAATGTAGGATAAAATTGTGTAAAGCAATGGGCACAATGATAAAACTGTTTAAAGCAGTGTATGCAAGTCATCCTAAGTTAAAATGTCAGTTATACATTCTCTTATTTATATATATCTTTTCTGAACGGAATATTGTGTAAAACTGTGCTTTACTGTATTTTCTCTGTTAATATAGTATGCAGTTTTCAAACTCATCGTAGTCTGGGTTACAAAGTATTCTTCCGAAAGAAACGCAGTTCAAATAAATAAAATCAAATTCTGGAAAATTGATATTAATAAATATATTTAAAATGCTCAGTTCGAAGGAATAAATAGAAAATTTTAAAAAATTCTCTGAAGAGACAATGCAACACAAACAATTAAAATAAAAGTATAAAAATTTAAAAATTACCTAAAATAATAACTATGACGAAAAATATATATAAAGAAAACTATTTGAAAAAAAAAAAAAAAATGAACGCTGCACCTTTATTTACGCAGTTCGAATAGGTAAATAGAAATTTTTAAAACAGTTATTCAGGGGAAAAAAAAAAAAAAAAAAACGTGCAACTTAAACAATTAAAATGAAATTCGAAAAAGAAAATATTACTTAAAATAATAAGTTATAATTAAAAATATAATATAAAGAACATTATTTGGAAAAAAGGAACGATGGTGACTTTTTTTCCTCTCACGGGAAAGGAAACTAGATTGCCATATATTAAGAAGTTAGCCAAGGGAAGTATTCTTGGCGCAAACTGACAAAAAAGTGGCACCATAAATTTGTGAATTTCTCCGTAAATTTTGCTCCAAATTTTACAAAATTTCATATTTAGGCGTAATTTGAGTCGTAGAATCGAAATATGTAAAAAAATTGGTATGTTATTTCAGACAAAGTCTGATTTTGTGTCAAAATACCTATGTTAGAATAGTGCTATATATAAATCTAATATATATCCTAAGTCGCGCTTTCGAGACATGAAGAACGCAATTTGAATTTTGTCAATCGGCCCAGTAGATCGGGAGATATAGGACTGTCCCATTTTTTTTTTTTTTTTTTTTTTTTTTTTGAGCAGTGTACATAAAGTATAAAAAATTTAGAAAATGATGCTATGTTTTTATATTTTTGAAGATCTTTAACTAACTCTAATAGTAGTTTTCAGTTTGTAGATTTCAAGTCCTGACAAAATAGAAGAAAATATTGTCACTTGAGGGAAATATTTGTTGTAAGCTTTATGCACAAGTAATCCAGAGCAGCAAATCCATAGCTATGTCTTGAATAATTAAATCTTTCTTTATTAAATAAGTACAGAAGTCTCCATGTGTTGTTAATTTATGATGAAATATTCTCATTATAATTTTTTCCTACTGTTTTTGGCTTTGTCAATTTTGACAATTCATTTTAAATATAAACTTTTTTATTTTCTATCTTTAATTTCTTGAAGATTAATTTTTAGATGTATGCATATTGAACTACTTAATTTAAAATTGTTTTAAGCATTAAACTGAGCATTAGTGTTAAATAAGGTTGCATTTCCTTTTTAATTTTATAACTTTTATATTTTTTAATATTTATTTATTTATTCTTTTACATTTTGAAACTTTAATGATAAACCCTTTGAGATATTAAAGTATAATTTCTCAGATTATATTTTTTAAGGTTTATTTTGTTAAAGGAATGTGCTAAATAAAGAAAATAATATAATAATAATAGGATATAAAATTGAAGCTGGAATAAATTAAATGAAGAAATTTCAGCTTAGCGACCGACATTCATGGATTTTGTACCTTTGTAAGGCCTTTTGATCACCCGTGATCTTCTACTTTGTAGCACGAAATGTTGGTTAATAATGTTCAGAATAATTGTTTCTTTGGCCTTGATCATTGCTTCATGTGTTATTAATGAAATTAAAAATAATTTAGAAACAAAAAAAATCTAAATAAATAAATAAACCAAAAAAAAATGCAAATTTAAAAATGGCATCCCTCTAAAAGAAAAGTACTTTTTTAATGACATAAATTTCATTCCAGTTATTCCTAATGCCTTCAAAATTTTAATATGTTCATTTATTTTTTATTTATTTATTTTTTTTTATTATTATTTTCCTTAAGAGCCAGCATATATTCATTTTTGGTTCACCTTGCCCGTTAACTTCAGGATGCTTTGGTTATTCCATGTGATTATTTTTCTACCCATGTTTGCAAACATATGTCTTAAACTTCCTCAAAATTAACTTAGTTTCATTTGAAATCGGTAGTAGTCTGAGTTTGTTGGTTTGCCTAATTTTAAATTTTGCATTAGCATGATATTATTTTTAATTTAAAGCATAAGCCTGCCAGTCATAAATTGATGTTTCCCAATACAATATGCATAAAATCTTTTATCTGTCTTTGATTTATAAAAGAGCATTTGGCTAATGTAGCATATAAGCCAATCAATTAAAAAGTCCTAGACTACCTATTTTACCTAGACTTCTCAATATCATTTTCCAGCAAATGTTATCATAAATAAAATTCATTTCAGCACCTTATAATTGTTTTATTGCAAACTTTCCAGTTCTAAATCTTATGTATGCTATCATTTGCATTCAGAATAAAATTAATGGTTGTGATGAAAGTAGTTACTGAAAAGATCATTAACGTCTATTACTCTTTTAAAATTTTGTTCAAACAGCAATATATATTTTCAATAGTTTGGTATTTTTCTATTCATTCCAGCTGATGTTCAGAAATGAAATCAAGAAAAAAATATTAAAGATTTTAAAATTGAGAACTGAAATTCTTTTGAATTGATTTTTAATTTTAGAAGTTTGGCAACTGTACATATTATTTTTATGCAAGAAGAAAGGCAAACTTCTAGTGACATGTTTTATATTTATTTACTTTTAATCGTAAGCTTTTTGAGATGCGACCTAAAGTTTTAAGATAAGTGTAATTTTTTTGTTTCCGTCAAATTTATTGTACAATGTCTGGTTAAAAAAAATACCCAATTTTAGTTATTTACTTTAGTTTTTTTTTGTGTGTGTGGGGGGGGGGGAAGGCGAATTTTAATTTCCGTGTTTAATTAAAAAGGTAATTTTCTTAAAAGGAAGTAAAGAAGGATCTTTTCTGAATTGATACATATCCTTCATACTTCTTCAGCTACTGGTATATTTTTCAGTTTCTTTTTTGGATCTTCATCACATGATCAGACTGTTGGCATTGAATCATATGGCATTCCCACTTCTTTTACATTCCACATTCTGTGTTTCTTACATACCCTCTCTCAGTGTGATTTGATGACTTTTTCTTATCACCATTTATCATGCTTTTTGGATTGTTTTTAATTTTTGCTGCCAATACACTCACTGCTCTTAACTGATTTTTGCACAATTTGTAGTAAGGGTACTTTTCCCCTCTTTTTAATTACAAAGATAAATTACAAAATATTTTGAATTCCAGATACAGTAATATTCAAAATTTGATTTGTTTCCTCCTTTTTATTTAATACAGCAAAGAAATCTGAAGGATTCAAATATTTTATGTCCATTACTATACAAAGAAGCATTCTGAGCTCTTAAAGATACGAAGAGAGCAATTTTGTCTGCTCTTTGTCCATATCTTTCATGTTGCAAGATAATCATAAAACTTATTGTTGTTTCCCTTAAAATGCATATTGACTTTTCTCCTACATTTCATTGAAGAGAGGGTACAAATGCAATCTCAGGACAAGAATAGCAGTATGATCTGACAGGCAAACTGTTTTAAATAGTTTTGTTTCAAAAAAGTTAATCTGCATAGCATTTGACATTTTTAATAAAAGTTATGTATGTTTTCTCTATTATCTCTGATTACATTCTCTGAGTTTTTGACAAATTTTAATGTATGTTCTTTCTTCTGTATGTTTCGTCATTATAGTTTGAAACATGAATATTGTGAATATAGAATATTTGGCCAACTACCGCAATCTAAAGCAGTAGCTGAAGGACTGCATAAAATCATAATTTTGCAAAGTTGTGTGCTGTACTCATCACACCCTTGGGCTGCTGTTAATTGGTCGGTCAGATTTCCTTGTGTATAAGAACTTAACTGTTTTGATAAAAAGATAAGAGACAAGCTTAAAAAGTTCGACTTTTTAATCAACCCATGTCCTAGTTTAGAAGTTTAAATGAAACTGCACAAATTATAGTGCAAAATGTTAAAAATGTAGTGCTTTACCCTTCAATAGTTGAACTATATGGTGATTAAGTATTGATGTAGATGTTAATACAACCGATTCGCAAATAACATGGTGCAATTGTGGCATGTTGATCCTTTTTTTTTTTTTTTTTTTTTTTTTGAATAAAGAATAGGAGTGGACAGCTGGCTGGTAGAGTAGAAAAACATAGAGGGAAAATGTAAAGTTATACTTCAAGAGTTATATTAACAATGATTGAGTCATGAGTTTCAGTCTGCAAAATTTAAAATTATTACTGGGTGAAGCATTATGCTAATACCTGCATCATTATTGTTATGTAAGAATCATATGAGAAGAACTGATTTTGAAATGACGCAATTTAGAGAGATTTATTAGAGTGAGGCTGAGAATAAAGTGTGGGTGCTGGCTATTTGAAATTCCAGGTAAGTGAAGAACAGAATGATAGCCATATTAGTGTGAGAGGAATTTTAGACAAGCTGTGTTTTAAGCTTATAAGTCTGTCACAAGGAAGTGATAAAGCAAGGAATGCATGCCTAAAATTGTTGAAGCTCAGAAGAAGCTGCACCCAACCTCAAGGATGGATGCATGGTTTCACCATGTTAAAACTCCATTGTGCTAATGTTTTCTCTGAATATTTTTATAGCACTTGAATAAAATTGTGAAAGCAACCTTAACCTTCTTGTGGTGACCTCATATGATTTTGTGCTATTCTCAAAGGTGAAAAACCAACGGAAGTACAGTTGTCACCTCTCAAGTTGCAGTAAAGAACACTGCAAAATATGCTTATATTAATTTCTTTTTTATTATTATTGTAAATTATTTGAATACAATTTTACAACTGTTCTTTTGAGTGAACAATTTCTTAAAACTTCAAAAGCCATTGAAAAATGTTTTTTAATAAGTTAAGCAATAATGTATCAACTCATTAAATATAAAAGATGCATTATTATAATGATGACTAGAATTCAATAAAAAATGTAGAATATTTTTTTAAAATATCTGAAACCTTTAAAATTAAACTTTTAAATTATGCTTTTTTTTGACAGTTTTGAGAAATTATGCATAATTTTTTATTTTTTTTTGGAAATTTTGAACAATTTTTTTGAATTAAAATATGAAAATATTTTTTTATAAGTTCAACCAAACAGTTATTTTGTTTATTTTTTTCATTTTCATACTTGACATAACACTAAAAATTCTTTCATAGTATGTTGATGTTGCAGAAATTGAAACATGTATGAAACTATTTTTTAAAGTTTCATACATTTATAATCAGCACTTCTAGAAATTACATTGCATTTGCTATTTGGTACTTTGGATCTTGTAAAATGCTCAAAACAGAATCAGTGTTTTTTTTTTTTCATTAATATTGCTACACATTTTCAAATTCAGCTTTTTGTTTAGTATTTCATTAATTTCTGTAATTCAATTAATTTCTGGTATATTGCAAATGAATTATTTAACAGAATTTGCCCAATTTAAAATTTTTACAAAGGTCAGGTTAGTTGAATATAGTCTAGCCATCATGGCTATATTGCCAAAAAGTAGGTATAACTTCGTGGAAGACTTTCTGAAAGGAACTGTCTTGGTCTTTGTCTTGTGTTGTCTGTCTGAACTGTCTTTCCCCAACCCATTTGCATGGGATGAAATTCAAACCAGATCTGACCAATATTCAGCAGTCTGAAATACTTGACCACTGGTAAGGCCATGAGTTCATGGATGAGAAATATTTTTCATACACACATACTTATGATGAATTAACTAAACAAAAATTATTTAAATTCCAAATTCAGTGACTAGAAATTGTGTGAAACTTAAAGCTGTCTGAAATCATACCAGTACAGTAATATTGGTAACTTCAGCAAGGATGTGAGTTACATTAAAAATACTTATAGAAGTGATGAAATATGATATGATATAGAAATAGTTGAAATTATAGATTTGTATATCAAAAATTGGAACTGAGTACCCATCTACACTTTCATCTGGATTATCAAAAATTATACAATTCATTGTATCAAATTCCACATTAGCATACTGAGCCCATACTGGGAGTATTTTCATGTTTTTTTAATTATTATTATTATCATTTTTCATTTGAAGCATCAATTTGAAGACAAAATTGTAGAGGTGGATCATGATTATTCAGAACTACTACTAATGCCTTTTTACGAAGTACATTTGTAATAATTCCTTCACGTTTTGTTCGACCACAAGATATTGTAGCTACTTCAAAACCTTGGAAAACTTTTTAATTTAATTTTAAACAGTAATCAAGGGAGTTACAGGAATGATTGTGTTTAACTGGATAGTATTTGTGAACTCTTTCTGAAGCAATTATTATAATTTCTTTAGAATTTGCTTTTATGGTAAATATATCAATTAAAGAACTGGATTATACTAATATATTGCTTTTATATTTATGACAATTTGATTATTTATGCTGTCTTATTGTTAAAACACCCATACATCCATCCCCTTTTAAAAACACTGACAAATAGTTATTTTTGCTTCTTATGGATTAATAGTTGCCACTAATCATTCATAATCTTTTTCTTAATTTTTTTATCTGAACACTGTTGGTTTTCTACCCCTTGTTGGTTCTATAATTTATTTATGAGGATAATAGCACTTAATAAAATGAAATGTGATGAACACAGAAGGTATATGTATAATGATTTAAAAAAGTACCGAATTAAAAGAATGAATATTATATATACCTAGGCACATTAAGCCAGTGGAAATTTGGTACCTTCCTTTGTCAGCTGCTTAAATTTTAATGCCAAATATCATCATTCAGCCACAGGAGATTTTTAATTTTGAAGTAAATGACATTTGGTAATTTTTCTAGACTCAGAAAAGGACAGGAATGCAAAAGCTGATTTTGAAAGACTGTCGTATCCAAAAATGGATAGTTGACAAACCTTATTTACAAGTGGTGATGGCCTTATAAAGCCTTATAAAGGCCTTATAAAGTTAATTTTTTTTCAAATCTCCATCGAAACAATGCACAGTTTCTTTGAAGACTGGTTTCATTATGTGTGGAAATGTTTTTGAAAATAAAGTTATAATGCAATTTTTTCCTACTGCTCTTTGTGTGTGTGTGTGTATATATATATATGTGTGTGTAATGAAACTATGGTTCAATGGCACAACATGAATGATTTGATCGTGAATGCAGCACAAGGACTTTTCCCATGATTCACTGTGAACATAGCTTAACAAACTCGTGTAGATTTTTTCATAAGTAGAACTGGCCGAAGAATGTAATGACAGAACAATTTTGGAGGCATTGAAATACGAACACTGAGACGTAGATGCATAGAAATACTAATTCATATACTTGATGCTTAGAGCGTCCATGCATTTTGAAGAAGCAGCAGCCGAGCCGGATTAAATTACTTTTTTATTTAACTTGCCAAGTGAATTGTGGCCACAATTCACTTGGCACTCCACTCGTGCCTATTAAAGAATATTTTCAATTTTGCTATAGAAGGTTCAGGTGTTTGCACACTTTTGTCAGGCACCTAGGCTGGTAGTTGCATCCTGTGTGTAACTCGTGCAGAAAAGAACAGTTCGTCCCTAACATATCATGGCAAATTCAGATGAGAGAGAAATCTCATTAAGGCGTAATAGATCCAATGGACGCTATTGACAATCTAAAGAACTGTGCAACAACATTTGTTTCTACCATACTAATTTTGTTTCCAATGCACGAAAATGTGTTTCTCCATGCAATTTTTGGCAGTCGGAAAATGAAATTGGCGATTGCTTGTCGGCCAACATTACGACCGCCACATTAAATGAATTCTTTTGGCCGATCCATCGTCAAAACTCACCTTTCTAATCAACACCGCAGCCAATTTATCTGTTATTCCCAAGAGTTATAGTCAGCTTGCCAAAAACCCAGCTGCATTGGTACTCCTTGCTGCTAATGGCACCAAAATAGCAATGTATGGCACCAAACTTTTGACCATCAATTTAAACTTAGTCACTCATTTACTTGGCCTTTTGTCCTGGCAGATGTCAATCAACCCATCATAGGTGTTGACTTTCTCACGAAATTCAACTTACGTATAGATGTTAAAAACAACCATTTAGTTGATGGACAAACAAAACTATATTCTTGTAGTAGACTTCCCAATGTGCACCCGCTCAGTACTAGCATTCATATTTTGATGGGTAACTCAGAATTTGACAAAATTTTTGCCGGTTACCCCAGCTTGACGAATCCTTCACAAACTTTTGAGAAGACACCAATGTCAACAGTTTTCCATCACGTTAAAACTATAGGACCCCCTATTTTCTCAAAACCTAGAAGATTATCTCCAGAATTACTTCAAGCTGCACGTCAAAAGTTTGACTTTCTCCTATCAACAGGCATCATTCAGCCTTCAAAAAGTCCTTGGGCAAGCCCACTGCATATGGTTCGTAAGGCAAATGGTGACTGTCGACCATGCGGTGATTATCATCATTTAAACACTATTACGATTCCGAATCATTATCCCGTACCCCATATTCAGGACTATACTCAAGTGTTTTCAGGAAAGAACATATTCTCAACGCTTGATTTAACCCGTGCCTATTGTCAAATCCCTTTTAACCCTGCAGACATTCCAAAAATGGCTGTCACTACACCATTTGGTCACTTTGAGTACTTGTATATGCCATTTGGCCTTTGCTACGCTGGCCAAACATTTCAGCGATTCATACACCAAGTGCTATCTGGTCTTGATTTCTGCATCCCCTGTTTTGATGATATCCTGGTTGCATCTACAGGTACAGAAGAACATTCCCAACATCTGCGCCAGATTTTTACTCGCCTTAAAGAGCATGGGCTAAAACTAAATCCATCCAAAGGTGTACTTGGTCAGCCCACAGTTTCCTTTCTTGTCTTATCACTCAGAATGGAGTAAAACCTTTACCTGAAAGAGTCAAGGCAATTAATGACCTACCTCAAACAAAAACCATCTCTGAATTTAAGTGTTTCTTAGCAATGTTTACTTTCTACCATCGCTTTCTGCCGCATGCTGCAAAAACACAAGCTTGCCTGCATGAGTTTCTGAAGAATAGGGGGGGAAAATCCAACGATCTGTCCCTTCGACTGAAAATGCATCTGCAGCATTCGTGCAATGCAAAAACGATCTGGCAAATGCAGCCATACTTTGTTATCACTCACCTAATGATAAGCTCTCTATAATGGTGGATGCTTCTGACACCCATAGGAGCTGTGCTTCAAGCCCATACCACTAAAGGGCTGACTCCAATGGCATTCTTCTCCAGAAAACTTATCACCAAAGAAAGGAAATACAGCACATATGACAGGGAATTGCTTGCTGTGTACTATGCTGTTGAATACTTCCGGCACCATCTGGAAGGACACGACTTTATCATTTTCACCGATCATCGACCATTAATCTTCGCTTTTCGAAAAAACTTTGACTCATATTCTCCTCGTCAACTCTGGCAGTTGGATTTTATTGCCCAGTTCAGTACAGACATCAGACATGTCTCTGGTACTGATAATTGTGTTGCCGATGCTTTGTCTCAGATAAACATTATCAACCTCACCACTCCGGATTTTTCTGAAATTGCAAAAGCTCAGTTGCATGATGAGGAACTCAAGAACCTAATCTCGAATCCACAAACCTTACTTCAGTTACAACCACTGCACATTGATCCAATGGTTAAAATTTACTGTGACATAGAGAACAATAGAATATGTGGTTTACACATTCTGTTAAAATTATTTGAAAGTATGAACAATGACTTTTTTTCTGCTCCTCTAAAATAAAAAAAAAAAAAAAAAGAAAGGAAATTGGTTTGTATAAATTAAGAAGTTTGCCAAGTGAATTATTCTTGGTGCAAACTGAAGAAAAATTCGCAAAGATAAATTTTTCACCCAAAATTACAAAATTTAACATGTAGATATAATTTGAGTCTTAGAATCGATTTTGTGTCAAAATACCTATGTTAGAACAATGCTGGGGTTTTCATCCGCAGAGAACGCGTTGGCGCTTCGGGAAAGAACCCTTTGGCGCAATTGCAGTTTTACTCGCCAATGAGCCGAGCCGTAAGCGTGATATTTTGTAAACGTGGTTTTTAGTGATGTAAATTCAAGTTAGCAGACAATGGTAGTAAAAATTCACAGATAATAAGTATGTAGATATTAAACTAACAGGTTAAACGTGATATACGAAAATAAATTTCTATTAAATTCAAGTTAGCACAGAAAACAATGTATTAAATTCATTTAAAAAATAACAATTAGTATTCATCCATTTTACATAGTTTTAAGTATTTTTTTTTTTTTTTTTCAAGTTACTTGCATACAGCTTAAAGCATTTTACATTGAAACAAATACCTATCCTTTTTCATAATATATTTCACAATACAAATAACCTTCAACAGTAATCAAATTTTCTTCAGTAGCATTTTTAATAAAACTAGAACTTTATACATTTTAAAATTATTATAGGGGCTGGAAACCTCATGGTTCTGCGTGCTTACAGCTGTTAATAATTAAGAACATAACGAGAACAGCCATGTTACAAATTAGCATTCACCCCTCCCACCATAATTTCTTCCTTTGATCCCGAACTGATGACCCGAGAACCGGCATCTTTCGACGAAAACTTCTTTAATTATGCGAAAATATTTCTATCTATTCGTTGTTAAAAATTTCAGAAAAAATAATAATAAATAAGAGAAAAATAATATAAATCTCCAAATGCGAACAACGACAACCTTCGCATGAGCGAATAGGATGAATTAGCTAGGTTACCAGGTTTGAACTATTATCGCCAAAGTTGGCGATGTTTACATTTACCGGGTTCTCTGCGGAAGTGCTTCCCAATGCTGTATGTAAATCTAATATGTATCCAAGGTTGCACTTTCGAGACATGAAAAACGTAATTTGAATTTTGTCAATCGACCCAGTAGAACAGAAGATATAGAACTGCCCCCCCTTTTTTTTGCCCAGTGTACATACAGACGTCATGAAAAAAAATCCGTTTTGAATACAATTTACAATTAGCTTTCTAATGAAAGTCTTTTTTTCTGCCCATACATAAGACATCAGGAAAAAAAGTAATCGAAATGGATTCGAGAACGATCAAAATGGATATTTCCTTTGAAATCTGAAAAATGAAATTTTTCGTGTTTACAATATTTCCTTTACTTCGTACGAGGAAGTAAAAACATAAGAGTTCTCAAGATCAGGCTCATTTAATGTGCCAGACTATGTGTTGCTGCATATATCAAGAATAAGAGAAATACTTAGCCAATCTTGATAACTGCTGTAATGCATCAAGATTTAAATCATTACACATATACATCCTTTTTTATACATATAAAAAATTTTATTCATTTCTGCCCTGGGTCATATGAATTCAAGATTCAGTGCAGAAATGAATAATTGTTTTTTTTTAAATATTAAAGTTAAATGCAGAATTTTCTTAATCTGCTTATCAATAAAAAAATGTTTAAGATTTTGCTTACTTGAAAAAAGAAAATTATTAAAATTTTTACTTTTTTTTGTAAATTATGGTTATGTATTTGTATGTGAAACACTGCAAGTATATGAATTCTGAAAATTTAACATGCATTGAATAATGTTGTAATGAATTTTAAATGTTTCAATTAATTCTGTTATAAATTCAGTGTAAATTATTTTTCAGACTGCCATTATTGACAAGATCATAGAGCCAAATGTTCGTGTTACTGTAAAATTGGACAAAGAACAGACATGTAAGGTTTTTTTACCCCACGTATTTAACTGAAATTTATGAATTAAGTTATGTGTTTTTACAAATTTCATGATTTGATGTACTGGGATTCTTAATTTTAAGAACATAACTTCATTAAATTATTCTCTGTGGTTATTATTTATAAAAGTTAAGAACAAAATCAACCATACTAGAATTACAGTAAAAGCCTGACTATCCAGACTGTAAGAAACTAGAATATTTTTAGAATATCAGAATTTAATTTTTAACAAAACATAAAGAATGTTCCTTGTAAACCTTGTTCCTTGTATAAAGAATGTTCCAAACCTTCCTTGTAACATCTAAAATGGTAATACGAATTACAAGGCTGTCTTTCAGAAGATGCTGCTACTTCACACCATTTTATCCAGCATATTATTCCAAGAATTCATCCTTGAAACTTGACTCTCCTTGTAGATGTCTTTCACACCGAGAAATTTTCAATGTGCAAAAACTGTGTAAATGGTGTAATTAATGCAGTGATGTCACAAGCAATCATAAGATCTTCAATGTGTTTTAATATAAACATGACTAATTCTCAATCAGGCAGTTTAGTTTCTGTAAGGAAGAGTGTAAACTAATTGCTGTTGATCCTGTGTTGTCTTTGTGTCTTGGAAAAAAGTGTTAAAATTTGAGACCAGCCTTTAATGAAACATCATGCAGTGGAGTATTTTCAAAGTTGTGGGATCCTGTCATGAGAAAAAGTTGCAGTAATGGCACAATACATGCCTGTTTTAAAAATGGATTAACAGTAGTGATGCAGTGTGAAAAATTATAAACAATTTAAAACTTTTATATGCTATATCTGTTTATTACCTAAGTAAATAAAGAGCAGTTGGTTCCTTCAAACTTCTGCTCGAATGATTCATGGAAGTTTGGCGAGATCTCCACCAACTTTCATGACCAATGGGATTTCACAATTGGATCAGATGTTTTACTTTCATTTGTTTAGGGCCTGTTCTGGAATTTTCACTTATATGGCATTCGACATTTTCCAAACTTACTGGATAGTCGAGCTTTTACCATATTACTTCTGTGAGATTTTTCATTCACTACCTTGATTGTCATCAAATGTTAAATGATTTATCCAGTAGTTAAAAATAGTTTATTTCAAAATAAGTAATACCATTAGCTATTAAAATGCTTCAAATTTATTGTTAATTAAGATATGTAAGTGAAATATAAAATTACTGCACTTCCTTGCATATTTCACTCTCTTTTTTTTAAAATAATTTTATCATCCAAAAAAGAAGGGAAAATTATGTGAATAATTTAATTTATAAATATAGTTATGCAGTATAGTGAAAACATAACAAATGAAAAAAAGTTATAGATAAACAAGAGATAACCATGACAAAAATTTTTCTTTAAAAGAAACTTACATCACAATTAAAATACATAGTATTGCTAACATTGCAATATCTAATAAGATATTTTCATGTCATCTTCCCTGTAACTTAAAATTGACCCATTATTATTGTTGTCCCTGCTAATTCTTAGTCCTCAAATCATCCAAAAATAATTGCAGAAGGTAAATGTGCAGCTGGCTGAGCAAAATTGCTGACTGAATATCAGTTTTATTTGCTTTGTTGTGGTTGGTAGGTTTTTGTATTATGTTGACAGAAAGTTCAGCATTTAGAAGGACAAGGTTCAGAGTGATCTTTATAGCAGTTTGCAAGGTTTTGTTGTTGTTAAAAAATTAAAACAATCAATATGTGGACAAATCCATTTTAAAATTTAGGGAAGCTTGATCTCTGAATGCATTGAAAAAAGAAACAATTTTGTGAATATTTTATAAACTTTCAGAATTTGGCACTAAAAAGCTAGAGTGTAAAAATATAAAATTTGTTTATGCATGGAAGTATTTCTATTTCAGGGAAGTGATAAAGTAAATCTGAATTTACCAGATATCTTGGTAAATAAGTTAATATTTTCATTAAAGAAATATTTGAAGATTTTCAGAATGTATTACATATTTAAAAATTTTGAAATGGAGTGGCTTGTTTTTATTTTTATACCTGTGCTTAGATGGTATTGAAAGATGAAGAATGAGTTTGTATAGATTTTGTTATGTGATAAAATATTAAATGAAAGATGCCTAGTTTAATAATTGTCTTTTAATGCAAATTGTAATATTTTTCTATTTGAATTACTGAAAATGTATAAACTTTATCACATCACAGGTAGTAAAAAATTTATGTATGTCAGAAAGGATATGTCTTTTATAATAATTTTGTTATACCAGTGTAAAATATCATATTTTAAGAAGGAAATTTATGCATGTTGTGTCAAATCTGAATTATACAATCAGTCAGTTAATTTAATCTTCAGCCAGTCAGTTAATTTAATCTTTAAAATTTTCAGATTATCTGACAGTACTTTTAAAATTAAAATTGGTGTTTGCTGATTATCCATACCTTCAATTTAGGCATTTGGTAGCACTGCCTTGTTTTGGGACATGTTTTTAACTATACACACAACAATTGCAAACCCATGCTTTCAAGTATCACATACATGTTTAACTACAGAAGATTTTACTAACTCTATATTTAACTGCCATTTTGCTGAATGCTATTTATTGGCTGCAAAAATGTAAATATCAGCTTGATAGATTTTTTTTTTGTAAAATTATTTCTTAAAAAAATGCTTCTCATTTTAGTTAGCTATGAACAGAACTGTACCTGTGAGCCCTAGTAGGCAAACATACTGTTTTTCATAATTCGTGAAGTTATTAATGAGTTGGTAAATTCTTGTGGCAATGTGGATAATCAGAAAGTAGCTTCAAATTTAAGATGATGAAAAAAATGATCAGATATGTTTTACTGATTTATTCATAAAAAATAAAATGTGTCCTGTTTTAAATTAAAATATGCAGTGATAAAGAAAAAAAAATACTTCCGTATAAAAATGAATATAGTATGTTTAAAATCATGTTTAAAATGAGCAATATAAAAAGAGTTTGATGTGGAAATGAAAGCTTAAATTTTATATAGAACTATTCCAAATGATTCATCAGGTTTCAAAACGTTTTTTCCAGTATGAACTTCGTATAGTTTCATACTGGAAAAAAAAATAAAAGAGTATTTCATGAAAGGAAAATCATTCAAATTTTAATTCTAATATTATAAATTATTGATGGGTGCTGCTTTTGATACCATAACTGAGTTGTATTCTGCACAGATTCCATTCTGCAGAAAATAATTGTTTTGTCATTGGGCCTTAGAGAGATTGCATAATTATCAACTTGCTTGTGATAACAGAATTCTTTCATTTGGCTCTTCATTGCTGCAACATCTGCAAATGGTATGGTTTTAGCTATAATTGTTGTTGCGAAATTTTTCAAATTGCTAACTGCAGAATACCAGTTCTATGGCTTGCTTTTGCTTTCCCCCTCCAAGCTATACATAAAACTACTTTCTGCACTGCTTCATTAGAAATGTTTGACTGTTCAAGGCTCTTGCTTTTGCAAAGATGGGTTGTACTATTTAGCTGTCAATACCATTATAAAATATTCTGTTGGCTTTGTGGATCTGTATTGTACTGCATTTGAAAGCAGTGCATATTCTAAAACACAGAGCACTCACTACTTTAAATGCTGTTTTTTGAAAATTGAACTCATATCTGCTATGCAGTATGTATTTTATTTATGAATTTTAAAATTTAAGATTTTTCTTTTGTTACTTGACTATGAAGAACATATCAAAAGTATAACTTGGAATTTAAAGTTCAAAATCTAACGAATCATTTATAATAACTCTGTATTTTATTTTGTGTATATATTTTTAACTTGATATAGTTTTGTATATATTAACTTGAGAATCTTGATATAAAATACCAGATTCAGGAAATGAAGGAGTTATTTCTTTCTTATGATTTCTCTTGCTGAATTATTATTATTTTTTTCCTAAATAATTTTGTATATTATGCCTTTTATGAAATTATAATCTTTTATGATACATTTACTATGTACTGCATGTTTGTGTGGAAGACAACTGTCATTTTTCAATATTTTAGTAAACCCCCATTTGTGCTATTGGGTTGGAGGGAAAGTTCTGTCGTATTTTAAAGAAAATATTTGAATTCATTTATAAAAATATGTGTTTAATATTAATCAGTTATATATGCTCCGTTATTTGTTACAACCTGTTGCCATCTTCCAGGTAACCTGTAAATTCCTGTTTTGTAGAAGTTCTCATCCATGGAGTTAAAATAGTCAGCAACTGCCTTAGAAACACTTTCAAAAGACTTGAATTTTTTTCCCGTTAGATCATTTTGCAGAGATCTGAACAGGTAATAATCAGAGGGTGCAATGTCAGGTGAATACGGGGGGTGACTAAGGATTTTCCATCCTAACGCATTCAGTTTTTGTAGTGTCACCACTGCAGTATGTGGGCGAGCATTATCGTGATGGAACACCATTCCTTTTCTGGACGCTAATGCTGGCCTTTTTTCTTTGATAGCTGCATTCAATTTATCCAGCTGATTGCAGTACAGATCCGCGTTGATGTTTTTTCCCTGTTTCAGCAACTCGTAATACACTGGACCTTTCCTGTCCCACCACAAACAAAGCAGTACTTTTCATTGATGGATACGTGGTTTTGGAACTGTTGCTGATGATGTTCCTGGTTTGCAGTAAGATTTTTTTCTTTTAATATTCTCGTAAAGAATCCACTTTTCATCTCCAGTAACCAGCCTATCCAAAAACGGCTCCACACTGTGTCTAATCAGATGTGATGAACATATTCTTACACGATCAGACAAATTCTTTTCCGTTAATTCATGTGGAACCCAAACACTTTGCTTTAACACAAACCCAAGAGATTTAATGTGATCTCCAACAGTTGTATGATGAATGCCAAACTCTTCTGCAATTTCTCGACTTGTTAAATGTGGATTATTTTCCAACATGGATCGCAAAACATCATTATCGATCTTGGGTGGTCATCCAGATCGAACACTTTCTTTGAGGCTCAGGTCCCCGGAACAAAATTTGCTAAACCATCTTTGACAAGTACGAACATTTACAATATCTTTTCCAAATACCGCACATAAATTTTTACATGCAACAGATGGGTTGCTTCCTTTTTGGAATTCATATAAAATGCAGTGTCGTAAATGCACTTTATCTACGGACATGTTTTTTCCTTTAAATATTACAAGTAAATGATGAATGGTAAAAAAGGGCACCTTTTATATTATACAGCAGCTAAAAAAACAAAAAAAAAAACAACAACAAAAAAAAAATCCGATTGACTCACTAGCCAGATGTTTTTTTTTATTTACAAGAAAAATCACCTGCCTATTTAAAATACACAGAACACAGAACTTTCCCTCTGTATATATAAGATCTCCAGGGAAAAAGTTCAGAAAAAGAATGATGCATACATACAATGTCAATGTAGAAGATAGTCAGACTCGAACGCATTCCCAAGGCAGCTGCTATGCTGTCTATTCTTCACTGTTTTTTGTTCTGTTCTCGTACTTATAAGTGTTATATGTTATTTTCTTGTTTATACTTGTATTGTGCAGATATTTAATACAAGTTTCATGTTTAAAAGGAGGACGTGTTTTGAGTTCCTTCACATTTACATCGCAACATAATATTTTGGAGGCACCGGCGAGATTCGAACTCGCGATCTCCTGTTTATCATGTTATAATGAACAATCATAATGCAAAATGACTAATTATATGTTTCAGTTTTAAAAACAGTATGATCATATGCACCAATTCATAATGAATAATCAATCAGTGTATAAGGAATTCTAAAGATTTTAAAATTTATTGTGATATACAATTGTGATTTATTATGTGATGTATTTTAAAAATTTGCAGCCTTACTTGTGCAGCTATAAAATTATTTATGCAAAAAATACATCAGCTTAGTTTGATTAATATTAATATGAAATGCAAATTAGGCCTGAAAATTATTCATGTTAGTTCAAGGAAATTATTCATTTGAAACTTAGTTTTTTTAGTTTTGGAATAAATTATAATTTTATTATGATGAAGAACTTTTATTTATTTATGTATTTTTTCTAATTTCAATCATTTTAATCTCAGGTGAGCTGTTAGCAGTGCATTATGCATATCTATATTATGTCTCTGTTTGCATATTGATAAAAAAAGCATGTGATAACTGTTTAAAATTATAATCAATGAGCAGAGATTATGTCTCTTCTTCTGTTCTTATAACAGTATTATGAAAAACAAAAATTGAAGCTTTGAGGAAAAACAATGGATATTAAAAAAAAAGTATTGATTGTATTCAAAAACTGCTACATTAGTTTTTACCCTTTATGGAATTGAAGCCAGTTGTGAGATTAGTTATTTCATTTTTTTTTTTTTTTTTTTTTTTTGGTAGGATTTGAAATTAGTTTTCTAAGAATGAAAAATGTAATGGAATAATAAGCTTTTAAAGGAATTTTTACAAAGGCATTTTAGTTAATTTTAAATAAGTGCCTGTAATAACTTAATATTTGTATTTGTATAATAATAATATTTGTATCTTTTTGAAAATTCATTTCCTAGCAAACTAAAATAATATGTCACTTTTGTGGTATTTAAAATCAATTATCAGAAATTATGATTGTTTCTTAATGTTTGCTCAAAGAAGATAAATGACAAAAAGTATTTTATTTGGTTTTATATAAATTAGTTTTTATGATACAAGGCAGTTTCTAATTTAATGTTTTCAGTTAATTTAATTTAATTTAATGTTCTGATTTAATGTTCAGTTAATTTGAATATGAATAGATCACTTCAAATTCTCATATATATATATTTTAATCTTTTAGCTAAAAAACATTATAAAGGTAAAGTGGTATCACCATATGCACCATATAAATGTGACAAAATTTATTGGGGCTACAATGTTAGACTTGCTAAAAGCTTAAGTGCTGTATTTTCTGAATGCCCATTCAAAGGAGGTTATGATCTTTCTATTGGAACTTCAGATAAAGGCCAAGATGTGGATTCCTTTACATTACCTTCTTTCAAGTATGTATGTAGTGTGCTTTTTGTCAGATAAAAATTGCTCAGTTTTGTTGAAAGAAATTGCTACCTTGAAAAGGGCTGGTAAATTTTGTATGGCCATTTCGCAGTCTCAAGATTTCTAATTCTGGTCTTTGAAGGAGGATGTAATACACAGTACAGTTGTAAGTTTTCTTGAATAATGATTTTAGAAAGTCCTACATGAAGCCATCACTTCTTCACAGATTATAAGTCTAATTATTCTTTGTCATAATCAATTAATCCAATACAGACTTGGCTGGTAAAAAATGTAAAGATTAGCATATTGTGGCTAAATTCTCAACTAGACAGCATAAATAACATAGAAGTCGCTTGTTTTACAGTAGTACATCAGTAGTCAAGTGGCTGAACACCGATGGTTTGAATCCTAAAGTACAGCTGTATGGGTGTCATCATGATTTTCATCATGCGTATTGTTTGCAAGACCCAACTTCCCTTAGAAAGATTTCCAAGAAAGCATTCCATCTGTTAGGTAAACAGCCTTCTGCACTTTGCTGTACTCTGATAAATCCACTTATGTTAATATCATCTGTTTAAAAGATTGGAATGGAAAGGAGGAGAAGGTGAAAAGTTATAATCCTTATTATCACCCATATTAAATTGTTACCAGTTTATGATTTCTAATAGTTTATCTCATTGTTAAGTGTTATATGCCAAACAAGATTTATAAGCAGTTTTGTTCAATATTACAAGCATCAATTACCTCAAAATATCCCCCTTTTAAACAATCAAGTCAGTTACTTTTAATCTTTCTTGAATCAATTATTTTCAAATCTTTTGGACTTCTTCCCAAACGTCAGTCTTTCAAATATTAAACTCATGTATTCTATATGCTTCCATAGCCGGTAGATATAGAGATTATTGGAGGTTGACTGCTAACCTAAAATTAAGGCTATGGTTTGGACTTTGTAAAATTTGGCTGTATGTGTGCATCCTTCCTCCCTCCCCTTCTTGCAAGTGTAAAATGAATTTATCCTTATGATGTGGTAGGAAAATGTTCTGAATGATGAGTTGATTATATGATATGTGGGTTTGTGTTTTTTCCAAAGAATGCTTTCAAGTAAGTGCTTAGCTGTTAAATAAAAATGTAGAGTCATCTTATAATATTTACTTTTACCTTATTTTGCTTCCTTCTGTCACAGTGTATTTATTTGGTTCAATTAAAGGAAACAGAGAATGAAGAAATTGATTCACACAAATAAGTTAAAATCAAAAGTATTTTCCATGAGTGGTTAAGCATGTATCTGTTCTTAAAATGAGTGATTGGTTGATGTGATCAAAATATAATGATGACTACTGAGTGAACCATTTCATGACTACCTTTTCGCCTTAGGTGTTAAGTGACGGCTTTTGAAGTGTTTCATTAGTGGAACAGTAATGTGACAATTTCAAGATGTGTTCTCATAAGTTATGTTTAGCAATGCATTTTGCCATATTTTGCAAGTTTTCATGTATATAGCCTGAAATTTTGTAAGCAATTATGTTATTCAGCATTTGAGAATTTAACAAATCCAGTATTTATTCAGCATTGCTCAATATGTGATCCAGTCTATTTTTTAACACTTTAAATAAACATATAGGAGGAGCATCACTTACTTGATCCTGAATGCTTATATATATATATCTATATACTATAGATATATATATTTATATATCTATATACTAGATATATATATCTATATACCATGTGTATCCAAAGTAAATGAGACTTAAATAATGTGATTATGCAATCACATGTATGTCTTTATGTTAGGTGAAAGAATAGCTGCTGTGATTTTTATTGGTAACAGCAAAAAACAGCTGTTTTCCTTGCTTTACTGCATGATAGCATTTGTGTTCAAAATGGCATTTCTGAGCAGATAGTTTTTTTGTCTGCTGCAGTTTAGAAAATGAAACAATTGTTCCAGTTTAGTTGGTGATTAGGCCTAAATTTGGAAGTGATTATTCATTTGACAATATGGTACAGATAGTTCTAGATGTCAGGATATTTGCATAAAGGGAAGAAAGAGTACAGGAAAACAACATACTATTGGAAAGAGGATCAGTTTCAACGCCTATAAGACAGTTATGAAGGTCGTAAAAAAAAGACCAAACTTTTGTAATTGCACACCAACGGCTGCAGATGGCATGGTCTGTGGCTTCCGTGCGCACCTAGTGGCATTTCTTTGTAACATATTGCTTTTTATTGCATTCCATTTTTTTTTTTTTTTTTTTGTTGTTGTTGTTGAGCAATTACCAGATGAGGGAGACTGTGTGTAAGCTGTGCATTTGATTAGGGAAAAGCAAAAATGAAAAAGTTGGTTGAATAATGTGGCTGTGTGAAAGTTTGCATAAAACATGGGTAAACTTTTACAGAAGCATTCCCGATGTTTAACCAAATATGCAAAGATGACTGCATGAGCCAAACACAGTCCTATGATTGGTTTCAACATTTTAAGAAAAACAGAAGATCAGTTGTTAAAAATGAAGAGATTGGACAACCTTCCACGTTAATAGACAACCATCGTGTTCTGAGTGCAAAAGTAAATAAGAAAGACTGCCAGAGAATTCTAATTTAGTTGAAAGTTGTATTAAGAGATTTGAATCGTGGGGAAAATCAGTCGGTGATGCTGTGTCACATTATTGTTTCTTGTTGCCAATTATCTCACAAAACATCAAATTTCCATTATGCTCCACCCATCTTATTCTCCAAACTTGGTTTTGACAGTAGACTTTTTCTTCTTTCCTAAACTTAAAACCAGTTTGAAAGGACACCATTTCCAATCCATAGAGGAAATTCAGGAAAATGTGATTTCCGTCAGGTATTCCAAAAGGGGAAGAAATGATGGGAATGGTGTATAGACACTACAGGGAAGTATTTTGAAGGGATGTTGGTTGAAAGTTATAAAATTTGCAATAAAGCAAGAACAGCAAAAGTTCAGGCTTCTTTTGAACAGTTCTTGTATAATTAAGACACAATAACACTCTGAATAAATAGTAATTCAGAAGTCAAACAACAAAAATCAGCGTTATATTTACAAAATTTTCACAGGACTAGTTTCGATGGTTTTACCAAACCACCATCCTCAGCTGCAAAACCGCAAATGAACAAGATAGGAAATAATGATTAGATAAGATAAGAAAGCCTGGACAAGAATAAGCAAGTGGCGCCATCTGTTGGTGAAACCAGAACTAAAACATAATTTCTTTAAAGGCTGAAGGCAAATTTGAATTGGAATTAGGATCGTTAACTAGAACAGAAAGATTTTTATGAATGTGAAATGCCTCTAGAAAATCCAGTTCTCTAACAGAAGATGTTTTTTGAATAATTTTGGCAGCAGAAAAACTGAAAGTGTGGTTTTCGGACCAACAATGTTGAGCAACAGAAGACTTCTGTGTTTCTTTTTTTCTAACATATGCCTCATGTTCCTTGATGCGAAATTTTAAGGCTCTCTTAGTTTGGCCAATGTAAATTAGACCACACTGGCAAGGAATCCTATAAATACCCCAGGAATTCATATCCGGAATGGGGTCCTTGAGTATGGAACTCGGAATTTTATTGATGGGAGAATAAACAACCCGAAAGTTAAATTTCTGCAAAATATGTGCAACTTTATAGCTAATTGATGGAAAGAAGGGAATGACAACAGAATTTTTATAATCTCCTAAAACAAGAGTGTGCAAAATTCATAACAGTGGTATTCCTTTCTGCCCTATTGTATCAAATTTAGGTACTGTCTCGTATTCATTAGCTAAATATTTAGTTTCTAGATTTTCAACTCTATTACACAATAACATTTACACCATAAAAATTTCAATAGAATTTGTAAAAAAGGTTAAAAACATTTCTCCTAGTAATTTACTCAGGGTTTCTTTTGATGTAAAATCATTATTCACCATGTCCCAGTGGAGGGTGCAGTAAGATGTCTAGAAACCAGACTTTGTGAATTTCATTTCTCTTGCAGCGAAATTGATGAGCTAATTTCTCTCTCTCAACTCTGTTTGAAACAAACACATTTTGTTTTCCAAAATAAATATTACAAGCAAATTGAGGGATTAGCCATGGGAAGCCCCCTCAGTCCTATCCTGGCTGATATCTACATGCATTATTATGAATCATAAATATTACAAGCAAACTGAGGGATTAGCCATGGGAAGCCCCCCTCAGTCCCATCCTGGCTGATATCTACATGCATTATTATGAATCAAAATTGTTTGAAACTTTAAACTTCCCAGCATGGTTCCGCGACGTAGACGATACTTTTACTCTGTTTGAAGGTAATAAAGATGATTTAAATAAAGTTCTTTCAACAATGAATTCTATTGATCCTGCTGTTCAGTTCACTTTTGAACTCGAGACTTGCAATTCTCTTCCGTTTCTCGACATTCTGGTCACACGTAACACATACAACTTCAATATACGGTTTACCGTAAACCTTCATAGGTTTGCCTTCCACCAAACTTTAAATCGTGTCATCTGACTAAACAAATGTTAGCTTCATTTTATTCCTATGTTTTCCGTGCTCTTCAAGTTTGCTCCTCCAAACTAGCCCTTGATGAAGAACTAAATTATTTAAAAGCAATAGCTATTGACAGGGGCTTTCCACCCAACATTATTAATCAAGCAGTTAAAAAATTCTCATCTCAACACACTAAAAGGCACACTCTTGTTTTAGGAGATTATAAAAATTCTGTTGTCATACCCTTCTTTCCATCAATTAGCTATAAAGTTGTACATATTTTGCAGAAATTTAACTTTCGGGTTGTTTATTCTCCCATCAATAAAATTCGTAGTTCCATACTCAAGGACCCCATTCCGGATATGAATTCCTAGGGTATTTATAGGATTCCTTGCCAGTGTGGTTTAATTTACATTGGCCAAACTAAGAGAGCCTTAAAATTTCGCGTCAAGGAACATGAGGCATATGTTAGAAAAAAGGAAACACAGAAGTCTTCTGTTGCTCAACATTGTTGGTCCGAAAACCACACTTTCAGTTTTTCTGCTGCCAAAATTATTCAAAAAATATCTTCCATTGGAGAACTGTATTTTCTAGAGACATTTCACATTCATAAAAATCTTTCTATTCTAGTTAACGATCTTAATTCCAATCCAAATTTGCCTTCGGCCTTTAAAGAAATTATGTTTTAGCTCTGGTTTCACCAACAGATGGCGCCACTCGCTTATTCTTGTCCAGGCTTTCTTATCTAATCATTATTTCCTATCTTGTTCATTTGCGGTTTTGCAGCTGAAGATGGTGGTTCGGCAAAACCGTCAAAACTAGTCCTGTGAAAATTTTGTAAATATAACGCTGATTTTTGTTGTTTGACTTCTGAATTAGTTCTTGTATGTATTGGAATCATAATGTCTTTTGCACACACCTAAGAAAACTATATAATGTGCTAGTTTTAAAATAGCAACATTAGCCATCATACAGTGGAAAATGTTTTAAACAATTGTTGCACATAAAGCTGTTTATTTTGTTACTTTTCATAAAGCCTGGAAATGATACAGTACATGCCAATTTTACCATTTAAAATGCAGGAGTAATCAACAGTTGGTATTTTCCTTAATTATGTTATTTTTATTGATCAGTTAACTTTTTACCTTAGTGTGGGAATTTTGAGAATAGCTGAATGAAGTTTTCCTCATTTTTGGATTGTTCCTTATAACTATACTTTCTTAGCTTCAGTGTCTCTGGGTGGTGATTTCTTTTTCTGGGAACAGGTAAAAAAGCTGTTTCATATTCCACCATTACATATAAGCCTATCATTTTTACTCAAGGTGCAGGGTCATTAGCAAATTTTTAAGACAAAATTTAAAGTCATCTGAGATTAATCACATAAATGAAATATTGTAATCATTCAGTTTTGTATTAGAATAAATTTTGTTTTATTTTCAAGCCATATATTTGAGATGTTATCTTACATCAAAAGAGCTTAAATTTTAGTATGGAGTAATTTAACTTTTCTTGGATGGATGTATCACATTATGCCTAGGTACTGGATTAAAACTTGTAATCAGAACTAAGATATTAATTACATTCTTAATTTTGCAGTATTTTCTAATGTATGACCTGTAAATTATTTTCAGGTATTGTCAAATTAGCATTATTTTTAGTTACAGGAAAAACAAAAGTTTTGAATAATAGGTTTTATATCATCAGCAGGGTGCACTTTATGAACAATATATTTTATATTGGTTTTTAAATTTGAGCTATGAAACAAAAACTAACTATAAAATGCAATATAATATAAGCAGGTAATGTTTATTTTGATCTCACTAGATGCTTCTATATGTAAAAGGATTAAAACATGTGAATGATTATTCATTTATTGATTATATCTTGAATCACTACTCAACACAACGGAAAGCTTAAATCAATTTTAAACTAAACAGCTTTTTTAGGTCAATCAATTGAGGCCTGCAAATCAATTACTTTTTAAATAATCACAAACATGCTGTGAAAATGAAGGTCCCCAACAGTTCAAGTGAGATGGGCTTCCCACTTCATAAATCAACCTCTTACATAAAAACACGAAATATTAAAGTTGTTTCCAATAAAATCGAGTATTTATATATCAATGATTTTTTTCAAGTATTATGAAAGTTTTCTGTGATAGTATTGTTTTATTTCAGAATTATGTAATAAAAATATATTCACATTAAAAACAATATTATTTATAAATGTAATCAATTTAGTTATATAATCAATAATTTCAGATAAAAATATGCCTATTCATTTTTTTCAGGCATCTGTTGATAATTTTTGGTGGTTTGAAAGGGTTAGAAGGTTGCCTGGAAGGAGATGAAACTTTAGAAGCTAATGAACCAAGCGAGCTTTTTAACTTTTACCTGAATACTTGTCCATCTCAAGGCTCTAGAACAATACGAACTGAGGTATTTATTTTTTTAGAAAAAGTATATAGTACATTATTTTATAATGCAATATAACTGCAAGGTATTCATCTGGAAAATTAGAATATTTCTCTTTTCTAATCTTTTAAAATATTGTTTTTTATATTTGATGATTGGAAATATTAGGTTGTTGTTGATAACCAATTTGCAGTTTTCATATTAATTATATCTGAATTTTAGCTGTTCTTAGATTTGGGAAACATAATCCCAAGAGAAACAGCCAGTTTATGTTTCATTTGTAGATCTGGTATTTCTATAAATTCTTGTATAAAATTATGAATTTTATTTGACTTATTTAAGTTTTTGACTTATTTCAAAATGTAGTGGATTAGCAAGTAATGGCTAAAGTTCTATTAAATTTGAAACATGTTTATATCATATAAATAAAGTACAAAATCCGAAATCTGGATCTCCAATATCCGAAAAGGTCTAAAATCTAGGTACTGAATATTTGGAATCTGAAATCTAGGCCTCCAGATCACCAGAAGCCTTTGTATGTGTGTGCTTTATGCTTGTACATTTGATCATTTTGCTTAATAAAACATGTGAAGACCCTCAGTTATTAATATCACTTCAGCTATAAATAAAGTATCTCCATATCGAAGAAGCAATCATTTATTAGCATACATCTACATGATAATAAATTGGCTCTGTAGCCTTTTTTTTGGGAGGGGGCATAATCTCAAACTATGAGCAAATAAGCATACTTTGAAACATTCTACATAGAAATTTCCTTTGTTTTTACTCCTACTGAACAATTTATATCCTTGATGCCAATCTATTGAATCATTATTAATTATTTCTTGCTTTCATCACCACACTTCTATCAGCATATAGCAGCTTGAGAAGTAATTCATTATAGTGATATCTAGGAATTTATTTTTTACACTTTGCAGCCAAATGAAGAATTGAATCTAGTGCTGGCTCTGTATAAATCTGAAGTATATGTGGGAATTTATTTCTTTGGGACTCGGATTAGCCTTAAGCATGTGTGGGAAATAGGCATTATTGTAATAAATATCTAACCTAATAATTCAGGCGTAACTTCGTCAGTGTGTGATAGAAGGAAGACAAAATTTAGCAGAACAATGTGTCTTAGTCAATAATCTCCAATAGTTATAGTCTCATGATACATCCCTAATAATGTGTACCTGGCAGTAGCTAAGCTTTATGATGATAGTTGAGAATTTGAAGATTTTCAGATATTACAAACAAAAAGCTAAGTTTATGGATTTTTGATTAATGCAATTTTAAAGAAATGTGGAGAAAAGGTAATGCCTGTCTATAGAATTAGAGAGAAAGTATAAGCACAAAAAATTAATAACCTAAAATCATATCAACAAAAAATTAATCGACAGAAACATTTCACAATTAACATCAGATTAACAGAAATATTTACTGACAAAAATAAATATTATGCTTTTTTTTTTTTTTTTTTTTTTTTTTTTTTTTTGTAAACTCTGATTCCCTTAAGATCATAAATGGTTCATTCTTTCATAAATCACTATTTTATATTTTAATTTTATAATTCCTAATTATGTCATCTGGCTAGATTTAAAGTGATGATCTAATATCCGAAAAAATCGCAAATATAGAATTGCCGAAGTTCCGACAAGTCCAGATCTCAGACTTTTTATTGTAAATTGCTATGGTAAAATATGAAGTTTATTTTATTTACTTATTATTAGATTCAAAGCAACTAAAAAATGAGGTTTTAAATAAAATGTTAAGTCATAATTTAATAATATTGAAATAACACAAATACAGTACAAAGTCCGAAATCCAGACATCCATTATCCGGAATGATCTAAAATCCTGACCTCAAAACCACCAACAGCGTTTTTCTCGTAGGCTTTATGCATGTGCATTTGATTCCCCTCTCCATGTATAATAAAACATCTGGAAAGTCCTGATTCTTAATTTCACTTCGACATAAATAAAATACCTTGTTATTGAAGAAACAATCATTTTAGCATAAATTTGTACGATCAGTAATTTGGCTCCATTGCTGCATATCTGCTTGGCACACATCTCAAACCGAAACATTCTACATAGATACATCGTTGATCTGATGCCAACCTGGTGAATCATTATTATAATTTCCTTTCATCACCGCATGTGTATCAAAACATGACAACTTGAGTAATGACTCATGTAGCGATGGTTAAACATTTTTTTTTATGTTAGTAACTGAATAATAAAGGAGTATGGTAACCTTTTATGTTTACATTACACTTGGCGATGATTACAAATTTAAGGTAAATGCACTAAAAATGTTGATAAGGAAAAATTCACCAAAAATTTCTTTCCACATGCTAAAAATAGATTTTGTTGAGGATACTCATAAACCCCAAAATTACATTTAGGGCTATTTGAATTAAGAATAACTGATTTGTTATTCACATAAACTCAGAACCAGCGCTTGGGCTCGTATGGCTGCACCGAGTTGCAGAATTTAGGACCCACAGAGACTGCATCAGGCGGTAAGGTATCTAGCACTAGCCCTCAATAAGGTTAAAGTATATGTGGAAATTTATTTATTCAGAGCTCTGATAAGCCTTAAGCATGTGCAAGAAACAGACATAAGTATAATAAATAACTAAACTAATTCAATTCAGGCTTAATTGTCTCAGTACATGATAGAAGCAAGATAAAATCTAATGGAACAAGTTGTTGTTAGTCGCCAAGCTCATGATGCATAGCTAAATATGTATAATGAAGGATAGCTAAATGTGATGATAGCCGCTGATTTTAAAGGTTTTCGGATATTGCAAAACAAAGGTGAAATTTTCCAATTAACAGACTTTAAGGAAATGTGGAGAAGCGGTAATAAATGAATATGATATAAAAGAAGTTTTTCATTGTGATGACAATGCTTCTCAATCATTAGTCAATTAATGAATGGCGAATTCTGTAGTATGGTTCTAGATCCAGAAAATACCGCTACCGATCGTGAAGAAAGTGACAGAAAAGTTACTGAAAACGAGAAAATTTCGATTGACAAAATAGTCAGCATTCTCAAAACAGCAGCTACAGGACTTCAACAATGTAACTGAACAAGAGATTATGTCTTGTCTACAGAATTAAGGAGAAAGTATTCATGCAAAAAAAGGAAGCAACTTAAACAACTTACATTGAAAGAAATGTTTAATAAGGTAAACAAATAAATATTAAGCTTTTCTTTTGTAAATTTTGATACTCTTTAGATCATAAACACTTCATTATTTCATAAATCACGATTTAATTTTTTTAATTTTATATTTTCTACATGCCATCTTACTAGATTTAAACTAATGATCTATTATCCAGAAAAATCCCAAATCCGGAATTGCTAAAGTCCCAACGAGTCCGGATTTCAGACTTTGTACTGTAATTATTTATGTTATGAATTACATTAAGTTTTTCTAAGTTTTGTTTGAAAGCTTTCTTTCTAGTAGTTTAATGAAAATTTGGTACTTTTGCATTACCCACCCAACAACTAGTATCATGAGGCAAAATGCTCACCAAAGTGGCAAAAAGAATTTCACAACACAGAATTTTGCCAAATCACTAATGGTTGCATGTGTAGTATGCCAGTGTGTAATGTCACCATCTTTCTCGGTGGTGGTGATTAGGAAATATTCCTACTTGCTGAAATTTAATAAACAGTGTAAAATGCTACTTTTTATTATAATTTTCCTCTTTCTAGTTTTTAAAGCTAAAATATATTATTCCAGAAAATAGCTTCATAACTTCTGTTTTTATTCTGCTGATATTTTTTAAACTAAAATGAATGTAACTTGGCACTCAAGTAGCAGAACATTGCATTATAAAAAGAAGTTATTTTTGAGTTAAACTCTGTGTGTTCTAATTTCTTGATGATGTATGCCTTAAACATTATGTTTTCTTGCAAAATTTTAATATTTCCAACAAATTTAATTATTTCTGTAGCATTTAACTTTTATTTTTTTACTGTTTCTGCCATGGAAGCATTTTTAAAGAATTCAGTTATTTTTGACAATGTATACATCAAAACAAACCAAACATTAATAGGAAATTTAACAGTAATGTAATTTTTCTGTTTGCTACAACATTCGCATGCTGCTTTTTTTTTTTTTTTTGTTTGTTTGTTTAAAAAACTGTAAATTTTTGTAAAGTTAATAAGTTTGTCAAATCTATAGACAAAATTCAGGTATTCTTTTTTAAAAAAAAAAAAAAAAAAAAAAGCTTAAATCATTGTATAAAATCTACACACAAAGGCCATTGTTGCTCACTGAAAGTGATTACTTAAAAGGGGAAAGCGGAAAGAATGAGAAACCCTGTCCTTCTACGGATCTTGCAGGTATTAGAGCTTTGGGTCTAAAAGGTTAATTTAACAGAATTTACATGGTTATTATATATGTATATATGCCTGCCTTCACAAAAGTATTTACCTGGCTTTTATTTCTGCAACTGATGGTCACAGACCTATACTTCAAATTACAAATTTGTTTTAAAATGAAGCAAATATTTGTGTTTTGATATTTTTAAATTAAAAAAAATTAAGAATTTTAATTTTTATGTGTTCCTCTGATTCGTTACATTTAGGAAATTATTTTTTTACAGTCAAAAGTGTTTAATCCGGACTCGTCGGGACATCGTCGATTCCGGATTACCGATTTTTCCGGATTATAGATCATCAGTTTAAATCTGGTAAGATGGCATGCAGAAATTATAAAATTAAAAATATGAAACCGTAATTTATGAAATAAAGAACAATTATGATCTAAAGGGTATCAAAATTTACCAGAAAAAAAGCTTAATATTTATTTGTTTACTTTATTAAACATTTTTTCAATGTAAGTTGTTTAAGTTGCTTCGTTTTATGTGATAATACTTTCTCTAATTCTATAAACAGACATAATTTCTTGTTCAGTTACAAAGTTCCGCTGTTCAAGTCCTATAATTGCTGTGTCGAGAATACCGACTAATTTGTCAATCATATTTTTTTCGTTTTCAATAACCTCTGTGTCACTTTCTTCACTATCGGAAGCGAATTATAATGATTTAAATTATATCAAAGACAGAGTACATCATGATGAAATACTACATTTAGTAAGGAATTCTAAGCCAAATGAAATAAAAACGTCTGCCCTGAAGATAAGGATAGTGCTGACAGATCAACTTCCAGTTCATTGTGCGCTGCAACGTCCCCCCCCCTTCCCCGCAGAGCAGAGCAGCGTGAAATTAATAAACAGATTTCAGAATGGTTAGAGAAACAAAGGATATGCCTTTATCCATTTTTTGCAGCAATTCCACTTTTTGTTTGATGGACATCGAAACATACTTTCTCTTTGTAGATCCTTTGGCAGCTCCAGCATCGGAAATTCTATTTGACATAATCGAAAGTTCAAGCTTACTTTTATAAAATTGCTCTAACAGTCTGCAAAAAATAATAAGCCGGATCCAATTCGCAGATTAACCGCTTGCCTGATTATCCCGAGTTATCTCGGGTTCGTGTATGTTGCAGTTAATTATTATCTCGAGAAAACTCGGATGAAGCAGAATTTGTTAGTACGGTTTTATTCGGTCTGGAGGAAATGAAAGGAAATATTCAGCTTTTATCACGTTTTTATTCGGTCTGGAGGAAATGAAAGGAAATATTCAGCTTTGATTGGCAATTTGCCAAATTTTGTTGGTTGCGCGATTCTTTTAGAGGAACTGGTCACGTGTTTCCCTATTGTATTGTATACGTTGGCTTGTGGATTAGTAATGTATAAAGAAGGATGCATGCATTGAAAAAAAATAAAATGATGGCAGTGATGCAAGATAGCGAAAGCGATGATTTTTCAGATAATAATTATGAAGAGGTGGGAAAAAAAAAATTGAATCCAACGAGACAGTGTACTCTGTGCTCCCGTGAAAGAGATTGCAGCGGTAAGCCAGTAAGAAAAGAGACCAGATACCAGTGTAGAATGTCAGGCATCACTCTGTGTTGTCTCTTGTTTCAAAAACTAGCATGCAAAGATTAATATTTAACTTTTTTCCGTTTGCCCAAGATAACTCGGGATGGTAAACTAATACTAAAAATAAATGCTTTTACACCTTCAAAAAATTAAAAATTCAACTTAAAACCTACATATTTTGATTTGTTTCATTTTGTTGTATTTAATAATAAAATAAAGAAATGTGATGATTTTTTGCAATTTTTTTCAAAAAAATTTGTAAGGGAAGCGGTTAAGGAACAACGCAATCTGCAACATTAACTGAGAGATAATTAGATAATTTTAGCTTAGCTTATGCTGTCCGTTATACATTAAACGCACACCCATATGCACATGCGTAAAAGTCTTACATACATGCGTAAATGCCTATGCGCATGCATGAACGCATTATGCGTTGACGCATGCGCAAAAAGTCTGTAGCTTTGAAGTCCGGATTATGGGTGTCTGGATTAATGACTTTTGACTGTACTTATTACTATTTATACTTATATTTAGGGAAAAAATATATTCATCATAAAAAATACAGTACAATAAGTTTGACTCCAATATGATAAAAAGTGACTGAGTTATTTAATTTTAAAGTGGTCGTCATATTCAGGAACCAATACTTATTGAAAGCAAAGTGTTTACGTTTGAATTAAATGAAAATAAAATATTAATTTAGGAAGGTGTTTCTGACATTAATAGATTAAGTAGGAAGCATTTCAGTTCAGATTTCATGAAAAGTGCTGAATGTTTTTATCAAACAAAGAGACCTTATTCACAGAATCTAACAGAATTCATGTTCTAGAAAATTCTGGTAAGCTTCAGTTTTACACAGCCAACTTGTACTATTATTTACATGAATAAATAAAAAAAAAAAAAAATTCTTTCTTTATTATTTGATTTTTTTTTTTTTCATGATTAATAGATTAAAATTTTGAAGTAATAAAACTACATAAGTTTTGTTACTTTAATAACATATCTTTAACATTTGAAAACATATAAATTGTAAAAAATCTTTCATATACCATTTGCAAATTATAAATTAAAAGTTGTTTCACAATAGTAACTCACAAAAGAATATAATTTGATGACATATAAGGAAAAAAAAATATATAACCTAAAAGTATTCTAATTTAGTTACCAACCAATTCTTTAAGGCAAGTTGAAAATGACATCAGAAATCGTAAACTCTGAAATTAAATATTTCGTTCAGATTTTGTCGTATGAGGAATCAAATGTTTTGTGTTTTATACAGGGCTGTTGAGTCGGTAGGGAAAATGACCGACTCCAATTCCCTCATATATATACGTGTGTGTGTGTGTGTGTAAACATTATACAAGGGTTATAGATTATTTTTTTAATATAAAAGAAGTAATAGATGCTACAGGAAAAGAACTGATGGCATAGCAAATTATTTATATTAATTAGCATTTATTATGAAATGGAAAAACTGTCATTGGTTATTTCTAAGAAACAGTATAGCTTCGGCAAGATTTTCTTTATTGGATGGCCATAGAATCTTTCCACACTAACTTTAGTAGGAGGAAGAGCTGTTACTGTTAGGGGTACTTCTCTTAACTTTTCAGGATAGATTTTTATAAGTTCTAAAAGAGGTGTCTTACAAGCGCAATCCTATTTCTCTATTTCTTCAAAGGCCGTGTAGAAATCTTGTTTGTATTTTTTCATTTTTTTATCTAAAGGTTCTTTTTTTTTTTTTTTTTTTCATTTGCTTTGCCTTAGCCTTTTTAATATTATCCAAAAATATTTCTCAAAATCTAATTCATCAATGGAAAAGGATGATAGAGACTCAATTGCATTGTCTGCAGGTTGACTACCCTGATTCGAATTCTGCAATTGTTCTGAGAATAATTTCATTCTTAATGAAAGTTCATAGATTTTCTTTGCCTTTTTAATTTGTTCATCATCCAAGACAATTCGGTGTTTCGGATCTCCATATATTGAACCCAAAAATATCTCATTGTCTAGCAAACTATTTTCTCTTTTCTTCATTCAAGAAAGGATTCCTTCTTCAATAAACCCTCCATTTAAGAAAGAACAAACATTCCATTTTTGCCTTCTGCCAAATCTTCAGATTGTAGCTTTTTTGTGGCTATATACAGTATAGAAAGAAGAGTTTCCAATTCTGCAAGATCATTCCACAGTCTTTCTGTTAGTGAAACATTAGGGTTATCTACATCTCCCAAAAAATTTCATTAAATATGTACTTCCTTATCGCATTGCTTGATCAATAATTGCTCGTTTTTCTGCTCGCTTCCTAAGAATGGCATCAAATTTAGGAGTTCTTGCTGCTATTGCTGCTTACCTAAATTTACCAGTGAGGCTTGTAACTAAATGAATCAGTTTAATCACTGTTTATTTAATATGTCAATAAAATAGAAAATAACTATTTATTAATGTATACAGTTCATAAATAAAAATAATAACTGAGCTTGTCACTAATTTTTTTTAATTCATTTAATTTCGTTTCAAATTCAAACTGTCCAACGAAAACTGGAGTTGGAGTCTACCTGTTTTTAGCGACTCCAGCTCCGACTCCTTTTACCCCAAATTGTGCCCAATTCAGACTCCATGACTCCGACTCCACAGCCCTGGTTTTATATTTTGCAGTGAGTATAAAATTTTCCTAAATATAAGGTAATATAAGAACCATGATATAATATAAAAAGCAAGATTTTGTTTTTCATGCAAAATTAATTTTTTTAGCTTTTCTTAGCATATAATTTAGAACTATCTGTTTTATGTAAAATGCATAAATCAGGCATTTAATGTGAGAACAATTTTTCTCGCTATATTCAAGAAGTCAAACTGCAAAAAGGGGGGGGAGACATGTAAGTAAATACAGTATGTATATATATGTGTGTATATATAATAAATACAATATTATAATCTCCTTCATATAAAGCAAATTAAAATTTTAAATTATGCAAATTCAATTGCAAACAAAGTAAATTGATTAATTATTGCAGCGAACTAATTTGCAATATCATTAAATTCAGAAAACATGAGTAAATAAATTGCACAAGAAAAAGATATTGCAGATTAGTTTGCAGCTATAATTAATCAGTTTATTTTGTTTGCAACTGAATTTGCATAATATAAAATTTTAGTTTGCCTTTTTATGAATGAGATTATAATATTTTATTTATTAAATTCATATATCATTCCTTGCAGCATTGACAAAAGAAAATTATTTAATTTTACTAATTAGTTTTTAATGAAACATTATATATATAATATATACAGGGATTATATGCATAATTATTTTTTTTTAAATTAAAGTTTATAATAGCTACTTTATATCTGCATAGTAAGCTCAAGTTAATATTCATTAGATTATGATTTAAATTGGAAATGAGTGTTATTATGTGGTTGTATAGATAAAGTATTTTGCAATTTTTCTTATATGTTTACTTGATTTAAATTTATAGTATTTTGAAATTTATTCATATATATTTTTAAAATTTTTTAGGAAGCAGTCCTGATAACTCTGTCTGTTTTAAGGCCACAGATCAATTCTGTAAATGACAGTCTGTAGAAAAAAATATATGTTTTAATTTTAAATCAGTACTGTTATTTCCAATGCTATACTTAATATGTTCAGCACACACATTGCCTATTGAAAATTTTCATACATGTTGCATCAACACTCTTATTTTGAGTAAATATACAATAAAGAAAATAATATATTTTAAATTCTACTTATTGTCTTACTGTGCTAACGCAAATACATTTTGGAATGCTTTAATGTACACTTGTGTGTGAAATTTAGAGAATTTTCAAATTATATCTATTTTAACAAAAAATATTGAACCAAAGATACCAATTATGCCACCAAAGAACTATGCAAATATTCAGAGCTGAATATGTAAGTTCAGAGCTGAATATGTATAAAAAGTTTATTATTATTATTATTATTATTATTATTATTCTGTTGTTTTTTGATTAGATAAAATCAGTTATGACTCAAAGATGAGATGATTCTTAGTCGTTGTTTGGGTCTCATCCCAAATAACACACACCAAATAAATTCGCTGGTTCGATTCTTTATTAATTCTCATAATTAATTACAATTAACTCATAGCTGTGACCAGCCCTCTTACACCGTCGATGGCGATTCTCAAACTCGTTTGATCATCACATTACAGATGCGCATGCGTGGATTACATTACAGATGCGCAGGCGCGAACATGCCGCCCCGCGTTGCAACACTTAGCATTCAACTATTGTAATTAAGATATAGCATAAAAAATTACACAAGTATATCATAAACAATTTTGAATAAGTACTATTACATAAAATCATTATTATAATTAGACATTTACCATATACATTAGCGTACAACTCAAAGCAATACAATATAACATTTCAGATACATAATGACATTTTATGTGAAGCACATTCAATACTGTAGAATAAATATAAGGACAATACTCATTTTTGTATTGGTAAGACATATAATTTGATAATTGCTCGTTTGAAAGTTCCAGTTTGAGTTTTTACATTACACACGCGAACCTTTCCATCTTTACCATAAAATACTTCTATTATACGACCAACCGCCCAATTACAACAAGGCAAATTAACTTTAATTAAGACCATGTCTCCAACTTGTATATTGTTTTTAGAACTTTGCCATTTAGATCGATTTTGTAAATGACTTAAATAATTGGAGTTCCATTTTTTCCAGATAATTTGTACTAATTTTGTGATCTGTTGCCACAATTTTAACCTGTTAATGTTAACTTCCGTGATATCTGGCTCAGGGATCGAATTAATTGCTCTACCAATTAAAAAATGCCCAGGTGTTAGAACCTCTAAATCATCAATGTCCAAAGACAAGGGTGTCAATGGTCGGGAATTTAAAATTCCTTCAATCTGAATCATAATTGTTAAAAATTGTTCAAATGTCAATTTTGCATTACCTACGACACGTTTGAAATGGTACTTAAAAGATTTAACTCCAGCCTTCCAAAGGCCTCCAAAATTAGGTGCTCTGGGAGGGAGAAATTTCCATTCGATATTCTCAGAACTCAAATAACCAGCTAAAAGCTCCATCTTGTTCGTTCACTAGTTTGTTTAACCTTTTTAATTCTGCATTTGCACCTACAAAATTCGTAGCGTTATCACTAAATAGTGTTAAACTTTTACCTCTTCGTGCAAAAAAAAAAACGTTTCAAGGTAGCTATTAATGCTTCAGATGTTAGGTCTGTTATCAGCTCTAAATGAATGGTTTTAGTAACCATACAAATGAATATACACACATAAACTTTTTGGTATGTACCTTTTCTCTGGTTTTTGTACTTAATTAAGAATGGGCCACAGAGGTCAACTCCAGTACAATTGAATGTAAGATTAGCTGTGATTCTTTCCTTGGGTAAATCACCCATGATTTGCTGAGCTACAATGGGATTGGCTTTAAAACATATTATACAATTTTTTACAATTTTTCTACAAACATTTCTACCACTTACAATCCAAAATTTTTGTCTTATATGATATAACAAAGATTGAGGACCCACATGCAAATATTTTAAATGATAGTAATTAACTATTAACTCTGTTAATTTATGTTTAGAAGGCAGAATAATAGGAAATTTTTTCTCATAAGTTAAATTGCTATTTTTTAATCTACCTCCAACTCTCAACAGTCCATTACTGTCAATGAAAGGGTTAAGACTTTTTATAGAACTATTTCTTGGAACAATACCTGATTTTTTAAGATCATTTATCTCATTCATAAAATACTCACCCTGTACTAATTTTATTAAAGTTTCTTCAGCTGCTCTCAATTGTCCCACTTGTAAATTACCTACCTGCTTTTGATCTTGCTTACAATTCTTGTAAAACCTAAAACAAAAACTTATAATACGAATTAATTTTAAATACTTATTACTGCAATTCAATAAATCATTAACAAAATTATTCACATTCAGATTTAAACATGTAGATAGTTCAGAATCAGCAAAGTTTTTAAGTTCATTACTGTCCTTTTCAGTAATTGCTGCAGGTATAACTCCTATAGGGTACTCATCCTTTATTAAGAAGTCAGGCCCATTCCACCACAGTTGACTTAGTTGCAGTTTTTTGGCAGACATACCTCTAGATATGAGATCTGATGGGTTTTCTTCAGAAGCGATATCACGCCACTGTGCTATTTCAGTCAGATCCTGTATCTTTGAAATCCGTTTTGCAACAAATGTCTTGAGCAGGTGTGGCTCTTTGTTGATCCATGACAGCACAATCATAGAATCGGTCCAAAGGTGGATAGTAGTAAGCTCCAATTTTAATGATGATTTCACTCGATGCATCAGTTTAGCTAATAGCACTGCTGCACAAAGCTCAAATCTTGGGATTGTAGTCTTCTTTAGGGGTGAGACACGCGATTTACTGCACACCAACCTCATTGATGTATGGTTTGTTGCTGATGTTGCTTTACAGTAGATAACTGCTCCATAGGCAGCCTCTGAGGCATCACAGAAACCATGTAATTCAATCTTGATTCTATCCGGTAATAAAATATATCTAGGGACTTCAATGTTGTTAATTAGCTGCAAGGTAGTGGAGAATTCTTTCCATTCTTTAGCCTCCTTTTCTGGCAAAACATCATTCCAGTTCAATTTCAACAGCCATAATTTCTGCATAAATATTTTTGCTACAATTATAACTGGAGAAATTATACCCAATGGGTCAAAGATGCGAGATATGATGGATAACACTTGCCGTTTCGTAACTTTTACGTTGTCTTCGATTTTAACGTTGAAGCTCAAACAATCTCCTTTTGACTTCCATAAAATACCTAATGCTTTAGATTCTTCTGATTTACCAAAGGGATATGTTTTGTCGTTTGTTTGACACAGTTCAGTAGCATTACTACACCACTTATGGAGTAACATGCCTCCACTCTTCAAAATGCCTATTAATTGATTTTGAAGTTCTAACGCAGAACTTAGCGACTCAGCTCCAGATAGAATATCGTCCATGTGCATGTCTTCTCTCAGTACAGGCGCTGCTAAAGGAAATTTATCTCCTTCGTCCTTTGACAGCTGTACAAGTGTTCTCATTGCTAAAATGGTGCACTCACAGTTCCATAGGTAACGGTGGTTAGCTCAAAGTTTTTAACTGGCTTATCAATGCCTTCTTTCCATAAAATCCTTTGCAACTTCCATTGATCTGGATTGATAGAAATAGCTCGATACATCTTTTGTATATCAGCAGTGAAAGCAAAAATATATTTCCTGAATCTCAGCATAATTGAGAATAAATCATCTTGTATCACACCTCCATTATACTGTATAGAATTTAGAGAGTTTCCTTTGGTTGTCAAAGAAGAAGCATTAAATACTACCCTCAAGGGAGTCGACTTACTTTTCTCTTCTCCCCTATATACTCCAATATGAGGAATGTAATATGAACCTCGTTCCTCCTCGCTTTCACTCACCTCAACCATATGTCCTAACTGTTGATATTCTTTTAAAAAATCTGAATATAATTTTAAATATTCGGGATTCTTTACTAAGCGTTTCCATAAGGAATTTAATTTACTCGTTGCAATTTGTTTAGAACTTCCTAAAGTGTCCGGATCCTCCTTTAATGGCATTTTAACAACGTACCTACCGGTTTTATCTCGTGTATAATTTTCTACGAAATGTTTCTCACAAATTAAAAATTCTTTGTTTTTGGGTTTATCAGTTTCAATATTTTCTAATTCCCAAAATTTTCTAAGAGTTTTATCTAAGTTGTCTTTTTCCTTTATCAACCCACAATGAACCCTGTTTTCAGTCTCTGTTGGAATACTTCCAGACACGATGAAACCAAAAACTGTATCTTGAAAAATAAGATCAGGATTATTCATTCGAATTTGACTCAGTTTCAAAAGTTCATAAAAAACTCCCGCTCCCAACAACATATCTACCCTTTCTGGAACATTAAATCCTTCATCTGCTAATTTTAAATTAGGAAGATCTTGCACTGAAATTTTAATTTTTCGCGAAGGTGTTAAATCAGCAGTTATTTTTGGAATTACTAAAAAGTCCAAATTCTTTATAAAAGTTCCTTCCTTATTGCATATCGAAGCATTAATTTTATGCTTTATTGTTACAGTAGCATCATTTATTCCCGAAACGGAAATGTTTGTTTTTTCTTTCTCTAACTGCAAATGCTCAATAAGATTCCGTGTCAAAAAGTTTGACATACTGCCCCCGTCCAGCAGACACTTCACTCTGTGTTTTTTCCCCTCGTTATCAATTAGAAAACATACGACTGTTGAAAGCAGAACTGTACTCTGTTTATTCGAATAATTGCTAGTAAATGCCTTTTGAACGAACTCCTGCATTTTGTTCCAATGAAGAACATTCTTTCTCCTTTACGATATTATTTACTTTCGGAAAGTGAATAGTTTTGTGGTGCCGTTTTTGACAAAAACAAGAATATTTCGATGGGCAATTTGATACTGAATGCATATGTAGACAGTTAAAACATAATTTATTAGATTTCACAACCTGTACTCTTTCTTGTACCGGTAATTTTAAATACGATGGGCATTTTGCTAATCCGTGATTCTCGTGGCATAAAATACAGTTCTCTGTTTTAACATCTGATAAAAACACTTTAGCTACACTTTTTGAGCTATTATACTTACGATTAACACGAGAATTCTCAGTAAGAGGTTTTCTTCGTGACGTGAAATATAAATCTATTTCTTTACCTAACTCACTAGGTGAAAACCATGAATCACCTTGCCTCACAGCAATGTGAGAAGCTGTTCCCGTATCTAAAGATTGGTATAACCTATCTGAAACTATTAGTTGTTTGAGGGTCTCGAAGTCAGTTACCTTCCTTAATTTTAAATAATAATCCCATGCAGTTACTAAGCGTGAAGCAAACTGCACGAGTTTCATGTGGTTGTTTAACAGTTTTTCTAAAGTTTTCTAAACACGAATATGGTGTTGGCTGAAACTCCTTCAGAACTACTTCTTTAACTTTTTCATAATTCGCGATATCCTTATCATGTAAATAGGTTATTATATTCGAAGCTTTGTCTCCTAACAGATTTAACAGAATTTCTGCTTTATAGTCCTCCGAAACATTTTTTGTAATAAACGCTCGTTCTAATGACGAAAAGAAAAATCCCCAACTCTCAGGCCGTATAGGAATTTTTACAGTTAAGGTTCTGATACTTTTTATTAATTGATCTAGTGACTCTGATTTTGTTTCGGTTTCGCTTACACCACCAAGTTTAGTTTCTGCTTTAAGCTTAGCCAACTCTAACTCATTCTTTGATCTCTCAAGTTTTAATTTTTCTAACTCGACAAGTTTTTTCTCTTCCTGTTTTCTATTTTCAATAATAGAGTTTGCTATCTCTTTTACTAAATTTTGTTTAGTTTTAAAAATTTCACTATTCTCAATAACATCAGTCAAATCTGCTATAGTCATTTTTTCGTCAACATTTAGATTTATTTCTAAGGCAATAAGCCTTAAATCTTCTTTTTTAGCACCCTTAAATAACATTGTTATTTATAACAGAACAAGCACAGAAAGTACAGAATTAACAAGAGAGGAATCACTTACCTCTGCAGTGATTCACTTTTGATGAATATCCGTATCCCAAATCAGCGATATTCGTTGAAAAGAACAAGCTTGGAATACTAGCAAACACAAACACTACTGTGTTCTCAAAAACAAAACAATATTTACTCACGCTCCGGTCGACTACGACCAGATATGTTTGGGTCTCATCCCAAATAACACACACTAAATAAATTCGCTGGTTCGATTCTTTATTAATTCTCATAATTAATTACAATTAACTCATAGTTGTGACCAGCCCTCTTACACCGTCGATGGCGATTCTCAAACTCGTTTGATCATCACATTACAGATGCGCAGGCGCGAACAGTCGTGATTAGATGATTCTGAACACTTGTATACTATCACTTGGCTTGAAGCAGGGCATTTTGTTAAATATAGGATTATTTTCTTTGGTGCAGTTTTTATCTGTGGAAGCCACCTTACATGAGTTGGTAAAATTGTACAGAAACAAATTCAAGATTATCTAAGGATTACTACATCCTCTGACAAGTGCATGGCTTTATTAGCTAAATGCAATCAATGGCACTACAACAACTCTAAGAGCAGTTTTTACTGCAGCAATGAAAGGTCAGTATGCAACTACTTTGTGGGGAAGATTACATATTAAAGGCCTGTATGCGTGGGTACCAAACATTTGTTTCCTTCCTTAAGCTTTTGAACTAGAGAAACATATAGAGTATAAACAACATGCAAACTAGAAAATAGATAATTGTCCAATATACTGTTCAGAGATACATACACTGAAATCCAATAATAAGCATTTAGAGATCTAGAAAGAAGAAGGAATGCGGAAATATACCATTAATATCACTAAACATCATGCTTTCAGTGCTGGCTACATAATGGCATGGGCTAGGTTTTCTTTGAACTATCACATCCATATTTACTTTACAGAACTGTGATTGTTCAAGGGTATTATTGGGATATAATCATTAACGTTGTTATGAGGCTGCTTACTGTAGCAGTGTGGTTGAATACTTCAAGAGTGCTTGTATGGATAGGTGCCATATTCACTTGAACTTGTTTCTATAGGAAAACTCTGGGGTACCTTTGGGCTGTTTACCTGTATATTAGCGCTAGCTACTTCCACAGAGCTGAAAATTGCCTTTTCAGAGGAATGGACATTTGTACATTTGATTGTGTAATAATCTGGAGCATTTGATTGTGTAACACAAAATATGGACAGGACATAGTATCTGCAAGGGCAAAAGGACATGTACCTCAGGCTTCATTTCACAGAGGCACCTCCAAATGCTCCAGTATTATTTAAAAATATGTAAAATTTTTTGTATATTTCTTAATTTTGTGTTTTAAAAAAATAAAATTAGAAGCAAAACCCAGTGGAAAAAATGTTTTCTTTTATGTTTAGAAAAGACAAATTTTTTTAATATTCATACATTTTTTATTGAATTGATGAAATAAATTAACTACATCACTTTGGTCACATCTTCATAATTTATTAAGGTTTGTACTAAACTAAGAATTCTCTATCTAATTTTTTTTCAAGTTTTTTCCCCTTTCCCCAAAAAAGAATCCTGGTTAAAAATTTATAATTTTATATTTTATGCAATAAACTGAAAAAATGGAAACAAAATGCATAAAAGCATTAATTTAAAAAAGATATCTCTGAATGAAAAAAAAAATATTAAATTATCATATTTTATGCTAGTCTGTTGGCTTTAAAAATATAGCCCTAGTTATAGAATTTCCCTGTAAAGTTTTTGTGAAGGTCAAGGGTGATCACATCCTTTACTGAAGTAAGTTTCATTTGTTGAAGATGAATAAGAAGAAGCTACAAGATTCAGTGTATAAGTGGCATAAAGTTTTATTTGTTTTCAAAGCTTGGAAAAAATTTTTTGGATGAACAAAGTGTGATGTAAATAAGTGAATGCAGTATCCTAAATGTAATTCTTAATATAATATTGGAAACTTAAATATAGAACCAAACTGTGTATCTTTATCAGCTCAAATCTGTCGCAATATAACTTTTCCAACTATGCGAAATTTGCTGTTGCATGCTTAACTTTTGAGAAGCAGTGTATTATAGCAAAGCTCTTAATATTTTCTGAAGATAATTATTTTGTCCATTTATTAAGCTTGTCCATTTTTTACATACAAATAAAACAGTATTGTAAAAAAGTCATAATTTCATTTGTATATGCTGGTATATAATAGTAATAAATTCAGCCTTTGTCATAGAGATCCAAGACAGATCTATGGTTGAGCAACATACATATTCTAGTTATTCTGTTTGCTTTTAATTAGAGAAGGATTATGTAGACTATGAAATCATGGCTGTGAAGACGATTCTGCAGAATTCAGTAAGGGCTAGATTGCCGTCTAACAACAAATTATTTGTTACAGTAACAGAATTTTTCTTTGTGAAAATGAATGTGAAAGTTGAACAGTAAACATCTGCAGCAATGTATTAGTAATGTAGGAGGATATCAAAGGGCAAAGTAATCACTAGTTGGTGTGTTAGATATTTTATTTTTGTACAGTGCTTGTCCTGTAATTCTTATGTCAAAAACTGTATAAATTTTGTTGCATTTCTGGTTGTTATGACCTCTGAGACACTATTTTTTTATTATACTTTTCAAAGATTTGAAAAAAATGATGTATGAGTTTTGTAGTTTCAGATTTTTCACATATAGGAGTCAAGAGAATTTACAAACTACTAATATTATAATTTTATTAGAATTCTAATAATAGCTATATTAAAAATATATACTGGATTTATTTATTTATTTTATTTATTTACTCTCCCTCCCCAATCCTGTACAGTATGTTTGGGAAACCAGCCAATTTCTGGGTAATTTCTATCATAAAAGTTGCTTTTATTATGTAGTTTAGTATTTAGTGCAGAGAATTTGAAGAAAACTGAATTAAACAAAATTATATTTTATAATTAGATATAATTTTAATTTTTGCAGTCTGTTTTTGTCTGTAGAAGCCCATGAGTATTTTACACAACTCCATTGGTATCACTGGCACAATGAGCAAAAGATCTGACTTTGTCTCCGAAATTCCCCCTGAAAATGTCTTTAATCCTTTGGTTCTTAGTAAATTTAAGGGATGAATGATACTATACTGTAAAAAATTAGATATTTAAGAAAGAATAAATGCTTTTTACACTATTGCTGTTAAGTTGTGAGATATAAGCATCTCTTATTAATTATTAGATAAAGTGCATCCGTAAAAATCTTGGAGTGCAAAGGATTAAAATGTAGTACAAATTCACATTAAAACTACATTGATGGGTAGCATTAAAGGAAGACATTAAAAATTCATATAACTTGAATGATTTTACAAAAATATGGGGAGTTGCACAAGATCTTTAATTTTGATTCCTGCCATAACTTCAGAATGCAGAATTACCTATTTCTGCAAAAAATAAATTTAAGCAAGAACACAGAAATATAATATGAATTGGGATAGGGATAAATTTGTTTTACAACTTTTCTGAAATACACAGAAAAAGTTAATATGGTGGTAAGCCACCCCTGACCAAAGTGCAAGCCTTACAGTGATTTTCCATGCTATGTGTTATGTCGTGTAGGAAGGAGTTCCTGCAGTAATAAAGTATACTTTTGATTAGTTTTCCTTTGAAGTTTGTGGAGAATGCGAGGTGGGAGCTTCAGTGATACAAGTCAGCATCCTAGTGCATCCCTCACATGTTCTTTCGGGCTTAAATTCCAAGAATACGTAGGCCACTTCATCTGCTGGAATTTTTACGCTCAAGGTAATATGTTTCTACTGCAGTGCAAATGAGAGGAGCATCATCATTGATTAAGAGGAAGTTGTTACCAATTGCACCTGGAAGCAACTTGGCGTAAAGCTAAAAAATCTCGTCTTTGTATATTTCAGCATTCATAGTTGCGCTGGTAAAAAAAGTGTAGCTTAGTATGGCTATTCAAAATGATGAACACCCAAAATATGATTGTATCACCTTTAACTTAAATCAATACTTAATCTAATAACGTAAAACTTTCTTTTTTATAGTTGCTCCTTTGATTTATCGTGCCAATGCAATTTTTTATTTTTATCATTTGTTTTATAATTTTAAACCAAATTCTTTTAAGCCAGTGGAAATACAACAAACTGAGAAACAACACAAAAACTGTAATTTTGTGAATAAAAAGTTAAATTAATTTCAATACAATATTACTTTTGAAGAAGCTTTTAATACGACTAGAACATTTAAAACAGCAGTCATGTTCTTGCACAGTTTGCAGTATGTATAACTTCCTAAAAAAATATATATTTTTTAATGTTCAGATGAATAAGTAATCATTTTGAAAGTGCAAAAAATACGTAGACATAAAAGGTTAATTTTTTTTTTTTTTAAATTAGCTTGAAACTTTCTTTTTCTTCCATATGATGGCACGGAATGAATAAATTATTTCAAAAGTTCGTAAAGGCATAAGCTCTATAAAGCCATATCTTGATTATCTTGAGGTAACTGGGATCGTAACCATACACTGTTTGTTGTGTTTCATGATCAACCTCAGGTCCGTTTTCATAATAGCAGTCGTTATTTTTTTTTCCCAATTAGTGACGCTAATGATTTCTTCACCACTGAAAATCTGAAAGTATAGTCTGTGTTTTCTCCATTTATTCATTCCGAAATATTATCTTGAATCATATCTTCACATCATTTTACTCTTTTAAACATGCTTACGAATTTATTGTGAGTAGGTGCGTGTTGTTAATGTCTCTTTTAGTAACATTAACGTTTTACTTCTAGAGATGAAGTATTATAATCGCAAAAAATGTCGGTATCATATTTCAAACCTATCCATTTTGACCACTCCCGAATCCACTTGAATGATGTTTTTGCATGACATCTTTATGTATGGACAGAATAAAGGACTATTTTCTTCAAAACGGAATGCAAAATGGATTCAGAAGGGATTTTTTTCATGACATCTGTACATACATACATATGTATGTATGATTCTCGTATAACTCAAAAAAGATTAGCCGTAGAATGTTGAAATTTTGTATATGCAACTGGTATAACATCTAGTTATGCATTGAACTTACTAATTATGTATTCACTCTTTTAAGATAATTCTACTAAAATTAATCTTAAGAGATAATATAATCAATATTCTTTAGTAAATAAATTATTATTAACTTACTTTGCAGCAATTGCGCAAGTAGTAGAATAACTCGATTTCGCACTAAGTGAATTTAAGATCATACTATATATATATATATATATATACACTTTGTTTACCAGACTTGGTGAGCAAAAGTGATTGACATATGTTGTTCTTATGTTTCGATTAAGGTTTTTATGCTTTTATCAGTCCGTTTGCAATGGTTGTAGAATTATCAACAATTTATAAGTTGTTTAAGTGCGACTAAGAGAACAGCCATATTTATTTACATTTGAAACTTAGCAGAATAGTGAATCAAGTCAGTTTGTGCACGGAGTGGGATCAAAAGTAAACTTTTAATTTTGTACACCGAAAATTTTGTCTTCCTGCCTCTTTGCTGAATTGCTTGTTTTTGCATAGAAACTCTAATTTTAATTTTAATTTTTTTAATTGAATGAGAAATAAATTTTTAATGAAATTCGGGTAAGAAGGTTTAAATGAAGTACTGCAAAAAATATGTATAATTGAATAGGTTGTACGAGGAAGTCATGTGGTATCCACATCAGATATCTTTTTTCTAAACTTCTATCAAAAGATTACCTATCCTTCTACAAATAGCTTGAGCACACATGCAAATCAGATTTTTTATCCTAATGTGTTTCAATTCCTAATGTCATTCTAATTGTTTAAAATGTAAGAAATAAGTTTTCCCCCATCTGTAATATTGCTGTTTAGCTTCAGTTTGTGTCGCCATAGACGTGGTCAAGAAGGGAAGAAGACATTAATTACAAATGGGAAAATAAATTGGTGTGTTAGAGGGTATAAGGGGAGATATATTACTGTAAAAGGAAAGTTTTTTTTAGGTCTTGTTCAATATCAGTATAAAAACTGGAATGCAGCTATAGCATATTTTAAATTTGAACTTGCTATTGTTTAATTTATCATGCCATTAAGTGTTAGCTGAGTTGTCAGCAGTAGGAGTGCCTTTTGTTCATCCTTAGTTTTAATAAAAGGGTCTTTTACACCCTTTTCAAGCATTAACACGCACTTTTTTATATTATTCAAAATATATATTTACTTATTATAGCAAATTAAATTTTAATTATCATGATTTTATTGATTATATCTATTTAACTAATGTTACGAAATGTACAGGGGCGGTAAGATGGCTTCCCTGCAAAGCAGTTTTAGGGTTGCCATAAAATGACAAGATAAGGCAGGGTTGCCACATTTGGCGAGAAATAAAGCAAAGTATTTGACTCAGGTATATTTTAATGAAAAGCCTGAGACTGTATATAACTTGTACATAATGTAAATATATATATTTTTTTTTAGTTATGTTATTTGTTTGTTTTATTATGTTTTGTGCTTACCGAATTTGGCTTCTGCCCGGGACGTGCAGTCCTTGAGAGGGGGCAGTGTTATGAAATGTACAGGTGCAGTAAGATGGCTTCCTCGCAAAGTAGTTTTAGGGTTGCCATAAAATGGCAAGGGAAGTCATGGCTGCCACATTTGGCGAGAAATCGCCCATTTTTCAACAAAATAGTCGATATGCTATGGACGGATGGAGAACCTTCTGGAACGAATTCTTACCAGTTTAGCCCAGAATGTTCTCGAACACAAGCCGAAAGCTATGTAAACCCTGCTGGTTCGCAGTCAGTTAGTGTGTGCCTCGTCGAGAGTGCCTCGTAAAGTGAGAGATAGTCAGTATCGAGTTCTGTCCTCGTCTAGCAAATCAATCGAGTTGACAGCCGGGCAGCGAGTGCTGAATGGGTCATCGAGTTCATCGAAGGAGTCTCTTAGTGTATCACAGTTAGTGCATCGTAGAGAGAGCGTGTTGAGCTCGGGGACCGACTGAACCAAAGAGTCGGGAGCCGTGCTCTGTGTGTTGTTGACTGCATCGCGAGTTGTAGCGTGGAGAGTCTTGAGAATACATGGAGTTCCTAGAACAACCAAGCAGAGTCGGGAGCTGGATTCGGTGCTTGCATTGAAGCTGTCTCCACCGTGATAGCCTGATAACGTGAAGGCTGTGTCACTGATTGTGTCAGCGTGTTTATAAATAGTTCGTCTACGACTGTAAAACTTGTTTTGGAGCTGTCCTGACAATACTGGCAAATAAAGTGTGTTTCGATACTTCATCAAGTGTCGTCGTTATTCACTCCAAATCCACACGAACCATGTACGAACGTGAAGGAAGAAAATAACGTAACAACTGGTGTCAGAAGGAAAGAAAAACGTAACATTAACATTTCATTATTATATTAGATTCATCTAGGAATCTCCTTTTTCTTTTCCCTGATCAATATATACATGTATGTCATGAGGCTAAGCACTGCTATAAACAAATAATCTGATCCATTTCCAGTTGAAGAGCACTAATTAACAGTGTAATTAAGACACAATAACACGCTGAATAAATACTAATTCAGAAGTCAAAAAAAATCAGCGTTATATTTACAAAATTTTCACAGGACTAGTTTCGATGGTTTTACCGAACCACCATCTTCAGCTGCAAAACCGCAAATGAACAAGATAGGAAATAATGATTAGATAAGATAAGAAAGCCTGGACAAGAATAAGCAAGTGGCGCCATCTGTTGGTGAAGCCAGAAATAAAACATAATTTCTTTAAAGGCCGAAGGCAAATTTGGATTGGAATTAGGATCGTTAACTAGAACAGAAAGATTTTTATGAATGTGAAATGCCTCTAGAAAATCCAGTTCTCCAACGGAAGATGTTTTTTGAATAATTTTGGCAGCAGAAAAACTGAAAGTGTGGTTTTCGGACCAACAATGTTGAGCAACAGAAGACTTCTGTGTTTCCTTTTTTCTAACATATGCCTCATGTTCCTTGACGCGAAATTTTAAGGCTCTCTTAGTTTGGCCAACGTAAATTAGACCACACTGGCAAGGAATCCTATAAATACCCCAGGAATTCATATCCGGAATGGGGTCCTTGAGTATGGAACTCGGAATTTTATTGATGGGAGAATAAACAACCCGAAAGTTAAATTTCTGCAAAATATGTGCAACGTTATAGCTAATTGATGGAAAGAAGGGAATGACAACAGAATTTTTATAATCTCCTAAAACAAGAGTGTGCCTTTTAGTGTGTTGAGATGAGAATTTTTTAACTGCTTGATTAATAATGTTGGGTGGAAAGGCCCTGTCAATAGCTATTGCTTTTAAATAATTTAGTTCTTCATCAAGGGCTAGTTTGGAGGAGCAAACTTGAAGAGCACGGAAAACATAGGAATAAAATGAAGCTAACTTTTGTTTAGTCGGATGACATGATTTAAAGTGTGATGGAAGGCAAACCGATGAAGGTTTACGGTAAACCGTAGTACTGAAGTTGGATGTGTTACGTGTGACCAGAATGTCGAGAAACGGAAGAGAATTGCAAGTCTCAAGTTCAAAAGTGAACTGAATAGCAGGATCAATAGAATTCATTGTTGAAAGAACTTTATTTAAATCATCTTTATTACCTTCAAACAGAGTAAAAATATCGTCTACGTAGCGGAACCATGCCGGGAAGTTTAAAGTTTCAACAGAAATGAAATTCGCGAAGTCTGGTTTCTTAACATCTTAATGCACCTTCCACTGGGACATTGGTGAATAATGATTTTACATCAAAAGAAACCATGAGTAAATTACTAGGAGAAATGTGTTTAACTTTTTTTACAAACTCTATTGAATTTTTTATGGTGTAAATGTTATTGTCTAATAGAGTTGAAAATCTAGAAACTAAATATTTAGCTAATGGATACGAGGCAGTACCTAAATTTGATATAATAGGGCGGAAAGGAATACCACTTTTATGAATTTTGGGAAGAACATATAATCTGGCACAATTCGCAACAGATGGGATAAATGAATGTTTTAAGTTGCCTGAAATGATTTGCGAAGATTTGATCGCAATTTTTATTTTTGACAAGTCCGAAGGTGAAGGATCTTCAGGGATCGGATTATATGGTCCTTCGTTTAAGAGTTTAGTGACACCATCGATGTAAGTGTTCCTATCCATGACGACTATCTGGCCACCTTTGTCGGCCTTTGAAATAATAATGTCCGGGTTAGAATGAATTTCACGCAATGTAGCTCTTTCTCTCGCAGTTAGATTTGGTTTCAAAGGTTTATTATTGAATTTCACATTATGAGCGATAAGATGCCTAATCATTTCTTTCTGTGAATCTGAAACTTTACTGAACTTGAAAGCTTTTTCGATAGGAGCCAAAATCTTTGGAATCGAGGGTTTACAGGTTTGTGAGAAGTTAAAATTATACAGGGTGATTATAATTAAAGTTTAAGTTTCAAAACGCTATAAAAAAAGAACCACTGATGAAAATGATGTGAAATTTGAAAGGAATGTTATTGAAGAAGGCGGAAAGCGTATGGCAGAAGAAAAAATTTAGTTTCAAAAGTTAGCAACAGATGGCGCTGTAAGCAGCAGAATCACGACGAGAAACGAGAATGATTCGTAAAACAACGGCTAAGGTGGATGTTACACATTAAAACGCATTGACAAGTTAGACTTGTTGAATAATTTTATTTGCATGACTGTACATATCACATCGAAAGGGACAAATCGGTTTCAAGAGTTTTGCGGCGACATACCGCATAAGAACCATTCATCAAAGAAGTTCGCAACTGTCGCGAGACTGGCGCAAAACATGTTCAATATGGTGTCCACCGTAGTGTGCAACAAGTTGAAAACGACAAACAGCATGTTCCACAACTGATCGCAATGTCTCCGGGGTGATGTTCAGAATGTATTGCGAAATGCGTGCCTTTAATTCCGCTAAATTTGCAATTGGAGCACGGAACACAACATCCTTCAGATATCCCCACAGCCAGAAATCACACGGAGTAAGATCAGGCGATCGGGACGGCCAGGTTGTAGGGAAATGACGGCTGATAATTCGAGCATTTCCGAAATGGAGCCTCAGCAGCTGCTTCACAGGATGTGCAATGTGCGGAGGAGCGCCATCTTGCATAAAAATGATTTCATCCACACATCCACGTGGTTGCGCAAAAGAGACGCATACCTCTGACCAGTGACGGTTGCGGTAACAGGACCGGAAGCACCCGTCTGCTCGAAAAAATATGGTTGTAGGATGAATGATGCCGTAAAGCCACACCATACCGTGACCTTTTCAGGATGAAGTGGTACGGGGTGCGTTGCCAATGGATTTTCTGTTGCCCATATTTGACAATTCTGGGTATTCACGTATCCTGTCAGATGGAAATGGGCTTCATCTGTCCACAAAAGTTTTCACGGCCATTCATTATCCACTTCCATGCGGGCCAGGAATTCTAACGCAAACGACATGTCAGACGGAAGCAACTCCTGCACACGGCCAATTTTGTACGGATAGCATTGCAGGATGTTTCGTACAATTTTCAGCACCGTGCTCGTAGTCCTGTCCAATGTTCGGGCAATTCCTCGTGCACTGCACGGTTGCACACCACCGGCCGACCCCTCCTGTAATGCTGTGGCCACTTCTTCAACTACCGTCGAATGCACTCGTTTTCTCCCCCTACCAGATTGCACATCAAACGAACCTGTCGTTTCGAATTTTTGCATCATTTTCTTTAGACTTACGACACTCATTGGACCAACGCCTTCTTTTATACCCTTCAGTGTCCTGAATGTTTGCAGAGCTACTCTTGCACAATCATCATTCTTGTAATACAGCTTTACCAGCAGAGCGCGGTCCTGCAGTGAAACACCATGGCGAACGTCTAAGACGCGAAATGAGGAACAACCGATCCGAACAAGCATGGCTGGAGTAGCGCGCGAAGCGCGCTGTTTCCAGCTCATAAGGACAGCCCGGTAGGCACATGACGGTAGGAAGTCTGACGTGGTAGGAGTTAAGAGAATGAGGTGAAGAGGAACAGCTTGGTACCTGGCGGCTTTATAACACTGAAATTTAACTGACATTTTAATTTACGTCTTCTTCCGCTTGCAGCGCCATCTGTTGCTAACTTTTGAAACTAATTTTTTTCTTCTGCCATACGCTTTCCGCCTTCTTCAATAACATTCGTTTCAAATTTGACGTTATTTTCATGAGTGGTTCTTTTTTTATAGCGTTTTGAAACTTAAACTTTAATTATAATCACCCTGTATTTTAGAATTCTCTCTTGTTCTTCTGAAAGACTAACATTAGAAATATTAACTATTGGCTTGATGTTTACAATGGGAAGATTTTTTGAACTACTTGAACTGGAAGATTGTAAAACAAGTTTTTCGAATTTAACTGCAAGGGTGTTTTTATGACGGTTAACTGCATTCTCCGTTCTAAACCAAGACTTTTGTTCAAGGGCAGTGAATTTTGGATATGATTTAGCGAGTTCCAGATGAAGCTTATAGAGTTCACGTTCAATTTTGGACAATTGTTGACGTGTATCCCTTATGACGGACCAAAGTAAGGCAAGCTTGTAATTTAACAGAATTCTTGAAACGCGACTCGAAGGTTTTTGATTAGATTTGATTTGAATAAAGTAGGGGATCAATTTTTTACATTTACATTTAAGTAAAAAGCCAACATGATTCAGGAATTTTTGCCGTTTCAGGCGTAATTTAGTGAAACGATTAAGGGATGATAGCATGATAAACAATACAGAAAATCAAACTAAATTAACTAAACAATAATAAAGCACACACAAAACAGCAGAAAAATCCCTCACTGAAATTAATAGAAAACAAAGCGTTTGTAAGCAAAATGCATGAAATCAGACAAGCAAAGCACAATATCCAAATATACAAAATATAAACATAACTTGAAATTTCCAAAAAAGTACTTACCGAAACTCATGCAATCACAAAATGGCAGCAACACCACGTGCAAAAAAGAAAGCAAAAAATAAGCCTGTTTGGGGCTTCTATAATTAAGACACAATAACACGCCGAATAAACCGGTTTACCGTAAACCTTCACCGGTTTGCCTTCCACCACACTTTAAATCATGTCATCCGACTAAACAAAAGTTAGCTTCATTTTATTCCTATGATTTCCGTGCTCTTCAAGTTTGCTCCTCCAAACTAGCCCTTGATGAAGAACTAAATTATTTAAAAGCAATAGCTATTGACAGGGGCTTTCCACCCAACATTATTAATCAAGCAGTTAAAAAATTCTCATCTCAACACACTAAAAGGCACACTCTTGTTTTAGGAGATTATAAAAATTCTGTTGTCATTCCCTCTTTCCATCAATTAGCTATAAAGTTGACAATATTTTGCAGAAATTTAACTTTCGGGTTGTTTATTCTCCCATCAATAAAATTCCGAGTTCCATACTCAAGGACCCCATTCCGGATATGAATTCCTGGGGTATTTATAGGATTCCTTGCCAGTGTGGTCTAATTTACGTTGGCCAAACTAAGAGAGCCTTAAAATTTCGCGTCAAGGAACATGAGGCATATGTTAGAAAAAAGGAAACACAGAAGTCTTCTGTTGCTCAACATTGTTGGTCCGAAAACCACACTTTCAGTTTTTCTGCTGCCAAAATTATTCAAAAAACATCTTCCGTTGGAGAACTGGATTTTCTAGAGGCATTTCACATTCATAAAAATCATTCTGTTCTAGTTAACGATCCTAATTCCAATCCAAATTTGCCTTCGGCCTTTAAAGAAATTATGTTTTATTTCTGGCTTCACCAACAGATGGCGCCACTTGCTTATTCTTGTCCAGGCTTTCTTATCTAATCATTATTTCCTATCTTGTTCATTTGCGGTTTTGCAGCTGAAGATGGTGGTTCGGTAAAACCATCGAAACTAGTCCTGCGAAAATTTTCTAAATATAACGCTGATTTTTGTTGTTTGACTTCTGAATTAGTATTTATTCGGCGTGTTATTGTGTCTTAATTATAGGAACTCCAAACAGGCTTATTTTTTGCTTTCTTTTTTGCACGTGGTGTGGCCGCCATTTTGTGATTGCATGAGTTTCGGTAAGTACTTTTTTGCAATTTTCAAGTTATGTTTATATTTTGTATATTTGGATATTGTGCTTTGGTTGTCCGATTTCATGCATTTTGCTTACAAACGCTTTGTTTTCTATTATTTTCAGTGAGAGATTTTTCTGCTGTTTTGTGTGTGCTTTATTATTGTTTAGTTAATTTAGTTTGATTTTCTGTATTGTTTATGATGCCTTCATCCGTTAATCGTTTCACTAAATTACGCCTGAAACGGCAAAAATTCCTGAATCATCTTGGCTTTTTACTTAAATATAAATGTAAAAAATTCATCCCCAATTTTATTCAAATCAAATCTAATCAAAAACCTTCGAGTCGCGTTTCAAGAATTCTGTTAAATTGCAAGCTTGCCTTACTTCGGTCCGTCATAAGGGATACACGTCAACAATTGTCCAAAATTGAACGGAACTCGCTAAATCATATCCAAAATTCACTGCCCTTGAACAAAAGTCTTGGTTTAGAACGGAGAATGCAGTTAACCGTCATAAAAACACCCTTGCAGTTAAATTCGAAAAACTTGTTTTACAATCTTCCAGTTCAAGTAGTTCAAAAAATCTTCCCATTGTAAACATCAAGCCAATAGTTAATATTTCTAATGTTAGTCTTTCAGAAGAACAAGAGAGAATTCTAAAATATAATTTTAACTTCTCACAAAACTGTAAAACCTGGATTCCAAAGAATTTTGGCTCTTATCGAAAAAGCTTTCAAGTTCAGTGAAGTTTCAGATTCACAGAAAGAAATGATTAGGCATCTTATCGCTCATAATGTGAAATTCAATAATAAACCTTTGAAACCAAATCTAACTGCGAGAGAAAAAGCTACATTGCGTGAAATTCATTCTAACCCGGATATTATTATTTCAAAGGCCGACAAAGGTGGCCAGATAGTCGTCATGGATAGGAACACTTACATCGATGGTGTCACTAAACTCGTAAACGAAGGACCATATAATCCGATCCCTAAAGATCCTTCACCTTCGGACTTGTCAAAAATAAACACTGCTATCAAATCTTCGCAAATCATTTCAGACAACTTAAAACATTCACTTATCCCATCTGTTGCGAATTGTGCCAGATTATATGTTCTTCCCAAAATTCATAAAAGTGGTATTCCTTTCCGCCCTATTATATCAAATTTAGTACTGCCTCGTATCCATTAGCTAAATATTTAGTTTCTAGATTTTCAACTCTATTAGACAATAACATTTACACCATAAAAAATTCAACAGAGTTTGTAAAAAAAGTTAAAAACATTTCTCCTAGAAATTTACTCATGGTTTCTTTTGATGTAAAATCATTGTTCACCAATGTTCGAGTGGAGGGTGCATTAAGATGTCTAGAAACCAGACTTCGCGAATTTCATTTCTCTTGCATCGAAATTGATGAGCTAATTTCTCTCACTCTGTTTGAAACAAACATATTTTGTTTTCCAAAATAAATATTACAAGCAAACTGAGGGATTAGCCAAGGGAAGCCCCCTCAGTCCCATCCTGGCTGATATCTACATGCATTATTCTGAATCAAAATTGTTTGAAACTTTAAACTTCCCGGCATGGTTCCGCTACGTAGACGATACTTTTACTCTGTTTGAAGGTAATAAAGATGATTTAAATAAAGTTCTTTCAACAATGAATTCTATTGATCCTGCTGTTCAGTTCACTTTTGAACTCGAGACTTGCAATTCTCTTCCGTTTCTCGACATTCTGGTCACACGTAACACATACAACTTCAATATACGGTTTACCGTAAACCTTCATAGGTTTGCCTTCCACCAAACTTTAAATCGTGTCATCTGACTAAACAAATGTTAGCTTCATTTTATTCCTATGTTTTCCGTGCTCTTCAAGTTTGCTCCTCCAAACTAGCCCTTGATGAAGAACTAAATTATTTAAAAGCAATAGCTATTGACAGGGCCTTTCCACCCAACATTATTAATCAAGCAGTTAAAAAATTCTCATCTCAACACACTAAAAGGCACACTCTTGTTTTAGGAGATTATAAAAATTCTGTTGTCATTCCCTTCTTTCCATCAATTAGCTATAACGTTGCACATATTTTGCAGAAATTTAACTTTCGGGTTGTTTATTCTCCCATCAATAAAATTCCGAGTTCCATACTCAAGGACCCCATTCCGGATATGAATTCCTGGGGTATTTATAGGATTCCTTGACAGTGTGGTCTAATTTACGTTGGCCAAACTAAGAGAGCCTTAAAATTTCGCGTCAAGGAACATGAGGCATATGTTAGAAAAAAGGAAACACAGAAGTCTTCTGTTGCTCAACATTGTTGGTCCGAAAACCACACTTTCAGTTTTTCTGCTGCCAAAATTATTCAAAAAACATCTTCCGTTGGAGAACTGGATTTTCTAGAGGCATTTCACATTCATAAAAATCTTTCTGTTCTAGTTAACGATCCTAATTCCAATCCAAATTTGCCTTCGGCCTTTAAAGAAATTATGTTTTAGTTCTGGTTTCACCAACAGATGGCGCCACTTGCTTATTCTTGTCCAGGCTTTCTTATCTTATCTAATCATTATTTCCTATCTTGTTCATTTGCGGTTTTGCAGCTGAGGATGGTGGTTCGGTAAAACCATCGAAACTAGTCCTGTGAAAATTTTGTAAATATAACGCTGATTTTTGTTGTTTGACTTCTGAATTAACAGTGTAATTGTTTATGAAAACTATCCTAGTTTTTTTTTTAAAAGGCTTTGTACCATTTAACATGAATTTAAGTACTTAATGATCTTAAGAATAAGGAGATTTTATGTTTTTATTTAAATGAATATGGAAAAGCATATGAGGGCTGGCTTACAAAGGCATGCAGAATTCTTTTGAGATGCAGAATTCTCTTGAGAAAATAGGCTGATATTTACACTATTCTTAAGGAAAACCACTAAAATGCTTACATACAGTGATAAGCTGTAGGGGGCCTCGTGTAATTTATTTTTTAAGTTTGCATCTCATTTTTAATTCAATTCCCTTTTTTTTTTTTTTTTTTTTTTTTTTGGCTAATTTCTTTATTGAAAGAAAACAAAATGTTAGTGAACTTTGTAAATTAGTCTGAACAACTTTATTAAAATGAACAATATTTCTGTGACAAGAAGAGCTTTCTGACTGTACAATCTATTTTAGATTTAGTGACAGTATCCGTAAATGGAAAAACTTTTCAAAAATTCTAAATCTTAATGTCAAAAAAAGTTTTTGAAAAATTATCTCTTGGTTTAGATCCTCCTAGAAGATCAATTGACCTGAAAGAAAAAAGAATAATGTGCAGCAGCTTGTGCTGCATAAATTTATTCGCTGTTTTAAGTAATTTCTGCAATATTTTGTAATGCTTATATTTTTGTAAATTTAAATTTTATTTATTTATTTAACTTTTAAAGATATTTTCTTGTTTATTTACAAGTATTTGTATTTTCTGTTTTTCTAAGAAGTAAAACATTTAATTAGATTATGATACTTTGTTTAAGTAACCTTTTGTTAAAATTTTCATATTTAACTGTAGCTTGCTTAAGACAGCAAATTTTTATATAATGAAGTATATCACAGACTGATTTCTTTTCTGTCTTTTTTTATCATTTTATTTTCAAGTTTCATGTGAAACATACCAATTAAATTATTATTACAGTAGTATACTCTGATGTTTAAAATTGTTGTCCAATATTATTGATGTAATAAATTATGTAATAGTGTAAGTATGTAATACACATTATAGTAATGTGTACCACAAAAATAAAATATAAATGCATAGTTTTGTTCTCATTTCATTAAATTAACTAAGGTATAGAAAGAGAGACTGTAACATAAATTTGGCAAAAAGTTTTCATAATTTTTCTAATCTTAATTTTTCCCTTCCACCTGAATTGTTGTAACTCTTTTTTGTTGCTGTTGTTTATATTTTCAGTAAATTCTGACAGCATTTGCCATTATTTCAGATAAATGGAATTATGTTGCATATATATGTGTGTGTGTGTATATGCAAAAATATTACACATGCATATACATGGAGAAAATGTATACTGTCAAAAGTCTTTAATCTGAATGTCCATAATCCGGACCTCAAAGCTACAAACTTTCGGCGCATGCGTCAACGCATATTGCGTTAACGCATGCGCATGTGAGTCAACACATGCGCATAATAGGTTTACGCATGCGCGTTTAATGTAAAACGGACGGTATAAGCTAAGCTAAAATTATCTAATTATCTATTTCAGTTAATGTTGCAGATTGCATTCTTCCTTAATCTTCTAATTGGATCCGGCTTATTATTTTTTGCAGACTGTTAGAGCAATTTTATAAAAGTAAGCTTAAACTTTCGATTATGTCAAAAAGAATTTCCGATTCTGGAGCTACCAAGGTATCTACAAAGCGAAAGCATGTTTCGATGTCCATCAAACAAAAAGTGGAATTGCTGCAAAAGATGATAAAGGCATATCCTTTGATTCTCTAATTATTCCGAAATATGTTTATGAATTTCACGCTGCTCTGCGGGGGGGGGGACGCGGTGCGCAATGAACTGGAAGTTGATCTGTCAGCACTACCCTTATCTTCAGGCCAGATGTTTTTATTTTATTCGGCTTATAATTCCTTACTAAATATAGTATTTCATCCCGATGTACTCCGTCTTTGATATGATCTAAATCAAATTCCTCGTCATTATAAATATCAGGAATACACATCAAATAGTTTTCTGGTTGCAATTTTCTAATTTCGACTATGCGTAATGTATGCTTTACGCATGCGCAGGTTGAAAGAAATGTTTAATAAAGTAAACAAATAAATATAAACCTTTTCTTTTTTGTAAATTTTGATACCCTTTAGATCATAATTGCTCTTTATTTCATAAATTACGGTTTCATATTTTTAATTTTATAATTTCTGCATGCCATCTTACCAGATTTAAACTGATGATCTATAATTCGGAAAAACCGATAATCCGGAATCGCTGAAGTCTCGACGAATCCGGATTAAAGACTTTTGACTGTATTTGAAAAAATAACAATTTCATGACTTGAAAATTAGACTAAATTCAGCGAGTATAAAGAGAGAAATCTAAATTAAATTGTTCTGATCGAAATTTCCTTAAGCATTAATTGTTTTTACCTGAAAAAATCTATTATAAAAGCAGTTTGAAGTGTGTGAAAATTTGTGTTAGTGATGCATATTTTTGGGGATAATAAATTACAAGGAACACATTGGTGGAAATAGAAAAATTTAATATTTAGGAAAGGCGGCATCATCACAGTCAACATTTCAGAGGAAAATTCACATAACATACGTTTATGGGCAGTTGACACTATTAATGGTTTCACAAATGAACTATGAAATATATTTAGAGAAATTCTGAAGTATTTTTTGTGCAAATACAGGTAGCTGTGCAAAATATATTTTTTCAGCATATTTATACCAGTACACAGTTGAACCTGCTTGAAATATATTTCAAGAACTTTAAGCAGGAAGAGCATATTTTGACACTGTATTAAAAATGTTTTAGGTGGAAAATTTTTGAAGCAGGTTCCACTGTATTTTAAAATTTTAGAATAATAGATTGATTTGCTGTAATATATGGATTTGTATTATAAACTTTAGTCTAAGATAACAAGCTATACTAAACTTACTTTGAGTATTAAGACATTGCAGTTTTGAAAGATCTTGGAGGAATATATGAATTTCAAAAGCATTAATACTTCAGTACAAGTGAATTAATTCCCAGCTTCCTTTATCTTATCTGACTTTTATTCAAATATTAATTCATAATTGTTGCAATAAAAATTTAATGTAATTTTATAATTATTATTATTTTCTCAAAATCCACAATTTCCTTGTAAAAATATTTTTGGTATATTTATTATTTAATAGTGCGACTAGAAATTATTCATATTTGAATAACTATTCATAGTTGTCAATTATTTGAGATGGTATTCAAATTTGTCATTAATTTCATTGAATTTTTTATCATTCTCCTTGGTTTTTCTCTACTTTAACAAGCCAATACTTGGCTATTTTGTGAATAATATTATATAAAAAAAGTACCGATGCTTATGTATTGTGATATAATAGTATTATACTTTTATTTACATATTTCCAGCTTGTTACCTTAGCGTTGAGTTTACTCCAATAGTAAAACATTTTTTGAGTTTGACTATTTAATAACAGGAAATGATGTAAACACTGTTAAGGACTATTTATATTTCATAATCTTACTGAGGCAGAGAAGTTAACTCTACTTCATTAAACAATTCTAAAAGCTTATGCTCTAGTCTATGGAAAGAAATTAATATATTCGACTAAATAAATGAGCAATATATTTTCCTCAACTTGTAAAATGAAGGTACTGTATAATCACAATTTTTTATTTTTTCAATTCTGAGAAAATATTAATACTTTAATATGTCAGAATTACCAGGAAGCCAATTAAACAAAGATAATTCTAAGGCGCTTACTTTGTTAGATGTACTTGAACAATATACTATTATAATGTTTACCGAAACTGTGCCTGAAAAGCCCCGTTCACATGCAACGCTCCTTCGCACAGCTGCCGTTAGCAAGGGGAGAAAAAGGAGACATGAAAGAGTTTCGTCTTTAGGACCCGTTCAGAAGACCACCGTCTTCCTTCCCCTTTACACCTAAAGCCTCTGTGAACAATCACGTCTCCGAATTGGCAGATTTCTAATACTGTTTGCACATTTTTAACGTGGTTTACTGTTATTAATTTTGTAATCTGTACTTTCGCAACTGGTACCTGAACTTTCGTAATGGTTCCTGAAAAATATATGCTTTTTAATTATTATTATTATTTTATAAGCTGTTATTTAGTTCACTCTTGGTGCTTGTCGCTATGGTTAAAAGATGGTAATGGATTTTTAAACTGCTTCCCGATAAAATATATAACTCAAACTTTGTACATACACTGCTTGTGAATGTGGTGTCACGCTTTTGATTTTTAGAGGATTAGATTTTTTTCAAATTTAAAGTTGAAACGACTTTTGCAAATATTAACTAATAAACTGAGAATCTCAGAGTATTATAGTTTGCACCATAACACACTGTGGAAGAAAAAAAAAATAAATGAAATTTTTAGCGTAATTTTAAAAAAAATATTTTGGGAGAATTTTTGAAAATCGTTCATATTTTTAGACTTTTTGACGCCCATTAATTTTAAAATTTCATATCTAAAAATATATCGGTTACAAACTTCCGACATTTTCACAGCTTATAAAACAAGCTTTCGCATTAAAAAAAAATGATAAAGGAAATTAATCGGATGATTTTTTTTTTTACTTTTTTGAAAGATATGCAATAAAGCAGAATGGGAAATATTGGTTCTTCTTGGGCTTCAATTCGAAACATCGGTTTCAAAGTAATAATCTCATTATACCACATTATTTTTATGACATTATTTATGCTATATAAGTTGTTATTATTACCAGTTGTTAGTTCAGCGTGAGATTGGAGATATTTCTTACGTTCTTATTAGATTGAAGCATAACTACTGATTATACTTAGTGATATTCTAAACACTTGTACGAGTATTTCTGTGGAAAATTCCAGAACTTTGAAGTGTTTATGATGATAAAATAAATTTAATTAAGCTATCGTCGGATTTGAGTGAAATGACAATCATTTACGAATTATTATCAATCTATTACAAACCCGTACGCACGCAACAATATTATAATTAATTAATGTATTAAAGTTGTTTTGAACGTGTTTTACAAAACAAAAACAGGTAAATAAGAATTCTGCTTGCGTTTTATGAGTTTTTGCAATTTTTCTGGCCACATAAGGTTTTAAAAAAAGGTTGTAATTTATGTTTATATTTACCAATTGAATAAATAGCACTAGGTTTGATTTATATACATATGTGTGTATCGAAATTCAGTAATAAAATTTTAGATTTGAAATGATTAAATATCTATTTAGACAGTTTGTATTCTTTAAACTGCAAATGCAAACTGAGAAACCTTTTGCACTTTTTTCAATAAATCCTTTTACTTAAAGTCCTAAAACATATACAGGTATGGACTAAATTTTTTATTATTTTTACTGCTTATATAAAATTATATACTTTATAGAAACAAGGATGGGTTTTGCAAAATACTGAAAGGAAAAAATTATTTGAAATGAAAATGTGACTGAGATCATATTTGTTTTAAAGATTTTAGATAAAAGCGTATTTTCCCCCCTCAGAAACTGATTCATTAATTGCAAAATCATTCCTTGGAAGTTATTAAGAACACTCTAATAAATAGAATAAAAAACTGGGAGACATTGAAAATTGTAGGAGAAGAAAGACATTTTAATTGTAAAATTTTTCTTGAAAAATTTAAATTAAAAAAATACTAGCAAAAACGCTTTTTCAGCTTAAAATTATTTTGTCTCACAAAACTATTTAATAATATTCATAAAAAGTAGATGAAAATGCTTAAATTTTTTTTAAAAAAATCATTCAAAAGATACTGAGTCCCTTTTCGCGTTGAAGCCTATATGCACTTGTCTTAACTTATTAGCTTTAATTTGAACGATAGCCTTGTCTGTATTTGTCTATAATTTCCGTATCTTGTACAGTTCTATCTAATTTTTGGGGGATGCTATCACATCGCCAGACATTTATCAGCGCTATTATTTCGCTGACAGTCCAGCGAGCAGTAACTAAAATTAAGTGAATCGCGCAGTATGGTACGGGAAATCTCCCCATTTGCCCTGCTCCCGAGAGGTAAGGAACATTCAACCAAGTTCTACCTCTAATTCGGCGAGGCAGTTAATGCTTGTCCCATGTGAACGGGACACGTTGGAAGAACCGGTTTTCGCTACCGGTCGAATCTGCTCTTGTGAACGGGGCTTAGTAATATAATGAGTAAGAGAGTAATAATAAAAATTGCATTTTTGGTTATTTGTGGTGCTTACAGATTTGAGCAAAATACATAGCTTCAAATTATTGTTCATGATATGCATGTTATCAAAAACTGATGAAACTTTGATGTGAAATTAATCTACTACAAACACTTATCTTGAATCATATGCTGTATGAAAATAATTTATAAATAAATGCATTATATATAGTTTCATACTTTCAAGGGTGCCATTAAATGTGGCTGTTGGATTTATTAAACACGAGTGATTATAATTTAGAAATTCATCAGATAGTGAAATACCATGAAAGTTGTATATGTAGACCTAAGCATTATTATTAAGAACTTTATTGCAAAATTCACATCGATTTGTTCTGCAAAATGCCCATTTGACATTGAGATATAAAAGAGATTACTGCCGAAAAATAGCTTTTAAACTTTTATTTTAATTAATTTTTAAAGCTTTAAGTATTTTGTTATCTTCTTCATTTTACACAATATTGTCACTCCTGCTTAAATCATTACAGAATTACTTTAAATTATTTAAATTTTAATGACTTAATGTATGCATAACTTAATGTATGTAATTTGATACACACATTTTTGTAATCCTAAATTAAAAAAAGCTTTTGGTATTAAAAATGAGCATATATATTGTATGCATCTTGCTTAATTCCAAAAGTATATGCATGTGTACATATTATATTAAATTCAGAACCTATAACTAATATAAGTTTATAATTTAAAATGATCAGCATTATCATTTTGAACAAAATATAAGACCATTTTAAAATGATCAGCATTATCATATTTAACAAAATGCAAGACAATTTTAACTGAAAAATATTGATTTTTAATGAGATATATGATTCTGAATGAGTCGAAACATCACATAGATGCAAACTAGAGATATGTATACAAAAAACTAGAATAATCGAGGAAACAGAAAACAAGTTTAAAATTGTTTTTAGTAACTTACGTTGAAAAACATGTCAGGAATTGTATCAATATTCAACTGGTTGGAAGCCATTTTTAAAGCAGGGAAAGGAAATATGAAAAGTAAATCCTAAGATGGTAAAATTTTGAAGTAGATTGTAAAATGAAAGATTACTGTTGCATTAAAAAGAGTACTGTGAAAGATTAATTTTAAGTATTTGAAAAAGTGGTACTTGCAGCCATAACACTTAATATATTTTTGCTTTATTTTTTTCCTCAGATGTCGCCAGTTTGGTTTGGTTTCTTTTCGGCCAATAATTGTCTTCATAACTATTGCTGGCGTGACCATCTTTTTTTGATCTAATGGTTTTTTTAACCAAAAAGAAGATTTTTTTTTTTAATGAAATTAAAGTGTGATTCAAAGTTGAAACTGCCGTGCAGGTTTCATTCATGCCGAGAAGTGAAAAACGTTTTCGAATACAAATTTAATTTTTAAATTAATCCATCCTTTTTTCGATACTGCTGTATGATTTATCTTGGATTAGAGAAGGTAAAGAAGAAAAAAAATGTATGTAGCATAGACGTGCTCAGCTGATCGATGCTTATTAATGCGTAAAAATGTTTTTACCCGAAAAAATTTTTACAATAAAATTTTTGATTAATTTCATCATTCACTTCGTTAACATTATTGCTCATTGTTGCGCAAAGTTTGAGTTATCTTGTAAAATAAAACATAAAACAGCTGGAAGTTTTTGATTAATTTCATGATTTATTTTGTTAATATTACTGCTCATTGTTGCGCTCATTGGTCTACCTTCCTTTAATCTTTATTTAATATTATTTATTTATAATTTAATTTCATTTAATCTTATTGCCAAGTCTCAAAATGTATATACAACTTTAAAGTTGGATTTATTCTGTGCATTTTAATTCTCCTATTCTCATTATTATGCAGTTTATAGCATAGGAAGTTTTGCGTGTTTGCATATTCGATTCGTTAGAGAACTTATTTATTTATGTGTGATGTCAAGAGTTAAGAACTGTTAAGTTTTACAAACCAAAGTTTGCTTTAAATGAATTGTTTTGGAAAAACAGTTGATTGAAAAAATTATACTTGAGAGGTATTTGTTGATTCTAATATTGAAATCAACGGATGCTGCAATATTACAGTTGGAGAAACCTTATTCACAGAAAAAAAAGAGGGGGAGGAAGAAAGAAAGAAAAAATAATGTATGCCGTGCCCTTCTACCAGAATTTTTTTTTTTTAAATTAATTAGAGAATATTTGCTTGCCGCTGTTCCGGAACGTTCAGTTTCATTAAGTTTCGGCCGAAGGCGTGGGAATTTGATGTGAGCAAAAATGCACTATGGCGCCGAAAATTCGTGGTTTGGCTTTAAAGGAAAAGTTTCTAAGCATGATATTCCACAATAAGATTTAATATTTCAAATTACAGACGTGGACATATTCTTAAAATAAAGTTTTTATAAAAATTATTTAATAAATAGTATTATTACTAATACTGTTTCAAATTTAAACCAACAGTAATTTGAAAATGTATACATCCCTTACATTTATCAATGTAATAATGAAAGCATTTAATTAATAATTACATTATCTTTTAATATAAGAATCTGCTTCATCTGTAATTATGTTCTTGTTTTTAGGTGTATTTTATGAAAGTATGTAAGAAATTGTGGTACAGTCTATTTTATATATTTTTTTCTTCCAAGTTCTTTTAGTGTATTTTAATGTCATTTCTGATTTTTATTATTATTTTCTCCTAATTTTTATTATATATTTACTAATGAGTCAGAAGAAAGATGTTTAACCTCGCAACGTTGCAGTTGTCCAAATACGCTTTAATTAAACTAAATGTAATCTCACTGAAATCGTTGAAATTTGTAATCAGTTAAAACTCTGTGAATTTCATTTGTCAAGCTTTGCTCGAGAAAGTGGTTTTATATCCAAACGGAAAAGGAAATCGACAACAAGCATACGGAAAATTATGAAAAGAGCTTACTGAATAGAAGAGAAACTTCATGCTATTTAAAAAATCAATTAACTTTTATGGGTTTGGAAACATCAGTTGAGATAAAATAATTTTATTTAATAATGAATTAAAATCTTGTAGATGCAGAAAAAATGCCGAAATTAATCTGTTGATAAAATAAAATACTCAATTTTATTTTTAACTGTATATTAGAGTCTATTTTGGCGAGTTTTTTACGTCCAATAGTGTTGCATTAAGTTTACCATCATTTAAGGAGACATTTGATGCGTATGTACAGTCTGATATGCATTTACTGGATATTTTAATTTATAATCGGCCTGCATTTACTTCTCTTCAACAAAGAAATTTCCCAAGTATTGAACTTCACAAACTACTAGCAGCGGAAGTCTTCCTTTACTTTTCTAATATAATTCTTAACATTTTTGATGTTACAGTGGCCTTTCTGTTGAATTCTGAATTATATTAAATTTTCGTATTCAAGTATTTATATCTATGTAGTTAATATAAATGAAAGGATAAGAATGTATCCTATATATATATTAATCTGAAATATTTCTACGTAAAAATTTAATATGTACAAATATTTTCGTATATTTAATTAAATAATCACTCTTGATCTCTTATTATTCGAAAACTAGCATCTAAAGCACTTAAAAAAATAATAAATAAATGTATTATCTAGTGATTATTTAGCACAAAAGTTACTGTTTTTGATAATTTTTTGTATAACAATTTATTCTGAGTAAAAGAAATTATTTTATTAATTAAAATCCAAAATCATTCAGCTTTAATAATCAAATAATTCAGAAAAGAGTCGGTATAAATTTTTTAGTTCAATATTTTGACGTATTTGAAGTTTGGAAAATTATATAATCTTTAATGTTGATTTTAAAATTCAGTATGCGAACAATTATGTCTCGATATGTTTAAAATATTTGTTCTTTTGTCTTTTCCCCAAAATGTTTACATAATAGTCCTAGTATTAAATTGTTTAGGATGTTAATTTCAGATTTTAATTAATTTATGTTTGGATTCTATAATATAACACTCTGCTCTGAATACAATTTTTAAAAATATATCAATTATTTCATTTTTACAATGTTAAGAAAAATAATTGCAAAGTAATGCAAAATCATTTTATAGGTTTATTTTGGCTATTATGATATAAAAAGACATCTTGCTTGCAACGATCAGGCTAGGAAGAAAAAAATGGCAAATAGAAGAAAGTGCTTTGGGAAAAACTTCAGCTAACAAAATGGATAAGGCTTTTATGTATTATTTAAAAAGTCTTAAAATGCATTAAATAGTAAAATCTCCATTAAAAGTATATAAGAAGAAATAAAGATTAGTCATAAATGAAATAATTAAACATTATCGTGTGATATAAAAAAAAAAAAAAAAAAAGAGAGAGAGAGAGAATTACCAGTAGAAGAAATTTTTCCCTATTTACTTTAGTTAGTCCCAATTATTTACTTTAATTAATAAGTAATCCAATTATTTACTGTAATAATTCGATCATTTTTATTCAGAGTAGCGAATGCAGGGGGATTTAAACAAAATAATGGGTACTTATATATCGTCCTTTTGAAACTGAACCTTGAAAGTTGGGGGAGATCCCGCGAAAGTTGCACTAGTCGTCCCTGTGGAATTCTGAGCCGCATTTTTATCTGCAGCTTTTATAGTAAAACATTCGTCAGTTTTTTTGCACAATTCATCAAAATAGCCACCGCTACGGAAGTATTCGACCTGCTTCGTAAAAAAGCTTTCGTCGATTTCTATTTAAAATAGCTTTAAAATTTAAATTTAAAATAATCTTCGACTCCCTAATTACATTTGCATCAAGATTAGACAACGCAACAGAATGAGAAAATCCTATCACGTGACCTGGGACCCACGAATGAAACGCGAAATCAATAAACTTAATAGAGAAATTCAGAAAGACATAAAAAATTATAGAGAAGAATTATGGTGCGAGAAATTAATTAATATTGACACTAGAGATGGGTCATTATGGACAATAATTAAGAATATTAAATCTCACTATACTACAAATCGCCCTCTTACCCATAATGGAGCTCTCGCAGTCACTCATCAGGATAAAGCAAATGTGTTTGCGACCTACCTAGAGGAACAATTTACACCCAATGAATGGCCAAATAATAAGGACTTTGAACATAGCACATTGACAGATGTCAAAGACTGGTTATATTCCCCCACTGCTAGAAACTTAATTAAACTCACCAACACAGCTGAGATTAAAGAAATTATCAAGAAACTCCATCCCAGGAAAGCACCGGAAATAGATGGCATCACAAATAAAGCTATGAAATGCCTTCCCAGAAACACTATCGGAATAATAGCAAGTATGTATTTTTAATGCTTGCCTTACATCCTCATATTTCCCCAAATTATGGAAATTTGCTAAGGTCATCTTAATACCAAATCCTGGAAAAAACCACTAACAAGCTGACATATACAGGCCCATTAGGTTTACTGCCTGTATTAAGTAAAATATTCGAAAGAATTATTCTCAGCCGAATGAAAATTATCTTCAACTTCTTCCGCCGGAGCAGTTTAGCTTTAGAGAGAAGCTCTCGACTGCAAAACAACTTCTTCGTATTACGGAGTATTCTGAAGCTGCTATACATAATAAATTGAATGTTGTTATCCTCATGCTGGACGTAGCGAAAGCTTTCAACCGCGTCTGGCATGAGGGACTCATTGCAAAACTAATCAACCTTAATTTTGAAAGAGAAATTCTTCTGATCATCCTCTCATTTATCTCGGACAGGACTTTTAAAGTGTACGTGAAAGGAGCTTACTCCTCAGAACGTAATATGCAAAGTGGACTACCTCAGGGGTCTTGTTTAGGCCCTGTATTCTATTTATTTTATGCTGCAGACTTCCCTAAACCCAACAGTAACGACTCTATCCTTGCATGTTACGCAGATGATACTGCCCTGGCAGTTAAGTCTGCGAACATTAACTTCGCTATTAAGAAACTACAAGCCTTCATTCCAAGTATCGAGTCATGGTGCGCAAATTGAAAAGTGAAGATTAATCTCAATTATTGATTAAAATCTCAATTATTGATCATTTGCAGAAGGAAAAGAAATAAGCAACTGAAGAATCACCTTCTCCTCTTTAGTGAAAGAGTTCCTATAGTGAAAAGTGCCAAATTTCTCGAAGTCACTCTTAATGATCGTCTTACCTGGACTGACCATATCAACAAAGTTCGAACCACTGCACTAAAAATTATCAAGTGTTTGCTTCCTATACTCGGTAAATACTCTAGAATGGATTTGGGGAAGAAAAGACTTGTTTATCTCTCCACAATTAGACCTATTTTGACTTATTCATCTCCTGCCTGGGCGGCAGCCAAAGACTCAGACGTAAACAAACTCCAAATCGTTCAAAATAAACTCCTGCGTATTATCACGAACGCACACTATTATGTCCGCCACAAGACTCTCCATGAAGACCTCAAAATCGATACCATCGCGGTACATCTGCGAAAACTTAATGATAAATTCTTCAAAAATGCGCAGGAATGTAATTTCATGAATCATTTCAACATGTTTCATTATGAAGATCTCACCGATGATCGATTTCTTCGATCTTTCGCGGCCTACATACTCAGTGGAAACGAAAATTTCCCCACCTAATACCAAGTTAGTGGAAATTTGATCTGTACATAGTGATTTAACTCTTATTTTCTTTTGCTTTACTCCAGAATACTGCTTTTCTTCAATATTCAAGAAGCACTTCTAAAAGTCAGCGCCTGGGAGAGTGAGCTCCCACGTGATCTAAGAACTTGAGTTCTATGTTCAGCCTTGTAGGACTTTCTGCATTTTTTTTAGGACTGAAATTTCTGGTATTGCTTATGTTTATCATATTGAAGAACATGAGAAAAATAGTGATCTTTTGCTATTGCAACCCATTATTTAATTTTTTACTCTTTTCATCAGTTTTGGACAAGTTTACGCTAAGCGAATCAAAATGCCTGATTCCGCTCACGTGATATGTGACTTATTCTAAGTATGCTCTGGGATAGACATCTTGAATTTGTATATATGTATTTTGTGTTAACATTTGTTCTGCATTTATTCTGTTATATTGTAACTCTTACTAAAATTATTGCTTTCCTTGAACATCTTCGACTGTTATAATCATACCATGATTCTGTTTATACCACCCCCATCACGTTATCATGGACTCAGAACTTCAACTTACTGGACTGCTAGACTGTATTATGTGATGAAATTTGGTTTATTCCATATGTTGTTACTCTGATGATTACTAGAAAAATTTCCCTTTTATGTAATTATTTCTGCACATTTGTACATTTAAGGTTTTCTTCAGCATTTCTAACCTGAAATCTCGCAACATATTAACGACTTCTTCACACCTCACGTGACAAGGTAGTCACGCCCTCTCAACATCTGCAATCCTGACTTAGGTCTCACTTATACATTCTCCTACTTCCAGCGCTCTATAGCAACTAACTCAGACAGACGAACAAAACTTGCAAATCCTGCAAGTTAATCAGCGGCGCATCCAGCGGAACTTGGAATTCTATTTAAAATAACATGTTTGTCGTTTTTAAGCGCTATGCGTATAAACTTCTCGCTTATTATTATCATGTTCAAATAACGAATTTTAAGAAATCCTGTGAAGATTTTCTTATACTCTAATTTAACTTGAAATTCAGGTATTCCGATTTAAGCTTATTACACAGATGTTGTGTAACAGTTTTTTTAAAGTTACACGGCACTTTTTTAAAAAACGTTTTCGCATATTCAGTATCAATTATTCATTTTATATATTTAAATCCGATAGATGCGATGGAGTTTTTTTGTTCTGAAACTTTCGAAGTCCCCCAAATATCTGCTTTATCCAGGTTAAATTTTTAGAGAAACACCACTTGCAAAGCATAAACATATTAATTTTTTTAAAGATAAGAACAATATCTGAGAACGATGTTTTAAAAATGAGTTTGAATTTTACGTATTAACTAACAGAGGTCGTAATTAAGAATATAAGAAATTTTAAGATATGTAATATGGTTTACCTTTGAAACAGATCAGTATTTCCCAGTAGATAACAATATATATGTATGATGTAGTGAAACTGCATATGGAATTAAGTATTAAAATGTTTTTTATTGATACATATAAGATAATTAATGCAGACAATATCATGCAATATTTATATGAAAAGTTTTAAATTTTCGTTATTTTATTCATTTTGTGTTTCATTTAATGGAGATTCTACTTGCAGTTGTATGAATGATTATGATAATACTTGCAGTTTCATGTATGAAAAAAGTAAAATAATAATAATAATAATAATAATAATAAAGTCTGAAAGGTTTCAGATTTTAAATTACGTTCAAAGGGGCGTCTTTTTAACATTTTATGTGTTACCTTTATTTATCAAATATCATGTTCTTCGCACTTAAATCATAAAATTCAGTTCAACAGCAATATCGCAAAATAATTTTAAAATGAGCATCTCTTTAGAATTTCCGATGCAGAGTCTGGCGCGCTGAAGATAAAAATGTTTTTTGGCCCCCATGCAGTGTTGCTTTGAAGTCGTTTAGTTTGTTAAACAAAGATTCGTTGAAGTGTTACAAAATATGAAATCGGTAATAAAACAAATTTCAAATTCAAATTAGGGCTTCCACATGCCCATATTTTATGGAAGATTACATTATTCAAATTTTGATGGCTCTAGGTACCGTTGTTTTATCACAATGCGAGAAACATACATACATTCATGCAGATTCTTCATTATTTAATTTTCTTTAAATTTAATGCAGGGCGATAATATTTGGTGGCAACAATTTGAAAAGTGAAACAAAGCTTATCGTGAATAAACGCAAAATGCCAAAACGAAATCAATAGTCCGTCTGGGCAAATTGCCCATTTGGACTAATTAAATATATAAATAAATATAATTATAGTTATTACTATTTAGAGTTTACCGGCGCATACTTAAAAAAATCTATTACATTTATTAACTGGAAAGATCTTCAGATACATAGGAAAATAACTTAAGCATATATTTGAGAAAAAATGCAATGGTTTTATGTTTTGGAGATATATCTGTGCTTACATCTTGATTTAGTACAGAGGGTTATTTACAAGAACAGGTACCAAATATAGAGATATATATGTATATATGTATATAAGTATATTTATATGAAATGTCAAAACATTATACCTCTCTATGATCTAGAAAAGATGGGAATTTCTTAAATTCTGAGCTTTTAAAATATTTGTTGAAGTGACAATATCATTACATAAATATCGCTTCCCATTGTAGTCCCATTTTCTTTGCATATACAATTTTCTATTAGATTCCTTTTGTCTGTTGCTTCTGTTCAGACAATTACCATAATTCTATTATAGAATCTCTCTCTCTGAGAAAGGCAATATTTTCTCATATATGACTAGTGATTCTGTAATTCACTTCTTTATGTCATTTTATGAAATAAATAATAGTACAATACTGTATTTTTTTGTTCACAATGCTGATGATAGTTTTTTTTACAGAATGTCCAAACTTCATGCATCTCCATAGAGCTCACTTTTAGCTAACAATTTAACTGTTGTTGTTAGCATATTCTATCAAATAAGCTTGCTTAAAACAAATTATATTGAGAAGGCACACAATTAGATTTAAATTCTTGCATCTTTGATAGCTTAGAAGCAGAAAAAGTCCACTGTATTAATTTGCTGTCAGAGAGAAATTTTTTATTTAACTCCTAGATTATTTAATTGCACATTCTGGTTTCTTTTAGATTCTAGGATCTTTGATTATTGATGGTTTATATGTACTGTTTGTCAAGTCATTTTGGTTCTACATATATTGCTTATTACGTTGTCAGTTTATCAAGTCATAACTTTACTAGTGACATTTAACAGTTCATTTCATTCTAAACACTAATTTAAGAACAGAAAAAATTATAGAAATGATTATGTTGTCTTCTTCAATCCTTTCAAGATAATGATAACATATAATACTATTATTTCTTACTTTATGGCAGTTTGTTTCATTCCCATATATATGCTAAGTGATTAAATACTGGAAGATACGTAAAAATATACTTAGCATATTGCTGCTTATGAACTGCTCCAACAAGATCCACTTAGCCATCTAATGTCACATTTCTTTCAGTTTTACCTCTGTTTTTTTTTCGGGGGGGGGGAGAGGAAGTAGTTTAGGACAATTAGTTTCACACAATAGTTCCTTCTTTTTCATCTGGACTGTCTCTTCTTATGTCGCCTCCAGAAGCAGCTCCTGGTAGATTTTCTTCTACGGATCCTTGCTTCCGCTTCTTACTGGGACTGGGAGATTTTATTCGTATAGAACCTCGGGTGAGAAATACTTTTTTGCTCCAGATAGGACTAGGGCGAATAACGTAACTGTAAATTGAAATCACATAAAATGAGACCAATGAAAAGAATATATCTGCGGTATATTTCTTTTAAAGATGTCTTCGTGTTCTAGAGACATTTTCTAATGGTAAGGTTATTTTACTATAAAGTTAAAAAAATATGCAATTGTATTTTCATACAGTTTTCTAACTTTTTGCCATCTAAATGTAAAAGGTACTCACTAAAATGTTAAGTCACCCAAATAATTTTCCGACTGAAGGGAGCCTGCCTTCGCTGGTACGGTAATCAATGCAGGCTGTTAGATTCCTACGCTACCGAGTTTTGATTCGTATCGGAATAAAGCATGTGAACATGAAGTCCGTTTCGTACTGAGATATATTAAATCACCCAGATGACATTCTGGTGGCACGAACATCTTAAAATATTAATGCCTCCCTCGGGGGCCTTAAAATATGTCAGACCGAAAGTCCTGTCAAGAAGTTGATGGAGGAAAGGAGGTGGACAATTCACTCGAATTCCATTGATTGGAGGCTACATGGGTAAAACCTGCACAGAGCTTAGGCAAATAGTCCATGTGTGCTTTGCCTAAATTATGTAATCAAATCCAAGATCGAAGGTAGCCTGAGGTATGGAAGTGAGCTAGCAGCGTAGTTAGATGATCTTGCGTTTCCCTAAAATTCTGATAACAAATAACGCTTAAAGGCACAATTCATAAATTACCGTTTATGTCGTTAGAAGTGAAGGGAGATGTCAAAATCGGAATTATAAAGCTAAAGGAGAATTACCAATTTGGAAACAAACGTTATTTTTATAGACATGCAGAATACGAATAAAAACCTATGAGTATTAATAATTTTACAGTTAATGAGTTTTGTAAACAGTCGCCTATCATCAGATGTTCTTGTTATAAGCATTATAAAAAGATAATGGCCAGTGTTCGAAAGCTGAGAGTTGCAAAAATGGTTCTTCTTTAAGATATATTGCTTCAAACTTTGAAGGAGTTGTATGACAGTATGCTTTGCGATTTCCTTCATGTTAAGCGCATATATTAGACTAAAATCATGTGTTATACTTTTTTTTTTCATTAAATAAGATTTTCGAAACTTAATATTAACGGCTTTCTCTTTGCATTATCCCTTTCTGTAAAATGTCGTTTTCTACTATGTTTGTGATTATAGCTTTCTAAAGGACTGTTTGCTCTAACACTTGTTGTTGCCATTGCGCTTGAAGTCGTAGGACTCAGTATCCTCATTACAAGTTCCTACATCTCTCCAACGTCAGATGTCACAGGCTTATTCACAAAGCCTACAGACCGTTTCTACTGCTGTTTGCTCCGATTGGTTGAAGCAGGAAACGTAGGGTTACAGAACCTAGTGCTTGGCGACTTTTGGTTCATCGCCTTTAGAATTTGTATTTAAGCGTGGTGGACCAAAAATTGTGCATAACTCACCGGCGAAACCGCAACTCAGCGGTAACGAGCGCGGAAAAAGTTCTGCGACTTCTAGATCACCGGTTCTATCTTCGCTTGTATCTTTCATAAACTCTGCTCTACACGGATTTTTTTTTAATTTTAACTTTATTGAATGAATTTATTGATTTTCGTCATTATTTGTTTGGGTACAGTGTTAAAAATTAAACGCCTTTATTTTCTCTATTTTTGTTAATTTTTCTTATTTTTATTTACTGGTTTGTACTCTTTGTAGTAGGTACCAGTAGCAAGATTACGATCCAAGATCCCGAAAAGCGCTTCAATAGAAATAGCGCATAATGGAATAAAATATAAATTAATGCGCTATGGAAATTTACACAACAGGCTCTTTCTAACAAAAATGACGGAAAAGTGCATATGCTATCTCCATGTAAAAACCTTTTTCTTGTAAAACAATTACGACTTTTAAAAGTTTAAATTGAAATACAAATAAACTATTAATAAGATCAGTAAGTTATATAAAATATATTCCATAGAATTCCTCCAAGCTTTCATTCATAAACTAAAAAAATATCGAATGAAATAAACTCAGTTTCCGTTTGTTTGGCGTTAATTACCACGCCTACAGGGCGATAACTCGCCATTCCAAATATGACCGCCAAGCAGATGTTTCATCCAATGAGAGCACACCTTAGAGAAATGGTCTGTAGGCTTTGTGAATATGCATGTCACAGAAGCCCTGGAGCTTCAACAAAAGCTTCTAAGAGACTTTCCACAAGCCCATCACAACCTGGCTGGCGACTGCAATTCCCACTCCGAAGCATGGCGTTACCCCAGCACGGATGAAAGGGGTAGAGAAGTTGCAGATTTCATAGCCAGTAACGATCTAGTATTACACAATGTTCTGAACTGTCTACCGACGTTTGAAACTATTATAGGGAAGGGCTGGCCTGACCTCAACACCACGGCAGCCCTGGCACTAAAAATCCAGAATTGGACTGCGCAAGATACTCTCTCCAATTCGGATCATAGGTATGCCACCTAATATATCTGTCAGCCATATTCCAGTTTTATTCAAAAGATATAAAACGTCAAAGAGGAAGCTAAGGTAGTTTATTTATAAAATTAGTCCAACACTGGCACCGGTAGAATAGGACATATGTAGCTGGTTGCAAAGATATTCCGGAAGCAGATTACATTACTTGCAACTTGATAAAGGAAATACAACCCACCTGTGACTGTGTATTTAGACTCAAAACTCCGAAAGTTCTCCATGCGGCAAATTGGTGGACCAAGAAATTAATGGCGCTAAGAAGTAAAACTCGAGCTATGCGTAGGAAGATGGAGAAGGAGCGCGATGTCACCATTAGACAAGAACTGGGCATCGCGTACAATAAAGCGCAATATAAAAAAGCGATTCTTGCAGCGAAGCTTAAAAGCTGGAGGAATTTCTGCTCAAGCAACACGGAGGTCTATAAAGTCCTTCATAAGACCGCGTCAGACTAGGTGTTCAAGCCCCCGCAGCACCGCAAGTATCAAAGTGCTAGCACAAGTTCAACAGGAATTTTGGAAGATACTCTTAAACGAATTCTGGAGACAAACTTTCCTGGCAATTATATAGATACCCTGGATCCTCATCCAGCCTACAATCTTTCCACAAACACCATTAATGATGTGCCTTTTACAGCACAGGAAATACAAGTGGTACTAAGAACCCTCCCGACCAATAAAGCCCCAGACCCTGATTCTATAGACTATGGAATGATCAGAGCTCTGCAGAACGATCCAGAGTCCTTTACGCCAGTATGTCTACTACCGGGGTTGCAAAAACTCTATAAAACATTAATCATTCAGAGACTTAAATATCACTTGGCAAGTACCAGTAGCCTTTCAGATAAAAAATTTGGTTTTAGAGAGCACTGCTCCACTACCCATGTGCTTGATCGGATTCGCAAAGCGATTATGGAAGCCCGAAACAATAAGCTCCACGGAGCGGTGTTGAGCCTGGGCCTGCAGAGTTCGTTTGATTCCCTGTGGTGGCCGGAAATTCTGGAGACACTCCATAAAGCAAATATCCCTAATAATATTTTACATATTTTCAAGAGCTACTTGAGCGACCGCACTTTGATAGCCGTACACAATGGAGGAATTTTCTACAGAAAGCAAGTACAAGATTGTCCGCAGGGATCATGTGCAGGTCCAGATCTCTGGAACATCACTTTTAATTCAATATTACAAGCTGCCTGTCCTCCACACACTGAGGTCATAGCCTTCGCCGACGATGCCACCTTCGTAGTTTGTGGTGAGTCTAGAAACATCCTTCAAAACAACTGAAACGAGACAATCTCTCTTTTCGCCAACCTCTGTTAGATAAGAAACTAAAAATCTCAGAAGCGAAGTCGAAATACATTGTGTACCATAAGCCGGGTCAAACTTTAGATAGAAACCCGTGCATTGCAATGGCAGGCAGAACGATCAAGAGGGTAAAGGAGTTGAAACTTCTGGGAATGGTTTTGGATGAAGACTTTTTCTGGTCCCACACACCAAACAGCAGCGACAAAAAGCCCATCACATAGCTAACGGCAAACTGGGGCTTACGCCTTCACATTTTAAAGATATTATACCAAACAGTTGTGGAAAAAATATTTATATATGGGGTGGCTATCTGGGCCCTTCCAATGACCACCAGCAAGAAGCGGATCCTCTACAGCGCGCAGAGCCCTTTTTCATTAGCAGTAACAAGAGCCTATCGCACAACTTCGACCAGCCCAGGAAGCAGTTGTCACAACTTAGGGCAAGCATCACACATGGAGATGTAGCGTATGAACCTCTAAACAATGAAACCAAAAGCTCAAGGCTAGCCATTCACACATCCCAGTATGGCCTGGGAGTAGAAGTTTTCTATAATTCGCTTCTCACCCCAAGTGTTGAAAGTAATTTTCCCACAATCCTTACAGATGATTCAAAGATTGAAGAGGAAGTTGGGAGCGCCTTTGTAGCCTACGAAAAAGGTGCAGTCATAGACACGTGGTAAGGCCATCTTAGCCCTGGAAACTCCGTTTTCCAGGCTGAAGCTATGACAATACAACAAGCAATCGCATGGTCAATTTACAAAAGAAACAGACAGGTTACCGTTTTCTCTGACAGCTTATCGGCAATTCAAGCTATAAAAAATCGAACATATCCGGCACCACTAATTACGGATGTGCAGAATTTATTAAGGAGTGCAAATACAACAAGAATACGCATTTTCTGGGTAAAAGCTCATGCTGTTACCCAGGGCAATCAGCGAGCAGATGCCTTAGCTAAAGAGGCGGCACAAAGTATCAACGCAACCCATATTGCAATCCCGCTTCCTAAATCCCATCTGGAAGGGAAAAAAAACCGACAGCAACAATACTAAAGATGTGCCAAGAGGACTGGACAACGACACAGAAAAGCCGAAGGACCTACGAATGTTTTCATAAAGTAAGCACAGATCGGCTTATTTCAGTTCCTTTTCTTACAAGATTCTATACTGGACATGGCCCTTTCCCTTCTTACTTTGCAGAAAGAGGTATAATCAGAACAGATATCTGAATATGTGGCGACACAGGACTTCCAGACCACTACCTCACCAAGTACCCCTGAATAAGGACTGGCACATTAATTTGCCTACAACGGAGGTAGCTGCTTTCAAACGGTTCCTGATTAAGCAGTCCTCATTGCTTAAAAAATTGCATAGTATCATTACGAAACTAGAGGCGCTGGGGCAGGACCTTTGTCGTCCAGAATAATAGCAGTATGTTTAATTTGGAAATCTGCTGACATTCTTGTGCACTAGTGATACCCACAATGTCTTCTAGCCACGGCCTGTGTACATGAAAACTCTTTCTCACTTTAAAGCATAGTACTAAATCTATTTGTAACAATGCAGATATCAACTCCTATACAAGTAACCGTGCATAATTAGTGTAGCTATTCTATACAGTGTGAAATGTGTATTGCAGTATAATAGTAAAGGATAGTTGCAGGGTTCGGACAACACCCGAGTAGTCTTAGAAAGCCGTCCGGGTGTCCGGCCTTGCTACCACCTGTAAAGGATAGTTGCAGGGTTCGGACAACACCCGAGTAGTCTTAGAAAGCCGTCCGGGTGTCCGGCCTTGCTACCACCTGTCATTTGTTGTTTGGAGGAGTATACCTATGAACTATGATTTTCAGTTTGGACGTGAAGTCATCTATCTTCTGTGGTAACGCATGGCAATTTTACACCTACTCACTTTCACAGCTCGAGCTGTAGCGTTATTTGAGTGACTTAACACTAGCAATTTTTAAAGGTAAATTTTAAAGTTAAAAATTATGATCATAGAATTTCATATTACAAACTTTAAATATAAGATAAAGTTACTAATATGTGCAAAATTAATAAAAAAATGTCTTACATGACATCCCCTTCCTCCAGTAACAGGTCGCAGCTAGGATTGATCATCACATACGATAAACTATTTCGTTTCTCTGAACAGTCATCTGAAAATAAAAAATAAATTTTAAATATATATTTCGTCCATAAAATGAACTTATTTTCTGTTTTTATTCATACTAATCACTGTCTTCATAAGGGAAAATGGATGAACTAAAATTGATATTTTGTTTTGAAAAAAAATTATAATTTTTTGAGTTATATAATTTAATTTGAAAAGTATTGATGAGTGCGGTCATATTCTTGCTATGCATAAACAAACACTAACATATCATCCAAAATAATCAACTAAACATTTTTGCTCTCAGTAAAAAGAAATGCAATGTTTTGTTTACGAGTAATCTACAGCTTTGTGAAAATTGATATTTTCTCACTAGTTAGATATGTCGGGCTAGTCTGTAGTATACATGTTGCTGAAAAAGTGCCTTGTGTGTTCACTGAGCCATTAGTGGACGCTTTTCAAGATGGTTTTGTGTCAGAGATTATAACCTGTTTTGTTCCAAAGCTACATCTTTTTTTACAGTTTGAGGCCATCAATTCAAAATCCAACAAATCTTCCTTGAAATCGTGAAGTTGACCTTTGCGGAAATTTTGCTTGTTGAAAATTCTGCTGTAGATCATCACTTTTGCAGAGCGAACTCTGAATTGCTTCATAACACAATTTGAATGGCAACGCAGCGTGAATTTCTGAATGCTTTGAAGGAAGGGGGAAGCACAAAACAAATATTGTATTATAAGATTCTTAAGAAATGTAAGCTTTGGTTAGTTGTTTTAGACGAGTATAGTTACTAGGCATCTTTTGGTGAAATTGTGGCTATTTCAGTGTATTTATTGATGCTTCCTGACTTTTTTCGTAAGCCGATAATTGAAAATTCATGTTACAAAAATAAGCCTCAATGGTAGAAGACATGGAAAGCAACATTCGTGGAGCAATCATATCATTGATAAGACAAGTTGCGTGAAACATTTTATATCTATCTAGAAGGTCTGTGGGATAGACTTTCAACACATTTTGTGGATAGTACTACATTTTTATGCATTACAGAGAGCTGTAAATTATATTACCTATTTCTATGTAAAGTATATTGCAAGTTACATGTAGAATTAGATATAGTAAGCATTCTGTATAAAACTCTGTGATTTATTTCATACTTCTGAGGTAAAGCCAAAATCAAGCTGTTTATATTATAAACTAGATTGCTCATTTGAATTATCTCTCCAAAATATTTCTCATGATGCAAGATCTGCTTTCAATATACCACAGCATATTTTAGAATTTATGAACAACAAATATCAGTTTTACAGAATTATTGTCTATTCATACAAAATTGGATTAATTATTATTTTTTTGATTAAATTACGCATTGAAGCTACATGTAACAGTATTGAAAGAACTTTTTAATATTGTTACGAGTTTGATATTTAAAAAGCTAATGTTAGTTCAATTATAAATTAAATGGTTTTATTTCCCGCGCAGTGCAGCGCGTGACGAATGCTAAAAGAAAGCTAACCCGGAAAATTGAAAATACAAGAGCGCATGCATTAAACATTTAATAAATATCTCTTTTTGATTGCGAGAAAATACTAGAAAATTCTCACGCGCGATTTTAAATCTTGTAAAAGGAGGAAAACCTCTCAGTTCGTAGTCGTTACTTAGTTTGCTGTTGTTTAGAAAACTGCTCTTGTTGACTGTAGCGAATTCGCTGATTAGCTTTCTTTAGCTGTTTTGAATTAAGTTCTTTTGAACGTTTGAGTAGTTAGAAGATAACTACAGTGATATATTGTAAAACTGAAAGAATATCTGAGGGAATTTAAGCATTTTGTGATAATAATACATTTTTTGTTCATTTTTCATCGGACTTGTGCATTCATTTCGTAACGAACCCGTACGCACGGAACAATTTTTGGTGTCAGAAGTGGGATTTTGAATGCCAATTACAAGAGCGATGGAAGAACAATTCAGGCAAATGTGACTGCATTTACTGCTTTCCAAGAAAAGATGGAAGGGGCTGTCAACTTCGTTAAGGAAGAAATGAAAGCAGGACAGGAACAGATGAAATTGGCCCAGGAATCCGTTAAGGAAGAAATGAAAGCGGCACGGGAACACATGAAATTGGGCCAGGAATCCGTTAAGGAAGAAATGAAAGCTGCACAGGAACAGATGAAATTGGGCCAGGAATCCGTTAAGGAAGAGATGAAGGCCATTCAAGCTGGTCAATTAACTTTTCAAGACGAAATAAAAGTTGTTAAGGAATCTGTAAAGCAGAAATGAAAGCTGTACAAGTAAAGATTGAAGAAAGTCGATACGAAATGAAAAGAGAAATTGCCTGCATAATAGAAAATAAATTCGATGCTATGGAAGGCAGAATAGATGTGGTTGAAAATAAAGTGGGACAAATTGAGGAAAATGTTTCTTCTGTCAAAGAAGAAATAGAAGGAAGAGTTTGTTCTGTTCAAAAACAAATCGAACAACAAATTGATGAGAGAGTTTCTGCAGTTGCCAAAGAACTGGATACTTTAAAGAAATTCATAGCGACGGCTGGGAGCAATTCGGATGGTTTTAAATTTTTACCAGTGCCTGCTCGTCCCTCTCTGAAACTATCTACATATGATGGGAAGACTTCCTGGCACGTGCATAGGACACAATTTTCTATCGTTGCGGATGCGAATGGATGGGATTCCCAAACTAAGGCCTGTCATCTCGCCGCTTCTCTGAGAGCAGACGTAGCGGATATCCTGAAGACGCTTCCAGAAAACCAAAGACTTGACTTCGAAGCTTTATCCGGCGCATTAGAGCTGCGCTTTGGCGAGAAATGTTTAAAAGACTACAGCAGGCTTCAATTTAAATCCCGTCAACAGAAGCCCACCGAATCACTCCAGGAACTCGCCACGGATGTTGAAAGGCTGTCCCACCTCGCCTTTACGGAGTGCCCGAGAGAAACGAAGAAAATCCTGTCCCTGCAGTATTTTATCGATGGCATCCGGGAACCTGAAATACAGAAAGCTCTTCGAATGGCAGATATGAGGGACATAAAAAGCGCTCTGTTGTACGCCATGAAGTTTGAGGCAGCCCAGCAAGCAACTAGTATAGATCGCTATCCAGTCAGAGCTATGCGAGTCGACGAGCCAGTGGATCAACTGATAGCTCGCTTAGATGATTTAGCTAGAGAAGTCAATGCTTTGATACGGAATAGGAGTGAGAACAAAGTGGCTCTAAAGTGTTGGAAATGTGGTATTGAAGGGCATATATGACGGCATTGCAGAACACCCCAGAGTACGGATAATAAAGCGGATGATCTTATAAGACCAGTGAATGCCTTGAGATGAAATACTGGTGCGAAAAAAACCAACCTTAAAGTGCTGGAGCTGCGGTATTGAAAGCCACATACGAAGGAACTGCAGCACACCCCAAAGCACAGAAAATAAGAAAGGCGGGTTAAACAGACAATTAAATGTCATGGAACAGAAAAGGAGTGACAAGAAACCAAAGTGCTGGTACTGTGGAGTTGAAGGCCACGTACGAAAGAATGCAGAACACCCCAGGGTACGGAAAATAAGATCATTTCCCAGCAACGACGCAGGAAACAAATGAATGGCCATATTGAGGAACGGAGGTTGCCAGAAAATGGAAAACGTTGTTTTAAAGCGCTCAAGATTTCTACAGTGAGTGGCAACAGTAACGGACTGTCCATCAATGGATATATCGACGGAGTTCCTTGCAATATGATCATTGACACAGGAGCTAATGTTATCATTAGGAAAGATTTAGCTGAACAGTTTAAAGATAAACTTATTTGGACGCCATCCTGTGTTACCCTTCAGACTGCGTCTGGTGACAAGATCGACATAGCTGGGAAGTTAAACGTGAACATCACGTTTGGAAGTGCCGCCTACCATCACACAGCTTATGTGGCGGATATTACAGATCCATGCATACTCAAATTGGACTTTTTGAGGAAATACAATTTTTCCTTAGACCTGAAAAACAACAAACTGCTTTCAGGATCTGAAGACATGGCTATCTATCCTCAACAGGGATCCTCGCCTGGAAATGTCGACGCCTTGTCCGAAAGACCCAGTTCGGGAAGCTGCCGAAATCATACTAGGGTCGAAAAGAAACGCAAGACTACCAGCTATTCTCCATTCCAGATGCTCTTCGGTCGAGACCTTCCTCTGCCTTGTGACCGCCTGTTTGATCGCCATACGGATGCTCCTTGATCGCCTGAGGAACACATCCAAGATGTCCAGGCCCGTTTTGAAGTGATGCACCGAAGTACGATGAAAAAGATCCGTACAAGTTCTAGTAAACTTGGCGAAGTTCCTTGAAGTTCCGTACAAGTTCTAGTGAACTTGGCGACGGAGAAAGCGAAGTCCAGACACAAACGAGAGCTACTGAACATCAATTTCACGAAGGAGACAAGGTTTGGTTGTGGCATCCGATTCGACGAAAAGGAGTCAGGCCTAAATTACAGTCACCTTGGGATGGTCCGTACACAGTCCTAAACAGGCTGAATGACGTCGTGGTTCGGATTCTTAAGTCTTCGAACTCTAAACCTAAAGTCGTTCATTACGACAGGTTAGCTCATTACTATGGCCATAGTACGTAATGTAAATAATTGTAAATAGTGTAAGACCATGGTCCTTTTTGTTTCTAAATATGTATTTAGTATTTGATTTGTATTTTGCATTTGATTTGTATTTTGCATTTGATTTGTATTTTGCATTTGATTTGTATTTTGCATTTGATTTGTATTTTGTATTTGATAGCATTTGATTTGTTTTATTTATTGCATTTATTGTTCATGTTTATTATTGTAATGTAATCCTTATTATTGTATTCATGCCCTAGTTGTAAGTTTAGCTTCCTGTCCAGGGATTGTACTGCCCGGGACGTGCAGTCCTTGGGAAGGGGGAAGTGTTACGAATTTGGTATTTAAAAAGCTAATGTTAGTTCAATTATAAATTAAATGGTTTTATTTCCCGCGCAGTGCAGCGCGTGACGAATATTGAAAGAAAGGTAAGCCGGAAAATTGATAATACAAGAGCGCGTGCATTAAACATTTAATAAATATCTCTTTTTGATTTCGAGAAAGTACTAGAAAATTCTCGCACGCGATTTTAAAATCTTATAAAAGGAGGAAAACCTCTCAGTTCGTAGTAGTTACTTAGTTTGTTGTTGTTTAGAAAACTGCTCTTGTTGACTGTAGCGAATTCGCGGATTAGCTTTCTTTAGCTGTTTTGAATTATGTTCTTTTGAACGTTTGAATAGTTAGAGAATAACTACTGTGAGATATTGTAAAATTGAAAGAATATCTGATGGAATTTAAGAATTTTGTGATAATAATAAATTTTTTGTTCATTTTTCATCGGACTTGTGCATTGATTTCGTAATGAACCCGTACGCACGCAACAATATATACAGATTTTCCATCTAGTGTTACAAGTCTGCCATCATATAATGTTATTGAGGCAAGCATGAGTGTTCGTATCTTTCTTTAAAATCTATCTTAATCTCTCTCATGTAATTTCATTAACTGAATTATTTCAAGAAGTATTTGTTTTCACGTCGGCCTTTCTATTAAAATATAAGTTTACTTCAACAATACCATTCAATTCTACAGTTCTACATATACTTCATACAACTAAATAGCATCATATATTTAATTATATTTGACCATATAAATAAATTTAAAGTATTTGAAATAGTTATCGTCACTTTAGTGTTAATATAATTTTCATCACAATCGTCATTAAATGACGTTTATTGAATTTCACATTATTAGAGCTCTAATTACATATTTCGAATATAGTTACCACTGTAATCTTCTAATCTGCATAATCTATGATGTTCGACAAAGACGAATAGATATGGTTCAAGACAACGGAAGTAATCATGCATCACTTTCTAAAGTTTATTTTTAAAATGCAAGCTGCATATGCATATCAGTGATCTACAGAAATACTAACTATACACATACTGATCACTAATAATGTTGAAAGTTTACATTCAGGCTTGAAGGTATGAATTATTTATTATTCATTATTATAATTATTTATATTTTACAGGAAACTAAGAAAAAGATATGTGTGTCTACATCACCATGTTTATATCTAAATAATTTTGTCATTCTTTTTGTTTAATAATATGTTATTAATTTCTATTTTATTATATTTTCGATAATCAGGTTTTAAAACTTAACTCTGTTTGTTACTTGCATTTTTTCACTTACCGTAATCTTCTGTTGGGAGACATAAATCCTTCATTCTGTTTCGAACCAAGTTGCTAATTTCTTGCCTTTCTACGTCCGACCGAATCGCAATCTGATCCTCATCGTCCATTAAATCCAAAGACATCTGTTGATAATAAAATTTACGTACATAATTTAAGGAATTTTGAATGCAAGCAGAATAAAAAGGTTACTCTAATACTCTTTCTTTAGTTTGATTTAAAAGAACATAAAATACCACACAGAGGAGTTAACACACTACGCGTGCGAAACGAAAATTTTAGTCGTGTGTAAAAACAAAAATCGATTTTTCGCTGTGTATATTAAATTTGCTTGCGAAGCTCACTTAATCTGTACAGCGGAAAATAGATTGAGCTAAATGCATATCTTAAACTTATTCCTACTTTTAGTAGAATTTCGGCAGCCTAATAGCCGAGTGGTTAAAATTGCTTAACATTAGTTGTTCATCTTGAATTTTGTATCTAGAGAGTGGACTGGCTGCACGGGATTAGCGTAGCTTTCCCGTTTGTAAAGTGGATACAACCTAATTTTCCTTTTGGTAAGGGACCAATGTTCGATTTCTTAATTATTCAAATATTAATTCAGCACCAAGTTTTATCCAAAATAGACAAAAAGGGGGGAGGTTAATATATCCTTCATACTTATATATCTTGCTGCTGACTTTATTTAGACTAGAAAATACAGTTAAGTTATTCTGTCATCTCGTTGTGTAATGTAAAGCCAAACAATCTTGGTTAGTAAGAGAACAAAACGATAAAACAGTAAAACTAACGCATTTGCTCAAAACTAAATTTCAGTTAGTTAATTGTGCTATTAAATACTTTTCATTTAAATCCAAAAATATTCATATTGATATAAATTAGTTAATCTACTGTCCAGTATCATAAATATACCCCATCTAACCCCCCCAAATCGATATTTCACTGAAACATTGTTTAATCAAAATTTCTATAACAAATTAATTAATTAAGTTAAGAACCTTCTATCAAAAAGAAAATAACTAAATCTCACTTCTATCACAAAGAATCAACATGTCAAGAAGCATTAACTTTCAGGAACATAATACTCATTGGTTTAAAATGCTCCATTACCTAAATAAAAAAAAAAATAAATAAATAAATAAATAAATAAGAAAAATCTGAAAGGTTTCAGATTATAAATTACGTCCAAAGGGGCGTTTTTCTTAACGTTTTGTGTGTTACTTTATTTATTAAATATCATGTTCTTTGCACTTAAACCATAAAATTCAGTTCAATAGCAGTTTCGCAAAATAATTTTAAAATGAGCATATTTTTAGAATTTCCGATACACAGTTTCGCGCCCTGGAGATAAAAAGGTCCTCCCCCCCTCGTAGAGTGTTGCCATTGCTCGCTTTGAAATCTTGAGTTTGTTAATCAAAAATTCGTTAAAGTTTTACAAAATATGAAATTGATAATAAAACAAATTCCAAATTTCAAATTCGGTCTTCCACATGCCCATATTCACAGGAGCATTACGTCATTCAAAAATTCGATGGCTCTATGTATCGTTGTTTTATTACAATGCGAGAAATATACATGCATTTATGCAGATTTTTCATTATTTAATTTCTTCAAATATAATGCAGGACTCTAACAGTTGGTGGCAACAGTTTGAAAAGTGAAACGGACGTTTATAGTGATTCAACGCAAAACGAAAACAATTGTCCTTCAGGGACAAAGCCCCTTTGAACTTAAAAAAAAAAAAAAAAAATTAAGGCACTTTTCTCCTAGAAAAAGTTAAAAGTCAGCTAAAACAATATTTCCAAGAGAAGCTAATTTCTGAGAAAATTGTAGTTAAATACTATTTTAACAATAATTCATCTACTGAGTATTATTTAGTCCTAATAAACAAAAGAGGCACTTTAGTTGGGGATAATGGCTGGATCTCACAGTGGTTGATGACTGCAAAACAGTCTGAGAAAAACAAAAACATCATCATCATCATCAACAACAAATTCTAGCTATTAATGAGAAGGTGACATCTCATCCGATGTCGAAGAAACCGGAGGTGCTCAAGCCGGCGAATCCAAAGGAAGCGACAGAGATAGTGAGTGAGTGGGTTAGGAGTTTCAGGGCCCGCTGAACGGCATTCTCAGACGAGCAGCTTTCGGTAGTAAACTGGACGACCCGCCGATGGTGAAGAAACCAAACGATCCTCTCGGACATAAAAAAATGCAGCCAGCTAATGGACCAGAAACTCCAAGGTTGTATTTCAGGAGGAGGACGTAGGAGACGGATGTTTCTTACGTGCTTTGCCTGAATTAAATAGACTGTTCAATGAAATTCATTTATGTAATTGAGATATCTAAGCACAAGATCTACATCGTAGCTGGAAGGTATTAGTGATCGGAAATACTACCGCGTGTGGCCAATATGGGTTTTGAAATCAATTCTTGCCACTCTGCGAGTTTTGTGACTTTTACAGATAGGATTTCATACATGTGTGCAAAATCTCATTAAAATCTCTTGTGATCCATATTGGTAAAGACTACCAATACTTTCTTTCCCGACCTTCGATGATTCTACTGTGCTAAACACCTTGGCTGCGATGTGCATCATCAATGATTCAAAGCAGCCTTACGTTTAGCAGCTTCGAATGTGATTCACAGGTTTTGTAATGTGTGTGTGTTTGTGTGATTATGGCAAAGCTTCGAGGGCTATCTACCTAAGGGGAGGGATGCCTTCGTGGAGGACTTTCTAAGCGAAACTGGCTCATTACACGTTACACATGGAAAACCACGAAAATGCCCATGCAGCCAGCCCGTTCGCGGGATTCAAACCTTGGACTAAACTACCAGTGTTCAGAGACTTTACCGCTCTACCGCTGGTGGGCTTGGTTTTGTAATGTTTGAAGCCGTGTGAGCCGTTGGTGCTTCAAAAACACACAGATTTATACGGTTAAAATTATTTCTACGGCTACAAAAAGTTGCTTCGAATTCTTGGTTTCTGGCTTCTGGAAAATTTTCCCCATAAATTGTTATACGTATGATTTTAATATGTATTTTGCTACAGTAACTTTTAAATAATTATTTAAGTGGAAGTAAGAGAACGAATTTCTAATTAAAGGGAATTGTGCTGTTTGTAAAAAGAATACAAGACTAGTGGTACATTTTATGTTTATACATTCAACTAAGTTATTTTTTCTTATATATGCTGTTTTACTATTTGTAGTGTAATATACATCTTGTCTAATTTTACTGTTTTTTGTTATGTAGAGAAATTATCTGATAGCGTTGTAAAAACTAAGTGAATGATTTTATGATTTATGGAAATTTAAATTTTATTTTCATTCTGAATTATTTAATTTAAGGCTTTAATTTTGGGGAGAAACAGATGCTTCGAGAAATATTATTTAGTATAAAAGAGTATTATTTATTTTCCTCTATTTGCAAATCTTGTACAAACTTTTATTCATTGTGAAAGAAGCAGGGAAAGGGAGGCAATTTTCGCCAAGTCATGATTTCGCGCGTTTTGTCCTTTAGAATGTTCGAGAAAGAATTTTTATTGTTAGTTGACCTTAAGAGAGGAAAGTACGTGACGGAAAGGTCAAAGGTTGCTACTTGTCTTTCAATGTAAGTCATTCAGGTTTTTGGCGATTGAGGGTCCGGTTGTTGGCTAAGTGAAGAAGGGCGCGCATGCGCGATCACCCTTATTTCCGCATTCTGGAGTTGAAAACGAAGATTTTGCCATAATTAAGGGGGCGATAAGTGAAGCCATAGTGGGAGCCCGTTTGGTGAAGGAGAAGAAGGAAATTCGAGTTGGATACACACTTACTTTTGGCTGACTCTCGGACTGACTCGCTGATTTGCGGGCTTGCTGGACAAAATGTAATTACGAAGCGGGATGTTTTCCGGCGGGGAGCGGCAAATATGCTCCCCGGCCGCGTTTGGTTAAGAGGCGAGACACACTTACTCTGGACTCGCTTAGGCACTCTCTGACTGACTCGCTGATTTTCGGGCTTGCTGGACAAAATGTAATTACGAAGCGGGATGTTTTCCGGCGGGGAGCGGCAAATATGCTCCCCGGCCGCGTTTGGTTAAGAGGCGAGACACACTTTCTCTGGACACACTTACTCTTGGACTCGCTGACTTTCGGGTTTGCTGGACTTGTGGACGTTGCTCTTGAAAACTGGCTTGAAGAAAATTGGAGTTGGATTCTCTCCCTTACTGACTGGTGGGTGGAACTTACTTGGGACGTTACCCGTGAAGCTTGCTCTTGGGATGAGTAAGAACAGGCGAGCAGTAATTTCCTAGCAACAACGTTTCTGACCGGCGAAATTTGAACGAGTTACCTGCGTGTTGACATAGGACTTTCAGGACCAAGCGGATAGCCGTCCTGGGCAGCAGTGCTCCTGTTTCTGTTCTACAGTAGTGAAGTGGAGTCTACATTTTTAGAACCAGTGTCAAGATGAGCCCGGCCGACATCAACGCGGGATAAGATAAGAGTCCTCCGCTGCAAGATGTCCCCACCAGATAAGTTCTATATTTTTTTTTGTGTTTATTCGATCCTCTCACGACGAAACTTTCTCGATTTAACACTGGTGCCGTGACCTCTGCTTAGTGAAGGATCGAATCGGTAACTCATTTTTTGAATTTATTATTTTGTGTAATTTACTTTTTAAGGAGGGAGTTAAATTTTATGTGCTAGGATTAATTAGAGTTTTTGATTTGTGTTTGCTTATTTGTTAATACGAGAGTGATAAAGTTTGAAAATGTGTGTGAATTTCAAAAATTTTGGACTTTAACGTTAGGCAAACAGAATTGAACTTTAAAATTAGGAAAAATATATATTTTAATGTAGCAGAATAGGTACTGTACATTCTTACTGTTGAAAATCCTTGAGTGTTTTCTAGATGTGTATTTTTGATTTTCGACGTACTGATTTATGATACAAGATGGAAAATGAATTATTTCACGATAATCCTATGCTATTTGTGTATCCTTGTATAAAGTTTCGAGTGCTTGTCGGTAAAAACTGGACTCATTTTTTGAGCACTTCTAAGAGAAAGAGATTAAAGACTCTAATTATTTGACTGAATGAGACAAGCCATAGCTATGCGTAGCTAGAAATTTTTTTTGTGTGTGTGTTTTTGCTAATTATTTAACCTAGAATCTTGTGACATGTGTAATTGTGAGGGGTAACGTTAGAGAAATTTTGATTTTTTTGAATGAATTGAATAATATTTTGTGAAATGTATGTAATGTTTTCATAATTATCTAGCGTAGTATATTATTGCTTTTTGAATTACAATGTTTTGATATGATTCCAGTATATTGTGTAATGTGTTAGAAAATTTAAATTAGTATTGAGCAATGAATTTTATAAGTTCTTAAGGCATAATGATACAAATGAATGAGTTAAAAAAATTGTAGATTGTTTTTCAATTGCAAAATTCTGTTTTAAAATTAACACGGGTTAGATTTGAATTTTTGCCTGAGATCAGCAATAGTGATGTTTGGTTATTTAATTTGTTTGGATTGAATTCTTCAGCTTGAGTGAGGTTCTAATTAGTTTAATGAGTCAGAGTAATTGAGATTAGTTATCTTCTGAGTTTTAAGTTTGTGAAGAGTTGTCATGTGAGAATTGTTTAAACAGTAGAAATTTAGTCTTGTGAATTGTAGAAAGTGAAGTTTAATGAGAATTTTGTGACAACGGGAATTTGTTTTGTGAAAATGTTTGAAATAAGTTTGAGAAGATTAGTTACTTTTGCTCTGTACTCATGTGTGGGAATTTTCTGTTGATTACAAGTAGTTTGTCTTGAATTTGCTAGTGAATCGTAATAGATTTGATTTGAGTTATTGAATTTTCTTTCTTGGTTGGACTTGTTGCTGAATTTGGGGTCAATTCTTGTTTTGGCTTAAGTTTTATATTTGAATTGGTAGTATCAAGATAGTTGTATCAGGTTTTTGTTTTGTTTTGGTGGTTTCTGCCAAGGTCCGTAAAATGTAAGTTCTCTGATGTTTGGTTTCTGTGGAAGAATTGGGATTTCTGTGGTCATAGGAAAATATTAGAATTTGAGTTATGGATTTCAATTGTGTGATTTTTAGGGATTTTGAGTTACGAGTTATGAGTATTTTTTTTTTTTTTTTTTTTTAGTTTAGCACTTTTGAGAACTTTGCATTTGTTGCTTGCAGTTAGGTCTTGCGTGAAGTTGTAATGTCCTGAAAGCTCGTTTTTCTTGTAAATACTTGCACTTCATGGTGGCACTTGACCTCTTACACCGGGGCAAACAGGAACTTGTTATCTGAGAAAACTATTGTTGTATCTTTTTCATTGTGTTGGTTCAGAATTGTAACGTTTCAGTCAGCGCACTTTTCTTTCCGAGATTAGAGATCTTATGTTCTCTTTCAACGTGTCTGGAGGTTTGCTTGATACGTAAAGTTTGAGTCTGTCATTCATAATACAGCGCTTTTCTCAGCTTACATGGACGCGGTAAAGAGTTACTTTGTTTCTATTGTTTGGGTGGAGGTGTTGCTGAAGGCTGCTACTTAGGTTACTATACAACATTTTGGAAGGGTCTGATGCAGAATAGATCTCAGTTTTTGCCTAAAATTGGGGGGTTTGTTTTGAACGCTTTCTTGATTTGTGATATTTTATTTAGTGTTCTAGTAACGTGCTTCAGTCCAACTTTGATTGATTTCTTTGACTAGTTGAAATTTTTTTTTGGGGACCTAATGAATTTTTAGAATTACTGAATTCTTTTTGGTGTTGTCTTACTAAGGGGACTTAAATATGGTGTTGTTACTCACTAGTGTTTACCGTGAGGTTTGAATTTTTAGCGACACTTCACTCTTGCTGGTTGACTTTTTTGGCTTGATTTGGATTACAGTGAAATATTTTTGACTCGATATGGTTTAACATAATGCTTATGTGTGTATTTGTTTAGGTATTGCAGTTTAAAATTTTTTTTTAAGTATCACTGATCTCATTGCTCATTTGAATTATGTACGAAATTTTTACAGTTTAATTGTATTTTCATTTTATGTGTATATGTGTATCTTGGTAGTATTTGTAAATTTTTGGCCAAACGTTATTTTGTACATGCATTAGGTATTAGTATTATTTTTGTGTGTGTTTTGGATAAAATTCTAATTGGTATTTGCACAGCGTATTCTGGATGCTATTTTCGGAATTGATTTTGGTTGGATCGAATTTTTGAACAATCACGTTTTCTTTCTTTCTGATTTTTTTGTGTGGGGTATTTTCGGCTAGTTCCGAGGTTCCTTGTGTTGTAACGTTCTTTTCTTTTCTGATGCTGGGCCCTGATCAGGCCGCTTCTGTTCTTAGACGTGATTGTTTGGGATTCATTCCTGGAAGTTATTCAATTTCGTAGTACTTAGGGGTCTTTACTCCTTATTCGAATACGTTCATGTGACATATTTTATTTGGAATTGTGTGAATTATTAGTGTGTTTATTTTCTCAGGAATGTATTTTATGTATCTGCGGCGCGTTAATCATCTTATTTTTATATATTTCATTTTTTTTTTGGTGTGAACAATTGGATTAGATTATTTCTTTCTTCGGGTGTGTGTATTCGAACACATTCAGTGGCTTATCTATCGTAAGGGAAAAATTGAAAGATAAAGTCTTCTTCAACTTTGAAAGAGTGATTGTTCTTCCTTGGTCGAAGGTGAGACGTAGGAGGGTGAAATCTGGTTTCTTTTAAGGTCAAGTTCCTCTACTAAGGAGTATTGTGGTGCTGAGTTCACATTCCGGGGTTGGTTGCTTTCATTTTCTCGCGTTGAAGGCTGCAGGGGGGAGTTGTTAACACAATGATTTCTAACTACAGGGTTTTCCCTCGCTTGCATTGACAACTCCGTACTCATTTAATGTACTCCATGATTGTGCTCAGCAGAAATTGTCGCAATAGTAGAATGTGTTCGACCTCAGGTGAAATTGTTTACATTAATGGACTGAAAAGGAATGAATAGATAAATAAACGTTCAGAAATGTGGCCACACAGAGACTGCAACACTAATGTGATGCAATGAACTGAAAAAAAAAAAAGAGAAATTCTTTTTGTCATAAAATTATTGATTGATCTTAGACATATTTTGTTTGTGATTAACGCCTTATTTTTATTTTTATTTTTGTATGTGTTCTGAGTATTTCTAGGTTTAATTAATTAAGTGATTTAATTGATGTTTTGATTAATTGTTTTTTAATGATCTTCCTTGAGTATTAAATTAGTAATTGCTTTGATTAATCTTGTTGTTTTACTTGCACATTTTGGACTTTAAATTTAATGTGTCAGTAATGTCACTGTACCAAGTAGTCGTGTGAAATATTGTTACATTATGTTATCCTTTAGCCTTATTGCACAGTATGAGTCATGGTATTTCAAGAAGTGTCTGTCTGCTAAATTTTGGTTTACCAAAATTTAATTCCTTAGGGGAAAGGAATGTTATGTAGAGAAATTATCTGATAGCGTTGTAAAAACTAAGTGAATGATTTTATGATTTATGGAAATTTTAATTTTATTTTGATTCTGAATTATTTAAGGCTTTAATTTTGGGGAGAAACAGATGCTTCGGGAAATATTATTTAGTATAAAAGAGTATTATTTATTTTCCTCTATTTGCAAATCTTGTACAAACTTTTATTCATTGTGAAAGAAGCAGGGAAAGGGAGGCAATTTTCGCCAAGTCATGATTTCGCGCGTTTTGTCCTTTAGAATGTTCGAGAAAGAATTTTCATTGTTAGTTGACCTTAAGAGAGGAAAGTACGTGACGGAAAGGTCAAAGGTTGCTACTTGTCTTTCAATGTAAGTCATTCAGGTTTTTGGCGATTGAGGGTCCGGTTGTTGGCTAAGTGAAGAAGGGCGCGCATGCGCGATCACCCTTATTTCCGCATTCTGGAGTTGAAAACGAAGATTTTGCCATAATTAAGGGGGCGATAAGTGAAGCCATAGTGGGAGCCCGTTTGGTGAAGGAGAAGAAGGAAATTCGAGTTGGATACACACTTACTTTTGGCTGACTCTCGGACTGACTCGCTGATTTGCGGGCTTGCTGGACAAAATGTAATTACGAAGCGGGATGTTTTCCGGCGGGGAGCGGCAAATATGCTCCCCGGCCGCGTTTGGTTAAGAGGCGAGACACACTTACTCTGGACTCGCTTAGGCACTCTCTGACTGACTCGCTGATTTTCGGGCTTGCTGGACAAAATGTAATTACGAAGCGGGATGTTTTCCGGCGGGGAGCGGCAAATATGCTCCCCGGCCGCGTTTGGTTAAGAGGCGAGACACACTTTCTCTGGACACACTTACTCTTGGACTCGCTGACTTTCGGGTTTGCTGGACTTGTGGACGTTGCTCTTGAAAACTGGCTTGAAGAAAATTGGAGTTGGATTCTCTCCCTTACTGACTGGTGGGTGGAACTTACTTGGGACGTTACCCGTGAAGCTTGCTCTTGGGATGAGTAAGAACAGGCGAGCAGTAATTTCCTAGCAACAACGTTTCTGACCGGCGAAATTTGAACGAGTTACCTGCGTGTTGACATAGGACTTTCAGGACCAAGCGGATAGCCGTCCTGGGCAGCAGTGCTCCTGTTTCTGTTCTACAGTAGTGAAGTGGAGTCTACATTTTTAGAACCAGTGTCAAGATGAGCCCGGCCGACATCAACGCGGGATAAGATAAGAGTCCTCCGCTGCAAGATGTCCCCACCAGATAAGTTCTATCTTTTTTTTTTGTGTTTATTCGATCCTCTCACGACGAAACTTTCTCGATTTAACACTGGTGCCGTGACCTCTGCTTAGTGAAGGATCGAATCGGTAACTCATTTTTTGAATTTATTATTTTGTGTAATTTACTTTTTAAGGAGGGAGTTAAATTTTATGTGCTAGGATTAATTAGAGTTTTTGATTTGTGTTTGCTTATTTGTTAATACGAGAGTGATAAAGTTTGAAAATGTGTGTGAATTTCAAAAATTTTGGACTTTAACGTTAGGCAAACAGAATTGAACTTTAAAATTAGGAAAAATATATATTTTAATGTAGCAGAATAGGTATTGTACATTCTTACTGTTGAAAATCCTTGAGTGTTTTCTAGATGTGTATTTTTGATTTTCGACGTACTGATTTATGATACAAGATGGAAAATGAATTATTTCACGATAATCCTATGCTATTTGTGTATCCTTGTATAAAGTTTCGAGTGCTTGTCGGTAAAAACTGGACTCATTTTTTGAGCACTTCTAAGAGAAAGAGATTAAAGACTCTAATTATTTGACTGAATGAGACAAGCCATAGCTATGCGTAGCTAGAAATTTTTTTTGTGTGTGTGTTTTTGCTAATTATTTAACCTAGAATCTTGTGAAATGTGTAATTGTGAGGGGTAACGTTAGAGAAATTTTGATTTTTTTGAATGAATTGAATAATATTTTGTGAAATGTATGTAATGTTTTCATAATTATCTAGCGTAGTATATTATTGCTTTTTGAATTACAATGTTTTGATATGATTCCAGTATATTGTGTAATGTGTTAGAAAATTTAAATTAGTATTGAGCAATGAATTTTATAAGTTCTTAAGGCATAATGATACAAATGAATGAGTTAAAAAAATTGTAGATTGTTTTTCAATTGCAAAATTCTGTTTTAAAATTAACACGGGTTAGATTTGAATTTTTGCCTGAGATCAGCAATAGTGATGTTTGGTTATTTAATTTGTTTGGATTGAATTCTTCAGCTTGAGTGAGGTTCTAATTAGTTTAATGAGTCAGAGTAATTGAGATTAGTTATCTTCTGAGTTTTAAGTTTGTGAAGAGTTGTCATGTGAGAATTGTTTAAACAGTAGAAATTTAGTCTTGTGAATTGTAGAAAGTGAAGTTTAATGAGAATTTTGTGACAACGGGAATTTGTTTTGTGAAAATGTTTGAAATAAGTTTGAGAAGATTAGTTACTTTTGCTCTGTACTCATGTGTGGGAATTTTCTGTTGATTACAAGTAGTTTGTCTTGAATTTGCTAGTGAATCGTAATAGATTTGATTTGAGTTATTGAATTTTCTTTCTTGGTTGGACTTGTTGCTGAATTTGGGGTCAATTCTTGTTTTGGCTTAAGTTTTATATTTGAATTGGTAGTATCAAGATAGTTGTATCAGGTTTTTGTTTTGTTTTGGTGGTTTCTGCCAAGGTCCGTAAAATGTAAGTTCTCTGATGTTTGGTTTCTGTGGAAGAATTGGGATTTCTGTGGTCATAGGAAAATATTAGAATTTGAGTTATGGATTTCAATTGTGTGATTTTTAGGGATTTTGAGTTACGAGTTATGAGTATTTTTTTTTTTTTTTAGTTTAGCACTTTTGAGAACTTTGCATTTGTTGCTTGCAGTTAGGTCTTGCGTGAAGTTGTAATGTCCTGAAAGCTCGTTTTTCTTGTAAATACTTGCACTTCATGGTGGCACTTGACCTCTTACACCGGGGCAAACAGGAACTTGTTATCTGAGAAAACTATTGTTGTATCTTTTTCATTGTGTTGGTTCAGAATTGTAACGTTTCAGTCAGCGCACTTTTCTTTCCGAGATTAGAGATCTTATGTTCTCTTTCAACGTGTCTGGAGGTTTGCTTGATACGTAAAGTTTGAGTCTGTCATTCATAATACAGCGCTTTTCTCAGCTTACATGGACGCGGTAAAGAGTTACTTTGTTTCTATTGTTTGGGTGGAGGTGTTGCTGAAGGCTGCTACTTAGGTTACTATACAACATTTTGGAAGGGTCTGATGCAGAATAGATCTCAGTTTTTGCCTAAAATTGGGGGGTTTGTTTTGAACGCTTTCTTGATTTGTGATATTTTATTTAGTGTTCTAGTAACGTGCTTCAGTCCAACTTTGATTGATTTCTTTGACTAGTTGAAATTTTTTTTTGGGGACCTAATGAATTTTTAGAATTACTGAATTCTTTTTGGTGTTGTCTTACTAAGGGGACTTAAATATGGTGTTGTTACTCACTAGTGTTTACCGTGAGGTTTGAATTTTTAGCGACACTTCACTCTTGCTGGTTGACTTTTTTGGCTTGATTTGGATTACAGTGAAATATTTTTGACTCGATATGGTTTAACATAATGCTTATGTGTGTATTTGTTTAGGTATTGCAGTTTAAAATTTTTTTTTAAGTATCACTGATCTCATTGCTCATTTGAATTATGTACGAAATTTTTACAGTTTAATTGTATTTTCATTTTATGTGTATATGTGTATCTTGGTAGTATTTGTAAATTTTTGGCCAAACGTTATTTTGTACATGCATTAGGTATTAGTATTATTTTTGTGTGTGTTTTGGATAAAATTCTAATTGGTATTTGCACAGCGTATTCTGGATGCTATTTTCGGAATTGATTTTGGTTGGATCGAATTTTTGAACAATCACGTTTTCTTTCTTTCTGATTTTTTTGTGTGGGGTATTTTCGGCTAGTTCCGAGGTTCCTTGTGTTGTAACGTTCTTTTCTTTTCTGATGCTGGGCCCTGATCAGGCCGCTTCTGTTCTTAGACGTGATTGTTTGGGATTCATTCCTGGAAGTTATTCAATTTCGTAGTACTTAGGGGTCTTTACTCCTTATTCGAATACGTTCATGTGACATATTTTATTTGGAATTGTGTGAATTATTAGTGTGTTTATTTTCTCAGGAATGTATTTTATGTATCTGCGGCGCGTTAATCATCTTATTTTTATATATTTCATTTTTTTTTTGGTGTGAACAATTGGATTAGATTATTTCTTTCTTCGGGTGTGTGTATTCGAACACATTCAGTGGCTTATCTATCGTAAGGGAAAAATTGAAAGATAAAGTCTTCTTCAACTTTGAAAGAGTGATTGTTCTTCCTTGGTCGAAGGTGAGACGTAGGAGGGTGAAATCTGGTTTCTTTTAAGGTCAAGTTCCTCTACTAAGGAGTATTGTGGTGCTGAGTTCACATTCCGGGGTTGGTTGCTTTCATTTTCTCGCGTTGAAGGCTGCAGGGGGGAGTTGTTAACACAATGATTTCTAACTACAGGGTTTTCCCTCGCTTGCATTGACAACTCCGTACTCATTTAATGTACTCCATGATTGTGCTCAGCAGAAATTGTCGCAATAGTAGAATGTGTTCGACCTCAGGTGAAATTGTTTACATTAATGGACTGAAAAGGAATGAATAGATAAATAAACGTTCAGAAATGTGGCCACACAGAGACTGCAACACTAATGTGATGCAATGAACTGAAAAAAAAAAAAAAGAGAAATTCTTTTTGTCATAAAATTATTGATTGATCTTAGACATATTTTGTTTGTGATTAACGCCTTATTTTTATTTTTATTTTTGTATGTGTTCTGAGTATTTCTAGGTTTAATTAATTAAGTGATTTAATTGATGTTTTGATTAATTGTTTTTTAATGATCTTCCTTGAGTATTAAATTAGTAATTGCTTTGATTAATCTTGTTGTTTTACTTGCACATTTTGGACTTTAAATTTAATGTGTCAGTAATGTCACTGTACCAAGTAGTCGTGTGAAATATTGTTACATTATGTTATCCTTTAGCCTTATTGCACAGTATGAGTCATGGTATTTCAAGAAGTGTCTGTCTGCTAAATTTTGGTTTACCAAAATTTAATTCCTTAGGGGAAAGGAATGTTATGTAGAGAAATTATCTGATAGCGTTGTAAAAACTAAGTGAATGATTTTATGATTTATGGAAATTTTAATTTTATTTTGATTCTGAATTATTTAAGGCTTTAATTTTGGGGAGAAACAGATGCTTCGGGAAATATTATTTAGTATAAAAGAGTATTATTTATTTTCCTCTATTTGCAAATCTTGTACAAACTTTTATTCATTGTGAAAGAAGCAGGGAAAGGGAGGCAATTTTCGCCAAGTCATGATTTCGCGCGTTTTGTCCTTTAGAATGTTCGAGAAAGAATTTTCATTGTTAGTTGACCTTAAGAGAGGAAAGTACGTGACGGAAAGGTCAAAGGTTGCTACTTGTCTTTCAATGTAAGTCATTCAGGTTTTTGGCGATTGAGGGTCCGGTTGTTGGCTAAGTGAAGAAGGGCGCGCATGCGCGATCACCCTTATTTCCGCATCCTGGAGTTGAAAACGAAGATTTTGCCATAATTAAGGGGGCGATAAGTGAAGCCATAGTGGGAGCCCGTTTGGTGAAGGAGAAGAAGGAAATTCGAGTTGGATACACACTTACTTTTGGCTGACTCTCGGACTGACTCGCTGATTTGCGGGCTTGCTGGACAAAATGTAATTACGAAGCGGGATGTTTTCCGGCGGGGAGCGGCAAATATGCTCCCCGGCCGCGTTTGGTTAAGAGGCGAGACACACTTACTCTGGACTCGCTTAGGCACTCTCTGACTGACTCGCTGATTTTCGGGCTTGCTGGACAAAATGTAATTACGAAGCGGGATGTTTTCCGGCGGGGAGCGGCAAATATGCTCCCCGGCCGCGTTTGGTTAAGAGGCGAGACACACTTTCTCTGGACACACTTACTCTTGGACTCGCTGACTTTCGGGTTTGCTGGACTTGTGGACGTTGCTCTTGAAAACTGGCTTGAAGAAAATTGGAGTTGGATTCTCTCCCTTACTGACTGGTGGGTGGAACTTACTTGGGACGTTACCCGTGAAGCTTGCTCTTGGGATGAGTAAGAACAGGCGAGCAGTAATTTCCTAGCAACAACGTTTCTGACCGGCGAAATTTGAACGAGTTACCTGCGTGTTGACATAGGACTTTCAGGACCAAGCGGATAGCCGTCCTGGGCAGCAGTGCTCCTGTTTCTGTTCTACAGTAGTGAAGTGGAGTCTACATTTTTAGAACCAGTGTCAAGATGAGCCCGGCCGACATCAACGCGGGATAAGATAAGAGTCCTCCGCTGCAAGATGTCCCCACCAGATAAGTTCTATATTTTTTTTTGTGTTTATTCGATCCTCTCACGACGAAACTTTCTCGATTTAACACTGGTGCCGTGACCTCTGCTTAGTGAAGGATCGAATCGGTAACTCATTTTTTGAATTTATTATTTTGTGTAATTTACTTTTTAAGGAGGGAGTTAAATTTTATGTGCTAGGATTAATTAGAGTTTTTGATTTGTGTTTGCTTATTTGTTAATACGAGAGTGATAAAGTTTGAAAATGTGTGTGAATTTCAAAAATTTTGGACTTTAACGTTAGGCAAACAGAATTGAACTTTAAAATTAGGAAAAATATATATTTTAATGTAGCAGAATAGGTACTGTACATTCTTACTGTTGAAAATCCTTGAGTGTTTTCTAGATGTGTATTTTTGATTTTCGACGTACTGATTTATGATACAAGATGGAAAATGAATTATTTCACGATAATCCTATGCTATTTGTGTATCCTTGTATAAAGTTTCGAGTGCTTGTCGGTAAAAACTGGACTCATTTTTTGAGCACTTCTAAGAGAAAGAGATTAAAGACTCTAATTATTTGACTGAATGAGACAAGCCATAGCTATGCGTAGCTAGAAATTTTTTTTGTGTGTGTGTTTTTGCTAATTATTTAACCTAGAATCTTGTGACATGTGTAATTGTGAGGGGTAACGTTAGAGAAATTTTGATTTTTTTGAATGAATTGAATAATATTTTGTGAAATGTATGTAATGTTTTCATAATTATCTAGCGTAGTATATTATTGCTTTTTGAATTACAATGTTTTGATATGATTCCAGTATATTGTGTAATGTGTTAGAAAATTTAAATTAGTATTGAGCAATGAATTTTATAAGTTCTTAAGGCATAATGATACAAATGAATGAGTTAAAAAAATTGTAGATTGTTTTTCAATTGCAAAATTCTGTTTTAAAATTAACACGGGTTAGATTTGAATTTTTGCCTGAGATCAGCAATAGTGATGTTTGGTTATTTAATTTGTTTGGATTGAATTCTTCAGCTTGAGTGAGGTTCTAATTAGTTTAATGAGTCAGAGTAATTGAGATTAGTTATCTTCTGAGTTTTAAGTTTGTGAAGAGTTGTCATGTGAGAATTGTTTAAACAGTAGAAATTTAGTCTTGTGAATTGTAGAAAGTGAAGTTTAATGAGAATTTTGTGACAACGGGAATTTGTTTTGTGAAAATGTTTGAAATAAGTTTGAGAAGATTAGTTACTTTTGCTCTGTACTCATGTGTGGGAATTTTCTGTTGATTACAAGTAGTTTGTCTTGAATTTGCTAGTGAATCGTAATAGATTTGATTTGAGTTATTGAATTTTCTTTCTTGGTTGGACTTGTTGCTGAATTTGGGGTCAATTCTTGTTTTGGCTTAAGTTTTATATTTGAATTGGTAGTATCAAGATAGTTGTATCAGGTTTTTGTTTTGTTTTGGTGGTTTCTGCCAAGGTCCGTAAAATGTAAGTTCTCTGATGTTTGGTTTCTGTGGAAGAATTGGGATTTCTGTGGTCATAGGAAAATATTAGAATTTGAGTTATGGATTTCAATTGTGTGATTTTTAGGGATTTTGAGTTACGAGTTATGAGTATTTTTTTTTTTTTTTTTTTAGTTTAGCACTTTTGAGAACTTTGCATTTGTTGCTTGCAGTTAGGTCTTGCGTGAAGTTGTAATGTCCTGAAAGCTCGTTTTTCTTGTAAATACTTGCACTTCATGGTGGCACTTGACCTCTTATACCGGGGCAAACAGGAACTTGTTATCTGAGAAAACTATTGTTGTATCTTTTTCATTGTGTTGGTTCAGAATTGTAACGTTTCAGTCAGCGCACTTTTCTTTCCGAGATTAGAGATCTTATGTTCTCTTTCAACGTGTCTGGAGGTTTGCTTGATACGTAAAGTTTGAGTCTGTCATTCATAATACAGCGCTTTTCTCAGTTTACATGGACGCGGTAAAGAGTTACTTTGTTTCTATTGTTTGGGTGGAGGTGTTGCTGAAGGCTGCTACTTAGGTTACTATACAACATTTTGGAAGGGTCTGATGCAGAATAGATCTCAGTTTTTGCCTAAAATTGGGGGGTTTGTTTTGAACGCTTTCTTGATTTGTGATATTTTATTTAGTGTTCTAGTAACGTGCTTCAGTCCAACTTTGATTGATTTCTTTGACTAGTTGAAATTTTTTTTTGGGGACCTAATGAATTTTTAGAATTACTGAATTCTTTTTGGTGTTGTCTTACTAAGGGGACTTAAATATGGTGTTGTTACTCACTAGTGTTTACCGTGAGGTTTGAATTTTTAGCGACACTTCACTCTTGCTGGTTGACTTTTTTGGCTTGATTTGGATTACAGTGAAATATTTTTGACTCGATATGGTTTAACATAATGCTTATGTGTGTATTTGTTTAGGTATTGCAGTTTAAAATTTTTTTTTAAGTATCACTGATCTCATTGCTCATTTGAATTATGTACGAAATTTTTACAGTTTAATTGTATTTTCATTTTATGTGTATATGTGTATCTTGGTAGTATTTGTAAATTTTTGGCCAAACGTTATTTTGTACATGCATTAGGTATTAGTATTATTTTTGTGTGTGTTTTGGATAAAATTCTAATTGGTATTTGCACAGCGTATTCTGGATGCTATTTTCGGAATTGATTTTGGTTGGATCGAATTTTTGAACAATCACGTTTTCTTTCTTTCTGATTTTTTTGTGTGGGGTATTTTCGGCTGGTTCCGAGGTTCCTTGTGTTGTAACGTTCTTTTCTTTTCTGATGCTGGGCCCTGATCAGGCCGCTTCTGTTCTTAGACGTGATTGTTTGGGATTCATTCCTGGAAGTTATTCAATTTCGTAGTACTTAGGGGTCTTTACTCCTTATTCGAATACGTTCATGTGACATATTTTATTTGGAATTGTGTGAATTATTAGTGTGTTTATTTTCTCAGGAATGTATTTTATGTATCTGCGGCGCGTTAATCATCTTATTTTTATATATTTCATTTTTTTTGGTGTGAACAATTGGATTAGATTATTTCTTTCTTCGGGTCTGTGTATTCGAACACATTCAGTGGCTTATCTATCGTAAGGGAAAAATTGAAAGATAAAGTCTTCAACTTTGAAAGAGTGATTGTTCTTCCTTGGTCGAAGGTGAGACGTAGGAGGGTGAAATCTGGTTTCTTTTAAGGTCAAGTTCCTCTACTAAGGAGTATTGTGGTGCTGAGTTCACATTCCGGGGTTGGTTGCTTTCATTTTCTCGCGTTGAAGGCTGCAGGGGGGAGTTGTTAACACAATGATTTCTAACTACAGGGTTTTCCCTCGCTTGCATTGACAACTCCGTACTCATTTAATGTACTCCATGATTGTGCTCAGCAGAAATTGTCGCAATAGTAGAATGTGTTCGACCTCAGGTGAAATTGTTTACATTAATGGACTGAAAAGGAATGAATAGATAAATAAACGTTCAGAAATGTGGCCACACAGAGACTGCAACACTAATGTGATGCAATGAACTGAAAAAAAAAAAAGAGAAATTCTTTTTGTCATAAAATTATTGATTGATCTTAGACATATTTTGTTTGTGATTAACGCCTTATTTTTATTTTTATTTTTGTATGTGTTCTGAGTATTTCTAGGTTTAATTAATTAAGTGATTTAATTGATGTTTTGATTAATTGTTTTTTAATGATCTTCCTTGAGTATTAAATTAGTAATTGCTTTGATTAATCTTGTTGTTTTACTTGCACATTTTGGACTTTAAATTTAATGTGTCAGTAATGTCACTGTACCAAGTAGTCGTGTGAAATATTGTTACATTATGTTATCCTTTAGCCTTATTGCACAGTATGAGTCATGGTATTTCAAGAAGTGTCTGTCTGCTAAATTTTGGTTTACCAAAATTTAATTCCTTAGGGGAAAGGAATGTTATGTAGAGAAATTATCTGATAGCGTTGTAAAAACTAAGTGAATGATTTTATGATTTATGGAAATTTTAATTTTATTTTGATTCTGAATTATTTAAGGCTTTAATTTTGGGGAGAAACAGATGCTTCGGGAAATATTATTTAGTATAAAAGAGTATTATTTATTTTCCTCTATTTGCAAATCTTGTACAAACTTTTATTCATTGTGAAAGAAGCAGGGAAAGGGAGGCAATTTTCGCCAAGTCATGATTTCGCGCGTTTTGTCCTTTAGAATGTTCGAGAAAGAATTTTCATTGTTAGTTGACCTTAAGAGAGGAAAGTACGTTACGGAAAGGTCAAAGGTTGCTACTTGTCTTTCAATGTAAGTCATTCAGGTTTTTGGCGATTGAGGGTCCGGTTGTTGGCTAAGTGAAGAAGGGCGCGCATGCGCGATCACCCTTATTTCCGCATTCTGGAGTTGAAAACGAAGATTTTGCCATAATTAAGGGGGCGATAAGTGAAGCCATAGTGGGAGCCCGTTTGGTGAAGGAGAAGAAGGAAATTCGAGTTGGATACACACTTACTTTTGGCTGACTCTCGGACTGACTCGCTGATTTGCGGGCTTGCTGGACAAAATGTAATTACGAAGCGGGATGTTTTCCGGCGGGGAGCGGCAAATATGCTCCCCGGCCGCGTTTGGTTAAGAGGCGAGACACACTTACTCTGGACTCGCTTAGGCACTCTCTGACTGACTCGCTGATTTTCGGGCTTGCTGGACAAAATGTAATTACGAAGCGGGATGTTTTCCGGCGGGGAGCGGCAAATATGCTCCCCGGCCGCGTTTGGTTAAGAGGCGAGACACACTTACTCTTGGACTCGCTGACTTTCGGGTTTGCTGGACTTGTGGACGTTGCTCTTGAAAACTGGCTTGAAGAAAATTGGAGTTGGATTCTCTCCCTTACTGACTGGTGGGTGGAACTTACTTGGGACGTTACCCGTGAAGCTTGCTCTTGGGATGAGTAAGAACAGGCGAGCAGTAATTTCCTAGCAACAACGTTTCTGACCGGCGAAATTTGAACGAGTTACCTGCGTGTTGACATAGGACTTTCAGGATCAAGCGGATAGCCGTCCTGGGCAGCAGTGCTCCTGTTTCTGTTCTACAGTAGTGAAGTGGAGTCTACATTTTTAGAACCAGTGTCAAGATGAGCCCGGCCGACATCAACGCGGGATAAGATAAGAGTCCTCCGCTTCAAGATGTCCCCACCAGATAAGTTCTATATTTTTTTTTGTGTTTATTCGATCCTCTCACGACGAAACTTTCTCGATTTAACATTTTTTACTATCAAGACAATGAACTCTCGTGTTATTTTACGATGAATAAAATTTTAATCTGCTTATAAATACAAAAAATATAGAAGTTTAAAATCAGGAAATTGAAAATGAAACGCAAAAACAAACAAAACATTAACCAGTTTAAATGAAAAGTAGGTACTAAACTGATTTTTAGCATAAATGAGACAAGAAAACACTAGAATAAAAAAATGGCCCGATTTTATTTTACCGATTTTGCTTTGGCAGTCAACATGTTAAATACTGTAGGGTTGAATAAATCCTGCGAGAGAGACAGAAACAGAACGGTTGTTCAGAATGGTTTTTCGCTTTGCTCTCTCTCTCTTTTTTTTTTAATGTGGCTTCCTGATTTTAAAAGGTCACTATAAATTATCTTCTTATTTAATATTTGTAATACAGAAGCACGTGGTAAAATTCACGCGCTATAAGAAAGTTCTTCTTTGGCTGAAATAGTTAATTTTTTGGCAAGTAATGTGCTACTAGAGTTAATAATGAGCTATCTGTGGCTAGACAGCTAGCCACAAATAGCTCGATTACTTTTCACATTCTCATTCCTGGATTGCTTTTCACATTCCCATCCTGAAATGAAAAGTTCACACTGAATGGTGGTCACTGCCTAACCTTATGCGTAAATAGAATTGAATGGAAGAATACGTGTAAGTATGCACTTCCTCCGAGCACAAAGTTATTGCTTTGAATATTGGCGGTCTTTATGAAGGTTTCCCCCTTTTTTATACTGTCTCTTCCTTTTTTTTTAAATCAGTGTTTGTATTTAGATATTTTTACTGCCTTTTTAATCTTTATTTTTCACTAGGGTTCAACTTTAGATATTGATTAGGTTTGGTGGATTACGGCAAAGCACGCAGAAGCTGTATGCCGAATGGAAGAGGTGTCTTCGTGGCGAGCTTTTTAAGGGGAATTGGTTCGTATCCACTTTACACAGGAATAAAACACAAAAACGCCCATGCAACCAGCCCGTTTACTGGGCTTTGAACCCATCTCGAGCTCCAGTGTTCAGCGACTTCACCGCTCGGCCGCTGACGAGTTACATCTGATATCTATTATAAATCGATTCTAGTAAGAGATGTTTCTATAGACATTTCATATTTTACGGACCTCTAATAAATCAGCTGCATTTTATAAGAAGCAACCAACAGCTACAAGTTTACATTTCTATATATTGAATCTTTGATTTAATGTATTATTAATGTATTATACATTAAGCTTTTAAAGGAGGACTGGAATGTGATATCAGAAAGTAACTTACCGATGATGTTTCTGCTAGAGTTGATCTCTGTGTGCGGTAGACACCAATTGGTATTTCATAAGTAGTGGAAGATAATTTCTGATAGAGGCGTCCGTACGTCTTGATCCACATATCGTCTTTTGTTATGCGAATCTGCAAGAAACCATACACTAGTTTTAAGTCAAACTGTCCTGAAAGTATACTTTTACTTTATCTTTGCTACAAGTATTTGTAGATACAATGGGGAAATTTTTAATTTGAATTTTAGCCTTCGTGTTATAAGGCTGCTGTTTTTTAAATAATTTATGAAAGGCCGTTTGAAATTTCGTTTGTGCGTGCGCAGGCTACGTGTATTCATTGCGTACAATCCAACGCCACTTGCATTCATGCACCAGTCTGTGCGCCTAGTAGTGTGAGCTTAAAATGCTTAAGAAAGCCGAGCGCTCCACTGATTGCGAAATGCGATTAGATTCCTAATAGAAGAAGTCAAACCTGCGGATATTCATCGCCAGATATGTGAAATATTCGGGGGCAATGCAATAAGTAACACTAAAGTGCAAAAATGAACGAGATTGTTCAAGTAACATCGGGAAACATCCTTTCCTCTGGTCTGTTATTTGTAAGCACTGACTATTTGGTACAGGCAGTCGAGACTCAAATTCGCACAAGATTTGAGGAAGCAGCGGGTAGAAATGAAAACCATAGATGAAGAAGTGAACATGACCTCGAAATAACTGGCTATCTGTAATCGGACTGTATAAAATTCTTTTGCCGGGGTGGCAGAGTTCTATGAGGAATATATCCAAAAACTCGTTGCTTATTACGATAAATGATTAAACCGTCAAGAAATTACGTAAGAAATAGAAAATTGCTCGTAAACTGGGAAAAAGATGTGTTTTGGGAAAAAAAAATATTTATTGCGTTATTATTGCAAAAATAGACTCTTAAAATAGCTCTAATCCAAAACATACCAGTTTAAAGAATTTAGTAGACGTGACTTATAATAGAAATGACAATGAATCTGTCCTAAAAGCAATGAAAATAAATTTAACTCTCGTATCTAATACTTTGACGGTGTATGATCATTTTTTAGCAGAAAATGGGAGTAACAGGTATTTTTTTTTTCAAATAAAATTTATTAACTTAAAAGGAAGGTTGCAAAGTAGCAAGGGCAAAATATCTGCATAATTCCATAAAATTTTGCATTATTTTAGTCATGAAAATACATCCAATAGCCATGAAAATTCGTTTCTTGAAAAGAGACCAGAATCATAGCATCTCCTTCCCTTTTCAGATAATCGGGGAAAGAAAAATTATCCTGAAAGCTAAATTAATCACTTCTCAAACAAGAGGCGGATATCTGAGACATAATTATTTTCTTGTCCGGAGGTGAATGACGCTCACCCATATTGTGTCCATTCCATTTCTGATTATGTTTGCGCACATGTAATAAAGTGTTCTTCCACTAGATAGAAAATATTGAACAGATTATTAGATAAGACCGCAATGATTATTTTTCTTATTCCAGACGCTTTTTAACTGAAGAAATACATTTATTTTTATTATAAATAAAATATTATTTAGTGTTATTCCTCTTACTTTACAGTGGTTACCAAAATTGTGGAGACTTTTCAAAACAGCTTTTTTTGTATATTTTTTTTTGTATTTTTTTTTTTTTTTTTTTTTTGTATTTTTTTTGCAGCTTTTTTTGTATATGAAAAGTCTATTTTATTAAGTGAAAATATTTATACAGAGTGACCGAAAAAAAAAACATGTTTATGTTTTAGTTTCTTAAGTTCTGATTTTAGACACATACTTACAATTATGTTTATCAAAATAATGTAGCGTATTTCTGGGATTTGATTCAACTCTGAGGTTAGGAAGTTAGGATTTTTCTTTAAATTACAATGTGTGTGTGTGATTAAAGCAAAGCCTCGAGGGCTATCTGCCTAAGGGGTGAGATGCCTTCGTGGAGGTCTTTCTAAGGGAAACTGGCTCGTATACACGTTACACATGGGGAAACCCCGAAAATGCCCATGCAGCCAGCCCGTTCGCGGGATTCCAACCTCGAACCGAACTACCAGTGTTCAGCGACTTTACCGCTCGGCCGCTGGTGGGACCTTTAAATTACAATAATGACAATAATTACAATAGGTCTTCTGCTGTCTGAGCAGAGGAAAATATCTAATTAGTAAAATTTTTATTGTATTTTAGTAAAGTAAATACAAAACGTTCCATACTACGTACAAAATTCATAGGAATGCTAACAATAAATAGTTTTAAACTATTATTGTTACTAACCAGTAATGTTTTACCTAATACGGAAACTAAATCACCAAAACGAGCTATCTATCGTATTTTCGTTTTAAACTTGAAGAAAATTTATTAGAAATTGCGCATTAAAACATAAACTAGACGTTTTGACATTTTGCACAAAAAGTTAGAATTTTATCTTTTAAAAATCTTCTCAACTCCAGTACTGAAATGCTAATTTTTATGCATTTCTCTAGCTTATTTTGAGAAATTTATAATGAAAAACTGAGTTATAAATATATGTGTAGTATCAATATTTATGGAAATAAAGCTTGTAGCCACCTCTTTTTGAATATGTTATTAAAAAAACGATCGAAGCTTCAAAAGCTACAATGCAAGTTCCTTTTAAAGGCACTAACAGTTTAAAGAAAAATGTAAAGCAATTAAGAGGGAAGTCATTGATGAGCAAAAAATTCTGAATTTGCGTTATAGTGTTAATATTCCTTAGGTTTCTTTTTAAACAACTTAAGGTAAGGGAACAAGTGCGAAAAAGGATTGCTCTACTGCAACCAGATACGATGTCCGACAAACTGCAGATTGTCAGAGAGTTATACAGAATTGTTAGTTCACTCCAACACAATTATGATGGCTGACCGATCGTGAATTGTAAAAAAAGTTGTTTAGAATTATTAACCCAAACGGGCAAAAATTTTCTTTATTCTGTAAAACAGAAATTTTATTTATTTTCATTTATCTTCGCATAAGACAGAAAATCTATTTCTACGTGAAACACATGCATACCGAAACACGAAATGGCACAAGAAATTCTTCGAGACACTTGTATTTGTATGGTCTTCTGGAAAAATAGTTAAGTATTTCCATATCAAAGTGGATTAAAAAATTAGATATTTCATTAATTTCTTAAGTATCTTTACTATATTACCTTAAATTGAAAATCTCATTTAGCAACCATTTGTTCTACTTCAAAGTATCATGTAACTGTAATTAATGCGATGGCATATTGTACAGTGTCACAACTTAACCAATTAATTTCTGAAATTCATTTCAATTTTTTTTGGTGCTTTGTTCGAAACGAATCTTTGGGAGAAAAGAAGTGCCTTTATGCAAGAAGAAAAGTTGCAATTTCAGGCTGTTAATTTTAAAAATTAATAAAAGCGAGATAAACGGAAATTGCGAAGAATATTGATATTTTTTTAAAATTAAAACTTGCTACTCAAGATTTTAATTTAAATGAACTGCTGAAAACTCTGCTTTACGCTTATCTCTGTGTTTGATTTAATAAGAAATAGCTGTTAGTTTTAATTTAAATAACACCTCGAGGCAACAACATGGACGATAGGGACATGCTTACATAGACGGGAATGCGATTTTTAGCTGACACAGTAAAACTGAAGTAGTGAGAAATGAGTAAAATATTAAAGGCAGAAAATGAAATAAATTAGAATTAACAGATTTTAAAAAATAAAACATTTGTTCCGAAACAGCAAATTAAGCTTTCTGAAAGACATACTGCTGAAGACCAATTTTAAAAAAATTATATTAATAAAGGGAAGTTCAAATTATATAGATTATAAAGTTGTCTGTAATATATGCGTCTTAATTAATATATTGCTAAATATCGTCTAAAATGTAAAATAATACCAAAATATAAACAAGCCAGCTTTCAATAAACAAAACTAAGCAATATCAAACTTAAATGTATAAAGTACAGTATAAACTTCGAATCAGAAAACTTGTCTTTTCGTAATAATAATGCCTAAAACTTACTATGACACCATTTATTGCACCAAATTTAATGTTAACGAACGAACACTTCCACCTGACGTGATAAGTGTACCGCATGCAGATAGGGAAAAATTTTGGGCTCTCTTTCACGTTACGAGACGATTATTTCATAAGTGCACATCTGTGTAGCCCCGGAGGGAGTGGCTTCTAGTATGGACCAATGGGCATCCAGTAATGTTTCTGCCATGTCACATGACCTTTCACGTGCTTTAAGATTAAGCACGTGAAAGATGTACAAAATAATTAAAGCATCGTCGATTTCTTCTGAAAATTTTCATTGAGATGTTAAATCAAATCTAAGCAGTTGTGAAGATTTCACTACCTGGTTGAAAGAATTTGAAATAAATACAAACACATGTTGGATACTCTGCAAAAATATATCCTTGTGAAATATTACTTAATTAGTGGTAAATAAGGTGAAGAAAGGAATATGTGATAAACATCTGAGCCCCAATGCTATCTTTACATAAAACTATGTATATGAGAAAAATATTTACACCAATTATATATGTAAATAGAAGTCAGCACTTTTTACTGTAGTCTGTATGAAAAAGATGTTCTATAATAATAGCCAATGCAGAATTTTATTCAAAATGAACTTAGTGATGATAGTGCAAATGATAGGGCAGTGATGCATTCGTATTCGTACTAATTTCCATTCGTATACATTTAGTGTGTTAAATTTCACATTTAGTAACTGCTCACTCTTAATTGTACTGTCTACACAAGAAATACTCATCAAATATAAGGAATTTATCTTTTCACAATGAATATATTCAATTTATTCACATATAAATTTTAATGTTAACAATGGATATAATCAGATCATACACGATATGTATTCTGAATCTAACACTTTAAAAATCAAAAGAATGCAAGCACTCAAATTAGAAAACACTAGATTCATTGTAACACTTCCAGTCTTTTTCAGCTCAATTAAAAAAAGTACACACTTGACTTCTGTTAATTGACAGGTGTTAGTAAATGCATAATATTCGAGACTAATTGTAGCTTGAGTCATTTTCTCGATGTAAAGAGCGATTATATGCAGCATCGTGAACATCAATCCAAATATTAATGAGTGTTAAATTCGCCAAAGTAAAATATCAGCGAGTAATTAAACTCATAAAACGAAAGTACTACGAGATTTTCTACTATTACACCATACATTTATAACTGCGAAACAAATGCAAAATAAAAAGTTAACAACATACGCTCACATGCATGAAGATTTAGCGTCACAAGAGCAATAGAAGCTCATTGGTCTATTTTCGAAATCCCTCCCGCAGTGGCTACGCTGATGTGCACTTGTGAACTAGTATACTAGTTTTACTCAGTCTTTGAATAACTAAGGTAAATGCTGAAAAAAAAAATCGTGCATGGAGGAAAATCCCTGTCCATGTGAGAGCTCTTGTGTCCTTCGAAGTTAATTCCCCGTCCTTAAGTATATTACTCGTAGATAATTTTTAGGCAATTTCTTCACATTTTTGGCTACCAGTCATACTTTCTTTCTTTCTTTCTTTCCACCGACAGCAAGGCAGCCGGTCCACAGGGTAGTTAGCATATCGGCCAGGTAGCCCGCTGACAGAAATAACTAGATCAACATAACACACTTATATATACACATTGTGCTCAAGACGAGTGCTGGGGACAGTGCAAACAAATGCTGGATGAGACGATAGTGCAGTGATGGAAGAAGGATGCATTGCGGTGAGAAGAACAATTTCAGTTACATATTTACAGAGTTATGGATAGGTGGTTACAAAAGACGTCCACAACGTGAACAATAAATGAGTACAGTGCAATATATGAGCAATTAACAAAGTGATTAATAAATAGTAAAGTAATATCTAAAATAGGGCTAAATAATACAGTAAAAGTAATATCTAAAATAGGGCTAAATACTAAATAGCAATACTAAAAATAATAAGAGGTAAAATACTAAAAAGCGAAATAATACATAAAATAAAAAAAGGCAAAACAGTGAAAACAATACATAAAATAAGGCAAACTACATAATTTAAGGTTCATAAGTCAGGATTTACAATTCAAGAAGATAAGCATATACAGGGAATAAGAAAAGCCGAATAAACTAACTTAAGATAAAATTAGTTCATTAGAGGTACAGAGCATAGAGGGGCTGTGCTGGTGACGATGATGGCAGCTGAGAATTACTCCAGCATGTCTGGGATTTTGCGTGCAATATTTATGCAATCGCATATGCGTTTCAATGCATTGCGATTTTTAGTAGCTTCGGCCATTGCATGGATGTGGTTTGCTACTGGTTGCCTAAGATGATATTTGGCGGTCTCTCTGCAAGCCAACAGATAGTGGTCCGGATCTCCTACCATCCCGCATAAGCAATGGTCGTTTTCATGTCGTCTGAAGCGAAGCAGGTAAGTCATGAAGGGAGCATGTCCTGTTAGAAACTGAGTGAAGTGAGACGAGCCACTTTTTAGAAGCCGGTAGACCTTTGGAAAAAAATTTGTGAACTCTTCTGCCGGTGGTCTCTGTCTCCCACAGATGTTGCCAACGTTTGAATAATTCTCTCTCAAGCTCAGCTTTTAAGAACGAGCCCGGGAAAGGCACGTCAAGTGTGCGAACGTGGGGGTCAGTTGCTGCTCTTTTGGCTATTGCATCTGCAATTTCATTACCCAGTATTCCGGTGTGAGCAGGTACCCACTGGAGTTCAGGCCTATAGTATTTTGGTGTTCTTAGTAAGAGGTTTTGTATGGCTCTGACGAGTGGATTTTTACTACATGTGCCTTGGATTGCCTGAAGGATAGAGGCTGAGTCTGAATATATACTGGAATAGTTATTTTCCAGTGCGTAGACAAGTGTAGCTTTTAATGCACTCAGTTCATCCTGAAAAACTGAGTTGTGGTGCTTAAGCTTTCTTTCCCAGGTCTTTAAAATTTGGTTCCCATGTAGAACACAGTATCCGCTACTGATGCCACATTCTTCTTTGGAACCATCGGTGTAGATTGCAGTGGCTTTGAATCCCGTTGGTGACCTGCAGTTAATCGAGATGTTGAATTCGGCCTGGTGGCAAGGTACCTCAGGAATGCTTAGCTCATAGTCAGTATAAACATAAGTCCTGTTCCATAAACTTATTGTCTCTTTAAGTCGGAGCAATCGCACTATTGCACCCTCGCGCTGAGCTAAGAGATGCAGAGCTGCAGTCCTTAAATCACGTTTAGAGCATTAGTGGGCGAGGTTTTATATCCTCGGGTTATGCTTAGGAGGAATGGTCTTCGTGCTGAGCGTAGCAGATTCTCCATTTTAGTAGTGATCGTTATGCCCCACATGGAGGCCCCATACAGTGCAATACGTTTAGCAACTACAGAGTACCCCGTCTTAAACATCCTCGAAGAAACTCCCCATGTTGGAGCTGCTGTTCTGAGCATGGAATGAAATATCCTGTGAAGTCGTGCCTTGACCTCCTTTAAATGTGGCATCCAAGTGAATGTGTTGTCAATTATAACTCCAAGGTGCCCAAGTTTCTGACTATTTTAATATTTTCCCCATGAAGGTTGATGCATGGGGTTCTTTGATGGCGCTTACCTGGGCAAATAAGCATACCTTGGGTTTTTGAGTTGGCAATAATTAACTTATGGTCATTGGCCCACTTGGCCATCTTGTCCATTGCTTGTTGCGCCCTAGTTTCATATGCGTTGCGGCTGTGCCCTTTGGTTACCAGCAAAAAGTCATCGCTATAAGCCAGTATTTCCGTGTGAGGATCTGTGTTAAAGAGAGTTAGTGTTGTGTCGGCTACAAGATTCCAAAGTAGTGGACCCAGACAGGATCCTTGAGAACAGCTTCTATTGATGGAACGTGAGTGCACTCCTGCGTCCGTAGTGGCTTGTAGGCGGCGATCACTTAGGTTGCTGTAAATAAGGTCGAAGAGGATCTTAGGGCAACGCTTGTCCTGTGATCTCTTCAGTACGTCGGGCAACCACAACGAGTCGAAGGCGCCCTGTATGTCCACAGAGATAACTAAAATTCTGCAGTTACACTTGTCTTTTTCCCTTTGACCTTGCAAAATGCATTATTTCGTTAATGATGCTGATATTGATATACCATGAAGAAGCAAAAAATCTACTCGATAGCGAGCAAACATTTCTGATTCTAAATGAAACCAATGATGCAGTGCTAAGCTGCATATTTAAAATAATAAGGATTTTACTATAAAAGTGAGTTAAAAGATTATAACACCCTTTTAATAATTTCAAATTTATAGGCATGCAAGCTTGCCCTAAGACGACGGACGTCCTTGGCTGTGTGAAGCTATATAAAATCTTTTAAATTTCTTGACTGAGTGCCTTCATCGGAAAAAGTTAACATATTTAACGAAATCTTTCAGAAAACTGTTATCCGGTGAAATGTTTAGAAACCGTAAAATGCTTCCGTTCATTACTATACCTCAAATGTATTTACGGGCTTACATTCAATTCTTCGGGTAGCAAGTTGTGAGCATTTGTTGCTTTTGCAGATATCAAAGTGAAAGATGGTGTAGAAGTATGCACATGGAATCATACGAAAAGTTACTTGTCGAAGGATTTCTCAAAATATCCAAATTTTATTTAATTATTGCCTCGAAAAGTTGGTATAATCACAAAGAAAAGTGTTCTTTAACCTATTGTCATTTCGTCTGATATCTTTAATTAAGTATGTCTAGTGTGTTATGTAAAATCCCTAGAACTCCTGAGATTTCAGTTTTCCGATAAAGAAATTATTGCACTAAATTTCCGAATAGAATGCATGGGTATGTATGGATTGGAAAACACGAGTGGTATAAAATTGGCTGGAAAATATGATGTAACCAGAACGCACGAATGATACAAAATTGGTACTATACAAATGAAGGGAAAAGCCATTTTTATACTCTTAAATATTACACATGACGCACTAAGTTTGATAATAAAGTTCTAGGTCTTCTGCTGCTGTTCTCTTCATATCAATGGCACAAATATGTCCCACATGCCAAACCGTAATTATGTATTTTTTTTCTTGCAGGGCATGTAAAGATTTGAAAATCAATACCAAAGGCACTTTGTTTCCTGTTGTTATAAATTCCTACATGAAAACGGTGAGTTAAAAATCAGTTAAATTACTAGACGCTAGGGAGTAATAAAAGTCTACAAAATGATCAAAATATTAAGACAATTTCTTATGCCTTGGATATGCGTTTGAATATGATTTCGATTTTTCAAGGGATGGCCCTCAGTGAGCCCTTTTAAAGTAAACTGTGCTATCTATCGAGAAGCTTCCCATGGCCTGCTGAAGAAACTAAAGGCACACAAGCGAGAATATGATAAATGGGTTTTCGTAGATGACAATACACCGTACATTTAGCACATTTTAAGCCCAAGCTTCTCAGGCTCAACCATTCATCCTCCCTTTTCGAACTTGTGTATTGCTGACTTCTTAAACTGAAACTGTCAGTAAAAGACAATATTTCATAAGTGTTGAAGGATAATAAAAGGTGCAGTCCAATATGAGACAATTTTGAACATTTAATGGAGTGCTTGAGAAGAAGAATGATTACTTTGGATAATCATGACTTAAATTTAAGGTAGCACCTTTAACTTTTCTCGCATCAGTAACAGTTTCGAAACTATATTATTAAAGCTTTACTCTCAAAATTAAGATTTATTTTAAATGATAACAAAACACACATTTTATTTATGTTTGTTCTTAAAAACATTTTACTGTTATGTATTCTTGTTTTCGAGCTATGTTGAAATAGTCTTTCGAACTACAGCGAATACTATGCAAAGCTTTGAAGCCATAAAATTAGAGCTCAATTTGTTGACTTAAATAACCTGCTTATAAATATAATTGCCTAAATTTATCTTTACTTAACATGGCTCATGTGTGATGAATAAGGACTTTGTTTCTCTTGGCTTCTGTTGGCGCTTTTTAATTGGAGTTAGAATATTTTTATTTTATTAAAATTCCTTAATCATCACATAGTTCCAGCTTTTCGAATTTTAGAAAGGATTTCAGCAAGATCTACTATTGGTTTATTTCTTTATTGGCAGAATATTCTTTTACAGTAACAGACATTAGTGTTAAAACATAAACTTCATTCTAAGCCTAGAAATGGCAATCGCAAGTTTCTTCTCAAGTTTTTCAAATAATGATCTGGAAAGTTTTTTTCCTCCAAACTAAGCACAAAGAATCCCAAAATTGTATCATAAAACTATACGGTTTTGTATTCTGCACAAAGATTATTTAGAGCTCAATACATTTTTTTTGTTCATGTTACTAAAGTTTCTTCTATCAGATTCTACCAAGCCCATCATTTCCTTCCACCTGTTTAGCTAGCATATAGAAAAGGAATGTCATTGCTGTTCTTATTTAGAATCCTTAAACGCAAAATTATGGGCAAGGTGTGTATCTTGTGTAATTCAAAGCCCTTGAGCATCAGTGGTTATTCCGTTGTATACCTTTTTGAATCCAATTTTGATGGAGAAAACGATAAAGCACGGATCAAATAATCAGATGGATGGAGTACAAAGACCATTCAACCTGTTTCTTTATCACCAATTTCTTTGGAGCGTACCTATCTACGTACTCTGTTTCTCATTTCACAACAAACAGACGTGCATGCTTCACTCGAAATTCGAGCCTCCGCGGTTTCGACTTGATTAATAGGTAACGAATGTTTAATTCATTATCCACTACTGTGAGAAGTTCTTCTTTCCAAGCGAGTTAAATATAAATGTATACTTTAGTGCATCATCAGTAGCAAAAGGTTAAGAAGTATTACTGCTTAGATATAATAACAGAAACTAAAAATCTGTCAAAGTGGACTGACATTAAAGAAAGTAGATCCTTAGGTCATAGTTAGTGGTAAAATAGTATGAGCATCTGTCCTTCTGAAAAATATCTTGCACTCATTCTTTCCTCCAAAAATATATTTTGGAGTGAACCTATCAAATAAAATTTATCAAGACACCAACTCTTTTTTATGTATAGGGGTGTTATTGTTATCAAATGTTAATCAAATAATTGATATCGTCGTCTGTTATGCCGTATGTCCATGTGCTGCCAAATATTTCTGATTAGTACATTTAAAATAATTTATTAGAGTGCAAGCGACAAAACTACTCTATGTGTTAAATAGCACAACAATGCAATCAGGCGGATTCTGAAATGAATCCCAAGATAATTATAATCAATAAGATTGCCTAATACTGGCGATTATAGCATTAGAGCGGTAATTCAGAATGAAGAGCTGTTCTAGCTGAGCACATTCCAAAACTCTTTCTCAGGGGGATGCAGGGCATTAATTTAAGAACTGTCACTTGTATTACTGTTTTATGAGTTTTAGCGAATAAATAATTTACTAGTCTTGACAGTTTGTTGGAGATAACAACAGTCATTTTAGCCAAAGAATTAGCTCTTTTCTTGTCAAGATTCTTGCAGTGTGCAAAGCACTTACTGAAAGGAAATTTTGTCTGTTAGGTTCTCCAAATTCTGTGTCTTCCAGTGTTCGTTAGCAGACAATTGTTTGACGGATTTAGAGACAGAATGCAGGGGATAGATAAAAATTTAAATAGTTCAGTTAGATAACTTTTATAAAAAACGGCAAACATCTGAGAAACGTAAATAGCAAGGATTAAAATGAATATGAAAACAGTTTTATTTTCGAAACAAATGATACGATATCACCGTGAGGTATTTGTGGCACTCCAAGAAAAGTCCTACGTGCTGGAATTTCTTTTGATATGTTTACACACACACACATATATATATATATATGTGTTGTCATTTTGCTATACCAGGGTTCATAGCCACATTTTAGTTAAAAAAATAAGCACCTATAAGCACTTTTCAAGCACATTTTAAGAAAAAAAATAAGCACCTGCCTAATTACATTATACACAACTGCATAACCTTAAAAATTAGACTTGTAATTTAAAATATGAGAAATGAAGTACTTATTAAGAGAGAATAAGCATTACCTCAACCATAGAAAATAATTACTTTTTTTTTGTTTTTAATTTTAAATAATAGTTCAATTTACAGAACTAGTTTACAATGAGAGAAAAAAAAACTATGAAGAACTAAACTATATTACAAGATTTAATGATGAAATTTCAGTTCAAAATAGAGAAAATAAATAATAATAAAGCATATTTATTGTATTCGCTTGGAACCTAATATTAAATACAGTTTATTTTCCCACTCATATTGCTATTTAAATAATTTAAATCTAAATTCTGAACATTTTCTAAATTTTCATTGTATATCAGTTTTCTCTTAACAGATATTGCAAGCAAAGTAATTTAAATAAAAAAAGAGGAACATTTCTGAAATCAGAAGACAGAAATTTGCTTCATGCAGTCATCTTTAACAGTAAAAGCTTAACTAACCCGCATACTTGGAAATTGGCGAATATTCGGACAGTCGAGCGTAACTTGAAGTAGCGGAGGGGGGGGGGTAGACTGTAGCCGCTCTTTAGATTTTTCCGCTAAATAAATGCTTTTGACATTTCAATATGTGCATCATATAAAAATAAGCCAACCAAACTAAAAAATATTCCGCTTAGTAAGGACAGTAAAACTCTTTTAAGTGCTCATAAACAAATCTCGAACTGAACATCAAAATTAATTATCTCTGCAAAATATCGCAAACGTTATTGCGCAATACGTGCGCCGTAATTCTTCCCTACGTGATATTACGCAATCGGAATCAACAACTGCCGGTATTGGGAGAAAAAAGAACTAAATAACTGGAGTGTTTTTCATTCTAATTTTCAACAGACGGCGTTGAAATTTAACAGACGACGGAATAGAATCATTCTTCGCTTGGGATGGTAGACCGCAGAACTTTTAGTCCTATTCAATCCAGATTGGAAAGTGACCCCCCCCCCAAAAAAAAAAGAAAGGTCCGTTGCTTGTTTTGCAGCGAACTGTAACAGTTTCAATATTCAAGATTTTGCGGAGAAAGGGGAGACCTCCCAACCTTCGTACTGTTTAATGTATTGGCCAAAAAAAAAAAAAAAAAAAAAAATGAAACTATTTTGACTATTCGATTACTTTTCCTTTATTTAAGCCATTCCGAATATTATTCCTTAGAAAAGCTAATCTGTGTTAAAACACAACCATTTTTGGAAGTTTACTATACTTCAGCAGTTACTGCAACTATGTTATTATAAACATTCATACATATGCTCATAATATAAGCATAATGATCATAATAAACACTAATATGAACTGACCAAGCAGAACGAGAATGCAAATCTTTTTAAGATCTTGATATAAATTCAAACGTGTGTAGTATTTGGGTGGGAAGAAAAGAATGCCGAATATAGCGGAATTTTCTACTGCTTTCGCAATTCTTTGACCAATAGAACGACGGGCACCTGTCTGTACTCTTCGTGCACACCAAAGGTTATGTTAATGCAGAGAAAGGGGGAAAAGCTATTTCCGGGAGTATGACTCACCATCTGACATTCCATATTAGAAAGAAAAGTTGTTTATTTAATTTCGGCTTTGTTACGGGGAGAATAGCACGTTCATAAAAAAAAAAAAAAAAAAAAAAAAAAAAAGCACTGAAAGCAAAAAAATAAGCACTAAAAACAAAAAAATAAGGGCTTTAAAGAAAACGTAAGCACCTATAAGGACCTTTATATTTTATTTTCAAATATAAGGACTTATAAGCATTTATAAGGAACGCTACGAACCCTGTATACGCTGCTGGGCCAAGAGCATGAATCCAGACATCCAAGTAGTTTGTTAAAAATTTTTTCTGCGATACAAAGTGGATTAAAGTATCGTGTAGTATTGCGTAAAAAGATCTGTTAGAGACTTACAAATGGGATTTATTTTCGGCTTTCAGCGTAATGGACATCATGTTTAACTACTTAAGCCCATAACTTACAGTGGCAGAAGCGGAAGATAATTACTGAATAAGAAAATGAGAGTTTACTAGTCGATAATATAGCAAATTAAAAAACTAAGGCCTTAGGCAATTATTCTCAGTTAGAGGTAGTTCTGTAGTACATGTTAAATTAATAATACATTTGCATCCTTTTATGGGTTTCATCAACTCTTGAATTTATCTGAAAGAATGTCGTGATGAACATGGATGCTGTCTTTTACTTGCATTTGCGGTGGGAAAAGTTGCTCAACTACTAACCTTTAGGGAAACTGATTTATAAATTACTCCGGCAATGATAATTTGAGGGAACTTACCGACGAAAGGAATCCAGAGCCTGGAGCTTGATCTACCCCTAAAAGGAGCCTCACGAAGGTAATCATGTAATCTTTCACGAACGCCTAGAAATAAAAGTAAAATGAAGATTTGTTAATAGCGAAATATGAAAGATCAAATACCAACATAAAAATTTATATGAACCAGTACAAGATGGCCAGTACAAGATTATTATGGCCAGTATTATATGATCAGTACAAGATGGTCATAAAAACTTTCCTTATTTTATTCTAACCAATTATTTTTAGTTTTACTTTCCTTTCCCTCCTGATTTCAGTTTCCTACCGTAATGTAAGGTTTACTTTAAAGGTTTAACATAAGAGTAGGATATTAACTGAAATTAAAAGTGACTTTAAGTTTTTAATTTTTAGATAAATCACTAGGCTCTAAGGTTATTGGCGAATTTTCGCATTACAGGTAAATCTGGTGAATAAAAATAACAGCTCAAAGTTAAAACAAAATTAAAATACATTGTTGGTATTTACGCATGTGGTAGACTGCAAATTCAAACGAAAATTATAATTGGAAATCATCCAGTACTCATAAGATCAAACTAGAGTAAATTAAAATGTTACCACTAAGGTCTCCTACGTTTGAAATCTAACAAGCGAAAGGCGTCTTAACTGATTCAAATCTCAGCAATTCTAATTTAGAATCCTCACCAGTAGAAGTTAGATCTAAATTCCTTGAAAACCCAATAACTTGCAGGCGCTACTATGCCTTGGTTTTAGTTTTATTGCATCCATAATGAGCATATTTGCATCTTCTGTTTATCTAACTTTTGTCAAAGCACTTAAGTATGCTCCCATTAATTTGCATTTGCTGAAAGAATTGAAACTAAGTAAAGGAATAAAAGAAAAATAATAAACTTAACTTTTTAATAATAATAAAATTTAAATATAAATATTTAAAATAGGAATGGGGAAGCTTCCGTTAAAACATAAAATAATTTTTCATTCGAAGGATAAATTTATCACAAAAGGCTAATCGAACAGCTGCGAGGAAACTAGAAACATGGCGTTACGAATGATGAATATATTATGTCTGGGTAAAAAAAAAAAAAAAAAAAAAAAAAAAAAACTTTCATGTTTGCTAAAGCTAGAGAACTTCATTTATATTCACCAGAATATCCAGTATCTTCTTTTCTTGAAAAACAAACAAAGGAATGAATAACTTACTTTGACCGGGATTTTTAAGAAATGCCGGGGGTTGAACATTTGAATTGTCTTGCTAATTAATCGATCCACCAAGAATAAATTGAATTAATTCCGACCATGTGTCGAAGACTATCCAAATGATCTTTTAACGAAAATTAATTTTCGAAATTTTCTTAAACAGTATGTCACTTCTCAATATTATATTTCAATCTTAACATCGAAAAAGTAAATCGAAAAATTCAATTAACCATTCACGACTTTAATTAGTTTTTAGAATTTCCACTGCGTTGGACATTTTTACGACAATGTTCTGTTTGTAATTTGATTTTTCATCCCTTAATGTTAGATATGAGAACATTTTTATGACGAAATTTATATTTTTAAATATTTACTAATAACACGTGTGGGCTATATTAATTTAGAATTTTTTGATACATTATATTTGCTTGAATAGAAGACTACGACTTCACTTAGGAAAGGGAAAACAAATATCGTGTAAAGAATCAAGGCAATGTTCCTGTATGTTTTTACGTTATAACGATTATCATATTGTTCCGATGCTGTTAAGATTTCGTATTCGATTCTGAATAAGACATACTGAATTTTTTAATTTTCCGTTCCTAAACTCTTGGTTTCTATAATGTCGTCACAGTTTGATGATGACGAAACAAATGATAATTTGTCAGGGTAATGTCCTGAAAGTAATGGTTCATTTGATAACACAGATACATTATTTTTGACGATGCAGTGTCTAGCTATACTGGAAGATATTTCACATTGACCTAACAGCACAAGCCGTTTCCCACAAGAAAGTTTCATTAAATTTTTTTAGTTTTTAACAACACAGTTTTAGCATTCAGTGCTTTGACGCATTCTAACAGCTGCTTATGCATGGTTTCAAAAGAATCCACTGCACAAATAACATGATTTTCTACTGATGCAATTCTGGACTTGACATGATGACAGCAGACCCTTCTCGCTTGCTTCTTCATATTCTTTAGTACTTTTCATTCATATTCCAGGGGCGGTCAAACTTCATGGCTAAAAGATCTATATGTTGGACCTTCAAGAACGTTTAAGAGCTACAACTAGATTTCGTAAAAACTGCAATTCCAGGTTTACATTATTTTAAAAATAATGAAAAAGTTACGAATCAAAAGAAATATTTATAGAAATATATACATATTTACGAAAGAAAATCACAGCTATGAAATGATGGGATAAAAAATGCATAACAAATAAAATCTTAAGGAATAGTTACAAAAGTGAATTGAAAAGGGAATATTTGGAGTAGAAAGTATTAAGGTTTGCAAAACTGAATAGTTACAAAACTGAATTGAAAAGGGAATATTTGGAGTAGAAAGTACTAAGGTTTACAAAACTGAATTGAAAAGGGAATACTTGGAGTAGAATTCGGTACACTAAGAGACTTCCAGGGCTAAAAAAGAGGGATTGACTAAAATCTCTTCAGATAATCCGTTCATATTTCACTTCGATAGTGCGAGGCGCAAAATAAAGTCTTTGTTTTCTATGAACGTTAAAGAAAGGCAATGATATCTTCGCTAAAGATTTGTAAGAAAGTTTTTCTGTATTGTTCAAATATCACTTTCCGCTTTTTATATCATCTGATGATTAGTTTCGTAATGCGATTTGTCAATACACTTTCAGAGGAATGGACATTGAAGGGGATTTGCTTAAGCTAGTAGGAGATATTTTTTCACGAAGACCAAAGAAAGCCTTTCAGTTACGAAAATATATCGTAACTGAAAATTTATTATAATCTAGAACTTATTTATATAATCACTACATTAAACAGATTTTTTCCGTGGAAAAGAGCAAGAGTTATATTCTTCAGTGAAAACGGCAAGGCTAAATTTATACCTAGTGCATGTAGATTAATTTCTTTACTCTCGGCCTGAGGTAAAGCTTTGAACCGACAATTAGCAAACATATTAAATTATTATTTGAAGCATAGTCTTAATCAAAATAAGTTTGGATTTATTAAAGGCAAAATTGCCTGGAAAAAAGGTATTAAATGCAGATTTTATTAGAAAATATGATTAGAAGTATTCATTACCTCAAATCATGGAACAATTATTCATACTTGTTGTTGATTCTGTTTGTGCTGCTGGAAAATTGGTTTGATTTGGTTTGGTTTGGCTTACTTGATTACCGTCAAGCAAATGAGGGCTATCTGCCTAAGAGGAGGATGACTTCGCAGAGGACTTTCTAAGAGAAACTGGCTCGTATACACGTCACATATGGAGAAAACCATGAAAACGTTCATACAAGTAGGTTTTCGTCGGGATTTGAACCCCGGACCAAACGACCAGCGTTCAGCAATTTTATAGCTAGACTGCTGGTGGACACGCTGTAGGATTACGATCTTTTACTTTTGGTAAAACAGTACCGAGTCATGTTACACGGCAAGAGAAAATACTCTTCATAATAATAATAAAAATATCAACTTATTTACAAAAACGCAGGTTCATTACGTTTCACATGCCGCTATCTTACGCGAGAAGAATAGAATACATTGTTGCCAATCCGCTGCAGCTAAGTATTGACATCATAAGGTGTGGCTCGTCAGTGGCAAATAGGTGCTACCTTTTGTGTATTTACAGTGAATATTTTTGTCAATTAAAGTCAATGTAAATTATCATCTCAAGTTTAAATCTTCTAAGCGGAAAATTTAGCATTTGTGAAGCTGTACTCTGTATTCTTCCTGACAATATAATATCTGGCCCTAAGCCAAAGAACGTTCTTAATAAAGTTAGAAAAAAAAACTGTTAGTAATACCTTTTAATAATAAGTGCGGGTAGTAATGGTCACCCAAATCTATGGTTTTCTGACAACATTTTGGGTAGATATTCAAAACCTTCGGTCCAAATACTTGAGGGTCCAGAAACAGATCAAACTCATTTCGGACGTCCTATGCAGAATGGAAGATAGCGCCAATAAAATGTAGCTGCAGTTGTGAAAAAAAGATAGGAGGATGTCTGGGCTATATGGTGGGTGTGGCAAAAGATCCCATTCGAGTCCGTACAGAGTCCAGTCAGTGAATGAAGACACATTTGATCTTGCATTATCTTGATGGAATATTACCTTTTTGTGCCAGAACTCAGTACGACGGTTTTCCTTGATAGCAGCGTAAACAGGACTAGTATCTCGTTGTACTACACTTTTCTGTCAACGGTTTTACCTTTTTCCAGAGACTCTTTGTGGATAATACCACGGCAGTACCACCAGATACAAAGCACGATCTTTTTGTTAGTTAAAATTGCTCTTTGTGACTTTGCCGATGTGTGTACCAACTCCCTTTTTGGCCTTTGTTGTTGAGGTAAGTCCACTTTTCATCACAAGTGATGATTCGGTCCAGAATTTTGTTCTTCCGTTGACATTCGAGCAAATATGTGCAGACCCGAACACTTCTGTCCTTATCTGTTGCACCTAGCGAATGTATTTTTACGTCAAGTTTATGCGATGCATAGCGCGGCTAATGGACATGGCATTAACGTCTAACTCCTTAGTGAGCTCTCGAGTGGTTGCATACTGATCTCCCATAAGTTCTCGCAGGCGGGCCTCATCAACGTCAGGGCGGCCAGAGCGCTCTGCTTCTTGAATGTCATAGTTCTTGTTTTTGAAGTTTCGGTACGAAACCATAACAGTGCCATACGATTCAACATTAGTACCTAAAGCTGTAAACATGATTTGGTAACATGCCGTAGCTGACTTTTTGCAACAGACCTGGAAGTAAATAATGGTTCTAATCTGGAAGCATGATAGTTCCATTTCAGACACCTTGTACTTAATAATAACAATAATGTTTTACAAATTTCACAACACAATGAGTAAGTCTCTTTCTTTCAAATGCCAAAAGTTGACAAAATATGTTTCAACACGTCAACGCGAACTGTTTGCGCAGATGTTATTTGCGGTGGCGGGAAACTTTCGTTAAAACCCGAAAAAATGAAAACATAATCAGAAGCACTGAAGGCAATAAATAGGTATGTGTCGAAACATGCGATTTCTACCGATGTCAAATATCTAAGAGATAAGGAAGAAAATCTATTTTAAGATTAAAAATCATTTAAGAATTAAAGAAAATGAATAAATTGATGTTTTGCGTCAAAGACACAGTCTCAAATCGAATTTATAGAGGTAATAAGATATCTTAGAAGAAAAAAAACCATAGTTACAAACTGACATATGGAATTTGTTTCCATGGTCTACCATGGTTATCATGGTTACAAAATAAAAAAAGTAGAAAAACATTTAAAATTCTTTTCCAAAAATAAGGTAGCAAAATTAACACATTATTTTGTTAAAGGAAATGCTAGCAATTCATCAAATATTCTCTTTATAGTTTAATTGTTTTAAAGTTAAGATAACTAACTTCATGTGCTTTTGTTGTCATATATTTGCACATCCATTAGACGGCTCTCTTAATTTGCGATATTTTGAAACGAATTCAAAGTTATATTTCCGTAAGATTATAATAGAAGAACCACGAGTCAAAAGTAAATTTTGTTTACTACAGGTAAATGGAAAGTTGAGGATTATATTAAATATTTATTTTCAAATGAAATGTTATTTTTATACTGTTTTAAAATATAAACATTTTTATATATAAAATGTTATGTTTTGTGAAATAGGAACAGGTAACTGAAATTTTAATTGTTTCAAACACCGAAGACAGCCTTATTCTTAAGATAAGGACCCGTTTCATTGTATTTACTGTCTACCTAGAGCAAAGCTATATAAAATCAGCATTTTAAAAAATATCACACTGTGACTGGTAAGAAATGAAAATACGCATAATATCCTAATATGCAATTTATTGACGTGTTCTAGATTGAAATTACAATGTTTTGTTGCGATGCTTTTAAATATACTGAAGTTTATGCCATTTATGCTTTTAACCCTTGTTAAGATGCTCTACTTATCTTTCACAAATTTACAAATATCAAGTGCCTGATAAGAAAATGATAAAATCTTTTTTTGGTGGTAGTGGTTGATTTGGCAATTTGCCTTAACATGAATTACTGCTAGTATATTATGCTGCAAATTTGATACAATACTTTTTCAGCATAAACTAAGCAACTTCGCACATCATTTACTGTGTATTTTCTATAGTATTCTTATACGATAAGTATTTTCCTTATAAAATAGGCATTACTTAGAATTATTATACATAACTTTATAAGGTATTTCTCCCAGCTAGCATGCCTTCGTGGTGTAGTGGTTCTGCACGTTGGGCCGGTATTCCACAGGTCCGTGGTTCGATTCCCGGCGAAAGTGATTGTTCATTTTTCATCTTGCCTCCTTCCTAAATATCTAATATCTCTATAGTGGCGCCAGAACTAAAAGAGTGCTGGATGATGATTCTCCTCACCCAGGATTTGGCGATTGAGTACCCTAAAACAAATCCAGTTGTCCTCTAAAAGGGGAGTATATAAGGTATTTCTCCCGCCTTCCTAGCGTGCCTTCATGGTGTAGTGGTTTTGCACGCTAGGCCGGTATTCCAGAGGTCCGTGGTTCGATTCCCGGGAAAGCGATTGCTCATTTTCCAGCTTGCCTTCTTCCTAAATATCTAATGTCTCTACAAAGTTAATAAAAGTATTTGTTATGCTCATTAATTTTATTACAGTTCTAATAAATGGACCTCTTCTCAGAATTGTCCAAGAAATCACATTCACTAGACTGTAAAAACATTGGAAATCTTTGCACATTTTCAGTCTCAAATTAGGATAATATACAATTTTTGAAACAGTCTTACCTGATAAAGAAGAGTGTCCAGCATACTGGCGCTGAAAACATTGCCCGCTGCAAAAGGTAACCGGAACATGTACGATATGTGTGATCCCCTGTCTTTTTCTCTCTGGAAGGAAAATAATAATGTTATTTTCACTACTTCGCTTATAAAAAAACTGTGAAAAAACATTGTGACAATTGTTGTGATAATTTTCCTGCTAAATCTTAACGCTGTCATCGGTAATATAATTCTGTGTCCTTGAAACAGCCTAATAGCATGGGACAAAACGATGTGCAGGAAATGTTTTCTGAAATATCTGAATCAAGGTTTTTGTGGTAGAACACTCTTCATTTATCCTGAGTGATTTAATTCTTATTATTTTCTGTACTCGCCAGAATTGAATCTTGTGATTGTTTTCTGTAGAAATTCACAAATGTATAAAAAATAACCTATAAATGACTTGGGAAACGCTATTACAGTAGTTCAGCAGAACAGCACCCAGATATATTAGTTCAATTAATGAACTAGTACGTCAGGCGACATATGTGAAGGAGTTGGACATAGGAGGATAAAATATTGAAAATGCTGTAGATTGATTTGCATAGATTCCAATTTGAAACCATTTCTCAATTTTGTGATATCGTTTGACACCAGCATCATTCATACGTATAAAAATTATTTAAATTTAAAAATATTTTATTCCTTTCTGATATCATTATGGCCTACCAGCAGCCGAGCAGTAAAGTCGCTGAACACTGGTAGTTCGGTCCGAGATTCGAATCTTGCGAGCGGGCTGGCTGCATGGGTGTTTTCGTGGTTTTCCCCATGTGTAATTATTTTTATTTACACAAAATGTAACTCAGAATATTTTCGATTCAGCTAAAACTATATAAAGATTTCAGTTTCAAAGAGCAAAATTAATTATTATGCAGCTTCTTAACAAAAATATGGCGCAGAATTTCCTCAGGATGTCCTATTAAAGTTAGAATATATTCGCTATATTGCTAAATCGCCATATCCCAGGATATGTGAGGATGTGCTGAAGATGTTGATTCTCAAGACGTCTTGGGGACTTCTGCAATTTCACATCCTGAGGATATTCATACTGTATTTTCCCGATGACTTCCGCTGTTAAACATTCTGAAGACATTTATTCTCAATTCCGAAAATTTTGGTTTTTCGAATTTGCGTATTTGAAAGCATGCACATTCTTTAAATTTTAATACGTAAATTGCTAAGAGTTGTTTATAAATATTGTTTAATAAAAATGTTGATGTATAGGTTAGATTTATTGATTCGTTATTAATTTAGTTGCTATTTTAAAAATTTATTTAGGCATGGGAATGATATTTTCAATGAATTAACTGCTTCTAGAATATTTGCTAAACTCTAAATAACATATGTTTTACATAAAAATTGCCTAAATGTTTTGTATAATTGCTTGCAGATTACAAATGTCATTATTAACATAGGCAAAATTAGAAAGTTTAAGAACTTATTAGCCCAGCAGGGCTATTACTCTCGAAGTGGCATTTTGCGTCGAATCGCTAAAAGCGTTGAATCACTTTTCAGATTGTTCCCACCAAATAATATCGCCTTGTTTTACATTTAAAGAAATTAAATGACGAATAATCTGCATGAATGTATGCACATTTCTTGCATTGTGAAAAAACAATGGTACCTAGAGCCATAAAATTTTGAATAACATAGTTTTGCCCTTGAACATGGGCACATGGAAGCACGAAATTTATATTTCGAATTTGTTTTATTATCTATTTCATATTTAGGAAAACTTTAATGAATTTTTTGATTAACAAACTGAAAGATTTCAAAGCGAGAAGTGGCAATACTGTACGGATAAAAAATATTTTTATCTCTAGTGAGCGAGACTTGTCTATCGGAAATTCTAGAGATATGCTGGTTTTTAAATATTACGTCATTTTGATGTTGAATCGAATTTTATGTGCCGTAAGCGCTAAGAAAATGATATTTAACAAATAAAGTAAACGCACAAACTGTTAAAAAATCTGAGGATTTCAGATTTTACATTACGCCCAAAGGGGTGTTTTTTTAAACGTTTTGTGTGTTACATTTATTTATTAAATATCATGTTCTTCGCACTTAAACCATAAAATTCAATTCAACAGCAATATCGCAAAATAATTTTAAAATGAGCATATCTTTAAAATTTCCGAGACACAGTCTCGCGCTCTTGAGATTTTTTTCTCCGCAGTGTGTTGCCACTACTCGCTTTGAAATCGTTGAGTTTCTAAATCCAAAATTCGTTAAAGTTTTACAAAATATGAAATAGATAATGAAGCAAATTCCAAATTTGGGCTTCCAGATGTGCCCATATTCGGGTGGAAAAGTACGTTATTCAAAATTTTATGGCTCTAGGTGCCGTTGTTTTACCACAATGCGAGAAACATACATGCATTTATATGCAGATTCTTCATTATTTAATTTCTTTAAATATAATACAAGGTTGTAATATTTGGTGGCAACAGTTTGAAAAGTGAACCGACATTTAAAGTTTTCAACGCAAAATGCCAAAACGAAATTAACTGCCCTTCTGGGCTAACGCCCTTTGGGCTGATAATAAAAATAGATAAAAAAAAAAAAAAAAAAAAAAAAAAAAAATCTGAAATGTTTCAGATTTTAAATTACGTCCAAAGGGGCGTTTTTTTAACGTTTTGAGTGTTACCTTTATTTATTAAATATCATGTTCTTTGCACTTAAACCATAAAATTCAGTTCAAGAGCAATATCGCAAAATAATGTTAAATTAAGCATATCTTTAGAATTTCCGATATACACAGTCTCGCGAGCTGGAGATAAAAGTATTTTTTTTCTATATAACGTTGCCATTTCTCGCTTTTAAAGCATTGAGTTTGTAAATCAAAAATTCGTTAAAGTTTTACAAAATATAAAATCTATAATAAAACAAATTCCAAATTTGGGATTTCAGATGCCCATATTCGCAGTAGGATTTCGTCATTCAAAATCCGATGGCTCTATGTACCATTGTTTTATCAATCATTTATGCAGATTTTTCATTATTTAATTTCTTCAAATATAATGCAGGACTCTAACATTTTGTGGCAACAGTTTGAAAAGTGAACCGACGTTTATGAGTCCGACGCAAAATCGCAAAACGAAAACAATAGTCCTTCAGGGACAAAGCCCCTTTGGACTAAAAATATTGTAAAGCAATTTTAGTAAGAAAACTGAATATTGATATGATAAACCGAGAAAAGCCTGAAAAAATAGAAAACTGTATGCCAACATTTACGCTGCATTGGGAATTCTAAGCCTATGCTGCTTTTAGAATTTTTGTAATTTTGCTGTTGAATTCTATATGGCGTAAGTGCGAATAAAATGATGCTTAATAATAAACATAAAAAGACAAAAAATGTTTGTAGGAGTGAGTGTAATACTAGACTGGTAGACTGCGAGCTCAGCGAGAACGTGAAAAACCTTAACAAACCCTTCTGGGTGACCGTTAAAATCTGGAAGCTTTCAGATTTTGTTTTTAAATTTGTTTAGATTACAGGAAGGAAAATATTTTTTAATCTGCTGCACTGTTAATGCTATTGAATTACCGTAGTAAGATAATTTCGCAGTAAAAAAAATTCTGCCTGATGACTATCCACGATTTCAGATATTTTGGTCTTCCATGGAGATGGTCGTCTCAGAGAAATAATGCTTAATATCAATATTCATTTATATTCTTAGGAATACTGGTCACTTTTCGAAGTGGGCGTTTGAGAGGTGATGTTTTAAACAATTATTTATTAACATTCTCAGAAACTACAACTTGTTCATATTATTCGAAATACTGGACAAAAGACGGTCATCACCAGTTATTTTGTATCGGCAAAATTTTACATTTTAATGAAAACGAGTTCCTCAATAATTAACTATCGCCGCATTAATTAATGTATGATATATAGAAAAATAATGAAATAAGTACTATTTATTATGCAATAATATAAAATTCTTTAGAACTATATCCTTTCGTGGCATTGCGCTTTCTAACCGAGCAAACATGCTACTTCCAAAATAACCATCGTATTCATCCGCTAGATCGCTAAAGTTACGTTTTGATACGAAACGAAAATGGCTTAGCCATGCGACTTAAGGATCAGTTGTTTTGTAGATATTCTATTACATGTAAGATAAGATTAGTTTTAAGGCTTGCATGTTTACTTTTTGGGTTTCTCGAATTTATGTCGTTTATATTTCATTTTGGGTGTGCGGAAAAAATGTCACCCGGAAAAATGGGAAACGGAAAGAATGTCCCCGGAAAATAAGGAACGGAAAAAATGTCACTCGGAAAATAAGGAACGGAAAAAAAGGAACTCTAAAATCTCGCCAAATAATGTTGCCGATTGGAGATGGGGAAACCTGCCAAACGGGCAGGGTTATAGCGGGCTCTCTTGAGGGAGGTTTTAAGGGTAAGACGTTGAGTTGGCTGCAGCTGAGCAAGGTCATTTCGATAGCAGGTTTTTCCAACTTGCCTGCGGGAAAATCGTATGTTCTCCCCCGTGGTTTGCTTCACCCGTTTCTTTAAAGAAACCGACCCACCTCACCCGGAAGGAAAGAATTCACGGGGAGCAAATGTTTCTCCTCTGTTAAATAATGATTGCCGGTCTTTAAACTAAATTTCATCCATCCCTAACTGGAAGCTAACAGCTTGTTCACATTAAAGTGTTGATAAATGACGAATTGTCAGTAAAGACGGCACACGAAAGCAGCTAAACAGAACTTTTGGTGTAGTTATAGTCTGTTATTTTTTAATACGGTTTAACGAATCTAGCAATAATATTATACTAAGCATTCCGTTATTATTTAATCTATCCGTAATATGAAATATAATTTTCTAAACACTAACGGTTTATCATCAGTTAATTTATAAAACGACAGATATTTTATAGTGTCATTTTTTTTCCACATTAACGGTTTATCATTACGTGCTTTTCGTTTTGCGATTTTGCGTTGAATCACTTTTCAAACTGTTGCCACCAAATGTTAGAGTCCTACATTATATTCGAAGAAATTAAATAATGAAAAATCTGCATAAATATATGCATAATTCTCACATTCTCGCATTGTGATAAAACAACGGTACATAGAGCCATCGAATTTTGAATGGCGTAATCCTCCTGCGAATATGGGCATCTGGAAGCCCAAATTTGAAATTTGATTTATTATCAATTTCATATTTTGTAAAACTTTAACGAATTTTTGATTAACAAACTCAACGATTTAAAAGCGAGGAATGGCAACACTATACGAAAAAAAAATTATCTCCAGCGCGCGGAACTGTGTATCGGAAATTCTTCTAAAGATATGCTCTTTTAAAATTCTTTTGCGACATTGCTATTTAAATGAATTTTATGGTTTAAGTGCAAAGAACATGATATTTAATAAATAAAGGTAGCACACAAAACGTCCTCTTTGGACGTAGTTTAAAACCTGAAACCTTTGAGATTTTTGTTTGTTATTAACATTTTTTTAAAATATGAATGATGGTCCCTCAGCCGACTTCTACTTGACCAGAAGCAGTTGTCACTTTATCATGCAGTCACCTAATAGGTGGGCCACCTTTGCCTCCTATGAAGGGACGGACAATTAGAACTATGCATTCCCCTGGATTCGAACCCAAGCCGTTAGGTATCGCAGTTGGCGACCCTAACCACTACACCGTCTGGGCGGCATTTATCATTAGTTAGTTTATAGAATATTATATTCTATACTAATTAATATAGTTATTTTAAAATAATTAGCTAAACCGGCTTGGCTAGTTTTTCCCCCGCCAAATACTTACTTATTCGAGGAAATAACTTAATTATACGCTCTAACGGTAACATATATTTTACACTATATTTATTTTATATTAAAATTTTTCCTATATATAAATGCCCACCAGCGGCCGAGCGGTAAAGTCGCTGAACACTGGTAGTTCGGTCCGAGGTTCGAGTCCCGCGAACGGGCTGGCTGCTTGGGCGTTTTCGTGGTTTTCCCCATGTGTAACGTGTAAACGAGCCAGTTTCCCTTAGAAAGTCCTCCACGAAGGCATCCCTTCCCTTAGGCAGATAGCCCTAGTGTGCTTTGCCATAATTAAATACACCTACCTATATATAAATAGATACGGCCATACACGCAATCGAATCGGCTTAATGTACTTTCATTTATAGAATAATGCACGTCCGAATGTGAACAGTGAACTTTCTTCTGGTGATTATCTTCCTATGATGATCAGTATTCCTGAGAACTTGGACATCGGTGCTGAGAGCTATTTCTTTAATTCGCAAAAGCCCAAAATCTTATGAACCTGTGGTCATCTTAGAAAGGGTTTACTGTACTTTCTGTCTCTAAGTCTGGGAATTTATTGGTAAGAAAAAATTTCTTGTAGTAGAATATAATCCATTCATGCAAGCCCTGTTACAAGAATAATTTAATAAAGAAGCAAAATTATCATTTTATTCAAAATTGCATTTTTCGATCGAGGTAGTAAGTTCTGACTTTCTTATCGGTTAAATGTTGCTATTATTTTAACTTGCTAATTTAACATTTATTTATTTTTTTTTAGCCCAAAGGAGCATTAGACCCAAAGGGCTATTAGTCTCAAAACGACATTTTGCGTGGTTTCACTTTCTGCGTTGATTCACTTTTCAAACTGTTGCTACAAAATATTATTGCCATGCATTATATTTAAAGAAACTAAATAATGAAGATTCTGCATCAATGCATGAATGTTTCTCGCATTTTCAAAAAACAACAGTACCTAGAGCCATCCAATTTTGAATAACGTAGAACTCCAACCAAACATGAGCATAGAAATTCCGAATTTGGAATTTCTTTTATTAGCTATTCCCAATTTTGCAAAACTTTAACGAATTTTTTAATTAACAAACTCATCGATTTAAAAGCGTGCAACGAGAACACTGTACGAAAAAAGAAATGTATCTCCAGCGCCCGAAACTGTGTATTGGAAATTCTTAAATTTTGCGCTTTTTAAATATTTTGTGATATTGCTGTGGAATTGAATTTTATGGTAAAGTGCGAAGAACATTATATTTAATAAATAAAAAAACCACACAAAACGTTAAAAAAAATCCTTTTGGGCGCAATATGAAATATGAAAGCTTTCAGATTTTCCTTTAAATAATGAAAAATCTGCATAAATATACGTATATTTCTCGCATTGTGATAAAACAACGGTACATAGAGCCATCGAATTTTGAATGACGTAATCCTCCTACGAATATGGGCATGTGGAAGACCAAATTTGAAATTTGGAATTTGATTTATTATCGATTTTATATTTTGCAAAACTTTAACGAATTTTTGAGTAACAATCTCAGCGATTTAAAAGGGAGCAATGGCAACACTCTACGGGTGGGAAAAACCTTTTTGTCTCCAACGCCCGGAACTGTGTATCGGAAATTCTAAAGATATGCTGCGGCATTGCTATTGAATTAAATTTTATGGTTTAAGTGCAAAGAACATGATATTTAATAAATAAAGGTAACACACAAAACATTAAAAAAACGCCATTTGGACATAATTGAAAATCTGAAAACTCAGATATTTTTTTTTTTTCCCAGTGGCGTGGTAAAATGAATCATTAAAAACGAAGCTGATCTTCTTAATTACATTTTGCAGCTTTAGAATGACACCGCTAATTAGATTATCCAGAACTGGAAATATTGAATAATTTTGAGTTAAATAAAATTCAAAATTAATGCGAAAGAATTTGTTTTAGCAAATTTCGTGAGATAGATTATGTTCTGCTATTCTGTAATTTTTAATTAGGACGGTAAAAGAAATGTTTCTTGACGAAGAGGTGAAAACTGTTGAAAACAGTCAATTTCCTATTTATGAGAAAACTTATTATGACTTTGGAGATTAAAAAGTACATATAAATATTATAGTTCTCTTTTTTCATGTTTAAATAATTAGTAAGAAACATGGATTCTAATGCAGCAATTGTAGTATAATTCTAAATGAACTATTTATAACATTGTTATCAATGAAGCAACAATCGTATAATTAAAAAAATGAATGCAAAATTCTATTCTTTATTGTTTTGAGCTCAAGATCTATGTTTCAAGAGCTTTCGAGTCTGAATTAATTACTTTTCAGACTTAAAATTGCAGTATAACTTTTGTATTTAAAATTTTGTTAGCAGTTCTAAAACAAATATCATGCAGAATTTTAGCAGTATTAGAAAAGAACTCAAAATGAGCTGACAAGGAAACTTCCTATCTTTTGGCTTTTTTAATTGTTGAAGTGTATGGAGTCAAAATTAAAGCTACTAACAACCAGTTTTTAAGGTTGTTATTAATTAAAACATCTGTAACATATAAGCATCATGTTTATGAGGAAATGACAATTCAGATAATAAGTATTAATCTGAATTATCGTTTCCTAGTCATTCCTAGTATCATCAGGGCCGGTGCCAGAGCATATGCAATCGGCGCGGCCGCACCGGGCGGCAGAATTGAGAGAACGCAAAATTTTTAGAACTTTGGAAAGAGCTGGGCGGCAGAATTTTGAAGTTCTAAAGCAGACACCGTGCGGCAAAACGTCTAGCGGCGGCCTTGAGCATCATTCCGAGTCTTAGTAAATCAGCTTAGAATAATTAGAACTGATTTATAGGAATTTAGCAAAACTGTGCTACAGTAACATATCATTGATAAAAGTATATCCTAGGAGAAAATATTCTTATTATTATACTATAATGTTCCCTTAAAAAGAATGTAATATTTAGCAATCATACTTAGTATTGCCGATTTTTCAAGAAACACAAAATTCACAAGGTTTTGCAAGCGAGTACACCATTCAATACTTTACAAATGAGTCGCACTTGATCAAACAAACCATAGGCTTATACACAACCGTCCAGGAGTAATTTAGTCAGGTATTTTTTTAAATGTTAATATGCAAAATATAGAATTAATACTAAATATGCATAAATTTTAGACTTGAGTCTCCTTGACGTGCTTTCGTGGTGTAGTGGTCTGCACGCTGGGCGCGTATTCTAGAGATCCGCGGTTCGATTCCCGGTGAGGGGGTTGCTCATTTTTCAAGTCTCCTGCTAAAATTTGGTTACTTAGGGAAATTACTATAAATTAAGCATAAAACAAATCAGTGCGAGAGTGGTTTTGCATACGAACTGAGACTGCAACACATTTCAACCAGTTTTAACTAGCTTCAGATGTTAAAAAGTTCCAGAATTAAGATCTTCTTATTGTAAATGCACAAAGTTTAAATCTTGGCATAAAATTAAATAACTTGGCCATTTAAAGCCCGAATATTGGAAAATATCATAATTAAGAATTTTTAAATTTTTGCAATAGCATACGTACAAAATAATGATCAACAATTGATTTAAGGCTTTCATACGAATACAATAATCCGAATGGAATGTAAAAGATTATTACTATTCTAATTTATATTGATAGTTGTTACACGACCTTGAAAATCAATATTATAATTTATAAGGCAGACATGTAACTGAAATTATTAAATGCCACAAAAATGCAAATATAATGAGACTTTTCTAATGCGACCACTAACGGCCCCTTCAAGCGATTTTTAGGCCACTTATATAGATGGTTGCATTAGAGAGGCAAATGTATAAAAGCCTGTTTATTTATGTTGTAGGAAACACTTTTAGAGTTCGCCGTAATGAGATTCTCTGTACTTATACAGTTACAAATAATACGTCTTACTAAAACGATCTGACATATTTAGGCTTCTAAAATGATGTCAAAAATTTCAAAAAGGAAATCTAACAGAAAAAAATCCTGATTTGGTTAATTTAAAGCAGTTTAACACATTTATGATAAATAAAACATTAATTAAAGCATCACAGGCTTCAGTATGAGAAAAAATTAGCATGATCATCAAATCATATTATTTAAGTTATGGCAAAGTACCATAAGATTATCTGCCGAAGTGAATATGGATGCCTTCATGGAGGACTGTTTATAGCGGGTAGTTGACAAAAATTATTTGATACGTCTGATAGAAACTGACTCGTATTTATGTTACACAAGGAGAAAAACACAAAAATTTCCTGGTAAGCAGCACATCCGCCATGGTTTGAACGCCAGTCGAACTACCAATATTCAACGATTTTTACCTCTCGGCTGCTAGTGGTCAAAGGCCATTTAAGTTATTCTCTGAATTTCAAAGTTATCGGTTTATGCTTTATTACACATTTATTCATGCTCAGATTTTTGGAAACAAGAGAAATTAAAAACTGGAATTCTAGATATCCAAGTTAAATAATTAAATTTATTTAATTTTCCGTTTTGATACGTTTTACGTTATAAATACGAAAAGCTCCCACGTATGACTTATTTGGAGCTCAATTTGGAGAGTAGAATGAATAAGCTTCTTTAATTTGGTTTAATTTACTTGACTATAACAAAGTGCACGAAAGGTATCTGCCTAAGAGAATGGTTGCCTTCGTGGAGGGCTTCCTAAGGAAAACTAGCTCGTAACCACGTTATATAGGGGAAAAACCACGAAACGCTGCTTTGCTAGGAATCGAACCCAGATCTAACAACCAGGGTATTCAGCAACTTAACCGCTCGGCCGCTTTTAAGTTTCCATAAGCTTTACACGTAATTGTAATTAATATAACTACTATAAGTAAAAATCCTTTCTAAGATATCCATCAGCCATCCATCAGATTTCAGCCTATCAGCGGCCGAGCGGTAAATACGCTGAACACTGGTAGTTTGGTCCGAGATTCCAATACCGCGAATGGGCTGGCTGCATGGGCACTTTCGTGGTTTTCCCCATGTGTAATATGTATACGAGCCAGTCTCCCTTAGAAAGTTCTCCACGAAGGCATCCCTCCCTTTAGGTAGATAGCCCTCGTGCGCTTTGCCATAATTGAAAAATCCTAATCCATCCATGTTTCTAGTTGATTTTTGGTATTCTGTGAAGATCACCACCCTAGAAAGATGATATTCAGTGCAAGCGTTTGTTTATACCCATAAAAATGCCTGTCACTTTTGGAAGTGATCGTCTTAAGGAGATGGTCGCCAATCGTTTCTGGGCTACTAGATGGTCCGGCTCTGAGTAGGTTACGCATTGGTGCATTGTAAAATGCATTAAATCCTCTCTAGTACGATCATCCACGTTTCTAATTATTTTGGTCTTTGGTGGATGTGGTCGTCTTAAAGATATAATGTTCGGTACAAGTATTAATTTCTACTCTGAGAAATTATTTTGGAAGAGGTCGCCATAAGAGGGTTCATTGCATATTAAATGTTTAAATCCAGATCGCGTGGTTATAGGATCCATTTTAATTAGATTTTAAAATTTTAGTAAAATAAAAAATCTGAAAGGTTTCAGATTTTAAATTACGTCCAAAGGGGCCTTCTTTTTAACATTTTGTGTGTTACCTTTATTTATTAAATATCATATTCTTCGCACTTAAACCATAAAATTCAGTTCAAGAGCAGTATCCCAAAATAATTTTAAATTGAGCACATTTTTAGAATTTCCGATTCACAGTCTCACGCGCTGGAGATAAAAATGTTTTTTCTGTACAACATTGCCATGGCTCGCTTTGAAATTCTTGAGTTTGTTAATCAAAAATTCGTTACAAAATATAAAATCGATAGTAAAACAAATTCCAAATTTCAAATTTGGGCTTCCAGTTGCCCATATTCGCAGTAGGATTACGTCATTCGAAACTCGATGGCTCTAGGTACCTTTGTTTTATCACAATATTTGGTGGCAACAGTTTGAAAAGTGAAATGGACATTCAGAGTGATTCGACGCAAAATCGCAAAATGAAAACATTAGTCCCTCAGGGACTAATAATTTTGGAGTAATAATTTTGAAATAAACCTCTTAATTTTAATAACTGTGATATTCTTGTTTTCAAACTTAAGTGCAAAATTAAACAATTGTTTCCTGTGCAGATGCGTTACTTTTAATTTAATTTAAAAATTTAGTCCTATTCTTATCGCAAACCGTAACTTGAAATTGCATCTACAACTGTTTCTTATACCAGAGCTCAAGATGAATTAGTTTTCTGTTGTGCGTCAATAAATGTTTCACTAAACCGCAGCTTAAGGCTATAACTAGTACATGCGGTGCGAAGAGAGTAATTACTAAAGACCTGACAATGACCGACGCTAGACAACCCGCCTTCCCCCCTGGCTTCCATCGCGAAAGCTTCCCCCTATTAAACAACCCTCTATTTTTAACCTTATCGAAGAAACTATGGAGGTAGGCTCCATGGAAGCAACAAGCAGTCAACACATCTTCTTGCTTCTACTCGCACATGTTTTCGGTCATCCGAAGTTACGGTTGTTGAGATAAAACTTTTATCACCCAGCTTGGCGATCTTTCTAAACATGCCTTATATTTCCCATTGCAAACAAAGGGTGACATTTTTTCCGTTCCTTATTTTCCGGGGATATTCTTTCCGTTTCCCTTTTTTCCGGGTGACATTTTTTCCTACAACCAAACAGAACTATTGGCGTAGTATAATCTGTTATTTTTTATTACGGTTTAACGAATCTAGCATTAATATTATATTATGCATTTTGTTATTATTTAATCTATCCGTAATATGAAATATAATTTTCTAAACACTAACGGTTTATCATCAGTTAATTTATAAAACGACAGATATTTTATTTATAGTGTCATTTTTTTTTTTCTAAAGAGACTTTGATCCTGTAGGACTATTCTTTTCGTTTTGCGATTTGCGTTGAATCACTATAAGCGGCGAATCACTTTTCAAACTGTTGCCACCAAAAGTTAAATTCCTGCATTATATTCGAAGAAATTAAATAATGAAAAATCTGCATAAATATATGCATATTTCTCGTATTGTGATAAAACAACGGTACATAGAGCCATCGATATTTGAATGACGTAATCCTCCTGCGAATATGGGCATCTGGAAGCCCAAATTTGAAATTTGTTTTATTATCAATTTCATATTTTGTAAAACTTTAACGAATTTTTGATTAACAAACTCAACGATTTAAAAGCGAGGAATGGCAACACTATACGAAAAAAAAAAAAAATTATCTGCAGCGCGCGGAACTGTGTATCGGAAATTCTTCTAAAGATATGCTCTTTTAAAATTCTTTTGCGACATTGCTATTTAAATGAATTTTATGGTTTAAGTGCAAAGAACATGATATTTAATAAATAAAGGTAGCACACAAAACGTCCTCTTTGGACGTAGTTTAAAACCTGAAACCTTTGAGATTTTTGTTTGTTATTAACATTTTTTTAAAATATGAATGATGGTCCCTCAGCCGACTTCTACTTGACCAGAAGCAGTTGTCACTTTATCATGCAGTCACCTAATAGGTGGGCCACCTTTGCCTCCTATGAAGGGACGGACAATTAGAACTATGCATTCCCCTGGATTCGAACCCAAGCCGTTAGGTATCGCAGTTGGCGGCCCTAACCACTACACCGTCTGGGCGGCATTTATCATTAGTTAGTTTATAGAATATTATATTCTATACTAATTAATATAGTTATTTTAAAATAATTAGCTAAACCGGCTTGGCTAGTTTTTCCCCCGCCAAATACTTACTTATTCGAGGAAATAACTTAATTATACGCTCTAACGGTAACATATATTTTACACTATATTTATTTTATATTAAAATTTTTCCTATATATAAATAAATACGGCCATACATGCAATCGAATCGGCTTAATGTATTTTCATTTATAGAATAATGCACTTCAGAATGTGAACAGTGAACTTTCTTCTGGTGATTATCTTCCTATGATGATCAGTATTTTTGAGAACTTGGACATCGGTGCTGAGAGCTATTTCTCTAATTCGCAAAAGCCCAAAATCTTATGAACCTGTGGTCATCTTAGAAAGGGTTTACTGTACTTTCTGTCTCTAACTGTGGCAATTTATTGGTATGAAAAAATTTCTTGTAGTAGAATATAATCCATTCAAGCAAGCCCTGTTATAAGAATAATTTAATAAAGAAGCAAAATTATCATTTTATTCAAAATTGCATTTTTCGAGCGAGGTAGTAAGAAGTTCTGACTTTCTTATCGGTTAAATGTTGCTATTTCTGACTTTTAACTTGCTAATTTAACATTTATTTATTTATTTTTTTTTAGCCCAAAGGGGCGTTAGACCGAAAGGGCTATTAGTCTCAAAACGACATTTTGCGTGGTTTCACTTTCTGCGTTGAGTCACTTTTCAAACTGTTGCTACAAAATATTATTGCCATGCATTATATTTAAAGAAACTAAATAATGAAGATTCTGCATGAATGCATGAATGTTTCTCGCATTTTCATAAAACAACAGTACCTAGAGCCATCAAATTTTGAATAATGTAGTACTCCAACCAAACATGAGCACTTGAAATTCCGAATTTGGAATTGGTTTTATTAGCTATTCCCAATTTTGCAAAACTTTAACGAATTTTTTAATTAACAAACTCATCGATTTAAAAGCGTGCAACGGAAACACTGTACGAAAAAAGAAATGTGTCTCCAGCGCCCGAAACTGTGTATTGGAAATTCTTAAATTTTGCGCTTTTTAAATATTTTGTGATATTGCTGTGGAATTGAATTTTATGGTAAAGTGCGAAGAACATTATATTTAATAAATAAATGTACCACACAAAGCGTTAAAAAATCCTTTTGGGCGCAATATGAGATATGAAAGCTTTCAGATTTTTCTTTAAATAATGAAAAATCTGCATAAATGTATGTATATTTCTCGCATTGTGAAAAAACAACGGTACATAGAGCCATCGAATTTTGAATGACGTAATCCTGCTACGACCAAATTTGAAATTTGTAATTTGATTTATTATCGATTTTATATTTTGCAAAACTTTAAAGAATTTTTAGTAACAAACTCAGCGATTTAAAAGGGAGCAATGGCAACACTCTACGGGTGGGAAAAACCTTTTTGTCTCCAAGGCCCGGAACTGTGTATCGGAAATTCTAAAGATATGCTGCGGCATTGCTATTGAATTGAATTTTATGGTTTAAGTGCAAAGAACATGATATTTAATAAATAAAGGTAAGACACAAAACATTAAAAAAACGCCCTTTGGACGTAACTGAAAGTCTGAAAACTCAGATATTTTTTTTTTTTTTTTTCCCAGTGGCGTCGTAAAATGAATCATTAAAAACGAAGCTGAGCTTCTTAATTACATTTTCCAGCTTTAGAATGATACCGCTAATTTGATTATCCAGAACTCGAAATATTGAATAAATTTGAGTTAAATAAAATTCAAAATTAATGCGAAAGAATTTAGCAAATTTCGTGAGATAGATTATGTTCTGCTATTCTGTAATTTTTAATTAGGACCGTAAAAGAAATGCTACTTGACGAAGAGGTGAAAACTGTTGAAAACAGTCAATTTCCTATTTATGAGAAAACTTTATTATGACTTTGGAGATTAAAAAGTACATATAAATATTATAGTTCTCATTTTTCATGTTTAAATAATTAGTAAGAAATATGGATTCTAATGCAGCAATTGTAGTGTAATTCTAAATGAACTATTTATAACATTGTTATCAATGAAGCAACAATCGTATAATTAAAAAAATGAATGCAAAATTCTATTCTTATTGTTTTGAGCTCAAGTTCTATGTTTCAAGAGCTTTCGAGTCTGAATTAATTACTTTTCAGACTTAAAATTGCAGTATAACTTTTGTATTTAAAATTTTGTTAGCAGTTTGTTAGCAGTTCTAAAATATCATGCAGAATTTTAGCAGTATTAGAAAAGGACTCAAAAAGAGCTGACAAGGAAACTTCCTATCTTTTGGCTGTTTTAATTGTTGAAGTGTATGGAGTCAAAATTAAAGCTACTAACAACCAGTTTTTAAGGTTGTTATTAATTAAAACATCTGTAATTTTTAATAAGCATCATGTTTATGAGGAAATGACATTATCGTTTCCTAGTCATTCCTAGTATCATCAGGGCCGGTGCCAGAGCATATGCAATCGGTGCGGCCGCACCGGGCGGCAGAATTGAGAGAACGCAAAATTTTTAGAACTTTGGAAAGAGCTGGGCGGCAGAATTTTGAAGTTGTAAAGCAGGCACCGTGCGGCAAAACGTCTAGCGCCGGCCTTGAGCATCATTCCAAGTCTTAGTAAATCAGCTTAGAATAATTAGAATTGATTTATAGGAATTTAGCAAAACTGCGCTACAGTAACATGTCATTGGTATAAGTATATCCCAGGAGAAAATATTCTTATGATTATACTATAATGTACCCTTAAAAAGAATGTACTATTTAGCAATCATACTTATTATTGCCGATTTTTCAAGAAACACAAAATTCACAAGGTTTTGCAAGCGAGTACACCATTCAATACTTTACAAATGAGTCGCACTTGATCAAACAAACCATAGGCTTATACACAACTGTCCAGGAGTAATTTAGTCAGGTATTTTTTTAAATGTTAGTCATGTATTTTTTTAAATGTTTTTTAAATGTTAATATAGAATTAATACTAAATATGCATAAATTTTAGACTTGAGCGTTCTTGACGTGCTTTCGTGGTGTAGTGGTCTGCACGCTTGGCGCGTATTCCAGAGATCCGCGGTTCGATTCCCGGAGAGGGCGTTGCTCATTTTTCAAGTCTCCTGCTTCCATAAAATATCGAATGTCTCTGCAATCTAAGTGAAGAAATATTCGACATAACAGACATTTAACTTTTTCTTATAATATAAATTTTGCGTGCGAACAGTTTTACATTGAGCTGAAAATAAGTTTATGTATTCTGAAGTAAAAATTTACATTCATTTAATTAATTATTTATGTGTACTGAAAATTGTTTTTTTCATTTTATGTAAAATTTATCTGGCGAAATCGAATTTAGGAATTTTTTCCTTTGGCTATAAATTTCTTCCTTCTGCAGAGATTGGTATATACGTAAACGAGACATATTTTGTCGAATGCCGTAACAGCATTGCTGTATCCTTTTGTGTTAATATATTCAAAAATTTTAAATGCTATTACGTAAATTACAGCATTATATGTTACATGAAGGGGATTAAACTGAATCCAAATTCAAAATACTTACATGTCTTTTCACTCATATTTCTAACAATTTTATTTCCATAGGGAAAGTTACCAAACACTGATGATATAATAAAATTGACAGTAATTTGTGTTCTATATTCTTAAGCAGAATACATAATGCAGCTCATCAGCGCTCCAGCGGTCGCCCGGGCCGTAGATAGAAGGGGGCAAGGGGGGCATCTGTCCCCGGGCGCAGAATCCAAGGGGCTCCAAACTGATGTTACGACATTGTAGAATTAAACGTTTTCCATCCTTGGCAAGCAGTAAGGGGCGCGAAATCTTCAGTTGTCCCTCTGCACTGAAAACCCTAGCTACGACTCTGGCGGTCGCTTAACACTGATAGTTCGACAGCGGCTCAAATCCCAGCAAACAAGCTGGTTGCAAGATAATTTAGTTATTTTTTCATGTGTAAGGTAAATACAATCAAGTTTCCCTATCTCAAACTTTGTTAAGTCCTCCACGAAGGCATCCCTTCTCTTAGACAGACAGTTCCCGTGCTTTGCCATGATTCAAATAACCACCAAAAAAGAAATGAGGAGAACATGCAGTAGATACTAGCTATTCAAGGGATAGAACAATTATTAATAGATGTAGAAGAGCATTTTTGAAATCATTTCTTGAGTACCAATTCCGGGGAGTTCTAAATCACCGAGAGTTCTTAAATGTTAAATAACTTCAGTGTCTTTAATTGAATCTGAAAATTGGATTGATGGAGTTGAATTTTTTGAATTTTAAAATTTGCGATTTGCTAGAAAAGACGAATTTTCTGCTCAAGTGCTTGCAACAATATTGAAAACTCAAAATTTGCGAATCTATGGGCGACGTGCGTCATTAATTACATTAAATGCTTCTAATAATTCTTCTAATAAATATTTTAGAGTTTAACATAAAAACTCTAAAATTGCAGGAACTGTAAATAATCTAAAGATTTTTAGAAATACAACAAGATTTGACAGTTGAGGAAAATTGAAAAATACACTAATTATCATAAAAGATGAAGTGAAAATAATTATAATGTAAGAAAGAAAATTTTTCTCTTTTCTTTTTGTTTATTTTCACAATTTAAAAAAAATGATATAAATCTAAAATTTGGTTACTTAGGAAAATTGCTATTAATTAAGCATAAAACAATTCAGTGTGAGAATGGTTTTGCATACGAACTGCGACTGCAACACATTTCAACCAGTTTTAACCAGCTTCAGATGTTAAAAAGTTCCAGAATTAAGATCTTCTTATTGTAAATGCACAAAGTTTAAATCTTAAAGTTAAAATAAAAAAGTTTAATAAAGTTAAAATTAATTAATTTGGGCATTTAAAGCCCAAATATTGGAAAATATCATAATTAAGAATTTTTAAATTTTTGCAATAGCATACGTACAAAATAATGATCAACAATTGATTTAAGGCTTTCATACGAATACAATAATCCGAATGGAATGTAAAAGATTATTACTATTCTAATTTATATTGATAGTTGTTACACGACCTTAAAAATCAATATTATAATTTATAAGGCAGACATGTAACTGAAATTATTAAATGCCACAAAAATGCAAATATAATGAGACTTTTCTAATGCGACCACTAACGGCCGCTTCAAGCGATTTTTAGGCCACTTATATAGATGGTTGCATTAGAGAGGCAAATGTATAAAAGCCTGTTTATTTATGTTGTAGGAAACACTTTTAGAGTTCGCCGTAATGAGATTCTCTGTACTTATACAGTTACAAATAATACGTCTTACTAAAACGATCTGACATATTTAGGCTTCTAAAATGATGTCAAAAATTTCAAAAAGGAAATCTAACAGAAAAAAATCCTGATTTGGTTAATTTAAAGCAGTTTAACACATTTATGATAAATAAAACATTAATTAAAGCATCACAGGCTTCAGTATGAGAAAAAATAGCATGATCATCAAATCAGACTATTTAGGTTATGGCAAAGTACCATAAGATTATCTGCCGAAGTGAATATGGATGCCTTCATGGAGGACTGTTTATAGCGAGTAATTGACAAAAATTATTTCATACGTCTGATAGAAACTGACTCGTATTTATGTTACACATGGAGAAAAACACAAAAATTTCCTGATAAGCAGCACATCCGCCATGGTTTGAACGCCAATCTAACTACCAATATTCAACGATTTTTACCTCTCGGCTGCTAGTGGTCAAAGGCCATTTAAGTTATTCTCTGAATTTCAAAGTTAGTCTATGCTTTATTACACAATTATTCATGCTCAGATTTTTGGAAACAAGAGATAAATTAAAAACTGGAATTCTAGGTAACCAAGTTAAATAATTAAATTTATTTAATTTTCCGTTTTGATACGTTTTACGTTATGAATACGAAAAGCTTCCACGTATGACTTATTTGGAGAGTAGAATGAATAAGCTTCTTTAATTTGGTTTGATTTACTTGACTATAACAAAGTGCACGAAAGGTATCTGCCTAAGAGAATGGTTGCCTTCGTGGAGGGCTTCCTAAGGAAAACTAGCTCGTAACCATGTTATATAGGGGAAAAACCACGAAAACCTGCTTTGTTAATAATCGAACCCAGATCTAATAACCAGGGTATTCAGCAACTTAACCGCTCGGCCGCTTTTAAGTTTCCATAAGCTTTACACGTAATTGTAATTAATATAACTACTATAAGTAAAAATCCTTTCTAAGATATCCATCAGCCATCCATCAGATTTCAGCCTATCAGCGGCCGAGCGGTAAAGACGCTGAACACTGGTAGTTCGGTCCGAGATTCGAATACCGCGAATGGGCTGTCTGCATGGGCACTTTCGTGGTTTTCCCCATGTCTAACATGTATACGAGCCAGTTTTCCTTAGAAAGTTCTCCATGAAGGCATCCCTCCCTTTAGGTAGATAGCCCTCGTGCGCTTTGCCATAATTTAAATAATCCTAATCCATCCATGTTTCTAGTTGATTTTTGGTATTCTGTGAAGATCACCACCCTAGAAAGATGATATTCAGTGCAAGCGTTTGTTTATACCTATAGAAATGCCTGTCACTTTTGAAAGTGATCGTCTTAAGGAGATGGTCGCCAATCGTTTATGGGCTACTAGATGGTCCGGCTCTGAGTAGGTTACGCATTGGTGCATTGTAAAATGCATTAAATCCTCTCTAATACGATCATCCACGTTTCTAATTATTTTGGTCTTGGTGGATGTGGTCGTCTTAAAGAGATAATGCTCGGTACAAGTGTTAATTTCTACTCTGAGAAATTATTTTGGAAGAGGTCGCCATAAGAGGGTTCATTGCATATTAAATGTTTAAATCCAGATCGCGTGGTTATAGGATCCATTTTAATTAGATTTTAAAGTTTTAGTAAAATAAAAAATCTGAAAGGTTTCAGATTTTAAATTACGTCCAAAGGGGCCTTCTTTTTAACATTTTGTGTGTTACCTTTATTTATTAAATATCATATTCTTCGCACTTAAACCATAAAATTCAGTTCAAGAGCAATATCGCAAAATAATTTTAAATTGAGCACATTTTTAGAATTTCCGATTCACAGTCTCACGCGCCGGAGATAAAAATGTTTTTTTCTGTACAACGTTGCCATGGCTCGCTTTGAAATTCTTGAGTTTGTTAATCAAAAATTCGTTACAAAATATAAAATCGATAATAAAACAAATTCCAAATTTCAAATTTGGGCTTCCAGTTGCCCATATTCGCAGTAGGATTACGTCATTCGAAACTGGATGGCTCTAGGTACCGTTGTTTTACCACAATATTTGGTGGCAACAGTTTGAAAAGTGAAACGGACATTCAGACTGATTCGACGCAAAATCGCGAAATGAAAACATTAGTCCCACAGGGACTAATAATTTTGGACTAATAATTTTGAAATAAACCTCTTAATTTTAATAACTGTGGTATTCTTGTTTTCAAACTTAAGTGCAAAATTAAACAATTTTTTCCTGTGCAGATACTTTACTTTTAATTAAAATCAAATGAGAAAAGAAATTGTGCGAAAATTAATTAGCTAAAAAATTTAGTACTATTCTTATCGCAAACCGTAACTTGAAATTGCATCTAAAACTGTTTCTTATACCAAAGCTCAGGATGAATTCGTTTTCTGTTATGCGTTAATCAATGTTTCACTAAACCGCAGCTTAAGGCTATAACTACATGCGGTACTGGGAGAGTAATGACTAAAGACCTGACAATGACTGATGCTGGACAATCCGCCTTCCCCGCTGGCTTCCATCGCGAAATCTTCTCGCTCTATACACCCCTCTATTTTTAACCTTAACGGAGAAAACAGCAGCTAGCAAATTGTCTTGCTTCTACTCACACATGTTTCCGGTAATCTGAAGTTACGGTTGTTGAGATAAAACTTTTATCACCCAGCTTGGCGATCTTTTTAAACATGCCTTATATTTCCCATTGCAAACGAAGGGCGACATTTTTTCCGTTCCTTATTTTCCGGGGATATTCTTTCCGTTTCCCTTTTTTCCGGGTGACATTTTTTCCTACAACCTCATTTTGACACTTAAACGTGTCGGCAGTCTTCAGCTTCATATTTACTGTGCTTCAGTTTTATATTTAACGTTTTCTCCTAAACATTGCATATTACTTTAATAATTAGCTAGATTCGTACGAAAACGTTGGGTACTCTTTATGGGTATATGTGTTCATGTATTCATGTATATAATATGTACGTACGTATGTGTATGTATTTAAACACAAACATATGCCCACTTACATACATACGCACGTCAATACATACCTACATTTTTTTAACCGGCCCCGATAACAGGAACAGTACCAAACTTTGTTTAAAAATTCTTTACTTTCTATTTTATAGTCAATCTAGTTTACCTTATATATCTGGATGTTATCGCGGAATTCCTTTATTAATAATCTTCAGTGAAATTTGTTATGTATTAATTTTGTTGTGTTCAGTCATTATATATTATTTTACTGTGAATAGGGAATTCTTAGTGATTACATTAATTTACTGTAAATAGGTAATTTGTATTGTTCTTAACAGAAAATTAATGTTTAATATATAGTTTTGTTTAGACTTTTCGTTCGATTACGGCAAAGCTCTTTTAGGTTGACAGAGAGTTGATACAGCTAAACAGCGAGTTTTTTTTTTCTCTTTTTTTACTTTCGGGAGGGTGGTTGAACACGTGTTTCGGGTTTGGGAGGCGAGAAGGTATTTTCGGCCTTTCTGAAGAAGAGAAATGTGTGATATGTTTATCACCTACCCGTTTCGTAAGTTTAACTGAATCACGATGGAAAATATTCCTGTGGTTGCGCGGGAATTAGAGTCATGTCATCCTAGGTGTGAATTTCTTCAAATTTTGGTAGTTGTTCATCACCTCTGTTCTAGTTGGCTAACTTCATAACACGAACTTCCTTGATCCTTGATGTTTAAGATTGCTAATTTTTAATTTTAGTGATGTTTGAGCGAATTGTGAATTACAGGGGTTACGTTTTGAGCGTCAACCGAGATTTCCTAAGCCGTTGCATGAGAGGCAGAGATGATTTTTTGGCAAATTTTGTTAAGCATATTTATCCAGAACCTTAGCTGTTTTGCATCCTTGACGGCGGGATGCGGTCTGTGATGACCAGGTACCGCCTTCCCCATGGTTTTCTTGTTGCGGGACCGAACCGGGTGCGATGCGGGTTGTTGGCGTGATACTGTCCGGCGAGAAATTTCCCGTTACCCGGACTTGTTGTCTCTCTTTAAAAAAATAGTTGCCTTGTCTCTGATATTTTTTACTTTGTGAAAGAGGGTCATACGGCGAAGATCCAGATTATTGGAGAGAATATAAGTGCAGGACTGTAGTCATCTTCTGTTGTCTGGTTGCCTGCCGTTTTCAATATCGTAAGGACGATTTATTCTAATTTGTGTAAAAATTGTAGGGACAATCGTTTTGAGTAATGTGAACTTCGTAAGGACGATCTTCGACTTTCTTGAAGGCGTTGCTTCACCCGTTAAGATGCCACTGAAGAAAGGACAGAACAAGTATTTCTCCTGCGGTTTACCTAATCAGACTCGAGGTTTGAATGATCAGTCAAGGTGTCTCAGAGAACCATTTTTCGAGTTCGAGGACCATTTTTATGTGGATCTGAGAAGCCACTGAGCGCGCGAGATTCTTTATTGGACCCTTGTGTTACGAAATCTGTGAGTGATTATTTTCTTTATTTTGCTTTTCCTTTAATAATTAATCTTTGGGATTTTGGAATGTTAAATTCTAAAGTTTGAACTATCATTTTTATGTAGATGAAAATTTGAATATTTACTTTTAATCAAATATTAGCTGAGAAAGTGATTTTTATGCCTTTTAATGTTTAATTGTCATGAATTATAATTAAATTAATCAAAGGGAAAATAAATGTTTCTAAAAAGAAATTTTCACTGAAGTAATGTATAGTATAGTATGATATGAAGTAATTTAATTGATTACTAAATGTCTGAAGATAAATTGTTCCACATTCTAAATGTGAATTATTAATTAATGATTTGTAGTATTCATTCTCGTAATGAGAGATAAGCGAACAAATGAGAAATAATGAATAAATTTTTAGATTATGTTTTGTAGGGGTAGCTATTTTAAATTATAATGTTTGGAATATTAAATAAATGTCTTTATTGTTTTAATTATTGTATGTTTTATTTGAGTTTTATCTTGTAGTCTATTGTCAGTAACACATAAGATCCTTACGAAAAATATGGTTATTCGAACCTGGGTAATCTTATTGCGGTAGCAGAAAAATCGTTTTTTGTTGTTTTGTGACTATACGATCCGCTTACTTAATTAGTTTTTATGAACTGGTGATCAGACTTCTTTAGTGTGAGACTTATCTTTCCTTGGTGTTTTGAACAGTTCGTTGTTGTATTTTAAATGCATAGGGTTTAGGGCTATCTCTATAATTGTATTGAAATTTATGTGTTTTCACGTTGGAGAGCTAAAATAGTTTATTTAAATGAGAGATAGAAGATTGATGAATTTGTTAAGGAAATGTATTTTCACATTTTGTTTTGATAAAAAAAATTTTATTCTACCAAAACACCAGGGAGGATATTTTCTTTTCATTCTTTGATTTAAAGAGTTAGGAGTTGATCTGATAAAACTTTATTTTTTTCTGAGTTGTTGTTTTAAGTAATTTTAGTTTAACTTAAGATAGTTTAGTATTCACAAAATATTAGAGTTAAGATTTGATTATTCGAGCAGATTTTTTTTTGTCGTGGCATCAGAAAGGGTTAGTTAAGTAAAAGGTAATTTTAATGTTATTAATTTTTTCTACATAACATATTGTTTAAAGTAGAAAATTATGATTTTATACTATTCATTTATTTTTAATACGATTATTTAATACTTAATACGAATTTAAATTTCCTTTTTTTCAGTACGAATGATTGACAGAAATTTAAACATTTAGTGAAATTTTTACATACAGCAGTGGAAAATGCGGTACCGAAATCCGACACTATAGCACTTATGTCAAGGTTGGGATAAAAAGACGCTTTTTAATGTTTCCACCCTTTAATATACAACGCATATTTGTCCGAACATGAATGGTGTGGTGTATTTACTTATGGCAAAGCACACTAGGGCTATCTGCCTAAAGAGAGGGATGCCTTCGGGGAGGACTTTCTAAAGAAAACTGGCTCGTATATGTGTTGTATTTTATATGTGTTGGGTACGTACTCAGTGATGATTACAAGATGTACACAAACATCGTTTATTCTACATTGCTCATTACTATTCTATATTACAGTTATGATTAAAGATAATAATAGATACAGTTACAGTTACATATATAACATCTCCCTTTTTTATAAAAAATAATAATAGTAGTAAAATTAAACACATTCTTTTAAATAATAAGGTTTTTTAACAGTCCCACCAGATCGAGTGACGTAGTTATGTCCATTTGAAAAATTTGATGATACTATACCTCTTTCACTGTTTGGTGACACAACACTTCTGTTAGATTTTGAAGGACTTACAGGCACATCTAAATTTGTAGTACTCCTACTATTTTCATGTATCTCGGGTTCATCTATAACTTCATTCTCATAGTTGTTTTGTATTGCAAACTCTTCCTGATTAGTTCCTTTAAGAAGGTCTCTTCTGTTTCTTTCTACAATTCTTCCATCTGTTCTTATAATCCTATATGAACGTGGTCTTTCTGCTTCTTCTATAATTTTCCCTCTTTCATTTAGTTTTTTCCCTTTCTCTTTTATGTAAACATGATCTCCTGTTTTCAGTGGTTTTAATGGTCTTGCATTCCTATCATAATAACGTTTTTGTAAGGTTTGTCTCTTCAGTAAATGTTGTTTATGGTCTTCATATCGTTTAGCTTGGACAAAATTCTCTTTTATAGGCATCAATCCATTTACTTTTCTTCTAAACATCAATTCTGAAGGTGACTTAATTTCATCTGAAATAGGAGAGTTACGATATTCCAGTAATACTAAATATGGATCCTTGTTGTCAACTACAGCTTTTTCTAACATTCGCTTGACAGTTTGAATATGTCTTTCAACCATTTCATTAGACTGTGGGTATTTTGGACTTGAAGTTATGGTTTCAAAATTCCATCTTCTTGCAAAATCTTTAAATTTTCTACAATTATATTGTGGACCATTATCCGAATATACTATTTTCGGAATACCACGTCTTTCAAAAAGTGATTTCAATTGCTTTATCACTGCTACACTTGACAAATCTTCCAAATGTCCAATTTCAACATATTTGCTAAAATAATCTATAACTATTAAATAATCCCTTCCTTGAAAGTAAAAGAGGTCTGTTCCCAATACTTCCAATGGACCATTAGGTATTTCTTTAGATATCATTGGTTCTTTAGTATTAGCTTTTTGTAAACTTAAACATGTTTGACAATTCAGTACCAAATCTTCAATTTCTTTCGACATTCCTGGCCAATATAATATTTCTCTTGCTTTGATCTTGCATTTTACTACTCCTAAATAACCATAATGAATTCTGCTTAACATATCTTTTCGTAAACTTCTTGGTACAACAACACAGGAATTTTTAAATATTAATCCATTTGCTTCTGATAGTTCTTCTCTGAAGTTAAAATATGATTTCACCAGTTCTGGAACCATGCATTTTTCATCTGGCCATTCAGTTTTAATTAATTTTCTTAAAACTTGTAGTTCTTCATCTTTTTCTGTTTCCAGTTGAAAAACTTCCATTTTACCATTAGACATTGGTATACATTCTAAAACCAGTCCCACATAAGCTTCTATATCTCCTTCAAAGAAATCAGATCCTTCATCAGTGAATGATCTTGATAATGCGTCCGCTATAAAAAGTTCTTTTCCTGGTTTATATTTTATCTCAAACTGATATGGCTGTAATCTTATACGCATTCTGTGTAGTCTTACAGGGCATTTTTTTAATGGCTTTTTGAAAATTGATTCCAGTGGTTTATGATCACTTTCCACAGTAATATTTTTTCCAAATATATACTGGTGAAATTTCTCACACGCAAATACAATAGCTAAAGTTTCCTTTTCAATTTGAACATAATTCTTCTGTGTATCTGTTAATGCCTTAGATGCATATGCCACTGGTAAATTATTCTGCAGTAAGACTGCTCCTAGTCCTTCTTGAGATGCATCTACAGATAAAACTACTGGCATGTTTATATCATAATACTGTAAAACTGGTTTATTTACTAAGACATCTTTTAGTCTTCTAAATGCTTTTTCATGTGTTGCATTCCAGTTCCAGATAACTTGTTTTTTCAACAAATCTCTTAAACATGATGTCAATTCTGATATATTAGGTATAAATCTAGAAACATATGTAATCATTTCTAAGAAAGTTTCTAATTCTTTCACATTTTTTGGTGGTTTTATATCTAGAATAGCCTTAATTTTGTCTTCATCTGGTTTTAAACCATCTTTAGAAAATATATGTCCCATATATTTCACTTCATTCAACCCAAATTTACATTTATTTAAATTAAATTTAACATTCTTTTCTCTGGCTCTGTCCAACAACTTCTTTAATTTTAAATCATGTTCTTTTTTATCTTTACCCCAAACTAATAAGTCATCTATATATATTTGAACTCCTTCTAAATCACTAAAAATTTCAGAAAAACTTCTGTGGAAAACTTCTGGTGATGAACTCAGTCCATATGGCAACCTCAAAAAACAATATCTACCAAACGGAGTGTTAAATGTAGTAAATTCACAACTTGAATCTGACAGTTTAATTTGCCAAAATGCTTTATTTGCATCTAAAATACTAAAGACCTTTGCATTTGTCATTTGAGATGAAATTTCTTCAAAGGTTGGTATGTGATAATGTTCTCTCAATGTATTTTGGTTAAGGTGCTGAGGATCTAAACACACTCTTAAATTACCATCCTTTTTCCTTACTACCACTAATGAATTCACGAATTCTGTTTGTTGGTTAACTTTCTTTATAATACCATCTTTTTCCATTCTTGCTAATTCCCTTTTTAATGGATTTAATAAGCTAAGTGGAATTTTCCTACAGGGCTCTGTTTTACCAACAGCTCCTGGTTTTAATTTAATATGATATGTATATCCAGTTAAATTCCCAGTTCCTTTAAACAAATCTTGATATCCTTTTAAAGATTCTGGTAACTTTTCATTGGAATCAGGATTTACTGTACAAATCCTTTGAATTAGGTTTAATTTTTGCAATGTAGGTAAACCTAAAATAGCTGGAACAGTTTTATCACATGCTACGACTTGAAATTCTACTTCATCCTTGTCCCCTTTCGATGTCTCACATAATAATTTACATTTTCCGACTACATCAATTGTAGTACCATTGTAATTATTTAAAGTGACTTTTGATTTAGTCAAACATTTCTCTCTTAAATTTAATTGTTTAAATTTAAGCAATGGGGGCACATTACACTGAGCTCCAGTATCCAACTTAACAAATAAATGTTTAGATATGTTTACTTTTAGTTTTTCAAACTATTCTGTTTTAATTTTAGAAAATGGATTTGTATCTTCTACTGACCCTAAAATATATTCATTACCATTATTATGTAACTCATGCTCTAAATTATTCTTTAAACATTAACATTTTTTAAGTGCACATTTTAGAAAAGTGAATTTTCTTTTTACAGTACAAGCAAATCTTATTATAAACAGAACAGTTGTATAACTTATGAAAAGTTCCACATTTTCTACATGGTTTTGGATTATTGTACTTATTTCCTTGATAGTTTGAAGAAGAATTAGTACTTTGTTGCTTTTGTTTTACATGCTAGTTTTTCTTACAAGGCTGACTTTTTTCCTTTGAAGGTGGAAATTTATTACGTTTGATCGCTTCTATTTTATTTTCTTCAGTCTCTATTTTATTTTCTTCAGTTAAAGTTTTCAGTTGAAGTTCTGCTAATTCAGAAGCTTTACACATTTTAATACATTTCCCCAATGTTAACTGATCTTCCCTTAATAATCTATCTTTGAGATTTTTATTTAGAATTCCACTTACTATTCTATCTTTTATTAATTTATCTTTTAATTCTGCAAATCCACAGTTGCTACTTAATTTCTTTAAATCGGTTAGAAAGTCATCAAACGATTCACCTACATGTTGTGTTCGACAGAAAAATATATGTCTATCTACACTTTCGTTTGCTTTCGGTATGCAAAAATTTTCGAAAGCTTCAATTACTTTGTCAACATCCTTCTTATCTTCTTCACTTAAATTAAAAGAATTAAACTTTTCAAGTGCTTCTTCACCAATAATATGCAACAAAATAGCTACTTTAATTTCAGGTGATTTAGTAATACCACCAGACGCTAACATATAAATTTGGAATTTTTGTTTCCATTTCTTCCAATTTTCGCTTAAATTTCCTTCGAAACTTAGATTACTTGGTGGCTTTAATCCATCCATATTTAATTTAGGTCTTTAAATAGTTTATATATACGTATTTTTAGCCTCTTCCAATAAAAATAAACAACGCACTTACCAGCGATATAAGTTTCGATTTCTCAGTAAACAACTTCCCATCATGTTTTTGTTTAGAATATCTTTACCCACGCTGCATGGTTCTTCAAAAAAGATTTTCTTTTTAATCTACCTTCGGCTGCGCCATGTGTTGTATTTTATATGTGTTGGGTATGTGCTCAGTGATGATTACAAGATGTACACAAACATCGTTTATTCTACATTGCTCATCTACTATTCTATATTACAGTTATGATTAAAGATAATAATAGATACAGTTATAGTTACATATATAACAGTATACATCTTACACATGGGAAAAACCACGAAAACACCATGCAGCCAGCCCGTTCGCGAGATTCGAACCTCGGACCGAACTACCAGCGTTCAGTGACTTTACCGCTCGGCCGCTGTTGGGCCTGAACGTGAATGATCTGTGCATTTGTGTTTGGTCGTAAAAGCGTCATCAGTTAGCATTTTACTGCATTATACTTTGTTTTATTGTAATATAATTATTATGCCTTCTGTTGTTGAAATATTCAATAAAAAGTGAATTTATGGCTATTTGAATCCACATAATTACTAATATGCAAAACAAAATAATGTACCTAAAATAATGAAATTATCGAAGAGAGGGAAGAATAAGTTCTTCTACAAATTGAGCCGCCCGAATCCTTCTGCTTTGTTTCTTTGCTCTTTATCACTATACTAGACAAAGCTCTGTGGTTTGATGATTGAATTAGGTTTTCATGAAGCCTGACTATCTCCTTTAGTAAAATTTTTTACAAAAGGATTAATATTCGTCAAGAACCAACAAAAATAGAATATTTATTTTCATCAGATTTCTTTGCACATACAAATAGAACAAAAGAGTTTTACGAGATAAATAATATGTATAATGATTATCTTTTACATTATTTAATTATAGGCAGAAAATTAAAAGACTAAGCAAATTAGTAACAATCTTAATTTTATTTGGTTAGAAAGTGAAAAAAAAAATGTCGTCTAAATAGTCAAAAGTTCCAAGTACTGGATTCCGAGTAACTGGAGTTCTGTTGCATAAATTTAGAATTATACAGCACAGTCTTACCTTTTCCATTTTAGATAGATGTAGGGCATAGGCATCCCTCGCTCTAAATTGCATGAAACGCATGTTGCAAGACTGGCTCAGTTCTGTGATGATACGGACACTCGGAAACAATCTGCAAAATGACAGCAAAAGGAGAATATAACTAAAAAATAAAAGGATATAAATACCAATCAGAATTTTAAACCCCAAATAACTTTAAGATTTATGGCTATATGCAAACTACCGAGTGGATATCTCAGGGATAAGTAAATCGAGCAATGGCATCAATCTGTCGACGCTAAGTTCCCAAAATTTTGCTTATCAGGAGCAACAACCTGATTCAGCATGCGAAACGCTTCTGCATGCATTTAAGGCGATAGAATAAGTCTTTGGAGATTAATTAGGTGAACATTTTTTTTCTATTGTGTTTGCTAGAGCTGAAAAGAATCAAGTCTGATTTATATAAGTATTTACCTAATTCGCTTGAAATGACAACTGTGGTACCGGATGATTTTGATTTTCTGTTTAAGTGGTCTTATCGGTATTTATATAGGCACGCAGAGATGCTGGTTGCTTCCAAAGTTGGTCATCGTAATCAGTGATTACCACAAAAGGATTCACATTTTTACTTCCTTGTACGAAGTAAAGGAAGTAAAAATGTATTTAAGTATTGTAATCGCGAAAAATTTCGGGTATCATATTTCACCGAAAATATCCATTTTGATCGCTATCGAATGCAATTTAACAATGCTTTTGCGTGACATCTGTACATAAGGACAGAATAAAAGACTCTTTTCCTCTAAAAAAATTATAAAACTGATTTAAAATGGATTCTGAAGAGACTTTATTTCGTCTGTACGTACGTACGTACGTATGTATGTATGTATCTCGCATAACTCAAAAACGAATAGCCTCAGAACGCTCAAATTTTGCATATAGGACTGCTATAACATGTAGATGTGCACTTCCCTTTTTGGTTGCAATCCACCTCACTAAAAGTATATAAATATATGCATATATATATCACTCTGTTATTCGGCTCAGTGAGCTCAGTTTCTTTACTCTCATATGTTTGTAAATTGTGCATTTTTTGCTTTAAAAATGATTGAATTATGCTGTTCATTTTCTTCCGGTTAAGGGTTTTCTGCCTTTAGTTAACCTACATGTTATAGTTATAGAATTATCACAATTTCTAAGTTGTTTAAGTGCGGCTAACCCTAATTTGTTTGCCACACCAACCATATTTGTTTATATTTGAAACTTAAAAGTATATTGGATTTGTTGCCAATCTAGAGAAACTAAGCTTCGCAACAACAGCGTAACGTCTGCTTTTATTATTGCGAATTAAATTATGCTTAATCCATTCTGGACTTATCATTTAAGTTATTAAATTATCTCATATATTGACTCAGCATAGCGTCTCAACAAATTAAATCAGTTTATACGCCTTCAGTGTGTTTTTGCCGAGTGAGACCAAAAGTAAACTTTCAGTTTTGTGCACCGAAAAATATGCTTTCTTGTCCGATGGCCGAATTGCTTGTTTTTGCGTAGAAACTGTAATTTTAATTGTTTTAACTGTACTTGGTTTTTTATGTTTTTCTACATTTTTCAATTTTTAATGAAAATATTTAGAATTTTTACGTATTTTTGCCTTGAAGCGAACTGAATTAATCAGTAGCGCATTAGGTAAGCAGCGCTTAATCGTCTGTGAAAAACTGTTTCATTTTTATTTGTTTAATTTCTTTTATATATCGTTTTAGATTTATTATAGTATTTGAATAGAACATATGGTAATTCTTGAGATGATATAATTTTTGTGCACTCTGAGTTATAAAATGAATGAGATGTAACGTTGTTATGTGAACCTAGCGCCAAAGTGTTGCTATGGTAAATAAATATGGTGAACGTTAAAGAGTACATTTTATTATATTGTGGTTTATGCTCTATTGCCGAAGTATATTTAATTCAAAATTCGTTAACTGTTAATTCAATATGTTTAAACGAAATGCAGGAAAATTGCGTATAATTTAATATTCCGTTTAAGGAAGTCATATGGTGTACACATTAGATTTTTTAGTTTCACGATAATTATGTCGCAGCCATCCATTGGGTTGAATTAGCAATGTCGGCCATAAAACTCCATTATCTGAAATATTTTATGTAGTTAACTGCATGATTTGTGTTTCTTACCCAGTATGTAGCAGGTCATGGCATCTTCCCTACACATTTCTTTTTTTCGTCATTTTCATATGCGACGAACAGGGAGACCCAATCATCTGAAACATCCTCAAAACACTGACTGGATATTTAAAAGATTTAACATTAAATCACCAGATGTAATGAACAAACTAGCCAATGAAGGTAGGAACTAATGTCAAGTAACATAAAAGAACATTAAACTTCTGTTACTAATAATAGCATCGGTGACCTGCGATCTTTCTTTATTGAAATATGGTATTAGGAATGTATTTATTAGTGTATTTTATTTTATTTATTATTAATTACATTAAGATCGTATTATATTTTCAAAGATTTATGGATATTTATGGGGAATATGCTATTAAAGAGCGTAGTATTGTTGCGAATTTTGTATATATGTGAATAATTTTTGATGAAATTATACGTGAAATTGTAGTATTTTTTTGGTATAATGTAACATGAAAATCTAAAGAAGCAAAACTTTGCCGGAAACGTAAAAATGCAGGGGCAAGTCTATTTAACATAGAGTAAATATCTCGCGAATTGGGCGAGATATTGTCATGCTGGCGCTGTTTTTTGGAGACTAATTTCTGCCGCCAAATCTGGTGTGAAATCGGCAAAAGTCACCAAACTAGGCGACCATTCGGCGGCATTTCGGTCCGGCCCCTGTACAATTGTAACAGATATTGTAACTGAATAATTGTAATGAATCCTTATGTAACTGCAGCCGTATCTGGCCCTCATATGCCTTCCAATAATTTCAGGAAATAAAATTTGCTAGAGATTTCCAGGCGGACGGTTAATGCTATGTAAGACTGTAGAGAGCATTTGCTCTCAGTTTTTAATTCAGATCTGAATTCAGAGTATTGAGATATCCGTGAGACCTCCGCCTTTTGGATGAGTTTCGTATTACGTTGGGTTTAATGTTCTTAATAGTTTGAAGTGTAGTTACTAATTGCACTCTGTGACACTGTGAAGAGCAGTGATACTATGAGAGTATTTTTTTTTTTTGGAAAATTCCAGAATTGTTAAGTATTGTTTTCGGTAAAACAAATTTTATTAAACTATCATCATTCAATTGATTGCGAACCCAAGCGCATGCAACAGTGTAGTAGCTGAAAATCTTACTAGTAGAACAATTAGGAGAGAAAATGTAGAAAAACATAATGCGATGCAATGAATACTAGTACCGCTAATGTAGTTTTGATATATACAGACAAGTGTAATAATTAAATTGGGAGATTGCTTTACCATGACCTGTAACCACAGTTTATACATTAAAATACACAAAAACGGAACATTGCATTAGCGGAATTTAGCAGTGGAGCATCGTACATACTTGAACATTGTTTGAACGGCTACAATGGTGTTACAATCTGCCAGGTAATCTTCTTCGGCAGAATTGGAAGATTCTTTGTTGACGACTACCACGCTGTCAGCCAGATTGATGCCCGCACGCAACAGGTCATCTAAGCTGTAAAAGAGAGAAAAAACACTTAGCGTAAAGCATGCCCAAAAGAAAATAATTTTAAGTACTATTGTACCTGTGTTTTTCTTAAAATTATCTTCTTCAAAAAGGCTTCAGAAAGGATTTATTATTCGGGAATAACTATTGTCATCTCTTATTTTGCTAAGAAACTAAGAATAGGAATTGTAAATTCCTTTTCTTGGAAAAATTAATTCAGTTGATCGTTTTATCCAAAGTTATTGACGTAGGAGAGCTGATTAAACAGGAATCTAATACTTGAAGTACATTTCAAATGATTATGAATACTTAGCTTTTCTATGCAAGGCATAGATTTGGCTCTTACATCCTAAGTGCCCAGAACATTAATCACTCATTATCATGGGACTCATTCCTTAGGAAAATAAGAAAAACTAAAATACTAATTCACCAATCCACATGCCGCTGTACTTAAAAAAAAAAAAAAAAAAAAAAAAAAAAAAAAACCACGAAGCATTTTATAATACATACTGAATGTGGTAGATATTACTGAATACTAGCTGAGGCGAGATGAGATTCATAGATAGCAGAAATGGCATTTCTTTAGAAATATCTGAATATCTTTTCTGATAAGGGCTTTTAAATGTTCCACTGGCATTGGGTTATCCAGCGATTTCATGCCTATTAGAAATTCAGACTGCAATAAACGCTTAATTTTATAAATTTCCAGTGTAGTTTCGAAGGTTTTAGTACGAAACCCTCTTCTTCACCTTCTGGAGTGAAAATGACGAAAGATAAGTTTGTGCTCATGCGATACCACCGAAAATAATACATTAGAAAATTTGAGGAAGTTCCATCAAACCTCCCCTCCCAATAAAAACAAGCAGCTGCTGGCGACGTCTATTAATGAAAAATTAAAACTACACTGTTGGCCATTAAACTTGCAGCACCAGGAAGGAATGATCTAACGAACGTCAAAATAGCATGAAAGTAAAAAGAGTTTGGGATATGCAAATTAGTATTTCAGCGCATTTAGACGACGCAGAAGGGAGAAACGACATTTGAAGCATAAAAAAAAAAGTTGTGTGTTGGATTTCTCATTCGAAAAGCTCTTTGTAAGGTCGGAGGTTGCTCAGAATATCGTGTTATGCCCCGAACAAGAAGATAAAATGCTTACTAGCAAGTGTTGGAATTCGATAGAGGCAGGATCGTTGCCCATCGAGAGTGTGGATCATTGCTCCTTGATATCACCCGTCACACTGGTAAACATCCAACCACTGTCATACGAATATGGAATCAATGTGTAACAGAGGGTCATACTGAATGGCATGCAGGATCTCAACGCTCGCCCGACGAACTCCTGAGAGGACAGACATACTGCGAGGTCTGGCCTGAAAAACCGTACAGCTACACATATTAGTCATTATGGACCATTAGTCAGGAAATGGACATGTTTCCAGCACGCTCAGTATCAACACGGAAACCATTTTTTCGGTTTTCCTTGTCAATGCAGAGTAGAGGGATACAGCGATTCTGATGCGTTGAACGACAAAGCTGGATACAAGAGTGGCACAATGTTGTCTTTTCAGACGAGTCCTGCTTCTACGTGCAGTATTCTGATGGCCGTATACGTCGTATACGTGTCTGGAGGCCCTGAGGAAACCGCACGTCGCCTCCTTGCACTTGAAATCAGCATAGGTGCCGTGAACCTGGTGTGATGGTTTGGGTAATCATTCAGTACACGACACGCATATCTCTAGTTCGGATCGACGGTAATTTGAACACAAATCGGTACATTTCTGATATCGTACGTCCAGTGGTTGTGTCCTATCTCCGAGGCCTGCCAAACGCCATCTTCCAACAAGATAATACCAGACCACATGTTGCACGTCATGTTCTGACCTTCCTCGATACACAGGGTATTCGATTGCTGCCCTGGTCTGAAGGGTTTCCAGATATGTCACCCAATGAAAACATCTGGTCATGAGTTGCTGAGAGACTAGCCCGCCAGCACTCTCCAGATAATACGGTTCATGAAGTGTGCCATACACTTGAAGTAGCATGGAATGAGTTGCCCATTTCTATCACTCAAGCCTAGTTCGGCTCCATGCCTAACCGGGTAAGGGCCGTTCTAGCTTCAGGAGTGGTAGCAGTTTCTACTGATTTCGCACTCCTGTAAACTTCCAAACTGCTTACAAATTTAATCATTTTGTCTTCATGCCAGTCAAGTTTTTTGAATAATTATGGCTTCAGAAATATGGAAACTATGATTTTTTGAAACAATTTGAGTAACAGAGGATTTGCATATTTCATTTTCCTAATATATGATTCATATTCCTTAGGGCGAAGTTTTAAGGTTCTCTTAGTTTGACTAATATATATTAAACCACACTGGCAAGGTAGCATATATTGGTCAAACTAAGCAATCCATTACAAAATCTGCTTATTTTGGTTATCTTTCTCTACTTTTACATTTTTGCTATGTATTTTAAAATCACCATGTGTAATGTAGCTGTACTGTTGCTTTTATGCTCTCAGTTTCTGTTTAAGCAAATATAACCGATATTAGTACTTTTATTCCCTGAAATTCAGTCGAATAGATTAATTTAACAGCTTTTTTCATTTACATGATGTTCTTTTACCTTTCTTGAAAATTTCCCAAGCCCCTCATAATAGAGGAAAACTGCAGCACTTACTCGTCTATGGATCCAAGCATCCAGTACACGAGCGGAAACCAAGAAATGGCATCCAAGAATGCAGGATGAGGTCTAAAATAAAATAAAATAAAATAAAAAGACGGAACAATATTTACTTAATTTAAAGCGAAATCAAATGATCAATATTTTACGACTTTTGAAATTGTGCGCATCGAAATGCCTTTCTACTTTAAAATATATATAAGCTACGGTTTGATCATGAACTAGCGCTGCTTAATAGGTCTTTTTTAAAGCGTTTAACCAAACAGGTTTATGAAGCGTTTAAGCAAACTCTTTATAAAAGAACAAATTATAAAAATAAAGTTAAAATATAAACAGTTATACACAAAGACTTATTAACAATAAATGCAAATGGTTAAAACATTTGAAACTAAACTTACATAAAGGGAATAAAGGTAGTGGATTTTAAGTACGATGCGAGAAAAGTATATGTGCGAATTCAGGTAAATATAAAAGCAAAGAAAGCATCGAAAATAAATACAGTAATGACAGAAACTTTGTAAACATTATGTGTATTTCGCATGGTTTCTTGCGCGCATTCCAGAGGCTCATGGTTCGATTCCCGGCGAAGGTGTTGCTCATTTTTCAAGTCTCCTGCTTCCAATTAATCTAATGTGTCTACAGTGGCGCCCGAAATAAAAGGGTGTGGATGATGATTCTCTACACCCAGGATTTGGCGATTGGGTCGCCTAAAAACCCCAGTTGGCTTTAAAAGGGGAAGTATATAAGGTATTTCTCCCGCCGCCTTGGCTTGCCTTCGTGGTGTGGTGGTCTGCATGCTGGGCGCGCATTCCAGAGGTCCGCGGTTCGATACCCGGCGAAGGCGTTGCTCAATTTTCACTTCTCCTGCCTAAAAAAATACCTAATGTCTTTGCAACTGTTCTAAGATTCATTAAGAATTAAAATTACATAAAAGAAGAAATAGAAAATAGTATAAAAGAATATAAAATAGAAAAACACTATTGAAAAGCCTGATGATAGTTTGGAGATGTTTTCTCTACGAATGGAATTGACCTTTCATATGAATAAAAGATGCGTAGACAGATTATAAGAAGATGATGCTAAAAACGGCGATACTCATGCTTGTTCAACTGTTGTGTTTATCAAGGGTGAACGACTCAAAGCAAAGAAGTAAACACATCAGAGCTTAGTTACGAGAACGCAGGGAAAAGAAACATTCTAACTCATAAAAGCGTAATGACTATGAAGTGTAATGATAAGCGTTATTTTTAAATTGTGCAGGTTATACGATACTATAATTTTCATAGATTTACAGAATCCCTTCGTGCACAACTTTGATAATAATTCCATAAACTTCTCTACTTCTTTTGAGAAGCTTAGTAAATGAAAGAATATGTTATAAACAAAGCCCATAAGTACCCTTATATGTATTGAATTACAGTGTTTGCGTCTGGGATACAGAGCTAAGAGGATTTCCACTTACTTCTTTTCGAGGAGCAATACGATGGGCCTGAGCGTTTGGGGACTGTGGAAATGAGCTCTGAGAGGAACGATGAAATTGTATATGCCATTGCTGGCGTAGTCTGCAGCCAGAATGATGCAGCGATTTGGCCAGTTGTAATTCTTTGCTGTACGGAACGTGCAATGATCGCAGACCTGCAACGATACGGAGCCATGCAAATAATTTCAGGCAAATTTCTATCTAATCACTATTCAGATTTTACCAACGCACTGAAAGAAAGTTCATGTTCCGTAATTTTTAGTTGGAAATAAAATGAGCCACCCTTACTTATTTTCATTTCATTAAACTAGGCTCTCCTTTGCTGTCACTTTTGTCGAATGTTTCGTTTTCAAATAATTATAAATATAATTAATCTTTTCGTTTTCTCAATCTCGCACAATTTCAGCATTCTAAATTTTATGTTTCTTTTTTAAAGACAGACACACACACGTATTACTTCTTTAATAATTGTAAAAATTAATGGATTTGTTACTCTGAATTTATTTGCGCGATGTAGAACTGCTCCCTTCATTCTCAGTATCAGAAGCATATCTTGAAGATGATGAAATCCGTAATTAAAATATTTCGCTAAAATAGCCTCTTCTATTTTGCTAAAAACTCAAGCGTAACTAGCAACATACTGAGCACAGAAACACAATATACGGTTCTAAGCTTTTCGGAGAATATAGGAAAGTCGCACTCTTCACCAAAAATTGCTTGAAGATATTCTTACCTGAGATAAGCTTCTTACCGTTTTTAGACATGCTGAAATAGGACTATCAACAGGTTATTGCAGCATATCTCGCAAATATTCCGAAGTGCTTCGTTAATAAAGTTTCCTAAATGTTTTAATATGTATGGCTTACTTTTGCCAGCATGACATTTCAGTTTACAGATATCACAACAGGTCATTGATTTATAACAAATATATCTACTACTTGCTTTACAAATCTTTCAGTCACTTGTAACCACCCTTCTGCTCTATAGGGTTACTACAAAAATATAGCTGTTTCTTTTGGGGATGGCTGCTTAATGAAATATCCATTATTTTGTGCTCACTGGTTAGAAGATCATGCGTATTAATCTTTGCCCAATTTTTACACATTTGTGCACACATTTCGCCTATCTTTATCGAAGATTAAACGCCTGAAGTTATACGAAATTCCGAATTTACGAAAAAAAACAGACAGTTGCAAATTTAAGTTTTCATTTAAAAGACATTAACAAATAATTTGTTCATTCAAATAGAAACGAAACTGTACAGCTTCTTACCTGAGATAACTGAAGACAGCAGAGTGGTTTCTTGACTTTGAGCAAATAACAGAAAGTAGGACTCACGCCAACATAGGGAGAAACAGGAGGAAAACCACGGAGAATTCTAAAATTAAACACAGATAAACTAATTTCAGAAGTTTCAAAATATTCCGTTAATTACAAATGATTTTATTTCAGTTGCACCCAGTTTACGTAATATACTCATTTTAGGTTATTTATAGTTAGTGTAAAATTTACTTACACAACGCTCTAAGCATTCAAGAATAAAATCGACGTGAGATAAAAATGTCACATACATTTCATAAACGCTAAATCTTGTACATTGGTTCCAAATTTTTTTTGTGTGCAAAAATGAAATTTAAAAAATATTTATGTATACAATTAATCCTTAAAGTGCTTAACACTTACTGCACCTGAAAAGGATTTTCAGCACTATAAAGAATAGCTTTAAGATAGAATGTGATCTTTTTGGCAATCAAATTTTGTGGCTATTTGTAGCTTTGGCACAAAATTTGCGTCGGTATTTCTTCTTTTCAGTGGGGTTTTCAACAATGAAAATGGAAATAATTGTCGTTTCTAAAGAAAAAGAAGTTGTACTTTTGGAGAATAGCTGATGGAGGTTGACGTGCAAAAACAGCTTTTATGAAAACTATCCCAAAGGTTTTATTTAGGTCTAGGGAGTAGCAATTACGTTATCATACCATTGTAAAAAAACTAAGAACAATCCCTGTGTTTTAATGCCTTGTTCTAGCGCTATCATTAATCAGATAGAAATTTTCACCCATTGTTGCAATACATAGTCTCACAAATAGTGCAAAGACCTGATAAGTCTTTTCTGAATAGATTTTTAATTTCTTTGGAATTGTTTTCGGGAGCGAAAAATGACAGAATGGTTCACATAAATGAAATTAACTACTTCTTTAATGATTTCTGCTGTTCTGAACCTCTCAACAAGACTTCAGCATTAAGAATCCGATGGGAACTCTTAGTGGGAAAATAAATTTCATCTAAATTCAGTGTTAACATTATTACATTAAAAACCTTTTTTTGACAAATGAAACTCGTAGGCGCAAACGAATGAGTTTGACTTCACGCTTGGCTCGACCAGCGGCCGAGTGGTTAGTACTGCTGAATGTTAAGAATTCGACTCAAGTTTGATCCCAGGCGAAAGCACCGGTAGCATGGTTGGGTTTCCACATGCATTACTTGAAAACAAACCTGTTTCCCTTAGAAAGTTCTCCACGAAGTCCTATTTTCTCTCAGACATATATTCCTCGTGTGCTTAGCTATAGTCATTAATCTAACTTAATTTCACGCTTAAATGTGGATGATTTCTGAAGGACAAATCGGTTTTGGACTCAAAACTGGAGTTTAGCATCTTCTCATCGTGACTCAATTAAACCAGCCGATAAGCTATTTGATCATTTTCATCACGTACTTAACTTTTATGAGGTACTCTATTACTGTAGCGAAATGTGTTAGACAACGTAGGATTTTTAATACAGTAAGCATGACATTTAGTCAAAGCCAGTCATATGGTCACTTAATGTCAGTCACATAGACAGTTTTAATTAGATGTATAAACTGACTGTGAAATATCTGGAGCATATTATTGGCTCCGGGGATGCCAGAGAAGAGATCTTGGGTGTAAGATTAACCGAACTGTGAGGAGAGAGATTGATTGCTTTGTAGTTTAAACTGATTTTGACCTGCGTTAGCTGACTGAATCTCTGTAAATACGAATAAAAGGCTTACATGAAGATGATGTAAATGCATTGAACTGGAAAAAAAATTACAGCTCATAAAAATTACAGCCCGGAACGGAAAAAAAATTACAGCTGCCATACTAACCTTCACTTTGCAGTGTGTAGTATGTCTTTGTAGTTTTCTACATTCATAGGCGATGATTTCGGTTACTTTTAAGAAACTACGCATTTCTGATCGAAAGTTGATGCACTCCAAATCCTTTGCATTTTATTACGCTTTCTGCGTAATAATTATGTCAGACCTTGTAAATTAAATGATAATGCGATTATATCATACATTTATTGATCGTTTTCCACAGATGATCTAGCTAAACGAAAACAAAGGAATGATTTAAGCATAGTTATTCTAATTTGAACAATCATTTGATTTGTAAACATATAAGGTCATTATTATTTAAATTAACCAGTTATTATGATTTAAACCATTACTATAACTTCTCCTTTCCGGTTCCTCAACAGAACGCAAAACTGTTTGAGAGGATTTAAATTGAGGTTTTGGGATTGTAAGACCGAGCGTGTTTCTGCGTATGGCGGCACGTTACTAGATTTTACCAGCTCCGATAAGATTTAAATTATTCGGCTCTTCGTCATAGCTCCCGTCATTTAAATTGTTACGGCGACTGAAGTTCTGAGCCAGCTTAGCGTAGAATTAAATTATGTAGTCCTGACTACTAGATTACATTTTAAATTTAAAGTTTGACAGTTATTTTAAGTTGCATTTCAAGTGGTGGCTAATTATGTGCATTTTAGGCAAGACGTGCATTTTACATTTAATTACGTTTAATTTTTACTTTAAGTTCTGATTTAAATAAAAAGATTACTTTAACCTTTTCAAGACTGCGTAGTTGACTTCAGACACGGCGATAATTTGCTTAACGTATGTTAGGAGCATGATACTAGTTTATACTATCAAAGCAAAACAAACTCTATAAACAATTTTTTTGTATTGCATAATCTCAGGATTAGTATAATCTACTTAATTTCTACCGATTCTTAACGTAATTAAGTGCACCGAATATTTAATTCCATTTGGATTATTTTAAACCTGCTTTTCTCTACAGAAGTAGAATCAGATCGTATCCTAACATTTTAATAGAGAGTAAATTCTATTATTGTTTCGAAATTCAGTCCTTCCTTGCGAATTTAATTTTGTCTGAAAGCTATTTAAAGCACTCATATCAAAAGTTTTAAAAACGGGTTCTTAAAAACGAAACACTACTATCAAAGAAGTTTGCATTTATAACCGAAGCAATATTTTACTTATTCTACTTTAAATTGTGTATCCTTAAAAATTGTTTATATAGAGTTTATGTAATCTAATGCAACAAAGTTGCCACAAATTCTAGAAGTTGCTACAAAATGTATAAATTATCATGCCCTAAATGTAGTAAGAGACTTTGGTTAGGAGAACAACAACAGAAATAACAACAAAAGCTTTTTGTGTATTTTTTAACTGCCGCTTAAATGAATACACAAAGAAGAAACGAGAAAATAAATAGTTAGGCGTATTTTCTACCCTCATTTTACTAAAAAATGAAATGTTAACTTCAAAAAAATTGTAGCAATTAAAATAAATAGCGTGGTATTTAGGAATAAACAGTTTAATTAAAATAGTAATTTTTAAAGATTTTTATCCGAATAATTTGCGATCCCACAGGGTACAGATAATCGAAGTAAATAAGCTAATTAAAATACTTTTGATACCCAAATTATAGCATTAACTTTGAATTTGGGCACATGTTTAACGATCATCTCCTGTCGAAGATGTCATTAGTTTTTACATTATGTTACTGGTTAGGATGATTGATCAAGACAAAACACAAGAGAGCTACGAACAAGATGCCTTTGTATAGGGCTCATATTCACTTTACAAATGAGCCAAACCACGAAAACTCTCATGCAGCGCACACATTCGCAAGGATTTTGAACACAGATCGAAGTATCAGTGTTCGGCAGTCTCATCTGGTCAGCCTCTGGTGCCACGGCATTCGGCACCGATTTCTTAGCATACGTTCGTTATGGCAAATTTCAAGAATAGCTCGTACCTATTGAATATGTTGGATAACTTCGTCGCCGCTTTATGATAAGATAACAGCGATGACTTACTCGCAACTTTCGGCTGGAGTAACCCAGGGAATGTCGAGATATTTTTCTTGCTCCGCTTCCATGGCATCTTCTGCACCATCACACACAGAAGTAGTCACATGGATCCCTGGCGGGTTAAAGCTGTTGACGACGGGCATGATCCCGCTGCGCTTGAGACCGCTGAAGCTCGTGAAAGCTGGGGGATGACTTTCAGATAAAGGAACTTGCAGATGACTTCCGAACCTCCTCGCTTGGTAAGAATTCCCTTTCAGCTCAGCTGGGGGAAGAAGGTGAGGTTCTATTATCAATAACCAAGTTTGGTACGGTTATTATGTTAGTTTTTCATTATAAGTTATTTTTGAATTTCACATGGTTAAAAGTTTGCAAAGATTCTCACAAGAATTAACTATTACTTAGCATTTAAGTGCAATTAAGATATAGAAAGGTTTGCCCATGCAAGTACAGAAACTATCTTTGAAAACAATGAAATTAAAATGAGAAATTATTGCGAGACAATTAAAAATAATAACATTTCTGAAAACATGAAATAATGTTGATTTCCTATATATCGATGTAAAATTGAATCAAATTTGCTCCAACATGAACTGCAGGAGGTAAGATTCGTGTTTAGAAGATTTTAAACGAATTAATTAGGGATGTCAGTTATTTTAGGATTGAAAATGAAAATTGTTGATTGCATTATCTGGGGTTAAGAGCTAAAGTATGCCTGGGAATTACATTAATAAGCAAGAAAAAACATTAATTCTCTTCTGTTATACGATAAAAGATTTATTTCTGTTTTAATAACACTAATGTAGATGGTTAAATTTATACTATCCTATTCTTGTTTAGAGCTAAGGGCTATATTTTGCTTAAAATCTTCTGACAAGGCGATAAATATGTTGCGTACAAAAAACAAGAAGCAAGTGATGTAAAATTTATTAAATGATCCTTTATGATAAGAAGACAGAAATCAATGAAGTGACTAAGATCGTCCAAGGTATGCAAGATGAAACTATTTCATCAAGCAATACTAATGCACAAGTAACCAAAGCACTAAGAATCATTTATGGAATTGTGTGAATTATAGTTTTACTTAAAAGTAATTAAAAAACCATGTGAGAATTGATTTGTGCACATTATTAATAGCTCATCTAAAATTATATATTTCAGAAGCTCAGTAATATGTGGCCGATGATCGAATTCGAAAAATGTACAGGGTCTAATGGTACTCTGAGAACTGACAGTTTTTTTTAAATTTGAAAACATACAAGCTCCCCATGCATCACATATGTACAACACGGGGCTTACAGAAGTAAGTTAATTAAAACATTAAAAGTTACATGCATAAATAAAACGAACAAAAGCAGAGAATAGCAGTCCGGACTTCACGAAAACAGATAAGTTCATTGGCCAAGTCACTCCGAACATTTTCAAATCGTTCTCGAAGCATAATCTAGGGCCATCAAATGTAGGGCATGAGAAAATCAAATGTTCCACTTCCTAAAGTACTCTTTTTGAACATTCACATAAACTGTTTCATCTTAGATTAAAACGAAATAGGTAACTTGCAAACTTTTCGTCACCAGATAAAAACTGATAAATTTCAAAATTTTATAGAGAAGAAAGACTTGGAATGCAGTCTATGGTAAATAGAAGGAAAGAACTTTTTGGTGACCTCAGCAATTACAAGATGAAATATATTCCTCATTCTACTTAGCTAAAAGCTTTTAATAATAGAAGGGCTTCCAATAGCTGTTTGAAATGCTAATGTTGATATGAATGGGTAAATTTAAGGCATCTTTAGCTAAGAAATTAGCTCTTTCATTTCCATAGAAACCATGATGAGCACGCACATAAGGAAATCGGATATAAATTCCTCTATTTCTAAGCGAACTGACAGTTAATAGGGTTTCAATAAGTAATTTATCGCAGCTGGTTATACTGTTCAAAAGTTGAAGAGAGAAAGAGAATCAGAACGAATAAGGTAACTTGAGGATGTGTCCCATTATCCTTGATCCATTTGACGGCAAGACAGACATACTAAATACAGACAGACTGACAGTTAAGATAGAACTGACAGTTTTGCAAATACTTATTATATAAGTATAAGGACTGACCATAGCCGTGATCGAATATAGCTGTCCATGTTAGTTATTACTATGTAGTATTAACATAGAAATCTAAACACTTACAAAAGTATAGTTTGATTGATTCAGGCCAAAAGTTTATGTGTTACGTAGACAAAAATATTATTTGTACAGAAGTATTTATAGCTTACCTTTAAAAATAAGCAATAATATTTCGCATTCAACGTATGTAATAGATGAACATTACTTTTTTTTTAATTTACTAAACAGCAAATTTCACGGAAGATTAGGCAGTCAAAAACGTAATCCTGTATGCAGTTTTCGAACACCTACATTTTTGTAAATATCTAATCTCTATATGCAAACGTTTACTAAAACGAATGTCTAAAGAGAAAGCCCGTCGTGCATTAAAGTATTTTTAACATTTGCGGGTCATATTATGATCACGAAGTTGATCATCTTCAATTACGAAATGAGTGTCTGATTTATATAGAGGCCGTTCGCACATGTTTTAGACGATTTTCATTATATTTACAATAATATTTTACCAAAAAGGTTTGCATTTTTAATGTTCTGTTTAATATTCCTAATTCTGCATTATCTTTCTACATCGTAACTGCAAGACAAGAAAGCCTTTTGTATTATCGGAACCGGTATTTTATCTTATTACTCTTGAACAGCTTTTCAAAGTCCAAAGAAGGTTGTAGTTCGACGTTTGGACAATCCGCTTTTTAAAAGTCTAAAATTGCACAAATCCATGGATGATACATTACGATATTTAGTAGAGATATATATGAAAAATACGGTCTTGATACCCGTTTTTTTCCACTTTTCTAGAAAATTATAGTGGATTTTGACGTGTGGCTGCTTGCTTTGTTTTGATGCAGTTCTACTGAATGATGGCACTGTAAGTAGAGAAAAGATACTTCATATTTGAAAAATGAGCATCAGATATGTTTTTGATAATATGTGGAGTTGATTTTAACACTTTTCTCCACTCTGTTTATTTTTGATTTGCAGTGAAAAACAAGCAACAATCATAAATCCCTTTGAAAACTTTCTTTAGATTCTTCGAACCATGTTTTAAGATTTTTTTCTCCTCTTTGACGATAATAAACGGATCTAGTTTTATTGCAGTCATTTAAATGCATCCAAGATTCATCTATTATGACAACATTTTTTCTTTTTGTCCGAATAAATGTTTCTTATAAAGAATGCTGCAGGGCGTTCTTCGTTCGACGATATGTCGTGGAGAAAGACGATGCACATTATGTTTTCTCGCCTTTTTAAGATTTAAATCAGAATCACTTTGATTTTGAAACTGTCCTTTGAATTGTCGGATTTTCTTTTAACATTAAAGATATTACCTTTGTAACATTCGCAACATTCTGCTTTTTCCTTGGATATGTATTTGAAACAAAATTTTCACTTGAAGCCTAGCTTTGAAGATTTTTTCTTTCTTGTTCACAGTATTACCTATCGTAGTTTTAGATATTGAAAAACCCTGGCTTTCGTAGCATTTTTTAATAACCAGATACGAATAATTTTCTTCGGAAGGAGAACAAATATAGCCTTCCATCCATTGCGTCATTTTGCATGAAAACAGAACTGTCAAGTAGCAGACGGTAATTTATACTTTCAAAAATATAGATGAAGTTGAAAAAAATTCCAAGCAGACGATTTTTATAGCAAATCAAAATCTCAAAAATTGTGGGAACAGTCTTCGTACAAATGAACTGATTGTGAAATGAAATGAATTACTCTTCAATTATGAATGAAACGAAATAAACAAAAAATTCTTTTGCATTATTTATCCGACCAACAATATATAAATTATTTCGCATTATTTAATGCAAAAAAATGGATGTTTGATTTCCATTCTACTTAGCAAAAATGTTAGTATTCTAAGAAGAGATCAGGTTTACAAAATACAGACCATATCGTTTAGAAAACCAGTACTTTATTATGAGTATCTTACTGAATAATGATTTATAGAATACATACATATATTAATTTCAGATCTGAAAACTGATATATGCTTAAAATAAAATATTTTCCCATTAAATAAGCATTTAGAAAAGAATTTTTTTAAATTTTAATTCCTATTACTGAATAATTCATTAAAATGAAAACTTATTTGAAGAATCTTGGATGAACGACTTAAAAATTATGAATATTCGCTCAATGCGAGAAGCGAAATGATGAATATCCGATTGACTGCAAATCAAGTTAATGTAAACACTATTTAATAATAAGAAATAGAATACGGATATTAATAGAAAGAATTTATATTTGATGTTTACAGTGATAAATAAAGCAACCTAGAAACACAAAGTATATCAGAAAAGAACATTTAACACGTACTTCCGTACGTGAAGTACTACACGTACGTGAAGAGACTATGATTAGCGAAGGAAGTAGCTTAAAATATTACTTAAAGTAGAAGCTTAAAATATAGAAAAAGTTCATTTTGTTACGTAGAAAAAAAAAATAAATCATTAAAATTACTTTTTTCAATTTACTTTTCCGTACGTGAAGTACTACACGTACGTGAAGAGACTATGATTAGCGAAGGAAGTAGCTTAAAATATTACTTAAAGTAGAAGCTTAAAATATAGAAAAAGTTCATTTTGTTACGTAGAAAAAAAAATAAATCATTAAAATTACTTTTTTCAATTTACTTTTAAATTGACTTATTGGTGCCGCAACAACAACAACAACAACAACAAAAAAAAAAAAAAAAAAAAAGTACTAAAACTAAACTCTGCGCCGTCCCCTAGACTCCACTTCTGAACGAGCCAAACATGTGTTTTCAACCCCCCGCAAAAAGAGGAAAATGCAGCCGGCCGCAACTGACCGCTTCCGTGGGAAACGGAAGTAACAAGCCTCGCCCTTTTTTCTGAATCGCATTTTCAGCTAAACTTGAAGGAGCTTTGCCGTAATTGAGTTTTAAACAATAAGTTTAAACAATACTAAATATTATACATAAATTCTTAAATACGGAACATTACAAATTTATTGTTCACAGTAAAATAATATAAATACTAAGAATACCTTTTGCACAGTAAAATATTACATAATAATTTTCCATAGTTTAGTTTTAGTATTAGTTTTTTTTTTTTTTTTTTTTTTTTTTTGTCGCGGCATCAAGAAGAAGTCAGTTTAAAAGTAAATTGAAAAAAGTAATTTTAATGATTTAATTTTTTTCTACGTAACAATTAAATAATATTTTTATAATAATGCCTTTCTTCGCTTCATTTTCATCAGCCGCGGCCATCTCGGGATTGGGATCCGGATTCAGGCCCACTAAACTCTCCCTCTTGTGTTCGACAGGCAGAAAAGCGCTGTTCTCCTCCTTGGTGATATTCATGTAGAAACAGATATCTGCGGCTTTCAGCACATAACTGGGACCAGGGTTCAGAAGAATGGGCCAAGTACCTCCCATCTCCGTCTTCACGCCTACTAGAGCCACACCATACCTGAAAAGGAAATAATTGCAAAATAAATTCAGCAATGTCCTTTTGACAACAGTGATACATATATAATTGTTATAATGCTGCAAAAGGACACACAAAATGAACTAAATACTGAAGAAAACAAAAATAAGCAACTATAATTGACAAAAAATGAGTAAAATGTGAAGTGCTATAACTTTGAGGGTCAAACAGAACATTCCTCTTCAGATGCATGTGAGAAAATACGAAGAAAGGAAATACGTGCTTGAAATTTCGGAAAGCTTCTGGTCAACTGATAGGAAACAAAATCATCATGAACGGATAGAAAAGTGAATGAGAAGTTACTAAGAATCAATTTCTTCAGAAAGTAATGGTAAATAGCTTTCTGCACGTTTCACTTATAGTGCGCCAATTCCTGTTGTTAATTTTCATTTCATTTAGCACTTATTCGTGACAGGATTTAATAAATATTAAACCTTAAAAAATCACAACTAAGCATACAAAATCTAGTCCTAAGTTTAGATTATAAGACAATGAAAATAAATGAAAATTAACTGCAATGGAATAAGTTATAAATGTTTTCTCAAAATATATGGCAACAGAACCTCTATTAAAAATTTCTGATACAGTTTCAGTTTTAACCTGTCTTATTTTGCCATATTAAAACTACTAAACTACTACATTAAAAATTATCTACGTTTGAATCAGTTGTTTGATATTTCTCTTTGCTGTGCTGCATTAAACAATTGGTACCAAGAAGTAATTGCATGATCATTTTATGTTAAAAATGTATATAATCACGTTTTAAGTAATATTTAACTCTGTGTAAATTAAGAGCCACATGTTCAAGATTTAAGCACATAAAATGCTTCATGTTTTCATTTCGTAATAGTACAATGCTTCAAACTAAGCTTAGACTGCAGAAATGCGCTATTTTTTATGTAGCCAAGTAAGGTAAAGCAAGCAACAGTTATCTGCCTAAGGAGACGTATACCTCCATAAAATATTTTAAACTCATTTCTATTCTCGTTAGGCATAGGGAAAATTATGAGACAGTTTAGGCAGCCAGATTGTTCGCCCGGCTTCGAATTTGGAATGAATTTCTAACTTTAAGAAGTCATATACCTTCAGCAAATAGTTAACTGCCATTATATGAGGAAAAGTCCCAATTTAAAATGAATTAGTTGCTAATGTATTAAAATTTTCCTTGGTTCTTCTATTCAAGTGTAATGTTCATGCAGTATATAAGTATTTTTATAGTTATGAATGCATCCTCAGATTACTAATTCCAGGGTAACAGTTATTATACATGTAGAACACAGAAGAACTAAATATACTACACTGGTTTCCAAAACTTAAGGAAAAATAACAAAAATAGCAATAACTCTTTTCAAAAATAAGCCAATCTGTATAAAATTTGAGTATGTTGCCAATTCAGGATTGCTGCGTAAAAATGCAATATGAAAATTAGTGGTACTGCAATCGAAATGCGTTATCTGTGAGGAGCATAAAATTGCATGTTTCAGAGGAAGCCTGCAGATTTCGCTGTGAGACTGAGATAAGAAATATGGGATAGCCAATTGGTAATAATGACCTACAGGGATCATTCGCCCAAAGAATTTGCTACGAAACATAAAAGATCCCTCGAAAAATATATCGTGCCGCATCAGTATCAAGAACACAAGTGTATCAGAGGTACAGCTGCTTTAAATGTGGGCGCGAAAGCGTTGAAGATGAACCAAAGAAATGTTACGCCTGTTTGGCTTTCATTTTCGATGACCTGAAGAAACGTTGGAAAAATTGATAGACTCTTCTGGTTATTACTTTGAAGGAGATAAATTAATCTGAAGATTAGTAATCTTCTTATTTATAAGAAATAGTCCAGTTACTTCATGGGAGCACCTTACATATTGTTTTTATCTAGATGCAACATATTTCTTTTATATCCCTGAGTTTTCTAATGAAATTTTGAACATAAGTGTCTTACACTTTACCGAGTGGCAACACAAAATTTTATATTGTTGAATTTTTGATCAAAAGCTCTTTATATTCTCACAAAATAATAAATAAAAAAATTTTGAAATTCAAAATTCTGGCTTCGAAGTGAGTATGTTCGAATGAAAGAGAATGTGTATTCAATATTTGGTAGCTTTAGGTACTGCTGTTGTTTTCACAATAATATACAATGCGAAAGACAAATACATTGCATTTCACCGAGTGGCAACATACTTCTTTTATACCTCTGAGTTTTATGATTAAATTTGGCATATACATATCTTACGCTTTGCAGAATAGCAACGCACTTCGCTGAATTTTTAATCAAAAGCTCTTTAAAATCTCACTAGGAAACAGATTTGAAATTCAAAATTCCGGCATCGAAATGCATATGTTCGGGTGGCGACCTACGAGTGTTCGAAATTTGGTGGCTCCAGGTGTCTCCGTTTTTATCACAATTCCAGGAATATACATGCATACAAGCATATAAATGCTTCAATATTTAAAGACGTCTTTATTTTTAATAACGCGTCTAACTAATAATACTACTCTTAATGAACATATGTAACTGATAATTTGTATGAATATTTGCACTGTTATTGTAATTAATAAAAGGTGTTTCTATTATTATATCTCATAACCTTGATTGTTCAGCTTTATTATATAAAGACAGCTCTTAAATTCTGAATAAGCAAGGGCCCAAGTGAAAATTATTTCTAAGTTATGGTCGCACGTTGTTGCACAACGATTTTTGTGAAGCTGTACAGCCACTTTTATCTCGCCAAGCAACGACTGCAGAACACTAATTTGTAAAGCATTAAGATAGATCCAAATAAGGTACCATTCAGATATATTATTTTAGCTGTCTTATATAGTACGGTGGTTAGCTATGGCTGATTACTAGTTTGAAATCAAAAGTTCGAGTTCCACTTTTATGTAAGACAAAGTTGTATGTACAATGTTTCCTCTCTCTTTTCGAGTGCAATAGTTGTAGGAATGCATGCTGGGCAAATGATGTCACAGATAAAACGGCTGAATGAACAACTGATTTGGGGATGATTCCCGAAAAATGCTTCACCAGCAAGCATTTGGTCACAGTAAAGAAAGAGGGGGGGATGATGCAAAGTCTGTAAAAAAGAAATAAAATTAAGTATATAAAGAAGACCACCTAGACGGTAAAGTGGCTCTGAAAGGACCCAAATTCGAATCCCAGAGAAGGCATGAATGTAAATTATCCGTCCTTTCCCAGGAGGCAACAATGGCTTACCTAGTAGGTGCCTCCAAAATAAAGTGACCACAGCTTCCGACTCTAGGAGTGGCCATCACCTATAATAGCTAGCGCCCGCTATTGGAAAAAATGTAAAAAATAAGTAATTTTTTAGGAATTTTAACAATCCTATAAAAATCATTAAAAAATTATTCCTTACTTCAATAAACCTAGAGGCTGACCGTACATATTTTGTTAGAAGGGAGAGTTTTAACCTTTAACCTGTTTTATTTGAAGTTATTTCTATTTGAAGTTATTCCTGTAATTTCTTCTATTTCACTTAAACTTGTCTAGAATGAGCAAATTTATGTTTAGGGTATATTAGGTTTATTATTATAGAAAGATGAACACTTGATTGATAAAAGTTTGTTTCCATGCTGCTTCTTCACGCCTGTGATGGGATACTTCGGTTTGGCTTGGCTTTAATTCTGTTTATAAAACTTTTGGATCATGATTGTAACCAAGAATGAAAAACTAGTAGTGATAGAGTGTTAGGTGTAGATATTAGTGTAACTCAGTTTCTGACAAACTAGCTTTGATTTAATAACGTGACTTTTTTTAACCTCTCTTAAGCTCTTTTCAGCCAGGAGCAGTGGTTAAGCCAGTAGTTTTTATTTTCTGTAAACTATAATAGTGTTCAACAAATGTTTTGCTGTAAACTTTGAATAGTTATATATCTGTTTTCAGTTGAAAAATATAACTTAGAGGGAAAAGAAAACTCGCCTTTAAAATTTACGCTCTAATATGGAAACAACTTTTGAGTTCAATTATTATCATTAAAATCCAGCGAAGTGCCAACGACCATAGCTGTTAAATCCCTTTGAAGCCAGATGGCGCTGCCATCGCTACTGTTTACAAAAAGTATGTTATTACTTTTGCTTCAATGACGAAGTAGAGTGAGTGCGGAAGCCTGAGTGTCTTCTACAAATGGGTAAAATAAAGATGATGATATATTACAGTTTAGTTTGTTAAATAGTTTTAATTTAGATTTACAGTTCACTGAAATATAGCCGGACCAATAGCGATATCTTCAGTCAGACAATGCAAATTCTGGTAACAATATACTGCGTCATGCCTATGAACTGGAAAACTAAAGTTTGAAATCTAAGCTTTAGTTTATATTGAATGACCGCCAAAATTTCATCAACTCTTGATCAGACCCAAGCAGTTTAGTATAAATCACACATAATGAAGATAAAGTGTTCAGAATATTCTGATTGTTCCAGGTTGGAGTACATATTCTATTTTCTGATACCTGTTTTCCACAAAAGGTTTGCCAAAAGAAAGAATCACATACTGCTCAGGAAACAAGGGTAAAAAAGAGGCTAAGTAACTATTTGGAATTCTCAGAGGAACATTTTTACAAAGAAGTAAAAAAAACCCGAAGTTTACCAAGTGTGCTCTCTAGAGGGAACAGTTTTTTATAGAATTACTTTTCTCCCTAGAGAATTTCTATTTTTGTTTTTTGATTCATTTATACTCCCTGTGTGATGTTTTTTTGGATGACTCAACTTCTGTTGATTAGGGTTTCTCTGATACAAGAGTTTACTAACTACTCGCAATCGGTACTCGCTTTGAGATTCAAAGAAACCATATTCCATCTTCTATAGTAAAATGAATATTTATATCGATTTTAACAGAAAATAGGATACCTCAAATGTTTCGACTGTATTATAAAATGAAGGAGAGGAGAGTAATAGCATTTACTGTCCTTTATTATAGGCATATATCGCATTATTGATTAATTTAATTTAAAAAAATTGAAAAAAAAATAAGATAAGCATCCTCTTATAAATCACTTATAGACAGAATATTGAAGAAAGCGCGCATCACCTAACAAAGAAAAAAGAATTATTTCTTCAAATGTACCTTTGACAATAAATTTTTATAAATAAAAGCAATGATTCAAGTTATTTGTTAAGCACTAAAATAAAAGTTCAAAGTCTGAACATATTATATATTAATGTTTTGTTAACTATTCAGCCAATATCTGCAAATGAGTAGGGAATATCCTCCACCACTTGCATTATATTGCATACTAGATTATCAGAAATTTAATTTGTAATACATTTTTATACATTGTGTCTAAAATTAATTAAGACGCTATTTTGTTTTAATAAATTTGCTTTGAAAAATCAAGCAACAGGAATTTTGCTTTTGGAGATGACAGTAAACTTTGATTTTTGAAATGACAGCACTTAATAAAATGCTTGCTCTCAAACCATATTTCTAATAAATAGATATTTCATTCTATCTATATTAACATTTTAACTCAGCGTTTTCTAAAATACAGAACTTTTAATTGAAAATGTTTATTAATGTACACAGTGAAAATTGACTGCCAAATCAGAAAAGTCAATCTTCGTCACTACGTTTAGCTACAAAAACGAAATGCGTTACTATTCCAAGTCGTTACACTTGTCAAGACCCTTACACCCTTCCAGATGACATTCTGCACTCTATCAATGAACATGGGTTCGCTGTAATGGATCCCCAAGTTGCACTGAGATTTATCCAAGAAAGAGGTCTGCGCTCATTCAGTAGTTTTGCGAAGTCGTTGAATGTTTTTTACAAAGGAAATTATAGCAATGAGCACCGAATCATAAGCCTTCGCTGCAGCACTCGTCGTCAATTAACACTACTTCTGAACATCATCTGATACCGAACATCACCTGTCCTTCATTTTTAAGAAAACAAGGGTGGTATTATGGTACTATTTACTATACCAGATTTCGTGTTCTGATGTGGACAGGTGCTTCATATTCCTCTTAGTCGAAGCATCGAACTTTTTACCGTTCCTTCTGTCTATGTTCATATAAATGAAATGCGTTTTGCCCAATATAAGTAACGATTTCGGAGTGCGAAAATCCACTTTGTTTCAATGTCCATATAACTGTATTAATGTAGTCAGCTTTTGTTTTTATGCAGACAAAATCATCTATATGGAGAAAAAGCAAATAGTATTTGGATTTATAAACTATTCTAATGATAAAAATGTTAATAAAAATATTTGCTGTCACACGATTTTACAAGTAAAACGTAACTTGGTAATATCTACCAAAACCTTTACGGCAAGTTACCATCAGAGTTAGAAAAACGAGGTGACTCTAAATTATTAATATACAGTAAAATGGTACAAGTTAAACTTCCACTATTTAGAAGTGTTCAATACAGTTCCTTTCAACATCAATGCAGTGTCGTAGGCAAATATTTTCAAAAGTTAAAGGCTTCAAGCTATCCATTTCTTGGAATCGATGAAAGATGTGCTTTTACAGCCTCATCAGTCTGATTTTCGTATGAAAACAATGGCCACTTGAATTTTGTTTTAGATTAAAAAAATATTAAATGATGTTATATACAGTAAGATATCAGAATAAGGAGGATTTTCTATCATTTTAATGTGCCTTTGTTCAAGAAATTTGACTATCAAGTTTGCTGAATGAGAAGATGCTTTATCATGGTGCAACATAAATCCCCTAATTTGGACATTTTAAAAGATTTCAGGAAGACACTTATTAGGAAAACAGTTAGTTATAGTTATCTTCTGTCGTTTGACATGATGGATTTGACTAATCCTGTACTTCTGAAGAAAAGGGCATGCATTACATGTTTCATTGCTTGTTGTCGTTTTACCATTGATAATCGAGATCAGGGATTCTCAACCGGTGGTCCTCGTACAACTGGTGGTAGGCAAGAGAAAAATGTGGTACGCAAAGAAGCAAAGTATTTTAACTATTAAATTCAAAAATTAAAACCCCAACATCCTGATTAATTTTTTTCTAAAACTTGTAAATTTATGCGATCTGAGCTTTGTACAAGAGTGGTGGTGGTAGTAGTAGTACTTTGTAGTGGTGGTACTAAAGGTTTTCAATTTTTGTTTAGATGATATGCGTTAGTCAAAAGGTTGAGAACCGCTGATTTAGATGATTTAGGTCCATACTTAACTTTCTTGTCTGGTTGGAACGCCACAAACGTTAGCAAAAACTGACGGTTAGTATAAAACTTTTCCAAATATAAGTATAGGAACCGAGAAACAGTATTAGAAGGTAAAATTCGTTATTTGTTGAAAATAAATTTTTTTATTAATTTGACTTTGCAAAAATATGAATATTTTCGCCACTTAAAACACCTATGTAATTGGCAGTAAATGATTATGACCAACGATTGCGAAAATAAAGGTCGATTAACGGGTAAGCATCACCAGTTCTCGTTTTAGGAATAATGTGATGATGACCATCATAAAGTAACTTTAGAATTTCTTTACTAATTTTTACATAATCCTTGTTTTGGCATTCTGTTAATTTAGGGAGACCAACGACAAAGTCATATTTTGGTATATAATTCACAAATAATCTATGTTTGGCAGAGGATTTAATCTTAAGTTCCATCTGTATCATTTGATAGGTTCAGGGATTATCATTCATTGACATTTTTCGTACGGTTCACACACATTCTGGGCCTGCAGATGACAAAGGTCTTCCTGTGTGTGCGTCCAAAAGGAGAGAAATTCGACCTCTACGAAATTTTGTAAGCCATATAAATACAATGGCACGACACAGAGCTTCATTTCCATATGTTATTTGATGATCTAACCGTACTTTAGAATCATAGAAAATCATAGTGTGATAATGCTGTGGTTTTGACACCATTTTATTTTCTTTAAAATGTTATTCTACGATAGATAAATTGCTGTTTTTGCCATAAATTATTGTCTGCGAACACAAAAGAGCTCAAATTTCCACATCTAACAAATAATTTTCTTTGAACGCATGCTGTTTGCCTCTGTCTAAAAAATGTTTGAGTTCCTTACGTAAGATTTCCCAAACAGCTAAATTATCAATTAATAAAATTTCATTAATTTCACAGTTCAGATTTCAAACTAAGGGCAAATAAAAATAGAAAGGTTGCAGTACTTGGGATACAAATGCACAATAGGCAACTGACTCTACGTACACAAAAATCAATACTTGGTCGACAGAAACAGACACCCGGAATTTTAGTCGAGCTAGTAAATCGCTTCTTTCATTCATTCATAGATGATATATCAAAGTACCACCAGTAGTAGCTTGTGAGATACCTCACTTTTAATGTAGTCTCCCGGATCACTTGGACAAGGAATCTGTACGCTTAGAGACAGAAATTTCTCAGGATTCCAAGAGAAACGTAGATTTCTGCAGTTAAAAATCCACGGTATTTAACCTCCTTGTGAACGAATGTTTCACAATCACGAAATCACAGCAATTAATCTCCTTATGTATATGTTAAATGTATATAAATGTCCAGTCTGAACGAATTATCGTGACGAAACCAAGGACAGATGAAACTTACTTTATTAAGGATTAGCTGCAGTTGCTCGTATAAAAAACAAACATCATAAAATAACAAAAACATTTTTAAGAAATACACATTACTTTTCAAAGTTTTAACTTCTTTTATGCAAAACCAACATGCTGTTGAAGCGTAGAAGATAAAATAAGAATCGTATCCTGCAAAGATTAATAACAACGTTTTGTCTTGCCAAGACAGGATTTTTTGCAAAAAAGATATTAAAACATGAAAGAGAAGAAAAAAAGTACGTATACAATACTTCAGGTTCCCAGCATGGCGGAGAACGAATCTGATATCTGAGAAGTGAGTGATTACATCCTGAACAAAATTGCTTTACATCATTTTCATTCTCTAGCCCATAATTTACCTAACATTATTCTTTTTTTAGGAAAACCTATATTTCTCTTAAAGATATAAAATGAAATATTTTTCAGATTTAGAAGTTAAAAAATTTAAAGTGTCCTTAGATGTGACGAATGGCACAATACATTTATAGGGCTATTTTATCGCAGAGCCTACGTACTAGTCACCACATTTATATACTTAAATACGAGGTAACAAGCTTATCATTCCCCACAAAAGTTTCGAAAATGCTGAAATGCAACCTTATGCGAGAAAGTTTTAGGAATCCAATTCGGAAAATTAATTCCCGAATTCAACAATTTACTTCTAAACCACCACAACAACAAAAACCACAATCCGTCGGAATTCCTGCTACTTTTAAATCAAGTAGTCGGAAAGCTGAAATTACGGAAAATGCTTAGTGCGAATGAAATTTTTTTGCTTTTCAAGTCACGGGTTGGAAATGGAAAACTAGCTTCGTAAGTCAATTTCAAAGTTTTTTTAAATTAAAGTGGTTGGCATTTTATGAAACTATGTTTTCATTCATTCGCTTTGTATCAAAAGTAAACATTTGACATGAAAGTGAAATTCTTTATTATTTACGGTCAACTTTGCCCCGAATGTGGACATTTCATTAAATAAGATACCATAATTATCATTTAATTAATCGAAAAACGCTTTCATTTTATCTGATCCTGCGTCTATATTTATACATCGGACACTGAAAAGGCTAAACGCTGCAGTTGCCTTCTCTATAAAAAATATGATTATTAATTTAAAGGTATATTCTTTGATTGGTAAACTTTTTTTGCTTCAGTTTTACTCCCTTGCACGAAGTAAAGGAAATTGTAATTGCGAAAAGTTTCGGTTGTCATATTTCAACACAAATATCGATATTGACTACTTCCGAATCCATTCGGACGACTTTTTTTTTTGCTTGACGAACAGGTCAATGCAGGACCGGACGGCTTTTTATGACAAATCGGGTATCGTCCGGTACCCGCAACTGTTTAGTTGAGTACTGGTTTTATGTTCCACAGCGTACACTACAACTGACCATATATATAAGTATACTTAATACATACCATATCATATAATGCATATCATAGCACTTACATTATCACTTACATATATCCTGTACGTACAAACAGAATAAAGTACCGTTTTTTACAAAACGCTATAATAATGGGACTGCTATAGCATCTAGTTTACTTAAAGTTTTATACTCCTTATGAAAAAATAAAATTGCAAGAAGCTTGACTCCTGCACTAAAAAAAATTACCGGGATATTTAATTTCAAAATTTGCTATTTTTGATGTCAATTTCGACTTGCCTTCAGGGATTGTTTAATTAAGACAGGATAATTAAAGGAGATAATTTTAAATGAAGTACAGCCAAAAATGTGAATAAGTAAATAGTTGATGAATGTATACAAGTGGTGTCCACTTCAAATTTTGTAATAGTAAACTATGATAAAACTATTTAAGTGTTTTCATTACTTTATTCGTAAAACTTTGGATTCATTAATATCTAGAAAATATCTCTGCATTTAATTGCTGAGGTAACTAGAAAAACTGTGTAACAATCAGGCGGTTCTTACTTCCTGTGAGAGTGGAAAGAAGCAAATGTAAATGGCTTCCCCTCGTACTCTCCGAAGAATCGACTATCACCCAGGCGGATATGGTATATTTCATTTCCGGAGCATTTCCCGTATTGTCTATGCCACTCTTCACCTGACATCTGACCTTCCCTGAAATAGAAAATCAGTTAGTTTTTGGTACGTATGCCGAAAATATTCCAGAAAAGAACACATCCAGTGGAACGTGTTTTGGTATAGCTAATATGAAAATAACAGAAAGATTTTATTAACATTGGCTTAAAAGATGTTTTCATTATTAACAATTACTTTTTATTAACTAATAAAAATACAATTTATGGTTTGTTAATTATTATTGTAATCATTAAGACTGGATTGTAAACAATGTATTCATTTTTAGGAATTATTTTCCTAACGCTAGTGAAAAATAAGAATGAGTGATAGATAATTTGAACTCAATTAAAATTTCTCAAAATTTAGAGTTTGAACCTTTACCTGCCTGCACAGAACTGCTGTAGAAAAGTTTAATTTTTCGGATATCATTAATTACGTTATGACAAACTACGAGAGAGTATCTGTGTAAAGGAAGTGATGATTTTATGGAGGATGTTTTATGGGACACTTTCTTACATGGGAAAGTGCTTGTTGATATTTTCAAATAGTTCTGAAGACAGTTATCAATCAATAGGTTTCACTGCGATAATTTCATTGTTTTCACAATGAAGAAATTTCATTCATATGTACATGCTTTCCAATTATAGATGCAATTGTTTGGCTAAAAGCCTTCAGTTCATCATATTTTGATTATATATCAGTTTTAAAATTCAGTGCACAACACATGCTTGATTTTAAATGATATATTTAAGATTGCATATGGCATTGTATAGTGTTCTAAAACTGATTAGTATGCATATAATTTGGAAATCAACTTTTACCATCATCATCAACATCAGTAATTAAAAAAAAATCGTCAGCCGTGGGAGTAGCCAACGAAAAATTCCGAGACTTGTTAGCGACATCAGGCGGTAATAGTTTTATTATATAAAGCTCATTGTTAAAATGATCTTAGATAAAAGTATAGTTTAGGGTACCCTCTTGGCGAAACTTGCCGATTTTGGGCGGTACATGGATACCGATTTTGTGCAATTCTTTGACTCATTTTGGCTTGCGAAGCGGCGATTTTCGAGCCAAAAATTGCCGCTACACAAAGCCAAAATAACAAGACAAACAATTGCACAAACTCAGTATCCATGTACACATCGACTTATTTTCACTTAAAAAAATTCCCGAATTGCACAAAAATGGCATTGCGCATTCCTTTGACTTTATCAATGTACACGTCTACCTATTTTCAATTCAAAAAAAATCCCAGAATTGCACAAACTTGCACTGCGCACTCCTTTTCCATGTACACATCGATATATTTTCACTTAAAAGGTTAAAGGAGCACCAAATCCTACAATATAGGCAAACAAAAAATACATAATCTCAATAAAATATTTTTTAAACCAAACAATAAAATAACATAAAAAAGGAAAAACATGTTATACATTTAAGCACTACCAAAACCAAATATTCACTTACCATGATATTCGAATTCACTTCGTACACCCAGAGCCACATAAAAATCAAAATATCAATCATACTCAAATGACATTTTTCAAACCAGGTACTCTTTCTGATCGAACGCTTCACATAGTGACCATCTGAACCTTTCTTCCTACAAACCCATTCAAATCCATCTAAACGGTTTTTACGTTCGACTAGACGGATATTCTTCCTACATACAGGACACGTATAATGGCTACTAAGTAAACCTTCATTTACACACCAGTCAATTAAAGCTCTTTTCCCCTTTCGCTCCAAATCGTACAGAAACTTCAAATTAATCTTACTACATTCGGCCATTCTACCGTCTAAAGAATCAAACCAACACACACCACAAAAACGCTTACAAAACATCCCATGATTCAAAATTTCCCAGGATCATGCACCCGATTACGTCATAATAGAGTTTCCATACCATTCAACTACTCAGGCTACCATAAATGAAACAACAACTTGGCGAAAAATCAAACAACAACTTGGCGATAAATCAAACAACAACTTTGCCATAATACAAGGGGTACCTTAAAGTCTACTCACCCTGATCTTATTGAATAGTTTATGCCGATTTTAGTTAACACTAAAGTTTTCCTAAAAGTGGTTTTATAGAACCGAGTAAGGATGCAATTAGTCTATAGAAGTCTGAAATATCAGCGCCAGAAGAAGAATGGTGTTAGCTAGACAAGTAATTCATATGTATTATCAATGGCATAGATAGATCCTTGAACTAATGAATAAATCAAGAAATGATGCACTGTAACATATGAATGTGAAAAATCTTTGTTCTTATGATACTTACATTTGTCATGCATATAATAGGGAGGATCATCAGCAAAGGAATGGTTCCTTCATGGGTGGGTTTACTGCAGTAGTCATAGAAGCAATAAGCTTGAATTTGCCTTGGAACTTAGGTTCACTGCGGAAATGGTATCCCAGCAGGAAACCAAGCTCTACAGGAGCTGAGCAACGACATGTAAAACCATTTAAGTGCCTTTGAACTTCTAAACGACAATTTCGGTCAAAATGGAACTTTGGAGTTTTTGATTATTTCGAATTCTAGTGAAATTTCCTTTTATCTTATTTGAAACCTAAACTACGACTGCTGATATGACTTGACAACTCATTTTTGAAAGCAGAAACAATGTTTTGCAAATCTAATCTTCACCAAAACGCTATTTAACACATTATTTCTTTTAAATGTTTTGTTTTACCAAGTTTTTTAACCAGATAATATAAAAATCTATATATAAAAATTTTACTTTTAAAGGATTTAAATTATATCAGACTAATCTCTTTTTTTCCCTTCTGATTCGACTAATATTTAGGAATTAAACTCTCCCTAAACTTTGCTTCTAGACTTACTTTTTCAAGAATTAGAAAGAGCAATGATATTAATAATTATATATTATGATTGCGTTTGTCCAGACGAAATTTAAAACATTTAAGAAAATAAACTAACATTTGAAATTGATGTTGAAATGTTTTCTAAAAAAACGTTAAATACGTACGATTTGAGAATGCGGAAACATGTACGGCCTGATCAAAAAATGTAAAATGGGGCTAGGTCTTTAGAATTCATTGCTAATAATATAAAAATTTGTGGTAGCGGTATGTTTGAATTAGATATTCTTAATAATTTCTTTTCCTATCCTTACTGCATAGGTAACTCTTAATTATATTTCTAATAATGCCAAAGCATACAGCAAGCATTATTTGTTTGCAATTAAAACTAATACGTTAAAAATATTGTACTGCTATTATACAAATTAATGATGGATTTAAAGGTTGCTCATTGTATTTAAGGTGAAAATGAAACCTGTATTTTTACAGAAAAGCACAGAAGCATTTAGACAATAACTGATATTAGGATTCTGACGCTTATATATATATAAAAAAACATTGTAAGTTTTAAAAGCTTTGAAGCAGAAAAATAATTTATTTAATATACCAAACAAGGTTAATAATTTAAAAAAATAGAGTATTTTAAATGTTTCAATTAAGTATTTACATTAAAAGTAAAAGCTTCGATAGAAGTTATCTTTCCTTTGATAAAACGGAGTGTTTTTGAAATTTTTCTCAAGTCTTAAAAATTCGTTAAAACTCATTGAAAATATGCAGATTTTTTTTATTAAAATAAAGAGAGGAGTCCAACATTTTCTGACCATGATCCCTACCGATAGATTTCTATCTGACAAGCATAATGCAAGAGGGAAAAAAGCGTCCAAGAATCATGGGTTTGATCTGCAAGCTTAAAACATTTGTAAGATTCTGTACCAGTCATAATTTTCGACCAAAATATTTGAATATATTGCTGCTCCAAAAAGTCCTCTCTTTTCCATGGCAAGTCATTACGATGCACTTACAAACGTTACGTTAGTCATTACGTTGCACGTTACGTACAGACTGAACATTTCTAGTAATTTCGGGAATGAAGACTCTTTGGAGAGTTTCCTTTCCTTAAAAATCTCAACCTCCGTCAATGAACTTATTCTCAGGAAAGGACAAGCATTCATTCACAAGTTAGAATGATTTTTAAAGCTTATTTTTTATTAAAATAAAAAATTCGAGATCAAACGAATTTTCTCCTGAAACTGGGATTCAGTTACACAAAATAAGTGTCGGAACTCTTTTATTAGGGGCTGCGGTGCGCTCTGTCAAGAATTACGATTCCTTTCAAAACTCAGAAGTTCCCAAACCGGACTCCAGAGCAAATTATACTCTAGTTATAATTAATGACAAGACAAATTCAAGATCACAGTAAGTACACAGAGTAATTACTTTCAAAAATTAAAAAAAAAATCATACTTACTGTCCTCTGGAAGTGTGAAGCAGAAGCGTAACAAGAGTTGAAGTCCCTGGACAAAGGCAGTTGTTGGCTAGCAGTGCGTATTTAAACTCGTCTTCGCAAACAACGTGTTCTAATGAGAAAGGAAAGTAAAAAAGAGAGAATGAATACTTTTGTAAATTAATGTTTTATATTGGATAATTTCATTAAAGTTTAGAATGTATCTGCGAAACATTCCGGACGTTTTTAAAGAATAGTTTAATGTATCTGTGTACATTTTCAATAACATGTTCATTGATGGCAGTATTAAAGACTGGAATATCATACGGTACGTGTATCTTCCGTATTCTAAGCCTTAGACATATCTACTCATAGGTTATAAGGTGTTTCTCCCACTTCCCTAGCGTGCCTTCGTGGTGTAACGGTAGCACGCTGGGCCGGTATTCCAGAGGTCCGTGGTTCGATTCCCGACGAAGGCGGTTGCATATTTTCCATCTCTCTTGCTTCCAAAAATCCTAAGGACTCTACAAGTGGCGCCCGAACTAAAAAAGGGTTGTGGATGATGATTCTCCGCACCCAGGATTTGGCGACTAAATCCCCTAAAAACCCTAGTCGCCATTTAAAAAGGGGAGTATATAAGGTATTTCTCCCACTTCCCTAGCGTGCCTTCGTGGTGTAACGGCAGCACGCTGGGCCAGTATTCCAGACGTCCGTGGTTCAATTCCCGCCGAAGGCGGTTGCATATTTTCCATCTTTCTTGCTTCCAAAAATCCTAATGACTCTACAAAGTAAGTGAATCTGCCAAAGCTCGGATGGGAATAATGGATGAGTTCTTAATATTTGTAATTATCGCGTCTTCGTCCACTTATACCACGTATTTTGAGTACTTGAACCCATTTTAAGAAAGAGTGGATATTCAAATTATAATAATTATTGTATCAATATGAAACCATTGCATAAAAGGTTTAAATATTTTATGTTTTAAATCATCAGAACTAATTTAAAATCTACGGTAAAAACTGTATAATGCATATAAACTATTCTACAGAGATAAAAGTAAAGTCTAAATATCGGGAACGAATGGTACATCTATATATCTTCACAGAATAAATTTTAGACAAAATACAGAAGGCATTTATCATAGGTATTAAAACTTTAAAGGATTACATGTGAAATTCAGATGCGTAAGGATGAAGATTGATTCCTATAGTATCCATTTAACTGCATGGCATTCAGGTTTTATGTTGTTTCGAAACTGAAATAATGCCTCTCATTCTTACGGCTCAAGGCTTCTTATTTGCATTGATATTCATATGCTTTCAGTATCGCCGTTTAGATGAAAACATTATTGAATCAGAGCGAGATGTTTTTGTATTCTAGTTTATTCATTTTCAAAAGAATGCAAAATATCTCATCTCTGCCGTCTTCTACATGAATTCAAATTCAATTACTTCCGCTTTCGAAAGTTTGAACTAAAAATTTTCTTTATGGTTTGAAAAAGTATATTATTAGTGTCTATAATAATAAACTTGAGTTAAAATAAAACGGAGTGAAGAAGGAAAAGAAATCTCTATAGAAGCATTTAATCATATTAGAGGTAGGAAGAATTATAAATGTTTTCGGATATGAATCCCAGGGAGTTCTCAAATCTCTCGAATTTTTTGAATACCATAAATATTTCAAATAAAAAATGTGATGAAAAGGAGAACGAAAGTTTACTTGATGTTATTAACAGTTTGTAATTAAAACAAACCCTAAGGTGCAATTTGCTTTTAAAGAAAAATTAATTAAAGGTATGATTACTTGATTAAATCACTTACATTTGAAGTTCATTTTATGAACATATATTTTTATCTAAAAAATATTTTAATAAAATATCAGAATTCAGTTGAAAGTTATAAATTCAGCTGCTTGGTTGAGTGGCTGAGCTGGTAGAGAATAAGAGTTACGTGCGTGATCCAATATTTATATATCATGAAATGAGTTACTAGAAGCATCCATTATATGCTAGTACTAGGTTATCTAAGTCCAATCTATTGAAAGGATCTTAGGAATAAGTTCTGAGAATTTAACAAAAAAAGCGCAGTGCTCTGATTACTTGGAAGGAACAGCAGATTTATCTTAAAGATGGCATATTGAAACAATGTACCTTTGAGGGCCACGATGAGAAGATATCGATAATACAAATTTCAATGTGTGGTAATATGTTTTAGTTTCAGCAACATGTTTCTATTTCATTTACATCCTTCCTTTTGCTTCATTTCGTCATGAGGTTCTCTCATTTTAGAATCTATTTAGATTTGAGTGAGAAGACGTTCTACTTTAAAGTTAGAAGAATGTTAATACACATTCTTCTAACTTTAAAACAGAACGTCAAGACAAGAATGTTAATAGAACGACAAGAATGTTAATAGAATGTTAGAAGAATGTTAAATGTTACCGTAAAGTTAGAAGACTGGACGTCAGAGATGTACGAAACTGTTTCTATCGCAGGAACTTCAGACATTCAAATTTAAATTAGTCTGTGGAAGGTCCAGAAATACATGACGCCCAAACACAGTCGAATCTTACTTAATTTGACAGCAAATAAGAACTGCTGAGTAAAATTGAAGTATGCAAATTAGTGGGGCTGCATTTGAAATACGTCATCTGCGAGGAGCATAAAATTTCATGTTTCAGAGCAGGGCTGCAAATTTTGCCGTGATATTGAGATTAAAAAATCTGGGATAGCCACTTTGCAACGATGACCTTCAAGCGCGATTTGCTCGAAGAACTGCAATAGAGAGTTATTGGACCACTAGAGGCAGCACAAAGTCAGACGGCTAAATATGAATCCTTCTGTGGTTCATAGACTTTGTCAACAGTTTCTAGTCAAAGATTCGACACCCAGGAGGTTCAGCCAAGGCTGACCAACCCCTACGACGAGAGCTAATGAGCGATATTTGTTGTTATGCGCACGAAGGAATAGAACTTAATCTTCGACTCAACTCAGATCCTCCTTTGATACAGGAACTGGCAGGTTGGTGTTAACTTCAACCATGTGTAGAAGGTTTCACAAAGGAGATTCGCACGTGAGGCGACCAGTGTATTTTTAGTTAGAACTATTACATAGAACTCGAATGTTTAGGAGTGGCAAAATTTAAGTTAATCCGTTATGTAAACTTGTGACCTATAAATAATGTTCGTTAAAGGTGGTTGCATGTTATAATTCCTTAAATATTTATTTGAGACATTACATATCAACTATAAAATTCTAAAATTAAAGAGAGAATTTTTTGAAATAGTAATAGCTTTAACAATGTATAAAACATAACTATTCAAATGGTGAATGTAGGGCATAAAGTCCAATTAAAAAAGCTCCTATTATTCTTTGATTACAAAGTTAAAATAAAATTTTCATGTAAAGGCTGTCTAGCTAATATTAAAAAAAACTGCTTTTTCAGAGGCTGGCCGAAAATTTAATACAGAATGTTATTCAACGTTTTCCTAGTTTAATATCTATGTGAGTGTTTCCAATAAAAGTCTGAAAAATTTGCTTTCATTTTAAAAGCATAAGAAGTAATTTATTGAATGAAATATTTTCTCTTATGTGATCCTACAGATAGATATTAGATATTGTATTAATGCTTAAAGAATCAACTAACATTTTAGGAGTTAATTTTAAATGAAGTTTTATAAACACCTAACAACAACATACAGGAAAACGATAAACTGAAAATGGAATTACACTAAAAAAGTTCTTAAAAGATCAGAGCGTGAGTTCAAACAATCACATCTCACTTCTGCAGTTCGCGTGTTTTAAATAGAGTATTTTGTCTATATCGTCGGTAGAGCGCGTTGCCGACGATATTCATTTGTTCAGTCTTCCACCCCTGGCTACGAAGACATCTCGGTAAGTAGCCAGAGGAAGAATTGCCTTGTTGGTTCTTTTACGCAGCATTCTTAGAAATGTTCTCTCTTTGTCTCCATTTCCAAGTGTAATACTTCTTCGTGAGATTACTCAATGGTCTTGAGATCTCTGCAAAATTAGGAATGTAGCGTCGATACCAGCTGCAAGTCTGAGGGACACTTTTTAGTTGCTTCACCTCCTTTAGTGAAGGAATTTGTTGAATGACATTTACTTTGGCAGGGTCTACTTCAATTGCAGGACTTGTGATATATTGTCCGAGGTATTTCACTTTAGAACAAGAAAAATTACATATCTTTCGATTGGTACGAAGCTTGAATTTTAAGAATCGATACAACACTAAACGCAAGTCTTCGAGATGCTTCTCAAAAAGAGAAGACATCACAATAATACCGTCGCGATAAGTAAGAGTGTTGACCTTTAATCCATTCCGGAAAATATCCATTAACCTTTGGAAAGTGGCTGGTGCTGTCTTCAATCCAAAAGGCATCCTTGTGAATTTATGGATTCCAAATTGACATATAAAAGCAGTTTTGCCTTTGTCCAGAGGGTACATCTTAACTTGGTGATACCCTGATTTTAAGTCTATGATAGACATATATCTAGTTTGCTTTGTATTATGAAGAGGTTCATCCATACGAGGCAGCGGGTATGGATCAGACTTAGGCACAGAATTCAGTTTCCAGTAGTCAACACATAATCACACATAAAGTCACCGTTCGGCCTGGGAACTAAAACAACGGGGGCTGCATATGGTGAATCACACTCTTTGATTATGCCTGATGTAAGAAGTGCAATCTCTTTCTTCAAAATCTCCTTTCTTGCTGGAAATAGTCTGTAAGGGTTTGTAGCCATTGGAGGTGAGTCACCTGTATCAATTCGGTGCTCGATGTAAGGAGTTGATTCTCCTCCCCCCCGGAGTTCTGTATTTTTATAATAAGGCATTAAATCGTTTTCGCTGCTTTTCTGTTAGATTTTCACCTGCGTCTGGATATAGTAGGCAAGGATTTGTTAACATGTCACAGGACTGGACTTGATCTCTTTTAGCAAATGGAAAGTATTTATTTGGATTGTCACCAAAAAAGCACACTCACGAATATTTAGAACTCCAGCTTCCTTTAGGAAGTTTTCTCCAAGCAGTACTCGATTACCTGTAGCATTAGGAAGAGCTATCAGTGTCAAAGGGAAGGTCCATCCTTCAAGGCCAAGTTTCACGCAAGTTGTGTAAACATCTTTCGTTGTTTGGCTGCCATCAGCGAGACAAACAGTGCAAGAGGATTACTCGAACTTTACCCCATCTTCTTTTAAGATTTGGTACAGTTTTTCGCCAGCGATTGAATGACTTGCTCCACTATCTGCACAAGCTGTGCCATATATTCCATTGATGGAGATATTCATCACTGCAGTTGTTTTAGTGTTGCTTAACTTTTGTATACAAATATTGTCAAAACGAGCTGAGGCTGATCTCGTAGAGTGCGGGCAATCTGGGCATTTTGGTTTAGTAAATCCAACTTTGCCACAACCATAGCAAGTGAGGGTTGGTTTATCTGTTACATTGATATACGTCTTCTTCACTGGTGCGGATTTTGGGATACTACCTTCCTAATTGGAAGTTTTCTTTCGAGTTGGTGATATTGCAACTTTGCTTTGATTATTATGTAAACAATCGTAAGTGTCCAACGTTTCTGCTAATTCTGTAGGCGAGTTTAAGTTCGGCCAAAAGTCCAAGGAAAAATTGTATTTCCTTAGAAAGTCCAATCCGAGTATGCAAGAATCAGTGATCTCTGCTACATATGCCGTGTGATGGTAAGCGGCACTTCCAAACGTGATGTTAACATTTACTTTTCCGTCGATGTCGATCTTCTAACCGGACACAGTCTGTAGGGTAACGCAGGGCGGCGTCCAGATAAGTTTGCTTCCCAGTTGTTCAGCCAAATCTTTTCGGATGATGGTAACGTTGGCTCCTGTATCTATCGTCATATTGCAGGGAACTCTATTAATATGTCCTATTATGAAAAGTCCATTACTGCCGCCTCTCACTGCAGAAATCTGAAGCGCTTTAAACTGCTTTTCATTATCTGGCAACCTCCGCCCCGCGAGATGGCCACTAATTAGTTTCCCTGCTGTTTGTTAGGAGCGGTTTTAACATCCGTACCCTGGGGTGTTCTGCAGTTTCGTCATATGTGTCCTTCAGCTCCGCAGTTCCAGCACTTTACGGTCGGTTTCTTGTCACCAATATTCCGTCTCAAGGCGTTCAGTTGTCTAGTTAAATCGTCTAAACGAGCAGTGACTTGATTCCCTGGCTCCTGGACCTGAGCAGCTCTGACTGGATGGCGGTCTCGACGGGTGGCTTGCTGGGCTGCCTCGAATTTAATGGCGTACACTAAAGCGCTTTTCAGATCTTTAACATCCGCCATTCGCAGTGCTTTCTGTATTTCAGGGTCCCGGATGCCATCGATGAAATATTGCAGGGACAGAATTTCCCTTGTTTTTGTCGCGCACTCCAAAAAGGCATTATGTGACAGCCTTTCAACATCCGTGACGAGCTCCTGAAGTGTTTCGGTGAGCTTCTGTTGACGGGATTTTAATTGGAGCCTGCTGTAGTCTTTTAAACATTTCTCCCCGAAACGCAGCTCCAAGGCGCCGGACAGAGCTTCGAAATCTAACCTTTTGTTTTCGGGAAGAGTCTGAAGGATATCCGTTGCTTCGGCTCTTAAAGAAGCGGCGAGATGACAGGCCGTAGCTTGGGAATCCCATCCATTCGCATCCGCCACGATAGAAAATTGTGTCTGATACACCTGCCAGGAGGTCTTCCCATCATATGTCGATAGCTTCAGAGAGGGACGAGCAGGCATGGATAGAAATTTTAAACCATCCGAAGTGCTCCCTGCCGTCGCTACGAATTTCTTTAAAGTGTCAACTTCTTTAGCGACGACAGCAGAAATTCTGTCTTCGATTTGTTGTTCAATATGTCCTTGGACGGCAGAAACTCTGCCTTCGATTTGTTGTTCAATATGTCCTTGGACGACAGAAACTCTCTTCAATTTGTTGTTGGAAGGCCGAAACTCTTCCTTCGACTCGTCGCTCCACAGCCGACACTCTATCTTCTATTTCATCTTTGACAGAAGAAACCTTTTCTTCAATTTGCCCAACTTTATTTTCAACCACATCTATTCTGCCTTCCATAGCATCGAATTTGGTTTCTATTATGCAGGCAATTTCACTTTTCATTTCGTATTGACTTTCTTCAATCTTTACTTGTACGGCTTTTATTTCGTCTTTAAAAGTTAATTGACCAGCTTGAATGGCCTTCATCTCTTCCTTAACGGATTCTTGGCCCAATTTCATCTCGCCTTTAATTTCTTCTTTAACAGAGTTGACGGCTCCTTCCATCTTTTCTTGGAAAGCAGCAAATGCAGTCATCATTTGCCTGAATTGTCACATTCCACTTCTGACACCAAAAATTGTTGCGTGCGTACGGGTTCGTTATGAAATGAATGCACAAGTCCGAGGAAAAATGAACAAAAATTTATTATTATCACAACAATAATGCTTAAATTTTCTCAAATTATCATGCAGTATTACAATATCTCACAGTAGTTATCTTATAACTACTCAAATGTCCAATAGAACGTAATTCAAAACAGCTAAAGAACGCTAATCCGCGAATTCGCTACAATCAACAAGAGCAGTTTTCTAAGCAACAACAAACTAAGCAACTACTACAAACTGAGATGTTTTTCTCATTTTATAAGATTTTAAAATCACGCGCTAGAATTTTCCAGTACTTTCTCGAAATCAAAAAGAGATATTTATTTATTTAATGCACGCGCTCTTGTATTTTCAATTTTCTGGCTTAGCTTTCTTTTAATATTCGTCACGCGCTGCACTGCGCGAGAAATAAAACCATTTAATTTATAATTGAACTAACATTAGCTTTTTAAATACCAAATTCGTAACAATATACTATTTATACTGTTATATTATGTATTATATTATACTATGTACTATTTTAAATACTAACTTTAAAAATAAACCGAAGTGTAGTGGGACTATACCTACATTACTTATAGTAAACATTGGGTGTCCCACTACACTTCCACCTGAACCTGTAGTGAAGAGGGGTGTCTTCTGAACTTCAAGTTGAAGTCCAATTTATAAGCTCGCTCTTCTTCCTTTTCTTTGGTTAATTTTTCTTCCTTAGCAGCTTCTTCTTGAACAATACGTTCTTTCTCGTTCTTAAGTCTTTCTTCTATTATATTAGTTAACATATGTTTCACTAATTCTTCATCATAATTATTGGATTTCGTTATGAGTTCTTTTAATTGTACCACTTTTAAATATTCTGCCACGACTAAATCTAGTTCAAGGGCAAGAAGTTTTAAATCTTCTTTTCTCCCCTACCCAAAAAGGACATTTTGTCTTTTGCGAAATTTAAACATAGTCGTAATGTCTCTGTTAAAGTTCACACTATGGCTATTAAATTCTAATTTTAAACTTGTGTGAATTTTAAATGTATTTAAATTCGTTCTTCAATCCTTAGATATCGTTCATAATTTTAAACACTTAGGGGCGTACAAAAGAAATCAACTTCACAATAACTGGAAATAAACACTACTGGTTCACAATACTTACAATTCACACATTTGTCAAAACTTAGTATCAATTAAAATCCTAATACTATAAATAAATAAATATTATTAAACAGTTTTAAGTCAAGATTACTTATCTTAATTAGACATATCGGGGTAGATGTTAGCAATGCATCTCTGGGGTAAGAAGATCCATTCCTTTCATATAAGACAACAAAACGGCTATCCTAACACGAAAGTAAATTCAACGCGTTCTGCAACTCTATACTGCTGCCCACGTTGGGCGCCACTTTTCTTTGTATTAATGCTTAAAATAATCAACTATTATTTTAGGAGTTAATTTTAAATGAAGTTTTATTAACACCTAACAACGACATACAGGAAAACGATAAAACTAAAAATGGAATTACATTAAAAATTTTTAAAAGTTCAGAGCGTTGAGTTCAAACAATCACATCTCACTTCTGCAGCTTGAGTGTGTTGAATTGAGTATTTTGTCTATATCATCGGTAGAGCTGCTGACGATATTCATTTGTTACAATATTCCTTTTACACAGCTCTCTAACACATAGCGTTAGAAACTCCTTCAAAAAATTTCTTATATATTTTAAGAAACTTCATAACCCTTGTCTCCAGTTCCGGAGAGTATAATTTAAATAGTAATATATGTGTAGGATCAATATTTAGAAAAATAAAACGTATAACTGTCCTTTATCTAAACACCCTATACATTTATTAGCAGCATAAAAACCCAGAATATTGATCATAAATTAAGTTCTTTGAAGCATTTGGATATACCTCTCCACGTGGATGTTTAACTTTTTCTAAACAAACGTATTAAACTGCTAAAATAAGTAATATAATTTTTCTTGACCAGAATAACGTGTGCATAAAAGTCCATCAAAGCGTTTTGAGAAATATTGGAAGAAAGAGTATTGTATATAAAGAGTTTCTTGCCTTTTTTGTGCCATCTCGCGTTGTTAATGCGTGACCGAAGGTATTGAAAGGGCAGTCCAGAAAATACAATTAGCTATGTTGCAACATTGATCATTTCTTATTTTATTTCGTTATTTTCTCATATCGTTCAATGGGTTTAATTTTGATAGACGTGATTAAAGATCTTTTCTCATACTTTCATGCTCACTAGCCATACAGAATATGAATGCAGGTTTTTAAAAGCGCTTCTTTTTTCTAATGAATTGTAAATATTAGTTCTTCAGTTCAGTAAAATGTAAGATAAGGAATTTCAAGGCAGTCCGATCTCTCTTCGTTAGGATAAAGTGGATCTTAATAATTCTTAATGTAAACAATAGAGAATATATCACTTAATGCTTATAGGGTATTCTATGTTATTTGTCTTGCTTTTACGTCCTGCAAACAGTTTCTTCTCCTTTTAAATTTATTTCTACTTTAGATACATGTCAAACGTAGTTAGTATTAATTAATTTATGCTCTGTGTTTTCCCCATGACTTGACCTTTTGACTAATACACTTGCCTTTCAGATGATTGAGGTAAAGACCAAGATCAGCGATTCATGGTTTCAGATCTTTTGCTTATATTGCTACTCACAGCCGGCTACCACTAGCAAGTCGTTTGTTTCTTTACCGAAAAAGAGTTCGATGCTGTAATCGAGAAAATTTCTATTGAGTTAGATCCTATGATACATAAGAAGATTGCGTAAAGTGTTATAGAGAAACTGTTATGAAAAAAAAAATGTAAAAGATTATGACTAACCATTGAGAAGTATCTCGGTTGGATCTAAGGAGCGGATGGTTATTTGGTAATGTTAAGCATAAAATACGTAACGCAGTTCCCTACACGGAATTAAAGCATTCAAATTTGCAGTAAAGCAAAATATTTCAGTGTTGCATCAGAGAAGAAACTGCAGCACAGTTTAGAGGTCTCATAATACATGAAGAAGGCAGTCTGAAGAGTTATACAGGATATGTACCGAAATAAATAAATTTAATTATGGCGAGCCATCCAAAAGTGTCGAGGTTGGGTCAAGCGAGCGGGTGATTGTTAGGTAATGTTATGCATATACTCTGACCCAACTCAGGTTTCTACACGGCGTTCACAGTGTTCAAATCACCAGCAAAGCGAGATGTTTCAGGGTTGCATCATGGTAGGAATTACAACAGAGTTTGGAGCAGCAACTTGAAAGTTAACTTATACGCTTGAAATACGAAACGAAGCTAAGGCAACGAGACATTACAAAAAACACAAATAAGCAGATTGCATACAGTGTTCGATGAAAACAGAGACGGCGTGGAGGACCATCACTGTTTTGAGGGCCCAGCAATGTCCAGAATGCTCAGAGATGCTGCTAAAGTGAGGTATGTGTTACATTTTCGGTAGCCGACACTTAGCCGAAAAGACACTTAACCGACATCAGTTAGTCAACAGGATATTTAGCCGCCACGGACACTTAGTCCGACAGTTAGCCAAGAGGACATATAGCCGACAATGAATCTCGCTCTTCCCAATGCTTTAAGATTCCTAATACTTTCACATTTCATTACCACTTTGCTCAATACATCATGTTACATTCATTTCCCGTATAAAGTCGTTTCGCTCCTTCCACTAATGAAATTTCCTTTCCCTGTCAGGAAGTAGAATGATTTGCCCTACTCTTTACCACACTGGAACTACGCTTTTTCCTGAAATGCTATTTACACCCTCATTTAGCTATTTATACGTTTATAGGCATCGTATATTTATTAATCTGTGATAGGGATACGGCCCAAGAATTCATGCTTAGTGGCCTGCGGCTACCTAACAGAAGTAGATTTGGTTTCGTTTGGTTTATATCATTATGTCAAAGCCAGAGGGCTATCTGCCTAACGGAAGGGATACCTTCGTGGAGGACTCTCTAAGGAAAACTGGCTCGCATATATGTTACACATGGGGAAAACCACGAAAACACCAATGCCGTCAGTCCGTTCGTGGGATTCGAAATTCGGACAAGTGATCAGCGACTTTACTCCTCGGCCGCTTCTGGGGCTAATAGAAATAGAGTGACCGGTTTACTTAACATATAACCAGTCTCTTCCAATGAAAATTAATTTTTTAGGCTAAACCTTTATAAATGCTTTGCTAGAAAATGAAAATAATGTTCCAAATCTGAATGCCAAAGTAAAATTAACTATTTTTCTTGAATTATGCTTTTAAAGGAAATATTGGCGGTGGATGTTAGATTAGCAACTCTATTTTATTTTATTATTAAAAAATAATAAAAAAAGAGAATTTTCATAATTATGGTGACTGACAAGAGATGTTTAAAAATCACTGTTACTTCATCGTCACCAGGCAGTTCATTTTACCATTCTTAAGATAAAAATAAGCAACTCTATTAAAGTGTCGGAATCGAGCATACTCATTTTTAGCTACCAACTTTGGCCATTATGATACAAGTTCAAACGTTAATACTGAGAGATCTGAATTATTGCATAATTTTTATTTAGGAAAGAAAAATGATTGCATATACTATATATTTTAACCTCTCCTTTTCTTATAAATCTCTCTCTCTCTGTACAATATATACATATATATACATTGCTGGCCACCGTAAATGTAACACCCTGAAGGAAGCATGCAAATAACATGAAATTTACAACATGCATTAGCGGAGGTCAGATATGCAAATGATTAGAATTTCAGGGCAGACACACATTACGCGCGCCTGTGGCGCCACTTCAAAACGCTATTTAAGGCTTGGAGTTTTCAAGTTCGGCAATTGTGTTTTTCTTGTGGTTTTTTTAAAAAAATGGTTGGATGGTCGGATTCGAGTCTGGAGACACCGTGGAGAGAGGATGCTGAACAGCTGCGTTATGCACCGCAACACTGGTCCTGCACCGGGTATTATGGTATGGGACGGTATTGGATATCACTCTCGCACTCCTCTAATACGAATTGCCGGTACTTTAAACGCTACATCTCCGAGGTGTTGGAGCCAGTTGTCCTTCCTTACCTTCAGGGCTTGCAAACAGCCATATTTCAACAGGATAATGCGCGACCACACGCGGCACGCATTGTCCAAGGGTTCTTCGTCAATCGCCAGATTGAATTGCTTCCCTGGCTGGCTCGCTCTCCGGATCTTTCGCCGATAGAAGAAGTTTATAAATTTAATCATTTGATACTTGGTCAACATGTTATCTATTAAATAAATTTTGTTGTGATATCTCTTGTCTTTCTTGGTGTTGCAATTAGGGTGGCCAGCAGTGTATATAGGGAAGAAAGACGATCATGTATATATGTAAGATAAAAAATATGTAAATCAAAGTTATAAATTAAACTAACGGATAAAACTTTTAATCCTCTCTCTCCGTTCTAAAAAATTCATAATAACTACTCTCGATTGCGTCATTTCTAGATCTTTGCTTTTTACATGGCCTGCGCAGCACTGATGACGTAATAATTGTGAACTGAAACTTTTAACTCAAACCCAAACCTTTCTCTTCGTATGCTTCCATCTTGGATAACTACGCACTTTAGCTTCTCTCTCTGCTCCGCTAGGATGTAATTTCGCTATCTTACTTGCTATCGAAATAATATCAAAAATGAAAGTGTTCTGTAAAACGGCACGACTAGAGTGCCAAGTGACTATGGCCACAAACGTCAACTGGAAAATAAAAATGGATTTAAAACCGCTTCGACTGCCAAGTATTTTTAGATATTACGAAGTCAACATATTAGCATACTACACAACCAAAATTCCTCCTCTTCAGTATGGATCTACGCACACATCAGCAGTGTTCCGGCTTTTCCTTTCCTTGCTTTTATTAAAACATATATATGTATGCACATATACTAGAGTTTATGTGCTAAGTTCCGCCTACTAACACACTTCGTCCTATATTGTTCGTAACCTCTGTTATAGGACGTTCCGTTATTTTTAAGCGAAAAATAAGCAATTCGTTTCATGCTTGTGGGATTAAAAATCTTGATAAGAGAAAATAAGATTGCAGTTCCATATCAGCAACGTTTTCGATATATTAAGAATGAAAAATGTACTTTTTGAGGAAACGTATTCAATTCTGAATAAAACAAAACCTTAAAGAATATTTTACTTCTAAATTAAACATTATGCAACAGTTTAATGCTATAAACATTAACCTAAGTAAGTATTTTAAGTGAGAGAAGTGGTCACGAAAATGGTACAGAATCGCGCTTTTACTTCTAAAGCCTAAGTCTGCATCATTTTGTAGGATTAAAAGCCTTAAGTAAAAGCGTTAAGCGCTTTTACTTAAGGCTTTTAATCCTACGAAATGATGCAGACTTGCTTACATTTAGCTTAAAAATAGATGAATGAGGCTTTAGTTAGCGCCTAGTGGCCAACGCCATTAAGTGCGGGTTCCTGGGCCGGAGCCGTATCCGAGTGTAATAAGTGTTACTGAAGTCCTGATACCGTAAATAGCATAATATTAAGTACAATGAGGTGTTAGTGCATACAAGGAAGTCCGTCAGTATGCGGAACCTATTGAACCTACTTTAATAAACTCTACTTTTAGAAATATTTGTTCTAGAGTTCGATGTCTTACATCTTCTTTCAAGCCAAAAAGAGCACAAATTTTGTTTTTCCAAAAATTAGAGCTACGTACGCGATATATATATTCGAATACACATATACAATTGTGAGTTTTTATAAATAAAAAATTTGCAATTGTTGAGCTGTCTCAATATGGCGAAAAGTGCTAAGTAAAAATGTTTACAAAGACAGGTCCAATACCGATTATAACTGATGTATCGCACTAGCGCGACGTTATTAATTCTGTTGAAATACAACCATAACCATCACATTATTATATAGCATATCGGTAAAAGCTGGATTCAGAAAGACGGAAGCAATGTAGCGGTGACCAAAAACAGGCCAGTTACCGTAACATTATATGAGTTGTTTATTTTTATCTCAAGAACGGTGGCATGAACTGCCTATTATAGAGATCACAAATAATTTAAAGCTTTGCTTGTCTTATAAATTGTCTTTTTTAATTGTGTTTAATAACAAAATAAATATATATTTGCTAAACTAACCCTTCACCTCCATTGTTTCTATAAAAAGTATAATTCAAGAATAACAATAATTTTTATTGCATTATTCTGATGTTTCATGACAGGGAAAGGAAATTTCATTAGTGGGAGGAGCCAAACGATTTTTTTAAGTGAAGGAATGTAATACGATGTGTTAAGTAAAATAGTAATGAAACGTACAGGTATTAGAAATTTGAAAGCATTAGGAAGAGCGAAACTGGAAAATTAATATCATTAAGTTAAGAAGAAAAATTATTAATGATGTGAAAGTGTTCAAAGGAACCCAGTTGATTAGATGAAAGAGCTTTACGGACAATTTTTGCAGATCCCATATTAAAATGTAAATGAGTGACCGTCGTACTTAGCTAAAAAGAAAGTTCTTTTTTCCTTTCGAAAATTAATTCATATTCCCTGACGAGAAATTTCAACGCTTTTTCTATTTGGCCGATATACACCAAGCAGTACAATATACATCTAACTATGCTAAATTACACAAGAATTAAAAGCAGATGTGGGATCTTTAAGAATCGAAAAATGAATTTTACTGATAGGTGGAAAAAATAACTTAAATGTTCAACTTAGGAGAAGTCAAGAAATTTTTTAATTGATAGTAAGTTTAAATAATTATTGGGTACATGTCAGCTAAATGTCACTGTCGGCTTAGTGTCCTGTTGACTAAATGTCTTGCAGTTAAATGTCTCGTAGCTAAATGTTCTGACGGATAACTCTCTGTGTCGGCTAAGTGTCTTTGTCGGCTAACTGTCCGTGTCAGCCAAATGACCTGTTCGCTAAGTGTCCGTCGGCTAAATGTACTGTCGGCTAAGTGTCAGTGACGGCTAAATGTTCTGTCGGTCAAGTGCCTCGTCGGTTGAGTGGTTGTCGGCTAAGTGTTACTGATCCTTAGATTAGATTGGCAGGAGTTTGAATTCGAAGTTAATGTCAAGCAGAATAGTACTTTGGGTATTATATAGTGTACTGTTCTACATTGCTTCAAACGTCAACCTCTAGCATTGTAAAGACAGACAGATGACGTATCGCCCCATCTTAACTTCTAAAGCATAGAAAAAACAAATTCAGATCAAGATTTAAAATAAACCTCTTAACAAGTCAACCTGACGTTTACACAAGATTTAAACAGAACACATTCTTTGAAGCTTGCGGGAAATTTAGAAAAAAGGCTCAAGTCAAATAAAAGTATTAAATATAAAGATACACGTGCGTACTAAACTGTGGCTTGTCTCTCAGCATTTCTATTCAACAATGGCGTCTAGCAACGCTGGAGTCAATAAAACAGTTCAGTAGCTGGGAGATGTAACAGAATGTTCGTCATTAAAGGATGCCAAACTCTCTTCCTCATATGAAAAAATTTGATGTGTACACCACATGACTTCCTTGTACGGAATATTAAATTATACGCATTTTTTCTTGTATTTCATTTAAACTTATTGAATTAAATTAAATCTAATTCGCCGACAGCGCATAAATCACAATAGAATAAATGCATTCTTTAAAATTCACTCTAGTGTTTGTTTACCATAGCGACACTCTCTCATATTATAACTCAGAATGCACAAAATGTATATCATTTAAAGAATAGAATTAGCTAATCGTTGCCACATGTTCTATTCAAATACTATAATAAAGCTAGAATGATGCATAAAAGAAATTAAGCAAACAAAACAAAAAGAAACAGTTTTTCACAGACGATTGAGTATTTCTCATTTAATTAATTCAGTTCTCACTTCGCGAGAAGGCAAAAATGCATAAAAACTCAAAATATCTATATTAAAAATTACGAAGTAAATCTTAAACACTTATTTCCTCGAAAAATTTCCAGAAAGAATTAAGCATGATTTAATTGGCAATAATAAATGAATGTGTTATCTTTTTGTTGTTGCGAAGCTAAGTTTCTCTAGATTGGCAACAAATCCACAAGTCTCTGTTTCAAATGTAAACATCAATAAAAAAAGGTTTAGCGGCACTTAGACAACTTTAAAATCGTTGATAATTCAAAAGATTTTGCATACAGATTTACTAATGGCATAAAAACCTTCACCGGAAGATAAAAACAACATAATACAATCATTTTTAAAGCAAAAATGTACAATTTACAAACATATAAGAGTAAAGAAACTGAGATTACTGAGCCGGGTAACAGAGTGGATATATATATAAATATATTTATATACGTTTGGTGCGGCCGATTGCAACCAAAATACGAGGTGCACATCTACATGTTATAGCAGTCCTATATACAAAATTTCAAAGTTCTGAGGCTACTCATTTTTGAGTTATGCGAGATACGTACGTACGCACGAACGTACGTACGTTTGTACAAACGCCACGAAAAATTCTCTTCAGAATTAATTTTAAAGCAGTTTTATAATTTTTTTGAAGGAAAAGCGTATTTTATTCTGTCCTTACGTATAAATATCACGCAAAAACATCGTTAAATTGCATTCGATAGCGGTCAAAATGGATATTTTCGTTGAAATATGCTGCCTGAAACTTTTCGCGATTAAAATACTTTCTTTTTATTTCGTAGAAGGAAGTAAAAACAGTTGGCTTATAGATTTACATGAACTATCTTATATCCTGGTGGAAGTGGACGAAAGTAGATGTGATAGTAAAGGCAAAATAATAAGATAAGTGGATAAAATTGCATCAAATTCTACATTACCGTGGATGTGAAACGTTTATGTGACACCGGTTCATGAAATGTTGACCCACGAAAGAAAGGAAAATTTCGTGCGTCATTCTGTTGCAAACGATCTTGTGACATGTCAGCCTGATTTTCTGACTTCTCTGCATTCCCCACAATCAAGATGGATTGAAATGATGCCACGCCGGGCAAAACCTCGGATCGGGATTTCCTACTCCGTTACTGACAATGGCAAAGCTTCGGAACCGCTGTATTGTAGCGGTTCCTACTAGAATATTAAATGTTTTAGATATATTTGTAATAAAGCGATTTTTCTGATAGTGTCTGCAGACCTTTGGAAAGGTGAAGATAGGACTATGAAAATTACTACACAATTTTGTTCCTTCTTTTATGGCACCAGGTCACTGCGACGTGTTGTACAGTTTCGGAAAACATAATTGTTTCATCGAATAATGAAACATGAGATCGATAATTTTGTGCATATTGAGGTTTAGTTTTGCACCAATAGTTAATTTAACAGTTCAAGGGTGTGTCTTTGTGAGAGCTTCTTAATTAAAGTTAGATGTCCCTTGTACCGAAATCTGAACATGTAAATACTAATCATTGAGTATGTGTGGCAATCTTTTAATTTATCAGTTTTCTGAACACATCAGTGGAACTTTGAGTTATTGTTAATCTTTTATTATGGTTTACAAGCTGTGAATCTTGTTTTATTCTTGTTTTATTATGGCATCCAATTTGAGTGTCTAAGTAGATAATTGAATGGGTTATTTACTATTTTATTAATATTATAAATTAAAAGTTTAGTAAAGGACCGCATAAGCGACAATTCTAACAACAGTCAGTAATTTTAATAAGGTACCTTATCAAGAATGCTAAAACACTTAGTTAAGACTTCGGAAAAGAGCTTCTAAACAAAGTTCAATTTAACAGGTGATCAAACTTTAATTCTTCGTACATCTCCTACATTTATTACAACTAATTTTATATTTAACCGAAGTTTTTTTCTATAACCAACAATTCAGATGCTAACCATTGAATATGTTGCTCAGATCCGTTGTATGTCGATGTTTCATTACATGAATAGAGATTCAGATTGCAGCATATATGAAACATTTAAAAATGTCTCAGGGGTTTACACTTTAGAGCTATGTTTTCCTTCAAATGAACAGTATAACAAAAGAACAACTTGTAATTTTAGAGAGTGCTGGGTTATTTACTTTTTTTTTTTTGGCAAGATGATAAAGTAAGAGCGAAATCCATTATCATGCTCACCCATATGCGTGATGGAAATTATTTCCAAACTAGCAATTTTCTCTTCGTTTTAAAACCGAACGTGCTGTTCTATTTCGTGAGGTACTCAAAATTTAATACAGAACATAGCAAGAGTGCACGTAGACTTCAAAAGAAAAATCAATATTTCCATTTGCTAAATAATTTGCAGATAAAGGAAGACCTCTGCAATTATAACTAACGTATTCCATTTACAGCTGTGATCGATTGTTGTTACGAAGGTTTTTCATTTAAGTTTATACCTCCAACTAGTGTTATTTAAATTTCGATGGCAAGTTTAGTGATATTGGACTTCAATTAAGAAAACTAGTTATTGCTATGCACATTTTTCAATAAAAAAATATTTTCAATGCCCGTGAAGAACTCAGCTCAAAATTTAATGCATAATATTTATTACTTCCGAAAGCGTTTCAGTGTAATACCACAATATCATTTTAATCATAATGTCAAATGCGACACTCTTGATCCATAATCATATGTAGACTATAAGAAAAATTAATAATAATTTAAATTTTCCCTACTATTTTCAAGGAACAGACTAATTACAGCTTGTCATAGGTACTCAGTACTTATTTAAAACATTTTAGATTTTAAGCTCATTACTCAAGAATAATATTTCTTAGAAAATGTTTCAGTAGATATTAATATGGAAAGAAGAACCATAAGTTTTTGATGGGTAGATAACTAAAATAACTAAATACTAAATACAGAATATTGCTATCACCATAATGGACATTTTGAAATATAAATAAATAAAATTAATTTCTTTTAAAATGGTTAATTTTTTCTAAAGTTATTATCATTAAAATTATAATACAGGATGGAGGGGACGCTATATCACCTTTCATAATGTTCTTCAAAACCTTTCAGAATTAGTTAAATGTTTGAGTTATACTACAATGAAGAATTGCTAATGAAATATCTATAGCTGTCCATTTAAACTGAGTATAAAGTGGAAGACAGGTGTCTACTTCAGAGATGGTAGGTACATGTTAATATGGGACGCATCATGGATGTAAAAATCAGTAATTTATTACCGATAAAAAGTAGTTTTATGTAATCTAATGTTGACGGGGGAACTTGAAACTTTTGGGATTTCATTTTTACTTTCTCTTTATTGAGCAAAATACGTAATTGTCTAATATTTTGTTGTAGTCACAATGCATTTGTTCATTACAAATGGTACTGGGAGAAAGAGTGTAGCATTTATTATTTAAATTCACCTGCTATTTATAATTCCATCCTTTATTTTAAGTTCTTTCCGTTTTCTTACCAGAATTTTAGATAAGTTAAAGTATTAGCTGAGGTTTCTGGACTGTAAGACAGAGCGTGTCTCCGCCTTTCAAGGCTACGTTACTTTAGTTCTGCAATCACTGATAAGTTTGTGATTAGTCAGCCTCGCATTATTTGCTGCCAGTATTTAAACTGATATGCCGGTTAGAGTTTTCGGAGCCAGCTTAGTTTTAAATATAATTGTGTAGTCCTTGAGTACTAACCTACGTTTTAAATTTGAAATTCTCTGTTACTTTAGTTTCATCGTCATAAATGGTGGTTGATTTTGCTAAGCACAAAACATGAACTCATGTTCAAGTTCTGTTTTAATAGAAAAGTCGTTTTAAACCTTTTCAAGTCTTTGTAATTAATTTCAGACACAGTAAAAATTCGCTTAAGGTCTGTTAAGGTCTGGAACTAGTTTTTACTCCCCCAAAACACCAAACTATATAAATGAATTCGAAATTTAGGATTCAGAAGGGAAGTTACACGGTTGCTTTAGTTAGCTGCCAAATACTCTCAAAATTACCCATTTTTGACTAGCTGCGGCTTAAACCTTAAATCCGAAAACTTCTTTCAGAGTGAACGTTTCTGTAATCCTTAAAACGTATAACTAGGAATGCACTCATGCATAAGCCATGAAGTGAAGCTTCGTGGAAAGCCTATATTCTCTCTCCTTTGCGTATGCTTTTGTGTGAAATTGGAAGCATACTCGACGTGTATTCGAGAGATACAGGCTCTCCAGCATCAAAAACCCTAAAGACGCTACAAGTGGCGTCTATACACAACTGCCAACGTTTATGAAGGTCTAGGAAGCAAGCAAGGAAATCTTCAATTACGATGCTTGCAAGCTCATTTGTCACAGCCTGTTGGATGTCTGCAATAATCTTGATGAAGCTTTCCTTTCAATAACCTTTTCACTCATGAAAACAGGAAAAAATCACAATAATCTTTGACACAAATGTGGGAATACGTCTGGCTCTATCCAATACTTCAGCAGAAATTCTTCGTCTTTCCTCTTTCTGTTTGTCTGTTAGTGAGTGAGGGAGGATTTTTGCATTAAGTTTCTGTTTTCCTAAATCTTCGCGTAAAATCTTATGACACACATCACGATTCTAATTCAGTTCTTCTGATATCACACGCACAGTTACACGACGGTCTTCTTGCTCCACGTTTGCATCGGTTTGCTCCACGTTTGCATCGGCACGTTTGCACCATCAAATAACGCTCCACGTTTGCATCGGTATGTGCTACAGACGGGTGACCAGCTCTGGGATCGTCTTGCACTGAAACTCTGCCTCCACGAAACATTTTATGCCATTCGAAAACACGACTTCTTGAAAGGGCCTTGCCTATGCTTACTTAATCATGTTACACGTTTCACTAGGGATTTTCTCGAGCTTAAAGCAGAACTTGATGTTCACTCTTTGCTCATAATCAGCATCCATTGTGTCGCCTTAACGAAAATGATTACAATTCCCGAACAGTGTGTTGCTAAGCACAGCCCTTCTCCCTAGTAAATTTGCGTGGAAACATGGCAAAGGTCATGCCAAGTAAGGCTACATACCAGGTAACACAAAAACAACATATGTTCATTTTTGAAACTGCAAACTCATAAAAAATTGTCCTGAAACTTTTTGACAAAGGATGTACATTTAAATTAACTTTGAAATAATGGGACTAATCCAAAAGCAAAATCTGAGATGTCGAATGGGAAGAAATTATTCTTTATGAAGTTTAAAAATTCATACGGAACTCAAAACAACATGCACTCCTATTTCCTACAAATTGCTTTTGAATCTAATGTAAAATGTCCACATCTTCAAACATTCCTTCAGTTTTCTCATTTCTGGAAATGTCTTCGATTATACTTGCTACGTACGAATTTCATCCAGTGTTTTATACAGTGTTTGATCAATTTTCATTAGCAAATAGTAAAAATTATTCTCAAACGTTTAGTACACAAATTGAATTTACGACAGAGCTTCTTTAAGTGAACTCAAGAAATCACTTATAAGTTGTAATTAATATATATAATAATCTCCGTAAAATCTGGTATAAAAAGATATGCGCAATGCATTAACACATGTTGGGTAATTTATAAGAATATGAAAGGAGATGGAAGGTTTAAAGCAAGTGTAAATGCAGAAGCAGTTTGAAAAATGTGTTTTACATTGACTATATTACTTATTTCATATCCTCTATATAACTGAAAATTAGGTTCGTTTAGCAAGAAAATAATGAGAGTATTTATTTACTTACCAGCGAATGCGACGTGAACCTTATTTTCAGGACGGAAAATTTGTACATACTGAGGCACACTCGGCGCGAAATCTCTGACTGCCCACGACCTTAGAATGGTATGCTCATCCTGAAAAGACAAAATTGTTCTGATTCATTGACAAATTTCATTAAACCATCCTCTTAAAATAATGACACCATAAATAACTATAATCTAAACTAGAGATGAGGGAACATTTGAAGTTAATGGACCATATTTATTTTAAGCAGCAGAATGCTACGCCACTTGTTCAGTTTAACATAGACAAATAATTTCAAGAATAATACTGCAAAAGAATCTCATTTATCCAAGCTCGGAATTACCAAGGTTATCCAAAGCAAAAATAACATCGTTGCGGTTTTTTATAATTCAAAATAGTTCTTATTTGTTCGTAATAATTTTTCCATGTCGTTCATTTTCTTAGAATTCATAAGGCTGAATGGCATCATCAACATGTGATAGAGGAGTTGTATGTACATGTTTAGTACTAAACTGATAGAGAAACATACCGGCGAAGGGAAAAAACATCGATATAAAAAGACAGAATCTCTATATAATGCCATTAGAAAAGTTCGGAATGACTTGTATGCAAAATCATTTATTTCTGCATTCTCTATGCATCATTTCATAATTAAATTTTTAACTTTAGTATGAGGCAAGATTTTCGCATTGAAATGTAACTGCAACTATAACAGTTTCAGGATAAATGACATACGATGAACATAAGGCTGAATGTGCATTTTCCCGACTTCTAATGCGTTATCAAATTCGCCTAATTAAACAGATGTATAAGCAATAAAAATGTTTGAATATACTTAATGTTTTTATTCAGAATAGTTTTGGTTTTATGTTTCTACAAATACTGCAAGCAAAATACTTCTTGAAGAACGTATTCAAATTATATAGACTGAGAAAAAAATAAATGAATGTTTCTTTCATTGTTTGTTAATAATAGGGTTTGGCTTAACGATGATCCGGTTGTTTTGAGTTAAATTTTCATTTAGCGACGTCCATATTTTGCACGTGAGCTATTTAAAATGACAAATTTAAAACTTCCTATTTATCCTCACATTAATATTTCAATAATACTTTCAGAAGCATTGTAACCTATGAAACACACACTTGGTGCAGTTTATGATAAGGACATCAAACAAAATTGCACGGCGCTTATGAATTTAATTCTTAATGCTTAGAAGAATCTTTATTACCATCTTACAAAAGCAATAAATGTAAAACATTATAGTGCTTGAGAATGTTCCACAGCCGTTAAACACATGCCGTTTAGTTTCTTTCTACTAGAAAGAAGATTTCAGAATTTTACATTAAGAAAGCAGTTTTTCTTTGGAAATCTTCCTTTTCACCTTAAAATGTTCCTTCTCGTAAAAAGTTCTTTTTCCTTTTAAAAATCACTTATATGAAGGAGAAATAACGGTACATCTAATGCGTTACTAAATTTAATTTTTCAGTTTTGCGGTTGTATTTGAATTCAAAACACACATCAAAATGCGCTTAATTCGCAACTAAACTGAAAATTTTGTTACGCTGCTCAATTTGAATTCAGAACATTTGTCAAATGTATTTAATTCGATGCCTAAATTATTTAGAGTAAATTATAAAAAAAGCTTATATAACATGTTAATAAAACTATACAATTGCTACCGGCTGCAACATAACTGAGCAAATTGCTTTCATGAGTATCAAAATTATTAAATCTGGGTTGAACTTACTCAAAATGTATTAGTTTACTTGTTAAAAGTAAATATGAGTTTTCTGCAATTAGTTTTGTTGTCTTTTCAACAATATGTCACAAACACAATTTTTTCCAATCTACCTTTCAGAGTAAACGAAAACTTCCTGCATAAAATCTCATGTTTCCGGAAATTAGAATGTTGTGTAGCAAAAATCACTTAATTATTTAAATTACAACTTATTAAAAATTTAATTTATTAATATTCTAAATTTATTCTACACAAAGTGTATTTTATTTACGTAATAACTGCTCTAATTTGTTTAATTTTAATCGGGACTTTTTTGTGCGAAAGATTTGGTACGTTCTTTTCACTTGTTACTCGTAAATGCGCTGAAACACACAATGGAATCGGATGAATTTCTGAGTAATAAACTTGATTGTTTAGTACTTAAGTTTAACCATTATTAATTTATACCACTAGAAGCAGAAAAATTATCTCCTTAATTTAAGGTCACTTGCAAAATTCTAGCTTTAAGAGATTTTGAGATATGGTAATTTATTTAACGAAAATTTACAGTTTCCTTTGTGTGAAAAGTATTAGCAGTTTACAGTTTCCTTTGTGTGAAAAGTATTTGAAATTGTAAAAGGTAGAAAACACAGTTTTTAACAAGATTTTCTGGACGCTCCTAGAATATTTCTGGTGGGGAGAGTTTATGTTTGCCACCTCGACGTTGCAGACGTTCCAGGCTTGGCGAGAATTTGGCGAATTTTAAATTAAGTTTAGTTCAACGACGCGGAAAAAGGAGAAATTTTACATAGCGTAAAGCGGTGATGGTAACAACTGTTTTTTTTCACAATTTAGGGCGTGTGTTAGCCAATGTGGCAGTCTTGTCACATCTATAAGGAGTTGCATTTCGGGATTTCACTCTCTTGTGACTTCTTCTCCTTCTATCTTGCTTCGGCTCGTCGTTCGCCTCCATTTGCTTGCGGCTCTCAACATGTTATTCGCTTGCGGTAAAGTTTAGTCTTAGTTTAGCGGTGGGAAACAACTGTTTTTTTTTCTCGTGGCTTTGGCCCGAGAACCGTTTGTTTTACCAATTATCTGCAACAGCTTATAAGAAGATAATGTCACCTTATCCGTTGTCGGCTATCATCTGAACCTGTTATGTTACCCCGGTCAAGGGTATTTTACTTACAATTCTTACAATAGATGTCCAAAATGACTGGTCTACACTTAAAATGAATATTCCAGATCCACAAATATCCGTTGAATTTTCTGACTCCATATGCTGCCTCTCAAGCTTCATCAACTGGCGGTGCCGTTCTTCAAGGAAGAGGTGTTTCCGGCTCCAATTTCACCTTTAAACTGCTGGAATTTTACGGGCACTTTTACATCTATTAGCACATGTCCGTTTTTCTTCGGGTCTACCTTAACTCACCTATGAACACTAAGTTCTGCATCGGACTCATGCAAAAGCTATTCATCCGGACTATTTATTACATTTGAGTCGTGTTATTGTTTACTCCATCATGTCCTTGTTGTCGCTCGCCAGATTACCAGATAAAACCAGTTTCCATCTTATTTTCTTTAACCTCTATTCACTGGAACAATAGTTAACTTTTGTTTGCCTCGATTAAATTGAAAATTTGATATGTTAAGGTAACTGTTTAAGAGTATAATAGTTTAACTTGGTACCTATGACTGATCTACATTGCTATGCCATAATAAGGAAGTTTTAAATTATTTATAACTGAAGAAATGTTAAAGAAATTTAAATAGTTAGTTAAAGTTATTTGATTTTTACGGCTCAGAAAACAGAGAATACTTTCTAGTACCTATCGTAAAGTAATATTTACTGAGAATTAAATTCGTTTAATAGTATGATCCCTGTAAGAATTTTGTTAAATGCTATGTTTTGATTGATTTTTTATGTTCAATATGTTGGAAAATAATATGTTCTACTAACGTGAAAATTGAGTTAAGGGTTCTAAATAGAGTTAAAGGTTCAAACCCCAAATTATATATATACATATCCTCTGTTTTTATTTTCACCCGGGTGAAAATTTTATATATATATATATATATATATATACTGATGATTTAAATAGGTTAAATGATTTTTGAAGTACTCTCCCATTGTTTAATTAAAATCAGGATTTTCTTGAAATAACAATTGTGTGTTTTGTTTAATCATTGCTTATGTTGCTCACCAGTCACCTACACGGAGTTGTAGCGGTTCTTCTTTCTTTAAAACACAACGCAATTCTATTTAGTTAGATTAGGATATTAGGAAAATTTAATTTGGTATTGTGGTTTCCTTCTTAAAAGGAGCCATAACAAAATAATAGATGCTGAACGCAAAAGATAAGATTAAACTACTAACTGTCAGCAATTTTACATATTCAATTGCAGGAAGTCTTGAGACATTTATTTTACCTTATAAAATTTAGTTAATGGGATTTTATTATAAACTCACCGCATTTTTGGTATGGTAATTAATGAGTACAATTACCACGCAATCTGGCTATAAATTCGCATAAACTTGGATGCTCGTGATTGTTACGTTTACAAGGAAAAGACACACGTGATATATTTCGGCCACAAAGCTCTTATCCTAGGTGGACTGTGGGGAAAGATGTGCAGGAGACTCTCAGATACCGTCTCCAAGATATGTTGATCAAAATGATTATGATGGTGCTTAAGAGCTTCATGTACCGTGTCATATCTGTACGGCGATTGCTCAGATCGAAATGTGTTTTGCTTTCAAATTCTCTCTGGAAAACGTTTGGATGAAACTATGTACAATTCCCAAAATTACTATCAGAACATACAATAAAACTGCATTTGAACCCACTTTTCCCAGAAAAATGACTAAAATGATAAGACTTACAGCAGCAGACCGGTCGGCGTAATTTCTAGCCGCTAGTATAAAACAAGCTTCGGCAGCGTTCATTCTGGAAATAAAGGATAATGCAAAAATAATTTTGATGTGAATTCTAAAGAAAACTTTCATGTGCGAAAACTGTACGCAGTCACATAACAATTTGAAATAAAATCGCCTTTTCCTTACCTTGCCCTCGCCAAATCGAAGTCTTTCAGGGCTGATCCCTGGATATAGATGACTCTCTGGGCCCACATGGGCACCTGAAGAATCATCTTCATGGTCGCATCCAGCTCACAGGGTGATAGAAGAACGACATAATAATCCTACATAGAGAGAAAACAATTTTAACAAAGATGCTATCGAAACTTCTAGGCATAAAAGTTGGATTTGTTAGCTTCGAGGAATTCAGAAGTAGGGAATTCCGAAACGGAATGATGTAAAATGAAATACCAGTTCCTTATAGTATTTACCTTGATTTATTATTAAATTCATTACCAATCAATTTTTCTGTTGTTCACATCTTACTAAAATACTTTATTATAAGCAATAGAAGGAAAAATTTATTTATAATCAGAAAACTTAGAATTGCCATCTATTTCATCAAAGAATAGTTTACCCTAAATGCTTTAAATTTTATTGTTCGTTTTTGTTTCTTAAACAAAAATACCGCCTACTGTTTTACAGCTTATAAAAACAACCTTTACTGGTGAACAAAATTAAAAATCGCTGCAAAACGAATTTCAGCTTGACAAGCTCCGAGGTTTATTTCTGCATTTCTCTTTCTTACATAAAGTGGTATAAGCACAAAACTATCACAATATACTGAAAACAGTAATGCTTCTTGTAACACGAATTCCCTTCTTAATTGTCTAATGAACGCGAAATAATTGAAGAAAAGGGATGAGGTATAATAAAGGATTGCAGATTAGCTATGTAGTCGCGTGTCTTAAGTAAAAAGAATGTTTATAGCTTTCACGTCAGTTTTATATGTTAAGTAGTTCAGGTTTAAAAAACGACATGTGTATGCATATAATAGAATTAAAAACGTGGGTATTTGTAAGAGTGGTATTGTGCACTTCATCATTCCATAAAAAATTAACGGAAATCCTCTTCCACAAACTACACACTTATACACCTCTGTTTGAAAGCTTTCAGAGATCCTATTTTCATATCGCTTGGGTCACAATCGGGAATTTCCTTCAGAAAAAGAATCTTTTGTAAAGTTCCGAATGTAAGAAATTTCGTCTTTTAAATTACTTAAGTATATTTCTTAGTAGTGTAATGAAATAAGCCATTTGAAAACAGTATGCAGTCTTTAAATATATATATTTGTTTGCTAATGTGTGTATTACTGGCATCACTACCGATGTCCTGTTTAGAAGTTTTCTAATTATATTATTTTTATAGGAATGTTTGGTTTAAAAATATAATCTATCGCAAGATTACGTTTTTTAGTTGGACTGCAACTATATGCTTATCTTTTTAAAAAAAAAACATTTTAAACAGTAGCAATACATTTCAATACTATACTATTTCGATACTTCTCGATTTATACCAATTCACGCTAAAAAAAAAGGCCGTTTGAAATTTTATTATGTTTAAGAATTTCACTTTTAAATGATCGTTTTTCGATATGTAAAATCCTAACTTTAAACTTTTTAGTAGTTTCTTAAAATTAGAAATAAAAACGTTTCTACTTTTCAAATACTTTTTGAGTTGTGCATACAAAAGTCTTGAATCTCATTTATTTTGAGTCCTTATTTATCATGTCAAAAGTCAAGTGTTTTCAGGTAACTATAAATCTATAAAAGTTCAAGGTAAGCTGTTTAATAATTATTCATTATTGAACTTACCATTAAACACACTGGTTTTACAAAAAATATTTCATCCATGGCTGAGATGAGTAAAACTGATCTTCGACACAGGAAAGGTATATAAATAATTAGATCAAGATTAGTCATTGAAAATATGTGAATAAATCTTAATCAAACACGAATAAATCATGTTTTACCAGCATTCACAATCTAAGCAACGAAAATAAAGTTACTAAAATATTTTGTTTTTCAGTTAAATAATCGATTCCGTAAATTTGCCAATTCTTAATGTCAGTCTTATTCCTAAACTAATCTGGTTAAGAGATTAGTCTAAATAATGAGAAGACCAGTGCCCAAAGCTAAGGTTAGTTCTCTGGTTAAACACATGGTAACGCATGTAAACACTATTTACGTATGGAGATTCCTTTTAAGAAGAATTTTAGAAGCTAAAGGAATATCAAGAATGCCAGAAAGAGAATTAAATTTAATTCTTTAAAATGCAAATATCACATTAGAGTTGCTTAGAATTTTGACTAGAACGCGCATGAGTCAGAAACAGTAAAGGAATTTAGTTTAAAGAACGAATAAGTTTAATAGTAAAGTAAATATAATGATGACGAAAAGTAAAGTAATAATTTAATAAATATCCTAGCTGAGAATGAAGTAGTAAACGCAGGTGTCTTTTAAAAAGAAACAAGTGAAACAGCTTAACTTATACGGATGATGAGATATTTTGGTGTTTGTGAAAAGTGGTGGGGTAAGGATTTTGACTTGATATCCAGGTGATGGCTTAAAACAATTCGAACTCTATTCCAAATACGCTACTTTTAGTTTTCTTTCAAAAGTGCTGACAATAACTATTTTCCCTTTACCGCATTTAAATATGAATTTTCATTGACACTTTCACTTAAAACTGTAAATAAAACAAGCGCGAAGTTCCTGTTTACGGAAACATTTTAAATACGTTTCATTGAAAGAACTGAATTCATTTTGCTATTGCAGTTAAGAGGTAAAGGATCTGTTTTTACTTTGTGCGTGATTGGCTATATACTACAGTGACCGTAATTTTGATTGATTTATTTAGTTTTCTTCAGAAACAAAGTCTTCGATTTCGTAATCAGTCATACTACATATAAATTTTGAGACGTGCCAATAATTCAATACTTATTCTATGCTGCGGGAACAGAAGTCCTTTTCTAAAAATAACATATCATGAAGACCAGGAACATAATACTCATGACTATTGCATATATTATGGATTTAACATTTTTAATTGGGCATATAAATATTTTTGTGTGCATTTATAGATGCCCATAAACTTTTATTGATGAACTTCATTAAAATTATTAACGGATTAACCACTAATATGAAGCGGAATCGAAATAATACAATAAAGAATAGTGATTAAATACAATAAAGAATAGTGATTGCTATAACTCATTCATCAATTAGCTTGAATTTAAAGACAAAATATAAGCCATGTTCGAGGATAAAATTATTCAATTTTCATTAAGGTTAAAAAAATCATCACAAATAAGTTATTAAAAGTTAATAAGATAAAATTTTATTTATTATCTAAATATTTTTTGTATTAAATTTTTAAGAGTATCTTGTTTGAATGATGTTCAACATTATTCATATTTGTGATAGTTAACTATTATTTTATCAAGATTTCGGGGAACTTCTAAGTTTCTCTTTATACTAGAATCAGCATGAATAATAGCGCTCTTAGCATTTTAAATGCGATTTTGGACTAAATTAAGTTCTTCCATAGTTAACGTCTTCAAATTAGATCACAAAATTAGAACAATGTTTTTCCCTGATCACAATAAAAATTCTACATTTATGAGTACGTTTATCGCTTTTTTATTGAAAGTGTTGGGAAACAATTCACCGTTTTATAAATTGTGACAGAATTTTAAGCAAAACTTATTAATTGAAATTATTCCCTAATACTAAATAATTCTTCAAAAAGAAAAGGTTTATTAAATCATGAACATTATGTACCGTCAACTCCGATGCTTGCATGTTGCGCTTGCATGTTGCTTCGTAAACGAAACAACTACCTTTTTTTTTTCTTTATTAACAACCCTGCTTGAATAAAAAAAAATATCGGTACAGATTGGCGAAAAATGTCAGTCAAAGTAAAAATAAAACTTAATAAAGAATGACGTTAACTAATTAATTACTCGTATAAAAGAAGAAATAGTACTACATAACTTAACTCAATCATTTTATATTATATCAGTTATATTAAATCCACGTTAAACGGTGATTTATACGAGTATCTCCAACTAGATACAACAGCTGCAGAACTAACTAGCAGAATGAAATACAGGTGTGTCCCAGTTTGCCAAATGTTCATTCAAATTTTAACGTTTCAGTAGAGAAATCGTGCGCGTTCTTTGTTGACAGTTTGTAGAGACATTAGGATTTTTGGAAGCAGGCAAGATGAAAAAATAAGCAACGCCTTCTCCGGAAATCGAACCACGGACCTCTTAAATACGCGCCCAGCGTGCAGACCACCACACCATGAAGGCATGCGAAGAAGGCGGAAGAAATACCTTATAAGTTCATTGAATAAAGTGGCATGCTAATTTGTTCTGGAATGTTTACAATTTAGCATGGTTGAGCTCTTAAGATTCTAATTAAAGGACATTATAATCCCAAAATGATAAAACAAAACTTTGTTTATATGTATTCTGATTCATTTCCTTCTTGTTCTACAATGAAAACATGGAAAACATTTCGTTTAGACGGAGAACTCGTATATAAGTTTGGTGAATATCGATCACTAGTGGCATTGACAACTAAAACATATTGCTCGTGTCTAAGAAAAAATATGAAATAGTAGAAGATTAAACGTTTGGTACAGCTACAAGATTACATGTTCCTACAACAAGCTGTTTCTCATTGTTTCTGTGCAAATCTTCATATGATTTTGGTTTGGTCTAGTTTATTATGGCAAAGCATACTGGGATATCTGCCTAAGGGGAGGAATGCCTTCGTGGAGGACTTTTTTGAGAAAAATTGGCTCGTATATACGTTACACACGGAGGAAACCACGAAAGGCTCATGCAACCAATCCTTCTTCATATGAACAAAGTCTCTACAGGATGGGTACCTCAACCTCTGCCAACAATTCAAAACCCGCAGAGTGTCAATGCAATTCAAAGATAGCAATGTGCGTTCAAGGAAATCAACCACCATCATTACAGCCCAGAAATAACTCTAATTATTACCTGTTCTGACGTTCGTGGGAAAGAAATATTGATTATAACTCCTTTTTGCACGTCATGGAATAGTTAGGGAACCTTCAAATTCCTTTTCCACGGACATAGAGGTGATCATTAAACAGTGCGAAAAGTGTATTAAATTACAAGGGGATCGTATTAAAAAAAGAACTATTAAAAAAGAACTCTATTTCTTTCAGAAAAAAGTTTTGCATCGCCTTACAGTTAGATCGAATTCCAAGTTTTGGATCTCTTACAATTACCGAAAGAAATCAGAAAAGGAAAGCGATGTGTTGAACGTATTTTGTGCAGTGATGTTGTAAGGATCTTAAGTTTTACTAACGTTTATTTTATTTTAAATCTTTACTATCACTTTTTATTTTCTACTTCCGGCCAGAATTATAACCGTTAATGTATTTATGCAAAGTTTGTCTGGCGAACGCCAAGTATTTAAGTTGTGGCTTTTTGCCAAGCGAGAGAGATGAAGCAGTTAGTCGAAGCAGGCCGCTTACCTTAGAAGTTTTACTCAGTTGCTGGTTGCCTTCCAGGCCAGAGGTTTTAATCCTCTTGATAATTTTTAAACGTATTGTAGTGTTCACAGTTCTCTGTACTACATACGGCTTCCTGTTAATATAAGGCAAATCTTCCACGTTTATTATTTTAAAGTTAAATTAGAGTTTAGTTATATTTTTATATTCTTACGTTTAGACCACAAGTAGTGAGTCTTTGTATTCCGGAGTACGGAAGTTATTGTAAATAGAGAAAAAATAAAGGATTTTGTATACCCTTCTTGTGTATCCTGTCTACTTTCCACAGTTAGTGAACATAGCTTTAGTAAGCTCTCTGTTCCGAGTCAGGTCCTTGCATGTTCCCGAAGAAGGTAAGACGGAACATTGAACCTGATAGTGGCGCCCAACGAAGAAGAATAACCATGGCCGAGTTTCAAGAAGAACCTGTGCTGCCTGCAGAAGCGGCTCAGAATCCAGAAATGCCAGCTGCCGCCCTGGAAGGATTTGGTTACATCGTCCAGACCATGCGCGCTTCGATGAAACCAGAAGCAACATTTAATGGAAACTCACCGGTAACCAGTTTTTTGGAAAAATTGGATGACCACTTCATGCTCTACCCCGTGCACGAATTTCAAAAAGTTACCTTAGCTACCAGCGCTTTGAGGGGCCAAGCGCGTAACTGGCTCAAGTGTATAGGCAGAAGTCTCTTGGGTCAAGCAGGAAGTCCCACCTATACTTACGAGAATTTCAAGACTGCCCTACTAAAAGCCTTCCCTGTTGTAAGGGATCGTGCGAAATTAGAAACGGAACTTTTTAGTATATATCAGCAAAGAATCGAAAATCTCTCAAGCTTTATTTTAAGAAAAATTCACGTCTTCAAACTCTTGTATGGAAACCGTCCGGATCCTGAGATAATTCAAGTGATTTTGCCGAGGTTACTGCCCCAAGTGCAAGACTTTATTGAATTAAGAAATCCGACTACACTGGAAACGTTATTTGAGCTAGCATCCAGTTTGAAAGTAGAAGAACGGCGGACATTGAAAGAAGACGCCAATATCAACAGCGAAACCAATTTGGTGCGCCAAGACTACAGCAAACTCAAGCACACGGCTACTGAAGCAAAGCGAATCAGTGGGTAAGGAAACCCGAGCATTCAAAAACAGCCGGCGAACGTCGACAGTTCAATAGCAATCCAGGAAAAAAGTCTCAAGGCCAGTGGAAAAAGAAGGAAAGCATGGAAACGAAAAAGGATTTAAACTAAAACGAATTTCTGCTCACGGGAGGGTGCGGAAATCCGAAGGTCAAGAAAACCCCTCTTCCTTCAAGTTAAATACAATAATGGTGAAAAATTTGACTCTTCCGAAGATTGAAGTGTTGGTGAATAATATCCCAGCCCCCGCACTCCTGGATACAGGGGCGTAGTGTTCCTGTGTGGCAGTAGAATTTTTTAGGAAGTATTTTCGGAAATACCGCATATATAATTCGGATAATACGACAGTGTTAGCGGCGCAAGGAGAAAAATGTAAGTGTATAGGTAAAGTACCGCTGTATGTCCGTATCAAGGACGAACAAGTAAAGGTGATGTTTTTTATAGTAAAGAATCTGCAAGCACATATAATCTTAGGAATAGATTTTCTTTCAGAGGCACAAGCAACGCTGGATTTTAATGAAGCGTCCCTTAAGCTGACAATGAAACCAGTTCGTGCAGAAAAGGCTGAACCGCCGATGTTAAATCTTGATCACCTGCCTAATGACGAGCAAGGAAGAATCCGACAAGTGGTAAGTGAATTTGCTTCGTTATTTAGTGATATTCCAGGATTTACTCAGGTTACTAACCATAGTATTGACACCGGAGATTCAATGCCAGTTCGCCACAAAGCATACCGGTATGATAGAATAAGGAAAAAATTATAGAATGGCATATCACCGATATGCTACGTAAAAAGATCATAACGCCCATCTCAAGTAGTTATGCTAGCCCGGTGGTTTTATGTAAGAAAAATAATGACTATCCTTTACACATCCAAAAAGGTGGAAATTCGCAATTGACTACCGTAAATTAAACTCCATAACTAAATATCCGGTATATCCGTTACCTATTATTGAAGAAATTCTAAGGAACATAACATCCACCAAATATATGACGACTTTAGACTTAACGACTGGTTATTTTCAAATAGGGGTTAGGCCTGAGGACGTGCCTAAGACTGCTTTTATAACCAAGTCTGGCACTTATGCATTTTTGCGTATGCCGTTTGGCCTTTCAGGGGCGCCGGCAACATTTCAGCGATGTATGGACATTGTGTTCAGACCTGTTCTTGGAAAGTCCACATTTATCTATTTAGACGATATCATTATTACTAGTGATAATCTCGACCAACATGTACAGGATTTAAGACAGGTGTTTTCTTTATTAAATGAGGCCGGTCTAAAAGTTAATGTCGAAAGGTGCAAATTTGCAGCCCCTGAATTAAAATATTTAGGTTACAAGATATCTCAGAAAGGAATAGAGACAGGCGAATCAAAAATAATCCCTGTACAAAAGTATCCGACTCCAAACACGGCGAAGAAGCTCTCTTCTTTTCTAGGACTTTGTTCATATTATAGGTCCTTTATAAAAATTTTGCAGCTATTGCTGAACCATTGTTAAAATTAAAAAGGAAAAAGGCAAGATTCTCGTGGACGGCCGAAGCCAATAGTGCTTTCGAAAAATTAAAACAAGCATTAACGCAAGACCCTGTATTGAAATTTCCTGAAAAGGATGATAATTTAGAAATTTCAGCGGATGCTTCGGATTATGCGGTAGGAGCGGTACTTTCGCAAAATCAGCAGCCCGTGGCATTTTTTAGCCGAACTTTAAATCAAACACAAAGAAACTATTCCGCGACCGAGAGAGAGGCACTTGCAGTTCTGTTAGCAGTGCAAAAGTTCCGAGTCTATTTTGGAAAGGCGCCAATAACAGTGTACTCTGATCATGCGGCGGTAACTAGATTGTACTCAGGGAAAACCTTATCCCCAAGGTTAATAAGATGGGCACTCAAGCTACAAGAATATAATCTGGTAATCAAGCATACCCCCGGAAAGGAAAATATCGTAGCAGATGCCCTATCTAGAATTCAAATAGATGAAGAAGGTAATACTGTAAAGGTGGCAATGCTCACAGCATGTACAATAAATTCCCGAGAAACTGTAATAACCGAACTGGGTAAGGATCCTGAGTTTGGAAGCATTTATGAGTATTTAAAGGATCCTGAAAATTTTAGCCACCAAGATATTGTGGCGATAAGAAATAGGGCGGCCCATTACGAACTAATAGATGGTCTATTATTCTATACAAAAACTACGAATTCCAACAACGAATTTCGACCTGTTATCCCAGCTAGTCTTAGAATAAATATCCTGCAGGAGCTCCATGACAGCCCTTTAGCTTCTCATGCTGGTATTCGAAAAACTATCCAACGCGTACGCGAGGCAGTCTACTTTCCTGAACTGCAAAAGTTAACAAGGGCGTATGTCCAGTCCTGCCCAACATGTCAAGCAGTTAATTATATTAATTTCCGCCCGGCCGGGTTTCTAAATAGTATTAAATCCGAATTTCCAAATGAAATAATTGGCATCGATTTATTGGGCCCTTTCCCAAAAAGTCAGTTAAATAAAAGTCGCTATCTCCTTGTTATGGTTGATCATTTTAGTAAGTGGACCGAAATTGTTCCCTTAAAACGAGCCTCCGCGAAATTAGTTACTGATTCTATTTTAAATAAATATATTTTAAAATACGGGGCGCCCCTAAAAGTTATATCGGATAATGGTCCTCAATTTGTAAGTAATATATTTGAAGACATGTGCCAAAAACTGGGCATACGTCATTTAAAAATGGTCCCGTATCGGCCGCAATCAAATATAGCGGAACGGGTCAATAGAAATATAGTGAAAATTATCCATAGTTATGTTAAAAATTTTCATAAAAGCTGGGATAACCATGTCAATGAATTTGCTTTCGCCCTTAGGACCGCAAAACATGATACAACAGGCAAAACTCCTGCTGAGTTATTTTTAGGCAGAAAGATTATAACGCCGTTAGATAAATTATTTTATGTGCAACAAAGAGCCCCAGAATTTAAAATGGGTGATATAGAAAAATTAATTAAGGAAGCAAAGAAGAATACTGAAGTAGCACAGAGAAAACAAAAACTTTATTATGACTTGAAACGACGGGGAATAACTTATAAAGTAGGGGATGAAGTTTTAAAAATTAAGCATTCACTTTCTTCAGCACCAGAAGATAAAACTGCCAAATTTTTTCCACGATTTGAAGGACCATATGTCATAGAAAAAATAACTCACGCTGTAGTAGTGTTAAAAGCTAGAAATGGTGAAACCTGCTCCGCAAACATTGATCAAATCAAACCCTACTATGATCGTAATAAAATGAAAATTTTCAAAGATCTTTTGCAGTATCCGGCACGGCAGACACCGCAGGCACAAGCTCCAGAGGTGGAAAAACGACAAGTACAAGGGGCAAGCCATTAAGAGGCAGGAGCAAGTGAAAAGAAAGTTTCCCCGCGGAAAAATTGAAGGTAGCAAGAAAAAGAAGCCGTTCCACCGTCCAGAAAAGAGAGCTCACGAACACCCCCAGAATGAAGAAGGGAGAAGGACGACGTATGCAAAGAGAGCCAGGAGAAATGACGGCAACTATAACCCGGCTCTAAAACGGAAGATCTACTCATCCGACAGGACTCTCCGCAGCAAATGTTGCCGAACTGCGGAAGGGCCATCAGCGGCGGAGGAAAAGTTACAAGGAAAATTTGAACGGCCAGCAACGAGGTCCAAGCAGTAACACGAATAAATTTCCCGGTTCCGCCAAGACCAGCTGCCATCAAACGGCCAAGACCACAGGCAGAGGCGAAAAAGAAGGTATTCAAGGGTGACCGAACTGGAGAAAAAAGAAAGCATCTAGAGGAAGGCACTGAAGGGCGAGCCCGTACAAGAAGAAGGATAAATCAAACAACAATCTGCACTACCTTTCAGGACTGGGCCCAGAAAAGAATGTCCGAATATCACAAAGATAAGTAAAATTTTATGTTACTTTGGAAACTTAAGTTAATCTTTCATTCTTACAGCAAGTGGCAGATTTCAAGAAGTTTTACCTCATGCGAGGTCTACCTTTATCGCCAAAAGGGCGAGAAATGAGTTGTTACCGATTTTGGTATTATGTTTTTCAATTACTCGCGCGTAAAACTAAAGTTAATGTATAATAGCGTTGTGTAAAGACTTAAATATTGTAAAACGTTATTGTATAAATATTATTTAAAACATTCTGACAAGAAAGAAGTTTTAGTCTGAAAGACTTTTTGAAATGTATTATTTCAATGTAGAAAGAATTGGCACTTGCTTTGAAAAGAATAGAAGTTAACAATGTACTACTAATGTATGTTTTCAAATGTATAAAATTAACGGCATGTTAATATGTTCTTATATACAATGTGAACTGTTATTTTAAATGTTAAGAAATACCGTTATATGGTAAAAGTGAAAGTAATGTTAAAATTTTTTTTTATTCGTGTGACTGTAAAAAGACTAAATCATGGTGAATATGTGTTAAAGGTTGAATGATGTAGTTAGGCTCTCTGACACTACACTTCAGAGTTAGCCACTTTCAGAATAGTACCTCAGGGTTTAGAGTTGAAATTAGGGTGTGTTACGAGGTCTTGGTATGTTGAATTTTAACACGTTAGTGTTTTGATTGTAGGAGGAAGTGTTGAACACATAGACATAAACACATTCGTGTTTGGTGTTCTTTTACAACACATGTCAGAGAGCACGGGGAGAGATAACTAAAATAGTTATGAATGAAATAAGAATGTTAAGAGAAATATAATTATACATGTTACTTGCCATTTCATTGTGTAACATTTCATTAAACTAGTTTTCCTTCCAGATCTCTGGAAGGAACAAGATTTGAATAAAAGCTCCTGTTTAGATAGATGCAGTACAGATGAAAAAATTGTGTGTCCTGGGAGCTGCTATTGTAAAAACAAATTTCTTCCTTTTAAATTTCTAGTTTCTAGCGAAAAATGTTTGTAAAAGATTGGCCTCGCGTTAGATTCTAGAGCTAAAAGTTTTCAACAAGGTCGTTTTAGACCTCAGTTTCAAACTAATTAACTCTGGCGGGAAGTATGTAAGGATCTTAAGTTTTACTAACGTTTATTTTATTTTAAATCTTTACTATCACTTCTTATTTTCTACTTCCGGCCAGAATTATAACCGTTAATGTATTTATGCAAAGTTTGTCTGGCGAACGCCAAGTATTTAAGTTGTGGCTTTTTGCCAAGCGAGAGAGAGGAAGCAGTTAGTCGAAGCAAGCCGCTTACCTTAGAAGTTTTACTCAGTTGCTGGTTGCCTTCCAGGTCAGAGGTTTTAATCCTCTTGATAATTTTTAAACGTATTGTAGTGTTCACAGTTCTCTGTACTACATACGGCTTACTGTTAATATAAGGCCAATTTTCCACGTTTATTATTTTAAAGTTAAATTAGAGTTTAGTTATATTTTTATATTCTTACGTTTAGACCACAAGTAGTGAGTCTTTGTATTCCGAAGTACGGAAGTTATTGTAAATAGAGAAAAAATAAAGGGTTTTGTATACCCTTCTTGTGTATCCTGTCTACTTTCCACAGTTAGTGAACATAGCTTTAGTAAGCTCTCTGTTCCGAGTCAGGTCCTTGCATGTTCCCGAAGAAGGTAAGACGGAACATTGAACCTGATAATGTTTCTGAAAGTACGTTTTAAACTGTGAACAAGCACGAACGTTTAGGACAGTTTCTCAGAATGTTTTTGAATACCTACAAAGTACGAGACGAGGAAAAAATATAAGTAATCAAACATACTGTATTTCAAGCTTTTGATACATAACAAATTTGTTAAGCTATTTTGTGAAGGAAATATGCTTTCCTGGTACAAGAAGTTTATCAAATAAAATGACACTGCAAGTTATCTAAGCATTTATTTATATCAGAATTTAAAACACATAAATGTAAATAACAAAATTCGTTAAATAGAATTATTTCTTTTCTTTCTCCTCATAAATTTCACCTATGTTAACATGTAGTGCATATTTGAGAGAGTTTTAATAAAAATAGAAACATTCGAGAGGCTCATTGCTACCTAAACCTTCGAAGAGTGTTATTTATTTGCTGCATACTGTGTTTTAATTTAGAAACAGCATATTAATCTTTCGCCCTCAAATACTTTTTTTATCTGGCAAAATGGCACTAGAAGCGATTTTGCAAATACTAGGCAAATGTCTTTCAGATAACTTAAAATGAGTTTTACACTATATGTGTCAGGTATACTGTTTTTATTAATGTAAATCTTGTGTTTAAATGTATACAAATAATTAATTTGAATACTTTATATATATTTACATCTTAAAAAATGAAACCTTTTAGAATATCATACTCTGCAGTTGTTTATTGCATGATATTTTATAAAAAAACTCATCGAGATGCATCCATCCTCAGGTATGTTGTTTTATCTTCTTCCGCCAAATTTACTTCGTCGAGAATAAACCTAGAAATCTGTTTCTGCTGTGGATGTTTCGAGGGATATAAACTGTATTCATGGTAGAATTTCTTCGGATTCTGCACACCATATTAATTCCAAGCTTAGGCGGTATCACAAACGCTTTCTTTCGTTTTCACTTTCTATATTATAATTTTTCGCCAGATTATAAGTCTTTTTTCTTCGCTATCTTCTTCACTACTTTCTTTGAGTATTATCAAGTGTTTGCATACAAAGTCGTCGTTAAGCAACAAAAAATTAAACGCTTCTTCTCTTGAACTAGTTTTATAACCATCATATGGTTCAAAACCTCTTTTTGAGCTTTATATTATATAAATATAACCGCAGTACTGCTCATACTGTGGCTATATTTTTACAGCGGTGCGATGTTTTCAGCTGTGATGAAATAATGCCTCTAAGGGCGCATGACATTGAAAATGTGGTCTTGCGATTCCTAAAAACTGAAGTACAGGAAAGGTTAGGGGTTAAAAGAGACCAATTAATTTCTTGAGAGAAGTGATGGTTCCGAATATTAGATGCATTCTACTAACTTCGTCAGGGCAAGTCATGTGATGGTCATAAATCATCTAAACGATAGCCTGTACTTCAACTACAAATACAAATGCTGTTTACAACTACAGGTAGAAGCTAGGTCAGGACCTCCGTAGTACCATAGGTAATTAAAATACTGCTGTTAAGCGTCCTCTCCAATTTAGAGTCAGATCAGCCGGCGAGGCCGATCAGAGGGTAAAACACGTACATTAAATGATAAAAAAATGGGGAAGTAGAAGTAACCTATCAGTAGCTTATAATAAAAGCTGCATATTGACTTATACCTTTCTAACATAAGAATTACTTAAATCCCCACTAAACCTAAACTAAAAATTTTCATATAGTTTCGTTGGAATTAAAATTTTGTTTCGAACATCATATTAATGAAAATACTTTACTATATTAATGGTGTTGATCCATGATACCAAAAATATTTGAAAATTTTGTCTTAATAACCTGTAGAGACATTAGAATTTTTTGGAAGCAGGAGAGATGAAAGTAACGGCCCCGCCGGGAATCGAACCACGGACCTCTGGATACGCTCCCAACGTGCTGACCACTACACTAGGAAGGCATGCTAAGAAGGCGGGAGAAACTTCTCCCCCTTTTAAAGGGCGACTGGTGTTTTAGCAGACCCATTCGCCACGTCCTGGGTGTAAAGAATCATTATCCACAAACCTTTCACTTCGGACGCCACTGTACGACATTAGGTACTTTTTGAAAGCAGGAGAAGTAAAAAATGAGCAACGCCTTCATCGGGAATCGAACTACGGACCTCCAGAATACGCGCCCAGACTGCTAACTATTACACTACATGCATGAAGGCATGCTAAGAAGGCGGGAGAATTACCTTATAAATCTTTGAAACTATTTATTCAGTTGAAAATATATTTTTGTAAAGAGATATCTTCCCCTCTCACTACAATTAAGTTTCCTTCCCTTCCAAAGGAATCTTGCATAAGCATGCAGGCGCCAAAAAGTCTTCATGAGGAGACGAATGGGAAATAATAGCTCTTAAGATGTAGGTGAACTACTACACTCATGTCCATAAATTAAGATAATGCAAAATCAGGCAAAGGAAGAGTTATAAGCAATATAAATTTGACTTATTTCTAAAGCTTATTTATTAAACGAAAGGTAAAGAGCAAAAGAAGATGCTATATGTTTGATATTATTAAAAAAATTAGCGATTTATTCTCCCTGGAGCAAATTACAAAAAAAAAAAAAAAAAAAAAAAAAAAAAAACCTATTTACAAAAAACCAATATTACATGGTTGGTATGATTGTTAATACATTGTATGTCTCCCAGACGATGCAATACAGTCCTTACAACGCCTAGGCATGCTGAGTATCAAATTATCGATCTGATCTTGGGGGATATTACACCACTCAAAAAGCAATGCTCTCCGAAGTTCCGGTAGACATGTAGGAGGGGGTTGACGGGCTGCAACTCGTCGGGCAAGCATGTCCCACACGTGCTCTACTGGATTCAAGTCCGGTGAGAATGCTGGCCAGTCCATACGGGTGATATCTTCTGATTGAAGCTATTCGCTTAGGATGTTTTCACGGTGAGGACAGGCGTTGTCATCCATAAACACAAATTGTGCGCCCATGGCGCCCCGAAACAAACGTACATGTTGTTCCAGAATGACGTCCCGATAGATTTGGCTTGTAATGGTTCCAATTTGAACATGCAGGTCAGTTCTGGAACCCAGAATAATTCCACTCCAAACGAGCACTCCTGCCCTACCGTAACGTTGTCGTTCAATGATGTTTTCTTGGTGGTAACGGGTACCTGGAGCTTATTGCATCAATTTTTATGATTTGAGATAATTATTCGAATAATTTTGGAGCTATTATTAGTAGTTTACCAATTTTTAGTATTATTTAATATGCAGTACATTATATTGTTCAATGTAATGCATTGAATAACTACTTGCTTTTATTTCAATCTAGACATAATAAAAAAAAGTGCAGACTGACAGCACTTTTAGTTTGCTCTTTGTCATATGTCAAATAATCTGTCACATGCTTCTATAATCTGTATTTATCACAATTTTATTCGCTCACTTTTCTGAGTCCGATGTGAATAATTATCTTTATTAAAGTTAAGGAGGGAAAAAAAGAAATAATTTTAACATTGACTCATAGATTTATGTCTCCCTTTTTCTAGTGTTAAAACATCCGATATAAAATTGATTTTCCTGTGTTTCCAGAAACTTTTTAAGAAAAGGAACACGAATTACTATAATTGTAGTAACTGTCATTAGCCTAAGACATATTACACTTCAGGAAATATCGTAGAGATACGCTGCCAATATACGACAGAGATCAATTCACACGACTACGTCTGTTTAGTATATTTGTTTCTTCATTTGATGATACCATCTTTTTATTGACAGCCATAATAAAATCAGTCGATAAAAGCCTCTATTTTGTGAATAGTCTAATGATTAATTATTGATAAAAGGAAGGTTTTACTTTTTGTGACTATCTAGCCTTTCTTTATGCAAGAGTATTTATAAAATATTGGTTAGACGAACTCAATGTATATTTTAGTATCTCAAATATCTATGCGAATAAAGTAAATTGAATGCGCTTTTCCCTTAGACTGCTGCTAGAATATGTGTTCATTAATTCCAATGTACGCTTAATCAATTATTATTAGCATTTTTAAGCGCATGCCATTGCAAAACAGAAATTTTGCCACTTCATTTTTAGGAAAAATACTTGCTGGAAACCTTGTGCTCAGTTGATTCAATTATAGCGATGTACAACTCTGATTTAAATAATTAAAATGTTTCTTTGTTAAATGATTTAAGTGGCTCAATGCCATTTCAATTTACGACGGAATAATGTCATTTTAAGCTTCTTTTATTACCATTTGGCACTGCTGTTTGGAACAGCTCTTTAAAATATTATTTAACGTTCATTATTATTGAATTTCAGATAATTAAGCAGGTAGGTTTTACGAAACTGTTAAATTTAAAACTGCATCAGATCTTAAAATGAAAGAACCAGATCACAACTTTTTCAAATTTAAAAAACTTTTATATTGACTGTAATCTGGAGGTTTCAAATTTCAATTTTTATCTTTAACTCACTCAAAGAGTTAATCGGTTTTTGTCTTTACGTAAGAATTTGACGAGTTTTTTCAAGTTGAAGTTCGTGACGAATTAATACAGCTTTTGAATATGCGTGTCTGCGAATTGGTTGTCAGATAGATGACAGGTGATGCAGGACAGGGGAACCTGGTGTCTAACAAAAAGTAGGTATATGTCCCACGCCAAGGAGGTTAGAATAGGAGGAGGGAGGTTTCGAGTCAGAAAGTGAATCCTCAGCGACCATAGTTGTCCAATCATTACGACTGTCATAATAATTTTTATTTTTATCAAAGTTTTTTAAGTGTGGGATATTGTGTTGCATGTTTGGAAGCATGGATAAAACGTCTAAAAGATTTCTGGGATTCCATTTCAGTGAATTTGGTAAACATGCTTAAAAATAAGCGCAAATGTAACGTATTTTCTGTTTCAGATGTAAAAAAGGACTTAATTGTTATTAAACATATTTTTCTGTTTCTATTCATAATTAATATCATTTTTCGTTAGCGTGCAATGATGTATGCCAGAATTTAAATTCTTTAAATAATTTGTTAGTAATTTTCATGACAAGTAAGATACTGATTTTTACTTCTTTTTTGAATTGCAAAAGTATTAAATATAGTAATTTTTCTTCCTATGTATTATTTATTATGCATTTTTATCTATTGCGAACTGTTATGAATGTAATTTGCTCATTCTGTCAAGATAAGCTGTTCTGTTTTTATGAATTGTTTCTAAAAATATGCTTGTGCTTAAAACTTATAAATTTCTATTCAATATAATGATAAAAGTAAGTAAAATATTAACAGAACTGAAAATTTGGAAAGATATATTAATGAATTTATAAATTTACTTTCTTTAATTGAATTTGAATTTAATTTCTTTAATCGAAATTCATAAATATGAAACAAGTATAAAATAAAATTCTTAAATTTTCATACATCTATTTTATTTTGTTTTAATATTTATAACCTACAGATAATATGTTACTTAAAGGAAAATCTGGAAGGTAACAGTACTAGCTATATATATGCATTCAGATTTCACACTACTATTTAATAATTTCCTGTACATGGTAAATTATAGATATCATTTTTATTACTTTGAAAACAAAATTAACAGTTCATTTGAATTTTTAAAATGCATGCATGGCACATCCTAGAAGCAAGTATATTTCATCGTCGTAGAGCAATGTTTTGATCTCACAAACAAGATATCTGCTTAATTTAGGTTAAAATAATACGCAGAGCAATGATTATTGGAGAAGTCAAACAATAAGAATCAGCGTAATATTTGCCAATTTTTCAGGACTAGTTTCGATGGTTAAAAACTTTTTTCCAACCATTCTTATCTTATCTCGTTCATTTGTACTTAGGCAGCTGGTTCTCCAATAATGGTATCCGCTTGTCAGGTAAGTTTAATTTTTAAATAGCGGAAGAAATTGAGAATCCTCTAACCTCCTTTTCCCACGTCCTCCACTATCTAGAGCCAGCAACTCCCTCAAGTCCCAGGAGGCCTGCCTGGGGAATTTTACTCCTCTATGAAGTACTAGTATGAACAAATAAGGACCTATATGATATTACACGAATGCATTAGCTATCTGAATATATAAGCATTAGTTGTTAGAATGCATTGGTGATGTTCTTGGGCGCACGTTGCCCAATTCATTTATATGATCCGTAAATTAATGTTAACATGGATACATTATTTATATACATGAGTGCTTGATTACAGCAAGACACTTGAATACATAAATCTATTTACATGCATTATTTGGGAACTTGCGTTATTTGAGCAATTAATGCGTTAATACAATAAATACATGATTATTTTACATGAATATTGTTTATATACTTGAATACCAGTAAGGTACTTGAATATTTGCTTGCAATAAAAACACTAGATTAATTGATTACATTAACCTATACATATTAATTATATGAATAGCTGAGTACAGTTGTTAACTCTTACATAAATCTTACATAATACATAAATTCTTTGATACATAAAATACCTATGTAACATAGTTTGCATTGAAAACGTATATGCATTAATTCCTGCACGCATTCATTTCTTGCATGTTATAATTTAACACTTGAATACACAAATTCATATAAACTTGAATACTTAAATATCTTATTATTTGAACGCCTCAATTGTTTCCTTAATTTATTACTGCTGCAATTTCTGTCACTAGTGGCACTGATTGGCTCTGTCACTGGTGGTGGAGTATATATCATGCATTTGCTCGATGCATTTCAGAAGAAGATTTACAGGAATTGTACTTATTTCGTGGTTACAATATCCAGTCCTGATGACATTAGCAGGTTAACGATGTTGTAAACTCTCTGTCATAGAGCCGGAGTTCTCAATATAAAACGTCTGAATGGATTGATGTTGGTGGAAGGCGTTCTGATATGGAACCTTTTGGTTAGTAGACATTCTATGACGTAGTGGTCAGGGCTCCTTTGTGCTTCGCAAATGCAAAAGTCCGAGTTGGTGATGGCTCGGGTGGTTGGTTGTTAAAGCAAGATAACCAATTCATAGGTTTCGGAACCAAAGAAAAAAATTAAGAATACATAAATATGCAACTTAAAGGTCTAATTTTACTTGGCTACAAAGAATAACGAAAGGTACATGTATTTCCATTACAGGTGACTAAAATTCTCCCGTGCATTTAAACCTTTAATTCACATTGTTTAAAATAAAGTATGAAAATCATGTGCAAATAGAATTACGATTATTCAACACCAAGGATTGAATTAGAATGGTGGCTTGATGATGAAAAACGTTGGATAATACAAAATTCTTAAAGGATTGCCTTCAAGCAATTCCGTGCCATAACCTTCAGTGATTTTAGAAAAGACACTTTTCTTGGAATCGTTTTTCCTGAAGTATGAGACTGAACAGCCGCCGAACACTTCTAACTGCTAAACAGTTTCTTTTTGAGTTCTCTTCCAATAAAAAATGGACCGTTTCTCTCACATAAATGGAAGCAAATAGTTATGGAACAAAAAGGGTAGCATTCTATTGCTATTGTTCTTTTTATAAATAAAATGCCTTTGAAAAACATAGAAAAATTGCCTCAAGATTTTTCAGAGAATCAGATGGGAAGAGTTATAGTGGTAAATATTTACATACGGTAGAGATGTCTTTTAGTGAATATACTTAAGCTACTTAAGATAGCAAAATACAGCACTTCACACTTGTTGAAAATGTATAGAAATGTTATATAAGTGATTCTCTTTATTACAAGTATCTGATTCTCTGAAAAATCTTGATAAAATTTTTCTATGTTCTTCAACGGTATTTTATTTATAAAAAGAACAATGAGCAGTCAATAGAATGCTGCCCGTTTTGTTCTATAACTATTTGTTTTCATTTAATGCTCTTCGTAATTCCTCATTCACAAAAGAACCTAGTTTTAGCCTATGCTGAACAAGGTGCTGATTTACTGCCTCACATGAATTGAAAGAAATTTTGAAGAGAGCGAAACAAGTGAAAATCTGAGGGCACAAGATCAGGCGAGTGTGATAAACGTGGCAACACTTTTCATCCAAACTCCAACAGTTTTTCAGGTCATCAAACTTGTGTGTACTCGCGTTATCGAGATGGAATGCATTTCTTGTATGTTTAATGAGCTCTAGGAGTTTCTGGAGAGGGATTCGTTGAAACTGTACAGTTGGAGACAGTAGAAATTTGAGACTTAATTTGTTTGCTTGGTTTGTTGGGAGGAGCTTGGAAACAAGACAACACACAAATTTGATCGCCCGACAAAAATTATTGGAATTTGAATGAAAAGTATTGCCATGCGTATAATACTTGCTTGATTTTGCACCCTTAAATTTTCACTTATTTTGCTCTTTTCAAAGTATAGATTTCTATAGTAGACATTTAGTTTTAGTAACCAGTTATTTTATGTTAATATGCTTTCTGTCCTTCTCTTTTCCCATTTTCCTGCCAGAATGTAAATTTCTAGCTTGCGTGTATTCAAATGAGGTAAAAATAAGATAGTATTTAAATGAAAGTTTTAGAGGATAGAATCTGAGCGTTTTATGCCTGTCGAATGCCACGTTGCCAATTTAATTGTCTTGAGAGTAGCATCTTCTGGCGTTGCGTTATTCTCGCCATTAGGCTTGTCACGCCGACTTAGGTCAAAGCCAACCTCCACGTTAATGTAATTGTGTAGCCGTTAGGCTAACTTGCTTCTGTTTAGTAAATCAAATTCATTATCTTTGATTTTAAACCATTTTCATTATCTTTGATTTTAAACCATGCTGGCTATTTTTTGTATTATTTGTATTTAGTGTAATTAAATGCACACATTCACACTAACATTCCTGTTATATGGTTTATTTTGGTCTAGTATGTAGGAAGAGTTTTGAAAATTGAAGTGTATATTATTACAGCAGGATAAAGTAATTTTCTTTTACCACATTGAAATTAAAAATAAAACAGCGAAGAGTAAAAATTCCAACTACTATTTTTTATTGCGATTTTTTTCGCTCTATGGTTTATGAAACATAGAATCAAAGTTTCAACCTGAACATGTTCTACATTAAATCTTAATGGACTCACTTTAATAACTATTTCAGCTTAAGCGTGAATTTATCATATTGGGATCTTATTCTGACTTTATCTTACTGGGATTGGACTTATTGGGTTGCATTTTGTTCATCCTATTGGGATTTTCTGTTCTTATTTGTCATTCTCCGCAGTCGCTGTGGTGTTAAAATGTTGCCAGTAATGTTTTCCCGATGAAAGATGATGCTTTGATTACAGTTAGATGTCAACTCTGTATTTTCATCTGACACGGTTAAACTTAGTGGGAATTCATGATTCCATTATAGCTAGAAACATTATTTAAATGTAAACGTAACTTAGTCTGAGTTTATCTTCTATCTTTTGATTTCGTTTTTCTATTTTCTTTATGGATATGTTAAAATAAAGTATGAACCGTGTTATGATGAGTCAAATATAGAGGCTTTTCTTCGAAAGCTAAAACTATTTTAAAGCGATCTCACAAAAAAAAAAAAAAAAACATTTGAGAAGGTAGTAATACAATTTTAAGAAGAGTTATTTGAAAACCTGTTTAGGTAATAGAAGATAAAATTTAACATGCCATTGGTTTAGGGGTTAAGATTTCTGAACACTGATTTACATGTAACATAAATACGAGACAGTTTCCCTTTAAATATCTTTTACGAAGGTGTGGGCTGATAGCCTTCACGTACTTTGAGTCAATAAGTTAATTAAGAACCAAGAGAAACAATAGCCAAAACTATGCATCATATAGGTTGCCCCATAACTCTCCCAAAGTAATAGAATCATATCCATAAATACTCTTCGGACTTGCATCATGGCACAAGTTACCTTTCAACGCCTTTCTATGTTTCTCACATGCATATAACAGTTACTGATTCAAGTGCCTGTACAAACGTATACCTGCGGATGAGCTCAATATTAACGTTGACTTTGCAACTGAATGTGCATTGTGTCTAATGTGTTATGGTTATTGTATCACAATGCTGGAGATAATTTCTGAGATGAAAAGGGAGCCATTCTTTTCTCACTGTATTTACATTTAAGCTGTTAAATGAGAATTCCTTTACAGAATTTTGGAAAACTCAAAAGATTTTTTAGATTTATCAGATAGAAGGAAACTTCCTAGATTTTTATTTTTTTCAAGAGATCGTCTGAACAGCGTTTAGTTCAGCGTTTTAAGCAAATTCAATTATTAACACCTACAGTCATTGTAATACTGGAAAAAGATATGACTGTGAAATAATTAACATGACACTAAAAGTAGCGTTATTCATTTGTAAGGATTATGTTAATTTTATTAACAGTTAAAATTTCAGTTAAACTTCCTTTCCTATCGATTCTTACTTCAACTTACCACTTCCGGTCAGAACGTAGTTTTAGAATCACGTGTAAATGTTAATGAAGAAGAGCGCTATATAAACGCGAAGTTCTACGGTCTTAGTGAGAGAGATACCAAATATACTGGCTGCACGCGACCGCCTTTTTTGGCTACTCTCTCGTAAGCTATTATTACGCTCGACCGTACTTTAGGCCCTTGACAGCTTCGCAGTCAATTAGCATTAAGTAGCCAACTCTGTTAGAATCTTGATAGCTTCGGCTATATCTCTTTAGCTAAGATTAGTTTAAGGCCAGTTTACATCTGTCAAAGCTGCTCGTAGCGAGCCGCTCGTCCGGGCGTTTCGAACCGAGTGAACGGACCTGTACTCTGATAGATTGTTTACACCAATCAGAGTGGACTGACAACTCGCCTCCGTTTGTTTACGAAATGATACCGACGTCGCAGCTGCAGGAAAGAATATGCATTGAACATACATAGATGTTCTTAGGCTGCAGTGCTTGAAGTCTGCGAAGCGGTTTCAAACGAATTAATTTCTGCTTTTGGGAGGGAAAAAAAAAGGAAGAAAAAAAAAATGGGTACGTCATTGGGTAGCTTGCCGCGATGAATTAGGAGTATCAAATGAAATATTGAATTTCGGACGAGAATGTCCAAAGTTACAAAAACGTTATTGCATATCAGATACAAGAATTTAAAAGAAACTCAGTTTGAGAGAAGTTATTTAGTCAACTGTGGTTACTGAAAGTCAAATTAACAAAGTTTTTCTACTATATACAACTGTTTATTTACACCTAATTAATCATTTACAAAATAATGTAATAGTAATAATGTGTTTTATTATTTATTAATAGAAAGAATATATTTATTCATCCAGAATCCACAGAATCAGTAGCTCTCTGTGCATGAATTAATTATGCAGAGTTCTTACTGGAACTGTGTTATTTCTAGAGAAGAATGCAAAATTAACACATGGAATATTTATTCAAAGCTACCATTAACACGACAGAAGTAAACTGTATGATATCTACCTAATTATTCAGAAAATCTTAAATAAATAAGAAGTAGCAAAAAACTTGGAAGCATTACATATATTACCACAGGTAAAAGAATATATATATTATGACATAGTTCCAAGAGGAAGATATGTATCGCAAATTGTTACTTTTGGATCCTACTGAAATTGTGTTTCTGGACAACACACAAAGTGATATCAACAAAATTAATAATGAGTAAATATAGTGATTATACTTTACTTTTAAAATGCTAAAACGGATAGTTTAAGGAGATTAGAATTCATCTAGCATAATTTGTATAAACCTTAATACACCTTCAGTACTTGCACTCATACATCCAAGCTGAAGATGTTTCACATCCAAGCTGAATTGTAACGTATTATAGCCCAGAATGTTTTTATACAAAGCAAGAAATTTAAATATCCCCAATAAAACAGATCTACATATCTTTTTCATATTTTTTTATTTTTATAGTTTATCATATATTTATTGCATCCTCATGTAGGGATGCTTGTAGAAAAATGAATATAAGCTCACATAATTATAGAAGTAAAACACTTCATAAGATGCGTATGCATTAAAAAATGCCATGGTTTAGCTATCGCTTAATCTCGGATTATAGAACTCACTGTCACGACGTCCCTGCGAACGCTGCTCGGAGTAACTGCCCGGAGAGATTTTTCAACAGTTTCAAACAAAAACAAAACAAAAGTAGAAACGGAAGCGCTGACTCATCTTCCCTACGTTTGTACTCCGTCGAAGTGAGCGTTTACATTGTCAAAGTAATGGTAAGGAGCGACTCGCTCCGAGCCGCTCTGACAGGTGTAAACTGACCTTTAGTTTAATTTTTAGTTTAAGTTCAAGCCCAAGTGTCGGCTTTATTGTACAGATCCAAGACGAATTTTTGTTAAATAATAAAGGGTCATTTCACCCTTCTTACTTGTTGTTTCCTGTACACGAACTCAAGCGATTATTCGCTTACTAGTTCTTAAGATTCTTCACTTTCAACTGAGAATTACGCAGTGAGGAATCCTATACAGTTATGAAAAATCTTCATATTTTTTTACATTTCTCTCAATGCTAGTTGCGCGATGTGAAGTTTTTACAAACATTTGTGCTAATATCATCTCAAATGAATTTTCTTTGACAGATTTTATATATTTTTTATGTCGGAAATGACTCATTAGATCATGCTTTTTGCATTTATTACATACCTAACATTTAAAAAATTTGGCCTTGTATTCTACATGGTGTGTTTGTTAAATATTTCAGATTGCTGCAACACTCCGTAATATATTTTGTAATTTATTTATTGAAAGAACGTTCATGGATTAGTGGAATGGCGTAATTCAAATTTGCTTACCTTGAAGGTCATCTACGCTTTTCCATTTAATGAATGTAATAAGCCATTTTTATTACCCAGAAGACCTATTTTCTTATCTAAGATATCATGCAAAACGAAAACTTACATAATAATATCTTTTACCCTTAAGAGTAATTTCACTTTTACACCAGTTTTAATGCTCTGTTCTCGTAATTGTTATCACATACACTTTCTTAATGATGCTCAAGGGATTCCATACTGAATATCAATATTTTCCTTTTTCGCTTATCCATGTTCTTTTGTAGTTACTCCAGGTGTAGAAAAATATAGCTTAATGGCTTTTCTTTGCACAGAAGTTAATAATATTCGCTTTCATAATTACTTCATATATTACTTTTACATGAACAGTACAGCGACTGTAATTTCATTTTCATTAAGAGTATACAGACGGTAACATATTTATTTTCTGCTACGAATTTGGAGGTACTGCAGTGATTTGATGATTCGTCGGTAATGTATTAAGTTTTATTTCAGGATCGTCAGACTAAACCTAATATTTTTAACAACACGTTTGTTTGGTAAAGAATTTTCTCATTCAGCTTGTACAGAAGATATGTTAATTATTAGAATTCATATTTTAAACATAATTTTTGACAACACAGAATTTGTTTTGTTTAAATTTAATTAGAAAGACTTGAAATAGCTAAGCATTGCTTGTTATGAATTTGCCAGTAATATACGGCATCGTATTCTTCCAAATATATATAAAATGCTTAGGAAAAATCTTTCAGATCTTTATTAATGTACAAATCTTTAAACAATTCCAATGGCATAGGAATGTAGTATAATATACCATTATTATAAGAATGAATTATTTAAAAAAATTATCTGGTATAAATTTAAGAATATTTATCTCTTCGTAATATACGTATATAGAGTTTGTATAATATAGACATCATAATATATATGTATAATATATATATATATATATATATATATGTATATGTATGTATATATATACAATTCGTAATATACATATTCCCATTTTTTACTTCTTAATACATTTTAAAACAGGAAACGTTCAGATGTTTTGACTGTAGCTAAGCTTTGTTGGCTGTGAAGTTAGGAAAAATAATATTTTAAATACAGTACAAAAGAGCAAACTGTTTTTTTAATTTATAGTTTCCAACAAGCAGTCTTAGTTGTAATCCCTGTCAGAGCCAGGTGACATAACAAATCGTTTTCTCATGAGACAGCACACTTTGTTCAAGAGCTTTGAGATATAGGAATATCGTAGCATTTTTTGCACGATGCCAAACAGGATTTTCCCCCAAATCTTCTATTGCCAACAGACAACTATGCAGTTCTCTAACGTTATAGGTTAAGTAGGCGTTATTGAAAAGAGAATTGAAATATAATTTCGAATAAGGAAAGGTTGATTATTAAAATATCCTTTTTTATTCTGAAGTCTATTACTTATTAAAATAATATTATGACAGTTTTGATATTTGTTTGCACGATGATGACAAAGGTGCATGATTATTTGTATTCCTAGTAATGGATATTTTAAGAATTAAAATTGCAATTTTTTAAATGATTGTATAATATTACAAAAGATTACCAATTGAAATTTGAAATTAAAAAAGAGCTAAGCAAAATTCACATTAAAAATATTCTACGAAAAATTTATTATAATAAACTTTAAGTAGAATATTTTTATATATATTTCGATCGACGGATAATAAATTTTCGTATAATATTTTCAAACCAGTGACAGTCTTTCTTGAATCGTATAGCTCATTTCATGAAGCATGAATCGTATAGCTCATCTCATTTCATCTCATTTAATTAAATCCTTAAATATTCATGAAAAGCAGTTCTTGCTTTAAAGGCGAAATTTGCTCAGCTCTTTTTTAATTTGAAAATCAAATTCGTATTCTTCTGTTATTTACTATAACATAATCTTGTAAAATATTTCAATTTAAATCCTTAAATATCCATTATTAGCAATAAAAATAAACACCTTTTTCATCATCATGCACATGGATATCAGAGCTGTTATAATATTATAAACTAGCATAGTATCGATTGAAAAATGAATATTTTATTTAATTTCATATCTTACGTGATGTTTACTAAGCTCACGTTTGGACACCCAAGACTGAGAGTGTTAACAGCTGTGTGACAACCTCAAAGTAAAAAAAATAAGTTTAAAAACGTTTATAGTTTAGAATGCATGTAAATAATTATATTATAGCAGTCGCTCATCAGCATATTATTACGCTCTTAAAGCAGCTTGTGCTACACACCTGCAAATAATATCTCCTGGGTTATCACACGAATATCAGCTAATTTCCCGTAGCATGCCCTCTAAAGTGTCTGTTAAAGTACATATTTTTTGCATGCTTTGCTATACTTAATTAATTAACCAATCAATGAATCAGTTTATGGGCTAGGAGATTTTTTCACAATGGGTGTTGAAATTCAGTGGAAAATAAAAAAATATAATAAAAATGTATTTCTGTAAATGCATGAGAATGTTTGTATGAAAAATGGATTTATATAAAAATATAAGCATGCTGTTAAGAATAGCTTTGCTCTTTTAAAATGGAAACTCTAAGGTTTACTCGAAATGTCCGTAACATTTCACTAAACTTTACGTAAATTTAAATTTTATCTAATTTTAATCTGAAAACCACTGGTGGAATGCTCCTTGAAAAGAATTTATCAGGGATGTCAATGTAAGAACTAAGAAAATGTTTTTGTGCGAGATAATAAATCGAATTGCATGCAAGTGAAGAATAAAGAAGCATACGTCTTCTGTCATTCAGAGATGCGCCAACTTGTATGGAAAAGAAAATACGTTTGGACATTCTTTGCTTTCTTAAACGCTCTTCCGCAGGGTCTTGTTTTAAACCCTAAAGAAAAATCTTCACTAAAACCGAAATTCCTTTCTTCGCCAAGATAAAGAAAAGCCCGTGAGAGGGTTCAAAATAATATTTGCCTTGCACTTATGGAGTTTTCATACCAAAGGGGCTGAAAATAGAATTATGTTAGATAGACGAAATTCAGCCACTTCAAAAGTTTATTCTTCACCAGTTACTCGGAAAATGCCAAAAAGTTATATTTTTAATTTTTCGCAATGGATTATAGGGCATGCCTTCGCGAAGATTTCTGTTAAACTTAATATAGTTTGATGAGATTTATGACAAAAAAAAATTGACTTACAGAATAGAAATACAACAGACAGTATTCTCCAGTGTAAAGAATATCTTTTACGTTAGCGTCGATTTATAAAAGTTGCGGAACATTAATTTTCTGCAGCATTTAAATTTTTGTCAAAGATAAGGACTGCAAAGTCGTATATAAACAGCTAGGGGTTAATTCTTCAAAAAATCGCATTTGGAATTGCTTATCGAACATTATGCGTGAATTACTTTAATTTTAAAATTTTCAAATCCGCTTTGTTGAAACGATTGATGTCTGAAACGCTAAACTGTTTACATTAAAGAATAAAATATTAACTTTTGAGATGCGACAGGATTTCAAGCTTAAAGAGAAAAGTACTTAAAGTGCAAAAAAAATTTCTACAAATCGGATTATTCTGGAATTCTTCGAGTGTCAAAACCGGAAATTTTTCTGTAACATTACTTTCTCATAAATACGAGTGAGTAACTTTCGTGTACCATGCATTCTAGCTTTTTAAAAATATTGAGATATAAAATTTCTTGAATGAATAAGATAGTTAAAGATCATTTTACACCTACTTCGATTCAAAGTAGTATCATGTGAATTTGAACACATATACCCTGCCTCTTTTTTCAGTACTATATATAATATCGTAAATATTTCGAATGTTAAAGTGTTTGTTGGAGAAGTTTCCACGTACCTTAGAAGATTATAGTTGTTGGTTCAAAACTTCTTTACTTATTAATTGTGGGAAAATTATAAGTAACAGAAAACTTTCAAAGATTGTTAAGGTAATTAAAAAGTTTTCTCTTTCATCATTTGACATTACCTTTTCCAACAATAGAAGTTTATTTAAATAGGATAAAAGTTTTGCATTCACTTAAATTGTTTGGCCCACCAGCGGCCGAGTGGTAAAGTCGCTGAACACTGGTAGTTCGGTCCGAGGTTTCGATCCCACAAACGGGATGGCTGCTACAGCGTTTTCATGGTTTTCTCCATGTGTAACATAACATATACATGAGCCAGTTTCCCTTAAAAAGTTCTCCACGAAGGTATCCTTCCCTTCCGTGTAGTGCCTAAGAGCGTAGCACGTAAATAAATAAAAAAACTTTAAAAAAAAAAAAAAACCTCATAAATCTTTTATATGGTTTTTGTACTTAGTTCATGTAGTTGGGAACATGTTTTTAAAAAGTAGATTAGCCAAAGAAATTTGAGAGCAATTCAATGGATAATGCTTCTCTGTGTTATTAATAACATTAAGTGGCAAAGCTACTTTTGTTCTTGCAGAACTTCCACCCATTGATTTGAAAATCGAATACGAGAAAAATATTTTCGATGCATTGTTAAGTTCAGAAGGCTGAATAAATATAATATTACGCTTTTGCGATGTTCTTGATTCAACTGCTTTAGGGCTTATACATTTTTGTAATTATGAAAACAACGTCAAAAAATGTTTTCATATAGTTTATTTTATAGATGGTAGTAAAATGAACAGTAAGGTAGGTTTATTGTTCGTTTTTGAATTCGAGATTTATTATCAAAGCTCCGTATTCGAAATGAAGGCACAATTTTCAAACAGAACTTCGTATTTATCTTGCATTCGAGTAGACCAAGAAGAATGGGATTTCACCTTTAAGGCTCTTATTGTTTTTTCTTTTCTGTCCTCTCCGCGTCTCTTGATCAGTATTACGAGCACAGACAATACTGATAATTCTAAATTCTGTTAGACGTCAATTTCATATATTTATATTTGGTTTGCTTATGTGTGTAGTCATTACGTATTGACGGAAATGAAATGGCTAAATGTGCTTTAAATTTATTCGTTGATATCAATAATATTAATACTTACTAGAATCCCTTATTTCAGCGTAATGAAGAATTAATTTTAATTTGAAATGCTGGGCACAACAAAACTTCAGTTAAGCATACATTACATTTTGAGTCTTTTCGTTTTGCAGATTTCAAAGTATCTTTCTGGTCATAGTGAGTTTGCACACGACCTGTTTTCATTTCATTCTCAGGTCTAGTACCTGGCATGCTTGTTCGGGGAACTTAAAAGGTATTTCTCCCGCCTTCTTAGCGTGCCTTCGTGGTGTAGTAATCTGCACGCTGGGCGCGTATTCCGTGGCGTATTCCTGGCGCGCGAGGTCCGTGGTTCGATTCCCGGCGAAGACGTTGCTCATTTTTCATGACATTTGCTTCCAAAAAAAAATAACTAATGACTCTACAAACTTATCTCAGGATGTTAAACATTTAATTTTCTCTTTTCCCCTTTTTTAATCGTCCTAAGTTATACCCTCAGAATGGACTGAAAAGTCCGATATAATTTTCCATGTAATGTTTAATTAACTTTGTCTATTGTGTATGTGTCGTTTTCTTTTCAACTTATATTTATAGCTCATGTTGTACATTTTTAGTGCAAGGAGAGTTTGTGTAAAAAAAAAATAAAAAAGAATACTTATATATATTAATTTACTTTACATATTTTCTTTCAACTGTTTAAAGGATTTAATTACTTGCATTAGCCCCTTCAAAGCATATAACACCTTCAGGCCCCAAACCGTTTCTCTGTCTATCTGACATACTAACCTAAAGCCATCCATTCGCAGGCGAGCGGCTATTACTTCTCTTTCCCTTTTCCTGTTTTTCCCAATCAATTTTACTTGACGTTCTACACGTTACAACTGTTAATTTGAGTATCCGAAAGTTTTGACATGCACTGAGGAGGTTCTTGTTTCTTGAGTTTTTAATACCAACAAAGAAAAAGTATGGCTAGACATTTCATTAACAGCGAGATAAATAAGGTCTGCAGAAATCGATACGTTTGAGGGATACAGAAAATAGAGTTAGTTGCGTTTGACAGAATGAAACATGCATTAAAACAGAAATACAATTTAGTTTTCATACATAAAATTACTTATTAATCCGGATTTAAAAACTTCATGAAATTCACAATATTCTAAAAGGAACATTCTATTGCTCTGAAAATTACACTATTGTAGCTTAAATAGAAATGAATGAAGTCTTTTAAAAATATTAAAATATGGTCGAATTCGAATTTAGCGGGATTAATGGGAATTTTTGAGACCGACGTGAAATTACTAAACCAGTGTTGTCAATCAGAGAGACGCTTCACATAAATCACAGATATTATATATTTAGCATGGAGATCTCAATATAATTAAGCAATGGGAGATATTTTACACATAAAACTATAGCTTGTTTTTATAAAAAAGTAACATAGTAAAACTTCCTTCCAACGATTTCACTTCTCAAGTTTCTTTATCAATCTTATAGATAGAATAAGTTTTTTGAATTGGATTTGTGTGGAGGTTTTTGATAGTGTAATACAGGGTTTGGAAGATAAAAGGGAGTCAGTGAACTACCAAGTCTTTTGCAACCGATAAAGTTGCGAATTATTACTTCAGATTGCTCACAGGCAGGATCTCTACAGATGTCTTACATAAGCGTTTTGTAATCTCTTCGTATCTATAAGTAAGGGTTCCCAATATTCAGGATCAGTATGCAGATTCATGCTCCCAATATTCACTGGTAGATACATCACAATGAGTGATTTGTGTCTATGAGCGACAAAGAGAGTCAAATACTTTCTAATTGTTGCTATACTTTGTAAGAAAGATATTACTTTTGTAGGTTGTACAAATATTAATCAGATATTCTCCAGGGATGTAGTATATAGAGAAAATTATGAATCGCAATAACATAAAAAATTATGGAAAATACCTCCATGTAGCACATCTGTTTTCTTCCTGTGTGGATATCTGAAGAATATTCTATGACAGTACTTTTAATGAATACGTAGAGGACAATAACCAGCTATTTGAATCTCCAACATTCTTTCTGAATCCTGTGTAAAACAGTAGCAAATAGTATTCGTAACCTATCCAGTATATGCTCGTCTTTCCTTTTCTCTCACTGAAAAGGAATTAAAATCACCGTGCTTGTCAAGGACAATATTCACTTCCCATTCTAAATGCCCTATGCAATTACTCGTTTCCGCTGTCGTTCAGGTGAGAACACACATGAGTAAATATTAATCATTTCACTTTATTATTATCCTTGCTTGGAGAGCATGAAAAAGGTTTAAAGAAAATTACCTATGTGAACATTTATATATTCTTCTATCACTTTGAGCACAATCACGAGCTCGTTCCCTCCAGGAGATTACGCAGATTTTGAGAACAGCGTAGGTATTTAAGTAGTTAACTGGAACCGGTAGTTGATCGGTCAGTCGGTCGATATCCTGCAGTTGCCTTACATCGGATCCCGCCTGAATTGAAGCATAACTTGATGAACTAGCCGACTCTGGCAGGCAAGCGTGGCAGGTCTTAAGAATGGAACCAATGGGAGAAGTCGCTGCTGATTATTTATGTTGGAGTAAGTAACGACGAGAAAAGGTCCTGCCCAAATCGGTAAACATTTTAGGATTAGCTTAATAAAAATAATGACTTGTGATTCCTCGTAGGATTATTTTTGAAATGTAAATTTTAGTTTCGTCAAGTAGACTGTTATCTTTATATTTTTGTATGTTATGCTCAAGAGGAGACCTATTAACGTTTTAATGTTAAATGCTATTTACTCTAGGTCTGCAGGCACGCATCTCTTCTATCTCGATAACTCGGAAAAGGAAGTTAGAAGCATTTTATAATTAGATTCCATATAGCTAGATATATTGGTCACATTATTCTAAACATTTTAAAGCAAATCTAAAAAGAGAGAAATGCCATACCTGTAACAGGGGATGGGCGTAGAACTCGTTTAGGAAGTCCATGACAGTGTCTGACCGGAGGGTCGTGCTGCACACTACGACATGCCTCTCATTCTGCGCTCGATGCCGACTGTACGCGAAACCCAGTTTCTGTCTTTCCATCCACGTGTACGCCAGTTGTTCGAACTAAGAAGAAAATTGGAATTATTTCTAAAATATATTTGAACATTTGGGTCTTATTAATAGAAGGATTTCATTATTTCACTTTCATAATTCTTCATTATTTCACTACTTATTAAAAGGCTTTCGTACATTAAAGTGATTATGCCGATTAAATAAACAACGGAGATTAAATTGCGAATGTAACTTCAGAGAAATATTTTTAGCTAATGAAAGGCATATCCAACCTCGATGATTGTTACATACTTCCATTAGAAAGTTGCTCAGGACGTTACACGGAGGTACATTGATATTTCATCCGCATGTGGGAAGAACTCCATGCCTTATCATAAATGCGTACTAAACGCAATCGAAACTTACTTACTCCAATAGGGATGACTAGAAAGATTTAAATAATGGTTAATATCTTTCTTTTGAAAATTTAGTTTGTTATTAATTAGGGTAATTATTCTTACATGCGCTTATAGTATATTGGTCAGAACATCGATCCAACATTTCAAAGGTTCTGAGTTCGACTTTTGGAAAACGAACGTCTAATCTCTCAGTGATTCCTCATTATCTACTTCCTTCTTATTTCTTCAAATTATTCAGAAATTTTCAATGTAATGTTCTCTAACTTCGACACATTCCTACAGATGATGACACACTAGTTCTGTAATATATAAAATCCCATCGCCTCTTTATTCAGATTTTTTTCTGGACAGCCGTCGTAGTGTTACTTAGATTCTCGTAATTTGTTACATATTTAAGAGCCTTAAGTTGGGTCAAACGTGGAGTTTACTTGCTTCAGGTCAGAAGAATTGAGTAGAATTGGAAATATATTTTGATTCTCCAGGCACGATCCAAAATACAGTGTTATCTTGGTGTCAAGTATTAAAACAATAAATCTTTTAAGATCCTAATTACTACAGCCGATGATTAGATTGAGTAACTGAGCTCTTGAATAAAAAAAACTGGTCAATCATTTAAATTATAGCTGTTCAGTTAAAAGGAGTTTTATACCTTTCTTTGTACAAGTCTGCATCTGATTCTGGTTTCCGAGTTCTGATCGAATGACGCATAAAAACATGATGGCATAATATGCGCTGTTATTTAATACTGTACGCTGTAAATATTTATTCATGTTCAAGAAATCAATGAATATTTTGGAATTTAAATTAAAATTGACTCTAAAAGATCATGTTAACAAAAGATGTACTTTGTTTTTGTCTATCGCCTTAGGACTAAGTATAGTTTTCCGGGCTCAGTTATTTACTTACTTAATTATTTTGGTAGATGTTACTTTCCTGGCTGCATGGTAAGGTATACATAAATAATGATTTTCAATACGCAAATTTAAGAGCATTCTTACCTGCGTAGGAAGCACTATTAAGGCGACACAGATCATAACTACCATGAACAGCTGCGACGGCCAGTTGTCCGGTTTATAGTCACCGTAACCTACCGTCGAGAAGGTGACGACAACAAAGTACAAGCTCTCGAACAGGTCCACGTGCTCCGCTCCCGCCCTCTGGAAATGTTGGAAGCCGCAGACGCTGGGAAAACAGTAAAAACTGATATGAGGACAGAACTAATAATTAATCGGACACCTTTTTTATTTTATGCTTTACCTGGTAAATACTCTCAATTTCTCAAAATTGTTTAATAACGTACCATTCTATATGCCTAAATCCACGCAGATAATATTTGCCTTGTGGAATCATATCTTACTTAAAGCAATAAGTATGTCCTTTGTTTTCTGCATTAAGAATCCCTTTTTCCATTACACAAAATTTAACCGTCAGATTACACATACCACTGCAATTACATAAATGCTTAATTTTTAATTCAGTGAAGTAGAACCTGCTAATCAGAAAATTGTATAATTTTATATCTATTGTTTTCAATAAAAGTGCTGTTTAATACATTTTACAAAACTGTTAAAAATGTTTCGTTCAACAGCAATATCGCAAATAATTTTAAAAAGAGCATATCTTAGAATTTCCCTTACACAGCCTCGCGCGCTGCAGATAAATTTCCCCCCCCCCTGTACAACGTTGCCATTGCTCGGTTTAAAATCCTTGAGTTTGTTAATAAAAAGTTCGTTAAAGTTTTACGAAATATGAAATCGATAATAAAACAAATTCCAAATTTCGGCTTTCAGATGCCCATATTCGCAGGAGTATTTACTTTATTCAAAACTTGATGGCTCTAGGTACCGTTGTTTTATCACAATGCGAGAAACATACATACAATATATTTATGCAGATTCTTCATTATTTAATTTTTTAAATATAGTAGAGGGCGATAATATTTGATGGCAACAATTTCGAAATGAAACAACACTTGCAGTGAATCAACGCAAAATACCAAAACGAAATTAATAGTCCTCTTTTAATTCTCTGCTTGTTTCCTCTCTTCTTTCTCTGCTGGATTGGCGTCAATATGAGTAATAATTCACTAACCAAAATCCTCACAGAGTACAAAAATTTATTTAGAATATACTGAGAAAATTGCTAAGAATTTTTTCAAATCATTGATGCTTCCATTTCTGATGGTTTACTTAAGAAAACTTTCTTGGAGAGTATGAAATTTTAAGTGACATAATCACATATATATATATATATATATATATATCTGTACTTCAGAGACACATAGAGAATCCACTGTCCATTTGTTTTGTATACAATACACTAAAATATCTTGTATTCAATGCAAAATTTTTATTTACATCTAAAAATGAGTCCGTCAAAAAATGAGAATCGAAACAAACTGGAAGTCATTATTTTCCAGACTCCCATAATTTAATGACAGTTTTTCTGTACTATTTCGGTTAAGTCGGTTTCAGTTAAACAGAGCTTAATTAGAGAGATTTTGATGAACATGAATAGGCCCAAATTCAGTTACACATTCAGTTTTGGTATTGAAATAATAAAATATTTTGAAACAATAGTAATGAAAACATAAATTAACTCACATATGGATTAAGAGCTACATGTTTATATTGTTCAAATTAGAACCCAACAAATAATACACATATTTAAATTTACAACAGATTTCCTGAACTTTAAGAATACCACTTTACCACTTTAAGAAATTAGCGCATAAAAAGTGTGGAACGTTTAAAATTAAAGATTTTAAACATAGTGAAGTATTTATGAGCATGAATGTTTGCTGTATGAAGGCTATTTAAACAGTTAGATTTTATATTTAATAAATGCTCCAACTTTAGTACTGAAAACATTTCATAAAATTCTCTACCTTACTGTGAGAAAGCCCTCAATTAAGTAGATGTTTAAGGAGATAAAATTCGGTAGCAATCTGTGTTGATCATACTCTGTATTACACCACGTTTTTATCAACAAAATGCTACACCAACAGAAAGAAAAATCTTAAGAGGTATCTAATAAGAAAACTTATCAATGCAGTTTATTTGGTTGATTAATTAAGCTGGATTTAGTTTGAGTTTATATCTGAAGTTACATGTCACGAAATAATATTTCTATATTAACAACTATTTTCTTCTGTTATTTCAGAAGCCACTTTCCCTTAGAAAGTCTTCCACGAAGGAATGTCTTTACTTTTCAGATGGTCCTCGTGCCTTGCTATAATTAAACAACTTCCCGTTCTTTCTTTCAATAAGTTTATCTGTTGGCTTAGATTTAACAGAAGGTGCTTCTCCAAACCAAGAAGAAAAAATTTAGTATCTCGGCAGTTTCTGCGCAAAAGCTAACACATGAACGTTTTTGCTTTTCTCTCTCATTGTCACATTTCATGAAGACATCGTTTCATAACAGAAATGTTTTTGACGCTTTAAGTGCATGAATATTAATCCTTGTTTACATAATCCCTGTAACGACACGTTTATTAACTCCATCATTTACGCGACTTTTTTATTTTACAATGAGTACAGTTTGTGGGCAAGAAATCAACGGGGTAAAAATGTTGGATTTCGAACTTCCATTCTGAATACCTTCCTACAAAATTTTTATAAATATTAAGAACATATTTACGTTACAATCTTCCTTCTTTATTACTTCATCATTATCGTTGTTCGATTTTTTTGTTCTTTCTTTTTTCAAAAAACGTTTGCTGGGTTGAAGGAGTTAAAAAGTTACTGCTGCATACATTATTCGTTGTTTTACATTAAAATATCAATTTTCGTTTAATCAGCACATTCTTGCTCTTACTGACTGTTCTGATGAACATAAATTTGTATGGCTTTCATTAATATCTCTGTCTCTTCTCTAGTGATATATGTTTTAGTACTTCTTTGGTGATACTGTTTTTTATTTTTAAAAATAATCTTTTATTCTTTTATATAAAATTTAATTTTCAAATACGTTTTCAAAAGTAAGGATAAAAACACAAGTTTCTCATAACAAAAATGAGAATTTTAGCAGAAAATGAATGTAATAAAATTAAAGAAAATGAAGGAATGGTCCCTCTAAACGCATGTTTTCAAAGCAGAGATCAAATAAACATTTCTAAACAAAAAAAGTTACTAATCCGTTATCCCGGTTCGCTTTCATTGCCTACAATTTTTAGCGTCCAGACCTTTGTTGGCGAGAAAACACCTCCAGCAGTATTTTCGTAATCCTTATCTACTGTTGTGTCGAATATCCTTTTCAACAATACGTAAATATTATGGAGCTTCCGACTACTTTCTTTATAACTACCTTCAATGTTTTAGCAGTTCTATTTTTATATATTTATATAAAGGCCAGACATTTGGCCACTAAGACGCAAGTCTTTTTTTTTTCAATGGCCGGCACTAGCCATATTTAGATTTTCGTCACTACTAAGCCCAGAAGTGGTGGCCATTTTATTATGGAGGCACCTAATAGGCAGTCACCGTTGACTCCTATGAGGGGACTATTTTTAAAGATTTTTTAAAACTTACTCGCTTGTTCCGCGTCAAATACCACTGACAATTCATTGCGGCTTTCAAATAACAAACTTTCAGCATGATTCAACCATAATAAACGGCAAAATATAAATTTTATTAGCACTGCCTTCCCCGTATTTTTGTTCGAAATCTAATTCTTTTAAAGAAAATTTGAATTTCGCTACATTATTGCTTGTTTCAACCATTTGTTCTTGGCAAGTCCAGCGTTTTGAGCTTGGAAAAATATTGTTGCTGAGAGAGAGTGAACCGAATCACTGATAAAAGTCCTCAACAATATGATTCGGTTCAGAAGTAACCTGCTGATGAGGTAAACAAAAACAACTGTTAATTATTATAATTAGTAATTAAAATAAGTTTTGTTGGAACTCTGTAAATTTAGCATTCGTTGGTCAAAAATGTATATTCCAAATTTTATGATTTTCTTTCAAAATTACATTTCTCTTGTTTTGCTAACGCTGTAATTTTTCCTAAAAAAGGTTTCCTATTGCCAAACCTTTTTTTCTTTGAAGGAACGGATATGTAAGTAAAAAAAATATGGAACTCCAAATTACTAACTTTAATTTGGCTACGACCTCTTCCTGGAATCTTAACTACGTCATATCTGAAAAACAAATCTGTATTCTGTCATACTATCCTCCTGCATTGTGGATGACTTTCATCCAACAGCAGCGTTCAAAATTTAAACAAAGAAATCAAGTTTTTAAATACAGTTGTTACTATAGTCCCTTTTATCTCTTACTACGCTATACATCCAATAGTAGAGTTCAAAATTTAAAGAAAGAAATTAATTAACTATTGACGGTAAGTTAAGACTTAATCTAGCTTTTAGTTGTGGGACCTGAAGTATGTAGTCTTGATCAAAAATTACTTAGAACTGTAAGCAAGATATTTTTGCATTCCAGTTTGCTAATCTGCTAAGCCCGTGAGAATGGTAATTTTATTTTATAGAATTTTAATTTGTCCCTCACAAGTGATGAAGTAGAGCAAAATTAAATTAATTTTATCTGCTCGTCTTTGTGCGTTTTCACGTTTAACAAAGCTATCAGCGACAGTTCGTGCCATAACGTTTAGATAACTTTGAGCAATGAGAGTTCGAATTGAAGTAGTTAATCGTTAGAATTTCCTATCAGAATTATTTTACGCTTCGAAAAACATTGTTTGAACTATATTTTTCACATTAATAGGTTTTATTCTGATGCCAAGACTGAGAACAAAATGAAACCTATCAATAGATTTTAACCTGGAGAATAAAACTAAGTCTTGGCTAAATTATCCGAAGAGGTTAAGGTATTTCTCCCACTTCCCTAGCGTGCCTTCGTGGTGTAACGGTAGCACGCTAGGCCGGTATTCCAGAGGTCCGTGGTTCGATTCCCGGCGAAGGGAATTGCTAATTTTTCATCTCGTCTGCCTCTAAATAATCCTAATGACTCTACAGAGGCGCCCGAACTAAAAGGGTTGTAGATGATGACTCTCCATACCCAGGATTTGGCGATTGGGTCCCCTAAAAGCCCCAGTCGTCCTTTAAAAAAAGGAGCATATAAGGTATAAGGTATATCTCCCGCTATCTAAAGGATCTAAAGAAGTATATAAGGTATATCTCCCGCTTTCCTAGCGTGCCTTCGTGGTGTAGTGGCTCTCCACGCTGCGTCGGTATTCCAGAGGTCCGTGGTTCCATTCCCGGCGAAGGCGGTTGCATATTTTTCATCTTTTCTGCTTCCAATTAACCTAATGATTCTACAAAGTAATCACTTAAGCTCCTTTTCTACAAAATAAAGACTCGCAGATTTCATGGTCCTTTATTTTCACCACACGGATATAAATATTTATCAAGAATTTAATATTGTTCAGATGTAAATATTTATTGAGAGTTTCATAGTTTATATGTAAATACTGATAACATAACTTACCTGGTAAATATGAGGCAAAGGAGTGTTGCTGACAGAATCATCAGGCGATGTGATAATGCTGACTGCGATCTCTGCATGGCACGATGAAGATCATGCTGAAAAAGGGAACAACAGACCATAAAATAATTTTAAAATTTAAACTAACATATGAAACATATCATCCGAAGTACAGCCTCAATTTTACATCACAAATATATCATCTCCAGATAATGACCAGGAACCACTTTCATTAGTTTTCATACGTTCAAACTTTTGCCAAATTAATTTTTTGAACTGCTAAAATAGACTAAGGACAAGAAAAACAAGTGTTTAGCAAGTTGAGACGTACATCTACTTGTAATCTTTATCAAGAGCATTTCGAATTTATAAACAAAATAAATTGTTGAATAGGCCTTTCCAACTAATCTACGGATTTTAAAGAATATTAGAGTATAATGAATTTGAAAGCGTTTATATTGTGGTAGGTCGGTATAATTTGCAACGTTTTGTTCTCGCGCGATACTTACAGGTCGGTTCAGCGTAGCCTCTCTTCTTTTTCTCCCTTTCACCCCTATAACCTCTTTTCTTCTCTTTCCCCCTCTCATACAAGATGCACTTTACTAAGGGATCTTTCTTATTAACTATTTATTACTATATATGCGTGTGTGTGTGTAGATTTTTTATACTATTAGTAAATGTTAAATAACCTCGAGCAACCGCAAATGATATCCTAGATATTATAATCACTCTATTTTATAGAATTAAGTCCACTGAAAACCGAGTACGATATTTAAAACTATTTGTCTGTTATTATTTGAGAATGTCTGTTAAACTGATACTGAGGCTTCAAAGTCCGAAGTAAAAGTTTTTTTTTTTTAGACTACCGATTCGTCTGCGTAAAGACATATAAGGTTCTAATACGTTATAATAATTACCATGTTAGAATTGTTTAGTTTTTAATTTCTATTTAAATGTCAATTAGTTTAATTTTAATGAAATCTTTTACAAATTTATTCTGAATTTTTTATTAGCAGATGCAATCATGAACATTTTCAAAGCAATAATTAGTTTTTAAACTGTAGCATTTTTACACATGATCTATTTCCAATCCCTTTAAATTTTCATGTATAAGTTTAATCCGGATATTTGCGTAAATACAGAAAGCACAGTAACCTTTCTGAAGGAAACAAATATGCCAAAAGTATATTAAATATATATATTGACACGGATGGATGACTACATGTATAATATAGAACATAAATAAAAAATGTATATTCATTTATAAGGAATTTTCTTTTTCCTTTTCGCATGCCTTCGTTGTGTATTTGGAAAAAATACATAAAAAGTACACACTTCGTTGTACTCGACTCGTATTCCAGAGGTACCCGTATTCCGACTCGTATTCTAGGGGTTCGAATAACGGTTAGGGTTGTGTACTTTTTTATCACGTCTCCTGCATCAATGTAACCTAAAGACTCTACAAGTGGCACCGAACTGAAGGGTGGTGGACGAAAATTCGTCACCACCAATATTTGGCGATTAGGTGTTCTCATCCCCAGTCACCCTTTAAAAAAGGAGTATATAAGGTATTTTTCTCCTTCTTTTCCACAAGCCTTTGTGAGGTAATTGGAAGCATACTCGACGCGTATTCGAGAGGTCCAGGGTTAGAGTCCCGGCGAGGGCTATGCACATTTTTTCACGTCTCCTGCATCCGAAAAAACCTAACGACTCTACAGATAATAATAATAATAAAAAAGGTGAAAATCTGAAAGTTTTCAGATTTTAAATTACGCCCAAAGGGGCGTTCTTTTAACATTTTGTCTGTTACCTTCATTTATTAAATATCACGTTCTTCGCACTTAAACCATAAAATTCAGTTCAGCAGCAATATCGCAAAATAGTTTCAAACTGAGCATATAAAATTTCCAATATGCAGTCTCACGCGCTGGAGATAAAAATGTTTTTTCTGTTCAACGTTGCCATTGCTCGCTTTGAAATCCTTGAGTTTGTTAGTCAAAAATTCGTCAAAGATTGACAAAATATAAAATCGATAACAAAACAAATTCCAAATTTCAAATTTGGGCTTCTACATGCCCATATTCGCAGTAGGATTAAATCATTCAAATTTCGATGGTTCCATGTACCGTTGTTTTATCAGAATGCGAGAAATATACATACATTTATGCAGATTTTTCATTATTTAATTTCTTCAAATATAATGCAGGACTCTAACATTTGGTGGCAACAGTTTGTAAAATGGAACGGTCATTTATAGTGAACAAACGCAAAATCGTAAAACGGAAACAATAGTCCTTCAGGGACAAAGCCCCTTTCGACTAATAAATACATACATATTTAAAACAAAGTGGTACATGCCATTTTCGCCAACTACCCTCAACATGAAAAACTCCTAATTTCAATACATAAGTAATACTCTGGAATTTTAAAAGCTTCTAGCTTCATTAAAATGTTAATTTAAAATACACTTGTGTTTTTACTACTTTTTAATATACAATAAAAACTAATGCAAGGTAAACAATATCTATATTCATCTTCCCCAGTACACCTTCCCTCCGTATTTATTATTCGAAAGCTGATAGATCGGTTCTAAGTTTTAATGAGTTAAACTAATAGAGTTCTATAAATAAGAGCAGTTGGTAGATCAGATCTCAATCATTTGCACCTTATAATAAAAGTACTGCATTTTTTAAAGCAATTATTTATATTTATCAAATTTATTATTATTTATTCCATTCCCTTAATGGCCAAGACACATTAAAATAAGTCTAAATTTGTAATCTAACTTTTCCAATTGTAAAATACTCCAGTATTCCTTTTTAAATGACCAAGTTAGACCAAATTATTTCAAAATCAGTTCAGTTGCACAGATTAGTGAAGAAAAGTATTTTTAGATTTGAAAATTTTTTAATTTGTAGCAGTTGAGTGCAAGTAATATATATATATATATTTAAATTTCCGAGTTTTCTATGAAATGCTCCTTGAGTAGAGGGATCTCTAAAATATAAATAGCAAAAACTGTCAAGAATCAGAGCACGAGTAGTCTCTAGGTTTTACGTGACTAGATTCTCAAATGCAAGCAGCTGCTCTAATCACAATAAAAAGAAAACCTCACACTGCTCTTAATTTGGATGTACTGAAAGCAAAGTTTTCGTAGTTTGGGATAAAACTCTAAATTTTCGACTGATCATTTGTGAGATTTGAGCGTGACATATTTACTGCTGCAGATAAGGCAGTTAATTTTAGATCTAAGAGAATCTCATTATGCGCAAGTCAGTCCAGAAGTCATAAAGATGTCCAAAACTAATCTTAAATGTGAGGTATTTCCCATTATCTTGGATCCAACAATGAGTGGATGGACTTTTCTAGATTGCGGATTAATGGATATTATCCGAAAGCCTACCTCCAGCTTTGATAGACTCAAATCCATTTCGCTCTAGTGTGGCCATCGTGCCTCGGAAGTTTAGCTTTAGTTTCTGCTGAGAAAGAGGGCATACTTTAATTCATTAAAAATACATTACGAATGTCCTCAAACTAATGCTGTCAAAGGAAATCACGATAAACTCTCTGAATACCGTTGTTTTAATCCTCTCAGAATATATATCCTCAAATAAAACACTAACGACATATTAAGAATATAATATTAATCAATTAGTTTTATTATTATAATGAACAGGAGAATGAGGTTGCTATCTTTACGTAAAAGCAAACTTTTTCCAGGGCTAAATTGCTCAAGACAAAAGCTTTCATCCTCGAAAACGATACTTTCTTGTCTTTGTTGAAACTTTAACTACGCAAATTTAATTAATTAAATTAATGTACTGGGAATGTGTGTAATTCATGTTGACGATTTTAAAAATTAAAAATATTAGATGAAATAATTGTTTCCTTCTAAAGCTAGTAATAATAATATTCTTTTACTTAAACCACATGAATTCAGTTTTAATGGGTTACTCGTTTGGCTGTCAATGGAAAATATGAGGCCTATACGAATATTAGGCTGACATGTAAACTGCACTACATGACTGACTATTTACCGTTCTATTTTTTAAAGTAGAAACAACAAAAATTTTAATTAGTATTGCTAATACAATTTTTAAAAAAGACAATTATTAATTTTAAATTATTGTTTTTACTTTCGTAAAGAACTAGATGGCTATCTATTATGCCTTCGTGGAGAACTAATTAAGTAAAACTGGTTCGTATTTATTTTACATATAGGAAAAAAAGCTATAGTAAACAAAAACATAGCGAACTATTAGTGCTCAATAGTATTTATCCACTTGGTCTCTATAACCTTCGATTTTTCTAATTCACCTCTTCCCTGTTTCCAAAACTAAAATGTTATTCAACTAATACACATTTAAAGAAAGAATTTTTTTGAAACATGCTTTTAGAAATTCGTCTTAGTACAAAACAGCCATTTATGTACTTTTTTCATTAAATTAATAAGGAACTTCATCACTTGAATGAAAAATATATCGCGTTTACTCCTTTCATCTGAATGTTAGACATGACATTAGTTTTAAAACACCAGTGCTGAAGCCAAATGTCATGCTTTAAAAGCTTCTCGTAAAAATAGACTTGAGTACCTCTTCAATGCTGTCTGCAAACAGAACATGAGCTTTTCGTTTATATAAAAGGTTCACGATAAAAAGGGAAGGATGAATACATGTATCTACGCTACTGGAGAGAGTAGTGAAGATGGTATATTTCCCCTAATAAACCACGCTCTGCCTGGATACAGACACTACAGGGAATGGGACTGTGACACATGCCCCCTTTTCTCCGAATTTCATTTTTATTTATCGAAATGTAAAACGGCTATAATCCCAGAACTTTTATTGCCTGGGCAATAATGCAGCGAAATTTAAAGATCATTTTCAATGGCCTATTTTCTTCATCGGCCAGCACAAGATTTGTGCGGAAAGCTGTTGTTAATTTGCACTAAAAATGAAATAGCACGGAAAACATTATGATGGTAAAAGGAAATTTATCTGTAATCGGAAGTAAAATATTTTTTTTCTTTCGCACATGCAGGGGGTGGGAGGAAAAAAAATGGAAGTTCGGATGTGCTATTAATTTATTTATTATTAAGTCATGGAAACACATTTAATAAATTTCTCTTTGACTTATATCCTCCGTGAAATTAAAGTTTCTGTCATGAATCAGCACTTCATTTAATTATATTGAAGGAACAGAAAATAGACGGGTGCCATAATAATAACGATTGACTTAATGTACTAATATCTGTGAAGCTAATTCAGGTTATAAAGTATATTCTGTATTATGTGCATTACATTTATGAAATTAGAGAGATTCCGAAAGGCAGTACAAAGCTTCTATGCAAGCAACAACAACAACATAGCACACTCTAAAATAATACTCACTTTCAGTTACCTTGAGAAAAAAATGTCTGGAATTAAATATTTGTAATAATTACAATAGGTCTTTCTTCAAAAGGACCTTCTGAAATAACTTACGCAATATCGTATGCAATAAACATATTCTTCTATGTAAGCAAGTTTCTTCGCATAGCAAGAAATGACACCAAATGTTTCGCTTTGTTTTGAAAAATAAATTATTCCCAATTTTAATCTTATTTCATTTTTATTTCCTTCAAGTTTGATTGCATATTATTATATTTACAGGAAAATAGCAACCTGAAAGTTATTTGAAAGGTTTTACAAAGGACTTATTTATTTATTTAAATATCTTCCTAATTGTATCTTCAGTAAAGGGTATTTAAATAAAATAAGAATACTGGGAGAAAATGTTCTTTATCTTGATAAAATATTTAACCATTTTTATTCAATACAGTAATGGAAGCAGGTTTAAAACTCAGCCAGCGACTTTCTTTCAAAAACAGACAAAACCAGCTTGAATAATAGATAAAAGAAGAAATTTTAAGAGCAGTTACTAAACTTTTTTAGGACTAAAAACGCCCAGTACCCATAGCAACGAGCTCTGTAGAATCTTTTACTCTCAGATGTATTCATTTTATATATTAAAAACTAGAAGGAGCTGCTCTACATTATTGTATTAAATATTTAGTTTTTGACTACTATGAAAAGCAAGCAAGAAACTGAACAGGGTAAAGTTATACTTACGAAAGTGGACTGTTACGGATCTTCTTATACCTTGAGTTAGAAAGACAGCAAAGTACACTCATGTCCATAAATTGAGGATAATGCAAAATCAGGCAAAGGAAGAGTTAGAAGCAAAACAAATTTGACTTATTTGTAAAGCTTTTTTCTTAAACAAAAGGTAAAGAGCAAAAACAGATGCTATATGTTTGATATTATTAAAAAAATTAGCGATTTTTTCTCCCTGGAGCAATTAACAAAAAAACCTATTTACAAAAAACCAATATTACATGGTTGGTATGATTGTTAATACATTGTATGTCTCCCAGACGATGCAATACAGTCCGAACAACGCCTAAGCACGCTAAGTATCAAATTATCGATCTGATCTTGGGGGATATTACACCACTCAAAAAGCAATGCTCTCCGAAGTTCCCTAGGCATGTAGGAGGAGGTTGACGGGCTGCAACTCGTCGGCCAAACATGTACCACACGTGCTCTACTGGATTCATGTCCGGTAAGAATGCTGGCCAGTTCATACGGGTGATATCGTCCGATTGAAGGCATTCGTTTACGATGTTTGCACGGTGAGGACGGGCGTTGTCATCCATAAACACAAATTGTGCGCCCATGGAGCCCCGAAACAAACGTACATGTTGTTCCAGAATGACGTCCCAATAAATTTGGCTTGTCATGGTTCCAATTTGAACATCCAGGTCAGTTCTGGAACCCAGAATAATTCCACCCCAAACGAGCACTCCTGCACCACCGTAACGGTGTCGTTCAATGATGTTTTCTTGGTGGTAACGGGTACCTGGAGGTCTCTATATGAAAGTCCGGCGAGAATCAGACTGCAAGCTAAACTTGGACTCGTCGGAAAACATCCCACAAGCCCACTGTTGCGGTGTCCACAATGCATGCTCTCTACTCCAGGCTAACCGCAGGCGAGAGTGAGTTGCAGTACGTGGAACGCATCTGACAGGTCTACGAGCATATAGACCAATCTGCCCTAAGCGTCTGTACACGGTCTGCCTTGAAATTGTCGTACAAGTGGCTGAAGAGAGCTGACGAGACAGGTCTGTGGCTGTGCTCCGCCTGTTTTTTTTAGCAGTAACTGCCAAATCCCGGTCCTCATTCGGCGTTATATCTCTGGGGCGACCTGTGCTGTAACGTCTACTCACATTACCATCATCTTAGAATCGTTGCCAAAGCCTAGAGATGACACTCTGGACAATTCCAAGTTCGTTTGATACTTCCAGTTGGGTACGCCGACATTCCAGATGGCCGATAATTCTACCACGTAAAAAATCATCCAAATGCGTCCTTTGGGTCATAATTATTCGGTTATTGCACTGAAATGCTTATAAAGCGCCTGCGAACAATTTTATTTCTTTGCCTGTATTCATTATCTATCACTCTCTTACACTCTCGTCATTGTGACGTACCATCGGTGTCATCTGGTTACTTCCTGAAATTTGCATATGATTCTTGAAGATGTGTGTAGTGATTTTACAGGTGATATATTTATTTTAGAGTTCGATTTCCGCATGACTTCGAATTATCCTTAATTTATGGACATGAGTGTAGATCTAAATATGCTACATATACTGTATAAAGTAATAGTATGTAGAATAGAATCATGTAAACTTGAAATTTAAATTACTGCAATTCAATCTTAGATTGACATTGTACTAAGAATTTATAGAAATAAATCTTCCATATATCCCTATTATTCTATAGATGTGAATATTTTTCCGAATTAAAAAAAAAAAAAAGAATAAAAAGATAAAAACAAAAATATACTGCATAAGCATCTGCCAAGAAAACCTTTTTGAATTTATTTGCCCTATTAATCTACACCAACGCTCCGCCAGAAAGGTACAAGTAACTTACAGGAAGATTAGATTTTAATTTGAATAAAGGTGCAAGCACCGTTATGCAAGTAGTAATTTATTCTGCTGCTTTGATTAATATGGCAATGTAAATTCTATTTACCTATAAGCGTTCTGGCATTTTTATGAAGACTTCTTTCTTTCAAATTAAAATATTATCTTCATAAAGCTTTTTATCTGCAAGCATATTTATAAAGGGTCCTGTTCTAGTGAACACTCGCCTGCTTGCGCAAGGGTACTGGCATTCCTATGTTAGGGAACCCTTATGCAACAGTCCTGGACATATGACCAAGTCACATGTATGGTGAAAAACATTGCACTGGTTTTATTATTTTAAAATTGCCTAAATACATTATTATTCTATTATTACAATATTTAGATTATAGCTAAACATACTTCTGCTTAAGTAGAAGGTTACCTTCGTGGAAAATGTTCTGAGAGAGTTTGACTCGTATTCATATTCACATGTTACAATTGTCACAATTTTACCAATTTTTTTACATTTTCTTATTCCTTTCCCTATTACGCAAGTATAAGAACGTATAACTATTTTGAGAAAATATATTTAGCATAGTTTTGTGGTATGCTCCTGTTTGAAACGTTCTTGTTTAACTCACATACACTTTCACTAATTAATTCACCTAAATTACACATTCACATGTATTACACAATTAACAAGCAGTTATCCTGAAATTTTGTATGATTTTAATGTCAAGAATTTTAATCAAATCAGAAGGATTTAAAAAAATTTACAATAAATTGCAAATCCTCATTTTTTGTTGAAACAAACAATTCTTAAAATCTCTTCCATTGTCGCAGTGACAGAAATAAATGAGTTATTAGTCCAGTTGTTGAAAATAATTAACTTAAATAATATTTGGTAAATATTTCGAACTGAGAACATTATATTCGTAAATGGTTAAAAAAATCATCAGGAGTTGGGAATTAAACAGTTACGGTCGTAGACCCTTAGATCCAATTTAAGAAATGAATGAAATAATGTAGACTTTAATATTATGATTATTGTTTCGTGTAATATCTTCTATTAAAAATACATGAAATTAACATTTTCTATGCTGTCTCTTTACCAAAAAAGTTCGTATTAGTAAACTGTCATTTATATTCCCAAAGATAATGCTATAAAAGAAATTCCACCATATGTAAAATTCGTCCAAAAGATAATTATCAAAGCTGCACGATTTTAACTACTTCCGTTGAAAGTAGCGTAGATTTATGGCGTATAAAACTGAATTTCATCAAAATGTTTAAATTTTAGAATTATTTTAGTGGCAAACGGAAACTAGTGCTAATAAGTTACCGTTTTTGAAACCTCACAAAAAATTTAGGAATTCAGATCTAAAAGCTTAATGTGCGTAGCCGTCTTCAGTCCGTATGTCCGTAGTATGTAACATCTACATACGGTTCTGAAATACTGGATATTACAGTCAGTCACCAGTAGCTTTCTCGGCTATAAGTTATTTTAGGCTTTAGTTCGAGACACTCATCAACATCTAATTGTTGCGAGAATAGGCAACGATTACGGAAACATTTTTTTGTCATATGTCACATAAAAACGGAACGTTTATATTCCGAGAGAGAGAAAAGACGTCTGCAAAATTCTACGTGACTTACCAGATCTATTAGAGAGTTCATGAAGAACCCATTTATCGAAACTTGACGTTATTAAGTGTTTGCAAATGATGAGAAACTGTTAAATAATATTATAAGTTCTTTGTCATGTTCTATACAGGATGAATTTGAACAAGGGGGTAAAGCAGTACGGGGTGATAGGCCACAGCCATTCAAGAAATATTCGTCATAAAAATTCTCATCGGAGCGAAAACGGCGAGCTGCTTGGTGGTATTGTAAATGGTATAAAACGCCGCAGAGACGATGGCTGGTCATATGAATCACGAACTTTCCAGGGCGATAGATTGGTCAAGGTGGTCCCATATCTTGGCCACCAAAACACCGGATCTCTTGTGTTCCTGTGGGGCCATATGAAAAGCCTAATCTACGAATGCCCCGTTGAAACGAATATGGATCTAGTTGTCAGGTTCGCTGTTGTTGCTTGCGATACTCGGGAAATACCCGGTGTCCTTGCAAATTTGCGTCATTCTCTTATCGCGCGAGTGTGAAGCCTGCATTGCAGCTGGCGGGAAGTCTCTTGAGCAATTTTTAAACATGCAGATCAATTACAGTCCTGTTAATAAATGTTTTCTGAAGTATCCCCTTTTATTCTTGCGTCAAGTCTTTAAATACTTCAATGAAAAACTACCTTTTAACTTCTCAACGCTTGCGTTCCGACCATACTGTTACGAAATGTACAGTTTGTTTTATTACGTTTTGTTTGTATCGAATTTGGCTTCTGACTAAGGATTGCTACTGCTCGGGACGTGAAGTCCTTGGGAGGGTGCAGTGTTACGAAATACCCAGGCGTGGTAAGATAGCTTCCCCGCAAGGCGGGTTTAGGGTTGCCAGAAAATGGCAAAGGAAGGCAGGATTTCCAGATTTGGCGCGAAATCGCCCATTTGGCGATATGCCATAGACGGATGGAAAACATTCTAGAATGAATTATTACCTGCTTGGCCCACAATGTTCTCGAAGACATGCCAAAAAGCTATATAAACCCTGCCTGTACGCAGAGTATCGCGAGTCTAGCAGAATGTCTCATAGTCTCTCGAGTTTATCGTCAGTCTAGTGTCGAGTTGGTGGTTCAGTGTATCGACAGTGTGCATCCTTGAGGCTTTCGAGTGTATCGTCGAGAGTGCTTTGCCGTGAAGCTGTCTTCATCGTTGTAGCCTGATAGCCTCAAGGCCATGTTGCTGAGTGTTTCAACGTATTTGTAGTAGTGTTTCGATGACAGTAAACGTGTTTTAATAAATTGTGTTTTTATTCTTCATCAAGTGTTGTAATCAATCACTCCAAATCCACGGTTGTTGCATTCTTACTCGCATCATGCGTACAGTTCCTCTCGGTACTTTTAGCAGATCGTACGTGCTTAGTTACCTTTAGTTCCTGAAAATTAGTTCTGATGTTCGCATTAAAGTTATGAGCAGAATCTAATTCTTTAACCAGCAGAAGTATCTCATCTCCGTATCACATGAATTTTCAGATAGTTCAGTACTTGCTAACTGCGACTTCGTAACTTCACTATTAGTTTCTACGAGCTTAACGATCGCATTTTCACTTTCTTTCACTTCTACTTCAGACACTTGAGAATCAAAAACTTCTTTCCTGTCTTTTATTTAATCATGCTTTCGTTATTTTTCTTTAACTCCGTTAGATGTTTCATTCATCATTTATTGATCTTTCTCAGACGCTTCACCAGCTACTTCCTTCATTTCTTCATCATTTGATTCTTCAGATGCCACTACTGTCATTTCCAGGTTTCCTTTCATAACTCCAGATTCTTCTGTAAGGTCCACTTTCATCTATTGGAATTGCTCTAGCAGCGTTTATTATCAGGCTTTAATTTCGAGTTTCATCTCTTCCAGTCCGGTTTTTACAGCTGCTAAAAAGTCCGTTAACTTCATTTCCTCCGCCATAGCTTTTTCCTGTTAGGCGGGTCACTGGCATTCACTCGCAAATAACACTTCTCACGATACCAGTTGTTGCGTTCTGCACGGGTTCGTGAATTTGGAGTGATTGATGACGAATGAAAACACAATTTATTATCCAGTATTACTCAAGACAGCTTTTAAAAACATGTTTACAGTCGTTGAAAAACTGCGATAAACACGCTGAAACATTCAGCGGCATAGCCTTCAGGCTACAACTGTGAAGGCAGCTTCACGGCAAAAAACTATAGTTAGCTCCCGACTCAGTTCAGTCGTTCTCGGAACTCAACATACTTTCGAGACTCCCCGCGCTACAATTCACGATGCACTCGATGATACACTCTATACCCTCAAAGATGCACCAACTCGCGATACACTCGACGCTAGACTGATGATCAGCTCGATAGATTTCGAGAGATTCGATATCCTCGAAGATGCACTCATTAGACTCGCGAGACGCCGCGTAGAGGCAGGGTTTGTATAGCTTTTTAGCCTGCCTTCAAGAATATTCTGGGCCAAACGGGTAAGAATTCGTACTAGAATGTTCTCCATACTTCTCTGACATATCGCCAATTTTTTTGCTAAATGGCGATTTCGCCTCAAATCTGGAAACTCTGTCTACCTTTGCTATTTTCTAGCAACCCTAAATTCCCCTTGCGGGGAAGCTATCTTACTGCGGCTGGGTGTTTCGTAAAAGTACATTCTATGACGAATATTGCTCGTATAGCTGCATTCTATCGCTCTGTAAAGCGTTATCCCCTTGTTCAGATTCACCCTGTATAGTTTGTTCAGGTTACAAAATCCACTAAATTCTTTAGTTCTTCGTTGTGAATGGCTACTGCTCACTATTCATGTCGTTCATCTTCAAGGATAATATCCAGGGTTGAGTTTTTTCTCGAAAAAACTTTCTGAATTGGAGAATGTCAGAAGGAAATGGATAACATGAAGAATGATAATTAAGACACAATAACACGCCGAACAAATACTAATTCAGAAGTCAAACAACAAATATCAGAGTTATATTTTCAAATTTTCACAGGAATAGTTTCGATGGTTTTACCAAAGCACCATCGTCAGCTGCAAAAGCGCAAACAACGAGATAGGATATAATGATCAGATAAGATAAGAAAGCAAGGACAGAACATAAGCTAGTGGCGCCATCTGTTGATGAAACCAGAACTAAAGCATAATTGGAAGTAGGATCGTTAACTAGAACAGAGAGATGTTTTAGAACATTATAAAAATTGTGTTGTCATTTCCTTCTTTCCATCAATTAGCTATAAAGTTGCAGAAATTTAACTTTTGGGTCGTTTATTCTCCCATCAGTAAAATTCCGAGTTCCATATTCAGGACCCCATTACGAATATGAATTCCTGGGGTATTTATAGAATTCCTTGCCCGTGTGGTTTAATTTACATTGGCCAAACTAAAAGAGCCTTGAAATTTCGCGTCAAGGAACATGAGGCATATGTTAGAAAAAAGGAAACACAGAAGCCTTCTATTTCCCAACACTGTTGGCACGAAAATCACATATGGTGGCGTGGTGGTTATGGCTTGGTGTATACCCTTGAATAGACATGACTTCTTTTCCTTAAACATAAATTTTATTCACACACACCATAACTTTAAACACAATTGAAATAACAGAACGAATAACAAAAACCACTAAACCAAAATTCAAACATCCTATGCTCCAGCTAAGGGCGAAGTGAGTGAGTTCACTGCTGTGCTAGCAGTTTTTACATAAACCACATGAAGTGTTTTGACTGCGCACGCAGTCGAACATTAGATTGCCACAGAGTATCCCCCCAGTGAAACAGTCACAACACAAAAGGGGTTGGCTGTAAATTTCCAATTTAAAATATGCACATTCAAATAACAGTTATACTTTAAAATTGTACGTACAGAAAAAAATACAAATATATGAATAGTAATAATACATTTACAATTCTGATTGGAATATATACCCATACAATGCATAACTTAGTTAAACAGAAATAATGAAAAGTTAATAAGCATTTTATGTAACTCTCAATACGTATGCAAAAAAAAAAATAACCAAGTATTTATACGTTGTAACATTTTTAGCAAACCACAAGAGAAAAGTTTAATCATATTACAGTAATTAGTTTTTTAGAAAAATGAACACAACGTCCACTTCGGGTAACTACTTGTTTTGGAACAATTTTTGAGTCTTCGTAGACTTCCTGTGGAAACTGAGGAATTACAGGTGAATTTATACATTCTGACAACATATATACTGGTTTCAAACGATCGATTGTAACTGCAATCTTTTTGTTATTTACCTCAATAATAAAATTTTTATCCATTCGTTTAATCAAAGTATAAGGACCAGTGTCAGGTGGAGTTAGAGGTGGTTTAACAGAATCTATACGCAGAAATACATGAGAACAGGTTTGAAGTGCTGAATGTACATAAATTGGTGTTTGAATATGCCTAGAGGTTGGAATAGGTCTGACTAAATGCATGACTGATCGAACTTGTGACACATAAGATTCAGTAGGCGATACAATATTTGTAACATTCAGCATATCTGACGGTAATCTAAGTGTTAGTACCGTAGACAAGTTCAGCACAAGTAGCATTTATATCTCTCTTAATGGCAGATCTAATACCCAACAGAACAATAGGCAGAATTTCAGTCCATTTTGGATTGTTATGAGCCATTATTGAACTTTTAAGTTGACTATGAAATCTCTCAATCAATCCATTGGACTGAGGATGATAAGCAATAGTTCTAATGCGATGTGTACCCAAAATTTTCATTAAATTCTTAAATAAATGAGATTCAAAATTTCGGCCTTGATTAGTTGTTATTGATACCGGGCAGCCAAATCTTGCTATCCAGTTATGCACTAACACTTTGCAAGTCCTCTGAGCTGACATGTCGACAGTAAGTATGACTTCTGGCCATCTGGTAAACCTGTCAATAATTGTCATGCAATAACGGTTACCTTCAGACGGTGGAAGAGGATGAATATCATGAAAATCAATATGGATATGTGCAAATCTTGTATCAGGCAAGGAAAAGGTACCCAACGGTGATTTCGTAAGCCTATTAATTTTAGAACGTTGGCACTGTAGACATGATTGAACTGCAGTTTTAATAAATTTCTTCATATAAGGCCAAAAATAGCGCTTAGTAATTAGCTTTGTTGAAGTTGAAATATCGGCATGAGAAAGACAGTGAATCTTCTGAAATATTTTAGAGCGAAAAGATTCAGGTATGAACGGTCGAGGTATACCTGTGTCCATATTACAGTAAAGAGTAACATCTTCTAAGGGAAAATAATGTTTCTCAAGTCTAAAAACCGGTGAAGATTGAGATAAGGAGTTTTGAATTTCAGAGTCCTGAATTTGTGCTTCGGCTAACTTTTTATAATCAATGTGTTGATTATCAGATACTGCATCTAGTATTTTTACCCTAGATAAGTCAACAGCAACGATATTGTCACAACCTTTGATGTATCGTATGTCAGTGGAAAATTGGCCAATAAAATCAAGATAACGAAGTTGTCGTGGAGAACACTTTTCGGGCTTCTGCTTAAAAGCATATATTAAGGGCTTTTGGTCAGTGTAGATTGTAAAGACCCTGCCTTCAAGCACGTACCGAAACTTCCTAATAGACAAATAAATTGCCAATAATTCTCGATCATAAGCTGACCATTTCCTTTGACTTTTGCTGAGTTTAACGGATGGAAACGCAATGGGTTCCCAAACTGAGTTATGCAGTTGCATTAATGAGCTACCAACCACAACATCCGATGCATCAGTAAAAAGTTTGAAAGTCGCACCAGGAATTGGGTGATTGAGAAGGGTTGCCTCAGCAATTGCCTTTTTGCATTTTCGAATGCTTTCTCGGCTTCGTCGTCCCAATCGAGAGAATATTCTTTTGTTTTGCTTCGTTGTGAAGGTTTCCTTTTATTAATGCGGCTATCCAGTAACCTATTCAAGGGAGCTAAAATATGTGAAGCTCTTGGGACAAAACGTCTGTAAAAATTAAATATGCCAAAAAATTTCCTTAACTGAGTTAATGTGTTTGGTTTAGGAAATTTTTGAATAGCTTCTTCCCTCTTAACTCACATGCCTTAACATGCCGTCAGAAATGCAAAGGCGGCTCTCCAGATTTCCAGCTATGCGAACAAGAGGGGATCCGGATGAGTACACAGAGGCACTCCACACTTGCATGTCAAGTGCTAGACATGTGTCATGATGATGAATGCAAGCTAGGAACGTTTATTCTCCTCAGTGACTCCCCACACAGATATAATAAATAATATTTGGTAATCGTGCTCCGCCAATCGGCACTACACGCAGGGCCCGAACTGAGAGGCCCTCATATCAGATAGGGGGTGGGTCGCTAGTTATCGTTCCCCAAGAGAATAAATGTACGCCAATCATGCTGCCGCCCCGGGTTCCCAATCCGTGACGACATATTTAAAAGTTCTTTATGACCATTGCTACCTCCTGAGCGCGTGGGATCAACCCTCCCGGTTCCCAGATTTCACAGTGGTGGTGAACATGAACGACTGGAGATCTGACTGGTCGTCCACGCAAAGATATGTCCATCATGATGTTGCGCGCAGAACGGGGATTCGTCTGAAAGATGACACGGTTACACTCCTGTGTCCAGTGTGTCGTCGTTTGTTGCATCACTATAGACGCCCCTATTTCTGTTGCAGCATCAAAGAAAGTCGCAACAATGGCAGATCTTCGTCGCATTGTCCGTATGATCACTTATCGTCCAGTATAAGTCACGTTCCTGACTCAGTATAGGTGACGTGGCTGTACGATTCCGCAAGCCGAGAGAATAATAAATCTGTCCTCTCGAGTGTTAGCGAGGCAGAGCCGCTGAGATTCTACATGGCGTTTAGTATGACCCTCCTGGATTCATCGATTCCATATTTGCCTAACAGTAATAGGATCCCAACGAACACAAGCAGCAATGTCACGGAATGATAAACCCGGAGGATGTCACGATTCTGCCGCAGTTGAATTCCGACACGCGCTGGTAGGTGGTTTACCTTGTTAACGAGGCATAATCCTTTTTCTTTTCACAAACAGCCAATATCCTTAGCCATTAGCTAAATGAAAAAAACTGTTGCGCAGTATCCTGTTTACACAATGCAGACGGCATATCTGCTTACTGACACATACGTTTTGAGCATTAGCTGGAATACTAATCATTTGCGTGTCACAGTATGCAGTACTTTTCATTTTTCAAATCGTTTGTTGCTTTCTGCCTTCATGGTGTAGAAATTTTAATGTCGAGCAGTGCAAGCTCAAAAATTAGTTTCTTCCATTTCTTTCATCTTACAAGGGGTGATCAAATGAAAAGGTACGAAACGACGTAAAAACGTAGCAGTTAAATATTTGCATATTCCGGCATGAGAGAACGTAGACATCTCGGAATGCGACTGAGTCTCTGACTGGGATCGGAGAATGAGCGGGCGCCCGCATGCGCAGGAAGGAGCAGAGGCTCTTATCAAAAGCGGAGTCCAAATGATGCGGCAGTCCGTATGAGGTGTTATCCGATTACTAACAGCGGAAGGTAAGAAACCAGCAGCTATTCATCGCCGGATGGAGACAGTTTACGGGGAGAAATGTGTCTCTGACAAGTCTGTCAGAAAATGGAGTGTCCGTTTTCGTGCAGGCCGTGAGAGTGTGGGTGATGACCCGAGACCAGGCCAGGCAAACACTGTCATCACGAACGATCTCACCGACAAGATGGACGACCTAGTGAGAAGTGATCGGCGTGTCACATTGCGAATGTTGGCGGTGAAGGTGGATGTCAGCTATGGAACCGTGTAGACAATTGTTCACGACAGGTTGTGATATCGGAAGGTTTGTGCCGCTTGGGTTCCGGAGCAGCTCATCGACCAGCAAAAGGAACTGCATATAAGGCTAGCACTGCAACATCTGTTTCGGTATCAGGAAGATCCCGCTTTCATGGAGCGGATCATCACATGTGATGAGACCTGGTGCCATCACTACGAGCCAGAGACAAAGCGGGACAGCATGCAGTGGAAGCATGCGTCGTCACCTTCCCGTAAAAGTTCATAGCCGTGCCGTCAGCAGGCAAAGTGTTGCTCACCGTCTTTTCCGACGTTCAAGGTCCGCTTCTTGTGGAATTCCTGGAGCACAGAAAAACCAGTAACTCCGACGTGTACTGTGAGATACTTCGACGCTTACGCAGGTCCATCAAGAACAAAAGACCGGGGCTGCTCACGGAGGTTGTGGTTCTGCTCCATGATAACGCGCGTCCACACGCCTCTAGAGTCACACACATGGAACTGGCCAAGTTAAAGTGGGAGACGTTGGAGCATCCGCCCTACAATCCAGACATGTCACCCTGCGATTTCCATTTGTTTGGTCTACTGAAGAAACACCTGAAAGGAAAGCGCTTCAACTCGGACGAAGTACTCAAGGACGCTGTGAAGGACCGGGTCTCGTCACAGCCATAGGAATTCTGGGAAAACGGAACCCTGTGGCTTGTTCATCAGTGGGATCGTTGTGCTCTGGCCTATGGTGCATATTTTGAATAAAGTCTACATTTGTACCTTCCGTGTCATTTCGTACTTTTTCATTTGATCACCCCTTGTAGTAACAGAAACCTACTTAATCCGGTCACAGATTTTTTCACGGTTTTTTTCTATCGCGGAAGAAACTTTCCAATCCTAATCATATCACTGCATCGGAGCTTTGGAAACCACAGCTCTATGGTTCATTCGTTTAGTATCTAAGTTCCAAATGTTCCTTAAGAACCGGGCTTCCTTCTCTGCTAGAATGCCGAATAGAAACTCATAAAGAATTATCCATTTTTTCCTAATTTCCTCGTTTAGTCTATCCTAAAGTATATAATGACACGGTATAAGAATGCAAAACAAATTCTATGAACTTATGCAGAATTATTTAAGCTTTAATGTTCAATGCACTTGTATCATCTGGCTGTGTTTAAAAATAAGAAAATCATATCATTCCAAAAATCTGATAGTTCACGTGTATTAGATACTGACTTTATTGCAATGCTGAACTACCCCACAATTGTATTTTTTGACTTGCAATAGTATTATAACCGAGAAAAGGAATACACTAATAGATTCATCGCCCGATCTTGAGCTTTACTTTAGCTAACTCTCTTCTTCTCTTTTGCAATTTAAGTAATCACTTCTTTAAACGTTTAGTATTGATATTTCTACATTCGTGGTTTTTATTTGCCAGAACACTGAATAAAATGCATAGAAAATATGCTTTAGCTATCAAGGTTGTAGAATACATTTATCTCCAAATGCCCGCGTTCTTAAACGAATTGGCTGGCAGCCAACGGCAGATTTCTCCTACACGCTCCAAAATATCGACCACACTTTAAATGCTAAAATGTTTCGCAAAATTGCTATGTGTTATTATGGAAGTATAATTAGCGAGATGAATTCGCCAGAGGAAAGTAATAACGAATTGCCTCTTAAATACTTGCAGTTAAGTAGATGAAGTACTGTAATTTAATTTGGCAGAATAAGTGCATGCATATTTTGATTAATGACTCTTTAAACCTCCTCAACAGAAAATCTGGTTAAATTTAATTGAGGAGAGCATGCAAGACAAAGAACTGTACAAATAATAATATGTAAAATTTAGAATAATACTTTAAGTATAACACATTGATTCAAAAGTGTACATGCATGTAGTTAATTAATCGGTTATGTTAAAATTTGCAGAAGGCATCCGCCTAAGGAGGGAAGCCTTTGTAGAAAAGGAAAATCGGCTTATAATCAGGTTACACTTGGCAAGAACAAAAGCCGTCTGCAGCTAATCTTTTCACCGGGAAGAATAATTGGGCAGGCCAGTGATCTTATCCACTCTATCACTGATAAGCTCTACACGCAAAGAAATTAAGATCAAATTTTCTAGAAGAACATTTATTCAGTTGTATTTTTTGTTGTCATGAAAATGATATAATGCAGTACCCTCAAGATTCCATTCCTCCCAGTGTTCTGAGTCAAAACTGGAATCCAGGTAAATTAGATTAGGATAGGGTATCGATTAAGACAAAGTAACTCAGTGGCTATCTGTCAATGAGCAGGGATGATTTCATAGAGGACATTTTATGGAAAACTGGTTTGTACTCAATGAACACTTGGTGAAAACCACAAAAACTCCCATGCAGCCAAGCCGTTTGCCGGAACCAGTGTTCAGGGAATTTACCACCCGGCCGCACGGAAAAATATTGCTATCACTATTGATATTGCAGACCTGTGGCCAACGACAGCCAATAATATATCCGCTTATAATTATTCATAAGACCTTAAATAGCGTGGACATGGAAACAGCAAAACCCGAAAGCAGTACTTTCTTTCGGGATACAGAAATTATGAAAGTAAAAAAAGTGTTTTAATCTGAAATTTCAGCTTACAATATAACACTTAGAATAAAAAAAAGTTTAAACAATGTGACTTTAAATAAAGCTGAAGTATACAATTTTTTTAAATTTTACACTTTTAAAAGACATGAAAAATAGGAATATTTTCGCTTTGCATCTTAATTAAATTGGTATCTCGTGCTGCCATTCGTGAAATCAAAATTTTATTGAATAAAACTAAAATTCAATTAAAAATGAACTGAATATTAAACCCCGTCTTCCCCTCTGCATTTCGTTTCGAATGTAAAACAGAAGATGGTAAAAACAGAAAGCTATCGAAATATTAAAAGCTTTTATTATCGTTTAACATGATTAAAACCTGGAAGATTAATAAAAAGACTTGCTGTCTCTATGCCACTAACAGAAAACTTTTATTTTGAAAAATCGATTGTATTTTGAATTTTGGCTATAGCGTGCACGAAAACGTAAGCCAACAATTTTATAATCTATCATTTAAAAATGTAAAGTCTATTTTATTTATGATCCTCATAGTATCAAGTAACACTTACTGCAAAATATTGTTAAGAGGTGAAGGTAAAAAGATTTTTAAATGATTGATTTGCTTAAATGGCTGTATTTAGCAGTGCTGTTCGATAAAATTGAAGATAAATGAAAGAACTGAAGTTTTATCATTTGATGGCAGTTTCTTACTCTAAATTTCATTTCACATTAAAATTAACTTAGCGTTTTCCAAAGTACCAACAATTACCAATTTTCTAGAAGCTAGTTTTATGCAAATGACCAGAACAAAAATGCTTAGCATCTTCAAGGAACGTCTGCACGCTCAGAATTTGGAACAAAGTGTGAGTTATATCTTCGAATGCCGAATAATATGGTATAATTTGTAAAGAGTAACATACTGTAACAGCTTTAAATATTATTAAAATCTTGTAGTTTAAATAATTTAAATAGATGAACATTGAGGTATTTGTGAATGGCAATATTTAAACCCAGACTCGAGTGCAACGTGCGACTCTCGCACAAAGAATGTAATTTATTTTTAAATGTTAGAATATGTTTTCTCTTCTTGTTTGTATGTCGCCATTTTTTTTAGTGTTAAATAAAAGTTTTTGCTGTGTTCCATCATTGGAGTTGCTTCATTTCGCCAAAGAAGCATCACAGTCTTAATTATTTTGGAGGCACCGACCGAGATCGAATAATCGCGCGTATTTTTATTTCATTAGTTCATCACTGAACATAATATTAGTGATACCAGATTATTACTTTCTGTTAATATTGAATTGCTTTATTTTATTAGTTCATCACTGAACGCAATATTAGTGATACCAGGTTATTACTTCCTGTTGATATTAAATTGCCTTATTTTATTAGTTCATCACTGAACGTAACTTCCTGTTGATATCGAATTGTCTTATTTTATTAGTTCATCACTGAACATAATATTAGTGATACCAGGTTATTACTTCCTGTTAATATAGAATTGCCTTATTTTATTAGTTCATCACTGAACGTAATATTAGTGATCTCAGGTTATTACTTCCCGTTAACACTGAACTGCCTTATTTTATTAGTTTATCACTTGAACTTAAACTTAGTGTTACCATTTTAATGCCGCTTCTACTAGAGCTCAAAGGAAAAGAAAAATAGCTGAAGAGCAGATCTTGGAACAGATGAAGGAAGAAAATAAAGCATCCAGAGATGTATTTGAAGAAGAAGTTAATTCACCAGAATTAAACGTGGGAGATGTTCACGAAAATTTGAAAAACGATAAAGAAATTAATATTGAGAATCATTTTGCAATGCAGCGTTATCATCATCTTTCGGCTTTTGATTTAATATCAAAGCCGCTACTCATAGACGAAGAAAACAATTGTCGAAAGCAAATGACAAATGAATATTATCCGAAAGGCACAGATGAACTGAGGAAAGGCTTTGCTGTGAATTTTAGCCGAGGAACTGGTCCACCATGGAAGAGATCTAGGCGCCGTCAAGGAAAAAAAGGAAGACTAATTTGAACAATGTCCATTTTCTATTTAAATGTGGTGTAAAAATATTTGTTTAAAATTTAAAATTTTCGGCCTGAAAATTTGGAAACTTATTAGAGAAGTTATCTTTTCTCTTTAAGCAATTGAGCAAGCCGAGCTTATAAACTTTCGAAATTTACAGATCTTTCCCTTCGGTAAAAGTCTCTCCGTTGGGGGAGAGGTTGTAACAGCTTTAAATATTATTAAAATCTTGTAGTTTAAATAATTTAAATAGATGAACATTGAGGTATTTGTGAATGGCAATATTTAAACCCAGACTCGAGTGCAACGTGCGACTCTCGCACAAAGAATGTAATTTATTTTTAAATGTTAGAATATGTTTTCTCTTCTTGTTTGTATGTCGCCATTTTTTTGAGTGTTAAATAAAAGTTTTTGCTGTGTTCCATCATTGGAGTTGCTTCATTTCGCCAAAGAAGTATTACAATACTTTTTAGGAGTGATAGTACTTTTACAGCAGGATTTGCTTTAATGCAACAGTGTCTTGGGAAGAGTCACACAAGGGGATTGTAAGCAGCTGGATAAAATTTAATCCGAAATTTATATAGCATGTATATCAAAAGGAAACATTACTTTTTTCATCTGTGTTAAGAATACCGTAGATTAGAAAATGGTAAAGAAATTTATGGTTTAACAAGCTGACTGTCTAATAAATTCTAGAAAATGTCAAACGATTCCCTATCCTTAAAGTACTAATAATCCAGCAGAGATATATTTAAGGTTTGAAATATGGGACAAGCATATAGATAAGTTAAGCTCATAAATACAAGTAATTGGAATACCAGCCGCATTAAATGCAGCGCACAAAAGCCTGGAAGAACCGATGCTTCAGATTTATCGATTGAAATAAAATTCTGTTCTAAGAGAACATTTTAGAGATTGTAGTCCTCTAGTGTTGCAATAATTATAATTTAGAATTTAGAAACCTGCGCATGCAGAATGTGGTAAATCGCCAGATAATTTATAGCTGAAATACTACATTCACTAAACAGCGAAACAAAGCACATTGCATCAGAATGGATTCTAGTGAAGACATAAAATTGTATTGACCTTTCTAAAATATTAGGAGTTGTTTCCACCATTCAGGGTATTTAGTCTCCTGAAATGTATTCCGTAAGTTAGCTTAAAGTATTAGTTAAATAAAACCTTGGAGAATTTTACGACTGTTGGATCGGTAAAATTACCTCGATATCTGGCAAATTCCTAGTTTTCAAAACAATATAATATTGTTTTGCGGCTGTCGTCCAATGAAATGAATGACATAATCCGTTTGTAAAGGAATCCTGCTAAGAAAAGAGGATTTAAAGATATCAGATTAACATCCTCCCACGAATACATTTATAATATATAATCCTCAAAGAATGCAATGCTTTTTAAGGTACTTGTCAGATGCAGAAAAAATGTGTTTTTAATTGCATTTTAGTGTAAACTCTACAAGAATTTTATTTCTTCATTGATATTTTTGGACCAGAGACAAATCTATTGTACTGGGACGAAAATTAATAAATATGTAAAGCATTCTAAATTTCTCTACCTCAGAGAAAAAATGCTTTTTCTTTGGAGGAAATTCTGAGAGAATTTACCGGAAAGCTACATTATAGTTGGGAAGATAATGAAATTTCTGTTAAGCTAATGCTTTCGTGCTCCACTTAGAGAGTTTGGGATGAAATAACACTGTTTTGTGTCTTTGCCAATGCGCCCATCATAGTTTCAGCCGCCATTATAAATATACTCAGGTTATTATATGCATATACTAAGGCTGTTTGCACATTTTTAGACACTTTTCATTGTATTTACAGAAATATTTTACCTAAAGGTTTTATGCTTCCATTTGATAACCTTATTCTTCACTGTCTTTCTAGACCGTAATTTCCAAGACAATAAAGCTTTTCATAGTAGCGGAAGTGGTATTTTATCCCATTCGTATTGAACCGATTTCCAAAGCCCACTGAGGGTTGTTGGTCGACGATTGGACAATCTGCTTTTTAAAAGTGCAAAAATCTATTGATAATACAGCAATATATATAGTATGAATATGATTAAAGGGTATGGGCTTGACACACGTTTCTTGTTCCATTTTCCCCGGAAATTAACAGTGGATGTTGACGTGCGGCTACTTGCTTGGTCTTGATGCAGTTCTACTGATTGAAGGCACTCTGAGCAATGAGAAGACATTTCATATTTGAAAATTGGATATAAAATATGTTCCTGGTAATATGCAAAGTTGACCTTAACAGTTTTCTGCACTTTTTATTGTCATTAAAATTATTTTTATTTGTTGTTACATTAAAAATCAGCAACAACCACAAATTCCTTTGGAAAGCATTCTTTAGAACCATGTTTTAAAATTTGTTTTTTCTCTTTGATGATAGTAAATGGATCCGTTTTATTGCGGTAATTTAAATACACCTAAGATTCATCTAGTGTGACAACATTTTTACATTTTTGTCTGAATAATTGTTTCTCATCCAAAATTCTGCAGCGCGTTCTGCTTTCGGCAATATGTCGCGGAGAAAGGGAATGCACATTACGTATTTTCGTCTTTTTAAGATTGAAATCAGTATTAATCGCTTTGTTTAGAGTTGAAACTAAGCATTTTAATGATTATGCAACTGTCTTTTGATTTCGGACATTTCCTTTTAACATTAAAGTTGTTGCAACGCTCCGTTTTCTCCTTGGATACGCATTTTGAGCAATTTTTCTCCTTGAAACCAAACTCTGACGTTTTCTTCCTTTCTTATGATGTTATCTATTGTTGCTTTAGATACCGAAAAATGATGTTAGGCTTTCACTGCATTTTTTAATAACTAATTACGAATAATTTTCTTCGGAAAAAGCTTCTGCCCGCTAATTCTTTAAAAACGCCATTTTGCATGAAAACAAAATTGTCAAACAGCGGAAGATAATTTACACTTTCAAAAATATGGTTGCAATTAAAAAAATTTTCAAGCAGGTGATTTTATAGAAAAGCAAAGTCGATTAAAAAATGTGGGAGTAGCCTCTGTATATCCTTGTAATGCTTCTTAATTATTTGTATTACAATACTCATCACGTTTTGAAGGAAAATAACTTTAAAAATATGAAAATATAGTCTATGTAAATTTTGGTCCCAGATATTTATTTGTAATTGTGCCAAGAGAAAATGGATAAAAAACTGACGACATATCGAAACTATGAGAGAATCTTCTTCACAGACCTGTAACGAAATGTCATATTCTGAACTCATGTTTACGTCATTCATTAAAAGAGAACATGAGCCTTCCTTTTAGAAATCTTTCAGTTTCTTTATAGAATTTCATTCTTTTAGTTAGCATAAAGTAACGAGCTCTCAAAAGACTGTATTATCCTCAGATCTTAACACGGTAGAAAATTCAGAAGAAGTGTGTAAAGAACCCTTTATTCAATCATATATAGTTAAACAGATGGCCCTATTTGGGCTTACATGAAGCCAAAACGTTTGGCTTAACTTAAACAGTTAATGTTGAACTTAAAATAAAATGCAATTAAATCAGCCTAACGGCTCACAGAATAAATTAACTCGCAGGAAAGCTCTGATTCGTTGAAGCTGGCGGAAACAAGACGAATGGCTAGAAATACTCAACGCCACAGAATAAAATTGCTAATAATTCTAACAATATGGCCTTCAAGCAGGCATAACACGCTCTAAAATCACCTTTCAAAACCTTCACTTAAATAGGACTTCTTCCTCCCTCAAGCCGAATACACGCGCGCTATCTCATTAGCATTCTGGCAGAAAAGCGTGGGTGAAAACGAGACTGGAAGGAAAATCGCTTTAACTACAAATTAACTGGTAGCCAAAATAAATCTCCACATTTTAATAATTCTTATATCCCAAAAAATTCGAATTGGAATTTTGAACATAACTACTTAAGTACTTTATTCCATACTTTAAGTTGTTGCATGGTATATTGATCAATAAAATTACATTTTATTTTTACTACAACTTTTCATTCAAATAGTCTCATGTGACAAAATACTTGAAATTATTCTATAACTTTAAATATAATCAGAAAACGTTTTAATTAAATATTAGATTTAGTTTTATAAGGTCAAAGCAACAGTAACAGCGGTTAGGACATTTACATACCTAGGTTATGGTTACTGAATATCTAGTCTAGTTATCTTCAAGTCTAGGTTATGGCACTGAATATAAAACTTGTCTCTATATCACTGGAATATGCATCAACAAAATTTGTGTGCAAAATCTATCAAATTTGCACATGTTATGGGCACGCTAACTTCTCGCATAAATTTAAGTGAACGTCACTAAAAAACCGTCAGTCTTAAGAATTTCGGGTTGACGTTCATTTCAAGTGTGAAAATCTCACATTTTATTGAGAAGTGCGTTGGCTAAGTAAAGGAAAGTTATCGAAGCGTTTTGATGATTTGAAAGATGAAGTGTCTTTTTTTATGGATATGAAAAGAAAACCTCTTCGGGATTTGAAAGCAAATCCTGGCTGTGTGATCTTGAATTTCTCTTCAAAATTACAACATATCTCAATGAACTCAGTACTAAATAACGAATTCAGGAAAAGTTGATTTCTGAGCTTCTCGGACATATCAATTCATAAATATAAGCTTCTACTCTGGAAATCGCTTTAACTACAAATTAACTTCTTTTAAAGTCAATTAAAAGAAGAAAATGCTTACCATTTTCTCACACCTGCGAACCACAAAAATTGTTTTTAAGCATCTAAAATGCTAGCGACCATTTTTCCACAATGAAGTTCATGAAATCCAAGAGCAAATATGCGAATTACTGATACGAACTTTGGTAAAAGGTTGCTAGTTGCAACGTCCGCGATACGTCCAAATATTGACTATATCGTGTCAACCATGATGTCATTTAGAAATATTATCTTACTCTGAAATTTAACATTTTAATACATTTTATGATGGGAGTTATTTATTAGTTTTATGTAATATATTTATTGTTATTAATATTATATTATTATTACTTAATATTTTAAGTAATAGAGAGATTAAACTAATTAAGATGCACTCATTTTTTATGCTTCCATATAAATAAGTCCTGAAGTACTTCGGCCCACGTAATATTTCTAATTTCAAATCCGGACTGTAGTAGCGAGTTGCACATGTCTGATTTAGCTTTATCGGGAGTTCCTGTGTTCTTAGTCAACTGGGGATATTTTCATTTACAATTTGCATATAATTATGTACGTCAAGAATCTTATGCACTCCACGACTGAAATAATAAGATGTAATGTTCTTTTGACACATAGTAGAAATTCTTGGATCAGCCTTGCAAAAGAATTAGAAAGTTTTAAAATCTTAGTAGAATGTGACGTTTAATTTTATAGAAGAGACAGCAGACTAAAAAATAGACGGTTTTATGTTGTTTTATATTTTCTTGTACTTGCAACCATATATTTAATTGCAGCTATTAATCTTTCTTGTAGCTAAAGTTTTTATTTCGTGAAATTTCAGCGAGCTTAGAGGGAAAGGGATGGAGAATAGAGCGAAAAATGAGCACAAGAATGTTGTGCGTTGGATTTAGAAGGTTACATTCTATTCATATTGTATTAAGGTGTTCATTGAATGTTGAACTACCTAGAAAAAGGAGGACTAATAACATTTCTAAGCACTTCACTTTAGATTAATTTTATCTTCTCAAAGGCTATGAGAAATATTGAGTCATCGGGAAAGTTCTGCATGTTTTTGATGATAAATATAAATGAAGCAGTACAAGAAAACAAGAAAATTTCATTGAAGTATATAACCACTATTTTGTTCCATGATTTATCATCAGCTCTCTGGCGGCTGGAAAATTCCTCTTTTAAAAACGTTGCTAAGATCTTATTTGAAAAGAAGTTAGAGATGCTAGAGCAACTGTTCGACACTCTTCAACGAAGTAAACTCTAGGCCCTTCAGATAGTTTTGAAGTGAGCTGAAGAGATGAAAATTCGACACAGTAATGTCTAGTGAATATGATAGGTGACGCAAAACACCTCAACCATACCGAGTTAAGTTTTTGTCTGATATTCATTGAAATTTGAGGTCGAGGATTGTCATGTTGGATGGCAACACCTCGAAAATTTGCAATTCTCAGCCCTTTACTTATTTCTGCTTTTAAAACTGGCATTTATGAAGATTATTTTTTCAAATTTATTTTCTAATTTGTTAGCAATAGTTCTTAATTTGTAGTTCTTTTATACTCACATCATACACAAAGCACTGAGTTTATGCGATACAACGCATTCTCGATCGTATTAAAGAAAGTCATAAGGTATTTTCTCTCTCTCTTTTGCTTGCCTTCGTAATGTAACGGTAGCACACTCGGCGCGTAATCGAGAGGTCCAGGTTCGAGTTACGGCGAGGGCATTGCACATTTTTCACATCTCCTGCTTAAAAAAAACCTAACGACTATAAGAATTTCTCCTAGCTTATCCTATGATCGTTTTCTTGTAACATTATTGTGTAGCAGCCACTTCTCGTCTGCGGTAATGAGACTTTTCAAAAATAGAGGTTCACTTTTTTCAGCAAAGAATACATTCCAGTACTCGAGCAAACATATTCTTCTCTGTTAAAGTATGGTGTATCATAGTAACTTGCATACCAGATATTTTTCAAAGGATCATGTACCACAAGTTTTGAAAATTTAAACTCTCTGATAGCTTTTAAACCGTAAAATGTGAATTTTCAGAGATAGGTTTTTATAATATGTCTTTGTTTACACTGGATGGTTATTCAGAAGGGAAATAGTTATCGAACCTGAAATTTTCACGTTTAAACTTTTCAAACAGGATTGACTAGCATTTTTCCTTTTTTTTAAAAAAAAAAAAAAAAAAAAAAAAAAAAAAAAAAAAAAAAGAGGATAACATAATGAAAACGAACTTTTCGGTTTTTAATTCTTAGCACTGTAACCATAACAATACATGGAAGAATAAAACAACATGACCATATTTAAATATCCACTTCAATCAGGATCATTCCTTATCAGCAGTAACAAAATAAGTGGAAGAAAATGCGCTTTGATTTGAAAAACCTCAGAATTTTCTGGATAACCCAATAGTGGCCCACGTGAGTTCTAAATAGAGTGGAAATCCGTTGTTATATACTGTACTGGTATTCTTTCTACATTTATGTTTGAAGTTCAGTCGATATTAACCTTCGTGATTAGTCTTCCTGATGCACGAATATTCAAACATTCAGAAACAGAGTAAGAGATGTTAATTGTGAACTTTATTAGTGCATTGACAGCATACATTTTGCAGGAAAAGGCATCTGCTCTCCTCTCCCACGAATCTACACGACGGGACTTTCGGTTCACCGAATATTTGGGATGCAGTGCTAGATCTTCATAAAATATATGGCCTATGAAATATAGATTTTGAAATTGAGGACATCGTCAAGGATGACCCCTAAATAATTCGTGAAACTGGAGTTAATAATGGAAATATTATTCGTATTCAAGATGAGGAAAATGTCCACTGTAATCTTACGAAATGCTAGTAGAGATCAGTATAGTAACTTTGAATATTTTATTAAAATTTTCCATTTTTTTGGATGTGGCAATGTGTTATTTGGAATATCCTGCATTTACATATAAAAAGGATAGCTTCTATTTACAAATTTAATGAGAACTTCGAGTAACAAATACAGTTAATTTCGGGCCGTGAGATAACACCAAAGAAATCACCGAAAAATTTAACGAAGTGTTCTTGTTTCAGACTTGATCCTTGGGGAGAATACATAAGTAATAACTCACTTTGGTCTTCACACTCTGTAGTATTGCATCAGTTTACAGTTTTTCCAACACTGTCCTGGACTTAATAATAAAAGAAATTTACTAAACTTTCGACATGTCTAATTTTCAAAATGTATATAGACATACGAGTGTTTACATGATTTCGAAATAATTTATACATGTTTTACAAATACTTTCTGTCGAAGGCTGATAATATGGTAACTTTTCCGAAGAGAATCTTTTCTTGGCTTAAAAAAGGGAGAGGGAAAGAAAAATATATTTTTAGAATATTAGAAGAGTACTTGATCCCCGAACATGTTTTCCATCCATGTTTTTAAGTTTTTTGTAAAAGCACTGAGACAAAAATAGAGGGTATGCTTTTATTTGCTGTTTGTTCAAAGTCTGGTCTGGTTTATGAATAAGTGCAAGTTTTCCATTATGAGCGAAAATGCCATATTTAACATATACTCTAAACCAGTAATACAAAACCCGGCACAAGCGAGCTGTGCGTGTTACTGTGTGTGTTTTGTATACCTGGTTATTGTCTCGGTGTGCAAAACGCCCAATACTGCATTTTAAGTAGAGTCTGCGGGGCATGCGGGCATTTCAGTATTTTTACTGATGAACACAATGTTCTACCTACAGGTTTAGTGGTAGAGGAAACGGTTTGAGAGACGCTTGGACCTTTCCGTTGTTTTCTTCATCAACATTGGACTGAATTACCTTTCTCGCGGATGTACTTCTGTCTACTCAAGTAGAGCATTCTGGGGAAAACTTTCAGTGACGAGACAACTAAATTACCGATGGATACTGGCTATACCCGAGAAATGCATAAAGATTTTAGTATCCGGCCATTTGGAACAACAACAAAATATTGAATTTATAATAATCATTTTAATAGCTTAAAGAAAATGCTTAAAGCTTTTATGTAATTTTCAAGTTAAAATTGAAGATTTGAGACTAGACATTTTGCGTCTCTTATATGATATTATTTTAAAAAAGCTTAGAAAATAATCAGAATTGAGAATCTTTGAGCATTCGTTCTCTTCCTTAGAAAGCATGTTTGTCCCTGCATTAAATAAGCTTTTTTCTCTTTTCTTTTTTAATTGATCGATGAATAACTACATACGAGGACAAATTTTGCAAACTCAGATCTCGAATTACCAACAAACCGTTAATGGGCAGGAAAATCATATTATGATGCCCTTAAAAAATCTTTTGCTAAAAGTTACATGAACAGAATTGTTTATCGTAAACTAATAAATAACTAATAACTAATAACAGTCGCTTAAAGTTAATTAATACCTTAATTTTTATTTAACTTATATTAGCATAAACAATTATTTTTATACATTTCTTCTTTATACGCTACATTGTTCGTTACATTCACTACAAAGTTATGCGATGAAGATGATGTTCATCGTACAACCGATATTCGTTACCTTCGTTGTTATGAAAAGGTTGGAAGTTATTGCTCTATGAGATCGTCCGTAATTTAAAACAAAAAGGTTTATTTTTTATTTCCATACAAAATTCAAAACGTGCAATCAAATTCAATAAAAATGTGCCAAGGCTACTTACAAACATGTGCTCGAGGGCGAATTTGGCCAACCAGCAATTTAGGAAGCTAGGAATGAAGAGGTTTCTTAAAGGCGACCAGAAAATCTAAGAAAGGAAAGAAAATATTTCTTTAAGCTTTACGTCGTTTCAAAGTACCGAAAAATGTCTATATATCACAAAATAAATTCTTATGCACTAGCTTATCAAACGTTACTAAATTTACTCAAATGTTTGAAACGTTCCATGCAGAAGAGTACATGAGTTATCCGCAGTAATATAGATCGATGCTACGTCGGATGCATGAAAGCTCAAATAAAATGGAAAGCCGCAGTTGTTCCCGATGAGTAACGGCGGACATAAAATATTTCGCCACGTTTGTAGGACACAATATCAATTTTAAGCTTCCTTTTATTATTAAGTGAATTTAATACTATAAAAAGCAAAGAAAAATATTCATTTGCACTTATTTTGTGGTACTTACTATACAGTAATTTTAACTTACACATACGAGAGCTTTTAGAAAAACTACATGCATTGTTGAGTTGCATTTAATACGAATGTTTGTCTTATTATTCTAGGCAGAAATAAAATGATATAATTTAATGAAAATAACTTTTTCCATACATCTTTAAAAATTACATATAATTAGAGAAATTGTAATAGATAAAATTTAATAAACAAACAATTAAATCCTAATTTAAGAAATATTTTACTTTATTAGCAATCCTTTCTTTCTTTGCCGCAATGATTCGCAGTCGCTCTAGTATCGTACAGTTGCAGGATACGGATTCTAGATGTATATATCCTGGGATCGTGCCTTTCTTTTATTCAGTAAAATATGTACTCGTTTGATGATATTTCATAGGGACATCTTTGATTATGAGAAATCTTTAACATCCCGTACACTTATCGCTGTATTGATGGTAAAGCGTTTATTAGTAGCGAGAAAAATAATGTCTTAGAAGTTTGGTTTCGATTGCACGTGAGAGCTATCTGTCTAAGGGAAAAGATGCTTTCATGGAGGGTTAAAAGGAAACCGATTCATATCTACGTTACATATAAGGAAAAACACGAATGCAGCCGGATTGTTTGCCAGGAGTCGAATGTAGGTCAAATTAAGAGTCTTCATAGCGACTTTACGGCTCTGCCGCTCGTAATCCTTGCCTTAGAAGTTTAACTGCAGTAAAGTAGAACTGAATTAACGAAGATGGATAATCCGGATTCTCCAGTATTTCATATCTGCATTCGTAAGCAGTATGTTATATTTAAGTTTAAAAGTGTACTGTTGGTCCCGTTTTATCACGCATATGTGTTACATATGTTTATCATGCATATGTGTTGATTGTTTTATAGACCTGTTCCACAATAGAGTGTAAATGTTTTGCGTGTAACTGCAACCAGCCGACCCCTATATCCATATAATTCTGAAACGAAGTAGTAGAAAAAATGTAAAAAATAATGACATGTAATTATTTTTAAGTAAGAATTAAAAATTGTAAGTTTTTTATGAATATAAATTAAACTATGTAATAATACAGCAAAAACAATCATGCCGTAATCCACGAAAAGTGCTTTCTCGACTAATTGCTGGGTCGCGATCCATATTTCTGGAACCACTACCAGACAGTTTGAAAAACTACACAATTGATTAGCTTAAGGAAAGCATCAAAGATTTATTCTTTACGACTTGAATTTTAACGATAGTATATGCGTTCTCTCTCAATTGAAAGATTAGGCGCTGAAAGAAATATATAAATTTAATCTTAAACATTTTGTACATCGATTAAGGTTTGTGATAACATTTTGATGTCCTGCAAATTTTTATTTAAGTATTTTTTCTGTAATATAACATTCTAAGTTCTGTGAAAAAGAAACAATTCTGAATTGAAACTTAAGTGACTATGTTATAGATGGATGACTCCAAGCCCATTTCTATATTTAGCATTTTTATGGCGACATAGTTTATAGAAGCATATTACTTTTTAATACAATCTTAACCACCCTAGAAAAGTAGTTCTTCATATATCACAGTTAAATCATTAACAATCAATAACGTTTTAGACCGGAAAAATGGTAAAAATTATTTATAGATAATATTTTTTTCAACTTCATAACATAAGATCACTAACATCATAGCAACTAGAAAATGTTAGGTTGTAGAGACATTAGGTATTTTTTTGGAAGCAGGAAATGTGAAAAATGGGCAACGCCTTCATCGGGAATCGAACCACGGACCTCTGTAATACGCTCACAGCATGCAGACCACTACACCACGAAGGCATGCTAACAAGGCGGGAGAAATACCTTATAAACTTAACGCCTAATGATCTTGAAAGAAAATCGAGAATCGAAATTAAAAAATATTTTAGTTCCCTCATCTTGTAATTTTTCTCTGTAAGAATGCGTTTCATATTTTACTTGGTTTAATAAGTGCATGTTTTTATACTGTTGCATTTTTGTATATGCTATTCCTGTACTTGGCTGTGGGTTAAAATAATTTTTAAGCTCATACAGAGTATTCGAAATGACGTATTTTATACTGTGGATTTTATTCCCTTAAATATTCTGGGAAAGTATTTGATAACTTAGAAACCTAATTCTAATTGCAGATATCTTCAAAATTAGACAAAGAATGTCATGAAAGCATTTTCAACATTAGGTAACAGGATCGTGAAAGTTTCAATTTAACACTTTATATGGTCTCACACAAATATTCCAGGTTGTAGAATATCCTTTGCTTTAATAATTCAAAAAACAAAATAAATATCATTTTTTGTATTTAGTTTACTAAGATATATTTAAATATTCACATTTAAAAGTTTCCATACTTTTAGGCGCATATTTTACAAAGATTGCTCATATCAATATATTCACAGATTCAGCAGCAAATCTAGCTGTTGAACCTACCGTAACGGCATTTAGTTATTCAGAGCTGTTAATCTCCTAACCTACTAGTTTTTAATTTACAGTTGCTTTCCAAATGTGATCTGAAAATCTTAAACTTCAATTTGCTCATATGCATTTAGAAATAATCTAAGTTCTTGAAAATCTTCACGCATTTTATTAATAAAAGTATGGTACTTCATGTTTTTATTGAATTATACAAAACTGTTTCTATCATTTTGGTATGATATTCAGCGGAGAAGCCGCCTGTATGATCGTGCATGTATTTGCATAAGTGACACATATACATTTATTGGAAAGTACACAAGTAAGTTTTATTAAGTGTGAAGTTCCATAATTCAGTTCTGTTTTCATTGCATAGAAGAGCTCCTTTAAAACGCTTCTGTATAAATCATTATACAGAAGATCGTGATTGAATTATAGAGTGATATTACTTAATCTATTCCAGTGAAATACAAATTATAGAAAATAAAATTCCAGAGAATTATAAACCCTGATTTGGCAGTCTATGTTGCATGGGTAAAATCACGGCAAAACGCTTCTGGGACATTCTGTAAGGTATGCATTTTGAAGCAATGCAATAAAAAATCCTAGTATGTAAAAAATGATGCCAAAATTCCACTCAGGTGATTAATTACTAGATGATGCGCCAGTATTCGGAAAACCATCTGTCTTAAATGGCCTGACTTGACAAACGCTACCAGTGAAAATTTTACCTTACAGGTCCGTAATTTTTAGGATTTAACTTAACTGATTAACCATTTTTTTTATATATATCAACTGGTGAAGGCGGATCCGCACGAACTGAGAGAGATAAAGGAACATAAGAAGCTTTCAATCTGCTTTTCTTTTATTTTCGAGCTTCAAAAAAGGAGCCGATTCTAGATTTATTCTCGATACGTGATAAGAGTGGATCAAAACACCACCAGCGGCTATATCTTATTTAGATTTTTTTCCGAGGATCACGGGTTTCACACATAAAAGCCAAGACTCCAGACCATCAGTCTTATATCGTGAATGGTGACTAGTATCATAAGCCCCTAGTCTCTTCTCTAGGGCAAAATTACCATAAAGTTCTTGTAACAAGGGTGGGGCAATATGTATGCCACTTCTTTAAAAAATATCAAAGGGAAAAGCTCTGAGCAGATGTAATTTTTGACCACTTTTAGCGGTCAAAAATTGTTATCTTTAAATATCTCACAAACATTTCTTTTTAACTGGAAACATGTGATAATATTTTTTTTTATTTTAGAAATAACTACATTATATGCATGTAAAAATTTATCTCTCTTTTAAATATTCCTGTGTATAAAACGTTTTATATACTTGGCAGTTAGAATAGTTAAAGCTTCTTTAGATCAGAAACAATTAATACTCCTAAGTAGAGGAAACATGAAATTTTTACAAGACAATGCCGAATGACACACAGCGAAAATAATCATACTAATATTTGACAATGATGCACAGATATACACTGGTGAAATAAATTAAAAGAATTTTCATATTTCATCTACGATCTCCAGAGCTACTGGACAGATTTTGATAAAATTTAGTGTGAACAAAAGTTGATATAATACAAACAAAATAAACATTCAACATTTGTAATAGACACACATGCTCGTGTGTAACACTCATGAGGGTCTGGAGATCTCAACCAGCGGTTGAAGAAGACACAAAAGAAATGGGTTAATAAGGGGTATGGTCCTTTCTTACAGCCATACAGGCCTCGCAGCGTGATGTCATACTGGAAATAAGGCAGTTTATCAGTGCTTGTGGGAATTGGTCCCACTCATTCAGTAATGCTGTTTTCAGTTCTTGGATGGCTCTCGGAGGGGGTTGCGAGTTGCAATTCCCCTCCCCAGAACGTCCCACACATGCTCTGAAGGGTTGAGGTCTAGAGACCTGGCTGGCCAATTCATTCGGCGAATATCCTCTCTCGAGAAATTCGTCGACCAGAAGAGCTCTGTGTAGCCTCGCGTTATCGTCCTGTAAGATGAAATCGGGGCCCACTGCGTACCGGAAAAAGCAATCACAGGGCTCCAAGACCTCATCCCTATACCTCACACCGATTTTGTGCCGTGTTTGTGCAATGGAAGACGTGGTTGTCTGGATCCCCCATCTCTCCACATTGGCAACTTTCTGTGTCACTCAGGCTGATTCTATTCAGATAGTTTAGGAATGGGCCATGACCTGTATAAAACTGTGTCTGACTACCACTATTGCAATTTAACTCTAGCGTTGTTTTTGGGAAGAACATATATGTTCTCCTTCCTGTATCCGCTGTGTCCAATCTGGCTCGCCATCTGTCTATCAGTTGTTTTAGAGTGATCCTTTTGAGATGAAACCTAGGTAATTTATCTGGCAGTTCTGTTCTTGAGAATAAGTCAAGCTTACTGGCCACAATGGGCCGCAAATATAAGAACAAACAAAACAGAAAATAAAAAGCGGTAATCAGCCATTGTCAGAGAAAGTATTCTCTAATACGACGATAAGTATCCCCAAACAGAAATAATCAAGTGTTTAGCGCTCTGAATCATAAAATGTACAAGTCACACTAATTCAATCTTTTAAGTATGCAGGGCACACACCTCGGACCTCTCAGCCCAAGACTAACTTGGATAATTAGGACTATGGCAACAACCTGCCTATATTCTTTAAAAATTTTACTTCTGCAATTAATGTACAGGTCTAGGACTCGCAAGACCAGATTGAGTCAGTAAAATCTTCAACAGCAATGAGTTTTCCCTACACTTACTAATCGCGTATTTAAATTACAAGTTTGTGATAAGTAGGTTCAAGAAGGGCAAGGTCAACTTATGTTATCACCTCAACTTAAGTTTGGGAATGATATTATTATTGGTATGGCATTTTTGCCTTCTTAATTTTAATAAATATTTAACTTTTTATGTAAATTTTAGGGAAGAGATATCTGTATTTATGTGATCAACTGTATATTTGAATCTCTCCCAAGTGATCAGCTTTAAGTGCTTGCTTATGTTTTTTATAAATTACGTGCACGTTCTAAGGTGATAAAAGTAACTATGGAATTAAGGTAGGTAAGGTTTTCTTTGTAATTATGTATCAGCATTATGTACTCAAGTGTTTGGAATCCTAATCAGTTTTACTGAGTTTGGTGCTGTACTTTTCTATTTATGTTCACTTTAACGTACTCAAGTCTGTATTTATTACTTCTTTGCATGTACTATGAAGCTAAGTTCGCAGTTAACTAAGATTTAGACTACATAGCATTACTTAATGATCAGTTTTATGTATTATGTTCATCCGTTTTAATTTTCATGTATTACGAATGCATTTTTAAGTGTTATGTATACAGGGATTAAGGATCAGCTTTCTGTATTTCTGTACTCAGTATCATGTTAGTTTTTTACTTTAATATTCAGTTTTGTACTTATGCATGTGTTATCCTGTCTGCAAGTACTACGAAAGAAATGTAGATGCATGGTTCAATTTGTAAAACAACTCCAGTTTAAGTTTGCGCAAAGAACTAAATTATGCAGGAATTTGTTATCTTAGTGATAACAGGTACACAATCTTTTAAATGTTTTTACAGAAGAGTCAGGCACATGGAAAGTAATCTGCGTTAAATTACGTTTGGGCGCTAGGATTTTGCTTTAATCATTTTTTATCTCTTTTTTTTTTTTCCAAGTTTACTATGTGCAATAATTTAATAGATTACATCTTTCCTCCATGTAGGCCCAACGGCTTTACAAAAGCCCCATAAATATATGACATTTGTGTCAAGATTAGCATCCTCATGTAGACATTTAGCAAGTCCAGAAAATCCACGGCAGTTAATTTTTCAGGCAGAGTCCTCCTTTCTTTACTTTATCTAACAAAAGTTTCTGTCTATTCTAACAGCGATTCTTAACAGCCTTTTGATTGCTTCTTTTTTAATTTTAAGTAGTTTCTAACAGAATACTCTTTCCGCGAACAACAATATCCAAGCTTACATGTAGACTTTACTTAGCCGTCTATTCAGCTGCGTTCTCGGAGCAGTGTGGAGCAGAGAGTAGATGGTTTCTGCCAGGAAGATAACACACTGTGAAGCTAAGGCCAGGTCAGTTGTCTTCCTTGGTGGCGCTCACTCACTCACCTCACACCGGTGACAGATCCTCTGTCAAAGACGTGGAGAGGTGTGCGGTCATCCAACATATGAGACCATCAAACCACCACCGCTATAATTGTTGATTTCGCGGACACTGGAAGGTAAGTCCCTGGCTCTCTCTCCATATGAAAGTACGGCGAGAATCGGTGTTTAGGCTAAAACGGGGCTCGTCGGTGAACAGAATGGTCGCCCATTACTCCGTACTCCAATCACTATGCTGCCTGCACCATGCTAATCGGACTCTTCTGACAGTAGACGTGAGCGGGACGCAAAACGCCGGCCTTACGGCAAACAACCCTCTCTTATTAAGTCTTTTGGAAACCCTTGTTACACGGGTTCCTGTGGCTGCATACAGATCTCGAGAGAGCTGTGAAGCTGTAGCCCCTCTGTTTACGCCTCGCTAAAATAGACAAATAGCGATCTTCTCTGACCGTCGTGGCTCTTGGACGACCTTGCCCAGGCTTTCTCTCTATGGATCCAGTATCCTGGAACTGTTTCCATAGGTTACACGAGACGCTGGGCGTTAAATTAAACTCTCTGCATACTGGATTTGCGATTGGCCTACCTCTAGCCTCCACTCAATTCGCCACTTAATTCCATTATCTAAACGTTGGTGGTTACTCATTTTTACTGTTCCAATGTGAATTTAACCGATTGCTGCAAGATAACACCAATAAATTCACCGAGGTGTGTCGTCTTATGTCTTATGTCTTAACTTCGGGTAGGAGGCAATCGGCCTATTGCAACCTTTACCAATATATTATTCTTGACTTTTCTAAATCTTGAGGATCAAAGGAGTTGAATTCACTAGAATGGAAAGTACTTGTACACATACTGTGCTAGAATTCAGATATTTTTAATGGAGGCTCCAGTGCCGCCATCTGTTGAGAGATAAGTAAACTTAGAAAAGACGAAGGTGCTCATGTGGCTCCATCTATTTTTGAAAATGAAAACCTTCTTAGTATGCTGGTGCTCCGGTGGAGTCACCTCTTGTAGGTGAGGCATTTTTTAAAACATTTTCATACTATTCTTTAGATAAGTAATTATTGGCAAATGATTATATGATGGAATAGCATAGTTTATCACAGTAGAAAACGGTTCACAAGAATAAAACTATATACACACCAAAGTCCATACCTGCTTTGGCAGGGACAATAGAGTTTTGTTAAAGTAATGCGGTAAGATGAAAAGTAATAATGATAATAATAAAATAAAACTTGGATAAAATAAGTAAAGAACGAAAATATATCTACAGTTACCACGACTATTGTGGTGAATAGTACGGAATCTTTTGTGGCGTTGTTCTATTGTGTAATCATAATTTCCGAGTTTTTTAATAATATTTTCAGGATGATTGTCACCCTTCGTAAAGAAGTTATGAGATAATTTTAAAATTTCTGCATCTGTTGGCTTGATTTTTAAGTCGTGTAAGGTGCTATTCCACACAAACCAGGGTGCATTTGTAATTATTCGAATTGTCTTGTTTTGAATCTTTTGAATTTTTGTCTGGTGAGTTCTTGCAGTAGCAGCCCAAGCTGGAGATGCATAAAGAAGAATGGGACGTATTTCCTGAAGATAAATTACTCTTTTCGTTGCTAGACTAAGTTTAGAATTTTTTCCAATGAGCGCATAAATACTTCCTATTGCTTGATTAGCTTTTTTGCATGTATTTTCAACGTGATCTTTGAATGTGAGTTTTTGGTCGAGATAAACTCCTAAATACTTGATGCATTTTTCATTGGGAATATGGATGCTATTGATGATAATACTTTCGAGATGTCTTCTAGGGTTCTTTTGAAAATAAACTGTAGTTGATTTGCTTTCGTTAATTTTAATTTTCTGTTCACTGAACCACGTGAAATATAATCTATTGCAATTTTTAAGTTTTTAACAGCTCTTTGAGAGTTGATGGATTTGCTGAGAATGGCAGTGTCGTCTGCATAGCAGGTGATAATGGCATCTTTGTGGCTAGAAAGACCGTTTATATACATATTAAAGAGAAAAGGCGAAAGATTCGAACCCTGCAATCATATAATTGATATTTGAGAGTTCGTTCTTAATACGAACTTGGAAAGTTCTGTTTGCCAAAAAACTAGAAATTAGAAGGTGGTGGTCCAGGTGGGAAACTGTTGCCGATAAGTTTGATAAGGAGGCCTGACAATTCGTCTTACCCTCTTACCCTCCACGCGCTTATAAAGCCTGTTTTTTTTCTGGCTCCGCCTACACACACGTGTTACGTTTATGTATTTGCCGTACAAGATTTGCATTTTTATCTAGAAGCAGTGGTTTTTTCCTTCAGTTCAGTTCTTTTCATGCAATTCGATAAAATAGGAAAATTCTCTTAATTTATTTCGCCAGTGCATAAACAGGATTATTCTGGAACCCTCTGGAACCTGCTGCCTAGTGCGACTAAGCGGTAGACAGGTTGTGCTGGTAGTGTACAGAGTTAAAGAAATCACGTCTGTTAACCACCTTTTTTTGAACATTTACAATTGTACTCTTTTATAATTTTATTCACGTGTCATGTTCATATGAAACACTAACTTTTGTAAAATAATCGTTAAGGAACACATGGAAATCTTCACAGCATAGCAGAACATTTTTTATGATTCTCTGCGATTGTTATGGTAACCAGAATATTAAGGACAATAAACTTCGTGTTAGATGACAACCATTTCATTACTGCATGCTCACTGGAAAAGTTTTGCTGCTTGCCACTTGGTCAAAGATTCACTTGGCCAAAAGAAAACAAAATTACATCGTAATTTGTCTGTTTTTCTAAAGATTTGAATTTATTTAACATGTAATGGACAACAGTAATAACTTCAATTTACGTGTTATTGGACATTCCATTTTCGGGTTGTTTGTTTTTAGTCTTGCTAATGCAAATGATTTTGATGTAAATAAAGAAAAACAGTTTAATTGATGCGTTAGTATTAGCTAGTAACGCAATGTGTTTTGAGTTACTTTTCCCATCAGGCATTGTATAATGAAGTACATACAGTAATAATCAATATTTCGTTTCATGTTAATTTTACCTTCCCTAAAATTTATTTAACTAAAAAAACAATTCACTAATTATGCTCTGTCGATTAAAAATAAATTAAATATGAGGCAATTCTTATATATTACATCAAAATGCTGATTTTAGAATATATCTGTGGCAAAAGTTATTTGGTATTCAGAACAACTTCTGCTTAAATGAAGGCACATATTTCAAACCCGCTATATGGAAAACAGAATATTCTTTACTGTGATCACAGCTTCTATAGGTATAATAAACATCAAGAAACGAAAGCTCTTAAAATTAAAGACTTTTGTTTTGGAACTCATTTGTTGTTTGAAACGTACAATTAAAGGCATAATTTTCAGATACCAAAAATGAAAGGACTTTAATCTAGTTTGAAGTGCTTGCTAACCTGAGAATAGTTAAGTGTTAAAATGTGTACAAATAAGCAAAGCATGTATAAAGAATTAAACTACGAGGGCTATCCAGAAAGTAGATTACGTTTTGGAATAAAAAAATAAACAAAGTATAGGAAACAAATTTTATTATATACAGATGAAAGCCACACTCAAATACTACTTTTCTACATAGTCACCATACAAATTAAGGCATTTATCGTAGCGATGTACGAGCTTGGAAATTCCTTCGTCGAAAAATTCGGCCGCCTGCGCCTTCAACCACTTCGTTACCTCTTCTTGCAGCTGTGCGTCGTCATCAAAACGCTGCATAGCCATCAAAACGCTGCTGCTTTTCGCTGATGATTTCGTGCAACAAACTTCGCGAAATTTGTGGAAAACTCAAAGAAAGTTCCGTTATTGTGAAATTTCGATTTTCACGGACTTTAGCATCGACTTTTTCGAGAAGTTCGGCGGTCACTATGCTGGGTCTCCCACTTCGATCTTCGTCGTGAACATTGGTTCGGCCATTTTGAAATCTTATGACCCACTGACGCACTCCACCTTCAGTGATAATGTTGTCCCCATACACTTCACGAAGCTGCCGATAGATTTCTATCGGTTTACAGTTTTTTGCAGTCAGAAACCTTATTACTGAGCGCACCTCGCAGCTCGCGGGATTTTCAATTAACGCAGACATTTCAAACCGTCACAGTATCTGAACGGAGCACAGCACGAACCTCTCACTAGCACGGCTAGATGCAGACTGAGCTGCGCAACGCTCTGACCCCAAGATGGCCGCGCTAGCCCCGCCCCTAGCGGACACAGACGGAAACGTAATCTACTTCCTGGATGGCCCTCGTATATTCTAAATTTACATTTATTTCTTTGTGTGTTTATTTTTTTTACATACAGAAAAAGCTACATAGAAGAGATTTAAAATAAACTTAATTTCATTAATAAAGATAATTCTGTTTCTCAGATGAACGAATATCTAGATGTAGATATTTGATACTTGTTTGGAATATATATATATATATATATATGTGTGTGTATAACGCGTAAATAATTCAATTTAAGAAGGAAAAATTAAGAATTAGGCGGGATTCAAAATTACGCGCTGCAAGCCGCATTAATTCAGGATAATAACTATCAAAAAAGTCAAAGCACATTCAAATATCATATTGAATCTGGCAAAGTAAAATAATGAAGTGGCACTAAAATACGAAAATTGTTAAAAATACAGAAAACCACTTTATCAAATAACAAAAGCGAAAAAGATTTTTTAAACCCAGTGTGAAATTTTTATAATTTAAAAGACAAAAACCGTATGATAACAGTACCAAAATTACCAGACAATCCAGAGCAGTGTATAAGAAATTTTATGTTAATTACCCCGTTATTTAAAATTTTAGCTTTTACTATAACTCCTGCTTTCCGTGTTTCTTACCAGACTGCAAATGAGTAGTCAGTATTTAAACTGAGGTTTTTGGAATTTAAGACACAGCGTGTATTTGGCATCGCCTGCTCTCTACGGTTGTTGGTTTTCTGCCAGCTCTGACAGGTATAATTATTCGGCCTTGCGTCTCATCGACGCCGACATTTAAATTGTGTCCCTCAATTAAAGTATTGATCCAGCAAGTTAAGTAGTATTGGTAAATATTTAGCACTAGTAAGTAGTACTAGTGAATATTTAGTACTAGGAAGTATTCGGCAAGTAAGTAATATTTGTAAGTAACAAGTAGTTTTAGTAATATTTCATTGACTACTATGGCAACGTATAATTTAAGTTTGGCTGTTCTATTTATTCCTATGTCCACAAGTTGCGGCTTATATTGTAGCACAAGTGATAGTGCTTTTGTGTTCTAAATTCTGTATAATTAAAAAGGCTGTTTTTAATATTCTCTCTTCACTTCTGCTAGGACTAACTGGCATTAAAAGATCAAGTACAACCCTACACGTGTGGAAACCAATTCGCATAAAATTTACTTCAAATACATAAAAGATGTGAAAATACAAAGGCAAATAGATTTTATACCTCACGGCACATCTTCATTAGGTTGTAGGTGAACCGAGAGATGCAAAAGAATATCTATATAATCATATCAAGTCTGTATGCGTAATGCAGTGCATCACCATCTTTCAAACCATAAAAGTATTAAACTGCATTATTATTCTTTTGGTCTGTCTCAAAATTGATGTCTGTGTTTTTGTTCTTATTTGATTTATTACTTTTCCACAGTTTCCGTTTCATTTTTATATTAACTTAATCTTAATTCAGAATATAGCTTTTAACCCGATCAAGGTGGTGTATTTAATTATGGCAAAGTACACTAGGGCTATCTGCCTAAGGGAAGGGATGCCTTCGTGAAGGACTTTCTAAGGGAAACTGGCTCGTATACACGTTACACATGGGGAAAACCACGAAAATACCCATGCAGCCAGCGCGTTCGCGGGATTCGAACCTCGGACCGAACTACCAGTGTTCAGCGACTTTACCGCTCGGCCGCTGGTGGGCCTTAACCCGATCAAGACAACGTTTCATTTTTCGTTAGCACTTATAGTACATAAACAAAGAATATGTAGTGTATATATACATATATGCGTGTGTAATAAAAACAACTTAGAAGTGAATGACCAGCAGAAATTTTGATGGCGTAGAATTGTTGATCCATAATGAATAGGAAATTGGATGCGAAGGCAGATTAAATCTTCATTTTTTTATTTCAGCGAACATGTTGCGGCCACATTAAAGTCTGCACATTAATTGTGTCTATTCCAAGAAATTTATATTTTCTAATAACTTTGCTGCATGAAGGAAGCAGCAGACAGACAGCAGTCCAGCTAGGCCAAAGCGTTGAAAGCAAATGTGTTACGCACAGGGTGAAATCTTAATTCAGACTTAGTTAGTTTTGGTTCTCAATGCATTTTGATTGAATAGTTAATATTGTTGTAAAATTGCTATTGGCTGCTTGAGTTTTAGTTCCATTTACATCACCAGAGTTATGTAAGAGTCATATGACATGGATTAATCTAGAAATGACGCAGTGCAGAGAGAGGTTACTATTTTTAGAATTGAGAAGGGAAATTTGCATTGCTAATTTAATCTTTTACATATTCTTTAATTTTCTTACAAGATGTAAAATATAAAAAATACGATGACTTTGCTCTGCGCGAACCGGCAACCTCTAATTAACTTTCCGCAATTTTAGGATCTTCCCCCTAAACCAGTCCTTTCGAGAAACTTCGATTATTATACAACAACCCCAAATTAACCAATCACAGCTTAGAGTACTCTCTCCATGTACTTTGTATAAATACCGCTCGGAAATAAACTGCGTCACTCTTTCGTTCATTAGCTATACACAGCATTTTCTTGCAGTCGCAGTCACTTTTATTGATATCCAAAAACATAAGCATTCGCACAACACCACTAATCACTTGAAAAACAGCCTGTACACATACATCGGAGAGAAGCTTCGCCGCTGTCGACTTTTAATTAAATCGTAATATTTCCGGGAACATATAAGAGAAATTGGTTTGCATTCGTCGCGGCTGAGAGTGAAGACTTACAGATGAAGGTAATAAAACATGAACTTGAAGAATTTCCAGTCTTTATTTTTACTCATATAAAATCATCTCCATAGTTGTTTATCCAATCAATAATGAAATTCAATAAATTGCTATTTACATTGATTCGTAAATTTAAGACGCAGGCACTTTCGACGGGGAAGGCAAAGCGAAGAGATGTTAGCAATGTGAAAGCCAGGAAAAGAGTGACGCAGTTTATTTCCTAGCGGTATTTATACGAAGTACATGGAGAGAGTACTCTAAGCTATGATTGGTTAATTTGAGGTTGTTATATAATCATCGAAGATTCTCGAAAGTACTCGAAAGAAAAGGGGCAAGATCCTAAAATTGCGGAAAGTTAATTAGAGGTTCCCTGTTCGCGCAGAGCAAAGCCATCGTGTTTCTTATATCTTACACACACACATGTATATATATGTCATATTAAAAGCACAAAGGAAATGGAAAAGACAGAACACTGTAGATGCGTAGTTATCCTATATTGAAGAGGAAGTAATCTGATTGCGTCGTAAGCTAATGTGTTGACTTCGTAAATAAAACTTGGCAGTAGAAGCGATTTTAATTCCATTTTTATTTCCAATTGATATTTGTGGCCACAATCACTTGGCACTCTAGTCGTGCCTTTCCACAGAAGATTTACATTTTTGATATTGTTGAGATAGAAAGCAAGCCAGCGAAATTACATCTTAGCAGAGTAGAGGGCAAAAGCTGAAGTGCGTAGTTATGCAAGATGGAGGCACGCGAAGAGAAAAGTTTCGGTTTGCAATTTGGTGATTGGTCGAGAGGGATCTGCATTATGGGTTAAGTAAGATCGCATGATTAATTTGAATGACGCAATGCAGATAAGTTATTACGATTTTAGAATAGAGAGGAAGAATTAATGTTTATAGTTATATTATAATTCTGATTCATATATTTTTATCTTACATATTCCCCCCTTCAAAAAGAAAAAGGCGTAGCGACAGAGAAGCCTTTTTAAAGACAAAGAGTTAAAGCACTAGCAAATTTAAAAAAGAAATATAAATAAATAATAAAATTTTGATGCTGTAAAGTATTATTTATAAATATCAATTTTTTTTAAAATAAATTCTTAATTTTTAGAGTCCTATTGAATTTTTCAACATTTCAGTCCAAAAGTCTTTTTGTTTGAGAGTTCACATAATCATAATTCTTCAGGGAAGGTTCTTGTTATCGCAGAATATCACAAAATAAACTTTTACTTAATGATTACTTATAAATATTTATGATATTAATTTTCATACTGATAAATTATAATTTAACAGCATATAATAATAGGAGTAAGCTTCAGAAAATATGGTTTCACCGTTATTATCTTTCATTTGCAATTCCTGATTTTACCAAACTGGAAGCCTTGCAATACTTCTAAACAAACATATCCATCAATAGGGCTGTCCTCTTGAGCTAACCAGTGTGTTCTATGCACTGGTGGCCCAGGGTGCCTAGGCAGTTACTTGAAAAGGCCTCCGTTCCTTGCATAAGGTAACTGGCCTTTGCGAACTGCACTAATACATTCCATAATAAAAAATATAATAATATAAAAAATTTACATGCATTCATAAAATGAGAGCCTCCAACATTATCTTGCATGAAGAGTCCAGAATTGTTATTATTTTTAGAAGGAAGACGAAATTTAAAGGGCTATTATTAATTTATTATTTGAAAGAAATATATGTTATATTTTACATATGTATAATTATATATATATAATTATATATATATATAATTCAGCAAACGCTACGTTTCTTTTTAAGTATTCTTAACAAACACTTAAGAAAAAAGTTATTTTTTAGATTTACTAGAGCAAAATTGTAAATTGTCGTGTACTTTGTAAACGAAGATGCTAAATAATAATAATTTATTTATTAAGTTCATAAAATACATTTATCCATTAAAAGAAGCATTATAAAAACATTGCATAATTTTATTTAAATCACTTATCTTAAAGCTTTGAAATACAATCACATCATTCGCACATAGATATTTAAAAAAGAAGAAGAATATTTTACACGGTTGCAAAACTGTTATAAATTAACATATATCGGATTGGATTGGATTGGATTATTGTAATTTGGCTATCTGCGCCAGACAAATGGTAACAATGCTATTAGTCATTTGTAAAACTTCCAGCTTAGGTAAAAAGAGACAGATTACAATCTATGATAAAAGCTGATATCTTTAAAAAAACAGGTTAAAGTCTATTATAAAAGCCAATATCTTTTAAAAACAGAAACAAATTACGATGATGTGTTTTTCCAATTAAATTTCCCATGTCCAGTTTTGAACAATTGAAATGTTTTTGGCGAAAATAATTAAAACTCTGGCATTCCACCAAGATGTGATGGACTGTCAGATCTGCATTGCAGTTTGGGCAGCTGGGATTCTCTTCTCCCTTCAGAAGATACTCATGGGTCAGGCGACAATGGCCAATTCTCAGTCGAGTCAAGAGGACATCCTCCCTTCTAATTAGCCATACATGGCCAGTATCCAATGGTGGGTTTTACATTTCTCAGCTTGTTATATACTTTGTCATCCCATTGCTTCTGCCATTTGCTGAGAATTTTGCTTTTGACAAACCCTTTGATGTCTGCTAGTGGAATCTGAAGATTGTATATTGTAGTTGCAGTTTTAGCTGCAATATCTGCCAATTCATTCCCCTTAATGGCAACGTGTCCAGGGATCCACGAATAAAGAATCTGGTATCCCCGAATTTTTAAAGAATGATTCAACTTCAGGATTCTGGTTCCAACTGGGTGAATACATTGAGCTTGATTTTCCAATGACATTAAGGCACTCGTGGAATCTGTGTAGATAATAAACTTTATGTACTTTTGTTTTGAAAGGTAAGTCAAAGCCAGATGAATTGCAGTAAGCTCAGAAGTAAGCACACAGCAAACTGTATGTAATCGAACCCCTACTATTGTTTTCTCTGTGACGAAAGCGGCACCAACATGATCCTGGGATTTTGATCCGTCTGTATATAGAGGGATATATTTCCTATATTTGTTTCTATGTTCAAAAAAAAATCTGCTTGTAGATGATTTCGTTAGTTTTCGATTTACTCCAGTGTCGAAAAGTATCCAGAGAATGGATTCTCCAATCCTCCCGGAGAGGAATTCCAAAAAAAAAAAAAAAAAAAAAAAAAATCCTCCACCTGTATATCTATATTAGACAAATTATACTCCTCCACCAAAGCACTCATCTGCAAGCCGAAAGATGGGACACATGATGGTCGTGCCTGATACAAACGGGAGTATTGGTCATTAAGCAATTTTGATCGCGTAGAATTTTCGGTTTGTGATAAGACTTTGAAATAATGCTTAAAACAAAGGTTTTCACGTCTTAACCGCAGGGAGGTCTCGTTACTTTCCACATATAAGCTTTCCACTGGAGAAGTTCTAAAGGCACCAGTGCATATCCGAAGTGCTTGGTGATGTATCGGATCAAGTTTGGCTAATACTGAAGGCCTTAACATATATCCAAGCGATAGTTAGTTTTGTAACAAAAGGACTCTAGTTGCTTTTCATTGCTGCAAAAGAGTTGTATAACTAGAGTTCTTTACAATTCTTGTAATAGAGTGGGAGCAGCTAGTACGTCATTTCTTTGATAATATCCAAAGAAGAGAATATGAGCGGCTGTACGTTTCCGTCACTTCCAATAGTTCATAACATGTTTAAATGTTGTTCTGAATGTGCGTTAACATTTCTTAGCAGGAAACGTACGAGAATTCTCGTATTTAAAAATTATTTATTTTATAAGCATGCCAAACCTACGTCTTTTAGAGATATACCCTGTTTATAAACATTAACAGCGTTCAGAAGTCAAACAACAAAAATCAGCGTTAATTCACAAAATTGACTTCTGAATCATGTTTTTTCGGCATGTTACTGTGTCTTAATTATTAGCAGCGTTGTTTGAAATTACAGGGGATTCTTAATTAACTTCGCTAGATTAATCTTCGGTGCTCCAGTCCACCTGAGGAAGATCTGTGAACATAATATACTCTTTTGTGTTGCATAAAGCTTTGTCGTGCTGATTTAAATAACGTCTAAATATTCTAATATAATGAAAATAGGACTGTACGACATATGCGAATATTTATATTTTGGGATAAATTGTAAAACTTTTGCCATAAAGAGCCGTTGTAAAGCAAATTAATTGTAAAATACAGTTAAGAAATTCAAAGTGATAATTGCGTCGTGTTTCCCTTTATCGTTTTATTGTTCGTCTTCAATATAAGAAAAATTATTCATTTTTAAATATGACAATGCACATTCGTAGTTTTAAATTTGTTGTACACGTTGTTTAAGATGTATCACAAAAATAAATGTGAATGTTTTGTATTTGTAGTTTATTTTGTGTAATGTGAATGTATTTGACTTGCTCTTACTAGAAATTAAATTTACTAAATTATAAAAGAAGGCTTAACAATAGCACCGTACTACAGAAGCTGAAGTCAAATTCTAAGTCCATACTTTAATATCAAGTCGTTCAGATATCCAAGGTAGCATCAGTTTGCAATTTCTCAGATGAAGACGATTTAAATATTAGGATACACGATCTTACTGAATTATATTAAAGATAAATATTTTATTTCCAGAACATTATAACTCATATTCTGGCTAAACTAAATAGAAACAATACATGAGATTGAAATACAGATAATATGAAATATAATTTGCTGAATAAATGATTTAATATTACTTCATAAATCATACTTTAGTTTTATTAGGTAAAATTAGTTTTATATATTTTTAACATAGCTTAACGCAAATTTTATTAGACGTGACAACATGCTAGATAATAATCTGTATACTTACAGTAGCTATAAAAGGTACGTTATTAACTAGCTCTAGGATGAAGTTGTAAGATAAAACATGATGCCATAAGTTGCCCTGCAAAATAAAACATATTATATGAAAGAAATATCAGATTTAATACACAAATACTCATATATATAATTATTGCTTATTTTATTAAAACATGTAGATTATTTTAATTCATATATAGAAGATCGATTATCTAAACTGAGAGCAGCCAAGATAGGTTTTCATCACATGCCTGCATAGTTAAAAATGATTATTTCAAATAAAAACACAGTCATCATTACATTAGAGTCCAGATTGCTCCTCATAAATGGGATTGAATAGCACATGAGAATTCGGGATTATCGTACAACAAACTTACTGAAGATCACAAGTTACTCGGATCTTCAGTACAGGTTACTGAAGATCCGAGGCACAAGTATCCTTAACTAAATCAGAGGCACAAAAACAATACAATCCTGTTTCGCGTAATAAACGTCCCTCGTAATGTACCCGCGCAACATGCGGAAAATGTTCCGCATAGCAAACGATATTGACCTTTTCTGGAAAAGATAGAGAAATGTACTACGTAGCAAGAAGAACAAATCATTTTACTGGGCTAAAGGTTATAAATGTTACAATAATACCTTTCTTAGTAGGTAATGTAAATGGAGTTCTGCAGCTGATGGTAGTCCATCACTTAGAGAATCCCTGAGTATTAAATCAAAATTACGTGTCTTATAAATAAATATCACAAAACTTGGAAACCCAAACTTGGTTAATGGAAGTCTTGTATCTGATCTCAAACACATTTAGCTAGAGTTTAATTGATATTGTTTCAGGTCATTCCTAACACTTGTGAGGGAAAAAGGAGTTTAAGCACAAGTTTCTAAAGATCTAGTATTCAATCCTGAACTAAATATTTCAGATTCAGCTGACAAACCCCGAGGTGGTATTAACTGAATGAACGAGCTTTCCTCAGAAGGTAAATTAAATTTCATCGGACATAAATTTGATGCCGTGGCATTCATCAGACTATCTGCAAGGAAGATCCTAAATCACTCAAAGAGCTTGCAGAAGTAAGTCTATTTCATTTCTACGCCTAGATTGTGCAACTAGAGAATGACACCATGAGGAAAGAGATTGCACTCACAGCATTGAAACTGGATGAGCAACACACAGAAGGGCTGCTACAAGAGCACCAAGATGAGCTCCTCGCAGAATTGTAAGCCCTTCTAGAGACAATGAAATAAATCCAAGATAGAAGTTTCTTAGTGGAAAGAAAAAGAGATCACAAAGGGATTTATGTCCATTACAAACATCAAGAACTCAAACCTGGAAACAAGCAGTGGTATCTTAAGAATTTCTTTATATCTGGAACTAATCCAAATCAACGGCATGGATAAATCGCGTACGCAAGAAAAATAATTTCGGTTTACCGAATATTTTGCAAGGCAAACGGTCTTCAGCAAAGAACTGCAAAGAGGTTTAACTGCAATATATTATTCAAAATGCTTATAATAATAACAACAAATTTTAACATCAAATGAATTTTCCGGGAATGTTCGTTTAGATAAGTGACTCTACTGACGTTTTCTAATTAAATAAGAATTGGCTTACTAATTATTATATACTCTTCTTTAAACCAAATTATATGTTTCAGAAAAAATGCACAGAAAAATTTGATTACCCCAATAAATAATAATTCTTGATTTTCCCCGTCTTCTAATCTGCTGTAAATACCTTTGTTCTTCACCTTTTATAAACAACTGATGAGTATTAATTTTAGTTATCTGTCTTTGATTAGAGAGCACAGTTCTTTTGCATTTAGGCGCCACAATCAGGAATAATACTATCAGTAAACATGATTTTCCTGCCACAAGCAAAAAATATGACGGATTAAATAAATGAAATTAAAATGGAAGAATGGCAAAGGAAAAACAGTTAAGTTAAAGAACAGAGAGAAATCCTAACGATCTAAAATTTGATTTGTACAAGGTTATTGAGTTCGGGAAACACCTTTGTGTTTTGTAAATTGTTATAGAAATCAAAGCTAAATGTTGGATATGGAGCGACTGGTAGAAAGCACAAATTCTTGAGAGCCATGAGTATTAGAAGTGCAATCTTGAAGATCATTGCGTACCTTCCACGAAAATTTTAGAGAAGGATTTCATTTAAAGTGCTATTTTATTAGAAGTATAAAGCGGAATTATGATACTTTATAACTATATTCCTTAGGAGAGTTACTTAAGGCTTCTGCAGCTATCTTATCCGCTCGGCCGCTGGTGAACCATTGTAATAAAGAAAGAAGAAATGCAAGATTTCCAAGAATTTCGCTCAATAAAATTTTCAGAATTTAGCCGTGATCTTCTTTGACACAGTTGATAGTTAAATTATTTTAAATTATTGATGGTTCAGATAAATGAGACCATGAGTAGAAATTCTACCGAGGTTTATGTAAAGGCACTTCTTTCGTATAATATTCCTATAACGGTACGGTCACATTGGTTTTGACTCTTCCATATAAAACGAGCCCACTTAAGTACATAAAGACAATGAACTTAACCGATATACTTCATAATGATATTATCCATCATAACGATTTATCCCATCATAACGATTTATAATGATGGGTGTCAAAGGCCTAAAATTATATCAGAAATATTATTTCATAAATATGTATATTTTACTGATAAAAATATATGAAGCTCAATTTTATCAGGCAAAGAGTCCATTTAAGTTAAAATCTAAGAAGTGTTTATCGTTTTTCAATATTCAAGGCAAATAATTAAAAAAGTAACGATAAAATGGCGTGATGAAAGCTAATGACGGTGAAACAATGACAAAAAACAATGATGATTTCTCTAAAATGCTTGACAAGATTTCTGTGTAGTAAATTGGATCGATGTGAGTCATACTTGAAATGTTTAAAAAATAAGTCATACTTGAAATAAAAGCTCCAAATTTCGTGAAAGATTTTCTTTCACTATTTGGTTACTGATGAATCCGAAATCAATAAATAGGTAATAATTTGAATTGTCAGAAAAGCGAAAAAATAGGAATCACGAAAGGAATGAATATTAATAAGTTGCTTGGTTTCACCTTGTTGTTTTACTCTTCTATCAACCTATAATTTCAGAGCGAAAAATGGCATACCCACACACTGATGTTACGGCCAAATTCTGTAGGAGTTCCTCGACGTTTACAGAATTGAGAGTAAGATATACTTCTCAGGATTACTCATCAGATTTTTAATTTTAGACTTTAACTTCACTGATTTCGCTGTACCTTTTTTTACATATCAAATCGTTTTTGTTGTTTCTCTTTTACCTACGTTCACACCAAGAGATTGCAAGTATATGTTTTGATGTCGCACTCAACGGAATATTTATCTGACTTGGAAACTGTACTTTTAATTCCTAGACTTAACGTTTCCTATTTAAATTATAATTTAATGTTCATATAACATTATTTTTTAACATCATTTTCAGACGACACCAGACGCTTCTCTTTTTTTTCGTATAATTCCTGTCTGCGTCCACGAATGAATTAAAAAGTCAACAAAACAAAGGTTTTACTTTCAGTCCTCCTTTCCTAGTTTGGAAGCAGCCTTAAAAGATAACACTGGTTGGTAGAGCAGGAATTTTAGAAGGACTCACTATCTTTCATAGAGACACAATTACAGAATTCAGGGGTATAAAATAATTTTAGCAGTAAGGATTTAAGCAGAAAATAATTAAAGTTGTTTGGGGGGAATCTATGTCTTTTTTTATCACAGAGATAGTGAATTTTTTAGGCATTACAATAGAAAGCCTTTTCTATTTCTTTTTCGGTAAGCTCTGATATGAGAAAAAAAATGAAGGCGGGATTGAGCATGTTGCAGAATTTGTAAATTCGTATCAGAACAATTAGGAACTCATGCTTGATAATTTTCAGAACTTCAGAGTCAAACCGTTCTTGGAGAAGGTTATAAATCCAACTCTAAATGGAAAAATTTTCAAACTTGAACAAATATTTGAATTTTATTAAATTGCAAAGGTTTAAATTTTATAAAAACTGGGACAACCATGACGACGTTGATAAGCAGCGAGCGCAACTAAAATGAAATGAAAAATAATCTTCTCAGTAAAAACAAGGACACCTTTTTCTAACCAGAAATTTTCTTCCATCGCAATAAAATATTAACTTTGCAAGTATGACGTAAGTTGTGCCTACTGTGAATTTTAGAAATCTATGTATAATAATATATGCCATTGTCGTAAATTTTAATTATTTTGAATATAGAATCTTATAAAAATAAATAAACATTGTCCTTATTTATCTATTTACTGGTGAAACTTAATTGCCTATGTTGATGCTTCCTATTTTAACAGTTCGTGTACAGAAGCCACAATCTCAGCTTGCGTCGTTGTAACTTCCGTCATTTGCGTAGGAACGAATGGTTTAGAAATGTAATTAGCTTTCATAAATTTATTTTGATTAAAATGCTTCTGTTTTTATAATGGCTAAATCCCAGTACAATGGCTATTTTTTGTCTTCAAAATACTCAAATCCGAAAAATACTTTTTATTCTTTATCTAACAAAAAGGAATTTAATACCTTTCAGAGGCATATGTTCTCTATTTTTCAGCCTGCAAATGGTATGACAATAGCAAAAGAAAAATATACGCTTTTAGAAACGCCGACTTACACAGAACATATAGTCTAAGCAGCTTAAGAAAGACTTACTTTTAGTAAAGAAGGGTGTTGAAACTGTTTCAAAGGGTTCCTTAGAAAGGAATTATTTTCAAGAAAAGCATTATTTGTAATCCTTTTCTCCATTCTGACGTTTTCATAATCGAGATGTATGTTTCAGACATGCAAAACGCTTTAAGCAAAAGCCAATTTTCTTTGTATCAAATCTTGAAGACTGGTTTGATGGGCTTTAATCAGCTTGAAAACCAGTTTTAGCAGTTTCTGGATTTATATGCAAAGGATATTTTACAACAATTTTTATATATTTTTATTTTTATTTTAAACATTTTTCAGAAATAAAATCATTTAACAAAAAATGTAAATGAAGTAGTAGAATATTATCGAATGAGCTTCTGACAGATATACGAATACAGAAATCTCCGACTAGGGGAAACAGTTTACAGTCTGATGAGTCTGATTATGCTGAAGAGCATATTTTTTTAGCTAAGGAAATCGGAAGTCAAACTTTGCGATTTACGATATCGATCGTACAGATGAAAGAAAGTTGGACAGCAAATTTGGCTGTTTACGAAATCAACTGTTCAGTAAAAGAAGATCATCGAAATTTTGTTACGCGGTTGGGTTGGGTGGGGTGGAGAAATTGATTGGGCGTATAAAAACAGACTGGTGAAAAGATTTCGTCTTTTAAATACAGCGATCTCAAACTTGCGCTCGTGAAGCAATTTGATGCTGCCCGCGAATATATTTATTTAAATTATGTATTTGTTTTAAATTATAGTGTTTCAAAGGTTTCAAGAATTCAGTTACCTGATGTTCAAGTTTACATTACTTTCATTACAGTGAAAAATGAATTAGAATAACGTACCAAAAAATCTGTAACAGATCAAACAGAAAAACACAGCTAAGTAGTTTAAAGCATACTATAAATCTTATTAAATATCTAAAAATAAAGATAATCTTGTAAAAAAAATATGTAAACTCAATGAAGAATTTTTGTAATAAGAATAATCGCTTTGTAAAGGAATACATTTACATGTGAACAGCCGTTTTCACAGCTCAAAATTAATAAGAAAATAATTCGTTTGAGCGATGAGCGTTTCTAATCTGTGATGAAAATAATTTCCAGTAATTTCTACCCAAGTTTATGAATTTTATCACAATCGAAAGGCCAACAACTGTCAAGCTATATTAAATAATAACGAAGTTTATAATTATTTACATACAAACACATATTTTTATGTATGCGTAGAAGTAAATTTAATAAATAAGAGAGATACTAGATTCTAAAGTTTGGCCCACTTTGAAAACTTAAAACGTTTTCTTAATCTGTTTATTTTATTTTAAATTAAAGTCAGTTGCTTAATAATTAAGTAAGCACGTTAGAATTTGAAATAAATGTCCGTTGGAAAATTTCATACTTAGCTGTAAATATGTTTGAATTGCAAAGTGTAACTAACAAAAATGTCTTGTATGGCCAAACTTATACTCAGATAAAAAATAAATATTGTTGCATGTGTACGGTTTTTTAATGGATTAAATGCACACAGAACCGATCATAGATTTATAAAGTTTATTTTCCCAAAAGAAACACTGTACAATTCTGGAACTTTCTTTAGAAATACTCCTACAGCTTTTCTCAGTATAAATGAGCACAATCAGTAGTTACTACTTTAAATTACTTAGAACGTTAAACACAATGCAATGCAAAGTGCATCTAACAAACGAAGCTCGCAAGGAGACCTTTCAGTACTCCGAAGTCTACTCCGAACTGAAAAAGAGAGAACTCATGCTCTCTCCGGTCTTAGATAGTTTTATACCAGCCAAAGAGGAGTTTCCAGTGCCTTCCATTTTTCGAAATTACTGGAAGGCGTATAGGTTAAAGTTACAACTAACGGCCTAATACTGTTTCAATTATACATATAGTGATCAATTACAGTTATTCAATTACAATACTAATTACAGTTATAAGCAAGCGATAAGCAACGGAGGACGTGGGCACTGTCTGTCCCTTTACCAAAAGGTTAATCGGTATAGCACCACGTCCACATATAATTACAGTTATAAAGGGACTGGACCGAAATGTACGGAACGGTTGCAAATTTGACGACTTTTAGCGATTTGGGGCCAACTTTGGTGACAATAATCGTCGCCAAAACCACCGCCAGCTTGGCGAGATATCGCCAATTTAGCCATTTAAAGAGTAAAGAGACTTTCCCCACTAATTAACTCAACATTGTGTGGACTCAATAAATAAATAGAGTGTTAGATATATAAAAATTACTCTAAATTCTGATAAGTAGACTGCTTTACTAGTGAAAATACCCTGCTGACCATTTAAATTTCTACACCAGAAAGGAAAACAAATCACAGAATTTTATTTATTGTACATACACCGTATAATGGGAGGAAGACATGATTAAATTTAGTCGTTTGTGGAACACAGCTAACTGAATTAAGTGCACAGAGTTGCCACCTCTGGCAGCGTAATTGTGCATCAAATCGAACTAAGCTTAGATATGAGTACTTCATTCCATGCGGCTTCAATACTATGCGAGACTTCATCAATCATAGTGGCTGACGTGCCAGTATGGCCAGTACCTCGGCAATTCACCAGATGTTCTCAATGGGTGAGACATTTGGAAAAGTGCTGGCCAGGTTAACAGTCGAACACTGTGTATATCGAGGAAGGTCAGAACGGCTCGAAAAAAAAATGGTTTGTGCATCGGTAATCTCGCTGAAAGATGGCATCACGAAGGCCTTGAAGATAGAGCATAATCAGAGACCTTAACACACGTCATAAATGTAAAGGAAGCTGTCCACATTACCCGGCTATGTAAACAAGATGTGTATCCATCGGCACCTCATAACAGCACGCCAGATGTTGGGCTCGAGTTATACGTAGACGAATGCAAACCGTCAACATTTATTTTGTTCAGTGCTTCCACACAGGAATGCGTCCATCATGATGCTCTGCATTGAATAGAAATTCGCCTGAAAAGACGACGCACGGGGAATACGTACGTGGCATTCGGGATAGGGCCCATCCGTACGGCAGTCAGTGTCACTAACCATTATACCGCTGGACAGCTAATTATGCTTACACCAACAAAATTAAGAATATTGCGAAATCTGACTGTAATGAGAAATAATGGATTCTCATTCATACTTTAAAGTTTCCGAAATGCCTGACGGAAGAGCAATAAACTTTTAATAGCTTAATTTTTCAACTAAGTTAAAGATTAATTATACTTTCTATGAATATTAATGCAAATTTTTACTTGCTAATAATTTTATTATCAAAATTCGAACTTGAGTCACCTTTGAAAGCTTTTTTCGAAGCCATTTTAAAACACATAAACAGTTTGTTGTTTTTGTTGTCGTGACTTATCATCTCACTTGATGACAGTAATATCAGAAGAAGCCCACGTAATTCATCGTGGCAAGCAGTGCAAGATGACACCTGTCGTTGGCAATATCCTTGAGCACCATATAAGTGACAGTAAGACATTTCTCAGTTCCGCCGCCAATTTTGAAGGAGAGCATACTGGGAGGGAGCGGGTTCGAGGGTCTCTCAGTCACTCACCCCTCTTCCCCTACCACCAAACTCTCGAGAGGACTTTCGGGTTGTCACATACCCAAAGTATCCCCATGCCACAGAGACACTATACATTTACCGACATCCATACCTTTTCCGGGATACGAATCCGGGCCCTTCTGTACTGCAGTTAGCGTCGCTAACTACTATTCAAAAACAAATAGCTGAATTTATGTAGTTTTCTTATGTACACTAATTAAGTACCACATAAACTTCAGTTTTATTTGGCCTTCAGTATAAAATTTTATGTCATATAGCTATAAGTAAATTTTTTAATCCCTTTTAACTTACAAGTTAATCCAAATTATTTTTACATCCCCGTTATTGATTAATATAATCAATATAATGCATAGTATTGCAAATTATTAAATGACATAAAATTTGAAACTGCAAATGAAAGAAAATATGATTTGCAAATAAGAATAACAATACATTGTCTTTATTGTATGTTTATCTTTTTTATAAAAAAATATGAACAAAAACTATTAATGTCAAACAGCACCTTATCTAATAAAGAAAGGTTTTAATAGAAAAGAATTTTTACTCACTTTGTAACCTAAATAAACTAGCAGTAAGGCTTCTGTAAGACTCACAGTGGATAGCACCATCTAAGAGATAAGGAAAGAAAACATCTATTATTTTGACAGAATAAGCCTTTCTTTGAATTCTCTTTCATTGTAAAACAAATAAGATGTTAGTCGTAATTTTGTTTTGTTGATTTGCAGGAAAATGATTTCTGACTACCAAAAATTGCGTGTAAACTAGAATGGAGTTAACGAATAAAAAATGCATATATCTTATTTAAACTGAAAAAAAAATTATAGTTAAATAGAAATTTCTTTCAGACGAAAATAAGAAAATCATTAATATTTAAAGACTGCTTGTTTCATTTATTTCAAAACTAAAAATAAATTAAGAACTCAAAAATGCTGTATACATGATATATCAAAAAGTGGAACGTTTTTACACGAGCGGATTTTCTTTTCGATTCGTATTTTAAAAGCAATATTAATTATCACAATTCATATACAAAATGACGATAGATAAACATCATTTTTCGCATTCGGTAATATTTATTCGTTACCATTAAAACTTATAATTTACAGTCTTTTTTTAAACTAAATTTATTTTACTCGAAAGACTTAAATTTAATATTAACATTATATCCCCAATGTATGCCACAATTAACAGAATAAAAATTTCGTAATTTTATTATTTGTTTAAAGCAAAATATGTTCAGTATTGCTCTTAAACTTTCTGGTCGACACTAGATTATAGCAAATTTCCTACAGACTTCATTTTGTCAAATATCGATCCTAGGCACCTACTTTTAATTACAAATTTCCTCAAGCAGGTAATGTCACGAAAAACAGTTTGGGTACTGGACACAGGAGAATTTCATGAATCGAAACAGTAATTTTGCGTATGATCCCAGGGGAGTATAAATTCAAGCGATTAAGTTACTTTAATTTATGCTTTAATAATTTAAACATGAAAAGTTCCATTAATTTATGTGCAAAATTTACCGCGCTATTAAAATTTAATTATTTCATGGGACTAGCTATAAAGTTAACAGCGAGAGTTTTTTACTTTATTAGTCGACAAATATGCAAATTTGTTTCGCAGTTTCCCCGTGAATTTGATAAAAGTCTGAATAAATATTTTTGTGAGAGGCACTAGAAGATGTTTAAATCAGTAAATTCTTTCTGCATTATCTTCCTGAATTTTGCAATTAAAAGTGTACAAGGCTTTAATATTATACGAGCTTTAATATATAGTATTTAATACGAGCAATTTAGGTTTGATTTCTCTGCATTATGAAGACCACATAAAAGTCTTATGATTATAAAATGATTGTTGAAACTCTTTTTTAATAAAACTATGTATCTTATTCTGAGAAACCTCGCACTTTGATGTAACGTTTGGGATTTTTATTTAAGCAAATACAGCCTATTATATTTAACTTTTTGTTGGAAATCTAGCAAAGCGTCCCGGAATTTATATAAAGCATCATATGAAAATGTTGCAGTCAAGTACCTGCCCACATACATGTCAAATGCTAATGACCTGTTATCCATCTTCTTCATTTTGTCTTTTATCACATATCATAGGCTGACACATCCTGTTCATCTGCTTTGTAAATCTCAAGGACAACACCCATTAAACTTTATGTTCCTTTTGGAGCAAGTATGCTTCTTTGGTGAGGAACCAAGTTTTGTACTACGTCCAAATGCTCAACATCACCAAATAAAACTTCAAACACAATTCAAATACCGTATATAACAGGGTTGGCCAAACTTCATGCCAGTAAGAGCAGCACGTTTGAATTCAGGAATGTTCGAGAGCCGCATCTAGATTTTCTAAAATCCACAAGTTCATACTGTTACGTTTTTCTTTTCTGACACCAGTTGTTATGTTATTTTCTTCCTCCACGTTCGTACGGGATTCGTAGATTTGGAGTGAATAACGGCGACACTTGATGAAATATCGAAGCACACTTTATTAGTCAATATTGTCAGGACAGCTCCAAAATACGTTTTTATAGTCGTCGATGAACTACTATAAACACGCTGACACGATCAGCGACACAGACTCCAGGTTATCAGGTTATCACGGTGGAGACAGCTTCACTGCAGAGCACTAGAGTACAGCTCCAGACTCTACTTGGTCGTTCTCGGAACTCCGTGTACTCTCGACACTCTTCACGCTACAACTCACGATGCACTCGACAACACACAGAGCACAGCTCCCGACTCTTCGGTTCAGTCGTTCTAGGAGCTCAACACGCTCTCTCGACGATGCACTAACCGCGATACACTAGGAGACTCTTTCGTTGCACTAGACGACCCACTCGGCACTCGCTGCCCGGCTGTCAACTCGATCGACTCTGCAGAGATTGACTCGCTAGACGAGACACCAACTCGATACTAACTAGACGAGGCACACTCACCGCCCTCTCGATGAAGCACACTGACTGACTGCGGACCAGCAGGGTTTATATAGCTTTCGGCTTGTGTTCGAGAACATTCTGGGCTAAACCGGTAAGAATTCGTTCCAGAAAGTTCTCCATCCGTCCATGGCATATCGCCAATTTTGCCGCCAAATGTGGCAACCCTGCCTTCCCTTGCCATTTTATAGCAACCCTAAAACTGCTTTGCGGGGAAGCTATCTCAGCGCGCCTGTAGATTTCGTAGCAATATTTACATCATTATAGAAGTAGTGGAGGTTTTAAATAGAAAAAAAATCCCTGATAACTTTGTAGAAAGAGTCTAAACTAATTAATTACTTCTTTTTGGTCACTGAATAGTTTTAGTTTACCATATTTCATACATATATTTTATATGCACGAGCCGCACAAATTGCCTGCGAGAGCCATATCAGGTTCGCGAGCCGCACTTTGGACACCACTGGTATATAATATAAAGAATGAGCTCGATGCGAAAGGACTAGTTATTTTTCTAATAAAGCTTAGAAACTTTAAAACTGAATTTTTGTGGTTTAGAATTCTATAGATAAACATTCAATTAACATTCACAAATACTGCGTATTACAGAACGACATAGAGTTCTAGTCTGGCGTATTAAAAGCTAACTGCATTGGCTAACCATCTGCTTTGTAAGAATATCGCCAGAAAACGCTGGTTAGTTATAAATGGTAAACATTTGGGTGGTCGGATGATTAATGTGCCCCAAGAGACATGCCTTTAAAGAGGACTTTCAAGAGGAAATTTCAAAAGGACCTTAGATATGAGCAGAAGAGAAAACCAATTCATTCATTCTCAAACAGCGAAAACCAGAAGGACCTGGCTTAGGTTTTCTTCCTCCGCCTTTTCTTTATCTTTTATTTTCTTTTATTTATTTATTTATTTATTTATTTGCTTTTTTGTCAAGTCACCAACTGGGCTATAAAAGAACGGAATTACATGATTTCTAAATACATCACAGTAATTCATTCGATGAACTGGAATTTCAGTACGTATTTTTATTTTGCTTTTAAAGCGTACTTATGATAATTATCCTCATAGCAGTTATCTTAGTTCATGGTGGTAGAAGATTCGATTGGAAGCATAATTTCATAGTTCCTTTCATACATTATATTTAATAACCTGTCACTTTCCCTTGAAAGTAGTGTACGTCGATATGAAAACATCGCATTTAAGACAATACTCCTGGAGTGTCATTCATATACTTATCAAAAATCTATGCAATTCAATTTTTCAACCGCATTTAGGACCTGAGTTTTTGAAAATCCTGCACAGTGAAATTGATTTTGAAAACTAATAAGGAAAATGTTTTCTTTACCAAAAAAATAACATTTTAAAATCGAAATTTTCATCCAAGTTTCGACGTTTTAAATTGATAATACAGTCTTAATGTATTTTCATCGTGAAATTGCAAAATAAGATTAAAAACTTAATAGCTATCAGTTTTGGTTATGTTATTATAGTAATGTGTAGAAGGGCATTTACTGTTGTAAAACAGAAGTAAATCCGAACAATATTTACATTTATAAATGAAATGCTCTATTTGTAAGCAAATGCATTAAACCAATTGTTTTCACATGAATTATTTGAAAATTTATTTAAAAAGAGACCCATAAAATGTCTTTGTGGTATTTACTTAAAAAGACAATGGCTAAAGATTATTTCTCTTCATAAAAAAATTATATTTACTCTTTCTTCAGTAATTGCTTCGCAAAAAAGAGGGTTCACATTCCAGAATGCCAATCCGTCACTAGTTTGAAAAAAAATGTGCATTATTAAAATAATGTTGCCCGCATATAATGCTTTCTCTTTCATCTCCAGAGAGGATAATACGTGAAAGGATGATGAAGTACGAAGTCGGTGTATTAGTTTCTCGTTTCTAAGCCTCGCTGTTATCCAGTTATAGAAACTCCCTCTCTCCCATCTGCCATGAATAAAAAAAGGGGAAAGAAAATGGGAAGAGAGAGAAAAAGATCGCAGTTTTTGAGTTTCGATTAAACTCGCTTTCAGATTCAAACAGATTTCTGTTGTTTATTCTTTGAATTTTAAGGAAAAATGCTTTAAGTAAAGATTGAAGAAAATAAAATTTTGTGTTTCGCATCACTATAAATTTGGATAAATTCGTTTTGCACTGTAACACTGATGAACTTTTTCATATAAAGGTTTACAGTTCCATTAAGATTTTAAATTTGCTGAGTGGACGAATAGCCGCTAGCAGTTTGAGGAATATTACCAAACTGAGCACTCCTCTTTCAGCATATTATGTGCAAAATAAGCAAACCAGTATAAAATAAAAAAAAGGCTCTCCCTTTCCAAAAACGGTTTAAGATTACCCCATAATAAGCTTCTTATTTTAGCGTATAAAATTAAGAAAGAGGAAAAATCCTAAATTTTATGTAATACCACAGGCAAGAATCAAAACTCATTTATCCGCATTCGACAATGTCTTTGACCGAGATTTGTCCGCATTTGGCATGACAGGTTAATATTTAAATAGATCAGATAAAAAATCTGGCTAAATTATCTTACTCATAAAACTCTTTTTCGATAAGAGCAAATTCAGTGTAAGATAAAGCGAATAATTATTTGGACTTCAAATCAGTATTGTATCTGATACTTGTTCACAGTTTCCCAAATTGAAAATACTAGCATAACTGTATATATATTGATATGGATGATACTGTTGCGATAGCAAAATCTATTCAATTTAATCAGGCAATTATGAGGTTAAAAGAAAATTAAGAAACATAAATAGCGTTGCCGTTGAAAAACAAAAATAAGCCTAAGAAATCCAAATTTATTATTATTATTTTTGTAAAAACAAGCGTTAAATACCAAGCAAGCAGGTGTCTATTGATATTTATAGTTTATCCCAAGAGCGGAGATGTTAAAATATTTCGGCATCACGTTGAATAAAATTTATATTTGGGAAAACTGTGGGCTCAAAATGTGCAACTTCGCATACAGTACTTTTATCAAATTAAAATTCTCCTGGGTCCTCACATATTTTCAGGAAGAAAAGAATAAAAACTGCAATCTGAGGCATGTCATCCTATGCGTCTCCCTAAGCACAGGCTTTTGCTTTTACACAGAATATTTAAAAACTGAAGATATCGCAAACAAAGGTGCTGAGAATTATCTCCGATATTTTTCAGTTTAACATTGTGCATAGGAGGGATAACCTGAAAATTTAAAGCAATTATCAATTCCTTCCTTATTTGGGTGAACTCATATTTCCTCAAGAAAGTATTGTTACTTACTCGAATATTCCTTAAAAAAATGTTTATTTACACACATCTGTCTCACATTTGTTTAGATTTTATATTCAGTAGCATTACTAATCGTTTTCCATCAGTATTTTATTTACATAATTCTTGTACTTCAAACAATAAACTCATTTTACCTTAATTTATTGCATAGAACGTACTTTTCAGCATTTTTTAGATCTCACTGGCGGAATTGCTAGTTGCCGTCACATATTTCACCAGCAAAGGTCTTGTTAGAGCATTTTGATAAACCACTTCCAGATTTCGTAAGCAGGATAAAAATTCTCCATATAACTCTCTTTACACAGTTTTTGAAAGATTTAAAAAGTATTTTTAACTGCATATTCGGCAAAATTCGGGACAGCGTATTCTGTGAACTTATTTGGTTATTGAAGGCTTAAGATATTCGTGCTTAGGTTATCAGCAAATTTTTACAAGACTCAGAGCATGTTGCGAGACAATATGGCAATAATAAATTGACATACAATTTCGACTTACTGTTTCTAATTTTTTAACTGCTTTGGATATGAAATATTTAATCGAATTTCATATATAAAGATTTTTACGAAATATTTATTCATTAAATTTTGCCTTCAGTCTCCAGAAGTATTTGAACTATAAAATATCTACTTGAATATCTCTATAATGTAAACTCTATAATACTTTCCTTTCTTCTTTAGTCATTTACCTCCTCTAAGGTTAAATCACTTTTCACAAATACTAATAGTTAAATATCTTGCAATAAAAATTATTTTGCTATATTTTTCATATGCTGACGCGGATGAGTTTATTTTTCTAAATGATCTCTAAATCAGACTCACTTCATTTCCAAAATCATTATTCTTCGCAAAATAATAAAATTGTGCAAGATGAACTCACTTTAAATCTTTCTACTGAGAGGCTAGAGTTCAAATGGTTTAAACTATCCTTCACGGACGCATTGTGATGATAAACATTTGCACGTTTTCGTTATAGGAAAGGTCTTTAAAGATCATCCTATCAGCTATGAAGTCTAGTGATCTTGTTTGCTTTCTCAGTATCTTACTACTTCTGAATTCCAATGATTCTTTCTTTTGTTCACAGAAAATTTTAATCAGTTAATTCACTTACGCCCCTCCCTATTTTATTTTAAATACACAGAATATATTTCCGCTTATCGATTTCAGTTCATTTTCATCATTCTAAATCTTACACTGCGAAGCGAAAGACAAGTTCTGTTTATTATTTAATATAATATTTTATAGCAGTTTGGATTTATTCTGGATAAAATTATCATAATATAGTTATTACTCGTTGAATTTATATCTCATTGTAATTGATTTTGGCAAAAGAACTTGCTACTGACACACACACACACAAAAAAAAAAAAAAAAAAAAAAAAAAAGTCTCGCCATACTGTTTCTAGAAGCACTTGGAGACTATTTGATTTTGGATCAAATCCAACTACATCATTATTATGGACTTTCGAATTGATAAGACATAAATAAAAGTTAAATGTTTTTTCCATTTTAAAACTGTTAATTGGAACACATCTTTCGAACTTTTATTTCAAGTATTTTCTAACATTATAGAGCCTACAAAAACAAAGATTTCCCATCTAACTAAACGATTGACGAAATTGCCGTATTTCAGGAAATTAAATCACAGTCTCCTGAAATGTCACATTTTGCCAAAACATCAGAAATCTTTTCCAGGTATTTCAGCACCTAACATGCTTCATAACCTCCAGCTATATATCCTTAAACGAAATATAAGAAAAACACCATTTTCGTTGTGCCGTTTACAAATAACACCCTCATTGAATGTGACATTTGTACGAGGTAACTGACAAGTTTCCTTTCGCTTGTGGCGTTTTTCTGTTATGTTATCAAAACACTGAAGGCATTATTCTCCAGATAATAGATGATTCATATAAGTTATGTTTTGGACAGATCAGAACCTATAAAATCACTTATCAGATAAACATTCTTGCAAGATTAATGCTCATTGTGACAAATGAATGTAGTTGTAAAATAATAAATTCAAGAGATCTTTGAAAAATAATAGTTGCAACGGTTAAACCTTTGCTCATCGAAGTTTTAAGATGTAAGACTATATAAGTTTTAAGATACAGACATTTTTGTTACATTGTGTTATGCACTAGTGTAAAACATTTTATTTCCAAAATGTTTTCGTTTATCTCAGAAAATTCATCACTGGGACTGACGGATGGCAAAAAAGGCTGAAACACATAAGATGTTTTCTAAGTGGCTTTTGTATAGTGGATTGAGATGGTTTTGCTCTTTCAAAGGACTTATATGCATACTAAGGTTTTAATTTAACATTTAGTTTAATAACGTATTAGGTATTCTCTCCATCTTTCCAGCATGCCTTCGTGGTGTAATGGTAGCACACTCGGCGCGTATTCGAGAGGTCCATGTTCGAGTCCCGGCGAGGACATTGCACATTTTTCACATCTCTTACTTTAAAATATCCTAATGACTGAGCAAAATAATGTCTTAGTTTAACATGTTTAGATTTTACACTTCGCTATTATCCTTTATTTAAATCATAATAATGTGTTCAGGTCAGAACCTTTATTCAAATCTCAGTTACGCAACAGTAAATTTAAACGTTGCGGTTTATTAAATGCTGCTTATACTGAAAGCCTTGTGAGATTAATTTCTGCTCTAGCGAATGTTCGTCGCTTTTGTTCCCGCGCTGGTTGACCATGAATTGAGTATATTTTGATAAGCGGAATTTGAAATTAGAGTTACTGTCGCGAGAATAAAGATACTTTCAAATTTTTGGTTCATTAAGATGTCAGAATTGTAAATTGTTAACGGTTTTCGGACAGCTGTTTGAACTAGTTTAGATAGTTGATTGAAGGATATTAACGTAACTATTTGAGAATAGCTAGAAAATTTCCAGTTTTTACTTTATAGATCTTTTCTTTAATTTGAAAAAGAAGGTGTTTTAAATCTCGAATTAAACATATTGCTCGAATAAACATTCAGTTGTTGTTGCAAGTTCTTTACCTTTGCGCTGATGATAATTTACCTTAATATTGATATTCTCGAAATTAGGCGATTTGGTTGAAGATAAGTTGTAGAGACATTAGGATTGTTTGGAAAAGCCGGAGAGATGAAAAATTAGCAACGCCTTCGCCGGGAATCGAACCACGGACCTCTGGATTACCGGCCCAGCGTGCAGACCACTACACCACGAAGGCTCGCTAAGAAGGCGGAAGATATACCTTATATATTCCCCCTTTTTTCAAAGGCCGACTGGGGTTTTTAGGGAACTCAATCGCCAAATCCTGGGTGAGAAGAATCATCATCCAACACCTTTTTTTAGTTCGGACGCCACTGTAGAGAAATTAAGAGTTTTGGAAGCAGGCAAGATGAAAAATTAGCAGCGCCTTCGCCGGGAATCGAATCACGGACCTATGAAATACCGGCCCAGCGTGCAGAACCACGAAGGCACGCTAGGAAAGTGGGAGAAATACCTTATAAAGTTAACAAATGAAATTTTAAATAAGAGCTAAAAAATTAGTAGTTCTTTATGTTTCTTCTTTATTTTATTCTTCATTCCAATCCAATCCTGGTTTTAACATGCGGAATATTGAAGTAAAATACATCAAGCACGAAATGAACGAATTTCGAGCAAGGCTGACTAGAATAGGGTAGTATTTCCTGATTTATTTTTGCTTCAGCTTGTTGGTGCCTAGAAGATCATAACTGAAATGGTTTAATCAGCGCCTGCTATTTTCTATGCACATCCGAATTGTTACCATAAGAAGGAATTGTACTACTGAGAGAATTATTTGTGTTCTTTTACTTTAGTTTAAATTAGCTACAGCCTAGAAACTCATAAACTTGTAGGATGTATCTTAGAAGTAGTTATTCTAGTTCGTACCCTAGAAGTTTATACTTGAGACTAAAAATAATTTTGAATTTTAATGCAGTTTTAGTTGAGGAAGCAATGTGCAATGATTCTTGAATTCTAAATTATCCGAATTTTGTAATAATGTGCATAGTAGAAGCATGCAAAATATTTTAATTTTATTTTAGTATTTCGTTCAAGTTAGAGAACAACACAATGAAGCAAAACATTTTAGCAATTTTAGCAATTACAGAAATATAGACGTAAGTGAAAAACTGTTAACTTAAATTAAGATTTTAGAAAATTTCTAAAATTGCAATAACCTAGCTCAATAATTTTAAGGCAATGTTCCGGATAATATGCTCATTTACTTTGCGTAGTTGACTACATATGAATTAAGACACAATAACACGCCGAATAAATACTAATTCAGAAGGCCAACAACAAAAATCAGCGTTATATTTACAAAAATTTATAAAATTTATAAAAATACAATATTTTTGTAAATATAACGCTGATTTTTGCTGTTGGCCTTCTGAATTAGTACATATGAATTGCTAAATTTTCTTGTAAATAAGCCTTAGAATTGCCAATTTTTCCTTCAAGGAATTCAATAGTAATTTAATTTCTAAATTAAATACCCCGTTAAAATTACATGCAGGCTAAAACCTTTTCTTTTCTACAAGGATATATGTTACAAAGTGTGAAACCTTAGTAATTTTATATGTCCTCTTGAATATACTGAATTTTGCACCATTTATTATGTCAGTAAGCTGTCAGCCTATTAATGTCAACGATTTGAAAAATACAAAATGACATTTTAATCCGTCATTTGATGCCCAGAAGCATTAAAGGGTTAGCTTCCTCATAAAAAGGACTCGATGTATTAGAACAGAAAGAGCGATTTTCTAAAAATTAAATTTTTTTCGTATAACCGAACAAATATGCTAGCTACTATAATAAATTTATATGCTCTTTCTTAAAAAGGTTAACGTGGTAAAAACATTAGCCTTCTTGTAATTTATTAAAATTTGCGCCTTATTATTATTTCTAAGTAATTTAAATAATATTATTATTCTTATTTTCTTACTGCAGCATTTCACGAAAATTTGTAGATGGTAGAAATTTCCTGGGACATTAGTGGTAATAATATTACTTCTATCCAATACCATTCCAATTTGAATTAATATATTCCAAAGGAAAGTATGTCAAGTGTTCTAGCTTTATTAGCCTGCAATAAACCTCAAGTAAGCTCTTGCAAAACTATTTACTTACATCACTATTCACTATTTAGGTATGTTAATAAGAGTACTACGTGCTCATATTAACACACCCTTACTGCGAGCGCAGATGATAATCATAAATATCCAACCTTTCTCCGTGTTGTACGAAGTCAAATACATAAGCAAACAAGCTACAAACAATGACCACAGAATCTACCGGTAGGGTTCAACAATTTATTTATAAGTAACAAAAGCGAAAAGAAATTAAGTACTTAAAAATAAATTATTTATATCGAATAATTGGTTACAATAAAAACCTTAAAATATAATTTTACTCAATATAGCACATTCATCTTTTTAAATTCCAGTTTTCGTTGCATTTATGCATCACTTAATAGAACATTTTTTATCTTGTAAACACTGATGCATTTAATTTACACCGCTTTATAATTTCGTTGTAGGAAAAGACTGCTAAAATTAAGTAAATATTAAGGAACTGAATAGATAAGCTTAAACATGTTGCAGATTAATGTGCATTCGAATTTTCCCCAAATGCTCAATTAAATTATTTAGCCATGTTTTATTTTCAATTCATTTAAATAAATGTAATAAGTAATTATTTGAAAGGTATTTTTGTTTTTTTACACAGTAATAATAAGCCATCATAACTTCCTACGTTTCCAATTGGAACCGTATTTATACTACCTACCCAGTCAAATCCCGTATTTTCCATTGAAATACACATATTGGAATTTTTATTGTTTCCATATATTATAATTAAAATTGGGTTATTTTCTCTCACTGGTTCAGCTCATCATCCCTAATGATTAATTGTAAAGGAGTTTAATGGTATGGACTGTATTTTGATTATAGAGTACAGTTTAGATTGCCGCAGCTGCAAACACAAGAATAGATTCGGATAATCAACATACTTTCATATTTTTTTAACAAAATGTCTATTTCAAACAAACTATTGATTCTTTAAACCTTGTATTATTTATTTTAACTTAACAGAAATAGAAAAATTTTCCAAGTATTAATATTTTACTTAGTTATTAAAGTACATTCTGATAGTTTAAAGCTGCCTTTAAATGAGAAGAAAATCACAAGTTTTTCTGGAGCATACCCGTATTTTACTGCTAGATTATCCCGCAAGATACTTTGGGAGCGAAAGTTGAGTGATACCAAATGCCGCTAAGCTCGAGTGGAGTCCAGAATAAAGCATAGACATTTGTGTAGAATGAAATCATTTAAAAATCTGTTGGTCTGAAAATCTTATTAAACGGCTAATAGTGGTGGAGAATGGCACATGATCCTTAGATTCCTTCTCCTAGGTGCTCAAAGCTGAGATGGAACTAAGATGGATAGCACGCGCATGTTTTGTTAAAATTAAATTAAAAGTACATATCTTATTTTTATATTTTTCCCTTTTTTGATTTGATTCTTCATACACATCTATTCAGACAAAAGTTAAATGAATTAAATGAATTAAAAAATCATTTACAAAATTGAGATTGTAATGTAATTATTTCGAATATTTATGAAACATATTAATTGAATAATAATTAATTAGAATCACACACTCTGCGATTATATTACTTATGATCTATTTTGGTGTTAATACTGAAACCATTTTGTAGTATCAGTAAATCAGAATGAAGATATTCATATTTCAGACTGAAAAATAAAATGTTGCAGTAAATTAACGAAACATTTGTTCGTACTTGTTACGTTTGATATATAACTTGCACTTTGGTAAATTTGCATGTGAGTCTTTTATATTAATGAATTATATTAAATCTGTCTGAAATAGATTTTCCTAGAAATGAGGCTCGAAAAAGAAACAGACAAGGTATGTCTTTCCTTTTTTTCTCAGCTTCTTAAGCTAACATTTATGAAATACGGGAAATGAAATTAAGTCAGTACTTTCTAGCTATCACGTACGTCAGCAATGATCTCTGTTTATCAAGTGAAATTTTTAATGGGGCCTCAGTAAATACTTTTAATGTGATTCCATCACTTTCATTTTATGTGATGGTAGGGACGTGTCTAAAATTAACACTGATGAAACGCTTAGAGCTACGATGCTTAAACGACAGAAATGCATGCAATATTAGTTTATCATGATTTTGAATTAATTTCCTAAAAAAAAGTTCATTTTTATACGATTTATTTTGACTTAACATAAGTAACGTGAACCATTTTTAAGCATCTTCACCTGATGCTTTAAAAAACACTTGAACTTTAAGTCTAAGAAATTATTAATTTGCATGTGGGTCTTTATATTATCACATTTGCGAACAATACAGATTGACAGAATGACCTCTGGTATACCGGCCCAGCGTGCAGAACCACTACACCACCAAGGCGGGAGAAATACCTTATACTGTTTTTGTTTCAGAGGAAATTTCTTGGAATATCTCTATCAAGAAACAATGTGTGACCGTTCAAAAAACTGGAAAATCGGTAAAATCAATAAACATTTCGTCATCTTAGAAGTAATCAGTTTACTCAATGATGCATACCATTGTACGATTCCTCACTCTTTTTGTCTAAAATGAACATTAAAGAACCTAGTCAACTGTTTAGCGACTTATCGCCGAGTTCAAATAACTAAATGTATAGACTTAAGAAGAGTTAAACTACCCTTTATTTCTCTAAAAGTAAGATAACAGTCGGCCCCTTTCTCGGGCTTACAACAAAGCCTCTACCCGAGTTTAAACTCAATACGAAATAAGAACTAAACTATAACTAACTAAGACAGACTTAGCCGAAGCCGATGACAAGTATCTAACGTAGTTGGCTCTTAATTTAAAGTAGCGAATATCAAAAGGCACTTAATAATACGGCCGAGCGTAATAGCTTCTGCACAGACTTACCCCGAAAGCAAACACACGCTACTCAGGATTCCTAGTTCTCTCTCACGAAGTAAGTTGAACCTTCCTTAAATACTTCTTCTAACTCATTTGCATTCAAAGCGATTCTAAAACCTCATTGTGGTAGGGAGTTGTAAGTGGAAACAAGAATTGATAGGGAAGGGAATTTAAAATTAAAATAACTGTTAAAAAATTAAAACCAATAATTTTCACATACTCTTACAATGCAAAATTCTGTTGTTCTTGGATAGCAGAAAATTTCATTTTCTGTAATAACCTATCACACTACACACTAATTATGTATTAAAAAGTATATTACATATATTTCTCAATATATAATTGCAAACATAGTGCACATAAAATTCCTATATCCTCTTTATGATGATTTTCATGCTTCATACTAGCAGAAAATAGGATAGATTTAGTTGTTCTTCGTTCAACGACAACTGTATATCAACATGAAAATATAACTTTAATTTGCTCAAGATAATAAGCTAACTGAATACCTTTCTTTGTAAACAAAGTAGACATTTTAATCCTCAGATTATTAATGTATTCGTGTTTCCTAATCTGCAAACTTCACGTGAATTATATTCACCTAATTTCTGACAGAAAACTCTGCTTGTGTAGTTTACATTGTTTTCTTAAAATATTTAAAGTCAACTTTTATCTTTACGAAAGAAATAATTTTGAACCGTGATCGTGTTTTAAAGCTGCATTAAAAACTTTCGTCGTAGAAATATCTTTTCGGATAAGCAGATGAAGTAATAACTGACCAACTAACATTTTTAAACATCTCCTTCCTTTAAAATACAAAGGCTACAGTTCGAATCTTATAAAACAAAATTTACTCTGTCTGCTGCTTAAGAACTAAATTAAGAAAAAAAAAAAGCGCGATACGCATTAAAAGAAATTACAGCAAACTTATTCTCAAAGATCTTTTCAACTTAATGGTATTTTTCTTCTGACACCAGTTGTTACGTTATTTTCTTCCTTCATGTTCGTAAAGTGTTCGTGTAGATTTGGAGTGAATAACGACGACACTTGATGAAATATCGAAGCACACTTTATTAGCCAATATTGTCAGGACAGCTCCGAAACACGTTTTTACAGTCGTCGATGAACTACAATAAACACCCTGACACGATCAGCGACACACCCTCTAGGTTATCAGGCTATTACGGTGGAAACAGCTTCACTGCAAAGCACTAGAGTACAGCTCCAGACTCTGCTTGGTCGTTCTCGGAACTCCGCGTACTCTCGACACTCTCCACGCTAGAACTCACGATGCACTCGACGACACAGAGAGCACAGCTCCCGACTCTTCGGTTCAGTCGTTCCAGGAGCTCAACACGCTCTCTCGACGATGCACTAACCGCGATACACTAGGAGACTCTTTCGGTGCACTAGACGACCCACTCGGCACTCGCTGCCCGGCTGTCAACTCGATCGACTCTGCAGAGATTGACTCGCTAGACGAGACACCAACTCGATACTAACTAGACGAGGCACACTCACCGCCCTCTCGATGAAGCACACTGACTGACTGCGGACCAGCAGGGTTTATATAGCTTTCGGCTTGTGTTTAGCTTTCGGCTTTTGTGTAGATTTGGAGTGAATAACGACGACACTTGCTGAAATATCGAAGCACACTTTATTAGCCAATATTGTCAGGACAGCTCCAAAACACGTTTTTACAGTCGTCGATGAACTACTATAAACACGCTGACACGATCAGCGACACAGCCTCCAGGTTATCAGGCTATCACGGTGGAGACAGCTTCACTGCAAAGCACTAGAGTACAGCTCCAGACTCTGCTTGGTCGTTCTCGGAACTCCGCGTACTCTCGACACTCTCCACGCTAGAACTCACGATGCACTCGACGACACACAGAACACAGCTCCCGACTCTTCGGTTCAGTCGTTCCCGGAGCTCAACACACTCTCTCGACGTTGCACTAACCGCGATATACTAAGAGACTCTTCGATGCACTCGACGACCAACTCGGCGCAAGACTTCGAGACACTCGCTCACTGACTGACTATCAGCTCGCTAGACGAGACACACACACTGACTGCGGACCAGCAGGGTTTATCCAGCTTTCGGCTTGCGTTCGAGAACATTCTGGGCTAAACCGCTAAGAATTCGTTCCAGAAGGTTCTCCATTCGTCCATGGTATATCGCCAGTTTTTGTCAACAAATGTGGCAAGCCTGCCATCTCTCGTTGTTTTATGGCAACCCTAAACCTGTTTTGCGGGAAAGCTATCTCACCGCGCCTGTACATTTCATAACAGTATGATTAGTTTATGTGATATATTTCGCGGGAAAGAACAATGTATAATTTGAAGTATTTGGATACCTCTTAAAAAGAAGTGATTTTTGTCGCGATTTTAGTGGTAGAATGAACCGTAAAGTTGTAGAGTGCTATCTAAATCGTAAATTTGCTTTTATTGTCAGAATAAAATGATGAATTTCGATGCGCATTAGGATCTTCTATTGGTGCCTGGACAGTGAAAATTAAAATATGGGGATTGCAATGGAAAGAAAGCTTCCAATAATCCAAACATTAGGCGAACATTAGGGAAGCTCCATTTCATAACGATTCGCTTTGAATTTACCTTAACGCTATTTTTCAAGGGACAGGCTGTTATAAAGTATCAATATGAAGTTTTGATATATCTCTTCTTTTAATGGCACAGAATTCGTGACATATCTAAGCACTTTCAGATCTTCGTCTTGAAGTTTAACAGTTTTCGACTTGAATGACTTGACGTTTAACTTCGACTTAAGTTTGACATGCTTTTAAAAACTTTTAAACTCATCACAGTATTTGAATTGTTAGGAACAAATTAAACGTTACTCATATTAATTCCCCCTTATATCCAATTTAAAAATTTTTGCCTCTTGCATCGTTTAAAGTTTTTTCATAGGAGTAAACAACAAGATACTACAAATTTAATTTCATTGCAGCTGTAGTTATTATTAAGAACACAGTTGTGCCCCAATCTTGAAAATGAATACTGATAGGCAAAGCATATTTGCATTCCTTTCTGAGAAAATTTTCCGGGAAAATATTCAGTATTTTAAGATTCAATACGTCTTAATAATGATTAGTCTTACAATGGACACTATATTAATTTTTATGTATACGCCGAATATGATAAATGCCTTTCAAACGAATATGTCTCTCAAACAAATTTAATTATTCCTAATTATAAACTTGAAACAATAAATAGTTATAAAATGATCGGAAATATTTAAAATCTTAAAAAAAGATTACAGTTTGCGTTTTGCTATATAAATTTCAAGTTATCATTGTAACGAGCTCAGTAATCTCAACTCATCATTCATTGCGTAGCTTAACCCAATTCATTATAGATCTTAACCCAATTCTTTGTGTTATGTTTAGCATAGTGAGTAATTAAGATAGTTTGAAGGTTGTTCTATTAAGTAAGATTTATTATATAAAATTGTTTAAGTTAAGTAAGTAAAAGGATGCTTTCGAGTGTTACTTCGTTAGTTCGAACCCAAATATGTTGCTAAAATCAAGCCTGTAGCTCCTTTGACATTCATAAGTGGTAATAACTATTTTCTCAACTACACTTTCGAAAGCCAAGGAAAGAAAGTTTCAAATGCAAACGCATTAACTTTTTTATACTGCTTTTGGTTGTTCATTTTTCTGTAACATTTCAACTGTCCTAAATTCAAAGTTACTCGATGCCGAAATAAATAAATAAATATCAATCGTAAGAAATGTTTACTTACTTGAACGATCCATAGACCGAGAGGTCTGTCTACCCATAACACTGCATTCCTGAAAACGTAAACATTAATTTCATGAAGAAATAGTATAAATGAACATAAAAGATATACAAACTAGAAAATAATTTACATTGAACATACTAAAATAAATTGTAAGTTATACTTTTTTTCATTAATGAAATAGAGGATAATTTAAACTGCGAGACATTTTTAGTATTTGACTTAACCTAAAGTGTGTTTTACTAAGTTGAGTTTTTAAAGAACTAGTCATATAACTTGCTAGCATTTTACACAAAACCGTGATTGGCGGTCTTCAAAGCATGCAAGTGCAAAATTTTACGCAAAAGAGTGTTCAAAATCTATTTTTCAATTTCTAGGCATACTCGAAGTTAATGACGGTGGTAATATTCGTGTAGAAAACACTGGTTACCGAAATAGGCTAGTAACTGAAATTTAAAATATTGCTTCGCTCGACAGACAAACGTTACATCGTCTGTTTTCAAGTTTCTACTGAAATTATATTTATCATGCTCTGGTTGGAGGATGTCAAAATAAGTTATAGTTTTATCCTAACTACCATTCGAATGCATCTTGCAAGGCTCACGTTCACTTGAAAATAAAGCATCGCATTTCAAATTAGGCAAGGTAGACATATGCACTAGCTTTCAAAAGTTAACTACGCGAACAAAAATGGAACAGCAAAAGTTTCATCCAAAGTGAACAAAAATAGAAAAGTAAAGCTTTGAGTAACATCAAACTGCATACGTAAAAAGCAAGTGTATTTGCGTTTCAACGAAAACAAGCATTGTGTGACAAAAGAAAAACAATATTCAATTTTCGTAAATTATATGTCGATGACATATTTAGTTCTTTAAAAACTGATGCTTAAAGCTGAAAGCCAAACAAACAAAACTTACGTTAATAAGTTATGTGACCATCGCGGATCTTCAAACAAACTGCCGTTCATGGACCTTATAAGAGATGGACTAACCCAGTGGGCGGGGCGCGCGTCACCGACATGTCGGTAAGAAAGAGTAGGGACGATCTGGTTTACTTTAACACTGAAACCTATGGTATTTGTATCACATAACTCTTTTTAATTATTAAATGTGATACATTGTATAGTGATGACATTATAAAAGCCACAGTTTTTTTCCAAATAGGATTTAAATGTATTTCATTAGAGCACTTTTTACTGCATTTCGCGCATTTTTTTTTTCACGCGTAATTCTTGTACAAACATCTTTACTTTGGTAAAACGGTAACAACTCTAAGCACAAAATTTATGAACTTAATTTTGCGTAAAAATAAAGTAAAATTAAATAAGGTTGATAGTACGCGATGCTTTGAAATAAATAAGGTAAAATTAAACAAGATCTGATAATTTTTTTAAAATTTAATGAACATTTTCAGGCAGTGATTTTCTAAACTATAATAACATTACAAAACGATCATATTTATTTGATTATATGATCATTAAATTATTAACATTAAAGTGGATTAGTTATTTTAATAATTGATAAAATTCGGAGCATAAAATTTTCTGAGTGTAATGAAGAAGAAAAAAAAAAAAAAAAGATAAAATAAAATCTAGAAGCTCTCTTTTTTTTTTAAAGTTTTGTGTGTTACCTATATTTATTGAAAATCATGTTCTTCGCCCGTAAACCACATACATTTGAAAACAGCTTATCTTTAGAATTTCCGCACTGGAGATAAAACTGTTATTTTCTGTACAGTGCTAGATCTGAAGTCGTTGAGTTTGTTAATCAAAAATTCGTTAAAGTTTTACAAAATATGAAATAGATTAAAACAAATCCGAAATTCGGCAGTTTAGATGCCTATGTTCGGGTGGAGGATTACATTATTAAAAATTTGATGGCTCTAGATACTGTCACAGTGCGAGAAACATACATGTATTCATGCAGATTCTTCATTATTTAATTTCTTTACATATAATACAGGGCGATAATATTTGGTAACAACAATTTGCAAGGAAACACGGACATTTATAGTAAAACAGCGCAAAATGCCGCTTCGAAACTAACAGTCTTTATAGGCTACCGCCCCTTTGGGCTAATAAATTAAATTAACAGTAAATAAAAAAAATCTTATACAGAACTAAAAATAAATAAAAAAATAATCACTATAAAATACAAGCAAAATTAATTATTACGGTTAAATACAATTTTAATATTAGAATTAAATGTATAAAAATTTTTAAGGAGTCAAAAGTCTACCACTCTGATGTATTATGAAATATAATTGAAATAAAATTCCTTTATAGAAATTGTGCTATAATACTCATCTATAATTTTAAAAACGCAGCACAATTTAGAATTTTAAACAAAACTTTCAAAAATTCGTTTTTAAATATTTTAGTATTTTTTACTTATTTACACCAATAAAAAGCATAAAAATTGCAAGATAAAACTGCTTGTTTGAAATTTTCTATTAGTTCAGATTTAAAATATTATTTTCTAAAAGTAGTAGTTATAAATTTCCTTACAGCATAGGAAAAGCTTAAAAAAAAAAAAAAAAAAAAAAAAAAAAAAAAAAAAAAAAAAAATCCAGTCCTGAATGCATGCTTTATAATTATTTGAAACGTTAATTATGCTTGATAAATATACTAAATTTTTAAAAATCAATCTCAAATATATTTATATCCTTGCAAATCTCAAATATATTTCAAAAATAAAAATATGGAGAAATTCTAATTTGTGAAATGAGACGTTACAACCAGCTTTTTCTTGACAATTATACACGCTGCAATAGACAACCAATGGTAAATTTTTGCAAGTCTTCCCTACTCCTCCGGATGTGATCAAGGTGACAGCCGGCAACGCCTCAGACAAGGGAGCAAACCCGTTTGGGTTAGTCTATTTCTTATAAGGTTCATGCTGCCGATTCAGTGACGTCACAGTCCTATGTTTACCGTAATCAGGTCCCCTACTTGTTCCTGTCCTGTCCTGTGACGTCACTGAATCGGCAGTCTCTGTGAAGGTTGCTTGAAGGTCCGGGATGGTCACATAGCTTACAGCCATCATAGATGGCTATTTTTCCATTAGGGCACTTTCCAATTGTCTGAGATTGGCTGGTGAAGGTAAATATTCAGAGACAGCAAGCGCCCCTGATGGCATCGAAAATATTTTTAGAGTTTTAACTTCTGAAGAATACTGCGACCATTCCATATGAGAAAACCTTCATTCTCCACGTACAAGTTCACGACGTTGGCTCGATGGAGAAAGGCATTCTCATTCGTAAGGAGAAAATTAGGGCGTAGGACTTCATTCGATACCGCTCAGACCTCACAGAACCGTCTTTAAAGATAAAAAGCTGAATGCAATATCAAATTAAAACGCCCACCCTCACCATGAAATGTGTAATATTCGATGACGTTCTAGGCTTAATTCCAAGTATCTTGTTTCTTTCAGATCCTTAAACGCTTATTGTCGGATTCTAGGGAAAATCTGGACTCGTCTGTGAGTAGAAATTTGCACCAGTCCAATTGAGATGTTGGCGACACCACTTTAATCTTGCCTCTCTGGATTGGACAGTTAGGGTATTACATACACTTAGTACTGGGGCGTAGAGTGCCCCCTTCACGTGAAGACTTCACCGCACTGTACTAGCAGATATTGAAGGGCCACGTGATGTTGCAACCTTGGATGTAACAGCTGTGAAGGTCACTTTTCGATTTCCTCTGGCTACTCTAGCAATATACCCATCCCCAGATGGTGTGGTAATCCATGGTTGACCGGGTATATTCTCCGGACTACTGTTTTATCGATTTTCTTTGGCTACTATAGCAATACACCCATCTTCAAAAGGTGTGGTAATTATTGGTCAACCGGGTACATACCTCCTGATAATTGTTTGAGTGGTTTAGTATCGTTTTCGCATTCGAGAATTTACCGGATGATTAACGCGAAAGGAAGAAAAGAGCAGCATTTTTGATTGCCTTGCTTTAATGCGTGTGACAGCTTGCCAGCGCTCATTATCTACCATTCTCTTTCCTTTAGCCATATAAAACAGAACATCATCAAACATTTTCCCACCAAAGTTATAAACATATACTCGGACAGTAAAGTCGTAAATTTGCTGTAACATATGATATTTGTGTATTGCCATCTGCATCCGCAGCGACTTTCAACCATTTAAATATAACTAAGAGAACCGCACCTTTCCAGAATTTCTAGTTTTCGGTTGAACTTTAAACTTTTGGAAGCCAATGCGCAGTAATGTTTTCAGAAAAATATCCAGGAAAACACTAAGTATATATTCACTTTCTGAAGAATGCAAACTTTTCGGTAAACTAAAAGCAGTGAATAACATAAATTGTTTATTATTTTCGCAATCAAAGTTTTCCCCATCTACATGCATTACATAACATGAGCACTCTTTGCAGTTACAAATAACTTCTAAAAATTAAATGTAAAAAAAAAAAAAATGAGAAAACATAGAACACAAATTTTGAAAATATAAGTAATAAAAACGTACAGACTCATAGTGCTATTTTTAAATTTTACCGTTTGAAAAATTAATAAAGATAATTAAATTAAACTATCTAAAGCCCAAAATCCAAAATGATAAGAAGTTCAGTAAACAGTTGCTTAGTAACAAGAAGATACAAAGCTTTCACACGACAAAATAACTTCAGTTCATTAAGAGTTTAATTTATTTGCATGTGGAATTCTGATTTAATGATCAGGAATTGTGCAATTTTGCAATTATTTGCGATCAAAAAGTCTGGAAATACATTTTCACCTTCCAAAGATATTGAACCTCAATGCGTATTGCATTATTTTTTTATACAAAAGCTGTCGCTTTCGAAGTCATTTCGTTTATAAAAGTAACAAACATGTATTTCGTTATTTGTTTTAGAATGAAATTAAATAACATTTAAACCTCTCATCTTGTTTTATCTTGTGTTTTTTCAATAACATTAAAAATCTCAAAACAAAGGGAAAATTCAGCTCAAAATGCTCTAAGCCTTCTATTTATTTATGTGTTTACTACATTCTTTAAACTAAGAGGGGAAAATTTGTAATCTGAGATTCCTAAATTAAATTAAAGAAGAAATATATTTATTAACAGTCTCTGATAATAATCATGCAGTTAAAGAAAATAAAAAAATTTTTCTAAATACAGAGGTTCTTTACACAATTTTAGAAAAATTTCGGAGCGTTTAATTAATGTTTAAAATATAAAGAATAATGATGGTCGGTCTGATAGCCTTTTTTCTGCACTCTAGGTCCGCATTGTAATTTTTATGATAGAATGGCTTTTCGTGAAATATCTAAAGTTATTGATTTCTCAGCCACTACCTTCCACAGTCCCTTATTCGTGGTGATTTGCGATTAGAAGGAGCTTGTTTCAAGAGACCAAAGGGGAAATAGTCCATAGATAAAATTTCAGGGGACTTCAGGAAGGTTATAGTTACGCAATAACTGTATCAGTCTTTTTTGTTCAAGGAATGCAGTGATACTTTTCGAAGGATGATTTGTTGATTTGTCTTGATGAAGTTCTCTCTTTGAAAGTTATTGGGACAAAGAAATGGAATTTCTTCTGTAAATATCGGTTGCAAAACTTTCTCTTGAGAGAACATTGAGTTGATTTTAACATTCCCCCCACTCATCTTATTTTTAATTTACCACCGCAGAAAAGCCCTGCGACAATCGTAAACCCCATACTGAAACTTTCTTTGCATTGACGCAACCAAGTTTTTACATTTTTTTCTATGCTAAGGGTTCGCATGTATTCCCATTCATCTCCAGCTATATATTTTTCATACAGAATTCTGCAAATTAATTCTGCATTCAGCTCCATGCCTCGGCAAAAGCTGGTGAACATTATGTTTTTAACTTTTTAAAATTGTAAATTTTGTTTTATTATTTTATTTATTGTTGCTATAGTATACATTTTAAGATTTTACATTAATTTCTGCATTGGTGGAACTTTCGCTAGAAGCATTAGAAACAGTACGGCATCCTTTTGGGTAACCGTTTGGAATCTTCTTTCCATTTAGAAATAATGATTGACAGTTTTTTCCTTTTCGATTAAAAATATTGCTCATTTTGCACTTGCAAATTTGAATACCCTGCATTTCTCCACTTTTTTTATTATGGAACAGGAATATTTTTCTTCGAAAAGCACAAAAACCTATCCTTCATTCCACAGCTTGTTTACATGAGACATTTTAAAGAGATGAAAAGGTGACCGTGACGCGGACAAGAAGTGACCGAGATATGTACCTAATGGCACTCAACTCCAGCTGGGCCAATATGACGATAACGAACGTAAGCTAGCAACCTTCATTCTCCTCGGAGACTCCACAAAAGGATATGTCCCTTATGATGTTTTATGCAGATTCGGGATTTATCTGAAAAGACAAACATGCTGCCACTTCTTTGTTTGTCATCGCTCGTCGCACCACTGTCGGCGCGTCTATGTCTGCTGCAGCATAAAAGCCGCAACAGTGGTTGCCGTGCTGACAATCCGCGGTGCTGCAGACGTCGCAACACTTTCCGTGCAGAGACTTGCCGTCCTGTACACCCGCCAAGATATGACTTAAAGGATGTCACGTGGCTGTACAATCCCCTAAGAGCAAAAGGACAATATGTCTATCCGCTTCGGCGTTAGCTCTCTGGAGCCTGCATGACCTTCAGTATGGCTCTCCTGGACCCATCGATTACATTTTCGCCTGAAAGTCATGTGATGAGAAAAATACCAGCAGCAGTGTCGTGAAACAATATACCGCAATTTAGATAAGTCACAATGCTGCCACACTCGAATTCCGACACGTGCTGGTAGGAGTTTCTCTTTCTTACACAAGGCATAACACGACCAATACGCAAACAATCAATGTTCGCATACGATTTCCAAATGAGAAATTCGCTTGCACAGTCTTCCCATTTATACACATTATACAATGTTTCATAAAAATTATCGGCCACTATAATTTTTTTTAAGTAATAGGAAGATAGAGATAAAATAATACAAAGTAATTTCTCTTTGAATACATATTTTCTTAGCCCTCTCTTTATATTAAATAAATTTGAAAAAAATTAAATAATAAATTTAAAAATAACGTTTTAGGCTGAAATGAAAAAAAAAGATACCACAAAATTAATTGGACATTTTCATAATTTCTAATTAAAATTGTCTGCAATAAATAAAGAAATTTTATGGAATTAGTTTGGATAAAGTAGCTAGGTAAAATCTAAAAATCCTTTGATTTTGTAATTTGAACTTTTGTTTTAAAAAATATTCGTTATTTTAATGTTTTCTTACAATGGTGCGGTCACGATAGGAAACATTGCTAGAAACCCGCAGATTAGTTATTGATTTGCATCAAAAGAAAGAGAAACCCACTAAAGAAAAATGTCTACTTAACTTAAATTAAGTAATTCTATAGTTTGTGATATTATTAAGCGGTATAAGAAACAGAATCGCATTCAATACAAAAGAAGATCTGGAAGACCATCTAAGTTTTCTGATAGAACGAAGCACTATTAAAAGGAATTCAAGAACAAATGCTCCTAAACTTGTTGAGGAACTTCGTGAATTATATGGAATAAATGTAAATCCAAAGTGTAGGAAGAGTAATGCGATCTGCAGGATATCAATGGCAAGAAGAAAATTTTATATCAGTAAAAAAAAAAAAAAAACGAAAACTTCAACTCGCTTTCCCAAAATCGACGAAACAAAAGACACTCAACTACTGGAAAAAAGTGTTGTTTGCTGATGAAAGCAAATTTAACATCTCCGGCTCAAATGGACGAGTGCTGGTGTGGAGAAAACCCAAAGAAGAGTTTCAGAAGCAAATCTTAGTACCAAGTGTTAAACACGGCAGAGGAGGAGTTATGATATGGGGATGTAGGGCAATATTTCCGGTGTTGGTAAATATTGAGTTTATAGATGGGATTATGGATCAGTATAAGTACCTTGACATCTTGAAGCGAAATTTAGCATCGTCAGCCCAAAACTCAACATACAAAATGGTTTTTAATTCTGCCAGGACGATGATCTAAAGCATACTACGCGCAATGTTAGACTCTGGCTATTATTTAAGTGTCCAGACGTAATTAAGGCACTACCTCAATCGCCAGATCATAATTGAACATATTTGGCAGGGACTAGAATCGAAAATTGGAAAACAGAGCATATCTTTGCGGCAGCAACTGAAAACAGTAATTCAAGAGGAGTGGCATAACATAAGTTCAAAAATAACAACAATAAAACACTTGTCAATGTCCAAAAGATTAAATGACGTGATCAAGTGTAGAGGTAACACCATAAGATATAAAGAAACGAAATCAATGTAATATTTTGTCATTTTTTGCTGTTATTAAAAGTGTCCGATTACTTTTGTGAGAATATTTTTCTTCATTAAAAAAAAGATATTGATTTCCGAATTTAATTTTCATCGTTTCGAAAATGTATATTTACTATAGAAAATGTTGAATTTATATATAATCAAAATAAAAAAACCTTTATTTTAGTTTTTATATTAATTAAAGAATGCAAAAAATTCAAAGCGTCCGAAAGTATATTTTTGTGAGCCAGATGTGTATGCGCGTTAATCATTTGCATATGCCAGCATTTAGTACCGTTCATGCAAATTTCCCATATGTTGCAAGCCGCTTTTATGATGCAAAAATTTTAATGCTAGCAGTGTCTTAATTTCTGCTTTAAACGTATAAAACTTTTATCATGGAATATCTGAAATGGCTTCTATGTATTAAGCTGGGATTAAAAAATTTATATTGAATTAGAAAAATTTAACTTTAAAATTGTTTCGAAATGTATTTAAAACCTGGCTGATGAGTCTTGAAATAAAAGCGGAGTTCATAACCTAGGGATATAAATAACTTGTCAAATAAAATTATTTATTCCATTTGAAAGCATAGAAGCATTTAGAAATCTCAAGATAAAAATGTCCTCCACAATATTATTGAAGGTGGACAGTTTGAGTAACAGTTCAGAACTTTTACATTTTCACATGATTTTCTTAAAGCAAATGTAAAGGGTTACTTCAAGAGATTAACAATAAAATGGATTTGGTTTTCAGAAAATTAAGACCTACATCAACATATCATTTTATAGTGGGCGCTCAGGTCCATTGAAATTGCAAAAATGTTCGTTCTTTATCATAAAATCTATTTTACTGAATGTGAATAAAACTATTTATTTTTTTAATGTCTTGTATTCAAACATTTAACACTTGTTAATTTAGGATTCAAAATCTTCGAGTAACAAAAATTGCGCAAAGATTTCAGTTTTCTAATCTGTTCTTTCTCGCATGGTTTATGAGATTCGAGACTTTGAATATACGATACTTAAATTTAATTTTCGAACTACTAACACTTTCCTTGCTATTTTTTACATTATATGAAGAAAATGTAACCTATCTATGAAAGATCAGTAGGCAAAATAGAAATACATATGCAAACTTTTAACTCCTTAAATGTACATGCGATTTTAAGTTTCCTATTATCTGAAAACTAAATGTATTTTTTATCTTTAATTATTTCTTGATTTCTATTAAAACTAATCCCATATGACGGAATCTTTCTCCCATATTTTTAGAATATTGTGACTACAAATAAACACTTTCCTTTAACACATACGTTAATATAAAAAATCGCACATTTCATTTTGTAATTAGCATTGCCCTCCTTTTGCCTCTAAAACCAGTACATCTTGCTTACTTTCCGGGTAACTGCATTCAATTTTTCTACTGTTTAACATGCTTTCTGTTTTATATTTGAAATCCTTTCTAGTTATTGAAAACTTTTTAACCTTTCCAAATGGGGTAGGAAGATTAGTTTTAATTTATTTGGTCCATTTTTCAAGCGTTTCAATAGGACACAGAAAAAGAAAACATAGGCAACAGTGTCTGCTTCTTCCTACTCTACATTAAGCGCCATGGCATTAATCTCGATGGTGAACTAAACTTCCTTCAGCTTTACTTAATGTACTGAATACGTAGGGCATATCCGAGTTCGGAGGACATCGCTAAAGCAAAGGAATTTGAATCTCTTTGCCTGTTCTCCATGTGAACAAATTCTGTTCGGAAAACCTAATTCCTTCAGCGCCAGTGATGTCAGCACGGATAGCAAGATAATTAAAGTAATCCGAATGCTCTAATTACTGTAACTTCATTATTATCTCCCTCTGTTACTGAAAAATATGGTTCCATATTTAATTAAGACGGGAAGTAAAATACTTATTTTTGAGAGAGGAGGAGGATACTGCTGATTCTACAGGATTCAGAAAAAAAGAAAGGATAAGAAAAAAGAAAAGAAAAACCTCTCAAATCGAAATATTTATATAGATAAATATAAATATATCCATAAATACAAAAATTAGTCACCGAAATTTAGAACATTATGAATGTATTTTTTCCTTCAGGTTGGTTTACATGTTTAATGAAAATGCCTATTCAGCTTTTCTTTAAATGATTCCCTGTTAGTTAATATGTATGTTTACATAAAAGCAAATTATTTTTTTAATTTATATCTGTGTTTGTTATACAAATTGCAATTATTAGCAGTTGCTAAGCATGAATTTTCTTTTAATTCAGAATAGTTGGCATAAAACATATTAATGTTTTGAGCATATTTTCTTTGCATCTCACCTGCTCCAATCACTTTCTACTTAATCAGACTATCAACCTTTCTGCCGTGTCTATTGCTTCTATCGCGTGAACACAACTGTAATACGAAAAAGCTTTCTAAAACCAGACAAGAATTTCCTATATTGTGGCCTTATATTTAGTTACATAAACACACACACACACACACACACACACTCACATATATATAAATATGTAAGAAAAATAAAGAATATATAAAAGATTAAATTAGCAACGTAAATTTCCTTTCTCTATTTAAAAAATAGTAACTTTATATGAGTCTTACGTAATTCTGCTGATGTAAATTGAACTAAAACTCAAGCAGCTAATAATAATTTTACAGCAATATTAACTATCCAATCAAAATGCTTTGAGAATCAAAACTAACTCAGTTTGACTTAAGATTTCGTCCTGAACATAACGCATTTGCTTTCCATGCTTTGGCTTAGCTAGACTGCTATCTGTGTGCTGCTGCTTTCTTGCTACAAAGTTATCAAAAATCTAAGCCTTTTGCAACAGGCATATTTAATGTGCCGACTTGTGTGTAGCCGCAACATGTTGCTGAAAATGAAACTGAAGATTTAATCTGCCTTCTCCTCCAATTTTCTGGTCATTATGGATCAACACTTATACGCCATCCAAATTCCTCCTCCTGCTCTTCAATTACTTCTGAATTTGTTGTTATTACATATATATATGCTTGTGTGTGTGTGTAAGATAAATCTGTAAACCACGATTCTAACATAAATTTTCATTTTAACTTAAATATTCCCCTTTCAATTCTAAGTATAGTAGTTGCGTACAATAAATTTCTCTAGACTGCATCATTTCTATATTAATCAATGCCATATGACTTTTACATAACGTTCTGACGAAAATAACTTACATAAGCCCAAAATAAGTTTTTAGCTTTGGTACCTATCGAATTAAAATGTTACTGAAATCAAAAATAACCACTCTGAATTAAGATTTCGCGCTGAACACATGGCACTTTGCTTCTGGTCTTCGGTATAGTTAGAGTGCCGCTTGCTGCTTCTCTTCTTACAGCAAAGATTTCAAAATGAAAATGTTATGTTCTGTAACAACTTCTAGTACAGGATCAAGATTACTGTGGCCGCAAATGTTAACTAAAATAAAGGGAATATTATTTTAATTTGTTACGAATGCTTCTTATTAAATCTACATCGACTGCCAAGTTTGCTCTCAATTTTCTAATAACTTTCTAATGATGTAATGAAAACGAACTTTGCAATACTGATAGTGTAGAACGTAAAAGGATGAATCCGTAATGAACAGCAAGAATTTTTGTGGTGTAGAATGCTGAAATGCCGATGCACAATGAATAGGACAACAGCAGCCGAGATATATTAAATCTTCATTTTATTTCAGTAAACATGTTGCGACCGCAAATATCTTATCACATTAATTTTGTCTGTTTCAAAATGTTTACAGTTTTGGTAGATTTGCAATAAGAACAGAACAGCTGACTGCAGTCCAGCTAGGCCGAACAGTGGAAAGCTAGTGCACTATGTTCAGCATGAAATCTTAATTCGGGAGTGAGTTAGTTTTGGTTCTCAATGCATTTTGATTGGATAATTAATGCTGCTGTAAAATTATTATTTACTGATTGAGTTTTGGTTCCATTTACATCATCAGAATTATGGAAGAGTGATATGACATGAATTGTCTCGAAATGACGCAGTGGAAAGGGAGATGACTGATTTTAGAATAGAGAAAGGAAATTAATTTACGCTGCTAATTTAAACTATAATTTATCTTTTACACATTCTTTATTTTTATTATTATATTGAAAACGTATGAAACGCCGGCATTCTGTAAAATGCTTGACGTCTTTTGGCAAAGTATGAAATATGAGAAATATTACATATTTTAGCTAGGCATTGTGTAATACACCAACGCATGTCATGATAAGGCTATTATTGAAATGACGTTTGTTCCTCCAAAATACAAATGTTATTTTGAAAAAATAATAAAAGAGTGTCATTAAAAAATTTTATTCAAAATGCATAAAGAAAAATGAAATTTCTACGAAACAAAATTTATGTCTTTCTTATTAAGGTAAAAAAATTTTTCATATAAAACAGAAGAAATTATAAATTATCCTATTTGTTGCAACATGGAACGTTGAGAGATATTTTGAATTAATTTCATTACTTTTTTCGTACAAAGACATTTCTTATTCCGCACTTTGTTTTACAAATATACTTGACGAATCCTTGGCCAATTCCATTGAACTAAGCAATTGGAACTGACCAGAGAGGAATTCCATGGTCAGGAATAACTTCATTTCTAAGTAAGTTCTTAGAACGTAAAATGAACTGTGATGTGTAAAATAATATTCTTCATATCTTTCCTTTAGTGTGAATTGTTTCTGAAAATCACGGACACTACTTTCAAAGGCAACACAAGGGGACAGAAAAAGGGATGGTAGTTCATCTCAGTATTCTGGATAACTCCTTGATTCCCTTTTTGCATAAGGCTTGTTAGGTTGAGCAGCAGAAACACAACACAAATATTTTAACATTTAAAGTTTTCAGCTTGTTCACCTTACATACTTTTTTTTATCTCATAGGCTCTAAATTTTGGATTAGGCTTTCGAAGGACTTTTATTTTAATATTGTCGGTTATGAGAGATTTTGCTGCACTCCAGTTATTATTGCAAGTGACCCAAGAGAGAACGCCAAGCATTCTCTCTTGAGCTCTCGTCACGCAAACTCCGGAGGGATATAAGCATACGATTTTGTAGCTGCCTTTAGTTTTACGATGTGAAATGACCGCATCAGTACAGCTACAAGCATAGCTAATCGAGATGAATCAAGGATATATCTCACTATGGTAAAACACCAAAGTGATTCATGCATTAATAAGTGGAAAAAAGACGACAGTATTAGTCTAAGGGTTATTTCATTAATATAGTTATTATATTACATTCGCCAAATTGTTTCACTCGAATTAGACTGTGTCTTAATTCTTCAAAATTACAAACAGGAAATGACACTGTCTCGAACTGATTGGATATCTTTAAAAGAAAGTGTGCTTATTAGTTCACAGTATGCTGGAGAATTAAATACTGAAAATCAGAGAATCTGCATAATCTATATAACAATACAAAATTACAGGTAAAGATTCCAACTTCATTGCATGATAAAAGAATTACGACTCAAAGAGAAAAGGTAAGGGATAAGCGAAAAAGTAAGAGACGGAGATATCAGAGTAAAACTTAGATTATGCCTCATTTACACGGTTTTATAAGCGGCTTTAAAGAAGAAGCAGCTTTACAAGCGTAATATTCATAAACCCAAGGTCAATTCATGGAAGAGGTTTCGGGAAAATCTGTCACCTAAATCACCTAATTTCACACTACGTTTCAGCTTGACAAAAGAAGAAAGTATGTCTCCTGTCCAATTTTATCAAATAAAGAAACAAAATTGTTTCTTTACAACGAATATCGAATAAACAGTAGAAAATATTATTTTCTATCACTTTGTATAAAATAATCCCTCGGCAGATATTGTAGAATATGCTTCAATAAGAGAATAATCTCAGTTCATTATTAGAACTCAAAAACACACAATGAAATCAAAAATATTTTTAAAATGACAAATAAAGATAGATTTTAGTGTATCTATGGAATTTAGATGTTTTGAAGAATTTTATCTGACAAACAGCGAACGTTCCTTACATATCATGAATTGTATTTAATTTAGCTATTTTACACACTCATGGAAAATCACCCATTTAGTGCTAGGAAATAGTAAATCAAATCCTAATGCCTACCAACCGACTGGACTCCTATTCACATGGAGCAAAGCGAAGAGGAACGTTAAGCTTTGCCTAACAGAAGCGTATTTGTCAGCTTGTCAACCGCATGGAGGTAGGAAGTAAGGAGAGGCCCTAACCAACGACTTCATATATACTGTCTCGTTGGCCCTAACCGGTTTTCCTCATACACTGCTTTGAAGCACTGGCGATCCCTTTGTGTTGACCAAAACATTCAGTGACTTACCATTAAGATCAATGAGTTTTGACACGATGGGACGTAAATATTTTGTAATTGCGTCGTAAATATACATATAAGTGTGTATGTTTTATTTTTCTAGAATATTTCAGAGCTCTAAGTATGTGAAAAAATACATTTTTAAACAACATTTCATTCTGAACAGGATTAAATGCTATACTTTTCACAGAACAGTTTGCTCTGAACGGTTTAATTTGAATAAAATATTTTCACAAGTTTTCGTTAATTACATTAAAAAACAATTCTAAGGTAATTCTATTTTATTCGGTTAAGAATTACAAAAATTAAGGTCAAAGTTTATTGTATTATTAATATTAAAATTATGCATTATTTCTTTTCTATATACAGGGGTTCTTCCTAAAATACTTTCTCAAATATGACATGATTTTTTAGCTTCTGAGGCATCTTTTAAATCGAAAATTCTAAGTCAATTTATAATTAATGCTCTATTCTGTCCATTTCAAATTAGAGCACGTTTTATTTTAATAGTTAAATATTGGTGTTTAATAGTTAAATATTAATAGTTAAATAATACGTTAAATATTGGTGCTTATTGCCATGTACATAACTTTCTCTGAATATTTCTGAAAGGGAATAAAAAAAGAATTTTTTTTTTTTAAATATTATTTAAAACTTGTAACTGAGTTATTATGAAATGTAAGGGAACAATTCTTTTAAATACACTTATCAAATTTTTTTACCCTTAATTTCAACAGTATATATATATATATATATATATATATATATATATATTAAAAAATCTTCTTTATTACTTCCTTAATAAATACGTAATACGCATCTCATAGAATTTGCTTTACAATACCTTTCAACAGATTGCTTTCCACTACGAACGATTCTTGCTTAAATAGTTTTATAAACGTATTTGTCAACAGGATTTCAATTTATGCTTACAATTCAATGTTAAGGTTATTATACATTTAGATAATATTTATAATCATTATAAATTTAGATACATTTAATAATTAGGTTTCCTTACAATAACTTTCACAGGAGTTTATGAATGAATAAATCCCTCACTTCAGATACATTTATAAATAATTTAATAAATATTTACGTATTTTGTTAAAGGCAGATACATACTTTTTGCAAGGGTATATGCATAAATACCCGTACAAATTTACTGTTTTTCATTATCAGCATGTCAAATCTTTAATTTATTTGCATTCACTATGGTTTGGAAAATAAAATAAAAGTAGCGAATGCTCTATCAAGCGTATCGAAAGACGTATACAATTTTAAAAGTACCGTAAGGTATTTTTCATTCTTTAAGCATAACATTTTTACTAAAATCTATATTTTTGTACTTCAACAGCTTAGAATTTTATAAAACAAATTCATAATTAAAATCGCTGTTGTTAGTTATCGAAAAATTTGATGTGATTTTTGCGTAAATATCACTAAACTATACAAATTGCTATTATCAATCACACAATGAATGTTTCTTTTATGCGGAAGTGTCCCGTTTTTCGATTTCTATGGAACTGTCGTGTGTCGAAATACTATCAGAGCGCTGTCAAAGGATCTTCTGGATGTAAACAAAAAGCACCCCATCGGGAGACCGAAGCCTCGGAGCTGTGCTTCACTCGTAGTGCGAGGTTGGCCCCTCCTTCCTTTCTCATCTATATGGTCGACCGAAAGGGAATGGAGTTGAGCTTCGGCTCCAAATGGGGTAACGCAAAGGAACTCAGAGACGTTCAAAGGAGACCCAGGGAAGAGTTTGATACTTATGTATGTGAGTTTAAAAACTCAGTTTGGGAATGCCGCCAGAGTGGACAGCCAGGGAAGAGTTATCTTTATATAAACTATTAGCACAAAGACTTACGTACATTCTCTTGAATAATAAACTATTAGATCAGTACCAGTTCGGATTTACGCCGAATAAAGAAAAAGTGGATGCAATAAACAATCTGATAACCATCAATGAAAACAATTTATTACAAAGGATTTAACTTAAGTCCAATTCTATGAAATATTGTAGATAATATTGTATTTAAATTAGATTTAGGTCACGTTTCAGCCATATGCTGAATATTGTATCTTCATTGTCGGCTTTAGAAATCGAACAGACTTAAAAGGAAAACCGAAGTAAACATTAGAGACTCTGAAAATTATAACATTTCCTAATGGTTCAAAACTGGTAAAACAATTACTACGACTATGATCGAAAAACCTATTCAAAATAATGATACCTAAAATATATAGGGTTCGTGCTTAATAAAAAGTTGACCTAGGCGAGATCGAATACACGCAACTGAAAATTATTTAAAACGTCTTATTGATGCTCAAAATGGGGACTTCGAGTTGTATGGCATATAAATTTCACCAAGAGAATAGAAATTGTTACAGACGGATGAGCGTTCCAAGATAATGTTGGAATTGCATTTATTGCTTACAGAGATCAGCAAGTTCGAATATGTCAAAACTTTTATTATTCAAGCACAGTTTACCAAGCTGAAGCATCAACATTAAATGAAGCCTCTTAACGGATAAATTCCTCTCTCAAAAATAATAAATCACAATATGTGAGCATTTATACAATTAACCGAAATCGTTTCAAAGGCGTTATGCTCTACGAAAACATGTTTACTTATTCAAGGTCCCCAAGAAATAATAAATATGGAAATGAATATTTGTCCCATTATCCTAAGCTGGATACGTGAACATTTAGGTGTAATAGGGAATGAAGCTGCCGACAGAGCAGCTAAGAAGTCACATTAAAAGATACTTTCTATTCTTTTAATGTGACTTCTTAGCTGCTCTGTCGCTTGTCTGTTAAAGTTTCTAAACAAGTTTTAACAAAATGGGAAGAAGGATGGGATTAGGATAATACTTCCTACAAGCAATACATTGTAATATATTGCGGGTCCACTCAGACCCTCCTGGCCAAGAAGTGGCCTCATGGTCAAAAAAAAAAAAAAAAAAAAAAGAGTGACCCCCAAAAAAACATCAGATAAAAAATAAATAATGCATAATACAAAATATAAATAAGATACAAATAATACCCAAATACAAAATAAAAATAAGGAAAAACATATAACAAACACTCACGAACATACAAATAAAAATTAACACAAAGGACAACATCAGATCAGAATTCCAACAACACCTCGATTTGCATTAATAAATTTAATGACATCTTGTGCAAAAGACATAAAAGCTTTGATATCAAACCTATCATTAAGTATAGCATTATCAATTTTGTAAAGCTTCCTCTGATCGGCGAAAATAGGACAGTCCTCCACAAAATGTTTCGCGTCTCCAGTGGCATTAAAAGAAATACAAAGTTCATTATTTTGTAAGTTGAAGCTCTTAAAATAATAGGGAAATCTCCCGTGGCCAGTAAGAATTTGGTTTAAATCAGTATTGTTAAAAACAGCCATTTTGTTAGAAATTCTGATAATTTTTATGCATCTTTATTTTTTGGTGAATTTTCCCACAGGATTTTCCATTTTTCAATGTAAAATTTTTTCATGTGTGTGATGGTCATCCGTTTAGATCTTGAAGTTTCAATAAAGAGGAGATCCATATCGGAGGCTGCCTCTCTGGCCAGACAGTCGGCCCTTTCATTTCCCATATGCCCCACATGAGATTTGATCCAGTGCAATTTTACGTCTAAATACCCGTTCAAAGTTTGTAAACAGTTTTTGATTTTCATAAGTGTATGTGTGTGTGTGTGTAATTATGGCAAAGCCTCGAGGGCTATCTGCCTAAGAGGAGGGATGCCTTCGTGGAGGACTTTCTAAGGGAAACTGGCTCGTATACACGTTACACATGGGGAAAACCACGAAAACGCCCATGCAGCCAGCCCGTTCGCGGGATTCGAACCTCGGACCGAACTACCAGTGTTCAGCGACTTTACCGCTCGGCCACTGGTGGGCTTTTGATTTTCAAGATGATGGGATTGGCGTTGTCTGGGCGGGAGACAGACTGAAGCAGCGACAAACAATCTGTGTAACTATTAATCACATTTCGAAAAACAACGCATCTCTTATCCAAATTAGGTTTGATTTAGAGTCTCGCACTCTGCCTGAAAGACATAGTTGTTTAATCTAAATTTCATATAGTCTATTTCGACACCAAAATAATATACAGCAAATGTTGTTCCAATACTCCCCTCAATCCCAGACTCGTCTGTATATATATCGTATGCACTAGAAAACTCAACTGTTGGTCAAAAAACATTATCTCCGAAGAAATGCGGTGCTTTATTAATCGCTAAACTAGAATTACTTGTAATATCCCCTATATGGTGCGAACAGTATATTTTAATTACTGTATTATTGTAATTATAATATATATTTGTGCATATTAAAGTCCGCATATTTTTTTGTTCTGTTCAAAGATTTGTTATGATATTCTAATTTTGCAATTTTGAGCTCTTTCCTTTTGTGACTATTTCTTGAAACCTTTGTAATGAATTTGGCGACAGATTTTATTCTTTTCGTGAAAATTGCAATCTACTCCGTTCATCCTCTCAGTAGCAAAATGGCTCAAAGCGTCAGATAACCGCCGTCAATTATCACTCACATTCCTCTTTTCTGTTGTCAGCTGTTAGCAGGTTTGTGGCTGTACCTTACTGTAAGCTAAACTTTCTGTTTTTAATAATAATACTTTCTCAGTTTATAACCAGGCTTACAGATATTGTAAGAAAAAATGCCAAACGAGAAGGAAAGAGCACAAATAAAAATAAAAATAGAAATGGAAATGGAACTTGATGCCCTGAGTGAAGAAAGAGAAAAAAATATTAATAAAACTGCCGTGGATTTAGGTGTTGTACGAATTGTAAGTTGTGAATAACTCCCCTACTTCTGTAAAACTAGACATTTCCGGTAACTCGACTCCCTCTCTGTCCACACGAAGTCGAGTTTGCAACACTCCACTGTATTTTAAAATATATACATATAAGCAAACTTGTACGGTAATTCTGTAAATGTTGGTATACCATGAATGAATGGAATGTCCCTCATATGTCTACAAAGCATAAAACTATTTGTGTACACTTTACATTGCCTATAATGTAAAAATCATATATTAAGCATTAGATACTAAGATATACTCACCAATTTATGTAATACGACGTTGGTCCACTAGTATCGTAATTAACATCAGGTGTCAGAAACATAGTTATGTTCTGTGGTTCACACCCATAACTGCAAAAGAAGAAAGTAGAATTTTATGACATCTAGATATTAATGATATAATTAATGTGTAGTATTTAATTATGGCAAAGCACACGAGGGCTATCTGCCTAAGGGGAGGGATGCCTTCGTGGAGGACTTTCTAAGGGAAAGTGGCTCGTATACACGTTACACATGGGGAAAACAACGAAAACGCCCATGCAGCCAGCCCGTTCGCGGGATTTGAACCTCGGACCTAACTACCAGTGTTCAGCGACTTTACCGCTCGGCCGCTGGTGGGCTGATATGATTAACAGTCAAACATTAAATAATGATATTCCCTAACAAGATATTATAGGTAACAAAGAAACAAATAAAGCATTATAATATGTGTTCATTTTTAAGCTTTCTAATGAAATACGGAAAAATGCAAAATAATTTTAAAAACATTAAATGATTTTAGTAATATTACAGCTGAAACTCTCCCCTGAGGTAAAATAACAACTAAGGGGAAAATACAAAGAATACACAGAACATAAAATATAGAAAATTTAATTAAATATTAGCACCTTTTACAACAAAATCACATTATAAATAATTCAGCAACTTCAAACATACATTATAAAGTAAACTTAAGTCAATTTGGAATTCTTTTAAAATGGCACCAAAGATGGCAGTTCTGCACTGAAATCTCAGTGGACACTTAGCATTACCAAACTTCAGCTCTTTTGTGTTGCGATCCAACTAGCATCCAAGTTCTTATACGTTAGGTGTAGCAAATTTATTTATTGTTGCGATCGACATTCTACTTAAAAAGGTTATGAGCCAACCATAAGATTTACGATATTTAATACACTGAAATTCCATTAATCAATCAGTTACAGAGAATAGAGAAAAATTATAAAACAGTTCTAAATACTCCTAAAACAATATTTTTTTAGGTATTTTTATTTGAGCGGGAGCACTTTCGATGACTGAAATTGATCGGTTTCTTCATCTGAAAACAGATAATCCTTGTAACTAATAACGACTGTAATGAACGGAAAGGGAATAATAATTAAAGGAACAAAGCAAGGGATGCCTTCTATAAGGATGAAAAATGATGTCAGAACCCAGATAATGCGATAACTGTTGCTCGTTTGGTAGGTCTCAGAAGTTTTCATATGAATAAAAAAGTTTTCAATATACCACGCTTACCGACCCAGCACATAAACGGCCGTACGGATTCAACAGCTCTGTATAACCAAGAACTTCAGTATCTATTCTATATTTATTTAAATGTTTTAGTAGTACTTTAAGGGCACAAGATGATATGAATTCCAAGTAAAGATCAGCTATAACAATATCCTATTACTGAAAACAGAATAGATGATTTATTGCACATTTTAGTGTTTAACCAAGATCCAATAACAAACTAATTCTTGTCAACGGTGTCCGCTGAAAACTTCGCTACAAAAACAATGCGGACGGAAACGTGGCGGAGAAAACAACGCAAGGCGAAAACGCCGTGGTACAAAACATCGTGGGAGAAAAGAAAGCAAAAAATTCTCAGTTTTAAAACATCGTGGTACAAAATATCGTCATCGAAAATAAAGCGGTTCAAAAACTTTACAGTTCAAAAATATCGTGGTAAAAAATAAAGTACCTACAAACCATCGCATGACGATAACGTTGAACATATGCGCTTTTCAGGTTTTAAAATCTGTAAATGCATTTTCGCGTAATAATTTGGGAACGCAAGAAGGAAAGAGTAATATTTATACCTTAATATTTCATATTTTTGAATGAACTAATAAATATTTGCTGAAAACATGAGAAGGAAACTTAAGCATTTAAAAATTGAAAATGAGTAGAAAATTAATGCAACTTACAGCACTAAACAGAATTTCAAATTTGCATAGTTAATTAACAATGGTCATTAATAAACCAATTTTTTTTATAAAGTTTTACTCATAATTCTTTACGAAAAATACTTACTAAAAATGTTTAGAAAAAGAAAGATAAATAACTGCACGAGGTTACCTCTATAAAAATTGCTTAACTAATTGTCAAATTGCTTTATTTCACGCTTGTTAATCTGATATTGTTTCGATGAAAATTATATCTTGTTTCCGTTTATTCTTGTTTCCGTATATTCGTGTCGTTAACATTCCTTGTGCTTACAAATCTTCATGCGAAAATGCTTTACAGATCTTAAAACCTGAAAAACGCATGTGTGCGCATCACGCGATGATTTGTAGGTGATTTATTTTTTACCACGATATTTTAGACGACGATGTTTTTAAACTGCGAAGTTTCTGAACCTCTTTCTTTTCGATAACGATACTTTAGAACTACAATGTTTTTCTCTTTGCTTTCTTTTCTCCCACGATGTTTTGTACCACGACGTTTCCGCTTTGCGTTGTTTTCCCCGCAGGTTTCGTCCGCGATGTTTTCTGCTGTAACCCTCTTCGCCAACAGTTCAATTAACAGAGCTCATTACAATCTCCAAAATGTTCGATATTGAGACTCCTAAGCAACGGTCGATTTACTGGTTTTGAGGTGGCATTAATTATTGCAGATTACATATTCGAAAATATTTATTTTAAATTAGCAGGCTGTGAGCTACAAAAAGAAATCCTCTAGACTTATGTAAAGCATTTCAGGGCTTTGCTGATTTTAATCTTCTTTAATGGCAAGACTATTTAATTTCATAACGCCAACTTGTTCATTGAAATCCTGCTGCTGAGGACGTTTGAAAGATGAATTCGTTAGACAAGCCGCTTGACTCAGAATATTATTGAACATACTTCGCCTTCTCCTAGAAAATGAGCTAATGCTTATCAGCCTACTTCAAGAAATTTAAGGAGTTAAAAAACGACTACATGGAGAAATGGGATTGGCTGGAGGAAGATATCACTATCATCCTTGGTTTGACATAAGTAACATATTTTCAGCATCTTTTAAAAAAGGAGCATATTAGATGTAAACCTATTACTTCGTAAAATATCAAAATTGACATAAAAATGCATTTCGTATTTAAATGTTTATTACACTTATGTATATTATATAATATAAATATTTCATATCTAAATATTTATATACATTTTGCTATATTCTGTAATGATGTTTTACGCATTTTTCTAAAACGACGTTCTGAATTTGCCTAGTTACGTGATTTAATACATATATAATCTTTTACCGTTAGGAGCTTTTCTGCCTCAATTTATAAAATTTATACGTTATATTTTTTGGTTACTAAGCAACGATAAGCGATTATAAAGAAAGGCTAAAAAAATTTTATATTTCATGCAGTTTTTTATAAAAAAAATAATTGAATGATTATCATTTGAATAAATATAACAATTAGAGATATTTAGAATAAACTGATATTCCAGTAAATCTGCAATGTCACTGAATTTGCTTATGTTAACTTTAATGTTTTATGTTAAGGTCAAATTTACTAAATTCGCACCTAATGTCCACAACAATGCTTCTTTGTTACTTCTTTACGTTCTTCATGATTTAGACGTCTCTCTCTCTGTATACATATATATAACTCAAAAACTGATTTGATTGTTCCATTAGAATACTTTTTGCATAGTTAACAAGAATGAAATCGTTGTCTGAAAAAATATTGTGTTTGAGCTTAGTTCTATGTCTGTCTATAAAACTGAAAGAAAAATTATCAAATTTATTAAAGTTTCACTAAACGTACTTCAAACAAGAATGCTAAAAGACCTGAGTGAAGTTGCATTAACCTCAATCATTTCATTTGTTATCCTTGGCAGCTCACATGATGGATGACCGTATTAGAAAATCCTTAACGCAGATGTTAATGTAGATGCTACTAACTTGTTGAATTCAAATGATAAAAGCCTATTCGGTAGATGCTTTTAGGAACTACATTTTGATACCATCTATCATGTATTATGCGACGAATGAATGATGTTTTGTACCGAGAATATGCAGGTCTTTAGAGAGTATGAATGAAACTTACCAAGCAGCACTGTTGGGTCCACGATCCAAAACAACCCGTATGACGTACAGCACGCAAAGTATTAATTTGATAACTAGGGTGAAAATTCTCACTTTTAAACCTGAAAAAAAAAGGAGACAAAAGCTCAACATAAATAAAATTGTGCTTCCTTTTATCGGGGAAAGTATATTTCATGCATCAAATATTAATTCAGAACATTGTAATGTTCAGTATAAAAATTGTGCCCAACATCCTATTTGGAGTTTTATTTAATAACCTGTATATTGTATAGGAGACACATTTTATAATGTATATTGATTATCGAAAATAAAGCACTTCGATTTGCTTGCTTTAAACGAACTATGGTTAAAATATCAGTGAAACTGCTACAGGAAAGTAGAAACTTAAAACTGCGACTTAGGATATATATTAGATTTATATATAGCATTGTTCTACCATAGGTATTTGACATAAAATTGGACCTTTTTCTGAAATGTTATTTCAAATTTTTTCTATTCTACAACTAAAACTATGCCCAAATATTAAATTTTGTAAAATGTGGTGAGAAACTTACCGAGAAATGTAAAAATTTATCTTGGTGCACTTTTCTCAATTTGGGCCAAGAATAATTCACTCGGCGAAATTCTTAATTTATAGTAACCTATTTTCCTTTCTCATTTTTCACTTTGTACGAGCAGAACTGTTAAGTTTTCCTTCTTTCAAATAATTTTAACACATAAGGCGTAATTATCGCTTATATCAAATATGTCAAATATCAAAACGCGCCAATATATAAACTCACATATATCTTTAAAAAATTTGAATAAAAAACACTAATAGTTTGCAGGTGTGTCTAGAAATACATCTACATTAAGGTGGTGGTAAAATTTTTATAGGTTGTAATTCAAAAATGTTTTCGAAAAAATTATCAAAATTACTAAAAAATACAAATTAAAAAAATAAATCATAAAATATATGCAAACTTTTTTTTCGTATTGAAGGTAAATTTAGAACTCTGAAAGAATGAAGCAAGTAAGTTCAATAAAAAGAAGAGATATTAATAAATATATTTCAAATTCAATTAACATTGAGAGCTAATTTTTTAAAACTACTCGCACGAATTTTACAAAACTTGGCATTTTGACATAATTTAATTAGAATCGAAATATGGAAACAAATAGGTATGTCCTTTCAGAAAAAATCAAATTTTGTGTCAGATTACTTATGCTCGAACAATGCTACATATAAATATAATATATATCCTAAATCATGCTTTCGAGACATCACGCAAGTTAAATTTTGTCAATCGGCCCAGTAAAACGGAAGCTACAGAACTGTCCCATTTTTTGTGCAGGGTATACTTACAGTACTAAAACGAAAACTGATACACTCTACTGCCCTACTGTTAAACAAAAGCTATTTAAATTTGAAATATAAATTAGCCCTGGCAGTGATGTCTGGCAATGGTTCATCGATTTTTGGTGACACCGTTCTATATTTTACTTCCATCATAAAAAAAAAATCTATCGAGCGATTTTAAGCTTTTATACATCCGTATATTACATGCAACAATATTACGCTTAAAATAAATATACTTTTTAAACACAAAGCTTTTGATCAGTTTCTAAGGCTTACACTGGATGAACTTCAAAAGGAAATGCATTATTTTCATTCGTGTTGCTTTTTTTTAACCTTTGCTGCAAGTTTCGTTACATATGATTTTAGTTATCGTTCACAGGATTACATATTTTTAAAAGAACAATACCCTAAGAAACTGCAAGGCTGAAACATATAAACTAATGTAAGTTCATATAAAGTAATCCCCAATTCACAAGTTTCTAAATTAATATAATTGAAGCTTAAAACGAATTGCATAATATATTTAGGCGCGATGTTGGAGAAGTCACAAAAACGGGAAGAAAATTAACAAAACTTCGAGATCAAAATTTTAATATCCGAACTAAGCCGAATATTAGCAAATACTGACTGAAGACAGTTTATCTAAGGTAAAAAAGACGGGCTTGGACTGGATTGGGGAATTCAATAAAAAGACTTCTTTGACCATCCAGTAGGATCTTAGCAGGTGTATGTTCAGACGTCTTAATGGCCCAGCAAAGAAACACATAACCATGCATTTTCTTCTTTAAATACTAAAAACTATACTTTACTTCTGTTTTTAAAAAAGTACGTGAAATGTAAAAATTTATAAATAATTAACCTTTTTTTTACCTTCTTGGATTGAGAAATTATTTTAGGTATTGATGTGGCCAATATGGTATTACATAAAGGATTTCTTTCCTAGAATTGCTATAGCTTTAATTCATTTGCACAGAAACGTCACAAGCAAAAAAACCCTATACCGTGTAAGGGAAAAATAGGTGTGCAAATAAAAAAATAAGAAACATTGAAATTCCTTGATAATTACGTCACACATTTTGAATAATAAAGTACCTTATTATTTTAATCTTATTTTTTAATGAACGTTTCGTAATAACATACAAATATAACCGCAGTTACACATACACAAGTTCGATTTATATAATAAAAAAAATCAATTTCCTTAATTTACTGTAGTGGACAGAAGTATATTATTAAATTTCGCATATTATTAGTTACACAGTTTCATTGTTTTACTCACATGGCCGCCCAACGGGTCGCTGACTGCCGTGCCGAAGGGCCCAGGTTCGAATCCTAGACAAGGCATGGATGTTTGTAAATGTACACTGTTCACTGCGCATTGTGGCACTCTAAATATGCGGCGAACCGAAAGCTTTCGTGTAGTTTGGTGGAAGGGGAGAGGGATGGGAGACCCTAAGCCCCCCCTTTTGGGTGCTCTCCATCAAAACTGGTGGCGAAACTGAGTCAAATCATACTGTCATCTGTTAGGTGTTCATGGCTGTTGCCAACGACAGGTGTAATCTTGCGCTCCTTGCCACAAGAAATTCCGGGAGCTTGGGCTGACTACGTTGTAGAAAGTTGTTTAAGTTGTAGGAATCATTTTATCTTCGTCTAAAAACTCAGGTCTCTCCTAGCAAGGGCAGCAAGCCGAAAAAGAAATGAAGACTCTTTCATATCTTTTTTTTTTCTTTTCTTCTACATATCACGGTCAAACACAGAGGACCAAGCCGCAACAGAATGAAGTCTCTCCGAACCTCTTCTCCCGTATTTCTCAATTTTTTTAACTTAGCAATTTTTTTAACTTGCCAATAAAATAACACTCATAAAAATTTAAATCATTGCTTGCAGATGTTACGGGAAACAACTCATGTGCGCATTGATATGAGTTCTTTTCTATAAATTCAGAAGTACTAAGGAAAGCAATATTTCTACGAGAAAAATTAATCAAAAATGAATTCTTTAATTTTTTATTTGATTTTTATACAATTTCCCTTTCTTATGCCCTTTTCGGATATTTAATATTTTAACTTACTTTTTTATCTTATTAATTAATTTCTACTTAAGTTTGATTAATTAATTCATTCATTCTCAATCACCTTATTATTTAACTCCAATAATTATTTAACCACTCTTCTGGCCCAATCACTCCTCCTCGGGCATATTTGATAAATTACCGTCTACTTCAACCTTTTCCGAACCAATTATACCCACAAAATTATTAAATTCAGGCTCCTCACATTTTTTTTTACCACGCTCCTCAAAATTTTTTCGTTCGCTGTGAAACATTTCCCAAGATACAACGGTGTGCGGAAAAAATGTCACCCGGAAAAATGGGAAACGGAAAGAATGTCCCCGGAAAATAAGGAACGGAAAAAATGTCACTCGGAAAATAAGGAACGGAAAAAAAGGAACTCTAAAATCTCGCCAAATAATGTCGCCGATTGGAGATGGGGAAACTTGCCAAACGGGCAGGGTTATAGCGGGCTCTCTTGAGGGAGGTTTTAAGGGTAAGACGTTGAGCTGGCTGCAGCTGAGCAAGGTCATTTCGATAGCAGGTTTTTCCAACTTGCCTGCGGGAAAATCGTATGTTCTCCCCCGTGGTTTGCTTCACCCGTTTCCTTAAAGAAACCGACCCACCTCACCCCGAAGGAAAAAATTCACGGGGAGCAAATGTTTCTCCTCTGTTAAATAATGATTGCCAGTCTTTAAACTAAATTTCATCCATCCCTAACTGGAAGCTAACAGCTTGTTCACATTAAAGTGTTGATAAATGACGAATTTTCAGTAAAGACGGCACACGAAAGCTGCTAAACAGAACTATTGGCGTAGTATAGTTTGTTATTTTTTATTACGGTTTAACGAATCTAGCAATAATATTATGCATTCCGTTATTATTTAATCTATCCGTAATATGAAATATAATTTTCTAAACACTAACGGTTTATCATCAGTTAATTTATAAAACGACAGATATTTTATAGTGTCATTTTTTTTCCCCACTTTAACGGTTTATCATTAGGTGTAAGAGACTTTGATCCTGGAGGACCATTCTTTTCGTTTTGCGATTTTGCGTTGAATCACTATAAACGGCGAATCACTTTTCAAACTGTTGCCACCAAATGTTAGAGTCTTGCATTATATTCGAAGAAATTAAATAATGAAAAATGTGCATAAATATATGCATATTTCTCGCATTGTGATAAAACAACGGTACATACAGCCATCGAATTTTGAATGACGTAATCCTCCTGCGAATATGGGCATCTGGAAGCCCAAATTTGAAATTTGTTTTATTATCTATTTCATATTTTGTAAAACTTTAACGAATTTTTGATTAACAAACTCAACGATTTAAAAGCGAGGAATGGCAACACTATACGAAAAAAAAATTATCTCCAGCGCGCGGAAGTGTGTATCGGAAATTCTTCTAAAGATATGCTTTTTTAAAATTCTTTTGCGACATTGCTATTTAAATGAATTTTATGGTTTAAGTGCAAAGAATATGATATTTAATAAATAAAGGTAGCACACAAAACGTTAAAAAAAACGCCCTCTTTGGACGTAGTTTAAAACCTGAAACCTTTGAGATTTTTGTGTGTTATTAAGTTTTTTTTTTTTTTTTTTTTTTTTTAAATATGAATGATGGTCCCTCAGCCGACTTCGACTTGACCAGAAGCAGTTGTCACTTTATTATGCAGTCACTTAATAGGTGGGCCACCTTTGCCTCCTATGAAGAGACGGACCATTAGAACTATGCATTCCCCTGGATTCGAACCCAAGCCGTTAGGTATCGAAGTTGGCTCCCCTAACCACTACACCGTCTGAGCGGCATTTATCATTGGTTAGTTTATAGAATATTATATTCTATACTAATTAATATAGTTATTTTAAAATAATTAGCTAAACCGGCTTGGCTAGTTTCCCCCCCCCTGCCAAATACTTACTTATTCGAGGAAATAACTTAATTATACGCTTTAACGGTAACATATATTTTACACTATATTTATTTTATATTAAAATTTTCCTATATATAAATAGATACGGCCATACACGCAATCGAATCGGCTTAATGTACTTTCATTTATACGAGTAGAATAATGCACTTCCGAATGTGAACAGTGAACTTTCTTCTGGTGATTATCTTCCTATGATGATCAGTATTTCTGAGAACTTGGACATCGGTGCTGAGAGCTATTTCTCTAATTCGCAAAAGCCCAAAATCTTATGAACCTGTGGTCATCTTAGAAAGGGTTTGCTGTACTTTCTGTCTCTAAGTGTGGCAATTTATTGGTATGAAAAAATTTCTTATAGTAGAATATAATCCATTCATGCAAGCCCTGTTATAAGAAAAATTTAATAAAGAAGCAAAATTATCATTTTATTCAAAATTGCATTTTTCGAGCGAGATAGTAAAGAGTTCTGACTTTCTTATCGGTTAAATGTTGCTATTTCTGACTTTTAACTTGCTAATCTAACATTTATTTATTTTTTTTTTAAGTCCAAAGGGGCGTTAGACCCAAAGGGCTATTAGTCTCAAAACGACATTTTGCGTGGTTTCACTTTTCAAACTGTTGCTACTTAAATATTTAAAGAAACTAAATAATGAAGATTCTGCATGAATGTTTCCGCATTTTCAAAAAACAACAGTACCTAGAGCCATCCAATTTTGAATAACGTAGTACTCCAACCAAACATGAGCACTTGAAATTCCGAATTTGGAATTTGTTTTATTAGCTATTCCCAATTTTGCAACACATTAACGAATTTTTTAATTAACAAACTCATCGATTTAAAAGCGTGCAACGGGAACACTGTACGAAAAAAGAAATGTATCTCCAGCGTTCGAAACTGTGTATTGGAAATTCTTAAATTTTGCGCTTTTTAAATATTTTGTGATATTGTTGTGGAATTGAATTTTATGGTAAAGTGCGAAGAACATTATATTTAATAAATAAAGGTACCACACAAAACGTTAAAAAAAATCCTTTTGGGCGCAATATGAAATATGAAAGCTCTCAGATTTTCCTTTGAATAATGAAAAATCTGCATAAATGTATGTATATTTCTCGCATTGTGATAAAACAACGGTACATAGAGCCATCGAATTTTGAATGACGTAATCCTCCTACGAATATGGGCATGTGGAAGACCAAATTTGAAATTTGGAATTTGATTTATTATCGATTTTATATTTTGCAAAACTTTAACGAATTTTTGAGTAACAAACTCAGCGATTTAAAAGGGAGCAATGGCAACACTCTACGGCTGGGAAAAACCTTTTTGTCTCCAGCGCGCGGAAGTGTGTATGGGAAATTCTAAAGATGTGCTGCGGCATTGCTATTGAATTGAATTTTATGGTTTAAGTGCAAAGAACATGATATTTAATAAATAAAGGTAACACACAAAATGTTAAAAAAACGCCCTTTGGACGTAATTGAAAATCTGAAAAGTCAGATATTTTTTATTTTCCCAGTGGCGTGGTAAAATGAATCATTAAAAACGAAGCTGAGCTTCTTAATTACATTTTGCAGCTATAGAAGGATACCGCTAATTTGATTATCCAGAACTCGAAATATTGAATAAGATAGAGTTAAATAAAATTCAAAATTAATGCGAAAGAATTTGTTTTAGCAAATTTCGTGAGATAGAAGATTATGTTCTGCTGTTCTGTAATTTTTAATTAGGACCGTAAAAGAAATGCATCTTGACGAAGAGGTGAAAACTGTTGAAAACAGTCAATTTCCTATTTATGAGAAAACTTTATTATGACTTTGGAGATTAAAAAGTACATATAACTATTATAGTTCTCATTTTTCATGTTTAAATAATTAGTAAGAAATATGGATTCTAATGCAGCAATTGTAGTGTAATTCTAAATTAACTATTTATAACATTGTTATCAATGAAGCAACAATCGTATAATTAAAAAAATGAATGCAAAATTCTATTGTTATTGTTTTGAGCTCAAGTTCTATGTTTCAAGAGCTTTCAAGTCTGAATTAATTACTTTTCAGACTTAAAATTGCAGTATAACTTTTGTATTTAAAATTTTGTTAGCAGTTCTAAAACAAATATCATGCAGAATTTTAGCAGTATTAGAAAAGAACTCAAAATGAGCTGACAAGGAAACTTCCTATCTTTTGGCTTTTTTAATTGTTGAAGTGTATGGAGTCAAAATTAAAGCTACTAACAACCAGTTTTTAAGGTTGTTATTAATTAAAACATCTGTAATTTTTAATAAGCATCATGTTTATGAGGAAATGACAATTCAGATAATAAGTATTATCTGAATTATCGTTTCCTAGTCATTCCTAGTATCATCAGGGCCGGTGCCAGAGCATATGGAATCGGTGCGGCCGCACCGGCCGGCAGAATTGAGAGAACGCAAAATTTTTAGAACTTTGGAAAGAGCTGGGCGGCAGAATTTTGAAGTTGTAAAGCAGGCACCGTGCGGCAAAACGTCTAGCGCCGGCCTTGAGCATCATTCCAAGTCTTAGTAAATTAGCTTAGAATAATTAGAACTGATTGATAGGAATTTAGCAAAACTGCGCTACAGTAACATATCATTGATAAAAGTATATCCCAGGAGAAAATATTCTTATTATTATGCTATAATGTTCCCTTAAAAAGAATGTAATATTTAGCAATCATACTTAGTATTGCCGATTTTTCAAGAAAAACAAAATTCACAAGGCTTTGCAAGCGAGTACACCATTCAATACTTTACAAATGAGTCGCACTTGATCAAACAAACCATAGGTTTATACACAACCGTCCAGGAGTAATTTAGTCAAGTATTTTTAAAATGTTAATATGCAAAATATAGAATTAATACTATATATGCATAAATTTTAGACTTCAGCCTTCTTGACGTGCTTTCGTGGTGTAGTGGTCTGCACGCTGGGCGCGTATTCCAGAGATCCGCGGTTCGATTCCCGGAGAGGGGGTTGCTCATTTTTCAAGTCTCCTGCTTCCATAAAATATCGAATGTCTCTGCAATCTAAGTGAAGAAATATTCGACATAACAGACATTTAACTTTTTCTTATAATATAAATTTTGCGTGGGAACAGTTTTACATTGAGCTGAAAATAAGTTTATGTATTTTGCAGTAAAAATTTACATTCATTCAATTAATTATTTATGTGTACTGAAAATTGTTTTTTTCATTTTATGGAAAATTTATCTGGCGAAATTGAATTTAGACATTGTAGAATTAAATGTTTTCCATCCTTGGCAAGCAGTAAGGGGCGCGAAATCTTCAGTTGTCCCTGGGCGCTGAAAACCCTAGCTACGACTCTGGCGGTCGCTTAACACTAATAGTTCGACAGGGGCTCAAATCCCAGCAAACAAGCTGGTTGCAAGATAATTTAGTTATTTCTTCATGTGTAAGGTAAATACAATCAAGTTTCCCTTTCTCATACTTCGTTAAGTCCTCCACGAATTCATCCCTTCTCTTAGACAGACAGTTCCCGTGCTTTGCCATGATTCAAATAACCACCAAAGAAGAAATGAGAAGAAAATGCAGTAGATACTAGCTATTCAAGGGATAGAACAGTTATTAATAGATGTAGAAGAGCATTTTTGAAATCATTTCTTGAGTACCAATTCCGGGGAGTTCTAAATCACCGAGAGTTTTTAAATGTAAAATAACTTCAGTGCCTTTAATTGAGTCTGAAAATTGGATTGATGGAGTTGAATTTTTTGAATTTTAAAATTTTCAATTTGCCAGAAAAGACGAATTTTCTGCTCAAGTTCTTCCAACAATATTGAAAATTCAAAATTTGCGAATCTATGGGCAAATCTATGGGCGACGTGCGTCGTTAATTACATCAAATGCTTCTAATAATTCTTCTAATAACTATTTTAGAGTTTAACATAAAAACTCTAAAATTGCAGGGACTGTAAATAATCTAATATTTAGAAATACAAGATTTGACAGTTGAGGAAAATTGAAAAATACACTAATTATCGTAAAAGATGAACTGAAAATAGTTATAATGTAAGAAAGAAAAATTTTCTCCTTTCTTTTTGTTTATTTTCACAATTTAAAAAAAAATGATATAAATCTAAAATTTGGTTACTTAGGGAAATTGCTATAAATTAAGCATAAAACAAATTAGTGCGAGAATGGTTTTGCATACGAACTGCGACTGCAATACATTTCAACCAGTTTTAACCAGCTTCAGATGTTAAAAAGTTCCAGAATTAAGACCTTCTTATTGTAAATCCACAAAGTTTAAATCTTGGCATAAAATTAAATAACTTGGGCATTTAAAGCCCGAATATCGGAAAATATCATAATTAAGAAATTTTAAAATGTAAAAGATTATTACTATTCTAATTTATATTGAAAGTTGTTACACGCCCTTGAAAAATCAATAAGGCAGACATGTAACTGAAATTATTAAATGCCACAAAAATGCAAATATAATGAGACTTTTCTAATGCGACCACTAACGGCCGCTTCAAGCGATTTTTAGGCCACTTCTATAGATGGTTGCATACGAGAGGAAAATGTATAAAAGCCTGTTTGTTTATGTTGTATGAAATACTTTTAGAGTTCACCGTCATGAGATTCTCTGTACTTATATGTAAAACAGTTACAAATAATACGTCTTGATAAAACGTTCTGACATATTTAGGCTTCTAAAATGATGTCAAAAATTTCGAAAAGGAAATGTAACAGAAAAAAAATCCTGATTTGGTTAATTTAAAGCAGTTTAACACATTTATGATAAATAAAACATTAATTAAAGCATCACACGCTTCAGTATGAGAAAAAATTAGCATGATCATCAAATCATATTATTTAAGTTATGGCAAAGTACCATAAGATTATCTGCCGAAGTGAATATGGATGCCTTCATGGAGGGCTGTTTATAGCGAGTAGTTGACAAAAATTATTCCATACGTCTGATAGAAACTGCCTCGTATTTATGTTACACATGGAGAAAAAAACGAAAATTTCCTGGTAAGCAGCACATCCGCCATGGTTTGAACGCCATGGCGGATGTGCTGCTTACCAGAAAATTATCGTGGCGTGCCAGTCGAACTACCAATATTCAACTATTTTTACCTCTCGGCTGCTAGTGGTCAAAGGTCATTTAAGTTATTCTCTGAATTTCAAAGTTATCTGTCTATGCTTTATTACACATTTATTCATGCTCAGATTTTTGGAAACAAGAGATAAATTAAAAACTGGAATTCTAGATAACCAAGTTAAATAATTAAATTTATTTAATTTCCCCATTTTGATACGTTTTACGTTATGAATACGAAAAGCTCCCACGTATGACTTATTTGGATCTCAATTTGGAGAGTAGAATAAATAAGCTTCTTTAATTTGGTTTGGTTTACTTGACTATAACAAAGCGCACGAAAGGTATCTGCCTAATAGAATGGTTGCCTTCGTGGAGGACTTCCTAAGGAAAACTAGCTCGTAACCACGTTATATAGGGGAAAAACCACGAAAAGCTGCTTTGCTAGGAATCGTACCCAGATATAACAACCAGGGTATTCAGCAACTTAACCGCTCGGCCGCTTTTAAGTTTCCATAAGCTCTACACGTAATTGTAATTAATATAACTACTATAAGTAAAAATCCTTTCTAAGATATCCATCAGCCATCCATCAGATTTCAGCCTATCAGCGGCCGAGCGGTAAAGACTCTGAACACTGGTAGTTCGGTCCGAGATTCCAATCCCGCAAACGGGCTGGCTGCATGGGCACTTTCGTGGTTTTCCCCATGTGTAATATGTATACGAGCCAGTTTCCCTTAGAAAATTCTCCACGAAGGCATCCCTCCCTTTAGGTACATAGCCCTCGTGCGCTTTGCCATAATTGAATAATCCTAATCCATCCATGTTTCTAGTTGATTTTTGATATCTGTGAAGATCACCACCCTAGAAAGATGATATTCAGTGCAAGTGTTTGTTTATATTTTTGAAAATGCCGGTCACTTTTGGAAGTGATCGTCTTAAGGAGATGGTAGCCAATCGTTTATGGGCTACTAGATGGTCCGGCTCTGAGTAGGTTACGCATTAGTGCATTGTAAAATGCATTAAATCCTCTCTAATACGATCATCTACGTTTCTAATTATTTTGGTCTTTGGTGGAAGTGGTCATCTTAAAGAGATAATGCTCGATACAAGTGTTAATTTCTACTCTGAGAAATTATTTTGGAAGAGGTCGCCATAAGATGATTCATTGCATATTAAATGTTTAAATCCAGATCGCGTGGTTATGGGATCCATTTTAATTAGATTTTAAAATTTTAGTAAAATAAAAAATCTGAAAGGTTTCAGATTTTAAATTACGTCCAAAGGGGCCTTTTCTTAACATTATGTGTGTTACCTTTATTTATTAAACATCATTTTCTTCGCACTTAAACCATAAAATTCAGTTCAAGAGCAGTATCGCAAAAGAATTTTAAATTGAGCACATTTTTAGAATTTCCGATTCCCAGTCTCACGCGCTGGAGATAAAAATGCTTTTTCTGTACAACATTGCCATGGCTCGCTTTGAAATTCTTGAGTTTGTTAATCAAAAATTCGTTACAAAATATAAAATCGATAATAAAACGAATTCCAGATTTCAAATTTGGGCTTCCAGTTGCCCATATTCGCAGTAGGATTACGTCATTCGAAACTCGATGGCTGTAGGTACCGTTGTTTTATCACAATATTTGGTGGCAACAGTTTGAAAAGTGAAACGGACATTCAGAGTGATTCGACGCAAAATGAAAACATTAGTCCCTCAGAGACTAATAATTTTGAAATAAACCTCTTAATTTTAATAACTGTGGTATTCTTGTTTTCAAACTTAAGTGCAAATTTAAACAAATGTTTCCTTTGCAGATGCGTTACTTTTAATTAAAATCAAATGAGAAAAAAAAAAAAAAAAAAATTATGCGAAAATTAATTAGGTAAAAAATTTAGTCCGATTCTTATCGCAAACCGTAGCTTGAAATTGCATCTACAGCTGTTTCTTATACCAAAGCTCAGGATGAATTAGTTTTCTGTTGTGCGTCAATAAATGTTTCACTAAACCGCAGCTTAAGGCTATAACTACATGCAGTGCGAGGAGAGTAATTACTAAAGACCTGACAATGACCGACGCTGGGCAACCAGCCTTTCCCCCCTGCCGTCCATCGCGAAAGCTTCCCTCTTTAAACAACCCTCTATTTTTAACCTTAGAGAAGAAACTATGGAGGTAGGCTCCATGGAAGAAACAAGCAGCCAACACATCTTCTTGCTTCTATTCGCACATGTTTCCGGTCATCCGAAGTTACGGTTGTTGAGATAAAACTTTTATCACCCAGATTGGCGATCTTTCTAAACATGCCTTATATTTCCCATTGCAAACGAAGGGGGACATTTTTTCCGTTCCTTATTTTCCGGGGATATTCTTTCCGTTTCCCTTTTTTCCGGGTGACATTTTTTCCTACAACCGATACAACCCACCCATCCCGACTCTACGAAACAATGCGTTAGCCTACTTCTCTTTGCATCGTACTTCAAGTAACGATAAATGGCGTCAGTCTTCACTTAAGCGTTTTTTTTTTTTTTTTTTTTCGCAAAGTTGCTGCTTCGTAACCTCTTGCAACGTTAATCCATTTTAACTTTCTCCTTTCAGGCTTTCAACGCACAGCCGTAAGAAAGACCTTTTCAAACGTCCGTCCATTTGTCGGTCTCCGAAGCTTGCTTATAATTAAGAAGAAGATTAGGGCATTCCCCGTATCGAGAACTCAATCTCATTCCGGGTCCACTCCCCCTTTGGGCACATCATGGTGGTTTAACCTCCACTATTACCCTCCAGGAGAGCAGCGCACCACCTGGGGACGAACCCCAGGCAGCACCGGTCGTCTAATGCTCCTACCAGTCGCTTGGGCGAGCCCGTCGCAGCGGGACATTACCCAGCGACCCCGGGGGAGACCCCCGGGTTACTAGAACCACGCCGCGCTAGGACGTGCCAGACTCCGGGGCCGGCCAATAAATGACCTTTCCCAGAGCCTTCAGAACCACCAAGTTCATAAATTTTATACCCCCCGTGGCCGAGACTGCCTAGGTACAGATCCTAACCAGTAGCTTCGCAGAGTTCTCTACGTCGACCCCCGGGGGGAGCTTATAATTAAGGGAAGAAAAATCATTCCCTCTTTTTCTGCAACAAACACATGGGCGAAAAGGATCCTTTATCCTAATCGCGATCTGTTTTACTGCCGCCTAAAGCGCATTTCCTGTCACCAGTTTCTGGTAATTAGGAATAGCCTTGAAGTCGAAATCTCTACATAACACCTGTTGCCAAATCACAGCAGCATGCTTGCAGCCAGATGTTTCAGTTTTTGGAAAGCTTTTACCAAAATTAAGATAAATTTTAATCAACGGCTTTGAAGATAAACGGTAGCAACGGAGAACAACTGATAGCAAGCACGGACAAGAGAAAGGTAGAATTAAGTATTATATCATTATGTTCAATTGGAAACAGTGGACATACATATAAGTACAAATTAGCAACAATGAACATGTACAGGATGTTTGCGTTTTATCGCTTGAATACAGTGAAGAGAAAACTGCAGAAATAATTTGAAAAATAATTTACTATTTAACCGAGAATTACACACATATTGTTCTGGTATGTATGTGTAATCTCACATATAAATCTCTGGAATTGTTGCAAATTATCAATATACGGCCGTTTCTTTCATTCCTTTCAAAATATTACGCTTTGCACCATTACTATAGTGCTCCATGGTGGAGCTCCACGCCGATGGTGGTCTAGATTCCAATCCCGAATTCAGTTCCCGAGCAAGGCAAGACCATTTGTTGTAAGTTCGAAAACGATGGTATTTTCTCCCTCCTTTCTGCATGCCTTCGTGGTGTAACGGTACTCGGCGCGTATTCCAGAGGTTCAGGTTCGAGAACTGGCGAGGACATTGCTCATTTCTTCAGTTTCTTGACATCGAAAAAATTCTAAATGACTCTACAATGGCGCCTGAATAAAAAAGAAAACGGGTGATTATTCTCCATGACCAGGATTGGGCGAATGGGTCCCCTAATCTCCAGTCGGCTCTTAAAAGAAGGAGTATATAAGATATTTTCTCCATCATTTCTGCATACCTCCGTGGTGTAACGGTTAGCACACTCGGTGCATATTCAAAAGGTCCAGGTTCGAGTCCCTTTTTTGCTTGCCATTGCTCATTTTTCATATCTTCTGGTATAAAATAGCCTAATGACTCTACAATGGCAGACAACAAATGAACAGTTACCAATTTCTGTGGTAATTAATATGTTAAAACAGCTATTCCTAAAGATATTTCGTTTATCTTCTTTTCCCTTTCTTTCCTTATTTTCGTTTCTCTTTTTCTTTTATCCTTTTCGTTTATCTTCCTTTCCTTTCTTCTTTATCTTCACACTTCTTCTGAAAATGAGTTTAGAAATAGTTCACTAATCATATTTTCAGACATTATGAAAACAGAAGCCCAGTGCAAGAGATTTTCGTAGCAGAATAGGAAATCAGCAATAGAAAGCAATGGAATAAAATGTAATGCCAGCGTTTTGCTATTAGAAAATATTTTAGATAAATGAATTAAATTAATGCTAATTCAAACAGAAACTCACAAGGAAGAAAAATGCAGGAAATTGGAATAATTAAATTAGTTAAATGAAAATTAAAATAACACTCATAAAAATTTAAATCATTGTTTGTAGATACTACGGGAAACATCTCTTATGTGCATCGAGATGAACTCTTTTCTATACATTTAGAAGTACTAAAAAAAGCAATATTTCTACGAGAAAAATTAATAAAAAAATAAATATTTATTTATTTATTTTATTTATTTATTATTTTTTTTTAAATTTCCCTTTTTTACGCCTTTTACGAATATTTATTTTTAACTTCCTTTTTTACCTTATTAATTAATTTCTACTTAAGTTTGGTTAATTAATTAATTAATTCTCAATCACCTTCTTTTGTTCTACGAGGTTTTTTACTATTTTTAAATCTTTCTGCTTGAAGTACATTAAAACTGACTTCTTTATTTGCTTTTCATTTTCTGTATTTTCAATTTTGTAATTACTAACATTTTTAACAAAGGCGTCTGAATTATGTTTAATGCCAATAATATAAGATAGCAATTTATTCTTCAAAAACTCGCGTCATGCGCATAATGTCACATCCGGAAAATTACTTAATTATTAATTTCATAAAACGAGAATGTATGGTATCACATGTAAAAGATACATACTGAATTACCTATTATCCTCGTTAATTAATTAACGATTTGTAGGAAAATCCCACTTAATCCAAAAATAGCTTTATGTACCTAAAATGAAATCTTCAATTTTTTAAATGAATGATAATGTCTAAAATGCAAGGGTTGAACAAAAAGTAGTGAAAAAGCATCGATAGTTCTAAAACCTTTATCATCACAGGTAAGAATATTATCACCTGGTAAGTCTACTATCTTCTGTCAAATTTCTGGAGGGCTTCATACACCAGTATCACGTGCACTTTTGTTGATGCTCCTCAGTGATATCTCACAGATTCATACCAAAAGAGAATAGCGAGAATTCCAGTACTTTCTATTGCCACCGTCGCGAGAGTTCCGTGACAATGCTCGCATTATGACATCGCGCATTGTTATGAATCAGGATGACCTAAGACATCATCTGCTTCCAACAAAGAGATGACATTTGTTGGTGATGAATCGCATCCTCCTCCGTGAAAAAGTTCATTTTCATAAATGGCACTGGGAGGTACAGGAGCACCCGTCGTACTCGCGGGATATGAGTCCCTGTGATAATGATCGCTTCTTGAAAAGTGAAAAAACACTCCATCACAACAGTAGAGAATAAATCACAAAAGCTCCATCACAACAGTAGAGAATAAATCCTCCCTGCTTTACTCAGACTTATCGATATGCGAAAGTTAATTAAGTTGTAAGGTTTATCCTAAGCTATCTTTAGTTAAAGTTACTTTCCTGTCCCTTCTAATTTCAGCTTACAAATTTCCTGCCAGAGTGTGTTTAGAATTGCGGTTAATGCAAATGAAGGAAGAGCGGTAGTCAAGTCGAAGTTCCACTGACTTCGTTAGACAGCCAGAGATTCTGACTAGCGCGCGTTCGCCTTTTGGCTACACTCTCTCTAAGCTATTACTACGCTCGGCGGTATTTCGGGCCCTTGATAGCTTCGCCGTTTAGTTAGCATTTAGGAGCAAACTCCTGCGGAATTTGGATAGCTTCGGTTATATCATTTTAGTTAAGAATTAGTTGAGTTTGATTTTCTTAGTACTCTTGAGTTCAAGCCCAAGTGGAGGCTTTTCTGTACGTCCTGAGAAAAGGACCAACTGTTAATTCTTATTTTGAGCAATAAAGGGTAATTAACCCTTCCTGAGTTTACGTTTCTGTTTCCTGGGCTAAGGCGATTATTCGCTTACCAGTTCTCAAAGTTTCACACACATAGCTGAAAAGCCAAGGTTGGAACCCTATAAAGTAGAATGTTCTGTAGCTCTAAAATAGATGAAAAAACTGCACTTTGAAAAATGGACTGAAGCTGATAAAATTTAACAAAGACCGGCAAAAAGGATGCCATCTTGTAAAGAATTAAAGATGTGGTGCAACGTTTAAGTAATCTAAGATCCCAAAAAGCTATTTGATTCCAGGCGAAGGCTCAGTTTTTTTCATTGCTCGCTTTTGACCGTTTTCTGGCCCAAAATATCACTTCCTTACAAGATTCAAAACATTGGCTGTAATTTTAATAAAAAGGGTTGAAAAACGACACACACCTATAGTTTTGCTAAGAAAAATATTTCATCAAATAGGATTCGAACCTAATATTTATTCGAACCTAAAGTTCATCAAATGGCGATTCACTTCTAATTTTCTTTGGAGTTTCGAGAATCCAGTTTCATTTAATATAAATAGTGGGATTCTATAACCTTTTTCTGAATGAGAATATATGATCCGTACTCCCGTTTTAGGGAAAATCCGAGTTTTAGAAAACACTAAATATATGTTTGAATTAAGTCAAGCATAAATTCTAAAGCGGTTTGAGATTGACGCTAATCATTCCTGTGAAGACGTGGAGCTCCAGATCATCAACAATGAAAAAAATCCATTATTACAAACATTGCTTGTTCTAAACTAGCAATACCAATTTACAACCCATGCTACAGAACAGACGCAGTGTCTCTAGCAAAATATTGCATAGAAGCTGCGTCTATTCTGTAACACAAGTTTCTATTCTTTGAGTTTTCCGGTCGCAGAGTTTGCTAGTCCAGCCTCGATTTTTTGCATTTCATAATTTTCATCGATTTCCGGTGATCGTTTAAAAATGCCAAGAAAGTAAATGAGCGCTATGATTTTATGAAAAATTTAAAGGACATTTAAAATTAGAGTCATATGATCTTATGAAAAATTAGAGTTAATCAAATTAGATACTATATTATCTAGCGATAAAATGAAACAAGGCTGTCGACTTTGTAATACTATTCTTTTATTTCTTACAGAGGTAGAAGTGGCATCAACTAGCATCTAACTATCCAGAACCACGAGGATATACGTATCGCATGAGGCTGAAGATATGAAATCTCTATTTCATATCTTCAGCTATCTCTATTTAAAATAGGTTTTCTTTTCTTTTTTACTTATTCTAGGATTGATCGTTACATTTTATAAAATTTCATCGTCTTGTTTTTATTTGTTGTAATTATGATGTGTTCTAACAGTAGGTATTAGGTTAAATGGAATTTGAAGAAGTTTTCAGATGTAAATGTTCGAGAATGTATGAAGCAGATTGTCTAGACATAAAACAAAGTTTCATTGTCTACTAGGAAGTTTCCAATTTTTAAAGATTATTTGTAAGCCTTTTGAACTTCGAAAATAAATTACATTATGATCCTAAACAGATGAAGTCTGTCAATGTACAAAAGAGAGTAAATCCATCTAATCGATTATCTATCAGCTCAGTTTCATTGGAGAAATCAGCACAGCATCATCATTCAGCATTATTCTCTACTATTAGAGAAATTTTTCCAATGTAGAAGCTGACTAGCATTCGCGTTACATTGAATCTAATGATGTTAGAGAGAAATTTCCATTATTTATTTTTATTTAACGCTTTATTTATTTATTTATTTATTTATTGGTAAAATAATAATGTTTCATATTCCCAGGTCGATTTTCGTTACTAGATAGAGATTACTTTCCTTGTAAACAAAAAATCGAATCAAATCTCTGAAGAGATGTAACATCCTAGCTAAATCAGAAGTCTTTGAAAGCTAGAATACTTAAGAACTTTGTAGTAAATTATCGCATTGTTCTCGCATTTAATTGACGAATCCGAAAGAAGGGTAAAATTTACCCTTGATTCCAACTCAAGATGATTCACAGATGGCCTCTTCTCGGGCTTATAGTATCAGGTTCAATGTTCCGTCTTACTTTCTTCGGGAACATGCAAGGACCTGACTCGGAACAGAGAGCTTACTAAAGCTATGTTCAATAACTGTGGGAAGTAGACAGGATACACAAGAAGGGTATACAAAACCCTTTATTTTTCTCTATTTACAATAACTTCCGTACTTCGGAATACAAAGACCCACTACTTGTGGTCTAAACGTAAAAATATAAAAATAAAACTAAACTCTAATTTAACTTTAAAATAGTAAACGTGGAAGATTGGCCTTATATTAACAGGAAGCGTATGTAGTACAGAGAACTGTGAACACTACAATACGTTTAAAGTTATCAAGAGGATTAAACCTCTGGCCTGGAAGGCAAATAGCAACTGAGTAAAACTTCTAAGGTAAGCGGCCTGCTTCGACTAACTGCTTCCTCTCTCTCGCTTGGCAAAAAGCCACAACTTAAATACTTGGCGTTCGCCAGACAAACTTTGCATAAATACGTTAACGCTTATAATTCTGGCCGGAAGTAGAAAATAAGAAGTGATAGTAAAGATTTAAAATAAAATAAACGTTAGTAAAACTTAAGATCCTTACAATAGTAAGTCTCGACTTGGGCTCTAATTTGAGGTAGAAATAAGAAACTTATCTAATACTAATTAAACTAAAACAGCCGAAGCTGCTCAGAAATAACTAACAGAGTTGGCTCTTATTAAAGATCATCGGCGAATACTAATAGACTCGTAACAAGACGGCCCAAAAGTCTAAGTTTAAACTTAAGCAAAGACGTGGCCTGAAGGCAGAATACACTCTACTAGGCTTTTCTAAGCTATTCTACTTAAGTGACCGGACTTCAACTTAATCAGTTTTGTATAAATGAAGTTTCTACATCATTTACATAAAAGGTGATTCTGAAAACTCATTATGGTAGGGAATCGTACGTGTGAAATAATAAAGAAAAGGGGTGTTCCAAAATAAAAATAACTATTAGGAAACTAAAATAACCCCTACAAAGAAACTGATAGATTTGCTATAAGCACTACTTAAAACTAATAGACTTTATTATTTCGGGAAAATTTATATTTTTCAATTGCTCAAGTCTTTCCAGATGTTTTACTTTTTAAATTGTTCACATCATATAGTGGAGAAATGTGCCGCCCAGACGGAAAAGTGATTAATGACTGTAACTATCTAACCGAAGGGACCAGGTTCGAATACCAGACAAGGCATGTATGTAAATTGCCTATTAAGCCCATAGTGTCCGTGCGGCATTAGAGGCACTCAAAATATATATTGAGCCAAAAGTCCTCTCGAGAAATTAGTGTTAAAGAAAGAGAGGTGGCTAAGACCCTGTGATCACCCCCGGAGTGTTCTGCCTCAAAATTGTGGCGGAAGCTTAATAGTTAGCAAGGTTGAACAATATTTCATCCACCTATTGTACTACGGAGGTGATGACTTAGCTTCTACCTGTACCTATCTGTCCATTCATAGGAGGCAATGGTGGCCCACTTATTAGTAGGTGCTCCCATAATAAAGTGACCTTCATTTCTGAGCTTAATAGTGGGCAATGCCTATAACGGCTGTTGCCCGCCTTTGGAAAAAAAATTTCTGGAGTAACTTCTTCCCTTTACGCTGCAAAATATCTTCTATTTACGTACGTTCCCAATAATAATAATGCATTCCTAACAATCTTGCAAACAAAAATGATAAGATTTTACTCAATTTCTCTGATTTTGTTAGGATATCTTTAGAGATATACGCGTCTACAATTAAGTCAGAGAACAACAGAAATGTCACCAATAATATTCAATTTTGAAGTATCAAATTGTTCGGTGTATGAGGCAGCTATCACACATCCGTTTGTTTCGGAAAAACAACTGTTTTGAAAAAATTTTCTGCTTTGTGACAACAGCCAATTGCCACAGATCGCTTTGGTGTTAACACAGGGAAAACTGGTTCTCCATTATAAACAAGCTGATAGCATTCGAAGCTGATGGCTGATTGGTTGAAAACGAACAACTTGCAATTTTTTCCGAAAGGAACGAAAAAATCACGCGTATTTCTTTCAGTAGTAAACCATGTAGAAAAACTGTCCGAAACAGTTATCTGTGTAAAACAAATTCTTGTGTGATATAGGCCTTTCAGACACACTACTTCTTTAAAACTTTGACCTCTCGAAACTGCGTGCGCCTTATACAACGGCGGCCGGCGTTGCGACGAACGAAATCAAGGTGAAAGATTGTCTACGACGCTTAGAAGGCGCGAGTGATAACCGTTAGAATGTCAAGGCTTCAAGTCACTTGTTCTTTTAGAAAACCGATATGTCTGAAATTCTATTTGACACTCACATTTTCTTTTCCACCCATTCATTAACGAATAACGTTGTGTGAAAGTTTCAAATGATATTTTTTCTAGTTCATAACAAAGAAGTTTTCTCCTGAGTGTATTTCATATTTAGGTAAAGTCACTTTAAGCTAAAGATAAGGAAACGCAAAAGAATCCTTTCAGAACAAGATTGTCTCCAATAAACATTAACTGATACAATACATTTGGAGAAACTGCATCTTAGGCTGTTGTGTGACTTAGGAAGTACATAGATGAGATTCTGCTGACGAGGCGAGTTCTGACATTGATGACGAGTTATATATTGAAGAAACGTTGGTTTCAATTTCCTAAAGTAATGATGTTCTCTTATTAAATTGTAATACAGCAGGCTAATAAAGACCAGTCCGTCAATGAAACAATTCTTTATTTTTTAACTTTTCGACTCCCAAAATATAGGTGCATCTTATACATGAGACTATCATCTTATACAAGGGAAAATAAGGTATGGAGTTTCCTCTTGTTGTCGGTTTTGTTTTATTATAGCGATACTTCAGTTCTGAACATTTGTTTTTCGGTAGATGAGCTGGGACCACAGCACATCCGGTTATTTGTAAAATCACTTTATATAAATTGCTTTTTAAAAACACATTTACATTTACTACAATGCAAGTAAAAGAATTTTTATTTTGTTTATATAAGGTAATTTATTTCAACAAAGTTAATGTAATTAAAACCATTTTTATTTCCGTAAAATAAAAAGTTACAAATACATTTCATTTTGAAAAAAAACTGAAAAGTAAATCTGCTTTTGTTTCTCAAAGACGCAATCTTTTAATACTTCAACTAAAATAATAAAACGAAATAAATTAATTTTCATTTTCCTCAATAAAGAACTAAATAAACACTATTGTTATCTTTATTACGTTAAAATTTTAAAAACGTTACACTTTTATTAATTTAGAAGTCAAACATATTTTCAGAGGACTAGTTTCGATGGTTTTACCGAACCATCATACCCAGCTGCCAAAGCGCAAATGAACGAGATTAGATATATAGTGATTAGATATCAAAATATAAGATAAGAATGGCTAGACAGGAGTTAAGCTACGGGCGCTGTCTATTGATGAAACGAGAAAGAAAACATAATTTCTTTAAAGGCTGAAAGCAAAGATGGATTGGAATTAGGGTCGTTAACTAGAACAGAAAGATTATCTTAATATGGAATGCCTGTAGAAATGGAAGATGTTTTTTGAATAATTTTGGATGCAGAAAAATTGAAAGTATGATTTTGGGACCAACAATGCTGGGAAACAGAGGACCTAAACGTTTCCTTTTTCCTAAAATGTGCCTCATGCTCTTTAAAGCAAAGTTTTAAGACACTCTTAGTTTGACCAATCACACTCGCAAGGAATCCTGTAAATACCCCAGAAATTCATACGCGGAATGGGTCCTTAAGTATGGAACTCGGAATTTTATGGATAGGAGAATAAACGACCCAAAAGTTAAATTTTTGTAAAATACGTGCAATTTCATAGCTAACTGGTGGAAAGCTAGGAATGACAACAGAATACTTGTTCGGCGTGTTATTTTATCTTAATCTTCATTACACTTTTCTTAAACAACACGCACAACACACATTAATATACACATCTTCTTATATTTACTACATTATATGCGTTATTTATAATTTTTATTATGTTATTATATCCAAGAATAAATTAAAGGTATGTACATAAATTGAAAATTAATGTTTTTCTGTTTCGGTCGAAAGAAAGAAGAGCAAACCAAATGATTAAAAATTCTCAGGTATCTACATATTTTGTCACTTTACTAAAAATACTTTTTTAGTATTTACTGCACCACCACAACAAATTTCTTATGTTACTTCAATTTTACCTTGGGCAGGCAAATGTTTCAACTTCTCATCATTGGATCATCGGAAATCATTGGGAACTAGTGTGCTAATTACTGATGTGAGTTTGTACACATATTTAGGTTGCTACTATCAGTTTATCGATAAGGATAGAAACATAAAAAACTCACTTGAACTTTGATTTTTGAAGAAATATAACTGCAACCTCTCTTTGACATTATTCTCATTGACATAGAATTCCACTCGAACTCTGAAATATAAAAAAGTCGCATTAGTAAATTTTCATGACATAAGAAATGAAAAATATAAAAAAATATATTTCTAAAAATAAATAAAATATTCTTTGAATACTATAGCTTTGCTGCTTGTTTTCCAAACATGTTATATATTTTCAATGAAAAAGATAAAACGAACATCATAGAAATGTTATATTAAGTTAACTGTTCACAATGAGTAATACAAAAGTCAATCAAAAACTAGATAAATTTTAAGAATATATATTTTTTCAGTGAAAGGGACGCTGCAATTAAATAAAACTATGAAAATGAAACACTGAAAATTTCATTCTTTATATTCCTACAAATTTCAGTGTATTTTTTATGCAAAGCATAATGTACCAGCAATGATTCTCAGTTTTTCTAGCATCATGCAAACTCTTTCACTTCTGCTAGACGATCATCCCCCCTCCTTTCTAAAATTCAAAAGTACATATACATCTACTTAAATTTAAATTATTTAAAATTTTTTAAATAAATTATACAAGAAAAAGTATAGAAAATGTTGATAAATGCCCAAAACTTTTAAAAGAACTTTTAATATTTGTAAAATAAACTAATACTTAATAGGTTATAATGTATTTCTCACGCCTTCTTAACATGCCTTCGTAGTGTAGTTGTCAGCACACTCGGCGTGTATTTGAGAAAACCGTGGTTCGAGTCTCGGGGAGGGCATTGCTCATTTTTCATGTCTCCTGCTTCGAAATAACTTAATGACTCTACAGTGGGGCTCGAACTAGAAAGGATGGTGGATAATGATACTCTACCACCAGGATTTGGCGATTGGTCCCCTAATTCCCGAATCGTTCTTTAAAAGGGGGAGTATATAAGGTAATTTTCTCACCTTCTTAGCATGCCTTCGTGTTGTAGTGGTCAGACCACTAGGCGCGTATTCGAGAGATCCGTATTTTGAACCTCGGCGAGGGCAATGCTCATTTTTCGTGACTTCTGCTTCGAAATAACCTAATGAACTAAAAGGCAAACAAAAGATTGACAGAATTACCCTTGAAACTATGAAATTCCCCCCCCCCCGAGGATATTGAGAACCCCTGTGTTAGACAGAAACTCTGTACGCTCAGATGCCCAACATATGGCATTAGGAATGCTTTTTGCACATTAAGCTAATGACATGAAATTTAATTAATACCGTAATTTAGTTTAATATTAAATTCGTATTTGTAAAATTTAAGTTTAATTTAAGAATTCAAATCATCATTATAAATTAGGAAGCCTGTTGTAACAATGCAACACCAAAACAAAAACTGTATTAAGGAAAATCCTGGGAATTTGAAATTATCCTAGCACATCACAAAGGATGCCAATTGTAGTAAAATCGTTGAACACTGATAGTTCGACATGGGTTCGATTTCATGCGAAAGGACTGATGTATGGGCATTTTCATAGTTTTCCTCATGCGTAATATAGAGATAAGGCAGATTCCCTCAGAAAATACATCTACAAAAGCATCCCTCTTCTTAGGTTTGCTTTGCCAATAACCAAATCAACTAAATTAATTATATAAAAAAACTATTGTCTTTGTAACCATTTTCATTTTAAAAATAGCTTTTTTAAAATCATTAATTAACTGGAAGTATCGCAGAAATCTTAATAGTATTTCTGCTTTGAAATCTTATAAATGTAAATTTTCTTTCAAAATTACAATCAGGCTTTATATAAATTTAGATGTTAACAACTCACATGAAATTATGTGCAGGTAAATAATTTGATTTTAAAGCTTGATATAGCTTCATTTAATGCTTCACTTATGCGACTGCAAATTGTAGTAAAAATAAATCAAGAAATAAAAATATTGAGAAGTATAAGTAACATTAAAAAACTGCATTGTTTCGAAAAATAAGTATAAAATTATCATCATTAACCAAACAACTATTAGTATTTCTTATTTTTCCCATCATGCTAAGCGAATTCTAGATATTTCTAATATCGTATTTTATTGAAATCGATTACTTTTGGCCAAAGTACAGAAAACTTCTATCTGCAATCCGGAATCTCCGGCTTCATAAATAAAGCTACTCTAAGTATTGGAAGCTTTCCAAATTTGAATGCTTTGAATTGCTATATCAATAGTTAGAAAATTCAGGTAAATTTTAACTTTAAAAATATGTTCGTAGCTAAGGTATATTTAGGTATATTTTTATCTAATATACCTAATAGATTTAGGTATATTTTTTATCACATTTAAATGTGATAAAAATATACCTAAATCTAATAACTTCCCATATTCATATCTAAAATGAAATAATAACCTAACAAACAACATACATGACAGCACTATTTAAGAAAAACATGAACTGGTAGTGTTTGAAATTACAAATAGCAGAAGGAAGGCAACAGAACTAAAATTTCCAATTAATAAAAAAATATTTGTGTTTTTTAAATAGTAAGCAATTAAAAGTGCAATAATTATGGATTGCAGTATTTACTAGTAATGCTGATGATCCTTAACACCATTTCTTTCGATGATATGTTAATGTATTTATTTATTTTTAGTTTCTACATTTTAGAATAGTGGTAGATTACAATGATTATTTCATGCACTTTTTATAATCAATAACTTTCCTTTTTGTTACTGTACAAAAATAATTGAAATAATATAGTATACGATAGTAAGCTAAGTACGTTAAAGTAAGCTCTTCGTTAAATAGCACACGATGAAATTTTTGTTTCTATTTATTATGAATTTCTTTGTTATCACAAGCACATAAAAAGTAAACGAAGAAAATAGAATATACTTATATTTAATACAAAATAAAACCTGATTTCCAACATTCATTTATTGAGATAATCTAATAAACATACATAACGGCAATATTTAAAAAAACGCGAATTACACAGTGTTTGAAAGAATAGATTCCAAACGAAAAGTAAAACTGCAATTTGCAATCAATAAAAATATTTAGTGTTTTTTAATATTACACAATTAAATATCACATAATTATAGATTACAATATTTCATAGAAATGGTAATGTTTCCTTAACACTAGTTTTTCGATCATACATTTCATACACTGTTTAAAATCATTAATCTTTTCTCCATACTGTACAAAAGAAAATATACTCTAGAATGTGCATTATTATTATATGAATTAATTCTGAAAGCTAACTTTTTAATATGTCCACAATAATCGATTAATATGAATGATATCCAATATAGCACTTATAACGTTATAACCGAAGCACAAAGCTAGTACGTTTATATTATTGCACTGCTGGAACCGCAGCGATTGTAGACAAACACTATTTCCACAGAGACACTATTTCACGAACACTATATTCCACAGACCACATTAGACCACACAGACACTATTTCACGAACACCAGATTCACGATGGCAGATATTCACACACAAAATAAGCAGAAATTCAGCATTCTGACGATAATTTCACTCACTGAAGGCAGTTGAAGTAAATAGATACAGAACAATGAGAAGATTCACAATGCGTTCTTTGATTCACAGTGCATTACGTTTGCTTTTAATATAAGCAATATTATTTATATCAGCCATTGCTTGATTCAATTTCCAACGCTGAGTCTTTTCAAACGCCTTATAGATGGCATCTTTACCCAATGACTTGAAAGAACTGCTAGAATCTGAATTAATTGCGCACAGGGATAAATAGAAAGGGCTACCTCATTTCTTTGTTCGATTCCTCGTCGACGCGAGCCTAATGGGGAAAATTAACAGGCAGTAATCTGACGTCACTGTGATGCCACCTGTTATGATTTCCCGCGTTTAAAACTGTAGTTTCATTCAGCTGCGAGACGATTTTCTAGAGGTTACATATCCCAAATTAAATTTAATCATATATATATCCGTGTTCTAATAATGTATATATTTAAAATAATTTATATATATGTAATTTTAGTCAGTTTTTATTTTAAATTCTATATTGTAAAGTACCATTTACGTAATATGGCATTTTGCGCTGTAGTAACTTGCCGTAGCACTTACAGAAGTACGAAAGGGTGAGATATTTTATTTCATGGGACCAAAGGATCCAAATGAACTTTTGCTTTTGACGAAAGAATGGATACACAAATGTCAAAGAGAAGATTCTATTAATGCGAAGAGCGGAAAAATCTGCAGCTAACATTTTCTATGCAGTGTTTATGAAGATGATATGAAAAATCGCTTGTTTGGATAGCCACAAAAAGAAACTGTTGAAATGGAAAGCTGTGCCGAAAGTAAATTATGATGACAATAATAAATCGAAATTGATGATGACAATAATAAATCGAAATTGATGATGACAATAGTAAATCAAATTTTAATGATTTTGAAATAAAACTCACAAATGAAAATATAGATATTCCTGAATGCCCTAAGTTTAAGGATAAACAAGAATGCATTGATAATTTGAAGAACAAAATAATATCCTCAGAAAATTATATTAAAGTATTGAAAAAATAGAGAAAAGAAAAATTTTAGAATGTTTGTTCAGTGGCAACGAAGGTGGACGACATCTAGACAGAAACTGGTATCAGAAATTAAAATCTCAAATAGCGAAATTTTTTTTTTTTTTTGTGGGGGAGGAAGCACAAATCGGAGAATTTGAAAAAATGTCTAAAGCCTATTTTTATAAAGACGCAGATTAATGTATTACTGAAAAAGAAGGAAAAAATCAGGTGGACTAGTTAAGATATTTCACGTTGCATTGTCATAAGAGCTCTGTCATCTTAAAGCTATGATTTTTGGAAAGAAAAAAAATTAAGAAAAAAACTGGAATATCTTTACCTAGTATTAGCAAATTAAAGAAATGGTGCGCTAAATTTTAGTGTAGTCCAAGAATTCAAAGTGATGTTCTTACTCTAAAGAAGGAAAGAGGCGAATATTTGTATTCTGTAGAAAAAATATGCGTTCTCAGTTTCGACGAAATGCATATAGATTGAAAACTCTGCTATGACTTTCAGCACAGCTGGACCAAGTTCTCGGTTCTTTTCAAAATGTGCAGTTTGTTTTAATCAGAGGTCTCATTTCGCGCTCTGCCTCAAATTACTGAGAAACCACGTTTTAGATAAAGGATTTGTTTTAGAAGATGGAACTGTTTTAAATTTTGTTATTATTAAAGAGGTTTTAAATAGAGATTGAGAAGAAATCAAATTATGTCACAAACTAAAACCGAATTATTTAATAGCCAAGGGAAACGAGAGACAAAAAGTCGCTCCAGAGAAAACATTATTTTCAAAAGGTACCGCAAAAGGTATACTCCACCCCACAGGAAATCAAAAAGCATCTGATTTCTATGAGTTAATCGATAATATCTTCGGTATTATGAATAGTACCAACAAGAATAACAAGTATTTAACAAACTAATTTTGTTAAGTACTTGTTAAAGTTGTTCTTATTGTATCCTTTGTAACTAACTATTGATTAGATTTTGTGCTAAATTAGCATTCTGGATAAAATATAATAGTATAAAACATTAAAGTAATTGGCATAAAAAGACTTGCTTCCTTTACTCACACTTTTGAAAAATTAAATAACTGTATTAGGTACTCTGAGTAAAGCTATTTTGTCAAAATTAAGGTAACAATCTTACATACATTTATTTAATTGTAATATAGATATAAGTATAAATTACAAAATTATTATATTAAATCGGAAGAGAATGATAACAATGTAAAATTTACAATTAGGCAAAAAATCAAATGTAGGTTAGCAGAAATGTTGCCATATATGTCATATATGTTTAAAACTATGTCAATGTAAAATTGTTTTTTTGAGTAAATTTAAATAGCTGCTATTATAGTTATCTTAGAAGCAGTATAAAAATTCTCTCAGTTCACATGCAGATAAAGAAATGATTAGATATAAACGTTCATTAAATAAAAAACCTGCAAATAAAAATTTAAAAAAACCCACGGAACTTTATGTTAAAAGAGTAGCACATTTTATCTATTATTTTAAAATTGAGTAAGTATTATTAAATTTTTTAATGGTTCAGTCTAAAATGCATAAAGCAGTAACATTGTCTCTTCCAAATTATAGCTATCTTTCACACACAGCGCATTTCAAACGCTGGTTCAAAATCGCTAATTTTCAAGCTGTGAACTGCATCTGCGCGCTCAGTGTCATCATGACTACGTCATCACTTCTCACTTTCTGCTTCAGGGGGAAAAGCTGTATGAGCTAGCCCTTCTCTTCTAAGTCCTGAATTGCGCAGTTGTTTGAATTTGGTAGCTAGCCAAAACGCGCAAATCTCGAGATGTTCGTTAAAAAGGCATCCGTTAAATAATGTATGTTTCTCCTTCCGCCATATATATTGGACAGCCGTGAATTCGTCCTTACTTTACTTTCGTCCTTCCTTTAAAATACGAAATAAAGTCATATTTCAGTAATGAAATAGTTGCTAACACGTGATTTGCACTGATTTCGGAAATATGATTTTTTTAGTATATAAAATGCATAACCTACTTTATAGATTAATTTCATTTTTAAATATTTTGCTATAATATTTATAAAATATATTTTAAGAATTAATTATTTTAACAAAATTTTAAACAATTACTTAGCACGTAATTTTAGTACTAATTAAATTTAATAAATCAAAAATATTTATATTAAATTTACATTTCATTACATGAATCTACCTTAGATTAATATACTATTTAGATGAAATAAAGTAATGAAGCATTGCAAAGTAAATCTTATGCGGACTTCAGATTCTTGAAAGGGCAGATTCAGTCTCTTTTCATTCTAAAAATAATACTGATGAACTAAGAAAAAATGCTAAAACAACCACTTCTAGAAGCCGTCATCATGACGTTTCAGCGACGTCGACAAATTGCCAAGATGCAACGGCAAATATTTTGCGTCTTTGCAACGTTGTAAAGACGACGTAAAAGTTACCACGACCACTTTGCAACCTCTCGAACCAGTTTACAACGTCGTGCGCTACTTGGGCTCTTGCTCGAACAGAGAAAAGAATTTATGGCCAGTCAGATTAATGCTACGAAGTACTTGTATTTCTTATTGCTATGGAGGTCTGCTGAGACCTAAATTATGGTATGGTATTATGGTTTTGTTCATAATTTATTACTGAAGTTTCGTTGTTACATTGTAGTTTCGTAATCGAGAGTGATACGTTTCAAGATTTATTGAATTACGTCAAAAATCATCAATATACATAACGCTAAATTTGCGACATAGAAAAATATGGTAAACTGATGAATTACACACAGTAAGACTTTACCCTCTCAACAATAACAATATTATGCATTCCATACTGCATTATATAATTAAAATGCATATTCTATTACTCCCTTTCTACGATACCCATGAAAGCAAAAGAGGCTGATATTTTAAGATCTACCGTAAGTAAATTCCCATACCAATGAAACATTGTTTCTCATATTGAATATCACGCATGATTTCAAATGATAATCGTCATTGTTATAAACGTTTCTATCAAAACACTCCATGAGCAAAAGAACTTCGATCAGAATGGCGGCACACTTACTTTTTCTATGGTCGAAACTGTTATGAGCAGACGGTACTAGGCAGGCAAGAGCTCCTACATTTCACCTAAACACCCACGTTAAGGAGTTTTACCTACTTAAAGTTCAATAGATACGTTTTTCATTCAATAGATATTTTGCGGCCAATGAACTATCCTTGCTTCTGATTTGACAATTTGAGGTAAAGTCGCAAAAAAATTGTGAAAAATTAATTTGTGGCTATGAAAAACGTGTCTGCACTTTTTTCAAGATACTGATGCTTTTATTACTTTAGAGGTAAATACTGTGAATCATCTATAAGAAAGTGATAAGAAAACTAAACAAAAAGTATTACTTAAATAACAAAAATATTATTATATTGAGTTTTCAGTTAAGTAATTTGATTATAAGTTTTATTGGGTTTGGAGAACTTTTACTTTGTTTTACTGATTATTATCTCTAAAACTCTAATAGCAACTAAAATAAAATTCATTCATGCTAGGCACTCTGATTAATTTATTTTATTTTTTGCATAAATGATTTAGTTTAAACGTCTTTCAGCAGTAAACTTTAAAAGGCAAATAGTTTTCCCATGAATTTTAAATGCACAAATCAATGATCGTTATGTGTAACGATCATGAATATAAAATTTTAGTATATAGTTTCTTGTTATGGTTACAAAAAACATTTGCTGAGGCTATATGTTTGTTCTAGTTTACAAGGCACCGTACTTGTAAAAATTGACAGTACAATTTAAATGCCAACATTCAGAAACGAATGATCTATATTCCTTTCTCTCAGATTAAAAAGTTTTAGTCTTTCTTAACATATTCAAGGTAGAGCAAACTATCTTTCACAACACGCTGGTTACTTCACATTTTCCCCAAATGACATAGAACTATGTGTTTAACTTTAGCCACTCATAAAACTTCAAGTTATATTTACCTAATGTTTGCTTAATAGCCTTAAAAAACGTAAAAGCAAAAATGTATTACTTCACAGAGAAAATGGAACACTCCGAAATGCATTAATTATTGAACAAATGTAGAGGGCAGTAATCGAAGAAGAATGTGCAGCTCGTACATTTGAGCGTTTAAGAAGAATGCCATGATGGCGCATTTGGAGGCCATGAAATTGCAACCCTGAAATCTACACTTGACAATATTCTGCGATATACGGTGGCAGGATTCGAAGTTCTGATATCGCAGCAGACTTTCTTTTGGATAACGCAGGTTTACAACCATGTTGTCAATCTTGATTGTCTTTATTGTGACTTATCTCTCTTGCCTGACAGTGACATCAGAACAAGCCCATGAAGTTCATCGTGGCAAGGAGAGCAAGATTACGCCTGTCGTTGGCAAGAGCCTTGAGCACCATACAGGTGACAGGTCGACTTCGCTCAGTTTCGCCCCCACTAAGTGAAGAAGAGCATCCTATGGTGAGGGGTCTGAAAGACTTCCACTTTTCTTCTCCTACCAGCAACCTCTTCATAGGACTTCCGGCTCGCCGCAGATTTAGAGTGCCCCATGTTTCACAGACACTATACATTTACAAACATTTATACCTTCTCCAGGATTCGATCATGAGCCCTTCGATTTAGCAGTAGGCTTTCTAACCACTATACCGTATGGGCGGTTTCTGTGAAGACATGACCGATTCATCATTTGAAAAATCTTTGCGATATGTTCGTCGACTGAGTGCTCTCTGATGTCTTCGCATTGTGGATAAATCGGAACCTTGGTGACTAATTCATGCCCTGTATCATAGGATAGTACTCGAGCATTCAGTGAATGGCAATTATCTCGAATAAACGCTTCTATTTGCCCCAAAATGAAGTCATACTTCTTTTTGTACGCTCAACTACTCTGTATGTTCAATATATCATTAGGTCCAAGTTCGAATCTCGAAGAAGGTATGGATAATTTGTAAATGTGTAGTATCTGTGTAGTATGGGGGCTCTTTAAAACACTCACAAGCCGAAAATGCTCTCGAGAGGTTTGGTAATAGAAGAACACAAGTGGTAGACCCTCATATCCGGCTCCCGATATGTTCATCAAACCTTGGAGGCGGAGCTTCCGAGTTATTGCGGTGGGACTATATCTAAACGAGCAGTGATGTAATTTCAGGCTGCTACGTATTCCTATCTGTACCTATTAATTCAGTAAATAATTGTTTAAAATAACATATCGCTATTTGTGTTTCAAGTTACGCGTCATTTGAAACACGTTTTCATATCACAGCATATTCTTCATGGAGCAGCGCATTCGAGTGCATTTTAAAGACTACATGAAATAACAGTTTGTAGTTTTTAATTAAATGCGCAAATATATAATACATGACGTTTTGTTTGCTTTTACAGTAAACTAAGAAGATGCATGAATATTACTAGTAATAACTCTTTTAATCAAGATAAAATTTTTTAAATTAGAAATGCCAGAGAAGAATATTTTAACGGAAAAAGAGATAGAGAAGCAGAGAAAAACGTCAAACAGGTTCTGACCACAATCCCTTGCCAATATAATTAAATCTGTCAAACAGAATGTGTGGCAAGGAAAAATGCTCCCGAATCTGACGCTTAAACTATACACTGAGAACAAAAGTAAAGTTCTGTTAAGGTTCCATTTTTAATCTCGTAGTTGGTTACATCAGTCCGAAGGGTTAGCGGGTGTTCAGTTCTGAGGGGAAATCACTCGTGTTGGATGTGTTTCAGCCATTTACCTTAGTATTTTACTATGTTAAACCCTGTGGCAATTGTATCGCATTTAGAAACATAAAGAAAGTGTCTCTTTCCCCCTCTTATAATCGCAGATAACTGAAAGCATTAATAGCGAATCAGCAGATTTGATGGTACATCACCTTATACTTTGGAGAATGAGAAATCATTTGTTAATGTAAATAAAATAAAATCCTAAATTTGTTGCATTTCCAGGAGAGTATGATTTCCAAATGTGAGTGGGAGCCTTTTTTGTTTTAAAGTAAGAGACATCAATCAAAAGACCAATTTGTGCTAAAAATCTGTTTTTTATTAATATTTTTAAAAGCCATATTCTATCAAAAACAACTTTTTTTTTCTTGATACGTTGATTAGAAGCGGAAATATACCAGTTTTCTTGACAGATGACAAACCAGAAGTTCTGTCTTCCACACAAGCGGTCAAAATTTAATGAGTAAATTAAAGATGCACTATTTTTTACGTTATCTTTTAATTAAACAATTTTAAGCATTTCAATATGTCTGAAGAATCTGGAAACATATTTCTATTACATATTTTCTCATTTTGTTTGACAACGTAAATAGTTGTTTATATATGTCATGTAACATTAATCTCGAAATTTTATATGCTATTTTTGATTAACTTTTTTATGATTTATGTTGACAGGAACCATGAAAACTCCAAAAGTTCTCTGAAGAATCACTTGAAATTTTGCACGCAGAGTTTGTACATTATTATGCAAGACGTAGAGCAAGATTTAAAAAATTAGCCTTAAAGAATTTAAATTTACATGATTTTTCCTTCAATAGTGTATGTATTTCGTTTTTTAATTTTTTAATGTTGACTAATATATTTGGCCGTATATTAGTAGTAAATCAATATTTTCCATTTATCCTGCTTCACTGTATGCTTATGGTTAGTATATAATAAAATACAATCATCATTTTTTCAATCAATTAGTTTTATGATCATTATTAACCAATCAATCAGTTTTATCATCATTATTTTCTTGTCAGTGATTGTTGATGGCTTTGTTAATTTCGATCCAAAAATTTCAGTTGTTTTGTATAAATTTTACAAAACAATGAGTTTTTATCACTTTTATAGTGATTATATTTACGTGTGAGTGCATTCACTCACACTTAAATATAATCACTATAAATTCACTTAAATATAACAAACATTTTGAAAACTGCCCTTCGAACGAGGTCGGTTAGCTTAGGTCTCAATATCTGTCCCAGTGTTTATTTTTGAGAGAAAAAAGTCCATGCATTTAGAAGTTAGTAAGTTTAAGAAGTTAGATTTTCAGATCTTACTTATTGCTAACATAATGTGTTACACCACCAAAGCAATTGGCTGCTGATATATTGTTTCAATTTCATTAAACGAAGTGGCGGAGTTCTAATTTAGCTCTCCAGTTAGAATTGCGATTTATCTCAAAAACTGAAAAGTAATGGAACCAGGCAACGGAGGGCTTCGGGGCAATTTAAGCATCGACTTTAGCAACTGATAAACATCTTGTAGTACATATCAGATCGTTCACCAACAACTGCACTGGTTAAATAATTAAAACAAAATTCTATATATTTCATATATGCAATGAAGTGTCATCTGTTGATGAGAGATAAAATTAAATTCTACTGACAATATGAATATTAAAATAATGAAAAAGTAATAGGCATAATTTGTTTTACGAAACTACATTTTCTATCATCAGATTCTAGTTTAGTACAACAGTGATTTTTTTTCTATAATCTCACATTTTTAATAAACTTCCCTTCTTAACAGTTTATTTTACTGTTAACAGTCTTAACAATTAATTACTGGAACCTATATAGTTTTTCTTGAAGTAATGGGTCTTTTTTCTCAGTATGTTGCTTATGATTGATCAATGTATGTATGTTTATTATTTGTGCATTTTAATCGCTTTTCCATGAAACTCAAGATGATTCAAGATTTTCAACGGCCTGAAAAATTTTCATGTTAAGAGTGAAAAACGTCTATCATACTAAGCAGCCTGAACTTATCATCCTGGCCTGTTGTACGTCTACGAAGGGGGGAGGAGAGTACAAACACTTCTCTAACGTTTAGTATTTCACGCTTCCTTCACATTCACTTTTAAGTACCAGTAGAATTTCGTCATAGACATTTTACTTTTCGAATTTCAGGGCCTAATTATGAATCAAATCTAAAATTATATGGTTTTCTCTTCATCTCAGAGATGAAAGACTTCTAATTACTCAGCTTAAATAGATCTGCACCCATAGGAGTAAATCTCATAAAATTAGATTTCTTAGTGTAGAACATAACTTACTATTTTAAACCACTAACTGGAAGTTGAAAATGAGGAAACTTGCATTCTTATTTGTACTATCAGTTGTCCTTGTGTTGCAATATGGTGCACATTAGAATAAGTTTGGTTCTCAAAAAGTAGGCTTAGCAGCTTATATTTAGTAAAGACTTTTATGAAGTTTTCTGCGTAAACCAAAAGACTTTTGAAAGCTCAAAAGCTTCGATCATTGCTGCCGCTCTTGGTAGAGAAAATATAAGTTCATTTCCTCCTTCATATCTAGAACTTTTGAAACACTGCAACTATCAATGCATCAGCTATACATAATGAGTAACCAAGGACCCTTATTTAAAAATTGTTCAAATGCACTGGCTTCTGAAAAGTAATAAAATCAACAAAAATGGAAACTTGTTTTGATTAATGCCAAGCTGTACATTAAGAAGCAGACATGTTTATGCATGAATGAAAACGAGTTTTACGTACAAAGAGGAAACCGATGTCTAACTTCCGTAAATTACATGATAATGTCACATTTGGGTCATTAAAAAGAAATATTTCAAGTTAAAAACAAATAAGCAAATCTTTCGTTAATAAGCACCGACTGTGACCATTGTCACAAGACCATCTTTAAATATGTGCAGCTCTGTGTGCGATGTCCCATTGAAATTCCAGCCCACATCATGATGCTCCCACCTCAGAAGGCGGATTATTATATGATGTCCAGAACCACATTCCGTATGCCTCATTCTCTCCAGACCCGTACATGCTTATCATGTGATTCCAAAGCAAATATGGACTCCTCCGTGAACCGGATGTTGCACCAATCTGAGACAGTCCAATTGAGGCGCACAGCCCTTTCATGTGAAGCCATCGGCGCATAGTACTGGTAGATATTGTTTTACCAAGTGACTCTTCAACTATGGTTACAGCAGTGTAAAAGTCGCTCTTTGATTCCACTTCACTGCTTTAGCAATACCGATCTCCAGAAGGGATGGTTGGGTTTAGTCGACCGGCCACAGGTCTCCGGACAACTGCTTGACTTGTTTGAAATTGTTTCCACATTACATAAATTACCAAATAATCATCTCAAAAGAAAATAAATTTAGGAAACACCCATAACTTTTTTTATCCAATGGCAGGCACTTGCTTATTACTACTAACACCAGAAATGCTGGCCGTTTTATTGTGTAGGCATCTAAAGGCGGTCTTCGGTGCCTCCTTTGAAGGGACGGACAGCTGCATCCATGCCTTCTTCGGGATTCGAACCACGGCCAGCAGCCATCAATTTGGCAAAACATTAATTAGGATTAAAGGTCAATATATATATATAGCAACTCTGCCTCAAGTTTGAAGTCCATCCGAGGGCATAAGACAAGGAGTCCTTTGGTGCAAGATATACAGGAGTCTCTTCTAAGGATCCCACCAGATGACAAGACCTATCCTGATCTGGGTTCCAGTTGATGTGGGTATTGCTGGCAACGAAGCGACGGACTTGCTTGCGAAATCTGCAGCCAATGTTTCCAGTAGAGTGGAAAACGTAGTAAGTGTGCCGCAGGGTCCTATTTATAACAAAAAGGATGGGAAAGGGAAAGCACAAGGAGGAGAACCTACAATTTCTTTCCGAAAGTTACATACTCAGTTAAAACATACAGCGGAGCACAAATTCAATTCTACACTGGCCATAGTCCCTTCCTACTTTATCTTAAGAGATTCGGCAAACGAGGGATCACTACCCCTTTAACTGCCAACAAACCTATAAATTGCATTTAAAAATGCCAAGCAGTAAATAGTGGCCGCACTGGGCGAAAAATACCTACGGCAACAAGCAGACAAAACTAAGATAGAGGAGGTGATCAGATATGCTCAGCAAGGTACTAAGAGATTCTCCCCCTTCCTTGAGAATTGTATATTCGCAGCATAATTTTAATAGCAAATCAAAGTGGTGGGGAGAGGCCTTACAAAAGTGGAGTAAATTGAGCTGACAACTCGCAGTTACCGGAGCAGCAGCTTAGTGTAGCTGACTCTTGCAGTAATATCCAAGTTACTGAACAGTAACAAAGATACTCCCTTGATAGGTACTACAACTTTAATAGCAGTTGCAACTTTTCCAAGAAATTAAGCTAAAGTGTCAGAACATTGAGTCACATAATTCCCCACCCAGTTTAAGCCAGATAGCACTACAACAACTGAAAATCAACATTAGAAAATAGCTCACCCCGTAGAATAATAACAGGACTGTAAGAGCATAAACTATTGTATGTAAGCTTATTACTATCCATTTTGTATGTGCTTGTTAAAAATAATATTGTAGATCAGTTAAAAATGACACTGAAAATCCAGTCAATGTGTAAATGAATTACAAGTTTACTTTGATTATGTCGGTAAAAGTATTGCAAATGTGAATTCAGATAATATTCAAATGTACACGTAACTGTCATGATTTTATGTAACTGTCACATGCAACTTGTACAAGACAATGTTTTTAATTAACATATCTATGCTTATACACAGGCCTTGTATGCCCATGTAATATTTATATTTTTATACGGAAGAAATAACCCCTTCTGCCAGGATGACTATTAACACTGTAAGACTTTTACAACCAAGTAAGATCAGTGGTTATCTCAGGCGGCTCTCAGTAGGCTCCCCTAACCACTATACCATCTGGGTGGCTACACCCACAACGTAAGAAGATCTATCTCGTGTATTTATGCCATATATGAGGAAAATTGCAACAGCCCTTTAAGCCACCAGAAACTGAACTTGGGACTAAATACCAATGGTTAGTTGTCTTACTTGCTCTGACACTGTTGATGAAATTGGAATAAAGAAGATTTGATAGAAATTAACCAATGCAATCAGAGAACATGCAGGAAATATTAATAATGTATTATATCTGAATTATTGTACATATTCTGTAAATCTTATACATATGCTCGGAATATAGATGATAATAAATATTATACGAACTTTTGACAGATTTTTTATGTGACATTTTAAACCTGTAAAATAAGAAAAATGAAAAAATTAAGAATATATCCTTTTTTATTTTTACAACTGTTAATCCTATTAACCAAAAATGGTAAAGTATCTTGCATTCGATTCCTGCCATTGAGCGAGCTGGCTGCTTGTAATTATTGCAGTACATTTTTGCATGTGTAACCTAAATAACAGTTTGTCTTCTTCAGGAAATCCTTCACAAAAGCATCTTTCCTCAAGTAGTTTAACTCTCAAGTATTGTAATGTAATCATAGTGATTTAAAAGAAATTCCTTTAACTCCATTCTCTAAAAGGAAAATGAAGAGTTTATATAAAAGTGAAAAAGAGAAACACATTAAAATCTTCATTTCGAAACGTTAAGCAGACATGAAATTTATGTGCCTTCTGGCCTTATTCTAACAGTATACATTGCAATCATTATCTAATTTTCTCGTTTGATGTTTAAAAGCTTTTGAAGTGTTTCTCATGCAACAGTGAGTTATGAAGTTTTCATAGCTTACGTTGAATCTGAAAACTTTGAACATAAGAGCTTCGTGTAGTTACGGAACTACTTTGACGTCGGTAAATTCAAAGAACGCGTAATTTTAACGGGGATGCTCTTAAACAAATGACCGCTGAAAAGTTTTACGGAATTACTGGAGTTCGGAATACTCTAAAACTTGATTACTTTAAAGACACAAAAGCCATAGCTCATGTTGTAATTACTTTGAAACCTGCGTTTGGGAAATCATGCTGTTTTAAAAATAGCCGAATTCGAGCCGAGTTGAATCCAAAATGTCAAGTCTGAGTTCTAGCTCGAAAATTTCTCAACAATCATTTTGTTTTTCAGTTTATCACAAATATTAACTTGGCTAACTTGATTCATACTGAACTGTTTCTGGGAATACCAATAAAAATCTGCATTCATGAACCGTATTAGATTATGTTTTTATGTTTCAATATCAAACTTAAATAAAAATTTCAAATTAAATGTAACTATTTTACATTATTGGGGCAGATATGTACATTATTAAATAAATATATTCATCTCTATAAATCTGAAACTTCCCTTACCTTCAAAGCAAATTTGTTGCATTTAATTAATTAGGAATGCAAAATTCCATTTTAATTGCAGCAAAAAAAGGCCAAAGCATTTACTGATATATTAGTTAATTTTGAACATAGTTTAGTGAAACATTTGCTGCAGTAGAAAATGCTTATTCAGTAATGATTGAGTAAGTGATGCGATCTACTTAGATTTCCGACTCGTCTCTTAGCACTTACTAAGAATATAAATCATGTTTTTAATTTAACCAAATTTGAAGATGGAAAGATGAGGATATTTGCATGCTTGTATCTGGTTGCAATTCTTCTATTATCATGTATTGTGCATTTTTGTAAACCTTTCCAGTACAATGAATTTAATTCTTGTTAACCTTAAAAATGCGCTTGGAGAAAGCCTAATCCTTAAGTTTATTACTGAAATTGTAAGCAGATTTCTTTGAAGTACATTAGTATCAATTTAAGCCTGGACTTTCTTCTAAAAATTTCCATAACATATCAGACGTTTGAGACATTCTGGTGCTTATGACTTAAATATTTCAAGATTTGTGTTTGTATGTAATTATGCATATATCGATCTGTCTACAGTGTTATAAAAAGGATTTCATGTAAATATTTGAGGTTTCTTTTACTTCATGTGTTCAAATAACAGCATTCGGCGAAGCTTGCTTGAGAAAATTAGTGCTAATCAATTAGTGTGAAAGGGTCTCCTAAAAGAGAAGGAATAATTCAATCCCTTTGCAAAATGTGATCACAGTCTTTAGGACAACGTGAACCATGAATCTCTAACAAGAAATTTATGAGAACATAACGCTTTTGGTGCCTTGCAGATAGCAAAAATTTGTAAATAATGTTTCAGTAGTGAAATATTTTGACATTAGAAACGTCTTTAGTGCAGTCTTTCCAATATTTTTTAAGCTAAAGAACGTTTGGCATTTATACTCATAAGTAAGTGTTACCAGTGCACGGACCAACTGTTATTCACCAGGCATCTCGCATAACCAGATCGCAGTGTTGTCTCTCAGCAAATCATAAGCTATTTAATTTATTTTTCAGATTTAATCCATCTGTAATACCTTATGAAACTAAGCAATGTAAAAGAAACAGACACACTTCTAACTAATTTAAATCCTTATCAATTTTTAATAATACAAATAACCTGTATAATTTAAAATACAAACAACTGAAAAATTTTATGAATATTTGCAGCGCCATTGTAAATAACAAAAGATCTCTCGAATGTCGCATAATATATACAGGCATAGATCGACAGGATTCCATTTTATAGCAATTTTAATTCAATTAATTTGTATATAAATGAAAATAAACTGCTTTATATCCGCATTTTAATTAGATAGCCTAATACTTGGAAAACAAACTAAAATGTTTTCATAGTTTTCGCTTCGACGTTTACTTATACGAGATTTGATTTCAATTAATAATTCTTAACCAAAATTAACTGAAATACCTTTACTATTTATTTTACTTTAATATGAAGTTAAACTCTAAATCTAATAAAATAGATCAATAGGAGGAAAGTTCCACTGGAAAAAGTACAAAATTCGAATTCGTCGAATCTCATGTTGCTTTATTTCTTGCGAATTTTTTCACTGCCATAACATTGAAATCTATCTAGTTTTCTTACTTACCCCATCTCTGTGTGGTACCCCCCGGATGATAAGTGGTGGATGGGGAGATAGACATATCAGTTTTGATCAAAGACTCGAGGGCATCTATAGTTACAGTATGACTTACTGCAACTTGTTGCCCCATTTATAACTGGAATTCTGATAAAAACGTTATCTGAAAAACTTTTGGACTCATATTTCTATTTCTTCGCTGCTAGCGAAAGGATGTTAGGGCAAAATGAATTTACATACCCTTGCTCCAGAATGAATTTACGTAGCAACAAACACCCACTTCTACGTAGAATTAGAAACTAGGTCCCTTCGCTAGCCGTCATGCAGACTTTGCGGCTCAACTAGTAACTAACTCATTGTCATATATAATTATTTAATATTTAAAACAATCATTTGTGCTCTTTTACCCATTATATTCAGTTTTTCTCTTGCTTTTAGGAGTTTGGAAATTTGAATACCAGGATCGTCACATTTTTAGCTATATCATCGAAAGTAAAACAATTTTTCCATATTCAACATGAATCAAATATTTTAACTTCATAGTTGAAATATGATTAAACTCAAAAACAATTACTCGAAGCTTTGCATTACCAAAAACAATTATGAATTTGTTAACCCTTGCTGAAATATAATGGAATTATAGCCAGTTGCGTAATCCCCCCACTCGTTCAATATTTCTTCAGTGAAGGATTAAAATTTAATTAAATTTTTAAAAGAATATATTTTAACTTGCGTGAATAATAATTTCAGGAGATTAATATTCTAAGCTTCTTATTGAAAGTATAATGTAAATAAAGAAATCATTGGAGAAGAAGAAATTTAATTTTAATGCATATTCAAAGTTTCTCCTTTAAAGCTCTCACTTTCATTCAACATTTTTGTCATATTGATCAAGAATCTATTATCTAGGTCTTTTGATGTTTTAAATTTAAAATATTTTCCGTAAGACTGAAGTATTTCTTATTTAAGGAAACTTGTGAGAGATTATTACTGTATGCATTTGTGACACATTTAATATCAGTTTTGAAACAAACAAGAAAAAAAAAAAAAAAAAGAAATTAATGTTTGCAAGTTCCAATTAAAAAACGAAAACACTAGCTAATTAAACATTTGTCTACTCCTTTGTGTAAAATAATTTCTGTGCTTGTGGGAACAATCGCAAATATGAAACGGACACGCGTGGGCGGGTGGTTCAAAACTGTGTGACTCGAGAAACGTCAGCAGTAGCCAAATTTCGACTCTTTGCTTCGTTACATGTAGCTCGTGATATAATAAATAGTAGTATTATGTTTGAAACATAGCTACAGATTGAAGCACATGTCGCTGCTTTGTGACAACCTGTACTGCCATCAGTAATTTAACTTTTAAATTTATATTATGAACATAATAATTTCAAAACTATTGTAAATATTTGTTGTGCACTATAAAAAAAGGATATATAGTAATAGGCCAAAAATTTTTAAAAAATTAACCTGCCCTGCGCTGTAACTAAAGCATTGAAGTAAATTAAACTTAAAGCATCTAAAGTTAAAATTAAATTGGAGTCAAAGAAAGGCAATGAGATGCATTCCGCAAGAGAAGAAGAGGAGGAATGACCTTGCTTGTTTGCATTAGCTGTACATAAGTCACGTGATCTCTGAGGTCATCTGCATTCTTTGTTTACAAAAGGTATACATAAGTCACGTGATCTATGAGGTCAGCGGAATGTATCTCATTCCTCAGCAATATTAGCATTAAAATGTTGCTACACAATTAGTTTATAACAGCTTTTTATTTTACAAGTTTCTTTTGATATGTAAAGTTTTTTGGTTCGAAATTTAATTAATATTTATTTAGAAAATTGCTTCTAATATTGTTTAACACATTGCTCTTGATTTGCCCAATGGTAATTATTTTTATTTCTTTTAGCGCATTACTTTCGAATTACCTAATAGTTAGATTGAGATTCTATGCTCGAATACTTAATTAATAACTTTAGTAATTAGCTTTTGATTAACCCAATAGTATTTCTAGTCTCTTATTCGAGAATTCTTTTTTAGCCTATTAAAATCTTTATAATTTTTATTTTGGGGCTACATCGGAACAAGTTATTTCTTCATAATTTGTAGAGACATTAGGTATTTCTTTTTTTGAAGCACGCAAGATGAAAAATTAGCAACCGCCTTCGCCGGGAATCGAACCACGGACCTCTGGAATACCGGCCTAGCGTGCAGGACACTACACCTCGAAGGCACGCTAAGAAGGCTCGAGAAATACCTTATATACTCCCTCTTTTAAAGGCCGACTGGGGTTTTTTTAGGGGACCCAGTCGCCAAATCCTGGGTGAGAAGAATCTTCATCCAACACCCTTTTAGTTCGGGCGCCACTGTAGAGACATTAGGTTAATTGTAAAAGCCCGAGAGATGAAAATTTAGAAACCGCTTTTGCCGGGGATCGAACCACGAAACTCTGGAATACCGGCCCAGCGTGCAGGACCACTACACCACGATGGCACGCCAAGAAGGTGGGAGAAATACCTTACATACTCTCCCTTTTAAAGGGCAACTGATATTTTTTATGGGACCCAGTCGCCAAATCCTGATGAGGAGAATCATCATCCACAACCCTTTTAGTTCGGGCCCCACTGTAGAGACATTAGGTATTTTTGTAAGCAGGCAAGATGAAAAGTTAGTAGCCGCCTTCGCCGGGAATCGAACCACGGACCTCTGGATACCGGCCCAGCGTGCAGAACCACTACACCACGATGGTACGCTAGGACGGCGGGATAAATACCTTATAAATTAATTAAATTTAAAAAAATTAAAAAATTAATTCACTTTGTTGCATTTTTTAAAGCTTTTCATTATTTTAATTTTAACAAAATTATTTTAAATTGGAATTTTCCTTTAATTTTTATATGTTTCGAGCTTCAACAGTCACCTACACATAATTCAGCAACATTACGTGTTCAAAATTCTTAGAATGATCCTTGAAGAAGACCATAAAGTTTTCAACAATATTTTATATTTTATAACAGTTTTATTAATATTATTGAATTACTTTTGTTTACAAACCTATAAAATCTGAAAGAAAACTAATAGTAATTTCGCAATAAACTATTTCATTTCTCATTTTAATTTGGCTACGTCCCCTTCCCCTAAAACTACTAACTGTTTATGGCATCCCAAAATTAATCCTCATCACGCCATCTTACATATGCGTAGCAATGCAGATATGTTTTCTCCAAAGAAACTTTTGAATTTGACACCTCGCTGCTGCTAAATGCCACCTGCTTTCCCGTTTTCCTCTTGCTCTATCAGCATGCTGTGTGTACTCGCCTCGCTGTGTTATTCATTATATAAAGATGTGATATACATGCAAAATTGTGGGGTGATTATCGGATGTGTGATTAGGATGTGTGAATGAGAATATATATCGAGAATTCAGAGTACAGAAATAATCTGTGTCCCATTGTTTTCAGCCAAGTTTGTCTGTAAATTTCTTCACTACATCTACGCAATTAACCTTCGCCAAGTTGTTACAACTATCACCAATTCACAGTTACCCACAGATTATACTACTAAAGCGGCAGCAAAATAGGACGTTTACCTGCCACGTGGAACTGCAATCTGATTGGCAAAAGCACTCTTTTAATGGATCAGATCGGAACAGTTCAGTCACTAATGTAAATCAGTTCTTTTTTACAATTCATCCCTCACTAAGAGTGATTTGATGAATACGCTCGGAACGGGAGTGGATCAAAAGCGTTGAGCAAAAAGGGGGTAAAGGCAGAAAGAATCGAACAAGCAGGGGGATGGGAGGAATTTATTCAATCAAACTGCTCACTCCTAGGACTGTTTTCTTTCACCTGCAGTTGTGAGATTCCCTAAACGCAGAACTGAAAATAAAATTCTGGATAAAAAAAATGCTCAAAAAGCTGAAAAAATAAAAAATAAACTCACTTTTGAATAGATTGCATTGTTTTTTACTATAATTTATATTTTATTTCTACTACAAGCATAATATAAAAATACCTAATACAATGCATAAAGCACTACAAAAAATACAATATTAGAAAAATAGTACCATCACTACAAAAAATACAGTATAAAAATACTTAGCGCTAAAAATTTAATAAAATACACCAGTCTACCATAAAAAAACTAATCAGGGTTTTGATTTATAACTATAATTTTAGTTAACTTTCCCGACGAAAGGCAGTTTCTTTTCTCAGTTCATATCTGCTTTGCTTTCGAACATATCTAAGACGCTGAAGTAGCCGGGACACTTAATCGTTTCAGAACAAGTTCATACAACGTGGGACAAATGAGCTTTCGGGACACCCACCACAGTGAAGAATCTTCACTTCTAGGTAAATAGTTCTCTGTAAATATTTAATCAATTCCACTGTTTCAGTATATCCCGAGTTTTGTGCCCCTTGAAGTTTGCTGATAGTTTCTTCAAACACCTCCCGAAAGGAGCAGTTCTCATTCAATATTACAGTTGAAATCACTGCTATATTTGAGGCATCTAATATTGCACACCTGAAGTTTTTATTGTTATACAGTTTTTATGTAGCATTATCGTAGCATTCTTGGTATTTCAGATCACCAGCGAAACAGTGTTTTTTTGCGGGGATCTAGGAAAGTTGCCTGTATCACCAGCTCGTTGTTAGAGACAAGCTTGAAGAGCTCTGAAAATTCTTTCCAGTATATCGTTTATTTCTTGTAACAGCCCCAAACGTTTATTTCTGTTCTTGTAAGCTTTCAAAAAGCTTACAAGTAAGCTTGTAAGCTTGTAAGCTGACGTCCGATTAATATTACTAAAATTCCTATTTTTGAAAGAGAAACAGTTAGTTCTGATGACATTTCTTGCGTTACCTTGCCGAAACCTTTTAGAGCCTATGTTGCCTGTTTCATATTATTCCAGTCTTAATCTAACAAATTAAATAATTTTTAGCTTAATACAGCAAGGTAAGAAATTAGAAGTTCTTTGTGTAAAGAAAACCTTTTTAAGATATCATAGGTTATAACTGCACCTAACAGGGACGTCTTGTTTGAATTTGAGTTTATGTTTCTGTAAATCCTCCTGCAATTCAGCAAGTTTGCTTAAAGCGAATGAACGTTTTTTTAAACTGCACCACTATCTGTTTAACTATGTCAGCAGTTTTCTGCATCGATAACCTAAAAGCGTGTTACAAAATCAGGTTTAACGAATGCGCAAAGCATGGCAGATGTGGAAACTTTAAAATAGTCGCAGCTGATTTGATATTTGAAGCGTTATCAGTAACTATGGCTGTGATTTTCAAATGTACATCAAATCTTGCAACAGCATTGACCCAATTGTCAAATTTTCGTGGATTAATTTGGTTTACTTGAGGCAAGGCACTCGAGAGCTATCTGCCTAAGAGAAGAGATACCTTCGTGAAGGACTTTCCATGGGGCGTATACACGTTACACATGCGGAAACCACGAAAACGCCTATGCAGCCAGTACGTTTACTGCGATTCGAACCCCAAATCGAACTACCAGTGTTCAGCGCTTTTATCGTTCGGTCGTTGGCAGACATTATTTTTCGCAGTGTACAAATCTCTGAATTTTGAGCATTTTAATAGGTATGATTTTAATTTTGAACTTTCGTGTATAAGCGCATAAAACATTATGTTATTAATATTTGTCCCTTTGTCCGAAGTTAAAAAAAATTCTTGGTCAGATCAAGATCAAATCATTTTTAACTACCAGTTCATTATAAAGACTGGAAAATAACGAATTTAATAGACATTTTCGAATTGGCAAATTATTTTTCAGTCAAAAATGCGAATGAAAGATTTATATCCTACATCTTCAACTATAGAAAATGGATGGTATTCTTTGCATATCAGTTTTAAAACTGCATGTCCAATGATTTACTCCTAGATTTACTCCTACTTAATGTGATTGCCTTTCTTACATTAATGAATTTACTTATAGATTGTTGTAAAAAGCTTGGGGCTTAAAAAAACTTGATCTAAATCAAAATTCAGAGCGAGAGTCAACTCCTGGACGGAAGTCTTCAGCTAAATTTCCTCCTTTGGCGAAGGAGAAAAACCTTTTCTCCTTCGCCAAGCCTTTTTCTCTTTCAAGAGGGTATATTTAAGCCGTAAAATGTGGAAGAAAACTAATAACTTCAATTTGGCAATAGTTCCTTTTATTTCTCATTTTAATTTGGCTACGTGCCCTTTGTTCAAAAACTACTAATTGTATATAATATCTCAAAATTAATTCGCATCATTCTGTCTTATGTAACTGCTACAATGCGAATATTTTTGAATATTTGAAACTTTTGACTATATATGTCGCTGCTGCTAAACCGCAGTAAGTTTCTCGTTTTGCTCTTGCTTTCCCAGCACGTGTCATTCACTCGCTGTCTAGTCCATTTCTAAGGATTTGATAAGGCATACAAAATTGTGAGGAGCATATTTCGTCCATAATAACGAGTGAATGAGAATACGTGTCGAGATTTAAGTGTCTAGAAATAAAGTATGTCTCGTTGTCTTCACCCATATCTGCCTCAGAATGTCATCTTTTTACCTATGCAATAAACCTTCGTCAAGTTGTTGCAACTATCGCCAGATTCTGAAGTTATCCAGAGATTATATATATATATATTGTTGCGTGTGTATAAGTTCGTAATAAATTGATTGCCACTAAACCGATGATAGCTTGATAAATTGTATTTTACTAAAAGAAACACTTCACAGTTCTTGAACTTTCCACAAAAATACTCGTACAGCTCTTCACAGTATCACAGAGTTCAATCAGTAGATACACTTACACTTCAAGCTCGCACGGATATTTCTGAATACTCCGAACTCACGTTGAGCTAAAGAATTGAAAAACTGATGCTCTCTCCGGTCTTATATAGTTTTTCCCCAGCCGCCGAGAAATCTCTAGAACCTTCCACTTGTCGAAATTACGAAGGTGCATGAGGGTCGGGTGCAGTTACGGCTTCATAGATTAATTACATTTATTTAGTCACAATAGAGTAACAATTATATATGGACCAAACAAGAATGTCCCCAATACTCACCAAGTTTGGCGCCTTCTGTCGATTTTTCGCCTAATTTGGCGACAAAAATGTATGTCGCCAAAACCGTCGTCTGCTTGGCAATTTCTCGTCAGTTTAGCGAAATAACCAGTGTCGTATTAACACGTATTAATTCTCGACACGTCAGTTTAGCGAATTCAGTGTTAAATAGACATGCCCCCTGTAATCTTATCTTTCCGCTAAAGCATCTTCTCTTTTAAGCTTTATTTTACATTTGATAAAAAATACTACAATTTCACTGAAGTTATTTACATATATACAAAATCGGTAACAATATGTATGCTTACAATGTACACTAGGAAGAAATTGTCTAATGATCCATAGTGTGTGTAACGTATTTCTTAAACTGTTTAAGAATAAGCGTTAGCTCCGTCTGTTGGTCTTGGGTGTTGTGTAGCGAATTTAATATAATTAAGTGATTCCTAAAAATCAAAATTTTAATTTGTAATTATTCAAAATTTGAGCTACACAACAAGTTTGGTTATATTCTTTTATTTGGCTTATTAATTCTAGTGTAATCTATTTCGGCTATTCGAGTTTACGCGAACTGAGTCTTCGATATTGTTCACTCAGACAATGGATTTGAGTGACATTTTCATGTAATAAACTCAGTTTTTCAGGTTAAAAATTAATTTGATTTCTTAGTATTTAATATCATTAGTTGCAGAAAAATTAGCTCTTTAATTTGACATAACTTTCGTTTTTCTAACTTTAATTGCATTTTAGTTATGAGCTTTGTTTTTTTTCCGTTTTCATGATGTTTTCTCTTGTGGGGGAAGAAATGCCCTTTTCCGGTAGAATTGTCGCTTTTTTCGAGTTTTCAGCGTTCTTTCGTTGGGATGGCTTGCAGGGTTGTTGAAATTCCAAGTCTCCCCTTCCACTTGGAGTGGTTATTTTGGCGGCGGCTTGGCGACTTAGAATTTCCGTTGGGGTTTCAAAGTGGTGGCTTTGGCGAGTTTGCTAACATGAAGGAATGCTGTAGTTGCAACTGGTTTAACTTTTGGCGAGGAGGGAGTTGTGCCAAGTTGGAGTTCCGGCGCGCTCCCTTTTAACGAGTTGTTTTGGGGGACGAGGTGACTTTTTGACTGTTTTTCACTTGCCGTGAAGTAGTGCTGGCCTACAGCTGAATTTTGTTTGGAATCATGTTCAAGAAAATGAAAAGGGTGATAGGGCCCTTGTTGGGCCGTTGCATCTCGAGTTTTACTTAAATGTATTGGCTCAAGTAGCCGTTTCTCGTGGACCTCGGCCCGAGGAAATTTTCGGCATCTTTAAATAGCTCTTCCGTCAGCATAGATAATAGCACTATAAAATGTGCGTGATCTACTTCAACCTCGATAATAGCTCTTCCGTCAGCATAGATAATAGCTCTTCCGTCAGCATAGATAATAGCACTATAAAATGTGAGTGATCTACTTCAGTATCGATAATAGCTCCTCCGTCAGCATAGATAATAGCACTACTAAAAATGGATGATCTACACTTCAGCATCGATAATAGCTCCTCCGTCAGCATAGATAATAGCACTACTAAAAATGGATGATCTACACTTCAGCATCGATTCTGTGCGTTTGGTTTTTTTTTCAAGAAAAAATTTAAAGTTACGATTTCAAGAAATTCCGTGTCCACAACTACAGGAACTTTTCCTAACGTCTCCTTGGGTGTGTCAAATAGTTGGTTTCAAGCAAATGGGTTTTGAGTTCCACCGCCTCTTACTCGCCAACCAGGCTCCTGTGAAGTTTCAGCTAAGTGATTTGTATTTTTTTTGTTTTGTTTTTGTTTTTGTTTTGTTTAAAGTAACTTAATTAGAATGGCTAGGAAAAATTATTATTAGTTAAATAATTTAATTAAAGCGAGAAATTATTTTTGATCGTTAAGATTTTTATATCAGGTGATATAAATTGGGTTTCATTACTACGCTGTTGGAATAAGTTGTCTGTTAAGATGTAAAGCCTGATTTTATTTTTAAACATTTTACCCGGTTTATTTTCTCATCTCATAACTCAAAAAATTATAATGTGCAATAGTATCATTCCGGTTTATTTCCTCATCTCAAAACTCTAAAGTTATAATGTGCAATAAGAAATTAGTAACATTTTGTTTTTGTAACTAAGTTCATAAAAAATTATTCTGTGTAGAATGCTCTTGCAAAGTGTAAATTGTTAAATATTATTTTCTCTTTTTTTTCTCCCCGGGGAGGGTTGTTATTCTCTCATATCAAGTAAATGATTATGCTTACCAGTATGAATTCAATATAATGTTTGATATTGATGAATGTTTTGAAGGAAAATTGTGAGTTTATTTTGTTAATGTATACCTTTTATTTATTCAATCATTTCTCCCTAACTGGTTAAAACTTTTCTAAAATATAAGTTGCTTAAGAGTTAAAATAAATAAGTTTTTCTAGATCAATCAATGGTTAAATTTATTTTGTGTGCTCATGATTTTTACCAGTCTTTTACTCAAATTGATTTCAGGGTTAATCCGGAAGAAACACAACGCAATGTTAATTTTTATTGGTACTAGTATCTTATTGTTGAATTGAGTTTTATTTCATTTGTTGTGGTCAAGTAGTAGGGTACTTTTTTGGTAAGTTCAAAAACACCATAACATGGGGGAAAAGCTAAAAGTACTTTTAGTGTACTTTCTAAAATCTTTTTCTCCCTTCTTTTAAAAACATTTTAAAGCTGATGTTTAAAATTCTAAGGTATCACACTATCAACTGAATATAATTAAATAATGAGTTAATTTACGCATTCAAGCGAATTACTGGATAAGGCCTTAAGCGAATTAATTGAATATAATAAAAACCGAAGAACAAAGTTCCTTAAATAATGAACCTCCTGTGTACGCAATTTACACGGAGCTACCTTAATACCCGAATTTTTATTACTCAAATTTTGGTAAAAATTACCGTCTGGATATACTGTAAATTAAATATATTTTTAAGTAATTCATTTAATTCGTTGTCAGAGAAACAACAAATAATTAAGCAAGTAATTATTAAATATTGTAAGCGCTTTTACTAGTTTTCGATTACGCAGTTTGTAAAGCAAACACAGATTTATGAAATTTGAAAACTAATTTAAAGATATTAAACGTTATTGAATGCCAAAATTCTGTCAATGGATTTTTATTTCTCTTCCATAACTTTCAGGAGTCCATTAATCGTGATTTGTTTGCGTTTATAAAGAGCTATTTCGAGGAAAATAAAGGCACCACAGGTGAATTGTCAGGAATACGTGGATAAGGTATATTTGCAATACATACTATATCAGTCTTCATTTTTTCAAAGAGTGCAGCGGTACTTTTCGAAGCCTGACTTTTTTCTTTGTCTGGAATTTTTTTTATAAATATCGGATGTAAAGCTTTCTCTTGATAGTACAGTGAGTGGATTTTAACACATTTTCCATTCTTCTTACCTTAAATTTTCCATTACAGAATTCTGCGACAATCAAAACCCCCTTAGTGAAACTTCCTTTGCATTGACAAAATCAGATTTATACAATTTTTCTCTTCGGTTTCGATAATATATAAAACTTTTTTTTTTTTTTTTTTTTTTTGCTTCAGTCATTTCAGTAAACCCATGCTTCGTCAAAATTCACAATGTATTTCCATTTATCTCCAGCTAAATAGTTTTCATACAAGGTTCTACAATTTATCTGCGTTGAGCCACATGTTTCGGGAAAAGCTGGTGAACATTATGTTTTTAACTTTTTAAGTTGCAAGTTTTGTTTTATTATTTTGCTTATTGTTGCTATAGTATGCATCACAAGACTTTAAAATTGATCTCTGCGTCGGTGGGTTTCTTGTTACCAATGATTTAACTTTAGAAACATTAGAAACAGTGCGCTTCTTTTTTCGGGTATTCGCTTGGTATATTCTTCCTGTATAGAAGTAAAGATTGAATGTTTTTCCTTCCCGATTAATAATGTTGCTTATTTTGAGCTTAGGATCTTTTATATCATATATTTCAAAACTTTTCTGAGTTAGGGATAGGAATATTAGCAAAACGTATCCTTCAATCCACAAAATCGGTGGCGCAAAAGCATGTCCTGCAATCGACAGCTTTTTACGTCTGACATTTTGAAAGAAGAATATATTTTAAAAACACCATACGATATTTTTCATTTAAAATAATAAACTATTATCAAAATGTTTTGTTCGAAAACGTTTGCTTTTTAAAATGTTCATCGAAATCTTTCTTAAAAAAGGATATAAACACATTTTGTAACTAAGAGTCAATACATTATGAGCACCTATTCAATAATAACGTGTTGGACGACCTTCCGCCTACAAAAGTGCAACTTGACTTGGCATGGAAGCCACAAGTTCCTGGTAGCTGACTGGAGACAGATTGTATCAAATGTCTAAGCAGCAGTCACGCAAAGTAGCGATATTCCGACATGGTGGTGCTTGAGCTCTGAGCTCTCGCTCTACGACATCCCAAATGTGCTCTATTGGGTTAATATCCGTCGAGTTAGATGGTCATTACATTAACTGGAATTCCTCCTTATGTTCCTCGAACCACCCCAATAAAATTCGAGCCTTGTGACATGGAGGGCTGTCCTGCTGGAAAATTTCATTTCCACTTGGGAAGACAGATGACATGTAAGGGTGCAACTGATACGCAGTTACCTTCAGGTAATCCGCAACTTTCATCGTCTGTTCTAACACAACTAAGAAGCCCAGAGCCGCCCATGAGAACCTCCCCCTAAGCATATTACCCCCACTAACAACCTTTGTACCTGCTGTACAGGAGGGAGCAAGTGTTTGCCTGGAAGTCACGAACCTTGACACGATCATCGACCTGATGAATGAGAAGTTGTGACTCATCCGATCAGGCAACTGTCTTCCACTTATCCATGGTCTAGTCTTGATGTTTTCGGACCCACTGCAGGCGTAGCTGACAATGGCGCTTGGTCAACAGAGGCACATGAGTGGAATACCTGCTGTGCAGTCCGATATCCAACAATGTCCGTTGAACTGTGTGTTCCGAAACACTTATACTTGGATTTGCATTGAGTTGTCAGTTGAACCACAAGCGCCGATTTTGCTGTACTAAACGGGACAGTCTGCGACATCCTTTTCCTTTGATGACGCGCGGACGTTCAACCCTTGGCGTCTACTGCTGGTTTTACCACCATTTATCCTTTTCGCATAAATACTAACAACGGCAAATCGGGAACAATGTACAAGTCGTGCAGTTTGGGAGATACTCGTTCTGAGTCTTCGAGCCATTACAATCTGCCCTCTCTCAAATTCGCTTAGATTAGCAACTTATCCCATCACACGCAAAATAAAGAGCAAGAATGATTCCTTTACCTTCTCCAGCAGTTAGATATCATTTCCACTTAATAACGCGTCATCCAAACGATTTTATTGAAAAATGTGGAAATGGTCATAATGTTGCGGCTCGTCGATGTTCTAGTAGTGTAACATAACGTATGTAAGGATCGAAAAGATTTTAAAGACTCTGCAAAGATGATTTTATTTTCCGAAAACCATATTTTATTTTTATTTTTGGCGAACTAACTGTGCAACCATATGTTGAAAATTAATTGAAATAAACATTTATTAAAAATTTACCGATTCTTGTTCTTTCTATCGTAACCGAAAATTTTGAGAAAACGAAAGAAGCTAATAATTATTTGCAAGCTATCTGGGATTCTTCTCTTACATCGAAATAAATTTCACTCAGTCTAAAATATACTCTTAGAAATTGAAACTCTAAGATTTTTAATTTATCTTACCTGCAATCTAAAGGTAAATGAAAAATTACCATCTTTTGTATCTGCACAAATAACGCGAAGCTATTTTACTTAGGCAGGATCATTTATTTTAATTAATATCTCATATAGCAGTTAATATCAATTTTCAGCAAATTTAAGATGGGTATTTATTTCGGGGAATAAGAAAAAAACAGAATAATGAAATGATTAATCAGACATCGTAGAAAGTAAATGCTTGAAGAGTTTTGTCAATAAATTAACTTAGAGCACCGAAGGCGTGTTTCTTGGAAACCATCCAAACTTCGCTGAGTTTTGGATTCATATGACGTCTAGGATTTGTCTGTAAAGTTGCCATAGTTCATTGCCAAAGAAGCGAAACTTTAAGGTAAGAAAAATAGATTGCGTGTAGATTTACTCGTTAACAGCTGTTGTAGCTTTGCCAAAAGTGCGAAGGAAGTCGAATACGAACAGAAGATAAGTTCAGTACCTCATGCATTAAATTCAAGATAAAATACTTAAAACTGTAAATTAGAGTACTTTAGACTCTGAGAAATATGTGTACATGATAGTATAGCAAAGTACCATAGCACGCTATAAAAACGTCCATAATTAAGTCTTTAACAGTTTTCGGGTCATGATATTTTACACTGCTGCATAAACCAGCTATTCTATCTACATTACCTTTCCTGAATGATGCCATTTCCTCCGACATAACTTAGTTTTGAAAATAAAAAATACATTACATTGTGTGACGAACTGAACAGTTTAAAACAGATATGCGTGTACTTCTTAATAATTTATTTTTTATTTTATTTTTAGTAATAATTCGAATTGGTATATAACATGTTCGTAGCAAAAAGATATATTTGTAACATTTTGGTATACCTAATGCATAATAGAAAAGTACATTATATAATACAAACAAAAAATATGATAATACGTAATATATTTAACTAGTATAAATTTTGTACCATTAGTATATTTTATAAAAGATGTTTCTACATTATAAAAAGATGTTTTATGAAAGATGTTTCTAAATTATAAAAAGATGTTTTATAAAAGATGTTTCCAAATCCAACGGGAAGAGTAGATTTCTAGCAGTAGCATTTAATGCTCAAATGTAGATATTTGTTCTTGGCGTGGTGTTAACGATAGCTATGCCACTCATAAGCAAGTTAGAAGGTGATCAAGTACCTTTTTAATGAACTTTTTAAATTTGTAAATGAAGATGTAAATACCGTATGATCTTTACTTAATATGTTTCACAAACAATAATCACTTAACACATGGACTGTATTCCTTCACTTTTATTTCAGTACACTAATTATAAATAAGATGTCAGCGATGCGAAATAATTGATACAAAATAAGCGAGCCATTCTACATGGCTGTCAGAAACATAATTCTATCAATCAATTATCTTGTTGCCACAGATAAAGTTCAAAACTAAAGGAAGAAAAACGAAAGAAATTTACGCTGTTTGCAACAATAAAATGAAGCAAACGATACTCACATAAACACTGTAAAAATCCTAGTACAGACGTGAACCATCACATTAATAATGCTATTAATTAGTAATTACTGAAAAATTTAATGTTCCGAATAGAAAAGAAAGCTGTGCCTTTAGATATCTTAATTGGGTTCTGGTTCTGTTCATATAAAAGTGAAACCAACAGATAGTATTAAGCAAAGCAATACAGTACAAAAAAAAAGTTCCATTTCTGTCCTTCGAAGTGTTAACAACGGTTAAAATAAATTTCCTATTCAGCATCTCTATTCGAATGATGTCAGTCAATGTGAAATGTAGAACCAGCTTTGAAATGTACGAGTATGTAAACTCGTCGACATAAATAAGCTGTTGGAGGTCTTCCTAGTGGACCATTTGGAAGGCGAAACGAAATAAATATCCTCTTTCATCATTACAAGCAAGGAAAACATTTTCAGTCTCTTGATTGGAATTATGGTTTGGAAATGATAACCGACTAGTAAGCAGAGTTCCAAGAACTGTTGGGGCTTATGCCTTGCTTCAACACATTTGCTTGCGTTTGAAAGCAGCTTAAAAGTTATTTACAATTATACAGCAACGATCTGTAACTGCATTTTGAGCGGGCCACTCAAAGTGTTTGCGAATGCAAAGATATTTAAATGATTGCACAACCTCTTCTGAAAATTTGATTCGACTAAAGAAGCCTAATTGATCATTCGGTAGGTCGCTTTACCTCCAGAAAATGGATTTAGTTTACCAGATATACAACAGAAACGGATGCCGCAGTGAGGAAAATAACTCTAAAGTCTTTTCAACTGAGACATTAATTGTTATTTCAACTTAATAATAATAATAAATTGACTTTAATTAACGTTTAAATAACGTTTATCTGAGATTTAAATAACATTTAAAATTGATAATAGTTGATTAGACTTTAATTAACATTTGACTTAATCATACGTTCAGTTTAGATATGATCTATCACGTGCGTGTTTTTCTCATCTGTGTTTAACGAAGAGCTGGTTTTTATCTTCCCTCATTTTAATCCATTTTAACACGCCTAAATTTTTCGTTAAATGGATTTTAATACAGTATCTACCATTCGTGTTAATATATTAAAGTATTCAATTTTTTAAAATTTTCTTTGAAGTTTTATTTAGTTTTTTTCCTTGTATTTGTTCTATTTATTCTTGTGTTATAATTTTCTCTTGCCAGCTTTTGAGCATTCATTTTTAATAGGATATTTTTTGTAATATTTTTCTGATTTATATACTTAATTATTTTAAAACATATTTTTCTCTCTTCTGCTTAATATGCCTTTTTATTACGCTAAATCGATGAACCTATCCATTTTTTTTCTACTGGGTCTATTCAGCAGTTTAATAAAATATCTGAAAAAATTTCATTAACTTAAATAAACTAAGTTTGTAAATGTATGAAGTATTACTTTGCTGTCTAAATTTAAGCATTCGGAATAAATCATTCGTTTTTATTCAAACTGAACTGCTAAATTCCTAGTTCTAGTTTTATAAAAATATTTAATACAAAGCTATGAAGATTATGATAATATGATTGATATTATGATAAAGAAATAAGAATGTATTGTATTTTAATATGCAGTTCTTTGCACTATATTTAAAATTGCGCACAGCTATAAATAACAGGTATTTGAAGGAAAAGAAGCAAATTTGATTTTCTTAGAGAATTTGTTTTCCGTTTAGAATGAGAAAAGTGTCATATCATGTGAAGGAAAACTAAACGAAAAGGTTTAGAAAAGGTGGATTAAGCCTTCCCCAGTGCAAATATAACCCTTTTCTTAATTTAGAGAAAGCTTCAACCTAATTGTTAAAAGAAAATAAAAAAGCATAAACTTGAACTAACTAAATTTGTTTTATAAAACAAAACTTAAAAATATACTTAAAACGAATTTTATAATAAAATGCTCTGGTAGTGTGCACTTTATATTGTTTGCCTTCCAAAGAATACATTTAGATATGCGTTAAACGAACATCTATCTCTTTAAATGTGTAAATGGGTAATAAAGCACTAAAACAATTAGTACAATAAGTGGCCGATGAAAACATTCGATGCAGCTATCATCAGTTAAATACCGTAAAAAATTAGATTAAACAATAAATATTTACTCAGTTTTTCATATTTCGCATGGAAATTTATAAGCTTTAATTTTTTGGTTTCTTTTATTTTTATTGTATTTCTGTACTATTCTGTTTTATTTCGGAGGTTAAATAAATTTCGCCTAACAACAAAGTCTCTAAGAGTTTGCTGAAAGGCGACTAAAATCGGGGGACATATCTTTTGCTTTTATAAAATTTATTCCATTTGTTCCGATATTCCTAGACAAATGATTTAAATGCGATTCCAACATACTGCTTAAAATTTTAAATTTTTTGACATAAAAATAATCTGGATTTTATGTAATATCATTTCAAGCACAGTTTAGTAAAGCTTTTATTTGAAAAATCTTCTTTAGCACTACTTACATCGGAAGCTTTCGCTGCTTTAAAAAATATATAACGAAAAAATATAAAAGCTATCCTGACAGTCTATCAGAAAGCTAGATAACATGACATTTTCACGGCTGAACATGGAAAAAATTCGTACTAACTCGTGTCGAATTTACATTGTTATGGATAAGCGCTTCGGGCACACACTGTTTGAAGGAACTGGGATTACTTGTAAGATAACAACTGGTCAACATTTGAACCCCAGCTGTGTTTTATTTCGGTTTACTTCATAAAAATTAATAAACTTGTGCTCTGTGTGTAGGAAAAACCCTACATGTATGTCTTTTAGAAGCATTAAGCAGCCTGCCAGAATCTTAAAATGACTGCTGATTTTACATCGCCTCTCTTTCTTTTGTATCATAACTAAATACCTGAACCTAATTTTAACTTCAGCCTTTTTTCAGCGTGTAGAATAAACTATGGTTCGATTCCCGGGCTGCGCAAGGTCGACTTAGCCTTTCATCCCTTGATTTCCATCACTTGGGTCGATAAAATGAGTGCCAAGTTCGCTTGGGAACTAAACATTGGGGGTCCTGCGACAAGCTACCACTTGTTCAGGGCATATACCACTTGCTCAGGGTACTTACGCACCCCGGGACCCACGGTCAAAAAAGCAGATTTCGGGCACTACAGGCCTTAGGCCATTTGGGCTGTTACGCCACTGAGTATTTTTTTTTTTTTTTAGAATAAACTATACTATTTTTCTTCTAAATCAGATTAAAAAAAATTCATATTTCAGATTTCTTAAAACATATAGGAAGTTTTTTCAATAAAATATTGAATATAACGCAATAAATCGAAAACTGAAAAACGATATTGTTTATTTATAAGCATATAAGCTAAAAACAAGAGTTACTACTTAATCAGTGTAAATGAAAAAATTGAAAATATGCGAGTTTAATTACATATTTGGCGATGCAGCGTTATTTGGGAGAAGTTTTTCAGTGGGAGGGGGGGACTCTATATTTAATAATTCTTTCGGATCATGTACAGATGATCAGCGGCAAATTATAGTATTTCTGGAATATATGTATTTTTGAAAAAAAATTAAGAGTCAAGGTTGGAAGGTCTATTTTGTTAGAGGTAAGTTGATCTGACCGTATAAGCAATCTATAAATTTTGAACTGACCTTTAAGGACTACAAGAGAAAAATATCTAGAAAAACTTTCAGTATTATAGGAGTTGTCCTAAGTTTTGCAAAGAATTACTCAGAGTTATTGTGACTGGCACCCATTAATCCTAACCTGTAGTGTGCAGCTTGCTTTAATCTATTTACTTCAAGTTCTGATTAGGAGTAGGTTCTAAGTCATAAATTTTTCCTTGATCAGTTTACAATTAAGTTATCTAGTGGCGTGATTGTTGCTAAGCAGTGCATGTTTTTGTAGCTTACTAAAACTTTAAATTATTGTATACTTTACAAAGCAATTAAGAAAGAAAATAAAACCGGTATAATAAAAAGTGTTTTTAACTAAAAGTGCTGAAAATTTCAGGTTTTTGGCTACAATTCCAAGATTCTTGAATTAAAACACGCGGAGAAAATTGGGACCTCCAGATACAAAAGCTCTCCAAAAGAATGCCCCGAATACAAATCTAACAGAGCATAACCCGCAGGCTCCAAAAAACATAGCTTCCAACTGATATAAAATTAAAGAAATCAGTTTAATCAGGTTTCTAGTTGCTGCCTAAAACTGTCTCCCATCATACTGAATACAAAACTGGGCTGCATTTTCTCATATAGAATGGATTACAGCAGTGGTTTTAAACTATACGCGAGCTGAAATTGGTGCTCACAAAAAATTTCTGATAGTTATACGTTTTATTCAAACGTATTAATAGCTAAATATTAAATTATCAGACTGACATTTACTTCAAACAGCTCTAATGTATTGAATAAACCACTAAACGTATTTTTAAACTAAAATATAAACAAACTACGAAAGCTTTCCAAATGGAACACAATTTGAGTAAAAATAATAACAGCCTATTTTTTTTTCTTCGACATATAAAAGAAAAAGTACGTAAATAATTATAAACTTCTTTATTTCTTACTAAAACTTTCAGTTACAACACCTCATAGAGTTTTGGTATCTTTAAGTTTGTAACCTTACAGGAAACTTATGAGAAACTATCTTCATTACTAAAAAAAAACTATTTGCCCGAAAGAGCATCTATAATTAAGATGCTCATTCGGGCAAATATTTTTTTTTATTTATTAATTTTCAATTCCGGAAAAAAGACTATTCACATAAATGTACTACCAAACAAAGCGAGAACTATTACTGCAAAAAATTTTGTAACTGAGAAAACTTACCTTTTGATAAGTGGAAAAAATATCAGATCTCGGTCTTTAAATATTTGAATACGATTTATATCGTAGTGCAAATTAATTAGCTCCATTTGTAAATTTTCTGGGGCATTTCGTACGTAATCGTACTGAAAATAATGTAAAACTGGACTTCAAATCATTAAAATCTTAAACAGTTTTTCATAAAATCTTAAATCCTCGTCATAATAATGTTAATCAATTTACCCGAAATATATTTGTGGACCTCATAAATTGCTTGGACGCCGGCAGTTTGAGACCACTGGGTAATAGGGTCAGAAATCTATATAATTAATTCATATATATAATCGTATACTACATAAATTTCAATCAGAAACACAAAAAATAAATTATTTCTACTCCATTTCACCATATGAATTATATTTTAAGTAGCCAAGCTCACTAGCGACCAAGAGGTAAAGATGCTAAACATTTTCGACATGACTTCAAGTCCCGGCGAATTGGCTGGCTGCATGGATTTTGTGGCCATACATGTCAGTTTCTCTTCGAATGTCCTTCACGAAGGCATCACTTCTCTAAGACAGATAGCCCTAATGTGCTTTAACATAACCAAATAAACTACATCAAACCAACCCCACGCGTTTTCTAGATACAGCCATTTTCCCGTGGAAAGTCCTCCACGAAGGCATCTTCGCTTTAAGAAGCTAACTAATTTTAATGTTATAGCTAATTTTGATGGTAATTAATTTTATGAACTGACAACAAAAGCTGTTTTTTAATACGGGAAGTAAATACACGCACAATTTTTTATTTTGAATTTTTTTTAATATTATTAAACTTTTTAAAAATTTAAGTAGTATTCTCTTCTTTGAAGGGTGAGAAGTTAATCTGAATTTTCCAGATTGCAGTTTTTTGTGCTTTATTTATTATTTATTATATTATTATTTTTAACTGCTCCCTCCCACCTTTATATCTTGCAAAGATATGAAATTCAAATGATAAAAATGGGATCCAACCTGCAAATACTCTTTTTTTTTTATTTTAATAATTCTGTCTGATTTTCAGAATAATAACTAACTATTTAGATAACTTCCATAACTTCCTCTTTTTTTAAAATAGCTTTGAATAATATTTTATTATAAAAAATTCCGCACCAAAGTTATTAACATTTTTTGAGTTATAAAATTGAAACTCTATACTTTATCATTTGTATGTCTATTATTTTATAGCAGTCAGATATATTGGTAAAAATGAAATAAATATTTAAAATATAAAACGGTGCATTGATTGCTCTTAAAGTCCTCAGTTCTTTAAGAGTTATGAATGAGTTAAAACTGAAAGATAAATAAAAATGTTATGCTTTACTGAACAGCAAAAGTTTTAAAATTGGCTATGAGAGGCATAGTGTGAAGGAAAACTAAATAAACTTTATGTTTTGTACAACGGAAACACTTTCCGAAATGAGAGGATAATATATATATATATATATGCACGGTAGTGTAACGTAAAATAATATATTTTATAAAGTTCTAAATGTTTTAAGAAGTAACCCTTTAAAACATTTCTAGCATCCAATATTCGCAAACTCCAAAAAGGTCTACAAAAGTTGAGTTTTGCCATCATTTATGTCGTTCAAAACAGGAAGATTTAAATTATCAGTATAAATTACAAGTAAACTTACCTATTGCTTTTTATAGGACAACAACAGCAGCTACATTTCCTTTTCATCAACATTGCCTCAAGCATACATCAGCCAAGCATTCCATTCATTCCATTCAAATGCGAATTGATCTTTCGAGGACAACCGAATCAAAATACTATTCAGATAATCTGGAAGTGAAAACTTTCCTATTAGACGAAAACGTGCTCTGAGTGTTAACTGGGACTCGGGCGACAAATTGTCGTCGACGTAAATAAAGGATGGGTTAAAAGGAGAATATTAATGGGACTGTGACTAGTTTTCGCAGTTATTGCTATAAAGGGAAGAAGTAAGAGCATTAACTGGTCGATATGCGTTACCAAAACAAGAAGAAAATACTAAAAACAGAGGAAATGTAGTAACGAAGGAAACAATTCATTCACATTTTTAAACTGTGAATTTTCATCGAAAATTTAAATTTTTCACATTACTTCGTTAATCATACATATTACCCACAATCGGTGAATACTGATAGTTCGATCTAAATTCGATTTCATGCGAATGGGATGACTGCGTGGACGTTTTCGTGGTTTCCCCGATGTAAAACATGGATATTCGACAGTGAAAAATGAATATTTTCAATAACAATAAAACTTTCATCGCACTGTAGTGCGTACTGGGATAGTCATTCGACTTCAGATATTGAGAATGTAAATTATTTTATCACGACTCTCAAAGTTAAAATAATATATTAAAGAATTAAAGTTAAAAATGTATAGAAAGGATTATTTCATAATAAAGCAAACAATATCCTCACGCGTTATGCTATGTGCCAAATTTTAAATTCCTAGATCTCGAGGGGTTCGAGACTTATTTCAAACGCCTGTTCTAGCGGAATATATTCCTGAAATCAAGTCGCCCAGACGCGAAAGCACTGAATGATGCTGATTGCCGAACCGAAGAGGCCGCGTTCAAATCTCAAAGAAGACACGACTGTAAATTGTCTGTCCCTTCATAGAAGGCAAAGGTGATCCACCTATTAGGTGCCTCCATAAGAAAGTGTCTACGGTTTACGGCCTTAATAGTGGCCAATGGCTATATTACGGCTAGTGCCCACCATTGGGAGGGGACTCATGTAGATCATGGGCCACCTGCAGTGATGGAGCTCGACCCTTTTGACAGGACATCGGATTTAATAATTTCATGTTCAATTATATGTATCTAGATGAGTTTAATGCTGTAAATATTATTGGATAGAGGTTCATAATATATTGAATGCAAACAGTTCCATTGATAGGTTAATAAAATTTATTTTATCAACGGAAAAACTTTAAATTTATGGAATTTTCCACAGAAATACTCGTACAGGTGTTTACAGTAACACAAAGTACAATCAGTAGTTACGCTTCAAACTACTAAGAACATACGTTAAACACAAAGAAATGGAAAGCGCGTCTAAAGGAAAAGCTAACTCGCGAATATATCCGATTTCACGCCGAACTAACGAAGAACTACTAACTGAGAGCATATGCTCTCTCCGTCCTCATATAGTTTTCAATCAACCGCCGAGATATTTCCAGTACTTTCTACTTTTCAAAATTACTGGAAAGCACTCAGAAGGTCGAATTACAGTTGCAGCTAATATAGTGAACAATTACATTTATTTAATTACAATGCCTATTACGGTGATGCAAGGACCGGACTAAAATGGCGCCAAATGGTTATTAAGTTTGGCGAGTTTTGGCAATTTCTCGCCTATTCTGCGACAAAATAAGTCGCCAAAACCGTTGTCAGCTTGCCGATATCTCGACAAATTACCGAGATACCGATTTACTCAATGTTAAATACACTTGTCCCTGTATGCTTACATTTCCGGCATAGCTTATCTCTTTTAGATTTTTCTTATGTTACACAGACACATAAATTGTCCATAAAATAAAACCATTTCACAGACAATTACAACAAATTCGTTAAAATATATATATTTGTTATACTTTACGCGTAAGGTAAATTTCGATTGTTATTTAAAGTATTACTTTGCATGTATTTATTATTTTTTGTTAGCGTTTAATTATTACTTAATTACTGACAATGCTTTTGCAACAAATAACCATATTTTCTTTTAGCTAACTACTGAGATATTTTGTACTTCAAGGGATGGCATTTTTTTAAAACGCAGAAGGAATCTCATTAAGGTGATTATCGTTTCTAAATTGCGAATTTTGCAATATAACAAAATCAGTAAGAATATCCACTCGAGAAAAATGCTTGTACAACTCGAACAAAGTAATACGGCGAAAAAAAGCATACCTTCGTTCTGAATAATCGTTAATCGATTTCGAATAATCGTTTGTTTTTGCAAAATAAGTGTGCATGTTCTCTATGTGCCAATACTCAACGATAAAATTATAACATTGCAGTTTTCTTGTTCTTTCCTCATTCCTTTTGTCTTGCCTGTTTTAATAAGGCTTTATATTTCACAGTTCTAATTACTGGGTACTAATTTTTAAATAAGTAGGCCTATTAAAACTACTTAATTTAAACTGTTTTCAAGTATTAATCTGAAGTTTGCATAAGATAATCAGAGTGAAAACTCTTTTTTAATCTTATAATTTTTATACATTTAAAATCTGTATTAATATTTTGGAAATCGATAGTTAACATTTCAAGATGTTAAAATGCAATCTGAAATTTTCAAAGTGCAGTTTCTTCATTTTAAGTTTCGTTTCTATTAAATTTGTAGAGACTATTAGGCATTTTGTTTAAAAATGGTAGACAGGAAAAATGTACAGTGGGGATGTACAATCGGGATTCAAAATCTGGACCTCCCGAATGGTAGTTTAATTACACCATGAAGCCGTGGTCGTTCCTCAATGAAAATTAGTTTTATTTTCTGGTAGTTTCAATTACACCATGAAGCCATTTAGAGGGAGAAAAATACCTTACAAATTATTGCATTAAGGAATAAGTCCTTTAACTAAACCTCAAAAATTGAAATTTTTTATGCTTTTATATTACAATTCAGCTTTTTACTGGCATTTTTAATAAACCCGGAATAAATATTTGCTCTAGAATCAGCGTTACAGTAAAATATTTATAAGGTTTACTTACATTTGCATATCAGCAAATTTCTCGTATCAAACCCACTGGACAGTGTAAACAAAAGCATATACTATATTTTTGTTATACATTTCCGCACAAATAGCTACCCATGACAGCGATCTGCAGATTTATTAATTTTAAGAAAGTAACATGCTTACAAGATTTCAAGCTAATTTTATTTTTAAATCAAGATTTCATAAAAATAAGATTTCCTTGTTTGAGTGTATAATTTTCCTGAACTGGCTGATAAGAATTTTGAGAAATTTTGTATAATTGTGTAAGCACTGCAACTGTGTAAAAAGACCAATTACTGTGCATTAAAACTTTCAGAACTGCAATTAAAATTAAAAGGATACGAAAATTTAGTTGACTGTCTCAATTACATTCATTATGATTGTGGGCTACAGTACTAATTAAATAGTAATGTAATAGAAAATAAAATTAAAAGTTTAACAAATTACTTTAAATTTTTTGTTAAAAACTAGTCCATTTTGGGATCTCGAAAAAAAAATTATACGTTTTGAGAAAATATCATCCTGTTGTTTATAAAGTAGGTCATTTAATTGTACATTCTAATTTTTTTTAAATGCTTTTTTTTAAATCATTTTTTAGCTCTTTTTCTTAAGATATTTAGATAATACAGCATGCTCCAGGACAGTTATCCTTGAAAGTGATACTGGCAAAAACTTTTTGTGAAGGAATCTATCTTGTATTTATGTTACACAAGGACAGAAATACTAAAAGACACACATCACTAGTTCTTTCTGATGTGAGCAGTTGAACTCTGGGAAGAAACTTTGGGATGATGGATAAAAGACTGTTTCGAATACAACTCAAACATTTTGTACGTAATCAGGTGTGAATAGACAGCCGTTATCGAGAACTTTTGAAAATTAATTTAATATTAAAAGGGCTGATAGTATTATCTGAACATAATCTATAAGTCATTAATTTGAATTTTATTTATACGTTTCAATACGTATTTTCAAATTATCTTTTGAAATTATTCGACGTTAATGGGAACATTAGGGTTTATCAAAATTCCATACCAGTGACTTAATGAACATTTCCATTCCTTACTTTAAAATGCTCAGAATATTTCACAATGATACATCAGTTTAGCCTGTTTTGGGATTTTGATATGACAGCCTTAATAGCTGAAATGGTTGTCGCAGAAATGTATGTAATGTCAAGTTAGATATTGCAGTTTAAGAACCCATTTTGTCGCCAGTGGCGGATTTCTATGAATGAGATCCATTTTATATGTTGCGTTAAATGCTTGGATCATGTTTAAGTTTTCATAATTTTAACTGCAGTTTGTTAGGCTAAAATTCTATTTCTCTTTCGAATAGATTAATAAAAACATTTATTAATGGGCAAAAAGCATTTAAAAATATTTTAAGTGACGTCCAAATATTCAAGTGCAACCTGCTAGTCTGGCATTTCAAAGGACACAAGTGAGCAAAATAAGACTACTAAAAGAAATCGTAATAAATAGTTTCGCAGATTTGTGATTTTGTGAGGTCTGTACTTGTACTCAGTTATTTCCGAATCTGTATGAAACTCCGTAAACAGTGTTTTCAAGAACATGTAGTACAGTCGCACATGCCAGAAGGACACTGAGTTTATTTCCAGCATTAGATGATCTCCATGTGTTGAACTTGAAACAAAATAAGTTTCCAGTTTTTTTAACATTTTCCATCCATTCATTCTTTACGAAAAACATTTGATTATGTTTCATAAGAATAAATCTATACCAGTATAAATAAACCTGAACCACTGCTCAATAAGTGAGACTGAATCAACATAAAGCTTAAAAATGTTCAATGAATTTACTTTATTGATTGTTTTAAAAGCTTTACTGTTAGTTTAACATTTAATTACTCATTATGTTAAATATAATTTCAAATGAGCCAAATTTTTAAAATTTATGAATAACGTGATAACTTACAAAATATAGCTTTAAAAATATAGCTTTACAAAATCAACTTTAAAAAACCGTTTTAGGCATATAAATTATTTTCTTCTCTAAAATTTTTTAATGATGTGATTAAAATGTTAACAGCGTTGTACTCGCGTTTTAATGAGAACTTCAAAAGTATTAACAATGTACACGATTCTACAATAATCAAAAGCAATGGGCAAATAATCCAAGCCAGAATTTGTTTGCATTTTCTAACTGATACAACTTCCTGATGGCGGTATCACAGCATATGCACATCGTTGTCCCTTTTCAAACCCAGTAGTCTGTGCTATTTATAGAGAGAAACTTCAAATATGCTATTGCAGATAGATTCATGAATAAGTTCAACTCTAAAGCCGTTTTTATCCATGTTCGCAAATTACAAATGTAAGCAATCTTCTCAATCGAATTTAGTGTATTTCAAATGAATATTTTGTAGCTATTGTTTGCGTGTTCATTTTGCTTAAAAGTTTAATAATGAAAAGAGCAATCGAATGCCAATAACCCAAAGCAAAAATGGCGAGACTATTGACACTGAATGCTATACGTATGTTATTTATTGAAGCTAGCTGCTGAATTATTCATAAAGCATTACACACATGTATATTTGTTCCTTTATAAAATAAAGATCTCAAAATTTCTTGAAGAGATAAAATATAGATACAATTCGGATGTCTTTGGTCAATTAGACACGAAAAACTTCACAATTACTGTGCCTGATGCAGAACGAGACGGTTTTTGAGCAGTAAGTCTTAGATGGAACATAGACATTCTAAAAGACGAATAAATATTTTGTGATAAAAAGGTCGGGTAATTGTTGGATATTAAAACAAAAATTTAACAACAAAAGTTTCGATCTTGGTAATCATTCCTTTCCGAAAAAAAAGTGAAATCTTAAAGATTTCACTTTCGTTTTCGGAAAGGAATACTTACCAATATCGAAAACATTTTCAATTCCAAAATATGTTCTCATTTGTTTTCTAAATACTAATTTTTTTTATGATTGCTGTATGGATATATGTATATAATTGCATTTTGCATTCTTATAGCAATACATAATGGATGCAGCCGCCTAATGGCTGGGTAGTTAATCGCAGAATATTGAATGTTTCACTAAAAGGACTGGTTTTATTAGTGTTTTCATAGATTGTTTCCTTGTACAATGTGAAACGAATCAGTTTTCTTGAGAAAGAAAGACGTTTTAAGATAATATTCTCGGAAGGTATCCCTCCTGTTAGGATAATAGCCCTCGTATTTGCCAAATTAAAATAAGAAACTCAATTTTCGAGGGGACTTCACGAACATCATTAAATACTACGTGGCAGATAGAAACTTCATCGTTCGCATCTAAAACACATACTCCTTCAACTGTACTATCCTAGCTGGTATATACCATGGATCGCTCCTCGGACCAACACGTTTCATTCTGTATGTAAACGACATTCCACAAAAAGTAAACACCACACTAGCACTGAACGGTTATGACACTGAGATCCTCTCACAAAATGCATTTCTTCATCCAGCATTACAAGCATTACAAAATCACATTCAGGCACTTCAGACCTCGCTAATTCAATGGAAAATGGAGATGAATGTAGACAAATCTACAGCTGTTTTCTTCACAAGGAAGAGGAAGATTGATGGAAATATAAAACTGTTCGTTTCTTCACAGCCCTGGGCTAAGTGTATCACATATCTCGCGATAATCCTCGACAAAAATTTCACTTGGTTCCCACACATACAATGTATTATTCTGTCCGATAAAGTTCTAGGTCCGTACAGCTAAACTATCTCCCTTAATTGCCCGGAACGGAGTTTTATCTCTAGACAACAAGTTACAAATTTACAAAACTATACTAAGTGGCATACTCAGCTATGGTCGCCCTGTTTGGTCATACTCTTACAAGACCAACCAGAAGGAACTTCAGACTCTGCAGACTTGCATCCCCAGACAAATCGTCTGCTGCAAGTTGTTTGTAAGGAACAATGTTTCATGAAGAATTGGGCATAGCACAATTTCGTGCCTACTCCCATAACCTGGCGCACAATTTCCATTTAAATATTAGGAAATCAAAAAACAACATCATTCCTGTCTATAATTACGATTACAATTCTAATAACTATGTGAAGTAGACAATATCCATTTTAAAAATAATTTTTAAATACTACATTATGTTTCTCAATCTTTTCCTGCACCATGTAAATTTTGTTACTTTTTTTTAATTTTCTATTTATCGGATTTAACGAAAGTTTCCCGCCACCGCAACTATAACCTGCGCGAACAGTTGGCGTTGGCGTGTTTAATCATATTTTGTCAAACGATTTTTGGCATTTGAAAGAAAGAGATTTACAATATAACACTCTGTTGTGAAATTTGTAAAAAAATGTCTTTATTATTAAGTACAAGATGTCTGAAGTGGAATTGTCACGCTACCAGATTAGAACCATCATTTTCTTCAAGTTCCGTTGCAAAATGTCTGCTACAGAATGTCACCAAATCATGTATACAGTTTTAGGTACTAATGATGTATCACATGACACTAGAAAGACTGGTACAGAAAGTTCAAAACTATGACATTCAAGAAAAAAGGACTATGACATTCAAGAAGCAGAGCTTTCTGGCGAGCCTACTGATGTTGATGAGGCCTGCCTGCGAGAACTTGTGTAAGAAGATCAGAATGCAACCACTCGAGAGCTTGCTAAAGAGATTAGACGTTAGTGCCATGTTCATCAGTCACTTTATGCATCACATAAACTTGATGTACAAGTTCAATCGCTGGGTGCCACGTGAGCTGACTCAAGCACATAAGGATAGACGTGTTCGGGCCTGCACTAATCTGCTCGATTATCAGCGCAAGGATAAAATTCTGAACCGGATCGTCACTTGTGATGAAACGTGGATTTACTTCAGCAACACAGGCTGATAAAGGTTTAGTCTGTGCCCAGTGAGCACGTCGGCAGTATCGCAAAACGCAATTTGACTAGCTAAAAGATCACGCTTTGTATTTGGTGCTATTGCCGTGGTATTATCCACAAAGAGTATCTAGAAAAGTTAAAACAATCGAGAGTAAGGTGTGGTACAGCGAGATGCTAGTCTGTGTTGACGCTGCTATGAAGGAAAAATGTCGCACCGAGTCCCGGCGAAAAGAGGTAATGTTCCATCAAGATAATGCAAGACACATGTGTCTGCATGCACTGGCTGGATTCTGTACGATCTCGAACACGATCTTTTGCCACACTCACCATATAGCCCCGACATCGCTCTTTCGGACTTCTACCTTTTTTCGCACCTGAAGCTACTTCTTGCTGGTGGTATCTTGCATTCTGTACAGGACGTCGGAAATAAGTTTGATCTGTTTTTTAAACTTGCGGCCACCACATTTCTGGGCCAAAGGCTTTGATGACTACCAAAACGTTGGCAGAGAATCAGATTTGGGTGATGATTACTATCCGCATTAAAGGTACTGCTCTAATTTTTTTTCTAACTTTATTATGAGAATTCTGGTGGGAAACTTTCATTACAACAGATACGTATTTATTTTATTGCCTTTGTATTCAGACATTGTAAATGTTGCCTAAAGTTATTCCACTAGCTTATGCAACTATGTGTTTTGGTATGTACTTAAAGAACTTTGAGCAGTAACTTCATCTCATCAGCTAATCAACATCTGTTAAATTTTATGCGTGAGACAATATCCTTATATTTCATGTAATTTTCAAGTAACTCATTATCATTGACAATTATTTGGACCATACAGTAGCTCCTATTAATCAATCGATTCGATGGAGTTTGAACCTCAAGTTCGAGTCCTCCGGGTTAATACCACTTCTACACCTTTGAAGTTGAACTTACCTGCTATGAGTTGCTATTCAAGAACGAATCCTCACTCATTTACAGTCTCTCTTCCTTAGAGTATTGTTTTTTCTTAACCTTATGATAAGAAAATTCTACTCCTCTGAAATCCATTGCGAACAAAGAACTCTGAAAACAACGTCTAGATAGAGGAATCGGTATTGGAAAATTTCGGTCAAATTTCATTTTATTGAAGCATTATATCCCTGAACGCTAAAGCGGTGGTCCACAATGCGTTAAACAGAACTACGGAAAGCTTTGACAAGAACAAGTCGGATATTCTGACACTTAAGAATCAATCTTTTGCTTATCCGCGTTTAATAAGAAGCCAAGATGAGTTTAATAAACGGCGGTTTTTCTATTTATTAGTTTACATTTGTTTTGGTCCTTAAAATTTGAACGTAATAAGGGACTGAGTTTACTATCCAGTGAGTTTAATAAGCGGTGGGCGTATTTTTCATCAAATGCGGATATGAAAATTGTATAGTACTCGTAACAAACAGCCAAAGTATTAATTTTATAATTATATAGCTTATACAGTTGCTGTTTCCGCTATTTTATAAACAGCTGCTAATTTTTAATTTCTCTTCATTTAAACACAATTCGTTTTAGTTTAGTTTTCACATTTACGAATATATTCATAAAACAACTTTTTTGCGTCTAGGTCAAAATATTTTATAAAAGAAACAAATCTGAGATAGGGGCGATGGCAGGTAGGATAGCTGAATATAGGGACAAGAGGTGATTACGAGAAATTGTTTAAAATTAAACTAAGTATTAGGAGAAAAGCGGCGAAAATATTTCGAAAACTTTTAATTCACGACTCTTATACTTTGATGCCATTCTTTTTGCAGAATCTATGACGACCTGTCCCTAATGAGCCTATTCCTTACCGAATGGTGAAATCTTAAATAATAGTAATTTTACATAGTATTCAGAAATTAGTGGCCTCTTATCGAGCAAGTGGGGCTCAGGTGGCTTTAAACTTTGTAGTAATATATACGTAAACATTTTACTGCTCAGTTACTTGATAAGCCCACGGGCTTACTGCATAGGCGTGTTCTCCACGTGTAACGAGCCAGTCGCCCTTAGAAATTCCTTCATGAAGGCATACCTCCCCTTGGGCAAATAGCCCTAGTGAGCTTTGCCAGCTTACTAGGGCTGGAAGGAACAAGCCAAATCAAGGAAGCCAAACGAAACCAGTCGTTTCCTAACTCTATTTCTTGAAATCAAACAAGCGCCAAAAGGGTTTAAACTTTGAAAATTGGTACTTTAATCTTGGGTATTTGGTAGAGAAATTGGCTGCCATGTGTGAGTGCTTTTGGTTGTCCTTCATTAGAACATAAATACGAGGCACTAATACCTCCGAAACTCATACCCCGAGAAACCCTTCCGAAAGCAGATAACCCTTGTATGCTTTCCTGCAATTTGATGTTCAACTTGATAGTTTCTTACAAAGTTTCAACTTTTGTGAAATCAGCCTACTGAGTAGGAAGGGTTACATATATTTTTCTTTTGAGAATTTTTCTTCTGAATATACATTTTTTCCATAAGGTTCTAGTGAATGAGCTAAAAACCCCATTAAATCTTTACCTAAATTTTTAATTTGAACTTAGGAACAGAAACAAGAACTGAACGGCGTACATTGTTGAGGTACATTACACAAGAAACACTTATAATTCTTTGGTAAATAATTTTTTATAAACAATTAATCCTTACTGAATCATCAGAAATATACACTACAGGTAAAGATAATATACGAGCGAATTATCACTAATAATCTGTAATAATCTATTACAATAAATTAACATAATATAAAAATCGACTTTTTGCAATAATTTTGTTGGTACATTTAGTAGACAAATTACAAAACATATGATGCATTTCCGACAACGTTAAGTATCTTTTTCCTATTTTCTTGGAGGAGAAATACGTAGAATTGCAGTAAGTATATACAAAGAAATGCAGCGAGTGTATTTTCAGTATACAAATGCAGCTAAAAGTATTCTCTTTTCTGCAATCCTTTAGGCTTCAAAACAGAAAATATTTTGATACTGACACGGATATTCCTCAGATATATTCACGCGACTTTTATCTTTTTTACATCGTTCCCATTTTCCATCGGACGATGCTCCCATGGGTATTCAGGCAAGTCGAGCAGACATGACAAGCACGGTGACTGAATGCAGTTCCATGAAAGAGTAATGAGCATTAAACATGGCAGCAGAACTTATGAATGATTCAAACTATACATCCTGAGTGGTCCTTCCTCTGCATATGAATTTTAGTGCAAGAGCTCTGAAGTTTCGTTACATTAATGACTGAAACTATATTTTACTGAGAAAATTGTAGAAATCCAGTTTTAAAAGGTGAATATAACACAAATTTCGGTCTTTGTAAATTGATTTTCCACATATAACATTTCAGCACGTTGGCTTTGGACAATTATTGGAACATTTTATTTAGCAAAATTTAGTCAGCAAAAATTTAATCAATCTTCTTCATGTGTTCTGAATCCAGCCGGGTCTGCTAATTCATCTACGTAAGCCATGCTTTCAGAATCTTTATTAAACTAAATATTAGGTTAAAGGCTACTATCTGATGTCGTGTAAAGATAAGAAATCCCAAATATTCGGTTTTAGGGGAATTCTTCATGTGTCGGACTGAGCCTTGATGAAGTAAAAATATATGTAATTAATTGTAGCACAAAGGCTAGATTTAGACTTATCTCATGGTGAAGAAATTAATTACTCCCATGGGTACGCAGAGATAATGTTCTGTTTTGCATGCTTCAATCAGCTCAGTACGAGTGTCTTGCTTGCTTCTTTAGTGGTTGTAAATATGAAAATAAATGTTGTTGAACTTAGAAGACCGCATTATCCCACTTGAACTGATAAAGAATAATATAGCTTAGGAAAGGTTATGAGGATTCAGTAATATGTGCATATAAAAACTGTCAGATGAATCTCTTAATAAGAACTGTTTACTATAAAACGTTTCGAAAAGACATAATGTAAATGATTATTTTATAGTTAATTTTTACAATCATAAGACAGTACATAACGTATATTTCTGCAGAAAGTTTCCAGAACGCATCAAATATAAAGTACAGTCCATCAAATCTCTTGGTGTCCATACATGCAGAAATCTGATTTCCAATGTTAGATTTCTCTACGTGAAAGCATCTTTATGTTAGAATCATGTTTAGAGATCATAACGATATTCGGCCTATGAATATTATAACAACATTCACAAGATTCACGAATTACAATAATACAGTTTTTCAAAGTGAATTAACATCAAGTAAGATAGCTGAATTATCATGAATAAACGGGCGTCGGTATCATTAAGCGGTGCATAAAAATAGCTGATCAGCATCTATGCTTTAAAGACAGAAACACACCAAAGTAAAACATAAAATTAGGCAAAGCAACAATTTTGTGTTTGGCGTAGATTTTAGTCAAGACTATCGATTTCGAAGGCATATAGGTACAGGTAACCTCTTCATCAGGACCAACGAAATCTGCAACGAAGTGAAAGCCGGAGTTGTATTTATACGCAAAAGGAGTAAAACGAATGAGCTAGTCGTGCCATCTGTTGGCACAAATAGTAATGAAAATTGAAAAATTAAGTTAATAGAATTTTGAAAGCGTTAGAAAGGACTGTATTGGAATTAAAGTCATTAAGTAAACAAGATAATTTTTTGCGAATGTTTTGAGTTTCGGTTTCAAGAAAATCCGAGTCACCAATGAAGAGGCTTTTTGAATAAGTTTTGTAGACCCAAACTCAAAATTGTGACGAAATTTCCAACTAAGATTAGCTACCAGAGAAAGTTAATTTCGCTTCTTCAGGCATAAGATTCGGGTTCCTTGATGCAAAACTGACTTTGTTTTGGTTGAGCCGATATATCTCAAATCGCGCTAACAAAATACGCTATAAATACCCCTAAGAATTAGGGTCAGATATGAAATCTTGAAATATGAATCACTTCACATGAATAAGTCTTGACCGCCGTTCTCAAGAGGTACATCGGAGAAGCAAAGGAGAAGGATATGAACAAAATGCTTGAATTTCAAAAGATCGAACACATCAGCAGCAGATAAGGCTACAATGAACTGGAACGTAAATAAGAGATGTAAAGTGAAAGCACATGATTGGAAAGTTTTTTTTTATATGCGAGATTACCTGCAACGTCCGGAAACTTAAGGATTTGCACAAAATGCATTTCAAATAATAAATGCAAGGAAAAATAAAATGGATGAAAAGCAAATACAAAAATGCAGTTACAAATTGAATAAATCGAATAAAAATAATCAATGAAATACAATTCACCAATAAACTAGCTTTTAAAGGGAAAAACTATGTACGACAGAGAAAGGGAAAATGATGTGAATATTTTTAACATTTTTAGAACCTAGCGCTAAAACTTTAAGAGAAAAAAACACACTAGGAAGTTCTGTAATATATCACCTTTTAAAATTGAGAATTTGTCCATTAAAGCTTCATTGGAGTATCACATATAAAATATGCATAACAAAACATGGTTTCAGAGCTCAAATCATACAGCAAAGAAATTAGCATAAATTCTAAGAAATATTGATGTTTTAATTTTTTAATATTATTTGCATTTTGATAAATGTATGGTCTCCTAAAATTTCGAGATAAAGAAAGTTTTCTAATTTGGTAAACGATCGAGTGTTTATCAAAACGACTAATCATCCATAATGGGCTAGGTTACACTTCAAGCAATAAAGGTAATTTCGCATAACCATGTTTAATTTCTTACTTAGTCTTCGAAGTTATAATTATACTATTCAATCTTCAGTCTACATAAAGCAGTAAGGTCCTTTCGCTTTCCTCTTATTCGTGTACTTTCTACTTTAAATTTCCTTTAAGGTTCAGTTTTGGCTTATTTGATTATGGCAAAGCAGTCAAAGGCTATCTGTCTAAGATGAGAGAGGCCTTAGTGGAGAACTTTCTTAGGCAGAATCACTTACGAATATTTCTCACTTGGGTCTACATTACACATGGAGAAAACCATGAAAACGCTCATTCAGCATTACCGTTTGCCTGGAATCGAACCCAGATAGTCTCAGTGTGTCGCGACTTAACCGCTGGTTGGCCTGACTTCTAAGAACCTTTCCTTTCAAAACGCGGGTAAGTGTTTTGGTCAAAAAGCTCTGTTTCTGGCTAGCCTAAGCATTTGATACATGTTTGTAAGACTATTCGTTTCGAACAACTGATTTCAAATATGTTGTAATAATTTTCGTAAATTAGATTTAAATAAAAACAGCTTGGAAAAACGCATTCTTACAGTAGGTTTCAAGTGCATACTGCGTCTTTTCAGCGGGGTGTCTTAAACTTTATGAGAGAAATCAACAGAATTAACACAAGTAAGCACTGATCATTTCAAACCTTTAGGTGATAAAACTCCCACTCTGAACGTTGGCGTTGCTTTTTTGCATAAATGTTCTGTTACACGAGAGGCATGTAAGTTTTTATCTCACTATTTATTGTTCGATTATTGATAGATTTCACTGCAATATCACCTCAGTGGAAATATTTGAAATATTGTGAGAATTATCAGTTATTACCAGAAAGAATATTTTAATTAATTGTAAAAAAACAGTTCACGAGATGAACAATTTTCATAAGACTTTTTTTGGGTTAATATTAAATAACAACCATCTGAAGACTTGAATTAGCCAATGAACACTTAGAATCCCCTTTACGCGTATTAGATCTAATTTTTGTAAAATGGTGGTTTAAATGTCCTAAATGGTTTAAATGTCCTAAACGGTTTCTGGAGGCCAAATGCAAATCTAATTGCATTTGGCTTCCAGAAAACATTAGTAAAGTAATTGAGGATAATAATAACCCTTGAAGTTGCAACTTTTAGGAGTGTTATTTGGACTGATTTCAGTAAAAAGATGATTAAAATATCTGAAACTGTTGAGAAAAGCAGTAAGATATCGGATGTAATATTCGATGACGAAATGGGTAAAGTTTCGGGCAAGTTGACAAGTTCAACCTGAAGACATCCAAAGACCATGCGTCCTTGCCAAATTCGCCATACTATCAAAATGCAATAAAGGTGAATGCAATAAAACAAAATATGTAAAAACATGTGTTAAATCCAAAAGAACTGACAATCATGTCCATGTGTGAATTTAGTTAAGGAAGGAAATAGAAGTTAAATATATCATTTATGGAAAAGTATAAAAGGATTACATTCCTGTGGGAAATGAGCCTTTGTGTATGATTTTCTGACGGAAATTGGCTGAATTTGCTTAATATATGGCGAAGGAACTTGAATGCGACGGATAGCATAATTGTAATAATATTGTAATCGGTAGTATAATGAAAACACTCTCAATCAGTGACAATAACCGATAACTACTGAAAGAATATCATTTCCGAATGTTCAAAAATGAAAATGTGAATAAAATATCACTATTTTACATACTAAACAAACCAACTTTTTTTCCTTTAGTTATTCTACAACAAAAACTCCTTGAATAATTTAACTGTCAGTTTATGGCACATTATACTGTCAATCTCTTGCATATTCTCATGAAATATGACAGAATTCCATCCTGTTAACAACGACTATTCGATTATTTTTTGTCCCGAACAGATCGCTATTAAGTGTGTTCATTTCCCTGTCCATCATTGTAACATGTATCCCAGGTATATATGAGGAGATGTATCGATTCTTATTACGGCATTCACCCCATTAGTATTCAGGCGGACGACTTCTGTCACGTACACGATGTTATTTTCTCTCTTGTGACATCATCCACTGCACGCCGACGTGAACCTTCAAGAACTATCAAATATGCAGGAGACATCAGTTACCTTTAAACACTGACAATAATAAAATAACGATCACAAAAAGGGGTCGCTTACATGGAGTTTAGATACTTTTATATCTAATTTTTATTGAATTTATTATTTTTTTAATTTTTTCGCTTGGTCAGCAGTATTTTTGGAAATTTTGAATGCATCTGTATCATCAATAAATTACAGCACATCGTTCATCTGTCTAGGAACTTTCTCGTATGATTTCCGATGAAAATTGCCTACGTATTTATAGCAATTAGACGCTGACAAAAATCTCCCGCAGTCAGCTCGTTCTGCTGCAAGCAAGTGACCATCTTTGAACATAAATCCGTCATTTAATCAACACTTTATGAATATGTTCCTATTTGCGATTAACTAATGAGCTCTCTCCTTACGTATCTGACATGTTAAGAGACAGAAAGCTCTGGCGAAAGAAGTAAGAAAGGAAGAAAGCGACTTATCTTTTACATTCTAATTGCATTTGGCCTCCAGAAAACATTAGTAAAGTAATTGAGGATAATAATACCCCTTGAAGTTGCAAACAGAAGCTGAACGACATTTTTGTATTTAGAAAAATGCAATTAAATAAAAAAAAGGTTTTGCTGTATGGTTACAAATGTGTCGAAAGATTATTAAACTCGAAATATAGGTAGAAATTTAAAATAATAGAAAGAGACGTTAATACGAAATGAAAGATCCCTGTAATCCCTGTATTAGAAATAATTCTCGCGTATTTCCTATTTACGTCTTAGTACATTATTTATCATAAACTGGCTGGATAAAATATTGCAGATTAATTTGGTATAATGCAAGGAATACACTAATTCAGTCATTAATGCACAAAAGGTATTTTGTAAGCTTTTTTAAACTTTTTCCAGCAAAAGCAACTCTACCATCTTCTGAAGTATATTACGACTACCGACATGGAGCTATAGCAGTGCAACTATTAGCAAAAAGGATGAGTTTATGAGCACGACAGAATAATCAAGCCCAATTTAAGAATAAGTTTGCAGTTGGTACCACACAGAAAAATTACAAATCTGAAGAAATGTGATCTTCGTTGGAAAAGAGATACACAATTATTTTTTTCAATAACAGCTCACCAGCGTCCAAGTGATAAAATAGCTTAACACTGGTAGTTCAACCCAGGTTCAAGTCCTTGCAAACAGGCTAACTACATAGACGTTTTCGTGGTCTTTCCTACGCGCAAACAGGAGCAAGTTTCCCCTGGAAAGTCGTCTACAAAGGCATCCCTTCTCTTAGGCACCAGTCCTCGTGTGTTTTGTTATTACTCGAACAAACCAAACCTTTTGCAATGTTACTATGCCTGCCTCAGGGGGATTTGTGTGAATGATAATACAAGAATTAATTTATAGAGTGGAAATTAAACTTTAAGGATATGTCTTTACAAATTCCTATAAAATCTGCGAGTCGAAATTTTATTGCATGTTGAAACGTCTGGGAAACCGACGAGTTTCAGTCCTATCTATGTGCCTGTCCATTTTCTTGAGGTCCCGCTCTGTTCATTGAAGAATATTTCAGGAAGGCAATTTTGAACCCCGTGCTGAAATTGTCAATACAATTGGTCTGCAGTCCACTCGGTATATTCAGCCCTAAGGGTTGAGGGCATACTGACTAACCGCGCTCGACTGGAAATTCGGTTAACCTCGTCAACCTGACCCACTGTTCCTTTGTTAAACATGTGAGGTAATGCAATACTAGAGTCAGGAAGCAAAGCATATATCTAATAATTTTGTGTATCTCCAAATCAGATGATGGTGGTTCAGTGGGTTTACTAATTTTAACACTTTTTCATTTTTGACAATATTTTAATTACTATATACAGAGCGTATTCTTAGGCCGCCGCCTTCAACATGAACAAACTTTATTCTCTCTCAACTAAGCGAGCAACAGCGCCCTCTAGCCTTTTTCTTCAAATTACACAACACTCCCCACCTGAACTCGGTGGAGAGTTCATCTTTCAATAATATATTCTAGAATATTCAATTAATATTTCGACAATAAATCCTGGAGAAATGGTTAAATATAACAAACATGCATACATAATTATAAGCACATAAATTTTTACAAAACATTAAATGATACCTATCAGCAAAGTCAGGAGAATCAAACCTAAAAGTACAAAATACAAACATTAGTTAAGTTCCATATTATATAACAATTGTATAGGCCTTTTTAAGGTACCAGTAGGTGTATTAATTATGCAAGATCTTATTTTACCATCTCTGCCTGGCATTAATTCCAAAATTTGCCCTATTGTCCAGAGATTTCTGGGATGTTAATTGATTAGCAGGGCAGAGATAGTAATCGTCTACCAACCAGAAATTAAGAGGGCGTTAGTGGAGAAGGTTCATTGGGATCGGTAAACACGTAGGTAATTGGTCTACAATTAATCATTGCCTGGATTTCAAGCTCTTTCACAGTAAGGGATGATCGACCAATAATTTTTCGCAAGCTGGATTTTATGGTTCGTACCATACGCTCCCAAAACCCTCCCCACCATGGACCCCTCTCAATAATAAATTTCCAATTTATGCCTCTAGCAGAAAATAATTCTTTCACAGATGAGTCACTCAAAGTTTTAAAGATATGTTTTAGTTCTTTATCAGCTCTTTTAAAAGTCTTGGCATTATCGGAGTACACGGTGGTACACAGTCCTCGGCGAGCTAAAAATCTTCGGAAAGCTAGCAAAAAACTTTCAGTGCTGAGATCAGTTACTATCTCTATATGTAAGGCACGAGTGACCGCACACGTTAACAACAGCATGTAAACTTTACCTTGCCTGTCTTTCGTAAAAAATGGACCGGCGAAGTCCAACCCGGTCACAGCAAATGGAGGCGACTCTTGAATTCTGTCTGGAGGAAGTGAAGCGATATCCTGTACCCCAGAACGAGCACTATATCGTTTGCATATCACACATTTTCTGATGATAGTCTTAACACGCTGTCTTCCCTTAATGATCCAATATTTGTCTCTGATCTGAGTTAGTGTCGAATTAACTCCAGCATGGAATACCCTTTCATGCGAGTCCATGATGATCAACTCGGTAAACTTGCATTTTGAGGGTAATAGAATAGGATGTTTTAAATTCTCGTGATAGTCTGAAAATTGAATGCGACCTTTCAACCGAAGAATTCCCTCCTCAACAAGCCTTGGATTAAGGGAGTAGATGGAAGAATCGAGAATTGATTTTTTATTTGATAACTTAATTATTTCCGTTTGATACGATTCTCGTTGCGTAATTTTTACCCAATAATGTTCAGCTGCTTTAATCTCAAAAGCATTCAAAGGTCCATTCCCTGTAGACCTTTTCCGAAGCCTCCCAATAAATCTAAATACATAGGCAGTAATTCGAAGTAATTTTCCTAAAGAACTGAATTTTTCTATATGCAAAATTGGGGATTCATTGTTAATTACAGGTGCAGTCAAAATAATACTTTTTCTTAACTCCAACGATTCTGAATTTGGTTTTAATTTCTTTTGTTTTGGAAAGTTTTCAATAGAAAAACGTAACCAGTGTGGCCCATGCCACCACAGATCATTCTTAACTAGTGACTGAGCACTAATTCTTTATACTCTGTATTTCTGTAACACGATTGGCGATAAATGGTTTCCAATTATTTGGCGAACCTTTAATCCAAGTAATGGCGATTTCGGAATCACTCCAAAAATAAACCTCCTCAATTAAATCACCAAACAATTTTTTCAAATATTTATACATTCGAGCAGCCACGAGTGCTCCCATTAACTCTAAACGAGGAAGCGTGATTGCTCTTAAAGGTGCAACTCTGCATTTCGACATGATAAAGGAAGTTTTAATTTTAGAATCACTCGTACAATATCTGAAATATGAGATGGCCCCATATGCTTTAGGACTAGCGTCCGAAAATAGGTGAAGGCTTATATTCATTGGATCGTCATCAAAGTAATTTCTCTGTATCGATATTTCAATTAAATCATTAAGTTCCTCCCGCCAAATGTTGAATTTGTCCTTAATCTCTGCAGGAAGGACCTCATCCCAGTCAGAACCGGAACACCAGATTTCTTGCATAATAATTTTTGCCCGAATAACAAAGGGTGCAATAAATCCAAATGGATCGTATATTTGGGCGATGCTTTGAAAAAGTTTCCTTTTTGTAGCAAAATCGTTTCCAGTAGAAAAGTCAATTAAATTTTTTAAATTTAACTTTATATCGTCTTCAATGGAATTCCAACTCATGCCTAAGAAATTCGATTCACTAGTTAATTTGTTGTCTGATTCCTTAATCCCATCTGAGACCCATAAATCGTTTAATGCTTTAGAATTAGCTCTTAATTTTCTGAAATTCATCCCAGCATCCTTAAATATGTTAACCGCATCTACAGATAACCGATATGCATCTTCAACCGTTCCTGCTCCAAAATATAGGTCATCGACATAGACAGAAGAATTTAACATTTGGAAACTGTCCGGCATTTTATCTTTATATTTTCGAATGTGATATTTTATAGTGGCGAACAAAATGAAAGGAGATATAGTCAAACCGAAAGCTACGCGACACATTTGCATAATCTTAAAGGAGTCATTATTTTCATTAAACCAAAGAAATTTTAGAAATTTTCTATCACCTTCAGCAATTCCTATCATCAAAAAGGCTTTTTCAACGTCTCCACAAAACGCTATCTTAAACTTACGAAAATTTAACATAATGTCTAGTATATTTGGATTTAGATTAGGTCCCGATTCAAGGCAGTCATTTAACGAATTCGTGTCCTCTGTCCTTGAGCTAGCATCGTACACAATTCTTACCTTAGTAGTTTCACTAGGTCGTATCACTGCTCGGTGCGGCATAAAATATCCCAAATTTGTATCATTATTTGGACATTCCCTCCACAATTCCTTCTAATATCTGGTTCTCAATTATATTTTTATATTCCTGAAAAATCTCCGGAGTTTTACTTAGTTTATTGTGAAGGTTTGCGAATCGTTTCTTAGCTACCTCTACATTATTTCCTAAATTATTTGGACTGTATTTCCAGATTAAATTTGCCTCATATCTTCCGTTTTTAAACTGCAAATTTCTTTCAAACTGGTCTACTATTTCGCAGTCAATATCGGAATAATCATCAGAATTATTAATTCCCATATGTTCTAATTCCCAAAAACCTTTTAAATCTTTCAACACAACAGTGTTTGTCATTACCGCTAAATTTTCAGAACAATTTTTGTTTGTTTTATTTTTCTCGATTCCTGCGGCAACCCAACCAAACACAGAACTGACTACGTACAACCCTTCAGATATTTTAATTCTTTCAGAATAAACTACATTCCAGAATTCATCCCCTCCAATTAATATCTCAACATCTATGTTATTTTTTCTTGCGCAATCGGCGATCTGCAACCCCATATGCTCCATGAAGTCTGCAATTTGTTTACTAGGCACACTGATGGACGCCGAGGAAATAACATCCGAGATCAAACATTCAATTTTTATTTTATTATTTTGTTTCCAATTCTGAATTTCGATTTCAACGACCGGATAGGAATGATTCATTGCCTTCGTCGCACCAAATGAATAAACAGAAAGTCTTTCATAACGGATTGGAGTAAGTTTTAAATGGTCGGCCAATTTTTTCGTTATAAAGGATCTGTGACTACCTTGATCAAGAATTAATCTAGTTAATTTTGATTTATACTTAGAACAAGCATAAACTGTACAAATTTGTAATAATATTTCCCTGGCATTACAGTCATTATTATTATCACCTTGAGGAACAGAAGCAATCAATTTTAAGTTTTGAACTTTATTTCTTTCCTCAGAATTCAAAGTCAGAGATTCAGTTTCATTTTTGGAATAACCTTGTTCCAACTTTTTGTTTACAAGGGATTTATTAGTACAAATCGATTCATTGTGATACATACCGCCACATTTATTACATTTAGTTTTATTTCTGCACCTTTCTGATGTATGGAATTTTTTAAAACGAGAAAAGCAGCGGTTTTCGGATCTTAGTTTCTTTAATTTATCAGAAACATTCACTTCGCATTTAAATGACTCGTGCAAATTATCACAAAAGATGCATTTTCGGTTAACTGCAGTATGAAATGCAGCCGTGGGTGTATTTTTTACATATTTTCTAGTTTCATATTTTGATTGATCGACTCGCGGAGGCACAGGATTTTTCCTTTCGCTTAATACTAGATTTGAAACTTCCCTGCATTCTATTTCCGTTTTAATAAATTGTGTTAATTCCGAAACTTCAACTTTATCTTTCGATCCTCTTTGCCGATTAAATTCCAAAACTAAATCGTCCGGAATTAATTTTAATAATATTGGAATTAATAAATGTCCATATGAGCCAGAAGTTACTTCTAAAGTTTCCAAATTACGAATCGAAACTTCTAATTCGTCATATAATTTACGTAAAGCCTTTACGTTAGCAGAATTTTTAACGGCTTCTAAATTGAGAATTTTATTCATGAATGAATTAATGATCAGGTCTTTTCGACCATATCTGTCCTTTAGTAATGCTACACATCTATCATAATTACTTTCTGTTAACTCAAAGCCTGACACAACATTCGAAGCTTGTCCCGTTAAGAATGTTTTTAAGTATACAAATTTTTGTATTTTTGAAAGCGTTTCGTTTTTATGTATCGAATTTTCGAAACTATTCCAAAATTCATTCCATTGTTTGGGGTCTCCCTAAAATTTATCAATCATTAATTTTGGTAATTTCAGCGTACTACTCCCACTAGAACTGGAACTTACATGCAAAATTCCATTACCACTAGACTGGTTTAAATCAGAACTTTGGGGATTCCTCGCTGGCGGTACTGCGGTAACCGTACCTAGAAACTGCTTAATTTGACTACAAGCAATTATACATTTGTCATTGTATTCTTCGCTTATACTACAATCTTCTTCAATTAAGTTAACATCAATTAACTCTTGCATTTCATCATCAAGCGTTCTTAAATTATTTTTCTTTTCGGTTAATAATTCAAATAATTCTCTTAATTCTTTAATCAAATTTTCCTCCCCTTCAATTTTTAATTTACCTTCAATCACTTTAATTAACCTAGTAACAGACGATCTCAATGTGGAACGTTTACGTTTCAATCTATCTAACTTCTCTTCCATTTTATTTAATTTAAATACACCCACGACAGCAATAATAAATACTTACTAATGTACTACAAATAATCACTAAATAATTAATTTAAGATTTCCCTACCTTTATTTGGAATTCCATTGTCACTTGAATATGAAATATCCATTGAAATCGAAACACTTGGATCGAACACCTAAAATTTTCACAAAGCCTTAATTCTTTACGCCGATGCACCATCTAATAATTTTGTGCATCTCCAAATCAGATGATGGTGGTTCAGTGGGTTTACTAATTTTAACACTTTTTCATTTTTGACAATATTTTAATTACTATATACAGAGCGTATTCTCCGCCTTCAACATGAACAAACTTTATTCTCTCTCAACTAAGCGAGCAACAGCGCCCTCTAGCCTTTTTCTTCAAATTACACAACAATATACAAGGTATACAGGTGGAAATGAGTCTTGAAATAAATTTGTATTGATTTTGCTCTCCTGCTCTTTACAAATGTATACGGGACATATCATAATTTTTAGTTGCTTTTAAATATTTGCTAATTCATTCACATAATTTTATTAATTATTTATAAGCATGGTGGTTTAAGTAATATGTTTCATAATTTGTTGAAGTGCAGTCACACACTTTGTACTATAAAGCAAATCTTTTGCTGAAATTTTTGTTGTAACTCCTGGTAGATACTTTGTTTTAACATATGAAGTGGTGGACATTGCCTTAGCATATGCTAGATGTGCTGGTGCTCGGCACCCGTATTTTACATTTCTTCTTAAGAATAGCTGAAAATAAAATGGAAACTTTCCTTGAATTGTTGCTAATTGTATTGACAAAAGTGATACGTGTGCGAAATATTCGTAAGTTAGTATTTCTGTATCTGCCTCATCCCATCTTTTGTTCAGAAATTTTATTCTTGTTTGGCTGTCTTTAAACAGGAAGGTTGATATCAGTCATATCTTTTAATGTGGCTTCCTTAGCTGCTGTATCAGTAGCTTCATTTTCTATTATACCTGTGTGTCCCCACGTCCAGTTTAGATTAATGGATCGAAAATAATTTTCCAAATTTACTATTTCTTAAAGAACTTCAATATTTAAGTATATTTTCCTCCTAGAACATAACGCCTTTACACGTTGGCTGTCTGTATAAATGCTCGCATATTATCTCTGAGAAAGGCATTTAGTCATTAAACGGCTTCATTCAAAGCTATTGCTTCGGCTTGATAAAATGTGCTTGAATCATTTAGTCTAAATTTTTGAAATATTAAAACTTGCTTATCTGGGTAAGCTATAAATATGTTTTCGAATTTATCTTGAAATTTTGTTCCATCTGTTAAAATTTATATTCGTTTTTCTAAGAAAAGGTTGGTAAGGACTAAGCTAGGTGTTTTCTCAGTTATGAGATTTCTACTTCCACTATGTAACTTGATATATTTAATTCATCTACAAGGCAATTCTCTTGAAAGTGACAGAGAAGGAATAACTTGTTCTGTTTTTATTTCTAGTGGAAAAGAACCAACTAGAACTATAACAGCAGTTGTTGGCGCAGCAAATACGTCTTAGTTTTATGTAGTGGTACTATTCGTTGAATTTGTAGGACTTCATTTGTTACCTGTTACCGTACTATATGGTACGGTAACAGCAACAAAAATTAGGTACTATTTGGTAAGTATGGTAATGTATGGTAAACAAGGTACGTATGATGATACCACTATGCAGGGGAACCTATAACACGAATCAAATTAAGCTGATAAATTTATCTCAGTTATTTATCTGAATTTATCAGAGTTAAGCTGATAAATTTAAATGCTGCATTTCACATGCTTCATTTGGAAACTGCTATTCAGAAACGCATTATTAAGTAATGAACAAATGTCTGTTTCTGTCTAAAATTATTGTATTAATTAAAAATTAATATAAAATCAAGCCTCAAGCAATCTGCGTTGGTTTTCTGTCCAAATGAGAAGCAAAGCAAAATCAGTATTTTTATCAATAAAAATGAAATTCTTCTTCGGATATTCTTTACACAAATTCGGAACAATCAATGTAAACTATTAAAGTAGCAAGAGTTTACGTATATATGAGGCTCAAGAGTTAAGATTTATAACAGTTAAGAACAGAACGGCTCTCTATATGGAAAACATTTTGTTGAAAATAACAATTGTCTCTTATTTGCTCTCCTTTTCTTTCTGATTTAACCCTTTTGGATTTCTTCATTTTCTCTAAAATGAAGTCAAAAATCAAACAGATGAAATTTGTCAAACCGGAGGGCTCAGGAATGGACTAGTTTTACGTTAAACAGGATAATGAAAGATGAGTCTCAGAAGCTAGCTGTCTTCTAGCAATAGCAAAATTATTAAAAGAACTACTTCGAAACAGATATACGCCAATAAATGTTAGTTTGCTGTATTTTATATAGCCAATTAGAAACTATTTTAACACCGATATAAAATAAATATAGTTTAATATTTATAGAAGAATATAAATATCTTAATATTCATAATCAGAAATAAAAACGAAGCTACAGCGAAAATATACAACGAAATAAACGAAATACGGCTGCTATTCAAATCATAGTTATTTTACCGCCCTCTCTTTCGTTGCTATTAGGAAGTATTCAAATATTATTAAAACGTTCTAATTACGTTCCCAGCTGTAATGAATAGAAATATGCCGTTGCAACTGGAAAGCCTTCTGAAGATTCCGCATCTTTGATAATGGTTCACTTATAAGGTATTTCTCCCGTCTTCCTAGCATGCCTTCGTAGTGTAGTGGTTCTGCACCCTTGGCCGGTATTCCAGAGGTCCGTGGTTCGATTCCCGGCCAAGGCGTTGCATATTTTTCATTTTTCCTGCTTCCAAAAAAATACCTAATGTCTCTACCCACTGATCTCTCATATCGCAGTTTTTCTGCTTTTCTTTGTTTTCTCCCAAGATACAAATATACTTCTTATATAGATATTAAACATAACAAATGTGTATAAGAATTATATAACTAATGCAACTGTTCCAGTGATGACGTTGCGAAAGCAAATAATGGATGAACTTTTGTATTCACATTTATGCTCCAAAGCTATTCTCAGCTTTCTCTAGCCTGAAATGTAAATTTTACGCCTTAGTTTTCTTATTTATGTTTCAAGCACTCATTTTTCGGGAAGTATTCATTTTTCCAACAACCATTTTACTTTTGGGTTTTATTCAGCTAGGTCAATAACACGAGGTGAGAAATCTCCGTCAATAGAAGGAGCTTTTAAATAATTAAATTCTAGGGTAAGAATCGATACAGTATCTTGATCACTGAATGTGTGAAAGGATGATTTCTTTTGTTTAGTACGGAGCTAGGATTCAGCATACCAGAGAAAACTAAATGAAAAAAAACAGATACAAATGAGTAAAATTAATTTCACACGTTGAATGCAGTGCAGAATCGCTAAAGAGGACGGATCCTATCTTGGCCAGCTGAAATCACTGATAAAACGAAATGCAAACCATTTTCAGAAAACCTGTCACGGATATTAATTGTTCCAGTAATTTGCACAATACAGTGTCACTTTTACAATCCATTTAATAATTTTGTGAACTCGAATTTCTATAAAATTGAATGAAAATAAAACATTTGTACCTTTTCGCGGTACATCATAAATTGAATTTGATTTCATGATTACATTCAAAAGCAGTATGGTATTTATCTGAGAGGAGAAATGCCTTCTTGAATGCGTCTAAACGAAATTGATTCATATCAACGCTACACATGAGAAGAGCCATGAAAATGCCCACGAAGTGAACCCTTTCGTCGGAGTTCAAACTGTCATTGCTCAGGCGGCTTTATCCACTCGGCCATTCGGCCATAAGAGACACATAATTTACAGTAGAACTGATATAACAATATGACGAAATAAATCCATATTCTTGTATTTGCATTTTAATATGAATAGTTTATCTCATAACATAGTTGAAAACAGAAGGATAAAAGCTGACGAAAAATTCTTTTTTTATTGTTGTAATCCTGTTAACTTCCTTAACAATATCCTTTAGGCTTTGTTTCGCCTTTACGTTTTCTACCACCTTCTCCAGTGCAGGATTTACGTATGAGGTACAGAAGCTATAGCTTAGGGCCCCCACTTTCTTGAGGGCCCCCAAACAACCCTCTAAGTATGTAAAATTATATTTGACCCTGGTATATAATATTTGGACTTATAAAGGACCCATATCTCAAATAGCTTAAGTCCTCATCAAGTCTAAATCCGGCCCTGATCTTATCCACACTAATTAAATCTTCTAATTACCAAAATACAAACTCAGATTCCAGTATCTCCTGTATAGATTAAAAAGGTTATCACTCCTCCAAGATTCGCCAAGAATGGTGTGTGTATCATATTAAACAGCAACTTTGTAGTTCTTTCTGGTTTCCCTAATTTGAACATTCATAGGAAGAAATCAGTCGAGAACTCAAAAATATGACGTTAGGAACAAGGTTTCAGTGTTCTTAGAAGGTTACGTTAGAACAAGGTTTCGGTGTTCTTTTGAGTTCACGACTGCTTTCTCAATGAGAGATCAGTTGTGAACTCAAAAATATGACGTTAAGAGCAAGGCTGAAGCCTAAAAATTACCTTTCAGACATTTGCAGCAAACCGCCCCTTGAAACAACAAAGAAAACTCGTGGAAGGCATGAAACAACGTTTTACGGAAGTAATAAAGGCCGAAGACTATTAAATATAACTTGATTAACAGTAAAATGTCTTTTATAAACTATGAAAATACCCTACGGAAACTTTTTTATTCCTCACTAGTGGCATTTCTTTAAACTTATTTAAATATCTCGAAATATTTTCTTTATAATATTCATAAATAAAACACATTTTTTTAATATATGCACTCAGAAAACATTCAGCCACAACTATGAAATTCGGCATACAAATGTGATTTGGCGAATCGAGTAAATCATAAAACTTGAAGCATCAATCAGCATTGTAGAGTGACACAAAGCGCGTCTGACATGCTCAGCTGGGTTACAGCCGAAAACATTGCGGAGAAAACAACGCAAGGCGAAAACGTCGTGGTGTAAAACATCGTGAGAGAAAACATCGCAGTTCTAAATCATCGTGATACAAAACATCGTCGTCGAAAATAAAGCGGTTCTAAAACTTTGCCGTTTAAAAACATCGTCGTCGAAAATATCGTGGTAAAAAATAAAGTATCTACAAATCATCGCATGACGATAACATCGCAGGCATGCTTTTTTCAGACTTTAACAACTGTAAATGGATATTCCCATAATGATTTGTGAGCGCAAGATGGAAAGAAGGATAATTTTTACTTATTTTATTATTACATATTTTTATTAACTAATAAATTTTTGCGAAAAAATAAGAAGGAAGCCTAAGCATAGAAAATTAATACAACTTATAGCACTTTAATAGAATTTTAAACTGACATAGTTAAATAACAAAGGCCATTAATAAATAATTTTTTATGAAGTTTTTATTGGTAATTTTTCATGAAAAGTATAATCTACAAGTTGCATTTAATTTTCTGCGCTTAAGTTTCCTTCTTAATTTTTCTGGAAAAATTTATTAGTTAATAAAAAATGTGAAAGTAAAAATTATCCTTCTTTACATCTTGAGCTCACAAATCATTATGGGAATATCCATTTACAATTATTAAAACCTGAGAAAAGCATGTCTGCGATATTATCGTCATGCGATGATACTTTAGATATGTAGTACTTTATTTTTACCACGATAATTTCGACGACGATGTTTTTAAACTGAGAAGTTTTTCAATCGTGAAGTTTTTCGACGACGATGTTTTGTACCACGATGTTTTATAACTGCGATGTTTTCTCTTTGCGATGTTTTGTAACCCGACGATTTCGCCTTGCGTTGTTTTCTCCGCGACGTTTACGTCCGCGATGTTTTTGCCGCGATGTTATCGGCAGACACTGCGCAGCTGTTAAAATATAAAAGGGCAGGTGGCAACGAATGACGCGCATTTACAGTTGGTTGGTTGTTTGGATAGACGATATTATAACGAACGATTCCGACGTACTCGACGGTATTACGGGCAATTGTCAAATTTTTAGAGGGGTCGCGTCATAGTGCTAAAAGAGGCTGGTTGTTCGAACAAGGGGATCGGCCGGCATATTAGTCGAAGAGATATGATCGTTGTCCGTTGCTGGCTCAGCGAAAAGAATCAGCCGCCCTAACGGCTCGAGACATCCCTCGGCCACCAATGCGCGAGATGATCATGCAGTTAGAAGAGCTGCCACGTCCGCACCAACAGTTTATGTTATCATCGATTCAACGCCATTTGTCAAGTCTCAATCCATGATAATCGCAGGATCCTAGGATATCCAGGGATACGATTTGCAGAAGACTAGGTAACGCTGGGCTCAGACCTCGATGTCCATTAAGACGCCTGTCATTGATACTCCACCATAACCAGTGTCGTTTTGCATGGTGCTGCTCTCGCTCAAGTTGGACAGTGTCCAATTGGAGAAATGAGATCTTCAATGACAAATCACGCTTTTCTCTCAATGCTGATGACCGCTGCATACGCGTATGGAGGCGCATAGATGAGCGGTACAATGCACCATTTGTTACCGAGCCAGAACATAGCCAGAACACAGGGTGTGACAGTCTATGGAGCGATCAGCTGGGACCGATGTTCGCCGTTAGTCGTGCTGCTGGGTACTCTGCCTGTTCGCAGGTACGTTGGCAACATTTTGCAGCCATTCGTACTGCCTATGCTAGCAAGCCATCTAGGTTCTGTTTTCCAGCAAGACGATGCTCTTCTATATACAGAACGAGCCCTCGATTTGCCTGCCAAGTCTCCAGACTTGTCGCCTATCAAACATGTTTGGGACATGTTGAGCAGGCAAATTCAGTCGTTTAAAAATGTGCCCTAACTCGCTGATCAGTCGCTCCATTTGTGGCGCAATCTACCGCATTGGCAACTTAATAGCCTCCATGCTCAACCGAGTATCGGTTTTATAAGCTGCCAGCGGTGGCTTTATCAATTGTTGATTTTCACAATTTTTGCATTGCTACTCGTAAATAAAACTTTTTTTTTTTTTTTTTTTTAGCACCTCAGGTTTCTTTTTTTTTTTTTTTCATTCCAGCTTGTGTATCTACTCGAACACTACTATTGCCTATTTTTGTAGCTATGGCTTATTCTTTCTAAGAGCATATATTTTTTTGCAGCAGAGTGCATATGCAGTTGTGTTGAACCAATTTGCTAATTTTCGTTTTTTTCATGAAGGATTTTTCGGGACAAATTAAACTTGTATTTACTGTCATTGCAACGTACGAAAACTTCTTATAAACACTGTAGCTGCGAATTTCTTAAGTATACAAAAATTCCCTTTTAGCTGATTTAAACTTAATAGCTATTCTACCGACTGGAATTTTTGCTCACAAATGACTGTATAAAAACATTATATTTGAATTTTTGCAGAAATTTCCAACTGCAATGCTGAAAATGTTTTCTTGAAATCTTCTGTATTACTTTCAAAAACATTGTAATCAGAAGTGAATGTCTATAATCAATATTTGAGAAAATAAAGCCTGTAGCCATCTGTTTCTAATATTCTGTATAGATATTCTAGTCTCTTTATCTCCGCATGCACATAAAACAGTTTTTAGAAAATTACTGTATATTTACCTTCATTCAATTATTGTCATTCTTAATACCTGATTTATATTCGAAAGCATTTTACCGATGCTAAAGCAATTTACTCTTTCATTCTATTTAAGCGTTGTTCTGTCTGTGGCTTAATAGAACCACTATGAAAATTATACAAATTTATTTCCAGACACTTTAATGGAAGTATTTGCATTTTGAACAATTTCAACAAACATGCCACTTTCTTTATCACGTTAATATACTTTTCTCATGAATATTCTATTATTTTCTGCAAATCTACTTCTCATATTACGTGGACTAACTCCTTTCTAATACAAGAATTTGCATTTTTCGTTTCCCTTTCAGAGAATAAATGTAAATTAAAATATGTACAATGCTTCAATATTAAAGTTAAAAGGAATATTTATTTCTCTCGAAATTGAAAATAGACACAAAAAAGAAGTTTCGCTGATATATTTTTAGAAAATGGTAAATTTAAGATTCATTTTGAATAAAAACGTTCAGTGCACCTACACTGAGAAACTGATATGGCCTTTCTATTTTAGAAGCAATAAGTTATTCTGCGCTTGCCCAGAACAAATTGAAATTAATACTAAACAAAAGTTAGGCTATTTTGCAGATCATTAAGCTTTTAGCTGTTGTGCAAAGATTTTGGTGAGAAGTTTGTTAAATTAAAAGACTTACAATTATTACTTGGTATAAAATGTTCAAACCTATGGTCCAAATTGCCACGCAGATGGGTGAGAAAATATTCTAAGATTATATCAGTCTTTATATATACAAGCGGCTAAAGTGTGTGTCGCCGATAGTTTATTGTTGCCACTCAGAAAAATGAGCGCGGAAATTAACGTTTCCGCAGTTTTTAATTAATATCTGGGCCGATAAAGTTGTACGAAAATGAGAACGATATCGATGGATTCAGAAAATTTTTTGGAATCCGAGGGTACGCGTCTCGAATTTCAACTCGGCGCCGTTCCGTAGATATTCGAGAAAAAAGAATTGGGCAGGTATCCAAATCCAGCTAATAGGGAAAACCCAAGAAAGAAGGTGGAAAATGCAGGGAAAACGTAGAGGAAAATTAGATTTTAATTAATATCTCGGCTAATTAAAGTCCCAAAGAGACGCGAATGGTCAAAATGGCCTGCCACGGACCTGCGGAATCCAACGGTATGCTTCGCTAGGACCGGGAACTAGCCGTTTCGGAGGAGATGATGTTACTTCACCCCATATATATATATATGCGGCTTAAGTATCTTTTTCTCGCCCATAGTTTATTGGTTGCTTGCGTAACTGTACTAGCCAATGGGGTGAAGTTGCCACGGCGCAGGGTTGCCGTTTCAATTGAGACGTAGACAATTTCCTGTAAAACTTGCCTTTGCTGTGACCATCAATAAGTCTCAGGGCCAAACGCTTAAGCGTGTTGGCATTTTTTTACCTGAGCCTGCACTTGGACACGGTCAACTTTATGTTGCCTGTTCAAGATTTCGTGAAAGAACAGACGTAAAATTAAAAATAATGGATGGTCCTCTTCAAAGCGAGCTTAAAAATGATGGAAAGATCTACATCAGAAATGTTGTGTACAAAGAAATCTTTGACATGTGAATTAACATTTCATTATTTAAATCACCTTTATTGATTAAGCTAGCGGTGCTTCTTAAGAAATGTACCGCTAGTGGTTTCCTTCATTGCACTCTACTTTAAGCAATTAAGCAAGTAGAAGGGGGAAACCCTGTGGGGCAGTAAGAAAAGGGGCGTCCTTGCCGCCTGCCCTGGGTAATTCAGTTTAAATTAGCAGACACCTTTGCACAAATCATTTTAATTACAATTTATAATATCTAAAACAGCGGTCATTTCGTATGACCGACAGGCTTTCTAGCATATATATATACACGAATCACTGTATAATTTTCACTTCTCTTACAAAATAAGAAATTTTAAATAGAAACAAAATTATTAGCCTTTAATCCTTTTAGCGGAACACAAAGATTTAAAAATACAGGCTGATAAACAAAATTCAAATCTTTTTTTAACTTCGCAAGGACTTGTATTTTTTAGGAAGATAAAAAAAACGTTAAAAAATGCCTTTTTCAATACATGCGGCGTAAAACATTACATTCGCTTTTTTACTTCCTTGTACGAAGTAAAAAGGAAGTATTGTAATCGCGAAAAGTTTCAGGCAGCACATTTCAACGAAAATATCCCATTTTGACCTCTTTCCAATGCAATTTAACGATGTATTTCCGTGATATCTGTATGAAAGGACAGAATAAAACATTCTTTTCCTCCATAAAAATTATAAAACTGCTTTAAAATGAATTCTGAAGAGAATTTTTCATGGCGTCTGTACGAACGTACGTACGTATCTCGCATAACTCAAAAACGAGTTGCCTCAGAACGTTGAAATTTTGTATATAGGACTGCTATAACATGTAGATGTGCACCTCGTATTTTGGTTGCAATCGGCCGCACCAAACGTATATAAATATATTTATACACTGACTACCAATAAGTACTCGTATTTAGACACCTGTGATAGAAAAGCAAAACTAACTTTATTCAAAATCAATAGTTGTTAGAGCCTCCACGAGAGGTAATTACAGCGTGGACCCTCCGGGGCATACTTTCCACAAGTCTTTGTATGACAGCTAGTGGTATTTTCTTTCACTCGACTTGGACATAGAAGACATAGAAGTTCCTTCACCGATTTTGCACAGGTAGTGCACCACTGAATTCGGCGATGCAACTCGTCCCAGAGGTTCTCGATAGGGTTCAGGTCTGGACTCTGGGCAGGCCAGTCCATTCGATGAACTCCATTGGCACTATACCAAGCCTTGGTTAACGTCAAAACATGACAACTGGCATTGTCGTCCTGAAAGTAACAGAGGTCCAACCCGTAAGACTGCCACAACGTAGGAAGCACATTGTCATCCAAAATAGTGCAGTAGGCATCGGAGTTGAGCTTACCATGAATGGGGACCAAGGGTCCCAGCCCATACCAGGAGAAATACCCCAGACCATAATTCCACCTCCGCCGAACTTGACTGTTGGCACAATGCATTCTGGCAGGAGACGTTCTCCAGGTAGACGCCAGACGCAGACCCTGCCATCCGAACGGTAAAGGGTGAACCTTGATTCGTCGTTCCAAAGAACCCGTTTCCACAGATCTACAGTCCAATTTCGATGTGCTTTGCACCACATTAACCGAGCAGCGCGGTTGGACTTTGTGATCAAAGGCTTATGGGCAGCAGCACGACCATGAAAACCAAGCAGATGTGCTTCCTTACGGATGCTATTCATTGAAACAATACTCCCAGATGACTGTTGAAGCTCCTCGAGGATGAGGGCCATCGGTTGGGTTCGGTTCTTCCGAATTTCTCTGGACAGCACTCGTCGGTCTCTATCTCCCAGTTTCGCTTGTCTGCCGACTCGGGGCACATTCCGACAATCACCACTCACCTTCCACTTCTTAATCACATAGGCCACTGTCGATTTTGGGTACTTCAGATCACTAGATATGTCCCTTAAGGATCGGCCACACTTGTGATACCCGATAATTATACCTTTCTTGAAATCAGATAGCTCCGAACTGCGAGGCATCTTGCATGCGACTAAAGCCGATGCTGTTTCCTACACGATGTATACCGGCGGAGCCGAGACGTACCTTAGGACCGCAGATATCGTCACTTGCATAGGTGTCCAAATACTTATTGGAAGTCAGTGTATATATATATCCACTCTGTTACCCGGCTCAGTGATCTCAGTTTCTTTACTCTTATATGTTTGTAAATTGTACATTTTTTGCTTTAAAAATGATTGAATTATGTTGTTCTTATCTTCCGGTTAAGGTTTTATGCCTTTAGTAAATCTGTATGCAATATTTTTAGAATTATCAACAATTTTAAAATTGTTTAGAATTATCAACCATTTTAAAATTGTTTAAGTGCCGCTAAGCCTAATAATGTGTTTGATGGCGGCCATTGCTCTTGTTTACATTTGAAACAGAAGGATAGCGGATTTGTTGCCAATCTAGAGAAACTTAGCTTCGCAACAACAAAGATAACGCCTTCATTTATTATTTAAATCATGCTTAATCTTTTCTGGAATTTTTTCGAGGAAATAAGCGGTTAAGATTTACTTCGTAATTTTTAATACAGATATTTTGAGTTTTTATGTATTTTTGCCTTGTCGCGAAGTGAAAACTGAATTAATTGAATGAGTAATACTCAATCGTCTGTGAAAAACTTTCTTTTTTGTTTTGTTTGCTTAATTTCTTTTATACATAGTTCTAGCTTTATTATAGTATTTGAATAGAACATGTGGCGACGATTAGATAATTCTTTAAATGATATAAATTTTGTGCATTCTGAGTTATAATATGAACGAAATATAATACTGTTAATAAACCTAGCGCCAGAGTGTCGCTATGGTAAACAAAGTGCATTTTAAAGAATGCATTTATTCTATTGTGGTTTATGCGCTGTCGGCGAAGTAGGTTTAATTCAATCTAATAAGTTTAAATGAAATGCAAGGAAAAATGCGTATAATTTAATATTCCGTACAAGGAAGTCATGTGGTGTACACATCAGATTTTTTAATTACAGTTGTTCGTATCTTATTAGTGAAATAAAGATTATATTAAACTATTTAATTACGAAAAAGAATAACGTTTACCTTTTTTTTTTCCATTTCATTTTTAAGCGTCAGATAAACCGTTTAGAAACAAAGAACGCTTCTTAAAATATTTTTTAGAAATATACCTTGAGAATCATATATCATAAATTCCTATAATTAATAAGAAACTGCTACAATGTCTATATTATAATATACTTAAACTATAGAATTTTGAGTATATTCTTCATCTATACGTTATCATTTGTATCAAAAGAAAGAAAATTAGCGATAAAATTTCACACTAATAAATATTCTAAGAAAGAAATTTTGTGAGGAGCGTGAAAATTTCTTTCGAATTCAAATCATGATATAAATGCTTCGTGACACAGCCATGCTTATTCGAGGATTTAGAATGACGTCATAAGTGAGCCATTATTTTAAATTACTTCTGTAATTTTTTAACTTTCATTCACAGTACTAAGTTTGATGATTGGGATATCACAAAGCATAGAAGAGCTATCTGCCTGAGAAGAGTAATGTCTTCGTGGAGGACTTTTTAAAAAGAAACTGGATCATATTCACGTTTGAAAAGGGAAAAGCAGACCACGCACCCAGCCTGTTCGCCTGGGATCGAACCTGGGTTACAGCTCCTACCATTGATTGGTCTTCGGTCACTACGCAGAATACTAAACTTTGAAATGGTTTTTAAGTTCTAGTCACAATCATTACGATTGTCATTTTCTCCTGGATTTCATGCCAAAAACGTAACGTGTATATTTCTTATTTTTCTATAAAACTAAATTTCCTATGCTATAAATATATTTTTAATTTGCATTCTGTAGTACTTAAATTCCCGAAACTTTCCGATATTATTTACAATCGAAATGAATCTTTTCGTTCCATAGTCAGTTACCCCTGGAAATAGCATATTTTTTACTGTAAGTTTATTTACTTTAATATTTACTTATGTATTTAATTCGATCTTGAACTTTTACTGTTGATAGGAAATGGTACCTATTTCAATAATTATCATACACAAAAAAGATATTATGCTCATATTAATCTAACGTTTTAACTGCGCGATGTCTGTTGTGTGCGTGTGTATAATAATTATAAAAATTATAAACGATAAATAATATTTCGGACATAGAAAAACCCGAAGGAAAAAAACAGTTCTGAAATTTGGAGTCCAGATAACTGTAGTTCCGCAATAATTATTATTATAGATATTTTGTATGATTTTTCAAATTCTACTATTTGTTTTATTCTACTTACAGTTCAATCCATCAGAGAGGCTGCTCCATCGAGAATCTACAGTATTAGATCATATGCAAGCCTTATCACAGTCTAAAACAAATAAGTTGGCGGAAAATATTGCCAAATTTCTGATAAATAAATTTTTCGCATTTCTGAAGCAAATGCAAATATTTCTCATACGATAATTAAAAAGATAGCAAATATTTTTTTAATTAGAAAAAGGTATTTCTGGTTAAAATTCTGGAAATGCTTGAGTATTTAAACAAATGTTTTTTCTTAAATAGCAATATATTTTGCTTTGGCGACACAGTTGTACTAAAATTACCCTCTTATGAGATCAGCTTGCAGAGAAATAATACGTCATTTCATCCTTAGGTAGAAAAACATGTTAACACGATGAGATTTAATATTGTAAGTGGAAATTTGAATACTACAATACGAAGTACTTCTGTGAAAAGCTTTCCACGGTTTTTTTGGGTGTAAACGTAATTTAATGTAGCAGGAAACATTTCTTCTCATTGTAAATTTTTCCTTTGTATTCGTTCTCTTTTATTCCCTTTTTACCTTTAAACTGTGTATTTCATTTCATTTTAATGCACATTAAAATTAAAACTTCAGGAGAATTTTTTTTTTAATATGGAGAAATTAAAATAGTGACTTTTATTACTATTACGTTGAATTTAGAAAGCGGTTGTATGAGTCTGAAGAAAGAAATTTATTTTAGACTTTTGCCTTTATGCCTGTTTTATTTGTCATAACTTTACAGTCTCTATAATTCGAACCGCAGTTAAATGAGTATGTTATCGAAGCGAACTGAAACTGCAATTCACAAATTTTTCTCATGGTTTACAAAATTCTTTGTCATAAATACTACTTTAAGCATACGAAAAATCTGTCTTCCATTATATCTGAGTTTTCAGAAGAAGGAAGCATCAGTTAGCACTGCTTTAGGTAATTGAGAGTCTAAATTAAAACTTCAGTTACAGCCCAAAGAATTAAATTATGCACCATTTATGTAACTTTTATTTTAATAGCCATAATTATCTAATAAAATTCATGACTGATTATTAAATTAAAACAAAGCATGCAGTATATCTACTAAAGGCAGGTATGACTTCGTGGAGGTATAGTATAAAGAAAATTTGCTTTCATTTACATCACACTATGGGATAAAAGTTCCTTAAGCTTCACTAACGGCAGAATGGTAAAACTGTTGAACATTATTAGCTGTTTCCAGGTTCTTCGAATCCCAGCAAAAAGACTAGCTGCATGGGCTAGTTAAGATTAAGTTAATTGAATACTATCACGAGAACTATATGTCTGAGGACACAGCGGAATCTGCAAATGGCAGAGCGGAATCTCACGAGAATTACCTAGCCGAGGGAAGCGATGCCTTGAAAGAGGACTTTCAAAGCAAAAATGGCTTGCATTCAGGATACATATGGAGAGAATTACGAAAAACAACCATGCAACCAGCCCGTTCGCGTAGGTCTGAACCCGGGGCGAACTATCAGTGTTCACCAACAGTCTTTAACCTCTGGGCCACTGGTAAGCCCTAGCTGACAGTTGGACAACTGCGTACTATAATAACGAAAACTGTTTTTCTAGTATTAAGGTAAGTATATAACCTCACAATTTTAAAACACGGAATTTATGCATAATAAAACGCGTTATTTTTTAAATAAATAAAATGACAACAAAGTATCGGTTACCATAAATAACTTATCCAGCAATGGGTTTACCATAAGTCGTACTACTCGCCAAAAGAAAAATTACCAAAATCCGTGCAACCGTCTACCAAAGTAGCACCAAAAATTACAATGAAATAAGTTATATCCCTTAATACAAATATTAATTATCCTAATAAAAAAACTTTCCGTTGAAGAAAAAAAATCATGCAAAACTTTTCAGTATCTTACAAACAGTTAAATAAGCAAAAAATAACATGAAAGAAACTCAAACAAAAAATTCCGCGCAGAATTTTACTATGCAGAACAACTTTATAAAAACCATCAATAAAAATGTATTATATATATGTATAAAAAAATGGCAATGAAATATGCCAATCTCTTAAAAACAGTGACATACGATGAAATACGATGAAACATTGTTGCCAAACCCATATTTCTAAAAAAATGAAACTATTAAAAATGATGCGATTTCATCAAAAATCTATCAACAACAATAAGAAAGGAAAATTGTTGCCCAAATCACATTTGTAAAGATGTGAGATGTGAGAAGTGTACTCGGAAGCTTCATTTAAAACATTTTTTAAAAATACAAAATATCATTTTTCCAAAATTCTTTTTGTATAAGCAGCAAGGATGAAAGTTTAACGTGTCCAAAAATCAAAGAAAAATAAACAGTACATTTTTAAACATAAACTTTTTTAGAAAAAATCCCGTTGAAAATCTGTAAAGCTCACTTTGTTAAATAGATTCGTATTTAATCGATTTATTGAAACACGAAATTTATTTTAAGTTCGTAAAATAGTTAAGTGCCTACATTTCATGACGATGTGAAAATGGAGTGCGTAGAGTAAAATCTCGCTTTCCTATAGCCCATTATGTCTCAAAATGACGCAATTTCGTCACAAACATAAAATTAAAAAATTTCTAATTCGAATTTCGAAAAAATCGCTTCGAGGTGCACTGGGTCTTGTCTAGATGCACCTATGTACCAAATTTCGTAGCCGTGGGTCTATTAGCTTACGCGCAGCACTAACGAAAGACACACACAGACAGACTCTTTGTTTTATTATATGTAGAGAGAATTAAGAGTCTAGCAAGAGCAAAACCAAAAAGAATTAGTTACAACAATCAAAACATGAAGCAAATATTAAAAACATTGGAATCTATATTATATAGAATAAACTGCGCAATTATAGTAAAATATGAAGGAAACTGTCGCGAATGATTTAAAATGTCTGACGTTTTAATTCCCAGCAATAACGTCTCTTTCCCTTACGGCTAACTGATGAGAAAATATTAAGGAAGCCACGGTGGAGATAGAGTCAACATCAAATTCGATCTGATTCTATCTTAAATTTGGGGTTATATATCAAGGTAAATGGTGAAGGCATTGGTTTGTTGCTTGCTGGGACATTGCTTCGAACAGAAAAACTTGTTTGTCTATCATGAACTAAAGCCTACGAGATGTATTCAGTTTGAACGAACCAATATTCTGTAACTGAAGCGTATCCTGAAAAAACGAAACCTGGCCTTGTTCTTGCTTGGAGTTAAGGCATTTGCTGATGCATGAGTATGAATGTCAGTTGTGAACATTATATTAACATAATATAGGAAAAAACACTTCAAACAAGAAACATTTAAACAGAAACTAAATTTGGGTCCCAATTAGTTTTGAATTACTTATAGGAAAAGGTGCATGTAGTCATAGCAAATCGGTTAAAATCAAGTCACGCTAGTCTAATCTTAGAGTAGAAATTATGTATTGCTTCCTTGGTAAGTGCCCACCACCTGCCGAGCAGTAAGATTGCTTTTGTAGATCGACCTGCGTTCATGTCTTGCCGAACGAGTTGGCTGTGGGGAAGTTTTCATGGTTTTCTATTTTTATCATGAATACGAGATAGTTTCTTTTAAAGGCATTCCGTTCTTAAATAAAATTAAGAAAAGGGCCTTACTCAGTTAACTTAATTTGTAAAACTTAGCTTCTCTGGAACCAAATATTCCCAGTTCAGAAATCCGCAGCGTCAAAAGTTTACAACCCCTCCGGATTCAAGAAGTCTTTGGAAGCTTAAAGGGCTTCCCTCAGATCCCTTACGCAGGGTCTAGCCGAATTCTGGCTCGAACAAAAGGAAGAGTATGAATCAAGACACTGGCAAATATAATTCACTTAATCTTTTACTTGCAGATTTTCTTATAATAATACATTTAATCTTCACGATGAAATTATACCCCTCATTCGTCAGATCATTTTGATGACCAATAAAAAGCTGAAATAATTGAAAATATTCATTTCTATCTTTCTTTGTCTTTACTTTCAATTTTCTATCTTAACGATATATTTTCGTCTGCTTACTGCTTGTTCTTTATTTAATGGCATTTTTATATAAAAATTAAAAAAACGCTTATACTTTAATGCACTTCAAACTTGACTTCATTTTGAGTTATAACAAAACTCTCTTAATAGACAAATCATAATATTTTTATATAAAAATAAAAAAAACGCTTATACTTTAATGCACTTCAAACTTGACTTCATTTTGAGTTATAACAAAACTCTCTTAATAGACAAATCCTCCGCTTTAATAAATTTACGACATTTTCAAAGACAGCGGCGTCATACAAAATAGTTACGATGCTCTCGAAAATACGAAACTATCATTCTGACCTTCAAATTGAAAAGTAGAGTAACTCAGTGGCGGCGGTGAAGTCACGCAATGGGCATTATTAGATCAGAATAAATGGCTTCGCTTACGGCTTTAATCTTTCCATATTCTGGAAACGAAAGATCTCCCTAGAGAATGGAAATCTATATTTTGAGTTCCGATATTTTTCCTGTTTAGGAAAACTAAACGGCTTCTAAATATTTAGCGTGGAAGTATTTGTGTTTTCGATTTGCATCACGTATGCAGTATTGTGGTTTCTCTTTGACATATAATCGTAAAATGTTTCTTGATCGATACCCTTAATCTATTCGAAAGAGGGTTAAGGAGCTTTTGAGTTTGAAAGACATGTAAATTGAAAGCATCGTAAACTAGATACGTTACGTTACAGTTTATTAACAGTGTGCGAGTGCTTGAATAACGATGCGTTTTCTTTTCAAAATATATGATAAAGGTCTTGATGAAAATTCCGCTCTTTCTGTTGCTGTTGATAATTGCTTGTTACGCTGCGGACACCCTCATGAATAATTAAGAATAAGTCAAATAGCACACCTGTCGTTCTTAGCACCAAAGACAGAAACAATTCGCCGAATTTCAACCCAACTTCCGCACTAGCTCGAAGGATAAAAGCTGTAGTCCCTTTTCACCTTTAGTACCAACCTCGACAGAACATTTTAAGTCATTCGAACCCTAGTCTTTTAGCCCAGATGGTACTACCACAAAGATTGAAGTCACGACTGGTAACGCTTGATTTGCTTTGGTTTATTTGATAATGACAAAGCACTCGAGGGCTACCAGCCTGAAGGTAAGAACGCCTTCTTGGAGAACCTTTGAAAGGTGGTGTATTTAATTATGGCAAAGCACACTAGGGCTATCTGACTAAGGGGAGGGATGCCTTCGTGGAGGACTTTCTAAGGGAAACTGGTTCGTATACACGTCACACATGGGGAAAACCACGAAAACACCCATGCAGCCAGCCCGTTCGCGGGATTCGAACCTCGGACCGAACTACCAGTGTTCAGAGACTTTACCGCTCGACCGCTGGTGGGCCGAACCTTTGAAAGGAAACGGCCTCGTAACTCGTTACACATCGGGAAAACCAAGAAAACGCGTATGCAGCCAGCTCGTTCGCGTTTTTCGGGACCACCGAACGACCTACCAATGTTCACCAAATTTATGGCTCGGCCACTAGAGGGAGCCACGATTTTGTCACAGCGTCAAAAAATAAATATGACTGGAAGTCTATAAAACAAGTAAGAAACTCGTCTTCGGCCGATGAATCGTAAGTTTTTTTTTTTTTTTTTTTTTTTTCCCGCCGGCGCAAATCTCGCCAAGCAGACTTTGTTAGCGACAATATACAGTATACACATAAAAAATGTTAACAAATGTTAGGTCTAAGAATTTTTTTATTTCGAAGGTATAAACATTTTAATATGGTTTAAAATTTTGAAAAAAGACAATTTGATTTGTAAAAATACATTAAATTTAAGAATTTACTATGCTTTAATGGTTCAACATCCTGATTCACTGGTTCGTATCACGTGACCCCAAGTTATCTCATCTCGCGTAAACTACGCTACAAAAATCTAATTTTCTCAGTAATTATCTACATTAATTTCAAGGTAAATCTTAATTTGGAATACAAGTTTAAATGCAAGAATTATTTCTGTTCGTGCGAGTAGCTTACTCAGAAAGTATGTAAAACCGCAATGCTTTACTTCGCTAGTGTATTCTCATTAGAATTGATGAATTTAACCCTTGATTTTGGCTTTTCTATATTTTCGCCTTCGGGTGAGCGGTTTGATTGCATCTAACTGAATTACCGCGAATGGTCTTAGGGCATAAAATTTAGCTATCTTGTAAAAATTTTATCTAATTGTATGCCAGTATTGAAAGACAATCAATCTGATAAGAAATGGCTGCGACTTGTTTAGAAAATGAGGCATAAAAGGTTACAAGGGAAGATATTCCGTTTAGCATCAGTTGTAAATTGGCGACTTTATCTTTTGCGCCGGCAAAGCGGAAAAGTACCAAACATTGTTTATAAACTTAATGGGTACAAACTAACTGTTAGCTCTTTTTACTTCCTTGTACGAAGCAAAAAGAGGGAAGAGCAAAATCGCCCACTGCTTGGCGTATTTTTAAGAATTGCACATACTCGGTATCCATGTACACATCGACCTATTTTCACTTAAAAAAATCCCAGAATTGCACAAAAATGGCATTGTGCACTCCCTTTATCCATGTACACATCGAAAGTCAAAGAATGTAAAAAGCACCAAACAAATAAGTGGGCGATTCCGTACTTTAGCCGTATTGTGTGTGTGTGAATATGGCGAAGCCTCGAGGGCTATCTGCCTAAGAGGAGGGATGCCTTCGTGGAGGGCTTTCTAAGGGAAACTGGCTCGTATACACGTTACACATAGGGAAAACCACGAAAACACCCATGCAGCCAGCCCGTTCGCGGGATTCGAACCTCGGACCGAACTACCAGTGTTCAGCGACGTAACCGCTCGGCCGCTGGTGGGCCACTTAGCCGTATTGTAATCGTGAAAAGTTTCAGCCATCATATTTCAACGAAAATATCCAACTTGACCGCTATTGAATGCAATTTAACGATGTTTTTGCGTGACATCTGAAGACATCTGAACGTAAGGACAGAATAAAAGACTCTTCTCCCCCAAACAATTATGAAACTGATTTAAAATGAATTCTGAAGAGAATTTTTCGTGGTGTCTGTACGCACGGATCTCGCATAATTCAAAAACGAGTAGCCTCAGAACGTTGAAATTTTGTATATAGGACTTCTATAACATGTAAATGTGCACCTCGTATTTTTGTTGCAATCGGCCTCACCAAACATATATTAATATATATATAAATATATCAATTCTGTTACTCGGCTCAGTGATCTCAGTTTCTTTACTCTTATATGTTTGTAAGTTGTGTATTTTTTACTTTAAAAATGATTGAATTATGTTGTATTTATCTTCCTGTTAAGGTTTTTATGCCTTTAGTAAATCTGCATGCAATATTTGTGGAGTTATCAACAATTTTAAAGTTGGTCAAGTGCAGCTAAGCCTCAAATTTTTGCGATGGCGGACATGTTTATTTACATTTTAAACTTGGCAAAACAGCGGATTTGTGGCTAATCCAGAGAAACTAAGCTTCGCAACAACAAAGATAACGCCTTCTATTATTATTGGGAATTAAATTATGTTTAATCCATCCTTTAATTTATTCTAGGAAATAAGTGTTTAAGATTTACTTCGTTAATTTTTAATATACATAGTTTGAGCTTTTATGTATTTTTGCCTTGTGAGGAAGTGAGAACTCAATTGAATGAAAAATACTGAATCGTCTGTGAAAAACTATCTTTTTTGTTTTGTTTGCTTAATTTCTTTTATACTTCGTTTTAGATTTATTATAGTATTTGAATAAAACAACGATTATATAATTCTTCAAATGATATTAATTTATATGCAGTCTGAGTTATAATATTAACGAAATGTAACGCTGTTAAGTGAACCTAGCGCCAGAGTGTCGCTATGGTAAACAAATATAGTGAATTTTAAAAAGTGCATTTATTCTGTTGTGGTTTATGCGCTATCGATGAAGTAGATTTAATTTACTCTAATAAAGTTTAAATGAAATACAAGAAAAAAATGCATGTAATTTAATATTCTGTACAAGGAAGTCGCGTGGTATGTACATCAGATTTCTTAACATTAATTTACAAATTTGTTTGTTTAATGTGCTCCGCTACGGAAAGGTTACGCGCATAATAGTTCGCGTAGTTCATAAAATTTTCACAATATATGCTTAAGAATTAATCTCTCAAAAATATATTAAACAAATGGATATACAAATCGTCTCAGATTTCTTGCTTCATTGTTTGTTTGAAATACGTGAAAGATAAATAACAAATAATATTTGCAATCCTGTCGACCTTTTCTAGCTCTCAGTAGCCAGTAAAAAAATTTTAATTATTTCTAAACCAGTTACGAAATTTGAGTGTTTACTATGGACGGCTGAATCTAGAATTTCCTCCTGATCTTAGCTGTTCAAAATTTAAAACTGTAAACTAAATTTGAATTCTTAGTTTCATATCTGTCCTAGTATTATTTATTTCTTTTGCATCAAACTAATTTATTTACTATATTATGACAAAGATATAAGCTTATCTGCTTAGAAAAAAGGATACTTTCATAGACCTTTCTAGGATAAACCGCCTGCATTCAAATTACCCAAGGGAAAAGCCACGAAAGCATTCCGTTCGTGGGAGCTTGAACCCGCGTTCAACTGTTAGTGTTCTGTGGATTTTCTCTTCCGCATGTACGAAACTAGGATGCGTACTTTTCTACACTGAGCTCCAAACATGGTTTTGTGGTCCATTTTCAAGCTTGAACTTGATTTGTGAAATTTTTCATTCAGTTAGAATATAGATCGTATCGAGATTATTTTTATGCATTTTTTGCTTATTTATTTATTTGCGTTTAGCTTTAATAGCTTCGAGATTATTTCATGTAACTCGCTTCACGATGCTTGCAGATTCTAAGCCGTACCTAAAACGGAAAAAGTTAATCATGAAATATTTTTAAAAATTCATAATTTCACTACGCCATTCTAAATGCTTATGTAAAGAAAACTAGCAAATTAGGTAATTGAAAGGCACATGGAAATTGCAATTCTGTAGCAGTCAAGAATAGAATCTTAAAGTATCTCCATGAGATCGTTTCTGTCGGTGCCGCAGCCAATCGACGGACTGCTTGGTTTTTAAAAGTTTCCTTCTCAGAAAGACCGTTATTGTCTTCAGCTGAAAGTCTTCGCATAGTTTTGCATATGCTATGAAGAATAATCCACGCACAGACCTGTAAATGATTCAATAGCACGCCTTTATTAGCCCAAAATTGTTCACTAATGAACAAAGAGGTCTGCATACTCTGGTTCGTATGACAGGAATTCCCGGAATCAGACTATTCTCAAATACGAACGCAGGTTTTAATTTTATTGCTTAACTTACAGATGTATTGCAGATGATTTTATTGCTTAACTAACAGATGTATTTTCTTAAATATATAGCATGAAATTGCTTAATGTAACTCTTAAATCATCGCGTTAAAGATATTTAACTTGTTTTATGTTTTCTGCAGTAGAATTATAGAGTATTAGATTTGACGAAGCAGGAAACATGAAAAATGTGCAATGCCTTCGCCGGTATTCGAACTTCAAACAGCACGATCGCTAGCCGGATATGCTTCCAGTTACATCACGAAGGCATTCCGTAAAAATTTGAGAGAAAATACATCTCAAATAATTGACTAAACTAAGTATATTTCCATAGGAAAAAAAAGAGGAAAAAGTCGATAAGAGCGATTCGCTAACAACTTTTATTTTGGGAGACTTTTCTCGAATGACTTTTAAATTCCAAAATTTTAGAGTACTCATGGGTTTCAAATAAAACTTTGCATAGTATAGTTTTATATCAATCAACAATTAAGTATCAGTTTCATTAATATATTTTTGTAATTAGTGGGACCTTGATTATGCCTATCAATTGCCGGTGCAAATTCGGGTGTATATTCCCAGTCGACTCCTTGATCGTAATTGGCCTCTTTAATATTTCTTTTACCCCCAGGGACGTCCATACTGACTACAATTAAGAACTTCTGCTCTAGAGTGTATTTAAATGTAGCTTACGAAATGGCATTACATTTAGCGTAAAATGTAATTAAAAAATAAAGAACAAACACGTATTCAATGGATTATTATGTCATCATTAATACCGAGCAGATTGTCTTCAAGTGCAAATTTTAAATACAGCAAATTGATAAAAATAACACTCAGCAGCTTATAGTTATAAAGCAATAAAACACGAAAAGGAGGAGGAGCTTTTGAACAAGTTCTATGAAAACCGGTGATACTGGAAACGAGGAACATTTATAAATATTGCTTTAGTTAAAACTAAGCAAAACTGATTTTTAAATCGTTTTCAGTGCTAATATTTTATCATTTATCATTATAAATATAGAGGGTTCTACGCTTTTCTAAATTCTTTTGTTTTTTTGGCGTGTAAGCACAGAAATTTAAAAATGCGTATTCAAAATTCAAAGTAAGTACTCTACAATTACTTCTGGCGTTCTAAACGTTATATTAATGATCATATTATTAAAATTAATTCTTTGCTGATATATGTGTGAATTAGATGTAAAGATCTAAAGGATAGCATATCTTAAACAGATCGAAATTGTATAAAAAAATAACATTTTTAAATATAACTAAATTCTGCGAGATGATTTACCTCTCCATTCTGTCTAACGACTGGTGATCTCCAAAAAGAAATCTTAATGTTCTCTTCGCTATGAATTCCTCAGTAATTTGCGCTCTAAATAGAATCATTTAAATTTTCATAACAAAGCTAACTTCATGTATGAGATCAGAAATAACTTGAAAATTTGAATGTGGGGTAGATATATGTAAAATATTTCAATTAGTTAGAAGGAAAGAAGGAATGATAAGTAAGACTATTATTATTATTATTGTTCCTAGCAGAAGAATGTTTTCTATAAAGTGGAACAACACATTTCATAAACGTACCCAGTAACACAAGGAGAGAATGCCAGAATGCCAGCTGCAGCAACCCTTAAGTAACTGAATTCTTGAACGAAGGCATGTAGAAAACAGAAAAAACAGAGTGCATGAAAAACGGGAGAGTAGAAGGAAGCCATCTTTGTAAGCGTCAGTATTGTGCCAAGATTTAACGCGATAAAAGAAAGCAAACTAAAGAGTCATTTTAGGCACAAATTGGAACTAAATTTGGATTTATTATCTTCTACCAAAATGTCAAAGAAAATAATTAGAGTTTGAAACAGAATTCGACCACAAGAAAGTGTATTTATGTGGGGTTCACGTGTTATCTTCCGTAATATAAATGAGTTACAATAATATAATAAACAGGAAAAGTGTCCTCCTTTAGCAGAAATGACCTCTATAATGCGCACTGACTACTAGTTTTGTGCATAATTTTTGTACTTTTTATAACGGAACTTCTTTTATGACGTACTTAATTACACCCTCTTTTGTCATACAGTTCATTTGTTAAGATGTTCCTTGACACAATTTTTCGATCGGATTAAAGTCTGTTGAATATACATTCCAATATAGGACAATAATTTTGTTTTCCAGTAAGAACCTTATGACAGATTCCGAATTGTAGCATGGAGTCAAGTCATGATGAAATGTACCTGCAAAGGTTTTCAAGAATGGCACAATTCCATGTTTCAAAATTTCTATATGCAGCAATGAATTCATAATTTCATCAATAGGAACTAGGTTTCCAATGATATCTGCAGTCAAAAGCCCAAAACATTGTTTTGATGTATTTCACGATTTGTTGGATATGTTGAGATCTTGTTGTATCATTCTTGCTTCGTCTAACAACGTTAGATATATAACTATGAACAAATAAACGAGTTTCATTGATGAAACTGGTATTTTCCCAGTCATTTATGGTTCAAGATTTGTATTTTCTGTCACATAATAATCGTTTTTACTTCATTTGATGTGTCAAATGTTGTTTTCTAGTTGGTTTTCTCACTTTGCGTCTAGCAGCGAGAAGTCTACTCCGCACGTAGCCTATTCATATTTTCTGGAAAACCAGGAAACACCAGGGAAATAGAGAAGCTGATATGCTTGCAAAAACGGCTGCACGCAAAATAGATGCCCAAATCGTGCCCACCCTGCTTCCTCCGATGCTCCAAAACTCTCGATGCGGTCTTGTTAGGGCATCGAGTGTGCTCATCTAAACAGTTGCGAGATACGGACCAACACCCCAATAGTCTGTAAGACGCAAAGGTGTCCAGACCTGCTCTCACCTGTTCACGAGTAGGAATAATCAGTGTTTGGATTTGTTTTCCTTTTTTTTTTTCTAAATTTGTCCCTTCTTTCCTGGAGAAAATAATTCAGTTTCATTGGCTCTCCTCAGAATTCGAGAAATGCTCGATTTTCCAGCACCAATCAAATAAGTAATGTTTCATACAGTCGTAGATGTGTGACAGTTAATTGCAATAATATCTGCTCTCTTTCTACGCGTTATATCCATTTTAGTATACTAAAATAAAAGAATGCAAAAACGTATGCTAAAGTAACTTCCCCTTTTCACAGAAACAAGCTTAAAATGGCGCAGAAACGTCAAAATGGAAAGACTTTTAGACAGATGTGAGTCTGTCTTTCAAGCATGATGCTGAAAAAAGGAGGCAAAAGTGCTTTTCTCCTTAACTACTGACCTAGACATGTATATTCAATCAGAAGAGAAAGAATTTATGAAACATTTCAGTATTGATGGCAGGATCCTGTAAATATAGCCGAAATTTCAGAGGTGTAAAATTTAGCGTATGCATTAGAATTTAGCGTACGCTGAACATTTCAGTAGAACTTCGATAAGTCCATCAGGTCGAATTAAATGTAGAATGTGAAATTCATGTCTTCTTTGAATAAATCTAATTTTTAATTGCAATTTTATTCATTTGTTACCTTCAGTTTGGGCTATGCAGTTTCGGCTGTGTAAAATTTAAAGCTTTAAATATTCCCCGTAAAGAGAAAATTTCGATGAGTAAAATGTTAATTAGGTTTTAATAATTTTAGGTATAAAAAAAAGTAACAAGTAAAATTCATGAAGATATTTGAAAGCGATTTTCCTGAATTCGATTACTCGACGAGAGTTAGTATAAATGCTGTCAAGCAGGGCAGGTTATGCATTCGTTAAATAAGTTTCAAAGGAAATAAACTCGTATTCATGTAACAAATGGGGAGATCACGATAACCAACCATGATCGTAGCAAAATCTCCTGGTGTCAAACCTGTGTCGATTTTCCAGTATTCATTGGTCTTGTCCCCTAGTCTACTGATGGGGTTAAATTTAAAGCAAAACCTGCAAAATGATAGATGTTCGCTTTGGAGATTAATACCTTCTTTTTATGTAATATAACACTGATTACGAATGTTTTACTAAAACTATTAATTATTGATATGTCCCGATCACATCTCAGTAATTAAACTTTCAGATTTACGAAGACAACATAAAAAAGATAAATGTTATATTTACAAAATCCTCTTACTCTCGACTGCTGAAACAGTCATCCAAACATTTTAACATTTAATGAAACTTTGGGATTGGAAGTCTATGTCTATGATTTACATTTAAAGAAATAAAGTCTATACCCCTCTTTTCTAAAAAGGCTTTTCAATTTTTAAACGATTGAGTAAAAAAATGGTTTCAAAATAACCGCCAACAACCCATCTTTCTTCGATCAACAGACGCTGGAGTTTGAGTCAGATGCCGACTTTCGCAATAGAGTTGCTGGGAAGTGGTTTTAGAATATCAGTATAAATGAGACTAGAGGAACGTTGACAAATGCGTACAAAAGGTTTATTACAAAGGCGAGAGGAGCCCTACCGAAATGCAATATCTGCGAGCAGAAAATATTTCATCGTTATCTCGCAAAATTGATTGCATCCGGAGAGGCTGTTATTCTTGCTGATGGAAACCACTCCGGATTTCTCATCTGCAGGAGAAAGGAGTTGTTAAAGGTCCTCTGTTGATACTTTCATCAGAGTCCTATCTTCTACTTGAGGTTGTATAATTAAGGCAGAAAGTTATGGATTAAATTGGAGATTATTATGGATTATTAGTTATCGATTACTACTCATAAATGCTAATAAATAATATACGAGTTAGCTCACAATAGATGCAATCGAGCTGTTCATTGAAATCTCAATTTTTAAATTATTTTATAATTTTTCGAAGTCAAAATTTTAAGTCTAAATAAAATTTAATTTGTTTATAAGCTTTATGGTTCAATGTTAATTATAAACACTACTCATTTATTATTACTCTATTCACCAATACAATGGACAATGATAAGTGTTCATGTAAACATCGGTTCTCATGCTTTGATTTAAAAATATCGTAGAGATTGTAGTAAAATGTTCTGGTAATGCAGTATTTCGTATTCAGAAATAAATGGCTTAACAATAACTTTTTTAAAAGCAACATATCTTTAGAATTCCCGATTGAGTGTTAAGTGTTGATATATATTTAATTTTATATTCGGTGTATTATTCGTATTTACTCTATTGTTTCTTCGAAAATAATACATAGCGATAACATTTGGTGGTAGCATCACTTTATTTGTAAAGTGATTCGACATAAAAGTGAAACGATCACATTGAGGATTGAGGCTAATACATTTAATTGCCTCATACGGAAATTTGTCCTTATAATGACTTTATTTTCGTTGCATTTAGCATTATTCCAAGAAAACGTTTTGCTTCTAAATTTAATATACTGTTCTCAGTAACATTCCTATTTTAAATATCAAATTTGAGAACTTTTTTATTACATCATAATATATTTTTTTACAAAGGTCTGTTCAGATCTTTGAGTAAAGTATCGCTTCCGGTTTATCAATTTTAGCCAAAATCCAATTTATTGTTCCCATCGATATAAAAGTCTTAATACTTAAATTGAAACGTTTTGGATTATAATTTAATGCAATTTTTCATTAAAAATTGTTTGGACTTCATATAAATTTCCACTTTCTGTTGTCTATCAAAGACTGTTATCGACTTCCTATAAAATACCACTTCCAATTATTCAGTTTTACCCAAAGTCTAATACTAGTGCAGAAAATTTAAATACAGATGATGGAAATTTTTGGAAGTTTCATACAAGAGTTATCGTGGACGAAAAATTGTCTTAAATAGACACACGCAAATTCTGGTATAAGATTAGGATTGCTCAGATTACTTCAAAGCAAGCCAACGCCAGACCGGCATATCGAGGCTGGCTTTGTGGTGCAGTGTTAAAGAAGAGTTGGCTCATATTCGCGTTACACATGGGGAAAATCCATGAAAGCTTCCCCACAGTCATTATGTTCGCTGAGTTGGGAACCAGGTCGAAGTAACAATGCTCAAAATTTTTACCGCTCCTCCGCTGGTAAACCTCTTGAAATCTGATTTAATAAAAGAAATTTGGTCTAACTCTCAGTGTACATATCTGTAAATGATTCAAAATTAGGTAAAGAAGCTTATATTAATACGTAAAAAGCTGAAATAAACCAAAAGTTAAATAATCTATTATCAGCTTACAGCGGCAGCCTTTGAAAAGTGCAAGAAATGGTACTTACGGAAAATCCCGTCGATCATTTTTGCCTATTAGAGAAAAGACGGCAAACTACGCGATTTTTCTTCAAAAATGGAAATATCTTCTTCAAACACGCTGGGTTTGGTATAACCTTGATCACACACGTGTTTGTTATTATTCTTGAGTAAAGACTCATTTTTTCCCCTCTATCACGCATTTTCGGAAGTAAATTGATTAAAATTTGGGACCTGCGTACTACAGAAGAGCATGTTGTTGAATATTTCCAAAGTTATGGAATCTTACAGGCCTTAAAAAACTGCGTTAATGGCCACGAAATTGCGCCTAGCGAAAATAGTTGCTTTTACAGTAAATCTCCTTAATAAAAAAATGGAAATTTTTAATGAAACATTATATATAAATAAAGGATAATATAATAAATTTGAAAGAAAAATAAGAATAGAACTTTTTATTGTATTTAGTAAATGGGTTTCTTTGGTTTGAGGCCATCTCTTGTGGTCGACGGGATTTTCCGCAAGTACCACAGAGGTAATCTTATTTTTTAAACGTAATGTTTAATAGTGAATATATTATCTGTATGACATATGATAGCTCTACTTGATGAGACGGCTCCTGAGCTGTCCTGTAGGACAACAAACAGAATAATCCCATCCTGCGGAAGAAATAAACCACTATGAGCGCACCACAACTAAGGGCCGGGTGGCGGATCAGATGTACTAAATAGAACGATAGTCATAAGAAAATGAAAGTTTTTGAAATGAAGACAATTGTGCCTTGTGCACTAGGTGCTTCGTGTGATTAGATAAAGAAAAATGATTTAGGAATAAAACTATGTCTTGAAGGAAAAATGTAAAAAGCATTGATTAAAGTTAGACATGGTAATTGGATGTTTCGACTTTGAGATTTTAAATTTAAAGAACTAGCATATACACCACAACCAAAGAGCACATAATTTGTGAATAAACATAATTTGACAAAAGTTTCATAAAGGAACTAAGCGTAAAGAGAAGCTATTTCAACATATCTAGCAGTATGACGTATGGCTGAAGAACATCGTTTTATGATATGGCTTCGTGTGCCTGCAGAAGGCCCGACTCGTAGTTTCTAAATACGTAGATTAAAAAAATATCACTTCTACATTCGCTTTCCTGTTATAGTTAAAAGCAGGCTGATAAGGACTTGCAGGTGGTGCGCCTTGGTATTTCCAGTTGGTGCGCAGCTCCTCTGGAGGGGTAATAGTGGAGGTTGAACCTCCACGACGTGCCCCAAAGGGGAGTGAGTGAGTGAGTGAGTGCACCGCTATGATGGCTTCCGACCACGGTTGAATATTACATACTAATAACACTTTTTACATATTGATAACTGCATGCACTAAGCGTTATTCTGGTTATCTGCTTTAAGTTCTGAACATTTGAAACATAATATTATTCACGGTTGTTTCTGCTTAGGCAATGTCTTGAGATTTTCTCTATTTTATCAAGGGCTATTCTGTTTTTGAGTGTGTTAGACGTCCACATTGCCCAGGAACAGTCCGCTGGTTTCTTCAAGTGTAAGGTTCTTGCTATGTACACAATGGAAGTAATAATGATCCGTGTCGCCTTCCTCTCCGCATTCGCAGAAAGGAGTATCCCTAAGTTGAATCTGTTCAGGTATACTGGGAATGGTCCATGACCTGTCACGAACTGTGTTAGGCTAGCACAGTGGGTCTTTATTTCCATGTTAACTTTTGGCAGTAAGCGAAAAGTCCTTCGTCCTACCTCTGCCTCTGTCCATCTACTTTGCCAATTTTGTAGCAGACTTGTCAAAGTTGTTCGCTTAATATGAAACCAAGGAAGTTTAGTTGGTCTTTCTAATATATCTGTGCAGTTGGCTGCCTGCTTGACCAGTAGGTCAGCGGTTTCATTGCCTTGAATTCCTGTGTGAGCGAGAACTCATTTTAAAGTGGGTCTTTGCGAAATAGGCATTGTAAGAAGCTGTTTCTGAATTCGGTATACCAAAGAACTCCGGCTGTTTTGACTTGCGATAGCCGCCAGACTTGATGCCGAATCAGTGAGTATGGAGAATTTCTCCTGTTGACATGTGTTCGCATATCTAATTGCAGCACTAAAAGCTAGAAGCTCTGCTTGGTATACCGAGTTGTTCAAGCCCAGTTCCCTTTTCCACTCGAATGTTACAACTCCATTTTCCAGTCTAGTAGACCTGTAGTATGATTAAGTTTCACAGAACAAGAAATGCCCAAATGTTGTTGTTGATCAGGACTTGCATCTCCCATACCACGGTACCAACATCTTGTTCCCTCCCTTGCATCTGAACCTAATATGGCCCTATCACAGAAGTGCCTTCTTTGCGTGATGTTTATCTTGCGATTATATTCTTCGGAGACGCAATAACAAACAACTGAACTAGAACAATATGAAAACTTTTTCAGAGCACTGTATTTCGAAACACACTCCAGAATGTTTGAAGGAAATCTTACTGGGTGTTCTAAGCATTTAATAACATTTATAATATTAACGGTCATCATAATTAAAACTTGCATGCAAAATATTTATTTATTAAAGATTAGTACCACTTAAACTCATTTACTTATAATATGAATTAATAGACTAAAAGAGCACATGCTGCCCTTATTTCTTCAGACTACATAGAAATTTTGATTAACTCAGAGAATAAAATGAGACCATTCTTCCGAAGGTATAAAAACATTTTCCTCTGAGATATATTTTTTTTCGCGAAACAATAGATGAGCATAGGTCCTTTTTATATTCTTTCATCCACCGTATTCACAGTTCAGATGCAAAGCTTTCAGAGGAATTATTATGCAGATTATCCTGAACAGAGCTGCTAATATACCTGAAATTCAAATTAATTATGGCAGTCTGACATATATTCTTGCCGAGAGAGACACACACAACTAATTTCTTAATACTTGAAATAATTAAAATATGACATTCAATTAATTTTAATTATTAAAAGTCAGATTTGTTCTTTCTACTTAAGTAAAACTAAAAATACAATACGTTGCTTATTTGATGGAATATGGCAAAGAGCGCTAGAGATGTTCTTGCAGGAGGACTTAGTGAGGGTAACTATAGGAAAACCATAAAAATCCCTATACTGCCAACCTGATCGCTGGGATTTATATTGCGAGAGGAAATATTGTTGTTAAGCTCGTATATGAATCCCAGCCAGTTTTTCTTAAAATGTTTTTCACGAAGGTCTACCTTCCCTTAAGCAAATATAGCCAGGCGGTAAATCACGTAATTCTAATCGACCGAGATAAAACTTAACTAAACATTAGAAAGAGATCTTTTGAGTTGATTATTTCACAAAGCAAAGAACAAAACAGTGTTATGTATTTAAAAACAAACAGTGTGATATATTTTAGTCTCTTAACAGTACTAGATTTATGAACAAGGATACTATTGTAAGAGATGAGAACATATTTAATTTAACGGTGGCCAATACAGGTAACATTAACACATGTATTATTTTTCAGAAAACGTATTTGACGTACAAGAACAATTCACATTAATCCTTTATTCTTAAGCTGGGACTCATTTCTATTTTTCTGATTAAAAATTCCCTCTTTTAAATGTGAATTTTTTACTTCTCAAAGAGGCGCCAAAAATACTTTTTAAATTTGTAAACTTTGTTTCAAGCACATGAAAGTTGTCTGCTTGAGGATGGGAAACTATGTAGACATCTTTTGAAGAAAATCTAATTCATATTCTTTTTACACATGGGAAAAAACCGAAAGTAACTAGTGTAGCCAGACTGCCAGTGGAAATGAAGTCGGAGCAACCTACCATTTCTCAACTTAATTCAGGTTTCTTATCCGTTTGCCGGCATATAATCTCCTTATTTTTCCCATTTCAGAGCATCTGGAAATTAGCTATTTTTATGCTAATATCAGTTTATAATCTAATACGTTGTGTCAGAATATTTATTTCTTAATTTGGTTTTTTAAACAAAACTCCTTTGTTTAAAATTTCTGCACTTTTGTTCTCACTTCTAATGGTCTAGTGGATGAGGTCGTCAATTATTAATATACCAGCGTTCGAATCCCAGCTGCTGGGCACCTGCATAGTTTCTGCTCCGCCATGTTTGGAGTAAATACAAATCGGTTTTAATACAAAATCTTCTACGTAGACAAAAATGCCTCACTTTAACCTACCAATCCAAACTTTTTGCAATAACCATCTTAGTAAATAAATTGCTTGCTTGATGAATTTTTCAGAATTAAGCAAGGCAATTAATTCAAAAGAAGGTTTCAACTGAAAATAGATTTATTAGTATTTTAAGCTCTAAAATTTAAGTCAATAGATAACTTTTTGTTGATAGTATTTTCTATGAGTGGTAAAATAATAAAGCTAATACTTTTCCTTTCATATTATAATCAGTGGAATTTAGACATTACTTATGACAGTTGAACTTTACCTAACCACCGGCCGAGTGGATAAGGTTGCTGAGCACTAGTAATACAGACCTTAGGAAAGAAAAAAAGGATAAATATATGAAGTTCTTAAAGTTTCATTCGTGTATGATGTAAATGCTAAAGTCAAATTTTCTTAGAAATTGCCTCAGGAAGTCAGCCCTCCATTTAAAGTATCTCACTAAACTTTGTTTATATTGCGAATTTCGTATAAAAAGATTAAGTATATAAATTAAATAATTTATAAGAAATTTTATCTATTTATGAAAGACAGTGATGTTGCATTTTAATTTTTCAACATTTTTGTATATATTAATTACACTAAACCGTAACGTTAATTTAAAGCTTAATTACGAAACTTAACTAATAAAAGATATATGACATTCTAGTGCTTACAGAAATTATAAACGATTCAATCCTTATTTAAGGTATCGTAATTACAAATTGTTAAATATTTTTTAAAACAAAGAATCGTTTTAGAATAAGGGTGTAATTGACTACTAAATCTTAGCAACTGATACAGTACTAAATTCAATTAAGAAAAGAATCATTTGTAACATCGAACTTACCCAGCACGTGGTACATCTTCTTGTGGAAATTCAGGTTTATGTTTGGCTACACTGAATATTCGAATCATGCTTTTAGAATCGCTCACTTATCAGCTTTTATACTTCTTGAGATCATGCTTCGGTTGCAGCATGCTATTACTGCTTACATGCATTATAAAGTTTCAACAAATTTCTGTTCATTATATCCAGATTTTCTTTAAACTCGGAAACTAAACCTGCACCGTTCATACCACTCCCTTAAAATAGTGAACTTTAACATCATTTTTCTCTAGCTGTATTTTCTTATCACTTTATCGGTTTTCCGAAGCCTAAGAAAAAGAGATTTGAATAAATGAATGTCTTGACATCTTTAGTAAATTACTGTGTAAATACGGATGCTATTATTATAACATATATACATAAATTAAATTTGTAAAAATACTCTCTGGACAGAGACAGACTTTCCTCTAGATTATTAGTATCCTGTACTGATATTAAAGATCGAACATCGTCTAAGAAGGTTTCTATGCTTTAAGATCATGATGTTCAGAAGATAGTATAAATATCGTGTTAATATCATAGTTTAGAATTTTCTTGCATTATATTGATTGAATTATGCATAATCAAGCAATAAAATATGTAAATATCTATTATCATTCCCAATGAACAAATTTTTAAACTATTTTACCAATAATTTCTTAACCGAAAATAAATTTCTTAGTCCATCATTTTCGTTTCTTAAATAAACAACAGAAATCTTCCACTTGCATTCTAATTTTTGCATTTAAATTATTTAGTTATATCCATCTTCACAATCATTATTAAAATAATTGTGATGCAAACTAACAAGTGTGTTATTAATAATAATCAGTTTTAATAGTTTATTAATAGTTTGTAGGCTTTCATGTATTTTAACTATCCTTTTCATTTCTCTTTTATCTTAAAAAGAAAACAAAAAAGTAAATTTCTGATTATCAAAGCATTTAGTATCCCTTTTCTAAATTGAAATCTTCCTTTTCAAAACCTTTAGTGATGCTCCAGTGTTTGATTCATGTCATTTGTGAAATATGCACTTTTTAAAATTTATTTTAAAATATATTTATAAAATTAGATAATAAACTAACTTTCGTTACGTCAAATGAAAGAAATAACGACTATTCAGCAATGTAAAGGATCCGACTACATAAAGGGAACTAAAGATCTTAAATGTGTTCTTTTAATTCAGTTTTAATCGACATATAAATCTCCTGAATGCAAAAGAATTAAATACAGTTTTCATTAATTTATATAGTATAAAAATTAGTTACTAATAAAAACTTTTATTTTGTATTATAGAACGACTTTCCCTAAAGTCGATATATCTACAAACCAGTCGCAAATATATAATTCATATTCAAGCGAACCCAAACCGGTTTTCTGTTAGCAAGTAAACAAAGTAATTCTGCTCATTCGAATCTTAACAGTCTATTATACGAACAACTATATAAAATTCATGATATATATTATGAAATACAGCTGTCAAATTTTAATTTTACTTACTTTACTTAATTCTATGATATTAAATATCATATAACGAAATAAAAAGTATAATAATGAGCTAAAGCAATAAAAACCAATGAGTATTCGGGTGTCTACAGTCTTTTTAACAGAAATAAAATCTTCTTCTTTTGTTGCACACATGTGCTCATAAAGTACTGTTTAGCTTATCATTTATTTACTGAATTTATTTTCATGATATATCTGTATAGAATTTTTTTAATTATCCTGTATGCCCAATACACTCCCCAACACAATTCTTAAATTTATATACCCCTTTGCATGAATATGTGGATTTTACTTTTACATATGATGAATAACATCCGTGTTCACAAAGTCACTCAGCATAACTGAATATTCAGTCTAATAGGAACTTTCCGAATCTATGATACAGAGATCGTTTGTATTTAAAGATGGAGTTCTGAAGATCTTAAAAGCGTTTTACTGTTCTTGCATATTTAATACTTCATTTTATAAATAAACAAGATGTAATCCAAGAAGTCAAACTCATCTTTAGATTTTTCAATAGTATCTTCTTTCCTGAAACTTATAAAGTGATTGTGATGTTTAAATTATTCTTTATTTGTTTAAAATTCAGTCCAACATGCTGTTCGTATATTTGTAATCAACATCAAGAATTAATCAAGCAAAATGAAAGTATTTCGCTGTTGGCACCAATGAAATCTTAAAACTAAACTTTCAGACCGAACAAACGGTCACATTGTTTCCACGTCCACGCTAAATTTGAAACCAGCAGCAGAAAAAAAGATGATGTACGCTTTTTAGATAAGTAGAAGGAACTGGATTGAAACTGCAACCTTCAGTTGAAGTAGAAATGGCTTTATGAAAGTTTGTTTCAGTTTATTGAAAAGCTTTTTCGTTTTACTACTAGTCTTTTATTACAGAAGAATTCTTTGAAACCTATCGGATATACATATTTGGCTCCAGTATATCTTTCAGTATTACGCGAAAACTATAAATTTTTAAACGAAAACAGGGAACATTTTTCAATACCGATGGAATTTCAGTCAGATTTTCTAGTTTCGAATAGTTACATATTATCACTAAAGCTTGTATTTTACTCATATGTAACACGTTTAGCGGTTGTATCATTAACTAATATAATGATATATTATTTAGTGAATCTCAGGCAAAGGAGAATCAATAAGCATGCAATAAAACTTACTTCGTTTCCTCCCAAATGTAAAGTTTGCGCATATCTTCTTTGCACTCGTTGATAAGTCGTTCTTTGCTGACAGATTTTTTTTCAATTATTTTTCTCACCTTCACATTCAGAAGCGGTCTTTTTTTTATACTCAACTTCATAGCACATGAGATTGTTAATTAGCTTATAAATGCATCCTTGATTTGTCCTTTAGTTTCAGAGTTGCACAGCTTGTTCCCATGCAGAACATCTTTCAAATATCCAACATGCAAACTGGCATAATCCTAATTGCCAGGTTACTCTTTTGACTTAAATTGACATAGACATTAACAAAATTAATTTTAACTTTACCATTTCAGTTCTTATTCATTCCTTTCTTCTATGGATACGGAGAGGTTCCAAGTTGACAGATTCATTCCACATCTTTATTTACTTTCATAAGAGTCTGTGAATGTATTTCCTTCCTGAAGGTATATGGTAATTCTAAGTAAATCCGGCCAAATATCGAAGCTTTTCAAGCAGTTTATACTTCCTAATTCATCATTTGGTAATATTTATACTGTGTAATTATTTTAAATATTTGACTCTCTAGAAAATAATTTTCCATAAACAGTGTTTCAAGAAAGTTGTTTACGACATTGCAATCAGTTTTAGATACATATATTACCAAATCTTATGCATAGATTTAATGCCTTATAAACGTTGTGAAAATACATTTAAAAAGTTACATTTTCCGGCTGTCAAAGCTAAGTGTAATTAAGTATTTAGAAAACAAAATAACAAACCGCTCCAAAACTGCATTATTATAAAAGACAAAGTTTCTGTCCATCTACTAACATAATTTTTTCAATAGAAGTAATTATTCATGGATACCGTGAAAAAACTTAATAATCGTCATTATAAAGAGAATAATTTTATATGGTCTATTTAACATTTTAGGGATTTAATATTTCAGTAACCTTTACAAAATTAAATACCAAAAATTATACATTAAAAGAGAGATACCTGTAAAGCAAATATATAAGAAAATATTTCTTTTATGTGAAATATTTTAGCTGAATAGTTTCAGAATTCTTTAAAAATAGTGCAGAATAAGGAACGGGCCTCTGATTCCTTAAAATGTAACAAAATTAACAGTGTTCCAGTTAAATAGTCATGCCTTAATGTTGTAATAAAGGTAACAAGAAGTACATCAAAGTGCAAACAAACAGTTTTATATCCAAAGTGCTACTGCCAAAGCATAAGATATAATTGGAAATTTCTCACTTATTTTTCCAGTTCGGTGATTCAATTCGTGCTCGGAAAATTACAAATTCTTCGGCGCATACCGCAGGAGCGTTGAACTCTCTCGCAAGCTCACACAGGGATGAAAATCTATTTCTAATAACAGACGACTACCTGAACAGTAACCTCAGCAGTCCGTAAAGTTCTGCCTGCTACTGAGAGCAGCAAGTCTAGTCACTGTAATTTTGAGATCCACAGGTAGGAGTGGTCAACGAACAGAGCGGCGAGTGACTTCATTTTTTGCATCGATATATCGATTAAACCCACCATAACGTTCCTATACTAAATTATATGCAATAACGAAATGGACTATGGAACTAAGAAGAAAAGAAAATGGTAATAAATGCTTAATTTCAACCAAAAGGAAAAAGGCGACTAAAAGAAAATTCAAATTCCGTGCTCGCGTGACTATCGACTAGAAACAACAAGCCAGGGAGCGACAATTTGTGGGTAGTTTCTAGGGTCGGAAAAAATGTCGAATTTTCAGGTTACTGGTAGAACATGTTGAAGGAGCCTGGAATGACGTGACAACAAGAAATGATGCGACGGTGATGCATTATGGTTCAATTTCAATGCTTCGTGACCTACAGCCGATGTTAACGGGAACTTACGTCATACGTTTTTCGGATATTATCCAACTAACGTTAGTTGTTGGCGTGCTGTTTATTTACATTTCGTGACATGTATGTGAATAAAATGATAATTTGTAATCAAAGAGAGTGACAGTTAGGAGCACAATAATTACACTTAACGCTTGGTAGTGTTATGTATCTGAATTTTGGATTATGTCAAACCTAACGAAATGATACTAATGTAACTATTATAATGAATGTATTTCTGATATTGATGAAGACATTAACATTTTAACATTTGTTGATAGAAAACAGAGGCAAAAAGAATAGGATTTTTTTTTCTGTTAACGCAAGAATAACCGAAACAGATTGCATCTGATGAAAATCACCAGACTGGTATTAAAAGATATTTTTTCTGAATTAATGGAAGAAGTATTCGCAAAATTTATTGCCAGAACATTTTCATTTTTATGACAGTTCTGATTTGATTTATTTTATTTATGCTATTCGCCAAAAGCGCCTTAGCCGAGCTATTAGTCTCAAAACGGGATTTGGCGGAGTATCACTTTATATGCCTGAATCAAATTTCAAATAGTTGGCACGAAATATTGTCGCCCTGCATTACTTTTAAAGAAGTTAAATAATGAAAAATCTGCATGAATGCATGGTTTCTTTCACTGTGAAAAAAGTACGGTACCTAGGGCCATCAAATTTTGAAATAACGTGGTCCTCTATCCGAACATGTGCACTTGGCAGCTTGAATTTTGAATTTCGAATTTTATATTTTTTCATATTTTGCAAAACTTTAATGAATCTTTAACAAACCCTTCCTGGGCGACTGTTAAAATCTGAACCCTTTCAGATTTTCTTTTTATTTTGTTTACATTACTTTTATATTTTTTAATGTTTAGATAGAAGTATTAAAATATTCCAGTGAATGAAGAACGCCGTTTATTTATTTACTGGAATTTATACATTGAAATCGAGTCTTTTTCTGTTATAGCATGCACCAAGTATTTATTTGCTCTAATTTTCTTTAGAGGGATAAGTGTGTCAGATTCATATTTCCGGTGGGAAAGCTTATTTTCATCATCTACTCATTTCAGTAATTCTAAATTGTTTCTAAAATTAAAATATTTCCCTTAGAGTGATTTTTTTCAATCTCGAAAGATTGAAGTAAAATGACCCACATCAGAATCTTTTATTGACAATATTGGCACATATATGTTTCTGTTAGAAAATTGTTTGGGTCGTTTTCATGCTGTAACGTAAAAGTTTCGAAATCTTTCTTTAAATTATGCAAAAATGTTTAAGCCAATTTAATAAATGGAAAACGATTACTTTAGCATCAATTATTATCTTTATATTTCTATGATTTTGACAGAAACTATTCAGCGAATTTTGAAAGGCAAATAAGTGGTATTATTTCTTTAGAGCAGATTTGTCCTCAACACAATGCTTTTGCACATATGAGCTGAATATAAGCAGCCTTTAAAGTCATTGTGTAAAAAAATAAGAAAAGTGAAAGAAAAATAAAAAACTCATGAGCAAAGATGCGCAAGCTGTCTTTGAAATGAGAATTAGATTTTAATTTTTAATTATTTACTAAAATTTGTGAATTCCGTTGTACGTGAATGCACTAAAATTAATCCTAGAAATTTATTCTCAATTCAGTATTTCATTAATAACCCCTTATTTTTCAATTTTCGTTAGATTTAATAACACGCTTGGGAACAGAAACAATAATGCATTGCACTTTGCCATGGTATTTGACCTCAGATTTAATTCTGCTGATTCAATTGACTACATTTCTCTTTTAGAAAAAGCTGATTAAGTTGTCAACCTTAATCCACGCAATTAAATACCTCTTGATACTAGTAGTGAAGAGAATTTTGATGTGCGTGTAATCACTGAATTCGACTTAATTAAATTTTGCGTAATTATTCTGCTTTCCATTCTCCAGGTATTAATAAATCTTGCGACAGATTGTTGTTGTTTCTGACCCGAGTGCTTGATGACGAGTGCATTAACAGAGTGCATTAAACAGATGCGTAACATTAATTACGTACCACATGTCTAAAATATCATATTCATATAGTATACGTCACTAAAAAGGAATAACTTTCTAAAATGTTGTTACAGTCGCGTAAAATCTAACTACAGTTCTTAAATGGAAATTTCTAGCAGAAATGGAACTCAATTGTAGGGTTTTGTTTCATTTTTAGATTATTATATGGCGCGTAATCGGTTGCAAAATGTGGCCAGAAATTTTCTTTTAAACCTTCATTCTGCCTCAGTTGATAATAGTGCCCTCAGTTTTGACAGCGGTTAATACACAATTTTGTGAAACTGAATTTCAGCAGAAATTTAACACTTCTGATTCCTTCCTTCCTCGTATATTGCTTTACGAAAGTAAGCAAGGAGGAGTTCATATTTTGAAGAGAATTCCTGGAGTTCTCCAATGGTCTCGCCTATAATAGTCACTGATTTCTTTGGGTAAAGCCTGGGCTAAAATTCCTTACTGTTACACAAATGACAGTGCAACAGAAGTAAGTTCACTATAATTTAACTACGCAATTTTGAAACTACAAGATTATGCATTTAACATAGATAATTCATGCAAAAAATGAAGAATTAACATTAACGCTGTCTGCACTTAATGCATCCAAACTGCGTTACCTTGTAGAGCTAAGTTGTTAGTTTGGACGCATTGAGTCCAAACGCATTAACTTAAGAATGCAATTTGGACATAATGCATTAATTATTATCATTAGTTCATTAAGTCCAAACTGTTTATTAAAAGATGCAAAATGAGGAGCTTTGTGCTGAATCATCTTTCCTTGTTTAGGAAGATTGTTATTACTATCAACAATCTGGGAGTTGTTCCCAGTTACAGACTAACGTGATGTAATCATATTTAAGCAGTCTCTGAATTTGAATTAAAACAGTTGCTGACACTGTAAATCAACTACCTAAAATTCTTGTCCATGATGAATCCAACTTCAGCTTCATCCGGAAGCATAAAATTTACACCATAATAATCAACCTTCTTCTTGTGTTATGCCTATGCAATATTTAACCCCATGAACATCCTACGCCGCATGAACATCAACAATCGACTTTAAAATTCAAATACATGTGGTCATTCAGAATAAAATTTGGTGAACCACCATCAGTACCCATTATTCAGTCAAAAACATGTTTATTCTAAACTATTCAAAAATTTGAGTATCTCTAACTATGTTCCAAGTTTAAAGGAAATATTTTAATTAGTACTGGGAATTTATGTGCTGTGAAATTTCTGTCGTGTTTTTACTTCTCAAATTCTTCTATGGGACAAACTTAACTGGCCTTTCGCCACTCATCTACTTCGGAATCGTAATTTCGTAATTTAACCGCTGCATGTACTTCATTTAAACGTTTCTGAATTGTACATTTTTTGTATTTTTTCCATATATTTTCCACTTCCCCACTACATAAATGTTGCGCATGTTGTTACATATGTACTGACTTTGCTATTTTCGTGTTTCTTTTGCAGTTTTCTCATTTTTATTAATATCATTAGCTACTTTTCTATTGAATTTCCTGGTTTTCAGTACTGAACGTACATATCAAACAATATTATGGTATTTCGAAGATTTTCTTTTAAATTGTACTTTTATTTGTGTGTTTCTATTTATTTTATTTTACTATGGCCTATGTTATTGGCTATAACCGTTTCGGATTTGCTCCAATCAAATTTTATTATCTGATGTTCTCCCCTATTCTGATTGTCTATCTCCCATTCATAAGGCGGTCGCCCCCCCCCTACGCATACATACACATTTTCCCTCTGGCATTCGCTCATGTCCGCACCACAGCTTGCTAGTTCATTTGATAGTTAAGTGCCTGCAGTGGCGCCCACATGTCACTGTTACCCTGAGTTAGGGTCAAATGAAAAGTTTCTCTAAAGTACCAATATTAATAACTTAAAAAAATAAAGAAAGAGTACAGATAGAATTTCATTTTATGATTTTTTTAAGAAAAACCACTCTCTTTTTGTAAAATATTTTATTTAAAAGCAATTTTTCACAAAATAAAAAAGCTGATTTTGTTCGAGAATAGGTTTGGATAGCTTCTGCTCATATCACCTATATTCTCCGAATGCACGTTCATTTAATACAGAAAGTTTTAATTTCCAGAATCCAACACGAGCAGACACCATACTTTATTAAACAATGGGAAAATTAATATTAAAACAAATAAAAATATCTTACCTAAATAACTTTCTCCCTTCATTTCTCATTTCAACTTGCCGGTGAGACTTTCTTTTCTCCTCCCCAAGGCTTGAATTTGGATTGGGCCATCGTTGAAGGATAGCAAAAAAGAGGATTGCGCATTTGACTTTTGGAAGTATCGTGGTATTAGATTATGTATTCCACGTCCAGCTGTAATGTATCTGTTTGTAATTCTTTTCATGTTTAAAAGTAAATATCCCGAAGATCATTTATCGAGTCTTTATTGTAAAGGAAGGAAACTGATCATCCTGTCATAGTAATGGGGGAGTGGTTGCTAAGTCCGTTTTAGATTTGACTCCATGACGCAGCCCTAATTCAACACTTAAGTGTTTTTGATGCATAATTGTAATGTTAATATTAAGAAGATTCAATCCTGACTCACTTCTATTTGTTAATCCTAACTATTTTATTTTATAACTTAAAATTTAGAGGGAACAACCTGTTTAAAGAACTGTAATTGTTGTGATTGAAAGAACACCTTACTCTGTTCCAGAAAATAAATATAAACTTAAGTGAAAGATTTTCTTTGTTATATATACTTTGATGACATTAACTGATAACAGTATACTAGTAATCAGAAGTAAACCAGAAATAATAAATTTAATGTACGTAAACATATAACTGTTCTTTTTTTATGTTTGCATTGGTTTCAGATCTGAGGTGATTAATTTTATATAGTTTTTTATTTTAAACAAATCATAATTTTGATTTTATGTAAAATATTATTTGTGTGTCAGGATTATTAAGTTTCAAATCATGAAGTATTTATTTAACACAGGGTTTCTTAAACATTTTAGTGTGGGGACTAGGGTTTGACGGGTTTTCAAACCCGGTTTTAATAAACCGGTTTTTAAAGTAAATTTGTTACATTTTAAAACTGATATTGTTATGTAAAAAAATATTAACTTATTTGATTTGCTATTCATTCTATGCAACTGGAAGCAAACACATTTTTTCAACGTTGGCCAGTACTTGTGCATTGTGCACTGCGCAGGTGCGGCTGCGCACATCACGTGGAAAAGACGTGCCTTTATTTTATGTTAGTACATATGTGCAATCCGTCACGAGTCACGACAGGTTTGCTTAATATTGTAAATCGAAAACTGAAAACAAAAATATATAGTTGTTATATTTGGCAAAAATAACATAAGTGCGCTTCTAACTTCTGTGTTTGTATTTTCTATTTTACATTGTAGAACATTAGATTATTTCGATGCAGGAGATGTGAAAATGAGCAATGCTTATTTTTCGCCGGGACTCGAACCAAGGACTTCTTGAATTTGCGTCGAGCGTGCTTACCACTACACCACGAAGGCATGCTAAGAAGGCGAGAGAAATACCTTACAATATTTTAAAACATTAATTTTATTATATAAATTTCTTCTCTCAAAAATTAACGTAAAATAAAACGTTCTAGCTTCTGTCTAATAGCATTTCAGGGTGTTAAAAGATTCCATATTTTTTTTTCGCAACGTTTTGACATAAATTATGTTTTATCAATCTTCGGAATTAGATTAAGAAGATGCGTGTTTTTTCAAAATTCCTAAACGTGTGCAGATTAGATTTCTTTAAATTAAATTAATAATAATAGTTAAAATAATAAAATAAACTTCAAAAATATTTATTTAATAACTTTAGGTTCATGCTGCAAAGGATCACCTACGAGCAATCTATATAATCATTTAAAAGCAGTTCATAAAATAATTATCGGACAGAAATCAGAAACTATGGACGAAGAAGAAACGCCTGGATAAAAAAACAAATTTTAACAAATTTTAAATTTTATGAATGTGAAAAGGAGTAGTTTAGAAGAAATCATATCAAAACTTGCACCTATGAAAGGATTTTCTATTAACAGGATTACAAATAGTTCATTCATACTAGGGGCTCTTCAACAAAATTGGAGAACCGGTTAAAACCGGTTTTTCGGAAATACTGTATTCAAAAACCGGTTTTTCAAAAAAGTCGGTTTTTGTATAAACCCTATTGGGGACCCCATGATATTTACAAAATTTTGGAGGATTCCATAAGCACTGCGCAAATCCGACACACGCATGAGTAAAATTGTCAGTTTCTTCACTTGTATTGTAATATACTATTGCAGTTTTAGGTCATTAACTTTAATTTTTAAAGTACAATTAAGGTTTCTATTATAAAAAATGCGTCGAAACATTTCCGTTTTTCCTTTGCCTGTATTGTCTTATCTTTATCAATTTTTAGATCCATTATATAAAAATATTAGGTAATTGTAAAATTATTATAATAAGTTAAAGAATTATGAAAATTGCTAAAACATTTGGCGACCCCCTATTGCAGGTCTCGCGACCCCAGTTGGGGTCACGACCTACAGCTTAAGAAACTCTGATTTAACATATAGTATTGTTTTTATTTTAACACACTGTTGTTTTGTTTTCCCATAAATTTTTACTTCTGCATAATATTTATGAATCTAAATTACGTAGAGTAAATACTTGATTATGTTTTAAAGCGTTTTAAAATAAGTACAAGGGAAAGAGCGATTTTGTGTTTCGTGAATGAAATATTTTCCACGGAATATTAATTAATTCTTGAAATATGAGAGCTTGATATGCGGTCAGTTATTTAGTTTGCGAAATATTTTTAATGTTTTTAACACTATATTAATTATATTGTGATCTATGTACATATTTACATAGTGTTCCAAGTAAATATGTGTAATGTATATGAAATTTCATATGAGCAAAGTGTATTGCAGTTTAGAGTAGTTACGTAGGAGTAAACAATGACGTTTCTGGCTAAAGCTTTTGAAAAGCGAGATCTTCAAATTTTAGCTGGGGAGTTAGATAGATAAGATTTTAGGCTCAGATTTAAGAATTTCAGAACTTAGCGAAATCATTACAAAATCTAAAACTTATGAGGAAGAGTTTATCGAAACTCTTTTGGCAACTATAAGATATTAAAGAAAAGAAGAAGAGGCTATTAAACAATCTTATCTCAAGAAAGAAAGAATTTTCGAACTTGAAATCTGAAATTAAATTTAGAAGCTCAGAAGCAGACATTTTAAGTAAAATCTACTTCTTCGCTGGACGTTAAACATCCGATGTGGGAATTCGATAAACTCCTCCTTTGTTTCAGCCCCAAAAATGATGATATCAGCCTTTATTTAAAACTGTTTGAAAAGTAATTATTCTTTTCAAAACACCTGAAACAAAATGTGTAGCGTATTGAATTGGGGCTGATGTCACGAAATTAAGCCCAAGGTTATCAGAAGAAGAGGAATCTAAAAATTACTGACGCGTTAAAGATATGTTACGAAATTATTTAAATTTACTATTGGCAAATTTATAAAATTGTTTTGTCAACATACGAAAAACCCTGATAGAACGAGATTTCTTTGAATTTAGAAGCATTTCGAGGGATGGCTTTCGGAATTAGAAATAAACATATTCCGTGAGTTAAAAGCCCTTATTGGTAAAAATTTACGGTACCCCTTGACGAAAAAGAAAAGGAAAGGATGAGCGGTAATTTCAAGATGGCCGCTACACAAAACCAAAATAAGAAGTCAGACTTACACAAACTTGGTATCCATGTACACATGGACCTATTTTCACTTAAAAAACCATCAAAGAATTGCACAAACTAGGCACTGCGCACTGCCTTAAATTTGTCCATGTACACATCGATCTATTTTCACTTAAAAAAAATCAGGAAGCCAAAACAAAATTTAAACTTTCGTGGTAACCAGAAAAAATTCGCCGCTCTCTTAACACACAGAGACGAACAAATAACCAAAAATACTCAGGAATAAATAACCAAACATACATATTTCCTAACACAAAAGCATTAAACAACAAATCTTTTAACAAACATTAACACGCAGATACGAATAAATAAATGAAACAACAATTTTTTAACTTTTTTTTTCATACGTTTAGGCTTTTCACCACCATCTCCTCCATCCTCCGGGTAAGCAATTCAATTAAATTTTTCGTCGTTTCGACTCATGCGCTGTTAATCAACATTCATCCTCTTACTCACCTCAAATGATGATACCCACAACAAAATAATAGCAAGCTCAAAATACAAGACCATACCAAGCACGTGCAAACAAACACAACTGAAAAGAACAGTAAGAACCAAAAACCCGGGTCCATACGAAAGGGTTACTATTACAAAAAAGGGCAGCGAGATTTCAGATTTCACAAACAACCATTACCCCTTGGCGAATTTTTCAGGAGAAAACCAAGGGGGACCGTACAGTAAGGATTAGCCCTCTTATTAATGGTGATCAGATTAAAAAGTGAGCTCCGCTGATAGACGAAGTTCATTTTTTGATAACTGGACCGACTTGAATTCACCTAGCGAGTTAGCGGTTAAACTGGGTGCATATGAAAATATTAGAAATACTGGGAAGAAGAATTTTGCCTCAATCGGGACTAACATTTCAAGTCTTCTGTGAAAGAGAAGAAATCTCCAAGCCTGGTTGCATAAGAAATGAATGTAATCCATCTAGAAATCACAACCTGGGAAAGAAGAGAAAACAAGAACACCTGTCTTTAACATGATGCGGTAATCTTGGTTTCGTTAAGAAAAACGTTTTAAGGGCACCATTCTAACTGAAAATAAGAAATCAGCTTGTGTCGGAAATATCCAGCTGAACTTCTGCTCATCAAATCCAACTCAAGTTGCTATCTTCAAATTAAAGCTAAATGGAGTTTATGGAGTGGTATCTGCTGTACTAATTACCACAAATTGTCGTATCATTGCATTGATTGAAATTGCAGAAAATATAAATTGCTTCGGCTAGGCTATTATTTAGCTGAAAGCAGTTGCAGTGTTTCAAAACGACAGTTTTAAATAAAATCTTCAATTTTCACTCTCATTAAGATATTTCCTCTAGTTTTTCTCCCTGATCTATTCGAAAAATTGCGTAGGCTCAACCGACATCACTCTTGCACTACACTGGCTCCTTGACGATCATTCATTCTCAGTGACTACTAACAATCCCTCATAGGCTAAAACATGTTTAGACTCAATTCAACCAAGAAACGTTTTTCTTCTTCACTTTATAGATTTTCTTTCAAAGGAATCCAGATGATGGTAATTGCAATTTTTGTGGAATTATTCAGGTGCTTGAAATAACATAATCAATTTTAACTTTCACTGAAAACCCCATAAATGTATCAACTTATTTATCAATTCGATTGATGGGGCAAGTAAGCGTTGTCAATTGCATATATGTTATAAATTGATATCGAGTTAATAAATTAGAAATAGCATTAGTTAAATAAATAAAATATATCTATATAAAAGAATATAAAAAATAAAATAAATATTTAGTTATTCAGAAATATAATTGCTTTCAAACGTTTTACTTTCATAAGTAATTAGAATTTGAAACAAATATTAAAGATCTTATCCCATCGCGAATGATAGCATTCTGTAAATAGTTCATTTGTTAGGTCACACGAAAGTTAAATAAAAGATATTGTTTTCCATGCAATGATACAAAAGTGGTCGAATGGTTGATAAATGCATTGATAAGGTTACCAAAACGTAGCGATAAAAAATTGGGTAGATTTAGTTATAGACATTTCTGACTTTCAAAACGTAAAACAAAACTTAGGAATTTTAACCCCGAAACATTACAAGGAATGTGCCGCTGCCAGTAAAGCGCGCACAATATTGTTGCAAACCAAATGCAGACTCTAAAATGCGCAATTGGTTTTACAATGGATTTCTTGCATTTGTTTCTATCTCAGTCAGTGCTTTCATAGTAATTATTATTTAAGACAAATTTTTCCCTATTATGTTTGACTAAATCTTGATTCAGTATATTAGTTTCCAAACACTGACTAGTTTATGAAAATAACTAATTAATTAGTTTATGAAAAATACTGCCTAAGTTCATTATATTAGTTTATGAAAACGAAACAAATTTTTTATTAAAAAGATGGGAGCATGAAAATGAAACGGTATCGTGACTTGCCATGCTAAATGGTTGATCAACCTAGCTAAGATGGTATAATTTAAAAAATACAATTTTTAATGCTTTAAATTGTGTCGTAAGACATAATCATCATTTTAAATTGTGTCGTAAGACATAATCATCATTTTAAATTGTGTCGTAAGACACAATTTGAAACTTTTAATTTCATGACAAACTGAATTCGAAACGTAACCTTTTTAAAGTTCTCAGTTAAAATTTTATTTAACACCGTCACTTTAAACGTAAATATTTCTGTCTTTTCATTACTCTCAAATAACTACTTAAATAATTTAGTACGGACAGGATATTCATAATTTAATCACTAGATAACAAATTTAAACTAAAACGTAATTTTACGAAGTAACCAGAAATAATTTACTTCGATATAATCTTTAGTTCAAGGAATGACAGATAAAATGACGTCATGCAGTAAAAACGCAATGTGTGTTCTCTGGTTATGGAAAAGGAAATAAATCTGCCAGAACAGTTCAGAGACAATTCGGACATGAATTTTATGAACTACCAACAACGGAACAATCCCTAAAAGATGAGTAAAATAGTTTCGAGGAATCAGACATATTTTGCATAAAGGAGGTGCACGTAGGCCTAGCGTCAATGTTAAAAATGTTGAGATGGGTTTGTGAGCACTGATAGTAAATCCATTCGTCATGCCAGCCTGCAAATAGGAATTCTCAGGTCAACTGTTCAGAAATTTCTTAAATGACTCCATCATGCTGGAGTCATTTAAGAAATTTCAGTAGACATTCTTGACCGCATGACGTAATAATGATAATTTTCTTCAGAAAATCGTACCACTGTCATTTTGATACGCATGTGCTTTATTTTCTTCATGAAACATTTCCAGATCGTTTGGGGTGTAGAAAGGGACCAATTTCACGGGCACCCCGTTCTCCCGACGTCACACCACTCGACTTCGTTTTCACATCACTCGACCAAGTTAATGCTGCAGAGACTTAGCATTACATCGAAGAGCTGAAAACCGAACCACTATACAAACAGTTACTGTGACTCCACAAATGCTTAATAACATCTGGAGAGAAATTGAGAACAGACTTGATATTCTCCGCGAAACTAACGGTGCTCATGTTGAAGTGTATTAATATAAACATTTTTATGTGTGAAATAAAAGTCAATCAGTTTTTTCTCCCTATCTTTTATTCTGTATTATTTAAAACATATCTTTATCCGGTAAATAAATTATGTACACCTCTATTATATTCGTTTTGTCAAAGTCGAAAACCAATATTGTTTTAATGCAAGTCGCAAGTAAACAGAACAACACGGATATATCTGGTCATCAAGTAAGATAAATCTCGTCCTTCAATTGCAGCAGAAACAATTCATTATTAATCCCTATTATTATCTATGTATCTCTTTGACGTCTAAGAAAGCTGTTTATTATTGACCCACGCAGCTGTTCAATTTCGAGTTTGTTACCATGGTCACGAAAGCTTTCAGCTTGTACCTCAGACACGATTTCTAAATTAAACTTGTGTGGTTCTCTTAATTCTTTTCTTTTTTTAGACTAGAATGGAGGCATTAACGACCATGTTCTAAATAAGGAAAATAAAACAATTTATAGGAAAATTGCAACAACGAACAAAGAAGTGGCCGTTAGTTTCATACATAATTTAATGAACTTAATATTCCTTATTCCATATAGTTGCAAAAAAAGAATAAATTGTGACATTCAAAATGAAACGAAATATGTAATTTTCAACCGAATTAAATAAAGTTTAATAGAAAAGTATACGCTTTTTTGCAATAGTCTTAGAAAGTTCTTTCGAAAAACATATTTCCCTTTAAGGAAAAAGCCTTAGTGCTTTGACATAGTTTAAGAAATCAAAATCCTAGCAAAACGGTATTTATTTTATTCAAAGACCCGAAAAATACTTTAAATTATCGCTCACTAGCTGCCTTTGCGTGTCATGGAAAAAATGGTAAAACACCGTCGCACCTACTATCTCGAGAATAATCATTGCCTATCGCCTTATCAAAGTGGTTTCCGTAAGGGAAGATCTTTACTTGGCAATGCCCTGATTTAGAAACCGCAGTAGTAATGCATTTGTGAAAAGAAATCATGGGGTTTCAATCTTCTTTGACATGAAAAAGGCGCACGATAGAACTTGGCGACATGGAACTCTTCATGACCATTACAGCACTGGGTTGCGAGGTAATTTACCCATCTTCATTCAAAACTTTCTGAAGGACCGCACTTTCCAAGTTAAGATTGGTTCGTTGCTTTCTCAAGTATTTGTACAACAAGAAGGTGTACCCCAAGGTTCGGTGCTCAGTGTCACTCTTTTCAGCCTGAAAATTAATTCAATTTTAAGAAAACTTCCTCCCACAGTGCATGGTTCCCTGTATTTGATGATGTATTGTCACGGTCAAGATATGAGATACATTAAGAGACAACTACAAATTGCTCTAAACAGAATCATAAAGTGGTTCAATAACAATGGTTTTAAATTTTCTAGCCAGAAGACTGTCTGCGAGCATTTCTTTCGCAAACGAAATCTACTTCCTAATCCAGAGATGCACCTTGACGGCGTTTTGATCCGCGTTGAGCCAGAAGCAAAATTCTTAGAAGTTATATTTGACAGAAGGCTCACTTTCCTTCCGCATATCTTAAATGTAAAGAAAAAATGTGCTAAAGCTCTCAATATACTGAAAATCCTAGCCAATACTTCATAGGGAGCAGAACGTTGTTCTATGCTCCGCATTTATAGAGCTTTAATCCGTTCCAAATTTGACTATGGCTGTGTTATCTACGGAACAACAAGACCTTCTGTGCTACTGAAATTGGATCCAGTCCACCATCAACCTCTACGGATTTGCTGTGGAGCTTTCAGAACATCTCCAAAATTAATATGTCATCTGTTTTGAACCCTCTCTGGAATTCAGACGCAAGAAGTTGTCCATTGATCTTCATTATAAAGTAATCTCGCAAGCCAAACATCCTGTCCGACTCATGACATCTGATCACTACTGGCGTATCTACAAAGCATGTCCTTCCTGTATTCCACCATTTGATCTTCGCATTCAATTACTGATTGAAGAATTCAACCTAAAAGATCTGCATCTCAAAAGCTTTAACTTTTTCGGTATTGCTGCCTGGCAAGAAGTGAATACTCACCTACTTAACATTTTTGGAGAACTTAAGAAGAGCAGTACCAATGATGTCCAATATCAACAAATTTTCCTAGAGCATAGAAGCAGTCATTCTAACTATAAAGCAAGTTTTACTGATGGCTCTAAGAATCATGATCATGTTGGGGCAGTTTTTGTTTGTGATAAAGAAATCAATAGTAAACTTCATAAGGCTGCATCTGTCTTTACTGCAGAAACTTTTGCCATATTTAATTCCTTAAGCTTTATCTCTAAGCAGAATAGCAGAAATTCATCATCTACTCTGACTCTTTGAGTGCTCTTTAATCAATAAATACAAATACCAGCCACCCTTTAGTCTTAGAAATTTTAAAGACACATCTTCGTTTGAGAAACGCAGGTTATTCTATTACACATTGCTGGGTGCCTGGACATGCTGGCATCAAAGGCAATGAACTCGTCGATGTCGCTGCAAAATCTCCTGATATTACCTTTGAAAATGATGTCCCTTTTACAGACATACGGAAGTACATTAGAACAAAGATTTCGTCCAGGTGGCAAGAACTCTGGGAATGCCAGATTCTGAACAAATTTAGGCAGGTAAAACCCAATTTGGAGTATTGGAAGTCGAGAGGGAATCGAAAGGAGGATGTACTGCTAACTCGCCTACGAATTGGTCACTGCAGACTAACACATCAGTATCTCTTGAAAGGAGATAATGAGCCTATTTGTGGCACTTGCAACGCTCCCATTTCAGTTCATGACATTTTAACCTACTGTCCTGCTTTTAGTCAGAACATTAGATATGCATGTCGTCACAGCATTTTGCATGGGTCATTGAGTCTTAGTTGGTAGACTAATATTCAGTATTTGAGACACAATATCATTCTGCATTATTTTAAAATATCACATAAAACTGACTATTTCTGAAGGAAAGTAAAGACCTTTATTTTGATCAAATTTCGAAAAAATCGCCATACGGTCACATTTTTTCAGTCATTCAATTTTTAATAGCTAATTAGCATTATAAACACATTGCATCAGGAAGCGATGTCTTTTCTTCTCGTTATAGAGGGAAGCATTAATTATCAAATTCTATTTATTAATTCATTAAAATGTGTTTTCCTCCTCACATTGCAAATGTTTAATGAACTGTGGATTTCAATTTACGTTACTTGAAAACGTATTGTAGATAATTAGGATTTCAGAAATGTTTATGAATTATAGCCGATGAAATAATTCAAGAAAAATGAATAAAACTGAAAACTCTGATTGGCTGATAGACTAACTGGTTAAGACAGAGCACACAAGGGTTATTTCTTTTAAGGGAACGGATGCATTCGTGAAAGTCTTTCTAGGTGAAGCTTGCTTTCATTTAAATTACACATCGAGAAAAACATTATGATCCGGAAGTTTTGTCGGGATTGAGTTAAGATAGAATTACCATTATTCAGTGGTTGCATCAACTTGGAGGGACCGAGTGGTTAAGTCAGTGAACACCGACAGTTCGACCTGGGATTGAATCCCGGCGAACGGGCTAGTTAGCGTGGTTGGGTTTTGTGGTTTTCCGTATGTGTAATGTGAACGCGAGCCAGCTTCTCTTAAAAAATCCTTCACGAAGTCAATCCTCCCTACAGGCAGATAGCACTAATAGATATTTGCTTTGCCCTAATCAATTAACCTAACCGTAGCGGTGGACGTAATAATGTCAAGAATTAGTAATTTTTATCAAACAAATTATAACGTAAAAAGTTATATCCTGCTAGACTTAAACGAACATTTCTAATAATATAAATTCTCTCATACAGACTACATTTAATAATTGATGAATATAATGAGTAATTTTAATATGTTACTAAATGTTGCAGACCAGACATTTGCCATGTAGGAATTCAACTAAGTGTAAGCAAAACCACCTACCATTTGATGTTTCTCAATCGAGCACATAATCCAAGATATATCAGAAATGTGTATGGGTTGTAGTGTCGAAATGAACGATAAGAGACATTGCAAATCATCCGTTTCCAAGATGAAATTCTGAATATGCAAGAACGTTATATACAGCTTTTGTGACATTAAAACGTAACATACGGTGTAAAATAACTTATTAATTACACTTGTTTTATAAATCTTTAAATGTGTTAAATATTTTCAAGAAGTGCGTATTGTAATCATGTAAATGCTCATAAAACATGTAGCAAAAATATTATTGATTAAGAAGTGTATTTTGTTTATTATTGTATCATTTTATTTGTTTCATTATACTGGTAAAGGTCACATCTGTATTTTATGATTTGAAAGGTGATTGCCTCACCTTATGCAACAAGATTGGCTTCCTTTTTATGCGTTGGATTTGATTGGTTGGACTTGATTACATCATTTTCCGGAGCACTTCCGATGCGATGAACGCAGTAATGCCAAATACGATCTTACAGATCAGTTAAGCAAACAAAAGTATGAAACAATCCTCCAAGTATGAACAATCCTGCAAAACCGCGGTTTTGCAGCTGAAGATGATGGTTCGGTAAAACCATCGAAACTAGTCCTGTGAAAATTTTGTAGGTATAACGCTGATTTTTGTTGTTTGACTTCTGAATTAGTATTTATTCGGCGTGTTATTGTGTCTTAACTATAAAGGCGTTATGTACACTGCGAAAAAAGGAGGGAGGACAGTTGTATATCTCTCGTTCGACTGGGCCGATTGACAAAATTCAAGTTGCGTTTTTCATGTCTTGAAAGCGCGACTTAAGATGTATATTAGATTTATATATAGCACTATTCTAACATAGGTATTTTGACACAAAATCGGACTTTCTCTGAAATAACATACCAATTTTTTTCCATATTTCAATTCTATGACTCAAATTATGCCAGACTGCCAAGCTTTGTAAAAATCGTAGGAGCAGTTTTTAAAAAAATTAGCTCTCAAAATTTTAGCTCCTCAATGTTAATTGAATTTGGCATGTATTTATTAATATCTCTTTTTTATTAAACTTTTTGATTTTTTCCTTTCACATTTCGAAATTTAGGTTCATTCCAAACAGAATTTCACCCATTTTTTGTGTTTTATTTTTAAAATTTCTATTTTAAAATAATTTTTATAAATTTTTCGAAAAAAATTTTGAATTATAACCTATAAAATTTTTACCCTCATCTTAAAGTACGTGTAGGTCTAAAGAGTAAATTTTCACTTTCGCTGTGTTATCGTCTGCTATTTTACTTTGACTGCATTTAAATTGAATTGTCTAAAACAGAGAAAGTTCGTTTGATGATTATTTTCACAATGTTTTTAAGCAAACCGGACGTTGATAGTTTGGGTAATGTCCCAGCTCTAAAAATTATCTATATAAGTATAAATTTTTACATTAATTCTCTTTGAAAGAATGTTTAAAGTAGCTTTTTCTCTCGGGTTATAGATTGTATAAAAAACATAATCTTTAATATGATTTAGATTGTTTGTAGCCGATATAATAAACGGGTTAGTCAGTAGTACAGAATAAACATTGTTGAAGTGTTTTATTTCTTTGTCATTTAATAAAAAATCTTTTAATTAAAATATTTATCCTTTGGACTTTGATTTAAACTTTATTTATAGTTAAAATGCCTAGAAAATTAAAAGCTGTCTGCAACTGAAACACAGTTGATGTATTTGATATTTTAACAAAAAAAATGACAAGAATGTAAAATTTATGGGAGTGTAACAATTGAAAAATCTTAACTTTTTTGCCGTGAGCACTGAAAATAAATGTAGAAGGAAAGAAGAAAATTAGGGAGAAAAGTAAGCAAAAATTTGAAGGGGAATTTAACTGTCAGAAATACCAAGGTATTTCGAAAAGTTGGATGCTTTTAAATATTCTTTCAGAATACTTCAAGGAATTTGGGTGTTCAAAGAGAAAACACTTGGACGCGTACACCAGCAAATACCATCAATTGAGCTTATGCTAACGGAAAAGACAAAAACGATATTATTGCAGATAAAAGTGAAGAGCGATTGGTTTTCGAATATATGTTTGTATAAATTTAAATTACGTTATAGAACATCATATCATCATAAACGGAGAATCCCATGATGTCGAATAATTTGAATATTCAGGAATTTATCCAGTGATGTATGTGGATGTCACCTAAAGATGTTTTCCCTCTTGATGAGGCCCACCAGCGGCCGAGCGGTAAAGTCGCTGAACACTGGTCGTTCGGTCCGAGGTTCGAATCCCGCGAACGGGCTGGCTGCATGGACGTTTTCGTGGTTTTCCCCATGTGTAACGTGTATATGAGCCAGTTTCCCTTAGAAAGTCCTTCACGAAGGCATCCCTCCTCTTAGGCAGATAGCCCTAGTGTGCTTTGCCATAATTAAATACACCACACCACACCACACCCTCTTGATGAAACTAGTCTTTCCTTTCATCTCATGCCTTCAAAATATTTAGCCTCTAAAGACTGATAAAGGCTCTGACTAAATACTGATGAAATGGATTATTAAGTTACGGCAAAGCAGGGCTATCTGCCTAACAGGAGGGATGCCTTCGTGAAGATCTTTCTAAGGGAAACCAGCTGGTATACACGTTACAATAAGAAACCACGAAAACGCCCATGCAACCAGCCCGTTCGCGGTTGCATCGGCGTTTTCATTCGAACACCGGAGCGAACTACCAGTGTTCAGCGACTTTACCGCTCGGCCGTTTGTGGGCCTTATGAAATGGAAGGGATAACTTTATTTAAAATGAATGTCAGAAACACCAATATGTTTCGAAAAGTTGGATGCTTTTTAATATACTTTCAGAATGCCTGAAGAAAAAGAGCAAGCCATTAAGAAGAAACAAATAAATTTTTGCACAAAATTTAGTATTTTTTTTAATTTAAAACTTTTTATTCAAAAATAAAATATTTGACTAAAATATGAATAACATTTTAAGAAACTAAATGTGGGATGATAAAATTGTGTAAAGCAATGAGCACAATATTAAAGCTATTTAAAGCAATATATGTAAGTCATCCTAAGTTAGGCCCACCAGCGGCCGAGCGGTAAAGTCGCTAAACACTGGTAGTTCGGTCCGAGGTTCGAATCCCGGGAACGGGCTGGCTGCATGGGCGTTTTCGTGGTTTTCTCCATGTGTAACGTGTATACGAGCCTGTTTTCCTTAGAAAGTCCTCCACGAAGGCATCCCTCCCCTTAGGCAGATAGCCCTCGAGGCTTTGCCATAATCACACACACACACATCCTAAGTTAAAATGTCGGTTATACATCATTCTCATTTATATATCTTTTCTAAATGGAACATTGAAAGGTTAACTGTGCTTTACTGTATTTTCTCTTTTAATATATTCAGTTTTCAAATGCGTCGTAGTCACAAAGTATTCTTCCGAAAAAAACGCAATTCAAATAAAGAAAATCAAATTCTGGAAAATTTATGTTAATAAATATATTTAAAATGCTCAATTACAAAGAATAAATAGAAAATTTTAAACAATTATCTAAAGAGACAATGCAACACAAACTTTTAAAACAGTTATTCGAAAGAAACCATGCAACTTAAACAATTAAAATAAAATTCGAAAAAGAAAAAATTACTTAAAATAATAACAATTATAATTAAAAATATAATATAAAGGACATTATTTGAAAAAGGAACAATTGTAACTTTTTTTCCGCCCACGGGAAAGGAAAATAGGTTACCATATATTAAGAAGTTCGCCAAGAGAACTATTCTTGGCGCAAACGGAAAAAAGCACCAACATAAGTTTGAAACATAAGTTGAATTTCTCCGTAAATTTTGCACCAAATTTTACAAAATTTAATATTTTGGCATAATTTGAGTCGTAGAATCGAAATAAGGAAATAAATTGGTATGTTATTTCAGAAAAAGTCCGATTCCGTGTCAAAATAACTATGTTAGAATAGAGCTGTATATAAGTCTAATATACAGTTAGTCACAAAAGTCTGCGTACAGACTAAATTTTAAATAAAAAAAACTTAAAGCATAGAAAAATGTATTTTAATCATTACATTTTTTTCTTCTATTAGCTAAAATTGTAAGCTTAAATAAAAAGTAAATAATATCAGTGTAATACTTTTTACATTTTTTCAAAAATATATTTTGTCAAAAACACTCAGAAATTCCCTCCAATAAGTCTGCGTACACTTTCAAAAAAAAAAGTAAAATATAAGTTTTTTACATTACTTCAATACTTTGTAGGATATCCTTTATTCTTCAAAACAGCTTGCAGACGTCTGGGCATTGACTGAACTAGTTTTTCAGTGTCATCCGACGTAAATTTCGTCCATTCTTCCTGCAATTTACTAATTAGCTTATTTCGCGACGTAATATTGTGTTTTCGAATTCGTTTCTCCAATTTTGCCCACAAATGTTCGATTGGATTGAGGTCTGGTGACTGTGGAGGGGTACGAAACTGTCTTGGAGTGTGATAGAGGAGATATTCCTTCACAATTTTAGCTGTATGTTTCGGGTCGTTGTCTTGTTGGAAAATAAAGGTATTAGATAGGTTTAAATTTCGGGCATTGTCTGGTAGATTTTTCTTCAGAATATCCAGATAAACATACTTATCCATGACTTTATCAATAATGTGAAAATTTCCAACTCCTTTCGACGACATACACCCCCATACCATCACACCGCCAACTCCATGTTTGACAGTTGGATTTAAATTTCTCAGATTCAGTTCTGTTCCTGGTTTTCTCCATACAATAGGGTGGCCATTAACTTTAAATATTGTAAATTTACTTTCATCTGACCAAATTACATTGTTCCAGAAGTCCTGCGAAGAGTTTAAATATGTTTTGGAAAAAGCAATTCTTTTCTTTCTATTTGTCTCGGAAATGTATGGTTTAGACCTAGGTTTGCGTCCATGATAATCGGACTTTCGCAGCACTTTTCGTACAGTTTCAGGAGAAATTTCCTTGTCACTAGTTAAAAAAATGTCTTTTGCAATGCTTGCAGCAGAAAGTTTAGGATTTTGTTTAATTCGTAAAAGAATTTTTCTTTCTTCTCTCTGCGTTAGCTTCTTCGGTCTCCCACATCTTGGTTTTACAGCAAGACTACAAGGGTCAAGATAGTTTTGAATAACTCTTTGCACACTAGAAAATAGTTTCCCAATGGTTTTACCAATATAACGAAGAGTTTTACCTTCATCTCTCAATTTGATAATTAGTTGTCTCGTAATTAAAGGAATTTCTTTATTGGTTGTCATTTTCGTCAAAGAAAATAGAAATAACAACGTCCAATCAACATGAAAATTGCTTCGGAAGTCAATGACCTTGAAAGTGTAACCTTCTTAGCATTCTCAAGTTTGAAGTTTAAAATTTAGATAAGAAATCCTCCGCCTCCTTCACGTTGTACGCAAACTTTATTGGCTTTGATTTCTGGCCACTTATCTTTTAAAAATTAGTGTGCATAAATTATTAGATATGAAAATATTACAGTTAAATAATTTCAAAGTCCCTTATTGAAACTAAATATTTAAAAAATAAAACTTTAAGAAACTACACTTTTCGCCACTTAAAATTTGGATTTGATATTACTTTTCTTGATGTACGCAGACTTTATTGACTAACTGTATATCTTAAGTCGCGCTTTCGAGATAGAATCGAAATGAGGAAAAAAATTGGTATGTTATTTCAGAAAAAGTCCGATTTTGTGTCAAAATAACTATGTTAGAATAGAGCTATATATAAGTCTAATATATATCTTAAGTCGCACTTCCGAGATATGAAGAACGCAATTTGAATTTCGTCAATCGGCGCAGTAGAACCGGAAATATAGAACTGTCCCATTTCCCCCCCCCCGCACTGTACCTACACGAGTGCAAAACTTCGTGCCGCACATATAATCCAGAAAAATTCTTATTCTTACATATAAACTGTTTAGGCACCTTTGTTATTCTCATAAAATTTATTATTCAGTTTATTAATGTTTTGAAAACCAGATAATTGCTTAACTTCTATTCTTCGATATTTCTATATGCTTCTGATTACATTATCCTGACATGGATTAAATTATAAAAAAGTAATAAAAAGTAACCAGTAAAATGAAAATAAACAAAAATATCGTTTCCTGAAAACCAATTTAAACAAACAAAAAAAATCTTTGTTTTTGCTAAACTAGCCACTTGCGTAGCCAGCCGCCTAAAATAGTTATTATTTAAAAAAGAAAGAAGAAAGAAAAACTATATTGTTACTATTTTTTCTCTGGCACCTGGGAACCAGTTCCGAATTGTTACGTTATTTTCTTCCTTCACGTTCGTACTGGGTTCATGAGGATTTGGGGTGAATAATGACAATACTACTTGATGAAGTATCGAAACACACTTTATTGGCCAGTAATGTTAGAACACGTTTTTTACAGTCGTCGATGAACTGCTGTAAACAAGCTGACACGATCAGCGACACAGCCTCCAGGTTATCAAGCTATCACGGTGGAGACAGCTTCACGGCAAAGAACTAGAGTACAGCTCCCGACTCTGCTTGCTCGTTCTCGGAACTCCACGTAGTCTCGAGACTCTCCACGCTACAACTCGCGATGCACTCGACGACAAACAGAGCACAATTCCCGAATCTTCGGTTCAGTCGTTCCCGGAGCTCAACACTCTCTCTCGACGATGCACTAACCGCGATACACTACGATACTTTTTCGGTGCACTCGATGACCCACTCGGCACTCGCTGCCCGGCTGTCAACTCGATCGACTCCGCAGCGATTGACTCTCTATACTATCTAACTAATCGAGTTCGAGATACTAACTATCTTGAACTCTATACGAGGCACTCTCTAACTGACTGAGGACCAGCAGGGTTTATATAACTTTCGGCTTGTGTTCGAGAACATTCTGGGCTAAACCGGTAAGAATTCGTTCCAGAAGGTTCTCCATCCGTCCATGGCATATCGCCAGTTTTGTCGCCAATTGTGGAAACCCTGCCTTCCTTGCCATTTTATGGCAACCCTAAAACTGTTTTGCAGGGAAGCCATCTTACCGCGCCTGAACATTTCAAAACGTAACAATATGATGATTTTTAATGAGTTAAGCTAGTGTGTTCATTAAAATCACCGTACGCGTTTTCTATTTTTAAAAGAACTATTTTACGCGTCTCGCAAACGCAAGCGGCTAGTTCTTTTATATTTAAACCCGTTTGCATGAAAAGGTGTTTTTCAAATAAATTAAGCAATTTTGTAATTGCATGTGTCCAGCTAGTAATAGATGTAAAGAACCGCATTTATTGCTTTTAAATAATTTAGTTTCTTAATTATTAGTACATGAAAGAAAAATTAAATATCTTACGCTTTGCGGAACAGTAAAGGAAGAAAGTATTTTACTTCGAGCAGTGGCAAACATTTCTTTTAAATCGCTAAACAAATTTTAAATTAAGAATCCAGGCTTCTCGGTATGTATATGTTCGTGTGTAGAGCTGTGTGTTAAAACTTTGGCGAGTTTACGTACACTGTCCCCCCCCCCTAAAAAAGGACAATTCTGCATTTCCCGTTCTACAGGGCCGTTTGACGAAATTCAAATTGCGTTTTTCATGTCTCGAAATTACGACTTAAGATATATATTGAATTTATATATAGTATTATTATAACATAGGTATTTTGGCTCAAAATCGGACTTTTTCTGAAATAACATATAATTTTTCCATATTTCGATTCTATGATGCAAATTACGCCTAGATATTAAATTTTGTAATTTTTGGTGAGAAATTTACGGAGAAATTTAAAAATATATCTTCGCGGATTTTTTTGCAGTTTGCGCTAAGAATAAATCCCTTGGCGGAATTTGTAGTAACCTACTTACTTTCCTTATTTTTCATTGAATGCAGGACAGGAAAAAAGGTCCATAGTTCATTTTTTCAAATAATTTTAACAAAGTTCGTAAACCACGTTTTCGTTATTATCGTTGCATTAAATATGCCAAATTCAAAACGCGCCAAAATGTAAATTCACGTATATCTTAGGAAATCACGTATATCTTAGAATAAAAATATCTACTTTTTTGCAGATATGCTTAGAAATACATCTACTTTAAGATGATAATAAAAATTTTATAGGTTACAATACAAAATGTTTTCCGAAAAATTTATAAAAAATATTTAAAAATACAAATTTTTAAAATAAATAATATAAAGTGCGAATTATATTTTGTTAAGCCTAAATTTCGAATTCTGGATGAAGGAATCCAGTACGTTTAATAAAAAAAGAGATAATTATAAATATATATCAAATTCAATTTACATTGAGGAGCTAAAATTTTGAGAGCTTATTTTTGAAACGCTACTCATGCGATTTTTACGAAACTTGGCAGTTTGGCAACATTTGAGTCGTAGAATCGAAATATGGAAAACAACTGGCATGTAATTTCAGAAAAAGTCCGATTTTGTGTCAAGATATCTATATTAAAAAATGCTATATATAAATCTAATACACATTCTAAGTCGCGCTTTCGAGACATGAAAAACGTAAGTTGAAATTCGTTAATCGACCCAGTAAAACAGGAGATTAAGAACTGTACTTTTTCCCCGCAGTGTAACTGCGGCTTTCCACATTGTAAAAAAAAAAAAACGTAAATTAATAAACGAACATAGGAGACAGGCAAATTCTTCTTTTAACAATAATCTGCTACAATGAAATACGAATGCAGTTATAATGAACCAAATAAACAAACCTTGCAGAACGCCGCACGTTTTTATAATGAATGACTGAAACACATAATATTAGATGTTTAAAAGCAAACTAAAATAAGTTAGAAGATTTGATAGTTTGAAACAAAACGGGCAAATGAAAAAGAGCGAGGCGTTTTTTCTTATATTTAATCAATGTCTTATTTGATTATTTTTGATTTATCGTTAAGCAAGAGTCATTTGCCTAATTTATAATACAATATGATAAATGCGATTTTCTTGTTCCACATTGTGGCCTTGAAAATTATTGTGGCAATGGAAAGCCATTAGGCAATCAGCCAAATATTTATCCTGCGGGTAACCGTTTGCTTAAGAGCTTTTCTTTGCTTGCGTTTACTGCGGAGATTTATTAGTTTTATTGATATATTATTAAAAGTAGGAAACTGTTTTGAATTTTCTGGTAGAGATACAGCTACAGATCTCCTTCACAAAATCGGTTTAAATTAAATTACATTAAAATTAAATTTTAAGCTCATAACTGATTCTACATAAAACGTAATGCATTTCAAAAGAAATAGACAAGCACAATTTTTCTTCAGGAAATTAAAAAAAAATGTATTGTGCGACATTTAAATAGAAGAAATAAAAATTAAATAATTCGAGAAGTTTTCAAGAAAGAATTTATTGATTTTAAGCAGGTAGGTACCCTTGAGTAATTTTCTCTCAAGTATATAAACAAACAAATAATAATTATAATCGAATTAAATTAATCTAATTTAAGCAGAAGTTACAGAACTAGCATCTCTCGTTTTGGTGATTAATAGTTTTGCATTGCAGCACTTCTTATTAAAATCCACTTGTTATTAAAAATTATTTGCATGCAATTTCAGATTAAGCTCATTCGAACCTAAAGAATATTTTATTTGTTGAAACTTTTGCGCTTCGAATGGATTTCTAAATAGATATATTCTATATTTTCAGAAATTCGGACTGGAAGTATGCGTTTAGGATAAATAAATATTTAGAAAACAAAGCCTTTAAACCCTTTCTCTTTATGCTATACATTAAATTCTACGGAGCTGCAATAAAAAATAACTAAAAACGCTTAAAATTTCGGGACTAATTTGATTTTAAATTTTAAATTCAAAGTATTTTATTTGAGTAAAAATCGGAAAAAAAGTTTGGTCAAATCTTTTCATTTTAAACATATGCAGTTTGGTCACTTATTTAGTGGTAGGCCGTAAAATTTCCTTCCTCAATTACGTCTTCAGTATATTTTCTTTAAAGGATACCTAACATCTATTTTTACCAATGAAAAGCCAGATTCCACAGATAAGTTGAAAAATTCAATGGCATTCAATGATTACAAATTCCATCACACCGATTTACCGAAGTAAAGGAATTGGTGTCTATTGAAATGCTATCATCGAGCAATGAAATATTCATGATCACCACTCAACAATCCGCAAACCTCCCTTCTCCTTACGCTTTCCCAACCAATTGGAATTTTACTCCCTCTGACGGACGGCAAAAGAGAAAGACGAACATGGACGAGAAGATGTGGCCAAGTAAACGAAGACTGATATTATTTTTTCCATCTCTTTGCTACTAAACGACTCAAGCGTAGAATCTCTGTATAAGCTTCTTCAGTTCTTATTTTTGTAGATAGCTTTCAGATCTCCAATAATGGCAATTTCGCTGAAAACGAAAGACGAGAAATGGCAATTAATCGATAACTTGTAGTGAGATGCGGAATGCTTGAGATGTAAATGGGAAGTAATTCCCAAATGTTGCATTTTTTATGCAATGATTTCTTTCCAGAGCTTTCAAAAGAGCGAAAAGAGTAGGAGGAATGGATGATTGCAAGACAAAATATCATTGAAAGAATAACGTTGAACATCAAATGCCTTCTCAGAGTATTCCCGATTAAATTTAGTCACAGAATTTTTTTATATATATTGATTAAAAATATCTTTGCTAACATTAAATTACTTCTTTCTCAGTAACCGTTTAATAAAATCAATGAATTTATTCATGGCGATGTGTTACATCATAACATATAAATACAATGAAATAGAGAGTATAAATACATACGACACAAAATTATATTATAAAAGAAATAAAACTAAAATAATAAGTGATTAAAAAAGGTTCATATTTCTTTTCCTGTAGTATTTTACGTTTTTGCTTTGTGTCACGAACAATTATGGTTGTGGTTTGGTTTACTGAGATTACGGTAAACCACACTACAGCTACCAATAATTACACAAAATTGGTCTTTTCCTGAAATGACATACCAATTTTTTTTTCATATTTTAACTCTACGTCTCATATTATGCCAAAATATTAAATTTTATAAAATTTGGTACGAAATTTATGAGGAAATTCAAAATTTTATCTTGGCTAAGAATAATTGCGCTTAGAATAATTCACTTGGCGAACTTTTTATTTACAGCAACCTATTTTCCTTTCCTTTTTTTCATTGTAGACGAGCGGAAGAAAAAGTACTTTCATACTTTGAAATAATTTTAACAAAGTTCGTCAACCACATTTGGCGTCATTATCGCTTATAACAAATATGCCAAATTTCAAACGCGCCAATATGTAAATTCCAGTATATCCTAGGAAATTTTGAATAAAAAACTAACTTTTTGCTGGTGTGCTAAGAAATACATCTGCTTTAAGTTGGTAAAAATTTTATAGGTTATAATTCAGAATTTTTTTGAAACATTTTATAAAAATTATTTAAAAATACAAATTTTAAAAATAAATCATAAGAAATGGGCAAATTTTATTTGAAATGAACCTAAATTCCGAAATATGAAAGGAAGACAAATAAATTTAATAAAAAAAGAGATATTAATAAATACATATGAAATTCAAGTAACATTGAGGAGCTAAATTTAAAAAAAAAAAAAAAAAAAACTACTAGTGCGATTTCTACAAAACCTTGGCAGTTTGGCATAATTTGGGTCGTAGAATAGAAATATAGAAAAAAAATTACATGTCATTTCAGAAAAGTCGAAAAGTCCGATTTTGTGTCAAAACACCTATGTTAGAACAATGCTATATATAAAACTAATACATATCCTAAGTTGCGCTTTCGAGACATGAAAAACGCAAGTTGAATTTCGTCACTCTGCCTAGCAGAAGAGGAGATATAGAACTGTTCCATTTTTTTCGGGGGGGGCAATGTACGTACGTATATATTTCGCATAACTGAAAACCGAATAAACATAGAACGTTGAAATTTTGTATATATGACTGGTATAACATGTACTTGTGCATTTCTCTTTTTCGTTGAAATCTACCGCACCAAACGTGTATATAAATATGTAAGAAAAAATTGCAAATCAAAATTATAATTTAAAATGCCTCTTAATTGCTCACTTTTAATTTTAGTACTTTGTCTCTAGTAATAACTTTCTCTAAACTGCGTCATATTTGAAAACGTATTCTTCATTATGTCATCTTGAAACTTCTGCATTGCCTATAAGTTTTAGCCAATCAGATTAACGAAAAATTTTACTATAAATATCGTTGCAATCCTACTAGCCTCCCTCTTTCTCTGCCTATGCTTGCAAGAGACGTCCTTCAGCCAGCAAGCATAGGCAGTTGCTGGCTGAAGGACGTCTCTTGCTTGGCTGCTTTTGTTAAAAATGGAATACGCCATCATCAAAATTGTGGGGTGCAGATTGGCCCCCATTGTGAAGTGCAACAATTAATAAAAATATATCTGGAATATCAAGTGATTTTCTGATTCTTCAAAAGTAACCTGCATCTTCTGCTATGTACTTGATATTTTCAGTAATTTTCTAATCGTCAATCCACTCGAGATTGCAAAATAATGTCTTCCTTAGTCAAGCATTCATCTTTCATCAATTTACTGCATTTTACTTACTAAATTTTATCATCATATATATACATAATTACAAAACAAATTTTTAAAATCGATATATAATCATGCCTAGTATTTTCGCGCATTAAGCTGCAGAAAAATTATCAATAAAGACATGAAGTAAGAAATTTAGAACCAATTTTTCCCAAAGAGCAAAAATTGAAATTCGTATGTAATAAATTTCATATAAGCCTATAAATACAATAAAGAATTTAATAAATGTTAAAACCAAAACTCTTCAAACAAGCAATACCCCAATTAAAAAAATCAATGACACTTAAAGAAAAGCGAACATAATAGAAGAGGAATTCAATCATCTTCAATGCCACTTCGTCAGGAGGAGGAACATTGAAAACTCTCTTCCACAAAAATCCTTGCTTCTCTGTACCCAGAAATATATATATATATATATATGTATATATATATATATTTCTACTCTGTTACGCGGCTTGGTGAGCTCAGTATTTTTATTCTTGTATGATAGTATATAGGAATTTTTTTTTTTCTTTAAAAGCGTTTGAATTATTTTGTTCTTGTTCCGGCTATGCTTTTATGCCTTTAATTAATCTGCATGCAATAACTGTAAAATAACAAACAATTTAAAAATTCTTGTGGCGCTAGACCTAACGATGCCGCATTTATTTACATGTTAAACTTAGTAGAAAAGTGAATTAAATCAGTTGTCACATCAAATTCAGAGCTTTTTTGCCGAGTGGGACCAAAAGTTAACTTTCACTTTTGTGCATAAAAATATTTTTCCTCCTGCACGTTGCCCGAATTGCTTGTTTTGAAGTAGAAACTCTAATTTTAATTGTCAAAATTGTTTTTAAATTGTATTTGGTGTTTTATGTTTTTCTGTAATTTATAATTTTTAATGAAGATGTTTTGAGCTTTTATGTATTTTTGCCTTGCCGCATAGTGAGATCTGAATTGATTGAATGAGAAATCTATCTCTAATGAAATTCGGGGAAATAAGTTTAAATGAAGGTCAGCAAAAATTGTTCATTATTTAATATGCCGTACAATGTTGACATAATAATAGTAATAATAGTAATAATAGTTCTAATATTAGGCCGTGTATAATTTAATAGGCTGTCATGTAGTGTCCACATCAGACATTTTAATCTAGCTATGGCCATTTACTGATAAGTTAGTGTCTGAATATTCATTTTGGCTTTTAATTGTTGACAAATTGTTTTAAATTCTTTGCATCGAAACCTTGATAGCTCTGGTGTACTTTGCTGTAATTTATTCAAACAAATAAACATGAAACAAAATTCAAGTTTTTTTCCAGCTATATAAGAACATTTTTATAGCAGCTTTCATCTGTTTCAAATGAGTTTCATGTCATTACAAACGAAATACTAGTACGATAAACATGAAGCAGTTGAGGTAGTTACCACAAAATTTATTTTTGTGTTAGACGTAACTTTATTTGCCCATTTCGGATTTCTATTGGAAGCGCAGCTACAATTTAAGATGCTTGACGATTTTAGCCATTCATTGCTCGGCTGCATATAAAACTTTCGATAATTGAGCAAAAAAAAAAATTCATTGATAACATTTCGCTTTTATATATGAATAAGAATTATTGAATAGAATACTGAAAAATACATGAATAAGAATTTGCAAATACAAATACACTTACGTTGTACGACCTTTCATCCTTTCTGCGTTCTAAAAACGAGCGCAAGTAAAGTAAAAGCTTAATATAAAACTTAATTACATGTCGACCTGACGGTTATTTTTTAAGAGAAACTCACATGCGCTAACTTATTGGTAATCAAAACGCACATCCATATTAAATTCTATTTTAGTTCCTTATTAGTAACGAAAACGCACATTCATATTAAATTAAATGCAAAGTACAAAATTAATATTCCTCACCTAAACAAGTCGTTCACCTAAACAAGTCGTACACCTAAACAAGTGCTCGCTAAGCAATCTCGACTCGCAAAAAGTTATACCGACAAGTAAAATTACAACAGTAGAGGAACTAAAATAGAAAGCTGGTCAGCTTATGCCTCACAAGCACTCTCTATCTCTGTTTGAAACTAGAAGAAAAAATTAAAGCATTTTGAAACTAAAAGCTTATTTTACTTTACCTAATTTGTGAAATACTTTAACTAATTTTGTCCGCAAAGACTTTAAAAATACTGTGGGAAACTGATGAAAGTAGACGTTATAGTAAACTCAAAATAATACAATAACTGGGTTTTAATTAAAATATAACCTTTTATCTGTATAACACTCCCCATCTGCCTAACGTTGAACTTGTCGAGCGTATATAATTTTGTTGGCATCTTCCCGGAAATTCTCCCACATGCAGCAAACATTTCACACTTTGCCAAAAATCTCACTACAAAAGCCTTTCATGTATTTTATCGAATCAAATAACTAAACAACAAACGATATGATATTAAAAATTGTTGCATTAAAATTGTTGCATCGTGTTTCTATTTTGGAGTACTTTACTTCCTATACAGTCTTGTCAGTCTAGAATTTTCAAGTACTTTGTTTTCCTTTGTGTCGTAAAAAATAGAAGACGTACGAGTACTTTTATATTATTTCACCAATGTTTCTAAAAGCCTCGCTATCACTATTTTTTTATTCTTTCTATCTTGTTGCCAACCGCTGTCAAACATTTTAAAGGTGAACTTTTTTCAGATATATTGTCATCCCTTCTTCAAACATATTGAAATATTTCTTGTTCATGTTACGGTGTGTGTTCGTTGAAAGAAATATTTTTTAGATTTCTTTTGATGATTTTTTTATACGAAGTAATTTTTATTTTTGCTTTGTAGAAAGATTGTTCTGATTGACAAGCTTTGAAAATATTAATAACTGTTTTCATAGGAAAATTATTAGCATATAAATCAGGTCTCGCGCATTTTAGCCAATATTTAGTCCTTTTCTTTGCCTTTCTAACCAGCTACCACGTCAAACCAAGGTTTAAATTATTATAAAAAGTTTTTACAACAGTGAGTAATATTAATTAACAAGTTAAAAATGCAAATAGTTATATGCCTGTTACTACTGTTAGTAAACACTATAACATCTTTCCGACCACAAATAAAGTACCTCTTCTTAGCACTCTGAAAAAACCCTTAAACCCGTCCTAGAGAGGGTACCAAATAGTACAGCTTAGATTTAGAGAAATCCACTTCTAATTTTTACTGTCAATTATTCAATGAAGTTTGGAATTTCAAGGTACAGTGCTAATTTATCCAAGTCTTATTTGTATAGGAGAGAATTAACTGCGTAGTTATTGCTAAACGTTTTATTACTAAGCTTAGTGTTTAAAAAAGAAGAAAAAATTAAATAAAGTAAAAAAACTTCACCTGAAAGTTACAATAATCTATCCTACATGACAGATCATGAGCCTGCTCATGATGGCATCCCTGACCGTTCTTTTGAGATTTCTCGCACGTTTTGAGAGACATTCTTACCTTGGCTGCCATCGTAACACCTCTTGTCTGTCATGATTTGAAGTAAACACCAACATATCCTAAGCAAGTATAAATCCTTCGAGATGACTTTTTTCCTTCGCTGCTACAATTTAAAAGATCATATCTCATTACCGTCAAATAGGCATCGTACCCTGATATATTTTCATTTATTTATTAGTTTGGATTGTGGCATAGGCTACTCTAGTGTGCTGAACACTGTTAATTTTGGTCCGGGGTTCGAATCTTGGCGAACAGACCGGCTGCATAGGCTTTTCCGTGGTTTTCCTCATGTATAAGAGGCAGTTTCCCTTAGAACGTCCTCCACGAAGGTGTTTACCCCCTTAGGCAGATAGATAGAAGGAATGTCTCCGTGGGGTGAAGAGTTTTTAAGAAAAACTCGTAATTCATATTATAAATAGGTAAAAAACCCTAAAGCTCTTATACAGCTAGTTCGTTGGCTGATATTTGAATATGGGTCGAACTACCCGTGTTCAGCGATATTTCACTACTCAACCATTGGCGGTGGAGTTCTCAGTTAAAGGCGTATCAGTAAATTATATCAAAATCTCTTCTTGAGATTTCTTAAGGACCATTTCAAAAAAATTGAGTTGTATTCACGTTACACTTTGGAAAACCTACATGTAAACAGAACTATTAACATAGTACAAAACCCGAATCAAGCATCCCTTTTTCAGTGGTGCTAGTGTGGTTCATTTGTTTATTTGATTTATGGAGGGAAATCCTCTTAAAGGAAGCGATACTTTCGTAGAGGACTTACTGAGAGAAAGTGCCTCGTATCCATGTTACACACGAGGAAAGCCACGAAACCTCTCTTACAGCTAGTCTGTTTGTCTGGAATGAGTGTAACTACCAGTGTTCAGGCACTTGACCGCTCGGGCGCTGATGCTTTAGGGATACTATCCATTCAGACACTATTGGAAGTGATGAAAAAAATAAAAGGAATTTCTTTTATTCAGGCAACCGATATTTACCATTACATATTCAAAAGATGAAGAACAGAAAACAAGGATTTAATTGAAATAATCAACATTACTTACGACAGCTGATGTTTCAATCTTGGTAGACATACAATCAACAAGTTACATGAGTAAAAAATTCGTTCTGAGCAGTAAACTTCTGAAACAGAAGTTTACTGCTCAGAAGCTGCTGCTGATTTGATTGCTTAAAATGCTGCTGCTGATTTGATTTTTTAAAACTTCTGTTTCAGAAGAAAATCAAATTGAGGTTAAAGAAAATCAAATTGAAAAAAGAAAGAAGAAAATCAAATCGAGGTTCTAATAGGCGCCTGCTGATAGACAGGATTTCAGGGTACAAGAAGTTTTTGTTTACTGGGGAAAATAGTAGATCCCATGTTCTACGAAAAAGCAAGAGTCCAAACTTCTGAAGAATACTCACTATTTCAATCATGTTTTTGTTTCTCGTTCGACACAATTATCTTCAAGCCTTTGACTACAGAGAAAAATTTTATTTTTATATTTACTTTAGTTCTTTAGATTTGGCATCTCACGGACTACTTTGTCTTCCCTAATATGAAGTGAAGAGTTTTAACAACATTTCAAAAACTGAGACAAAATAACAAGAAAATGAAAAAATGTTTCAACGGTTCCGAATGTTCTATAACCACACAAAGAGATATACATCATTAGAAGGATGCGGGCAACCGTTAGAAAGTTACCATCTGTTTAAGTTTCGTTTTAAAAAATGCCATCAAATATTTCAGTAAAACTGACACTAATAACATTCATTTAGAAACTGACAACTTTACAGCAACCATTTGGAAAAAAAAAATTTAAAGGAAATCAGCTTTTGCTAATATGCTTCTGAAAGGGCAGGGAACTTTGATAAATGTTCTAAGATAGGAATTCTATAAAATAGAATATTTTTTAAGAAATCAGAAGTAGAAGCAGATAGGTTTGTATCTGTTACAAAGACGAAAGCTGTTAACCGATTTAGCTGACTGTACGTTTAGCCAACAGGCCCTTTAGTCGGCAATTATGTGCGTAACCGTTGAATAATAAAACAATGTGCAAACTCAGTTGACAAAAGACCAATTCCAGGGTCACCCAATGAGGTATATGGAGACGTATCTAGTTTATTTCATGTATTTAATCAAGGAAAATTGCGAAACATACATGGCAGATATACAAATAATAAAACAAGTTAGAAAGAAACGTAGGGCATGCATGCCATGAAATCTCTCTCCCTGCAGTTAGTCAGCTAATAAATAAGGGATGTGATTATTTGTCGCATTTACTAGTGGCACCAGTTTTGCGCCCTTCATTTTACTATCACGTAACAATTATTACTGCTGAAATATAATATTATTCTTATAAGCAATGCATACTCCACTTACTCCAATATAATAATATCCTAAGAAGTTGAGAGCTCCTTTTTTGAAAGTAATTGACTCGTAAGGTACTTTTAAAACGAAAGCTCTCCTATTCTAGTTTTTTAACATACCTCGAGTATTCTCTATCCATTATTTCATCTAACAGCCACTAGATATCAAAATAAGCATTAAAATAATAGTGTGCATTGTATAAAGCTTTATCGTATGCTGTAACAGCAAACAATATTTTGGTGCAATGCTATTATAATTTCACATCACTTTTCGTCTCCCGAGATTAATGGCCACTGCGGTATAGAGCCCTTATCCGCTACATTAATAAGGTCATCAAAATCTCTCGTTAATGTTTTCTCTGACAATAAATAAAGACAATGTTCAAACATCAAGGTTTCTGTGACAAGATACTACTCACGTAGTTTCTCAGAATGTTTCGCAACAGGTTACCAACAAGAGTTTCTAAAAATGTTTAGAAAATAGGTTAGTGTTAAAAACCTTTATTTTGAAGATATCTGAATTTAAATATGTTTCATTCTGCATCCTTAGAAAAATAATACTGCAGTTTTTGATAGTATGAACAAAGTACGAAAATCTTCTTGAAGAAAGCCTATGTTTCAATCATTAACAGTTGCTTTAATAATTTCTTTTGGAAGACAGAAGCTATTTCACTTTCATTATAAAACATACCAAAATGTTCAAGGTCATTTTCATGTTCTTTAAGTCACTCTGTCACCAATTTGGTAGTGTGAGCTAGAGCATTCCCCTTCTGATACGCGGCATATTCATTTAAGTACAAAGCTAGAGCAACTGAACCTGGTCAACTGAACCTTTAGAACATACCAATAGACTTTAAAAGTAATGTAACCATCAAGGATAATTGATGTACTCAGAGGCTTCTGCGACATTGCAGCTTAAATCGTTGCGCACAAAACAATCCTGACGATATTCCTCTGAAAGATAACTAATAAACTCTCTCAGATAAGCCAAAGACGGTGGAGATGCACTGATTTCTGAACAATTCACATTTTGCATTTTGGGCTGTTAGATCCTGATACCATTGAAACTTATATTTAGCATCTGAAATTGTTTTGTGTGCTGAATCATCTGTGGTAACCATGTAAAGCTTCTGACAGTCAGTTCTTTAGAACTGGGCGAGTTAAATATTGCCATAATTTGAATTAACATTGTTTTACATTTTTTGGTTGCAATTCATTTCAATTATCTTTGTGCTTGTCAAATACTGCCCTGGCCAGCCTGATCACCAGATCGCTTCCCTGCAGCTCATGTTTGGAGTCTGAAATACAGGTGCGTGTATTCGTCCTATAATTTCTCGAACTCGATAATTAGGGAGAATTTCGCAAATCTTCTCGCATGAGATAATCGAGGTTATGCCATACCGGATAGCAACTTGCGTAGGAATCGGAAGTGAACCAACACGCTCTTCATGTGTTTTCTATATATGGCTCTATCTTTTGAATAAGGCGTTCCAGTGTTCTAAATTTCAAGTTGTTCTTTTTTTCTTATCCGCGAAATCTACCGATCTCGTCCTATTAGAATAATAAATTCCTCCTTGGTGCACATTTTTGGTCTTAGAGTGTATAAGAGAGTTCAGAATTCCAAAGAGAATAAAGCAGTCTTTAGTAACCACGAATTAGTCTTCTAATTTTTCTTTCAAGTCTGTTATAGAAGGATTTCAAATTTTTCGCTCATTCCTTTTAGAGTGGCCCCATTTCTAAAATTTATATATTAATTACAGATACAGCAGAAAGAATTTACAGGGTTAATATTCTTTCTATGCATTTTGCCTGATCCTTAAAGTATATGATACTACACTCTAAATTTAATCAAGTTTCGATGCATTATTAGCCTCCAAAAGAAGGACTACACTGTTTTAGTAAAGTATTAGACTTTAGCTGCAGGTGTTTCGGTTCCATTGTATAGTTCCTATAGATTTCTCTTTCCTGCGAATCTCCAGACTGTAAAAAGTGAGCATGATGTGAATGCTTTTACAAAAAACTTTATGATACTGCAGAAGGGTATATTTTTTTATACATTTTTCTAATGACAGACGATGAACAAGAAAATGTCGTTTATTTCCCTCTCTCAGATAATTAGTTTCTTAGATGCATATACACGTTTATGTATACTCATGTAAGTTTCATCCATGTGACATAAAAATTCTCACATGATAGGAAAATTTCGAATACATATTTGATGTCAATAATAAAAATACTATCATGTTCGCATATTTTGATTCGTGTTATAAATTAAAAATAAAAATTAGTAATTCAGGGTGATTTTAAATGCATTATTATTTATTAATAAACGAAAAATGATTATATAATAAAGCAAAAGCACACTGAAATTGTTCGCCATCCGCTAGAAACCGGCTTTTCTCGTTACGCACACTACGGGAACCAATATTTTAAAGAATGTAACATCATCGCCTCTTTAACAACGATCAGGAAAATTTCTTTTAAGTTACTGCATATATTCACCAAAAGCCATATCAGTTATTCGCATTGAAATTTAAAAAGTATAGATTTGTCAGTATTTTAGGGAACTTTCTCAGTGAGATATCTTTTCATAACTAGCTTTTATCCTTGTCATCCTTAGTTAAATTATTTATCAAAATGCAGTGATAATGCTATTAATCTAAAAGGTAAAATTATGTTCATTTTCACTTCTTTAGTTGCAAAATAATGACAAAACAGTAGTTCTTGGCTAAATCATGCGAGAAGGACAGTTGTCAAAGAAAAGTTGATTATTTAAATAACAGTGATGCATTCAAGGGCTATTTGCCTAATCAAAGTAAAACATTTTACTGAAGTAATTTAGATAATAAAGAAGGATACCAAGCTGATCATTTGAAAAGCATTTATTCATAGTAATCGATAAATATTGTGCTTTTCACAGAATTTCAGAAGAAATAGCGGGTATCAATGATGTAAAAGTAGTAATATTACCCTGGAGTTTCTTGCAAATAACAAAATCTGCGTAAGATTAAAACTTACATAGTTAAGCTTAATCATACATAGCTTCTCAACATCGTGAATAACGTAATCATAACTAATTCTTTGAATGAACTATTAAAAACAAGCAACAGAGGTTACTGACTGATTTCTGTAAAATTAATGAAGATATAGATTGAATAAAGCCCTCACGTATGAGCGAATAAATCCGTAAACAAAATAATGTAATATAATACTGAGTAAAATTAAATTACAAAAACAAGCAATTAGATTTACCAGTTTTTTACATCTAATAATGCTTACAAACTTTTATTAATTACTATGAATGTGCAAGCATTATTGGCAAAACATTCCTATTGATTAGACCTACTTTACTTTAAGAAATGTGTGGTTAATGAAATGTCTTCTGAGCGTAAATCTGATCGCAACAGAGATTTCGGTATAAAATAATCACTCTGACGTCGGTAAAATGAGATGTAGCAATGACTTCTAAAATCTAAAAGTGAAACTCTTACCAAATTAAAATAATTTTTATTTTATTACCTAAACCAAACTGAATTTACGCTAGTTTTGTAACATTTATCAAGTTATTTCTGCTTTCCAACTACGAAATTCTTTTTCCTAAAATTAAACGAAAACTCTCATAATAAAGTTCCCAAAAGAGGGAAGCCAAGGTTTGCAAGCTATACGAAAGTAAAGCATCCATCTCACGGAATCGAGAAAATTTATTCGCCGGTAAATCTGCTTTCCCAAAAGTGGATTTCCATGAATGCCTTTTACTAACATTTCGGTGGCCTTAAGGTATTCGGATGCCTTCCGATAAGTAAACCCTGGAGAGTTCCCTAATCTACTCTCTAGTGTTCTTCTTTCCATCAGAAAGAGTACTTGAATCAAATTAAGTACCAAACAGGAACTGGGTCGATAAGAAATGACTTCTTTTCTGAATGGAAGTAAAGTACGCCTGCATTTTCTTGACATTATACCGTACAAATATCAATCCATAAAGCTTTTTGAGCTTGTTGGAGAAAGATCTTTTGTTTCTTGTCCTCTTTATAATTGTAGTCCAAATGCGATTATCGAAAATAATTCTAATCAATAATTTTTCATATAGTTGAAAATTCGGATAGAACCTAAAAGGGTCTGTAATGTAGGGGGTACAATATATTTTAAACACACTTTTCATACTTCAGTTGATTTAATGTTGTTTTCGGGGATTATGCTACTTATCCATCGTATAGCTAATGTCTGCAATAGTTTTAAGAATATAATTATATTTCACTGAACATTGAATACAGGAATATACACAGTAGATAATGGATTTCGCATATCATAAAAATGAGCCATTAAAATATTTAAACTGAAGGGCATGTTCTTTGAAACAAAATTTAATTAGAATAATAATAACACTCACATAGATTCGCAGTTTCATTTCGAAACGATAACCGTTATATGTGTATGTTACATATATATATATATATATAATTTACTTTCATTTTGAAAGCCATGTTAAATTTTTTAGGAAAACTATGATGAATATTGAGCAAACCTCTGATGTTATTTTAATCTAATTCACTTTTTAATACATATAATCAAACAACTTGTCTACAGGTTCTAGTACTCATTATGATTCATTTTATCTTTGACCTTAATCTTCACGGCATTCCGGATGTCTTTGCCCAATGAAATTCTATAGCTTTCAATATTCTTGTTTTCTGCAGGTTCTTGTACCTTTCTTTCTTTTGAGGTTCTAAAATCCTTGAATATTAGAAAAGGATTTCAACAAGCTCCTATGATGCTAATTTCTGCATTAGAAAGAATCTTCCTCATTTTCGATTTAAAACGATTGTTTTCTTCCACCAAGAATTAAGAGTTCAGATTTTAATTTCAGTCTAGATTTCAACAATAAGTTTTATTACAATCAAAACAGTAAATTGTTCCCAAATTCTCATATGTTTTTCATCAAATATTAGTCTCAGAAATTTTCAGAAGAGCAGAGGAAGTGGTTCACGAATAATTCATTTGTAAACAATCAGAAACTCGACGCAATTGTCTTTTAATGTGACTGGTTCGTCGTACTCTAAAATTAAAAATCTCATAATAAAATTAAAAACATAGCGTTGTGTCAGTCGGATCTTCATTTCGCAGCAACGCTGTTTGTATAGCACCGAGACCATAAAGAAAGAAATAGGGAATAGTATTTTTACTGAGCTTCGTTGAATATTTACGATACTGCTGTTATAAATCATAAGGAAAATGATGCATTACGTATGCAACTTCACTATGAATAATGCAGAACCTCGATAAATAGGGACTAGGATGATGTGAACTGTATAGTATTTTAAAGAAATTTGATTTCTGCCCTAGTTTAGTTTTTGTAAAATAAAAGCATGTTTAATAAGCAGCACTGAATGGATATAATGAATTATATCAATTATTAATTATTATCGCGTTTCTCTTTTCTCGTCTAGACTGTGTCATCATATCCATGTAGTCACTTTTAATAAAATTTGCAGATTTAACTATCCAAGAATTCCTTCGTAAAAACTGAAAGGAGTAAAATGTACGATATATTCCCTGGATAAGGCTCACTACTTTGACTGTCTATTTTAAATTGTGATTATTTCAAAAAAGAAATTTGTATGCAGCAATAAACGATAATGAGAAATCTCACAGTGACCAGCAATTATAAAAGGCTACCACATCAAGATGATTTCATATGAAAGTTAAATTGCAATAAAAAATTGCATTTGAATCTTTAGTATCAGCTTTAGTGGTGTAGTACATGCTTGTGAGACCGTTAACAATCGCATTAATTTATCTGTAAGTTTTATTATTATCTTTATTTATTTTCACTAACTCCTATTTTTAAATTCGAAAATCATGAGAATTATATTGGCAGGTATAAATACGTTTAATTCTATGATAATCTGGTGTTTTCATCAGGCATTAGAGTATGACACAGACATCATTTTCTAGCGAATAACCGAGTAGATACTTCTAGTGATTAAAATGGAAAATATGACTACATATGAGAAAACTGCAGTTAAGTGAACATTGTAGAAGCAACGTCTTTCAGCTCTTATGCGTTCCTGCTTCGATAAATTCAATTTTCAATCAATCTGAATTATAAGTGTGAGGGCAAAGTTAGCTTAACAATCAGGTCTGAGGTTTATTTTTTCTGTTATGCATAATGAGTTTAAAATTCAGCAAAATTCCAACTTAAATTAACGTTAAGTTTAGAAAAATGATCTTTGCATTTTGATGGAATCTGGTAAGAACTGTTGTTTAAGAAGCAAATTGATTCTAAACTGTTCTTTCAAATTTCACTGCTTAAACAAAATAAAATAATATAAGAAAACAGAAGCAAAGCACGCCAAGCGAAACATGACGTTAGTAACACAACAACCTTGAGTTTGGCGCAGATTTATGTCAGGATCTCAATCGATTTTGAGGGCAAGCAGGTACAGGTCCCTCTTCAGATTTCTTTGCTCCTGACGAAGGCGGACCTGTAACTGCTTCCCCTCGAAATCGATTGAGATCTTGACATAAATCTACGTCAAACTCAAAGCTGTTGGGCTACTAATTTTAAAATAATATTTAAATATATTACAAACTTAATTGGCAATAGTTCTTTTAATTTCTTCTTTAGATTTTTATATGTCCACCTCCTTGCATTAGCAGTACATCAAAATTTCTCTCAACTGCGTCATTTCTAGATCAATCCATACATACGCTTAGTAACGCTGATGACGTAACTAATTTGAACTCAAAATTTCGAGAACTGAAACCTTTCTCGAGCTGAGCTGCCCACATTGGTAAACTGCTTACTTTGCTTCTACTGTTCCCGTTTTAAAATGCTGCTTGGCTGCTCTCTTGCTATCGCAACAGCATCGAAAATGTAAATGTTCTTGAATATGCACTATTAAAGGTCCAAGTAAATTGTGGCTGCAAATGTCAATTGAAATGAAGATGAATATTTCACATACCTCGACTGCCAAGTTTGCTTGTTGTTCATTACGGATTCAATATTCTACCTTCTACTCCATCAATAATATAATAAGAAGTCTTTTTCATTATATGTGTGTATATATGTGTGTGTGTGTAACAAATATACCTACTGCGACGTCATTTTTCAAATACAACGGAACGAAAGAAAAAAATGGAGAAGATCACTTTCTTTCTTTGAAGATGAGTTGCCGCATAAAGCTAACACTAATGTATAAATTAAAATTTTCTAGTTTTAGAATTGTAGGCTTCCTATCAAATCTATTGGTTATAGTTGCAATTGAAAGCCATTCATGATAGTATTCAGGATGGAATAATGACAATTTGAAACAGTGAATTACATTATTATTTTTAAAGTAACTTTCTTTTTACAAATTTATATTCATAAAATATAATTCAGGATATAAATCTTCTCAATTCTTGTAGTAAAAGATATCCCTCAAGATATCCCAAAACAAATTAGTATTTTTTCTCAAATCCCTTTACATTTTTGACTTTTCCAGAGCGAGTAAATAAAATAGTCGCTCCAACTTGCGGTAAGTAAATATCATCAGAGGATTAATTTCCTCGAGCAACTTCAATTCGGTTCTTCTCAACTTCATTTCGCTTGAAACGTTTCGCAAATCTTAGAAATAAATAATTGGATCTAAAAATACATCTCACGCTTAAGCTGCTTTTGTCGACTCGGTAGCTGTTTTGTATTTCCGTTATCTGACCCTTTGCCAAATATTTATGATGTTTTGCATTGTTATTTTATTTTATTTAATAAGCACCTACCTCTGAAGCTTATTTTCTGAGAGTAATGGTAAAGCCTTTAGATATTCAAAGCGGCATCAGCCATTTTGCACCACAATGATATACCGATATTTATAATGACTTACATAAGCTGTGAAGGCAAAGCTTACAGCATATTAACAAGCAAAGCTTAGAACTGTCTTATTATAAATTAAAATCTTTCTTAATCGGCAACATAAAGCTGTTAATTTATGTTATCGAAACCGGTTTTGAGTTACCAATAATTTTTGCTGTAATTTTTAATACTTTTATGTGCAATACAATTTATTAAACCCTTTTATTATTAAGGGTAAAAAGCCAAATAATACATTAGCATTAGTTGGAATGGACATGTAAAATTATCCTGCAATTTTTATAAGATACCTTGTGCTACTCATCTTCAAATAAATCATAACCTGGTTAATCGTTTGAATTAAATCGTATCAACAAACATTAAACATCTAGAATTAATATCAAAGGAATTAATTTATTTATGTAAGTAGAATGAAATTATAACACCACTAAAATACGTTTTGTTTGTTCATGAAATAAGCAACGTTTTTTCAAATGAATTATTTAATCTCTCTTCTGAGTGAGAAAGTAATTGGTTCTGAATCAACTGAACTATTCAATCTGAAATGTAAATCTTACCTCAAGATTAAATTGAGAAATCTGTGAAAGGCGAAAGAATTTTTATGCACATTATTTAATGTGATTATAAAATCAAATTTCGCGTCAAAGGAATTCCAATTCAAAAACGTCGAAAAGTCAGGAAGTATAAAGGTATTAGTAAAACGGTAAGTATTGAGTATGTCTGTAACTCTGTAATGTTTCTGCAGGATAATTAACTGTCTTCTCTGTAATGCGGTTTGAATGGATCACCTGAAATCCACAAGCAGTGATATACTCCATCTTTTCAGTTAGGACTAAATAAAACAGTCGTACTAAGTTGCATACTTAAATATTATTACAGAATTAATTTCCTCGAGTAATTTCAGCCTACTAAAATTAGATAGATATATCTAATTTCAGCCTACTAAAATTAGATAGATATATTTTAATTGTTTCAGTTCCATCAATGAGTATGCAAAAAAGCGGAAATTCATGAGCTTGTAAATATGAAGGTAAAACTCAGAAATTCGTGAACTTAGGGATAAAAAAAAGATACTACCGATGCTCTGGCTCCTTCTCCTTCATAAATGGTGCTAATAGTATATAATCCATTTTGCAGCTGTCACTCAGGATCTCATCAAAGAATTAAAAAGAAGCTTCTTTTGGCTGAAAAGTGACTCTCACGCACCTGAGGTTTTTAGAAATAACACATCATTCTTCTTTTATCTTGAAGTTAAACTGCTATTTATCTAACTAAATCTGATGTATATCAGTAAAATAAGTGCAGCCACCCAATAATGAAATGTTCTGAAACATCTTTTAGAAGTAAGAACAACCTGCGACAGCTGACATTCTTCTTAAATTCAGATTCAAAATGGATACAAAAAAGGAAAGTGATATCCAAGTTACAAGTCACATGCATATCTAGCACATAGTGCAAACATGCTGACCTATTAAGTAAAAAAATCAATTTTGCTTCAGAAAGGAATTAGAATTTATATTACAATTTGACATAATACATAGCATATCTGATTTACCAACTGAAATTTGTTAAATTATCATATGATTGGTGCCAATGCTTGAAAATTTTAAACGTTTGCCTTACGTCGTTTATTTCAAAATGTGATTAATAAATGTTTTGGTTGTCATTTATTACATGAATATCATTAATGCATAGCCATAATTATAGCAAATAACCTAAAATGAGACATTCAGTATGATCTGTAAACTGAATGGCGTGTTTTACATCTTAAAAGTGGTACTTTATTTTATATTAGAAACTGATATTTTCTCTAAATCTAATTACATCCAGATAATTTTCTGTTCCGGATTCTGTAATTAGGATCATATAACTACCCAGCGTCATTTCAATTCTATTTCTGCTTACCCATTCTGAAATATTAGATTGTGGTTGATAAGGGATTAACTTAAAGCGTTTAGTAGTGAGACCCTCGAAATTCTCAAAAATTTGACTTACGAATCGTAATCGGTAATCACATTAAGCGAGCCCTTATCATCTTAATAAATATAAGTTTATGAAAATACAGACAAAAATAAGTAATTATGCAAACTCAATTAATAAATGCTGTTTAAATACCGGTCTTCATGACGAATCTAAAATCCTCAGAGGGTTAATCCTAGAACTGCTAAAATAACTAATCTCAGTTTTTTTTTTTTTTTTTTTTTTTTTTTTTTTTGTGGCCTTAGTGTACAATAAAATTTCAGTGATAATTTGAAGAAAATTGAATTCATAAAAGAGAATCAAAAATTATTTTTTCAAAATTTGAGCCAAACAAACACGGCAGAAACCGAGTTATATAAACCTGTGTAAATATAAGGTTCACTATATGAAATGAACATCAAGTACGAAATCTATTCCGAAAATAATTTTACATGTAATAATAAATTCGGAAAAATAAGTACTGAAATGAAAAATCACGTGACCTTGTTTTTGTTACCAAACAGAGGTCACCTAGCTTTTGAGAAGCAAAGAATTTCCACTTTTTAAAATCGCTGAAAAAACCATTTCAACTTAAACAATTAAAAGAGACTGAATATAATTTAAAACAATCGTTTCTAATTTGACAGGAACGTCTTTTGAGAAGAATGAACGTCAAATGCCTCAGCTCTTTGTATATGTGTCTATGCACCTGTGTTATTATTGTATATTTTTTGCATTTTTATAGTAATTTCATGTTTATTGCATATTTTTTGTATTTCTAATCTGTGGCCACGTATTAAATTTACATATTTTAAATGCTTTATTATTTTAGTACTTGCATCATAGGGAAATAGAATTTGGAACAGTGAAAACATACAGGGTAAGATATTTGACATGTAGGATAATATAAACCGGATATATAAGCTATTCATATCTACTATGTCTTGGCGACAAGTTGGAGACATTTGAAAATTTGTCGCCGACTTAGTTTCTATTAGACAAGTTTTTTTGCTGATGATGGAAGCCATGACATAGTTAGGAGTCTGCTAGGAGTAGTCAATTAGTCGAGAATAAGCTTGCTGAAACTGCGCGTTTTTGACGGCAGTCATCATGTAATTTTTAGAGGAAATTATACGTACCGTTTTTACTTTTAGAAGAATTTACAGAATACCTCTTATTCGTGTTTAATTTATCTGGCATCTCCATTCATAAACACAATTATCACTTGCACTAGTAGTTCAGTTTGTTTGGTTTCCATTTGCTGGCCTGATTATTTAGCAAATATTAGTGCAGAATGCTTAAAATACATGATAGGATAAACTGGAAATGTAGGCTATTCACGTCTACTAAGTCTTGCGGACAAGTTGGAGACGTTTAAATTTTTTGCCGATTCGGCGATATATTATATGCAGTTTGGGGTATTACGTATAAATTCTTCACGTTCGATCCCATAATACGTAAAAAATTTATAAAGCTATTTTAGAATCATAGCAAGAAGAAATAAACAATTTATTTCGGTTTTATCTAGCTTTACATCTTGCTTGTCCCAAGAAATCACCGGAAACAACAGAATGCCATGTATCAACTATATTTAGATTCCATTTAAAACAATTTATCTATAAGGAAACAATCATAGTTGGCTTCATCTATAAATATTTTACGTATAATAACAAAAGTAATTGCAAAACACTGGAGCTTTTCATTTACTTCATTACGGTAAAGTCGCTGCGGTCCGAGGTCGGGCCAGCGAACGGGCTGGCTGCATCGGTGTTTTCGTGGTTTTCCCCATGTGCAACATGTATACGAGCCAGTTTCCCTTAGAAAGTCATCCACGAAGGCATCCCTCCCCTTAGGAAGACAGCCCCAGTGTGCTTTGCCATAATTAAATACACCAATACACCAACACCATTTACTTCATCATAATCCATTTTTAAAACGAGGTTTTCTCGCTTGCAGTGAAATATTAAAGGAGCATAAAATACCTTATATAGCTAAAAAAATTCCTATTTGTTTTATTTTAATCATATCATACCTTGGCAACAGCACTGGAAATTTGTAGCCTCGGAACGCATTAGACCAAGAGAACTGTAAAATTACAGAATTGTAAATTGCATAAATAACAGACTAATTTTCCTCTTTGAAAGAGATAGCTCCACTTAATTGCCTAGTCGATATTATCCAGTTTTGTTTCAATCAAAATCTCAGCTGCTTCCCTTTTATTAAAAGATCTTAAAGTTGCATATCTTTTGGTTAATTGTAACCTGTTGAAAAGTTCTGTCTATATTACCAGACATTCCTATGCTGATCGATTTGTTTGATTTGATTTGGTTTATTTGACTATGGCAGAGCGTTCGAGGGCTATCTGCCAAAGAAAACGGATGCCATCGTAGAGAACTTTTTAAGGGAAACTGGCCTTCGTACAAGTTACACATGGAGAAAACCACGAAAACGCCCATGCAGCCAAAAATCTGAGAAGTACCGAGCCGTCTTCCATTGGACTGAGTTTAGGCTGTGGTAAAGTTATGGCTATCCGTTTTTCGTTAGTTTCTCATGGAAGTAAAAATTTCTTGTACGGAGAATATACACGGTATGGGAATGAAAAATTACGGTCCCCATCTGTCAGTATAGGATTTTTCTTGCTCGAGTTTGAAGAAGAATTATTTAACAATAGTTTCTTTATAATATCATATTGTTTACGAAACTGTCCTCCGTCCCTACTTTTTCAGTTGGAATTATTATTATTAGCCTATACATAAGTACAGCACACATGCTTTCTCAGTTTTGCAATACATCATACCAAAAAAACAAAGCTGATATTTATTTCAAGTGTTGATTGAGTTTAAAAAAAGGAAGAATAAAAGGAATAGGAATACAACAGGATTTGAAAATCGCTGGAACGGGGAAGAGTCACAAGTGGATCAGAAAGCATAAGCTTGATATTGGCATTTTTAATTTTACGTGTCTGTTTCTTGTTTCTATCATTACAAAAAATAGAACTGACGTACGTAATTTTCGGAATATGTCAAACACTCATAGTTACAGGTACTAATACTGTTCGTGAGACAGCAAGCTGAACACACATCTGTGACAATCGAATCGAGTTGCACATTTTCAATTTTGCTATTCCTTTCGGCGCAACCTTAATATGAAAACCAAACAGATAATAATTTTTTTAAATATAATTTTTTCTGATTTAAAACATATGTTACTCGTAAAGCATACCTTCTAGTCAAACTAGAATAGTTACAGTGCCCTTTTCTGTTTATTATATTGCAATTAAGTTTACTAATTTTATATAAAATTTACATTATTACATAAAATTTAGATGGGTTTATCACTTAGATTAATTTGCAGATATTATGCATTAGACGGGTAAAGAATAACTGATTTCTGCTTGCAGGTTAAAAGTTCTGTATTTTCGTGACTGAGTTACAACACATAATTTAAAAAACGTATTAAAATTCTACAGACTAAATGCTTAACTGTTGAAGCGTTCTTTTGAAATAATGGAATTTTAAATGAATAAAAAAAGTTCCCGTAAAACTACAGAAGGGTAAGTAACGTTAGAAAAATAAAGGTAAAAGTAAAAAAGTATGGGGGACACCAGCGATGTACCATAGGTCAACTGGTAATGCCTTCCCATACTAACTCTTTGAGAGAAAGAAAAAAAAAAAAAAAAAAAAAAAAAAAGGTGGGGTAATTGCAAGTTTTATAAGAATTTGCATAGACTGAAGCTTTTCAAAACGTCTAAAGTTTGCCTATTATGGTACATCGTGCAATTCCACAGTACGCCCTGCATCCAGTATTTATTAAAAATAATGGTGTAGGGCATAAGTAGATTACAAAATAGTAGGAATACAATTTGAGATTCACAAGATAAATTGAACATCTGGTTTGGTGCAACAAAAATAGGAGATAAACATAATTAATAAACAAATAAACATAATGAGATAATTATAATTAGTACTGGCAACACAATGTTAAATGAATTGTTATAATAATGCTAAAGAGGTAGGTGTCCATGGGTTATTTCAGATATATTGGTTTATTGCAGTTTATAAAGTTCAGTTCACGAGCGGATCCATTTTGTCCATAATTACAGCATGTCAAAGTTCACTGTATGTGGTTTATGTGTAAGTTTAAACTGTATGTGGATTTACACTTGACAGAGATCTAGGCCGTAGGAAGAGAGTCGTTGCATAATTTTCTGAAACTTGTTAGAAAAATAAAGTAGTCTAAAATATTCACTGATAATCAAGAAAATTTTCTGGAGTAACTGGAAAGAAAAAAAAAAACCAAAAATTGTTTTAATGGCGGCGTAACGATTTTGTTATCTTAAACGTGAACGCTTGGTATCTTCTAATGTAAGCGATCGTTAATGTAATAGCCCTGTACTGAAAAAAGTACTTAACAATGCGGGTGGCGGGTGATAAGAAACGCAATACTTTTTTTGTTCTAGTTCACTAAAGGAACATTTCAATGCATACACAAATAAAGCAATCAGACAAAATTATATTTGAAATTAGATACAAACCATAAAGACAAAAAAAAAAATCTATAACATCATCGCTACAGATTAACTTTCCTTGCATCTTATTATTTCATAGTATATATGCAGATGATAAAGTTGTATCAGTGTTCAATTTCTAATGCTGTTCATAATACACAGCGATTCATAGTTAAACATACGCTTTGCGTCTCATCGTAGATCTTTCATTTCCAGTACAAAAAGATGAATCAACGACGATAAGCTTTCAAACTGCGGCTTATTTGTATCCGTAGTATGATACAAAGTATAACTTTTGTACGAAAAAAAAAATGGCTGTAAAAAGAGCGTTATAATCAAATTATCAAAACAAAATGTTGCAGAAGAAACTTATGTAGGCTCAAAGGAAAAAATATTGATTTTTAAGTTACTAATCGAATAGACCCGAAATAATTACTAACTCATGCTCCAAACTGATAATTTACTACATCAGTAAAATAAACTTAATTTTGAGCTTACTTAGCGAACAGATAAACTGCAAAATATACATATATTTAACACTAATCTTGTAGAAACATTCGGTATTTTTTTAGGCAGGCAAGATGAAAAATATGCAACGTCCCGGCGACCTCTGAATTACGCGCTAAGCGTGCAGGCCACTACACCACGAAGGCTCGCTAAGAAGGCGGGAGAAATACCTTATATACTCCCCCTTTCAAAGGGCGACTGGAGTTTTTAAGGGACCCATTCGCCAAATCCTTGGTGTGGAGAATTATAATCCAACACCCTTTTAGTTCGGGCGCCACTGTAGAGACATTAGATTTTTTTTAGGCAGGCAAGATGAAAAATATGCAACGCCTTCGCCGGGAATCGAGTCGCGGACCTCTCAATTACGCGCTGAGCGTGCCGACCACTATACCACGAAGGCTCGCTTAGAAGGTGGGAGAAATACCTTAAAATCTATTCTAATAATTCCTCTAGATTGTTCACACTGTTTATAATTAATTCATATTAATCATGTATATATGAACATAAACTGTTTAACATGGCATTATTCGAATCTATGTCAAATATCTCGAGATCATCTCAAGCAGAAATAACTCAGCATTCCACTAAAAGCGAATTTACCTCTCGATTATATTTCGTCGCAATTAAACACAGACAGAAATGAAAGCGCATGTAAAGAAGTTAACTGATAGTAGATATATGCATACAGTTTACATATTTATATATGCATACAGTTATATATTTATATATGCATACAGTTACATATTTATATATGCATACAGTTTACAAATTTTAGCTAGAAAAAGTTACAGTTTACTTAACTCTGATTATTTTAAAACTTCACAGTGATTAATGCCATTGTTTTTTAATAATAATAATAAGTTTTTTAATTTTATTAGTCGGATAATAAAAGCAGCAGATTCACACAAAGCAGCAGATTTTTATATAACCGAGCTCTACTTCAAATAAGCGTCCACGACATACAACCATCGGATCCAGAATCAAACGAAAATACTTGACGAAATACCATATTTTCCAAAGTATCAGAATATACCATCACACAACAAGGGCTTAGCTTGCGGAAAGATTATCGGATAATACAGCGCAGAAAGCGAAAAGCTTCTAGTTGCTTGAGCTCCTCTTCAAGTATGAATCCACAGCACAGAACAACATGAAACGCGACTTCACCCTAAGCTGCGGGATATAGAATCATTCCATCGCACCAAAGGTTAAAATCCGGAAGGGCAGTAGAATAATACTCTTACATCCACCAATCAATTAGCCTCTATAGCTGGAGTTCGTCAGATGCTTCGTTCAAATTCGTCCGCACATCATAAACACCGATACTTTATTTCTCCAGGAGATTTATCAAGATCTTTCTTTATCCAAAACAAAAAACAAGTTAGTCAGCCTGTCTTCACACTAACTCTTCACACACTCTCTTTCCCTCTTTTTCATCACCTGTCCTTTTCAACAATATTTTCACTATTTCTGAGGTTTCTTAAGTATTAATCAAAGTTGGCTGTTAACTCAATCACGCCTGAAGTCTTTTTTCATTGGTAGGGAGACATCTCTACATGAAACCAGAAACCGAACCAACCCATGGAGGAAAGTAAAGCGATGCATCTGCGATCACCACCTAACGCCTGTAAAAGTGATTTAATTTTCCCAATCTACCTCCCAAAGCGCAGAGACAGACAAAGAGCAGTTCACGAAGAACGATTCTAATAAAAAAATCGGCTACATAGATGATCCGTTTATTGCTCTACCACAACATTTAAGAGCAATTCCTCTAATACCTAGAGCCGAAACAACACACGCAATGCCTTTTTTCAAATAGCTGCCCTTATACTAACTTACCAAAAAAATTTTCTTCTGTTTTATTCATTTTTCTTAATTCCAAATAAACTGGCTATTTCCACACTGCCAGCCAAATAAAGAGTATACTTTTACAAAGTATAGTAAATTCATTTGCACAAAGTCTTGAATGAGCTGTGCAACGTTTTAACTAATTAGCCCCTACGGAAGCTTTAATAGGTAAGTATCCAAGTATATCCATAAACAGATAGTCCTCGCATGCTTTGGCATAATTCAGGCTAAGAAAAAATCATAGAAGATCGAATGAAACGGATACAAAATAAGATGAAAATAAAAATGATGTACAAAGGCAATTTTTAATTAGATTAAATTTAATTGAGGGCTTTGTCTATGGGTGGAAATAATTCACTGCTGTAACTATTACCTAGAAAGAGAACAATATATTGAAGTTACGGTAATTGAATAATTCGCTTTGCTGATGGTCTCAGTCTGTAATTATGTTGCTGCTGTTGCTTATGCCTCGTGGCAAAGCCCACGAAATACCTCGTGTCAAAGACCGCTAGATTACGCCAGCCGCTGGACAGCTTTAGGCGACAGTGCGATTTAGCTCAGTTCCGCCCCCAATTTTGATGGAGAGCAACCCCGGGTGGAACGTGTCCGAGGATCTCCCACTCCTCTCCCCTTCCACCAAACCACACGAGATGACTTTCGGCTCGCCGCATATTTAGAGTGCCGCCATGCCGCACCGACATTATACATTTACAAACATGCCTTTTCCGGGATTCGAACCCGGGCTCTTCGGCACGGCAACCAGCAACGCTAACCACTATACCGATTGGGCGGCGTCTGTGACTATAATCCTAGTTTACATATTTAATAAAATTTTGAATGCTTAACATTTTTGGCTTTAATTTGAACGAAGTTCAAAATCTTTAAAATATGCATTGAAGAAAGCATTAAAAAGGTCAATTTTTCTAAAAAATAAATTATAGTTATCAAAAAGGCTCATTAAAAACTTTTGAATGTACTTCTTTTCAGTTTCTGACTCTTCCCCCATCTTTTCTTCACATGGAATTAAATAAAACTGCATAATGAAAGAAAACAAAATATCTTATCTTGTGCTTTCATTTGGGACACATAAATATTCACATCCCTCGTTCTTAGATTGGTCGACATGAGAAAGATGCTTTGCATTGTTCAAATGGCCATCCATCAAAATTAGAAGATTTTTAGTGTTCATCTGATTACCCCATTTTCCCCTTTAAGGGTGAATAAAAGAATAGACCTAGCCCATACAGCTGACGTATGGCATATCATAAGCGACTTAAAAAAGATACGACAAAACGTCCAGCAGTTCAGGCGTTATGTTTGCAAACTTTTACAGGATTTGTTTCGATGGTTTTACCGAAGCATCAACCTCAGCTGCCAAAGTGCAAATGAACGAGAGAAGATATAGTGATAAGATAAGATAATAATGGCTGGGCAAGAGTTCATCTACTGACGCCATCTATTGATGGAACAAGAAAATTAAAAAATAATTTCCTTAAAGGCTGAAGGTAAAGATGAATTGGAATTAGGGTTATTAACTAGAACAGAAAAAAAACAGAAAACAGAATCAAATTTCAAATAAATAATACGACCACTGGTAGCCATCTTATTTTTTTTTTCCTTTGAGAACATACAGACTCCCCGTGCACCACATATGTACAACACGGGGCTTACAGAGGTAAGTTAACTAGAACATTAAAGGTTACATGTATAAATAAACATTAAAAATTACATGCATAAATAAAGCGAACAAAAGCAGAGAACAGCAGTCTGGACTTCACGAAAACAGATAAGTTCACTGGCCAAGTCACTCCGAACATTTTCAAATCGTTCTGTAAGCATAATCTAGGGCCATCAAATGTAGGGCACGAGAAAATCAAATGTTCCACATCCTGAGGAACTCTTTTTGAACATTCACATAAATTGTTTGATCGTAGATTAAAACGAAACAGATAACTTGCAAATTTACCGTGACCAGATAAAAACTGAGACACTTTAAAATTTAACGAGAGGAAAGACTCAGAATTCAGTCTGTGGTAAATAGAAGGAAGGAACTTTTTGGTGACTTCAGCATTACAAGATGAAATGTATTCCTCATTCCACATAGCTAAAAGCTTTTTATAATGAAAGGACTTCCAATAGCTCTTTGGAATGCTAATGTTGATATCAATTGGTAAATTTAAGGCATCTTTAGCTAAGAAATCCGCTCTTTCATTTCCGTAGAAACGATAATGAGCACGCACATAAGCAAAGCAGATATCAGTACCTCTAATTCTAAGTGAACTAACAGTTACTAGGGTTTCGATAACTAATTTATCGCAGCTGGTAATACTGTTCAAAAGTTGAAGAGAAGAAAGAGAATCAGAACAAATAAGGTACTTTGAGGATGTTGTCCCATGATCTTGGATCCATTTGACGGCAAGATAAATGCACAGAAGTTTGCTTGAAAAACTGTACATTCATTCCGTATACGGTGTCTAAGAAAACAGATCTCCGAATGGCCTTCAAAAAGAACAAATGCAAGGCCAACCTTGTTGTTCATCTTGCTGCCATCTGTAAAGAAAACCATATGAAAACTTATTTCAGCAGTCTCTTTATAATCGCAGAAATTTATGGGTCCTAAAGAAGCGGGATGAGGAAGATCAGTGAAGGGGACAATTCCATTAATACAGTCTTCCGAAGCATGAGTTGCCAACGACTCAAAAATATTATTCTTATATGCAATTTCAAAATCAATAGGCGGAACTCCTGCAAGAACAAAAGTAGCCTCATAGCTTAAGGTTCTATAACCACTAATAATACGAAGAATTCTCCGTTGAATCTTTCTTAAATTTCTTTTGTTAACCTTCTTGGCAAGAACATGTCCCAAGCATGACAGCCGTACGAAATGAAAGGTACAATACACTGCTTATACATGAGTTTCTTAACATCGTAGCTTACTTCAAAAGTATTTTTGGCAATTCAGTGAAAGGCCATTAATAATGTTTTCAATTTTAACAAATTTATTTCTGTGTTTATTCGCTAATTTTGTAGCAGGAAGTTCGTGAATTTTCCTGTTAAGACAAAAGTGTGTTGCGAAGCTCGATGAGGAGAGCTTTTTTAATTTAAACATAGTTTATAAATTTTTGTTTTCAATGTATTAGTTGTGCAAATAAGTGTTTTCTGCAATAGTGCGATAGTGTATCAAATTATATCAAATTCGAATAAGAGAAGATCTTAAGCGAAAATTATAATTATTTTTTCAATGATTTCGTTATACTAAAAAATTGGGTACATGTTTTTGCAATCGATATCCATGAAAATTTTATTTTATCTTAATTTGCAGCATATGTAAAAGATCACAATCCCCCGTACTGAGACGCATCAAAAAAAGTCGTCTCTTGAAAAGAAACAAAACACCAAATAGTTCTAATCTCATTAACCATAAATATTATGCCCACATGTAGTTAATTTCGCCAGATGACAGCAAAAATAACTTAAGACGAGTTTTTTACTTTATTTACTTTCTTTTCTTTAAAAACAGCTTACGCGACGTTCTTGTACAAGTTTTTTTTAGATTTCCTTTTATTAGATTATAATAATATCAATTCGCACATCTATGCATAAATCAAATTAGTTTTCCATCAAGTTATTTCCCTGATACACAAAGAAAAAGTATTTTGATCCTCCTCTTTCCTGTTTAAGACAAAAAACGGAGGAAAAACCAGATTAATTTTTTACTCTTTTGATTATATTCCTTAATGGTTTTCGAAAAGATCTGCAAGGATATCAAACAAATCTTAGAAATCAATCTTATCTTAGAAAACAATCTTATCTTAGAAAGATTTGTTAGTTTTAATGCGAAGATGGTATTTTTAGAACTAAAAGTTATACCGTTTATTTATACATAACTTCTATAAAGTTTTATTAACTTTTCTAGCATATTTTGAATTCCAAGCCTCTGTACTAAAATATCAGCACTGTATAAATTTAAATTCTTCATTTGAACCAAGAGAGATATGCTGACGTTCATAACTTAATATAACTTACTTAATTATTTAATATATTCTATATAAAGTCTTACTGAGTGATAACGCACTGTCATAAAGGCAGTAATCAACACCAACTTGTATGGTGGAATATATTCTTTGATCACTCACATTTCCCGCTGTTACAGGGGGTATACAAGCTGTATGGTGGAATACATGCATTGCTTGGAAGTCTATATGACATCAGGATCTTAACGGCATATACGACTGATAAGTTTGGAATTGAGATTGTAATAATTATCAAGAAATTGAGCCCATTACTAAATACGTTACAGCGATTTGTAGGAGATATTCGGACCTTTGAAGAGTTCTTTTAGTATCTCTAAGTGTTTGTTACGATTCGCCAAACTTATTTCGGAGAATTTTCAGCTGGTTGTTGTATGTTTCTGAGACTGGAATAGCATCTAGACAAATGGCTTTTATTAAAAATATTCACTACACTGTGTTATCATTCTTATACACAAGTATAAAACTCGTATAAACTTTATACACAAGTACAAAAGTGTATATGCCTACATCACCCTTTTTATAGTCGCTGTTTAGAAACGTATTGTTAGGAATTTTGTGCATAAGTAAATATTTCTATTGAAATTATGTTTAAAGTTGTAATATCTCTTGTGTAATGCAACATGAGAGGCCTCAAAAGTGAAGCTTCGCCAAAAACATAAGATTACAGAAACAAGTTCATTTAACACTGGGGTAAATGGCTATCTCGCCAAATTGAGAAGATAGGAACCAGCTGGCGATGGTTTTGAATACAAATTTTTGTCGCCATATTTGTCAAGAAATAGCCAAACGTCACGAATCTTGACGACAGTTTGGCGACATTTTGGTGCTGATGTATAACTGTTATTGTCCCAAATGCCTATGTAGCTGTATAAGCCTTCCAGCAATTTCCATGAATGGAAGGTACTGGAATATTCTCGGTGGCCTGTGAAAAACTATACAAGACCGGAGATCAGCTTTCGATTGTTTTAGTTCAGAGCTGACTTAGGAGTATTGAGAGATCTTTGTGCGAGCATTGCCATGCTGTATGAGAATCAGCGCTAGAATCATATTCATATTTCCTGGATGGATATCTCCTGGATATAAGTCCACACCGGACACCAGGGAAATAAGGAAATAGATGAGCTTGCAAAAGAGGCCGCGCACAACAGAGATGCTCAAATCGTGCTGATCTTACTTCCAAAATCCCATTTCAAGAGAGGAATTCTAACCACTGCATTACAATATTAGCAGGATGAATGGGAAGAAATTCCCCAGGCAAGAAGTGTTCGTGTATTTTACAACAAAATTTCCACCGACCGCTTAATTCAGCCCCATTCATAACTCCATTCGCCACTGTTTCTTTCCGGAATACTTCTGGAAAAAGGTATTCGTTTCATCTAACCTCTGTGTATGCGGCGATGCTGAATCCCTAGACCATTACATAACATCGTGCCCACTCACAGTGTCTGCGTAGGTTTTTAGTGTCTGTATAGTATCAAGTACCTGCGCCTGCATTAGTTTTTAATATCTGTGTAACAGAAGTGTAATATGTATGGTATAATGTCCGCATCAGTTTGTAGTATTTGTATCGTTTGTGTAATATGTAGTGGTGCATCTAGCATCTGTGTATCTGCTGATGTCTGCGTTAGTATTTAGTATCTGTGTAGTATGTAGTAATATATTTAGTATCTGTGTCTGCATTTGTATTTAGTATCTGGTGCCAGCATGCGTATTTAGCATATGTGTCTGCATTCGTATTTAGTATCTGTTTAGTATGTAGTTCATTCGTATTTAGTATCTATGTAGCAGTGTGGTAAAGTGCTACATTACATGCTAAATACGCTTTAGTATTTTATTTCCTTCGTTTTAGAGTTTAATGTCTGCTTCAGCATATATAGCAGCTAAATAAACTTCCTATGTGTTCCTTCTGGGCGCCGGAAGCGCCGAGCACTTGTTGTACTAGACATTTGCGAGATCCGGACAATATCCGATTCGTCTATGTAAGCCGCCCGGGTGTCCAGGCCAGCGGGCCTGGACGCTCGCATCGCTCGTTAGATGCGCTTTGCACTGCTTGTGTTTAATGTTCTTAGCAGTTTGAGGTATTAACTACTGATATTGCTCTGACATACTGAGAAGAGCTGTGCGAGTGCTTTTGTAAAAGGTTTTAAAACTGTAAACTATTTCTTTTGGGAAAATAAATTTTTTTCCAGCTCGCTTCATTTCTGTGTATATTCAATCCATTACGAAAACGTACGCGCGTAACAGCGTATTTTAAGCAAAAAAAAAAAATGTAATGCTTTGTGAAAACACACTGACAGCATCTGTAATCAATGGTATTTCTCTTAAACTTTTATTAATAATTTTAATTAATTTTTAATTAATTATTTAAATTTTTTTTAATTTACTTTCTCAACGTTTTATATTTTTCTGAAAATGATGCTGATTGTTTTCAAAACCTGTAGTATTCATAACTTTTCATTGTGTCTGATTTAGCTACGAAGAATTCGTTCTGTGAGCGCTTGAGTTAACAAATACATCAGCAACGTTTTTTAAAAATTATGTATTTGTGTTTTCATGGTATTTAAAAGAAAGAAATGAAACTTTTTATTTTGAATACTATTACTTGCATTTTGGTGTGCATTTCCGACATTAAATGCTAAGTCTAAAAATTATATTGAAAAGGTCTAAACATTATATTGAAAACACGAGCGTGTGATTTATTTATTGCTATTTTTTCATTCTAATTTGCTGAATTTAAAATAAAGGTCTGGTTTTTGGAAAAAAACGGCAGACTTTAAGGAGCTGTTGTCAGTCATTTTTTCATTTTTCCAGTAATTAAACTTCGAAATGCGAAAGTTTATGTCTGATTAACAAACCATCACTCTCGTCAAAAACAGTAAATGTGGTAAACAGATGAACTGCTTTAGTGTAAAATTGCTAATTAGTACAAAATAGTTCACATGACTCAAAGGCAAACAGCCACAACTTGGGGGAAATGTTACTTTTAGAAATATAAAAAATTTGCTGTTTCAACATGCCTCCTTAAGTAAATAAGTAAGTAAGCCTCCTTAAGTATATTACATTTGTCATTTTAAGTTTAAATAAACTGAAGATTTGAATCCGAAAGTAAGTACTTACGGACTTACGTAATGATATGTATAAAATAAAATAACAAAAAGAAAAAGAAGATAAAAATTCAAAAAGAAAGAAAATCTGAAAGAATCCAGATTTTGATGTCCCACCAGAAGGCTTTCTATGGGTTTTTTTTATGCTCTGAGCATCGCAGGTTATCAGTCTGCTTTTAGGGTCACTCCCGCTAGCACATTTTTTAAAAAAAATTTTTTAACTTTTTCACTAAGCATTGCTTTCTTCACACTTACCTTACATACAATTCAACAGTAAAATCGCAAAATATTTATAAGTAGCATAGCAACATATGTTTAGAATTCCCGATACAGTGTTAAGTTTTATCATACATTTTTCTGTGTTTTTCAGTTTTTTCTCAGTTTATCATCATCATCATCATAAGGCCAAAGCCCCGATCCTTCTAGCCGGCCGTATTATCAAAACGTGGAAATGGCTAGAAACTCTCAGTTTATCATATCAGTGTCCAGTTTTCTTTCTGAAATGACTGCAGAGTCATTAGGAGTTTTTTAAAGCACGATTACGTGAAAAACGAGCAATGCCCTCGCCGGGACTCAAACCTGGACCTCTCGAATACACGTTGAGTGGGCTTCCGTTACACCACTAAGGCATGCAGAAAGGAGGGAGAAAATACCTTACCTTATATGCTCCCCTTTAAAAGATTAGGGGACTTTAAAAGACTGGGGATTAGGGGACTCGGTCGCTAAATCCTGTTGGTGAAAAATCATCATACGCCACCTTTTATTTCGCGCGCCACTGTAGAGTCATTAGAAATTTTTTAAACAAAGATTACTGGAAAAAGGAGGAATGCCCTCGCCGAGACACGAATCTGGACCTCTCGAATACGCGCCGAGTGTGCTACACTTACACCATGAAGGTATGCAGAAAGGAGGGATAAAATACCTTATTTGACTTACAAAACTTTCTTTTGTCTTTGTATTATTAGTTTTTTGTGTGTTTAACTATTTATCAAATAGCGTAGCCTTCGTACTTGCGCCAAATGAAATGTAACAGCAAAATCGCAAAATATTTAAAAACAACACATTTTTAGAATTTCTGAGAGTGTTAGGAGTTACCAAGCATTTTTAAAGCAAAAAAATAACACAAGTTACAAACATATAAGAATAAAGAACCTGAGCCACTGTGCTGAGTAACAGAGTGAATATATAGTATATATATATATATATATATATATACCTATATTTATATACTTTTAGTGCGGCCGATTGCAATCAAAAAGCGAGATGAACATCTACATGTCATAGCAGTCCAACATACAAAATTTCAACGTTCTGAGGCTATCCGTTTTTCAGTTATGGGAGATACATACATACGTACGTAAGTACACGTTTCGTGGCGTACTTAACGTACATACGCCACGAGAAATCTGTTCTGAATCCATTTTAAATTAGTTTTATAATTCCTTTGGGGGAAAAGAATCCTTTATTTTGTTCTTACGTACAGATGTCATGCAAAAATATCGTTAAATTGCATTCGATAGCTGTCAAAATGGATATTTTCGTTAAAATATGATACCCGAAAATTTTCGTGATTGCAATACTTCCTTGACGTCGTACAAGAAAGTAATAACTGACATATAAATATCTTATATTTTGCAAAATAGCAGCAACCTGGAGCGCTGAAGATAATTTTCTTTTATTTCAAATAGTTTTGCCACTTCTTGCTTTCAATTCGATGAGTTTATTAATAAAAAATCATTAAACTTGTACAAAATATGAAATAATTGAAAACCAAATTTGAAATACAAATTCGGGCTTCGAGGTGCACATTTTAGAGTGAAGGACTTCGGGTATTAAAAATCAGGTGGCTGGGTAGCTGCGGTTGTTTTTTTTTTAGTGTGACGAACATACGTGCATGCAATACAGATTCTTCATTATTTAACTTTTTAATAATACATGGCGGTAACAATGATGGCAACAATTTGAAAAGCGAATCGGACATAAAAAGTGATACAGATAAAAAGTGAGTTTTCGAGATTAATAGCACCTCTGTTGTAGAGGAAAAAAGGGAGAAAAAGAAAAAAAGTACTAACCTGCAATGCATATTAAATTTGTTAATCATGTATTTTTATCGGCGAATTTAATATTAATTTCACAAAATATATTTTGAACCTTTTCAAAATAATTCATATATCGATATAAAATGAAATTTATTAGGAAGAAATTTATTCATCGAACACGGAAGCAAAGAATTCCTTTTATCGAGAAAATTCTTTAAGCCCTTTGTCAACTGTCGAATATTCCTCAATCGACTGCAACTAAGTTCTTTGTTCGAGAAATTTCTCTGGAATTTTCTTCCAGACAGCAAAGAAGGAAAATTGGCTAGCAACAAAAATTTGAAGAAGGAGTTAATAAGCGTGAGTATCCGAGACATTTTGAACAAGCATGTGCTCCTACAAAGTCAATCTGACGTTATCCTTGAAAGGATTTTTGAGGGGATTATGAAAGTGGGTTTTTTAATCTAGCTAATGAATGGTATTTGGTAGATCAAAAGCATCTTTCGAATATTTAACTGCATTATATTAAGAACAAACGCAAATATAAGTAAATAAAACTTCTTAGTTTAAAGTTTTTCTGAAATGAGATTTGAAAACAAAAAAATACATTCAGTATCTGAAGTACTTTTTAAAGTTTTATTGCTCCTTTTTTCCTTAGATTATGCTCGAACCTTAGAATGACATCCGAGGTCGGAAGCAAAACTTTCCAAATCCATGAAGAAAAATATCTTTCATTTCTCTTCTACAATATGAAAAAAATCTGTTGCTTATCAGAGTAAAACAAAAGTGATCAACTTAGAACTCTTATTACTAATCCCATTCCTAGTATAATGCTGACTTCATGTACAGCTGTATCTGAAAGTTTTTATCTTATCTTTGATCATAGAAGTCTGTGGCCTTTTTGAAGACAATAGAGCTTTGCACAGCAGTATGCCAGTTGTGATAACCTCAGATTAAAGAAGTCGAGACACCGAATCCTTTTCCCTCTACCTCTCGCTGATAATAACTTTAAGATCAATAAATTTTTAATGCCTCTGTATTGTAAATATATTATAGCCTTATTTGCGGCCAAATGCACAAAAGCGATCTACCTGCAACCATAATATTAACCAGGAAGTTGAAATTTAAGAGTTATTTTTTAATATTCTGTTACAGTTATTCCTGACAATATTTTGAGGCGACTACTTCAAATTTTTTAAACTTCTTGGTAATTTTTTCAGATGATTTTGCAACAATAGTTTTTAACATTTTGCAACAGTATAATGGGTGGTGTCGGATGGGTGCTATACTTGGTATACTTGGTACTAGACGTTTATTATAATAGAGCATCTCTGCAAAATGAAGACTTATCTGTTGCTATAAGATTTTTATCAGCGATTCTTTCTAATGATGGATGAAATTTGTTAATCTTAACAAAATTTAATGTAACTGATAAAAGAAATTTTGTGTAATATGCATTTTTATTACACGATTTCTCTAAATCTTCTGCTTATCTGAAAATAACAATGATTCAGATTCCTTGTTAAACCGTTCCTTAAAAACTACCAAAAAGCCTGTCCTTCTGGGATTACTAGCTGCCTCTTCTCCAGCGGTAATAAAATGTGTATGGCCGCAATAGCGAATTCGAGAAATTAATTTATGTTAAAATATGACATTAACAGACCTTCATTTGTTACGCTCATCGCATAATGAAATGTATGAAAATTTGCAAATATCTTTGCTTTGTTAATTGCTCCCGACTAGAAAATTTAATTTCATTAGCCCAACATGTTTATTCTTGTTAATTGTTTTGTAAAAAATAACTTTAAAAACTTTTAAAGCATTTTGTTTTATTTATTTAAGGTTTTAATACTTTATTTAATCTTAATACACACCTAGAACATTTTTCTTCTTCTCAATTTTTGTCATAATAGAACAGATCGTCATTTTCGTTTATAAGTCATTTTGGAAACGAATTCTAAAATGGTGGGCTTATGTTGATACAATTTATGTTAATACCCTAACATCATTATTATTGCTTGATGAAACAGCTGCACTTGCTAAATAAATGCATAGATGGTAAATACATGCGTGTATACAGTAAACTCTCGCTATAACGATACCCGATACAACAATAACTCCCTCTACTACAATAATGTTTTGTGGTCCCGGTGATTTTGCATATAAACTAATGTTAATCTTCCCTCAATATTGCTATATTCTCTAGAACAATAAACCTCTGTAAAACGATTTTTTCAATCTAAATTTCAGTATTATTTTCTCCCTTTATAATAATATTTTGATTTTCAAATTCTTTTTTTTTTTTTCCGTTTTCTTTTGTTATTTTTTCCGTCTATTAAGACTCATTGTGGATATTCAACTTATCCCTGAATAAATAGCTATTGTTCAGATTTCAAAACAGATGAAGACCACCCTTTTGGGAATTGGAGTGGGTGAGGGGGGGTGAAGTGTAAATGTATGCCTAGTCTCATTTCCCAGTAAGCTTTGGAATTCTGATAAGGTTTAAGGACATCTAGACCTGTCTGGTCACCTTGTCACAGAACAAGTGCCCTTTGTTAGAAGAACAGGGGGAGATGGAGGCGGGGTGTTGTTAAGTGACGTACTGAAAAGTGAGTTCAAAGGTTGTTTTATAGTCTTTAACGATTTTGAGTTCTAAGCGAAATATTTGGTTTAAACTTTCCTTTCTTTCACGCGATATTGTTCCCTAAGATGGCAGGGCGAAAGCAACTATCTTTTCGAGATAAACTGAACGTTATCAATGATATTGATGAGGGAATGAAGCAGATTGATGCGGCTAAGAAACATGGATTATCGCAATCTACAGTTGTAACGTTCCTAAAGAAGAGAAAGCAAATCGAAGATGCTGTAACTTCAAATGAAATTAACCCAGAGCGAAAACGACTGAAAGTTGCGACAAATGAAAACATTGATGCTGCTGTTTTAAAATGGTTTCAAGAGATGAGAGCAACAAATGTCCCAATAAATGGACCTTTATTATGTGCAAAAGCACGGAAATTTGCAGCAATGCTAGGGAACGAAACTTTCAAAGCTAGCAATGGTTGGTTAATGCGTTTTCGAGATCGTCATGGAATAACTTTCCAAGAAGTTCACGGAGAGAAAAAGTCAGCCCCGATAAACGACGCAAATGAATGGCGGCAAAACAAGATGAAAGAAATCTTAGAAAAGTATGCTCCAGAAGACATTTATAATGCAAATGAAGCTGGGCTGTTTTTCCAACTCCTACCCGATCGAACATTGGCATTCAAGGGTGAAAAGTGTTATGGAGGAAAGAAATCAAAGCAGAGACTGACTGTTCTTCTGTGTACAAATAGCACAGGAACGCATAGAATACAACCTCTCGTCATTGGTAAATCATTGAATTGCTTTAAGAACGTGAAAAGTCTTCCCGTGGAGTATAAAGCAAATAAGAAGGCTTGGATGACGTCTAAATTTTTTTCCGAATGGTTACAAAAGTTAGACAATGAAATGAAGAAGAGAAAGAAAAAAATCTTTTTGTTGATAGATAACTGCGGTGCTCACACGTCATTTCCAAAGCTACAAAATATCGAAATCGCTTTTTTCCCTGCCAATTGCACTTCAATTTTACAGCCTCTTGATATGGGCATAATTAAGTGCTTCAAAGGATATTACAGAAAACCGTTGGTGGACTCCACAGTTGTAAACTTTGAAAATAAAGTAGAAGACCCTTTCAAAGCTGTAAATGTCAAGGAAGCGTGTGACAATACTGCTGGAAGTTGGTGGGAAGTAACAGAAAAAACGATTCGGAATTGCTGGAAAAAGGCCAGTCTTTGTGTTATGGAAGATAAGAAATCTGATAATGATGAAAATTCCATAGACAATGATCTCTCAGATGATCAAAAATGTGTTTTGCACATCAAAAAATCCGTATCCCAACTTGAAGAAACAAGCGGTAAAAAGTCTGGAATTAGTATAGAAGACTATTTAACAGCAGATGATGATCTTATGGTTTTCGCAGGAGTTACTGTTCGCGCCTTATGTAAATTTTGATTTTGTTCCCTGCAAGAGGGCGCCTGCGAGCGCCGAACTACTTGTATATCTATTGTACGAACTTGTTCTTCACACAGTCTAATAAACGCAATAACGAATGTTTGTGTCTACTTTCCATCCGCTAACATGGTCCGTTGAGAGCCAGCGCATTTCTTTGGATGATGTGTCAAGACAATTTTTAACGTTCTGGTATAGGAGGACATTTCGTGCAAGGAAAATGGATTTATATTTTGTCTGGATTCTGAAAACAGCAGCAGGAATATGGAGTCGATTTTAAAGCAAAAGCGAATTATTAAGGCTAAGTTGACTCGTTTAATTTCACAAGTAAATAGTTTACAAAATCAAGAAAATTCTTTTCCTACCATTGAAGTGTACGAAAATGATGTTGGTGCATTAAGTGTTGAAGTGAACTGTTTAAACGATAACATTCTTAGTACTTGTTCTGACGCAGAGTTTAGTAAATATGAAATAGAAATGCATGAACTATTTTCCAAATTAGATGTATTAAAAATTACTTTAAAGGAAGAATCAATAAAACTTAGTAATTCAGGCAAAGATATAATAAATGCTAATGCAAATGGCTTGAAACTTCCTCGCGTGGAATTGCCAGTGTTTACTTCTAATTATGTTGATTGGATATCATTCAGGGATTTATTTCTTGCCAGTGTTGGAAATAATAGTACATTAAGTGACAGTCAAAAATTGCAATATCTTAAGCTTTCTGTGAAAGGTGAAGCTGCTGTTTTACTACAATCAGTTCAAATTTCAAACGCGAATTATGAAAAGGCATGGGAAGAGCTTACTGAACGTTATGAAAACGAAATAGAAATAATAAACGCAGCATTAAATAAATTAACTTCACAGCCTGTTCTAAAACATGAATCAGCTTCAGGTTTGCGGAGATTAATTGATACAACACAACAGTGTATTGATACATTAAAAATCCTTAAACAGCCGGTAGAGCATTGGGATACTATGATTATTTTTCTGTTAAAAGGAAAACTTGATCATGAAACACTAAAAGAGTGGACGATGGAGCACTCGAACAAGAAAATTTCTGCTTTCGCTGAATTCAAGCGTTTTATTTTAAACAGAGCGAATGCTATTGCCTCTTTGGCGAAGTGCCAGAGGGAGAAGGCAGTTTTGCCTTCTGAAATTAAAACTCGCGGTTCAGGTAGCAGATATGCTTTTTCGTCCCAGCTTGTGGCTAATGTGTGCGTTCATTGTAAGAGTAATTCTCATTCTCAGTTATTTAAATGTGATAGTTTTTTAGAACTCCACATAATACAGTGTTATGTTCGAAAAATTCAAATGATGAAAAATGTCATATACCCATGGAACACGGAACTTCTGCTATTAGTAGCAATAACGCCACGGTGCCTGTTGCGCAAGCAGTTTTATTGCCTACTGCGATTGTTTATGTTAAAGATATTAATGGCGATTTACAAAAATGCAGGATGCTAATTGATTCAGGTAGCCAGGGCTCATTTATTCGAGAGCACTGTGTAAATTTACTGCAGTTAAAGCGCACTAGTGCAAACATAAGTGTAAATGGCCTGAGCTCGCAAAAAATTGGAAAGGTTTCAGGTTCAGTTCAATTACAAGTAACATCTCCATTTTATAAAAACGCAAGCATTTCAGTTAATGCATTAATTATACCCATGATCACGTGTGACCTCCCTCAATATCAAGTTGATAGATCTGTTTTGACATCTTTCAAACATTTGTGGTTGGCAGATACAAATTGTTTCCAGCCTGGCCCAATAGATATTCTTTTGGGCGCAGATGTATTTTCGAGATAATGCTTCATGGACGTTTAACTGTTCCGGGTCATTCGTGAACAGCCTTGGAATCAATATTTGGCTGGGTCATTATCGGAAAGACTAAAAGCGTATCACAAACAATTGTATCTAATCATGCTAGTTGTACCAATGTTCAGCTCCAGCTTGAAAAATTTTGGAAATTGGAAGAAATTTCGGAGATAAAGCATTACACAGAAGAGGAAATTGAATGTGAAAATCATTTCAAGCGGAATTTTTCTCGTGATTCAACAGGTAGATTTGTTGTTAAGTTTCCATTTCGTAGATCGGGAAATGAACTTGGGTCATCAAGGGATGTTGCTGTACATCGTTTACAAAGCATTGAACGTCAATTTATTAAGAATAAATCTCTTTCCAGTCAATATCACAAATTTATGGAGGACTATCAACAACTTGGTCATATGGAATTGATTCCAGAAAATGAAATTGATGTTCCAGCTAATTCTAGTTTTTACCTTCCGCACCATTCAGTTCCGGATAAAAATGGTGATAAATTTCGAGTCGTATTTGATGGTTCTGCAAAATCTTCTAGCGGTATTTCTCTTAATGAGAAATTGATGGTTGGTCCACAGTTGCAGACTGATCTGACAACATTAATTATTCGTTTCAGAATTCACAGAATAGCTATAACTGCAGATATAGAGAAAATGTACAGACAAATTATACTAAAAGATGCAGACTTTCAGAGAATAGTCTGGCGCGATTCACTTTATAAACCAATTCAGGATTTTCGATTAACTAGGATTGCTTACGGTACTGCATCAGCTTCGTACCTTGCGGTAAGATGTTTACAGCAGTTAGCCATAGATGAAGCAACTAATTTTCCTTTGGCTTCCAAGACATGTCTTAGGGACTTCTACGTTGATGATTTGATGTCCGGAGCAAATTTAGTTACTGAAGCTATAGAATTACAAATGCAATTGAATCAGATGTTGTCACGTGCAGGATTTATTCTAAGAAAATGGGCTTCTAACAGCAAAGAAGTCTTGAATTCAATTAATCCAGATTTGTGCTTATCAAATGTTTCTTTGAACGTAGACAATGATGATACTGTAAAAACGTTAGGTATCCTGTGGCATTCAGCTTCAGATATGTTTTTATTCAAAGTCAATTCATCATATCCTGAAGTCTTAACCAAACGAACATTACTTTCAATAATCGCAAAGACCTTTGACCCTCTTGGATGGTTGGCACCGATCACGGTTCGGTATAAATTGATTATGCAAAGATTGTGGAAACATCAGTTTCAGTGGGATGAAAAGGTTCCTCCAGATATTGAATGTGAGTGGAAACAACTTACAGAAGATTTGTTATTTATTAAAAGTATCAAAATTTCACGATTCTTGTTGGTTGAATCAGATAACCAGTTTCAACTGCACGGGTTTTGTGACGCCTCAGAGAAGGCCTACGCCGCTGCAATTTATTATCGTTCTGTGTTAGATACTGGACAAATTAATGTTCAGTTAGTGATAGCCAAAACAAGAGTTGCACCACTAAAAACCATATCACTTCCCCGATTGGAACTTTGTGGAGCATTACTGTTGACTAAATTAATGGATTTCACCTGTAGGGTTTTAAATACTCCTATATCGCAAGTTTATTTTCATACTGATTCCACTATTGTATTAGCCTGGATAAGATCTCATACAAGCCGATGGAAGATCTTCGTCGCCAACAGAGTAGCAAAAATCCAGACTTGATCCTCTCCTGTCCAGTGGCATCATGTGAGTGGAAATGCTAATCCTGCTGATCTTGCAACGCGTGGTGTGTCATCATCTGCACTGGTTACTTCATTGTGGTTACGTGGTCCAGATTTATTGTATAATTTATTTCCTTTTCAGCAAGCATTATCTGCACCACTACTGAATGATTCTGTGCCAGAGCAAAGATGTGCTTTACAGTCTACAACTGCTGCCAGTCACTTGACAGACGCTCATGATTTATTTTATAAATATTCCTCTCTCACTAAACTTAAACGTGTTGTAGCATTATGTCTGAGGTTTGTAAATAACTGTAAAAATTCAGAAGATCAGGTAAGTGGATTTCTAAAAACAAGTGAATTAACTAAAGCTATGCATGTGTTAATTAAATTAATGCAATATGTTGAATTTAAGAATGAAATTAACACTTTAGGCAGAAATCAATCATTATCTGGTACGAGCAAAATTTTATCTTTGAATCCATTTTTAGATAATTTAGGTATTCTCAGGGTGGGCGGTCGCTTGCGACATGCAAACCTTGCATATGGTTTTAGGCATCCAATTTTGCTTCCAAAGAAGCACATTTTAACTCATCTCATTGTTAGACATTACCATGAAAGACTTTTACATGCAGGTCCACAACTTATGCAATCTTGCATTCAAGAACAATATTGGATCATAAATGGAAGAGCTGTTATCAGAGATTTAGTTAGGAAATGTATAAAGTGTTGCAAAATTAGAGCATCTGTCACTAATCAATTGATGAGCGATTTGCCGTCTAGTCGCGTTTCGCCTGCTCCTGCGTTTTTGCGCTGTGGAGTGGATTACGCAAGTCCTTTTCAAATTAAAGCAAATAAGGGTCGAGGCTCTAGGTCATTCAAGGCATATATAGCTCTATTTTTTTGTTTTACGACAAGAGCTATTCACCTAGAATTAGTGACTGATCTTTCAGCAGATGCTTTTATTGCAGCTCTTAAGAGGTTCATTTCCCACAGAGGCAAAAGTAGTGATATACAGGGTGATTATAATTAAAGTTTAAGTTTCAAAACGCTATAAAAAAAGAACCACTGATGAAAATGGTGTGAAATTTCAAAGGAATGTTATTGAAGAAGGCGGAAAGTGTATGGCAGAAGAAAAAATTTAGTTTCAAAAGTTAGCAACAGATGGCGCTGTAAGCGGCAGAATCACGACGAGAAACGAGAAGCGATTCGTAAAACAATGGCTAAGGTGGAAGTTACACATTAAAACGCATTGACAAATTAGAATTGTTGAATAATTTTATTTGCATGACTGTACATATCACATCGAAAGGGACAAATCGGTTTCAAGAGTTTTGCGGCGACATACCGCATAAGAACCAATCATCAAAGAAGTTCGGAACTGTCGCGAGACTGGCACAAAACATGTTCAATATGGTGTCCACCGTCGTGTGCAACAAGTTGAAAGTGACAAACAGAATGTTCCACAACGGATCGCAGTGTCTCCGGGGTGATGTTCAGAATGTGTTGCGAAATGCGTGCCTTTAATTCCGCTAAATTTGCAATTGGAGCACGGAACACAACATCCTTCAGATATCCCCACAGCCAGAAATCACACGGAGTAAGATCAGGCGATCGGGACGGCCAAGCTGTAGGGAAATGACGGCTGATAATTCGAGCATTTCCGAAATGGCGCCTCAACAGCTGCTTCAGCTATGTGCGGAGGAGCGCCATCTTGCATAAAAATGATTTCATCCACACATCCACGCTGTTGCAGAGCTGGAATCACGTGGTTGCGCAAAAGAGACGCATACCTCTGACCAGTGACGGTTGCAGTAACAGGACCGGAAGCACCCGTCTGCTCGAAAAAATATGGTTTTAGGATGAATGATGCCGTAAAGCCACACCATACCGTGACCTTTTCAGGATGAAGTGGTACGGGGTGCGTTGCCAGTGGATTTTCTGTTGCCCATATTCGAAAATTCTGGGTATTCACGTATCCTGTCAGATGGAAATGGGCTTCATCTCTCCACAAAACTTTCCACGGCCATTCATTATCCACTTCCATGCGAGCCAGGAATTCTAACGCAAACGTCTCCCTAGCTGTCAGGTCAGGCGGAAGCAACTCCTGCACATGGCCAATTTTATACGGATAGCATTGCAGGATGTTTCGTACAATTTTCAGCACCGTGCTCGTAGGCCTGTCCAATGTTCGGGCAATTCCTCGTGCACTGCACGGTTGCACACCACCGGCCGACCCCTCCTGTAATGCTGTGGCCACTTCTTCAACTACCGTCGAATGCACTCGTTTTCTCCCTCTACCAGATTGCACATCAAACGAACCTGTCGTTTCGAATTTTTGCATCATTTTCTTTAGACCTACGACACTCATTGGACCAACGCTTTCTTTTATACCCTTCAGTGTCCTGAATTTTTGCAGAGCTACTCTTGCACAATCATCATTCTTGTAATACAGCTTTACCAGCAGAGCGCGGTCCTGCAGTGAAACACCCATGGCGAACGTCTGAGACGCGAAATGAGGAACAGCCTGGTACCTGACGGCTTTATAACACTGAAATTTAACTAACATTTTAATTTGTCTTCTTCCGCTTGCAGCGCCATCTATTGCTAACTTTTGAAACTAAATTTTTTCTTCTGCCATACGCTTTCCGCCTTCTTCAATAACATTCCTTTCAAATTTGGCGTCATTTTCATGAGTGGTTCTTTTTCTATAGCGTTTTGAAACTTAAACTTTAATTATAATCACCCTGTATATAGCGATTGTGGTTCCAATTTTGTTGGAGCAAAACGCAAACTGATGGAATTTGAAAGGCTTGCTAGGTCTGCAACTTATAACCAAAATGTTAGCAGATATTTGGTTGATAATGGCATTAAATGGCATCTAAACGTTCCAGGTGCGCCACATATGGGTGGACTCTGGGAAGCTGGCATAAAATCAACAAAATACCATTTAAAACGAGTAGTTGGTGAGGCGAGATTGACATATGAAGAATTTGAAACATTTCTCACACAAATAGAAGCTTGTCTTAATTCGCGACCTTTAACAAGTTTGTCTAATGATCCAAATGACTTGTCAGCATTAACGCCTGGTCATTTTCTTATTGGTAGATCATTAACAAGCATTCCTGAACCAAATTACATTGAAGTTTCCCATCTCACCAGATGGCAACATATTCAAAAAATGGTTCAACAATTTTGGAAACGTTGGCACAAAGAATATCAGTGTCGATTACAACAAAGACCAAAATGGCTTTTGCCAACTAAAAATCTTCAAGTTAATGATCTGTGTCTCATAAAGGAGGATAACTTACCTCCAACTAAATGGAAAATGGGTAGAATTACTCAGTTACATCCTGGTCTTGATAATATTGTTGGGGTTGCGACTATTAAGACTTCAGTTGGCATGGTTAAAAGAAATATTACAAAATTGTGTCCATTACCAATTTGAGTTTTAATTCATGTATTATAAATTAAGTATTATATCATAATTTTAATATTGTATTGTGTTTTAAATTTACTGAATTTTAACCACTAAATGTTGAAATAGTATTTCAAGGTGGGCGGCATGTTCGCGCCTTATGTAAATTTTGATTTTGTTCCCTGCAAGAGGGCGCCTACGAGCGCCGAACTACTTGTATATCTATTGTACGAACTTGTTCTTCACACAGTCTAATAAACGCAATAACGAACGTTTGTGTCTACTTTCCATCCGCTAACAGTTACTGATGAAGATATTCTCTCTGAAATTACTGATGAGATAGGAAACAATGATGAAGATGATGATGATAATACAGGTCCATCGCAGTCCTTATTGTCATCCCAGGAAGTTCTTCAATCTGTGAATTCTCTAAGGACATTTTTTTCAAGCCTTCCGTCGACAAATGAACATTTTCGTGCACTAGACTCAATGCATATAGTATTGGTGAACTTAACAGTTAAAAAAGTCAATAAACAAACAAAAATATTGGATTATTTTCAATAAAAAGTGTTTTCAGGTATGTGAATATTTCTGTGCTTATTTTCTGAATTTATCTTATTTATTTTTTTAGTATTTAAACCACTATTATTAGTATTTTACAAATTAATTTCTTCTAAATATAGACTTAAAAGTAGTATGTTATGCGCCTTAAACTAATAATAATAAAAAAAAAACTCTTATTAAATGCTCAAAATATGTGGGCCCTCGATATAACAATATGCCTCTCTACAACAATATATTTATTTGGTCCCTAAAATATTGTTGTAACGAGGTTTCACTATATATATATATATATATATATATATATGGCACATACATATCTATATATGTATGTATGGAAAACAAAATTCTATCTATAATTTCTAATAGCTCCTAAATCTCGATCTTTTTTAATTTTGTTATTCCCTCTCTCTATGCTAAAAAACGTGACGTGTTTATAATAGATCGCTTTCAATGGCGCCATTTCAAAATTAATCCTCGACGCATGATTCCTATGTAAAGCTAATAACTCAGATACTTAAATACGATTACTGCTAAAAATGATATTACAGTTTGCGAACTGAAACCTTTAGCAACCAATCAAAATGGAATGAAACCATAAGTGAATCAGTCTTAACTAAACCATTATGTTGAAAAATTGGCATTCCTTCTCCGATTCTCTTTTCTGTATCTCGTTGTCTGCTCTTACTCTTTCCTTCTTCAAATATTCGACAAAACTGTAAAAAGGATCAGTGTAGATAATTACTGATTAAATAAAACATATCTTGCGCCGACTTAGCTGTGTACATCTGGGTCAGACATTGCTTTATGAAGAATAAAAAAGTGTTAATGCGATTACGATTTCAACTATCTGTGCCATAAAGATCTATTTCAACGATTATGTCACAAAGGATTTCAAATTCCAACTCGATAATATGAATAGTGTATTTCAGTCGGGGAATGTTTGCGATGGTATAGCCAGTGATGGCGAACCTATGGCACGCGTGCCATAATCGGTACGCAGAGTCTTATCAGCCGGCACGCGACGAAAATATTACTTCCTTAATCAATAATCACTATAAAATGATACTATGTAACTTAAATACGTATTTTAGTCTGTTCTTGAACCTTTTCTTACTAACTTACATAAGTCCCTATTACAGACACCTTTCAAATAATGTACAATCAAATGTATTTAACATTTCCTATTCTGTTTATGCATAATACTTAATTTTTTATTTTTATTTATTTATTTATTTTATTTTATTTTAATTTTTTCCTATGAGCCTGTATTTTAATCCTATTATTTTGTAACTGTATTTTTGTATCTGTATATTTAATTTGTATTTTTATTTGTATTTTATTGTGAATGTGCAAAATTACCATAGTAAATTGCAACAACAAATGTCAAAACAGTAAAACGAATGCAATCTGCCCTTGTATGGCCATGTAAATGCTCTTGTTAACATCCTAAAAAGCTCCCGAGGCGGCCTCTTGAGGCCCCAGGGATTTGTTCCTGGTTAGTGGAGGGCGCGGAACACATGCCTGTTTACCTCTGTTAGACATCAGGCGTCCCCGTCCTCCGTTACCAACCAACCAACTTTTTCTTACTTAATTATCGCGTAATGCCATTGGCATAGGGCCTAAGCCTAGATATAAGATTTCGTAAGCCTAGATATAAGATTTCAGATATCTAGGCTTAGTCTAGATAGGGCTTAAGCCTAGATATAAGATATAAGATTTAAGCCTAGATATCGGAAGGCCTAGATATAAGATTTTTTTCGTATACCGCCATATAAATGATATACATATTTATTGACATAAATTATGACGTTTCAATTGTTTGAGCCAAACATATTACTTTTTACATGGCAAAGAATACGCCAAAGTTGAAGCAGCTAATTTTTGTTAAACGAATTCAAATTTACGTATTGCAGACTGCCTGTGAGTTTTAATAATTTCATTGTTAAATAGATTCCAGTTCTAAGCATTTAGGTAACTTATGAATAATTCTAATTTAATATCTTAAACTATAATTTCTATATCTAAACTTAAACTTATAATTCTATTTATCTAAACTTAAACGGAATGTACAAATATAATGTAAAAACATGCAATTTAATAATATAGGAAAACACGAAAGCTTAATAGGGAAACCAGGCTTATTCACATGCGCTCAGCCAAAAAAAAAAGCCCAATAAAGCCGAAAAGGAGCATATGACATCCAAAGTTAGAAAGTTAGAAAGTTATAAATTTAGCAGAGACCTCCGTGTTAACGGTTACTGCTGTTTCCTGTTCATGTTTGAATCTGCAGTCATAGATTGTTGATTCGTGAAAATCTAATTCCTTACTATTGGTTAATAATGTGACCTCCTTTTAGTTATGTGATCGATTTATATTTAATGCTTCATTTTTAAATTTTGTGCTTTTCTATATTTCAGGTCTTGAACCTTCACCAATGACTTCAGCAAAAAAGGCAAAGTTAAACATTAATAGTGAAAGATCATTTCAAGAGACCTGGACAGAATCATTTGGAGTTATTGAACACAATAGAAAAGCATTATTAATTTTGTGAGGGGAAAGTATTGTGCGTCGCACATCTAGTGTCAGACGGCGCTTTAACATCAACCATAAAATTGTTTCCGAATTGGTGAAGCTGAACGGAAGGAGTTTATTGAAGGGAAACTGAGGAATTATAATTACCAGAAAGTTGGTTTTCGCAATTATCTTTCTAAAACAAACCATATAATAACAGCCAGCTTTCAAATTTCATTGTGCCCGGCAAAACACGGTAAAATGCTCTCCGATGGGAATTTAATCAAAAAGATTTTGGGCACGCTCTCCCCCCCCCCCAACAAAAAGGTGTCGGGCACGCGACCCCAAAAAGGTTCGCCACCACTACTGTAGGCAGTCAACCAAAACATAAATCAGTATTTCTCGAGGACACACATCTATACGGATTTTCTTTCGGTGATTCATGCAATTACGAACACAAGTTACAAATCACTATTAGTTCAGGAAATTTTCAGCAAGTCTTCTAATGCTCAAGGCCAACATTTCTTTATAATTTGGATTAAAGCCCATGTTAGTCACAAGGAAGACATGGGTCTAATTTATATGCCAAGGAGACAGCTCAGGAAATAAGTGACGTGAAAATTAGCATTGCCTGTTCAACTTCACTCCTGAATCTAATACCCTACAACAACAAAAATGGAATCAAAGAATCTTGCAGTTAAAACAAATACGAAATCTTGGCAAACAAAACGATGGCGGAAAGTTGTCAAAAACAGGGAGAGGACAACCTCTTCCAGTAATTGGACTCTCCTTCTATCTAAGTCAGCAGACAGATCGTTTTATTACTGAAAACGGCCCTTTTCTCGCGTACATCTATCTATGCAAGGAATCTGTCATCAACAAATTTGTTGTGTATATATATGGAGGAAGAGGTCACCCCGAACATTATATGTTCTCCTCTCCATAACGGAGTTACTTCATTTAAAGAAAGACGAATTTAGAAAGGGATTTATTTCCATATGCATTCTTTCTTTCCACCGACGAAGAGGCAGCCTAAGCACTTAAAATTGCGAAAGTTATTGACTTCCTGGTTGCTAAGAGCTATGCAACGCAAATTAGTCACCACAGAAGTATTCGAGTAACAACCAAGAGAAGCAATCAAATGCAGATACGGTGTATGGGCATGCAATATGAACCGATAACAACATGAAGTAGGATATAAAACTCTCATAACTAAAAACTCCCAAGTCGATGAACGAAAAATCACTCAAAGTTATACAGTGTTACACTGCATGGTAAATCAAAGTAAAAAACAATTAATATAATATACTGTCGATTATAAATAGGAAGCAAATACCAAGTTAGCCTGCATTTTAATGCAGCATTCTTTTCATCCAGCTGTAAAAATGATTGGAATTGTATATGTACAAACAAGGCTAACTTTTGTAAATTAATTATTGCTGAAGCAAGCATATTTAATTACATTTAATAAATTTCTATGTTGATTTAATACAGTATTAGCATAAATATATAGAAGTATCTAAATGAAAGTAATCAGCAAAAGTATGCAAATGGAGGAAATACTTGTAAATACATTAATAGTTAACCTTTTCATTCTTGATGGTAAACACAGATGTAGGCAAGTCATGATTACGAACATGATTTAGTAAACTGGAATGTAATGCCTGTACCATAGTGTATAATGTCATGCAACATTCACCTGTGTAACTGTGTATTTCTCTATGTTCCATGTAATGTAATGCACCATGCAATATAATTTTTGAAAATTAATTATTGCAAAAGAGTAAGTGACTGCGTGTGATAAATTATCAAAATTGAGTTGGCAAAGCATCGGCATAAGTCTGCAGAAGCATGTAAATGTACGCAATTAGCATAAGAATTCAGATACAGGTAATCTATGTACCACACCCATTGCCATCTGTACCATATAAGTTAAGTGCACCATTCATGTAATTGTTGTAAAGTGATTACAGCAGTAGTAGTATTGGTATAAGGTAAAATATTGATATAAGCATGCAACAGTACCGAAATGTAAATAATACCTAATATATCTAATAATTTCGTATAAATATCGATTGCGATTTAATGACGCAAAAACTGTTTCCTGCATTTATATGCAAATTTCGAGAAGTCAGATTTTAAATTTTCCCCAAAAATAAAGAAACTGAACAATTTAAAGATGAATTCTTTTTTACGTTAATAGGAAACCAAAATAGCAAAAACTTACAGCTTTGATTTTGTAGTTATTCCCGTAATTTTCTCTCAAATGTAATATTTTGCATCTTTATCAGTAAATAGAAAAAACAGAAATTGTAGTAAATAGAAATTATAGAAAAACAAACCAGTCAATAAATTCGTGCTTCAGAGAATTTTGGATGTAAATGTATAGATAGAACTTTAAGATTTTAGTTAATTAAAGCTTTATTAACTTTCTACAAATTGTATTTTTAACTCTATGTAGAAGTCGCAGTGCACAATAGCAAAATTGGCTGTCCTGTTGTTCTGGTCAGGTTTGAATTCTAGATTAGTTACGGAAATTTGTAAATATGTAGAATTATTTTTTGACTTGGTATGTATAGATATGAAAAGCACTTAATATACATAGATATGAAAATTATCTAGAGAGATCAATGACAGATAAACAAGGCCTTTAAATTCGCTTTACGGATAGTTCCTCTTCAAAATCTAGTTGAATGTGGCTGAAACCGTTTTGTCACAGTAGGTATTCAAAACTTCGAATCGACAACTGGAACTTTCTCCTCCAGAAAGGATTACTAGCGAAAATATTCTAGAATGTAACCTGGACATAGAGAAACTTACATAAATAATAAATCAATATGGACCAATGGTAGATCATATTTTAAAAGATACTTCTGATTAACAGTTTGAGAGTATTCCTACGAATTTTCTGCACCATAGTTAAGAAACCTTTTAACTGAAAGTATATAGAAATTAAGAGAAAGTTGCTTCAAATTTAATGTCCTTAAATTTTGCTCTTTGATATCTACTTCCAATTACAAGTTTTCTCAAAATTACAAGGCATCTAGTTGCGTATTTCTCTAGCTAAATTAATTACTGTTTAACTTTAGAATTGTTAAATAAATAGTTACTAATTAAATGCTATATTTACTAATTAAATTACATACTTAAATCTTAGAATGATTATGATTCTTTCATAAATCATTTCTCTTCGTTTGCATTTTTAAATAATAAGAAAAAAAAGTTTTCTTTTAATTTTATTCTGGTATTTCATTTCGGTTATTGAACCGAATTTTAAGAATCATACCAGAATTTGTTACTTTAGATGTAATTATAATTTTCTTGAAGAATTGCAGTTTTAGTCAAGCTACCATAAGTTACATTTGGACCTGGTCGGGCCAATGTCCAATAATTGATATTATTTAAAGTTATAGGACAATAAGGATCAATAATAAAGGGTAACAAAACCTACATCCACTTTTCATTAACATACTTTCAAATACGATAATTTATTAATATAAATAAAAATAATTTTATGGAAATAGTTTCAGCTCTGCGGGTAAGAAGTTCTGTAAAACTAAAGCGTAATTTTGTATATGGTGCCTGTAAAATCAAATCCTATCTAATAAAATATTCCAATATAATGAGACTAGTAATTATCATGCATGTTTTGTGGTTTCTATTCATAAATAATTTTAATACGAGCTCTTTTTCAAACAGCCCTTCTCGAAAGTATCCCTTCTCAAACACAGAGACTTTCTTGTGTTTATATTAGTTAAAATAATATGTTATGTACAACTTCATACAAATTTTGAACTGACCAGACATGCACTTAGAATCACCATCAATTTAAGAGTGTCTGTAGGTAGCGTTTGTAAATCCAGCGTTTTGTTCAGAATTGAAACTTATTTTTACTGCACCATGAGACCGTGGATCTCCAGAAAATTCGTTTAGAAATAATGAACTTCAGGGATTGAAGTATAAGATTGATGCAGTACAGCAGATCTTTTACATTATTAGGGCACGTATAAGAAAATACTCTGCAATTTACGATGAAAACGTTCTTTTTTTCATTGATTGTATTGAAACCTCTTTTCCCAAGAGTCTACTTCACGATAATCGATTTGAGTTACTGTAGAAATATTTTTTGTCTGACACGGAAGAAATGAACGAAAGAAACAACGATTTCCAGAAAACAATTTTTTGAATTGTTTTGAATCTTATTCTGTTAAAATACCTGCTTTGTTCCCAATACTCGCAACATTTAATATATTAATTAAATAATTTGAATTTTGGGATCAAGATACACCAGAATCGTAGACTATTAACGATTTATGTTGAAAATGATAAAAATAATAGACTGTTAATGAATTTATAGTTAATAAATCAATACTGAGGAGACCAGCGGAAAAGCATTCAAAGAACAGAAATTTCAAGTTTGTGAGACTTTTAACAAATTACACAAGCCTGCGATGACTGTGTTTTTTAAATTTCGATAACTGATTCTTATGCATTTTTAGCGCTAAATCCAGAAATGGCCTTTATTCTTTACCATCACGTCAGCATATCGCAAATTTCAAAATTGTTAAAAACCGAAAAGAGCGAAAATATGACACATTAAAATGAACAAAAAACTTTTTTTTCTTATATACGCATATATTTCTTTTGGCTTATTACTAAAAGTTTTTTTAGCATTCTGAGCATTCTAAGTATCTACTAAGATTTCTCATTCTTCTTATTCTTAACGTACGAGGACTTTTGAATCAATTTAACATTTTGTACGTAAGTACCGACAGGAAACTATTCATAAATTAGCATAACAGCAGCCCTAAAGTTGTCCTTCCTTTCAATGAGAATACGTAATGGATCAATATCCGTCGGACGTTCTGTCCATTTAAAAGAGTGTTACGAAAATACAGAATTCAATTTCGATAAAATTAAATACTACGATCATAAGTGGTATACGTGCAGTGCTCTTAAAATATTATTGACACGCCTAACACAGTAAGGAGAATACACAAACTTTCCTTGCTTTTTATGGGGATGGGATAGTAGAGACCAAAAATAATTGCGTAAAGGATTGGCCAAAAAGGACTTCTTTAGAACCCTTGAACCTGGAACCAAAAATGTGCTCCAGAAAGCTCCCATAGATCCGAATAAAGTTCTTCTTCCACCTCTGCATATCAGGTTCGACTTGACGAAGCAATTTCTCAAAGCGTCAGCAAAAGATGGCAAATATTTTAAATACATTTGTAAAGCATCTTATAATTTTCTAACCCGTTATTTTAGGTTAATATTCTCTTTTCTCGGTATCATTTTTATTTACATGCCAGAATTAAAATTTCTAGAGAAAGCGACATTCAAATGAGGTAGAAAAAAGAGCGTATTTAAAAAAAAGGTTTCAGAGGGTAATGTTAGAGCGTGTTCCGCCTAGTTGAAGTTCACGTTGCTAAAATTAATTCTCACGATTATTATTCTGAGGCGTTGAGTTATTCTTGACATTAGGCTTGTTTATGCTGACTTCGGTTACAGCCAGCTAGTTAAACTGTAAAAGCGTTAAGTTCATTACTTAGTTTCATTAATTTTAGTTCATCCATTTTCTTTGATTTAAGCAAAAACTTTTGGTTTTTGCAAACACAAGTTGGTATCGTCTTCTAGTTCTAATTAAGTAATTAAGTGAAATCCCTGTCTCTGTGGTACAAGACATAGTGATAATTCACCAATTGTCTTTTAGAGTCTAATTTTATGCTACCTAAATAGGCCAGACCCTATAACACCTGTGACACATATCCAGCCGTAACAACCGCCTACCCAAAAGAGCTCTTGACATTCGAAATTTTCTCAAAGATTGTAATTTTGAGAAAGAAATGGAAGTTACGGAAAAAGGAGCCTTTAAAGACATAATAACCAAATTGCTCGGCAATAAGAAAGAGCCGAATTTCGAATCAATCTTTGCGAATATCTTGCAGAAGTACAAAATGTATGCTGTTCCATGAACGTAAAGGTTCACTTCCCAAATTCCCATTTAGACTATTTTTCGGAAATTCTGGGTACCGTTAGCGAAGATATATGTGAAAGATTTCATCAAGGCACCAAAGAAATGGAAAGAAGGTATCAAGAAAAATGAACTAGTTTGATGATGTCTGATTATTACCACAACCAAGATGAACCACATCAAGAACAAAAAACGAAAAGCGCAAAGCAGAGTATAAGCGGCCCACGGAAACTACTTAACGTATATACAAGCCACTTTCTCTTAGAAAGTCCTCCACGAAAGCACTCCTTCGCTTAGGTAGATATCCCTAGTGTCCTTTGCGATAATAAACTAAACCGAACCTTCCCCCTTTCCCTCAGCAAAAGTTTCCCCTCAGTTTCCCCTTCCTTCCTTTCCCTCAGTTTGGTTTCACCAGTTAATGGAAAAAGCTGTAAAGTCTCATAAAATACTACTTTCTGTACCCAAGGGATATTCTGAGGATTTCACCATAACGGCCTACTGTTTTAAACGAAAGAGCTTGAAAAGAATGAGAGTTTTTCACCACCCTTGCTAACATTAGCTTTGAATATAGGGATTTTAAATTCCTTTAATTATACTTCAGAACACTATAAACATAAATGCTGTATCTTTAATTTGGTATTCGAAGTCGGATCGTTTGTGCGGAAGGAGCTTCCTCTGGCCACTGTATCAACTGTGTCGTGATTATAAGGTGTCCGATTGTAACAACAGGTAGAAAATCAATAGAAAAGCTTCTAATCTTGTTTGCGTGATAAATGCTAAAATACCTATCACAAGCATTAGCTTGAAATATCTGATTTAGTTAGAACTAAATTTCTATTTTATCCTCCATATTCTTTTAACCAATACACAGATGACTGCTATTTACTTTTCTCTTTAAACGAATTTTTAACAAATATTTTTAAATAAGCAGGGTGTGAGAAATTTTTTCCAGGAACTTCATCTTCTAGAAGAATCTGGCTTTTATTCACGCTGAATAAATTCACATGTCACATGATGGCGGAGGGGGAGGAATTGAGAATTAGAATAATGTTTTTTAATAATATTACATTATTGGAAAATTATGATATTCAAAACCTGATAATCAAAATCAGCTGAAATTTACTTGATGAGCAGTTCTATGACCGCTCTCCATACTTGGGTATAAATGCTAATATAATTGCCAATTTAGTCCTGCCATCGTTTGTTATGATCTGAGGGAGGAGAATGGTCCAAGAATTTCGTCAGACTACAGAACCACCCACGTTCGGATATCCTAACGAAAAAAATTGGATATTTCCGTAAAATGAAACTGGTATACTTCACACATGTATTTTTTTAATTAATTTTAGAAATTAATTTTTATGCATTTCCCTAAATCTCTGTGTATACACCGTATATAAAGAACAAATTAAACATAAGAAGGGCAAAATACGGTGCACTAAGCAGTATACAAAACATAATCAAATACGAAAGCATATATATAAATCAATATCAAAATTCTGTATGCATGCTTTGTAGAATTAGTCTTTGAAAGAACGCTTGAATATTTCAATTATGTACCTTTTAAAAGTTTTGACTGTGAAAGGTTGCGTTGTTTTAATGGTGTATATTTTATTAACTACGAGCCACAACTCTGCATATTGACAGAAGCTTTTCTATTAAACCATAAAAATTTTCTTGACGATAGTTTGTCTTGTTGCTAATCGCATAATTCTGGAATCACTGTATTCGTATGTGAATTTGAACAACAATATCATAATACATGAAACCTCGATATAGGAACTCGCGCTGTAGCTGAACAGTATTGCATTTCATTTAAGAGCAATATATTAAATTAAAATTAAGGATGACAGAGATGACGGATTCCCAGTTAAAGCAGACTACCCGCACACACGCACTGGTTACTTTTTCATAACCATTTACTTGCGCGTTTTGTCTCTGAACTTCTTATCCAATCATATGACAACGATATCACTTTCGGTGTAAAAGAGCAAACAAGAATCATTAAATTCTTTTCAAAAGCTTTCGCCTTGTCTCCACCAGGTGACGCTCTCTCCAACAAATAATAAACTGTTCCTGTAATCTTCCTCAACCGCCTCTTTCTCAGACGCAGTGAGAAATCAATTCTGTTCAAGGCAGAATATTACAGTCTTTTCATCCGATGAGTGGATGCAGAGCCAGAGGAAGAAATGGGAATCATTACTAAATTCTTAATAGAGTGAATACATGTATTTTTCTATGACGCAAGCAACCAAGAAAGAATAATGGGGTTACGTCTTTTTAGTTCTATTTTCTGAGAGGGATTCGTCTGGGAAATATGCCAATGGAGACACGTATGAAAGGCTAACGTTAAACCTTTTTCTTGTGTGTGATCTGTTAGTGTTCAGAATTAAAATGAATATACCACGAAATATAGGACTACGAATAATGTTAAAGTCCAAAGTTAACACAGAATACAAAATGCTTTCGAAAGTATTTTTCACAAAATTAAACAAAGTGTGTCCTAGATTTTTCATAAAAATAACAAATAAAACTAATTAAAACACCTGCCATAGAGAACAATAGAATTTACTTATACTGCCCGTCTGTTTTATTACATTACGTATAACTTAAAATTCCATTCTTTCCTTCTTCCAAACTTCCAACAGAAGCAGAAGCTACAAAATTTTATATTATTTTTGTTATCTATTTACATGCATTTATTCTGAAAGCTTTAGCTCCTTATAGATGAAAAGTTATAAGAATTTAATACGATAACTTGAAAAGTTTATTTCAGTATCTTTGTAGGCGCAGTGTCTTAGTTTTTTATAAACAAACAGCTGCACAGAGAACAATAGAATTTACTTACATTGTCCATCTGTTTTATTACATTACGTAAAACTTAAAAGTTCATTTTTTCCTTCTTCCAAACTTCCAACAGAAGCAGAAGCTACAAACTTTTATGTTGTTTTTCTTATCTATTTGTATTCATTTATTCTGAAAACTGTACGTCCTTATACATAAAAAAGGTATCAGAAGATAACTTGAATAGTTTCTTTTATTATCTTAGTAGGTGCGATCTAGCTTCTATATCTATCTGCAGACGTTTCGTCTTTTAATCTTAGTGAATAGAATTCTTCGTAATAGCAAAACATTATCATGCTACGTACAGACAGAGAATATTCCCGTTTCAGACCAGGAGGAAAAATTGTTCTTAATTAATTAATGAATTAAGAAAGAAAATGTAAAAGAACTCTACCTTTTAGTGAATAAGAAAAAATATAGAAGTATGGACTGACCATACCGATAATTTATTTAATAGAAAACTCCTGAAGTGAGAAATCTGAATTCCAAATTCAAAAGAGAAAATTTTATGGTGTTTTCAAAATTTCATAATTTTAAGGGCGTTTGTTTGCTTATTTGAAAATGGCGAAGCACGTAGGCTATCTTTCTATAAAAAAAAAAAGAAATGAAGAAACATTGCTTTAAGAAAATAATATTACTTATTAAATAAGCATACCTTTTCTGAAAATATGAAAACTTTATATAATTTCTCAGGTGAGAAACTTTCGACGTAACAGAAATTCGTTTTGGAATTCACGCAATGCATTACAAAGAGACGTCATTATATCCAAAAGGTTTCACTAGAGCAGGAAGCAGAAATCATGAATGTCACCGCTTCATTGGCGATAGAACAGCGTTTCTCAGCCTTTTATCTAGCGCGTACCATGTAAACAAAAACTGAAATCCTTTAATACCAGCACTACATTTTACAATGATTATTTTACAATTTATCTATGAAAATATTAAATATAGTACAGATGGAGGACAAAATAATGAGAACACCTGTGAAAAAGTATGACGTATTTCACACCTGCAGTTCAGCAGCGCCACCTGCAATAGAAGTCTGCCACCTAGTGAGCGTGAAGAGGAAGGTATCAGTCTCTCAACAGCAGTCACCTGCGTTGCATGCTTCGATCGAACTGTCTGTGAGAAGTTGAAATGTCAGACCTGTCAGAGTTCCAAAGAGGAATGATAGTTGGAGCGCGTTTAAGTGGAGCATCGGTTACGGAAAGAGCAAACCTTGTGAGGTGGGCAAGGAGTATGGTATCAACAGTTATGACAGCGTACACGAAAGAGGGTAAGAAGACATCTTCAAAGCACAATAGTGGCCAAAGATCAAATCTGGCTTATAGGGATAGACGGGTCTTGAAGCGCATAGTAGCTCGAAAGCACAAGCAATCGTTATCCGAAATAACATCCGAAATGAACAGTCATCTCCAGGACCCCATTCCAACAAAAACTGACAAAAGGGAACTTCCTGCTGCGAACATTTATGGTAGAGTGACAATTCGTAAGCCATTGGTGACAGCAACTAATGCTTTCAAGCGACGCCAATGGTGCAGAGATCACAAAGGCTGGTCCCCACAGCAGTGGTAACAGATAATATGGTCATATGAATCGTCATTCACCTTATTTCAGACGACCAGACGCGTTTATGTCTGGAGAACGCCCAAAGAAGTGTTTCATCCTGACTGCCTCTTACCGACTGTGAAGCGTCGAGGTGGCGACATTATGGTATGGGGTTCGATATCTTGGCGCGGTCTTGGGCCACTTGTTATTCTGCATGGGAGGATCACATCCAATCACTTTCTAAGCATTCTAGAGGATCCATCCTTTTGTCCAGACTGTATTTCCTGGGGAGCGACCGCTTTTTCAAGACTATCCACACTGCTAGGTATATTCAAGAATGGTTCGAAGAGCATGACGATGCAACTGAACATCTCCCTTGGCCCCCTCAATCTCTGGACTTGAATATTATTGAACATTTATGGGCATATTTGGAGTCCAAACTTCGTTCCCAATTTCCACCTCCATCCGAACTTTCAGAATTAGAGACTGCTCTGCAGGAGGAATGGCTTAATATTCCTTTAAATATTGTCCATGACCTTATGCATCTATCCCATGTCGCGTTCAATCTGTACTTCAGTCAAAGGGTGGTCCAACCCCCTATTAATAAAGATTTTCCATTATTTCACAGGTGTTCGTATTATTTTGTCCTCCATCTGTATATATTGCTACTTGCACAATCTATATTAGCTCACCAGCGGCCGAGCGGTAAAATCGCTGAACACTGGTAGTTTGGTCCGAGGTTCGAATCCCGCGAACGGGCTGGCTGCATTTTCCCCATGTGTAACGTGTATACGAGCCAGTTTCCCTTAGAAAGTCCTCCACGAAGGCATCCCTCTCCTTAGGCAGATAGCCCTAGAGGCTTTGCCATAATCACACACATGCACAATCTATATTAAATATGCACACATAAAAAATAATAGATTAAAAATTGGTTTCCATTTTTTTTATCAAAATTTAAGTTATAATACTTTAATTCTAAAATTTAGTGCGTAATTTGGGCTTGTTCAACAGAGACCAGTTCTTTATGTCTGGTCTTATTTCACTTAGTTTTAACCGTAAATTAAAATCCCCTCTTAATTTTGTTCTCTATTTATTTTTCAAATATAACATGGAAGAAATCCTTGTTCACACAAATAGGTTGTGCAAAAAGGCAATAAAAATTAATTTTTTTCGTTTTGGCCAAAAGTTAAATATCATGTTATTTTTTAAATTTTCATTAATAGTTCGATGACGGAAAATTTTTATCAATTGTTTATTTCCGTCACGAAATAGAATTTCAGGTACATTTGAACAAAGTGCATTTCTAATCCTCGAGAAAATACATGTTGAATTTTTTTATCAATGAAAAACAATTATTTTTAATGTCGGATGCTAGTTCTTTTACTTTCAAATTATTTTCGGTTAGAAAATTTTTCAAGTGGTAAAAAGCCTAAAATATTATTATCCAATTTTTTATTATTAGCTGGTTTTTTTTATCATTGCATTTATTTTACTTCTAATCTTAATTTATTCTTGTAATCTTAAATTTAATTCATTTAACTTTCCAAAAATATCAGCTGAATATTCTAAAAGCGTCAACCAGAATTCACTAAATAAATCATTTCGCAATTCAAATTTTTAATCACAGAGAAAAATTTGAATTACTGATCGAAATTTAAAAAGACGATTTAAAACTTTGTCTCTGGATAACGACCTCACTTCGGACTGTAACAAAAGCCTTTTATGTTCAGTGCCCATCTCTTGACATCAAATCATTAATATCCTTGAATATAAAGCTCAGCTTTTAATAAAATTAAAAATTTTCACAGTTTGATTCAAAATGATTTTCGGGCATTGTTTTGGCTGCTAAAGCTTCACGATGAATGGAGCTGTGAGTGAATTTAGTTTCAGGTGCGACTTTCGTTATTTGAGAAATAACACAAGAATGTTTTCCTGTTAATGCCCGAGCTACGTTACTGCATACGGCAATGCACTTATTCACTGTGTTTCATTTTTTGAATAAGTGTCTTTTGAATACGTTTTACGGAATTTGCCATTTTGTGGATTCGTCGACTTACTGTTTCATTTGATAACGGAATATTATCAAGTTTATTAACCTCTTTTTCGTCGAATAATGTTGAAACGATATTTTTAGCTATTTTAGCTAAACGATATTTATTTCATGATTTCATGAAGTAATAAAACCTTTCATTAATTGTTTTATATTTTTAACTCCGATAATTTCCTATTAAAATATTCTTCAGGTGTATCCTTTCAATTGGCATGCTTAGATTCAAGATGTCTTTTAAGAAACGATAGCTTCCTACTTTGATTGAATAACAGTTCACCGCAAACAACATATTGAAGTAGAGGGTCCATTTCATCTCCATTCCAAGTAAACCCAAATGATAAATAACTTTCATTACGTTTTATGTAAACAATCTTTCTTTTCTTTTCAATATTCTTAGTGCTAGTAGATTGTCCTGGATCCATCACCTATGAATCATCACTTTTCCGCTTTAGTCAATCCTAGCCATTTTTCCATTTTGAAAATGTAGGTATATTTTAATATTTTTTCACAAATATTTAAATACACAATTACGAGTTATTAAAAAACAAACTACGATATTCTCAAATCGCGTAGAAAGTAAGGAATACAAAGCAACGAGAAGACAAAATGTCTGCTGTTAGAGACAGCAAATCGACTTAAAAAAATGATTCTAATTGAAAATAGAGCAATATGAGCCCGGAAATGGTGGTGACATAAAGTGTGAACATGCTAGAAAGTCGATCAACTGTACAAGAATTAATGAGATACTATTATCTTTTATTGGAACTTATTTTTATTTCCTATTAAATGAAACATCAATTTCTATTACTTCTTTTAAAAATATCATTTATGACAAATTTTGTTATGTCTATGGTTAAAAGAATATTTGTGAAAACAGAAACGCATTATTTTACTAAAAGTCTATGATCGGCTACTGACCTTGAACAAAGCTCAGATCGCATAAATTTACAGAAGTGTTAGAGAAAAACCTAACAGGATGTTGAGGCATTTAATTTTTTAATTTAAAAGTTAAAAATACTTTCTTTACGTACCACCTATTTTTCTCTTAGATACCACCGTCTGAGAATCGCTGCGATAAAACATTTTGCTGATACCGGAGTCGTTTCTTAATTTTCTGATGCTTCTTGAAAAAGAACGGCACTCGAAAAATAGTACTAAAGAACAATATCTACCTATACCAAGAATAATATGTACTCTGCTTTTGCGCAATTGCTTGAAAGTTCCTACATCTATCATGAGAAATATTTCTGAACCAAAACTATAGTCCTGAATTATATAGAATTAGATACTATGATTAAAGTTGCGTTCGTTAAAATACAAAGCTATTTTGAGAAAAATAGACACAGCAACAATATTCAAAGCAACTATGTAACGGAAACTTTTATGTTTTTAGTAAACGTTCGAAAGTACGTTAAGTATAAATTTATTCCTATTGTCGAGAAGCGATGTAGCTAATAAAATGAATTCTAAGCACAAAAAGCTACCATGCTAGCGAGTAGAAGATAGCTGTTCATAAATAGTTAAATAAATATGAATAGTTATTTTGAGAGCATTAACTCTTTTGGCAAACTTCCAAAACTGTTTCTTCGAATATTTCCCGCTGCATTCCATGTCTAGTTGATTTATTTACATCTACCATGCAGCTGTACAATTTTTAAATAATAGTGTAATCATTGGTTTAAGTTTTGAATGTCTTCTCTTCGCTTGCCACGCTAAGGGTATATATGAATTTTTTTTCCAAATGAGAGTAGTATTTATATAATTGGGAAAAAAAAGCTAACAAATGGTTGGTTTGGTTTGGCTTGTTGAGATTACGACAAAACACACTACGGCTATTTGCGTATAGGGGAGGGATGCCTATATGGATGATTTTCTAAGGGAGACTGGCTCGTATATATAGGTGGTCATCAAAATAATGGAAACAACTGTGAATAAAAATGACATTTAAGAATGCATTTCCTAAGCAATAAAATGTAATCCTAACTACCAGTTTTTTTAGGTATCTTCAGTGAAGTTGTATACGTCATGGATTTTCGTCGAAGCGTAAAATGTCAGACGTCAGAGAGTTTCAAAGAGGCTCGATTAGTTGAATCAAATTGTAGAAGCTCGATTAGTTGAATCAACAGTGATTGAAGCATCCGAGATATTAGACATTTCTAGAGGTACAGTGTCTAAAATCATGACAGCATACACACATCACGGCAAGACAAACTCGGGAAAGCAAAATAGTGTACGGAACGAGAAGCTGAGTAAAAGAGACCGACGGCTACAGAAGCGGAATGTTATGTTTAAGAAAATCACTGCAGCCAAAGTGACTGGAGAGCTCATTCAGCATCTGGATGCTCCAATGTCAATAATTACAGTTAGATCTTCATAAACAGAATATTTACGGCAGAGCAGCAATTCCCAAACCATTTGTCACACATGTTAATGCCAAACGTCGTCTATAGTGGTGCCACAACCCCAAAACCCTGGTCGATTTAATAAGTGGAAGATATGGTCAGATGAATCATCTTTCACACTTTTCCCTACAACAGGACAAGTGCACGTTTGGAGAACACCAGCACAAGCTTATGAGCGTGTTTTCTCTTTCGAATTGTCAAGCACGGAGGTGGATCCATCATAGTATGGGCAGCCGTGTCGTGGTTTTCTGCTGGCTCAATCGTAATTCTGCAAAGAAGGATCACTGGGTAGAAGTATGGAGAAGTTTTAGCTGACTAGGTCTTCCTATGATGCAAACCTTTCCTGCAGGAGATGGAATTTTCCAGTTTGATAATGCTCCTATTCATGTAAAGAGACTTGTTCAATCATGGTTTGATGAACATGAGGATGAACTGAAACATCTACTTTTACCCGCACAGTCCCTCGACCTCAATATAATGGAACCGCCATGGTCTGTTAGAGCGTTCGATCCGGAATCCGATAATATCTTCCACCAGCATGTCTCCCGCACTTTCACAAAATCTCCATGAAGAATGGTATAATATTCCTCTACACACTATTCAGCACTTGTATAATTCAATTTCCAGTCGAATCCAAGCTGTATTACATGCCAAAAGCGGTTCTATACCATGTTATTAAAGAATTCCTTATAAATCTAGAGTGTTTCCATTATTTTGATAACCACCTGTACCTTACACATGGGGAAAACCACGAAAACGCCCATGCAGCCAACCCGTTCCCGAGATTCGAACCTCAGACCGAACTGTCGATGTTCAGTGACTTTACCGCTCGGCCGCTGGTAGGCCAAAAAGCTAACAGCTGAAAGCAGTGTAGTAAGTAAGTTCGCCATATTTCACCAAGACATAGCCTTCTCTTTGATTCGATTATTTTGGATTACGAAAAAACAACCTAGAACTACTGCTTTAGGGTCCTTCCTGGAGGATGTTTCAGGAAAACTAACTTGAATTTCCATTACACATGAGGAAAACACAAAACTTCCCATTCAGCCAGCTAGTGCTCCGAGATTTGAACTCCAGCCGAACTACCGGTATTCAATGATTTTATCGCAAAGCCACTAGTGGGTCTTTTTCTTTGAAATCAATTTCTGCCTTTTATTTAAGACGTGCGAGAGAAAAGTTGACAAACTCCATAAACATGCACTTTAGCCTCTTGAGTTCTGAGATAATACATTTCAGTAATTTTTGCAAAAGAAGCACACTTAAACTTGACAGCTAGATGCAAGCTAGTAAGTATTTGTTGTTTTCTTTAACCCTTCATCAGACACGTTTTGTTGAAATGCGTATAAAAATTTGACGTTGATGGATTGTTACGTTAGAAACATTTTTATTGAAGTCTTACCAATATTTCTTGAAAGCTGCATTCTGCTGTTGTTACATTATGTTTTGTTACGCTACCGTGCATTTATCATCAGTTTACTTCCGTTTCAATATAAATTGCCCTGATCAACCAATGACGAAAATTCATAAGCCACCGGTGATCAAGAGCTTACGGGTTTTCAGCCCTTGGTGAACAAATTTTTGCCGACATTTTCGGTTAGAGTCAACAGCGCATTTAAGTTTAATTTAGTTTTAACAATCTAATTTACTGCATTTTTCCATATCAAAGGCCTATGGGTAAGACTTAGTATCCACAGGTGATCATGTCATAAGATTATAAGTTACCAATGATCAATGTGCTTCTGTTTAACTTAATTTAAAAAATCTATCTAAGTTAGCTGCACTATCCCATACCAGTATTCGTCAACCTATAGGTCACCGATGATTAAAGACCCTTGGCCGACACGAGGGCTTCAGTTTAATCTTAGTTTATAGTTTAATTAAATTTACTACCCAGTTCCCCACAGTGGTTGGCCAGAAATGACCATCAACCTACACATCATCAGAGACCAACATCCGCGCACTTCATTTCAGTCTTAATTTCAAAATCTATTGCACTGTTCTATACTAGTTACTCCCTGATTGATTACCATTAAACGTCTCTAAGCCATCGGTAACTAACAGCCTTGAAGGACAACATTATTGTCCGATTTAATTTTGATATAAAAATCTATCTAAATTTACTGCCATACAGTACCAAAGCAATTTATTGGATGATGAGTGGTCATCAATCTAAGCAAGATGACTCATACTTTGATACATGTCCTAAACTTTTAATTTAAAAAACTGTCTTAATTTATCCCACATCGTTGGTCATCATGGGTATCATGGTATCATGGGTGGCATCATCCCACATCGTTCGTCGCCAGTGATTGTCAGTTTATAAATCACTAATATCCAACAGATTTTATAAACGATGATTTCTTCAGTTTAATTTTAATTTATAAACGCTATTTAAATTTAATTCGCCATCTTAGTGACTTATAGTTGATAACAGTGGCTCTCAAATTATAAGTCACTTATGATCAAAACCCTTAACGATAATCTTCATTTTATTTCAAAATGATATATTTTTAAATGTATATCGCAGTCTTACCAGCAGCCAAGTAGTTAAAACCACTGATTACTAGTAGTTCAACTCTGCATTGAATCCTGCGAACAGGCTGCCTGTATGGGCATTTTCGTGGTTTTCCCCATGTGTAAAGGATATACGAGCCAGTTTCCCTTATTAAGTCCTCCACTTAAGCAGATAACCCTCGATGCTTTGCCATAATCACATCAGCCAACCAAACCCATACGTAAACGTAATATTAATACGAAGCAGCTTCTCTTAGAAAATCTTTCACGATGGCATATCTTCCCTTAGGTGTATGTACTTTGCCACATCCAAATAACCGAAATGCATATTATTTATGATATATCCAAATGATAATTTGTATGACTATTTGCAGCAATCTTTCATTAATAATACTGTTAGGAAATGCCCAGCTGCGGTAAGATAGCATCCCCAAAAAGCGGGTTTAGGGTTGCCAGAAAGTTACAAGGAAAGGTATTGTTGCCAGATGCGGCGCGAAATCGCTCATTTGGCGACGAAAGTAGCGATATGCCATAGAAGAAGTGAACATTCTAGAACGAATTCTTACCGGTTTTTCACAGAATATTCTTGAAGGCAGGTCAAAAGCTATAAATATCCAGCCTGTACACGAAGTACCTGGGCATCGTGAGAGTATCTTGAGTAATAGAGTAGTATGTTGAATTCAGTATTAATGTCTTGAGTTCAGAGATTAGCTTGAAAGCGACCGAACCGAGACGGAAGTAGTACTTTAGGGCTTTGCAGTAAAGCTGTCTTCACCGTTGTAGACTGAAGGCTGTGTTGCTGATTGTTTCAGCGTGTTTATCATAGTGCTTCGACGGCTGTAAACGTGGCTTTGGAGCTCTCCTGTGCAATATAGCGAATAAATTGTGTTTTGATTCTTCATCAAGTGTTGCCATCACTCTCTAGAAATCCACAAATCCGTAGAGCGCAATAATATATATTTCTGATACTGTGTATTCTGTACCTCACACAAATTATTTGTTTTTCATTATAAATTTTGACTAAAAGAAATTTTTTAACCTATTATTATCAGAATCATGTAAAAGAAAAAGTTCTTTGTCCTCTTCTTCTGCGTACGTTTCTCTCATCCTCGTATGAGTTTATTATTTCTACACATAAAGATCAATATCAGATGAAGATTACATTCAAGATATTCAACAACTAAATAAATAACTCGTTCATCATGCACATACTTTCCCTAGTGCAGTTACTAAAATTAAAGACTGTTTATAGATGTAATTTACGTTCCCTGCCTTCATTTGATTCAGGATTAGTATGGAGAAAGTGGGCTCGTCCTTGAATAACTCTATATTACAACCCTTAAATTCTCTATTCCAAACTCCTTGAGCTATCCTCCTTGAAATCTTAAACTAGTCAATAACATTTATACTATAAACAGGGTGTTTGAAGTAGATAATTATTAATTTTTTAGTGTTATTATTCTAGTCACGTCATATCATTTAATAAAAATATAAAAAAGGTAAATTTATGCGGCCCAACTAAACATCCTTAATGGCAGAAGTGTTTTCCATAGCTTAATTCAAACAAGAAATAATCGATCCTCATGCAATCAAAAACTTGCTTGAAATATCTTGAAAATATTTGAAGGGACATACCGAAGTGTAGTTAAAGATAGCGATGGATGTTATTTTTTCAACTGCAAATTTCTGAAATACACGTTTTTACTTTTTGCATTATATTACTCTTTCCAATAGAGCGTTTTTGCAAACATTAATATAGAAATATTGGATTCAAACTTTTATTTGCAATTATACCGAAATTCCAAATTTTGTATTTAATGAAGTATGCTTCTAATGCGACCCCCTAAAAGCGGCATTTTTTTCTCTTTGTTTCATTTTGTGAGAAACGTTTCAGACATATATTATATATATATATATATATATATATTGATTAAATTTTGTGTGTTAGAGCGATTTATCGGTAAATTTTTCGAAGACCTTTAGTAGGGTAAGAAGTAGCGTTTTAACTAGCAGTTTATCGTTAGACGACTGCCTGACATTTTTTAATTTTGTATTTGCTTAGAAGTTCTGACATGATAAAGGTGTCTCATTTGATATTTATTTGATTTCGTTAACTGCAGCTATAGATCTAAGACCAACCATTTAAGAGAAATTCAATCGTACAGGTTTCCCGGCTGGGAGACGGTATTGAAATTATTAAATGTAATTGATCTTCCATAATGACATCAGTAGCAAATTAGAATGACAAAAATAATCAAAACACAAAAGAAAAAGCCCTACATATACTGCACCGTTGAACGTTACCAAAATTGATACAATTAAGTTAAACACTTAGCATCAGAGAAAAACACAGGAAAAATAGTAAATGTAATTAATTTGCTTACATACTGATATTGATAAAATTCATGATGCAGGTTTAATATTTTTAAGGTTTCTTAGTTTAGTTTATGTTTGTATTAGTTTTAAACCTAATCTTTGAATACTTTATTGTCTCGCAAATAAAGATAAAAAACAACTGCGGGAAAAAAGTCGAATCGTTTAATTTCACACACACACACACACACACACTTCATTTCCGTGTAGCTTATTTCTCTTCATATAAAGCAGTGCTCCGCAACCTTTTCTCACCTGCGACGCACAAAAAATCTTTCTGGAATTTCGTGGCACACCAAAGAGTTCCGAGTTATCAAGGAAGTGCCGAAAATATTCAAATGCTGACACACTTACAATCACACACACAACCACACAACACTGAAATATATAAAATCATTTAAAATAGACATTATTAAGGAAAAAAATTGTCATTGTGTATTAAATACATGATAAAAATTGCAAAATGTCAAATACATGTATTTGATTGAGGCACACCTATATCCTACTCATGGCACAGTGTGCCGCGGCACACCGGTTGCGGAGCACTGATATAAAGCACGCGAATGATTACTGACTTGAAGTGCGTTTCAGATGATGTGGAGAAAATAAATGCTGTGGGGTGATAATAACACACGTTACTATGGCAAATGAGAGATACTGAAGTGCCTCTTTTAAAATAACAGACAATAGTTAACTATATTTGCAATATATAGCTGCCAAATCTTCGGCTCCATGCCAAATCCTCAATCTTACTCACTTATATACCAATCTGCAAAAGTGTTGTTTCGTGAGACGGAGACACTTTCGAAGATTTTAATTCTGAGAAAATCGAGTTCTCACTTAATAATTAGTTCTATTGCGTGCACTTCAGTTACCCTCATTTAGCATACAGAAAACATCGAAAAAAGGCGTAGACAGTACACGTTAAGTGAAAATAGCAAAAACGCAGATTCGACAATTTCGACGTTTTCAGGTACAATTTTACACATTATATAATTGGACATTTTCGTAAAATGCGAGGAAAGTTTAGGAAAATTATTTTTATGTCCAGCTTTCTTTGCAAGAGATGATTGCAAAAACTTAAATTTCGTGTTCATTTACTAAATGATCTGAAGTTTGCTTAAACTGATGAATTCTGGAGGCTTTATTTTATTCAATACTTAAACTGCAGTTTTAAGTCTTTAACAGGGGTTCTTAATGAGTTCAATTTGGATCCCATAGGGTTCGATGAAATTTCAAGGGGGGTCAATCATGATCCACCCTTGAAATTTTGATGTACTGGCAATTGATTTCCATAATCAAGATCAGATCGCATTGATTACAATAACAATTATCAATAAACTTGATGAGTATTGTTTATTGATATAAAGCTGTATCATATAGTAAAGAAGAGATCATATAAAATAAACAATAAAAGAGGAAGTGGATTAAAATTATTTAGCATATTATAAAAATCAGTACTTTTTTTTAATATATAAATTTTTTATGCAATAAGTGCAACATTAAGAAGGAATACCTAACAACACAAAACGCAATAAAAAAAATAGGAAAATCCCAAAATTGGAATGGAAAACAAGAAACAGGTTGAATACTTTTGAATGAGTTTACATTACCTCAAAATGTCATTAACTTATGAGATCAAGATCAGATTAAGCTTAAATTAAGAATTTGTATGCCAAATATATTTTTAATGCATCAGTGCAACAAGCGCAGCTATCACATTACTTTGAATCGAAATTTTGTGCAATTAGAACCTGTTATTTTTTCGAAAACCTGTTAATATTTATAAAATTAAAAATCATAATATTGCAAAAAATATTTAAACAATTCTAATAAATGATTTTTTTCAAAACTTTTGTTCATATTCTTAATCTAATCGTTATCTTTATGCGCAGTTATTTGTATTATGGTTATGCTGTACACTGTATGTTATAGAGGAAACTGTAAAGGGGTCGCTGAAAAAAATTATTCCTATAAAAGGGGTTTGTACTATAAAAAGGTTGAGAATCTCTGGTTTACGAAAAACTAATAAAGGCATGAAAAATAGTCATACATCTTAGTTAGTCATGATATTTAGTTGTGCATCCTTTTAGAAATACATTGTTTTCTTCGGCAATGGTGTGTGAAGGTGTTTGAGATCTCACATGTTACTCTGTGATCCTTCTTCAGTTTCGATTGCGAATTCTCATAACAGTCAATGGATTTCGACCAGTGCTAGCAGGAACTGCAGGTACGAGAATTCGCAGTCCCGGTACATTGTGTTTCTACCGCGACCGAGTTCTCAGACATGCTGATATGAATTCTTTCTTACACAAGACATAACATGACTTCTGACATAAAAATACAAAAATTAAAAGGAATTTCTGATTGACAAGGTGGTACTTCTGTCTTTTTACACTGCTTCGATGGGCTATTACTCTTGACTATAATGTGGATATGCCGCGAAAAACTAACTGTTTGCCACTGCCAGGGTAGTCTATCTTTCACACTATGTTCAGATTTATTGTGCGCGTATTTTATGCTGCAGTTATTAATGCGCAGCAGTGCACATAAACTTAAGTAAATTTATAATTTATTTAATGCTAAAATACATGAACTAATTACAGGAACTTTTATGTTCCAATAGAGATTACCTGAGAGGGGAAAATTAACAATTTATACACAGGAAAATAAAGATGTAAAAAGAGGCTTAAAATACACCTTTCTACATTTTTAGGGCTATCTAAAAATTTCGCAGATTTCTGATGGCATAATACTGATGCGTATGTATATAAGTTTGAATAAAGTCTCCTTTTGAAGAGACAGTTAAATCTATTTTATACTATCTTTTATCTTATGTAGTGTTTTCAGTTTACAGACATACGTAACTGTTACTCTCTGACTTCTAAGAAGGCTGATTGGCTTCTAAGAAAGATATGCATTTGTAACTGAAATATTTGGATTTCCCAGCACATAACTTCCGATAGAAGGAAAATTGGCTATAAGAGAATAGATGTCAAATTATAAAAAATTAATAGCCTTCTTCATTCATTTCTTTGCGACTCAATGCTCAGCATATCGATCATGAATTTCTAAGATTCGAGTTTGGTTCCAGGAAAGAAACAGAGGCATTTTGAACATGCCTGGCCGTAAACTATATTTTCCACAGAGACTATCAGACCCCACCTGTTTAATTGTGCTTAACAAAAATTTACATTTTGAGCAAACTTGTACTGTCACCGCTGATACTACAGTCTATGACCATCTACATTTGTTCACCTTCCCATGCGTATTTATAAGGCAAATATATTTTCTCATGAATATTCATCAAATAAATGCCTCTTTCCCTGAGTGCTACTGAAATAATCTGCGATGTTACATTATGTATACTCTCTTAATGCCATTAAGTTATAATGCCAAGAACAATAATTTTATTCAGCTAGTGGTCTCATAATATGAATGATATATTGAGATCATAAGCTATCAAAATCATAAAAAACAACCTTGTATTTAGCGTAGGTATAATGAAACACTCAATCGATTTCGAGGGCAGCTAAAGGTCCCTCCTCATCGGGAGAAAGAAATACATAGAAAGAAGAAAATAGGAGAAGGAGTCACAGAAACACGTGGTCCTTATCAGCACTGTACGTGGTTATAACTAGATTTTTAATCAGAGTTGCACTGGCCGCCTACTTTTACTGAGCCAGGCTATCTGATCAAGCATAAAGAAATATTAGCATAAAGAAATTTTTAAAAATCCGTTCAGTGGTTGTTTTCCATTATTTGAAGTTCAGATTTTGAGCGTAAGGTGCATTTGCCCCTCGCTCCCTATTTTAACTTCGCTAATATTTCCTTATGCTTGATCAGATAGCCTGGCTCAGTAAAAGTAGGCGGCCAGTGCAACTCTGATTAAAAATCTAGTTATAACCACGTGCAGTGCTGATAAGGACCACGTGTTTCTGTGACTCCTTCTCCTATTTTCTTCTTTCTATGTATTTCTTTCTCCTGATGAGGAGGGACCTTTAGCTGCCCTCGAAATCGATTGAGTGTTTCATTATACCTACGCTAAATACAAGGTTGTTTTTTACGATTTTGATTGTCACATTAGCGTGTTTCTCTTCTAGTTTATCATAAGCTATACTGATCTCACAATATGAATGATATACTGAAACCACAAAATGTCACTAGTATTTAAATCTTCCTTCCTGCTGTTTTAACAAGTCGTTTACCTCCCTTTTGCCATTCCTTCATAATCCGCATGATGGCGTTGACAGAATGTCAACGTCATTTACTGGAGCTTATCACCTGATCCATTAGTGGGAACATCTCCAGCTTTTAGAAGCAAACGGCAAACATCGTAAGTCCGCTGCATGCGGATGTAGGGGATATGAAAGAAAGGTCATTTAACAGCACGACACCGTCCTAGCAATAAAAGCTTGAAAGCCAATTCGTGCTGCGGGTTTCTTACGATACAAGCTCTGTGACATGCCATTAAGAATCGAATACTGTTCTTTAAGTATCTTGAGGATCATCGAGTCAATGCAGAGGTGAGGATGACGGCTTGCAATTAAGTTCTCCAATATAAGTTATAAACCAGCGATTTTGATTCGTGTCTCTATTGTGCTTTGCGAATGGATAGTGACAAGGGAGAATATAATCGATCCAATTGTTGATGGATCAACTGGGGTAAACAAATGAAGTTTTGTATTGTGAGATATTGTAATATGGTGGGATATAAATGTTATACGTTATGTTTAATCTTGTTAAACAAAAATTCTTTCTTTCTCAGATATGAGTTATATATATATATATATACGGCATTTGTAAAAAGTGGCTCTATGCTTTATAGCCTTAATTACTGATCTTGGGCATTTTCTTTCACCTGGAAACATTTTTAGCAAACGTCTCTTTAAATACGGTATTTTAGAATAACAGTTTTAGAAATAGAGGTACTTTGAAAACACAAATTAAATTTTTTTGAGGTCCCTAGAGAACAAAAAGCCCGATTTCAGGAAATACTCATTATGCTTTAATAAATTAAATGTAAAAATGCATCATGCTTTTACATGCAAATTAGTGAGATAGAGCAAATCAGCTCTCTCAATATTCAGCTATCTTAGATATGCTGCCACTGGTAGGGAAAGTCATTATTACATTCTAACCTTTAAATCTGCTAAGGTAATGCCTCCTTTCTGTTATGAGTCTGATGCTACCAGTAACCTAAAGAATAATACTACTGAATGTTATGTCATTCCTCAGCACTCGATGGGAAATGTGGGTGGACCCAATAGTAAACCAAATGTAAATCAGTTTCCCTTGGAAATTCTTCCAATAATGTCTAAAACCAAATAGTTCTAGAGAGCTTTGGGTTGCAATACACAAGATTACTCAAAATTATGACAATGATGACTAGTACATGATAGGCTAAGTAGACTATGTAACTTTTTTTCGTATAAGGAATAACATTAAGACCATAATAAAATTCAAGTGATATTTATTTCGTCGTATTTTTATTTGGTTTGACTCTCCGCTCTATAGTAAATATAGTTTTTAAGATGTAGATTTTTGACCAAATCTGCTTTATCAACATTTTTAAGACATATCTTGGTATAGGAACCAGAAGGCCAGTTATGGAATACCACGTCATAGGATCAACCTTAAAAAATCTTCTTGCGCGAAGGATTAAGATTTATCCTTTATGGAAATGTGTAATTCTACAGTAACTAAAATTGAGATATTTATTTTTAATTTTATATGTATTAGATTAAAATAAGGAAGGAATGATGCTCATCTAGAGCAAAGCCAATTGTTCTGAAAAACTTTATTTCGCTTATTATAAAATTTATCTGAAATGCTGTTTTTCTGTTCTTTTTCGCCTTAAATTTCTACTTGATGATATTTTGATAACAAGATGAAATATCCTATAAAAATAAGCACATTAAAATACTTCCAAGGTACACATCATACCACTAAAGTATTCTAAATGCTATCATATTTTATATAAGCGCTGTTGACTTAATTACTATTCGTACAACTTATAATTTGTGTTTTATTTGTCTCGGCTAATATTATCTCAGCTTCCATCGTCGAGCATTTCATTTGAATATACCTACAGTTATTAATGTAGTATGGTTGCAATTTTCATATTCTTTATGATGCAGTTATGAATAACTCTAATTATGCATCGCACGTATCTGCAAGACAAAGATATTGCCTTTCCTCCTGAAACGTTATTAGTGATTTTTTTCCCATCGAGTTCTTCAATTACTTGCAACTATGCTTTTAATAGATATAATCATCATCTAAAATGCGATTAGAAAGTGTTACTTGCAATCCTTTTCTTCAGAAATTTATATATAATTTTAAAAACTAAATTTAGGTCGACTCCCTTTCAATGCACTTCCCCTGGGTGACTAAACGAAATCTTGTCGGCTTTGCAAAGCCGAAATATGCCATTTGATCACCCACTAAAATAAACCTATTTGAAGACAAAAAAATAATGCTTATGCCAAAAAAATTCGAGCTTGAAAATTTAGTTTCTAACTGAACATTTTATGCATAAAAGTCATATTAAATGCTGAAGAGAAACAAATTCTGAAAAAGAAAAAAGATTTATCTTTTTAAAGTAACCTAAGTAAACTTAAAATGACAAAGGCATTTCTTTTGCCTCTCTTTTTTGCTTAAAATTTTATAAAGTGCTCTTTGGAGCAGAAATAAATGTTATTAGGTCATTTTGCTGGAATTTGCTTTTAGTAAAATAGATTTTCCTGAGATTCAATTTACCGAAATTGTTTACATCTTTAGGACTTAAAACATTTTTTTCTTTCAAAGGGCCAGGCATCTTGAAAAGCGAATACTTAACCTAAGCACGGAGATAAAGCTAATCGTATTCATTGTATACTATTCATTTATGCTATTCATTTTAATACTTTGTACTATTCATTGTATTTTGTACTAAGTACATTCTGTTTAAGTAAACTTTTATGATAGTTTTATTAATAGTTAGTACTGTCATTTTTACTCTTATTGAACTAGTACCTGTAATATGGAGAATAGATCTGCATAGGGTACATGGTTCGGTTTATTTGATTATGGCAAAGCACACAAGGGCTATCTACCTAAAGGGATGGGAAGCCTTCATGGAGGACTTTCTAAAGGAAACTGGTTAGTATCCATGATGAACATGAGGAAAAACATGAAAACTTCCCTGAAGTCAGCCCGTTCGACGAGGTTCAGAGTTCAGTGACTTTAACGCTCGGCTGCTGAGGGATACATCAGGTATACGAAGTCGTGGTTATAAAGGAAACCCACAGTCAATTCGAATTGAAAACTATTAATATACTAAAACAAATTGTTAATTTACAGTTGCAAGGCTTAACTTTTAAACGCTTTTCTTACCTCATTTAATTTATTGTTATATAAAACACAAAACTAATAAGTTTTCATATGCGCTGTTGTAACACATCATTTATTCTACTCCTGAGAGCTGATTTGTTATTAATTTTAAAATATTTTAAATTCTACTTTAAAATTAATGGTCTGTCTCAAATTTGAGTTAAAAATAAAATGATAAAAGGTGAGATTAAAGTACAATACTTGTTATTTTTCGAAAATTCTTCAAAAATTCTTGTTATTTTGTTTTGCATTTACAATTACATATTTTATGTTAATGAATTAGTGTTATTTTTTTTATTTTATAGGATATTTAAGGTGTACAAATGTAAAAGCCATAAGATCCTTTTCAGTGACCCAAGTTAAGGTTAATAACTTTTATTATTATTAGTGATGCTGTACTTTCTGATGCTTATAACATAATCGCATATTTTCTTGCAGCATACATAATTTCTAATAAAATACTGCACATTATTAAAAGCCCATAGTTTCTCATCAATACCCATTTTATTTTAAAGACAGTCATTTTATTGAAAAATGTATTCAAAGTATAAATTTTTATTTATCAATGAGTGTGATCTTTCATTTAATCCTTATGTTATCCTAACTGAAAAATTGTTTTCAAAGATAATCCGAGTTATCTTTTAATATTATCTTGAAATAATCAGCGTTTATCTATCAGATCAATTCACTTCCAGAATGCATTTGGAAATATAGACTAAAAAAATATTTGAAGTACTGCGTGGAACATGAGACAAATATTTTAAAGTTATCTTGCATATAAGAATATTCCATCTCCCTTAGAGTATAGAATTTTAGTTTTACAACAATTCTTTTCTTCTGCGCTGCCTTATAACACAAACTCTTAAGCAGCAAAATATCGGCAGATGTCGTGCATACCAGAACTCCCATGTATGAGGTTTTTTACCCATATCTAGTTTTTTTATTGTCATCTGGGTTATTAGGTTTTTTTCTTCCAAAAATATCACTTAAATGGGTTTTTTTCGATAATTTGAAATTTTAAGTCAAAATTTGTTTTTATTTCTTGTAAGCATAATAAAGTTCAATGCATTTAATAACAGTTTACAGTTTTCTTAACTGTATGTGGCAGCAATAATGATCATAATTTGTAATATTTGATGTTATTGTACAAAATGCTTACAAATGTAAAAGTATTTCACAGATTTTGGAGGGTTCTACCGTGTAGTTTTTCTTCGTGTTAATAACATGTTATGCACAGGCGGAAAGCGAATTGTACTGAATTGTTCGTGGAATTTGAGTGTTATTTGTTACATCTACGTCCGTGCTAATATAATGATACAATAATTTTAAATTTTATTGACTGTATATATTTTATGTTAATGAATTAGTGTTATTTTTTATTTTATAGGATATTTTTAATTAAAATAATTCTAACTAGCCATACTTACAATGCCTGAAACTTGTTCCCGCACAGAAACGAAGAGCGAACGGTGGAATAATCAACATTTTAGACATGAATGGTTAGATAATCCAGAATTAAGGACTGAGAAAGAAAATTAATAATTGCTGCAATCATTTCTAAGCATAAAACTCCATTTTTGCTATGTGATCATCTTATAGAAGTATTTCATGACAGCAAAACGAGTTAAGATGAAGGCGAGTAAAGTGTCTTTTCTTATATCTGACGGCATAACCTATCATGAATAAGTATGCATTTCTAATATATGCAGAAACAAATTTTCAATAATAATAGATGAAATTAGGCATTATGCCTGTAGCACTAGTTTTAGGTCTTATTGATGTTAGATACTTTGATATTCAAATACTTCTTGTTGTAGATGTGTTACTTGACACTCTTAGTGTCAAACATGGGGCATCAGAATACCTTTAAGTTGTAAAAGACACTGTCATGTAAAAACACATTCCAATAATTAATCTCTCTGGCATTGAAAGCGATAACTGTGCCATTATTTTAGGTAATAAGTGTGGGTCCAGTCACTGCTGAAAAAAGGCGTATCGTCTGCATTTAACATGGCATACGCTTGCCATTCTTTTGCATTATGTGTTAGTCGTCTCTCAGGATACTACCATCATATCTAGAAATATTTATAAAAGATATTTGTCATTATTTTTTCCATAGTAACAAAAGATTAAAAGTTCAAGATGTTATGGATGCTACTAAGCATAAAATCTCTAAATAAGCACAAACACGGTGGATATTCCGTGGCTCGGTTTGGTTTATTTGATTATGGAAAAACACTTTACATCTCAGTCACTAGTAGGCATACCACGGCAATGTAATAAAAATTGTTATTGAACGTTTGGATGCATTAGTTCTTTTTTCAAGTCTCAATCAAAAATGGAAAAATGGGTGGTGAAGAGAATATTTGCAATACTATGATTACATCAGGAACTAAGCATTTGTTGCTATTTTTAGGATATTCACTGGAATAAATAAATTATATGAATACTGAGTTTCAATCTGAGGATTTCAGACTGCACTTACTCCATCCAGTGGTTTCAGTTGAATATAAAATATTCTTAGCATTCTTTTATAAACGACGAAATCATTACTTCGTGCAAGCTAATTCAAATCTATCCAAGCAATGCAATGAATCATAAATAGATGAATAAAATATACTTCGATGGCCATTGTAGTCTTATTTAATTCAACACCACTTGGTGACAGAGAAGGCAGGCTTAAAAATGACTGTTTAAAATTTCGTTTTGAATTTAGTATGCAAATCAAAAAGAGATTTTCTCCAAATGACTATGAAATTGTCTCCAGTCTTAGTGTTTGAAAGTCAGTAGCGATGCATAATCATGCTAAATCGCCATCCTCAATTTTACATTTAGCAATATAGTTCCCTCACCTTGTAAGGATCTTAAGTTTTACTAACGTTTATTTTATTTTAAATCTTTACTATCACTTCTTATTTTCTACTTCCGGCCAGAATTATAAGAGTGAAGGTTTTTATGCAAAGTTTGTCTGGCGAACGCCAAGTATTTAAGTGTGGCCTTTTTGCCAAGCGGAAGAGAGGAAGCAGTGAGTTCGAAGCAGGCCGCTTACCTTAGAAGTTACGCAGTTGCTATTTGCCTTCCAGGCCAGAGGTTTTAATCCTCTTGATAAATTAAACGTATTGTAGTGTTCACAGTCTCTGTGCTACATACGCTTCCTGTTATTATAAGGCCAATCTTCCACGTGTATTATTCTAAAGTTAAATTAGAGTTTAGTTTTATTTTTATACTTTTACGTTAGACCCCGAGTGGCGGGTCATTGTATTCCGAAGTACGGAAGTCATTGTATATAGAGAAAAATAAAGGGTTTTGTATACCCTTCGTCTGTATCCTGTCTACTTACTACAATTAGTGAACATAGCTTTAGTAAGCTCTCTGTTCCTAGTCAGGTCCTTGTATGTTCCCGAAGAAGGTTAGAAGGAACATTGAACCTGATAACCTTGTTTCTGAAGACAAATTAGATTTGGCTGATGAATGGAGTCACTTCATTTAAATTAAAATTTAGATCTCTCCTAAAAAACCATGAATGAGTTAGGTTATTCGTTACACAATATGAAGAATGACCTCCAATAATTCTGAAATGAGAATTTATCTAATTTATGACAAATTTAACTATTTCTCCTCATTCTTCGGATATCGTAAGAAAATATTTTCTCAAGCAAACCATATCAAAACAAAAGTCACAAACTCACTTAAACTGGAAACTGGGAAAAACTACATTATGGCAAAACAGGCAATATATAAATCTAATTAAAATTGCTATATATGGAAGCCTAAATTTAAATTGATAAAAATAGTCATACAATGTACTTGTCATGAAAAATACCAAGAAAATTTGACAAACATGAAGTAAGGGGATAAATATTCTGATTACAACTAAAAGAAAAGTATTAACATGTGTTATGCTGTATCTTATTTATGCTGCTATACAATATAATAAAAACTAAGTTTTTTTCTGAGTTTATTCAAGTTTCAATCATACTTAAGCGTAATTAAGAAGTTTTAATAAATTTGTGAATATAAAATGTGCCGTGACAATTTAGGTAGTTTATACATTGGAAGAAGAGGTGCAAAGAAGAAGGTTCCTTTCTGACTAATATTCAAGAAAATACCATTTATTCGTTGCGTCTTTGAGCAATTTAGAATGTGGAGGTCAAAGGAGCATTTCTGGCCTTTTGTAGCGTTAATGATGCATACCTGCAGATAATAGGGACTATATTCTACTTCCAAAAGTATTGAAAACAAATATTGAATTTTGTTATCAGTTTTGTAATTCAACCCAAAATGTCCACAATTAAAGCATGAAATATGCGAAACTTCTTGATGTATTTAGCAGCAATATCCAAGACATGGTAATATGATTTAATCAATAAAGTCTTTCTTCTAAAAAAGCAAAATAATAACACTTAGTTGGTGAGAAAGGAAAACGTAGGTATTCTAAGTTTACGAAATGTCATCTTATATCACTTTGCTTTTCAGAGAAAACTAGACTTATTCCTTTCTCGGCTTACTAAAAAAATCAAAGAAGTTTTTTATGAAAAAGGTTAAAATTGGAAATCGATCCGTCCTTGTTTTTGCAAATGTGACAAGCAAGCAAAGCAATTGCTATGATGGATACAACTGATTACCCTTTCACTTTTTGCACCCTCGTGCTCTGCATCTCCGGATACCAGATCTTTGACTCAGTTTAACTCCTGTTATATCCCTTCTATGATTTTCATTAAAATCAGTCTTTTCCAGTTTCAGAAAATGACATTATATGAAATTTCCAAAATTGCAAGAGTTATGTAAATTATATTATAAACATAACTTTTCATTTAATTGGATTTTATTGCTATCATTTTTGCTTTTAGTGTAATTTTAGGTTTTATGCTTTATTTTGTATGATTTGATAGGATTGTTTATCCATTATGTTACATATTTCTATGTGCACGTATGTACAAGTATTTTCTATGTATATTGCGTATTTCTATGTGTACGTATCATACAAGTGATATAGAGAAGGAGCAAAACGTAAAAATATTTTTGTAAAGGAAATTGACGGTAACTATTTCCTATTTTACACCTTTTTCGGTTAAAAGTTATGAGAATTTTGGAATTAACGTAAACGAGAAAAACTAGTGCAAAAACTTCATCTTTTAAGAATCCGTCCGTTTTCATAGTTTCTCTGAAAAAGCTACAGTAAAACCTGATAGTTCGCCAGCCATTGGTTTGGAAGACCCGATAATCTGGGACCCGTTTCATCGACATTCCTGCCACAAGACAGCGCTGCTAGCATTTCATTCGGCAACATTCGGAAAGTTTTGACAGTTGTTACGCGTATTTTAGTTAGTCTGTAGAGTCATTAGTATTTTCTGAAGTAGGAAATACGAAAGATGAGCAATGCCCTTGCCGGAACTCGAATCTGGACCTCTCGAATACGCGCAGCGTGTGCTACCGTTACACCACGAAGGCATGCAGGAAGGAGATAGGAAAAACCTTATAAGTCTTTTAGTTTAAAAGTTCGCTTTTACATATCGCTTGCTTTATTTATATTTTCAAAATTGTGACTAATTGCTATGAGCCAAAATTCTACCAAAGAATACGAAAATGTTGATCATCCAGTGACCAAACACTCTTAATTTTTGAAAATAGTTGGCAGTATTCTTTTAAGGAATGTGAATGGATTGAAATAAACTATTAAATGACAGCTAAATCAAAGTGCGCTGATTTCTAGCTAGCAAAAGAAAGGAAGAACAATTTCGAAGCTGATGGATCAGCCGAGATCACTCGGGGTGACGCTGGTGAAACGTTAAACACGTTTATGAAATTTGCCGAAGAAAATAAAATGTATAATATTGGAGAAATAATAAATATTCATATTCTATACAATTTTGATTTAATTTGTTCAGTCTTTGACAAAGAGGCATTCAAACTTTATTCAAACATGCGTTGACTTAAAAGAAAAATCTAATTAGATATAATTAAATTATGAATAAATATATTTATTAACAAGTTTTCTTGTTAAATAAGTTTGAAAAATTATTACATGCAATTTGGGGGGCCCAGTATATTCAATAACGTGGAAAAAAATCGTTCTACGGCATTCAACAGTTTTATTCCGCTAATTTGGCATCTTCAAAGTCCGAACGTGCGCGATAACTTGACTTTTCTGCAATGCTTGCACACGTTCTTTCTTCTAAGTAAATATTTTAGCGGTTGAAATTATCGTTTCAGCTCTTCCAGGCGCGCTCCAGAAAACTCGGATTTTTATATTGAGGAAGTAACACCACATAACAAAGAATGGTGAAACCTTTTGTTTATTCTAGCCTGACGAATAATAATATATGACTTTCTTTTGTTGATAAGTTTACCAAAAGAAATAAAATAAAGCGAGAATGAATCCAGTCTGTGCTTTTTCAGTTTAGCATAACATGTGAAATTTCAAACAAAAAGTATCTTCCCTTGTTGGAACACTGAAGGAAAAAAAGGGACAGTTTTATATCTCTCGTACTACTGGGCCGATTGACGAAATTCAAATTGCGTTTCAACAAAATTTACCGCAGCTTAGTAAACAACTGAACTGAGATGTTTTTCTCTGTCTTTCATAAGCTTTTTAATCAGTCACAAGTAGCTTCTGGTAATTTCTACTCACGAGGGTTTCTGGAAACCAAAAGCAGTTAGAAGATATATATTTATTAAATGCGCGTGCTCCTGTATTTTTACTTTTTTGGCGTAGCTTTCTCTTAAATTTCGTCACGCGCTGCATCGCACGGAGAAATAAAACAATTTTATTACAGTTCTACTAAAAATAGCCAACTAAACATAAAATCCGTAACTATAACGACAATTGTGGTTTATGCACTTTGTTAAAATTATTTGAAAGTATGAATGATGACTTTTTCTCCACTTTTGTACAATGAAGAAAAGGAAAAGAAAATAGGTTGCTATAAATTAAGAAATTCGTCAAGTTACTTATTCTTGGCGCAAACTGAAAAAAAAAATTAAATGCGCCAAGCTAAATTTTTAAATTTCTCCATAAATTTCTCACCAAAAACTACAAAATTTAATATTTAGGCATAATTTGAGTCGTAGAATTGAAATACAGAAAAAAATTTGCATGTCACTTCTTAAATGTCTGATTTTGTATGAATATACCTATACTATATATAAATTTATATTTATATATGCTATATATAAATTTATATTGTTTATTTTTAAAACAATGCTATATATAAATTTAATATATAACCTAGATCGTGCTTTCGAGACATGAAAAACGCAATTTGAATTTCGTCAATCGGCCCAGTAGAACGAAAAATATAGAACTGCCCCCCCCCTTTTTTTCGAAATGTACATATACTTGTATGTAATAACCATAAACTTCTTTATTTCTTACTTGACCTGACACTTGATGGTGTTTCGAGTGTGATAAAATTTGTAGTCCTGAAAAATTATTAGAAGTTATCTTCATCATTATTGTAGAAGCTGCTTTGTCAATTGGGTTCCTCTTTTAATTTTCTTCTGTTCAAAAATGGCTTAATCGAATGGATATGAGAATAATATGTTCTAGCAAATACTTCGTCGAGATGTAATAATTGCATTATTTTTACTTCCTTTCAACGGTGAATATATGAAAGGAATTTGCGTTCCCTTATACAGAGCTGCTGAAACGATTCGAAATATGCAAGCTTTTTTAAACCCCTGATTGAAAACCTATGGTTTCATTTTAAGAAATGAATCCAATATTACAGACCTTCCTACTACTACAATTTCGGTCGCGTTATATAGCATTCAGTAAATAAATATTAATGGCATTTAAATTTTTATGTAGGTTTAGAGGGGAGAAAAATATTTTTCGCACTTAAATTACTCAAGTAAAAAAGAGAAACCGTCTCCATGTGATAGAAACTAAAATCATAATTAAATAATACAATTAAACAGTGTTTCTTAAAATGTTAATTAACATTTAATAATTTATATAAGAATAATTTCAAATTCCTATTTGTATAAATGCTAAAATGAAATACTTTTAAATCTACTACCATTATAATTTTAATTATATGGCTTGCAAAATTGACGATTCGCAGCTTTTTTGTCCGAATAAATATGGTATAACTTCTATAATTTTTCCAATTTATTTTCATTGCCAGTTTTCTTCATTATAGGGACGGATTTCTAAAAAGTTCTTAAGATAATAAATAATGCACCTAGTAGAAATTTCATCGTAGATAACACAAGAATAAAATTTTATTAAATTCGCGTATATTTAATTCAAGGTACTATGTTGTTGTCTAAAACCTCATTTGATTAATTTCTTATTTTATAATGATTTTTCTTTCAGAAAGCAGTAATGTTACGCACTAACTCTTACCCAATATCTATCCTGCATCTATTACTTTTTAACCAGTCAGATAGCTCACTATTGGATCGTTCTATTGAAAATCATGTAAAACAGAAAACAAGCGAAAATGAGTGGTCTTCGAAACAAATTATTCTACATTTAACTTTGCAAATTTATAACTACCTGCGAACAGAAAAACAAAACAATTTCAGTTTTTTTGTGCAGATATTTACAAACTCAGCTCTGAAAACAAATCGTTTAGAAACTTTTGTATTCGGCGACATTTTTTCGTATAATTTAATGGCAGAGGTTGTGATCTAACTTCGTATTTTGGGTATCCGATTGGTATTTTAATAAACGAGAATAAATTTTAGGAATACAGTTATTAGAATAACATTTTCTCCTTGACATCATCCAATCTTGTTACTCTTCTAAACTAAAAAGCATTTTCCTCACAGTTAAACTTTTGCTGTATTTGGTGCTTGCCTTTGAAAGTTCAGTCTTCCTCTTGAACTCTTTCATTTAAGATTAGAAGTTTCTGAATAGCATAAGTACGTATCTGTTAACTGCGTCTCGAAATGTCTCAAGTATTTTCACTTGAAAGAAATGCAGCCTTCCTTTTTTGAGATGTCTGCATGAAAGGAAAATATGAGTACCTTTTTTCCAGCTAAAACTAATATTAATTAATACGCATATCAGTAAACATTCATATATAAACATCTCATTAAGAACAGCCAATGCTATGACCTTCTTTTGCTGCCTAGAAGACACTGTTGCTATTAATCAAATTATTTTCTTGTTCTGTATGTTACTGCAATATGTATGCAGCTCATCATGGAAAAGCACGAGATAAATCTAGATGAGATAGACATGACCGTAGGGAATTTCATTGCATAGAAAAACCCAAAAATTCCTACGCAGCCAGTCTGCGGAGAATTGAACAAAAGAAATATTTGCTAATATTTAGTAATGTTATCTAAAAGGCAGCAACATTTCTTAGCTTAATAGCCAAAATTTCAAATAATCTGATACAGACGATGCACGCATTATAAGGAAACTGTTATATTTTGGAAGGCCTTAAAAATGTCTTTCATCAGTCAAAATCAAGTTCCAAAAATCAGATAAGTATTATGATTTCGAGATACAGCTCAAAGTTAATCTCTGTACCACTTTCGATAATTTTTTCTGCAGGTGACACAGTATACAAAGGCAACTTAAGTTATCCTGGTATTTAAAATAGGTAAAAATTATCGATTTCCTTCTAAAATTATCTTCAAAATTATATACGTATTGCAGTTCTTTTGTTCTAAACTGTATTTGAATTTCGCAAATATGTACTACCAAGAACATAAAAATTATAATATTTTGTTGATTGTTAATTTTTAATTTTGTTTTCAGTTCTTGTTTTTCATTACTTAAATTTCGTTCAGTCGTGACTGGTATATAACTTTAATTACATTAAAATAAAGTTTAAATAGCTTTGACTCTTAAGTGACAATTAGCAGGAATTTCTTGCTGTCTCAGCAATAAAGCTCTCTGATATTGAATTTCCTCTAAGTACGCTATCCGGATCTGCAGATTACCGAAATTTAGTAAATAAGGCTTGAATTTGAATTTCACTAGTCGCAGGTTATTTCCATATATCTATTTTGATTCGGGAAACCTTATTTCTTAGATGTTCAAGGGAGGTGATTTTTACAGTCCACAAATTAATGCTTGTTCTTCTGTCTTAGAATATATTAACCTTATTTCTTAGATGTTCAAGGGAGGTGATTTTTACAGTCCACAAATTTATGCTTGTTCTTCTGTCTTAGAATATATTTTAAGTTCTAAAAACCACAAAAAATGACAAATAAACTTTTATTTTGTTGTACGTTAAATTTATTTTATAAGTTATTTCTCCCGCCTTCTTAGCATACCTTCGTGGTGTAATGATCAGCACGCTCGGCGCGTATTCAAGAGGTCTGAGGTTCGAGTCCCGGCGAAGGCATTGTTCATTTTTCATGTCTCCTGCTTCGAAATAAACAAATGTCTCTACAGTGGTGGAACTAAAAATGGTGGTGGATGAGGATTCTCCACCACCAGGATTTGGCGAATGGGTCCCCTAATCTCCAGTTGCATTTTAAAAGAGAGGAGTGTATAAGGTATTTCTTCCGCCTTCTTAGCATGCCTTCGTGGTGTAATGGTCAGCCCGCTCGGCGCGTATTCGAGAGGTTTCGCGTCCCGGGAGGGCATTGCTCATTTCTCATGTATCCTACTTCGAAATAATATAATGTTTCTATAATTTTATTAGGCTTCTTGACGACGTTAATTTGCCTAGACACAGAGTGTAGTTTACGTTAAGACGTTAGAATTTAATCAGATTAACTCAGAGAAATTTTAAGGTCACTATTTGAGCCTTAAATTTTGTAAAGTCACCCTAAACAGCTTTGATAGAACGCACGTGAGAATAATCACATTCTAATACTGGCATTAAACATTTTATTTTTTTTTTCATCTTTTGAAAATTAGTTAAACAGTGTAATGATAATAGTCTGTTACAAAATTTAACTACCATTAAATCTCCATTTTTCTGTTATCTCCAAAATAAAAGATTATAGATAAAAAAGTATTCTGAATAAATATTTACCCTTCTCCTGTCGTCGTTCTATTTCAAAAGAAGCGATAGAGGAATTCAATTTATATAGAAAGCTGTTTTGCAGCAGTAATGTTTATTAAATCTATATTCAATAACATTTATAAAGTCATTCAGAAAGAAATTTACACTGCAAATGAGACAGTGTTGAATCAGGTCTCATCAGTAACAAAATGTGTTTACAGAAAATTTCTCTGAGAGTAAATAATAAAACTCACTGAATGCTAAGTGAAAGAGAAATGCTCGATTTTAAACTTAATGATTTAGTTTATTATCTACCTAACTACAGAGAAACCTTCAGGTTAATACTTTCTTAAGCGGCGCCCTTTTCTGAAATAAGCAAGGAAATCCGATATAAAATTCGAAATAACATTTATATCATTTACTTTTTCTTGTTTATCGCAAGTGTCAATAACCTAATTATTAACATGAAGCATTTCAATGAATTCACAAACAGAATCTTGCTGGCAGTAATAAAAGTAGTTTGAAGTAAGTGGAATTTCTGCCTTTGTAAAAGATTTTAATGCTATTTGAAAGAAGTAATTTTAAAATTGAGAAACATGTTTAAAAATTATAAAAGAGAAGATCTTAGGCAAATTACCCAAATTCCACGAACACTGTAAAGCCACATCAGCATCAAGCAATATACCAGTGAGGTCGTTATTCAGTAAATGTCATGCTCCCACCCCCCTGAAGGAGACTACAATACCTAGATTTACCTACCGCTGTTCACCTTAGAAGCGATTCTATGATTGTGTTGTCCTGGAATAAGAAACAGCCCCATCTACTAAAGACATTTAACTAATCGGTTTAAGAGTTAAAAACTACGCAGATTTTTTAGTTTGTATGGAAAAAATGGAATAGTAACTATTTAAATAATTTGCAAGAAAGGCATAAATGGATATTTTGTAAATGCAATGAAAATATATGTGATGCTACCACCGCTTAAACGAACACTTGGTAAAACTGAAAGGCAAAGATAGTAAAATTAGAGTAGCAGAAATCAAAACAGCTTCGGGTCATTATAAAAAGATCAATTTCAAGGTTATGTTTATTACTTTAAATAATTAATTTGTTTATTAAGGTATACTGATGTTTAACTGATCATAATGATATTTTAATTTTAGTGTTATGATTTTTTTTACGTCTTTGTTAAGTGATAAGTGACGGGGATGTGGGCACTGTCCCTTTACCATAGTGGTTAATCAGTACAGCACCACGCCCACCATTATTTAGAGAACAGCATTAACATATGTAACTAGCATTACAAATAAAGCATGGTACGATGTACATAGAAGGAGTAATTACATCTAGAAGAATATGATATAAACTATATAACATATGTAATATTTACAGATTGTTATGCGTCCACACTACCTTCACAAGTGATGCTATACCAGAGGTACATATACATACGCATACTAAAAATGCGTGCACATATTATGCGATATATAAGATAAATATAGTACGCTAGTTCAATATAGAAATGCGGATGTAATACATAGAGCAAAGCGCAGTAATGGAATGTACAGTCATACGTATAAGACATACGCATAAGTCATGCGATACAGTCAGCTGATAACAAATAACTTGCAAATTACTATATGATGCAACTACTATATGAGAAGAGATTACAATGTTACAGTTGAAAAATTAATACAACATGTGCATAGTTATATAGTGTTACTATTGTGGCATGAAACGATGTACGTAGCAGGAGTAATTACTCTCGGGGGGAGGAGATATAAACAATATAACATATACAGATTGTTATGCGACTAGATGACATTCGCAGTAGTGATGTTAAACCAGAGGTACGGATATATGTTGGACGATTTGTACAACTTGCATGACATGTGAAGACTATGAGCTAAATGATACAATACAGTTACCATACAAAGTGCAGGTTATAATATTACGTACAGACTGATTATAACAACGCTGTTCATGTGAACTACAACATAAAATAGAATAAATATATATCTGGATTAACATGTTACTGATATTCTGGAGTAAATACATTCAAGGGTATAGTGTACATAATGGCATTCAAAATACTATATACAAGTTATATAGCACATTAATTACCATACAAATTACGAGTTAGAGGATTACTGAAAAATAAATTATTACATTTCAGTTGCGTCTTTGTTGTAATCAGTACTAGATTTGTTGGTTTAAATATTTTATTGTTTAATTCCCAGTTACTAGAATGCATTTGAATCATGGCAAGTCCCGGCGCTAAGGTGTAAATTGCCATCTATGTTAAAAAAAAGAAAGAAAAGCATGTGTCTATTGTGTTCGGGTTTCTGTGGAGTATAATGTTAAATAAGTATGCGATACAATCCCAAATGAGTGAGCTGGTTTTCATATCAACCGTTGCCTTTGAGTAAGTTTACGAAATTTTTTTAAATGAAAACTAAATACAAATTACAAGTTTTTAACTCTGTACCAGATACGTAACATACGACGATTGAAATATCATTCATTAATTAGAATAAAATTGTAAATATCAATAAAACTTCGATAGGTGATAAATTAAATAATATATATCGGTTACATACGTTTGTAAGGATTGTTATTTTTTCTAGCAGTTAAATTTTGAGTTAAAGTTCCTTTCCTATCACTTCTTAATTTCAACTCACAACTTCCGGCCAGAACGTATTTTTAGAATCACGTTTGAATGCAAATTGAGGAAGAGCGGTATTTAACGGCGAAGTTCTACTGTCTTAGTCAAAGAAGAGAACCAGTGATTTTGGCTAGCATGCGACCGCCTTTTCAGGCTACTCTCTCTTAAGCTATCATTACGCTCGGCCGTACTTTAGGCCCTTGATAGCTTCGTCGTTAAGGGGCCAACTCGTTTACAATTTCGAAAGCTTCAGCTATATCTTTTTAGTTAAGATTAGACAAGTTAATTTCTTAGTTTTTGAGTTCATGCCCGAGTAGCGGCTTTATTATAAAACTCCAAGACGTAGTTCTGTTAAACTTTAATTTGGAATAATAAAGGGTCTTTAACCCTTTTCAAGTCTTAGTTACTGTCTCACGAACTCAAGCCATCATTCGCTTACCAGTTCTTAAGATTCTTCAAATTCAGCTGTAACTTAAAAGTACACAATACAGAATCTTACACGTTATAAAAAATAATTAAACAAAGTTTTATTAAGAAGTGAAAGTACTAATTTTAAATCGCTCACTTTTTTAATCAGTAGCACATTGAAGTCCCTGCTTTTTCGGATGGCACAGAGTGTCCTTTCACCATCGATGGGGAATGGCTGATATACTTTGCACTTTGCAAGTCTCGATGCTACGTTTTATGCTGAATTTTAGCAAAGTTGTATATAGAAAATCTTACAGAAAGGAAAAGGACCTACCTTCCTTATTTTAATTTTTTACATCCTTGTAACCGCGAAAAATTTCGAATATCATATTTCAACGAAAATATCAATTGTGACCTCTATCGAATGCAATTTAACGATGTTTTTGCATGACATCTGTACGTAAAGACAGAATAAAGGACTTTTTTCCCCCCAAACGAATTATAAAACTGATTTAAAATGGATTGAGAAGAGAATTTTTCCGTCGCATTACATGTGTATGTATCTCGCATAACTCAAAAACAAGTAGCTCAGAACGTTGAAATTTTGTATATAGGACTGCTATAACATGTACATGTGCATCTTCTAATTTGGTTGCAATCGCCCGCACCAAAAGTATATAAATTTATATATATCCATTCTGTTATTCGGCTCAGTGAGCTCAGTTTCTTTGTTCTAATATGTTTGAATATGTTTGTAAATTGTGCATTTTCTGCTTTAAAAATGTTTAAATTATGTTGCTCTTATCTTCCGGATAAGGTTTTTATGACTTTAGTTAACCGCATGTTATAGTTGTAGAATTATTAACAATTCAAACGGCTAAGCCTAATTTTTTACCACAGCCGCCATATTTTTTTACATTTGAACCTTAGCAGAATATTTGATTTGTTGCCAATCTAGAGAAACTAAGCTTCGCAACAACAGCGTAACGTCTGCTTTTATTATTGCGAATTAAATTATGCTTAATCCATTCTGGACTTATCATTTAAGTTATTAAATTATGTCACATATTGACTCAGCATAGCGTCGACAACAAATTAAGTCAGTTTCTACGTCTTCAGTGTCTTTTTGCCGAGTGAGAATAAAAGTAAACTTTCAGTTTTGTGCACCGAAAAATCTGCCTTCTTGCCCCTTGGCCGAATTGCTTTATTTTGCGTAGAAACTGTAATTTTAACTGTCAAAATTTTTTTAATTTTTCAACTGAGTTTGGCGTTTTATGTTTCCCTATATGTTTCAATTTTTAATAAAGATATTTTTAGTTTTTATGTATTTTTGCCTTGTCGCGAAGTGAGAACTGAATTAATTGAATGAGAAATATATCTCTAATGAAATTCGAGGAAATAAGTTTAAATGAAAGGCAGGACAAAATGTGTATAATTTTAATATTCCGTACAAGGAAGTCATGTGGTGCACACATCAGATTTTTTCTTGTTATATACTAGACTGGACGCAATGCAAATAAGTCTCTATGATCTCTCTATGATCTATTGTTTTCATTATTCGAATCAATTCATCAGAAATCAAAAGTATTGATATCCTTTGTTTAGTTCTCTTGTTAATAAAAAACAGCAATTTTACATGAAATGAGCTTAAAAAATAATGAAAATTATTATATGTCTGTATTGTTGTTTAAGCAGAAATAATGCATGATTATAGAATAGATATTAGAATCTAGAAGTTGTATGTGTACGATTTAGAATACTAATTACGTATAGTATAGTACATGAGGAAAAGAATCATTCAATTTTATTAATTTGAAAATTTCGTAATCAATAAACAACACCCACTTTCTTATCGATAATACATGTCTGTCTATCGATGGTGACAGTTTTTTACATCCGAAATAAGGCCGAACTCACAGGGATTACATCCGAAGGATAAATTAAAGTACTATGCCGAATGGCATCGTTTCGAGAATCTACTAAAAAAGAGACGAAGACTATAAATTAAAAGTCATTCGTTTCGTATAATGGAAACATTTTTCAAGGACTTTGGTTTCTCTTTTAGAGTTGTTTCTAAGATACAATGCGTAAGAAAAGTATGGGCAATTGCCTATAATTTATCATATTAGCTAACAAAGAAAATGCTTGACAATTTTAGGTGGGCATAACAAACACAGGAAGTAATTAACACACAAATCTAATGAAACTTTCATTTTAATATGCCTTTTACGTAAAATATACAATAAAAACATAAATTTGCATGTCAAAAAAGTATTGGCAACTTTCTAACTGCTATGCGAATTTTGTTATGTTGAAGTCACGTATTACGGATAAGAAACCCTGCTAGTATCAAGGCTGCAGTACTCTTTTAAAACGTTATTTTCCTAATATTGTGATAAAATGGCTTCGATGTCGAAGAAGTTGGATGTTTATATTAAACACGTAATTACTCGGCTCAGAAATGATGGTTTAACTTATTGTGCTATAGGAATATAACTGAACATAAGTTTATTTACTGTTAGAAGTGTTGTAGAAAAGTTCAACGAGACAGAATCGAAGGAAAATAAGATTGGAAGTGGACGGCCTGGAATATTTTCTGCAAGGGAAAAACGTGGCATTATCAAAGAGATTAAGAAAAACCCTAAAATAATTGCACCCTAGTTAGCCAAAGATGTTGCTAATACTTTGCATAAAAATTTTAAGTGTACAGACTATATGGAATATTTTACATGAAGGAAGGTATTATGAATGGCACCTAGAAAGAAACCTTTCATTTTTCGAAATAACCAGGAGAAAAAGATTGGATTTTTCAAAATCTCATGTTAACTCATCAGACGAGGTTTGGAACACAGTTATTTTCTCCGATGAATCGAAGTTTAACATTTTCTGGAGTGACGGATGATAATATGTGTGGAGAAAGACAAACACCAAACTGTAAAAACAGCATTTAATACGGACTGTAAAACATGGTAGAGAGAGCATTGTTATTTGTGCCTGTATGGCAGCATACGTTGTTGGTAACCTGTACTTCCGTTGGTAACCTGTACTTCATTTGATGGTACATTGATGGTATTAACAGCACGTACGTACATTGACATATTGCGCCGTAACTTGAAATTCAGTGCTCAAAAGCATAGGAACATCATTCGTGTTTCAACAGGACAATGCCACTAAGCATACAGAGAACCTCACCCGGGAGTGTTTACTGTATAACGTTCCTCGCCTGTTGAAGACACAGTCTAAATCGTCTAACATAAATCCAATTGAAAATTTATGGTACAAATTGAAACTAGAAGTAAGATGACATAAAATTTTGTGCAAAGATAAAATTAAGCGTACACTCCTGCAAAAAAGGAATAAAATTCCCAAAAGTACGACCAAGATATTTTCTCTATAAGAAACAGATTACAAGCTGTTATAAATGCTAAAGGTTTGAGTACGAAATATTAAATTTTGTTCCCACATTTTGCCGTATGATCTTGCCAATACTTTTTTTACATACAAATTTATTACCTACCTTGTTCGTTATGTGCAGCTAATATTGTCAATCATTTCCTTTGTTAGCTAATATGATCAATTATAGGCAATTGCCAGTACTTTTTTCACGCACTGTATGATCGTGTCAGCGAATTGTAATTTTCTAGGAGAGGATTTTATATTTATATATAAATAATATACATTCTTCGAGGTATAATAAAATACTGTTCTCTTTTTTAAAAAAAACTAAAGTTTTGAGTTTAGTAATATTTTTCCTTTTATTACCTTAAAAATATTTTTCATTTTTTTATAAAAAAAATAAGATAACATGAAAGACTTAGTAATACTGATAAAAAGAAATTACAATAAAAGTTAGCGCCAAAGTATGCAGGATAGTAATCTAAACGATTTTGAGTCAGACAACAGAATATATGCCGTTAGGAACATCTTTTATTAGTTAAAATAACGTTACAGATTTTTAAAAAGTTCTCATTTGGATATGAATTACATGCGAAAAGTTTGATGTTAATTAGCAAATTATCTTATTACCGATGCAACAAATTATTAGTTAATGCTAAAAATTAAGCGTAGATATGTTTGAGAGAGATAAAGTTTTTGGTAGCTTGTAATTCTATAACTTATTCTTCCTCCTACGTTTATTATCGATTTTAGCTTCTATAGCGTAATTGCCCCGTGAAAATACTAAGGCCTGAGTTAAAGCTTATGTAAACGCCTGTAACTTTATGTTTAATATTTTATTGCATTTTATTGGATTAGAATACTTTTCAACGTTTGTCGGCAAGCAGCAGCTTAACCGTCAAGTTGATGAGTTAATAAAAAGTTTAATTCAAAACCTTCATTTGAGTTTGTGTTGTTCAACTTATTAAAAGTTACAACAAGACGATAAATCCTCTAAGATTCGTTATTAAATGTAAACTCCTAGAAAGGAGTTTACATTTAAAGCTACGGAAAACCATACAGGTATTAAGAATTATAGTATTTAGGTTCACATTATGCGGAAGGTAACCTCAAGGATTATGGTCACCGATTACAAGTTGATAATCATTTGTGGTCAAGCTAATTGGTGGCCAATGGTGACGATAGAGGAATTTAGAGGGGTATTTAAATTTAAATTAAGTCCAAGCGTAAGTGACATACAGAAAGCAGGTCACTGGAAATAAAATTATAGGTTATTCAGCAAACATAATTTTAAATAAATTTTAATTTTGAAAAATGAAGCATATTAGTGCTGTTCAAGCGCAATGGTCACCAGTGGCCTACTGGTTGATGAACACTTTCATAACGATAGGCCACCGGTGGGACACAATGAATTTAATTAGATTTTTAAATTAAAAGAATACAGCTACCTTTCGAGGCTGTTGATCACCAGTTATTTACAGGATGAAAGTCACTTAGAGACAAACCATTGAATCACCGTTGATGCGAAGAGAATTAAATTTAGATATATATGTATTAAAATTGCATCAAAGGTCATTGATGCTCTTCCATAATGCTTTTCCCAAGAGGACTACAAGTTAAATGTCACTGGAGGTCAGGATACAGATCTCCGAAGCGGATCGGAGCAATAAATTTAGGTATGTTTTAAATTAAAATTAATCGAACCCTTTGACAGTTTCTGGTCGCCTGTGGTTTTCGGTGTTGTTGATTTTCAGGACCTGAGTCATTTGAAGTCACCCCGTAAGTTATCAGCAGAGGACTGTGCAATAAATTTAGACAGCTTTTTAAATTAAGTCAAAGAACACCCATGCCCTTCAAGACTCTTGATCCCCGGTGGCCTATAAATTAAAGTTTATTTGGGTCAACCTGCAGATCATATTGTGGAGCAGTGCAGTAGGTTTAGATGGATATTTAAATTAAAAGTAAATCGAAACGCACCTGCATCCGTTCAATGTTGTTTGGCACCAGGACTTGTTAAAGTTCTTATTTATCATTCGCCTTCAGGCTGAGGGAAATTTGGAGTCAACTAACTGATCATCAGTGAGAGGAGAGTAACGTAATTTAGGTAGAGTTTTGAATTAAAATTACACATAAGCCCAAAACGGTGCCCAATAAAACTCCATATGGACTTCTGTGTAATTTTATCTGTAGGTTACCAGTGCACATGAAGGTACCAGTAAATATAGATAAAATTATACTGGTGACCTACCAGTTGATTGTACCTAGAGGTTAACCCATAGATCTTTACTCTGAGGCACTGGAGTCAATTTAAGTAATTTTTAATTAAATTAAACTGAAGGACAAAGGAGTTGCTATAACAGCAAGTGTCTCTGTGATTTAAAAATTCTTCGAAGGTAGTGACCCTGACTTATGATTTCTGGTGTTCAGCCCATAAGATCACTATTATGAACCAGTTTAATAAATTTAGGTAAACATTAAAATTAAATAAAATTTAAAGACATCAATGATTCTGAAAACCCATGGTCACCAGTAATGATCAAGAAAATTGATCCCTGGAAGCATGTGTGTTCAGTCCCCGATGTAAGTTGATATATGGATGTTAGAGTAAATGTATTTTCCGAAGCAATGAATTGTAAACATTTGATAACGAACTGTAACTTTATGAAACTATAAGGCAAAATAACAATCCAAAAGCTTTGAAAAGATTTCGCTAATGAAGCTTTTAATGTCAAAAATGTGCTTCTTGCCGTTGAATGCGAACCACAGTCCTTGTTTGCAACCTACATGCAACTAAACAGACTGCTTCTTCCAAAATTCAAAATTTAAATAACATAAAAAATATAATTTTAGGTTCGTTTCTCTTAATTTTTTCCGAATAATATGTGATATATGTTTGTTAAGGCACTCATTTTGAGGTTCTATGTTAACGCAGAGTTTCGGTAAAATCAGTGAGACCGAGGTCAGTTTTCCCTCCTTCTCGTGAGAAACGAAAGTTTTTATGTTTCTCAATATAACTAGAATGTTGAATAAACTATAAATTTATTTCATGTTCGATTAACTAAAAATCAGCTCTTGCAATTGGAAATAAAATTTGCACTGCAGAAAAAAGGAAATCTTCCTGTTACAACGTATGTAACAAACATATACTGTAAGCTCGTAAGGAATACTTATGATCTCGATTGTTTCAAGCTTTGCGAGCTGTAATAAACACAATTCTGCCCACAAGCTTATGAACCTGGATTTTCCTCCTAATTATACTGCTTCTTCTGACTCCGTTTCAAAATTCCGAAGCGTCGAAAATAACTTCGCTTGCTTTTCAGCAAACTTCGATTAAAAGAAGCCGACGAAAGTAAGTTTCTAAACACGCCCTTACCATCATAATCTCGCTGCTTAATTAAAATGAATAAACCCTCTAAAAGAAGAGGAAGCTATTTCTTTTATTTCACTAAAAAAATGTAGTTCAATTAGAGGAAACCACTTGCTTATATTGCTATCTTGAGTAAATATTTCGACACATATTTTCATCACCTTTTAATATGATTAGTCTTTTTCCCTTCAAGAGGAAAATGTATATTCATGAAATTAGGTATTCATGGAATTGGTATTCAGTGAGACTAGTAATTAAATTCGAAACGACCTTATATTCTTAGTGGGTTGAGTCGTTATGAAAGCAATGATTCTCTGTGGGATGCGGATACAACGCAGTACAGTTAAATGAGCCTTTCCCAACCAGTTTTTTCATCAATAGATATATACAACATTCGAAAGGTCAAAGCTTAAATAAAAATTTAAGCTAAAATAGTTAGGCCTCTTTCTGGATAGATGCCCGTTTTTTGAAACTTCGTGGGAAATGCATGAACTAAAATTAAGTCAACCTTTCAGTCATGGAAATATGTTTAAACGTCTAGTACTTACTTTATTGAAAGTAAGGTAACCTATCGAGTGGCAATATATAAAATTCTAGGCTATTAGATATCCAGAAGCTAGTAGCTGTTTCTAAACTAAATAGATCTAAAACTTGTGTTATGTTAGTTATTGCAGCATCCTGAACGAAGGTAGCTAATACGATATAATCCGAGAGACGTGCTTTCTATTTAAGAGCTGTTAAGAATAACTAGTTGCGCTACTGCTAGTGAATATGGATCTAGTAATGAGAGATCAACAACTGCGGTAAGTGAAGGGTTCAGTTCAAAAATGGCGTAACTCCACTTTTCACATAGAGAGTTAAATGTAATTCGGAGCAACAAACTTTTAGTACTTCAAAGTAAACAAAATTTTGCTCACAGTTCTTGTATCTATTTCTTTCAGAACATCAAAGAGGTCCATTCCTTTACTAAAAGAACTCATCTAAATTAAATGTATCATTAAAATTTACTGTTGAGGAAATCGTATCATCTTTTGAACGGCAAACGTATATTTTCAGAGAACTTCAAATAAAAAATATTTTTGCCACTAAATTCAGCCTGCGTTTTTTAAACCGCCAAGTAAATGCACCAGTAAAATAACTTAGCCAACTTATTCTACTGAATGTGCAGCCTTAGACTACGTTATCAGCATTTGAATTGAAAACTCTGTTATTGTTTAATTTAAACAGCCACGAGTGCTAGAATAACAGCATCATATGTAACATAAATCGTGCCTTATATTCAGTTCAGATGCAAAGTAAAAGGTTATTTTAAACCTTCTTGAGCACTCGGTGAGTTGTTAAGACCTAGCAGTAATTCGCTATCTTGTCTAGCAGAATCTGCAGAACTTAACTTTAGTTTCCAGATCATTAGCAACCCTACAAACTTGTAACTATATAGTACTATTGTTGAAGACTATTTTGTATTAAAGAGAAGGAATGATACTCAATAATGTATTAAAGACAAGGAATAATATTTAATAAAAAAATCTGAAAGGTTTCAGATTTTAAATTACGACCAAAGGGGCGTTTTTTTAACGTTTTGTGTGTTACCTTTATTTATTAAATATCACGTTCTTCGCACTTTTGAAACCATAAACAGTTCAATAGCAATGTCGAAAATAATTTTAAAAATGAGCATATCTTTAGGATTTCCGATACACAGTTCGGCACGCTATAGATAAAAAGGTTCCCCCCCCCGTACAGTGTTGCCATTGCTGCTTTAAATCGTTGAGGAATTTCTTAATAAAAAATTCGTTAAAGTCTTACAAAATATGAAACCGATCATAAAACAAATTCCAAATTTCAAATTTGATCTTCCACAAGTCCATATTCGTGGGAGGATTCCGTCATTCAAAATTCGATGGCTCTATGTACCGTTGTTTAATCACAATGCGAGAAATATACATACATTTATGCAGATTTTTCATTGCTTAATTTCTTCAAACATAATGCAGGACTCTAACATTTGGTGGCAGCAGTTTGAAAAGCGAAACGGACATTTATAGTGATTCAACGCAAAACGAAAACAATAGTCCTTCAGGGACAAAGCCCCTTTGGACTAATAATACGAAGAGAGAAATGGACATGAAACAATGGAATCAATTAGTACATATATGTGAGTGGAGTCTAAGATGCTATTCTTTCAATAAAGATGAAGTTAATACTTTTATGTATTTGTCAGACAAAACAGAAGGAGCCAAAATTCCCAAGTAAGTCATAGTGAGTAAATCACTTTTACGAAGGAAAAATAATTCTGTTCTCCATATTCTGACTCAAGTGATGTGTTACCCTGTTCAAATGCTTAAATTAGTGCAGAACACAAGCAACAAATGATAAGTCATGAATTGCAAATTTATGTCTCTTTAGCATAGTTGATTTATTTGATTATGGCAAAGCACTTGCCTAAAGCTATTTTCCTAAAGGGAAGGATGCCTTCGTGGAGGATATTCTAGGGAAAACTGGCTCATATACAAGTTACACATGGGGAAAACCACGAAAAGGCTCATGCAGGCAGCCCGTTCGCGGGATTTGAACCTCGAACCGAACTACCAGTGTTCATCGACTTTACCTCTCGGCCGCTGATGGACCTTCTATTGATATCCTACTATTGCATTTATAATGCAGATTTCTTTTAAAAAGAAATAATTCATCAACTCACCAGATAACTTTATTAGAATGCAAAAATAAAACTCCTTTCGTTATACGGATAAATGCAGAAGGAATAATTTTTATCAATCAAGGAGGTTTTTGACAGTAAAGTAGCTAAATTGTGTTAATTTTCCTGACAGCTAATAATATATATCGGTTACATACGTTTGTAAGGTTATTTTTTCTAGCAGTTAAATTTTGAGTTAAAGTTCCTTTCCTATCACTTCTTAATTTCAACTCACAACTCCCGGCCAGAACGTATTTTTAGAATCACGTTTGAATGCAAATTGAGGAAGAGCGGTATTTAACCGCGAAGTTCTACTGTCTTAGTTAGAGAAGAGAACCAGTGATTCTGGCTAGCACGCGGCCGCCTTTTTAGGCTACTCTCTCTTCAGCTATTATTACGCTCGGCCGTACTTTAGGCCCTTGATAGCTTCATCGTTATTCAGCTTTAAGGGGCCAACTCGTTTACAATTTCGATAGCTTCGGCTATATCTTTTTAGTTAAGATTAGTCAAGTTAATTTCTTAGTTTTTGAGTTCAAGCCCGAGTAGCGGCTTTATTATAAAACTCCAAGACGTGGTTCTGTTAAACTTTAATTTGGAATAATAAAGAGTCTTTAACCCTTTCCAAGTCTCAGTTACTGTCTCACGAACTCAAGCGATCATTCGCTTACCAGTTCTTAAGATTCTTCAAATTCAACTCTAACTTAAAAATACACAGCACAGAATCTTACAAACTAACAAGCCTAAGTTGAAACTGCTAAATGTAATAGAGATTTAAAAGACTAATAAGACATTTAAAAGACATTTGCTGTGAAAATTAAAGTTACAGACTAATGATAAGTTTTAGGAGATGAACTCCTTTAAGCTCTTGCGAAATAGGAAACACTTCTCAAAACCAGATGAAAACTTACTGTTGTCGAAGATAAGAATGCATTTAATGTCCTTAAATGCATTTCGTCTCTTGCTAAGTTCAGATGTTCATCGAAAGTTTAATGGGTAAAATGATGAATGTGATTTTATCTGAAAATGCACTATTTTTATGAACTGCAGTGCAGTGCTAGAGTACTGATTTATAATCTACTCGTAGTAGAATGTATTGCATTTTGTAATTTGTATGCAACTGTAGTTGTGATAGCTGTTATTTAACACATGATAATTCTTGCTATTATATACATAAGGTTAACAAGATTGTTTCTGCTAGTACATCATTTGATCAAGATTTTAACGAATGAGCCTTTCTCTCAAAATTGACTTAAATAGAATTACGCCGCTTGTGCTTGAAGCCTCCGTACAATATGTGGCATATACATCCCTGCAATTCTGTCAGACTTTCATCTGGCAAATATCATTCCAACTGCCACTTCACTGTGAAACAGCAATTGCTTTCTGTAAGTTTTAGAATTTTATGTTAAATAATATTTGAACTTACTCATGGCCTAAATTCAACGAACGAAATATTAAAGGCCTAAAATGCTTTTCTCGCTGAACATGCCAAAAAGATATTGAATGAACAATTTTCGTTACACGGAATTCTCCTTAACACTAATGTTATCGCATGCTTATGGTTTTTATAAAACCGAAAACAGATGTAGTTTATAAGCTTTAATATCTAAATGAACATCGAAATTTTTCCGCCAGTTCTTCTGTGGAATGCGGATTTCAAAGATTAAAAGCTGATCATGTCACAAAGAAGTGTGCCAATATAATTACTCCTTTAAATTTACGTTTCAAACAAATCTCTTTCGAATCAAAGCCTCTTTTTCAAAGGATAACTGTAGGAGTGGTTTCTATGATATAAATTGTTCTCTTTTAATAATTCATTTAATTAAATACTCTAAATTTTATAAATTAAAATTTTAAAAAAAACTTGTTACTCATATTTACGTTCGTATACAGCATGTTCTTTAGAAAATCCTTCAGGAAGTTATCCTTCCCTTTATGCAAATAGCAGTCGCATGCTATGCCGTAATTAATTAAGCAAGAAAAATAATATATTTATGTAGTTATATAATTTGGAATTCTGCGCAGAAAATTTAAAATCGACAAATTAATTCATGTACAAATTTATTGAAAGTTGATTTAACTTCTGTACTCGCGTCTAAATCTTTAAACAAATATACATGAGAATAACGAAAGAAACATAACGCCAGATGGTCGATTTCCTTACGAATTCAATCTAGAGTGGATCGATGCCTCCTTTCTATAATACATTCAGCGTTTTATAATTCAGAAAAACATAAACACATTCACTTATGCATTAAAACAAAATCCGATTCCTTAGCTTTTCTATAATGTGATTTCTTTTTCTCGTGACGCAGAAAGCCAATAAGAGCAGATAGTAATCTGAACTTCAAAGGAAACTACATAATAATAAAAAAGGCTAAATAACTCGATCATATATTGGACGATAATATTCTTGTAGGAAAAATGACCATAAATCTCTCTTTATTGTGTAATAAAATTCGTATCATTATACTTGTTCTAATGCTGGAATCTTATTTTTCTGGGAATGCAGATGAATTAGAAGTAAAATGTTGATCTATGTAATATCTTCTTGGCATGTGTTTTAGTTGAATGGGAAGTGTATGTTATAAATGAATTTAGTTGAATGGGAAGTGATGTTATAAATGGTATGACTGTAATAGGAACAAGCTACGTATAAGCACTGCATAAATTATCTCTTATTTCAGGGTGGAGCGCAATCAGTCGTGACATTTCTAAACAAAATCAAACTGTTATTTTCTGTTACATTAAGTAAAATGACACATTAAATGGTACATATTATGAGTGGTACATTTATTTTGGCAGTAACGTGGTATTTAACGAATGGTATAAGAGGATGGTACATTAAACTGTATTTTCAACCACATTTAATGTATAGTGGTAGCTTGTTTGTTGCAAAAGTGCTATGTAGTAATTCTGTAGTATTCAATTCGCTAAAACTTGCAACACAAAAAAAACCCATATTCACTTGATTATAAGTTTAATGTGATATCCCTTGCCTCATGAAGTTTCTGGAAAATAAGAAGCCATATTTCTAATATTTACGGGCCGTAAGTCTTCGTTTATACCAATACGTAACTTAGCAATTTCCTTTCGAAACCTGAATTAAATAGCTTATTTTTTATAAAGCCTTATTAAAACACTGCATTGCTTCTGAAAGTCCACCTTAATATTAGTCAGGTATTGAATCCACTGAATCTTGCACACATCACTGGTTTTAAACGGGCAAAGCAATTTTTGACCATTTTTTTTTATAACAGTGTACATTCAGAAACATATGGTAAGTTTTTTTTTTTTTTTTTTTTTTTTTTTTTTTTGGTAATACGGTATGTTCAAAACCAAGTGGTCTATTTTAGTGGAAAACTGATCCATAAAAGAATGACTCAATAAAACAACTCTTAAAATCCCTCTTTCTTCTTCACTACAATTTCACGGAGATTTTCCTTTTTTTGCTGTCACCCAAATTCCTGTTATATATTAGGTGTCCTATCATATATGCCATTTGTCATCTGTCACTCAAAATCAGACCTTTTTTTTATATATTCGGTGTTCCATAAGATGACCTTGAGTCCCATCAAGAAATCCATGCATTGTCAAAGGATCAGGAAAAGTCAGAAAACCTATCATGAAAGACTGCGTATTACTTAAAGTTTACTTCATTTTTATTTGCATTTTTAACGTCTCAAATTACGCTGCCCTTTAAATGCTGGTGGTCATTTCATGCTTACATAAGGTTGAAACAATTGATAAAAATTTCTTAAATTATGACTAACGGTTTCAGGGAAATCATGCGCTCAGACAGAAAGATAAGAAAGAAAGAAAAGAGATAAACGCCCCCTTCAAAGAATATCACACATTATAGTTTAACTGTATCGCATTTAAGACTTTTAATACTATTTTTTGAAATTAAAAATGCCCATTCATTTTTCTAAGACACGGTATATAGGACAGAAATATTTGTTATTTTTAAAATATTCAATTCAGAATTTTTTGTATACTAGTCCATTTTAGGCTGGAGATATTCTAGGCCAATCTGAGACAAGTGAAGTTTACTCTTTAAAAAAATCTGATGTATACACCACATGACTTCCTTGTACGGAATATTAAATTATACGCATTATTCCTGCATTTCATTTAAACGTACTGAATTGAATTAAATCTACTTCGTCGATAGCACATAAACCAAAATAGAATAAATGCACTCTTTAAAATTCACTATATTTATTTAAAAGAGCGTTACTATGGCACCAGGTTCACTTAACAGCGTTACATCCCATTTATTTTATAACTCAGAATGCACAAAAATTATATCATCTGAAGAATTATCTAATCGTTGCCACATGTTCTATTCAAATACTATAATAAATCTAATAGCATATATAAAAGAAATTAAACAAATAAAAAAGAAACAGTTTTTCACAGACGATTTCAGTGCCGCTATCCTAATGCGCATGCGCTACTCGTAAACATTCTCCTCTGTCCGAGAAATACTGGTGACAATATTTGCTCCTAATACGAAACACTTATTTCCTCGAATTTCATTAGAGGTATAATTCTCATTCAATTAATTCTGTTCTCAGTTCGCGACAAGACAAAAATACATAAAACCTCAAAATATCTTCATTAAAAATTGAAAAATATAGGAAAAAAACACCAAATACAATTAAAACGATCAGAAAAACCATTTTTACAATTAAAATTAGAATTTCTACGCAAAAACAAACAATTCGGCCAGCAGACAACAAGGCAGATTTTTTGGTGCACAGAAAGGAGAGTTTAGAATTTCTACGCAAAAACAAACAATTCGGCCAGCAGACAACAAGGCAGATTTTTTGGTGCACAGAAAGGAGAGTTTAACTTTTCCACTCGGCAAAAAGACACTGAAGGTGCAGAGACTGACTTAAATATTCCGCTAGGTTTCAGATGTAAACAAATATGGCTGCTATGATAAACAAAAATTAGGCTTAGCCGCACTTAAATAACTTTTAAATTTCAGCGAGTTAAATTGCGATTACTTTTAAAAATACGTTGCAGTTGACGATAATATTGAGAAAGCATGTGAAAACACTTACTACGATATTATGGAGAGTGTTAAAATCGCTGCAGACACTGACACTGCCAGTGAAAGTGATGCGGAAAAACGTGATTACATGCCAACCTCAACTGAATCGAAAAACTCTGATGTACACCACATGACTTCGTTGTACGTAATATTAAATCATACGCATTTTTTCATGCGTTTCATTTAAACATTTTCCACGGATTTCATTAAAGATATATTTCTCATACAATTAATTCAGTTCTCACTTCGCGACAAGGCAAAAATACATAAAAATACTCAAAATATTTTAATTAAATTGAAAAATATAGAAAAATATAAAACAAAAGTATAGTTAAAATAATTTTAAGAAAAACTTTTACATTTAAATTACAATTTCTGCCCAAAAATAATCAATTCGGCCAGCAGGCAAGAAGGCAGATTTTTCGCCGCACAAAACTGAAAGTTTACTTTTGGACTCACTAGGCGAAAAGAAAACTGAAGGCGTAGAAACTGACTGAATTTGTTGTGGACGCTATGCTGAGTCAATATATGAGATAATTTAATAATTTAAATGTTAATTCTAGAATGGATTAAGCATTATTTAATTGGCAACAATAAAATAAGACGTTATCTTTGTTGCTGCGAAGTTTAGTTTCTCTATATTGGCAACAAATGCAAGCGTTGCGAATCAAAGTTTCAAATGTAAACAAATATGGCTGCTATGGTAAACAAAAATTAGGCTTAGGCGCACATAAACAACTTTTAAATTGTTGATAATTCTACAACTATTGCATGCAGATTAAAGGCATAAAAACCTTAACCAGAAGATAAGAACACAACATAATTCAATCATTTTTAAAGCAAAAATGCGCAATTTACTAACATATAAGAAGAATAAAAACTGAGCTTACGGAGCCGAGTAACATAGTGAGTATATATATATATATATATATAAATTGTAGAAAGCTCGCCTAAAAGTTACCAAGAACTGCTGCTCCAAAAGGTTTAAGACGTTTTCAAAAATTAATACACATGAAAAGCAAATCATTAGACATGTAAAACATAAATACAATAAAATTAAAAAACAGAAATGTTAAAAAGTAAGCGGAAAATGGTAAATTAGCCCAATTCGACATCCAAACAGGCTTTTCAAGGGAAATTTCATTTATTTGAACGTCGAATCAAGCTAACCCCATTACGCGTTTCGCCGAAACAGACAATTGAAACTTTTTCGCTAAAAAATTTTTTTGACAAAGTGTCTTGGAAATTTTAATAGTCTCAATTCTCTGTTCCAATTTCCCGACGCGTCCGCTCAGAATGACACATTAAGGTGTTAAAATATGTTAATCAAAATCAAACTTTCTAAATCTAGTCTAAAATTAAAATCAAAACGAAATAAATAGCGATGAGCTATTAGTCCTAAAAATACAAATACATTCGGGCTGGGCCTGCAAGCTTAAAGATTAACAATTTTATTTTTAAAAAATAGATTTTATAAAACTGTAAGAAAAAGCTGTAGGTAATAATCAATATAAAATAAAAAATTGAGAAAAGAACAACTCAGTGGGTCTTGCTAAGACCAAGAAAAAGTTTCTTTTTCTTTTGTTACAACTTTTTCTTGGTCTTAGCAAGACCCACTGAGTTGTTCTTTTCTCAATTTTTTATTTTATATTGATTATTAACTACAGGTTTTCTTACAGTTTTATAAAATCTATTTTTTAAAAATAAAATTGTTAATCTTTAAGCTTGCAGGCCCAGCCCGAATGTATTTGTATTTTTAAGACTAATAGCTCATCGCTATTTATTTCGTTTTGATTTTAATTTTAGACTAGATTTAGAAAGTTTGATTTTGATTAACATATTTTAACACCTTAATGTGTCATTCTGAGCGGACGCGTCGGGAAATTGGAACAGAGAATTGAGACTATTAAAATTTCCAAGACACTTTGTCAAAAAAATTTTTTAGCGAAAAAGTTTCAATTGTCTGTTTCGGCGAAACGCGTAATGGGGTTAGCTTGATTCGACGTTCAAATAAATGAAATTTCCCTTGAAAAGCCTGTTTGGATGTCGAATTGGGCTAATTTACCATTTTCCGCTTACTTTTTAACTTTTTCTGTTTTTTAATTTTATTATATTTATGTTTTACATGTCTAATGATTTGCTTTTCATGTGTATTAATTTTTGAAAACGTCTTAAACCTTTTGGAGCAGCAGCTCTTGGTAACTTTTAGGCGAGCTTTCTACAATTTTTATTTTTTACTTATTTTGCAGCATATTGCGCAAGATGTTTTCTTGACCAAAATTGGTTTTTCGAAAATTGTTATTACTGCTTTGCTTGATAAATTATATATATATATATATATATATATATATATATATATGTTTATATACTTTTGGTGCGGCCGATTGCAACCGAAAAGGGAGTTTCACAACTTCACATTATAGCAGTCCTATATACAAAATTTGAACATTCTGAGGCGTCTCGAGATACATACATACATACGTACATACAAACGCCACGAAAAACTCTCTTCTGAATCCATTTCAAATCAGTTTTATAATTCCGTTTGGGAAAACATTGTCCTTGATTCCGTCCTTACGTACAGATGTCACGCAAAAACATCGTTAAATTACATTCGATAGAGGTCAAAATGCATATTTTTGTTGAAATATGATACCGGAATTTTTCGTAATTACAGTACTTCCTTTATTTCGTGCAAGGAAGTAAATATATGATATGCTATTTACAGCCACAAGTATAAACTATAGCAGAAACTCTTCATACTTATATATAAAAGACGTACCAAAACGGTGATGACGCAGTCCTTAAAAAAGTGCTAGATTTCTAGATCTGAAAACTACTGCTTCGTGCAAGGCAAAATTACTCATAGTAAACTATTTACCTGAATTTAGAAAAAACATTTAAAAAAATGGTTATACGGTTAATCTAATATAATCGTTCCTGTGCTGTATATTATATGAAGCATATCAGTGGAACAATTTTCCTTTAGAGCTGGGATACATATACTTGGTAAATTTAATACTATGACAAGAAATTAGAGTACCTTCGTTAGCATTATTTTTCAAATTCATTCCCTATCAAGTAAAAGTCACGTAAAATTGACGATCTGTCGCAAAAAGGTCTGGAAAGTTACCAAAATCTCGGAAGTTGGAAGTTCTTTAATCTATGTTCTGCTTTATACAGATTATCCCGGTGAAATGTTCTGTATGTAACATTTTAATGCTTTTAATGTGAAAAGTGAAACTATATGATCAACTACATATTTACTTTTATTAAAGTCCGTTATATATTTCTTTCGAAAAAAAGGTTTTATTGCCAGTTAACAATGAAATTTATCATGTTTATTCTTACCACAGCCATTAGGCTGGAACATAAATTCCTCAGCTGAAAATTAAATCCACATCTGGAAATAAAATCAAAACGAAAACTTTGCGCTTCTGCTTTTGAAAGGTGAGAAAGAAGTTAAGCCATTCGAAGGTGAGTTCCTGGTGTCATCACCCCGGAACGAGCTGCAAAGGTGGCAAAGGGACTGCACCAGAATCTGCCACTATTGGATCGGGTTGGTCGAGGGGAGAGAAGTACGTATGGAAGCATGCCAAGATTTATCGGAATCGATTTACAAGTCCCAAAATGCAGGTTTTGAGATTCAGACGCGGGACGTGATCTGATTTTCTTCATCGTCGTCGAACTGGTAGAATGCACTCATGTTTTAGCATACACCGAATTTAGATGTAAGAAACTATGAAGATTCTCATTTATTAAATAGAGTGTAATTATCAGAGAACATCGACTTGATGAACTTTACTACTCTGTGTAAATGTATTATTACACAGAGTAAACACTAAAGAAATTTCTAGAATAATAACACAGTTAACAATATTTTTTTTATATTTTTAGTGTTAAAGAATATTACCAATATATGGTGTCTCTAAACTAACCATTTATTTTGGGGAATCGGATAGATTTCAAACAACATTTACATTGGTAATGTTATTCCAAATGCATGTATTATATAATTGCCTTCTACAATTTTCTTATTGCTCGAAATGAATATTGTCTGGAGTTTTAATTTACGGCAAAACGCTTGGGGGCTATCTGCCAATAAGAAGGGATGCTTTCGTGGAGAAATTCTACTTGATAGTGGGTAGTATTCTCGTAATACATGGAAAAACCTCCTATGCAGCCAACCCTTTTTCCAAGATTTGAGCTCGCATTTGAATTATCAGTGCTCAGCAATTCTATCTCTCGGCCGCTGGTCATATTCCTTTGTAAATTTTATATAAAAAGCAGAAGTTGCCAGTCCTTGCAGCACAAGATCTTTTATTAATCTTTCGATTATAGCAATATAGTGCCCATCAGTAAGAAAATGAGACATTTAAAAAATGTAATTCTAACATTTCGTAATTTTCGAGAGTAACCTGTTTATTAATAGGATATTTATACTTTAAACTGATGTGTCTGAGTACAGGAAGAAAATTATGCTGCGAAAATAGTATTCTACTATGCGAATGTTCTAGGAAGCGCAAGTTGTAAACAAGGAGAAATATTATCTTCTGAGATAATTCAAAAACTGATCATAACAGAAAATGCAAGAACTGAAGTTTGCCATAATACTCTTCTGAGCTGGCTACTATGTTCAAGAATGCCAGCAACTGGACAGTGCAGGTCTTGAGGATCAATACATGCTAAATAGATCAATAGAGGCTTTCTATCATTAGCAGCTGGTTCTAGTTTCTTTTACATCTTTTGATGCATTGCTGAAACCCCCTAATCAATCCAGTACACTTTTCATCTTCTATCGATACAACACACTATATAAGTATACCTAATAAGACCACTAATTCTATATTTCTAAATCGCTGAGTAGAAATAGATATCGTAAATTGTTTCTCCTGTAAAAATGTTCATTTACTAAACGTTCTGATGGTGAAAGGTATTAAATAAAATCAGAAAAAAGAAAATAATGTTTTACAGTTTTTAGACTAAAAGAATGTATAAGTTTGTTGGTAGAGGTTTCAGAAAGTTACTTAGGATATAAGATTTAAAGAGAAAATCTCCATCGTAAGAAAAAACAAAGTTGCCTGGAGAGTTGATAAGGCTAAAAAAACGTAGTTGTTAAAATGCAGCATAAAATGCGCCTGGAAATAACTTAGTCAGCAAGCAGATTAAACAGTCCTGGAAAAGAAACTTGAGCTGAAAATTCTATTTTCTGTATTCTCGCTCCGATATCTTTTTCTAAAAAATTTTGTTGACGTTGCTGAAAAGTAAAGAGGAATACTAACTTAAACTGTATTGATTGCTTAAACCACTACCTCGTTAAATAAATGGAGAAAAGCTATTAGGGACACTGGAATGTTGGATGACATGAGATTATTTCTGCCAGTTATTTAAGTTTAATAAATTCAGCATATCAAATATGTTAGCATAGTTTCGGTTGAATTACAACAAATTGTATATCTATAAATATTGTGTACATGCAAGATGTCGGTACTGATATACGCACTAACAAAACTATAAAATGTGATACGACAACTTCAGGTAATATTCTTATATTAGTTAATATCTGCCTATGAAATAAACGTATTCATATCGTATTTAAGTAGTGAAATTTCCCAACCCGCACAAAATGTTTACGGTGCAAAAAATATTAGTTTTTAAATTAGTGAAGAAAATAAATTTAATACTACTAACACAAGCCTTTGAGTTGACTAATTCCGATAGCTTGTACTATTTTATATTTCTTCGGATTGTTATACCAGCAGTTAAAAATCTGCTGTTACTAACATAATGTTTTTGGAAGAATTTAATTATTTAACGAATTTTGAAAAATATATCAAAATATTCTTATTTTTCTTAACAAAAATGTAAAGTCATTTTCTCTCTCTCCTTTTTTTCCCACTTTCGAAATAAAAATAGAGGTTTTCCACAAATTTTATTTCTCAAATCCCCTCAAATGCTGATATTTCGAACGGCAACCTCTCATAAGCTAGAACGGAATAGAACAAAAAAACAACAAATATATATATATATATATATTTGTTGTTATATTTGTTGTATATATATATATATATATATATATATATATCAGTAATTTATAATGGAAACTTCGGTTTTCATATGCCCAAAATGTAATCTGTCTAGTCGCACGAGGCAAAACATAAAATTTAAACTAGTATTACTGTACAACAACAGGAATAATGTAATTCAAGCGCAGCTAAAATAAAACAGAAATAATATAATGTTATTTACATATATTTTTAGCTTTCCAGACCCTAAAGGACCGTCAGAATACTAATGAAATCTGAAGAAGGCTTATAAGCAATGATAGTGACTGCTTGGTGATATGTCGTCGGAGATTGAATGATGGAATACACCAGTGTATTGGAAAGAAAGAAAACAAGTTCATATACTAAAATCAAATCGCTATTTCCATTCCTTAAATAACTACTGCTGCGTACTGAACATGTAGGTTATTTGCTTTACTTCTAATGACGATGTTTATAGTCTGTTGTAATTCTTATTTACTTTTTTACCATTTAGGTTTTCTAAAGTGCCCAAAACATCCTGCGATAGAACCATAAACATGCATCATAATTCTTAGTTAAATTGTACTGTTCTGCAGATATTAAATAGAACTTTTCTTAATCATCTGTTCAAATTTAAGTAACCAGTTTTGTTTTCCTTTTGCTTTCTTTTTACCTTTGTCTCCAGCTTAGTAGCACACCAGAAGCATGAAAATTTAGTTAAAATTTGTAACTATAATTGTCAGCAGAGTGTCAGCCTGAGTGACTAAATTCACTCGATCTTATCGATTTAATAACACAGCTCACCTTTTTTATGGTGTAAGTGGAGTAAATTATGGTTCTCGCAATAAGTTAATTAATTCTAGATGTGAACTCAGAAAATGAAATTAATTACTTAAATGAAACATTTTGGGTGTTATATTTTTATGAATTAAGTTCGCTATGAAGGGTTACAGCCGAAAACATCGCAGCAAAAGCATCGGGAACGAAAGCTTCGCGAAGAAAACAACGCAAGGAGAAAACGTCGTGGTACAAAACATCGTGGGAGAAAACATTGCAAAGGGAAAACATCGCAGTTCTAAAATATCGTGGTACAAAATAAAGTACCTACAAATCATCGCATGACGATGACATCGCATACATGCGTTTTTCAAATCGCATAGTGACATATTATGTAATTTACTTTCGTCATGACTAACAAATCTACATCCAAAAACCTGATTGCACGCTAACATATGAAGATGTTAACGACACTTTTAAGAATAAACGGAAACAAAACAATATGTAATTTTCATTTAAACAATATCAGATTAACAAATGTGAAAAAAAAATAATTTGATCATCAGCTAAGCACTTTTTATAGAGGTAGCCTCATGCAGTTATTTATCTTTCTTTTTCTAAGCATTTTTAGACTGCATTTTTCATGAAGAATTACGTTAAATTTTATGAAAAAAGCTTAATTTATTAATGACCTTTGTTAATTAACTATATAAATTTTAAATTATATTAAGCTTTTTAAGTGGCATTAACTTTCTACTCATTTTCAATTTTTAAATGCTTAAGTTTCCTTCTTATATTTTCAGCAAAAATTTATTAGTTCGTTTAAATATATGAAATATAGAATTAAAAGAATTACTCTTTCCTTCTTGCGCTCTAAAGTCTTTACACGAACATGCATTTACAACTTTCAAAACCTGAAAACGCATGTGTGCGATGTTATCGTCATGCGATGATTTGCAGGTACTTTATTTTTTACCACGATATTTTTTATGACGATGTTTTCAAAATGCGTAGTTTTTTAACCGCTTTATTTTCGATACAATACCCTGTACCACGATGTTTTAGAACTGCGATGTTTTGTACCACGACGTTTTCTCCGCGAATATCTACAATCTATTTATATATATATAGTTTATAAATATATATACAAAATTATTAGAAGAATAGGAATAGTCGTAGTTTAAATGAAAGTTTCCAATTTCTTTCCTATGAAAGTCCTAACCATTTTGTATCTCGAAGATAGCCGTACCCAAAGGTTGTACAAGTGTACAAGTAAAAATTAAACTACGAATATTGATAATATATTGAAAGCATTACACGATAAAATAATAAATAAAAATGAAGTATTAATCTCCTCAGTTTAACACTTCAAACAGAACTTGTCAAGGGAAAAATGTTTTGAAGCCCTAAACAAAGTTGATTAATGAGTATATATATATTAGGCTTGTAATTCTTGATCGAAATTTTACATGAGTTAAAATATACAGGCATCAAACAAAAATGTGAACACCTGTATCATCATGCAGTTATTTCATATGTTGTGTGGTTGAAGTCATGAAAAATTTGATCTAACTATGTCTGCGTTTTAAAATAATAACACGTGTGTTCTTTTGCGTTACACAGCGATGACATTCATGTTCTTCCCGTAATCCGAAATAGTTCAAAGAGGGAGAGGAAGTAAAATTAATGCGGAGAAAATATACTATTACTTTTAGCAAATGGATACAACGTAAACAAATAGGAGAAGTTTTGAAGTTCAAAATAATACAGTTCTACATGTATTAAAAAACTGTGTAAATCAATCTTCACTAAAAACAAAAGGTAAAAATTCTAGATTAAAGACTAATTTGACAAATCGCCATAGCCGACGAATTTCTCTTTTGCTCAATAAAAGAGATTTCCAACACGATAGGAATTTCTTTAATCCGTTAAAATAGATTCAGACGTTCACATCCGAAAGGCTATTGTGAAAGGGACTTAATCAAATGGGAATGTAAAGTAAATTGCAAAATGAAAACTAGTGTTAATTCTAGCTAGCATAAAAGAAGTGGTTACTTAGCTCTGGGTATAATTCGTAAAACATGGACCACTGAAAGCTATTACATGAGTCATATCAATCTAGATCTTGCCTATACTGAAATTATTCAAAGCATGCCTCCTCTAAAAAGTGCCTTTTTGCAATTTTTTTCAATTTAACTATATGATAATAATATAAGAAAGATTATAAGATCATACTTGTATATACATTTGTATATATTATCTTATGATCTTACTTTTCCTTTATATAATTATTAATCTTTTCTGTACGATTCATTTTATTTATTTGTTTAATTATTCGAGGTTTTCAAATTATACCAAATGAACCTTATTTCAATTTATCTGAGATTCCTCGCTGTATATTTATGTACCTATGTTCTAACCGTGACTTCTTATACTCTGATTCTGCAGCATGGAAACTTATTGTGGCGATTTCACCGTAACTGGACTTTTGAACTATTATTTACTTTCTAACTGTTTATTCAACTGTATTATTTCATGTAACATAAACTGTAAGGAAACTACATGAATGCATCTGTAACCATACTTGTATCTCAGCAGTGTAGTTCCGCTCGCTCATGTTCGCTTGGAGACGCATGAATCCTTGTAACTTGTTTTTGTTAAGAATAAAAATAGTTATATTGTGAATGTGAGGAGTAATTTAGTAAGTTAAATGAGCTACTTCTCTTCCAGTATAAGGAACATGTGTTATGACTTAGTATACTATAATGATGTACTCGATATAACACAGATCCATGGCTAAAGCAGTCATCAGGGTTCTTCTGAAGATTCACACTACAGCCAAGCAATGCACTTCCCTCATGCAGAAGTGAACAGCTTTGGTGAAACGCTTCTGCAAGAATTAATAGCTGACAACTGTAAAAAATTACTCTTATGTTTGAAACCTTTTTCAAATCAGAGGATGAAGTTGATTCCAATATTAATGTTAGACGTATAGTTCCCCAAGCAATAAACAATTAAATTATTGCAAGAAAAAAGAGATAATGAAACGAAAAATCCGAAATATAATCTACAGACACTTCGATATTGTAATTTTAGGAAATAAAAGTGAATTACCAAAAAAATGCATTTTTGAAAAATTATTTTTAACAAAGGCATTTCATTTTATTAATCTCTTTTTATTTACTGAAAAATGAGGAGAAAAAATACTTTTTTGGAATCAACTATCATTTTTTTATATTCAGTTAATTCGTTGATCAGTAGGGTTTCAAACTGTGCTAGGTACTGGCGGATCTCATTACCCGAACTGTGCGACTATTTTGTCTTTGATACTCTTTAGGACATTTTTACAGCAATAGAGTAATTTAAATTATAAAATAAAACTCAAAATACAGTTTTTAGAAAAAATTTTCAGCAGTTGTTAAACCTTAGTTCTTCTTGAACCTTCCTAGATGTTCCTAAATCTTCATCTTGTCTCAATATTATAAAAACACCGTTTAGTTCGATTAATAACTACCAACTATAGTCTCACCAATTTTTTTTTTTTTTAAATTTATGAAACTGATTAATTCTTAAAGAAATCTATCACGTTAATACCACTTCTTTAATTATTTCATTTAATTTAAAATCTTTCCCTTTGTTCTTCTCGATAAATATTGTTAATGTCTCAAAACATACCCCACGATCAGAAATAATCCTTTTTTAATTGCTCTGCGGAAGAGTTTCGCTATCTGACAAATAGGCAAAAGTTGATGCATATCATGATATTTAGATTTCGTAGTAATATCAATATATTAATATTCTATATATTATAAAATAATGCTGACATTCGCAACGATGCAACCTTTAAAACAAAACAAACAAACCCTTTATGTAAAAATGTTCTCTCTTTAGTTCACAGAAGTATACTTTTAAATCTTCTATTGATTGCAAAATGTATGGTAAAATTTGAATACAGTCAAAGAAAAGTGATCAAAAACAAGGTCACGGAAGTGGCCAGGTAGCATGCCGAAAAGAATTTTTTAAAAAAAATGAAAAGTTCAAGAAACTTGAATTTAAGTTGCAAAATTTAATTTACTTTTATATATATTCTATACATAGCTATGTATTTTGAAGGAATCTGACATATGTCCTTCTTTTTCAAAGAGCAAAAACATTCTACGACATCTTACCATGAATATATCAGCTAAATAAGCGAAATAAAATATAGAAAAAAAAAATAAGAAAAATCTGAAATCTTTCAGATTTTGTATTTTTTTTTCAGATTTTGTATTTTGTAAAAGGAGCGTTTTTTAACGTTTTGTGTGTTACCTTCATTATTAAATATCATGTTCTTCCCACTTAAACCATAAAATTCAATTCAACAGCAATATCACAAAATAATTTAAAAAGAGCATATCTTTAGAATTTCCGTTACACAGTTTCACGCGTTCGAGATAAAAATGTTTTTTTCGTACAGTGTTGCCATTGCTTGCTTTAAAATCGTTGAACTTCTTAATCACAAATTCGTTAAAGTTTCACAAAATATGAAAAATAGATAATAGAAAGAATTCCTAATTTGGGCTTCCAGATGCCTCTATTTGAGTGAAGGAATACGATTTTCAAAATTTAATGTCTCTAGGTACCGCTGTTTTTTCACAGTGCGAGAAACATATATACATTTATGCAGATTCTTCATTATTTAATTTTGTAAATATAATGCAGGGCTCCAATATTTGATGGCAAAGATTTCAAATGTGAAACACAATTTATAGTGAACCAGCGCAAAATACCAAAAGGAAATTAACAGCCTTTTTGGGCGAATTGCTCTTTTGAGCTAAAAAGTAACAGTTTTAAACAGTTAAGTTAAAACGTTATAATAAAACATACCAACATTTTGCAAAGTATAGGATTCAAATCAAAATCATTAATTAAAATTGATGTGTAAATTAAATTTGTTTAAAGTGGGTTTAGAGCATATAATTTCACCACTAAAAGCTTTCAGGGTGATTTAAAAGAATATTTAAAGGTCAAGCAAGTATTAATAGAAATCAGGTAAATTTTAAATTCTCATTTTCTGAACAAGATTCGAGTTCTTTAATGCAAAGTTTTACAGTTTTCTTTATTCGACTAATATGCATTTTAATCATTTTGATAAGAAAGTTGTAAATCTCCAAGAATTTAAGCCTGAAATAGAGAATTTAACGACTGTTCTTCATGATTAAATGTGTATAACATTTTGAGTAGAGATGAATATTTTTGCTCCTTAAATTTAGCGCAACCCATGACATATTCCCTCGACACATATGTCTTAAAAGAACTAACATTAAGTTCATAAAGAAGAGAATGCATACAGTAGCGTGGGCTGTTTGAAAATAAACTGAACTCGGAAGAGAACAGTGTTATCTTCGAATCGATATGCTAACTGATCCATAATCCCAAACGCTCAATTTTTACGAATCTGGAACTGTTATAATTATGGAGTTGAAATTTTAAAATATGAAAATTGTACACTTGATAAAGTGCCTCATTATTGAGTGTGATCAATCCTTACAGCAACTCAAAATCTTATAGCCATGTTTCGTGTTGTAGATAATAACGTTTAAATCATTCAATATATTGTTTAACAGATAACAGCAAATATCGTTTAACAGATCATAAATCGTTTAACAAGTAATAGCAAACATTTCCTTAGAAGGCTGTTTGAAGCCCTCGAGGGTCTGAAAACGGGAAGGGAAGTCAATGTGTTATTGTAAAGAACAAGTTTACGCTGTAATTTATGTATATGAAAAAGACACACATAAATATAAAATAAAACACAGGCAAATAAATGTCTTCAGATTAACGTAGATTTTGTATAAAACTCTATCGATGATCATAAACTATCGATTAGCCTCAGACTGACGTAGATTTTATATAAAACCCTGTTTATTTTTAGAGCGACTGTTGTGGAGCCTGTTTTAGAGTTTTAGAGCGACTGTTGTGCTTTGATAGAGCACAGAATTTTGCTGTTTAACTCGAAGTGTTTGGCTGAGTGTCTAAAGTGATGAAGAAAGATTCTCATTCGTCGCAGACATAATCGATAAAATTTCATATGAAATCTATGTCATTGTTAAGGTGTTTTTTGGCTTATTTTTATATTGCAATTTTTGCTTGGAAGGCAGGCAGTTATATCTATCGAAAATGGGGTCGGCGTTATATAATGTTAAATATAATGCATCTTAATATCTATTCCTTACATTTGCTATGTACTCGTTATCTGTCTGCTAATAATAAATCTGAAAAAGTATTCGGATGATAATTTTAAGCTTTTATAAACTTATCTACAAATGTTCCATCAATTATATAAAATACATGCCCCATTAAACGGAAATTTAAAAAAGCATTACATTTTTAATACGCTCAAATCTCATGTCGCTGAAGTTAGTGTTCGTTATTTTAAACGCAACCAGAAGTATTAAGGCTTATTAAAAATCATCCCATCATCTGGTGTGAATTTTCATTTCACAAGTACAAGAACAATAAAAAATGTTTAAAAGTATTGAAGAAAGGACACTTACCTCTCTTCCAATTTTCCTTTGCCCCACAGATTCTCTAAATTCAAAGGTCTGTCATACATTGTTAAAGAAGTCCTTGGGCTAGTGTGCACTTTGTTTAGAGAATGACGAGAACCACGTTGTTGAGGTGATAATCTGCCATCCATTTTTCTTCTTCGTAAATGAAGAAATTCACACAGAAATAAATTATATATTCCGAAGGGAGACCCCCTTAGTTTCAAGTTAGAGAAAGTTCCACGGCAGTTCCATCACTTTTCACTTATTAACAGATACATCACTATTATTTCAATAGGCATAGTATATCCTGAAGAAATCTGTCTGAGTTCAAATTCCTGTCAATACAGTCCAATTACCTCACGCCATTAAACGCATCTGTGCTCTAGAATTCGTTTATCAGCTTATTGCCTAATGTAAATCTTTAATGAAAGCGGAAATATTTCTAATCACAGCAGACGACTTTTCAATGATATATTTGGCACAAATTCCGTCTCACTCCAGGAAATTTGATATAAACTTGATTCTTTAATTCTTTATTCTTCGTAAAATATAAAAAATTTATTTTAATCTTTTAAATTGTCTACAATGTATTTAAGATTCTCTTCAATTATTCTAATAATGAACCGTTATAATTATGGATTAAGCTGCTCACAGAATGTTTAATCTAGATAAAAAATATCATTCTGAAGTTTTAACAGCCATTTTAAAATGTTTTTAATATTGCTTTAATTTTTTAATCATTACAAATTATCTATAATGTATTTTACCTTTTAATATTTTCTGCTTTGTTCCATCTATTCAAAGCAATGATATCCAATCATAATAGATCCATAGATAAGAAATCTTTATTACTATTCATTCCTTCTATTGCTTTTTAATAAAATTTCTAAAATTTAAATACTTTTCTAAATTTTATAACTCTTATTATTTATATAAATTCAGTGCAAAACTTAACGATTTTAAATCTTAAGAATTATTTCTCTAAATTCGAAAGAAAAACGAATGATGAATTTTTGAAATTTCGTGTATTCTTTCACATTATTAGGCCTAATTCAAACATCAAAAATTAGTAGCTACGAATAATTCTATATTTTTACTACCTCAGACTTAATTATTGTTTTCTTTTATTTTAATTTAACATTCATCTTAAAAGGGGAATAAAGCATAATATTTAGAATTAATTTACAGAATGAAAAATGTTCATTTAGCCAATAAGATGCTTTAATTTTATTTTCATATTTGAAGTATTCATTGCTTAATTATATTATTTTTTTAACGAAAAGGAAATAAATAGTCAGTTATTATTATATTAGTTTTTACCTCTAATGTCTATGTTAAAGTTCTTAATTCATTAATTTCAGAAATTTTCAGCATTCTAAAAGTTCAGTGATTCATTTATAAACTTCAAAGATCATGAATTCGATGAGTTGTTCAAGAACTTAGCGTCATATGATACTTGTTTTGGAAATTTCATTATAGATTATAAGCTAGTAAACTTACATGAGGAAAACAGAAGAACATCAGTGAAAATCAGACGATTAAAAGTGACTCAAAAACCTACTTCACATCTTAAGTTCAAACATATAAGAAGATATTGTAGATGCCAGAAGCAAGATTTTTCGCCGTCCTGTAAGTAAACAAATTTTATTTTACTTGAGGTATCAGCCTTTCATTACTTTTCGTTATAAATAAGATAATTCCTCCAATAAATTTACGTTTTTAAAGAAAGCTGAATGCTTTTTCAAAGGTTTTAGCTGAAAAGGAAATTCTTTCATATAATTCTCACGAAAAAGATAGTAAATTGTCTTTAACCACAGTTCACTGACAGGATGAAAAGACAATATTTACAAACAAGATATGTAGCTAACGATCGAAATTTCATCATTGCGTATCTTATGATATTCGGTAAAGTCCTCTTCAAAATACTCGCGCGTAGCTCTGCCGTTTGCTAATTCAACTAGTCCACACTGAGAAAATGTGAAGAAAAAATCCTACCTACAGACAACTAGCTGATAGTGACTCTCATCTTCCGATTCTCTCTACTACATCAAAATAGAAATAGGGGCCACTGGAGACTGCCACAAAAATACTGGATCAACGGAGAGCGCACAGAGGGCGCGACAGTAGCGAAGAAGGCGGTTACCAGGCAACCTCATGATCTGCAGCTCTTGGCGTTCCATGATGCTGCATTCTTGTCTACCGAGACAACCGCTGGAGTAGAGATTTCTGTACACCTCCCCCTTCAAGCAATGACTTATTCCTTTATTCGAAACACGTTTCCGCTGTTTTTCGATGTCAGGAATGTATTAACGAATAGAAATTAGTTTCTTTCTTTGGTCAGAGTCCTTAAGGCACATTAATGAAAGAAACTCGGAGGCAGACAATAATTCAAGTGGTGTCGCTTCGTGCTAAAGGCGCAAAATAATTTCATTATCTGTTACTTAAAATGATACAGATAAATATATTACACAGATAAAAGATATTAATCTTTTCAGTCATGATCCGGAAAAGGAGGTGGACAGTCATGAACGGGAAAAAATACTTTTAGAAAGCATATAGATTTGGTTAAAGATATAAAAACAAAAAAATTCAGTCTACAAAACTAACTTTAAAATGAAATAAAATTAGATTGTTTTCTGAGACAAAGCACTCAATGACAAAGATTTGAGTAGGATGCATTATGAAACTGACTCGCGCTCAATTATAGAGAAAAAACACGAAAGATGCAGCCAGCCCATTTGATCCAAAGCGATTAAACTCGGAAAAATTTACGAGTATAAATGATCATAATACAGAGTAATAAATTTTTCTCTTTGCGTAGAGGACTTTTGCAAATTTCGCAAATATAAATTCCTAAATTTCAAATATTTCTCTGTTATCTGATTCCTATTGCAATTCCGTTATATTTGAAAAAAAAGGTCTTTCATTCAAATTTAAATAGCCTTAATACTTACAGAGACATCTTTTCTACTTTTGTTAACTGAGGCGTGTTACAACAAATATACATTAAAGACGACATGAATGACGACATGAATGTTTTGATGAACAACATAGTGCTTTAAAATATTCTCTACATAAAATGAAAAACTTTTTCTCATGCAATGCCGTAATAATATTACCTGAAATTTCCTGGTTAGCAAATGTAATTATAAATTCAAAAGCAAAAACTATAATGCAGTTTTGACTTCAGATATTTCAAAAATTATTAATGAAATCCTATACCTCGAAACTTTCTGGAAAGTTTATGATCTATCCTGCTACCATTTACGTTTTATGTTTCATCCAATTTACGTTTTTCCCTTTCTATCAAATCATTACCCTAATTCTGTTTAGTCAGACTTTCGCTGACTTACTAAGCCCAAATTCCAATCCAATATCACCATTGTTTTAAGATTTTGTTGTAAAGCTGTTGTTGTTAATTCCATGTCTAAACCATGAAAGGCTTCCTGAAGATCACAGAAAGGTTAGTGAATGCACCTGTCGTTGTCCACAGATTTAAGCATTAATGAAGAGAAATATGATTTTGTATAATTCCATTTTAATTTTGATACAGAATAGTCCGATCACGGAATCCGAGAATCGCAGAGTCTTATATGTATATCCTCGAAATTCGACAGAGATTTAATCTTGGCTCGATGAATTTTAAGTATCTTAATCGCAAGAAATCTGCAGTATCAAACAACCATGATTTATCAAGAAATTCAACCAAATTGCATCAGCGCTGAACTACGCTAGTCACATTAGGGAACGAGGCAGTTGTAACAGGTCACAAAAGAAAATTGTCAGATCAATCAAATATTTTTTCCTTAGATTTAAAACCTGTATCACAAGTGTCAGATAGCGTTGGGTGAGTTCAAAGATTATTTCTAACTCCTACTTCGTACAAAGATCTCAAACTTTCCTACAGTAGTTTGTGTTCTCTAGAGTTATCTTGAGTTGGGTTAGAGACTAACATGAATACTATCGATATGACCAAAAATGATGTCCTATTTACTTCGCGTTGACTTTTTATTCGCCTTGTTTATGCATCATTCATATGCTGAATAATTGGAATTTTGTTACAGACCTTAAACTTGATATCGTATTTTTGCCTAGCAACGAGAACTTGCTTATGTATATATAATAATTATGTCATCGTCATATTGCAAATGAATCTTTCATCTAACTGTCATGCCATTTCGTCTACGACATTAAATTTGGAACCTCGATATTTTAATAGGTGCTCCAGTTAAAGTTTAACCAATCTGAAAATTTTAATATCTTTAACCTATTCAATTGTTCGTTAAAGTCTTTTCCGAATATTTAGATTCATATGAGAATCATTACGCATGACGTTTATGCAAAAATCAGGTTGTTTCAGCTTTTCTTTTTATTATATTTCCAATGCTATTTTTGTATTCTGCCTTTCCCTATATTTTCTTGAGAGAACGTATAAAATAGAATATGACAGATGACTAGGTCACATCCCTTCTTAGCTTTATCACTCATGAGGAGACTTGCTGCTCTTAAAGAGGCGCTTACATTAATGGCAGCTGTGGAAAGAAAAAAATATAGTATAAAATGAATGCTTTCGTAAGGCCGCGGGAGATAAATACTCGGAAAAAAAGAGTTTTAGTTTAGATACAATAGTTATGATTAAGTCGAGTTTTGGAATTCAGAACGAACCGTACATATTCGGAACTCTAATTGCATTTTCATCACATGCAGAAATTTTGCTCATATTTCTGAAAGCCTTCCGGTTTTATAAAAAGTCCCAGTTTTTAAAAAAAAGGGTATTTAAAAGTCGCTGCTATGAGTGTATAGAGTCTCATAATCTTTGGTAACATAAACTAATGAGCTCTAGAAAGACTGTACAGAAATTATCCTCTGGTCTTATGATGCAGACAGAGTGAGAAGAAGGGTGTAAGTGACCGTTTATTCGGTCACACAGAGTTCACAAATAACCCCACTTGGGTTACACAACACTTCTGGCTTAACTTAAACAAGCAATGTTGAGCTTAAAATAAAATGCAATTCAATTAGCTTAAAGACTGACAAGATAATTTAAACGCGCAGGAAGGCTCTGAAACGTAGAAGCCGACGAAACAAGCCTAATGGCTAGAAGCACTCAACGCTACAGAATTAAATCGCTATTAAGTCAAGGTAACAACGTGGTCTTCAAGCAGGCATAACACGCTCTAAAATAAACTTCCGAAAACTTACTTTAAATAGTGCTTCTTTCTCTCTTAATTTAATTATACCCACGCTAACTGATTGACATTCTGGCAGAAAAGCGTGGGTGAAAAGGAGAGCAACAAGAAAGTTACTTTAACTAAAAATTAACTATTAGTCAAACTAAATAAATAAAACCTCACAAGTTTTAAAATCAAAATAAAAAATCTGATGTGTACACCACATGACTTCCTTGTACGGAATATTAAATTATGCGCAATTTTCCTGCATTTCATTTAAACGTATTGTATTAACAATTAACAAATTTTGAATTAAGTCTATTTCGTCGATAGCGCATAAACCCCGTTAGAATAAATGCACTCTTTAAAGTTCACTCTATTTATTTACCATAGCGACACTTCAGCGTTAGATTCATTTAACAGCATTATATCTCATTCATTTTGTAACTCAGAGTGCACAAAAATTATATCATCTGAAGAATTACCACATGTTCTCTTCAAATAATATAAGAAATCTAAAACGACGTATAAAAGAAATTAAGCAAATAAAAATTAAACATATTTTCACAGACGATTTCAGCCCCGCTTACCGAATGCGCATGCGCTACTCGTAAACATTTTCCTCTATCCAACACAGAATGGTGACAATATTTGCTCCTAATACGAAACACTTATTTCCTCGAATTTCATTAGAGGTATATTTCTCATTCAGTTGATTCTGTTCTCAGTTTGCGACAAGGCAAAAATGCAATAAACCTCAAAATATCTTCATTAAAAATTGAAAAAAATAAACAGGGGTACATCTCACTTATTTTATAACTCAAAATGCACAAAGCCAGTTTCCCTTAGAAAGTCCTCCACGAAGGCGTCCCTCCCCTTAGGCAAATAGCCCTAGTGTGCTTTGCCATAATTAAATAAACCAAACCAAACCAAAACCAAAATGCACAAAAATTATATCATCTGAAAAACTATCTAATCTTTGCCACATGTTCTATTCATATAATATTTAATATATTATTAATTATTATTTGAATATAAGAAATTAAACAAATAAAAAAGGAACAGTTTTTCACAGACGATCTAGAACCTCTTACTTAATGCGCATGCGCTACTAATTAATTCATTTCTCCCTTTGCGGCAAGGCATAAAAATTCAAATACATAAATACATAAAAATTCAAAATACTTTTATTAAAAATTGAAAGATATAGAAAACATAAAACACCAAGTACAATTCAAACCATTAAAAAAAACAATTTTTACAGTAAAAATTACAGTTTCTACGCAAAAACAAGCTAATAACTTAAATGATAATTTCAGAATCAATTAAGCATAATTTAATTCGCAATAACAAAAGACGTTAATTTGTTGTTGCGAAGCTTAGTTTCTCTAAAACAAATCCACTATTCTGTTTCAAATGTAAACAAATATGGCTGCTAAGGTAACCAAAAATTAGGCTTAGCCGCACTTAAAAAACATTTAAATTGTTGATAATTCTACAAATCTTGCATGCGGATCTACTAAACACATAAAACCCTTAACCGGAAGATAGGAACATAATTAAATTATTTTTAAAGCAAAAAATGCAAAATTTACCAATATATAAAAGTAAAAAACTGAGTTCATTGAGCCGAGAAACAGTGTATATATACATATATTTATATACTTTTGGTGCGGCCGATTGCAACCAAAATAGGAGGGGCACGTCTACATGCTATAGCAGTCCTATATACAAAATACTTCAACATTCTGAGGCTACTCGTTTTTGAGTTATTCGAGATACATACATACGTATAGACACCACGAAAAATTCTCTTCAGAATTCATTTTAAAGCTGTTTTATAATTTTTTTTGGAGGAAAAGAGTCTTTTATTCTATCCTTACGTGCAGATGTCACGCAAAAACATCGTTAAATTACAATCGATAGCAACCAAAATGGATATTTTCGTTGAAATATTGGTACCCCGAATTTTTTGTGATTACAATACTTCCTTTACTTCGTACAAGGAAGTATAAACGCCCGATTGAGCGTAATGTAAAATATGAAAGCTTTTCAAATTTTTCCCCTTTATGCAAGGTGTACCTAACATATTTTTTCCAGAGAAAGTGAACTCTGCGGATCGCAGTTTTGCCGTACGAGCAATATAGTAATTAATGACGAATCCCCCGCGTCCGGCAAGGGTTTTCTATATACCTCAAGCCGACCAGACTGTAGTTGTTTGTTTCTTTTAAAAGCGGCTGGCCTTTCAATAACTCGCAGTTTTATTTTTAATATATATCTATAATTTCAGATGAAATCAACCTGAGACGCGCTTTTTAATATAGTAATTTAATTCAATAAATCAGTAACAACTTTTAATTATATTACATGTGCAATAATTTTAACCTATTTGAATTTGTGCATCGTATGCTGATCACCCTATAGTGTTGCGAGGCCCCAACTTGTCAGCAACAGTGGTAGTGACTGCTATGAACTGTAAATTACACAAACTCGTAAGAAGGGTTTAAATCCCTTTTTATTCAACTTTAGAAATAACAGCTGCGTTCACTTGACGGTCACAAACTACGCCGACCCGGCGGTTTAACAAAACAGAAATGTGAAACTAAAAATAAATGACAGGATGAATAAATAACGAGATCACTACCTACGAGGCTCTAAAATCGTAACTAATTTAAACGCGTTCTAAGATACAGCTGAGATTCAGCAAACTTACTGATTAAGCAGTTGAAGATTCAACGAACTGCCGAAATAGGCACACAGGCCGAAACGCGCGGTTCTTAAATTTCTACCTAGCAACCTTCCCGCTCGCGATTCAAGAAGCACCCATACAAACTCGTTTCCCTTTTATTTAAACTCAACTTACTTCTGCTAAAATTTGAATATACTGCGCGTTCTACTACAATTTACATACTCTGGCATTGGCACTTCTAGGGGAAAGTAAAGGCTTGACAGGAAAGATAGCTTAAATTTAAAATAAATGTTAGTTAGAATAAACATAAACCCTACATTTGCCGCTGCCAGAATTTGGTAAACTTGGAAGCAGGTCCTAGAAACGACCTGTTGAAAACGTTTCCATATTCTGACCTAAGACTCAAGAGCTCCGTTTACATAAAACAAACTTTTGTTTAAAACAATTAGAATGGTTTCTGTAGATGATTAAAATACCATATCTTCTTACAGGATCCTTTCTGGTAATTGGTCTTCATCAATCAATCTTTTTCTCTTCCTTCCAGCATCTGGAAGAAATAAGTATCAGTATATTCTAAATACATTATGATTTACACTTTCTTAACACTGGATAACGTTTTCGTTTTCGATCCTTTTATTTTCCTTAATTAACTGCTTACATTCACATTCATTCAAATATTCAAACATGAGTTTAACTTTACCCTGGTTCTCCACCATGTGTGGTGTCAAACGGGAATATTCGTCTTTTAGTATTACAAAACTTCCCCTAACCACAATGATTTGTTAGAATTCAAACGACCAAATCTTATTCACCTTAATCCAACATACTGAAACTCAATGAGCTATGTTTAACATTCTTAAAATTCAAGTGTAGGTGGAGAACCCTACAAAACACAATCATTCTAAATTCCCCCACATTCATGTTTAGACATGCAGGCTTTCGCTCTAAAGCATGATTTTATCTACTGTTTAATACTTAGATTTGAACTCGTTTCTTTTGAGCATTTACTTTTAACATCTAAAATTTTATGCTTCTAGACTAAATTCTACTTTTACATAACTTTCAAGTATTTACCTATATTTACAAAATTCTAATATATATGATTTTTACAATTTACCATAAAATGAATAAGAGAAAATAAAAATTTACTTCACGCTTTCTTCGCCAAGCTGGCGGCACTGAAACTAAATTTTACATTAATACAAGAATACGAAGTTATTTTACTTTCGGCCAAATTTTGGCTTTAACATAACAGAACCAGTCTTTCGACCAACTCGAACTGCTTGATCTTAGATTTTACACTTAAAGAAAATAATGCTTTTGCCTTAGCTAAATAAAGTAAAACAAAACTAAGTCTCAACCGAGACAAATTGGCTTCCGTCAACACATAGAACTTCGTATTTACGCATAACATTTCAGAACAAAAGAAAAATTCATAGAAGATTTTTAACTTATCTTTGAGTTTTCGATGCTTGGAACTCCGACATCCTCTTCTGGCAAAATTGATCCCAAGTTACAGAGTTCATGGAAGTTAATCTCCGCTTTTGATTTCTTAGAGTTTCCTCCATGGTGACGTTCCTTTTTCGCCCTCTGTACGCCGGTCTCTTGGGGTGGTAGTCTTCGGGTTCCTGTCTTTTCCGTTTGGCCCCTGGACGGCTGGTCTTGGCGGCCTCCGGTCTGGATTCTTGCTTGAATTTTTTCTGCTGGTGCCAATCTTTTCTTTCCTCTTGCTGTCTTTTTCTTCTCGTGAACGGCGGCTTTGTTTGCTCCTGACTATCTGGCCCTGGAAGTGGTTTCCTCGACGCAGAATTTCTACTGTGGAAAGTTGTACCTGGTCTTTTCCTGTTTACCAAAGATTCTTTACGCGGCGGTGTTGATTTCCTTCATTTCTTGAATGCTGGAGTGTGACCATTTTCCTTCCTTCTTTTCGGGACCCTAGAATGACTTGTAGAAGGGCTAGGTTCCTCTTCTGTGCTCTGCTTCTTGGGGGGTGGAGCGGGTGGCGTTAATTATTTTCACTTCTTTTTCGCATTTCCACTTCGAATTTCCACTTCTTTTGCGCTTGAGTCCTGCAAGAAACTTTTAAGGATTTCAAAATCATTTTGATTATAATATTTTTTCACCTGGTCGGGACTTGCTTTACAGGTTTCCCCTCTCTCGTTCTTAAGGTACAATACGACTCCTTTGATTTCCTGTATTACATCGGGGCATTCAAACTTTGGAGCCAATTTTGCAGTGAAATTATCTGGGGCACTTGATAAAGAAAATTTCCGCTTTAACACTTTATCGCCTACTCTAAAATCTGCTTCACGGCGTTTTCGATCATAGTAAAGTTTCTGTCTATTTCTTGCCGTATCCGAACTTTTAACCGCCTGATCAATACGTTTCTGTATATCTTTTTATTTAAATTCTTCTTCCCTTTGTTGCACAAAGAATAATTTATCTAGTGGCGTAATTAACTTACGTCCTAAAAATAATTCTGCTGGAGTTTTTCCAGTAGTATCATGATTTGCTGTTCTTAAAGCATAAGCTAACTCATTTATGTAGCCATCCCTGCGCTTGTGCTGTGTGCTAACGTAACTTCGAATAATTTTTACAATATTTTTATTAACTCTTTTTGTGATGTTTGCCTGTGGTCTATACGGAACCATTTTGATATGGCGTACGCCAAGTCCAGAGCAAATGTTTTCAAAAATTTGGCTAACGAATTGTTTACCGTTATCGCTAATGACTTTTATCGGTGCACCGTATTTTAAAATGTATCTGCGTAAGAATGCATCTGCAACTGTTTTGGCTGACGCGCGTTTAAGTGCAACAATTTCTGTCCACTTTGAAAAAATATCTTTAATTACTAAAAGAAAACGATTTTTATTTAACTCACTCTGGGGAAAAGGACCAAGAAGATCTATGCCTAAAATTTCATTCGGAAATGTAGCGCAAATGCTATTTAAGTACCCGGCCGGGCTGTAATTAATATCATTTATTAACTGACATTGATTGCAGGACCTGACATACGCAGTTACTATTTTGTATAATTGCGGGAAATATACCGCCTCGCGTACCCTTTTTATAGTCTTTCTGACCCCTAAATGACCCGATGTTGGCGCGTCGTGTAATTCCTTCAAAATGGTCAATCGAAGAGAATCTGGGATGACTGGTCTTTACTCAAAATTTTCGTTTGTTGATTTCGTATAAAACAATAAATTATCTATTATTTCATAGTTTTCTGCTCTACTTCTTTTTGCGGCGACATCTGTATGTTCAAAGATTTCGGGGTCTTTTAAATAAACATAAATACTTCCAAATTCAGGATCAGCTTTCAATTCAGTTTCAATTTAGCAATAATTGTTTCTCTAGAATCTAAAATTTTAGAAGTCAACACAGCGCATTTGAGTTCATTCCCTTCATCGTCCAGTTTTATTCGGGATAGTGCGTCAGATACATTATTTTCTTTCCCTGGTTTATATTTAATTATTAGGTTATATTCTTGAAGTTTTCAAGCCCATCTTATTAACCTGGGCGTTAGGTTTTTTCCCGAGTAAAGTCTACCAACAGCCGCATGATCCGAAAAGACTGTTATTGGCGCTTTGCCGAAATAAACTCGAAATTTCTGTACAGCCATTAATACGGCTAATGTTTCTCTCTCTGTAGCTGTATAATTCCTTTGTGTAGAATTTAAAGTTTTACTAAAAAATGCCAAAGGATGGCCATTCTGCATGAGAACCGCACCTACGGCATAGTCCGACGCATCTGCTGCAATTTCCAGGTTTTCGTCCCCTTCCGGGAATTTCAAAATAGGGGCATTGATGAGTGCTTCTTTTAACCTTTCAAATGCTGTATTTGCTTCTACTGTAAATGTAAACTTACTTTTTTTTTTCTTTTAATTGCTAACAACGGTTCAACAATGTTCGCGAAATCTTTTATGAACGACCGATAATAAGAACATAACCCAAGGAAAGAAGAAAGTTTGTTGGCGGTGTGGGGAGATGGGAAATTCTTGATGGCATTTATTTTTTAATCCTGAGTTTCTATACGCTTTTGCGAAATTTTATAACCCAGATATTTAAGTTCTTTACTCGCGAACTTGCATTTTGATGCGTTAATTGTAAGACCGGCCCCTTTTAGTAATTTAAAAACCTCTTCCAAGTCTTTAATGTGTTGTTCCAACGTACTATTCGTTATAATTACATCATCTAGATAGATTAAAGTCGATTTTCCTAGGACAGGCTTTAGAACAATGTCCATAGCTCTCTGGAATGTTGACGGATCCCCACACAACCCAAAGGGCTTGCGTAAAAATGCATAAGTGCCCGATTTTGTGATAAACGCGGTTTTATGTATATCTTCAGGTCTCATAGCTATTTGATGGTAGCCAGACGTTAAGTCCAACGTAGTCATGTATCTCGTAGACTTAATCTTTCTAATAATTTCCTCTATTACCGGCAAAGGGTAAACCGGGAACTTAGTAATACTACTAAGCTTTCTGTAATCGATAGCAAACCTCCAAGCCCTTTTATCCGAAGGAGGGAAATCGTTCTTTTTCCTACATAGTACGACTGGACTCGCGTGCTCACTATTTATGGGCGTTATTATCTGGTTCTGCAGCATTTCCTGAATGTGTTCCTCGATAATTTGCTCTTTCTGTTTATGATACCGGTAGGGTTTAGTCCTACAGGGTTTATCGGCAGTTAGTTGTATATCATGTGTTACAATTTGACAGTTACCAGGCCGTTCTGAAAACAAGTTTGAAAAAGTGCTCACCACTTGCTGGATGGCTTGGCTTTCATGGTCACTCAAATGGTGCAAGTCTACCTGCGGTTGTTTCGCTGGCTCCACCATCCTCCGATCTATTTCCAGCATGATCGAATTGTCCTGAAAATTTAGCTTGGCTTTCGCGGCCTTTAAAAACTTCATGCCTAAGATGACTGGACTCTGCAAATTTTTCACCACAAAAATTAATACTTTAAGGCTTTCATCTTTTATCTGTATTTTTAATGATAATTTCCCGATACATTGACAGGTTTTTCCTTGGGCCGCTATAATTTCTGTGTTTTTATTTTTAAATAATCGTAACCTATTAAAATTCTTCTTGAAAAATATATCACTCATAAAATTATCTTCTGCCCCTGTATCAATAAGGGCTTCTACTGGTACATCGCCAACCAGGACTTCTATAATTGGTAATTGGGAATTCTTTACCACGACCGTGTTTAAGTATCTTCTTGAGGGTTTTTTTGGAAACTTCCGGGGTCTGGACCCTTGCTTTTACAGGCCCCTCTACTCGTTTAAAGCTTTCCTTTCAACTTCAGTCTATTGGGTACGCGAACGGTTTTCTGCAAATTTCCTTTTTGCGCCTTGACCTTCTAGCTTCGATGAGTTGGCTTGATAGCTCTTTTCCCCATAAGAGCGATTTGTGTTTCCGGTTTGTTGATTTGAGAATTGCCTTCGGAGACTTTGAGAATACGATACCCCTCTAGATTTTCCCGCTATTCTTCGGTTTTGGAACTTGACCGCCAACTCGAAGAGTTCCTGCAAGGTGCTTGAATTTCGGATTTCGAAGTAATCTTGGACAGCAGGTAGCAATCTTGGTAAGATTATTTCAATTATCTCCGTGTCTGGTTTCTTTCCATACAGCATATCCGTCAGCTTAACTTTTCGCAGAATAAAGTCCGTCATCTCTTCCATATTACGCTGATAAAAACTATACAGCTCGGCTTCTAGCTTTGCTCGGTCTTTCACTATGGGGAAGGCCTTTAATAATGATATTTTGAAATTTTCAAAGGTATATGTTTGGCCTCCGAATTCTCCTAATAAAAATTTCCCTATACTCTTCCAGCATAGTGAGGCTTGTCCTCTTAGTGCAGACGTGGCAATGGCAATTTTTTGTCTTTCAGGCATAGGGTGTAACTGGAAATGATTTTCGAGGCCTTCTAAAAATATCGCCACCGAATTTTTTCCGTCGAAATTGACGTTTGCCTTGATAGATGCTCTCATCGTTTGGACCAGGTATCCAAATCCTTCTAACTGGTTCGCCATTTCTTGCTGTTGGAGTTGTACAGGAGCTTCCATCCAGTTATCGGCCATCTAAGTTCGTAAGATGTTCGGGCGCCAATATAGTGTTGTGAGGCCCCAACTTGTCAGCAAGGGTGGTAGTGACTGCTATGAACTGTAAATTACACAAACTCGTAAGAAGGGTTTAAATCCCTTTTTATTCCACTTTAGAAATAACAGCTGCGTTCACTTGACGCTCACAAACTACGCCGACCCGGCGGTTTAACAAAACAGAAATGTGAAACTAAAAATAAATGACAGGATGAATAAATAACTAGATTACTACCTACGAGGCTCTAAAATCGTAACTAACTTAAATGCGTTCTAAGATATAGCTGAGATTCAGCAAACTTGCTGATTAAGCAGTTGAAGATTCAACGAACTGCCGAAATAGGCACATAGGCCGAAACGCGCGGTTCTTAAATTTCTACCTAGCAACCTTCCCGCTCGCGATTCAAGAAGCACCCATACAAACTCGTTTCCCTTTTATTTAAACTCAACTTACTTCTGCTAAAATTTGAATATACTGCGCGTTCTACTACAATTTACATATTCTGGCATTGGCAATTCTAGGTGAAAATAAAGGCTTGACAGGAAAGATAGCTTAAACGTAAAATAAATGTTAGTTAAAATAAATATAAACCCTACAACCCATATAGCAAAATAAAAAACAAATAATTCCAATTCTTTCTTTACTCATTAAAACAGAGGCCTCATAGTTTTTAGAACGGGTTTTTGCTATCGAAACAGCAGAAATTAAAAATATTGCTTCGGCAGTACGATGTGTTTTTGATTTATCTCAAATCTTACTACATTAGTATATTACATTACAATACCCGTCGCTTATTTAATTCTCTTTCATTCCAAGCATATTTGAGTTTATTAAGCAACTGAGTTTAATAAACGGCGTTTTAAACATCGGAAATTGCTTGTTATATGGCGTTTTAAATATTACAACTTTGAACTTGTTTAGTAAGATATTAACTAAAAATTAATCTAATAATTAAGACCTAAATTATTAATTAAAAACTAATCCTAAATTAAGATATTCTCGAAACTTGATAATTTGTTTTTTCATTTATTTTTTGCTAAGAAATTTTACAATTACATACCTGATGAAAATACAAAGAACTGCTCCATCCGTACTTGTTTCGCATCATTTGTCAATAGTCTTTCAATTGTACTTTCAAGTTTGTAAAGGTGTTGGTACCTTTTTTAATTTCAATCTTTCAATTTAAGAGTTCTTACAGTTTTCAGTGCTTTTCACTTCCTTGTAAGAAGTAAAGGAAGTATTGTAATCACAAAAAATTCCGGGTACCATATTTCAAAGAAAATATCCATTTTGACCGCGATCGAATGCAATTTAACGATGTTTTTGCTTGATATCTGGACGTATGGACAGACTAAAGAACTCTTTTTCCCAAAAAAAAATTATGAAGCTGATTTGAAATGGGTTCTGAAGAGATTTTTTCGTGGCGTACGTAGGTATGTATGTACGTATCTCGCATAACTCAAAATCGAGTAATCTTAGAACGTTGTAATTTTGTATACAGTACTGCTATAGGATGTAATTGAGCACCTCCATTTTTCGTGGCAATCGGTCGCACCAAAAGTAAATAAATATATACGCATATACCCTCTCTGTTATTCGGCTCCGTGAGCTCTTATATATTGGTAAATTGTGCATTTTTTGCTTTAAAAACGATCGAATTATGTTGTTCATATCTTCCGTTTAACCTGTTTACGGCTTTAGTTTACCTGCATGCAATATTTATAGAATTATCAACAATTTAAAAGTTGTTTAATTGCGGCTAAGCCTAATTTTTGTTTACTATAACATCCATATTTGTTTACATTTGAAACTTTGATTCCCAACGCTTGCATTTGTTGCCAATCTAGAGGAACTAAGCTTCGCAACAACAAAGATAACATCTTCTTTTATTCTTGCCAATTAAATCATGCTTAGTCCATTCTAGAATTAACATTTAAATTATTAAATTATCTTATATATTGACTCAGCATAGCTTCCATAACAAATTCAGTCAGTTTCTACGCCTTCAGTTGTCTTTTCGCCTAGTGAGAACAAAAATAAACTTTCAGTTTTGTGCGGCGAAAAATCTGCCTTCTTGCCTGCTGGCCGAATTGCCTTATTTTGCGCGGAAATTCTAATTTTAACTGTAAAAGTTGTTCTTAAAATTATTTTAACTATACACTTTCCATACTATCGTTCCATAATAGCGATTTTAACACTTTCCATAATATCGTAGTCAGTGTTTTCACATGCCGTCTCAATATTATCGTCAACTGCAACTGCAACGTATATATCGTATAACTGCAACGTTTTATATTTTTCTATATTTTTCAATTTAATTAAAAAATATTTCGAGGTGTTATGTATTTTTGCCTTATCGCGAAGTGAGAACTGAATTAATTGAATGAGAAATGAAATCCGAGGAAAAGGTTTAGATGAAATGCATGAAGAAATGCGTATGATTTAATATTACGTACAAGAAAGTCATGTGGTGCACACATCAGATTTTTTCGATTCATTTGAGGTTAGCGCATGTAATCACTTTTTTTCGCATCACTTTCACTGGCAATGTCAGTGTCTGCAGCGATTTTAACACTTTCCATTATATCGTAGTCAGTGTTTTCACATGCTGTCTCAATATTATCGTCAACTGCAACGCATTCTCCAATCGTAATTTCACTCGCTGATGTCCAAAATATTAGAAATAGTTCACAATTTCTCTGCGGCTTCTTCCAAATAAAAGCCCACCAGCAGCCGAGCGGTAAAGACGCTGAACACTGGTAGTTCGGTCCGAGGTTCGAATCCCGCGAACGGGCTGGCTGCATGGGCGTTTTCGTGGTTTTCCCCATGTGTAACGTGTATACGAGCCAGTTTCCCTTAGAAAGTCCTCCACGAAGGCATCCCTCCCTTTAGGCAGATAGCCCTCGTGTGCTTTGTCATAACTGAATAATCCACTAATCCAATCTTCCAAATAAAAACCACATTTCCTAATGCAATTTCAACTGTATTTTCCGAAGCTGCTTGTCATGCGTTAACTGTAATATGCATGCCTTATCTCCTTCGAAGTGCTTACATTTTCACGAGATTCAATTTTGTTTATCGTTTTTTAAACAACAGCTTTTCTGTAACTGTATTTGAAAAACTTTTATTATACTTTGGTCTAATGGCTGCATGATAAAAGTTGTACCTGCAGGGAAAAACACTAATTTAATGTTTTTTAGAACGATATCAGCTGGGCGGGCAGCACAGTTATATAATAATAAAGCTGTTTTTTCGTCTTTCAGCGTTGTTCTCTGTTCCATTTCGAAAGGAAGTCAGTAAAAATACTGCTTTTCATCCATGTTTCTTGTTATTATGTTAAAGGTAAATTCCTGACTCGTTTTAAGCAAACGAAGTTTTTTAACTCGTTAACAACACAATAACTCTTTCTTTTTATGTCTTAAAACCAGCTGCTGTTTCACATTTAAAAATAAATATGGGCTCCGGTAATGCTTTTAAAACAGACCAGTTTCATGTGTGTTATAAATTTCGTGTTGCTTGTATTCTCTTTGAAATCTGGGCAAAACGTTTTTTATCCATTTCTCAGCCTAATGATTATTTGCCCCTTGCTTCTAATCATCTAGTTTCCGATAAGGAACACTATTTCTCTCCTTCTATCTTGTGAACCCCACATCATTTGGCACTAACTTTTCTCTTGTCATTTTAGCTAATTCTATAGCTTTTGTAATCAAAAGTGCTCTATAAATTGGCATAATTTTTAGTCTTATAACTTGAAACCATTCTAGAAAAGCGGTTTCAACGTCTCTCGATTTTTCTTCTCGTCTGCACTTCCTTGAGACATCTGTATTTTTTACTAGTTCTTTGTCAATTTTATTTCTTTGTGTAAGTAAACTGCACAATGAGTAATCCTTATTTTAAAAGCTGCTTCCCTTTGGCTGCATTCACCAAATGTATCATAATCTTTCAGCAATTTATCCTTTGCTTTCAAGCTTAAATCCTATCGTTTAGACATTTTTGACATGCTAGCAAATAAAAAAATTTTCTTCCAGTGGATTAATTTAAATCCAATATTCCCGTTTCTTGCAAGCAAGAAATATTGCACCTTTGTCTGTCAAGTTGACCTGTCACTTCTCTGTTATTATTCTTTTTTCTTCAGCCTATAACGACCACTCTCCTTGTTTCAATCAAAGACTTATAATGTACGATAATTCAAGGAAGCATTTCACAATGTTTTCTGAGAATACTCTGCAAACTTAATATGTGTCTGCATGCCCATTGCTTATCAGCTGATGTTCGAGAAAGGGAACCAGTGTTTTCTTAAGCACCATCCATTCTTTAACCCTAGCATATACTCACCCATTTATAATCCAAGAATTTGTTTCTAATGCCTATAGAGGACTGCTTCGGTTAATCATAAGATAAAGGTATTTTGACGTTCTCAGCTGTAGTCTCTGTTCAAAGTTTCTGCTAAATCCGTTGTATTGAAGTGCTACATAACTGAAAGATAAATCAATGATCTATAGACAGCTTTTATCAGTTACAAAGAGTTTATTCAGAATCTGAATAATCAGACTTAAAAAAAGTTTTAGAAGCTGCGGAAATGAGTTTAATAAATGGTTTACGACGGTTTTTCTGCAAAATAGACACGCACCCTTCTTAAATATTAATTTTTTTTTATATTTATATGCAAGCGTACTAGCTTTAAAACATTTTTCTGTTAAATGTGGCTTTATCGCAAAATAAACACGATTCCTCGACTTTCTTAATAGGAGCATTTTCTTTAAATTTGTCTCTGTATACAAATCATTACAATTAGGAATATTAGACTCATCATTAATGCAACTTTTAGATTTTCTACTTTTATCAAAGAAAAACGCGCTAATTTAATTCTCTCTTCAGATATCACTTCATTTTTCAAAAACAGAAGAATAGATTCAAGATCGCTCTTACCTTGTTGTGACCAGCTCTCCCGTTCCCTCTCCCACACGCGTAAGATGTCGAGGGCAGGCAAGATTCAACTAACGAAAAAATAACACTAGCGTATTTATCTTCAGTCCAGAGATTCCAGAGCACGTAGTTTGGTTTCTAAACTGTCGTACAACGATGATAACGTAAAGTCCTTTTTGGTTGCATTATTATTTATCAACACAAGATTCAATAAATCCCGAACGTACACCTGTATAAGAATATCTTCACGTCCAAAACGATTTTTTAAATGTTCGATGACTTTCGAATAATTTTCTTTAGTTGTCGGGAAACTCTGCACTATTTCCCGTGCTTTCGATTTGGTAGCAGTAGCCTGGATCAGATATACGAATTTCAAATGATCATCTAGAACTGGATCTTCGTGTATCTTACTAAAAGTATTCCAGAAATTCAGCCATTGTCATGGATCACCTGTAAATTCAATCAAATTTATTTTCGGAAGCTTCAAATTCGTTGCCATTGTTCTTGATCAATAATTCTGATTTCGTTTACAGATACATGAGTCAGCAAATTTTTCTCTATTTTCATAGTGACTTGCTTCACTTTCATCCTGGCTGCTATTAATTTCTCCTTGTAAGTCTCACATGACTCAAATTCTTTAATATACTCTTCTTGCGAGACTTATTTCGATTTCGATAGGAGATCCAATATTTCTTCATCTAACTGTTGTAGTCGAATTCCTTTATCTTCCAGAATTTCCAGGGACGATAATAGAACATCACTGCTCAATTCTGACTCATTCAAATGTCCATGTAAGCTATTATAGGCTTTCGTGAAGGCTGCACGCAGTGGTACTCTTCTTAATTTCAAGGCTTCCATTTCTGCTGTTAAACCATCAAAAGTGTCCTTTACCTAACTAATTCGTCCTGTTAGACGAACGCCACTTTTTATTGTGGTGATCCACTGTTTGAAAATGGATTCTGAATTAGTCCAGATTCGTGCACTAACCTAGTGCTTCGCATTAGAGAGTAAAGAACATACAGCGAAAACGCGTGGCAACATTCTTAACGAAAGTTCGTTCTCTCAATAACATACTTTTTTCTACACTCCGCTTGCGCATGCGCATTGACAATTACCAAAGGATCTTGGCAGATACTGCCATCTGTTGGTAAATTATTTGCTATGTTTAGTAGGTCAATATTTTCATTATTGTAAGTTCTTATAAGCTTGCAGAATATTGTTCAGTACACCAAATGGAAGTGCGGTTAATTCTTAAAGTTCTTAAATGCCTTATTCAAAATACTGTCATCAACAGCTGAGTACCGTTTTTGGACAGGCAAGAACCGTTGTAGAATTTTTTAAAAAATTCCATTATTTCCGTAAATAAGCAATACAGATTTAGGAAGTTCTATCAAGAAAACAGATTCTTTTCATTGGATCAAAGACTACATGGGCAATATATATATATATATAATGATAGATCGAATTTATTAGTTACAGAAGATATTTCAAGTGAATCGCTCGTTGATATAAAAATGCCAAGAAGTTACACTAAATTACAAATTAAAACAAAATTAGACATTAACTCTGAGCAAGGTAAGTAAACATAATGATTTCTTTTAATAATCTTCTTCAATGTCCATCACTACCTATCACGGCCACTGTTAACCTACTGATTCGGGTCACTTGTGGTCAATTATACGGTCAATAATACTGGAAGTGCAACAAATTTAGATAAAGTTTTAAATTAAAATCCAGTTTTACTTTAAAATATGTAATTAAAATCCAGTTACTAAAAGCACGGTTATACTCGGAAAGGCTGTTAGTCGCTGATGACTTACAAGTTAATGGTCGCTATCTACACTCATGTCCATAAATTAAGGATAATGCAAAATCAGCAAAGGAAGACTTCGAAGCAAAAAAAATTTGACTTATTTGAATAGCTTATTTATTAAACAAAAGGTAAAGAGCAAAAAAAGATGATATATGTTTGATATTATTAAAAAAATTAGTGATTTTTTCTCCCTGGAGCAAATTACAAAAAAAAACCTATTTACAAAAACCAATATTACATGCTTGGTATGATTGTTAATACATTGTATGTCTCCCAGATGATGCAATACAGTCCGTACAACGCCTAGGCATGCTGAATATCAAATTATCGATCTGATCTTGGGGGATATTACACCACTCAAAACGCAATGCTCTCCGAAGTTCCGGTAGACATGTAGAAGGAGGTTGAGGGGCTGCAAATCGTCGGCCAAGCATGTCCCACACATGCTCTACTAGATTCAAGTCCGGTGAGAATGCTGGCCAGTCAATACGGGTGATATCCTCCGAATAAAGGCATTCACTTACGATGTTTGCACGGTGAGGACGAGCGTTGTCATCCATAAACACTAATTGTGCGCCCATGGCGCCCCGAAAGAAACGTACATGTTTTTCCAGAATGACGTCCCGATAGATTTGGCTTGTCATGGTTCCAATTTGAACATGCAGGTCAGTTCTGGAACCCAGAATAATTCCACCCCAAACCACCGTAACGGTGTTGTTCAATGATGTTTTCTTGGTAGTAACGGGTACCTGGAGCTCTCCATATGAAAGTCCGGCGAGAATCAGACTGCAAGCTAAACCTGGACTCGTCGGAAAACATCCCACAAGCCAACTTTTGTGGTGTCCACAATGCATGCTTTCTACTCCAGGCTAACCGCAGGCGACAGTGAGTTGCAGTAAGTGGAACGCATCTGACAGGTCTACGAGCATATAGACCAATCTGCCCTAAGCGTCCGTACACTGTCTGCCTTGAAATTGTCGTACCAGTGGCTGAAGAGAGCTGACGAGACAAGTCTGAGGCTGTGTTCCGCCTGTTTCTTTTGGCAGTAACTGCCAAATATCGGTCCTCATTCGGCGTTGTAACTCTGGGGCGGCCTGTTCTGTAACGTCTACTCACATTACCATCATCTTGGAATCGTTGCCAAAGCCTGGAGATGACACTCTGGGCAATTCCAAGTTCGTCTGATTCTTCCAGTTGGGTACGCCCACATTCCAGACGGCCGATAATTTTACCACGTAAAAAATCATCCAAATGCGTCCTTTGTGTCATAACTATTCGGTTATTGCACTGAAATGCTTATAAAGCGCCTACGAACAATTTTACTTCTTTGCCTGTATTCCTTATCTATCACTCTCTTACACTCTCGTCATTGTGACGTACCATCGATGTCATCTGGTTACTTCCTGAAATTTGCATATGATTCTTGAAGATGTGTGTAGTAATTTTACAGGTGATATATTTATTTTAGTGTTCGATTTCTGCGTGACTCCGAATTATCCTTAATTTATGGACATGAGTGTAGTTACTATGAGATTGATTATCACCGCCTCAGATTAGTAACCATTGAATCAGCAGTATTTTTAGATAGATTTTTAAATAAAAATTGAGCTCACCAGTGCCTAAAAAAGCTGCTGATGAGTAATGTATGAGTTGACGGTGACTAAATGTCAGTATTATATCACCAGTGTGAGACGATAGAGTAAAATTGAATGCATTTTAAAAGTAAAACTAAACCAAAGGAACCCAACGCCCATAAGGTCATATTAGTGAAGATCAGCTCATAAGGTGTCAATGGAGTAAGAAATGCAATAAATTTAGATGAACTGGTTAAAACTGAATGAAGCCGAACGACAACCGTTGACTCAAACTAAAGAACACACCAGTGACCACCAAACCCATACGCACCAATGATTGTCAACGTCATTGGTCATTGTTTACCTGAGGGTGTTCAGTCACCAGTAATGTAATATTGCTGCCTTGGTACGGTTGTTTGAGACGTGGATAATCAGTGCTTAGCTGTGTAACTTAACGCAACTCTTCAAACATTTTAAAAAGACCTCGCTAAAGACATTCTAATGTCAAAAATCTTAAATTGAAATAAATATTAAAAAGCTGTTCTCATTCAAAACTCGGAATTTCTATTTATAATAAATGTAGTTGCAGTTTCATTTTTAACATTTTTTAAAGTGCACGTTATATGCCGGAATATACGGTATATAAAAGGAAAAAAGGAAAACTATATTTCTGTGAGTGGTTGAAACTGCTGGACACTGATATTTTGACCCGGGTTTTAAGTCACTTTCTTTCGCAATAAAGCTTTGCTGACCTTGAACTTTCAATTTTTCTGAAAAAAAAATATTAATATTCACATCTAGAAATACATAATGGTAAAACGTTACTTGCTAATGTTCTATAGATAAACAATTAAATAGTTGTTTAAAATAACGAGATTTGGAGATACAGAGTTTTTTGGAAAATTCCGAAATCAAAATTCAGTTTTTAAAATTTGGAAAGTTTCTGAAATAAACGTTAATCGATAAATTTGATCTCGAATAAGTTGATATTTTTTTATCAAATATATTATATATATATATATAATCGTTGAAGATATATATTGTTACGAATTTGGTGTTTAAAAAGCTAATGTTAGTTCAATTATAAATTAAATGGTTTTATTTCTCGCGCAGTGCAGCGCGTGACGAATATTAAAAGAAAGCTAAGCCGGAAAAATTAAAAATACAAGAGCGCGTGCGTTAAATAAATAAATATCTCTTTTTGATTTCGAGAAAGTGCTGGAAAATTCTAGCGCGTGATTTTAAAATCTTATAAAAGGAGGAAAACATCTCAGTTTGTAGTAGTTGCTGCTTAGTTTTGTTGTTTAGAAAACTGCTCTTGTTGATTGTAGCGAATTCGCGGATTAGCTTTCTTTAGCTGTTTTGAATTACGTTCTATTGTACATTTAAGTAGTTAAAAGATAACTACTGTGAGATATTGTGATAATGAATGATAATTTGAGAAAATTTAAGCATTTCTGTTGTGATAATAATAAATTTTTGTTCATTTTTCATCGGACTTGTGCATTCATTTCATAACGAACCCGTACGCACGCAACAATATATATATGTATCGACCGCCAGTACTTAACACAGTAACTTAAATTATTAAATTATGCTGATGAAATTTTCATATATGGAAAATGAGGTGAGAATGAAAGAAATTCTGTAAATTCTTTACTGTGAACAGACGTTTCATATTGTAATTATTTTAGCGTTATATAGAGGGTATGCGTTTTACGTTCTAATATTGTTAATACGATGATTGTACATTGAATGCATAGCACAGATGTGCCACAATAAAAAAATTATCAAAGCAAAGTAATCTGTTTTACATCATTTCAGTTGTAATTCCTGAAATGAATCGAATTACAAGTTTCAGACATGCAGGACCACCGATGACAGAGTCCTGATGATAATTACTCGTAGTTCGAAGTGGCTTCTTCAAATAAAGGCGAACAGAGTGACTGCAAGGGAGAGTTCTATGGTTTAACCCATAGATAACGTGAAAGTTTTGAATTTTTTCTGCCATCGTGAAACTTTCTATTAATTCTTTCTTTCTATTAATGATATTAATTATTCTTTTAATGAGCTCTTTCTATGAATGGCAAAAATGCTGCAAAATATTAGCTTAAATTTCATTTTGAATACTTTGTTGTTGTTGTTGTTGGTTTTTTTTTTTTTTTTTTTTTTTTTTTTTTTTCGACTACCCCACAATTTTATCCCTTTTTCCCTACAATTTCGGACCTCACCAATGGCTGATTGGTCAAGATTGCTGAAAGCTGGAGGCACTATCTCAGTCGAAGGGGCTGACTGCATGGTTGGATTTCATGGTTGGGTTTTCCCCATGTGCAACGTTGATAAGAAAACGTTTCCCGAAGAAAGTCGTCCACGAAGGCATTCTTTCTCTTAAGCAGATCCCCCTCGAGTGATTTACCGTATTCAAATATCTAAACCTAACATTACTATCCCGCAATATTTTATTTAAGCTTCTTTCCACTCTCGCTCTCTAGATATTTTATTTCATGAAACATCTGTGAATTCACTTTCAGACATGTTATCTAATTTTCAGAACTGATAAGGCTAGTATTTTGTCTATGATACTTTGACAACCTTCTCCTTGACTTTCATGGTCGTTTAAATTTCAAAAATTATCTTCTTACATAAAGTCTATTAATTTCAAATGTGTGGCTGTAAAATCTTGAAAACATAGTGTTGCGTGCGTACGGGTTCGTTAAGAAATGAATGCACAAGTCCGATGAAAAATGAACAAAAATTTATTATTATCACAACAGAAATGCTTAAATTTTCTCAAATTATCATTCATTATCACAATATCTCACAGTAGTTATCTTTTAACTACTTAAATGTACAATAGAACGTAATTCAAAACAGCTAAAGAAAGCTAATCCGCGAATTCGCTACAATCAAGAAGAGCAGTTTTCTAAACAACAAAACTAAGCAGCAACTACTACAAACTGAGATGTTTTCCTCCTTTTATAAGATTTTAAAATCACGCGCTAGAATTTTCCAGCACTTTCTCGAAATCAAAAAGAGATATTTATTTATTTAACGCACGCGCTCTTGTATTTTTAATTTTTCCGGCTTAGCTTTCTTTTAATATTCGTCACGCGCTGCAATGCGCGAGAAATAAAACCATTTAATTTATAATTGAACTAACATTAGCTTTTTAAATACCAAATTCGTAACACTGCCCCCTTCCTAAGGACTGCACGTCCCGGGCAGTACAATCCCTGGACAGGAAGCTAAACTTACAACTGTGGCATAAATGCAACTGAGGCATAAACATTACATTACAATATCAAACAATATAAACAACAAATGCAATAACTAAAACAAATCAAATGCTATCAAATACTAAATACAAATCAAATACTAAATGCAAATCAAATACTAAACACAAATCAAATACTAAATGCAAATCAAATACTAAATACAAATCAAATACTAAATACACATTTATAAACAAAAAGGACCATGATCTGATACTATTTACAATTATTTACATTACGTACTATGGCCATAGTAATGAGCTAACCTGTCGTAATGAACGACTTTAGGTTTAGAGTTCGAAGACTTACGAATCCGAACCACGACGTCATTCAGCCTTTTTAGGACTGTATACGGGCCATCCCAAGGTGACTGTAATTTCGGACAAAGTCCTTTCCGTCGAGTCGGATTCCACAACCACACCTTGTCTCCTTCGTGGAACTGATGTTCAGTAGCTCTTGTGTCGTAGCGGGTCTTCATCTTCTCCGTCGCCAGGTTGACTCGCTCTCGTGCAAAGTTGTGCATCACTTCAAACCGGGCCTGGAGATCTTGAATATATTCCTCAGACGATGAAGGAGCATCCGGAGGGCGGTCAAACAATAGATCACAAGGCAGACGAAGGTCACGACCGAAGAGCATCTGTGATGGAGAATAGCCGGTAGTCTCGTGGACAGCACTGCGGTAAGCCAGTAAAAAGAGTGGTAATTTCTTGTCCCAGTCCTGTTGGTTTCTGGAAACCACTAATGAGAGGTTATTCAGGATGGTTCGATTGAACCTCTCTACAATGCCGTCCGACTGGGGATGCAATGGCGTCGTTTGAGTTTTGTCAATGCCGAGTAGTTTGCATAGTTCTTTGATTACTGCCGAGGCAAAATTCCTTCCCTGATCGGAATGTAACTGAAGAGGCACTCCGAACCTGGAAATCCAGTGCTGTATCATTACCTCAGTTACTGTGACAGCCTCTTGATCAGGAATAGGATAAGCTTCAGGCCACTTGGTGAAGTAATCAATGACAACGAGTTTGTATTTGTTGCCATCAGCAGTTCGTGGCAGAGGTCCCAGGATGTCAAAGGCGATACGTTCAAAAGACGCCCCTACGTTGTAACGTTGCAACTTGCTTCGGCTGCGTCTCCTCGGTCCTTTCCGACCTGCACAGGCATCGCAAGATCGGCACCACTTTTGCACGTCATCCTTTGCATTATTCCAGTAAAAGCGCTCACGAACTCTCTGCAAGGTCTTCATTATTCCAAAGTGACCTCCAGTAGGGATGCTATGTAACTCTTTAAGGACATCAGGAATGCGGGATCTTGGAAGTATAATTTGCCATCGGAACATCTTCCCATCATCCGATTCGAATTTCCGGTATAAGACGCCGTTTCGAATGTGAAGTGAATCCCAGAGTGCCCAATATTGTTTGGTTGCAGGACTACAGATAGAAATGTCCTGCCAGGTAGGTTTTCTGTTTGATGACTCCATTAAATCAATTATGGGTTTAATGTCGCGGTCTTCCAGCTGGTCTTTCCTGACTTCATCATCACTCCACGGTTCTCGATCAGCCGATGTTGATGTTGTAATTTGTCTAGCGACCGGAGTCAGCAGCTCGTATTTCGCTTCCACCCTGGAACAATATCGGCAGCTTTCTTGGCAAGGTCTTCTAGACAGGGCGTCGGCGTTCCCGTGTGATGATCCCTTACGATGACGGATAGTGATGATGTCATATTCTTGGAGTCTCTGTATCCACCTGGCTATTTGACCCTCAGGATTCTTGAAATTTAAAAGCCAGGTCAATGATGCATGATCGGTGCGGAGCAGGAATTTTCTGCCGTATAGATAGTGATGGAACTGTTCTACAGCTTTGACTAAGGCGAGCAACTCTTTCCTGGTGACACAATAATTCCTCTCCGGTTTAGACAGGCACTTGCTCCAGTATGCCACTACACGTTCTTGGCCGTCTATTTCTTGGGGCAAAACAGCACCAACACTTTCATTACTCGCGTCGGTGTCGAGAATAAATGGTCGGTCAAGCTGAGGATACGTCAGGATTGGAGCAGATGTTAAAGCCTCCTTTAAGTTGTTAAATGCATCCTCGCATTCTTTGGTCCACAAGAACTTTTGGTTGCTCTCTGTCAGCTTGTGTAGGGGTCTTGCGATGGAAGAAAAGTCCTTCACGAATTTCCTATAGTAGGTGCAAAGCCCTAGGAAGCTTCTCAGCTCATGGACATTTTCGGGACGTTTCCAGGATTTAACGGCTGATACCTTTTCAGGATCCGTGCGCACACCTTCTGCAGAGATGACATGTCCCAGGTAAGTCACTTCCTTTCGGAACAATTTGCATTTAGCGGGACTCAGCTTCAGATTGGCTTCTTTCAGTTTCTGAAGCACCTTCCTAAGATTTTCTAAATGTTCTTCAAAACTCTTTCCGACGATGATGATGTCGTCCAGGTATATGAGGCAGGCTTCGTAGGAAAGGCCTTTCAAAACAGTTTCCATAAGACGTTCGAATGTTGGCGGCGCATTACACAGTCCAAACGGCATCACCTTGAATTGCCAAAGCCCTTGTCCCGTAGTAAATGCCGTCTTTTCTCGGTCTTCAGGCTGTATTTCTACCTGCCAATACCCACTCTTTAAATCAAGTGTTGAGAACCACTTGCTGCCAGAAAGAGTGTCTAGAATGTCGTCAATTCTAGGAAGAGGGTAACTGTCTTTCTTCGTAACCTTATTCAACCGGCGATAGTCGACGCAAAATCTTGTTGAGCCGTCTTTCTTTCTGACTAGGACGATGGGAGATGCCCATGGACTTACTGAAGGCTCGATGACATCGCTTTCTTTCATATCTTTTAACAGTGTTCGCACCTCTTCCTGTTTAGCAAACGATAGACGTCTTGGATGTTGCTTGATCGGGGGATGATCGCCGGTATCTATTCTATGTTGTGTCAAACTAGTTCGACCCACGTCAGAAGACGAGCGGGAGAAAACAACTTGAAGATCTTTAATGACGCGATCGGCAGCATTCCTGTCTTTATCGTTTAATTGCGCATTCTGCAATAACTCCGATGTAATTCTCTCTGAGGACACGGATTCTTGGATGTTACCCTTTCTTTCAACGGTGGTTACTGGAGTACATGCTGCAACCACTTCACCTTTCTTAATAATTTTCCCCTTCTCAGTTACATTGGCGACTCTCACCGGGATAACCGTTCTGGATAGGTCGACGAGTGTTGAGGCTACTAGTACTCCTTTTGGGCTATTACAGTTATTGGGATATTCTATGATGCCGTAGCGGAAATTTCTGTTTTCGGCTATGGATCCAGGAAGTAAAATTTCTGTTCTTGCCGGTATTGTGATATTGTCTTGTGCTATGATTTTATGGACAGATTTAACTTCATCATTGACTCCAAATAACGCTATGTCCTCAGATGTAGAATGCAATTCGTTATTTTTAAAGTCCAAGGAAAAATTGTATTTCCTTAGAAAGTCCAATCCGAGTATGCAAGAATCAGTGATCTCTGCTACATATGCCGTGTGATGGTAAGCGGCACTTCCAAACGTGATGTTAACATTTACTTTTCCATCGATGTCGATCTTCTCACCGGACACAGTCTGTAGGGTAACGCAGGGCGGCGTCCAGATAAGTTTGCTTCCCAGTTGTTAAGCCAAATCTTTTCGGATGATGGTAACGTTGGCTCCTGTATCTATCGTCATATTGCAGGGAACTCCATTAATATGTCCTATTATGAAAAGTCCATTACTGCCGCCTCTCACTGCAGAAATCTGAAGCGCTTTAAACTGGGGCTTTTCATGATCTGGCAACCTCCGCCCCGCGAGATGGCCACTAATTAGTTTCCCTGCTGTTTGTTAGGAGCGGTCTTAGCATCCGTGCCCTGGGGTGTTCTGCAGTTTCGTCGGATGTGTCCTTCAGCACCGCAGTTCCAGCACTTTACGGTCGGTTTCTTGTCACCAATATTCTGTCTCAAGGCGTTCAGTTGTCTAGTTAAATCGTCTAGACGAGCAGTGACTTGATCCCCTGGCTCCTGGACTTGAGCAGCTCTGACTGGATGGCGGTCTCGACGGGTGGCTTGCTGGGCTGCCTCAAATTTCATGGCATACACTAAAGCGCTTTTGAGATCTTTAACATCCGCCATTCGCAGTGCTTTCTGTATTTCAGTGTCCCGGATGCCATCAATGAAATATTGCAGGGGCAGGATTTCCCTTGTTTCTGTCGGGCACTCCGAAAAGGCGTGATGTGACAGCCTTTCAACATCCGTGGCGAGCTCCTGAAGCGTTTCGGTGAGCTTCTGTTGACGAGATTTTAATTGGAGCCTGCTGTAGTCTTTTAAACATTTCTCGCCGAAGCGCAGCTCCAAAGCGCCGGATAGAGCTTCGAAATCTAGCCTTTGATTTTCGGGAAGCGTCTGCAGGATATCCGCTGCGTCTGCTCTCAGAGAAGCGGCGAGATGACAAGCCTTAGCTACGGAATCCCATCCATTCGCATCCGCAACGATAGAAAATTGTGTCCTATACACCTGCCAGGAGGTCTTCCCATCATATGTAGATAGTTTCAGAACGGAACGAGCAGGCATCGATAAAAATTTGAAAGCTTCAGAATTGTTTCCTACCGTCGTTATGCACTTCTTTAGGCTGTCAACTTCTTTGGCGACGGCAGCAGAAACCCTATCATCAATTTGTAGTTCGACGGCAGAAACTCTCTCTTCTATATGTTCTTCTACAGAAGAAATTCTTTCTTCTACTTGTTCTTTAACCGAAGAAACTCTTTCTTCTATTTGTCCAACTTTAGTTTCAACCGCGTCTATTCTGCCTTCCATAGCCTCAAATTTATTTTCTATTACGCAGGTAATTTCTCTTTTCATTTCGTCTTGACCTGCTTTCATCTCATTTTTAAGAGATTTCATCTCTTCCTTAACGGATTCCTGGCACAATTTCATTTGTTCCTGTGCCGTTTTCATTTCTTCCTTGAGGAATTCCTGGCCCAATTTCATTTCTTCTTTAACGGACCTTTGACCAGCATCCATTTTCTCTTTAATTTCTTCTTTAAAAGATGTTTGGCCAGCTTCCATCTTTTCTTGGAAAGCAGCAAAAGCAGTAATGAGCTGTCTCAATTGTTCTTCCATCCCTCTTGTTATTGGCATTCAAACCCCACTTCTGACACCAAAAATTGTTGCGTGCGTACGGGTTCGTTAAGAAATGAATGCACAAGTCCGATGAAAAATGAACGAAATTTTATTATTATCACAACAGAAATGCTTAAATTTTCTCAAATTATCATGCTGTTTTACAATATCTCACAGTAGTTATCTTTTAACTACTTAAATGTACAATAGAACGTAATTCAAAACAGCTAAAGAACGCTAATCCGCGAATTCGCTATAATCAACAACGGCAGTTTTCTAAACAACAACAAACTAAGCAACTACCACAAACTGAGATGTTTTCCTCCTTTTACAAGATTTTAAAATCACGCGCTAGAATTTTCCACTACTTTCTCGAAATCAAAAAGAGATATTTATTTATTTAACGCACGCGCTCTTGTATTTTTAATTTTTCCGGCTTAGCTTTCTTTTAATATTCGTCACGCGCTGCACTGCGCGAGAAATAAAACCATTTAATTTATAATTGAACTAACATTAGCTTTTTAAATACCAAATTCGTAACAATAGCATGGCCACATTGTTGGAATTTATACCTTCAAATAAAGACGTAATTTAGAATTAAAAGTGTAATGCTTTCATTTAATAATTAATGATTAAATGCCTTCTTAATTTTTAGACTTAAGCAATTCATTTCACTGCAAGTTACCTATAGTATAAAAAAAAAAGAAAAAAAGAAAAGAAAAAGAAAAAGAAACAAAGAAAAGATATTTACAAAATAGTGACAATAGTTTGCATTTAATAAAAAAAAAGTCAATATAATGTAATATAAATAAAGCGTAAAGTCTTTAATTATGGAACCAGACATCAAATGACAGATTGTAACGTTTCTCAAGGCGAAACTTAGTGCGAATGTTTTCTTACCCAAGACTATCGAAAGAAAGGAATTTTTTAATGCTAGGCAAATTCCAACGCAAAGATTGCTTTTTTAAACTAAAAGCATTTTTGTTTGTTTATTTTATCTCATCTACAGAAATTTAGCTGTTAGCACAACAGCCTTCTTTTTGAAAGAGTAGAATCCACTGTATTCTTTTTCCATGTTCCTTTGATGTTCACTTAAGTGCAGATTGCAATTTTAACGAAACATTCATGAAGCGTTTTCGATAAAACACTAAACTTATTGAAAATAAAGCAATAGATGAAATAACTACAAATGCTTTTCCTCTGTGTATACTTTCAAGTACAAAAAGTTAAAATAAATTAACTGCTAAATCAACGTGAATAAAGTTTGTTTTATTTGAGTATAGCAAAGCACTCGAAGGTTATCTTCCTGAGGAGAGAGAGGCTTACGTGGAGGACTTTCTAAGGGAAACAAGCTTGTATAGACGTTACACATGGAGGAAACCATGAAAGCGCTCATGCAGCCAGCCCATTCGCCTGGATTAGAACTGAGGTTGAACTACTTGTTCAGCACTTTACCGCTAGGCCGCTGGTGGCTGCCTACGTATTTCTTAATAAGTATATACATACATGTATCCATTGGGAAAAACTGAGATTTCAATGTTGGAAGACATTTTAGGAATCTTTTCACGTATGCATATCTTCCCATAAGACCAGAATACTCCATTCTAAGGAGTGCAAGTAAATAAATTTTTAAAAATTACATGCACGACAGTGATGACAGCGCAAAGTATTTCCTGCGCATGCGTCGATAACAGATTCGCCACGACATTGTTGATGTCGGTCCATTTTGCTACGAAATATACGCTAATTAGTTCTCACTACTCTCTGTAGTGAGTCTGCGTTCGTGCCTTACTCGTTTCTCTTCTGTTTCTGGTAAATAGTGAATACACTTACGTTATTATACTTATTTGTTGCTATTTTTCTTTTAATCAACTTAGCCCATACTTTTTGGGTTATATTTCTAAATTATTATTAACTCTCAGGATGCCAAAGGAATACTTGGAGTAATAATTATGTGAAGTTTGGAACATCGGAACAATTCATCTGTGCAAAAACACCAGTGCATACTTTGTAGAGCTGTCTTTTCAAACGCATCTGAAGCCGTCTAAACTGCTGGAACATTCCAACAACCAGCATGATGGACTATTATGCCATAGATTTTGAAGGCTGTGAAGTTGAATCATTGTTAACAAATGAGTTATTTGACTCTTGAGCCATGCTTCCTAAATTTAGTTTTATACCAACTGAAAAATCACTGCTGATGGCTTCGGTGCCACGTTGCTTATAAAGTAGTTAAATGCAAGAAGCCTCTGCAATTATAGAGTTGATGAAACCGTGTGCATTAGAACTGGCAACAAGTGTTCTAGCAAAGAAGCCTCAAACAAGCTTGAATTAGTGCCGTATCAAATAACGTTATTCAAAGCCGAATTAGTGATTTGAGTTTGGACAGTCTGGATCAAGTTATGACTGATATAAGAGCTATTACCTTTATAAGAGCTTAACACACTCTCTCTCTCTAATTGGACGAAATAACTTGTTGCAAACTCCAGTCAACTCATTCTGTTGGTGAGTTATGCCTATGATGGAAAATTTCCTATTCTATAAAAACATAAAAACAACCAAAATTGGAAAAGACGTCTTTCAGTATGTAAAGGACTTCTTTGCGAAGTTATCACTTGGGCATCCAAATTAATAGTTCCGAATGTACTTTTTTTTTTTTTTTGCTTTTGTTATGTCAGGAAATATATTAGGATTTTTTTTTGCCCTGATGAAACAAAACATTCTGCACTTACAAGTACCCACTGCTTCTTCATTGACATGCTCTGGCATCAAAAACATTATTTCCAAAAATGAAAAATGTTCTTGACACTTCAGTGAAGACTATCAACTAGATAAGAGGTCATATTCTGAATCATCGCTTCTTTTAAGATATTATGTGAAGACTCTGGAAGTTTACATTCGTTTTAGTTTTCCGTATGGAAATCCTCTAGCTGTCACAAGAGAATGTTTTAATGCGTTTTTTTAACTACGAGATGTCAAAAATTTTCTAAAGGAATGGGATTATGATCTGATTGGAGAAATGGAATCGCAAGAATTCAGCCGAATGCTAACCTATTTGAACGACGTTTTCACATATGAATGACTTGAATGCATTTGTCCAAAGGGAAAATGTAAACGTATTGACATGCTGACAAAAGCTAAATGGTTTCACATAACAGTTACACCTTTAGAAATGATGAGGTTAAAAATGGAATCGTTTTAACTTTCCAGCACTCGAAAAAAGGATTGATAGCAATAAATCTCTAATTCCTCTCTAAGTTTATGTGAAGAAACTGTGTATCGTTTAAAAGTCTTATCAAAATCGTTTAATGGACATTTTAAACACGAATAACTAAAAACTTCTGAAACACGGATTATAAACCGTTCAATTTGGTTAACATCTCTGATGATGAAAGGACTATTAGAACATGTTTTAGAACTGCACACAAATAGTGTTCCTAAAATGCAGTTTGAAAGCAATACTTTGAAACAATTTTGGTGTTCGGCAATGAATTATGTCTTCAAAACTTACTGACTGTGCTCATCCCATTTCCGACGACACACTTATACGAGTCCGAGTTTAGTTCCCTTTTGTCAATCGAAATAAAATTTAGTAGCGAATTGCTATTAGCAATAAAGTGCTATGATTTGAAACACTGTTAATAAAAAGGAACAAAAAAGGTCATTAATTTTTTTAAACATGCAAGTGTTATAATTTTTATTATGTTTTCTATTAAAATTTTATTATACAGCTTTGCGTTATTTAGTTAACTGCTTTAAGGATGAGATAATATATTAAACATTTTTAGCGGTGTTGGACATGAAAAGAATTGAGAACCCCTGCCATAGGAAGATAACCCTCGTGAGTTTTGCCGCATCTGAAAACCTTTTTTTTTTCGGAGGGGGGGGGCATACTAACAAAAATCGCGCATGACCTTGGATTCTTTAGTTTTGTCTTTAAATTTGTGTCAACTGGTGATTTCGCACCACCTCAGTAATATTTTGGAAGTGGTAGAAAACATTTCTTCGAGACTGATTTGTGTAACATACCTAAAGGTGGCAATATCACCTTGGTTATGATATAAAATAGGACGTTTAATACTTCACTTTATCTTAAAATTTAATGCATTTTAATTTTATCTAAATAGCTAGCCAGCTCTAAACTTGTTTAATGCTAACTGTTTAATTAACACTGCTAATTACGCATTTACTACGGTTTCCTATTTACTGACATATCAAGTAGTTACAACTATTTTGTATTGCATAATTCTATTTATAATAGCATAAAAGAAGTGTGTAATTTTCACAAATCCTATAAGCGAAGCTTTAGATAATTAACAGTCTTCTCATTAATTAACGTTTGCTCTTGGTATTACTGTAATAATTACATACCTTTTCTTTTGTAATAATTTTATGTACGTATTGAAGAGTATTTTTGCCTATACAAAATATCATTATTTTCTACTTTGCATTCAGTACCATAATTAATTAAATGCTCAAGTGTTCTGCATAGTGCAATATCAGTGTTCTGCATAGTGTAATATCAGTGTAAAGAAGAGTATTTTCGCCTATAGAAAATATCATTATCTTCTTCCTTGCAATCAGTGCCACAAATTAAGTAAATGTGCAAGTGTTCTGCACAGTGTAATTTCAGTGTTATACTAGTGCATAGAGCTGTGTAAAGTGCCCTGCGTAGTGTAATATCAATGTTCTGCATAGTGTAATATCAGTGTAAAGAAGAGTATTTTTCCTTATGCAAAATATCATTATTATCTACTTTGCAATTCGTGCTATAATTAAGTAAATGTGCAAGTGTTCTGTATAGTGTAATATCAGTGTTATACTAGTGCATAGAGCTATACTAGTGCATATCAGTGTTATACTAGTGCATAGTGCCCGAGAAGTAATATTTAGTATCTAGTATCACAGTGCATAGTACCGTACACAGGCCTGAAGGAATAGTGCATAGTGCTTTTAATATCATGGTGCAAAATTGCGTTCTAGTGCAACAAATTAGATCAAGTAGTGAGCAATATTAGTGCATAGTGATCCTTGCGTCAATAGTGAAAAGTCATATTTTGTGCAACTCCAAGTACCAATTATAATTTGCACGCTATATTTGAAACAACAGGTTCCCCGTGCCCTGAATTTTAAATGCAGGTATAACAACAGTGCGTAGTGTTCAAGAATAGTGAAGTCAATAGTGCATAGCGCTCAAGAAGTAGCACTAATAAATTGAGCATAATTCTCAAGAATCAGTGTAACCCACAGTGAATAACATCGCACATTACGGTGGGTAGTGTACAAAGCATCAAGTTCTACTGCCATAGCAAGTAATTTTTAGCAATAATAGGGACAACAACTGCTTGTTTTAGCATCAGCAGTATAGTGCATACAAATTAATCATCTTGAGATGACGCGCTCGTCAGCACTCTCTGAAGAAGTCAGCAACAATACGTCACTGAATACAGAGAAAACACTGGAACCAAACCTAACGACACAGGAACGGATAGAAGCCCTAGTTGTGGAAATTCGCAACATCACAGACACTCACCGAAGCGGTAGGTACCTACTCCCCCTAGAACTCCGGGACAGACTGAAGAACTCACTGTCTGCTCTACAAGGCCTTGCATTAGAGGGACCGGAATATCGACCGAAACCACCAGTAGCAGAGGTCGGATCAAACACCTCTACATTTGTTTGCTGTGGTGTCGTACATAATTCACCGCCTTCCGCGCAACCGCCAACAGGTGACCAGGTGCCTCAACAACCAGCAGTGAATACAGCACCTAGCTTCGCAGAGATATTAAGAAAGAACTGTAAGCCAAGCCTAATCATAAAACCAAAGACCAAAAGGCCTACAGGTGAATTACGGAAAGTCTTGCAAGACAAGGCTCCGCTCGATCAGATTCCGGTAGCAGTGAAGAGCATACAGCCTGTGCCGCAGGGAGGTCTAGAAGTCTACTGCGACACCCCGGAGGAAGTAGAAAAACTACAAGAGCATCTACAGAGAGTAGATATAGATCTTGAACTACAAAAGAAGAAGCGCCGCCAACCAAGAATAGCGGTACATAATGTCGGAGAGAATACCAAGCCCGAAGAGCTCATCTCAGAGCTTAGCGCAACTACTGGTAAATCCCACAAGCACTATAAGGCACTCTTCCGTCTGCGCGAGCGACGCCCACAAAAAGTCAAGTGGATCATTGAGTGCTCCCCCGAGGGATTTACAACTGCTATCAAGACCAGAAGAATATTCACTGCCTGGCAGGCGCATGGCATCTCAGAATTCCTGGGAATACGGAGATGCTACCGCTGCTAGCAGTTTGGCCATAGCCAGGCTAACTGTAGATCCACAAAGATTTTCTGCGGATTCTGCTCAGGCAGACATGCAACTAGAGACTGTAGAGCTGAACAACCATCCTGTATTAATTGCGGAGACGCAAACTGTAAGCTGGGTACCAGGTTTAACTTCCACCACCCCGCATATGCAACGGAATGTGCAATCCACCAACGAGAAGTCGATAAAGTCAGAAGCGCTACTGAATACTGAAGAGAATCAATCAGGCAGCACCAACACACAATCGAACAGGCCACAGCCCACAGTCACACCAGCATTGTCAAACAGTGAAAACGATAACTGCCCACATCAACAAACTGACACTAATGCAGACAATATCACTACACAAACGCCCATAAGGTGTCTCCAAATTAACTTGCAGCACGCCAAGGCAGCTACGGCGCAAGCGGCCAACTACGCGGCAACAGAAGGGGTTGACATGATCTTCGCTCAGGAACCCTACTGCCTAAAAGGAAAAGCAGTTGGATACCCTCTCCAATGAACGGTATATCAAAAAGTAGATAAAAATGAACCACCCCGAGCAAATATCATCAATTGTAACCCAGCTTGGACGCCGGTTATCATTACGGTGGAACGAGACTTTGTCGGAGTACTCCTGGAGGTGCAAAATTTAACGGTCATCCTGATATCTCTCTACTCACCACCGTCAGCAGACCTAGAGACACCTATTCAGCAGATGCAACAGCTACTGCAGCGACACACGTCCCTCAACATATTATGCGCTGGAGACTTTAATGCGCATAGCTCCACCTGGGGATATGCCAGTACAGATCCAAAAGGGAGAATGCTAGAAGACTTTTTGTCAAGCAGTAATCTGAGTGTGGTCAACAATCAAGACGCGGCACCTACCTTCGATCGCATCCACTCTAGGGGATGGCCCGATCTCACAGTCGCTACACTGCAGATTGCGCAAATGATACATGACTGGACAGTAGTAGACATAAGCCTCTCGGACCATAACTATATAAGATTCTCAATAGCCAGTGATACAGCCACAACAATCATCAAAAGATACAATCTACCAGGCAGCAAGGTGAGACCGTTTATATCAGCAATAAAACCACGAATTGCCCCCTACAATGAAATGATAGCACAGGTAACAACAACTGAAGAACTCCACGACATCACAAGCAACCTGATGTCCACAATAAGGGCAGTATGCAACGAGCTGTTGCCAATCCGGAAGACTAAAAAGGTCACGGGTCTCAGCTGGTGGAATAGAAATCTCAGAGAGCAGCAGCAAAAATGTCGCGCCCTCAGACGACGTTTAAAACAGGAGCGCCGTAACAATATACAATCTAACACGCTCATTACTTTCCAGCGAGAGAGAGCACGGTACAAACGCATGATCGTGCAAGCCAAGCTAGACAGCTGGAGAAGATTTTGCACAGACAACACAGAAGTTTACGGCATTCATCATAAAATTGCCACTAGCAAACTTTTCAAACCAGCTTCTTTCCATCTTCTACCTGTCTCTGATCACACGGAACAACCAACGGAAGCCACGTTAGCAGAAATCATTAGCACAGTTTTTGCAAAGGACGATCCCTCAGAGGATACATTGGCTCACCAGACAATCAGACAAGACACCACGGAGGTAAACACGGCAGAGGATGTCAACTTTACAAGCCAAGAGATATTACAAGTACTAAGATGCCTGCCGCAAAAGAACGCACCTGGGCCGGACGGGGTAGACTACCGTATCATTATAGTGAGAACCAACATCACCTTGTTCAAAGATCTGTTTAACAAGCTGATGAATACTGGTACGTTCCCCAGGTGCTTCAAAATTGGCCAGGTCATCTTCTTCCTAAAAAAGAACAAGGATCCGAAGCAGGCTAATGCCTACAGACCGATATGTCTACTCTCGACATTAGGAAAAACATATGAAAAACTATTAATGAATAGGCTTAGGCACCACCTCCACATCAGTAATTACCTGAGCGCGAACCAATATGGGTTCCGCACGGGCAAATCTACCATTCATGCTCTTATGAAGGTAAGAGAGACCATTGTGCAAAATAGGCTATCCGAACACCACACTGCGTTTATCTCAGTCGACCTAAAAAGCGCCTTTGATACGCTGTGGTGGCCGGCAATTCTGAGAGCCCTAAGGAAATCACGCTGTCCGCGCAACATCTATCGGACATTAGAAAATTACCTCTCGGAACGACAGCTAATCCTGCCGCATAACAAAGGTTTCCTGCACAAAAAGCAGACAAGAGGGTGCCCGCAGGGATCCTGCGCGGGACCCTTCTTATGGAATTTGACGTTTAATAGCATCTTAACAGGGCAGTGGCCAAGCCATACAAAAATCATAGCATATGCTGATGACACGGCATTATTGGTACAGGGCCACACGAGAGAACAGTTACAACGTAATTGTCAAGAATCATGCGACCTTTTCCAAGCGAGGTGTGCCGAACTCAAACTGCAGATAGCGGAAGAAAAATCACAGGTGTTATTAATACCGAAAAAGGGAGGCACACTTGCGCGACAGCCACGTATCACGCTCAACGGCCAGCGTCTCGCCATCAAGCGAGAACTAAAATATCTAGGAATTATATTTGATGATAAGCTCAACTGGATGCCACATGTGCTCTCGTTAAAAAAACGCACCGCCAGCATAGCACAGCAGCTTAAAATGATGAAGGGTTATCGTTGGGGAATCAACGCTCACATACTTAAGATATTATACTCAACTGTCACAGAAAAGATCGTGACGTATGGTGCAGCTGTCTGGGCCTTACCGATGCAAGGCAGAAAGGTGAAGCACCTGCAGAGCCTTCAAAGGCCATTCCTGTTAAACATAACGAGGGCTTTTAGAACGCCGCCAACCAATGCGCTGACAGTCCTGGCAGGCCTGCTACCTCTACACATTAGTGTTGAGAAGGAAGCAGTATATCAATCCATCAGACAGCTGGGGCAGGTAGTACAATACGGTGAGGAAACATTTACGGCAGACGAAATAGAGCAGTCCCTCAATCGCCTTGACACGCATCCCGCGCAGCATGGCACTGGAGTACACGTCAACTTTCGGCAGAATCTAAGATCCGCTAAAGCCGCATATACTTACTATACAGACGGCTCCAAGATCGATGAAAGGGTCGGCTGCGCATATGTGGCATTCCAAGGCGATAATATTGTCAATCTATGGAAGGGGCACCTAACAGCGCAGAACAGCGTATTCCAAAGCAAGGCCACTGCCATCAATAACGCAATACAAGATATTATACATCGGGAACGCCCCTGCAGTCGTGTCATTACGGACAGTCAGTCAACCCTGCATGCTGTCCTCAATCCCGCCCACAGCTCCCCAATCATAGAGGGTATACAGGAAAACTTACGTCGAAACCAAGAAATGAGAATAACATTGGAATGGACGAGAGCTCATGTCGGAAACTCCGGCAATGAGACAGCTGATAGATTAGCTAAGGAAGCCGCCCAGAACATGGAGGCCACACAGATAGAAATACCGCAGCCAGTGTCCTACCTCAAACGGAAATTGAGAGATGCAGCTCACTTACTATGGCAGACGGCGTGGGACAATGTGGACACCGGCCGCCGAGCCCATGCACTGCTGCCCAAAGTAGACTCTGAATTCATAATGACACGGCCGCAAATGGTATACTATATTACAGGGCATGGGCCCTTTCCTGCTTACTTTGCGAGATTTGGAATATCAAACTCAGAACAATGCAGCTGCGGTGAATTGGGCACAGCAGAACACTATTTGTATCAGTGCCCGCTTACAGAAGGAATGCACTTTCCGTACCCGCAGAACAACGAGCAGGCCTTTAGAAGGTTCCTAATTAAGCACAACTATCACAGCAAGTAAAGATCATAAAAAAGCTAATGGACATGGGCACTGAAATATACCAAGTGTAACCCATTAATGAATATCTAACATGAAATGGTCTGTGCAAAACGCACCCAGCAAAGACAATATTCGCCTACACTGAGAGCGATACCTCAAGGTATCAATCACCGGAAAAAAAAATTAAGTAATAATCTCAGATATTCAGCAGCATAACTCCGGGTAAAACTATGCACATGCTAGCACACTGACAGCCAACAAAAGCATTTCTCATGCCCATTTGTCTGTAACAAGCATACCAACGTGTCATGTATTTAATTGTAATTTGTAATATCATATTCATGTGTCAGCTACAAGTATCTAAATGTATTATGTAATTTGTACTCTCATAAGCATGTGACTGTTAACAAGCATCGAAATGTATTATGTACAAAAATGTAAGGTGTACACACACAGGTATGTAATCTGTAATATCTGTACACAGGCATGCACCAATTCGGAAATTGTATGTTACAAGCAAATATATTTCAGCCCAGTTCGGCCATGTACTATGTTCGACCATGTTGGTTATTCAATGAATACTGGACCTGGGCAGTAAGAATGAGCGTCAACCCGGTGCATTAGATTCGTAGAACTGCCAACCGGACGGTCCAGGCGTTGGGTTTGGGCGCACGGTGCGAGCCACCCATGAGGCATCACGGGTCATACTCAAGATAAGGGCGGGCGTGACACTATGCTAATTAACTTAATAGTAAAGGGGTGGTGGTCACGTCCTCCGTCACTTGTCACTTGTCGTTATTGTTCTTTTTTTTAATTGTTTGAAATTGATTTTAGTTATTTTGTTGATTAGTGCGTATCGTCTAAATTGTACAATTCGTAGATGTTTTTTAAGTTGGAACAGAACGCTATATACATGGTATTCTTTGAAATTTATTGTTGTTGTGTTAATTTATTAAAGTGAGGTGTACGTAGTGCGTAAATTCGTTTGTTGCCTAAATTGTGCAATTCGTAGATGTTTTTTTAAGGTGAAACAGGACGCTGTGTACATGGTATTCTTTAAAATTTATTGTTGTTATGTTAATTTACTAAAGTGAGGTGTGCGTAATTCGTAGATTCGTTTGTTGCCTAAATTGTGCAACTCGTAGATGTTTTTTTAAGTTTAAACAGGATGCTGTGTACATGATATTCTTTGAAATTTATTGTTGTTATGTTAATTTATTAAAGCGAGGTGTGCGTAGTTCGTAGATTCGTTCGTTGCCTAGATTGTGTCATTCGTAGATGTTTTTTTAAGTTAAAACATATCGCTGTGTACATGGACTCTTGTCAAATTTTGGTCATAATTTTGGTTAGAAACTTTACGGTTTTGCTATCTAAATGTTTTGTTTTTGTTTCAGATTTTTAGCTTAAATTGTGTATTCAAAACGTGGTTTTTGCATTCGCGAAAATCGTGTTTTTGGAGACATTTTAGGCTTAATGTTCGAAATGTAGACAAAAAATTTAGATAGCAATATAGCAGCGTGGAGTTTCTCGCCAAAAGTATTTGGCGAGAAATTTGGCGACTTAAGGGCGCATATCAGAGTAGTTCCCTTATTTATTATAAAGTTCGAGATTTGCATACAAAATTGTGAAATATACATGTGACACCAGAAAACAAACTTTATGCCCTATATATATATATTACAGCATGTTAATTAAGAAGTTTATTGAACTTATAATTTTATTGCAAAATATTATGAAGCAAATAATATGCTAATTAAAATACAGAAGTAAAAATAATTTATTACTTAATTCATAAACTTTACATAAAATCTGAAAAAATTAATTAATTAAAAATTCAATTAATTAAAAATAACACAATATAACATTCCATAAAAATTCGTTTCGACTGCTTGGAAAAAATGAATGGTTTTCCCCTCTTTGTAAACCATGCCTCCTAAATAAAGAAAAAAACATTTTTTTTTAAATCATAACCATGCTCTTAAAAAGCTTATAAAAATTATTTTAATAGATGTTTTAAACGTGTGCTTATATAACACTTTTAATCATATTTCTTTATAATATCTTAAGAAATTAAGAACAGCTTAAATTCTTTAAAATATTGGATTACAGTGAACCGTCTCATTACGACAAACTACCCCTGTTAACCACTTTTTTAATTTACCCAGCATTCCTCATAAAATAACAAATTAGTAAACATAACTTCTCTAGGATGCCCACTATCATTGAAGATCAAAATCTTCAGGAATCACGTATCACGTATAGCTTGCTTAGAGAAGGTTCATTGTACAAAAACAGCCAATATGCAAATCTTTTCATAAATGAAGCCACCATAGTTATTAAATATAATATACAGTATACTTATATTCAGAATTCATAACTTGAATAAATTTCTCGAACTATTCTAGCATTCGAAAAATATTGTATTTATTACCTTAAATTTCTAAATATTACATATTCGTCCAAATGAATCACTGGGACTCGGACAAGATTTCCCCCCTAGCTTTCTTTTAGCACAGGATTCTGAATATGTTTTAATGATTTTGGTAATGTTTGTCTTCCTTAAGGCGCTCACAAAACGAGTTACCCTAAATTTTTCGTCCGCATAGTGGTCGTTTTCATCTTACTGATTTGATAGGGGATTTTGGGTGCATGGCCTATCATTGGTGAAACAATAATAGTGAACAACTTCAAGAAAATGGGGATATCTAATGCTCTTGATGCCATATTCCCACTTGTTTTTACTAATTTTATCTTCCGAAAATTGAGAGGGAAAAATTAGGCGAATAATTTAATTTCCAGAGGACACAGTTACAGTAATAATATAACAAATGAAAAGTAATCATGAATAAACTACTACTATCACAATATTATTTCTTTAAAAAAAAAACCTATAGTTCAATAAGAATACACACAATTGCAACATCTAATAAGTTGTTTCATTTCTACTTCTTTATAATTTGAATTTCTTTCATTCTCATTGTTGTTCTTGCAACTCCTTAGGCCTCAGATCATACATAAATAATTATTGAAGGTGAATATGCAGCTGATATGGCAAAACTGCACAGTGAATGGCAGTTGGTATTTGCTTGAACTATGATAGATCATTTTTTTTATTAGCCTGACATAATATTCAACAGTTAGAAGAGAAAGATTCAACGGGGCCTTTAGTGTGCAAAAGTTTGCCTTTGTTAGTATGACGAAAACAATCATTATGTTGATAAATCTATTTTAAAATCTTGGAATCTTCATTTTCTGAATGCATTAAAAAGAGGAAAATTCTGCAAATATTTTTTTTTAATTTTGAGAATCTGGTTCTAAAGCTGTGTGGGGTGGAAAATGCAACGCAATACGGTAATTCTGAAGATCATTGCTCATAGTAGTACAAACTGAACGGTGATAACTTGCATGCTGTAGAAGACGACACAAATTGCAGTTCCAGATGCATTAAATGCTTTGAGGTCTAGGGAGTAGCAGTGGACAATAATAAGAGTGAAATTCAAGGTATAGGGAAGTAGGAATGAAAATTATTATTATCAGATACTGAAATGTTAATTTTACTAAGCATTCTTATTGGACTGTAGGTCTCTTTTAAATAATAATACGATAGTTACCAGTAGTTCATTCGTGGATATTTTTGATTGGTAATGATCTTACTGTAATCACATCCTTCAAAATTAAATTGATTGCTTAATTTCTTCCTTGATTTTTATACTACATATAATATTAGTAAAAAGGAAGAAAAAAGTCTGCAAGTAAACATAACTCCTCTTTCTCTCTCTCTCTATATATAGGCATGTATCTTCATGTGCAACTAAGCAAAACAAATGTGACTTTTTCTTCTTTAAAAAATTTTTGTGTTAATAAATATGATGAGAATTAAGTTCATTTTAAAGACTTATGACACATGAAATATACATGATCAAAATAAATTAGAAAATTATAAATTACGTGTTTAAGTTGCAATAATTCAGTTGAAATAATTAATACTAACAAAACAAAACATCATATCCCCGTTCTGCAAAGTATAAAAATTCTTCTGCAAAACTGCAAAAATTACCAACACTTTGGTTTATTTGATAACTTTCAAATTCACTCCTTTGTTTGCATTTAGAATTTATAACTTTAATTTTCCACAGAAATTTGTTTTTGATTTTAAAAAAATTCACTGGCATAATTTCATTCACTTCTGCATGCATTAATAGATGAAGAAGGTTTTTGTACCTTTCATAATTTTAAACCTTATGTAACCTTGGTGCTACTTTGGTAGACGGTTGCACGAATTTTTGGCGATTTACGTTGGCGCAATTGTTGGCGCGATTTCTACAAACGTCAGCCATCTTGAAAAACGCTGTTTTTATGCATAGTAAAGTATTCGAAACTTTAAAAAAAAATAAATATCGTTAGAAATAATGGATTAATTTTTTTGTTGAAAATGTCGTTTTTTAAGATGACAGGCAAGTGTAAATAAATACATTTACTATGAGTATAAAATACTAAAGTAAGGTTATTATTACTTTCATATAGCAAAGAAGAGAATAAAAACACCGCTATAAAAACATTGTGCCAACGTTTAATTAGATTAAAATATTACTGAAATTGAATATCGAAATAAAAAACATCATCCAACATTTAAAAGAATTAGAATATTATTAAATTTAAATACTTTAAAATACGTTATATATAATATAATATATATATATATATATATTATATAGAATAAATACATTTACTACGAGTATAAAATACTAAAGAAAGGTTAAATTATTACTTTCATATAGCATAGAAATAGAATAAAAATACCACTATAAAAACATTGCGCCAACGTTTAATCGGATTAAAATATTACGTAAATTGAATATCGAATTAAAAACCATCATACCAACGTTTAAAATAATTAAAATATTACTTAAATTAAATACTTTAAAATAAGTAAATAAGAACGCTTCGTACACTAGAGCTAAAATGACAGCAATTAGTTTATTGTCGGTAAAAAAGGAGGAATGTCTAATAATTTTCTTACCGTTACAGCGGTTATTTCTTCCAACATGACCACAATATCATATACGGCCGTCTCAGAATCGGTTCTTCTAACGGTCTTCATCTGTGATCTACATTTTCGCACTTCATTGAAGAAACAATTAGTGACGTTTCCTCCAAAACTTTAAAATAAATTTCCTCTGACCCTTGTAAGAATTTATAAATAAATCTTTGATTAGGAAAGCCAGGCTGGCGAAAATAAGGTCTCAAAGGACAATTTTTTTATTTCGAAACCAAAAATTCTTGGTACTTATCAAAAACAACATTCATCTTTGAAGGAGACATTTTTGAAGGAATTCGAAGATATGAATTAAATTTTAAAATGGCGCGGTAATGCACAAATTTTCAGCAACCTATCAGGGAGCTGATTACAGCTCATTAATGCACAAATATTCTATAACCAATCAGAGAGCTGATTATATCACGCCTAGAATTAAAATTATTTAAATAATCATACATAATAAAATCATTTTAAAAAAGAAATGCAAAATTAAATTGTATTTTAATATTTAACAGCCATAAATAATGTTTAAAACATTAGATTAAATTTATAGATATTAAAACCAATTACTTTTAAAGTAAGGTGACGTCACTGATTACATCATCCACAGCATAAAATTTCATAAAATATGATAAGGAATAAAATTTTTATTTCAAATAAAAATGCAAAATTAAATTGATTTTTAATATTTAGAAGCCATAAATAATATTTAAAACACGGAATTTATGCATAATAACACGCATTATTTTTTAAATAAAATGTCAACAAAGTATCGGTTACCATAAATAACTTATCCAGCGATGGGTTTACCATAAGTCGTATTACTCGCCAAAAGAAAAATTGCCAAAAACTCGCCAAAATCCGTGCAACCGTCTACCAAAGTAGCACTGTAACCTTACGTAATTAATAAAAAATCAAAACATAGATCAGAAACTGCATAAAATTTAATTAATAATTACTACTAGTGTCACATGAAATGCTATGAAATTAATCAATAACACAAGAATGAGATAAAATATATAGAATTAATATTCCACATGTGTGAGTTTGGAAGTTTTACGTTAAAAACTTTTCTTTAAATTAATTATTTTTAAAAATGGCCTTTCGTAATTGGAACTTGCAAATCGACTTCACTAGTCTTTCATAACATTGCTTTTCTTTTATTAACAAGAAATATTGCATTCAGTTATTTAATTTAAGATTTCCAAAAATAATGCTACTTATTTAATTTACTTAAATTACTTAAAAATACTTATTTAAATTTGAAATTAATTTGGTTAACTTAAAATAATATTTAAAAAAATTAATCTTCATATATACGTCTAAAACATCAGACCTTCATAAATTTGTTTTATTTGAACGATATCTGAATTCTGCATTACTTTGGACTAGTAAATCATTGGGCAATTAAATGGCAAGCTATAAGAGAACTAATGTAGTTTACAAATGCACTGAATTTTATATCCTGCATTAACTTTAAAAAGTAAATTGTTTTGCATATTTGCATCATTTGATTGATAGAATATGGCAAAGCATGCAAAGGCTATCAGCCTAAAGGAAAGTATATATTCATGGACGGCTTTGCAAGGAAAAATAGCTTGCACTTCCATTTATTGTGTGGGTATATAGTATATATATTTACATTGTTAAATGCTAAAATCAATGCTTCATTAAAATTTAATTATTATTTTATTTTTAATACTAACATACAGATACAGAATTGTTTTAAATTCCAATAAACAATCATCATTTATTTTAAAGAAAACTTATTTTATGATTTATATATTATATTACATGAATAAGAGAAGCATTTGTCAAGAAATGTATTAAACTTGTATTAGCAGATTCATGCTATCCTAGTAACAAGACTATCATACTTCAAAACTGTATTAAAACTGGGCAAAATAAAATCAACATAAATTCTACATTAAATGTTTAAAACTTATAAGTATACAGTGGTAGATATATATACAATATAATAAATTTTGTCATTTAAAAAATATTAATGAAATGATATTTTTGGAAATAATGTACAAAATTTTAGTTTTCGTTTATAACTAGTTTAACGAATTTTTAGAAAAATATTTTAGGTCATTTCCATCTTTACCCTGTTGATATTGCTATATTAAAATATATGGAATAATTAAGTTGCTTCTAGTTAGTACAACAGAACATTACGAAAAGTATTTGATGCGACATATTTTTAATCAATATAATTACTTCATTTTGGAATTATAACATTTTCGTAAGAAATTAATACCAGTGAAAAAAATATTATTATTACACTAAAGAATAAATGAGATTCTCGACCACGTTGTTCAAGTTTTTGTAATTTTACTTCATAACACACTCGTACATAAACATATTATTAGACTGAATTATAAACCAAGTTTGAGAACACAGAATTCTCAGTGAACACGGTGGCTGTATCGATTCTTAAATTGTTATCGCGCCCTGCCACGTGCATCGCAGTGGATAAAAACTGGAAGGACTGGTTTTGTCTTCCTCTTTCTGCCTGTCGTCGTGTTAACGAGTGTGTGGGCCTTCGGGCCACACACCCACACACACACATACAGCTCTCGCCATCGTCCACGGTACTCGATCTAAAGTCCATTTTCAAGGATGGAGGAGAAAATATGTTCTTGTACAAAGAATATAAGAAATCAGGTAAACTTTATGTGAGAGTCCCGTGAGACTAATGAGTAGGACATGTCGAAAGGCCTTCATGAATGTGTTTTTTTCCTTATAACATATCGAATATAGGCTAATCAAGAAAAGTGTATTTTGTGATTTATATAGGCTAACAAGAAAAGTGTGTTTTTGTGATTTATCTAGGCTAATCAAGAAATGTGTGTTTTTGTGATTTAATAAATGTATATTTAAAAGAGATACTGATTCATGCATGCCTTATTGGGTAAGTCATTTGATTCTTATTGTTAATAATCATGCAATGTACTAACCACTAAGTTTTTAGATTAACGATTTACGGAATTAATTCGCATTTGATACTCTTAGTATAATTACTTTTATACGATCACGGCCAGCAACACCACACCAAGTATAATTAATCAGGTAATCCTAAAGAAAGAATAAACTAAACCTAGTAAGCAAAAAACATATACATTACATTCAGAATTCTAAATGTTTACATAAACTTTTCTCGCAAGGCCTGCCGGGAAAAAGATGTCAAACGTTCTTTGGTCAGACGATTGCAAACGAACGCTAACATAATTAATATTGTTTTCAACAACCACATTACCGGTTCAATTAAATACCACAACAGTGATTAAATTTTGGAATAATTAGTTATAAATAATAATCGGGCAATTTAAGGCGTAATTTATCGGATGCACAATGACAAAATACTACTATTAGATCTGCATTTCAAATAAATATTTTGCAATCTTTCAATTCATTAGACAATGCGAACACTGATATTAATTAATCGCTAAGCTTAAACGTTTAAATACTTACTTACTACATATAACAGTGCAAAGTGCATGAGAATAATCTACATAAAATGAACAAAAAAATATTTCAAACAGTAATTGTAAACATTTTCTTAATTACCTGCGCTATACAACCAACATGCATTCAGCCATGTTTTTTTTTTTTTTTTTCCAACTAGCTTTCAAACACTCTTCTCTTCTTTCAAACACTGGCTAATTTTCAGTCAGTCACGTGATTCTTCCGCGCGGCTTCTGAAACATTATCTGTAATACTACAGGAAAAGCTGCAGTAGCCGCCACAGTTTGCTTTCAACCAACGAGATAGTATACTGGTAGAGAGCGTATTGCAACCTTCAACCGGTTCCAACATTAGTGTCACGTGACTGCTGCGCGAATTCCGAAAGTCCGGAAATACTTTACATTGCTTTCTATGGGACGAAAGACTGCTGCTCTGCTTGGTCACATAAAATTTAAGTAAAAATGGTTAATAAACCAAGTGTGAGAACACAGAATTCTCAGTGAACACGGTGGCTGTATCGATTCTTAAATTGTTATCGCGCCCTGCCACGTGCATCGCAGTGGATAAAAACTGGAAGGACTGGTTTTGTCTTCCTCTTTCTGCCTGTCGTCGTGTTAACGAGTGTGTGGGCCTTCGGGCCACACACCCACACACACACATACAGCTCTCGCCATCGTCCACGGTACTCGATCTAAAGTCCATTTTCAAGGATGGAGGAGAAAATATGTTCTTGTACGAAGAAAATAAGAAATCAGGTAAACTTTATGTGAGAGTCCCGTGAGACTAATGAGTAGGACACGTCGAAAGGCCTTCATGAATGTGTTTTTTTCCTTATAACATATCGAATATAGGCTAATCAAGAAAAGTGTATTTTGTGATTTATATAGGCTAACAAGAAAAGTGTGTTTTTGTGATTTATCTAGGCTAATCAAGAAATGTGTGTTTTTGTGATTTAATAAATGTATATTTAAAAGAGATACTGATTCATGCATGCCTTATTGGGTAAGTCATTTGATTCTTATTGTTAATAATCATGCAATGTACTAACCACTAAATTTTTAGATTAACGATTTACGGAATTAATTCGCATTTGATACTCTTAGTATAATTACTTTTATACGATCACGGCCAGCAACAACACACCAAGTATAATTAATCAGGTAATCCTAAAGAAAGAATAAACTAAACCTAGTAAGCAAAAAACATATACATTACATTCAGAATTCTAAATGTTTACATAAACTTTTCTCGCAAGGCCTGCCGGGAAAAAGATGTCAAACGTTCTTTGGTCAGACGATTGCAAACGAACGCTAACATAATTAATATTGTTTTCAACAACCACATTACCGGTTCAATTAAATACCACAACAGTGATTAAATTTTGGAATAATTAGTTATAAATAATAATCGGGCAATTTAAGGCGTAATTTATCGGATGCACAATGACAAAATACTACTATTAGATCTGCATTTCAAATAAATATTTTGCAATCTTTCAATTCATTAGACAATGCGAACACTGATATTAATTAATCGCTAAGCTTAAACGTTTAAATACTTACTTACTACATATAACAGTGCAAAGTGCATGAGAATAATCTACATAAAATGAACAAAAAAATATTTCAAACAGTAATTGTAAACATTTTCTTAATTACCTGCGCTATACAACCAACATGCATTCAGCCATGTTTTTTTTTTTTTTTTTCCAACTAGCTTTCAAACACTCTTCTCTTCTTTCAAACACTGGCTAATTTTCAGTCAGTCACGTGATTCTTCCGCGCGGCTTCTGAAACATTATCTGTAATGCTACAGGAAAAGCTGCAGTAGCCGCCACAGTTTGCTTTCAACCAACGAGATAGTATACTGGTAGAGAGCGTATTGCAACCTTCAACCGGTTCCAACATTAGTGTCACGTGACTGCTGCGCGAATTCCGAAAGTCCGGAAATACTTTACATTGCTTTCTATGGGACGAAAGACTGCTGCTCTGCTTGGTCACATAAAATTTAAGTAAAAATGGTTAATAAACCAAGTTTGAGAACACAGAATTCTCAGTGAACACGGTGGCTGTATCGATTCTTAAATTGTTATCGCGCCCTGCCACGTGCATCGCAGTGGATAAAAACTGGAAGGACTGGTTTTGTCTTCCTCTTTCTGCCTGTCGTCGTGTTAACGAGTGTGTGGGCCTTCGGGCCACACACCCACACACACACATACAGCTCTCGCCATCGTCCACGGTACTCGATCTAAAGTCCATTTTCAAGGATGGAGGAGAAAATATGTTCTTGTACAAAGAATATAAGAAATCAGGTAAACTTTATGTGAGAGTCCCGTGAGACTAATGAGTAGGACATGTCGAAAGGCCTTCATGAATGTGTTTTTTTCCTTATAACATATCGAATATAGGCTAATCAAGAAAAGTGTATTTTGTGATTTATATAGGCTAACAAGAAAAGTGTGTTTTTGTGATTTATCTAGGCTAATCAAGAAATGTGTGTTTTTGTGATTTAATAAATGTATATTTAAAAGAGATACTGATTCATGCATGCCTTATTGGGTAAGTCATTTGATTCTTATTGTTAATAATCATGCAATGTACTAACCACTAAGTTTTTAGATTAACGATTTACGGAATTAATTCGCATTTGATACTCTTAGTATAATTACTTTTATACGATCACGGCCAGCAACACCACACCAAGTATAATTAATCAGGTAATCCTAAAGAAAGAATAAACTAAACCTAGTAAGCAAAAAACATATACATTACATTCAGAATTCTAAATGTTTACATAAACTTTTCTCGCAAGGCCTGCCGGGAAAAAGATGTCAAACGTTCTTTGGTCAGACGATTGCAAACGAACGCTAACATAATTAATATTGTTTTCAACAACCACATTACCGGTTCAATTAAATACCACAACAGTGATTAAATTTTGGAATAATTAGTTATAAATAATAATCGGGCAATTTAAGGCGTAATTTATCGGATGCACAATGACAAAATACTACTATTAGATCTGCATTTCAAATAAATATTTTGCAATCTTTCAATTCATTAGACAATGCGAACACTGATATTAATTAATCGCTAAGCTTAAACGTTTAAATACTTACTTACTACATATAACAGTGCAAAGTGCATGAGAATAATCTACATAAAATGAACAAAAAAATATTTCAAACAGTAATTGTAAACATTTTCTTAATTACCTGCGCTATACAACCAACATGCATTCAGCCATGTTTTTTTTTTTTTTTTTCCAACTAGCTTTCAAACACTCTTCTCTTCTTTCAAACACTGGCTAATTTTCAGTCAGTCACGTGATTCTTCCGCGCGGCTTCTGAAACATTATCTGTAATGCTACAGGAAAAGCTGCAGTAGCCGCCACAGTTTGCTTTCAACCAACGAGATAGTATACTGGTAGAGAGCGTATTGCAACCTTCAACCGGTTCCAACATTAGTGTCACGTGACTGCTGCGCGAATTCCGAAAGTCCGGAAATACTTTACATTGCTTTCTATGGGACGAAAGACTGCTGCTCTGCTTGGTCACATAAAATTTAAGTAAAAATGGTTAATAAACCAAGTGTGAGAACACAGAATTCTCAGTGAACACGGTGGCTGTATCGATTCTTAAATTGTTATCGCGCCCTGCCACGTGCATCGCAGTGGATAAAAACTGGAAGGACTGGTTTTGTCTTCCTCTTTCTGCCTGTCGTCGTGTTAACGAGTGTGTGGGCCTTCGGGCCACACACCCACACACACACATACAGCTCTCGCCATCGTCCACGGTACTCGATCTAAAGTCCATTTTCAAGGATGGAGGAGAAAATATGTTCTTGTACGAAGAATATAAGAAATCAGGTAAACTTTATGTGAGAGTCCCGTGAGACTAATGAGTAGGACATGTCGAAAGGCCTTCATGAATGTGTTTTTTTCCTTATAACATATCGAATATAGGCTAATCAAGAAAAGTGTATTTTGTGATTTATATAGGCTAACAAGAAAAGTGTGTTTTTGTGATTTATCTAGGCTAATCAAGAAATGTGTGTTTTTGTGATTTAATAAATGTATATTTAAAAGAGATACTGATTCATGCATGCCTTATTGGGTAAGTCATTTGATTCTTATTGTTAATAATCATGCAATGTACTAACCACTAAATTTTTAGATTAACGATTTACGGAATTAATTCGCATTTGATACTCTTAGTATAATTACTTTTATACGATCACGGCCAGCAACAACACACCAAGTATAATTAATCAGGTAATCCTAAAGAAAGAATAAACTAAACCTAGTAAGCAAAAAACATATACATTACATTCAGAATTCTAAATGTTTACATAAACTTTTCTCGCAAGGCCTGCCGGGAAAAAGATGTCAAACGTTCTTTGGTCAGACGATTGCAAACGAACGCTAACATAATTAATATTGTTTTCAACAACCACATTACCGGTTCAATTAAATACCACAACAGTGATTAAATTTTGGAATAATTAGTTATAAATAATAATCGGGCAATTTAAGGCGTAATTTATCGGATGCACAATGACAAAATACTACTATTAGATCTGCATTTCAAATAAATATTTTGCAATCTTTCAATTCATTAGACAATGCGAACACTGATATTAATTAATCGCTAAGCTTAAACGTTTAAATACTTACTTACTACATATAACAGTGCAAAGTGCATGAGAATAATCTACATAAAATGAACAAAAAAATATTTCAAACAGTAATTGTAAACATTTTCTTAATTACCTGCGCTATACAACCAACATGCATTCAGCCATGTTTTTTTTTTTTTTTCCAACTAGCTTTCAAACACTCTTCTCTTCTTTCAAACACTGGCTAATTTTCAGTCAGTCACGTGATTCTTCCGCGCGGCTTCTGAAACATTATCTGTAATGCTACAGGAAAAGCTGCAGTAGCCGCCACAGTTTGCTTTCAACCAACGAGATAGTATACTGGTAGAGAGCGTATTGCAACCTTCAACCGGTTCCAACATTAGTGTCACGTGACTGCTGCGCGAATTCCGAAAGTCCGGAAATACTTTACATTGCTTTCTATGGGACGAAAGACTGCTGCTCTGCTTGGTCACATAAAATTTAAGTAAAAATGGTTAATAAACCAAGTGTGAGAACACAGAATTCTCAGTGAACACGGTGGCTGTATCGATTCTTAAATTGTTATCGCGCCCTGCCACGTGCATCGCAGTGGATAAAAATTGGAAGGACTGGTTTCGTCTTCCTCTTTCTGCCTGTCGTCGTGTTAACGAGTGTGTGGGCCTTCGGGCCACACACCCACACACACACATACAGCTCTCGCCATCGTCCACGGTACTCGATCTAAAGTCCATTTTCAAGGATGGAGGAGAAAATATGTTCTTGTACGAAGAATATAAGAAATCAGGTAAACTTTATGTGAGAGTCCCGTGAGACTAATGAGTAGGACATGTCGAAAGGCCTTCATGAATGTGTTTTTTTCCTTATAACATATCGAATATAGGCTAATCAAGAAAAGTGTATTTTGTGATTTATATAGGCTAACAAGAAAAGTGTGTTTTTGTGATTTATCTAGGCTAATCAAGAAATGTGTGTTTTTGTGATTTAATAAATGTATATTTAAAAGAGATACTGATTCATGCATGCCTTATTGGGTAAGTCATTTGATTCTTATTGTTAATAATCATGCAATGTACTAACCACTAAATTTTTAGATTAACGATTTACGGAATTAATTCGCATTTGATACTCTTAGTATAATTACTTTTATACGATCACGGCCAGCAACAACACACCAAGTATAATTAATCAGGTAATCCTAAAGAAAGAATAAACTAAACCTAGTAAGCAAAAAACATATACATTACATTCAGAATTCTAAATGTTTACATAAACTTTTCTCGCAAGGCCTGCCGGGAAAAAGATGTCAAACGTTCTTTGGTCAGACGATTGCAAACGAACGCTAACATAATTAATATTGTTTTCAACAACCACATTACCGGTTCAATTAAATACCACAACAGTGATTAAATTTTGGAATAATTAGTTATAAATAATAATCGGGCAATTTAAGGCGTAATTTATCGGATGCACAATGACAAAATACTACTATTAGATCTGCATTTCAAATAAATATTTTGCAATCTTTCAATTCATTAGACAATGCGAACACTGATATTAATTAATCGCTAAGCTTAAACGTTTAAATACTTACTTACTACATATAACAGTGCAAAGTGCATGAGAATAATCTACATAAAATGAACAAAAAAATATTTCAAACAGTAATTGTAAACATTTTCTTAATTACCTGCGCTATACAACCAACATGCATTCAGCCATGTTTTTTTTTTTTTTTTCCAACTAGCTTTCAAACACTCTTCTCTTCTTTCAAACACTGGCTAATTTTCAGTCAGTCACGTGATTCTTCCGCGCGGCTTCTGAAACATTATCTGTAATGCTACAGGAAAAGCTGCAGTAGCCGCCACAGTTTGCTTTCAACCAACGAGATAGTATACTGGTAGAGAGCGTATTGCAACCTTCAACCGGTTCCAACATTAGTGTCACGTGACTGCTGCGCGAATTCCGAAAGTCCGGAAATACTTTACATTGCTTTCTATGGGACGAAAGACTGCTGCTCTGCTTGGTCACATAAAATTTAAGTAAAAATGGTTAATAAACCAAGTGTGAGAACACAGAATTCTCAGTGAACACGGTGGCTGTATCGATTCTTAAATTGTTATCGCGCCCTGCCACGTGCATCGCAGTGGATAAAAATTGGAAGGACTGGTTTCGTCTTCCTCTTTCTGCCTGTCGTCGTGTTAACGAGTGTGTGGGCCTTCGGGCCACACACCCACACACACACATACAGCTCTCGCCATCGTCCACGGTACTCGATCTAAAGTCCATTTTCAAGGATGGAGGAGAAAATATGTTCTTGTACGAAGAATATAAGAAATCAGGTAAACTTTATGTGAGAGTCCCGTGAGTCTAATGAGTAGGACATGTCGAAAGGCCTTCATGAATGTGTTTTTTTCCTTATAACATATCGAATATAGGCTAATCAAGAAAAGTGTATTTTGTGATTTATATAGGCTAACAAGAAAAGTGTGTTTTTGTGATTTATCTAGGCTAATCAAGAAATGTGTGTTTTTGTGATTTAATAAATGTATATTTAAAAGAGATACTGATTCATGCATGCCTTATTGGGTAAGTCATTTGATTCTTATTGTTAATAATCATGCAATGTACTAACCACTAAATTTTTAGATTAACGATTTACGGAATTAATTCGCATTTGATACTCTTAGTATAATTACTTTTATACGATCACGGCCAGCAACAACACACCAAGTATAATTAATCAGGTAATCCTAAAGAAAGAATAAACTAAACCTAGTAAGCAAAAAACATATACATTACATTCAGAATTCTAAATGTTTACATAAACTTTTCTCGCAAGGCCTGCCGGGAAAAAGATGTCAAACGTTCTTTGGTCAGACGATTGCAAACGAACGCTAACATAATTAATATTGTTTTCAACAACCACATTACCGGTTCAATTAAATACCACAACAGTGATTAAATTTTGGAATAATTAGTTATAAATAATAATCGGGCAATTTAAGGCGTAATTTATCGGATGCACAATGACAAAATACTACTATTAGATCTGCATTTCAAATAAATATTTTGCAATCTTTCAATTCATTAGACAATGCGAACACTGATATTAATTAATCGCTAAGCTTAAACGTTTAAATACTTACTTACTACATATAACAGTGCAAAGTGCATGAGAATAATCTACATAAAATGAACAAAAAAATATTTCAAACAGTAATTGTAAACATTTTCTTAATTACCTGCGCTATACAACCAACATGCATTCAGCCATGTTTTTTTTTTTTTTTCCAACTAGCTTTCAAACACTCTTCTCTTCTTTCAAACACTGGCTAATTTTCAGTCAGTCACGTGATTCTTCCGCGCGGCTTCTGAAACATTATCTGTAATGCTACAGGAAAAGCTGCAGTAGCCGCCACAGTTTGCTTTCAACCAACGAGATAGTATACTGGTAGAGAGCGTATTGCAACCTTCAACCGGTTCCAACATTAGTGTCACGTGACTGCTGCGCGAATTCCGAAAGTCCGGAAATACTTTACATTGCTTTCTATGGGACGAAAGACTGCTGCTCTGCTTGGTCACATAAAATTTAAGTAAAAATGGTTAATAAACCAAGTGTGAGAACACAGAATTCTCAGTGAACACGGTGGCTGTATCGATTCTTAAATTGTTATCGCGCCCTGCCACGTGCATCGCAGTGGATAAAAATTGGAAGGACTGGTTTCGTCTTCCTCTTTCTGCCTGTCGTCGTGTTAACGAGTGTGTGGGCCTTCGGGCCACACACCCACACACACACATACAGCTCTCGCCATCGTCCACGGTACTCGATCTAAAGTCCATTTTCAAGGATGGAGGAGAAAATATGTTCTTGTACGAAGAATATAAGAAATCAGGTAAACTTTATGTGAGAGTCCCGTGAGTCTAATGAGTAGGACATGTCGAAAGGCCTTCATGAATGTGTTTTTTTCCTTATAACATATCGAATATAGGCTAATCAAGAAAAGTGTATTTTGTGATTTATATAGGCTAACAAGAAAAGTGTGTTTTTGTGATTTATCTAGGCTAATCAAGAAATGTGTGTTTTTGTGATTTAATAAATGTATATTTAAAAGAGATACTGATTCATGCATGCCTTATTGGGTAAGTCATTTGATTCTTATTGTTAATAATCATGCAATGTACTAACCACTAAATTTTTAGATTAACGATTTACGGAATTAATTCGCATTTGATACTCTTAGTATAATTACTTTTATACGATCACGGCCAGCAACAACACACCAAGTATAATTAATCAGGTAATCCTAAAGAAAGAATAAACTAAACCTAGTAAGCAAAAAACATATACATTACATTCAGAATTCTAAATGTTTACATAAACTTTTCTCGCAAGGCCTGCCGGGAAAAAGATGTCAAACGTTCTTTGGTCAGACGATTGCAAACGAACGCTAACATAATTAATATTGTTTTCAACAACCACATTACCGGTTCAATTAAATACCACAACAGTGATTAAATTTTGGAATAATTAGTTATAAATAATAATCGGGCAATTTAAGGCGTAATTTATCGGATGCACAATGACAAAATACTACTATTAGATCTGCATTTCAAATAAATATTTTGCAATCTTTCAATTCATTAGACAATGCGAACACTGATATTAATTAATCGCTAAGCTTAAACGTTTAAATACTTACTTACTACATATAACAGTGCAAAGTGCATGAGAATAATCTACATAAAATGAACAAAAAAATATTTCAAACAGTAATTGTAAACATTTTCTTAATTACCTGCGCTATACAACCAACATGCATTCAGCCATGTTTTTTTTTTTTTTTTTTCCAACTAGCTTTCAAACACTCTTCTCTTCTTTCAAACACTGGCTAATTTTCAGTCAGTCACGTGATTCTTCCGCGCGGCTTCTGAAACATTATCTGTAATGCTACAGGAAAAGCTGCAGTAGCCGCCACAGTTTGCTTTCAACCAACGAGATAGTATACTGGTAGAGAGCGTATTGCAACCTTCAACCGGTTCCAACATTAGTGTCACGTGACTGCTGCGCGAATTCCGAAAGTCCGGAAATACTTTACATTGCTTTCTATGGGACGAAAGACTGCTGCTCTGCTTGGTCACATAAAATTTAAGTAAAAATGGTTATTCGCTGCAGCGCCTACGGATGTAAAGAAAGTTTCGTGAAAGGAGGACTTGTAACCTTTCATAGGTAAGTTAAAACTGCGTGATTTATTATTTTATGTTCAGTATTTTTGTCATTTTACTATCTCTGTTGAATTTGGTTGGAAAGTTTCAGCCATATTGTATAAGAAAATTGCCGCCGTATATGACATTTTCAGCATGTATTATTAGCATCAAAATGTATTAAATACTGTGACACAATTTACTGGAATCACCCTTTACAAATAATTGAATTTTATATGTTTTTTCTGTGTATTCCGTTGAAATAGAAAGCTGCGCCAATTGGCGTTAACCTTTTTTCGCCAAGTCGTACGCGTTTTGATTTCATAAACAATTACTGCCTGCAATAAAAAAAGAAAAATGCTATTATTAGCATTAAATTATTGAGAAAAGATTGTACGATATGTTTACTTTGTTAAAAAAAAAATGCTGAAGATCTTGATTCATGCAACATTGAACATAAACAGTTAAACAGCATTATTTTAAAAATCAGATTACTTTTATAAAGCTCAATGCTTTATCATTATTTTCTATAAAATCAATTAAAATAATTTGGATTATAATTCTGTCTCATCTACGATGCTGTTAGAAATTTATTGTAATTGAAAAAATGTGATGTGAAAAACTTACCATATTTTAAATAGTATTTAAAAAAAAAAAAAAGGAGAGTGAGAGAATTTTTAACTGTAATATCGTTTTGATCCTAATAATAAATACTGAGTTGAAGTTTGTTACCGTTTGATACATATTCAATATAAAATATTTGTTATAGTTAATAAATTTAAACAAATTTAAATTTAATTTTTAACAAATACGTATAAAAGTAAAAAAGCAAATTTAAATCCTAAAAAAAGCCAAAATAGTTTTTAAAAAGAAATGTGCAAACATATAAAAGATTTAATACTCGAACTAATCTACAATATCATTTAAATTCAGAAGCATAATCAAGCAAATCAAGTGCAAAATAAATCCATTATTTGTTAAAAATTTATTAATTATTTGTTAAATTAATTAATTATTTGTTAAAATTATCATTATTTGTTAAAAATTAAATTTAAATTTGTTTAAATTTAAATTTCATTCCTTGCAGCAATGGCGCAACGGATATTTAACCCTCTGAGCGTTATGACCGGGTTTAGGCGGTCAAGGCGGCCTACCTCGAAAGCGTTACGGACGCTTCTAGGCGGTCACTGGAAAAGTGTTCGAAAGCGTTACTGACGGTTCTAGGCGGTCAGTGGTGAAGACCTCGAAAGCGTTATGACCGCCTTAAAGCGGCCGTGCAGATGTCTCCGGCCCCCCTTATTTCTGGAACCCTGGAGATCTCTAAATGACAGTTCTCAGTAGGAGGCAAAGAGGGTTGCTCTTTTTCGTTTTAGACCGACATGTTTAATCGCCAAGAAAACACTTGAGCATGTAGTGGTTTATAAACAACAAACAAACGTGGACATTCTGCGCGAAATAAAAAAGTAGCATGTAAGCATGTTTTTTCAATACTCTCTTTAAACAGATAACATTTTCATAAAATATCCTTTAGTTTTTAAATTGAATGTTCAGAAATAAGCGAAATGCTCGTGAATTCAATTAAAAAATAGCATTAGGAAATATTTAAACAAATTTATTTATGGATATATAGATACATAATTAAAACCGACAAGTTATAAGTTTTAATTATTCGAGCGAAACGAATAGCGCATTTAATTACTGCATTTAATTTAATACTGCATTTAATATGAATTATATATAATTACATGTAAAGAATAACATAATTAAGCAATAATTCAAATAAAAATTAGCCATCAACAGTAATTTATAATAAGCGTATTTTGAACGGGTTTATGAAGCATAATCTAATTTGATAGTAAAAATAATAATGGCGAATTATTTATTCATTTTGGAACAATATTCGTGGCTTATACTGGTTTGATGAAGTTCTGTTCAAATTCATTTCAAATATTTCAAATCTTTTTATGTACATTGATTTCAATGCGATTTTTATTAGAAAAAAATTCAATGAGTTTGATTTTCTTACATAATTGTAATTACATTGTTCAACGCAAAATAACTACAAGCAGAAAGGCAAAGGTGTGTAAAAATTTCTGTATTTTGCTATATAAATTATTAAAATAACCAACCTACAGCCTAACAACTGAATGTCCGAAATATAACCCGCAACTTTTCTAAAAGTAACAAATTTCAGTTAAAAAAAACCGCAGTAAATAAATAAAACGAAATACTATTAAGAAAAGAACCACGAAACTTTATTTTTTTATATTTACTTACTTTATTTTTAGTTCAAAGGGGCAATTTGCCCTGAAGGACTTTTAATTTCGCTTTGGCATTTTTCACTGAAAACTATAAACGGCGAATCACTTTTCAAATTGTTGCCACTAAATATTATCGCTCTGTATTATACTTAAAGAAATTAAATATTGAAGAATCTGCATGAATGTACGCATGTTTCTCGCATTGTGATAAAACAACGGTACCTAGAGCTATCAAAATTTAAATAACGTAATCTTCCATACAATATGGGCATGTGGAAGCCCTAATTTGAATTTGAAATTTGTTTTATTATCGATTTCATATTTTATAACACTTCAACGAACTATACGATTTCAAAGCGAGTAATGTCAACACCGTACGAAAAAAATCCTATTTTTATCTCCAGCGCGAGAGACTCTAAGATACGGTCATTTTAAAATAATTTTGAGATATTGCTGTTGAACTGAACTTTATGGTTTGAGTACGTAGAACATGATATTTAATGAGGTAACACACAAAACGTTAAAAACGCTCCTTTGGACGTAGTTTAAAATCTGAAACCTTTCATATTTTTATTTATTAGTCCAAAGGGACGTATTAGTATTTAAAACAATAGTTCGTGAGAGACTATTGTTTTAAATACTAATACAGTTTTCGTTTTTGCGATTTTGCGTTGAATCACTAGAAACGGCGAATCACTTTTCAGACTGTTGCCACCAAATGTTATTAGTCCCGCATTACATTTGAAGTAATTAAATAATGAAAATCTGCGTAAATGTATGTATATTTCTCGCATTGTGATAAAAAAAGGTTTCAAAAAAGGCCATCCAAGTTTGAATGACGTAATCCTCCTACGAATATGGGCATGTGGAAGACCAAATTTGAAATTTGGAATTTGTTTTATTATCTATTTCATATTTCGTGAAACTTTAACGAATTTTTGAGTAACAAACTCAAAGATTTCAAAGCAAGCAATAGCAACACTCTACGGGGGTGGAAACCTTTTTATCTCTAGCGCGCGTAATTGTGTACCGGAAATTCTAAATATATACTCATTTTAAAATTAATTATCGACATTGCTATTGAACTGAATTTTATGGTGTAACTGCAAAGAACATGATATTTAATAAATAAAGGTAGCACACAAAACGTTAAAGAAATGTCCTTTTGGACGGTTTTTTTTTTTTTTAATTTTTATTGTTTTTTGAATATATGTTGTTGGCGAATGACGCATTAGTCGTGTATAATCTGAATATATAATAATTATTTGTGCTATTTTTTATTTGAAATGCATAGAATTCTCTAAAATAGTAGCATTCTTAGATTGAATATTGTCTAAGCAGGTGCAATGATATTTTAACTTCATTACCATATCAAATACAGTTTCTTTTTAATTTAAAAACTTCGGTCTGAGGCACCTTTTTGAATCATAGTATGAGTTTTAATAAAATTTGTAGTAGTCCGAATTTTTAAAAGTATTTAGAATTACTGAAATAAAGAAAGCTAAACTTTTTAGAATTTCTTTATCCAAGTATTACATCTTAGGCCAGCAAGTGTGTGTGTGTGTGTGTGATTATGGCAAAGCCTCGAGGGCTATCTGCCTAAGAGGAGGGATGCCTTCGTGGAGGACTTTCTAAGGGAAACTGGCTCGTATACACGTTACACATGGCTTAGGCCAGCAAGACTTGATTAGTAAAATCTGGGAAAGGATCTATGATTGTTTAGTAAGAAGTAGAAAAATAGTACTCTAGATCTAAGCAGTAAACAAAAGCTTGTCCCTCTATAAAAAATTGTCACGTATGTTAAAAAAGATTTTGCAAGACATTAATATTTTAGCTCAAACATGATTTTTTTTTAAATTTAGTCTCTTGTTTTGGAGATGGTGTTCAAGCATTTTACCATAATTTTATTTTCACATGTGCAGAATTTTTATATTTTTTATTGATCGCTGTATTTTTAACTTCCATAGCATAAATTAAAGAAATACACATAGCAACTTCAGCCATAAACAGATGACTTAAATTTTTTTTGACATATTATGTGAAAGACTAAATAAATATTAAATGCTTTTGCATTTATGTTACATGAAAGTAATTAGAAAACAATAACTGTAGATGCGCAAAAAACCTGTACTTATAACCTTCTGCATTTTTAAAGAAAGTACAAAATAGTTCAGAATAGCAGATGGCTTTCAGATCATTCAGTAATGTCATCGTAAGTATATTCTCTTCACGTTTCGGAAGAACTGCAGTAGTTCAGATTTGTCGTAAAAGACTAATTACACCCCTGGGGATTGGCGTACTTAGGGAACGGAAAAACAAGCTTTGAAACATACTCATACAAAAGTCCTACCTTTTCTTCGACAGATAAATGACAGATGTGATATTTGAACACATGCTTTCAATCAGTTGTTTCCTTCTAACAAAGCGTCTTGCGCGGCAAAGTCTTGTAATAGTCTTTCGTTTTAAATATGCTGTGTTCGAACTCAGACTCAAAGACAGGGATTTAAAGATTTTATTAATGCTTTCTTTTACATTCGGCGATTCAATATTTATTAAAAAAATAAACACATAAATAAACTTGCATAGCAGATCAAAATTATGTTGCTGTGGAAATGTTTCATCAACAGTTATTAGTAGTTATAACAGCATAACTAAATAAGCCCATTTCGAAATATGGATGATATTGCATTCATTATTTTTAATCTGAAACAATATCATGTTGTTATTACTAGATAAAATGGCTTAAAATAAGCTGACACATTATAAGAAAATTTTTTTAAAATGAAAATTGGATTCACTTTCTTTCACATAATTTATGACCAGTTCTTCCAAAATATTTTACTTTACTACATAATAGAAATGTCTCCACGTTCGTTGTTTTTAGTTAGTTAGCAATTTTAATTGGGGCTGTTATATAAGAAGGCTATTTATCGTTGTTGTTGTGTTACAGTACTTATTTTATTGTATAATGCAAATTTTGATCAATTGGTTAATTTTATAATGTATAGAGGAACTTCAAAAAGAACAAAAGTAATTTCCACCGTTATAATATGTCCTTAAATGGTTCCCAATAAAAACATAGTTAACTAAGTAGTATACTACGTTATATTAATTAATTTACTAACCAAACAGCAAAAACATTTCAAATTCGAAATCCATCTTTTTACTAAGTACTTTTTGCAAAGTAACAAAAATTCTAATCCCTTTGCTGTTTAAATTAAAGATAAACAAAAAATGTTTTTCCCCCCCATGAAATGCTAATTTTATGTTATTTGATAAAAACTGGGAAGTGCAAAATCAAAATCCTGGCGAAATACATATACTTATGAATGAACACAGCACACAAACATTTCTTCACCCTAAGCACGAACACAAATAATATTTTAAACAGCTTAAAATGAATTCAATTTCAAAGTATTTAATTTGTGATAGATAATGACAGCTGAAAACATTTTCCAATATTACAAGATAAAATGAGGTTATTTCTCACATAGTTTCACAAATAAACTCACAAAATAAAGAACGCTTTTTTAAATTTTTAATTTGCAATATGTTAGATGCTTTATTGAAGAATTTGCAATAATATCGTTCTGATTTTTATTTTATCCAAGATTGCCATTATTTTTCCCTGATGAGCAACTTGCTAATTATTAGTCCAATGTAGAGTCCTCCTTCTGTTTTCTCATTAAATCGCCCTTGTAAATTTAGAGTTTAATTTAGCAAAACGTTTTCCACCTAAGTGGTAAAATGTCTTCGTAAAGGATTCCCTAAAGAAATCTGCCTTGTATTTATGTTGCATTTAGGGATATTTTCAAAAACACACCCAGCTGATTGTTATTTTTAATAGGTGAACAAAAGAAATATTTTTTAAGAAAGAATATAACTTAACTGCAGCGCTATATCTTATTCCTAGATAGATTACAAACTCAGCTTGATTACAAACTCAATTTTTAAAATACATTTAATTATCTTTATGCTTTAAAAAATGCATTGTCTGGTAATTGTAAATGCATAAATCACTTGTTTTTTTAAAACTAAGTGATCCACTCTAAGTTGAATAATTACAAATAGCATAATATGAACGATTAATGAAGCTAGAACCGCCAGTTTATTCTTATGTAATTAATAAAAATTTCATTGTTTCAGCATCCTAGTATCTTTCTTCTTCCATACTAAAGCTCACATTTAATCTTTAGAAAATAATCATATTTCTTTCAATTACCATCCCTCAGTGGAAACTGATGAATAATAGTTTTTATGCATAACAAAGGTGTTTTACTGGGTATTCGGGTAGAAAAAAATTTCTCGAATAATCTGAGTTGTTAATATATTTTTGATAACATCCTGAGAGGAATCCATTAATAATAGTAATATGTAAAGCCATGAAACAGGTAAACTGAAAACGTCCTTGAAAGGATCAAAATCATGATCGATTCAGTTATTTAAATAACGCAAAGCTGCGAGGGCTACCTGCCTATGAGGAAGGATGCCTTCGTGGAGGACATTCTGAGAGAAACTAGCATATTATACAGGGAGAAACTACAAGAACCAACCATGCAGCCGGTCAGTTCGCTTGTGATCGAACCCAAAACAGGTCGAACTGCCAGTATTCAGAGGTGTATCTTAACCACTGATGAGGCTTGGATCACAATCATGAATCTTCAAACTTATTCATCTAGACGTGCTGTCAATTTACCTTACAAGGGCACACACAAAAAAAAAAAAAAAAAAAAAAAAAAAAGATCATTCCTTATATTCTCCTTCCTTAAGGACCGGGATTCGAACCACAGATCTTCCAATTTTACTAGCTGGATCTGCTACTACTTGCACCACCACAGGACGCAAGGTAAACCAGTAAGTCTTTATAAATGTACTAGCACGACAGCATTAATTATATGAATTGTTGAGCATTTTAACTTCGAAAATTAGATAGAATAGTATTTGAAAATGAATATTATGTTCAATTATTTTTAAGTTTGTTTATAAACTGATCGTTGCCTTTCCAATTGAAAAAAATTTCGAATCATATCTAGATGCTAGATATATCATTAAAACATTTACTTGATTTGGCCACCCACTTAACTTACACGTTGACCATTTAAATATACCACTACCAATTGGCACATTCGCATCTCTTTTCTGTTTCGCATCTCTTTCTCGGAAACAAATATACCTCTGTAGTAGATTAATGTATAGGTAGCAGACATTCTGTCACTGTCAGCCGAGCGGTAAAGTCGCTGAATAGTCGCAGAATACCGAGTTCTGACTTAAGTTCGATTCTAGGAGAACGGGCTGGCTTCATGGGCGTTTTCATAGTTTTCCGCATATATAACATATATACGAGCAGTGTTTTTAAAAAGTCCTGGGGCCCACCAGCGGCCGAGCGGTAAAGTCGCTGAACAACACTGGTAGTTCGGTCCGAGGTTCGCATCCCGCGAACGGGCTGGCTGCATGGCTGTTTTCGTGGTTTTCACCATGTGTAAGGTGTATACGAGCCAGTTTCCCTTAGAAAGTCCTCCACGAAGCCATCCCTTCCCTTATGCAGATAGCCCTCGAGGCTTTGCCGTAATTAAATAACCTAACCTTTAAAAAGTCCTCCCCGAAGAGACCCTCCTCTTAGGCAGACAGCTCTAGTATACTTTGATGTAGTCAAATAAGCCAAAACATTCTGTTGGCGAAAAAGCAAGATTGCATTTATCGTGAATAATTTCTAATGCAAAAGTTATACTTGTTACTAAGGAAAGAATTTATTTTTGTGTAAAATTCAGATTGCCTGAATTTTAACAATTCTCAAAAACGAAACACAAATAACAAGAAACTAAAAAAATATTCATAATTAATTAGGATATATAAACGATGTAATCATTAAGCATATTTTTAGTAAGAAAGAATATTTTGTAATAAATAAATGAAAAATATATTTAATATTAAAGAATCCTCTATATATCTCTACAAAGTATAAAAATTACAAATATTTTTCAAGGTGCATGTGTATATGTACCTGATAAAAAGATTTACATTGTTCATTATTCTAGCGATATTTTTAACCAGATGCATATTTTCCGTGAGGCATTTTCCGGAGATTTTTTTCACCGATATACATTTTCAGGATATTTTCTTGGCATTCGTTTTACTCAAGTGGTTAGATTAAAGTGTTATTTTGTATGCTGTGAAACCTAACTAAAATTTATTTTCATTCCATAGTTACTTCACATAAGTTTTCGATTTCATGTAATATTCAGTTTCATAGTGGCATTTTGAGATTTACTGTACTTTTCAGTTTTTTTTTATTAAATGTCGTCTACAACTACTTTCAATAAAATACTGATATATAATAGGGAAATATAACATACACGCGCACTCATGCTCACAAACATACATCACCATATGTATACACAGTGTTTTGTATGTGTGTTTACATATATATATATATAGTTTACATACAAAACCGTTTTAATAATTCCTACGAAAAATGTGATAAATTTTCACGAAATAAACTGCTGCGCTTTGTATAGTTTAACATAGATGAAGATTTTAAAGTCTGAATTTAAATAATGATATTGTGTTTATATGTACTGTAATTAGTGATGAAAGGATGTTTCTGAATTTAAAGCCAGGGTAGCTTAAATTACTAACAGACGGCAAATACACAACTTGAAATCAGAGTCTTTGGAAGAAGCAATAAATTTAGAATTTAAGGCAGCTCCATTTCTCGTCATAGTTAACAAAAGGAACAAACTGAGAAAGACCAGAGTTATAGACAGCGGGTGCTTTTTGTCCTTGCACAAAGGTAATGGTCTCTCATACAAAGTAGAAAATGTACAAAGGTGGTAAGCTTTTAGTTCAGAACCCCCTGGAGGTATATTTACGTTGAAGTCAACTTGGAGATTCCGCTATTAGGTGTTTTCTTTTAAAAGGGTAATATCTTTTTCAGCACATAACCAGAAATAAGAGTTTATGTCTTCATTACTTAATCTTCAAAGCTGTATAATTTGGAGCATCTGCTCGGAAAACTGTTAACTTATTTTTCATCATTCATGAAAAGAATACACACCTGCGTAAATGTCTTGGAGAAATAATATCGTTAACAATTTTGCTACAAAGAATTTTTTTTTGGGGGGGGGTTTCTATTAACATCTCGATAATGCACGTAGTATATAAATACTTGCATTGTAACTCTTATATAGTTAATTACAAGGAAATTGCATTGTAACTCGAAAATACATTTATTTTCTCAAGAAGCTCCTTTGACCAAGCTATTTACTTGTTTTCTACCCCCAAAGTGATTTTACTCTATAAAAGCCGAACTGCCTGATCTCATTCATCAGCCACTTCATCTATTCTGCTGATGTGTTATCTGCTACTGCTATTTCGTGCTGTTTTGAAAAGAAGCCTATATGGCTAGTGAATCTGAAGAAGGAAGTTTATTATCTAGCTCAGAAAGCGAGTTTTTGTCTTCGTCTGAAACTGAAAGTGATTCAGATGAAGAACAATTAAGCAAAGTGCGGGATTGGTGCAAGATAGACACTTCTAAAACTCAACCTGTTCCTCCTAAATTTCCATTCAGCGCTTGCCCAGGTTTAAAAATGACCATAAAGGATGCGAATGATCCTTTACAATTCCTCCTTCTCTTTATCGATGACGAAGTTGTAAACATTGTAGTTGAAGAAACTAATAGATATGCCTCCCAGTATTTGGCCGCAACTATATTAAGTCCACGAGCAAGAACACGCGCATGGACTGAAACAAATCCAAATGAAATAAAAGTGTTTTTTTGTATTGCTTTTATTGCAAGGAATTATGCAGAAGCCAGTGGAGAAATGGTTTTGGACTCAAAGACCAATAATAAGCACTCCATCTATAGGCAAAATAATGACAGAGAGGCGATGCAGTCTCCTTATGAAGTTCTTACATTTTGAAAATAACGAAACTTTCGACAAAAGTGTACATTCTCAGCCTAAACTGAAAAAAATTTATACCTTTTCTGAAAGACTGCGAGAAAAATTCAAAAACGCATATATCCCTGACAGGGATATAGCTATAGATGAATCTCTGCTGGGTTATAAAGGCCGCCTAGGTTGGAAACAATATATAGCGACTAAAAGAGCTAGATTCGGAATTAAAATATTCCAATTATGCGAATCGTCAAGTGGATATATTTGGAATTTCGTACTTTATACCGGTAAAGGTACTAAATTTGATCTGCGATACGAACAATTTGGAGTTGCAACGAAAAGCGCAATGACGCTGATACATGATTTACTAAACAAAGGCTATAGCTTAACGCTAGACAACTTTTATACTTCACTTGAACTTTCGGAATTACTTATCGCGGGAAAAACAGATATATGTGGCACTTTGCGTGCAAATAGGAAAGGTCTTGCTCAAGAACTGAAATCAGAAAGATTGAAGAAGGGCGAAATTATGGCCTTTCAGAAAGGCAAAATATGCATTCTGAAATGGCAAGACAAAAAACCCATTTCATTTTTAATTACCTACCATGGTACAGATTTCGAAACTCTTTCGAAAAATGATAAACTCATACGAAAACCTACTGCTATAATTGACTAAATAAAAAAATGGGAGGAGTGGATAAAGCTTACCAGTGTCTAGCGTATTATCCAGTCATAAGAAACCAACAACTAAAGTATTATAAAAAGATTTTTCGGCATCTCTTAGATCAAGCCGTATAGAATGCTTTCGTCATTTATACGAAGTGTGGAAGCCTTAACAGGCATCTTGAATTTAGACTGAGACTGATAGAGAGATTAATTGAAGAGCATTTAACACAGTTATCGCACCCAAATGACGCATCACAATATGGTAGCATCATACGTTTAACTGGAAGACATTTTCCTTCTGTTATTCCTCATACTGGTGCTACTCGAAACAATCCTTCTCGTAGATGTGTTGTGTGCAATAAACAAAGAAATGATAAAGGAAAAAGAATTAGACGCGAAACCAGATACTGGTGCGAAGAATGTAATGTAGGACTATGTGTTCACCCATGTTTTAAAACACATCACACTGTTCAGGACTTCTAAATTATGGTATGTTTCTTCATTACTTTTACTTTTAAAGAGAAAATGCTATTATATTTTAAATTCATCTTATCATTTTCATTACCATAACTCAGATATTTAGATAAAGAACTTTGTCTTTTTAGAAAATCTTAAAAAAAAATTTTGGTTAGATGTATGCGAATTCAGTGAAAAGAAGAACTTTTAATTGGTGGTGAAACCCTGTCATTAAGTATCAAATCTGAGTGTAAAATATTTTAATTTTGAATGTATGTATTAATTATATCGTAAATTTAAATATTATTGTAGAATATTTTCAAGCGTTAAATTTTCAAGAAATATGAGTCAAAGCTACGTACAACAGTAAGAACTTATGCTTTTGCTAGTTAAAGAATAACTATTTATTTTCCCATTTTATTTTTAATTCACAATATATTTCATATCATTGTACTCATTGAATGTACTTAGTTTGCCTTAGATTTTGCTGAAGTGTATTTTTGCTCCCTGTATAATTTTTTACTTCATTTTAAATTTATTTTTAGTGTCATCATTAAAAATATTTCATTCTTTGTCTTTGATATTTATGTTATAAAAATATTAAATTAATTTTTGCATTATATTTTAGAAATGCTTTGCATTTTCATTTTAATTGAAAGTCATTTCACCATATTTACAATTGTAAATACTAATCTAATGAAACATAAGAAAACTTTTCATTATATTAAGCAAAATCTGCCTATGTATGATACTTAATATTTTTAGTGACTCAAAGAGATATAATACTTAAATAATAACTGTATCGTGTCAGAGCTCTATTCTTGGTAAAGCGGAATGGCTACTTTAAGTATTTCGCGGTATTTTTTACATTTAACACGTATTTAACTAATTGTAATCCGAAAAATCTGCATGAAGGGAATTTTATACTAATTAGAAGCCAGAACTACTATATTTGACTGCTACTAAAATGCTTCAGAATTTTTTTTTATTTGTTGGAACTTAAAAGGAAAGGTAGCAGCCTAAGTAACAATTGTTTTGCACATTCGTAAACATTCTTTGAATTGTGATTTTGAGGTTTTGTTAAATAACAAATATTAGCGTATTAATTCTTCGCTTGCATTTCCTTGAAAATACATTTCTAAATCAATGAAAAAAGGCAACTAAATTAATAAGCTGAGTTTTTTTAAAGCTTTAATGTTATTCTTTATTAACAAGTTTGATATCGTAACAAACCTTGAACTGAAGAGGAGGCTCATACAAATAGCAATTAGGGCTAGAAGCATTACTTATTACTTATTGTTAGATGCAGAAAGTTGCTCAAATCTCGAGGTAAACTAAAAGGATAAATTAATGAAGGATGCTGTAAAAATTTGAGGTAAGTTCCCAAATCAGTTGGGTTGGATTAGATCCGTAAATTACGGAATAACACATTAAGATTATGAGAGGGACTTCTTTCAAAGAGGGCGTTCTAAAGAGAACTTACTTAAGTTACTTATGAGAAAATAATCATAACCTTTTCATATGGGCTCTAGATTTTATTTTTTAAAATACTGAAGCCATTTAGTCAACTATTCAGTCAACAAGGAATAGAAAAACGAATCGACATAAAAGTATATTAAAAAAGACATATATTTTCTAATTAGCCTTTGATTAATTCAGAACGAAGTGTGAGATTTTGTTTAAGAAGGGGCTAACCAAGTTAAAGATTCAATCTTTGACATGTTTTTATGTGTAAAGTAGCATAGATATATACTAAATTAAGCATGTATTTACATAATCTTATATGTTGCAAAATATATTTTGTGAATATCCATAATCAGCATGTTAAATATAACATATTAAAATAAATTAGTATTTTTGATAATTAGATTACATTTATTGATTAGTAAGGAAGCGAAACAATTTTCTAAATTATCGATATAGATAAAACCGAAAATTGAAAATAAATTAATCACGAATCCAAGGCAGCAAGCAATACACAGTGTTAATGTATTTTTTAGAAACGAATTCTTTTTTTTCTTTAAAAAACAAGCCGTATATTCACAAATCCATCGATATTTTCTTAAACATTTACGTATTAACGTTTGTAGCATTCTTCGTTGTGATTAAGTTAATTTGAATAAAATCGGGTATGACGTTTTAAACTGTCTTTAGATCAGATCATAATTTATATTATTTCTGAAAACGCAAAAGGACTTGTGAACAGAAGAAATATTTCAAATGAACTAACAAGGATTTAATAGTTTTAAATCATTGTTGTTATTTTAACATAAATATTCACATACAAATAAATGACCCTTGAATTTTTTCTGTGTTAAGGTAAATATTTTTCTACGCTATGTAATTATTAGATTTGTCTCTGCTATATTAGAAACACTTTTTTGGAAACAAATGGGGGGGGGGCATTTTGTTACGATTTCCAATTTTTTTCTGTTTATTGGAGTTGCATGAATGAGTTGAATTTTAAAGGAGTAACCTTTAAAATGAGTTTATTGGAGTTGAATGAATGAGTTGAATTTTAAAGGAGTAACCTAATCTTTTAAAAAAGACATAATTGTCTGTAATGTAAAAGTTTTTAATTCGGAGGTAAAATAATGTACAAATGAGAGAAGTAGAATCGACGCTCTACTTTTGTGCACTTTTCAGGAAAAAATATAAACAAAGGTGAGATGGACATTGCAGTGTGCGTAGAAGTTGCAAATGAGTTACCAAAAATAGTTTAAATCGGCTTCCCAGGTTCTTGTATAAAAATTGTTAGGTTTTTCACATACGATTAGTATATTAAAATATGCTCACCTTCGAATTAATTTAATTAAATCAAAAGGATAGAAATTTCTCCATTCACCACCAGGACAATGTCATCGTTATTCCTTCCTTTTAGCATGTTGAACAACAGTGTGAAATTACAATATCCGCGTCATCGAATTCTTCAATAAAAATAAGAAAATGAAAAAATCAGAGCCCTGAAATTCTTCTTAACCCTATTGCGTAGCTTGCACTACAAATGAATTACATACCTAACATAATGTTGGTAAACGAAGAAAAAAAGAAATATTTAGTTCAGTTATTATACTTGTTCAGTTATTATACTGTGTTCTTTAGTCCTGCGCTACGCTCAGCTGTAATATTTAATCATTGAAATAAACTGCTATACGACCTAATTCGACGAACCTTTTTATTTTGTTTCAAAAACAAGGCTTTGAAATGTATGATACTACTGTTTTTCGTTACAACTCTACAAATCGGAAGCCAAATGCTTTGCTATCCTAATAATATGTTTCATATAAACTTTACAAATTAGTTCAAATACCTCTAATTTATTGTAGAAGACAGCTTTTAAAGAGATGTATTCTTGCACATCTGTTTATCAGCAAAGCCAAATCAGTTGCTAGAGGTCACGTGTGTTCAAAATTTCAGACGCTAGTGCCATAATTTCCGTAATCTTTTAGTTTTCTGCATAAAAACCATACTTAATACCCAGTCCTTCAGTATTTAAAATAAAGATAGATGTATGTGATATAAATGATAGTAGAAGTCTTTTAGTTTTCCCACTACTATCACTTTATCAGATTTTGTTTCGTAGGTAAGATTAAAAGCACGATTTTACTACATAATATATATGAAGGTAACTGAAAAAATAAATGGTAAATACTGTAATAAATGAACCCAAGTGTACGTGAAAGAAAGAGCAAAAAACAAAAACAATGTTGCTTTGAAAATGATTAAACTTTGTTGTCGCAGATGAAATTCGAAATAACACTCGAAATATTTTCTCTGCGTAAGCCTTAACGTTTAATATATATATGATTATTACAAAATGATAATTCTTTAGGGCCTTCCATTAATCGATAAAAAATAAATGACAGTTTTAATATATTTTTATTTAATTTTTAAAAAATTTTACATATTATTTACAATTAAAAGAAATCAATGCGCAGAAAAAAAAAAAAAATCTGAAAGGTTTCAGATTTTAAATTACGTCCAAAAGGGCATTTATTTTTTTTTTTTAACGTTTTTGTGTTTACTTTTATTTATTTACCTTTGTTAACGTTTTGTGTTCACCTTTATTTATTAAATATTATGTTGTACGTACTCAAACTATAAAATTCAGTTCAACAGCAATATCTCAAATTACATATCTTTAGAATTTCCGATACAGAGCCTCGCGCTGGAGATAACTTTTTTTTTCCCGTACAGTGTTGCTATTGCTCGCTTTGAAATCGTTTCGTTTTGTTAATCAAAAATTCGTTGAAGGGTTACAAAATCTGAAATCGATAATAAAATAAATTTCAAATTCAAATTAGGGCTTCCACGTGCCCATATTCTATGGAAAATTATGTTATTCAAATTTGGGTGGCTCTAGATACCGTTGTTTTATCACAATGCGAGAAACATACGTACATTTATTGAGATTCTTCATTATTTAATTTCTTTAAATATAAGACAGGGCGATAATACATGGTGGCAACGATTTCAAAAGTGATTCAGCCTCTTAGCAAAATGCCAAAACGAAATTAATAGTCCTTCAGAGCCAACCTGCACTTTTGGACTTAAAAAAAACGACCGAATGGATGTAAAATGCACAATTTAAGGGAAATTTCCTTGCGTGACAAGGTATTCCAGATTACCTCAGCTTAAAGGTAATAATTTTATCAGATTTTAAATAATGAGAAAAGGGAATTTAGACTCCCAGGTATATGATATACCGATGAGACAAATAATATGTACGTATGTCCGATCTGTAACAGAACTGCTATAGGGAAATATTAAGTTGCATTATACATAAAGTTTTGCTTAATTTAATAACATATATAGTGAGACATCAGATAAATAAACAGCTAATGAGCAATATATCGAACAACTAAGCAGTGAAGAAAATCACGTCATATCATATGCTCCTTTTTTTAGAAGGCGGCTGAAAAACCGGCAAAAATATTTTGTAATTATGTTATTACATTAAAATTGCATAATTGAAACGGCGATAACCGAAGAATCGAATTATCGCAGTTAATTTTATAGACAGTTTTAATTTAGCTGTATTAAAATTTTAATACTTATAAATTTCATTACATTATAAGGTATTTCTCGCGCCTTCGTGGTGTGGTGGTCTGCACGCTCAGTGCGTAATTGAGAGGTCCGGGGTTCGATTCCCGGCAAAGGCGTTGCATATTTTTCATCACTCCTGCTTTCCAAAAATTACCTAATTTCTCTACAGTGGCGCCCGACCTAAAAGGGTGTTGGATGACGATTCTCCCCCCCCCTGGATTTGGCGACCTAAAAACCCAGTTGCCAAATCCCACCTTCTTGGTATGCCTTTCTGGTGTGGTAGTCTGCACGCTCAGCGCATAATTGAAAGGTCCATGGTTCGCTTCCCGGCATTGCTTATTTTTCATTTTTTCTGCTTCCAAAATACCTAACGTCTCTACAACGTAAATAAATAACAAAAATTGTGTTTATGATTTCTCATTCATATGTTATCATTGAATATGTTTTTTGATAAAATTATTCAAGCTAATTTGTTTTAAGTGCATTCTGCACTCTGATTTATCCCAGTTTGGAAAGTGTGTCTAGAAGCAAAATATTGTTTGCATTTTACTCTCCTTCGAAAAAAGTTTCAACACTTCAAATGTATTTACTGCCTTTTTTTATGTCATACTTTCTCTGTGTATGTATATCGTACTTCCTCAGAACGATATATGTATATAGAGGAGTGTCGTACTTCCTCAGTCCTACATTTACATCGCACTTTATCGGAAGCTCATTTGATTTAACTGAAAGCGATGAAAAATACTAAGGTTATCTGCTTAAAGAGCGTAATGCTTTCGTGAAGGATTCTGTAAGGAAACCTACCTCACATTTGTACTCCCTATGGAGAAATCCACAAATGCAGCCAGGTGACATAATTCTGGCACAGGTCGAAAACTCAAATTCTTTGGGCTTATCAAATCGGCCATCAGAAGGCCCAGTTTTATAGAAAATTACTTGAATCAAGTCATTGAGAATTTAATAATTTGTTGTTACATAGTATCTGCTAAATATCTTAAAAATGACATAGATTTAAAATTCTAACATAGTGCAGCGGTAATATCTCTGAACACTAGTACTTCGAGCCAGTGTCTAGTTCTGGCGAACAGGCTGACTCCATAGAGGCTTTCATGGTTTTCCTTATGTGTTAACGTCAGTGCCAGCTAGTTTTCCTTAAGCAGTTCTCCACGAAAGCATGCCTTCATTAGACAGATAATACTTACGAATACTTGTTTTGCCGCAATCAAATAAATAAAACTAAACCTAAAACACTTATGTTTTTTTGCTACCTTTTAAAGGACGTTTTATACACAACATCCTCCTGTAACAGCAATGAGATAATTTTACTTGATCGCATATTTCATATTGATATATTTTACTCGTTCCAATATTCAAAAGGATAATTATAACACTATTTTGGCTGATTATAGAGTGAGAAATAGATTATAGAACAGATGGACATAGATGATAGAAATCGATCTTTACAGAAAGTTTGTATCATTGTTACATTGTGGTTGAACTGACTACTTATATTATATACAGGTAGCTAACATAAATTTAAGCATACCAAATTTATGAGTAAAAATATTACTTTAGAATGAATATTACACAAATATTTTCCAGAAAAACAATTTAAGGTGGAAATATTGTGCGATATGCATTCTAAAACAATATTTTCCTCCTTAAATTGTCTTTCTGAAAACCGTAACTGGTTTTATATGTAATATTTTATAAAAGGATTTAAAGAAAATTTAATCAGTTATTCTTTAAAATTTCAACTTTCCTTGAAAAGAAAATGTATTTAATGTGTTTCTTCTCAAGGTATGCTATTTAGATTATTTCTTGACTTCTGTAGAATATTTACAAACAAATAAAGCTGATACATTTGAGATCATTTGATATTCAAACCATATATTTATTTATTTTGAAACATCTTAAAAAATCTGATGCGGACACCTCATGACTTCCTTGTACGACAAATAAATGAAACGCAATTTTTGCTAAACTTCATTTAAACCTATTTCGTTTGAAAAGGAGATATGATCTTCCATTTCAAAATGCCCCTTTGGCACTGCCGAAAGCAATAAAAAAGGGAGGTGCACAATTATATGTTATACAGATGCCCCATACAGAAACTTTCAACATTCTACGGTTAACCGTTTTTGAGTTATGCGATATACATGCATACATACGTACAGACATACGTCGCGCTAAAACTAGTCATAAGTCCTAAATATAAAATTTCATCATTTTATGTTAAGTTATGCGACATACGTACGTGTAAACGTCATGATGGAACTATTCAAAATGGAAATTTCGTTTGAAATATGAAAATCGAAATGTGTCGCGATTACAATACTTTATTTATTTCTCACAAGTCAAAACGGTGTCATAAATAACTAACTACTAATAAATTTACGATGCAATCTAAAGAATTATTTAAATCTAACACTTTAAACTGGAATAAAGTTATAATATTTGAAAATTAAATATAAACATAATACTAAAATAAGTTGCGAATAATTTGTATTCGAAAAATTGGAACACGAGAGAAAAAAAATCTCACAAATTACCTTTGTATATTAAAAAGTATTTCCTCAGAAAATAAGGATAAAAAAATGCAAGATTAATTTTTCACCATTATCGAAGCAATTCCTTAAAGAAACTGAAAATTTAAAGCATTTTACGTAGTTTCTCTTACTGATGTATATTGACTAACTTTCTGTATTCGGCACATATCTTGATTTAAGGTACGAGTAATATATAGCATATGTGTTAGTGTGCAAATTATAAAGTAGCCAAATAGGAGATAAAATACTATTTTAGCAACCAGTCTCGTGACGAAGATACCATAGAGAGAAAAACTAATTTCACTCGCTAAATTCAACGGAGGGGAGAATTAGCTTAATTATATCCACATGGTAAGGGGGGCCCGCTTTTGAAGCAGTTTGAGTAAAAATGCTTGCCGCTCTTGCGACAGTCCTGGTAAGAAAACACGATTATTTTTACGTCGTTTCCTGAAAAAACCCGTAACTCTCGGGGGGTTTTAATTAAATTTGTATTTAAATTTAATTTCTTTAATTAAATTCAATTTATTCTTATGAAACAATGTTATAGTTAATAAGATGTATTGATCCCCGCCATGACATACACATGAGTGTGGAAATCAGTAATTAAGATTGCATTATTTTGTCCCAGTAATATAATCTCAAGAAAAGAGAGTGCATTATTTTGTTCCAGTAATATAATCTCAAGAAAAGAGAGGCAATCAATGGCATAAATACATATAATACAATGTGATTTTGTTTTTCTCTTTAGGATGCAATGCATTAAAATTAAACGAGATTTTTTTACCTTCTCAAATATTATAACAGTAATGCAATTAATTTTTTAACGTTATTCAAAATTAAAGTTTCCATCTCAATTTTTTATTATTTACTTTAGATTTTCTTCCTAAAATTATTTAACCTAATCATCTTAAACAATGGTGCAAATAATTTAAAGCGATTATTAAAAATATAGATAAAATATTCAGGAAAAAAGGGGTTAAGTTATATCTAAATATAATTGTAAAATATCGAACAACCTAATTCGAGGCCGTTGTCTGCTGACTGCTAGCAGACGGAAATAAAAAGCACTACCTGCCATATCAAAAGCGGGCCAAACTGGCGATGAACAGCCTAAGCTATCACTCCCCAAGAGCGCCAAGAGCATTAGTCACGTGGTATATGTTGGAGACACCCTAGCCAGGAAGAGAAGGGCTAGCTCATAGAGCTTTTACCCCCTGAAGCAGAAAGTGAGAAGTGATGACGTAGTCATGATGACACTGAGCGCGCCAATATAATTCACAGCTTGGAAGTTAGCGTTTTTGAACCAGCATTTAAAATGAGCTGTGTGTGAAAGATAGCTATAATTTGGAAGAGGCAATGTTACTGCTTTATGCATTTTAGACTGAACCATTAAAAAATTTAATAATGCTTACTCAATTTTAAAATAATAGATAAAATGTGCTACTCTTTTAACATAAAGTTCCGTGGTTTTTTTTTTATTTTTATTTGCAGTTTTTTTTTTATTTAATGCACGTTTATTTCTAATCATTTCTTTATTTTGCATGCTAACTGAGAGAATTTTTATACTGCTTCTAAGATAACTAACTATAATAGCAGCTATTTAAATTTACTCAAAAACCAACTTTACATTGACATAGGTTTAAACATATATGACATATATGGCAACATTTCTGCTAACCTACGTTTGATTTTTTTGCCTAATTGTAAATTTTACATTGTTATAATTCTCTTCCGATTCAATATAATAGATATTTTTTAAATAATTTTGGAATTTATACTTATATCTATATTTCAATTAAATAAATGTATATAAGATTGTTACCTTAATTTTGACAAAATAGCTTTATTCAGAGTACCTAAAACAGTTATTTAATTTTTCAAAAGTGTGAGTAAAGAAAGCAGGTCTTTTTATGCCAATTACTTTGATGTTTTAAACTATTATATTTTATCTGGAATGCTAATCTAGCACAAAATCTAATCAATAATTAGTTACAAAGGATACAATAAGAATAACTTTAACAAGTACTTAACAAAATTAGTTTGTTAAATACTTGTTATTTTTGTTGGTACTATTTTGGTACTATTCATAATACCGAAGATATTATCGATTAACTCATAGAAGTCAGATGCTTTCTGATTTCCTGTGGGGTAGAGTATACATTTTGCGGTACTTTTTGAAAATAATGTTTTCTCTGGAGCGACTTTGTCTCTCGTTTCCCTTGACCATTAACTAATTTGGTTTTAGTTTGTGACACAATTTGATTTCTTCTCAATCTCTATTTAAAACCTCTTTAATAATATCAAAATCTAAAACAGTTACATCTTCTAAAACAAATCCTCTATCTAAAATGCGGTTTCTCAGTAATTTGAGACCTCTGATTAAAACAAACTGCACATTTTGAAAAGAACCAACTTAGTCCAGTTTAGAGTCATAGCAGAGTTTTCAATCTATATGCATTTCGTCGAAACTGAGAACGCATATTTTTTCTACAGAATACAAATATTCGCCTCTTTCCTTCTTTAGAGTAAGAACATTACTTTGAATTCTTGGACTACACTAAAATTTAGAAAACACTATAAAAAATAAAATAAACACAATCTCTTTAATTTGATAATACTAGGTAAAGATATTCCAATTTTTTTCTTAATTTTTTTCTTTCCAAAAATCATAGCTTTAAGATGGCAGAGCTCTTATGACAATGCAACGTGAAATATTTTCACTAGTCCAAATGATTTTTTTCTTCTTTTTCAGTAATGCATTAATCTGCGTCTTTATAAAAATAGGCTTTAGACATTTTTCCAAATTCTCCGATTTGTGCTTCCCCCCCCCCAAAAAAAAATTTCGCTCTTTGAGATTTTAATTTCTGATACCAATTTCTGTTTAGATGTCGTCCACCTTCTTTGTCGCTGAACAAACATTCTAAAATTTTTCTTTTCTCTATTTTTCAATACTTTAATACAATTTAATACAATTCCCTAAGGATATTATTTTGTTCTTCAAATTATCAATGCATTCTTGTTTATCCTTATACATTCAGGATGATCTACATTTTCATTTGTGAGTTTTATTTCAAAATCATTAAAATTTGATTTATTATTGTCATCATCAATTTCGATTTATTATTGTCATCATAATTTACTTTCGGCGCAGCATTCCATTTCAACAGTTTCTTTTTGTGGCTATCCAAACAAGCGATTTTTCATATCATCTTTATAAACACTGCATAGAAAATGTTCGCTGCAGATTTTTCCGCTCTTCACATTAATAGAATCTTCGCTTTGACATTTGTGTATCCATTCTTTCGTCAAAAGCAAACTCTCATTTGGATCCTTTGGTCCCATGAAATAAAATACCTCATCCTTTCATACTTCTGTAAGTGCTACGGCACGTTACTTCAGCGCAAAAAGCCATATTACGTAAACGATACTTTACAATATAAGAATTTAAAATAAAAACTGACTAAAATTACATATAGTATATAAATTATTTTAAATATATACATTATTAGAAAACATATATATATATTATTAAAATTAATTTGGGATATGTAACCCCTAGAAAATCGTCTCGCAGCTCAATGAAACTACTGTTTTAAACGTGGGAAATCAGGACAGGTGGCATCGCAGTGACGTCAGATTATTGCCTGTTACGTCCCCCCATTAGACTCGCGTCGGCGAGGAGTCGAACAAAGAAATGAGCTAGCCCTTCTATTTATCCCTGCACCCTAGCAGACGAATTCTCTGTGGGTGAGCCGTCTACCTGTTATATGAAGTCGTTGCTTTCAACATGTTACCATTACAGGAAATTCTTGTATAACTTTTTGATTTCTGTAACTTTACAAAACTTTTGTCTGTAAAGAGCGAACTTTTTTTTTACCGTGTAGTTATATGAGCATTTTTTCGTTATTTTTACGATATGCATGTGTAATATAAATACATTCCAGTTTTTTCAGAATGCCCTCCAGGAAGACATCCGTTTACTTCTCCGCACTCACCTGATCAATGTTTACGTTTACAAGTAATGTTTTCAAAATGAGAATAATTAAAAACAATCTGAGAGAGATCATTGAGCATTCAAAAAAATTTTTGTTTTCTTCGTGAGCTCGACTGTTTAACATCAGCACTAAACAGTCAAAAAAGGTTTAGTTCTCTATGTGCGCTCGATGAGTTAACATCAATATTAACTCATCTAAAAAATTATTCGAGACAGAACTTTGAGGATTGAAACAAGGGTTGAACGTTGGACAAAACTGACATTGGCTGATCATTTTAATTTAAAGTATTATTTGATTCTTTGGACAACCAGGGCTTACTAGCAAGTAATGAAAGAGGAAAATTAATATGTCTTTCAAATAACAAAGAAAATGATAGTATTCACGAGCGAGCAGTGAAAGTGCATGTGCTGCCATCTAAGAGAGGCGATTGTAATGAGAAGTTGCGCTCAGGAGAATCATACGAATTTTCAGGTTAAAAAAATTGCCTGTTTCCAAAGAATTTATTTGAAATAATAGCTTGCTTCGAATCCTAAAGGACAGACTTCAAAAAACTCGATGACGAGCAGAATTTTCGCATGTTATTTTACATCACAAACTGCAGCGCAACACTTTCCTCTCGATACCAAGGAGTAGGAAACAGTGTTAATAATAAAACTTTGTTGATGAGTTAATTATGACAAAGAAATTAAGAACTTGAAGCTGAAATGAGTAAACTTGTTTTAAAGAACAATATTAATATTTCGATAGTTGCAAAAAAATTCAAGAAAGAGGGAATCTGGCATTAGACGGGCCACACAACCTATGCCTCGTTTTTTTTTTTTTTTTTTTTTTTTTTTTTTTTTTTTTTTTGCCTCATTTTTAATAAAATATATTTTTAAATGAATTTATTACATTAGGGGATATTCAGTAAGTTTCAGAAAGGTTACACGGCTAAGAATTTTTTAATAGCTTGTTGGAAATGTTGTTGCATGATTTCTTTAAAAAGTGAATTAAATAAGGTAGGTTTTTATGATAATTCTGGTTACCCTATATATTTTGCTTAAAATACACTATTTTTACAATTTTACAGTATCCTTCAAGAAAAAAGTATTAACAAGAAAAGTTTTCACTGCTAAATTAAAGACAAAAACCCCACTTCAAAGGGAAAAAAATGCGATTAAAAATTTTGATAATACATTCCAATACCTTTAAAAAACATTTACCATTGAAAAAGACTAAAGAAATCTGTAATATAGAAATTTAAAATCACAATATGATAAGTTCGAAGACGTGATTTGAAGAAAAGCTTACCATTAAAATTTTTTAATAGTGAGTTTTAATGGCAAATAAAAAGTTTTTTTAACTATAGTTTTAATAATTAATATGTTTAATACTTTTAATATTTCTAATAATTAATAATTTTATTTTAATAATAAGAGTTTTTAATAATAATAATAACAACTGCATAAACAAGTTTAAATTTAAAAATAACACAGAGCTTCTCTATTCTTCTTGAGTAAATGTAATACGAGTATATACTGGACTTCTACATGCCCATATTGGTAGGAGGATTACATCATTCAAAATTCGGTGGCTCTATGTACCGTTGTTTTATGTTGCGAGAAATATACATACATTTATGCGGATTTTTGATTATTTCATTTCTTTAACTACAATATATTGCGATAATATTTGATGGCAAGAATTTTAAAAAAAGAAGTGATATGCCGTTTATAGTGAACCGACGCAAACTGCCGTTTCGATACTAATAGCCTTCTGAGCTAAGGAACTTTCGAGGTAAAAAAAGTCTGAAAAGCTTTCAGATTTTATATTACCGATTTATTTCAGATTATATTTCAGATTTTATATATAAAGATGCGTTTTTTAAGGTTTTATGTGTTACCATTATTTATTAAATATCATGTTCTTCGCACTTAAACCACATAAAATTTCATTCAACAGCAATATCACAAAATATTTCAAAACAGCATATTTGTAAAATATCCGATTTACGAGCTCGTGCCCTGGGTTCAGTGATGTCATTGCTCACTTTGAAATCGTTCAGTTTTTTTAATGAAAAATTCTTTTTTTTTTTTTTTTTTTTTTTTTTTTTGTATGGTGATGCCATTGCTTGCTTTGAAATCGATCAGTTTTTAATAAAAAATTCGTTTATAGAATATGAAATAAATTATTAAAGCAAATTCGAAATTTTGAATTTGGCCCAGGTGCCCATGTTCGGGTGGAAGATTACGTTATCCAAAATTTGATGTCTGTCGTCGTTTTTTCACAGTGCGAGAAACATACATACATTCATGCAGATTCTTTGTTATTTAATTTCTTTAAATATTACAAGGCGATAATATTTGGTGACAACAATTTAAAAAGTGATATGCCGTTTATACCCAGATCTACCCAAAATGCCGTTTCAAGACTAATAGATCGTTCTGGAACACTCCTTCGGGCTAAAAAAGTCCGAAAGCTTTCAGATTTTATATTACGCCCAAAGCGGAGTTTTTCTGACGTTTTATGTGTTACCTTTATTTATCAAACATAATTCTCTTCTCTCTTAAACTGCATAAAATTCAATTCAACAGCAATATCTCAAAATATCGAAAAACAGCATTCTTTAAACTTTCAGATACACAGCCTCTCGCGCTGGAGATTTTTTTTTTTTTAAGTATTGTTTAATAGTTGAGTTTGTTAAGCAAAAATTCATTTATGTTTTACTAAATATGAAATAGATAATAAAATTAATTTGAAATTCAAAATTCGGATGGGTGGAGGATTACGTTATTCAAAATTTGATGGCTCTAGGCACCGTTGTTTTTTCACAATGGGACAAACATACATACCTTCGTGCAGAATCGTCAATATTTAATTTCTTTAAATATAATACAGGACGATAATATCCAGCGGCAACAATTTAAAAAGTGATGCGCCGTTTATAGTGAACCGGGGCAAACTACGTTTCGAGAGTATAGCCCTTTTGGGCTAACGTTCCTTTGGGTTAAAAAGAGAAAGAGAAAAATAGCTAGTGAGGAAAATAGCCCCTCCCGGCTTTGTTTCTCGACCATTGGGGAATTTCATAGTTTTAGAGGTGAAATTTGGTTAACTGTTTATTTAGGTGTTACGTATGTAGTTTTAGTTTATGAATTAACAGACTACTTTTATTCAGGTTTTGGTATTTACCAAGATTTTCGACATGATTTGCTGTTTAATTTTTAAAATGCGTTAGAAAAAGTAATCTGAATTTTAACAAATATGTATTTTTCAAGTTCTGGAATGGAGGATTCCAAAGCTTCTAGCAGTGGTGACATGATGTTCTAGCAATGGTAAACGACGCCAAAAAACATTATATATATATATATATTGTAACAGCTTTAATATCGTTATTAATTTCTCGTGCATTTGAAATAGATGAATAATAAATAATGTACAGATTACTGGCAATATTGAAATGCAGGCTCGAGAGCTGCATGCATTTTCTCGCACGAAGCATGTAATTATTTTTTTTAAATAAGTTTATAGAAGATGTTTTTTTTTTTTGTATGTCGCCATTTTTTTGAGTGTTAAATAAAAGTTATTGCTGTGTTCCATCATTGGAGTTGCTTCATTTCGTCAATAAGTCATAATTATTCATAATTATTTTGGAGGCACCGACGAGATCGAATAATCGTGCGTATTTTTATTTTATTAGTTCATCATTGAACATAATATTAGTGATACCAGATTATTACCTCCTGTTAATATTGAATTGCTTTATTTTATTAGTTCATCATTGAACGCAATATTAGTGATACCAGATTATTACTTCCTGTTGATATTAAATTGCCTTATTTTATTAGTTCATCACTGAACGTAACTTCCTGTTGATATTGAATTGCCTTATTTTATTAGTTCATCACTGAACGTAACTTCCTGTTGATATTGAATTGTCTTATTTTATTAGTTCATCACTGAACGTAATATTAGTGAAACCAGATCATTACTTCCTGTTGATATTAAATTGCCTTATTTTATTAGTTCATCACTGAACGTAACTTCCTGTTGATATTGAATTGCCTTATTTTATTAGTTCATCACTGAACGTAACTTCCTGTTGATATTGAATTGTCTTATTTTATTAGTTCATCACTGAACATAATATTAGTGTTATCAGGTTATTACCTCCTGTTAACACTGAACTGCCTTATTTTATTAATTTATCACTTGAACGTAAACTTAGTGTTACCATTTTAATGCCGTCTCTAGTAAACCTGAAAGGAAAAGAAAAATAGTTGAAGAGAAGATCTTGGAACCGATGAAGGAAGAAAATAAAGCATCCAACGATATATTTGAAGAAGAAGTTAAATCACCAGAATTAAACGTGAAAGATGTTCACGAAAATTTGAAAAACGATAAAGAAATTAATATTGAGAATCATTTTGCAATGCAGCGTTAGTATCATCTTTCGGCTTTTGATTTAATATCAAAGCCGCTACTAATAGACGAAGAAAACAATTGTCGAAAGCAAATGACAAATGAATATTATCCGAAAGGCACAGATGAACTGAGGAAAGGCTTTGCTGTGAAATTATAGCCGAGGAACTGGTCCACCATGGAAGAGATCTAGGCGCCGTCAAGAAAAAAAAAAAAAAAAAAAAAAAAAAAAAGAAGACTAATTTGAACACTGTCCATTTTCTTCCTATTTAAATGTGGTGTAAAAATATTTGTTTAAAATTTAAAATCTTCGGCCTGAAAATTTGGAAACTTATGAGAGAAGTTATCTTTTCTCTTTAAGCAATTGAGCAAGCCGAGCTTATAAACTTTCGAAATTTACACAACTTTTCCCTTCGGCAAAAGTCTCTCCGTTGGGGGAGAGGTTGTAACAGCTTTAAATAATATTAAAATCTTGTAGTTTAAATAATTTAAATAGATGAACATTAAGGTATTTGTTAATAGCAATATTTGAAACCAGACTCGAGTACCTCGTGCGACTCTCGCACGAAGAATGTAATTTATTTTTAAATGTTAGAATATGTTTTATCTTCTTGTTTGTATGTCGCCATTTTTTTGAGTGTTAAATAAAAGTTATTGCTGTGTTTCATCATTGGAGTTGCTTCATTTCGCCAAAGAAGCATCACAGTCATAATTATTTTGGAGGCACCGACCAAGATCGAATAATCGTGCGTATTTTTATTTCATTAGTTCATCACTGAACATAATATTAGTGATACCAGATTATTACTTCCTGTTAATATTGAATTGCTTTATTTTATTAGTTCATCACTGAACGCAATATTAGTGATACCAGGTTATTACTTCCTGTTGATTTTGAATTGCCTTATTTTATTAGTTCATCACTGAACGTAATATTAGTGATACCAGATTATTACTTCCTGTTGATATTAAATTGCCTTATTTTATTAGTTCATCACTGAACGTAACTTCCTGTTGATATTGAATTGTCTTATTTTATTAGTTCATCACTGAACATAATATTAGTGATACCAGGTTAGGCACAGCTTTAGTATAGCCCACCCGGAATTTTAAACAAAAAAAATATCACCAAGAGCGGCGATAAATGATATGATCTGGTAACCCATACTATTCGCCAAACGCAATGTAAACAAGAGGATGGAATTACGGTTACAGCTAATTTAGTAGTCAGTTACATTTATTCAGTTTCAACACAAATTACCGACATATCCGTTTACTCAAAGTTTAATGCACGTGCCCTGTATTCTTACTTTTCCGGTATAGATTTCTCTTAAAATTTGTCTCACGCTGCGTTGCAGGAGGAAATACAACATTTTAAATTAGAATTCTACTAAAATTAATATCTAAATACACAATTCGTAACACTGTTATTGGCGATTGTTTAACGCTCAGATACCGTGAATACTATTTTGTATATACATTTTTGGCTACTTGAGGTGATATTTTTGCGTTTAATTATTGCTTGCTCTAAAACTGCTGTTAGTGATGTTGTAATTAAATATCAGGAGATTATAAAGGAAAATATTTAAGGTGGGAGTTTTCAAACAAGCGTAAAATTTTGGGAACAGATATTTTATGTATGAATTAACAATAGAGTATGAACTTTTTAGAGGATTTATGATGGATTGTCGATTATTGAAGGATAACGTTTTCTGTGAAAAATGTAAGATACCATGCTGGTGAGTTAGTCAGAAAAAGTCATCGAATGGTAGTATTTGCAAGAAATGTACGGCTGAGAAATCAATTAGGCTAGGATCTTGATTCGCCTGTAGTAAGCTCAATTTTTCTAGAATTTTTTTTTTTTTTTTTTTTTTTCAACGCGAATCAATGGAGTTGCTTATGCGCGAATTTCTGCAATTCTCCGATTTCTTTTAAGTGAAAGCAGATTTCTTAGTATATGAGCAATGCAGAGTTTATTCAATTTCTGATTTTTAAGTAAAAAGAGATCGCTATATACATGGGCAAAGCCAATGCAGTGCGGAATGCCGAGGTTGTGCGCGGTGCCTAGTTTGTGCAATTCTAGGGTGTTTTTTTAAGTGAAAATAGATCGATGTGTACATGGGCAGAACCAATGTAGTGCGCAATGCCGAGGTTGTGCGCGATGCCTAGTTTGTGCAATTCTAGGATGTTTTTTTAAGTGAAAATAGATCGATGTGTACATGGGCAGAGCGAATGTAGTGCGCAATGCCGAGGTTGTGCGCGGTGCCTAGTTTGCGCAATTCTAGGATGTTTTTTAAGTGAAAATAGATCGATGTGTACATGGGCAGAGCCAATGTAGTGCGCAATGCCGAGGTTGTGCAATTCTCTGATATTTTTAAGGTGGAAATAGATGGATGTGTACATGGACACCGAGCTTTGATGTTTTTCGGGCGAATACGGATCGTTGTGTACAAAGGAAAACGAGATAATGTGTGATGACGAGCTGTAATGTAATGTATTTTATATGCAATGTTTAACATATCGTGTGTGTATTTTAAATTTGTATCGTTGTTTTAATTGTGAATTATATTTAAGACATCATTTTTCATTTAAATTGTATTTTAATGTTTTGGTTTTGATATGTTTATAATGCTTTCCGACTTACGATATATATCGATAGCTTGACGATCTGCTCAACAGTAGCAAAACTGTAAACTTTGACTCTATAAGTAACTTTTACCTCATTATTATAATACGTAGTGTTTGCAATCGTAATCGCACTTGATAATATGAGTTCTTTGATAATACAGTGTCTCACAAAAGTAATGGGACACTTGTGCTTTACAAAAGGAATAAAATAAATAAAAAAACTAAATGTAATAAAATAAATTAAAAAAACATGTAAAATTTTTTTGTGGGTGTGTTTCATACTTAAATTTAATAACAATTATTACATCACGTACATTTTCTCAATATTAATTTAATAAAAATACAATTGTTTAGAACGGAGCAAAAAATGGTTCACATAAGTGATGGGACACCATTAGATACTACTACGTACTATGCAACAAAAATCGTCTGAAGTAAGCAATAAAAATATTTTTTGGGGTTTTTATTTTTACTCAAAGCAATTGGCAATAATTTATCGCAATCGTCTGCAGTATTTCTCTCCAGTTTGTTTTGGAATTTTTGTGTTTTTATCTCTGTGCAGCCATGAATGCTAAACGAAAAGAAACTTTGCCTGAAATTCGAAAATTAGTTATTAAGTTGCATATTGAACGTGGAAATTCTATTAGAGAAACTGCTAAAACCGTTAACCTGAGTCATTCAACAGTTTTTAATATCATTAAACGATATGAAAAGAATCATATGATTCAGGATAAAGAAGACCTGGCCGACCATCAAAGCTATCAAATGGACTAAAGCGAATTATCGTTCGAAATATTAAAAAAAATCCAAGAATGAGTGCTCCTAAAGTTGCTGCTGATTTACAAGCATTATATGGAGTAATTGTTAATCCTGAGACTATTGGAAGAGTAATTCGATTTGCTGGATATCACAGTAGAGCAGCCAGGAAAACATTCTTCGTGAGTGAAAAGAATAGAAACCTCAGACTGGCTTTCGCAAAATCCAACATAAATAAGAATTCTGATTACTGGAATGAAGTTATATTTGCTGATGAGAGTAAATTTAATATATTTGATTCTGACGGTAAACTCTTGGTGTGGAGAAAACCCAGGAAAGAATTTCGCAAACACACCATTTCTTCAAAGCAACAATTAAAATCGGTGCTTCAAGAAGAATGGGGTAAAATCACTCCAGAAATCGCAAACAAATTAGTCGAATCCATCCCAAGAAGATTCAATCATGTTTTAAAAGTAAAAGGAAATCCAACAAAATATTAAAACCTTTTATAAAGTAAAATTTTTGGATAAATATTTGATGGAAAAGTAAGTGTCCCATCACTTATGTGAGCCATTTTTTGCTCCGTTCTAAACAATTGTATTTTTATTAAATTGATATTTTAATATTTTGAGAAAATATACGTTATGTAGTAATTGTTACTAAATTTAAGTATGAAACACACCCACAAAAAATTTTTACATGTTTTTTTTAAATTTATTTTACTACAGTTTCCTTTTGTAAAGCACAAGTGTCCCATCACTTTTGTGAGACACTGTACGTGTGTGTGTATGTGAAGTATTGCTTAGTGTTCCTAATTTGTAGTATTTATTTTCTTATAATATTTTCTTTCATTGTGAGAAATTAAATTTTTTATTAATTTATGTGTAGAATTCTAGTATGCCTGCCTACAAAGAATATAATGTGATTTAGAAATTTAAGAACCTGTTTTTCATTAATGCGAAGTTTAAAATTTTTAGAAAATAATGAAAATTGTCTACTTACTGGTATATAAGGGATTATGTTGTTACGTAGCAAAACGTTAATTTGTAAATATGATAAAATTGATATGTTCCAGAGTATTAATTAAAAAAAACTTTTTTTTATTTGTATAAATGCTAAAGCTTAAAAATCTTTGAAAATATGGAAGCTGTATGAAATACAAGTATGAGAGACTGCGACGTTCTTTATCGTTGTAATAACTGGTAGAATTCGCTTACTGTATCATGATAATTTTAAATATTAACAGTTTATTATACTTATTTTCAGTTACGCTAAGCTCAGAAATGTAAATTTAAAGAATTTGATGTTAATTTACAATAATAAACAATTCATTATTTTTTTTAAAGAGCAAATACAAATTACGCGTAGCATGGAGAATACATTGTGACGTCACACCAAATTATTTATTAAAGGTGAAATAGCTAAAGGTGTCCGGTATTGTTTTTAAAATTACATCCAACCTTAATCATTTTTATTAATCATTTCTTAATATTTCTTTCTCTTAAAACCGTGTATAATAGTCATAAACTTATTTCTATTATCCACGATTTCTGATGAAATCAAGATGGCCACCATTTTTTTAAACACGGAGTTTCGTCGAAAATCTGGATGGCAACCATTTTTCAAAACAACGTATTTCATGTGCTTTGGCGCCAAACCAAATTCGCCAAACTTTGAAGGTGGGCTATACTAAAGCTGTTCCCCAGGTTATTACTTCCTGTTAATATTCAATTGCCTTATTTTATTTGTTCATCACTGAACGTAATATTAGTGATATCAGGTTATTACTTCCTGTTAACACTGAACTGCCTTATTTTATTAGTTTATCACTTGAACGTAAACTTAGTGATACCATTTTAATGCAGTTTCTACCAGAGCTCAAAGGAAAAGAAAAATAGCTGAAGAGCAGATCTTGGAACCGATGAAGGAAGAAAATAAAGGGCACAGCTTTAGTATAGCCCACCCGGAATTTTAAACAAAAACAAATATCGCCAAGGGCGGCGATAAATGATATGATCTGGTAACGCATACTATTCGCCAAACGCAATGTAAACAAGAGGATGGAATTACGGTTACAGCTAATTTAGTAGTCAGTTACATTTATTCAGTTTCAACACAAATTACCGACATATCCGTTTACTCAAAGTTTAATGCACGTGCCCTGTATTCTTACTTTTCCGGTATAGATTTCTCTTAAAATTTGTCTCACGCTGCGTTGCAGGAGGAAATACAACATTTTAAATTAGAATTCTACTAAAATTAATATCTAAATACACAATTTGTAACACTGTTATTGGCGATTGTTTAACACTCAGATACCGTGAATACTATTTTGTATATATTTTTTTGGCTACTTGAGGTGATATTTTTGCATTTAGTTATTGCTTGCTCTAAAACTGCTGTTAGTGATGTTGTAATTAAGTATCAGGAGATTATAAAGGAAAATTTAAGGTGGGAGTTTTCAAACAAGCGTAAAATTTTGGGAACAGATATTTTATGTATGAATTAACAATAGAGTATGAACTTTTTAGAGGATTTTTGATGGATTGTCGATTATTGAAGGATAACGTGTTCTGTGAAAAATGTAAGATACCATGCTGGTTGGTTAGTCAGAAAAATCATCGAATGGTAGTATTTGCAAGAAATGTACGGCTGAGAAATTAATTAGGCTAGGATCTTGATTCGCCACTAGTAAACTCGATTTTTCAACACCGCGAATCAATGGAGTTGCTTATGCGCGAATTTCAGCAGTTCTTCGATTTCTTTTAATTGAAAGCAAATTTCTTAGTATATGAGCAATGCAGAGTTTATTCAATTTCTGATTTTTAAGTGAAAAGAGATCACTATATACATGGGCAAAGCCAATGCAGTGCACAATGCCGAGGTTGTGCGCGGTGCCTAGTTTGCGCAATTCTAGGATGTTTTTTTAAGTGAAAATAGATCTATGTGTACATGGGCAAAGCCAATGTAGTGCGCAATGCCGAGATTGTGCACGGTGCCTAGTCTGCGCAATTCTAGGATGTTTTTTTAAGTGAAAATAGATCGATGTGTACATGGGCAAAGCCAATGTAATGCGCAATGCCGAGGTTGTGCGCGGTGCCTAGTTTGTGCAATTCTAGGATTTTTTTTAAGTGAAAATAGATCGATGTGTACATGGGCACAGCCAATGTAGTGCGCAATGCCGAGGTTGTGCGCGGTGCCTAGTTTGTGCAATTCTAGGATATTTTTTTAATGAAAATAGATCGATGTGTACATGGGCAAAGCCAATATAGTGCGCGGTGCCGAGTTTGTTTAATTCTAAGATGTTTTTTTTAAGTGAAAATAGATTGATGTGTACATGGACAAAGCCAATGTAGTGCGCGATGCGAGATTGTGCAATTATAGGATTTTTTTAAGTGAAAATAGGTCGATGTGTGCATGGGCAGAGCCAATGTAGTGCGCAATGCCGAGGTTGTGCAATTCTCTGATATTTTTAAGGTGGAAATAGATGGATGTGTACATGGACACCGCGCTTTGATGTTTTTCGAGCTAATACGGATCGTTGTGTACAAAGGAAAACGAGATAATGTGTGATGGCGAGTTGTAATGTAACGTATTTTATATGCAATGTTTAACATATCGTTTATGTATTTTAAATTTGTATTGTTGTTTTAATTGTGAATTATATTTAAGACATCATTTTTCATTTAAATTGTATTTTTAATTTTTCGGTTTTGATATGTTTATAATCCTTTCCGACTTACGATATATATCGATAACCCGACGATCTACTCAACAGTAGCAAAACTGTAAACTTTGACCTCTTTATTATAATACGTAGTGTTTGCAATCGTAATCGCACTTGATAATATGAGTTCTTTGATAATACAGTGTCTCACAAAACTGATGGGACACTTGTGCTTTACAAAAGGTAACTGTAATAAAATAAATTAAAAAAAACATGTAAAAATTTTTGTGGTGTTTTATACTTAAATTTAGTGACAATTATTACATAACATAAATTTTCTCAAAATATTAATTTAATAAAAATACAATTGTTTAGAACGGAGCAAAAAATGGTTCACATAAGTTATGGGACATGATTAGATACTACTATGTACTATGCAACAAAAATCGTCTGAAGTAAGCAATAAAAATATTTTTTGTGGTTTTTATTTTTACTCAAAAGCAATTGGCTATAATTTATAAAATCGTCTGCAGTATTTCTCTCCAGTTTGTTTTGGAATTTTTGTGTTTTTATCTCTGTGCAGCCATGAATGCTAAACGAAAAGAAACTTTGCCTGAAATTCGAAAATTAGTTATTAATTTGCATATTGAACGCGGAAATTCTATTAGAGAAACTGCTGAAACAGTTAACCTGAGCCATTCAACAGTTTTCAATATCATTAAACGACGTAAAAAGAATCATATGATTCAGGATAAAAGAAGACCTGGCCGACCATCAAAGCTATCCGATGGAATAAAGCGAATTATCGTTCGAAATATTAAAAAAAATCCAAGAATGAGGGCTCCTGAAGTTGCTGCTGATTTACAAACATTATGTGGAGTAATTGTTAATCTCGCAAAATCCAACATAAATAAGAATTCTGATTACTGTAATGAAGTTATATTTGCTGATGAGAGTAAATTTAATATATTTGATTCTGACGGTAGAATCTTGGTGTGGAGAAAACCCAGGAAAGAATTTCGCAAACACACCATTTCTTCAAAGCAGCAATTAAAATCGGTGCTTCAAGAAGAATGGGGTAAAATCACTCCAGAAATCGCAATCAAATTAGTCGAATCCATCCCAAGAGGATTAAATCATGTTTTAAAAGTAAAAGGAAATCCAACAAAATATTAAAACATTTTATTAAGTAAAATTTTTGGATAAATACTATTTGATGGAAAAGTAAGTGTCCCATCACTTATGTGAGCCATTTTTTGCTCCGTTCTAAACAATTGTATTTTTATTAAATTGATATTTTAATATTTTGAGAAAATGTATGTTATGTAATAATTGTTACTAAATTTAAGTATGAAACACACCCACAAAAAATTTTTACATGTTTTTTTTAAATTTATTTTACTACAGTTTCCTTTTGTAAAACACAAGTGTCCCATCATTTTTGTGAGACACTGTATGTGTGTGTGTATGTGAAGCATTGCTTAGTGTTCCTAATTTGTAGTATTTATTTTCTTATAATATTTTCTTTCATTGCGAAAAATTTAATTTTTTATTTATTTATGTGTAGAATTCTAGTATGCCTGCCTACAGAGAATATAATGTGATTTAGGAATTTAAGAACCTGTTTTTCATTAATATTAAATTTAAAATTTTTAGAAAATAATGAAAATTGTCTACTTACTGGTATATAAGGGATTATGTTGTTACATAGCAAAACGTTATTTTGTAAATATGGATAAAATTGATATGTTCCAGAGTATTAATTAAAAAAAACTTTTTTTATTTGTATAAATGCTAAAGCTTAACAATCTTTGAAAATACTGAAGCTGTGTGAAATACAAGTATGAGAGACTGCGACGTTCTTTATCGTTGTAATAACTGGTAGAATTCGCTTACTGTATTATGATAATTTTAAATATAAACAATTTGTTATACTTATTTTCAGTTGCGCCTAAGCTCAGAAATGTAAATTTAAAGAATTTGATGTTAATTTACAATAATAAACAATTCATTATTTTCTTTAAAGAGAAAATAGAAATTACGCGTAGCATGGAGAATACATTGTGACGTCACACCAAATTATTTATTAAAGATGAAATAGCTAAAGGTTTCTGGTACTGTTTTTAAAATTACATCCTTTTAATCTTAATCATTTTTATTAATCATTTCTTAATATTTCTTTCTCTTAAAATCGTGTATAATAGTCGTAAACTTATTTCCATTATCCACAATTTCTGGTGAAATCAAGATGGCCGCCATTTTTTGAAACACGGAGTTTCGTCGAAAATCTGAATGGCAACCATTTTTCAAAACAACATATTTCATGTGCTTTGGCGCCAAACCAAATTCGCCAAACTTTGAAGGTGGGCTATACTAAAGCTGTTCCAAATAAAGCACCCAGAGATGTATTTGAAGAAGAAGTTAAATCACCAGAATTAAACGTGGAAAATGTTCACGAAAATTTGAAAAACGATAAAAAATTAATATTGAGAATCATTTTGCAATGCAGCGTTATCATCATCTTTCGGCTTTTGATTTAATATCAAAGCCGCTATTAATAGACGAAGAAAACAATTGTCGAAAGCAAATGACAATTGAATATTATCCGAAAGGCACAAATGAACTGAGGAAAGGCTTTGCTGTGAAATTATAGCCGAGGAACTGGTCCACCATGGAAGAGATCTAGGCGCCGTCAAGAAAAAAAACGAAGACTAATTTGAACTGTCCATTTTCTTCCTGTTTAAATGTGGTGTAAAAGTATTTGTTTAAAACTTTAAATTTTTGACCTGAAATTTGGAAACTTATGAGAGAAGTTACCTTTTCTCTTTAAGCAAATGAGCAAGCCAAGCTTATTAAACTGTCAAATTTTACAGAACTTTTCTCTTCGGAAAAAGTCTCTCCGTTGGGGAAGAGGTTGTAACAGCTTTAATATCGTTATTAATCTCTCGTGCATTTGAAATAGATGAATAATAAATAATGTACAGATTACTGGCAATATTGAAATGCAGGCTCGAGAGCTGCATGCATTTTCTTGCACGAAGCATGTAATTATTTTTTTTTTAAATAAGTTTATAGAAGATGTTTTTTTTTTTTTTTTTTTTTTTTTTTTTTTTTTTTTTTTTTGTTGTTGTTTTGTTTGTATGTCGCCATTTTTTTAGTGTTAAATAAAAGTTATTGCTGTGTTCCATCATTGGAGTTGCTTCATTTCGTCAAAGAAGCATCACAATATATATATATATATATATAAAATTTTAAAAAATAAACTTCGGCCACTTTTTAAAGAGACCATCTTCCTTATTATTAAAACCATAAGTGCAAATGATTTTACACTGTTGTTTCCGTAGCTTGTCTCAGAATGCTTTCGGGATTTTAGCTGAGAATTGCTTTATAGATGTTTAAACCTCGTGGATTTTGGCATTGCTGAAGAGCCATCTAGTACCGTATTAATAGCCTATTAGAGCTAACGCACTTTTGAACTAAAAATTAATGAAGGTCACCTATTAGCAAATCACAAAAAAAGACCATAACTAAAAATAAAAACAACATCCATTTATCCCAATTTGTTGTTATTGACCCCTCAATAAGGACAGTAAAGTCTATTTTGTGGAGCTGGAAAAATTTCTAAAAATCGAAAACTATAAAATAAGTATCTCGGGTAATTTTTGTCCTACGAATATCAAAATTCTTATGAAAAAATTTATAATTAAAATTCTAAGAAAGAATGTAAATTTTCTCGAAATATAACTTTGTATAACATGATAGGAGTGAGATAGTAGGGAAAAAGCCCTTTTGATAGAAAAATAAACTAAGAAGTTACTTAAACATAGTAGAAATCCCAGAAACATGAAGCCGGAAAATGTATAAGGAAAAATACTTAAAGAAGTATTTATTTCTATTTGAAATTTAATTATTCTACTTTTGTTATTTCAACTGTTGATTTGAACGGATGATATTCTGTTATTTGAACCTCTTATCTAGTAAAATTAGTATTAATAGTTAAGTAATGTGCATTCATGACAAAAAAGTAGGGCAATTAATTCTGCACCTGATTTCCTATACATTATTGCATGCGAACTGGTTCGTAATAGATTGAATGCATACAGACGGACGATAGCTTAATAAAATTCAAATTACGAATAGAATCACTTCCACAAAAATAAATAAGCTTCCACAAAAATTCCACAGTTCAGAAGCTTACCAAAAAAAATAAATAAATAAGTCTTCACAGTATCAGAGAATATAATCAGTAGTTGCATTTCAAAATCCTAAGGGCGTTAAACACAACGCAATGAAAAATCCATCTAAAGAGCGAAGCTAAGACGGATATCTCAGTACTCAATTCAGCTATAAGCTAACAACTAACAGTTGAGAAATTGATGCATTCTTCGGTCTGATGTATTCCTCAGGCCGCTGAGAAATCTTTACAGCTTTCTGCTTTTTCGAAATTACCGGAAGGCATATGACGGTCAGATACGGTTACTAGAAATATAGGAATCAATTACAGTTATTCAATTACAATATCCATTACCGTTATACAGGACTCGGACAAAAATGTCGCCGGCGAGATCGGCTACTTTCAGCAATTCCACACCACATTTGGCAACAAAATTGGTCCCCAGAGCTGTTGCCAGCTTGGTGATAGCTCGCTAATTTATCGACATACCATTTACTCTGTTAAATAGCCTTTTCCCTGTATTCTTACTTCTCGGGCAAAGCTCCGTTTCTTTAGATATTCATGCTACATTATACCAAATAATAATAATAATAATAATAATAATGAAACTACGGTTTCTCATACAGTTTCCCTAAAATTATTTACCCCCATATGTACAAAATTCGTAACATTGCCTGCTTCCCAAGGACTGCACGTCCTGGGCAGTACAATCCCTGGGCAGGAAACCATGCTTAAAACTAACGAAAAATCAATCAAATACTAAACCAATAATTTCAATAAATAATAACAAATCAAATCAGGTAGACTTCAGGCCACTTGGTGAACTAATCAATGACAAGGAGGATGTATTTCTTGCCATCGGAAGCTCGTGGTAGAGGCCCCAGGATGTCAGAGGCGATACTTTCAAAAAGCACTCCTACATTGTAACGTGGCAGCTTGCTTCCCTCGGCTGCGTTTCTTTGTTCATTTCCCACCTGCACATGCATCGCAAGACTGGCATCACTTTTGCACGTCAGCTTTTGCATAAATCCAGCAGAAGATCTCTCGAACTCAATGCGTTGTTTTCATTATTTTGAAGTGGCCTGCTGTTGGACTGCTATGTAATTCTTAATTCTTCAAGGACGTCCGGGATCCGAGATCTTGGAAATATCAGCAGTCATTGGAATGCCTTAGAACCCAATAATGTTTTGTCATAGTATTATAAATCGAAATGTCCTGCCAGGTAGGTTTCCTGTTTCAAGATTCCATTAAATCAATTATGGGTTTAATGTCCCCGTCTTTCAATTGGTCTTTCCCTACTTCTTCGTCTTTCTGTAGGTCTGGGTCAGACGATATTGATTTCGTAACTTGAAGTACGACCAGATTAAGCAACTAGCATTTTGCATCGACCCTGGAACAATATCGTCAGTTTTCTGGACAAGGTCCTCTGAAGAGTGCGTCGGTGCTTCCGTACGACGAATGCTTTCCTATAGTATTGTCTCATTCCTGGAGGCTATTGGGCCTCCAGGAATATTGAAAATTAAAAGCCAGGTTAATGATGCACGATCTGTGAGGAGTTTCTGCCGAAGAGATAATGATGGAAATATTCTAGGGCTTTACTTTTTTAAATAACCTCTTTTCTAGTGGCACGTTAACTCCTCTCCCGCTTAGATAGCCACTTGCTCCAGTATGCAACGAGACGTTCTTGACCGTTTATCTCTTGGGACAAAACAGCACTGACACTGTCATTGCTCGAATCTGTGTCAAGAATAAGTGGTTTATCAAGCTGAAATTAATTTAAGATTATCTTAGATGTTGAAGCTTCCTTTCAGTTTGTTAAATGCATCCTCAGATTCTTGTGTGCCCAAGAACATTTATTTTCTCTCGGTCAGCTTGTTAAGAAGCCTTGCGATGGAATGAAAGTCCTTTACAAATCTGCAAAGCCCCAGGAAACTTCTTACCAGATGGACATTTTTGTGGCATCTCTAGTCTTTAACTGCTCACACTTTTCTGGATCTGTACGCACACCTTCGGCAAAGATGGCATGTCCAAATTAAGTCACTTTCGATCTGAACAGTTTGCATTTGACCGGACTTTAGATCTGAAGTACCTTCCTAATATTTCCTAAATTTTCTTCAAAACTCCTCGAGGCGATGATGATTTCATTCAGGTATATCAGACAGACTACGTAGGAAAGACCTCTCAACACAGTCTTCATGAGGCTTTCGAATGTTGCCAGCGCATCGCATAATCCAAACGGCATCACCTTAAACTGCTAAAATCCTTGTCCGGCAGTAAAAGCCATCTTTTCTCAGTCATCAGGATGTATCTCTACCAACCAATATCCACTCTTTAAATCATGCGTCTGAAACCACTTGCTTCCAGAAAAAGTGTCCAAAATGTCGTGAATTCTATGAAGACGTTAGCTTGTCTTTTTTCATTACCTTCAGTCGGCGGTAGTCAACGTAAAATCTAGCTGGATGAGCTTTCATTCTGAGCAGGGCAATGGAAGAGTCCCATAGACTTGCCGAGGGCTCGATAACGTTGCTTTCTTTGTTGCCTTTTAGAAGTTTTCCTACCTGTTTAGCAATCGATAGATGTCTTGGATATTGCTTAATTGGGTACAATCCCCGGTATCAACTCTATGCTGCGTCAAACTGGCTCGATCTACATGAGAAGACGAGCGAGAGAAAACATTTTGAAATTTTTGAATGACACGTTCGACACACACTTTTCTTTATCATTTACTTCTGCATTCTGCAATCACTCTGATATTAGGGTCTGCGAAGGCACAGGTATTGCCGGACTGTTGGATCATTTAATACAGGTCACTGGATTACATGCTGCAACCACTTCGCCTTTCCTAATAATTTTCGCCTTATCACCGTTAGCATTTCTCAACGGAATAACACCCCTCGACAGGTCGATGAGTGTATTACATATTTCCAACGTCATTCTGACTAGAGGGCGCTGCGTTCGTCCTAATAGTCAGTGGCAGGCAGGATACTAAAGGTGTAAGACGTGGAAGGCAGAGATGCCTAATAATATATCTCTAATTGATTGAAATTTTCGTATATTTTCTTGAAAATAAATGTTATTGTTAACAAAACCTCTTATTATCTCTTGGATGCACCTTTAGTCTCACAGAACCATTAGATGCAAAATTGGTGCATCTTGTCCGCGAATATGGAATATCGTAAGTAATTAGTCATCATTACTGGATTATAGTTCTGAGAAGTTTGGATACTTTACGTACGCTTTTGGATACATAACATTCCATACTGGACTGTGGAGGTAAGATCTTTTGAACTCACAAATTCTGAGTTAATATGGATAAGCTTTCGAAAATAATTGAAAAAAGAAGTAACGTTCGCGCTACTGTTACTAAACTGGTTAAAAGAGTGCAGAAGCTTGATGAAGCCGTCGAAGACGTAAGTTCATTATCAGAACTACTGGAACTATTAGAAACGAAAGAGAAGATCTTGAAAAGCCATGATTTAGAGGTGGAAGCACTCATAGACGATCCGAAAAATTTAAAGGTGAATTAAAAGCTTCGGATGAATGCGATGACAAAATATTGTTAGCTAAGATTAAATTAAAAAGCAAAATTAAAGAATTAGCAGCAGAAAATGTTCAGCGGACTTCTTCAGTTCTTAACACATCTAGTGTTTCGGAAAACACTGTTACGGCTTTAAAATTACCAAAGTTAGAAATTTCGCGATTGTCTGGTGATTCTGGAAAATTTCTGGAATTCTTAAACTGTTTTGATAGCGCAATCGGTTCAAACAATTCACTTACGAAAATTGAAAAATTCCAATATTTAAAATCTCTTCTTTCTGGTCCTGCATATAACGTTGTTGCGGGTTTTGAATTAAATGAGAAAAACTATGACTCATGTCTTGAGCTTTTAAAACAAAGATATGGTAGAACTGATTCTATTATAAATTCTTATATGACTAAATTATTAAACTTAGAACCCATGAGAAGTTCGTCTAATGTTAAGGGTTTGCGTAAATTATACGATGAAATAGAAATTAATATAAGAAATTTGCGTTCATTAAATGTAACGGAGTGTTCATATGGGCATTTATTGAATCCAATATTATTGAAGTTGCTACCACAAGATTTGGTGTTAGATTTTCACCGAAAACGAAACAGGGAAGTGAATTGTGAGGTTTCGGAAATTATAACGTTTTTGAGGAATGAAGTCGAATCTAGGGGAATTGCCGAAACTGTGATGAGCCCCCTAAAAAGTTACGAAACAAAACGATCCTTTTCCCAAAATTATCAAAGTGGTCAAACTTCTCAGAAAAACTATTCAAAGCCTAAAAATATATCAACCGCTTCAGCGTTAAATACACAAATAAAAAATGCTTGTTTATTCTGTGACGGTCATCACGATTCCGTAAGTTGTAAAAAATTGGATGTAGAACAAAAAATAAATAAGCTTAGGACTGAAGCTAGATGCTGGTGTTGTTTTCAGAAATATCACGTCTCGCGTATGCAGGGCAAAAATATCGTGTAGCAATTTTCATCATGAGTCAGTGTGTAGAAAAAATAAACCCGTTAATGTTACGATGAAAGATTGTGAGAAGCGAGTGGAAAGCGAAACTGTTTTGAATGACTCACAATCTAAATATAATAAAAGCGCCGAGAATATTTCTGTGTCTCATAGTAATATATGTACCAAAAATAAGCCCTTTTTGCAAACATGTACAGTTTTAGCCTGTTCGGATAAAAATTCAGTCTTAACTAATGTTATTTTAGACAATGGTAGTCATCGAAGTTTTATTTCATCTCGATTAGTTAAAGAATGAAAATTAAAGCCAATAAGCTACGAAAGAATAGTTATTTTTGCTTTCGGAGACAAAATAGCACGTGAGAAGGAATACGGTATCGTTTCATTGACGTTGCGCAATAGGGATCAAAGTTCGAAATCGTACGAGTTAGAAGTTGTCATAACGGAATATATATCTAATTTGTCCTTGAAAATTCCTGATGTATCTATTCGCAATGCGTTGAAGGAAAGAGGTTTACCTTTGGCTGATTCATTTTCTGGCGACTGCCAGACGGAAATGCGATTCATTTTGGGATATTGTTTATGACGAGAGAGTAAAGTTAAACGAAAACATTACTGCGATAAATTCTTGTTTCGGTTGGTTACTAGCGGGAGTGGAAGAAAGTAATAAATTGACTTATAATTATGAAAATGTATGCTTAGTCATGGACTCTTCTTCCATTTTGTGCGATTTGAAAAAATTTTGGGAAATAGAAGAATTTCAGTCAGACAAACAAAACTTTTCTGAATGGGACAATCAATTGATTGAAAAATTTGAAAATTCTCTGGAATTTAATGGGGAAAGGTACGTTTTTAGATTGATGTGGAAGGAAAACTTGGGACCTGCAGTTGGGTTGAATTCTAATTATGAGGTTGCGAAAAAGCGTTTTGATTCGTTAAAGCAAAAACTAAATAAAAAATCAAGAAATTTATGACCAGTATAAACAAATTATATCGGATCAGTTAGAATGTCAGATTGTGGGAAAATGTGTTAATGAAGATAAAAATTCAGGATATTATATGCCCCACAGAGCAGTAATTAGGGATGACAAGGAAACAACTCGAGTTAGAATTGTTTATGACTGTAGCAGTAACGCTAATGAAAATAATAAATCTCTTAATGAGTCTCTAGAATCAGGAGTAAATCTTTATGCAAATTTATTGGACATAATTCTTAAATTTCGAGAATATCAAGTTGCATTTTGCGGAGATTTAGAGAAAGCTTTTCTTATGATAGAGATTGCGGAGGAAGATAGAAAATACCTTAAATTTTTGTGGTTTCCCGAAGAGGTAGGTGATTCAACCGAAACTCTCCATTTAAATCGTCTCCCATTCGGTTTAACTATTTCGCCATTTTCCTTGGCTTGCGTTTTGAAATTTCACGTAAAGAAATTTAAGGAACATCATCCAAAATGTTATGACATGTTAAATTCTTTTCTTTATGTTGATGATCTCTGCTATGGAGCCAATACCGTTCAAGATGCTTATTATTTGACGTCTACGGCAATAGAGATATTAAAAGCAGCGGGATTTAATTTGAGGAAATTAAAAACTAATTGTCCAGAATTGTATAAACTTTGGAATGAAAACCGATATGAGGAAAATACTGACTTCGGGCAAGGAACAGGTTTCTTGGGATTGAAGTGGGATCCGATTGAGGATAAAATTAAATTATATTTAAGAGATATTAGGGATTTCATTGATGCTAGAATCACCAAGCGTCACATTTTGAGAGTTATTTCAAAGATATTTGATCCATGTGGACTAATCAGTCCCTTTGTAATCACTGTGAAAATTCTTCTGCAAGAGATGTGGGAACGTGGTCTACAGTGGGAAGAAGATTTGCCAAGTGACCTACAAAATAAATGGAGAACCTGGTGTTCTGAACTTTGTGAACTTGAATCAGTATCTATTGAAAGAAGGTTTTTTGAAAGTGTATAAATAAGTGAAGTTTCTCTTCATGTGTTTTGTGACGCCAGTCCCAAGGCATATGGGGCTGTTGCGTTCCTAAGGTACGTGAATTACAATAACCAAATCAAAGTGAGCTTTATAATGTCAAAAAGTAAAGTTGCTCCATTAAGAACTTTGACTCTTGCAAGATTAGAGTTAATGGTAGCTCTCCTCGCTGCACGTTTAGGAAATTATTTACAAGGTCTATTTCCTAATTTCGCGAAACAAATTTTCTTTTGAAGCGACTCTCAAATCGTCCTTCATTGGTTGAAAGGATCTTCTAAACAATGGAAACCATTTGTCGCCAACAGAGTAGCTCAAGTGCAGTCGCTGACTCTACCAGAGTGTTGGAACCATTGCAGTGGCTCCGATAATGCCGCAGACCTTACTACTAGAGGAGAATCGGCTAGGAGGATTCTTACAAGTTCTCTGTGGTGGTCAGGCCCTGTTTGGTTGTCTAAACCACTTTACTCGTGGCCTCTTCAAGAATCGCTACAACATTTTAATGACATCTGTGATGAACGCGTTATAGTGAAAGAGCGACGGACTGCACTGGTTAATTCCATGGTAACCACTTCAGCTAATGGAAACTTACCTATGTCGTCGTTACTGGACGTTAATGACTTCAGCGAATTAAGTAGATTACTACGTGTTTCTGCTTGGATTAAAAGGTTTGTGCACAATTCTAAACCTAATTCTACAAAATTAAGTGGACCTATATGCGCTCCAGAACTCGAGCAAGCTTTGCGTTTTTGGATCAATGCTAGTCAATTCAAACATAATAGTACAGAAGTTACCCAACTTCTTTCTAAAGGAACTATGGATAAGAGTTCACGCATATTTAATTTGAATCCTGAACTTGATGATAATAACTTACTTTGTTTAAAGGGACATTTACAGTTTTCATGTAACGATATGCGAGCCAAACATCCTTGGCTTCTTCCATCTAATGATAAATTTGTTGAACTACTTATCTGTGATTCTCATACTAAAATGTGCCATTTAGGTGTTGATGCAACTTTAACACATTTACGAGAACAATTCTGGATTGTTAAAGGTCGTCAATTTGTGAAAAAAGTGTTAAATAACTGTTTGATTTGTAGACGATTCAGAGTGAAATCTAGAATGCAGGTGGTTGCCCCTTTACCGCCTGATAGAATTCAAGAGCATCCGCCATTTGATGTATGCGGTGTGGATTTTGCCATTTTTTGTTCGTGATTTTAATTCAAAGTGTTATTTACTTATATTCAGCTGTGCAGTGACAAGAGCTATCCACTTAGAAGTAGTTCTTAACATAAACGCTGATTCCTTTTTGTTAGGATTCCGACGATTTGTTTCTCGTCAAGGATTATGTTCCACTATATATTCTGATAACGCCAAAGCTTTTAAAAAAGCAAATAGTGAATTGAAAAAATGGTGGAATCAGATAGATAATGATCAAGTTAAAAATTTGTTTGCTTCTAAAGGTATAGTTTGGAATTTTATAGTTGAAAAAAGTCCATGGTAAGGAGGTAAAGACAGATACGAACGGTTAAAACCTGCTTCAAGAAGATTGTTGGACGATCCTCTCTATCTTTGAAGGAATTGGAAACTGTTTTTTCGGAAATTGAAGCTCTGGTTAATTCCAGGCCTATCACGTATTTGTACAACGAACCCTCAGAACCCTCTCCACTCACCCCATCTCATTTTCTTATCGGTAAAAGATTGGTGTCTTTACCTGTAATAAAACATAAAAATGAAAATTTTAATGTTAATAGGAATTCTTTGGTAAAGAAATATAAATATCAGCAAACACTTTTGAATCACTTCTGGAACAGGTGGAGAAAGGAATATTTACTTAATCTAAGATCAGCTTATATTTCTCCACAACCAGGTAAAATAGTTTCATTTAAAGTGAATGATATTGTTTTGATTAATGATGAGCGTTATCCCAGAAATATGTGGATGATGGGAAAAATTTTAGAGCTATATCCAGGAAGAGATGGAAAAGTTCGTTCTCTTCTTATTCAGACTCCTAAAGGACAAATAAAACGCTCAGTACAACTTGTGTATAATTTGGAAATTAATCCTTAATTGTGTTAGTTTAATTGAGTTGCAACCTGTTAATGTTCTATCTGTGTATTAATTATAGTTTAATTGTGCTTATATTTTAATGCTTGATATTTGAACAATTTTCTTTGGAAGTTAAAAGTGTAATTGGTTTTTGTATGTTAAGTCACTGAATAATTTTTAAGCTTTGTATTTGATATAATATGCTACTTATATTTTTATTCTTGTAATTTTAAATGGTTCCTGAATGTAAATTTAGTTGAAATTCAATAGTAAGTGAACTCAAGTGAGTTCAGGTGGGGAGTATTACATATTTCCAGCGTCATTCTGACTAGAGGGCGCTGCGTTCGTCCTAATAGTCAGTGGCAGGCAGGATACTAAAGGTGTAAGACGTGGAAGGCAGAGATGCCTAATAATATATCTCTAATTGATTGAAATTTTCGTATATTTTCTTGAAAATAAATGTTGTTTTTGTTAACAAAACCTCTTATTATCTCTTGGATGCACCTTTAGTCTCACAGAACCATTAGATGCAAAAGAGTGCCGAGGCTATCAGTACTTCGTGCGTGGTGTTACAGTTCTTCGAATACTCCATTACTCCGTACCGGAGAGTTCTGTTTTCGACTGCAGATCCAGGCAGCTAAAATTCTGTTCTTGCTGGTGTTGTGATATTGCCATGATTTATGATTTGGAGGGCAGCACATACAAAATGCAGTTCGTTATTTTTAAAGGCAAAATTATATTTCGTTCATTTAATCCAAATATGCAAGTTATATCATCTACATATGCCATGTGATGGTAGGCGGCACTTCCAAACGTGATATTAAAGTTTATTTTTCCATCGTTGTCGATTTTATCCCCGTATACAGGCTGGAGGGTAATGCAGTGCGGCTTCCAAATGAATTTACCTTCCAGTTGTTGAGCCAGATCTTTTCGGATGATGGTAACATTGGCTCCTGGATCGGTGGTCATACTGCAAGGTATTCCATCGATACATCTCATGATGAAGAGTATATTAGTGTGGCCACTGATTGCAGAAACCTGAAGCGCTTTAAAATGGGGTTTCTCAGTATCTGGTAACCTCTGCCCTGTGAGATGGCCACTAATTAGTTTCCCTCCTTCTTGCTGGAAGCAGTTTTAAGTTCCATGGTTTGGGGTGTTCCGCAGTTCCTTCGTACGCGGCCTGCAGCGTCGCATTTCCAGCACTTTAGTTTCGGTTTCATGTTATTCCTATTACGTCTTAAGGTACTGTGTGGTTAAATCGTTTAGATGAACAATCTTTTGATACACTGGCTCCTGGACTTGAGTAGCTTTGACATAGAGAAGACCTCTACTAGTTGCTTGTTGAGCTTCCTCGAAATTAATGGCTTACACTAGAACGCTTTTCAGGTCCATAATATCCGTCATTCTCCGAGCTTTCTGTAACTCAGAGTCCCCCCGGGGGTCGACGCAGAGAATTCTGGAAAGCTACTGGCTTGGATCTGTACCTAGGCAGTCTCGGCCACGGGGGTATAAAATTTATGAACTTGGTGGTTCTGAAGGCCCTGGGAAAGGTCACTTATTGGCCGGTCTCGGGGTCTGGAATGTTCTGAGCGGTGTGGAACCGTAGCCGGAGGGCTAATTCCCCTCGGTTTGCTGGTAACGGCCCACTGCGACGGGGTCGCCCATGCGACTGGCAGGAGCAATTGACGACCAGTGCTGCCTGGTGTCTTATCCAAGTAGTGCGCTGCTCCCCTGGAAGGGTAATAGTGGAGGTTGAACCTCCACGAAGTGCCCAAAGGGTGAGTAGACCCGTAGTGTGATTTAGTTCACGGGACGGGAAAGCCAAGAACCTTGTTCTTGTATCTCAGGGTCCGGTATGTCATCGATGAAGGTACTAAAGTGACAGGATTTCCCTTGTTTCTGATGAGCAGTCCAAAAAGAAGAGATGAAAGAGCCCTCAACTTTCGCGTCAAACTCCTAGAATGTTTCCGTGGGCTTCTATTGGCGATATTTTTAACTGAAGCCTGCTATAGTCTTTTAAACGCTTCTCTCCAAAGCGCAGCTTCAACGCGCCGGATACAACGTCAATGTCTGACCTCTGGTTTTCATGCAGAGTTTGAAGAATATGCACTGCGTCTGCTGTCAGAGGAGCTGCGAGATGGCTGCTTAAAAATCCTATCCATTCGCTTCCGCCACTGCAGAAAATTGTGTCTGATACATTTGCCAGGAGGTCTTACTATCATATGTGCATAGCTTTAGAGAGGGACAATAAGGCATGGGTAAATATTTCAAACCATCAGAATTGCTTCCTACTTTGGCTATGAATTTCTCTGAGGTTTCGACTTCTTTGCCGAAGGCAAAAACTCTGTTGAAGATTTGTTGTTCAAGGGCAGAAACTCTCTCGTCGATTTTCCCTTCGCAGAAGAAACTCTTTCCTCAATAATTCCAACTTTCTTTTCAACATATCTGTTCTGCGTTCCATAGCTCCAGATTTGTTTTCTACTATGGCAATAACTTATCTTTTCATTTCCTTTGACCTGCTTTCATCTATCTTGGCTAGATTTTACCTCCGCTTTAACAGATTCTTCTCTTGCTTCATCTCTTCTTTGACCGAGTTGACGACTTCTTCAATCTTTTCTAGGAATGTAGCAAACACAGTCACCAGGTTTCTTAGTTGCCGTTCCATGTATATAAAAAGAATGGACGCATTCTTAAGAATATTATTTTTTTACTTTTTAATATGATTGATTTAAATAAAAATGGATTTCATTCAGGATATAGCTAATTAAAAACATGAAATATTTTTGTTAAATTACATTACATATTTTTGCTCTTTTTAAATATAGAGAGGAACGTCCTCATTTCATTTTTTCCAAATGTGTATTTAATAATTAAAACATCATTTTATGGCCATAATATCAAATGCCATCATGTCCATGTCCATATATTTAAATGGGAATTGTTTATGTGCGCACTAATGTACACTAATCGAATCACGAATGTCGCTGCCTACGCATCTAACTATGAATCTAACGTCGTAGCTAAATTCCACATCTAAATTTCTGCAAGCGATGGTTCAGTTATGATTCTATGATCAAATACTCAATCTAGTTTTAAAAGATTTATTAAATACTAAACAAATTAATCTAATCTAGAATCTAGAATCGAATATAATGTTACATCTCAGGTGCAGCGTTCTAGCTGCGTCATAACGAATCGAAAGTCAAGTTCTCACTGTTGCCATTCTGAGGCAGAGAAAAATTTGTTTCTAATCAAACCGGAACATCGGCAGAGTGAAAGTTTCTAGTCAAACCGGAACATCCCGGCCTCCGTTGGACAATTGTCCAACATCATTTGGAAATGGGAGTGGGCTGATATTGGAGACGGCTCGACGAAAGATTCCATTTGAAGTTCTGACGTCTACGACTCGTACTAGTCCATTTGAACCAGGAAAGGTCTCCTCGATGCGAGCTAGTGTCCACTTCATGGGTGTCTTGTTTTTATCCTTTAACAAGACTAGTTGTCCTGCCTTGAGATTGGATCTCACTTGATTCCATTTTGAGCGGTTCTGCAAATGATTAAGATATTCCACGCTCCAACTAACTTCCAGAAATTAGTTCTAAGGTTTTGAATTAAGGTCCATCTAGAAGACAAGGTCAAAGAATCTACAAAATCATTCGGTTCTGGTATCAACAAAAGTGTAGCTCCTATTAGGAAATGACCTGGAGTCAAAGGCTGAAGATCTGTTGCATCAGCCGAAATAGGTGACAGAGGTCGAGAGTTCAAGCAGGCTTCTATTTGTGTAATGAATGTATACAGCTCTTCAAAGTTTAAAATTGCCGTTTTCGTGACCTTTGTCAAAATTTTCTTCATTGATTTTATATTAGCCTCCCATAATCCGCCAAAATGCGGGGAGGAAAGAGGATTAAATCTCCATGTTATACTTTCTTCGGAACTAAAGCGTTGAATGGGATCCCATCTACAAATTCTAAAGAGTTTATCAAGAACATTTCTTCGTTCCCTTAAAGTTCGTAGCGTTATCACTCCAAACAATGGATGGTTTAGATCGTCTGGCAATAAACCTTCTAATACATGCTAGAAAGGCTTCAGTAGACAAATCTGATACTACTTCTAGATGAATAGCCTTTGTACTAAAGCAAATAAATATCGCGATGTATGATTTTAAGGTAACCCTAGATCTTTTCAAATTAGGCTTGGTAATAACTGGACCTGCAAAGTCCAGTCCTATTTTTTCGAATGGTCTAGTTATTACAACTCTATCTCTAGGTAAGTCTCCCATCATTTGATTTAACCCTTTAACTGCTTAAGACGTGTTTAAACGTTTTTGGAATTTCTTTAAAAATGCTTAAGACGTCTTTACACGAATTTCAAATCGCACGAAAAATGCTTAAGACGTATACACGAAGCCCGAATTTCGCGAAGATTGCTTAAGACGTGTTTAGACGACGCGATCTGGTCTTCCTTCCCCTACCTTTCTGCAGGCGGCTGTCAGTTGACACACAGGTCTTAATAGGGTGTGAAGTCTGTTTGAAAAGAGCACTTTAGGAAAAAGTCCTTAGAGTGAAGTATCTTTGTCAGACAGCAGGTATGTATTATCTGTGTGCCGACTAAAAGTTTGCGAAAGAAGATGAATCGTTTTACAACTGTTTGCCTTGTGGTACTTTATACAAATGAAAGTCAAACAGGATCCGACGTTGTTATAGTACATTGCCGAATTTTAGTAGAAACAAGAAAAAATAAGAATTGTAACGGAGGACGCCTTTATGCCTATATGTTATAGAATCAAATATTTTATTTTTGTATTGAAAAATGATTACAATTTCTGATTCGTCAGGAAAAAATATAAAATGTTGCAACCAGCTTTCTTGTTTGCCTTCGTATTTCAAATGCGCGTTATTATAATGGTATATTCTTCTTTTTACATTCTTAAATGTTAAAACTGTGCTTTCAGCATGCCTGAGTTTTGTACTCGTATGTGTGGCTCTATGCTCCGTAGAAATGGCGAACTGACATATAAAAATTATATGAATGTTGAAAGGAAGATATTCTACTCGAAACTTCAACTAAATGGAATAAATGAATACGCCGAAGGAATTTCTAGAAATATTTGTTTTAAAAATTTTATTATTAAGATTTTAAATCCAAAATGTTTTGGAAGCTAAAGAAAAAATATGTAATCCTTAAAACATTTTTGGAAAGAAATCTATTGATATAAAATCTCTTAAAATTAATGGAGTGTAAATTAATTAAAACAGTTAGTGTACGTAAGGGTTAGATCTACTCCGCACAAAAATTTACAGTCAGAAGATCAATTATTTAAAGACATAAATTAATTACATTAAAAGAATTTAAAATAAATTAACATCTGTCCAAATGTCAATGCTAACAGCAATAGCACGAATGAAAGTTATTCTTTAAATTCCGAAGTTAATTCATCCGTCGGTATGCAATGATTGTGTCTTTGCGATTATTTTTCTTATAGGTACTACAAAAGGCCGCCAACGAAGTAGCGGTAAAATCGTTGAATACTAATAGTTTGAAGCGGCTTCAAATCCTGACGAATCGATTGCCTGCATACCAGTTTTAGCGAATTTTTGCTGCCCATGTTTAATGTGAATATAAGTCAATTTTACTTAGCTTTACATGATGACGTGCCTTGACTACGAATTCTCGCTCGGGTTGTGTTTGGTTTGGCTTGTTAGATTATTAAGCACGTGAAGGCGATCTGTCTAAGGGAAGGTATGCTTTCGTGACAGATTTTCTAAGGGAAACAATCTCGCACTACAAAAAGTTAAAACCATAAAAACGCCCATGCAATCAGCCTGTTCACGGGGGTTTGAATGCAAGTCAAACTATCAGTATGTTAAGAGAAGCGTCTCTTCACATTACTACCACTATGCTACCACTTTTCCTCTAATATGAAATTTTGAACTTTTCCGTTATCGGACAGCCCACCAAGCGACTGAGCGGAGTCTAACGGAACAACTGGTGGTTCTGTCCGGGGTTCGAATCCCGGCAAACGGGCTGGTTGCCAGGATGATATTTTAGTTTTCCATATGTGTAACATGTATGCAAGCCAATTTCCGTTAGGCAGTCCTCGAACGAAGGCATCCTTCACCTTAGGCAAATAACCATCGAGTACTTTGCCATAATCAAATAAACCTTTATCCATAACATGCTTCAAATATTTTTATGTTGAAAAGTTTATGCGCCAAAGTTGGCCCCCGTTGAATGAAGTATGTTGTTTATTTTTTCTTTGTTTTTTATAACAACAATGTTCTTGTTTTCAGAATCTGAATTATCAATAAAATTCTTTTAATAATATGCTATTCTATTTTTTTTTTTTTTTTTTTTTTTTTTTTTTTTGTTTAATGAAAAATTAATTTAAGCGACAAATCTCTTACATTTAGAAAAATTTTCGATTTTCGAAACGAGTTGCTGTCAAAAGCGCATCTTCTCGTTGCTGCATATATTTATTTAAAGCAAACTGCTTGGCGTGTGTGCTTTTATATTTGAAAAGATTCAGAGAATTTTCAACAGGGAAATAAAGTTATTAATTTTACTGAATTTTGTGGATTCTTTGTGTTTTGAGGTAAAAGTCAAACCATCAGATATGTGACAACCTTAAAATAAGGGTATATATAATCAGGATTTTGCGGCCAGACATTCCCAGCGAAATACATTACAAAAAATTATCTATGTAGAATTAATGTATATTCCGTTTAGTATTTTAATTTATCAGTGTTATTACACATCAGTTTATCAGTGTAAGTTATAGCGAGTTTTAGTTGTGTTCGATATAAGAATTTTATTTGGTTTACATAAATCTGATTCGTTTAATAATATTATATTTATTAAATACTATTTATTAGGTTTCCAAATCTGTCAAACCCAATCAATGACCTCCTGGCTAAGATATCTGATTATCGCTATTTCGACTCATATTCGAACCCAAACAAACGAACTGGTTGAATTTTGTGATTTTCCCTATGTGTAACATGAACATGAATACGTTTTACTTAGAAAGTCGTCCATGGAGACATTCATTGCCTTCGGCTGATAGGTCTCTCGTTTCCTTTGCCATACTCAAAAAATCTAAAATTTTTTCAAAAAGACTAACAGATGCATATAACAAAATAAAATGAAGTAAATGCATATAAGAAAATAAAATTAAGTAAATGCATATAAAAAAACTGAAGTAAATGTATACAACGAAAAAAAATGAGGTAAAAACAAATTTTCAATAATTTTTCAATACGGTAGTTTTTAAATTGCTTGTTTTCAAATTTTATTTCATTTTTATGTATGTACTAATATACAGTGTATGTGTGCGAAAGTGTGCTTGTTCGGCATATCCATATATATTAATTAAATAAATCTGATTTGAAAATGCATGCACTAACGCACTATTCTCGTAATTTGAAAAACACTAAAGTATTGTCTGAGAAAAATATTTATAAAGAAAATTAAATTTCGTCTCCTTACTCGGTGCTTTGTAAAAAATTTAAATAAGCTTATTAATTTTTTTTCTTCTTTATTAAAAACAAATTAGTTTCTTTTCATCTATATATGAAAAATAACAAAATCTTGCTGTCAGAATGGAAATTCTTAAAAAAAAAAAACTCTTTTTTTTTCGAACAAAAAGTTTCTGAGAAATTTCTCTAGGTCAGCAGGTAGTAACAGGACCACTGACTGCTTTGTTTGAAAAACCCGATGAAGTGAATGATTTTACCCCCAAAAGGTTTACTTTAAGAAAGCAGATGCGGTCCAAATGGCTTTGCTGAGAAGCGTTCGTATTTGAATAGCTTGGAGCTTGAAAGCTTGAGTTGGAAGACGTTCCCGAAGCAATCAGTCAAACAGCAATAAAATTTGTTATAGATATTTCTCTCTCTCTCTGAGTTCTTGAAATCTTGGAATGGGTGAAAGTTTATTTTGTTTTACATATGTAAGGAAACTGCATGTAAAGCAAAATAATTCAAGGCACCTATTGTATGTTAATCATTGTACGTCCCCTCAGCTCTTCGTTGGGTATTAAGAAAAGAAATTCTTATACTGCTTTTGTATTACTTGTATAGTGAAAGATTTGAAAAAAAAAAAAAAAATAGCTTCATATGAAAAGTTTTTCTCCGATGAACGAATACAGCTGAAACATGTTTCTGTCTTCAAGTATATCCACAAAACATGAAATAGTATTGTACTCTTTTGTATTCTATTGCATTTTTATATTACTTCGTGGTAAATTTTTTGATTCTTAAATTTCATTAAATTTTCTCTCTCTCTTTTCTTATAATACACAAGTACTCTTTCAAATATGGCTGACCTATGAACCTAAATTTTTATACTATAAAATTTTATATAAAAATAGCCGTAATCATTAGACACAGCTTTGTGTATATTATATTCTTGAATACATGCCTGCAATTAATACTAAGAATACTATTGATAAAATTCGTGATATAATTAATAATGAAAATACTGTTTAAGCTAAAAACCGATTTGAATCTTTTTTTCATTATAGGGTAACATGAGCCAAACAATTTTCGTTAGAAATATACAATTATGCTAACTTGACACATCAGATAGAAAATATTTTATCGTCATCATCGGCTATGATAAAAGATTTATACGCTTAAGATTTTGGATTATGATAAAGCACACAGGACCTATTTGTCTAAGGGAAAGGAAGTCTTCATGGTAGATTTTTTTTTTTTAGTCCAAAGGGATTTGAATCCCGAAGGACTATTAGTTTCGTTTTGGCATTTTGCGTCGGACGGATAAATGTCGGTTCACTTTTCAAACTGTTGCCATAAAATGTTAGAGTCCTGCATTATATTTGAAGAAATTAAATAATGAAAATCTGCGTAAATGTATGTATATTTCTCACATTGTCATAAAATAACGGTACATAGAGTCATCGAATTTTGAATAACGTAATCCTCCAACGAATATGAGCATGTGGAAGACCAAATTTGAAATTTGAAATTTGTTTTATGATCGATTTCCTATTTTTTAAAACTTTGACGAATTTTTGATTAACAAACTCAAGGATTTCAAAGCGAGCAATGGCAACGTTGTGCAGAAAAAACATTTTTATCTCCAGCGCGTGAGTCTCTGTATCGGAAATTCTAAAGATATGCTCGTTTTAAAACTATTTTGCGATATTGCTGTTGCACTGGATCTTATGGTTTAAGTGCGAGGAACATGATATTTAATAAAGAAAGGTAACACACAAAATGTTAAAAAACGCCCCTTTGGACGTAATTTAAAATCTGAAACATTTCAGATTTTTTTTTATTATTATTATTATTATTATTATTATTATTATTATTATTATTATTATTTTATTTATTTATTTATTTATTTATTTTTTTTTTTTTTTTTTTTTTTTTTTTTTTTTGTGGGAAACAAACTGTTAATTCACAATCAATTGTACTTATGAAAAACCCCTAAGCCTCCCATGCAGCCGCTAGAATTTACCGGTGCTCAGCTATCTTACCGCTTGGAGACTAGTTGGCTTTCTGAACTCACGCAATATCTATCTGAATTTGAATATTTGCATAAAAAACGAGCAAAATAAAATGACACATTGTAAATAGTACATTTTACTGAAATCAAACTTTCTTTGAAAAAGGAAAATTAATTGTAAGGAATAAGATGGATGCATTTAATTAAACGGCGCGCAATAACAGCGCTGATCATATGTTTCGTCTAGGAAATCATTTTCTTTGTGTTATCGTATAACGGAAAATATCCACAGGTTATATTTTACAATTTTTAAGAAGTCATGGGTTATCTGCTTTAAGAGAACACCTTCGTGGGCAATTTTCTAAATAAAATTAGCTTGAATTCACGTTACGCATCGGGAAAATCATAAAGACCACAAGCAGCTAAACTGTTTGCCAACAACAAACTACCAACATCCAGCAATCTTATTCACTCAACTATAGTGAACTTAAACTAATGTTTGTATATTATTAGTAGTAAAATAACGAAAATATTTATTCTAATAAAAATTTTTGTTTGAATATCCTCCCTAGTAAGGTATTTCCTTTGGTTGGAGATTTGTCAACAATAAATGCTATGTTCAAACAAGATATTTATTTAGAGCTTCAAAAATTATTAATGCTTCAAAAATGTATGCTGGGATCCCTAGAAAAAAAATATCGCCGGAAAATATATCTCCGAAAAATGTTTAATTATTCATATTCTTATGATTAATTATTAAATACTTAATAACTTTTATAATTATTAAATTAAATGCTTATTTTTACTTTACCAAATGTACAGCAACACTCTTTCTTTACAAAAATACCATATTGAATAAATTATATTGTAAGCTAATAAGTAACAACATTGCATTGTTTAATTAAGATACAATAACAAGCCGAACAAACATTAAATTGGAAGTCAAACAACAAAAATCAGCGTTATATTTTCAAATTTTCACAATCTAATTTTCATTATATTTTATCTCGTTCATTTGCGCTTTTGCAGCTGAAGATGATGGTTCGGTAAAACCATCGAAACTAGTCCTGTGAAAATTTGAAAATATAACGCTGATTTTTGTTCTTTGACTTCCAAATTAATTGCTTTGTTTGTTATTAATATGTCTCATCCTTCCTATTTCAGATAAAATTTACTAGTGTTTCTTGGACAGGAAAGCAAGAACTTTTAATTTGAATCCATAAATTTATGATACACTGAAAACGGTTTCATGTTATAATTCCCTTTCTGAATATCTTGAATGTATATGAAAAAGTAAAATGCAAATTTAATATTAATATTACCACCCTTAAAAGCACCCAAATATTTCGTTTATTACTCTCTTAAAACTACGTAATAATTAAGGAAAAAAGAAATTATTTAAAATAATTATTAGTTGCCTGCAGTTGAAGAATATAGGAAAATGCAGAAGGTTTTAAAGATTTTTAATTAATGACAAAAATACAGAAAATCGGAAATAATACGAAATGTTTCAGCAATATCTCAGAAGGAATGAAAATTGCACCAGATATTTGTCAGAATATAATTTTAGTGATAGCAGTTTAATCAGTCTGCATTGAAATTCCGGTGATAATCAGTGACATACAGATTTAGGTTACTTAGGTTAAAAATGCGTAATAATTTAAAATTTAACCGGGTAAATTTTAAAACCAATTTATTTGAAAACTATCAGCTTCGCTGCGAGCCTTCGTCTGGCTTTTAAATGTACCGGAAAAGTGGCTGAGGGAACTCCAAACGTTAAATTTAAAAACTGCGTAGGATTTTACTCTGCAGAACAACTTCATAAAAAAAGTTATTACGTATAACAAAATTACAATGAAATAAGCAATGTCCCTTAATACAAATATTAATTATCCTAATAAATAAATTAACCAAATTCCCTTTGAAAAATCTTAAGAACTCAAATGGTATAAAGGAGGTTAATAACTTTGTTTCCTAAAAAAATCAGTCAAAACTTTTCAATATCTTAAAAACAGTGAAATGAGCAATAAATAAAATAAAATAAAAGAATGCAAAAAACAAAAAATTCTGAAAAGCAAAGTATAATTAATGATATTTTATCTTATGTTTTCAAGGAAAAAAATTACAATGAAATAAGCTATATCCCTTAATACAAATATTAATTATCCTAATTAAAAAATTAAACAACTTTCCGTAGAAGAACAAAAATCATGTAAAACTTTTCAATATCTTATAAACAGTGAAATAAGCAAAAAAATGACATGAAAGCAACTCAAGAAACATAAAATTCCGTGCAGAATTTTACTCCACAGAACAACTTTATCAAAAAAAAAAAAAAAAAAAAATCAATAAAAATATATTATATTTATATAAAAATGACAATGAAATATGCCAATCTCTTAAAAACAGTGACATAAGAAATACGATGAAAAATTGTTGCCAAACCCATATTTCTAAAAGAATGAAATTATTCAAAATGATGCGATTTCATCAAAAATCTATCAACAACAATAAGACAGGAAAATTGCTGCCAAAATCACATTTTTAAAGATGTGAGAAGTGTACTCGGAAGCTTCATTTAAAAAATCTTTTAAAAATACAAAATATTATCATTTTTCCAAAATTCTTTTTGTAAAAGCATTCGCAAGGATGAAAGTTTAACGTGTCCAAAAATCAAAGAAAAATAAACTGTACATTTTTAAAAATAAACTTTTTTAGAAAAAATCCCATTGAAAAAGTGTTAAGCTCCCTTTGTTAAATAAATTCGTATTTAATCGATTTATTGAAACACGAAATTTATTTTAAGTTCGTAAAATAGCTAAGTGCCTACGTTTCATGACGATGTAAAAATGGAGTGTGTAGAGTAAAATCTCGCTTTCCTATAGCCCATTATGTTTCAAAATGACACGATTTCGTCACAAAACATGAAATAAAAAAAATTCGAATTCGAATTTCGAAAAATCGCTTCGAAGTGCACTGGCTCTTGTGTAGATGTACCTATGTACCAAATTTCGTAGCCGTGGGTCTATTAGCTTACGCGCAGCGCGAACGAAAGGCACACTCACAGACAGACTCTTTCTTTTATTATATGTAGAGAAGATATGTAGAGATAAGATTGTTTAAGGGAAGGAAACTTTTAAGTTTCGCAGCTATACCCTGACCCTTAAAGACGGTCATCACGGAGAGTCTAGCTTTTTGCAATTCTCTTGAGAGCTCGCATCTACCGAACAATATCTAGTGTAATCAATCTCACTTAGCGGAATCATTGAAGTAAAATTATGGGAGGGATGGGAAATAACAAAAGAACTGCTTGACAATTTTCAGAGGTTTAGGGTTATTTTCGCGACATTTTACGGGAAGTTCGGTCCAAAACTAGCGACAGTTTTAAAGGGATTCGCAGAAAATCACTCGACAGGCTAAGGGATGGTTTGGTTCCTTGTTCGAAAGCACGCCATGCATTTACTTATAACGCGTCTAACTCTATCTTGTCCGGGAGGTATCCAGTATAATTGTCTAATAAGAGAAAGTGTTGTTTGAACGCCCGAATGAAGAGATTTTTGTCATAATAATCTATGAGTAATTCGGTGAAATGATGTCTTTTGGGTAAAAGAAGTTGATGTTTCTGGTCTTCTGAAATATTGGAGAAACGTAGTCTCTCACCAACTCGTAAAAGTTCATCTTCATCAAGAAATATATTTAAGGATAAAACCTTACTATTACTTGGAACTGATCGTTTTGACTGCAGGCACTTAATTTCAGGTGGAAATTCTGAATGCTGTACACATTTGACTAGCACTTTTGTTGCATTCTGTAGTTCAGAAGCACTCAAAAAACTTTCTTTTCTTAATGCTGGATTGGTTCTACAGTTGTTCGCAAACCTTAAACACCACGCAGTAGTTCTAATCAATTTGCTAAATGACGAATACCTTTTAATGAATTCGTTCTCAATGGAATTTTCACCTGTGACTGTTGAGTTTACTACAGCTTCCCTTCGAAGTTCAAGCTCTTCATTATCTTTGAAATCTCTTACTGATTCCGGAAGTTTTGGCGACGAATCGATGCTCTGTAATAGCCACTTAGGTCCATGACACCACATGCCACTATGTCGTAGTTCAGATAACGTTATTCCTTTCGTGGAATTTGTTTTCGTTCCTCTGGTCAGCATAGCAGCCGGATATTCATCCCCAGGGCAATAATTCCAGGACTCAAATGATGTTTTCTCCCGTATTTCCATTACTCGATGTTGTATAAATGGCTTTCATTTATTTAAATCGCCCTTCATCCAGTGTAACGTAACAGAAGAGTCTGACCAAAAATATACATTCATCTGGAGTTTTTTCTCTAATTGTTCTTTCACATTTGAGGCTAATCTTGCTCCGATGAACGCCCTCATCAGCTCTAATCTTGGAAGGTACAGCTTCTTCAGTGGAGCTACTCTGGTGTTGGAATGACAAAACTACTTCCTATTTCACTGTCCATCGTGACGTATCGCAGGTATATCACAGCTCCATATGCCTTCTGACTTGCATCGGTAAAGCAATGCATTTGAATATCTCTCAATTCGGACTTGTTATTCTTTCGGAAGTAATGTCGCGGAATGTTTACATCCTGAATCGCTGACAGTTCATTAATCATTTTTTTCATTCTGTTTTCAAAGTCCAATGGTAACGGATCATCCCAATCTACACCAAGTTGCCAAATTTCCTACATTAGTATTTTTTCCCTAATAGTGAATGAACTTATAAATCAAGTGGGATCGTAAAGCTTTCCAATGGTTTTAAGAACTTCTCTTTTTGTCATTAACTTTGTTTTCCCTTGAGCTTGATTAGTTAGATTTTGTGATTCCATCTTCAGAAGGTCTTCCTTGTAATTCCATTTATATCGCAATACCTTCTGTTCCAGAACTTTCTGGATTTCACCATTTTTGTATTCGTCAAAAACTTCCTGCAAATTCGCACAATTTGTTTTCCACTTTCGCATGTTGAAACCAGCGGCCTTCAAATATATATCTAATATCTTTATATATGAGTTTAGCTTCGTTTTCATCTTCATCCCACCTATTAAATCGTCTATGTATAAACATTCGTTCAATAGTTTAACTGCTAGCTGATTTGTTTCTTTAAAGGTATCTATGTGGTGTTTGATAGTAGCGGCAAGCAAAAATGGGTTGGATGTAGCTCCAAACAAAACGCGAGTCATCCTAAGTACTTTCGTGTTAGGTTTTCCATCCTTATCTGTAAGGTTATTTGCCCACAAAAATCTTACAGCATCCCTATCTTCAGGTGACACAGAAATCTGAAGAAAGGCTTGTTCAATGTCGGCAGTAAATGCTATGCTATGTGTACGAAATTGTATTAATATCTCTAACAATGGTGGATTTAAATTAGGACCGGAATAGAGACAATCGTTTAAAGAATATTCGTTTTTCGAATGACTGGATGCATCAAATACAGCTCTCACGGGTTTGTCAGGTCGAATAACTGGCTGGTGAGGCATGTAATAAATTCTTCCTGTTTCTTCAGAACTTGGATCAATTTCCTCAGCTATACCCATTTTTAAATGCTGTTCTATAACTGAGTGATACTGCTGATGAAGCAGTGGATCATTTCTTAACCTTTTAACCAGTTTATTAAAGCGAACTTCTGCATTTACGTAATTCGTTTTTAATTCAGACGAATGTTCATTCCAAGGGAGTTTAACCTCATATCGCGTATCTTTAAATTTGATAGTTCTGTTAAAATTCTCTAAAATGTCATTATCTATTTTACTAATTTCCTTCCCTTGTTCAATTCCCAATGTTTCTAATTCCCAAAACTGCTTTAACTGTGTTGAGACCAATTTGTCGTCCACAATAATGTCCATGTTTAACAATTTACCCATAGAATCAGTCCGGCCTTGAAGGCACCATCCAAATATTGTTTCGGAAGCTATAAGTTTATTTTTAAAACGTTTAAGTCTACCAGTTATTACTTCATGGTAGTAATCTGCTCCGACCAAAACAGCAATATTTTTGTCACTGAATTCATAAGAATCAGCTAACTGTAATCCTATTATCTCTTTGTTATTTTGGAAACTGGAATATCAGGGAAAGGTAAATTAGTTGCACATATTTGGTTAGTTTCTAAAGCTTCAATTTCTATATTTAGGGATGGTTTACTTCTGTTTTCTAGTTTAACTTTCACAGCATTGTAAGTTTATTCTGTTGCCTGGTTAACCCCCAAGGCAAATACGGGCAAAGTCTCCTTTCGAATAACAGGTAATTTACACTTCTCTGAAATGAAACTTCTCATTGATCCATTGTCTAATAGAATACGAACTGGTTCTAAATTATCCTTATCAGAAAACGGACGTATCATCACAGTGCACGTTTGTAGCAACGCACTGCGGAAAGTTTCGGATTTTAATTGACTAATCTGAACATCTTCTTTACTGGTTGGAATTGTCGACACGACCTCGTTTTTCTCCGATTTGGTTTCGAGTTGGAAACAAATAGACCTATTGTGTTTTTTATTACATACTTCGCACATTTTCCTTTCCTTACACTGCTTAATTTTATGCTGAGATTTTAGGCACAAAAAACAACGGGCTTGAGATTTCAAAATATTTCTTTTCTCCTCCACGGTTTAATTTTCACAGCGCTCCGAATCGTGTAGTTCGTCACAATATATGCATTTACTGCTAGCGACTGGAGCAACATATTCATACGTTTTAGGCGAACTTTTTTCAAACTGTTTACTGCGCTTGTTGTTTACATTATCGTGAGCGGAGTGGAGAGGATCGTTTGATTTATGCCTCCAGTTATGAATCATTCCCACTCTGTGTTTTGATTTTGTTTCTCTACTTTCATTTAACTGCGTAGCTCTTTCGCGGCTTTCTATTTCTTTACGAATAAATTCCATTAATGCGTTAACGTTCCATGTTTGGTCATTGTTTCTACTGCGACTGTATTCTAATGTAATCTCTGATGGAATTAATTTTAACAATATTGGGCAAAGTAAACTACCGTAAGTTTCTGATACCACGTTCATTGACTTTAAACATCTAATTTGAGTTTCACACTGATCATATAAATTCGTAAGATTTTCTATATCCCTTACATTTCTAACAAGGGAAAGATTTAACATTTTATTCATGTGAGCATTTATTACCAAATCTTTTCTCCCAAACCTGTTAATTAACAATTCTATAGCCGAATCGTAGTTCTCATTTGTAAGCGAAAGTCCGGAAACGGCATTATAAGCTGCCCCACCTAGTAATGACTTTAAGTAACTGAACTTATTTACTTTTGATAATGAGTTATTGTTATGGATAGCTGCCTCGAATTGACTCTAAAATTCCTGCCAATTGCTAGAATAACCAAAAAAAAAAAAAAATTTAGCGATAATCAATTTTGGAAGCGAATAAATTTATTATTTTCAAGTTTGGAATCTATAGCGGTTTCATTAGGAATGTTCATACTTTCCTTATCCGAATTTTCGAGTTTGTGTAATTCCCTCAATTTTTTACTTGCTCTAAATTGCCACAGTTGGATTTTTTCTTCCTATTCTAGAGCGGATGAAACTTCAAGTTCAAATTCATCCTCTGGGACCTTCAAATCCTGTTCGATTTGAGTGTTTAAATCACTCAGAGTTTTTGCCTTTTCGTTTAATATGTCTAAAGTTTCTTCTATTACATTTATACTAACGTCATCTTTGCTTAATTCTGTCTCAATTTTGTACCTTGGACACTGCGGTCCTTAATACTTTGCGTTTCGATTTCAGCTTAGCGACAGGATCTTCCATAATTACTTTAAAATAGAAAACTTATCCTACCTGTTTGCAGGCTTCGCATACTTCACACCGTGCTAATCCATATTTTCGAATATTAGCCGGCTTCCCGGCATGTAGCACCAGGAATTATAATTGTATCATCATAAGTACTTTTCTATAGAGAAATCAATTTTCCTAATTACGTGCGTTACATATTCTTACAAATGCGGTGTCATTAGAAGAGCAATTTTTATTGGTTGCAAATGAATGCTAATTACATTTCACAAAAACATCTTACTGTCTTACAACTGAAGATTAAAAATTTGATATGAAAATAACAAGAAAGAGATATATTATTCGAAAGGATTCGTAATGGTACCTAGAGCCATCAAATTTTGAATAACTTAATCCTAAGAATATGGGCATCTGGAAGCCCAAATTTGGAATTTGGAATTTGTTTTATTATCGATTTCATATTTTGTAAAACGTTAACGAATTTTTGATTAACAAACTCAAGGATTTCAAAGCGAGCAATAGCAACGTTGTATAGGAAAAAAAAAAAAAAAAAACTTTTTGTATCTCCAGCGCGCGAGACTCTGTATCGGAAGTTCTAAAGAAAAGGTCATGTTAAAATTATTTTGCGATATTTTTATTTAACTGAATTCTACGGTTTAAGTGCAAAGAACATGATATTCTATAAATAAAGGTAACACACAAAACGTTAAAAAAACGCCCCTTTGGACGCAATTTAAAATTTGAAAATTTTCAGAATTTTTAATCCAAAGGCGGTTTGTCCCTGAAGGACTATTGTTTTCGTTTTGCGATTTTGTGTTGAATCACTATAAACGGAGAATCACTTTTCAAACTGTTGCCACCAAATGTTAGAGTCCTGCATTATATTTGAACAAATAAAATAATGAAAAATCTGAGTAAAGTTATGATATTTCTCGCATTCTGATAAAACAACGGTACATAGTGCCATCGAATTTTGAATGATATAATCCTTCTACGAATATGGGTATATGGAAGACCAAATTTTAAATTTGGAATTTGTTATATTATCGATTTCATATTTTGTAAAACTTTAACGAATTTTTGAGTAACAAACTCAACGATTTAAAAGCCAGCAATGGCAACACTCTACGGGCCTGAGTTAAAAAGAATCAAATTTTGTGCATTCTGAGTTAAAAAATGACATGGATGAGATGTGAGTTTCTCTCTTGCGACGACGACTGCTCTTCTTGATTTTTGGTAAATATCATTTTTGCTTGTTCTCCTCAATATGGCCAGTAACAGCGAACCACCTAATAGGGGCAAAATTCCTTGGCATGCTACTTTCAGCGATTATGATAGCGATAATGATTCTACTTATTCGAATTATTCAAGAAAATCGACTACATCCAAATAGATGCCTGTAATTGCTTCAGATGACCCGGCGCTTCAAAGTATAATTGCTACTCTAATTTCTACTAAAAAAAGTAAATCCCAGAGAAAAGAAAAGAAAACCGCAGGAAGTCCTAAGAAAATAGCCGATAATACTAAGAAATTCAAACCCTCCCTTTCAAATTTTGAAGCAGTAGTTAACAAACACAGAAAAGTTTTTCCTAATTTAACAGAAGCTATCTCACAAGAATATCAGTACTCAGCTTCCGACAAACCCAAAAGATCTCTCACTCAAATTAGAAAACGAAATCGCCGATAAATTAAACTGTATAGAGTCTATGAAGACATTAATCTCCCCACCAGCAATAGAAATGCGTTCAAAGTTACAAGAAGAAATTAAACAAAATCAGTTCATTTTAGCAAGCATTCAGAACACCCTGAAGCTCGCAAATTCTAAAACAGATGATAAACACTAAATCAGAAGGATTGGCAAACTCCAAAGAAAACAACGAAAAATTCCGAGTCTATACCACCACCAGATATTCCGCAAAATAGCAGATTTGAAACTCTTAACATAAATAACGAAGCTATGGAAGTTACAGATGAAACGCAGACGACTACAACATAGAATAACGCAGAAATTAAACGAAAATTCCCCCATTAGTCATTCCAGAAAACGATGTCGATTGGCCTGAAATAGACAAAATGCTCAGAGAAATATGTAAAAACGAATTTGAAGTTACTATCAAAGCCAGACAGATTTTTCCTTTACACTACGACAGAAGCCAATTATAAAGCTACAGTTGATAAATTCCAGAAAGCACAGATTAGTTTTCATATGTACCAAATTTCCTCAGCCTCTTCAATTAAAGTTATACTTAAGAATATCCCGAGATCCTACACAGAACAAGCAATTCATGCAGACTTAGAACGCATAAGCTTCCGTATAATTAAAGTAAAGCAATTCACGAAGAAAGCAGAAGACCAAATTATCCGTTTACCTATATTTTTCCTTGAACTGAAAAGAAATTCTGCAGGAGAGAAAATTTATCAATTAAACAATATGTTCGGATTCAATATCACAATAGAAAAATATCAGCCCAGAAAACACCCAATTCAATGTTTCAATTGCCAGGAGTTCAGGCACTCCCAAAATAACTGCTTCAAAAAGGTCAGGTGCTGTAAGTGCGGACAAAATCACAGATCCAATACCTGTAAATTAAAACCAGATGAAAAACCAAATTGCATTTACTGTCACGAAAATCACGTTTCTTCTTATCGTGGTTGTAAGGTATACAGAAAAAGGTTCAATCATTTAGAGAGGACAGAAAAACCACAAGAAATTCCCACTAAAGATGACTTACCTGAATTCATTCAAGCTTTAGGCCAAACAAATCAAGAAATGCCTAAAACCTTTACAGTGACAAAGTTAAGCAGAAGAACCCGCAGGAAAATTTAGCAGAAATCATTAACATTTTCAAAGATTAGAAAACCCTTTATTTTATGAAAACAATAACCACAATAGCTCAGAGAATTAAATCAGCTAAATCAAATATGCAGAACCTTTATCTGGCTTTTCAAGCCATCGGGATTATTTTGAACTTTGTAGATCAAGATTAATTCGCAGATTCTTTCAAGACAAGCATAGAAATCCTCAAGCTGCAGATCCTGTTGTAACCTTATGATCTTTTTTCTTATTCTTATTATTTACTTTTAACAACATCGATAAGTGAAATTTTGCTTACCTTTCTTAATGAATATACACAGGAACGCTTGGAATTCCTTTTCCTTTTTTTATCACACAGAAGCTTTTTTACAGCTATGTACAACAATTGTATGCTTACATTAGAACATTCATCATGCTTTTTTGGTTGCCACTACATCTATCTCAAAAATCCGCAATGCGGTAAGAAAAATATAACAAGCTAAAAGTAAAAAACGCTGCTCCCTCTCGTGGTCAGCTACATAAACTGTAACAGATCCTCACATCGTGGAGCCACGTTTACTTCTCTTCTAGAAACTCTGCACTAGAGGCAAAAAGTACGTTCCATCTTACTGGATTCAACTCATCATGAAAGACACCCTACTTATAATTGGTAAACGCCGCACTAGGCCGATTGCCTCTTAATTGTGTTACGACATAGACATAGACTTAGACACTCTACCGGAGAGGGAAAAAAACCTCTTTTATCTCCAGGGCGCGCCGAACTGTGTATCAGAAATTCTGAAGATATGCTCATTTAAAAATTATTTTGCGACATTGGTATTGAACTGAATTTTATGGTTTAAGTGCCAAGAACATGATATTTAATAAATAAAGGTAACACACAAAACGTTAAAAAAACGCCCCTTTGGACGTAATTTAAAATCTGAAACCTTTCGTAATTTTTAGTCCAAAGGGGCTTTGTCCCTGAAGGATTATTGTTTCCGTTTTGCGATTTTGCGTTGAATCACTATAAATGTCCGTTTCATTTTTCAAACTGTTGCCACCAAATGTTAGAGTCCTGCATTATATTTGAAGAAATTAAAAAATAAAAAATAGGCATAAATGTATGTATATTTTTCGCATTGTGATAAAACAACGGTACCTAGAGCCATCGAATTTTGAATGACGTAATCCTACTGCGAATATGGGCATGTGGAACCCAAATTTGAAATTTCGAATTTGTTTTATTATCAATTTCATATCTTGTAAAACTTTAACGAATTTTTGAGTAATAAACTTAACGATTTGAAAGCGAGCAATGGCAACAATCTACGGGGGAAGAAAAAAACCTTTTTATCTCCAACGCGCAGAACTGTGTATCAGAAATTCTAAAGATAGGCTCATTTTAAAATTATTTTGCGACATTACTATTGAACTTAAATTTATGGTTTAAGTGCGAAGAACATGATATTTAATAAATAAAGGTAACACACAAAACGTTAAAAAAACGCCCCTTTGGACATAACTTAAAATCTAAAACCTTTCAAATTTTTTTCCCCATTTTTACTTCCTTTTACGAAATAAAAAGGAAGTATTGTAATCGCGAAAAGTTTCAGGAAGCATATTTCAACGAAAATACCAATTTTGACCGCTATCGAATGCAATTTAACGATGTTTTTGCGTGATATCTGTACGTAAGGACAGAATAAAATACTCTTTTCCTTCAAAAAAATTATAAAACGGCTTTAAAATTAATTCTGAAGAGAATTTTTCGTGGCGTCTGTACGAACGTATCTCGCATAAGTCAAAAACGAGTAGCCTCAGGACGTTGAAATTTTGTATATAGGACTGTTATAACATGTAGATGTGCACCTCGTATTTTGGTTGCAATCGGCCGCACCAAACGTATATAAATATATATATCCACTCTGTTACCCGGCTCAGTGATCTCAGTTTCTTTACTCTTATATGTTTGTAAATTGTACATTTTTTGCTTTAAAAATGATTGTATTATGTTGTTTTTATCTTCCGGTTAAGGATTTTATGCCTTTAGTAAATCTGCGTGCAATATTTTTAGAATTATCAGCAATTTTAAAGTTGTTTAATTGCCGCTAATCCTGTTTTTAATGGCGGCCATTGATGTTTACATTTGAAACAGGAGACTAGTGGATTTGTTGCCAATCTAGAGAAACTTAGCTTCCAACAACAAAGATAACGCATTCATTTATTATTGCCAATTAAATCTTCTGGAATAATTCTTTCTGGAATTTTTTCGAGGAAATAAGTGTTTAAGATTTACTTTGTAATTTTTAATATAGATATTTTGAGTTTTTATGTATTTTTGCCTTCTCGCGAAGTGAAAACTGAATTAATTAAATGAGAAATACTCAATCGTCTGTGGAAAACTGTTTTTTTTTTTTTTTTTTTTTTTTTGTTTGCTTAATTTCTTTTATACATCATTCTAGCTTTATTATAGTATTTGAATAGAACGTGTGGCAACGATTAGATAATTCTATTCTTTAAATGATATAAATTTTGTGCATTATGAGTTATAATATGAACGGTAAGTTAACTATTATATAATTATTGGATTATATAACAGTTAGCTTAGTTTCCGTTATATAATTATAATATAAGTTAACTGTTATTATTAATACTGTTAAGTGAATCTAGCGCCAGAGTGTCGCTATGGTAAACAAATACTAGAGTGAATTTTAAAGAACGCATTTATTCTATTGTGGTTTATGCGCTGTCGGCGAAGTAGATTTAATTCAATCCAATAAGTTTAAATGAAATGCAAGAAAAAATGCGTATAACTTAATATTCCGTACAAGGAAGTCATGTGGTGTAGACATCAGATTTTTTTTCTCAAGATCAGACTATGATTTTTCCATTTGTTTAGCCCCCAGCGCTGTAATGAGGATGCCACAAAAAATTTAAAATGCATTTGGTTTTTATGATTTTTATTTCATTGATTTTTCTTAAAATATTATCTAAAAGTAACATAATTTAATAACATTTTAGATAAATGATTGTTTATCTAAAATTAACTTTCTCTGTTTTATTTTGTTTATTTTTCTTAAATGTTTAAATTAGTTCATCTCTTATTCGGATTTCTGCAGTGGTTTATTCACGTCCTTTTTAATCTTAAGTTGGAGTTTCAATGAAATATGGTTTAAAAAAATGTTTACTGTTTATTATTATTAGGAGTAGTATTCTACACAATAAGATGTAGAAATACTGTATTGTCTCTCTTCTTAAATAAAATAAGTACTGTTGTTGAATTATCAAAATTAATTTTTGCGATTGAATAAAAGTGAGACTCAATCCCAAAAAAAATTTGCATTCCTAAAAACTCATTTTTTTAATCATTAGCTCTAAGGAGCGTTAGCCCATAAGGGCTATTAGCCTCAAAATGGCATTGTTAGTTGAATCGCTTAAGCATTGTATCACTTTTTAAATTGTTGCCACCAAATATTATCGACCTGCATTAGATTTAAAGAATTAAATAATGAAGAATATCCATGAATGTATGCATTTTTCACATTGTGAGAAAACAACGGTATCGAGAGCCATCACATTTTGAATAGCGTAGTCCTGCACCCGAATACTATGAGCCCTTGGTAGTTCCAATTTGGAATTTGTTTTATTGTCTATTTCAAATTTCGTAGAACCTTAACGAATTTTTGAGTAACAAACTCAACGATTTCAAAACGAGCAATGGCAACATTGTACGGAAAAAAACACTTTTATCTCCAGCGCGCGAGACTATCTATCGGAAATTCTAAAGATATGCTGTTTTAAAATATTTTTAGCCCAAAGGGATATTAGCCTAAATGCTTTCGAGACGTGTATATGTGTGTAAATTAAAAAATTCCCGTTTGGGAGCAACATAAAATCTGAAAGCTTTTCAGATTTTTTTCTAATTTTTATTTTCATTTTACCTTACTTTATTTTTTAATACAAAATAGTGGCTATTGGAGGCTACGAAAATGTAAAAAAAAAAAAAAAAAAAAAAAAAAAAAAAAAAAAGCTAATTGCAGTATGAAAAAGAAAAAAAAAAAATCTGAAAGGTTTCCGATTTTAACAATCGCCCAAAATGATTTGCTGGATTCTTCTCTTATGGGGACCGGATTCAGAAATATATGCATGCATGCATATGTATGGATGTATATGTTCATGCATGTATGCATATATGTACGTACTATGTATGTGAGAGTGTACAAGCACATATACGCATATACGCGAATGCATTTTTTATTCCGGGCCTGATAACAGAAGAGTACCAGGTTTGCTAAGGTTTTTTGAGCTCTCGCTAAGCTCGCAGTCTACCAGTCTGCAATTATATTCACTCCTACTAACCTTTTTTTTTTTTTTTTTTTTTGTTTGTTTAGCTTTATTATTAAGCATCATTTTCTTCACACTTTTGCCATATACAATTCAATAGCAAAATTACAAAAATTTCAACAGCAGCATAGCAGTATACGTTTAGAACTCCCAATGTAGTGTTAAGTGTTGGTATAAACATTTTTCTGCTTTTTTCAGTCTTTTTTCAATTTATCGTATAATTGTTTAGTTTTTTTACTAAAATCGCTTTAAAAAAACTTTTTTGTTTTTTTATTATTAATGTCTTGTGAGTTTACTTTAATTATTAAATATCACGTTCTTGACGCTACATAATATTTGATTCAACAGCAAAATCACAAAGTATTTAAAAACAGCACATCTTTAGAGTTTTCGGCAGATAGGTTCACGAGCTTCAGATAATTTTTTTTTTTTCGTGTAGTGTTGCCACTGCTCGCTTTGAAATCGTTGTGTTTCTTAATCAAAATTTTGTTAAAGTTTTACAAAATATGAAATCGATAATAAAACAAATTTCAAATTTCGAATTTGAACTCTCAGATGCCCATATTCGCATGAGGATTACGTTATCCAAAATTTGATGGCTCTGGGTACCGTTGTTTTATCACAATGCGAGAAACATGCATACATTTATGTTTCATTATTTAATTTCTTTAAATATAATACAGGGAGATAATATTTGGTAGTAACAATTTGAAAAGTGTTACAATGCATTTAAGGGTTTCGATGCAAATTATCCCATTTTGGACTGTTCCTTTTGGGCTTAAAAAAAAACATAAATTTTAAACCAGCTGTCGCGAAATACCATCAAAACCATTAAATTCTATTTTTAATGCAAATCATAGAATACGTTCGTGAAGTAGGATTAGAAGTTTTGCAGTAAACGTATTATACACGTATTAGAAACATATTGAATTCTTGGCACTCGTGTTATGAAACAATCTTTGCTTTAACATAGTATGTAAAATATGATAAAAGGATTTTTTAAACAATTAACTCATGCTGTATTGAGCAATGTGTTGTATAATGTTGGAAGTAATGAGCATCTTACATATTATTAACTGACAATAGTTGCTATTTATAGCAGAAATGATTTCGGGAAGGGCAAACAAACAAAAATAAGAATGGAAGTTTTTATCTTAGACATTTAAAATAAGAACAGTAGAACGCAAAACAACGTGACCGCACCCAGCGGTCACCAAGTGGTGAAAAAGGTTCTTGATAAGGTTATCTTTTTGTAAATCTTTCTTGGTAATTATGATTCTTAGAAGAAAACTAAGGACAAATATCGAACGTGCCTAGAGAGCTCAGAGTGCAAACGGAGGGAAAAAGTAATGGCTCAAAAAAGTAGGAACTGTTTTCTTATATTCATGCTTCTTCTCAATTGCATTAATTCATAATATTCTATTAAATGATGTAAATCTGAGAATAAAACAAATCCATTTCTCCTAGATTATAATTTTTTTTTTAGTTCATTTGATTTATTTTTTAACTCATTGAAATTAGAAATGTTTATCCAGAAAGTTCGAGAATGATTCGTTGGCAATATGTCAAAATCTTGTATCTGTAACTGTTTGTAACAGATAACATGTGTGTGCGGTCGGTATAAATATTTAGAGATTTCTGTAATAAAATTAATAATTGATTTATTAAATTAGACAGTTTTTCTAAACAAGTAAGTTAGAATGCTAACTTCTGCACTCAAAATATAAAGTCACATATATATGCATGCTGATTTAACCTGTTTATCTGTAGTTCCTATTAATATCGTTATTCTGTTATCAGCCTATTAAGGGAAAATGAAGGCGCTCATGAATTTAAATGTTGTTTTTTCCATTTAAATTTAATGACACGAATAATTACTATTATATGTAGGCATATTGGAATGAATTCGGCAATAATTTCATTTGATCGTCTCCCTTCTCTTTATGTATTGCAATTTTCACAAACTAGTAATTTTTTGATTGAAATACCAACTTAATAGTTTCTTTTTCTCTCCCTAATCTTGTTAGTGAAAGATCACAGTTAAGAAACTAGTATTTTACAAGAGAGACTTGTTCTCGTTCATATACTTATGATGTGGTTCTATATCCTTGTATCCATTTCATACGTTTGGCGATTGTAAGTAAAATTTTGTATTGAATGTGCATAACATTAGTCTGGACTTTTTTTATACCTTATTTAAAAGCATTTGTTAACTATATTTAAAAACATTTGTAAAATTTATTTGGTAGGCCAACTTTTAATCTTTGTGTTAGTACATAGAAATGATATTTTTTTTTATATGTTTATATAATAAACTATTGTTTAAAATATACTGGATTGTTTTTCCCGCCTTAAAAGTTACTAATGGGAAGCGAGTTGTTGACTTTTTTAAAAAAAGATCGTGAAATTAACGATATTTATCTTAAGTTGACAAACGTTCTAAACATATCTAAAGGAAACATCCTGTAGTAATTTAAAAAATGAATTTGAATCCTTAAATAATTATCATATGACACATTAAATATTATGCGATATACTGCTGTTCTTCTCCCCGTGTGCAAGTTGGGGCTTTTCATTTAAAGAAACAGAATTGTACCGATTAAGCCTTATATATATTAAATGATATATTACTGTTTTTTTCCTTTTTACACAGCAATTTGTTTTTGCTTAAATAAAGCATAAAATTGTATACACACTGTGATTAGTTATAAATAATTAAATTGTAATTATATGTTACATGAAAAATATAATTCTGCATTTACTTTACAATAAATGCAGAACATTAAAATTGTGAGAAAAATGGGTACTTTTTATATCAGCACCCTCCTTTTCCCGAAAAGTTGCCAATTTGTCCATGACTAATTTTCTGCTCAGTTAATGCATGAAGGGCAACAACCATTTGGAAAATGACAGCACCCTAAGAATTCCTTATAATAACAATGAATCAGTAAAATGTAAAAAGCAAGAAACATCTTTAACACTCTTGCTGCATAATTTTTTTTTATCAAAATAGGTTTAAAAATTGCATATTTTTTTATAACACATTTTAAATCTACATATATTTTAGTGTTAAAATATACAAAATTTTTTTATAAACTACTTTTTTAATATAGAATTACATCATTAAGAAAGTTTGGCAGAAAATTGAAATTGAAAAATAATCACATAACAGCAAAATTTTGAAAATTAATCTTGGTTAAAATATGATTTATTTTCTGAAATACAAAGGTAAAACGTATATATTAATGAAAATATGCAAAATACTTACAAAAAATTCATTAGAAATGAAGTTTAGTGTGATAAACTTCAAAGCAAAGCCCTACCTTACAATCATTGCACCAAATTTACATTTCTTTGCCCTTTTTTTTTATTTTTTTTTAACAACGAAGAGTACATTGTGTAGGGTGCTCTTTCTTGATGGGATATGGTGATATATAGCTACCAAACTGTCAAGTGTTAATTTCATGGGATTGAGAGTTGAACTATAAACATCTTTGAGCTTTGAAAAGAGCACATAAAATAGAGCAAAACATGCTTGTATATTTTGCGAAAATATTAATACCAACTGTTAACCCAGATCTGAATAAACAATTAAACATCATAGAACAGCTGAAATAAAACTAAGAGTGAGAAAAGAGCGAGTTGCACAGTTAAATAGATGGAAAAAATGCATCCCCTCGGAAATCGAGGGTAGCACAAATTTTGCTACTTCTATGTAGTCCGTGAAAATTGCAGGATATGCAGTGAGAAAGTTTTTTTTCTAATGTCGATATGTAATTTTGGGGGGTACTCTTCTGTAATCAGGACCAGGTTCAGAAATGTATGTATGTGCATATGTACGTACATGTATACATTTCTTAATCCAGTCCCCGATAGCATAAGAGTATCTTTTTCTGCTGCTGTTGATCTTCCCTTATACTCAGTGATGTGTGTCTGGTTAACAGAATCAGAAAATTGTACATGCTGCTGTACTTCCCATATACACAGTGGTCTGTTTTTCCTGTAAAAAAAAAAAAAATACAAATTTGGCATGTGCATATTGTTCTTTCCATGTATGCAGTGATCTGTTTTTGGTTTTAAAATGCAGAAATTTGGTGTTGTGCCTGCTGTTTTTTTTATATACATAGCAGTTTGTTTTTGCTTAATAAAAAATCGAAGAATTGCACACATTCAATATTGCACATACTTTTGTTCTACCTATGTCACCTGACAAACTCCACAGTCCCATTACAGTTTGTTTAAAAAAAAAAAAAAAAGAAAGAAAGAAAGAAAGAAAGAAAATGTACACTACTGCAAAAACACTAATGAAAAAAATTACCATCAAACTCTGTAGAAATCCCATTGTGCTGAAATACACTTCTGCTACACGCATACTTGAATTGCCATATAAATGCATTTTGATGATACAGTGCCTTGCCTTGTGAATACTTTCCCCAGGGGTAAGGGTAATCAGAAATGACTGAAAAATATCCCATAACCACTTTCACTCTGGTAATCAAAATAGTAATGTCAGGATAAAATCATAATAACAGAAACAAAAAATAAGATTACTACATCAAGATCATAATCTAACAACAAAATTGTTAAATATGGCATGTCCCCTATACTTCAGTTTAGCTTATTATTTATATATACAGTCAAAAGTCGTTAATCCAGACTAATCGAGACTTCGGCGATTCCGGATTATAGATCATCAGTTTAAATCTGGTAAGATGGCATGCAGAAATTATAAAATTAAAAATATGAAACTGTAATTTATGAAATAAAGAACAATTATGATATAAAAGGTATCAAAATTTAAAAAAAAAAAAAAAAAAAGCTTAATATTTATTTGTTTACTTTATTAAACATTTCTTTCAATGTAAGTTGTTTCGTTTTATGCGATAATACTTTCTCTTTATTTCTATAAACAGACATAATTTCTTGTTCAGTTACAAAGTTCCACTGTTGAAGTCCTATAATTGCTCTGTCGAGAATACCGACTAATTTGTCAATCAAAATTTTTTCGTTTTCAATGACCTCTGTATCACTTTCTTCACTATCGGAAGCGAATTATAATGACGAGGAAATTGATTTAAATTATATCAAAGATGGAGTGCATCGAGATGAAATACTGCATTTAGTAAGGAATTATAAGCCAAATGAAATAAAAACATCTGCCCTGAAGATAAGGATAGTGCTGACAGATCAACTTCCAATTCATTGCGCGCCCCGGCGTCCCCCCCCCCCCCCCGCCGAGCAGCGTGAAATTGATAAACAGATTTCGGAATGGTTGAAATTGATAAACAGATTTCGGAATGGTTAGATAAACAAAGGATTATGCCTTTATCCATTTTTTGCAGCAATTCCACTTTTTGTTTAATGGACTACGAAACATACTTTCGCTTTGTTGATCCTTTACATATTAGTAAATATATATCGGAAATTCTATTTGACATAATCAAATGTTCAAGCTTACTTTTATTAAATTGCTCTAACAGTCTGCAAAAAATGATAAGCTAGATCCAATTCGAAGATTAAGGAACAACGCAATGTGCAACATTAACTCAATTAGATAATTTTAGCTTAGCTTATACCGTCCGTTATACATTATACGTGCATGCGTAAACGTATTATGCGCATGCGCACACGCATATTCGCAGCCGTAAAGATCTTACGCGCATGCGTCAATGAGACGCATGCGCAGAAAGTTTGTAGCTTTGAGGTCCGGATTATAGGTCATTCCGCATTATGGGTGTCCGAATTAACGACTTTTGACTGTATATATATATATAAATCCTTTTTTAATTGGGCAATATGATACATTTTAGCTTGTCGTTGCTTTTAACTGTATGTGTAAGCATATTTATTTCTGAATTTCTGTCTCGAGTATGTAAAAAGGCATATGTGTTTTTAAATATAATTCTGCTTTGTTATTGCATTCCCCCAACTGTACGTGTGTTGGGCATTTATATATATATTTTTCTAGGTAAAAACTTTGGCTGTTGGAGAACTCATTCATATTTTAATAATTTGTGTAAAGAGACAAGCGACATTAATGCAATGCATTCCCCCAACTGTACGTGTGTTGGGCATTTATATATATATTTTTCTAGGTAAAAACTTTGGCTGTTGGAGAACTCATCCTTATTTTAAAAATTTGTGTAAAGAGACAAGCGACATTAATGCAATGAGTGGTTATGGAAGATCTTCATCAAATTCCAGTGATAGACTATTTCATCGCTCAGAATCTGTGCCTCATGTGATGCAGAGACTCGTCGAAATGCTTGATCACATTGAAGAGCGTGTAGAGCTTCTCAGGGAGCATGCATCTGCCATGGAAAATGAACGTGAAGCATTGTTATCAGTTTTGTCAGCTATCAAGTCAAATAAAGATTTACAGTATGTGACTGAAGGTACATATTAAAATTTTGCTGTTTCTATAGATAAAGATGAGAAATTTGTTAAATTCTTATATCCATCATTATAACTTTTAAATAAGACATAGTTTCATTTTCTGCAGGGTTTTAATACTCTGTAAATTAGTTAAGAATTTAAATGATGAACTAAGTGCATTATTATGCACTATTGCATGTATAAGAGCTGTTAAACTGGTCATGACATATGTAAATATTATGATTTCACTTTTTTGACAAACAAATATGTAGAAAATTATTTGTCAGAGTATATTCTTTCCTTTCAAAACAGTATATTATCAAATATTAGAAAAAAATAGACTAGTAAATTTATATAGTTTGATCTCCTGGTGGGTGCATAAACTAACATCAGACTCCTAACTAAATAAACAAATTATTGTTATATCAGAAAAGAACTACAAAGTGTTGAAAAGATTTGACATAAAATACTCTTGTTGTGCTTGGCAAGATCAACCATCACTTGTGGCAATGTAACTTAAGGTAGCAGTCAAATTCAAATTAAAATTTAATCCTGCAGTCAAAGATTACATAATTTAATTTAAAACTAAGTTGGCTCAGAACTGCTCACAAGTATAACAATTTAAATGATGGCAGCTATAATGCAAAGCCGAATAATTACAAAAATTTCAGCTTTAATACTGTCTGAATGATTTACATTCTGGTGAGGAAATGGAAAGGAGAAGTTATAGGAAAGGCTTAAATTATAAATATTTCATTAGTGCAAAATAATAGTAACAATACAAATTTTATATTTATGTGTTCTAAGAGCGAGCATTTAAAGTAGCCAAATGGTGAGAATTGCTGATTACAAGTAGTTTTATTCTAGGTTTGACCATAATGAAAGAATAAATTGAATGTATACACACTTTTTTCCAACCTTCTGTCCTATGCCACATGCATTATGATATTAATATGTTTATTGGTTTACCTCAGAATGTCCTCTGTTCATATGACTATATAAATTCCTGGGACAAAAGTCTTTCACTTCTATGACGTGATTGATCAAGCTGTTTTAGAAGTAATGATGTGTACCTTTTCTCATAAGTGGAAACTGTATGTTGTATAAAATTCAGTGTTATAAAATGGGAAATGAAGATAAATGTGGCTGTCAAAATAGTAATAGATTAGAACAGTTACCTGCTAGAAGTTTATACATTCTAAGCATTGCTTCAGGTAAAATCGGCAGGCCTCATGAAGTATTAGAAACTAACAAAATTTTTACAAAATGCACAAACAGATTGGTTCGAATATTGATTGTTTATTATTAAAAGAGAGTTCCCACAGAATTCCTTAGGAACCACTGGTGCAATCTCTGCTAATTTTTATGTTTCGATGGTATTCAGCGTTCACATTTACTGGAATAATACATAAGTATATGGGGAATTTAGTATCTAGAACTTAAAAAATTTAGTATCTAGATTTATAATTTCACTTGTCAAAATATGAAATTTAATATGTGCCTAAATTTCAAGCTGATAGAGGCAGATGGGACTATGAATTAGGTTGTATACTTGGTAGGAAATAGGTATACATGCATGTGTACTTTGGTATAAAAATAGGCAACTGAAATTTAGAGTATTAAACTAGCATGAAATTTTGCATGATTGAAAGATGAGCTACTGAAATGTTAGAATTGTAGAAAATGACATATGAGGAAGATGCCATGAAAATATCAGAGTGTATTTGAGGGACATAAAATGTTCTAAGATGTAAATAAAATATGACACCTTCAAAAGCAAACAGGTAGAAACAGCAATTATTGATGTTATTATTCACAAATTGCATGATATAATATGGACTGGCAAATGATATAAGATTGATACTGAGGCATTAGAAATTAATTGAACAAAAATTAGTTCATTTTAAAGAATTGGGCTTGAGAAGGTCTTCTTTGAAGTTTTTACTTCATGTACACAATAACTGTCTGTTTCTTAGGAGACATGTAAAAGAGGTTTTTTTTTTTTTTTTAAAGTTAGATCATCACCCTTTTTCAGTTGAGTTTTCTGTGACTGGATAAAAAGAATGCCAGGAATTGTTAAGTTTTATACTTTAACATAAATTTTGCACAAAAATGCCATGTGCTTGGAAGGAATTCAGTATAAGTCTATCTTTAAAGTGTAAAATTATTTAGGTGCAGAGTAGTTTCATCATTATAAACTAAATTTTTAAGATTCATATGTAATTCAGTTTTTGTATGTGTGTGGGTTAAATCGCATGTTTTTCTATAGCTTATGAACAGAAGCATGCATAGATGGATCACCGTAATCGTTTTTCTTCTTCACGTTATGTTTTGGCATTAAGAAAATTGAAAAAAAAATTTTGTCATGGTATTAAGTTGACAAACAACATTTTTGAGCTGACTGAAATGATTTTTGAACATACAGTAGTGCCTCCCAATAAGGGATGCGAACTGGGCCAGACATTTTGTCTCTGAAATAGAGGTGTCCTTTCTTCAGAGGCTACAAACTAAAAAAATGTAATTTAATTAGAAATTCAGTTTGGATAAATTATGTTTAAATAAGTAACTTAGTCAGAGGTGTTCATTTGAACTTTAACTTAAAGAAAAATGAAAATTATAAGTTAAAAAGGTTTAATTATTGCAAATATATTGAAAATAATCCATTGCATGAGCTTGTTGGAAAGTTGCACGTTTTTTTAAAACATTTGATGTTAAAAGTCACTGATCTTAAGTCCTTCACTGTCACCAGCTCTTATCATGAATTTTTTAATTATAAGGTGCATTTTAAGGCATCTGTAATTTTTTTATGTGACATTTTTTGTCTGGCTCTTCTTCGTCTTCCTGACTGCTTTCCAAACTAGTTTTGTTAAAGCTAACATAAACTACAGTTTAAATAAAAGTTTTTAATGTCTCCTTTAGTGTATTTGATACACAAGATTTCATAATATTCTTACATTTGAGCGCTGTCACTTATTTTAGCGAGTTAAAATAAATAATTTTCTTTATTAGTATTTCACTGAGGTCACTCAAAACTGGAATTTCAAAGCCTGCCTTCTTAAAATGGTGCTTAACACAATTTTATGACAGCTTGACAAAGAACATTTCAATGAACCATGAAGCAAGGCTGTAGTAGCAGTATTACAGGTTTTGTACCAAAAGCTGTTTTACTAATATTACCTTAGGTTGGGAGAACACCAATTTCGATTTTGCATTTAGGAAGGCTGGTGAAAGAAGCAAAGAGCAGTCAACCATTCTGAAATTGTGCTTTACATCATCCAAGACTTTTTATTCTATTTCCTATGAACTAATAAAATTTTCGAATGGATGCATTTCAAGCAACTTAATTTTTTTGCGTTTCCAAATGTAAGTGGCTGCTCAAACTCTCATTCCATGTATAATAAAATAGCACTGTGAGATGTTTACTTGAAGCTTTCACTTTTCTTCTTTGAAGCATTGAGTTTTATTAGAAAAATCTCAATAAAATAATCCAATTTCGTCTTCACTGTAGATGTTTTTGCTTCATATACTTCAAAAATTTCATTTACTTTTTTAATCCAGGCTGTTACATGTTGCATACCTACAGATTTTTATTCATTACAAATAGTCGTCAAAATAATGTTATGTTTTTACATAAATTCAAAATTTAACTAACCAACTATTAGACGCCTTGAAGCTCTGTAGTCTCAAACTTTCCGAAACTTCTTCTGCCTTTTCTTTCTAGAATATTCCACTTACAGGAATATTATTTGCTCTTACAGAACAAAACCAATTGAATGCTACTGTATCAATTTCATATGTTTCAGTTTTTCTAAATTTTACGATTTTGGAATGTTTATTTTGAATTAGTAATCCATAATATTTTTGTTTCTTCTCTGTCTTTTAGCATATGACTTGCTTGATTTTTACTTATTCCAATTTTTTGTCCTGTATCTCTCAAACTAATCTTTTCACATTGTGCTACATGAATTACAGGAACTTTTTGTTTTAATGTTAGTTTTGTCCTCTTTGAAGCCATGCTAGATAATGATGAAGAGTAACGTTAGGAATGGAGACAAATAAATAAGCAGAGATTCATCTAAATTAACATATATTGAAACACAAAATGGCGCAAGTACAGTAAATTTTACATGGTAAAGTAAAACAGTGACAACAACTAAAAAAATGTTGCCAAGAGAAAAATATAAAAAGCGTGTTGCCACACATGTTGAAAAATACAAATGGGAAATATTATCACAAATAAAAGTTATTTGCAACACTCCCCCTTGATTAAATTTCCCTCAGTCCTACAGAGAACCTTTGATTGAACGAGGCTTTCTTTTGCACACTCTTTGTGAACTGGAAGCCACATACGTAAAGTTTAACAACTTCTCTTAAACCTTTTCTCTCAAGAAAAAATGCCTGAGTTCAATATGTTTGTTACGCTCGGAAGTGACATGGTTTTTGGCTAAAGAAATGGCACCTTGATTATCAACAAATATGCTTTGTGGAAAGTTTAAAAAATGTTCTCCCACAATTTCTTTAAAAAAATTTTGGAACCACAGTACTTCCTTGGCTGCGTGGCACATTGAGAGGTACTCAGCTTCAATTGTTGACATTGCAGTCGTCTGTTGTTTCTTACTGCTCCATGAGACAGCTCCACCTGCTAGTAGCACCACATAGCCACTAAATGATCGTCTGTCAATCTTATCACCAACCCAATCAGAATCACAAAACACTTCCAAATTCTTTCCTGTCTTTTGGAAAGTCAGCTTTAATTCCTTGGTCTGTTTTAGGTAACGAAGGATATGTTGTACACCAGCCCAATGTTCCTTGCTTGGGCAATTATTGAATTGGCTCATGTAAGTAGTAGCAAAAGCTAAATCTGGCCTTGTTCCTCCTGCTAGGTACAAGAGCCCTCCAACAGCCTGCCTATATTTTAATGCTCCTTCATTCAACATGTTATCCTTAGTGGCTGTTATATATTTCATACCTGGATCTAATGGTGTTGATGCTCTTTTAGCATCTTGCATATTGGTTGTTTCCAAGAGTTCACTAGCATAGACACTTTGGTCAAGAGTCACACAGCTATCTTCCCTTCTGCCTATCCTAATTGAAAGAAGGTGATGTATTTCTCCCAAGTCCTTGATTTTAAATGTAGCTGCAATATTATCCTTAAATTCCTGAATGATGAATTCTTTGCTGGACATTACAAGAAGATCATCTACATACACACCTACAATTAACTCCTTTTCTTTATTGAAGTAAACACAAGGATCTGCTCTGCATCTTGTTAGGCTCGTTGATTTCAGAAATTTATCAAGGCACATATTCCATTCTCTCCCAGACTGATGAAGTCCATAAAGGCTTCTCTTTAGCAAGCAAACTTCTCTGTGTGTTTTCTCATGCAGACTCACTGGTGGCTGTTCCATGAAAATTTTCTCACCCAGTCTTCCATTTAAATAGGCTGCAGTAATATCAAGTTGATGAACCTGCCAGTCTTGCTCAACTGAGAATGCTAATAAAGTTCTAATTGATTTTGTTTTTATTACAGGAGAAAAACGTCTCTTTGTAGTCAATTCCTTCGACTTGGGTGTAGCCACGAGCAACTAAACGAGCTTTATATTTTTCCACTTGTCCATCTTTGTTAAGTTTTCTCTTGAAGACCCACTTACATTTCACAACTTTCCTTCCCTCTGGCCTAGGCACTATGTCCCAAGTTTCATTTCGTTTTAAATTTTCCAACTCTTCTTCCATGGCTAACTTCCATTTTTCTGCATCTGGACTAGTTAATGCCTCTTCTAAAGTTTCAGGATCATTCTGGAAAGCTTTCTTGGGTGTTGAGCCTTCATATTTCTGTTTCTCGGATTGTCAGCTGCACTGCATTCCACTTGTAATTCCATTTATTTCTGGAGGATTTTCTTCATAAATCTCTGAATTTTCCATGATATAATCCTTTGTCCACTTAGGCGCTGAAATTTGTCTTCTGGGTCGAGTCTCTTTTTCTGGTATATCCTCCACCTCCTTCTTTTCCTGTTGAGGGCCTTCGTCTATTACTTTATTTTCAACTTCATCATCTTGAGATGAATTTCTTCCAGAAACTTGTTGTGGGTGCAATGTTATAATGTTTCCAGTCATGGAAGGTTTCTCTTCAAATATGACATCTCGGGAACAGACTACTGTACTGGTTTCTTTGATGTAAATACGGTACCTTTCATCTCCATCATACCCAAGGAGATAGTCTTTAGTTGCCCTTTTGTCCATCTTTCTCCTCTTCTGAACTGGGATATGAGTATAGCAAGTCGATCCAATGATGTGCATGTGTTTTATTCTGGGTTTCTTTCCCATCCATAATTCATAAGGGCTTGAATTAGGAACTGAAGACTTCCCCATCCTATTTAATATATAAATTGAAGTACTGACGAACTCTGCCCATAGGAAAGCTGGAAAGTCCACTTCCTCATTCGAGTATTTGAGAGTTCTGGCCATTTCTAGGACTGTTCTGTTCTCTCGTTCAGCACTGCCATTTTGTTCTGGTGTATATGGAGCTGTGAGCCTCTGGGAGATTCCATGCTTGTTCAAGATCTTGCGAACAGCTTGGTTGTCAAATTCTCCACCATTGTCACTGAGCATTTCTTTAACTGTATGCCCTAAGTTCTTAGCGTGAGCTATGAAATTTTCAAGCACATCTTTTACTTCTGATTTGTGCTTTAAGAAAAAACAGTATCGAAATTTGGTGTAGGCATCTTTGAAGATTGCAAAGTAACGGTATTTCCTAAATGACTGATCAAATGGCTCACGAATATCTGTCGAGAACAATTCTCCAGCTTTTGTAACCGCTTTCCTGGTTCCAAACTTTAAACGGTGGGATTTTCCGTATACACAAGCTTCACATAATTTCATATCAGACTTAATCTTAATATTCAACTCTTTCTCTATAATGGCCTTTACATGCTTTTTATCTTGGTGACCCCATCGTTCATGATAAAGTTGGAGAGTTGATTCATTATTCTCAGTCATGTTGATGTCAATGTGAGTTTCAGGGACTAAGGTCTTCATCACGGCTTTGAAGAGACCCCCACCAGCATTTCTTGTTCCATGCAGAACTATTTCACCATCTATTTTTAAGTAGCAGTCCTTAAATGTTGATTCAAACACACTGTTTTGATTTCTGTCTTGAGATGCTAACACAAAAAATAGATTTTTACTTATTTCTGGAACATACCAGACATTTTCAAGATTTTTGATTTGATTCATCCCATTTACAATGGTCATTATCTTGATGGTGCCTTTTCCAATTGCTGGTAATGACTTTCCATTTGCCACAGTGATGCTATGAGGAAGCTTAAATCTTTTGAAGTCTATAAAGTAGTGCCTGTTATTTATGACATGCTTCGAGGCCCCATTATCAATAAACCAATCATCAGAATTCGTTTCTGCAGAAAATATTGTATCATCTACAGCTAGAAGTGTCATATTTGCAGCAACACTGTTTTTACTTCCCTTGTTTGGCCCTATGTGTGGACTGGGTTTCGGCAGTTTTCCATCAGCTATCCATTTCTTGCATGTTCTGACCCAATGTCCTCTCTGGTGGCAATAATTACACTTGCCATTGTTTTTCTTGTTAATAGATGATTTCTGCTTAAATTCCGGATTTGCTATCAATGCTTCCTGATCTAAAGTTTCTAAAAAATTTGGATCTTTCCTTAATTCTCTTTCATGGGTGCACAATTGTGTGGTTAATTCATCTAAAGTTCTCTTTTCATCACTAAGAAGTAACCAACTCGATTTGAAAGTACGATAACTGGGAGAAAGAGTATCCAATATTTTACAAATCAACAGCATTTCTAGCAGTCTGTTTTCTTCCTTATTTTCAAGCCCACTGTTCAGTTCATTCCATAGATTTTTCAATTTTGACAAATGAGCTGCCATATCATCATTTGACCAACTGAATTTGAAGAACTGTAAACATATGTTATAAAGTTGGTTATCGGACGAATCTTCGAATACTTTGTGAAGTTCCAGCCAAATGTCTCTTGCGCTGTCAAATCTCATTACCTTTTATAAAGTGTCTTCAGTCACGGAGTTCGTAAGAACCATCATAGCGCAATTATTTGCTTTATTAAAAACTTTCATATCATCTCTAAATCTCTTTCGAATCTCTTCGGCGTCCACATGATCAGGCTCCTCTGGCTTCTTCAGTTTCCTTCCACGACTTCTAAAGCATTTTCGTGATAATTTAATACGAACTTAATTCTATATTTCCAAATAGGGCAATCACTTTTTCCGCATAACGGCTGAACCAATATCTTTGCAGCTTCCATTTTTGCGAACTAATTTGCCGACTCACGTAAGGCTTAAGAACTGCCATGTTAGGCTTACGAACTGCCAGTAAAGTTTATCTCCACTTCGCTCATAAATTTCCCCGCACAGTTATATCATATTGGTACCCATAACCTGATGAAGTCTAACATTAGGAATGGAGACAAATAAATAAGCAGAGATTCATCTAAATTAACATATATTGAAACAAAAAATGGCACAAGTACGGTAAATTTTACATGGTAAAGTAAAACAGTGACAACAACTAAAAAAATGTTGCCAAAAGAAAAATATCAAAAGCGTGTTGCCACACATGTTGAAAAATACAAATGGGAAATATAATCACAAATAAAAGTTATTTGCAACAGATAACACATATAAAAATAATTCACATGTACAAAGCCACACTTCTTTTGCTCCCCAGTCCTAGCAAGAACGTAGAATGATACACGTTTTCCTGATAAGTAATCATGCATTATGCAGGGGTTACATATAATTATTGGTCATAATCTTTGGGTTTCACTGGTGGCAGCGTGACACTGCTGCATCCCAGTTTTGATCAAAACATCTTAGGATTGGTAAGTGATGGATACTACAGCTTTTTGCATCCATCTTTTACCAATCCAAAACTCTATGAATGTAAGTCAGGTAAAATACTCATTGAACATTTTATCTATTTGTTACACAAATGTAACCATTTTAATGTGACAAATTTTGTTGCTGATAAAAACTGTTTGATCTTCCAAGATCTTAAAAGTTTTAAAATTTAATATTTTTTACATTATAATTGTATTTGTTTATTCATACTTATACATAAAAATTTCTGAAGTAGTATTAAGAGTACTGAAATGCAAGTTCCATTGATATATTTAGGGAAATATATTTTATTAATTAAAATATATTTAAAATTTTAAAATATAGACTTTAGACTTGATCACTTCATTTAACACCTTGGTCGGCGTTGCATCTCACACGTTCGGCGTTTTTGTACCCGAAAGTTTGCCGTCGCATGCCATGTGATGAAGTGAAAAATTCCATCGTTGTAACTGAATTCGTTGCTTTAAATTCCACGAATACTTTTGTATTTCTGAATATTGCTAAGAGATAGCAGGACTAGCTCTAGTTTGTTCACAATTTTCACAGCGCGATTTCCAACCTTGAATATCTGTTATTGAATATCTACGTGATATCTATTAGAATTTCAACTAAAAATCATTTAAGATTTTTATGTCAAATTTTTTTTGATAAAGTAAACAAAAAAGGGGCGATTAAATAAATGGTTTTGCTTTTGTGATAAATGTGGTTTTTGTGCTTTGATGTTAAAGGCAGGTTGTAAAGCTGCTTTAACAGTAAGGTTGGAAATCCATTTTCTAAAGCATTTTTCACATAATTTTAATAATTATTTTTTATGTAGATTTTTATATTAAACACATCAAAACAATAAAATTAATAAATATAGTATCTCGTATTTTTTTAATTTAAAACTTGGATGCATTGCAGGGAAAACTAGTGATCAGTAGACAGGATATCACATATTTGACCACCCGTAGGTACATCAAAAACTGCTTACTGTCAAAAATATTTTGTATTTTTGAATTTAGGATAGAGTGTACAGGCAAAAGTCGTTAATCCGGACTCGTCAGGCGATTCCGGATTATAGATCATCAGTTTAAATCTCGTAAGATGGCATGCAGAAATTCTAAAATTAAAAATATGAAACCGTAATTTATGAAATAAAGAACAATTAAATCTAAAGGGTATCAAACTTCACAAAAAAAAAAGCATAATATCTATTTGTTTACTTTATTAAACATTTCTTTCAGTGTAAGTTGTTTAAGTTGCTTCGTTTTATGTGATAATACTTTCTCTTTAATTCTATAAACGGACATAATTTCTTGTTCAGTTACAAAGTTCCGCCGTTCAAGTCCCGTTAATTGCTGTGCCGAGAATATCGACTAACTTGTCAATCGAAATTTTTTCGTTTTCACTAACCTCTCTATTACATTCTTCATGTCTTTATCCATTTTTTGCAGCAATTCCACTTTTTGTTTGTTGGACATCGAAACATACTTTCGTTTTGTAGATCCTTTGGAAGTTCCAGCATCGGAAATTCTATTTGACATAATCGAAAGTTCAAGTTTACTTTTATAAAATTGCTCTTACAGTCTGCAAAAAATAATAAGCGGGATCCAATTCGAAGATCAAGGAACAACGCAATCATTAACTGAAATAGATAATTAGATAATTTTAGCTTACACCGTCCGTTATACATTAAACGCGCAGGCGAAAACGTATTCTGCACTTGCGCACACGCATATGCGCACTAGTCAATGTCTTACGTAAAACACCTGTGCGCATGTGCCAACACGGCGCATGCGCAGAAAGTTTTTAGCTTTGAGGTCCGGATTATGGGTGTCCGAATTAACGACTTTTGACTGTATTTTAATTTTCAGAAATAAAAAAAATCCTTCTTTTGATGTCACAAATTTGAAAAAAAAAATCTGAGCAAGAATTGGTTAATCCTTTGGGAATTGACGCCACAAGTTTTTTTGCTATTTCTGTACTTATTTTATGCCACTCATCTTGAATCGCTGCTCTCAGTCGCTGCCATGAAGATATGCTCTGTTTTCAAATTTTCGATTGTAGTTCCTCTCAAATATGTTCAATAGGATTAAGAGCTGGCGATTAGAGTGGTGCCTTAATTACTTTTAGACATTTATAAAACAGCCATAATTCTAACATTGTGTGCAATATTCTTTGGATTATTGTCCTGGTAGAATTTAAAACTATTTTGTATTAAGTATGTACTACATGTATATTATGTATTAAGGTTTTGTGCTGATGATGCCAAATTTTGCTTCAAGGTGTCAAGATACTTATACTGATCCATAATACCATCTATAAACTCTCTATACTATCGACACCAGAATCGCCCACCAGCGGCCGAGCAGTAAAGTCGCTGAACACTGGTAGTTCGGTCAGAGGTTCGAATCCCGCGAACGGGCTGGCTGCATGGGCGTTTTCGTGGTTTTCCCCATGTGTAACGTGTATACCAGCCAGTTTCCCTTAGAAAGTCCTCCACGAAAGGCATCCCTCCTTTCGGCAGATAGCCCTCGAGGCTTTGCCATAATCACATACACACACACACACACAACACCAGAATCTGTCATAGATCCCCATACCATAACTTCTCCTCCGTCGTGTTTAACACTTGGTACTAAGTTTTGCTTCCAAAATTCCTCTTTGAATTTTCTCTACACCAATCAGCAAACAGTGCTTTTTTCCAGTTGCCAGGTGTCGTTTGTTTCATGGATTTTGCAGAAATAAGTTTTTGATTTTTTTAGTCCAAAGGGGCTTTGTCCCTGAAGGACTATTGTTTTCGTTTTGCGATTTTGCGTTGAATCACTATAAATGTCCGTTTCACTTTTCAAACTGTTGCCACTGCAAATATGGGCATGTGGAAGACCAAATTTGAAGTTTGGAATTTGTTTTATTATTGATTTCATATTTTGTAAAACTTTAACGAATTTTTTATTAACAAACTCAAGGATTTTAAAGCGAGCAATAGCAACACTCTACTGGGAGGGGGGAAACTTTTTTATCTCCAGCATGCGGAACTGTGTATCAGAAATTCCAAAGATATGCTCATTTTAAAATTATTTTGTGACATTGCTATTGAACTGAATTTTATGGTTTAAGTGCAAAGAACATGATATTTAATAAATAAAGGTAACACACGAAACGTTTAAAAAATGCCCCTTTGGACGTAATTTAAAAATCTGATTTTTTTTTTTTTTTTTTTTTTTTTTTTTTTTTTTTTTTTTAAGTATTTATTACATTTTTTTTACTGACATAAAATTTTCTTCTTGCTACTCACTCATGGTATCCTGCAGATCGCATTACTCTTACAGTTTCTGGATTTACACATATTTCATATAATTCACGAAGTTCCACAACGAGTTTAGGAGCACTCAGTCTTGGATTGTTTTTAATATTCTTTAGAATAAAGCGTTTCATTCCATCAGATAACTTAGATGGTCTTCCAGGTCTTCTTTTGTTTGGAATATAATTCTGTTTCTTATAATGTTTAATATCAAAAAGTGTAGAATCAAATTAAGTAGGCAATTTTTCTGATAGGTTTCCCTTTCTTTTGATGCAAATCAATAACTAATCAGCGGGTTTCTAGCAATGTTTCCTTTCGTGACCAAGCCATTGCATGAAAACATTAAAATAACGAATATTTTCTAAAAAGAAAATTTGAATTATAAAAGCAAATGATTTTTAGATTTTTTGCCTAGCAAATTTATCCAAACTAATTCCATAAAGTTTTGTTTTTTATTTATTGTAAATGATTTTAATTAGAAATTTTGAAAATTTCTGATTAATTTTGTGGTATCTTTTTTTCTATTTCAACCTAAAAGATTATTTTTAAAATTTACTTTTTTTTTCCAAGTTTATTTAGGGCAAAAAGAGAGCTAAGAAAATATTCTTTATTATTTTATTGCAAAGCTCTTCTCCTGTTACTTAAAAAAATAAAAATATTGTTTTGCCCGGTCATTTTTGTGAGATATTGTATGTTGATATCATTTGATTGTGTATCATTTAAATGCAGCTTTTGGCAGGATATATTTTTATGCATTTGTTAAAGGCTTGCCAGTAAAATGAGCTATTTTAATCACAAAATTTATCACAGCTATTTTAATCACAACCATCTCAAATTTCTAAACAAAATTTTTAAACTTTATTTTCTGCAGTAATCATCGATCATTTTAAAATTTTTCTAAGCTTGGTGTTTTTAGTGATAGATGAAAAAGGTCTTTTCCTTTTAAATCCCCTCTAACCTCTAATTTAAAACTTTGGTTGAATAAAATAAGTTAATTTACACAGAATTTTTGAAAAGTAGGTACTGAGATCAATCTAATGATGTACAACAAACAGAACTTTGGTATTATGATTTATCTCTATTAGGTATATAATCAAATATATCTTTTTATTCACATTTGAATATATATTTGTAAATTTTCAAAGCCATACATTGTCCTTTACTTAAAAATCATTTAGATTAATTTTTCTCCCAAAGGACTACTAGTATTTCAGTGTGATGCACATCTATAACACACTTTTAAATTGTTACAATACAACTCTAAATAACCTATATGCAATTATGGCTAAGTACAATTTTCAACTGATAAATTATGTCAACAGTGTTGCAATGAAACTATCAGAGTGATGGCCAGCCTGTGCCTCCAAGCATTTATGGAGATTTCCGGTTATGTTTTTACCACCAATCCTCGAATTCCATATCCAGATTATGTTCGTACTGCATTAATATAAATATTAACAAGACATAGTGCACAATAAAAATTAAGCTTTATTTAGGAACTTCGCGCATACTCCCCGACAGCCTGCCTGTTTCGCTCTGCTCGCTACTCGTAAGAAACTTCTCCTCTAGGGTTGCCACACTTATCGGAGGGCGCAAGGCGCGCTCCTTATCGCCATCACCACAGAGTTTCCCCCCAGTTCCTTTAATGGCTATTCAAAGGAACGACATAGGTTATGAAATTATCTCAGAGTATCCGAACTGTCGGGTATTTTTACATGATTACAAAATTAGAATATAAAATTAGAAAAGATCAAAATGAAATTCAATATATAACAAGGTATTGACACATATAATAAACATGAAATAACAAGAAATATGTTAAGATATGAATTTAAAAAAAATGTTTTAAATTGTTATGTAAGAAGCAAGTTTCTTAGGGAAGTGAACATGTCTTCCCGATCTGGTGACAGTTTGTGTCTTAGAGAGTTCGTTTGCAGATTTATTCTGCTGAACTGTCTTTAAGTCTTTATTTGTTTTCAGTTCAGGCAAATTAGAGTCCGAAAGCAAATAGGCTGGTTTCACACGGTCTATAGACACAGTAGATTTCAGACCGTTAATATCAATTGTGAAAGTTTTGTCCGTTCTAGAAAGAACTTTATGCGGACCTGTATATGGTTGGCACAGAGGTGGCTTTACTCGATCGACACGTAAGTATACATGCGTACACGACTTTAAGGTAGCACTTACGTAACATTTTTCTTGGCAATGTGCAGATGTTGCTATTGGATTCAATTGTTGCATTCTATGCCTAAGATTCGTGATAAATTGTGTGTCATACGGAGATATCTTAGATGACGTTATCATATCACTAGGCAGCTTGAGAGTTGTGCCGTACACCAGTTCAGCACAAGATGACTGTAGATCCTCCTTTACGGCTGTCCGAATACCAAGCATAACAACTGGTAGTGTTTCAGTCCAGTTATTGGTCTCGTGAGCCTTGAGAGAAGATTTTAAATGTCGATGAAATCGTTCAACAATGCCGTTGGACATTGGATGATAGGCTGTTGTTGTGATTCTGTTCGTACCCAAAATGCGCGTGAATTCTGCAAAAAGTGCGGATCTCATTTGAGAACCTTGGTCTGTTGTTATGATCGATGGGCAGCCAAAACGAGATATCCAACAGTTGAAGATGGCTCTGCAAATGGTTTCCGTTTTCATATCCGGGATGGGAATGGCTTCAGGGCATCTGGAGAATCTATCTATTAGAGTCAAAAGGTACACGTTGCCTTCTGATGGAGGTAACGGTCCGACGATATCCATATGGATTTCTGAAAAACGTGCATCAGGAAGAGAGAATGTGCCCAGTGGTGCTTTAGTATGCCTAGTAATTTTCGATTTTTGGCAAGATTCACAGGATTTCACCCAATTTTTGATATGACGTTTCATATCGGGCCATACATAACGAGAACAAATAAGCTTCGTAGTAGCTGCAATTCCTGGATGTGACAGATTATGCAGATGATTAAAGATGAGTCTACGAAAGGAATTCGGAACAAATGGACGAGGAATGTCTGTTGATATGTCACACAGAATATTACCATCAGAATATTGGCACGGTTTAAATTCCAGTTTCAAAGATGATGTGTTGTTTTTGAGAAGGTTTTGTACCTCCGGATCATGCCTTTGAGCTTCCGAAAACTTTTTAAAATCCAAAAATGGAGATTTTGTTATGGAATCAATTTCGATTCTTGAAAGAGTGTCAGCAACGACGTTTTTTGAACCTTGCACGTGCCTAATATCAGTAGAGTACTGAGAAATAAAATCTAAATGGCGCAATTGTCGAGGTGAACATTTATGAGGGTTCTGTTTAAAAGCGTATATTAACGGTTTTTGACCCGTATAAATTATAAAATTTCTGCCCTCTAACATGTGTCGGAATTTCTTAATTGCAGAATAAATAGAAAATAATTCCCTATCGTACGCGGACCATTTCTGTTGACTTTTACTGAGTTTCATAGAGAAAAATGCTATAGGTTCCCATGTTTGTTGAGACAACTGCATAAGTGTGCCGCCTATTGCGACGTCTGAGGCATCTACCCAGATGCTTAGCTGGGCTCCGGGAATAGGGTGTCTCAAAAGGGTAGCCTGAGCAATGGCATTTTTGGCAGCAATAAAGGCTTGTTCAGCATTCTCGTTCCAATTTAATTGTGGGGATGAATCCTGAACACGAGAACGAGGTTTCTTTTTATTAATATAGCCTTCTGAGAATTTTATTAAAGGAGAAAGAATATGTGCTGCTTTAGGTATGAAACATCTGTAAAAGTTAAACATGCCTAAAAATCGGCGAAGCTGAGTGAGAGTGGTAGGTTGAGGAAAATCTAAAATACATTTGACTTTGTCAGGAAGAGGTTCAATTCCGTTTTCACTAAGGTGAAAACCTAAGAAATCAATAGATGTTTGACCAAAGGTGCATTTTGAAACATTTATGCAAAGTCCATATTCCTGAAGTTTGGAAAATAAAGTTTTCAAATGCCTGCAATGTTCCTCAGAATCTTTAGAGGCTATGAGCAAGTCATCGACGAAAGCGTAAACACCTTCTAAATCCCGTGTGACTTCATCTATAAAACTTTGAAAAGTCGCAGATGCATTGCATAAGCCGAATTGCATACGGATACTTTCGAATAAACCGAATGGTGTGCATATGGCGGTTTTGTGGATGTCGGCTGGGTTAATTGGTATTTGATGGTATGCCTTAATCAGGTCGACATGACTAAAAATTTTAGTACCGTGCAATGCAGCAGTAAAATCGGCTAAACATGGAATAGGGTATTTGTCTTTTATTGTTTGAGCGTTCAATGCTCGATAATCTCGATAATCTACAGGTCTCCATTCCAGACTTCCCTTTTTTGGAACCATGTGAAGTGGGGATGCATAATTGCTGCTCGAAGGTCTCAAATGCCCCAATTGCATCATAGTTTGAAATTCTTGTTTTGCTATTTTTAAGCGATCTGGAGCTAACCGACGAGGTTTTGCAACCACAGGTGGACCTTTAGTTATGATATAATGAACGGTGTTGTGTTTAACAGGTTGGTTAGGATCTGGTAATCTAGTAACTGAAGGAAATTCTTTTAAAATTTTGTGATATGGTGTATCACTAAATACAGTTTTTACTGAATAAATGCTTGCATTTTTCACGCAACCGACGGTTTTAAAATGCGTTTTTAAATCTTTGAGACATTTGTTTCTGAGATCAGGCACCAATTCAAAGAAATGGAGAAAATCTGCTCCAAGAATGGGTGTACTAACATTTGCTATAAGAAAAGTCCATGTAAACTGTCGTCTTAATTTGAAATCCAAAGAAAGTGTTTTTTGACCATAAACATGAATAGTAGAAGAATTAGCAGCGAAAAGTGTTTGTTGGGACGAATTCCGTTTTTGAAAATTATTTGCTGGAAGTAAGGACACGTCAGAGCCGGTATCGACCAAGAATGAAAGGTTTGTTCTACGGTCACGAACGAACAGGCGACGTGAAACTTGAGGCAAAGAATAAGTCGCCTCTATTCTTTGCTGGTTTCGTTTCCCTGCCATGAACAAGGTAAAATTCTGTCGGCAATTTCTGCAGCTTTATCTACAGTTAAATTGGACACCGCTGCCAAAATAGACTGAACAGTCGAAGGCAAACGTTGAAGGAATAATTCTAACATTAAGTTATCAGGAACATTTAAAGATTCTGCTTGACGTTTCATATTTCTAAGCAAATCGGAAGGTTTTCGAGAACCTAATTCTTCTCCAGATAATAATTGGCGAATTTCTTGCTGAGAAGATTCTCCTGAACGATTTATTAACTCAGTTTTAAGCTTTGCATATGGATCAATAAGGTCTGGTTTCATAAGTAAATCCCGTACTAGTGATGCGATATCTGGAGGAAGATGAGAAACTACATAATTATATTTAGTAATGGATTCTGTGATAGGTTTGGGAGTGGCAAGAGCAAAGGTACTTTCACACAGAATAAACCATAAAGATGGGTCTGATCGGTTATAAACCGGAATTTGGACGGCATAAACATCAGACATTGTGCAAGGTTAAGCCAAAATAAAAGCAAAAATTTAACTAAAGAAAATGAAATTAAATGATAAGTAGAAAACAGAATTATAAAATGATCTATAATTACTACTCATCTGTGATCTGGAGGACGAAAACCGATGTAATCCATTACTTCTGGTTTGGAGATCTTGAGTGATGGCTTGTAGTCAAAACCGAAAGTGCTTGAGAACTGTTCATACGATTTAACACAGTCCGGGTTACCATTATGGTGATTTCCTGTTATGTTTTTACCACCAATCCTCGAATTCCATATCCAGATTATGTTCGTACTGCATTAATATAAATATTAACAAGACATAGTGCACAATAAAAATTAAGCTTTATTTAGGAACTTCGCGCATACTCCCCGACAGCCTGCCTGTTTCGCTCTGCTCGCTACTCGTAAGAAACTTCTCCTCTAGGGTTGCCACACTTATCGGAGGGCGCAAGGCGCGCTCCTTATCGCCATCACCACACATTCTCTCAAAAGTCAAGAACTCTGATATTATTTATCCTCTAACTAATTTTAATTTGCATTCTTGTGGAACTCAAGTTAAAGTAAAGCCAAAATAATAACATAATTAATTAACATAAAAAACCTTATAACATTATAGAGTAATTAATACATAGGTCAGTAAACCAAAAAAAATGTGGAAAACTGACATGAAGTAGTTTACTCTAGTCTTAAATGTTAATGGAAGTTTTTCATAGTAAAGTGTCAGTTTCTTGGTATCTTTTTAAATATACTGGTATATCTCTACAAAAACATTTCTTTTTTTTTTTTTTTTTCTTGATAAACAGGTGAGCGTGAAGAAATCGAGATCACAGCACTGAGGCTGATGAACCGCACTCAGACTGTAGAGGTGAGTGTAACGACACCACGAAATGAACTGCAACAGCAAGCACTAGATAAAGTAGAGAAGTTTTATACTGATCTACAGGCTTATGCAGAAACAGATCCTGCAGGTGCTAAGGCAACTTTGCAAAGTTATATCAATGCTTGTTTGTCTGACTGTAAAGGTGCAATCAATCAAAAGTTCCAAGCTGCAGTTTTGGAATGCACTGCTGATGATCAAAAAAGAACAAGGAAGAAACTTGAATCCTTGATGGCCTCACTATCAATGTCTGGAAGTAGCACAAAATGAACTCATTGCCCATTATGTGACCATAAATTTGAATTAAACAGAATAGGTTGGTTGTGGTTTACATCATTATGTAAAGGTCAAGGTACTAAAAACTAAAACAAGGATAGTTTCATTTCTAATTAGCATTTCATCTGTCACTGTGGTGTTATAAATTTCAATGCTTTTGAGAACAGTGATGCAAGGAAGATTCTCACAAAATTGAAATTATTAATTTATAAACAAAACACAATTTGTGGTACATTTTATCATTTGTATCATAAACTGAAAATAAATAATATTTGTATCATAAATGTGATATATAGAGAAATAGTGAATTTGTATCATAAATGTTAATATTTAATAATGTTTTCTGTTATTTATTTATTTATTTATTTACCTTCAAGATACAGAATCCATTGACTGCTGAGCTATTTTATGTATCCCAGATTTCACTTTCATTTGTTTTATTGCAGTAGTACTTTTTTAATATTTTATAATTTATGCATATTATATTCTGAAATCTTTTTACTAATACACAGGATTATTAATAGGGAATTTTTTGGGCTTTCTATTGAAATAAATTACCATCTTATGAAGGTAAATTAAGGTTTTAAAATTAAAATTCCTAGTATGTTGAGCAGATTTTTCTATATATGTAAGAACCCTAATTAATGTGTTTTTTTTTGGGGGGGAGGGGAGGGGGCTATAGAGCATTTGATACTTTAGGCTTTAATTTTTTTTAAGATCACAATTTGTATATTAATTACAAATACAATTGTTGAAATTTTTCTATATTAGATTGGCCTTATTTTAATCTTTTTCAAGAAATCTTCTTTCTTTTAATCTTTTTCAAGAAATCTCCTCTTATTTTATTGTTAGAAACATCAGAGAAATGCGAACCCATCAAACAGGCATGCTAAACGTAGACCTTTTTTTGCCACATAACTATTTTAGGGACATACTGCTTTGCTTCACAAATACTTTTTGTGATTTTTTCAATGGGGATGCAAATAATCAGAAAGCATTAAATATTTCTTGATGATGACATTACAGCCATATCTTAAAACAACTTAATTATTAGTCACTGCTGAATGACTTTTTATGCTGGGCTGTGGAGTCGGAGTCGGGCAGATTTTGGGGTAAAAGGAGTCATAGAGTCGTTAAAAACAGGTCGACTCCGATCCCAGTTTTTTTTTTGGACAACTTGAATTTTAAATGAAATTAAAGTGAATTGAAGACAAACTAATGACAAACTGAGTCATTATTTTTATTTATGGGCTATATACATCAATAAATAGTTATTTTCTATTTTATTGACATATTAATAAATAAATATAAGGGAGGAGGATGGATGTGATATTTGCCATTAGTGATTAAACTGATTCATTTAGTTACAAATCTCTGGTAAATTTAGATAAGCAGCAATAGCAGCAAGAAAATTGATGCCATTCTTAGGAAGCAAGCAGGAAAGGGATCAATTATTGATCAAGCAATGCCATGAGCAAGTACATATTTGATGAAATAGAGGTTGTTAGAATTAAGAACCTTTTTAGAAGATGTATATAACCCTAATGTTTCACCAACAGGAAGACTGTGGAAGGATCTTTCCAGAATCGGAAACTCTTCTTTCTCCACCGTATATAGCCACAAAAAAGCTACAATCTGAAGAATTGACAGGAGGCGAGAATGGAAGAATGTGCTGTTTGTTCTTTCTGAAATGGATGGTTTATTGCAGAAGAAATCCTTTCTTCAATGAAGAAAAGAGAAACTAGTTTGCTAGACAATGAGATCTTGCTGGGTTCAATATGTATAGATCCAAAACACCGAATTTTGTTAGATGATGAACAAATTAAGAAACAAAGAAAGTCAACTATGAATTTTCAATAAGAATGAAATTATTTTCAGAACAATTCGAATATTCAAATCAGGACAGTCAAACTTCAAACATTGCAACCGAATCTCTATCATCCTCCTTCAGTGATGAATTAGAATATGAGAAATATTTTTGGATGATATTGAAAAAACTAAGGCATAGAGAATGAAAATAAAGAACCAAGAGCCTCTCCTTCGAAGAAATAAAGAAACATGATTGCTCTTGCAAGACACCTCTTTTAGAACTTATAAAAATCAATCCTGAAAAGTTAAAAGAAGTGGTCCTAACGGTAACAATTCTTCATCCTTCTCAAGTCAGTGTGGAAAGACTCTTCTCAGCTCTGAAGTTTATCAAATCGGATCTATGGTCCTCCAACAAAGAAGATCTTGCCGAAGTTGTACTGTTTCTTAGAAATAACTAATGCCAGTTTTTCCATTTCATAATAAATGCTAATTAACATAAATAATTTGCTATGCTATCAATTTTTTCCTATAGCATCTATTACTTCTTTTATATTAAAAAATACGTTGTAACCCATGTGTACATATAGGAGGGAGTTGGTCATTTTCCCTACCGACTTCACAGCCCTGTTTTCATGTACATTAGTAACATCCGAAACAGATCTTTTATTTATTTCACCATAATACAGAAACATTACTATATACATTATGTACAAATATTTGCATTATGCTTGCAAACCTAAAGGTAATTAAACTCGCCACATTTTTTTCATCAGTTTCTGCTGAAAGCTAGTTTTTCTCATTTGCATAGAAAGCACTATTTACTTTTCAGTTTAATGCTTATAAGGCCAGGCACTACAGTTATTTGACTAACTAAAAGCATAACATTGTTTTTCTTTTTTTTTTTCTTCACTGTTATGAATCAAATGAAAAGTGGAACAGGCAGGGCTCTGGAGAGCTAAGAAAGGGCCAAGTGTATGTCTTATGCCTCTCTTTTTTATGTGAATTCTCATTCTGAAGTAATACTTTTTAACAAGCAATTTCAGAAGGTAGTCATAAACTGTCTAAATGATAGCTCTAGATCTGTGAAATGTAAATTTCTTATTTATTAAGAGAAAATAAGTACAGCAACAAGTTTATTTCTTTTATTAAGCCATGTCAAATCTTTTTGTGAAATACAAGTTAAGAATTTTTTGTTACTAAAAAAAACTGAGGAGGGAACATAGCATTATTTATTATGCTTTTAGCAGTCTTAAATTTTTGCTGATGTTAATGAACAGCTGTCATCTGTGCTATTCCAAAAGAACATGCAAAATCAGAGTTGCAATTTGTTTGTTTCAAATTTTAAAAACATGACCTAAGTCCGTAATTGCAGTGTGTCCATTGCACACAAATAGCATTGTACCTGCTATTGCACAAGTTGTAGTACGAATCAATGTATGTTATCAGGTTCATTATTATTAATACTTTTTTAAGTCTTCAATTTCTAACATTCTCCTTCCATATTATGTGATCAGTTTTAGGTAGTTGCAGTTCATGTTGAGGGAGTTGAATAAACTTAGAAGAAGAGCTAAGTAAAAGAAATTTCTTAAAGGGGTTGGTGTTAAACCAAAAATGTTGAGAATCTCTGAAATAAAAATATAGCAGATGCCAATGAGATTACAGGTCCTTGTTACTCTGAGCCATGTGTTGTGCACCAATATTCATTGTCACTTTGTCCAGTTAATGAGTAATTTTTTGTTTTAAAGAGTATTTTTATAGAAAAGAGCAATGAAATTAAAGAGCTTGATGATCACAATACTTATTAGTGATATGTTTTCATAAATTTTAATTTTAAAAATTTCAGTAAGTAACTAATGCATATAGAAGATTTTAAAAATATTTTGGTAAGCATAATCCAAATTGTTGTATGAAAGCTTATAACTTTTGTTTATTTTATTTATAATATATATTAAAATAAATTTTATAGTTTGACTAAAATTACAATAATAAATTTAACATTTATTTTGTGTTTGTTAAAAAAAAAACTAAATACTTTGCATAAAGTTATCCTTGAAAGACTGGATACATATATTCAATATATGCTTCACCTAATATATTGATGGAATATAAGTCTACATCTGGCATTATAAGAATTTTGTTTTCGTAGAAGTTTTATTGCATTTTATTGAAAATCATAATAATGCATCAGCTGAAATAAGTTTTATTTAACTCTTTGAAGACTCACCAGATGGCTGTTCATTCAAATAACCACAACTGCCCCAAACAGCCAAAATTCCATTGTTCATTTCTTCCCTTCCCCTAAGGTAAGCAGTAGCAAATGCAGGTTTCCCAATTGCATTGTATCAGTTTATTGCAGACAGTTTGTCCTAAAAGGATTTACTTGTGGTTTCTTATCTTTATTTGTTAAGATATAGAAAGGATTCATTTACCTCTTTATGCATTAACCCTTTTCGGCGTGCTAATCTTTAAAGTTGGAATTTTACCAAAAACATTTGTAGGCAGTCTATTTAGGCCTAGGGGAGAATGCAGGTATAATTTTACAAAGATTGTACAAACCATTTCCATTTTGTGTGTATGTGCGAAGCAAACAACACACTGTGCCGCACAAGCTGCGATAGGTGAGCGTTGCTGTGAAGCATGTATTACAGTAAAATACTTTGTCTATGATTTGAAAAGAGTAGAATCTGATCTCTGTAGCAGATTTAGCATAACCCAGGGTGCACCACGGGAAGGCCTGCTACTCTACACCCCCTTCAAAAAAACCAGGGGAAAAAAAGGAAACTCTCATTGCTTTGGCAATGCTGAGGCCTGTCCGATCCATTTACACAATTTTAAAATTTATAAGAAAAATAATTAAAATACTATGATATTTACAATTAATTAGTGACTAGAAAAAAATAATTATTAAATATATATACAAATAAAAATCTACAGAAATCAAAACTAAGCAAACTATGCGCGATGAAAGCAAAAAAAAAAAAAAAAGGGTCTGCTCTCGCTGAAAATCAAATAGCTAAGTGAAAACAAAGCACCGGGGTCTTCAAAACCAAAAACAGAAAAGAATAAAAACAAATATAAATAAATCTGCACTCTCAGCCTCCCCCATGTTTGAAGCCCAAGACCAGATTCTGTGACTCATTCCCATGTGACAGGCACTACCAGTACAGTGTGTTCAGTCCGAACACACCATACACTGAAGGCTTCACTATACGCAATATTTCAAAGATAAAAATTAAAAGTAATACAGAATAGGCAGATTAGCATACAAACAACAAAATTATATGAAAATGTTTTTCATTGATATTCTTTATATTTGAAAAAAAAAAAAAAATCTGAAGCATTTCTTTGAAAAATCAGTGTCTTTAAAAACAGAATATATTTCAATGCTAATGATTTGTTTGTGTTGTGCTGCCATCTATTATTCATAAAAGAGATTAAAAGTAACCATTAGTATAGTTTTCATGATATTTATCGATTATTTACAGTGTCTAAAGAGGGAATATTTTTGGTGTGTTCACACCGAACACACTGCACCGGAAAGGGTTAATGGATGGGGAGGAGAGGAAATTGCTGTGAATCCTCAAAAGGCATTTTGGGCGCTTCAGTATTTCAAGCATGCAGTTAACGAAGACTTTAGTTTTCAAAGAGTTAATAATGCAGTTAACTTTATTTTCTATAATCATAGCCCATTTTAAAAATATTTATTTTATTATTATAATTTTGTATTCTTAGTCAGTAAAATATGGTTTGCCAGATCTGTAAAATATATACAATACATCTTATTCTTGTCATATTTAACAGTAGTAAGCATTACCCAAAAATTATCCTCGGGAATGTGTAAAGTATGAGTTATATGAAAAGTCATATTACTAAAAGAAAGACATTAGTCTTGCTCTAAAACTTTTTGACAAATACTTAATTACTTGTTAGAAGTGTTTTGAAATTTGTGCATGTTATAAAAATGTAACATATGTATAATTTTTTTATTGTTCTTTATCTTATAACCTAGACCAGGGGTTCTCAACCAGTGGTATGCAAAGAATCAAAGTATTTTTAACTATTGAATTCAAAAATTAAAACCCCAACATCCTGGTTGAATTTTTAATCTAACACTCGTAAATTTATGTGATCTGAGTATTGCTCAAGAGGTACAAAAGGTTTTCAATTTTTATTTAGATGGCACACGTTAGTCGAAAGGTTGAGAACTGCTGACCTAGACGATTTTGATAATTGATTTTTCTGACATACAATTGGCAGTTGTGGAAGAGAAGTCATTTGCCGGGACTTTTATATTTTTTATACCTTTAAAATTTGCATTCTTCGATATATTTACATAATTTCAATAAATTTTATTTTTATATATATGATATTTAAATGTTTGTTTTTCAAAATATCTTTAATTCTGTTAAACCTATATATATATATATCATACTTAAAATATTGGTATTAATAAAATTGGTTAGAAATACGGTTCTAGATAATCGAATGAATCCTACGTTTAAGGGAAAAATACGAATTATAACGTAGTTGCAAATAAAGCATAGAATAAAATTTTACATTTAAAGATAAATAAAAAAAAAAAGGTTAATGATCACTAAATTTATTGAAAAGTATTTTTTAAGATGATGTAGTTTCAGAATTATCTGTATTAGATGAAAGCTGTATTTTATGTTGAAGAATAAACTGGCACGCATGGGTAGAACGAGAAAAAAATATTTTAGGCTTACACCTTGAAGCCATGTTTGTATGTTGCGTCAGCATGCAAGCCTAAAATGTTTTTATTTCATTTTAAGCTGTGCTTTGTAATGGAAGTTAAGTAAAATCTTGTTCATTATTTTAGCATTGCAATGATAGAGCTTTGAAAGAAATATATTTGGAAATGCATAAATATGGAAGGGGATTACATCAGTTTAAAATTCACCTTTTGATTGATATTAGTTCTGTAGAAAAAATAGCATTTTGCTGGAAATCTGCAAACATGCCGGAAAATGGTTCCTCCTGCATACACTTGCACTGCCTACAAAAATATCTGGATTTTGACTGACAGTCGCAGTTCTCTCCAGCATCTGCAAAATCGTCTTCTTATTGGGGATAGAGACTTCACTCTCTGCTTTGGTTTTGCTGCAAAAACTCTCTTCCCATAATAATGTACATCTGCAATGGATTCCTTCACATACTGGCCTCAGTAGTAATGAAATATCTGATGCCCTAGCTAAGGAAGGTACTTCAATGATTCTGACCTGTGACATCGTGACCTTTTTTGAGATCTTCTCTAGATTTAAATCTACTATTGCCTCTTCTTGGCATTAACCTCTGACACATGACTGTTACTTTGGTAGGCAGCCGGGAGGTGCTATTGCTTTTGGGGGTAATTGGGCTTAACAGACTACTTTGATGATGTTCCTAAGTGGACACCTGAAATGCCTTAAATTTGACCAGGGAAATAAGATCTACCCCATCTGTAGGAAATGCAATACTGATCATACCACTTCTAAACATCTCACCTGTTTGGGGCTTTTAGAAAAGGACCTATTGAAAAGACCTACTTTTGTTTTGGATTTATTGACGGTTCTTGGACTATGAATCTGATTTAGTGTAATGGCTAACCAGTTAGGATAAGAAGAACAACAAGACAATAAATGATTTCAATGTGGATTTTACACTGTAATGATCAAAGAAGATTGTAAAGCTGTTTTCACAGTGATGTAAAACCATTTTCCCGGAGAATACTTTTTAATTTAAAATTTGGGTGCACTGTAAGGAAAACTGGACATCACTTAACAAGATGTCACATATATGACCGCTAGTAGGTCAAGTAAAAACCTGAATACCAACAAAAATATTTTTACATTTTTGAATTCAGAATAGAACATATATTAATTTTCAGCTATAAAAAAAAATAGAGCTCATTCAAGAAAGGGTTAAGGGGAAAAAGTTAGTATATTATTCTTACACCTTGCAAAAAGAGAAGTGTATCAGCTGTTTTCATCAGGATTACTACTATTTCTGTAAACCGGTGTTAAAGGTTGAATTTGCCAATTATATTGCATATGTTTTTTTTTTTTTTTTTTTTTTTTTTTTTTTTTGTGGACTATTTAACATTGTTTCCCAATTTCTGTGTAGCTTTTATTAACAATATAGAGAAATAATATACTGGTTTATGTATAGAAAATATTTGTTTTTGGTGTAACTGTATAATAATAATGTGATATTTATTGTATAAAAATAATTACTGGTATAGTCTGCATTAAATGTAACTTTTTTTAAGTATGTGAAATGAGTGGTTTAAGCTTTTTTTCTTTTTTTTGTTGTTGTTAATTTCAGTTTTAAATACAATAGATATTCAGTCTAATTAATCTTAAAATTTGGGCAACTTTTTCATATTGTTTCTTCAATATAACTGAATATTTTTTTATGACATATTTAAAAGTTGTTCATTGAGAGTGTATAGTTGTTATCTGTTAAAATCTAAAAACATTTTTTTAAGAAATCTATTTTTAATAAAATACATTTTAATAAACCAAAATAGTCATAATGTATATTACTTATAATATACTTTTAATAGTATAAACCTTCTAATATAGTTACAAAATGCAATAGACTCCCAATTAATCAAATTATTAAACAAGTGATGGCCAGTATTCAAAGTTACAAAATAGCATTTACAAGTTGTAAGCCATATTTAAAAAGCATTTAGTATGTATGTAGTATATAAATATTTGTTAAACATTTATTTAAAAAATTATTTCAATTAAATTTTTTTTTAATTATATGTAACAACTGTCATCCAAAAGGCACAGATTAGTCATTAATTGAAACATAAGCGCAAAATCTTGATTAGCAATGTTATTTATTTTGATGAAGTAATCATTTGCCTCTGAATCAGTGCACTTAAAATAGACAAGGAAAATTAGATTCATGAGGGGAAAAAAAAAATTATGAAAATATGGCTGATTAAAGCAAGACTAAATAAGGAGGAGTCTACTGTGCATAGTTTAAAAAATGGTTTATTACTTTTTATTGTTTTAAAGTGATTCCCTTTCATTTTATTATTTGAGAAGACCACATGCTATACTTTTTAAGGCAAGGGAAAATAGACTTTTTATAAACTGAAATTATATTTGATTCATTTGTAGCTATAACATAAAACTGTGTATTTACTTGTAATGTTTGTAAAATTTTATTGTATTTGTTTAGCTTTCTTGAAATCTCCATTTAAAAATAAATAGTCTGATTCAAATGATCATGTGTTTTTGTATCATATTTTTACACTGATAATACAAATTTCATATCAGGATACTGAATATAGCTATTAGTTTCCTATTAGACTGTATTTTTTTCAGTGTTTTTAATAGATCAGTTGTCTGCTTAGTGACTGAAATCCATTTACAATAATTTTATTCTAATTTAAATGTTATGTATAAAAAATTTTTACTTATAATATTGTCATTAAATTAGTCTTCTAATTTTTTACATTATAGAGCCATGTGTCACATACATGGAATCTTGTCAGCAGTTTTCCCACCTTCTTACTTCAATACATGTAGCGTTAAAAAATCAGTTTTTATCATGTAGTTTAATCTGATATAGTATTTTAGATATATACACATTTTAGATACAATCACAGCATAATTCAGAATTGTGTACTATGTGATGGCTACTGGAATAAATGCAAATTATAAAGTAAATAAAAAGTCATTTCATAAATGTGGCTTTAAATTTTATACGTATATTCACAGATAATTTTATAAACTTTTCTCTTAAATAATGGAAATAGAATAATGAAATTAAATAGATAGTATGAAACTTATAAATCTGATTTGGATGCACTAGAGCAAATATTCTTGGTGGGAATTATATGAGAGATTGTTAAATTTTAATAAACTAGGAAGAAGCTTTTTGAAATGAAAACTTTTAGCATGATACAAGACTAACAGATCCTTAGAATAGGTTTCACTATTTTCTGTTTTTACTCAGTGCAAGGTGATGCAAATTGCCTCGAATTCTGTAGTAATCATCCAGACTGTTTTGCTCATGTTGGTTCTGTAATATTTCTTATTTGCTATCCATTTATTTTCATACAAACATACATTTTTATCACATTTGTACATCTTACAGCTATCACGAATGTTAAAACAATATACTGTGATTGATATATTCAACATGGATTTGCATTCATTTTGCCTCAATGAAGAAGGACCTCACTGTGTTATTTGGAGCAAAGATTTTATGAAAACAACATTTGCAGAAAGCTTACCTTCAAAACAAAAGCTTTCTTGAGTATAATTAAGAATTTTTGTTAAATATGAAGGATTTAGCTGAGATCGTACAAACTTCACGAGGATACAGGAGCTTCCCATGCTGTAATGTTTGAGATAGCAAAATGGGAAGGAGGACTATGATCATATTGGCTGTTTTAAAAATGGCATTCTATTGGGGGGGGTGAATTGAAGCAATATAACTGACAATACTGTTTGAAAAGGACTTTACGATAAGGATCAAATTCTTTATGAATCTATTTTCTTATCTTCAGTTCATTTGACTGATGTAGCATCCTGTTCACAGTTGTTAATATTTGCGAGGTATATTCTTTTGTGATACTTTTAAGAATTTCTATTTGTTATTAACTTTAAAATTTCCCTCCCTCGTATTTTAGAAAAGATTTCATGATTTGAATTAGGAATAACTTCTGCTCAGCAGTGTCTGTGGTTGATGTATAAATGAAGTGCCAGCCATACTAGGAACAAAATTTGGATTTCAAACCTGTACAAAAGAATGAAAGCAGACATAAAAGAAATTCGGTGTTTAATATATTGATAGGCATTAGCCTCAAAAACATATTCAGATCCACTGAAAAGAATTTGGCATCAAACAACTAAAAATATAATTTCGACAATGGAGAAATTCTAAACACATAGCTCAAGGACTTAATGTATCAACATGAATGTAAGCTGTCATTTGCTTCTTTTCTTTACAAATGCTTAGTTACTTTCATGAAAAAACATGATTGGCAAAGTGCCGAAGTTGAGAGATACGAGCTCTGAAATACAGATTAAAATTAACGAAATTTTTACCCTGGCATAATACAAAAACGTAAATCTGAAGAGTTGAATAAATATTGAATTTTGAAATGCAAGAAAGGAGTACACCATATTTACTTTTGTATTTTCCTTCTATTTTACTGCTTGAACATCAGATTGAAAAAATATGCAGTGTATAATTCTTTCTGAAGAGATGGCTCAAATGATAAACATAGCATATTAAGAAAACATACATAAAGCGACGTAATATTATTACATAATCTATTTCAAAGAACCTATCAGTTTCGAAGAAATTGTTTTCATTTACACAAAATGCTTTCCTGTTTGTCCATATATTTTACACTGTTACCCAAAATCAACAGTTTTTAAATCCTGCTGAAAAAAACGGGGGGGGGTGAGTTATGCAAGTAAATACGGCAAATATACTGATTTCCATAGAAACTAAAACACTTATCTGAAAATGTCCAATATTTTTGACTCCAATAGGAAAGAATGAGTGCCGCCACAATTTTTGCAGCACTGGAGACTGAACTGAATATTCCTTTTTCTGGACTCTTTGACTACGATTTAGATTTAAGGAGAAATTCATTTAAATGTTCAAATTGAAAACATTTGTGGTGGAAATAAAAAAATAAAGTTTTGGAGATAAACTAATTCAGAAGAAAGAAACGTGTTAAATGAAAAATCAGGATTTTGTCTCTTCAAATAGGGATCCTAGACAAATAGGACAGAACATTACATGTGTATTGCTTCCATTTGAGAAAATCTTTGTGAGTAAGGGTTTCCAAGCTCTGCTACAAATGGAAATACAGCATTAAATTAGATTCAAGACTGAAAATAATCTGCATTTTGCTTTTAAACTTTTTGTTTGTTAATTTTTTTTAGTTTGCTTTTGAAGTAATTTAAAATTAGTTTAATTAAAAATTCAGTATTTAGTTACTGTTAAAGTTTTTTCAAAGCTTTATATGTAACATTATAATCTGCTATTAAGTCGCTGAAAAAGAGGGATGACATTCTGAGAATATAGCGAAGAAAAGTTGAGAATGACTGGATTTAAGATAATATTGTTGCGTGCGTACAGGTTCGTAATAAATTGAATGCACAAGGCTGATGAAAAGAGAATAAAATTTATTATTATCACAACAAATAAAACAAAATGTTTAATTTCCTCAGATATTTGTACAATATTGCAATATCTCACGGTAGTTATATTTTAAACTACTAAAAACGTTCAACAGAACTCAGAGGGGTAGCAAGGGGAAGGCACCTATCCCCGGGCGCAGCATCCAGGGGACGCCAAATTGATGTTAAGAATCTTTAGAATAAAATGTTTTCCATTCTTGACAAACAGGAGGGGAAGAGGCACGAAATGTTCACTTGTCCCCGGGCGCTGAAAACCCTAGCTATGGCTCTGACACAGAACTTAATTCAAAACAGAGAAAGCTAATCCGATTTTACCGCGAATTCCCTACAATCATTAACAGCAATAAGTAAACAACTGAATTGAGATGTTTTCTTCCAGCTTTTATAAGCTTTTTAAATGCACAAGAAAATTCTCGTATTTCCTCGATTTTTCTGGTTAGCAAGAGTACAATTACGAGATATCTATTTAATAAAAATATTAAATACGTTTTCTCCTGTATTTTAATTTTTACGGCATAGCTTTCTCTGCAAATAAGTCTCGTGCTGCATGGCACGGGAATATAAAACAATTTTAATTAGAAACTCTACTAAATATAGCTAAAATAAATACGAAAACTTTAACAATATATTACTTTCGGGAAACAGGGAGATTAATAGCACATCTGAAAAATTCACCGAAAGGTCAAATAAATTACCTTTTCTCTTTTGCCAAATATCTCAGGATAACCAATTTTGCTGATAAACTTTTATTTTTTTAGATGTACAGAAGTAATGTAATAATACTGTGAAAAATATATTTCACAGCATTAGATACATAATGGGATCGTAATACATTAAAGCTTACATAATTACGGACCTCAGAACTGAATTTTATCACCTGAATTCTATTACATTTAGGATTTTATTAATTATTTTGTATTTTCTAATCTATTTTAGTGTACTGTGAGAAAAATAAATCTGTTCAAAGTAGGGGAAAATTCCTTTTCCTCCAACAGCATGTTGTCATTAAGAAACAAACCCTCATCAGTTTCACTAACAGATGTATTTGTACAGTACAGATTGCCAAACCATGCTATAATGAACGAATTTTCTGTTGTCGTCCAATTTCCTATAAGCTTAAATGTTATTTTATATTGCTACAGAGAACCTTCAGAGGTATGAAAATTGGATATAAATAAATCATATGTGTATATTTAATATTTTCTCCTATTTTTTTTTTTCCAGAATATCTGCTATACGAGCCAGTTTCCCTTAGAAAGTCCTCCATGAAGGCATCCCTCCCCTTAGGCAGATAGCCCTAGTGTGCTTTGCCATAATTAAATACACCAACACCAACACCAGAATATCTGCAAATTTTAACAAAAACAAAAACAAAAAAAAAAAAAAAAAAAACACTAACCCTTAAAATCATCCACATCCCATTCATAAAGAAAAAGACTTCACATTACTTTTTTATGTGTTCTACACAAAAACTATGCGAAACATCCAATCTAAGGAGGAGGACACCATATGGCAGTGGTTCTCTTTTAACTAACATGTACCATCTAAACAAAAATTGAAAACCACTACAAAGTACAACTACTCTTGAACAAAGCTTAGATTGCATAAATTTACGAGCGTTAGAGAAAAAACTCAATCAGGATGTTGGGGTTTTAATTTTTGATTTTAACAGTTAAAAATACTTTGCTTCTTTGCGTATCACCTACTTTTCCCTTGCGTACCACCGGTTGAGAACCCCTGCCATATGGCATTCTTTGCAATGTGGTACATGCGACTGTTAAATCAAAGAACATACACAGGTTCTTTGATTTCATTCAATTGAGTTATCAGACCTATTTTCAAGGCTGATGTTAAAATGGAAATTTTGAAATTTTTGCTAGTCCGAGAAAGAGGAATTAATGAATCTTATGAGGTTGGGTTACACAGCTGATTCATCTTTTAGGAAATCTTTTTTTTTTTTTTTTAATCTTTATCAGTTTGTTTTGTTTAAGTGCAAATGCTATTTAAATTCTGTCCTTTGAACGGGAATTTTGCATTCTTTAGGTGTTTTGCAAGACACAGGATATTCTTTAAAAAATTAGTGAATATTTGGCAACCACACGTATCTTAAGTTACAAGCGAATTCGTCAATATTTTCTGCTATTTGTTTTCATACAAATATGAAAACACTGTTTTTATATATTTAAAGACAAAGTACCGTATTTGCCGGCATATAAAACCCATCCCCTTTTTTTACACACATTTTTGAAGGATAAAATTTTATTACTGATCATTATGGTGAATTTAAGTATTTTAAATATAAAGTAATACTTTCTACAAATACTCAATCTATAATATATGTATTTTAAATATAAAGTAATACAAGTACAAAGTAATACTTTCTGCAAATACCCAATCTATCTGGGAAAGAATAACTTTTAATCTTCTTCGTCAAAACCCAGACACTCATCTCCAGAGCTAAGTGTAAAGTCACTTGAAACCTCTTCTATATCAGCATCTGAGTCCTCATACAATAAACTGTCCTGTGTACCATACAGTGCATTACTAATGCCACACTTCTTAAATGACTTAAACACTGTCTCTGTTTTCACAGCATCCCATGAAGCTTTGACCCATTTCACAAGCTTGCGAAATGCTAACTCAGAATAAACTGAGTATCGACGTATAAGGACACAACCCGTTTTTGACACTTAACTATTTTCAAAGAAAAAAAGTGTGTCTTAAACGCCAGCAAATACGGTAGTTATTTAAAGTTATAAATTTGTAATTCTAAAATTTGAGAAATCATGATATTTATGCTATAATGTAAATTATTAGGTAAAATTATTAACATATAATGCATTACTAACATAATAATTGTAATTAAAAAACTTTACATGATTTTTTAACTTCAAATTTATTATTTGCTTCTTTTAGTAGAGATGACAATGTTTAATCAATTTTCTGCCCCCCATTTCTTTATTAAATTTTTACACAATTTTATGAGATAATATACTTTTCTTATCGAATCAGATTACAGCGAACGAAACTTGCAGTCCCTTGAAGTTCATTTTAGCAGGGTTCGACTATAGAAAATCATTAATTACTAAGAAATTTTATTTTTAATCCATCTTGGATTTTTTCTGTCAAAAAATTTAACAGAAGTCAGAAGTGTTGTAAAATACATATTTATAATATCTTAGTCTTTCTAACTATACATCCTGCATATGCTTTAATGTGCATTAAGACTACAATTATGAAGAAGTTTCATAGTAGCATACAGATTGAAAAATACTTATGTGCAAAACTGTTTTTATATGCATAAATTCGAGGATTTCTCAGAAGTGAATTTGTGTGAAATGATACATAAAATCAAAATACAGAAATACAAAGAAAAAAAATTAAAGAACACTGCATATGACATAAAACTGTAACGTGAAACAATAAAATGGCAATAATATAGTATTACAAGGAGAGTTCAAGTTAAAAAACTAAATTTCAGTTCATCAGTACAGAGAACATGGGACCACTGGTGTTCACTCTATTTCTATCGTTCTTTGCACCAATCAAATCAATCCCTCTTAAGTTGCGAAGACAGTGAAACACATAGCCTTGGCTTTTTGGAATAATGGATTTTTACAGTAAGCTATCTCTCTACACTTAGCCACGACAACAGTTTCCGTGGTGGCTGCAGTTCTGAACTTAACTGCCAAGCAGTAAACTTCCTATTACAATGGGCAGTTATAATCTTGAGAAGCACTTATTTGATTACGAATTAGCACTTATTCGTTATCCAGGTCTTTTTACGACATTTCCAAAGTTCTGAAATTGTTTCCACAGAATGGAGACTGTATACTTTAAAATATTCTCACATCTTACTGCTCCCAAGATTGTCTGCTCTGTTCCTAAACACCAACGATTCGCCACTGTCTAGATTCTTCCGAATGGTACTTCAAAGCCGTAACAAACTATTTTGAGTCCTGCCATACTAAAAATCAAATGTTGTATTGGAGGAATTCCCACAGATATTCACTTTCGCAAAGTGCTTGATTTACTATCAGATGACGTAATGATATTTTTTATATCCCTTGATCTGCATATCAGAAAACATTTTATCACTTTTGATTAGATAATGCTTTTTTTTTAATCCTTTCTCTGCAAATATGGATTACCTTGACTGGATATTTCATGGAATATCACTTTTTGAGTCTGTAAAGACAAATTTGGACATAAGTGTGTACTTATATGTATAGATAAATACACTGAAAATCCAAAATATTATGACCGCCTACTCAATAACGCATTGTGAGACCTTTGGCTTGCAAAACAGCTGCAACTCACCTTGGCATGGATGCCACAAAATGTTAGTAGATGACCGGAGACAGGTCAAATATTCCAACATGGTGGTGTTCAAGCTCTGAACTGCCACTCCATGGTATCCCAAATGTGCTATATCTGGTTAAGATCTGGTTAGTTAGGTGGCCAGAATATTAATTAGAATTCATCCTTATGCTCCTCAAACCACTGCAACACAATTCATGCCTTGTGACATGGGATGTCATCCAGCTGGAAGATTCCATTTCCAGTTGGGAAGACAGATGCCATGTAAGGGTACAACTATCAGAAGTTATGACCAGACAATCTGCAGCTTTCCTGGTCTGTTCTACCCACAACTGCAGGTCCCAGAGCATTAAAACCCATTAAAACGTCTCCCAAAGCATAACATCGCTATCATTAGCCTGTGTATCACTTGCTGTGCAGGGGGGGGGGGAGCAACTGTTCGCTTGGAAGATGGTGAACTCTTGACATGACTATTGGCATGATGGATGAGAAATCGTGATTTATCCATCCAGGCAGTCTTCCACTTATCCATGGCTCAGTCTCGATGTTCCCAGGCCCACTGTAGGCATAGCTGACAATGACACTTGGTCAATAGAGGCACATGAACGGGATGTCTGCTGTGCAGTCCCATATCCATCAGTGTCTGCTGAATCGTGTGTTCCAAACACTTCCACTTGGCATTGCATTTTGTACTGGGCTGTCAACTGAGCCATTGTCTAGCACCGATTCTGCCGTACCAAACCAGACAGTCTTCGACATCCTCTTTTTTTGTTGAGGATGCATGGGTATCCAACACCTAGGCTTTTACTGTTGGTTTCACCAACATTTATCCCCTTTGCATAACACCAACAGGGGCAGATCGTGAACAACTGACCAGTCATGCCATTTTGAAGATACTCGTTCGGAGTATTCGGGCCATTACAATCTGCCCACAATAAAATTCATTTAGATCACCAGCCTTTCCCATCACTCGCAAAAGTAAGTGCAGGAATGATTCCTTACCTTCTCCAGCAGCAGTTAAATAGCATTTCCACTTAATCATGTGCCCTCCACGTCATCCAGACCCAGTTTATTTATGTGAGGTGGTTATAATGTTTTGGCTCATCAATACAGATAGATATTGTTGCGTGCGTACGGGTTCGTTACGAAATGAATGCACAAGTCCGATGAAAAATGAACAAAAATTTATTATTATCACAAGAAATATGCTTAAATTTCGTCAAATTATCGTGCAGTATTACAATATCTCACAGTAGTTATCTTTTAACTACTCAAATGTTCAATAGAACTTGATTCCAAAACAGCTAAAGAAAGCTAATCCGCGAATTCGCTACAATCAACAAGAGCAGTTTTCTAAACAACAAAAAACTAAGTAATTACCACGAACTGAGAGGTTTTCCTCCTTTTATAAGATTTTAAAATCGCGTGCGAGAATTTTCTAGTACTTTCTCGAAATCAAAAAGAGATATTTATTAAATGTTAAATGCACGCGCTCTTGTATTTTTAATTTTACGGCTTAGCTTTCTTTTAATATTCGTCATGCAATGCACTGCGCGGGAAATAAAACCTTTTAATTTATAATTAAACTAACATTAGCTTTTTAAATACCAAATTCGTAACACTGCCCCCTTCCCAAGGACTGCACGTCCCGGGCAGTACAATCCCTGGACAGGAAGCCAAACTTACAGCTAAGGCATGAATACAATAATAAGCATTACATTACAATAATAAACAACATGAACAACAAATGCAATAAATAAAACAAATGAAATGCTATCAAATACAAATCAAATACAAAATACAAATCAAACACAAAATAAAAATCAAATACTAAATACACATTCAGAAACAAAAAAGACCATGGTCTTACACTATTTACAATTATTTACATTACGTACTATGGCCATTGTAATGAACTAACCTGTCGTAATGAACGACTTTAGGTTTAGAGTTCGAAGACTTATGGATCATGACGTCATTCAGTCTCTTCAGGACTGTATATGGACCATCCGAAGGTGACTGTAATTTAGAACTGAGTTCTTTTCGTTGAATCGGGTTCCACAATCACACCGTGTCTCCTTTGTTGGATCTATGTCTAGTAGCTCTCGTGTTGTATCTGGACTTCACTTTTTCCGTTGCCAGGTTGACTCGCTTTCGTGCGGAACGGTGCATCACTTGAAAACGGGCTTGGACATCTTGGATGTATTCTTCAGGCGATGAAGGCGCATCCGTATGGCGATCAAACAGGCGGTCACAAGGTAGACGAAGGTCTCGACCGGAGACCATCTGTGATGGTGAATACCCGGTAGTCTGGTGTTTCTCTCCAACCTAGGCTTTCGGCAGCTTTCTGAATAGGGTCTTTCACATGAGACGTCGGCGTTTCCAGGCGATGATTCCTTTTGAAGATGGATCGTCATGTCTTCAGATGCTGAGAACAGCTTATTGTTTTTGAAGTCTAATGAAAAATTGTATTTCCTTAAAAAGTCCAATCCGAGTATGCATGTGTCTGTAATATCCGCCACATATGCCGTGTGATGGTAGGCGGCACTTCCAAACGTGATGTTCACGTTTAACTTCCCAGCTATCTCGATCTTGTCACCAGACGCAGTCTGAAGGGTAACACAGGATGGCGTCCAAATAAGTTTATCTTTAAACTGTTCAGCTACATCTTTCCTAATGATGGTAACATTAGCTCCTGTGTCAATGATCATATTGCAAGGAACTCCGTCGATATGTCCATTGATGGACAGTCCGTTACTGTTGCCACTCACTCTAGAAATCTTGAGTGCTTTAAAATAAGGTTTTTCATTATCTGGCAACCTCCGTTCCTTGATATGGTCATTAATTTGTTTCCTGCGTCGTTGCTTAGAAATGGTCTCAATTTCCGTACCCTGGGGTGTTCTGCAATTCTTTCGTACGTGGCCTTCAGATTCACAGTTCCAGCACTTTGGCTTCTTGTCAATCCTTTTCTGTTCCGTGGCATTTAATTGCCTATTTAACCCGCCTCTCTTATTTTCCGTGCTCTGGGGTGTTCTGCAGTTCCTTCGTATGTGGCCTTCAACACCGCAGTTCCATCACTTTAGGGTTGGTTTCTTCTCACCAATATTCCGTCTCAAGGCATTCAGTGGTCTTGTCAAATCATCTGTTTTTTATTATCCGTGCCCTAGACATTGCCGTCGTATATGCCCTTCAATACCACATTTCCAACACCTTAGAGCCACTTTGTTCTCACTCCTACTCCGTATCAAAGCATTGACTTCTCTAGCTAAATCATCTAAACGAGCCATCAGTTGATCCACTGTGTCGTGGACTCGCATAGCTCTGACTGGGTAGCGGTCTCTATAAGTTGCTTGCTGGGCTGCCTCGAATTTCATGGCTTACAACAGAGCACTTTTTATATCCTTAACATCCGCCATTTGCAGTGCTTTCTGTATTTCAGGGTCCCGGATGCCATCGATAAAATATTGCAGCGACAGGATTTCTCTTGTTTCTGTCGGGCACTCCAAAAATGGCGTGATGTGACAGCCTTTCAACATCCGTGGCGAGCTCCTGAAGTGTTTCGGTGGGCTTCTGCTGACGGGATTTTAGTTGAAGCCTGCTGTAGTCTTTCAAACACTTTTCCCCAAAGCGCAGCTCCAATGCGCCTGATAGAGCTTCAATGTCTAGTCTCTGGTTTTCGGGAAGCGTCTGCAGGATATCCGCTGCAACTGCTCTCAGAGAAGCGGCGAGACGACAGGCCTCAGCTTGGGAATCCCATCCATTCGCATCCGCAACTATAGAAAATTGGGTCTTATACACTTGCCAGGATGTCTTCCCATCATATGTGGATAGCTTCAAAGATGGACGAGCAGGCATCGGTAAGAGTTTAAAATCATCACTCTTGTTCCCTGCCGTCGCTACGAATTTCTTTAAAGTATCCATTTCTTTGGCAACTGCAGAAACTCTCTCATCAATTTGTTGTTCGATTTGGTGTTGGACGGCACAAACTCTTCCTTCAATTCGTTCCACCACAGCAGAAACTCTCCCTTCGATTTGTTCTTTGACGGAGGAGACTCTTTCTTCAATTTCTCCAACCTTACTTTCGACCGAGTCTATTCTGCCTTCTATAGCCTCGAATTTGTTTTCTATTACGCAGGTAATTTCTCTTTTCATTTCCTCTTGACCTACTTTCATCTCGTCTTTAATGGATTTCATCTCCTCTTTGACGAATTCTTGTCCCGCTTACATTTCTTCCTGTCTCGCTTCAATCGTTTCCTGATTGGAATTCATCTCTTCTTTAAACGAGGCAAAGGCTGATATCTGTAATATTTAATAATTTGTAAATGGTAACATTTAATATTTAGTAACTTGTAATTGGCAACACTTAGGATACAGATACAAAATAGAATATGCTGGTATTGCAGTTCTCTGTGATTATACATTCTAAGATTGTAAATAAATAGTTTCTAAAAGCTAAAAGTGTACCCTCATAATAACATACGGTGACAGGAAAATTTTGCTTTCAAAATGGAAAGTTTAAAACCACAAGAGCCGATGAAATTTGATGGAAATCTAGCTTCGAATTGGCAGAGATGGCTGCAATCATTTGAAATATATGAAGTAGCTAGCGGATTACATAATAAAGAAGAGAAGGTAAGAGTTAATACTTTTCTTCATGTAATAGGCATTCGTGGTCTTGAAATATATAATACATTTCCTATAGAAGAGGGTAAAGAAATTAAATTAAGTGAAATTAAAACAAAATTTACGGAATATTGTATTCCTAAGAAAAATATTACATATGAAAGACATTTATTCTTTACTAGAAATCAAACCGCGTCAGAAACCATTAGATGAATACGTAACTGACCTTCGAAATAAAGCTAGAACATGCGAGTTTGCACAATTAACGGATAGTTTAATAAAGGATAAAATTGTTTGTGGTATTAAAGATGATGTAGTGAGAGCAAGATTGTTACATGAAACAGAATTAACAATAGAAAAAGCTCTTGATATATGCAGATCTGCTGAAATAAGTGCACATCAAATGAAAATCATAAAAGATGAGGAAACTGCTGTAAACTTAGTGAAAAGGAAACTAAGTAAACATAATAAGAATACCTACAAAGAGGTAAATACCAATAAACAAAAGACAAAAGTTTGTTCTAAATGTGGAACATCTCATGAGTATCGAATGTGTCCAGCATATGGAAAAATCTGTCATAAATATAAAAAGGAAAATAATTTCGCGAATCAGTGTAAAAGCTATATAATAAAAAATGAAGCAATCAAGGCAAACAAAAAAGATAGACAAATTAAATTAATAAATTACGACTCTGAGGAAGAGTTAGAATTTTATGTTGGCAAATTAAACCTTAATTCAGATAACAAGGAAGAGAAATGGACTGTTGATGTTAATGTAAATAAAAGTAAACTAAATTTGCAGTTAGATGCTGGAACAATGTGCAATGTTATTTCTAAAAGCAAAGTGAAATTGCTAAATGTTCCGATACAGAAGTCTGAAATTAAAAGATTAGTTACATTCTCTGGGAATAAAATTGATACTTTAGGAAAAGTAGTACTTAACTGCCAATATGGAAAAAATAATTTTGTTGTGGAATTCCAAGTTATTGACAAAGAAGTACCTTCTATATTAGGATTAAAATCATGTTTGCAACTAGGTTTGATTCAGAAGAAAGTAGTAATTTGTGTACATTCAATACACCTTTTGGCAGATACAAATTTAAAAGATTACCTTTTGGCATATGTTCAGCTCCAGAAATTTGCCAAAGAAAATTAAGCCAAATAATAGAAGGTCTAGAAGGCATTGAATATATTATAGATGATATCTTAATATGGGGATCTAATGAAAAGGAACATGAGCTACGACTTAAAAAAGTACTCCAGAGAGCACGAGAAAATAATTTGAAGTTCAATAAGGCTAAATGTAAAATAAAAGTTAATCGTGTGAATTATGTAGGGCACGAGTTAAGTGAAAATGGACTAAAACCTGATTTTTCTAAAGTGGAAGCAATTGTTAAAATGAACAGATAATAATAAGAACAGAACCTACAGATGTGCCTTCGCTACAAAGATTTTTGAGAATGATTAATTATTTAGCCAAATTTATATCTAACTTAACTACTATTACTGCACCATTAAGACAGTTACTTGAGAAAAATGTTCTCTGGCACTGGACTGAAAAGCACCAAAATGCTTTCGAAACACTTAAAGAATTGATTGCAAAAGCACCCGTATTAAAATTCTATGATGTTAATAAGGATGTAACTCTTTCAGTAGATGCAAGTTCTGAAGGATTAGGTGCTGTTTTACTACAAGAAAACCAACCAATTGCTTATGCTTCCAGAGCTCTAACAAAAAGAGAGAAAAATTATGCTCAGATAGAAAAAGAGCTTTTAGCTATTACTTTTGGATGTTCTAAATTTCATCAATATATATATGGCAAACGTATTACAGTTGAAACTGAACATCGACCATTAGAAAGCATAACTAAGAAACCACTTTTTAAAGCACCACAGCGATTGCAAAGAATGCTGTTAAATTTACAAAAATATGATCTAGATGTACGATACAAAAAGGGGAAAGACTTATTAATAGCAGACACTTTGAATAGAGCATATTTGAATACAACAGAAGAAGATAATGATGAAGATACAGAAATTTGTACACTGATTCCAGCATCTGATAACAAAATTTATGAATTGAAGAAAGAAAGTGAATGTGATGCTACACTACAGTGTTTAAAGATATATATTTTGAGAGGCTGGCCGGAAAGGAAACATCAGGTAGAACCTCAAGTCAAAGTATTTTGGGACAACAGAGATGAGTTGACAATGGAAAATGACTTATTTTTCAAAGGAGGAAGGGTAATTATTCCTTTATCTATGCAAAAGGAAATGTTAAATTTAATTCATGAGGGTCATTTTGGTATAGAAAAATGTAAGAAAAGAGCTAGAGATGTTTTGCTTTGGCCACTTATGAACAAGCAGATAGAAGATAAAATTTCAAAATGTTCTATATGTAATGAATACCAGAACAAAAACATAAGAGAGCTTATGATACCACATGAAATTCCCAATTTACCTTGGTATAAAGTTGTGACAGATTTATTTGAGATTAACAAAGATGTATATTTATTAATTGTAGATTACTATTCCAACTTTTTTGAAATCTCCAAACTACCGGATACTCGAAGTCAGACAGTGATCAGTTATATGAAATCTCATTTTGCAAGATACGGTATACCATTGATAGTGATATCTGATAATGGACCTCAGTTTGCAAGTAAAGAATTTGCAAAGAAATACCAATTTAAACATATAACAAGCAGTCCATACCATCCAAAGTCGAACGGATTAGCAGAGCGTTCAGTACAAACGGCGAAGAAATTGTTAAAGAAAGCTCAAGCAGGTCATGCTGATCCTTATTTAGCATTGTTAGCTCATAGGAACACTCCAACAAATGAGATGCTAGGATCACCAGCTCAATGACTTATGAGTAGAACAAGAACGATTCTTCCTACATCTGAAAAATTACTTAAACTTCTAGTTGTGAAAAATGTAAAAGAAAAAATCAACCAAGAAAGAACTAAACAAAAGTCATATTATGATCGTCATACAAAAACATTACCATCGCTAAATAAAGGAGATATTGTTCGGGTATATCAAGATAATCGCTGGAAACCAGCAGTTGTAGAAGAAGTGCATAAGACGCACTAGATCATATATACCTAGATCAGCTGGATCAGTATTGAGAAGAAATAGAAAAGATATTAGAAAAAACAGTTCAGCTGTTGAAGAGAATATGAGAGGAACAGAACAAGGAGTTAATACACAGAAAACAGATGCAAAAGGATATGATTCCAGATATTCTCAAGGGCAAAGTTTAGAAGATCAACTACCAAACTCTGCTAACTCAGAAACAAGGAATGGTGAGCTAAGAAATAGAAGTGGGAGAGTGATTAGAAAGCCAGCCAGGTATATGGACTGATTTTAGACTGTTAAAACTTTTGAACTCTTTAAAAAAACGGAAGATGTAATACTTAATAATTTGTAAATGGTAACATTTAATATTTAGTAACTTGTAATTGGCAACACTTTGGATACAGATAAAGAGTAGAACTATGCTGGTATTGCAGTTCTCTGTGATTATACATTCTAAGATTGTAAATAAATAGTTTCTAAAAGCTAAAAGTGTACCCTCATAATAATATAATATCAACTGCCTTAATTGCTCTTCTATTGCTCTTGTTATTGGCATTCAAATCCCACTTCTGACACCAAAAATTGTTGCGTGCGTATGGGTTCGTTACAAAATTAATGCACAAGTCCGATGAAAAATGAACAAAAATTTATTATTATCACAAGAAATATGCTTAAATTTCCTCAAATTATCATGCAGTATTACAATATCTCACAGTAGTTATCTAACTACTCAAATGTTCAATAGAACTTGATTCCAACACAGCTAAAGAAAGGTAATCCGCAAATTCGCTACAATCAACAAGAGCAGTTTTCTAAACAACAATAAATTAAGTAATTACCACAAACTGAGAGGTTTTCCTCCTTTTATAAGATTTTAAAATCGTATGCGAGAATTTTCTAGTACTTTCTCAAAATCAAAAAGAGATATTTATTAAATGTTAAATGCACATGCTCTTGTATTTAAAATTTTCCGGCTTAGCTTTCTTTTAATATTCGTCACGTGCTGCACTGCACGGGAAATAAAACCATTTAATTTATAATTGAACTAACATTAGTTTTTTAAATACCAAATTCATAACACTATTAATTTTTTTAATAGTATATAATATACTTTAGTATTTTCTGTTTATACTATTTTGTGCACACGTACACACATATAATGTGAAAGCTTTTAAAATTGAATTATTTTAATTATCTTTAATTTTACTAAACTCTGAAGATTTAGTTTAATGAGTTTGCAACAATATATATATTGACAGAAGATGCAAAATATTTGCATGATTCTTCCTACTTTTAGCATTTAAACAAAAATTTAATGATTAATTTTCTGCAATCTAAAATTTTCAGATTTCAAATTCTGTACATTTTCAATTAAGAAAGTTTGCAAATAAGTTAATTCAGAATATTCTACTAAAATATAAAACAACACTGCATTACTGAAATAACTTTACGTAATGAAAAATGTTTGATATTTTGAAAATGTTAAGATTAATGATCTATATTTGATACCTTTAATAAAAATAGGAAAATAAAAGTTCATTCTGAATGATAAATTTTTTCATTTAATAAATATCCAGAAACTGGCTAGCAAACTAGATGCAAATTTGTTGAAAAAAATTATGTACTTAAATACTTTAAATTATTTAATTAAGCTATATTTATTTAAAATGAGAACTACAAGAAATCTAAAACAATTCATGCATGACACAACTTTCATAAAATATTTTATGAAATGTCAAAAAATGTACTTTTACAAATGTCAAACTAAATTTTTTTAAACTATTTTATTTTATAATGCATTAAAACAAATAACACAGTGTAGATATATTACAGTAGTGATACAATGTTATATGGCAAATATCTTCCAGAAAGTTCCTTATAAACAAAATAATCTTATAAGTTCAAGTAAAAAAATACAATGGACGGAGTTATTTTCACAATTCTAGTTAGTAATCTTACAAATGTGCAAGTCAAACATTTAATAAATAGTTAAAAGTGCATATTTGCTTGTACATATATAAATGAAAGACACATTTCATGAGTTTTTCTTAATTACTAAATAATTCCAGTTTTTGCATATATACATAAGTGAGGCGCGTTATTGGCAATAAGCAAATTAAAAAAAGATGTAGTACACACATGTAATTTCCAATTTTTAATACATAACTGTAAGGAAATTACACTACATTTCTTTTTGCATTAAAAAGTAAATAAGTACACAAAAAAAGATATTTTTATATATTTAATACTCCTTTGTATAATAATGTTTCTGTATGGATTTTAAGATCAACATTTGAACTAAGATTAACCAAGTTCTTGACATTTAAATTAATAAGACAAATGCATAACTAGTTCTGAACAAGCTATTATTTTCATCAACAAGCAAAAAATTTCCATCTTTTCAAGTGGTCCTTTGTAGTTAGTTATACATTAGAAAATGAACTTAATTTACGTTTTTATATTGAATATTAAAATTGTGCACAAGTGACCTCCCATACAGATAGCTGAATGTATTTAAAAACATATAAAGCAGTTTTACATAAAAGATTTCCAATCTTTCTTCAATAAATGGAGTAATTATTATTATTTCCATTACAAACTGATATCATTTGGACAGCTGAATTTGTACATGAGAAATAATGAAAATAAATTAAGTAGCTATATAATAATCTGAAATTATAGAAAGTAGAAAGCAATTTCTATAGAAAATAATCTTTATGAAGTATTTCATCATGCATTATCTTTTACTTTCTACAAAATATAAATTAAATTATTGATTAATAACCGTGATTCTATATTAAAAGGATCTGCATGGCAGAAAATGTCCTGTTTATCTTACATAAAAGCCATTAATATTGTTTAAAAACGTACAGCATTTAAAAATACAGAATTACATAATACAAATAAGTATATTTTAAATATATACATATACTTTGTCGTAGGTATGTAAAGTAGATAATAAAAGAAATTTAATGGTACATAAAAAAGAGAACATATAAAATACCTCAAAATTATTCTGAGTTAGAGCAATGTTATAAAATAAGAAGAGACTTATGCTGGATCACTTAAGAGTCTACAAATTACTGCACACTTAACATAAAAACCAACAGGTTGAACTATTAACTCATGAAAAATATTATGAGTGGCTGATGGCAAATGTTTTATAAACCAAACTTTTTTTTGTCAAACAAGAAAAAGATCAAATATCACTATGAAATTTTTGGGAAAATACACTTTGTAGTTTTGAATAAATAAAAAGTAAAGCCTCGGTAAAATACTATAAATATCTGACATTCAAATGATACTCGGAATAAATGACAGAAAATGCTTTTTTTTACCAAATCCAAAATAATCCAATATAGTTTTAGTACCTTTTATATACCATTTTAATAGTCTCAGAAAAACTTCCAAAGTATATAGAACGCTGCTTTCACAAGAGCAAATAAATTTATTATAGAAAGTAAACAGATTGGTTTAAAAATAAAAAAAAGTTCTGCATTACTCAGAAATAATCAAGAAATGCTTCAAAATAAATATAATCATAATAGGAACATAATTATCTGAATGTTTTATTTACTTTTGATAGAAGCCAAGCTGTTATCCTCTTGAAAAATAATTAGCATGCATCCATGAAATGAAAATTTACGTTCTTTTTAACTTTTTCAAAGTTTATTTTGCAAAACATATTTTCCCCATAGATATGTTTAATTTGTTTTAAATAAAATATAACAAAATGATATTTTCATTTGAGAAAATAAATTTTTGCATTCTGCATTTGCAATTATTCTTTTACAACTTTATTCATTATGAACTCTATTAAGCTCTGTTTTTTATAACATTCCTCATTTAGGTTAATATGATTACTAAAACTAATATTTTTTCCATGAACTATAAATTTAATAACATTTATACAATTCTGATTTACAGAGATTTCTCAGTAAAATAAAAAATATAAGAGATATTACTATATCAAAATGTTACAAAACTCAGCAGGTTTTGTTAAAAATATTCTGTAGTTTTAAAAACTGTGTACAAAGGTTAAACAACAACAATAATAATAAATGTGATTTTTTAGTGAATGATTTGATAAGTGAATTTTTTAGCAGAATGTGACTAAATTTAATAACTATAAATTTCATTTCCCTTAAAGATTTCTAAGGGCAATCACAAAAATGCTGTATCATGAACTTTCAAATGAGAGTTTCATAAAAGTTGAAATTATGAAACAAATTTTGTAGGGAGTACACAATATAAATTTAATGCACATTAAACTTAAGTTTAAATTTCATTATAATTCTTTGGGAGGAGGTCTTATACATAAGTATCTATAAAACAGATAATAAAATAAAATTACAGCATAACTAGAATTTTTAAAAATTCACATTAAATAGCTTCTCCTTTTTAAGCTTGTAATATATGTAATGTTTTTATGACCAAAATAAGTTTAATTATTTCTCACAGCATTCTACATAAAAGATGCAAACTCTTAAAAATAGATCAACTTATCTTGACTGAAATTACTGATGTACTTCTTTTAATATATACTTCTTAAGATATGGTGACTTACCTAATTTCTACAGTAAATCTTTTACAACATACATAATTATTAAAAAGTATACGGATAGAATTAGTAGAACATCATAGCACATATGCAGTTCTATGGCGGTAAAATATTTCTTTTCGTCAAATATTAAAAATTGGGCTCAAGGGTATTTTTAAATGAAAATGAACATTAACAGAGAAAAATTAAGTAGTAATATTTCACAATACTCTACATTTGTTTCAAGGCTCAGATTTCCAGGGATAATGATTATGCATAAAATATGGCAAATATTGGCAAACAGTCACTTTTTTTTAACACATGAATACAAATTTTTTATAAATAAATCGGACACACTTAAAAACAACACCAACATCTGTGTATAAAACATTAAATTCATTTACACATAAATTAACCAAATCCAGCGTCCATCTCAGCTAAAGTAAACGACAACTTCGAAAAAAATGTTTTTTTCCGCTTTTGCTTCTTTTTGGTTTGTGTAAAGATATAGTTCCATTAGTTGTAGTGGGAAATGATGACCTCATATACACATTGTGGGATGGATAGCCATCATAATCATCTAATTAGGAAGAATAAAATATTATTATTATTATCTATATATATATATATACATGACATTTGCTTGCAATATCATAAGCCATAACTTTTGTATGTTATATAAATAATAGATTAAGCAACATATTTTAACTGAGAAACTGAAATTTCTCTTAAAACTATTAACCCCTTAACTGCCGCGGGCATATATATACGCCTTGCTCAGCCAATGCGTTAACTTTGCGAATAATTTTAAGTGTAGCAGCGCAAAGCAAATGATAGCAGTTTGGAAGGACGTATATATACGCCTGGGGCAGTTAACGCATCGGCTGAGCAAGGCGTATATATACGCCCGCGGCAGTTAAGGGGTTAAAATACAGCAAACATACATAAAAAGTACACAAGGTACAGGACAGGCCATATCCATATAGTTTACATAGCTATATAAAATTTTACATTTCCATGCCTTTGAACAAGACTACAGCATTCAAAGTACTGTTCACTTTTCAACAATTCTAAATTCTTTTTTCATAGGGTGCTATTTATAATATTGGTATTCAAGCCTGCTTCTGGGAAGCTGAGTGCCTGAAAGCAGGTTTTTTTTTTTTTTTTTTTTTTTTTTGTGTGTGTGTGTGTGTGTGTGTGTGTGTGTGTGTGTGCATTTATATGATTTTAAATATATAATTTAATAATTTATTTTGGTCTTTGGACAAAAAGCCTTTTTTTACCATCTTTTGGATAAAAAAATCATTGGATAATGTATTTGTTCTTACAAGGGTAACTTCCAGTTTAACACTTTCAAGATGGATTTTTATTTATTTATTTTCGTTTTAATTTAATATGTTGCTTCATATTTTTGAAGTAGAAGTTTTTTAAGATTTTTTTGAACATTTATATTTCTTTTAGTGGGACATATCATTCCATTAGTCCATTATCTTGACTTAATTCGTAAACAACACCCGATTATATGACCTTGATTAAGACACAATAACACACCGAATAAATACTAATTCAGAAGTCAAACAACAAAAATCAGCATTATATTTACAAAATTTTCACAGGACTAGTTTTGATGGTTTTACCGAACCACCATCTTCAGCAGCAAAATCGCAAAAAAAACATTTTTTCAACATCAAAACTAGTCCTGTGAAAATTTTGTAAATATAACGCTGATTTTTGTTGTTTGACTTCTGAATTAGTATATGACCTTGGTTGTTGAAAAGACTGAACTCGCACTCATACATGTAAATATGGACGATCGTGCCCACTAGTAAAAATGAAATCTGCCTTGGAATGTATTGTCCCGTTAGTTTCAAAAGGGTTAAAGGATACTGACTGAATTCGGCACCTCTAAATTTTGCCACCAGTGTGTTTATTTGCTTCATACCTAGTGCTAGAATGAAATTTCAAATTTATTTTTTAAAAAGTCTTCAGCTTTTAACCTCTTTTCTTTTGCCATTTTGCACGCCAAGAAAATCTCAGTAAGTACTAATTAATCTTAAGCATCTATTCATAGTTGCTTTACGCTGATTGTAAACAAATCAGCTACCAACAAGGCTTACCAATAATGCATTTAAAGTTTGAACTGAGATTTGAAAAAGAGGGAGGGGGAATTCTTTATGTGTAAATTAATATATAAATGCTTTATGTATAAATTAATACCTAAGTTCTTTACATGTATTTACTATATATTCAAAATTAATTTTAAAAGATAGCAAACAGAATATATATCCAAAAGTAGGTATTTCTCCAAAATGAAATATTTGCAGAACCTTCAGATTTGCAGTATCATCATAAAATTTAGCCCTCGTTCACTATATATATTTGGCTATGTATTATGAGATTGGCGACTAAAGACAAGTTGTTCGGCTAAATTTTATCTTGCTTAGATTGCACACTGAGACAATTAAGCCTGAATTGTATTAGTTTAGTTATTTATTATACTTAAGGCCTATTTTTTGCATATGCTTAATGCTTATCTAAGTCCTGAATAAATATATTCCCACATATACTTAAGGCTTATTGAGCCAGCGCTAGATATCTTACTGCCTGATGCATTCTCTGTGGCTCCTAAATTCTGCTACTGCCTCTCTTTGTCTTCCCAAAATTCTGCCGCCTGGTGCGGCCATATGAACTCTAGTGCTGGTTCTGGGTTTATGTGAATAACAAATCAGTTATTCTTAACTCAAATAGCACTAAATGTATACTTTTAGCATATGAAAAGAAATTTTTGTTAAATTTCTCCTGTCAACATTTCTTAGCGCATTTAACTTTTAACTTAAATCTGTAATCATCGTCAAGCGTAATGTCAACATAAAATGTTACCAGACTGTTTCTCAGTTACGACTATATAAAATAAATAAATAATAATAAAAAAAAATTGTTTAGGCATTGCTCTATGAGTCATTACTCAAGTTGTCATGTGTTGATAAACATACGGTGATGAAAGAAAAATATAATAAATAATTATTTGCAGGTCAGGGATATAAAATATTAGTAGGTGTAAAATCAATGATGTATCTGTAGAATGTTTCAGTTTGAGATCTATGACAGGCAGATGTGAAGCTATGGTGCCAAATTATTGATTATACAAATTTATGCCAAAATGACTGTTTCTTCAATAACAAGGTATTTTATTTAGTGCCAAATTGAAATTAAGAATCAGGACTCTCCCCATGTTTTATTATGCGGAGGGGGGATCAAATACGCAGATGTAAAGCACACAAAAAATATTTGGTAGTGGCCCTTGAGGTCCGGATTTTAGATCATTCCGGATATTGGACGTCCGGATCTTGGACTTTGTACTGTAACAAAGTTATAAACAAATGTGTAAAAATCAATTACTTACTTACACACACACACACACACACACACACAAAAAAAAAAAAAAAAAAAAAAAAAAATTAACTATTAAATAATGTTACCTAAAGAAAAAGTAGTCATGATTTTCAACATAACAATAAAGTGACTTCACCATAATAAAAGAGCAATAAAGTAATATAGACTACACTAGGCATGTGCAGAAGTTCTACTGCTTCTAATATTTTAGTCAAATTAGAAAGAGAATATAAAAAATAAAGTAGCTATAATTTCACATGACTGTCAGCGCTGTCATTTCTCAGGTTTTATATTACCTCACACCTATTAAACTCCTCTCTTTTAGAGTAAAAAAAAGGCTTATAATGCTATTTCATATTCTCCATATCATCAAGCATTTGAAGAGAGATTTTATTAATGGTGAATGAGATGGTAGTCTGTAAGAGTAAATTCAAAGACTAAGCTGGATGAAGAAACAATTCCAGCAACTTGGCAGGTTCAGCAAATTGGCACACAATCCTTCAATCTTGACATTTTGTATAATATCCATTTTTCACCTCCTGTTCTAATTTTTCCAAACATGGTTCTTATTTGGGAACAAAACGGCAGAGAAATACAGATAATGCTTTTCAGATCTCTACTTCTTTGTCATTTCATGTGCATTTCCTTGCAGTTCTCACCGTTTTGCAGAAAGGTGGCATGGAGCCTACTGATCAAATTTTATGATAAGTGTGACTGCGTCTGTCTTTCCCGTGTTGTTTAGTATACAATATTTCCACTAGTTTTAGCATGTTAATTGCCCAACACAAGATAACTCTAGTGCTCTTCTTTAGGATGCCCAATACGAGTTATCTCGTAGTTTCTTGACTTGCCACTTCTGCACCACTGCAAGTTACTCGCTTAGCACTTGTTTTAGTTGTACCGAGGCGACAAGTCAAAGCATGTCTGTATGAATCAGGCTTCTGAGAAGAGCTTTGTCTAACAAAAGCCGACTATGAGATAATTCGTAGGCCACTTTTTTCTTAAACAAAAATCATCCTGTAAACGTTTTAATGTTTGCTACGAATCATAATTAGTATTTTTGATAATATAATATGATTAAATCGATTTGGCTTCTTGGACCGGAATCCAAAAAGTGCCGTGGCAGTCAACGTGTTAAAGATGGCTGAGCACTGGTTAATTTTTATGGTTCAGTCTAGAACTTCTACAGAAACCACAGACAAATATTCAGAATAAGACTAATTTATTACATCATCTGCTTTCAACCCAAAATTACTGAAACCAGCACTGAGAAGTGCTGCAATAAATAGCATCTTTTCCTATATTTGATAAATGTTGCAGAAAACAGCAACTTACGAAACTGCGTTTATCAAACTTGTGCACTAAAACAATATCCAATGTGATTCTCATTCATTGTCTGCCATTTTAAACCATTAAAAAATGCATAAATTACTCAAACATGCTACATTGCTCTGTGTTTTATTAGAAATTAATCATTCAGTAACTAAGTCATCTGATCACAATTTCCATCTGCAAAACAGAAGTTTGGCATACATTCAATAAATATAAGGTCTCTTTCTCAACTTAAAAAAAGCATTTTATACAGTTTTATTTGAGCAGTGTTTCACATAATAAAATAATAATAATATTGGGTTTTAATGAAAGTTTCCTGCCACTGCAAATATGGTCTGTACAAACAGTTCACGTTGGTTTGTTTAATCATATTTTGTCAAACAATTTCTGGCATTTGAAAGAAAGAGACTTGCTTTATAACACTGCATTATGAATTTTGTAAAAAAAAATATCATAAATACAAGGTGTCTGAAATGGAACTATCACGCTACCAGATTAAACCCATCATTTACTTCCAGTCCTGTTTCAAAAAGTCAGCCACAGAATGTCAACAAATCATGTGCACAGTTTTAGGTTCTAATGTTGTATCGTATGACAATGTGATGGTTTGGTACCGAAAGTTCAAAAACAAGGGTTATGACATTCAAGAAGTGGAAGAAGATCACTATCCAACCATTCAAGAGCTTGTTAAGGAGTTAGACATTAGTGCCATGTTCATTAGTTGCACTATGAATTGCATAAACTTAACATACAAGTTTAATCGCTGGGTGTTTCATAAGCTGACTCAAGCAGATAAGGACAGATGTTTCTCGGCCTGCAATAATCTGCTCGAATATCAAAACAAGCACAAAATTCTGGAATAGATCATCTATTGTGATGAAGTGGATTTACTTCAACAATATAGGCCAAAAAGAGGGTTGGTCTGCACCTGATGAGCCCGTCGGCAGCATCGCAAAGCACAATTTGCCTAACAAAAAGATCATTATATGTATCTGGTGGGATTACCGTGGTATTATCCACAAAGAGTATCTGGAAAAGGGTAAAAACCCTCGACAGTAAGGCAGCGAGATGCTAATCTGTGCTAATGCTGCTATCAAGGAAAAACATTGACCTGAGTTCCAGAGCAAAAAGGTGATGTTCCATCAAGATAATGCAAGACCACATGTGTCTGCATCCACTGACTGGACTCTGTACTAACTCGAATGAGATCTTTTACCGCACTCACCATATAGCCCAGACATTGCTCCTTTGGACTACTACCTTTTTTCACACCTGCAGCTACATCTTACTGGTGCTATCTTCCTTTCTGCACAGGACATACAAAATGGGATTGATCTGTTTTTGGACTCATGGCCAAAAAGTTTCTCGGCCAAAGGCTTTGAAAAACTACCAAAATGTTGGCAGAAAATCATAGATTTGCGTGGTAATTACTACCTGCACCAAAGATACTGCTTTGATGCTTTTTTATTGGGGGGGGGGGTAACTTTATTAAGAAAATTTTTTGATCGAAAACTTTCATTATAACCAGATAAAAAGAAACACAGTAAAAATATAATAGGTTTATGAAAATAGAAACTTACAATTCCCAAGGGAATGTATATTGGGTGTTATTTCCTCAATTGGTTCATTTGTTAAATCAAGGTATTTTTTCACCAAATGACGAAACACTAGGGGGGAAAAAATGAGTTTCAAGAACAAAATGGTAAAACTCAAAAATAAATAAATAAATAAATAAATAAAATAAAATAAATAAGACTTTCAGATTAAAAAAGGCATTTACCTTCAGAAACATTGTAATCCTCTTTTACAGATATCCGGAAAAAGTCTAATTTTAGTCTCCTCGCTAAAAGTTCTGCTTCGTCTCTATTATCAAAATATAATTTTTTTAGCTACATGAAAAATTTAAAATTAACAAAAATTATTCCAATAAACAGAACTATATTTTATAATTTCCTTACATTCTTATTCAGATTAAATTGTACAAAGCAGAAAGTTTCCTTTATGGTAACTTAATTCTAAGGAAAATTTATAATGGGTAAAAATAATTTTTAATTCTAAAGCCTCCCACATTTATAATAATAAACAAAAAATATGAAGAATGAATTTGTTTTAACAATTTACTTAAAGGCAAATTCTAAAACTTACTTTGTTACTGTTGCTTGATCAATCAGATCAATTTTATTTTGAACTATAACCATTGGGATTTCTCCACATTCATTTTCAACCTAGAAGATGAAAAATTTTAACAAACTACTGGCAGAATTTTAGCTACACATTTAACATTTTTTAAACATGACACTAACAAATTAAAAACACAATATTAATAAACTATAGAATGTTATTAAAATGAAATTGCAATTAAAAAAATAAATACGAGACAAACGATACTTAAAAAAATGGCAAGACATTATGCCAAAGCAAATTATCCAAGAAACAGAAATTGCTAATTTCTTTTGATTCCTCCTTTAAACTATAGCAAAATTCTCTCCAAGTGATACAATATCTAAAGTATCTTTGGTGTAATAACAGATATCAGATAAATATTATTCACAATCAAATTTTTCAGCATGCAAATTAATAGATGGCAGATAAAATTCTTCAAATATGCATCACTGCCAATAGTGCTTATAAATTATTATATTCTTATCAGAAATGTTGGAAAATTTCAATAACAATTGAACCACCTGCAGAAATTTAACATTACACAAATCCATAAAATTTTCAGCTATGTGCAGGTTATATTAAAACCTGATTAAGAGGTATACATGGCTGGTATATATGAAACAATTGGTAATGATATAGTATGCTATCTACTGCCTTTAGTTATACAATTTTAGATGATTTAGTAACATAATTTTACATAAAACTGACTTGTTTTATGTTGTTGGGACTGGATTCAGAAATGTATAAACGTGTGCATCTGTGTATGTATGTGTATATATATATATATATATATGCACATATATGCACATACATACATACAATACATACATTCGTACTTACATAAACACATACATCCATACATATATGCGTACATACAATGTATTTCTTTATCCGGTCTTGATAACAGAATAGTACCTTTTAAAATTCGCACATAAAATCAGTTATTACTCTCAATTTTAATACCTTTTCTAAAATATGAATTTCTTAATATTCAATTAAAAAACTAAAACTTTAGATATTAAATTTTTTTTCAATTCATAATTAATGTATCATCCTTCTTATTCTCGTCAGGTATCCAACTCTGCTCAAGCATGTACATACTTGGCATGCTTAAATACAGATAGCAGCTCATATTTATTTTTAAATTCTTAAATATATTCTATTGTAGCTTTTTTATTATTGGTTATGCATGATTCTCCATTTAAATAATCAGTCCTTATGATTCACTCAAATAATTCACTTAGTCTGCATCAGTTTGCAGTATGAAAAAATACAACTCTATACTTAGTATTTGCAATATTATATGAATAACAGTTTTTGCAATGTAAAATGATGAGACAGGTAACAGCACAAGTGTTTCATGAATACAGCATATACAGTAGTAAGTGACATATATCTACACACAATATAACTATGAAAAATAATGTACATAACTGAGATAGTTCTATTCCATATAATATGCAACAAAAAGATGTTAAACCTCAAGTTGTAAGAAAATGTTTAAAAATTAAGTTCATTTCCTTAATATAATGCCTAACAATAATACAATTCAAACCCAAAATGGAAGTTAGCATGACTTCAAGAGAAAAATATAATACGAAAATAAATAATCAACAAAATTTTAAAGAATGAGAGACCATTCTGATAAAAATACATTTGATAAAAATGCATCAAAACATTTCAAATAAATAAAACTTGTATTTATCAGCAAAACTGCATTCAAAATATTTTTTTATTTTAAAGCAAAAATAAATAAGTACTGTTTTTAAATACTTCATTGGGAAGGTTTTTCGTAAAATAAATTCTTATATATTACATTTCACACATATGTACTATCAATGATTACAGAAAACAGTAAAACTGAAATTTTTGGATTCATTAACCTTCTGAACGGTCAAGTTTTTTGCTAAGAAAACACAAATTTTCCAAAACTACCATTACACAGAATTATTTTATTGATTTTAATATCAAAATGCCTCTGCTACTTCATACCTGGATTTATGTGCTTCTCACATACTGCCTTAATTTCCTGGACATGTTACAAGATGCACTTATATATATTTTCTTATAGATATTACAAAATATATTCTAGACCATATATATATATATATATGTATGGTGTCTCACAAAAATGATCAGGCATAACAATATTTTTACTTTTTTTAAGAAATAGGAGAAAAGCTTTGCTGTAAACTAATAAAGAATATTTTTCCTTTGAATGCATATTTTTTAGCTATCTTTTTGTAATGAATAAATTTGGAAAAATGAAATGGTGAATTTAAAAAATAGCATTTTAAACTGAAATGGAAGAAAAAGATACCACAGAATTAATCAGACATTTTCATAATTTCTAATTAAAATCATTTGCAATAAATAAAAAACAAAATTTTATGGAATTAGTTTGGATAAACGACTAAAAATTTTTTGCTTTCAGAATTTGAATTTCCTTTTTAGAAACTATTTGCTATTTTAACATTTTCTTGCAATGGCTTGTTCACGAAAGGAAACATCATTAGAAACCCACAGATTAGTTATTGATTTGAATGAAAAGAAAAGGAAACCTTTTAGAAAAAAATTACCTGTTTACTTAATTTAACTGATTCTACAGTTTTTGGTATTATTAAGCATTATTAGATACAGACTCATAGTCAAAACAAAAGAAGACCATTTAAGTTATATCATGGAATGAAAAGCTTTATTAGGAATATTAGAAAGAATCCAAGACTGAGTTATCCTAAATTTGTTACATAGTAAATTATATGGACTATGAATAAATCCAGAAACCGTAAGAAGAGTAATGCAATCTGCAGGATATCATGGCCAAGTAGCATGCAGAAAATTTTATGTCGGTAAAAAAAAATTGAAAACTTTGACTCGCTTTTGCAAAATAAATCAAACAAAGGATGCTGGACCATTGGAAAAAAGTATTATTTGCTGATGAAAGCAAATTTAACGTCTTTCAGCTCAGATGGATGAGCGTTGGTGGAGAAAACCAAAAGAGGGGTTTTGGAAGCAAAACTTAATGCCAAATGTTAAACATGGTTGTTTTGTTATACATGGCGGAGAAGGAGTTATGGTACTGGGATCTATGGCACATTATGGTGTTGGTAATATAGAATTTGTAGATGGTATAATGGATCAGTATATATACTTTGACATCTTGAATCGAAATTTGGCAATGTCAGCACAAAACTTAATATACAAAATAGTTTTAAATTCTACCTGGACAATGATCCAAAGCATAATGCGCACAGTGTCAGACTCTGCCTGTTATATAAGTGTCCAGAAGTAATTAAGGCGCAACTGCCAAATCTTAATCTTATTGAACCTATTTGGCAGGCACTAGAATCGAAAATTCGAAAACAGAGCATATCTTCGCAGCAGCAGCTATTCAAGAAGAGTGGCATTAAATATGTCCAGAAATAACAACAAACACAATAAAACAAACAAAAACTTGTCGAGTCAATGACCAAAAGATTAAATGGAGTGAACAAGTGTAAAGGTTACCCTACAAAATATTACGAAGCAAAAGCAATGCAAGTTTTTGTCATTTTTGGCTGTTACATCTGATTATTTTTGTGAGAATATATTTCCTCATTAAACAAATGATATTGATTTTTGAATTCGAGTTTAATCTTTTCGAAAATATATTTACTATAAAAAATGTGGAACATAAATAATAAAAAAAAGCCTTTTTTTTGTTTAAATTTATTTTAGTTTTTATGTTTATTAAAGAATACAAAAAATCTAAATGCCCGGTCATTTTTATCAGCCACTGTATGTATGTATATAGCATATACAGCCTTGCCAATTGGAGGGTTTAAAAAAATTCTATATCCTTGAGCTCATTTTCTTCGTTCCCCCCCCCCATTTTGCATAAAAAACTAATAAATTTTGCCCTTTTCCCCAAAAAAAGAAAATTCCATTCTTAATCTATTTCTATTTGTTTTATAGACCTAACAAGGGCTAGTGATGCAATTAAAGTTCAAATTCGAGATCTGAGAAAGAAGGGGTTGAATAAATTTTAAACAGATATTTATCACCTAAATTAATTTTAAAAAACAGCAGACTATACACTCAAAAGCAGAGATTTATCTAAACCAAAAATTTACAGAGATTCATAATCCAATCCATACATAATAATAGCAATGAAAAGAAAAACACTACTGCATATGCAGAAAAAGCTTAATAACTTAATTTACAATATAAATTTCCTTTTTCAACCAAATATGTTATCAGTACTTTTATCAAATATGTTATTAGTACTGTTATATGTACTTTTGTTAAAAAATTCATTTACATGTACATATAACAAAAACTGCCAATAATTTTGCTGCCAAGCTGAATTTCACGAGAACTGAAGTTTCATTTGTTTACACCCAATAGTATGTGCAGATTACTCGCATTCACAGATGATCAGAATTCTAGTGTACTATAAGATAAGCTCATTAGGAATATTACGTTATTGATAATTTTAAATACTTTCTAACACATTTCTGTTTACTAAAAATATTCATTAGTTCATTTTCTGCATATTCATTCATATGAACAATCCTACTTAATTATCTTCATTCTTACAGTAAAATTAGTGGTTTACAAAATTATATTTATAGCATTCTATATAGTTCAATGATCCTAAAAAGTTCTGAAAGTGCCAGATTATCAGATTTTACATATGTAATTTTTAAGGAGTATAGAAAATAGCATAAAAAATTACATGATAATCACTAGGATAAAAAATTATGTGGAAGAACCATACATGAAAAATTTATTTTACATGTTTCTACCAAATGATATATTTTTTCAGTATTTTGTCATGACTCTATACATAAATCTATGTGAATACTAAGCAAGATGTTATAAAACTATAATAATAAATAAATATGAAATACCTTTCTCTTCCAGGATTCAATAGCTTTGAAAGAATCTCTATCTACAGTAGAAAAAACTAAAATACATGCTTGAGCACCTGTAAATAAATTCAATATCTTTTAATATTTTTCATATCCAACTAGTCATATGCATAATACGTATAACAAATTTGTTTTAACAAAGTTTACAGTACAAGCATAAACATTACATCTGTGAGAAAGGAAGGAAATTTAAAATTTCCCCTCAGTTTATCAGTTTACTCCACCAAAGGTTTAAATTTGAATCAAGACATGATCCAGACAGCGGTTAAACAAATTTTATCAATCAGAAAAAGAAACATATACATAAATTTATAAATTACTGGATGAAAATTCTGACATTTAAAGAATACAAGCAATCTTATTCAGACTTTAAAAAAGACTTGTTGGGTAAAAGTAGAGTTTAGGGTATACCCCTTGGCGATTTTTGGCGGCACATGGATACCGATTTTGTGTAATTCTTTGACTCGTTATTTTGGCTTGCGAAGTGGCGATTTTTGCGCCAAACATCGATGCTACATAAAGCCAAAATAACAAGACAAACAATTGCACAAACTCGGTATCCAAGTACACATCGACTTATTTTCACTTAAATCCTCGAATTGCAAAAAAATGGAATTGCGCACTCCTTTGACTTTATCCATGTACACATTGACCTAGTTTCACTTTAAAAAAAAAACCCCGAATTGCACAAAAATGGCATTGCACATTCTTTTAACTTTATACATGTACACATCGACCTATTTTCACTTTAAAAAAAAAAATCCCAGAATTGCACAAACTTGCATTGTGCACTCCCTTTACTTTGTCCATGTATACATCGATATATTTTCTTTTAAAAAGTCAAAGGAGCACCAAATTCTAAAATATAGGCAAACAAAAAATACATAATCTCACATAAATAATCAAACAAAATCTCATAAATAATCAAACAAAAATACATAATCTAATTGTTTGGTTTAAAATAAATTTTAAACCAAACAATAAAATAACATAAAAAAGGAAAAACATGTTATACATTTAAGCACTACCAAAAGCAAATATTCACTTACCATGATTTTCGAATTTGCTTCGTACACCCAGAGCCACGTAAAAATCAAAATATCAATCATACTCAAATGACGTTTTTTCAAACCAGGTACTCTTTCTGATCGAACGCTTCACATAGTGACCATCTAAACCTTTCTTCCTACAAACCCATCTAAATGATTTTTATGTTCGAACAGATGCATATCCTTCCTACATACAAGATACTTATAACGGCTACTAAGTAACCTTTCATTTACACAGCAGTCAATTAAAGCTATTTTTCCCTTTCGCTCCAAATCGTACAGAAAATTCAAATTAATCTTACTACATTCGTCCATTCTACAGTCTAAAGAATCAAACCAACACACACCACAAAAACGCTTACAAAACATCTCATGATTCAAAATTTCCCAGAATCATGCACCCGATTACGTCACAATAGGGTTTCCATAACATTCAACTACTCAGGCTATCATAAATGAAACAACAACTTGGCGATAAATCAAAGAACAACTTCGCCATAATACAAGGGGTACCTTAAAGTCTATTCTACCCCTTTTGTTGATATGAATTTAAAGGAATAAAATTATTATTGGAAAAAGGGTATTTATGAAAATAAATTTTTATGTAAAAATATAAAATAGTCATACCTCTATAATAGGCTTTAGTTATGGCATCAAATTCTTCTTGTCCTGCTGTATCCCAGATCATAAGCCTCACATCTTCCCCATTATAGCTAAAAAAAATATAATCAATTACTATATCAAACTAAATACAAAAAAGAAGTTATAAAAAATTGTTTTTTAATGTTTCAAATTATCTTCTAATTTTTTCTTTGTTAAATAAATCCTTAAAGTACACATGCATATATATATATGCAAAATAAAAATATGTAATTCCAAATTATGAATTAGCAATAGTTTCTTAATTCTTAATTTTAATTTGAGTATTTTCCCTCTCTGTTCTAATAACAGGAAATTGCTTAGGAACTTTTTCTGGACGGGATCATTTCTAGATTAATCCATATCATGCGAGTTTTACATAATGATAACATTGTTAATTTGGAACTTAAAAGTTTCCTGAATCGAAACCTTTCTCTTAATAAACTTCCATACTCAATAATACACAATTTGCTTCTACCTCTGTTACTGCTAAGAAGCTACACACTTTTTTTTTTCCCTTCCTGCTGCAACAATATCATAAATGTAAATATTCTGGAAACAGGCACGGTTAGAGTGACAAGTATATTGTGGCCACAAATGTAGAGTAAAATAAAAATGAATATTTAATCTTCCTTACTGCCAAATTTGCTGTTTATTATGGATAAACATCTCAATATTTGAGCTATTAATATTTCTAAATCATTAAATCATTACATTTAATCTATTTCATTACATATATATATAACAAAGTTCTAGTATACTTTAAAATTTGCTACTATGCTTTTTAATTGTCTTTTAATGAATCGGCATTTTGTATACCTACCTCATCTCATATACTAAATTTCTGTGCCAAAATCATTTAAGCAAAGCTGCATTTTCCTGCAATTGCTGTTCTCTTTAATAATTTATCATATTGCCAATATTTTAATGTAAATTTATATACAGACCAATAATTCAAGGAAATATGGCATTTTGCAATTCAACACTTAGTGCCAATATTTGAACTGAGCCATTTGTCACAAAACTTATATCACTGGGACTGTTGAATGAAACTAGCAATATTGTAGTTAAGGTACTAATGTCCACTGCCCAATCAATAGCTTCTGTTCTCAAGTCTCTTGTTCCAAAACTGGTGAGGTTACATTCATTTTTGTTATCCGCTGGCCTATTTATACTCTCTGTTTTGAAACTTTCAAGGTCTATAGATCTTTAGATTGTATGCTAGCTGAAGATCATTAGGAGGATTTATTGCTCGATTCTAATTTTGGTTCTAAGAAATCTAATACATTTAAAGAATTCAGACTGTGAGTTCAAAAATTAAATAATAAAATAATAATATTTAGATTAACAATTAAATCAACAATACATTTTCATGAAAATTTTCTTTTTGCCAATAATCGCATGTTGCTAAAAAAGAAAAGATTTTTCAAATTAATGAAATATTATTCTATACAAATGTTTGACTAGTAATTTAAAGCATTAATGTTACTAATAATTTTAAGCATTAATTGAAGCATTAAAATTACTTATGAAACATAAATGCATAATAGGTTGATGGTAAGAGAAAAAGAATGGAAGACGCCCTTACTGGGACTTAAACCTATATATATGCAAGTTTGTTTTAAACACAGGAGAAATAAAACATACACTTACTCAATCTGACGTTCTAAAAAGTCTACTCCTATGGTCTTTTTATACGAGTGTGTGAAGATACCTTTACAATATCGCTGTATCATGCTGGACTTTCCAACAGCTCCATTGCCCACAACAACAACCTAAAAGGTAAAAATTTAAAAGAATAAAAGCACATAGCATAGTATTTAAAGCCTGGTATGCTAGTACAGATTCCAAGTACTTAGTGTTAATCTCTGGATCCATGAAATGAGTCAGGTAACTTATTTCTGTCTTAACCTCTCCAGAATGTAGCCACAACCTTTCTGGCAATGCACAAAGTAAATTTTATTGAACACACTAAAATTCACAAACCAAAGGCATTCCATTTGCTACTTATAGTTCAGAAATCTCCAGATGAGGTAAAACATGCTAGCAACTTGAAATACAGTCAAAAGTCGTTAATTCAGACACCCATAATTCGGAATGATCTATAATCCGGACCTCAAAGCTACAAACTTTCTGCGCAAGCATCGCATTCACGCATGCACACAGGCGTTTACGAGAGCGTGTAAGACCTTTACGGCTGCTAATATGTTTGTGCGCATGCGCATTTAATGTTTAACGGAGGTATAAGCTGAGCTAAAATTATCTAATTCAGTTAATGTTGCAGATTGCGTTGTTCCTTAATCTTCGAATTGGATCCGGCTTATTATTTTTTGCAGACTGTTATAGCAATTTCATAAAAGTAAGCTTGAACTTCTGTTTATAGAATTAAAGAGAAAGTATCATCACAGAAAACGAAGCAACTTAAACAACTTACATTGACAGAAATGTTTAATAAAGTAAACATATAAATATTAAGGTTTTTTTTTTTTTTTTTTTTTTTTTTTTGTAAATTTTTATACCCTTTAGATCATAATTGTTCTTTATTTCATAAATTATGGTTTCATGTTTTTAATTTTATAATTTCTGCATGCCATCTTACCAGATTTAAACTGATGATCTATAATCCGGAAAAATCAATAATCCGGAATCGCCGAAGTCCTGACGAGTCCGGATTAACGACTTTTAACTGTATATATATATATATATATATATAAAAGTAACTAAAGTTCCATTTAAATAGAAAAGATATTAATTTGCATCTTGGTATTAGCCAACAGTAGAATTAGCAATAAAGGCAAAAATGTTTAAATTTATTGATTAATAAATATATAAAACCTTATATGCTCAGATGTTGATAAACAAACTGACTTTTATCTAAAAAATAGTTTCTTTCCTTGGTTTTTTTATCCAGATTTAACCAGCAGATGTACTTGCCTATGTTATGAGTGAATTTATTCAGTTAAAAACAAATTTCAGACAAATGAAAGCAGATTTCAAAAACTCTTTGCTTCAAAAAATTAATAAAAATATGAAATCTGTAAAATATATTACAGAAGTATATTCAGATCAACAAAATATTCAACCCATTTCTTGCAACATTCAATTACATTCAGTAATAGGATTAGTTTCATGCCAGAACACATATTCAGCTAAACTGCTTCCTACAACATTTTTAGCTTGGATGATCTACAGGCAATTTATTGCTAATTAGTCAGTACACTTAATTAGTAGTGATCCAGTTGTTAATAGAATCCCTTTACTGGCTGTATAACATTATATTTATCCACCAATAATTTTTGGTACTCTTCTCTTATTGGGACTGGATTTGGAAATGTATGTATGCATGTGTATATGTATGCAAGTGCACTAGGTGCGACTGTATACAAACACACATCTATGTATGTATACACATGCATTGCATGAACACATCCATATTGCATATATGCATACATTTCTGAATCTGGTATTGATAACAGAAGAGTACCTCTTTTTTTATAGAAATATGGCTAATCTTTGGAATATGGTAACAGGTAGTTTGGCGACATTTTGGTAGGCGATAAAGGTTACTACCTAGGACTTTGGGAACAATGTGAGAAGTACTCAGTTCCGATTACGCATTATTTTGTGTGAGGGAAATGAGAGGTCACGAGATATGTCATGTGACATTAATGGACGAATTACAGTTCTTTAATCGGAAAAGGGGGAAAATTTGGAAAAATATCTGCAGTACTATAGTATTTTGTATTAAGCTTCATTGTGTTGTGTGAAAGAGTGTTGATTAATTTTTGGATTGCATGGCGCTATCTAAAGTGAATTTGAAATGGGTATTTAGTGGGATTGAAAGGGGTCGTAATAAGTGTTTTTTTAAGGTTGTGCGAGATAAAAATAAAGATTGCTTATTAAGTTTTATTAAGCAGTATATTCTACCTGGTACAATAATAATATTTGATTGCTGGAAGTCATATGACTGTTTGGAGGATGAAGGTTTTCAACATCTTGCTGTTAACCATAAGTATCATTTTAAAGATCCTGAAACAGGCGCAAATACGAATAGGATTGAGATTCTGAAGAAGACTAGGTAAGTTAGTATTTTTAATTATGTGAGGATATTATTTTTATGCATTGTTCTAAATGTAAGGAGTAAATAAATTAATATGCTATTATTGGAAAATTGTTATTAGCAATGATTTAGTTTAAAGTAATTAGGATTGTAAGCTAATTTTTATTAATTTAATGTATGTGCTTATTTATATTTTAAGTAGTGTTTTTTAATTTAATTATATTTTAATTAAATGATAGTTATTTTGTGAATTATATGTTTGTAGCAATTTGGTATACATTTCAGTGGAAGTAAATGTGCATGGAAATAATTTAAATATTCGACACTAAGTATTTGCAACCATTTTTAATGTTTGCGTTATAAATTCATTGGTGACGTTTATAATAGAAAATTTGGAGGTAAAAGTTTTTGGATATTTTATTTATTTTATGCGTGGAAATGTTCATCCTTGGAAAGGGTATATACTTTTTCGCTATCAGGTAATTTCATGTATGTGCTTTCTACCGAGTTTAAAGATTCACAAAATTTTCCTGCATTTTCGTGCAAATTTTTTAATTTATGAGAAAATAGCAGTGTAGGTGGATAAAGTCAAGAGTGTGTGCAATGCCATTTTTGTGCAATTCTGGGATTATTTTTAAGTAAAAATAAGTCGACGTGTACATGGTTACTGTGTATGTGCGATTCTGAAAAACGTGGCAAGGAGTTTGCGATTCTGCACTTTTTCCCAATTTTGCAGTTAATATTTATCATGATTAAGCAGTTTTGTTCCATAAAATTTCTAGCATAAGTGTAATTCGGCTAGCAGATTGTTGGAAAAAGTGTTGAGTAAATAAAAAGAAAAGAAACGTCTTTACTTCGTGAAGACAAAATGGCGGCAAAAAAAAAAAAAAAAAAAAAAAAATAGAGGGTTGCTGTAGCAGAGTTGGTCGCCAAATTTTCGCCAAAAAATCACCAAGTTACCATAATCCAAAGATTAACCAAAATACGCTTCATTAGAAAAGCAATTAATGAAGAGTCTTAAAATAATGGAAATCTACATGGTATAACAGAAAAACACAATGCCTCAAGTTACACTGCAATTTATCTCAGCAAGGCTTAAACAATGCAATGTTTTTTTTTTTTTTTTTTTTTTGATGATTTCTTTCAGGATATCTGGCAAAGATCTTATTGTTGGAGAATGGGAATTCGGTAGGAATAAGATGTTGCTTTGAATTTAAGCCACAACCTAATTTTATATCCTTAAAATCTGAATGAAAAGTATGACCTAAATTTTAAGTAAGACGGTATTTATCTAAAAAAAAATCTTTACATGCACATTTTGAATTTAAAATTTAAAACAATTATTAAAAAAACAACAAAATTACAAATCAGAGCAGTGCTCCCAATCAAAACTTTTTCAATAATCAGATTCAATAATTAAAAATAAACTTTTGAAATATTTGTTAGCATTTATAATTAATTACCTTAATAGCAACTTCAAAATCCTCTTCTCTCATGACAGCAAATAAACTAAAAACTTGATTCCTGATCTCATATTCACAAAGGTACACTCAAAATAGTACTTAAGCTCTGCATGCCACCACAACACATATCTCTGAAATGTTAGAAAAATATTAATGCACATTTCATAAAATATAGCTCGTCATGAACAATTTTCATCTACACATCTGAATCTAGTACAATTATGCAAGCCAGAAGATGCAAACTTTTTCTCAACTGTTTTTAAGCAATACTAAAACACCAAGAATTAAAATAAAAAGTGAATCTTATATTTATGAAATAGTTGGTTCATACTGATAACAAACCAAAAATAATACTCAGAGTCATCACATCATATTATCAGAACTTAAAGGCAATTAAAAAAGATTTAGATTTTATTTAACAAGCATACTAAACCTACTTATGAATAATTTAAGGCTTTGCAAATGAATATTATATCACAACTAATCAGTGCTACAAATATCTAAAGAACAAGAATGGTTTGAGTACTCGTGATACACAAATGAAACTGATTACTCAAATGCATGTTTTTAAACTCATATTTTTTTATCTTTTAATTTATTAATTAACTGTATATTAGCCTTCACTTTCAATTATTTTGTTCCTAACAGTTATTTAACCCCAACGTAAAATGTACATCAGATTGTTAGTCTTCAATAACTGAAATTAGCTCTTCCGGTACATATTATTTATGAACTATATCAATTATATCAGTTTTAAACAAAAATCTGATATGCATACTTCAGTATCATACACACCCTTCTATTGGAACATTATAAATTTTATTTATAAATATATGTAAAAAATTTTCAAAATTTTAAAAACACACATACATACATTCATACATACATAAAACTCACATATATATTTTCTCAAGTTATCCTCACACTATCTCAGAACTAGGTTCCTTGCCATTTAATTGTTTAATTCGATGCTAATATTCCTCAGTAGCTCTTGTAATAGTTTTCAGTACTCCTTTATTTGACAAATAAATTTTAAACAAAGTTATTTATATAAAGGAAGATTCGCTTGCATAACAAAGTATACAAATAAGAAAAACTTTTTTAAAAAGCCGTAAAAATTTATTCGTAATTATTAATTCAAATGGTAACAATCGCAATCTTTAGTCTAAACACACGCAAGATTGTTAATAAATTCAATACGTGCACCTAACAATAGGTTCTCACCGGTGTGTCAGAAGCATTACGTATAAAATCAAAAGTTCTTATTTAAATGTCGCTGAACTTCATCAATGGTTAAAAGCACTCACTTACACGAATGATTTGAAGATCTATTACACTAAGTAATCACGTCTCGTAAAATATTGATTAATAAAATCACATGGATATCTCCTAAGCATTTGACAACAACTCTAACCTAGCTTCTTCAGGCAAAAAGCAGGTAAAAGGTCGGTGCCTCCTCGTCATGGTTGGACGGCATTACGTATGCGCCTACGGCGAAGTTTCTTGTTGGCAGCCATCTGCGAAAGGAAATTAGAAGACAGCCAAGTCTCAGTATGATGGTGAACGGACTCAAATAACCTTGAAAACATTCTTGTCGCCAATTTTGGCGATAACTAAGTGAATGTAACTGCTATGTATGTTTCACTTCGGCGATGTTAACTTGTGAAGTTTTCGCTACGGGGGGTAAAAGTTAAACAAAAATCGCGCTAGGGTTAAAAAGTAGTAAGCATTTCCTGTGAAGTGGCTGTGCGAAGATGCGGTTTCGGTACCGCTATACTCGAATGTATTGTTCTTCGTTTCATTTAATGAGCGAAATGACCTTGTCCTATTCTTCTTGCCTTTGGAATTGCCTGTAAACTTAAAAGTACAATGTAATTGCATAATTGGCTTTTTTACTTTTCAGTTGAAAAGTAATATCGCCACACTTCCTAAAGCGTCTAAATTTTAAGGATAGAAGTACAATCAGAGTATATATTTATCAGTTATCTTTAAATGCCAGATATAAAACGGCATTTTTCGTTATTCGTACAGATGAATTCCTGCTTTCCAAACTGGCAAAGTAATTTATTTAAAACTGAGCTGAAATATTAATCACAAATTAATTTATTATGCATATCGTAGCGAAATATATGTGCAACTGATATTTGCAAAACAATATGATTTTGACCTTTAAATTAGGACTGTTCCTAGCAAGGGTGCAGAGCGTAAAAATACGCAGACGGCGAAAATCAGGGGGAGGGCAGACTCTGGCGATACCACGCCTAAATATATTAAATTCATTGTAAGTGCTTGTCATATATAAGTAATTTTTATACAATTTGTCATATGTAAGTATAAAATAAAAATTTTATTAATCATTGAGTTTTTTTTTTTTTTTTTTTTTAATTTGGGGGCAGCAATTTTAGGAAAGTACGCGGGCAGCCAATGGCCTAGGAACGGCCCTTCTTTAAATGAACTTTATATGAGAAAAAAAGTAAGATTTTTATATGAATGGATAACTATAATAAATCTACAAATGTTCTTTGAAACAGAAGTATCCTGAAATTAACTTCAGTGCAGAATTTGATGTATTTCTTTTACTTTAATATGTAATATTACATAATTACAGTGATAATTACAGTAGATAAGTGGAAAATAGGGAACGGGGAATGAATAATTGAAATTTGACTATCGAGAAAAATTTATGTTGGACCCAGACCATGGAAAATTTCGACGTGCCGAATTTCGAAAATCGAAGTTCTAATGTATCTAATCTGACTGTAATCTATTTAAATTTGTGATAAACTGGAACATTTCCGTAGTATTTATTATTATTATTATTATCATAAATATACACTCTTGTAAGTAGATCTCAATTCAATTACACATCTGTGATACGTGTCACGACTTTATCACACCTATCGATGCAAAACGAAATTAGAAACTTTTCCGAGAAACGCATTTATTCGAGTACAAGTTTTAAATGGGAGGTTTTTAGCCGCAATATTTGCACAGCATTTGCGTTCAGCGTTCTGTTCCGGGTACGTAGCCACAATATTTCACAACGCTGTTGGAAACAATTGGGCTTACAGCTGTAGGAGAGGAAAGAGAGTAATCAGTCAGATGAAGGTTCTGTTTCTTTATAATTTACTTCTTGGAGGTCTTCCTCGAGAGCTCTGATAAAGTTTCTAAAGCGCCGGTTGAAAACTAGACAATACCCGTTCGAAACCACCCCAAACTCTTCACATTCTGTTCGCCATATTTTTGAATTAATGGAAGAAAATACTGCCAAAATTTATCCTAGAAGTATAAAGGTTTTGATATTGAAATGAACCTACATTAGGACAAAGCCAAAAATTTTCCCCGAAGTATAAAGGTTTTGACATTGCAGATGAACCTACATTAGGACAAAAGACCTAAGCTAAGCAATTTCCTATAGGTCCTACATTCAGTCATAAACGCAGAGCTGTATTAACCATTTAAAGTGTTGTTCTACTTATTAAGAGATATTTTTTAATTATCCATATATTGCACACCTAAGAAAAAGACGCGCCTGATAAAAACGAATAAAGAGTAAATGATGATAATTATAGCTCTTAAAATTTAGTTTTTTTATATATCGGTCTACTTTGGTCAGAAATTTTCGGAGCTATAATTTCGGATCATTTTTCTGAATAGAAATACGTTTTGTGAATGAAGAAATTTAGGCCTGGATTCCTTAAACTATAGAAAGTATCCTAAGATTACCTTTGTGGAGGATTTCCTAAGGAAAAGTAAACCCATGTTTATATTGCATACGAGAAAAAATCCCATAAACCTTCAGAACTAACTTCTTGCATCGCTGGATAAATTTTCATAAATGGACGCTTTTAATTACAGTGCTTTTCACCTACTGTCAAACCTGTTGGAAAATTAAAATAGTTTGTATGAATTTAATGTTCTTTCTGCAATTATTGCATACAAAAGAATTTGAGTAAACAATTGTTGCATACAAATTGAATTGCTGAACAATTATTGCATACAAAAGAATATAAGTTTTGTTCTGAGTAATTCTGATTAATGATCGTCATATTTAAGAGGTGTGCGGGTAATGGTGGACTTTTAAAAATTAGGGGGGCTTAATTTTTATGAATCAAACTGTTTCTTAAAATTAATTATTGATTTGGAATCAACCCGTATGCAGAGGCATGGTAAATGAAAAGATCTCTGAAGCTTTGCTGTAGATCTGTATTTCGGGAACTTTACAGGGCATTCTCGAGTAAAAATTTTTATTTGTAAGCTTTCTAGGTCATTACAGTTATGAACACAATGCAGATAATATGAATTACACGTTATAGAAGTAATTTTCAACTTAGCCTTGCACATAAAATTCCTAATTTCAATACTGAATAATTAAGATATTTTGATCTTAATTTTCAGAATTAATTTCAGCAAAAGGATACTCGTTTCTTTTAAAACGGAAAAGAAGAAATGATTTATTCCGATAAAGGCTGACCCAACCATCCTCCATGGAACCATTGAAATTAATGCCAAATTAATGGTTGACTGGTTTTAACAGAGCACGTAAGAGCTATTCTTCCCAGAAGGGATGCCAAAGTGAAGTGATTTCTAAGACAAAGTTTCATGTTCATGCTACACATTTGGAAAATCACGCAAATCCATACAGGCAACTCTTTCACCAGGAAACCAAGCCTGGATGTAGTAATAAGATTTAGTAATCTCATCAATTTCCCCAGTTGTAGAGTAGACCAAAATTAAACTTAATTTTCCAGTCATAAAAAATTTAAAACGACGAACATCTCTTGAGTGGAATTCAAAGAAAATATGAATGTCATACTTCTTTAACCAACAAATAAGAACTTTCTGGTTATATTCTATATTAAATAAGATATTTAGATTTGTTTAAATATCGTCTACAACGTTTAAATAATTAGTATGTTTAACTATATTTCTAAATACTGAATAATTTAAGATTAAAATGACAAATATGTATTTGAAATAACATTAAATATCTACCAGGAAAAACCCAGAAAAGTAGAAGATGTAAAGATTATGAAATATAAATATATTTCCTCTTATTTATTTTTTACGTGAAAACGATGGAATTTGGCACTTCACAAAAAAAAAAAAAAAAAAAAAAAAAAAAAAAAAAAAAAAAACAAGAAATAATATTACTGTTAGTCTGAGGTATTCATCTACAGAAGCAATGTAGTCAGATAATTTACAATCCAGTAATGCGAGTTTTCACAATTGTCTAAATGAAGCAGAGATATTGACAGATTCACACAGAATAAAAAGGCCCGAACGGCAAGTGCTATACACCCTAGAAAAATGGCTATCCAAATAGAAATCACAGATGTAACGGTGTTGTTGAGTGCACAATGTGTAACTTGTTATTATTTCAAAACCAAATACTTGCAACTTAGTGCATTCGTTTGAAATGGCCAATATCCGTCGGTCATTTAACCGTCCCATCGAGAAAGTTGCTCTAGGTGCATTATAAAGGGGCTACTAAATGTACACGCGCAAGAACGGTGAACTTCTGTTTTTGACGGAAAATCCCCCCTGGGTACGGATACGAGAGTTTTTCTCTCCTCTTCACCTTTACGTACAACCAAGTCTCGTCCGAGATTCAAAACCGCGCACAACGATACAGCAGCAAGCAACACTAACCATTATACCCAACACGGCGGCTGCGTAATGTAAATGCGAGCCATTGTTTTTAGAAAGTATCCCTCTCATTAGCCAAACATCTTTAGTGGGTTTTGCCAGAATCAAATACGCCACGCCGTATAGAACAAACATAAAAAGCTGGTAACTAATAACCCAAGGTCAGCTAAAATCGAGCAAGAATAGAGATAAGACCGTGAACTGGCATTAAGTGAATGGTATCATAAGTATTGTGAATGTTGCAAACTTCTTTTCCATTACAAATCTCTCCAGTCCACTGCTGTCATTGGATTGAATTATTCAATTATGGCAAAGCACACGAGGGCTGTCTGCCTAAAGGGAGGTATGCCTTCGTGGAGGACTTTCTAAGAGAAACTGGCTCGTATAGACGTTACACATGGGGAAAACCATGAAAACGCCCATGCAGACAGCCCGTTCGCGGGATTTGAACCTCGAACCGAACTACCAGTGCTTGCGTCTTTACCGCTCGGCCGCTGGTGGGCCTTGCTATCATTGGAAATGATAATGAAGAAGTTTAAAGGAAAAAAATGTTTAAATCTAATAAGCCCTGGTGGGTGGCCTTCGCACAAATTTTCTTCCTATGCATCACATATAGCTATTTTTGTAGATTTGCACTCATGACATTACTTTCTGCGCATACACTCGATTCAGTACATTTAACATACAAATAGTTATGATGACATATAATGTTTGATTTAATTTGGTTAGGGCAAAGTGGGGTTATGTGCCTGAGCGCAAAAAACGCATCAAGCAGCTAATATATTTTTCTACTGCTCAGCTAAATACACTGCGACGTTGTCAGAAAAATTAGAGAGAATATTACCTCTTATTCTTTCCTACAAAAGAAATCATCCGCTGTGTTGTGAAAATCGTCTCGTGATGCAATTATGAACAGCTTTTCTTGTTTCTAGGAAAGTCGAGATACAGTACGCAAATTGATTCTCTACATATTTTTATCTGAAAAGAAGTGGATCATGTTGTCTTCTTTCAATTATAAGTGAACGCAACGCAACTTCTTTAGAAACGCAGGCATCTTAATATGCAGCAACATCATCTCTTTTTTGATACAGGAAGTCTAACCTGACTGTTCTATAAGAGCGGATTTTTTTAACCATATGTAAAGCATTTCTGTGATGCAATTTAGCCCTAGTTTTTTTTTTTTTTTTTTCTTTTTCTCATGGATGCCATTGCTGCGGCACATATAATTCAACTGATCCGAAGCTTTCTCTAAATTTAGGATATTCACCGAATGAAGACCTTAGTTAAGTCCATAGACTTCAATCCTAAATAATAAAGGCCCACCAGCGGCCGAGCGGTAAAGTCGCTGAACACTGGTAATTCGGTCCGAGGTTCGAATCCCGCGAATGGGCTGGCTGCATGGGTGTTTTCGTGGTTTTCCCCATGTGTAACGAGTATACGAGCCAGTTTCCCTTAGAAAGTCCCCCACGAAGGCATCCCTCCCCTTAGGCAGATAGCCCTAGTGTGCTTTGCCATAATTAAATACAACACCACACCAACTAAATAATAAAGATTTGCAGAATCCAGGGAAGTTGTGAAAATGAATTTCGAGGGTCCTCCAGAGTCCCCAGCTTTTAACTACGAGGTGATTCACGACTATTGCTCAAAAATCTATATATAGGTTAGGAATACGATAACAAGCAAGAATCATATCGGAACATATGATCGCATGCGCAACCCAGACGCGCAAGAGGCTAGCGCCCTAGGTCGCAAGGAAAGCCTGCCACGATGAATCGACGAAAATCGTGCATGAACGTATGAAAGAATGAATCGATACACGAATAGAGAAATGGCGGATATGCACGTCGTTTACGGGACAGTAAAGTGCAGTGGAACAACCGGTGCCAACACACATATCCCTGCTCACACCATGTTCGGACGTCCACATAACTTATCGCAATTTCTGGCTCATGTCCTGCCGGAATTGCTGAGCGATGTACCGCTCCATGTGCAGCAGCGAATTTGTTTTCTACATGACGAAGCTCAAGCGCATTATTCCGCACTGCCTGCCAATATCTGGACGCTACATTTCCGGGCCGATTGATTGGCCGCATAAAACCCCTGTAGAATCCGAAATGGATCTAATACCACGAATTGTTGTTGCAAGTGGCATCATTGCAGATACGCCAGGCATTCTTGTCAACGTTCTTCGATCGCTTCGTCATTGTTGCGAGACATGTATTACAGCTGCAGGCCGCAAATTTGAACACCTGCTTTAAAACTTTCTTATCGTTGCCTGCGTACGGATTCTTAATAGAATGAATGCACAAGTCCGATAAAAAGTTAATAAAATTTATTCTTATCACAAGAAATATAACCAAACGCTTGATTTTTCCTCAAAGATATTCGTACAATATAACAATATCATATAATACCACGCAGTAGTTATATTTTAAACTACTAAAACGTTAAATAGAAAGCAATCCAAAGCGCAGAGAAGGTTAATCCGATCTCACCGCGAATTCGCTACAATCAACCACAACAACTAAGTAAATAACTACAGCTACTGAGCTGAGATCTAAGTTCCAAGTTACACTTATGCCGAGATTATCAAGAATTCTGCTTGATGTGTTCCGGCTGTCATCAGATGTTTGCTCTTTAGGCGCTGAAAAGAGAATAAGTTCGAAGTGTGAGTCCAGAAGGGCAGGAGCTAATGGCGAAGGGGCGTGACCAGTTGTCACGTGGGCTGCAAGCTGACATCATTGGTTACGTGTCTTCTGAGAAATACCTCGCTAAAATTGCAATTAAATTAAATTAACCGTCTGGTGTAATTATCCATGAATTTGGGAGTCCGGATTTCGTTCCTGATGTGTAGTTGAGTTTTCATCAATTAATTTCTTGCACAGAAAAGGAATTCCAGATTCCTTAATGAAGTTGACCAACATACTTAGTTGTTGGAAGATTTGTTTGGCTTCTGTCATCATTTTCATAGCTTCCGGAGAGTCCCGTAGTTAATGCCTGAGCATAAGATTTATTCGTCACTATACGTTTATTGAACGTTTTAGCTTTGGGAGTCACTTTCTGCTGTGGAAATTTCTCACATCCTCTATAGTTGGCTGTGTGTCCAACTTGCAAACAGTTGGCACATTTCGGAGGTTCAGATTTATCCTTTGAACAATTGAAAGTTTCGTGCGCCTCAGCGCAACGAACACAACGCGGCTCGTGATTTCAGTTCGCTTGCGAGTGGTGGAATCCTTGGCAGCGATAAACTGCAAGGGTCCCGCTCTGCCCTTGTAATCCTCAACTTTGATTTTCATTCCCATAAGGAAAGATTCTTGATGGATTCTCTTATTTTTGTCATTTCTCTTAAGAGTAATGAGAAAGAGGGGGAGGTTGATTACATCACCATTTCTTCGTCTTTTCAATTGGTTGACACGGATGACGTCATAATTTTTGGCGACTAATTCTTCAGCAATTTCATTAATGCCCATGTAAGCCGGTAAATGCCGGATTACTACTTTTAAATTTTTAGATGCAGGTAGCTCAGAACAGTGGAAACTCACCTTTTCACCTTTCAGAATTTTCTGGACTTGTTTAAAAATAGTTGGTATTTTTACCTGGATTTGCTGACCGAAGTAGTCACTTTCAGAGTATAGTCCATGCTTTTTTAAGAGCGCTCTAGCTTTATTCCAGTTGAAGTTGGTATCTCTTACAATGAAGGGCGGAAGCTGTCCGCCATTCTTGTTAAGATTTACTGATTCCGGTGGAATTTCATCTATTTTTCCATCATCAATGGGTGCTGTTTCCATGGATTCTGGTTCAGCGATGCTGGGATCATCTATGGGCGAATTAGGGTTCGTTGCGGCTGCTTGGAGTGGTGCCGGCTTTCTGATTGGTTGCTTTCGGAGTCTCCGGGTGGTATCTCCTCTGGGAGCGCAGTCGTCAGAGTCCGAACTGGCATCTAGTGATTTATATTTCGTAAAATCTTCTTCAGACTTTCCTGGGCTCTACGCTCTTCTGACATTAGCTTTAATATTAGGACGGGGAGGAAAATCATTTTTCATGCTGTTTGCTGATGGGGGAACCGCAGGAGTAGCAGGAGAATCATTAGAACCATCCTCTGGTTTGTCATCTTTTTAGTGGTCTGCACTCATCATTGGCAAGCACCCTAAATTTGCAGAACAGGGCCAAGTCACGAGCTTCTCTTTCAGTCAGATAGCCTCTATCTTCCTGAATCATATGTAGGTTCGTGATTTCCGTAACCTATGAAGTCGAAAAATCGATCCATTTGTGAAAATAAAACTGTATGATTCTTGCTTTTTTGACGTGTCCTGACCTAGACATAAGTTTTTGAATAATAGTTCTGAAGCATCCTGTATATGATGTCCTTTATAAAGATAAACAGCTATTTCACTAATGATATTACTTTCGTACGAGACATTTCTAGAAGCGCAGGCATTAATTTTTACTTCAGATGGTGTGAGAATTTTCCAAATCGTTGTTTCAGAATATAAATGATATGCTCTAGGGACTGTAACTTAGGTACACTGCGCAAAAAAAAAAAGGAGGAGATAGTTCTATATCTCCCGTAAAACAATATAAAGAGCACATTTTTGACAAATGAATCAAAAAATTATTTTGCATATCTCTAGACCAGGGCTTCTGAATCTGGGAAGAATTTCCCTTAGCAATTTGTTTCTTAATTTCAAGGGGAATGCAATCACCCTTTTATTTAACCGTTCAGTATTTAGTTTATGACAGTAAAAATCTACTTTAATTCAAGAATTAGCATTCATTGACATTTTCTATGTTTTTTGTTGTTTAATTAATAAAGCACATTAAAAATAATCTATATCTGAATAAATGCATACGTGATTTTTCAAGTTCTGGAAAAAAGATGAGGGAGGAATGAACTAACAGTGGTAAAGGGGTCCATGGGGCAAAAAAAGGTTGAGAAGCTTTTCTCTAGACGTACAATGTTTTTTGTTTTAACAAAATTAAAGTTATGAAATAAATTTTTACTTACGTTGACCCTAAAACTAAGGAGAAAAACTTATAATTTTTTTAACTTATTACGTGCTCCGTCCCTACGCCCTACGCGGAGAGGGAGGGACGTTCCGTGGAGGTCTTTTCAAGAGAAACTGACTCGTATCGTCGTTGCACATGAAAAAACCCACGAAAACGCCCATGCAGCGAGCCCGTTCGCCGGGACTCGAATCCCAGATTGAACTACCAGTATTCAACGGCTTTTGCCGCTTGGCCGCTTGTGGACCAAAAATTATCTTTAATACACGAAACCAAACTAACAGAATTATTCAATTTGTACAAATAAATTCCTTAATTCATTCCTATTGAATTAACATAAATTAGTAGTCACGTTCTATCTAAATAAGTTACTTGAATGATAGAATTTACTAGAACTTCAAAAGGCCGTTCCCACAGGGGTTTTTTTGAGCTTACGAACACAACTGACGTAACCGACCTATCTCGAAAACATGTGGGTTTTTTTTCCCCCTTAGGGCAGCAAGTTGAAAAATCTGAACTGCAGGCATGGCGGAGCTAGTCGACACATGAATCTGACTCTGTTAGCTCATAAACTCCTATGGGAACGGTCCTTAAAGAGACTTAGTAACAACAACAGGAATGCCAAAGGAAGGACTCCGTTATTACCATGCTCCTTCGTTATTGCCTTCCTCCTTAGTACCTTGCTCCTTCAAAGAGCCGCATTACATAGAGTAAGTGCCCAAACTTTCAGAGGCTATGGGTCCGGGAGGATGCCACGCCACCCGATCAACCCAAGGGGACTTTACATGCCAGACATCATCCATCGCCAAGCATTGACCGGGGGCGCCACCCCCTGGACAGCCCTTCATTATCAAACCATGTAACGTTCCCACATCCAAGGTCACGGGCTTAGCAGGGACCTATAAGCCGGAACAGCCTCCGAATATACAAAATGGTTTTTGCCTACGCTTTCGCCTGCTTGAGCTGCGATTCGCATAATTGACCTACGCAAATTGCAGATTACTCAAAATAAGTTTTTACGACTGAGTACCCGTGCTCATCGCTATGTCTCCAACGATACACTCCATAAAGACCTGCACATTGAGATTGTAGATAAATTTCTCCATAGAATGAACGGCAACTTCTTCAAAAAGGCCCGGACTTGTTCCCACCTGGGACAGCTTAATGTTTTCAATTATGAAATTCTCGATTATGGACTCTGATATTAGACCCCTCGCAACCCACCTCACCCGTGACTCAAACTTTCCTACCTAATTTTTGTACATATTCATGTATATATTGCTTTACCTTATTTTATCCTTTATGTATCTGGTACTCAGTAATATTTTATTGTAACTTTTTCCATTTATCTTTTAACTTGTATGTTTGTTTAATTTGTCATGCAGTGTATTTATTTATGATTGCTAAAATTATCATGGTCTTGTCTTTGCCTTCAAGCATAGCGCAGACATGCCTCTCAGTTGGCCCTCACTGCTCCGATTCGTTGTATCCTCCTCTGTCTTTGGCCGTTTTCGGACTGTGACTCCTGGTCACCCCCCTTTACCCATTTCAGACCTCCACTCTACTATGTCCGGCATTTTCTAACGTCATGTGCTTTCATGGCCTTGCTTATCATCGAGCCGGAGACGTCGCGCCTTGCGCGATATTCCGGCAATATTGGTGCGGATAAGGATAAGGATATACGATGGCTCTAGTCCTGTGAAGATTGATTATCTACCCTGGAGGCCGAACCTGTCTGGACATAGGTCCAGCCCGGTGCCTGGAAGAACCTCGGGTCTCCTTTCATAAATGGTGTCGGTTCCAGAAATTCCGCCCAGTCGAACCCAACAACAGAAGAAGGGTTAAAATACCCTTTTGTTTTAACTCACATATATTCGTAGATGGCCCCACATGGGCGTACGAATAGCCAGTACTTATGGCTTTAACTTAAAAATAGAAAACGTAAAATTAAACTAATTCTAATTTAAACAATCAGCCGAAACTACACAGAGCTATTTAAGTCGTAGTTGGTTTTTGGCTAATATCACCAGCGTAGATTAAAAGGCACTTAATATGCGCGGCGTAAAATAGCAACCTTTAACTAGTAATGAACAACGTGGCCAAAGGCAGAACACTCTCTGTCTGAAGTAGCTCAGACCTCAGCTTAAATATTAGTTTCTACCCTACGTGAACTAATACAGTTCACGCATAAAGCGTGAAACTAAAAACTCATTCCGGCAGAAAAACGCGGGTAGGAAATGAAGGGTGTAAAAGAAAAGGGTGTTTCCAAAACAAAAATTAACTGTTAGGGAAATAAAATAAAACCCCACAATGTAAAATAGCAAAATTAATTGCATAACAAATGTTATTAGATGTTTGCCCTTACCACTTGTAATAGCTTTCTTATTTAAATAAATAAAATAAAAAAATCTACTTTATTAACGTAAATAAATTTACTATTTTAAAAGTATCCGAAGTCCACCAGTGGCGGAGAAGGCAGAAACACTAATCATTTGGCCAGGCTTTCGAATCCAGGACTTAGCTGCACGGGTGTTTTGTAGCTCCACCGTGAAGGCTCAAGTGCTTTGCCATTTCGAACTAAACAAAAAATTATAGAAATAAATAAATAAAACAGTGATATGTTATTATTATTATTTACGTTTTCCGCCATAAGGCACTACACAGGAGGAAGGAATGCCTTTGTTTATGTGAGTATCGTTTGCTTCATTTTATTGTTGCAAACAGCGTAAATTCCTTTTGCTTTTCTTCCTTTAGTTTTGAACTTTATGTGTGGCAACAAGATAATTGATTGATAGAATTGTGTTTGTGACAGCCATGTAGAATGGCTCGCTTATTTTGTATCAATTATTTTGCATCGCTGACAAGTGTAATTTAATAAAAGTGTAGGAATACAGTCCATTTGTTGATTGATTATAGTTTGTGAAACATATTAATTTAATAGAACACATATTGGTTGGTCAAAAGTCTAGCCGGAGAGCTAGTGAAGATAGTGACTGTTCTAAGTGTATTCTAACAACGCAAATATGCAGATGGTTTGTGAAAATTATCCACTTTGTGAGGTAAGTGGATTTTGAACAAAAATTCGTTTAATTTATTGTTAAATTTTAAGAACAATGTTGTAATACAACATAGAATTCGATTTCATTTTAATAATAGTGATTTAAGAACAATTTCTGTTTTTGAATTGATCAACTATGAGTGAACTTATAACTTTTAAAACAAAAAGAGCGGTCTTACGCAGGAGTGTTACTAATTATGTAAAGAAAATTGAAACTATTTTAACTGCAGATGAAATTAATTTAATAGAACTAGAGGAATGTGTCGAATTATTGAAACAAAAAGAAACTGAGTTAAGGAAGCTTGATTCTGAAATCGAAAGTTTAATTACAGATACTAAAGAATTAGAAAACGAAATAGATAATGTTCAGGAGTACACAGATAAAATTTATTTGTGGAAATTTAAAGGTGAAAAAATATTAAAAAATCAAAATAATAAAAATAATTCTAATAGTGTAATTTCAGAACAGGTTCTTGACAATATTAAATTACCCAAGTTAACATTACCGACTTTTGGTGGTAATATTACAGAATGGATAGCTTTTAAAGATCTTTTCAGTGCTTGTGTAAGAAATAATACAAATTTATCTAATGCTCAAAAATTGCAGTATTTGAAGGCTTCTTTGAAAGGTGAAGCATATCGCATTATTCAAACCATTCAAATTTCGGATTGTAATTTTGAAATAGCATGGAATCTGTTAGACGAAAGATATTCAAATAAGAGAGAACAAATTTTTGCATATATTAAACGTTTTTTAAGTTTACCAACTATTCAAAATGAATCAGCATTTGCTATTTTAAATTTAGTTGACAATATTAATGAAATAATTCGTTCTTTAGAAGTATTGAATCAAACCATTGATAATTTTGGTGACACTTTAATGACTTATTTAACTTTGCAAAAATTAGACCCTGCTACAAAATTATGGTGGGAACGTCAGTTAAAATCTAATGAAATTCCAAAACTTACGACTTTAATTGAATTCCTAAAAAACTATGCAAGAACACTTCAAAATAGCAAATCAACAAGTAATAAGGTACCTAAATCTGTGTTTCAAAATAAGAATAATGTTCTGGTTGCTACTTTGGGTTGTGGTTATTGTAAAGAAGATCATAGTTTAGCCAAATGTTCGAAATTTCTAAATTTATCGGTTCAGCAAAGGATAGATTTTGTAAAATCTAATCGTTACTGTTTTAATTGTTTATCTAATATGCACTTGCTCAAAAAATGCAAGAGTTTAAATACATGTCAACATTGCTTTAAGAAGCATCACAGTATTTTGCACATTGTAAATAATTCAAAGAATAAAACTCAGTTAAACAGTATATCTCTGCCTACGCAATCTATCATTAAAAGAGATGAATTAACGAGTCCTAAGGACGTTTCAGCCACAGTTTGTGCCTCTCATTATGATTCGAATGCAAAAGGTAATCAAACCAGTCACATTTTATTGTGTACTGCTTTAATAAAAGTTCAAAATTCTAAGCAACAATTAGTGAAGTGTAGATGTTTATGTGACACTGGATCTCAGAGATCATTTATTTCAAGGGATTGTGTGAAGAAATTAGGATTACGAGTGAAAGATAATTCCATTTCTGTATCATGTTTAGGAGAATTTAATACTATAAGTAATGGGGAAGTCGATTTAGTATTCACTTCTCATTTTAAAAGTGATATTCGTGTATCAACATCAGCGTTTGTACTGGACAAGGTGACAGATAACATTCCCTATGTATCTTTGCCATCAATCATCTTCGATAACTTCAGTGATTTACAATTAGCTGATCCATTATTTTACAAGTCACAACCAGTTGACATTTTATTTGGAGTAAATGTATTTCTGCATTTAATGACGGGAGAAATTGTCAAACGTGGTCCTGATCTACCATTTGCTCTAAATTCGAGGTTGGGATGGATAATTTCGGGTACTACAAATTTTGAATCTACAAATTTTGAGCCAGTATATGTAAATCATTTGAATACAAACACAGATGAGTTAGTAAATTCTTTCTGGGAGTTAGAAAAGTTTCCAAATGTACAACCTTTAACAAATGAAGAAAAACTTTGAGAAGAACATTTTAAAAACTCGCATTTTAGAGACACATCAGGTCGTTATTCAGTTGCATTACCATTCAAACATAATAGAGATATTCTAGGTGACTCCCGTGAAGTGGCGTACAGAAGATTTCAATACTTGGAGAAGAGGCTGTTATCTATGAAAGAAATTTACAACCAGTATATTCAGTTTATGAAAGAGTACTTTTCACTAGAACACGTAGAATTAGTGCCAGACACAGATTATGAATTAGAGAATAAACACTATTATATCCCACATCACTTCGTGTTGAAGGACTCTAGCTTAACAACAAAATTGAGAGTTGTTTTCGATGCGAGCGCTAAAACAACCACAGGTGTTTCTTTAAATGATACACTAATGATAGGCCCAAAAATACAAGATGACTTAATTTGTATTTTACTAAGATTTAGACTTCATAACATTGCAATAACCGCTGATATTAAAATGATGTACAGACAGATAAAGGTCCATGAAAAAGATAAGAGATTTTCAGAGAATATTATGGAGAGATAGCCCATATAAGCAAATACAAGTTTGTCGTTTGAAGACAGTTACATATGGAACTGCAGCTGCTCCATATCTTGCAACCAAAGTTTTGAGTCAGTTAGCGATTGATGAAGGATTGAACTTTCCAAAGGCAAAGAATATAGTTTTAAGAGATTTTTATGTTGATGATATGTTAACTGGTGTAAAAGATAGTTCGGAAGGTATTGCATTGATAGACGAATTGCAACATCTGCTAAAAAGTGGTGGCTTTGAGCTTCACAAATGGTCGACAAGTGAACCGTCATTGTTAAAAACCTCTGGCTTAACAAACACAGATAGTGAAAATATTCATCGTGTAATAGAAGACAAACCATTGAAAGTTCTGGGATTGGAATGGCATCCGGACAATGATGAATTCAAATGTAATGTCGGTGTAATAGAGTATCAAAGTGTTCCGACTAAAAGAATTATTTTGTCATTCGTAGCAAAACTATTCGATCCATTGGGGTGGATAGCTCCGTTTGTAATTCTCGCTAAAATGATCCTTCAGCAATTGTGGAAATTACAGTTATCATCATGGGATGATCCTGTAACAGAAGAGATTGATCGAAATTGGAGAAATATATGTAGAGAAGTTAAACTTTTGAATTCTATAAATATACCTAGGAAAATTCTGCTACCTGATTATTTTCGATGTGAACTTCACGGATTTTGTGATGCGTCTGAAAGAGGTTATGCAGCAGTTATTTATATCAAAACTTGCAATAACTCTGACATTAATGTTAAACTCGTAACAGCTAAAACTCGTGTAGCACCATTAAAATCTATTACGATTCCAAGACTGGAATTATGTGCAGCAGTGTTATTGGCACGCTTAATTCAGTCTGTAAAAGCTGCATTAGTTATAAATTTTGATTTAGTGCAAGCTTGGAGTGATTCACAAATCGTGTTGTCATGGCTAAGGTCAGATCCTAAAAAATGGCAAGTATTCGTATCCAACAGAGTTTCTGAAATACAATCTATCTTACCACCTGAGAACTGGAGTCATGTTGATGGAAAGGAAAATCCAGCTGATTGTGCTTCACGTGGATTATTTCCTGAAGAACTATTATCTCATCAATTGTGGTGGAATGGTCCTTCTTGGTTAAAGTGCAGTGAGATTGCCTTGTCTAAAAATATTCTTATAGATGAAGAGGCATTACCAGATGCACGTAAAACAGTCTCATTTGTAGTTTCTGAACCTGTACAGGAACTTGCTATTATATCAAATATATCTTCATTTCCAAAGTTACAACGCATATTTGCTTGGATATTAAGATTCATATCGAATTCTAAAGTAGCATATCTAGAAAGAAATACGTCTTTTTTATCTAGTAATGAAATTCGAGCTGCAACTTTCTGTATTGTCCGAATAATACAGCGATTTCACTTTTTTAAAGAAATTCAATGTTTGGAGTTGGGAAAGGACTTACCTACAAACAGCAACCTCCTTAGCTTGTGTCCAATTTTAGATGACAACAAAGTGTTACGTGTAGGAGGAAGACTGAAAAATGCGCAACTATCAGAAAATGAAAAACATCCAATCTTATTACCTTCAAAACACAATCTGACAGAAATCATAATTAGACACTTTCATGTCAAATATCTGCATGCAGCACCGGAACTTCTTCTATCTTTAATTAGACAGCAATTTTGGATCATAGCTGCTAGATCTGCTATCCGAAAAGTAGTGAAATCTTGTATTACGTGTTGTAAACTTAGAGCTAAAACTGCAAGTCAAATAATGGCTGATCTACCGGAATCTAGAGTAACACAATCACGACCATTTCATCGAACTGGAATAGATTTTTCTGGACCGTTCATGATTAAACATCGTGCAGGACGTGGACAAAAATCATTTAAATATTACGTATGCTTATTTGTGTGTTTTGTAATCAAGGCAGTACATCTTGAAGTGGTAGAAGATTTGTCAACAAAGGCATTTTTAAGTGCATTGAAACGATTTATTGCAAGAAGAGGGAAACCATTTGAGATTTATAGTGACTGCGGTACTAACTTTAAAGGTGCAGACAAAGAAATCAGAAAATGTTTTTTGCAATGTAAGCAAAATCAAGAAATTCACAAATTTTTGTCTTTAGAGGAAATAAAATGGATATTCAACCCGCCATCATCTCCCCATTTTGGTGGACTATGGGAATCGGCAGTAAAGTCAATGAAATTACATCTAAAAAGGACTGTTGGTGATACTGTGCTGACCTATCCGGAATTTCAGACCTTGATAGCGCAGGTTGAGGCTTGTCTCAACTCTAGGCCATTGTGTCCAACATCGGTTGATCCAAATGATTTAACTGCATTAACACCTGGTCATTTCCTAATAGGAACGTCTTTAACTGCCATACCTGAACCAGACCTAAATTATAGTTCCTTCAATCACATTGACAGATGGCATGTGAGACAGTTTATTTTTCAACACTTCTGGAAAAGATGGAGTCGAGAATACCTGTCTCAGCTTCAACAAAGACCTAAATGGCAAAAATGTCAAAACAATTTAGAAGTCAATGACTTAGTCCTCATCAAAGAAGACAACCTTCCGCCTCTTAAATGGAGGTTAGGGAGAATAATTGCTGTTCATCCGGGCTCAGATCAAAGAGTCAGAGTTGCTAGTATTAAAACTGGTCATGGTGTCATAAAACGACCAGTCGTGAAATTGTGTCCTCTTCCTATTCAGACTAAAAAAACTATGAACTGCTTCGCATATAATATTTTGTATTATTTTTTCTTATGTTTATCTTTATTACAGACTAAGAAGTTTCAAAATGCTCCAACTGTTGAAATCCCCTGGGATTTCAACGAGGGCCAGGATGTTGATGTGAGTATCGTTTGCTTCATTTTATTGTTGCAAACAGCGTAAATTCCTTTTGCTTTTCTTCCTTTAGTTTTGAACTTTATGTGGCAACAAGATAATTGATTGATAGAATTGTGTTTGTGACAGCCATGTAGAATGGCTCGCTTATTTTGTATCAATTATTTTGCATCGCTGACAAGTGTAATTTAATAAAAGTGTAGGAATACAGTCCATTTGTTGATTGATTATAGTTTGTGAAACATATTAATTTAATAGAACAGCCTTCATGGAGGATTTTCTAAAATAACCTGACTCATATTAACCCGTTACACATCGGGAAAACCACGAAAACCCCCATTCAGCCAGCCCGTTCGCGGGATTCGAACCTCGGACCTAACTACCAGTGTTCAGGGACTTTACCGCTCGACTACTGGTGGGCAAAACAGTGATATGGATACGGATAATGGAGAAATGTGGTGGACACCCATTGTTTAACGATTGGCAATGTGGGTATTGTCCAGCCACACTAGATATCCAGACAAATTACACCACACAGGACTTACAGGGGATCCTGCCAGGTGTTGCTTGCAATGCTTTGTATTTTATCAGACCGCGGGCAGTGCCTTTCTTTTTCCCTTAAATATACATTGGTGTTTTTACAGTTGGTGCCTTTCGCACTTCCGTGCTATGGAGGGCAGCTCCAGGTCTGCTTGCATACTATGATTTAAGTAATAGCTTTGTAATATTATTCTAGGTTGTGCTGCATAGCTCAGTGTCTCTTGTGGACACTAAGCTCATTATAATTATGATTTTTTTCGGAGATGGATGTTCTTCATAGCGTATCTAATAAAGGGAGTCACTTCACTCTCTGAATTCAGGACTTTTAGATGATGTTTAGCTGTAAGGGGGCATTTGAATATATAATGGTCGGGGCTGCCTCTTTCTCCACATGCACATTGACCTGAAGTTGCTAGTTTCCTTGCATAGAAGTACGTAGGAAAAGGGCCATGCCCTGATGAGAACCACGTTATTTCTCTAGTTATTAAACTGGGAGCTGTGCCTACTTTTGGGAACAACTGATAAGTCCTTCTTTGTTCGGCGTTGTCCCACCAGTTCTGCCATTCAGCTTTAGATTTGGTGGTTAAGATTTTTTTAAGGTGCGAGCCAGGCCATGGTACTGATAAATTTTGTGCATTTTGACTCCTAGCTGCTTCTTTGGCTAAGATGTCAGCCTCCTCGTTGCCTTTTGTCCCTGCATGTGCCTTCAGCCAAGTGACAAAGAAGTGCTGATTTTGTGATGCTGAAGTTCTTTCTGTAATCTCCTGGATTAATTTTGATCGGTGGCGGGGGTTTGCGATGGCATGCGTCGCTGAAAGACTGTCTGTAAAGATATGTGCTTCTTTTAGGGAGTTTGTGATGCTGTATTTTATTGCTTCAAAGAGCGCTACTGATTCCGCTTATAATACACTATTCTGTTGATCTAGGTGGAACTTCTGTTCTGTTGTCGAATTGGGATCTAGGTAGATTTTGATTGCGCCGCCTTTACCTTCTTCTAGGCCGGAAGCGTCTGTAAAGAGTTGGGGGGAATTTCTTTTCCCTTAGTACTTCTTTTTTCAGGCTTAATGTGTTATTATTTTTCTTTCCTGGGTGGTGTTCATATGGGTGCGCCTGTGTCTCGTAATTCTCTGCTAAAAGTTCTAATGATTTGTAATGGCTCTTCTTTCGTAGTTGTAGTACTATTGTCTTATGGAATTCTCGTTCAGCGCCTATAAAAAGTGGAATGCTGTTAGCGATTTGGAAGAGTGCCGCATTTGATGTTGTTCTGTAGTTTGCTGTATAGTTAAGAAAGGAAGGGTCGCTGGATTGCATGAAGCTTTTTTTGCTTTCTTTTTGTCATTGGTTCTGCCATATGGCTGCTCCGTATAGGGCAATCTTCTCGATTACTGTATGGTAGATGAGGTGTTGGATTGGTCTGCTCATTCCCTATCCTATTCCGTTCATTCGCTTTAGATTGGTTGCTATTTTGGAGGTCTTGCTTTTAATGTAGTCTAGATGGTCTGTAAAGTTAAGTCTTTTATCAATGATGACACCCAGGTGTTTTAGGGAGTTAACAATTTTTATTTTAATTCCTTCTATTTCGAATCTTGGAAGTCTTGTTATCTTTTGTGAGGGTTTGTGGATAATTAGGGCACGTGATTTTTCTTGATAAATTACTAGTTTTTGTTGTTTGCAAAGAGAGTTAAAAATTTCTAATGTGCTGTTTACATTTCTTTGTAACTCATCTCTGGAGCTACCACTCACAACAAAAGCTACATCGTCCGCAAAAGCGGTGCATTTTGAGTGTTGGGACCATTTGTGCTTTATGACTTTGTCAAACGTCAGGTTCCAAAAATCTGCTGTTAAGCAGGACACTTGTGGGCAGCCTCTGACTTGTACTTTTTCAATTGTACGGTTGTTATTTATAATGACGCTGTGTCTGTTGGTGAAGTAATCTTGAAAAATTTTGTAAATGTTTTTTGGACAGTTCATGTCTTTCAGTGTGCTTAAAACCTCGGGCCACCAGAGGGAATCAAAGGCCTTTTGCAGGTCTAGGCATAGTACAGCCGAGTGCATATTCTTTATTTTATTTCCTATTACCTGCTCTAGAACATCATTGATTGCATATATAGTGCTCATATTCGGGAAGAACCCGAACTGGTACGGGCTTGCTGTGTTGGACTTACTTATGTGATGCCTGAGGCGGTTCGCTAGGGCTCTCTCAAGTACTTTCCCTATTGCGGGAAGAAGGTTTATTGGGCGATAAGAACCTGGGTTTGATGCATTCTGGCCATTTTTATTAAAAAGAACTATCTGGCCGATTTTGAAACTTGTTGGAAAGAGGCTTGTTTCTAGACATTTATTCATTAGGTTGAAAAATATATAAGGAAAGTTCTTGTGCAGGATCTCGATGAGTTGGTTATCAATCCCGTCCGGCCCAGGTGCTTTTTTGTTTGGCAGGATCTTAATTATTTTTGAAATTTCAAAGGAAGAGAATGGAATATAGTCATTTGTTTCTGGGGGTGGCTATTGTTTCTTCTGATACTCTGAAGTGGTGAGTCTTCATCTGGGGAATCATGAAGGAAACAGCATCCATTATTTTCTTGATGCATTGGGTTGTTGCATCTTCCTGTGAGTTGTTTTCGTTGATGTAGTTTGGGATAACAATGATATAGTTCATTGTTCATTGGCAAAGTTTATATAGTTCATTGGCAAAACAGTGATATAGGTCACTATTCTTCTGTAACATGTAAATCAACGAAAACATCAGAAACATGTAAATAAATGACTACCTAGTTTAATTTCACTTGGCCTAGAAACGATTGAGATAAAAATGATATGGATAAAGGAAATTTCGGAATCTAGAATTCAGATCACTGAAGTTCTACTGCATGAAAAAAATTTTAAAACGAACAATAAAATATTAAATTGTATCTTGGATTTCTGACCACAAAGATGCAACAGATTTCAGAGTATGCTTACATTATAAAAGGAAGTCTAATCCCATGAGTGCGCATAATAACAATCTAGAATATACTTCATGAAAAATAATACTATTTTTTCTTCTAAGTGACACATGATCTGTTTTTTAAAACATATATATTATTAGGCACTTTTAATGGTATTAGGATTTTGATAAAAGATTAATTTTTGACATATAATTTGTTTTATAGGCATCAACCTAGCCATTTCCATGCTGCCGTTTCGAAAATAAATACCACAACCTGATATCATGGAATACAAAATCAATATTCATAAAGAAAATTCTAATTTTTTTCCTTTTTATCCTAGAAATCTCTTTAACAAATGTTGGAACTATAAAAAGAATTCAAACAATACTGGATGTCTGCAACAATTTTATACATTGAAAGCCACAGAGGTCTTCACAAAGAAATTTCGAGAAGTCTAGAAAAGTTTAGAGTTCCAAAGTAATTTTTGAAATTTCGCATTGTTAAGGAATAGTTTAAAAACAGCCACAACAAGAATGTAAAACACTACTTAAAATATGCTAAATACAAACAGACTCCTTCCAGTTGTACAGTAATATGCTTTTGCGAGACTGAATTGGAGTATGAACTACGGAAAAACACACTAGACTATCCGGCTAGGTTGACAGAACATCCAGTTTTATATTGACCTGTTTACACTTCACACACATGTACATGCATATATATATATGTATATATATTATGTGTATATATAAAAACACACACTCGTGTGCAAAATTAAGAGAATTTTCACATGTAGTCGAATTTTTGAAAAAGTAATAGACAAATTTTTATAAAATTTGATATGAATATCCATTTCTAACAGAGAAAGCGATCTAAAATTCAAAAGTCATTTTATGTACGCATGATTCTCAGTAAACCTCTTAGAGCAGGGATATCAAAAATCAACATAGTGATAACGAACTGCAAATAAGTCCAATATGGGACTAAGGTCCCCTCTCACAACCAGACAGGTCGCAGAGCGTGACGGTATAGCTGACGGGAGGCAGTTGAGGAGTCCTTGTGGCAGCCGACCCCCCTCTGTAGCAAGGCAGTGTTAAACTCCAGGATGACGAAGTGAAATAGCCCTCTTAAAAGAATCCCAGGCATGGCTGTATAGGATTAAGGCCAGAAGACCTAGCTGGCTAATCCATGCGCCAATATCCTCACGTTCCAGGTATTTGTCAACCAGCTGACCCCTGTGTGGACGTTGGCGTCCATTAACAGGAACCCAGCACCAGCTGCGCCCCTGAAAAGTTGAATATGAGACTCTAAGGTCTTCTCCGTATACTTCATAGCTTGTGATAGCCTTTTTCAAACACATGCGGGAGTGTGCGCCCGTCCTACATGACTCCTGCCCAAACCATTACATCTCCACCACTGTTATGACCCTCTTTCCTGATGAGGTATCGTGTTCCAGGCTCTCTCTAGATACAGATACTTCGAGAATCAATGTCCAGGCTGAATCTTGACTCATCTGTAAAAAGCACTGTGCTCCATGGAAGTTTGGTCCAAGACGCATGCTATCTGCACCATGCTAAGCGCGCTTTCTTGTATGCTACAGTGCGGACGCAAACAGCTGATTTTTGGCATACAATAATATCTCATGAAGACATTACACATCTCAGAAGTATACAGCTCACGTGAGAGCTGTGAGGTATAATAATCCGATGTCGCCGCGTTAAAAGTATCAATTAACGATACTCATTCATTGTTGGGGCCCCACCAGCGGCCGAGCGGTAAAGTCGCTGAACACTGGTAGTTCGGTCCGAGGTTCGAATCCCGCGAACGGGCTGGCTGCATGGGCGTTTCCGTGGTTTTCCCCATGTGTAACGTGTATACGAGCCAGTTTCCCTTAGAAAGTCCTCCACGAAGGCATCCCTCCCCTTAGGCAGATAGCCCTCGAGGCTTTGCCGTAATCACACACACACACACACACACACACTGTTAGGTGTTTTGCTTGTGGTAAATCACACTCAGTTATTTTGTGTCCGGACATTAATAATGAAACTGAACTTCCTACAGAAAATCAGAGTTGTAAAAGTGAAAACTAGAAATGGCATACTGATTCGTCCTATACGTAAACTGTACCCTCTAGAAGTGTGTTCCTGTACTAAGGATACCATTATTTGATTTTTGATTTTCCTTCTGAAAATCAAAAAGGTGGGAGTGTTGTGAAACTGATTAGCTGTATCTAACAAATATTAAAAACAAATCTCTTCATTTTGATGTACGAGACACAGATGGCATTGGCTGTCATTGAAGTAGGAAGAAAAAAAGATTTTTCCCTTTTCGACCTCGTGACGTGAACTGATTAAGTGTGTAACAATTGTCTTGAAATTTTTCTGGCCCCGAAAGTTATTACACACTTAATCAGTTCACGTCACGAGGTCGAAAAGGGAAAACCCTTTTTTTCTTCCTACTTCAATGACAGCCAACGCCATCTGTGTCTCGTACATCAAAATGAAGAGATTTGTTTTTAATATTTGTTAGATACAGCTAATCAGTTTCACAACACTCCCACCTTTTTGATTTTCAGAAGGAAAATCAAAAATCAAATAATGGTATCCTTAGTACAGGAACATACTTCTAGAGGGTACAGTTTAGGTATAGGACGAATCAGTATGCCATTTCTAGTTTTCACTTTTACAACTCTTACACGTCCATCTCTGCTTGTACAAAGTTCTTGGACACGAGCAATTGGCCAGTTCACTCTTTTAAGGTTCTCACAACCTATTAGCACGATGTCTCCAACTTTTAATTCACAGTCCGTCTGTCCATGCTTTTGTACTAACTGTCCAAGGTACTCCTTGCTACGAAATTGTTCTCGAAGTTCCAGGCAGAAACGCTGACGAGCCAAGAGTTTATTTCGATCTAAAGCATCCAAATCTGCTGTACCTGAAACCTTAATGTCCTGTAAGAACATGGAAGGCGTTAATTGTAGAAGATCCTTAGAGTCATTTGACACATAAGTTAGTGGTCGACAGTTTATTACGGCTTCCAGATCACAGATGACGGTGAGTAACTCTTCGTAATTGACTGCAGCTTGTCCTAAGACTCTCACAATCAAATTCTTGGCTGTGCGGATTAGACGCTCCCACCATCCGCCCCACCAAGCAGCAGTGGGCGGAATGAACTTCCAAGTGATGGGATGCAAAGTTTCCTGAGCAATTACCTTTACCCAGTCAACCTTTTTCAGCAATGCAGATGTACCGACGAAATTTGTGCCGTTGTCTGAATAAACTGTAGATGGCCGACCTCTTCTGGCTATGAACCGACGAAACGCTTGAATGAAGCATTCGGTACTTACGGATGTCACTAGTTCCAAATGTACACATCTATATGCAGCACACGTAAGCAGTACTACCCAGGTTTTGTTTTTATTTTTGAGAATCAGAGGGCCACATAAATCTATGCCGGTAACTTCAAATGCGAAAGCATCTCGAACTCTGTCTAATGGTAATTGAATGGGTGCAGTAGTTGGAGGTTTTGCTGAAAATCGTTTACAACGGACGCACTGTTTCACCACCGATCTAATTCGGCGTCTTGCACCAATGATCCAGAATTCTTCTCTAATTATAACAGTTAATGCTTGTACGCCGGCATGAGAATGCTTTAAATGGTAATCTCTAATTAAACAGTCAACAATATAATGCTTAGAAGGTAATAAAATCGGGTACCGGAATGCATAAGAATCATCTCGTTCGGTGATTTTTGTTTTTACTCTTCTTAAGCCACTCTGATCTCGTACGGTCAAAAGACCATTGATGGAGTCTCCAGTCTCTGGAAAACTCTCCCCCTGAACAAGTGAAAGAAGTATAATTTTAGATTCCTTTATCTCGAAAGCAGACAGAAAAGGCTCTTTATTTACAATTTTCTTTTGACAATTTTTGATAAATCTCTTTATCCAACCTAAAACTCTTAACATTTTTGAAAATTTATAGAACTTCTCACACCACTTAACTTTATCCGCTTTTGTAGTTATACTAAGATTTACATTTAAATTTATGCCTTTCCTGCGCTCTGAAAAAACTAAAGTTTCATTTGGCTTAACCTCTAATTTTGGCCAGCTATCTCTAGGGTCTTTGAGCCAAACAGGCCCTCTCCACCAATTTAATTCGAAAAACTGAAGAGGGGAACAAGCACGAGAAGGTAAATCAGCTGGGTTAGAATGACCCTGTACATATGACCACTGATTTGCTTTAGTGAAAGCGCAAATTTCCTTCACGCGATTGCCCACAAAAGTCCCCCACGCATCATTTCTTTGAATCCAAGATATGGCCGTGGTGGAATCGGTCCAAAAATATTTCGGGATGTCATCCAATGTAAGAGCTTCTGTCACATATTTGGAAAGACGCACGCCCAAAAGACAGGCCATAAGTTCTAGACGGGGAATAGTAAGTTCTTTTAAGGGTGCGACTCTTGACTTAGCCATTACAAAACTGACTAATGTTTCTTCTTTAGTTTCGCATCTCAAAAATATTACCGTGGCATAAGCATGCTGGCTAGCATCACAAAATACATGAAGTGTCCAGGAACTTCTGTCTCCAAAACCTATACGTCGCGGTATTCTCAACTTATTCAAAATTTGTAATTTATTATACCACCTCGAAAATTTACTTTTGATACTATCTGGTAATGGAGTATCCCAGTCTGCTTTTATCGCCCAAATTTCCTGTAGCAGTAACTTTGCAGGCAATAAAACAGGTGTCAAGAAACCCAAAGGATCAAACATAGTCTGCGTTACTGACAAAACCTCTCTTTTAGACAAATTATCCGAAACCAATACAGTCTTAATTTCAATATAAAGGTTATCTTCTATTCTGTCCCACATAATTCCTAAAACTGATACAGAATTCTCCATTGTGGACTCAGTGCACAAAGTACTTTGGGTTAGTTCCACATCTTTTTCTACTGGGCCATAGGTCCACATACGTAAGTCCATTTTTGCTTCAGCTAATATTTCAGTAGAAGATTTCACAAAATTCACAAGCTCCTTTTCGTTATCAACAGAAGTCACACAATTATCAATATAAAAGGATTTATTTATTTTCTGAGCAATAGAACTTTGTTCCTTTGGTACTTGTGCCAAATGAACTGAAATAACCGCTCCTAATAGAAAAGGGCTAGACTTTACTCCAAAAACTACCCTCGTATGGCGGAAAACCTTCAGTACATTTTCTTTCTCCCACCATAAAAATCTTAAAAAGTCCCTATCTTCTTTCCGTAATTCAATCTGTAAAAATGCACGCCGGATATCAGAGGTTACGCCAATGCATTTTTCTCTAAATCTTAACAAAATTGAAGGGATTTCTTCTATTAAATTTGGTCCTTTTACTAAGTAATCATTAAGGGAGGGCGATCTATTAACTTTACATGATGCGTCAAAAACAGGTCTTATCTTAGTTGAGACACTGTCTGGTTTAAATACTGGGTGATGCGGTAAGTAGTGCCCTTTATAATTCAGTTCATTGTCTGGTACTATTTCAATTATACCCTCCTCCATCCATTCATTAAAAATTCTATCATATTCTTCATATTTATGTAAAGACTTGAGTTTTCGGGTGACACTGAACAATCTTTTTTCTGCTACATGACGATTTGATGGCAATTCTGCGTTATATACTAACCAAGGTAATCCGACACAATAACGACCATCTTCGTTTCTGGAAAGAGAGTTTAAAAATTGTTCGTGGGCAATTTCTTCCTCAGCAGCATTAGTTGAATTCTGGTGAGCATCTAATATTCCGATCGTTTCTAAACTCCAAAGATCGGAGATTTTAAAGTCGTGACCCACTAAACTTGCACACAAAATGGAAGCGTCTTTATCTTTGTGATTAACAAATTCCTCCGATACACCACAAACTGTCCAACCAAGTTTTGTACAAACTGCTGTTAGTACTCCTTTTAATTGTTTTACTGATCCCGTGAGAATTTTTCCATAAATATCACTACCGATGAGCATTTCTATTTTTGGACAATCTGCTCCCAGATCCGACAACCAAATGTTGTTTCGTTTTAATTCTTTTAATATTGGACCCTTGGGTACCCGAGGTATATCCCCACATATTATGTCTTGATCTAAAAATTCAAATTCTAGATCTGAATACTTACGCGGACTGGCTGAACATAATTTTACCAAATATTTGTTATGCATCTTTGCCTCTGTTCTGGCACATCCAAATAAAGTAAGAGCAACATTTTCTTTGGAAATAATTGGTAACCCCAATTCAGTGGCTAATGATTTCAAAATATACGATTTCTGGGAACCACAATCTAAGAGTACTCTAACATCTTTATGCTTTTTGACACCAGCTACTCTTACGCGTAAAGTCATTAAAGCTACGTCAGCGGTACAAGTTTGCCTGGCTGTAGCCGTATGTATGTTGTCTATTTCTGATTTTTCTGTAGGAAGTTCAGTTTCATTATTAATGTCCGGACACAAAATAACTGAGTGTGATTTACCACAAGCAAAACACCTAACACACACATTCATTGTTGTGGATCTTGGTCGACCTTGTTCAGCTGTATCTCGATATGGATCCAGTGTCCTAAAACTGTTTCCACAACTTACAGACGACAGTGGGCGTTATTTCAACTCTGTAGCAACCTGCGCTTGTGATTAGCCTACCTCCAATCTACTGAAAATACTCCATCTCATTCCGTCATCCGGCCCACCAGCGGCCGAACGGTAAAGACAATGAACACTGATAGTTCGGTCCGAGGTTCGAATCCCGCGAGCAGGCTGGCTGCATAGACGTTTTCGTGGTTTTCCCCATGTGTAGCGTGTATACGAGCCAGTTTCCCTTAGAAAGTCCTTCACGAAGGCATCCCTTCCCTTAGGCAGATAGCCCTCGTGTGCTTTGCCATAACTGAATAATCCCACCCCCATTCCGTCATCCACACGCTCATGGCTACTCATTTTACGTGACATTTAATAAAAATTATCCGACTCTTGCAAGAAACCAGAGAATGTCGAGAAGAAATACGAGCACATAAACCATTTGTATTTATATCCTCTCCTTTAATTAAGACCTCTCCATAATCACAGCTCCGTAGAGGCTCATGTATACGCTCCTGTATTTGACCCTAAATATTTGCATATTTCTTCGGCGCTGTAATTATAGTACCTATGGTTCAATATGTTTGGAAAGTTCAATGTTTAATTCTAATGTAGAAAAGAATGTTCTATGATTTGGAGCCCAATACCGGCGCTGTTACCGGTTTTCTGATATCCCGGAACCGAGTCTATTCCGCCTTGTTATAGCAGCCATTTTTTTTTTTTTTTTTTGTTAAATGTCAATGTTTTTCTTAAGTTTAATATGACTGGAACTTCTTAGTTTAGTGACAGAGGGCTATGTGATACTTGTTTAGGGATTGAGGGCTTATAGTATGTGTATCACGTACTACAAGTCGCGTATTTTGAATTATTGGAATTTTAATTGCCATTAATTGGCCTTTGGTTTTCGTTAGCTGGCTGGTCGCAATTGATCACTGTCCCGTCGCTTCCACAAGATGTTTGGTAAGACAAATACACTTTTTTTGCTTCATAACTTAGAGCAAAATGGTAAGAAATCTGTAACCTCATTGATGTATGAATGAAGGTTTAATTAGTTCTCGTTAGGAAAGTATATACGGAAGATATGCGTCTAGAGTTAAAGGATCAATTGGATGGCTATGGGAGGTTTTGTTGAGAGAAAACCGCTCATACCAACACCACTGAGAGCATATAGAACCACAATAAGCGCAAGGTTTTGCAAGCGGAGTCTTCGCAGTTGTCGGATGACATTTTGTATTCCATCTTTGCAAAGGTTAAGGCGTCGCAAATATCGGGATCTGAAGAAGTAGGGCTAGTTTCAGGCTATAACAGCAGTCCTCCGACGCTGACGACGAGATGTAGCCAAGAACACGAGGTAAGTACATTTGTTGTTTTTGTAATATACATTTTCGGCGTTGTTTTGGGTGACAACTTAGAAACATTAACTTTTGGCACCATTCCTGGCGTCTTAAAAATTACCAAAAACATTAAGGGCGCCCTATTGTAAACTTTAAACCATACTTTTCGTAAAAATAGGCAAAATTTGCAAATTCTCTTAATTTTGCACACCTGTGTTATATATATAGAGAGAGAAAGAGATAAAAAAGAGATAAATTACATTGAATTAATACCTTCCTATAGGAGTAAACTTGCAAATGAAAAAGAACGATATAGTCATATAATATAGCTAAAAAACTTTTGAATAATAAAAGTACATTAATATAATGCAAAAAAATTCATACTATATTAAAAAATAGTTAAAATGTTTCGGTTTTTGTCAAGCAACAGTCCAAAGAATTTTCAACAGAACCTCATTTCTGAATTATATCCGAATGCGAAACAAAACCAACTCAAACAATCAAATTTTAAAGAATTTATTTAAACTATTAAAATTAATTAATCAAATGACAATAAATCAATACAAAATACTAAGTTCTAAAAGAAATTAAAAGTTTTTCAATAATGACAAAATCCGAGATTTGAGTTTATTCATTACTTAATCCGACTCGAAATTTTTTTAATAATTTCGACGTGACTCGAAATTATTTACACACTATACAAAAAGGACCAAAAGTCAGAAAAGTGTTTTAGACATGAGGAAAATTAATTAAACCAGCAACTTGTAAAAGCAAACTGTTAAATTGCATTCAGTCATCAAGAAATATATAAATGTGAAATCCAAACCATAGCAAAACCATTGCAAAATCTTTAAATTCTGAAAATGTAGAATTGTTAAAAGTAAAAATGTGACATAATATAACATTATTCTAATCATTGATCACAATCAATTCATTCAAAAATCTTAATAAGTTGTAACTTAAAAGAGCTGCGAATTTTTTATCGGTAATAAAATAAATGATCCATTTTCTAAACTCTAGCACTTTTCTGTGAGCATATTTCTGTACCTTTGAGAAACAAAATATCATTATAAGACTAACAGACGTTCAAACAAAACAAATTTTTTAATGATATATTTATAAAACGATAAATGCAGCTTCTTTGAAGCAGCCACTTCCATGGAAAGAATAACAATAATAATAATATTCTTGTCAAATTACTGATTTTTTTTTGAAAATTCTATATAATCGGGTATGCTATTCAAATGTCAACAATATTGATGCTCTTTTTTTAATATACTGTCTATATTCATTCGATCTAACTCAGATGGTAAACCGATTAGATGTGTTAATATGTACAATTTGAATGTGAAATTGTCAAGAAAGGATGAAATCGCTGTTTAAGTTATTTCCACGTGCTACATTTTGCTTATTCAAAACTCGATCAGAAGCAGTCATTCAGCGCATTGAATGACCGTCGCAGAACTGGTATTCCAAGATTTAAGTATGCCAGGTCAAGTTAATTATATCCACAAACTCAGAATACACCTCATTTTTCTTCCTTTACCATCCCCCCATTTTGCAGAGAAAGCCTGCTAGAGAATTTCCTTGTCTTGTAATCAGATGGCCAAAGAGTTCCAAATACGAGTTCAGGCAATTTGTCATTGTGCTTTTCTAGATACCATTGGAATAGTTTGATTCTTTCGAGAATTTGTTTTATTACTTTCGAATTCCTCAGTCAAAATTTTTGTCGCGAAACCGTACAGGGCAGTGGATATTGTATTCAAGCTAAAGAGGTATTCTATAAAAATTTGATATTTAGTATCATCAATAATAAATCTGAAGAAACAGTAATGATTTACGAGCGAGATAAATATAGACAATTAGGAATTTCCTTCCCTGGCGTTCGAATTATTTAACACTTGTCGACAAAACTCGTGAGAGGCATACTATATCAATGAAATGTAAATATCGTTGTAGAATTTATTTCAAATCTATTTATGCTTTTAGTCTAACAACTAAAAATAAATTTTCCGACGCTGCTGTATATATTACATTTTATGGATTAGCATAGTTCATTTAGTATGCGCATTGGACCAATACATGATTTTCGGATACACATGATAATACATTTTTTAATACTTCATTGTGAAGCAGTTTGCTTTTGGAAACCGCGTGAACAAGCGTTCGTTGAAGGAATATTATAGATCATTTTTCTAAGTATAATATATAGTAAATCTGTTGTTTAAATTTGAAAGATTTTCTAAAATTTGAAAGATTTATTAACTTTACGCTTTTAAAATTACTATTAAATTAATTCAAATAAAAATTTTAAGTGAAAACGAGTGATAAAAAAACGAAGACATCACAATCATACTAAACAAACATACTATTCCGAAATTTAAAACGGAGATGTAAGAAATGCATTAAATTTCTGAACTCATATTCTTCGCACGAAAGATTATAGTTTTAACTCTGAAAAGCTTATTTTCAACTCTTTTGCTTCTTTCAGCTTAATATTCCTAAACAGCATCTTAAGAACTTTGGGAATTTAGTTTCAGCTTTGAAACGCAGACTTCATTACTTAAAAATTATTTCATTCGATTTTAAGACGTCAAATAAAAATGCTTTTTGTAGCTATTTTCGCAAGAACTGGTCTAATAAGAAATAATTGTTTAATAAGAAGAACCTTAGAAATATTCACCAGCTAATAAGTTTGAATTACCATATAATCCGGCGTGTAACGCGCATAAAAATGACATTTAAAACTAAAGAAAAGATGAGCATACAAAAATTAGATTTCTACACGTATCTAAGTGCTGTTTATTTAAAAGACATGACAGCTTATTAATTTAAAATTTTCATTATCGGATAACATGAAACGTCATATTCGTCTTCCGTTATATCTTCAGGCACATCATCAAATTTCGTTTCATTTTCACCATCACTGTTACTCTGATCCATAAATTCCGTTCCATCTAGATTATTAGAAATACTACATTTTTTGGCTGACTTTTGAATTACATCGGGTTTAACCTTCCGTGCTTTTATTGTCCACTCAATATTTCTAGACTGACATGACGCGTTTACCTCCTTTTGTAAATGTTTTTTTTTTTTTTTTTTTTCGCTTGTAACATCCACGTATTTCAGGGTCCTTAAAATTTTCTTAGAAAGTTTCATTGATACACACATCTAAACGCTGAACTAATGGCGTTAATCCACCTGGAATAACTGCCATACTCTTACCCTTTTTCAACAATTTCTTCGTATTATCTGTTAGATAGGAACTTAAATATAAATAAAAAATTACTTCTGGATTCTTTAAGGTAACGACCCTTTTGCCAAATATTCCTTATCCACAGTTTCGCACCGTTTTTCTCTATCCATCCTTTCTTGCGAACATGAATTAAAACACTGTTTAGGAAATTAGATCTTGGTACCGTTTTCTTTTTAAAATAACCATGGGATTTAATTTTGTACCTTTCACTAAACAAGAAAGCACTACGGCGAGGTGAGATTTTTCATTACCTGTTGTTTTATGTAAACCGATTTTGTGTTTTGTGACTTTCACACCAGTCATAAACAAATTATTTCCCTTAATCGCTATTGTCAATTAAGTCTACTATTGCTCGAAAACCTGGGGAAAATCTTCGAATGCATGACTTCAAAAAATAAGAGCATCCCATAGGTATTTTCATGTATCTTCATGAAGAAAAAGGTTGCGCGCTGGAGGGCGAAAGTATCTAAAAATTAAAAAAATGTAGTTTGAAGTTTTAGATGTGCGTCATACACCGGAATATACGCTATATATTTATGCATTTACATTCCATTTACAGTGTTGGATTTTAAATGAATAAAATTTTATAAAATGAAAAATTTGCATATTTCAAAGTATAAAGAAATAGAAATTAGAACTAATAATAAAAATCTTAAATAATTTAACATTTTACAGAATAATCATTTGGAAACATTGTTAATTAGTAATTTCGATATAGTGCAAAGATTTTGAAAATATTATAACAAAATATTTTTTCTATAATTGAATAGTTCCTCAGATTTACGCTAGGTTTAGAGGTCTTTTAGAATTTTGCGTACCACCTTCGACCACTTTTTAAAGAGACCATATTCCTAATTATAAAAGCCATATGAACAAATAATTTTACTTTCGTTGTTTCGGTATCTTATTGCAGAATATTTTCGAGATTTTAGGTGAGACTTGATTTATAGATGTCTAAAGCCTCGCGGATTTTGGCATTGTTGAAGAACAATCTAGTGCTGTATTTGCCTTAATGCAATATTTTTCAAGATTTATTAATATACATAGAAATGCCAAAACTAAACAATTAGGCATTGACCACATAATGCCTAATTAAAAAATTACTATTTTTTTAGTGTGTTTGTGTATAAAGAACGAAATAAGTTTCGAGTTATTAATCATCATTTGTGCAGCAATAAATTTTCATTTAGAACAAAGGAATCAAATCATACATAATTCTAAACTTTTGCTTGCTTTGTCCTTGATTGCTATTGGCGACGAAGCTGAATTTGTGAATAATATTGATTCCTGAAATTCGATTATCTCCAGTACATCAGACTAACTGATAATGAAATGTTATTTTATTGGACTTTATCAATAAATTATACAGATTGTTTTGACGAAACAAAACTAATCGATATCCTTTGCTCTGCAGTGAAGTTTTATACCTCGGATGGATGGATCTTTGTTCAACACGCGAAATCGAAAATAAATGAAGTTGATTAGAACAAACCTATTTTTGATTTATGTAAATAAATAGAATTAAATACAAGAGATTCGAATCTACTATCTTCGGAAGAACCAAATTTCTATATTATATAGGAACCTTGGTGTATCTACATTAGTCGGAGCGGAACACTTTCGAGTAACACGTTATTTTCTAAGCATTTATATTAAAAGAACACTATCAGTTCGACAGGGTATTGAATTCTGGAGAACAAGGTTGGCTGTCTGAACATTCTATGATTTTTCCCACTGTAATGTGTTAGTAAGTCCTCCACGAAGGCATACCTTCCCTTAGGTAGATAGCCCTCGTGCGCTTTTGCCGTAATTGAATAAACCAAACTAAACCCATTATAATGTGAATAGTAGCCATCATTCCTTCAACTTCCTCTCCGAAGACATATCTTCTGCTAAGTAAATAGCAATGGAGTACTTTGACATTTACCGTATTTAAACAAACAAATAAATGTATGAAAAAACTGAAGAAATGCTTGGTGACAATTAATAGTATTATCATTTAAAATAATCAGCACTTGTTCTTTCTTTCTTTTTTCCTTTTTTTTTATGGTGGCATGCAAAACATGAATTTAAATGTCTCATTGTATCCTATAAATAAGATTAAGTTTTAATTTCAATCAAAAGTCAAAAATTTTAAAACTTCGAGTTCTAGAAATTTGAAATTTTGTAAATAACTAAATATTTTGTTGTAAAGTATTCAGTTTTGTGAATTTCGAACATTTGTTATAAAATAGTCATCTCTCTGAATTCTAAACTTAAACTTTTTTAATGTATTTTTTTTAATCTGAAGCAGGACTCTTAAACTGATCCGAAAAACCTAGGAACAGAAAATTTTCAAGATCCCTCAACGCCCTTTTTTCTACCCAAAAATAGGATTACTGTAAAGTATAGAATATTTCCAAGTTTTCATAAGAACTGCCCGTACGGTATAGTGGTTAGGTGAGACTACTGCGGTATCGAAGGGCCGGGACTCGAATCCCAAAGAAGGGAGGCTTGTAACTGTCGGTCCCTTCATAGGAGGCAACGGTGGCTGCTTATTAAATGCCTACACACGAAAATGGCCACTACTTCTGGCCTTAGGGGTAGCGAATGTCCAATAGGCAAGAGCCTGCCATTAGATTTATTGAAAAAAAAAATATCCTAAGACTTTGGGACCAAGGCAGAAATCAAACCCTAGTTTTAAAGGGTCACTACTTAATTTTTTTCTGGTCTCAGTTTTTGGAGGTCCAAAACGCGCCTAATAAACAACACATGAGAGGTAATTATTAGTTCTTAAACTGATGACATTTTAATGGATAAGGTGATAGTTAAGTCATATTTTGCAACAAAACGAACACAAAATTGTATGACACCTCTAATTAGGTACATGCATTCTTTGATATTGTCATATTGCAATCCTCAAGCAATGCACTTGTTTGTTCATCATTTTATTAACAATATATAATTCTTAACTTGCCCTTTTAAAATAACATTTCTTTTGCAATTAGATGCTGTAATTACGAACACTGTTTGTTCTCTCAAAAGAGGAGATTTTTTTCATTTAGGCTTAAAGCTGGATATAACTTAAAAAGAGAGAAAGAGTTGGAATAAAAGAGGTTGGGGAAGGTTGAAGAAAATGGGAATGTTTAGAAGAGTTCTCAATTAGTTCTAAAAAAGATAGGAAAAAATTATAAGAAATAATTTTTTATCTCTGAGAATTGACATTTATTCACCTATTCTATTCCATTCAAAGAAATTCAAAATATTTTCATATATTTTTCTGGTTGTTCTTCAGCAGGTGTTTCTAAATGCCACTGATATCTTTCGAAATCTGCATTCCTATTTGTTTCCTCCAGTACTACAATTTATTAATGGTTTGAAAATGCATTTCATCTTCGCCATATTGAACGAATGAACATTGACAGGAGTTGCAATATTGATTTTCAAGGTTTCCTAAACGAAAAATTTTGTTTTTATTTCTTGTCCTACAATTGGTTTTGCTTTGTTGAACATGTATAATATCAAGCGTTTTACAATTATATTTTGTGAATTTTAATGAGAGAAAACGTTATAAACTTTTGCTCCTGGAATAAAATCATTTCTAGCAATTTAACTGAAAACCCCCTTTTTTTTTTCAAATCTTACTTTCTATATTTTTTGGCACTCTTTTTTTAATCTAAAGGGGCTTTGACTATTGTCTTTTTGACTTTAAGGACTATTGTTTTCATTTTGCGTCGATTCACTACAAATGGCGAATCACTTTTCAAACTGTTGCCACAAAGTATTATCGACCTGTGTTATATTTAAAGAAATTAAATAATGAAAAATCTGCATAAATGTATGTATATTTCTGGCATTGTGATAAAACAACGTTACATAGAGCCATCGAATTTTGAATGACGTAACCCTCTTAAGAATATGGGCATGTGGAAGACAAAATTTGAAATTTGGAATTGGTTTTATTATCAATTTCCTATTTTGCAAAACTTTAACGAATTTGTGATTAACAAACTCAAGGATTTGGAAGCAAGCAATGGCAACGTTGTACAGAAAAAACATTTTTATCGCCAGCGCATGAGTCTCTGTATCGAAAATTCTAAAGATATGCTCATTTTAAAATTATTTTGCGATATTGCTGTTGAACTGAATTTTATGGTTTAAGTACGAAGAACGTGATATTTAATAAATAAATGTAACGCACGAAATGCTAAAAAAAGATTTTTATTGTTTATTTTTATTTACTCTCTTGTTTCGGAAACTTTTCTTAGCTCAAGGAATATTGTTCTCTATCTACTGAAAATTATTAAACGAGAAAGAAACAATTTTCTTAGTATTAAAGTATGAGATGTAATAGTAGATTAATTATCAAGATTTCATATCAAGATATGAAAAATGCCTTACACGAGACGAGAGATTTGGTGCAATTCGCAGTATTTTTCCATCGTCCAAATTAAGTCTTGCAATCTTCAAGCGATAACCCATCTTTAATCTATTAAGGCCACTGTGTTATTTCATATGACAATGAAAGAAAGAATCTTTTTGTGGGAATGTTTTCTCGAAAGAAATAAACAACGGAAAATATCTGAATGAACTCTTACCACGCAGATTAATTAACAGAGCACATCTGAAAAACGATGGAGTAAAACTGGTTACCAATTACCCTCCTTGTTTTTTTTATGACGAAAAGTCAACAACAAGTGCGTATCCTTATAATGTTCTGTTTAATGAACTGCGAAGAAGGTTATGCCATGTCAGTACTAAAAGTTTACCGAGCATTGTATGCAGTTCAATATGAAAGAGTGAAAAAATAGAAATATTTCCTTTCTGCGCATGTATATAGTGTAATTATCAATAATTATGACAGATAAACTAAATATTCGTACCCAGCACATGCTGATAATTCGAATGCAAAGTCAGTTTCCGAATTAAAATTGGTTTCAGAAGTTGAAATACTGTAATCTTTGTTTCGCAACTTAGCCCAAATGGGCAGTTTGCCCAGAAAGGCTATTAATTTCGTTTTTGCATTTCACGTCGTCCAGTATAAAACAGCGTTTCACTTTTCAAATTGTTGCCACCAAATATTAGAGCCCTGCGTTATATTTAAAGAAATTAAATAATGAAGAATCTGCATGTATGTATGTATGTTTCTCGCATTGTGAAAAATCATCGGTACTAGAGACATCAAATTTTGAATAACGTAGTCCTTCACTGGAATATGGGCATCTGGAAGCCCAAATTTGGAATCTGGAATTAGTTTTATTACCTCTTTGTATTTTGTAAAACCGGCTGCAGAGACCGAAAGGAATTAAAAAATTTTCAATTTAATTTCGAATGAACGAGCTATTGCAATTAACGAAAAAATAATCTAATTACCAACGCTATATACTGTGTAGGCTTCGAGACAAAATTGTTTGATGACTGCGTTCAGGCAATTTTCTCAGTTTTTCCCTCAAGGGCGGTTTTCTAGAGTACTTGATATAACTTACAGCGTCTGGCAAAGGTAAAGTAGATTAAAAATTAGATGAAGTTTAACCCTGGATTGACGTTTGTTTTACAGAAAACTCATCTTGAGATAATTTCTGGCAAGATAAAGCAAAATTTCGATCTTATTTATATTATCTTCGAATATTTCGATTGAGAAGAGTGACATTAGTTAGATAAGAATAAATTTCCTAATGTTAAAGAAAAGTAAAATTTTGTGTAATCATAATCTTTGAATTAGCTATTCCTCTTCTGCTGATTAAAATAAGCTCAATCTTAATTTTTAATTCCAGTTTTAAAGTAATAAAGCATCTCTCGGATCATACTGTTTGAATTATAATTTGACTCCCACTTTCCCAGCATATGCTTAAGAAATTCGATTAGACTTCAGAAGAATTTGAACGCAGTGTAAGTCAAAAATGAAATGTACGTTGCCATTTAAACTGGGACAATATGTAATGAGAAAAGAATCAAATAATAATTCAAACTATCTCCCCCCCCAACCTTAAAAAAATCAGTTAAAGTACCTTATTAAAAACTTAATTTGCACCTTGTATGTAAGGCTTTACAAACACTTTTTGCTAATTTGAGAACGTAACAAGCAGTTTCATAAATTAAATGCCTTTCATTTTATATAAATTATTGAAAAATAAAGGTTTAATTTACTAAGAAATATGTATATAGCTTTTTAGTTTCTTGTTTTCTTTAAACAATTACAGATTGCCTAGATATGAAAGATGAATTAAAAATCTAATATTTTTTTCCGAATGGCAGCACTCTGAAAACTGACTATACAAAAACTAAATCGAAGAAAAATTTTAGATTTTTACCGAATGAATCTGAGATCTGACTACGCAAAAACTGAATCGAAGATAAAGATTTTAACACTGCGTTTAACACTTGATAATGCGCGTTCGCTTTTCTGTTTTCGCATAACGTACAACAACAACCAAAAGTTAGGAAAGACTCAGATAAATATATTTTTATTGTCTGCTAATGAACTTTAAAAATGTTCGAAAATTCTTGATTTGGACTGCATTCGATTTTACCTAGTGATATTTAAATTAAAGTTTGTAAAAATATCATTTTCTGATGTTAAGTATCAAAAAGTATGCCGCATTTTTTCTGTTGACATTAAGAATGTATATAACTTATTCTTCCAGTTTTTCGTTTCACAATACATTGCAGGATTGCCATTCATTCGTTTAAACACTTGTGTGGCCTAATTCGAGACTGTATGGTGATTAACGAAAGTTGACAGATATTCTGTTATCGGGCTTGGCCTTGAATCTCCCGTAAGCAAAGATGTTTATGACTGAAGTGCTATGAAAGAATGGGGTACTTAAAAACCATGGATCCGGAAACTCTCGAAAAAAGTTGCTGACTGCAGAAAAGGCGCACTTGATCCTCAAAATGCATTCTCTGCGGGACTCTCGCTTAAAACTCAGGTGGAAATATAAAGACAAATTTCATGTGTTTTACCGTTTTGTTACACAATTCACCATTGTGCTTGAAAATTACACATTGCTTATCAATGTTAGCAATTTAGAATTTTTCAGTAAACGCTACTTGAAATAATATTCTTAATAACAAAGTTAATAATTATACTTCTTATAAATATTATTTATATTTAATAAGAACTTCGTAATAACACTACTAATAATTACATCTCTTAATAACATTATGAAGCTTTATATTGTCAGTGAAATTAAAGAAAATGCTGCATAGTATCTTTCTCATAGAAGTTATTGAAAATATTTTATAACGAAATAAAATATTTAAAAATATGTTATAATATTTTATAAAGGTGCAATTAGAATGCTGACTTTTTAAAATTTGTTCTCTCTCATGATTTTAACAACGGTATGGAAATTCTTAATAATTTTAATCACATGCGAGTAGCATTTTACAGATTCACTGCATTATAATAAAGTCGTACCTGCATCTAAATCTGATGCGAATGGCCTCATTATCACCTCCGAGACTAAGTGGTATATTTTGCTTTTCGTAGGTCAATGTTTTCTATCTCATCAGTTATTTTATATGTTTTTGACGCTGTAAAATGCTAAAAGTTCCACACCGTCTCCCCAAAATGAACTGCACAATAAATTTGCCTGCGAAGCTGAAGTGAAAGTAATCAATTCCCAGCAGACGATATACTCTTCATCTTTCTAACGCACGGCTTCATATCCGGCAGTTTTCGTTGGAGAGAGGGAATTGCTCTCCCAAACTGCATAATAATGGAGGGTTATTGAACTTTTGCGTTTTTGTAATAGACTCAAGAATTATCGTGAAAATAGATTTCGGGGATACAAAGAACACTTTTTCGAGAACCTCAGAAAATGAAAACAGGTAGTAACCATTAACTTTTTTCTGAAAGGAACGGAAGTACTTGATTCGACCCCATTCCGTGTCAAAAGTAATGACAAATCGATACTTATTTTTACACGAATTAAAATTCTTACTAAACTCTTTATTTCTTGTACTTACATAAGAAAAAATTAGTAAGTTCGAATATTCCTCCTTCAAACCCCCTAAAAAAAGTTCTTGTCGATAGGAATAGTCGTTTTATTTTTCGTGTTACGTTTACATTTTCACCGTATAAATAACGCCTGGGAAATCATAGATTTTGAGAGCTGCTTCCATTTTATCTACCATAAAACCTTACTTATCTTTCAAATTATTTGAATACCTTATTTATCAGCATAATTGAATTTCAAAATAGTATATACGTAACCATTAATATAATCGAATCTTTTTTAGCGGTCACTCCCTTTTAGCGGATACTCCCCATTCATAGATAGTTTTTTAATCCTCAAACTCTTAAATACCAGTGCACCCCCATTTAGTATATATTCCCTAATAATGGACAAAAACCTTGATCCTGTGAGTATCTACTAATGATAACTATCAGTGTAAATTTTAACTTTATTTTTCATATTTTAGGTTACAGCAATACATTGCTTCCCAGCATTAAACAAACTTGCGTATAAAAACTAAAAAAAACATGCATATAAAAACAGTGGGGTTCTTTATTCAAATATCAGTAAGAAAGTATCTATAAATATCGTTTGCAGTTATCTATAATGCAGGGTATCGTCTTCTCTGCACTCAACATTTTATTAATAATTTTATGGGGTTCCACCCTTTTATCTAACAGCTAAAAGGGGAGGAACCCAGTGAACTACTAAGCGAATAATCGCTTTAGTTCCGGAATAGAGACGTAAACTCAAGAAGAGTTAATTACCCTTAATTTCTCACATTAAGAGCTAAACAGATGGCCCCTTTCTCAGGGCGTACAGCAAAGCCTCCACTTGGGCTTGAACTCCAAGTAATAAGAAATAAGACTTAATTAATGCTCAACTAAAAAGATATAGCCGAAGCTATCAAAATTCTAAACAGTTGGCCCCTAAATATCGAATGAGCTAGCAAAGCTATCAAAAGGGCCTATAAGACGGCCGAGCGTAGTAACAGCTTGGAGAGACTCAGTCAAAAGGCAAACGAGCGCTAATCAGAAACTCTGAGTCTCTCTGTCGAAGTCAGTGGAACTTCGACTGAAATACTACTCTTCCTCACTTGCATTAAACACGATTCTAAACACACATTCTAGTAGGAAATTGTAAGCTGAAATTAGGAATGACAGGAAACTTGCTTTAACTAAAATTAACTGTTAGAGACTTAGGATAAACCTTACAATTTTAATACTAAAAAATATTGCAATATAGTTCGGAAAAAAAAAATGCTCGTTGTGTGAGAAATTAAAGTTTTCTATACTTTGGGGATTAACTGTAGCGACACAAACAAAGTCTACATTTTAGTTATCTTGTTTCCTGCCTAACTTGAATCAGCTGATCTTATTTTGTTTCTGGCATTTGGCTACATTGATTTGAGGAAGTTGAGCATTATGCTGTGTTGAAGCTAGCATTGAGGAAGTCTACACATTATGCTATGTTGAAGGTTAATGTACACTGCGGGGAGGGAACATTTTCTATATATCCCATTCTACTGGGCCGATTTACAAAATTCAAATTGCGTTTTTCATGTCTCGAAAGCGCGACTTAGGATATGTATTAGATTTATATATAGCATTGTTCTAACATAGGTATTTTGATACAAAATCGGACTTTTTCTGAAAATAACATACCATTTTTTTTCCATATTTCGATTCTACAACTCACATTATGCCTGGATTTCAAATTTTGTAAAATTTGGGGCGAAATTTACGAAGAAATTCAAAAATTTATCTTGGCCCAATTTTTTTAGTTTTCGCCAAGAGTAATTTACTTGGCGAACTTCTTAATATGTGGCAACCAATTTTCCTTTCCCTTCTATTATGCTGGGTAGGAAAAAAAGACACCCCGTTCCTACCTTTTTTACATTGCGCGTGAGCGGGAAAAAAGTCACATCATTTCTACTTCCAAATAATTTTAGCAAAGTGTCTAAACCACATTTGATGTTTTATCGCTTTCAACAAATATGCCAAATTTCAAAACGCGCCAATGTATAAATTCACGTATATTCACGTATATCTTATCTTCGGAAATTTTGAATAAAAATCTGTAATTTTTTGCAGGTATGCTTAGAAATATGTCTACTTCAAGATGATGGTAAAACTTTTATAGATTGTAATTCAAAATGTTTTTGAAAAATTTTAAAAAATACAAATTTAAAAATAAATCATAAAAATTGGTCAATTTTATTTGGAATAAACCTAAATTTCGTATTGTGAAAGTAAGAATCAAATAAGTTTAATAAAAAAAAAGAAAGATTAATAAATATATACTAAATTAACATTCAGGAGCTGAATTTTGAGAGCTAATTTTTTAAAAACTACTGCGATTTTTACAAAACTTGGTAGTTTGGCATAATTTGAGTCGTAGAATCGAAATATGGAAAAAATATGTATGTTATTTTATAAAAAGTCCGATTTTGTGTCAAAATACCTATATTAGAACTGTGCTATATATAAATCTAATACATATCCTAAGTCGCCCTTTCGAGACATGAAAAATGCAAGTTCAATTTCGTCAATCGGAGCAGTAGAACGGGAGATATAGAACTGTCCCCCCTTTACATATGAATCCAAAGGATATCTGGGGAACAGATTCTGGAGTGGTGGGTGTTTATTTTCCGCACTTTTTGGAAAACAGAATCGATAACGCTATGCCAAACAATAACAATTATTGGAGACCTTTGGCGATAAATATCCATTTAATAAGCCCAACATTTAAACCTTGTCAAAGAATGTCGAGATCAAGAAAACAGTTCTAGATAAGCATGCATGAGATGGTCCAAAAATGTCATTAGAAATGTTTGATAATATAAAGGACCGACAACAAAATCTTCCAAGAAATCACTGCACCGCATTTCACGAAATCCAGAGGAGTCTAGATGTAATTATCTTCATGCTGTGAAGTATACCTTATGTATACCAGTCTCAGTGCAACGAATTAAAACACCTGAATAAGAGAAAATAATGGTATACTGTTCATGGTTTGGCAAAGAATGCCTCGAGTAGTGCATAATTGGTCTCTTCGATACAAATATCACAACAGATGCATATACGGAAATCTTCAACATTTTCAGAAATGAAACCGATGTCTGTTCGATATCTGAAGTAAGATGAAGCGACATGCCATTCATAATACGCCATCACGAGCAATTTTTTTAAGCAACGTTAACTGACGCTTAGGCGCTTACCCACTATAATTCCACCAGATTATTTTTATAAGGATATTCTCCCTGATGAGCCGAAACATTATGACCATCCCCACATTTTTAATGTGCTTATCTGGATGACGTGAAGGTCACTCGATTACGTGGAAATGATATTTCCACATAATCATACACGCAAAATATATAAATGAAAATGGAAATATATAAATGTTCATTTATATATTTTGCGTGCTGCTGGAGAAGGTAAGTAATCATTCTTGCACTTACTTTTGCGAGTGATGGGAAAGGCAGCTGATCTAAGAGAATTTGAGGGGAGGGGCAGGTAAAGGCCCGAAAACTCGGATAGAGTATCTCTGAAACTGCTGGAATGGTAGGTTGTTTACGATCCACCATTGCTAGTATTTATGAAAAGTGAATAAAAGATTTTGGAACCAGTAGTAAACGCCAAGGTACTGGACGTTCACACGTCAACAAAGAAAAAGGACGTCAGAGACTGTCCCCCTTGGTACATCAAAATCGGCGCCAGACAGTTTCAAACGTAAGCAAATGGAGGCCCAGTTAGATCTTTCATCACTTTAAAATTGTTGATAATTCTAACTAAAAGCATAAAAACATTAAACGGAACATAAGAACAACATAATTCAATCACATTTAAAGCGAAACATGCACAATTTGCTAGTATAATAAGAATAAAAAGAACTGAACTCACCGAGCTGGATAACACAGTGGGAATACATACATATATATTTATATATAGACAGAGACATATATAGATATAGATATTCACGTTTGTTGTAGCTGATTGCAATGAAAAAGGCAGGTGCACAAGTACATTTTATAGCAATCACGTACAAAAACTTTCTATATTCTAAGGCTACTCATTTTAGAGTTACGCGAGATACGTCAGACGTCAGGCGTCAGGCGTCAGACGTCAGACTACGTCAGACGTCACAAAAAAATCTCTTCTGTATTCATTTTACATTACAGCCATTTTACAATCCGTTTCGAAAAAAAGAAAGAGGCCTTTATTCTGTCCGTACTTACAGATGTCGCACAAAATCATCGTTCAAGTAGATTCGAGAGCGGTCAAAATGGATATTTGCATTGAAATATGATACCCTAAATTTTTCACGATTACAATATTCCCTTCACTTTGTACAAGGAAGTAAAAAGCCCAGTTCGGTAGCAAAAAAGGACGCCGTGTGTAACCAATTTTTATAAATATTACAGTATGAGTATAACTAATGAAAGGCATTATTAATATCCCATAAAATATACATTTCGCCTGTAGAACAATCGAATCGTGTGTTTAATGGTATAAATATCGTATATGTTTAATGGTATAAATTTATATTAATTTGTGTGAAAAACAAATTCCTGACTGAAACTTTCCTAACCAAATATAAAAAAACAAAATGAAAAAATATGGATTTTGGGTGACCAGATCAAAGCTTCCTGGACTAAAGCGTTCACGACGAGAGCCTGCAAAACCAGCCCCACTATCATAATCGTCCAAGCGAAACATATTCGCACTGATAAAAGCCCATAAGGAATTAAAGGACACGTGGTTTTTACCTGTATAAAAAGTATTGGTGATAGTTATTATAAATAAATGCGCATTTTATCGATGTGAAATGTATTATTGGATATTATGATAAATGAAATTTAGTCTATTTTTTACTTTCCTGTACGAAATAAAAAGGAAGTATTGTAATCGCGAAAAGTTTCAGGTAGCATATTTCAACGAAAATATCCATTTTGACCGCTATCGAATGCAATTTAACGATGTTTTTGCGTGATATCTGTACGTAAGGACAGAATAAAATACTCGTTTCCTTCAAAAAAATTATAAAACTGCTTTAAAATTAATTCTGAAGAGAATTTTTCGTGGCGTCTGTACGAACGTATGTACGTATGTGCGTACGTACGTATCTCGCATAACTCAAAAACGAGTAGCCTCAGAACGTTGAAATTTTGAATATAAAACTGCTATAACATGTAGATGTGCACCTCGTATTTTGGTTGCAATCGGCCGCACCTAACGTATATAAATATATTTATATATATATCCACCCTGTTACCCGGCTCAGTGATCTCAGTTTCTTTACTCTTATATGTTTGTAAATTGTACATTTTTTGCTTTAAAAATGATTAAATTATGTTGTTTTTATCTTCTGGTTAAGGATTTTATGCCTTTAGTAAATCTGCGTGCAATATTTTTAGAATTATCAGCAATTTTAAAGTTGTTTAATTGCCGCTAAGCCTGTTTTTAATGGCGGCCATTGATGTTTACATTTGAAACTAGTGGATTTGTTGCCAATCTAGAGAAACTTAGCTTCGCAACAACAAAGATAACGCGTTCATTTATTATTGCCAATTAAATCATGCTTAATTCTTTCTGGAATGTTTTCGAGGAAATAAGTGTTTAAGATTTATTTCGTAATTTTTAATATAGATATTTTGAGTTTTCATGTATTTTTGCCTTCTCGCGAAGTGAGAACTGAATTAAGTAAATGAGACATACTCAATCGTCTGTGAAAAACTGTTTCTTTTTTGCTTTGTTTGCTTAATTTCTTTTATACATCATTCTAGCTTTATTATAGTATTTGAATAGAACATGTGGCAACGATTAGATAATTCTATTCTTTAAATGATATAAATTTTGTGCATTATGAGTTATAATATGAACGAAATATATACGTTAACTGTTATATAATTATTAATACTGTTAAGTGAATCTAGCGCCAGAATGTCGCTTTGGTAAACAAATACTATCTGTTTACCATAGCGACACTCTGGCGCTAGATTCACTTAATGAGTGAATTTTAAAGAATGCATTTATTCTGTTGTGGTTTATGCGCTGTCGGCGAAGTAGATTTAATTCAATCCAATAAGTTTAAGAGAAATGCAAGAAAAAATGCGTATAATTTAATATTCGAATTTAATATTCCAATACAAGGAAGTCATGTGGTGTACACATGAGATATTTTAATGTCTAAAAACATGCCTGTTTTGTATATTATTAGATTATTTATTTGGTTTATTTAGACGAAAACAAGCTTTTATGATTAAATGATTAGCTATAATTTTTCGATGATAAGTCTGAAAATATATTTTATCTTATGGCAGCACTATTCGAAACAAAACATTTTTATCTCCAGAGCGCGAGATTGTTACCATTCGGAAAAAAATAAATTTTTTTTTTCAATTTTAATTAACAAGTTCGGCCATATAAAATAAATTGAAAACTTTGCTTAATGAATAATATAGCGAATTATAAAAATATGCATGTCAAGCTTCTACAGAACAGTCTGTCGAGAATTCTAAAGATATGCTGTTTTAAAATATTTTTTTGATTTTGCTCTTCAATTTAATTTTATGTGGCGCAAGTACGAAGAACATGATATTTAATATATAATGTCAACACATAAAAGTTAATAATAAAACGACATTTTTTTTGGTTAACCATCTTATTAAGAAAACTGAATATTGATACGATAAACTTAGAAAAGGCTGAAAGAAATATAAAAATGTATGCCACACTTAACACTGCATCGGAAATTCTAAACATGTGCTGATATGTATCTCTTTCGTGATTTTGTTATTGAATTGTTCTCGGCGTATGTCTGAAGAAAACGTTGCTTAATAATAAAGCTAAAAAGAAAAAGAAAGTTTAGCAGTCATGAGTGAAAGAACAGACTGCTAGATTGCAAGTTCAGCGATAGCTTTAAAAACCTTAACAAACCCTTTTGGCTACTATTAAAATCTGAAACCTTTCAGAATTTTCATTTATATATTTTGCGTGTATGAGTGAAAAAAAATGGAAAATATCTTAAAAAAAGTTCTTCAAAAACTAATTTTCACATTATATGGCTGATAATAGTATACGTATGTTTCAGTATTTGTGGACGAAAACTGATGACATTTTATTTCATTATAGTTACATCATTCATTCACATTATGTTAAAATTGAGGACATGTTATTTCATTAAAGAACAAAATAAATTATTTTTTCTAGTTATAAGGGATTATTTTTTAGACTCTTTTAATTTTTGAACTACAATAAAAGCAGTATCTTAGGGGGATTCCATGAACAAAACCCAAACTACCATGAACAGAGACATATTTTTGAAAGATTCTAATCTCTAAAAACAACAGGTAGAAAAGCTCTAAAGAATGTCCCACATCACTTGCTATTTTGTAAAAAAAAATATGTCAGTTACCCCTCTTCTAATGTTGACAATGTTAGAGGACAGGATTATTGATATAAGAAACTTAAGGTTATTTTTCCATCATTCATGATGAAAATTTCATCATTTTTAAGGTATCAATTTTTGTTAAGAAATATTCGTAATTGACACCATTAAGTTGACCCCGATTCGCCTTGTTCCAAAAATCCGGGATATTTGGATAATCGTTTCCTGTAGGACTATAGGTGTATTGTGCATTTTCATCTAAATTAATTCAATAGAACTTTTTTAATTCGTATTGTATTTCCTTTTATGCAATTTTATTCAGGTGGGTTTCTCTGTTTAATGTTAGAATCAAATCTTGAAATGGACTTTTAAGCCACTTAGCCGATTTTCTTGAAGTTTTGCACATGTATGTATTTGCCCCGATAATACGAAGTTTCATACTGATTTGTTCAAATCATTTAGCTTAGATATTTTTTGTAATATGGAGAATATGTTTTACCAGATTTTTTGATACCTTTGCGTATTGATCAAACTTATTTTCTCAGAATTTTGATGATTATTTTGATCGTCGAAAATAAATTGAATTATACTCCAGGATAAATGATAGATTAAACAGCTTCTGAATGTAATTATTTCGAAATTTCTAAAATAATTTGGCAATATTTAGCCATACTTCCAAAACCGTTGGGTGATAGTCGCTTTCGCTAAAAATGTGAATTTTAGAGATCAAAATCTTCAGAGATAAAATCAAATTAATTTACATTGTTAGTCAGATTAGAAGACACTAAAAGAAAACTGGCATCAATGCTGTTTAAAGGGATTAAATTTCCTGTATTCAGAGGCAATGATTTCCTTTTCTTACTGCATTTTTCTTACTGCATTGATCTACAGACGGAGCGTCTGTAGATCAAAAATTTTAATACAAAATACACAGAATTTTTTTAAACATATGCACTAAAATATAAAGCAAAATTTACACAACACAATAATTTCTGACAATTTTTTTACTTGACAACTTGCGTCAGACACACAAAAAAGGGCATGAATTTATAGTCATGATTAAATATGATAAAATCTTGATTTCAAATAAAATATAATGGTTAATTGCACTATGCAAAATCTGATTGAACATTCAATGTATTATTGAAATATATTCTTTTCATGACCTAAATCTTATATTTCTTATTTTAAAAATAAAAACACGTTTAAGAAATATTTTGTACTTTATAAAGCCCTTTCTCTTAAAAATCCAAAATAGCTGCCTATATTGACACAGATGATGTGTATAAAAGTCCTCATTTCTTACTCCTTCATGACTTAAGATCGGTCTTCCACTAGAAACTTCTTAATGCTTTTACAGAGCTGAAAGCAAAAATAATACTGTTAGAATAAAAGAAAGTAATATAAATTTGCAAAAAATCAAATAAAAATCAAGGAACAGTTCAGTTTGAAATATGATGACCTTTGTCTTATTGAGTTTCAAGAGAAACTTAATAAGATAAAAAGACATCAAATTTAAAACCCTGCCGGTTTTTTTCCCTTTTTCTGAGCTGTGGAAAGCTCCAGAATGATCTGACACCGTAAAAGCGAAAGAATTTACTAAATAGAAAAAGGTATTGCGTTGAGATAAAAGCGATTGTACTATCTCTGAATCCGTAATTTTTACAACTATGATAACATATTCTTGTTCATATGGTGACTAAACATAAAATCATGGGGCTCTATTAAAAGCTTTTATTTCGACAAGAACAGGATTTCGAAAAACATATAAAGTGACAATAGAAAAAAGATTTAAAAAGATTTAATAAAGAATGATCAGATACAATTCATTTAGTTTCTCTTTGACAGTTTTGAGTTAAAATTTCCACATTCTTAGTTGGCTCAGATGAAAGCAACAGAGGCGTCCGTGAAATCACTGCATTGATGCGATATCAACCGCGTTTTGAGAGATACTGACGATAATGCAGAAATAATTTATGCAAGAATGATCACATTCAGTTGTTTAAGTTACTACTAGACAATTTGATTAGAAAATTCGTCATTCTAAAGAAGCGTAATAGTTTTAGATTTTAGTCACACATGAACAGGAATGTCGTGGTAGCTTACAAAATACTTTCCTACTTTTTCATGCGTTTAATTTAACTAAAACCGTGTAACTTAAAAAATTGTAGGGTTTTCCTTAGTTCACTAATTAGTTATTTTGATTCTAGTATCTTTTCTGAATTCTCTATTTCTCCTCGCATTTCCTCGTCAGGACGCAGATTAAGCAGTTGAAAGTTATTATTTAAACGATGAAACTAGGTGGTTAGACAAAGTGCGATTTCGCTAGTATAGCACACGTTTACTATTTTGTCCTCCGCCTGTTAAATTTAGTAGTGGCTACACATTATGCTATATCGCCGGTGTAGGTTGCTGAGTCAGTTTGTTAGATTAAATTAAATTGTCAAATCTAGCATTGCTTCTTACCTTTCGAATTTATTATTAAATTTAACTTTTTCTTACCGCAAGTAGTCGGTGTTTTTGTGAGCACGAAGTATGTGCCTTTCTGTTAAAGAGTTGTAGTAAATAAAAAGGGCTATTCATACCCTTTCCCTGCTGTATTCATTTTCACGCCTGTGCGAGAAGTCGACAGGTTGCACTGTGAGATCTAGACACTCCGTATAATAGCAACAAGGATTAGATCTTATAAAATATTTATGAGGTTTATAAAGCTTCCTCCTTGCCGCGTGCCTTCGTGATGTAACTGGAAGCACTTCTGGCTAGTAAATCAGGAGGTGTTGAGATCGAATCCCGGAGAGGACATGAAAAACCTAATGGTATCTACACGTTATGTAATTAAAGTCGACAAAGAGAAATTAAAAATAGTCAGATAAATTAGTAACAAACTCAGTTTTTCTTATCGTGGATCTGAAAATCTGGAGTTCAATCCTTGGGAATTGTACTGCGCTTCTGTTGTAAGCTACATTACTAGTCTGTAGAAATTGAAATATTTATTAATTTTTTCAAACAAAAACTTACGATATGATATTGACATCTACATTCGCAGCACAAATATTTACGCTACGTTATGTAATTTATTAACATTATATATAAACCCAATGGTATTACAATGAATTTCCGACAAAATGACAATTCAATTTAGTGAGTGAAATTTAAATTATTTTATAGATGTTGTTTTACCAGCATATTCTTAAATCTTGTACAGTTATATATGTAGCTCGATATATTTGACTTTTGTCTTCATGCAAAGTGAATTAGGTTAGGTTATGTTAGGATATTTCAATATGACAAAGCACACGAGAACTATCTGCTTAAGGAATGCTTTGGCGGAGAAATTCGTAAGGGAAATGTCTCGTATTTCTGTTACGCATGAAGAGCACCACGAAAACCAACCACGCGCCAGCTCATTCGTCTGGGATCGAACACGGATCGATCTCCTAGTATTCAGTAGTTTTAACAATTCTCATCCATCAAGGGGCCCACCAGCGGCCGGCAGTAAAATCTCTGATTACTGATAGTTACGACCTGGCTTCGATTCCAGGCGAACGGGCTGGCTGCATGGGCGTTTTCGTGGTTTTCCCCCATGTGCAACGTGTGTACGAGACAGTTTCCCTTAGAGAATCCTCCACGAAGACATCACTTCCCTTAGGCAGATAACCATACTGTGCTTCGCCATAATAAACTAAATAATCCAAACCATGCATCAAGGGAAGCTTCTAATTTTCACTTAACCATATGATGAAATTAATAAGTACAAATGCGGATTTACGAATTAGGCAAAATTTGATCTTAAATTAATATGGTTTTACAGAAAAACTGTTTGCGTTTTGAAAGAATATGACAGGAGTGCTTCTGATTCAAGAAGTAAAAATTTTTTACAGAATAATTTGCTACTTGATAAAAAGCGGACTCATGTTAAGTCTCTCTTGGAATAATCTCTTCTTTATAAAATTAACGTCAGTTTAAAAAAGTAATTTCGCCTAGATATAAATAAAATACGAATAATCATTTAACGATCGTTACATAAATATTCTATTCGTTTGCATGAAAATTTATTGCTCAAAAGATTCATCGGTGTATCATACAGAAAATAGAATACTGCAATATAACCTTGATATAGTGACCAACTGTGTCATGAAATCATATTTGGGTTACTATTTCTATCCTATTTTTAAAACTTTAAATCACGATTCCAAAATAATTGCATTTGAAATACATAGACTTTTTTTTTTAATGCAGAGTATTGTTTCCAGTTGTCTTCTAAGACTGAAACAATTCCTCGTTGAAACAAAAGTCCGAAAATAAACTTTCTAAAACACAATAGCCTTGAATAATGGAAGTCTCCAAGTTCATTACCACACGACGTCTGGCTTTTCCGGGAAATTTTTATTCTATGAGTTGCATCCTAATTCATCGCATTATGGAGAAGCATTTTTAGTTTTTCATGTTGCCATTGAGAATTTCGTGATATATTTCGCAGGTGGGGGGCAGGAAACTGTGCATTCAGACAGCATGTGTTCATCGAGAGTTCTGTTGCCAAGGCATCGAACGGTTTCTTTCGAGGGAAAATCGAAACATTGATTCGAACCTTTTGCAATTTGAGGCGAATGCGTTGACAACAACAAGCAGTAAGTGAATTCTCGTTTGCCGTGGCCTTCAATAGAATATTTATTATTTGGTACATCGGCAGAACAAAAAGGGGGGGCATGGCTCAAAAGAAATTCTATTTAAAATTATTTTGTATTTTTGAAAATCGAGTTTTGCAATTAGCAATTTAATGCATTTAAAAATAGAAATGATTAAAGCAAATTCTTTTAAAATCAGAAATCTGAAACTGTAGTTTAAATTACTTCATCAGCTTAAATCCCAGATCATTCTTTCTTTTATCTGTATTTTCGTTTTCATATTTCTTAAAACATTTAATTTTATTTATCTGTTATTTTACTTTATTTTCCCTCATCTCTTCTTTCCTTCTTTCAAATAATAGCTTTTGAGTAGGACTTGGAAAATAAAAAAATTTGATTGTAAATGAAAATTTTAATATGTAAAGTATGTAGTTTCAATTTTCTTAATTCAAATTAGGAAACGTTTCTTTAAGCTGTAGAAGGATGTCTAATCGATGTGGTTACCCTAACAACCATGAATCATTCGAGAATTCACAATTCCATTGGGAAGTCCAGGTGACAGAGGCTTTTCTGTCTAATAAATAGATATAGTAAAAATCTGATATGTACACCACATGACTTCCTTGTACGGAATATTAAATTATACGCATTTTTCTTGCATTTCATTTAAACTTATTGGATTGAATTAAATCTACTTCGCCGACAGCGCATATACCACAATAGAATAAATGCATTCTTTAAAATTCACTCTAGTATTTGTTTAACATAGCGACACTTTGGCGCTAGATTCACTTAACAGTATTAATAATTATATAATAGTTAACTTATATAATAATTAGATAACGGAAACTAACTGTTATATAATCCAATAATTATATAACACTTAACTTATATATTTCGTTCCTATTATAACTCATAATACACAAAATTTATATCATTTAAAGAATAGAATTATCTAATCGTTGCCACATGATCTATTCAAATACTATAATAAAGCTAGAATGATGTATAAAAGAAATTAAGCAAACAAAGCAAAAAAGAAACAGTTTTTCACAGACGATTGAGTATTTCTCATTTAATTAATTCAGTTCTCACTTCGCGAGAAGGCAAAAATACATGAAAACTCAAAATATCTCTATTAAAAATTACGAAGTAAATCTTAAACACTTATTTCCTCGAAAAAATTACAGAAAGAATTAAGCATGATTTAATTGGCAATAATAAATGAATGCGTTATCTTTGTTGTGGCGAAGCTAAGTTTCTCTAGATTGGCAACAAATCCACTAGTCTCCTGTTTCAAATGTAAACATCAATGGCCGCCGTAAAAAAAAGGCTTAGCGGCACTTAAACACTTTAAAATTGTTGATAATTCTAAAAATATTGCATACAGATTTACTAAAGGCATAAAAACCTTAACCAGAAAATAAAAACAACATAATACTATCATTTTTAAAGGAAAAAATGTACAATTTAGAGACATATAAGAGCAAAGAAACTGAGATCACTGAGCCGGGTAACAGAGTGGATATATATATAAATATATTTATATACGTTTGGTGCGGCCTATAGCAACCAAAATACGAGGTGCGCATCTACATGTTATACCAGTCCTATATACAAAATTTCAACGTTCTGAGGCTACTCGTTTTTGAGTTATGCGAGATACGTACGTACGCACGTACGTACATACGTTCGTACAGACGCCACGAAAAATTCTCTTCAGAATTAATTTTTAAGAAGTTTTATAATTTTTTTTGAAGGAAAAGAGTATTTTATTCTGTCCTTACGTACAGATATCACGCAAAAACATCGTTAAATTGCATTCGATAGCCGTCAAAATGGATATTTTCGTTGAAATATGTTGCTTGAAACTTTTCGCGATTACAATACTTCCTTTTTATTTCGTACAAGGAAGTAAAAATGCATCCGAAGAAAATATCTATGTCCCGGTAATATATCACGAAGATAAGGCAAATTATTACTGTGTGTGACGCCATGCTTGAAAAGCCAGAGAAAAGGTAATACAAGCAATACTACGGCCTCACTTACATACTCGCGATTCGGTATTTTATTGATGCTATATTCGTTTCTTAGGTTCTCTGGGGCAGGGGAATAAGAAAACTTGATTTTGCGCTTAGATTTAATATGATACTAGTCGGAATGTTCTTGCTTCACAAAGAATAAAGGCAGGCTTTTCGAAATAATTCTACTTTTTTTAAATGAAATTAAACACAATATAAATGATGAAGATCGAGATTCACTGTGCTCATTTACTTTTTGTACGTAAGTAGAATTCTGTGATTCTGGTAGCCATAGTAACAGATAAAATAAAAGATTTTCGTAGAAACACTTCCCTCAGAAAATTGCGCTGATGCTTAGAAAAACAAAGCTAAAAAAGATTAAAAAATTAACAGGAAAAAATGTGCTTTCTAGAAATTTCAGGTACTAGAAATTTCAGTTCATATAAGTCAGTGATTCATAATGGTGATAAGATCTTTTCTAAAAAGAATGTTGCGAGTTTAAAAAAAACTTGTTTCGCGGGATATCCTTTTTGTGTTGAAATGTTTGCGATGTGTGAAGATTTCTATTTCATTCCGAAACAAGAACATTAGAATCAAGTTTTTGTTTCAAGTTTCAAAATGCAGCAGTCTGCTACGTTATGAAGGAATTTCGACGAAGAAGATAAGAGCGCTAGAAATTTCGAGTTCATTGCTCTTTTTTTTGCAATCGATTTTTATTCCCGTAGGTAGGTAGTAGGGTGCATTAAGCAGCTTTTTACCGATTGCTCAACCAACGAATTAAATTTATTGAGATATCTTAAAATTAATGTTAACTCCAATAAAACAGACGAAAAAACAATAGAATGTTCTTCATGCGCTAACTAACCTAAAGAAATTCCATAATCAAGAACTAAGTTGTAAGCTAATTTCGAAGTAAATCTTAAACTTTCTAGCTCATTACTTTTAAGAAGCAGAAGCTTAAAGTTTACCTTTATAGATAAATAAAAAAGTAATTTTTTTAGTGTATAACTTTTTAACTATTAAATGTAATTATGCAAAAATCTCTAATTGATATTCTTTTGCATGTTTTGTATTAATCCGATAATGTAACCAATATTTCTTAAGAGAGAGAATATTTTACTGTGTTATTACTGTAAAATATAATTACTGCTGTAATTATTACTGTAAAATAATAGTTTAAAAACTTACGTTTCGTTCACAAGAACAAATATTAGTGTATATTTAACAGCTGCTTTTATACTGGGTTATTACAAATGATTCGTCGGGATGCATAAACTATTGATAATCAAAAAATGAGTAATACTTAAAAAGAAGGTTCTATGAATGTTCCATATAAATTCGTCTTGTTATTCGATGTACGTTCAAGGAGGTACTCCAGTTTTGACCACATGCTCGTAATATTTCCCCGCTACTGGTCTTTGAAGTAGTGACGTACTAAAAGTGGGTGGAGGAATTTCCCTTCCCCGGGCGGCATATTTTACGGGACCGCATTTTTCATGTGAAATATATTTTAGAGTTATTATATGGATCTTCGTGGCAGAAAGACAATGAAATTCATTAAATACAGCAAAGTTCACTACGGTTACCTTATAAGATTTCTACCGCCTTCTTAGTATGTCTTCGTAATGTAGTAGTCTACACGCTGGACGCATATTCCAGAGGTCTGTGGATCGATTCCCGCCGAGGGCGTTGCTCTTTTTTCATCTCTCCTGCTTCCGAAAAATACCTAATGTCTCTACAGTGGCGCCCGAACTAAAACGTTGGTGGATGATGATTCTCCACACCCAGGATTAGGCGATTGGGTCCCCTAAAAACCTCATTCGCCCTTTGAAAGAGGGAGTATATAAGGTATTTCTCCCGCCTTCTTAGCATGCCTTCGTAGTGTAGTGGTCTCCACTCCGGGCGCGTATTCCATAGGTCCGTGCTTCGATTTTCGTTCGATTAATCATTTTTCATCACTTCTGCTTTAAAAATAACCTAATGACTCTACAACCTCTCTAAGAAACGGGATATTTAGTAGAGGATTTAATCTTCCGCGAAGAGATTAAATATGGGAACTGGCTAACATTTCACGTCACGAAGGGCCAATGAATCGTATCTACGTCACACATAATGTCAGGCCCCCAAATGAAACTGCCAGCGTTCAGCCATTTTATATATTCGGTTAATGACGAAACGTATAATCACGAAATGCGCAATTGCGATACGAAACTGAATCGAGAAAAGAACTGTTTTTACACTGGAGAGAGTGTTCAAAGAAATGACAAAGCGATTTCAGTAGCTTTCACTTTTTTCCTATGCCTTTCTTACTCCATCGAAACTTTCGAATAGAAAGTATGAATAACAATCAAATTTTAATCTTAATGGCATAAATAAAGAAAATTTCCTCATTGAGAGAGATAATACATCAGACTTTTACTTCTGGCACATTTTAAGCATCGGAGTTTTACTTCTGGTACTTTTTAAGAAGAAACTGAAAGGTGGAAGGGCAGTCGCTATGAACCTCTATAATTTATTATAAAATACAGTCTCGAAGAAGAAATTCTAAACATTACAATTCTGCTTCGAAGAACAGCGTTTTTCTAGATAGAAAATCGTTATGAAATACTTAAGAGTTAGTATCTTGCATTTAATAACTACTGTATTATCTAGAGAAGAGAGTGCCTACCAGCGGCCGAGCGGTAAAGTCGCTGAACACTGGTAGTTCGGTCCGAGGTTCGAATCCCACGAACGGCCTGGCTGCATGGGTGTTTTGGTGGTTTTTCCCCATGTGTAAGGTATATACGAGCCAGTTCCCTTTAGAAAGTCCTCCACGAAGGCATCCCTCCCCTTAGGCAGATAGCCCTAGTGTGCTTTGCCATAATTAAATACCCCAACACCATCTAGAGAAGAGTAGACGGAGTAATGAAAAATGGAGCATCAGCTTCATGTACCACGTTAAACGTACATTAAATCAGAAAAATTCTCAGCCTGCAAGAGAGCCCTTTTAATCACTAAGACATACAGGACTGCGCCGACAAATACAATACTCAATCTTGCAGGCCTCAAACCACCATATCTGATAGCGCAAGAACAGAGTGTACAGGTAAAAGTCTTAAAATTGTGAATAGACGTCATCACACTCAATGCCACCTATCTCAATACTGACTATGAGAAGACTATACCATCGAGAAAAACTCATACTGCACAGTATAGTTATGAGGTCTTTCTGAATCGTATAGCAGAAGGATATACCGATAGTTCAAAATCTTAGCACAGAAATATATACCGATAGTTCAAAATCTGAGAACGGACAGTTAGAGCCTTTTACACGAAAATGGCGACTAACTATATTTTTCAATGACTAAATAGACTAATAAGCCTTAATACAATCTTCTAGGCAGAATTATTTGCATTTCTCAAAGCATTAAAGTCGGCTGTCGGTAAAAACATTAGAAAAGTTTTACGCACAGACAGCTTGTCTAGTACTGAAGCTATAAGTAGTAGTCCCTCTAAATGTGAACTGGTAAATTCTGTTGGGGAATTTCTGCTTGGTAAGGATAGTCTCATCCCCTTGGAATGGATCAAATCCTACGAAAGGTACGAGGGTATGCTAAAATCAGCAAGTTCCTTGCTGACTCAACTGTACACTGAACACTGCCCTGCCACCAGCCTATCTTTATATGTTCGACCTTAGAGATTCAAACCTGTGCTCTTGTGGTAAAGTAGGTAATTTGAGATATAACTTGCGTGAGTGCACAGGACATGCATCTCTCAGAACCCTATCAAATAATCTTCAAACCTGAAGAGCTCGAATAGTGGCAAATGAGAAAGGTCTAAAGAAAGTTGTCAAGGTAAATGCATGTATTAATGCTAATGCTGATAATATTTAGACCTTTGGCACAGCATATTACTACTAACTCAGAACCATTGCTCAGTCTCAGATTACGTTTAACTTGCAAAGCGTATATTTTCTTCACGTTGTCTAAATCGTTATTTTCTAAAAAGAATGTAAATATTTCAGTGAAATATTATTTTGATGCTTGGCCATATTCTGCAAAAAGGTTTCTATGGGACAGTATGCGATTGTATGAAATTGACTCAAATAATCTTACAATTTATGCAATGCAACCTTAAAGTACCGGCCAGACGTATAGTAGTTAGTAGTATAGTGGTTAGGGTCGTTTGAGTGCGATACCGAAGTGCACGGGTTCGAATCCCGAAGAAGGCATGGATGTAAAGTTATCTTCCCCTTCATAGGATGGTAGCGATGGTCGCCTATTAGATGCCTCCACAATAAATTGGGCACCACTTCTGGCCCTAGTAAGTGACCAGTGCCGTTATAGGCAAAGTGGTTGTTGCAAGTTTTTTGGCTTTCGTTTTATTTATTTATTTATTTATTTTCTTATTTAAGTATTGTCGCCACTGTAGGTTATAGAGACAGATTATTTCCTTTTAAAAAAATATTTTGTAGCTGTTACTTAACTCTCGCAAGAACATCCTGTCTTGCGCTGTATTTAACCACAAATATGAACGCACGGTAAACCATATGAAACAATCTTAGGAATTCTAGCACATTGGTATTCCTGATTTATCTTAGCGGTAACCACAGAAATGATTGTACAATCTACCTGGAAAATAATAATTATAAATTTAAATAAAGAATTATTAAATAGATTAATTAGAATAAAACAAAATTAGCAACTATTACAAAAAGTTTAAAATCTCAAAGCCAATCCCTCTTACATCGTATGATAATCTATAATATAAGCAATTATGTATATGGAATGGATTTTTTCAGATTTTAGATTAGTGCAAGGCACATTAGGGATAAATCTGCCTGTAGGTAAGGGTGCGAAAAGATCTTTCTGAAGAAAACTGCTCGTATATACGTTACACAAGAAGGAAACAATAAAACCTCACGCAATCAACTCTTTTAGTATTAGAAACTTAAAATAAGTTTTTTATCGTTATTATTATTATTGTTGCTTTTATTAAAAGTATTTTGCATGTTCTCTAAAGACCGAAGCTTTTGAAGACTGGATTCATCCATGCCTTAAAAACATCAATGGAAGGCGTATTCTTTCGTTCGGGACTAAACATGGAATCTCAAATAATGAAAAAAAAATTTTTAAATGCTTTCTAAATGAGAAAAAAGAATCGTTTGACATATTACTCATTGATTCCAAGTTTCGCAAGTTTCAGTTAACGCCATCTGTCTATCTCCCTTGAAAAATAAACAAAAAAAAAAAAAAAAAAGATAGGAATGCAGATGGTTTGTTCCCTATCCTGGTTTGTCAAAGGAATTAAGCTCTGTTCTTCGGTGTACGTCAGCTTTTATGTTTATTATTCAACCTTTTAACTTTCCCAAAATAAAAATAAAATTGCTTTTCATCAATACTTTTCCTGCATCTTCCGCTGGGCGTTCACATTTAACCTCTGAACCACAAAATGGGATTAAATATAACACCTCCTTTCAGTGCATTTGAAGATTTTCCCCGTGCTTTCTTACAGTTCATTCTATGAAAAAACGGTTAACTTAAAAAAAAAAAAAAAAAAAATCTGCGTTTAATACAGCTGTATACGCAAAGTGGTCAAAATTTATGAAAATAGAAACTAAGAGTGGAATTTCTAATTTTCAATTCAGTAAAATAAGAACACGAACTGCGTTAATATATGCATAGATACATGTTAAAATGAATACTAGTAAAAGTAAAAATTTATTTTTCATTTTTTATTTTTCTTTTTTCTCTTCTTGTTGAATAAAATTCTAGTTGTTCCAGAAAAACTATAAATTAGTTTTTTTTTTTTTTTTTTTTGGTATATATATGTATGTGTAAAATAAAAATTACGTGCACCAAAATTCTAACTTTAATTTTAAATAGTTCCTTGAATAATAATACTCAAAACCTGTATTATTATTCAAAGGTATTGAATAATAATACCTTTTCCCTCTCAAAAATCTGATGTGTACAACACATGACTCCCTTGCACAGAATATTAAATTATACGCATTTTTTTCTGCATATCTTTTAAACTTATTTCCTTGAATTTCATGAAGGATATATTTCTCATTCAATTAATTCAGCTCTTACTTCGCGACAAGGCAAAAAATATACAAAACCTCAAAATATCTATCTTAAAAATTGAAAGATGTAGAAAAACATAAAACACCAAAATACAGTTAAAATAATTTAAAAAATTTTTTTTTACAATTAAAATTACAATTCCTACGCAAAATCAAGCAATTCGGCCAGCGGGCTAGAAAGCATGTGTTTCGGTGCACAAAACTGAACGTTTACTTTTGGTCTTACTTGTGTTTATTTTATATATGTTGGGTATGTGCTCAGTGATGATTACAAGATGTACACAAACATCGTTTATTATACATTGCTCATCTACTATTCTATTTTACAGTTATGATTAAAGATAATAATAGATACAGTTACAGTTACATATATAACATCTCCCTTTTTATAAAAAATAATAATAGTAGTAAAATTAAACATATTCTTTTAAATAATAAGGTTTCTTAACAGTCCTACCAGATCGAGTAACGTAGCTATGTCCATTTGAAAAATTTGTTGATACTATACCTCTTTCGCTATTTGGTGACACAACACTTCTGTTAGATTTTGAAGGACTTACAGGCACATCTAAATTTGTAGTGCTCCTACTATTTTCATGTATCTCGGGTTCATCTATAACTTCATTCTCATAGTTGTTTTGTATTGCAAACTCTTCCTGATTAGTTCCTTTAAGAAGGTCTCTTCTGTTCCTTTCTACAATTCTTCCATCTGTTCTTATAATGCTATATGAACGTGGTCTGCTTCTTCTATAATTTTCCCTCTTTCATTTAGTTTTTTCCCTTTCTCTTTTATGTAAACATGATCTCCTGTTTTCAGTGGTTTTAACGGTCTTGCATTCCTATCATAATAACTTTTTTGTAAGGTTTGTCTCTTCAGTAAATGTTGTTTATGGTCTTCATATCGTTTAGCTTGGACAAAATTCTCTTTTATAGGCATCAATTCATTTACTTTTCTTCCAAACATCAATTCTGAAGGTGACATAATTTCATCTGAAATAGGAGAGTTACGATATTCCAGTAATACTAAATATGGATCCTTGTTGTCTACTACAGCTTTTTCTAACATTCGCTTCACAGTTTGAATATGTCTTTCAACCATTGCATTAGACTGTGGGTAATTTGGATTTGAAGTTCTGGTTTCAAAATTCCATCTTCTTGCAAAATCTTTAAATTTCCTGCAATTATATAGTGGACCATTATCCGAATATACTATTTTCGGAATACCATGTCTTGCAAAAATTGATTTCAATTGCTTTATCACTGCTACACTTGACAAATCTTCCAAATGTCCAATTTCAACATATTTGCTAAAATAATCTATAACCATTAGATAATCCCTTCCTTGAAAGTGAAAGAGATCTGTTCCCAATATTTCCCATGGACCATTAGGTATTTCTTTAGATATCATTGGTTCTTTAGTATTAGCTTTTTGTAAACTTAAACATGTTTGACAATTCAGTATCATATCTTCAATTTCTTTCGACATTCCTGGCCTATATTATATTTCCCTTGATTTGATCTTGCATTTTACTACTCCTAAATAACCATAATGAATTCTACTTAACATATATTTTCGTAAACTTCTTGGTACAACAACACAGGACTTTTTAAATATTATTCCATTTGCTTCTGATAGTTCTTCTCTGAAGTTAAAATATGGTTTTGCCAGTTCTGGAACCATACATTTTTCATCCGGCCATCCAGTTTTAATTAATTTTCTTAAAACTTGTAGTTCTTCATCTTTTTCTGTTTCCAGTTGAAAACTTCCATTTTACCATTAGACATTGGTATACATTCTACAAACAATCCAACATGAGCTTCTATATCTCCTTCAAAGAAATCAGATCCTTCATCAGTGAATGATCTTGATAATGCATCCGCTATAAAAAGTTCTTTTCCTGGTTTATATTTTATCTCAAACTGATATGGCTGTAATCTTATACGCATTCTTTGTAATCTTATAGGGCATTTATTTAATGGCTTTTTTTAAATTGATTCCAGTGGTTTAAGGTCACTTTCCACAGTAATATATTTTCCAAATATATACTGGTGAAATTTCTCACACGCAAATACAATAGATAAAGTTTCCTTTTCAATTTGAGCATAATTCTTCTGTGTATCTGTTAATGCCTTAGATGCATATGCCACTGGTAAATTATTCTGCAGTAAGACTTCTCCTAGTCCTTCTTGAGATGCATCTACAAATAAAACTACTGGCATCTTTATATCATAATACTGTAAACTGGTTTAAGACATCTTTTAGTCTTCTAAATGCTTTTTCATGTGTTGCATTCCAGTTCCAGATAATTTGTTTTTTTCAACAAATCTCTTAAACATGATGTCAATTCTGATACATTAGGTATAAATCTAGAAACATATGTAATCATCCCTAGGAACGTTTCTCTCTCTTTCACATTTTTTTGGTGGTTTTATATCTAGAATAGCCTTAATTTTGTCTTCATCTGGTTTTAAACCATCTTTAGAAAATATATGTCCCATATATTTCACTTCATTCAGCCCAAATTTACATTTATTTAAATTTAATTTAACATTCTTTTCTCTGGCTCTGTCCAACAACTTCTTTAATCTTAAATCATGTTCTTTTTTATCTTTACCCCAAACTAATAAGCCATCTATATATATTTGAACTCCTTCTAAATCACTAAAAATTTCAGAAAAACTTCTGTGGAAAACTTCTGGTGATGAACTCAGTCCATATGGCAACCTCAAAAAACAATATCTACCAAACGGAGTGTTAAATGTAGTAAATTCACTACTTGAAACTGACAGCTTAATTTGCCAAAATGCTTTGTTTGCATCTAAAATACTAAAGACCTTTGCATTTGACATTTGAGATGAAATTTCTTCAAAGGTTGGTATGTGATAATGTTCTCTCAGAATATTTTGGTTAAGGTGTGCTGAGGATCTAAACACACTCTTAAATTACCATCCTTTTTCCTTACTACCACTAATGAATTCACGAATTCTGTTGGTTGGTTAAATTTCTTTATAATACCATCTTTTTCCATTCTTGCTAATTCCTTTTTTAATGGATTTAATAAGCTAAGTGGAATTTTCCTACAGGGTTCTATTTTACCAACAGCTCCTGGTTTTAATTTAATATGATATGTATATCCAGTTAAATTCCCAGTTCCTTTAAACAAATCTTGATATCCTTTTAAAGATTCTGGTAACTTTTCATTGGAATCAGGATTTACTGTACAAATCCTTTGTATTAGGTTTAATTTTTGCCATGTCGGTAAACCTAAAATAGCTGAAACACACATGCTTTATCACATGCTACGACTTGAAATTCTATTTCATCCTTGCCCCCTTTCGATGTTTCACATAATAATTTACCTTTTCCGACTACATCAATTGTAGTACCATTGTAATTATTTAAAGTGACTTTTGATTCAGTCAAACATTTATCTCTTAAATTTAATTATTTAAATTTAGGCAATGGTAGCACATTACACTGAGCTCCAATATCCAACTTAACAAATAAATATTTAGATATGTTTACTTATAGTTTTTCAAACCATTCTGTTTCATTTTTAGAAAATGGATTTGTATCTTCTACTGACCCTAAAATATATTCATTACCATTATTATGTAACTCATGCTCTAAATTATTCTGTACAACATTAACATTTTTATAAGTGCACATTTTAAAAAAATGATTTTTCTTTTTACAGTACAAGCAAATCTTATTAAAAGCTGGACAGTTGTATAACTTCTGAAATTTCCACATTTTCTACATGGTTTTGGATTATTGTACTTATTTCTTTGTTAGTTTGAATAAGATTTAGTACTTTGTTGCTTTTGTTTTACATGATAGTTTTTCTTACGAGGCTGACTTTTTTCCTCTGAATTTATTACGTTTGATCGTTTCTATTTTATTTTCTTCAGTTAAAGTTTTCAGCTGAAGTTCTGCTAATTCAGAAGCTTTACACATTTTAATACATTTCTCCAATGTTAACTGATCTTCCCTTAATAATCTATCTTTGAGATTTTTATTTAGAATTCCACTTACTATTCTATGCCTTATTAAACTATCTTTTAATTCTCCAAATCCACATTTGCTACTTAATTTCTTTAAATCGGTTAAAAAATCATCAAACGATTCACCTACATGTTGTGTTCGACAGAAAAATATATGTCTATCAACACTTTCGTTTGCTTTCGGTATGCAAAAATTTTCGAAAGCTTCAATTACTTTGTCAACATCCTTCTTATCTTCTTCACTTAAATTAAAAGAATTAAATTTTTCAAGTGCTTCTTCAAAAATAATATGCAGTAAAATAGCTACTTTAATTTCAGGTGATTTAGTAATACCACCAGACGCTAACATATAAATGTGGAATTTTTGTTTCCATTTCTTCCAATTTTCACTTAAATTACCTTCAAAACGTAGAGTACTTGGTGGCTTTAATCCATCCATATTTAATTTAGGACTTTAAATAGTTTATGGAATACGTATTTTTAGCCACTTCCAATAAAAATAAACAACGCACTTACCAGCGATATAAGTTTCGATTTCACAGTAAACAACTTTCCATCATGTTTTTGTTTAGAATATCTTTACCGAGGCTGCATGGTTCTTCAAAAAAGATTTTCTTTTTTAATCAACGACGGGCTGCGCCATGTGTTGTATTTTATATATGTTGGGTATGTGCTCAGTGATGATTACAAGATGTACACAAACATCGTTTATTATACATTGCTCATCTACTATTCTATTTTACAGTTATGATTAAAGATAATAATAGATACAGTTACAGATATAACATTACTCGGCAAAAAGACACCGATGGCGTAGAAACTGACTTAATTTGTTGTGGACGCTATACAGAGTCAAATTATGGCATAATTTAATAACTTAAATCATAATTCCAGACTGGATTAAGCATAATTTAATTCTCAGTAATAAAAGAAGATATTACTTTGTTGTTGAGAAGCTTAGTTTCGCTAAAATGGCAACAAATCCACTACTGTGTTAAGTTTCAAATGTAAACAAATATTGCTGCTATGGTAAAAAAGTCTGATGTGTGCATCACATGACTTTCTTCTACGGAATATTAAATTATACGCATTTTTTTCTTGAATTTCATTCAATAAATCTAAAACGAAGTATAAAAGAAATTAAACAAACAAAACAAAAAAGATAGTTTTTCACAGGCGATTCAGTATTTCTCATTCAATTAGTTCAATTCTCATTTCGCGACATGGCAAAGATTCATAAAAACTGAAAATATCTATATTAAAAATTACGAAGTAACTCTTAAATACTTATTTCCTCGAAAAAATTCCAGAAAGTATTAAGCATGATTTAATTCGCAATAATAAATGAAGGCGTTATCTTTGTTGTTGCAAAACTTGTTTTGTATTAGCTGAGAAATGCTTGGCGCCAGAGCGGAATGTTGGCTAATGGCGCATGCGCAGCCGGAATTGGCACTGAAATGTATTCTCTGAGAAACTTGATTTGTGTGGTACATAGGAAGTTGCGATTTATATGTTACTCTGTAAGGTGGAACCTAGCGCCTGAGTGTCGCTATGGAAAATAAAGGTATTTAAACTGTGTAATGTGTGTGGAGTTATTTTATTATGATATACAGCTATCGACAGGAAATAGAATAAGTCAATCACAAGTTTTATGGCCTATCAGAGCCGGAACAGCTAATGAAGTTTTGAGACTGTGATATTACTTTCGATTTGTGAAATGAAGAATTATATAGGATACTTCAAGATTGAAGTTCTGTAGAAACAAAAGGGTAAGTACCCTCCTCCTTTTTGAAGCTCATAGTACCTTTTCGAAGCTATTTGTTTATTGACTTTTGCTAATTAAAATGTCACTAAAGGAGATATTAGCGAAAAAACGTACATTAAAAACACAGTTAACAAAGTTAAAACAAAAAGTTGCGGACGAAAATGTCCAAATAAGTGACTTGGAAGTACAAAAGAATAAATTTAAAGTGTTGGAGACAGAAATAAATTCTAATTTCGATTCTTTGTTCGGGTTATGTACGGAAGAAAGTATTGATGCTTATGTAAAAGAGAAAGAAGAGATTGACGATATTCTCTTAGATGTAGAAGTCGAATTAAATCGTAAATTAGCTAACCTTTCCAAAGAAATTAAATCGGAGCTTTCGGTTTGCACGAATACTGAGAACAATGTTAAATTACCCAAAATTAATTTGCCAACGTTTTCGGGTAACTTACATGAGTGGCTTTCATTTATAGATATCTTTTTAGCCAGTGTTGATTCAAATCCTAATTTAACAGATGCAGTCAAATTACAGTACTTAAAATCTGCGCTAAGAGGAGATGCTTATCGTATTGTGCAGTCAATATCCATAGTTGACTCTAATTATAAATTAGCATTTTCATTATTAGAAGAAAGGTTCTCTAATCACCGTGAACAAGTGTATGCTCATTTGAGACGATTTATGAATATGAATCCTGTGCAAAATGAGTCTGCGTCAGCAATATTAAACTTAATTGACATTACAAATGAATGCATGAGATCATTAGAAGTTTTAAATCAGAGTGTTAACGGTTTTTCTTCCAATGTGTTTGCATACATTTTAGGGCAAAAATTAGATCCTAATACCAAAATATGGTGGGAAAGAAAATTAGAGAAAGAGAATTTGCCTAATTTAACAGATCTTATAGAATTTCTTAAAGGTTATGCAAGAACTCTCAACGCTTCAAATACTGTGACTAACACAAGAAAAGTTACACATTACCGCTGTTGTTTCTAATGCAAATGAAAAACATATGCAGAATTCGTGTAGGTTATGTAATTTGAGCAATCACAAGCTTTTTAATTGTCCCAAATTTCAGAAATTAAGTGTAAAAGAAAGGGTAGAATTTGTGAAAAAAACAGAATTTATGTTTTTGTTATTTTAATTTGCACAGTGTGAGAAATTGCCGTTCTAGTTACTTGTGCAAGAAGTGTAAGAAAAAACATAGCTTACTCTTGTGTTATAAAAACGAAAATAATTCCGTTGGCACCACAGTAGAAAGAGCGGACACTTTAGATCAAGAGTTGGGTGATCAAAACAGCAATGCGTTAAATGTACACGCACCTGCATTTCAAGCTAAAACTCAAAGCGAAACCTTTACAGCCGCTACGGGTACTAACAGTGGGAAAAACGCGATTTTATCTACTGCCTTTGTATTCATAGAGACTAATGATGGAACTTTAATTAAGGTGAAAGCGTTATGTGATAGTGGAAGTGTTTCTTGTTTTTGTACCACTGAATTAGCGGATATACTTAATTAAAAAAAGGAAAAGACAAATATTTCGGTTTGCAGTATATCAGGTATTTTAAAGAAAAAAAAAGATAAAAAGAAAAGCAGTTGCTGTCGTGCCACTATCGAACTCCATGAGAGGTAAGTTTCTCTGTTACGGAATGGCAACGAGAGAGATTGTTGTTCAGAAAAGATGGATGATCGAACTGCGTTGTAACGATCATTTTTGTGGATGTTGCGTATTGTAAAATGAACCTATTACACTGTGCTAAATAGTATTAAAATGCTATATATTAAAAGATCTTTCATCTGATCTAAATTTTAACAAACCGCTCATTATTTTCTCTTAAACTCACAATGTTCACGACATTTCTGGCGCCCCCGGGTGGGCGTGTTTGTTGGAAACATGTCGGATGAAAGAATAGATAGGGTAAGTTGATTACCTTATACTTCCGTTTTGAAGTTATTGATTATTGTTTTACTGAAGTTTAAAATACTTTTCTTGCCTAATTTTTATCTGAATATTTTAAACTTTTATGACAAAATGGAAGTGATGAAAAGAAACAAAACTGCGCAACGTTCAGCTTTTACTAAAGCGTATAAAAGACTAGATGAACTTTTAAATGATGATAATGTTGATTATGAAGAAGCAGAAATGTGTTTTTATTTGTTCAAGAAAAAGGCAGAAACATTAGAATTGACGCACAGTGCTTATTTAGATACTATAACTGATGATAAAGAATTCGAAACAGAATTTGAAATAACAGAGGACTATCGAGAGAAGGCTGTTAGGATACAGTTAAAATCGGAACGATTTCTCGATAATATTAAGAGTAAATTAAACGAAATCCAAAATACATCGTCAGAGAGTAGTCAGAAATTAGTTACTGATGAAAATACATGTAAAACTTTGTGCCAACACCTACCGAAAGTAGAACTTTATAAGTTCGCAGGTGATTTAAAAAATTGGCTTACGTTTTGGAATCAGTTTAAAAACATACATGAAAATAATAACTTAACGAATGCAGACAAATTCCATTATTTGATACAGTCAACAAAAATTAAATCAGAAGCTAGAGATATTGTAGAATCTTTTCCGGTGACGAACAAAAATTATCCTTTGGCTATAGAAAGCCTTACTGAGAGATATGGGCGTAAAGAACTTTTAATTGATTTTTATGTTCGAGAGTTAATAAAACTTTTTTTGGATAACGCAGCGAAAAGGAAGCAGGATTCTTTGAGTAGTTTGTATAACAAACTTTCAACACAACTTAGAGCCCTGAGCAGTCTTGGTGTAACGACTGATCAGTGTGGAACAATTTTATATCCTCTTGTGGAAAGTGCTATTCCTATTCACGTATTGCGATCGTTTGAAAGACAACGAAAAATTACTGAATCTGAACAAAACATTTCGAGTCTTGATGCAATAATTGAATTTCTGAAAAGCGAAGTTCAGTCAGAAGAAAAAATAAAATTAAGCAGAGCGAATATTTTTTCTAAGTCTGATCGTAAGCACTTGGCAACTAGCCAAAATATTCCTTCCGCGCCGGATTTGATGAATCATGAAGCAATACCTTCTTGTTCGTTTTGTTTAAAAGATCATGAAACGCGTAATTGTAAAAAGGCGTTTTATATTCCGTTGGATGAAAAAATGTCTGCGGTAAAAAAGAAAGGTTTATGCAGAATATGCTTGGTTAAAGGTCACCTCAGTAACCAGTGTCGATCAAGTGTTAAGTGTCAGATTTGTTCAAAAAGGCATTTGAAATTTTTTTGTCCTAGTCTTGAATGTAATAAGTCTAGTGAAATGCATAACCAGGAAAATGATGAGAAAAAAGAGAAAACAATCGATTCCTTGCATTCGCGTGCTACGAATGAAGTTTTCCTTCAGACCCTAGTTGTAAACATAGAGGGTAAGAATAAAAGGCTTAAAGTTAGATTAATGATTGATACGGGAAGCTCAAAAAGTTATGTGTTAAAGTCTACTGCAGAAGAAATGGGTTTTGACTTGCAATGGGAGGAAGAATTTAGTCACTCTTTATTTGGTGGAACGAAAACTGAAATTTATAAACATAAATGTTACAAGATTTATTTGAGTAGCCTTGATGGTAAATATTCGTGTAAATTAGATGCTGTAGACCATGATGTTGTTTGTAATGATATTTCAAGCATAAGATACGGTTCTTGGATTCGCGAATTAGGAAATAAAGGAATACGCTTAACTGATACCCAAGGGAATCCAGGCCCTATGAAGTACTGTTAGGGGCAGACGTTGCAAGGAAGTTATTTACTGGCAAACGAGAACTAAGAACAGGTTTAGTGGCTATAGAAACAAAATTGGGTTGGACTTTGATGGGTAAAGTACCTCAATCCGAACATCAGCACAATGTAAATATGACTATAGTTTCTATGTTATCTCAAGAAGACCTGCCTATTTCATCGTTGTGGGACTTAGAATTATTGGGTATCCGAGATCCTGTTGAACAAAAAACTAAAGAAGAGTCAAGAAAAGCTATTATGGTTCATTTCCAAGAAACGGTTCGTCAATTAGAAAATGGTAGATACGAGGTTGATATGCCTTGGAAGATTGAGCATGCAGTCTTACCTGACAATTATGACCTATCTTTGAAAAGACTCGAATCTACTACGAAGAAGTTGGAAAAAATCGGATATCGTGAAAGGTATCATGAGGTCTTTGATGAATGGCTGCAGGAAGGAGTGATTGAAGAAGTTCCCCAAAAGGAGTTGTCTTTACCCGTTGTTCATTACCTCCCACATCGTCCAGTCATTAAGGAAACGTCCTCACTATCTTCCATGAAAATTAGACCCGTTTTTGATGCTTCGGCAAAGCTTTCTAATCAGCCATCTCTAAATGATTGCTTAGAGACTGGAATTAATTTGATTGAAACTATTCCGTCTATTCTAGCAAGATTTCGCTTACATGAAATTGGTGTGATTTCAGACATCAGAAGAGCTTTTTTACAGATATCTCTAAATGAAAGAGATCGAGATTTTTTACGATTTTTTTGGTATGGTGATGATGGTAGAGTGAAGACATTTCGTCACACCCGTGTGGTATTTGGCATTGCTTGTAGTCCATTTTTGCTGATGGCGGTTATTGACCATCATTTATCCAAAGAAACGTGGAAAGAAAAATATTCTGAAGAATTTCTTAAAAAATTACAACATAGTTTTTATGTCGATAATTGCGTAACTAGTGTACAAAATAATGACGAACTAGAAATATTCATCGAATCTGCAACTAATGTAATGAAAGAAGGAATGTTTGATCTCAGAGGATGGGAAAGTTCTGGCATTCCTGCATTTTCCGAAAGTAAAACATCACCGGTATTAGTACTGATTTGGGACAAAGATTTAGTTACCTTAGAAATAGACACCGAATTTTTGAAATTTGATGAAAGAGAAAAAGTAACTAAAAGGAAAATGCTTTCACTAGTTAGTCGAGTGTCTGATCCCATAGGTTTCCTTGCACCTGTTATGATCAGCCTAAGATTTTGCTGCAGGCCGCTTGGAAGAGCAAAGAATCATGGGATGATGAAGTGAATGATGAAATAAAGAAGAATTTTTTTAAATGGGGAAAACAACTGAAATACCTCAAAAATATAAAAATTCCAAGATGGTTAGGTGTGATGAAGGAATCCAATTTAAGTATCCATACTTTTGTCGATGCCAGCAAGACAGCTTATGCGGCATGCATTTTCTTAAGAAGTGAATCCAGTATGGGTTCAGTGACTGTTCAATTACTTCAAGCCAAATCACGAATAACTCCAACGAAGACTATTACTATACCACGACTTGAACTAATGGCTGCTACCATAGGTGCTAGGCTGTTTAGTTCTGTGAAGCAAGCTCTAAAGCTTCCCAACATCAAGACTTACTTTTGGACAGATTCTTCCACAGTTCTTGTGTGGATAACTCGTCGAGAACAGTGGTCGGTATTCGTTACAAACAGAATAAGTGAAATTAGAAAATTGACAATTTCGGAAGATTGGTTCCATATTTCAACTGACCAGAATACAGCAGACATTTTGTCAAGAGGTTGTGGACCTAGGCAACTTCAGAAACGCAAGTGGTGGCAAGAGGCAGCCTGGTTGAAGAATCCGAAGGAGCAGTGGCCAAAGTCAGCTGTAAATATTAACAAAAAAGAAGTAGAGATAGAGAAACGAAAGTCAGTCATCTCTGCTAGTAACACAGAACTAGAGTCAATTCCATTACAGTTAGCCAGAAGATTCTCTAGATTTTCAAAGATGATTAGGGTTATGGCTTGGATACTGCGTTTTCAACCAAAGGCCAAGGACTTAAGAAAATGTAAGGAACTTCAAAATGAAGAATTGTTAAATGCACAAAGGACTATTTTCCGTGTAATACAAAAGGAATGTTACTCTAATGAAGAAACACGAAAAAATTTGAAAGGTCTTCTAATATTTGAAGATGAAGAAGGAATTTTACGATTGAAGTCCAGATTGATAAATGAGGAAGAATCGAAAGATTTTATTTCTCCAATAATTCTACCATCGAAACACCTGGCAGTGAGAAGATTTATAGCCCAAGAACATATTGCTAACAAGCATGCTGGGACATTAACTCTACTTACTGTTTTACGTGAAAGATTTTGGATAGTGAAAGGGAAAAGAACTGTTCGGAGTGTTATCAAAGAATGCTTAACATGTAAAAGGCAAAAGGTAAAACATCTTGAGGTACCTTTTCCGCCTCTTCCAAAAGACCGAACAGAAGTAGCAGCAGTTTTTCAAGTATCAGGTGTAGATATAGCTGGACCTCTGTTGACTAAATCTAAACAAAAGGTGTGGATAGTACTTTTTACTTGCGCCGTATTTAGAGCTGTCCATCTTGAGCTAATACCTTCACTGAGTACCAATGACTTCATCCAAGCTATGCGTAGGTTTATAGCCAGAAGAGGACGAATTTCTGTGATGTATTCAGACAATGGTACTAATTTTACAGGACTAAATAATGCTCTGAAACAATTAGATTGGACTACAATTAAAAGTGAATTTAGAGTCAACGAAATTCGTTGGAAGTTTAACCCACCCTCCTCTCCATGGTGGGGAGGCTTCTGGGAACGCTTGATTGGGATTTTGAAAGATCTTTTGAGAAAAAATCTTGGACGCTCCTGTTTGTCTTACGAGGAATTGCAGACTCTTGTCTGTGAATGCGAATCTATCATGAACAGCAGACCGTTAACTTACTTACATATCCGAGGAACAAGATCTGAAGACCTTGACCCCCTCAATGTTTCTTCAGGACATTCCATTAAATGATGTTCCTGATTTGGATCAAATTGAAAAGACTAATATTGTTTTGAGATGGAGACATATTAAAAAGGTTCGTGAAAATCTAAAACGCAGGTTTAAAAGGGAGTATCTGGGTTTCCTTCGTTCTTCAGTTAACAAAAGAGAAGATAAAATAAATGTAGGTGACATAGTATTAATTGGTACAGATGATAAAAAAAGGCTCCATTGGCTGCTAGGGAGAGTACTGGAACTCTTTCCAGGAAAAGATGGAATCATCAGACTTGTGAAACTGCGAACTGAAAAGGGAAACATATTAAGACCAATCCAACGACTGTACCCTTTGGAATTGACCCCAAATTACGAGCAAGTCGTATCGGAACCTCAGAAGGTTCCGGAAGTGGTAACTGAAAATCCTGAGCTTAATACTGACTCTAATGAAACTGTTCGCGTGTCTCGCTCAGGACGAAAAATAAAACCAGTTAAAAGACTGGATTTATAAACTTCTAAACAAACCTTTGAACTTTCTGTGTTTGAACTCTAAAATATTGATTTCAATTTGCATTCTAATATTTTGAAATATTTCTATTATTATTATGTACGTTATTGTTATCTCAAAATTGTATGTATGTATTATCATTATATTACTGTTTTGAGTTTGTATCCCCAAACTCAAGGTGGGGAGAATGTCGCGCCACTATTGAACTCCATGAGAGGTAAGTTTCTCTGTTACGGAATGGCAACGAGAGAGATTGTTGTTCAGAAAATATGGATGATCGAACTGCGTTGTAACGATCATTTTTGTGGATGTTGCGTATTGTAAATGAACCTATTACACTGTGCTAAATAGTATTAAAATGCTATATATTAAAAGATCTTTCATCTGATCTAAATTTTAACAAACCGCTCATTATTTTCTCTTAAAGTCACAATGTTCACGACAGTTGCCCTTATCTGTAATCAGGAACAAACGTATAAAAGGAAACTAGAGGTTTTGGTAATTCCAAAAATAGCAGGTTTAACTCCCGCAAAGTTTATCGATGTTAGTAACCTTGCGATTCCTGAGAAGGTGAATTTAGCGGATCCGGAATTTTATAAACCAGAGAAAGTAAACCTGTTGCTTGGCCCGGAAGTTTTTTATGATATGTTACGAGCTGGTAAAATCTATGTTCCTAACACACGCTTGATATTACAAAATAGTGTGTTTGGATATATAGAGTGGAAATGTAAATGATTCACGGGGAAATAATTTATCGTATTGTGGGTTAATAAATGATAATTCAGAGAATGAACTGAAAACGTTAAGGAATATTCTTTGATATCGCCAAGAGATGGCGTTAGGAGTCCATCTATTGGCTTACTTAACCTTTCCCCTTCTGAACACGTGACTTGAAAAAATATTCTCCTTCTTGAAGGTAGAATTTCGATGCACTACGCAATAGAATTCAATTTAGATTTTAGCTGGAACTATTCAGTTCTTGCCTTTTGAGCATTAAATATTCGATTCAGGCATTTTAGCCTACATTGTATATATGTAAATATTAAGTTTAATTAAAATTCTATGGAAAACTCTTCAGGCCATGCATCTCGTCTTTTGGATTATGAGTGATTCGACTTTGATCTAGAACTTTCGTTACATAATGGTGCATCGGCTCCAGAAAAGAATCTGATTAATTTGAAAATTTGTGTTTTTCGCCTTTTGGTTTAGCTTTGTAAGCGAAGACTTCTCACGGTAAGTCTCCTTTGATAATTTATGAAAATGGAACAGAAGACACTAATTAAGAATCGATCACATATACGTACTTCTGTAACTCAAATTATTAAAAATGTAGATGAGTATTTAAAAGAAGAAAATCAAGAAGAGTTAGAAAATTGTTTGGAATTGTTAAATAGTAAAGAAACGGAACTACATGATTTAAATGAAAAAATACAAAATTTGATTGAAGAGGAATCAAAATTAGATTTAGATATTAACACTTCTATGGAATATAACAATAAAATAATAATAGCGAAGTCTAAAATCAACCGTTATTTAAGGAAATACAATACTCAAAATATCAACACGAATTTAAATAATTCATCTACAGAAGTTGAAACCAAAAGACAGATTGAAGGCAATGTGAAATTACCCAAACTGTTAATTCACAAATTTTCCGGAGATTATAACGATTGGATGAATTTTTGGAATTCATTCAAGGTCACTATTCATGACAATGTTACACTTTCGAAGACAGAAAAATTTAATTATTTGAGAACTTATTTATGTGGAAACGCAGCATCAGCCATAGAAGGTCTCTCAATCTCAGAGGCTAATTATGACTCTGCTATAGACATTCTTAAAAATAGATTCGGTCAAAGTGACCTTATTATCAATACACACATTTCTAATCTCTTAAATTTAAATCCCGTTCAAAGTTCAAGTGAAGTGGCAAAATTGCGAAAACTTTATGATACAATTAACGTTCAAGTCAGAAGCCTTTTAGCATTCGGTGTGAAACCAGAAACATATTCCAACATGTTTATTCCAATTTTGATTAAAATTGTCCCGAACGATATAACTTTAGAATTTCATCGTACAAATACTGAAAATCCTTCAACCTATGATTTAAACAAATTTCTAGACTTTCTCCGATTAGAAATAGAATCGCGAGAAAAGATTAATTCGTTATCCTTTCCACGCACCGGAATTCCAAACCGGAAATGAAAGGTATTAACAGATATCCACCGACGCCGAAACATAAACAAACTGTCACCACACATGAATTTATGGCAGCAGCGTCATCAAATGGAAACTGCATTTTTTGTTTTCAAAACCATGACTCAGAGTCCTGTTTATGCCGTACAGTTAATGAGAAGAGAGATATTTTAAAAAAACAAGCGCGTTGTTTTCTTTGCCTGGCTCCTAAACACAAAATCTCACAGTACCGGCAACGCCAAACTAAAGTTTGTAAAATTTGCAAAGGTAAACATTCAGAAGCCATATGTTTTAAATCCAGTTCGATAGTGAAAAATACGCCAAGTGATAAAAAGGATAGTATATCAATTTCGAAAAATGATACACAAACTAAGGAACAGAAAGAAGAAATTGTTTCGGCCGTTTCACATAATGCAAATAATACAATTCTTTTACAGACTTGCACGATAAAAGTTAAAACAGCTAAGGAAAAGGTGTTTGCCAGACTTCTCTTGGATAGTGGAAGTATGAAAAGTTTTTGTGCTCGCGAGTTGGCGGACAGGTTAAACCTCGAAGTCATAAGAAAAGAAAAATTGACTGTCTACACTTTTGGGAATACTTCTCCCATCCAAAAAAATTATGACGTAGTTAAATTAACTTTAGAACATAGAAGTTCTCCCGATTCTAGAATAGAAGTTGAATTATTAGTAACTGATCATATATCAGGTACAGATATTCCACCTCCTAAATCAGAAGAAATTAAGCAAAACAGACAATTAAAAAATTTGATGCTCGCAGATTTTCCCGATTGTAAAAAACCCATTGCCATTCTAATTGGTGCAGATTATTATTACAACATAGTAATGGGACACGTTAAATGCTTAAGCAAAAATCTTGTTGCAGTGGAAGCAAAAATCTTGTTGCAGTGGAAACTATTTTCGGTTGGTGCCTACATGGACGAAAAGGTGATGATGATGTCTCTTTAGCTTTCAATGTAGTTGTAGGGGAAGATTTGATTTCCAAACAAATAACAAAATTTCGGGACTTGGAAAACTCAGGACTTATTGATAAGAGGGAAAACTTCGATTCAACTGAAAATGAAGTCGTCGAATATTTCGAATCAAATATAACATATGAAAATTCTCGCTATAAAGTTAGATTGCCTTGGAAACATGACACATCAAATCTAAATAATAATAGGGAAATCGCAGAACAAAGATTTCATCGACTTAGAAAACGATTTAAAAAAGATCCTAATCTATTTTCCGAATACAGGAACGTATAAAGAGATCAGTTAAATCAAAATATTATCGAACCAGTTTCAGAAATTTCAAATGAAGAGGATGTCGTGTTTTATTTGCCACATAGGGAAGTTATACGCGAGGATCGAGCTACAAGTAAATTACGTATTGTTTATGATGCATTATCGCATGCCCCAGGATCCATTTCTTTAAATGACTGTCTACATGTTGGGCCAAATTTATACCCTGAAATATTCGAAATGTTGTTAAGATTTCGGTATAATCTAATAGCCTTCACCGCAGATATAAAACAAGCCTTTTTACAGATTCTCATACATGAAAAAGATCGAGACGCAACCAGGTTTCTGTTTTCCGATTTCCCTAATGATGAAACCATTTCTCCTGACATATATAGGTTCACTAGAGTTTTATTCGGAATAAATAGTAGTCCATTTCTATTAGCCGCTACCATTAAACATCATCTGAAAAAATATAATAAACTTTATCCTACAACGGTTAACTTTTTGAATGAGAACGTATATGAAGATGATGTGATTGGAAGACAACCAACGATCAATGAAGCATTAACTATGAGTCTAGAATCGGTCCAAATATTTAAGGAAGCAAGCATGCAGCTTCACAAATGGCATAGTAACTCGAGACAATTACATGAATTGTGGGTAAAAAAGGGTATCGTTCCAGATGAAAATCCTGAAGATTTTAATAGAGAAAATTTCCCATTTAAAGTCTTAGGTATGGATGGCATGGGATAATTCACTGTATTTTGATGTTCGGAACTTATTGTCTTTCACATCTAAACCAATAGAAACAAAACGATTTCTTCTACAAGTGTTGGGTCGGATATTCGATCCGATTGGAATTTTAGGACCTTTCACTGTTAGAATAAAGTGCTTAATACAGAAGATTTGGTTGTCACAAAAAGATTGGGATGAACCGTTACCTGAAGATTTGTCCTCTGAATGGAGAAAGTGGTGTGAAGAGCTACCTCAAATGGCTGAATTCTCCATCTCTCGTTACCTTTTCATGCACTCGAACATTAATGTCGAAAATCTCGAACTACATTGCTTTTCAGATGCAAGTGTCAAAGCCTATGGTACAGTCGCATATTTACGTTTCATTAGAAAATTAAGAAAAACTAGCGACATTCAAGGAACTCTCACAGCTGAAGAGTTACAAGAAGCAGAAAATTTCTGGATAAGATCAGAGCAAAAGAAGTTTTTTGCCGAAGAATATGAATCCCTCAAAGAAGGTAATTCGGCTGAAAAAAATTCTCCTTTCTACAATTTTCTTCCTTACATTGATGAAAAGGAAATTATGAGGCTGAGAGGAAGACTTGAATTTTCTGACTTCTCACTAGATAATAAACATCCAATAATCTTACCTAAAAATTCTCGACTAACGATTATAATTGTAAGCAAAGAACATGAGAAGATAATGCATGGAGGAATTGCTGCAACTTTAGCTAAAGTCGGATCACGCTTCTGGATTCCTAAAGGACGACAGTTAGTCAAAAAAGCATTAAAAGGTTGTATAATTTGCCAAAAATATTTAGCCAGCAGACCAGATGACAGCACCCTTACCAAAGGATAGAATCCAAGAATCGCCTCCATTTGCAGTCTGTGGAATTGATTTCGCCGGACCAGTTTACGTAAAGAATTCTAAAGACACTCGAAAATCTTATATTGTTTTGTTCTTTTGTGCAGTAACCCGAGCTATACACTTAGAACTTGTATCAGATATGTCAACAGAATCCTTTTTACTTGCATTTCGCAGATTTTTGAGCAGAAGAGGAAACTGCGTAATCATCTACTCTGACAACGCCAAGACCTTTAAGAGGACAAAGAAAGAACTTGAGAATTTTTCAAAAGTTTTAAAAGATGACAAATTCAAGAATTTCATTGCCAAAGAAAGAATCCATTGGAAATTTATAATCGAACGAGCCCCATGGTGGGGAGGGTTTTATGAGAGACTGTTTTATGAGATAGATCTGTTAAAGAATGTTTAAGAAAAATCGTAGGAAAAGCATTGTTGACTTTCGAAGAAATGCCTACACTGCTTGTCGAAGTGGAGTCAGTTCGTAATTCACGACCTCTAAGTTACGTTTACAACGACAATGACGAGCCGCAACCGTTGACTCCAATGCACTTCTTAAACATTGGACAAACTGATTTGAAGTATCCTCTGACCTTTGCTAGAATCATCGGTAGCGAAACGACAAGAGAAACGCTGTTAAAAAGAAAGCGTTATCAAGAATTGCTGTTAAAACAGTTGTGGTGGAAATGGAAGCAACAATATTTATTAGATCTTAGAACTGCCCATTTCTTGAAGAATCCGCAACTTCAACCAGAACTAAAAGTAGGAGATGTTGTTTTAGTCGAAGGAGATAATAAAAACAAACTCTTATGGAAACTTGGTAGAATCATAAAAATTATTCCTGGACGTGATGGTAAAGTCCGATCATTCGAATTAAAAACTTGTAATGGGATTTTAAAACGTACTGTTCAACATCTATATCCTCTTGAACTTTAGATATTTTGAACTTTAACGATTTAGTTATGCTTTTTTCTTTTTTTGTCTATTAATGATTAAATTGAATATCGTTAGTTAAGTTTGTTCAGTGAAGTGGAAAATATTTTAAAATTTAGTTCATTTATTAATTATAACATTTATTATTTGATACATGTAGTGTATAACCTGTATTGGAATTGAAGTGTTTGACTAATTAGTATTTTTTAATATTTTTATAGAATAGTGATTTATGTACTTGATTGTATGTATAACTGAGTTAGATGAACTCTTGTCAGAGTTCAGGTGGGGAGTGTGTTAAGGAATATTCTTTGATATCGCCAAGAGATGGCGTTAGGAGTCCATCTATTGGCGTTAGGAGTCAATAGATGGACTCATAACGCCATCTCTTGGCTTACTTAACTTTTCCCCTTCTGAACACGTGACTTGAAAAAATATTCTTCTTCTTGAAGGTAGAATTTCGATGCACTACGCAATAGAATTCGATATAGATTTTAGCTGGAACTATTCAGTTCTTGCCTTTCGAACATTAAATATTCGATTCAGGCATTTTAGCCTACATTGTATATATGTAAATATTAAGTTTAATTAAAATTCTATGGAAAACCCTCCAGGCCCTGCATCTCGTCTTTTGGATTATGAGTGATTCGACTTTGATCTAGAACTTTCGTTACAAAAATGTTTTTCGAACTAGAATCATTAGGAATTAAAGATGATCCTTATTGTCATGAGGAAGACAAAGCATTGGAAATATTTAATAAGACAGTTTGTTTTAAAGCTGGTCGCTACGAGGTTACTTTACCTTGGAAAAGGGACTGGAGGGAATTTGCTGATAATTACCGAGTAGCGGAAAATAGATTAAAAACTCTTGCAAAGAGAATGAATTATGACAAAACACTGTTTTCTACATATAGTGAAATATTAGATGATTATCTCAAGCAAGGTATCATTGAAAGAGTGTCAGATGGAAATATACCTATCGGTAAACCAGTATTTTACCTACCACACCAACCGGTATTTAGAGAAACCAGTGCTTCAACGAAGACTAGAATAGTGTTTGATGGCAGCTCACATGAGTTCGGGCAGCTATCACTTAACGATTGTCTATGGGCAGGGACAAATTTAAATCCTAATATGTTCCATCTGCTAATTAATTTCCGATTAAATAAAGTTGCAATCTCAGCGGATGTAGAAAAAGCATTTTTGCAGATTGCTTTGGCAGAAAAGGATCAAGACACAGTGCGATTCCTGTTTGTGGGAAACACACAATTAAATGATTTAAAACTAGCGACATATAGATTCAAGCGCGTAAATTTTGGGATTAAGTTATCAGGGCTTGTATTCCTCTTTACTTGCTTTGGGAACATTGACTGTCCTGATTCGGAACAGGGAGCTTACTGAAGCTATGTTCAATAAATTGTGAAGTACACAATACACACAGGAAGGGTATACGAAACCCTTTATTTTTCTCTCTTTACAATGATTTCCGGAACTTCGGAATACAGAGACCAACCACTTGTGGTCTGAACGTAAGAATATAAAAATATTAACTAAAACTCTAACTAAACTTAACTTTGGATTAATAAACAAGTGCCTCACTCCAAGATTGGCCGTTAATCAACAAAAAGCCGTATGTAGTACAGAGAGCTGCTAAAACTACGATACGTTTAAAATTATCAAGAGGATTAAACCTCTGGCCTTGAAGGCAACCAGCAACCGAGTAAAACTACTGTGGCAAGCGGCCTGCTTCTAATAACTCCTTCCTCTCTCTTGCTTGGCAAAAAGCCACAACTTAAGTACTTGGCGTTAGCAAGACAAAATTTGCATAGATAAGTTAAAAGCTTTTAATTCTGGAAGTAGAAAATAAGAAGTGAAAATAAAGATTTAAAATAAAATAAACGTTAGTAAAACTTAAGATCCTTACATACCTCCCGCCAGAGTTAATTAGTTTGAAACTGAGGTCTAAAACGACCTTGTTGAAAACTTTTAGCTGTAGAATCTAACGCGAGGCCAATCTTTCACAAACATTTCTCACTAGAAACTAGAAATTAAAAAAAATCGTTTTTACATTATCAACTCCATGGACCAGATTTTTCATCTGTACTGCATCTAAACAGGAGTTCTTAGTTGAAATCTGGTTCCTTCCAGAGATCTGGAAGGAAAACTAGTTTAATGAAATGTTACACAATTAAATGGCAAGTAACATGAATACTTATATTTCTCTTTTAACATTCTTATTTCATTCATGACGTTATTTAATTATCTCCCCGTGCTCTCTGACATGTGTTGTAAAGGAAAACACCAAACACGAACGTGTCTATGTACAAGTGTTCAACACTACCGCCTGCAATCAAAACACTAACGTGTTAAAATTCAACATAACAAGACCTCAGAACACACCTTATATTCATCTCTAAACCCTGAGGTACTATTCTGAAAAGTGGCTCGTCAGAGAGCCTAACTACATTCATTCAACCTTTAACACATATTCACAATAATTTGCTCTTTTTACAGTCACATGAATAAGTAAAAATTTTTGGCATTACTTTCACTTTTAACATACCACAGCATTTCTTAACTTTTAAAATAACAGTTTACATTGTATATAAGGACATATTAACATGCCGTTAATTTTACGCATTTTAAAATATACATTAGTAGTACATTGTTAACTTCTATTCTTTTCCAAGCAAGTGCCAATTCTTCTGCACTGAAATACTACATTTCAAAAGTCTTTCAGACTAAAACTTCTGTCTTGCCAGAATCTTTTAAATAAAATTTTATACAATAATTTTTTTACAATTTTCTTAAGGTACCTTTCTCAAAGATTATCAATGCTTTTACAATATTCAAGTATTTACACATTCCTATTATACATTAATTTTAGTTTTACTCGCGAGTAATTGAAAAACAATATCAAAATAGGTAACAACTTATTTCTCGCCTTTTTGGCGATAAAGGTAGGCCTCACATGAGGTAAAACTTCTTGAATTCTGCCACTTGCAGTAAGAATGAAAAATTAACTTAAGGTTTCAAAGTAACATAAAGTTTTACTTATCTTTGTGATATTCAGACTTCCTTTTTTCTGCCCAGTCTTGGAAAGTGGCGAAGACTACGGTCTGGTTTATCTTCCTTCTTGTGCGGTTTCGCCCTTCAGTTCCTTCCTCCATGAGCTTTCTTTTCCTTCCAGTTCGGTCACCCTTGAAGACCTTCTTTTTAGCCTCTGCCTGTGGTCTCGGCCGTTTGATGGCAGCTGGTCTTGGCGGAACCGGGACAACTGTCTCTCGTTCCTGCTTGGATCTTGTTGCTGGCTGTTCAAATTTTCCCTGTTTCTTTGCCTCCGCAGCTGGTGTTCCTTCATCAATTTGTCGACATTTGCTGCGTAGACTCCTATCCGATGGGTAGATCTTCCGTTTTGGAGCCGTGTTATAGTTGCTGTCATTTCTCCTGGCTCTCTTTGCATTCGTCGTACTTCTCCCTTCTTCATTCTGGGGGTGGTCGTGCCCTCTCTTTTCTGGTCGGTGAAACGGCTTCTTTTTCTTGTTACCTTCAGTTTTCCAACGGGAAAACTCTCTTTTCAATTGCTCCTGCCTCCTGATGGCTTGCCCTTGTGATTGTCGTTGTTCCACCTCTGGAGCTTGTGCCTGCCGTGCCGGATCCTGCAAAAGATCTTTAAATATTGGCATTTTATTACGATTATAGAATGGTTTTATCTGGTCAATGTTTGCGGTGCAGGTTTCACCATTCCTGGCTTTTAACACCAGTACAGCCTGAGTTATTTTTTCTATGACATATGATCCTTCAAATCGTGGATAAAATTTGGCAGTTTTATCTTCTGGTGCTGAAGAAAGTGAATGCTTAATTTTTAACACTTCATCTCCTACTTTATAAGTTACTCCCCGTCGTTTCATATCATAATAAAGCTTCTGTTTTCTCTGTGCTACTTCAGTGTTCTTTGTTGCTTCTTTAATTAATTTTTCTATATCGCCCATTTTAAATTCTGGGGCTCTTTGTTGAACATAAAATAATTTATCTAACGGCGTTATAATCTTTCTGCCTAAAAATAACTCAGCAGGATTTTTGCCCGTCGTATCATGTTTTGAGGTCCTAAGGGCGAAAGCTAATTCATTGACATAGTTATCCCAGCTTTTATGAAAATTTTTAACATAACTACGGATAATTTTCACTATATTTCTATTGACTCGTTCCGCTATATTTGATTGCGGCCGATACGGGACCATTTTTAAATGACGTATGCCCAGTTTTTAGCACATGTCTTCAAATATATTACTTACAAATTGAGGACCATTATCCGATATAACTTTTAGGGGCGCCCCGTATTTTAAAATATACGAGTATTTATTTAAAATAGAATCAGTAACTAATTTCGCGGAGGCTCGTTTTAAGGGAACAATTTCGGTCCACTTACTAAAATGATCAACCATAACAAGGAGATACCGACTTTTATTTAACTGACTTTTTGGGAAAGGGCCCAATAAATCGATGCCAATTATTTCATTTGGAAATTCGGATTTAATGCTATTTAGAAACCCGGCCGGGTGGAAATTAATATAATTAACTGCTTGACATGTTGGGCAGGACTGGACATACGCCCTTGTTAACTTTTGCAGCTCAGGAAAATAAATTACCAACATGAGAAGCTAATGGGCAGTCGTATAACTCCTGCAGTATATTTAATCTAAGACTAGCTGGGATAACAGGTCGAAATTCGTTGCTGGAATTCGTAGCTTTTGTATAAAATAATAGACCATCTATTAGTTCGTAATGGGCCGCCCTATTTCTTATCGCCAAAATATCTTGGTGGCTAAAATTTTCAGGATCCTTTAAATACTCATAAATGTTTTTAAATTCAGGATCCTTACCCAGTTCGGTTATTACAGTTTCTCGGGAATGTATCGTGCATGCTGTGAGCATTGCCACCTTTACAATATTACCCTCTTCATCTTTTTTTATTCTGGATAGGGCATCTGCTACGATATTTTCCTTTCCGGGGGTGTGCTTGATTACCAGATTATACTTTTGTAACTTGAGTGCCCATCTTATTAACCTTGGGGATAAGTTTTTCCCTGAGTACAATCTAGTTACCGCCGCATGATCAGAATACACTGTTATTGGCGCCCTTCCAAAATAGACTCGGAACTTTTGCACTGTTAACAGAACTGCAAGTGCCTCTCTCTCAGTCGCGGAATAATTTCTTTGTGTTTGATTTAAAGTTCTACTAAAAAATGCCACGGGCTGCTGATTTTGCGAAAACCGCTCCCACCGCATAATCCGAAGCATCCGCTGAAATTTCTAAATTCTCATCCTATTCAGGAAATTTCAAAACAGGGGCTTGCGTTAATGCTTGCTTTAATTTTTCGAAAGCACTATTGGCTTCGGCCGTCCACGAGAATCTTGCCTTTTCCCTTTTTAGTTTTAACAATGGTTCAGCAATAGCTGCAAAATCTTTTATAAAGGACCTATAATATGAACAAAGTCCTAGAAAAGAAGAGAGCTTCTTCGCCGTATTTGGCGGCGGATACTTTTGCACAGCGATTATTGTTTATTCGTCTGTCTCGATTCCTTTCTGAGATATTTTGTAACCTAAGTATTTTAATTCAGGGGTTTCAAATTTGCACTTTTCGACATTAACTTTTAAACCGGCCTCATTTAATAATGAAAACACCAGTCTTAAATCCTGTACAAGTTGGTCGAGATTATCACTAGTAATAATGATATCGTCTAAATAGATAAATGTGGTCTTTCCAAGAACAGGCCTTAGCACAATGTCCATACATCGCTGAAATGTTGCCGGTGCCCCTGAAAGGCCAAACGGCATACGCAAGAATGCATAAGTGCCAGACTTGGTTATAAAAGCAGTCTTAGGCACATCTTCCGGTTTAAACCCTATTTGAAAATAACCAGTCGTTAAGTCTAACGTAGTCATATATTTGGTAGAAGTTATGTTCCTTAGAATTTCTTCAATAATAGGTAACGGATATACCGGATATTTAGTCATGGAGTTTAATTTACGATAGTCAATTGCAAAACGCCACCTTTTCGGATGTGTTACAGTATAGTCATTAGTTTTCTTACATAACATAACCGGGCTAGCATAACTACTTGAGATGGGCGTTATGATCTTTTCACGTAACATATCTCGAATGTGCCACTCTACAATTTTTTCTTTATTCTTATCATATCGATATGGTTTGTGGTGAACTGGCAGTGAATCTCCGATGTCGATACTATGGTTAGTAACTTGAGTAAATCCGGGAATATCACTAAATAACGAAGCAAATTCACTTACTACTTGTCGAATTTTTTGTTGCTCTTCCTTAGGCATGTGGTCGAGGTTTAACGTCGGTGGTTCTGTTTTTTCTTCTCGAACTGGTTTCATCGTCAGCTTAAGGGACGCTTCGTTAAAATCCAGCGTTGCTTCCGCCTCTGAAAGAAAATCTATCCCTAAAATGACATGTGCTTGTAAATTTTTTACGATAAAAAACATGATCTTTACTTGTTCGTGCTTGATACGAATATGTAAGGGTAATTTACATATGCACTTGCATCTTTCTTCCTGCGCAGCTAACACTGTCGTATTATCCGTTAAATCTTTTAAGAGTCATTTGAAGAGAGTTATTGGTAATCAGTGTTTAACTTTAGAAGAATTTTTAACTGTTTTAACTGAAATTGAAGGAGTATTGAAGACTCAAGTATTCAAGACCTCTTACTCCAATTTCAGCTGATTACAATAATTTTGAAACTTTGACCCCAGGTCACTTTTTGGTTGGTAGACCTATCACAACTCTAGCTGAGCCAGATTTATCCAACATAAATGAGAACAGACTTTCTAAATGGCAAAGAATCACTAAGTATACACAAAAAAATTTGGAAATTATGGAAACGTGATTATCTTAATAATTTACAAGAACGTCACAAGTGGAAATTTTTAAAGGATGACGTTCAGTTGGGAACTCTTGTATTAATAAAAGATGAAAATTTGCCTTCAACCAAATGGTTAGTGGGGAGAATAACTGAGGTTTTTCATGGTAGGGATAACAAAATAAGAGGAGTAACTATAAGATTGCCTAATCAGCATTTGCTGAAACGAAATGTTCGAGATATATGTATACTTCCTGTAGAATGATGGTTTATTTCTATTATAAACTGGTATTTGTTGTAATAATTTGAATGTATATTTTTCAACATTGTGATTTGTTATTGTGAAGTAATTTATTGTCGTGCCTTTATATTTACATTTATTTAAATAATAGTTTTGAAATTGTGAATTTCCACGCCGGGAGTGTTTTGTATTAGCTGAGAAATGCTTGGCGCCAGAGCGGAATGTTGGCTAATGGCGCATGCGCCGCCGGAATTGGCACTGAAATGTATTCTCTGAGAAACTTGATTTGTGTGGTACATTGGAAGTTGCGATTTATATGTTACTTTGTAAGGTGGAACCTAGCGCCTGAGTGTCGCTATGGAAAATAAAGGTATTTAAACTATGTAATGTCTGTGGAGTTATTTTATTATGATATACAGCTATCGACAGGAAATAGAATAAGTCATTTCAGCTTAGTCTCTCTAGATTGGTAAGAAATCTACTATTTTTCTGTTTCAAATGTAAGTAAGCATGCCCGCTATGTTATTTAAAAATAAGGCTTAACCGCACTTTTAAATTGTTGCACTTTTAAATATTGCTTGCAGATTTCCTAAAGGCATAAAAACCTTATCCGGAAGATAAGAACAACATAATTCAATCACTTTTAAAGCAAAAAATGCACACTTTACAAATATATAAGAATAAAGAAACTGAGATCACTGAGCCGCCCGTTGAAATTACAAATTCCAACATGTAAATTACAAACATACATACAATTTAACATTCCAAGAATAAATAATTCTACAATACAATATGAAAGCTAATAGTAATATTTCATCATGAATATAATATAAAATAATGTAACATTTTAAGAACATAAACATTCACTAAGCTACAATCGAACTTATTCTTTAAACAGTTCCATTTTTATGTAAATAACAATTTTCAATAAGAAAATAGTGTAAACTAAGCATTATTATCCTGGATAGGATTTTACTAATACATTGAATATACACACCATTTGGTATTTTCACTTTAACAACTCTGGCCTTATTATCTTTACCAGGTAAAACTTCTAGAATTCTAGCTAAAGACCATTTAAATGGGGGAAGATTATTTTCCTTTAATACAACTAACATACCTGACTTTAAATTTTCTTTATTAATAAACCATTTGGTGCGTTGTTGTAGATGATTTAAATAATCAGTTTGCCAACGTTTCCAAATAACTTGAATGAACTTGGTAATAACTTGTCATTTAGAAAGTCTATTATCTGTAAGATGAGACAAATCTGGTTCAGGATATGAAGTAATGGAACGTCCAATTAAAAAATGACCCGGCGTAAGGCTTCGAAGTCATTTGCATCTGTTGATAAAGGTAAAATTAGACGAGAATTGAGAATACCTTCAATCTGTGTGACAAGAGTCCAAAATTCTTCTAAAGTCAATTTATAACTGCCGATTGTACCCTGAAGATGATATTTAAATGACTTAATATCTGCTTCCCATAAACCACCAAAATTTGGTGCTCTAGGTGGAATCAGTTTCCAATTTATACCTTCAGATGTTAAGAAATCTGCTAGGTCAGAATTAGATTTAAGGACTAAGCTATGCAATATTTTTAGTTCTGATTTTGCACCAAGCATATTAGTACCGTTATCTGACATTATGGTATTACATTTTCCACGTCTAGCAATAAATCTTTTAATAGTAGCAAGTAATGAATCTGTGGTTAAATCAGTTACTACCTCTAAATGTACTGCTTTAGCTAAACATATGAATATGGCAACGTACACTTTTGTATAATTACCCTTTCTTTGATTTTTATACTTGATGAGGAATGGAGCAGAAAAATCGAGTCCACAAGTATTAAATACAAACCCTAGGTTAACTCTTTCTCCAGGTAAATTTCCCATAAGTTGTTCACATACAATTGGTTTAACCTTAAAACACATTACACATTCATGTACAACCTTTCGAGTTATATCTCGACCATTAATAACCCAAAGTTTACTACCAACCTGATGCAATAGTGCTTGAGCACCAAGATGTAAATATTTAACATGATAATACTGAAAAATTAATCTAGTAAATACATCATGTTTTGGCATTACATAAGGAAACTTTTGGTTTAAGATTACTATTAGCAAGTCTGCCTCCTACTCTCAGAAGAGAATCATTATCTAAAAATGGACATAAAAATTTTAACTTACTTTTGGAAGAAACACAGTTCTTATTTTTGAAAGATAGAATATCCTTGCTAAAATATTGTAACTGTAATACCTGATCATGATTTTCTCAGCGTCATCCAATTCTTTAACAGTTAGAGAACCTATTACGCTTTCCCTTTACAATTGGCTATAAATCTACAAACAAAACTTAACACACGAATAATACGAATATAGTTATTAGTAATGTTAAGAATATGATCTAAAAGAAGAGAATTGGAGTTTACATTTAAATTAGCTAAGTCATTATCCTTAAGTTTGAGTTCTTTGACGTATTCCACATCAGCCATATCAGATGAAATTGCTTCACAAGGATTATCACCATAAATCATTATGAAGAAGATCTTTAGGTTCAGCTCCACGTGATATCAAATCAGTTGGATTATTGGGTGTACTAACATGGTACCACTCGTGAACAGCAGTCATGTTGTGAATAACAGATACTCTATTAGCAACAAATGTCTTTAGTTGATAAGGTTCCTTCTTAATCCATGATAACACTATTGACGAATCAGTGAAATAATACACCTTGACTATAGGCAGCTGAATGGCCTCTAATATTCTTTTCATTAGTTTTACCAACAGAACTGCACCTCAAAGTTCCAAACGAGGAATGGTAATTGACTTCAAAGGTGACACGCGAGACTTGCTGCATAGAAGTCTTGATGAACATTCATTTGCAGATGACATACATTTCACATAAATTGCAGCACCATAGGCTTTCTGACTAGCATCACAGAATCCTATAATTTCTATTTGCTGTAATCCATTGGTTAGAACAAATCTAGGTATGCGATAAACATTGACTATTTTTAGACTATGCAGAAATTCCTTAATTTTTAGGAAGAGGTGTATTCCAATTTAATTTTAGAAGCCAAAGGTTTTGTAGAAATATTTTAGCTTTTGTCGTTAACAGGTCCAATTAAACCTAACGGATCAAAGAGGCGACCTATTGTTGATAAGACATCTCTTTTCGTTCCTGTTTCTTCAAAGTCAGGTATCTTTAAATTGTAAGAAAAACAGTCTGTAGACGTATTCCATGACATTCCTAAGGCCTTTGTAATCTGAGGCTTATCCGTAACTTGAAAAGAGTAATCCTGAGTAGCACTTTCTTTATTCTTCAATAACTCTGGATTATTTGAACACCGTTTGTGTAACTGCATTCCACCACGTTCTAGAAGACAGGTTAACTGTGTCTGCAACTCCTTGGCTTCTTGCAGCGTATTAGCTCTAGTGATTATGTCGTCCACGTAACAGTCCTTCAGTATGGCTCTTGAGGCATAAGGAAATTCAGTTGCTTCATCCATTGCTAACTGTTTTAGGACACTTGTTGCAAGGAATGGTGCACTTGCTGTTCCGTATGTTACAGTCCTTAGACGATAAGTCTGCACAGGACGACCATCTTTCCACAAGATCAACTGCAGTTTTCGTTGAGATGGTTCAATAAGTATTTGTCTGTACATCTTCTGAACATCAACTCCTAATTCCTAGTCGTACTTTCGAAATCTAATAATAATAGAAAATAAATCTCCTTGAGGTATTCGCCCTTTCACTAATATTGAATTAAGTGATTTTCCATTGCTAGTAACCGCTGATGCATTAAACACAACACGAAGCTTGGTAGAGGTTTTCTCTGGCAGATAAACTCCATGATGACTAAGATAATTGCAAGTCGATGTTTCAATTTCTTGAACTTCTTCCATGTGATTTAGATCCTTATATTCCTTGATAAAATTCTTATATAATGTTTTCATATTCGAATCGCTTTCTAGTCAATTCCACACTTGATGCAATCTTTTCTCAGCCAGCGTTTTCGATTCACCTAATTCTACACCTTTCCTTATGGGTAACTGAACTACATATCTTCCATCATTTTGTCTATTAAGAGTACGCTTGAAATGTTCTTCACAGTATTTTTCTTCTTCACTCAAAGCATCCTCGATATTTTCAATGGATTCAACTTCCCAAAATCTTTGCAAAATTTCTTCAACTCTTTCTTCACTATTTAGAACCAAACCACAATAATTTACTTCTGAGTTACTCTTGCATTCACCAGACGCGATATATCCAAAAACTGTTTCTTAGAATATCAACGGTTGATTTTCGAATTGAAATTTTCCTTGTTTTAAAATCTCAAAGAACAATTCGGCTCCTAATAACATATCTATTTTGTTAGGTGTTCCAAATTGCGGATCTGCTAATTCAATACCAATGGGAGTATTTAATGACTGCACATCTAAACTCCTTGATGGAATTACATTGGTTATTTTAGAAATAACCAAACAATTAACTGATCTTACATATGTTAAATCCTTATTCGAAATCTGTACATCTAGTTGATAATTAATATTTATAACGTTCTCATTAATTCCGGATACAGATGCATAAATTCTTTCTTTCTTTATAATTAACAAATTAGCAACTCCTTCGCACAGGAAACAACTCATGCTGCCGTTATCAAGTATTGCGCAAACTGGATTCTTTTTCCTCCTGAATTGCAAACATACGAGGGCCATCCAGGAAGTAGATTACGTTTCCGTCTGTGTCCGCTAGGGGCGGGGCTAGCGCGGCCATCTTGGGGTCAGAGCGTTGCGCAGCTCAGTCTGCATCTAGCCGTGCTAGTGAGAGGTTCGTGCTGTGCTCCGTTCAGATACTGTGACGGTTTGAAATGTCTGCGTTAATTGAAAATCCCGCGAGCTGCGAGGTGCGCTCAGTAATAAGGTTTCTGACTGCAAAAAACTGTAAACCGATAGAAATCTATCTGCAGCTTCGTGAAGCGTATGGGGACAACATTATCACTGAAGGTGGAGTGCGTCAGTGGGTCATAAGATTTCAAAATGGCCGAACCAATGTTCACGACGAAGATCGAAGTGGGAGACCCAGCATAGTGACCGCCGAACTTCTCGAAAAAGTCGATGCTAAAGTCCGTGAAAATAGAAATTTCACAATAACGGAACTTTCTTTGAGTTTTCCACAAATTTCGCGAAGTTTGTTGCACGAAATCATCAGCGAAAAGCAAGAAGAGGTAACGAAGTGGTTGAAGGCGCAGGCGGCCGAATTTTTCGACGAAGGAATTTCCAAGCTCGTACATCGCTACGATAAATGCCTTAATTTGTATGGTGACTATGTAGAAAAGTAGTATTTGAGTGTGGCTTTCATCTGTATATAATAAAATTTGTTTCCTATACTTTGTTTATTTTTTATTCCAAAACGTAATCTACTTTCTGGATAGCCCTCGTATATAATTGCAGTCGCCAATAAGACGTTTTTTCTGCGTGTCAAAAGACAACTTGATTGATTTTTAATAGAGACATCTGCGTTCTTGTTTATAATTTCGTCACTCGTTGCTTCCGTTTTTGTTTTGTCTAACTCATGTTCGATGGCGTCATTTCTGAGCAGGCGATGGATTAATGAATGATGCTTTTTGTGGCATTCCGAACACCTGAACTTAGAATTGCATTTTGCGATTAAATGTTCCTTACTGAGACAGTTTAGACACAGTTTATGGTTTTTACCTATTTCATACCTTTGATTTGAATTTAATTTTAAAAATGAATCACATTTATGCAGTGGATGATTATTATTTTTACATATAACACAAATCAAAACACTCTCGGTTTTAACCATCAGAGCCTTTGATTTCGAACTTTTTTCTAACGGATATTTCACTTTATTAATATTACGGTTGATGTTATCCAATAATTGACATCTTTTCTCTAAAAACGAAATTAATTCATCAAATGTAGGAACTTCCGTAGCATTAATGCTTAGTTCAAATTGTTTGCGCGTTTCAAAATCTAGTTTCTGAAGTACAATATTTAATAACAGAATGTCGGATAAATTATTTTTCTCATACTTTAAAACATTCAAAGCCCAAACGTTTTTAGTAACATTATCTATTACATAACTTACTCCTTTAGACGATTCGAATGTTAAAGTACGTAAATCCATTATTGACTTTATATGCGTCTCAATTAATATTCTTTTATTTTCATACCTATCTTGAAAAGCTTTAAATAGAGAACTAAAAGTATCATCAACAGTTTCAAGATTTTTTGCTTCATCAGTTAATGCAGCCTTTAAATAGTAGAGTTTCTGAACTTCTGTCAGTTGAGTGTTATTCGCTATGATGTTTTCGAATTGAAGCTTAAAATTATTCCATTCGGTATATTTGCCAGACCATTTAGGAATTGGTAATTCTGGCAAACGTACTTGTACTTTAGGATCAAATTTATTACAAACATTTTCATGTTCAGAATGAGCAATAGATGATAGAATTTCCATAATTCTTACCTCCAGAACTTCCGTTCTTTCTTCCATTTCGGCGATTTCTTCATCGATGTCGGTGACATCATTTTCATCAACGCTTTCGAAATATCTACTCCTTAAGTTTCTAATATCCATTTGAACGCTTTGAAGGGATCTATACTTTATTTGAATTTCGTTCTTATTCGAACTATCATCATATTCCTTCACTACGTTTTCTAACCTAGTTAGTTTCGCTTTTAACGAAGTTTTATTTGTATCTAATGCTAGCATTTTGTTCATTTCTCCGGCTCGACGGATCATGTACTTTGATTCTAAACTAATGAGTGGACTGTATAGCAAAAGAACTAACAAATTTATTGACAGTAATTAACTATTCAGATCTAATACATGCTCTGGCATTTTGCTTAGCCGAATCCAGATGACCAAGTGAGAGTTTCTCTCCCTATCCAATAGGTGGCGCTGTATTCTAACTTAACAGCACTCTTTAAAATTCACTATATTTGTTAACCATACCGACACTCTCTGGCGCTAGGTTTACTTAACAGCGTTACATTTCGTTCATATTACAACTCAGACTGCATATAAATTTATATCATTCGAAAAATTATCTAATCGTTGTTCTATTCAAATACAATAATAAATCTAAAACGAAGTATAAAAGAAATTAAGCAAACAAAACAAAAAAGATAGTTTTTCACAGACGATTCAGTATTTCTCCTTCAATTAGTTCAATTCTCATTTCACAACATGGCAAAGATACATAAAAACTGAAAATATCTATATTAAAAATTACGAAGTAACTCTTAAATACTTATTTCCTCGAAAAAATTCCAGAAAGTATTAAGCATGATTTAATTCGCAATAATAAATGAAGGCGTTATCTTTGTTGTTGCAAAGCTTAGTCTCTCTAGATTGGCAAGAAATCTATTTTTCTTCTGTTTCAAATGTAAGCAAGCATGCCCGCTATGTTATTTGAAAATTAGGCTTAACCGCACTTAAACAGCTTTTAAATTGTTGATAATTCTACAAATATTGCTTGCAAATTTCCTAAAGTCATAAAAACCTTATCCGGAAGATAAGAACAACATAATTCGATCACTTTTAAAGCAAAAAATGCACAATTTACAAATATATAAGAATAAAGAAACTGAGATCACTGAGCCGAGTAACAAATTGGATATATATATATACGTCTTCAAAACATCTTTCAAAATATAACTTACTAGTATGGATTCACTCTTTTAAGAATATCTTACTATAATCAATTAATCAATATTATTTAGTAAATAAATTATATATATATCATATATTCCCCCCTATACTTTTGGTGCGGCCGATTGCAGCCAAAAAAGGGAAGTACACATGTACATGTTATAGCAGTCCCCCGTACAAAATTTCAACGTTCTGATTCTATTCGTTGTTTTCGAGTTATGCGAGATACATACATACGTACAGACGCCAAGAAAAAATCTTTTCTGAATCTATTTTAATTCAGTTTTATAATTCGTTTGGTGGAAAAGAGTCATTTATTTTATCCTTAAGTACAGTTGTCACGCACAAACATCGTTAAATTGCCTTCGATAACAGTCAAAATGGATATTTTTGCTGAAATATGATACCCGGAATTTTTCGTGATTACAATACTTCCTTTACTTCGTACAAGGAAGTAAAAATATAACTGCTTATAATGAATTACTCTAGACTGCATCATTTCAAAATTATTGTTTCTCACAAGGTACTTACATAATGAAGCAGGCAAGATTCACACGTGCAAATGAAGCAGATATTTTCTTATCTCACCATCCGGTAATTTTTCCAAAATTCGAAAGTCGAAACTTAAAATTAAGAAATCGAAATCAGGTCGAACCAAACCTAAATCACTCTGAACTGGTTTTTCAGCTTCGACGCATCATATTGTTTCTTTCGCTCTTTTTCGGCTCACCAGCAGCTGCGGTAAAATCGCTGAACACTGGCAGTTCGGTCCTAGGTTCAAATCCCGGCTAACGGGCTGGCTACATGGGCGATTTCGTGGTTTTCTTGAGTAAAGTGGTTTGTTTACCCGTCTTAACTTTCACTAAGAAAGTCCTCCACGAAGTCATCCCTTCCCTTAGGCACATAGTTCTCGAATATTTTGCCATAATTAAAAAACTAAATATCTCGCTCCTTTTCTGTCAACTGGCTGAATACCATCAGCTCTTTCCTACATAGAAATTAATTGTTATAAAAATCTCGAAAAGGATCACATGTGCTCAAGAATAACCCCGCAGACTACGCCTTCTACGCTGTATATTTCACATTAAGAATAAGCTTTTAAAGAAATAAAAAGAGTGCAAGTCGGCCTCTACGATACGTTTACGCCTAAGATCTTTCATGCAACTAAGCTCCGTCATTCCGTAAATGATGTGTCTCGTGGGAATCAATATTCCTGGGAGAATATATCGCCTCAACGACTATTATATAATCACACGCACACACACTCACAAATATACACAAGGTGATTCATCTAAAACTTGCACCCCAATTATTTCTGAAAGAAAATGTGCTATTGATGTGCTGATTTCGTAGAATCGAAGTTTAGATAAGGATTCATAATTTGAGTCAATGCATGGATTTTAATAATTATCAGTTTGTGTATTTTTTAACAAAACTATATTTAACAACATGGTTTTTAATATCAATAAAACAAAATTAGAGGAAATTTCAGAATGTCAGTGCTGTTTTATGTAGGATTCTAGTGCCGATAGTTTAGCTGTCGTAATATCAATATTGTTGTTCTTGTTGCTGTGACTAATCTCGCTTGTCTAATATCAGAACGAACCCACGAAATTCATCATAGCAAAAAGGCATGATTGCGTCTGTTGTTGGCAAGAGCCGTGGGCACCATACAGGTGAAAGCACGACTCCGCTCAGTTCCTCCTCCAATACTGAAGGAGAGCATCCTGAAAGGGACGGATCCGCGAGTCTCTCACCCCTTTTCCCCTACCACCAACCTCTTGAGAGGACTTTCGGCTCGCCGCATATTTAGAGCACGGACACTATACATTTACAAACATCCGTGTATTCTCCAGGATTCAAACCCGGGCCATTCTGTACGGTAGTGAGAGTCACTAATCACTATCCCGGTTGGTCGGCTTCAGTACTGTAAATACCAACAGTTGTCAGCTCCACTTAATAGCGTAAGTGCTGGCTACAATTTTCGCATGTATGATTTTGTGTTTGTGCTTATTGCTGATTTTGAAAAAGAGCGCATGTTACAATTTGTATATTTTCACATGTACCAAGGGTTAGCACTTAAGAAATACAGAGGTGAAGAACAAAATTACGAAGATGCTTAAAACAAAAGAGGATGCTCAAACTCACAGGTTGTGTTCGAAATGGTGATCACCAGCTACAGTACAAGCCTCCATTCTGTCACGTAAAGATTCCTGCGCACATTGTAGAATTTCAGCAGAAATTTCAGAACAGGCAATTGTAATACGTCATTTCAAATATTCTGGTGTACTAGGTATGCCTTTGTAGGCAGTGCGCTTTAGTTTTCTCTACAGAAAAATATCGAAAGTGGCCAAATCTAGTGAACGTTCGGGCCAAAGACTATGCCTCCTTTGTCCAATACAACGATTTTGAAACAATCGGTAAAGACCAGCTACAGTATGACTTGTACTACATGTTGTACTACCATCATATTGATACCACACGTTAATCCAAACTGGCAGCGGCATATCTTCTAACATCTGTGGAAGTGTGTCAGAAATTTAACAACTTATTGAAATCCAGTGCTCCGTCTATAAATAAAGTTATGATGGATAATTATTCCACACCTCATATTTACGCTTCATGGACGCTAATGCTCTCTATTATGGCGAAGTTGAGTTGAATTATTTACTGACCTATAATACATGTTTCAGTGGTTTTGTGCTGCCGTGATTTGCAAAATTTGCTTACTAAGGTATGATAAATCTGGTGTGACATGTTCTAATGCCATGAATAAACATGAATTGTCTCTATGTAACTTTTGATGGCGAAAGAGATTAAACTTATAATGATAATACGCAGCGTATTTGCTGACTGATGTCACTCCTTCTTGCGATGGTCCGAAAACTAACTTTCGGATCTACAGATACCCGCAACTAGAATATTAATTTTATCTTCTTCTCCAGTCACCCATTTGTTTCTGTTTCAGTTTCTAGACGTCATACTTACAGTTCCCTGTCTGTTAGGGTATCTTTCAGCGTACACATTACAAGAATGAATAGCAATCTCTTTTACTAATCTTCCCATACACCATCAGCATATCAGCTTTTTCGGCCTTAGTAAATATCATCTTCCACCATGTCTTGCTCCTGTGAACTATCGTAAAGTATTGGCAAGAATCTCCCAATGCAAGCATTATATAAGAAAGAAAAAAATTTAAACAAACGAACATGGTAGCCAGTAATTATGCCATTAAATGGAACAAACAACTGTAGATATTTACAAAATAAAAGTGTTGATAACAAATGTTGATGAAAAGTGTTAAAATCAAAATGTTGATAAGACTATTTAAAGGTTTTTTAATTTTGTTCTGCAGTTTACTACATTTTTTTCTCGACACAGAGTCGAGGAATTTCTGTCGCATTTATTGAAAATAGATTTAAATTCCAAAATTAAATTACTTTATATTACTTTGCATTTTTAACATTCTGGCATAGTATTATTGCTCAAAATACATACTCAACGGCTTAGAATCCAAAATATTTGCAACAGTGTCGAATACTTATAAGAAGAAATCACTAACTTGGTAAAAATTCTCTTAGAGAATAAAACACCTCTATTCAAAATTTCTATATCTTTAAAGAAAGCTAGTATTAACTACTTTTTAAAATTTCTCATCTAAAGTGAAATGATAATTATTACTTAAACCTTAATCGAAGGTAATAGTTGGATGACTACGATAAAAAATTTAATGTAAATATGTGCAAAAATTTTATATCTCTTCCTTTTAATATTATTTATACTATCCTTCTACTATTTTGTAAATTTAATAAACTGGCAAATTTTGCTTTTACTAAACAAATGAGGCTTCTATTTTCAAAGACGTATTTTACCCCTATTTTATGTGAACACTTTTACCTTTTATAGCCTGTTTTTTTTTTCCTTTTTCCCTCGACTTTAAGCCAGTTTTGTTTTTGTTTTTTAAGATTTTACAGAGGATAGCATCTTTTAATAGTTTCTTCCGCCGCAATGTTGGAGTTGGCAACCACCCTCCTTGTCGGTAATAATTTTTAAATTATTTTATATTATTTATAGAAATCGCTTCTGAAAAGTTTTTCATTTTCTTGGTATTAAAAGTTTAGGACTGCATAATCGGGGATCACCCAATTTTTGAGTGTTGTTTTTGAGTGTTTGTGATTGCTTTTGAATGTTCGATTTGCATATAATGTTATTTGACCAATTTTTTTTAATGGTCAATTTGCATAATGTAAAGTTTTTTGTTTTTTTAACAGTGAATTTGCACAATTTAATGTTTTATCCTTTTCTCCAAGTGTTTCAAAAGCGTGTAGGGAAAATTCTGGATGCATTTGAGATTCGATTTTTCGGTTTTAAATGAATTTTAATATCTTAAATTAAGCTTTAATCGAATCTTTTTTCGGTTTTTGATCTCAAATAAACCTAAAGAACGAAACATGTTTTCGAAACATATTAATCGACTTTTGTGAAACTTTAATCCATTTTCCCCTGATGAGTTCTGAATTAGAGTTTCAGTAAAAGGAGATTAATTTTTATAATTTTGTATATTTTTTAATTTTTCGAGTTTGTTCCACTGATGAATTCTTATTTTAATTTCGATATGTTTAGATATAGTGTTCAACCTCTTATCCTCGGTTGCAATTATTAATGTTGTTGAGGAGTTGCCTTGCTTTGATTCCAATTCAATTTTAACTTTAGATGCTTTAAGTTTAATTTACTTCAAAAGTTTAATTTATTTCAGGCAACTATAGCGCAGGGTTGGTTAAAAAATTTTTGTTTTTAATTTTTGGACTGTAACTATGGTTCGTTTTGTGTATGTATATATACAAAACAATTTTTTTTTAAAAATATATATGTATATAAACATACCTAGTATTTTCGTGCATTAAGCTGCTGAAAAATTATCAGTAATGACATAAAGTAAGAAATTTAGAACTAATTTTTCACAAAGATCAAAAATTGTTATTCGTAATTTCAAATACTCCTATAAATGCTACAAAGAATTAAAAAAATATTAAAACTTAAACTCTTCAAACAAGCAATATCCCAATTAAAAAATTAATGAAATTTAAAGATTCCTCTTCTGTTATATTCATTTTTCTTTAAATTTCATTAATTTTTTTAATTGGGGTATCGATTGTTTGAAAAGCTTCTGTTTTTAACATTTTTAAAATTCTTTGTAGCATTTATAGGAGTATTTGAAATTCATTAATTATGAATTTCAGTTTTTGGCCTTTGTGAAAAATTAGTTCTAAATTTCTCACTTTATGTCTTTAGTATATATATTTATATATATAACAAGCAAGGTAGTTAGAACAATACTGTATGACCAATTTGGTCTAGATAACATTTTGCGCAATATGCTGCAAAATAAGTAAATTAGAAATAGTAGTAAGCTCGCCGAAAAGTTACTAGGAGCTGTGGCTCCAAAAAGTTCAACACGTTTTTAAATAAACAATGTCATTGAAGGTGAGAAGTATGCTACACGAGAAAGGAAAAAAACATAGTAAAATACTCAGTGTTGGAAACTAGTAATGGCAAAAAATACAGTAAAATACCTATGGATGTGCCATTTGAAAAATTAATACATATGAAAATCAAACCAAGTAACAAGTAAAACATAAAACAAACAAAATCAGATAAAAATAGAAAGCGGAAAATGATAAATTAGCTGAACTCGACTTCCAAACTGGCTTTTCAAGGGAAATATCTGATTTGAACGTCGAATCAAGCTAACTCCATTACGCGTTTCGCCGAAACAGACAATTGAAATTTTTCGCTACAAAATTTTTAATTTAGACAAAGTGTCTTAGAAAAATTTTGTGCGGACGCGTCGGGAAATTGGAACAGAGAATTGAGACTAATAAAATCCGTTTATCTACGCAATAAAATCATCGCTAATTCTTTGCAGCTATTCCTGAAACACACATTACATAATGAAAAATGAAATACTAGTAAATATGGAAAATCAACATTTATTTTATTCCTCGACATATGCGGCTTACATTCACACATAAACTGACGCAATAAATTAACGCCGGTTCTTGAAAAACTGTTTCGGGAACTTCTACGTTTTCTTATTATATCTGTAGAAGAAAGTAGCTCACACTGCAGCAAGTTGGCGCTAGCGAACCGAAAGAAAGGATGTATGTCCAAAGTGAAAACTGAGCTCAGAATGAATTCGTTTTTGTTCGATTTTCTAACTGGCTGTTAAAAGTTTCTATTCCAGAATTTTAAGTTATTGATTGTCTGGAGCGTTATACAAGTCTCTAAGTCACTGGCTTTATTTAAGAATCTTATGAAATGGATTAATTTTGAAATGACGCAGCTTAAAGAGGTTTATTATAAGTATCTTCTATTTTTAGGACAGAATGGAGATACAATTGAATTAAAATGGAGATGCAAGGGACTAATTCAATTTAAAATAGACTTCTTACAAATTTTTCATCTTACGTATGCAGTTGGATCTATACGAACTCGGGAATTGTTCTTTGAACTTCCTTTGAGTAGTTATTCCATTTCGCTTCAGCCCCGTATATAAAACCCATGCCGCCTAACTCTGCTTTCGTGTAGCGAGAGATTCAAGACTTTAATTAAAGCAGCTGGAACACAAAATCCTGCAAGTTGCTCCATTTGTGATATAAAATTGTGTCAGTTTTAAAATAATATATAAAACATTAAATACTTGTTGCATTCATGTTAATTCACTTTATCAATTAACCTTACTGAGATGTATAATAATATCATACCATATCACAAGGCATAAAGAAAATGTTAATGGTAATTTCTTTTAATAAACTAGATGCATTATTAGTTTTTGAATAAACTAGATACCTTACTAGTTTTTTTTTAATAAACTAGGTGGTCTGAAAACAGACTGGGCTTTACTTTAAAATTGAGTTCTTCTAAGGCATATTTATATTCCTAAACAAAATATAAACCGCTTAGGTGTTAAATGCGTTCCAGGAAATTTACTGCCTTTCATCAGCCATTTGGTTTTACAAAATGATTTCAGCCTCACGTGCTTGTGCTTAATTTGTGCTTCGTAGATGCCGCAAATAAAGAAAACAGTCTTTTCCCCACACTAACAAAATTTGTTTAGTTTTTTTTTTTTTTTTTTTTTTTTTTTTTTTTTTTTTTGTGTGTGTGTGTGTGTGTGTGTGTGTGTTTTAACTGCGTCGCTAACAGTGAAATTCATCCCATGAATAGAATAAGGTACGTAACGAACTTCTGAGGTTTTTCTTGAAAATGCACACTTTTTCAAAAAACTCGAAGCACCAAGAAGGACTTCTGTCATCGTGACGAAATTTGGTATGCAAAATATCTTGATCGAACATGCAAATGATCAAAGTTCCAAAGCAAATAAACAGGAATTGCATTATAGCGCGTATTTCTAGTGCGCAATTCGCAAAGTATAAAACCGGTAACAGAGGCGGAAAATTTATCTTTTTTTGTTGCTGCCATTGTAATTCCGTAAAGAAGCAACTAAAGGTGCCATTACGACGATATCGAAGACCTTACAGACACCTAAACGATTTCAAACGTGGTCGCATTGTAGGTTTGCGTGAAACTGGGAGATCGTACCGAGTAATAGGCCGCTACCTGCAGCGTACAGACACTGCTGTGCAAAGATGTTGGCAGCAATGGTTGCTATAAGGAAATTGCCGACGAAATTAAGGCTCTGGAAGTCCAAGGATCACAAATGCGAGGAGAGATAGGATGATTGTTCCCTAGGCCCGAACCATTGCCGACTATTCAACGCACTACAGCCACCTCTATACCTCCCGTGGTACCGTCCACCATCTTGCGGCGCTTGTCTGAGGCGGGGTTATGCTCACATAGGCCTTTAAGGCGTTTGCCTTTGACTCCACAAGATCGGCGTAGTCGTCTGGAGTGGTGTCGCAGCTAATCATCTTGGATGCCATCAGACTGGCATCGTATAGTGTTCAGCGGTGAATCCCACTTCAGTCTTGAAGCAGATGACCGCTGCGTTCGTGTCTGGAGAGGGCGGGCCAGCGGTTCCAATCAACCTTTGTTTTACAAAGGCATACCGCCATAACCCCTGGTGTAATGGTGTGGGGCGCTATTTCTTATGTCATCCTCCGTACACCTTTAACAGCTAAACGTTATGTTGATACCATCCTGCGGCCGGTTGCATTACCCTTCATGGCACTTCATCCTGGGGCCATTTTCCAACAAGATAATGCCAGGCCGCATACCGTTCGCATATCTCTGGACTGTCTCCGTGCGGTTAATACCTTTCCTTGGCCAGCAAGGTCATCAAACCTTTCATCAATCGAACATGTCTAGGATATGGTAGGCAGCCAGATTCTGGCACCACAAAATATCGCAGATCTGGAGCGACAACTGATGAATACCTGGCAGAATATGTCGCAGGATGACATTAGGAACCTCTATCACTCTTTGCCTCTAGGAATTCAAGGATGCGTTGCCGCCAGGGGCGTTTCGACCAGCTACTAATTTAAACACTCAATGGGTGATTGTGATCCGTGAACAGGTACTCTGACCTTGATTTTTTAATCATTTTATTATCTGTATCTTTGTATCATATACAGTTTCATCAAAAACAAGAACTTCCTTCATGACGCTTTTTTTTAAGAGTGTATATGCCTGATAACCCATAGTTTTTACCTTTCATGATTATTTCATTGAATTCACCACAATTTGGGAAGGGATATCCCATGACCAAATGATATAATGAGTAATAACTCAGTGAGATGTTTCTCAATATGTGTAGTAGATTCAATTTTACATGATCGTATAAAATGTATGCTAACCCCTAATATAAATCATAAAAAAATTAATGGTAATCCCTAACACTCTATTGGGAATTCTAAAGATGTGCTTTCTAAATATTCTATCATTTTGCTCTTGAGATTTATGTGCCGTAACTTCGAAGAAAGTGTTGCTTAATAATGAAGCTAAAAAGATATCAAAGGAATTCTGTTAGCAAGAGTGAGTCCAAGAGCAGATTGGTAAACTGGGATGCTCGCCAAGCATTTAATCTTCTATAGTCCCCAACAGGAAGAGTGCACCTGATTTTTTAGACCATGTGAAGAGGCGATGCCCGTGAGAATTTAGAAGGTCTACATCTATTGAAATTACTTTTTTAACATTTGGTACAATTTTGAATTCAATCGCTTATGCTTACAACTAGTTGGAGCGTCGGTATTCTCGTGTTATGCTTTACCAGCTGTACCTCTGGCTTTAATTTTGTTAATCCTGGTAATTCTACTAAGATTCTGTGTGATTTTCATTTATCAGAAATAAGCTTCACAGAAAAACAGTTTGTAGATTTGGAAATTTAACCAAGTTTGGTAAGTTTAATGATATTATTGATAAGTCTGAATCGCTTAAGATCTATTATTGATATATTAGTCAAGACACAACTTTTAAGGGTTAGTTCGTTTTCATACTAATTCCCATACTTAAGTTTTGGGTTATGTGGGGCTACACAGACATTTCAAAGATTTATGAATGAAATTCTCGGTGAACTCAGATTTCTTGTTTTCTTAAATCGCGTTTTAGTATTTCGTAATATCGAAGAGGAACATAAAGCTCACGAATCATACTCGGAAAGTTAAACGCATGTAGACTAACTATAAATGTCTCTAAATGTATTTTTGGTATAACAGAAATTCTTTTCTGAGAAAATTTAATTACTAGGAATGACACCAAATCCTTTTCTGATAAATTCAACCTTATTCTACATAATCCACAACCAAAAACGGTTAAAATCTTGCATAAATTTTTCAGGATTTTTGAACTTTTCCGTCGAATTTTGCCAAATATGGAAAAACGTCATTTTTGTTTCCATTTCTCAGTTAAAAGAGCAAAAATAAATTTTATTATGCTTTTTCAGCTATTGCACTTCATTTAGTTGAAAGCCTGTAATTATTTGCAAAGCCGAAATTCTCTCGAAAGGTTGGTGTTAAGGAAAGACGGATGGGAGACCTTCGGACAGCACCTTAGTTGTTCTGAAAATTCTTAGCTTGCGTTTTAAAGATCTGGAGATTGGCACGCATACCGATAGTATTGAGGGAACCTGGGAAGCAATTAAAAGAAATTTCCGAGGTTCTGGGCTGGCAAAAGGAGAATTCGATTCCTGCCTGGCTGAGTATATGTCAAGACGGCATCAGAAGAATCCGCACGTGCACGTTAAGGAGTTATTATTCAGCAATATATTCCAAAAAGGAGAGAACTGAAGGTAAGTTTCATTTATTATTATTGGTTTCAGTGAAATATCAAATGCAGGAAAAATATAGCGATTTCAGTGTTGGGTAATCATTTTATACTGGTAGCCTTATTTTCGTCGTTGTGCCATTTTTATGGAACTATTTTTTTATTACTCGAATCAAAGGAATTGGTTTTTGAGCGATGCTGAAATTCTGCAATTCTCTAACTTTTTAAATGAGAACATATCGCTAAATATATGGGTAATGCAAAGTTTGTGCAACTGCCTAATTATTTTAATGTAAAGAGATCGCTGTGTACATGGCCAAATACAAGGTGTAATGCCGAGATTGTGCGCGATGCCAAGTTTGCGCAATTCTCTGATAAATTCTCTGATTGACTTCACACAATTTATGGTTTTCACTTAGCCCCGCCTCCGCAACTTTGATTACACAGCATATTCTGAACTTTTGCCAACTGCTGATACATACATAATGCAAATCGTATATTTCCGGAATCGATCCTCTTTCACCTGATGCCGGTATTGGTGATGCCACAAAAACTCAGCAAAAGAAGGAATACAAAATGTCATCCGATGACTGCCGAAGACCCCGCTTGTGAAGCTCGTCTTTAATGTAGCTCCACATCTGCTTAATGGTTCTGATATGAACGCCAGTTTCGAGCCCCTTTCTCGCGACAAACCCAATCATAGCCATACGATTGAACCTTAAGCTCTACCAGAGCATATTTCTCGTACAAACTTGACATTCATAGCGAGAGCTACCTTTATGAACCTTTATTCATACAACAATCAGTTATCTTACCCTGTATTATTAAAAAAAGAAGAAAAAACGAGTATTTATCTTGTCACACGAACTCTTTCGTGGAAGTGACGGGAGAACGATTAATTAGAACCCGCCAGCAAACGAAAAACCAAATGTCAGTTACTGCAATTAAAATTGAACTAATTCAAAGTATGTGATTCACATACTACAAATCACATAACCCTTGATAACTAAATTAAAAAATTCCAATCGATTAACTTAAAAGAAATGTTGGCACTTAATAATAAAATGGCTGCTATAGAGTTGGAGGAAACATAGTCGATTCTAGGTTATTAGAAAACCGGTAGCACCATTGGTATTGGGCGCCAAATTAAAGGGCACCCTTTTTTGCAATAAAATCGCTTTCATTCATGCGTTTAAAAGCTTTAAATAGCAAAGAAAAGAAAAGAAACATTTATCTTCTTCGTTTTCGTAACAGATCTTCAATGGTGTTTAAGTATGATAGGTCGACATCGGCATCCCACTTCTGAAATTTATTGGCTTTTTAAACTGAGAGGCAACAAAAAAATAAATAAGTATGCCATGTAAACATATTTGCATATTCATTTCTTGAAATTATTATGTGTAAGCTTGTAACAAGTTATTTTCCTGTACCATTCGCAAACTACACTATTATTCGATGTGGGGTAGAGTCTTTGATCCACGCATCCTGGTGCTACACCAAAATTCTCTTCTCCGTGCAAATTTTCTCTCCGAAATTCAACAACAGAACAACAAAAATTTTATTCAACTAAATTTTTTAAAAAGCTAAGAGGTGGCTAGTATGCAGATATCTAGTTGGCCTTGCTAGTATCATTCTCGCTCGAGATTAAATTTTTATCTCACTTTAATTACATTCTAATTTTCAGTGACGATGCCGTCATCTGGCGGTGAATTATGGAAATTGCTAACACCTCTTAACTTTTCATCTTATGCTCATTCAGTTGTAAAATATCTCCGCCACTAATACCTGTAAGCAGCCGTATTAAATGGTAATTGCGAGCTATTTCTAAGGACTTGTAAGAGTCCTTAACTTTCTAAAATAAGGAAAAATTCTGTCCGCTTAATTAAAGTGCGCTGTCTTCAGGTGTGGCTCCATCTATGGGCCACTGTTGAAGTCTTCGTTGGATAGACGAAGCATATATGTCGCTATCTGTTGTTCGCAGATGTAAGCAATAAAAGCAATTAAGTGACATCAGGCATCAGACATAATATGCAGCTGTTCTCAATCTTTTGACTAATGCGTAGCATCTAAACAAAAATTGAAAACCTTTAGTACCACCACTACAAAGTACTACTACCACCACCACTCTTGAATAATGCTCAGATGACATAAATTTACGAGCGTTAGAGAAAAAACTCAATCAGGATGTTGGGATTTTAATTTTTCTTTTAATAGTTAAAAATACTTTGCTTCTTTGCGTACCACCTATTTTTCTCTTGCGTACCACCAGTTTAGAACACCTGGTATGTCTTTTAGCTATGGCATATCTTTTACACACTATCGTAATTTCACACAATATCGTAAAGTAAATGAAGAAAATAATATTTACAGGTTCCAGAGATTTTGAACTTATTAAAAAAATGGAGAAATGAAGAAAATAATATTTACAGGTCTGAGGCGAAAGTACTAGTAGCGTAGCACTCATAGGGGAGTAGATTGTCACGTGATACACAATTCAAAAGTCTGCATAAGTCCATAAAATAAAATAAAGGAGGAAATAAAATCTTGGTTAAATAGATGAAAAAAATAAAATATGTACATGAATTACCATCTGACGCTGTGATGGATAGCTCCGAGCCGTTTATGCGGCTGTTCAATAAGATAATCGCACTCCCCTGTGTTTTTAATGACTTCGTGGGTGGAGGAATCAGATTTTTCATAGAATTTGTAGGTGATCTTTAACAATTCAGCATCTAAAGGTAAAATCTTCAGTGAGTTGTGGATAACAGCGTTCCTGCGAACCATGGTGAGTTAGATAGAAATCTGAGTGTTTTACTTTGGAAACTTCGAAGTTTGGATCTATTAGTGCGTGAAATAGCTGCCCACGCCGGAGCGGTATATTATTGGTCTGATGGCCTGTAAATAGAGAGTTCTTTTTAGTGTTGAGATTTAATTCGGAGTACTTGCTCATTAGTGGGTAAATATCCTTTAAGGCGCGTTGTGCTTTATCTTTGATGTAGTTGACATGATAACTGAAGGTAAGTTTCTGGTCTAGGTAGACACTTAAATATTTAACTTGGCGGTCACGTTACATGACTTGTCCGTTCATTTTAATTTCTTCTATATCTGGAGGGATATTGCCTTTTCTGAAATAGATTATTTTATATTTTATGGGTTAATTTTGATTTTCCATTCCTTAAATCAGGGTGAGATGTAGTCAATAGCGTCCTGTAATTTATTTCTTGCATGGTAAGGGTTGAGTGAGGGACATAAGAATGCCGTATCATCGCATACCAAGTTGTGAATATATTTTCGATATTAGGGAAATCATAAACGTATAAATTATAAAGTAGCGGGGAAATTACCGACCGTTGTGGTAAACCCGCGTGAAATTTTCTGCTGGTGGAGTAATTATCTTGAATCCTGACTTGAAAGGTTCTGTTCTTCAGAAAATCAGCAATTAGATGAATAATTGCAGGTGGAAAGTTGTAATTCATGGGTTTGATGATAAGGCCGTAATTCCAAACTTTATCAAAGGCTTTCTCTATATTGATAAAAATAGCAGTAACTACTTCTTTTTTGTTGAAGTTCTCGACTATAAATTCCACGATACGCTGTGTCGTAGAAAAACCTTGACGAAAACCGAATTGATGATCCTTGATGATGTTATGATCGTTAATAAAGGCAGTGAAATGTGCTTCGATAAGCCTTTCGAAAAGTTTGGTAATTGCAGGAAGTAGGCTTATCGGTCTGAAATTACTAGTATGATTCCAGCTTTGCCAGCTAATGACCGTTAGGATGGCATGTTTCCAGTTTTTAGGAAATGTATTAAGTCGTAAACAAGCATTAAATAAATTAGTTACAAGGACGATGCCTTTCCTTGGGAGATTTTGCAGGGTCTTATTAGTGACGTTGTCATATACAGAGGCTGTCTTTGGATTTAGCTTCTTAATTAATTTTTGAATTTTTTTAGAAGTCGGTTTGTTTGGATTTTCAGGATCTTTGCAGAGGAAGTTGGTCACGTGACTGGTAATATTATATAATTTGGATGTGGGAAATTATTTAAAATGAACTGCTGTTCGTAGGTATCACAAAAGAGGTTGACAATTTTCTTCTGGTCATAAATTTTAGTATTATTTTCATCTAGAATGGATCCAATATTGGTGCGGGTGCTTCGGAGAGCACCCGCATCATTATTGGTTTATTTTTCTTCTGTAATATTCTGTTTTATATTGTGTGGGAACATAAAATTAGTCTGATCTGGTATAAATTTAGCATAGTTGCTGGCTTCATTAATTTTAATGTTAAGATAGTCGGTAGCACCATGAATTTCATTGCTGTTAGTCAACGAAGTGGTTACAGATATATTTTCTTCAAGGCGATAGGTATAGTTTTCCCATTTGATGTGACACTTTATAGGCGAAAGACCATGCTTTAAGCCATATAAAGTGAAGCGGACGGGTACATGATCTGAGGTAATTTCATTATCCACTAGGAGATGTGGTGTTTGAGGGATATTAATGGTAATTAGAATGTCTAATACATGAGCAGTATTAGAAATTTGATGAAGATGAGTAGGTTCGTTTGGACCATAGTTATTGATATCCGGGTTGTTGTTAATATAACTACTGAGAATAATTCCATCAGGGTTGTTTTCTCTACAGTTCCAGTTTACATGCTTACTATTTAGGTCTCCAGCTATAGCAGCTGGATAGCCTAAGTTAAAGATGTAATCTAAATCTTGTGTATTAATGCTATTGTTGGGAGGCTTATAAGCCGCAGTTATTAGAGATTCTTTGTTATTACTGTTTAAGACACAGGCACATGCTTCGACATGAGGGGTAGAGGAAAAATAGTACTATTAAGGCATTTCTTCATACTAAGAACATATAGTGAATTTGCGTTTTAGAAAGTAACGCCTCCTTTTACTCAGTAGCAGGGGAAGAACATCAGTAAAACAAAAAAGACCAAAGTAAAAGTCAAGTGGCCGCCATCAGTCTACGAATAAGGTGAGTTTCAGCTCGAAGGTCTAAATCAGTGAACTGAAGAATCTAGTATGGGTAAAAATTGTTAAGGATGGAGAATGTCAGATGGATATTTGTGCTTTTCTTTGGGAAATGGAGAATATCCAAGAGAGTTGATGCAGTTCTTAGAATGAGTTAGATGATGATAACCGTACCGATCTTCATTGATGATAGCCATACCGCCACCACGGTTATGTAAACGGTCAGATCTAAAGATGTTATAATTGGCTATTTTAAATCTGTTGTTTGGCTTGAGGTGATGTTTCACTTAATAGTTTGTGTTGTTTCACTTAATAGAATTATATCAATATTATGCTGATTGATATAGTTTTGAAATTCTGTTTTTTTTATTTATTTATTTATTTTTTTTTATTTTGTTTGTTTTTAATATCGTTACTATTGTAAAACATGAGACTAGCATAATTAATATGTTGCATGGTATTAATTCTCATAAATTACTTCTGTGGCGTTCTCACAGATACTTTAACTTCCCTTCAAGAAATGACGCCACCTATTAAATCTAGAGCTGCTAGACATATCCCTTTATAGGAGCCTTAATCAAATCCAGTGTGTAATCAGAGCAGTGAAGTAAAGTCAGTGGTCAGGCGAATGTCTCGTGGGGAAATCACATGCAACGGTGGCATGAACTGTGTCCCGAGTTCTGCTTCAGATTCATTGTATTTTTGATTGTAATTTAGTACTCAGCATATTCCTTTGTTATAGTTGAATTGTCTGCGCTTGTTTTTTTTTAATTATATTATGCAACATAAATGCAATCACCAACTTCTTTGGGAAATAATATTTAGTGAATTTTGAAGCTTTGTCGGTGCACCTTGTAGTCTTAACAATTTAGCCCCTTTCTAAATGATTTCTTAGAAATGTATGGAAAAGGATATGTTGGGAATGGTAATAGTTAAAGATACTTGAAGACAAAAGATTATAGCTGTCTAAAAGTTCATACAAAGATCTTCCACGTGAGCTAATTATGAAATCCTCACGATGTATATTTTTAAAAATGATATGGCAAATTTATAATATATTTAACGGCAACTGTATATTAGACATTTTAGTTTGAAATAAAAAAGTATTAGAATTTGCTTTGGTAGTGTTTTTTGCCGATATCTTTTTTTAAGGAATATCAGATAATCAGAATATCAGAGTTTTAGGAAATTTCAAATGAAATATTTCCACACTTTGTAAACAGGAGGGGGCCCGAAATCTTAAGCTGTTCCCGGGAGCTGAAAACCCTAGCTGCGACTTGCTGGGGGGGGGATGGTAACATCTCTCCATAGCATGTCAAAAGAGGTCAGTCCCAGTCTGACCGGGATTAAAATATCATAAAATTTCACACCCTTCAAAGGCCGTTTTTCTGGTTTCCATTCCACAGAAATGGGTTCAAAATAATTCATTATGCGAACAGAAGATTTGTAATGAAGTTATAATTCATCATTATTAATCTTGGAAAAATTCTTGGCTTGATTTTTTTTTCATATGAATAATCTTATAGTTAGTAAAATAAACAGTAATATTTCTACACTTCATAATAATGTTGAGGCTTAACAAACAATTTAGTTATTTCCATTTCCGGTTTCTTTCAAATTTTCATTGAGTGGCATCAACGTTTTCATCGGAAAAGTGCCGACGATTAGAATCGGTGTTTAAATCGTATAATTATTTAATATATTATTTAAATAAAATAATAAATATTTAATTGTTATTTTCTTTCCCAGAAATCGTCCAGTTAGGGAACCATGCCTTCCTATAAAGGTAAAATTGTTGCTGTTTAAAAACTGTCAAATCATTTTCCAAAGTTTTACTTGAAACTATGACTTTGCACTCTTTCATTCAGGTGCTAAATTATGAGAATTATTCCGCATTAAAAACTGTGATATTATTATGATCATGAAAACTGACTGCAATAGTATTTGATGCACAGAGTTTAAAATTTCTTTTTATTAAAAAACAATAATTTACCTAATTTGAAATTTTATGTTTAGTCTTTTATTAAAATTATATTACCTCAAGCTTTTCCATCTTTCTTTCTCTAAATATATTGAAATAGTAACTAAAGAAAGCTCTAGTTTACTTACGGTTTTTACAAAATCCAAAATGCATATACAGAAGCGTTTATGGAATGATAGCAATTTTTAGGAAGCATATATCTTAAATGGATATATGAAGTTATAATACAATAGAATGTGTAGATATTTGTTTATTTATTTTCTTAATTTAATGCTTTTCGTTTGAAATTTGATTGGCTAAGTATTTTGCTCTACATTTTGCAAACTTTGTAATGAAGTCTCAAACTAAATGTTTAAAAATTTTGGTATCCTAAATGTTGTTGTCTTGCCTATTTGGTATGGGTATTCTTCCTGCATCTTGTACTATATTATTTGTATTTTGTTGCATCTTATTTCATTTGTCCAATCATGTGTCTTCTATGATGTGTTTTTCATATTTCACCACATGAACTCCCACTTTATGAAACCCTGGAATTGTAAATTAACCTTTTGAAAAAACATATTGAATTTAAAAAAAAATTGGACTGGAAATTGTCTGGGTTTTTCCAACAAATGCAGAATGATTTTTTTAGCATTGCATCATTATCATGTCAATGCCATCTTGGAAACAAAGTTGGTACTTATAGGTTTCTTCATAACTGCTGTTTAATAAGATATTGTTAAGAAAAAATTAGTCCATAAAGTGAGAATTCCTGCTTGGAGAGATTACAAATTAAATTTTTAAGATGAGACATGTTTAAATTGCTGGAAATGTTTAATATTATAAATAGTATTCTGAAGTTTTCTCTGTATGTTTGTTTCATAAAGTACTAATGTATCACTTCCCAAACTTATTTCCTAAGTTAAGAAATATAATTTTTTTCAAAACAGGAAATTTTTCTTATGACGTATTGTCCCTATAAAGTGTAAATGACAAAATCTATGCAAAAATGCAGTAATAGAAAATTACAATATCATTAAAATGGTAAAGGAAAAGTTAAAGTATCTAAAAGTAGTAGAGGAAGGATTGCACCGACGGCGAGTTTCAAATTTATGATTTTTAAGGCAATTTTTGCTGCACCAGAGTAAATGAAATTATGTACTTCCTTTCTCCAACAAAAAAATTATCACTTCATTGGCAACTTTGTGAAATGGGGGGGGGGGGGGTTAAAGTTTGTTTACTTATCTTTATGGCTCATGGTTATTATTCTATTTGTAAATCATGCTAAAAGGAAACAAAAAGCATACTTTCTGATTTTCAGCATCCTTATCAAAAAGTCATGAATTTGTTTGTCATTTGAAGAACATTCATGAACTTGTTGCTGACTAATTTGTTCTTAAGATAATGTCTGGAAGGCAACAACAATTTTGAAAATGGCAATATACTAAGAATTCCATTTAAAAGTAATCGATAAAATTTAAAAGGCAAAATATGTCAATAAAATACCTCAATTTTTTTAGAAATTCTTCTTCTTTCTTCTTTGTTCTTCTTTTTTTTTAGAAATTCTTCTTCTGTTATTTCATCCATATATACATCAATATATTTTTACTTAAAGCAGTGGTAAAAATATATTTCAGAGTACTTCTTGGCGAAAATTGCCGATTTTTTGGTGCCATTCCTGTTTACATCTAACACTCTTCCCAGTAAAATGGCACTCAAAACATAATATAATAAAACATAATTAAATCAAAAAAATATATAAACTCAATAAACTGCATTTTAAATCAAACAAGGATGTAGCAAGAATGGAAATACATTTTATGTAATCTACACAATACAGAAAGGAAATATCGGCTTGCCTTATTTAAAAATTTCTGTTTCTTCGGTATGTGAGACACAGAATTCCTTAACAGGGGCCAAAAACTATTTAAAGTTTTCTAAACTGGAATGTGTATACTGCCATCGCTACATAAATTCTCATAAGTAAAAATGAAAAATATTCTCTGTGCTACTTGCTGGCTTGTCGATGGCATTTCTTTCAAAAATCCCTTTTTATTACACCCCACATACCTTCCATTGTGTTGCTTTGGGCTACGGTTTCCAAACTGAAGCCACTTAAATTTTCATTTACACATCAGTCAATCAATGTTTTCTTTTCCAATTGTTTTATAGTGTACAGAAACTTCAGGTTAATCATACCTTCAGCAGGCATTTTACAATGTAAAAAAAAAAAAAAAAAAAAAAAAATACAAAATAAGCAGCGTACTTCCTAACCAACATCTGACACATAAGTAATATTTTCCCATCAGTCAAATTCACCGCAATCATGCAATTGACTTGTTATTTTGGGTGCAAAAAACACCACTACACAAAGCCAAAATAACAAGTCAAAGAATTGCACAAATTTGGTAGCCATGTATACATTGACCTATTTTCACTTTAAAAAACATCAGAGAATTTCACAAACCTGGCATTGCTCACTTTCTTGACTTTATCTGTCTACACATCGACCTATTTTCACTTAAAAAAAAAATTCAGAGAATTGCACAAGCTAGGCATTTCGCATTGCCTTGACTTTGTCCATGTACACATCGATCTATATTCACTTAAAAAGTCAAAGGAGCAGCGTAAACTACATTTTAAATCAAACAATGAAATAACATAACAAAGGAAATTCATCTTTGCACAACACAAAAGGAAATTCAGTCAAACAAAATTCCTTAACAGCACCTAGAAACTTCATAAAATTATCTGAACTAGAATCTATATATTGGCATCACCACATAAATTCACAAAAATAAGAGTAAAAAATATCTTCTGTAGCACTAGTATCATCCGATGTTCGACCATAACGCATTTCCTTCCTACAAACAGGACACTTAATAATAGCTACTAAGTAAACCTTCATTTACCACAGCGGTCAATTAATTCTCTTTTCCCCTTTCTTTTCAAATTGTACAGAAACTTCGAATTAATCTTACCACATTCAGCCATCAACCGTCTAAACTGTAAAACAAGCAATGCAGTTCCTAACCAAGACACACCACAAGTCCTTACAAATCTTTTCCCATAATTCAAAATTTACCGCAATCACGCAGCCAATTGCATCATAATAGGGTTTCCATAACATTCAACTACTGGGGTTACCATAAATGAAACAACTTGGCAATAAATGAAACAACAACTTTGTGATAATACAAGGGACACCCTTCAATGTAATCTAACCAAAATATTTGATAGTGGCTGTGAAATTGAGGAAAAACACAGTAAAGACAGACTTTGGTTTTGTTGCAAAAGGTCGCAAAAGTAAAAAACTTGAAAATACACCTGCGGAAAAAAAAAAATATCATGACATAGTACCTCTTATGCATTGCCTCTTATACATTGCCACAATACCTCTTATGCATCATTTCAAAGAATGAAGATGTTGCAAAATATACATGATATGTACATATGTACCTACCAATAGCCACACAGTACTGTACTTTTCTTATGTAATTCATTTCAAGTTAATGAAATTTGTTAACTTTTATTTTGACATTATTAACTACACATAATTTCATGAATATGTGTTCATGTTTTTAACTCAAGTTATGTTGGAGTCCCAATGTTACATAATTACTGCTTAATCCAGAAGCCAATTCGATTAACCAGGCCCTGTCTGAAAATTATTTTGATAGAAAAATGCTATCACTAACCATCAATATGAAAAGAAATTGTGTACAGAAAATATAAAAATGTTAAAATGTCATAAAAATGATAAAATTTAAAATAAATATTTTAAATATCTGCAAAAAATATAAAAATGTATTATTAATTTATGATAAGACCAGAATTTTAATAATAAGCAATAATATTAATAGCAAGCAATGCAATAAGAAACAATCTTATTGTCTTGCTTGCTGCGAAGTAATGTTCTGCTGTGAAAATTAGTTCATTTGAGCAAGTTTCATTAATTATACTTTTCATTGCTTCATATTTGTTAAGAATGAGTTTGCTGTAGTTAGATTTAGGGCCAACAATTATGTTTGGGACTTGCACCTCTTTTTACCAAAAAATATCTTTAAAAGAAATTTTGAACCACAATTATCTTTGTAAAACAAAAATCTTCACTTAACCAAATGCACAAAATCGACTGCAAGAGTGCACTATACTGTGATTGATTTCGATGTTAAAACATTTTAGGGCAGAAGTTCAGTTGACAAAGATCCAAGGACTTGACGACATCTCACATCAACTGACACCCAATATTTTCAGACTGTATTGTGAATTTGATGAAAAACATTATAGGGATATTTAATGTATGGTCAGACACATTGTCAGATGGAAAACAAGGAAGTCTACCAGAAAATTCTAATATGATTAAGAGTGGCTCTGCTTAGGAAGAGACCTGAATTATGGGGGGGGGGAATCAGATCTGGATTTTGCATCATGATAATGCTCCAGCTTAATTCCTTTGGCCCCATGTTCTCTGGACTTGTTCCAATTAGATTTTTTTTTTTTTTTTTTTCTTTCTCAAACTTAAACCACTTTGAAAGGATCTCATTTCCAGTCCGTAGAAGAAATTCAGGAAAATGCAACGACAGTATTGGAAAAAGTAATTTTCAGCAGGCTTTTAGAAAGTGGAAGAAATGGTGGCAATGGCATGTTGACACCAGAGGGTATTGCTATGAAGGAGATAGTGGTGGAAAGTCAGTATAATTAGCAATAAAACTGGAATAGCAAGAATTGATCTTTTTTTTTTTGAACAAGCCTTATATATCTTTGGTTATGTTGTTGTTAGTAGTCAGTATCACTAAGTGAATGGAAAAATCTGTGTTATTAGTCATAAACAATGCCATGGTTAATTTTTTTGTATTATACATAATAATCTATAATTATACTTCATATAATTATTGTCTGTGTAACATATGCATATATTTTATAGTGAAAGTAAAATGGGGCAAAGAAATGTTTAATGATGTAGAAGTAAATACTGATGAAGAGCCTATCGTTTTCAAAGCACAGTTGTATGCAATCACTGGAGTTCCCCCTGATAGGCAGAAAGTAATGATAAAAGGAACTACCTTAAAGGTATGTACTGATTTTCTTAATGACTTCTCAGCTCAATAAATTTCTGAAAATCTTCCAAAAATTTTGTATTTTTTACTACAGAATTTGAAAGAAACGTGCATTTTTAGATGAATTATGTTAAAAAAATCAGTCTTATGTCAAAAAATAAAGTGTATATATAGAGAGAGATAAAAATTACAATTATCCCCGTAATGTAAGCTTTTTCACATATGTAAGTATGAGCAATAAACTTATTTATATTAAATACCCCTATAATGTTGGCTTTTTTAGCACATGGAATTAATAATAAACATTTTACATAGCTTTACATTTTGCATTTATTGCACATTGAAAATTTTAACTTCCTATTTTAACTATATTCATCTTGGTATGGGTGTCCACCAGCGGCCGAGCGGTAAAGATGCTGAACACTGGTAGTTTGGTCCGAGGTTCGAATCCCGCTAACGGGCTGGCTGCAAGGGCATTTTCATGGTTTTCCCCATGTGTAACATGTATACGAGCCATTTCCCTTAGAAAGTCCTCCATGAAGGCATCTCTCCCTTTAGGCAGATAGCTCTCGTGTGCTTTGCCATAATTGAATAATCCAATCCAAATCCATCTTGGTATGGTCTATTTTAAAACCAGAATGATACAGGAAGAATTTCCTAGCATATTTTATAAAACTAGGAGCAAATGACTATTTAAACTCACTTATTACATTTATTTAACTTAAAGTTGTTTCATATGCTTTTAATAGTAAGATTATAAAAGTTTACTAATTTGTAATAAAACTTTCCTTAGTGAAATATTTCAACACAATGTATCTGTAAGAAAGCAGATGTTTTACTGCAAAAGAAAAGAAAAAAAAAACACAGACTTGTTATTACAGTTAGGTAACATCATCTAAAAACAGAAAAACTAAAATAAATAGGCACTATTCAGTTTCGAGGACCATAAAAAATCGCCAATTTATTGTTGATGCCAGTGCTGCCAAAAGTAATTGCGGCAACCCTAACGCAAGAAAAGAAGTATAATATAAATAACTATCTAAATATTGATGTTTTAATTCAGATGAAAGGTTAATTTCATATAATATTTCGCTACCGAGTTATCGCTAAAGCATAATCTCATCTCGTTGGTTGTTCAAACATAATTTTCTATAATGAATGATGCCTTTTCTTTGAAAACATTTTCGGTAAAGTGCAGGATCGCCCACTTATTTCTTTGCCGCTTTTTACAAGGGAAAAAACAATTGGAATTTTGTCAATTTTCTTTTACTGTTTAAGTGACAATAGGTCGATGTGTACATAGATAAAGTCAAAGGTGTGTGCGCAGTGCCATTTTTGTGAAATTCTGTGATTTTTTTCAAGTGAAAATAAGTCGATGTGTACATGGATACCGAGTATGTGCAATTCTTAAAAACGCGTCAAGCAGTGGGTGATTCTGCACTTTACCCAAAATTCTATCACAGACTTTTCATCATAGGCAATTCCCAAATTGTTAAATTCATAGGATATCAAAAAAAGGAATTAAAAATTAAACTAGTATTTCAATGGTGTCTTCAGAAATATAGAACTATATAAACTTACGCAATCTGAAATCAGCGCATACGCTAGATTTGGCACGCTATTAAATGGGCGTATTTGCTAGATTTGGCGCTTTCGCGCATACATTTTCGCTGCAATTTTTTTACGGCCCTCGAAACCGAATAGTACCAATAAATAATAGTCAAAAACTAAACTTTCAAAATAAGACGTGTGTGCCACGTAGGGGCAAGTCATACTGCACTAAAAAGGGTTGCCTGTGTGACATATGGGCAAAATTGTTAAGCGGTTAATAATTCAAAGTGAATGTTAACCAGTTTGTATTGGTATTGTATGAAACTTAGGTACCGCATAAAATATCCAGTCATTTTATAGAATATCAATGAGTTTTTGCTAAAGTTTTTAATTTGTTTTGTTCTGACCTTTTATTTTTTACCTGAGTGTTTTATTTATTTATTTACAAGGTGCATATTTAGATTTTAATGAAGTATAACATGCCGTAGGAATTGAACATTTTATTAAAAGTATGGTGACTTCCTATATGTTTTACCACCTATCCTCGAATTCCATATCACAGATTATGTTCTTACTGCATTAATATAAATATTAACAAGACATAGTGCACAATAAAAATTAAGCTTTATTTAGGAACATCGCGCATACTCCCCGACAGCCTGCCTGTTTCGCTCTCCTCGCTAATCATAAGAAACTTCTCCTCTAGGGTTGCCAAACTTATCGGAGGGCGCAAGGCGCACTCCTTATCGCCATCACCACAGAGTTTCCCCCCAGTTCCTTTAATGGCTATTCAAAGGAACAACATAGGTTATGAAATTATTTCATAGGATCCGGACTGTCGGGTATTTTTTACATGATTACAAAATTAGAATATAAAATTAGAAAAGATGAAAATGCAATTCAGTATATAACAAGGTATTGACACATATAATAAACATGAAATAACAAGAAATATGTTAAGATATGAATTTTAAAAAAGTATTTTAAATTGTTGTGTAAGAAGCAAGTTTCTTAGGGAAGTGAACATGTCTTCCCGATCTGGTGACAGTTTGTGTCTTAGAGAGTTCGTTTGCAGATTTATTCTGCTGAACTGTCTTTAAGTCTTTATTTGTTTTCAGTTCAGGCAATTTAGAGTCCGAAAGCAAATAGGCTGGTTTCACACGGTCTATAGACACAGTAGATTTCAGACAGTTAATATCAATTGTGAAAGTTTTGTCCGTTCTAGAAAGGACTTTATGCGGACCTGTATATGGTTGGCACAGAGGTGGCTTTACTCGATCGACACGTAAGTATACATGCGTACACGACTTTAAGGTAGCACTTACATAACACTTTTCTTGGCAATGTGCAGATGTTGCTATTGGATTCAATTGTTGCATTCTATGCCGAAGATTCGTGATAAATTGTGTGTCATACGGAGATATCTTAGATGACGTTATCATATTACTAGGCAGTTTGAGAGTTGTGCCGTACACCAGTTCAGCACAAGATGACTGTAGATCTTCCTTTACGGCTGTCCGAATACCAAGCATAACAACTGGTAGTGTTTCAGTCCAGTTATTGGTCTCGTGAGCCTTGAGAGAAGATTTTAAATGTCGATGAAATCGTTCAACAATGCCATTGGACATTGGATGATAGGCTGTTGTTGTGATTCTGTTCGTACCCAAAATGCACGTGAATTCTGCAAAAAGTGCGGATCTCATTTGAGAACCTTGGTCTGTTGTTATGATCGATGGGCAGCCAAAACGAGATATCCAACAGTTGAAGATGGCTCTGCAAATGGTTTCCGTTTTCATATCCAGGATGGGAATGGCTTCAGGCCATCTGGAAAATCTATTAGAGTCAAAAGGTACACGTTGCCTTCTGATGGAGGTAACGGTCCGACGATATCCATATGGATTTCTGAAAAACGTGCATCAGGAAGAGAGAATGTGCCCAGTGGTGTTTAGTATGCCTAGTAATTTTCGATTTTTGGCAAGATTCACAGGATTTCACCCAATTTTTGATATGACGTTTCATATCGGGCCATACATAACGAGAACAAATAAGTTTCGTAGTAGCTGCAATTCCTGGATGTGACAGATTATGCAGATGATTAAAGATGAGTCTGCGAAAGGAATTCGGAACAAATGGACGAGGAATGTCTGTTGATATGTCACAAAGAATATTACCATCAGAATATTGGCACGGTTTAAATTCCAGTTTCAAAGATGATGTGTTGTTTTTGAGAAGGTCTTGTACCTCCGGATCATGCCGTTGAGCTTCCGAAATTTTTTTAAAATCCAAAAATGGAGATTTTGTTATGGAATCAATTTCGATTCTTGAAAGAGCGTCAGCAACAACATTTTTTGAACCTTGCACATGCCTAATATCAGTAGAGTACTGAGAAATAAAATCTAAATGGCGCAATTGTCGAGGTGAACATTTATGAGGGTTCTGTTTAAAAGCGTATATTAACGGTTTCTGATCTGTATAAATTATAAAATTTCTGCCCTCTAACATGTGTCGCAATTTCTTAATTGCAGAATAAATAGAAAATAATTCCCTATCGTACGCAGACCATTTCTGTTGACTTTTATTGAGTTTCATAGAGAAAAATGTTATAGGTTCCCATGTTTGTTGAGACAACTGCATAAGTGTGCCGCCTATTGCGACGTCTGAGGCATCTACCCAGATGCTTAGCTGGGCTCCGGGAATAGGGTGTCTCAAAAGGGTAGCCTGAGCAATGGCATTTTTGGCAGCAATAAAGGCTTGTTCAGCATTCTCGTTCCAATTTAATTGTGGGGATGAATCCTGAACACGAGAACGAGGTTTCTTTTTATTAATATAGCCTTCTGACAATTTTATTAAAGGAGAAAGAATATGTGCTGCTTTAGGTATGAAACATCTGTAAAAGTTAAACATGCCTAAAAATCGGCGAAGCTGAGTGAGAGTGGCAGGTTGAGGAAATTCTAAAATACATTTGACTTTGTCAGGAAGAGGTTCAATTCCGTTTTCACTAAGGTGAAAACCTAAGAAATCAATAGACGTTTGACCAAAGGTGCATTTTGAAACATTTATGCAAAGTCCATATTCCTGAAGTTTGAAAAATAAAGCTTTCAAATGCCTGCAATGTTCCTCAGAATCTTTAGAGGCTATGAGCAAGTCATCGACGAAAGCGTAAACACCTTCTAAATCCCGCGTGACTTCATCTATAAAACGTTGAAAAGTCGCGGATGCATTGCATAAGCCGAATTGCATACGGGTACTTTCGAATAAACTGAATGGTGTGCATATGGCGGTTTTGTGGATGTCGGCTGGGTTAATTGGTATTTGATGGTATGCCTTTATCAGATCGACATGACTAAAAATTTTAGTACCGTGCAATGCAGCAGTAAAATCGGCTAAGCATGGAATAGGATATTTGTCTTTTATTGTTTGAGCGTTCAATGCTCGATAATCTCCTACAGGTCTCCATTCCAGACTTCCCTTTTTTGGAACCATGTGAAGTGGGGATGCATAATTCCTGCTCGAAGGTCTCAAATGCCCCAATTGCATCATAGTTTGAAATTCTTGTTTTGCTATTTTTAAGCGATCTGGAGCTAACCGACGAGGTTTTGCAACCACAGGTGGACCTTTAGTTATGATATAATGAACGGTGTTGTGTTTAACAGGTTGGTTAGGATCTGGTAATCTAGTAACTGAAGGAAATTCTTTTAAAATTTTGTGATATGGTGTATCACTAAATACAGTTTTTACTGAATAAATGCTTGCATTTTTCACGCAACCGACGGTTTTAAAATGCGTTTTTAAATCTTTGAGACATTTGTTTCTGAGATCAGGCACCAATTCAAAGGAATGGAGAAAATCTGCTCCAAGAATGGGTGTACTAACATTTGCTATAAGAAAAGTCCATGTAAACTGTCGTCTTAATTTGAAATCCAAAGAAAGTGTTTTTTGACCATAAACATGAATAGTAGAAGAATTAGCAGCGAAAAGTGTTTGTTGGGACGAATTCCGTTTTTGAGAATTATTTGCTGGAAGTAAGGACACGTCAGAGCTGGTATCAACCAAGAATGAAAGGTTTGTTCTACGGTCACGAACGAACAGGCAACATGAAACTTGAGGCAAAGAATAAGTCGCCTCTATTCTTTGCTGGTTTCGTTTCCCTGCCATGAACAAGGTTTTGTACATTTGTCATCTCTACACTTTTTCCCAAAACATCTATGATACCAGCAAACAGAATAATCTCTCCTTTTGGAATTGCTTCTTTCCTTATTGCGATCTCCGCGATTTGGTGAGGGACCAAGACAAAGAGAAATGCGATCAATACGTTTGTTTAATTTTTCTATTTGTTTAAATAATTTATCCTCAAGAGACTGATCGACTGTGCGAGAAACGGCACAAATCCCTGGGGTTGGATTTACTTCTAAAATTCTGTCAGCAATTTCTGCAGCTTTATCTACAGTTAACTTGGAAACCGCTGCCAAAATAGACTGAACAGTCGAAGGCAAACGTTGAAGGAATAATTCTAACATTAAATTATCAGGAACATTTAAAGATTCTGCTCGACGTTTCATATTTCTAAGCAAATCGGAAGGTTTTCGAGAACCTAATTCTTCTCCAGATAATAATTGGCGAATTTCTTGCGGAGAAGATTCTCCTGAACAATTTATTAACTCAGTTTTAAGCTTTGCATATGGATCAATAGGGTCTGGTTTCATAAGTAAATCCCGTACTATTGATGCAATATATGGAGGAAGATGAGCAACTACATAATTATATTTAGTAATGGATTCTGTGATAGGTTTGGGGGTGGCAAGAGCAAAGGTACTTTCACACATAATAAACCATAAAGATGGGTCTGATCGGTTATAAGCCGGAATTTGGACGGCATGAACATCAGACATTGTGCAAGGTTTTTAAGCCAAAATAAAAGCAAAAATTTAACTAAAGAAAATGAAATTAAATGATAAGTAGAAAACAGAATTATAAAATGATCTATAATTACTACTCATCTGTGATCTGGAGGACGAAAACCGATGTAATCCATTACTTCTGGTTTGGAGATCTTGAGTGATGGCTTGTAGTCAAAACCGAAAGTGCTTGAGAACTAACTGTTCATACGATTTAACACAGTCCGGGTTACCATTATGGAGATTTCCTGTTATGTTTTACCACCAATCCTCGAATTCCATATCACAGATTATGTTCTTACTGCATTAATATAAATATTAACAAGACATAGTGCACAATAAAAATTAAGCTTTATTTAGGAACATCGCGCATACTCCCTGACAGCCTGCCTGTTTCGCTCTGCTCGCTACTCGTAAGAAACTTCTCCTCTAGGGTTGCCACACTTATCGGAGGGCGCAAGGCGCGCTCCTTATCGCCATCACCACAAAAGACTTAAATTTATAAAATATTGGAACCTTGCAGCTATAGACTTTTATTTGCAGAAGCAATCGCAACTCAATATTTGCTGATCATGAACTTGAATCTAATATGTAATTTTTTCATTAATTATTCAAAACATTGCTCAATTACATATAAAATGTCTGGATATATGTCCCCATCATAAGGGAATAAACAAGGTGTAAAATGGAAGCATCTGTGTTCAAGGCTTTTATTCCACAAATCATAATTAAAATAGTAAAAAGACAGGGTTGGAAGGGCACTCGTAATGCATATTTGGAAAGACATCTTGTTTGCGATAATTTATTCATTTCAGAGATTTTATAAGTTCAATAATCCCTTCAGTTCCTTTAAAATTTTATACCTGTAATGCTTGCGATTGGAAATAACTGAAAGATATTTGCTACCTTTAAATTTTCAACTGATTGCAATAATGTACCTGCTAATTCTTTATTTGTAACATTTATTTCTCTTTGTTGCCAAATAAAATAATGTGGATGAAATTGTTACTAATCGCCATGTATTATATTGTCTGTCTTGCATTTCTAGTGCCTTATTACTTCCTTGCACAAAGTAAAGGAAGTATTGTAATCACCAAAAACATTCTGGTATGATATTTCAACAAAAATAGCATTTTGACCACTTTTTAATCCATTCGAATGATTTTTTTGCATGAAATCTGTACGTATGAACCGAAAAAAGGACTCTTTTTTTTTTTTTCCCCCCAAACTGGATTTTAAAATAGATTCAAAACAGGTTTTTTTCGTGACGTCTGTATGTACATATTTCGCAAAACTCAAAAACAAGTAGCTGTAGCATGTTGAAATTTTGTATATGGGACTGTTATAACATTTAGTTGTGCACCTCCCTTTTTCATTATAATCGGCCGCACCAAATATATATATATACCTATCCAGATCAGTGAACTCGGTATTTTTATTCTTAGAGTAGTAAATTGTGCATTTTTCACTGTAAAAGTGGTTTAATTATGTTGTTCTTATGTTCCAGTTAAGATTTTTATGCCTTTAATATTTGTAGAATTTTCAACAAAAAAGTTTTAAGAGGCACTAGGCCTAATGAGGCCGCCATTTATTTACATTTGAAACTTGTAGTCGAACAGTAAATTAAGTCAGTTTGTGCACCAAGTGACTTAATTCAATGTTTTGCTCAGTGGGACCAAAAATTAACTTTAAATTTTGTGCACTGAAAATTTGGTCTTCCTGCCCGAATTACTTACTTTGGCATAGAAACTAATTTTAAAAAGTGCCTTGCATGGCACATAACAAAAGCTACCATAACATTGAGGAAAACAAACCAAAAAACCAGTAATATTGTTGGTATTTGGCACCAATCAAAGTCTACTCCTGCATTACAACCAATTTTTTTAAACTGTTTTTAACTTTAGGTTTTTCTGTATTTTACAGTTTTTAATGAAGATGTCTTGAGTTTTTATAGTGTATATGTTTTCAGTTCCAAGTTATGTATTTTTTCCTTATTGCAAAGTGAGAACTGAATTGATTAAATGACAGATACAGTCAAAAGTCGTTAATCCGGATTCGTCGGGACTTCGGCGATTCCAGATTATTCATTTTTCCAGATTATATAGATCATCAGTTTAAATCTGGTAAGATGGCATGCAGAAATTATAAAATTAAAAATATGAAACCGTAATATATGAAATAAAGAACAATTATGATCTAAAGGGTATCAAAATTTACAAAAAAAAAAAAAAAAAAAAAGCTTAATATTTATTTGTTTACTTTATTAAACATTTCTTTCATTGTAAGTTGTTTAAGTTGCTTCGTTTTATGTGATAATACTTTCTCTTTAATTCTATAAACAGACATAATTTCTTGTTCAGTTACAAAGTTTCGCTGTTCAAGTCCTATAATTGCTGTGTCGAGAATACCGAGTAATTTGTCAATCGAAATTTTTTTGTTTTCAATAACCTCTGTGTAACTTTCTTCACTATCGCAAGCAAATTATAATGATGAGGAATTTGATTTAAATCATATCAAAGACGGAGTACATCGAGATGAAATACTACATTTAGTAAGGAATTATAAGCCAAATAAAATAAAAACATCTGCTCTGAAGATAAGGATAGTGCTGACAGATCAACTTCCAATTCATTGCGCCGTGGCGTGAAATTGATAAACAGATTTGGGAATGGTTAGAGAAACAAAGGATACTGAAATAGATAATTAGATAATTTTAGCTTATACCGTCCGTTATACATTAAACGCGCATGCGTAAACGTATTATGCAGATGTGCACACCATATGCGCAGCCATAAAGGTCTTATGCGCATGCGTAAACGCCTATGCGCATGCATCGATGTGGCACATGCGCAGAAAGTTTTTAGCTTTGAGGTCCAGATTATAGATCATTCCAGATTATGGGTGTCCAAATTAACGACTTTTGACTGTATAGTGCTATAATAAAATTTGAGGAAAGAAGTTGAAATGAAGTGCACCAAAAAATGTATATAATTTAATAGGCCATACAAGGAAATAATGGTGTCCACATCAGATATTTTATATTAGTAGGTAGCAGTAACACAAAACAAAATACTTTTTAATAATTTGAATTAATACTGATTCCAGGAAAATATTTTAATATCAATAAATATTCTGCTTATCAGCTACAAATGTCTTTCTCTCCTCCATTCAGTATCCTTAAAAATTTCAAGCTTAGCTCATAAGTTTCTAGCTATATAACAAATACAGAAAAAGTAATGAATATTAAACTTGAAGGCTCTTGGATGCTTTTGGTCAAAAGTAGGATGGAGATCAGATTAAGTAGTAGTCATATGCATGTCCTAAATTTAATTCATTTCAGATAACTATTAAATGGTATCATGGAAGTACTTCAGTTAAGTGAATAAATTTATAAAAATTAGGAGTCGGATATTGATAAAGCTGCATCATTAACACACTGCAGGTATGGCAAAATCACATTCTTCAAAGCTAAATTTCTGTAGAAAAAACAAGTATAGCTTAGATAAGAAAGTATTTATAATGTATACGAACCTAAATAGGTGGGTTAAAGCAAATGTTAACTGAAAAATTTCTATTACTGCTTAATAAATGTGTACAAGATGTGATTGTTTTTTTAAATAGCTAGTGATTTTTACTTGGAACTGTCTGATGCAACTTATTAAATGTTTTTGTGGTAAGGTATGCTAATTTCTTCAATACCTCTCATAAAACTTGTTTAACTTCTTGTATGTTAAAGATTTTATATTCTTCACTATTGCTGTTTCCACTGTAGGCTGGTGTTATAGGATCAGCATATTCTTCATTTATCATTTCATGATAATCATTCTCGACAAATTTTTTAATTTCTCCTTCTGCTATATCTAAAAATTTTTTGCCACTTATTGTTTTTGCAAGTTAAATTGTTGTGCTTTTTTTTTCTGACACCAGTTGTTACGTTATATTCTTCCTTCACATTCGTACGGGGTTCGTATATTTGGAGTGAATAACAATGATGCTTGATGAAGTATCGAAAAACAGACTTTATTGGCCGGTATTAATCAGGATAGCTCCAAGTCACTTTTTACAGTCGTCGAAGATCTACTATAAACACGCTGGAACAATCAGCGACACAGCCTTCACACCGTCAGGCAGTAATGGTAGAGACAGCTTCACTGCAAAGCACCAGAGTACAGCTCCCGACTCAACTTGGTCGTTCTTGGAACTTCACGTACTCTCGATACGCTCCACGCTACAACTCGTGATGCACTAGACGAGACACAGAGTACAGCTCCCGACGTTTCGGTTCAGTCGTTCCCGGAGCTTAACACACTCTCTCGACGATGCACTAACCGTGATACATTAAGGGACTCTTCGATGCACTTGACGACCCACTCGGCAGTTGCTGCCCGGCTGTTAACTCGATCGACTCCACACGGACTGACTTGCTAGATGAGACACCAACTATCTCGCACTCTAGATGACGCACACACACTAACTGACTACGAACCAGCAGGGTTTGTATAGCTTTCGGCTTGTGTTTGAGAACATTCGAGGCCAAACCGGTAAGAATTCGTTCCAGAAGGATTTCCATCCGTCCATGTCACGGCGCCAATTTTGTCGCCAAATGTCCGATTTCTTGCCAAATATGGCAACCATGCTCCCCTTGCCATTTTATGGCAACCTAAACTGCTTTGCAGGGAGGGGAAGCTATCCCACCTGGCCTGGACATTTCATAACAATATGATTTTCTTAAATTGTTTTTCAAACTTAATAAGCCTTCAGAACTGATAAAAACATCTAGCCTGCACTTATGTAAACAATCATTTATTGTTAATGAATTCACTTATCGCCATGCGAGTTTAATCATTTCTGGGCAGTGATTTATGTTGAAAATGCCATTAGTCTGCAGTGCTTTCCTTAGTCTGGTGTCTTATTTGCAGAGATGTAAACATTCCTAACTTACAGGTTTGAATGTTTTCACAGTTCCTTGATCCATTGGTTGCATTAAAGAAGTGGTGTTCTGTGGGAAGAGTAAAACCTCTACATTTGGATGCAGTGCCGTGAGAACTTCAGTACCACGTCGTGGAACATTATTAAGAATTAAGGGAACTTTAAAACTCGGGTTTTGCTGTTCACCTTCGGCAAGGGTTTACTGTATATCATAAATTTGAGTCTAGTCTTGTGGAAGATTTACAGACTTATTAGGTCGTCAGGTGGGGAAGAATTTAAACCAGGTGATTTTATAATAAGTTGTGTAATATATAGTATAGAAATCATTTATTAATTATACTAACACATGTTACAAATGATCAGTTTATATATATTGTAAATTATATTAATTAAATATGTTATTAAAATGAAATAAAGAGCCTAAATTGTTAAGGTGTGTTTTATTTACCTCTCTGCTTATACCATTCTCTATTGATTAAATTTAAAAGATTAACTGAAAAATTTGAATGGCAGCACTCTGCAAATCGACTATTTATGAAACAGGGGTAAGGCAAATTAAAGATCTCACAAAAGGAAATATTTGCCAAATCTTATAGATAATAAATGCATGGTAATGTATTTAGAATCTTCTATAGTAAATGGTAATGGTTAAAAAAGTTTTTTGAGACTCCAATAAAGACATTTCTAATGTCAAAATTTAAAAGTGTTCCCTTTATTATTATTATTTTTTTCTTGTACAGTCAAAAGTCGTTAATCCGAACTTGTCTGGACTTCGGCGATTCCGGATTATAGATCATCAGTTTAAATCTGGTAAGATGACATGTAGAAATTATAAAATTAAAAATATAAAACCCTAATTTATGAAATAAAGAACAATTATGATTTAAAGGGTATCAAAATTTACAAAAAGCTTAATATTTATTTGTTTACTTTACTAAACATTTCTTTCAATGTAATTTGTTTAAGTTGCTTTGTTTTATGTGATAATACTTTCTCTTTAATTCTATTAAACAGACATAACTTCTTGTTTAGTTACAAAGTTCCGCTGTTCAAGTCCTATAATTGCTGAGTCGAAAATACCGACTAATTTATCAATCGAAATTTTTTCGTTTTCTATAACCTCTGCACCACTTTCTTCACTTCGGAAGCGAATTATAATGACGAGGAACTTGATATAAATCATATCAAAGACTGAGTACATCGAGATGAAATACTACATTTAGTAAGGAATTAAAAGCCAAATAAAATAAAAACATCTGCCCTGAAGATAAGGATAGTGCTGACAGATCAACTTCGAGTTCATTGTGCTCCGCGAAGTCCCCCCCCCCCCAAGAGCAGCGTGAAATTGATAGACAGATTTTGGAATGGTTAGAAAAACAAAGGATATGTCTTAATCCATTTTTTGAAGCAATTCCACTTTTTGTTTGATGGACATCGAAACATGCTTTCGCTTTGTACATCCTTTGTCACCTCCAGAATCGGAAATTCTTTTTGACATAATCAAAAGTTCAAGCTTACTTTTATAAAATTGCTGTAACAGTCCACAAAAAATAATAAGCCGGATCCAATTAAAAGATTAAGGAACAACACAATCTGCAACATTAACTGAAATAGATAATTTTAGCTTAGCTTATACCATTCGTTATACATTAAATGCGCATGCGTAAACGTATTATGCACATGTGCACACGCATATTCGCAGCCATAAAGGTCTTAGGCGCACACGTAAACGCCTATGCGCATGCGTCAACGCGACGCATGCACAGAAAGTTTGTAGCTTTGAGGTCCTGATTATAGATCATTCCAGATTATGGCCATCTGAATTAACGACTTTTGACTGTATTACTAAAATATGAAATTTCTGTATTTGATTGTACCATTTATGGAAACAATGTGTTGTGCTACGTTTTTATTGTTGAAATTTATAATGCTTTTTTTTCTTCAAGGATGAAGCATGGGGCAATATAAAACTTAAAGATGTAAGTTTAAAATTGTATTTTCACTTATTGTTGTCTGGAATTATTGTAAAAGACATTTTTTAATATAGTTTTTTGTAACTATAGTTATTCAAATTTTAATAGAGATCCAGTTCAGATCAATCCAATCTTCAAAGTGTTGCTTGATTTATTCTAGAATGTTAATCATTATTTACTCATATTGCAAAGGTTATTATTATTTTGACATAGATTTTGGTAATGAAAATTTTCTTTTGAAAATAACAGTTGGTATTTTTCTAAATGATACTGTATAAATAAATAAAAAATAAGAGGTACATGTGAATCAAATATGCAGTCATATATCTTGTATGACTCATTTAAATTAAAATTAATCTGCTTAGATTTGACAATAAGAGGTTTTTTTTTTGTTTTTTTGTTTTTTTTTTTTTTTAAGTGTATTATTTAGAGTAGTTCACAAATGTAATTGTTTGATGAAATGGTTAAGCAATTCAGAATTTAATATGCAATTAAAACTTTAAAATGCACTTTCTGGCTCTGCTTTATAGATGCTTGAGCTCTCAACCAGTAGATGAAGCTATATATCAAAACTGTATACTGCCAGCTGTTAAGGATAATGACTAAGTGATGTCAAAATGTATCTGCTTTTATCTTTTTTAATCTGTAAAATTAATTTTAAGCTTTTTTATTCTCTAAAATGCAACTCATTTTATTCTAGGATTCTGTGAACTATATTTTATTATATTATGAACATTTATCATTATTTGCTAGTAGCTTTTTTAAAATCAATGATCATTTACTCTTAAAAAAATATATGCAAAGCATATTTTATGCATAAAAGTTTTAAGTGAATACTTTCTTTAAAACGATTTAGCATGTTAATCAACCAGTAAACAATTACTGTGTGATTGCAAGTGATATGGAAAAATAACTTTGCAATAAATATTAACAAAATGTAAATGTTTATTTTATTAGTTTATACAAAGTCTTTAATCTGGACTTCCATAATACAGACCTGAAAGCTACAAATTTTCTGCACATGCGTAGCATTTACACATGCGCATAATACGTTTACACATGTGCATAATACGTTTACGCATGTGCATTTAATCTATAACGGACGGTATAAGCTAGGCTAAAATAATCTAATTATCTATTTCAGTTAATGTTGCAGATTGCGTTGTTCCTTAATCTTCTAATTGGATCCGGCTTATTTTTTGCAGACTGTTAGAGCAATTTTATAAAAAGTAAGCTTGAACTTTCGATTATGTCAAAAAGAGTTCCCCAATTCTATAGCTGCCAAAGGATCTACAAAGCGAAAGCATTTTCGATGTCCATCAAACAAAAAGTGGAATTGCTGCAAAAAATAGATAAAGGCATGAAGAAAGTGACAGAGAGGTTAGTGAAAACGAAAAAATTTCGATTGACAAGGTAGTCTGTATTCTCGGCACAGCAATTACAGGACTTGAACAGCGGAACTTTGTAACTAAACAAGAAGTTATGTGTGTTTATAGAATTAGAGAGAAAATATTAGCACATAAAATGAAGCAAACTTACATTGAAAGAAATGTTTAATAAAGTAAACAAATAAATATTAAGCTTTTTTTTTTTTTTTTTTGTAAATTTTGATACCCTTTAGATCATAAATTACGGTTTCATATTTTAAGTTTTATAATTTCTGCATGCCATATTACCAGATTTAAATTGATGATCTATAATCCGGAATTGCCGAAGTCCCGACGAATCTGGATTAAAGACTTTGTACTGTATTAGCTTTGAGAATTTTATAGGTTTCTGTATTAATTTATTTATTAAATATTTCTGTTAATTATCAGGATGGTACCAGAAATGCTTATCTGATAATTACTTTACTTTTTGTTAAGTGGAGCTAGACTTGTTTGCTGTGTACATGCTTTTGAAAAATGATATAAAAGGTATTTTCATTTTCATCACATTCTGTGCATATTTCACTATGCAACCTTTAAAATTAAGCATGTGTTGAATGTGTTAAATTGAACTTTGCTAGTCTTATTTAAACATATATATGATGCATTTAAATTTTATATGTTGTGTCACTTTAGATGTATTAATTAACTGACTGCCTTGACCAGCTTTACCCTGTCATCAGATTTTTGTCACTTGGCATATATTAGCTTATAATTTAAGATATCTTGCTTTAGTTTTTTTAATATCAACTTAATGAATGTAACTTTATGGAAAGAGAGATTAAAATAAGTAATTATACGAATACAATACTGTTTAAAGTACAGGTATAAAATACAGAGCAACTCGGAGGGGTTAATTAAATTAATTAGTTTCATGTATTGACTTTTTTTTTTAATCAGTTCAAATTTTTCATATTGTTTATCAGAAAAGTTGGTCCCACTGAAAATCTTGATTCCACTGAAATAGTTCTTGATCCCACTGAAAATCTTCAAAGCAACATTTGATAATTTGCTATAGTTTGGCAACAAAGTCTATCAGAGGCAGTATTTCTAGCATAAAAATACATTTCCTCCTCTAATTTAATGCTATGGATAAAATTTTGATAGTGTGTATTTTGAGAGTTATTTTAATTCTGAAATTTGTGAAAATGTTTGTTTTCTTAGAAATTTCAAGTTAAAATAATTTTTTATGTGTTATATCAAATCTCTTATTATAGAATCTTAACTGAAAAAACAATCAAGTATGATTAGTGTTTAGAAACCTTTATGATTAAAACTGATACATGCATTTTTAAAATTATTGCTGCTATTATTTTTTGAAAGCGTAGGAAATTTCATTTGTTCTCTTTTTTATTCAGGGTGCCAGTATTCTGATGATGGGCAGCAAAGAGGAATTGCCTCCTGAGCCTGCTGAGAAAACTGTTTTCATGGAAGACATGTCTGATCATGAGCTGGCAACTGCAGTATGTTCAAAGTTTTTTCTTTAAATTTAATAGCTAGTTTTTGTATTATATATTAGGTCATAAAAAATCAATAACTGAATTAGAAGTAAAATTTATGTAATTTTGGTTGTACTTTTAGAAGTAGTAATACTTTTTTTTATATGGTTCATGTTAAAAACATATTTTTATGTAAATAGAACAATTTTGCATTCAAAGAATTTCTTATTACAGCTTTAAAAATCACTGTCAGTTCTAAAATATCACAGAATTTTGGCTTTAGAAAAATCATTATCTTTTCTTTCGTTTATTTTGATATTAAAAATGTTCCTAGCGGAATTATTCCAAAATATGCTACCATAGAGATAATATTTACTTGACTTAGCAAGTGTTGCCATTGCTCAAAACATGAGGCATTTGATTTATCTTCCAGGCATCTACTCCATAGTCAAGTTCTCAGAGTTTCTGAAATTGTTGCCGTTCTGCAAAATATAAGATTTTATGTTTAGCTTTCAGATTTAATCTTGTATTATGTACTTGGTGAAGAATGTATTTTTAAAATTTTGTATTCATTCTTCCACTTTTCCCTTTAATTTATGTATTGTGAAGAAAAGAGAGAACTGATTGGAAGCTGATGTCAAAAATGGGTAAACTTAATTGGATTGGAAAGATGAAACGTAGTCAGATTGGATATTAATTGTTTTCATACTTCTGCATGCTGATTTGATAGTCTTTTTAAACATGAATTTTTATGGATTTTATTAAGAATTGTTGGCTGAAATATGAGCTGTTTGCTTTTTTAAATTTATTATACAAGAAAAGAAGGAGCTTGGATTTAAGACTGCTTAGTAGGCTAAAGTTGTTCTACAAGAAATATAATTAAATGGCCTTGATGTAAATAATTAAATGACCTTTATGTAAAAATAATATGCATAAATATTTTTAATTAATTTCAAATGTTACAAATTAGCTTGTTTTTTAAATGTGCGAGTTTAAAATGAGTAAATTTTAAAAGGGGAGAATTTATTATACAGCTGAATGTGTATGTTATATGCCATTTAACTTCTTGTATTAACTATATCAGTGATGTAGGGGTTTATCAAAATTATTTTTTAAATGTATTTAAGTAGATGCATTATTAAAGATGAGATAAAGATAAAAATTAATCAGAAACGCGTATGTTGCTTATAAACTACCAAGCTGATCTCTCTATATGAACATTTTCTTAGTAATTTGAAAATAAATTAAAAATTTCGTGTTCCAAGACTCTTAGCACACTTGAAATTTGCAATCTACCACTAGAGATAAATCAGAGACCTTTTGTTGCAAGGCTGGCAGCAGTTGCAAAAACTGCCAGTTTACCAGACTGTTGGTTGAATTCTGTTTTTGTTGTATAACATAATGTGAAGAAAATAGCATCATAGAAAAAATTGAAGGGTTTGATTATGTAAATATTTTAATTGTAAAAATTTTAAAAATAACTTTAAAAAAGGCTTTTTAAATAACATTAATTTTTTTTTTTTTTTTTTTTTTTTTTTTTTTTTTTTTTTTTAAGAGAGTTTTTTTTATATTTGGACCTGAGGAGAAAATAACAACTGTCATTCTTATTTCAAATGACCTCCTAAATTAAATAAATTACTTAAAATACATATCTTATTTGAATTGTTTTAAATTTTTGGTGATCATCTTAAGTTCCAATTTATTTTGTACTTAGAAATTCTGCATTTCAGAATGTATAACAGTAAAACTACAAACATGCAAACTAATTAGGACCTCAGCTCTTCTGGATATTAAAAAAATCCAGATAATTGGATTCTCTCTCTCTTTTTTATACCAAGACTATTTTAGCTATGAATGAAAATAAGAGAATTCTGTTTTCTTATAGTTATTTGACCAAGTAACATGAAATTTAAAATATAAAATTATGAAGAGGCTTTGACTTTTGCTATTTCGATAAATCCAAACTATAAATCCAAACTTGAGAGCAGAGTAAGGGGGGAGAAGAATTCAGGTAATCAAAAGTTTGACTGATTGAGAAGTTAACATTTGTTTCAAATTCTGTATTTTGGCATTTAGTTTGATTTACCAAAAATTTAACCTTATTGATGTTTGAGATGTCAAAAATCTTCTGTATACTTTAATGCTAAAAGAATCCTATAGAAAATTAAATTTTAAATTTACAGAACTTTCTAAGCTCCACTATTTAATGTTTTTATAAAATTCCTTATTTAGTCAGGAGAAATTTTGTGATTGTAAATGCTCGTGTAGGACCACATCTCTTTTTAACACTGTATACAATAATAGATATTTGCAATGTGAATTTTAAAGAAATTGATAAAAAATAGCTAATTTTGATTAATACAGTCGGAAATCTTTAATCCGGACTCGTCAGGACTTCGGCGATTCCGGATTATCGATTTTTCTGGATTGTAGATCATCAGTTTAAAACTGGTAAGATGGCATGCAGAAATTATAAAATTAAAAATATGAAACTGTAATTTATGAAATAAAGAGCAATTATGATCTAAAGAGTATCAAAATTAAAAAAAAAGCTTAATATTTATTTTTTTACTTTATTAAACATTTCTTTCAATGCGCGCATGCGTAAAGCATATATTACGCATAGTCGAAATTAGAAAATTGCAACCAGAAAACTGTTTGTGTATTCATGCTATTTATAAAGAATTTGATTTAAATCATATCAAAGACAGAGTACATCGAGATGAAATACTACATTTAGTAATGAACTATAAGCCGAATAAAATAAAAACATCTGCCCTGAAGATAAGTATAGTGCTGACAGATCAACTTCCAGTTCATTGCGCACCTTGACGTTCCCCTCCCCCGCAGAGCAGCGTGAAATTGATAAACAGATTTTGGAATGGTTAGAGAAACAAAGGATATGCCTTTATCCAGTTTTTGCAACAATTCCACTTTTTGTGTGATGGACATCGAAACATACTTTCGCTTTGTAGATCCTTTGGCAGCTCCAGCATTGGAAATTCTATTTGACATAATCGAAAGTTCAAGCTTACTTTTATAAAATTGCTCTAACAGTCTGCAAAAAATAATAAGCCGGATCCAATTCGAAAATTAAGGAACAACGCAATCTGCAACATTAACTGAAATAGATAATTAGATAATTTTAGCTTAGCTTATACCATCCGTTATACATTAAACGCGCATGCGTAAACACATTATGCGCATGTGTAAAAGTATTACGTGCATGCGTAAACGCCTGTGCGCATGCGTGAACACATTATGCGTTGACGCATGCGTAGAAAGCTTGTAGCTTTGAGGTCCGGATTATAGATCATTCCGGATTGACGAATTTTCACTGTATATGTTTAAATTTTTTCGAATTCTCCTAATAGGTGATCTATCTACCTTACTGTAGTAACTGTGTGGTTCATTTATGGATTGATAGGTGGCACAACTAAAAATTTTTTCATACATTTTATTTTTTTCCACCATTTTATTAAAATGTGCAGGATCAGATTTATTATTATTTAATATTAATATTTCTTTATGTTTTGCAAAAATATTTATTTCTTTTGCTGTGTTTTATGCTGCGTATAAGAAACTTTCAGTTTGCGAACAAAAGGGTGAAATATTTTTTTAAAATTAGATTAGCTGGTTTAAATATTTCAGTGAATTACTTGATATTAATATAACTATAAGTAAGTCCCTTAATGTTATGGATATAGATTATATCAATAATTTTGCACATATAGTGAATGAAACAGGTAAGAGGTAAGACAAAATACACCTGATTTTGTACTGCTATATTGAGTTGTTTCAAAACCTATTTATAAACAATTTTTTGTAAGCAGAGGATTAAAAAAAGAGAGATAATTAATTTAAGAAAGATAAATTAAACATTGTTGCCATGTAGGGTAACAGTTAATTCATCTGCTTCTTGTTTCAACTCTTTGGAATATGAACACGAAAAATATAAGTTCCTATTTGAAAGTAAATTGATAACAAAGATTCGAAGACAGCATTTTTAAAACTGTCTGCAAATTCAGCAGAAAAACTGCATGTGAAAGAAACGATAAGCTGGAAAAGTGGTGGTGCCATCTAGTATAAAGTTGATTAACTAACGTCATTCGGTAGATCACCAATTCGGACAGTTTTAATTTTTGCCCCTTGGTTTTGTTCAATTTACATTTTGTATCTTTTCTAAACTCTTCTCTTTCTCTCACAGCTTGAACTTCCTCCTGGTCTGACAAACTTAGGTAATACATGTTATATGAATGCTACCATACAGTGTCTTAAGACTGTTCCTGAGTTGAGGAAAGCTCTTAAAGAGTGAGTCAAAGGAATTTTTATTCTGGATTTAGATAACTTTGCATATGAAAACTTTATTACAGTATTTTAAGTACTCAAGTTTTTTTAAAAAACTGTATGCTGCATTTAAGTTATTTAAATTAAATAATAATGTATAAATATTGTTTTGCCTTTTTTTGTAATTTTAATGAAAGTGCGATAATGTTGAAACAAATTTTCTGCTATATATTTAATTAATTTGTATATATTTTAAGTTATTGATTTAAAAGTTCTCTTTAACATTGTAGTTTTTATTTATTAATTTATTTAAACTTGAGATATGAGATATATTTCATCTTGGATACTTGATCAGTGAAGATTAATTAAAATGATATAGCAGTGCTCTCAAATTGGCCACAAGACCCCAGAGCAATTTTATGTGGCCTGAAAATATGTTTAACATATGTATTTGTTGCAAATACCAAGATTTCAAAATTTTAGTTATTTGAAATTGATGTTTACATTATTTTTGTTACCATTAAAACCGAACATGAATGATACACCAGAAAATTTATAAATTGAGCTAATTAATTTCAAGAGTGATATAAATCTTATTAAAAATTTGAAGATGTAGGTTTTATTAACATTTATTTGTACTTATCAAACATATGTAACCTCAGTTATGAACATTTGCACCCAAAATAATTACTTTGTTTGGGAACACGTTCGTATGTGAATAGCTTGTTTTCACAAGTAAAATTAATGAGGGGGATGCACGATTGATTGATAAGCATCTGCAATCCACAATGAAATTCTAGTGATTTCTCTTCAAGGCCATAACTTTTATCTGAAACACCATTTACAGTCAGGCTGTTGTAAGAAATAAAGAAGTGTACAATCATTTACATGCAGACATATGCATTTTTATTAAAGTGTTGAAGGAAAAATTTAATACCCAAGATAAATAAATTAGGTTGTCATTATTTATTCTAAAGTTTTGTAGCACATGGAAAGTCTTTTCTAAAAACATAGAAACTTTCATAATTTGTTTATTTTTAGTTTAATTTAAAAAAAAAAAAAATCCCCCAATGATAAGCACTAACCATTTTAGGTGTTGGCCACTACTAAGGCCGGAAGTGATCACTTTATTATGGAGGCACCTAATAGGTGGACTACTGTTGCCTCCTATGAATGGGCAGACAATTTTCATTCATGCCTTCTCCAGATCCTTTGATACAGCAGTCAAAATAACTAACTTTCCTGTCTGAGTGGCAGTGTAATTTAACACTTTGACGCTGGCATGGATATTCATTGTTCTTTTTGTGTGGCGCTACTTGAATTAGCGGCTCATCTCGTGGGGTGGCACAGTGCCAAATTATATTATTTTTTTATATACAAGCGTGGCACATCGGTGAGTCATGCCGGCTCGCGGAACAATCAAGCATGACCCACTGGTGGACACGGAACAGACAAGTATAACCCTCTGGTAGGTCAAACTGGCATCAATGTGTTAAACTAAAAATAAAAAAATTCTGAAAACTTAGGTTGTAAATTATTTAATTATTTGTTAAAACAAGCCAGAACTATTTTAAATAAAAATCAGTCTGAAAATTTAGTATTTAACTATCAGTATATTTGAGTAACAAATTTGTAACCAACAAAAATGTTTTTCAGGTTACAATCTATTGATTTTAAATGAAAAATAACTATAAATTTGATATTTTAACCTTTGCAATATTATGATTATTATGTATGCTTTGATAAATATTTAGCAGCCAAAATTAAAAAAAAAAAAAATTTAAAGTGTTTTTTTATTCTGTCAATAAAACAATCTGTCTCATCAGCTGCTTTCAGATTGCACATTTTACCCACAAGCAGTTTGAATTTCAGACCACTGGGTAATAACTAAATAACTTTTGTTGATTTTAGATGCAGTTCCTAATGTATTTCTTTTTAGTTGTGTATTATGTGCCAGTCCTGCAGAAGTAGTCTTGATTTACTTTTATCATTATTTTTGTTCTTTCAGTTTTTAAATTTGCAATGAATTATTTTATTATTTAATTTTATTAAATGAAGGAAATATATAAGTTAATACATCATTTAAAAGTAGTCAGAAAAAGGGTAATGATATATTTTACTTAGCAGCCTTAGCAAGTATTTGTTGTAATTTTGCTTCTGTAGTAGTCTGAAGCAATAATTGTGTTTAAAAAGTTTATATTTGTTATTGACAGTTTTAAGTAGAGTTGCTTATTTGTTTTATATAATAATGTTATTTAAAATTGCCCTCCCGTTTTTTAAAGTTTTGAGTAACTATGTTTAATGGCTTAATCATAAAAAACCATTAATTAAAAGTATTAATTACCCATTAATTATAGATAATTTTTTATAACATTATAAAACAGTTCCATTATATGTAGTTGCAAGTCATATAAAATGTCTTATTTGATTTGCATAGTTATTTGTCTTATTATTATTATTTAAATAAATAGTTTGAAGTACTGATACCATAATAATGAACAGTATAAAAACTGTAGTCTATTTGTTCTCTCATTTTATGTTAACTTTCATATATTCATTATTTGTAATGTATAGTCCTTTTATAGATTTCCTGGAGGCTTAGCATCAGGCTCTTCAATTGTTCCTGCTCAGTCTATTACAGCAGGTATTCATATATTTGAATTCAGTTACATAATTTGGTCATATTTTTTATTTTTCAGAAAAAATAAAAGTTTAGCAAATTTTTTTTTTTTTTTTTTTTTAATTTTAAATACATACATGATGAATTATATGAGTGCTTTTTCCAGCTTTAAGAGATTTATATGAAGCTATGGATCATTGTGGGACAGAGTATCAGCCAATTATTTTGCTGCAAGTGCTCCATATGGCTTTTCCTCGGTTTGCAGAAAAAAATGAGCATGGTACATACATTCAGCAGGTACATGATGGAGGATTTTTCTCTTTAAAATTAAATTAATTGTGGATTATTGTATTGGAAGTCAAAAGATTTTCTACCAAAATTTTAGTTCTACTTTTAGAGAATTTGCATAACTATATTTTATCCAACTTTATTTAATATGTTTAGGATGCCAATGAATGTTGGACAGAAGTTATGAGAATGTTACAACAGAAATTGCCTTCTGTTCCAAATAAAGAACAATCCTCTCAAGCTACAGCTTCAAAGTACACTAGTTTTATCGATCAGTACTTTGGTGGGACTTTAGATTGCACGTATCCTTTGTTATATGGAAATAATAAATATGGATCTGTTAAAAAATGTGTTTATTTTCTTTTAAAGTAATGTCTGTATACTTTTCAATCAAATAATTCAATACCTGTTCTTTAACTAATGAAGATTAAAATGCATTGAATCAGAAGAGGAACCAGAAACTCATTTAAAAGAAAGTTTCTTACAACTGAGTTGTTTTATATCAACTGGTAACACATTTAAATTTTCAATTTGCTTTTACAAATTATGACTCAATTTTTATTTAAGTTGTTCTAACATTTACATTTTAATCATTTTATGGAATATTAATGTGAAAAATGCCAATTACTTTTAATTGTGCATAAATTGTTGTTACTTATTATCCCTTTTGCTATCATTGCATACTTTGCAGACTTAATTCATGGCTTTTTAGTGTATTTTAATGTGTTTTAATGAAATAAATATAGAAAAATTGACTCACTGTTATAATCAAGTGTAAAAGAGAGAGGTCAGTGATATGTGTTTCAGAAATCAAACTTTTTCTTGTAGTTATATATCAAAATTTTTAAAAGGATTAAGTCTGCAATAAAGATTTTTCATTTAAGTGAAATTTGATTGAAATACCAGACAACTGGGAATGGACTGATGAAAAAAAGTGGCACATATATCCAGAATGAATGTGTTTATTGTATTGTGGTTTACGTAGTTAGAAAAAAGAACTCGAAAGCTCTGTTTGTTGGAAAGATTGTGGAGTGGACTTGATCTGTTTAGATTCCTCTTTCTTTTCTTTCTCCCCCCTTTTTTTTTGTAAATTTATTTCTAAGACATTCAGTCTGAGAGTTAAGTAATTCTCTTTAGATTTGGGCAATGCCATTTTAATGGGGTCTCGCAGTTTGTTTACTTATATTTGGGAAAGTTTTATACTCACTACAATATATATATATAAAAGAAATTAAATTCCCTTATGACAAAAATTGACTGGGATATTTAATTTAAAAATGTGCTATTTTTGATGTCATTTTTAAATTGCCTTGGGAATTGTTTAATTAAGTTAGGAAGTCAAGTGATATCCACATCAGATTTTTATTGCAGAAAAAAAAAAAAAATAAAAAAAATAAAAGCATTTTGTTGAGAACAAATTATTTGTTATTTTTCAGATAGTCTGCATTGATACAGATACTCTTAATTAGTAAAAATAATAGAAAAATTTTTACTTCGTTTCATATTTTATATCTGTTGATTAGTTAGTAGTAATGGTAATGTTAGTTAATAATTAGTTAAAACCACCTGAACTTTTATCAGTATCTGAAGTTTGCACGTTACAGATTAGACAATTAAATTTGCCTGTTCTGATATCTAAACATGGTGGTCATTTTAACAAGAAAATACGAAAATTATGTAATGTTGGGGCTAATTCAAAACTTGTAATATTATAAAATTTTGTAGCGTTATCGCTGTCTAGCCAGTTACCGTATTTGATGGCATATAAGACACACCCTTATTTAGAAGGCAACACACAGGGAAAAAAAGTCTCGATAGTCCGTGCAATAGCACAGTACCACAATAACTTAAAATGCGGTTTCTTTTAGTTCTCACGTTTCGTAAAAGCCAAATAAACAATCATTGAATGCAATTACGAAACATATTTTTATTAAGGAAAATTAACAAACGACAAGCTATTTTGAACATAATATGTAAATTTCAATAATGAATCTCTTGTTTCCCGTAGTCATATTTTCAGAGTATTTTTTTAAAACAAATAGATTTAAGCACCGATGCGTTTATACAGAGTAGCACTGATACCTACATGTGTGTCGGCTGAGTCAAAGAAAGTTTATGTAAAAAAGGAAAGGCTCCATAGACGTAATGTGACCGTCGAACCTGTTCGAACTTCGTCATCAGCTTCGAGCTTTGGCGCCTTTTGGCAACAGATATTTCGTGCATGTGCAAAATAATTATGGCAGATGTAGAAAACGTTATGTGTGTCTAGACCTTTATCCGGGCTAAAAATAGCATTCAGTATTGAAAGTTAACCTGTGTCCTTCAAGTATAAGATGCAAGTAACCTTTTTGAGACCAAATTTAAGAAAAAAAGTGTGTCTTATATGCCGTCAAATACGGTAAGTGAAATCTGATACAATAATTTATTTTTTATTAAAGTTTCAAAATTTGTCATCAAAATGTCTCTTTTTAATTTTTCTGTAAGTATGCTTTTCTGAAGATTTTTGTAAAGTTAGAATTATATATATATATATATACCGTATTTATGCGAATCTAATGCGCCATCGAATCTAATGCGCATCCCCATTTTAAAACTTTAAATAATAAAAAAATTGTTTGTCGGCGAATGTAATGCGCATCAATGGTATGAGGAATTTATTGAATCTTATTTTATACAACAATGGATTTGTATATAAACTATCAATCAATGGTATGATAATTTTATTTAAATTTAGATAACATATTTTATACAGCAATGGATTTATACATAAAGTAACAGAACATAGAATTAACCTATTAGTGGGCTATCGTTATGTGAAACAATCATTGTTAATTACCACTACCGTATATACGGTACATATCGTAAAGTATGAACATGAAATAAATGGTAACATTTCTATCTAGCTAACAGTTTCTACAATCAGTGATTAATAGTAAATGTCTTTATTCACTATTTTGATGATAACTTTTTTAGTCCCCTTCTCCGTAATGGTGTAGTTACGAGGCATATCAAACCAAATTGGCATCTCGTCAGCGTTGTCAATTTGCCCCATTGAAAAATTCTTTTCCTTCCGAAGTGTGATGACATACCGCTAAAATGTTAGTAGTTTTCCCTCAAAATCTACAGGAAGCTTTTGGCATATTGTTGTACGGCGTCTTAGAAATAAGCCCATTCGCTTCATAAACCGATCCACCCATCGACGGCTAGCTTTAAACTCTCGTTTCGGTATTCCAAGAACTTCAGCCTCCTCTTTTGCTTTATTTCTTATAGTGTGGCTAGTCACAGGTTGTCCATTCTTCCTCCTTTCACGTACAAATTCCATAACTTTTTCTTCAATTTTAGGGTGTCTTCTTTTGCGAGGGCCAGTGAATTTCTTTCTACTAGTTTTAGTTGCAAACAGTGCCAATTTCTGTTGCCGCCACAAGCGAACATTGCTCTCAGCTACGTTTAACTCTCTCCCAGCCTTTCTATTGCCATTTCTTTCAGGATAAAGAATTACTTTACGTTTGAAAGTAGCGTCATATGACATTCTTCTCAGCTTGTTCTCCATCTCGTGACTACGTACTCTGCAGTTTGTACCCTCTATGCAATAATGTGTCAACGATAAATGTAACGGTAAATGTAGTCGAGAAATACAGTAATCCATTGTTACGATTTAATTCGGTTGACGTCATTGGCGAACTGCTGACGTCATCGGCGAACTTTGCACTCGAATCTAATGCGCCATCGAATCTAATGCGCACTCCAATTTTGAGTACTACATTTGGCCAAAAACGATGCACATTAGATTCGCGTAAATACGGTATTTTCTATGGAGAGATAGAGAAAAAAAGATGCGAAAATATTGGAAAAAAATTATTGGAGTATATTTTTAGAGTTTCAGCTTGTAATTTTTTTATTATTTGCAATATGTTTATTGTTTTACTGTGGCTTATTGCATTACTTTTTCTTTTATTGAAATTTATTAAATTATTTTTCCAGATGTCAAGTTCATGCTTACAGGTCTTAAACAGGTGAGTTCACTTGTAATTATTTTTGTAAATCTATTATAAATATTTTTAACTTATATGAAATTTTATTCATTGGTATGTATTTAAAATGAATATTTTATATACTATAGTCACTGCATACATAGTACATTTAATTTTTGTAATCCTTAGCTTGGCTTTTTAAAGTCTAAAACCTTTATTTCATCTCTATAATTATTTTATTTCCTTCCTAGCGTATGCAAGAGACCCTTACAAAATATTCTTCAACTTTAGGCAGGGATGCTCAGTATAAAAAATCTGTAAGTTTTTCGATTTTACTTGTATGTACCTTTATTAAATTGATGTATTTCATGCATAATAAGATTCGTTTATTTATCAGTGGTATTTTATGAATTTTGTGGGCATTATGTTATTGTTTGCAAAAAAATTTGACAAATTTCGAGTGACATTTATTGATTATTATTCGAGTGACATTATTGATGAAAATTTGTTTCTGTAAACACAGTTTGCTTTATTAGTTTAATATGTCCATCACTCATTTTAAAAACTTAGCTGTTTGGAATGAATATTTTTAATGAAAGGGCAAAATCTTTAGTTTTAGGAAGGTTATCAAGAATAAGCATGAAAAAATAGTTTGTGTATTTAAATGTAAATTAAATCTTTCAGGTCACAATTTGCTATAAAATTGTAACAGTTTTGTTGTTATGGCACAATAGTTTTGAAGGTCAGAGGTCATTTCTATAGATGGTGTATCCTTTCTTAAAATGTTTCTGTCATCATTGAATAATAGCCAAACAAATGCACTGCTATCTAAAATGCATGCAATACATGTAATGATATGAAACATTTTCAGCAGTAAAAAATCTAACCATATCATATTACTCCTCCACTACAGCATTCATTGCATTGCTGGCCTTTGTTTAATGTCCAGTAGTACAGAAATTTCTGTATTTTTTCTATTTCTCTACCTTTGGCTTTACTGCTGAATGCTGAACGATTGTTTTTACATGGTTTGCTATGTAACTGGATGAAACTATTTGAGATGGCAGAAGACTAGTATACTCATATTTGATTTTTTATTGTATTTGAGATTCCTTCTTTTTCTTGACCTTTTTATTGAGGGAGTAACAGTAGCTTTTTGCAAATCAGTCGACATTTTCAAGGGGCCTTTCTTTAAGATCTTCGTGGAATAAGCTGATATTACTTATTTCTTATGATTTAAATTCCACTGCATGTCATGAATTCTTGTAAAGTAAATTAAAAGTACCTGCTCTTTAGACTGCAATTTGTCTTTTGTTTCAGTACATTTTATTACGTTAGAAACTTACATTTCCAATAATATATTTATCTATTTTTACTTCCTTGTACGAAGTAAAAAGGAAGTATTGTAATCGCGAAAAGCTTCAGGCAGCATATTTCAACAAAAATATCCACTTTGACCACTTTCGAATGCAATTTAACGATGTTTTTGCGTGATATCTGTACATAAGGACAGAATAAAACACACTTTTCCTCCAAAAAAATTATAAAACTGCTTTAAAATGTATTCTGAAGAGAATTTTTTGTGGCGTCTGTACGAACGTATGTACGTATGTATCTCGCATAACTCAAAAATGAGTAGCCTCAGAACGTTGAAATTTTATATATAACACTACTATAACATGTAGATGTGCACCTCGTATTTTGGTTTCAATCGGCCGCGCCAAACGTATATAAATATATCCACTCTGTTACCCGGCTTAATTATGTTGTTTTTATCTTCCGGTTAAGGATTTTATGCCTTTAGTAAATCTGCGTGCAATATTTTTAAAATTATCAGCAATTTTAAAGTTGTTTAATTGCCGCTAAGCCTGTTTTTAATGGCGGCCATTGATGTTTACATTTGAAACTAGTGGATTTATTGCCAATCTAGAGAAACTTAGCTTCGCAACAACAAAGATAACACCTTCATTTATTATTTAAATCATGCTTAATCCTTTCTGGAATTTTTTCGAGGAAATAAGCGTTTAAGATTTACTTCGTAATTTTTAATACAGATATTTTGAGTTTTTATGTATTTTTGCCTTGTCGCGAAGTGAAAACTGAATTAATTGAATGAGTAATACTCAGTCGTCTGTGAAAAACTTTCTTTTTTGTTTTGTTTACTTAATTTCTTTTATACATAGTTCTAGCTTTATTACAGTATTTGAATAGAACATGTGGCAACGATTAGATAATTCTTTAAATGATATAAATTTTGTGCATTCTGAGTTATAATATGAACGAAATATAATACTGTTAATAAACCTAGCGCCAGAGTGTCGCTATGGTAAACAAAGTGAATTTTAAAGAATGCATTTATTCTATTGTGGTTTATGCGCTGTCGGCGAAGTAGGTTTAATTCAATCTAATAAGTTTAAATGAAATGCAAGAAAAAATGTGTATAATTTAATATTCCACACAAGGAAGTCATGTGGTGTACACGTGAGATTTTTTTGCTCTAGCATTTCTTTTATTTTTAATATCTTAATACATCTTCCTTACCTATGATTATCAGAAATGCGGTACATAATTTTTCATTATCAGTACATTCCTTATCTATTACATGAGCTGAATCTGTTATAAATATTTCCAAATCTGCTTTTTCAGTCTCTTCTGTAATCTTCAGAAAATAATTCTAAAGTTGTTATTATATAGGTACTAGATACAGCAAACTTAAAGTTTCAAAGATTTCTTCTAAAGATAGGCCTCCTTCTTCTTCATTTTCTCCCCCCCCTTTTTTTTGAGAAATTATAGTTATAAAAAAATAATGAAGAGTCAATTAAAAAATAAATTTTTTTGGTCACTTATGTAAAATTGCCTAAAAAATAAGAACTTTACAGTCATGAAAAATCATAAAAAACTGATTTATATTATTATTCTTGAGCATTCATATTTTGAATATGAAGTGCTAATTTACTATTTCGATAAAATAAGTGTTATATTGGATTATCTTTATGTATTAAAAATTGTTACTCTAAATAAAATGAAAGCTGAAAAGGATTTAAATTTTTTTAAAATTGATTTTGTATTTTGTATTGTCAGTTTTTAATGTTTTAAAAAAGTTAAATATCCTCTTAATTAAGCATTTCAAACTTTTCTGTGTCTGTTAAAAAAGTAATATTGATTGATATTTTGATTTGTATATTATCAGATAATGTGCAGGATAAAATGATCAATATTTTCAATGCTTTTTTTCCCATTCAGATTACATTATGTGATAAAGTGCATTTATTGCATATTTTATTAATTTCCTTTTCTTTCAGAGTAAAATTAGTCGTTTGCCAACATATTTAACAATACAGTTTGTTAGATTTTTTTATAAAGAAAAGGAATCTATAAATGCTAAAATTTTAAAAGTAAGTAATTTTTAACTGTATTGGTTTTTATGTATTATAAAAGTTTTAAAATTTTACTTAAAATTGTTTGCATTTTAAATATTGATTTATTCTTCGTTATTTGTGTTATATTCAGCAGTACTGAATAATAGTCATACATTCCAGAAAGTTTCAATATTGATATTATCATTACTATTTGGTGAGGGACGATTTTAGACCATTGTAATTATTTTTGAATTTTTTTACATTTGGTACATAAAATTTTTATACACAAAATTTTGTATAAAAGAACATAAAAACCATTGAAACTATCAATATTTCAGGTAATAGTGCTTTGTCTTTTAATTGAAAATATTAGTGCTTCTATATAATTTTAATGTTACTTTCTGATTATTCGCATTCCCCTCTGGAAGAGTAACCGACTGTTGGGAACTAATTTTTCACCAAGCTAAGATGCAAAAGACAATGGCCATTTTCAAAAATGGCTCTGTACTAAGAATTACTCGAAATAGCAACGCATTACAGAACCAATTAACAAAAGTAAAAATGTAAGAAACATCCATAATAACAACTTACTTATTTTTGCGTGTTCTATTCTCTCTATATGCAGTGATCTATTTTAGTTTTGTAAACATTAGAGAATTGCAGAAACTTGGCATCGCATATAACTATGCACTGCATACACTGGTGTTCTCTCACACAAAACAGAGAAATGCACAAAAAGGGGGGGGGAGCACACAATATAACTAAAACCAGCTCTAATGATTATCCTCAATGCAACAAAAACAAACGCTAATGGTTGGTTGATTTAATTACGACAAAGCACACTAGGGCTATCTGCCTGAGGTGAGGGATGCCTTCGTGGAGGACTTTCTAAGGGAAACTGGCTCGTATACACGTTACACATGGGGAAAACGCCCATGCAGCCAGCCCGTACGCGGGATTCGAACCTCGGACTGAACTACCAGTGTTCAGCGACTTTACTACTCGATTTACTTTTACGCTCGGCCGCTGGTGGGCCCAAATGCTAATGACGAGCACTCTTCTGCTACACCTGCATGCATGCCTGGATTTCTACATAAAAATTTGGTGACATCATATTTTATCTATTTTGATGAACCATGCATTGCACAGTGAATACTTTTCGGGGGGGGGTGCATAATCATAAAATACTATTTTAAGTTTGATTTTCAGCTTTCTAAAAATCAGATTTCATTTCTCTTCAATTTCTGTGTTATATCATTTTATACAAAATGCTATTTGTGTATATTAAACATTTCTATCATTGATTAGAGCTTTATATTGTGTTTATCAGCCATTCAAAGCATTATCAGCCATGCAGAGAAAAACAGCCTTTTATTTCTTTCTCACTTTTTGTGACTTCTGAAATAAGTATTATAAAGGTTATTGTTATATTCTAATCTATTAATGGTTTTATTCTTTCATGTTAATTTTATTTGATTAATTTTTTAAAGAATTTATGTGAAATTGTATCTTCTCTTTACTAATTTTCATTTGAAACTTTTTTTTTCCATTTTAGGATGTAAAATTTTCTTTAGATTTAGATGTATTTGAATTATGTACAGAAGAACTTCAAGCTAAATTAACACCTATGCGAGCAAAATTCAAAGAATATGAAGATAAGAAAGTAGAAGAAGCTCAAAAGGTTAATTGTTTTATATTTCTGTAATTTCTTTTAATTATTGTTATTTTAATGCTCTATATTAGTATTATTTTAACAGGTTTTATGATAATCAAAACACAATAACACGCCGAATAAATACTAATTCAGAAGTCAAACAGCAAAAATCAGTGTTATATTTTCAAAATTTTCACAGGACTAGTTTTGATGGTTTTACCGAACCACCATCCTCTGCTGCAAATGCCATATGGCGCCATTTGCTTATTCTTGTAGGGACTTTCTTATCTTATCTAATCATTATTTCCTATCTTGTTCATTTGCGGTTTTGCAGCTGAGGATGGTGGTTCAGTAAAACCATCAAAACTAGTCCTGTGAAAATTTTGAAAATATAACACTGATTTTTGTTGTTTGACTTCTGAATTAGGTTTTATGATGCTATTATATTATGATTTTGCATGTGAATTTAATTTATATTCAGTATGTATAATCAGAGTGGTATTTAACATTGGAATTGATAATAAGTAAATTGCTAGAAATCATAAAGTTGTCTTTAATCTAACTTCTTATACTCATTATGTTTCCAAATTAAATGAAAACAAGTAACAGGAGTTTTCAGTGTAATTATAAATGTTCCTCAAATGGTGATGAGAAAGAATGTATTTTCTGTACACAGTGAATTTGAAATTTTTTTTTTTTTTTTTTTTTGTTGTTGTTGTTGTTTTTCGTAACATTTTTATTACAAAATTACATTTTATGAAAAATATAGTCTAGATTTGCTGTGTTGAATATAATATCATTAAGCTTAAGAAAATTTTATGTATTTTGATGAGCAGATAAATGTTTTTTAAGTTGTTTTAATGCAAAACTGCCTTTGTTTTATTTATTTGTAACAAATGAATTGTTTTTCAGGCTAAGTTAGTTCCACAAGAGCCACCCCAACAGAAAGAGAAAAAAATGAAACGATACCCTTATTACTTCGAAGATGGTAAAACATTATTAATACTTTCAAGCTGATTTCATTTAAGTGTCAGATACAATGAATTATTATTATTATTATTATTATTATTATTTATAAATCTGATTATCTTTAATTTTTCTTTTTTCAGTATATCAGAGTAAAGGGTATGGAAATAAATAAGAAATTAGACTTAATATGCTCCTTCTGAAAATGATAAGGATGTAGGGTGCTTATATATTTTCCCACCGACTGTTTTTGACAAGAAAAACTGTTGTCAAACAGTGTAATAGATAAATATAATACTATGACATACTCGTATGATCTTCATTTTGGTTTTATGTAACTGCTATCCGTAGTAAGCTAGTTTAGTTTTTGTAATGAAGGATGTACATTAACTGCTATTTCTAATGTTTTGCCTTTGGCATTTTGCAAAAAATTATTAAAATTTTTAATCTGCCTTCTCAAAGCAAGGAGTGGGGAATTTTCAGAGTTGTGGGACTGGTTATACTGGTACATGCACTCAAATCATTAAAAAAGTTTAGCAAAAAGATAAAATATAAATAAATAATTAAATAAAACATTGCCAATAGCATAAGACTGCTTAGATTTGTATTTTAATGGAATGTATATTGTGCCTAGTTCACAAAGATGACAATTATTTAGTTGCGATTGTAAATGTCATTAAAGAATTTTGGCTGCTGGAATGATTGGTATAAGTTTTAAAAAATTTGTTTGTGAGATAATCAGGTAATTTCAAAACATAAACTCCTATTTATTTATTTTTTTATATGCTATATCTATACCTTGTATCTGTTGATTATCTAATTGAAGTAAAAATGATATATTCCATTAAATTTCTGTTTAAATGACTGGCATAAGTTTGGGGAGTTATGCACCAACTTTAATGTTGATGGAAAAATATGTATTATTTTTAAATCAGAGCAGAGCAGTTTTATTCCCTGTTACCTCCAAATTTTAGTTGAAGAATTATCGGTACTTTTCCGTTTTGCCAGCTCAAACGATAAAGTCGCCAGTAATGGTACAACTGATGCCAAACGGAATATCTTCACTGGTAACATTTTACGGCTCGTTTTCAAAACAAGACGCAGCCATTTCTTATCAGATTGATTTTCTTTCAATACTGGCATACAATTACATAGAATTTTTACAAAATAGCTAAATTTTATGCCCTAAGACCATTCGCGGTAATTAAGTCAATTAGGATGCAATGAAACCACTCACTTGATGGCGAAAATATAGAAAAGGCAAAATCAAGGGTTAAATTCATCAATTCTAATGAGAATACACTAGCGAAGTAAAGCACTGCGGTTTTACATTCTTTCTGAGGAAGCTATTCATACAAATTGAAATAATTCTTGCATTTAAGCTTGTATTCCAAATTAAGATTTAACTTGAAATTAATGTAGATAATTACTGAGAGAATTAGAGATTTTTGTAGCACAGTTTACGTGAGGTGAGATCACTTCGGTTCACGTGATACGAACTGACGAGTCAAGATTTTCAACCATGAAAGCATAGTAAATTCTTAAATTAATGTCTTTTTACAAATTTATTATCTTTATTTATTAGCTTTTTTCAAAATTTTAAACCATATTAAAATGTTTATGTCTACAAAATAAAAAATTCTTAGACCTAACATTTGTTAACACTTTTTATGTGTATACAGTATGTTGTTGCTAACAAAGACTGCTTGGCGAGATTTGCGCCCGCGAAATGGAAAAATACTGTAATTTTGGAAAGACCAACATTTATATATCTGTTAATACTATTAGTAGTGTCAGAGAGATGTGATAATCTTTTGCGGGTATGGAATTTTTTGTTTCCAAGTGATTTTTTTTTAAAAAAAAAAAGATTGAAAAGATTTAAATCTGCTGTTTTTTTTTATAAAAAAAACAGCAGATTTAAATCTTTTCAATACTCAACAAAAGTGTAATGAGATTTCTACTATTAGAGTAAATTGTTGTGTTCTTAGGTGTAAATTCAAAATTAATTTCTTTCCATCTCTAAGTAATGCAAGTACAGTAAGACCCCACTTAACGCTGTTTCGGTTTAGAGCTCTTTTATTTCAACCCGGGGATTCCCCAAAATTGCTCGTAGCACTACGGGGATTCCCCGAAATTGTGCGCAGCGCTAGGCTTCCAAATAACATATCCGAAAGAATGTAGTCGTGTTTCTTGTTTGGTGCAGTGCTGTATGGATGCATTTTTATCATTTGAAACATTTGTTGACATTATTGTAAGTATAAATTTATATAATACTATAACAATTAATACAGTAACAAATATTATGATCTTTAGTTTTTATCATGGGTGATAATAAAAAAACAAGAAGAAAAGAAACCAGAAAAAGTATTTCACTGGAAACTAAAATGCAAGTGATTAGATTCTGGTGAACGTCAATCTCAAATTAGTCCTGCATTGAATTTGGCAACTTTAACAATAAGGACAATTCTTAAGAATAAAGAAAAAATACTGTCATCGACAACTGCAACTACGTCAAGCTCTGCAACTAGAATTACCCGTTCTAGAAATAACATTATAGAGGAAATGGAAAAATGACTGTCTATATGGATTGACGACGAAATTGAACACAATATGCCATTAAGCCAATCTATCATAATGCCTTTTTGACAAAAAGGCAGAAAATTGGATACACAGAATAGACTGAATGATCTGAATGACAGAATTTTATTTGTTTTTATAAGTATATTTATTTATATTGTTTTTATTTTTGCAAGAAATAAATGTTTGGTTTTATTTTTATTAAAAAAATATTAAATTTAATACCTAACCAATTTTCTATCCATCTTTCCCTAACCCCATTATTTACATGTTAAGATAACCTTGTTTAGCTCTGTTTTACATTACGCTGTACTTTGATGGAATGTATCCCCCGTGTTAAGCGGGGTCTTACTGTATATTATAGAATAAATGTAGGTTATTGATTTAAAAAGATTTTCTAGCAAACAGTATTACGTTTTATTTAAGCAGAAATGCTGAAATAAATACTTTAATGTTTGTTGAGATGTTTGTAATCGCATTCTTACCGGTTAAAAGGAAGTATAGCTTTCTGACACATCCGATACATTCATTAGCATTCAGTCAGGTTCGAATTATTCTGAAACTTAATCCTATTCTTTATGTTACTTTTGATTGGTTGTTTATTGTGTCTTGTTTATGATTTGTTAAACCATGATCTGTTGTAAAGTTATACATATGACCTCTGTAAACGTTTTCACTGTCTGTTTGCTTGTATTTCTCTGCATGTAACTCTGCTTGTATCTCTGTGTATTACTTAGTAATAAATATTTGTTTTGCAAACCACGGCATTTTCTATGTTCAACAGCAGAGCATGGGTCGTCAAAAATTAAAATTTGCTAATATTGTTTCCTAATTGAACCTTCTATTCCAGTGTAATAATTTATCGTTCGCGGGATTTTGTTTTGGTGTTTCATGAATGACGGCTTTTTCAACCGGAATTGAATGGGAAGCTTTTGGTGTTGTGCCATTTGATGGCGTTAATAACTTTGCTGTTTGGTGTCGAAGAGTTCAAGCAGTATTTACTGCAAAGGAATTGGATACATTTTTAGAAACAGAAGCAATTGCTCACAGAGTTGCAGATGTTTTGAGATAAAAAAAGGCTTATGCCTTAATACTTGCGCTTCTATGTGATAATATTATTGCTTCTCTTCAACGTGAAGACACGGCATGTAAAATATGGAAGAAGCTGCAAGCAACGTATATCGCTAAAGGAGCAGTGAGTCGAATTTTAACGTGTAAACGTTTAGCTACCATAAGAAAATCCAAAGATGTGTAAATGAGACAGCATAATGAACTTGGTTAGTAATCTACATGCCTGAAGATCTGAAGTAAGTGACTTTGATATTATTATTTACATTTTAATGTCATTGAATTGATATGAAAATTTTAAGGCATCACTAGAAAATCAACCAAGTTGAGTTTGAATTTTGTTACAAGTAGACTTATTGATTCTGAATCTCTTATGTTTGAGTATAAAAGTGAAAATAAGTATTCTAAACCAAATATGGGCAACTCTGTTTTTATTAATGCTCGTAAAGAACTGTTTTGTACTTATTGTAAAAGAAAAGGACATTCTGTTAAATTCTGTAGAAAAAAGAACAGCGTCTGTCATACCTGTGGGAAAACTGGCCATTTCAAAAGTGAATGTTTTAATAATTCTAAAAAGCAGGCAAATTCAAATAGTAATAAGTATGCATTACCTGCAATATCTTTTATGGCTGGAAATCTTTTGCATGATCAATTTATTATTGATTCTGGTGCAACTTCTCACAAGGAATGGTTTACCTCAATAAAGCCTAGGACTGGAACTGTTAAGTGCGCATCTAAGTCGGCGGTTTTAGAAGAATTGGTGATATTTCCGGCAGAAATAAGAATGGTGTTGAAATAATGTTAAAAAATGTTCTTTACGTTCCAAAATTAAATGGACGATTAATTTCTGTCAAAAATATTGAAGCAGCAGGTTTGAGCTTAATTTTTAAAAATAAAATAGTTTACATTGAAAACAAAAACACACATTTTCGATTTGGATATTTGGATAAATGCGGACAATATTTTAGTGATTTTTCAGCAAACCTATTTACAGCTTTAGCAGTAAAGAATGATGATTTATGTCGCAGAAGACTAGGATACTGTTATCAAAAATTAAAACTAATGAATATTCCTGCAAAAGAAACCTTTTGTGAAGTATGTGTTCGTGCCAAACAAAGTGCATTGTCTATAGGAAAGGATCCTCACATAAAAAAAATCCAAACCGCTTATAACTATACACACTGATATATGTGGTCCAATAGAACCTCAAACACTCCATGGGGAGAGGTAATTAACTATATTTGATGAATACTCGCGATTTATGGAAATAAGACTGCTCAAAAGAAAAAGTGACATTGCTGATGAACTTAAATTATTCTTTAAATTGAATCCAACTGTCACAAAACTGCACTGTGACAATGCCAAAGAATATGTCAGTGGTTTACGAAGTTGCTAAAAGAGCAGGTGTAAAAATAGATCCTGCACCTCCCTATACACCTTTTCTAAATGGTGTTGCTGAAAGAGCAAATAAAACTGTACTAAAAAAAGCTAGAGCAATGATACCTGAGGCAAATTTATCAAAATGTCTTTGGGGTGAAGCAGTACTTACGGCTGCTTATATAAATAATCGACTCCCAAATAGTTCAATTGAAAATCGTATTCCTTATTTTCTGAAGTATGATGAAAATCCTGATTTGAAAAATATGAGTGTATTTGGCTGTAATGCTTATTCTCTTGTGCCACCATCGCAAAGAAAGAAACTAGATGAAAAATCTGTCAGAATGATATGTGTAGGTTATTCCACAATGGGATGTCGTTTAATGATTCCAGAAACAAGACACATCATTGTTTCCAGAAATGTTAAATTTAATGAAGTAAAGAAAAAAGTAGAAAATCAAAAGTACATTCCCGATAGTTCTGATTTGAGTGAAAATGACAATGATGACATTAAAAATGAAGACAAATCAATTTCAGACACTGCTAACGGCAAATTAAATGCTAAAAATAAGGAGGAGCAAAAGAAATCTACAAGAGAAAAGAAACAACCAGTTAGGTATCCTAATCCTGAGATTTACGAAGTAATGTTTGTACACTCTGACATTTGAAGATATTGTAAATCTACCACAAGTAGAACAAGAACTATGGAAAAGAGCTATGGATTAGGAAATGAAATCTATGGAAGATAACGACATCTGGGATCTACAAAGTTTACCCCCTGATAAAAGAGCTATTTCCTGCAAATGGAATCTACATAAAAAACGAGATGGAACTTACAAAGCCAGGCTTGTTGCTCGTGGCTTCATGCAAAAAGGAAGGCATAGACTATACAGACACATTTTCTCCAGTAATTAGTATGTGGTCTTTACGTTTAATCCTGGTAATTATAAATAATGAAGGTTTGCAAACTTTTAGTTTAGATGTCAAGATGGCTTTCTTGAACGGTAAGTTAGATGAAACCATCTACATGGCCAAAAAGGATATGATGATATGAGTGGTAAGAAATGTAAACTTAAAAAGAGTTTATATGGTGTTAAACAGTCTCCTCGACAATGGTATCAGAAATTTCTTAATTTTGTTATTAAATTAGATTTTAAACAATTGTACTCTGAACCATGTATTTTCATCAGAAATCTAAATTGTAAGAAACTAATTATTGTTCTTTATGTAGATGACTTATTGATTGCAGGTTCGGATGTAAAAGAAACAAATATTATAATATCATTGTTATCTAGAGTTTCAAATGTCAAAATCTGAAAGTGTTTCAGAATTTTTAGGCATTGAAGTTTGAGTCTGGTTGTTTATATTTAGATCAGAAACCATATGTTGAAAAATTACTTGATAAATTTAAAATGTCTGATTGTAAAGCAGCCTAAACTCCCATTGAACCAAAATCTACAGCAGCTGATTTTCAGAAAGGAAATGCATTTCATGGCCCATACAAAGAATTAATTGGATCTTTATTTTACTTAGCATATATTACAAGGCCAGATATTTTATTTGCAGTAAATTGCGTAAGCCAACTGCAGGAGCATCCTGCTGATGTTGCCTGGTGTGCTCTAAAGAGAATTCTTAGCTACTTGAAAAACACCTTAAATTTAAAACTGATATACAAAAAGGGTGATTTGGAAAAGGCAAACTTCTGTTTGTATGTAGAAGCAGATTGGGGGGGGGGAGATACTCAAGATTGGAAATCAATTACTGGTTACTTTATCAGAGTTTCCAACTCTCCCGATTTTCGACCGCTCTCCCGCCAACCCGATTTACAAGATATTTCTCCCGACTTTTTCTTATTCTTAAAATTTCTCAAGATTTTTATGGAACTTGGCTTAATGCTTTGTTATATGAACAAAAAAAAAAAAAAAGTGATTTTGGACGTCTGAAAGCAATTGAATTTTCTCTAGCTTATATCTAAAACAAAACCTTGCGAATTAGATAACTTCTGCTTTGTGAGTGAGAGCATATATGTATCCAGAAAGGTCGTTCTCCAGTTCTCCAATGGGCATCGTGCTCCACTGCGTGTCATCTGGCATATGTTAGCCAATGAGGACAACGCAAACTGTTATTTGGATGTTCTTTAGTTATTTCGGTCATTTTGTCCTGAGTTGTGTGAGTACACATGCCTTCGAGAAATAGTTTTAGAAATTATCATCTTTTGTTATGTCTGTGAGAAAGGTGAAATACTCATGTACGTTTCAAAAATCCTACACAGTTGACTTTCCTTCCATTATTTCCTCGAGAAATGTAATAAATTTGCGGTGGATGTGTACCGCCTGTCATTGCGATTTTTTTATTTCGCATGGTGGAAGGGCAGATGTTCTCAAACATCTGCGTACACAAAAACACAAGGACAACAGGAGTTGTTTTGAAAAAAAAAAAAAAAAACGGAAAATTAAATTTTTCTTCAGAAACAGAGGACCAAAAAGTTATTAATGCAGAATGTCTGTTCACTGCCTTTTTGCAGGAGTACAACCTGCCACTGAATGCATCGGATCACGCTGCAGCTTTATTTAGAAAAATGTTTCCCGATAATGATATCGCTAAGAAATATTCAAGTGCAAGAACCAAAACAGGTGCAATTGTTAAAGAAATGGGTTTGAAAAATAAATCATCAGTTATTGATTGCAATAAAACAGCTCCGTTCTGCCTCTCTATGGATGGAAGCAATAATACCAATTCAAAACTGTATCCAATTGTTGTTTCTTTTTATAATCCAGAGTCTTCAGAAATTGAATGCAGTTTACTTTCTGTCCCCACTTTAGAAGGACATTTGACAGCTTTAATATACCACAGCTAATTATTAAAACTTTAAAAGAAAATGTAGTCCCTCTGTATAATTGCTTAGCACTTGGTGCTGATAATACACCAGTATTGGTAGGCTTGAATACTGGTGTTGCAGGCATCTTAGGAAAATTCAGATTTGCAGATTATGAGGTGCACCTGTCACCCCTTAACCCTTTGCGGCATGGTGGGTCAATATGTGTCCCACCTAATTAATATTTATTTTCTCAGTTAGCAATTTCCATTAGAAATTTTCTAATCTTTTAAAAGTAATCGATTTTAGTCATTATTTTTCTCAATAGATGTCACTACTATGCCAGGGCTTAAGTTTATAAGCAAAAAATATTCAAAATAGGATCACAAGAGTGATATTCAGGTATCTCACATTTTTCAATATTTAAAAAATTTTGGTATACAATTTAGGATATGTATGATTCTTTTTAATATTCAAAGGTATTTTATTTTCAAAAATCTTAATTGGATTCAATATTTTATAACATTAATTTTGCAGTTGAAATAAGTGGGTTAAAATTTGTCCCACCACACACTTGAATTTCCGCTCAATAGATGGCAGCACTCACGATTATTTTTTCTTTTCTTTTTTGCATCTACTTTTTTCGTGATTGCACGCGTATTTACATCCGTTGTATGCTCTGATGTGCTAAAATGTCTAGAAAAAAAAATTAACAACTCAGGAAGCTTTGGATCTTTTTGCTGAATTGCCATCCGATTGCGACTCAAATGCTTCAGATGTCAGTTCTGATTAGATGAAATTGAAATCCAGGAGAGAATACTGAGGTTGAAGTTATTGCTGAAGAAGAAAGGGAAGTAGTTATAATTTGTTTTACTTTTTAAAGACACAGAGCATCTATGCATGTGGCACTGTAAATATGAATCGGAAGTATCTACCCCAAAATTTAAAAGAAGACAAATTTATGTCGAGAGGAGATATAGACTTTTCAGTTAGCGATGATTCAATTTATTGCATAAAATTGAAGGATAAAAGATCCATTTCTGTCCTGTCTTGCTTGGAAAAGGCAACTGAAATGAAAGAAATTAATAGAAAAGAACGAGATGAAAAAAAAAAAAAAAAGTACTGTGCCCAAACAGCATTATTTCATATAATAAGAATATGGGATATGTTGACTTATTTGATCAACTGAAATTACTATATAAAATAGAAAACAAAAGCAAGAAATGGTGGCACAGGATCTTTTTTTACTTTTTAGATGCGAGTATAGTAAATGCATTTATTCTATTTAAGTTTGTTCGCGAACCCGTTCATGATGTAAAAACAATGAAAGATTTTCTTCTCTCAGTTATAGAAGGTCTATTGGCACTTCGAGGCAAGAAAAAGCTGAAAAGAAAACTGAAATCCCCAGTTCAAATAAAAACTAAAAAACCGTTCGTACAACCAGAAAAGAGACTAAAAAATGTAAGTTACGCGCCAGAGAGAATGAGCAGGAGAAGATGTACATATTGCAGCACATCGAAAGAAGAACGAAGAACATTTTGGATGTGTGAAACATGTGAAGTGCCTCTATGCTTACAAAAGAATGAAAAAATATGTTTTTAAAATTTTCATGAAAAATAACTTTTTTCAATTTTAATCATATATAAATGTTTTTGAATCAAGTGCCAATTTTAATATTTTATTTAGTATCATATGTACGAGTATCAAATTTTAATCTTAAAATAATGTCCAAGAAAATATTTTCTTTTGTTCCTAAAATTTAAAAATATTAAATATATTGTACAAAATGCATTTTAATGTGTTTATTATCAATATTTTAGAATGCATGCTTTATTTTGTTTATTCATTCCACATATGATTTTTTTCCCTGCTATACACCAATATGCTATAAGACATGTGCTAGTTGCATGGTGGGACAAACGGTATCCCACCTACCCCCGTAAAAAATAAAAACGCAGAATTTTTTTCAAGTTTGAAAGGCACTTAGGTAAGTCCATCTGACTTATTCTAAGGCATTTTTTTAAAGATTAAAATATTTTTTTAATATGCGTGTCGCAAAGGGTTAAATTTAGCAGCTGAAAAAAGGGCAGCTTTTTTACCAATAAATGTGGATGAACACATTGTTGATATTTATTATTATCTTGAAAGGAGTTCTAAAAAGAAGGAAAAATTGAAACAGTTCCAACAGCTGCATAACAGCAGTTTACAATTAGAGAACTTGGATGAAGTTATAAAATCAGCTAAGATTGACACCCAGTGGAGTTTAATTAGAAAACTGAAAGATGCTGATGGAATTTTGAAATATAGTGAACTGTCTAGAATTATGTTGGCCATCTTGACAGTTCCCCATAGTAATGCAGAGTGTGAGAGGATTTTCAGTGTTGTTGCGAAAACGAGGACTAAATTTAGATCTACTATTCGTGATGACACATTAAAAAAAAACTTTTATTAGCGAAAGCAGGCCTACGTGGCAATTGCTATGAACAAACTTATGACATTTCTTTCTTAAAGAAAGCAAAATCTGTCACTGTTTATAACATTTGTACGAAAACTGATTAAAGTTTTTTTTTTCCGTTTTCTTAAACGATGCAAGTAATAAAAATGTTTTTTATGTGTAAGGTATTTTTGTGTTGCTTGCATTTAAGAATTAGTTACTATTTAAAATTAATTCATTATTAAAAACTATATTTTCATCATTTAAAGTCTTTTTAACATTGTGAAAAATCTCCCGATTTCTTAAAAAAATCTCCTGATTTTTGAGTGTCATAGGTTGGCAAGTATGCTTTATAATGTTTTCAAATTGTCCTATTATGTGGTGCTGTGACAAGCAAAAGTGTATTGCACTTTCGTCAACAGAAGCTGAAATAATTGCTTTATGCAAAGGTATTCAAGATATTTTATGGATAAAAAATGTAGTAAATGAAATTTCCAGTGTTAAAAATGTTTATATTTTTGAAGATAACCAGTCATATATTAAAAGTATTGTGTTAATGAAAACTTTTCAGGTAGGTTGAAACATATCGATATAAAATTAAAGTTCACTTGTAAGACTGTTAAGGAAAATAATATTAGAATTGAATATGTACAATCAGGTTTACAAATTTCAGATATGTTAACTAAGGCATAACCAAGCAGACTTTGTTATGTAATTCTTTTATCTTTTCTATAAATGTGCAATTAAGGGGGAGTGTTGAGATATTTGTAATCGCATTCTTACTGGTTAAAAGGAAGTATAGCTTTCTGTCACGTCCGATACATTCATTAGTGTTCAGTCAGGTCCGAATTACTCTGAAACTTAATTCTATTTTTTATGTTAATTTTGATTGGTTGTTTATTGTGTCTTTTTTATGATTTGTTAAACAATGATCTGTTATATATATGACCTCTGTAAACATTTTCAGTGTCTGTTTGCTTGTATTTCTCTGCATGTAACTCTGCGTATAACTTAGTAATAAATATTTGTTTTGCGAACCACGGCATTTTCTATGTTCAATAATAGTTTAATATTTTTTTCTATGTGAGAAAACAGTTAAAAACTTTTTCTTTGATTTCAAATATTGGTTTTAAAAGTTTTGTAATTACTATTTAGTTGTTTTTACTCTGCTTCTAAAACTAAAATTCTTAAAATTTATATTTGTCTCCTTAATTTATGGTATTGATTTTTTGTGTAGATATTGGGTCAAATAACAGTGGCTATTATGAACTAAATGCTGTCCTCACCCATAAAGGCAGGTCTAGTTCAAGTGGTCATTATGTAGCATGGATAAAAAGGAAAAGAGGTAAATGTCAGGGAAATATAATCTCTAATAAAAATATTAATCAACTTGTTATACAGCATCATATTCTATTTTTTTTGCTTATACATTACAAAGTCAGTAATACGGACTCGTCGGGACTTCTGCGTTTCCAGATTAGGGGTTTTTCCGGATAATAGAACATCAGTTTAAATCTGGTAAGATGGCATGCAGAAATTATACATTAAAAAATATGAAACCATAATTAATGAAATAAAGAGCAATTATGATCTAAAGGATATCAAAATTGACAAAAAAGAAAAAGCTTAATATTTATTTGTTTACTTTATTAAACATTTCTTTCAATGTAAGTTGTTTAAGTTGCTTCGTTTTTTGCGCTAATACTTTCTCTTTAATTCTATAAACAGGCATAATTTCTTGTTCAGTTACAAAGTTCCACTGTTCAAGTCTGTAATTGCTGTGTCGAGGATACCGACTAACTTGTCGATCGAAATTTTTTTGTTTTCAATAACCTCTCTGTCACTTTCTTCACTATTGGAAGCGGTATTTCCTGGATTTAGAACCATACAACAGATTTTGCCATCCATTAATTGACTGATGATTGGGGCATTGGTGTCGCAATGAAAAACTTCTGTTTATATCATCATTTCTCCACATTTCTTTACAAAATCCAATAACTTGAAAATTTCACCTTTAGTTTGAGATGTCTGAGAACTTTCAAATTCGTGGCTATCATCTTCATCGTCTTCACCATGAAATATGGTAGCTGGCCATATATTATGCCTAGCATTTTTTAATATATCTGGAGACACATCCTCCCACGATCTTGCGATGCTCTGAACAGCAGATTTTATGTTAAAAAATTTTAAAAAGTCTTGAATAGTCTTGCCATTGTTCAAGAAATTTAACATAGATTTTAAAAATGCTACTTTATGTTTGCATTTCAGCACATGCGCTATTCCCATATCCATAGGCTGAATGATAGACGTACAATTTGGAGGGAATAATAATACGGATACATTATCTTTCACTGACTATTTTTGAGTCATCAGGTAAACCAACCGAATTCAAATGTCGCCAAGCCTCGGGTATAAAATGATTTTCAAACCAATCATTCATCAATGCTTGTGTCATCCATGCTCCTTTATTTGCACGATATATAACGGGGAAAATCGTTACGCCTTTAAATGCTCGAGGTTGTGCATGTTTTCTGATTACGAAAGGTTTGCACTTGTGCATTCCTGCAGCATTTGCGCACGCTAAAATTGTTAGTCTCGCTTTGGAATCTTTGGCACTAGTTGGAGCCTTTTCTGTAGAGGTTGCTAAGGTATTCTGCGGTACATATTGCCAGAAAAGACCAGTTTCATCAGTGTTGTAAATTTGTTCTCTAGATAATTCTTCACTATTAATGAGTTCAATAAATTCATCTACAAATTGTTCAGCAGCTTCAGTATCAGCTGAAATATCAGCAGCTTCAGTATCAGCTGAAGCGTTTTCACCTGAAATTTTTAATTGTCTTATACCATGGCGATTTTTAAATTTAGTTAACCAACCTGTTGAATATGTGCACTCAGTGTTTAAGTTCATTTCTTCATGAAATATTTTGGCTTGAGCCATTAGCATTGGACCTTTGATGGCACGCCTTCGCTGCGACGCTGTCTGACCCATTCAATCATCATTTTGTCATGATTGTCACTTTTAGCATAACGAACCCTTTTTCTGTTATTCATTGCAAGTGGGGGTGTCGGAATCCACAAAAAATTCAAAAAGTTCCTTTTTCTTTTTGCTTATGTCAGATGCAGTTGACTTTCCAATGTCATATTTCTTACATAATTTTGAGACGGTTATGCCTTTATCGATTTGCAGCAATTCCACATTTTGCTTGATGGACATCGAAACATGCTTTTGCTTTGCAGTTCCAGAATTGGAAACGCTTTTTGACATATTCAAATGTTCAAACTTAATTTTTATAAAATTGCTCTTACAGTCTGCAAAAAAAAAAAAAAATAAATAAATAAAATAAAAAATAAATAAATAAATAAAAATAAAAAAAAATAAGCCGGATCCATTTAGAAGATTAAGGAATAGCGCAATCTGCAACATTAACTGAAATGCCTCAGAATCAGTAAAGATAATTTTAGCCTGGCTTATACCGTTATACATTAAATGCATTACGCACATGCGTAAAGCATACAAAAAAAAAAAAGGTTTGTGGCTTTGAGGTCCAGATTATAGATCATTCTGGGTAATGGACCTCTGTATTATGGACTTTGTACTGTATATATGCATGAGTGTATGTGTGTTTGTGTACAAATGCAGTGTAAATCAAATCATTACAAAAGGTGGCAGCACATGTTTGTCTATTTTAGTATTAGAATAAAAAGGAAAGTTGTACATGTTTGTGTGATTATATTTTAGTAGCTTCTTTAAAAGTATGGCTAAGATTATATTTAGAGGTTGTTTGTTGTAATATTAGGTCTTAACAAAAGTTTCACGCCACCACAAATATCATCTGCGCAAACAGTTCATATTGTCATGTTTGATCATATTTTGTCAAACAATTTTTGACATTTGAAAGAGAAAGACTTGCTTTAGAACACTGTGTTGTGAAATGTGTTTTTAAAAAAATATCGTTATCATTAAGTACAATGTGTCTGAAATGGAACTATCATGTTACTATATTAGAACCATCATTTACTTCCAGTTCTGTTGCAGAAAGTCAGCTACAAAATTCACCAAATCATGTGTATAAGTTTTTTCACTAATGTTGTATCGTATGACACTGTGAAGGTTGGTACCGAAAGATAAAAAACAAGAGCTATGAAATTCATTCAAGAAGCAGAGTGCCCTGGTTGTCCAATTGATGTTGATGAGGCCTGTCTGTGAGAACTTGTGGAAGATCAGTATGCAACCACTTGAGAGCTTGCAATTGATGTTGATGAGGCCTGTCTGTGAGAACTTGTGGAAGATCAGTATGCAACCACTTGAGAGCTTGCTAAGGAGTTAGACGTTAGTGCTATGTCCATTAGCGCGACTAATGGTAATCGCATAAACTTAACATACAAGTTCAGTCGTTGGGTGCCACTTGAGCTGACTCAAGCAGATATAGACATGCATGTTTGTACCTGCACTAAGCTACTTGAATGTCAGCACGAGGACAAAATTCTGCACCGGATCATCACTTGTGATGAAAAGTGGATTTACTTCAACAATACAGGCATAAAGGAGGGTTGGTCTGCACCCGCTGAGTCCATCAGCAGCACTGCTAAGTGCAATTTTACTAACAAAAGAATCATGCTTTGTATCTGGTAGGATTGTCATGATCCACAAAGAGAATCTGGAAAAAGGTAAAACCCTTGACAGTAAGGTGTACAGCGAGACACTAGTCTTTGTTGGCTCTGCTATCAAGCAAAAACGTTGAACTGAGTTATGCTATGCTGCAAAAAAGTAGTGTTCCACCAAGATAATGCAAGACACCGGCTGGTCTCTGTATAGACTCAAATGAGATCTTTTGCCACACCTACCACATAGCCCCACCATCGCTCCTTTGCACTTCTGCCTTTTTTCACACCTGCAGCTACATCTTGCTGTTTGATCTTCCATTCTGCACAGGATGTCTGAAATGAGGTTGATCTGTGTTTGGACTTATGGCTACCAGGTTTCTGGGCCCATAGGTTTTGAAAAGCTACCAAAGCGTTGGCAGCATACATTTGGGTGGTGATTTCTACTCGCTCTAAAGATACTGCTTTTTTTTTCTTCTCTCCCCCCCCCCCGTTTCTAAATTTATTAAGAACGTTTTCTGGTGGGAAAACTTTTGTTACAGACAAATATTTTATTTAATGAATTCTGATGATTGAAATTATTCCATTGCAAATGTAAGTATTTTCTCTTCTCTTTTTTTAAATTGTTGAAAATTTTGTAATTTCTTTTTCAAAGTGTTTCTTTTAGTTCTGATTATTAAAATATAATACAAATAAAATAATATAAACATAACAAAGTTGCCTTATGTTCATTTAATCTATTTTTGCTAATAAATATAAATTTCCATTTCTTTTATATTCTTAAAACATAATTATCCTTTAAAAAGATGATTTCAAGGGATAGTAACTAAATGAAAAAATTACCCTAAACTATCAAGAATGTAATTATTACTGTGTGAAATAATATTTCATTTCATTAAAAGTGTGTTAGAATTGAACTTTGTAAAATCAAATGAAATGCTAAAGAAACTCTGTGACAGACAGTTTACTGCTCTGTGTTTGGCCTACAAAATGTCCAGTTTTTCTATACTTGCAAACATATTCGTAGTTGCTGATTATCCACCTCGTGGAAGATATTTCTCATTCAAATCTATAGTCTTCAAAATTTGTAACTCTTTTCCAGTTAACCCAAGACCTTCTGTCAAGCTTTCAGTTGTCATATACTTTTTGATGGATCTGGGTTTGAGGTTTTGTCTTTTTCTATAGTGATTTGTTCACAGATTTGCTAAGGTTGTTGTTTGTCAGCTGTTTGGTATGTGAGTCTAACAACTCATTGAGTTTATCACTTTAAACTTCCAAATCTAGTTGCCTGCAAAAAATTTACACTTTCTGTTCCATGAATGACCTGATCAATTTTAGGTGTTGTCTTCCTCTCACCTTTGAAAAAGAAAAGACAAATTTTCCTCTATGCAACATTTAAGGTTTTTTTTTTTTTTAAATTATTTTTTATTTCATCAGGTGAATGTTATGTGTTATGAGAGTTAGTATTAAGATGTGCATATGATTTTCTCATGTAATAAGCCTTTAATGTTTTGTTGACTCCTTGACCCATCAGATGGAGCAAGCTGGTTACATTTAAAGGAGAGGGCAACTTTCACATGTCAGTTCAAATCAGTTCAAGTGGTAGGTGGTTTATCTGGTTCATTATTGATAAGAAGCATTACTTTGAATAGAATTTGTTTAAACTGGAAGTAACATTTAACTTTGGGTATAAAGTGGTGATCAAATCAGTTCTCATAAATATATATATCCTTAAATCTTATCTTCATCTTGTTTTCACCTGAGCTTTAGAATTTCATTTTCAAATCACTGGCAGGTCACTTTTTGAATATTTTTTTAGAATGGATTTTCAAAGTATAAATTAAAACAAGTTTTAACTTGAAATCAGCATCTATATTTGCATTAACTATCACTGTTAATCCATCTTTGAAAACCTCAAAGCCTGAAATGTTCCCCCCTTCATGCTCAATAAAAGTTGTTTTAGGCATTTTCTTTAGGAGAGGCTGGTCTCATTCACATCAAATATGATTTGGCTGCTATAGTTCTTTTCTTTATCACGCATAGCATTTGGTGTCCCAGGAAAAGGAGACTTAGCCACTTTATCTGCAGTGTCCAAGATGCTGTGCCAGTTACAGTGAGTTTTAAATCAGTTAAGTCATACATTACTACCTGCAAAATTTTCATCTTTGGTTGCTTCTCCAACTTCTTTCAATTTCTTAGAAATCAGTTTAGCTTGATAACACATAGTATTCTGATTAACTGGACAAACCTTACTCTTACCTGGTTATCACATCATAACTTTGTTTCCATCTGTAACAACACTGTGATTCTTAACTTTATTTTTAACAATATATTTAATTAATATAATTAATAAAAGATATTTCAATACAGTGTGTTACAAAATAATTATTTCGGTACCATCTAGTAATGAATTTACAGCATTTTCATATAGCAAACGTTTACTAGACTGTTATGCATATATTTTTAAATCTCATTTTTAAATCATATTTTTAAAATCTCAATTTTCGTTATTAGACTGTTTTAATTATAGATTAATTTTGAAATAAATATTTTAAAAATTTAGATGAGTGGTTCAAATGTGATGATGATAATGTCTCTATGGTTACATCTGAAGAAATATTAAAGCTTTCTGGAGGAGGTAAATTTAAAGTTCTATTTCATTCAAAAACCTTTTTTCAAAAATTCTAACAGCTTTTATTTAATTGCAAGAAAAAATAAACTCTCTTTTAAATATTTTTACTTTGAATATGAGCAATTATGGCTGGTCTCTATGAGTCTATTAAAAATGGCTGGACGTAAAAATTTGTACCAAACTGTTTTAATATTAATGCACCCCTTTTTTAAACCCCTGCTTTTTTTATTTACTAGTATTGGAATCTAAATTAATTTTTCTGTTATATTTTTGGTAAGCTTTTTCAAAGTAAACTTCTTATAAGATATTATTTGCAAAAGTTTTTAATATATTTGCTTGACTTATTTTAAAAGATTTTATTTATAAACTGAAGATCGCTTATAAACTCCAGAGTGTTTATAACTAAAGTAATTCTGCTCAGTATTATCTGGAGTTGTTTCTAATTAACATATATCAGTGAAACGAAGTATATTGTTCAGTTCATGGATGAGAAATTGACCAGGGGATTTAAAGTTATTTAAAAAATTCTCGACCAAGTAAAAAAAAAAGTGTGGCATTTTAAGTACAACACCCGTAAGTAAAAAAGGAAGACCTTTTTTTAACAGTTACAGCTTGTGTTCAGCAAGCAGTTACATTAAGAAATAGCACAGTACAATCAGTGGTGGTATAAGGCAGGTATGTCTTTGTTCCTAGGCAGTTCTGCATTTATGCTAGCCTTCAGTTGACGCATAAACAGTGTACTGTGGTGCGCATGATCTTTTAAAATCTTCACAGAAATTGCAGATACTGAAGTTTTGAAAAAGAAAGGCTAGCATCTGGGAAACATCAGGAGATGACATGACCTTCACTGAAGTCTGAAACAAAACAGTTACCTTCATTTTTTGATCATATGAGATTTTGTTCCATTTTGCATGGAGGTAGTGGTAGCCAAGCTTTCTTGTTCCTTCAAGAACAATAAACATGGGAAATTCAGTGTAATGTGCCCTCATATAACAATATACTGAACTGGACTTTGAGATATCAGTTCCTCAAAGAAACGAATCTGGGAATATAATTTGCTGAAAAAAACCATGCCATATATTTGTATAGTTAGATTTGATGCACCTGCTTTTCCTGTGTTTTGTTTACAACAATTCTGTATATTCATCATTCCTATTAAATTTAAATGCACTTAAAATGTCTATAGGTTCATTGCCATATGTCATCAACAACTATTAACACCAGAAAAACAATATATAAAATTACCTCTTGCTGTGGCTGTCAGTAGTTTAGCTGTTACACCGTGTATATCTTATATGAACAGTAGTCTCTTTTATGTCATAGATCTAGAGATGTACATTAAAGTCTTTGTTGAAGAATTTAAGGCATATGTATCTTTGATAACCGCAGTGGTAGCCATTTTGTTCATATCTTCTTTTGAAGTTAGCTGACATCGTATTTTTGATGACATGTCTTGCTTTCCAGTCCATTCAGTTTTTTTATCATTTTTATTCAAACATATTTTCCATTGTGGACTCTTTTCGCAGTCTTTTGTGTAGCTGCCATTTTATTAAAACAGTTCTGCAAACAGTACAACAAAAATGTCAGTGTCAATGTAAAATGAGTTTCATGCTCTGATTGCTAGCTATTCATAGTACAGTCATATTATTCTTTTAAATTTATGTAATGATTCCACTGAAAACTCCGTTTGGTGATGAAAATATGAATTACACTTTTTTTTTTCTTTTGCATAAACCCCTTCGACATGATCTGAACAGGGTATGTACTAAATTTTGTTGTGATCATAAATAAGGTCAATTCCAGCAGAATTTATCTTAGTGACCCTATTTGTATATGCATCTGAAGAAATTTGGGACAAAAAAAAAAAAAAAAAAAAAAAAAAAAAAAACTATTGTGAATTTGCATTCTTTACTTTTGTTAAAAAAATACATTATATTTTCTAATTAGGTGATTGGCACTGTGCGTATTTGCTGTTGTATGGGCCTCGAGTTTTAGAAGTACCCGAAGAGGAAAAAACTGAAGAACAACAAGTAGGTACATCATAAGAGGCATTTCAACATTAATTTTGGCATTGTTGCTGGACATTTGAGATTGCAAATGGCTTGACCTATATATTTCACTATGTGAAATAATTCACCTATTATACTTCACCATAATTTCTTCATTCAGACCAGAATGGAAGACCATTATTCTGACTAATTAAAAATGAATTGTATAAATAAAAGTAATGACTTTTGTTCTTCAATATTTTATGTTAATGCTTTTTTATTAAGAAGTGTATATTACTTAGTATGTGTCTTGGAATGAAAGAAAAATCTTTTTTAAAAAGTTGTCTTGTTGTTCATTTTTTTTCTCATTTTCAAAGGTGAAAAATAACTTAAATATGCTCTAATAGGGGTGATTAAACTTCATATTAATTAGAGCCAAATGAAAAATAAATTTAAATGTATGCTTTAATAGGCATGATTAAACTATCAATAAGAGCCAAATGATAAAATTCAGAAGTATTCAAAAGTCAACCAGGTTATTTTTATATCATTAAAAAAAAAAAAAAAGTTTCTGAATAAGAAGTTATGTTTCAAATAATCTATCAGAGACATCACATTTTTTTAACTGCACTAAACTATATTTCCATATTGAGCTTGGAGTGAATGTTTTTTTACATATTTCTAGCTGCTAGGAGAAATTGATTTTTACTTATTCTATTAGATGGCAGCTGGTGTATTAAGTATGTAAAAAAACTTGGAGAGGTGGTATTATTTCCAGTTAGTGGCAAAATCTTGTCCATTATCAAATAAATGTTGCAACTGATCGATTATATGTAAAATCTATTTATTTATCATTCAGTATTATGAAAAAAGCATTTCTCATCAATTTAAGCCAAGTAAAATATTTAGAAAGTTAAAATTAGGCAAAAAAAGTAATATAAATTTTGAATAAAATGAAATTATGAATTTTGGGTGCAATAACCTATAATTTTGCAATGTTTATCTCTTCCAATTAGATCTAAAAAGCAGTTTTATATTAATAACATTTTGTAACAATATTTTTATTAGTGTCAAATGTTTTTAATATCATTAAGTGTTAATAAAATACATTTTGTATTTATTAACACTTATTATTTACACTGTTATTATTTGCACTACTTATTATTTGCACTGTTTGAAACGCTCTATGACAGTAGTATTCAAACAGTGCAACTTCTTAAAAATGCAAATGACCCCAAAAAGCAATTTCACAACCTTAATTAGAGCTTTGTCCCTTAGTTATATACCATCAATTCAGAATTTTTAGGATTGATATCCACCTTGCAACCTCACCATAAGTTTTTTCAACCCCCAATGGGGTCAGCAACCAATAGTTTGAATACCACTGCTCTATGATATTTTGATTGCAAAAAATTTTCTAACTTTACTTCTATACCCTAATGTTTGCATCTAAAGTAAAAGCTTATGGTGAAGATGAAATTAGGCAGTAACATGAACATTACAGTCCTTTCTCTAAAGTGATTGTGTATCTTTCTGTTTCATTTTACACCACCCTAAAAATTGTTGTAGGCATTATTTTTATTGATAAAAAAGGGGGAATATTTGTATGATGTTTTTATATATGAAAAACTTTCTGATGATAAACTTTTCTTTGAGGTGTTACATTAAATTGGTAGTTAATTTTTTTCCCCAATTGACATCTGGTCATTATGTTTTCTCTAGGGTCAAAAGCTCTATACATCACTTAGACTCTTAATAAGGAAGATCTTCCAAATTTGAACTATAATTTTTTCTGAAATATAAATATGAATCTGCTTATCTAGAGCATGATGAGATTTGACGATATACTGCTGTTTAATGATTTTCCTAATTTGATAATTTAACTTTGAAAATATGGCTGATCAATTCATGCAGTTGCTAGGCTGATCAATTCATGCAGTGTGAGACATAAAACGTTAAAGATATATATTTTAGTTGTTAGGATGCAATACTTAAAATGAAAGGGGGAAGAACTGATTTAAATTTAATCTTTGAAAATTAAGTCAGAATATAAAAAATTCTGAAAGCCATGTATCTTACTGTACAGAGATGTCTTATATTGTCATTTTAGTGCAACATAAATAGTACATCTCTTGCACAAGAATAAATGTGCCGACTGCGAGTTAAATTTAGTAAATAAATTATAATTAATATTATTATAAATTATTATAAAATTAATATTATTATTAAAATATTATATTATAAATAAATTATCATTTATATAATGTGCAATTAGTGACCTGAATCATATTAAAATTTCAGAAAAGCCCACAAGCAGCCAAATGGTAAAACCACTGAACCCTGGTAGTTTGAATTGGTTTCAAATTCTAATAAACCGGTTGGCTTCATGGGAGTTTTCGGAGTTTCCCTCATGTGTAACACGAATATTAACCATTTCTTTTAAAAAGGTCCCATTTTAATTGTTTGCTTATTTTCTGCTTTTTCTTTCTGCAGTCATCGGCCCACCAGCGGCCGAGCGGGAAAGACGCTGAACACTGGTAGTTCGGTCCGAGGTTCGAATCCCGGTAACGGGCTGGCTGCATGGCAATTTCGTAATTTTCCCCATGTGTAACATGTATACGAGCCAGTTTCCCTTAGAAAGTCCTCCATGAAGGCATCCCTCCCTTTAGGCAGATAGCCCTCGTGTGCTTTGCCATAATTGAATAATCCAATCTTTCTGCAGTCATCAGACTTATGGAACTTTTTCTTCTAATAATAGAATGCTGTAAACTTTTAACCTGCCTGAATTTGTTCAGGGCACCTAAAGCTACCTCCCCCTTCATTTTATAAATTTTCAGAATTTTACTATCTTTTGCTTATAATTCTGTGATAGGCATTAGTTCATTTCATACTCATTATTTGGCAAAGCACATATGAATTCACTTTATGTTACCTGATTTATTTTAATAGTCAATCTCTACAACTGTTAAGGTGATGATGTATCTTATTTTATCAACAGTCACTTTTATATTTGTTTAATATTTCAGAAATTAGATTTTACAGTTTAAGAGGCACCTGCATAAAAATCTGTTATCTTCAAATATTTGGCTGTATAATTTTCAAACAATATCTAAACCATACTGTATTTAAAATGCTAATAAAAGCATAGTTTAAAAATCTAATCTAATGTTTTCCTATTTTTTAGGTTCATAAAATATTACATCGGAAAAACTTTTCCCTTTGGGGGATATGAATTCTTCTGTTATGCATTGCTAGATTTGGGGATTTAGCAACATTTTGGCAATTTTAAGACCAATTTATAAATAAAAATTTTAATTTAGATATTTGCAAAAATTCTCTTTTTCTTAAATTTTTCCCAAAAGTCTGACCTTTTTGCTCTTAGAGGGTTGGTAGAAATTATATTCTTTCAAATTTTGTACCTTGCACCTCTGAAGGTGTAGAAGGATTCAAAAGCAAGGCTTATACACCTATGATTCCAAAACATTCCAGAGCGGCAAAGTCGCTGAACACTGGTAGTTTGGTCCGAGGTTCGAATCTCGCGAGCGGGCTGGCTGCATGGGCGTTTTCGTGGTTTCCCCATGTGTAACATGTATACGAGCCAGTTTCCCTTAGAAAGTCCTCCACGAAGGCACACTAGAGCTATCTGCAGGCAGATAGCTCTAGTGTGCTTTGCCATAATTAAATACACCACACCACACCACCAAAACATTCCAGAAAAATGTGACGAAATGAAAAGTGTCTTCATTTTATTAAGATGCAATGGATGTGTTTTACAGAAAGTTTGTGATGAATTGCTTATATTTTGGAGGAACAGTGAAAACAAAATTATTTTAAATTATAATTAATAATTTTTTGTTTTTGATCCTATAAGTCTTTCTCTTAACATGTTTCTCTTTCCTTTATTTTCTTTCCTATTCTCTAGATACAAGAAAGGAAAATTACAGAAATAGTTCTAATCTTGTCACATGGGCGTGGGCATACAGGAATAAGAAAGAACTTTTTTATTAATACGAGGGTTGGAACTTTAATAGTGGCAACTATTTATTTACAAGGAATACAAAAGTGATTCATGTCACCATGTTTTACAGTCCTACAATATAGTCGCCAGCATTGTGTACAACCCGTTTCCAACGATGTGGAAGTCGCAGAATACCTGTAGCAGCGCCTATTTTGTTGATAGTTTGAATGAACCGGTCTACTGCCGCAAGAATCTCGGGAACAGTTTGGAAGCGAGTACCACGAAGTGGTTCCTTCATCTTAGGAATTAAGTCATAGTCACAAGGGCTTAGATCTGGGGAGTAGGGTGGATGGTAAAGCACTTCCCTCCCCATCGCTTGAACAAATCAGTCACAGCTTGCGCTGCATGCGGCCGAGCATTGTCATGCAAAATGAGAGAAGCGTTCTGCAGAAAGTGCTGCCGTTTTTTTCTCAAAGCTGGTCAGAGATTGTGCTCCAAAAATGAGCAGTAATACTGTGCAGTGATGATCTGCTGTGGGGGAACAGTATGCGTTAGGATGACACCATCACAGTCGTACACGAGAATCACCATAACTTTCACATTGCTGGAGTTCTGACGAAATTTCGAATGTCGTGGTGACCCGTGATGACGCCATTCGTTTAATTGGTGTTTCAGTTCTGGCTGGTATGATCGGGCCCAAGTCTCATCCAGCGTAATGATACGGCGTCAAAAAGCATCTCCTTCCCGCTCATAGCGCTCCAGGTGGGTTCGGGCAGCATCGTATCGTAGCCATTTCTGCATTTCCGTCAATTGATGTGGAACCCATCGTGAAGCAATTTTTCTCATGGACAGGCATTCCTTCAGAATGTGCAGCACAGTTGTATGCACTAATCCTGTTTGTCCAGCCAGCTGACGAATCGTTTGGCGCTGATCACTGTCCATTAGTGTGGCGACAGCTCGCACGTCTGCATCGCTGACACTCAGATGACCTGGCTGCAGCATGTCTGCCACGTTTTGCCGTCCTTCATTGAATGCTTTCACCCATCTTGCTATGGTTCTGTAAGGCAATGCAGATTCCCCGCAAGCCTCTTGAAGCCCTTGATGAAACTGTCGTGCTGTACGACCTCTGGCACATTCAATTTTATCCAACATCTTCATTCTTGTTTTGAAAACATCCTGACAACACTTACTTTAGACCGCGAGCTAATACAAGGATTCGTTCTTCGCGTCACTCCGCATGCACGTGATGTAGGCAGGACGAGTCTTTTTGCTGAGAGGTAAGGTAGGTATGTAGTTTACGTGTAGTATACACAATATTCTTTGGTTTTGTTGCGTAGCGTTTTTTCAGCTGTGTTGCCACTATTAAAGTTCCAACCCTCGTAAATTGAGAATTTAAAAGATTCATTTTCTGTGTCTCAGAACACCATACACACGGCATTTTGCTGCTTGGTGCTGTGTGGTTCCTAAATTCTGCTGCTCCGTGCCTGTCCTAAAGTCTAAAAGTTTTACCATCCTTAAATTTTGATGTTCTGTACTTCATTAAATTCTAAAACTTTTGTCACAGCTAACTCTTGTATCAACCTTAACTGTATAATTTCATAGTTACATTTATACATAACATATGATTCTGAGAAAAAAGAGAGAGAAAGAAAAGTCTAAAGCATTCCAATGGCATATTTAGAAGGGATAGTCTGCCCTTTCTACTATGCCATAAAACATAATTTTATACCGTTAAGTCAGATGGATCGTCGAGGAAGGTAAAGAGTAATTACACTCGGAATTGCCATACAGAATTAAATTGGGGAATAAAAAGTTTTTACTCTAGATAAAGTATTCAAAGAATGTGATTTCAGTACTTAGCATACTTTTGTTATATCTTTTTTATTCCACCAAAACTTGAAAATTATGAATGGAAATTAAATTATAATCATGGTGACATTAATAAGGAAAAAATCTTCCAGAGTTTTATTTCCGTTATTGCTAGGAAAATCAAAACACAATGGGGAAGTGCAGTCCTTTACAATTTCTGCAGTTTATTCTAAAACGGATTCCAAAACAAAATTGCAAATATTGTAATACTGATACAAACTCACCTGCTGTATGTGTTGCTAGTTCTAAGCGTTTTCTAAGTAAAAATTATTTAAGAGTTACAAATATATGTTTTGCATTTAAATAATCTTTCTCTCTTGCAGTGTTTCCCAACCTTTTTTTCCTCGCGAACCAAAAGAAAGGTCCGAAAAAATTTGACGAACCCCCTATGTATTAATGACAGGTAAAAAAAAGCAATAAAATCTGATAGAATATATATTTTTCATATTGCAGAATAATTGATTATATTAATCGTGGAACATTTAAATAAAACATTAATAAGACTAAAATGATGGCTATAAAAGTTGAAAACAAGATAAATTTAACAAACTGGTTCTTATGTTTTACATTTGGAAAAACTCTTAATGGGATATTTGTGGCTGTTTGATAGAACAAAGAAATTCAAAGTTAGGCTCAATATCTGACAATTTCAGTCTTAGATCAGGTTCTGCATTTAACCTGTTTCTGTATTTATCTTGCAGATAAGTATATGTTGAAAATCCTTTCTCGCATAGATATGTTGTGCAAAATGGTAATAGAACTTCAATGGCCTTTTTTTTTTTTTTTTTTTTTTTTTTTTTGACAGAACAGGATATTTCATTTTGTATACTGAGCCAGAAGTCAATTAAAGACTGATCTTTAAAAATTGCTTCTAGAGAACTGTCACAAGATAACTCTATGAGTTTTTCTTTTTCCAGTATATTTAGAGAGGTTTCTGAACTTACATTTTCTTGAAATGGATTACGTATCCAGTTGTTTGAGCTGGATATATTGCATCTATTGGGAAAATAGTCATCGAAAGTTAATCGAAGATAGTTCAGATGTTCACATATACTCCTTTTAATGTTTTCGTCAAGTTTAATTGAATTTTTTGATAAAAAAGTGCTGACAGAATCGAAACATCCATGCTCATTCATCTGCACGCATTGAATCCAAAAATTGATCTTTTTCAACATAGCCTCAATTCTATCATGTACACTGAAAATGGTGACACCCTCGCCTTGTAAAGACATATTTAATTCATTCAGTTTACAAAAAATGTCAGCTAAATATGCAAGCTTTTGCAGCCAAAGAACATCGGATATACAAGAAGAAATGAAATGGATGATCAATAAAAAATGCTTGACTTCAATTCAAACAAACGCGTCAAATCTTTACCACGGGAAAGCCATCTAACTTCTGTGTGAAGTAGTAAAGAAACATGGAAACTTCCAAAATACTTCCAAGCGTATGGAATAAACGGCAATTCCTACTAGCACGCAATTTTATAAAGTTCACAATTTTCACAGCATCACTTAAAGTAGTAGATAACTCTGCAGGAATATGCTTACATACTAAAGCTTGTCTATGAATATAACAATGAGTCCATTGAATTTCCTTGTTGATCTTCTTCACCTGTGCCACAAAACCAGAAAATTTTCTTGTCATTGATTTTGCACCATCTGTACGCAACCCACACAATAAGACCAGCATATTCATTCTTTTCAAAATACCCATTCATCATATCGAAAATTGCTTCTCCAATTGTGTAGGTTTTCAAAGGTTTTGCAAATAATACATCTTGAACAATATTCGTAAAAAGATATCTAACCTAGACGTGTAAGACTGCGGCATTTGTTACATTCGTCGATTCGTCAAGTTGAATTGCAAAATAATTCAATTTTATTCTTTTTACAAGTTTGTTCTCCAGGTAACTTGCCAAGTCATTAATTCTACGCGACACTGTGTTGTTTGATAATGGAACGAGCTCGATTTTCTTTGCTGCCTTTTCCCCAAGCATACATTTGGCGATATCTTTCACACACGGTCCAGCTAAATTTTCTGCTATTGTATGCACTTATAAAGATTTTAAACTGCTGTTAGCAAGAACTTCGTTACATATAACACAAAGCGGTTTAGGTTCCGACTCATTCCTAGTAAAATGAAAACCCAATTGTAGATAGTCGCTGTCATATTTTCGCTTTTCCCCTTTTCTATCATCATTTCCTTTGTTTTTCGTCTGGTGAAACGGTGCCTCACTACAGCTTTCAGTACTATCATGTCTCGTTTCTAAACAACCCGTTTTTAACCATCGATCCATAATAAAATTAAGCTATAATAATAATTAAATTAATAATTATTAAATCATTTACACAAGAACTTGACAGTCACAGTATTACTATCACTCAAGCTTTACAAGTGCTAAGCCTATGTATGAACTTCGACAGACAGACAAAATAGACAGTTAATACAACACTACTCTCCCAGTTCCCGGTTGTGAACAAGTATCTAATTCTAAAATCTGTAGTAAAGTGCCTTAATTTGATATTTATTTCCAATTGTATTGTAAAAAAAATATTACATAGAAGGGAAAACTGCTGCAATGATTTTAAATATAAAGCTGAACATAATACTAATGCCATTGAAAAAATGTTTTAAATATAAATAAATGTTTGTAATAAAAAGAGAATAGTATTTGATTACTTGAATAAGAGGAATAAATTATAATGTATAAAATTGTTGATATAATTTGATATTGATGAAGTAATTTTGAAAAACAAATAAGGAAAAAAGAAATGAAAATATTGAAATTTATTATAGATTTCTTAACAAACAGGCAGCAAACAATCTGTTTTACAGTGGGTGTGTTCTTTAATTTTTTTTTCTTTTGATTTTAATGGCGTTTTAAAAAATTTGCCATTACAATATTATTTTCGCGAACTCCAGAGTTCGGGAACCACCGGTTGGGAATTACTGGTCTACATAATAGCAACTAGAGCATTCGAACAAAGTTGATAGTTCAGAGTTGAGAGTCATATAATTTATCGTTTAATGAACAAAAAAATATTATTTTAAAATGTGGAAATAAAATTGCAAAAATATAAACAGGGTTTATTTCCCATGTATATTGTTTTGATATTTCTTTAGTAATTTGTGTATCAAGAGGGGCAGTAAAAGTTGTTGCTATGTCACTGAAACATTCTTATTGATTTTACTACACATCTTAATTTTATAGGAAATGTGATCAAATTAACATAATTAAATTGTTTATTAATTTATAAATTAATTATACAAATGAAATGTAGAATTAAAAATATCAGTTTCTTTCAAACATGGAAGAAAGCACATCATCTGATAGTGCATTCTATGGTGTTTATGTTCTGATTTAAAAAAAAAAAAAAAATTAAATCTAGTTTAATAATCTGTAATTTTAAATAAAAAAATGCACTTCTTTTTTTACACTTTATTTCTTAATAATTAAGGAAAAAGTTGTATAAAGCTATTACAATTTATTAAATCGAAAATGAAATAAACACTAACAACAAACAAAAAATCTGAAAGGTTTCAGATTATTTCTTTCACACAAAACAGCTTTTTTAAAGTTGTAGGATCTAATGGGATCATAAAATGTGACTAAATCTACCTAAGCGTGATCCGTGCGAATTTTTGCACAGGCTTGAAGATGAACACAAATAGGGGAAGAGTGTAAAAAGACCCTTTTATGAATCACAAAATATTTCACAGTTGGCACTGACTTACATGCTTACACACACACACCAAAACGAAACAAAAACAAAAAAATATGAAACGTTTCAGATTTTAAATTATGTCCAGAGGGGCGTTTTTTTTTTTTTTTTTTTTTTTTTTTTTTTTTTTTTTTTTACATTTTGTGTGTTACATTTATTTATTTATTAAATACTAGCAGCTTCGCTGACAGTCTTCGTCTGGCTTTTAAATGTACTGGAAAAATGGCTGAAGGGAACACCAAACGTTAAATTTAAAAACTGCGTAGAATTTTACTCTGCAGAACAACTTCATAAAAAAAAAAAGTTATTACGTATAACAAAATTACAATGAAATAAGTGATATCCCTTAATACAAATATTAATTATCCTAATAAAAAATTAACCAACTTTCCGTTGAAGAAAAAAAATAATGCAAAACTTTTCAATGTCTTACAAATAGTGAAATAAGCAAAAAATAACATGAAAGAAACTCAAAAAACAAAAATTTCCGTGCAGAATTTTACTCTGCAGAACAACTTTATCAAAAAAAAAAGAAGAAGAAGATAAAAGTGTATTATATATATAAAAAATGACAATGAAATATGCCAATCTCTTAAAAACAGTGACATAAGAAATACGATGAAAAATTGTTGCCAAACCTATATTTCTAAAAGAATGAAACTATTCAAAATGATGCGATTTCATCAAAAATCTATCAACAACAGTAAGAAGGAAAATTGTTGCAAAAATCACATTTTTAAACATGTGAGATGTGAGAAGTGTACTTGGGAGCTTCATTTAAAAGAATTTTTAAAACTACAACATGTTATCATTTTTCCAAAATTCTTTTTGTAAAAGCAGTTGCCAGGATGAAAGTTTAACGTGTCCAAAAATCAAAGAAAAATAAACTGTACCTTTTTAAAAATAAACTTTTTTAGAAAAAATCCCATTGTAAAGGTGTTAAGCTCCCTTTGTTAAATAAATTCGTATTTAATCGATTTATTGAAACACAAAATTTATTTTAAGTTCGTAAAATAGCTAAGTACCTACGTTTCATGACGATGGGAAAATCTAGTGCGTAGAGTAAAATCTCGCTTTCCTATAGCCCATTATGTCTCAAAATGACGCGATTTCATCACAAAACATAAAATTAAAAGAATTTTAATTCGAATTAAAAAAAAAAATCGCTTCGAGGTGCACTGGCTCTTGTCTATGTACCAAACTTCGTAGTCGTGGTTCTATTAGCTTACATGCAGTGCGAACGAAAAACACACACACAGACAGACTCTTTCTTTTATTATATGTAGAGATCACATTCTTTGCATTTTTAAACCATAAAATTCAGTTCAACGGCAGTATCACATAATAGTTTTAAAATGAGCATATCCTTTAGAATTTCTGATTCACACGCTGGAGACAAAAATGTTTTTTCTGTACAACGTTGCCATTGCTCGCTTTGAAATCCTTAAGTTTGTTAATCAAAAATTCATTAAAGTTTTGCAAAATAGGAAGTCAATACTAAAACAAATTTCAAATTTGGTCTTCCACATGCTCATATTCGTTGGAGGATTACGTTATTCAAAATTCGATGACTCTATGTACCGTTGTTTTATCACAATACGAGAAATATACATACATTTATGCAGATTTTTCATTACTTAATTTCTTCAAATATAATGCAGGACTCTAACATTTTGTGGCAACAGTTTGAAAAGTGAACCGACATTTACGAGTCCGACGCAAAATGCCAAAACGAAACTAATAGTCCTTCGGGATTCAAATTCCTTTGGACTAAAAATGCCACTTGTAGTAAAAACTTAAAAGGTAATGCAACTCTTTAAACGCAATTCAGTTTAAACTAACGGGTTGATCGGAAAACTACACCAGCAGGATACTAACTCGACATCAAGAATGCGAAGCTGGTAGAAGCTAGCAAACATATTGTTACGAAATTTAAAGGCGCGGTAGGATAGCTTCCCCGCAAAGCAGTTTTAGGGTTGCCATAAAATGGTAAAAAAAGGTAGAGTTTCCATATTTGGTGAGAAATCGCCCATTTGTCGACAAAATCGGCGATATACCATGGATGGATGGAGAACCTCCTGGAACGAATTCTTACCGGTTTAGCCCAGAATGTTCCCGAACACAAGCCAAAAGCTATATAAACTCTGATCGTCTGCAGTTAGTGTGTGTGCCTCGTTTACCTAGTGAATTCTTGTGGAGTGGATCAAGTTGACAGCTGGCCAACGAGAGCCGATTGCGTCATTGAGTTCACCGAAGGAGTCTGTTAGTGCATCGTCGAGAGAGCGTGTTGAGCTCCGGGAACGACTGAACCGAAGAGTCGGAAGCTGTGCTTGTTTGTTGTGAGTTGTAGCATGGAGAATCTCAAGAGTACGTGGAGTTCCGAGAACGACAAAGTAGAGTCGGGAGCTGTACTCTGGAAAGCAGAGTCAGGTGCTTTGCAGGAAGCTGTCTCCACCGTTATTGATAGACAGTGTGAAGGCTGTCTCGCTGATTGTTCCAGCGTGTTTATAGTAAATCTTGACGACTGTAAAAATGTTTTGGAGCTGTCCCGATTAATATTGATAAATAAAGTGTGTTTTGATACTTCATCCAGTGTCGTCGTTATTCACTCCAAATCTACGAACCTCGTACGAACGTGAAAGAAGAAAATAATGTAACAACTGGTGTCAGAAGAAGAGGAAAAACGTAACAATATTATCACAATAGCAAAATCATGTTCTGTCTAACCTTTTCACTCCCGAAGTTTAAATACTCTTGTTCACCCTATTTCGTTTACATCCTGGCGAGGAAATGGGAAATAAGAGAATTCAGAAAAGGTCACAAAGTAAAATAACTATTAGTAAAAATAAACAGAACCCCACAAAGTTTCATGTAGTTTATCAATAGAGATGGCCTTAGGTAAAATAGTGAGACATTTTAGATGATAACTAGATGAATGTACATTTAGACTAACATAGGCTAATTATTCAAGTAAATAAGGTTTCAGTAAGCTGAATATTCTTATAGAAAAAAATGCAATGTGTACACCATGACTTCCTTGCACGGAATAATTAAATATACGCATTTTTTTCTTGCAATTCATTTAAACTTATAGGATTGAATTAAATCTCCTTCGTCGATAGCGCATAAACCACAGTAGAATAAATGCACTCTTTAAAATTCACTATATTTGTTTACTATAGCGACACTCTGGCGTTAGGTTCACTCAACAGCGTTATATTTTGTTCATATTATTAACTCAGAATGCACAAAATTTATATCATTTGAAAATTTATCTAATCGTTGCTGCATGTTCAATTCAAATACTATAATAAATCTAGAATGATCTATAAAAGAAATTAAGCAAACAAAGCAAAAAAGAAACAGTTTTTCACAAACGATTGAGTATTTCTCATTTAATTAATTCAGTTCTCATTTCGTGACGTGGCAAAGATACATAAAAACTGAAAATATCTATATTAAAAATTACGAAGTAAATCTTAAACACTTATTTTTTCAAGTAAATCCCGGAATGGATTAAGCATGATTTAATTCGCAATAATAAATAAGGTATTATCTTTGTTGTTGCGAAGCTTAATTTCTCTAGATTGGCGACAAATCCATTATTCTTCTTAGTTTCAAATGTAAACAAATATGCCAGCTATAATAAAAATAATTAGGCATAGCCGCACTTAAACAACTTTTAAATTGTTGATAATTCTACAAGTATTGCATGCAGATTTCCTAAAGGCATAAAAACCTTAACCGGAAGATAAGAACAACATAATTAAATCATTTTTAAAGCAAAAAATGCACAGCTTACAAACATATGAGAGTAAAGAAACTGAGATCACTGAGCCAGGTAACAGAGTGGATATATATATAAATATATTTATATACGTTTGGTGCTGCTGATTGCAACCAAAATACAAAGTGCACATCTACATGTTATACTAGCCCTATACAGTACAAAGTCCGTAATTCGGACTCGTTGGGACTTCGGCGATTCCGGATTAGGGTTTTTTCCGGATTATAGATTTTCAATTTAAATATGGTAAGATGGCATGCAGAAATTATACAATTAAAAATATCAAATCGTAATTTGTGAAATAAAGAACAATTACAATCTAAAGGGTATCAAAATTTACCAAAAAAAAAAAAAAAAAAAAAAGCTTAATATATATTTGTTTACTTTATTAAACATTTCTTTCAATGTAAGTTTTTTAAGATGCTTCTACAAAAAATTCAAAAAGTTCCTTTTTCTTGTATCATATATAGTGGACTTTCCAATGCCATACTTCTCGCATAATTTTGAGACGGATAGGCCTTTATCCATTTTTTGCAGCAATTCTACTTTTTGTTTAATGGACATCGAAACATGCTTTCGCTTTGTAGATCCTTTGGCAGCTCCAGAATTGGAAACTCTTTTTGACATAATCGAAAGTTCAAACTTAATTTTTATAAAATTGTTCTAACAGTCTGCAAAAAAATAATAAGTCGGATCCAAATAGAAGATTAAGGAACAGCGCAATCTGCAACATTAACTGAAATGCCTTAGATAATTTAACCTAGCTTATACCGTCTGTTATACGTTAAACGCATGCGCATAAAGTTTGTAGCTTTGAGGTCCGGATTATAGATCATTCCGCATAAGGACATCCGGATTATAGACTTTGTACTGTATACAAAAATTCAACTTTCTGGGGCTACTTGTTTTTGAGTTATGCGAGATGCGTACAGACACCAAGAAAAATTCTCTTCAGAATTCATTTTAAAGCAGTTATACCTTTTTAGAGGAAAGGGGTCTTTTATTCTGCTCTTACGTACAGATGTCACGCAAAAACATCGTGAAATTGCATTTGATTGCGGTCAAAAGGGGATATTTTCGTTGAAATACACCGTCTGAAACTTTTAGCGATTACAATACTTCCTTTTTACTTCGTACAATAAAGTAAAAAAGGGAATTTAATGAAGTTAAATTTTCCTGATCTTTCTGCAACAGATAGTTTTTAACTAGTATTACATTATGTTTATGTAACACTTTATTTCACTTTAATCCGATTTTTGTTGAAACAGATCAGATATAAAGAAGCAATGTGTTTAAATACATCCTTGACTATACTTTGACAGCTGGCAGAAGGCGTGCAAGCTCCATAGGGCCAGCGCCAGATCTGGCACAGGACAGCAAAATTCAGGGACAGGAATGTTTTATATTCTCAATGCAGAAAGTGTAGCAACAGCCCTATATATAATTTCAGTATTTCTCTGTGAAAACGTATATTGTACTACTTTCTTTACAGTCATGTTTTTGAATTAGTCCAGTAGCTTTGCACAAACCTATAATGACATTAATTCCAAGCTCACTTTATTCACCCGTGAAATCTAAGCACTGATATATGAAATTTTAATGCCTCTTCATTGTTATCCTTGTTATTTCATCTTTACTTCACATTTTTATGTCTTCTGTGCACATTATATTAATTCTCTGTTACTAGACTGCCTTGGTACTATAAAATCCTACGGCTTTATAGTTCTTACATTTTTCCCAGCTACACTTCTGTTTCCTTCATTTGTATTTTTAAACTCTTGAATATCAGAAGTAACTTCAGAGGCTCAATATTTTTGCCTCAGTGTGGGCAGGACATTACTACTTTGCGATAGCAAGTAGCCATAAATTAATGTTAAACTCAACTCGTCCTAGCAATAAGATTCACTGTAACCTAACTGAATTTCTTCCAAAGAGTCACATGTATTCCATTTTCTCCTCTTACAAAAAAGCTAGAGACAATGTATGCACAACAGAAATAATTCACTTATGTATAATTAGGAGTTCAGTACATTGCCAACTTAAATGATTCACTATTGACAAATTTCCTCATAAAATACCAAAACACACTTAAGATGTTTATAAAATATTTTTAAATGTAATCAAACTTCTTGATGTTTCTGATTAAGCAGTTTAGCAACTTCTAGCTTGTTTAATACAGCACAATTTCAAATTGACATGCTCTATCAAAGGCATTTAAAAGTATCTTCTGAAAAGATTTAGTTACATTTTAGGTGTATAACTAGGTTTACAGAAAAAAATATCAGACACAAATCACTCTATCAAACCAGCAGCTGGCAGACTATTCAGGAAATTTGACTGTCCATGTGAAAAATTGTCCAGGTGGCAATACTAATGCTGTGAAGTTAACTTCAATTATATATCAAGATATTCCTTTCTATTCTTAATCTAAAATTGAAAACTGCCTTGTATGAAATTTTCTGTAATCCAAATACTATTATTGGCCCCAAACTTGGTTATGACTAAGATATTCTGAAAAAAAAAAAAAAAAAAAAATGCTTGCAATGGTGGAGTCGTAAAATTTGTAACAAAAGATTCGTACTACTATACCCTCAAGGATTCTTTGTCTCCTGATGTCTAAAATTAAAAGCACAGCTAAATCAATTAATATTCTCTCAGGTAATTAAAAAGAATCTCTAATTGCACCTGTATCTATCTGTGCTGTGTTATATTCCCTTCCTGAATTTTACAAAATTGACATTTTAGTTTGCTCTGCTGTTTTCAGTTTAAGAGGCTTTCTTTCACATTATTAATCAGATGTTCATTCTTCACTTCTTCACCAATGAGTTGAGCAGTTCTTTCAGTCCAGTTTTAATGTACAATTTAATGTAAAAGCAGCTGTTGGATACCCAGTTGGAAAGCAAATTCAAAGAGATCAGCTGTGAGAAATTTAAGATGCATTTTATGAAATAATGAACAACAACACATTTAATAAAGCAGTGTAACATGAAGCACAAAATTTGTTTGTTAAAACTGGAGATTTTGAAATTTATTTCTTTTATGATCGTTTGGCACAATATTCTTAGCAGAATAAATATTATCAGCAAACAACTTCAAGACAAAACTACAAGTATTACACTTCTTTTAGCATTCATAGAAGGAAAATAAACACTTTTATTAAAATACATATCAAATTCTGATAAATAAATATGCTTGAAATTGTCAGAAAACTTGGTAAAAATGTAGATGGGGTATTAAAATTTAAATCTGCAGTCGAAATTTAACGAAGGCAAAAGACGCATCAGTTTCAGTACAAATTCAACTGGCATCACTACAAACACCTGTAGACAAATTTAGAATTATGTATTTTATATTTTTTTTGATATTATGTAGACATCCTTAACTGAGTGTTTTGAGCTACTAAAATTACGCAATGGCAGTTTTAATTTCCACTAGCTGTACCCGCCCGGCGTTGCCCGTGCATTTAAAAATTGCAGATAAGTGAATAGCGCAGGAATAGTAGTGTAGGACATGTAGACTGTCTCTCTCTCTTCCCCCCCCCCACAAGCTACAAAAAAGAAATGAATTGTAATTAATCGATTTAATGTATCGTCAAAACAGCAAACTAACGCTAGAATAAAGAAATCAATTGTTACAATCGAACGTTATTTGAAAACAAATAATAATATCAGTGAGTCAAAAAAACCGTGATTAATTAATTATAAATAATTTTTTTAAAATTTTTCTAATTCAAAAATCGAAAATCGGGCTTCGAGGTCTGGTGGCCAGCCCCTTTGTGCTTCCGTATAAAAAATTCCAGGTCCCTGCGTGCGATAGATTTGGCTGGAGAGCTCGGTCAGACAGACAGACAGACAGATAATTAATTATAAATAATTTTTTTAAAATTTTTCTAATTCAAAAATCGAAAATCGGGCTTCGAGGTCTGGTGGCCAGCCCCTTTGTGCTTCCGTATAAAAAATTCCAGGTCCCTGCGTGCGATAGATTTGGCTGGAGAGCTCGGTCAGACAGACAGACAGACACATTACACTTGCTTTTATTATTATAGATTACAATTTATCAGAAATTGATGTATTGAAAACCTATAAAAATCTGAAAGAAAATTCTGAAGATATATACTTTTAAATATACAGTGGTAAATTTAAAGCAGAAAAGATTTCAGTTAATGATTTATCTTTCTTTTCTAACTTGCCCATTTCATTAATAAAATTTAATTTGATTTAATCAAATGATTAATTTATCTTTATTGATTTTGCCTGTTGGTGCTGCAAGCAATGAAAGCGCATTTTCCAAAGTAAAATTAATTAAGACATGTTTACATACGAGTATGTTGAAAGATTTTTGAGACATATTTTAATAATTATTGAAAATATGTTCCAAATTAGACATAAAAGAAAATAACTTACATTCATCAAAAATGTAGAAATTTAAAACTAAGGTGTAAAAAATTAAATTATTGTTCAATTAAATAAATGTTTATATATAAATGAGTTTTAACAAAATGCACAAGTACGGTTTTATAGCTTTAATCCTTCTTTAAAATTCCCTTCTGTCATTGATAGAAAATTAAAATAAAAAAGTTGAGAGTGACGGGCGCTTTTTTATGTCTAAGTACGGAGGAAAGGAAGTACTGTAATCCCGAAAATTTCCGGGTATCATATTTCAACGAAAATATCCATTTGGACTGCTATCGAATGCGATTTAACGATGTTTTTGCGTGATATCTGTACCTAAGGACAGAATAAAAGACTTTTTCCCTCACAGCGAGTTGCAAAAAGGATTTAAAATGAATTCAGAAGAGATTTTTTTGGTGACGTCTGTACGTACGTATATATGTATCTCGTATAACTCAAAAACGAGTAGCCTCAGAAGGCTGAAACTTAGTATATATCACTGCTATAACATGTACCTGTGCGTCTCTATTTTTGGTTGCAATGGGCCGCACCAAAAGTGCATAAATACACTCTTTTGCAAAACAAATTGAAGCACATAGAAGTACTTTTGCTATCGTGACGAAATTTGGTATGCAAAAACATCTTGATCGAACATTTAAATGATCAGAAGTTTCAAGGCAGATGAACAGGAATTGCGATCATAGCCCGTATTTCTAGTGCACAATTTGCAAAGTATAAAACCAGTAACAGAGGCGGAAAGTTTATCTCCTTTTTTGTTGCCATTGTAATTCCGTAAAGAATCAACTAAAGATGCCATTTCAACACTATCGAAGACTTTACATACAATTAAACGACTCCGAACGTGGTCGCATTGTAGGGTTGCGTGATGCTGGGTGGTCATACCAAGCAATAGGTCGCCACCTGCAGCGTACAGACATTGCTGTGCAAAGACGTTGGCAGCAATAGTTGCTACAAGGAAACTGCCGACAAAATAAAGGCTCTAGAAGGCCGAGGATCACAAGTGCGAGGCAAAATAGAATGTTTATTCGCCAGGCCCGAACCGCCCCAACGGTATCATTGTCAAATTTTCAACGCACTCCAGCCATGTCTATACCTCCCGTGGTACTGTCCACCATCTCCCTGCGCTTCTGAGGTGGAATTACGCTCACAGAGACCTTTAAGACGTTTGCCTTTGACCCCACAAGATCGGCGTAGTCGTCTGGAGTGGTGTCGCAGCCTATCATTTTGGCTGCCATCAGACTGGCATCGTGTAGTGTTCAGCGATGAATCCCGCTTCACTCTTGAAGCAGATGACCACCGTATTCGTGTCTGGAGAGGACGGGGCCAGCGGTCCCTGGTGTGATGGTGTGGAACGCTATTTCTTATGACAGCAGGTCATCTTTAGTCATCATCCGTACACTTTTAACAGCTAAACAATCTGCGGCCGGTTGCATTAACCTTCATGGCACTTCACCCTGGGGCCATTTTTCAACAAGGAGGTCACATACCACTTGCATATCTCTGGACTGCCTCCGTGCGGTTGATACTCTTCCTTGGCCAGCAACGTCATCACACCTTTCCCCAATCGAGCATGTCTGGGACATGATAGGCTGCCAGATTCTGGCACCACAAAATATCGCAGATCTGGCGCGATAACTGATGAATGCCTGGCAAAATGTGTCGTAAGATGACATTAGGAACTTCTACCACGCCGTGCCTCGATGAATTCAAGCATGCATTGCCGCCAGGGGTTGTTTGACCTACTACTAATTTGAACACTCAATGGGTGATTGTGAGCGTGAACACGTACTATGACTTTGATTTATTACTCAATTTTATTATGTGTGTATGAGCTATACACATGTTCAGTTTCATCAAAAACAACGACTTCCTTCATGGTGCTTCGATTTTTTTGCAAAAGAGTGTGTATGTATGTATACATCCACTCTGTTACTCGGCTCCGTGAGCTCGGTATTTTTTATTCTTATATGTTTATAAACTGCGCGTTTTTCGCTTTAAAAATGATTGAATTATATTGTTCTTATCATCCGATTAAGGTTTTTATGCCTTTAGTTAATCTGCATGCTGTAGTTGTAGAATTATTAACAATTTAAAAGTTGTTTAAGTGCGGCTAAGCCTAATTTGTACTTCCTTGTACGAAGTAAAGGAAGTATTGTAATCACGAAAATTTTCGGCAATCGTATTTCGACGAAAATATCGATTTTGATCACTATCCGAATACAATTTAACAATTTTTTTGCGCGACATCTGTAAGTAAAGACAGAATAAAGGACTATTTTCCCAAAACGGGTTGGAGAAAGGATTCAGAAGAGATTTTTTCGTTACGTCTATACGTATGTATGTATCTCACATAACTCGAAAACGAATAGCCACAGTATGTTGGAATTTTGTATATAGGACTTCTGTAATGTGTTGATGTACATGTCCCTTTTCAGTTTCAATGGGCCGCGCCAAAAGTATATAAATATGTGAATTTAACAAATAACAATAATTATCTCATTCATATAAAGCAAATTAAAATTTGAAATTATATAATCTGAATCGTAAACAAAATAAAATCATTAATTATTGTTGCGAACTAATTTGCAATATCATTCGGATTCAGAAAGCATAAGTAAGTAAAGTGCCAGCATGTAAATGCATGAAAAAATATAATAGTCCAAAAATTTTACTTTAAAAACTGTAAAAAAAAATTTTAAGCTAAATTTAATTTGCATAAAATGAATAATTGTTGAGCAGGCAGGAGACAGATCTTTTCAAGGCGAAACCTAACTCTTCAATCACTCAATTCGTGTTTTGTCATCCATAGAGGTATGGGTTAAGAATTACACAATAACAAAATTAGTCAAATGTTTAAATAAGAAATTTAATAATTAAGGAATTTTTGAGAAATTTAGAAGGCAATTCCATCATAGGAAACAAAGTTATTAATTAATAGTACATAGTCAAAGTAATTTAGAATCCCAAACCTATATAGGTACTTCTTCGACACGAATTATGCGTGCAAACCAAAATAAACTTTAAAAATATTCTAAACATCGTAAAAATTGCAAGACTAGTAAATGAAAAATAATATAAAATAAATGCAATCTAAAAAAATGCTAAATTATGGCGCAATAGAATTATTTATTTTATTTAACTATTAAATAGTTTCTAATGAGACAATATATATGTATACCCACTCCGTTACTTCGCTGCGTGAGCTTTTTTTTTTATTCTTATACACTGCTGGCCACTAAAATTGCAACACCATAAAGGAACGCAAATACAAAAAAACATATTTATTGCACGTAAAGAGTATGGCACGAAGACAAAATGATTAAATTTGTAAGCATTTTGGAGGTTTACAGGGGTCCCTGTTAGTAGTGCCGTTTTAGCTGCCAGCCCTGGCAGCTAAAACGGGCCTTACCTCATTAGGCATGGAGTCAAACTGAACTTGAATGGCAGAAATGGACAACTCATCCCATACTGCTTCAAGTCTATACCACACTTCATCAACCATATTAGCTGGAGCGGGGGGGGGTCAGTCTGTCAGCAGCCCATGACCAGATGTTTCAGATCTGGAGACCGTGCAGGACAGGGCATCAATCGAATATACCCTGGGTATCGAGGAAGGCCAGAACGCAACATGCAACATGTGGTCTTGAATTATCTTGTTGGAACATGCGTTTGAGGGCTTAAAGATAGAGCACAACCACTGGACGTAAGATGTCAGAAATGTACCTATCTGCGTTCAACTTACCGTCAATCCGAACTAGAGATGTGCATGTTGTGCACCCAATGGCTGCCCAAACCATCACACCATGTGCAGGCCCCCTGTGCCGATATCGAATGCAAGCAGGCGACTTGCGGTCTCCTCGGACACTCTAGACACATTTACTGCCATCAGAATAATGCACGTAGAACCGGAACTCGTTTGAAAAGGCGACATTGTGCCACTCCAGTGCGTGCCCAACTTTGTCGTTTGACGCACCAGAGTCGCTGTCTCTCTCTACGCTGCATTGTCAAGGGAAACCGAAGTAGTGGTCACGCTGCTGCAAACGTTGATGCACCTTACAAGCTGATAGTGGGCGTGCTGCAAACATGCCCATTTCCTGACTAATGGTCCATGATGCGGTCGTACGATTTTGCAATATATCTATCCTCTCTCGCCTTAGACATGGGAGGGCGTTGAGATCCTGCATGCCGTTCAGTATAACCCTCAGCAATCCATTGTTCCCATATTCTCATGACAGTGGTTGTATGTCGACCAGTGCGACTGACGATATCACGGAACGATAATCTAGACTTTCGATAGGCAACGATCCTGCCTCTATCGAATTCCGAAAGTTGCTGCTAAGCGTTACCTTTTCTTATTGGAGGCATAACACGATATTCTGACCAAACTCCAACCTTACGAAGCACTTTCCGTGTGACAAATCCATTACACAACTTTTCTTTTATGCAGTGCTTCAGATGTTTCCATGGAGGTAAGAAAGGAAGGAGTGGCCAAACCAATACTAGAAGTGAAGCACTGCTTCGAAGGTCACCAGATGGGGTGTTTTTTTTTTTTTTTTTTTTTTTTTCCCATTTAGAAGCTCGCTTGACAGCGCTCTGATAGTATTTTGACACACGACAGTTTTCTATACAAATCGAAAAACGGGACACTTCCGCATAAAAAAAACATTACTAGTATGATGGATAATAGCAATTTGTATAGTTTAGCGATATTTACGCAAAAATCACATCTTGGTTATTTTTCGATAACAAACAACAGCGATTTTGATTATGAATTTTTTTATAAAATTCTAAGCTGTTGAACTACAAAAATATAGATTTTAGCAAAAAAGCTATGCTTAAAGAATGAAACATACCTCACACACGTACCTTTAAAATTGTATACATTTTTCGATACCCTTAATACAGTATTCGCTACTTTTATTTTATGTTTCAAACGCCAAAATGTTTTAAATAAAATAATTTTTTTCCCATCCACATATTATTGTACGAGTAACATGTACTTTTTTCAAATTAGTGTAAATTTCTTTATTCGAAAAATATAGTGAATGCACAGAAATTAAAGATTTCCACATGCCGGAAATGAAGAATATGAAATATGTATGGGTATTTATGCATGTGCTTGCAAAAAGCATGTATCTGCCTTTAACAAAATACGTAAATATTTATTGAATTATTTATAAATGTATTTGAAATGGAGGATTTATTCATTCATCAATAACTGTGAAGAAATCTAATTATTAAATGTAACTAAATTTATAATGATTATAAATATTATCTAAATATATAATAACCTTAACATTTAATTGTAAACATAAATTGACATCCTGTTGACAAATACGTTATAAAACTATTTAAGCATGAATTGCTCGTACTGGAAAGCAATCTGTTAAAAGGTATTCTGAAGCAATTTCTATGAGATGCGTGTTTCAAGAAAGTAATAAAGATGAGTTTTGGAATATGTATTGTTGAAATTAAGGGTAAAAAAATCTAATAAGTATAATTAAAAGATTTATTCCCTTTATCAGTCATATATTCCCCTTATATAAGTCAGTTACAAGTTTTAAATAATATTTAAAAAAATAATCCTTATTTTATTCCCTTTCAGAAATATTCAGAGAAAGTTAAGTACTATTTAAAGTATTTCTCTATTAAATTAAAAGGTGCTCTAATTTGAAATGGACCGAATAGAGGATTAATTATAAATTGACTTATAGTTTTCTATTTAAAAGATGCCTCAGAAGCTAAAAAATCATGTCATGTTTGAGAAAGTATTTTGGGAAGAAGATCTATAAATAGAAAAGAAATAATGCATAATTTTCATAATACAATAAACTTTGATCTTAATTTTTGTAATCCTTAACCGAATCAAATCGAATTTCCTTAATTTTTTTTTCTAATGTAATTAACGGAAACTTGTGAAAATATTTCAAATTAAACCATCAGCAAACTGTTCTGTGAAATTTAATATAGCATTTAATTCCGGTCAGAATGAAATGTTGTTTAAAAATGTATTCTTTTCATATAGTTAGGCCTCTGAAGTATTGTAGGAAAAGAAATATATACATTTATATGCATATTTACGACGTAATTACAAAATATTTACATTCGATCGTGCAAAACCCATTCAACTCAATGGTAAATTAACCAATGTTTTGGTCACCAAAGAAGGGATCGCCAGTGCTTCAAAGCAGGGTATGGGAAAACCGGTTTAGGGCCGCTCCATCTAACTTCCTACCTCCATGGTCGTTTCTCCCTCCTGCATGATCTAAATGCGCTGAAATACTAATTATTTTCATGTTCCAACTTCTTCCTTTCATGTGACTTTAACGTTCGCAGATCATTTCTTCCTGGTGTTGCAGTTTTAATGGCCAGCAGTGCATGTTGGTAGACTGTGCATTTTCCCCTTTAAAAATGATTGATTTATGTTGTACTTATTTTCGATTAAGGTTTTTATGCCTTTATGCAATAGTTGTAGAATTATCAACACTTTAAAAGTTGTTTAAGTGCTGCTAAACCTTTTTTTTTTTTTTTACCATAGCAGCCATATTTGTTCACATTTGAAACTTAGGAGAATAGTCAGTTTTCGCACCTTCAATGGCTTTTTGCCAAATGGGACCAAAAGTAAACTTTTAGTTTTGTGCACGGAAAAATCTGCCTTCTTGCTCGCCAGCCAAATTGCTTGTTTTTGCGCAGAAACTGTAATTTTAATTGTAAAAAAAAAAATTTTTTTTAATTATTTGCACTGTGTTTGGTGTTTTATACTTTTCTATAGTTTTCAGTTTTTAATAAAGATATTTTGAGGTTTTTATGTATTTTTGCCTTGTCGGGAAGGGGATTAATTAAATGAGAAATATATTTGTAATGAAATTCGAGGCAATAAGTTTAAATGAAATGAAGCAAAAAATGCGTATAATTTAATATTCCGTACAAGGAAGTCATATGGTGTACACATTACATTTTTTACATTCGCAGACGCGCGCCGGTCCTGGATACAGTAGGAGTGACTGGCTGTGACAACACGTCCACAGAAGTCGTTACCTGGCCGTTATTTTCGCAATCGTTGGGGTAATCATTTCCACTTACAGAAATGTTTTAAATAATGCAAATATTCATGCTTCGACATTTTTAAATTTAAAGAAATTAGATTCGTAAAAATTACGAAATATAATTTTTTACACGTTTCTCCGGTTCCTATACTTGTAAATAGGAAAGTGTACTCGTTATAAAAAATAAAACCAAAAATTTAAACTCCCGTACGATCAAAAATGACACAGAGATTTGATATTAAAATTGAAGATCAACTTAGGGGCTGTACGCAAATTGAAGAGCGAAATGTTTGCTTTTGTATGTATCTAACTTGGGTGAAAACTCTTTCGGCCTATCAAATATAGGAAAATTGTGAATAAAGACACTAATAAATCACAAAAGAATGTCACTGAATAGCATTTAAGGGTGGAAAATCAATCTCGAATTATACTAATTTCTTTATTAACCGACCCCTCAAATGAATTTGAAAAATGACGTCAAATATCACAAATTTTGAACACGAGTATCGGTCAGTTTTTAACATACGGGAATCAAATTTTTTGTGTTTTATAACGAGTACAAAATTGTCTTCAATATAAGTATGGGAATCGAAGGAACGTACAGAAAGTTAGTTTTCGTAGTTTTTATAAAATTGATTTCTATGAATATAAAAACATGAATATTTGCGCCATTTAAATATTTTACGTAACTGGAAATATGTGTCTACTGCCAACAGTTGCGAAAATAACGGCCAGGTGTGTTTGTTTACTGTGTGTTATTTTCTGAACTGTGACTTTGCTTAACGATTTTTCTAGACAATATGAGTGCAAGACAAACACCTAGCGTCCAGTTTTTATAGAAAAGGATTAAAAAAAAACTAAAATATGAAGTTTAACATTTTATTCCTGCTTCTAATTTAAAATTTTTAAAAGCTAGAATTGATGATAATCCATAAAATGTTTTTTTTTTTTTTTAATTTTAATAAGAGGATTTAATACGGGATACGTACCCCGTTTACCCTTGCAGAAATCGGGCCCTGCATGCAAAGCATGTTCTTCTGGACTGCTTTCTGCAAGCCATTTATAGCTTTAATTCTTAGAATTATTTTTCTCCAGCTACGGTAAACCGTGCATATAACGAAAGTTATATGAAAAAACATGATGATTTCACAAACTGTATCTTAGATACAAGCATTCTCAGAACATAGATTTTCTACCGCACAACACTTTGGCTATTATGTTAGGGGCCTATTATAGGCTCTATACTCCTCTTTCAACTCTCAGATTTTACCAACAGAAGCAAAAATAGAAAACTCATTCTTCGCATGAGGAAATGAGAAAAGCGCGACTAGCACGACAATGACAGACGTGCGAAACTAAAAATAAGACCCGATGACTGGAGGAAGAGAAACTCCCATATTTGTCACTTCTTGATGTGTCGCACTGCTCGATGACAGAAAAATTTTGCCGGATGCGTTCTTCTCGTATCTCAGTTGACAAATAGGGCAACGTTCCGTCAAATCCTTTTCCTAATGCTCATCGTGACAACGACCTCAACTCTGGAATATTAATTAATAAATTATTACGTGTTGAAAAGATTATTTAGTTTATGCACTTGTACGTAATTATAGAGAATTTCTTTGCTTTATTTCTTGGTATCCTTTCGAATAATTTATCACTCTTCCAGAAGGAATGAATTTCGTATATTTCGTCAATTATTCGCTGCGAGGAATCAAATAAACAAAATCTTGGCGAGAATGGATACCTCTTCAGTACAACCGTTTGTGTTTCTCAGCAAGTATTAACAACAGTGTTCATTTTTCTCGATTCATACATGAATTTTTGCCTCAGTTTTGTGGTTTTATAGAAGGGTTCACAAATTAAAAGATGGGAAAATCATAATGTTTTATAAAAAGTTTCAATCGTGGTACAATAGGCTTTTAAGTTTTGCTTGTTTAAGGATAAATATCAGTTTAGGAAATTTGTTATACGTGGTGGTTTGCTTGCTATTCTACATTTCAAATTAAATTTTTATTCTATTATTGGTCGCTTAGACAAATCACTGAACACGGGTGGTTAGTGTGAGGCTCGGTCAGCGATGTATGGACAGTCTACATGAGGTTTATATAGCTTTCGTCTTGTTTAATGTAAATCCGAAAAACGATGGAAGTTACATCCTTTCCCCAAGAAGGTATCTTTTCTCTTGCATTTTGCTAACAAGTAAGCATAACATATTCATTCTCTGTATCTACATTTACTTCCATCCATCAGAAGCATCATTCATCATTTATTTTTTTTAATTAATCAACCCAAGATTTAATGCAGGATGTCACCGAAAAAATAGAAAAATGAATTAGCAAATAAGGGGGGGTGATAGGCTAATAACTAAGCCTGTCACGGGTAGTGATGGGCAACTTCGGTACATTCTTGTACCCGGTACGAGAGTAATGGGTACAGACAAGTACCCGGTACAAAATACCCGTTACTCAAGTAACCGTTACTTTGAAAAGTACCGAAAACCGATTTCAAGTACCGAGTACCCAAGTAACGATTTGGAGTACCGAAGTAACGAAATACCGGAGTAACGGTTTTCTGTACCGTAGTACCCTAGTAACGGTTTGCAGTACCGAAGTACCCTAGTAACGATTTGGAGTAAAGTACCCTAGTAACGATTTGGAGTACCGAAGTGCCCTAGTAACGATTTGGAGTACCGAAATACGCAGCTAACGATTTTGCGCACTGAAGGAATTCTGCCACGTCACCACGTGTTTGATTTTATCTGTACGGAGTAAGATTTTGAATATCAGAAAACATGTCAACTGCGGAAGTGTCTGAGGAGCAGACCACTCATGGACACGAGGAGCGCATATCACCATTTCGCAAATACAACCAGATACTACTGTCCTCGTACCAAAACCGAAGTGAGCTGAACCCTCATCGATCCTCCAGTAACGAATACCGAAATACCGAGAAGAGACGCATATTTTCGTTACAAAGTAACGAATACCGAAAAGCACCCGTTTCGGTACAGAAGTAACGAATACTGAAAAGCATCCGTTTCGGTACAGAAGTAACGAATGCCGAAAAGTACCCGTTTCGGTACAGAAGTAACGAATATCGAAAAGTACCGATTTCGGTACTGAAGTAACGGGTACTTGGATGTACCGATTTTCAGTACCCGTTACAAAATACCCGGTTCGATAGTACCGACCCATCACTAGTCACGGGAATCTAAAACCCATGCTCTCGGTTTTGGGCTGGCAGTCAGCCATCTTTAACCACCGCACCGTCTACAAGCATAGAAAAGCGTACAGTGAAACCTCAAGATACGAGTATAATTCGTTTCAGCATTAAGCTCGTATAGCGAATTTCTCGTGTCTAGAAAAAAACTTCCCTATTGAAAATAATGGGAATCCAGTTAATCCGTTCTACCCCCCCCCAAAAAAAAAATATCGACATAAAAATCAATTTTTCTAAAAAACAACACTGGTAAATAATATAACAGTAGTTTACTTTGCTTCCGACATCGACTTGATAGCTTCCTACACCGACGTTTTAACTGCTTCTTGTTAACCCACATCAACAACAGCTTCTCAACATCTTTAGGAGTTTTGGACGGTGCTTGGAAGTAACGGTAACTCCTAAGACTACATCAAGTTTCTTAATTTCTTCCTGCTTCTTCAGGGTAGTGAAGATCGTCGATGTCAAAAGGCAGTAAGTCTTCGCCAATTTCGTCACTCTTACACCACACTTATGTTTATGATTTCTTTCTTAATTTCAATGGCCATGGCTTCCTTATTTTTCTTTGCAGCACTATCTGAGACAACAATCTTCTTGGGATGCATCGTGAAATAATTATTTTGACGTTAACTGTCATAAACAATTGACTCACAAGCGCACAAACACGAAGAACACTGAGTGATCCGATGAGGGGATTCCCCGAGTCGAGTCGGATCGGATCGGGAAATGTCGCCACGCATACAAGCAGCCTGGCTCTACTCGAATGAATGCTCGTATTTAGAGATAAATCTTTCGCTCATACTTTCCTCGTATCTCGAATTTCTCGTATATAGAGGTGCTCGTATCTCTAGGTTCCACTGTATTCTCACATGTATTTTTAATTTTAGGGTGACACTTCATAGACACATTATAATCGGAAGACAAAGGCGGATAGATCTTACACCACCGAAAGTATCGCTGAGTAATTTTCCAGCAGAGAAATTAATTTTCATTCAGTTCCCTGAGCCACATTTATTCACCGGGAGCTAATTGATCCACCAAAAGTATAAATAGGAAGATAGACACAAGTAATGGAGAACGCTTAATTATGCACAAAAACAAACTAGTAATAACCTCCATATTTATTGCTACGATATTGCCCTTTGAAAAATTAATTTTGATAATAAGTGGAGTGCTCTGCCTCTGATGCGCCTTTTTATCTCGCGCAAATTTTCTCCATCACAGCAACATATGCAGTTATTATTACACTTATTTAACAAAGTTGCTATTATGATACTAAGTATTATATTAAAGAAGCTCTAAGGAATGCGTCATAATTTTGAAGAGGTAAAGACTATTTGGATGGTGTCTGTAGGTGACACAGTTCAGTATCGTAGGACCAGAGAAGAGTCATTATTTTAATTATTTTGCGTTTCATCTTTTTTTACTAAGTACACTGCGCAAAAAATAAATAAATAAAAAAATAAAAGCAAAATCGAAAATCTGAAAGGCATCAGATTTTAAATTAGGTCCAAAGAGACATTTTTTAACGTTTTGTATGTTACTTTTTTTAAATATCATGATCTTCGCGCTTAAACCATAAAATTCAGTTCAACAGCAATATCACAAAAAATTTAAAAAGAGCATATTAGAATTTCTGATATACAGTCTCATGTGCTGGAGATAAAATTGTTTTTTTTTTTTTTTTTTTTTGTCTACAACGTTGCCACTGCTCGCTTTGAAATCCTTGAGTTTGTTAATCAAAAATTCGTTAAAGTTTTACAAAATATGAAATAAATAATAAAACAAATTCCAAATTTCAAATATGGGCTTCCAGATGCCAATATTTGCAGTAGGATTACGTCATTCAGGTACCGTTTTTTTATCACAATGCTAGAAACATGCATACATTTACGCAGATTCTTCATTATTTAATTTCTTCAAATATAATACAGGGTGATAATATTTGGTGGCAACAGTTTGAAAAGTGAAACGACATTCAGAGTGATTCCACGCAAAATTGCAATACGAAAACAATAGTCCCTCGGGGACAAAGCCCCTTTGGACTAAAAAGGGACAGTTCTATATCTCCCGTTCTACTGGGCCGATTGACGAAATTCAAATCTCATTTTTCATGTCTCGAAAGCTCGACTTGGGATATATATTACATTTATATATAGCATTATTCTAACATAGGTATTTTGACACAAAATCATTTCTGAACATGACATTTCTGAAATTCTGAAATTCTGACATGACATGCTAATTTTTTTTTTTTTTTTTTTTTCCATATTTCGATTCTACGACTCAAATTATGCCTGAATATTAAGTTTTGTAAAATTTGCTGCGAAATTTACTCAGAAATTCAAAAATTTATCTTGGCGTATTTTTTTTTTTTTCAGTTTGCGCCAAGAATGATTTACTTGGCGAACTTCTTAATTTATAGCAACCTATTTTCCTTTCCTGCTTTGCATTGCCGACAAGACGAAAAAAAGTCGTCTTTCATACTTTCAAATAATTTTAATAAAGTGCGTAAACCACATTTGGCCTTATTATCGTTCAAGCAAAAAAGATGCCAAATTTCAAAACGCGCCTATATGTAATTTCATGCATTTCGTAGTAAAAATTAAATTTTTTTGGAGGTGTGCTTAGAAATGCATCTACTTTAAAACGGTAAGACAATGTTAAAAATTTTGTGGGTTATAATACAAAAATGTTTTCGAAAAATTTATAAAAAAATATTTAAAAATACAAATTTTAAAAGTAAATCATAAAAATGTGCGAATTATATTTGGATTAAGCCTAAATTTCGTATTCTGGAAGAAGGATTGGTTGGTTGGTTGATTTTTTAAATGGCACAAAACCTCGAGGGTTATTATACGCCAGACAAATGGTGAATAAAATTCAAAATGCATAAACACACTGTATGAAGTGGATTGATGAAATGAAATGCTGATGAAGGCATGGAGAAATGACTTTAAAATGTCCAGGCACTCTAGCAACAGGTAGATCAGGATAAAATGGAGATAACTTCAAATCATATGGTAAAAAAAAAATCTTATGAGGGTTTCTTCCAATGAGATGTGTTAACATTCGTAGAGTTAAAATAAAATTCACGTTTATGACTAAAAGCAGGACAGCAGGTTAAAATGTGATTGACTGAAACGGGAACGTTGCAAGTGCCACAAATAGGCTCATTATCTCCTTTCAAGAGTTGCTGATGTGTCAGTCTGCAATGACCAATTCGTAAGCGAGTCAGTAGTTCATTTTCCTTCCGATTCCCTCTCGACTCCCAGTACCGCAAATTGGTTTTTACCTGCCTTAATTTGTTCAGAGTTTGGCATTCCCAGAATTCTTGCCACCTGAACAAGATCTTTGTTCTAATGTAATTCCGTATGTCTGTAAAAGGAACATCATTTTCTAAGGTAATATCAGGAGATTTTGCTGCAATATCCGCGAGTTCATTGCCTTTAATGCCAGCGTGTCCAGGCACCCAGCAGTTCGCAATATAATAACCTGTGTTTCTCAAACGGAGGTGTGCCTTTAAAATTTCTAAAACCAAAAGGTGGCTGGTATTTGTATTTATTGATTCAAGAGCACTCAGAGAGTCAGAGTAGATGATGAACTTTCTGCTATTCTGCCTAGAAATAAAGATTAAGGAATTCAAAATGGCAAAAGTTTCCGCAGTAAAGACAGATGCAGCCTTATGTAGTTTACTACTCTTTATTTCTTTATCACAAACAAAAGCTGTCCGACATGATCATGATTCTTTGAGCCATCAGTAAAAATTGCTTTGTAGTTAGAATGACTGCTTCTATGCTCTAGGAAAATTTGTTGATACTGGATATCATTGGTGCTGCTCTTCCTTAGTTCTCCAAAAATGTTAAGTAGGTGAATGTTCACTTCTTGCCAGAGAGCAATACCGAATAGGTCAAAGCTTTTGGGATGCAGATCATTTAGGTTGAATTCTTCAATCAGTGAGTGAATGCGAAATCAAAAGGTGGGATACATGAAGCACTGGCTTGGTAAAGACACCAGTACTGATCAGATGTCATGAGTCGGGCAGGATGTTCAGCCTGTGACATTACTTTATAATGAAGATCAATGGACAACTGCTTGCGTCTGAATTCCAAAGATGGTTCAAAACAGATGGCATATAAACTTTGGACTGGAGATGTTCTAAAGACTCCACAGCAAATCCGTAGCGCTTGATGGTGGACTGGATCCAATTTCAGGAGCACAGAAGGTCTTGTTGTTCCGTAGATAACACAGCCATAGTCAAATTTGGAACGGACTAACGCTCGATAAATGCGGAGCATAGAACAACGTTCTGCTCCCTATGAGGTATTGGCCAGGACTTTCAGTATGTTGAGAGCTTTAGCACATTTTTTCTTTAGATTTAGGATATGCGGAAGGAAAGTGAGTTTTCTGTCAAATATAACTCCTAAGAATTTTGCTTCTGGCTCAACGCGGATCAAAGAGCCGTCAAAATGCAGCTCTGGATCAGGATGTAGATTTCTTTTGCGACAGAAGTGCATGCATACTGTCTTCTGGCTAGAAAATTTAAAATCATTGTTGTTGGACCACTTTATGATTCTATTTAGAGCAATATGTAGTTGTCTCTCAATGTATCTCATATCTTGACCTTGATAATAGATCATCAGATCATCAACATACAGGGAACCATGCACTGTGGGAGGAATTTCTCTTAAAATGGAATTAATTTTCAGGCTGAAAAGAGTGACACTAAGCACTGAACCTTGTGGTACACCTTCTTGTTGTACAAATACTTGAGAAAGCAACGAATCAATCTTGACTTGGAAAGTACGGTCCTTCAAAAAGTTTTGAATAAAGATGGGTAAATTACCTCGCAATCCAGTGCCGTAAAGGTCATGAAGAGTTCCATGCCGCCAAGTTCTATCGTACGCCTTTTCCATGTCAAAGAAGATTGAAACCACATGATTTCTTTTCACAAACGCATTGCGTACTGCGGTTTCTAAAAACAGGGCATTATCAAGTGAAGATCTTCCCTTACGGAAACCACTTTGATAAGGCGATAGGCAATGATTAGTCTCCAGATAGTAGGTGAGACGGTGATTTACTATTTTTTCCATAATCTTGCAAAGACAGCTAGTGAGCGCGATGGGGCGATAATTTAAAGGATTTTCGGGTCGTTGCCGGGTTTACTATAGGGATAACAAAGGCCCTGCACCAGGCAGTAGGAAAAATTTGTTCCTTCTATAACTTATTATAAATAAAGAGCAAGAGTTATAAAGAGTAAGAAGGACCACTAGAGATTCATAGGGCAGGTGCTTTATCATCAAATAACTTAAATAACTCAGAGTAAGTCCTATCAGTGCGAGATATTACGTCTTAATTCAAACATGGTGAGATCTTTATTGTAAGATTCTGCATTAGGATGGGAAAAGTCGATTTGAATGCTTTCCAAGCGCATCTTTGTGGGCAGCAACTCTTTTGAGTAATTGCTACTGCCAGATACAGCAGCAAATGTATCACCTAAAGCATCGGCTATTTCTTCTCTAGTGCTTATTAACTTTCCATCGTTTTCTAGAACAGAAAAGGAATAATCATTATATAGTCCAGAGGCTTTGCAGACTCTTTCCCAAACCTGTTTGCTAGACATTGAGGAGGTAATAGTGGACACGTAGGCTGTTTATGATTTTCTCTGACTTTGCCGCCTCACTTTTCTTGCATTTGCCTTAGCTTTTTTAAAGGCCAGAAGATTTTCTAGTGTGGGATATCGGCGAAAGATACGCTAAGCTTTCTTTTGCTTTCTCGAAGTTTTATGGCAATCATTGTTCCATCAGGGTTTAGGGAACTTTGTTGAGGACTTCGGGATACAGAGTTCAGCTGCTTGTACAATAGTATCAGAGATCCTTTTTACTGCTGTATTAATGTCCACATCGTTGACCCTTTCTTCAGACAGCGCAGCACAAGATTCAATAAGATCTCAATCAGCTTTATCGTAAAGTAAGCGTGGTTGTCTTGAGATCTTTGAATTTCCTGTAATATTTACAATGACAGGGAAGTGGTCACTATCGTAGAGATTCTCCCCTACACTGAAAGAGCAGAAAAGTAGTAGAGATAGAGAAAAAAAACCAGATCAATTGCATGAGATGTTCTAGTTGACTGATGAAAGCAAGTGTACTCTCGATTATTAAGGAGGCAAATAGAGTGATCTTCCATTAATTGTTCGATCTGCCGGCCCTAATGTATTATGGTCATTAAAGTCACCTAAAAGCAATAAAGGTTCTGGGAGCTGCTCTATTATCCTGTCCAACTCTCGCTGATCAATATGCTCATATGGGGGTAAATAAATGGTGCATACAGAGATTGAAAAGCGTAAATTTATATGAACCGCCACAGCTTGAAGGAAGGTCGTCAAAGGGAGAGCAATGTATGGGTGATTGTGGGAGGTGATAAGGCTCACACCACCACAGGCACGATCCCCAGATGGGTTGTCCTTTCTTACTGTTGTATATCTCCGTCCTAGCATGTCTGCTTGGTTTTAACAAGGTCTCCTGAAGCGCAAGGCAGGCAGGTTGATGCATGTTTCTTAAATCCTTGATGTTATACAGGTTTTGACGAAAGCCCCGGCAATTCCACGAAATAAAGGTGTCCATTATGGATGCTTGCTTTGGCGGTGTTGGTGTTTTGACTTTCGAGGCAAAAGGTGTTTCGAAATGGATAACCCTTTTTCAACGTCCATTTCGTCTGAGTTGTCTAAGCGTTCTGAACTCATGCTTGCGATGGAACTTAGACTCGGAGTCCTGGGTTTTTGCTTATTTTTCTCTTTGATACCATCTCTATGTTTGTTCTGTTGGACATCCTGTTTTCCTTTGGGCGCAGTCATAGGCGTATTACTTTCAACATCAGGTTTTTTTCCCCTGATTTTTGGTTTCTAGGATCTTCTGTCGTTGCTAGTTCTTTCTTCTGTGCGGTTATTGTGGTTTGCGTTGATATTGATCTGAATGATTTTGTTGCGGATGCATAATATTTATTAGATCTTGGCTGATTAGAGAGAACAAGTCTTTTGGCTTCTGCGAATGATATCTTTTGTGTAACTTTAATGTTTTGAATTTGTTTTTCTGTCTGCCATTTCGGACAGGATCTTGGAAAAGCTGAATGCTCGCCTTTACAGTTTATACACAAGGGGCCAGCAGAGCAGTCTTCACTAGCATGGCCTACGATGGAACATCGAGCGCACGTGAGGCTACCGCGACAAGAGGTGTTTCCATGTCCAAAGCGCTGACATTGAAAGCAACGCATTGGATTCGGTATGTATGGCCTGACTGAACAGTTTAGGTATCCAACTTTGATGTTTTTAGGCAGGTTAGGAGACTTGAAAGTAAGTATGACATATTTAGTGGGAATGAGTTGACCTTCTTTCCGTATTTTGATCCTACGAGCAGCACACTCGTTTTGATCTGCCAACTCTTTAACAAATTCCTCTTCAGTTACTGACAGTACGTCTATTTCAGAGATTACTCCTCGGGACGAATTTAGAGTGTTATGTGGCTTAACTACAATATTTGCTTGTCCTAATTTAGTTAATTTCAAAAGACTATTAGACTACTTTCCAGACACAGTTTCTATCAAAAGTCTCCAGATCGAAGTTTCTTAATATTTTTCAGTTCTCCTACAAAAGACAAAAGATATTTGTTTATTAGAAATGGTGACATTTTTTTCAATTCTTCAGAGCTTGTCATAATTAAGAAACGGGGACAAAGTACATCTGATGCAGTGCTTTCTATGTCGCTTCTTAGTCTTTTAGTCACAGTTGGAGTATCGGGTACATTGTTGGAGCAGAAAGGTATCATAGCATTAATATTTAAATGGAGAAAGATTCGGGTCCGACTGCCCCACCCACCATGGAGCCCAACAAGGTGACGCAGATTCCTACGCCAGGGCTAGCCGGACGTATACGCAATCTGAAGTCCCACAGTCGGCTTTCCCAAAAGCAGGTACTCCCGAGAGCTTGTCCCCAAGCCACTAACACAAGGACTAGTGACCAGCCGATTGACACCCCTGAGGACGACAAGGTGTCTCCCGTTTAACTGAAGCAGAGGCCAAAGCAGTGTGTTGGGGACAGTACCTCGCCCCTCAACTATCAGGACCCTCCTTTCCAGTGACACGGGTCTCCACGTACGGCAAACACGTGGGCAGTTTTCTCGCCACTCGAAGAACTACGGACAAGGCTGTTCCAGTTTCTTATGACGAGCCCGAATCTCGGAAGAGGAAACCACATGGGAGAAGGAAAACGGGAAAAATTGCAGTAAAGAGGAGAGAAGGCAGAAAGGAAGAGAGATCACTAGGGCTCCAGGATTGTGACACCCGATCACCGAGACGGTAATCCCCTGAAGGATCTTCACCTGCTATGCTTTAGCTGGGCATGTTGGAACGGCCTTCACGCCTAGGGTGGCCCTACCAGGAGCTGCGCTCCCGACGTACTTTGCCCGTTCCGCCCAGTGACACCCCCCGCCACGTTGAGGCAGCATAACAGGACTTGGGGGGGATCTGGAAGAAGGAATCAAGTAAGTTTAAAAAAAGATATTAATAAATATATATCCAATTAAGTTAATATTAAGGAACTAAAATTTTGAAAGCTAATTTTTTAAAAACTTGCGATTTTTACAAAACTTGGCAGTTTGGCATAATTTGAGTCGTAGAATCGAAATATGGAAAAAATTGGCATGCCATTTCAGAAAAACGCCTATTTTGTGTCAAAATACCTATGTTAGAATAATGCTATATATAAATCTAATATATATCTTAAGTCGTGCTTTCTAGACATGGAAACGCAAGCTGAATTTCTTCAATCGGGCCCAGTAGAACGAGAGTTAAAAAATTGTCCCCCCCCCTCCTTTTGCGCAGTGTACCTCTTGATAAGTAATAAATCTGCCACTGAAAGCTTTCTGCGATGTGCAGTCGTCGATGGATATTTGAAAATATAATGATCAGGATCCTCTCTTTCCCCGCATATGCAATTGTCACTAAGAATTCAATTCTTTTTGTAAAAATATTGGGAACGGATCGTGCCTAGCCAAATACTGATTTATGAGGAAATTAGCACCTTATCGTATCTTACTTGTGGCCGAAATTCGTGGACTTTGAGAGATATTATCCCAATCAGTTTGCCGTTATTTGTTCTCTTTATTCTTCATCCATTTGGTAAGATATGACCATGGTCATTTTATGTCTAGGGTCGTGGCACTGATATTTTGGGCTGCTTCTTTTCCGAGTTCTTTCATTGAGAGTCATTTTTCAAATAAATGCATTGAATTTGAACAGAAGATTCCAGTAAGACTAATCGATTCCTAAGCGCAGGTGTGGTCTCTTGCCTAGAATAATGACGGAAGGATGGGGAATTTCGAAAATTCTAGATATTCCGGTTGTATCGCATGTACCGACTACACCTCGAAACTTTGAGTTTCTGTTAGTTCCACAAGTCTTCAGTGTGGCAACAGTTTGCAAACTATTGTGTAAAAATTAAATATGTTTTCAATCTATGTAAAGCGCATTTTATTGTCTTTTGTAATGTAATGACCCATAACAAAGTTGACTGAATAAATTCCATTACTGCAGAAATCCAATTACTGTACATATATATGTACGCATATGAATATTGTTCCGTGCGTACGGTTTCGTAATAGATTGAATGCACACAGAACCGATGACAGCTTGATGATATTTATTTTACCAAAAGAAGCACTTCACGGCTCTGGAACTTTCTACAAAAGTACTCGTACAGCTCTTCACAGTATCAAGAGCGCAATCAGAAGTTACACTTCAAACTGCTAAGAATATTAAACATAGCGCAAAGCAAAGTGTACCTAAAGAGCGAAGCTCACACGTACATATCTCAATACTCCGAACTCAGGCTGAAGTAAATAACTTCTCAGAAACTAATACTCTCCCCGGTTTTACATAATTTTCCCACTGGCCGCTGAGAAATCGGTAGTACCTTCTACTTCTCGAAATTAGTGGAAGGCATATGAGGGCCGAATACGGTTACATCTAACTATACAATTACAGTTTTTTTAATACATATCATTTACAATTATACAATCACAATACCCATCACAGTTCTACAGGGAATGGACCAAAATGTCTCATAGTTTGGCGACTTTTTGCGATTTCTCGCCAAATTCGGCAATAAAAGTTAGTCGCCAAAACCATCAACAGTTTAGTGGTATCTTGCCAGTTTAGCAAGATAGTCATTTTCTGAATGTTAAATAGACTTTTCCCTCTATTCTTACTTTTCTTGCAAAGTTACGCTTCTTTAGACTTTCATGTTACATTATATAAAATATACTACAATTTTACATATTTCATTGAAATTATTTACATTTATACAAAATCCGAAATAGTATGGTTAATATTTAGAAATTCTTTTACATTAGATCCTTTCGTATGTATTATCACTTTCCAGTTCCGTCTTTTGGGCGGATTGCACTGATGGATGACATTAACAATAAAGTCATGATGGAAAATAGCAACAAGAACTTTGAGTATTGAAACAATTCAGATAAAGAGGAAAAAATTATTAACAACACATTCAACAGTTCCAGAAACTAATGCGCCATGCATTAATGTGACGGAAGAAAAGAGTTAGGCCCGGCCAACCGGGCGACGATTAAACGTGTGATGAACGAGCGTTTTAAACGCTTCCGCCACAAGAGTTAACGTAAATACGATCCAGTTTTCCTCAGAAACAATTTTGCGATGGCATCCTGGCAAAGGTATTTTTCTACACATTTAATTATGATCCATGAATGGCATGAACTCCACAAGAATTTTATGTGCAGTATGTTTTTAAGTATATACTGCGTCGAAGCATTCGAGAATTATCTTTTATTGGAAAGGAGCTTCATGAAAAACTAGCACATAATTTCGTATATAAATAGGTCTTAATTTAAATGATTAAGTATATAAAAATTATCTGCCTAAAGGAAAGCTGCATTTCTAAGAGAAACTGGCTCGCATTTATGGTACGTATGGGAAAATCACTAGTGTACTAAATTGGATTAGAATCCCTTTTCGCAGTGGTTTTAAGGCGGGCCGAACTATCCTATTTACTGGGCCTCCGATGAGCCATTGTACGTAAGGGAGACTACGAAAGTACTCTTGCAGGTAATGCATTTTTTCGCTGGAATCAGACTTCGATGCACAAATACTAGTTTAAGTTTTTTAACCGAACGACCGCGCTGTTGAGACCGTATATAGTGGATTTATCGACCTAATATTTATTTTCATAGGAAAATATTTTAAAATCAAGGAAACTAATATAAAAAAAAATAGTTTAAATAAAATCTAAACATGCTCAAGTCGATAGAATAAATATAACTTGTTTCTAAATTCACGCATATTCATAAAATTTATGATGGGAGTGGCAAGCGACTATCAAGAAGACAGAAAAGAAGAATTTTACGAAGGAAAAGGAACTTCGACTGTAAAGCTATAGGAACATTAAAAAAATATTTTTGTAATGGTTTTGGTTTGGTTTTATTAGATTATGGCAAAGCACTCGAGGGCTATCTGCCTTAAGGGAGGACGTTTTAGGGGAAACTGGCTCGTATACACGTTGCACATGGGAAAAGCCACGAAAGCGCCCATGCGGCCAGCCCGTTTGCGGGATTCGAACCTCTGACCTAACTACCAGTGTTCAGCGACGTTACCACTCGGCCGCTGGTGGGCCCATTTTTTTAATGTGTCTTTGCTATTTATGTACTATAGGATATGGGGTTACCTCGTTTATGTTAAGCAGAATATTGGAAAGAGGCATTTGACTGAAATAATCATACATAAAAGTAGAATTTCTTTTTCAAATTTTATGAATTTCATGTTTTCATTCCCGAATTAATGAAATTATGCAAAAGCCATCCGAGTTTCTCATTTCAGTGAGCCTTTGATTTGTTCGTTTCAGAATGACTTCTTTATTAAGACGAAGGAATTCACATCAAGTAATTTCAGCTCATAAATCCTGGAGGTAAACGAAATGCATTGCAGAAATATGCAATATAATGCTGCGTAATGACGTCGTATTATTCATTCATTATTATGACGTCGTAATATTCATTCAGCTTCATCTGTGGATTACAACTTAAAGTCATCACAATCAACTCTGCTGTCGCCTACCGCACCAAAAACAGTTCAACGTGTAGTACGGGGATAATGCTTCGAATTTTTAGTATTACAGCTGGAAACAAATTTCAGAGTTATAATCGAACTGCAAAGGTCAGAGTTGCTGCATTAATCCTACCATTGCTGCCAAATTAATCCACGTTGCGCACATATTCATATGATGTATGCATGGAGGTAAGAAAGGAAGGAGTGGCCAACCGGAACTAGAAGTGAAGCATTGCTTTGAAGCTTCGGTCACCAGATGGGGTGTTCTATGTTTACATTCAGAAGCTGGCTTGACAGTGTTCCGATAGTATTTCGACACACGACAGTTCCATACAAATCGAAAAAGGGACACTTTCACATGAAAGAAACATTCATAGTGTGATTAGATAATAGCAATTTATATAGTTTAGTGACATTTACGCAAAAATCTCATCTTGGTTATTTTTCGATAACTAACAACAGCGATTTTGATTATGAATTTGTTTTATAAAATTCTAAGCTGTTGAACTACAAACATAAGTTTTAACAAAAAATTTTATGCTTAAAGAATGAAAACTACCTTACGGTGCCTTTTAAATTGTATAAGTCTTTCGATACCCTTCATAGAGTATTCGCTACTTTTATTTTATGTTCCAAACGCCAAAGTGTTTTAAATAAAATAAATTTTTTTTCACATCCATATAGTATTGTAACATGTACCTTTTAAAATTTTTTAGAGGAGAGGCTTTACTGTTGCTCATTTTAAACCCATCATTTTAATTTTATACATCTGAAAAATAATCCCTTTGGGCTTACACGTTTTACTTATTTGGGTTAATTAAAAATAAAATATAGTGAATGCACAGAAATTAAAGATTTGCACATGCCGGAAATGAAAAATAGGAAATATGTATGGGTATTTATGCATGTGCTTGCAAAAAGCATTAATCTGCCTTTAACAAAATACATAAATATTTATTAAATTATTTATAAATGTATTTGAAATGAAGAATTTATTCATTTATGAACAACTGTGAAGAAATCTAATTATTAAATGTATTTAATCTAACTATTTAAGCAAGAATTGTTCGTACTGGAAAGCAATCTGTTAAAAGGCATTGTAAAGCAAATGCTATGAGATGCGTACTTAAGAAACTAATAAAGAGTTTTGGAATATGTATTGTTGAAATTAAGGCTAAAAAAAAATCTGATAAGTATAATTAAAAGAATTATTCCCCTTACATTTTATAATAACTCAGTTACAGGTTTTAAATAATACTTTAAAAAAATCCTTATTTTATTCCCTTTCAGAAATGTTCAGAGAAAGTTAAGTACTATTTAAAGTATTTCGTTAATTTCTAATAATTCTCTAATTTAAAATGAACCGAATAGAGCATTAATTATAAATTGACTTATATTTTTCGATTTAAAAGATGCCTCAGAAGCCAAAAAAATCATGTCGTATTTTAGGAAGAAACTCTATAAATAGAAAAGAATTAATGCATAATTTTAATATTAATAATACAATAAACTTTGATCTTAATTTTTGTACCTTAACCGAATAAAATCGAATTACCTTAATTTTTTTTCTAATGTAATTAACGAAAACTTGTGAAAATATTTCATTCAAATTAAACCATTTTGAGAAAACTGTTCTGCGAAAAGTATAGCATTTAAATCCATTCAGAAGGAAATGTTTAAAAATATGTTGTTGAAAAAGAAAATATATACATTTATATGTATATTTACGACGTAATTACAAAATATTTACATCCGATCGCGTCAAAACCCATTGAAGATTAATGGTAAAGGACCCAATGTTTTGATCACCACGTAGGGATCGCCGGTGCTTCAGAGCAGGGTACGGGAGAAACCTGTTTAGGGCTACTTCCTACCTCCATGGATGTATGATTTGGTTGCTCGATGTAGAACAATCAGTTCCAGTGTGATCATATTTTGGACCCACCAGTGGTTAAGTAAATGAGTTAGTTTAGTGTGTATCCTTTAATTCTTAAAAAGAGCACGCTGTTGAACAGCAGTTTTTTAAAAATTACAGTGTGTTGAAATCTTTCGTAGAGGACACTGTAATAGCTCTAATCTAAGTGTAACGGAAGTTCAGTTATGCAAAGCCTTGAGTGGGCGATGTACATCTCAGAATATTGTAGGTGAGATGTATTAGATTGAACCGTGTCTTATAATTTATGTAAGGTTCATATTTAAGTGTTACGTTTAAAATGTGGAGCTATTTTCATGATTCTACTTCACAAAATGAATATAAGTTAGATTACATGTATTTGAAACTTGTATGCATTTGCATATAATGTTAAATATTGCATAAAATGTAAAATAATGAAATGCACATAATAAAAGATTTGAATTTCTCAGATTTAAGAACCGAAATGGTTCTATATTTCAGTTAAAGTTTATAAACAATTTAGTTTTTGAACAATTTCAGATTATTCAATTATTCCAAATTATTCAATTTTGGTTACTCTACGCAGATTGCGTTATAATATATTTCCGAGTATGATCAGGAAGTAAATTATGTTAAGTGATTATTGACTGATATTAATGACTGATAAAAATTGAACATTGGTACAGTTAATGCTGAAAGCAAAATCAGCGTTTCAATATTTTAAGTTTCACTTATCGTGTTACGAATAGCGCTGGTATTTGTGTGTGTGTATTTAATTATGGCAAAGCACACGAGGGCTATCTGCCTAAGGGGAAGGATGCCTTCGTGGAGGACTTTCTAAGGAAAAATGGCCCGCATACATGTTACACATGGGGAAAACGACGAAAACGCCCATGCAGCCAGCCCGTTCGCGGGATTCGAACCTCGGACCGAACTACCAGTGTTCAGCGACTTTACCGCTTGGCCGCTGGTGGGCGCGCTGGTATTTGTAAATGTATGAATTTACTTACACGTTTATTTTTTGTCTTAAGAGATAAATAGAAAAAACATCCAGTACAAATAATTTGCAAAAATAGTGCTAAATAAGTTTTTTATGAAATTTCGAAAAAACTGAAATTAGAAGAAACAAACTTCTCTACATTCGCAAACCTGATTAATTCACAATTAATATTAGAATTAAGCTTTTTTCGTCTATTTTCTTGTTCTATTGTGTTGTGTCGTCTCACAGTTCAAGCAAATGATATCATATTTTTCTATACATGTTCTGTTTTAGAGGAAAAAAGTACTTTTTTATGGCTTATTACTGCTTTTTGATTGAAATATACTGAAAAATAGCCGTTTCTTTTATATCGGATTCATACGATTTTTTAACTTCAATTTAATTTCATTTCATTCTAGACAATAAAATATCATCAATCATTCTAAAAAACTCATTCTAAATCATTCTACAGAATAAAACATATCCATGCTAAATTTTGCCTGTATCTTCCACCTCTTATTCAAATACAATTAGTCACAAAAGTCTGCGTACAGACTAAATTTTGAATTAAAAAAACACTTAAAGCATAGAAAAATGTATTTTAATCATTGCATTTTTTTTCTTCTATTAGCTAAAATTGTAAGCTTAAATAAAAAGTAAATAATATCAGTGTAATACTTTTTACATTTTTTCAAAAATATATTTTGTCAAAAAAACTCAGAAATTCCCTCCAATAAGTCTGCGTACACTTTCAAAAAAAGCAAAATATAAGTTTTTTACATTACTTCAATACTTTGTAGGATATCCTTTATTCTTCAAAACAGCTTGCAGACGTCTGGGCATTGACTGAACTAGTTTTTCAGTGTCATCCGACGTAAATTTCGCCCATTCTTCCTGCAATTTACTAATTAGCTTATTTCGCGACGTAATATTGTGTTTTCGAATTCGTTTCTCCAATTTTGCCCACAAATGTTCGATTGGATTGAGGTCTGGTGACTGTGGAGGAGTACGCAACTGTCTTGGAGTGTGGTAGAGGAGATATTCCTTCACAATTTTAGCTGTATGTTTCGGGTCGTTGTCTTGTTGGAAAATAAAGGTATTAGAAAGGTTTAAATTTCGGGCACTGTCTCGTAGATTTTTCTTCAGAATATCCAGATAAACATACTTATCCATGACTTTATCAATAATGTGAAAATTTCCAACTCCTTTCGACGACATACACCCCCATACCATCACACCGCCAACTCCATGTTTGACAGTTGGATTTAAATTTCTCAGATTCAGTTCTGTTCCTGGTTTTCTCCATACAATAGGGTGGCCATTAACTTTAAATATTGTAAATTTACTTTCATCTGACCAAATTACATTGTTCCAGAAGTCCTGCGAAGAGTTTAAATATGTTTTGGCAAAAGCAATTCTTTTCTTTCTATTTGTCTCGGAAATGTATGGCTTAGACCTAGGTTTGCGTCCATGATAATCGGACTTTCGCAGCACTTTTCGTACAGTTTCAGGAGAAATTTCCTTGTTGCTAGTTAAAAAAAATGTCTTTTGCAATGCTTGCAGCAGAAAGTTTAGGATTTTGTTTAATTCGTAAAAGAATTTTTCTTTCTTCTCTCTGCGTCAGCTTTTTCGGTCTCCCACATCTTGGTTTTACAGCAAGACTACCAGTGTCAAGACAGTTTTGAATAACTCTTTGCACACTAGAAAATGGTTTTCCAATAGTTTTACCAATATAACGAAGAGTTTTACCTTCATCTCTCAATTTGATAATTAGTTGTCTCGTAACTAAAAGAATTTCTTTATTGGTTGTCATTTTCGTCAAAGAAAATAGAAATAGCAACTTCTAACCAACGTGAAAGTTGCTTCGGAAGTCAATGACCTTGAAAGTGTAACCTTCTTTGCATTTTCAAGTTTGATGTTTAAAAGTTAGATAAGAAATCCTCCGCCTCCTTCGCGTCGTACGCAAACTTTATTGGCTTTGATTTCTGGCCACTTATCTTTTAAAAATTAGTGTGCATAAATTATTAGATATGAAAATATTACAGTTAAATAATTTCAAAGTCCCTTATTGAAACTAAATATTAAAAAAATAAAACTTTAAGAAACTACCCTTTTCGCACCTTAAAATTTGGATTTGATATTACTTTTCTTGATGTAGGCAGAATATTGACTAACTGTATATCCATTTTATGTAATTTTATCCATTTTTTAACTAGCAGATAAATCAAGACCTCTAAAGACAGCTATGAAAGCATGTATATAATTTATTGTTGGATTGTGCATTAGCACTGAAGGCGTAATGAGTAAGTTTCCTCAAGCACAGAATTAAAGAATCATAAGTCAAAAATTTTAACTACGAAATCTTTAATAAAATAGGATAATTCTGCTTAACTTAAGCATAACAATAAAGTAATAATCTTCACAGACATTAAAATTGAAGTATTCAAAAGAATAACTTACATTGAATCATCATCAGTACTAAATATCACCAGGCTTACCTATTTTAGGCAATAAGAAAAAAGAAACAGGAATATACTTTGACACCGCACCTGAAAAAGAAGAAAGTACTAACTTGATTAGACCTTTGGCCAGGGGTTAGTGCAACATATTCAGCTTCTGCTGAGGATAAAGAAACACAAGTTTGTTTTCTTGAAAACCACGATATACACATTTTTACTAATAAAATAACACTTCCTGATGTAGATTTTCTATCTTCAATATCTTGTCCCCAATCAGCATCTGAATAAACTGTAATATTAGGTTCTTCACTCGACGAAATTTGCAAGGATAGGTTCTGTGTCGTGTTTAAGTATCTAATGATTCTTTTAACAGCACTCCAGTCCTTTTCACGTGGATTATTACACCTTCTGCTGAGTATGTGAGTTGAAGCTGTGATATCTGGTCTTGTGATAGACGATATATACAAGAGACTTCCAATAGCTTGGCGAAATTTATCATTTGAAGTTAGGAGATTTTCTTCCTTGTTTAGGTTATAATAGTTTGTTTCCATTGGTGTGCTAGCGAGTTTCGCTTCTTCAAGTTGGAATTGCTTGACAAGTTGATTTATTTTATTTTTCTGTGATAAGAGATAACTTCCATCTTCCTTGCGATTTATTTCCATGCCTAAGAAATATTTAGCTTCACCAAGATGCGTTATTTGGTAACGTTTCTTTAAATTATTTATTGTTTGAAGAATTAGTCCTTCTTCTGTAGAACTTATTAGGATGTCATCAACATACACTATTAAATTAATTCTTTTATCACGAACCACTTTTGTGAAAAGACACGGATCTGCTTTGCTTTGATTGAACCCAAGATTCTTCAATGTATTTTTAATTTCTGCATTCCAGCACCTAGCTGCTTGTTTGAGACCATAAATCGACTTCTGTAATTTACAAACTTTATGTCTTTCTTCCGGAATCACGAATCCTTCTGGTTGTTCCACATATATTTCTTCATTTAAGTTGCCATACAAAAAGGCTGTTTTAACATCTAGTTGATGTACCTTGGCATTATTATACGCTGCCCATGCTAAGAAAGCTCTTATCGTAGTGTGTTTCACTACTGGTGAAAATGTTTCATCATAATCACTGCCGTATTTTTGAGTAAATACTTTGGCTACTAAGCGTGCTTTGAATTTTATATTTTTACCAGTTTCATCATATTTTGTCTTAAACACCCATTTGCTGCCTACTGCATGTTTTCCTGGTGGTAATTCTGTAAGTGTGTAGGTTTCATTTTCTTTTAGAGAATGTATTTCTTCTTGCATAGCCTTGATCCAAGCTTCTTATTCACATTTTGGTAAGTTTAGAATTTTTTCAAAGCTTTCTGAATCTTTATTTTTAGGTAAGATTGATTCTTCGTCTTCTGCTTTATAAGAGAATCTTTCCGGTGGGACCCCTTTGGTTGATCTGCTCGAAGCTCTTCTTTCTACATTTTCTTCACATGTAATTAACTCTTCAGAACTTTTTTAATCTTCTGTAAAATCATCGCCAAGAGATGTTTCTTCATTATTTTCTTCATCTTCTTGCGAGTTATTGAAGTGAATTAATTCTAAATTTTCAGCATTATTTTCTGCATGCTTGTCAGATAAAGACGCGTTTTCTGAAAATTTAACAGTTCTACTTATTATTATATTCCTTCCACCTACATAACTCCTGTATCCCTTACTTAGTAAATCGTATCCTACGAATATTCCTTCTTCAGGTCTGTTGTCGAATTTACGCCGTTTTTGTTTGTTCACGTAATAAAATGCTTTACAGCCAAATACTCGTAAGTGACTTAAGTTTGGTTTTCTACCATTCCACAGTTCATATGGTGTTCTATCTGTGGCTTTAGTTGGTAACCTATTTTGAAGATATGCGGCAGTAGCAGCTGCTTCAGCCCAGAATCCTTTCGGTAATTTAGAGTTTATTAGCATAGCTTTTGTCATTTCTATTAAAGAGCGATTTTTCCTTTCTGCGACGCCGTTCTGTGCCGGACAATAAGGAACCGAAGTTTCATGGAAAATACCAAGTTTCTTTAAATAATTTTCAGTGATTTTGTTACAGTATTCTGTACCGTTGTCGGATCTGAGAACCTTTATTTTCTTTCTAAATTTATTTGTTGTCGATGCAACATACTGTTTAAGTTTGTCGAATACTTCATCTTTTGAAGTAATAAAATAAATTTGAGTATAACGCGAATAGTCATCAATGAAAGTTACGAATATCTTTTCCCTCCTAAGCTGTTGACTTCAATTGGCCCACACACATCTGTGTGCACTAAATCCAGTGGATTTTTAGATCTATAGCTATTTTGGGATAAGGTGTTTCAGTTAGTTTCGCTTTTACACAAGTAGAACATTCCACATTATGAGTGCATTTGCCAAGTTTAATGCTGTCTGCCAAATCATTTTTCTCAAGTGTTTTTATGGCATCTATATTTTTGTGGCCTAATCTTTGATGCCATTTTAGTATACAGTTCGTATTAGAACATGAAATATCATTAGCTAAGTATGCTTTCTCGTCAGTTGAGTTTACGGTCAATTTATATAAACCCTGCTGAGCGTTGCCGTCGGCTACGAGTATATTGTTACGCTTTATGTAACACTTATTACTATCAAATGTAACAATGCAACCTTTACTGGTAACAGATTGAACAGAAAGTAAATTACTATCTAAACCTGGTACATACAATACATTTTATAACTTTATTTGTGTAACCTGACCCTTTAAATTTTGAATTTTAAAATAACCTTCACCAATACCATAAGAATTTAATTTAGCACCATTGGCTACAGTTACTATTTGTTTATTAAAGTCATTTAACCGAGAGAAAAAATTCTTATCACTCGTCATACGAGTTGAGGCTCCTGAGTCGATAACCCATTCTTGCGTATGCATGTTTTCATGTTTATTTTCCACTTTTAGAACTTCATTAAACTGAATCTGCGAATTTTCAGTTTCAATACTTTTAAGATACTTATTTTCTTTAAGTTTTGTTATGTTTTCTACTTTTTACGTATTTGCTATTTGGCATGCATTACTTTTATAATTTTGAGAATAATTTCTTACTTTACTGTTATTTACATCTATTTTCGGGGAAGTTCTAGCATTGCGTTTTAAATTAAAACAGTCATTTATCGTATGGTTATTTCTCTTACAATAAGTACAATATCGTGATTTATTTTCGCTTTTACTTTTTTAAAGCAACTGAATCGTATTTTTGAACTTTCTTAATTTCCACACGTCTACAATACTCATCTATTAGTTTGTTTTTAACATATTCTAACGACAATTCAGCTTCCGATTTACTTTCTATTGCAGTTATTAAGGAGTTGTATGAATTTGGTAAAGAACATAGTAATATTGCTATTAAGTTATTTTCTTTAATTTCTTCACCTATAACGCAGCTTTTCAGCCAATTCTAGTACTCCTTTGATATGTTCCTGCATTTTAGAACTTTCATTATATCTAATGGAATATAGTTTTCTAAGAAGAAATAACTTATTTGTTAAATTTACACGTTCATGGACACATTTTAACTTTTGCCAAACTTCTTTTGCAGATTTATTATGTAAAACATGGATAATTTGCGAATCCGAAATGTTTAGACACATTAAAGCTTTAGCTTTACGATCGTTCTTTAGCCAAATATCAGAAACAATTTCCGATTTTTCTTCGAATACAACATCATCTAAACCTTCTTTTATTAGAATTTGTTCTATTTTAAATTTCCACACTGAATAATTTTCATCTGTTAATTTTTCTATACAAATTGATTCTTTTAGAATAGACATTATTATTTGTTACAATTATTCTTTTAAACTTTGTAACTAGTATTTTCAACAAAGAGTTTTAACACTTTATGCCCCTGGAATCTTACAACATTACAAAATTTCAATTTATCAGTCTCATAATCTTTTGTTGGATTGTGCATTAGCACTGAAGGCGTAATGAGTACGTTTCCTCAAGCACAGAATTAAAGAATCATAAGTCAAAAATTTTAACTACGAAATCTTTATTTAATAAAATAGGATAATTCTGCTTAACTTAAGCATAACAATAAAGTAATAATCTTTACAGACATTAAAATTGAAGTATCAAAAGAATAACTTACATAGAATCATCATCAGTACTAAATATCACCAGGCTAACCTATTTTAGGCAATAAGAAAAGAGAAACAGGAATATACTTTGACACCGCACCTGAAAAAGAAGAAAGTACTAACTTGATTAGACCTTTGGCCAGGTACAAGTAGCTAGGGTGAAAATCAAATATACTGCATTGCACACGAACTGTACTTTCTCTCGCCAATATATATCTTGGCTTACGTTCGTTTCGTATGCCTTTCGAGTTTCATTATGCAAAATACCTAAATTTATGCTAACATTTATTAATCGATTTACTGCTTTTTTATCACATCTTTATGAATTTTTACAGATATGTTTATATGCTTATTTTACTGAAGATGTATTCTTTATCATTGTGTAAAGCTCTAATCTAATGTTAAAGCCAGGGCTTAATTTTTAAAGTTAGACGTGCTGGTTCTTTATAGAATGCCAGATGGAACAGAAACAGAAATAGATAATAGATAAAGTTATAAATAATGAATAATGATATAAAATATAACGGGGAAATATTAATGAATTATGTTAATAAAAGTAAATAATACATCAAAATTTCAAAAAAAAAATTAACGAAAATGAGTAATTATAAATTAATATATGAATAAAAACATTAAATTAAATGATTAAATAAATGAAAAATAAGTAAGTTCATAATAACAAGGCATGATGCAGGGGATGAGAAAAGGCAAGTTTTCTTTCTTTCTTTTCTCTCTCTTCCTCCCCCCTTCCAAAATACGTTGTGTAGGATATACCACTAAGGCTGGACTGATATTATACTCACAAGAAGGTGGAAAGACTAAGTAACGAAGCCTTACACAAGATTTAAACTCTCAACTTGTAGCTCAGAGTAACAGTGAGCCTCCGCTAACCGCTATATAATCCAGGGGAACGATAAAACAAATAATAACTTTATTGGTATTTTTCGCACTGAGATACAAATTCATTTTAATTTTTGGTTTTACGCATTTAGACACTTTCATCACATAAATATAATCTATAAAAATTCCTCTTCCTGATGGGTTCGCGTTTTGACAATGGGAATTTTCTTCCTCAGCTGCTGAATTTTATCATGCATTTTGCTCTTCCAAGGAAAACTGAGTCATTCGTTCTGTTCTTACCTGCTGTCCAACATACACTCTTAGATCCCCCCCCCCAAAAAAAAAAAAAAAAAACGACGCACCGAGAAGTATAAAGCAAATTGGACACAAATTGATATGTATACAGGTTTCGACGGAAAATGCAAAATGTTACATTTTGGCTGCCAGTGAATGAACGGTTGTCGCTACAGCTCATCTAATCTGCGCAACTGGCGGGATATTTAAGAGGAGAAATTATGATTGCAGGTCATAAATTCTTCACGAATTTCATTCCGTGTACTCAGGTAGACAGTAACTATGCCTCTCATACAGGTGCGCGAACGATATGCGCAGATGTCAGAATTTGAGAGAGGTCGAGCAGTTGGCCTCAAAGAAGCCGGTTGGTTTTATTGGCGAATAGCTCGACATTTGAGCAGGAGCGATGCCTCTGTGGCGTTCCGACAGATACTTCAACTTCTATTCATGAGATGGTGCCACGTGTAAAATCCAGTTCTTAATCGGAGCAGCAAAGTGACATCATTACTCACTCAGACTTCTCGTCAGACAACTGTACGCGACGGTAGCATGAACTGTGTTCCGAGCTCTGCGTTGATCTCTGCAATGTAATTTAAATTGTAATTTAGTACTTAATATATTCTTTTGTTATAGGAGATTGTCTACTCTTATTTTCTTTAATTATATCATGCATTAAGCACACACGACCACCAAAAGTGGTGACCTTTTGACTGAGCACGCTACTGACAATGGATTTTCAACGACCCTAAGCCACGTGCATCCAAGGCATTCTGAAGAACTGACTAAAAATAACAACGAATATGCACATTAAACGTATGCTACAACGTACACCTTCAATTATTTCTAGAAGTATTGATATATATTGCTTGTGTTTTTTTCAAAGTCGTGCATATCATCGCAAGGAACTTCAGCAAATCATCAATGGGATCTGTTCCGTTCCGCTGACTTCGCCAGTCGTGCAATAATTCTTCGATCATTCAACTTTTGTGACAAATGTGATACAATAGTGATTTTCGCTAAATGTGCTACATCAGTAATTTTTCTGCAACGTGCTACGGCAAAATTCTTCCCTCAGTGTTCGAAAGTAGTGAATTTTTTTCCCATGTGCTACAGGAGTGATTTCCTTTTTCCTTCGAAAGTGCCTTAGCAGTGTGAAGTGGTGATTTTGCAATACAAAATGAACGCATCATTTTTTTTCTCAAATAGGGGTTTCTTTCAAATGCATTTCTGTAAAATATTATTTGTGTGTGTAATTGCTGACCCTGTCTTATTTGTGTGTGTATCGTTACGTAAATTTTTTCTGCATGGTTAAAATATTTATTGTTATCATGGTAAAATATCAATAGTGTATCCTCATGCTACAATATTTATGCTGTTAAGTGTTTATTAATTAAAGTGAAAATTATCTATCAGTATGCCCGACGATATTCCACCAGAGCCACAAATCATACGCGTTGCGGTGAAGCCACCGCCTTTTTGGAAAAATAATCCTTCATTGTGGTTCGCTCAGATCGAAGCACAATTTTCTATCGCTCGCATTAGTGAGGATTCTCCAAAATTCAACCATGTAGTTGCAGCAATGGAGTCTGATATTCTGAATTCAGTGCATGACTTAATTCTCAAACCACCTGATTGTGATAAATACTCCAAACTGAAACAGCGGCTCATTAAAATCTATTCAGAAAGTGAATCTTCAAAAATACGTACTTTACTACAAGGACTTGAACTTGGAGATCAGCGACCTTCATACTTGCTGTTACGAATGCGTGATCTGGCAGGAAGCCATTTTAGTGACGACTTGTTGAAGTCACTATGGCTTTCGCGTCTCCCTAATAACATACAAATAATTCTTGCTGCTTCCAATGAAGATCTAACCCGTTTAGCAGCAATGGCTGACAAAATTAATGAATTTGTTACTCCAGCTTATGTCAGTGCTGCTAATGCTGCACCTTCCAGTTCATCCCTCGAACAACAAGTGGCTGAATTGACCAAAAAAGTATCTGAACTCTCTACAAGTCTTCATGCTTCACGGAGATACAATCGATCAAATCAGGGCCCACGTAATAAATTTCGTGCCCGAAGCAGGAGTCCATCTCGTCTTAATACTCGAACGCAGTACAAAGAACCCACAAGTGGCATATGTTTTTATCATATGAATTTTGGAGCTCAAGCTCGCAAGTGTGCCCCTCCATGCACTTTTGAACAAGCGGGAAACTAAATGGGCGGTCTTCTGCTGGCCAACAGAATGTCCGCCACATCGACAGAATAGTACTGGCTGATCGTTCAACTCAGTTATGTTTTCTAGTAGATACTGGAGCTGACATATCAGTGCTCCCAAGAACTAAAACAAATGCTCACCAACTTAATAAACTTGTACTGTATGCAGCCAATGGTACCCAAATTGCAACCTACGGCACCAAACTATTGACACTTGATTTAAATTTGCGCCGGACTTTCAACTGGCCTTTTATTATTGCGGATGTAACTCAAGCAATTATTGGTGTCGACTTCTTGACACATTTCCACCTTCTAGTGGATGTCAAGAATAATTGCTTAATTGATGCTACAACTCAGCTGACATCACAGGGCCAAGCTTCTCACATATCGAACGTACCTACCAACATAAGTGTTGTATCGGGCAGCACGCGGTTTCATCGGTTATTAGCAGAATTCCCTGACATTTTAAACCCATCCAAATCAGGGCAGCATACTCATCAGCCAGAAGTGTATCATCACATTGAAACACATGGCCCACCTGTATTTTCCAAGCCTCGTCGTCTTTCTCCAGAGATGCTAAAAGCTGCTCGCAAAGAATTTGAATTCATGCTAGCACAGGGAACCATTCGCCCATCTAAAAGTCCATGGACCAGTCCACTTCACATGGTTGAAAAGTCTAATGATGACTGGCGGCCTTGTGGAGATTATCGTCGACTTAATGCCGTCACAGTCCCTGACAGATATCCAGTCCCACATATCCAAGACTGTACCCATTTTTTTCATGGAACAAACATATTTTCTACCCTCGATCTTGCCAGAGCATATCATCAGATCCCAGTGCATGATGTGCCCAAGACCGCAGTGACTACACCATTTGGTCTCTTTGAGTACTTATATATGCCATTTGGCCTTCGCAATGCTGGCCAAACATTTCAGCGTTTCATACACCAAGTACTGTCTGGCCTCGATTTCTGCATCCCATATTTTGATGATATCCTGGTTGCATCTACAGATGCGGAAGAACATTTTCAACATCTGCGTCAGATTTTCACTCGCCTTAAAGATCATGGATTAAAACTAAATCCATCCAAATGTGTACTTGGTCAACCCTCAGTTTCCTTTCTTGGATGTCTTATCACCCAGAATGGAGTCAAACCTTTACCGGAAAGAGTCAAAGCAATTAACGACCTACCTCATCCCAAAACCATCTCTGAACTGAAGCATTTTCTAGCAATGTTAAATTTCTACCGACGCTTTCTGCCAAATGCCGCAAAAAACACAACCCTGCCTACATGAGTTTCTGAAGAATAGCAAAAAAAAAAAAAAAAAAAAAAAAAAAAAAAAAAAAAAAAAGATCAACGAGCTGTCCCTTGGACTGAATCTGCATCTGCAGCATTCGTGCAATGCAAACACGATCTGGAAAATGCAGCCACACTTTTTTATTACTCACCTAGTGATCAGCTCTCTATAATGGTAGATGCATCTGACACGGCCATAGGAGCAGTGCTTCAAGCCCATACCACTAAAGGACTTTCCCCAATGGCATTCTTCTCCAGAAAACTTACTACTGCAGAAAGTAAATACAGCACATATGACAGAGAGCTACTTGCTGTGTACTGTGCTGTTAAATACTTCCGGCACAACTTGGAAGGACACGACTTCATCATTTTCACCGATCGTCGACCATTAACCTTCGCTTTTAGAAAAAACTCTGACTCATGTTCTCCTCGTCAGCTTCGACATCTGGATTTCATCGCCCAGTTTAGTACAGATATCAGATATGTCTCTGGTACTGATAATTGTGTCGCTGATGCCTTGTCTCGGGTAAACAATATCAACCTCACTACCCCAGATTTCTCTGAAATTGCAAAAGCTCAATTGCATGATGAGGAACTCAAGAACCTAATCTCAAATCCACAAACCTCCCTTCAGTTACAACCGCTGCACATTGATCCAACGCTTGAAATTTACTGTGACATAAAGAACAATAGAATACGTCCCTATATTCCTGTCAATTTTAGACGTGAAGTGTTTAATGCCTTGCACAATTTGGAACATCCTGGAATCCGTGCCACCAAAAAGCTGATCGCAGACAGATTTGTCTGGCCAGCAATGAATCAAAACATCACAGAATGGACTCGTTCATGTATTAGATGTCAACGGTGTAAAGTATCCCGTCACACTCACAGCCCCATTCAACAATTTAACCTTCCAGCAAGACGCTTTGATCATGTGCACTTAGACTTGGTTGGCCCATTGCCTCCTTCAAATGGTTACACTTACCTCCTCACTTGTATTGATCGGTACACAAGATGGCCTGAAGCCATTTCTATTGAAAATATGTCCGCTGAAACTGTAGCTCGAGCATTCATCTCCCAGTGGCTTTCAAGATTTGGCATGGCTACCACCATCACTACTGACCAAGGCCGACAATTTCAATGTCACTTGTTCGCATTCCTCACCTCTCTTCTTGGCATTCGCCATATTCGCACAACACCATACCATCCATCTGGAAATGGGATGGTGAAACGCTTTCACCGATCTCTCAAACAAGGTCTGAAGTGCCACAGTAGCACACACTGGACAGAAGCCTTAGCCCTAGTCTTGCTTGGTCTTCGCACAGCATTCAAAGAAGACATTGGTAGCACTTGTGCTGAAATGTTATATGGTGCAACCCTCCATCTGCCAGGTGAATTCTTTCACCCAAAATCTACTCCAGTTATCGACCCTCCAACATTCCTTCAACGTTTACGTGAGACCATGAGCAATATTTCGCCAACGCCAGCATCTTCACATAACCAGAAAAGCTATTTTGTACATCCTGCGCTTGAGACATCTTCGCACGTATTCGTGCGCAACGATGCAATTAAGCCAACTTTAACACCTTCATTTGATGGTCCAAAGTTGTCAAACGAACACCGAAACATTTCACCATCATCTGCAATGGCAAACAATCAGTGATTGGAATCGATCGTCTCAAACCAGCATTTCTAATGCAAGATCCAACAACTTCCTCATCAACATCACTCCCGGAAGAAAGCTTACATCCCGTTAAAGAGCAACCTAAAACTACCAGATCTGGAAGAAAGGTTAAATTTAACCCAAAGTACTTATAATGTACCGATGGTACTTGGGGGGAGTACTGTGGCGTTCCGACAGATACTTCAACTTCTATTCACGAGATGGCGCCACGTGTAAAATCCAGTTCTTAATCGGAGCAGCAAAGCGACATCATTACTCACTCAGACTTCTCGTCAGACAACTGTACGCGACGGTAGCATGAACTGTGTTCCGAGCTCTGCGTTGATCTCCGCAATGTAATTTAAATTATAATTTAGTACTTAATATATTCTTTTGTTATAGGAGATTGTCTACTCTTATTTTCTTTAATTATATCATGCATTAAGCACACACGACCACTAAACCTCTATTAGACGATGTTGGCAGGAATGGGTGAACTACGGCCGCACACAGCGTCAAAAAGGAAGCGGCAGGCCTAGAAAAGCGGCAGAACGTGAAGACCGAGCAATCGTCAGAGCGGTACTCACAGCCCCAGATGCATCATTATCATCTGTTGCAAGTGTAACTGGTGCTTCAGTGACCGCAAGGACGCTCACAGAAAGGAGGCTGAGTTCATGTCGCCTCTTGCGCCGACTACCTTTGACCTCTGTACAACGTCAAGCTCTTTTGCAGTGGTGTCGGGCTCATTCACTCTGGAATGTCACTGATTGGAGTATGATAGTCTTCAGTGATGAGTCCAGCTTTGAACTGAGGCCAGATGACCAGAGAAGGTGAGTCTGGAGACGACCCGGACAGCGGTGTGATACCAACCTGACTGTCTTCCGGCAGACAGGCCGGCAACCAGGAGTGATGGTCTGGGGTGCCATTTAATTTCACAGTAGGACCCCTTTGGTTGTCATCCGTCGCAACCTTACAGCACAGCGGTACGTCGACGAAGTTCTAAGTCCGTTGTGTTGCCCTTCATGTCACGCCCCCTTGGGCTTACATTTCAGCAAGATAATGCCCGAACTACGCCGTGCATGTTTCTACTGCTTTCCTTTAGTGCTTACTGAACATTACCTTGGCCAGCAAGGTTGCCGGATCTCTCTCCTATTGAGTACGTTTGGAGCATTATGGGCAGGGCCCTCCAATCAGCTCGGGATGTTGACGATCTAATGCGCCAGTTGGACAGAATTTGGCACGATATCCTTCAGGAGGACATCTGCAACCTCTATCAATCGATGCCTAGCCGAATAACTGTAACTGCTTGCATAAGGGCCAGAGGTGGATAAACGCGTTACTGAATTTTTCACTTTGTGAAGGTCTATCACTTCAATAAATCATCCAATTTTTCTCAAACTTTTCAAAAAACAAACTCATTTGTTTTTCTATACATGTACATCACTTCTACCGATTTTCGTCTCATTCAGACAACTCTTTCTTGGTGCGTCGTTTTTTTTTTTTTTTTTTTTTTGTTTTTTTTTTTTGTTGTTGTTGTCTAAAGAGTATTTAAACCTGCAAAGTAAATTAAATCCTCCTTCCCAGAAACCAACAAAACCTTTCACCTGTATAGACTGATTAAAACTACAGATGTCTTATGAACAAATCAGGATAGTTGCCTAGAGCATTGGTCTTCAAACTTTGTCGAGTCACCGAACCCTTAGAACTTTAAGGTGTTTTCGGAGAACCCCTCTCCCATACTATCCTTAGAAAATGGAAAAAATATGGAAAACATTTGGTATGCTATTTCAGAAAAAGTCCGATTTTTTGTCAAAATACCTGTGTGAGAACAATGCTATATATAAATCTAATTACTTCTGTTTTGTGATGTAAATTTGTTCATATTGCTAATAAATTAAATATTCATTTTATAATTTAACAATTTAAAACTGATTAGTTAAGAACATTGTAACTATTATACTTAGCAGGTTATTGTACATATACCAAACATATGTCTTTTTCTGCCATATTTACTATTTTGACATCCATTGCTACAACTTGTCATTGTGTCTAACTTATTTTCAACTTGTGATATTATGCATAGAATTTCCACTTTTAATAGTTTGGTATTTATATTATAATCACCTTTCCTACGGATATCTATTTCCTTTTACAAAGTGCTTGTCGTATAGTGTTACCTCATGACTGCCTACTTGAGATTGCAATTAATGCCATATAGTATTTCCAAATTTACTGTTATTTTAAGCTTTACGAGTATTATTACCAAATTCCTATGTTATCAGTAATATTATTAGTAACTTAAGCAAGTAATGTTAATCACTGTGTTATTATACAGCTTGTTTCTCACTGTTAATGCTGCTGTTCTGCAGCAATCACAACAACTTACGTGGAAAGGACATCAGAATTTCACAAGCAGTTGTACAGATATAGACCCATCGCAATAACTGTACAGCTCCTTCTCTGTTTTGATGAAGAACAACTCGTACACCGTTGAGAGGGCTTCTGATCTAAGGTACGAGTCAGATACAACAGATCAACCTAAGGTACAACAGATTATTTATCCTGAATATAAAAACCATCTTCCACGTTCAAACACTTTATAGCATACTCAGACGTTACAAATGCGTTATTTCATTGATTTCGACTATACAAAAATACATCTTTGCATTTACGTGCTACAGTATGATAACAATATATGAGCAACCTTGTTAAGAATGAGATTATTCACAGAAATAAATCCATTAGAAGTCACATCACGATATGCACATTACACTAGATAATACCTTAGCCACCACATACTGTCATGACCCCGGGAAACAGATCCGAAGGTTTCCCCTTTTGATCCCCTACCACCAAACCTCTTGACAGAAAGTTACACTCATCACTATTTTAAGCGTCCTCATGGCGTACAGGCATTGTACGCTTACAAACATCCGTATCTTCCCCTGCATTCGAATTCGGGCCCAGCAGCAACAACTCAGGAACGCTAACCGTTATACCGATCAGAGAGGGTACGCATTAAGAAGGCAGTTGTGATCTAAATGAAATACAATCAGAATGGCTTTTTCACACTTAAGATCTCGAGGACCTTGAGTTCTGATAGTCGTAGGTTGTTGTCAATCCGAGATAAAAATCAACGTCATGCTTCGTCAGTGCTTTCTTCACCTCTTTCAGCGGTCAAAAATCAAGAACGAGCATACATAGGTACAGAGTGATTTAAAAAAAAAAAAAAAGAAAAAGAAAACCGAGAAATTTTGAAAATTAAATAATTTTATGAAAACAAATTGTTTAAAAAATGATATATCTCATTTAATAGTAAAAATTATGTCATTTAAGAATAAATACAGTGCAATTTTTTTTTTTTTTTTTTTTTTTTTAAGATGACATCTTGCACGTGAGCTCCTTCTCTACGTAAACATTCCTACAGTCTTTTCGTTACACATTTCGTCGTTTGACGAAACATCTCAACTGAAAATTTGATCGATTGCTTCTCGGATTTTGGCTTTCAATTCTTCCATTGTAGCAGGTGAACTAAGGAACACTTTGTCTTTAATATGACCCACAAAAAGAAATCACAAGCTGACAAATCAGCGGATCTGGGAGGCCACTGAATGTCACCGTTATTCGAAATTACACGTTTTGTAAACATTTAGCGTACGGCAGCCATCGACATTCGTGCTGTGTGGGACCATTGATCCATCTTTTTGAACCCAGACAGTGTCAATAATGTGTGGATATCTCTGTAGTTTTTGCATAACAAAAATTTGAAGCATGGCGGCGTAACGATTCGATGTGGTTGTAATCGCATGGCTATTCTCGTCCTCAAAAAAATAAGGGCCCATCATATTGTGTCATGACATAGCATATCCCCACAGTTTGGTGTGCAATGGATGCTCCATAGGATTATCATGTGCCCAATATCTAAAATTTTATTTGTTAATAAATCCACTAATGTGGAAATGGGCTTCGTCTGACATCCACAGCTTGTTAATAAACTCCTCGTTCTTGTTTATCTTTCGAAGCATTAATTCAGTCGACGCATAACATTATCATTGGATTTCAGTTCCTAGACGATCTGCAACTTGTATGGATGGCACTGCAAGTCCTATAATAATATTCTTCGAACACTTAAACTATGCAATTGTAAAAATACTGTTGCATAAAATACTGTACGTAATACGTCTTCAAAGAATACGTTTGCAATATGACTTGAAACATTCGCCAAGAATGCAAATACCTCCCCCCCCAAAAAAAAATTTAAATATTAGATAAAAATTAGTACTCTATAGAAAACAGATTTAAAAAATATTTTATGGAACTTAATCAGAAAAAAAATTGTGTGTATTTTTGTTAGAATAGCAACCCGTAATTCACGTTTGTTGTCCTTTGGAAATTAGAGGGCCAAACTCAGATGAAAATTTATTTTCGTGATAAATGACTACCCCAAAGAAATAAGGCCATTAAAGCAATTATCTCGCTCTTCGTTTAGATGCTCTAAATTGCCAAGACAGAGAGATCTAATTAATAATGAATTAGTTGAGCTTCATAATTCGAATAACGTGAGTGGGGGTTTTCCCATATTTTCGCTTCCGTGCAGCAGTTTAATTATCTTTTATTTTAGATGTGATTAAAGATAAATTAATTCAATTTTTTCGTTACTCAGTTTTGCACGGAGATGTAACATTGCACCAAATGTTTATAATTATCGTATAGAAACAATTGCTAAGCAAATCATTATTTAATTAGGTCCCTAATATAGCTGAGAAAGCGTGCGGCAAATTAATTACCAGAATGAAAATGGGTGATCTCGATTGCATAAGTTTCTCGGGCCAATAGGTTTTGGAGGGCTAGATTAAATGCTACAGAACCGATTTAACTTATGTTCTACATTACCAAAGAAGAATTTGAAAGTTTTATGCACTCTCCTATTATTCATTCAAGCATTTTTCTGAATGTTGTTTCAAGCACGCACAAAATATGCACAGTATTTATCACACACATGCTATTGAAACAATAGTTATACACAAAGCAGAAATACAAGACAGCTATCATTTTGAATCCCAACCGGTTGCAGAAATTGGCAGCTAAGAAGCAAGAAATTGCTATAATATTCTGAAGGACATTTTTTAAGAAAGTTTAAAGCGATAAAAATGTATAAATCTTTATTCCATCTGTGTATCCAGCAGTGTAATTTTCTTATGCAGTTTTCTGTACAAAGAATAAATACGAAAATATATAAAGTTTTCATTTAAAAAGAAAGGTAAATTCTGAGTTAAGTGATCTTTAAATATTGTGTGTGTGGGGGGGGGGGTGAGAATTCTGACTGAAATAAGAAAATATAAAAATTTTTCTGGTCTTTATTGTTTTTAGTTTAATTTTACTGTTACTGTTTTTTTGCCTAGGGTTGCCTAAGTTAGTCTTATTATTAGAAATATGAATTGAATTTAAACCAATTTTTAATTAGAATCTTTTAAATTTAAATATTTTCTCCCTATGCACTAAAAGAAAAATATTTGATAAAGTCAGTATTTTATAAAATACTGTGTAAGCATGGTTAACCCAGAACTTCAGAGTTGCCGTCGTTTCAAATCTGCATTCGTTAATATTCATATTTCCTTACAGACGACGGAATTTTCCGGGTTCAGCATTTTATTAATGGGATCAAACTTCAAAAGTTTTGAAGTCAAAAAGCATTTCAAAGACTACCATCACCTTTGCATTTCCGTGTATAAGAAAACAAAAATTTGGGCTTTTGATGTATATTGAAAGAGTCCTTGGGTGCCATTTTGATCTTTGGCCTGAGTCAGGATTTGAATATCTCACGTTTTTTTTTTTTTTTTTTTCCATTTCCTCGTATTAAGGATAGGACCTTCTTTTGCATTAGTATATTTATTATCTCTCGATTTAAATTTTTATTTGCTTCAAGGAATTCAAGAAGTTCAAGGAATTAGTTGCAGTTTGTAGAGTCTGTTTCTGTTTGGAAGCATAAATTAACGAGCTCTAAAAGACTGTATGAGGAATTATCTAAAGGTACAAAAGAAAGGTCATAACAAGGATATAAAGAACCCTTTATTCATTCAATACAATCTAACAGATGGCTCGACTTGGGCTCACACAAAGCCAACACTCGGGTTTCACTCAACCAGGTAACGATGAACTTAAAGTAAAATATAGTACATCTAGCCTAACGCTTCACGGGATAATTTAATGCGCAGGAAGGCTATGACTCGTAGAAGTCGGTAGAAAACCTATCTAATGGCTAAAAGCACTTATTGCTACAGCACTCTAATCGCTAGTGATTTAGAACAACAACGGGGCCTCCAAGCAGGCATAACACGCTCTAAGATCACCTTCCCTTAAATAGTACCACATTTGAATATATGAGCTAGCTTATTAACATTCTGGCAAGAAAGCGTGGGTGAAAACGAGACTGAAAGGAAAGTTGCTTTAACTAAAAATTAACTGTTAGTAAAATTAAATTAATCTCCATAAGTTCTCCGCTTGATTGTTGAAGAAAATAAACGGAATCTGTTTCTCATCAGAATTTCATTCACGTATATCAGGAATTTTATTTGAACTCAATGGGACTTCCAGAGTTTCTTTAGGATGTGTGATTGTTAACCCAGAGACATTTTCATCCAAAGAATTTCAGTGCTAATTAAATTTTTTTTCTCCTGAAGTATTTTAATTCTTAGCGATATATATTTATCACTGGTACTGAGAGAAGCCAAGGGTCAAAGACACTAAACATTGGTATATTTAATACGAGCTAGTGTTAAACTTGCAAAATAAGCTATTCATGTTATACTGAAAGCGAAGGGTTTACTAAAGAAAAATTCAGATAATTATAAGTATAGGTTGCTTCAAAAATATATGATTGAAATAATCATATGCTGTTGTAGTGATAGTCACTACGGTCAGACACAATGCGTGCTGCATGGGGTTGGAATACCAGTGTAAAAATTATTTATTAATTAAAAAAAAATATTAGTACTGGTTCTAGAAGATTCAACTCTCTCTGCATAGTCCCAATATATGGACTTCCTGGTAGCGTGAAACTTGGTATCATTCTTTCGTATTTTTTATTTATAATGCAACAGATGAAGCAGTTTCAGTGAATGTAAGGTACACTGTTATGCTTCAAATGCTTCTTCGAGATGGCATATGCTATTGCTAGCTATGAGTTGGTATTTCAGCAGGATTGGGCAACTGCTGAGATCATTATGGCTATTTTGTGAAAGTTACTTTCAAGCCTGTTGATATCTCTTTGAGAGGATATTAACTGTTTCGGCCTAATCGCTTAGCCGTAAACGGTTTTCATTTTGACTATCTCAAAGAGACAGGTCCTTATACCACTGTTGAATTAAGAGATCAAGGAGTATGTTTCAGGAGTATGTGCAGCAAAATTTCCAGGCGATGCTTCACATCCTTGGCATCGCAAGAACAATTATGTATTTACCAGCAGAGTAACTGTGTTGTGTGATCTTCATAATAAGACATGAAACTATCTATGCAAAGTAGAGAAATTCTGCAGTAAATGAACTGAGAAACTACCACTTTATTAGCGTTCTATTTCGCTTTAAAAACCGTCATTTGTTTTCGACGTTAATCTACGTAAGAAAAATTATGCATATATGTATTTAACAGTAAGCATTAAAAAATATATTTAGTATATCACTTTAATTAGGCAACTCATACCAACAAATGAAAATGAGGGGTATAAAATATAGTACTTAGCACATAAGTAAATTCAAAATAATCATATGTGTATACACTGAACTCTCGTTTATTTGAGATAATTAAGACACTGGTATGAAAGGATAAATGGGAAACAGAATAATGCAAACATGCCGCCCTCGCAAAATTAATGCATAGTCAAAATAAGAAAGAAATTCTTCAGAAGATTTCAAATGAACATAATTCTGTGCACTGTTTAATAAAATGCTAGCCATATTTATTTTAAGTTTTCTAATCACGCTTGAAAACTGGTATACTATAGGCAGTGAATTGTATAGACAAAGTGTGAATTATTCTCTGTCCTACTGTTTCCCTTAAATTCACTGCATCAAAAATGTTTCATTCTGAAGGAAACCTTATAATGTTTATCCCCTTTCCTGCTTTTGTGTTTTCTTTTCTTTTTTTTTTTCCAACCTCTTTAATATCTCAAATGATTTCAGTGAAGCCCAACACTGTTTGGAGAAACCTCTCACTTTATGGCAATTTGAATTAACATTTTTCTTCATCCATGAATTAGCTTCTAAATACACAAATCTTAGCAATGAGATTCATTACAATAAAAATGGTGATTTTAGTTCAAAGATTTTTTTTATCTAATGATACCTGAGCAATGTTTGAGGGATTCGTTGACCAAATAATCAGGATTACAATGTGGATGTGTACACAAAAATTTACATCGCACCCGTTTGTTGACTTATTTACTTACTTCGTAGAGACATTAGGATTTTTTGGAAGTATGAAAGATGAGCAACACCCTCTCCGGAATCGCGCCCAGCGGGCAGACCACTGCAATATGAAGGCATGCTAAGTAGGCGGGAGAAATACCTTATAATTTAATACAGGAATGTTTCTCATAGCACTCAATTAACTAAGTAATATTAAAAAGAATGACATTAACTTTCATGGTATATTTATTTTATTTTTTCACAATGAATTAGCTAATTAACTAAAATTTAGTCTGAAAAACTCAGAGATCAGGAAGTTCGGTAAGCTATTATTTGTTCAACTCTACGAATTGAAACAAGTAACAATAATTAAAATTTCTCAATGCTAAATATTAATGTACGGAATGCCACAGAGCTGGCGAGATAGAAGAATTTAAGAATACATATTTTAAGAATACAGTATTGCATTCTGTGTTTTACTGCAGAGTTTAATTATTATCATTAGGCTTTATACTTTGCCGCAATGTCAGTACGGTGGTTAAAGCTTCATTCAGACGGTGATTTTAATGACATAAGTGATTTTGCTTCGTTGCTAAGCAAGCAGAACTTGCTGCGTCCCATAAAAGGTTTAAGGATTTTGACTTAAAGGTCTAACTTTTTAGCTGTCAAGCTTGTATAAGAACCGCCAATTACAGCGAAGCAAACATCAGTCGATGGTTTCGCTGAGTCAACTACACATTTACGCATGCGCCATTTTCCCTTCCCTGACTGGCTGTAGCTTAAACCCTGCTGAACAGGTGTAAACGGACGTAATGACTTTTATGCCTTAAACCACAAAGCTTTATGAGAACAAAATCGTCATCAGAACGAAGCTTTAACGAACCGTTTAGACGGTAGAATAAATATCATGGAGGCATAGTCATAAGGCATAAAAAACAGGAGTTCCATACACACCTGAGAGACAGGGTCTAAGCCGTAGCCAATTAGAGAACCTAAATTTGCGCATGCGTGGATTTATGTACAACTTTCCCGCTCAATAGGTTTCGAGCGTTTGCTCTGATTGATCGACTTTCATACTAATAAAGGGGGCATAAAACTGAAAACTTCGAACTATATACCAAAACCCCTAAGCCAGTTTTTTGTGACGCAGCTTGCACTTTTGTGGGCCCGAGTGCGAATCCCAAGCAAGGCAGGGAAGTTGACGAACTTTTCGTTTGCTCCTTGGTGCGTTCAAAATAAGCGTACACCTTCTAATATATATTGGCAAAGTTTGGCGCTGAGATAGTGAAGTATGTGATAGGTCTGGCCATTCTTCAGTTACAAAAATAATCAAAGGTACATAAATAGGGAATTAAAACTTCTTTTACTTATTTTATTCTAGTTACAACTGTTAATAATGCTTGTTACTTTGAAAAGTATTATAATCTTGTAAAGATGTGCATGTTATTCTTATTTTATTACGGTAATGAGAAATACACTTATGATTTGGAAAGCAAACGAATTATATTACGTTATGTGTGATGACAACAATTTCTTTACTTATTTGAAATACAGTCTGACGAAATAGAAATAAGATACGAATATTAAAAATAGTTCTGAAGCATTTCATGGCAAAGCGGAAGGAGTATCATATTTTTCACCAGAAGATTTTAAGGAGGTTTCAAGCCCTTTTGTAGCTTGCTTTGCTTTCGTAGCTCCAGCAATTTAATTTATTGAACACCGTTGTTCTCAATGCATAATTACAACTAAAACAAATTCAAGATGGCGTGTTATGTCACAAGCCGAAACGTTCGATTCTTTTTTTTTTAATTTGTTATTTATTTATTAATCCAAAGCGGCTTTGTCCCTGAAGGACTATTGTTTTGGTTTTGCGATTTTGCGTTGAAAACTTTAAAAGGCTGTATCACTTTTCAAATCGTTGCCACCAAATACTATCACCCTGTATTATATTTAAAGAAATTAAATAATAAAAAATCTACATAGATGTATGTATGTTTCTCTCATTGTGATAAAACAACGGTAATAAAACAACGGTACCTAGAGACATCCAAGTTTGAATGACGTAATTTTCCTGCGAATATGGGCATCGGAGTAGTATAAAAATACGGGTTCTGCGACACGCGGTGTGCGGTGTGGGCGTGACCAACGACGTCACACAGAAGGCGGGGCCAAAGGGAACGTCATCACACTAGGAGGCGTGGTTTCGAGTGGAGTTGAGTTGTTTTTAGATTGCTGATTGAGGGTTAGACCTCCTGCTTCTCATTTAAAGTTAGTTTTTTTAAATTGGCAACGGGGTCATGGCGTCCTCTAGGGATGAAAAATGAAAATAATCTGTTTAGGAATTGCTCATGGCGTCCTCTACGGACGAAAAAAGAAACTAATTTATTTTAGAAATTTCTTTTTTTTTTTAAAAAAAAAATTCTATTATTCAAAATATAGAATTGAACTCTCAAACAAAATATCTCACCAGCTCAGTAGTTTGAAGATTTTAACCACTAAGCTGATGTGATACATTCAGATTCGGGTAAAAAGGCCTATTTAAGAAAATGGAATTTGAATCGACTCATCAATTTATTCTGATACTTTTATCCTTTCTAGTTTTTCATGAAACTTTAACTTATTTCTCAGGTTTTCTGTTTCATAATAACATATTCATTTACTGTCATATTTTTTTAATACTTAACGTTTCTAATTTGTAATATTTTATTTAATTACCACATACTATTTTTTTTCATACCTTTCATAAATTTCAGAATACCTGATTTTTAACTTATACGTTATATTTCACAAACGTTCCCGCACGTGCTGTTATTTGTTACATTACTTAATTTTAGATGCAATTTCACACTTTTTTTAACGTTATAATGTTCAATATATTCTGAATTTTAACTTCATTTACTTTTTTTAAACCATTCTAGTATTCTATACACACTTTAACTTAGTGGTATGAAATTGTATTTAAAAAGAAACGTTTATTTTTCATGATCTTAGTTCTTTTACTAAATTTTCTACAGAATTTCTAATTTCTTTCACGTGTTTAACAATATCGTCCTTACATTACCGAATATTTTTTAAAAAAAACTTAAGTCTATAACTGTTAATTGCTTTTCTTACGTTCATGATTTCCCTTCTGTGTTTATATTTCTTAATTCTAGCTTAACTTATTTATAATGTTTTTATTTCTGTCTCATCACCCGTAATTCCAACATTTTATCCCTTTTTATTCATTTTAACGATATGGATTGTTTTCATTTACTCCATATTCAAATATTTCCTTGCAATTTTTAAAATACTTGTTTTATTCCTCGATCATAATAGATCATCTACAGGTTTTACTCAGAAATTTTATGGTCTCATAGTTTTATGGTCTTCAAAGTTTATAACATCATGTTTAGTTTTAAATCCCGATTACCTTTAAGTGTGTTGATAATTTTCAATTTTCATTTCTAATTTTACAACCACGTTCAGTGTTTCATCCACACATACTAAAATATTTCTTACATTTTCTGATATTTAGTCTATGTCATATTTCAGTACTTCAAATGAATTTACACTGCTCACACTATTATTTTTTCATGTTTTAGAGACACTAACTATACTAATTTTACTATTTTTTCTGCACTAATTGCATCTATGTCAGCACTCATGATAAACTATCAATTGTTTTGCATCACATGCATAAAGAAATTCTTAAAACCAACTTTTTCAATATCGTACTAAAATTACTGTTTTCCAGATGGGAATTACCAGTATTCTTTGGTTTTACTCTGTTACATCTTTTTAAATTTTAACATCTTACTTTTAATTCTAACATACATCTTTTAAACAGTTTTTTCTTTTAATGATAGCCTTACCTTATTTGTTCAAATTAATTCTTTCATTCACCTTCTTTACTACCTTTCAGTACCTTCATAATTCACTATGCAAACGCAATGTCTTTCACTGACATTCTGTTTAATAATACCACAAGTTTCCTTAATTGACAAAAAGCGAATTATTTCTCATTTCAAAATAGAACTACTATATTTTTGCACAAACATTACCTTTATCCATTCAAGCCACCCCTTAACCTGTAACTGACGTAGCGATAGGAAAGGAGATTCTTATCATATGCTCTTTCGACATTTGAGGTTTCTAGAACTTCTTTGACAAGTATATCAATACCATCAGAAAATATACTTAACACTTTTACCCAGTTTAAAGGCAACATACTGTTATAAGAATGGTTTTAGTTAAATTTATAACACAAATAAACGCATTTTGTGCTAAATAGGCATAAACATTTAGATTCAGAATATTTGTTTTTAATCTGATGTAAGACTTGAATTTCATTCATGATACGGATTGTCTCTTGATTTTCTTTTTGTTTACCTTACACTAATAGAAAATTTTTATTTTACAAGTTCAGCTTTTAATGAAATAGAAATAAAAACTACGATACACCTGCTGTTTTTAAGAAAAGAAACTTTGATATATTTCTGGAAATGTAAATGCTTTTAGAGTTTTCTTTCAATAACGTTGATTTTCATTACTTTACTAACTTCAATAATTCTCTTATTAGCTAATATGAATGAAAGAAGATTGTCAAAAATGTGACACAGTATAATTCTTACGAACATACGTACCTTTACCAGCATACAGATATTACCGATTGAAATGAAGAAAGATACAGATATTTTACTCCAATCTACATTAAATTAAAAAAATATTTAAACTTTCATACATTCCAAAGAATAAACGAAAACTCAATAGATATTTTCATGTTTGTATATATGAGATAAAAGTTTTATGAATGGTATTTAAAGTAATGCTTAGAACTTCATAAAAGCGAACATTCACCATGTTAATACACATATCATCAGTTATTTACATTAATCAATGTAATATTAATCATTACATGTACTATATGCATATATATTTAAAGTTTAATTGTCTTACAATTGAATAATTAACTATTGAGAGAAAGAGGTTCATATCTTACACTATTTAATTCACATGGAACAAATTTTTCCATCAACCACATTGAACCACGTTTATTAAATTCGCCAAAGCTCTTTTATTTCTGCATTTTCACACTTACGACACATTTTAAATGTAACTATTGATTACCATTTCAAACACCGATATCATAACTCAGTGTAAAACTACATCATAACTCATTTTTTCCCTACTAACTACAATTTTATATATTCAAGAAGTACATCTAAGACATGATCATTTTCTATGTTCTAGCAAATCGATTCAATTGCGAACATACTATTAAGACTTGCGATTTTAGAAGACTTGCATGTATTAACGATGTCAACGTTTCTTCGTTTTTGTAAGATTCGTATCAAACCATTTCGCATTCGAATGTGGTGTAAGAGATCACTTTTTCTTTTAAACACTTGTAAACAATGGATGCAATTTATAAGAAGAGAAGTATCATGCTGTTTCAAAACATCATCATCAGCATATTTCTGTTTCTTTTGACACCAGCAAAATTAAAAAAAAAAAAAAGGTTCGTGAGATTTTCTTCAAATTCTGTTTTACTTGAAAAAATGTCCGAACATTCAATACGATGTAAAGATTCATATTGTTTTAAATTCTTATGCTCACTAAATATTTTTTATCATGATTTACTCTTAAAAGTAACTTTATAAGTTTTCATATCCTTTTTACATGAAAAGAACTTGTGATTATTCACTACAAAATTCTAAGACGAGAAGCTTCGCGACTTTTCAAACTATAAACTTAAATTTCTTAGGACATACACTACATCTGATGTTTCTTTCATGAGATTTCAAATATCTCTTCAGATTACTCGTATTCAAGAAACCTTACAAATATATCACACAAGTTCAGCGAATAATCGCTTCATAAACTCTTAAATTTTCAACACGAGTGAATCACTTGAAGCATATACTGCACTGTAAACATACAATACTTAAAAAAATTGTTATAAAAAATAAAAATACATTCATTTCACCAAGAAGCTTTTCTATTAAATACATTTATTTATTTCCAAAGAACAAGTTTCTGTATTACACATAAAATATACTTAGAATTTTCTTACATTAATTAACATAAAATTAACAGCAATATCCATTTACTGACATTTGATATACATGTTTGCTTTAAAATTAAAACTAAAATTTCAATATATTTCTATTAAAAAAAACATAAGGAAAAAAAAAATACTCATAACATCAACCAAAGACAGAAATTTAAATAGAATAGCTGTACTTATATTAGTGCATTTTTATAATCTTCATAACATTTCAATTCAAAAAACCTATTACAAAATAAATGAAACATTTTTTTCTGCCTTAAAGAATCTCTTATATTTTTAAAATTAATACATAAAAATATATCTTCCCCAATATATTTAATTCTATCCTCAACACTTATTATAATGCAATCATGTCTTGTTTGGGAAGGATGATTTACAATACAACCTTCGCATTTAAATAGTTTTGTAATCACTGAATTTAATTCAGTTTTGATAGAGTTTATGAGTTCTTTAAAAAGTTCATCATCATCACTTACCATATCCGAACAATTGTTTTTACATTTGATTTGCAACGGTAAAATAATTTCAAAAATACTTTTATATAAAGTATTAGATACATCAGGAATAATTTCTTTCAATTTTTTTAAAATATCACAGTTTACTTTTAGGTATGTAGGTTTTAGTTTAAAAGAATTTTCATCTTGTTTAAAAACCTGTTGAAAAATACACTCACCTTCTTTGTTGAAAACTACCAACTCATTATTGCAAATGATGCTGGCAGTCGTATAGACAAGGTTAAATTCATATATTTTTGAGGAAAATTCTTGCCATGTTGCAGGAGTTATAACAACACCGCGTGTAGTAGGGTATAATATTTTATTTTGTTCCACACATTCACGTAGATGAATGTTCATTCTGTTTTCAAACTGATTTATGGACACAAAATATCCCCAACCAAGAGTCCACTGTGCAATCAACTTCGAACTTTCTTTTTTCTGTTCTCGATTATTCGGCATGAAGATATTTTCAGGAACAGACTTCATATAGTGGGCAAACCAGTCATCCTCTGGAAGTTCATCCTCATTATCTTCCAAGCGTCGTTTTTTAATTTTCGAAATTTTTATGTTTCGGAATGTGATACTAATTCTAGGATCTTTAACGTCAGGTTGAGAGGGTATTCCGTGCATCCAAAATTGATTCGTTGGGGGTTTCATTACAAGGAGAGTTCCATGAGTTAAGTCCACGCTTCGAGATGTGAAATTTCGCCTGGTAAATACCATTTGACGTTTTGCACCTAAACTGATGATAGGTATATCACTTTCAGGTTCGAGACAAGTTTCATTGTCTTTATGCGTTGAAATTTTCGCCACTCCGTCAGGATAATTGTTCAATAAAGCAAAATTATATTTTTTGCCAGTTATCGTTTCAACATAATCTTTTACATTTAGAAGAGTTTGAGTCCATGGTTCTGCACAAATGCTCGTTCCAGAGAATTCGTAACTAAGTCCTTCATCACCAAAACCGAGTACTTTTCTTCGTGGAACATACTGAGTCCCATTAATTTCAAAACTAATATTTTTAAAATCATAATTTGATAGTTCATCTAGCAAAATATCAGCTTCATTTCGTGAATAAAATTCTTCGTATAATTCCACATTTAACTCTGTATCACATATATTCCTCATATTCGCTTCTGAATCTAACGACAATTCTGAATGATATAGAAATACGTAGCATTCTTAAATAGCAAAAATTATCTAAAACATACATTAACGAAATGATTTCATCAACACTTATCGTAATACATTCTTGTCATGTCTTATTTGTGAAGCCAGTCTTTCCGGCGTCATATGTGTAAAAATAATCATGATAGGATAGTGGGAAAGAGTTATACTGTCCTAATGTTGTTATTCTGAACCTCGATATTACATATATGCATAAGGAGAATCTTAAAAGCATCATCCACTTATCATGATAGAGTAATGGAAAATTTCTAAAACTCTGATAATCATACGCGAAAGAATGTATTATCTTAAGGTTGTTGTTGCTATTCCAAATTTGACAATACATACAGAAGTGAAGGAAGACCCTTGACTTCCTTGTACGGAATATTAAATTATACGCATTTGTTTCTTGCATTTCTTTTAGACTTATTGGATTTAATTGAATCTACTTCGCCGACAACGCATAAACCACAATAGAATAAAGGCATTCTTTAAAATTCACTCTATTTGTTTAACATAGCGACACTCTGGCACTAGGTTCACTTAACATTATTATATTTTATTCATATTATAACTCAGAATGCACAAAATGTATATCATTTAGAGAATTATCTAATCGTTGCCACGTGTTCTTTTCAAATACTATAATAAAGCTAGAACGATGTAAAAAAGAAATTAAGCAAACAAAACAAAAAAGAACAGTTTTTCACAGACGATTGAGTATTTCTCATTCAATTAATTCAGTTTTAACTTCGCGATAAGACAAAAATACATAAAAGCTCAAAATATCTGTATTAAAAATTACTAATTATTAAAAATTAAGTAAATCTTACACACTTATTTCCTCGAAAAAATTCCAGAAAGGATTAAGCATGATTTAATTCGCAATAATAAATGAAGGCGTTATTTTTGTTGTTGCGAAGCTTAGTCTCTCTAGATTGGAAACAAATCTACAATTCTGCTGTTTAAAATGTAAACAAATATGTCCGCCATGTTATTTAAAACTTAACCGCACTTAAACAGCTTTTAAATTGTTGATAATTGTACAAATATTGCTTTCAGAATTACGAAAGGTATAAAAACCTTAACCGGAAGATAAGAACAACATAATTCAATCATTTTTAATGCAAAAGATGTACAATTTACAAACATATAAGAGTAAAGAAACTGAGATCACTGTGCCGAGTAACAAAGTACAAAACGAGTAACAAAAGTTTTAACAAAATATATAAATATAGTATTTATATACGTTTGGTGCGGCCGATTGCAACCAAAATACGAGGTGCACATCTACATGTTATAGCAGTCCTATATACAAAATTTCAACGTTCTGAGACTACTCGTTTTTGAGTTACGCTAGATACGTACGTACGCACGCACGCACGTACGTACATACGTTCGTACAGACGCCACGAAAAATTCTCTTCAGAATTAATTTCAAAGTAGTTTTATAATTTTTTTTTTTTTTTTTTTTGAGGAAACGAGTCTTTTATTCTGTCCTTACATACAGATATTACGTAAAAACATCGTTAAATTGCATTCGATAGCGGTCAAAATGGATATTTTCGTTGAAATATGCTGCCTGAAACTTTTCGCGATTACAATACTTCTTTTTTACTTCGTACAAGGAAGTAAAAAAAAAAAAAAAAAACTTTTAATCTCCAGCGCGAGGAATTGTGTATCGGAAATTCTAAAGATATTTTGCGACGTTGCTGTTGAACTGAATTTTATGTGCAAAGAACATGATATTTAATAAGTAAAGGTAACACACAAAATGTTAAAAAACCGCTCCTTTGGACGTAATTAATTATTTATTATTATTATTATTATTATTATTGGATGTAGTCGATTTTTAGAAATACAACTATATCCAAGCATAATGGCGTTACGGTTCTTCTTGAGAGGAAAAAAAATATGCTAGTTTTCTGAAATTAATGTCCTATTCAAGCCAACTAATTGATTGTGAAGAAGCGAAATGAGCGCGAAAGAATTTGTGGCAGAGTTATGCACTTATTATTTTGTTGTTTTATTATTAATGCAAGTTCAAAAGGTCACTGCTTAATTTAAACTCTTTGAATCCCGCAGCTGGCGTTCCAAATCGCCCTCAGTGATGCCAGACCTTGTTTGCTCTTATCATTTCTCATTCAACATCTTTTGAAAAAATGATGGCTCCCCGCAGCAGCTGCCGCGAGCTTTGAGAGATTAACCACGTCTGCATATAATTTGTTTCAACAACTTTGTGATGAATATCTTTTGATTAAAAAAATGGGTTTCATTATCAAACTTGACGAATGTGTGTTTGAAGACTAGCGAACTGATGCAGAAGAGAACATACGCGCTCAGAGAAATTACTTGAAAAAAACACACGACCATGTTTTTTGCTAGATTAATCATCATCGACGAGAATCCAACTGCACTTCTGCATTACAAGTAACTAGAATCCGATGAACATTTTCACTTTTTTCCGTCTTCCGGTTAGATTATGTTTGGCGTGCTATCCAGTTGCTTTATATTTCAGTACTGTAAAATATGATGTCTTTATTCCACGGCTCCTCTCAAAGCTCATTCTGGTTCTCAGAGAACCATATGCTTGATCATAAGATCATGTTATATGATCATATTTTCACATTATCACTGAACATTTGAATATATTATCATTATCCCCCATTAAATTAAGGAGAAACCTTCAAGTTAAAGTTGGAACATCCCCTAACTCAGTCTCTAGTTTTTTCTTTTATTATTAATTTATTATTATTTTTCGACATATATATGCTTATTTATCGAACATTCGTTTTAATTAATGCATCAATCTGGACAAAAATATGAATAATCTACAAATGAAGTTACAGATTTTTAAAATGAATTCTTAAAAGATCTCAAACCATAGAGTTCAAAGTAATTGCATATTCAAAATAACACTTATTTAAAATATCAATACAACCTAAATAGATTTTCATTTTTGATGTTAACAAAATATTTAGAAATATTTAAACGATTATAGAGTAATTAAATACTGCATGATATTTATTGCTCACATAACCTCGGTAGAGTTAGCACTAAATGAAATCTGAGAATTTTAATTTATTTTCCACATAGCCTGACAAATAGCCAGATTCCAGAGTGCTGCCATTCAACAGGATATGAGATCTTCATCTTTCAAATACTATATTTGCATAGAAAAAAGAGTGGTTAAAAAAGGATTTCAATAATTTATAAATTGTATTTCTTTTGTAACTATGTATTCAGTTGCTATTATTTATAATTTATCTAATTCAAAATTTTTATGAATATTTACAGAATTATTGTTGATTAGCAAAATGAATTTTTATCATCACATATTAGGCACTTAAACAAAGAATAATTTCTTCCCCTCTCTCTTATTATGGGTAGATGTTAAATATTGCTTTGATCATCACCAATGTAAACAGTCTTTCGGAGAGTTTAACGAACGCCGAACATTTTATTAAATGAGTTTGCTGGCAATGTAATTTGGCCGAAGAAATAACCAGGAGAGCATTTCGGAATTAAATATGATTTATTATTTGCATGAAAATTTATACCACAGTAAAATAAATCTAGTTCACATTTCGCTGCAAGAGATGAGACAAAGAGAAGGTACCACGTCCGTTTCTGCCCCCCCCCCCTCATTCCAAACACTCTGTCTCTTGTATAACACCCAAGACGAAATATTTCAGTTTTGACCAGAGGTTATGAAAAGAGATCCCTGACGTATCTGCGGATGGCACAGTTTTCTCGATAATTGACAAATTAACAGTTAACCGTTGAAAATAAAATGCAGTTTGTGGCAGCAACATGTAGTCTTGCTTCTTAACAGTAAAATTCTTCAAAGGGAGGTCGTTACAACCATATAGTCTATCAGCCTTTTTGGATACATTGCAGTCCCTTCATGTTTACGCTTAAAACTTCATCTTCACTCCTTTTTGCTTTTGCACTAGTACCTCTTAAATAACTACACCAGAAAATGTTAGTTTATTGAAATTCTGCAGTTTTTATCGTTGCCTTCTTTCGATAGCCATTCTTCCACGTTTTCCTTACTTAAAGTTTCGAATTGCTGAACTGAAAACTAATTTTCAAAAAGTACATATGCTTTCGTCTTTTCATTAGCAGAACCTTTCTTTAGAACGTGGAGTTTAGTGTTTTGACCGTGCACAGAATACATAAAGACAGTTTCCTTCAGGAAGTCCTGCACGAAAGCATCCTTGGACGCTTTGTCTTAATTAATTGTAACCCTTGCGCGCTTTATCTTAATTAATTAATCAACCACTCCTTCTCTAGAACCATGACTAAGCAATAAGCTTTTTACTTCATTCGATGCATGGAACTGAGATATACCGCATCAGACATACCATCAGTTTCAGCTTTATCAGCATCAAGTTTAATCTAAAAGAAGGACAAGAGCAAAAAGGTATAAATATTACTTTCACGACGCTTTTTTATGGCTATACATAGATAATTCACACACGTATAATCTAGAATTTAGAGTAATTTTTAATGCCTACTTAAAATGCCTTTTAATGCCTGCACATCAGCAGTAAAATCGCCATTGCTAACATTTTTGGTTGATGTTTTGTAAGATTTTCGATCTTACCAGACCTGTATTTCCGTCAGCTGCATAGGTTGAATACATAAAAATCTAGTTTTTTTCCTTTATGAAGGAATCTCTTCTGAGGTCAGCAGCATTCGGCTACTATGCTCAAAGTAATAAATAATTTACAATCTAAACATGAAGCGTAATAATTAGCTTATAGCCTTCAAATATCGTTTATCTGAATATTAAAAAAGTTTATTCAAATTCCACGCGAGGACTTTTTATGACATGTTTGAAAGGTACTTAATGTACAAATGTCAAGTTAATAAAAATAGATTTGTCAATTATCAAAAAGAAAAAGCTGCAATCTAAAAGTAGGAGCCCTATGGAAGACCATCAGCAAAGAGAACAAAAGTAAATAAATAAAATAAATAATAATTAAAATTATTAAGGTTTCAGATTTTAAATTACGTCTTTTTTTTTTTTAACATTTTGTGGGCTACCTTTACTTATTCAATATTATGTCCTTCGCACTTAAAACCATAAAATTCAGTTCAATAGCAATATCGCAAAAACTTGAATTGCAAAATTGAGCATGTCTTTAGAATTTTCGGTACACACTCTCACGCGCTGGAGATAAAAAAATGTTTTTTCTGTACAACGTTGCCATTGTTTGCTTTGAAATCTTTGAGTTCGTTAATCGCAAATTCTTTAAAGTTTTACGAGATAGGAAATAGATAATAAAACAAATTTCAAATTTCAAAGGCTTCCAGATGCCCATATTCTCAGTAGAATTACGTCATTCAAAATTGGGGGCTCTAGGTACCGCTGTTTTATCACAATGCGACAAACATACTTACATTTATGGAGATTCTTTATTATTTAATTTCTTCAAATATGATACAGGACGATAATATTTCGTGGAAACAGTTTGAAAGTGAAACGGACATTTAGAGTGATTCGACACAAAATCGCAAAACGAAAACAATAGTCCCTCAGGGACAAAGCCCCTTTGGAATAATAATTTAAAATCAAATTGTTAAGTCTTACGAAATTGATTATTATTTAATTAATATTAATAACTAATAGTTGTCAATAACTATATAATTAATGATTATTATTTAATTAAATAAAATTAATTAATTATCATTATTATTAAAATAGTTAATTAAATATTAAACTAATTAAATAATTAAAATTAAATAAAGTGTAAAGGGATAAATTAAAATTTAATAAACGATTTGTAGTATAATTTGATTGCGAAACATAAAATTTTCGAGATCACTTACATCAAAGATGCGCCAAAGCATTCTGATTTAAGGCTACGGTGCGCTCCGGCTAGAAGAGGGATCTGCAAGTGTTTTCGGTTGCGGGCCAAAAATCGAAAAAAAAAAAAGTTTGGTGAACCAAGATAAATTTTTCTATAATTTTAAAAACAATATTTAAGTATTACTATTTAAATATGTTAATGACATGAATGAAATTGCGATTTCATTTTTAAAATTTCCTTATATTGAGCCTCGAAGTAAAGGAACTAGGCTAAATGCTTATCTGTCAGTCTACTTCTGAAAACTTCTTTCTAAGGTTCATAGTTGAAAACACTTGCTCGCATATATAAAATGAAGCAAACATAGCACTGATTTTCTGGACGTAAGATATTAAATTTGGAAAACTTAGTTTCGATAATGATTTGTAAAACTCTAACTTTGGCATATTGAGATGACTGTTAAATTTTAAAACTCAAACTGCTTGAGATGACTGTTAAATTGCAACTCAATTAATTCAAGCTGCAAAACTGACCTCATTTTACGTTGAACATTTTAAGTTGAAAGACAGGGTAAAAATATCCAATTCTGTTTGAATGGCACTGAAATCTTGAAACCTGAGTTCGTACTCGAAATGCAGATTTTTCAAGCCATCTTCATAATTCTTAAGCTTCTCTTCATCTATTGAAGGTATTAAATTTAACCTCGGGTAATGAGACGAGTCGTTCTTAGCTAGCTGCCCAGCAAACAAATGAAGTTTTAGTTTAAAAGCTTTGAGTTGGGCCCAGATATCATCGATAAATTGATTTTCTCCTTGCATCTTGGCATTCAAGTTGCTCATATGAAAAAGATCTGAGAAAAATGCAAAATCCGAAAGCCATTCTGTATCTTCTAACATTTCGCATTCCGCAGAATACTGTTTCTCATGGAAGAGCGACATACACTGGTGTGCAAAAATTAAGGACGAGACGGTTTTTTCAATATAACTTTGTACAAAAGCTTTCCAAATCAACACATTTAATACCGTAAGATTCCTAATACGTAAGGACATGAGTAATGTAAGCAACACTTATTAAAAGAGAAATCAGAGGGATAAAAAGAAGCTTTATTGAAAAAGTAGCATGGAGCGCAATGCGACTGAAGGCCGAAACATCCCTGTGATGGGTGTCCAGCAAGAAACATCCCGTCTTTAATAGGAGATATGATCTCCCCTGACTGCTAGGCAGGTTTCACAGCGTCTGCCCACGCTGAGAATGAGGGTGTCAATGAGTTGTTGAGGCATTGCTTCCCATTCGTCTTGCAGCGCCAATCGAAGCTCCGGAATCGTTACTGGTGGTAAGGTACGAGCTGCCAAGCGTCTGCCTAGAAAATCCCATACATGCTCGATGGGATTGAGATCCGGAGATCGTGCCGGCCAATACATACGTTCAATATCCTCACTCTCTAAGAGCTGTTCGGCAGCTACTGTGCGATGACATGGTGCATTGTCGTCCATGAAAAGGAACTGCGGACCCATAGCGCCTCTAAAAAGACGTACATGTGGAAGAAGAATCTCGTTACAATAACGGGTCCCGTTGACTGAACCTGCGTCGAAGATGTGAAGGTTTGTACGACTACCAAGCATGATGCCTCCCCAAACGAAAACACCGCCACCTCCATACCTGTCCCTTTCAATGATGTTCGAGGGATGATTGCGGCTTCCCCGCTCTCTCCAGATAAGTATGCGATGAGAATCGCTACTCAGACTGAATCTGCTCTCATCTGTAAAGAGTACTCGTCCCCATTCATTGTCTCTCCAATTCCGGTGTTCCCGGCACCACAGAGAACGCTTTCTCCGATGGGCAGGCGTTAGAGGTACACACCGTACAGGGCGTCGTACAAACAGACCACCACCGTGCAGTCTTCTGGCTACGGTAAAACGCGATATCGGTCGTCCAGTCGCCTGTGTCGTATGTCTAGCGATTTCTCCCGCTGTCTGCCGCCTGTTTCTTCTGGCCTGTAAGGCAATATACTGGTCATCTGCGGGTGTGGTTCCTCGTGGACGACCACTACTAAACCCCCGGATAGCTGTTCCTGTAGTTTGAAATTGTCTCCAAAGACGTGAAACGATGCTGTGAGCAATTCCGAACTCTACAGCCACACTTGTCACACTGCGGCCTTCCTCCAACTTCCCAATGATTCGACCTCGGGTTAAAGCATCCAGATGTCGTCTAACAGATTGATTATTCGCCATTTCTCGCTGAGGCAGCAACTCGGTGTGATTTTAACTGCTACACGGCGTGCAATCTCTTTGCCAGAAATACTGATCTTACACCGACAACATGCTTTATACTACTCAGAAAATACCCCATTACGTCTACCTGCATATCTGCGCATGTGCTACCGTACATCACCTTACTTAATCTCATGATTGGTCTTTCTGTCCGCTCTGCCTCTTCGTTCAGCTGATATGCTAATTTTTCGACTTCGTCCTTAATTTTTGCACACCAGTGTAATGTAGTTTCAGCTGGCAAACTCGCTCGAAAACACATCCTGCACTAAGTCACCTTACTTTAGTGTAATACAGTACATCAGAGTATTCAGATTGCACGGACTGAAAAAAATCTCGAAATTGCCTGTGAGTAAGCTCACGAGATCGACTAATATCTACAAGCTTCACAACTGCATCAAGCACGGGTCTCATATTCAATGTAAATTTACACAGAGCATCTTCATTGAAAAACATAATATTGAAAAACAACATTGTTCCCGGGACAGGTTTGATTAAAGAGTCCAAGAAATCCAGATTTTTTTCCTATCATATGTGGTGCTCCATCGGTCCTAATATTACATGTATTTGTTATAGGCGCTTTCAAAGTTAAAAGCCCTTCCTAAAATTCACGAAAAATATCACATCCTGTTGTAGTTCCCTTTAAAGAACGCATGCACGCCAGTTTCTCGATAATTTCAAAGTTCTCAGTAACACCTCTTATAAATAATACTAATTGATCATATATATCAGTGCTTTCATCCATAGGTATGAAGCAAAATTTAAACTGGCCAATATTTGACTCTAATTGTGATGTCAAATTTTTATCGATGTCTTCGATTCTAGAAGTCACCGTTTTTCGAGATAAGCTTGCAGTCTCAAAATTATTTTTCTTGTCTGGACATAAAACATCACAAACTTGGAGCACGCATTGTTTATCGAACTCCCCATCAGTGAGAGCTTTATTATTTTTAGCAATATTATATGCTACAATGTAACTTGCGTGTGTTACTAACTTGCATGGCATGTGTAACTTGCATGGTTTCTTGGATACTGTTTACCTGCTTAAAAAAATTTTGTCGGCCTGATAATATTTTACAAAGACTTTCTGCATTTTGTTTTCTTTCATATTCGGGCATTGCTTCGTAATTAAAATTCTCATGCTTACATGTGAAATGATGGGAAATGATATATTCTTTGAAGACAGCTTCATTGCAGATGAGACACACTGGTTTATCTTTTACAACTGTAAAAAATATTCCCAGGTCCATCCATTATTAAAAGCACGGCACTCTGAATCACCTTTACGTTTTTTAGTAACCATTTTGGGGTTGAAATATTTTACAAATAACCCTAACAGGCACTATGCTATACCTTTAATATCGCCACTATTCACGATGATGCTATATATGTTCACAATACGCAATCAATAATATTAGAACTTGCGTCAAAAGAAAAAGCCGCTGGCTGAAGCTTAAAATGCGCAGTCTACCACGTGTGAAGACTAATTTACCTATATTGGATTCCCATATGTCTGCTTCCCGAGAAAGAGATAGCGCTTGTTGGCGCCGATCTACAACTATAGCTAACAAATTAACACTTTACCGATTGAACGCTGTCTGTGCTTGCTGTTTCCGTCGATTTATGTTTTGTAGAGCAAAAATAGAGAAAGTAAAAAGGTCATCAGTCCTTTGGAAAAAAAGGAAGAAAAAAATAATATTTAAACAAAGTAGAAAAGGAGATGTTTATATATATAAACATATATTTCTTTTAATTTGCCTCGGATCGGCAAATTAAAATTCTATCCGCGAGGCGGATAGTACCCTCCGGCGGGCCGTAGATGGCCCACACCTGGGCCAGAATTATTATTTATCCCCAAAACTAAGAAGTATTGGAACCTGGCTCCGGTGGGTTCCGGCGCAATTTAAGCTTTGGCTATGAGTATACATTTCTCGCAGGTACTTGTTCTAATCTAATATTGTTGTGTCGGTCATATCCAGCTATCCACATCTTGAATACAAGTTAATTTCTTCAACCAGATATAAATAAATCGGAGTGTAGTCCTAAACGTGTTTTTACAATCCTCGAACTAATTTTTTTTCCAAAATGCAAGAAACATTTATAGCAATAACATTTATAGTTTTGTTCTCAAAAACAAAAGGTAACATATCGAGTATCAGTGGATGTTACATTAAAATAAGGCGTAGATATTACGAATGTGTTGTGACGTCATGCTTATCTATAACTGGCGCTAAATTGCGCTGCTTGGCGACAGATTCATGGTCGTCGAGATAATATATAAGTACCACGTTCAGAAATAAGGATTAACCAGCCTTAAATTAAACAGGTAGTACAACGTAAACCTCAAAGCAGAAAAACCGCTTTTAACATACTTATTTCTTATAATACATTGTGTTAAATTCATTAGTAAACAATGAATATTCGCTGCTTGTAGCTGTAACTCAATGCAATTCGACCTGTCTCTCGCATTGTGGGAAGAAAGCGAAGAAGGGAGGAGACCTCTTTGCTCCTGTACCGACTGAATGCGGTATGCTCTTCGTCATGTACTATCCTCGTATAATGGAGAATGGGCTGAGAGAAACAGGACGTGGCAGAGCACAACCCATTTCGTTTTGAATTTCTGATTCTATAATCGATAACTCGGAGCATAACTATAGATTAAACTCAGTTAATAAAGATTTTACGATATGAATGAGGTGAAAAAGAATGATTCAATTTTTTATAGTTCTAAATTTATGGGCATGTGACGCATATATGTGCGCGCTGACACGATATCCCCGCGACTGGGCCAACGAAACTCATTTTCGAGGGTAAATGTAAGAGCAAAATAAAGTTCGTCACACCTCCAAAAAATGTTAAAAAAAAAAAACTACGCATCGATGAAATGCTTTCTGAATTTAAAATTTAGATTGTAACATTTGAAATTTAACGTTATTCTATAAAGGTAGTTCGACTGGATATACTTTACATCACAACATGTAGTTCTTTGTATCTCTCTGTACAGTGTGAAGGGTATCAATAGGTCCCATTCATTTGAGAAGCTCTGCCTTGTTAAAAAGCGATACGCTTTCCTACTATCTTTAATAATGAGAGCTAACTTCGGGAGCGGAAACATGTTATCTGCGGTTCGACATTGTAAAATAGCTCACGTTTCATGAATCGTGACCTTTTGCACCCAACTTGCTGGGAAGACAGTAGCAATACGGCACGGATTCGTAAGTCGTTATTTTCAGTGAGCCGACACCCACCTTTTAAATAAACTTGTCCTACTGGAATTTTGACATCAGTCGTTACAATTTGACCTTACAAGTCTGAAAAGAAGGATAAAAAAGTAATAGTTTTAAAGTTTCTTTTTATTTTCGTTGTCGTATTTTAAGACAACTGGCGCCAGAGATGCTTAAATTCAAGTCACTCCGATGTTGTTGATACTATAAGTTAAGAACTCTAAATAGAAGATAGTTTTTTTTAACTTCTTTATACGACCGGTATCCTGTTCTAAACGTACGTGAAAGGGTAATAGTGTACAAAAGGTGTAGAGAAGAAAGAGAATTTGAACATATAAGGTACCTTCAATTAATAATCACTATTAATGACGCAGAACGTTTTTAAAAATTTTAATAATAAATATCGTTAATTAGCAATCAGAATTCTTGATCTTTTAAAAGCTTATGACGTTAAAAACATCCTTAGAAAATCAAAAATCATCTCTTTTTACTATTACTTTTGGCATTGCTTTTTTAATGGCTCATTTAAATGTATGATGCCATGTTCTGTATTTCGGTTTTCTGGCGATTACAGTTTTAAACTAGTCAGCCTAACAAAACTCCTTAGCTCAAAACTATTTGAGGTGTTAAATTAGACTCTGAACATTCGGACTAAATAACAATTTATTTTTTTTAAATAGCTAGGATTTTTAATGTTTTTTAATATACTTTAATTTTTAAAAAATTTTAATTGTAAACTATTCTTTGAAATCTTTGTAACTGGCAATTATTTCTTTATTTAAAGCTGTTCTTAATATTGTTCAGGCAAAATCAAAAATTAATTGTTATGCGTTTGTGTATAACAATTCATTAATAACTTTTCATGCGCCACACATGATTAAAATAAAAATAAAACAGAATACATAAAAATTAGTAGAATAGAACTCTGATTATCTGAACACGAATTAACCTAAGTCCTACAATATTTGAAGTGAATCTGAACTATTTTTTTTTCTGTCATTCGTGAAAGAGAATAACTCTGACACTAATACTCCGCTAAGAACTCAGAAAATTTCGGCATTTTTTCTCCTGTAGGTGATTTAATTGGCATCGAAAACCGTTTTCGCAAAAACTGTGAACAACAATAAGATCTGCCTACATTCTTATGTTCAGGAGAGTGTGAAATATGGCGGAAAAAAAGACAGAATCTACCAAAAATATTCTAATGTTTAAAGAACTCAAGAGCGATGAAATGAATTATAAACTGAACTCACCGGCTGCCGAGCCTTATGCCAAATACTAATTGCTTGACCACGCTGAAATTCGGGCAAATGAAGTGGCAACGTGGATACTTTTGTAGTTTTTTTATCACCTGTAACACGAATACGAGCCACTTTTCCTAGCATCCCTCATTAAGGCAGATAGCCGTTCTGCAGTAATCTGTATAGTGTAGTTCAAAACAACTGTCAACAAACTGATTTGTTATAAGATCTTGTTATCTTTCTAGAATTAGAAGTAACTTCAATTGACATGACACATCGTATTTAAAATGTAACTATAATAATAACCTTTTCATTTTAAAAATGATTTCACATATTAGCCATAAAATATATTATGGATATTCCAGAAAAATAAAAACCTGAACATGTATTTTTTATAATATTAAATTCATTAAGGAATGAATATGGTTTCACAGTGATAAGGCGCCACATAAATTGGCAAATATTTTTCATTTTAGCTGAGAAATGACAAGCTTCTCTTTTCCTCGGAATTTTCAGTTATTCGAGGAAATATTACTCCATACTATTTCAGATAATCAAAATTCTGCAATAAATCAATCATAACTTAAGAAGCATATACTAGTATACTGTTTCACAAAATAATTTTTGGAGCTTTTCTGTTATACGACAATATATATTAATTAATTTTAACCAGCGGCCGAGTGAAATCGTACGAAATCGCAGAACATATCCCAATGAACGGGCTTGCTACATGGGAATTTGCATGGTTTTTTTCCATTTATAAAGTGAATAGGAAGTAGTTTTCCTTAAAAGCTCTTCGCGAAACTAATATCCTTTGAGTGTTAGGCGTTAATAAACTTAACATAAAGTTTGCGTTTGTGGGATATATGTTAATAAACTTCGTGGCTCATTAGTGCCCTAAACGCTGAGCACTATTAATTCGATTTATATTAAAGACCTGACGAATGAGTTTAGGTTACATTATTGGAATGCAACGGAACGCACAACAGCTGAAACGAGGGATTTTTTTCATGTATGACTTTCTCAAGGAAACTTGTATGACTTTCTTAAGGTTTATACTCACATTACACAGGGAGCGAAACCCGAAAATACACATGCAACCAGCCCTTTCGCCGGCGTTCGAACACGAGTTGAATTGTCAGTATTCAATGGTTTTAATCATTCGACAACTGATGCGCTTCCAGGCGAAAGGGCTGGCTGCAAGGGTATTTTCAGGGTTTTTCTCTATGCAGAATGTAATTACGAGCCAATTTCCTTTGCAGTCTTCTCTAGGAAATCATCCCCTCTTAAGAAGTTGGTTCTCATATCTCTTGATGTAATCTGTTAAACAAACAATTATAAATTTTATTTATATTTCTGCCCTCAAGAAAAAGTGAGAAAGACGTACAGTGACATAAAATGCCAAAGAATCAGTGTAAAATTTAAAATCGGCTTGTCATCAGCTGTTATTAAATATTAAAAATTTTGGTTTTCAGCTTTCAGGCTACTATATTTCATTCTAATGTCATTATAAGCTAGAGTTTAGTAACCTTATCCTTTTACTTGCATCAATCACTTTCAAAAGAATGGTTCTTTTCATTGAACATTAACATTTTCTTTTAAATTTTGCAAGTGGCTTGTATATAGTAAGCAACTTGCTAGATAGATCTTTTGAGAGAATACAGGCATTTTGAATAACGGACAATCGCATTAAATTATTAAAGTAATAGAACTCTTTTTGATTTAGTGTCTATATAAAAAAGTCAGTTTTAGCGCGAAAACCGAAGATAATCTTTCTAACTTCAATGAGACTGATGTCCCTTCTTTGCAGTTTGATTTGTGTGGCGTTGGACAATCAGTATATCAATCAAGTGGAATATATGCTTTTTGAATTTTATTGATTGTGTCGCCATAGGGTTGTTAACTTAAAAAAAAATTCTATTACAGTATTCAAAATGTCTATGGAATGCTTCGAACAGTTACCCTTAGAAAACAAACGTACCTCCTTGAAAGAAACAAATTGTGGCTTTTATCATTGTAATCACACAATTGGACAAAAAGACGGTTATTTAAAGTTTTAGCTTTTTATTGCATAGATTTAAAAAAGTAAGATTTTCCCGAATATTTTTTGCAACTATATTGCATGTGCAAAACGCAATGAGTAGTTCCAAACGTTAAGGATCTTGCTTTTGAGATACGCTAAAAATTCTCGATATTTTCCTATCATCACCGGTGCACTGTCACATGAACTATAATGTTGTCAGAGGAATGTCATACTAGTAGAAAATGGTATCAACACAATGAAATTTGTCTTCTCCTCATGCGTGTGTTTCGAGAGCCTTTTTGCAAAAAACTTCCTCTATTATTTCTTCTTTAGCATCATTACAATAACACACGGAGATTACTAAACCGCTATCTTTTCCAAAAGTTGATTCATCCCAGAGATAAGTGGTTGTTCAATAGTTTTGGCCATTTCATCTGTATGATGCTGAACTGTAGTGTTACTGAGCAGCAAATTTTGTAAAACTGTAACCCAATTCATTTATATGTCTATAGTTATTACTTCTTCAACTTCTGGTAATAGTAAATATTCCTTCATTGTATGAGGGTTAGCAATCCTTTTGCAATCAAGGAACAATCCTTTTGCATCTGTTTCGTTTGCAGTTAAATAAAAAATGTTACATGAAACTTCGAGTCCTTCTTAATAATACTTGGATGCCGATGGTGTCCAAAATGATGTAATTCTCTGGTTGAGCGCATTAAGAATTAATCTTTGAGATTTTTAAAGTATTCCAAATTTTCTTTTTTATTTTCATGCATTCTTATTAAACAATTTTTCTTTTTTGATGGTCTCATTGCATCACTATGAAACGTTTCTTCGCAAATGGAACGAAAAGGTAATGATGAATTTCTTAAAGACGAAATAAAGCTAAACATTAAATATTCCTCAGAATATTGTCGTTATTAATTTTCTTTTTCTTGTGTGCCATCGTTAATTTCTGGGACCCCCCCATAAATTTAAATGTCGAAATTTAAAATTGGAAGTATTAAAACTGTCTTGTCATTCTTATAATAGCGTGAAAGTTTGTACAGCAAAGCCGAGAACTATGAATACAATTACATCACTCTTCTATGATCGCTGGTAACTTTATACTGGGTAATTTTGATTTTCTTGAGCAACAATGCTCATAACAAAGACGTTAAATACGATGAAGATTCCTTCTCCTATAGCGGCATTTTAGGGAAAAGAAGCAGTACCTAGCTTGTAATGCTATTGTCAAATGTAAACGGTGCCATTTGAGTATAACTTCTGTCAACAAGTTCAATGACAAGTATGGCTGAAAGAATAAGCATAGATTTTGTTGTAATTAATTAGTTTGCTTCTTTTGTATTTTTTCAATTTGTTTTCTGGCGCTCCTAAGTTTTTCATTTTTATATTGCGGCCCACCAGCGGCCGAGCGGTAAAGACGCTGAACACTAGTAGTTCTGTCCGAGGTTCGAATCCCGTGAACGGGCTGGCTGCATGGGCGTTTTCGTGGTTTTCCCCATGTGTAACATGTATACGGTCCAGTTTCCCTTAGAAAGTTCTCCACGAAGGCATCCCTCCTTTAGGCAGATAGCCCTTGTGTGCTTTGCCATAATTAAATAATCCAATCCATTTTTATATTGCACTTTTTGCTTAAAATTTTGTGTTTTAAAAAATATTATTGCTTTTTCAAATATATTAAATAATTTTTATGTATTTTCTCTTATATTTATTTTATATGATATCTTCCACGCTACGTGATATACTTTATATCAATAAAGAATTAATTAATTAGTTATATTAATAAGTGTTTTGTAATCAATGAGATCTTGATAATGCCGATCAATTGCGAATATATATTCACAATCTATTCACACTGAACCTTTAGTTATCATCAACTCCCTTTAAAATTTCATCAACCTCGAGAGACCCCGTTGGGAATCTTTGCTGTAAGCTTTATTTATTTGAATCTTAACTGTCGTTTAATGGAGCTGAAGCTAAGATTTTTCTTTTCTGGGGTTTAGACCATTGATTAATTCACGTAATTTTATATTCGGAAAGTTCTTTTTATCTACCTAGAGACCCACCACCACTTATAAAAATGATTTTATTTATGTTATACCCAAGATTCTTAAATTTAATTCTAGATTTGGTAATCCCAGAATCCTAAGTGATTTTTAAAATTAATGTTCAGTTTGTTATATAATTTTATTTCGAAAAATGTAATAACTATATCACGCAAATTAATGTTTAGGAGTCTAGCTAAATGCGTGTAATCCTTGAACTCGTGAAATTTAAAACCCGCTAGCATTATATACATATAGGAGACCAAGAACTCTGTAAGCAACCAGTCCGTTCAACTGTTGGACCATCAGTGGCCGAGCGGTAAACTCGCTGAACATTGTAGTCCGACCTGGGTTAGATTCCAGGCGAACAGCCTGGCTGCATAGGCGTTTTCGTGCTTTTTACCATGTGTAACGTGCACACCAGCCAGTTTGCCATAGAAAGTCCTTCACGAAGACATACCTCCCCTTATGCGGATAACTGTAGTGTGCTCTGCCGTAATCTCAATAAACCAAACCAAACTAAATCGTTCAACTGCTAGACTCGAACCAGGACGAACAATCACTGTTTTACGTCTTACTCGAGTACTAGTGGATATAGAGGAGGAGGATGGAAGGAAGTATTCGTTTCGCAGTTTTCCGCATGTGCAAGAAAAATATGCTCCAGTTTCCCTTCGAAAGACGATTCTTCTTAACTGATAGTTGTTCAGTGTTTATTTTGACACAATTAACCAAAAAACAAAAACATTTTCATTAGTATCATTCGAAAATTTCCGAAATCTTGATTTTGAATTAATCAAATCTAAAAAAGAACGGAACTTCATACTTATTTTGGATGTGTTTGTTTAACAAAAGCCGAGTTTCCATGTTTTTCTCCTCCCATCTCCAGCAGATTGTTTTTATTTGGAAATTCCCGCCATTGATCTGATAACACGCCGGCGAAACCAAAAAGGCAATTGCCATCCTCGGCGACGTCACGCGCCAGAATGCTTAACATGTGGCGAAGAAATCTTCGGTGCACCCGGACTCTAAGAAGAGTGACATATTACATGAATCACGGTCTCTTTTATCGGCACTTCAGGAAACAGGACGCGAAGAAGAGACATCCGAAGAGACGAATATGTTCGAGAATAAAAAAATTCCGTAGTCGGTCTCTATCTGAAGTTGTTCTTGATGTGAAGAACCACTTGAACTGCGTTTAACTCGTGTGAATGAAATCATGCTCTGTACATTTTTGGACCTGAACTTATTCTCTTACGCTGCAACATTATGGTTTTGAAGATAATTATAATAAAAGTCGATAACTGTTTTGATTAGCAGTTCGGATTGTTGTCAAATTTGACAGACACGTGAAAATAATATGTTATTAATTTCAACCTTGTATCATTTTTCAATATATATATATATAAGCAAGTATTAACTCTTTATATATGTATAAAGGGTTATATTAAGGAAGTTAAAAAAATCAGCAGTACAAATGATTTCCCATCAACTGGGTATAAGAATACTTTCTTAAAATGCTTTATTGATTAAATTTTTCCTTAAACAACCATGCATCGCTCCTGAGGAGCAAAAGAAAACTGAAAGAAATAATATACTGAGATGTCGCTACATAATTTATCTGGCAATACTATTTTTACTTTGTGCATTATTAACTTTTCATACATAATATATCACTGTTTTACATATAATATTTTGCATATTACATTGGAAAACACATGAAGATAGATCTATGATATTTATTAGTTAGAAACGTTGAAAGTATTTAATAAAAATATAATTAAATAGTCTAAAAGCTATAATTTTGGATAAAAACAAAAGAGGCATGTCTTAATTTCGGCAAAATAGTTAAGGAAAGAGAAACAAATAACCTTTATAAATTTAAAAAAAAAATAGGATTAGTGTAAAACACAAGTATGATTTTCAGAAGTGGTTTCATAGGGAGGTAAAATTACATCTTATATTCACATCACTATGATATGTTATCGGGCTAACGATCAATGTGATATTTTTCTTGTGAATCACAGAATTTAAGGGAATTATAATTTAATGGCGTATATTGTGAATTGCGAAATCTCAATGGTTGTAGCTGAACATTCCTCCAAATTGGATTTTAAGGCCAATAAGATCTAGGGTAGAATAGTGTTGAAGTATTTATATTTTGCATAGTTAAAATATGGACGAGGATTCTTTGCGCGCAGGAACAGTAGATTTCGGCACATGGCCTTGTTACTTTTGAACTCAAAGCTGGAAATAACTTTCGTACTAGGTAAATCCAGTTTTGAAGCAAGCTAATATTTTGATATACGATATACGAATATACGTTATTGCTGTAACAAAGATTAATGTTAAAGATTCAATAAAAATTTTATCACTTAATTCGGAACCTAATTTCAGATTTTCGCGAAAATATATGTCAGTATCCTTAATACCTTTAAATTAAAATATATCTTCAGTATTTTTAAATTTATCGCACGCAACCGAAGTAAGTTAAAATGTTTTCTTTTAATACATTCCAGGCCTAAATTTAAACCATTTGAAGATATAAAGTGACAGGGCTTCGCTTTTTAAAAAACTCTGGAAATACAGTTAATTTATCTTTGTTAGAAATACTTTTTTCACTACATCGGTTTTCAGAAAACAGGAAGATCTTTTGTGGGATCGAATACCATACAGGTAAGTTTATTCTTATCTATGTACACAATTACGGATTTTTTTAATTTTTACATTGGTTTTTGACCTTGTCTGCATTTACAGTTTTGTCAAAGAATCAATAAATTTCCTAACTCAAGCATATAAAAACAACACTAAAAGCATAAGAACATAGGGATGACGTTGAAAACTCGAAGCAAATATCTAACACATTTCACTATTTGACCTTGACTTAATTCAAAATCACTCTTCCCGTTCTTTTTTAGTCGTAAACCAGGATTTCGTTTCATTCATTAGATTTTTGAGCTTGCAGAAAAATTTTCATTGTGGTTGAGACAAGTTAAAAATTCTGTCTGCCTCATTTATACTATATAATAAATTCTGTAGATATTTGATGATTATTTATGACGTATATAGTATGATAGATTTGCATAGATGTCTGAGATGCATAACGAAGAAAAACTACCAGTCGTGGCTAAAGATAACTAGACACTATTTCTGGAAAATTTTCGAGAGAAGTGCGCATTTCAGCAAAGGGATATTTGTAAATTGATTGTAGTGCGGATTGCTTTGTTTTAAATTTTGAGCAGTGATTGGGTAAGAGTTGGCCACATTGCAGGTTTAATAACATAAATGCGAATTGGCTTTTATATGACGAACTTCAGATTCATGTATTAGTAGGGAGTTTTCCTTACTTGATCTTTATTTTCGCTGCTGTTGGTCGTAGACAGATTCATCACTTCCAATTTCAAAATTTGTTTCCAATGATATAAAGATTCATGTTAATCATGTTAATCATTTAAAGAAATCAAACAAATCAATTTTGTAAAAAATTACGAAATCTTATTCGGGTATCTAGCACTGCATTTAAATTTGGGATCGACCTTCAACTCGTTAATTACCATCTCTCGTAAATCTAAAATATTCAAAATTAACATAGCTTATATCTTTCCCTTCAGTATCCAATTCAATCCTCGACGGAGCATTAATCACGACTTTTTTTTTTTCAGGGAGTGTGTCTTATCTTTAAGTTACACTTCTGTTACTTGATGCCCACTTTATTAATCTTGGGGATAGGTTCTTTATTGAATGGAGGCAAGTGATCGCGGCGTGGCTTGAATACACTTTTTACTGAAATACATCCTGTGTTTCTGAATGCCTAAGCATATTTTTCTCAGTGACTGCTTAATTTCTCTTTGTTTCATAAAGGTTAGGATAGGTTAGGTTAGGTTATTTAATTACGGTAAAGCCTCGAGGGCTATCTGCCTAAGGGGAGGAATGCCTTCGTGGAGGACTTTCTAAGGGAAACTGGCTCATATACACGTTACACATGGGGGAAACCACGAAAACACCCATGCAGCCAGCCCGTTCGCGGGATTCGAACCCCGGACCGAACTACCAGTGTTCAGCGACTTTACCGCTCGGCCGCTGGTGGGCTGTTTCATAAAGGCTGTTAGAAAATTAGCCACGTCTCCGGACATCTCCAGCTTACTCTTTGGATCGGGAAGCTTCAAGACCGAAGCCTCAATCATAGCAATATGAAGTTTCTCAAAGCTAGGCTTACCTGCGCCTATTTATTGCGTATTTTTTTTTCTTTAAATTCATCAGTGGCTTCGCAATCTGGGCGAAAATTTTAATAAGTGTCGTAACATGAAGTTAAGAATCGTAAACCAGTCGACCGTGATTAAAATGAAATTTCCGAGCCCAGACATAGAGTATAAATACAATGCAAAATCCGATTTTAATTTCTTCGCCGTACTCATTAGAGAGTAATTTGTAATTGCAATATTTTTTTATGTTTCTGTTCCTACCTCTGTATATGATATTTTGTAACCAAGTAACGAAATTCTTTAACGAAGTTTGGATACTTTTAAGACAATTCTAAAAGAGTAAACATTTCTCGAAGCATATCAGTGTCCCCATCATTTGCGTTACTATTTATAGATATGTCATCTAATTAAAGATTTCCCTAATATACGGGGAGCAAAATTATATAGTAACAGTAATTTGCAATTTGTATTCTAGTGGAAGTTGTCAAAAGTAAATGTTACAGTAAAGCCAAAATAAGAAGATAACTGGGTTTATCAGCATAAAATCTTATAAGCAAAGAGCTGAACTAGAGAAAGATAAAAAAATGTTTGCAAACTGAAGAACTTTAGATTACAGTTTATCATCTCAAAGATAAGTTTAGCATTTGCTTTTTTTAACTATAAAATGAAATTTTAAAAATTACAGGTATTTCGCTTTTTTCAATAAAATAATATACACTATTGCTAACTAATAAATCTAAACCTTTATTGAGTCCACCAGCGGACGAGCTGTAAAGTTGCAGAAAACTGGTAGTTCGGTGCGGAGTTCAAATACCGGCGAATGGGCTGGCTGCATGGGCACTTTCAGGGTTTTTCCCATATGTAATATGCATATGCGCTAGTTTCTCTTAGAAAGTCCTCTACGAAGATATCCCTCCCCTTAGGCAGATAGCCCTTGTGTGTTTTGCCTTAAACAATTGAACCAAGCTACACCAAAGCTGAACCTTTATTGTTGAAAGGCGTTAAACTTTAGTCAAAAAGAATTTCGATTTCCAATGCTCCAGTTTTGGTTTCTGTATTTCTTCCTCAACATAAAACAGCATAAAAGGGAAGATATCAGAATATTAAAAATGTATTGAATTGACAAGAAAATAATTTCGCTTTTTTAGTGATAAAAAAAAGCTCAATTTTTTTTATGTGCAAAAAAATTAACTTTATTCATTCAAATATGTTCCATTCGGTTCGATGACCGTTTAGCATCTTTCTGGTAACTTCATGAATCAATGCTCATAGAACTTCTGGTTTTTATCAGCAAAAAACTGAAGCAAGTGCGATTTGAGGTCATCGTTATTAATGAAATTTTTGCCATTAAGAAGGCTTCGAAATAAATGATAATATGATGGTGCAAGGTCGGGGCTATACTGGGGATGCGACATCACTTCACAACCAAGCTCCAGTTAGCTAAAAATGTGTGAAGCCTCGCAATGTCGTGGTCAAACACGATTCCTTTGCGTTTTGACAATTCTGGCCTTTTCTCTTTCATTTGCTTCCTCCCATTTCATAAGGTATTGGCAGTAAACATTTGCTTTGATCTTTCGTTTGGTTTCTTGAAAGCAGCTCCAAATACGCAGCACCTTTGTAACCCTACCAAACTGAAAACCTAATATTTTTTGATGCAATTTAGCTACATTGGGATTTGTGCTTATTCATCTTGCTTGGACCATGATTTTTTTCTATTAATGTTATTTTAGACGATCTATTTTTCATTCCTGATAATTCATTTAAAACAAGCGTCGATTGCATTACGCTTCAAATGCGTATCACAAATACTCAATCGTTATGTTAAGTGAATTACTCTGGATTCATGCGGAACCCAAATATGAAGCTTCTTGACGAGTCTTAGACATTTTAGGTGGTGTTCAATTGTTGTTGTGTCTGATACATCCAACCTTTCCGCAATCTCTGGCACAGTTATACGACGACTGGATTCAATTATGCTTTAATTTTGTCATCATTAACTTCAGAAGGTAGTCCAGAACGTTGATCACCTTCAAGAGAAAAATCTCCAGATCGAAATTTTTAAAACAAATTCTGACACATGCGTCAACACCATACACTACAAATGCATCAACACCATACACTACAAATATCTATTTGTGAGCCTCAGCCTCTTTCTTGCCTTTGTGAATATTAGTAAAATATGTCGAAAATGTTTAATTTTGAAGCCCATGTTAAAGCTGACAGTAAATTAACAGTTATATTCAAAAATACACGTAATTTGTTTCTATAAGCAACCTGAAAGTGCCAGCTAACAAATCTCTAAAGAAAAAAATTATAAGCTTGACAAAAGAATAACAAAACATAACACTACCTATTTGTGTAAACCGGAATTACTTTCTTGCCAACCCAATATATTACCGACAGAACAAATGTTTTAAAAAAAGTGTTTAGAAACACTTATAATCTTTGTTTAAAAATTCCATCATAGCTATTCGAACTTAGTTTTTATGTAGACGATAGCATCACAAGAAATACGATCAATTTTCCAATCGACCTACCATAGGCTGTTTTAAACCTATTTTATGGTATAAAATAATAGTTATTGCAAAACGTTGTTAAGGAATAAAGAGAAATTAATTTTTTAGATCATTCACTCTTACGGCAATAAACACTTCACTTTATAATACTGAAGATATATTAATGATCTTATACATCGCCGATCTGCAATATTGTCTGTTTATAGCGGAAAGAATTTTTGGGCTAAAAAAAAAGAAAAAAGAAAAAAGCTTCTTCAAAGCTTTAATATCATCCCATTGTTTACAGCAGGTTTTCTTAAACTGTGACCTGCAGCAGGGGGTCGCCAAAAATGATAGCAGTTTTGATATTTCTTTAAACTTATTATAATAATTTTACAATTACCAAATACTTTTGCACAATGTGTCTAAAAATAGATAAAGATAAGACAGTACAGACAAAGAAAAAAAAACGAAAACGTTTCGATGCATTCTTTTGATAATATAAACATTCATTTTCCTTTCTTTGCACGTGACGCTGTCAGTTCGTCTTGTTACTTGTTTAAAATTTTCACATTGTTCTATGTCTTAAAATTAGAAATTAAAGTTAATGACCTAAGACTGCAATAGTATATTATAGTACAAGCGAAAATATTGACAGTTTATTATTTAAACAGCAGCAAATAAAATAAGTTCATATGTTTGTATATTTAACCCATTACATCACAAGCTAAAAATGCTCCATGATGATTAAATTTTGTACTCGAATTCTCATTTTACTGATAGGAATTTGAACTCCTCAACTAATAAACGAGACCTCAGCCATTAGTAACGGAGATACGATAACTACGGCTCAGAATTCCCACAGAATTCAAAGTTAATTGAAAAGATAAGTATTGGAACAAAACGTTGTAAATAAACAAGAGCTCGTTGTTCCTTTCCACGCTGTGGGAAAAAAAGTATATGTGATTTCTGTTTTGATTATTTCTTCGAAAACATTTTGTTAGAGTACTTTTATTTTTATGCGCTTTTTCGTTTGTAATTGCAGACAGTCTTTAGCAGAATGTGGGTGGAGGTGGCTTAATGTGAAAGATAAAACTAACGGGTGAGATATTCGAATAGCTATTACAATTTTTATTTTGTTATTTGCGATTTTTCTTTCATGATCAAGATTAATTAGGATATAGTGCTGAGGTTTTCGGTGTTAGGTTTTTGTATTATCATTCACATAAATATCCAAAATTAGATAGTATGCTTTAAAATTACCAATAGGTAATAAATCCACCAAGTGAAATGTTGTCTCAATTAACGTTCAGAAAAAGAACACAGCTAACTTTATCTGCAGGATCAAACAAAATCAAGATTCCCGATTTCCGAGACTGCAAAGGCTGATCATAAACAAACTCGTTAATTTTTAACCTCAAGTAATGTCTAGAAGAGCGAAGCTATTTCATCTTTAAGATATTCCTAAAACACACCATTGCGTTAGCATATAGAACATATATTTATCGCAGGAAGTGTATTGTATTCTACCCTTTACTCGTGGAAAACTCCAGGGATCGAATAATGTATCAATCATTAAAAGATCAGGAAAGACGAGGGAAGAGGTTTAAGGTTTTACAAGCTCTCTATCGTAGGAACTGAAATCCTTCTTATTTCCCTCTTATCTTTTCAAAAGCAAACTACGTCATAAAATCACTCTTTATCATTTTATCTTTAATAGTCAGAGGTTGCCTTCTTCCTTCCTCGGCTAAAACGTTCTAACCAGTTGTCCTTAGAAGGAAGGAAAACTGTTTCTTATTCAGTAGCAGTTTAAGCTGACGCAATTTGATTTCTTACAAGGTTACTCGAATATACACCAAATAACTCCGTTTATTAAAAAGAAAATAATAATAATAATAATCTTTTTAGCCCAAAGGGCGTTAGGCCAGAAGGTTATTAATTTCGTTTTGGCGTTTTTCGTCAAAACCTTTAAAAGTCTGAATCACGTTTCAAACTGTTGCCACCAAATATTATCGCCCTGTATTATATTTAGAGAAATTAAATATCGAAGAATCTGCATAAATGTATGTATGCTTCTCGTATTGTGATAAAACAACGGAACCTAGAGCCATTCAATTTTGAATAACGTGCGTTTCCACCCGAATATGAGCATTTGGAAGCCCAAATTTGGAATTTGCTTTATTATCTATTTCACATATTTTAAAACTTTAACGAATTTTTGATTAAGAAGCTCAACGATTTCAAAGCGAGCAGTGGCAACACTGTACGGAAAAAAAAAAAAAACATTTTTATGTCCAGCGCGCGAGACTGTGTATCGGAAATTCTAAAGATAGGCTCATTTTAAAATTATTTTGCGATATTGCTGTTGAGCTGAATTTTATTATTGAAGTGCGAAGAACATGATATTTAATAAATAAAGGTAACACACAAAACGTTAAAAAAAAGTCCCTTTGGGCGTAATGTAAAATCTGAAAGCTTTCAGATTTTATTTTATTTTAATTATTAATTACATTATTATCTAATTTATTAATCCTTTTAATATTTTATTTATTTATTTATTTTTATTTTATTATTATTTAATAATAGAATCTTTTAAGAGAAAGGAGATGGTGGTTTCCTTCTTTTCAAATCTGAAGAAAAGTATTTCTTAAAGTATCGTATAATGGTGTGCTGTTTAAATTTTCTGGTTACAAAGCGTAGACAACTCAAAATACGGAGAACGAGTGCCCGTTATGACTCCAGTGCTTATAATGGTCTTCTACTAGTTACAGCATCTTTATGTGGATTGGTAATAATTACACAACGAATATATTGGGTGAATAAGAAGAAATTATAATTATATTAAATAATTAGGTAATAATTATTATTACATTATATGATATAATTATAGATATATTGCATTTAATTAACATACTAACAATAAAAATCAACATCAATAAAATAGCTTCAGTCAAAGTTGAAATTCTGAAATAATCAATATCTGAAATGTCATCGCCATTTTAATCTTAATTCAAGTAATTTACTTTTATTTAAGCCGCATCTATGAATGACAATTAAAATAACTTTAAAATGCAATTTAATGAGTTTTACAAGTAACTAGAAAATTATAAAAGAAAAGAAACTTTCATTAAGCATATAAAAGCGTCATGCATCATAATTTTGGGCAAATTTAAAGCTACGACTGAAAATAAAGCATAAAGCAAACGTTTTTCTGACAATTCAGACAATCATTTCAGTTCAGTAATTACAATAATCCCAATTCCATTTTTCGAGGCTGTGTAGTGAAAAATCTGATGCGGCATCACACGACTTTCTTGTATGGCTTATTAAATTATTCAAATTTTTTTGGCTGCACTTTATTTAAACTTATTTCTTCGAAATATTCTAATTTAATTAACCTATTCCTCAAGGACATCAAAAATCACAAATTTTGAAATTAAATATCGTGGTCAAATTTCAAACAGGAGTCAAGCTTCTTATAATTATATTTTTTCATAACGAATATAAAACTTTTCTAAATATAAATACAGGAACCAGGAGATCGCATTCAAAGTTAAATTTCGTCGTTTGTCGAAAACTTAAGAGAAAATAACATGTAAATTTTGACAGTTATTCATCGACATATGCTGAATACTTTGATTATCAAAACGAAAAATTGTATTTAGTACTATTCGCGCAAGGCAATGCATGCGAAGTCAGACTGCTTAAAGCAAAGAATGCCTTCATGGGAGAATTGAAACTATCTCATAACCATTTTTCCTAAAAGGAAACCAAGAAACCAACTTGAATCAAAATGTTCAGTCCCTAGAAACCTCAACCTAGGAGTGTAAATTATGATCAGCAATATTATTCGCTCAGGCACTGGTGGACACGCACATTTAAGGAGTTGTAAAAACCAGTAATTAAATAAGCTACGTAAGGCGATCAAAATGATCACACAGCTAAACATTTTTTGAATGATCTGCTATAGTCATACACTCACTTGCGGGCAGTCGAAATGGAAAAGCCTTTAACGAAAAATAAATTCAATTTCTGTCAACGATATGAGCATAAAAAGTCAGATTGATGATGACAAATCACGCGAGATCTATCTGATTAAGAAGAGAGACCTGCCTGGAGGACTTTTAGCGGAAACTGTTTCATATTCATGTTACACGTGGGAAAAATCACGAAAATACCTATGTGCAGCCAACCTGTTTGCCAGATTATGAACCCAGGGTGAACTACCAATATTCCGTGGTCTTATCTAAGAGAGTATGAAAACATCCTCAGTAAAATGATATAAATATGGCTCCTGAAAAGTCCAGTTGTGGCTCTTGAACTTTCGTGAACACTACTATGCGGCTGTTACCGTCAGAAAGTTTGTCCAGCCCTGCGTTACGGTAATAACTCATTTCAGACATTTACTAGTATCATCAGTACCACTTTAATAATTCCGCCGATCGCCAACTTTTTGATCAAAGAAAAAAAAACTGTTTTTGTTTGAGACAAATATGTTCGAATTGTGTAGAGGCATATATCGATTTGGGGAGGGGGCAAAACCAAGCTACGCTAATAAAAATCATTTCCCTTGAAACAATGATTTTGGATATTCGGAATCTTGGTGTTAGCTTACAAATACGTACATCAAATCTTATATCGTTAGTTTTATTTGATTTTCACATATGCTTGAATATTGTTTGTTTAAGTGATTAAGGTAGAACGCAGAAGGGTTATAAAATGAAAAGAATGTCTTTGTGGAAGACTTTCTGAGGAAAACTGATCAATATTTGCATTGCAAATGGCTTGGTTTGGTTTATTTGAAAGCACTCAAAGGCTCAGGGGTAAAAGCACTTCAGGGCTATCTACGTAAGCGAAGGGATGCCTTCATGGAAGATTTCCTAGGAGAAATCGTCATTCCTAGGAGGTTATATCGTTAACACCAAAAAAAAGGTAATATTATTATAGATACAAGCGGCCAAGAACAGTTTTCGTTGCAGAAATGGTTCCCTTTTTTGCTGGCTATTTTACTGTCCATTTTTCTACCTGAAAGTAGTAGTGACTTTCTCGACCGATGAAAAATGAGAGTATTGGTCAAGATAATTTAACTTTTATAGCTTTTTTAGCCCTAGTTATCTAATTATTTTCGTCCTAAAAATGAAATTTTCATGAAATCATTCCTAGCACATTATTTAGTCTTTTGATTCATATATACTACACGTAGGTTCGAAAAAATGCTTTTTTACTACAGAAGAAAGATCTATTTGAACATTTGTAAGAGACGTTATAAGGACAAGAGCTCGTAATACTTTGAGCTATTAACTAGAAGCTCAGAGATCAAACTGATATTTTTTTTTTTTTTTTTTTTTTTTTTTTTTTTTTTTTTACACTTGAAGGAGAATCAATGCATGATAGTAAATAATAAAGCCATAAAATTTCTATGTTGTAAAAGTTTGATTTCTAAAATTATTTCAACACATTCCTGCCTCTTTATTTCATTACATCCGTTGATTCTGTGATACATATAAAATCACAGGCATTTGCAACTCGAATCATTTTTTTCAGTCGTTACGTATTTTGTCTTGGAGATCAGCTTTACTCGAGTAACGGCATAAAGTGGCTGGAGAGGTTTATATTAAAAAGAGTTGTGAAGGACTCTCCACTTTTTCTGCTCTATTTTTGGGTTTATGAAGTTGTTTCATCACTTTAACAAATTTCATTTTTAAACTTATCCGCCCCATTTTATGCTCTATTTTAATACAGGAAAGGAAAGCTTCTCAACAGAATTTCCAATTAAATATTTCGTCAAAATATTTTTGCTTCTATTGTTACTGATTCCTTTTGAGAGGTAACAAAATTAAACATTAGATTTAGATTGATGTTCGTTAAAAAAAAAAAAAAAAAAAAAAAGGCTGAAACAGCCACGATGGCACTTTTTTCAAGTGGAAGAAATGTATGCGCTATTTTGCCGGAAACACAAAAATTAAATTGTGAAAATAAAAATGAATACAGTGCTGACCATTACAATACAGGAAAAACATGTGTGTGTGTGTGTGTGTGCGATTATGGCAAAGCCTCGAGAGCTATCTGCCTAACAGGAGGGATGCCTTCGTGGAGGACTTTCTAAGGGAAACTGGCTCGTATACACGTTACACATGGGGAAAACCACGAAAACGCCCATGCAGCCAGCCTGTTCGCGGGATTCGAACCTCGGACCGAACTACCAGTGTTCAGCGACTTTACCGTTCGGCCGCTGGTGGGCCATGTGCTGACCATTGAAGTTGTTACCCCAAGACGGAAGAGCGCAACAAACTTGAATTGTGCATGAAAAATAGAACCTGTTGGGATATGAAAATGATTAGCACATTAGAGGTAGAAGTAATGTCGCCACGATGTGTAGTATAAAATATGAAAATATCGATTTTTCAGTCTGAAATTGCCTTAATTCTTTGTTTTTATGTTGAAGGTACGTTATGGTGAGAATTCTAGCCTACGGGGACTGAATTATCGTAATGTTCAATTGCTGCTCGATCCAACGACTTTTATAAGAATTTGCGATCGACTTATCAGCTGGATCACACAAAGTGACGTGACGTGAAGACTCCATATGTCAATGCTCGAAACTACAGATACCTCGTCCTTATGGAATGAAACGGCTACAATACGAATAAGGGGACTGAATGTGATGAGCAGTGTCAAGTATCCTCAATAGGGTGCTCCGACGTGTGCAACGCAACAGATTGTCAGCAAGGCAAACATTGCTTCAGCTCTGATGCTACAACGCAGGCCGTACATGGGCCTATCAGTGTCAAGACGTCGTCTTTTCTGAAGTATCCTGCTTTTTGCTTACGGCTTCGTGATAGCCGCATCCTTGTATGGATACACAGAAAGAAAATAAATGTTACGCACTTGCAGTCTTCATCGTCATTACCGACCTAACACTTAAATTAGATGTCATTACCGATACTGGCTCCTGGAAGGGTACACATTCCGTTCACACCTAATCTGCATATTCGGCACTTTGCCCAGCGGTTGTTACACTACTGGTTGTGTCATGGTTTTGGAATCTTCGTTGCTCCACCTTTCAGTAGGACAATAGAATACCGCATATTGTTCCCGTTGTTCTGTTTTGACTAGGGCGTTCTTCAGATCTCTCACAAATGGAAAACGATTCATTGATTGTTGCAAAGAGATTGGCGTTTGAGGCACTAATCAGACTGGCTACTTTGGACTATTAGGGAGAGTTCAGACGGTGATATAACTATCGAAATTGGCATAACCATAAGTATAATAATCATTAGTTTCGTTCAAATCTGTACACGTAAACCGTAGCCAATTAGGGAAGGTTGCATGCCAATTAGGGAAAGTTGCATGCCAATTAGGGAGGTTGCATGAATCCATGCATGCGCAGTTTTAGCTGCGCATGTATGGATGTGTAGCTGATTTTAAAAAAAAACATGGATCGGATGTCAGTTCGTATTTGCTTTGATATGATTGGTGTCTCCTTATACCAAGTTGGAATAAAATAGAAAATTCAGAACTTTAGACAAAATTCTCTTACTAGTATCCGCGACGAAACAATGGCTGGTTATCTAGGAATTGATGCTAGTTGTGATCATAAAGCCTTAATCTGAATGATCCCTTAAACCTACATTTCAACTAATCGCACATAAAATAATATGCACTTGAATTATAATAATTTTTATACATGATTTCACCAGCACAGTAATTTATTTTAATAGTCCCCTCATGTTAAAATGTTTCAAAGAGGAGGCATCTACAGTTCATATGTGATATATATTAATTTATCCAGATTGATTATGTGGATTAGCGACTTTTCATGAAGTACAGATAATAGTTCTGTGTGAAAAAAATCATTTATAGAAATGTTGTTTGTGAATTGGTTAAATCTGTGAACACTTCGATGTTATATTTGGAACCTTATTAAAAGAAAAACTAAAACTTCAACAAGTTAATGAAGGACAAACCCAACCAACAGAGATTATTTATGATTTTTTTGACTGTTGGCATGTGAGTTATCATTAAGAAGTTTTTCAGTGACAAAAAATTTTAACAAAATAAATACCATCTGTCGCTTGTCCATGTGTACAGAGGGGCCCTAAGAGTAAGAAACCAATTCACCTTTCCTTCTTTACCTGCACTTCCGAGCCTCGTGCCGAAATTGAGAGGCGTGTTCTGAAAAGTTACGTCACGGCGGGGAATTCGAGCTACCGGCGCAGAGTCGGATTTTGACATTAGATGCCAGAGGAAAACCACTTATCGTTGTTTATCGCCATTTGGGCGAAAAGAAGTTGAATTTTAATAATAATTTCCGTTTCGGATACTTGTAACGTTGAAGTATTTCTCACTAAAAAAATAAAACTACATTTTATCTTTTCTTATAGAGTCCAGTTATAATATTCGAATGCTTCAATCTACGTGAAAAATTTTATTTGCTATGCTTCATTCCCGAGGGTTTTTTATAATTTTAAGGAATAACGAAAAGAATGAGACTTTTTAAAATTTCAATTGGTTTATATGATTAAATTTTAATTAATGTCACATTTTCAAAAGAAGCAGATTTCACATAAGTTGTAATTTGTAACTTATAAATCCAGAAACTTAATAGCTTTTAAAAGTTTCCCTAAATCCAACTATCCAGTTTTAAAACTTCACGTGTTCACGAATTTCTAGTCCTGTCATGTCTTCGAAATTGTTTGCTAACAAATAGAGTTTTCGCTCTTAACATATGAAATTCAGTTCAAAAAATTAAAGAGGAAAAAAGGAATCAAGGAAATGAAACCTTCGTGAGATCTCTTTGAAAAGGAAAGGGAGACAAATTTCAATCTTGATTTTCATATTTAGTTTTCAGTGTAACACATAATAAAGCAGTTTTGAGGTAATTAATTAAAGCAAGTGTATTAATTTTTGATTTTCAAAAACTCGTGGTAAGCAGTAGAGAACGAGACTTGCTACTATGTCATTCCATTATAAATGCGATGTTATGCCATCCTCACGTTAAGACTTAGATTTATTTCGTATGGGAACTACTAATTGACAAAATAATGCACTTTTTTCTCTGAATCACATGACAAGAAGCTTGAACAAATATATCCCTCAAGTAAAATGACAAAAATTTATATTTTTTCAGGATGTGTAATTCGCTTATTGAAAACAATAACGTCTGATTTCAGGTGTTAATAAAAATTCAATCTTACGTGATATATATTAATTTATCTAGATTAATTATATGGATGAACGATTTTTCGTGAGGTATAGATCCTGGATGAAAAAATCATTTATGATGTCGAAATGATATTACACGCATACTAATTACAGTTAATTGAAATAAACGAGGATGAAAACGTTTTTGACCTAGCTAAGCAATAATTCCATTTATCTTAGGTAAGAAAGGTACAAAATTCCGTCGAATTCGCTTATCAGCACGAGAGTGTCTGTTATTAAAATATGTATGGAATTTAGTCACATAGCCTGCTTGTATTTTGCTTTAATAAAACAATCTGATGTGGACAATACATGACTTATACGAAAAATTAAATCATACACATTTCTTGCTGCACTTTATTTAAACTTGTTTCCTCCAATTATTCTAACTTGATTAACTGATTCCTCAAGGCAAGTTGAAAATGACATAAAAAACTACAAAAATAATGCAAAAATTAAATATCCCTCTCGGTTTTTGTCGTACGGGAGTCACATTTCTTATTTTTTTTTTTTTTTTTTTTTTTTTTTTTCATAATGAGTATAAAGTTTTCCCAAATATAGGAACCAGGAAATTGCATTAAAAGTGAGATTTCATTAATCGTCGAAAATTAATTTTTTTAAACTAGACATTGCCCAAACATGAATATTCAAAACACTTCTGCAATTGGAAGTATATGTTCTAACGATTGTGAAAATAAAGCCGAGTAAAGACTTTTAATCTGTTAAGGGAGTGAGTATGCCTTCTGAATCCATTTTAAAATCCGTTTGGGGAAAAAGAATGTCCGTAGGTACAGCCATCAAGCAAAAAAAAAAAAAAAAAAAAAAAGCTGAAAGGTTTCAGATTTTAAATTACGTTCAAAGGGGTGTTTTTTTAACATTTTGTGTGTTACCTTTTTTTATTAAATATCATGTTCTTTGCACTTAAACCATAAAATTGAATTCAGTAGCAATGTCGCAAAATAATTTTAAAATGAGTACAGTGATGGGACACTTGTGCTTTACGAAAGGAAACTGTTGTAAAATAAATTTAAAAAAAAACATGTAAAAATTTTTTGTGGGTGTGTTTCATACTTAAATTTAGTAACAATTATTACATAACATACATTTTCTCAAAATATTAAAATAGTAATTTAATAAAAATACAATTGCTTAGAACGGAGCAAAAAATGGCTCACATAAGTGATGGAACACTTACTTCCATCAAATATTTATCCAAAAATTTTACTTCTAAAAATGTTTTAATATTTTCTTGGATTTCCTTTTACTTTTAAAACGTGATTTAATCTTCGTGGGATGGATTCGACTAATTTTTTTGTGATTTTACCCCACTCTTCTTCAAGCAATGATTATAATTGTTGTTTTGAAGAAGTGGTGTGTCTGCGAATTCTTGATTCCAATTCTTGCCAAATATTCTCTATGGGATTTAAGTCTGGAGATTGTGGTGGTGTTTTTATTATTTCAGGACAGTTATACAGCAGCCAGAGTCTAACGTTCAAAGCAGTGTGCTTGGGGTCATTGTCCTGGTAGAATTTAAAATCGTTAGGAAGGGTCAATTTTCGTGCTGAAGATTTCAAATTTTGATCTAAAATGTCAATATACTTGTACTGATCCATTATAGTGTCAATAAAACAAGATTACCAACTCCAGCGGACGACATACACCCCCATACCATAACTCCTCTTCCACCATGTTTTACCGTTGGCACCAAGTTCTGTTTGCGAAATTCTTTCCTGGGTTTTCTCTACACCAAGATTCTACCGTCAGAACCAAATATATTAAATTTACTCTCATCAGCAAACATAACTTCAATCCAGTAATCAGAGTTCTTATTTATGTTGGATTTTGCGAAAGCCAGTCTGAGTTTTCTATTCTTTTCACTTACGAAGAATTTTTTCCTGGCTGCTCTACCGTGATATCCAGCAGATCGAATTACTCTTCTAATAGTCTCAGGATTAACAATTACTCCATATAATGCTTGTAAATCAGCAGCAACTTTAGGAGCACTCATTCTTGGATTTTGTTTAATATTTTGAACAATAATTCGCTTTATTCCATTGGATAGCTTTCATGGTCGGCCAGGTCTTCTTTTATCCTGAATCATATGATTCTTTTTATATCGTTTAATGATATTGAAAACTGTTGAATGACTCATGTTAACTGTTTCAGCAGTTTCTCTAATAGATTTTTCACGTTCAATATGCAAATTAATAGCTAATTTTCGAATTTCAGGCAGAGTTTCTTTTCGTTTAGCATTCATGGCTGCACAGAGCTAAAAAACACAAAAATTCCAAAACAAAGGAGAGAGAAAGACTGCAGACGATTTTATAAATTATTGCTAATTGCTTTTGAGTAAAAATAAAAACCCAAAAAAATATTTTTATTGTAGTACGTAGTAGTATCTAAGTGTCCCATCACTTATGTAAGCCATTTTTTGCTCCGTTCTAAACAATTGTATTTTTATTAAATTATTATTTTAATATTTTGAGAAAATGTATGTTATGTAATAATTGTTACTAAATTTAAGTAGGAAACACACCCACAAAAAAAATGTTACATGTTTTTTTAATTTATTTTATTACAGTTTCCTTTTGTAAAGCACAAGTGTCCCATCACTTTTGTGAGACACTGTATGTCTTTAGAATTTCCGATACACAGTTCCGCGCCCACTGGAGATAAAAAAGTTTTTTTCTCCGCCGTAGAATGTTGCCATTGCTCGCTTTTAAATTGTTGAGTTTGTTACTCAAAAATTCGTTAAAGTTTTAAAAAATATGAAATCGATAATAAAACAAATTCCAAATTTGAAATTTGGTCTTCCACATGCCCATATTCGTAGGAAGTTACGTCCTTCAAAATTCAATGGCTCTATGTACCTTTGTTTTATCACAATGCGAGAAATAGACATACCTTTATGCAGATTTTTCATTATTTAATTTCTTCAAATATAATGCAAGACTCTAACATGTGGTGGCAACAGTTTGAAAAGTGAAACAGACATTTATAGTGATTCAACGCAAAATCGCAATAGTTTTCAGAGACAAAGTCCCTTTGGACTAAAAAAAAAAATAGTCAGAATGTATTTGGGAATAGTTAAGTTGAATATTTCTGTTGAAATACGATAGCCAAAATTTTTCACGATTACAATATTTCTTTAACTTCGTACAAGGAAGTAAAAATACATTAATCTAATCTTACTTATCAAAGTCTAAGCAAAAAATTAATGCGTTTTAACATTTTATAAAGCAATTAACTGTATATTTAAGTGAGCTGCACAGCAAAGAAAGCGAAATTTAGCACTGAAAATTTATTTAGGCACTGAAAAAATTCCATTTTAATTTTTAAATGTCGCAATTTCGGATGTTTGAAGAATTATGCATTTTCGGCTGTTTACAAAAGAGTGTTTCATTACGCATTTTCGGATGTTTGAAGAGTGTTTGAAATTTAATGTTACACAGTTTTTAATTACCGCTTAAACCCACATAATCGCCTTAAAGCTTGAAAATTGGTAAATATACAGTGAAAACTTCTTTCAAGAACTTAATGCGTTCTTAAAGGCCGTTCCTCAACCAAAATGTTTTCAATCCGAAACAAGTTTTTGTATTGGAATTAACTTAAAATAGATTAATTCATTTCTGGGCGGAAGATGATTGCTTATTTAAACTCTACAACAGTATTTTGTGCTCATTTTCATAACCCAAAACCAGCGAAAATAAGATATGAAAAAGAAAAACCTAATATTAAACAGACAAAACAGAGGAAAACATAATTTTGCTGTGCTGTACAAAGGACAGTGAACGAAAGAGGTAGCATAATTGGAAAATGATGAAGAAGATGCTGTTGTTTGGATGAGAAATTTCCTTCCATAAAAACATCGGATAACTCTCTTTAGTAAGTATTTTTTCCATCTTTCTTCTGTCCCTAAGCACCACTCGACTGTGAGATTCACTGAGCTTCTGTTTAACTCAAATTTTTTCTAATATGATTCGTTGTTGCCTGCGTTTTCAAATACTTTTAAAGTGATATATGGCATTTATCACTGAAATTGCTTACGTTATAGTTTGCTACTGCTTTATCAAAGCAATATCGTCATGGGAAAACTTTGCATGTTACCATGTTTTAGACAAATATCACGAAAGAGAACTAGGGTCGTTTTTCTTTATTTCCCTATACATCTGAAGACATTTGTTGCTTCTAAAATTACTGTAATTCTTTACTGCTGAGCTCATTTTTATGGTGCTTTAGTAACTTCCACCCGTCTTCATTGTTAATTTCTTAGCTCATGGTTCTGTGTAGAGACACAAGATTATAAATAAGAAATAAAGGCTGATGTTCCAGAATAGCCTTATCCCAAAATAGCCTTGAGAATTTTATTCTCGATTTAGCCGGAATCGGAAATAGCGTTTGACCATCATTACCATATTAGCTTCCGTTTTACAACCTCTCGCATAAATCACCGCTTCCTTCCTCCATGGGCCCACCAACGGCCGAGCAGTAAAGCCGCTGAACACTTGTAGTTCGGTTCGGAGTTCGAATCCCGGCGAACCACAAAAATGCATGAGCATTTTCGTGGTTTTCCTTATGTGTAAGTGTATGCGAGCCAGTTTCCCTTAGAAAGCCCTTCAGGAAGGCATTCTTCCTCTTAGGCAGATATCCCTCAAATGCTAATAATCTAATAAACTAAACCAAACCTTCCTAAATGATATAAAGTTTAAAGGAGAGTGAATTTATGACACTTTCCCTTCCTTTCGTTCAACCGAAACAATTCACATAACTTATCTACGCATTTGACCTTTCTTTTACGACTGATTTCTATTTTCCGTCTTCTTTTTTCTTTTGTTAGCTTGTCGCACTATACTCTACTGGTTAAATTCGTAGCTCTTAGGACTTGGAAAAATGGAATATATTGAACCTCAGAAGGGTCAAAAAGCACTAATTTATAAGTTCAGGTCGTTTTATAGCCCGAAAGTGATTAAAAGGTTCACTGATTAAAGATGATCCATTAAAAATAGTTTGGTTTGGTTTATTAGATTCCGGCAAAGCACTTGAGGGCTATCCGCCTTATGGGAGGGATGCCGTCGTGAAGGACTTTTTAAAGGAAACTTGCTCGTATACACGTTACACATGGGGAAAACCACGAAAACACCCATGCAGTCGGCCCGTTCGCGGGATTCGAACCTCGGATCGAACTACCAGTGTTTAGCGATGTTACCGCTCAGCCGCTGGTGAGCCCCATTAATAATATGCTGCAATTTAACTGAGCATGCACATGCTTTTTGGGTCAAATAGATGTAGAGAGTTGCTTAGATCAAACAGTTTACACATATAAACAGTTATACATTTTTGTTTTGGGTGCTTGCAAATTATTATTATTATTATTATTTCTTCTTATGTTTCATAAAACTTGCTATTTACTTGGCCTGCTCACCATTTTAGCTCACTAGTTGTTGAAGCACATCAGCTAAGCAGCTAGAATGATTTATCGGAAGAAGATTAAAATGTAAATGTAAATGTAAGAAGATTAAATTTATATTATTTGAGTTCCTGACAAGCATGTAGACAAGGCGATTTTGAATAGATATGCAACACGCACACACAAAAAGGATAAAATGAGAGTTACATTTCCCCTGTAAATGAACAATAATAATAATGGTAATAGGTACATTTTCCGCTGCAAACAAAAAAAAAGGATAAAATAATAGGTACATATCCTCGACAAAAACTGAACTTTTAATTTAAATGCATTTTAATACAGAACCGTAAAAATTTCTCCCTTACATTGGATTAATTTATGTGCTATGTTAAAATTATTTAAGGCGTTTTGGTACATTCAAAAAATAAATAATAGTTCTCGTAAATAGATTTAGTTGCGAAATTGACCTTATCGTTATCATTTTGTTTCATTTTGAAGCGAATGATAAGGTTGATACCAGAAAAAAAATCTTTCGAGCATTATTAATTGAAGCTAAATTACAGAAACGTTTAAATGTAAGATTTATGAATTGTTATTATCATTTTTTTTCCTTTTTTCAAAATTTAACTGTATATTATGGTAATTTTCCAAATTATAATAAAGTTGAAATGCTATTTATTTCACAAAAGATAATCAATTAATACTTAAGTGCTTATATTTCCATTTATTGCAAAGACGAAAAGGAGTAATGATATTCACCACAATAAAGAACTGAGTAAAGCCATATATTATATAAACTCAAATTATACCAAAACAAGCCGTCATAATCCTGGACAAATACGTCTTCGGGGAGCCATACAAAAAGATTGAAAACCTTTCCTAAACTCCGATAAGTTACCAGTATTTCTTGGAAAACGAACAAATTTAACAAATTATGTGTGCTCATATTCTGTCAGGCTATCACACCATGGGAATCAAAATTGTTTGGGATCACGAGGATAGGTCGTTTTCGGGAAATCTGAGGATATCATTTCTAAGAACAGAATAAGATACATGTAGATTGGACAGTGTAAAAAAATTTTGAATGTCATTTTCTTTTTAGATTTGTTGTTTCTAAGTAAAAGGGATTGATGAATATGTTATTTATTTGCACTAATTGTAATAAATAGCTGAGGTTGATTGTCGTTCTTTAATTAGAAAAGAGTCACATTGATAAACTCTCCTGAGGATATTTTGCAAATATACAGTTTGCTGCCTTGCATGACTGCTCACTGTTAGTCAAAATGACTAAGCAGACTCTAGATCTCAAACTTATTGAGCCTGTTTGAAATAATTTTCAAGACGGCTTTAATAAACTTAAAATTTCCATTCGCAATAAACTTTGCTTCATGCTGGGAAAAGTAGAAGATAACCTCTATCAAAATCCTGAGAAATTCAAGACTCTATCAAAACTAGAAGATTCATTGAAATCATAAAAAGAAAAGGAAGTTCAAAGCATCATTGAGTTTGAAAAGTTTAAAATACCATGTTTTTGTGCCCCAATATAATTAATAAAAGAAATGTTTGTGTGCCCCAAGACGTTTTAAACCATTACTTTCTCGTTTGTATAGATGAAGAGTGAAATTTAATATTAAGTTATTTTTAGTTAAATTTGAGATTTTTCGATTTTGTTTAGCCCTAAGATTATAGCATGCGAGAAAAATAACTTCGTATCACTTAAATATTTAATTATTCGTTAAAAAGGTGTTCGAAAGCTTATTATGTCTCAATGCTATTTTCGACTCATCGTATACACATTTTTAGCTATCAGTTTACATCGATTTCTCTGCTGTTTTAATATTGTGTGCTTCTAAATGAGACGAATCATTTATTTACTGATGCAATTTATAATGTTCTAAATGCTACAAAACATTTCACTGCTTTATTGAAATAGCTTCTCAGTCGTTTCGCTAAATTTTTCAGCTACACTTTTAAATTAAAGTTATCAATTTGTTTATGCTTTACGTACATTAGAGAATGCTTATTTGTTTCTTACTTAGGTTTAAAAAAAGGTGTTGCTGCAACTGATTTTTATTTTATTTGCAAATAGCACTACCTTTCTTTATACAGTTATCAGTTGGGTTATCCATTCAGTTGGGTGTATGTAATAGCGCTGAAATATTTTATTACTTTGATCATTTTTTATTATTATTGATCTGTTTCACACATTTAATACATAATCGGTGTATTGATTATCAGATAGAGCATATAACATTTGCATAGCTCGCATGTCTCATATGAAGCGTCTTCCTATAAAAAGATGACCTATCAGGTTCAATGTTCCGTCTTACTTTCTTTGGGAACATGCAAGGACCTGACTCGGAACAGAGAGCTTACTAAAGCTATGTTCAATAACTTTGGGAAGTAGACAGGATACACAAGAAGGGTATACCAAACCCTTTATTTTTCTCTCTTTACAATAATTTCCGTACTTCGGAATACAAAGAACCACTACTTGTGGTCTAAACGTAAGAATATAAAAATATAACTAAACTCTTAACTTTGAAATAATAAACGTGGAAGATTGGCCTTATATTAACAGGAAGCCGTATGTAGTACAGAGAACTGTTAACACTACAATACGTTTAAAATTATCAAGAGGATTAAACCTCTGGCCTGGAAGGCAACCAGCAACTGAGTAAAACTTCTAAGGTAAACGGCCTGCTTCGACTAACTCCTTTCCCTCTCTCGCTTGGGAAAAAGCCACCACTTAAGTACTTGGCGTTCGCCAGACAAATTTTGCATAAATAAGTTAACGCTTTTAATTCTGGCCGGAAGTAGAAAATAAGAAGTGATAGTAAAGATTTAAAATAAAATAAACGTTAGTAAAACTTAAGATCCTTACATACTTCCCGCCAGAGTTAATTAGTTTGAAACTGAGGTCTAAAATGACCTTGTTGAAAACTTTTAGCTCTAGAATCTAACGCGAGGCCAATCTTTTACAAACATTACTCACTAGAAACTAGAAATTTAAAAAAAAAATTTGTTTTTACAATAGCAGCTCCAAGGACACGCAATTTTTCATCTGTACTGCATCTAAACAGGAGCTTTTATTTAAATCTGGTTCCTTCCAGAGATCTGGAAGGAAAACTAGTTTAATGAAATGTTACACAATGAAATGGCCAGTAACATGCATATTTATATTTCTCTTAACATTCTTATTTCATTCATGACTATTTTAATTATCTCTCCCCGTGCTCTCTGACATGTGTTGTAAAAGAACACCAAACACGAATGTGTTTATGAATACGTGTTCAACACTTCCTCCTACAATCAAAACACTAACGTGTTAAAATTCAACATACCAAGACCTCGTAACACACCCTAACTTTAACTCTAAACCCTCAGGTACTATTCTGAAAGTGGCTAACTCTGAAGTGTAGCGTCAGAGAGCCTAACTACATTCATTCAACCTTTAACACATATTCACCATGATTTGGTCTTTTTACAGTCACACGAATAAAAAAAAATTTTTAACATTACTTTCACTTTTACCATATCACGGTATTTCTTAACATTTAAAATAACAGTTTACATTGTATATAAGAACATATTAACATGCCGTTAATTTTACGCATTTGAAAACATACATTAGTAGTACATTGTTAACTTCTATTCTTTTCAAAGCAAGTGCCAATTCTTCTACATTGAAATACTACATTTCAAAAAGTCTTTCAGACTAAAACTTCTTTCTTGCCAGAATGTTTTAAATAAAATTTATACAATAACTTTTACAATATTTAAGTCTTTACATATTCCTATTATACATCAACTTTAGTTTTACGCGCGAGTAATTGAAAAACATAATACCAAAATCGGTAACAACTCATTTCTCGCCTTTTTGGCGATAAAGGTAGACCTCGCATGAGGTAAAACTTCTTGAAATCTGCCACTTGCAGTAAGAATGAAAGATTAACTTAAGTTTGCAAAGTAACATAAAATTTTACTTATCTTTGTGATATTCGGAAATTCTTTTCTGAGCCCAGTCCTGGAAGGTAGCACAGATTCTCATTTGATTTATCCTCCTTCTTGTGCGGGCTCGCCCTTCAGTGCCTTCCTCTAGAAGCTTTCTTTTTTCTCCAGTTCGGTCACCCTTGAATACCTTCTTTTTCGCCTCTGCCTGTGGTCTTGGCCGTTTGATGGCAGCTGGTCTTGGCGGAACCGGGAAACTTCTTTCGCGTTCCTGCTTGGACCTCGTTGCTGGCCGTTCAAATTTTCCTTGTAACTTTTCCTCCGCCGCTGGTGGCCCTTCCGCAGTTCGGAGACATTTGCTGCGGGAGAGTCCTGTCGGATGAGTAGATCTTCGATTTTAGAGCCGGTATATAGTTGCCGTCATTTCTCCTGGCTCTCTTTGCATACGTCGTCCTTCTCCCTTCTTCATTCTGGGGGTGTTCGTGAGCTCTCTTTTCTGGACGGTGGAACGGCTTCTTTTTCTTGTTACCTTCAATTTTCCCGCGGGGAAACTTTCTTTTCACTTGCTCCTGCCTCTTAATGGCTTGCCCTTGTACTTGTCGTTGTTCCACATCTGGAGCTTGTGCCTGCCGTGTCTGCCGTGCCGGATCCTGCAAAAGATCTGAAAATATTTGCATTTTATTACGATCATAGTAGAGTTTGATTTGATCAATGTTTGCGGAGCAGGTTTCACCATTCCTGGTTTTAACACTACTACAGCCTGAGTTATTTTTTCTATGACATATGGTCCTTCAAATCGTGGATAAAATTTGGCAGTTTTATCTTCTGGTGCTGAAGAAAGTGAATGCTTAATTTTTAACACTTCATCCTCTACTTTATAAGTTACTCCCCGTCGTTTCAAGTCATAATACAGCTTTTGTTTTCTCTGTGCTACTTCAGTATTCTTTTTTGCTTCTTTAATTAGTTTTTCTATATCACCCATTTTAAATTCTGGGGCTCTTTGTTGCACATAAAATAATTTATCTAACGGCGTTATAATCTTTCTGCCTAAAAATAACTCAGCAGGAGTTCTGCCCATTGTATCATGTTTTGCGGTCCTAAGGGCGAAAGCAAATTCATTGACATAGTTATCCCAGCTTTTATGAAAATTTTTAACATAACTACGGATAATTTTCACTATATTTCTATTTGATTGCGGCCGATACAGGACCATTTTTATGACGTATGCCCAGTTTTTGGCACATGTCTTCAAATACATTACTTACAAATTGAGGACCATTATCCGATATAACTTTTAGGGGCGCCCCGTATTTTAAAATATATTTATTTAAAATAGAATCAGTAACTAATTTCGCGGAGGCTCGTTTTAAGGGAACAATTTCGGTCCACTTACTAAAATGATCAACCATAACAAGGAGATAGCGATTTTTATTTAACTGACTTTTTGGGAAAGGGCCCAATAAATCGATGCCAATTATTTCATTTGGAAATTCGGATTTAATACTATTTAGAAACCCGGCCGGGCGGAAATTAATATAATTAACTGCTTGACATGTTGGGCAGGACTGGACATACGCCCTTGTTAACTTTTGCAGTTCAGGAAAGTAGACTGCCTCGCGTACGCGTTGGATAGTTTTTCGAATACGAGCATGAGAAGCTAAAGGGCTGTCATGGAGCTCCTGCAGGATATTTAATCTAAGACTAGCTGGGATAACAGGTCGAAATTCGTTGTTGGAATTCGTAGTTTTTGTATAAAATAATAGACCATCTATTAGTTCGTAATGGGCCGCCCTATTTCTTATCGCCACAATATCTTGGTGGCTAAAATTTTCAGGATCCTTTAAATACTCATAAATGCTTCCAAACTCAGGATCCTTACCCAGTTCGGTTATTACAGTTTCTCGGGAATTTATTGTACATGCTGTGAGCATTGCCACCTTTACAGTATTACCTTCTTCATCTATTTTAATTCTGGATAGGGCATCTGCTACGATATTTTCCTTTCCGGGGGTATGCTTGATTACCAGATTATATTCTTGTAGCTTGAGTGCCCATCTTATTAACCTTGGGGATAAGTTTTTCCCTGAGTACAATCTAGTTACCGCCGCATGATCAGAGTACACTGTTATTGGCGCCTTTCCAAAATAGACTCGGAACTTTTGCACTGCTAACAGAACTGCAAGTGCCTCTCTCTCCGTCGCGGAATAGTTTCTTTGTGTTTGATTTAAAGTTCGGCTAAAAAATGCCACGGGCTGCTGATTTTGCGAAAGTACCGCTCCTACCGCATAATCCGAAGCATCCGCTGAAATTTCTAAATTCTCATCCTTTTCAGGAAATTTCAACACAGGGTCTTGCGTTAATGCTTGTTTTAATTTTTCGAAAGCACTATTGGCTTCGGCCGTCCACGAGAATCTTGCCTTTTTCCTTTTTAATTTTAACAATGGTTCAGCAATAGCTGCAAAATCTTTTATAAAGGACCTATAATATGAACAAAGTCCTAGAAAAGAAGAGAGCTTCTTCGCCGTGTTTGGAGTCGGATACTTTTGTACAGCGATTATTTTTGATTCGTCTGTCTCGATTCTTTTCTGAGATATTTTGTAACCTAAATATTTTAATTCAGGGGCTGCAAATTTGCAATTTTCGACATTAACTTTTAGACCGGCCTCATTTAATAAAGAAAACACCTGTCTTAAATCCTGTACATGTTGGTCGAGATTATCACTAGTAATAATGATATCGTCTAAATAGATAAATGTGGACTTTCCAAGAACAGGCCTTAACACAATGTCCATACATCGCTGAAATGTTGCCGGTGCCCCTGAAAGGCCAAACGGCATACGCAGAAATGCATAAGGGCCAGACTTGGTTATAAAAGCAGTCTTAGGCACGTCCTCAGGCCTAACCCCTATTTGAAAATAACCAGTCAGTAAGTCTAAAGTCGTCATATATTTGGTGGATGTTATGTTCCTTAGAATTTCTTCAATAATAGGTAACGGATATACCGGATATTTAGTTATGGAGTTTAATTTAAGGTAGTCAATTGCGAATCTCCACCTTTTTGGATGTGTCAAAGGATAGTCATTATTTTTCTTACATAAAACCACCGGGCTAGCATAACTACTTGAGATGGGCGTTATGATCTTTTTACGTAGCATATCGGTGATATGCCATTCTATAATTTTTCCTTATTCTTATCATACCGGTATGCTTTGTGGCGAACTGGCATTGAATCTCCGGTGTCAATACTATGGTTAGTAACCTGAGTAAATCCTGGAATATCACTAAATAACGAAGCAAATTCACTTACCACTTGTCGGATTCTTCGTTGCTCGTAATTAGGCAGGTAGTCAAGGTTTAACATCGGCGGTTCAGCCTTTTCTTCTCGAACTGGTTTCATTGTCAGCTTAAGGGACGCTTCATTAAAATCTAGCGTTGCTTGTGCCTCTGAAAGAAAATCTATTCCTAAGATAATATGTGCTTGCAGATTCTTTACTATGAAAAACATAACCTTTACTTGTTCGTCCTTGATACGGACATACAGCGGTAATTTACCTATACACTTACATCTTTCTCCTTGCGCAGCTAACACTGTCGTATTATCCGAATTATATATACGATATTTACGAAAATACTTCCTAAAAAAATCTTCTGCCACACAGGAACACTGCGCGCCTGTATCCAGGAGTGCGGTGGCTGGGATATTATTCACCAACACTTCAATCTTCGGAAGAGTCAAATTTTTCACCATTACTGTATTTAACTTGAAGGAAGAGGGGTTTTCGTGGCCTTCGGATTTCCGCACCCTCCCGTCAGCAGAAATCCGTTTTAGTTTAAATTATTTTTCATTTCCGTGCTTTCCTTCTTTTTCCACTGGCCTTGAGACTTTTTTCCTGGATTGCTATTGAACTGTCGACGTTCGCCGGCTTTTTTTGAATGCTCGGGTTTCCTTGCCCACTGATTCGCTTTGCTTCCGTAGCCGTGTGCTTGAGTTTGCTGTAGTCTTGGCGCACCAAATTGGTTTCGCTGTTGATATTGGCATCTTCTTTCAATGTCCGCCGTTCTTCTACTTTCAAACTGGATTGCTGGCTCAAATAACTTTTCCAGTGTAGTCGGATTTCTTAATTCAATAAAGTCTTGCACTTGGGGCAGTAACCTCGGCAAAATCACTTGAATTATCTCAGGATCCGGACGGTTTCCATACAAGAGTTTGAAGACGTGAATTTTTCTTAAAATAAAGCTTGAGAGATTTTCGATTCTTTGCTGATACATGCTGAAAAGTTCCGTTTCTAATTTCGCACGATCCCTTACAACAGGGAAGGCTTTTACTAGGGCAGTCTTGAAATTTTCGTAAGTATAGGTGGGACTTCCTGCTTGACCCAAGAGACTTCTGCCTATACATTTGAGCCAGTTAAGCGCTTGGCCCCTCAAAGCGCTGGTAGCTAAGTTAACTTTTTGAAACTCGTGCACGGGGTAGAGCATGAAGTGGTCATCCAATTTTTCCAAAAAACTGGTTACCGGTGAGTTTCCATTAAATGTTGCTTCTGGTTTCATCGAAGTGCGCATGGTCTGGACGATGTAACCAAATCCTTCCAGGGCGGCAGCTGGCATTTCTGGATTCTGAGCCGCTTCTGCAGGCAGCACAGGTTCTTCTTGAAACTCGGCCATGGTTATTCTTCTTCGTTGGGCGCCACTATCAGGTTCAATGTTCCGTCTTACTTTCTTTGGGAACATGCAAGGACCTGACTCGGAACAGAGAGCTTACTAAAGCTATGTTCAATAACTGTGGGAAGTAGACAGGATACACAAGAAGGGTATAAAAAACCCTTTATTTTTCTCTTTTTACAATAATTTCCTTACTTCGGAATACAAAGAACCACTACTTGTGGTCTAACCGTAAGAATACAAAAATATAACTAAACTCTTAACTTTGAAATAATAAACGTGGAGGATTGGCCTTATATTAACAGGAAGCCGTATGTAGTCCAGAGAACTGTTAACACTACAATACGTTTAAAATTATCAAGAGGATTAAACCTCTGGCCTGGAAGGCAACCAGCAACTGAGTAAAACGTCTAAGATAAGCGGCCTGCTTCGACTAACTCCTTCCCCTCTCTCGCTTGGCAAAAAGCCACCACTTAAGTACTTGGCGTTCGCCAGACAAATTTTGCATAAATAAGTTAACGCTTTTAATTCTGGCCGGAAGTAGAAAATAAGAAGTGATAGTAAAGATTTAAAGTAAAATAAACGTTAATAAAACTTAAGATCCTTACAGACCTGTAGAACTTCGTTGATTTCTGGTTGCATTTTTTACGTCTTAAAAATTTTCTCCTTAAATACTCCTTCCTCTTATTAAGTAATTATAACAGAAAATGTATATTCTCTTGCAAAAGCTACTGTAAAAGTGTAAACAAAAAGTGACTGAAAACATATGTATTTCTATTTATAACCAATAATTAAAATAATAACGAACGATTTTAATAAATGAATAAATGCAATCAAGTAAGGTTTTGTACTCATCTAATCGTTCATTATTTTACATTTTCTTTCCAAGAATCCATCATCTGAGAACTCCGATAATTGCATTTTAAAATTTTGAAGAAATTGCTTTTAAATTCTGAATTTCACTGAATCTTTAAATAGCGCTGCGTGGACTAATATCGTAATAATTTGCATATTTGAATTTCTTATATTTACAATTCCTACAATAAATATTTTTATCATCATGTAATTTAAATAACCATATAGAAGTTTTTAAATACTGTGAAGTTGGCTTTGTAATCTAGGTGTATTTCACTAATTCTAAACTGCTCTTGTAACCTTATCGATTTATCTTTTGGAATGGGTTTGTAGAGACATTAGGTTATTTCGAGCCAGAGAGATGAAAAATGAGTAAACGCCTTCCCCGGGAATCGAACCACGGACCTCTGGAAATACGCGCTCAGCGTGCAGACCATCACACCATGAAGGCATGCTGGGATGACGGGAGAAATACCTTATAGATTAAACGGAAAGATGAAAGTAAAGGAAACATTAATCAGTTAAATAAACCAGTTAATAAATTAAAATCTTGCAACTTTAAAAAACAAGTGATTTCTATGTTTTGAAAAATATATCCTCTCGCAGTTATCTCGGCCAACTTTCCCAAATTTTGTTCCGCAAATATGCTCTAAGTGTTTCGCAAAAATTTATGAAACTGAGGTTAGAAAACGAAGACACAATATCTGCTTTTATATATTTTACGCAATTAAAAAAATCTTGAAAGACATTTAAAGAGAAAACATAAATTTTGCATCCGTTTGAGATAACGTATTTGTACAAGACAAGTTTTTGCATAACACTGAAACAAAATCCGAAAAATAGAAACTCACTCTCTGCTGCATTTAATATAAAAAATCAGGTTTCTAACATTATACCTGAAGTTAAATGGATTAGCAATTCGAAGACTCAAACACAACCAAGTCATTAAAGAATCTTTTTTTAATTCTAATTTTGTGTTCCTATTATTTGCTTTATTTATTCACTTTCATATCTAACATTTTAAAAAATAAAAAATGCAAATTTTATTACTTCCTAAAACATTATTCTACAAGTATGATATAAAAGTGGAATAAACGTTCGTTTTGTTCATCTAATACGTCTGCGTTATTGTTTCTTTTAACTAAAAGACCAAATTTATTCTTGTGTTCCTTAGGAATTTTAGAATTTAAAAAGTGTTCCTAATGAGAAAAGTTGGGAAACACTGGTCTAGACTATGGCAATGTAGCTGAAATATAGGTGAGGGATTTCATTAAGATAATTCTATAATTAAATCAACACATAGTCACGTGATGGGATACTGTTGTTGTCTGATGAAAAATTTAGTCCATTTTGCTACTTCAATAAATGGGCGTGGTTCCATTCCGATTTAACTTCGAACTCATTAAGCGTTTCCTTTCCTCCCAACGCAATTCAAAAGTTACTTGGTGTTAATATGTAATGAATTGCATTTATTGCATTTCGAAAAAGAAATGGCTCTGCCTATATTTTTGCTGGAAAAAAAAAATCCCGGTCTTTTTTTTTTTTTTTTTTTTTTTTCCCCTCCCCTCGAAATATAATGATTCTTTTAATTTCAATATAAGGTCAAAGAAATCTCAAATTCTGCAATCTGTTAACAACCAATAGAGGAACAGAGATTGCTAAATATTCGGAAAATTTAGGGAATGAAATTTAGGATGGGAGAAATAAATAAATTAAAATAAAAAGTATAAAAGACTGAAAACTATTTTTAAAATTTTCGCAAAATTTCATTTACTTAAGACATTTTTTCTCTTTTTTTGCTTTTTAACCCAAAGGGCCGTTAGCCCAGAAAGACTACTAATCTCGAAACCGCATTTTGCATTAAATCACTAAAAGCGTTCTATCACATTTTAAATTGTTGCCACCAAATATTATCGCCCTGTAGTGTATTGAAAGAAATTTAATGAAGAATCTGCCTGAATGTTTTATGTTTCGAGTACTGTAAAAAAAAAGGTACCTAGAGCCATCTAATTCTGAATAACCTAGTCCTCCACCCAAACATGAGCAGCTGGAATTGTTTTATTGTCTATTTCATATTCTGTAAAACTTTAAAACCAATTTTTGATTAACAAACTCAAGGATCTCAAAGCGAGCAATGGCAACACTGTATGGAAAAAAATATTTTATCTCCAGAGCACGAGACTGTCTATCGGAAATTCAAATATATGCTGTTTTTATATTTTTAGTCCAAAGGGATATTAGCCTATACCCTCGAAACTTGTATTTGCCTGTAAATGGAGAAAACGCCCTTTTTGAACATAATATAAAATCTGAAAGCATTCAGATTTTTTTTTGTTATCTTTGGATTCAGATAAATTTAAAGGGCCACCCCTGGTCAAGCAGTCGAAACCACAAAGCATCATCAGTATTTTATCCCTGATAGAAAGTACAGGCTGTATTGTTCTTTGCATGAGGTTTCGTTTTAAAAACTTTTAGTTTCTACCTTTGTAGAGCCTTTAAGTTATTTATTATTATTATTTTTTTAAAGCAGGTCCGAATTAAGACATTTAGAACCCTAAGCACTTAAAAGATTTTGGTGCCCTCAAGTATGATTACTCCAGTTTTTCCCTCATTCCTTCTCTCTCTCTCGGTTTTGGTTTATCTGCATCATTCATTTCATGGTAAAACGATAACAGAAAATTTTTCGGTATCCTATGCGTATGCTTATGCTTAATGCAGCCCTGCTTTGAAGTGAAAAATCAGCAAGGCCCTGGCCGATACTCGAACCACGGATATCCTATTTGGCAGCTAGACGTTTCTGCCTGTAACGCCGTGGTAGCACAGAAGATTACCTTATATTTCCATTTAAATATTCCTGCAGATATTTTTTGTAGTTAACCAACTGCATTCCGAGGTGTTTTTTAAAGACGTGTGATTATTAAACTCCGAGTCCGAGACATTTTGTCTGATTACTTTTAGCAATAATACAAATACTATTTTAACATCTTTGGATATTCTCCCCTCATTCAAAGAAGCAGAAATCATTCTGTGTTTGATTAATTATTTATGAAATTTTTGCACTCTATTGAGACCAAAAGTAATTACATAGCACACTGCAACAAAAGTTGCTATCGTCTCACTTCTGTTATTTCTCTTTCTGATCCCTCAAGGGGTACACAAAATAAAAGTATTCTTTCAGGCTGCTGATGCTTTCTGTTTCTATGCATAATCATTAACATTATAATCTTTTCCTGGATTTCTTATTTTCAGGCAAACAACACCTTTTATGATTTGTTCACGGAGTTTAAACTGTCAGTAATTTCTTTCCAAGGTCTATTTCTGTGACGGCTGGAGCTATGGCAATGGGCGTAGACAGCGGGGTGCGGGGAAGTGCAATTGCAGCCCTCCCAAAGAAGTTATCTCCCCTGCTTTTAAATATTAACCAACAGAAGGCTGTCCAAAAATTTGCTCTTTTTCTTGCTATTCTGTTAAGCTACTTCTCTATCTATGGAAAAGCTAGTGGACATGAAGTTTTAATCTTTTCTTAACTTCAAAGACTCTTTACAGCTTGCGTGCGAGTAACCAACAGATGGCCTATCATCTGGAGGCTAGATAAAGGGTAATTAGTTTAATTTCAATGTTTTCTATAGACAGCCTTGTCGACTTTTCACATCAACTGACAAATAAGTCAACACCCTTGAGGCCTAAAACAGCACCCCTCCTGGATTCTTTGTGAAAAACTAGTTATCCCCCTCTTGCATAGTGAGAAGAGGAAAGAAAATTCTTACACGACCAGTGTCCAGTGTCACCTGAACGTAGCGACTGGCACAGTGCTGCTTCCCAAGGACCGAGGCATTTTATTTATGGAATAAATTTGTAATAAAATTATGATTACCTTCACATCATCGAAATTAAAAATTGAAATAAATAAGTGAAGCGTTGGCTGAAGAGCTAGGCGAAAACCTTTAAGGGTTAAATATAGAATTAGATAAGTGGTAGTTAAAATATTCGCCTTGCAAACCACTGATCTGTTCATCCATTACCGGTCACCACGTTTGTATTTTTCAATGAGGATTTTACACGTATTCTTTAAGTTTCTACATTTTTGAAGCTTTTGTAAACTAATGCTCATTATTTCTGTTTTTCAATCAATCTAAAACAATCTTATTTATAATGCAGCTCACAACAATTTAGTATAATTAATGATTTTTGGCACTGCAAATGATCCGATAAATGTAGAAAATTTTTGGAGATGCTCTAATGCACGTTATTACTGTACTTCACTAAAGCCGGCGTAGTGCAAAAGACATCTGAGCGTTGTCCAGAATCACGCAGAATAATTTTCGCCAAGGCGCTAATAGAGGGTCAAGTGTCATAAATGGAGTATCCTTTAATAGGCCATCAATGTCCCTTTCTCTTATTCTTCGCGAAGCAGTGTCATGAAGGGTTACGGCATTGAGGCCCCTTAATATATGGGCCCATAGGCCTACGCTATAACGAAGACTTGCTGTTCGATTTGTTAAATTAGAGTTGAGCCTAAGTAAGGGAATAGTTCCAGAACTCTGTAATTTTGGCATAATTTTAAATGATTATGCATCCACAGCCATTTGTTGTTGTTATTATTAGTCTCACTTGCCTGACAAAGATCAGTACAAGCCCACGACATTCATCGTGGCAAGGCATCAAATGCGCCTGTCGTTGGCAAAAGCTCTGTTTCACCCCTAGTTTCGAGAGAGAGCATCCCAGGGGGGGGGGGTGAGCGTCCAAGGATCACCTTCTTCTCCTACCACTAACCTCTCGATTTTGGAAGGATATGGCTGGGTTGTTGGATATTCTCGTTTGTGGTTTTATTCATGGCAAGCCATATTTCATTTAAAATTTATATTTTGATAGAAATTTAAACGAAAATCCTAAATAATTAGAACATGATTTGAGAGGGAAAAAAAGAGAGATAATCAATAAACAAATGTTAATAAATTTATCGGTAAATTTTTTTTAAATATCAAATAAATACAGGAAGTTTATTATTAATATAGGAATGCTTAAATTTTTTATTTTTCCTAATTTTTCGTACTCTTTAAATTAAAAATTTTTGAAAATTAATTTTGTATTCTTAAAAAAGTTAGTTACAGCTGAGCCTTGCCCCACATGCTTTCTTAACTAATTAATTTACCCTAATTATTATAAATATCAATATTACAAAGGCATGTTCATCTTTTCACCCTCGGAATATTACTGTAACATAATTATTCGCTTGTGAATCATTGAATAAATGAAACTGTATTTACATTATTTTCTGTCGGATAGTAGTAGTCGCAAGTAGACGGAAAGTGTCATAAGTATACATGTACAGTAGTCACAATTAGAATTATGAGTTATCATAATTCTAACTATGAGTACATGTCATAAGTATGCATGCACAGTACTCATAGTTAGAATTATTATCATTTACACATAGTTCACACTTACAATGGTACAGTATGTAGCCTGTGTCCGATTTTATTACGAGACATTTATTTGGGTTATTAAAAAGTAACATTAATTTTCTACATTATTAAAGCTATTAAAAAAACATTTATTTATTAGTCCAAAGGGGCAATTTAACCAGAAGGAATATTAATTTCGTTTTGGCATTTTGCATTGAATCACGATAAGCATTGTTTCGCTTTTCAAATTGATGCCACCAAATATTATCGCCCTGTATTGCATTTAAAGAAATTAAATAATGAAGAAACTGCATGAATGTATGTATGTTTCTAGTAATGTTAATGATAAAAAAACGGTACCTAGAGCCATCAACATTTGAATAACGTAATCTTCCATAGAATATGGGCATGTGGAAGCCCTAATTTAAATTTGAAATTTGTTTTATTTTCGATTTCGTATTTTGTAACAATTCAACGAATTTTTGACTGACAAACTAAATGATTTCAAAGCGAGCAATGGCAACACTGCGCGAAAAAAAAAAAAAAAAAAAAATATCTCCAGCGTGCGAGACTCTGTATCGGAAATTCTAAATTCATGCTCATTTAAAAATTATTTTGCGATATTGCTGTTAAATTGAATTTTTTGGTTTAATTGCGAAGAACATGATATTTAATAAATAAAGGTAACACACAAAACGTTAAAAAAAACGCCATTTTGGACTTTCTTTTTTAATTTTAATTATTTTAATTAATATTTGTCTATATCGTAGCTAGGTCTCATTACGGGCCTTACTGTCTTATTTAGACATCTGTCAATTCCGCAATGTGTGACGAAATCTAAATAACACTTAAAACACAGAGGCAAAACTCAGGTCAGTAAACACCCATTTGGCAACTTTTCTCTCAATGAGACTTGGCGAAGCTTCGGATTACAACAACCCTGCCTCCGAGCTGTGCGAAGAAGCATCCGTTCATCATTTCAGTTACCGTTTCACCCTCATCATTCTTTCATTTCTGGCTTAAATTATTCCGCCGTCTGCGGTAATTCGCGTTAAAGAGACGGTGATTTCGGTGTTTTGAGACAGTTGCGATCCTGAGACTAGACTACTGTTTGTGTCTTTCTTTTATATATTAGGAGAGAGTTCTCATTTCATGTTCTAGCTCGAGGTACGTAATATTTATTTATTTCCTTAATGAATTTTAATCAAATTACCCGGGTAAAGTCGATGTTGAAGTCCTTTTATTATGCTGTAGAAATATTTTCATAGAAATAGAATTTTTTGACACTTGTGTATTTATTGCGAGGTTTCTATTTTGCTTATTTACTCTTATTATTATTCTATAAAAAAATAAATAATAAATACGAGTATGTATATTAATTTATTTAATTTTATTATTAAATACAGAATAAGATTTGTTGTTATTTATCGAAGTTTTATTTTCAAGCTGAAATGTTACTTTTGGATTTCTAAATCTTAATAGAATGCGGTGAGTGAGAAAATGTGGGCTTATTTATTTATCTGTTTTTGCATGTTCTGAGAGCTAGATGACAATAATTTTTATTTTTAGGCTAGCAGAATAAGTTTAAAACTTGAGAGCAATATTTTTTTTCCTTTGTGCGTTCTTGTTGCAAAAGAAAAAAAAAGATATTCGGTATTCAGGTTCTTTATATTCGTACATAGGCTTCCGCAAAATTTCAGAATTTTTTCAAAATTATTTTAAATATAACCAAAATCTCGGGATACCAATAACTGATGAATTATTTCAAAATGAAATGTACTAAAATTTACTTATAAGATGTATTCATATTTTAATTAATGATAAAATTGCCATCGTGAATAGTCCATGGACAGTCGAGGTCCTGCGGATAAAATAACAAACACGGGGAAACACCTCGGGTTCCAGTTTTCCGGTAACCTAATGGCTGTTTGTCTGTGTGTGATATAAAACCACTTCTCTTAAAAATCTTCCACGAAAGTATTCTTTTTTAAACGAGATAGCAATAATAATCTACTTTAAATTAACAACACCTGTTAATAAATTTGTCTCATTTTGCTTCTTAATTTTAAATTCGTTTCTTAAATGATTCTCATTTCTTTAAAAGGGTAAGCGATCTAATATTACCTTGAAATGCCATCAATATGATAGGACCTGATTAAAACGCATTCAGGCCTTGGAGCGCAGTTTTCTTTCGTTATTTGGAGCGCCTACTTTTCGTATTTTATGAGAAAAAAAAATCAGAGCTATGAAGAATAAAAATACGGTTTGGTGAACCTTTAAAATCTGATGCCTTAATAAAAATAGGTACGAAGTCTGATGGTCCCTGTTGAGGTCTTTTCATGTATTTTAGTTTTTCTCTTTATTTTATATTATTATTAAGGAACAGAAAATAAAGGAAGGAACGAATTAATTTTTATCTGTTAGAAAAGCCAAAGAAGTGTACAGTTCGCTAAACCTATTTCCAAAAGCGCGTTCTTGAAACCCCTGAGACATTCCCTTTCCTGTCTGACAGCTTTCTGTATGTGTTTAGGTGATCTCGCGCATTCGCACTTCATATGGTGGATAACTTCATGTTGTTCATCATATGATCTGTGCTTGGTGGTTGAGCTACATGGAGTTTCCGTGGTTTGTTTCATAAGTAATGTAAATACGAGTCGATTTCCTTTGGAAAACTTTTCATAAAAGGATCCGCCTTCCCTTAAAATGTCCTCCCTTTTCCGTTTGTCATGATTTCTTAATAGAATTCAGTGCTTTGTAATATTACCTTGAAAACCGAAGCAGGAAGTAAGAAAAATCTGCTATGCCCACAACGGCATTCGAAATCTGGATTTTTTAATTCCTAGCCAGACGTGTTATTAATTACACTACAGGATCGTTAATTTAGTGGGGAAAGAGATAATTCCTTATTATGTTTCTTGTATTTTTAAAAACTATGTTAATAATTTTGCTAATTGAAATGTCATGTAAATGATCCAAATAGAATAAAATTTAATATATTATGTAATTTAAAGCACTATATGACGTTACATAATGCAACGTGACAAAGATAAAAATACTGGACTGTGGACACTTAAATATACCTCCTTCCAAATCTGTAGAAAATAGCATTTCTTTGCGAACTTCAAAGCATTTTAAATAAACATCGTGTTACTTAAAAATTACACGTTTATTTACATGACCGTTTACAAGACAAGGTGTCATAATAAAGAAGAAGAATATTTTTCTACTCTTCTTCTTCACCTCTAATAGCTATTAATCCCTCATTTTGAATCATGAAAAAAACCATAGTAATGCCTTAGTAAAAGAATAGCAGTTTTGTAAGACTCGAAATATTTTGTCTAACTATAGCCACAGATTTTTTTACTTGTAGAGGAAAAAATGCATTCCGATACCTAAATATTTAAGTCGATGCAAAGTGAAAGACAACTATATATAGTCAGAATACAAAATGAAAAAAATGTTCTGATCTGGACACCAGATGACTTCCTTATAAGGCCTATTAAATTACACATATATGTTGCTGCACTTCATTTAAACTTATTTCCTCGAATTATTCGAATTTCATTAATCGATCCCTCAAGACAAGTTGAAAATTTCAAATTTTGAAATTATTTGAAATTTTGAAATCCCGGTCAATTTTTGTGGTACGGAAGTCAAATTTCCTATCATTTTATTTCTTCATGGCGAGTGTAAAACTTTCTCAGATATAAGAACCGGGAGGTCGCATTAAAAGTTATATTTTGCTATTTGTGGAAACTGATATTTTTAATTTGATTAATTCAAAAATATGAATATTTTCATCATTTAAAGCACTTTTGTAATTGGAAAGTACACTGACGAACCAAAAATTATGAGAATTCCCACATTTTTCAATGAACTCGTCTGGATGACGTAGAAGGCACGTTATAATGTATTTCTCTTGCCTTCTTGGTGCCTTCGTGGTGTAGTGGTCTGCACGCTGGGCGCGTAATCCAGAGGTTCGCGGTTCGATTCCCGTCGAAGACGTTGCTCATTTCACTTTCTCCTGCTTCCAAAAAAATATCTAATGTCTCTACAGTGGTGCCCAAACTAAAATTGTGGTGGATGTTGATTCTCCACACCCAGGATTTGGCGATTCGTCCCCTAAAAACCCCAGTCGCCCTTTAAAAGAGAGAGTATATAAAGTTTTTTTCCCCGCCTCCTTGGCATGCTTTCGTGGTGTGGTGGTCTGCACGCTGGGCGCGTATTCCAGAGGTCCGTGGTTCGATTCCCTGCGAAGGCGTTGCTCATTTTTCATCTCTACTGCTTCGAAATAACCTAATGTCGCTACAGCGTGATTAAGTGGGAATGGTATTTAACTGCTGCTGGAGAAGGTAAGGAATTATTCTTTCACTTTCTTTTGCTAGTAATGGGAAAGGCTGCTGATCTAAGCGAATTTGATAAAGGGCCTGGACACTCGGAACGAGTATCTTCGAAACTGTTTTTCACGATCGGCGGTTGTTAGTATTTATGTAAAGTGGATAAATGACAGTGAAATCAGAAATAGACGCCAAGACGTTGGACGTCGACGCGTCATCAAAGAAATAGGGCGTCAGGGATTGTCGCAGCTTGGTACAGCAAAACTGGCGCCAGATAGTAGCTCAACTGACAGTGCAATACAGTGCAAGTGCAAACAGGTCAACGTACACTGTTGGATATGGGACTGCACAGCAGACATCCCACTCGTGTGCCTCTTTTGGCGAACTATCATTGTCAACTACATCTACAGTGGGCCCTGAAACATCGAGACTGGACCATTGATAAGTGGAAGATAGTTACTGGCGCATGAATCACGATTTCTCATTCATCACTTCGATGGTCGTGTCATGGTATCGCGTCTTTTAAGCGAACTGTTACTCCCCTCCTCCACTGCAGGTGGTTGCGGCATTCTGCTTTGGGGGACGTTCTCATGGGCGGCTCTGGGACCCTTAGTTGTAATAGAACAGACCTTGAAAGGTGCGACAATCTGAACATAACTGTGGATCAGTTGCACCTTGACATGGCGCCTGTCTTCCGAAATGCAGGCGGAGTCTTTAAGCAGGGGAACCCCGTATGTCACCAAGCTCGAACTGTGTTGGAGTCGTTCGAGGAACATAAGGATGAAATCCGATTAATCTCTGCCCGCCTAACTCGCCGGATCTTAACTCGATAGAGCACATTTGGGATGTCATGGAGTGGCAGCTCAAACACCACATGTCAGAATATCTCGACTTTGCCTGACCGCTACTTAAACGTTTGGTACTATCTATCTCCAGTCATCTAGAAAGAACTTGTGACATCCATGCCAAGGCGAGTTGCAGCGAGTTTTTGCAAGCCAAAAGTCGCGCAACGCATTACTGAATGGGTGGTCATAATGTTTTGGCTCTTCAGTGTATATGATTATGATAATGATTGTGTAAATAAAGCCGGGTAAGGGCTTTTAGACAAAGTAAGGGGGCGATCATATGTATAGAGAAAGACATTCGGTACTGCCGATTGCCATAAAAAAGGGAGGTGCAGAGCTATATATTAAAGCAGTCCCGCGTTCTACAACTAATCTTTTTTGAGTTCTGCGAGGTACCTACATACACATGCATACGTTCATACAGACGTGACGAAAAACTCCCTTCTGAATCCATTTTAGAATTCGTTTTGGAAAAAGAGTCTTTTATTCTGTCCGTATGTACTTCCATCACGTGAAAAAAAAGAAACTTTCCAAATGGATTCGGGAACGGTCAAAATAAATATTTCCATTGAAATGTGATACCCGAAATTGTTCGCAATTACAATACTTCCTTTACTTCGTATAAGGAAGTAATAAAATGCTTTTGGGGGGGGGCTATGAAAACAAAATAGAAAGAACATATTTTCTCCTCCAAAGTAAAAGAAGTAAAACACTTAGTTGACGACATACTTACTATTTTACTTAACTCAAAAGGAGCAGTGGATTCGGAGTTCCGCATATTTAAATTTCGGGACATTTTAAGTCTCATCTGTTAAGTTACAAATATTGTTATCTAGGTGAAGATGAGAATAAAGAGTTGTAATAAATTATAAATTATTTTCAGTTGTATAAATGCCGCCGTATTGACCAAGGCTGCTCACATTCTTTTTCGTTCTGTTACAATAAAATTATCAATATAAAAGAGACCAAATTTTCTGCTGTTGTAACTCATATAGGATTCTGAGTGTTGCTTCCTCCTTGACATTTGTTTCAAATCGTTTTTGCACACATTTGAATGAAATGTGATTTATGCCTTGAATGAATTTAATGAATAATTTTTAAAGAACGCTTCTCCCAGACATCAAGTGCCCACAGAAATGCCTTACCACAGAAGAGGATTGTGTCAAAAAATAAAACTTTTTTTCATCTAACATTGCTTTTTACACCCCATTTTACGAAGTTTTATTGCCCGTTGCATTTTCTTTATGTAGCTGAGAATAAAGAATTTATAAATTACTCATCTGCTCATACCATACTCAAATGAAGCTCAAGGAGAATTATTTCAATTTAATGACACTTTGCGAGATAAGATTTTTTTTCCCGTCGCAATACAACACGCTTTGTCTCACAGACTATTCCAACTGAAAAGTTTTGGGCTACTTTTATTATAAAAATATGCAAAAACAAACATTTAAGAACTTTGCTTAACATAATTACTTGACGACATTACAGATGGGAAGTTCCTCTTCTTCGAGAAGAAAGAAGCATCTTCATCAAAATGTATACAATCCACATGTATTTCCATCAAAATGCGTAGAATTTATGAAAGCACCACCAATCTAAATTTGAATTTAGTTTACCTCAGGTAATTGTCCAAGAGATTTTCTCGAAAAGATAAGCTATTTTAGATTACCTTATTTTTAGAAAGCATTGTGTAAATAATGAAAGACGTTCCCGTTGTCATGTATAATGCATTACGGCTGTCTGGATGCGTTAACAACTATGTTGGCTAATAGGAGTTTTGCATTTTCTACGTTGCGTCTCCACGCAGGACAGTTATCTTTAATTAATTCCTACATCAAGCACTATAATTGTTACCGGTACTGTTTGGATGCGTCTTTGGATATGTATTCGAATTTCGAAGAGGCATGGATATTTGAAACTATAGAATCTTTGTGAACTGGAGACACTTAAAATCTATCCCTCAGAATGCCCTCTTGTGAAGTTGATGTTAAGGATGGAGGAAAGATAACCTTCGGATTTCATCTTTTTTCGTGCTCTCGGTTAAACTAGGCATGGGGTTTAGACAGATAGTCCGTATGCGATTGCCCAAGCTAAATTATAGAAGAAATTTTTGAGAAAGTTACACATAATCTCCTAAGGCAAATAAATAATAATAATATTATAATTCTTTCTCCTAGTAAACAACCTCACCTAAAATATTACCATGGCTCAATGATCGTTTAGGGGTTTTTTAGTAACGAATTATATATGATTTCAGTAATAGGAGTAGCCATGTGAGATTTACTAAAACATCTAGTTTTTGTATATAAAATATAGATTCTCCGTTCAACTTAGGTTATTTCTTCGGGAAAAGGGAGGGTTAATTTTCTTCTGTAATAAAAATGGTGACGAAATATGGAATGAAATACGAGTGCCTAAATTCAACTTCTATAAAACATTTTCATTGCCATATCGTCGCTGAAAATGAGATCTTCGTTATTTTTACTTAACCTTAGCTTAGTTTGTTTGAGCGCTCCACTGGGCGGGACGTAAGGCAACGCCTATTACGGAGAAGAGGCACGCGCTCAAAGCTGAAAATGCATTTGGGAACCGCATATTTTTTAATCTGAAATCGTCCTCAGAAGAAAAGCAATTCAGTGAAATATTTAAATAGCGACGAAAGGGGAGACAATGCGATTTAGGATTCAGTCTAACACCAGAAAGTGATTTTTCTTAATTATCTTTAGCACTGTATTTTATATTTTTACTCCCTTCTGTAATGCTGATTTCCAGCAACTAAAAAAGAACCAGAAAAACTGCCTAAAAATCAGGTAATCAGGAAACTGCCCACATAAATTTGAGATTTTTGTAAAACCCTTATGTACACCATAAAACAGATCAAAACATGTACCTCGAATTCCAAGTGTTTCCTACCTCTCTTCCTCTACCACCAAAACACTCGAGAGGACATTCGAATAGTCAATATTTTGAGTGACCTCATGCCACATAGACACTATACAGTTATAAAAATCTGTGCCTTTCTTTCTATTCGAACCTAGGGTCATCGGCACGGCAGTCAGCGTCGCTAACCGCTATACCGATTAGGGTGGCAATATCAGGTGTTGTTGTTGTCGAGTTCATATTTCATGGAAGATTGGTTGCCAGAGCCTCAAGGAAGTTAGACTTCTACTTCCACTCCAGTTTTGAGGAAGAGCACACTGAGGGGTGGTCCAGGGATCTCACACCCGTCTCTCCTACCAATAAACCACACGAGAGGACTGGCTCGCCATATGTTTAGATTTCCCTCTTGACGCAAAGACACTATACATTTACAAACATCCATGCCTTCCCCGGGATTCGAACCCAGGCCCTTCAGTGCCGCAGTAGACTTTCTTAACCACTCTACCGAATGGGCGGCGGCCACCTCATATAGCAGGAAAGAGTAATTCAATTAAATATGCAATCCCGTGAAATGGATATCAAAACAATGGATATGCATAGCAGATATTTGCTAAACAGCATTACTAAGCATTATGTGATGTGGTGAAAATCAGACACGGATATTACTCAGTACTTAGAAACATTACAAATGTGTAAAAGGTTTATATATTTGTTTGTACTGCATTCCTTTCCGTAGATGCACAAAGCTTTATACGCTGGTAGATAGGAATTTCAGAACTTTTATATGTAGGTGACATCTTGATTTTTGCGATTTGCGTATTTAAATCTTATTTCAATGTGACACCTCTCATTCATACTGAGCTAGAGGAACAATGTCTTCAGGATGGAAAGATTGTGCATGTAGCATGAGTAACTCGATTTAATTTTCTTAACAAGTCAAAATTTGATTTTTTTGAATAATTTTTTCAGCCCCAAGAAATTCGTGGTGCTGCAAGTTTACTGCATAGTATAAATAAAAATTTGTAACTATATTATACGTAAAACCGAAAAGCAATATCGAAAGTTCGTTTAACGCAGTAAAATAGAGAAAACTTTGAAACTACAATTTTGGATTTTTAAAAAATGAGAAATCTAAAGAACGAATGAAATTTGCAGCTGGTTTTCTGTTCACAAAAAAAAAAAAAAAAAAAAAAAAAAAAAAAAAAGGGGGGTGCAATCTGCATTCTCCCACTTCTTCTTTCCTCTGTTGTTTTATCCCGCGGGGGGAAAAGACGCTTAAGTTTGATGATGAATGACAAAAAGGATGTTCTTTGATAAGAAACAACCATTATTCACAACTTCTTCGGCGATGCAGAATTAGGCTAATCTAGCAGTCTCAGGATCTCGGCGTCGCCATGTGACGTCACAGATCAGAAACATTTGCTCGGCTTTTGCGCAATGGGTTTTTGAATAAACCTACTAGGCAGGTAAACAATTTTTCTAAGCGTTCATACATCATTTAATTGACTGATGACGAAAGGTGCAGCTCAAGGACGTCAAGACAAACGATGGCAATGTCTGGGGCAGACGATTTTCTCGTTTCTCTGAAAGAGGCATTGAAAAGAAGTCAGGTTACAGGACGGGTCAATGATTACACTAGTTCTTACCCCCCCCCTCACACAACCATAGGCCTTTAGAAACTATTTTCGATTTTTTTATACTCAATTAAAACTGGATGTCAAAAAAATTTTTTTAATCGAAAGAGACTTTAGGCACCAAAATTTTCTTTTGCCCTTCATGGAAAGTAACTTTTGTCCTTTCGCCTAACAGATAAATTGACCAGATCTCTTAATGCGGGACACTAAAAATAGAAATGAGAAAACTAAAAATTTTAAATTTAATTCAAATGATATTTCTAAGGTATTGGACTCATTTCGACTATTATGTTATAATAAAACTTGATAGCTGGCGGTTCTATTCCCAGTCAGGGCACAATTAACGTTTCATATCCCCATTTTGTTGCATAATAATCCTTAAAAGGAAATAACCCCTTACCACAGGAAAAAATAGGCGCTCAATCCCACTGGAAATTGAAATATATCAATATATATTTGGTTACATAATGTGTTTCAGGAATATATGTCCTTGTACTGAGGTGAAAATAAAAGGTTAGAAATAATAATGATAAGTGGTAGAAGAAATTCTAAGCAGATAAATAAAATCTTTTTTAATCGGCTTATACGAGAGTCTGGTAAAATTAAACACAATAATTTATTTGTTTTCACCGACATCTGGAAAATGGAAAAATCACAGAATGCAAATATGAAAATTGTTCAAAGGACTGTAACATAACCTGTTACCGATGCTTTTGGCCGTCATGACCAAAAGCATCGGTAACAGGTAGTTTCTGATGAATATTGTCTTAAATGCTGAATATCCCTACATTGCCACAAGTATTGGTAGTAGACAGCAGAAACATTGTAAAACTACCTAATCGATAGATTAACCTTAAGAAAACCTAAGCCTTCGCTAATCTGCATGCTTAAAATATCGAAACGCCCGTCTTCGTCCATCTCCCGTGCCGTCCGTTTCCACCCCTCCCCGTCCATTAACTCACAAAGAGGTGAGAAGATTTCAAATGAAATTGTTTCTAACATAGAAGCTTCCATTAGCCTTTTAGGACAAACTGTCTGCAATAAACTAATACAATGCATTATTTAGGAAACTGCACTGCTGCTGCATACCTTAGGGAGAAGAAAAAACATTACAATCTCGGCCGTTCGGGCGCTTGTGGTCGTCTGAATGAAAGGGCGTCTCGGGCGTTTTAGCCTTCAAAAGATTAAAGGAGCATCCGAATGTTGTGTTGATTGTTCTTCATTTGTGTCTCCTATCTCCCAACTTGTGTAAGTCAGTGATATCAGCGTTGGGAAGATCCTAACCTTGTTTGTATACTGACCTTAGGTCTTAAGTGTGTTGTGTGTGAGAACAGTTCCTATCCGACGAACTCTAAATCATCAGTTTACAGTATAGAGAAATTATTTAGTGTAACGCGATGAGATACTTATGTGGAGGAGCTGTATAAAAACATTTTTTTTATTTAATAAATAAAATCAAAATTATCATGATGCAAAAATAAATGAATAAATAAAACTATCAAAGAGCTGTATAATGATACATCGATAACAGATTTAGCATTTCTAATTAACTTGATCGAACATTTAAATGTTCTCATTTAAGAGCGGCAAAGAATAAACCTATCATTGACAGGAATTAAAATTTTTTATTGTTGAATTGGAATTACGCAAGTATTGCTTGAATCAAAATAACAAATGCTAGTAACTCGTTAGAAAATATACAAACGAAGCTAATCCCCTATCCATTATTATACAAATCTTATTCAAGGATTTGAAGATATAGATTTGATTAACTTTTTATCCATATTGTCAAAAGATAAATGCCCTAAGTTGAGAATTTTTGAAATAAGGATAATCGCTTTATTTGGGAATATATTTATATGTGAACAGTAATTTTCGCAGTTGAAAATTAATAATTCTGGAAAAAGATCCTGTCTGATGGATGAATATGTAGAATCCACGCTGAAGAGAGTTTCTAGTAGTTTTTTTTCCAAGGCTACAAATTTTATCAGAATCGAAATGCCATCAACGGTCAAACTGCAGTAAGAAATGAAGAAATTTATGGTTATTTAAGTATAAATATATGCATTTTATTTTCGCATTCGTCGAAGAAAAGTTTAATAAGTAAAACAAGGAGGGTTGACATTATTTATTATCACGTTTTGTCACACTTCGAAAGTTTTATCTGTAAATTTGGAAAATTTTCATAAAATTTGTTTATTTTTAGTTTAAAAATGTTGTTTAGCAACGTAAAATTGCAACGTGTTATTAAGTAAATATCGAATAACATGCTGCGAATGCCAGATAATATGTTCAAATAATTAGAATTATTTGAAATAAATGTCATTTTCAAAATTTAACATTTAGCTATTTGAACTGCGCAGCGTAACCAGAGAAATTTCTTACAAGTACCAAAATTTAGATTTCAGACAGAAAATAATTATAAATTTGTATTTCTTCCTTTGCGTTATTGTTATTATTGTTTATTATGATAAATATCTGTAAAGAATTAGGCAACTAAAAAAGTGAAAAAAGAATTTAACAGAAAGGAAGAATCTCATAAATTTAGCTAGGGAGAGGGGAAAAATAATTATGAGTTTCAGAAATAAAAAGCAAGTATAGAAAAAATTATTGTAGAAAACACATCTAAATCTTAATGAAATAAATTTTCAGTTAAACCCTATTTGAGAAAACGTAAATTTAAAAAATATAATTTTCAAACATATTATAGATTTACTGGCAGAATACCACACACACGCGTTACGCAAAACATCAGGTTATAAAGGGGTGATATCTATACATTAGGTGTATCTATGGCGCAATCTTTACATACACACACATATATATTCAATCTGATTTTGCGCGAAAAATTGCGACCTGTAAGCAAAAGTGCGACTGTCCAAAGCAATGAAATTTCGTTGATAGTGTAAATACAGTAAAAATATAAAAATAAATTGTTTAAATAACGTTAAATATATTGTACAATAAGATGACACAAGAGCGTAACATAAATTTGAATATATTTCACTTGTGGAATGTTCGACGTATAAAAAAACTTCGTATGATCAAGGTTTTTTAAATTTTTGAACTGAGTGTTGGAACGGTCGCCAATAGCCATCTTCCTTATAGGAAGTTCGCATCCTTACTTACCATAATGGCGTAGGCAACGATAACCTCTGACCTTCAAGCAAGGATTAAAACATCGTAAAAAATAAATTAACAAATGGGATATTATCGCTTGAAAAATGAACAGTGAAAAAAATAGTAATAAAAAAACCGTAAGCTTTCAGATTTTATATTACGCCCAAAGGGACTTTTTCAACGTTTTGTATGTTACCTATATTTATTAAATATTATATTCTTCGCAATTAACCACATAAAATTCAATTCAAGAGCAAGATCACAAAATCTTTGAAAACAACATACCTTTAGAATTTCCGATAGACAGTCTCGCGCGCTGAAGATAATTTTTTTCCCCGTGCAGTGTTACCACTATTCGCTTTGAAATCGTTGAGTTTGTTAATCAAAAATTCGTTAAAGGTTTACAAAATATGAAATCGATAATAAAACAAATTCCCAATTTCAAATTTGGGCTTCAGATGCCCATATTCGCAGCAGGATTAAGCCATTCAAAATTGAATGGCTCTAGGTACCGTCCTTCACAATGCGAGAAACATACATACATTCATGCAGGTTGTTCATTATTTAATTCCTTTAAATATAATCAGGGCGATAATATTTGGCGGCAACAATTTAAAAAGTGATTCGCCGTTTATAGTGAAACCTCAGAAAATGCCGTTTTGAGATAAATAACCCTTCTGTGCTACCTCCCCTTTGGGCTAATAAAGTACAAATAAAACTTACTCTTAAGTATTGTACTTAATAATAATCATGATTTCCTTCCTGCATATAATAAAAATTTGGAAAAAACGAAAGCGAAAAAAAAAATTTATTTTGTTTTGAAAAGTATCATCTTGTTGTGTTAAAATATTTCACTAAGAACTTCTGTTCTCGTATCTTTGGAGAAAATCGGTACGAATTAGCAGCACTAAAATGCAAAACTTATTATTTGTTATTTTTTAAGAATTATAACATTTTAATACATGAAATAAAACCGTTGCATGTAAAAAAAAAAAAAAAAAAAAACCACTTTAAAAAAATTAATGCAGATTTTATAACTCATATTTTAAATCTTGTTACGAAACTATAAATATACTCTTTAAAATTAATAATATAGTAACGCAGAGGCTAAAACTACAAAATCCTGGTGTCTTGCCACGGGTTTTTTTTTTTTCGGCGATTGAACGAAATAGCTGAAGCTTTTATAACTTTTCTCATCTGTAAGGGTCAAGTTCCCTTAAATGATCCTCCACGAAGGTATCCTTTTCTATACACGATCCTAGAACGCTTTACAGTAATTACTTATTCCAATTCAGTCTCAATTAATTAAAGATACGTTAAATTATCAAAAGGCTTCTCAGAAAGATAAAGAATAGACATTCAATTACAATAGTGAACAATGAGCTTTAGAACTCAAAATGGAAACCGATAATAAGAATAATCATAGAACTTATTATAAAATATATATATGTGTTAATAGATTAACTAGAAAATTCATAACCACCATTTTTATCCAGGATTGATTCTTTTAGGTGTTATTGTTTCAATTTCATTAACAATTAAGTTCCAGACTTAAACGTGAAACCGTTGCCTATCCACGCATTATAAAATTTTTCATTTACTTCCTGAATTATAAAAGCAGATTGTTTTACAGTGTAGAATAAAATGAATCATTAAAAAATATATCGGTAACGACGAAATTCTGTGGAGACATATTATTTATTTATTTAATCTCAGGATGTTAACCTTTTTGAAGCTTTTAAATCACGTATAGCTCAACAGAGATACGCCAGTGGGCTCACCGCTCGGCAAAAGTATGTCAACTATATAACTTATATTTAGATTACATCTATTTCTATATCTGGTTTAAGAGGCGAGGTAGCAATTGTGAAGTGCACATTCAAAATGTTCTTCTGAAATGTTGGTTCTTACCTTATTTTCGGGTGCTTCTTACGGGGGAAAATTTTATCTGATATATAGTACATGCTCTGAAACGAGATGTCAGTATCCAACAAGAAATAGAAATTTTTCTTTAGTTACCTACGAGTTTTTAAAGCTTCTTTGGCTTACTAATAGCCGTATAGAATAAACCGCTGAATACTGGTGTTTTGATCTGGTCTGGGATTGGGATTGGGATTATTCAATTGTGGCAAAGCACACCAGGGCTATCTGCCTAAAGGGAGGGAAGCCTTCGTGGAGGACTTTCTAAGGGAAACTGGCTCGTATACACATTACACATGGGGAAAACCACATTGATATGGTCTGGAATTAATATTTTTAATCAAAGTAATGAACTTAAGTAAATTTTCTTTTCGTCGCATATTTGATGGCAACTGTATACACACTTACGCGTAAGTAAGGTTGATGCCAACTAAGCAGAGCTTAAATTGCGCCTGAGCGCGCCAGAGCTCAACTCTGGTACTTCACATTTTTTGAGATAAATCGTAATTCCGGGCTTTTATGTAACTGAACTATAATTTCAATAGAAAATGTTTTCGATTTCGGAAATTTTGTTTTGGTAATAAATTAACCTTAAAAATCGATTTTTTCTCACCTCCAATATGTTTTATAACTAGAATTCTGTCGGTGGGGGATAGAGTTTTGAGAATGTTGGTCTCTTCTTCATTTGTTTTCATACCTACAAATCTCCTTTAAAATTTCCTTCCATAATGTCGTACTGTTTGTATCATTCTCTCTATTCTCTTTAAAGACGTTTAAAACTGTTTTAACTGTTTTCAATTGTGTGCAGGAAGAAAACGATCTTTGTTTAATAACACATTATACTGTATATTCAGGGCTTAAATTCAGCCGAAGCCTTAGTAAGCTATTTCTTAGCTTTTCAGTGAAATTATAACTTCAGCCGGATTTCCCAAAGAAGTCGAGGTCCAGTGTTTTATATTAATTTTTAACAATTTATCATTGATTTAATAATTTTTAAAATTGTTGTTTATTTCTTTAAACTTTATTCGATTTTAATTTTAATTTAATTATTTTACTTACTATATGATTCATTTATTTTTGTTCCCTTCTTCTGACTGCCTTTCACAAAGCTCCAGTATTTTTAATTTTAGAAATGAAGAAGCTTTGGATAAGAATAGAATAGCAGATACAATACCGTATTATCTCTTGATGACCACTTCCTTAAGATCATCTTCGAAAGTTGTAGGATTATTACTATTATTTTTCACTAACCAGTCATTTTATGTTTTTGGATATTTATTGTTACTAACCGTTTCCATACCAGAATGTATATGAGGTAACTTTTAATGGAAGGTTTCGGGAGTTGAATTCAGATATTCTTCTATTTCTCGAGGCCACATTACAAGGTTAGCTAGCTGAGATAAGGTTGTATTATTCGGCTTTGCATTGTAGTTGCCGATATTTAAATTGTTACACCGGTAAGAAGTTTCAGCCAACTTCGCGTTAAATCCTTTGTGTAGCCCTCGGCTACAAGATTTAGTTTTGATATGAAATTTGAATTTACGATTTCTTTAAGTTACATCGCCACGAGTGGTTGGCTGATTTGTAAGCACGAATCGTGCTCAAGTTCTGATTTAATAAAAAGGTTTTTTAAACCCTTTTAAGTCTCTGTCGTTAAGCTCAGTCGCAGCGATAATTCGCTCAGTCTGACAAAAATTCTGGATTTAGTTTATGCTACCAAAGCAAGTCGAACTTTAGAAAGTTTTCGTTATTTCTTACATCCTTAGTAATCATTGATGGGTACTGTTCGGTTTCGAGGGCCGTAAAAAAATTGCAACGAAAATGTATGCGTAAAAGCTCCAAATCTATTAAACGTGCCCATTTAACAGCGCGCCAAATCTAGCGTACGCGCTGATTTCAGATTGCGTAAGTTTATATAGTTCTATATTTCTTAAGACGCCATTGAAATACTAGTTTAATTTTTAAACCCTTTTTTTTGATTTTAAATGCTTTTTTGATATCCTATGGATTTAACAATTTGGGAATTGCCCACGACGAAAAGTCGGCAATAGAATTTTGGGTAAAGTGCAGAATCACCCACTGCTTGAGGCGTTTTTAAAAATTGCACATACTCGGTATCCATGTGCACATCGACCTATTTTCACTTAAAAAAAATCCTACAATTGCACAAAAATGGCACTGCGCACACCCTTGACTTTATCTATGTACACATCAACCTATTTTCACTTAAAAAGTAAAAGAAAATTAACAAAAATCCAATTGTTTTTACCCTTCTAAAAAGCGGCAAACAAATAAGGGAGCGATTCTGAACTTTACCGAGAATATTTTCAAAGAAAAGGCATCGTTCAATATAGAAAATTACGTTCGAACAACCAACGAGATGAAATTATGCTTTAGCGATAAGTCGGTAGCGAAATAGCGATGAAGGCATCCATTCAGTTATGCTTAGCAATTTTTACATAAATTATAATAATGATCTGAAATAGTTATTTACTCTTATGCTTCCATTCAGTCATGTTTAGCCTTTTTCATATAAATTATAATAATAAAAAAGCATTATATGAAATTAACCTTTCATCTAAATTAAAACATCAATATTAGATAGTTATTTACTATTATACTTCCTTTCTTGCCGCAATTATTAGGGTTACCGCAATTATTTTTGACAGCATTGGCATCAACAATAGTTTGGCGATTTTTTACAGCCCTCGAAACCGAATAGTACCCATTGATGTTGACCATCACCTCTTTAAGATGACCTCCTCTATAGAAAACTAAAATCTTTTGGAGCCACGAATTTCATTTTAAAGGCGGAATCATCTTGTATTCGGAAATACGGCTGGTGTTTTTAAAATCTTGAAATAGGCCCATTTATATTGTTACATAACAGTAACTTTGAAGTATGTAATTTTTCTTACTGTAACACTGGCACAATTTTGATTTAAATTCATATTCTGTCATTTTTTGAAACATTTTCACAAGACTGACTGACATCAACAAATTGACTTGCACAAGGATTCGCAGAAAGGCTGTATTGTTTAATAATATTTTGTACGCCAAAAAATATTGCATAATTATATGTTTTAAACCTTTTATTCCAAGTGATGTAAGTTTCCTCAAAGAAAAAAAAATCGTTCGTTTATTTTACCCTAGAAAATGCATCGAATTGTAATAGCTGATTATCTACGTTGACTCTATCAACTATGTAGAATCTAGTATTATTTAAATATGTTCCATAAATGAAAGAAGAGTTTGAAATTCATCTCTTCGACAGATTTTGCAGTCCGTTGTTTTGTATAATATGCTCTAATTCCTTGTTACTTTATCAAATATGCATTACGAAAATTTAAGTGTATTTCTAAGTTACGACAGACTGAAAAATAAGTTCTTTTTTTAATTGGAAGTGGTTCAATTTCATTTTCCTCCAACCTTTTGTAAGTTAATCGGGATTTGATTAGGTCTGGTTTTTAAATCTAACGAGTTAAATTTAAATTGCATTCGTTATACATAAATATCTTAATTTAAAATCTTAAATTCCTGGGTATTACATTTCCCCGCCTTTTCTCTGGTATAATCCCTTTTCCTTTAGCCAAAGTATGTCTAATAAACCCGCAAGGTCAGTTAATTTCTGTGGCGAGAGCTGCTCTAATTACATGCTACAGGTCGCGACCTCACGCAAGAGTGTGATGCCCACGGTGGAGGGAAAAAGCAAAAAAGGGGAGAGGAAATACAATCTTGGTGACTGAGCAAACCTGCTAATGTCTTCTGGCTATTCGCAACCTGTAATTTCTCAAAGATATGCTCCAGACCACAAAGCCTATTATTATCTCTAAGGGTCTTTTGTTTTTTTGGGGGAAAGGGGATGGGTTACCTCCTCTCCCCCGTTTTGATGGTGCAGTAGAGGTCACGAAAGGGACCTCAGAGGTTCAGCAGATAACATTAGTTACGCGTATTTACCATAAATTACGCTTATCAGCATGAAAGGGTAACGTGCTATAAAGGATATGATAAGAAATATTAATGTCTTGCTGATTAATAATAATATTATTAAATACCAAAAGAATGTAGCAGACTTTTAAAGATAGATTTTTTTAGAGATAACCATTGATTTATTGCCATATTTGTACGGGGTTTTTATTCGCTTATATTCATTTATTTTGTTTTCCTGAACAGTAGCTTTATAAACTAGTAAAGCGAGAATGAAGATGTAAATTTTGTTAATATTGGAAAATTTCTTTAAACGTTGGGTATCAGATAACCAAGATGTACTCAATGACACGATTCGTTTTAATAGTGGCTACGTAGTTGTTATAATTTAAATATATTTCTCGAAATTTTTTAAATGAATGTGTTGAAATCTAAGGGACAAGATATAATTTACCACTTCATTTGATTTAAATACGTTCAAATAGTATACTTTCTCTTTTACAGCGCTATAGCTGCGTAATATTTGTTTTGTTTGGGAATGACTCCAAAAGGAGCGTGAATTTAAGCAAATTTTATGATGTTACTTATTATGAATGTAAGTAGAATTTTGGTTTTCTCAATAAAATTGTTAAATCTGGACTTCCGAAGAGAGCGTATCATTCTTTGTTTGCGAAGAAATATGCTGTAATTAACCTAGTCATTGCGTACTTAACGTATGGTTTCTGTTTGAAGGCCCAGTGAGCATAAAAACTCAGAAAATAATAAACACTGTATCTTAGTAAAATTGTAAAGTTTGAGCTTTTAAACAGAAACAGCATTCCTGTATGGTGGACAGATATGCTATAGTTGCCATCTTAATATACAGGCACTGTCGGGGGTCCGCGAAAATAGAACTCTATATTCGGTAATAATGAATATGGGTTTGTATATCATTCATAACTTGTAATCGATTGATAACGACTATGGCTTGAATATCTACACCAACTTTTGGTGTATATAAGAGCTTCAGAGTACTGCAAAAGGTCGGGAAACATAATTCGTAAGTGCACATTGGATGGGAACCGAGGGAGGAGTTTCTAGAATTGACCATTGGGCCTCTAGTGGTATTCTCTCTAGTGTCATATGACTTTTAAAGCAAGTTCGTTGAAAATATTTTGCTACTGGGCTTCCTACATCTTGCATTTCTTGTGAACATTTATAGCGCTAAATTAGATTAAGTAATTGCGAAGATTTCATTGTCCGATTGAAGAAATTTGAAAAGAATGCATATACAGGCTACTGACTGCGGATAACTATACATACGAAATAAAATGTAAACAGCTTCAAAGTTGCAATATTAGTAAATGCCCATTGGACCGTACTCGAAGCCGCTCCTCTGATTGCGATACTGGATGTGCATTTAAGAATTATGCAGCGTTGGAACCCCAAAACTTACTAAAATGTATCTGGATGTACAGGAACCATGTAGTATGATTCTTAAAACTTCTTCTTTTTATCTTACATTCGATGTGTAAAACTTATATTCTTCCAAGCGAAAGAGCTGAACTTACCTTTCTGAAATCAATAGTATTTTTCCTTTCCTTTCAGGCTATTGACGGCTATCGAGTAATCTAAAAGCTTTTTACCACTGATCAGGAGAGGAGAAAAAAATGATAACTCGGCTATGAAATATAGTGCTGTTCTTGTCGAAGACTGCAATCCGTCTAGAACCTATAGAATCCACCCGAGGTAAGTGGAACATAAACAAGCCTACTCTTTATTTATCCAAATTCAGTGTTTCGAAATTTATGCCGAGCCCACCAGCGGCCGAGCGGTAAAGTCGCTGAACACTGGTAGTTCGGTCCGAGGTTCGAATCCCGCGAACGGGCTGGCTGCATGGGCGTTTTCGTGGTTTTCCCCATGTGTAATGTGTATACGAGCCAGTTTCCCTTAGAAAGTCCTCCACGAAGGCATCCCTCCCCTTAGGCAGATAGCCCTCGTGTACTTTGCCATAATTAAATACACCAACACCGAAATTTATGCCACCGGGAAATGTGTTCAATTAATTTATAAGTTATCAGCAAAATGTGTACAAGTTCTTTTAATAATGGATATTTAGCATAAGTAGTATAATTACATATAAATTCAGATAATGTATGGTGTAATGTTATGTGTAATATTGTAGGTAATATTGTAAATAAACTAAAAATTTTACATATGTGGGAGCATTCAAAAGGCCCTTTGGAATGCTCTGCCGTAATCTGAAGCAAAAGGTCGTTTAATGTCACTTGGAAACATTTTGATATCTATTTCCTTTAGTTTTTTTTTTTTCCATCTGCCTTCCTTATGAAAGCTTAATTAGTCATTTATTATTTGTTTAGCAACTGCCACATGTTTAGATGATATTCTTCTACATTACTTTAGCCCTAGCTGAAATTTAATTTTTTTCAAACAACGATGTTACGATTTTGTCTTTCCCTGATTGCTCAAAGCGATGCGTGTGATGCTGAATTCTTCTGCAAAGTACCCTACCATTGTTATCCAAATTCGAAGCTACATCCTGTTTAACTGACAACATAACACATACTCATCACACTGTCATAACCCTAGCATCTTCCGAAGAGTTCGCAGCTAAACTCCATATAGCTAATATCCCGGTCGGAGGCCAACCTGAGCGGTGACCAGTCATTGCTAATATCAAAAGATAAGGCATCTGCTATTGCAACATTTGTAGAAGTTATAGGTACTTGCGTGTTAACGGAGAAAAAGCCCAAACTGGGAAATAAAATATCTGAAAGGTTTCAGATTTTGAATTACGTCCAAAGGGCGGTTTTTTTTTTTTTTTTTTTTTTTTTTTAAATATTACTTTTATTAGTTCAAAGGGGTTTTGTCCCTGAGGGACTACTGTTGTCCTTTTGCGATTCTGCGTCTAATCACTCTGAATGTCCGTTTCACTTTTCAAACTGTTGCCACCAAGTATTATCGCCCTGTATTATATTTGAAGAAATTAAATATTGAAGAATCTGCATAAATGTATGTATGTTTCTTGCATTGTGATAAAACAACGCAGAGTCGTAGTAGGGTTTTCAGCGCCCAGGGACAACTGAAGATTTCGCGCCCCCTACTGCTTGCCAAGAATGGAAAACATTTAATTCTAAAATGTCGTAACATCAGTTTGGCGCCCCTTGGATTCTGCGCCCGGGAACAGATGCCCCCTCTAGTTACGCCCCTGAAACAACGGTAGCTAGAGCCATCAAATTATGAATAACGTAATCCTACTGAGAATATGGGCTTGTGGAAGCCCAAATTAGAAATTTGGAATTTGTTTTATTATCGATTTCATATTTTGTCAAACTTTGTAAACTTTTTCTATAAATTCAGAATAATAGACTAATTACCTGTGGAAACAATTCCCGAAATTTTCAATAATTATATAGAAAAGTGTTGAATAATGAAACTATCAGAAGGGCATGATTACTGAGAACTCTAACTGGCTTTTTCAAAAAGAACCCGTTTTTGTGCAAAGAAGGTTCCTTTTTCCTGACAAAAAAATCCTCGCCATCAATGAATAGAACACCTTAGCATTCAAATATATAAGTTCTGTATTCCACTGTCTTAAATATCGCGGCCCAGGCGGTATAATGGTAGTAACGCTGACTGCCGTACTGATGCGCACGAGTTCGATTCTCGGAGAAAGCATGGCTGTTTGTATGTGCATAGTGTCTATCTGAAAAGAGGCACTCGACCAGCCGAAAGTCTTCTAGGGTGGTTAGTGGTAGGGAGAAGGGTTTTGAAGATCCTCGGTCTGCCTCCGGGGAGTTCTCCATCAAAACTGGGGTGGAGCTTAACAGTTAGCAAGGCCCGAAGATGCCTAATATACCTTCGAGAGTGCATCAGTCTATACTTGTCGTCAAGTGAGACACGAAGCTCATTCACGCGGAGCTTATGTTTATGAAAACCGCTCCATTCGCACTGAGAATTTCTATGCCCACAGCAGTTCTAAGGTATTCTGACGATGGCTGAAAAGACCATTGGATTGTATTGCTTAGATTATGACACAGCATTCGCAAGCTATCTTACCTAAGGTTTAAGGGAAACTGGCTCGTATACACGTTACACATGGGGTAAACCATGAAAACACCCATGCAGCCAGCCGTTCGCGGGATTCGAACCTCGGACCAAACTACCAGTGTTCAGCGACGTTACCGCTCGGCCCCTGTGGGCTCCTTACCTAAGGGAAGGATTGCTTTCATGGAAGACTTTTTTAAGAGTATCTGGCTCGTTTTCACCTTACACAAGGGGTGAAAAACACGAAGACTCCTGCACAGTCAATCCCTTCGCCATGATTTGAATCTGAATACGATCATATAGTGTTCAGCGGCTGGTGGTAACTTAAAACGAGCAAGTTTCGTTTTCTATCCTCTATTTTTCTGTTGGACATTGGTTCCCGTATTTTTAAAAATGATTTCGCAGTTTTCAAATAAAACTTCTTCTAGGATCTGCAGTGATTTATTACTGACCCAACTTGCAACCTTGCTATGGTCCATCTACTTTCGTAATGTTACAAATCATATTAAAGGTGCATTGCTAAACACTACGCAAAGTAGAAATAATACCTATATGCAATACTGACAAGCCACCGAGAGTTAAAAATAAGCTTTACCAATTTACCTTTACCTAAAATAACCGTCTGCACAAGCAAAACTCGTTATAAACATAAATTTGTTTATTAACTGTAGCTTATCTTGTTTATTAACTGTTATTATATTTTCATTTTCATTAAGTTTTTTATGGTATTTCGATCTGTATTCCAGTTTAAGAGAATGAAGCAAGAGAGTATTTGTGGTTTTCCTCATGTGTAACGTGAAGACGAGCTACTTTCCTGCAAAAAGTTATAAAGGCATCCCTTCCTTTAGGCAGATAGTCCTCAAGTGCTTTTCCTACATGTCAATAACATAACTTAGTGGGCATGAGTAACGAAAAGTCAACTTTGCTTTCACAGGGAAACGAACCTGACTTTCTAAACGTTTGTTGTATATGCTGACCTTATCCAAGGTCATAAGGAAGAAATACCTCTTTGCATGTTTCCTTCATGGCTTTCTGTTTGTAATGCATTATCTCCTAATTTATAGAGAATGTATAATATTTAGTGTCTTAAAGATATGCGGGGTACGTTATTTTCGCGCTAAATTTGTGTTAAGTAATTTTGAGCGTTTTTCTTCTGCTTGTGCTCTTAACTACAAATTCCATTTGATTTTTTGAGTATTTCAATGGAATTTGAGACTACCTCGGCCGTGATGCCAACAAGAATAAAAACGTTGGTTGCGGTTTATCCTTGAAATATTTTGCGACTTTCTTTTACACCATTCATGAGTCAGAGTTAAGTCATTAATAAGCAAACTAAATCCAGACTATGGCGGATTCCAAGAATTATGGACGACCGCAGATGATGATTAAATACTGTAAGTCTATATCGCCAAAAGATTGCATTACTTTGAAAACAGCAAGAAGCAATGTTTAATGAGTTACAGATATGTAAACATTCTTTTTTCTCACTGCTTAAAGTTACATTTTAACGGAAATGTTTAAAAAAATCATCTCATTTAAAATAATTGCAGTATAAAACAGAAGTATACTTTTCTCCCCCTATTTAAAAACTGTAAAGTATAATTAGCAGTAATGCCGCGGATTCTAAAAATGCACTATTGAGCTTTCCCAGGAGTATTTTAAAAATCGGTATAATCGCACGCCAGAAAGGTAAAAGGAATTTTTTTAGTGAGGAACTAAGTGATAATAGAAATTTCTTATCATATGCTAATTCTATTTTACTACCCTAAATGGACCTTGGCCCAGAAGGGCTATTAGTCTGGAAACGGCATTTTGCGTCGAATCACTGTAAACGGCTGTATCATTTTTCAGATTGTTGCCACCAAATATTATCGTCCTGTATTATGTTTAAAGAAACTAAATAATAAAGAATCTACATGAATGTATGCATGTTTCTCGCATTGTGAAAAAACAAAGGTACCTAAAATCGTCAAATTTTGAATAGAAATTTTGAATAGAATCTTCCACACGAACATGGCACGAGGAAGCCCGAATTTGGAATTTGTTTTATTTTTATATTATTTTTATTCAATATAACACGGAACACATTACTAGGTTCAAACTGTTTGACTTGAAGTAGCAAAAGCGAACTTAATACAAAGTATAAATTTATTAAATTATTATTTTAAATTTATTAAAAAGTATTATTTTTTTAACTCGTTACTCAGGCTTTCTTGTAAAGGCTTTTAATAAAGTAACCAGTAGTGCCCCCTAATAACCTTATTGCGTCAATAAATCCAGCAGTTTTAAGGGTACTTACGGAAAATCCCGTCGACCGTTTTTGCCTATTAAAGAAAAGATGCTAAACTACGCGATTTTTCGCCAAAAATGGAAAAATGTTCTTCAAACACACTGGGTTTGGTGTAACCTTGATTACACGTGTTAGTTATTATTTCTTGAGTAAACACTCCTTTTTTCCTCCCCTCTATCACGCATTTCCGAAAAAAAAAAAAAAAAAAATGATTAAAATTTGGGACCTGTCTACTACAGAAGAACATGCTGTTGAATATTTCCAAAGTTTTGGAATCTTACCGGCCTCAAAAAAAATGTGTTAATGGCCACGAAATGGCGCCTAGCAAAAATAATTGCTTTTACAGTATATCTCCTTAATAAAAATTAATGGAAATTTTTAATGAAAAATTAAATATAAATAAATGATAATATAATAAATTTGAAAGAAAAATAAGAATAGAACGTTTTTTATTGTATTTAGTAAATGCGATTTTTTTTTTTTTTTTTTTTTTTTTTTTTGTTTGGCGCGATTGGCGCCGTCTTTTGTGGTCGACGGGATTTTCTGTAAGCACCGTTTTAAGAACTTTTGATATGAAAATTAATTTATGAAAAAAACAATTGATAAATTTCGATACAATGATTTAGTTTTGGGTAAAAATGTGATTAATTAGCAAAGATTTAAAATAAAGGGCTCAATTGCTTTCCTACCTGCTTCTTGTAAAACCATAGAAATATATTAAAGTACCTTAGTAATGCGTGAGTAAACCTTGAAGTGAGAAGACAATATTCCTACTGCACTAGAATGGCCTTGCAACAAAAAGGGGGAAATCATCTTTTTTCCCTAAAATTGGTGGGGCTCAATGTCAGAAAAACTGTTACCATTTCTATAATTCTTAAGTGGCTCCATTATTAGGAGTTTTATCTTACAATCTTCCAATTACAGTCAGCTGGTAGAAGTAATAAAGACGTCATAGATTGTGTAACTTCTAATTAATTATTTTTGTTGGATTTAATTATTTTTTTATGTTTAAATTACACTAACGAATGTAGCAAAAGTATAAAATGTTGCTTATCAATTAAGCAAAGCACGTTTCAGTGGTTTCAGTATCTGAGTTCTATTTTATAATGATTTTTTAAATATTTATCTTTCTTCTTTTATACCTTCTTCTGAACAAATTTTCTTTTTGAATATAATTACTCGAAACTTTAAAAATTCGTTCAGACATCTTTCTGCGCGGTAATGGCTTTTAAAATATTTGATAATTTTAACGCCTTGCTTTCCTTGCACTGGTTAATAGCTTCTTAAGTTAAGGATTATAATTTTTAACACCAAAATTTCTTTTTAATATTTTAAATCAAACTTACAAGAAAAACAAATTTCAGTCATTGTTTTTCTGTACCCAAAATAAGAAAATTTTTTAAATTAGCAAAGCAGAAAATCTTACTTTTGGCAAAGATTTGAATAAATCTCTATGAATTTTAAAGGCGATCCGACACAGCCCCCGACGGTTTTATTCAAAATCTAAGCCAAAATAAAGTTACCTTTTTGTCTAATTTTAAATTTTACATTAGCGCGTTTCTCTCCCAATTAGAAGGAAATATTTGTTTGAGTATTAGATACATATAATATAATCTAATTAAATTATGAATAATAATTTTTCTTGTTTTAAAGGAAAATCCGACTAATTTATTCTCAAAAATGGGCTGAAATCGAGGAGCGCAGTAGGGGCCTAATTGTTGTTCACATGCATAAATTAATTTTAATGCTGTTGAAAGTCGTTTCACAAATCATGTTTCTTTTGACCTAATCAATAAAATTCTGGAGAATCCAAATGCAGAAGCTGTTTGCAATTTTTTTTTTTTTTTTAGGATTTTCATTATATTGGCAGAAGTATTTTGCCTAAAATTTCTGTGTTTCAAATGTTTATTTGAAAACCCTTATTCTTTGTTATCTTTCTACACAGTAATTTTCAAGACAATAAAGCCTTTTGTAGTGTCAGAAGAGGTGTTTTATCCCACTCCTCTTGAATAGCTTTCCAAAGTCCAAGGAGGGTTATAGGTCGACGTTTGGACAATCTGCTATTTAGATGTCCAAAAGCACAAAATTCCATGAATGATACATCAGGAAATTTAGTTAGTTATTTTAACTGTTAAATATTTTATATGAAAACATTGACTCACTTCTATCGCTCATTTTGGGAAAATACTGGAAAAAATCGTGTTAAGGTGAAGGTTGCCTTGTTTTCTTTTTTCCTCATATTATTAAGACGTAGATTACAAAAACATTAATTTTTCTACTGGCGCCTTATAAAACTAATTAAAGTTCATAAATATTCAAACAATCAAGACTACAAAGCATATGCACTGAATCCAAATTTTTACAAACGATAAGCTTTTAACAAATCAATGAGGAAAAAAATTAAATAATAATAGTAAATAGTAAAATAAAAGTTATATGTATAACTAATTATATAATTTTCAATTCGTCATTTCCTCATTTAAACAAAAAATACTTAAGCTCAAATTTTTAGTCTATAACAGCAGTTTTTTTGCGTATTTTTAAAAAAGATTACGAGATTTTAAATGAACTGGAATCACAGAAATGAGCTGGAATAAATGCGGGCCGCAGAACAACTTAATATGGCCCGTGAAGACATTTCAATTATGGTGTTGTAAAGATATCATGATTTTAGTTATTTGCAGTCCGAGTTTACATTACTTTCATTTCCATTCAAAACGACTATGAATAGCGTACCAGAAAATCTATAAATAGAACTAACTACTTTACGTCGTGATATAAATATTATTCAAAGATGTGAAGATACAGGTTTTGTTACCTTTTATTCTTACCTGTCAAAAAATAAATAAGCTCAGTTATGAATTTTTGCGCTAAGAATAATCGCTTTGCTCGGGAATACATTTACATGTGAACAGCTTTTTTTCACAGTTGCAAAGCATATGCACTAATTAAATTTTAATTGAAAATTAATGGGAACAAAACCAGATGGACCGATGAGCATCTATAATTCGCGATGAAGATAATTTCTAGTAATTTCTTTCCAAGTTAATTCTAGTAATTTCTCACGTCATCAAAATCGAAATACTATCAAGTATCAAGATGTAGTAAGAAATAAAGTTTATAATTATCTACATACAAATTTTTGTATTTTTATTTATGCATGAAATAAAAATTTAATGAATAAGAGAAGAGATTAGGTTGTTATTATTTATTCTAAATTTTTGTCTCCGTTGGTACATTTTCTAAAAAGAACTTAAGAAAAAAATCTTTAAAATATTACATATGGATAACAAAAAGCAATTTTTCCCGAAGGAGAGCCTTGGTAAATTTTACAACGTATGAGCACTATAAGAAATTATTACTTGCACAGTTGAAAACTCTGGTTAGTCAAATATTTGAAGAATATAAAATTTTCAGTCTCAAAGTCTTTCGCGTGATCTCTTACCGGATCGTGACCTGTACTTTAATAAATTCTGCTTTGCGTCATTTAAAAATTTTGGCTTAATGGGGAGGGGAATATAGTATATCTGATAAGGAAGAATATATCTATAATTATATTGAGTGGCTAAGTAACTAAAAACTGCAAAACATAGATATTTCGTCTCAAATTGAATATCTGATTGTAGAACAAGCTGCTGGTGCGGAATTTTCATGGTTTTCCTTGTGTGTAATTTAAACAAAAATCAATATCCCTTAGCAAGTCGCCCATGAAGGTACAATTTCTGTTATAAGGACAGCCCTCTGGATCTTTACCGTTATAAAATAATCTAACGTTACCTCCAGTGAAAAAATCATTTTAAACTAAAAACGCTCGACAGAATCTCGATTATCTCAGATCTGGAGAGATTTCTGACTATCTCCGGTAACTAGAACAGCGTGTAAATTGGAAAGTAAAAGTAGTGTATATAAAACATTCCGTCCATTTGACTGGGTCTCCTTTCAAAATTTTACTGAATTAACTTTAGTGTTTAAAAACAAAGAAAAGTCCACCTCATTTTATACATCATTTACTATGCATATACTATTTCTAATAATAATAATAATAATAATAATTAAAGCCTTCCTCTTGGCAGGGTAGTAAGACAGTTGGCTGCCGTTGTTCTGGACCCAGAGAATATAGCCCTGGATCCTGAGTTTCAATGTCTGAGAAGAAAAGGATATTTATAAGTGTATAACACCTTTGCAGCCTGGGGGTACTTAAAATAGTGTCGAGCCGAAAGTTCTCTCGAAAGGTTTGGTGGGAAAGGAAAATGTATAGTAGACCCTCGGATGTCCCATTTCCTCCCAGGATGTATTGCCACAAAACTGAAATGGAGCTTCCTTTTCTCAAGGGTTTATGCGTTATATGCATATACAAGAAGAAATAATTGCAGTTATTTGAGGAATTCTGAAACAACGTACAATATCTTTTTAATCATCATAATAATCATAATTCAATTTTTATCATGACTAATTGATAAAATAAAAATATTTTGCTAACAATCAGTTAATTGGAAACCAAAGAAAATTTTTTAAAAAATGCTGAAAAGGTTATTTTTCGAAAGATCGAACTATTACAGATCAGAAGCAAAAGCAGAATTGTTCTTAACATTCAGTTTTGTTAAGTGGCGAGCGTGAACATGCTCGCTCTAAAATAACAGCTTGGCTGTCTGGTTCGTGATGACGGCAATCCTTGGGGCTGGCAGCGATTGGTCATTGCTCCTAGATGGAGATCAACAAATGCTCGTGCGCAAATTAATCATTGTCATTGGACAATGAAATGATGATTGCACACGGCTTGGGAATATTTTCCGGCATTTTTTGGTCTGGGAAAACTTGTTGTAATGCCGTTGCCGTCTTCAAACTTCACAAATGAAAGATAAAATTAATGTTTCATTGTATCTACTCAGCAAATTCAATGAAGCAGTGAATTTTTAATCAGAAAAATATGTAAGCAACTATCGAAATAAAAAAAGCAAATATATACCTTAAATGCTTATTTACTAAATTCAAGTGTAACGTATTAAATTTTATAAAATAAATTAATTTTTATGAAATTTTATTATAAAAATAATTAAAATTCGGAAATATTTTCGAAAATTGTAAATGTAGTTGAGATTTCGTAATTTTTTTTAATCAAAATTAAGTATGTGATCCCGAATTACTATACGAATCAAATGAAATACATTTTCTTAATTTTGATACAGATAGCTGTGTTTCTTCACCGCTGCATTATTCATAGGAATACCCCTTCTGGTTCTTAAAGAATTACTGTTTTGTTGACAGGAATTTATTACTGTTTCGGAACCGAATTATGTGTATGAGTTTTCGGGCGAGATAATAACTGAAACTATTGCACATCAAGGATTGTAAGCATGAGGAAGTATTTATAAGAAAGGGTAGTTAAACGTTTTGGAAAGAGTACCATTATCTGAAAAAAAAAAAGGAGTTATGCGTGCCATTTCCAACTTTCCATCTAATTAAAAAATGAAAAAAAAAGGTGAAAAATATTATTTATAATAATTATGGGATTTTTATGCAAACAGCATACTTTTTTACGAAAGTTAGTAGTGGACATTTAAAAAATAATAATAAAATGTAATAAATAAAATAAACGTACAAACTAGGGTTTTATTGTTAATAAAGATTTTAAAGGTTCAGTCAGTTAGGTGAAGTATTAAATAAAAAAGAATAATTTGGAACATTTAATTTCAAATAGCTATTAAACAGTCAGTATTTAATTAATGTGGTTTTTCTATATGTAATTTTTTTTACCATGTCATCTATATTAGGATTAATTCTTGAATATACTAACAAAATTTCTTATTTTAGGTGCACACCAGTTAATCTTAAACGATATTTTGATTTTATCATGTTCATAATAGAAAACATTTGTTCACAAACATATGATGATCCAAACCTATAACAGCGGTGTGACGAAGGGTCGCTATAGTGAAATACACCTAAACCACAGTTCAAAGAGTTAAAAAAATATTTATTCTAATGTGTTCATGTGTGTATCTATCGACGGAGTTAATACGGGGGATATTATTGTTTTTTCAGACTTTTTAATAAGTCTTCGCTTCCCACTCTTAAAATTCCGTGGCACCTGTGCCGCGGAGTGGCCATTCCTGGTTTATAAACATGTTTTTTTCGTAATGCTTATTATTTTCCTCTTTAACTGAAGTAATGAAATCGAAAAAGAATATTAATAGTGTTAATAAAAAATTACAATCTGATCTTCATATTCAGATTCCAGTTTATCACAAATACAGCTGTTACAATAGAGCTACTATGAATTTATGCCCAGAAATTCAGGATATAAAACAGATATGTTCAAAAAAATAATTATAGACAGTATGGTGAAAATTTATCCTCAGAAATTCAGGATATAAAACAGATCTGTTAAAAAAAATAATTATAGACAGTATGGTGAAACATTCTGTTGTATTATTCCATCATGAATTAATGCCACATAGAAAATTTTACATTTATTTAATAAAACAAAGAAAATTATTAAAAAGAGTTACTAAACATTTTCCACCAAGGGAATCAGTTATATTTTGCTAGGAATTCGCATAATGAAAAAGTTTCAGTTCTTCAAGTAATAGTTGTTAGATTTATTCAAATTCAGTTGCTATAAAAATTATCAAAATTCTTACTGCAATCGAAGTTAGGATACGTTTAATTAATTTTGAGTCCCCTTAGTTGTTTTCTATCAAATGTTCAAGAATTTGAGAAAAATCTGTCGAACAGTTCAAAGTAAAGAATCACTTTACTTTAAATTCTCCAGCATTGAAACTAGAAATAAAATTCTGTATGCGTCTATATATTCGTTTTTTTTTTTTTTTTTTCTTTCTTTCTTTTCTTTACTTCTGTTTCTAGATATCTACGTTAGGGCTCTGGAGTGTCATTGCACGCTATAACAACAGGCGGTTGCGACGCGTGTCGCTGCGCTGTCAAAAAAGGAGGGAGGTTGAGGCGATACATATTTTAAAAGCCATGTCTGCGGGTGGCAGTTCTACAGTCAGGCACTAGAAAGGGTGTGTAGGAAGACCGCGTTACTTATGTCACTTTCTTCCCACTCAGCTAATGCTTTATATGGCTTGCGGGAAGTTGCAACTTGTTTGGTGAAGTACTTGACAGCGATTTGGGGCCCTCAAGCACGCCCAGCCGAGTATTTCACAGGCACGGTTTTGGTGATAGCGGACAGAAGATGCGTAGCCTAATTGGATGGGATGTCTCATACGAAGATACATCATAAGCGCTCCTGAGCGATTCTCCGATAACATCTTAGCATCCATGTACTCCATCTTGTTGGACTTCTTGCTTGCGTTTGTAAATCGCAAGGACACCTCCTGGTGAGTGAAATGTAGGGCAACTTTGAACATGAATGGAATAAAATTATTGAAAATATTGTCTTCTGAAAATGTTGTGTGAAATTATATCAATGTCTCTCTTCATCTACTGACATTCAGAATTTTTCTAAAATAAATTTAAATATCTTAATTTTCGCGAATAGCAGTCAAATAGCTCATCAACGCATGTATCAGGCAATTTACTTAAATCAAATAATTAAACAAACTAAAACAAATTTTAACGTGCTAGGTACCTTTATGTAAAATTATCTTAATTGTAATTCATAACAATTTAAGGTAGTTAATATGTAAGGAATTAAATGTATTCCTCTCATACGTCTTTTAGATGCAGTGGTCTATACCACCAGCTAGTAACTGTGAAGAAAATGTGTGAAGATTTACTAAACCAGTCTGGATCGCGAGTAGTTATAAACAGAGAGCGTTTTCGATGCAACATTTATTAATGAACACACAAAGCCAGCTGGTCTAGAAACAACATATGACGTACAAAATTTCACAAATTGGTATCTATTAACAAGCTTAGAATGCAGAATCATTTATTTAAGACTCTTCCCATGCATCTGTAAGCAGATACATAATTGTTTTTCCAAGATTATAAAATCTTTCAACTGGTCTTCTATCAACAACTTTCTCCAATTTAATCTCACAAGATCTAATTATACCATCGTTTCCAGGAAATGATTCTTTAATCTGTTACAAATTTTGTATATATGTAAATAATTTTAGTGAAATTATATGTGAAATTGTAGTATCTTTTGTATAATGTAACATGAAAAGTTTGAAGAAAGCGAAGTTCTACCGAAAAGATAAGATTACAAGGGCAAGTCTATTTAACACAGAGGTATGTCTCTCTCTCACTAAATTGGCAAGATATCGTCAAGACGGCGATGGTTTCGGCGACTAATTTATTTATTTTTTTTTTTTCTTTTTTTTTTTTTTTTTTTTTTCAAATTTCGCGAGAAATTGTCCAAAGTCGCTAAACTTGAAATTTTGTTTCGATCCTTGTGTAACTGTAATTGATACTGCAATTGATCCCTATCTGTAACTGTAGCCGTATCCGACCCTTATATACCTTCCAAGTTGCTCTAGAACTTCTAAAGCTCCGAAATTTCGAAAGTACAGCTCCATCGTAGGTATTTTGAGATGAATTTCGAAATTAATGTAGTTCCAGTGCATTAGGTATTTCATTAATATGACAAAAATGCCAAACGCGATACTTGGATATTCAGCAAATCACGTAGCTTTATGCACCATTTGTTCTAATTTTCTTATTATTCCGCAGGAATAATTTCATCCCATTGAATGCCGTAAGCCGTAAATCGAAGTAGAATGTTTGCATGAAAAGTATGAAAATTCAAGAGGAAAGTTTTAGAAGCAGCTTTCAGAACAGCGTTTTGCTTGACCAAGTTGTAGGATAAAATTTACTATAATTTTTAACTATTAAAACAGAAAATATTCATATCTATAACCTACTGAAGTTCAAGAATCTTTGAGGAGGAATTCCAGTCAAGTAGTTAAAGGTGACAAAGTTGTTATTTGAATTTATATTGGTCCTTTAAATTGTTCAAATTAGAATTCCTCTCAGTCAGAATCATTGATACTTTTTTCATTATATCGTTTACTTCATGATATATCTGTACAACAACATCTTCTATGTCTGATCCGCAAATAAAGTCATCAGCGCATATGAAATTCGTCAACATTTCTAGAATTCTAAAACAGATATTTCTCAATTTCTTCAAATGATGCTTGATGCAAGCGCTCATTAAAATGGACTGACTTGATTTCACTTCAAAAATTACTGCAATATCCGATAAATTAGAATTTTACAATTCGTCAATCTTGAATTATCACAGATCCAAAAAAATTCACATAGCATCTCGATCTTCAGAAGGAACAGAAATTTTCAAAAACGTCTTCCGAATATCGGATGTAAATGTAATTCTATCGAATTGGCAGACTTTCAAAAGTTCAAGAAGTAGATTTAGTCTTTGAAGTGAATTATAATTTAGAAACTCATAATTCTTCCCTTGAGAAGAAACATTGTAAAATAACGCAAACGTTTTGTTGAATTGTGATCTTCACGGATGACAGCACGATAAAGAATATAATAAATTCATTTCTCAGAAGTATCAGGATTGGCTCTTTTTAATTACGCTTTCATTAATTTGACTGTCCATTACTTCTTTATGTTATATGTAAAAGCTCAAATTGGATTTAAGTCGTCCGATTATATTCAAAAATAGTGTAATTATCATATAGACAGATTTTCATGTTTCCACGAAGGTCTAACTTCATACTGATCTCCCTTTTGAGTTATTGAGTTTTGTAGTAGTTGTAAAGTCGTTTCCTTTTGTTCCTGATCAGAAATATTTTTATTTCCAATGAATTCTATCTCTCAACGATTCAACATATTTTAAACGTTTCTGTACTATTATTTAAATTTAAGCACATACTACGTAAAAAGAATGTCTTCCTTATATACACCTGCCAAACATTGTGTTCATCGCTATTTGGATTATTAAATCGTTGTTATTTAATCTTTTTAATTTCTCACTTGCAATATTCCATATATTATCCAGGCCAATTAAAAACCTAAATTCCATCGACACCACTTGGAGTCTGTCAGAATAATGCGAGTTAAAACTTTTATTTCCGTATCTGGTATCTTTATGTCCGTATTTGCCATGACTAGTGTTTCGTTAATTTTTAGAAATGTGCAGTTTTGTAGCGTAAAATCAAATACTCTTACCAGAACACAGATCCAAATATCTGCAAAATAAGGAGAAGGCGGTTTTTTTTTTTTTTTTTTTTTTTTTTTTTTTTTTTTGAGTAAGTTGTTTGGATTCTATGCAATAGATCCCAGTTTGACCTCAGGGTCATTCGACAAGACACTGGTGCTTCATACCTTAGATGGCCCTTTGAGAAAACTACAACACCGGACAACACCAGAAAGAAAGCAAACACCGGGACTGCCATGCAACTTCAGGATCATTAATATTTCTTAAATCAGTTTTCTTTTGTTACCACTGTTTCCGGTTCTTTTGACCAAAATCATGCAGATTTAAAATAACTTTCACTGATAATTTTAATTTTTTTTTGATAAACCTTGTTCTAGAAATGCTGAAGTTTGGCTACCTCCATCAACAAGACACTATGCGATTATTATTTTTACCTTCTACTGCAGGTATCGTTTGAAGCATAACATTTAGATCCCGTTTAAAAATTTTTAGCCATTATATCAGTGTTTCGATTTTTTTAATTCCTTACGCTGAAAATTTTGTGTGCAAGATTTACACAAACATTTTCATGGTATCTACTGTGGAAATTTATGTAGGAAATTTCGTTGCTCTTACAACTGATCGCTAAATGATTACATCAAAAGCATAAATTAACATTCCAGTACGGTTAAAAAAAACTCATTTTTTCCTGGGTTCACTTCTGTGTATTTGTATTTCTCATTGTTTTCTTTATCACAAAATATGCCTTTAGGCCGTTGTTCATGTTTAGACTCTCTGGTCAGTGATTTTCGCACATGACTTCTCTGGTGAGTGATTTTCGCATAGTTCCTTAAACTTTTTATGTAGCTCTCTGATGCTACTTAAAAATAGCATAGCTTTCAATAATTTTTAAGCTTCAGATCTGGATTTCGCGTTCATCTGATTCTGATACTTAAAATGAAACCAGAAATAGCAGTTAAAGCGTTACCGCTCTGTAAGGATTTGAGACTTTTTGAATAGATTTTAGAAATCATTTATATACATATATCTCAGCAATAAGTTCCGATCTGGTGACGTGGTAATTTGACTATTTCTGTCTCGTCTGTAGCTGTAAAACTCATCGTTCCAGTTTAGTGTATTGCATTCGAAAATTTGTTTCAAAAATCGCTGCATCTTTCTTCTCCATGTAAGTATTTCGTGACTGTAGATGACTTCATTCCAATGTCCTTCGAAGTAAATTCTTTCGATTTTTGATACAGGGCTTTCAGGTCCTTCATTTTCTCCTGTTCATATAAAATTTGGATTGTTTCAATTTTTTCATTTTGCGGAATATCATTTGCTCAATTGCGTTTAGTTAGTAGTTCAATAATCAACTGCTCTATAAAGAAGCGTTTCTTTATCAGATATTTAAGTACGCTCACCATTTTTGAAATTAAAGTTTAGTCTGACGATTAATAGTATATAGGGAGAGTTTTTAATACAATATTTATTAACGAATATTCAGAGATAGCTGATCTAGAAACAAAACATGACGAGGTCTGGAGACAGATTTCCGACGGCATTGATGTTTCCCTCTCCAAAGTAAAGCCCAATAAATAATTTGACAGACTGAAAATGTTAATCTAAAAGTAATTGTCATTGGTCGGTTTCTGTAGTTCAGGCTTATTTTGCCTATTTCGAGGAGACATATAAATAAAACTTTGTACGAAGAGAAAATTTTTAAATTTCACTTCTTTAATTTCCTTTTCGATTTTTTTAAAATTTATTTATTTCCTTTTTCTCTCGCTTTCAGGTAGATGCTTGAGTTTGCCTTCTATGATAAAATTTGGATTGTTTCAATTTTTTCATTTTGCGGAATATCATTTGCTCAATTGCGTTTAGTTAGTAGTTCAATAATCAACTGCTCTATAAAGAAGCGTTTCTTTATCAGATATTTAAGTACGCTCACCATTTTTGAAATTAAAGTTTAGTCTGACGATTAATAGTATATAGGGAGAGTTTTTAATACAATATTTATTAACGAATATTCAGAGATAGCTGATCTAGAAACAAAACATGACGAGGTCTGGAGACAGATTTCCGACGGCATTGATGTTTCCCTCTCCAAAGTAAAGCCCAATAAATAATTTGACAGACTGAAAATGTTAATCTAAAAGTAATTGTCATTGGTCGGTTTCTGTAGTTCAGGCTTATTTTGCCTATTTCGAGGAGACATATAAATAAAACTTTGTACGAAGAGAAAATTTTTAAATTTCACTTCTTTAATTTCCTTTTCGATTTTTTTAAAATTTATTTATTTCCTTTTTCTCTCGCTTTCAGGTAGATGCTTGAGTTTGCCTTCTATGATAAAATAGTCAAATCAAAACTTCTCTCTCGCTTTCTTTGTTGTTTTAACTTGCCCATGAAATCTTTAAGAAATTGAAGGAATTTGTAAAAGAAAGAGGTACTTTAAAAAAAGAAAATATAAGTAACTTTCTGTAAAACTGCTCTCAATTTTTCCATTAGCAAGGAAGATCTCTGATCTCGCAATTTTTTCTGAAATGTATGTATAAAAATCTACTCATCTTAACATATATAATAAGAACATATATAATAAGAAAAAATAAATGTTAATATTCTATAAATGGAGAGTTACAAAATCATAAAAAATAGCGAGATGATTTAGCGATACAGCGCTATTTGTTGACTTTCAAAATTTTCAAAATGCAGTTTTGACAATTTGGAGAAAGTCGCCAAGCTTATCGATTCACGCAACTGAAACATAAAATAATGAATGAAGAGTTAAAAATTGAAAGTAAACAAGTAGCCGTGTGGTTCAAGGGGAGGAGGATTAATACACACCAAAATCGCACGCGGTGCGGGATGCAACATGCAGCCACTTAACCGATAAGAGAAAGGACAACGATAGCGACATAAGAGAGACTTCACATCACAATTTAATAAAAGATCATCTTTTATTGTTTAAGAGGTAATTTCTTTTATTATCTTTATTTTAAATTTTAGAACTTTTAGCCTTTATATTTTTCTTCCTATTCCTACTATATTATTCTGTAATTTTTATTTATATTTTAGTTTCAAACTTTTAGTGCGCATTCGCAAGACCTTTACTTAATTTTACGAAGAGATGTAAAGCTTTAATTTCCTCTGCACAATTTAAACATTTTTAGTTTCGTATGTACTCTTTAATTTTAACTTATTTCGTGTATTTTCAGTTCAATATGACATATTTATTTTCCTTAATCTTAATACTTAACGTTACTTCGTTTTATTTCATTTTACTTAGAATATGTTTTCATATCTTTTTATTAATACCCAACAAACATTTAAACAAACAAATTATATTTTCTGACCTTATAAGACATTTATTTAATTTTAGATGTAATTTTTACCCCTTTTTTTTTTTTTTTTTTTTTTTTTTTTTTTTTTGCCTTTTTTAACGTTTAAAAAATTCTGAATTTTAGTTAATTTATTATATTTTCCGATCGTATGTATGAACTTTATCGCATTATTTAAAAGAAGTAATTTTCAAATCCTTTTATACGTTTAATATCTGTAAATTTTCTACACATTCTGATATTTTGTTACCATTTTAATTCTTTTTACTTTCTTGTACGAAGTAAAAGAAGTACTGTGATCGCGAAAATTTTCGAGTATCATATTTCAACTAAAATACCCATTGTGACCGCTATCGAATGCAATTTAACGATGTTTTATAGTGTAATGTGTACATAAGAACATAATAAAGGACTCTTTTTCTCAAAACAGGTTGCAAAAAAGATTTAAAATGGATTAAGAAAAGATTTTGTTTTCGTGACATCTGTACTTACCTTCGTATATGTATGTATGTATCTCGAATAATTCAAAAACGAGTAGCCTCAGAACGTTGAATTTTATATATAGGACTGCTATAACATGTAGTTGCGCACCTCTTTTTTTTGTTGCAATCAGCTGCACCAAAAGTATATGAGCTTGGTTTTTTTTTTTTATTCTTATATGTTGGTTAGTTGTTCATTTTTGCTTTAAAAATGATTGAATTACGTTGTTCATATCTTCCGGTTAAGGCTTTATGCCTTTAGTTAATCTACATGCAATAGTTGTAGAATTATCAAGAATTTAAAAGTTGTTAAATGCGGCTAAGCCTAATTTTTTTGTCATAGCAGCCATATTTGTTTACATTTGAAACTCAGCATTATAGTAAATTAAGTCAGTTTCTGCTTCGGTGTCTTTTTGCCGCATGGAACCAAAAGTGAACTTTCAATTTTGTGCACTGAAAAATCTGCCTTGTTGCCTGCTGGCTGAATTGCTTATTTTTACCTAGAAGCTCCAAGTAATTGTAAATTTTTTTAATTGTTTTAACTGTATTTGGTGTTTCATATTTTCATATATTCTTCAGTTTTTAATAAAGATAGTTTGGGGTTTTGTGTATTTTTGCGTTGCTGCGAAGTGAGAATTGTATCTCTAATGAAATTCGAGGCAATAAGTTTAAATGAAATGCAGCAAAAACGTGTAAATTTTAATATTCCGTACAAGGAACTCATGCGGTGTTATGTTAAGGCTATTACGAAATGAAAAATTGCTGAACATGAAAATTAAAATAGAACTACAAGATAAAGACTAAGTAGGGGTTTATATGAATAGTAATTAACGGCTGTAAAATAAAATGTTTAATTTAAAAATCTCGATATGCGGAAATCTCGGTGTCCGCCGAAAGATTTGTTTATAATTTTCGATCGTGATAATGCTTTTGATTTTATTATTTCAGTTAATTTTCCATGAGTGTTTTTCACATGTGTAAATTTCTTATAGCAAGGTTTTGGTTACAGCCGAAAACATCACGGAAGAAAATGCCGGGGAGAAAACAACGGAAGGCGAAAACGTCGCGGTAACAAAACATCGTGGGAGAAAAAAGCAAAGAGCAAAAAGAAAAAAAGTCGCAGTTCTAAAACATTGTGATACAATTTATCGTCGCCGAAAATAAAGCGGAAATCGAAGTTTAAAAATATAGCAGCCTTCGAAAATATCGTGGTAAAAAATAAAGCACCTACAAATCATCGCATGACGATAACATCGCACACATGCGTTTTTCAGGTTTTAAAAGTTGTAAATGCATATTTTCATAAAGATTTGGAAGCGCAAGAAATGTTAACGCTACTTTAAGAATAAAGGGAAGCAAAACAAGATATAATTTTCACCAATATAATATCAGATAAATAATCGTGAAAGAAAGTAATTTTGGTAATTAACTAAGCAATTTTTCATGCAATTATTTATCTTTCTTTTTCTAAACATTGATAGCCTGGATTTTTAATAAAAAATTATGAGTAAAACTTTATAAAAAAACATTAATTTATTAATGACCTTTGTAAGTTTACTATGTAAATTTAAAAAATTTATTAAGTGCTGTAAGTTGTATTAATTAATCGTTTTCAAATTTTAAATGCTTGAATTTCCTTCTTACTTTTCAGTAAAAATTTATTACTTCATTCAAAAATATGAAATATAAAAAAAATATCCCTCTTTTCTTCTTGCGTTCCCAATCATTATGCAAAAATGCATTTACAACTTTTAAAACCAGAAAAACGCATGTGTGCGATGTTATCGGCATGCTATGATTTGTAGATACTTTATTTTTTACTACGATATTTTCGACGACGATGTTTCTAAACTGCGAAGTTTTTTAATTGCTTTATTTTCGAGACGATATTTTGTACCATGATGTTTTAGGACTGCAATGTTTTCTCTGTGCTTTCTTTTCTCCAACGATGTTTTATAGCACGACGTTTTCGTCTTGCGTTGTTTTCTTCGCGACGTTTCGTCCCCAATGTTTTCGGCGGACACCGAGATTTTTGCATATCGAGATTTTTAAATTAAACATTTTATTTTACAGCGGTTAATTACTATTCATATAAACCCCTACTTAGTCTTTATTTTGTAGTTCTATTTTAATTTTCATGTTCAACGATTTTTCATTTCGTAATAGCCTTAATGTTACTGATTCTAGTATTTTACATCACATTCTTCATTCGCATTTTCAGCTTATATAATTTCATGCGTATTCATTCCTTATAATTTTTAATTTACTTATTATATTTTACCACTAAAACTAACCACCTACCTGATTTTATTTGATTTAACTATATACACAAGATTTCTTCTGCAATTTTAACGATAAGGTTTAATATCATTCACATTTAAATGCATATTTTTAAGGTCTTTGATGTTAGCAATGAATGTCGAAAACAAAAAAATGAATAAGATTTACAGAATGGCATAGTCAAAATACGAAGTAAAATATAAAGACTAAAAATCCTAAAATTTCACTTGAAGATAAAGGAATTCCTAGAAAGATAAAGGAAAATAAAGGACCTCTGAAAAATAAATAAAAGAAAATATCGAATTCTGACGTCAAATCTCTCTTCTGTCGCTCACGCTGTCCTTCCCCTTAGTTAACTGGCTGCGTGTTACACAGCATATCGCCTGCGGACTTGTCGCACATTGCGTCTCCCGCCCTTGAGCCCTCTGTTTCATACTATAGCAGCTTGAAAAAATAAAAACATTAAAAAAAAGGCAGTAATTTTAGTTTAAGTAGTGAATATATATAAAGAAAGCGTAAAGAATTTGATTATAATTAACCTCAAAGAACAAACTGCAATGTTTTGCAAGGCCATCGCCTAGCGGATGATCTCCTGACGTAATAAGAAAAATTCTTAACCCTCTGCGGCAAGCAATACATACGTAACACGAGTTCGGTAGCAATTTGTATATCACATTTCTTCATTTAAATTTGAAATAACGTGTAATTGTGCGTTTAATTTATTTAGAATAAAATTTTACTTGTAACGCGCTTTATTCTTTAGAGAAGTGAAATACAAAACTTCAACAACACACAAAATCAAAAATTAAAACAGAATTTATCGATAAATAGATGCAATGAATGCGTCGGATTGAATGTAAAATAAAGTATCTAATTAATAAGTTCCAAGGCTAAAATTATGCTTAGATTTATTTCCGGAATGTCTGAAGAGACAGCATTATACGGGGATGGGGGTTTTTTGAATACTATTGCAACGAATTATGTGAGAAAGTTTGCCTTTGGACAATAGAAGCCATTGTTTCTTTTTTGACACTTTATTTTTGTTACCATCTGTACGAATTTAGCACTTAATTTTATAGCTTTCTTTCTGAAGATGTAAAATTAACTATATTTTCTTTCTCTCGAAATCGAGTTTAGAGATGAAGTAAGTGCAGAATACAATTTTATTGAAAAACTGATTAAGCGTTTACAATTAAACATCAAAATTGCTGAAGAACAGCAAATGACAACAACAAAAACAATAACAAATTTAATATTTATTATTTTTGCTAATTTAGAAGAACATAATATTATAAAAATTAATTTCTACTTCAGTGTGAACGGGATATTGGAAAATGTACAAATCTCCTATACTTGGCGATGCTGCGCTGTATTGGAGATTTCACAAAAGCTTAAAATTTCGTCAGAAGTTTTGCCATAGGCGATGAAATTCGTCAGGAAGTTCGCTGTGGCGATCAAAAACTCTTTTAATATTTTTTTTGATTATCTATAAAATATTAGAAGCTAATATTTTTACTATTATGTATTTCTAGAAGAGTAAATTCACACATATACTATATAGTATATGTTACCGTTAAATATGAAACGCCGGCACTCTATATAATACCTTGGCATTTTATAGAATACCTAGGCTTCTCATAGAATGCCTGGCATTTTGAGGCAAAGTATGAAATATGAGAAGGCCTTGATAAAGGCTGCCACTCGACAGGCATAGATTCAGTGAGTTTGCGGATACACGGCAGTGGTTTGCCAGACATCGGCTAGAGCTGCTCATAATTCAGAAAAGTCGCTAATGTTGTGGGATGAGCTTTCATACCTTTCTTCGAAACATCCCAAAGATGCTCAACAGGCTATTTAAGTCAGGGCTTCTAGGGATCAAATTCAAGTCATAGAAGTCAGAGGAATGCTCATCCAACCAGGTAGTAACCAACCGGGACCTGTGAGAGGTGTAGTTATCTTGCTAGAATACTCTATTTCCGTATGAATGACAAGACAACGTAAATGGAAGGAGATAATCGACCAACAACTATACGCACCGAACCGCATTGAGAGAGGTTGGTATACAAATACAAAAGATCCAAACATCGTCAAGAGAAAACACCCCAGGCCATGATTCAGCCGCCATGGCCTTGTATAATTCCAACCTGACACGCAGGATCCATGGCTTCATGAACCTGATGTCATATTCTCAGCCTCCTGTCTGCATTTAAGTAGTCGGAATCCGGATTCATCACTCCATACTCCTCGTTTCCAGTCTTCTACAATCTCAGTGTTCTCTTGCCCAGGCAAGACGCGCAGCTCGATGGTATGCATTGAGCAATGGGGCTCTTGTGGGTCTACTGCTCCCTAAGCCCCTTACGGTGAGGCGAGCGTTGTGCGGTCTGTTTACTGAATGTACGACTAGTGTCTTGATTCCGCTTGGTGGTAATTTGAGCTAAAGTTTGGCTTCGATCACCACGCTCATTCAAGGCTAATTGCCCTATCGCTAGTTTTTTCCCATCGTTCAAGTATTCTCGGTGTACTCTTGATGCTGTCGCTCTTGCAAATCCCAGCTCTCTGACGCATAGCTTTGGAAAGCTTTTGGTTATTGAATGGCCCATGCTTCGAGCTCCTACTATTTGTCCGCTACCGAAGGCGTCTAAATCAGAGGTTTTATCTATACTGACAATTAAAACGACTGATTAACAATCCATACAATGGATTGTGGTTGACTAATTAATAATCCATTGTATGGATTGTTAATTAGTCAACCACAGTAGCTATACAAATATCATAGCTTTCTCTCGTGAACATAAATACGGCGCAGCACTACACAATTTTCAATGGCACTTAAATGTATATGTATTTGAGAAACACTATTCAAGCTTGGAAGACCTTCTTGTAAGTAGTGATATATACTCCTTTACGCTGCCTAAACGGGATAGTGGTTAGTGACTGTCGTACCGAACGGTCCGCTTTTGGGTCCTGGAGAAGGCATGGATGTTTGTAGATGTATAGTATCTTTGCGGTACGGGAGCATTCTAATTGTATGGCGAGCCGAAAGTCTTCTGGTGTAGTTTTGTGGAAGGGAAGAGGGGTTGTGATACCCCAAGACCCCCCTCTGAGGTGCTGTCCCTCAACATTCGGATGGAACTGGGTAAAATCGTACTGTCTCCTATATGATGCCCGGGGCTCTTGCCGACGACAGGCATAATATTGTATTCCTTGTCACGATGAATTTCGTGAGCTTGTTCTGATTCAGACAAGAGAGAATAATCATAACAGCAACAACTCCTTTAATGAGAAGTGTCCTGGTAATGATATGTGAAATCTCACCAAAAGAAGATCTTTTATTGGAAAACTCTGTGAATTAACCTACCAGGCGGTAGTTAGGTATGAAAGTTAAAAGTGTCAATGACTAACTTCTTAACACTTGGCAAAGTGACAGTTCTTTTCCCTTGGTGCGGTGCAAGCTTACTTGGAACAAAATGTTTGTACGAAAATTATCTAATTCGATCAGTCTAGTAAGAAAGGAGGATTCATTAACCTACGAAAAGAATTTCTGTACCTTACGATTTTACGTACCTTACGTAACGAATTTTCGTTTAAAGCCGTAATAACGTTTGTAAAATTAGTTTATTTAAATGCAGCAGAGGAATTAGATGTAGCAAATTAAAAGTACCAAAGAAAACGTGTATTATTAATTTTTATACTTATTCCGTTTTAGTTAGAAATGAGAACACAATCACGATTTACAGGAAATATGAATTATGAATTCCTTGCAAAATTAAAAATTCGTTAAACTAGCTTTCAGACTAAAAGAACCGTCATCCTCAGAACTCATTTGCATTTCGTATTTTATTTAATATTTCATGAAAATCGAAAGAAAAACCCCTGACTATATTATACATTTTTCGAGAAATCCTTTTTTTCCCCTGCATGGCTTTTATTACTGGCTATTTATAATCCATATCCCGGTGTATTACTTCTCTCTTCGTTTTTGATTCGTTTTATCAAACACAAATTTATGTACTTTACTGAAATTTAAATAATTCTGTGCTTTATTTTATACTAGAAAAGCTGTTAATTATTTAATTTCAAATAAGTTAATTTGGGTTTTCGGATTTTCTTTTATGGGAACTATTAGTCCATCACTTTATACAACAATAGAAAAAACTTCCTATGGAATAGAAATAAAATTAGCTGCGTACGGCTATATTTTAAACAAATAAATCTTTATTATAAAATAATTGTAGAAATCTTTACTTATTTAATAAAGGCGCCAATTTAGATTGGAATAATGTCATAAAAATTCCTCACCCCCTTCCTTCCGTTTGGAATTGCTATTTTGAAGATCTCAATTTGAAGTTCTCATTTCTGGATATTTGCTAAACTAGTAGCCTATTATAAGTACTTAGCTTAAAAGTATTTAACACGTTAAGTTGGTAATTATGTACGAATATCACATTGCAATTCCATGTAATATTTTTTTAATTTTAGCTGTTTAGTGGTCTTTTTGAGATGTTATCCTATAATCCGAAGTTTTCAGATTGTAGTAATTTCCTCTTCTCCATCCTTTAAAATTTTTTAGATGAAATTGAAAATTAAGATTCAGAGGAAAATATAAGAATTTGTTCCACTCGATGATTGACATAATACTTAGTCTTGCACGTGGCATTGAAAATACGGGAATAATAACTTTTCCTTTGCGCGAGTTCTGTCTTTTGTTCTCTGTTTGGAATAACTCCAATGAGGAAATGCTTATATTCTGAGAAGAAGGATGTTTGGCAGCTAAGCAAAGACTGTCGTAACACATCCAGAGTCTTTATCTGCAAATAAGCTCCAATTATCAAAAGCGTTTTCAGTTGAATAACATGGAGGGCAATTTATGAAACAGTTAAACATTTGGTAACACGTGAAGAACGAACTGGTAGCAGCTAAACAACATATAATATGATATCGAAGTCATGCAAAAGAAATATAATATAGTACCTGCATACTATATCTAGGTATTTGAATAAAACTTTAAAGTTTATCATGATGCTCATACGAAAGCGGCAAAAGTGCATGCATATGGAATGTGATCGATTCGCCAAAGATAAAATCGAATATCGATATGTATTTAAAAATGATCTCCAGAAATAATTTTTATACATTTCAGTTAATAAATATGGTGTAAATAAAAGTCGTACCATGTAAGTTTTGTAAAATTATTTTATAAAATTATTTTTTAAAATAAGTTTCCGAAATTTTCAATCGTCTTTTATCTACATACATTTTTTATATAAAATTAAATTTTTGAATGGGAGTAATTGCATGGTTTTAATTGATTCCATATTTAATTGAGCATTCAACACACGTATTTAGAGCTTCCAATGTTTGTTGGTTTGAAATATCATACTTTTGTGCGATTTCTTATTCTTTCTTTATTTTTAATTTCATTGGTCACTAAGACATTTCTAATGATGATTTAATGTATTTTGCTACTTGACGCGCTATTTCGGAATCGCATTATATACCTCTAGTTTCGAACAATACGCCAGGATAGGAGCGGTGCAGTCAGAAACGGATTAATTGGGATTAACTGTTCATTTAATCTGTTGAAAAGAAATTATACATAATAAAGAATATATAGAAGGTGAAACTGAAAAATTAAGTGTCCACCGAAAATATCACGAACCAAAACGGCATCGAAAATATTATGGTAAAAAATACAGCACCGACAAATCATCACATTAACAACGCAGAGATGCGTCTTCAGGCCTTAAAAAGAAAGCGCAAGAAGAATTGAGAAATATTTTTAATTTTATAATTCATATTTTTGAATTAACTAACCAATTTTTGCTGAAGATATAAGTATATTTAATGATTCAAAAACTGAAAATAAATAGAAAAATAATGCTAGGTACAGCAGTTAATAGAATTTTAATATATTTAGCTAATAAAGGTAATTAATTAATGAATCTCTTTTATAAAATTTTACTAGTAATTGTTTATGAAAAATATAATTAAAAAAGATTTAAAAAAAAGAAAGATGAGTAACTGGTTATCTCTAATAAAATTGTTTAATTAATTATCAGATTATAAAATTCTGTTAATTCCTACAAGTAACATGAATTTTCTACTCATTTTCAGTTTTTGAATGCTTAAATATACTTTTTAATTTATTAGCAAAAATTTATTAGTGAATTCAAAAATATAAGGTAAAATTTTCCTCATTCATCCGTGCTTTCAAATCATTATGCGAATGTGCATTTACAACTTTTAAAGCCTGAAAAAGACATGTCTGCGATGTTATCGTCATGCGACGATTTGCGGGTGCTTTATTTACCGCGATATTTTCAAAAACGATGTTTTTAAACTGAAAAGTTTTGATCCGCTTTATTTTCGACGATGATGCTTTAGAACTGCGATGTTTTCTCCTTGCTTTCTTTTCTACCACGATGTTTTGTACGACAACGTTTTACCTTGCGTTGCTTCCTTCGCAACGTTTTCGTATGATGGTTCCGCCTGTAACCAAAAAAATTAACTCTTTAAAAAAGATTTACCCGCAAGCGGAGGGGGGGGGGAACTAGGAATAATACGTATTTTTACGTAATAAATTTTATTTGCAACATTTTATGAAAAATAGTTATGAAAACAAATTTAAGATTTTATTAAATCTTATTTTTAGTTACAATATAAAATTATTGTTTAGCATATGTAAAACACAACAAAACAACTATCCAAGCAATGCGCAACCTTTCAATATACCCAACCATATTGTTAACAAACATTGATTTTTCTCATCTTTGCTAAGTACAGAAATCTATGCCTGTTCATTTTTCTTTCTTCCTACCGTCAAAAATGATTATTATCTTTCTGTACGAACATAATAGCACTTGACCAATCCCAAATGAATGAATCAGCTGAAACTCTTTGAAGTGCTTCCCTTTCATTTTTTTTTCATCACCATCACTATCATTTAGCAATCTACTCTGAAAGTTTCTTTTTTGTTTTTCAAGTTATCTACGAAAACTAAGTTAAGAGGAAATGTTTTAGCAGCTGAGTTCGAAGGAGTTGGTATGAGGAATCTTACTTAAATGCATAAAACAACATATATATATAAGTTAGAATTAAAACTTACTACACTCATGTCCAGAAATTAAGAGTTAGAAGCAAAACAAATTTGACTTACCGTATTTATGCGAATCTAATGCGCATTGTTTTTGGCCAAATGTAGTATTCAAAATTGGGGTGTGCATTAGATTCGATGGCGCATTAGATTCAAGTGCAAAGTTCGCCGATGACGTCAACCAAATTTCTCGACTACATATACCGTTACATTTATCGTTGACACATTATTGCATAGAGGATACAAACTGCAGAGTACGTAGTCACGAAATGGAGGTCAAACAGAGAAGAATGTCATATGACGCTACTTTCAAACGTAAAGTAATTCTTCATGCTGAAAAAAATGGCAATAGAAAGGCAGGGAGAGAGTTCAACGTAGCTGAGAGCAATGTTCGCTTGTGGCGGCAACAGAAATTGGCACTGTTTGCAACTAAAGCTAGTAGAAAGAAATTCACTAGCCCTCGCAAAGGAAGACACCCTAAAATTGAAGAAAAAGTTTTGTAATTTGTACGTGAAAGGAGGAAGAATGGACAACCTGTGACTAGTGACACCATAAGAAATAAAGCAAAAGAGGAGGCTGAAGTTCTTGGAATACCGAAACAAGAGTTTAGGATAGCCGTGGATGGGTGGATCGGTTTATGAAGAGGATGGGTTTATCTCTAAGACGCCGTACAACAATATGCCAAAAGCTTCCTGCAGATTTTGAGGGAAAACTACTAACATTTCAGCGGTATGTCATCACACTTTGGAAGGAAAAGAATTTTTCAATGGGGCAAATTGGCAACGCTGACGAGACGGCAATTTGGTTTGATATGCCTCGTAACTACACCATTACGGAGAAGGGGACTAAGGAAGTTATCATCAAAACTTCGGGATGTGAAAAACAACGCGTAACAGTGATGCTGGCAATAACAACAGACGGGTGCAAGCTTACCCCTTTCTTAATCTTCAAACGGAAAACATGCCCTAAAACCCCTAAGAATGAAAGGCTGTTCCCAGATGATGTCCTGATTCGAAACCAAGAGAAGGGGTGGATGACGGAATCATTAATGCTTGATTCGCTCCGAAATGTATGGAAACGCCGTCCCGGTGGGCTCTCTAATCCACCATCAATGCTTTGTTTGGACGCATTTCGTGGTCATCTCACCGAAGACGTAAAAAAGAAGATGCACAGCCTAGGCAGTGATCTTGTTATCATTCCTGGAGGGATGACGTCTGTGTTACAACCCCTGGACGTTAGTATAAATAAACCTTTTAAGGGGTACGTTCAGGCGGAGTACGAAAAATGGTTTTGTGAGCCAAACCGTGTATTGACCCCGACAGGAAAAATTAAGCGTGCTGCACCGCACATTGTTGCACACTGGGTTTCTGCTGCCTGGAAAAGCATCGAAGCACCAATGATTGTGAAATCTTTCAAGAAATGCTGCATTTCAAATTCATTGAATGGCAGTGACGATGACGTGCTCTGGAACGCCGAGGATGACGATGACCAGGGTTCGTAGCGGTCCTTATAAGTGCTTATAAGTCCTTATATTTGAAAATAAAATATAAAGGCCCTTATAGATGCTTACATTTTCTTTAAAGCCCTTATTTTTTTGCTTTTAGTGCTTATTTTTTGCTTTTAGTGCTTTTTTTTTTTAAATGAACGCGCAATTTCTCCCCGTACCAAAGCCGAAACTAAATAAACAACTTTTCTTCCTAATATGGAATATCAGATGGTGAATCATACTCCCGGAAATAGCTTTTCCCTCTTTCTCTGAATTAACATAACCTTTGGTGTGCGCGGAGAGTACAGACAGGTAGGTGCCCGTCGTTCTGTTGGTCAAAGAATTGCGAAAGCAATAGAAAACTCCGGTACATTCGGCGTTCTTTTCCTCACACCCAAATACTACACACTTTTGAATTTCTATCAAGATCTTAATAATTTGCATTCTCGTTCCGCTTGGTCAGTTCATATTCATGTTTATTATGATCGTTATACTTATATTATACTTATATTATGAGCATATGTATGAATGTTTATAATAACATAGTAGTTGCAGTAACTGTTGAAGTATAGTAAACTTCCAAAAATGGTTGTGTTTTAACACAGATTAGCTTTCTAAGGAATAATATTCGGAATGGCTTAAATAAAGGGAAAGTAATCGAATAGTCAAAATAATTTCATTTTTTTGGCCAATACATTATACAGTACGAAGGTTGGGAGGTTCTCCCCTTTCTCCGCAAAATCTCGAATAGTGAAACTGTTACAGTTCGCGTCAAAACAAGCAACGGACCTTTTTTTTTTTTTTTTTTTTCCTTTTTTTTGGTCACTTTCCAATCTGGATTGAATAGGACTAAAAGTTCTGCGGTCTACCAACCCAAGCGAAGAATGATTCTATTCCGGAAATTTACCGCAGTCTGTTGAAAATTAGAATGAAAAACACCCCAGGTTGGTAAGTCTCTTTCTTTTCCTTTATTTAGTTCTTTATTCTCCCAATACCGGCAGCAGCTGTTGAATCCGATTGCGTAATATCATGTAGGGAAGAATTACCGCGCACGTATTGCGCAATAACGTTTGCGATATTTTGCAGAGATAATTTTGATGTTCGGTCCGAGATTTGTTTATGTCTGTTCCGTTGGTTTGTTTTCATATGATGCACATATCAAAATGTCAAAAGCATTTATTTAGCAGAAAAATCTAAAGAACGGCTACAGTCTATCCCCCCTCCGCTCCTCTTTTTCAAGTTACGCTCGACTGTCCGAATGTTCGCCAATTTTCAAGTATGCGGGTAGTTAAGCTTTTACTGTTAAAGGATGACTGCATGAAGCAAATTTCTGTCTTCTGATTTCAGAAATGTTCCTCTTTTTACTTAAATTACTTTGCTTGCAATATCTGTTAAGGAAAAACTGATATACGATGGAAATTTAGAAAATGTTCAGAATTTAGATTTAAATTAGTTAAATATCAATATGAGTGGAAAAATAAATTGTATTAATTATTAAGTTCCAAGCGAATAGAATAAATATGCCTTATTATTATTTATTTCCTCTATTTTGAAGTGAAATTTCATCATTAAATCTTGTAATATAGTTTAGTTCTGCATAGTTTTTTTTTCTCTCATTGTAAACTAGTCCTGTAAATTGAACTGTTATTTAAAATTTAAAAAAAGTAATTATTTTCCATGGTTGAGGTAATACTTATTCTCTCTTAATAAATACTGCATTTCTCATATTTTAAATTACGAGTCTAATTTTTAAGGTTATGCATTTGTGTATAATGTAATTAGACAGGTGCTTATTTTTTTTTTCTTAAAATGTGCTTGAAAAGTGCTTATAGGTGCTTATTTTTTTAACTAAAATGTGGCTATGAACCCTGGATGACGATGATGAGGAAAGAAGAAATGAATCTGCTTCTGACGAAGAGAGCTGCGAGGATTCCAGTGATGAAAACATTAGTGAATAAAGACGTTTACTATTAATCACTGATTGTAGAAACTGTTAGCTAGATAGAAATGTTACGATTTATTTCATGTTCATATTTTACGATAGGTACCGTATATACGGTAGCGCTAATTAACAATGATTGTTTCACATGACAATAGCCCACTAATAGGTTAATTCTATGTTCTGCTACTTTATGTATAAATCCATTGTTGTATAAAATATGGTATCTAAATTTAAATAAAATTATCATACCATTAATTGATAGTTTATATACAAATCCATTTTTGTATAAAATAAGATTCAATAAATTCCTCATATCATTGATGCGCATTACATTCGCCGACAAATAATTTTTTTATTATTTAAAGTTTTAAAATGGTGATGTGCATTAGATTCGATGGCGCATTAGATTCGCATAAATACGGTATTTGTAAAGCTTATTTATTAAACAAAAGGTAAAGAGCAAAAAAAGATGCTATATGTTTGATATTATTAAAAAAATTAGCTATTTTTTCTCCCTGGAGGAAATTACAAAAAAAAAAAAAAAAAAAAACCTATTTACAAAAAAACCAATATTACATGGTTGGTATGATTGTTAATACATTGTATGTCTCCCAGACTATGCAATACAGTCCGTGCAACAACTAGGCATGCTGAGTATCAAATTATCGATCTGATCTTGGGAGATATTACACCACTCAAAAAGCAATGCTCACCGAAGTTCCAGTAGATATGTAGGAGGAGGTTTACGGGCTGCAACTCGTCGGCCAAGCATGTCCCACACGTGCTCTACTGGATTAAAGTCCGGTGAGAATGCTGGCCAGTCCATACGGGTGATATCCTCCGATTGAAGGCATTCGCTTACGATGTTTGCACGGTGAGGACGGGCGTTGTCATTCATAAACACAAATTGTGCGCCTATGGCGCCCCGAAACAAACGTACATGTTATTCTAGAATGACGTCCAATAGATTTGGCTTGTCATGGTTCCAATTTGAACATGCAGATCAGTTCTGGAACCTAGAATAATTCCACCCCAAACGAGCCCTCCTGCACCGTAACGGTGTCGTTAAATGATGTTTTCTTGGTGGTAACGGGTACCTGGAGTTCTCCATATGAAAGTCTGGCGAGAATCAGACTGCAAGCTAAACCTGGACTCGTCGGAAAACATCACACAAGCCCACTGTTGCGGTGTCCACAATACATGCTCTCTACTCCAGGCTAACCGCAGGCGACAGTGAGTTGCAGTAAGTGGAACGCATCTGACAGTCTACGAGCATATAGACCAATCTGCCCTAAGCGTCTGTACACGGTCTGCCTTGAAATTGTCGTACCAGTGGCTGAAGAGAGCTGACGAGACAGGTCTGAGGCTGTGCTCCGCCTGTTTCTTTTGGCAGTAACTGCCATATACCGGTCCTCATTCGGCGTTGTAACTCTGGGGCGACCTGTGCTGTAACGTCTACTCACATTACTCACTCACTTGGAATCGTTGCCAAAGCCTGGAGATGACACTCTGGGCAATTCCATGTTCGTCTGATACATCCAGTTGGGTACGCCCACATTCCAGACGGCCGATAATTCTACCACGTAAAAAATCATCCAAATGCGTCCTTTTTGTCATAACTATTCGGTTATTGCACTGAAATGCTTATAAAGCGCCTGCGAACAATTTTACTTCTTTGCCTGTATTCCTTATATATCACTCTCTTACACTTTCGTCATTGTGACGTACCATCGGTGTCATTTAGTTACTTCCTGAAATTTGCATATGATTCTTGAAGATGTGTGTAGTGATTTACAGGTGATATATTTATTTTAGAGTTCGATTTCCGCGTGACTCCGAATTATCCTTAATTTATGGACATGAGTGTATTTACTTGCTTTAAGTATTTTTTAAAATTTTTTATGTAGTATTTAAGTATTTTCTAAATATGAAAATATATTTTTTAAGTATATATTTGTTTTTTAAAAATTGTAAATTAGTTCTTTTTGTTTCTTATTGGATTTTATGGATTATGTCTAGTTCTTTTTTAGTTTCTTTTTATTGATATGCATATTCGTGTCGGGGAGGTTTCTGTAGACAAGGGTTTCTAAAATACATTGGTTTCTAGATTTTTTATTTTTTTTTAAATTAATTTTTTTAAATTTAATTTTTTAAAAAATTAAATTTTTTTTAAATTTAATTTTTTAAAAAAAGTTTAATTTAATACTTGACTTTACTTGTTTCTCAAAAGACTTCATTAGTATTTTCCTTTTAGAACTTTAATTCTTAAATGGTAATTTCTAAGGGTACCACTTTATTGGTATTTCTTTTTGGACATTCTTCAGCTTTTACTTTTGGTTTTGACTTTTACCCTTGCCTGCATGAATGTCGAAACACGAATTGAATGATTGGAGAGTTAGGTTTGGAGGCAACTTCCCCCTGATAAGTCTGTCTCCTGCCTACTCAACAGTTATTCTCTTATGCATTTTTGAAAAAACTGTTTGGATTAATTTTAATTTGCTAAATTAGTGAATTTGTTTTCATGGATTGTTTTAGCACTTGTTTTGCTTATGCTTCTGAATTTAAATGATATTGTAGATTAGTTCGAGAATTAAATCTTTTATATGTTTGCACATTTTTAAAAAAAATTATTTTGGCTTTTTTTTTCTTTAAATTTGCTTTTTTATTTTATACGTGTTTGTTAAAATTAAAATTAAAATTTGTTTAAATTTTTATATATATATATATATATATATATCAATACTCTGGAACACTTTTTCTCTCTTTATTTCTCGTATAAATATCTCTAAAATGGAATTTGCTTTAATACAGCAATGTTTTTCTCCTCAGATTTCCGCTTGTTCTTTTTGCGTGAACCAGTGTTTAGTGTTTTATGCACACGACTCCAGGTTTGATCCCTGTGACATTTTCAGTCCCTATTACAAAAGTAATGCAAGAATTTTCAACGCCTTCCAACCATGAAACAATCGTTATTTTAATGTAATTTAGAAATCTCTCATCGCAGTTCATCTTTAGACGTTTTGGTTTATCTTCAGAAATGAGAAGTTCATTTTCAATATTTTATTCACATTACATCTTTATATTGTTGCTTCCTACCGGTTCGTTGATTTAGAGTGATTGATGACAACACTTGATGAAGAATCAAAAAACACAATGTATTCGTCAGTGTTACACAGGAGAGTTCCAAAGACACATTTACAGCCGCCGAAAACTGCGATAAACACATTGAAACAATCAGCAACACAGCCTTCAGGCTATCAGACTATAACGGTGAAGACAGCTTCGCGGCAAAGCACTAAAGTACATCTTCCGACTCGGTCGACCGCTCTCGAGCTAATCTTAATCTCCGAAATCAAAGCACTGCTACTGAACTCAACGCAATCAAGATAGTGTTCACGGTAAACTGCTATTCTGCGTGCAGGCATATTTTATCTTTTCACTAGGCTTAGAGAATATTCTCGGGAAGACCGGTAAGAATTCATTCTAGAATGTTCTCGCTCCGTCTATGGCATATCGCCTATTTTGTCGCCGAACGGGTGATTTCGCACCAAATCAGGCAACCCAGCCTCTCCTTGCTATTTTCTGGCAACCCTAAACCCGCTTTGCGGGAAAGCTATCTTCTCGCAGCTGGGCATTTCCTAACACCAGTGACGCAGTGGGTACAGCAATCAGTACTGGCAGCTGACCTCGCTTGGGTTCGATCCCAGGCGAACGGGGCTGGCTGCATGGTTGGTTTTTGTGGTGTTTTCCATGCGTAAGGTGAATACGAGCCAGTTTTCTCAGAAGGTCCTCTACGAAGGCATCTTTCCTCTCAAACAAATCGCCGTTGTGACTTTGCCATTTTCAATTAACCTAACGGAACCAAAACTTACCTTTTTGCAGATCAAAATATCATCGAAAAGGTCGCGCTGCCCATCTGTTTTGAAACAAAAAATTTTAGCCGTATACAAAAGAACATGAAAACAGAGTTGCGTATGATTACCAAAGTAATGTTCATCGTTCGAGAAATGATCACAATTCGACGATTTCGAGGAAAGTAATAACCACATAACTGCTTCACAGAGCTAATAGCCAGAAATTGGCATAACATTTAATTTAACGAAGAAGGGGGGGAAAAAAAGAAAAAAGAAAAGAAAAGTTTATTGTTAAGTACCCAAAAATATTATACACTGGCAAAGCTTATGGAAGGTTGTTTAAATATTGTGGAGCATCTACATATTAGGTATCTTATTAGGCATTTCGAAGTTATTTTAGTTTAAAAATGTAAAGAAGAGTTTAAAAAAGATGGCATCATCAGTGCTGTCGGTACATTATGGTATTGCAAACATTTTCCGTAATCGCAGCTTTTAGCGCATTTTAATAAAAAAAATAATGGGTAATATTAATCTCTTAAATATTGTGATGCTGTTTATATAATAAAAATCAAAGAAAGAAATTGTGGTAACGGATTACACTTACCGATCATTCATGTAGGAAAGGCAAGGGCACGGAATGTCTACAGAACTGTATTTCATCTACAACCGCAGTTACACAATGAATTTCAGACAACGGTTACTAACGTATATTCAAGCGTATAAAACGCACCGGTGTATAACGTGCACCTATAATTTCAAACTACATTTTTTTAATTTCTAGGTATATTCGCCGTATAACGTTCACTCATTTCTTTACGAAGAAACGTGAAAGATACATGCGTGATGCTCTTATCTTTTGAAGTCATTCATTCGAAAAGTTTTACCAGGTTTTCGAGCAATGGTATACTGAATTGATAAGAGATAAGGGGAGCAATATATGTGTGGGGTAAATGCTTGATGGAGTAAATAAATCTGCAAAGAGAGTGGGTTGTATTCAGTGCAGGTGTGTACAAGAGTGTTATTCTAGGGTTTCGAGAAAAGGGGGCCATAATTTGGGATAAGACTACCGATTAGAATGAATTCGCGGTATTAGGAGTAAGACGCTTTCTCTTTCAGTAGTCGTTTGAAACCATAATTTTGAAGTGAACATCGAAAGCTTTAGTAAATCGCATTTGCTTTAGTTGAAATGTGTTTCTTTTAGTACTAAATAATGAAAAAAAACACATATTTTCAAATGCAGAGTCATTCAGTTTGAAAAAGAAAATGGAAATCGTACTTCAGCAAAGATGTTTGGTGTTTTTGATTGCTCCATACGTGAGTGGAAATCAAACTAATTATTATGCCAAAGAATAAAGGAATAACGAAATGCCCTATCCTAGAAGAAAGTGCTGCGAGGCGGGTCCTAGAAAATCACCAGAATGTATTAATTGTAAAAAGAAACAATGTACGTTTATTTGCCTTAAAAAGGGTATATGGTATTTCTCCCGCCTTCTTAACATACCTTCGTAGTGTAGTGGTCAGTACACTCGACGCGTATTGGAGAAGTCCGTGGTTTGAGTCCCGGCGGGGGCGTTGCTCATTTTTCATCTTTCCTGCTTCGAAAAAAATCCTAATGTCTCTGCAGTGGTGCCCGAACTAAAAGGTAGCGAATGATGATTCTTTTTGGCGATTGGGTTCCCTAAAATTCCAGTTGCCTTTTAAAAGGAGGAGTATATAAGGTATTTCTCCCGCCTCCTTATCATGCCTTCGTGGTGTTGTGGTCAGCACGCTCGACGCATATTCTAGAGGTCCGTGTTCGAGTCCCGGCGAGGACATTGTTCATTTTGCATTTTTCCTGTTTCGAAAAAAATCCTAATGACTCTACAAGGGCAAAAAAGAATGCAAGTAAAAGTGGAAACTATAAAATAGCTTTGAGTTGGTGTAGCCGATTTATGGTACAGAAAAATTTAGCTTTACGACAAAAAAACAAAAGTTTCGCAAAGGCTTGCGAAAGATTTATATAACAAATTGATATGTTTCCAGACGTATATTACTGACCTACGAAGGGGAAAAGATTATTTACTATCGTATATTATAAATATGGATGAAACTTCAGTAATGTTTTATATGGTAAGAAATAACATATTTGATGTGAAAGGAACAAAAACAACAGGCAAGAAAATTTTCACCTCACCATAGTGCTCTCCTCTTTAGCATACGGTAGAAAATTAAAACCAGTGGTTATTTTTAAAAGAAAGTTGATGCCGAGACGTAATTTTTAAATCGTGTATTAATTCACGTTCACGAGAAAGAGTGGATGGATGAAAAGGAAAACGAGATATTGGATAAGAAATGTGTTGTCAAAAAAGTTCTGTTACCTTAAAGAATCCAGAAAGTCTTTTAGTTTTCAGGCGGATTAGTTCAGTCTTTAGATGTGTGTTTCAGTAAAAGATTCAAAGAAAATTTAAAACAACCAGGTGAAATACGTAGATCTTAGAAGACGAAAAAACATTTAAAAATGGAAGCCAAATACGTCATGCCAGTCTAGAAATAGTGTGTGAGTGGTTAATAAAAGCATGGAATAAAGTTAACCCCGACATAATTCAAAGTCATTTAAAAATGTAGTATGTCTAACAATCTGGATGGAACAGAAGGTGATTATTTATTTGTGGATCAGCGTAACAGTGAGGCTGAAGATGAAACAGAACTCAACGATGTGCCTCAAGATATAAGGGAAGACGAATATGGCAAACTTTTCATATGATCCGATAATTAACATTTTTAAATTCATACGTTATGTCATTTCTCTTAAATAAATAACATTGAGGTATATCTAGAAATCTAATATTTGTATGTTCATCTTTTCGTTATTTTTAAATCTATCATTTTTATATCCGACGTATAACACGCACCTGTAAATTTCGGTCTTTTTTTGTTTGTTTGTTTGTTTGTTTTTGTTTACTAAAAGTGCGCTGTATAAGCCATAACATACTGTATATTGCTTTGAAATGGTTTATCTATTTACAGAAATGTAAAAAGAGAATTTTGCATTGCAAAACAAAGAGAAGGATGATTTCCTAGCATACAAACTTGCAAACTCTTAATGCTATTAAAACTGAAAACTTGTGGTGTATGTTTGCAAAAAGATATGAAAATAAAAGGAAGACATATATACATTACAGTAAGCAGAAAATAACAACAGCGAGTATGAAGTTTAATTTAACGCAAAACGTTTTGTAGATCTTTCCCAAACATTAAATAACTGCGTTCAAACAATTGCAGAGATGCTGCGTTTTCGCAATAGCCCAAAGCTTACATTTGTTTTTTTACAGAATAGGTACACTGCGTTATTTGGACATACAGTAAAACACAAAATCAGTTTCATGTTAATTTTTCAGTTATTTCATTTTGGCAGAAAATGGTTTAAACACATGCATATGCAATGTGCTGAAATTATGGGTTCTCGTCCAATGACCTAAGTCAGAGCTATATCCTATGTGATAGGACGGAATACTTCGGAGCGCCATTCGATACTAAACGCTGTCTTTCCCCTTGCAAATGTGTGTTCACACATTCGTAATTGCGGTTTTATATGGGCTACTTTGTTTAAAAATGAGCAATCTAAAGGAAAAGAATTGTTCAGACATGAATGATTTTTCATTTTCTTATTCTTGTCTACTTTCTTATATGCCATATAGAGATTAATTTTTCGTTTATCGGGGTTATTTTGCGACCAATTGGGCAAGAGAAAAAATGAGAACCAGGTTAGAGTTCATCTCTGCGTACACTTCATTCAGCAGCAATTAAGTAATTATGCATACTGGATTATCTCTTGATCCCTATTTAAAAGTATTGGATATTTTAACACGTTTAGATTTACTTTACATAGCTGTCTACTGTATATCTGGAGGAAGTTGTAACGTCAATAAATGAGTGTTTAAATTCTTAAAAAAGATCAGTGCAGATCTTGAATGGAGGAAGTGAAGCATACCGGGAGTTAAAAACTAGAATGATTACACTGTATTCAGAATGAAATATTAAGGAAGAATAAAAAATTAATATAACCCTGAACACGCGTATGGGCTCATGTTTCAAGTTTTCTGTAATGAACCGGACCATTTATATCGGGGTTTAAAAAATATCGAGTATGGTTTATCACAAACATTCGGTGAAATAACATGAATCTTCTCCCAATCAAAGCGTGCTCTGTTAGGCAAATCATCCGCATGCCTCCATTTTTGTTGACCGTTCCTGGAAGGACATCTTAATCGCACGAATATGTCATCCGGCTCGTAAAACTTTCTGCGGTTCTCCTTCTTGAATTAATATTTACATTTTGGTTTCTTTTCAGATGTGTCATTTTGGCCTTCACCGTTGGAATTGTGTTCTATTGCGTCTACACTGTCTCCAGAGCCCCAGTCAGTGGAATTACATCCGGCCATTTGGAATCTGGCAACGCACGTGAGTAGCATTCTGTTGACTCCGCCCATCGTCGACGGCATCCATCATTCCGTTGTTATAAAGTTATTTTTCTTTTCCTTTCACAATATCTGCTAAATTCTTATTTTTTTTCCTTTTTTGGCTTGCCGTACCACATCTGGGCATTATTTTCGTGAAGTCTCAACTCAAGTGGTATTTTTTTATCTGGAGCGACTTTTTCGCATGTATCTCAAGACAAGTTCCATGAGCCTTGATTTACTCATATTTTATTTGTTTTAAGCATTTTCTTGAGAAATGTTTTCCGTAACTAGCAGTTCAAACCCAGTACATCAGAAGATTTGGAAAGAAATCTAGAATTAAGATACAGGTGTGACGAGCGAAATTCTTCGAAATTTTCCAACATTTCTTACCTTGATACTTGATTTTGCAATCACAGTTCCTTCATTCACCTATCCTACTCTGTGGTCTCTCTTATCCCCCCCCAAAACTTTTTAATTCAGCTTGCTGTTTTTTGGATGCTTGAAAGAAGGAATGTTTTTACGTGAGTGCATGTTTTCTAACTATGGCATCTGCACTGCTTTGAACTAAAAAAAAATTTAAATTACCTTCTGTTATTTAAAAATAAACTAAGCAGCAAGTGCACTAACAACTAATTATAGAATTTAAAATTCAAGATCTGAAAATTGGTTTCGTGTACTGCATTTATTTAAAGATACTATTCGCTTCGGGTATTACTTTTATCTAAAATAAACACAACATATGATTTTATTAGGTGAATTTTCAAGTCCTGCAAAACAGAAATTGTTCCACTTGTAGGTTTGATTTGGTTTGGTTTATTGAGATTACGGCAAAGCGCACTAGGGCTATCTGCCTAAGGGAAGGGATGCCTTCGTGGAGAACTTTGTATGGAAAACTGGGTCGTATATACGTTACACATGTTGTAGACCACGAAAACGTCCATGCAGCCAGCCCGTTCGCCTGGAATCGAACCCATGTCTGAACTACCAGTGTTCAGCGAGTTAACGTCTCGGCGGTGTTTAACCTTGCTTTGCTTGCAGGAAATATTTGTTGCAAGCTTCAGAGCAAAGAATCCATTAAAAAATGCACAATAATTAATAGAAGTTGTTCCCAATTTTTTCCTGGGAAATATTTATTGCAATTTCATCAGTAAGCAACCCAAGGAAGAAAATAAATATACATTTACATGGGAATAATCAAGCCTTTTTTTTTGTTAAATAAATGCAAAAGACTCTGTGGAGTATTATTTTATGACGGAAGAGCAAGCCTTTTGTCTTTAAAAAAATTATATAAAGTATATAAATAAAGAACACCGTTTGGCACAACAGTTTTCAACTACAGTTTTAATCTTGAATATCTGAAGATTAATTATTAAACTGAATACACCTCACCTAACTGTGCCGGTTAAATGCCCTATGGGCTAAATTTCCGTGTCGGCTAAATGCCTGCTTGGCTAAATGTCCTGTCGGTGAAATGTCCTGTCGACTAAATGTCCCTGTCGGCTAAGTGTCCTATCAGCTAAATGCCCGTACCGGTTAAATGTCCTGCCCGCTATATGTCGATGTTAGCTAAATGTAACTATCGGCTAAATGCGTCCTGTTGGCCAACTGCCCGTGTCGGCTAAATGTCTTGTCGGCTGATTGTCCTGTTCGCTAACTGTCTGTGTCTGTTAAAAATTAATTTACCAATACAATTTAGTAAATATGCAACTGACCTTTAAGTGGAAGTGATTAATTTCCAATTTAATGATTTTTCTCGAAAGAAAATATAAGAGAAGTATATAACAAGAATTTTACTAAACTGCCTTACAAGCGATTGAAAGTTTGTGAATTTATTTAGCAATGCTGTATCTGCATAAAGTTTTTTCAAAGTTGATGCATACTGAATCGGACCATCGATTGGCAACAGAGAGGTGAATATTTGTACTCGATTTTGATTATATGAAAAGTAAATTTTGTTTTCAAGTGAAGGAAAATATTATCTTTTCTCTACTAAATAATTCCATTCACCTCATTAATGAAGAATAAGGCAACAAATAATTGCACTTACTACAATGAGATTTTGAATTTTTTTAATTAAAATTATGTAGAAAACCTATTTGTTTAATCAGTATCACCTAGGTAGTAATTTCACTTTTAACTTCGAGCTCGCCAAGCCCAATGATATATGATACATGATCATTTAAAAAAGGTTTAGCTACATTGTTCTAGACTGAATTTTCATGTCTATGAACGCTTAGCGTGCAGCGGAATCTTGATTGTCTAGCTCAGTGGTCGGCAAAATGTGGCTGAATTGGCTCCTTGAGTATGCTCTTCAGCACACGCGGACGCGCGTGCGTAAGAGCAAGAAAATCTTGAAAATACAACACAAAGGCCGTCAAATTTTTCCCAAGCATGAAAACAATTGAAAACATATCCGCCAATGTCATTCCTAGGAAATTTTTTCACACCGATCTTAGCGTTCTGATTGTACTTATTATACATCAAATTGTGCTTTCATAAAAATTATCACATGCCAAATTTTAACTAATGAAATGCTTTGAATTAATATACTATTCAATGGCAATTTTATCTTAAATGAGAAGCCAAAAAACTTAAAATCAGGATTTCGAGCTTCTGGACATTTTAAATTTGAAGCTCTTTTCAGTGTCTGAACCAAAATGTTTCTAGCAACTACAATTAGGACACATAAAATACATTGACGATATCTGGGTTGCATATAATATGAAAACAACTTCAAATTGGAAATGTCTAAAAACTAAAAATTGAGATTTTTTGACACGAAATTAATTTTTACGTTATTTGGTGTATCAAGTTAAAATTACCATTGTACTGATTCTAGTAAGATTTTTAGATTTTAGTACTAGTAGATAAATGGGCCATTATACTGATTTCAGTACAATGGCTCATTTATCAGTTGACGTGGTACTTGTTTACCATTGTATCATTTACCAAGAAGAGCTTTGTGCGCAAACATTTCCAGAAGAAATTGGCAAAATTATAGAATTGATTATAAAGATTATCGACTCCATTTTTATAGTTAAAACTCTTAATCATAGCCAGTTTAAAGAATTTTTAATTGAAATGGAAAGTGAGTACGCAAATCTTCTGCTGCAAAAAAAGTGCGTTGGTTATCAAGAGGAAACGCTTTGAAATGTTTCGCGTCCTTATTAAAAGAAATTAAGCATTTCTACTTCAAAAGGGTGTTTATTATACAGAATTAACGAATGATCAGTGGGTCCAAAAAATTCATTTCATGGTACACGTTACATCTTATCTAAATCAGCTTAATCAAAAACTACAGGTAAAAGGGAACACAATTTTTTCGATGTTAGAAGTTATTTCATTTGAAAACAAATTTTTTCTTTGTGGTCAAGATTTTGAAAAAGGAACTTTAATTCACTTTCCTAGCCTGTTGAAACATCGCCAAGAAAATAATTCTGATGTTGACATTTGCTATTTCATGACATCGGCAACTTTGAAATCCCTTTGCTGGATTTAAAAAACAAAAATTTGCGGAACTCGAAATTTAAACGTCTTAGCGCTGATATAAAAAACATTGGAGAAAAACAAATGTGAGCTTAGTTCACAGCACAAATGGTCTGCTCTTTGAAAGTGGTTCAAGCTTTTTATCTGCTGGAGAAAGAAGATATGTTGATTTTTAACATAAAGAAGAGTATTCCTGATTAATATAATCAGTTGAAAAAAACTAGCTTTAGCTGTTCTTTCCTTATTTGTGTCTACATATTCATGCGAAGAATCATTTTCAAGCATGAACCTTATAAAGAATTAATTGAGAAGTCATCTTATTGATGAAAACTTGGAATCATGCTTAAAATTAAAAACAAAAACATACAAACCTGAGTTACACAAACTTTCCAAGGAGATGTGAGGCTTGTTCACATAAGTATTTATTTGTCATTATCATGATCTAAGTTTTGAATATCTTACAGTTTTATTTTGTCTATAAATAGTATCTTTGTTAACTTAACATCAAGTTTCATTCGACATACCTATATAGTTTAATTCATACTTAAATATTAAAGTATTAAGCTAATTTTATGGAGTGCTGTGGAGTGAAAAAGAATGTAGTGTTTAGAACTGAGAAAGGTATGTTAAGAGGGTTTGGATATATATAGAGGATGAACGAAAGAAGATACACGAAACGAGTATACAAGACAAGTGTGTATGGGAAAGTTGAAAGAGGGTCGACCTCAGAAAACATAACGTTGAATCAGATTGAGGACGTTCTTAGTAAAGGGCAGCCTAAGAATACCCTAATTAAGTGAATAACAATATACCTACCTATATAATTTAAGTTTAAAAAATGGGACTCTCAAAAGAGATTTCAGTCGTTGAACTGTTGATAATTGGTTCTGTTAACTAATGAGTTCGCCGACCACTGGTCTAGATGATGCGTTGTGTGAACTCTCTTAAATTGTTTGTACATATTCTGTTGACAAACTGAAGCCAAGATGCTCATGTGTCAGGTAAAATTCTTTGAAAACTTCTGATCGTGTTCGATAGTTTAGATCTTGGATGTCTAAGACTGCTTTTAATCACTCTTCTATTCGCTTGTCTTACCGTTCCTTTCTCTTTCAATATAGACTTATTTATTATTCAATCTGCTTCTGTTTTGGGGGTCTGGATGGAAAAGTATATTTTGTGGATATATTATTTCCATTTATGTTATCCAAAAGCGAACGAACTCTATTCTCATTCAAATTAAAAATCTGATGTAGACACCACATGACTTCTTGATAAATGTTTAAATGAAACATTTATCATCTTAAGACACAATAACACGCCGAATAAATACTAATTCAGAAATCAAACAACAAAAATCAGCGTTATATTTACAAAGTTTTCACAGGACTAGTTTCGATGGTTTTACCGAACCACCATCTTCAGCTGCGATGATTAGCCGTAGGTTTAAGTTATGCGGGTTTTGTTTGAGACTGAGTATGTATCTATGAATATACAGATATCACGAAAAAACTCCTTCTGAATTCATTTTTAAATCCATTTTACAGTCCGTTTGGGGGGCAAAAATCTTTTATTCTGCATCACGCAAAAAAATCATCCAAATGGATTCGGGAACGATCAAAATGAATATTTCTGTTGGTCTATGATACTCGAAATTTTTCACGATTACAATAATTTCTTTACTTTGTACATGAAAATAAAACTGATGATCAACAAGGTTTTTTTTCTATTTGTTACGAGCATTACTTTTACTTTTCAGGTTTATTTTGCCGAAAAAAAAATAATGTGAAAAAAAGGCATGCAATACTAAAAAATAGTTTTCTGTTTGCAGGAAAACCCCACTTAACGCGAATTCGCAAAGTGGGATTTTCAGTTAACGCCACTGAGGTAAGTTATATTGTTCCCTACTTGACACTGACTGAATGAATAATGAGGCTTTTATGCTGTGCAAAATTTTTTTGTTTCAATGTGCAGTGAAAAATTTGTTTTAAAACAAGAATATCAATAACGTTGAAGAAATAGTATGTTGATGATACTTTGATATGTTATGAACATATTTATTTGACTTTTTGGATCGTAATTAGTAAATAAGCGTCTGTGGCCAAATAACTTTATCTGAGCAGTAAAGTGAAATTTTCCATGAAGTGAAATTTCCTGAGACGAAAATCGAAAGTAGGAACGGAATACTATGAAGGCGTCGATCGTCGATATTCCTGATGTTTAACCAAAATTTTTTAATCAAATTTGGGAAAGCCTTCAATATATTTCACGAAAAAGATTTATTAAACATCTCATCAGATAATAAATAATAAAACACTCCTTTTTCTCCGTTAATAATTTCAGTAAAAGCTAGAGGCAACGCATTAGGCGGGTTCACTTCTTTTGTTACAAATAAAAATAATTTTCATTCAGATTCTCTAACTTCAAATCTGAAATTATACGAAAGACTAAAGTTAATTTCTAAAGAACCTGAGTAGTTTTCAATTAGACTGAGCGTGATAAGAAAATTTGCCAACTCTGCCATGCAGTGGAACTTCAACTAAAGTTCAACGAAATATGAATAAAACAATTGTCGGCTGTCATAAATGGGATACAAAATGAAGTAACTTTCAGTCCTAGTTAAAAATACTTATAAAATATTTTAATGAAATGTTTAGACATTCATTAAAATTGAAATAAAATCCCCCCAATATTTACGTTAAATGATGGAAGAATTATAATTATTCTCACTGTTTATTCACTTACCGCGCTAGAAGTGGCAAATAAATTTCCTCCTTCTTTTTATTTATAATTCATTAGAAGGTCCAGTTAATGTTCCAGTAATAATAATAACAAGCATACTTTTTAGTAAGGCATTAAACTAAAAAAATAAAGTTATGTTTTTATAGAGGAAGAATGAGCAAAAGCGGAAACCTTTGTAGTTGTTGTAAATGGTAGGCGTTGCCAATTTATGGGATAATGACTTAAAAAGAACTTCCAAGAAGAACAAATTCTACCACTCAACATTAATTCATCCTTGAAACTTAAGAAAGAAAATTAATTTATGTTAGCTATCTCATTATGTATAAAGAAATACTTCATTAAAGCCGCAATAACACTTATTAACTGCTTTCTTAATTGAGTACTCACACAAAAATCGTCCTGAGCTGTAACAGATCCCAAATTCTTCGAAGTAACCATTAGATGGCGCTTCAAGGCGAGTTAGGAAAAAAGAAATTTTACGAATGTGGCTCATCCATCATAATTTCGCTTTTGCAAAGTGCTTTAAACTTAATAGCTTTGTTAATTAAAAAAATTCTAAGTAATTAGTAATATTTCACTTGAGTAAGAAAAAGGAGATGTAACATTCTGACCCCATCCTAACCTTTATCGTACTTTCACATTATGAAATTTCATCTGTAAACTTTTCTTTCCCTCTCTGTTCCATAATAAGTTTGTTTCGTATTTGCTGTTAATTACAGTTTCAGTTTTGTTGTTTTAGCGTTAGAAATGCCCTTAGAAAAGCCTTTTATAAATTCTTGACAATTATGTTGCATTCGTTACACTAGCATGCATATATCTTGGCGAATACTGTCACTGCAAGGAAGATAAGATATTTAATTTATCTTCCTGTGGCCTTTCGTGTAGCCAGTTTCTTTCGGTAAAGCATAAGATCTTCGATTAATTCTTCAAATTTAATAATTTTTAAGTATTTAAAAGCAATAAACGTATTACTTCTAATATTTATTTATTTATCTTTAAATTTTCAAAGGCAAGGCAAATAAACTACAAAATTAGAATATCACGCATAACAGTTATAGAGACAGAAGTCATTGCCTCAGAACAGGTTCTTTAGTTAACCAGTACGATGTTATCTCAGAGTCACTACGAAATAATCCACAGCAACGTAGTTGGCCGTATTTGTAAGTTCCTTACATTGCAAAGAGGAAAATATAAATGGTCCAGTGCCAGTGAGACAAAAGTGTTCTCTCATACTATTCATGACTCCTCAATAATCAAAATAGGGCTGCAATTCCACGTCTTGCAATTCCACGTCGTCACGTATAAGGGATATTCGCAAAATTCTCATCCGTACAGCGTATTGTCTTGATTCTGTTCTGCAACTGTATTTATCTAATTCAAAATCTGGTTGATATGCAACATGTCGATTGTAGCAATTCGGGCGAGAAAACTGATTTCTTTGTTTCCACGCTTACTGCAATGCACAGTTTGTTTAAATTTTAATTCTAACAACCAAAGAAATTCCCAAAACATGGAATTTTCAGTCGTTGTAGGAGGCTGCGTTGAGTTAATGCCTAAATTATTGCACGAGACCCCGAACGCAAAACCACTTCATAAAGTTTGGTTTAATTTGCGGTCATCAGTTAGCGTCTGAACTCTTGGTAGACGTTAAGTGAATTATCGATAATAAAATAACAACTGAAACTCGAGAAGGGTGCAAAAGACACTTTTATTTAAAACTAAGTATGACAGAAAGCACACCTCATGCTCACAAATTAGCCAACCGCTTCTGACGATGTAACTTAAAGTAACAGTCAAATGTAAAAGTTTAGATTCAAGTAGTCGAGTGGCCGAAGGCTACCCAAATCAGTTTAACGCGAAATGGGCTCACAAATCTAACCGACGTGAGCTAGCGACCTAATAACGTGACCCAGATAGGCAGAATAGTTCTATTCTACAATGTAAAAATTATTTGCATGTATTTAAAAAACCTCATCTTAAATACATGCAGCTAATTTGTATTCTGTTGTGGAAACGGAAAGAGGAAGGGACAGTAAAGGTTTAAATTATAAAATAACTAGTTAATTGACATAAAGGAAACCTACAACTTCCTCAGATTTGTGATTTTAAAATTAGTTGTTTCAATACAATTCAGATGATCTCACCTCTCCATCGAAAGCCCTTTGGCATTTGCTTGCAAGAATCAACAGAAAATAAAAAGGTTGCGAAAACTCCTAAACTTGTCGAATCCCACCAGCCGCCGAGAGGTAAAGTCGCCGAACACTGGTAGTTTGGTACGGGGTTCGCATCCCGAGATGGCTGCTTGGGCGTCTTCGTGGTTTTCCCTATGCGTCATGTGTATTCGAACCATTTTCCGTTAGAAAGTCCTCCATCCTCCCTTAGAAAGGCATCCGTTCTCATAGACAAATAGTCCTCGAGTGCTTTACTGCAATCAAATAAATCAAATCACAGAAGCAGGATACTCGCTGCATATACATACTCATCCGAATGTACATATAATCAATCATATACGGGGTTTTCAGAATCAGTATTCTCCAAAGTATACCCCCAAACATATGGGGCGGTATTTTTCTTGAACACCTTATCTACAAAATAATTAAAATTTTTCTTTTGTTTTTAATAATATATCTGATTGATATGAAATATCTTTTATTTATGCTATGTCCGAATGATAGTAATATGAACATTAGCAGCATTATTACGATAATAAAAAGAATTTTTAAAGACATATATTATGTATTCGGTACATAATATTTTATTATTATTGCTATTATTTATATTAACATTAAGATAAAGTATGATTTTCAAAGGTTCCTCGTAGTGCAAAATTTTAAATATCCGCATTTGTGATTCATTTCAAGCATCTCTTTTAATTTTCCTTTTAATACTAGCCTCTGAATCTTCTCAGCAGTGTGACACATTTTTCCTTTTTGAGTAGTATTTTTTTTTGGCAATATTAGCTGCTACGACCACTCCTTCAAAATATGCTTCCAGCTGTGCGTGCATAATAATGAGTTGCTTTGTCTGGTTTTACCTTGCTGCATGAAGTTTCAATAAGCAAGTAATTATTTTTTCGAACGGGTTAACAACCGTGAAAGTGGAAAATATTTCTGCTATCTTCGAATAAATCTCCAACTTTTTTCCATTTTCTTTTATCAAACAGCAAGCCATGAATATATTGTGTGAAAATAAATGGTGCCTAGCAAGTGCGTACAGATATATATCCACACCCACACTCTGAGGGCGGGCCAACTCGGTTAAGGCAATTTTTAACTGATTTCACGCGACCTACGATTTCCTGAGCAAAATTCGTGGCGCGTGGGTGTCTCTCCAGCGCGAAGCGGAAAAACAAACACAATAAAACACCCTCAAAAAGTTGTCTTCTTTTTAATGAATTATGCGATTTTAATCTTTTTTTGAAATGTTGTTTTCTATCGAAATAACAACGAAAGCCTATCATATGACGTCTGGGCGACGATGTCTCGGTCATTGAAAGAAAAAATTATGTTTGTCGCCCTAATTTATAAAAACATAAGAAAGACGGATGGTGGCAGCAACTTCAATTAAAGGGCCTGAGATGGAAGATGAGCTACTGGATAAATAATGTGCCAGAGATCTTCAAAATCATGTCAGAATTTTAATAGATCAGACCTACTGGATAGGTAACATGCCAGAGATTTTCAAAATGATGTCACAATTTTAATAGCTCAAAGAAGAATATAAGGTATTTTCTCCTTCCTTTCCCCACGCCTTCGTGATGCAGCACATTCGACGCGTATTCGGGAAGCCCAGTGTTCGAATCCCGGTGAGGGCAGTGTATGTTTTTCATATTCCTGCTAATGACTGTACACTAGCGCCCGAACTAAAAAGGTATTCGACAATAATTCGTCACCACCAGGTTTCGGCGATCGGGTCCTCTAATCCCCAGTCGTCCTTTAAAAGGGGAAGTATATATATCTCTCCTTTCCGCTCGCCTTCGTGGTGTAACTGGAAGCATACCCGACACTTATTCCAGAGACCTAGTGTTCATATACCGGCGGGCGCAATGCGTCTTTCACGTTCCTGCATCAATATAACCTTAATGACTCTACAAAAATGCTAATATAACAATTCGTCTTCCTGAGTCTAATTCGTGAAGGTGTAAAATAATGGATGCTGTGGTTTTTAAACTACTACCCATATGCATCTCATCTATAACCATTCCAGATGGCATTTCCTAGTCTGAAATCATTTTCCGAAATATTGTTGGGTGCCACTATCACAGTCTGTTGGATATAAATTAAGAAGAATTCCTTCCTTTAGCACGCCTTTAAATTTTGGATGGGATCAGAAATTGTAGGAAGCTAAGTCCAGTGAAAAGGTAGAATGATTTAATTGTTTAGCTGCTTTGTTGCTCACAAAGTCTATCATAAGCAGCGCATTGTAATCATATGTGTGAGCCACAAACTTTAATGAAATTTTTAGCATATTTTTCGCATACACTATTCTTCAGTTAAAATTAGCTTGCCTCTCGATTACTGTGTTGACTCTTCAGCTGCTAGTCGCACATTGAATGATTTGTTGAATCGTATTGTATCTTGCATACGCTAATATCTTCAATTTTTTTTTGTTTGTTTGTTTGCCTGCATTTGTTTTTCTTTCCAATGTTTAAATCTCATATGCCACTCAAGCAAACTGGAACGTAGCTCATTTTCTGATTTTTCACATTTTTGACTCAAAAGGGACGTTAGTCCCGAATGGGATATTAGTCCGAAACTGCATTTTCCGTTGAATCACTGTTAAAGTTGTTACCATCAGATGTTATCTCCCTATATTATATTTAAAGAAATTAAATAAAGAAGAATATGCATAAATGCTTGCGTGTTTCTCGCATTGTGAAAAACCAACGGTACCTAAAGCCATCAAGTTTTGAATAGCGTAGTTGTCCACCTGAGCATGGGCATCTGGAAGCCCGAATTTTAAATTTCGAATTCTGTATTTCATATTTTGTAAAACTTTGAACTAATTAACTTTTGATCAACAAACTCAACGATATAAAAACGAACAGTGGCAATACTAAACGGAATAAAGCATTTATCTCCAGCTCACGAGGCTCTCTATCAGAAATTCTAAAGACACGCTGTTTTCAACTATATTTTGTGATTTTGCTGTTGAACTGAATTTTATGTGGCGTAAGTGCGACGATCGCGATATTTAATAACAAAGCAAACACACAAATTGTTAATGGTAAAGAGACAAAAAAAAAGTTTTGTGAAGCCATTTTAGTAAGAAAACTGAAATTTGATACAATGAACTGAGAAAAGATTGAAAAAACGGAAAAATGCGGGCCAACACTTAGCGTTGCATCGGGAACTGTAAACGTGTAGTGCTGTGCTGCTTTAAAATTTTGTAATTTTGCTGTTTAATTAATTGTATATGATATGGCGTAAGTGCGATGAAAATAATGCATAATAATAAAGCTAAAAAGACGAAAAAAATGGGTTGGTAGAATTAAGAATCAGCGTAAATTTTTAAAAATTTCCTTTGATTCTTAATGTTGGACTTCGTTTTTCGTTGTTATTCAGCGTGATATTCAAACTAAATTATAGGGAGACATTTATTGAAGAAATTATTTAGCACCTGAAAGACTGCAATGAGGATTTTAAGCAGTTTTTCAAATGAACAGCAGATTAAATATTGAAATGAATTGTGTATTCAAAACCTATTTTATTCTTAACGCGTGACCTTCGACCATGTCAACAAAAGAATGACATCTGATTCATCGTTACAAGAAATATTTAAATTAACACCCTTAGTGAAATTCTAGTGCACTTTTAAAGGTGAATATCCTCAACTGTCCCAAAAGGTCATGTTGGCACCATTTGCAACTATATATATGTGAGAAAAGAGGTTTCTTAACTTATGTGTGCTTTACAAGCTTTTAACATTGCAGAACATTTCCATCTCTCAATTTCTGCTAATTCATAATCAGCATTCATGCAGTTTGCATGTTCCCATTGGCTTGAAATCTCTCTCGCACGTAGTTTGCCATTTTCCAAGTCTTGAACCGTAGTAAAAAACCTTTGTTCTTCTCTTAGTTTCCTCTAATGCTTGAAGTTTTCTGAAATGCAACACGAAACATTAACCATTTATTTTTCATTTCTCCATATTTCGTTCACTTAAACCAAGAGAGAACAGACAAAATATGCTCGAATTTACTGATTGCATGGGTATTTTCGTTATTTTGCTCAAGTGAAACATTAAATATGAGCCTGTTTTCCTTGAAAAGACATCTCTCCACCACGAAGGCAACCCTATGTTTAGGGAAATAGCTTTTGTACTTTTGGCATATTGAATTAAACAAACAAGCATAACAGAAGAATTATCTCTTTCATTACGGAAAATGAGGGAAAATGTTCTTGAGAAATGTGAAAATTTAAAGATGATAATATCAACAAAATACGACGAGAAATTAAAAAGAACGATTAATAGATCAGCTTTTCAAAAATCACTTGATAAAAGAATCAGTTTTTCATTGTAGAAATGATATATATTTTAATCACACAACTAAAACGAAGATATCATAAATTATACGAGAAAGCTTCCGATTAAAGAAATTAATATCATTGGATTTAGATATTTTAAAAATTAGGTTAGTTTCAGTTTGGCAACGCACGAAGACTATCCACCTAAGTTGAAGAATGTTTAGGTATTTAAAATGGACCAGCTTAGCATTCAAATATCCAAATGATATAAATGCTTCAGATATTTCAACAGAAATATCTAGTTTAGAAATTGCGCTACTTCACTAAATCTAGTCGCTGAATGAAAATTGGATTTTTTATAGAGAATTCAGGAACACATTTTACTTTAATCATATATGAATTCTTAAACTGTATTCAAACTATTTTTGACAGATAACTAATGACTAAAAACAATAAATGTTTCTTAATAACATAAAAACAATAAACGTTTTCTTAATAACTTAATTCATATTTTATTTTTTAATAATGTATCTGATTGGTATAATTTGAAATAGGCTTAGTTTATAACATATAGGGTGATAATTACGAGCATCTGCAGCATAATTGTAACTAAAAAAAGATGTTTCTAATGGCCATATATTTTTGTACTTTGGTAGAGAATTGTTAGGATTTTTTCCCACCATTCATATTTTACCGATTATAATTCAAAAGTTCTCTTCCCCTCTTTTCCTAATATCCTTGCAGTTGTATTTTTCAAAAAATAAGTGCAGCGATAAGCAGTGTAGGTTGCCAATGTCATCACATGTCGAGCAAAAAATAAAAAAGCCATTAAGATGCCATTACTTTAAGCAATTAAGAACAAACATGAGACAGTTATGACGAGTAAGAATGTAAATGACATGATGTCACGGTGCTGACTAAATTATTTAGCATAAAGATGACCTTGTATAGAATCTGACATACTTGGAGATCATTAAAGTTAGAATGAAGGTCAAAAAATGCATAATCACTGCGATTCATTCTAGACTTTAGCTGAAATCTCACCGTACTTAATAAACAGTTCTTTTTCTTGTGCGAAAATACGGAATAGAATATAAAGATTTCACTTCTAATTGTTTGATTTTTGAAATGATTATTCAGATTTGTATCAGAAATACTACTCTAATATTTTACTAAGCATATATGTGCCATACCATCAGTAATTTCATAGTATTAGACAAATAGTAATTATTTTTCTTATAAACTGCATCAAATTAAATTTTCATTATCAAATGTCAATTGGCATACTCTTCAAATGCATTTTATTAATAAAATGAGTGCACTGATTTTTGTTTTTGACTTCAGTATTGCTCACATATTAAACGAATTAAACAGCTTCATTTTCCGACTTCAAAAAATCCATAGATCTCAGAAACAGATAGAACACAAAACTGCTCTAAACTAATGCTTTCAAGGGGACACAAGGACAAACGCCTTACTAAGATACTATATATTGTTTTGATCGATATAGCGTAGTTAAAATGCAGACAGCGTCAACTTTTTTCAGAAGTGTTTATGATAGAAGCCTCGGTTTATCTCTCCTGTATCTAATTAATAATTACAGTCTAGCTCATTAAAAAGAAGAAAGATTCTCGCGGATCATTGAACGTATAGAAGGACAGAATTTCAAATCAAGCCGACCGCTGGAAGCCATAAACGGGTCTTCGCTGCTGTTAATCCCTTCCGACGGGTATCTGATATCCTGCTGCTTCGAGTTTCCTACACGGTTTATGTCAAGTCGAATTTCTTCAGAGCTCTGAACACTCCCAGATCGAGTTTCCGTTGTGCATAAATGTTATCGATAAAAATGATGTTTCGTAAAAGTGAATGGCTATTAAAGTGGGTGTAACTGCAACCTTGAAAGCATGAGCATTTTTATAGCGCCCATTCATCTGATAAAACTAAAGTAATAGCTATTAACGTAGTTAGGATAGATCTCTTCAGTCACGTACTTTCATCAGACTTATCTAATGAGGAATACAGTTACAGTGAAGGAGGATATAAAAATTAATAATGTAGATGGGCGAATCTTGTAGAAGCCTGCGACAATGAAAACTATGTGAGCATGAAAAAGGTTGTATAATCCAAACGAGGGGGGATAAAGTAGCGGGCTGATTGTAACTATATGGTCGCAAACGTGCCATATAATTGACGATATTGACAAACCTGTGAATATACATTAGATTTCAGATTAATCGGCTTCTACGGGACCGGATTTTCGGCACAAACGAGTAGGCAGTTAATTCAAAAAAGGAAATAAAGCGACATTTATAGGCTATAATAAGAAATCATATGATTCCATACCAAGTACGCTATATATAGCATTAGAAATATCTTCTGTTAATTTCGGTGCTAGTCCAAATGCATTTTATTAATAAAATGAGTGCACTGATTTTTGTTTTTGACTTCAGTATTGCTCACATATTAAACGAATTAAACAGCTTCATTTTCCGACTTCAAAAAATCCATAGATCTCAGAAACAGATAGATTATATTATTATTATTTATAAATGTTATCAGCTGAATAAAGCATAAATGTATTGAAAATTATATCAGTTAAGTAGATTGTTAAAATAAAATGAAACCGAAGATAGGCCATTGGACCATTGGTCACCGGTAATCTGAAAGTTTCCGCTGAGGATGTTTTTAACAAATGTATGCATGTGTATTGTATATAACTATTTACTTATTTAAGTTAAAATAATCAGTTATAGAAGTAAATGTAAATAATAACAAACTAACGAAATTAAATATACGAAGTTATTGCGATCCAGAATGAGCAGATAATAGGTATACAAACCAATGCCTAAGCTTTAAAAATTTGGGAACTATTTTTAACAGTCTCTTATTTTAGCTTACTTTATGAACTAAATAATACGCATTTTCTGAATACGGTACACTAGAATTTCCTATGAAAATTTTTTTCGTCGAAAAGCACTTCGACAAAAATAGCCGGTTGAAGCAAGACCGGATAAGAAGGAGGCTCAAATTCTAAAGAAATACTAAATGCTTATTATCATCTTTCCTTCGGTTAACAGTATATGTGGTTGAAATTATCAGAAGAGTGTAAGTAGAAAAGCTATTACGGTTTACTCAAAAACTTTTACTATTTCATATTTTCCTATGTGAAAATATTGTTTACTTTGTGTTAAAATGGGGAATGATATATAATACTAGCGATAAACTGTGTATGTGTGTACACCCAATGCAGCTGAGTAAATCAACACAGTTTATAGTTTAATAACATTACACAGCATTTATCAAATTAATAATAATAATAGACCATGGCTTTATGGCCTGTTATTCAAATGATACTTACAAAGATACCGCAGTCTTTTTTTTAAATAGTTTATGATTACTATATTGTTGCAATAGATTTTATTCTGATATATGATTAAAGTACATACGATATTTGGCAAAAAGGTATCATCAAAATATGTTATTCATTGTAGCTTTCCCAAGATACTCCTTATATTACTTCTCTGAGCCAAAAATATTGGTTTAAAGTAATGTTTCCAAACGTAGGCTTTTATTGTCGATTGGTTAAAGCTGAGATCTGGGTAGGGCGTTACTACTCCGAAGAACATTTCGCGACACTAAGAAGCAAGCAATGAAAAAACACTTAACATTCAATTATTGTATAAATATCTTTACAAAAAAATCAAATTACACCAGTTAACCCTTAATATGTATTGGTGAACCTCGCATGTAATTTCATTTTTCTGTTCCAAAGGCTGGGAACTTTAAACATTTTCAGACAAATATTATAAAAAATAAGCGTAAATCCTTTCTTGTAGTAATATTCAATACACTCAAGTAGAGCATTCTTTTAAAAAATACCACTGTATATGCTATGGCAGGAATTTTCGTATATTTTGCGAGTTCTGAGAAATCATTAATCATTGCTATTTTATTTCCGTATCGTATTATAAATTCCGGGCCGGCGCTAGATGTTTAACCGCCGATGCAATCTCTTTGGCCTTGTATTCTGCCGCCTATAGTTTCTTTAAATTTTAAAAATTTCCCGGCTGGCGCTGGAAGTTTTACTTAACAATTTAATGCTGCATAATTTCAATAAATATCTAGAATTCTTAAAGCATTTACAATGGCTACGTACTATATTGAAAAGACATCTAATATATCATTGTTGAAATTCAGAATGACGCTGAGCAAAATATAAACCTCGAAATGGGGGTAATAAACTGTAAAGAGGGTAATAAACTAAAAACAATAGTTTAAAAGATTTCTCACAAATTTTTATGGATATGTACCGCAAAATTAATGGCTGACTATCACCATGTTTTCGCTTTTTATATAAAATATAATACTAAGCATCCAATAATGAACAAAATAGTACGAAAATATTAACATACTTCATGCCTGAAAATGTGTGAACAGAAATATTTAAATTAATAAAATTATGGCGTACACATTTCTTGTCTCTTCAAATGAAAGGCCTTGAATTATTTCTAACGCCAAATGGAGATAAAATTTTGCAATCATTTATTTTTGAGATTTATATGCTACTGTTACATTTTTGTAAACATATTACTCTTGAATTTCAGTGTTCCGTAATTTAAATTAAATACTAAAAATTGCTGGTGCTATTTAAGGAGCAAGGCAATGAATGATTTTAAAAATATACTGAGATAGTTGGTTATTTGATAGATAGACTCCACCAGGGGCGAAGTGGTTAAGTTCACTGAATACTGGTTGTTTGACTGGTGTTTCGTGGTTTTCTTTATGTGTAACTTAAATACGAGCCAGTTTCCTTTTGAAAGTCGTCCACAAAGTCATCCCTTTTCTTAAGCAGTCATCCCTCTGTACTTTGCCTTATTCCAAATAACCCCATAGCTATAATTATGTTTTTGCTGTAACTTAATCTTGTCTTACTCTCTGCTGATCTTTATATGAATAGTTCAACGACTTTTTCAAAAAAATAGTAAAATTCATTTCATTAATTCCATGGAACGGAAAGTAAAACCCATGAAATTAAAGAGCATTTCAGTAGAATAAAGCAATTAACTGGCTTGACCGTAAATGTATAATTTTTAATATCTTTGGGGCGGCACTGTATCTAATGATGTAATTTCTCTTCCAGCTTGCGACTGTGTCCCAGGTAGCTACCATTCCCAACCAGAACAAGTGATAGACCGACAGCGGTTATTCTACAACCGCGTGCCAAAATGCGGCAGTACAACACTTTACACACTCATTCGTAAACTCTCTACCATGCACAACTACAACCACTTCAACTCGAAAGTTTATGACAGAAAAAATGTAGATGAAGAGGAACAAGTAAGTAGCAGTCTGTGTAGTCTGATTATATACTCTTTAAAGGAATTTCTTAATATACATTTGACCTTTCGTATGACTGATTCTCTCGTTTAAGACAACACCGAGAGTAATTTCTTTAAATGGCCTGATTTCGGGAGAAATTTCACGATCCAAAAGCATTTGATTAAATCCACCTCTTAATATTGCAAGTGAGGGACAACTTTCACCAAGCTCTTTTTGTAGAAGATCATAAAGAGCGACAAAGAATCGGACTTTGCGCTGCAGACAGACCTGCAATAGAAACTGCGTGTAGTATTTATATATTGTTGCATGCTTACGGTTTAGTAAAAGATTGAATGCACACAAGTCCGATGAGAGGTTGATAAAATTTATTTTATTAAAAGAAACACCTTAGAGTTCTTGAAGTTTCCACAGAAGTACTTACACAGGTGTTCACAGTATCAGAGTACGATCAGTACTTGCACTTCAAAATATTAATAATGTTAAACACAATGCAATGCAAAGCAGATCTAAACGGCGAAGCTTTCGCGGGTATTAATACTCCGAGGTAGCTCTGAACTAACGACTCACAACTGAGAAATTGATGCTGTCTCCGGTCTTATATAGTTTTCTACAATACCTATTACGGTAATATAAGAACCGGATTAAAATGTCGCCAAATAATCACCTTTTGGCGACGTTTTGCGATTTCTCGCCAAATTCGGCAATAAAAATCAGATGCTAAAATTATCGCCAACTTGATGATATCTGCCCAATTCAGTGAGATAGCCATTTATTCAATATTGAATAAATTTGCCTAGTATTTTTTTTTCCGGAAGAGAGTCGTTTCTTTATATTTTTCTGTTAGGTTCCACAGAAAAAAATTACAACAAATTCACTTTTCATTTCCCTAAAATAATGTACTGTGATACTTCTTTGGCAATATGAAGCAACTCCAATGATGGAACACAGAAAAAGCTTTATTTAACACTCAAAATGGCGAAGTACAAACAAGAAGAGAAAATATATTCTAACATTTAAAAATAAATTACATTCTTCGTGCGAGAGTCGCACGAGGCACTCGAGTCTGGTTTCAAATATTGCCATTCACAAATACCTTAATGTTCATCTATTTAAATTAATTAAACTACAAGATTTTAATATTATTTAAAGCTGTTACAACCTCTCCCCCAACGGAGAGACTTTTACCAAAGGGAAAAGGTCTGTAAATTTTGAAAGTTTATAAGCTCGGCTTGCTCAATTGCTTAAAGAGAAAAGATAACTTCTCTCATAAGTTTCCGAATTTCAGGTCAAAAATTTAAAGTTTTAAACAAATACTTTTACATCACATTTAAAAAGAAAAAAAATGGAGAACGTTCAAATACATCAGTTGAGCATACATTAAATAATAAAATAAATTCTGAACGTGGTTACATACACTAAGAGTTATTACATTACTTAATTCTACTCAGAACATCTACGTTCTTGTGCAAAGATCCTTTGCGATGAATGACCTTAAAATTATAAGGTTGTAATGAGAGTGCCCAGCGCATCAATCTAGAGTTACATTTGGCGTTGGATTGTAGCCAGACCAAAGGATTATGATCAGTTTGAATCAAGAATTCTTGCTGACCATCCAGATAAAAATGCAGTTTCTTGATAGCGTAGATGATAGCAGCGCACTCCTTTTCAGTAGTACAATAATTCTTTTCAAACTTAGTAAATTTTTTGCTTATATACAAGATAGGATGTTCACGTTGTTCACGTTGTTCATCTAATTGGCATAGTACTATACCCATGCCATTGTCTGAGGCATCGGTTTGTATAATAAACCTTTTATCAAAGTCGGGAGCATACAGAATTGGTTTCTTGCATAGCAACTCTTTTAATTTTTTAAAAGCTTTGTCACATATTTCAGACCATTGTATATTCCCTTTTTTTGTTACCCCCTTCAAAGCGTCCGTGAGGGGTGAAGCAATTTCCGAAAATCTCGGTATGTACTGGCGATAATACCCTACCAGTCCTAAGAAAGCACGTACTTCTGTTTTGGTTTTAGGTGTAGGATACTCCTTTACAGCCAGGATCTTTACTTCATCCGGGGTTCGTTGTCCTTGTCCCACAACATGGCCTAGGTATCTCACTTGATCTTGTGCAAATTTACATTTTGATGGTTTTAGTCGTAAATTTGCTTTCTGTATTCTCTCTAGAACAGAAGTTAAGTTTTTAAGGTGCTCTTCCTAGTTTTCTGAGTAAATGGCAATGTCATCCAGGTATGGTACAGCGAAACCTTCGCATCCAGCCAGGACTTTAGTCATAACTTTGCTAAAAAAATATGGGGCATTTTTTAATCCAAAGGGTAAACGTAGAGGCCTGAAACTTCCAAAACTAGTTACAAATGTTGCATATCTTTGGGCTCTTTCTGTTAACGGAATTTGCCAGTAGCCTCTATATAAATCTAATAGGGTAATATATTTTGCTTTTGCTACAGTTTCGATACGTTCTTCAATATTAGGCAAAGGATAGTATTCAGTTTTAGTAACAGCATTGAGTTTACGATAATCAATACAAGGCCGAGGATCCTTTGATGAAGATTCTATCAAATGGGAGATGTATTGGGATCATGGGAGATGTATTGTCCGATTCTCCCGGCTCTATAATTTTAAGATCGAGCATTTTCTGGATTTCCCTTTTGAGAATTTCAGTCTGTCGGGGTGACAGTCTGTATGGCTTTATTTGTATTGGTTCGTTATTTAATAGCTCAATATCGTGACAAACTAAGTTTGTTAGTCCAGGATTATTTGAAAAACAACCAGAATATTTCCATAAAATCTTTCGTAAATCTTCTATTTGCTCGGATTTCAACCTTTTCTCGAGTTCATTCTCCTCTACGATGTCCGAGAAATTTAATATACTTGGATTGGAAGGTAAACGAGGAATGTCCATTTCTAAATCTCCTTCCACTTCAGTTATCATATTAATCATTTCTGGTCTTTTGTAATATGGTTTAAGCATGTTAATGTGATATACTTGATTTGGCTCATTTTGTTCCTCGAAACTTACAATATAATTGGTTTCTGAAATTTTCTGCTCTATTTTTCCAGGTCCTTTCCACTGTACTTCTAGTTTATTTTGACGATTCGTTGATAAAACAAGAACTAAATCTCCTCTAGAAAATTCTCTTTTCACTGCGTTTCGATCGTACCATGTTTTCCTCCGTTGTTGAGCTTCTTTCATGTTTTCCACGGCAAGTTCTTGGCATTTCTTCATTCGATTAATAAGTTCGAAAACGTAACTGACAACATTATTACTTTCTTCAATCGGTTCTAGCCACTGCTCATAAAGTAAAGTGACTGGCGTTCGTAGGTTTTTGCCATGAACTAATTTTGCTGGTGTAAAACCAGTGCTTTCGTGTGTGACTGTTCTGAGAGCAAAAAGATCTGATGGTAGATAATTCTCCCAATCCGAAGTCGCTCCTATACATACGACTCTTAACACCCTTTTTAGCGTTCTATGGAATCGCTCAACGGGATTACTCTGCGGATGATACACAGAGCTTCTTACATGTTTAATGCCGAAACGCTCCAAAAATTCCTCTGTCAAAGCACTGACGAAAGAGGTCCCCTGATCTGTTTGGATCACTTTTGGGAAACCCATACGACTGAAAATCTGTAGGAAAGCATCAATCACAGATGGCGAAGAAATGTCTGTCACCGCAACAGCATCTGGATATTTGGACGACATACACAGAGCTGTAATAATATATTTTTTTCCAGTCTTTGAAATAGGTAGCGGACCGACGGCATCGACATTTATTTTAGTGAATATTTCGGAAATTACTGGTACTAATGTCATTGGAGCCTTCTTTTTGTCATTTCCTTTTCCAGCGCGCTGTTAAGCATCACAGGTTCTTAGAAAATCTTCAGTTTCTTTGTAACACCTCGTCCAGTAAAAATATCTAGGAAGTCGGTCTTTGGTCTTTTTGACACCTAAATGACCAGAAGTTCCTTCGTGGCACATCTTTATAATTGACGGCTTCAGTTTTTCAGGTATAACGACAAGCTGTCTTTCAAAGCCCATTTTATCCGTCGTTTTTTTAACTAAAAGCTCTTTTCTTGTCAGACTATAGTTCTCATTTTTGCATGTTCCTTCCTTAACTTCTTGGATGATTTTAGACAGTTCCTCATCAGCAAGCTGAAGTTGTGCAATTTCTTCTGAGTCAATGTTTACCAGTTTCATGAGAGTTTCATCTTCCGAATTTAGCTCCGGTAAATTATTTTCTTCTTCAAAAACATCGCTGGATGCTTTATTTTCTTCCTTCATCGGTTCCAAGATCTTCTCTTCAGTTATTTCTCTTTTCTTTTGAGCTCTAGTAGAGACAGCATTAACCTGGTGAGGACAACTATCAGGTTCCTTTCCTTGTTTATTCAACAGTGCAAAAGTTCGATTGCCTAATAAATGCCTTCCTTTGTCGAGTTCATTTCTAATAATGGCAGCCTTAGTTATTACTCGCCCAAGATCGCAATTTAGTTCGATCTCAGCCAATGGTAAACAGGTTGGATTCAAATCTAATGGCTATTGCACCCACACATTTTCACCTGTCAGCATTTCCGGCGTGATGTATTTGCGACAAGCTATATGAATACTAGCACCTGACTCCCTTAATATAGGAATTTTATGACCATTTACGTAACCCATACTAGTATAAGGTAATAGAAATTTATCCTCTGGTTTTGCGCTAATTCTGTTAAGATTAGAGGAGATTCAGTACTATTCTTAAGTTTTGGACATTGGGGTCTTAAATGTTGATAGGACCCACACTGATAGCATTGTGGCGTTTTTCGTTTTTCATATTTATCATCTGGACGTGGACTTCTAGGTCTATGAAACCAGCTTTGCGTATTAAATCCTGATGACATTTTTTTTTCAGTTTTATTTTTATTATCTGAACTCCATTTACCTTGAGTTAACGCATTGTATCTTTCTTTCTGCCTATCCACTAAAGGCTTTTCTTTAAAGTTTCCGAAAACGTTTTCATAGGCATCAAGTTTTTCAGCTAATTTTTTAGATGAAATCATCTCTACCCACTCATCAAGAAAATGATCTCGAATTTCAGAAGGAACTCGACGCTTAAGTTGGTCAATCACCATCAAATCTAGCAACTGATCAAAAGTCTTAACTCCTAGACTAGTCACCCATTCTTTGCAATAATTTTCTATTTCATAATTGAAATCCACCCTTGTGTAATCGGCACTCTTTTGATGTTTCATAAATTTCTGCCTAAACTTTTCCGGGCTTAGTTTAAACCGTCTTAACAATAAATTTTTCACGTGTTTTTAGTCTTTAGCTTTATCGGAGGGTTCTCTAGCTATTAACTGGGTTACTTCGTAAGGAAGTAGTCCTAGTAAATGAGATACAATTTCTTCTTTATCAATTTTAGCCCATTCTGCTTGCCTTTCAAACAATAGCAAATATAGACTGATATCTCCTTTCTTGTCATCGAATTTCTGCATAAGGTGACGCAGCTCCGTTTTTGGCCGGATCTGTCCGGTATTTTGAGACTTTGTCTCTGCTTCAAGTCTTAATCTCTCTAATTCATACTGTTCGTTCCTTCTCCGCTCTTCTGCTTCTTCCTGTCTCCTACGTTCTTCTCTTTCCCTTTCCTCCCTCTCTTTCCGTTCTTCTCTTTCCTCCCTCTCTTTCCGTTCTTCTCTTTCCTCCCTCTCTTTCCTTTCTTCTCTTTCCCTTTCCTCCCTCTCTTTCCTTTCTACTCTTTCCCTTTCCTCCCTCTCTTTCCGTTCTTCTATTATTGTGTCTAAGACTCCTTTGACGAAGACTTCATCATAATCTCTACTTTCAACAATTTTCTGTTTTAAATCAACTATTTTCAAATCTGCGGTCACATGAACTCCCATTTCAGCCGCGAGATTTTGCAAATTTTCCTTACGAGCTCTTCCTAAGTAAGACATTGTTTCTATGTTTAAAATTAGCAAACACTGTGTTCCTTATATTTCCTCAAAATAGCTCAAAAATGAAATATTTAAATTATATGAAGTTCATTCTCTCTACCACATTAATTGTGATTAAAATAAGAATAATAACATAGAGCAATATATATATCTATCGTCTGGACAATTAAATTGAATATTAAATATAATATCAAATACGGTAATAAAATAAGACAATTTATTATTAACAGGAAGTAATAATCTGGTATCACTAATATTGCGCTTAGTGATGAACTAATAAAATAAAATAAAGCAATTCTATATGAATAGGAAGTAATAATCTGGTATCACTAATATTATGTTCAGTGATGAACTAATAAAATAAAAATATGCACGATTATTCGATCTCGGTCGGTGCCTCCAAAATAATTAAGACTGTGATACTTCTTTGGCAATATGAAGCAACTCCAATGATGGAACACAGAAAAAGCTTTATTTAACACTCAAAATGGCGAAGTACAAACAAGAAGAGAAAATATATTCTAACATTTAAAAATAAATTACATTCTTCGTGCGAGAGTCGCACGAGGCACTCGAGTCTGGTTTTCAAATATTGCCATTCACAAATACCTTAATGTTCATCTATTTAAATTAATTAAACTACAAGATTTTAATATTATTTAAAGCTGTTACAGTACATATGTACAAAGTTCGTAACATTGTCCCTTTCTTAAAGACTGCACGTCCCGGGCATTACAATCTCTGGGCAAGAATCACTAGATACAACTAAGGAATAAGTGCAATACTAAAACAATCATTTCAATAAATAATTAATGTCACTAAGTTAAAAAATAATTTACAAATTTATATGCAAATAGTACTACATTACATTACATACACTAAGGAGACTATGTACTGCGGCCATAGGAAAGGACTAGTCCATCTTAATGAACGACTTTAGGCTTAGAATTTGATAGCTTACGGATCCGAACTACGATGTCGTTCAGCCTATTTAGGACTGTGTAAGGACTGTGACTGCAATTTACAAGAAAGGGTCCTTTCCGACGAATCGGATTCCATAACCATACCTTGTCGCCTTTGTTAAATCAATGTCCTGTAGCTCTCGTGTCGTATCGGGTCTTCATCTTCTCCGTCGCGAAGTTGACTCGCTCTCGTGTCGTATCGGGTCTTCATCTTCTCCGGCGCGAAGTTGACTCGCTCTCGTGGAAAATTGTGCATTTTGCAAAATTGTGCATCACGTCCGGGTCACCATCACTTCAAACCGTGATTGTTTTTTTTTCTCAGTTGATAGATGTTTTCGGGGCGGGTCTAGTCTTTAACTGCTGATATTTTTTCTGGATCCGTACACACACCTTCGGCAGTGATGACGTGTCCGATGTAAGTTAAGTCCTGTCTGAACAATTTACATTTGGTGAGTATTTTAGATTAGCTTCCTTTAGTTTTTGAAGTACCTTTCCAACATTTTCTAGTTGTTCTTCAAAGCTCTTCCCGAAGATGATGTCACTGAAGTACATCAGACAAGCTTCGTGGTAAAGACTTCTCAACATGATCTCCATGAGGCGTTCGAACGTTGCCGGCGAATTATATTTTCCAAACGGCATCACCTTGAACTGCCAATGTCCTTGTCCGGTAGGAAATGCCGTCTTTTCTCAAATCAGTATGTATCTCTGTTTGTCAAAATTAAGCGTCGAAAACCACTTGCTCCCAGAAAAAGTGTCCAGAATGTAGTTGGTTCTAGGAAGAGAGGAGTTATATTTCTTCGTAATATTGTTCAAGTGGTGATTATTGACGCAAAATCCAGTTGAACTGACTATCTTTCGGACAGAAGGTAGAAGAGTCCCAAGCACTTGCGATGTCCTTTAGAAGTGTTTCTGCCAGTTGTTGAGACAAATCTTTTCGGATGATGGTAACATTGGCTCCTGTATCAGAGTCATATTGCAAGGAACTCCATAAATGTTACGAACTTTGTACATAAGTAGATAACTTAGTGAAATTGTAGCATTTTTTTTTCTATATAATGAAGATGAAAAATCTTAAGAGACGATGCTCTGCCGGTAAAACAAGAATGCAGGCGCAAGTCTGTTTAACATTGAGTAAATGGCTATCTCGCTAAATCGGCCAGATATCGCCAAGTCGGTCAGGGTTTTAGCGACTAATTGTTGTCGCCAAATTTGGTGATAAATCGCCAAACTCGATGACATTTTGTCCCGTCATTGTATCACTGTAATAGGTATTGTAACTGAATAACTGTAATTGATCCAATATGCAACTGTAACCGTATCCGGCCCATTTATGCCTTCCAGAAATTTCAAGAAGTGCTAGAAATTTCTCGGCCGTCAGGGAAAATTACGCAGGGCCGGAAAGAGCATCAGTTTCTTAGTTGTGAGTTGTTAGTTCAGAGCCACTTCGGAGTACTGAGACACCTGTGAAAGCTTCACCTTTTAGATGCATTTGCATTGCCTTGTGTGTAACGTTCTTAGTAGTTTGAAGTGCAACTACTGATTATACTCTGTGATACTGTGAACATCTATCAGTATTTCTGTGGAAAGTTCGAGAAGTGTTTCTTTTGATAAAATATATTTTATCAACCATTCGATGTATTACGTATGACGCTCCTGAGATCAAAAATTGTATGCGCACGGATTCGTAATACCCGTATGCATACAGCATATAATGTGGTGTGTGCTTCTTGTATAATGAATAAATCTTAAAATGATTATCATATTCCCAACATTTTATTTTTACAGTTTCAGTCTTATCGTCCATTGTTCCCATTTTTTAAAACAATAAATCTCGATACTAGTGTAGTCTTTATTCCCATTAGTATTCCACTTACAACCTGTCTCTTCTATTCCATGCAGAATAAACTATATCCCTTCAATTTTCTCAAAGTTTCATTAGTGGCGTGAGCTTCGACCAGAGAGACGGTATCGACATTCCTTTCACGACAAATATTGTCAACTTCTACCTACTTTACCTGTGACATTCCGCCAGGATTCCATTGCAAAACACATAAGCTTTCATACCTGTAATTATAGCTTCAATCTCGCAAGAATTGTTACTCATTTAGTACTAAATAGGGGGCACGTGTAGCTTAAAGAATGATAGGACACGAGTAACATTACCGCTTTTTTAAATAAAAGTTGCAAATTTACTGCAAATTTTTTGTATGATTTTTATAATAATATTTTCTTTATGATTAAAGTTGCGCAAACTAAAATTTCATTTTTCTGAAAATTCCTGCCAATGGACATTTTAAATAATAAATGAAAACTAAATAAAATGTAAATTATTAAATAAAAATTAATAAATTAATTACAATTAGTTAAACAGTAAATTAAAATACTGCAACTCATCTTAGTTAAGTCTGAGAACTACTGGGAGTAGTTTAAGTCTGAGAAGTACTGAAACCTTGCTTCGGCTGAATCTAAGCCCTGATAAGCAGTGAGTATTTTAGAAATTATTAAAAATTTACAATGTAAAGTTTTATTTAGTTTTTCTATAGTTTTTGTCACGAAAGATCTATTTTTCCTACTTAAAAATATTATTTACATATTCTGTATACAGTGAGTTTTAGAAAATTATATTTAGAATAATTTGTTATTTCTTTATTCATTTAATTGGTTTTGCTAGATTATTCGGTATTTATCTTGTATTCTGTAATTAGCTGTTAATTTTATTCATGTAAGATTACTAATGAATCAATATACCACATTTCTACTCGGATATTTTTCTTCGGCTGATTTCAAAAGCCTTTAATTAGATAATCCGGTGTGTTGCCATCTGCCGGTTTCTATGTAGTTACCGGTTCCACAGAAGACCGAAACTGTCCGGAGGCGTTTTAGAGAAGGTTAGGTTAGGTTATTTAACCACGGCAAAGTCTCGAGGGCTATCTGCCTAAGGGGAGGGACGCCTTCGTGGAGGACTTTCTAAGGGAAACTGGCTCGTATACACGTTACACATGGGGAAAACCACGAAAACACCCATGCAGCCAGCCCGTTCGCGGGATTCGAACCTCAGACCGAACTACCAGTGTTCAGCGACTTTACCACTCGGCCGCTGGTGGGCCCTTCGTTTTAGAGAAGGTTCATCTACTTCTTAAAAATAAAATTACCATAAAGCGAACTATCGTAAAGCGGGGAATACTTGTTTGATACTTATTGCAATGTCTGTGTATATGACTTTATGTGTGTGGAGGTTACTTCGAAGACTTCTGTTTGGATAACCTGCGTATTTTTATGTGTGTAAGTGACAACTAAAGTACAATATTCCAGTAGTAATTTGAAAAGGAGGTTGAAAAAGCAGAGTTAGTGCAAATTCCCTTTCTCTCTCGCTCCTTTTTTTTAATGCCAACTGTTGCCAATATGTCCCACACTCCACATCTGTGACGCCAAACTTTCCTAGCTGTGCTTTAAAAGATGTTTCGATATTCAGAGGCTGTGCTTGGATGCCTTCTAAACTTTCTCTGCTGTTTGACGCTCAGTTTTGTGGAGGGGGGAGACGGCGTGTTTATCGAATCATCCATCCTAAAATAAACCACTGCACTGCAACTCCCGTTTCGCTTTTGCAAATGATGTTTATGCAGCTACTCATCCTCCGTATTTTGTTTCGTTATGCTAGGGCTTCGTAAAGTGTCGGTGCCACTGAACCGTGGATTCGGAGCTTGTTGTCAAAACATGAGCGCTCGTTCATCTTTCTCCTCAGCTAATGATGAGGGAAGAAGGAAAGGAAAACAGCGGAAGTATGATAGTTTCTTTTTCAGAGATGGGACATGATGGTTTCTTTTTCAGGAATGGTATAAAAGAAATTCTCGGTAGAAAAAAAAAGAATCACTTCTCTAGAAAAAAAAAAAAAAAAACATTAATCGCATGTTGATGAAAATCTTTCTAAATAACAGATGCCTGACAAATATGAATTGGGTTACTAGCTTGGCGAAAAACCTTAGCCTTCTATCCTTAAGCAATTTCCAAATGATTTCCAAATAAAATACTAGATAAATCCTTTAAGTATCATCCAATGAAGGCATTACTGACATAATATTGCACTGACACATGGGGACATTTAGTGATCCAATCGATGCACATAACCAATGAAGTTTTTAAGAGATAAATAGCACTTTTCATCATTGAAGATGGTTTCGGAACATTTGTAGTGCGCTACTCGATCAAAAAGTTATAGAGCTCGAACTTTGACTTCCTCAGCACTGAAGGCTGAATAAAAGCTCTTAGGCCTGTAAGACAGAATCATTTTTTTCAAAATTATTGAATTAATATCTGTTTCTCAACTCGCTAAAATCAGCCATCATATTGTTCCGTGCGTGCGATTCATAATGGGTTGAATGCACGCAGAACCGATGAAAGCTTGATGAAATTTATTTTCCAAAAACACTTAATAGTTCTGGAACTTCACACAAAAGTACTTCTACAGCTCCTCTCAGTATGACAGAACACAATCAGAAGTTATTACTTCAAACTGTTAAGAACATTGAACACAAAACAATGTAAAGAGCTTCAAAGCGAAAGCTGTCACGGTGATCTCTCAATACGCTGTGCTGAACGGAAAGTCTCCAGTCTCGCCAAACTTGGCGTTAATATTCTGAGCTAAACTGAAATTTTCCAAAAGTGACTAATCTTAGCGATTTTTGGAGATTCTTTCCAAATTTGGCTGCAGAAATTAGTCTCCAAAAGCAGCACCAACTTGACACTATCTCCGCAAGATAACCATTTACTTCAGTGTTACGTGAACTTCACCCTGAACGCCTATTTTTCCGGCGATGCTTTGCATTCTGAGGCCTTTCACGCAAGAGATAGTACAATTTACATACAATTTCGCTAAAATTATTTACATTTTTACAAAGTTCATAACAATATTGAACTGACTGGTCAAGTTCTGATAAGATTTGATGTTTCTCACCTTGGGTATAGTATTTTTGTGGAATGGACCTCTTTAAAAATCTGCTGATCCGAAAGTCTTCTTCAAAGATTAGTGATTGCAAAGAAAGAAAGTATTTAACTCTGGGAGTGTATTCTTAAGGTGCTTTTGAACAAAACCGGAATATAACTAACATAAACTTTTGTGTGCTTTGCTATGGAATATGTGACTTAATAGTTAATGATGTAGGTTTATCCTACGGCGTTATTTTCTTCAACTCAAATAATACGGCGCACGAGAACATTTAGCGATTTATGAGGACTTGGGGGGAACTACGCTGGAAAAAAATGGCGAATTTAGTAGGGGGCAAAACCATAAAAGGAAACTGTTCATGTTTTGAGACACAACATTTTCCACTACGTTCAAGTTTCGCTAAGACATCATAGATCTCCAGATTTACTCGTAAGCATGAAATGGAAATACGTATCCCGGAGACAGAAAGATTCCGATGCACGGATATTTTCAAGGTTTACCATATGTAATAATTTGTAATGGAATCTCTTCACATAGGTGTCTCAAGGCAGATCACTTTTAAGAGATAAAACAGTTCTATTTATTTCACATCTACCAACATCATCTCTAGTAAATACTGAAAGGTTTACTTTGAAACAAAGTTATAGCTGTAGTTAATATATCTTATACATTCAGAATTAAGCCTTAATAGTTTAACTTCTGCTGCACTGTCTTATAGCAATTATTTACAAAAATTTATCATATGTTATCAATATGCATTGTCTTCATGATTAAGTATACAGACTTTTCTTCTACTTTAACTTGTCTGTCTTATTTCTGAACAGTACATAATTACAAGAATGGCTTTTAACAGGCAAGAATCTCCCTGTATATCACCCTCATGGTTCCGCGTTAAGAGAAAAAAATTCTTTACATACATTATTAAGTTGAAAAATCACCTTCATTATTTTAACTATTAAACTCCTTTAATATGTCACATCATTGTATTATGCTTCATATTTTATTCATGCAGTCTAAGTAAATTTTTTATCTTTTTGCTAGCGCAGACTGGTGAAACTGGTGAAATATACTCCAGCTCCTTGCAGTTTCGATCGGCATGTCTTTTTCATCAACTTCACCAAGTAAGTAGTTTACAAAATATTTTGTAAGCTTAGTATAACTAAGATCAGTGGAAAAATAGAATGAATGTACCGTGAAAAAAAGTACTTTTTAGAAGAAAAGCTGGAGACAGATAAGAATACAACATACATACGTATGTACTGATGTGAATTGGTGGTTAATTGAATTGATTGGCAAAAACGCACTAAAACTATCTGCCTATGGGAAGCAATTTGAAAACTTTTAAACGGATGTTAGGAATTTTTGTTATGCAAAGTAAGGTTATTTATTATGAGATGAGATTATCATTATGAGATCATTCAAAAGGAATTTATGTGCCCAATGAGATTTATGTATGCATTATGAGATTAATCTAAGGTAATTTATGTTATACATGAGGAAAACCTTGAAAGATCTCATGCAACCAACCTGTTCAACCACTCAAAATACAACTCGGGGAGGGGGAGGGGCAAACTGCCAGTGTTTTGTAACTTTAGTCACTAAACTGCTGGTCAGCTCCAAGCTGTTAAATACTAAAAAAGTGTACAATCAAGTGCATCTGTAATTACACTTTACATCGTATTGGCTAGAAATTTCCATATTCCGAAGGCTATGGAAATGCTTGAATAGCACAATACGCTTACAAATTTATATGTTTCGGGAATGACTATTAAGTGTTGGAAATTACATTATTATTGGAATTTTTATGCACAGACGGCCTGAGCTACATATCGTCAAGAATACAAAAGTCATATTAGAACGATTCAAACTTTGATCATAGGAGTCTCCGGAGAACTGCAATATATTGAGATTGAAGATTACCTATCCGAAAAATTAGTGCTCGTGTTGAATAGAATTCGGCCACAGTTATGCGAATACGAACTCATTGACTTGAAGGATCCTATTTGTTCTGTCCATGAAGGAAGGAAGGAGCTATTCCTGCTTCCATGGTCCTGTCATACCATCGAAGGAATGGATAAATTTCTTATGCGGATAGTTATTGTTTATCGTACAGGTACACTATAAATCCTTGTTCAAGAGTTAAGGCATGTTGCACAGAACCAGTCTTCTCACATGCAGTTCGATGTGGTTTGCAGCATCGGGAATTCAAAATCGGAGTCATGAGAGGCATAAACTAAGTATTAAAGAATATTAGCCATATCTTGATGGGGATAATGAATCCATAAGATGTATAAGAAGAGAGGCTTTCGAAAATTCCAAAGAGATGGACCCTCCATTTTGCCAAAAGCATTACAAATGAAAGTAGCAAAACTAATTAATAGGATCAACAGTCAGTTAAGTTAGTGCGAACATATCATACAACTGTAAATGTTTTTACTACGATATATTTGTAACGTTCTGAAATCCACGCCTTTCTCTTGTTTATAATTTCCCATTAATTATTTTTATATGATCAAATTTAATTGATCCAGTGTAGTGGCGTTACTTATATTTTTATATTATATCAATGCTCGAGTAAGTATTTTGTGTGCGTTCCTTTCTCTTTAAATACACCAGTATCATCGTTGAGATAAATTATAAAATTCGCTCCAAATCCAGTTTAAGTTCTGAATGATAGCAAAATGGCAATATGTTTTTCATACCATCCTTCTGTCAAAGCTTCTGTAATGCTCTGAAAAATGCTAGGAGAGATAGCAGGAGTTCGTTCAATCTTCCCAAGCAAACCGGAAAGGTTCAATGATGTTTGTGTCTCAAGGTTATGCAGGCTAGGGGAAATGTGTAATTTCATGTAATACAAACAACGATTGAACGATCTGATTTTGGTGAATGGGAAGAGTTATCATTTTGAAAAAAATGCACTTACCCGAAGAGAATAATGTCTGCGTCACTGAATGGGGATGGTCACTTAACATAATTACATAGACGCAGTTATTTAATTTACCTTATAAAGTTATAATTGGGTTTATTCAATACATAACTGAACCACTACCATATTTTACTGTAAGAAATTGACAATCTGGATAGTAATCCTCCGCTGTTTTTTTCTATTCATCAACATTTACCGTTTCATATCCTTAAAACTAGTGTAATTTCTGTTTCGCCCTTTTTTTCATAAAACAAGAGATTTTAACATAATAGCTTTACTATAGATATTTTGATTATGCAGCTCCTTTCGTACTGCATTTTCTGAAAATGTGTTTTGTGCACACATATTAATTTCGTACCTAACAGCCAGACACAAATACTGCCAAACAACCACAACTGATAGTCAGCTAGCCCGTTCAGATATCGGAATTCGAACTAAGGATAAACTATTAGAGTCATGTGGCTGACCATTTGTAACTCAATCAAATTACTAATTTGAATTGATTCCGAACTAACTTTGAAAGCCATAAGTGAAATTTTCAATTTTACACAACCTTCAGAATATATGTAAAATAATCATTCAAAAAACGAAGTCACTTTTACGGGTTCTCATGTAATCGCTAGAAACAAAATTAACTTTTTTAATCATAGTGCTTCCAATAGTTCGGCAGTCCCTATACGGGGAGAAGAGTTTAAGAAATACTTTTTAAACTCTTACATGATAAATGTATTGTATTTGCTAGGTATTGATGAAATTTAAATTTAGGCAAAATCTCAGATTTATGTAGTTCTTATCTATGATTAATCTTAAATTTTATTTATACGAGCTGGCATAGCGGAACAATGGTATCGCGTGTAATTCACAGTCAAGAGGACTGTGGTTCAAATTCAGAGAAATGCGCCCTTGTACTGATTGTTTTTATAAACAAAGTAGACAATATGCAGATCGTGCACAATCCCGTCGCAAAACACATCGACTCAACGTAACTTTAGCTTGGTGTGCGAAATTCGTGCATTATGCAAAAAGTGTATGAAATGTGACACTAGTTCACCTGAGACAGCTATAAAAGAGATACCTCCTTGGGATTGTATATAGTTCAAGGTCATAGAGCGTTTTTCCAAAAATGATTATTGTGAGATGATTCCACGTCCCGTTGAATGTGGACGCGAGGCACAATCGGTAACGCGGTTGTGTGAGCAATTTTTTCCTGCAGGACTGCATCCTTCGCACAAAAACCATTCTACAGGTTGTGAAACGTTAAAGGGAGACATGTGGTGTGACTAGCCGATCCAGCAGACCAACTAAGGTAGGGATGAGAGTACAACCGGAAGATCTATTATCATACACAGTTCACATATCCGAACAGCAGCAGAAGAGAAATAAGTAAAAACTGTAGCCTGTCAAAAAGTCGCGCTTGGAAATCTTAAGCTAATTGGGTGTTCATCCATACCGGCCAACACCTCATCAGGCATTACGAAACGGGGATGCCGAAAGACGTTACGCATTGTACAACTTCGTCACGAAACAAATAGAGCTCCAGCTAACATTCTTGGCAGATATAGTGTGGACGGATGAGCATGCTTTTCGCGGAATTAAATGTACAACAGGCAGAATACCGCTGGGCACTGGAAAGTCGATCATGTTCTGCCGACGTTCGACATCAAATAACGATTTTCGATAAATATTTTGTGAGGAATTTACAATAACAGGCTATTTGGCCTAATATTTTTCCAGACTACGTTAACGGTCACACAATATTTAGAACTTCTGCAAGACGTAATATTCGATTTTGTTGAGAACCTGCCGTTGCTTCAGCTTGGGAATAGATGGTTCCAACATGATGGCGCGCATGCGCACAAGACATCGTCAGTGAAGCGGTACTTGCCGGAGGAATTCAGAGAATAAATAATCCGTTATGGTGACTTTGAAGAGTGACCTCCACGTTCACCCGACCTAACCGTAATGAACTTTCTCCTGTGGGGATACATCAAACAGCAGAGGTATGCGACCCCTCCACATATATTATAGGACCTTCAACGCCGTATTGCAGGTGCTTGTGAAAACGTGTCACCCGCTATACTACAACGGGCGTAATGTGAAGTTTTCACAAATGTCCAAATGTGCTGACGAAAAGAAGTTTGAACATCGAAAATAAAGGTATATTTTGATAAGTGTTTTTTTTTTTTTATTATTTATTTATTTTTGCTTATACTTTCATCACGTCACAGCAAAAGAAATCGCGAACAAGTATATACGCGTTTAAAACGTCCTATTCTTTACATTCATGTCCACGAGGTGTTTTTTCGTACTACAACTTTGTAAATCACTCTTTCCTTTTATCTCGTACTGTTTTTAAGGTAGGAACTGGGCCGTTTTCTACCAGGTTGCTTTGTAAATGGTCTCATCTAGTAGCTCACAGTGACTTATATGATTATAGCTAGATACCACTTTTATGATTATAGCTGCAGACAGTCGGCAGTTCAACGGATGGTTCCGGACTTTAGTGGATCCCTTGTATATACGGTATGCGATGATAATATATTAAGGATATATGATGTCTGAATTAGTGATTCATGACAGTTTATGCTTAACAGAGCATCTATATATTTACAGGTTTGGTGAAACTCCCCCAATTTACATCAACATTATTCGTGAGCCTGTAGAAAGAATCATATCTTCATACTTCTATCGTCGAATGGTAGCCAGGCAAAATAAGACTAAAATTCGACCTAGTGCTTATTGGCTAAACAAAGTAAGTAACGCATTTCGTAAATAATATTCAAATAATTACTTCGTATTCATTTTGGCAAATCTTTAATTGCAGCCTTTAAAAATTAAAAAATAATAATAAATAAAATTGGATTAACTTAAAAATTAATTAAAATTGGGTGTGAGGAATTTTATAAAACTATTTTAGACCAGTGGTCGTAAACTTAATTTATATACGGCCCGAGTCCACGATCTGAAAGCAGCTGACGGTCCAGAAATTTTTGAACAAAATTCTTTTTTTTAACAGAATAGCACTTTTTAACTATATTCTTGTTTACTAAATATTTATCAAAACAAATAAAAACAGTAACAATAAAGAAAGAAGAATTGAAATTTACACTTATTTTCTGTCTGAAATTTAAAAGCTCTTAATCTCCAAGAAATTTCTGTTTGTGACTCTTTGTAATTCAAACGTATTGACAGCTAAATAATAAGTATTCAGATTAACATGAATTTCAAATAATTCTGAGATATTAAATTGACCACTAAATAACTTACTTGAACTAAAAATTAACAAATTACGAAAATTTTTCAAATTGAATAAATCTTGAGAATAAATAATGACAACACAATCTCCTTTATTTATTAAATATTTCTTCGACGCATACAGAAAAAAATACATACATTTGTATGTAAACAAGCTTCCTTATTTCTTACTACAATTTTTAGCTGTAGCACCTCATGGCATTTAGATTTTGATCAAGTTTGTAACCTCGGAAAAAAATTACTAGAAGCTACTTCATCCAGATTTGTAGGTGCTCATTTGTCAGTTGAGCTTTTTCATTTTCAGCTGCAGAAAAAACTATTCGCATATTAATGTACTCAAGCAAAGCGTTTATTCGTATTGCAAAAATTCGTAACTGAAGGTTTTATACATGTACGAGTAAAAATCAAATCTGTATCTTCAAATCGTTGAATAAGATTTGTATCACATTGTAAATTAGTTAGATCCATTTCTAAATCTTCTGGGGCGTTTAATCTTCGTTTTTGGTAACTAAAATAATATAAATTTCACCTCCAAACTATTATAATTTTAAACTTTTTCTTCAACTTCTTGCCATAATAGCCTTGATTATTTACGAAAAGTATATTCGCGGTTCATGTAAATTTGCCTCGGGACTGTCAGTTTGGGTTGTTTTAATTTGGTTTATTTAATTATGGCAAAGCATTCGAGGGTTATGTGTGTAAGGGAAAGGATGTCTTCGTGGAGGAATTTCTAAGCCGACAATTTGAGACCAATTACTTACGGACTGTTAAAGGAAATTAAGATTTGTCATTAAGCTTACCATGAAAAATATGCAAGGGAAGAGCGTTAAGAATGGACTCATTACATTATTTTAGTAGAATTTATTAAAATTTCGTGCGTTCTTTGTGAACTCTTATGAGATGAATCAAAATGATGATGTTTAGAAATAAAGAACACAAAACTCGGACTTACTAATATAGATCAATCTGTAAGATAACTTTTGCTATAAATGTTCTTGTAAATATCAAAATGTTCACATAATCACGGAAGCAAAGTGGTTAAAAACATAAATCACAGGTACCTTCTCAGTTTCTGTTCCTGTCACGAGAATAGAATGACTACAAAATAATTTTGTTGACAAATGTGTTGATTAGAAAGTCTTTTAAGAAAGCTACCCTCCATGGAGCAAATATTCTCAGTGCTATTATAACAAAAGGCCTTTCGTAAAACTAAAACATTTATAAATCATACATGAATGTAAAGTAAAGAAATTTTTCTTTAGCTTCAAGAGGTAAACTAAAATCATGGCAACTTGGGATGAATTCTACTCTTTTATAACGAAGACTAAAAGTTTCTTATTAAGTCATTAAAAAGTTAACTCATTTTCTAAAAAAAATTCAGAAATGCCTGTATTTATATATTTATGAACCTTTAATAAATAAATCGTTAATATAAATAATATCGGAGACACAAAGTGTATAGATTTGTGTTGAATAATTAATTTTTGCTTTCAAAAACAAGTATCTAATAATATGAAATGGACCCAAGTGATGCTTTTATAACAAATTTAACACATGTATCAAATACTGATCTGCATATACGTTTAAGAGGAATGTGAATTAATTTTGTGTGCACTACAACTATTTTTATGCGCACTTTGAAAGAGATATTACAAAAATATTCAAACTAAACCCAAAATGAAGCATTATTAAAATACTGCATTATCTGTAACAATAAAAACTGCTTCAGTCATAAAAAAAGATCCTAGGAATTTTTATCATTTGCATTTTAGTATTTATTTATTTTTTTTAATTATACAAACCTAGTTTAAGCTTGTTTTTTGCTCTTAGTATGTTTTACATAGGTATGGTTCTCTTCCAAATGCATGTTTTATTTCGGTTTAAAAAATTAAAACCTGCAGTTAAAAAAAATATCAATATTAAAATGGTTTAATTCTGAGATTATTTTACCTCCATTTGCAGCATGCCTATCTATACTAAACTAATGCATTGTGTTGCAACTGCCTTTCTGATATTAGATCACAGATATGTCTGTTTCATAGAGAAAACATTTGTTTTCAGAAATTTGAACACTGTGTTCTGACACCAGATCCTGAGTGCACTTTTCTGGAGGGAAGAAATTACAGTGTGTTACAAGTGCCTTACTTTTGTGGTCAAGAATATCAGTGCCAGTAAGTTAATTTTGCTGATTTTTTTAAATAAATTTAGTATTTAATTCAGAAAAACTGTCAAGGGCATTTGAACTATCAAAACGTCTAATCTAAAGCATAGATTTAAATTCTAAGCATTAAAACTATTTAAAATTAATTTTAACTTCTCAGTGTTTTGACATTTTTGTTGTTTTTCACTAGTGCAAAAGAAATTAATAGGTATATCTTTTTATTTGTTACTTATTGCAGGACAATTATTTTTATCGAATGCAGAGCAATGTCGACTGATGATTGTATCAAATTTTATATTATTTTCCTTCATACCGATGTCCCATGACGTTCGTTGATCCCGCCGGTTTACCAACAATTGTAGACGGAAGTGTTATTTCAATTTCGCCTTCTTGTTAATTTCTTTTTAAATAAGTTCTAAACTTACTCATAAACTGTATCACTACACATACAGAAATCTACTTTAAATCCTTTAGCATCCCTGAATTTTGACTGAAGTTTTCTAAAGCTGCAGAATCAAGGTCACTAATACAAAGTAACCATGTGTTACCGATTTAAAATTATGCAGTGTCTCTAAAGCTGAAAGGAAAATGCTAGAATTGCTATTATCATAATAAAGAAATCTAGACCAAAGTTTCGATCACAGAAAGCTAAAAAAGTGATTTATCTCTTAAAAATAAAGTATATAGCGTCCGGGTTTTCTTCGGCAGCATAAACTAAATCGAACCCTAACAGACGTTAAGTGAATTATCACTGTATCTGAAGCACCTACAAAGACTTGAAAAGGTTAAAATAACTTTTTTATTAAAATTAGAAGTTGAATAAAAAAATGCACGTCATGTGCTCACATAAACAGCCACCACTTGTGGCGATGCAACTTAAAGTAACAGTCAGATTTAAAATTTAAAATGTAATCTAGAAGTCAAGGCTACACAATTTATCTCTAACACTAAGTTGGCTCAGAACTTCAACCTACGTAACGATTTAAATGACGGCAGCTAAAACGCAAACCCGAATAATTTCAGTCTTATCAGAACTAGTGAAACCTAGTAACGTGGCCTTGAGAAGCAGAAACACGCTGTGTCTTGCAATCCAAAATCTCCTCTTAAATACTCATTTACGTTTCTAGTGCGGAAATGGAAAAGAAAAGTTATAGTAAAGACTGAAATTATAAATACGTGGTTAATTCAAAATAATATTAACTTTATAAGTATTTAAAATGTGTAAGTTATCCATAGAAATGCAATACTCCATTTAATAGATCATAAAAGATGTGACGCAAAACAATCATCCAGATGCAAGTTATGTCACTACATTTGAATTATTGAAAAGACCAGAAAAGTGGGGGGCGGGGTGAATGTTCCACTTAACATAATATTCCAGCTTCATTATTTATTTATTTATTTATTTATTTATTGCTGTTCCCACTAAATCAGACGAGAAGATGCTCAGTCAGATGAGTATTTTGAGATGGGTCTGCTGGAGAAAATTGTGACAGGAATTGCATATTCACAATCCAGTATAAATTATGCGGGTGTCAGTAGGGTCGCTAGATGAGGGTGGAGGGACGACATTTTTCACGTGAGATATAACCTTACTGAGAGTCATGGATCGGTGGGTCAGAAAGAAGAAACTAATCCTGATTTAGGAATCAAGACCCAATAATTGTCTTTCGAAACTGAAATCGAGGAGGGAAATGTTTCTTATGCTGGCAGAATTTTCGAAGAAATCACAACGAGAATGGAAAAGCTTTCTGTTCTTGCTATGCCTTCTTTAATCAATCGAAATGTGTGAATCAAAAATACGAATGTCCTAAATTATGATTCTGAAGATATTATTTAGGAAGAATTTGTAGAAAGAAATATTTTGGGGTTTTATTTCTGTTACCGCTAACAAAGACAAAACAGGAAAATGGAAATTAGCTTTTTTTAACTCTTCCGCACAGTTCTAATTATCACGCTAGTACTCACAATTACTGCAAGTAATGCTAGTTGTTATGAGATCTTTCTAAACAAAAATCGATTAAGAAGTAACTAATAACTACAAACCTTCCCTTTTAGAAATCTTACTGTACTGCCTGCCGAACAGCAAATAGAGTTTTCTACAATCTCACAGACAAGCTTTTCTCAATCTGTGGACCTGGAAACCTGCCTTTGTGGACCTTCTAGATTTCCGAAAAAGACAAAATAAAATTTTCATTAACTGGGTGTACCATACTAAAGCTGAAAATCTCAGTGTTTCGAAAATACTCTGGGCAATATTTGTCACTTTTTCTCCCAAGACTGACATTATATGAATTTTTTTTCTGGCTGCTCTACCTATGAACTTCCTGCTTTAGTCTTAGCAACAAAAGAGGAGTGTAAAGAATCATAACTGTGTTGTTTCTTGACATCCTTTTGCTGCACATTTTGCGTCATACCTGTAACTTAGCCAGCCATTCCGTTTCATCATAATGCACTGAAATATCAAACCGTCCTTCCATAAGTTTACGACTTTTGGTGTAGACAAAAATAGATTTTCCTCTCATTTGGGATTCGTGGGTTTCTGCACAGTGTAGCGTGAATATTTCATCTAACTTCTTCCAATTGATTTCGTCTTGAGAGAATACATTTGGTGGGTGCGGGTTTACATCGTTGGCTCCTCCAACGGGCTTTCCTCTGCTATTTTCCTGGGTAACTGGAATCGATTCTCTTGCGGTATTTCCATAGGTACTGGCTTTTCTTGTATTTTTGCAGTCTTCTTGGGGAAAATTCAATTACTATCCTTTCAAGGAAGAGTAGCGTTTTGTTTTGTTCGCTTTCTTTTGCTGGTAAGCTTGAAGTTTTCCTTGTAAAATCCATCGCGAGATTGCCCACTTCTTCAGGAGTTTTAGCTGCCTTTAGTTATTTTTCGAATTTCCTGTGGCGCGTCAAGTGTTCAGTTCCGAATTCTTGTAAAAGAATCTGTATTTTTTCTTCTCCGTAATCCTGCATTAATTTCTGTATTTTTTCTTCTCTGGTTCCTTCCTCGTTCGCAACTTCCTTCTCCAAAACAGCGTTATCCTTTTTGGCTTTATCTTTTTTCCTGAGTCTGGGGTCCCTCACAAATTCTTCACGCTTTGAAGTAAATGGCAGAGACAAAGTCGAAAGAATCCGTACAGCTGCTGGCTTCATCATCCGTATTAACTGCCCTAAAAAAAGGACATGCTTACCGTGAAACCCTCATGTATCACTCACTGTTCTGAGAAGTACTCAGAATAACTAACCAAGTAAACACACTGACCGCCTACGGGACTGGGTCAGTTCGTAGCAAAATGAGCAGTAAGCCAAAGTGCGTCCAACACGCTCGGAGTCACAGCTCGGAATGATGTCTTAAGAACTGAATAAAGAAATCAAAGTTGTTATATTTTATTTTGTCTTTTACTTATATTTTATATATCTGTTATTTTTATTCATTTATTTTCCAGTAATTTTTTCTCCACTTGCACATTTGCTTATTTATTTTGTTAGTGCTGTAACTACTTGTGTAAGCCTCATGGTATACTTTATAGAATACGAGAAGTTAAAAAAATTACATTTTTTGCCACTATAAGCGCCTTAAACGCTTTCTATATTGTAAATTTTTACATCATGAACAATGGGACATCCAGTCTGTAAGTGAGAACCTTAATACTTCTAGTAACAAACAATATAGTTAAAACAATGATTAGTGAAAATTACACGAGGTCATTGATTTAATACCACTCTCACACTATACTGTTACACGCTGAATCAGTTACAAGGCTAATAACGTAAAATCTGGACTTATCTATGGAATAAAAGAAATTATGTTTTATTCACTTCATACGAGACAACAGAAGTCTCAAATGATGCATTCTTGATTTGTTATGTTAGGTACTAGTTTGTCAGTGACATTCATGAAGATATGTTATTTTCAAAGACTCTGCCCAATCTTACAACTGGATAACAAATTTTTAAATTCCTAAATGAGTACATGCAACAGCATGAAACTGACTGCAACAGCATATAGATGCAGTCAGTTTCATCAGTACACGCAACGGCATGTAGATTTTTGATTGATGGGGCTCACCATTAGACATAGTGGCATTGTAATAAGGCAGTACTTAGGTAACCAAATCTCTTAAGACAAAACCTCTGAAAGTAACGAATATTGTACATCATTTCTTGCTGATAACATGCAGTTAAGTATATTGGCATATACATTGCTTTCCAAAAGTTAGGAACAGCATGTTTCTCAAAGTTCACCATTACAAAAATGTCAGTAACGTTTAAATTCACAGTTCATATGCATGACAGTAACGAAGTTTAAGGAAATATATGCAAAAACAATAGCTTTCACTTTTATTTTATAGAAATGAATACTTATATAGGAGTTGGAGAAAAAATGCAAAAATTATAATTTTTGTTCACTAGTGTTGATCTTCAGTTGTTATTACAGTTTCGTGGACAATATCCAGAAGAATTTATCCATGTCCAGGAGAAGTCCTATTTGTTGAGGTGGTTGGCGATCGGGTAGATGGAAATGTCGCAAGCTTATGCTGCTAGATGTCTCAATGCCTCTCGTAGTGTGGTCCAACGACTATGGAATTAGTTTGAATCCAAGAATTATGTGTCTAGAAGACATGTTCCAGGCAGACCTAGAGTTACAACAGCTGCGGGAGACTGTTATTTAGCTCTTTCGACCCAAAGGAGGAGTAACGTTACTGCGCCTCAGCTCATGGCAGATCATTTAGTGGCAACAGGAACAAGAATCTCAGCTACTATAGTGCGCAGAGGCCTGCACAATACAGGTTTGTTTGCAAGACGACCAGTTGTTTGTATAAACCTTGACTCGAGGACACAGAGGTGCCAATTTATGTTCGGCAAGCGAACACGTCTCCTGGACCAGTCAACAATGGACGTCTGTTCTCTTCACAGACGAGTCCAGGTAACAACCAATCAGAGACGAGATCCTTGATCAGTATGTCTGTCCATATGCTGCTGCTGTTGGTCCTGGATTGCTTCTGATGGACGACAATACACGACCGCACCGAGCTGAGACGTTACAGAACATTTTGAGGGTCATGGTATGGAGCGGATAGAATGGCCAGCTCAATCCCCAGACCTGAATCCGATAGATCATCTTTGGGACTACCTTGGGAGATAGGTTGCTGCTTTAAGGCCTCCTCCAAGGTCGTTAGATGAGCTTGAACAAGGATTACTCTGTGTCTGGTCTATGCTTCCCATTTAACTTGTAGAGACATTAGGTTAATTGGAAAGCCGGAGAGATGAAAAATGAGCAAACGCCTTAGCCGGGAATCGGACCGAGGATTTCTGGAATACGCGCCCAGCGTGCAGACCACCACACCACGAAGGCACGCCATGAAGGCGGGAGGAATACCTTACATACTCCCCCCTTTTAAAGGACGACTGGGGTTTTTAGGGGATCCAATCGCCAAATCCTGGGTGAGGAGAATCATCATCCAACACCCTTTTAAATCGGGCGCCATTGTAGAGACATTAAGTTAATTGGAAAAGCCGAAGAAATGAAAAATGAGCAAACGCCTTCGCCGAAAATCGAACCACGGACTTCTGGAATACGCGCCCAGCGTGCAGACCACCACACCACGAAGGCACGCCATGAAGGCGGGAGAAATACCTTATACACTGACCGACAACTTAATTGACAGCATGGAACGTCGCTGCCGCCGATGTATTGCAGCTAGGGGTGGATACATCCTTATAAGAACTCATTTTTGTAATGTTAGCACCCCATTTTTCCTCAAAATACTGTGATATAATGTTTCTCCAAGACTGAATTTCTCTGGCAGGAGGGAAATTTTTTATTGTAATTCATGTTTGTGTTGAACTTTAGAAGCATTCTATGTCACATTTATTAAAGAACTGTTGTGTCGTTTTTGAAATTACCAATAAGGTAACCTACTAGTTGACCACAACACTAAAAATACTCATTACTACCGTAAAATACTAGTATCAATAACCTGTTCTATTGCGTTGTGTTGACCGGATTAACCCTAAAATCAATTTGAGAAATAAACTGGTGAAAATCATGAGCACACAAAATAAATTAACCATTGATTGATCTAGAAAAAAATTAACTGATTTATTTAATTCTTATTGCAATTTATATATATATATATATATATATATCCATTACTTGGAAAATCAAAATGTATTCAACAATTCTGTACTATTGATTTACAAATCATACAATTACTGAGTAATTATTTCTTTAACTTTAGTCTTTAGAATCTCTATTATAGTTACTTTGCAATCATGTAAACATGCCAGAAATAAACTATGAATTTATGAACAGTACCCTCCCCGGGGAGAAAAAAAAATATAAATTTTAACAAGTTACACCTTCCACTTCACACAGAATAATCAATACAGGGAAAAAAACTATTGCACTCCATACCATCAAACAAAATAAAATAGTTATTGCACATAACAATTTTCTGTTTTTTTTTTTTCTTTTGATTATTAAAGTATTGTTTAACCGGATAAAAGTTAAGTAGTTACACTATTACAGGTCTACAAACAAGTTACTCCTGAGAGAAGCAAAAATGCTCAGATACTGGTACTATTACAAATCAATCTTACCATGAAGGAACTCCAAAAAAATTCAATTAAATAATTTCATGAAGAACTTATTTTCCTTTTACAATTAAGTTAAGTTACAATAATTAAATAAAGTTATAAATCTTTGTTCAATCTAATGCTTTTACTTAATCGACACACACAAAAAAAAATTATTTCTATAAAGTTAGGTTATATTTATTAACTACAAAAAAAAAAATTAAGGTTCAACAAATTAAATTAATTCAATCCTTTTAACTGCAAAAATCTATTTCCTCGAATAGTTAAGCAAAGAAAAATAACTTAGCTTTACATCCAGACGGACAACCATCCCGAACAAATGGACGTCGTTTTTCTGATGAAGTCGCAATCCTCTGTTATTACGAATCAGGCGATGTATCTTGTAAACGGCAGTTCACCATGCAAGATGAATGTCCAAACTGGTAAGCAAGGCAACGATGAAAGCAGGAAACCATAATAATTTTGTTAAATTCGACTCAGAATAGGGTTAAGATGAAATTCCATCCATTTGCAAGTTAAAGGAAGCAATAAGGCATTAAATGTGGATCCACGTTACTCTCTGGTTACGGTGCATTAGCAGATTCTTCACGACGGTTACCCCAGGGTTGGAAGCACTTGATTACTTATTACAAAAAACATGAGTACTACGATGAAAAATGTAGCTAATATCGAGGTGAAGGTATTTGGTAATATAATTTAATTCATTCCATTTTTACACATAAGAGAGATGCCGAGAATTTCTCGCGCCGAAGGCCACGAGAGTCGGCTACTGGAGCAATATCATTAGGTAAGTTTCGAGAAGCAACGGCCTAACAATGGCCCTTCCGAAATTTTCATTCTCTCGAACATGATTCCAAAAACAAAATCAGCTGTCGGCTAGCACAACTTCCAGCTGCCAGTGAAAAGTTCAAAAAGTGTCCTTGTCCCACAAAACAGCCCGTTAAAAGGGAGAGCGCCGGAATACCAACTTGGCACAACTCACTCCTCGCCAAAAATTAAACCAGTTGCAACTTCAGCATTCCTTCGTGTTAACAAACTCGCCAAAGCCACCACTTTGAAACCCCAACGGAAATTCCAAATCGCCAAACAACCACGCCTAGCGAAGGGGAAAACTTGGAATTTCAACAACCTTGTAAGCAGTCCCAACGAAGGAACGCTGAAAACTCGAAAAAACGACTATTTTACCGGAAAAAGGGCACTTCTTCCCCCAAAGGAGAAATCACAATGACAACGGAAAAAAAAACTATTAATTAAAGCTCATAACTAAAATGCAATTAAAGTTAGGGAAACGAAAGTTATGTCAAATTAAAGAGCTAATTTTTCTGCAACTAATGATATTAAATACTAAGAAATCAAATTAATTTTTATCATGAAAAACTGAGTTTATTACATGAAAATTCACGTATATCCATTGTCTGAGTGTCCAAGATTGAAGACGCAGTTCGCGTAAACTCGAATTGCCGAAATATATTACACTAGAATTAATAAGCCAAATAAAAGAATATATCCAAACTTGTTGTGTAGCTAAAATTTTGAATATTTACAAATTAAAATTTTGATTTTTTATGATTCACTTAATTATATTAAATTCGCTACATAACAGAACTGTTTAAGAGCATGTCCTGTAAATTTCTTGTTTTTATGCTGTGTCTCAAATTCTGCATTCTCAAATTAGGCACAAAAAACATGTTGTACCTTAACTTATGGAGGGAAGTGTATTTCAGATGTATTCTCGAAATTAAATATCTGTCTACAAGGTTTTTCTTAGACTGTTCTCAATGCCGATGCGAAAATAATGATGTCTGAGAGAAAACTTAGTTTGAGAGCTAATTATGTGAAACAGGACATTGTCACCATTTCCACTTTAGAATCATTTTAATAGAGAATTATATGGTTACAGTAAACACTTGCGGAACGCGAGGCTTACGTTATTAACCCATTGTGACAGTATTTCCAACCTCAGAATCGTTCTTAATAGAAAGTTATATCATGTCCAACGAGGGGGTAAAGTCATGCCTGTACGGTAAAATCGCTTTCCGCAAAGTTCTATGGAAAAAACGCGATACGTATAGTTAAGAAACTATGTATAATTTATACAAACCTAAATATTTTTGTATTTAAAAAGGAAAAAATGAAATAAAATTATAATTGAAAAGACTGCTATTACTCTTTGAATTAACTCCTTGAAAGTGGTAGTGAATTTTCTGGCGCACAGTCTGAAAGGTTAGGTTATATGCGACCCTAAAAAACGTATGTATATGATACAGTTGTTTTTTAAAATAGCTGGTAATTTTTTATTGAGACAATACCTGAGGCAACTCATTAAATGTTTCCGGTAAGGAGTGCAAAGTTTTTAACTAAATCTCATAAACTGACCTCTTCTTTCTTCATTTCACTCAATATCCATTACAAAATCAGACAGCTCCTGTGCCCTATTTTCATCAGTTCATTTAACTTCTTTTGTACGTTAAAGGCTCTTTATTTTCTTCTCCATCGCTGCTTTCACTATTGGCGGGTATTACAAAATCATCCAATATTACATTTATCATTTTACAGTCGTAATTCTCGACTAATTCTTTAATTTCTCCTTCTTCCGTATATAAAAATCTTTCGTCGCGTGTTGCTTTTGTAATTTATACAACTTCCTTCGCATTATTTTCAATCGATGAAAATCCTTTAAAATTGTTGACAACCTATGGTTAGCTCTGATCCAGCAAGCATTCATAATTGATGAATTTACTTATTGCCATGCGAGTTGAATCATTCCTAAGCAGTGCCTTATATCAAATAGCTTCCAAAATGAAAGTAGTCTAATGTGCTTTCCTACGCCTGTTACTTTATTTGCAGAGATACAAACATGCGTGACGTAATAGGCTTTGAATGCTTTAATGATTCCTTGATCCATTGGCTGGATTAAGAAAGTGGTGTTCGGTGGAAGGAATAAAACCTCTACATTTGGATGCAATGCTGGGAGGGATTCAGTACCGTGCCTTGAAGTATTATCGAGAATTAGGAGAACTGCAAAGCTCAGGTTTAGTTATCTAAGTAATATTTCTTTAATGAATGAATTTTCAAATCAATCATTAAAGAGAATTATGGCAATGCGGCCATCTCTCTGCAGCATACCGTGTATAATTGAAATTCTCGCGTTGGCAAATTAAATGGAGACAACTAAGGAAACGCGTATGCGCTAAATCGCTTTCCGAAAGTCCGTGTTCGGCAAGAGATTACTGTATTGAAAAAGAATTATGCAATGACGTATGTTCGCATTTCGAAACTCTGAGATCACAGTTTGAAACTTATTTTAAATGATAAATATAACGAATTTTTCTCGGTCCGTAGTCTTTTCCACTGAATTCCACCAATTTTTGGACCTCATTACCTGTGAAAACTGAATACAGTGAACTGTACAATAATGATTCAGAAGTCAAACAACAAAAATATAACGAATTAATAACATAAAATTAAATGGATTTTAATTCATTGTAATAAAAAAAATTTAGTATGCTAGTAACATAAGCTAAAAAATGACTTTAGAAGAGGATACATGTAAGATGATCTGCAGAACATTCTGATTTATAAAAGTAGTCCCCACTTGAAAATGTTTAAGAAAAGCTGTCTCAGACAATTTTGTTAATAGAAAATACGCAGAATAACATTTGATTTAACACATAAACACATTACAAGCTGTTGATTTTGAAAATAACAAACTATCATTGAATGAAAGAAAACAGTTAATTGAATTCTTGAATAACACCGGACTTAAAATAAAATTCTAGGCAGAAAGTATGGTTAATTTTTGGACCTCATTACCTGTGAAAACTGAATACGGTGAACTGTACAATAATGATTCAGAAGTCAAACAACAAAAATATAACGAATTAATAACATAAAATTAAATGGATTTTAATTCATTGTAATAAAAAAATTTAGTATGCTAGTAACATAAGCTAAAAAATGACTTTAGAAGAGGATACATGTAAGATGATCTGCAGAACATTCTGATTTATAAAAGCAGTCCCCACTTGAAAATGTTTGAGAAAAGCTGTCTCAGACAATTTTGTTAATAGAAAATACGCAGAATAACATTTGATTTAACACATAAACACATTACAAGCTGTTGATTATAATATGTGTTGGCTATTATAATAAAGCAGGATACATTCCATAGCATAGTTGGTGTGTATTGGAAGTTGTGTAGTTTAGAGGCAGCAAAAGCTCTGACACTGCCAGTTATCAATTCCCCCCCCCATTTACTTCAGAAGTACTTAATATTACAGAAATATTTGTGAAATATTCTCTCTTCATTTACCTAACTACTGGTTTTTTGGGAGAAGGGTCATTTATTTATATCTACATAATTTACATGTAAAAAGCATGTCTTTACATGCTAAATGCAGACTAAATCTTTGAAACTAAAAACTATTGGTTTTATACCATTTCTATGGCAAGAACTTTAAATTTCAAAAGGGGTTGTAAATATTTCAAACCAATAATATATCTGCTTGTTTACTTGTACAACAATTTAGTCAAGAGTTCAGCTTATAATGGGGATTCTATTGTATGCATAAGTTCCTTTTTTGTTTTAAAAATTTCTTATTTAATATCTATTTCACAAATGAAACATTCTCTGTATTTCATTCAAAATTACTCTAAAGTTATTTAAAATGTGCTGCATATGAAATAATTAACGATTCTAAAAACTTCAGCTTCAGGAAGTTAAAATATTTCTTATTTTGAATTAATTTATACAAAGATTAACTGAAATTCAGTGGTATCTCTGAAAAACTGCTTTGTTAAATGTTTGCAAAATATAGACTTTATATGAAAAAAAAATTATAGTTTTCTTCAAAAATCAAGATAATTATACTATATTGTTCACATTATATATCATTATTCTCATATTTATTCTTCAGACTACTTAATGATCCTGGAGCACTAAACAAGGCCAAACGGAATATAGAACAGTATTATGCAGTAGTTGGTACACTAGAACAAATGAATGTGACGCTGCAAGTACTAGAAACAGTTCTGCCTCAATTTTTTGGAGGAGCATTTAAAATTTACCATAGCCTAGGTAAGTTTACCTAAATCTCCTAAAATACAGCTTCAGACTTATTCCTCTGAAAGTCTTATGCAACGTATATCTATGCTAACCAATGCGCGGATACGAATAGAAATTCAAATTACTACTGAATAATGAGTATAATGAAAAATAAACTCTTTAAAGGATTTAAATGAATGATGCATAGCATATTATTTAAATAAGGTCTTTTTGTAGGTAACATTCTTTGGTTTCTCCCTGGAGAATCACAATTAAATATACATTTTGGGAAGAGAAACATTTTGAAATTTTTTCAGATTTTATTCTAAGCACAGCCCAAACTGTGATATTCTAAATTAAAATACACTTTTATTGACCCATGTAGTCGAGTAATATTTCTAAATGCAGTAAGGCTGTTGTTCCTCCTTACTCTTTTCTGCTTCGTCCTTTCCTATTCTCACGTCTCTACTCTTATCAAATTAATCTAATAATTTCCATTATCTTTCTGCCACCACTCTGTATTTTCATATATATTTTTTAAACTTTGAATATCAAAAATAACTTTTACTAGACTCAAAACTGTCACCTATTCATTGGCAGGACATTTTTACTTTCTTGTAAGGAGTAAACGAAGTGTTGTAATCGCGAAAAATTTCAGGAATCGTATTTCAAAAAAATATTCCTTCTTATTTTTATTTTTATTTATTTATTTTTGCGTGACATCTGTTTGTACCGACAAAATAAAGGACTCTTTTTTTTCCAAAATGTATCGTAAAATAGACTCAAAAAGATATTTTCGTGACATCTGTACGTATGTATGTGTGCATGTATGTATATATGTATGCAAGTATGGACTGATTCTCCAAAGTCTGTGGCTGAAGACTATTGAAATAAAGCAATGTTTATTTTAGAGAACTGATTTGAGGAAACTAATATGAAAACATAACCTAAATAAGACATTTGCGCAGTCTTTTTCTCTATCACATAGCCTTTCTATCCACAGGTAATTTACAAAAACTGTAATATCCCGACTTCAGAAAAGATCAAATATTTAGGTGTAACCTTGGACAGAAAACTTTCGTGGAATTCGCATATTAAAGACGTCATCAGTTGGGTATAAAAAAGACTCTCATCTGGATCCAAATGAGGTTGATCCAGATCTACCTTAAATTAAACTTATAATGCTTATATATTGCCTGTCATAACTTAATGCTAAGAAAATAATTGATTCACTTGAAAAATTTCAAAATCAAGCCTTGCGCCTCGTTACTGGAGCAGTTAAATCCACTTCTATTGATTATTTATTGTCATGCTCAAATAAAAGGCCTCTCGGTCTAGGTATTAAGAAACGTGCTCTGCTGTTATAGAAGAAAATTATTAGATAGAAACTCCTGGTCTGATCATGTGGATCATATCTCTACTGAGACTGATCGTAATCTAAAGACTTCGAGAGGAACTATGAATAATCATTACCCGGTTTCACATTAGCTCAGGGTCTACACAAGTGGTTCTAGGGTAGGGTGGAAGATTGCGCCAAAGCAGGAGCCGGTGTTTTTTTTTTTTTTTTTTTTTTTTTGCGAGCTTTTTCTCAGTTTACTTACCTGTTGGTGCTCACATGTAAGCTTTCGACGGAGGAATCTCTGCTATCCGATTAGCTTCCTCAACTGCAAAATTGATTGGAATGTTTTTCTAAAGTGGTGATTTTCTCGGACTCAAGAGCAGCTCTTCAGGCCATAGACTCTGCTATAGCCCATCGCGTACGAAAGATGTTGACGACTGTATCAGTCTTTTGGCATGTTTACCAGATTGTAATAAAACAGTTCTTTTGCAGTAGCTCCCGTCCCACTGCGGAATCGAGGTGAATGAGACCGCTGACTTTCTGGTAAAAAAAAAAAAAAAAAAAAAAAAAAAAAAAAAAAAAAGGAGTTTCTGTTTTACAGTTAAATAGTTTTACAGTTAATACAAAATAGCCACAAACTGGTCAACCAATCTATTGAGACAATAATTTAAAGGACACTAATGAGTTCTTTTTCTCGGAACGTTTCCGCTGGAAGTGGTCAAAAGCCCTGGTTCAGTCATATTCAAGATATTCCTGAATGACCTCGTAATAAATCGGTGGCACTGTTACGGCTATTTTCTGGCCATTATTGTCTCCGAAAACACCTTTATAAAATTAATTTGAATATGGATCCTGCTTGTGCGACTCTGGAAAGGATTTTGATGTTTCTGAGTGTGCCTCATGTTCTGCTCTACCTCATGCTTTCTTATGGGAGCGATATTGGATTGCCAGACTTAAGGTGACGGATTAACCGATGTCTATCTATCTTTATGCTCATTCTTTTTGTTTTAAAGATATCTGTTGTCCTTTGCACTTGCTATTGGAAATAAAAAAGATGTATATATAGACTCTGCTATAGCCTATATCTATATAAAAAGAGTATGTATGTATATATGTATGTATGAGTATCTCGCGTAACTCAAAAGCGATCAGCTGTAGAACATTGAAATTTCGTATATGGAACTGCTATAACATCTAGCTGTGCAACTTTCTTTTTCTTGCAATCGACAGTACCAAACGTATATATATACCCAATCCCATACCTGCTTAAAAGTCCTTATCCGCTCTTATTTTCGCGATCTTTGGTTGTATAGTTATGCACTCCAATTACAGAATTTAGATGTAAAAGTGTTTTAAATGACGAAAATATTCATGTTTTGGCGATGCCAAATTAAAAAGATAATGATAATTTCAGACAAATAACGAAATCTAACTTTTAATGCGGTCTACCGGTTCCTGTACTTATAGTACTTATATTTGGGAAAGTTTTATACTCGTTATGAAAAAATACGAGTAAAATTATAAGAAATTTGACCCCTTAACGATAAAAATGGACCGGGATATTTAATTTCAAAATTTGCAATTTTTGATGTAATATTCAACTTTCCATGAGTGATCGGTTAATTAAGTTAGAATAATTCGAACAAATAAGTTTAAATGAAGTTCAACAAAATATGTGTGTATTTAATAGGCCGTACAAAGAACTGATGTGGTATTCTCATCAGACATATTTAATATCAGGAATCAGTTCTTTCCACCCATGATTTAGTGTTAAATTTTTAGACCATGACTTAGCATTAAACTGAAACTCTTGTCGCAAAAGTTAAACGTTTCTCCAAATCTTATAAGTTTTCTATCGTTTTATATTAGAATTACTTTTTTGAAAGGCACAGTGGCAATGTACTAATCAGCATATGCATGATAAAGTGTTCAGTGTTCAATATGCTATGCAATGCAGGATCGATCACACATTTTTTTTAAATATAAAAGTATAAAAATGCTGAAAATAAGGCAATTATCATTCTCTCTAGACGTATATACAGCAATATAGCATATTTTTCTCATAGATTTTTACAAAACTTCTATATTAGAAATTGTAGCATGAAAGATATCAACAAATAATTAAACATCTGAGTTTTTCCTTTAAGTCAAAACACCTTCTTAAAAACAAATAATAAATCTCAAGTTTCTTACTTTCACTTTAGAAATTTAATTTCAATAATTAAGAAGTGATTAAAATATATAATGATGACTCCAAATCTTAAATAAAATACGTAAATTTCAACTACCTAAGTATTCATAAAACTTGTTATTCATCTCTACATGCATGATAGTTCTTTTCATAAATTCCTTCATCATTTAATAGAGATCAAAGCATTGAGTATTGTTGCGAATTTTGTGCATATACGGCTAATTTTAATGAAAATGCTGTATTTTTCTGTATAATGTAACATGAATATCTACAGGAAGGATGCTCTACCGGAAAAATAAGAATACATGGGTAAGTCTATTTAACATTGAGTAAATGGCTATCTCCCTAATTTGGCGATATAGCGCCAAACTGGCAACGGTTTTGGCGATTAATTTTTGTGGCTAAATTTTGCGAGAAGTTACTAAAAGTCCCCACACTTGGCGACATTTTCGTCCGGTCCCTGTATTACCGTAATAGGTATTGTAAGTTAATAGCTGATTACATGTGTAAATGTATTCCGCCCTCGTATGCCTTCCATTAATCTCGAGAAGCAGAAAGTACTAGAAATATCTCTGTGGCCGGGTGAAAACTATATAAGACCGGAGAGAGAGCATCCAGAGCTAAGCCGGTGTTCCACATGGAAGTATGCTTAGGCCCTTCTTTTCAATGTGTACACTCATGACATCCCTCGCGATCCCAGGATTCAGCTTGCTCTTTTTGCGAATGATACTGTCATCTTGACTCAAGCAGCCAACTTCAAATACGTTAGAAATCTCCTCCAAAGCTGCTTCTTGCTCTTGAAGATTGGTATACTGAATGGCGCATAGCTGTCAACAAATAACAATCTGCCGCAATTATCTTCCGAAAAGAAAATTCCAATAGAATTCTAAGTACCCTCCTCCTCTTTCGCGAAACAATAGAATGGACTAGCAGTACTACCTGTCTTAGAGTAAATCTCGACAACAAGCTTGCTTTCAAAAACATTTCGAGAAAGTTCATAAAAAATGTAATTGTACTGTTTGCAATATGTTCTCCCTTCTTGGACGCAAAGCAAGCTCTCCATCAAAAACAAGGTTGCACAAGTCTGTCCTTCGTTCTGCTCTCCTCTATGCATCTTCTATTTGAGGCCAATCTGTAATCAAAAACACAGTCACTTTCCACTGGAAAAATGCACTTATCCTGCAAATTTTTTACTCGGATCATTTAATTATCTTTTCCACATCTATCTTTCCTACCTAATTTTCCAGACTTCGGATCCACATCTCTAATCTGTTTCAAGTTTTTTTTTTTTTTCCTGACATTGCCTTTGCTTGAATATCACAAATTTTAAAGTAGACCTCCTTAGAGAATTTTCTCCACTTTTGAGAATTTTCTCTTTCTTCTAATTGGATTTTGAAGGTGTTTGACTGAAAGATAGAACTTAATGGCGTAATGAATGTCTAAATAATGAATTTTAAGGTCTAATGGATGACAGAGTTCCAGATATACCAAGAAGCGTTAACAATCATTCGAAAAGTCTTGTTTTGAAGAATCTGTAGCTGGTGAAGTTTGGATTTAGCAGCTTGGCCTCAAATAAAAGATGCGCAGAGGAGACCAAGAACAATTTAGAAAATCAGGTAAAAATTAATTTATAAACGTAACATTAATTTAAGTTTGAATTCTGTCTTTTATTCAAAGTTGAATTTTAAATTTCGGTTGATGATATAAGACTTTTCTATATAAAAATTTCCGGATTTTACTTGAAAAATTTAAGTTAGAGAAGGTTTAATTTCATTAAATTTATTTATTTAGGTGTACATCGTAACCAGAATTTGAACAAAGAACATGTGAAAGAAGAAGTAAAAGCCCTATTGCGTGCCAATTTAACTGGTGAATATGAACTGTACCATTTTGTTCAACAGCGTCTGTATCGTCAGTTCCAGTTACTAGTACAGGATAGAAATAATAATGAAGAGGACATCAACCAAGAGACATCTACTGATGGGGATAAATTTATAGAATATGCATGATTCCCACCATTTAGAATTATTTTTTCTAACAAAATAGTGATTAACATTAATGACAACAAAAAGTGTTTAATTTTAATCATGGAAATCGGTTTTAAATGAATAATAGTTATTATAAAGACACTTAATTTAAATATCCATTGAAGCATATTTACATTTATAACAGCCTTTTTAAAAAAATATAAAAACATTAAAATGCTGAAAATAAGGCAACAACATTCCTCTGAAACCTATATACAGCAATGTAGTACATTTTTTCTCACCGATTTTTATAAAACATCTACATCCGAAATTGTAGCATGAAAGATATCAACAATTAACTGGACTTCTCAGGTTTTTTCTATAATTCAAAACACCTTGTTAAAAACCAATAATAAATCTCAGTTATCTTATCTTTAGAAATTTAATTTAAACAATTGAAAAAGGGATTAAAATATACAATGACGACTCTAAATGATAAGTAAAATACATAAATTTCAAATTCCTGCGTTACTCAGGTACTTAACCTTTTAATTTGAACACAGGTACTTGATTTTTTTTTTTAAATTTTACCATACAGATATTGGAGAGTGCATGAATTTTTGACATTTTGCGATATTCAAAACTGTTGCCTACTCACTATCAATATATCACAAGAGTGCACTTCAAATGTTTTGCATTAACCATACAGCTATATTTTCTCTTACATAACCATTTTGCTTACAGCAGAAACATTCATTTTTAGATTACAAGCAAGTTATATTTGCCTACATTAAATTTTTTAAATTCTTATAGAATTCATAAAATTTATGCTATTCATCTCTACATGCATGCTAATTATTTTCAAAAATTCCTTCATCATTTAAAAAAATCAAAGCATTTAGTATATGTGTTGTGTAATACACAGATTTTGGGACCAAGCTGTTTCACTAACAGTAAATTCACTTATAATGCATTTTAGAGGAGTTCACTGAAAATGTTTTCCTAACTTCAGAAGCACAATGATATAATTTTTTTGAAAAAAAATGAGTAATTTATTTATTTATTAAATAGCGTTCTGACATAAGCATTATTTTTTATAAAAACCATGTAATCAGGACATTCTAACCATAAATTCAATATATAAGATTTAATTCAATATAATATTCTGGGTAACTTTTTAAGTTATTTTTAATATAATTTCAATATTTTAAATTGAAATTCAGTGAATACAAATTAACATTCTCGCTAAGCAGCCCGGTGACTAAATATTTATTGAATCAGTATTTTATATATTGATGAATATTATGAAGTGTTGATGACAGATGTGTATATTTTTTACAAGAGCATTATTTTTGCAGTGAATTATAGTGAAGTTTGCATGAAAAATCAACGTTTTAAGTTGGTTTGCACCGTTATTCATTTAAGCATAATACATTACTATGTAATGATTATCTTATGCTGAAGTAATGAGCTATATTGAATGCAAGAGTACATTACAAAATTATTTTGTATTATTTGTTGAGAAATAAACGATTGTTTTTTTAATATGTGTATTATTTTATTAAACATAACGCCACAGCATTTTTCAGTAAAGCTAATCTTGTTTACTTGAATTAATTTAAAATTTAAATAATTCAGATTAAATTATAATAGTTTTGAGTATAAAAGCCACATATTTCTTAGCAAAAACTGTCATTATGAATTACAGATGTTTTGATGTAATAAAAGAATTTGATTTCCTTCTTAAAAAATTTTGATTTAACAATAGAGGAAAATGGATGTAATATTAATCAAATTATGAGAGTTTGCAATATGATCCTAAAGGCTAATTAACGAAACTTTATGGTCAAATTTCTTGAAATTTTTTCAAATACACTACAGCATTTTATTCGTTGCATATGATACATAGGTGTATTTAGGTGCTCTCTCATAATGCTTAAAATTTCAGCAACATTATTCATTTTGACTAACACATATTTTTCTTTTCCTAATGCCAAAAGTATTTTTGTGAATAAAATAAACCTTAATAAAACTAACACATGTAACAAGACAGCAAACTATGCTCCAAATGTTCAAAGCAACTACGAGATGTTCTACTTCGGCGATTCTGGAGTTTAGATCATCAGTTTAACTCCAGTAAGATGACATGTAGAAATTATAAAATTAGAAATATGAAATAGTTATTTATGAAACATTGAAGCATTTATGATGTTTGTTCAATATTTATTTTATTAAACATGCCTTTCAATATAGGTTGTTTAAGTTTCTTCATTTTCTGTGTTAATACTTTGTGTTTAATTTTAAATAGACAACTTCTTGTTCAGTTACAAAATTCCATTGTTGAAGTCCTGTAGTTGCCATGTTGATAATTCTAAGAAAACCATCAACTGAAGTTTTTTTCATTCTCAGCAATCTCTCTTATCACTTTCTTCCCTATTGGCAGTGATATTTTCTTGATTCAGAACCATATTTTGCATCTAATGGTTCTGTGAGACTAAAGGTGCATCCAAGAGATAATAAGAGGTTTTGTTAACAATAACAACATTTATTTACAAGAAAATATACGAAAATTTCAATCAATTAGAGATATATTATTAGGCATCTCTGCCTTCCACGTCTTACAGCTTTAGTATCCTGCCTGCCACTGACTATTAGGACGAACGCAGCGCCCTCTAGTCAGAATGACTCCGGAAATACGTAATACTCCCCACCTGAACTCACTTGAGTTCACTTACCATTGAATTTCAACTAAATTTACATTCAGGAACCATTTAAAATTACAAGAATAAAAATATAAGTAGCATATTATATCAAATACAAAGCTTCAAAATTATTCAGTGACTTAACATACAAAAACCAATTACACTTTTAACTTCCAAAGAAAATTGTTCAAATATCAAGCATTAAAATATAAGCACAATTAAACTATAATTAATACACAGATAGAACATTAACAGGTTGCAACTCAATTAAACTAACACAATTAAGGATTAATTTCCAAATTATACACAAGTTGTACTGAGCGTCTTATTTGTCCTTTAGGAGTCTGAATAAGAAGAGAACGAACTTTTCCATCTCTTCCTGGATATAGCTCTAAAATTTTTCCCATCATCTACATATTTCTGGGATAACGCTCATCATTAATCAAAACAATATCATTCACTTTAAATGAAACTATTTTACCTGGTTGTGGAGAAATATAAGCTGATCTTGGATTAAGTAAATATTCCTTTCTCCACCTGTTCCAGAAGTGATTCAAAAGTGTTTGCTGATATTTATATTTCTTTACCAAAGAATTCCTACTAACATTTAAATTTTCCTTTTTATGTTTTATTACAGGTAAAGACACCAATCTTTTACCAATAAGAAAATGAGATGGGGTGAGTGGAGAGGGTTCTGAGGGTTCGTTGTACAGATACGTGATAGGCCTGGAATTAACCAGAGCTTCAATTTCCGAAAAAACAGTTTCCAATTCCTTCAAAGAGAGAGAGGATCGTCCAACAATTTTCTTTAAGCAGGTTTTAACCGTCCGTATCTGTCTCTCCCAGAAACCTCCCCACCATGGACTTTTTTCAACTATAAAATTCCAAACTATACCTTTAGAAGCAAACAAATTTTTAACTTGATCATTATCTATCTGATTCCACCATTTTTTCAATTCACTATTTGCTTTTTTAAAAGCTTTGGCGTTATCAGAATATATAGTGGAACATAATCCTCGACGAGAAACAAATCGTCGGAATCCTAACAAAAAGGAATCAGCACTTATGTTAAGAACTACTTCTAAGTGGATAGCTCTTGTCACTGCACAGCTGAATATAAGTAAATAACACTTTGAATTAAAATCACGAACAAAAAATGGTCCGGGAAAATCCACACCGCATACATCAAATGGTGGATGCTCTTGAATTCTATCAGGCGGTAAAGGGGCAACCACCTGCATTCCAGATTTCACTCTGAATCGTCTACAAATCAGACAGTTATTTAACACTTTTTTCACAAATTGACGACCTTTAACAATCCAGAATTGTTCTCGTAAATGTGTTAAAGTTGCATCAACACCTAAATGGCACATTTTAGTATGAGAATCACAGATAAGTAGTTCCACAAATTTATCATTAGATGGAAGAAGCCAAGGATGTTTAGCTCGCATATCGTTACATGAAAACTGTAAACGTCCCTTTAAACAAAGTAAGTTATTATCATCAAGTTCAGCATTCAAATTAAATATGCGTGAACTCTTATCGATAGTTCCTTTCGAAAGAAGTTGGGTAACTTCTGTACTATAATGTTTGAATTGAGTAGCTTTGATCCAAAAACGCAAAGCTTGCTCGAGTTCTGGAGCACATATAGGTCCATTTAATTTTGTAGAATTAGGTTTAGAATTGTGCACAAACCTTTTAATCCAAGCAGTAACACGCAGTAATCTACTTAATTCGCTATAGTCATTAACGTCCAGTAACGACGACATAAGTAAGTTTCCATTAGCTGAACTGGTTACCATGGAAATAACCAGTGCAGTCCGTCGCTCTTTCACTATAACGCGTTCATCACAGATGTCATTAAAATCATGTAGCGATTCTTGAAGAGGCCACGAGTAAAGTGGTTTAGACAACCAAACAGGGCCTGACCACCACAGAGAACTTGTAAGAATCCTCCTAGCCGATTCTCCTCTAGTAGTAAGGTCTGCGGGATTGTCGGAGCCACTGCAATGGTTCCAACACTCTGGTAGAGTCAGCGACTGCACTTGAGCTACTCTGTTGGCGACAAATGGTTTCCATTGTTTAGAAGATCCTTTCAACCAATGAAGGACGTTTTGAGAGTCGCTCCAAAAGAAAATTTGTTTCGCGAAATTAGGAAATAGACCTTGTAAATAATTTCCTAAACGTGCAGCGAGGAGAGCTGCCATTAACTCTAATCTTGCAAGAGTCAAAGTTTTTAAAGGAGCAACTTTACTTTTTGACATTATAAAGCTCACTTTGATTTGGCCATTGTAATTCACGTACCTTAGGAACGCAACAGCCCCATATGCCTTGGGACTGGCGTCACAAAACACATGAAGAGAAACTTCACTTATTTCTACACTTTCAAAAAACCTTCTTTCAATAGATACTGATTCAAGTTCACAAAGTTCAGAACACCAGGTTCTCCATTTATTTTGTAGGTCACTTGGCAAATCTTCATCCCACTGTAGACCACGTTCCCACATCTCTTGCAGAAGAATTTTCACAGTGATTACAAAGGGACTGATCAGTCCACATGGATCAAATATCTTTGAAATAACTCTCAAAACGTGACGCTTGGTGATTCTAGCATCAATGGAATCCCTAACATCTCTTAAATCTAATTTAATTTTATCCTCAATCGGATCCCACTTCAATCCCAAGAAACCTGTTCCTTGCCCGAGGTCAGTATTTTCCTCATATCCGTTTTCATTCCAAAGTTTATACAATTCCGGACAATTAGTTTTTAATTTCCTCAAATGAAATCCCGCTGCTTTTAATATCTCTATTGCCGTAGATGTTAAATGATAAGCATCTTGAACGGTATTGGCTCCATAGCAGAGATCATCAACATAAAGAAAAGAATTTAACATGTCAACATTTTGGATGAAGTTCCTTAAATTTCTTTATGTGAAATTTCAAAACACAAGCCAAGGAAAATGGCGAAGTAGTTAAACCGAATGGGAGACGATTTAAATGGAGAGATTCGGTTGAATGACCTACCTCTTCGGAAAACCACAAAAATTTAAGGTATTTTCTATCTTCCTCCGCAATCTCTATCATAAGAAAAGCTTTCTCTAAATCTCCGCAAAATGCAACTTGATATTCTCGGAATTTAAGAATTATGTCCAATAAATTTGCATAAAGATTTACTCCTGATTCTAGAGACTCATTAAGAGATTTATTATTTTCATTAGCTTTACTGCTACAGTCATAAACAATTCTAACTCGAGTTGTTTCCTTGTCATCCCTAATTACCGCTCTGTGAGGCATATAATATCCTAAATTTTTATCTTCATTAACACATTTTCCCACAATCTGACATTCTAACTGATCCGATATAATTTGTTTATACTGGTCATAAATTTCTTGATTTTTATTTAGTTTGTGCTTTAACGAATCAAAACGCTTTTTCGCAACCTCATAATTAGAATTCAACCCAACTGCAGGTCCCAAGTTTTCCTTCCACATCAATCTACAAACGTACCTTTCCCCATTAAATTCCAGAGAATTTTCAAATTTTTCAATCAATTGCTTGTCCCATTCAGAAAAGTTTTGTTTGTCTGACTGAAATTCTTCTATTTCCCAAAATTTTTTTAAATCGCACAAAATGGAAGAAGAGTCCATGACTAAACATACATTTTCATAATTATTAGTTAATTTATTACTTCCTTCCACTCCCGCTAGTAACCAACCGAAACAAGAATTTATCGCAGTAATGTTTTCGTTTAACTTTACTCTCTCGTCATAAACAATATCCCAAAATGAATCGCATTTCCGTCTGGCAGTCGCCAGAAAATGAATCAGCCAAAGGTAAACCTCTTTCCTTCAACGCATTGCGAATAGATACATCAGGAATTTTCAAGGACAAATTAGATATATATTCCGTTATGACAACTTCTAACTCGTACGATTTCGAACTTTGATCCCTATTGCGCAACGTCAATGAAACGATACCGTATTCCTTCTCACGTGCTATTTTGTTTCCGAAAGCAAAAATAGCTATTCTTTCGTAGCGTATTGGCTTTAATTTTAATTCTTTAACTAATCGAGATGAAATAAAACTTCGATGACTACCATTGTCTAAAATAACATTAGTTAAGACTGAATTTTTATCCGAACAAGCTAAAACTGTACATGTTTGTAAAAAGGGCTTATTTTTGGTACATATATTACTATGAGACACAGAAATATTCTCGGCGCTTTTATTAGATTTAGATTGTGAGTCATTCAAAACAGTTTCGCTTTCCACTTGCTTCTCACAACCTTTCAAAGTAACATTAACGGGTTTATTTTTTCTACACACTGACTCATGATGAAAACTGCTTAAACAATTTTTACACCATATTTTTTCCCTGCATACGCGAGACCTGTGATATTTCTGGAAACAACACCAGCATCTAGCTTCAGTCCTAAGCTTATTTATTTTTTGTTCTACATCCAATTTTTTACAACTTACGGAATCGTGATGACCGTCACAGAATAAACAAGCATTTTTTATTTGTGTATTTAACGCTGAAGCGGTTGATAAATTTTTAGGCTTTGAATAGTTTTTCTGATAAGTTTGACCACTTTGATAATTTTGGGAAAAGGATCGTTTTGTTTCGTAACCTTTTAGGGGGCTCATCACAGTTTCGACAATTTCCCTAGATTCGACTTCATTCCTCAAAAACGTAATAATTTCCGAAACCTCACAATTCACTTCCCTGTTTCGTTTTCGGTGAAAATCTAACACCAAATCTTGTGGTAGCAACTTCAATAATATTGGATTCAATAAATGCCCATATGAACCCTCCGTTACATTTAATGAACGCAAATTTCTTATATTAACTTCTATTTCATCGTATAATTTACGCAAACCCTTAACATTAGACGAACTTCTCACGGGTTCTAAGCTTAATAATTTAGTCATATAAGAATTTATAATAGAATCAGTTCTACCATATCTTTGTTTTAAAAGCTCAAGACATGAGTCATAGTTTTTCTCATTCAATTCAAAACCCGCAACTACGTTATATGCAGGACCAGAAAGAAAAGATTTTAAATATTGGAATTTTTCAATTTTCGTAAGTGAATTGTTTGAACCGATTGCGCTATCAAAACAGTTTAAGAATTCCATAAATTTGCCAGAATCACCAGAGAATCGCGAAATTTCTAACTTTGGTAATTTTAAAGCCGTAACAGTGTTTTCCGAAACACTAGATGTGTTAAGAACTGAAGAAGTCCGCTGAACATTTTCTGCTGCTAATTCTTTAATTTTGCTTTTTAGTTTAATCTTAGCCAACAATATTTTGTCATCGTATTCTTCCGAAGCTTTTAATTCGCTTTTAAATTTTTCCGGATCGTCTATGAGTGCTTCCACCTCTAAATCATGGCTTTTCAAGATCTGCTCTTTCGTTTCTAATAGTTCCAGTAGTTCTGATAATGAACTTACGTCTTCATCAAGCTTCTGCACTCTTTTAACTAGTTTAGTAACACTAGCGCGAACGTTACTTCTTTTTTCAATTATTTTCGAAAGCTTATCCATATTAACTCCGAATTTGTGAGTTCAAAAGGTCTTACCCCCACAGTCCAGTATGCAATGTTACGTATCCAAAAGCGTGCGCAAAGTATCCAAACTTCTCAGAAATATAATCCAGTAATGATGACTAATTGCTTCCGATATTCCACATTCGCGGACAAGATGCACCAATTTTGCATCTAATGGTTCTGTGAGACTAAAGGTGCATCCAAGAGATAATAAGAGGTTTTGTTAACAATAACAACATTTATTTACAAGAAAATATACGAAAATTTCAATCAATTAGAGATATATTATTAGGCATCTCTGCCTTCCACGTCTTACAGCTTTAGTATCCTGCCTGCCACTGACTATTAGGACGAACGCAGCGCCCCCTAGTCAGAATGACTCCGGAAATACGTAATACCATACTACAGATTTTGCTGTCTGTTAGTTAACTAATTATTGAAGCACTGTCATCACAATGGACACCACTTCTGTTATATCATCTTTATTTATTACCACTTCACCACATTCCTTGACAAATTCAATTAATTGGAAAATTTCACTTTCTTAGTGATATCGGAAAAGCTTCAGAGTAGCCGCTGTCATCATAAAGTTTAAATAGCATCTGCTATACACTATTGGCAATATATCATAAAATTGGCAACTAAAGGCATGTTGTTCCTTTAAATTTTGTCTGCTTTCTATCACGTATTGAGGAAATTGGGCCAGAATTATATTAGTTTAGTTATTTTTTGTACTTGCATCTACTTCCTGCATATGCTTAAGGCTTATCAGAGTCCCAAATAAATAACTTCCTGCATATACATAAGGCACATCCAGAGACAGCACTAGACATTTTCTACCTGATGCAATCTCTGCAAATCCTGATTCCACTGCCTAATGCTTCCTTAAATTCTAAAAATTTTGCATCCCAGTGCCTTCCCTAAAGATTTTGCCATCCCTTTTGTTGCTTGGTATATCTCTAAATTCTAAAAATTTTGCTGCCTGATGGGCTACACTGACTCTGGCACAGACCCTAAGCTTACCTGAATAGCAAGTTAGTTATTCTGAATATGCTATTTGGTATTCAATGACTACTATTTAAAAAAAAGTGTTTTAGACATTGCTGTATGAGTCATTTCTCAAGTTGCCATGTGTTGATAGTCATGGGGTAATGAAAACAAAAAATATTAAAAATGCTTTGTGAGGTTGGCATCATGGATTTTTAGTTGGTTAAAATAGCAGTGTTTCATAAAAAAATGTTTCGGTTTGAGATTTATGCCAAATTATTGGTCATACAGATTTATAGTAATAAATAATTGCATTTATTCAATATGGGGGTGTTTTATTTAGTATTGAAGAGAAATCAAAAGTCAGAACCCTCCACATGGTTTATTATGAAAAATATCAACTGCATATTCATGAAGCATTAAGCACACAAAAAAGTTCTAGAAAAGAAGAAAGTTGCTGGTGGTCTTGATTTTAGATCAATCTGGATATTGCAAGTCCAGATTTTGAACTTTGTACGGTATCACATTTCTTACCCTCCCCCCCAAAAGAAATATACCATTATATTAGAAAAACTGCATATCAGAGTTAATTTCTTCTTTCAGCAAATAATATAAACTATTATAAACCAATTACTTGAAAATATTTTAGAAGGGGGGGGGGAGTTTATCAGAAATGGATTTAATTTGCATACTAGTAGATGTTCGTAAAGAATGAGCACATGAAAATTAACTGAAATTAGACACTTTTATTCTGTTACATATTACATGGTAATAAAGCATTAAAAAATTAAAAGCTGTAATTTACATAAAATCAGAAATGAAATTACAATTGCACTTATTTTAATAAATAAAATAAGGAATAGAAAATTTATTTCATGGAAATAAAGCATTAAAATTTACAAGGAATGTAAGAATTACATAATTTTTTTTTTTTTTTTTTCTAAATTCTTCAGATCAAATCTATTCATCCTTCAAAATATAATTCTTTGCCTAATTACAATTGCATTTTACAAGTCCTTCTTGCTTGAACACATTATGGCTTTTGCTGAAAAGAGTAAATATGCATATTTTAATATACAAAAAAGAGATATATATGTTTAAGGCAAAATGCTACTTTTTTATTAAATGCATAATTGAATTTGCAATAAACTGATTTTAAGAAAGATATGATCAAACAGAATTTAATATGTATGTTATCTGTAGATACAGGGAAAAGTGGTTCATTTCTTTTTAATATAAAATAGCATCTCCATACCTATAACTAATATGACTATGACTCTATACCTATGACATAAAGACAGACAATGGAAAAAGGGCTGACAATGGAAATTATAAAGAACAGTAAATGTTAGATAAAACATAATATTTATAGTTTGGTTTGAAATATTTGATTATGGAAGCACTCAAGGAATGGATGTCATTGTGAAGGGAAGGGCTTAAGGGAGGATGGAGGATGCCATTGTGGAGTATTTTCTAAGGGAAACTGATTTGTATATACAAGACACATGGAGAACACCATGAATTTGCCCATGCAGCCAATTCATCCACTGGAATTCGAACCCTGCACTAAACTTCTAGTTTAGTGCAGGTTTAGTTTAGTGTTCAGTGACTTTTCCACTCGGCTGCCAGCTGCCATGATATTTATAGTGTATATATAATTACAGTCAAGTTTAACTCATAAATAGCTCATTGCAAGATGTTAGCAACATTATACAAGCATACTGTACTACTTAAAAAGGTACTGCAAATGTACTACACACTACATTAAGTCTCATACATTTGAAAATAAAAGATTCTGGCAATTTAGAATAATCCACAAAAGATCAGCAAGAAAGTTACTATTTCTAGTGAAACTAGTTCAAAAGCAAAAACCATTTTTCTTTGGGAGGGGATAAAACAGTGGAAAATGGCCAATGATACATTAATGAAAATAAAAGAAATGCTAGAAGACAGTTATAGGCAATTTTAATTGTAAAGTCTGTGTATGGAGGCAAGGTGAAATTTTCAAAATGACCATTAATAACTGCAGTCTTCTAACACTATAATTAAATTAACAATATAATTAATAATTAAATTAATAATTAACAATATAATTAAATGATAATCTATCAAACAAGATACGAGTGATAAATCTGGGGAATCTGCAGAACATAACAGGACATGGTTAACAAAAGAAAAAATAATTGAACACATCTGAGTAATGTATTTCACTGTATTATTTTAATGTGTTCTGTCATTACTTTACATGCATTTCAAAAAACTTTTTTTAGGCAGTGGAAAAAACAGAAAAATGAAGTACACTTTGTAAGTATGTGTAAGAAAAATATGCAAAAGATAAATTATAATTCTAATTAGCAGTAGCTCTTTGATGCTTAATTATAATTTGGTATACCAACTTTGTATTCTAAAATAATCTTTTTCTGCATTGCATCATTTTGAGACTAATCCATGTGAAGAATAAAATGACGTCTTCCACACACATGACAAACATTTATTTAAACTACGAAGACGTTGAACAGCAGAGTAGAAACATGATATTACACAGCGCTTAGCCCTTCTCGCTTACATGCAATACTCACCATTGACTTTGGCTAACTACCTATTAACTAAGTATAAGTGTTACGCAGCAGAGAACTTGCTTATCATGCGCATGCGCTAGGGAAATCAACGGCGGTTGCCAACATACCCCTTTTCGACGTTGATTCTCCTATTCCTGAAAAGTAAAACAAAATACATATTAAACAGTATTCAATCCTATAATTGTACAACAGTTTTAATGTTTAACAGGAGTCAGGGGTTTGGTTAACACATCAGCTCCCATTTCACTGGTAGGTATGTGCTTCATATTTAATTCATCGCGTTCATAGACTTCACGCACAAAATGATGGCGAATGTCTATGTGCTTTGTATGGGAGTGAAACACAGAGTTCTTCATAATTTTCTGAGCTCCTTGATTGTCACAGTATATTGTTGTTGGGTGTTCTATGTTGTAGCCCAGCTCCTTCAGGAAACGACGTAGGTAGACGGTTTCTTTGGCGGCCTCAGACAAAGCCATATATTCCACCTCCGTTGAAGACAGAGCTACACTGTGTTGTTTTCGTGATTCCCAGGTCATGGCTGAACCACTTAATATATATACAAAACCGGTGTAGGAATTTCTATCATCGACATTTGATGCCCAATCTGCATCCACAAAGGCGATGAGTGGTTTTCCTGTTTTCGTATAAATTAGTCCTTGATCTTGTGTTCCCTTTAGATATCGAAGTATTCTTTTCGCAGCATGCCAATGTTCTTTTCCCGGATTGTTGTTAAATTGACTTCAGAAATTCACGGCGTATGTGATATCTGGCCTAGTAGCTACTGAAAGGTACATTAGTGATCCGATCAGATTTCTAAATGGAACATTTTTCATGTCAGCGATTTCGTTTTCGTTTTTAGGACTCATCTCTTTTGACAATTTTTTGCTGTTATCTATAGGTGAAGACACAGATTTAGCATTTTGCATATTATACCGATTTAAAATATCATCAATGTATTTCTTTTGAGAAATTTTAATTGAATTCTCATTTTGGTGAAATTCTATGCCTAAGCAATAATGTAACTTCCCCAAGTCTTTCATTTTGAAAGCAGAAGCTAAACTATTGCGAATTGTTTCATACGTTTGCTTAGAATCGGTAAAAACGATAAGATCGTCTACATAAACGATTATAATAGTTTCACTGTCAGGCGTCTTTTTAATATAAACACAATTATCTGAATTAAGAGATTTAAATTTCATAGATTTCAATTTTTCATCCAACTTTTTGTACCACTGATGTCTTGACTGTTTAAGACCGTATAATGATCTCTTTAAAAGACACACTTTATCTGAATTAGTTTCATCGCGAAAACCTTCGGGAATTTCCATGTAGATTTCTTCATCTAAATTTCCATTTACATAGGCCATTATAAAATCTAATTGGTAACCTTTGAGATTGTGTTCTACTGCGTAGGCTAAAACTGTTCTTATGGAACTTAATCTAGCAACAGGGGAAAAGTTTTCAGTGAAATCGAGACCAGGGATTTGAGCGCACCCTTTAGCAACTAGCCTAGCTTTGTATTTTTCGATAGTGCCGTCGTGATTATATTTTAATTTAAGAACCCATTTGCTACCAATAACTTTCTTGTTTTCAGGTCTGTTTACTAATTCCCAAGCCTTTTCTTGAACAAGCGAGTTACATTCTAACAGCATGGCATTATGCCAATTTTCAGCATATGGTCCATTTAATGCTTCTTGCACCGTAGGATTAATGCTTTCCTCAACAACATTTTGAGTTTGTTCATTTTTATTTACAACTGTATAGTGATATTCCTTTTTAGGCCTTCCTAGCAAACCTGTTTTTAGTTTCTTGGGTCGACCAGGCCCTCTTTTAATCAGGATAGGATGCATTGATTCGCTATCTAAATCACTTCCGCTTTCCAGTTCAGCTTCAGATTTAAGTGGCGACTCGCTACCGTCCAGAGGTGACAATTTTTCACAACATGTTTTATTTATAATTTTTTCCTCTGGAGTGAAAGGCAGATTTATTTCTTGCTTCGAGTCATAACTACAGCAGTTTTCAAACTCATTAATAAATTTTACATCTCTGCTTATTATCACTTTACATGCCTCGGGATCCCAAAGTCTATATGCTTTTGATTCATCAGAATAGACAATAAAAATACATTCTTTAGATCGAATATCAAATTTGCCTATTCCTGGCCTTTTATTTAACGAAAATGCTTTTTGGCCAAAGGTTCTGAAGTGAGAGACAGCAGGTACTCTGCCAAACATCACTTCGTAAGGTGTTTTTATTTTGTGTTTTAAACATCGGGTTGGGCAGCGATTTCGAATGTAAGCAGCCGTATTGACGGCTTCGGCCCAGAATTTCTGAGGCAGATTGGATTGCAATAACAAACATCGCGCCTTTGAAACCAAAGTGCGATTTAATCTTTCGGCGACGCCATTCTGGGCTGGCGTGTAAGGAGTGCTTATTTCGTGTTTTATTCCTGCATTATTAAGAATTTTATTAAAGTCTTTCCCTAAATATTCTAGCCCATTATCGATTCGCAGGATTCTGATTTTAGAGTTAACTTTATTTTCAAAAGATGCTTTAATATTTCTGAAAGCTTCTTTAACCTCATCCTTAGATTTCAGAAAATAAACACGAACATATTGAGATTTATCATCGATAAATGTTGCGAAATAAAATGATCCACCGATTGATTCAGTTCTCATGGGACCACACAAATCAGAATGAATTAGATTCAACAATTCAGTACTTCTATATTCAGATTCTTTGGTAAGAGGGGTTGCGGTTTGTTTACCCTGAATGCATACCTTACAAGTAGAAAGAGAGTCATTTTGAGAAAAAGAAAGACCTCTAACCATGTTATTTATTTGAAGTTTTTTAAGATCGTTTTCATTTAAATGGCCAAATCTTATATGCCACTGATCTATTTCTTTAGCAATTGATACAGATTCAAATATTGGCATGACAAAATAAAGATCATTTATGCGTTTAGCTAAAATTACTGTTTCGTTATTAGAATTGATTATTTGAGCACATTTTTCTTTGAAAATTACTGAAAGATTATTTTCAGTTACTTTAGACACTGAGATTAAATTATTTTTCAAATCAGGTACACACAATACATTTTTTCGTTCGATATTTTCAGTTTTAGAACCTATGCGAAATTTAAATTTAACAGTTCCTTTTCGAATAGCTTTAACAGTTTTATCAGCAGCTAATTTAACATAAGTATCACCTACTTCGTGAATTTCTTGAAACAGTTCCTTGCTGTTACAGATATGCGATGTTGCACCACTATCCAGACAAAAAATGTCTTTAGAATTACTATTAGTGCATGCTACGGCTTTTTCTCGCTCCAAAGAATTCCGAATTTCTGTAGACATCGCAGTTTCACTGAGGTATTTGCTTTTAGTTTCTTTACTTTTCTTCCTACATTCCGATGCTCTATGCCCATAGATATGGTAGAAGTTGCATCTGTAGTTAACTGGATACTGTCTTCGGTTTGCAGACTTATCTGCTTTCGGTTTAGGAACCGGTCGTTGAGTATACTTTCGATCTTTCGAATAGAATGCATGTTGTTGTTCAGAAAACGATGAATCTTTATTTTTGCGAGTGGTAGCTTCTTCCAACAGTTTAATTTTCAGCATTTCTGGAGAAGGCAGTTCATCACGAGATTCGATTGCTATTCGAAAGCTTTCATAAGAGTCCGGTATGCTATATAAAAGCAATATTGTAAGCAAATCATCCGGAATGTTTATTTCCATTTCTTTAAGTTTGTCCACAAGAATGAAAAAATCATTTAGATGAACAGTCATTTGTTTAGAATCACTCATTTTTGTAAAAAGCAATTTTTTTTAGAATTGTGGCCTTTCTAGCTGGTCCCTTCGATTCGTAAATAGAATGCAATTTACGCCACAGTTCGTGAGATGTTACACAATTCTTTACTTGTGGAAGTTCACTGGGTAAGATGGATAGGATTATATCCGCTCGTGCTTTTTGGTCAGTAGTTTTCCATTTAGCAAATTCTTCATCACCAGGTTCTGGTTTTGGAATTTTCCCAGTTATATAGTCCCAATGATCATTTTTAATCAGTATTGCTTCCATTTGCAACTTCCACGTATCAAAGTTGTCCTTGTTTAGCTTTTCAATTGACACTGTATTAGTCGTCACCATTTTCATTTCAGTCGACGCAGCTTGACTTGCCGAAATTTAACAATGGTAGTTGCACTGCACAGTTAAGCGCTATCTGGGCCCATAACCTATGAAGAATAAAATGACGTCTTCCACACACATGACAAACATTTATTTAAACTACGAAGACGTTGAACAGCAGAATAGAAACATGATATTACACAGCGCTTAGCCCTTCTCGCTTACATGCAATACTCACCATTGACTTTGGCTAACTACCTATTAACTAAGTATAAGTGTTACGCAGCAGAGAACTCGCTTATCATGCGCATGTGCTAGGGAAATCAACGGCGGTTGCCAACACCATGTCATATGACTCTTGAATAACACTGGTGACATAACTGGAACTAAAATTCAAACAGCCAATAATAATTTTACAGCAGTACTGATTATTCAATCAGATGCATGGGGAACCAAAACTAACTCATTCTAAATTAAGATTTCATTCTGATCACAACTGTTTTTCCTTTCTATACTTTGACCTAGCTGGATTGCTGCTCTCTTCTTACTGTAAAGCCATTAAAAATGCAAACATTTTGAAACAGGTGCCAAATTGTTTATGGCCTCAATATGTTTACTGAAATAAAAATTATGATTTAATCTACCTTGGCTGCCAATTTCCTATTAATTATGGATAAACTTTCCATGCAAACACATTCTTGTTGTTCACTACAAATTCAAAAGTCTACTTTTATGCTATCTACGTGCCATCAGTATTTCTCTGTATCTTTATGATCAATTTTTCTACAAGATAAATATTTTCAAGTCTTTTTATTATATATATATATATATTGCTACGTTTTACTTCTTCTTTACGTTCGTAAGTACGAGTTCGTGCGAATTTGGAGTGAATAACAACACTTGATGAAGTACCGAAACAGACTTTATTGGCCAGTATTAATCAGGACAGCTCCAAAATCACATCACAGTCGTCAAAGAACTACTATAAACTGACACAATCAGTGACACAGCCTCCAGGTTATCATGCTATAACGGTGGAGACAGCTTCACTGCAAAGCAACCGAGTACAGCTCCTGACTCTGATCAGTTGTTCTCGGAACTCCATGTACTCTCGAGACTCTCCACGCTACAACTCGCGATGCACTTGATACACTAGAGTACAGCTCCTGACTCCTCAGTTCAGTCGTTCCCAGAGCTCAACACACTCTCTCGACGATGCACTAACTGCGATACACTAAGAGGCTCTTTCTTTGCTATCGAAGACCCACTTGGCACTTGCTGACCGACCTGCCTTCCCTTGCCATTTTATGGAAACCCTAAACCTGCTTTGCGGGGAAGCTATCTTACCGCTCTGTACAATTCGTAACAATACATATAAATGCATGTATGTATGTAAGTACATGTGCGTGTGTGTGTCACACAGACATGTATTTGGACTTTGCTTAATGTCAGTATCTTTTGTGTGCAAATTATGAATTAACTTTCAGCATATTTATGCTGAAATCTTGCTATATTACCTGAGAAAATAAGAGAACAGCTGTATAATGCAAAGCACACGCTGTAACCTTGGCGTAAAAAAAAGGATAATGGCAAAAAAGTAGACTACATACTAAGAGATCAGTGAAATAAAAATGCTATTAAGCACCCATTTTTCAGTTTTTGAGCTCAATAAAGACATTATACTGCAAAATTTATGAATGTATAAGTTAACTGAACTCACAGAATACTAAAGCAAAAAATACAGTCTAATAGTTTACAAAAATGAGAGGGAGAAAATTAGAAACCAGGCACTCACCGATTTTTGTAAAGCTTGATTCAAATCTGCAATAAGATCAGTCTCTTCTTCAATACCTACTGACAGTCTCACCAAATTGTCACTTATTCCTAACTGTTCTCTTTGTTCCTTAGGAACAGATGCATGAGTCATCAATGACCTGGGGGAAAAAATCATATTTTTAAAATATACACTTAACTATTCTAACATAAAATGTTTATCAAACAAAAGCTAGGAAACTGCACAGATTATGACAATTTTTTACCTACAAGTTTCTAAATACAGTCAAAAGTCGTTAATCCGGACTCGTCTGGACTTCGGCGATTCCGGATTATCGATTTTTCCGGATTATAGATCATCAGTTTAAATCTCGTAAGATCGCATGCAGAAATACTAAAATTAAAAATATGAAACCGTAATTTATGAAATAAAGAACAATTATGATCTAAAGGGTATCAAAATTTACAAAAAGAAAAAACTTAATATTTATTTGTTTACTTTATTAAACATTTCCTTCAATGTAAGTTGCTTCATTTCATGTGATAATACTTTCTCTTTAATTCTATTAAACAGACATAATTTCTTGTTTAGTTACAAAGTTCCGCTGTTCAAGTTCTATAATTGCTGTGTTGAGAATACCGACTAATTTGTCAATCGAAATGTTTTCGTTTTCAATAACCTCTGGGTCACTTTCTTCACTATCGGAAGCGAATTATAATGACGAGGAACTTGATTTAAATCATATCAAAGACGGAGTACATCGAGATGAAATACTAAACTTAGTACGGAATTATAATCCAGATAAAATAAAAACACCTGCTCTGAAGATAAGGATAGTGTTGACAGATCAACTTCCAATCCGCGGCGTGAAATTGATAAACAGATTTCGGATTTCAAAACATACTTTCGCTTTGTAGATACAAATTACATATTAGTAAATATATATTGGAAATTCTATTTGACATAATCTTTCTAATCTATCATAATCTAATACTGACGTTTCTGCCCCCCCCCCTCTGCCGCAGAGCAGCGTGAAATTGATAAACAGATTTCGGATTTCAAAACATACTTTCGCTTTGTAGTAAATATATATCCGAAATTCTATTTGACATAATCGAAAGTTCAAGCTTACTTTTATAAAATTGCTCTAACAGTCTGCAAAAAATAATAAGCCGGATCCAATTCGAAGATTAAGGAACAACGCAATCTGCAACATTAACTGAATTAGATAACTTTAGCTTAGCGTATAACTCCGTTACACATTAAACGCGCATGCGCACAAACATATTCGCAGCCATAAGGGTCTTACGCGCTCTCGTAAACGCCTGTGCGCATGCGTGAAAGCGACGCATGCGCAGAAAGTTTGTAGCTTTGAGGTCCGGATTATAGATCATTCCGGATTATGGGTGTCCGAATTAACGACTTTTGACTGTACTAAATTCTGAGCAGAATTTAAAAAAAATAAAATAATGTTTTACTTTTCCAGTGTGAGTTCTCTAATTCAAAAAGTTTGCTTTGCTAATACATTAAAGTGCCACTGAATTAGGGATAAACATGGTTATGTAAATTGTGTAGCAATGCATTGCATTTATGCTTACATGAAGTAATTGTAGTAACTGCATATATAGCTAGTACTATGGCTGCTGTTAATATGAGGTAAAGCTTCTGATTTAGACACCTTCAATCGTGAACAAATAGTAGGCACTTGATGCATGGGCCATTCAGTTTCCAAAATTGTCAGAGGACTAGTATTTTCAATGTTGACAGTATCGAGAGTATACTGAGAATATAATATGGATGGTGAGAAAAAAACTAACAGTCAGAAAAATTACAAACATCAGTTAGCCTTGAATGGGCACGATGTGAGGCGGCTCAGGTGTATTATACATAGGCTGAGAAGCCAAACATCAGCTCAAATTACCACCCAACTGAATCGGGGCAGCAGTCACATAGCGAATAAATGGACCGTGCAATGCTTGCTTCACCAAATTGGCTTCAAGAGCTTTTGAGAGTACCATTTCTCAATGCATGCCATCGAACTGCATGTCTCGTCCGGGCAAGAAAACACAGAGAATCGACTTTAGGGGATTAGAAACAAGTAGCATGGAGTGATTGATCAGTCTCGATTCCAACTGCTTAACATATATGGAAGGCTGACAATATGGCATCAGGCTCATGAAGCCATGGATCCTGCATGCCAGGTTGGAAATGTGCAAGGCCATGATGGTTCAATCATGGTCTGGGGTGTTTTCTCCTGGCAATGCTTAGGATCTTTGGTACCTGTACCAACCTTCCTAAACATGATTTGGTACATAGAGTTGCTAAGCGATCATCTCCATTCATTTATGCTGTCCTATTGTTAAACACGGAAATGCAGTATTCTAGCAAGATAGCTGCACCTCTCACACGTTCCGGTTGGCTACTGAATTCATCCAACTTCTCTGTCATAAATCGGCTACCCAGAAGCCTTGATTTAAATCCTACTCAACATCGGTTACAGTAGAGAGAAGAGTACCCTTTGTATTATCGCGAAGTTGTAGTTTCATTTATCACCAAGTTGTTGTTTCATTTATGGTAGCCCAAGTAGTTGAATGTTATGGAAACCCTATGACGTAACCGTTTGCATGATTGCGGTAAATTCGTAAGGGCTTGTGGTGTGTGTGTGTGGATTAGGAAGTACAGTCGAATCCGGTTAATTGGACCACCGGATAATCGGACCAGCCACTTTTTTGGACTGAATCCAAAAGAACCGAAACAAATCCTATGTACATAAGCCTAACATTACTCGCTTATTTCAACCAAAATTCCGTTTAATCGGTCCAAAAAACGTGAGAGCGAATAAGAAACAGAAGCCACAAGTCGCCCGCATACAGCGGATGTACAGGTGGTCCGCGACATATAGGAGGATCTGTAGCTGCGCTCCCCAAGAAGTCAGGAAATTCCTATCAAAAGTCAGGAATTCCTTAAAGTGCATGACAAGAGCAAAACCAGACGAAGGTGAACACGTGCACCATTTTCTTTGACCTTTCTTAAAACAGAGCCACCAGTAGCCGCCAGCGAGGTTATTGGTCCCACTGCGTCTCCGATTTTCGAGGAAATGAACAGTAGAGTGTCCGGCTTCATCTGAAAGGAATTCCCGTCTGTCGATCATGATTTTAAAGTTTACATGAGAAAGCTATCAATTCACCACACTTTTGGGATGATTTTAGTAACAAAAGCTTTGAATGGCAAGCATTTTATCTGGCTCTTGACCTCAACATCTTGACCCTGAAACCACGGTTTCTTCAGACCATTTTAGTCAGTGAACTGTGCGCGTGTCTTGTCTTCCCTGCCAAAATGCCACGGTGGGACTTGACGTTAGCTGAAAAAATTGGTTTCCTGGATAAGATGAAGCAACAACCACAAAACACTAGTCAGCGTCGGTTGGTGGAAATTATTGGATTGGCAAAGACTACAATTTCGCGCTTGATAAAACAAGAGAATGAGCTGCCAGAAGAATGGGCACAATGTAAAGGACGAAGAGTTCCATTTTCCAAAAAATGGAAGCGTGAAGGCAAGGATTCAAACGTCGATGAGGCCCTTAATGAATGGTTTGCCATTGTTACTGGACAAGCTGTGAGAGTAAGCGACCCAATGTTAAAATGCAAAGCTGAAGAACTCGCTAAAACGCTGGGCCACGATGACTTTAAAGCTATGGATGGTTGGTTGTCTCGATGGAAATCTAGACATAACATAAATTTCAAGAAAGAACATGGCGAGAAAGAAAGTGCTGATAGTACAGATGCTGAAGAATGGAAATCAACAAAACTGCCCGAGCTTCTTGAAAATTTTTCAGCAGATGATATCTACATTGTTGATGAAACTGGGCTGCATTATCATGCTACACAGGACGGCTCATTAAGGTACAAATATGTTGCACGCTCTGGCTCCAAAATAGCGATGGATTGCGTAACTGTCTTATGCTGCTCAAAAATGTCAGGAATGGACGAGAGGAAGCTGTTGGTTATACTAAAAAAGCACTAAGCCTCGCTGCTTTAAAAGCCTTAGGATGGACAGTTTACTAGTTCTGTATCGTGCGAACAGAAATGCGTGAATGACCTCTGAACTTTTTAAAGAATGGCTGAAGGATTGGGACAGAGAGCTATAACGCCAGTCGGGAAAATTGCTGCTGCTTCTTCACAATTGTGCAGCACATCCTCATTTAGGTTGCTTGAAGAACATCCAAATGGAATTTCTACCTCCCAGGACCACAACTTTGGTCCAGCCAATGAACATGGGCATCATCAAAAATTTGAAGACCCTTTTATCGTGCAACGTTGGCAAGGTACATCCTTGAAGCAATTGAAGAAAGTTTGCTGACTTCATGGTCAAAAGCCAGCGAAGTCAGTGCAAAGGTACATGTACGATGTAGTTACATTGCTGTCGGCCGCAAATGTAACTGCATCGTACAAGCAGTTACATTTGCGGCCGACAGCTGGCGAAAAGTGAGCAGTGAGACAACTCAGAACAGTTTTTCTCACTGTGGCTTTAAGCACTTGGTTTTGGAGATAGATGTGGACATGCTCATTTAAAGTGAAAATGATGACGGATATGTGGAACTTCAACAGTACAAAATTGCGAAGACTTTTTATCCATCGAAAACGAGCTTCAATGCTACGATGAAAATGAAAATTACGACGCTGCAATCGTTGCTCGAGTTACAGCAAAACACACGACAGCATCGGAAGACCAAGTGATAGTGATGATGATGATGAGTAGATGATGCCACTAATAAGTCGGTGCAAGTGGCAACACAGGATGCGAGGAAATGCATTGAAACTTTGCGTCGGTATTTCATGGAGGAGGGAAATGGAGGCAGTTCTATCGCTGCGTTAAGATACACATTTATAATTATGAATAATTATTTTATGCATAAAAATGAAAAATCACAAAAAAATGAATGACAGAAAAAAATCTTACAAATTTAGCTTTTATTTAATATTCAAGTACAAAGATAATTTTTTGCTGGAGTTGATGATACAATTACAATAACCATATTTTTGTATCATATTTTTATTCATACTTTTGTAGAAGCACTCAAACGACTACCACTTTTGGTTCTAGCATTTCGCATTTCTATGATTAAAATCTTATCAATGACATGCATCGCAGCTTTAGCATCTGCTGTGGTAGGGGTTCATTTTTCATGTGTTGCGTTTCTTCAATATTTTCATCAACATCAGAAGTATCTTCAATGTCAACATTTCTCATCTTAATAATTTGTTTTTATATCTTCAGAGCTAAATCTTTGAATGCAACATCAACATTTGTAAAAACTTCACACCACATTCTAAAATACTGTAATGCCATTTTTTAAGCCTCTTAGTGACAAGCAAATCCTTGTTTTTATCATTTTCCTCATCAACACTCTTTGCTAGACCAGCATGATAAAAACAATACTGGAAAGTTAATAAGTTGCCATGGCCATTTTTAGCAGTAGCATTGCATCAAAAAATGAAGTGGTGTAATCTACATTTATTATACTTCTTCAAAACAAAATTCTGAAATCTTCAAATCTTTAAAACAGGCTATTGTCTATAATGATACTTCACACTTTTGATTATGCTTTGAATCCACAGTTTACAAGTCCAAACATGCGACAAAAAAACAAAGGAGTAAATCAAGACTATAAGGTGCTATGGGAGTGGACGAAAATTCTTCATCCAACTTTCATAGCTCTTCTTCAAACAGTTCTCCATTAGCTTTATAGGAAATAGAATTTTAACATTGGCTTTTAAGATTTTTTCAGTCACCAAAAGCCTGCAACACTCATTGCCAATCATGTTGGCCCACACAAGAACAGCGATTTGCACTTTTGACAATTTTACACCAATGAATCTTTAAATTTTAATATCTGGCTTGGTATTACCTTGTAGAACCTTCCAGTTTCATCAGTGTTGAAATCCTTTCCTCTGTAATAGTGAGAAATTTCATCACTTTTTTTTTAATTTATTTATTTCTTACATCAAATTTTCAAACACTCTCTTATTCTTTTTCCTAGAGAAATGTTGCTTCATTTCTTGCAAACAACCATTTGTAGCAGTCTGATGTTCAACTGTATACGCCGCTAGACCACGTCATGCTGCGTTTGTGTTAAAAATGCTAGTGCTGCAGTGAACTCGCCCCTTTCACCCTTAGCTCGAGCGCAGAATGTACGAATTTTAGTTTGTTGGTTTGTGCATTAGCATTGAAGGCGTAAAGAGTAAGTTTCCTCAGGCTCAGTTTTCATTAAAGAATCATAAGTCAAAAAATTAACTACGAAATCTTTATTTAATAAAATAGGATAATTTTGCTTAACTTAAGCATAACAAAAAGTAATCATCTTCACAGACATTAAAACACTGAATTATCGAAAAGGAGATAACATACATAGAATCATCATCAGTCCTAAATATCATCAGGCTTACCTATTTAGGCAATAAGAAAAAACAGAAACAGGAACATACTTTGACACAGTACCTGAAAAAAGAAAGTACTAACTCAATTAGACCTTTGGCCCAAGTACAAGTAGCTAAGGTGAGAATCAAATACACTGCATTGCACACGAACTTTACTTTCTCTCGCCAATATATATCTTGGCGCACGTTCGTTTCGTATGCCTTTTGAGTTTCATTATGCAAAATACCTAAATTTATGCTAAGAAGTTTTCTGTTATGTTATTTCGTTGTGTTATGTTAATTGTGTTAAAATATGGTGTGTGAAAATAAAGTTATGTTTAACGAAATGGAATCATGACTTTGAAGGATATACACCGAGCTATAAGCACCATAAAATGGTGACCCGGCTACTTGCGTAAAGCTGCATTCTGGTTGTTTGTTCAAGAGCTTGGTTCCAGGACTTTCGTATTTTTTCCCTTTAGCTACTATCATGGAGGAGTCTGCTGCTGTTAAGATACCAATTTACAATCCTATTGACCTGGCATTGCAGTTTTCTATGTGCGAATCAACTTTTGCTTTAGCCGCATCTAAACCTGTTACGGAGCCGAAGATGAAATTCAACTACTGTGTTGCTCATTTGCCGCCGGTATGGTGTATTTAATTATGGCAAAGCACACTAGGGCTATCTGCCTAAGGGAAGGGATGCCTTCGTGGAGGACTTTCTAAGGGAAAATGGCTCATATACCCGTTACACATGGGGAAAACCATGAAAACACCTTTAAAGTTCAATAATGGCTCATAACAACCCAAAATGGACTGAAATTCTGTTGGGTATCAGATCTGCCATTAAGAAAGATATAAATACTACTTCTGTGGAACTGGTCTACGGTACCACACTTAGATTACCCTCAGATGTGCTGAATGCTACTAATTTTGTATCTCCTTCCGAATCTTATGTGTCATAACTTCGATCAATCATGCATTTAGTTAGACCTATTCCAACCTCTAGGCATTTTCAATCATCAATTAATGTACACCTGACACTTCAAACCTGTTCTCATGTATTTCTGCACAACGATTCTGTTAAACTGCTCTAACTCCACCTTACACTGGTCCTCATGCCGTGGTTAAACGTATGGACAATTTTATTATTGAGGTAAATAACAAAAAGATGACAGTTTCAATCGATCGTTTAAAACCAGCATATATGTGTCAGAACGTATAGATTCACCTGTAATTCTTCAGCTTCCACAGGAAGTCTACGAAGACTCAAAAATTGCTCCAAAACAAGTAGTTACGTGCAATGGACGTCGTGTTCATTTTCCATAAAAACTAATCACTGTAATATAATTGTAAATTTCTACTGTGGTTTGCTGCAAAAGTCATAGTGTATAAATACTTGATTAATTTTTTTTTCTTTTATGTGTATTGGAAGTTATATAAAATCCTTATTAACTTTTTATTATTTCTGTTTAACTAAGTTATGCATTGTATGGGTATATATATTTCAATCAGAATTTAAGTGCATTACTACTATTTATATATATTGTGTATTTCTTTACTTTTAAGTATAACTTTTATGTGAAAGTGTATATCTTGCCTGGAAATTTACAGCCAACCCCTTTCGTGTCGTGACTGTGTCACTGAAGGGATACTCTGTGGCAGTCTGATGTTTGGTTGCATGAGCTGCTAGACCACGTCATGCCGTGTTTGTAAAAACTGCTAACGCTGCAGTGAATTCACCCACTTCGCCCTTAGTTCGAATATAGGATGTACGAATTTTAGTTTAGTAGTTTTCTGTTATTTATTTTGTTGTGTTATGTTAATAGTGTTAAAATATGGTGTGTCAAAATAAAGTTATGTTTAACGAAATGGAATCATAACTTTGAAGGATATACACCGAGCCATAACCACCCTGCACCATACATTTAAACACATAAATTATGCAACTAACCAACTGAGCACAAAAATTCAGTCTCGCTAAAATGTTAGCCAAATCATTAGCTTTTGCCTGAAGCATTTGTTCATATATTAACATAATGAGATTTCTACATGTGGTGAATCATTTCAGCAATATTTCTTTAAAATCTTTATGCTTTCCTTTCTTGACTTTTTCCTCATACCCAGATTTTTTAATTCCTTATACGAAGTAAAAAGAAAGTACTACAATCTTGGAAAATTTCAGGTATCATATTTCAACAAAAATATTCATTTTGACTGCTATTGAATGCAATTTAACAATGTTTTTGCATACATCTTACGTAAGAACAGAATAAAGGACTCTTTTCCCCAAACAAATTACAAAAATAATTTAAAATGGATTCAAAAAGAGATTTTTTCATGGCATCTGTACATACATATGTATCTTGCATAACTCAAAAATGAGTAGCCTCAGAACGTTAAAATTGTGTACATAGGACTGCTAAAACATGTAGATATGCACCTCTTATTTTGGTTGCAATTGGCTGCACCAGAAGTATATAAATATATGTATATAATATGTCCACTCTGTTACTCGGCTGAGCTACTTAGCAGAATAGTGGATTTGTTGCCAATCTAGAGAAACAAAGCTTCATAACAACAAAGTAACCTCTTCTTTTATTATTGCAAATTAAATTTAATTTATTCTGGAATTATCCTTCAAGTTATTAAATTATCTCACATATTGACTCAGCATAGCATCCACAACAAATTCAGTCAGTTTCTAAGTCTTCGGTGTCTTTTTGCCGAGTGAGACCAAAAGTAAACTTTCAGTTTCGTGCAACGAAAAATCTATTTTCTTGTGTGCTGGCCAAATTGCTTGTTTTGATGAAGAAACTGTAATTGTATGTCTAAAAAAATTGTTTTTAATTGTTTTAACTGTATTTGGTGTTTTATGTTTTTATATATCTTTCAATTTTTAATATAGATATTTTGAGTTATGTATTTTTGCCTTGTTGCAAAGTGAGAACCGAATTAATTGAATAAGAAATATACCTCTAATGAATTTCAAGGAAATAAGTTTAAATGAAAAGCAGGAAAAAATGTGTACAATTTAATATTCCATACAAGGAAGTTATGTGGTGTACGCATAAAATTTTTTCTATAGGCAGCTCATCTTATTTTCAAAGCAGAAAGCTTTGTGTTTCCAATGAACCATACGGAAAAATTTTCGAGTCAGAAAATTTTCTTCAATACAAAAACTAGGTCAAGTCAAACAATATGTAAAGTTTTGCCCATCTGGAAAAGATCAAAAAAGATAATTTCATCACAATTTTGTCCTATCTGATGTCCAATGAGAAAAATGATCAGTTTGCCTAAAATACATTTTTGCTGCAAAGCAAAGATGAAGTCTTTATGAAGATTATTTTAATTTTGCAAAAAGACTTAAATAATGAAACCCCCTCAGTCTAAGAGCATGGAAAACAGCATCTCAGAACAGAGTTCTGACTTACACCACTAACATGAAAGGCATCGAGGCATCTGCATAAGTTCATTATCTCAGTGGTCACTGAATGACACAATGTGGTATTTTGTGTATTCTGATTTTCCCAAAACTGTATACCTGCTCTACATAGCTATTGTTTACAGCATAGAGAAAAATGGGAGGTGAGTATAAAAGAAGAATAACAAACAAAAAGTATTTTCCACTGTTTCAGTAGCCTACAGAATGATTTCAAAGGTAATTTCAGTTTAAATTTGCTGAAATTCCAGAAAAAATTATGAAAAACACAGATAAAAGAATTTTTCGCTCAGAGGAACTGATGATCTATGTTACACTCAATTTCTATACATACAGAGATTCTCTACAGCAGTGTTGTAGCTACAGAGGGTGGTCTACTCTGGAGGGCAGCATTTTTCATATGAAAAATTATTTTATAGGAGTTAGTCATAAGATCATTGAAACAGGTGAAGAATAATGTGATTTTAAATTGCATACTGAATTCAATCGAGGGAGGAAAAAGTTTTTACTCAAAGTAACATATTCAAAGAAATTACAAGGTTTCAACAACTACATATTCTTGTTGTACCTTTTTTATGCCATTGAAACTTTTGAATGAAAATTCTGGATATCAGCTAAATTATGATCATGGTGACAGTAACAAGGAAGAACTCCTCATTAAGAAAGAAGTACATCAGGAGTTTTATTTTCATTATTGTTAGGGAAAATGAGACAGGTTAGGTTATTTAATTACGGCAAAGCCTCGAGACTTATCTGCCTAAGGGAAGGGATGCCTTCGTGGAGGACTTTCTAAGGAAAACTGACTCATATACATGTTACACATGGAGAAAACCACGAAAACAACCATGCAGCCAGCCCGTTTGCAGGATTCGAACCTCGGACCGAACTACCAGTGTTCAGCGACTTAACCGTTCGGCCGCTGGTGGGGCCAAATGAGACAGGAATGTAAAAAAGCAGTCCATTTGAATTTTTGCAGTTTATTCTAAAATACACACTAAAGTTGCAACTATTATAATACTACTGAAAACTTTTAAGAAAAGAAACTGAGCATGACTTAAAAGTCTATCTGTTGTATCCAGGGATTCATTAATAAACAGGTTGCGCTATGTGGGGGTTTGAGTATAATTTAATTACCAGTTGGTAAACAGGTTTTTAAATTTAATCAAAATTCAGTTATAGGATTTGATTGTAATTTAATTGCCAGTTAATAAATTGGTTTTTAAATTTAATTTAGATTTAATTATTTAAAACCAGAAACACAAAACTAACTTTTAAATTTAATTGAGACTTGTTTAATTAAAGTAAACCTAATAACTTAATTATGTTAAAACAAAAGTGTAAGTATTTAAAAGAGCTTGAGGGTGATTCTGCAAACATGTTTTTGCATGTATGCAGCTTATCAATTTATACAACTGCATATGTTTAAAAATTTAAAGTCAAATGCAGTTGAAATTATATAACACATACCTTAAAACCTGAAACACTTTCTGGAATTCTCAGAATTATTAATACTACACACACAAAAAAAAAGGGGGGGAAAGAAAGAAAGACTACTTACGGTATTTCTGCAAGGCTTTCAACTGAACCAAGACTCTCTGCCAAAAGGAAAACTTTAAGATTTCCAACAAAAATCTTAGCTTCTTTCAAACTACCTTTTAAATAAAATGAAACCATTCCACTAAATCCTGTACACTGTTTCTTTGCAAGTTCATATTGAGGATAACTTTTAAGGCCTATATATATGAAAACAAGTGAATGTATAATCTCAACACATAATCACAATTCAAAAGCAATAAATGAAAAGTACTTTTGCACAGTTATAATTTAAAAATGCACAATAGCTACACTATTTACGTTAAAATACATACAGCATAATAGAGTAATAAAAATATGACAAGTCTCCACTTTATAAAATCTTCCAAGTATTAGTAATACTAACCAATCCAGGTCAATATTAGATAGATTTAAATTCGCCTTTCAAATTTTAATTCTTAAACCTGGGTTCAAATCTACAGCAATAAAACAGATTTTGCTAAATGCCTGCATTCGGAGATGGGAGATAGTTATGAAGATGTTGATCTACAGCTAAGAAAATGTTGATCAAAAATGAAAGTTTGCATCTAGAAGCAATTTTTTCAAAATTTGTTTCATTAAGTATCAAAATATTTTTTATTTTACACACATATATTAATTTATTGAATGGATTATTAATACCAGAATTTTCCTGTTTACATCATCAGTTAGAGCAGGAAAAAAAAACAGCAGAGAAAAAATCTTTTAAGAGATGTTTATTCTAAGTCTTTAACTTGGAAAATTTATTAAAAACTGCTCAGTATTTTTGACCATTTCGCATCCTTTATTTTAAAATTTGAACATTTAAAAAATAATCAGTAATAATTTTTGGTACTTATGTATTACCCATTGACTGTGAAACTGTTGCCAAGGCATGCAATTTAGCGCTAGTTATAGGTAAGCATGATGTAACACATTCATAACATTTGCACTTTCATTTCATGAACTTTGACAGATTCACAATAAATCACGTTTTGTTTTTATGAAAAAAAATATAAATTTATTGTTACAGCTGTACTATTTATCTTCTTGCTTTTCGTAAAAAATGATTAAATCTTGTATCCTACCTTTTACGGAACAGTAAGCAGTGGACTATTTTCAAAGTTAACGGGATTCTACATAAAAAAATAAGTGTATTAATAAACATGATATGGTCAGCTGAATATGGCCAAAGACACTGCTGTTATTGTTGCTGCTTATGCTCACTTGTCTTACGTAGCTAGCCCAAGTGCATGAAATTCCTCCTGGCAAGGAGTGTTAGGTTACGTCTGCCATTGGCAAAAGCCTTGAGCACTATTCAGGTGACAGTGCGATTTAGCTCAGTTCCACCTCCAATTTTCATGGACAGCATCCCGGGAAGGGCTCTGAGGGCTCCCACCCCTCTCCCCTTCCACCAAGCCACACTAGTGGACTTTTGACTGGTCGCATATTTAGAATGCACCATGGTGCACTGACACTATACATTAACAAACATCCATGCCTTCTCCAGGATTCGAACCCAGGCCCTTCGGCATGGCAGTCAGCGATGCTAGCCACTCAATCAGTTGGGATACAGATTGAAACAATTACCACTAACAGATTGAAACAATTACCTATGTGCTCCTAACTTCCTAAATAGAGTCCTGTAAAATTTGAGTGTGCAACATAGTAATAGAAATCAACAAAAGCCTTTTTACGAAGCACAGAAACAAAGCAGGTTGAGTAGTAATTGTTTCTTGGATGCAAAAGCATCATTTTATTGAGTATTCAGCAGAAATAACTGGCCCAACTTTAACGAGATCTCAGCTAACATTAATGATTTAATGGTAGCCAACTTTCACTGTTGATGGGATAATACGCAAGTACATAATTTAAAAAAAAAAAAAAGAGTCTGAGTATTATGAGAGATGACATTCTGATTCATGGTGAGATGGAGGAAACATAGCAATAAAACTTGGAGCAACTGGTTCAAGAAATTCAAAATGACAAAATATAAATTAAATGCTAAAATGAGTGTGTAAGATAGGCATCTAAGGAAATTATTTGGAGAGCAAATGTAACACCTCAATACATCAACAAGTAAAAACTACTTAAAGCATTTTTTTTTTTTTGAGAACATAAAACATAGAATAAAAATTAAAGAATTTTTTTTAGAAATGTTTAAATTGAAATATAAATATTTTATATTCGAAAATTTATGAGCAAGTCTATAAATTTAATATACAGGTAAATGAATAAATACAATATAAAAAATTTCTCATAATGTAAACTGGATAAGAATTGGGGAATGAGATACAAGAGAATAATAACCATTCGCAAACGAATGCCAGCATTTTCGCAGTTAAAAAAATTATTTTCACACATACGTTACAAGTGGAGCTGCACCATTATATTCATGCTTTAAATATATACAGTCAAAAGTCGTTAATCCGGAATGATCTAAAATCCAGACCTCAAAGCTACAAACTTTCTGTGCATGCGTCAACGCATAATGCATCCACGCATGCATGCAATACTTTTACGCATGCGCATACGCATGTGCGTTTAATGTATAACGGACGGTATACAGTGGTGGCTAAAATTGTGGACACTTTTGGAAATTTTTATGTTTTTGAACTTTGTATGCTTATAGAAAACGTTATGTTTAACAAAATGCAAACTTGTACATATCATTTTAAAGAGAATTTATTACTGAATTCAATACAAAACACAAAATTCAATTATTTGCAATACAAAAAGAGTTAAACGATAATAGTTATCGATATACATTAGATAGTGATGATTGCAGTGAGTTATCAGTACTTAGTAGGGTACCCTTAATTTTTTATTACAGCTTCACATCAACGTTTCATTGAGCTGACAAGAGTTTTAAGCTCTTCTTTCGCTATTACATGATGCCAGGAAACAATTATAGCCTCAATTAGTTCCCTTTCATTTGATGGGCGCCTCATTCGGATAAGAGCCGAATGAGGCGCCCATCAAACGGTGCCACAAATTTTCAATAGGATTGATGTCAGGACTGTTTCCTGGCCATAACAACAATTTAATGCTCTTTGTATGAAACCACTCTTTCGATATTTTGGCCGTGTAGCAAGGAGCAGAATCCTGCTGAAAAATAAACGAAGCATTGTTGGGAAAGAGATCTCAGATGGAAGGTAGAAGTTTTGGTTCAAGAATAGTGTCAATGTATTTTCTGGCATTCAGTGTCCCATCGATGACATGAAGGCGACCAATACCATATGCTGACATGCATGACCAAATCATAACACTAACTGGGTTCTTCACAGTTGCTTGAATGCAGTGAGGATGTAGCTCTTCTCCTATTCTAAGTCTTACATATTTTAGCCCACTACCGAATAACGATATCTTAGTTTCATAACTCCATATAACTTATGACCACTGATCATCTGTCCAATTAATGTGTTCCTTTGCCCACTGTAGTCTTTTTTTTTTTTTTTCGCTGCTGAAAATTGAAAATTAAGATAATGGTTTTTTCATGGAATTCTACCTCTCAGTCCAACATCTGTTAATCTTCTCCTGATTGTTCTTGAACTGACAGAAACACCAGCATCACTCAGATCACTTCTGATGGGCGCTGATGACATTTTCCTATCTTGGAGACATAGTCTTTTTATTCTTCTGTCATCAATAGATGTGGTGCACCTTTTTCAGCCTTTTCCTTCTTTGTTTTTTTATTGAATTTGTCTCCTGATATCGTAAACAAAACTTTCGGACTCCAGATGTAGTCACTAAACCACCCACCTGTCTTGCAATTTCAACACAGGAAAGACCACTTTCTCGTATCACAATAATATTACATCTCTTTCTAGGTGTCCAATCTACTCTTTTATTTGATGTCATTGCTTCTTGACTAAATATTAAAAATTTTACAAAAATTCCTACTTGTAATTGCAGTATATAAGAAAAAGGTTCTCCTTCTACAGAACAAAGCAAAATAATGAATTGTTTCAAGTGTAAACATGATGTCAGCTTCTACTGGCAGTTACTAACATTTGATTGGTTCTCAGAACAAGAACAGTGATTGGCCAGGAAAGCTAGACATTACTAACCACTTCATAACTGTGTTTTTTATTTATATTAAAGTACATATAACTTTTTTTTTGTATTGCAAATAATTGAATTTTGTGTTTTGCATTGAATTCAGTAATAAATTTTCTTTAAAATGATATATACAAGTTTGCATTTTGCGAAACGTAACATTTTCTATAAGCATACAAAGTTCAAAAACACAAAAATTTCCAAAAGTGTCCACAATTTTGGCCACCACTGTAAGCTAAGCTAAAATTATCTAATTACAGTCAAAAGTCGTTAATTCGGACACCCATAATACGGACCTCAAAGCTACAAACTTTCTGCGCATGCGTCGCTTTGACGCATACGTGTAAGACCTTTATGGCTGCGAATATGTGTGTGCACATGCACATAATACGTTTACGCATGCACATTTAACGTATAATGGACGGTATAAGCTAAGCTAAAATTATCTAATTCAGTTAATGTTGCAGATTGCGTTGTTCCTTAATCTTCGAATTAGATCCGGCTTATTAATTTTTGCAGACTGTTAGAGCAATTTTATAACAGTAAGCTTGAACTTTCGATTATGCCAAATAGAATTTTCAATATATGTTTACTAATATGTAAAGGAGCTACAAAGCGAAAGTATGTTTCGAAGTCCATTAAACAAAAAGTGGGATTCCTGCAAAAAATGGATAAATGCATATCCTTTGTTTCTCTAACCATTCCAAAATCTGTTTATCAATTTTACACTGCTCTGCGGGGGGGGGGGGGACGTCGTGGCGCGCAATGAATTGGAAGTTGATCTGTCAACACTATCCTTATCTTCAGGGCAGATGTTTTTATTTTATTTAGTTTATAATTCCTTACTAAATGTAGTATTTCATATCGATGTACTCCGTCTTTGATATGATTTAAATCAATCTTTGATATGATTTAAATCAAATTCCTCGTCATTATAATTCGCTTTCGATAGTGAAGAAAGTGACACAGAGGTTATTGAAAACGAAAAAATTTTGATTGACAAATTAGTCGGTATTCTCGACACAGACACAGCAATTATAGGACTTCAACAGCGAAGTTTTGTAACTGAACAGGAAATTATGTCTGTTTATAGAATTAAAGAGAAAGTATTATCACATAAAACTAAGCAACTTAAACAACTTACATTGAAAGAAATGTTTAATAAAGTAAACAAATAAATATTAAGCTTTTTTTGTAAATTTTGATACCCTTTAGATCATAATTGCTCTTTCTTTCATAAATTACGTTTTCATATTTTTAATTTTATAATTTCTGCATGCCATCTTACCAGATTTAAACTGATGATCTATAATCTGGAAAAATCGATAATCCAGAATCGCCGAAGTCCCGATGAGTTCGGATTAACGACTTTTGACTGTATGTATAAAAAATAATAGCTGATACCTGGATAGATAACCTTCTCAACAGCTGGGTGTTTTTCTAAAAATTCAGCTATAGCCATTGCATTTTGCATGTGTCTTTCCATTCGCAGGTGAAGTGTTTTTAATCCCCTGTTCACCAAGAAACAATCAAAAGGTGAAGGCACAGTTCCTAGAGCTTAAAAATATAATAAATTTAACATTTTTATAGTTGTCAGAGGTTTAGAAAAAAATATTCAACATATGTGACAAAGTAAAAAATATATAAAGAAATCTCAACATTGATCTATCTCAATAAAAACATTTACAATTTATTTTAAATACTTTTTTTTTTTTTTTTTCATTTCATGCTTAGAAATACATTTCATGATTAAGCAATTACTTAAATATTTATTACAACCTGAACACACACATACACAGACACACCTAAAAAAAAAAAAAAAAAAAAAAATCAAAATACTTCATGTTCATCATGCCAGAATCTCACTGTAATATTTGTACATAGTTTAATTTGGCACATACATTTGTTACTTTATAATGTTCTGATTTGAAAGCACACTATTTATTTTAAATACAGTGGAATACTATTAAATACATCAATCATGATATTTCTTACAATCAAATAAAAACACAAATTAATAAATTACAGTCTGCAAATTATGCCCATATACTTCATTGCACTTACTCAAATCAACTTTTTTAACATGCAAAGTTATTGATTACTTATTGTTATTCTCTTACAAGTTAAATCATCAAATTCCTGTGTGCAACAGATACTTAAGATTATCAAGCATTACTCATTCTACTATTTTTTTTATTTAAATACTATTTAAACCATTGCAAAAACATACATAAACATACACAATGTTATGTAATAAGATCTTTGTACCTTGCAAAGCTAACAATTGTGTTTTCATCTTTAAAACATTTTTTAGATCTTTTTTCAATTCAAATTCCTTCGTACAGTGATCTGTATTTTCATTAGTCCTTCACATGAGGGTATACTGAGAAGATGTTCAATATGAAAATATGAATTAAGTTTTCTGCATTTCCAATTTTCGCTTACAAATTGCATTTATCATCAATAAAATTTTCAGCATTCTAAAATTTAATAAAATGCACATCTATGATTTCAACAAATATCTATTACTCAAAACAAAAACTGACAGCAACAGAAGTAATTAAACTCATGTGCAGATGATTAAAAATTATGCTATTTTAATTATTTGGTAAAAAAAAAAAAATAAGCATTGATAATAAAAGTTAAAACCCCATAAATGAACTATTTACCAATATAAAAACCAAAATTTCAAAACAAAATATAATGAAAAGCTACTTTTACCATTAAACCTAAATTACTTCCTTTGATTTTACATATCAGTGTCTAAAATTAAAAGTATATGAGAAAATTCTAGTCACTGCCACCTCATAAAAAATGACTTTGCATTATAAAATACAAACAATTAGTGTTACATAACAGATATTAAATTCAAGAAATGTTTTCACAAAATTTAAAAGTGACATACGGCCAGTATAGGATAACGAAAAAATTACAAATAACTTTTTAATACTGCCTACCACTTTAAATTTTAATATTTATCCTAATATCTAATACACTGACTGAAAGTGAAGATCAATGCTTTAAATTGCACAATGAAAAGCAGATCAGTGACCACAGAAACTGCTTATAAAGGGAAAAGATTGAATCTTTGAAACAAAAAGATGGTTCTTTTCAGTTCTTAATGAGGAAACGTAAACACACTCATTAGTTTTCTGACTAAACATAGTTCTGGATATCTTTCCATCCATAACCTTAGTGCAAACAAAGCTCCAAGTTTAGACCAATACAATGCTTATGAACATTCCTGATAAAATGATTGGCACACTAAGTATAAGTAGCCCTTTTTAATGCATGTCTAATGTCTCTATAACTAATGTTTCCATCAGGCTTGGAAGAAAGCAAATATATTTGTCATTCAAAAACAAGGCAAGAATCCCGAGAATACAGGAAGCTATAAGCCAATTAGTCTACTTTCATCTGTGGTAAAATCTATGAAAAGATCACACTGAACAGACCAGAGAAACATATGTATAACCAAATTGGCTTCCAAAAAGGATTATAAACAATGATGCAAGTTTGTGCACATAGTTAAATTTATTAATGCTGATATTCACAACAAACAAAGTGTTACTCTCCTTATACTAAAAGTGGCGAAAGTTTTAGACAGTGTTTCGCATAAGATTTATGAAGCTAATTCAGCTTCATCTCAAAAGATAGCTGATTATCATTATCTATTCATTTATACTTAATAGATTACTCCCTCTCATACAATGAAACTAACTCACTTGATAGCACACAATTCATAGCAGCGTGATACAATCGTTAATTCTTGAACTTATTTAAGAATCCTTGTCTATGACATTCCAGACATGCAGATGACACCACATTTTAATCTAAATGTTGAAGACCTAGTCATGCAGTAGAAAGGATACACGATAAAATGTCTGAAGCTGAAGCATGGGGTAAAAGAATGAAGATTAAATCAATCCAAAATAATCAAAAGTATTCATAATTTATAAATACAAGCAAAAAGATACTATTACAGTAAGTGTCTCAATTTTTGACAAAAAAAAAAAGGTAATTTCGTTAAGTTGGGCAAAGTACTTCAGAGTAATGCTTATTAACAATTTCTTCCAGCAGAAGCATTAAGAAGATTGCTGCTATGCTAAAGCATTTAGTGTAATTTTAAAGCTCAAGCCTGTTCTTGCCAATAACTTCAAATTAGATCATAACTGCAAGAGGTATCTTTACATCTCCTTAATTAGGCCTCATTAATGAGACATCATTAATTAGGCCAATAATTATGTATGCTTCTCCTGCCCGAGCAAATTTTCTTGATAGGTTCATTCTCACTCTTCGAAAAAATTTCATTAGGATTATTACTGTCATATCAAACTACATTAGACAAATGCCTGAAAGTGCCTGCTATTTGTAAACATATTAATAGTGAAATTGAAAATTTCTAGAATAAAAAATAGTCAAGTAACTTGTCCATCTTTGCAAAAAATTTGGACTATGTAATTTCAGAAGGTTTACAATACAGCTTGCACCCTGCTAAACTCTATTCTGAGACAAAAAAAAAAAAAAAAAAAAAAAAATCTCCTAGTATTTTATGCTATCATGATAAGTTTTATTATGCTACGTTTTAGAGCAAATTTTTCATCAAAGTTTCTGTGTTTCATTATGCACAGGTTCTTATGTAATTATTCTAATCACATTTCTTTGCACTGATCAAGTAATACTGTATTTAGTGACTTTTGTTCAACTTAACTAGCAGCATTGTCTATATATAAAACTGTACTGTACAATTTGTTATGAAATTTCTGTTCTTTCACACACTGGGAACTCTGGCATTCTGGACAGCTTTCCTGTAGATGTTTTATATTTACAAAGCTCTCACCCACAGCTCAGAATTCTACAAAGTTAGGCCAGCCCACTGAGGCTCTAAATTTAGAAAGCTAGAAAATGGCAAAAAGGCAATCTAAGAAACAACCTTAAGTATGCAAGTCCAAGTCAATATATTGACTATCAATAATAGTAATTTTCGTCTAAATCAGGATCATGCATTTGAAAGAAGTATTAATTGATGCAGTTAAAACATTTTTAGAACTTCAATGTAGCCATATGAAGAACGATACTTTTAGAAACGAAAAATGATATTTTTAAATCACATCAATTGAATTAAATACCTCAAAACTTGATAGAAGAATATGGATTGAAGAAAGGTGATTAGTAACCTGAAAAAGAAGAGATGAAAAATAAATAAGTAAACAAAATCATTACTGTAGTGGGTGAAAAGAATTGGTACCAATAACTGAATTCTCTGACATTGCAAATTCGTTTAAAGTCTTACATACAAACAAGCCATTAAGCTGTCAAATAAGATATGTATTAAAGAAAAACTGCTTTAAAAACATAAATATATCACCACAGCAATAAGTCTGTGAAATTTTAAAAAGTGAGGATACAGCATCTATAGTTTCTCTGCACATTTCTATTGAAACACCAGAAAACATAACTTCATAATAACAGATGAGCCTTGGTTCTGTCTTTACAATTCAAGCCAAGTTCAGTACATCAGTTATGACTAAAATAGGAAAGGTTTATTTGTTCAGACTTCAGATACACATTCTAAAAGTGCTGTGGTTTCAATAAATATTCATCTGAAGAGAGTAACTAACCTTTGTTCTTCTCATGAGAGACAAATATACTCAGAATCAGGCTCGGCTCCAACATTTTCAGTTAACTAAGCAATCAGCATAGTTGGTACCCATAAAAATTGAATAAAGCATCAAAAGTACCTTTTTTTTATTAACCTGCAAGTGTCAGATTCATTTGCAAATAAGAGCAGAGGGTTCAAAATAGAGAACCAAGAAACTAGTTTTATACAACAAGTGATAAAATTGCTAATTGGTGATAAAACTGTTATTCAGTTATGGCAAAGTATACTAAAGTTATTTCCCTATAAAGAACTATGTGGATGACTCCAAAGGAAAGTAATAGTTCATAGTTACCTATGCAGAAGGAAAAATCACAGCAACCTATTTCTGCCAGTTATATGGCAGAATTTGCAGAAGTTACCAGTGCATCATGATTTTATCCCTTGGTCAGTCAATAAAATTGTTTAAAATGCACTTGGATGAATAAATATTATGAACAACCATGAGAAAAACCTAACACGAACATATTACACTATTTTCTTGTTTATAAGCTGCACTTTTTCACAAAAAAGCAGATGAAAGTTAGGAGTGTGGCTTATACATGGAAATGATTTGAAATTAGCACATAACAAACACTGGGTAAACATTAAATAGGATTATATTAGTTGTGGTAGCAGATCTTGGTGACCAACTATGGGACACTGATACCAGTGATAGTGACACTGGTATTGCAAGCCACTACTCTAAACTCTACTAAAATCAAAACAGTGCTATCAATAGCAACAATAACATAAAGGTGCTGAAACAGAAACATGTTCCTTTTGACAAATAATAAAAATTTTGCCTCCTTTGTGTGGTAAGCAATGTTTTCCTTTTAGCACCTCCAAATGAAAAAATATTCTAGATCGTAATCAGGCTATTCAAGCCTTATCCACAAAAAAGTGTTTTTTTTTTTTTTTTTTTTTTTTTTTTTTTTTTTTTTTAATTACATGTAAAAACTAAGGGTGTTGTTTATACACATGAAATTATGGCAATTCTCACTCTCTGTTAAAAGAAGTTTTAATTTATTCATAGTGATGTCTTTCAAGACATTTAGGAGACACTGGAGGATATATCATTTAATAAAAGACATTTAAAACAAAAGTTTAATGTCAAAAATATATCATTACTAACTACACTTTGTTTATTTGGGATTTATGCAAATTAGAGAGAGAGTTAATATTTAAGTCAGAAACTACAGAATTAAAAATTAACTAAAATTCATTTAAAGACTATATGAATTAGTATAGTAGCTAGCAGTGAGTAGATATGCAACTATCAATAGGTACAGACTTAACTGATTGCATTAGACATGCTGTCTCTCCTATCTGAGGTGGATACAGTTTAGTTTTGCAGTAAATACCCCATGGCATTAGTGATGATAAATTACAGAAATGATTCCTAGATTTTACCAACTGATATAGAAAGTCAATTAGCAAATGCTCACCCATGAAGGGAAGAGATATTCACTTTGAAGACTAGATAGGATCTTGACTAGAAAAATTTTCAATATAATTCAGATAGTTCAAATTCAAAATAATGCAAAATGATTTACATTAAATTCCAGATAATAATAAACGAACAATGCTTTGTGAAGACTGATGCAAACCTGCATTTATACATATGGTCTAGCTCCATGAAAAACATAAGAAGAAAAGAGTAATATCTCAATAACACATAAATGAAACTTTATACAGTCAAAAGTCGTTAATTCGGACACCCATAAGCCGGAATGATCTATAATCCGGACCTCAAAGCTAAAAACTTTCTGCACACGAGCTGCATTGACAAATGTGCATAGGCGTTTACGCGTGCGCGTAAGACCTTTACGACTGTGCATATGCATGTGCGCAAGTGCAGAATATGTTTTCGTGTGCGCGTTTAATGTATAACGGACGGTATATGCTAAAATTATCCAATTATCAATTTCAGTTAATGTTGATGATTGCGTTGTTCCTTAATCTTTGAACTGAATCCCGCTTATTACTTTTTTCAGACTGTAAGAGCAATACTATAAAAGTAAACTTGAACTTTCGATTATGTCAAATAGAATTTCCGATGCTGGAGCGCCCAAAGGATCTACAAAACAAAAGTATGTTTCGATGTCCATCAAACCAAAAGTGGAATTGCTGCAAAAAAATGGATAAAGACATGAAGAAGGTGACAGAGAGGATAGTGAAAACGAAAAAATTTCGATTGACAAGTTAATCGGTATTCTCGGCACAGCAATTACGGGACTTGAACAGCAGAACTTTGTAACTGAACAAGAAATTATGTCTGTTTATAGAATTAAAGAGAAAGTATTATCACACAAAACGGAGCAACTTAAACAACTTACCTTGAAAGAAATGTTTAATAAAGTAAACAAATATTAATTTTTTTTTTTTTTTTTTTTGTAAATTTTGATACCCTTTAGATCATAATTGTTCTTTATTTCATAAATTACGGTTTCATATTTTTAATTTTAGAATTTCTGCATGCCAACTTACGAGATTTAAACTGATGGTCTATAATCCGGAAAAATCGATAATCCGGAATCGACGAAGTCCCGACGAGTCCGGATTAACGACTTTTGACTGTATGATTATTCTAAAAACTGACAGCGTGCAGAACTAATAAAGGTTTCTGCAAATAACTGGTTTATGTTGGATAATAAGGCCTAATAGAGATATCGCAAATTTATAAATTTACGTTATTTTTCACAATAAATATAATAATTAAAAAAGAAATAAACTAGTTTCATTTAGAAAATATTCTATAGCGTTTCTTCTACAATAGCCAGTTCTACAATGCTTTGCTTTAAATCAGAGTTTCTTAAAGTGTGGGTTGCGGAACATGCAGCAGGGGGGGGGGAGGTCGCTAAAAATTTCAGCAGTTTTGATATTTCTTTAACTTATTATAATAATTTTACAATTTACCAAATATTTTTACACAGTGTATCTGAAAATAGATAAAGATAAGATAATACAGACAAAGAAAAAATGAAAACGTTTCGATGCATTCTTCTTATACTATAAACGTTCATTTTACTTGCTTTGCATGTGACGCTGTCATTTCGTCTGTTACTTATTTAGAATTTTCACATTTTTCTATACCTTAATATTAGAAATTAAAGTTAATGACCTAAAACTTATTTTAGATTCTTTTCTATTTTTGACAGCTGTTTGTAAAAAAAAAAATATATATATATGTAAACAAGTCATGATTAGATATGATCTACATACTAGAAATAATTTGCTTCTAGCCACCTCAATTTATAATGTCATAATCAATTTTTACATGCAAATAACAATGTACTGCTAGACAATAATGTAATTTCTCAAAATCAATTAACACAAAAACATACGTTACAGCACATAATGAATCGTCAAAATTGAGCTGGCAAAGTTTCAGCACAACTTCACAACAGTGCTTAAATGTAAGCTTTGTAAACAATTTTATAGTTCTTAACTAATTCTGATAGTAAACAGATCATGTTTACAAAAATGATTTGTAACATGGGAACATCCCGCCTGCTTCTAATGCAATATATAATGTCCTGAAACATGTTGCCTGTACCCACTACAATAGATAATACCTTCAAACTATGCACCTGCACAACTATGTATTTCGCAATGTATGTCATGTAATTTAATCCCTTTTACTTGAGCTAATTTAATGCTGAAAGGTAGGAATACTGTTGATGCCACAACTGGTGGCAGTACTTATAGCACTGAAGTCACATTTTCCCTCACGACTCGAGGAATAATGCCAGAATTTTGTAAGTTTTCTAGCTAGTGTGGGGGGCTAATGCCTGCTTACTTAGGGTAAATATTAGGTGGTCCCCTCACTTCTACATATCATAACAATAGTATATTACAGTAAAAGTGAAAAAATTGACAGTTTCATTCGCACATGTGTTGGATTTGCGCAATGCTTATGGGTTGCCACAAAATTTTCGTAAATATTATGGGGTCCCGGGATAGCGATAAAATCTCAGTGATAAAAAGGGTTTGCGACTGAAAAAAGTTTAAGAAGTCCTGCTTTAAATAAACTAGGTTTGCTACGTCAATACTTACAATTTTGGAAATATTTCATTTGCTTGTAGATTTCTTCATTGTTTGTAGCAATAGCACCCATTACAACATCAGAATGGCCTACAAATTATAAAAAAGAAGGGCTTTTAAGTTTAACAATTCATGTTTTTAATAAAACAATTCACTCATAATGTTCCAGAAATTGTAATTTTAAAATTAAATTACCATTCATATATTTTGTCAAAGAATGCATCACAATATCAGCTCCCAGAGTAAGAGGTTTCTTAAAAAATAAGGAAAATATTATACACAGAAAAATTATATATATATATATAAAATATAAAAGAATTATACACAGAAAATGTACCTATGAATTATTAACAGAAAATGTATATAGGAATTATAAACAGAAAATGTTCCACTGGAACTACAGCTAAAGAGTATAATTTTAAAAACTGTTCATAAAATTTCACAAAAATGGCAAATTTTCAAGAAAACTTCTAGTACTCAAAAATTTGAATGCAATATTAATGAATTTTCATCAAGATTATATTTTCTTTTCAAGTGCTGATAATCCATTAGTAGGAAATCAGAAAATTATAACATAGATCATAATTTCTTCCAAACACGCAAATTTAAATAAAGCCTGAACTTTTTCTTACATCATCTATTCTTTAAAATTTTTATTTAATAAATTAAAAAAATTGCATCCCTTTATGGCATTCAGTTTAACTCAAAGGAGTGAGTATTTAAGAAGAACCAAATCAAAATATTCTATCAACAGTAAAATGTTTTTAGAAAATAATATGGTTAACATAATAAAAATTAAAGTCCTAATTTTGAGTGTTTCCACAGTTTAAATCTACAAAAGAACTAAGATGCTGGTCTCAAATTGGCAGCCCATGAGAATTGTGTACACAGCTCAGAGAATCATGCATGCAGCCCATGGGAGGCTGGTTAGCTTTACGGGGCCACTGAAGCAATTTTACACGGCCCATGAATATGATTCAAATATGAATTTGCTGTATATAAGGTACTTATAATTTTAGACACAGAGACACAGATTGACTTTAAGTGCATGACTGCTGTTGAATGGAAGAGATAAAATGAATAGGTTGAGGCATTTTATGCTCGTATACCAGGTTATGTGATTGGGATAAAGTAAACCTTCCAATATCAGTGTAATCAGTAAATTTTGTTGGTCAGCCAACAACTGGTAGTGCTTCAGTATTCTGGTGTTTCCAATTTTTTTCAATGGAGTTGGTACATCTATTGTATACTTTTCTTTCACTAGTTGGCTGGGTGGTTGCAAGTTATACAGATCATATTACTATACTGATGATAAAGACAAATTAACACATGGATTTTAAATCCTGTTTATTTGTGCTTTTCATTAGATCTACCTTATACAAATACCTATGCTAGGAATTATCCATAATTTCTGAATACTGCTTTTGAACAAATTAAAAATATAGGCAACAGCAATTTCTTACAGGCTTTAGATTTCAGGTAGAAAATAAATACAATTTTGCATTTTTCCTTTGTGTTATAATTTATATTTTTTATGTAATTCCTGATAAATGTTTAATAAGTGGAATTTAAAACTTTGCTAATTATTTTTATTTTGTTCAGGAAAATATTCATTAAAAAAAATCAGACCCATCAGCTGCTTTCAGATCACGCATTTGGCCTGCATGAAATTTGAGTTTGAGACCACTGGACTAAGGTATAATAATCTTTAAAAAGTAATTATTTTTTACGATGACAAGGATTTAAAGCAGAATTTTATTTAAAATACTTATTAAACATCTCCCACTCCTCCCAGAAAAAATTTCATTTTTAAAAACTTTACTAAATTAAATTTGGCTTCCACCCCCTTCAAAACAGCCCACTCATAGATTTAGGCCCAGATCCCAGCACTTTGGCTATGACTGTTAGAACATTTATTGAAAGTTATAATCAAAATAAATCTTATTTCTTGTGGTGGTTTAAATGCACTTTATAGAATTCAAACAGTGAGTCTTCCATTAGGATTTCAGCCTAGGAAATGAAAAGAAAAAAAAAAAAAAAAAAAATTCATACAGTATCAACTAAACATGAAACATACCTGAAAGTAAGATGACATAAATGTATTATCTACCACTGAAATAATGCCGGGATAATGCTTCAGCAATTTACAAACTTCTTCAATGTCAACCATTTTCATTGTGGGATTTGTGGGTGTTTCAATCCAAATCATCTACATATTAAATGGAAAATAATGCAATGCAATTCAAGCAATAAAGTACTTAAATACATATAAAACAGAAAAACATGTATGACAACTTAATAAATGAAGTAGCAATCTTGGTCCTAACTAATCACAAAAAGATAAAAAGCAATTTCGGCCAGTTTAAAATTACTTGCCACGTTAGCTATAATACAAAAGATGAAGTAATAAAATAAGAATTTTCCTTTTTATTATAATTGTCATTAATTTAATATGATACTTGAAATTTGATATTAATTTATATAAATATTAGATTTTGAATTTATATACATATTAATTTTTGGCAAACAGATTGTCAGCATTTCATTATGAATGCATAATCTTCCAGGTGCATCTAATGCAAGACATTTCAATTATATCAAATCATAATGATAGTCCCTCGACCAACAAACATAACAAATAAAAATAACTGCAGATATAAATAATTTATAAATTCTCATAAATGGCTGTTTTGAAAACACAATCTTTATGAAAATTATCACATTAAAAAGATATTTTTCAGTTTCAAGAACTGGTATTTGGCAATGTTTACAACCATACAAATTTTAGAATTTCTAATATATTTTGGTACTATGATAATTTGGTCCTCAAATATTTATTTCTTTAAACTAGCACTAAGATTAATTCAGAAGGGGAAAATGTTTTAATTTTAGAACTGAACAGATTTTCGAATGACTATCACATACTTACGTATTAATGTATTCCAGTGCATTTTTAACTTAGTTTTTGCAAATAACAAAAGTTAATTATGGTAAGTCATTTAATTACTAAAACTAAAATAATTTAAATGTCACCTAAATTTTTTTACTCCAAAGCATTTCTTTTTAATCTAAATATATTTAGAAAACGCAAAATAACTAATAAGTCTCAGCTGTTGAATTTTAGTATAAAATTAGTTTTTTAATACATATACATATAATTAATAGATATATACACAAAAAAAATTTACAGCTCTAACATTTTGGCATTCAGTTGGTAGCTAGCATTTGGTAAATCTGCCCTGGAGTATGTTGGTATATTTTAATTTTCAAGTAGATACTAATTGAATTTCACGACTTAAATTAGAATTCTGCAAATTACAGTTTTATAATTTTAATTGTTACTATCATTCTCAAATCAATGTAAATGCTATCTAAACAAATAATTATTTCCCTATTAAACAAATTCCAAAAAAGTCCGGATATTAGATTGAATTTTTTCAATATAATCTAGGCATTAAATTTGAGAAAATCCTCTTCCAGGAACTCACAAATAGCATACAACAGCCATAACTTAAAAAGAATATAAATACTTATATATAATTAATATAAAATAATAATAAAAAAAATTTAAACAATTAAAAAATTAAAAGAGTTCTATATCATTTACAACAAATTTACAAAATTAACCTGCTGAGGCATACTTTTATCAAGAAAAAACATAACATACTGAGATAAAAGATTAAATAAAAAAATTATAAATTTACAAAATTTCTAAATTTTTATATATTTCAGCAATTTACTATAATGCAGAATTTTGTATTTTTGAAGTGTCTGATTGTTGAAGAGAACTTTGAAACAAATTTCTTTTCTAAGAATACTTGCCAAAGAGTTAATTAGCAATCCTTGTTAACACTAATGAAAAAAAGGTTTATGAAGAGATAAGGTAATACAAAGGAAGAAAACATAAAGGAAATGCATTCCATTACTATATGATAAAACTAGATATGAAATCCCATATATGATGCACTTAATAAACAATCAAAGCATACCCACAAGTTCATATTTAAAACTAAAATATCAATTTTCCGTTTTCTTAGTAAGATAGCTTGAAAAAATTTATTAACATTTTGCGTCTTAACTTTATTTATTAAATATGATGTTCTTCGGACGTGCACCACTTAGAATTCAATTCAACAACAAAATCATAAACTATTTAAAAAAGTATATCTTTAGAATTTCTGATTGACAGTTTTTGTGTGCTGAAAATAAAAATATTTTATTTCGTACAATGTTGCCACTGATGATTTTGAAATGATTGAGTATGTCAAGCAATTTTACAAAATATGAAAGAGATTTGAAAGACTTCATGTTCTCATGTTTGAGTGTAGGACTACATTATTCAAAATTGAAGGGCTCTAGGTGCCACTGTTTTCTCACAATACATACATTTATGAAGATTCTTCATTATTTAATTTTCTTAAAAATAAAACAGAGTGATAACATTTGGTGGCAAAAATTTGAAAAATGATGCAGCTTTTTATAGTGATTCAACACTAAACCTCTTTTCGAGATTAACAGCCCATCCAGGCTGATGCCCCTTTTGGGCTTTAAAAAGGGGGGAAAAAAGATGACTGAGATAGAGTAAATGCATGTACACAAAATGCATATTACCAAAAAAGTTAACAAATCTTGAACTAAAATATCTTTCTAAATTAAGAACAATTCTCTTACCAAAAAATAATAGCTGCAGCATAATTTTCCCATTTCTTTTCATTTCCCATTCCTTTTCCATTTTTTTTTTTGCAGCAGAATTGATATTTATTCGAATGCACAAAAAGTTAAAATTTTTACTATGAAAAATACATATTATTCCTTTCTTCAGATAGCTGAAACTCAAGCTCCAAGGGGTGGGGAACCATAAAATAATCCTTTTACAAAAGTATCACTTAATTGTATCACTTCATTAATGTGCATAAATTAAGATTAATTAAGGCCTTTCTGTTCACATGTCTTCATGAAAGACATCAGAGCTTAATTAACTAATTAATTATAATAAAGCATATAAGAGCTCTTTCTGCTTGAAAAAATTTATGCCTTCATAAAAAATGTTCAAAAAGACACAACTCATGTTACATGTGAAAAAAAATCATAAAAATACCCATGCAGCCATCCCTGTCTCGAGGATGCAAACTTGGATAAAATTTCTGGAGTTCAGAAAGCAGTGGTTCCAGATCAAAGTATTTCTTTTTCTGATTTGATTCTCTGAATAGTACAGGTTTTTTACATTATTGAATATGATTAAAACTTATTTATTTACTAGATTTGTATATTTTTTTATTCTTTGTTTTCTTTATCTTTCAGTTATTAAGATTATAGTTAAATCATTGAAGAAAATAAGAAAAAATATTTTAAACAACAATGTTTATGTACCAAGTGAAAACAAATCTCATAACTAGATCAAAGCAGATACATTGTAGGATTCTCCACTGAGTATTTCCAAGTCACAGTTGAAAAAGAACCTTAAGAACTAGTAAGAGAATAATCGCTTGAGTTTGTGAGATAGAAAACAACAAGTAAGAAGGGTGAAATAACCCTTTATTATTCTAACTAAAATTTAACAAAAGTCCATCTTGGAGTTGTACAATAAAGCCGACACTTGGGCTTGAACTTAAGAGACTAGGAATTAAACCAAACTAATCTTAACTAAAGAGATATAGAAGAAGCCATCAAGATTCTAACAGAGTTCGCCCCTTAACGCTTACTGACTGCGAAGCTATCAAGGGCCTAAAGTACGGCCAAACGTAATAACAGCTTATGAGAGAGTAGCCTAAAAAGGTGAACACGTGCAGCCAGAGTATCTGGTATCTCTCTCACTATGACAGAACTTTCTGGTTAAATAACGCTTTTCCTCATTAGCATTCAGACATGATTCTAAAACTACGTTCTGGCTGGAAGTGATAAGTTGAAATTAAGAATCAATAGGAAAGGAAGTTTAACTCAAAATTTAACTGTTAATAAAATTAACATAACATAATCCTTACAACACCATTCTGAATATTAAATTGACAAATATGTGAACTAAGTTCTGGAATTAGATATTGTGCAATTGTTGGTGCTGTTAATAAAGTTATTCTTCTCTGGTAAGGAGTACTATTGACAGCATTTCAACATCAGGAGTTTGTTATATTTATTGAGTACTGTCCCTATATATTCTGCTAATATTTTATACAAATATATATATATATATATATATATAGAAAGGAATAGAGACTTTTAAACACAAAATTCTGAAATGATATAAAATTCATTTTAAATTATGTTGATTTCACAGAAAACCTTTTATTCATTTAGAAGAAGATAAGATACCAGTCCTTCAAGAACCAAAGATATTCTTCTCTAACAAAATATTTTCTTTCTTTAACATGCTGACCAATTTATCAGCCAATAAAAGTCATTCGTCAATATTGTATGTCAGCAAAGTGCTCAGCATTTACAGAAGATATTGATTTATGGGTATCAGTGTAAACCCATAAAATGTAAGGTGCTTTTTTTAATTCAAAATTATTATCAATCTAAAACTGCTTCCCATGAATATGTTTAACTTAAATTAGAATTCAAATTCTAGGTATTAAGATTTGTTTCAGGATTCAATAAGACTTTTTCCTTTTTATTCCTTACCTCCCTCTTGCCCACCAGCGGCCGAGCGGTAAAGTCGCTGAACACTGGTAGTTCGGTCCGAGGTTCGAATCCCGCGAACGGGCTGGCTGCATGGGTGTTTTCGTGGTTTTCCCCATGTGTAACGTGTATACGAGCCAGTTTCCCTTAGAAAGTCCTCCACGAAAGGCATCCCTCCTCTTAGGCAGATAGCCCTAGTGTGCTTTGCCATAATTAAATACACCACACCACCTTACCTCCCTCAGAATTCTTCCATTAATAGAGTCAGTTGTAATTGCACATTAAACAATAAACCAGTTAATTTTGCCTCACAAGCAGCTATGCTAAGATGTCATTATGAATAAGCAGCAAGAATTAACAATATTTAAATAACTTTCCCTTTGATATTTTCAGAACTTTTTGTTAAATACTGGCTTCTGTCCCAGTCTTTTTTTTTTTTTTTTATTTATTTTTTTTTTTTTTAATCAATGTGGATTATGCAGTTCGGCAGTTATCAAATAATGAAGCATCATGATTCAATTTTTCAGAGACAAAGGTATCATCCATAATAGTTCATAAAACCATGAAATGAAATTGCATTTGATTATTACCACAGCACAGAAACAGAGCTGGAATGAAAGATCGTATTGCAAAAAGAAAGGTTTACAGCACTGATTCTGGTTAAAAAATTTATGCATTCTTTTTCTGACAGCTATTTGATTTATTTACTTCTGGTGCCAAAACCTCATGTTAGCGGAACTCTATCAACTGCAATTAGAAATGAATTACTGAACAACTATCAAATGAAATAGTTACATGCATTTGTATTTGTGAATTTCTGTATTTGCTTTCTGGAAATTATAAACTGACCCTTCTTTTCATTAAGCTGTATACATTTTTAGAGTTGCCTAATGATAATGTTTTCTCAAAAATTCACAATCCTGATATAGAGATAATAATCCTACCTCCCATCAATATCACATAACATTTGGCACCAAGTGGTGCCCTGTTAACTGAGAAATTACTCTTCCCTCTAATATATTTAATATAACAAGTCATTAAACTAACATCCTTTGTTTTTAAAATTTTTAAACACAACCAATATTCACAATCTTTTTAGTTTCACAGATTCTAGATATAAATGTTATAGGTTACAAATAACGAAATCTTTTGATAGTTCAATTACACATCAGGTATGCTGCTGGTAATTAATTAAGTAATGGTTGTTATAAAATAAAAAAAGACATGCATTAATTCAATCGTTTCTGGATTACGAGTTTTGCAATAAATAAAAGCATTAAAGTATTAGCACATCATGTTTTTGAACTACTCACAAAAAACACAACAGATGTTCTATAGTTCATATTTTTTTCAGATATACCATCTTTGTTTCAGACTTTCTATGGTGTAAAGTTAGTAAATCTACGCTGAAAAATAAGTAACTCCTTATTACAAAATAAATCTGCATTAACTAGGAATAAAAATAACTTTTTTTCCATAAATAAAATCAAAACATCTTAAGGACTACAATTATTTGTCATAAATACATAAATTTGTGGTAAGCTCTTAATAATCAGCTGTAATTCATTTAAACAACATATTTAATGATATGTAAATGTTAAATTTTCATTTTGAAAATTTAAAACCTTCCACAGTAAGCATTAAATGAGTTTATACATCATCCTCTATGATATTTCTCAGTGTTACCCAGTTAGCAGGAAGAAACATAAGCAGCTGTCGTAAATTGTCCAATGAAAAAATGCACTAAAACATTTTTCAAAATATTAATATAAAAAAATAAGCAATTCCAGTACATGGAAAAACACAAAATTCTTTAAAATAGCTAAGTGTATCAAATAGTTAATTTTTCTACATAAGTTAAATATTTAAAAAATTAATTCAAACCTTCCAGAAGTAAAATTATGCAATAAGAGATTGCAATATTAAAAAGCTGATACACACAAATTAAACTTTTGACTTTGAACATGCCCAAATAGTATTAACCACAATTAAAAAAAAAAAAAAAAAAAAAAAAAAAAAAAAAAAAATTCCTATAAGATAAATTATGACAAATCACAGAAAATTTTAATTCTAATTTCAAAAATAAAACTCATGTTGAAAAATACCTTAGTATTGTGCTGTATAGCATTTTCGACACTTTTAACATCACGCATATCTACAAATGTTACTTCAATTCCCATTTTGGAAGCACAAGTTCTAAAATACCTATTCGTTCCTGAAATATAAGAACCTTTTTAGAATTATTTTTTAACAGTTTCTACTAACTGGCATACACAAGCTCCTCATTTATTAGCCTGATAATTTAACATATTCCTAAATGAAACAAAATAGTATAAAACTGTAGATATTATGTACTATTATTCAGTATAAAACTGTAGATATTATTATCTATTTTACAAATAGATAAGAGTAATCCAACAGTAATATTCCAATAATGAATCAGTTAAGGTAGATAATTTTACATTAAAGTACAAAAATTCAATAGACATGTAAATTATATTACACAAGGAATATTAAATTGTAGTCACACAAACATAATCTTATTTTCTTCCGCTGAGCAATTTTTATATACTTTTCTGAATTTACTGCTATTTACTTAAGAAAATGCAGAACTAATAACCATTACTATATTTTATTAAAATTTAGAGCTAATATGCTGCTCTTTCTAAAGCACTTTCTCCAAAAGACAATATGTTAGTGTACTTGTATGTACTAGCATTGGCAGGATATCACTAGGTAACTGGTACAGCCAGAAGTGAACTTGAAAACAACAACACAGAAGTTCTTAAAAATTTACCTTGCTAGTAACAAATAAATCTGCATATTGTATCAAATATATTAAGAACAATGATAACATCTAAACTGGGACTATGTTTGAGCTGGCATATGCCATAAACTGATATTTTAATAAATTTAATACCTTATACAATATTTATTTGAAATCGTGATGATAATTTGTTTAAATGCTTAAATAATATTTCATATTAAATGTATTGTACTCAAGGCCCAATTAATTTACTATTTTAAACTAGAAAATTATATATTTTAAATGCTGAATACTGGTAGTTCAATTCAGATTCTAATTCCAGAAAACAGGATATCTTCTTGAGGAATTTTATTGCTTTTTGCACATGTAACATGAGCCAGTTTCCCAAAAAAGTTAGGCAAAAAAGATCCCTCCTATAGTTGCTAAGATCAACTAAATGCAGTGATTTATTTTGTTACTCTTCTGTTTTCTAACATATTACGAAGTCCACAATCTGGGTATCCAATATCCAGAAAGATCTAATATCTGAACCTCTGGATCATAAGCAACTAAAAAAAAGGGGGCAAGAAAATTAGAAATAATTATATTTTAAGAGTAGCATCTGGCTTTAACATATGCTTAATGCTTCACACGTGCTCAGCAGAACTATTTCTCAGGTTAAGAATGCAGAGGGTCTTGACAATTTCATTTTGGCACTATATGAAACACTCCATGTTGAAGAAACAATCATTTATTAGCATAAATGCTATGAAATGCAAAAATGGCTATGAAGCCAAATTGTTCATCATACGATGAACAATTTGGCTTCATAGCCACTTTTGCTTTGCATGCATCTGAAAAACAAAACATTTTATCTGATTGCGTCTGCCATCATTGATTTTACACCTAATGCATAACTTATATCTCCGACACCTACAATAAATAATTTGGTAAATAATAATAGTAAATAATTTTTTGCTCTCATCACCACATGAATTACTATCAGCTCACTGTAGCAATAAAAAATAAATCATGCAAGTAATGTCTAAAACAATTTTTACTTAGCAAACAGCAACTTAGTACTTTTCTGTTATTGGGACCAGAATCAGAAATGCATATATATATGCACATGTGTATATATGTATGTGCATATACACACATACATGTATGTACATACATATAAATACATGAATACACACATGCAAAATTTTTAGAGCTCATTTTTTAAAAACTACTCGCACGCTTTTTACAAAACTTGGCAATTTGGCATAATTTGAGTCGTAGAATCGAAATATGGAAAAAAAAAAAATCGGCATGTCATTTCAGAAAAAGTCCGATTTTGTGTCAAAATACCTATATTAGAACAATGCTATACATAAATCTAATTCATATCCTAAATCGCACTTTCGAGACATGAAAAATGCAATTTGAGTTTCGTCAATCGGCCCAGTAGAATGGGAGATATAGAACTGCCTCTTTTTTTTTTTTTTTTGGTGTGTGTGTGTGTGTGTGTCTGTGTGTAGTGTACATTCCTGAGAAGCGCAAACAGTTTCATTTCTGCTGTGCTCACAGCTATATTAATTTTAAAGCAAATGATGGCCACCAGGATAACACAAAACACATTATATGAAAGCAGTTTAAAAGTAATGCTCTAAATTTTATTTCAGCCAGTTGTTGCTTACATTCTTTCTGTGTAAATTCCTTGCTTCCCAACGACAAGTTGGGATCCATTGTCTTGGAAGATTTGCTATTTTTCCTAGAATACTAGTTTTATTCAGTCTTTGGACAGCTTGGGTAACTACTGAAACTTTTTTATGGACGAAAAATGCTGTCCATGTTGTGTTCTTTAAATTTGGAGAAGAATTTGAAATCGAGATTTTATAGTCCTTTTACATATGAGCTTTAAAGTTTTTTCTTCATCCTGAAACATATCGGATCATTTTTGAGTAATTTTCTTCCCATTTTCTGCCACTACTCACACTAAAATACTTCAGTTAAACTTTCTGCACATGAAACCCACTTATTCACATTCCACATCTTTTGCAATAATGCCTTGGTAATCCGAGGGAGAGATCATCATTGACTTAACCAATGGTTGAAGATGTTGAAATTTTTGGGGTCATGGAGAAGATGGACTCCACTTGATTGACAATGATTTCAATTCTGTAAAAATTTTTAATTCAAGTTTTGTTAATAGCTGTTATTCCCAATAGAAATCTTTCAGGTTTATAATCCAATCTTTGTTTCAGTAACATTGCATCAAGCAATAAGTGACTAACTAAGCACAAACCTTTTTCTTCTGATACACAGCTTCTGTCAAAATATTGATTCTAGTGAAATCCCATTAGCTCATGATTTTTCTCGCATGTTACTTGAACTCTTTTCTTTCTAGTCCTACACAAATATCGCATTAAGTTAGAGCTTATGCTAGGCTTTCTGGCTCCTGATGGTTCTAAAATTTTTTGTCTCTTTATTCTGTCATCTAATGCAGCTTCACCAGTTGTCCCAGTTCTAATACCTACACTACAATTCTTAATCTGTTGATATTTTGTTATTTCTTAATCTCTAATTATCTTATATGCCTAGCATGTTCTTCACAGAAGCTTAGTAGCCCAAAGGAATGTTGTACGATTATTCACTTCCTGATTAAAATTTCACATAATGTACTGTGCAATTCTGATCGATTTTAGCCCCATAAACATTTCATATTGAACAATGATCTTTCATTTTCTAAAGTTTCCCCATACGTCTTTAGACTTCATTAATAGAATTATCGCTTTAAACTGCTTAAAAAAGTTAAGTATACCTTTACTTTTAGCCTCATAACTTGAGTTTCAAATAATACAAATAATGCGATCTCTTTCACAGTTTTCCTACATAGAGTGCAGAGCACATTTACCAAACATGAATGGAAGATTTGAAGGCATTGCCATCAAATCTGGAACCCAGAGCTAGCTGGTCTTTTATCACATGTGCTCACACTAAAAATATTACATAATTTATGAAAGGTACACTGTGCAAAAAAAAGGGGGGGACAGTTCTATATCTACCGTTCTACTGAGCCAATTGACGAAATTCAAACTGCACTTTTTCATGTCTCGAAAGTGCGACTTAGGATATATATAAGATATATTACATAGCACTGTTCTAACATAGGTATTTTGACACAAAATCGGATTTTTTCTGAAATAACATGCCATTTTTATTTCATATATCGATTCTACGACTCAAATTATTCCTAAATATTAAATTTTATAAAATTTAGTGTGGAACTTAAGGACAAATTCAAAAACTTATCTTGCCACATTTTTTTCAGTTAGTGCCAAGAATAGTTTACTTGGTGAACTTCTTAATATATGGCAACCTATTTTCCTTTTGCTTCCATCGTGCAGGAGTGGGAAAAAAGTCACACCATTCCTAGCATTTTAATTGGCATGAGCTGAAAAAAATCACATTGTTCCTACTTTCAAATAGTTTTAACAAAATGCCTAAACCACATTTGATGTTATTATCACTTTCAACAAATATGCCAAATTTCAAAACATGCCAATATATAAATTCATGTATATCATCGGAAATTTTGAATAAAAAAACTGTTATTTTTTGCAGGTATGCTTAGAAATACATCTACTTTAAAATGACGGTAAAAATTTTATACGTTATAACTCAAAATTTGTTCAAAAAAAATTATAAAAATTACTTAAAAATAGAAATTTTAAAAATAAATCATCAAAAATGGGCGAATTTTATTTGGAATGAACCTAAATTTTGAAATTTGAAAGGAAGAATCAAATAAGTTTAATACAAATAATAATAATAATAAATATATACCAAATTCAATTAACACTGAGAAGCTAAAATTTTGAGAGGTAATTTTTTTAATCTGCTCGAGCGGGTTTTTACAAAATTTGGCAGTTTAGCATAATTTGAGTGGTATAATCGAAATATGGGGAAAAAAAAAAAAAAGGAAGCATCCCATTTCAGAAAAAGTCCAATTTTCTGTTACATATCCTAAGCCGCACTTTCGAGACATGAAAAATGCAAGTTGAATTTCATCAATCGTCCCAGTAGAACGGGAGATATAAAGTTGTCCAATTTCCCCCCAAAAAAAGTCCAATTTTCTGTTACATATCCTAAGCCGCACTTTCGAGACATGAAAAATGCAAGTTGAATTTCATCAATCGTCCCAGTAGAACGGGAGATATAAAGTTGTCCAATTCCCCCCCCCCTGCAGTGTACATAAGAAAAAACAAGCTGAAATTAAAAAAAAAAAAAAAAAATGCATGTATTCTGTACAAACGTCAGAACTCTTCATTCTTCAACGAATATGTAGCCTTCAAGAATAGCTAGATACTTAACACTTTTAAAGCTCACTTTCCTGGCATAATTTGGCAAACACATAAGGTAATTACAGAAGAATAGTGCAAAAAGAAATCATGTTTGTGATCCCTATCATAAATTTATTTCACAAATAAAAATATGAAATGAAAGGTTAACTCTTCAATTTTCGTTTGACAATATTGCAAGCTCATTAGAGGTGATGATATTCAAAAGAGTGGCTTCAGCCAAAAAAATTCATTCTGGGTTAGAAAATGCAAAATCTACAACAGATTAGAAACATTTTTTAATGAAATTTTTGAAAAAAGCACTTCACTGTCACAATATCACAAAGCAGATGAGATGGTTTGAGGGCAAGAGTTGCTTATGCAAGAAAAAAGCATGGATATTCTGATGTTTATCCAAGTCAACAATCAAGCAGCGTTCAATAATGGAATGGCTAAAAATATTCAAGCAATTAGCCCCAGTAAAGTAGAAGTTTCAGTAATGTAATGAAAAGTAAATGAAGCCCCAGTAAAGGGTTTATGATATACACAGGATTCTTTTAGAATACAAAATTAAAATAAGAAGAGTGAAAAAATGTTAAAATCATCACAATGTACTGGCAAGAGAAAATTTTACATCCAATATTTACAGAAATAGTTCCATTTCTTTATCCCAATGACTTTCAAAGAGTGAAACTTCACCAAGACAAAGTAACAAATCATACTTTGTAAAGTACCATTGCATTCCATGAGAAAATGAAGGCTGTTACTGGTATTGCATATATACATTTTCAATGTATTCCTGCAAAGTTCCGATGTTTCACCTATGGACTATTGTGCCTTTAATGTCTAGAAAAGAACTCCTTCTAAGCACAAACCCACCATTATTGATGGACTAAAAAAGAAAGAAAAGAAAGATAAAAAGAAAGCAGATGAAAAGTCCTTTTATCATGGAAACTACGATGCAGACTTATAATCCAGAAAAAAGAGCATTTAAGAAGAGTAGTCTTTTAAACGTTAATTAAACGTTAATTAAATGGCCCCAAAATCATTCTAAAAGTGTGTAAACACCCTCTGTATATCAAAACATGAGTTGCCAGATTTATTAGTAGCTGGCTACCTACACTATATAACAAAAAAATTGATGTACCAAAAAGGAATCATCTGATTGATTTGAAATTTCATATGCATAAATGTTTTGACCAAATATGCAAATTATTAAAATTTGGTGTCCAATGAAAGCATACTGCAATCTCAGCGTATCGGAACTACACATCCAGCAGATGTATATAAGGTTTTAACTGTTGTTAAAAATTTCTGTTGCATTGCGATTCAGGATACCTTTCAATGACTGAAAATTGCCTTGCCACAGGATTCAACTCATTACAAACAAATGTCAGAGTCTGAAAGAGGTCGCATCATTAGATTGAAAGAAACAGGTTGGGCAAATTGGAGAATCGCTCATCATCCGAGTCAAAGCGATTTGGTGATTAGAAGATACTGGCAAGAATGGGTGGACAATGGCAGATTTTGGCATCATGATGGTAGCAGGTTAGCTAGGGCCACAATAGATTGGGAGAACAGAGTGATTGTCAGGTCAGCTGTCACAGTGCCTGATTCACCACTGTCAACTATCAGACATGCGACTTACACACGAATATCCACCATGACCATTCACAGATGGCTGATAGAGTGAAATCTACGCTCGTACTGACAGTTAAGCCACCTGTCACAAATGCCTGCAACTCTCCAGTCAGATTACAATGGTTTTAAGCATCACTTAGCTCGATCAGGTTGGAATGATGCTGACTGAAGACATATAGTCTTTAGCAACGAATCCCACTTCCAGCTGTGTCGTGCAGAACAGCATACCGATCCTGCTTTCACTATTGCACAACACACACGCCCTCAACCAGGAGTGATGATCTGGAGTGCCATTTCCCTTGATAGCCGGACCCCTTTGGTCGTCATCAAAATGAATACACTTACAGAACAGCAATAGGTTGACAACATTCCGAGACCTGTTTTTCTACTGTTCCTTTTGCAGTACCCTGGCCTTATTTTTTAGTAATATGATGCCAGACCACATATGACACGTCTTGCTAGGAACTGTCTTACAGCTTGTCAAACACTTCCTTGGCCAGCCAGATCACCAGATCTCTCTCCCATCGAACATACCTGGAATACGATGGGAAGGCGACTGTATCTACTAGAGAATGCTGATGACCTAGCCTGACAAGTGGAGCAAATTTGGCAAGAAATACTGCAGGTGACCATCTAGGAGTCTATGCCATGACATGTAGCAGCTTTTTCTGTTTTTGCTAGAGGTGGGTCACCACCTTATTGAGCTCGTTACTTTGTAACTATGTAACTCTGAAAAAAATCATTCAATTGTTCTGAAATTTTAATCATTTTCTATTTTGTACATAATCTTCCTATTCACCAATTTTTGTATGCATTGGGCAACTCCTTTTTTGTGAATCGATTTTTTTTTTTTTTTTAAATTATAGAGTGTATATTTAGAATTATCAAGCCAATTCAAGAAATTCAAAATTTTTAAATAATGCATAGAGAAATATCTGGCAAATTAGGCTGAAAATTTCTGAAATAATGCAAAATTCAGGGCTGTCATGAGTGGAAATGATGATTCTGACACCAATGAAGATGCAGTCACCTTCTGTTTTCAGTGAATTCTTTTATACTAGTCATCAATAAAACTTTTCGTTTCACAGTTTTAACTTAACACGTTGACACCAGCCTGACCCACCGGTGAGTCATACTTCTCTACGTGGCCATACTACATGGGCCGGCCTGACCCACCAGTGGGTCATACTTGTCTATTCCGTAGAGTGACTCACCGTTGGGTCATGCTTGTATATCAAAAACTACTAAAATATGCTTGTATATAAAAAAATACAACAAAATAATTTATAGTATATTATAAAATATATAATTTTATACTGTAATATAATAATTTAAATTTATAATTTTAACTTATAATTTTTTTATTTTTTTATTTTATAATTTGGCACTGCTCCGCCCCACAAAACTGACCATTAATTTAAGCTCTGCCGCATGAAAAGAACAATGCATATTTGCATTGCCATCAACATGTTAAAGTGTTTAACATATTTTTAGCTTAGGGTTCAAAAGATTCAAATGGTGAAAACAGTTCAAAGATTTGAGACTTGGAACTTAAAATCTTTCTGAAGCTTTGAAAGATATGTCAATTCTTTCAAAAAGTACCATTAGCCTTAGAAAAAATTTAACTTATAATCCAGTTCGCATCTAAGGAATTAATTCAGTTATTTCAAGTTATATTTGATCTGTGTGTGTTGGTTGTTAATGTTAATTTTATGGGAAAATAAAGTTATTAATTTTCATGCAAAAGCCTAAAAAGTTAATATTATTTTTAAATAATTTTTATTTCTCTAATAACAGTTTCTCTGCTACACACACTATCCCGTACAACTTATTTTTTTTCCCTAAAACACTGTCACACATATTAACACAATCAACTTACTTAGCGGGCACACACAGCTGCTATTTATCAAGTGCAAGTTTGTGATTTTTGCGACTTTTTTAAAAATGATTCCCAAATTTTTTATATTTATCAAAAGCTGACAAACATTATCAGCATATGAAAAGAAAACATACTTCAGCAACTTAAAATAGAGATTTTAATTGTTAAATAAGGATTATGTGGTATGTTAAAAAAGTAAAACTCTTACATTCTTTCTGAAAAGTTTTTGTGTTATTCTCCCTAAATACACATCAATCTGTTTTTGCTTAAAAAAATGGCTGAGAACTGCAGATACTCAGCAACAGGTAAAACCTTGGTAACACAGGCTATCTGCCAAATGCATTTCCTCATTATTTTCATCAGAGCTTTTGTGACAAAATTAGTCTATATTTCTAAGGAAATTTTACCAAAGTTTCTACCACTGCTGGCAAATTCTATTAGTGCATATTTTAAAATTAAGGCAAAAAAAAAAAAAAAAAAAAAAAAAAAAAAAAATCATGATTTGTATATAAAAACCATTGGAACTTAGAATACAACAAATAGAACACATATGAAAATGGTGACATGCTTGATTAAAGGACTGTTATGAGAATGGTTGCTAGAGTTGGACACATTCTGAAAATTTATAGACTTCTACTAAGGTAATAATAAGGCTATTAAGGTGATAACTCATAAGTACCAAACACTGTATAGGAGCTCAAATTTAAGAAAAAACATTCAGCTTGTTTTTAAAAGGAGTGATTTATTTATATGAAAGAAAATGCTTGTTTTTATCTGAAAACACTCAAATGCATCATACAGTGGTTTCAAATTTTGACTTGTTGGAATGCCGAAGAGAAATAAAATTTCACATTTTTATGCACTCATTAATTATCAAACACAATTCTCATTAATTTGTTTCAAATATTTCATTATTTTAAAAATGATATAAATATGAATTTGAGGCTCTTGGAAACTCTAGCTGTGGCTCTTGAGCTTTCATGAAATCTACCATGCAACTCCTACTGTCATAAAATTTGGACACCCCTCTTATACAGCAAAAATTCTCTTTTATGACATCAATACCCCAATCATCATTCAACTAACAGACAATGAAATCAGTAGTACGGTTTTATATCCGAAAATATTGCTACAGATAGGGTAGAAAATGACAGAGAAATTGTTAAGAACAAAGAAATTTTGATTTACAGTTTACTGGAAATTCTCAACATGGCATTTACAGGATTTGAGCAGTGGAATTTTGGAATTGAACAAAAAAATTATGTCTTGTCTATAAAATTAAACAGAAAGTTTAGCAGAAGAAATGAAGAAACTTAAACTACTTATATTAAAAGAAATGTTTAATAAAACAAACAAATGGAATTTTTTTGTAAATTTTGATTCTCTTAAAGTCATAAATGCTTTAGTATTTCATAAATGACTAATTTATTCTTTTAATTTCATAATTTCTACATAATAAAAAAATAATAAGCTTGCTGGTTAAGATAACTTATTAAATACAGGTAGCCCTCCTACAACATGGTTTCGCTATAATACAATTCATAAATTGTGAAAACCCTCTACAACACGGTTTTCCTTTCCTATAACACGGTTTCGCTTTAACAATGTAAGAAAATTGCCCAAGCACTCAAAGAAATTTAATGAACTCCGCGTGAAGTTTTTCCATATTGTGCAAAGCTTTCATATAGTCATTTAACACATAAGAATTCTTGTTTTGTAAAATCTGCCAGCTGTCTTCCGAGATTCGCTACCTGTGTGGTGTCTAAAAATTGTCTAACGCTACTTTTGTGCAGTATGACTTTGGACTTTATGACAAAACCCTTGTTAGTTTATAGATCTTTAAATACTCGTGCACTTAAAGGCATAAAAAAAAACACCTTACCGGTTATATTGGAAAGCAAATCCAAGAGCTTGGGTAGCTGGGAATATATTTAAAGACTGGTTTTTAATTATTTTGTGCCAGACACTGAACGTTATTTAACCCTTTCTGGCACTCTACCTTTTAAAGTTGGGAGTTTTGATTAAAAAAAAAAAAGGTAGGCAGTCTAATTAGGCCTAGAGGAGTACACAAGTAAAATTCTGTGAAGATAGTGCTTATCATTTTAATTCTGTGATTGTGCCCAAAGTGGGCAAACTGATTGAATAGAGCTTCAAAAAGAGTGATGAAACGAGCATTGTTGTCAATGAACTGACCGATGAGATGCGGAGAAACATAGAATACAGACTCTCAGTTGTCCTAGATTATTGATGAGCCCGGTCTGGGCACACCTAGGGTTTCCCGTTTGATTTTAAGCAAGATTTCAAGGTAAAAATTTAAAACTAATAATAGAATAAGGAGATTAGCATACAGCCAAAAAAATAACATGGAAATTTCTTTTCAAATAATTCCTTTTATACCCTAAAAAAATCTGGAAGATTTCTTTGAAAAATGAGGGTCTTAAAAACTAAACATGGCTAAAATATATGGACTGATTTGTGTTGAGCTGCCATCTACTATAAATAAAGAAGGTTCAGAGTAACCTATAGTAACCTATAAATCCTTTCTCAAACAATTTTTCTGCACATAAAGATGAAAATTTTTAGGCGTATCCAAACCGGACACACTGTGCCGCAAAGGGTTAAGGCAGAAAAATTTGAGCTTCGAGGCGCTTACTACTATTAGATAATGCTCCATGTCACCCACAAGATTTTAATCATCCCAATGTCAAAAAACTATTCCTACCATCTAACACTACTTTGTTATTCCAACCATTGGAACAAGGCATTATTTATACCTTTAAAATATATTACGTAAGAAGAGCATTAGAGTAAATTTTAGACGTAATGATTCAAAATCATTTAATTTAATGGAAGCTTGGAAGACATTTTCAATCAAGAACTGAATCAGAATCTTTGTCACTGAAAGCATCAATGTTAAATGTATGGTAGAAGAAGATATGGTCCTCTTTAGTTGAAATAGAAAACATGCACGAATTGTCAGAAAATGAAATTGGTGGCATATTAAAACTTGCTAAATCAATTGGAGGCAAAGGTTTTGTGAACATGGCTATAGATGGCATTCAAGATTTATTAGCAAAAGAAGAAGATTTGATAGAAATGGCATCCGAAGCTGTAAATCAAATCAATTCTGAGATACTACCACTGATGAAGATTGTGGAGTTAATAATTTAACATTAAAAAAATTAAACCAAGCCCTATGCTTAGCTGAAAATCTCGAGTTATTTTTCTTGAGTGCAGACCTTTCCACAGAAATAATCAGAAAATTCAAAAGGGAGCAGCAAAACTGTCTAGCTCTGTATCGAGAAATTTATAATGGCCCGGTAAGAACTAGTAAGCAAAGTAAAATTACAGATTTTTTAAAGAGGGAAGAAAATGGCAGAACTTTAAATGAAGAAAGAAATTTTGAAAGTAAAAGCAATCTCGTTCCACCGAAGAAATGTTCTCTGTTGATTATAGTGACCAATGACAACGAAGAAATTTATTAAACTAAAGTTGTGTTATATTAAAATATGTAATATTTCATGTTTTGTATTGTACATACATATATAATTTTAATAAAAATTAAGTTGTTTATGTATAATTTTAAAAAATATTTTTAATAAGTTCTTGGAACATAACCCCTCTTTTTATACTAGCTCTGGGTATCGTACAACACAGTTTGACACAACACAGCATTTTGTAGGAACCTGTCTACCATGCTATATGAGGGTTACTTGTACTTGTTAGTTCTACGATAAAACCTTATTGGGCTAATCTTTGGAATATGGTAACAGGTAGTTTGGTGACATTTTGGTAAGGCGATAAAGGTTACTAGCTAGAACTTTAGCAGTGTACATGGATAAAGTCAAGAGTGTGCGCAATGCCATTTTTGTGCAATTCTGGGATATTTTTTTTAAGTGAAAATAGGTCGACATGCACATGGATACCGTGTGTGTGAAATTCTTTAAAACGCCGCAAGCAGTGGGCGATTCTGCACTTTCTCCGAATTTCGCACCTAATCTTCGTCATGATTAAGCATTTTTGTTCCATAAAAGTTCTAGCATAAGCGTAATTCGGCTAGCAGATTGTTGAGAAAAAATGTTGAGTAAAAAAAAAATGCCTTTACTTCGTGAAAACAAAATGGAGTCAAAAAAAAAAAAAAAACTAGCAGGGTGCTGTAACAGGGTTGGTCACCAAATTTTCGCCAAAAAATCGTTAAGTTACCATAATCCAAAGATTAACCACATTATTGTTTATATCCCTGCTGACCGATCCAAAACTTATCAAGTTTCACGTGTACTATTTGACAACTTATCAGCATATGCTGATAAAAAACTACAAATTGCATTTAAATTTAAATCGGCTTTTTAATTTATAATTATTACTGTTTGCTATTAAAAAATTATTAACATCACATTAAATGAAAATCAGTATCATGTAATAAAGAAATTTAGGTACTTTTCTGTTTCGCCGGTGCGAGTCTCGCCAAGCAGACTTTATTGGCGACAACACACAGTATACATATAAAAAATTTTAACAAATGTTAGTTCTAAAAAATTTTTATTTTGAAGACATAAACTTTCTAATATCATTTAAAATTTAGTAAAAAGACAATAAATAAAGACCATAAATTTGTAAAAAGACATTAATTTAAGAATAACTGCGCTTTAATGGTACAACATCCTGATTCGCCATTTCATATCACCCGACCCCAAGTGATCTCATCTCGTGTAAACTATGCTACAAAAGTCTAATTCTGTCAGTAATTATCTACATCAATTTCAAGTTAAATCTTGATTTGGAATACAAGTTTATATGCAAGAATCATTTCAATTCGTACGAATAGCTTACTCAGAAATTATGTAAAACCACAGTGCTTTACTTTGATAGTGCATTCTCATTAGAAATGATGAATTTAACCCTTGACTTCGCCTTTTCTATATTTTCACCTTTGGATGAGCAGTGGGATTGCATCCTAATTGACTTAATTACCGCGAATGGTCTTAGGGCATAAAATTGCTGAGGCATAATTGAGATCTTAAGCCATAATTGAGCTATCTGGTAAAAATTCTATGTAACTGTATGCCAGTATTGAAAGAAGCAAACAATCTGATATGAAATGGCTGTGACTTGTTTTGAAAATGAGGCACAAAAGGTTACCAACAAGGATTTCTGTTTGGTATCGGTTGTAGCATTTTTGGCGACTTTATCGCTTGCGCCGGCAAAATGGAAAAGTACCCAAATTTATTTATAATGACAAACATTTTAGTTAAATTTTTTCTTTGTGTGATTGAATTATGAAATATAATTATGAAATAGATGACCGACTTCAAGTATCAAATTGCACAAAAACAAACAATTTAGGTACAATTCCTGTTATAATGGCCGTAAAAAATCGCCAAACTACTGTTGATGCCAATGCTGCCAAAAATAATTACGTTAACCCTAATGCAAGAAAGGACACATAATAGTAAATAACTATCTAAGATTATTGTTTTAGTTTACATGAAAGGTTAATTTCATGAAAATACATTTTTTGTTATTATAATTTATAAACAAAAGGCTAAACATAAAAAAATTATATATCCAATTTAATTTCAGTTATGTCTTCCATCATAGCAGAGAATATTTCAGTTTTTTTGTGTGAGCATCTGTACATAAACTCGGACAAATAATAATTGAAATGCTGTCGAGCAGTGCAACTTATTATGCCATTTAGCACTGCCCCACAGCCACTCTACTGTTTGTCTATGACACTCACTTTCGGGGTTCACAAAATTGTAGTTGTGATTGACAGTAAAATGTTCAAAACCAAGATTTTGCAGTTCATCCGACTTGTATAATTTCCAGCAGTCAGACTTGTATAATTTCCAGCAGTCAGGATAAAAAATATGCTTCCTTCTGCAATATTTTCTTTTATGACATTCAATAAAGTTTTCGTCAATCATTCTGAACAGCGATTAAGAAGAAACATTCATTCAATTGTCTGCATAATCCACCGATAACAAAATTGTGGCGGAAAAACCCGTCCAGCGTTATTCTTTCTTAAATTGAAAAGGCTTTCATCTACTTCAATAATTTTGCCCCATCCGCTGATTTTCAAGTTAGGCCGAGTAAATAAAGTTGCGGCACACACCTCAAGCATGTAACTGTTCCAGTCTACAGTTGTATTGTGGTTCATCTTCAACTGGAGTTCACAAAATTCAACAGATGTCATCTCCTGATAATAAAAATAAATGAACCTAATGGTTGTAAGGAAGGGGATTTTCGATCCTTCGAACCAATTTTGACTTCTTAATCCTTTCTTCTCATTACTGGTTTCTTTCCTGCACAGCCATTTCACTACTGAGTTACCACTAAAGCATTATTTCATCTTGTGGTTGTTTGAACATAATTTTCTGTCATGAATGATGCCTGTTCTTTGAAAAAATTCTACTGTAGACTTTTCGTCATTGGGCAATTCCCAAATTCTTAAATCCATATCGTTGTTAGAAAAAAATTTAAAAATTAAATGGCAACTTATAAATATAGAACTATCTAAATTTACACACTTCGGCATGTTAGTTAGATTTGGCACCTCTCGTGCATATATTTTTGCTGCAATTTTTTACTGTCCCTAAAATGGTATAGTACCACAATTTATTTACTTTATCAGCAAAGTGTGAATATCCTAGGTTACTAACTAAATTAACAATGTGCAAGGAATCTAAATAGTAAACTGAGTTTTAACCAGTAGTCACTCTTCTACCAATAACTATGTTAACATTTAAAATAAAACTAAGAAAATCAGTTTCTTTACTACATATAACATATTCTACTTGAATAGCATGAAAAAAAATCAAGATGTGATTGCATATTACCTCCATAAAGATCATCAAAACATACAACATGTTCCCCAGACTGTAACAGATGTATTAGACTTAATGTTGTTGCTAATCCCGAAGCAAAGCATAGAGCTGAAAAGAAAAAAAAATAGTAATAATAATTCTAAATATTAATAACAATAATTCTAAATATTAATAACAATAATTCTAAAGACTGACAACTTACAGCTAAATAAAACAATTTTGGAAAACACCTATAAAAAACTTAACTGGTAAGGTACAAAAATATAAGTTATACAGTCAAAAGTCGTTAATTTGGACACCCATAATCCGGAATGATCTATAATCCGGACCTCAAAGCTACAAACTTTCTGCGCATGCGTCGCTTTGACGCATACGTGTAAGACCTTTACGGCCGCAAATATGCTTGTGCACATGCGCAAAATACGTTTACGAGTGCGCGTTTAATGTATAACGGACGGTATAAGCTAAGCTAAAATTATCTAATTATCTATTTCAGTTAATGTTGCAGATTGCGTTGTTCCTTAATCTTCGAATTGGATCCGGCTTATTATTTTTTGCAGACTGTTAGAGCAATTTTATAAAAGTAAGCTTGAACTTTCGATTATGTCAAATAGAATTTCTGATATATATTTACTAATATGTAAAGGATTTATAAAGCGAAAGTATATTTCGAAGTTCATTAAACAAAAAGTGGAATTGCTGCAAAAAAATGGATAAAGGAATATCCTTTGTTTATCTAAACTTTAACGTTTGTTTATCTTTAATGCCGCGGCGAGCGCACAATGAATTGGAACTTGATCTGTCAGCACTATCCTTATCTTCAGGGCAGATGTTTTTATTTTATTTGGCTTATAATTCCTTACTAAATGTAGTATTTCATCTCGATGTACTCCGTCTTTGATATGATTTAAATCAAATTCCTTGTCATTATAATTTGCTTCCGATAGCGAAGAAAGTGACAGAGGTTATTGAAAATGAAAAAATTTCGATTGGCAAATTAGTCGGTATTCTAGACACAGCAATTATAGGACTTGAACAGCAGAACTTTGTAACTGAACAAGAAATTATGTCTGTTTATAGAATTAAAGAGAATGTATTATCACATAAAAAACGAAGCAACTTAAACAACTTACATTGAAAGAAATGTTTAATAAAGTAAACAAATAAATATTAAGCTTTTTTTTTTTTTTTTTTTGTAAATTTTGATACCCTTCAGTTCATAAATTACGGTTTCATATTTTTAATTTTATAATTTCTGCATGCCATCTTACCAGATTTAAACTGATGATCTATAATCCGGAAAAATCGATAATCCGGAAACGCTGAAGTCCCGACGAGTCCGGATTAACGACTTTTGACTGTATATAAAGAATTAACAAACTAGAATTTTATACATCTTGAAAGTTGCAGCATACTCAGTTATATGAAAGTAATTTTTGGTTTAGCAGACCCAAGGCAGATGGTTTCACTAACACCATGGTAACAGGGTGACTCAATAAATATGTCTAGTTTTTTTCAATACTTTATAATTTTTTCAACTAACTTTACTTTTGAGCTGATCTTCGACATAAAAAAATTTCTCTGTAGAAATACAACAGTAATTTATGCTTCCGAGGTAAAAAGTAACTAGACAACCTAAGTTTGCCCAAAAACTAACAAAATAAGGCTTGACAAAGTTTTGTATCGACAAATGCCTACAACTAGTAATATGTTCAAATTAACATGTGCGAACTTCCATTAAGTGATTAAGACACAATAACACGCCGAATAAATACTGATTCAGAAGTCAAACAACAAAAATCAGCGTTAATTCACAAAATTTTCACAGGACTAGTTTCGATGGTTTTACCGAACCATCATCTTCAGCTGCAAAACCGCAAATGAACAAGATAGGAAATAATGTTTAGATAAGATAAGAAAGCCTGGACAAGAATAAGCAAGTGGCGCCATCTGTTGGCGAAACCAGAACTAAAACATAATTTCTCTAAAAGCCGAAGGCAAATTTGGATTGGAATTAGGATCGTTAACTAGAACAGAAAGATTTTTATGAATGTGAAATGCCTCTAGAAAATCCAGTTCTCCAATGGAAGATGTTTTTTGAATAATTTTGGCAGCAGAAAAATTGAAAGTGTGATTTTCGGACCAACAATGTTGAGCAACAGAAGACTTCTGTGTTTCCTTTTTTCTAACATATGCCTCATGTTCTTTGACGCGAAATTTTAAGGCTCTCTTAGTTTGGCCAATGTAAATTAAACCGCACTGGCAAGGAATCCTATAAATACCCCAGGAATTCATATCCGGAATGGGGTCCTTGAGTATAGAAGTTGGAATTTTATTGATGGGAGAGTAAACAACCCGAAAGTTAAATTTCTGCAAAATATGTGCAACTTTATAGCTAATTGATGGAAAGAAGGGAATGACAACAGAATTTTTATAATCTCCTAAAATAAGAGTGTGGCTTTTAGTGTGTTGAGATGAGAATTTTCTAACTGCTTGATTAATAATGTTGGGTGAAAAGCCCCTGTCAATAGCTATTGCTTTTAAATAATTTAGTTCTTCATCAAGGGCTAGTTTGGAGGAGCAAACTTAAAGAGCACGGAAAACATAGGAATAAAATGAAGCTAACTTTTGTTTAGTCGGATGACATGATTTAAAGTGTGGTGGAAGGCAAACCGATGAAGGTTTACGGTAAACTGTAGTACTGAAGTTGGATGTGTTACGTGTGACCAGAATGTCGAGAAACGGAAGAGAATTGCAAGTCTCAAGTTCAAAAGTGAACTGAATAGCAGGATCAATAGAATTCATTGTTGAAAGAACTCTATTTAAATCATCTTTATTACCTTCAAACAGGGTAAAAGTATCGTCTACGTAGCGGAACTATGCCGGGAAGTTTAAAGTTTCAAACAATTTTGATTCATAATAATGCATGTAGATATCAGCCAGGATGGGACTGAGGGGGCTTCCCATGGCTAATCCCTCAGTTTGCTTGTAATATTTATTTTGGAAAACAAAATGTGTTTGTTTCAAACAGAGTTGAGTGAGAGAAATTAGCTCATCAATTTCGATGCAAGAGAAATGAAATTCGCGAAGTCTGGTTTCTTGCAAACTTGCCTTACTTCGGTCCGTGATAAGGGATACACGTCAACAGTTGTCCAAAATTGAACATGAACTCTATAAGCTTCATCTGGAACTCGCTAAAACATATCCAAAATTCACTGCCCTTGAACAAAAGTCTTGGTCTAGAACGGAGAATGCAGTTAACCGTCATAAAAACACCCTTGCAGTTAAATTCGAAAAACTTCTTTTACAGTCTTCCAGTTCAAGTAGTTCAAAAAATCTTCCCATTGTAAACATCAAGCCAATAGTTAATATTTCTAATGTTAGTCTTTCAGAAGAACAAGAGAGAATTCTAAAATATAATTTTAACTTCTCACAAACCTGTAAACCCTCGATTCCAAAGATTTTGGCTCCTATCGAAAAAGCTTTCAAGTTCAGTAAAGTTTCAGATTCACAGAAAGAAATGATTAGGCATCTTATCGCTCATAATGTGAAATTCAATAATAAACCTTTGAAACCAAATCTAACTGCGAGAGAAAGAGCTACAATGCGCGAGATTCATTCTAACCCGGATATTGTCATTTCAAAGGCCGACAAAGGTGGCCAGATAGTCGTCATGGATAAGAACACTTACATCGATGGTGTCACTAAACTCTTAAACGAAGGACCATATAATCCGATCCCTAAAGATCCTTCACCTTCGGACTTATCCAAAATAAAAACTGCGATCAAATCTTCGCAAATCATTTCAAGCAACTTAAAACATTCGCTTATCCCATCTGTTGCGAATTGTGCCAGATTATATGCTCTTCCCAAAATTCATAAAAGTGGTATTCCTTTCCGCCCTATTGTATCAAATTTAGGTACTGCCTCGTATCCATTAGCTAAATATTTAGTTTCTAGATTTTCCACTCTATTAGACAATAACATTTACACCATAAAAAATTCAATAGAGTTTGTAAAAAAGGTTAAAAACATTTCTCCTCGTAATTTACTCATGGTTTCTTTTGATGTAAAATCATTATTCACCAATGTCCCAGTGGAGGGTGCATTAAGATGTCTAGAAACCAGACTTCGCGAATTTCATTTCTCTTGCATCGAAATTGATGAGCTAATTTCTCTCACTCAACTCTGTTTGAAACAAACACATTTTGTTTTCCAAAATAAATATTACAAGCAAACTGAGGGATTAGCCATGGGAAGCCCCCTCAGTCCCATCCTGGCTGATATCTACATGCATTATTATGAATCAAAATTGTTTGAAACTTTAAACTTCCCGGCATGGTTCCGCTACGTAGACGATACTTTTACCCTGTTTGAAGGTAATAAAGATGATTTAAATAGAGTTCTTTCAACAATGAATTCTATTGATCCTGCTATTCAGTTCACTTTTGAACTTGAGACTTGCAATTCTCTTCCGTTTCTCGACATTCTGGTCACACGTAACACATCCAACTTCAGTACTACAGTTTACCGTAAACCTTCATCGGTTTGCCTTCCACCACACTTTAAATCATGTCATCCGACTAAACAAAAGTTAGCTTCATTTTATTCCTATGTTTTCCGTGCTCTTCAAGTTTGCTCCTCCAAACTAGCCCTTGATGAAGAACTAAATTATTTAAAAGCAATAGCTATTGACAGGGGCTTTTCACCCAACATTATTAATCAAGCAGTTAAAAAATTCTCATCTCAACACACTAAAAGCCACACTCTTATTTTAGGAGATTATAAAAATTCTGTTGTCATTCCCTTCTTTCCATCAATTAGCTATAAAGTTGCACATATTTTGCAGAAATTTAACTTTCGGGTTGTTTACTCTCCCATCAATAAAATTCCAACTTCTATACTCAAGGACCCCATTCCGGATATGAATTCCTGGGGTATTTATAGGATTCCTTGCCAGTGCGGTTTAATTTACATTGGCCAAACTAAGAGAGCCTTAAAATTTCGCGTCAAAGAACATGAGGCATATGTTAGAAAAAAGGAAACACAGAAGTCTTCTGTTGCTCAACATTGTTGGTCCGAAAATCACACTTTCAATTTTTCTGCTGCCAAAATTATTCAAAAAACATCTTCCATTGGAGAACTGGATTTTCTAGAGGCATTTCACATTCATAAAAATCTTTCTGTTCTAGTTAACGATCCTAATTCCAATCCAAATTTGCCTTCGGCTTTTAGAGAAATTATGTTTTAGTTCTGGTTTCGCCAACAGATGGCGCCACTTGCTTATTCTTGTCCAGGCTTTCTTATCTTATCTAAACATTATTTCCTATCTTGTTCATTTGCGGTTTTGCAGCTGAAGATGATGGTTCGGTAAAACCATCGAAACTAGTCCTGTGAAAATTTTGTGAATTAACGCTGATTTTTGTTGTTTGACTTCTGAATTCCATTAAGTGATTCAGTAAAAAATAATAATTGCATTAGATATTGATAATATTAATAATTCTTAGTAAAGAGTGATACTAATTAGATATTAATAATGCTTAGTAAACAGTGGTACTTTTCTGCAGTGTTGTCTTATAGATAATAATATAATATATAAGACAGATATTAATAATTCTTAGTAAAGAGTGGTACTTTTCCATTACGCACTTGCCACACAGACACGGACAGAGTCCCCACATGGTGCTATCTTGGGCATGTGTTTGACTTCTCTTTCAGAAAGGCCCAAAAAGCGAGGCAGGCGCATAACAGAAAAGTACCTAAAAAGCTTGTATGGAAAATTGCTTAGTGATCACTCTCTTAGGTCAATGGTTCTCAACCTGTTTTATCATATCCATGCCTTTTAGCATTGCTAGAAGATCCTCCTTTCCAAAATCTGAGAAACACATATTTACATTTATTCAGATTTATATTATTTTCTTAAAATGTTTTAAAAATTGAACAACAAAAAATTATAGAAAATGTTGGATAAATACCAAAACTTGAATAAAAATAGTTTTATAGTCACGAATTAAAACTAAATAAATAAATAACTACATTTTCCTCTTGAAACTATGAAGTTCTTCTCTTAACTAAGAGCCTCTTAGGTAGTGTAGCTGATAAAAGTATTACAGGATGGAGAAAAAGGTCACACACATTTTGAATCCCAATATCATAAAAGACAAAAATATTTCACTAGAAATAATTTTTTATTTACATCCCTTAAGGAATCACAGTTGCAGGTGTACTTGAATACATTAAAATCTATTATAAATGATTAATTTGAGATATCTAACAGTCAAATCCCACACTAAACAGTCAAATTTCATATCCACTGACTCAAGCATGGCAGTTTAAAGGTGCAAAGAAATAAAATGCCTAAAGTTTTGCAAATTTCAAAATACAAGCAAAGTGACAACAGTCTGTAGCGCAGCCAAAATATAGCATCTCAAACATGGCCAACACTGTTCCACTGTACTAAATATGTCTCATTACAAAAACTTTTGTATATTGCAAGAAATCCCTCAAACTATGAATGTACTCTCCAATATGAAGGTCATAAAGATGTAAGTAAGCAGTCTCAGCTATCAGTGGTCTGAGGGAATTTGATTATTTTCTCCACTAACAATTCTTTTTAACATTTCTTTCACTCTTGGTTTTAGAGTTTAGTGTATTTTATTAGGATGCAACATCATAGTTCTCTTCCCCTTAAAGTTTTAATTTATCTAAGTAAGGTCTCCCAAATGTATGCCCAATGATGCTACAAAAGGTTTGGAAACTAATAGTGTTCTATATTTAGTAGGAAAACGAATGATTCTGACTTCTATTGTGTTTTAAAACAATATATTTTATTGTACAATATAAATTCTATATTTCCAAATTTCATTCTTATGTTTTGCAGATCAAGTTAAAATGTCAGAATCCCTTAGTTTCAGAGGTACAAAAGACAGCATATTCTCTTTTGTCACATATTTTACATACCTATATTTTATAGCATACAATATAATATATCATAATGTGCTGAATACTTTATTTAACATTGATAATGTTTTACTTACATAATTTATCCATTCAACTTAGGCATAATTTTATCATTAAATCTTGTTTAATATATGCAGTAAAAAGCACAAAATGACAGCATCCAATAATTACACCTCCAGACCACCAAATTTTTTTGTGAAAAGGGAGAAAGAATTAGATTTTGAGAATAGCACATCTCTTTAGCACATGCTTAATGCTTCACGAATGTGCAGTACACAATTTTTCATAATGAAGTATCTTAATGGATTCTTAATTTCCCTTTGGCACTAAATAAAACACAATCATGTTGAAAAAAAACAGTCATTTATTAGCCTAAATCTGTAGGATTAATAATTTGGTACCATAGCTGCCACTTTGTTTGGCATGTGTCTCAAACCAAAACACTATCAGTTCATCACTGATTTTAAACCTACGGCAGAACTTATACCTCCGGTGTCAACCTGATAACTCATTGTTTGCTTTTGTCAAACACTGGCCATATACCACACGACTACCCATTTATGGCAGCTTGTGAAATAACTTACAACTGATGATATAAAAACCAGGAAACTGATGATCTAAAATCAAGAAAATTCTGAAGTCTGGAATCACCAAACCCCCAACGAATCTAGATTCAGACTTCGTACCATATAACATTTGCCATTATCCACAGTTTCACATAACCAGGATAATTCTTGGAACACATAACCTGCTAATAAAAAGATTTTATTATGTGGTCAAAAATGTGATAAGCAACAAGAACGTGTTAATATAATTAATCTCACCATATTTTGCACTTTCTAGTGATGCCAAACATTCTTCTAAGGATTGTCTAGTTGGATTTCCACTTCTAGAGTACTCAAAACCCTATGAAAAATAAACTGTTAGCTAAAACCACATCTTTGTTAAATGGCAAAAGAACAGATCACTTGAGAATCCAGGAGAAAAATTTCAGACAAAAATGTAAATATAGAACATGACAGAAGAAATTTTATATTACATGAATCGCAGCTTGAGTTCCGAAATATATTTCAGATCTATTAAAGAGCATCTGAAATATATTTAAATTTAATAAATTTTATGAGAATTAGATATTATGCACGCTGTCTATTTACTGTTTCTATAAACAAACCCTAACTTTAAATGAATTTCCAATTCACATCCCAAACATATCAAATTACAACATATAATCCATCTGTTAAAATCCTGGAAGCTTTCTAGTCAAAGAAAACAAATCACGAAATCTCTTTTGCAAAAAAATTGAAGCACCACGACTTTAGCGATCGTGACAAAATTTGGTTTACAAAAACATCTTGATCGAATACGCAAATGATCAAAAAATTTCAAGGCAAATGAACAGGAACTGCGATCATAGCACGCATTTCTAGTGCACAATTTGAAAAGTATAAAACCAGTAACAGAGGCAGAAACTTTATCTTTTTTGTTGCTGTCAAAGTAATTCCGTAAAGAAGCAATTAAAGATGACATTATAGCGATATTGAAGACCTTACAGACAACTAAGTGACTTCAAAAATGGTCGCGCTGTAGAGTTGCACGAAGCTGGGTGGTCACACCGAGCAATAGGCCGCCACCTGCAGCGTACAGATACTGCGATGCAAAGATGTTGGCAGCGATGGTTGCTACAAGGAAATTGCTGATGAAATAAAGACTCTGGAAGGCCAAGGAGCACAAATGCGAGGCAAGATAGGATGATTGATCGCCAGGCCCAAACTGCCCCAACGGTATCATTGTCAACTATTCAATGCACTACAGCCATGTCTATACCTCCCATGGTACCGTCCACCATCTCACAACGCTTGTCTGAGGTGGAGTTACGCTCGCAGAGGCCTTTAAGACATTTGCCTTTAATGCCACAACCTCAATGGAGTCATCTGGAGTGGTGTCACAGCTGTTCCTCATGGCTGCTATCAGACTGGTACTGTCCACCATCTCCCTGCACTTCTGAGGTGGGATTACGCTCACAGAGACCTTTAAGATGTTTGCCTCTGACCCCACAAGATCGGCGTAGTCGTCTGGAGTGGTGTTGCAGCCTATCATTTTGGCTGTCATCAAACTGGCATTGTGTAGTGTTCAGCGATGAATCCCGCTTCACTCTTGAAGCAGATGACCACCGTATTCGTGTCTGGAGAGGACGGGACCAGCGGTAAGCCATAAGCTCTGGTGTGATGGTGTGGGGCGCTATTTCTTATGACAGCAGGTCATCTTTAGTCATCCTGCGTACACTTTTAACTGCTCAACGATATGTTGATACCATCCTGCGGCCGGTTGTATTAACATTCATGGCACTTCATCCTGGGGCCATTTTTCAACAAGATAATGCCAGGCCACATACCACTCGCATATGTCTGGACTGTCTCCGTGCAGTTGATACTCTTCCTTGGTCAGCAAGGTCACCACACCTTTCACCAATCCAGCATGTCTGGGACATGCTAAGCCAACAGATTTGGACACCATAAAATATAGCAGATCTGGAGTGACAACTGATGAATGCCTGGCAGAAAGTGTCTCAGGATGACATTAGGAACCTCTACCACTCCTTGCTTCGATGAATGCATTGCATTGCTGCTAGGGGCAATTCGACCAACTAATTTGAACACTCATAGGTTAGTTGTGAGTCGTGAACAGGTACTATGACCTTGATTTTTTAATCATTTTATTATCTGTGTATACACATATTCAATTTCATCAAAAACAACCACTTCCTTCATGGTGCTTTGATTTTTTTGCAAAGGGCGTATTTATAAGCATATATTTAAATTTACTACTGATTGGTGAATAATTTTTAATATACAAATTCAAAAAAAAAAAAACTAATTTTGACATCATGACTTCCTTGTACGGCCTATTAAATTATTACACATTTTTGTCTGCACTTCAATTACACTTATTTCCTCCATTATTCTAACTTTATTAGCTGACTCTTCAAACTAAGTTGAAAATGAAATAAAAAACTGCAAATTTTGAAACTGAATATCCAAGTTAATTTCTCTCGCATGAAAGTCAAACTTCTTGCATTTATATTTTTTTCATAATGAGTATCAAATATTCCCAGTTATAAGTACAGGAACCAGGAAACTACATTTGAAGTTAAATTTCATTATTTGTTTTTAAAATTAATAATTTTTTTTTTAAATTTTTGTAATTTGACATTGCCAAAACATGAATATTTTCATCATTTAAACTTTATAATTGGAGGTACAGTCAAAAGTCTTTAATCCGGACTCGTCGGGACTTCGACGATTCCGGATTATAGATCATCAGTTTAAATCTGGTAAGATGGCATGCAGAAATCATAAAATTAAAAATATGAAACCGTAATTTATGAAATAAAGAGCAATTATGATCTAAAGGGTATCAAAATTTAACAAAAAAAAAAGCTTAATATTTATTTGTTTACTTTATCAAACATTTCTTTCAATGTAAGTTGTTTTAAGTTGCTTTGTTTTATGTGCTAATACTTTCTCTTTAATTCTATAAACAGACATAATTTCTTCTTCAGTTACAAAGTTCCGCTGTTCAAGTCCTATAATTGCTGTGTTGAGAATACCGACTAATTTGTCAATCGAAATTTTTTTGTTTTCAATAACCTCTCTGTCACTTTCTTCACTATCGGAAGCGGTACATCAAAACATGCTCTCGCTTTGTAGATGCTTTGGCAGCTCCAGAATCGGAAACTCTTTTTGATATAATCGAAAGTTCAAGCTTACTTTTTATAAAATTGCTCTAACAGTCTGCAAAAAATAATAAGCCGGATCCAATTAGAAGATTAAGAAACAACGCAATCTGCAACATTAACTGAAATAGATAATTAGATCATTTTAGCCTAGCTTATACCGTTCGTTATACATTAAACATGCAAGCGTAAATGTATTATGTGTATGCGTAAATGCATGATGCATTTACGCATGTGCAAAGAAAGTTTGTAGCTTTGAGGTTCGGATTATGGATGTCCGCATTAAAGACTTTTGACTGCATATGATTATGACCAATGATCACAAAAATAAAGGCTGGGGAAATATGTTTAAGTCAGGTGAGGGAAGTGGATGTATTTATATATATATATATTTGATACATTTATACACATTTGGTGATTGCAATAAAAAAGTGAGGTGTGCAACTACATGTTAAAACAGTTCCATATACATAATTTCAGTATTCTATGGCCAATCGTTTTTGAGTTACGCGAGATACATATCCACTACGTATGTTTGCAAAGACATCATGAAAACATGAATCATTCAATTTTGAATCCATTTTACAATCTTTTTCGGAATACAGTCATTTATTTTCTGCATATGTATAGACATCATGCCAAAAAATAGTCAAAATAGATATTTCCACTGGAATCTGATAACCAAAATTTTTCGCGATTACGATACTTCCTTTGTTTTGTACAAGGAGATAAATAGCTAATTGTTTGCAGATTTTTTTATTAATTTATTTTGCTTACTGCACTTCCACGTATTTCCATGTAAAGACACTTCTCCTAAGCCAAAGAAGCAAAAAATGAGCATCTGTCTGTAAGCTACTAGCAAAAGTTTGAATGATGCTTCCACAACCACCACTTGCAGAATTTGGGATTCAATCAAGGGCAATTCTCTTCTCCACATATGATATCATAAATGTTTTATAATCGCACAAAATGTTATTCAATTATATTGAAGATAGCCTTCATTAATCATATATTAACATTGATAGACCAATAAATATTTAAAATGAAGCATTCGATATAAATTTGAATATTTCTTTTGAATTACTAGCTGTCTATAATAGTTATCATTAAAAAAAATCTGTATAATGATTTTAACCATCTCAGCATTACAGACCGAAAATTCCATACAGAAGGCTGGAGTTCTAATTCATTATACATAATTTCTGCCAGCTTTTGATGTACCCAATTTTAATTTAGATGTATATTGGAAGAAAAGGAATAAGATTACAGAGTGGGAGAGTCTTTTTGTTAATTATAATCTAGAAAATATCATTTATCCATGACATTATGAGGAACTTTGAAATTTGAGCCAATAATGCTCAGAAGGTTAATGTGCCTAGATGGTGTAATTTCATGGGAGCCATTCAGTTATTAATACAAACAGATATAAAGAACAGCATTTGTTGCTTTTAAATAGTTTCTTAATCAATAACAGGCAAATAAAATTTGAAAGAAAAAATTAAATATCTTATGCTTTACTGAATGGCAATACACCTGGCACATGAAAGATAAAAATATTTTATTTCAACTACAGGCAATGCATTTCTTTTAAATTGTTGAGTTCACTGATTAAATCTGAAAGATAAATATCTCATACTTTGTCAAATGGTAACACACTGCTTTTAAATCCCTGTTATTGTACACGTCTGCATTTTTTCAGAGCCATCATTGCCCACTTTCCTACTTAAAAAAAAAAAAAAAAAAAAACCCTCTCTTCTTGATATCTGTCATTTTACTCGTATAAAGGAAATAATTCCTTAATTACTGCTGAATTTTATGGCTGATTTTTACTTATTTAACAAAAAAATAATAATATAACACAATTATTTACAATCCTAAATAATAATACTGTATTTAAAATTCATGAGGAAATAAAGTTTTTGTAATTTCACTTAAAATTTAAATATCAGTAAAATTTCAGGATTCTTTTAAGCAGGACTTACAACAGCTAAATGCATGGTTACTAAACGAGAAAAATCACTAGTTATCTCATTATGAAGATCAGTTCTAATCTTATTAGAAGTTTTTAAGATTATAAAAAGAAATTTAAAAATGTCTGTAACAAAACAGTCATACAAAAAAGGAAAACAGGAAAGAAATCAGATTATCAATGAATTTGAATTTTTGCTAATTCCACTAAATACATACTTAATTTTAACACTTATTCAACTTTGTAAGATGATTTCATCAAAGACCAAATTTAATACAAATGCCTGATAAACAGATGAGGGCAATACACATAAAACAGCAATCTCAGTTATTTTTTAACATAAATTTAAAATATATATTTATGTTTTTCATATTTATCAACTCATTTCAATAGTACTTTAAAACTAGTATTTTATTAAATTCCTTGATTAAAAAATATTAAATAAAATAAATACTTAAGTTTTTATTTTTACAGATCTTATTCATTAAAATAATTACGAAACTAAACTTCTTACTTATTCACCAGTTATAAGTATCTTCTTTGAACATCTAACATTAAAAAAAAAAAAGAAATTACAATAGGATTCAGAAATTAACGTATGTACCATATGTATACACACACTCATATACGCAAATATATACACACACACGTGTAAACACGCTTACATTTCTGAAACCGGTGTCGTTAACAGAACAGTACCACAAATACATTTAGTTAATTTTAAATCCGAAAAAAAAAAATTTGCATGGTTAACGCAAGCAAACGATTAATACACAGAGATAAATTAGCACAGTGGTAGCATGAAAATTTTAATTTTTGAAAGTAACATATGCTAATGTATTAAGTAAATAGCACTTACAGCATGTTGGGCTGGCGCAAATTGCTGAAATGTAGTTGCTAATGATATGGGTGGAATGACAGCCCTGTGATTCCATTTTTCTGGGTTTTGTCCAGCATGAATAGCTCGAGTGCCAAATTCAGACATAGTGAAATAAATGATCTTTTGACAAATCACTATACGAAGCAACGTACGTATACACACCGACACTTTCCGCGAGAAGAACGTTATCCGTTCACATCTGGGTATTTAAATAACACGATATCAGTAAACTGCAGACGCACGTGCTTTTCCACCCTCTTCTTTTCGAACATCATGCTGAAATATATCTTATTATTATCTATGATTCGAAAACAAAAAAAAAAAAAAAAAAAAAAAAAAAACCTGAAAACTGGAACTGTTTAGAGAAAATTGTTGGAACGAAACAGTTTCAATTCCAGTATAATAACCATTTATAATTTCACCGCCACACAGAAGGGCAGATTAGGCCATTCAGTATTTAAAAACTTCCTTTCAGATTCTTAGCTGTAGTTGCATCTAATCAACTTCACCTCAGGAAGACATATGCATATAGACATATAAAGATACCTTTTAGCCCTGCAGACACTCATGTTCATAGTAATACAGCCAAAAGTGCTTTTAGAGAAACCTTGATCAATCAAGTGTTCATCCACTGAAATGCAACTTTAGCCTTGGCATTCTGCCATAGCTATTTCTTCAGAATTACAGTTTCGAAACACTATAGTTAATCAGAATTAAGGTGTTTCGGCTATTCGGGCGTAGATTCGTCTAGTAGAATTATTAAATAGGATATTGCGCGGGTAAGAGGTAAGCTGGGAGTCTTGAGGATGTTATTTTCCCGCAATGATGACACTCAACCATTTTATTTCGTAATTGCAGTATTCCGTTTATCATTGCAGAGATGTGCAACTCTTCCCTCCATATATGTGTGCAATTAAACAACGATCCCTACGCGCTCTGCGTCAAGCTCCAAAAATATTAAGTAAAAAGACGGAAACAACAAATAAGATGAAAAACAATAAAATTATTCGTAGTTTTAACCCGAAAAATGCACAACGGCAAATCACAAACACAGACGCAAAATCGGAAGCAATTACTACATATTGTAGAAATCGCCATACTACAGGTCCGTAATGATTCAGTAATTCGTAATGATATCAGTAATAATTAATATGTAATAATAAAAGCGCAATTTAAATGCTATGAACAAAAAGAAATACTGGCAGTAGATTAACTTTTATTTGTATTACAAAGAGTGCGGAAGCAAGGGCCATTATCAAAAGTCACCTTATTTTTGTCTCGCTGCTTAGAAATTTTAATTTAGGGAATAAGGTTTACTTAGTAGATATAATTCACTTTTTGTTGTTTTTAATGTGAAAAGATAATGTGAAAAAAGAATTGATTTTATGCATTTTACTGCAGTACTTTCATCGTGTTCCGCTATTTTTCGAAATTATTCACAAAATAATTACTTCCATGCGTGGTACTTAGCGCCACATTATAAATGATACCATACTTCCATAACCACGTTTTAGTTATATAGAACATTTTTTAAAATTATTATAACTTTACAAATGGTCTATTACTTCAAAACACTGAACTTTTCTACATGTTTCCTATATGTAAATTTCTGAGATTAGTTTTAAAATTTATTATATCATCTTTTGTTTTCGAATATGATCTTTTGTTTTCGAAAATTATGTCACACTTTTACGTATAATATATTTAAGTTGTTTTGTTAAAGTAACACAATTTCCTTACTAAGAGATTTAGTTAGAGAAAAATATTTCCTAGTTTAGGTCAAATTATGTGAATACGGTAAAATATACGAGGGCTGCCAACTTAAGAGAAGGGATGCCTTTGTGGAGGACTCTCTAAGGAAACTAACTCGTATTCACTTTATATATTAAGAAAAACATGAAAAAAACCTGTTCAAAAGTATTTGTTACTTAAAAGATTAAGAGTATATATTTATGGTATTAATTTTTTAAATAGATACATAAATTATTTAAACGAAAGCAATATAAAAATAGGTTAGGTTAGGTTATTTAATTAAGGCACAGCCTCGAGGGATATCTGATTAAGGGGAGGGATGCCTTCGTGGAGGACATTCTAAAAGAAACTGACTCGTATACACGTTACACATGGGGAAACCAACGAAAACACCCATGCAGCCAGCCCGTTCGCGGGATTCGAACCTCGGACCGAACTACCAGGGTGTTCAGCGACTTCCGCTGGTGGGTCCCCCGGGCCCTCGATGAAATAAGGAAATTACATTTCATCGTTACTTATATATGAAGGAAGTTAAAATTTCACTTGTGACAAAAGAGTATAAATTAATATTAATTTTTCTCTTAAAGTACATGTTACTTCATGTTATAAAGAAACTGAGTACTTTAAGAAAATGTAGCCTATTGCAGACAATTTTATAAATGCTATGAAAATTATCATAAATCGAAATGTTTATTTAAGCTTCACCGATAAACTTTATTTGAAATAATAATTGTATTTAAATTAATATATTTCACTTCTGCAAACAAGATAGTTTATTTTCTTATTATAAACTTAAAAATTACATCTAACCTTTTAATTACGTTTATTTTTATTATCTAAGCTTATCACATCTAGTTTTGCTTTAACGTATCATTTGCAGAAATAGACATCGAAGAGATACTAATTTCTGCAATCGTATTAAAAAAGCTTAGAAAAATTAAGAAAGCAATCTTTCACAAAGGAATTTAAAAATTTCATTGTGATAACTTGAAAATTCGCATATTATAAAACACTGATGAATTAAAGTAAAGTCTTTCCCGAACAGGGGAAGAAAAACTGATTTTAAGATAAAATATAACTTCATGGAATTCTTTTTATTGAGACAGACCTCAGTTCTTTGCCGCATTTAAATAAGTAAATAAATTTGTTTGGAAATTTTATAATAGAAAGTCAATTCCAGGAAAGTCAGTCGAAGTTTCTAAAAACTCATTGCGGTGCATTATACTGTGGGACAAACAAATATTTCTTTCAATGTAAGAGAAGGAGTTTTATATTGTAGTTATTTTTTAATTTTAACAAAAGTCGTAAAGTTATTCTTACAAATTAAGTAGTGGAATTACTTTTATTTTCATAAATACAGCCTATTTCAATATTTGAACTTAAGTAAATAACTAAAATTCAGTTTTAACTGCGTAGTTCCTAAAATGAAAGGCATAAACGTGTTTTCATGTTTCATTTCACATTGTGTTTTCCTTTTTTTTATATTCAAGAAATCAAATAATCTATTTCTCTTCATTTAAAAGTATACTAAGGAAACTGTTTGTTTAATTCCCGCCTAGTAAAAAAACTATAACATTGTAGGGTTTATATTTATTTTAACTAACATTTATTTTAAGTTTAAACTATCTTTCCTGTCAAGCCTTACTTTCCCCTGGAACTGCCAATGCCAGAATATGTAAATTTGAGTAGAACGCGCAAGCATTCAAATTATCAGCGGAAGTAGTATGATTTAAATAGAAGGAAACGAGTTCGGTGAGAGAGTTATTCTTACTTCGCGAGCGCGGAGGTAGAAATCGAGAATTAAAGAACCCCGCGTTGCGGCCTATGTGCTTGGCGGGAAGTAGTTGCAATTGTTCCAGTGAGCTTCAAGTCTGCTGAATTAGCTGCGGTATTTGTAAAACGCGGTGAGTTAGTTATTTTAGAGAGCCTCGTAGTTAGAATCTTGTCTTTATTTTCTTTTCAGGTTATTATTTTATTTTGACTGCCTAGTTGGCAAAGTTTGTAAGCGTCAAGAGGACGCAATTGTAAATTAGTACGTTGAATAAAAAGGGACTTAGACCCTTTATAAGACTCTGTGGTTTATACAAGCTTTCACAGTCACCTCTTGGTTGCGTGCTAGTTAGAGGCGCGCAACGTTATATTGGCGCCCGAACACTTATCGAACTGAAATGGCCGAAAATTGGATGGAAGCCGCTGGACAACACCAAGAAATGACAACGCAGTTAGAAGGATTTGGATACCTGGTCCAGACTTTGAGAGCATCAATCAAGCCAAACGTCTATTTCGACGGAAAAAATTCGGTGTCCGTATTTTTAGAAGGTATAGAAAACCACTTTCAGCTCTATCCTGTGCCTGAAAGACAAAAAGTTGCTATCGCCACATCAGCACTAAGAGGACAGGCCGCGTTATGGTGGAAAAATATAGGCAAATTTCTTCTAGGTGAATTTGGAAGCCCGACGTATACATTTGAAAATTTCAAAAAATCGTTAGTAAAGGCCTTCCCCATAGTGAAAGATCGCGCACGGCTGGAAGCCGAGCTATATAGTTTCTATCAACGGGATACAGCACAATTGACGGACTTTATTTTACGAAAAATCAAGCTAACGGATATGCTGTATGGCAAGAAACCCGATGCGGAGATTATTGAAATAATATTACCAAAATTGTTACCCGCTGTCCAAGACTACTTTGAAATTAGAAACCCAAGAACATTGCAGGAACTCTTCAAATTGGCGGTGAAGTTTCAAAATCGCAGAATCGCGGAAAGAGCGAGAGGGGAAACATATTCTCAAAGTACCAGAAGGAAGGAGGAAACAAGAAATGGAAATCGCTCATATGGGGGAAAGAACTATCAAGCTAACGCATCGAAACTTGAAGGGCAAGGCCCAAAAAGAAAATTTGAAAATAAGCATCCGCGTACCCAGAAGACACAGATTGAAAGGAAAGCTTTAAACGACTAGAGGGGCCTGTGAAAGGGAGGGTCCAGACCCCGGAAGTTTTAGAAAAACCCTCAAATAGACATCTAAATACAGTCATCGTAAAAAACTCACAGCTACCAATTATACAAGTCCTGGTTGGTGATGTACCAGTAGAAGCCCTCATCGATACAGGAGCAGAAGGAAATTTCATGAGTGAAAAGTTCTTCAAAAAGAATTTTTATAGGATACGACTCTTTAAAACCAGAAATACGGAAATTATAGCGGCGCAAGGAAAAACATGTCACTGCATCGGGAAAGTATCATTAAACATACAGGTAAAAGAGGAAAATCTCAAAGTATTAATTTTTGTGGTGAAACACCTCCAACACTCTCTTATTTTAGGTATGGACTTTTTAAGGGCCGCGAGGGCCAAATTGGATTTTCAGGATAGTTCCGTGGTGCTGGAGATGGACCAGAGGGTGGTGGAACCTGCGGAGACACCTGAATTGGACCTTAGCCATTTGAATGACCAGGAAAGTAAAGAAATACAGAAAGTGGTGAGTAATTTTTCTCATTTGTTTTCAGAAAAACCGGGAAACTGTCAGATCGTGACTCACAAGATTCAATTAAATGCCGAAAAACCTTGTAGGACTAAACCTTACCGCTATGACAAACAAAAAGACGTAATCATCGAAGAACATATTCAGGAGATGTTAAAGAATAAAATAATAACGCCCATAAATAGTGAATACGCGAGTCCAGTCGTACTATGTAGGAAAAAGAACGAGTTTCCTCCTTCGGATAAAAGGGCTTGGAGGTTTGCTATCGATTATAGAAAACTAAATAGCATAACTAAATTCCCAGTTTACCCTTTGCCGGTTATAGACGAGATCATTAGACAGATCAAATCGACGAGATATATGTCTACTTTGGACTTAACGTCTGGCTACTATCAAATAGCTGTGAGACCCGAAGATATACATAAAACCGCGTTTATAACAAAATCGGGCACTTATGCATTTTTACGCATGCCTTTTGGGTTGTGTGGGGCCCCATCAACATTCCAGAGAGCTATGGACATTGTTCTAAAGCCTGTCCTAGGAAAATCAACTTTAATTTATCTAGATGATATAATTATAACGAGTAGTACGTTGGAACAACACGTTAATGACCTCGAACAAGTTTTTAAATTATTAAAAGAGGCCGGTCTTACAATTAACGCCTCAAAATGCAAGTTCGCAACTAAAGAACTTAAATATCTCGGTTATAAAATTTCGCAAAAGGGTATAGAAACGCAAGATTCAAAAATAAAAGCTATTAAGAATTTCCCACCGCCCAACACCGCCAAGAAACTTTCGTCTTTCCTTGGACTATGTTCTTACTATCGATCTTTCATAAAAGATTTCGCTAATATTGTTGAACCACTCTTAGTAATCAAAAGAAAAAAGAGTAAATTTACGTGGACAGCGGAAGCGAACACAGCTTTTGAAAGATTAAAAGAAGCGCTTATTAATGCCCCTGTTTTAAAATTCCCTGAGGGGGACGAAAACCTGGAAATTGCGGCAGATGCATCAGACTATGCGGTGGGTGCGGTTCTTATGCAAAATAACCATCCGCTGGCATTTTTTAGTAAAACATTGAATTAAACACAAAGGAATTATACAGCTACAGAAAGAGAAACATTAGCCGTATTAATGGCTGTACACAAATTTCGAGTTTATTTCGGCAAATCGCCAGTAACAGTCTTTTCGGATCATGCGGCTGTTGGTAGACTTTACTCGGGAAAAAACCTAACGCCCAGGTTAATAAGATGGGCTTTAAAACTCCAAGAATATAATATCACAATAAAATATAAACCGGGTAAGGAAAACAATGTAGCTGACGCACTTTCTCGTATAAAACTGGACGATGAAGGTAATGAACTTAAATGCGCTGTGTTGACTTCAAAAATTTTAGATTCTAGAGATACGGTTATTACTGAACTGAAAGCTGATCCTGAATTTGGTAATATCTATGCTTATTTGAAAGACCCCGAAGGCTTTGAGCATACAGATATCGATGCGATAAGAAATAGAGCAAAAAACTATGAAATAATAGATAATTTATTATTCTATACGAAAACAACAAACGAAAATCTTGAGTATAAGCCAGTCATCCCAGCCTCGCTTCGATTAAGCATTTTGAAGGAGTTGCACGAAAAAAAAACAGCGGGCCACCTCGGGGTCAGAAAGACTTTATAAAGGGTACGCGAGGCGGTATATTTTCCGCAATTATACAAAATAGTAACGGCGTATGTCAGGTCCTGCAATCAATGTCAGTTAATAAATGATATTAATTACAGCCCGGCCGGGTACTTAAATAGCATTCGCGCTACATTTCCGAATGAAATTTTAGGCATAGATCTCCTTGGTCCCTTCCCCCAGAGCGAGTTAAATAAAAATCGTTTTCTTTTAGTAATAGTAGATCATTTTTCAAAATGGATAGAAATTGTTCCACTTAAACGCGCGTCAGCCAAAACAGTCGCAGATGCATTCTTACACAGATACATTTTAAAATACGGTGCACCGATAAAAGTCATTAGCGATAACGGAAAACAATTCATTAGTCAAATATTTGAAAACATATGCAATGGACTTGATATACGCCATATCAAAATGGTTCCGTATAGACCACAGGCTAACATAGCAGAAAGAGTTAATAAAAACATTGTAAAAATAATTCGCAGTTACGTTAGCACACATCACAAGCGCTGGGATGGCTACATAAATGAATTAGCTTATGCTTTAAGAACGGCACATCATGATACTACGGGAAAAACTCCAGCAGAATTATTTTTAGGCAGAAAGTTAATTACGCCTTTAGATAAATTATTCTTTGTGCAACAAAGAGAGCAGGAATTTAGACAAAAGGACGTGCAAAAACTAATTGATCAGGCGCTTAAAACTTCGGATACGGCAAGAAATAGACAAAAGTTATATTACGATAGAAAACGCCGTGAAGCAGATTTTAAAGTTGGGGATAAAGTATTGAAACGGAAATTTTCTTTATCAAGTGCCCCAGACAATTTTATGGCAAAGCTAGCTCCAAAGTTTGAAGGCCCCTATGTAATTCAGGAAATCAAAGGAGTAGTCTTATATCTTAAAAACGAGAGAGGGGAAATCTGTAAAGCAAGTCCCGACCAGGTGAAAAAATATTATAATCCAAATGATTTTGAAATCCTTAAAAGTTTCTTGCAGGACTCAAGTCTAAACGAAATAGAAGGGCCAGAGACTGCAACAACTATTCCACCACCCAAGAAACGGAGAACTGAAGAGAGACCTAGCACTTCTACAACCCGGACGTCGGTATCAAAAAGAAAAAATGAGTTTCAAACTCCGGCGTTTAAGAAAAACAAAAATACAGATGAACCGGGTAAAGAAACCGTGGTAAAGACGAAAACATGACCTACAAAAGATGGCAGGAGAAATTACACATCAAGGAGAACGCGCACACGGCCACAGAGTCAGGTGCCAGCAAGGCCGCCGTTCCGGAAACTGAAACGCCAACAGGAGGCACATAAGTACGAGGAACAGAAGAAATTCAAGGACTCCAGACCGCAGGACGTCAAGACCAGCCGTCCCAGGCAGAAACGCAAAGGACAACAACCAGACGATTACTCCGTCAAGAGGCCAGCATGTAGAGGACGCAAAAGAAAGAACAACGGGGACGACAATTGGAGATCAACAAGGAGAAGATTGACGTCCATGACACCTCTGACTTGGGATCAATTTTGTCAAAAACGGATGACGGAATTTCAAGCATCGAAAACTCAAAGATAAGTTAAAACCTTCTATAAATTTTTTTTTTCTCTTTTGTTCCGAAATGTTATGCATAAGTACGAAGTTCTATGTTTTGACGAAAGTCAATATGTCTCGGTTGAGACTTAGTTTTGTTTTACTTTATTTAGCTAAGGCAAAAGTATTATTTTCTTTAAGTGTAAAAGATAAAAACAAGCATTTTATGTTGGTCGAAAGACTAATTTTGTTATGTTAAAGCCAAAATTTGGCCGGAGATAAAAATAACTTCGTATTCTTGTACTAATAAGAATTTTAGTTCCAGTGCCGCCAGCTTGGCGAAGAAAGAGTAAAGTAAAAATTTATTTTCTCTTATTCATTTTATGGTAAATTGTAAAAAGCATATGTATTAAACTTTTGTAAATGTATGTAAATACTTGCATGTTATGTAAAAGTAGAATTTAGTCTAGAAGCATAAAATTCTAGATGCTAAAAGTGAATGCTTAAAAGCAATGAAGTCAAAATTTAAGTATTAAACTGTAAAGTCATGCTTTAGAGCGAAAGCCTGCATGTTTAAAGATGAATGAGGGGGAAGTTAGAATGAATGTGTTTTGTAGGGTTCTCCACCTACATTTGAATTTTTAAGAATATTAAAGTAGCTCATTGAGTTGTAGAATGTCGAGTAAGGTGTATCTATTTGGTTGTTGAATTCTAACAAATCATGGTGGTTAGGGGAAAAGTTGTAAGACTAAAACACGAATATTCCCGTTTGACACCACACACGGTGGAGAGCCAGGGTAAAGTTAAATTAATGCTTGAAAAATTGAATGAATGTGAAGTAAGCAATAACTAAGAAAAACGAATCGTTAAAAACAAAAATTTATTGTGTCAAGAAAGTGTAAATTATAATGTATGTAGAAAGATACTGATACTTATTCCTTCCAGATGCTGGAAGGAAAGACCAAGATTGATTGATGAAGTCCAGGAAAAGTTGCTGTAAGAAGAAAGCTTTGTAACGACTAACAGAATTTTAATTGTTACATAAGATTTTTTTTGTGTAAACGAGGCTTTCGCCAGTTAGTTCAGAATTAGATAAACTTACAACAGGTCGTTTGTAGGACCTGCTTCCAAGTTTTGCAAATTCTGGCAGCGGCAAATGTAGGGTTTATATTTATTTTAACTAACATTTATTTTAAGTTTAAACTATCTTTCCTGTCAAGCCTTACTTTCCCCTGGAACTGCCAATGCCAGAATATGTAAATTTGAGTAGAACGCGCAAGCATTCAAATTATCAGCGGAAGTAGTATGATTTAAATAGAAGGAAACGAGTTCGGTGAGAGAGTTATTCTTACTTCGCGAGCGCGGAGGTAGAAATCGAGAATTAAAGAACCCCGCGTTGCGGCCTATGTGCTTGGCGGGAAGTAGTTGCAATTGTTCCAGTGAGCTTCAAGTCTGCTGAATTAGCTGCGGTATTTGTAAAACGCGGTGAGTTAGTTATTTTAGAGAGCCTCGTAGTTAGAATCTTGTCTTTATTTTCTTTTCAGGTTATTATTTTATTTTGACTGCCTAGTTGGCAAAGTTTGTAAGCGTCAAGAGGACGCAATTGTAAATTAGTACGTTGAATAAAAAGGGACTTAGACCCTTTATAAGACTCTGTGGTTTATACAAGCTTTCACAGTCACCTCTTGGTTGCGTGCTAGTTAGAGGCGCGCAACGTTATAACATCATTGCTAAAACATGTACTGATGCCTTTTTGACATCTTAACAGTGTGAAATCCTTTCTGATTTCAATAAGGGAATCAAATGAAAACTTTAAAGAAAGTCCAGTTTAAAGACAAATGAAGTACTTTAAAGGAAGTAAAGCATCAGGGCCTTATCAGATTTTAATATCTGTAACTAATCTCATAACTGCTTCTCTTAAACATTTTTATTACGTTCTAAATTCTTATTTATACAGTATATGTTCCCCATTACTGATTTACCCCAAATGCCTGATTTACCCCAAAACGTGACGTGTGTTGTACAGATTCAATTAGATGAAATTAATAACTTTTTGAATGTATGCATTGTAAAATATGATATCTTCATATTATTTAAATTAAGTAAAAAACTGAATCGTGTTTATATTAAAGGAGAAGGATAACAAGAATGCCTATATCTCATATTTACCTCAAAACACATTTTCCAAATCCTCATCTTTGCTCTGAAAAATCGTATTAAAATAATTCCAAATGCCCTGATTTTATTGTATGTTTGCAGAAATTTGTGGATAGCAAAAATCTTCATTAATTTTTCTCGCGCTTCTATAAAGTTCATGCATCTCTGGTACTTTTTCTCGAGGATATTCGCTTTATTCTTAATAATAATTTTAAAATTTATTTTCAATTATTATATATTAATTATTACCGCTATCGTTCTAGTCAGTATACAATATGTGTTTACCTCCCATATGTGTTGATTAAATAAAGGAACTTGCGAACTTCAACGAATGAGGAGAAAAAAGGTATTAAGAAATATAGTTATTATAAACATTGCAAGCCAAAGAATATTTTTTTTTGAAATATTTCTATTTTGAAAGAGGGGGGAAGAATGTGTTAAATTAAGAAATAAAATAAAATTTTTAATAAGTTATAAGAACTCAGATTTTTAATACAATTTAGAAATTTTGGAAAAATATGAATTGTCTTTAAATATTAAATTCTAAAGAATGAAAGCAAAATTATGTAGCTTCTGGACAGCTCATACTCAAAAGTATTAGCAATGTAATACGGTTAGAAAATGAACATATGATCACTTTTGCATCATATATATTGTAATACGTTCTGCATTTTCTGTACACTCTAGTTTACAGTTATATAACCTTAATAGGGTGAGATACAACCTCAGTAAGATGAGAAAATTTCAAATGATTATATTGGATATTTTCAATTATTTAAAGATTTCGAATATTATGGAAGTATTTTAATACCTTGAAAAGTATAATACCTTACTGGATTATTAAACATTGTTGTAGTTACCTGTTCTCTAAAATATAAGTTCATCACTCTAAACATTTAGAAAGTAATCCAGAGTTGCGTGACATCCATTTAAATCTTTAGTGACATTATATTCATGGCACTTTATTACGCTGCATTCATGCCACTCTATGGCTTTATATTAAAGTCGAAATGAGTTGTTACATGAATGTCGCAGTGTGAATTCACATCAGCTTCGCAATGTGACGTCTCAAAAAGCGGACATTAAGCCATCCCTACAACGTTACTGCGACGTTGAGGTCGTCACAATGCGACACGTTTGCAATGTTCCAGCGACGTGCCGTGCTGTTGGGGTTTACATTGAAGACTTACTGGAGGAATGCAAAGATGTAGTTGAAGGCTTAGGTTGTTTGAATGGAGAATATAAAATCCAGTTAAAACAAGGTTCAACACCAATAATTCATCCTCCAAGAAAAATACCCATAGCTGTACGAGATAAAGTGAAGAAAGAATTACAAAGAATGGAAAATTTAAATGTTATTGAGAAAGTAAGAGAACCAATTGAATGCGTAAATTCAATGGTCATAGTGGTCAAACCTAATAAAATAAGAATATGTTTATATCCTAGAGGTTTAAATATAGCTATAAAACGAGAACATGATCCTATGTTAACCATTGACGAAGTTGCCACTAGAATGTCAAATGCAAAAATATTTTCTGTTCTAGATGCTAATAGTGCTTTTTGGCAAATCCAGCTTGACGAAGAAAGTAGTAATTTGTGCACATTCAATATACCTTTTGCAGATACAAACTTAAAAAATTACCTTTTGGCATATGCTCAGCTCCAGAAATTTGCCAAAGAAAATTAAGCCAAATGATAGAAGGTCTAGAAGGCGTTGAATGTATTATAGATGATATTTTAATATGGGGAGCTAATGAAAAGGAACATGAGCTACGACTTAAAAAAGTACTCCAGAGAGCACAAGAAAATAATTTGAAGTTCAATAAGGCTAAATGTAAAATAAAAGTTCATCGTATAAATTATATAGGGCAGGAATTAAGTGAAAATGGACTAAAACCTGATTTTTCTAAAGTGGAAGTAATTGTTAAAATGCCAGAACCTACAGATGTGCCTTCGCTACAAAGATTTTTGGGAATGATTAATTATTTCCCCAAATTTATTCTTAACTTAACTACTATTACTGTACCATTAAGACAGTTACTTGAGAAAAATTTTCTCTGGCACTGGACTGAAAAACATCAAAAAACTTTCGAAACACTTAAAAGACTGCTTGTAAAAGCTCCCGTATTAAAATTCTATTTTGTTAATAAGGATATAACTCTTTCAGTAGATGCAAGTTCTGAAGTGCTTACTGCAAGAAAATGAACAAATTGCTTATGCTTCCAGAGCTCTAACAAAAAGTCAGAAAAATTATGCTCAGATAGAAAAAGAGCTTTTAGCTATTACTTTTGGATGTTCTAAATTTCATCAATATATACATGGCAAGCGTATTACAATTGAAACTGATCATCGACCATTAGAAAGCATAACCAAGAAACCTCTTTTTAAAGCACCACAGCGATTGCAAAGAATGCTGTTAAATTTACAAAAATATGATCTAGATGTACGTTACAAAAAGGGGAAAGACTTATTGATAGCAGACACTTTGAGCAGAACGTATTTGAATACAACAGAAGAAGATAATAATGAAGATCCAGAAATTTGTACGCTGATTCCAGCATCTGATGACAAAATTTATGAACTGAAGAAAGAAAGTGAATGTGATGCTACATTACAGTGCTATTCTGAGAGGTTGGCCAGAAAGGAAACATCAGGTAGAACCTCAAGTCAAAGTATTTTGGGACTACAGAGATGAGTTGACAATGGAAAATGACTTATTTTTCAAAGGAGGAAGGGAAATTGTTCCTTTATCTATGCAAAAAGAGATGTTTTAATTCATGAGGGTCATATTGGTATAGAAAAATGTAAGAAAAGAGCTAGAGATGTTTTGTTTTGGCCACTTATGAACAAGCAGATAAAAGATAAAATTTCAAAATGCCCTATACCAGTCCTATATGATATAATGAATACCAGTCCTATATGTTAATGAATTATACTCTTTGCATTATATACACCACTTACTATGGCCATAGTAAGGAGCTAGCCTGTCGTAATGAACGACTTGGGCTTAGAATTCGGACACTTAAACGGATCCGAACAACGAAGTCTCTTTCTGAATGTGTAATGACCATCCCAAGGTGACTGTAATTTAGGAGAGAGTATTTTCCATCGACTCGCATTCCACAATCACACCTTGTCTCTTTCGTTGAATCGATGTCCAGTAGCTCTCATGTTGTATCGGGTCTTCTTCTCCGCCGCCGAGTTGACTTGCTCTTGCTCAAAACTGTGCATCACTTCAAACCGTAACTGGAGATCTTGAATGTACACCTCAGGCGATGAAGGCGCATCCAGAGAGCAACCAAACATAAGATCACAAGGCAGAAGAAGGTCACGACACAGAGCGTCTGGGATGGGGAATAGCCGGTTGTCTTGTGGACAGCTCTGCGATAAGCCACTATAGAAAGGTAATTTCTTGTCCCAGACCTGTTGGTTTCTGGAAACCACCATAGGGAGGTTATTAAGTGTGGTTCGATTAAACTTCTCTACCATGCGATCTGACTGGGAATGTAAAGGCGTCGTTTGGGTTATGTCAGCACCAAGTAGCTTGCAGAGTTCTTTAATTACAGTTGATGCAAAATTTCTTCCTTGATGGAAATGTAATTGAAAAGGCACTCCGAACCTGGAAATCTAATGCTGTATCATTACCTCTGCTACTGTGACAGCCTCTTGATCAGGAACAGGATACGCTTCAGGCCACTTGGTGAAGTAATCAATGACAACAAGGATATATTTGTTGCTATCAGCAGCTCGTGACAGAGGTCCCAAAATGTCATAGGCGATACGTTCAAAAGGCGCGCTCCTAAATTGTAACTTTGTATCTTCCCTCAGCTGCGTTTTTTCAGTCTTTTCCGACCGGCAGAGGCATCGCAAGATTGGCACCACTTTTGCACGTCATCCTTTGCATTACTCCAGTAAAAATCCCGCATAAAATTCAGCTCCCTGACCACTTACGGCCTGCGGAAAATTATAGGTAAATTCGAAGAGACCGATTCATTTGACATGAAACGAGGTAGAGGAGAAAACCTAGTTTCGGCGGTGGCAGTGGAACCACATCGTTACAAGAAGAGACGAACAGAGATGCAGGAATGAGCAGTGCATAGAGAATTGGACGAATATTGGATACGCCTATCAGACGGTGCGTAATGTCCTACGGAACATCTTGCGCTATTATCCGTGCAATATAACTCTTGTGCAGCATTTGCTACTCGCTGACCTGGAAACACGTGAATCGTTTGCTCAACGATTTTTTTCCTGGATGGTAGTGGACCATGGATCCTGGATGGTAGTGGACCAGGGAACATTCTGTCGTCTGGAAAAGCCCATTTCCATTTGCAAGGTTCTCTAAATACACAAAATTGCGGGATATCAGTGATCGAGAATCAGTTCCCGCTACAGCCGTTACCTCTTCAGTCTAAAAACGTCACTATGTAGTGCGGAATAGTGGCAGTGTTTGTCATCGGCTCGTTTTTCTTCGAGATCATACCTTCGGGTCCCGCTAACTGCACCATTACTGTCAAGCAGTATGAAGCACTTTTGCTTAACCATGTCCTTCCGGAAATTCAGCAGCGTCAGTGTGTGGATCGTATAATAGTCATGCAAGATGACGCTTCTCCGGACATTGCTACTTACGTGAAGCAGCTGCTGATCGCTCATAAAATCATAAACCGCAATTTTCCAACAAGGTAGCTGCCACGTTCCTCCGACTAAACACGTGCGATTTTTGGCTTTGGGGATACCTGAGGAATGTTGTTTGCAGTGGGTGGTTTGGGAATGTGGCCGACTTGAAGGGAAGCATTACGCACCACAACCATAGCATCATCACAAAGACCCTCCGAAACTGCTGTGTGGAACATGCCGTTTTGCGCTTCCAACTAGTAGTGGAACAAGGCGGAGGCCATATCGAACAACTTATGAGTTAATCATCCGTAAGGAATTTTTTTCATGAAGCTCGTCTTTTTCTCTTGTCACTATCATTGTTTCCGCTGTAAACACGTATTCTTTAAACTGTTCGCTGTTAACACGTCTTTTCATCTGTCGTAAATCCATGATGTCTAATGTTTCCTTCCCGATAACAATAGTCCTGTGTTTAACGAATCTATTTAGCCACTGATATCTATCTTACCACTGATAGCGACATCTGTCGGCACATTTTGGAACCAGTTTTTCCTTCTCCAAACAAAATTCCATTGTTTCACAATTGTTTTGTTAAAATATCAAGGCATTCTGACCGGTAGTTTTAAAGTTAGAGTGTTTTGAAATCGCTACTTTGATTATAATCATCCTGAATAAGAGAAGGAAATCAAAGCGCTTAAAATTGAACTGAGCCATTTTCCGAAGGAAGAAGGTTAAACTAGAAAAACTTCAACATTCGATTCTAAGCCCAGTTACATAGTGAGCCACGAAATAGATACAGGAAATGCTCCCTCTGTAAGAGCTAAGCCCTATAGATATGATAAAATTAAGGAGGATATAATCGAAAAACACATTGAAGAAATATTAGAAAATAAAATTATAATCCCCACAAGCAATCCATAGGCGAGCCCTATAGTCTTATAAAGTAAGAAAAATAATCCCTCATCTTCGCATCATAAATCGTAATTTCCCTTCGATTATCGTACACTCAATATTATTACTAAATACCGAATATACCCGCTGCTAATAATAGAAAAAATCACAAGGAAAATAAAATACACAAAGAAGAAAATCACTGTAGTTTTAACTTCCAGTTATTTTCAAATCGGCGAAAAGCCCGAGGAAAATGGCTTTCATCACTAAATCAGGCGTCAGGCATATATGCCTTTTCAAAGATGTCATTTGGACTATTTGGAGCTGCGGCAACATTCCAGAGGAAATGGATATATTTTTAAGGCCCGTTCTAGGAAAGAGTACTTTCATATACTTGGACGAGATAATTATTACTAACGAAATAAGTGAAGAACACGTTGAATATTTAAATGAAGTATTTTCACTGTTAAAAGAAGCTGGTCTCAAAGTAAAAGCCTCGAAATGTAAATTAGCCGCAAAAGAACTTCGTTACTTAAGGTGTAATTTCCCAAAAAGGTATTGAAATAGAGAATTTAAGAATAGTAGCCATTATAAATGATCTCTCACCAAACACTGCAAAGAAATTATTATCTTATCTCTCATTTTTTTTATTATCGATCATATATAAAGGGTTCTCGAAAATAGCTAAATCCTTATTAATTTTGAAAAGAAAAAAGAGAGAGAGAGAGATTTAGGTGGACTGCAGAAATCACTACGGCATCTGAACCACTTAAACAAGTGCTAATTCAGGCTCCCATGTTGAAATTCTCGGAGGGGGATCAGAACTTGGAAATCGCTCGCTGCAGATGCTTCTATCTATGCAGTTCCCGCCGTTCTGTCTCAAAACGGTTAATCAGTGGCGTTCTTTAGCAAGACGCTAAACTCAACGCAAAGAAATTATTCAGCCACAGAAAGGGAAACTTTAGCTGTTTTATTAGCAGTTCAAAAGGTTTGAGTATATTGTGGAAAGGCGGCAATAGCAGTGTTCTTAGACCATGCTGCTGTCGGTCGGTTATATTCAGATGACAAGGTTTGACAGGTGAGAGCAGGATCCGGAGATCTGGGCGACACAGACTATCCGGGTATTGTCCGAATCCCGCAGATGTCCAGAACAACGTCCTCCCGGTGTCCCATGAGAATCCCATCGGAGGTTTATTTCAAAACAGAAAGATTGAACATTGCCATACAAAAGCTGGTTACATCATACATAAAAACTTTTGTTGATACTTCCTTACATACATGAGACGAAGGATAACTGATCAACATACTAGATAAACATACTGATTCATAACAGATAAATCGACATACATGATGCAATATCACACATCTGAATCGTTCCGTGTCATCCATACGATTACTGATACGGATTCATAGTAGAAAAACATATGTGATACATAATCATATTACTGAATTGTTCCATGAGACACATAAAGTTACTATCTTACACGATTACTGAATTACATACAAATACTGAATTATACAAATCAAGCTTAGTGTGTTGGGCGTGTGATTTGATCTCTTTGCGTGTAACTTGGACATGACGTGTGTTAGCTTACACTGATGAGGTCATCCTTTACTTACATATACATGATACATATGATAATTGATAAACATAATAGATAAACATGCATAATCGTACAACTAGATTGTTCCCATACAATTACTGATACTGATCCCTAGTAGAATAACATACAGGATACATAATCATGCTTCTGAACTGTTCCGTGCCATGCGTACATTTACTGAACTGGTTATATTTAGGCAAGAACTTATCCCTAAGATTTATCAGGTGGCCCCATCCCGGCCCACCTGATAAGAGCCTGAAGAGATAGCCTGAACTAAGAGCCGTCTACCTGAACACAGAAAATCCATTCTGGAGAAAGTTCAAGAGCAAAGCTAGCCAGAGACAGCGACGAGGGCTCCGCAGGTCAGGGAGAGGGGTCAGTAATTCCAATTTCCGCAACGTCGAAGGGAGGTTGGGAAATTCCTCAACAGAGGAACTTTTTTCGACATATAATTTTGGAGAGGTAGTTACTCTGCTGCTTAAAATGTCTTCAGACGAATCTGCTTTTTGCTTTTTCTTTGGAGTTGTGTTTTCTTGCCTGTTTCTTAAGTGATTTGTGATTTCCCCTGGATTACTATTATGGAAGAAAGTTCATATACTGATTTAATTTCGGGTGTTAGAAGTGATTGTACGCTGAAAGTTACGACCTAGTGTGATAACGTCGCTAACCCTAACTCATGGGGCGATACTATGGATGCGCTAGATACTCAGGCTTCGCTACCTGCTATTAGTCCAAGTTGTGTTTCTAATGTTCAAGCTGACATGGAGTTATTAGAGAATGTACAAACGTCTAATCTCAGTGATGTGGAAATTTTACGTAAATTATGCGAAATTGATATCTCGGCAATCCAGCGGCTCGATGATGCACGTGTTGAGCATGTGATTCAGTGCTTTGGTGTTATCGTAAAAAAATGCAGTTCTTAGCGGATAGCAATCAAAAAACGCTGACGCGTTATATTCGGGAATTGCCTAGTGAAATCTCAAAGGATGCGCGGTCATTACTTCAAAAAATCATGGATGATATTGAACTTGAAAAGGAATGTGCAACTTCATTAGAAGGTAAATGCGCAATTTTAATTGCTACTAGAGTTGATATCAAGGTTAAAACTAATGCTAATGTAAAAGCCAACTTAAACAAACGTAAAAATGACAGGAATCTTAGCGATTCTAGTGTTGAGGAAGTTTCCTTTAAAAAGCCGACCAAAACCAGTAAAGGCTTGAAACGTCTCACCTCAAAAACAAATATTGCTTTGCAAAATAGACTTGCCGTACTGGCTGTTAATGATAATGAAATTAATAGTAATTTGGCTGATAAAAATGCTGTTAATGTGAATGATGTTTTTAATTGTAATATGAATGCAAAATGTTAATTCTAGTAATACTTCTGTAAGCAATGTTAATGTAAATAATGTTGATCCTAATGTAACTCCAGCAGGCGTAGGCGTGCCTCAGCAGCCTAGGGTCCCCCCTATTATGGTTAGACCTAAGGAAGGGGTAAACTATTATGATTTCTTAAAATCTAATCTACCTGATTGTGTATTCCATGGCCGCGTTAGCGGCGAGTTTTCGAAAGTGGAGCCTGGCTCTCCCGATGATCATTGAACCCTAAGCTCTTTCTTCCTTGGAAAAAAGATGGTGCACTGTGTTGTCCACCCAAAAAATAAGAACCCCATAAAAGTGTTAATTAGAGGTCTACCCATAGACGCTGACAAAGAAATTATTAAAAGCTCCCTTCAGGAGTATGGATATGAGGTGCTTAAAGTCGTCCAGTTATCCAGGTTTAAGGAAGGTGTTAATGTTGTGAACGAGTTCCAAAATGAAATTGGTTCAAATATTTCTATTATTATTCAAATATTTAAAAACCACATGCCCCAGCTCAAGCAAGCTTGCACCTATATGGAAAAAATTATGTACTGTATTTAATCCTTGAAGAGGTCAACGGGTTAGGAAAGCATAGCTAATTATGTACAGTACGCTTAAAATTCTAACATGGAACGCAAATGGTCTCTTGTCAAAGTTACATTGTAAGGATCCTAAGTTTTACTAACGTTTATTTTATTTTAAAACTGTACTATCACTTCTTATTTTCTACTTCCGGCCAGAATTAAATGCTTTAACTTGTTTATGCAAATTGTCTTGTTAACGCCCAAGTATTTAAGTTGTGGCTTTTTGCCAAGAGGGAGAGAGAAGGAGATTTAGGAAGCAAGCCGCTTGCCACTGCAGTTTTACGAGTTTTCACTCGGTTGCTGGTTGCCTTTAAGGCCAGAAGTTTAGCCCTCTTGATATTTGAAAAAGTATTGTAGTTTCAGCAGCTCGGCGTATTACATACGTACCCTTTTAAATAAAGGCCAGTCTTAGTGCTAGGCATTTGTATACTAATTCAAAGTTAGCTTTTAGTTAGAGTTTCAGTTAGTAGTTTTATATTCTTACGTTCAGACCACAAGTGGTTGGTCTCTGTATCCCGAAGTTCGGGAGTACTTGCAAAAGTATAGAAAATAAAGGGTTTCGTATACCCTTCCTGCTTGTGTCGTCTGTTACACACAAATCTTGAACATAGCTTGAGTAAGCCTCCTTTTCCTTTCAGGACACATCATGTTTCCAAAGCAAATCAAGAGAAACACAAGTCCTAACAGTCGCCACTTTTAGAGTCATTAGGTTAATTGGAAGCAGAAAAGATGAAAAATATGCAACCGCCTTCGCCGGGAATCGAACCACGGACCTCTGGAATACCGGCCCAGCGTGCTACACCACGCTGCTACACCATGCTTATACCACGAAGGCACGCTAGGGAAGTGGGAGAAATACCTTATAACATGAATTTCAAATTTTTTAAATCAGTACAGTCCTGATGTTTTTGCTCCTACAGGAACACAAGCTTAGTCGTACTTTTACTACTGTCAACTATGCACAATACCGGTTGGATAGAAGCAGAATCAGCCAAAGTCCCAGAGGGGGCCTAATTATTCTAATTAAGCGCTCCTTCACTCATTGCCACAGCTTTTAGCCCTAGAGGCCTATCACTGTCACTCTACTCACCTCATACTCTACTCACTATTATCTCCTCCTATGTACCATCAGCGCATAGATCACGAGGGATTGTTTTGAAAGACTTTGAAGTCTTATCCCATATCAACAACAGAATCATCTTCGGAGGGGATTTCAGTGCCCACCATCGCGAGTAAAACTGTCCTGATGTCACTGCCTTTTGACGTGTAATATCCAACTTTGCCCACGCGGCCCGTATTACCATTGCAGCTCTACAAAATCCAACACGTTACGACAGTGCTTCTGCGCATATTCTGGATTTCTTCATATTAAGAGGCTGTGCATCAAGACATGTGGAAAGTCTGAGTGAACTTTCCTCAGATCATAAACCAGCTATAATGGAGCTTGATGTCTCTGTTCGTAACACACCGTTATCACTAATTGGACCGTTATACCAAAGCCTTAAACAGCACAGCACTATTCATTCTAACACCTCATACGAGTGATGAGTTAGATGGCTACATTAGAAACTTCACTATAAATATGTAAAATGCAGTGAAGCAGAATAGTATATGTGTTGCTGACCTACCTAAAAATGCAGCAAAGAAATTACTAATTTGATAAAACGAAGGAATGCTGCTCGAAGATAGTGGCAACTATCATGCTACCCTCCGGACAAAACTCTGCTTAACCAACTCAATCGGCAAGTCAGGTTCCTCCCACAACAACATGCAGACAAAGACTGGGCTAGTTATCTATCCTCCTTATCAGAGGAAGTTAACTCGGTTTGGAAAGCAAAATCCAAACTCAAAAGATGCTACACAAACACTCCGTCCCTAAATGGCCCCAAAGGAATCACCTGCACAGAGGCTGAGAAAGCTGAGTCACTGACCGATCACTACGCTACTCAGTTCTGCACTAACAATATACCACACCCACCCACAGAAGATCTTGTTATGCACCCACTTTCCAACTTCCGAGCACAACCATGCACTAACAACTTTCCTCCAGTCCAGCTTGAGGAGGTCTGTGACTACATCGAGAAACTGAAGGCCAGAAATAGCTCTGACCTTGACCAAATCTCCAATAATATGCTAAAGAATATGGGTCTGCACATGTTACTTAAGCTTACCAAAATTCTAAATTATATGCTGAAGCTGGGTCACTTTTCTGCAGCCTGGAAGACTGCAGTGATTTCACTCCTATTGAAATAAGGTAAGCCTACAGATGACCCTGTATCATACAGGCCTATAAGCCTTCTGCCATCGCTCAGCAAAGTCGCTAAGCATATTATACTGGAAAGACTTCTCAATTACGTGGAAGAAAACAACATTATAATCAACGCACAGCACTGTTTTCGAAAGAAACATTCCACAGTTCATCAACTATACCAAGTTACAGAGCTCATTTCTAGAGGCCTGCAGGAAAAATCCATTACCGCTGCTCTATTTCTCGATGTAGCCAAGGCGTTCGATCGTATCTGGCTGGAAGGCCTACCCCACAAACTCATCACCCTGGGAATACCAGGCTACTGGGGTTCCCCAGGGTGATGGTCCCAGGCCCTTCTTGGACCTCTATTATTTAATCTATACACGAACGACATCCCACAGACACTTCACACCACTCTTGCACTATATGCAGAAGACAATGCGATTCTTTCACAAAATGCATCTTTTAGCTTAGTTGTTTCAACACAACAAAATCACATATACTCATGGAATTCTGGCTAACTGCCTGAAAAATTGCCATAAATGTTCAAAATCAGATGCCATCCTTTTCACAAGAAAAAGGAACATTAACAGAAATGCGCAGCTCAATGTTTATCGCATCTATTCCCTGGACTAAGCAGACCCAATACCTAGGCGTTATCCTAGATCACTGGCTTACATGGACCCCACACACATTACACATATTTTATCCAAGTTCCGAGTGCGTAAACATATACTTTTCCCCTTAATTGCTCCGAACTCCGTTTTATCTCTAGACAATAAGTTACTGATTTACAAAACTATTTTGCGTCCCATACTTACTTACGCCTGCCCTGTCTGGGGATATGCCTATAATAGATTTCTAAATAAAATTCAAATTGTTCAGAATAATGTGCTTTGTGAAGCGGCCAAATGCCCCTGATTTATAAGAAACTCGGCCATCCACCGAGACCGGAATATCCCCGAATTTTAGGTCTATATTGTAAAATTGGCAAAAGATTTCTTTGATAATCTCAACAATGTTCAGAATCCAACTAGTCCCATACTGTATTATGACTCTGTTAGCAATAAAAATACGAAAAGTCCTCGCGCGGTGCTTAAACACCTCCCCTAGTAGTTGTATGTGCTGTAAATAATTTTATTTAATAAAAGATTATTGTGTATTTCTTGACCTTGTTTATCTGTATCCTTGTGCTTGTATGTATTGTTTCATTATATGTAATCACCCATTTGTAATATGTATTAGTATCTTGTATGTACATGGTTCATGTACATGTCTAAGAGGTGTTCTTTTTTATTATTGACATATCTTTAAAATTTTTGCGCCCTTACCTTTGCACGCATTTCTACCTTCGAAGCGACAGCCAGGTATAGCCATGGACTCGATCCTCTCCAATCTCTATTATAATATTTGTGTAATTTCACGAACTCTCACATGTGAAATTCTGCAATTTTATCTTCACTGGGTTTTTTCTTCCTGATGCATTATGGACCACTTTAATTTATTAGAACTCTTACATGTTAGAAAATCGGCTATAATGTTATCCACGGGGTAGCGCACCTGCGCAGGAACCTGATCTGCATGAAAACGTCTTGCCTGAGCCGAGGAACTAAAAGGAAGGCAGCCAGACTTCAGAATTACCAGCCAGACTTCAGAAGGTCGTCCCCAAAGGAGGCTTAGGACTCAGCAGTTGAACAGATATCGAACTTAGGACCTATTATGGCCAAGAGTATATCGGACTTCGAAAGAAAAAAAAGGTAAGTATAAAATGTGTTTTCAAATTCGCAAAGTCAGCTTGATTTTATATCATGTGCAGAATTTGCTATGTAATTTTTATTTTACCTCAAGGGAGGTCGTCATTGTTAAGTTTTGTTTATAAGAAAGAAGCTTTGAAATTGTTTTCGTAAAAATTTGCAATATTTTTAATTTATTGGAAATGCTGATTTTAGTCTAAAAGACTAACATTTTGAGAAGGAAATTTAGAATTGTTGGCGAAATATTGTAAAAGAATGTTAAAGCAGCTACGTACGGTTGATGTAAAGTGTAACTGAACATTTAAAATTTCTTAGGGTATTGCGTTGTTAAATATGCATTAAGTATTATAAGTGCAACGATATTACGTTTCAAGATTGGAAGTTTTCATTTTAATGGTAAAAGCAAAATATCTGAAGTTAGGAGGAATGGGAAATGTTTAGAAGTTTAGCCAACAATTTCAGAGCAATTTAAATGAATTTATTATAAAGCAAGCTAGGAGTATGTTTGAAGTTTTAAGTCGCGCTCTCTAAATTATACTAAAGTTTTAAATCACCTACGTTGTTAGCACATTAGATGTAGATTAAACTTAAGGCGTTATTGAGGTCTGGTGTGTCTAAGTTTTTAACGCTTAGGAAGATGTTTAGAAGGTAGTGTGTTTGAAACATTATACATTCAGAGGCACTCTCGAAAGGTTTTCAGAACATTTTTCTGGAGAGTGTTGGGGAAATTAAATTTAACCTTCGAATAAATGAAACTGAATGAAAGTTTAAGTTAAATAATATGAAAAGTCAAAAGACTTGTTTAAAAAAAATGTTAGGTAATTAAGAATCACTGTGAACGATGTTGAGCAGAAATGCTAATGTGTTTTCCTTCCAGATGATTGGAAGGAGAGCAGCTGTTTCAAGAAATTATATATTGATGTTCTTGCCAGAAGACTGTAATGTGTGATACTTTTAATTTAAGTTTAAATTTAACTTTTGGAATGTAAAAGTTGGCTTCTTAAACTTGTAGGGTTGCGCGCCTCCAACTTGCACGCAACCAAGAGGTGACTGTTGAAACTGGAAAAATGACAGAGTCTTGCTAAGGGTTTAAGTCCCTTTTTATTCAACGTAATAAATTACAAGTGCGTGCTCTTGACGCTCACAAACTACGCCGACTCGGCGGTAAAATAAAAATAAGAACCTGAAAAGAAAATAATAACAAGACTCTAATTACGAGGCTCTCTAAAAGTAACTAACCTCACCGCGTTTTACAATACCGCTGCTAATTCAGCAAACTTTGAATATCACTATGAACGATTAACAATTCTCCAAGGCAAGCACACAGGCCGAAACGCGGGGTTCTTCAATTTCTGGCTAACTACCTCCGCGCTCGTGAAGTAAGAACAGCACACTTCGAACTCGTTTCCTTTCTATTTAACTCAGAATACTTCCGCTGATAATTTGAATCCTTGCGCGTTCTACTAAAATTTACATACTCTGGCATTGGCAGTTCCAGGGGAAAGTAAGGCTTGACAGGAAAGACAGTTTAAACTTAAAATAAATGTTAGTTAAAATAAATATAAACCCTACAAACTCATAATTTAAAATCTCAGCAAAGTCATTTAAGACATTGGTTACGTTTATTTAAATTCTAGCAGGGAAGATTGTAAGGTATGATTTAGTTTTAAACTAATCAGGAATTTTTTTTCAATTACTTATCTTTTCTATCTTCTCTCATTTCTATTGCCTTCCAGAATGATACTAGTATTTCAGTTTCTCGTATTATGTAAAGTAAGGCAGACAGATGCCATTCAAGTTGGTGCCTGAGTTACTTCAGACAGAGCGTGTTCTACTGTTTGGCCACGGTGTTAGCTTGCTGTTTAAAGCTTGCTGTTTTATGGTCGTGCATATTAATTCCCGGTTTGTGTATGTTGGTGGCAAGACTAAAAGACAACTAGCGTTAATTATCTCTGAGCAATTTCTTCTGATTATTTAACTTAGTTTGAATTTTATATTTTTGTTTCTATTTGCAACCAAAAGTATTGGCTAAGTTTGTAAGCATCAGGAATGCCATCTGTAAATTCCTTCTTGAGTTGAATAAAAGGGTCTTTTCACCCTTCTTTCGTCTTGTCATTGAAACAGATTGAACTTAGCTACCTGCTTCAATGAAAGCTCATTAGTTTTGAAGATTCGATTTAATGGATTTTGATATCAGAAATTTTTTTAACTTACGAATTTAAAAAAGTGCAATTTTTATCGCAATTATATAGAAAATGCAGCAAATATTTATGTTGCACCTTAGTCATCAACCAGATAAGAAATATCTATGTTGCACCTTAGTCATCAACCAGATAAGAAATATTTATCATAAGGCAAATGAAGAGTATATTATCGGGTGATATAGTTATCATTGGCTGCAGCTGTGACTAAAAGAAATTAAGACTGTATATGACCCAAAGGGCTGAAGGTTTCTCCTTTTTCACTTTTAAGATGTAGTATCCAGCATTTTGCTTCGAACAATCGAAGTTCAACTGTATTAAGTTTACAAATTACTGTGAACAATTGCTATTAACTATTGTAACAATACTATTAACTATTGTTTATCATACATAGTAGAACTACCCAGATCTCTTATTCTTTTAGGCCAAGTAAACTGAACCCCGATGCTAATTTAATTGCTGCACTAATTTTTTCATTGATATATAAAATATAAAAAAATATTCAATATATTATTTTTTAAGAAACTGTGAATCCTGTTTTGATGAATAAGTACGATACGAAAGCTCGACTACACTATTCAACAAATATGCAGTCTATAAATTTTAATGGAAAACCATCTATGTATAATATGCAAAGCGTAGTTGTTTTTGCATTAACACTTACAGACTGCATATTTTACACATTTTCTGAATATTATAGGCCAACTTTATTAACATTCCATGTCTACTGATATTTAAAAATTATTTTGTGAGGAGAGATATGTGCTTCTAGCCCATGCACATATCCAAAATTTTTGGATGATTGGATTATCGTTTCGTGTTGGCCAGATGCGGATTTATTGTGATGAAAACCTAGAAAATGCAGGTGAAGAAATCTTTTTATTCCTCTATTATTTTTATTCCAATAAAAATTGTACGGTTTAAAAAAAATGAAATGTTCCATAACATAAAATTTTTTTTTAAATGCTATTATGAATAAACACGATGGTATGGATAACAAAATTCACCATTTTTGACAAAATCAAACAATCAATAAAAATAATATATCCTGAAAACGCATACAAAATAAATAATATCAGTGAACAAAAAATAAATTTAAATAAAGTAAAAGTACGAGAAAATAAATGAAAACAAAAAAGTAAATAATAATCTTTTCTCTGTTATATTAGGGAGTAATTTGTAGTACAGTTTCTGTTGAATTCGAAATTTGAGCTGTTTTAGACTTAAATAGCCATGCTGATTTCAAAAGTGTAGTTAGTTTTCTATCACGCGAAGTTTACGAGATGCATGGAGTTAACTATATTAGTACTCTTTTTTTTAAATAGGAGGAGCAAAACAACGCATCAGTCATTGTTTTGTAACAGAAAATAGTCGTTTTCTAAAAATAGGCTAAGAAAACGTGGTAGATTTATAACTCTTTCTCTAACGGACATTACATGAGAAATTCATCCACCAAATGTCTACTTTTTCAGTCCTCTAAATTCATTTCAGCTTCACTCTTCTTTTGAAATCTTTGCAAGATAAGATGATTCTCTTTTTCCTCCCAGTTACTTCTTTCTTTTGCTTCCCTTCACCTACAGAAAAATACACCTAATTTTTTACCTAAAAGTCTTTATAAGAATAACGACAACGAAATTGGCAAATAATGATCCTGTTAGTAACACGAACCACAAGTACACCTAAGATTATCTTAAAGTCTTAATCCTCTCTCTATTCAGAGAATATTTTGCATTTTAAAATCCACTGTAGTCAGTTTCGGTCAGCTTTTTGACATATGTTACAAACAGGTATGCTCCATCGAAAAAATATGACGCAATGAAATTCGAGTAGATGAGAGTGGAATAAATAATTTTGCAAAAATTTGTGTAATTTATATTATTTTTAGTAACACTTATTTTAATTTGTTAACCTTTTCTTGTTTGTCTTTCGTTTCCTTTCCAGGATGTACATGAGTTAGGGTAAACCAGAGTGTATTTAAACTGTAATGAAAAGGTTATGAACTGTAATGAAAAGCTTAGTCAGACCATGTTTCGCTATTGAGCATGTTTCGCGCATTGTTGTTTCTGCCATGGAACATGTACGCAACGAGTGATGGTGTACCACCGGGGTGCCTGGGTCAAAGGACCCTACTCCCAATCGAAAATACGCTAGTTCGAACAGAAAGCAAACTAAAAATATGCCTAAAATTTCTAATACACATTTTTTTTTAAATTTTTATTTTTACATATTTTTTTTTTTAAAAATTTTTTAATAAGAATTTATATATATATATATATATATATGGGCTTAATAATGAAGTTAGGATGATTAATAATGAACAATGAGAGCGTACATAATCACATAGAGAAAAAATGCCGTCCAGGAAAGCCACTAGCAGGAACAGAAACAACAGTACATAGCAAGAAATAATGCAAAAATATTGGTAAGGGTAAGACCCAGTGTTCAATATTAAAAGAAAACATGAATACATCCATAGAACAATTTACAAATACACTACAGGTAAGAAGTAACATTAATGCACAACACAAAACTTGCCATACAGAAGTTAGTCAGCAGCATCACTAAGAATGGCCATAGGCCTTTTGATGTTGTACTGATTATAGACATCATAATCATAAATTTTAATCGCGGGGTTACCAATGGACTCCAGGTCTTCGTGAAATTTTTTGGTCAGTCGATAGTAAAATTTCTAATATGATCTATTTTCAGTTCAGTATGTAGTCTGCGATTTCGAACATACCATGGGGCGTTGGCAATTTGTCTCAAAACCCCGTTCTGTGCAGTTTGCAGCCTTTTCCTTAAGGATCTACTAGAATAAGCCCACACAAGGCAAGCATAACACAATAATGGACGTAGAAGGGACTTGTAAATGAGTAACTTGTTGTCTATAGAAAGAACGCTGTTCCGAGCAATTAAGAGGAATAGTGTATGTTTACGTACTCGAAACTTTCTGATAATAGATGTAATGTGTGGAGCCCATGAGAGAGTTTTACTGAGGATCCCCTTAAGATAAAGGACTTGCCTAGACCAGGGAATTGACACTCCATAGAACTGCAGGTTTTTGGTGAATTTCTTCTTTTTTGTGAACAGGATAGCCTGAGTTTTTTTCACATTAACCTTAATTTTCCATCTTATGAGCCAAGTCTCTAATCCGTGGATGTGGTTTGGTAGCCGTTGTATAACTGGACTCAAAAATGCACTTTGTGTAAGGATCGCAGTGTCATCAGCATACATTGCGAGTGTTGTGTTGTTCAGAGTAGGTATGTCGTTCACGTAGATATTAAAAAGTAAGGGTCCTAGAAGACTTCCCTGCGGAACGCCCGCAAGGATAGGCCTAGGTGCAGAAAGTGTTCCTGTGACGCGAACGACAAAGTGTCTACCTGCCAGGTAGGATTTAATTATGTGTGTACTGTACTCTGGGAGCCCCAGAGTATGTAACTTGTAAATGAGAGCATTCAACCAGACACGATCGAAAGCCTTAGCTATGTCGCGGAAAAGGCCACCAGTGACCTTTTTACATTGCAAGCCTTCACTAATTAGTTCCACAACTCTATACAGTTGATGGGTCGTTGAGTGATGACTTCGAAATCCAAATTGATACGGAATGAGTATATCGTTGCTTTCAATATGCTGTTTCAGTCTTGTAAAGATGACAGCCTCCACTATCTTGCTTAGTGCAGACAGCAGACAATAGTCTATAGGATTCCGGAACGTTCGCAGGTTTTTGAGGCTTAAGAATTGGTGTGATCACTGCAACCTTCCAGCATTCAGGAAAATGCTGCCATTTGATGATAATATTGATAATCTTGGTGAAACGTAGTATAATCTTCCTGGAGAAATTCTTGATCATCTGGTTCGTAATTTTGTCATATCCAGGACTTTTATTTTTCTTCAGATTTTTGATGTAGCTACAGACTTCCGACGGTAAGACTGGAATGAAGTTGTCTGTACGTGGGTTTGCTATGTAATTGGTGTGAAAGTTATTAATTAACTGTTCTGCAGGAGTGTCGTGAATGTTGTTAGTGCGAAACTGAGATTCCAGATGCTAAGCTAAAAGTTCTACCTTCTCAGTTTCAGTATAGTGGATCCGTTGTGGGCCTTTAAGGGGCGGAATGGAATTGTGGCATTTTGTATACCTTTTAATAGTTTTCCACAGAGAATTGTCATCTGTGGAGAGTGATTCAAGGTACTGAGTCCAGCGGCGTTGTGCACAATAATTTGTGTGGACTTGACTGCCTCGTAGAGTCTATTGAACGTGGCTTTATCCATTGGGTGTCCCGTTCTTTGACACTGCCTTCTGGCGGCATTCCTCCTCTTAATTAACTGACTCAGCTCTTGAGACCTCTTAACTCTTTGGTTTTTAATTTCTTTTTGAGCACTACTGTGCGCATTCTGAATTGCTGTGGTGAATTTCTTGGCCAAGCTTTCAATATCATTCCTCGATTGAATTGTTGGAAGCGTGTACTGAATGTTGTCTAAAGCTTTGGCGAAAACACGCCAGTCAGTTCTGAAGGCTCTTTTGTCTGATGTGGTATAGCTACTGATATCCAAAATTAGTCTAACTGGGTTATGGTCAGAAGACAACTCATCTAACACCGTAACATCCAATGGAACACTGGTGTTTTTGAGTAGATAGAAGTCTATAATTCCAGTGGAACCAGCAGTATACCGTGTTGGGGTGTTAGGAGTTCTACCATGGAACCTCCATGGTTTCTACTAGCTAAGCTATTTGAATTCTGAATGTGGGTTTCGCATTTTGCTCCCGAGGCTTAATATCGTAGGATTCTGAATCAACCTACTAGGTTAAATCAATTGTGTAGCTTTGAACTACTAGCTTATCTTTAAATTTAGTTTAACATTATCTTTAGTTTTATCGCCACAAATGGATGGTGGATTTGAAAGCACAAAGACTGTGCTGTCTATAAATACGAGTAATTTAGTTCAATATCAGCGATCTTTTTTTTAACAACAAAGAATAAAAAGATCTCCATTTAAAAGTTTGTCATCATATCATAATTTAGTTCAATAAAAAGATCTCTTACACCCTAGCCCTGTTATATTCATCTTTCAGTTTTAGCTGTAATTCGCTGCAAATATTTAAGTATGTTTAGTAGCAGTTTATGCTAGTTAAGAAAACTAGACGTTACAAATTAAAGTAATCAGATACTAATTTTAACAAATTAGGAATTTCTGTTTAAGGTGTTTTTGACTCTCATATTTACCAATTACGTTAAAAAGCTGAACTATTATCTTAATTATTAAAAAATTGGAAATTATGGAAAAAAGAGCACTAGGATCGAGGAAGAGAGAGGAGAGAAATGGTGAGCACACGTATCTTCTAAAACATTATGCATACAAACAATGCAATTTATTACGTTTCCGATGTAAATGTATAAAGATTAAATAATATTGTAACATACCTATTTAAGTGTAATTGAACTATTTTATTCACGCCATGAACTCATGAACTGTAACCGAACTATTTTATTTAAACGCCATCTCGTGGCGATATGAAAAAACGTCAGTCGAACTCCAGCCGCCATGATGTTAGTTTACTATGTCTCTGTTATTCAACTGTTTGATGTTCCATTTGCTATATGCTTCATTTTTATGTATATTTCTTTTGTTTGTAACCGTTCCTGTGTGCTCTGTTAATAAATCCTTTTAAAGCTAGCCGGCATTAGTGTCTATTGAGGAACGGCTACATCACAATATATAATTTATGTTATAAGAATGGCTCATATTTACCAACTGCATATATCTGAATAATTCATATTTCAAGCAAAGAAAATTATGACATATTATTAGAGGAATTTCTTTTTATATATTTGCTTAATACATCTTCGAGTCAGTAACTTACCAGTTATTTATTCATTTTTAAAAAGAGTAAATAATAATAATAAAAATAGTAATAATATAGTGGTAAATAACCATAAAAGAGATTGTCAAAAATTTCATATAAACTCAAAATACACTTTTAAATAAAATCTCCACCAGTCCAGGGTTCCCTTCCTCTTTAAGTTTACATTTTTACACATTTCTTCTTAACACTGCATTTTACAAGGCATATTCCTTTCCTATATAAATTATAAATTTATTTATATGTCACCATAATACAGCGTAGTGAAAGAAAATTTTCATTAAGAAAACATATCCAATGACAATAAAGCCTGATTAAGACCAAATAATGCCTTACGCTCATGCCATGATCGAGGCCTAAATTTTTACCCTTATTAAATCTTTTTAACCTACACTTAAAAAGTACAGAAAGAGGGAAAAGTGAAGGAGTGACATAAACAATGTTTTCAGTAAGCATATAAGGTATTTCTCCCACTTCCCTAGCGTGCCTTCGTGGTGTAGTGGTTCTGCACACTGGGTCGGTATTCCAGAGGTCCGAGGTTCGATTCCTGGCGAAGGCGGTTGCATATTTTTCATCTTTTCTGCTTCCAATTAACCTAATGACTCTACAAGTGGCGTCCGAACTAAAAGGGTTGTGGATGATGATTCTCTGCACCCAAGATTTGGCGACTAGGTCCCCTAAAACCCTAGTCGCCCTTTAAAAAGGGGAGTATATAAGGTATTTCTCCCACTTCCCTAGCGTGCCTTCGTGGTGTAGTGGTTCTGCACACTGGGCTGGTATTCCAGGGGTCCATAATTCGATTCCCGGCGAAGGCGGTTGCATATTTTTCATCTTTCTGCTTCCAGTTAACCTAATGACTCTACAAGCAAAGTATTATTTTGCCCTTTACACCTTAGTGTACATGCTTACATTTCTAAATATATCATCATTATTCAAGAAGACTAATAAAAATCATCATTATTCAAGAAGTTCATTAAAGCCACATTTTTATGTTAGTAGTTTAAGCGTTAAAAATTATGAATAACGAGGTCCAGAATTTTTCTTTCTTTTTTCATAACGGCCCCAAAGCTCTAGTTACCCACTGGCTGTGACTGAAATAGTCTATATATCTGAATTTCTACTGTACTAATGAAATATTTTAACTTAAACTTATTTTTAAGCATATTTTTATAATGTAAGGCTTGATTTTGAGAATTTTCTTCCGCAATCTACAGATTCTTTTCTCTGAAAAGTGAAGCTTCGTTATTTGATATGTTGTTCAGAAGAAATTGGTAGATCTTCCAATTTCATTTTCGAACAAAAAAAATTTCAAAATTTAGAAAGAAATTTCCAGCAATCATCCATGATGTCTCAGCAAACATAAGACTGATAACGATTAGGAAAAGATAAGTGATTAGAATTTCCCATTGTATTATTTCAAGAGGAAGCATTTGCCACAAAGGGCTTTATCTTCGACAGAGGAATAAAAGATAGTTTATCTTGATATAACGGCTTAGGAAATGACTTATTATTGCATGCAGTGTCTCAGATTTTTAAAGTGATAACTAATCTCACCTGAAATTTTGGAGACTTCCTCACCTAAAGAAGCAGAGAATGTTTACTATTTTTTATTCTGCGTTCCTTTTTTTAATCCGGAAAATGATTTCGATAGTCGTTCCCGCGATTGCGACTTGCATCGCCTGTAAATCTACCTGTCTATAGACGGCGAAAGAGGATTACGGGAAATGTCAAGGAATGTGCTGCGGGTTTCTCAAATTTTACGAAAGTAGAGTGTTCTAGTAAAATCTTTCAGAAACCGAGATGACATAAAACGCGAAAGTAATTACATTCCATTAATTTTCATCGAATGTAGCTTTGAGGTTCATGCTTTCAGGAAACTGATAAAGGACATAAAAAATAATACAAAATGGACGACTACTATGATAACTGCATAACTGCATATCCTTAAGAAGCCAAATAAATGCGCAAAATGAAGTTTCATCTTTCCAAACATGGAAAACAGAAAGCTTCGTGGAAGCTTAAGAGGTAGTGACTTCAGTACTTGTGTTAAGCTGCTGTTATTAGAAATCGGAATTGGAAAACATAGAAGTTTGCTACAAAGGAGAGAGAAAAGATAAAGAACCCTTATTAAAATTTCACCAACATTTTTATTCATCTGGCAATATGACTATAGTTTCTCAACACACTTGCTATATTCTTTATGCAAAGATTTATCGTATGCGCTGACTGGGAGTTTCATCTGCAACCAGCAAGGAGAAAAAAACGAGAATACGAACAGTAGCCTGCCCTTTAAAGAGCAGAGACAAAGATGGTAAAGACATCGGAAAAAGTCTGTTAGGGGAACACAGTAGCGAGACGTACAATTTGGATATTTTCGAGGCTGCGTTAATTAAAGCATTTTCCGCAGAAAAGCGTAGGATTTTGGTTGATATAGGAATTATATGAGAAATATCACTTGGTAGGCAAAGATCTGACGTTGTTTGTATTGCGAAAAGTTGAAATCGTAAAGTTATTGTAGTCAAGGAAGAGTGATATTGAAGTAATATCGGTAATTATGTTCGAATTGCCACCGCAGGTCTAGGACTTCGTTGGATTGCCGAGTTCTAGAACATCAGAGAAATTCTTGGAACACTTAGCGAAGTCGTAGCTTAATAGGTACAGGTGAAGCAAGGTCGGCACCTCTGCATTCCCGTAGGTATATATTAAGTATCGCCTGGCTTTGATAAAATTTTAAGCTTCCGCCCCAGTTCTGAGGAAGGACCAAGACTCTTCCGCCCACTCTTCCCTTACCGAGAGGGATTTTCGGTTCGCAGTGTATTTTGAGTGCCCTCTTGCCTTACAGACGCTATTCTCTAACATATATCCATGCCTTCTTCTGCACTCAAACCCTGTCCATCGGTAGGACAGTCAGAGTCACTTAATCATTGGTTTCAAAGTTTTGCCTTAGAATATGATGGATTGGATCTCCAGATCATTTTGTTTGTCATTTGCAGGAAAGATGTCATCCGAGAAATATTTAGCCACATCCATAGTTGAAGTTTCGGTTGGATGGATCCTTCTAGACAAAGAGGCAGGCCTAAAGACAAGCAGCAGGATACAGAACCGTTCCCTTCTAAAGTCGAAATAAGCAGAAAACTGGCTCGGATGGAACTGATAATGTTCTGATCAAATTCATCTTCCAGGAGTTTCCAGAGCTTACCTTGCCTTACCTCATAGCATGCTGGCATTTTAGGCATTTCTCTACACCAGTACCATACTGCCCTCTTCTTACAAGAAAGACAGTGTGTATTTTGTCGGCACTGGGAAAGCTACTGGAGAAAATGGCGCGTAAGAAAATTCTCTATTACTTTGACAATTCCAGTGCATGGACCGGCACCAGTACGCACAAGCAGGCACTCTATAAATGTTTAGATGTGTAATTCACATTAACAGATCAGAAAACAGGCATATAATATTTAGTGTCCTGGACATTAAGGGAGCCTTTGACTCGCTGTGGTGGCCTAATGTCACTAACAGATCTCGAAGCCTGAAGAAAATTGAGAGACGATGCCTAAATACTTCCTGATTCGTGAGATTCCCCGGCACAATGCATTCTTCATTTTAGAAGGATGCTTATATGTTTGTTATTACAGTATAATTCCGATTACCCAAGGCCCACCAGCGGCCGAGCGATAAAGACGCTGAACAGTGGTAGTTCGGTCCGAGGTTCGAATCCCGCGAACAGGCTGGCCGCATGAGCGTTTTCGTGGTTTTTCCCATGTGTAACGTGTATACGAGCCAGTTTCCCCTAGAAAGCCCTCCACGAAGGCATCCCTCCCTTTAGGCAGATAGCCCTCGTGGGCTTTGCCATAATTAAATGATCCAATCCGATTACCCAACTGAATGGATTCGTGTTATCAGAGGTAAACTTAACTGTTTTATTCTTTTTACATTTCATAAATTTTTGCAATGAATAGTAGATGGAAAACAAGAAAAATGTCCAAATTTCTAATACGGATGGTCTAAATCTGAATTAGTTGCTTAATTACTCTCCACAGTCTTTGGGGGGTGACAGATTTTGTAAAATGACCACTAGTAATTTTACAACAACAACAAACTGAAAGCTTTCAGCTTTTATATTACGCCTAAAGGGCTTTTTTTAACGTTTTGTGTATTACCTTTATTTATTAAACAGCATGTTCCTCGCACTTAAATCACAAAATTCAATTCAGCAGCAATATCACAAAATATTTAAAAAGAGCATATTTTTAGAATTTCACACAGTCTCGCGCGCTGAAGGGAAAAAAAAGTTTTTTCCCCCCTGTACAGTGTTGCTATGGCTCGCTTTGAAATCTTTGTTAATCAAATATTCGTTAAAGTTTTACAAAGTATGAAATAGCTAATAAAACGAATTCCAGATTTGGGCTACCAGATGTCCATATTCGAATGGAAAATATGTTTTTCAAAGTGTGATAACTCTCGGTACCGTTGTTTTTTCACAATGCGAGAAACATACATTCAGGCAGATTCTTCATTATTTAATTTTTTTAATTATAATTAATGCAGGGCTCTGATATTTGGTGGCTATAATTTGAAGAGTGAAACGCCGTTTTATAGTGGACGACGCAAAATGCCCTAACGAAATTAATAACTCTTCTGGTCAAACTGCCCCTTTGGGCCCAAAAAAAAAAAAAAAATCACATAAGTTTATGATTAAAGCAAGCTTCATATCACTTGAAATTTCCTCACACTTTATAAAATTTAGAAATAGCTGATCTAAATGTTATTGAAAAGCGAAAAGAACTCTAAATAACCAAAAGGAAATTTTTAAGGAAGTTCTAAACAATAAATGTGTTATAAAATGATATATTTTCGTTGTTGTGCTTGGGTTTTTCTGGATAACAGAGTCACGGAGTGTAATGTTAAATAAAAATGTGATACAGTCCTAAATGAGTGACCTTATTTTTACATCAAACTATTCCCTTTGAGTAATGTTACATGAACTATCGAGCAATACAGAATTTTGTACAAAAAATCCTGCATTTATCAATTGCGTAATAATTGGTGTACCAAGAAATAAATATAATAATTGGTATACCAAGAAATAAATGTTAATACAAATTTTTTATTAATTTTTATGCAATATGTAATTAATTAAATCAGTGCTTCTCGATCTTTTCAGGTCATGACATTGTCTACAAGCATAAATTCATGGCGAAATATGAAAAAAAAAACATTTTTTTCTTAACATGATTGATAATTTCCATATCATACTAGGGATTCGTTTAATATTATCTTTCCTTCAAACATTTTTTCATTGTAATATATAAATATTCGAATTAGATATATCGTCTTACGTAGTCATAAACACAAAATGGATAAAACAAATGGAATGAAACAAACCTATTCCATTCATTGTCAGTGATTCATATCTGCTATAGTTTTTTAAGAATTAAATTGCCAGATTTGTCTTTAAAAAATGTCATAAAATTTTTAAAAAAATATTTTATTAAAAAAAAATTAAATCTGAACTTTTCAGATTTTATATTACGTCCAAAGGGACTTTTTTAATTTTTTTTTTTTTTTTTTTTTTTTTTTTGTGTTACCTTTATTTATTAAATATCATGTTCTTCGCACAAACCATAAAATTCAGTTTAGCAGCCATATCGCAAAATATTTTTGAAATGAGCATATCTTTAGAATTTCTGATACACATTCTCGCGCGCTAGAGACAAAAACTTTTTTTTTCCTGGTACAGTGTTGCTATTTCTCGCTTTGAAATATTTGAGTTTGAATAATTCGCTTTGAATAATTCGTTAAAGTGTTATAAAATATGAAATCGATAATAAAACAAATTTCAAATTCGGGCTTCCAGAGGCCCATATTCGGGTCTAGACGTACGTAATTAAAAATTTGATGGCTATAGGTACCTTTGTTTCATCACAATGCGAGAAATGGACATACATTTATGCAGATTCTTCATTATTTAATTTCTTTAAATATAACACAGGGCGATAATATTTGGTGGCAACAATTTGAAAAGTGAATCAACGCAAAATGCCAAAACGAAATTAATAGCCCTTCTCGGCTAACGTCCTTTGGGCTAATGGTTTGATGTGAAAATAGAAAGCAAAAAATTTTATACACAGTTATACTACATTTAACTATACATAAATATGCTAATAATTATATTTTGCTGAGAAAATAAAACATTTTTAAGTATTAATCTAAACATCTACAATATTTTGCCACAGTTAATACACACTGTGATAAGGTCGCATAAATGAAGAAGAAACTGAAGATTAATATGGACATGGAAGTCTCGAGAGCATAAGGATGAATACGAGTATTATTATTATTTAACTTTCATACGTTTTCAATAATTAAGACATAATAACACGCCAAACAAATACTAATTCAGAAGTCAAACAACAAAAATCAGCGTTATATTTTCAAATTTTCACAGTGAAATTTGAAAATATAACGAATTCTGATGAATAAGCACTAATTCCCACTTCAGTTTTGTGCTGCCATCTATGTTCAATAGACTGGAACAGAATTAGCACATTTCTTCTGAAAGTTCGAATACGTTGGGTGAGATCTATTCTACGGTGACATCTGCTTTGATATGACATTTGTACTGCTCAACGATTCTACTGCAGATGTGAGTAAAACATTATTATAATAACACTTATCTTATTTTGCATATTTCTGTACATTTTGTGCCAGTAAATACCTAATATTCAATAGCGAATAATGGGTGAAATGTGAAAATGCTGTTGCATTGTACACAAAAGCCATATGCAATTTGTACGTTTGAAAAATTAGAATATTTACAAATGACAAACTACAAAGAGGTAAATCAATTCAAAAGTCAAGCAACAAAAATCAGCGTTAATTTTCAAAATTTTCACAGGACTAGCTTCGATGGTTTTACCGAACCACCATCCTCACCTGCAAAACCGCAAATGAATAAGATAGGAAATAATGATTAGATAAGAAAGCCTGGACAAGAATAAGCAAGTGGCGCCATCTGTTGGTGAATTCAGAACTAAAACATAATTTCCTTAAAGGCCAAAGGCAAAGATGGATTGGAATTAGGATCGTTAACAAGAACAGAAAGATTTTTTTGAATGTTAAATGCCTCTAGAAAATCCAGTTCTCCAATGGAAGATGTTTTTTGAAAAATTTTGGCAGCAGAAAAATTGAAAGTGTGATTTTCGGACCAACAATGTTGAGCAACAGAAGACTTCTGTGTTTCCTTTTTTCTAACATATGCCTCATGATCCTTGACGCGAAATTTTAAGGCTCTCTTCGTTTGGCCAATGTAAATTAAACCACACTGGCAAGGAATTATATAAATACCCCAAGAATTCATATCCGGAATGGGGTCCTTGAGTATGGAACTCGGAATTTTGTTGATGGGAGAATAAACAACCCGAAAGTTAAATTCTGCAAATTATGTGCAACTTTATAGCTAATTGATGGAAAGAAAGGAATGACAACAGAATTTTTATAATCTCCTAAAACAAGAGTGTGCCTTTTAGTTTGTTGAGATGAGAATTTTTTAACTGCTTGTTTAATAATGTTGGGTGAAAAGCCCCTGTCAATAGCTATTGCTTTGAAATAATTTAGTTCTTCATCAAGGGCTAGTTTGGAGGAGCAAACTTGAAGAGCACGGAAAACATAGGAATAAAATGAAGCTAACTTTTGTTTAGTCAGATGACATTATGATGTTGAGAGGCCCAACTTGTCAGCAATAGTAGTAGTGACTGCTATGAACTGGAAATTACACAGACTCTTAAGAAGGGTTTAACTCCCTTTTTATTTCACTTTAGAAGTCACAGTTGCTTTCACTCGACGCTCACAAACTACGCCAACCCGGCGGTTAAACAAAAATAGGAAAGTACAACTAAAAATAAATAACAGGATCAATAAATAAAGAGGTCACTACCTAGGAGGCTCTATAAGCGTGACTAACTTAACCACGTTCTAATATACAGCTGAGATTCAGCAAGCTTTCTGATTAAGAAGTTGAAAGATTCAACTGACTGCCGAAGTAGGCACACAGGCCGAAACGCGCGGTTCTTAAATTTCTACCTAGCAACCTTCACGCTCGTGATTCAAGAAGTACACACTTACAAATCTCGTTTCCCTTCTATTTAACTCAAATTACTTCTGCTAAAAATTTGAATACTCTGCGCGTTCTACTAAAATTTACATACTCTGGCATTGGCAATTCCAGGGGAAAGTAAAGGCTTGACAGGAAAGATAGCTTAAACTTAAAATAAATGTTAGTTAAAATAAATATAAACCCTACATTTGCCGCTGCCGGAATTTGGTAAACTTGGAAGCAGGTCCTAGAAACGACCTGTTGAAAAAGTTTCCACATTCTGATCTAAAACTCAAGAGCTCCGTTTACATAAAACAAACTGTTTCGTATAAGATTACAATCATTTCTGGAGCTGAATAAAATTACCATCTCTTCTTACAGGATCCTTTCTGGTCTTCAGCAATCAATCTTTTCTCTTCCATCCAGCATCTGGAAGGAATAAGTATCAGTATCTTCTAAATGCATTATGATTTACACTTTCTTAACACTGGATAAAGTTTTCGTTTTCGATCGTTTTATTTTCCTTAATTAACTGCTTAATTCACATTCATTCAAGTATTCAAACATGAATTTAACTTTACCCTGGTTCTCCACCATGTGTGGTGTCAAACGGAAATATTCGTGTTTTTGTATTACAACACTTCCCCTAACCACAATGATTTGTTAGAATTCAACGACCAAAAGACACACCTTAATCGACATACTGAAACTCGATGAGCTAAGTTTAACATTCTTAAAATTCAAGTGTAGGTGGAGAACCCTACAAAACACATTCATTCTAATTCCCCGTCATTCATCTTTAGACATGCAGGCTTTCGCTCTAAAGCATGATTTTATCTACAGTTTAATACTTAAATTTGAATTAATTTCTTTCGAGTATTTACTTTTAGCATCTAAAATTTATGCTTCTAGACTAAATTCTACTTTTACATAACTTTCAAGTATTTACGTATATTTACAAAATTCTAAAACATATGATTTTTACAATTTACCATAAAATGAATAAGGTAAAAATAAAATTTTACTTCACGCTTTCTTCGCCAAGCTGGCGGCACTGAAACTAAATTTTTCATTAATACAAGAATACGAAGTTATTTTACTTTCGGCCAAATTTTGGCTTTAACATAACAGAATTAGTCTTTCGACCAACAGGAACTGCTTGCTCTTAGATTTTACACTTAAAGAAAATAATACTTTTGCCTTGGCTAAATAAAGTAAAACAAAACTAAGTTTCAACCGAGACAACTTGACTTTCGTCGAAACATAGAACTTCGTATTTACGCATAACATTTCGGAACAAAAGAAAAAATTTATAGAAGCTTTTAACTTATCTTTGAGTTTTCGATGCTTGGAACTCCGACATCCTCTTCTGGCAGAATTGGTCCCAAGTTATGGAATTCATAGAAGTCAATCTTCGCCTTTGGGTTCTTCGAGTTTCGTCCATGGTGACTTTTCATTTTCGCCCTCTGTACGCCGGCCTCTTGGAGTGGTAGTCTTCGGGTTCCTGTCTTTTCCATTTTGCTCCTGGACGGCTGGTCTTGGCGGCCTCCGGTCGGGAATCTTGCTTGAATTTCTTCTGTTGGTGCCAATCTTTTCGTTCCTCCTTCTGTCTTTTTCTTGTCGTGAACGGCGGCCTTGTTTGCTCCTGACTATCTGACCCTGGAAGTGGTTTCCTCGTCTCAGGTTCCCTACTGCGGGACGTTGTAACTGGTCTTTTTCTATTTACCAAAGATTCTTTACGCGGTGGAGTTGATTTCTTGCATTTCTTGAATGCTGGAGTCTGACCATTTTCCTTCCTTCTTTTCGGGACCCTATAATGACTTATAGAAGGGCTAGGTTCCTCTTCTGTTCTCTGCTTCTTGGGTGGTGGAGCGGGTGGCGTTACTTCTGGACCTTCCACTTCTTTTGCGCTTGAATCCTGCAAGAAACTTTTAAGGACTTCAAAATCATTTTGATTATAATATTTTTTCACCTGGTCTTAACTTGCTTTACAGATTTCCCCTCTCTCGTTCTTAAGGTACAATACGACTCCCTTGATTTCCTGAATTACATAGGGGCCTTCAAATTTTTGAGCCAACTTTGCAGTGAAATTGTCTGGGGCACTTAATAAAGAAAATTTCCGCTTTAACACTTTATCCCCAACTTTAAAATCTGCTTCACTTCGTTTTCGATCATAGTACAGTTTCTGTCTATTTCTTGCCGTATCCGAACTTTTAACCGCCTGATCAATGAGTTTTTGTATATCTTTTTGTTTGAATTCTTCCTCTCTTTCTTCCACAAAGAATAATTTATCTAGTGGCGTAATTAACTTCCGTCCTAAAAATAATTCTGCTGGAGTTTTTCCCGTAGTATCATGATTTGCTGTTCTTAAAGCATAAGCTAGCTCATTTATGTAGCCATCCCAGCGCTTGTGATGTGTGCTAACATAACTGCGAATTATTTTTACAATATTTTTATTAACTCTTTCTGCGATGTTTGCCTGTGGTCTATACCGAACCATTTTGATATGGCGTATGCCAAGTCCAGTGCAAATGTTTTCAAAAATTTGGCTAACGAATTGTTTACCGTTATCGCTAATGACTTTTATCGGTGCACCGTATTTTAAAATGTATCTGTGTAAGAATGCATCTGCGACTGTTTTGGCTGACGCGCGTTTAAGTGGAACGATTTCTGTCATTTTGAAAAATGATCTACAATTACTAAAAGAAAACGATTTTTATTTAACTCACTCTGGGGAAAAGGACCAAGAAGATCTATGCCTAAAATTTCATTCGGAAATGTAGCGCGAATGCTATTTAAGTACCCGGCCGGGCTGTAATTAATATCATTTATTAACTGACATTGATTGCAGGACCTCGCATACGCAGTTACTATTTTGTATAATTGCGGGAAATATACCGCCTCGCGTACCCTTTTTAAAATCTTTCTGACCCCTAAATGACCCGATGTTTTCGCGTCGTGTAATTCCTTCAAAATACTTAATCGAAGCGAGGCTGGGATGACTGGTTTATATTCGAAATTTTCGTTTGTTGCTTTCGTATGAAACAATAAATTATCTATTATTTCATAGTTTTCTGCTCTATTTTTTATTGCATCGATATCTGTGTGTTCAAAGCTTTCGAGGTCTTTCAAATACGTATAGATACTTCCAAATTCAGGATTAGCTTTCAATTCAGCAATAATTGTTTCTCTAGAAGCTAAAATTTTTGAAGTCAACATAGCGCATTTGAGTTCATTGCTTTCCTCATCCAGTTTTATTCGAGATAGTGCGTCAGCAACTTTGTTTTCCTTACCCGGTTTATATTTAATTATTAGGTTGTACTCTTGAAGTTTTAAAGCCCATCTTATTAACCTGGGCGTTAGGTTTTTCTCCGAGTAAAGTCTACCAACAGCCGCATGATCCGAAAAGACTGTTACTGGCGCTTTGCCGAAATAAACTCGAAATTTGTGTACAGCCATTAATACGGCTAATGTTTCTCTCTCTGTAGCTGTATAATTCTTTTGCGTAGAGTTTAAAGTTTTACTAAAAAATGCCAAAGGATGGCCATTTTGCGTGAGAACGCACCTACGGCATAGTCCGACGCATCTGCTGCAATTTCCAGGTTTTCGTCCCCGTCCGGGAATTTCAAAACAGGAGCATTGATGAGCGCTTCTTTTAACCTTTCAAATGCAGTATTTGCCTCTGCTGTCCACGTAAACTTGCTTTTCTTTCTTTTAATTATTAACAACGGTTCAACAATGTTCGCAAAATCTTTTATGAACGACCGATAATAAGAACATAACACAAGGAAAGAAGAAAGTTTCTTGGCGGTGTTGAGAGGTGGGAAATTCTTGATGGCTTTTATTTTTGAATCTTGAGTTTCTATACCCTTTTGCGAAATTTTATAACCCAGATATTTAAGTTCTTTAGTCGCGAACTTGCATTTTGATGCGTTAATTGTAAGACCGGCCTCTTTTAATAATTTAAAAAGCTCTTCCAAATCTTTCATATGTTTTCCAACGTACTACTCGTTATAATTATATCATCTAGATAGATTAAAGTCGATTTTTCTAGGACAGGCTTTAGAACAATGTCCATAGCTCTCTGGAATGTTGACGGGTCCCCACACAACCCAAAGGGCATGCGTAAAAATGCATAAGTGCCCGATTTTGTTATAAACGCGGTTTTATGTATATCTTCGGGTCTCACAGCTATTTGATAGTAGCCAGACGTTAAGTCCAAAGTAGACATATATCTCGTAGACTTAATCTTTCTAATAATTTCCTCTATAACCGGCAAAGGGTAAACTGGGAACTTAGTAACACTATTAAGCTTTCTGTAATCGATAGCAAACCTCCAAGCCCTTTTATCCGAGGGAGGGAAATCATTCTTTTTCCTACATAGTACGACTGGACTCGCATACTCACTATTTATGGGCGTTATTATCTGGTTCTTCAACATTTCCTGAATGTGTTCTTCAATTATTTGTTCTTTCTGTTTATCATACCGGTAAGGTTTAGTCCTACAGGGTTTGTCAGCAGTTAATTGTATATCATGCGTAACAATTTGACAATTACCAGGCCGTTCTGAAAACAAGTTCGAAAAAGTACTCACAACTTGCTGGATGGCTTGGCTTTCATGGTCATTCAAATGGCTAAGGTCCACTTGCGGTTGTTTCACTGTTTCCACCACCCTCCGATCCATTTCCAGCATAATCGAATTTTCCTGAAAATTCAGTTTGGCCTTCGCAGCCTTTAAAAACTCCATGCTTAAAATGACCGGACTCTGCAAATTTTTGACAACAAAAATTAATATTTTGAGGCTTTCATCTTTTACCTGTATTTGTAATGATAATTTCCCAATGCATTGACAGGTTTTCCCTTGCGCTGCTATAATTTCTGTGTTTTTATTTTTAAATAATCGTAACCTATTAAAATACTTCTTAAAAAATGTATCACTCATAAAATTTACCTTCTGCCCCTGTATCGATGAGGGCTTCTACTGGTACATCGCCAACCAGGACTTGTATAATCGGTAATTGTGAGTTCTTTACCACAACCGTATTTAGGTATCTTCTTGAGGGTTTTTTCGAAACTTCCGGGGTCTGGACCCTCGCTTTTACAGGCCCCTCTACTCGTTTAAAGCTTTCCTTTCAACTTCTGTTATCTGGGTACGCGGATGGTTGTTTACAAATTTCTTTTTTGGGCCTTGACCTTCGACCTTCGATGAGTTGGCTTGATAGCTCTTTCCCCCATAAGAGCGATTTGTGTTTCCGGTCTGTTGATTTGAGGATTGCCTTCGGAGACTTTGAGAATACGATGCCCCTCTAGCTTTTTCCGCTATTCTGCGGTTTTGGAACTTAACCGCCAACTCGAAGAGTTCCTGCAAGGTGCTGGGGTTTCGGATTTCGACGTAATCTTGGACAGCAGGTAGCAATCTTGGTAAGATTACTTCAATAATCTCTGCGTCGGGTTTCTTCCCATACAGCATGTCCATCAGTTTAACTTTTCGCAGAATAAAGTCCGTCAACTCTTCTATATTTCGTTGATAAAAACTATATAGCTCGGCTTCTAGCTTTGCTCAGTCTTTCACTATGGCGAAGGCCTTTAATAATGATCTTTTGAAATTTTCAAAGGTATATGTTTGGCCTCCGAATTCCCCTAATAAAAATTTCCCTATATTCTTCCACCATAGTGAGGCCTGTCCTCTTAGTGCAGACGTGGCAATGGCAACTTTTTGTATTTCAGGCACAGGGTATAGCTGGAAATGATTTTCGAGGCCTTCTAAGAATATCGCCACCGAATTTTTTCCGTCGAAATTGACGTTTGGCTTGATTGATGCTCTCATCGTCTGGACCAGGTATCCAAATCCTTCTAATTGGTTCGCCATTTCTTGTTGTTGGAGTTGTACAGGAGCTTTCATCCAGTTTTCGGCCATTTCAGTTCGTAAAGTGTTCGGGAGCCAATATGATGTTGAAAAGCCCCAACTTGTCAGCAATAGTAGTAGTGACTGCTATGAACTGGAAATTACACAGACACTTAAGAAGGGTTTAACTCCCTTTTATTTCACTTTAGAAGTCACAGCTGCTTTCACTCGACGCTCACAAGCTACGCCGACCCGGCGGTTAAACAAAAATAGAAAAGAACAACTAAAAATAAATAACAAGATGAATAAATGACGAGGTCACTACCTACAAGGCTCTATAAGCGTGACTAACTTAACCGCGTTCTAATGTACAGCTGAGATTCAGCAAACTTTCTGATTAAGAAGTTGAAAGATTCAACTAACTGCCGAAGTAGGCACACAGGCCGAAACGCGCGGTTCTTAAATTTCTACCTAGCAACCTTCACGCCCGTGATTCAAGAGTCACACACTTACAAATCTCGTTCCCCTTCTATTTATCTCAAATGAGTTCTGCTAAAAATTTGAATACTCTGAGCGTTCTACTAAAATTTACATACTCTGGCATTGGTAATTCCAGGGGAAAGTAAAGGCTTGACAGGAAAGATAGCTTAAAATAAATGTTAGTTAATATAAATATAAACCCTACAACATGATTTAAAGTGTGGTGGAAGGCAAACCGATGAAGGTTTACGGTAAGCCGTAGTACTGAAGTTGGATGTGTTACGTGTGACCAGAATGTCGAGAAACGGAAGAGAATTACAAGTCTCAAGTTCAAAAGTGAACTGAATAGCAGGATCAATAGAATTCATTGTTGAAAGAACTGTATTTAAATCATTTTTATTACCTTCAAACAGGGTAAAAGTATCGTCTACGTAGCGGAACCACGCCGGCAAGTTTAAAGTTTCAAACAATTTTGATTCATAATAATGCATGTAGATATCAGCCAGGATGGGACTGAGGGGGCTTCCCATGGCTAATCCCTCAGTTTGCTTGTAATATTTATTTTGGAAAACAAAATGTGTTTGTTTCAAACAGAGTTGAGTAAGAGAAATTAGCTCATCAATTTCGATGCAAGAGAAATGAAATTGGCGAAGTCTGCTTTCTAGACATCTTAATGCACCCTCCACTCGAACATTGGTGAATAATGATTTTACATCAAAAGAAACCATGAGTAAATTTCTAGGAGAAATGTTTTTCACTTTTTTTACAAACTCTATTGATATTTTATGGTGTAAATGTTATTGTCCAATAGAGTTGAAAATCTAGAAACTAAATATTTAGCTAAGGGATACGAGGCAGTACCTAAATTTGATACAATAGGGCGGAAAGGAATACCACTTTTATGAATTTTGGGAAGAGCATATAATCTGGCACAATTCGCAACAGATGGGGTAAGCGAATGTTTTAAGTTGCTTGAAACGATTTGCGAAGATTTGATCGCAGTTTTTATTTTTGACAAGTCCGAAGGTGAAGGATCTTTAGGAATCGCATTATATGGTCCTTCGTTTAAGAGTTTAGTGACGCCATCGATGTAAGTGTTCTTATCCATGACGACTATCTGGCCACCTTTGTCGGCCTTTGAAATGATAATATCCGGGTTAGAATGAATTTCGCGCATTGTAGCTCTTTCTCTCGCAGTTAGATTTCGTTTCAAAGGTTTTTTTTATTGAATTTCACATTATGTGCGATAAGATGCCTAATCATTTCTTTCTGTGAATCTGAAACTTTACTGAACTTGAAAGCTTTTTCGATAGGAGCCAAAATCTTTGGAATCGAGGGTTTACAGGTTTGTGAGAAGTTAAAATTATATTTTAGAATTCTCTCTTGTTCTTCTGAAAGTAGAACTTAGCTAAATATTTAGTTTCTAGATTTTCAACTCTATTAGATAATAACATTTACACCATAAAAAATTCAATAGAGTTTGTAAAAAAAAGTTAAAAACATTTCTCCTAGAAATTTACTCATGGTTTCTTTTGATGTAAAATCATTATTCACCAATGTTCGAAAGGAGGGTGCATTAAGATGTCTAGAAAGCAGACTTTGCCAATTTCATTTCTCTTGCATCGAAATTGATGAGCTAATTTCTCTCCCTCAACTCTATTTGAAACAAACACATTTTGTTTTCCAAAATAAATATTACAAGCAAACTGAGGGATTAGCCATGGGAAGCCCCCTCAGTCCGATTCTGGCTGATATCTACAACTTAGCTAAATATTTAGTTTCTAGATTTTCAACTCTATTAGACAATAACATTTACACCATAAAAAATTCAATAGAGTTTGTAAAAAAAGGTTAAAAACATTTCTCCTAGAAATTTACTCATGGTTTCTTTTGATGTAAAATCATTATTCACCAATGTTCCAGTGGAAGGTGCATTAAGATGTCTAGAAAGCAGACTTCGCCAATTTCATTTCTCTTGCATCGAAATTGATGAGCTAATTTCTCTCCCTCAACTCTGTTTGAAACAAACACATTTTGTTTTCCAAAATAAATATTACAAGCAAACCCTGAGGGATTAGCCATGGGAAGCCCCCTCAGTCCCATCCTGTCTGATATCTACATGCATTATTATGAACCAAAATTGTTTGAAACTTTAAACTTCCCGGCATGGTTCCGCTACGTAGATGATAATTTTACCCTGTTTAAAGGTAATAAGGATGATTTACATAAAGTTCTTTCAACAATGAATTCTATTGATCCTGCTATTCAGTTCACTTTTGAACTTGAGACTTGCAATTCTCTTCCGTTTCTCGACATTCTGGTCACACGTAACACATCCAACTTCAGTGTTAAGGTTTACCGTAAACCTTCATCGGTTTGCCTTCCACCACACTTTAAATCATGTCATCCGACTAAACAAAAGTTAGCTTCATTTTATTCCTATGTTTTCCGTGCTCTTCAAGTTTGCTCTTCCAAACTAGCCCTTGATGAAGAACTAAATTATTTCAAAGCAATAGCTATTGACATCCAACATTATTAAACAAGCAGGTAAAAAATTCTCATCTCAACACACTAAAAGGCACACTCTTGTTTTAGGAGATTATAAAAATTCTGTTGTCATTCCTTTCTTTCCATCAATTAGCTATAAAGTTGCACATAATTTGCAGAATTTAACTTTCGGGTTGTTTATTCTCCCATCAACAAAATTCCGAGTTCCATACTCAAGGACCCCATTCCGGATATGAATTCTTGGGGTATTTATATAATTCCTTGCCAGTGTGGTTTAATTTACATTGGCCTAACTAAGAGAGCTTTAAAATTTCGCGTCAAGGATCATGAGGCATATGTTAGAAAAAAGGAAACACAGAAGTCTTCTGTTGCTCAACATTGTTGGTCCGAAAATCACACTTTCAATTTTTCTGCTGCCAAAATTTTTCAAAAAACATCTTCCATTGGAGAACTGGATTTTCTAGAGGCATTTAGCATTCAAAAAAATCTTTCTGTTCTTGTTAACAATCCTAATTCCAATCCATCTTTGCCTTTGGCCTTTAAGGAAATTGTGTTTTAGTTCTGGTTTCACCAACAGATGGCGCCACTTGCTTATTCTTGTCCAATCTTTCTTATCTTATCTAATCATTATTTCCTATCTTGTTCATTTGCGGTTTTGCAGCTGAGGATACTGGTTCGGTAAAACCACCGAAACTATTCCTGTGAAAATTTTGAAAATTAACGCTGATTTTTTTTTGTTTGACTTCTGAATTAGTATTTATTCCCCGTGTTATTGTGTCTTAATTAGGTAAATCAATGTTTTTAACTAAGGAAATCACATTACATTCGTATGGATGACACTAAAAGGATGGTACTACAACAGAAGTAGCTTGCCCTAAAGCTGTCACTGTATATATATATATATATATACATAAGGGTTCAAATGCGATTTAGTCTACTGCTTGGCGATTGTTTTTCAACGGGCAATAAATGCGCCAACATGGTTTACGCGATGTTTTGAATCTGTGTTGTTATTCTGTTGCCATCAAATGTTATAGCCCTGTATTATATTTAAAGAAATTAAATATTGAAAAATCTGCATAAACGTTTCTCGCATTGTGATAAAACAACGGTAGCAAGAGTCATCAAGTTTTGAATAACGTACGTTTTCAACCTAATATGGGCATCTGGAAGCCCAAACTTGGAATTTGGAAACTTTTTCTATTATTTGATTCATATTTTGTAAAACTTGAACGAATTTTTGATTAACAAACTCAAAGATTTCAAAGCGAGCAACGGCAACACAGTACGGGAAAAAAAAAAAAATAATAACCATTTTATGTGCAGAGTGCATGCTCATTTTAAAATTATTTTGCGATATTGCTGTTGAACTGAATTTTACGGTTTAAGTGTAAAGAACATATTTGGTACAGAAAGGTAGCACACAAAACGTTAAAAAAAAAAACGCTCCTTTGGGAGTAATGTAAAATCTGAAAGCTTTCACTTTTTTTTTTAATTTTTACTTGCTAATTTGAGCAGTTAATTCTGTTGCGGTTTGACTGTTCGTATGTGGTGGTTCTTTTTTTAATCGAGGGATTTTTCCTGCCTGTGGGTTTTTGCCATTTTTCTGCATATAGTATTACGGAAACGGCGTATAAAACGTTAGTAAATTTATTTAAAGATGAGGGGGGCAAAAGAGTTTCCCCTGAGATAAATTCAATATATATATATATATATATATATATATATATATATACATATATAAAACCCGTCAAAAAGACTTTACATTTTTCCTGAAAAGGGTACATGAAAAACTTTTTCTTGTATGCTTCGTTTTAAAATTGCTTATTTTTAATATTTTGTATTTCTTTTTGACTCAATCCTAGAAGATTGGAAAAGCTGAGGTTGTGCAATTCTCAGATGTTTTTCATGTGAAAATAGATCGATGTGTACATGGACAAAGCCAATGCAGTGCGCAATGCCGAGGTTGTCCGCGATGCCGAGTTTGTGCAATTCTCTGATGTTTTTTAAGTGAAAATAGATCGATGTGTACATGGGCAAAGCCAATTCAGTGCGCAATGACTAGATTTTACGCGATGCCGAGTTTGTGCAATTCTCTGGTGTTTTTAAGTGAAAATAGATCGATGTGTACATGGGCAAAGCCAATGCAGTGCGCAATGCCGAGGTTGTGCGCAATGCAGAGGTTGTGCGATTCTCTGATTTTTTTTAAGTGAAAATAGATCGATGTGTACATGGGCAAAGCCAATGCAGTGCGCAATGTGCCGAGGTTGTGCGCGATCCCGAGTTTGTGCAATTCTCTGATGTTTTTTAAGTGAAAATAGATGGATGTGCACATGGGAAAAGCCAATGTAGCGCGCAATGCCGAGTTTGTGCAATTCTCTAATGTTTTCTAAGTAAAAATAGATCGATTTGCACATGGACAAAGCCAAGGCAGAGCGCAATGCCAAGTTTGTGCAATCCTCTAATTTTTTTTTTTTTTTTTTTTTTTTTTTGTTTTTTTTGTTTTTAGTGAAAATAGATGGATGTGTACCAGGAGCGTAGCTAGAGGGGGGCATCTGTCCCCGGGCGTAGAATCCAAGGGACGCCAAACTGATGTTACGACATTTTAGAATTAAAAGTTTTCCATCTTTGGCAACCAGTAGGGGGCGCGAAATCTTCAGTTGTCCCTGGGCGCTGAAAACCCTAGCTACGACTCTGATGTGTACATCGACACCAAGTTTTTGCAATTCCTTAAAGTTTTTCGAGCGAATACAGATCGTTGTGCACATGAACAAAGCGAGGCTGTATGTTATACCGAACTGTAATGTAACGTATTTTATATGCAATGTTTAATGTGTCCTTTGTGTATTTTAATTTTGCAATGTTGTTTTAATTGCAAGTTATACTTTAGACATCATTTTTTATTGTATTTTTAATTGTTTGGTTTTGATATGTTGATAATGCTTTCCGAAAAATAGCGATAATCCGACGATCTACTCAATAGTAGCAAAACTGTTAACTTTGACCCTATAAATAACTTATACTTTTTTTTAAATTTTAATACGCAGTATTTGCTATCGCAATTGCACTTATAATATGAGCTCATTAATAATATGTGTGTGTGTGAAGCATTGCTTAGTGTTCCAAATTTGTAGTGTTTATTTTCTTTCATTGTGAGAAATTAAGATTTTTTTTTATTTGTAGAATGTATTGAATTCTAGTATGACTATAGAATATGACGTGATTTTAGAACTTAAGAAACAGTGATATGGAAGCTGTGTATGACGTTGATCTGCAATAAAAATATTTATTATTCTTTTATTAATGTAAAGTTTAAAATTTTTAGAAAATAATGAAGATTGTCTACTTACTGGTCCCTAAGGGATTGTGTCGTTACGTAGCAACAAGGTAATTTGTAAAAATGATAAAATTAAAATGTTCGATAATATGAATTTAAATTTGTTGGCATCTACTCCAGTTAAAAAAAAGAAAAAAAAAAAAAAAAAAAAAGAAGAAGAGGGAAATAGTTATTGATTTGAGCGTATTGGCAACAGAGAGAAACCAGACGAAAACCGTAGAGCTAGCATTTTTTTTTTTAGAACTTGAACTCGATTTTCGGTAGTTTTTGAATCGGCTGTAATCGGATATTGTTCTTTAAATGTTCCTTTTAAACTAAAAATGTAAATAATATTATGCCAATAAAAAAAAATCAAAATCATGTGTATGATTTATTTTACGTTGAATCATTCACAAAAGAAGAAGTTAGTATTTTTCTAGTAGCTAAGCGGAATATAATCCAGCATCAAAAAAGTCATCAAAGGGGTAAGGCTTGAAATTTATTAAGCCTTTATATTAATAGATTTAACGCAAACTGGAGTATATACTATTTTATTTAGAAGACACGCAATAATTTGCAACTTTCTGATATAATTGCCGAAATAAATTTAATAATAAAAATCTTTTTTTATTTGTATAAATTCTAAAGCTTAAAAATCTTTGAAAATACTGAAGCTGTATGGAAATGCAAATATGAGAGACTGCGACGTTGTTTACATTTTAATAACTGGTACAATACACTTTCTGCATTATTATAACTTAAAATATAAAGAATTTATTATACTTATTTCTATATCTATAGAGAATACCACAGCCAACTCTATAATGGCCTTGAAGTGCAAAAGTCACGTGATCAAGATGGTCGATGTATTTTTTGTGGTAGTGTGTGGTTGTGAACTCGTGGTCGTGGATTTTTTGGATGTATATTTTGCTATTAAGTGATTTTAAATCACTTATGCTAAGGTAAATAATATTTTTATCTATACTTCGTTTTATACTTTTTTAATTTTTAGATTTATTTGGGAACATTTGTAGCTGTTCTCAATCCTATTCAAGTATTTCGTTTTAACATAACATCGAATACATTAGTTTGGACGTTTCGCGTAGTTTTGTTTTGAATATTTGTTTGGAATAGTAAATTAGGAATTCCTTGTTTTGATTATTTCTTTCTAATAGCATATTTGACATTCTGTCCCAATAAAAGAAACTTTATCACCACAAACTTTTCAGTCATTAATAACAATTACAGATGCATTCAATTGATTCCATGTTTGTTTCAAAAGTATGAAGCTGAATACATATTGTTAGGAAAATTTCAATGCTCCTGAATCACGTTTTGAAATGTATCGGCAAATGTCAGGTTCAGATTATTAAATAAATGACCTACAATTATTAGAAAATGAGAAGAAGCTTCGTTTTAAAAACAATATTATAATTTCAATCAAATATGAATGTCCCTTTTACCAGATTATGATAAGGATTCTATCTTTACTTTTGCGAATATTAATTGATTATTCAAATTTACTAATTAATGATTTTTTTATAGAAAATGTTTCTTCTGATATTTTAGCAGTGCTAGTTTATGTTTCAGGTTATGATGCCATGAAAAAATTAAGGGTGATAAAATGCAATATTTGACAGGACTGGTTGCAAAGTATTCATTCAGTAGATACAGCAGATGATATTTTTGGTTTTCTTGAAGAATTAGATAAGGGGAAAATTTAAAATTTTCCATCTGAAGTTACTCTATTAAAATCTTCAATTGTATATTTCTTGTTTGGTGAAATTCTTAAAAACATGGAAAATACATTTCTTATGCCAGGAAAGCAAATGGATATTTTATATAAGTTATCTTGGATACGGTTAGTACACCATACAGTTACTTTAATTTAACAGATTCTTGCACTTGTGGAATGACTTTACAAACTCGGTTAGAAAATATGTTTGATAACTTGTAAAATAATGTTAAATAATTATGCAAAATATAAAAATGACAAAATCAATATAAAATGTTCATATAAAAATGTTAAAAAATTTAATCAATTTAATTTAATAACTCAATTGTTTATTTTGATTTATGCTTTGTTTCTGCATAGATTATGTATAATATGTAGCATGTATGTATATGGTACAGCTTCAAGTTTTATGAATTAATTTTTAATAGTGGAATAGACCTGTAATTTGGAGAAATCACTTTAAAAAAAAACCAAGCCTAATCACTTACCTCTTGGATGGTTTGGAAAAAGTGATTTTGATTGGAATTTGATTTAAATTGGAACTAGTACAAATAGATGGCTGTCCTTTTTTATGAATGCAATTAGCATTTAGTTCTTTGATATTATCTTGAAAGATTTATTTATAGTATAACATGCATGTAAGTTCATCTTTATATTCAAATTTTCTAGCATTTAAGGAATTTTAATTCATTTCACTGTTTTGATAAAATTGAGATATGCAAATTTTATTAGTGAATGGAGTGAAGAGAGATGACTATGGGTATTTGTCTTTTAAAAATTTATATAGCTGATGCGATGGTAGCGGCATGGAGTTTTACAAAATAATTCTTCCCTTAATATTTATTTTACTAGTATGAAAATCTAAATTTTACATTCATAAATCTATTGAATTCCCCCCCCCTTATGTGGATTTTATATTAGTTTGACAATAAATTTGATTCAGATTAAGTAAATGGATTTCATTTTTATCAAAATTACATAAATGAAGTTCGCATGTGGTGATTCTCAATGATATTTTTAGTTACATAAACGAAGTACAAATTGTTTTAAAAATTATTGAAGATATACATTTTTACCGCCTTTAAAAATACAGTATGAAAAATTTAATGTAAATCATACGACCTACTCACGTTTATTAATTTATATTTATTTTAAGACAAACTATTATTTCGGTAAACTTTAACTCCGGGATTAGGGTAAAGAGACAGAGATCGACTATTTCGATCACGTGACCTTCCGAAACTGATTTCGCTTCAAGGCCATGATACAGTCAGCTGTGAGAGAATACATTGTGACGTCACAATTTTAGTCCCACCCATTTATGGACGCCACTTAGCTCCGCCTTCGCAACTTTGTTTATGCAACGTATTATGAGATTTTACTGGCGATTTTCAAAAAATCGTCACTACTGAAAACCGCCAAGCAGTGGGCTAAAGCACATTTTCACCATACATAAGATATACCAAAATGTGATAGCTGTTTTAAAAAAATAATTGATTACCTCAAAATTCTAAATTTTCTAAATTTGGTAATCACATTCTAAATTTGGTAATCTGCCCCTAAATTCATCTCTTCTCACAAGTTTCAGATTTTTCTATCTTACGTAACGTTTTAATGTAGATGCCTCTTGTCCAATCAAATTAATTGTAAACCAAAATTCTGAACTGAAGACTCTGAACGCCAGTTGCCTCTATCGAAGGAACGAAGGGCTTTTCTACAGTAACTCCTAATTTGCGAATCTTTTGGCCACTGGTGAAGAATAAACACCAATTTGCTCAACTGATAAACCAATATGATGGAAATGCTAGTATTTAGAGAAAGTTGTGGAGTCTTCAAGTTTTGTAAAGAATAAGTAAATTTTAAATGTCTTAGTAATAGTGAAAAGTTTTAAATTTGCTGTGTTTATGAATGATGTGTTACAAAATTTGGTACTATTCGGTTTCGAGGACCGTAAAAAATCGCCAAACTATTGTTTATGCCAATGCTGCCAAAAAGAATTGCGGCAACCCTAATAATTGCCGCAAGAAAGGAAGTATAATAGTAAATAATTATTTAAGATTGATGTTTTAATTTAGATGAAAGGTTAATTTCATATAATACTTTCCTATTATTATAATTTATATGAAAAAGACTAAACAAGACTGAATGGAAGCATAAGAGTAAATAACTATTTTAGATCATTATTATAATTTATATAAAAATTGCTAAATATAACTGAATGGATACCTGCATTTCGCTACCGACTTATTGCTAAAGCATAATTTCATCTCGTTGGTTGTTCAAACGTAATTTTCTATAAGGAATGATGCCTTTTCTTCGAGAATATTCTCGGTAAAGTGCAGAATCGCTCACTTACTTGTTTGCCGCTTTTTACAGGGGTAAAAACAATTGGATTTTTGTCAATTTTCTTTTACTTTTTAAGTGAAAATAGGTCGATGGGTACATAGATAAAGTCAAGGGCGCAGTGCCATTTTTGTGCAATTCTAGGATTTTTTCTTTTTAAGTGAAAATAGGTCGATGTGCACATGGATACCGAGTATGTGCAATTCTTAAAAATGCGTCAAGCAGTGGGTGATTCTGCACTTTACCCAAAATTCTATTGCCGAGCTTTCGTCATGGGCAATTTCCAAATTGTTAAATCCATAGGATATCAAAAAAGGATTTAAAATCAAAAAAGGATTTAAAAATTAAACTAGTATTTCAATGGCGTCTTAAGAAATATAGAACTATATTAACTTACGCAATCTGAAATCAGCGCGTACGCTAGATTTGGCGTGCTGTTAAATGGGCGCGTTTGCTAGATTTGGCGCTTTTGCGCGTACATTTTCGCTGCAATTTTTTTACGGCCCTCGAAACCGAATAGTACCCAAAATTTTTATATTTTAAAATGCCTTTCCTAAAAAACATAATTAAATAATATGAAAGTTGGAATTTTATTATAATAGAAATATTTTCATCAACAAAAATTGGAAATACTTTTATTTGAACATTTAGTTTTTGAAAAAATTTGAACTTTTCCCGTGTGGAACTATCAAGAACTTTACAAAATTTCATTGGACATTCTTGTTTCAGGACTCTAAAATATGCAATTGTTTTAAAAGAATACAGTGCTGAAATTCATTATTGAATTCAAAATTTTATGACTTCCAGTGAAATGTCAAAGTATCGGTCAAACTTTAATGACAATGATTTTTTGTTTAAAAGTTAATAGGTTTTTTTAATGTGTTTTGTATTTTTAAAATCATATCTTTCATATTTTGCTGCTCTAATGCTTGTTCTGCCACCCTGCTCACCCAAACTTCTTTTGAAGGGGGAGGGAATATGTAAGATATAGCAAAATATTATAACTGTTTCAAAAAAAATTGGAAACCTCAAAATTAGCATTCTAAATTTGGTGAACTGCCCCTAAATTCATCTATTCTCACAGGTTCCAGATTGATTTTTCTATCTTACGGAGCGTTTTAATGCAGATGCCTCTTGTCCAATCAAATTAATTGTAAGCCAAAACTCTGAACTGAAACTTTCCCACTCCCAACCTTCTTCCTCGGAAAGTATTACAACTCTGCCCCTTTTCCGCATAAGCTCTCTTGCTGGCAAGATGTTTTTTATGTATGCTGCTGCCGCTTACTTGCTTAAAACAACGTCGTTCTTTAAAATGCAACTTACTGTATTCAAATATAATTAGGAAGCATCTTGTCTGAAAAAGTATGATTTGATATACGTAAAAAAAAATAAAGATTGTGATTTTTCAAGATAAGTTGTGCTAAATTGCGTCATCATGCTTTCCAGTCTTCCACACTACGGTCTTCTCGGTCATCTACGCAGTATCGTAAGCTGTTAAAAGTTCCACTGATTTCATCTACGCATTTTAAATCATTATATATGCAACCTATTTCTTTTGGCTAATGAATATAAATTCCAACTTAGTTTGAATAAGAATGAATTAAAGTTATTTGCAAATGCATTCAGATACATTGATGATATTATAACTTTCAATAATAATTCTGCTTTTAAACAATTTAAAATTTACCCAGATAGTTTAACGTTTAATAGAACTAATACGAATCAAGCTAATATTGAATACCTAGACCTGCTCATAATTAAACACAACAAAATTAAATTATATGATAAAAGTAGGACATTCCAGTTTGAAACTATTAAACTAATTAATTGGAACTCTAATATCTTTAAAAAAGTGATGTAACTCTTTTATATAGCATAATAATTAGAATAAAAATTTATGTACTGAAATAGAAGATTTAAAGGAAGAAATTATAAAACTAATTAATGTTCAAGTTAATAACCAGGTTCCAAAGTCTATATTAAAAAGGCAGGCATTAACTTTTCTTTTTAATTTTTTAACTCTTTATGGTATGATAATATTAGCTTAAACCTTAACTTGAGGGTAATGGAGGATTTTTAAGAGTTAAGGGATTACTTGTAAATATTTTGTAAAAATGTGTATTATCAATACTGAATTCTCTCCTTTTGCTAATGAAGTGCCAACTCTTTTCAAAAGTCTCAATGATAGCCCGAACTGAATGAAGATTTTTATCTAATTTTCTAATTTCCTTACCTTTGGCCAATATTTAGTGTTGGATATGTGATACTTCCGCCTGTGCGCGCGCATAAAGGATTGAACAGATTACGTAAGTTTTAACAGCGCGCTCAACGATTTATGATGTAATCAGTATTTTATTTTTAGTTTAGTTTGTTAATGAATGACTTAGGAAATGGATGCGTAGTTTTTTATCTCTTGTGATAACCTCTCTTTTATAACTTGTGTACAGATTTAAAAAGCTGAACCTGTACGTATTTTTTGGATACACCTGAATGAAGCACCCGGTGATTCACGCAAGTGCTATTTTGCTTACCTACTGTTGGAATGCTTTACGCATTGATTAATATTGTCTATTGAATTGACGTAATATTTAGTTAAGTTTTGATTGAACTTGTAACTTCAGTTTTAAATAGTGTAGTACAAAAAATTTCTTATAATAATTCTTTATTTCAATTCGTAATATTCTTTTCCATTGCATTGAAACTTATTCAATGAAATTATTTTTTCGAAATTTTATTTACTGACTCTTTAGTTATTTGCAACATCTATTTTCACATACAGTAGTAGTGCATTTTTGCATATTTTGCTTTTACACGTTTTACAATACTCATAGTTGGCAACATTTTTGCCCTGACTCTTTAGTTATTTGCAACATCTATTTTCACATACAGTAGTAGTGCATTTTTGCATATTTTGCTTTTACACTTTTTACAATACTCATAGTTGGCAACATTTTTGCCCACTAACAAGCATTTTACTTTTTACTTTTTTGGGATTTACAACATGGTTTTTACAATAGCTCTCACAAGCTTTACACTCAACTTACATCATATTAGAGACCTGATTTTTACAGTCAGTAGTACAAACTACTCAACTGAACTTGTTTAGCAAATGCTATTGCGAAAGGTGGTTCTAATTCTAAACGAAGTGAAATACTTCAACAATCTACAAAAATAATCATTTTATTTACAAAGCAACTTGGATTGCATCGAAGGTTCACTGCTAACTAACTACGTCGCAAACTAAAAACCAACATTTCTTTTCAGAAGCGAAGCGCCCTCTAACGGCGATACATAAATCATTTGGGGGATTTTTCCACACTCCCCACCTGATATCACTATTTCAGCATACAAATAATAAAATATAAGAAAGCAACTTACATATCAAATACATTCAACTGATGTAAATATAAACTGCAAAAGGAAATTCTATAAAATAAACAAATATAGTTAACTGCATCAACTCAAATGTTACTCAATACGTAAATATTAATTCAAATTACAAACAGTAAATTATTAGTAATAACTAAACTAATTATCTAAAATTAATGTTAGTGAATATGAAATACAAGAAGTAAAATTTAATTTAGTGAATATGAAATACAAGAAGTAAAATTAAAAGGTTACAAATTTAGTTCATTTTCAGTCTGATAGTTCAAAGGGGTATATCAATTGCACAGGTCTCTTAAAGTCCCCTTTTTTAGTTTTTACCACACATGATCGTACAAGACCATCACGTCCTTTGAAGACTTGAATTACTCGACCTAAATCCCAGAGGAACTTAGATTTAGTTGTTCCTTCAAGTAAAACTATATCACCAATTTTAAGATTTTTCTTGGCTTCTGGTGTACCGAAGAAGTGAGCACTTCTTAACTCAAGAAGATACTGATTTTTCCATTTTTTCCAGAACTGTTTTATAAGTGTTGTCTGATATTCTTTTCGTTTTATTAGACTCTTTCTTGTTGGAGAGTTATTCAGGATCTCAGCAAAGTTGTATGGATATTCATCCTTATGTCCGATCAATAGAAAATCAGCTGGTGCAAGCGGTTCAGGTTCATGTAAATCGTTGTAAACGTAGGTCAAAGGACGTCTATTCACAATATTTTCGACCTCTGTCAACACAGTAATAAATTCTTCAAAATTCAGTTGAGCTCTGCCTAATATCTTTTTCAACGGTTCCTTTATGGTTTTCATAAGGCGTTCATAAAAAGCTCCCCACGATGGAGCGAGCTCGACGATAAATTTCCAAGTCAAGCCTTCATTTGCTAGAAAATTTTGAAAGTCTGTACCTTTAATTATGCTGTAAAAATACTGTAAATCTTTGGCAGCATATTTGAAAGTTTTCGCGTTATCTGAATAAAAAGTGCGACAGTTTCCTCTTCTCGAAATGAAACGTCTGAGAGCCAAAATGAATTTGTTTGCAGACATGTTGGAAATGAGTTCTAGATGTAACGCTCGTGTAACAGCGCACGTAAACAATACGATGTATGATTTCTGAATGTCATTTCCAGACCTGATGTAAACTGGACCTGTGAAATCCACGCCTGTAACATAGAAAGGTGAAGTTTCAACAATTCGATCTTTAGGTAACTGAGCTGTCATTTGTTTCGCTGGTTTTACTGCGTATTTCCGACAAATTAAACAGTTCCCTAAGACTTTCTTTACCAACTGACGGCCTTTAGGAATCCAAAATTTCTGCCTTAGTTTGGCTAAAGTTGCTGCAACTCCCGCATGCAGAACGTTATTATGTTCCCTTTTTACAATTAATTCAGTAAATTTGGAATCTTTAGGAAGAAGAACTGGATGCTTCTCGTCAACTGTATATTCGGTTTCTTCTAATCTTCCCTTAATTCGAAGAATTTTATTTTCATCAAGAAACGGTGCCAAGCTGAATATATCAGAGCTTGGAGAAATTGACTTGTTAGATTGAAGAGCCTTCATTTCAGGTGTGAAGAAATCCATCTGGGATTTACGAACACAAAAAATTTCAGTGTCCTGAATTTCAAAAGCACTTAATGTTCCACTATTAGCAGGCAGTTTTCTTGCCTTAGCAAAGAAACGTCTAACACATGCCATAATTCTGAGATATTTCAGCACATTACTGAATTTTGTTATATCCAATAGTTGATCATCTCTTTTTACAACAACGTCATAAACAGATATCTTACTACTGAGTTCTATAATTAAGACACAATAACACGCCGAATAAATACTAATTCAGAAGTCAAACAACAAAAATCAGCGTTAATTTACAAAATTTTCACAGGACTAGTTTCGATGGTTTTACCGAACCATCATCTTCATCTGCAAAACCGCAAATGAACAAGATAGGAAATAATGATTAGATAAGATAAGAAAGCCTGGACAAGTGCACTCAATCTAGCGGATAAAAGCGCACCCAAAAGCTCCAATCTAGGAAGTGTAAGGGATTTCAGAGGAGCAACTCTACTCTTGGAAGCAACAAAAACTGTTTGAAAAGTTCCATTGTTCAAAACTATTCTCAGATATACCACGCATCTATAAGCTTTCAAACTAGCATCAGAAAAGCTATGGAGTTCTATTTGTTTCACATCTGCATCTAATATTCCTTCTAAATAGTAGCGGGGAATTCTGAGGTGGTTCAGTTCTTCAATTTCTTCGTACCAGGCTTTCCATTTATAACTAAGATCAGGTGGCAGTTCATCGTCCCGATCAATTTTGGCAGACCAGATTTCCTGAATCAGACACTTTATTCTTATAGTGAAAGGGCCATAAAATCCGACAGGATCAAAAATACGGCCTGCGGTTTGCAATAGAAAACGTTTTGAGTTGATTGACGAGGAAATGAAATTTGTCAAGTGCTGAGTGTCAAAATAAAAATTATCATTATCCGTATCCCAATTAATTCCTAACACTTTGATCGGGACAACTTCAGGAGATTCTTGCATCGAAAATTCTTTGCGATGCCAAATATCTTTGAGTTCTTTTTGAATTAGTATGCCACTTATGTAGTGACATGCTAACTTCATTAAAAATGTTCACAATTTCTAAACTTGTTTTCAGGGCTTGTTCTAAATTTTGTTGATCACCAATAATGTCATCAACATACAGGCAGTTCTTTAAGAGTTCTACTGTTTCAGGATATATTTCTGAATATTTTTTAAGGTGATGCTTAATAGTAGCAGCTAGAAGAAAGGGACTAGATTTTACTCCAAACAAAATTCTTGTAAATCTAAAGGTTTTCAAACTTTCATTGTTATCACCAGGATCATCTTTCCAAAAGAATCGTGTAACGTCCCTGTTTTCTTCATTTAACTCTATCTGTAAGAATGCTTGTGTAATGTCCGCTGTAAAGGCTATCGAATTTTGTCTAAATTTTATCAATAAATCAAAAATATCAGGATATACGTTCGGACCAGTATATAAACAGTCATTTAGAGAGAGTGTTTTTGGTTTATGGGCTGAAGCATCATAAACTATTCTTAGTTTGCTTGTTGCTCTATCATTTCTGATGACTGCTCTATGAGGTAAATAAAATAGGGTTTTATCATTTTGATTGTCTTCTTGAACTGGTTCAATAATATGTTTTAACTCGTAATCCTTTAAAACCTCTGTGTATTGAACAAACAAAGAGTTATCAATTTTAAATTTGTTACTCAATTTCTTAAATCTTTCAAGTGCTATATCCCTATTATCTTCCATTAAATGTTTTGAATTCGGTTTCCAAGGTAATTTTACTTGGTATCTGCAGTTCTTGTACCTGATATCAGATTCGAAAGATTTCATAATTTCTAAATCAACAGTTTTGTCGTTTTGAGTATTACTTTCCAAACCCAAGTTTTCTAGCTTCCAAAACTGTTGTAACTGATCTGATATCAAGTTTTCATTTACAATTACTTTCATAGTTAATAATTCACTATGATCATTATTTACTTTACCCTGCAAACACCACCCAAATAAAGATTCTGTGGCTACTACATTTCTTGAAATTCTTTTAATTTTACCAGTAGTTATAGAATAGTAGAAATCTACCCCTATGAGAATATCAATTTTGTCACTTTTTCTACAACAATCTGCTAATTGTAAATTTTGTAAAATTTTATTTTTCGTAGCAAAGTTCAAATCTGGAGGAGAGATAACAGTATTGGATATATTTTCGGTTTCAAGAAGCTCAATATATATATTAAGATTAGGATCGTTTACATTTTCTAGTTTTGCTCTAACAACATTAAAGGTTTTTTCTAACGCACTTTTATCACCAAAGGAATAAACAGAAAGTGATTCTTTTCTAACAATCGGAAGTTCCATTTTAGTAGATACATCTTTAGTTATGAAAGATCTCATTGAGCCATTATCAAAAAGAATTCTGACATTTTCAGATTTATCATTATTTCGGATCAATGCAGAAGCCGTTTGTAATAATATTTTATTAGATCTATTTTCATCGGAATTATATGACGAAACAGCGGAAATAACGCTCGAATCCGACGTTTCCTTTTCAGGTTTTTCATTATCTTTTTTCTGATGGAATGAATAACAAATGGCTTTCGAGTGTTTATTAAAGCAGAAGGCACAGTTTATTTTTTGTTTACAATTTTGGATCCGGTGAAACCGACCCAAACATAAAAAACACCGCGATTCACTTTTTAAGATCTCTTTTTTCTTTTCTACACTTAAAATTTCGCAATCCGCAGATTTATGATTTGTGTTCCCGCAGAACAGACACTGCGATTTGGTTGACGCCGCTAATAACTCAACTGTAGACGGCTTGCTCGTTATGGCTGGAGAATGTTTATGTTTGAAGGGCAAATGCTTTTCCAATCGTGAATATTTTTCTCTAGAATTATAATTAACAGAAGCCGCGCGTTCTCTACTGAATACTTCGTTCCTCAAAAAGGCTAACAAACCTTTTAAATCCCAATTTTCGTCTTGAATTTTTCGGCTATAATCAAGAACGAATTCATTAGGAAGTAATTTCAAAATTAAAGGCGTTAAGAGATTTCCGTAGGTATCAGAGTCTATTTTTAATGCTTCATGATTTCTTATCTGTACTTCGGCGTGATCTAAAAGTTTTCTTAATCCGTTTATATCATTAGGATTTCTAACAGGTGAAGTACTTAAGAGTTGTCCTAAATGCGAATTAATTAAGATGTTCTTTTGACCAAATCTGGAACGTAACAGTTCAAGAGCAGCTTCGTAATTATTTTCGATGAGAGCGAAACCAGAAATAGCTTTGGCGGCTGAGCCACCAAGAAAGCTTTTTAAGTAAATTAATTTTTCTATTTTTGATAAATTCAGATTTTTATCAATCGCATTTTCGAACTGACCTATGAATTCTAACCAATCCGAAGAATCACCATAAAATTTAGAGATCGTTAATTTTGGAAGACGAGTGAATTTGTTACTTTCGTTTTGGGATTCTGTAACGGTTTCATTAGAAATGTCTCTACTTGCATTGTCCGAATTTTCGAACTTACTCAACTCTTTCAACTTTTTCTTTCCTCTAAACTGCCACACTTGAACTTTCTCTTCATATTCCAAAGCGGATGAGATTTCAAGTTCAAATTCGTCTTCTTCGACTTTTAATTCTCGTTCTATTTCAGCGTCTAAATTGTTCAAGGATTTTGATTTTTCGTTTAACTGGTCTAAAATTTCTTCTAATACATTTACATTTATACTACTATCATCTTTATTCAGTTCGGTTTCAATTTTCTTTAATATCTTGGACACTCCAGTCCTCAATACCTTTCGTTTCGATTTCAGTTTAGCAATAAGATCTTCCATATTATATAAAAATAGAAAATACAGGCTTACCTTGGCTGTCTTCGCATAAAATGATATCCAAAATTAAAAAACACAAACTTTTAAATTGGCCAAAGGTTCTCGGCACCGATGCGCCATAATGCGAAAGGTGATTCTAATTCTAAACGAAGTGAAATACTTCAACAATCTACAAAAATAATCATTTTATTTACAAAGCAACTTGGATTGCATCGAAGGTTCACTGTTAACTAACTACGTCGCAAACTAAAAACCAACATTCCTTTTCAGAAGCGAAGCGCCCTCTAACGGCGATACATAAATCATTTGGGGGATTTTTCCACAAATGCTGGTATAGCTCAGAAACTGAAATATGTAACTAGGTAAGTTAAATTTAAACTTGCTATTTACTTGCCTTTTTATTTATTATTTTTAAATTATTTTTATTACTTTTTATTATGTTTATTTTTATTTTAATTGTTGTATATAATTTATTTTAGGTTTACATGCATAATTCGTGTAGGGCAGGGGTCGGCAACCTATTGAAACGGAGGAGCCAAAAGTTGCAATTTACCAAATTTCCCCGTTTTTAAAGAGCCACTAGAAAGGTTTCGGTACTATTCGGTTTCGAGGGCCGTAAAAAATCGCCAAACTATTGTTGATGCCAATGCTGCCAAAAATAATTGCGGTAACCCTAATAATTGCGGCAAGAAAGGTTAGGTTAGGTTATTTAATTACGGCAAAGCCTCGAGGGCTATCTGCCTAAGAGGAGGGATGCCTTCGTGGAGGACTTTCTAAGGGAAACTGGCTCGTATACACGTTACACATGGGAAAAACCACGAGGTGCTACTTTGGTAGACGGTTGCACGGATTTTTGGCGATTTACGTTGGCGCGATTTCTACAAACGTCAGCCATCTTGAAAAACGCTGTTTTTACGCATAGTAAAGTATTCGAAACTTAAAAAAATAAATAAATATCGTTAGAAATAATGGATTAATTTTTTTGTTGAAAATGTCGTTTTTTAAGATGGCAGGCAAGTGTAAATAAATACATTTACTATGAGTATAAAATACTAAAGTAAGGTTATTATTACTTTCATATAGCAAAGAAGAGAATAAAAATACCACTATAAAAACATTGCGCCAACGTTTAATTGGATTAAAATATTACATAAATTGAATATCGAATTAAAAACCATCATACCAACGTTTAAAAGAATTAAAATGTTACTTAAATTAAATACTTTAAAATAAGTAAATAAGAACGCTTCGTACACTAGAGCTAAAGTGACAGCAATTAGTTTATTGTCGGTAAAAAAGGAGGAATGTCTAATAATTTTCTTACCGTTACAGCGGTTATTTCTTCCAACATGACCCCAATATCATATACGGCCGTCTCAGAATCGGCTTTTCTAACGGTCTTCATCTGTGATCTACATTTTCGCACTTCATTGAAGAAACAATTAGCGACGTTTCCTCCAAAAATTTAAAATAAATTTCCTCTGACCCTTGTAAGAATTTATAAATAAATCTTTGATTTGGAAAGCCAGGCTGGCGAAAATAAGGTCTCAAAGGACAATTTTTTGATTCCGAAACCAAAAATTCTTGGTACTTATCAAAAACAACATTCATCTTTGAAGGAGACATTTTTGAAGGAATTCGAAGATATGAATTAAATTTTAAAATCGCGCGGTAATGCACAAATTTTCAGCAACCTATCAGGGAGCTGATTACAGCTCATTAATGCACAAATATTCTATAACCAATCAGAGAGCTGATTACATCACGCCTAGAATTAAAATTATTTAAATAATCATACATAATAAAATCATTTTAAAAAAGAAATGCAAAATTAAATTGTATTTTAATATTTAACAGCCATAAATAATGTTTAAAACATTAGATTAAGTTTATAGATATTAAAACCAATTACTTTTAAAGTAAGGTACGTAACTGATTACATCATCCACAGCATAAAATTTCATAAAATATGATAAAGAATAAAATTTTTATTTCAAATAAAAATGCAAAATTAAATTGATTTTTAATATTTAGAAGCCATAAATACTATTTAAAACACGGAATTTATGCATAATAACACGCATTATTTTTTAAATAAAATGTCAACAAAGTATCGGTTACCATAAATAACTTATTCAGCAATTGGTTTACCATAAGTCGTATTACTCGCCAAAAGAAAAATTGCCCAAAACTCGCCAAAATCCGTGCAACCGTCTACCAGAGTAGCACCAACCACGAAAACACCCATGCGGCCAGCCCGTTCGCGGGATTCGAACCTCGGACCGAACTACCACTGTTCAGCGTCTTTATCGCTCGGCCGCTGGTGGGCCTTGGGTAATCGGAATTATACTGTAATTACAAACATTTTCTTCTATTCTCCTTTAGAATCACGCTTTTCGAACTCTCAATTAAATAATTCTCATGTTTCTATTCCCTTTTGCAAATGCGCTCTTCTTTCGTGCGTTACGCTTAACTTTACTCCACTTCTGTTTTCAACGCACTAAGCTTCCTCTCTGATGATCTCGTAAGAGAGCGTGTTGTGATTGCTTCGCGGTTTAATAAGGCACCATTTAGCAAGACGAAACAAACATTTATTAAATATGTGATTCAAAGCATAATAGTGAACTCAGAGCAGTACGTCGCTCCTACAGCATAGTACAATCCACAACCTTCCTCTCCCGAGGCTAACATGCAACTCTCAATAAATACATTAACCCTTCTTGGAGAAGAGCTGCATGCGCCAAGCACGCTCTGTTGATCGCTTGACAGTCGCCAGATATCACATTGACTATGGAATTTTATTATTACAAAATATTCCCCCCATCTGAAAAGGCTTGAAGCCGGGCGCCTCGACTACATGACATTTCAGATAGTGGGAAAAAAAAAAAAAAAAAAAAAAAAAAACGCGACAACAGCTAGAAAAATTATTTAAAAATAATTGCTTAATTTGTTTGAAGAACTCGCATCCAGAATTCGAGTTACAATAATATTAATCTTAAATAGACACTCTCACTATAACACAGTCAATAATAATATCAATATATAAATTGTAAATAATATACCTTAATATATTGACATTTATAGAAAATAAAGAAAAATAACATTATGCGTGCAGTATTGGGAAAACATTTCTCGAGAACAGTTTCAGTTCTGGATCCAGGTCTTTAGAGATTACTGCAAAACATTAGAGCAGTTCTTATTTTACAAATCCTTCATTTCCAGTTCGCCGTGGCTTTAATATTAAAAATTTCTATTTGAGGTGAGGTATTTCTCTATTTTTTACTTCAGATCATTGACAATTGCAATACTTGACTAATTTCTTAACATTTCCTTTTGACTTTTAGTTTGTTTACGGTATTTCATTTTGACTACTTATTCATATGAAACACTTATTTTGATAATAATCATTTTACACAATAATTTTACTCGTATTTTACCTTTTACTATCGACAATGACAATTATGTCATATACTGCATTGTCATTCAACACAATTTTCAACTTCAATAGTATTTTATAATTACCAAAAACGTCATTGCCAAAAAATTGACATATAAATACAAAATAAATACAAGATTAAGATACAAAACAACACACCAAAAATTTACAACACAGAAAATTAGACATTAAATAATTAGAGGTGCTCTAATTACCTTTAGTAGCAACCCCAGTTGAGCGTTTACCAAAAGGACGGTGTGTCTACCTATTGGTGATGTAGTTAAAAATTTTCTGGGTCTTGGTAGTGTCGTAGTCTGGAAACATGGACAATATCAATATATTTCTTTGTGTGGTAATTTTTTTTATCAATTTCATAATTAAACTCAGATAATTTTTTGACAATTTGGTATGGTCCAGAATAGGAAGGTGTCAATTTACGTGTATTCGGAAATTCAAATTCATCAAATAAAACTAGATCACCAGGTTGAAAACCTACATCTGCAAATTTTGTGTCGTAACGACTTTTATTCCTTTTATGATATTCAATAGTTCTCTCTTTAGCTAATTTTCTCGCTATGTCAACAGGAGGGTAAGTATTTTGATCTAGGGGAGAATCGAAAGGAAGTTTTCCGAATAAAAGATATACAGGGGTGAATTTAGTTACCGAATGAGGGGAATTATTATATTCACTAATAACTTGATCCAAAATCTTCGTCCATGGAATTTTCGATGATGTCGAATTTACTTTACATCTTAAACGGGTTACTAGGGTTTGGTTCACACGCTCTACTTTACCATTTGTCTGGGAGTGATGGAAGAAGAAGTTTGAAAGAAGAAGTTGTTTTACATTATAATTTCTAAGAAATTTTTTGAATCTATTGCAGGTGAATGCGGCATTGCGGTCACTAAGGATTTTTTCGGGGACTTGAATTTGGAAAATTTGTTTCAAAATATTAGCATAAGTTTCTGTAGTTGCACTTTTAGATGGAAAAGCCCACACATATCTTGTGGCGTGATCGATCACAAGATGTAAATATTTTTTTCTAGAATTATAATAATTAAAACTGCCGACTGTATCAATAGAAAGACATTCAAAAGGTCTATCAGTTGGGGGTACTTCTTGCATAAGTCCAAAGGTTTTGATTTTTTTCTTTTTATTAATTTGACAAACATGGCAATGTTTCACGAAATTTCCAATATCTTTACTAATGTAGTGCCAATAATATTGTGGGATAATTAAATTTAATATAGCATGAATACCTGGGTGTCCGAATTTTTCATGTGTTTCAGTTAATAATTTTAATCTTAAGGATTTTGGTACCACAATTTTATAACCTTTTTTCTTCTTAATTACCATCAAATCATTTAGTTCTACATATTTTTTATCACACACATTGTCACTTTTTTGCTGTTGTATAATTTCATCACGATTAACTAAATACACAGAATGTTGGAGCTAGTGAGAAACAGGTTGTCCAGAAAGCATATCAGCTTCAACGTTTGTAGAGCTTTTTTGATATTTAACTTAATCAATATACTGAGTACATAAGTATGTATGAGTACATGAGTATATAAGTAATCAAACATACTGAGTCGGAGTGACCAACGGAATAATCTGCCTCTTAAATTCTTAAAATTTTTAAGGCAAACAAGGGCTGCATGATCGGTATGGATTGTAAATTTTTGACCGTGAAGATAGTAATAAAATTTATCTAATGCATCAACAATAGCTAAAAATTCAAGTTCTGTAATTGCATAATTTTTTTCGTAATCTTTTAAAACTCTAGAATGGTAGGAAACTGGGTGTAATACATTACTTTCACTTGGCTGCTTCAAAACAGCTCCCACAGCAATCTGTGATGCATCAACAAAAACATGACAAGAATTATTTGGATCATACAATTGTAAGTCTGGTTTTGAAATAAGAATATTTTTCAGTTCGTCAAAAGCAGTTTGACATTGATCATCCTAATGCCATGTTACATCTTTTTTCAATAATTTATTTAGAGGAGATCTTAATTTAGCATAACTAGGTATGAATCTATGATAAACATTTACACTGCCTAACACTCTTTGTAGTTCTTTTACATTACTTGGATATTTCAAATTTTTAATACTTTCAATATTTTGGTTACCTGGGGTAACTTTACCCTTTCTAATTTCATAACCTAGAAATAATGATATTATCTTTGACAAAGACACATTTACTCTGGTTCAATTTAATACCTTCTTGAATAAATATTTCAAATAATTCACTCAAATGCTTTAGATGTTGTTTTTTCGAAGAAGAGTAAACAATTATGTCATCAAAATAACTACAAGCAAATTGGATTTTATTTTTAGTGAGGATGCGTTTAAGAACTCTGTTAAAGATAGCCGGTGCGTTTTTGAAGCCAAAAGGGAGTCTTAGCCATTCATACAGTCCAAAATTTGTTATAAAAGCCAATTTTTCGGTGTCATCAGAGTGAATAGGAAGGTGCCAAAACCCTGATCTTAGATCTATTGTAGAAAAAACATTTGCATTACTTAATTTGTCTAATAAAAAGTCTATCCGGGGCAGGGAATGAGCATCAGTCTTTGCTAAAGCATTCTATTTACGATAATCAATACACATTCTGGTTTTTTTGCCTTCATCGCGTTTTAATACTAAAGTTACTGGGGATGCATAAGGACTACTACTTTCTTTAATAATTCCATTTTTTAATAATTGATCAATTTGTCGTCTAATTTCTTCTTCTTCCTTAGGGGAAGTTCGATAAGGTCTTAAAGTGACAGGCAAATCAGAAGCCAAGTTAATTCGTTGTGGTTCAATGTTAATTTTACCTACATCATATTTATTTTTGGAAAACACATTCTTATATTTATTTAACAATTTAATTAATTCAGGGTTTTCTTCCTCCATACTCTCTGAATCTGTTGTTATTTCACTACTTTGTTTTTTCACATCACTTTTTTGAATTTTTAGTTTTACATTACTTTCATTATTTACATTAACTCTTGTTACCTTAGACATCTTATTATCATTAAACTTCATAATGTTAGACTTATTACCTTCGTTAACTATTATACCTTTAAACACATTATTTTCATTAGATATATTATTTTCATCAACACTTATTACCTCAGAGATATTACTTCTAGGTTTTGTCTTAACTGATGACATTACATTACTGTTTTTTCAAGTACTTAATCAAGTTGTACATGCAAAGAAACTCTGTTATTTACATTCACAGAATTTGAAATGTTTTCATTTCTTTGAGTTATCACTAAATTACTACAATCAATTTTTAATTAAAATAATTTACATTCATTTAAACCCAAAAGAACATAATCTAAATTAGTATCTAACACTAACAAGTTAATTAGTTTAATAATATTTCCAATTTTCATTTGCAATCTACACATTTTATCAATAGAAAAATTTCCTTTAGTTTGCCTAATTTTAATACCTTTTACCTTTTGAATTTTTAATTGTAAATTGTTTGCAGATTTTTCTGAGATGGTAGACAATGTCGCGCCAATGTCCACGACACAGTCGACTAATCTGCCATGGGATAAAAATCCCTTAATTCTTAGTTGTCAAATTCCGGAAGAATCAGACCCCGAATTTTTGTTTTCCATATTAGAATTAGTTTCAGTTTCGTTGTTCTTATTTCGGAATGGGCAGATTTGAGCCCAGTGATAACAATTTGGTATCCCTTTTTTGGTACATATTCTGCAAGGTGATGGGGCTATACCGTTAAAATTACTATTAGTATAGTGACTTACAACTTTCTTTTCGTTGTTGATATTGCTATTAGATTTATTTCCAATTTGTTGAAAACTATGAGGTTTGTAATTAGATGCATTGGGTCGATTATCAACAAACTGACGATTATTATTTCAAAAATTAGCTTGTCTGAATTGTTGACTATTCCTATCTCTGTTATAATTTTGTGAATTTTCATCTTTAAATTCATGAATTTGTTGAAGTTTGTGGGCTTTTTCTAGCCAAGTTATCGGATCAGCGGGACTTTGAACAATCATCAAAGACTTTAAGTTCGTTGGCAAACCATCTGTCAAACCTTCTAAAATAATTGATTTATCCAAATTAAGCCGCTTACCCACTTCAATTTTCTTTCGAAAGTAATTTGTGATGTCTTCTCTGGCGTTATATTTTAAATTAGCGCCAGAGTAGTTAAGGTAGCGCCAGAGTAGTTAAGTCGCCGAAAGTAGTTAAGGTGGGATCGATAAAGTTTTCTTTTAATATTTGTTCAAATTCTGAGTAAGTTTTTAGCTCATGGCAATTTTTAATATAGAGCCAGAGGGCTTTTCCCTTAATGTAACGAGAAATATTTTGAAGTTTCCCATTTTCGTCCTTATTTTGGCAGACGTTGTTAAAATAACCTAACCAAGAAATTATGTCACTGTCCTTAGAATCTTCAAATAGAATAATATTTAAATCTATTGTATCTTGATTCACGTTCAGTGAATCGTCAAGATTAACGGGTTCCTGATTTGTCGACATTGTAACTGAAACTTTAAAATTTTCTTGAGAACAAAAATGTGCACTTTTCTCAAAATATTTTTACAATAGCTAAAATACTCTTTTAAACCAAAAACTCTTTAGAGTATTATCAACACTTCATAGAATAATAGATTTAAATAAAAATTTTGTATCTCAAATTTTATGATTATCACTACACATTTCAGGATAATATCAAATCTTACTTAGAATACTATTAATTAGAATAAGACTTGAAATTTAAATAAACTCGTAATTACTTTAACATAATATATTTAAACCAAACTATTGTCGTTGCAACGTAGTTCACACACCGAGAAAAAATAATTTCTTAAAATCTGTTCTTACTTGGCTGTTGAGAACACTATTTAATCCTGCTCGTTTGTGTGCTGTTAAAAAAAAACACGGCATAAATGATTGAAATTCTTCAGCTTCTTTTCAGCAGACGATATCCAAATCATGCGGTTCTAACTATGAGAAACGCGCTCAAAATGCGAAGACAAAGCTGTATCACAATTCACAATTCTTCAATTGAGGAAAAAAAAAAAAAAAAAGACACAACTTGCAATTAAAACGTTCTTTCACTTCCATTGGAATTACTTTCCTCTTTGGGTACACCGATCCTTCCGACTCCTTGTGATGTACCAGATTTTGTCCGGAATAAATAGATTGGTGAAGAATCATAGATGTAGTCGTAGCTTAAATTATCAGACGATAAGTTAAAAAAACAGGATACATTTATTATTGGTCAGGAGAAATAGCAGTTACAAAAATCATATTTCCGGGGTAAATAAAAATGAATTACTAATAATTTTTTGTATGAAGTTTACTGCATCGTTTCATTAAAGAAAAGACCCCGATATTCCTTTGCGAGTCCTTTTATAACCTCTGGAAAGGCAGAGCTTCCAAGAAATGACGTCAGCCATTCCAGTTCGCTTTAAATATCTCCAGAACATTCTATAACTGTACGTGTAGAAAAGGCGGGAAAAACAACTTGACTACGGGGCTGTGGATTTAATTCCACATACTTTCAAATAAGAGACCCTCGCCATTAAAAAAGAAAAGAACCATACAGTTAGAATTTTAAGTGTATTTTTGACTATTTAATTTTATTATTGCATATATATATATAAACACAAATATAGATAGTTACATCAATTGGAGCATTGGCTTTGCACGCCTTTTGAATGATTGACTAAATCTGGCTTATAACCTGTTGTTTTAAGTTTCAAGCACAACTCTAGACTTTTATTTGCTAGTTGATTTCAAGCGTTACATTTTATTATATTCATGCAAGAGGACGCTTGCTCGCACGAATACATCGACCCGAAGATCGCCAGTACTCCGTATGCCAACTTCTTCACCTCACTGTATCATTCTGGAAGACTATTCCATGCTCCGAATGGGAGGGCCTCAACTCGCGGAATGTTTCTTTAGAGCTGCCCTCTTGTGCTGCTCGATGTGCATGCATTTCAGGACCTCCAACTCTTCCAACTTGCTCTTGAGTTCTGTAAACTTGCCACTCCACAAGTCTTTGGTTTTCAAATATAGCAGTTGCATTTGAAGCGATCCATCATCAATTCCAAATGTCTCATTGTTGATATCATTTGTATTTGCGTTGAGAGGATTTACTATGAACGCAAGAGTACTTTTGTTTGTTTTGAATTGCTCGAATCTCTCAGCGAATCCATCCTTCATGTTATTTAAAACTATGTTGAAATAATTCATGTTAGTAGTCGCATTGGTTAAAATGAATTAATTTACTGCTCTCCATGTCTTAAACAAAAATAAGTAATTAAGACACAATAACACGCCGAATAAATACTAATTCAGAAGTCAAACAACAAAAATCAGATCCTTCACCTTCGGACTTATCCAAAATAAAAACTGCGATCAAATCTTCGCAAATCATTTCAAGCAACTTAAAACATTCGCTTATCCCATCTGTTGCGAATTGTGCCAGATTATATGCTCTTCCCAAAATTCATAAAAGTGGTATTCCTTTCCGCCCTATTGTATCAAATTTAGGTACTGCCTCGTATCCATTAGCTAAATATTTAGTTTCTAGATTTTCCACTCTATTAGACAATAATACTTACACCATAAAAAATTCAATAGAGTTTGTAAAAAAGGTTAAAAACATTTCTCCTAGTAATTTACTCATGGTTTCTTTTGATGTAAAATCATTATTGACCAGTGTCCCAGTGGAGGGTGCATTAAGATGTCTAGAAACCAGACTTCGCGAATTTCATTTCTCTTGCATCGAAATTGATGAGCTAATTTCTCTCACTCAACTCTGTTTGAAACAAACACATTTTGTTTTCCAAAATAAATATTACAAGCAAACTGAGGGATTAGCCATGGGAAGCCCCCTCAGTCCCATCCTGGCTGATATCTACATGCATTATTATGAATCAAAATTGTTTGAAACTTTAAACTTCCCGGCATGGTTCCGCTACGTAGACGATACTTTTACCCTGTTTGAAGGTAATAAAGATGATTTAAATAAAGTTCTTTCAACAATGAATTCTATTGATCCTGCTATTCAGTTCACTTTTGAACTTGAGACTTGCAATTCTCTTCCGTTTCTCGACATTCTGGTCACACGTAACACATCCAACTTCAGTACTACAGTTTACCGTAAACCTTCATCGGTTTGCCTTCCACCACACTTTAAATCATGTCATCCGACTAAACAAAAGTTAGCTTCATTTTATTCCTATGTTTTCCGTGCTCTTCAAGTTTGCTCCTCCAAACTAGCCCTTGATGAAGAACTAAATTATTTAAAAGCAATAGCTATTGACAGGGGCTTTTCACCCAACATTATTAATCAAGCAGTTAAAAAATTCTCATCTCAACACACTAAAAGCCACACTCTTATTTTAGGAGATTATAAAAATTCTGTTGTCATTCCCTTCTTTCCATCAATTAGCTATAAAGTTGCACATATTTTGCAGAAATTTAACTTTCGGGTTGTTTATTCTCCCATCAATAAAATGCCAACTTCTATACTCAAGGACCCCATTCCGGATATGAATTCCTGGGGTATTTATAGGATTCCTTGCCAGTGTGGTTTAATTTACATTAGCCAAACTAAGAGAGCCTTAAAATTTCGCGTCAAAGAACATGAGGCATATGTTAGAAAAAAGGAAACACAGAAGTCTTCTGTTGCTCAACATTGTTGGTACGAAAATCACACTTTCAATTTTTCTGCTGCCAAAATTATTCAAAAAACATCTTCCATTGGAGAAGTGGATTTTCTAGAGGCATTTCACATTCATAAAAATCTTTCTGTTCTAGTTAACGATCCTAATTCCAATCCAAATTTGCCTTCGGCTTTTAGAGAAATTATGTTTTAGTTCTGGTTTCGCCAACAGATGGCGCCACTTGCTTATTCTTGTCCAGGCTTTCTTATCTTATCTAATCATTATTTCCTATCTTGTTCATTTGCGGTTTTGCAGCTGAAGATGATGGTTCGGTAAAACCATCGAAACTAGTCCTGTGAAAATTTTGTAAATATAACGCTGATTTTTGTTGTTTGACTTCTGAATTAGCAAAAATAAGTAATTTGTTTTCGAAATATACTAAAAACTACTTTCGAAATATACTAAACTACTTCTTCAAGAAAGGCGTAGACTGGGTTCCCCTTTTCTTGCAGTTTTAGATTTAGTTCATTTAGTTTCATTGTGGTATCTACCATGAAGTAGAAGTTCTGCAGCCGTTTGTCTTTTTCCAATTCGGGATGGTCAATGCTTTTTTCATTGAGGAATGTTTTTATTTCACTCAAGCACAAAGTGAAACGTTGCAACAAATTACCTCTGGAATGCCATCACACTTTATCGTGCAGAAGTTGATCAGAAAACTGGTTATCTGTCAAGGAAATCTTTGAACTAATGATGGTAGAATGCTTTTGCAAAATGCTGTTAATAATCTTAATTATCAAGTTCATGATCTGAACTATTTCGGCCGGAAATGTTTGGGCACAAAGCGCTTCTTTGTGAATTACACAGTGAAACGTTAGAATTTCATGGTTTACTTTTTTCTGAAGAATTGATGTTACCTCTATATGTATTCCTGTCATACTTCTAGCTCTTATCAGTTGCTATCGAAACGATTTTATTTGTATCGATTCCATTGTCTTGCATTTTTGCACAAGCATTTGCTATATGTTCTCCACGAGAATTTGTCCTGAGAGCGATAGCAATCCTACAGTTCTTCGTTTGGACCTTGAGAGGACATATACCCTACGAAAAGGGTAACTTGTGTCGTGTCTTTTATGTCACAAGACTCATCTATAGCAAGTGATAAGGCAGAAGCCGGCTGAATGTCTTCGACTTGCATTTGTGTTACATTTGAGAACATCTTAGCAGTTCTTGTACTGCTTTTGCAGATAATGGCAAATCTTTGATTTTTTCCCCTGATTTCTGCTTTGATTTTAATATCACGAAACAGTTATTCAGATGCACATATAAAACAATCTTTGACGTATTTAACGTGCGTTTTTCCGTATGGAACTGGAGGGACGCAAGTTTACATCGAAAGAGCCGCAGGTTGCCGACCACTAGTGTAGGGAAAGTTTCCTGTAGGCAAGAGTTTTTCTAAATTACTTTGGTTTTCTAAAGACTTTCTAAATTACTTTGGTTTTCTAGTCTTAATTGACTTTTAATTAATTTAATTTTAGCTCTAGTCATTTACTTGCTATTTTTTCAAAAGTTCACCTGTTTAATTTTTTTTTTTTTTTTTTTTAATTCACAACATTTGAATTTGCTTTTGGTTTTGAATTTTACTTTTACCCTTGCCTATGTGGATGGCGAAACACGAATTGAGTAATTGAAGAGTTAGGTATGGTGGCAACTTATCCTTGAATAAGTCTGTCTCCTGCCTGCTCAACAATTATTCACTTATGCAATTTTTAGGAATAATAAATTTAATTTTTTGGAATAATATATTTTTTCATGGTTTTAGATAAGTGCAATTAATTTACTTATGTTCTTAGAATTTAAATGATATTGTAAATTAGTTCACAGCAATAATAATAATTTTTTATTATTTCTTTGCAATTAAAATTTTTTAATTAAATTTTTATTTTAATTTTATATTTGTTTTATACGAATAGAGAATATTTATTATATATATATTAATTAACAATATCATACAGGGGATGATCGCTTCGATGAAAGAAAAAAATCTGATGTGTACACCACATGACTTCCTTGTACGGAATATTAAATTATACGCATTTTTTCTTGCATTTTATTTAAACTTATTAGATTGAATTAAACCTACTTCGCCGACAGCGCATAAACCACAATAGAATAAATGCATTCTTTAAAATTCACTTTGTTTACCATAGCGACAGGCGCTAGGTTTACTTAACAGTATTATATTTCATTCATATTATAACTCAGAATGCACAAAATGTATATCATTTAAAGAATTATCTAATCGTTGCCACATGTTCTATTCAAATACTATAATAAAGCTAGAACTATGTATAAAAGAAATTAAGCAAACAAAACAAAACAGAAACAGTTTTTCGCAGACGATTGAATATTTCTCATTTAATTAATTCAGTTCTCACTTCGCGAGAAGGCAAAAATACATAAAAACTCAAAATATCTATATTAATAATTACGAAGTAAATCTCAAACGCTTATTTCCTCGAAAAAATTCCAGAAAGAATTAAGCATGATTTAATTGGCAATAATAAATGAATGCGTTATCTTTGTTGTTGCGAAGCTAAGTTTCTCTAGATTGGCAACAAATCCACTAGTCTCCTGCTTCAAATGTAAACATCAATGGCCGCTATTAAAAACAGGCTTAGCGGTAATTAAACAACTTTAAAATTGCTGATAATTCTAAAAATATTGCACACAGATTTACTAAAGGCATAAAATCCTTAACCGGAAGATAAAAACAACATAATTCAATCATTTTTAAAGTAAAAAATGTACAATTTACAAACATATAAGAGTAAAGAAACTGAGATCACTGAGCCGGGTAATAGAGTGGATATATATATAAATATATTTATATACGTTTGGTGCGGCCGATTGCAACCAAAATACGAGGTGCACATCTACATGTTATAGCAGTCCTATATACAAAAATTCAACGTTCTGAGGCTACTCGTTTTTGAGTTATGCGAGATACGTACGTACGCACGAACGTACGTACATACGTTCGTACAGACGCCACGAAAAATTCTCTTCAGAATTAATTTGAAAGCAGTTTTATAATTTTTTGAAGGAAAAGAGTATTTTATTCTGTCCTTACGTACAGATATGACGCAAAAATATCGTTAAATTGCATTCGATAGCGGTCAAAATGGATATTTTCGTTGAAATATGCTGCCTGAAACTTTTCGCGATTACAATACTTCCTTTTTACTTCGTACAAGGAAGTAAAAAAGATACCAAATATAAAGATGATCTGTAAAATGGTGGTATCGTATTTTTTATTTTCTTATTGTCCTTGGCATCGTAAATAGTTTTATGTTGTGACAAGTAAACAAAAAAAGTTTAGACAAGCTAATATTCCGCATAGCATTAGCTCGTCAGCTAATAGACGGATATCCCTCGAGAAAAAGGAAAGACCGTCCTGTTAGCTTCCAAGCAAAGAACCAGATGTGCGCTTAGCCAGTATGAGAAATCATATGCCAAAGATGGTTTCCACCTATAGACGATGTAGGAAATGTAGCTTAAACGCCCGAGAAAAGAGGACCCGCTGTATGTGTGTAGAATGCGATGGAAAAAAAAAAAAAAAAAATTGCGACAGTGACAGTTTGATATCTCCCGTTCTACTGGGCCAATTGACGAAATGAAAATTGCGTTTTTCATGTCTCGGAAGCGCGACTTAAGATATATATTATATTTATATATAGCATTGTTCTAACATAGGTATTTTGACACAAAATCGGACTTTTTTCTGAAATAACATGCCAATTTTTTTGCATATTTCGGTTCTATGACTCAAATTATGCCTAAATATTAAATTTTGTAAAATTTGGTGTGAAATTTACGGAGAAATTCAAAAAATTTATCTTGGCGAAATTTTTTCAATTTGGCCAAGAATAATTCACTTGGCGAACTTCTTAAAATATGGCAACCAATTTTCCTTTCTCTTCCAATATGCCGAAGCGGAAAAAAATTCAACTCGTTCCTACTTTTTTACTTTGTGTATGAGCGGAAAAGAAGCCACATCGTTTCTACTTCCAAATAATTTTAGCAAATTGTTCAAACCACATCTGATGTTTTTTCGCTTTCAATAAATATGCCAAATTTCAAAGCGCGCTAATATATAAATTCACGTATATTTTCGGAAATTTTGAATAAAAAATTGTAATTTTTTGCAGGTATGCTTAGAAATGCGTTTACTTTAATATGATAGTAAAAATTTTATAGATTACAATTCAAAATATTTTTGAAAAATTTATAAAAATTATTTAAAAATACAAATTTTTAAAATAAATCATAAAAATGGATGACTTTTATTTGTAAAGAACTTGAATTTTGAAATATGAAAGGAAGAATCAAATAAGTTTAATAAAAAAGGAGAGATTAATAAACATATACCAAACTGAATTAACATCGAGTAGCTAAAATTTTGAGAGCTAATTTTTTAAAAACTACTCGTGCGATTTTTACAAAACTTGCTAAGTTGGCGTAATTGAGTCGTAGATTTGAAATATGGAAAATATGGTATGCTCTTTCAGAAAAATTCCGATTTTGTGTCCAAATACCTATATTCGAACAATAATAATGTATTTACTAAGGACATATTGATTATATTATCTCCTAATATAAATTTAGTAGAATGTATCAAACTGAGGTAACCCAGAAGTATGAAATTTAATTCCGATTTTTTTTTTAAAGGAACTTGAATGTAAATCAGGAAAATTTTTTAAGGGGAATTGAATTTAAATCATGAAAAAAATTTTGAAAGGTATTTGAATTAAAATCATGAATAACAACAATTCAAACTTTGAAAAAGCAAATTAATGAACCAAATAATTATCATCATTGATCAGAAATTAGCTGACTTTTCAAAGGGAACAAACTCCCCTTCAACGAACAATAATTAATAAATGCGAAGGTGTTTCGTCTTTTACTCAAGTAAGAAAGAAGATGCCAAACTGGCAAATTTAGTAAAGGCTAAAATTGTAGTTCTATTAAGTTATTGGATTGTTAGAAATCTAATACACATCCTAAGTCGCGCTTTCAAGACATGAAAAATGCAAGTTGAATATCGTCAATCGGCGCAGTAGAACGGAAGATATAGAACTGTCCCCCCTTTTTTTATGCGCTGTATACTTTTGTGCATTGCGACATGTTTCTTCCGTGGCAAATATTCGCTATTAAATTGCATTTTCTTCATGACTGTAAAGGCGTGAGAAGTATACTTCCTACCCGAAGAATTTAAATATAAACGAACAAAGTTTACTTAGAATCGAAATATGGAAAAACATTGCCCTGTCATTTCAGAAAAGTCCGATTTTTGCCTCGAAATATCTGTATTAGAACAATGCTATATATAAATCTTATACATATCCTAAGTCGCGCTTTCGAGACATTAAAAGAGCAAGCTGAATTTCGACAATCGGCCAAAAGAATTGGGAGATATAGAACTGTCTCACCTTTTTTTTTTTCGCAGTGTATATATAAAATATGATGTTAAAAGTGCGTATGTACAGTGTACGAGTATGTATAATATTAAAAATATGTAGAATATATATATATATATCATATATGTAGAATATATATATATATATATATATATATTAAAAATATGTAGAATGTATATATATATATATCACAAATTTTCATTTTAAAACAAATTATATTATTTCTGCGCAATTTGCTGCTGAAAATTGATCATTGAAAGATAAAAAGTAAGGAATGTAGAACCAAATCGCCAAAGACTTAAAAGAAATGAAATTCAAAATCAAGAAAATCCAAAATTCTCGATAAATATTCAAAGTTAACGTTGAATCAGATATTGATTGCATTAATCTACCTATATATTTTTTGTTATTTTTGCATTTCCATTCTCTGTAATGCTGCTGGTCTGACAACTATTGGATGATTTTTTACGTATTTATAGGAAAATTTTCAAAATTCTTGGTTTTGAATTTCCTTTGTTTCAAATCTCTGTGGATTTGGTTCTAAATTTCTTATTTTTTGTTTATAAAATATATGTTATTTCTTTTTGATAGACTGACGTTCTAGTACAGCAAACGTTACAATAAGGTATCTTCTTTGTTAACAATCATATAAAAGCTATTCCATCATTTACTTGCCGTAATGATTGCTACTTAACATTTAGATTACAAGCTGTACGAAAACGTAAATTAAAAGTACTATTTAACAAATACGACGTTTAAAGTCTTCGTAAAATCTTATTGAGGAACATAAATTCCTGTTTCGAATTTTGAAGGTGTTTATGAAGCAACTGGAATTAGAGTAACCCTTAGAAATTAAAAAATAACACTTAAAGATTTTGTAAGTATAATATTCCTTCATATATAAGTGACGATCTCTGGCAACATTTGAAGATAAAAACATTACCATTGTCTCTCAGCGTTGAACAATCAAATATACATCGCAGTGAATATGAAAGAAGAAAAAATTAGCTTTAAATATCGCACTGGTAATACAAATCCTAGAGCATTTTTTGTTTTGCGTGCCGTTCATGCTTGAAATATAGTATTAAAAGGTAAATCAAAGTATTTATTATCAATTCATTTGGAATCTAATACACTGCTCGACATTGAAAATGTAACACCAAGAAGGAGTGGTCAGAAAGTGATGAAATTTGGAAAAAAGACAGAGACAGCAAGCAGCAATAAGTTATTATTATTTCAAAATAATAGTCAGAATACAGAGCGAGAACGACGTCGGCTCAGCAGGATGTAGAACCACCGCGGACAGCGATGCACGAAGAAACACGTCTAAACATAGAGTCAATAAGAGTGCGGATGGCGTCCTGAGGGATGGCTCTCCATTCCCTTTCAACCAGTTACCACAGTTCGTCTCTTGAACGAGGCAGGGGCAGAGTCTGCAAACGGCGTCCAATCATATCCCACACATGTTCGATTGGTGACAGGTCAGGAGAGTACGGTGGCCAGGGAAGCATCTGTATGCCTTGCAGAGCATGTTGGCAGATACGAGCACTGTGTGGTCGGGTGTTATCTTGCTGAAAAATTGCATTAGGCAGCCCCTGAAGGTAGGGGATTGCCACCGGCCGCAGTACCTTATCCAAGTATTGTTGGGCCGACATAGTGCGCTGAATACGAACTAGAGGTGACCTGGAATCGTAGGCAATAGCGCCCCAAACCATTATGCCACGTTGTCGCCCAGTGTGGCGTTCCACATTTACTGCCGGATTAGATCTGTCTTCATGTCGACGCCACACACGTATGCGGCGACTGTCCCTGGATAAATAGAAGCGTGACTCATCTGAGAACACGACGTATCGCCATTCTGTCATCCATATCGCTCCAGTCCGGCACCATTCTAAACGTTGGCGTCTATGCTCTGGGGTCAATTGCAGTCTTCTTAACGGACGCCGTGAGTGCAGGCCACGTTCAACCAATCGACCGGAAATGGTTCTTGTCGACACGGGAACATCCAGGGTATCTTGCACATGCTGCAGAATCGCGGTGCAAGTGACTTGCGGGACGGCCACAGCTTGTCGGCGGATGCGTCGGTCCACTCGTGCTGACATCACTCTGGCTGCACCTGCACCCCTCCTTCTCCCCACATTTCCTTGTTCCAACCATGTTCGCCATAGCCGATGCACCGTGCTCGCATCCATGTGGGTATCAGCTGCGATTTGACGTGAAGACCAACCTGCCCTTCTCAGTCCGATCACCATACCCCTCGTAAAATCGTCTATCAACTGGAAAAGCCTTCATTGACGGCGGCCTGGCATTCTATTCTATTACACGTATTCTCCGAGACAAAACCAAACTTTCTTCGATAATTCGTCTGGCAGAAATAATGACACGAATATTGTTCATTCTGCACGTTCCTTCTCTTATACCTTACTTCACGTGCGTCGGAGAGCTGCGCATTTCACATCATTCGCATAACTCAGTGACGTGCGTCTTCTCTAAAATTTGCATAAATTTCTGACCACTCCTTCTTGGTGTTGCATTTTCAATGCCGAGCAGTGTATATCCAAATAAGTAACCATTAACTCCATTGTAAAGCAAAACTGGGGTAGTCAGACACTCGCGATTTCATCTAGGAGTAATTTATAGTGCATTTGTGAAATTATATTGTTGTTTCAAGCGGCCGCATATGACACAACTTAATGCATTCGTCGGGGATCGCCCATACATATCCGTCATTCCCTCATCACTAACAGTGTTATCCAGTATGCACCACAGGGCGTGAACGATTTTACAACGCAAAGAACAAAAAGTCCTCTTCACGTTTTGATGCAGAACATCCCGGGGAATGGATCTGAGGATCTTCTCCCTTTTGTGAAATTATGAATTATGATAAGTTTACTCAATAATGTTATAGAGTTTGACTCGTTTTGGAAACATAAACTATTTTCAAACTCTTAACCGACATAGAGCGAATTATCGCTGCATCTGAAGTAACTCTAGAAACTTGAAAAGTTTTACAACATGCTTTTTTGTTTTACTTTCTTGCACGAAATGAAAAGAAAGTATTGTAATCGCGAAAAATTTCGGGTATCATATTTCAACGAAAATGTCCATTTTGACCTCTATCGATTGCAATTTAAAGACAGTTTTGCGTGACATCTGTACGTAAGGACAGAATAAAGGACCCTTTTCCCAAAAAAAATTTTAAAACTGATGTAAAATGGATTCTGGAGACATTTTTTCATGGCGTGTGTAGTACGTACATACGTATGTATGTATGTATCTCGCATAGATCAAAAACGAGTAGCCCCAGAAAGAAACATTCCGCAAGAAAAGAAGAAGAAAAATGTGGTCACGTGTTTAAGAACAACATCCGCATGTGCTATGTTTACAATGGAGTCGATAGCAGACATTTCAATGAAATTAATTGATTTTTTGAATTTAGAAATTTATGAATGTTGCGAGAAATTAAAAAAATATGCTAAGAAATGCTTTCTCTTTTCTTGATGTCAACAAGTAGGGTCTTTTGTTATTCAAGAAAAAACACGTGAACAATACTTGTTTCAAAGTATTGTCGTATATCACGGTACTTATAACAAGCAGTGTTAAGGCCGAAATGAAGAAATCAATTAATTATGAAACATCTGTGCAAATTTCTGCGAAAAACGAGGTAAGATTTATAAATGTTTCTTATGCGTGAGGCTTACCAGTATTAATAATGTTTTTATTAAGAATTTTAAGTGTATATCGGTTAATTGAAAACTATTCCCAAGACCTTGAGTAACGTTTTCCAAACTTTTAGATGTAAGTGTAATAATAGTATATTCATAGTTCTTGAATAGTTGTTCTAAATTACTGAAATAGTCGAATTCGCGAAAGATCTGTTTATCTGCAAGAACATAAATACGAATTCTCTCTGAATTAATATTAATAAGAGTCATAGAACATTTTATGCTGCTAAAATTTTATTAATTTAATCAGGCTATGTTTTAATATTTTAGCTGTCGTAATCGATTTTTAATGAATAGATATAAATATAGGAATGTTCATTTTTTTTAATACCTTCCATTGTAGATATTAAGGATACCAACAGCTGTAATATTAGAAACATCAGTAATACTGAAACATTTTAATATAAAAGGATGCTTTTATAAGAATTTATACTTAATTCTAAATTTTCATGGGAGATTGCTAAACTTTTTAGTTACAATATGAAATTAGCATGTATATTTAGTGCTTGAAAATCAGTGGTTGTGTCAGTCCATAGTTTGAGATAACACAGGGTTCGTAGCGGTTCTTATAAGTGCTTATAAGTCCTTATATTTGAAAATAAAATATAAAGGCCCTTATAGGTGCTTACTTTTTCTTTAAAGCCCTTATTTTTTTGTTTTTAGTGCTTATTTTTTGCTTTTAGTGCTTTTTTTTTTTTTTTTTTTTTTTAATGAATGCGCTATTTTTCCCCGTACGCGTATAAGCAAAATGTACACTGCTAGGACAACAGTAAGTTTGGCCAATGACAATCCAGATAAGGGTCACCATTAACTCCGCCCACATGAGTGATGTCACATTTCTGACGTTTGTTTACATTCTGTTATTCGGCGTTACGAAGTGCGTTGTTTGAATGGAAAACGTTTTTACTTTGCAACGTAAATTTGTTCTAGTGACACTATTTTTAAAATTTTCTTTAAAGTATTATTTCCTTTCTGTTCCAGAAAGAATATAAATTTATGTCTCAAACATTACAAAATTTCTCACTATATGCGTGTGTATACACACGCATGCTCACATACATATATTTTCAATATATAATTAATCATATGTGAATTATATCTATCAATATGTGTGTGTGTATGCGTGTATTCATTTTTCAGAATGTCAGATTTCTTAGCAAATAGTCTACAAAGCTTTTTTCTCTTAATTTTTCCCATCTTCACATTCAGTTTTTTTTAAAATAATTAAGATTAATGTATTCATATTTAATATTTCTGCACAACTTGATTTATCAATCAAAAATGCATTTATTTAATTTTCGATAAAGTGAGATGTTAATTCCAGTAGTATATGATTTTTAATAGTAGAATAATTTCTCTAAAGAAGCTTTTGTTTGTTTTTATTTTTTAATTCCTTTATAAGAAAATTACTTAATAATATTAGAAATAATTAATCTGTTACTCCTTACACATGTCTGATATATGTTAACAGAAAATTTTCATTCAATAGCTTTATAAATTTATTTTAAGCAGTATTTTAATTTAATAAGAACTACTGTTGATAAGTGAATTTCCATTGCTTCCTTTATACATTTAGTTTAAAATTCAGTTTTCAGTGCATGTAATTATTTTCCTTCATGGCCCTCGATCCCCAACAGCGCAAGCGGTAAAGTCGCTGAAAATTGGTAGTTCGGTCCGAGGTTTAAATCCCGTGAGTGGGCTGGCAGCATGGGCGTTTTCGTGGTTTTCCCCGTGTGTAACATGTATACGAGCCAGTTTCCCTTAGAAAGTCCTCCACGAAGGCATCCCTCCCCTTTGGCAGTTAGCCTTCGAGGCTTTCCCGTAATTAAATAACCTAACCTTCATGTCCCTCCCCACACAGCCCAACAGCGGCTGAGTGGTAAAGTGACTGGAACGCTGATAGTTTGATTTCAGTTGGACAGGCTGGCTACATGAGCACTTACCTGGTTTTCCTATGCGTAACATGGATATGAGAGTTTTCCCTTAGAAAATCCTCCACAAAGACATCCCTCCCACATAGACCTTGTATGCTTTCCATAATCAAACAAACTAAACCAACCCTCCAAGAAAAACAGCTCCTCAAAAGAAATTCTTCATATCTGTCAAGCAAATGACATTCGTTAATGTAATAAACTGTAATCATACATACTAAATCAAACTTGGAAGTTGTTATTAATTATGCTTACAAAGTACTTAATACCAGATTTTGTTAATTAATTTGCATTTTTAGAAATAGTTGAATAAATTTCTGACCTTTAATAAATACAGTGAACCCTCTCTACGATGACCACCAGCAGTTCTACATGATTTTAATTTTGTGTAAATCTTGTCATTTCAAAAAGAAGATGTTCAGTACCAGAATTTGTATATTGAGAAGTAGTGTTTCAGAAGTGATCACAAAGAAAAAGTTTATTGTGTTAAAATGATAATCTGTTCCTAACTCTTTTCAGGATTTGATTTGGTTCATGTGATTTATAGCAATTTATAGCTTGAGGGCTATCTGCCTAAGCAGAGGGATGCCTTCATGAAGGACATTCTAAGAGAAACTGGCTTGTATACACATTACACATGGGGAAAACCATGAAAACATCCATGCAGCCAGCCTGTTCGCGGGATTCGAACCTCAGACCGAACTACCAGTGTTCAGCGACTTAACCGCTTGACGCTGGTGGGCCCCTTTTTTTGTAGGGAAGGAAGTGTAGGACATAACATATCTAAATAGTCCATGTTAAGATTTAATCTAGGAAATGAATAATGTTGAAGCTGAAATTAAAATTATATAAATTTGAATATCATGTAGTGTTAATTTCAAATTTCGTTTCCTGTGATGTGATTTTTTTTTAATGTAAAGATCAGGCTCTGGTTTATTGATATATATATATAAACTTTAAATATAGTATGAAGTCTTATATTTGAGTATAATACTGAAAAAGGTTTGACATATGAGAAAATAAATATATGTTTTCTTCACATGTTATGGAATATTCATCCTTGACTTAAGGGAACGTGAAGTTACACAGTTTTAAATTAAAGTTTACAGAAAAATGTATGATAGTCACAAGTTTGACAAAAGATCCTTTGCTCAAATGATAAAAGGCTTTGGGGAACATAGATGCTAATTAGAAATGTGTGCTAAATATGAGGCAATTGGCATCCACAAAATTGCAGTATATTAATTTTAATACTGTTTTAGGTTCTTACATTATCCCTTTGACCGGCCAAGTAGCATGATTTAGTGCCCTTGATTTAGTGATTTTTTTGCCCTTGGTTTGGTTTGGTTTATTTAATTATGCAAAGCACTCCAGTGCTATCTGCTTAACAGGAAGGATGCTTGTATGGAAGACTTTCAAAGGGAAACTGGCTCTTAAACACATTACACTTGAGGAAAACCATGAAAGCACCCATGCATTCGGTAAAATTGGAACCCTGGGCTAAATATCTAGTATTCAGTGACTTTACCACTCAGGTGCTGGTGGTCTGGCCTCGGTTCTATTAAACTAAAATTCATCTATATTTATAAACGGCCTATCAAAAAAATGCACACACTTTAATAATAAAAGAAAATTCGGTTAATCTTCGGATTATGGTAACTTGGTGAAAATTTGGCGACCAACTCTGCTACAGCAACCTGCTAGTTTTTTTTTTTTTTGATGCCATTTTGTTTTCACAAAGTAAATGCTTTTTTTTTTTTTTTAAACTCAACATTTTTTTCCAACAATCTGCTAGCCGAATTACGCTTATGCTAGAACTTTTATGGAACAAAAGTGCTTAATCATAACGAAGATTAGGTGCGAAATTGGGAAAAATTGCAGAATCGCTTGCCGCGTTTTTAAGAATTGCACATACACGGTATCCATGTACACGTCGACCTATTTTCACTTAAAAAAACATCCCAGAATTACACAAAAATGGCATTGACTTTATCCATGTACACTGCTAAAGTCCTAGCTAGTAACATTTATCACCTTACCAAAATGTCGCCAAACTACCTGTTACCATATTCCAAAGATTAGTCAAAAATTCTTGTGCTTTAGTATTGAACTTAATTATAATTAAATCATACATATCAGAGGGTATGCTAGGTTTAATAAAAATATTTATTAATATGTACCTGTACAGTTACTTAGATTGCTCAGTCACAGCGGTAGCCATTAACAGCTAGAGTTATAGCACAATACTGAGCAGCTATTTGAACAATGTTTAGTCGATGTGTCTGAGGCTACTGCTGCACATTCTGCCATAATTTTTTGATGAAGGACCTCTAGCCTAACCGATTTCTTGTACTACACAACATCCCTCAGAGTCCTCCAAATCCATTTTGATTCACTGTCATGTATTACATATATGCGAGAGTACGAACATGTTAAAGAAATATCATACTATATATTATAAAGATAATTCAACTTAGAAACCTACACAGGCTATTCGCCCATTTTTTAGACGATTGTCATTATATTGTTACGAAATGTACATGCGCGGTAAGATGGCTTCCCCGCAAAGCAGTTTTAGGGTTGCCATAAGAATGGGCAAAGGAGGGCAGGGTTGCCATATTTGACGAGAAATCGCCCATTTGGCAATATTTCGCGACAAAATTGGCGATATACCATGGACGGTTGGAGAACCTTCTGGAACGAATTCTTACCGGTTTAGCCCAGAATGTTCCCGAACACAAGTCGAAAGCTATAAACCCTGCTGGTCCGCAGTCAGTTAGTGTTTGTGCCTCGCATAGAGTGCGAGAGAGTCAGTATCGAGTTGGTGTCTCATCTAGCCAGTCAATCCTTGCGGAGTCGATCGAGTTGACAGCCGGGCAGCTAATGCCGAGTGGGTCGTCGAGTGCACCGAAAGAGTCTCGTAGTGTAATGCGGTTAGTGCATCGTCGAGAGAGCGTGTTGAGCTCCGGGAATGACTGAAACAAAGAGTCGGGAGCTGTGCTCGTGTGTCGTCGAGTGCATCGCGAGTTGTAGCGTGGAGAGTCTCGAGAGTATGTAGAGTTCCAAGAACGACCAAGCAGAGTCGGGTGCCTTGCAGGAAGCTGTCTCCACCGTGATAGCCTGATAACCTGAAGGCTGTGTCGCTGATCGTGTCAGCGTGTTTTTAGTAGTTCATCGAAGACCGCGGTAATTCCAGCTAATAGCGTATTAAAGTTGTTCCAATAGCGTATTAAAGTTGTTGTGGTTAAAAAGCTCGTAGTTGGATCTCAGTTCCAGACGGGTGGTCCGCCTACCGGTGGTTACTGCCTTTTCTGAACAGCCAGCCGGTTTCCTTTGATGATCTTCACCGGTTGTCTTGGGTGACCGGCAAGTTTACTTTGAAAAAATTACAGGCGTGACGCCTGAATAATGGTGCATGGAATAATGGAATAGGACCTCGGTTCTATTTTGTTGGTTTTCGGAATACGAGGTAATGATTAAGAGGGACAGACGGGGGCATTCGTATTGCGACGCTAGAGGTGAAATTCTTGGACCGTCGCAAGACGAACTACTGCGAAAGCATTTGCCAAGAATGTTTCCATTAATCAAGAACGAAAGTTAGAGGTTCGAAGGCGATCAGATACCGCCCTAGTTCTAACCATAAACGATGCCAGCCAGCGATCCGGCTGTGTTCCTCAAATGACACGCCGGGCAGCTTCCGGGAAACCAAAGCTTTTGTGTTCCGGGGGAAGTATGGTTGCAAAGCTGAAATTTAAAGGAATTGACGGAAGAGCACCACCAGGAAGATATCATCTATTAAAGTTTCTACGTATTTTTCTGACAGATCCTGTATGTGAAGTTGTACGTTTCATTAGTTTCACCTATTAATTAACTTAGGTATTTATTGTACGGAATATCTATGAAACTGAACTGATAAATTTTCATATCTGTTCATTTGTTTGCTTTTCATATATTATTTAATAGTTTTATTTTTTATGTTGCTTTACATGACGTCAATTTAAACATAAGAAAGCAGAGAAGAAAAGAAATTCACACTGAAACTAAATTTAAAATTAGTCTGAAGATTACTGATGTAAAATGAATAGTGTCTAATTTATCAAAATTACATAAGAGGGCAAATAAATAATTAGCATATTTAGATATTTATTATAAGCAAAAATTTTATATTCTTAACAGTAAAAATGCATATATTACAATGCGATTAATTTATTACTTGCAACCACCTCAGTAGAACTCGTCAAATTTTTAAAATGTGCCAAACTCTAGCAACCATGCTCATAACAATCCTTTAATAGAACAATGTTGCCATTTTTGTATACATTCTTTGTGTTGTATTTCAAGTTTCAACATTTTTTATGAACAAATTGTGATATTTTTTGCCTTAATTTTAAAATATGCTCTTTGGAATTTATCCACAATGGAAAAAACTACAGTGGAAACTCTACAGGAATACAAAATTTCTAAAAGAAAGAAAAAGGATATGCATTTGGTAGATAGCCGATGCTGCTGAAGTTTGTGTAATGCCGAGTCTCAGAAATTATTTAATTTTTTTTCCAAGCAAAAACAAACCGCTTGGGAAAAAGAATAGGGCAAACCAATTACAGAAAGATTTGGAGATGAACGTGCTTTATTTCCTAATTTAATAATTAAAATTTATATTTCAAATTCTAAATTATGTTTTCTTTTCATAATTTGATAATCTTAGCCAACTTATGATAGATATCAATAATTTGGGTATCTATTTAAGAAAAGTTGTGAAAACCATGAACTTGCACCCAATGAATAATTTTTACATTTTCATGTGTTAAATCCAAATTGAGCTAAGGTGGTTGTGTTAATCTGTAAGTATCATTAATTTTACAGGCAATACACTGTATTCTTTTATATACTGTAATATTTAGTTCGTGCTGAAATTATGTAGTGGCAATAATTTTACTTAAGAGAGAAATTTTTCAATATTACAAGTTTACATTTTGGTTAATTTTTTTATGTGATAAAAAGCAGCATGTTAAAAGTTGGAGTACTAAGTATTATATTTTAAATTACTCGATGACTAATCCAGAAATAAATAATTTAATTCTGTATACTCGAAGAAAATCATTTCTGACTGGCATAAAAATCAGAATTTTGAAACAGTAGTAGAAAAATCATTAAAAATACTTAGTTTTAAAACTCGAATGCAATAAAAACAGGTTAGCATGAAATGTCTGAATAAAAGATAACTTGTTATCATTATGTATATGTTACTGTGAAAGACCGAAATTGCAGAATGTCAACATTCACCAAATGCGTTGGTGAAAGATCGAATATTGCACTACATTCTTGTACTTTCAGACCCTCACCGGTGTATGTCGACAATCACAGATATGCTCTGGTGTAGGTCAAAAAGAGAGGAGTATATGTACATGCTGTCATTGCAAAAAGAAAGTGTTCCATAAATAAATGCAGTTGTAAAAGCAAGGACCTCTTGTGCAATTCAAAGGGTAATAATAGTTTATGTTGTTGCAATAAATAAGATTGGAATCACATAATTTATAAAGTTTTTAACTTCTATTATTTTCCTTTCTCATTTTGAATGTACTGTGTGTTTTAAGTTCTTATTTTAAGTCTCAAGTGCATTTTTTCGAGACTGAATTACAGAAGAAAATATAATATTCTTATATGTTCAACATTCACCATTGGCACATGGTGAATGTCGACATTTACCGGTGTAAGTCAGAAATAAGAGTATTTGCAAAATATTTCGGACATACACCAAAGCGACTATGTGAATGTTGACATTCTCTAGATTTCGGTGTTTCACCGTAACATATATACAGTCATTCTTATGTAAAATAAATGTTACACGATTTCTTAGACCCCTGCTTTTCAAACTTTATCTATTAATCTGAGAATTTGATTATTTCGAAGCACTTATGCGAACAATAATACTAATTCATAACATTCTGATCTTGATTTCAGTACTTAACGTAAAGCATTATTGACAGCTTAGTGGAACTCATATTAAATAGTTACAGTGAAATCTTAAGTCCAATGTATTTATTACAAGATAATGAAATTATAATCTGGATTTTAATTCAAAACTCTTTTCACAATCTTTAAAAGCCCAATTTTAACCGGTACTTTTCTGTTATCGGGACAGGATTCAGACATGTAATGTATGTATCCATGAGTGGTTTGGGTTTCATTTTAGTTTAGTATGGCAAAGTACACTAGGTCTATCTGCCTGTGGGAAGAGATGCCTTTGTGGAGGACTTTCTAAAGGAAACTGGCTGATATACACTTTACAAATGGAGAAAACCACGAAAACGCGCATGAAGCCAAAGAATTTGCCTGGATTCGAATTCAGTGTTCAAAGATTTTACCACTCTGCCACTGGTGGGCCTATGCACGTGTGTATAAGTGTGTGTGCACACACACGTAACATGAATATATCCATCCATCCATCCAAAATCTGGTTCCGAAAATAAAATAGTACCTTTTAACCATATATCTTACAATTTTAATTAATTTTATGTACTGTCATCAATAATACATCTTATTAGATACATCAATGCATCTTATTATCATTAATTTCTTACTAACAATTCAATTTCAATTGCCATGAGTTAATGCATGACTCGTACATATATAATATATAAGTTGTTTCAATATCAAGATCACAACATAAGTTACATAGCATATTTACAATAATTATTTATTACTCATACATGTAATGTATAAAATCAGGCAATAAATTGTAAAAAAATACTTTTAATGAAATTGGAAATAAATGAAAATATAATAATCTGTATGTCATTACAATTTTTAAATGCACAAACTTCACAGTTAAAAATACATACTAATGTAAGAAAATCAATATTAAATGCTTTTTCTCAAAAGAAAAAAAAAAAAAAAAATTGCCTGTTCAAGACATATTTTATCAAGTCCAACCATCAGTGGAAACCCAGGTAATCAGTCTAATATGACAAAATGTAAAATTTGAAATACAACTTTAAGTTATTTTTTTTTAATCCATTCAGTTTTGGCTTATGTAAGTTTCACTGTATTTAACTAGATGTAAAGAACTGTAAACACACATTAACACAATTCACTTGAAAGTATGTTTCCAGGAAATAAAAGTATACTTATTGGAATCAATTCAACATTACACCTTAGAACACATAATGATACCTCATTGTTAGGCATTTTCAATACTCTTGAAATAGCATAACATATCTTTCTAAATTCAGTTCTTGTTAAATTATGTTCAGCATTATTTAACATTTGCAGTTTTATAACTAAATTAGATTTCAGTAGGTCTATTACACTAAACACTTACAGTTATTCACTATTATTTTCTTAACATTTCAACAAAACAATGAACTTCCTTTCTAAGAATGCATACTGAACAATGAAAATTCCAAATATTATATATGCTTTATCAGAACTATAATGTCAGATAATAGTGATTTTTTAAAATTGAATTTGATTAATTCAAGCAATTCACTTGAAGGTGTGTTTTCTGGAGGACTTTCTAAAGGAAACTGGCTGATATACAGTTTCAATTCATAGTTATTCAATTCAGCGTTACACCTTAGAACAGGTAATGATACCTCATTGTTAGGCATTTTCGATAGTCTTGAAATATAATTACTGGTAGTATATCTTATTAAATTTTGTTCAGCATCATTTAGCATTTGCAGTTTTATAGCTAAATTAGATTTCAGTAGGTCTATTACACTAAGCACTTAGTTATTCAGTATTATTTTCTTTACATTTCAGAAAAACAATGAACTTCCTTTCTACGATTCCAAATATGATATATGCTTTACCAGAACCATAATTTGTCAGTTAATAGTGATTTAATCTTCATAGATAAGCATATCCAACAGTCTTGAAATATCAGAGCTGGTAGCATATCTTAAATATATTCAGTTCTTATTAAATAACATGTTCATCATTTAACTTCAGTAGTTTCACAGCTAAATTACATTCCAATATGTTTATTAGAGTGGACACACTTTTTCATCTTTTATACTCTTTACATTCTAATAATGAAATGAAGTTTATTTCTAAGAAAGTATATTGAATCCTGTAAAGCATATTGATTTCTTAATCAAAGCACAATTAATGTTGTAAATATTCAGATAGATATATGTGAAATGTATTTTAAAGATTTCTTGACACACACTATGTCAATTCATTGCAATAGTTACTGGTGGCATTTTGATTCAAAATATTTACTGCATTAATTACTGACACAAAATAGCACTTGGATTCACTAACTTAACATTAACTTCACTTGGTTTAATTCCTGCAGGTACATTTTATATATTAATTTAAGTCATTATCACTTAAAAGTTTCTGATTATCAATATGCAGAATAATTTGTAAATCACACTTTACATGCATCTTCCAGCCATCAATAACTTCCATCCGACTAGATCTAATTTCTATTGGAACAGTAGAGTAACCCTCAATATTCCGAAACAAACATTAAATCGTTATATACATATATATACGCATATATATAAACACTTTCATTACGAAAAACTAAATGTACATTCAAAGAACGCACTGCGTAACTCCGAAGAGCGGAATACTAGCGTCTACATCCCAAAACGGCAGCCTATGAGAGAGGCGATTCTATTATTTTCATCGGGGAGTAGGGAAGTTGGAATGGTTTTCTGAGGAATGCCAGCGGCAGTGCGCGATGTTTGCTTACATTAGGAAGTTCAGAAAATTGCAAAGGTGGATTGCCTTAGTTTCTGCAGTTACTTTCAGGGAAATATTAGGCAGTTTTTTTGGTTTGCTGATAGATGGCAAATAGATAATTTACCTTTATAAATCCGCGTTTATCTATTTAAACTTCAGAAGATTTAAGATGAAGTGAATATATTTAACACAACAGAAAGCAAGCTTAAGACTTTTAAATCTTTTAAAAAACAATACATCGATAATTAAAAATATTATTTATAGTTCATTACTAAAAACTTTTTACAAATGCATAGTTATCATATAATTAACAATTCATCCATGCATTATCTCATTATTTATTATAATTAAAAGAGAAGATATTTTTTACAGTAATGTTTAAAAATTTGCTGGTGTCTTTTAAAAAGATTTACAAGTCTTAAGATTGCGTTCTGTTGTGTTAAATATATTCGCTTCATCTTAAATCTTCTGAAGTTTAAATAGATAAAAGTGGATTATAAAGGTAAATTGTTTACTTGCCCTCTATCAGCAAACCGAAAAAACTGCCTAATATTTCCCTGTAAGTAACCGTAGAAAATAAGGCAATCCACCTTAGCAATTTTTTGAACTTCCAAATGTAAGCAAACATATAGTCCACTGCCGTTGCATTCCTCAGAAAACCATTCTAACTCCCCTACTCCCCGATGAAAATAATAGAATCGCCTCTCTCATAGGCTGCCGTTTTGGGATGTAGACGCTAGTGAGCGGAATGTAAACAAACGTCAGAAATGTGACATCACTCATGTGGGCGGAGTTAATAATGACCCTCATCTGGACTGTCATTGGCCAAATTCAAGCCGTTGTCCTAGCAGTGTATATTTTGCTTATATGCTCCCCGTACGAAAGCCGAAACTAAATAAACAACTTTTCTTCCTAATATGGAATGTCAGATGGTGAATCATACTCCCGGAAATAGCTTTTCCCCCTTTCTCTGCATTAACATAACCTTTGGTGTGCACGAAGAGTAGACAGGTGCCCGTCGTTCTATTGGTCAAAGAATTGCGAAAGCAGTAGAAAATTCCGCTACATTCGGCATTCTTTTCCTCCCACCCAAATACTATACACGTTTGAATTTCTATCAAGATCTTAAAAATTTGCATTCTCGTTCCGCTTGTTCAGTTCATATTCGTGTTTATTATGATCGTGAGCATGTATGAATGTTTATAATAACATAGTTGCAGTAACTGCTGAAGTATAGTAAACTTCCAAAAATGGTTCTCTTTTAACACAGATTAGCTTTCTAAGGAATAATATTCGGAATGGCTTAAATAAAGGGAAAGTAATCGAATAGTCAAAATAATTTCATTTGTTTGGCCAATATATTATACAGTACGAAGGTTGGGAGATCTCGCCTTTCTCCGCAAAATCTTGAATATTGAAACCGTTACAGTTCGCTGCAAAACAAGCTACGGACCCTTTTTTTTTTTTTTTTTTTTGGTCACTTTGGATTGAATAGGACTAAAAGTTCTGCGGTCTACCAACCCAAGCGAAGAATGATCCTATTCCGGAAATTTAACGCCATCTGTTGAAAATTAGAATGGAAAACACCACAGTTATTTAGTTCTTTATTCTCCCAATACCGGCAGTTGTTGATTCCGATTGCGTAATATCACGTAGGGAAGAATTATGGCGCATGTATTGCGCAATAACGTTTGCGATATTTTGCAGAGATAATTAATTTTGATGGTCAGTCCGAGATTTGTTTATGAACACTTAAAAGAGTTTTACTGTGCTTGCTAAGCAGAATTTTTTTTTTACTTTCGTTGGTTTATTTTTATATGATGCACTACAGTCTAGCCCCCCCCTCCGCTCCTTCAAGTTAAGCTCGACTGTCCGAATATTCGCCAATTTCCAAGTGTGCGGGTTAGTAAACCTTTTACTGTTAAAGATGACTGCATGAAGCAAATTTCTGTCTTCTGATTTCAGAAATGTTCCTCTTTTTTACTTAAATTACTTTGCTTGCAATATCTGTTAAGAGAAAATTGATATACAATGAAAATTTAGAAAATGTTCAAAATTTAGATTTAAATTATTTAAATATCAATATGAGTGGAAAAATAAATTGTATTTATTATTAGGTTCCAAGCGAATACAATAAATATACCTTATTATTAATTATTTTCTCTATTTTGAACTGAAATTTCATCAATGAATCTTGTAATATAGTTTAGTTCTTCATAGTTTTTTTTTCTCTCATTGTAAACAAGTTCTGTAAATTGAACTATTATTTAAAACTAAAAACAAACAAAAAAAAAAGTAATTATTTTTTATGGTTGAAGTAATGCTTGTTGTCTCTTAATAAGTACTTCATTTCTCATATTTTAAATTACAAGTCTAATTTTTAAGGTTATGCAGTTGTGTATGATGTAATTAGACAGGTGCTTATTTTTTTTCTTAAAATGTGCTTGAAAATTGCTTATAGGTGCTTATTTTGTTTTAACTAAAATGTGGCTATGAACCCTGTAACATATATGCATTAGAATTACACTAGTCTATTTCCTATGGTAGATCTTTTCAATAAATACACTTAAAAATCTTTTGAGCTACACGATTTTAAAATAAAAACTTCTGCACATAAATTATGTAACTTACAAGATTAAAAATAACTTCAAATTTATTTTTTGAACATTTAAAATGTATACAGATAATACTTTGTATTATTTATTATTATAAAATGAAAAAAAATGTATTATGAAAATTATTAGTTTCACAGCTAGTACTGCAGTGAACTCATTTGCACAAATCTCTATATTTTTCTTTGTGACATTTATATTATAGTATACAACATGTGTTAATTTGCAGTTTATACTATCAATAGTATAATAGTCAGTTGTTAAAAATTAAATTTTAAGTTGTATAAAATTATATATTAATTTTGAACTGCGCAGAACATTGGCATCGTTATTCTTACATGATTTAAGGGCCAACTGCATTTACAGTGCTCCGGAAATTTGACTATTACGATTTTCAGAAACCAACTATTTATATCCACCGTTCTGCTTGTTAAGCTAATAAAATTATGACTTAAAAATATTTATAGTAACTTTCTTTTCAGTGGAGAAGAGCACTCTATGTAAACATGATTTAATGTATTCATTTTTACATTTTTATAAATGAATTAATTATCAGATCTAGGAGAGAATTCATAAATAAATATTAACAAGCAAAACATGGTAAAGCTGCAAGCAAAAGAGTATTGTTACGAAATGCCAAGTCGCGGTAAGATGGCTTCCCCGCAAAGCAGTTTTATAGTAACTTTCTTTTCAGTGGAGAAGAGCACTCTATGTAAACATGATTTAATGTATTCATTTTTACATTTTTATAAATGAATTAATTATCAGATCTAGGAGAGAATTCATAAATAAATATTAACAAGCAAAACATGGTAAAGCTGCAAGCAAAAGAGTATTGTTACGAAATGTCAAGTCGCGGTAAGATGGCTTCCCCGCAAAGCAGTTTTATAGTAACTTTCTTTTCAGTGGAGAAGAGCACTCTATGTAAACATGATTTAATGTATTCATTTTTACATTTTTATAAATGAATTAATTATTAGATCTAGGAGAGAATTCATAAATAAATATTAACAAGCAAAACATGGTAAAGCTGCAAGCAAAAGAGTATTGTTACGAAATGTCAAGTCGCGGTAAGATGGCTTACCCGCAAAGTAGTTTTAGGGTTGCCATAAAATAAAAAGGGAAGCAGGGTTGCCACATTTGGCGAGAAATCGTCCATTTGGCGATACAATTGGCGATGTCGCTGATCGTGTCAGCGTGTTTATAGTAGTTCATCGACGACTGTGAAACGTGTTTTGAAGCTGTCCTGGCAATACTGGCAAATAAAGTGTGTTATTCGATACTTCATCGAGTGTCGTCGTTATTCACTCCAAATCCACACGAACCGCGTACGAACGTGAAGGAAGAAAATAACATCACAACTAGTGTCAGAAAAGAAGAACGTAACAATTGGAGTCAGGAGTGGGATTTGCGAGTGAATGCCAATGACCCGCCTGCAGAGGAAAGCCATGGCGGAAGAAACGAGGACTTTGATGGACCTTTTAGCCGGGTTCAAAGCCAGACAGGAGGAGATAAAAGCTGAGATCAAAGCCGCACTGAAAGAGATGAAAGCTGAACTGGAAAATAAGAAAGCCGGGGGAGAAGAAATATATGGCCGAGAAAAGGTGCGAGAGCAACTCCAACAACTGAAAGTGGAGATTGCAGAAGAAACTGGAGCCATAAAAAGGAGATGTGGAAAAGACAGTAGTGGCCAAGGATGAAGAAATGAAAGAAGTAGCTAGCGTACTGCCTGAGAAAGATCCAGAAATGATCGATGAAATATCTAACGGGATTAAAGACAGAGATCAAAAACATGAAGAAATAAAAGACGGGAAAGAAGCTTTTGATTCACAAGTGCCTGAAGTGGAAGAAAGTGGGAATGTGACTGTTAAGTTTGTCAAAAATGATAGTGAGTTTACGAAGTCGCAGTTAGCAAATATTGAACCATCTGAAAATGCATGTGATGCAGAGATGAGAGAAGTTGTTGTGCAGCTTAAGCAGTGTGCTCCAGTATTGCAAGAAAATTCACCCACGCCACAAACTAAATGTGTGTCTCCTAATACAGATTATGCTGACACTGACTTGATTCTAAACCAGGATACTTGCGTTTGTAAGGTATCGGGCTCCGTTCATGACTCTGATGCAGAATTTGAAGCTGGTTTCCAGGAAACGCTGGAAAATGAACATGTACCAGCTGCTGAAAATACCGAGGTGAGCTGTATGCATGCTGCGAATGAACTACAGAGTGGTGAACAAACTGTTTCACATCTTCCTGTGGATGACAAGTATGAAAGGACTGAATCTGTGATATGCAAAACAGAAATACATCTGAGAACTGCAGTGGAAAGGTATTTGACAAGGGTATATATTAATGAAAAGACTGAGACTGAAATTCATTATGAAATTTAATTTGTATAACTTAAAATTGTGATGTGTTTAATTTACGTATATAACTTGTATATAGTGTAAATAGTTGTTTCTTTAGTTATGTTACTTGTTTGTTTTATGTTTTGATTGTATCGCAGTTGGTTTCTGACCAAGGGTGTACTGCCCGGAACGTGCAGTCCTTTGGAGGGGGCAGTCTTTCGAAATGTTAAAGCGCGGTAAGATGGCTTCCTCGCAAAGCAGTTTTAGGGTTGCCATAAAATGGCAAAAAGGCAGGGCTGCCACATTTGGCGAGAAATCGCCATTTGGCGATAAAATTTGCGATATACCATGGACGGATGGAGAACCTTCTGGAACGAATTCTTACCGGTTTAGCCCAAAATGTTCTCGAACACAAGCCGAAACCCTGCTGGTCCGCAGTCAGTTAGTGTGTGTGCCTCGTCTAGTGAGCTGATAGTCAGTCATTGAGCGAGTGTTTCGAAGTCTAGCGCCGAGTTGGTCGTCGAGTGCATCGAGAGAGTCTTTTAGTGCGCGAATTAGTTCATCGTCGAGTTTTGTCCTAGACTGTGCTGAGTCGAGAGCTATACTCTTGTGTATCGTCGAGTGCATCGCGTGGAGACTGTAGAGAATACGTGGAGTTCCGAGAACGACCAAGCAGAGTCGGGAGCTGTGCATCGTGAGTTGTAGCATAGAGAGTGTCGAGAGTACGCGGAGTTCCGAGAACGATAGAGCAGACTCGGGAGCTGTACTCTGGTCCTTTGCAGTGAAGCTGTCTTTACCGTGATAGCCTGATAACCTGAATGTCGCTGATCGTGTCAGCGTGTTTATAGTAGTTCATCGACGACTGTAAAACGTGTTTTGGAGCTGTCCTAACAATACTGGTCAATAAAGTGTGTTTCGATACTTCATCAAGTAGTGTCCTCGTTATTTACTCCAAATCCATACAAACCCCGTACGAACGTGAAGGAAGAAAATAACGCAACAGCTGGTGTCAGAAGAGAAAAACGTAACAGTATCATGAAGATAACAATAACATATGAGTTACCAAAATTATACTAACCAAATGAATGAACAGTTAATTAATGGATGAAATAATAATTAAAGATGAAATGCAAATTTTATAAACTAATTAAAAATAAACAAAGTTTCCAAATTTTCAACGCATCTACCACAGCACAAGCTTGTTTGTTTACATTAGCAGTTCTTACATCACGTGACCTCCAACGTTACCGGAATGTATCCATGGACCTTATAAGAGATAGACTAAGCCAGTGGGCGGGGCGCGCGTCACCGACATGTCGGCAAGAAAGAGTAGGGACATGGACCTTATAAGAAATAGACTAACCCAGTGGGCGGGGCATGCGTCACACACATGTCGGGAAGAGAGAGTAGGGACGATTTAGTTTATCGTAACATTGAAACATATGGCGTTTGTATCACATAACTCTTTTTAATTATTAAATGTGATACGTTGTATAAATGATGAGATAATAAAAATCACAGTTTTTGCTAATAAGATTTTATATATCTCATGAAACCACTTTTTAGTGCATTTTGAGTATTTTTTTTACTGCATTTTGAGCATAAGCGTAATTCTTGTCTAAACATCATTACTTTGATAAAACGGTAAAAACTCTAAACAAAAAATTTATGAATTTACTTTTGCCTACAAATAAAGTAAAATTAAGTAAGAGTGATAGTACATGATGCTTTGAAACAAATAAGGTAAAATTAAACAAGATTTGGTATTTTTTTTTTTTTAATTTTATGAACATTTTCAAGCAGTAGTAGCAAATATTTATCATTTCAAATGTTTATAGAAACCAAGGATTGTTTTATTTATTTTTTCTGTTTTCAAAATTATTATGGTATTAAAAGATGATCATTTATGACAATATTAATAACTCATAAAATTCGGAGTATAAACTTTTCAGAGTGTAATGAAAAATTTAAAAAAAAATTCGCAGTAAATAAAAAAATCTTATGCGGAACTAGAAATAAATTTAAAAAAATAATTACTATAAAATACAAGATATTATATGTCCAATCTTAAATTTTTATTAATGCGCCTAAAGTAACCTTGTAATTTTATATACCTGTAAATACTTTAAGCAGAATGACTATACATCCATAAATACATATGTATGAAAGTAAACAATTTAGGATATTTTTTGCATTGAAAAATTCGCTTACTTCACTTTTTATTTTAAATATTTGTGAAAACAAGATTATATCTATTTATCTATTAATGTAAATACACACACCTATATATATATATTTAGAGAGAGAGAGGAAGAGAAACAGATAATATGGTTTATTGATGTTTAAATAAAATTAATTTAGTAAATCTGCTTCGAATATTTTCTCTCTGTTTAGATTCATTGTAACATGCAACTGCATGATGCATTCTGATTTCTAAATATTGAAATATCACTGCTTTAATTAATTTAATCAGGTGGTTTTTATCTGGCTCATCATCATAAATATGGTCTTGAAGATAAGGAAATATATGTGTTCCTACGCTTTTTAAGACTTTTAGAGTCATGAAATTTATAATATCTTTTTTATTCAGTTTAAACTCCTTTTCAGTCTGCCTAAAAATTATTTCTACATTTTTGCAGATCATTCGGACGTCACCGGAAGGAGAAGTCAAACCTTTACATCCAGATTTATAATATTTGAAACCTAGCAAACCATCATATGGTTCTGTTGAAACTAAAGCTGAGAAACAGAATTACATTTTACTTTATAAGCTAAGCTTTTAACAACAAAACCAGCTATATAAGATGTATACTTTTCGTTCTTAAATATTCTTATTTTTGATTAGTCATAATGCTAGGAATTAAAATTTACCTATAATTTAAAAAAGCAGCAAAAAATTATAAATTTTAAAGAAAAACTTTCAAAAATTCTTTTTTGGGCATTTTAGTATTTAGCTATAGTTTAGTATTAGTTATAGTTTTAGTAATTGTAAGAGAAAATTACTTGGTTGAATTTTTCTGTTAGTTCAGATTTAAAATATTATTTTCTAAAAGAAAAAGTTACAAATTCGCTTGCATCATAGGAAAAACTAAAAATATATACAAGCCTGAAAGCATGCAACAGCTTTATAATTTAGAACGTTAATGCTTGAAAATATGCCAAGTATTTAAAAAGCAATCTCACTGTCAAAAATAAAAATATTTAAAAATTTTTACTTGTGAAATGAGGCACTACCACCAGCTTTTTCGTGACAATTGTACGCGCTGCAATAGCCAACCATTGCTAATTTCTGGAAGTCATCCCTACTCCTCCGGATGTGATCAAGATGACAGCCGGGAACGCGCCACACAAGGCAGAAAACGCAATTGGGTTAGTCTATTTCTTATGAGGTCCATGAGTAGGGACGATCTGGTTTACTTTAACACTGAAACCTATGGCGTTTGTATCACATAACTCTTTTTAATTATTAAATGTGATACGTTGTATAGTGATGAGATTATCAAAGTCACAGTTTTTTTCCAAATAGGATTTAATATATCTCATTAAAGCATTTTTTACTGCATTTCACATATTTTTTCACGCGAAATTCTTGTACAAACACCTTTACTTTGGTAAAACGGTAAAAACTCTTATCAGGGTCAATGTTCCTTTTTACCTTCTTCGGGAACATACAAGGACCTAACTCGGAACAGAGAGCTTACTAAAGCTATGTTCACTAATTGTGGTAAGTAGACAGGATACAGACGAAGGGTATACAAAACCCTTTATTTTTCTCTATATACAATAACTTCCGTACTTCGGAATACACTGACCCGCCACTTAGGGTCTAACGTAAAAGTATAAAATATAAAACTAAACTCTAATTTAACTTTAGAATAATAAACGTGGAAGATTGGCCTTATATTAACAGGAAGCGTATGTAGTACAGAGACTGTGAACACTACAATACGTTTAAATTTATCAAGAGGATTAAAACCTCTGGCCTGGAAGGCAAACAGCAACTGCGTAACTTCTAAGGTAAGCGGCCTGATTTGACTCAACTGCTTCCTCTCTCTCGCTTGGCAAAAGGCCACAACTTAAATACTTGGCGTTCGCCAGACAAACTTTGCATAAAAACCTTAACGCTTATAATTCTGGCCGGAAGTAGAAAATAAGAAGTGATAGTAAAGATTTAAAATAAAATAAACGTTAGTAAAACTTAAGATCCTTACATACTTCCCGCCAGAGTTAATTAGTTTGAAACTGAGGTCTAAAACGACCTTGTTGAAAACTTTTAGCTCTAGAATCTAACGCGAGGCCAATCTTTTACAAACATACTTCGCTAGAAACTAGAAATTTAAAAGAAAGAAATTTGTTTTACAATCGCAGCTCCCAGGATTCACAATTTTTTTCATCTGTACTGCATCTAAACAGGAGCTTTTATTCAAGTCTGGTTCCTTCCAGAGATCTGGAAGGAAAACTAGTTTAAAGAAATGTTACACAATGAAATGGCAAGTAACATATATAATTATACTTCTCTTAACATTCTTATTTCATTCATGACTATTTTAATTATCTCTCCCCGTGCTCTCTGACATGTGTTGTAAAAGAACACCAAACACGAATGTGTTTCTGTCTACGTGTTCCACACTTCCTCAAACAATCAAAACACTAACGTGTTAAAATTCAACATAACAAGACCTCTCAACACACCCTAATTTCAACTCTAAATCCTGAGATACTATTCTGAAAGTGTCTAACTCTAAAGTGTAGCGTCAGAGAGCCTAACTACATCATTCAACCTTTAACACATATTCGCCATGCTTTAGTCTTTTTACAGTCACACGAATAAAAAAAAAATTTAACATTCACTTTTACCATATCACGGTATTTCTTAACATTTAAAATAACAGTTCACATTGTATATAAGAACATATCAACATGCCGTTAATTTTACACATTTGAAAACATACATTAGTAGTACATTGTTAACTTCTATTCTTTTCAAAGCAAGTGCCAATTCTTTCTACATTGAAATACTACATTTCAAAAAGTCTTTCAGACTAAACTTCTTTCTTGCTAGAATGTTTTAAATAAAATTTATACAATAACTTTTTACAATATTTAAGTCTTTACACAACGCTATTATACATCAACTTTAGTTTTACGCGCGAGTAATTGAAAAACATAATATCAAAATCGGTAACAACTGATTTCTCGCCCTTTTGGCGATAAAGGTAGACCTCGCATGAGGTAAAACTTCTTGAAATCTGCCACTTGCAGTAAGAATGAAAGATTAACTTAAGTTTGTAAAGTAACATAAAATTTTACTTATCTTTGTGATATTCGGACATCCTTTTCTGGGCCCAGTCTTTATAGGTATTGCAGATAGTTGTGTGATTTATCCTCCTTCTTGTACGGGCTCGCCCTTCAGTGCTTTCCTCTGGAAGCTTCCTTTTTTCACCAGTTTGGTCACCCTTGAATACCTTCTTTTTCTCCTCTGCTTGTGGTCTTGGCCGTTTGATGGCAGCTGGTCTTGGCGGAACCGGGAAACTTCTGTCGTGTTCCTGCTTGGACCTCGTTGTTGGCCGTTCAAATTTTCCTTGTAACTTTTCCTCCGCCGCTGATGGCCCTTCCGCAGTTCGGCTACATTTACTGCGGAGAGTCCTGTCGGATGAGTCGATCTTCCGTTTTAGAGCCGGGTTATAGTTGCCGTCATTTCTCCTGGTTCTCTTCACATACGTCGTCCTTCTCCCTTCTTCGGGTGTTCGTGAACTCTCTTTTCTGGACGGTGGAACGGCTTCTTTTTCTTGCTACCTTCAATTTTTCCGCGGGGCAATTTTCTTTTCAATTGCTCCTGCCTCTTATTGGCTTGCCCTTGTACTTGTCGTTTTTCCACCTCTCGAGCTTGTGCCTGCGGTGTCTGCCGCGCCGGATCCTGCAAAAGATCTGAAAATATTTGCATTTTATTACGATCGAAGTAGGGCTTGATTTAATCAATGTTTGCGGAACAGGTTTCGCCATTTCTGGCTTTTAACACTACTACAGCGTGAGTTATTTTTTCTATAACATATGGTCCTTCAAATCGTGAAAAAAATTTGGCAGTTTTATCTTCTGGTGCTGAAGAAAGTGAATGCTTAATTTTTAAAACTTCATCCCCTACTTTATAAGTTACTCCCCGTCGTTTCAAATCATAATAGAGCTTCTGTTTTCTTTGTGCTACTTCCGTATTCTTTTTTGCTTCTCTTATTAGTTTTTCTATATCACCCATTTTAAATTCTGGGGCTCTTTGTTGCACATAAAATAATTTATCTAACGGTGTTATAATCTTTCTGCCTATAAATAACTCAGCAGGAGTTTTGCCCGTTGTATCATGTTTTGCGGTTCTAAGGGCGAAAGCAAATTCATTGACATAGTTATCCCAGCTTTTATGAAAATTTTTAACATAACTACGGATAATTTTCACTATATTTCTATTGACCCGTTCCGCTATATTTGATTGCGGCCGATACGGGACCATTTTTAAATGACGTATGCCCAGTTTTTGGCACATGTCTTCAAATATATTACTTACAAATTGAGGACCATTATCCGATATAACTTTTAGGGGCGCCCCGTATTTAAAAATATATTTATTTAAAATAGAATCAGTAACTAATTTCGCGGAGGCTCGTTTTAAGGGAACAATTTCGGTCCATTTACTAAAATGATCAACCATAACAAGGAGATAGCGACTTTTATTTAACTGACTTTTTGGGAAAGGGCCCAATAAATCGATGCCAATTATTTCATTTGGAAATTCGGATTTAATACTATTTAGAAACCCGGCCGGGCGGAAATTAATATAATTAACTGCTTGACATGTTGGGCAGGACTGGACATACGCCCTTGTTAACTTTTGCAGTTCAGGAAAGTAGACTGCCTCGCGTACGCGTTGGATAGTTTTTCGAATACCAGCATGAGAAGCTAAAGGGCTGTCATGGAGCTCCTGCAGGATATTTAATCTAAGACTAGCTGGGATAACAGGTCGAAATTCGTTGTTGGAATTCGTAGTTTTTGTATAGAATAATAGACCATCTATTAGTTCGTAATGGGCCGCCCTATTTCTTATCGCCACAATATCTTGGTGGCTAAAATTTTCAGGATCCTTCAAATACTCATAAATGCTTCCAAACTCAGGATCCTTACCCAGTTCGGTTATTACAGTTTCTCGGGAATTTATTGTACATGCTGTAAGCATTGCCATCTTTACGGTATTGCCTTGTTCGTCTATTTTAATCCTTCATAGGGCATCTGCTACGATATTTTCCTTTCCAGGGGTATGCTTGATTACCAGATTATATTCTTGCAGCTTGAGTGCCCATCTTATTAACCTTGGGTATAAATTTTTCCCTGAGTACAATCTAGTTACCGCCGCATGATCAGAGTACACTGTTATCGGCGCCTTTCCAAAATAGACTCGGAACTTTTGCACTGCTAACAGAACTGCAAGTGCCTCTCTCTCGGTCGCGGAATAGTTTCTTTGTGTTTGATTTAAAGTTCGGCTAAAAAATGCCACGGGCTGCTGATTTTGCGAAAGTACCGCTCCTACCGCATAATCCGAAGCATCCGCTGAAATTTCTAAATTCTCATCCTTTTCAGGAAATTTCAACACAGGGGCTTGCGTTAATGCTTGTTTTAATTTTTCGAAAGCACTATTGGCTTCGGCCGTCCACGAGAATCTTGCCTTTTTCCTTTTTAATTTTAACAATGGTTCAGCAATAGCTGCAAAATCTTTTATAAAGGACCTATAATATGAACAAAGTCCTAGAAAAGAAGAGAGCTTCTTTGCCGTGTTTGGAGTCGGATACTTTTGTACAGCGATTATTTTTGATTCATCTGTCTCGATCCCTTTTTGAGATATTTTGTAACCTAAATATTTTAATTCAGGGGCTGCAAATTTGCACTTTTCGACATTAACTTTTAGACCGGCCTCATTTAATAAAGAAAACACCTGTCTTAAATCCTGTACATGTTGGTCGAGATTATCACTAGTAATAATGATATCGTCTAAATAGATAAATGTGGACTTTCCAAGAACAGGTCTTAACACAATGTCCATGCATCGCTGAAATGTTGCCGGGGCCCCTGAAAGGCCAAACGGCATACGCAAAAATGCATAAGTGCCAGACTTGGTTATAAAAGCAGTCTTAGGCACGTCCTCAGGCCTCACCCTTATTTGAAAATAACCAGTCGTTAAGTCTAAAGTCGTCATAAATTTGGTTGATTTTATGTTCCTTAGAATTTCTTCTATAATCGGTAACGGATATACCGGATATTTAGTTATGGAGTTTAATTTACGGTAATCAACAGCGAATCTCCATCTTTTTGGATGCGTCAAAGGATAGTCATTATTTTTCTTACATAAAACCACCGGGCTAGCATAACTACTTGAGATGGGCGTTATGATCTTTTTACGTAGCATATCGGTAATATGCCATTCTATAATTTTTTCCTTATTCTTATCAAACCGGTATGGTTTTTGACGAACTGGCATTGCATCTCCGGTGTCAATACTATGGTTAGTAACCTGAGTAAATCCTGGAATATCACTAAATAACGAAGCAAATTCACTTACCACTTGTCAGATTCTTCCTTGCTCGTCATTAGGGAGGTGGTCAAGTTTTAACATCGGCGGTTCAGCGTTTTCTGTACGAACTGGTTTCATTGTCAGCTTAAGAGACGCTTCATTAAAATCCAGCGTAGCTTGTGCTTCTGAAAGAAAATCTATTCCTAAAATTAAATGTGCTTGCAGATTCTTTACTATAAAAAACATCACCTTTACTTGTTCGTCCTTGATACGGATATACAAAGGTACTTTACCTACGCACTTACATTTTTCTCCTTGCGCCGCTAACACTGTCGTATTATCCGCATTATATATGCGGTTTTGCGAAAATACTTCCTAAAAATATCTTCTGCCACACAGGAACACTACGCGCCGGTATCCAGGAGTGCGGTGGCTGGGATATTATTCACCAAGACTTCAATCTTCGGAAGAGTCAAATTTTTCACCATTACTGTATTTAACTTGTAGGAAGAGGGGTTTTCTTGGCCTTCGGATTTCCGCACCCTCTCGTCAGCAGAAATCCGTTTTAGTTTAAATTATTTTTCCTTTCCGTGCTTTCCTTCTTTTTCCACTGGCCTTGAGACTTTTTTCCTGGGTTGCTATTGAACTGTCGACGTTCGCCGGCTGTTTTTGAATGCTCGGGTTTCCTTGCCCACTGATTCGCTCTTTCTCCGTAGCCATGTGCTTGAGTTTGCTGTAGTCTTGGCGTACCAAATTGGTTTCGCTGTTGATATTGGCGTCTTCTTTCGATGTCCGCCGTTCTTCTACTTTCAAACTGGATTGCTAGCTTAAATAACTTTTCCAGTGTAGTCGGATTTCTCAATTCAATAAAGTCTTGCACTTGGGGTAGTAACCTCGGCAAAATCACTTGAATTATTTCAGGATCCGGTCGGTTTCCATACAAGAGCTTGAAAACGTGAATTTTTCTTAAAATAAAGCTCGAGAGGTTTTCGATTCTTTGTTGATATATACTGAAAAGTTCCGTTTCTAATTTCGCACGATCCCTTACAACAGGGAAGGCTTTTAGTAGGGCAGTCTTGAAATTTTCGTAAGTATAGGTGGGACTTCCTGCTTGACCCAAGAGACTTCTGCCTATACATTTGAACCAGTTAAGCGCTTGGCCCCTCAAAGCGCTGGTAGCTAAGGTAACTTTTTGAAACTCGTGCACGGGGTAGAGCATGAAGTGGTCATCCAATTTTTCCAAAAAACTGGTTACCGGTGAGTTTCCATTAAACGTTGCTTCTGGTTTCATCGAAGCGCGCATGGTCTGGACGATGTAACCAAATCCTTCCAGGGCGGCAGCTGGCATTTCTGGATTCTGAGCCGTTTCTGCAGGCAGCACAGGTTTTTCTTGAAACTCGGCCATGGTTATTCTTCTTCGTTGGGCGCCACTATCAGGTTCAATGTTCCTTCTTACCTTCTTCGGGAACATACAAGGACCTGACTCGGAACAGAGAGCTTACTAAAGCTATGTTCACTAATTGTGGTAAGTAGACAGGATACAGACGAAGGGTATACAAAACCCTTTATTTTTCTGTATATACAATAACTTCCGTACTTCGGAATACACTGACCCGCCACTTGGGGTCTAACGTAAAAGTATAAAAAATAAAACTAAACTCTAATTTAACTTTAGAATAATAAACGTGGAAGATTGGCCTTATATTAACAGGAAGCGTATGTAGTACAGAGACTGTGAACACTACAATACGTTTAAATTTATCAAGAGGATTAAAACCTCTGGCCTGGAAGGCAAACAGCAACTGCGTAACTTCTAAGGTAAGCGGCCTGCTTTGACTCAACTGCTTCCTCTCTCTCGCTTGGCAAAAGGCCACAACTTAAATACTTGGCGTTCGCCAGGCAAACTTTGCATAAAAACCTTAACGCTTATAATTCTGGCCGGAAGTAAAAAATAAGAAGTGATAGTAAAGATTTAAAATAAAATAAACGTTAGTAAAACTTAAAATCCTTACACTCTAAGCACAAAATTTATGAACTTAATTTTGCGTACGAATAACGTAAAATCAAATAAGATTGATAGTACGTGATGCTTTGAAATAAATAAGGTAAAATTAAACAAGATCTGATAACTTTTTTTAAAAAAATTTAATGACCATTTTCAAGCAATGATTTTCAAAACTATAATAACATTACAAAACAAACATTTATTTGATTATCTCATCATTAACTTATTAAAATTAAAGTGGAATATTTATTTTAGTAATTTATAAAATTCGGAGCATAAAATTTTCTGAGTGTAATGAAGGGGGGGGAAGGTAAAATAAAATCTAGAAGCACTCAAATTTTATCTTACGCTCAAAACGAACCTTTTTTTAACGTTTTGTGTGTTACCTATATTTACTGAATATTATGTTCATCGCCCGTAAACCACATGCATTTGAAAACAGCATATCTTTAGAATTTACGCACTGGAGATAAAACATTTTTTTTTTTTTTTTTCCGTACAGTGCTGTCTCTGAACTCGTTTAGTTTGTTAATCAAAAATTCGTTAAAGTTTTACAAAATATGAAATAGATTAAAACAAATTCGAAATTCAGCCGTCCAGATGCCCATGTTCGGGTGGAGGATTGCATTATTCAAAATTTGATGGCTCTAGATACTGTTGTTTTTGTCACAGTGCGAGAAACATACATGTATTCATGCAGATTCTTCATTATTTAATTTCTTTAAATATAATACAGGGCGATAATATTTGGTAACAACAATTTGCAAGGAGACACGGACCTTTATAGTAAAACAGCGCAAAATGCCGCTTCGAAACTAACAGCCTTTCTAGGCTGCCGCACCTTTGGGCTAATAAATTAAATTAACAGTAAATAAAAAAAAGTCTTATGCAGAACTAAAAATAAATTTAAAAAAATAATCACTGTAAAATACAAGCAAAATTAATTATTACTGTTAAATACAATTTTAATATTAGAATTAAATGTATAAAAATTATTAAGGAGTCAAAAGTATTTATCACTATGATGTATTATGAAATATAATTGAAATAAAATTCCTTTAGAAACTCTGCTATAATAGTCATCTATAATTTTGAAAAAGCAGCACAATTTAGAAATTTAAACAAAACTTTCAAAAATTCGTTTTAAATATTTTAGTATTTTTTACTTATTTACACCAATAAAAAGCATAAAAATTGCAAGAGAAAATTGCTTGTTTGAAATTTTCTATTAGTTCAGATTAAAAATATTATTTTCTAAAAGAAGTAGTTACAAATTTCCTTACAGCATAGGAAAAGCTAAAATATATCCAGCCCTGAAAGCATGCAATAGCTTTATAATTATTTGGAACGTTAATTATGCTTGATAAATATGCTAAATTTTTAAAAATCAACCTCAATTTCAAAAATAAAAATATGGAGAATTTCTAATTTGTGAAATGAGGCGCTACAACCAGCTTTTTCTTGACAATTATACACGCTGCAATAGGCAACCACTGTTAAATTTCTGCAAGTCGTCCCTACTCCTTCGGATGTGATCAAGGTGATAGCCGGGAACGCCTCAGAGGAGGGAGAAAACGCATTTGGGTTAGTCTATTTCTTATAAGGTTCATGAATGTATCTCGTTGAAATTTTGTATATAGCAGGGGTGGCCAACAAGTCGATCGCGAGGCTCATTTTGGTCGATCGTTGATCGCTCGCAATACTGGAGTGGAATTCCGTATACAGTAGACTCTGAAGCGAATGTAGAAGACAAAACCTTTTAGCAATAGTTTAATGCTTTCTAGGAATTTGCCGAGGTCATAAATTGTAAGAATTCTCACAGCCTGACACTGCGATCTCCATCCATCCAGCACAATACATTTTGACATATGTTTTACACTTGTCACCGGATGCAATGCGTGAACGCAACTGTTAGAGCTCGACTCATCGAAGAACACAGTCATTAGCTTGAATATTTGGTAGTGTCATACGGTAACTGCTTTTCTTTTGTATTAACACTATTAATTAACATTATTAATTAACATTATTTATCCTCAGTGCCCACTTTGGGTTTCAATTTTTCTTCTGCTTAAAATGTAAGTACCTTTTCTTTGTTTTAAATCAAATTGCTTTTCTTACAAATCTACCGTATTTGACGGCATATAAGACGCACCCTTATTTAGAAGGCCACACACAAGGAAAAAAAGTTTCAATAGTCCGCGCGACAGCACGGTACCACAATAACTTAAAATGTGGTTTCTTTTAGTTCTCACGTTTCGTAAAAGCCAAATAAACAATCATTGAATGCAATTACCAAAAATATTTTTATTAAGGAAAATTAACAAACGGCAAGCTATTTTGAACATGATATGTAAATTTCAATAATGAATACATGAATAAACGGCAAGCAATCAAACATAATACAAAATAAAGCAGAAACAACAAAAAACACAGATTCAAGGAAAACGTTGCCTATCATGAAATTAGACTTTAATCACTTTCAAAACCATAAAAATCCTTTCCACTATCATCATCATCGAAAACGAGAATATCGTCATCACTACTGTTTCCGTCATCGCTAGTATTCTTCGAATAATGCGTAGTCTTCTGTACCGTCAAAAGCATTACTGATTCCGCCCTTCTTAAAGGCCTTAACAATTACTTCAGCCTTTTACGTCCTTCCAAAACTTTTTACTCACTCGCACACTTGTGAAATAGAGGGCCGCTTCATTCTACCTGAGGGAGTGAGGGCGTGATGTGGCTCTCCTATCCATTTGTTCCATCGTTCTCGCACTTTTTCCTTAAATGGCTTATTCACTTATACATACCTGCAATTGGCTAGTCAGTCCACCAGGAATGAAAGCTATCTGGGTTTTTAATCCTCTCGCTTTATTCTTTATGGTTTCAGTTCTATGGGCGCTAAACTGATCCAAAACCAAAAGAGAGGGTTTTCTTAAGAGTCCACCAGGTCGCCCGGACCATACGTTCTGTAACCATAGTTTCATTCCAGCTTCGTCCATCCAGCCTTTCGGATGAACATGAACAATTACACCCACTGGAAGTTTTTCTTTCGGATGAGATTTTCTTTTGAATATGAAAAACGGCGGTAGTTTTGACCGACACGTGTGTCGGCTGAGTCAAAGAATGTCTATGTAAAGAAGGAAAGGCTCTATAGACGTAATGTGACCGTCGAACCTGTTCGAACTTCGACATCAGCTTCGAGATTTGGCGCTTTTTGGTGACAGATATTTCACGCATGCGCAAAATAATTATGCCAGATGTAGAAAACGTTATGTGTGTCTAGACCTTTATCCGGGTTAAAAATAGCATTCAGTATTGAAAGTTAACCTTTGTCCTTCACGTATAAGACGCAGGTAACTTTTTTGAGACCAAATTTAGGGAAAAAAGTGCGTCTTATATGCCGTCAAATACGGTACTTGATAAGTGAGCATTCTCGGCAACAGATTTCTAAACTGCGGTTATTACACTGAGAGAAAAATAAGGGACAGTATTACAAATACGTTTAGGAATAACAATAATTCTATTTAAATTAATATTTCAGTATTTAAATCATAATAAATATATTGTAACTTTAACATACTTCTTGTAAATTTGAAAATTTCCTTGTTAGATTTTAATACACTTGTATTGATGTGTCCGATCGTAGCATGCAGTATAGTTATCATTTCTCTCAATGTAACGGAGGTAATAGGCGCAGCTCATGAGTTTTGAATTTTCTAGAAAAATATTTAATTCAATATTTATTCTTTAAATTGTCATATTTCTTTGCATTCTAGTATACCCATGAACATGAGTAGTAAACCGAAGAAGTCGAAAACTTATCACTTCCGTGAAGAATGGGAACTCGATTACTTTTTTTACAATGTTGAATGATAAATACTGTTGTTTAATATGCCTTACCTCAGTAGCCATTGCTGAAAGGGGTAATATGGAGAGATATGTTTTAGCTTTGCATAAACAAGTCTGAGACAAATTATCCATCAAATTCTGAACTGAGATAAACTTGAATTCCCTGCCTTTTTACTTGACAATTACTTGAATTCTCTGCCTTTTTAAGCTATCACTGCATAATTCACCAGTAAGTGTTAGCTAGCAAGAGACTAAACACAAAAGAGGTAATGGATATAGCATTTAAAAATTGTTAATTCAATTCGAAGCACAAAGTTAGGGATCTCAAAACTCAATTCATAAATCAGCAAAGCGTTTTTAAAAAGGCAAGGTTGAAGTAACAAGCAACAGCTGCTGCACCATTCAAAGTAAGCTACCTCTTAGCAACAAAATGTAAGCCATTTTCCGACGGTAAATTTGTAAACGAAATGTTTTTAGAAACATCAGATTCACTTTTTAATGATTTTAAGAACAAGAGTGAAATTGTTGCTTGCAAATCAAGATTTACAATTGTCTCGAAACACAGTGATGCGACGAATTGAAAGGATAAGTGGGAATGTAAAAGAGCAGTTATATAATTATATTAATAGATGTTCTTGTTTTCCCCTTCAGTGTGATGAATCGACAGATATAAAATAAAGGGATAAGGCACAATTACTTGTTTTCGTTCTTATGGTTTTTAAGGATTTTACATCTAAAAAAGAATTGTTGGGTATGATTTCTTTGAAGGAAAAGACTAGAGATGTAGATATATTCAAAGCCCTTAGAAACTTGCTCAATGATTTGAAAGTACCACTTTTTAAATTAGTCTCAGTAACAACTGATGGCGCAGCTGCAATGATAGGTAGCATAAATGGATTTATAGCCCTAATGTCAAAAAGAAGATGAATTCTCTGCCTTTTTAAGCTATCACTGCATAATTCATCAGCAAGTGTTAGCTAGCAAGAGACTAAACACAAAAGAGGTCATGGATGTAGCATTTTAAAATTGTTAATTCAATTCGAGGAAGTTCTCTCAAACGGCGTCTCTTCCAGCTGCAGCTCGATGAAGGCCAACCTGAATTATTACTTCATACCGATGTCAGATGGCTAAGCAGAGGTAAATATTTGCAGCGATTTCGTGATTGATTGCCTGAATTATAGATTTTCTTCACGAACAAGATGGAAACTGAAAATTTAAATGAAGAAACTTGGCTTAGTGACTTAGCATTTCTTACTGATTTTACATCAATATTAAGTCATTTAAATTTAAAATTACAAGGTAAAATCAAAGCAGTAAGTGATATGATCAGCTGCATAGACACATATAAAAGAAAATTTATTTTGCTAATAAAAGATCTGCAACAAAATAATCTGAATCATTTTCCAAATATGGCGAATAACCTATAAAAAAAGCATAAAAATATGAATTATAAGATCGACAAATATGTCGGGGAAATCTAAAAGGTACTTGACGATTTTGAGATAAGATTCCAGGATTTTGAAAAAATTAAAGAAATTGTCGAATTCACATCTTTTCCTTTTAAAAAAGATTTTAAGTGTAAAACGCATTAGCCAACAAAATTCAGACATATTTCATATGGATCAAAAGGCATTAGAAAATAAAATTATAATTTTACAAATTGACTTAATCTTACAAGCCCGAAAATATAAAGAAGATTTTTGAAAATATGTCAAACGAGAAAAATATTCCAGTACCACCCAATGTAGCGAATATATCTATTCTTGTTTTGGATCTACATACGGTATGTAGATCCATACCTATGCGAATCGGCTGTTTCATACTTGAAACTAACGAAGACTAAACAGCGTTCTGTTTTGACTGATTCCCGTACTGAAGACTCATTATTATTATCTTTGTCGGGATATACACCTAATTATAATTCCTTGGTTAGAGACACACAAATCAATTTTCCTATTGATGGTGAGGCAATAAAGTAAATTCTAAATACGTCTTTATCTGTAGCTACTTTGAATTAATAAATAATGTTAATAATTATCCATGTTCTTTTTTTTTTCCTTTGACATGAGTTTTCGAGATCTTTTGTTGTTTTTTACATAGGTAGATAAACCTTATATCCATATTTCGGTACGAGGTATGCTCAGCGAGCTATTGATAAATTAGCAAAAAATAAGCGATGTTATTCTTTCATGATAAATTCTCCTGGCTCAAAAAATAATGCGAAAGTGAAATACTGAAATCAAATTATCAACCATTCAGTACATTTTTATAACAACTTTTTCATATTAACGAAAAAATAGTACAACACCTTATCTGTAGCTACACTAGAGAAAAAAATTAAATATTGCATTTTAAGTTAGTAAAAATCTATCTTGAAAAAGTGTAGGAAAATCGAATTTTTAGGTACCACATGTACGGAATGCTGCTATTAAAAAGCTGGGTCTGGAAATTTCTTTTCTTCATGAGCCTATATCTCGAAAACTTAATAAGTGATTTAAAAAATAAAAAATAGTTTTGAACATATACCATTTATCTACCCATATCTCGCTGAAATGCACCTTATACTGAAACACCGTGTATAAACATTGTATGTATTTTACACCCTTCTCCCCCATTAGACTACACCTATTACAACAAGTCAATCGCGACTTTTAAGGTAAAAAGTAGATCTCATATGCAAAACTGTTGGCCACACTTGGTATATAGGACTGCTATAACACGTAGATGTGCACTTCCTATCAATACTATATCACCTCCTATCAATACAAAATAAATACTAATAGTAAGCAATATGCTAATCAAAGTAAGGCATATTTAAAAAATTAGAATAAAGTACGAACAAATGATTTAAGCAAAAATATAAAAACTAAGAAGCGGTAAATGGTAGATTAGCCTAATTCGAATCTCATTATGGCTCTTCAAAGGAAATTATTTTTAATGAATTTCGAATCAAGCTAACTCTATATCGCGTTTCGCCGAAACAGACAATTGAAACTGTATACGAAACACTTTTTATAAATTAATTGAAAAAACTTTGCCAAAATCTTTAGTCGCAATTCTCTGTTCCAATTTCCCGACGCGTCCGCTTGAAGAAACATGTTAAGGTGTAATAAAAACTATAGATAATGGAACGGAAATATCGATGTACAAAATAAAATAAATAGTGATTTGCTATTATTCAAAATATACAAGATTTTATGGGAGGACCTACTAGCTTATAGAGTTTATACTTTGTAATATTACCAAAAATTAAATTTAAAATTTAAAAGAATAAAACAGAGCAATTTAAGCAAGGGTCTTGCCAAGACCAAAAATCTACATAAGAGAAAGAAATATTTTTTAAAACCAGACCTGGAGACGCGCCGTCTTCATAGTAGTAAGATCAAACTCAAAAAGGGGTGCAAGCCTCGAGCAAGCAAACTGCTAACCAACAAGGCAGGATGACCTGACCAACTACTTCAGGTTAAACCCAGTTTTAAATTTGAAAAGACTATAGGTCAGCTGATTATTAACCACCACAATGTAATAGATGATAGCATTTGTAATTACCAGCTTCCTGTTTACAATAAATTTGTAGATCCGTTTCACCAACATATTGTCACAGGAGATCTCAATATCATTGAAGATGTGCAACTGCGAGAACTAATGCAACTTGGAATCAAATTTCGTCCAACTTTCAGTATTAGTAAGCACTTTTACCTTAAACAATTCAGTAATGATCTTGATAAATTTATAATTTTAGCTAGTAATAGAACCAACTTGCTAACGACTCCTTTTCTTGAGTGGAAAGCAGCTCTTATTAAAGAATTTCAAGTTACCCGATTTCAATCATTTACACAATAAAAGTCATCTAGATACTCTTATTCAGAAATTGCAAGATAACTTTATCATCACAAAGATTGACAAAGCTAGCAACAATTTCAGTGTCATTTGTAAAAAATTTTATTTCGACATTCTGCATAAGGAATTGCATAGCACTTGCACCTATCAAAAAATCACTACCAGCTCTAATATACTTCTCAATAAATTTAATGCATTTCATAAAAAAAACTTAAAATCCGTCCTTGCAAATATAATAACAGGTTTACTAATCTTTATGCACTTCCAAAATTTCATAAAACTCCTGTTAAGTTTAGATTCATAGCCAATAGTACCAAAATTATTTAAAGGAAATAGATTATCTCTTTGCACAAAAACTTCATCTCATACGTGACGTCATCAATAATTATGATTTTAAAAATCTACATTGCAACTGGATGATATCAAGCAACGAACAAATTCTTAAAACCTTAAATTCATTTAAAATAGAACACATTCAATGCTATGACTTGAGAACCTCTATACTACTTTGCCACTTGAAGAAATTTATAGCAGTTTACTTGCCCTTCCTAAATTGTTTCCCCAGATTTCTACAATATTAAATGCTGAAAAATGGCAGCTTCTTCTTTCAAGCGTACTATTCAATAATTATATTCAATTTAATAACAACATCTTTAAACAAATACACGGAATACCTATGGGAGGCAATTTTTCAACAGCAATCTGTGAATTATTCCTTTTTACACAAGAATTGACTTTTATACGTTTGCTCAATAATGAAGATCATAAATATTACCAACACATCTTTCGTTATATTGATTATATAATAGCCTTCAACAACTTTAACAAAATAGGAAAAGCTAATATCTACGCTTCATGTCTTAATACTACAAATAGAGTGCTTAATACTTAATACTACAAATAGAGTGCAACATGAAATTGTTGTCTACCTTGATTTGCATATCATAGATTACAGTTTTTTGAAAATCTACGATAAAAGAAGAGAATTCAGCTTTCCAACACTTAAATTAACCAACTGGAATTTAAATATTTCTAAAAGAGTCGTCCTCAGTACAATTTACGCACAACTGCTTAGAATTAAAAGAATCTGCAATACAACAGAACACCTCCAAGAAGTACTATACTTTGTAACAATTTTAAAAAATAACCAAATTCCTAAAAAAGTACGTTAAAAAGCTGGCACTAAATTTATTTTTTAAATTTTTTAGTTAGATAATGAAATTTTATGCTTAAAGCCCTATGGGACGGTGTAAAGTGGATGGCTGATTCAGAAGATCTAATGTATAAATGTACAAATAGTTCCTTTCACAGCTTGAATTTTTACTCTCAAAATTTGGCACAGTACTTTTAATTCTCTTCTTAAATAGATTTTAAGCATTTGCTGGCCAATTCTTTCCAATTATTGACGTATGGGCAATTTCGATTCTGGAAGCTTGATCGCCTTCTAGCTTGAAGAATTTCGACTTTAATTAACAAACAGCTATTTTTCATTATTTCTTCTCACTTTTGCGGCCATATTATAACATTTTGTTGAATTAGCCATTTTTTCTTTCACCCGCCCCCAAATTTCTTCAAACTCGTAAAGCGAGACGCTATCTTGAACAGTTTTATCATATTTCAACGCATTGACCCCCCTTGCACTAACTCAGGTTTTTGCCAACGGTCAGTCACTTTTCATTGCCTCTTTCTTCATGACGTTGTCCCCCTTTTTATATCATCCTGCCTTGTTGGTTAGCAGTTTGCTTGCTCGAGGCTTGCACCCACTTTTGAGTTTGATCTTACTAGTATGAAGACGGCGCCTCTTCAGGTCTGGTTTTAAAAAATATTTCTTTCTCTTATGTAGAATTTTGGTCTTGACAAAACCCTTGCTTAAATTCCTTTTAAATTTTAAATTTAATTTTTGGTACTTTACAAAGTATAAACTCTATAAACTAGTAGGTCCTCCCATAAAATCTTGTATATTTTGACTAATAGCAAATCGCTATTTATTTTATTTTGTACATTGGCATTTCTAATCCATTATCTATAGTTTTTATTACACCTTAATGTGTTTTTTCAAGCGGACGCATCGATAAATTGAAACAGAGAATTGAGACTAAAGGTTTCGGCAAAGTTTTTTTCAGTTAATTTATAAAAAGTGTTTCGTATACAGTTTCAATTGTCTGTTTCGGCGAAACGCGATATGTAGTTAGCTTGATTCGAAATTCATTAAAAATAATTTCCCTTAAAGAGCCATAATGAGATTCAAATTAGGCTAATCTACCATTTACCTCTTCTTAGTTTTTATTATTTTTGCTTAAATCATGGGTTCGTACTTTATTCTAATGTTTTAAATATGACTTATTTTGATTAGCATATTGCTTACTATTAGTATTGATTTTTATTTGTAAATATTTAAGTGTTTGTATTGTTTATTTTATCTTTGTAACACATTTCATTGCTCCTTATCTTGCTGATGTTAATATTTTCACGGAACCACAGTATTTAAGCAACTTTTCAGCGTACGAACTAGGAATTTTTTTAACATTTTTTTAAACTTTACTGCACAATGCGCAAAGTTTTTGACCACATAGGTCTTTTTTCGTTTTTTTTTTTTTTTTTTTTTTTTTTTTTTTTTTTTTTTTTTTTACTTTAATTAGTTTATATATATATATATATTGTTTTTGAACTTTTGAACACATAGGTCATTTATCGTTTGTTCTTTTTACTTTAATTAGTTATATATATATCCACTCTGAGTTATATATATATATATATCCACTCTGTTTATATATTAGTTATATATATATATCGACTCTGTTATATATACATATGTATAATATCCCCTCTGTTACTCGGCTCAGTGAGCTCAATTTCTTTATTCTAATAAGTTTGTGAATTTTGCATTTTTTGCTTTAAGAATGATTGAATTATTTTTTTCTGATTAAGGTTATCTTCCGGTTAAGGATTTTATGCCTTTAATTAACCTGCATCTTATAGCTGTATAATTATCAACAATTCAAAAGTTATTTAATTGAGGCTAAGCCTAATCTTTTTTTGCCTTAGCAGCCATATTTGTTTACATTTGAAGCTTAGCAGAATAGTGGATTTGTTGGCAATCTTAAGAAACTAAGCTTTGCAACAACAAAGTAACATCTTCTATTGTTGTTGTGAATTAAATTATGCTTAATCTATTCTGGAATTATAATTTAAGTTATTAAATCATCTCATACATTGACTCATCATAGCAGCCACATCAAATTCAGTTTCTACGCTTTTAGTGTCTTTTTGCCGAGTGAGACCAAAAGCAAACTTTCATTTGTGTGCACTGAAAAATATGTCTTCTAGCCCGCTGGCCGAATTGCTTGTTTTTTCGTAGAAACTGCGTATAATTTTTTTTTTATTTCTTATAGCTGTATTTGGTATTTTATGTTTTTCTGTATCTTTAAATTTTTAATGAAGATATTTTGTGTTATTAAGTAAGTATTTATAGCATTTGCATTTAGATGTTCAGTACAAAGTCCGTAATCCGGACTCGTCGGGACTTTGGCGATTCCTGATTAGGGGTTTTTACGGATTATAGATCATCTATTTAAATCTGGTAAGATGGTATGCAGAAATTATACAATTGAAAATATGAAACCGTAATTTATGAAATAAAGAGCATTTATGATCTAAAGGGTATCAAAATTTACAAAAAAGAGCTTGATATTTATTTGTTTACTTTATTAAACATTTTTTTCAATGTAAGTGGTTTAAGATGCTTCCAGAAAAAATTCACAAAGTTCTTTTTTCTTGTGTCATCCAATGCCATACTCCTCGCATAATTTTGAGACGGATACGCCTTTATACTTTTTTTCGCAGCAATTCCACTTTTTGTTTGATGGACATCGAAACATGCTTTCGCTTTGCAGATCCTTTGGCAGCTCTAGAATTGGAAACTCTTTTCGAAAATTCAAGCTTAATTTTTATAAATTTTTATAATTCTTCAAAAAAATAATAAGCCGGATCTAATTAGAAGATTAAGGAACAGCGCAATCTGCAACACTAACTGAAATGCCTTAGAATCAGTAAACATAATTTAGCCTAGCTTATACCGTCCGTTATACATTAAATGTGCATGCGTAAACACATTACTCGCATGCTTAAAGCATACCAAAAAGAAAAGTTTATGGCTTTGAGGTCCGGATTATAGATCATTCTGGATAATGGGCGTCCGGATTACGAACTTTGTACTGTAATAGGTTTGATCGGAAATATTTCTGGATTACATTTTAAAAGTTAAGAGCATAAAGCAAATTGCGAATGAGAAATAATGTTGTTAAATACTTGTTAAAGTTATTCTTATTTTATTCTTTGTAACTATTTACTGGTTCGATTTTGTGCTAGCTGAGCACTTTAGATAAATTATAAAAGTACAAAACATCAAAGTAATTGGCATAAAAGACCCGCCTCCCTGGACCCGTCCCCCCCTTTGAAAAATTAAACAATTCTTTTTAGGTACTGTGAGAAATCTGTTTTGGCAAAATTAAGACGACAATCTTACACATTGTATTTATTGAAATGTAATATAAATGAGAGTATAAGCTACAAAATTATTTAAAAAATACCTGTTATTACATTGAATCGGAAGGGAAACATGCCAGTGTAAAATTTACAATTGGGCAAAAAATCAACTTTGGATTAGCTGAAATTTTGAATAAACCTATCGATTTCAAATGCAATCAAATACAAGTTCTTTAGCAACAGGAAAAATAGAATTGCCATATATGTTTAAAACTATGCCAATCTAAGGTTATTTTTTACCTAATATTAAATAGCTGTTGTTATAGTTATCTTAGAAAAGCCGTAGTAAAACTCTTTCAGTTAGTATGCATAAGAAATGATTATAAATAGACACGCATTAAAAAAAAGAGCAAATTTAAAGAAAACTGAACAGTATGTTAAAAGAGTAGCGCATTTTATCTATTATTTTAAAAATTAAGTATTATTAACTTTTTTAATGTTCAGTGTAATGCATACAACAGTAACATTATCTCTTCCAAATTATAGCTATCTTTCGTACAAGTTCATTTTAAACCCTGATTCTTCAAATTAAAAACGCTAATTTCTATGTTGTTTATTGCATCTCCGCTATCAGTGTCAACATGGCTATATCATCACTCCTCACTTCCTGTTTGAGGGGAAAAGGCTCTATGAGCTAGGCTCTTCTCTTCTAAGTCCTGGTTGGACTCAGGGCTAAAGAAAAAGAAGGGCTGGATCATCTCTTTGAGGAGAAAGATGCCGACACGAACCCTCTTGGGAAGCATACCAGATAGTGTTTTTTAATATTACACAATTAAATACCACATAATTTTAGATTACAATATTTCATAGAAATGTTAATGTTTCCTTAACACTAGTTTTCCGATCATACATTTCATACATTGTTTAAAATCATTAATTAACCTTTTCTGCATACTGTACAAAAGACAATATACTATAGTATGTGCATTATTATTAATTTTAATAATTAATTTATTGCTTATATTATACATATATCTAATTCATCTTCAGAAGTCATATTAAGTACTGGTACCAGTCCAATAATTTCTTTGTATTTTGAAAATAATGAACATACCATAACAGTTTGAATTGTTGTTGCTTCTGTATTGATTGCATTTTAAGCAAAATCAGAAAGTGGCTTACCGTTGTATGTTATTTTTGGTTTTATATGAATTAATTCTGGAAACCAACTTCTCAATTATGAACGCAATAATCGATTAATATGAATGATATGCGATATAGCACTTAGGACGTTATAACCGAAGCACAAAGCTAGTAATTTTACCCTAATATTGCACCGCTGGAACCACAGCGATTGGACACAGACACTATTTCCAACGAGACACTATTTCACGAACCACAGAAACACTACTTTACGAATAGTATATTCCACAGACCACTATAGAACCACAGAGGTTTCACGAACACTAGATTCACGATAGCAGATATTCACACACAAAATAAGCACAAATTCAGCATTCTCACGATAATTTCACTCGCTGAAGGCAGTTCAAGTAAATAGATACAGAACAATGAGATTTTTCACAATGCGTTCTATGATTGACACTGCATTACATTTACTTTAAATATAAGCAATATTATTTATATCAGCCATTGCTTGATTCAATTTCAAACATGAAGTCTTTTGAAACGCCTTACAGATGGCATCTTTACCCAATGACTTAAAAGAACTCATAGAATCTGAATTAATTGCGCAGTTGTTCGAATTTGGCAGCTAGCCAAAGCGTGCATATCTCGAGATGTTCGTTTATATAAGCATCCAGTAAATAATATATAGGTCTGCTTCTCCTTCCGCCATATATATTGGACACCCGTGAATTCCTCCTTACTACAAAAATAAGAAATAAAGTAATATTTCAGTAGTGAAATAGTTGCTAACACGTGATATGCATTGATTTTGGAAATATGATTTTTTAGTATATAAAATGCATAACTTAATAACTTACTTTATAGATTAGTTTCATTTTTAAATATTTTGCTATAATATTTATAAAAAAATATTTTAAGTATTAATTATTTAACCAAATTTTAAACAATTATTTAGCACGTATTTTTAGTACTAACTAAATTTAATAAATCAAAATTATTTATATTAAATTTACATTTCATTAGATGAATCTACATTAGATTAATATATTTAGATAAAATAAAGTAATGAAACATTGCAAAGTAAATCTTATGCGGACTTCAGATTCTTGAAAGGGCAGATGTAGTCACTTTTCATTCTAAAAATAACGCTGATGAACTTAAAAAAAAAAAAAATGCTAAAACAACCACGTCTAAAAGCGGTCATATCATGACGTTTCAGCGAAGTCGACAAATTGCCAAGATGCAACGGCAAATATTTTGTGTCTTCGCAACGTTGTAAAGACGTCGTAAAAGTTACCACGTCTACTTTGCAACCTCTCGAACCAGTTTGCAAAGTCGTGTGCTACTTGGGCGCGAAGTGTAAAAGAAAATGAAGCAATAATTATAGGTAGTTAAATTCCAATTTAATAATTCTGCTGTGTGTGGAACAATACAAAACGAATATCAACACGCAGAACAATAGCGGCTTTTTCGCTGAGCACATAAGATGCATCACGCAATTATAAAGCTGATATCTTTCCCCTTCTGTAATAATACTGTACAGTTACTTTTTAATTAATCAAAAAGTCTATGTTAAGTTTTAAAATAAATATAAAAATGGACAACTAGTATGACTATTTCATGATGGAAGTTCGGCGATGTTACACCCGCTATAGTCAGCTAGATGCGTTTTCTCATATTCTCCTAACAAAACAAAACAAAACAAAAAAGAGGGAAAAAAGGAAAAAGAAAACATTGAGCTGGATGCATTTCCCCACATTCTAATAACTAAAAACGCAAAGAATAAAACCGAATACAACAGAAAAACGAAATTCCTAACGAAATAAACGAACACGCCTGTGTCCATTTAACTTAAAGAGCTGTGATTGCCAGTTTGTTTACACCGATAAATCTATCAAAACAAGAAGCACAGAACAGAAACTGATGCTCATACATGAAGGTCAAAAACCAATTGACTTGTTCGATGTGAATACCGTTTTTATTTAGCAACATCTATTGGCACTTAAAAATTCGTATAAATTGTTCCGTTTCCAAGTTACGGATACGCGACGCTGGGCTGTAGAGATTGGTCGGAGCTCTTCACGTATACGCAACGCTGGTCCTGAACGAATTAAACGGATTTTATATTTAGAAAGTGCTTGTAATGAGAAACCATTGAAAAAAATGGTATGTTGTGCCGTTTCTACCTGTAGTAATACATATCATGCTACGAAAGAAACTAACGTGGTATTTCATCGATTTCTGTTCAAAAACATTCAGTTAACGAAAGAATGGCTGCATGTATGTCGAAGAGCAGATATTGTGAATGCAAAGTGTGCTCGAATATGCAGCAATCACTTCAATGAATCTGATTACGAGGATGATATGAAAAATAGGTTGCTAGGATAACCGACAAAAAGGTAGTGAAGTCAACTGCTATTCCAACTGTTAGTATTCTTGACTTGGTTATTTATCAGAATACACCGAAGCAGCAAAGGCAACAAAAAAGTGCATTTGATAGAATTCAGAATTTAAGTCTCAAAAAGGCATGTCTAAAATTCCAAAATAGAAAGAATAATAGCTATTAGTAGTTCACTGAAAGTAATATTACGCAGCAATGTTGTAATTGTTTCATCCTCCAAAAATGTGAATGACTTAATCACAGAATTATCAGCTCATGAAAATAGGGTTTCTGGTTTACAGACTGAGAGAAAGCAGCAATTAAAAACTATCTCTCAGCAAAGATAAAGATTTTAAAAGACTTGAAACTAATATTATAAAAAGTTAAAAAAAAACTGAGGAAAGAAATTTAAAATTTAATCAAGAAAAGGAAAAACTAAGAACAGAAAAATAAAAACATATGTTCAAAACATATGTTTTTATTTAACAGAAAAATAAAAACATATATTCAAAGCATATTTACCAAAACTCAAATAAATGCATTAATGAAAAAAATCTAATGTATACACCACATGACTTCATTGTACGGAATGTTAAATTATACCCATTTTTCTTTCATTTCATTTAAACTTATTGGATTGAATTAAATCTACGTCGTCGATAGCGCATAAACCACAATAGAATAAATGCACTCTTTAAAATTCACTATATTTGTTTACATAGCGACATTCTGGCGCTTGTTTCGCTTAATAACGTTACATTTCATTCATTTTATAACTACTTGAAACCAAGATGATTACTGCGCGACTTTACTTGCTCCTCATTTCATTTAATAAGATTCAGCCTCCATATTATGACTGGGCTATTGCCAGGTGCCACGCTGCCGGTTCAATGAAGTGACGTCCGAAGGCGCATGACAGTAGTGAGCATTGGACGTGTAGACAATCTTAGGGGAGAAATCGGAAGCAATGTGAAAGGAAAAAAAGGACCAAAGCCAAGAGTGAATTAGACAGATGACTCAATACTGGACGAGAGTTGAAAAATAATCAGTGGTTATACAATTCGAGAGTATCAGTACTCTTATACCTGAGAACCTCTGTGAACGAGAGTAAAGGAGAATGTAATGTAACTGTGTAAATGGCGCATCGCAGCTGTCTTATGAATTAGTTAGAAATAAATGTTTGTGCCGTGAACTAGTCTGTTTGGTAGCGTCATGCACTTCACTGAACCCACACCGCAAGACACAACATATTGGCGACGAAGGTGCGTGAGAAGAAAATCGTTCCCGACTCGGCGCACTCGGTTACATGCGTAAGTAGTAGCAAAACCGAAACTTGGATTAGGGGATTCCCCGAAAACTGCAAAAGGTAGGAAAGTTATTTGATTTTCATTTTGAAAGGAATTGAGAATTAATAAATAAGTTAATTGAAGAATTAATAAAGCAGAATGAAGCTTTAATGGTCGCATTGCAAGAGAAATCGAAACATAAACAAGACAAAATTTCTGTTTCTTTTGATAAGTTCGATGAAACAGTAGAAAATTTTGATTCGTTCATTGAACGATTTGAGGCTTTTTTTGACATTCAAAATGTTCCAGAGGCAAAACGTGGGAAAGTTCTGATCTCAAGCTTGAATGCGAAATTGTATAATTTGTTGAAAAATTTACTCTCTCCGGATAATCCTTCAGATAAAAATTTTACTGAACTAAAAAAGGTTCTTAAGGATCATTTAAATCCTAAAGCTTTAATAATACCTAGTCGGCACATGTTTATTAATAGAACACAGCATGAGGGGGAATCAATTAGTAGTTATGTCACTGAATTACACTCGTTAGCGAATCCTTGTGAATATAAAGAGGATATGCTAAATACAATGTTAAGAGATGTTTTGGTTAGCGGTCTACGAGATCGTAATATCTTAGATCGATTATTTCAGGAAAATGATATCGATTTAGAGAAAACATTAAAGATAGCCTTGGCGATGGAAAAGGCGGTTAAGGGTGCAAATGAGATTATAGAAAATTCCATAGAACTGAAGGTACTTAAAACCAAGAAAAATGAGTCCAAACCGCGGAAACAAAACTTTGTTGCTAAGAGTAATAAAGGTAAAAATGAAACTTGTTCGCGTTGCTTAGGAGCAAATGACAGTAAAAACAACTGTAGATTTGCAACAAGTATGCCGCTTTTGTAAAAAATTAGACATATCGAAAGGGCGTGTTTGAATGTCTAGGAAAAACCGACAGGTTAAGCAAAAGAAAGTTGAAGCAAATGATGATTATGATTCGAAAAATGAGGTCCCCATCTATGGATTTAGCTCCAGAACGCACATGTTAAGAGAGGAAGAGCCGAAAAGACCACCAATAATGGTTCAAGTTAAAATTGAAAACAAAATTGTTAGCATGGAACTTGATACTGGGGGAACAGTTTCGGTAATGTCTATAAATAAATTTAGAAAAATTTCAAATAAAAAGGTTCAACCTACAAATTTAGTTTTTAAAACTTAGAGGGATGATAAGGTGGTATGTTCATGTTAAAGTTGAATACCAAGGTCAAAAATTAGTTTTAAATTTATACATTGTGAAGGAAAATTTGGACACAATCTTCGGCCGAGAATGGCTGTATAAAATCAATCTCGATTGGAATGCCATCAAAACATTGAAAACTTCTAGTGAATTGAATTAAAAAAATTGCTTGAGGAGCATAAGGAAATTTTTGACGGTAAATTAGGTGAAATTAACAATCACGAAGTAAAACTAAATTCGAAACCTAATATTCAGCCAATATTTTGTAGGTCACGATCGGTACCTTTCGCATTAAAAAATAGAGGTGAATCAGAAATTGATCGCCTTGAGAAAGAAGGTATCATTGAGAGGGTTGAGACTTCAGAATAGGCAACACCAGTTGTGCCAATTGTTAAATCTGATGGTTCCATTAGGCTTTGTGCTGATTATTCTGTGACTGAATCTTAATTTGGAAGTTCCACAGCACCCATTACCAAAACTCGAACAAATATTTTCATGCCTTAATGGAGGTAAAAATTTCTCGAAACTTGATTTCAGTCATGCTTATCTACAAATGAAGGTGAGCCAGCAATTATTAACAATAAATATGCATAAGGGGTTGTATATTTGTAAACGCTTAATGTATGGATTAAATGCTGCCCCAGCTATTTGGCAGCGCTATGTTGGGGATTATTTCAGGGGATCGAAGGAATTAAAATATTTATGGATGATGCTCGAGTGACAGGACCAGATGATCAGTCTCATTTAAAAGCATTGGAATTATTTTTCAAAAAATGCAAGGAGCACGGCCTAAAATTAAGCTTAACTAAAAGTAAATGTTTTCAAAATGAGATTAAATTTTTAGGGCATAAAATTGATGCCGATGGATTGCATAAAACGGATGAAAAGATTTCGGCAATTGCTAATGCCTCTACGCCGAAAAGCGTCCAAGACGTCAAAAGCTTTTTGGGATTACTGAACTTTTATGCCAAATTTTGCCCTAATTTGGCACATCCCTTAAATAATTTAACAACAACAAAAAAAAAAAAAAAAAGTGTTAAATGGAGTTGGTCAAAAAACTGCCAAATCGCTTTTGAAAAAATTAAAAAGGAAATTTGTTCAGACAGAGTTTTAATGCATTACGATCCCACACTACCGTTAATGCTAGCTACTGATGCATCTCCGGTAGGTCTTGGGGCAGTGCTCTCGCATATTTTGTCTGATGGAACAGAAAGACCTATAGCATTCGCATCGAGGACATTGACTAACGCAAAGCAGAAAAACGCCCAAATCGATAAAGAAGCACTTTCAATTGTTTGGGCTGTCAAAAAGTTTTATCTATTTCTAAAGGGGAGACGATTTTCTCTGGTGACAGATCATAAACCTTTAGTGGCTATTTTCAAATCGAAAAGAGGACTTCCTATCCTTACAGCCACCCGACTTTTACATTATGCACTGATATTGCAGGCATATCAGTTTAATATTGTGTATCGAAATACCAAGGAACACGGTAATGCTGACGGCCTGTTGCGTTTGCCTCTTAAAGTCCGAAGATTTAAGCATTAAGGATGTTGAAATATTCCAACTCTCCTAAATTGAAACTCTTCCGGTAACAGCTAGGGAGATAGCTCGGGAAACGCGAGCTGATGAAGAATTAAATCCTCTTTATATGAAATTAAAATCTGGAGAAAGTTTGGAAGGTAGGGAAGCAGAGTACACCTTACAAGATGACTGTATAATGAGTGGTCAGAGAGTAGTTATTCCGAAAAAACTCCGAGTTAAAATTCTCGAAGAGTTACACCAAGGACATTTAGGAATCGTTAAAATGAAGGCAATCGCCAGATCCTACGTCTTTTGAAAGGGAATTAATTGATCATGATATTGAAGAAGTTTCTAGAAACTATGTCGATTGTATTAAGTTCAAATCAGATCCAGTAAAGGCAAGGATCCATCACTGGGAATATCCAAGTGCGCCTTGGGAACGCATTCACGTAGATTTTGCAGGCCCTATTTTTGAACAAATGTTCTTGATTATCATTGACGCAATGCTAAATGGCTAGAAGTGTATACCTTAATATCAGCAAATTCCTTTCAGACAATTGAATGTTTGAGAGACTGTTTTGCAAGATACGGACTGCCTTTAGTAGTAGTGAGTGACAATGGTCCTCAGTTCACATCGGAGAAATTTGAAACTTTTATAAGGAATAATGGAATTAAACACAACGTGTGCTCCATTTAAACCAGCAAGTAATGGGCAAGCAGGGAGGTAAGTTTACACCGTTAAACAAGCATTGCGTGCAATGCAAGGTTATCCAGGAAATATTAAGCAAAAAACTTGCCATATTTTTCATGAATTATAGAAAGGCACCGAACTTGACAATCTTGTTAAGTCCAGCAATGTTATTCTTAAAAAGAGAAATTAGAAATCGAATTGATTTAGTTGTTCCAAATCTTAGACGAAGAGTGGAAGAACGCATCCGAAGGAATACTTATGATTTCAAAGACAAAAATTTTGAGATCGGAGAAAAGGTTGCCATTCGGGATTATATATCGGCAAATTCCCGATGGAAAATTAGCAGAGTGACAAATAAGGATGGAGCCCTGCATTATACCATTAACGTTCAAGGAACTTTACTGCGCCGGTACTTCGATCAGATCAGATCGGTAAGGAGCGAGGTTCCGTCTGCACCGGTAATATATGAACCACGTATGGCTGCTACTTCAGATGGCAATGTGACGTTACAGCTACTAGCACCCCCCCCCGCGGGCACAGGTGCTGAATTATAACTTCCTGTTTGGTTCGCGGACGGAATGGACCATACCTCCAAAAAGCAGGACTGCAGAAAAAAACCCCTGGGAGTTTCCGGACACAAGGAACTAATTATGTTTCTCTTCGCAGATAACAAAACGAGTGAAATCTTTGTGTAAGAGTTCTTCATGTAATTTTGAGGTGACAGAACGCATCTTTTACGTTCTAAACCACGCCAGTGGCTTCTGTGGAACAATAGTTTTTTTATGCTGTAACTACAGTAAAAAGAACGCTTTTTTGCGTCCAATCTGCGTTAGCGGATATTGTATGATTTAGGGCTGTAATGACCAGTTTATTTTTATGTTTTAATCAAGAAATCTATTTTAGTTTATCAAATAAATAATTTAAAAGACAACCTGTTTTTCTTTCACCCGACACGGGTGTCCTGACGTTACAGCAACGTGAAGCCACAGGCTCCGGACAAGGACATCGAACAAAGAAGTGAAGCTGTGCAAACTTCAGCCGGACTTAAAACATCGTCAGTTCCAAGGAAAACTGAGCCAGTCATTCCAGTGAATCCTGATAAAGAGTTGCAGCAACTTCAGCCAGGACTTAGACGATCTTCGAGCATCCGCAAAGCTCCTCAGAGATTAAATCTCTAAATAAGTGGGGAGGGATGTAGCATCTGATTTCGAGAGTATCAGTACTCTTATACCTGAGAACCTTTGTGAACGAGAGCAGAGGAGAATGTAATGTAACTGCATAAATGGCGCATTGCTGCTGTCTTATGAGTTAGTTAGAAATAAATGTTTGGGACGTGAAATAGTCTGTATGCACTTCACTGAACCCATACCACAAGATACAACACAATGGTTATACAATGATCAAGAACAATACAATAGAAAATATGGGAGAATGAAGACGCAATATACAAAATTTTACAACTCAGAATCCACAAAATTTGTATTATCTGAAGAATTATCTAAACGTTACTATATGTTCTATTCATATACTTTAATAAATCTTAAACAATGTATAAAAGAAATTTTAAAAAAAAGAAAAAAAAGAAAGAAAGAAACCGTTTTTCACAGAGAATTCAGTATTTCTCATTCAATTAATTCAATTCTCATTTCGCGACAAAATAAAAATACATAAAACCTCAAAATATTAAAAATTACAGAGTAAATTTTTAACACTTATTTCTTCGAATATATTCCAGAATGGATTAACCATGATTTAATTCGCAATAATAAGAAGACGTTATCTTTGTTGTTGCGAAGCTAAGTTTCTTTAGACTAGCAACAAATCCACTATTCTGCTAAGTTTCAAATGTAAACAAACATGGCTGCTACGGTAAAAATAATTAGGCTTCGACAACACTTAAACAACTTTTAAATTGTTGATAATTCTACAAATATTGCATGCAGATTTACTAAACGCATAAAAACCCTAACCGGAAGATAAAAACAACATAATTCAATCATTTCTAAAGGAAAAAATGCACAATTTACAAACATATAAGAATAAAGAAACTGAGATCACTGAGCCGAGTAACAGAGTGGATATCTATATATATATATTTACATATATTTAATATAATTGTGGTGCGGCCGATTGCAACTAAAATACGAGGTGCACATTTACACGTTATAGCAGTCCTAAACACAAAATTTCAACGTTTTGAGGCTGCTCGTTTTTGAGTTATGCCAGATACATACATACATACATACGTACGTTCGTACGTACGTACGTACAGACGCCACGAAAAGTTCTCTTCGGAATTCATTTAAAATTAGTTTTATCATTTTTTGGGGAAAAAAGAGTTCTTTATTCTATCCTTACGTACAGGTATCACGCAAAAACACACTAAATTGCATTCCATAACGGTTAAAATGGATAATTTCGTTGAAATATGATAGCCGAAATTTTTTGCGATTACAATCCTTCCTTTTTACTTCCTAGAAGGAAGTAAAAAATGGAAGAGGTGAAATTTATTTCGTTTTATATCTTATAAATTCTATTATTAGCATTAATTAATTTTTAATCATATGAGATAGATTAGCATACATTTCAAAACGTACTTGCATATTTTTATTTAACATTTCTATAATTCAAATTACTTTGTGACTAAATGATATTTAGTCATAGGCTTCATAAGATCAGCTGCTGTAGTGGTACATCCAGGACCTTCATGGTGTCCCACTTTTTCCACCTGGTAACGATCTTTGCCTTTCCTCGCTGTCACACGATATGGGCCGAAGAACTTTGGCCTTAACTTTAGTCCACCTCCATACTGCGTTCTTTGTATGGCAACTAAGTCGTTCACATTGTATACTTGTGCCTCTTTTCTCTTCTTGTTGTATGTTTTTCTATTCTCTTCCTGAATTTTTAGAATGTTTTTTATTGCTTCTCTCTCATATCTTCTCGATCTTTCATCATAATATTTCTTTCTTCTTCTTCAAGAATTTCCATAATCTTTAAGTCCTCTCGATTTCTCATTTGGACACCAGTGAGAAGCTCAAATGGAGAACTCTTGGTGCTTCTGCTCTTATTACTGTTCAAAATCCGTTGTACATCTCCAACATATTTGTACCACTTGATTGGATCACCTATGGATAATTTGGATAGGACTGGAATCAGAGTGAGATGAATCCTTTCAACTTGTCCATTTCCTCTAGGAACGCCTGTAGTTGTAAATATGTGTTGGATCTTCTCTTGACTACAGTAATCTTCAAAGTCTTTAGAGGTAAACGCCGTACCTTTGTCACTTATAATTCTAAAAGGATTACTGAAAGTTGATTGTTGCAGTTTCAGCTTCTGCAATGCTTCTTGAGCTGATGTAGACTTTACTGGATAGAGCCACACGAACTTTGTGAATGCATCAACCACGGTTAAGATGTGATTGTAGTTCTTATTTGTCGACGGTAATGGTCCTATAAAATCGATATGAAAAGTGCTCAAAGGGATACTATCTTTTGGTATGGGATTCAGCAATCCTTCGCTCTTACTTCGTTTTCTGTCGCACAAAATACATTCTACACAATTTGAAATAACTTGTTCAATTCGTTTTCTAAGGTTAGGAATAAAAAATTCGGTTTTCAGCAGATCTTCTGTTTTAGACACTGCGAAATGTCCCTTGTTGTGGATACTAATTATGATTTCTAGCTCTAATGCTTCGGGTACCACAAGTAACTCACGACCACTGCCGAACTTGTATAATACTCCATTTTTCACTAGAAAATCTTTCTTTAGTCCTTGTTCGACTAAGGATTTTAGCAACTGGAGACGCTCATCACTCCTTTGCGCAGCTGCAATTTTGGCTGTAACTTCTCCCTGAGAACAAGTAACCATCATAACAGCGTTTCTACTTAATGAATCCACATGCTTCATTTGTTGCCCAGATCTGTGAACAATTTCATAGTCAAATTCTTCTAGAAGTAACGCCCATCTCGCCACTTTAGGAGTTAGATCTTTCTTAAACATGGTCTTCTGGAAAGCATCGCAATCCGTAACTATCCTGACCTTAGATCCTAAAAGATAATTCCTGAATTTCTTTAGAGCTTCTACTATAGCTAAAACTTCAAGCTCATAACTAGATAGCTTCTCTTGTTGGAGACTCGTTTTTTTACTCATGAAGTAAATGGGGTGTAACTGCCCATCATCTGACTTTTGTAGCAATACAGCGCCGAAACCATGACTGCTTGCGTCTGTATGCAATTCTAATGGTGCTCCTTGTTTAAAAATATGAAGAACCGGACTTGTGGATAAAAGTTCTTTCAATTTATTAAATGCATCTTTTTGCTCAGGCCCAAATGTGAATTATGCTCCGTTATGAAGAAGATCACTTAGTGGTTTCGCTATTTTTGAATAGTTGGCAATAAATTTCCTAAAATACCCAGTAAGGCCCAAGAAACTTTGAATCTGCTTAAGGTTTTTTGGGTTCCGGGAAATTTTGAACAGCCCTGGTTTTTTCAGTAGAGGGGCGAATTGTATCCTCAATAACATACCCGAGAAATTCTATTTTTTTTTTCAAAAATTGGCATTTCTTAAAATTAATCTCCAAACCATATCCTTTGGCTACTTCTAAAACGCGTTTCAACTTTTCTAAACCTTCTTTCTCGTTTCGCGCTGGAATAATAAAATCGTCCATGTAAGTAAACACAGTGTCATCCCGAATTAAGTCTCTAAACACATTAAAAAAGAATCTTTGGAATACACTAGGGGACGTGCACAAACCAAAAGGTGCTTTTAGAAATTCATACAAGCCTGCATGAGTAATAAATGCCAAACATTTAGTACAGTTTTCCTCCACTGGAACATGAAAAAACCAATTTTTTAAGTCTAATGTCGTAAAAACCTTTGCTTCACCCAAACGATCTAAAACCTCTTCTACTTGTGCCATAGGAAAAGAATCCTTAACTATTTTTTTATTTAATTGCCTGAAGTCAACACAGATTCCTGTCTTGCCCGATTTTTTCCTACACAAAACAATTGGCGAAGCATATTCTGAACACGACGGCCTTATAATCCCATTTTTTAACCATTCATCTATTTGATTATCAACAATTTCTTGGCCAGCAAAAGGAATTCTCCTCGAACGCTGAGAAACTGGAATATCATCTTTTAATATTACTTTCATTTTTAAATCTGTACTGCGCGGCTCTTCTGACGGTTTATACTCATTAATAAGAGTGGAAACAGTATTGCGTAATCCTTCATCTTTAATATGCCATAAATCTGTTTCGCTGTCTCCCTCAATGGCTGCAGAAATAAAAGACAAAAAATTCCTTTCCGAAGAGATGGAATCATTTTCATATTGCGTAATCATCACCTGGTCACAACAGATCATTTTTAGACAGAAAGGGGGGGGAATACAGTCTGTTATCAAGTCATCAACCATCGCTGCTTCTATCTCTTTTTGTTTTTTGCTTTCGCATAAAGAAAAAATAAACTTAGCCGTTTCCGCTTTAACCACGTGACCAAACGAACTTTTGAGCTCCATACAACCATTTGATAATTTATTCGGAAAAAGGGATTTCTTTACAACTATCAATTCATTTCCAGAATCTATTAAACAATTTACTTTCTTACCATGAATCAACAGTTCCATAAATTCTAACTTATTCCAAGCTGCATTATTTGATCCAATCTCTAACCCAGATACCTTTTTTGGAGACAAATTCTCCTCCTTTTCTAACCGTTTGGGACAATTTCTCGCAAAGTGAAATAATTCCCCTTTACTCCCACAAACATAGCAAATACGTTCTGGTTTACTACTTTTCTGATTTACAAGCTTTCCTGAATCCTTGAAATTGCTCTGAGCTTTTCTAAGATTGTTTTTGGAAAAATTAAGCTTTTTATTTTCTGGTGTTTCGATTTGTGTGTTACTGGTATCAACTAAAGATTTACCTCTGGATGAATAAAATAAATCACATTCTCTTCCCAATTGATTAGGTGGGAACCAACTTTGACCCTCCCGAACACTAATATGTTCCTTTGTTTTAGAATTCAGAGTTTTATACAACTTATCAGATACAATAAGATCACACAATTTCTTAAAGTCATCTACCTCTCTTAACTTGCAATAATAATTGAAAGTTACACTGAGTCGAGACGCGAATTGAACATGTGATTCAGATGAATGTCTCTGCGCATTTTTAAAATTGTTCAAACATTCACGCGGTGTCGGCTGAAATTCTTTCAAGATTAGAGTTTTAAATTATCATAATCCGCGATTTCTTGTTCAGAAACATACGTTAGAACATTATTACATTTATCACCTAATATATTAATCAACACTTCTGATTTTAACTCCTGGTACACTTTTAGTAGTAAAAGCTTTCTCAAGTGACTGAAAAAACGAATGCAGAGCTTCCGGTTTCTGGGGTACAGCTATAGTTAGTGTTTTGACGCTTTTAATGATATCTTCAACACTAGTCTGCGCGTTTCTTCTATCACTCGATAATGATTGTGATTTTAAACTTTCTAGCTCAATCTGCTTCTCAATCTGAGCTAATTTAAGACGTTCGATCTCTAACAGATACTGTTCATTACTTGTTTTAGGTGTCCGATCCTTTGCGATCGATTTGACAACGCCACGAACAAATACAACGTTCGTTTTGAAAATATCAGAATTTTCGATAATTTTTCTAATTTCACCTTTTTTAGCATTTTCTGGAACAGTCTGTCCAATTTGTTCCGCAATTACTATTAAATCACTTTTCTTTAAATTATTTAGGAAACTCATTTTAAAAACGAAACAAAAGTATCACTATCTTCAAGAAAGAAATAAAGCAAAGTTTTCACAGTACCTTCTCTGAAGTATCCAAGTATGAAGTATCCAAATATTCCGGTCGAGCCCCCAGATTTTCTGTAGTGGGGGAGTGGAAGATGTTAAATAACAATTCCAACGTTGTTTTCCACACCACAGAACATTTAATAAAGAGAATCAGAAGAAGGTATAAATTAGATTAAATACAAGTGGTGTTTGATATAAACAGGATTCTGTATAGCCTTTGCCAGTCTTATCACTTAACCGATTAGTGCCTACTCGCACTTGCTGATGTATTATACAGTCAATTTACCACCTTCGCGTGGAAAACTACAGTTCCTTATTCTACACCTTCACTTGTAGACAGACATCTCACCACCTTCGCGTGGGATAGCAGAAGAAAGTCTCTTTGTCTATGTCATACTCATCTTTCACCTCGCTGCTGGCGCATCGGTGAGGCCCTCTGGTGGTTGTGTCGTCGCACTTACAGATACTATATATATATATATATATATATATGTTGTATGAACTTAAATCCATTTAGTGCGAATACAAGTTATTATTACTTGCGCAATTGCTGCAAAGTTAGTTAATAATAATTTATTTCCTAAACAGTATTAATTAATTGAATATATTATCTCCTAAGTTTAATTAAAGTAGTTTTTAAGTTTAATTAAAGTAGTTTAGTCCTAAGTTTAATTAAACAATTAATTAATACTGTTTAGGAAATAAATTATATATATATATACTTGCTTTTAATAGCCCGCACTATATTTAGCGAGACGCGACCATTTATTTAGGACTGTTCAGTGTAATTACGTCAATTCTTAGTTATTCTTATTAAGACAATTCATAGTGAATTTTATTCAGATTAAAAGAAACAATCTGCGCGCTGAGGAGGAGAAAAGCGGAATATAGAAAACGAGCCAAAGATAAAGCCAAACAGAGAAAGCAAATTTCAGCTAAGATAAAAAAATAACTTTACGGAAGAAGTAAACCGTGAAACCCTGCCGCAATTCCGATTATGCTGAGATTCCTAGAGGGTATAAATATTTCTTGCAATTTTCACGACCAAACATGACTGCATATACCGTATTTATTCGAATCTAATGCGCCATCGAATCTAATGCGCATCCCCATTTTAAATAATAAAAAAATTGTTTGTCGGCGAATGTAATGCGCATCAATGATATGAGGAATTTATTGAATCTTATTTTATGCAACATTGGATTTGTATATAAACTATCAATTAATGGTATGATAATTTTATTTAAATTTAGATACCATATTTTATACAACAATGGATTTATACATAAAGTAGCAGAACATAGAATTAACCTATTAGTGGGCTAGTGTCATGTGAAACAATCATTGTTAATTAGCACTACCGTATATACGGTACCTATCGTAAAATATGAACATGAAATAAATCGTAACATTTTTATCTAGCTAACAGTTTCTACAATCAGTGATTAATAGTAAACGTCTTTATTCACTAATGTTTTCATCACTGGAATCCTCGCAGCTCTCTTCGTCAGAAGCAGATTCATTTCTTCTTTCCTCATCGTCGTCATCATCATCCTCGGCTTTCCAGAGCACGTCATCGTCACTGCCATTCAATGAATTTGAAATGCAGCATTTCTTGAAAGATTTCACAATCATTGGTGCTTCGATGCTTTTCCAGGCAGCAGAAACCCAGTGTGCAACAATGTGCGGTACAGCACGCTTAATTTTTCCTGTCGGGGTCAACACACGGTTTGGCTCACAAAACCATTTTTCGTACTCCGCCTGAACGTACCCCTTAAAAGGTTTATTTATACTAACGTCCAGGGGTTGTAATACAGACGTCATCCCTCCAGGAATGATAACAAGATCACTGCCTAGGCTGTGCATCGTCTTTTTTACGTCGTCGGTGGGATGACCACGAAATGCGTCCAAACAAAGCATTGATGGTGGATTAGAGACCCACCGGGACGGCGTTTCCGTACATTTCGGATCCAATCAAGCATTAATGATTCCGTCATCCACCCCTTTTCTTGGTTTCGAATCAGGACATCATCTGGGAACAGCTTTTCATTCTTAGGGGTTTTAGGACATGTTTTCCGTTTGAAGATTAAGAAAGGGGGAAGTTTGCACCCGTCTGCTGTTATTGCCAGCATCACTGTTACGCGTTGTTTTTCACATCCCGAAGTTTTGATGATAACTTCCTTAGTCCCCTTCTCCGTAATGGTGTAGTTACGAGGCATATCAAACCAAATTGCCGTCTCATCAGCGTTGCCAATTTGCCCCATTGAAAAATTCTTTTCCTTCCGAAGTGTGATGACATACCGCTGAAATGTTAGTAGTTTTCCCTCAAAATCTGCAGGAAGCTTTTGGCATATTGTTGTACGGCGTCTTAGAGATAAACCCATCCGCTTCATAAACCGATCCACCCATCCACGGCTAGCCTTAAACTCTTGTTTCGGTATTCCAAGAACTTCAGCTTCCTCTTTTGCTTTATTTCTTATGGTGTCACTAGTCACAGGTTGTCCATTCTTTCTCCTTTCACGTACAAATTCCAAAACCTTTTCTTCAATTTTAGGGTGTCTTCCTTTGCGAGGGCCAGTGAATTTCTTTCTACTAGCTTTAGTTGCGAACAGTGCCAATTTCTGTTGCCGCCACAAGCGAACATTGCTCTCAGCTACGTTGAACTCTCTCCCTGCCTTTCTATTGCCATTTTTTTCAGCATAAAGAATTACTTTACGTTTGAAAGTAGCGTCATATGACATTCTTCTCTGTTTGCCCTCCATTTCGTGACTACGTACTCTGCAGTTTGTATCCTCTATGCAATAATGTGTCAACGATAAATGTAACGGTAAATGCAGTCAAGAAATTTGGTTGACGTCATCGGCGAACTTTGCACTCGAATCTAATGCGCACTCCAATTTTGAATACTACATTTGGCCAAAAACGATGCGCATTAGATTCGCGTAAATACGGTATCATTCCAAAACAATCTACAAGTCAGCATTTGAAAGAACAACCTTCTTCATCGACATCAAACGAATAGCTGGAGGACATGAAACCATGATCCTAGAAATCTCCTCATTTAGATGGGGTCGAGCAGCAGGAAGACGAAAAACTAAAAATTTTCCATTTGTTGGACCCATGCAGTTGGCTGGTCATAGAAAAAATGAAAGATCACCAACAATCATTCTTAAGCAGTCAATCAGTATTATTAGCCAGTAAACATTCAGAAAACGTATACCCCGGTCCTACTGAACGTGATGGCAGACATTTGACATGTAATACAGAACATTAGTAAATAATGAAAAGCTTAGAAGATCTTGGTTTACATATTCTAAAAACGAGAATAGAATTTTTTGTGCACCCTGCAAGATTTATCAGAAACATGGTGCTGCTGCTACACCATACTACAAGATTCATTAATTAGAAAAAAAGTTTTAGCAAAATTAATTGAGCACGAAGCGTTTGGAATCCACAGAGGTGCATCATTAAGTAGAAAATTCGAGTATAACAAATGAAATCGTGCCAAGGCATCGATCAAGACATTGAGCGACTCATTTATACAAAAAAAGAAAAATGGAGTGAAATTCTATATAGTCATGGATGCGGTTCTGTATCTTTCAACAAACTGTCGTTGTTTTTTTTTGGGGGGTCTGATGATATCCCAAGGAGCCTGTTCATAAAGTGTCCTCGACCTAGCGAAGGAAATTTTCTGAATTTAATTTCTCCGCTTGCCAAACATAATTCAACTCTTAAGTACCAGTCAAAGCACCAAACAAAGGTAAAGGAATCATATTTATTAAAGGTAATTAAAAATGAAGTTATTAACTTAAATGCAAAACAGTCTGAAGTAGCATTTTAAACGATATTAAAGAAGCCAAATACTACACAATAATGCTCAGTTGCACTCCATATGTGTCTCATACAGAAAAAAAATTGAACCATGTGATTCAATACGAAAAAACGTGTGGTGATGTATGTGAGATAAAGGAAAATTTAATTGATTTCATAGAAATTGGTGGAAAGATAGGAGAATGTATTTCTCAATGCATTGTAGAAAATTAGCGTTTAATTGACACTTGATGGTTTAGTTATTGGACAATATCGGTGTCAGTCCTACGACAACGGGTCTAATACGGCTGGCATTTCTAAAACAGTACAAGCTAGGATTACAGAAATGAATAAACTGGAGGAATTTGGGCCATGTTTGGCCCACTCCTCGTATCTTGTCGGTGTGCATTTTGCTTCTTCGTGCCCGGAAGCAGTTAATTTGATTGGAATTACTCAGAAAATACTTCGCTTTTTTGTCGGATGCACTACTCGATGGTATATTACGAAAAAATATAAAAATACAACTTAAAAGGAAGCAGCCAGACAAGATGGTCGGCAAAATATGTCGCTGTGAAAGTCCTTCAATGAATTTACCGGAAATATTAAAATATTTAAAAGAAATTAAAGATATTTCTCTTGATGCGGAATCAAAGCATGAGGTAGGCCATCTGGTACACGCTGTGAAAAATTTTTGAATTTACTATCAACCTGAAAATTTCAGCTAATATTTTTCCAGAATTCAATCGAGTAAATATAGAAATTTAAAAAAAAAATTACTCTTCCGCATTCTGTGTAGTTAACGAAAGAACTAACCAAAACTGAGGAATTATGAAAAAATGAGAGAAAAATCCTATGGAATATTGGATACAAAAGTTTAAAACAGTAGCCGAAAAAATTGCAGTTGAGTCTATTCTGACAAAGAAAAAATTGCAAAGCACAAAAAGCAATCTGATGAACAGTTTGAGAACGAATGACGAACATTTCAACCTGTTCAGATAGAAGTTTCAGCAAATTAAAACGTGTAACAGACCTATTTAAGTGTAATTGAACTATTTTATTCACGCCATGAACTCATGAACTGTAACCGAACTATTTTATTTAAAACGCCATCTCGTGGCGATATGAAAAAACGTCAGTCGACCTCCAACCGCCATGATGATAGTTTACTATGTTATGTTATTCAAATGTTTGATGTTCCATTTGGTATATGTTTCATTTTTATGTATATTTCTTTTGTTTGTAACCGTTCCTGTGTGCTCTGTTAATAAATCCTTTTAAAGCTAGCCGGAATTAGTGTCTATTGAGGAACGGCTACATCACATTGGCGCCCAACTAAATTTGAATCCAAAATGGCGCAACAAAATGTTTAGAATTTCTGTTTGGCTTTAACAAGCTCTTACTCCCGAATTTAACTTTTAGTTGCTGGAGATCGGCTCAGTTTCTTTTCAGGTGTGGACTACTGGTCAAATATTCTGGAAACCAATTCAGGAATTAAAACTGTCATACCGTGCTGCTAGCACATCGAATCATCAACTGGACAATTTCAACGGAAAAGATAAGTTTCGTTTACAATATCGTTTAATCTGAGTTTAAAGTTCTTTTAAACTGATTATTTATTATAAGCTGCTTCTTAAAGCAAATGTAAATTCTTTGCTGAAATCTGATTTATTAATATTACATAAGAGTATTAAACGAAAGCAAACGGCTTTCTGTTAACCAAACGTTATTTCTTGAATTGTGATTTGTTATTTTAAAATGTTAATGCGCATAGTAAATTAATTTGTGAATAATATTGTTTCACTGAATACATGTTTTGATGTTAAAATTTGAATATATTCATGGACGTTGTTCATTAGAATTTATTAGTTTTGATTCTGACATACAGCAGCAGATGTTTTCCCCCCGCGGAAATGTTTAGACTAGCGATGATTTATGATGTGTTTACGTCAAATCTTTTATTATTTTTATTTCCTTTGAGTGCTGTCGTTCCTTATTAAATGTTTTAATGTACATAAAATAAAATATTGTACTTGTTTATTTATCTTTCGACGAACATTTTGAGAAAATTATTATAGTATAATACTTTAAGAAAATACGATTGTTTTCCTTTAATGAATGCATGTCTTAAAAAATATTTCTTGAAGCGAAAGAAAATAATTATGAATAAAATCGAATGACTATTTAAATAAAGTAAAAGAGTTACTGTGTGTTGCTTAATCAGCTTAATATTTTGTTAAGATTAAGATTTCGAAGAATTCAGCTTAAATATAAAAGCTTATGGTGAGATATTTATGTATGTTTTGCTAAGTAGTAAACAATTTTTGAGCAATTTATTATATGTTATTTTCTTGATACAAGTTGAATTTATGAGGGCATTTTATGATATTTTTACGACTTCGAAATAATAAACTTTGTATCATGCTGTTTAATAGAGGTATATACATTTTACTTAAAGGTATAATTATTAATTCTAAAATACTGTATTGTGAATAAAATCGAAATAACAACAAATTCAACTTCATCTTTTCCCTCCCCCCTGACCTCTCATATAATTATGGCTTACCTTGCCAAAGCACGAAAAGAGGATTTAAAAACTCTCGCTGCAGAACTGGGTTTCACTGTAAACGACACTATGCGAGTAATAGATCTTAAAGATCTTATTGTCAATTCTGACACTTATGATGAGGCTTTTACCAGGAATCTTCTGGAAACTTTAATCGAAACTAGACAACAAAAACAACGTGAAAGCAACGATCTGGAGACACGTCAAAGAAAAGAACAAGAACTTTTATTAGAATTGGAACGTTTAAAATTAAACCTGGCAGCTGCTCGCTCAAACCCTAACTATGTCGCCTTTGCTTCAAATGCAGCTATTGGAACAAATATTCAACACCTAATCCCTAAATTTACAGGAACTTCTGACATTGCAACCTACCTGCAAATTTTTGAAAGACAATGTGAGAAAGTTAATATAAAACAAATAGATTACATCACTCATCTCCTACCTCTTCTGCCTATAGACATTTCGCAAATTATTTTAAGAGAACCAAAAGACAAATTAGAAGATTATTCTTACATCAAGAAGATTCTGCTACAAAGATTCAAATTAAATGCTGAATCATTTCGAATTAAACTTACTACACACCAAAAACACCCAGGGTCCATATGGAAAGATTTTGCTTACGAATTAAACAATTATCTCGAAGAGTGGCTTCATAGTCTCGATGTTACAGACTTTGAATCACTCAAAGACTTGGTCCTGACGGATCAGCTTAAAAGAAGAGTCAGTAGTGACGTTAAGGAGCATTTTATTGATACTTGGGGGAAAATAAAGAGTTCATCTGAATTAGTACAGAAATTGGATGATTATGAAGCTGTACGTGTTAAAAATACGAACTATAAAACTCAACTTCCTGGCAGGCGGAACTATTCTTACAAACCGACTAATCCATCCAAACACAAAGTAGAAAATCGAACAAGTGACATACAGGGAACTCATAAAACCTTTTCAAATCGTGTTCAGCAACAAACAGAGGAAAAGCGACCTCCTTTAACATGCTATGGGTGCGGAAAAACTGGTTTTATCAAGTCTAAATGTCCAGACTGTAACCCCCCAAAGACTTCAAATTCATCAAATTTTGGCACTATCCAAATCCGATCCTGTTTATCTTCCACTCGGACTGCTGTATTTCCAATTAGTATTGGTGGTGTTTCCGGTACAGCTTTCGCCGACACTGGTGCTAGTCACTCAATTGCAAGTGAATCCCTCTATCATATTCTGCAGAAACAAGATGCAGTATTTGAAAAGACAACACTAGAGGTGTCTTTCGCTGATGGTTTGGTATCTGAAAAAGAGGTACTTCGCACCGAACAAATCATTCTTCTCGAAGGCAGAGAGTTCAAAACTCCGCTCCTTGTGTTGCCTGATGCCAAGAATAACTCGACTTTGTTAGGAACTGACTTTCTTCAAAAAGCTAAAATTGTTTTAAATCTTGCTGAAAATAAGTGGAACTTTTCTGATGAACCTCGAAGAAAATATAGCTTCGTGAAACCTCATCAATCCCAAGTACTGGAAGAAACCCCAGTTGTTGTAAACAACTGCCAACTACGAGAAAACGAAGGACAACAATTAACTACAGCCCAACGGTTTGCAACTGATGCATTGCTTAACAAATATCACACTGTCTTCAAAGTAGGGGGAGAAACCACTAATCAAAAGCCATCTGGCTTACTTCAAATTCCAGTCTATGCTCAACGTTTTGAAACCTTGTCAATTGATCTTTTCGGTCCCCTTCCTGAAACACCGTCTGGTGAAAAATGGATTTTTATTGTGCAGGACTGTGCTACGAAGTGGACAGAACTATTTGCTTTAAAGGAAGCCACGGCCAGAGAATGTGCCACTATTATTTTGGAGGAAGTCGCCCTTCGATTTGGGTTACCCAGGAAAATAATAAGTGATAATGGTACCCAGTTTACTAGTGCTATTATGCAACAACTATGCTATATCTTGAACATTGATCAAAGTCTTACTCCTGTCTATCACCCACAATCTAACCCAGTTGAAAGGAAGAATAGAGATCTGAAACCACGTTTAGCAATACTTGTTGGTAACGACCATCAGTCATGGAAGGATAAACTGCCATTAATAAGGTTTGCTTTGAATACAGCCAAATGTGATTCAACTGGACATTCTGCTTCTTTTCTTCAATTTGCACGAGAGTTACGAACCTTAGATGATGTAAAGCATGATATAAAAGCCGTAATTGAGAACGATAATTTTGTTCCTGAAATTACTCCATATTTGAAACGTTTTGCAAGAAATGTACAACAGGTACGAGAAAGAGTCGAAATGCATCAAGATAAGCAGAAACGATATGCTGACAAAAAACGAAGAGAAACACCGAAAATCGTTCCTGGAGATAAAGTTTGGGTCACCCTCCACCCAATCAGCAAAGGTCCACTGAAGAAAACTGCTAAATTCCTGCCCAAGAGAGATGGTCCTTATGTGATAGTAACTACAAGATCTCCAACCACTTATGATATTGCCCGATCCTCATGAACCAGACAAAATTCTCGGCAAGTATCATGTTTCAGCCTTGAAACCATATCAAGATCGAAATAAGCAAAACTCAGCTCGTGTAATTCCAGTGGTTCCCTTAAAGAAAAGAGGACGCCCTAAACGTGTAATACCATCCGAATCTGCACCTGTTGCACAAGGTGCTGGTGACGCAAAATCTACTCCTCGTCAAACTGGAGCCCGTCCATCTGATTCTCCGCCCGCTGCACTAAGTAGACAAATGTCAGTTCCTGACTTCTTGCTGAGACGTCTACGAAGTCAGAGGGGGAGGATGTAACAGACCTATTTAAGTGTAATTGAACTATTTTATTCACGCCATGAACTCATGAACTGTAACCGAACTATTTTATTTAAAACGCCATCTCGTGGCGATATGAAAAAACGTCAGTCGACCTCCAGCCGCCATGATGATAGTTTACTATGTTATGTTATTCAAATGTTTGATGTTCCATTTGGTATATGTTTCATTTTTATGTATATTTCTTTTGTTTGTAACTGTTCCTGTGTGCTCTGTTAATAAATCCTTTTAAAGCTAGCCGGCATTAGTGTCTATTGAGGAACGGCTACATCACAAACGTATTAAAAAATATCTAAGATCATCGGTGAGCCAGGAGCGTTTACCAAGTCTCGCGATTCTGGAAACTGAAAATCAAATCGCAGATCAAATTATGACAATTCCATGCATTTATTTGCAGAACGAAAGGCTTACAGAGTGAAATTTTAATTTTCGTTACTGATTCCGTGATATTTTAATAGCGTTAAAACAGGTAAGAACTTAAAATTACTTATGAAATATGAAGTATGAAAAAGAAGACAGGAAGTACGAATACTAAGAGTGATAGCCCATATTCTGTATAATATTTTCAGAAATTTTCCTTTCCGCAATAGCCCATATTTTGTATGCAATGGCCCCATTAGTGGCTAAGCAATAAAAGCCGCTGAGCACTAGTAGTTCGGTCCGAGAGTCAAGTATATAAATGGTGAAACACATAGTAAATAATCAGACAAATGTCCTCAGTAGTGGCCGAATGATTAAGACCGCTGGAATGCTGGTAGTTCGACCTTGCCTGTGTTGAAACCCAGGCGAACGGACTGGCTGTGTGGTTTGTTTTCGTGGATTTCCTCATGTGTAACGTGAATACGAGCCAGTTTCCTTTAAAAAGTTCCTTTACGAAAGCATCTCTTCTCTACGCAGATAGCCATCCTGTCTTTCTCATATTCATATAATCTAACCTAACGTAATTTAACCAGTATGCAATACACGGAATAGTGAGAAGCTTAGGAGATGCCCGTTCCCCCTAGAGCGGAAAAACGAATGGTTTCGAGGACTGGAGAGTTAGAAGCATTTCAGGATTAGAGTTAAGATTAGGATTGAATCCAAAATTAAGCTCACCAGAGTTTAAGAGGATTGAATCCAAATTAAATCCGTGAAAGTCCAGAAAATCGATTCTCCTAAGAGGGGACGATTTTCTAATTATGTCACTTTGGTACGTATTTTTCCTTTATAACAAAAACAATAACAACAAAAAAAAAAGCACGTAAGGAATTTAGTATAAAATGGAGCTTAGAATTTTACTTCAAATCCTGCCTATTTCATATTTATTAAAAAAATTAAAACTTGTTAGAGAAACTTAAAAGATGATGGGTGAGGGCGGCAGTTTTAGCTTTGGCCCCACATCAGAAAAATCAAAGATCCGGCGCTGTGTTGGTTATTATATTATTCTTCAAAGCCTTTTGATTCTCAAGCAAATCCTCAAGAAACTGAAGCGCAGAACTTGGCAAGCGAACCCAAATACGTCATCAGTCTCCCTGAAGAACTAGCCCTGGGTAGAGCTACTAGATATACAGGCTGACTCGTCAGCCATTTTGAATCTAAGCTTTAGGGTTGCAATTTAGGTGTGGAGCGGCAACTTTGGCTCTTTAGCGCTGTCCGCTAAAATTTAACATTCTAGAGAATCCGAATTTCAGCTTTTTTCTGCACTCCTATAAAGATGTGTGGTTTTTCCCCCTTCTTTTGTCTGCAGTTCAGATTCTTTCTCGTATTTTTTTTTTTAATTGCCAAATTTCTCGTATGATTCAAGTTATTTTAAAAGTTTCTAAAACATTTTCACATATCATATTTCAAATTTGTATTTTTAGTTAAAAATGCTTTCTTTTTGAATTCCTTTATTGAATTTTCAATTTTTTCTTTTAAATACACGCATAATGTTATTTATCTCAAAATGTATTTTTTGACAAGAGCTTTCCCTCAACCACATTCTTAATATGGTTGAGGGAAATCCCTCAACCTCCATTAATTTAGGATAAGGTTTAATCTTTAATTTTTTTTTTTTATTTTTAATATGTTATTTGAATTTTGCTCACATGGAATCAAACGTCTATTACTGTAGCAAATTTGTGAAAAAAATGTTATTTTGTGTGTGTTTCCAGAAAAAGCTGCTAAACACTTTATGATTTTAAATACTGATTCAAGATATACACCTTTAAATTATAATGCTTTTAGAATGAAGTGCAGAATGCTATAAAAATTACTTCAATGCTCAGATGACTGTGGGATTCATAGATTTAATAGAGTAAAAAATTCCATTAATTTTTTTTTTTTTTTTTCTTCTTCTTCTTTAAAATAATACACACACAAATAAATAAAAATAAAAATAATACCTTTACATACAGAATTTACAGATACTATTTACTTATAAGTTTATTTGTTGTTGATGGTTACTTTTTATTATACTTGGAAAAATTATAGTTACATACATATGCTCTTAATATTACACGTACTTTATAGTAGCCTTAGCCCTGGGTCTGATTACAACAGTTTAAAAAGGAATTTTGGTTGGAACAAATCTGGCAACGGTTATGCATTGTTTATATTAAAAAAGTTTTGCAAACTTAACCAGGTGTATGACTATGTTAGCAATTTCTTTGCGGACCGATTTCTTTAAAATAGTATGTTTTAAGCAGTATAATTATCCTTTAAGAATTGCGTCATATGGACGGCGAAATGGAATTTCCAATTTCTCTACGTGCAACTCTTTACAGACTGGAACACCACCAGAAAATGAAGACAAACCACCTCCAAGAAAATATAAAACTCCAGTTGATTGGTTGCCTTTTGAATGGCACAGACGACCAATGTTTAATATATTTGAAAAAAGTGGTAAATATATGGATATTGTACGCTTCATACCTGTTTTATTGCGCTATAAAGACATTGTATCATGAAATGCGCAGTATAACATAGTCTCCTGCTTCTTTTACAATTGAAATTTGTTTTATATTGAAAATTGTTTTAATTAAATGGGAAAATATCGTTTGTGAATTGACAGATATTCCTTTGTAAAGGAGTTGGTAAAATCCTAGTATACGGTGCAGCCTTGGCGCGACTTTGAAAATTATCGCCAACACCAAAAATGATCCTCTCTCTCTCTCTCTCTCTCTATATATATATATATACTATACACTATATACTATGTGTGTATATACATAGCATATATACTATATACATAGTATATACTATGTTTAACTATATATTTTCTTTGAATGACCCGTTAACTACTCATCGCAATGTCCGGTTTTTACTGCTCATCATAAAGTCGCCAAATCCCGTGTGCACCGGATACTAGGATTAAACGAAGGAGTTTGTAATTGAAGCTTGTTCGGTAGAAAAAAATCGGGTTTTCATCCGCAGAGAACCCGTTGGCGCCGCTGCATTTTTACTCGCCGAGCTCGCGGTTCATCGGCGATGAGCCGAGCCGCAAACGTGATATTTTGTAAACGTGATTTTTAGTGCATGTAAATTCAAGTTAGCAGACAAAACAATATATTAAGCATATGGTAGTAAAAATTCACAGATAATAAGCATGTAGATATAAAACTAACTTGTTAAGCGTGATATATGAAAATAGTATGAAATTCAAGTTAGCACAGAAAAGAATATATTAAGTATAAGACAATATATAAGCATTTATAACGGAAATAAAAATTCATTTGAAAAATATAAATTAGTATTAATGTACTGAAATTAACCTGTTAAATGTGATAAACAAAAATTTGTCTTAAATTCCAGTTAACACAGAAAACAATATATTCCAATAAACACCAGCAGTGGTTTGCTAATTTTGATGACCATGGTGATGCATCAAACTATTCTGTCATCTTAGGTAATCAATAATCTTTTTTATTTCAACTTAATCATCTATTTATGTCACACTTGCCATCCTTTGAAAGGTTATTGTTAGAAAAGCATTAACAATAATTATCTTGTTAAAATTTTACGCCAGGAAATAGATTTATTCTCATAATTTTAGATGACAATAACCAATAATAAAAATAAAAGCATTACTTAATTATTTAAATTGCTGGTTCTTAGAGCTGTTAATAATTAAGAACACAACGTGAACAGCCGTGTTACAAATTAGCATTCACCCCTCCCGCCGTATTTTCTTCCTTTCATCCCGAACCGAGAACCGGCATCTATCTACGAAAATATTTCTATCTATTTGTTGTTAAAAAATTCAGAAAAAATAATAATATAAATCTGCAAATGCGAACAACGACAGTGATAATTCAACAAAATGAACCCAAGAGGAATGGTTGCAAACTTCGAACAAGCGAATAGGATAAATGCGTTGGGTTACCAGGTTTGAACTTTTATCGCCAAAGTTGGCGATGTTTACATTTACCGGGTTCTGTGCGGAAGTGCTTCCAAAAAATCTATTGCAGGCAACCTTTTGAACCTCACAGAATAGAACTGCAAATAACTAATTGTAAATGCTTCGTGGTTTTAGTCACGTAGCCGATAGTCAGTTTAATAGATTAGAGATCCAAATATCTAACAACTGCCAATTGTCAAACCATCTTAAGCATTTTAAATAACCCAGTTGTAAACTAGTGTTCTGGTCACTTGAAAATGATAAGAATTGTAATATTTGTGAATTCATAGAAAATCGTTTTCCTGTTAAAAACGTAACAAAAGTGCAGAATTGGCCACTGCTTGGCGCGTTTTTAAGAATTGCACATACTCGGTATCCATGTACACGTCGACCAATTTTCACTTAAAAAAAACATCCCAGAATTGCACAAAAATGGCATTGTGCACTTCCTTGACTTTATCCATGTACATATCGACCTATTTTCACTTTAAAAGTCAAAGAAAATTTACAAAAATCCAAAAGTCGGGTAGTAGTAATGGATATATGCACAAGTCAGTTACAAACTGAGTAAGGTTTAATTAGTAAAATGTTACAAACTGAGTAAAGTCAGCTACAGACCGAGTTTGTTAGTAAACACGGTTACAAACTGTGTAAGCTTTAACATTACATCACATTTTCATATAAAAGTTGCTTTTATATACAGTTCAAGACATATGTGCATATATTCTTTTTTTTTTTTTTAAAAAAAACATGGGACATTTTGAAATTTGTTCTTAAAAAAAAAAGGGCTGTTAGTTTTGTTCTGTATTCTGGAAAGTATTTCTAATGTAAGCACACAATTTAGTTGAAATATTGCTTGGCTTTTACAAATATTACAATTAAGCGGTAACAGTTTTTTTCTGGTAATGCATAATAAATGTTCCCATATTATTTTCGATACATGTTTTTATGTTTCAGAACAAAGCATGCTTGTCTTAGCAATATTTATATGTTATGAATATTTTTCATCCTGAACTAAAAAAAATATATTTGATGAAGTTTTAATTTATAAAATTATTCTTTGAATTTTATGACGTATCACAAACATCGCTTTGGAATATGGTTTGGGATATGCCAGACAATTGATAACATCATTTAGACATAACATAAATTGGTTAATCTTTGGATTATGGTAACTTGGCGATTTTTTGGCGACCAACTCTGCTACAGCAACCCTCTATTTTTTTTTCGCCGCCATTTTGTCTTCACGAAGTAAAGACATGTTTCTTTTCTTTTTATTTACTGAACACTTTTTCCAACAATCTGCTATCCGAATTACACTTATGCTAGAAATTTTATGGAACAAAACTGCTTAATCATGACAAATATTAACTGCCAAATTGGGAAAAAGTGCAGAATCGCAAACTCCTTGCCGCGTTTTTCAGAATCGCATATACACATAAACCATGTACACGTCAACTTACTTTTACTTAAAAAAAAATCCCAGAATTGCACAAAAATGGCATTGCACACACTCTTAACTTTATCCATCTACACTGCTATTTTCTCATAAATTACAAAAATTTGCACGAAAATGCAGGAAAATTTTGTGAATCTTTAAACTCGGTAAAAAGCACATATATGAAATTACCTGATCGCGAAAAAGTATATACCCTTTCCAAGGATGAGCGTTTCCACATATGAAATAAATAAAATATCCAAAAACTTTTACCTCTAAATTATCTATTATATTATAAACGTCACCAATGAATTTATACCGCAAACGTTAAAAATGGTTAAAATACTTACTGTCAAATATTTAAATTATTTCCATGCACGTTTACTTCAACTGAAACGTATACCAAATTACTACAAACATAAAATTCACAAAAAAACTATCATTTAATTAAAATATCACTAAACCATGTACACGTCGACTTATTTTTACTTAAAAAAACATCCCAGAATTGCACAAGAATGGCATTGCGCACAATCTTCACTATATCCATGTACACTGCTTTTTTCTCATAAATTAGAAAAATTTCACGAAAATGCATGAAAATACTCAACGTATACTACTCAAACATATTCCAAAATACTACAAACATATAACTCACAAAATCACGATCATTAAATTAAAATATAATTAAATTAAAAAACGCTACTTAAAATATAAATAAGAACATACATTAAATTAATGAAAATTAGATTACAGTCCTAATTACTTTAAACTAAATCATTGCTAATAACAATTTTCAAATAATACCATTTTAATTTATTTACTCCTTGCATTTAGAACAATGCATAAAAATAATATCCTCAAATGATTAAAAATACTAACTTACCTAATCTTCTTCAGAATCTTCATTACGTCGCTGCAGTACTACTGCTAATTTCTAAATCCTAAATCCACTCGTCAACTGGAAGTCTATTCACCAAGTAATAAGAAATTAATAAAATTTCACCTATACTCAAACTACTTTCAGCAAACCACGTACCCTTCCTTACACTCCTTTTCACAAAATGTCCATTTTCACCATATTTCTTGCACCGCCATTTAAACTTGTAATATCCTTCCTTTCATACAATCTCAACTTATTATTATTATCAGATAAACGCATTAAAAATTTTGAATTCACTTTACATAGCGCCATGCAATCCGAAAATTAATCAACACTATTTCACACAACACACAATGAAGCTTTTCCAAATTAACCCCCTTTTCCGATTAAAGAACTGTAATTTGTCCATTAACGTCGCGTTTCACACAACACAGAATATAGCTAAAAACGAAATTTCCAGATTTCCCCCTTTTCCGATTAAACAACTGTAATTCGTTCATTAATGTCACATGACATATCTCATGATCTCTCATTTCCCTCACACAAAATAATGCGTAATCGGAACTGAGTGCTTCTCACATTATTACCAAAGTCTTAGGTAGTAACCTTTATCGCCTCCAAAATGTCGCCAAAGTACCAGTTACCATATTCCAAAGATCAGCCGAAATGTTTAATAAAGTAAACAAATAAATATTAAGCTTCTTTTTTTGTAAATTTTGATACCCTTTAGATCATAATTGCTCATTATTTTATAAATTACGGTTTCATATTTTAAATTTTATAATTTCTGCATGCCATCTTACCAGATTTAAACTGATGATCTATAATCCGGAATCGCCGAAGTCCCGACGAGTCCGGATTAAAGACTTTTGACTGTAGTTTAAACATTTGGTAAATTTTCTGCATTTTTAGCAAATGTTAGAGTATACATATAGCAATAACAAACCCAAACATGCAGAAGTATGTTTTATTCTTGACTGTCATTTTGCTGATTATCCATTGGCTATAAAAATGTAAGGCTAATCTTTGGAATATGGTAACAGGTAGTTTAGCGACATTTTGGTAAGGCGATAAAAGTTACTAGCTAGGACTTTAGCAGTGTATATGGATAAAGTCAAGAGTGTGCGCAATGCCATTTTTGTGCAATTCTTGGATGTTTTTTAAGTGAAAATAGGTCGACGTGTACATGCATGATACCGTGCATATGCAATTCTTAAAAACGCGGCAAGCAGTTTGCGATTCTGCACTTTCTCCCAATTTCGCACCTAATCTTCGTCATGATTAAGCATTTTTGTTCCATAGAAGTTCTAGTATAAGCGTAATTCGGCTAGCAGGTTGTTGGAAAAAATGTTGAGTAAAAAAAAAAAAAACATGGCTTTACTTCGTGAAAACAAAATGGCGTCCAAAACAAAACTAGCAGGTTGCTGTAGCAGGGTTGATTGCCAAATTTTCACCAAAAAATCGCCAAGTTACCATAATACAAAGATTAACCAATTTTGTTTTTTGTCAGTAATGTGGTAAAAGTATATTTTAGTGTACCCCTTGGCGATTTTTGGCGGTACATGGATACCGAGTTTGTGCAATTCTTTGACTTGTTATTTTGGCTTGCATAGCAGAGATTTTTGGAGCAAAAATTGCAGCTACACAAAGTCAACAAGACAAAGAATTGCACAAACTCGGTATCCATGTACACATCGACTTATTTTCACTTTAAAAAAAATCCCAGAATTGCATAAAAATGGCATTGCACACTCTCTTGACTTTATCCATAGACCTATTTTCATTTAACAAAAATCAGAGAATTTCACAAACTAGGCTTTGCGCACTCCCTTGACTTTGTCCATCTACACATCGAACTATATTTATTTAAAAAGTCAAAGGAGCAGCCAACAAAAAAATATATAATCTGAATAAACTACATTTTAAATCAAATAATAAAATAACATAAAAAAGGAAATTCATCTTAGCACTACACGAAAGAAATATCCACTTACCTTATTTACGAATTTACGCGTCGTTAATCAAGCATAATTCCTTAACAGCTTCCAAACACTTCCCAAAATTATCTGTATACTTGTGTCGCCACATAAATTCACAAAAATAAGAGTAAAAAATATCCTTTGTTCGAAAATATCTGATGTTCGACCATACACATTTCATTCCTCCAACAGGACACTTAATAATGACTACTAAGTAAACCTTCATTTACATACCAGTCAATTAATGCTTTTTTCCCTTTTATTCCAAATCCTACAGAAACTTCAAATTAATCTTACCACATTCAGGCAATTTATCGTGTAAACCACAAAATAACAACGTACTAATCCATCACAAACAAGCCCTTATCCAAAATCCGACACACACTTTCCAAATTTTTTCCCATGATTCAAATTCACCGCAACAAATTACATCATAATAGGGTTTCCATAGCATTCAACTACTCAGGTTGTCATAAATGAGACTACAACTTGGCAATAAATCAAACAACAATTCCGCGATAATACAAGGGGTACTCTAAAAGTCAACTCTAACAAACAATGTTTCTTCGTATTAATATTCATGAATTCAGTGCCTATAAGCTGAAATGCTAGCCAAACAGGTATTTTCACCACTTGATACAATTGCAAATAATTGGTAACTTTTTTGGGGGGGAAGGGGCAAAGATAAGCATAAAGTAATGTTTTTTTATATGGTATTAGAGTTTCTGGCATAGCATGAAATAAATATTTCACTGTTTAAGTAATATTTTGATTCTCATTGCTTATTAAAATTTTTTATTTCAGGTGATTTGGTAAAACATATCGATTTTGATCCAAACTGGTGCAAGCCTGATTTTGAATTATCTGAGGAATTAAAATCGTAAGTCTTCGTTTCAAGTCACCTCTTTATTTTGTATTTCATGTTGTTATTGGAAACCATCATTAAAATGATGACATGTAAAAAGTGCATTTTGTTGCATTTTTATTTAAAAAGGTGTTAACTTTATCAAAAAAGTATTTTTTTTATTGAATTTTTTATCTTCAAGAATACTGAATGTGTAATTCTACTGAGATGGTGTCAGTTTAAGGTACTTCCAACATGGGCTCCCAGTTGCCCAACAGACTATCAAGAATCTCCCCCCCCCCGAAAGTGAAAATAATAAATACAAATTTTTCTCATCCTGACATTTTTAACACTTTTATGTCTATGTCCGAATGTTAAAAAAAGCATTTTGTGTTTGTTTTTGAGACTCCCCCCCTGTCATTTATAATGTACTGTATTATTTTTATTTGTTTTCTGTAAACAATTTATTTTTATTTAATTTTTTTCTACTCCAGAAATTGCAAAATGAATCCAAAAATGTTATCGAGCTTTGAAAACAGAAAATTCAATTAGAAGAAGCAGTCAAGAATTTCCCGAAGATATCAATTTGGAGGGGGGGTAGAGTAGACTTTAGGTACCCTTTGTATTATGGCAAAGTTGTTGTTTGATTTATTGCCAAGTTGTTGTTTCATTTATGGAAGCCTGAGTACTTGAATGTTATGGAAACCCTATTGTGACGTAATCGGGTGCATGATTCTGGAAATTTTGAATCATGGGATGTTTTGTAAGCTTTTTTGTGGTCTGTGGTAAAACCATTTAGATGGGTTTGAATGGGTTTGTAGGAAGAAAGGTTCAGATGGTCACTATGTGAAGCGTTCGATCAGAAAGAGTACCTGGTTTGAGTCATTTGAGTATGATTGATATTTTGATTTTTACGTGGCTCTGGGTGTACGAATCGAACTCGAAAGTCATGGTAAGTGAATATTTGCTTTTGGTAGCGCTTAAATGTATAACATGTTTTCCCTTTTTTATGTTATTTTATTGTTTGGTTTAAAATGTATTTTATTGAGATTATGTATTTTTTTTTGTTTGCCTATATTGTAGACTTTGGTGCTCCTTTGACTTTTTAAGTGAAAATATATTGATGTGTACAAAGTAAAGGGAGTGCTCAATGCCAGTTTCTGCAATTCTGGGATTTTTTTTTAAGTGAAAATAGGTCGACGTGTACATGGATAAAGTCAAAGGAGTGCGCAATGCCATTTTTGTGCAAAAATAAGTTGATGTATACATGGATACCGAGTTTGTTCAATTGTTTGTCTTGTTGCAAAAATCGCTGAGTCAAAGCATTGCACAAAATCAGTTTCTGCAATTCTGGGATTTTTTTTTAAGTGAAAATAGGTCGACGTGTACATGGATAAAGTCAAAGGAGTGCGCAATGCCATTTTTGTGCAAAAATAAGTTGATGTGTACATGGATACCGAGTTTGCAAAAATCTCCACTTCACAAGCCAAAATAATGAGTCAAAGCATTGCACAAAATCGGTATCCATGTAATGCCAAAAATCGCCAAGTTTCGCAAAGGGGTACCCTAAACTATACTTTTACCTTTTTTTTTTTTTTTTTTTCTTTTTTTTTTTTAAGTCAAATAGTGAGATACTCAACAGCTCAAGTTCTTCAGCTTCAGCTACATATATATGTCCAAATATGTCATGTAATGACTGTGAGATCAAAGCTACAAAAAATATTCTACCTTCTGAAGAAAATAAAAACTGTATGCATGAATTATAAGTTCAAAATCACAGCTGTAACGCAGTTGAAAGTTTAGTCTTGGGAAATTTTTAATTTTTATTATTGTGTCATCTTCATTCAATGTCTGCAATGAAGACATGCTTGACACATCACTGTAAATACAGATTAATAAAATTATTAATAAGGAGCTTTGTTCACAAGTGACAAAGAGCATTGGTGAAAAGTTTTAGAATGTTTAATGAATATTACTCACTATTTAGCTGAACGTACTATGACTTTTAGTAGAACTTTAGGTACATTATTTACACCACATATTGGGAATTTTTTAGGTCTAAGTGAACTACTTGGACAATTTGTTTTAATAAAAAGTGAATGCTTATGTGATTTTTATCTGAAGAAACATAACTTAAGTTCACTATTCCCATAAAATGTTCAGAGTAAAATAATCATTTTGTAGACAAATTCTGTTCAGGAAAATAGTATTAGCTGAGCTCAGTCAACAAATTATTTTAGTCTTATTTTAGACTGTGTACCAGATATAAGTTATGTATTATACACTGAAGTGACAAAAGTCATGGGATAGCAATATGCAAATATACAGATGGCAGTAGTATCACGTAGAAAACGTATGAATGCAAAGTGCTTTGGCAGGGCTTTCATTTGTGTTCAAGTTATTCATGTGAAGAGGCTTTGACGTGATTATGGCCGCACAAAGAGAATTAACAGACTTTGAACGCAGAATGGTAGTTGGAGCTAGACGCATGGGTCATTCCATTTCGGATATCGTTAGGAAATTCAACATTCCGAGATCCACAGGGTCAAGAGTGTGCCGAGAGTATCTAATTTCAGTCATAACATCCCACCATGGACAGCGCAGTGGCCGACCACCTGCACTTAACGACTGAGACCAGCGACATCTGCATAGAGTTGTCAATGTTCACAGACAAGCAACACTGCAGAAATCAATGTGGGACGTATGAGGGACATGTCCGATAGGACAGTGCGGCGAAATTTGTCTTCCTTGGGCTATGCCAGCAGAAGACCGGCTCGAGTTCCTTAACTGACAGCACGACATCGCCTGCAGCGACTCTTGTGGGCTTGTGAGTGTATCGGTTGGCCCCTAAACCAATGGAAAACCGTGGCTTGGTCAGATGAGTCACGATTTCAGTTGGTAAGAGCTGATGGTAGGGTTCGAGTGTGGCGCAGACCCCACGAAGCCATGGACCCAAGTTGCCAACAAGGCACTGTTCAAGCTGGTGGTGGTTCCATAATGGTCTGGGCTGTTTTTACACTGCATGGACTCGGTCCTCTGGTGCAACTGAACCGATCATTGACTGGAAATGGATACCTTCAGCTACTTGGAGATCACTTACAGCCGTTCATGGACTTCACGTACTCAAACAACGATGGGATTTTTATGGATGACAATGCGCCATGTCACCAGGCCACAATTGTTCGCGATTGGTTAGAAGAACATTCTGGACAATTCCAGCGAATGATCTGACCACCTAGATCAGCCGACATGAATCCCATCGAACATTTATGGGACATCATCGAGAGGTCAGTTCGTGCCCAAAACCTTGCACCTTCAACACTTTCACAATTATGGACGTCTATAGAGGCAGCATGTCTCAATATTCCTGCAGGGGACTTCCAACAACTTGTTGAGTCCATGCCACGTTGAGCTCCTGCACTTCGCTGGGCAAAAGGAGGACCGACAAAATATTAGAAGTATCCCATGACTTTTGTCACTTCAGTGTATATGTAAGTATGTATGTACGCTTTTATTTACAATATGTTTTTTAGGTTTAGAAGATATTGCAACAAAGGAACATTTTGTTAACTATAAGCGTGTTATAAAAGCTACAGATCAAAGATTATATGAAAGTGTACTTTATTTTCTGAGAAACAACAACCTAGACTTTAAAAATAAAATTGTCCCCATGTGTGAAAGCAAATCCATGTGTGTTTTGTGTACCGCATGGATGCCATTGGCTATAGTTAGTGCTTAAAGACAGCGCAGAAAGTTCCCAGAAATCCACTTTTGGGGGGGGGGTACTGCACAGTACAGTGTTTTCTTTTCTGCCTCTGTGGGGGGATTGAATGCTCTGAAAAATAGAAGATAATAGTTTTCTAGTTATGATAAATGTCTCATAAGATGTGTTACATAAGGTAAATGTTATCATTGAATCTATGCAGAACACTTTTATGGAACTGCAGTTTCACTAATAAATGCCATTGATTATTTAAATGATTATTGTACAAATGATATGAAAAAGGCGCTAGTCATCAAAAGAAGTAGATGTATCATTTTTAAAAGTAAAAGAATAAGATAAAGAAGACTGTTTGAATACAAGTGCACTGACAAGGTTCTAAATGCTGGTGAACCAGAAAAAAAAAAAAAAAAAAAAAAAAAAAAAATGTAAAAATCATATATTCAGTGTAATAACTGGACAGTACTATTAATTTTTTATCAGAGAGATTTGAACAATTACAGTGTTTTGTTAACATATAAGGACTTTTAAATGGCTTAGAGGTCTGCTAGATAAAGAAACTCAAAGTAGTTTGAAAAATACATTAAAGATATTAATGTATCTGTTTTCTTGACTGAACTAGATATAGCCAAAGAATTATTTCGTGACGATGTAAAACTTCCAATAGAAGCCACTAGGGTCATAAACACTAATAAGTTACAACATATGATTCTACAGTCAAATGTCATTAATTCGGACAACCATAATCCGGAATGATCTATAGTCCGGACCTCAAAGCTACAAACTTTCTGCGCATGTGTCGCGTTGACGCATGCGCATAAGACCTTTACGGCTGCGAATATCCGTGTGCGCAAAATACGTTTACGAATGTGCGTTTAATGTATAACGGACAGTATAAGCTAAGCTAAAATTATCTAATTCAGTTGCAGATTGCGTTGTTCCTTAATCTTCAAATTGGATTCGGCTTATTATTTTTTGCAGACTGTTAGAGCAATTTTATAAAAGTAAGCTTGAACTTTTGATTATGTCAGATAGAATTTCTGATATATATTTACTAATATGTAAAGGACCTACAAAGCGCAAGTATGTTTCGAAGTCCATTAAACAAAATGTGGAATTGCTGCAGAAAATGGATAAAGGCATATCCTTTGTTTATCTAAACTTTAACGTTTTTTTATCTAAACTTTGTTTATCTTTAACGCGGCGGCGCGCAATGAATTGGAAGTTGATCTGTCAGCACTATCCTTATCTTCAGGGCAGATGTTTTTATTTTATTTGGCTTATAATTCCTTACTAAATTTAGTATTTCATCTCGATGTACTCCGTCTTTGATATGATTTAATTCAAATTCCTCGTCATTATAATTTGCTTCCGATAGCGAAGAAAGTTACAGAGGTTATTGAAAATGAAAAAATTTCGATTGGCAAATTAGTCGGTATTCTCGACACAGCAATTATAGGACTTGAACAATGGAACTTTGTAACTGAACAAAAAATTATGTCTGTTTATAGAATTAAAGAGAATGTATTATCACATAAAAAACGAAGCAACTTAAACAACTTACATTGAAAGAAATGTTTAATAAAGTAAACAAATAAATATTAAGCTTTTTTTTTTTGTGTGTAAATTTTGATACCCTTTAGATCATAACTGTTCTTTATTTCATAAATTACGGTTTCATATTTTTAATTTTATAATTTCTGCATGCCATCTTACCAGATTTAAACTGATGATCTATAATCCGGAAAAATCAATAATCCGGAATCGCCGAAGTCCCGACGAGTCCGGATTAACGACTTTTGACTGTATATATGTTTGTTGCATTAAGAATAATGCTTGCAATACCTATTAATGTGGCCACTGGCAAGAGAAGCTTTAGTAAAGGTTATGAAAACATACTTATGGTCAATCATGTCTCAAGACAGATTGAATTCTTTGTCAGTTTTGTCTATAGAAAATTATATTGTGAAGAAAATAAATGTAGAAAATGCCATAAAAATATTTGCTGATCTAAATCAAGAAAAGTGTTTCAAGTAGTCTAATGTTTCATAATATATAGATACAGGTTGAGAAAAAAGATATTGTTCATTATAACATACTGTAATATTTTTCATTATTTTACTAATCATGTTTAAGTAAGTGTACGTACAAATGGTTCAAATTAATGTGTTTGTACTGTAGTGGTTAATCAGAAATATAAATATAGAAATACTTTTTCATAATGTCATGTTAAATTGCATTACATTTTTAACTCAAATGGAGCAAATTGGGATCACTGTTTTAAAAATTACAATGTGTATTTATCTGGCAAGTAATAATTATTTATATTGGTTCTTTTCTCTCTGAAGGGAAAAAAGTAAGCTGAAAAAAACAAATTGCTAACGTGTATGGAAAAGTGAGTATCATAGTTTAGACTAATTAAGTCATGATATACATTTTTAAAAAGATTCCATTTGGGGCATATTTATGTTTTTGTGCACAGAGTATGGAAGTTAAAAAATAACCCGAAACATGTTGTTTTTAAACTAGAATATTTACTTGCACATATATTTGATATGTAAGCTGAATAAGAATTGTAAAGACTCTGAATTCTATGAATTGAATGGTACATTCCTTTTTTGAAGTGGAAATATTGTCAACAGTAGTATCTTTTCATTTCAGCAGCAGCGCACCTCATTATTCTTGGTTAAAAAATCCGAAACGTTGTTTTTAAACCCGAAACATGTTTTTTAAATACCAGGAAAGTTAAAAAAAAACACTAATGTCATTTAAACTACAAAAAAGAAATAGCCCGTTTTAATGAGAAGTAATACGATAAACTAAAAATTAATTTAAACATCAAAGTATCATTTGTAATGTACGTACGTGCATGCACACACACAGACAATTTATTTATTTATTTGTTTATTTATTTATTTATTTATTTTTTTACAGCCAATGTTTTTCTTGTTTTAATTGGTGGCTTAAAATTTTTTAAGCAGATTATCTCTTTTTTCTCTACATTCAGTCGCATAGTTTTCCATGTGCTGATGCTCTTTTTTTATGTTTCTTGCTATGCCATTTTGATTTCGGAAAATTATTGCCATGTCAGTTATGGACTGAAATAATATTTCGTGATTTATTATTTGCCCAATTAAAGTTTAAGTACTGTTTAACTTTTGCAAGCATATAAAATCAGTAGGTAGCACAAATATTTTGATTTGTTTTTTTAAATAAAAATAATGGTAGTAGATTTAAGGGTGCCCCTTGGATTATCACTAAGTCGTTTAATTTATTGCCAAGTTATTGTTTCATTTATGGTAACCTGAGTAGTTTAATGCTATGGAAACCCTATGTTACTACGTAACGTAGTTACTACGTAACTGATTGCAGTGAATTTGAATGATTGGAAAAAGATTTCAAAAGGCTTGTTTGTGTGTTGGATTTTGGATAAGAAGTATGTTGTTATTTTGTGTTTTACATGATAAAATGGCTGCAAGCATATAAAATCAGTAGATAGCACAAATATTTTGATTTGTTTTTTAAAATAAAAGTAATGGTTAGGTGCCCCTTGGATTATCGCTAAGTCGTTTCATTTATGGTAACCTGAGTAGTTTAATGCTATGGAAACCCTATTATTACGTAATTGATTGCAGTGACTTTGAATGATGGGAAAAGATTTCGAAAGGCTTGTTTGTGTGTCGGATTTTGGATAAGAAGTATGTTGTTATTTTGTGGTTTACATGATAAAATGGCTGAATGTGATAAGATTAATTTGAAGTTACTGTATGATTTGGAACAAAAGGGCAAAAAGTATTAATTGAGTGCTGTGTAAATGAAGGCTTACTTAGAAGCCATTGTAAGTGTCCTGTTTGTAGGAAGGAAGTGTGTATAGTTGAATGTCGGAGGATACCGCCACTATGTAGGATATTTTTGTCTCTTATTTTTGTGAATTTATGTGGCGATGCCAGTATACAGATAATTTTAGGAAGTTTTTGGATGCTGTTAAGGAATTTGGTTTGACTGAAGACATGGAAATTTTGTAAGTAAGTGGATATTTCCTTTGTGTGGTGCTAAGATGAATTTCCTTTTTTATATTATTTCATTGTTTGATTCAAGATGTAGTTTATTGAGATTATATATATATATATATATATATATATATATTGGCTGCTCCTTTGACTTTTTAAGTGAATATAGATCGATGTGTACATAGACAGAGTCAAGGGAGTGCGCAATGCTTAGTTCGTGCAATTCACCAAATTTTTATTTTTATTTATTTTTTTTTTTTTCGATTCTCCAATTCTGAAGTGAAAATAGGTCAATGTGTACATGGATACCAAGTTTTTGCAATTCTATGACTTGTTATTTTGAATTTTTGTAGCAGTGAGTTTTGCGATTTTTGGTGCAAATATCACTGCTACACAAAGCCAAAATAGCAAGTCAAAGAATTGCACAGACTTGGTGTCCATGTACCGCCAAAAATTGCCAATTATCACCCATTGCTATTAACAGGGTACCCGTAAATATATTTTTACCAAAATAATATACATTGTGTAAAATAATATAATATGAAATGCAATCAAATGAAATTTGTTTGAGTACCTCTATGTACACAAATGGAAAGGAATTTCAGCAAATGTAGCCAAATCGAATCAAGAATCTATTACAAAACAAGAAGTTTAGTAAAAGTCATCATAACCATTCAGATTGCCATTCCATTGCTTGGGAAGATAGCTGACTACATGTGTGAAAAAAAAATATTTTCGTTTTTTGAATGATATTTTAACATGATCAGAATGAAATCATTGTCTCTAAACAGATTTTTATTGTCTGAATTAATTTTAAGTCATATGATGTTCAGATCGAGGCTGGCAAGAATGCAGAACCTTTTACTCGTTTCATGCTGTTTCATCCTGTGCAATATCTGTTATATGCAGACAAGCATTGTCTTTCAGTAGAATCACGCCATATGAAATCACATGCAGGATCGTGTCCAGGTATATACTGCTGTTGATAGTTATTCAAAACCTTACCATTACTTTTCAGGCTAAGGTTAAATTTTTAAGGTAATTGTATAAAATGGTTCCTGAATGACTTAAATTTCAGATGAGCATAACTCTGTTCCTATTAATCATGTATTTATTTGATATAGATAAAATGAAGAGGCAATTTCTAAGTTTTAGAATATAATCAAAATGTTGTCCATATTTTCTCATCAAAATGACACTATTGCATCAGATCAGTTACAATAGATGTGAAGAATTAATTTTCATTCAGGCCTCCCAACTCACTGATCTTGCATCATGTGACTTGTTCTTTATGGATATGCTTTAAATGTGTTTGTTACAATTGAGCAAAATCTTGCATTGCAGCAAAAAGGAAAAGAACTAAAAGAAATAACATAAATAATTTGTTAATAAAACTTAAGTGGCTTTCCTTTCATTTTATGTAACCTTTATCTCATTTTATTCATGAAATTCAAAGTCATCCTGATATTGGATTAGACATGTGGAATCACTCTTTATAATACTTGCGATATTTCATATACAGTCAAAAGTCTTTAATCTGGACTCTTCGGGACTTCAGCGATTCTGGATTATGGATCATCAGTTTAAATCTGGTAAGATGGCATGCAGAAATTATAAAATTAAAAATATGAAACTGTAATTTATGAAATAAAGAACAATTATGATCTAAAGGGTATCAGAATTTACAAAAAAAAAAAAGCTTAATATTTATTTGTTTACTTTATTAAACATTTCTTTCAATGCGTGCATGCGTAAAGCATACATTACACATAGTCAAAATTAAAAAATTGCAACCAGAAAACTATTTGATGTGTATTCGTGATATTTATAATGAATTTGATTTAAATCATATCAAAGACAGAGTACATCGAGATGAAATACTACATTTAATAATGAACTATAAGCCGAATAAAATAAAAAATCTGCCCTGAAGATAAGTATAGTGCTGACAGATCAACTTCCAGTTCATTGCGTGCCGTGATGTTCCCCTTCCCCGCAGAACAGCGTGAAATTGATAAACAGATTTCGGAATGATTAGAGAAACAAAGGATATGCCTTTATCCATTTTTTGCAGCAATTCTACTTTTTGTTTGATGGACATCGAAACATGCTTTCGCTTTGTAGATCCTTGGCAGTATCCAGCATTGGAAATTCTATTTGACATAGTCGAAAGTTCAAGCTTACTTTTATAAAATTGCTCTAACAGTCTGAAAAAAAATAATAAGCCGGATCCAATCTGAAGATTAAGGAACAACGCAATCTGCAACATTAACTGAAATAGATAATTTTAGCCTAGCTTATACCGTTCGTTATACATTAAATGCGCATGTGTAAACATATTATGTGTATGCGTACACGCATATGAGGCATGCGTCAACGCATTATGCATTGACGCATGCGCAGAAAGTTTGTAGCTTAGAGGTCCGGATTGAGCGTCCAGATTAACGACTTTTGACTATATAGCATTGTTCATATAATATCATTGTTCTGTTCTATTTCTTGCCTTATTGGATGGAAGGATATGAGATCACAGATAGAATTTTTAATCGCAAAATATACATAAATTTATTCATTAAAAATTATTACTTTAATATGAATTTTAAATTTATCTTCATATTTTTTAGTGCTGATGACCAAATCAAGAAAATCTTCAGTCTTTCTACTGCTTCAAAGGTAAATAACAATTTTTTAAATTTAATATGTCAAATTATATGTGCATTATTGAAAGACAGATGAATGAACTTGTCATAGTATATTTTAATGTATTATGTTTGGTTTTTTATTTAAAATGACCACTGTGTAAAAGTAAATTGTGATAGAATGAAGAAATCCAACTCTGATTTGAATCCAATTTCAACGTATACATTAATTTTATATCAACTAGTTAAAACTAAAAAATTATGGTAATTTAAATATCAATCAAATCTATATCAAAGTTATCAGTATGCAGAGTTGTTATTTAGAGAATACATTAAATGCTTGTATTGGTTTTTGAGAAAACTCCTGCTTCTGGGTTTTAATTCTGATACATTTATCTTCTAGAATACATATCTCTTTCTTTATACTTAATATGAAATGTTGAAATATGGTATAGAAATTTAATGTCAGTGAAAACAGTTAAGGATGCAGATTAACAACTTGGTCAGTGATATCAGTCTTTTACATGAGCTTCTTTTCAGATGTTGGATATGAGAATTATTTTTAAATCTTAATCGGCCCCCAAAGGCTCACTCCTTATGAGTACAAGTGTGGCAATCCCCAGGCACCCTAACTTTTCAAGAGGTCACGATCCTGGAGCCTTAGTGATATTTCCACCTTTCCTTTCAAACTATCCTCATCTGTTGCTTTTCCATTTCTTCCATTCTTGTGGTTTTCCTTTTTTGGAAGTTGAGGCTGAAAGTGTCACATCCCTTTGTTTCTAGTTTCTCATGGAGAGAAAACTGTCAATTATTTGCTCTGTGTTATGACCCATATGGCTAGAAAGTTGTTTTTGAGGGGTAGCTGGAAAGCTGTTATTCGAGGAGTGAGGTACTGTCCCCAACACACAGCTTTGGCCTCTGCTTCAAGTGAAACAGGAGGCACTAAACAGAAATCCCTGCTAGTGTCAATCAGGGTACTCACTTATCCTTAGGGTCAGTGGCTTGAGAATAAACTTTTGGGAGTTCCTGCGTTCGGGAAAGTTGACTGTAGGCCTTGAGATTGTGTATAGACCTGGTTAACTCTGGTGCAGGATTCTGTGTCTCCTTGTTGAACTCTACAATGAGTGGGGCTGCCAGGTCCTAATTAAATTTTCAATTAAATATAGCTAACTCAAATCAACAAATTGCTAATGACAATATGCTCTCATAAAGTTAAAACTAACGTAAATGACAATGAAGAAAGAAGGCCACCACAATTTCTTGTAATTAGTAATTTGATAGGTAATTGGAAAAAAAAAAAGATTCTCCTTTTCTAATAAAAAAATATCTACGATCAAATATTGGCAAACCAAATAATATTGAGCAGCTGTATTCTGAAGATCTTTGATGCAACTCTCCTTGGACTAAACAAACTTGGGCCAATTGACTTAAGTGCCTCAGAACACAAAACGTTAAACTGTAGTCATGGAGTTATTTAAGAAATTGACCTCCTTTTTGTATTAAAAGAAGAAATGTTCTCTGAATTATCAAGAAAATCTGTGCTGCTAGGCAGATTAAAGATGCATAAGGAAGGTCAGTTAATAGATAAAAACTTGTTATCCTGACCTTCAATTCGCCTGATCTGCCAAAAAATATTAAGGCCAGGTACTTGCACTGTCCTGTAAGACCTTACATATGAAACCCTATGTGATACTTTCAGTGTCAGTGCTTTGGACATTCTAAAATGTCCTTCATGGCTAACTCGCATTTGCTCATTGCCTTATGGAATGCCATGACAGTGATAATTGCAATGCTGAGCCTCTATATGCAAATTGCAAAAGATAGGATATGGCATTCTCTCAAGTGTGTTCAAAATGGAAGTCAGAAAAAGTAGTACAAATGCTAAAAGTTACAAAGAATATTTCATATTTTGAAGCCAAACAGTTAGTAGCAGTATAGTAGCCACAGAGAAATTTGTCTTACATTCACACAGTAAAATCAACGAGATCAATAGGTATACAAACAACAGTATTTGTACAAACAGTTAGCCTGTTAAAAATTTACAAGGGAACATAGCAGCCAAACCAATATCTTCAATTATCAAGGTAGGTAGGTAGGTTATGGAGGACTGGAACGCCTGATGTCTAACAGAGGTAAACAGGCATGTGTTCCAAGCCCTCCTCTAACTACGGCAAGAGCTTCCTGGAACCACACGAGGCTGCACCAGGAGATTATTGAGGTTGTCAAAGGGAAGTACATGGCCTTACAAGGGCATTAGTAGGATTGTATTACAGATTGAAGAGGCAAGCTGTGGTGTTACAGATAGTAGGTAGTTAAACTAAAACTACTTGGATAATAAGATGTACACATAAAAAAGACATAAAAATGCATAGGCAACAATACACAAAGCACAATGCGTAAAATGCATAAACAGAGAGCACAAAAAACAGGTACATACACATAGTCACTTAAGGCACAAAAAGATAAATGGAGTACATGAAGTCACATGAAAGCTGGAGCACAATGTTAGTGTAAGGCAGTTCTGTTGTATATAAATACAGGTACATCTTGAATGAAGAATGATGAGTTCATGAATACTCATGCGTGCAGAAGAGTGCGGTTAGATTGCTAAGGCGTTGATTATTGTAGCGTCGCTAAGAACATAGATAAAAACGCTGATAAAAGGCACGAGGATGTTGTAGCACTAATTATTGGGCAGTGCCCCAGCAATGTGTGCACCGTGAGGCACACAAGCGTTCACTAACACTGCATAAGAAGATGCTTGTTCACATGCTGTTGAAGGGATTACACACGTATCATTATGGAGCCATAACACATCTCACTAAGGAGATGCCACATATTTGCGAATTGTTAGTATTGCCACTTTAGATTGTGGGCAGGGGAACTTAAACACACAGTTGTGGTGAAGCCCAGATATTGTAAAATTCACTGGACTAGTCTTAGAGCTTATCGTCAGTACACCAGAGCGTCATTTTAGCACGGTAGGCAAAGGTCTGTGCCCAATGCCGCAATGGTATTTATGATGCTGGAGATTGAATTAACCGCTCCTTTATGCGTTATAAGGAACCGGTGATAGGCGTTCCTATTATTTGTAGGTAGCGGAAGATGGTGTGCAGCCGTCAAAGGACATTCAAATACGTAATGGTCTGGTGACCCTTCTGATCCACAGACACAGATATCTGTATTTGAGATGCCGTGGCGATTGTAATAGCTGGGAAATAGGCCGTGACCTGTGATGAAGTAGGTGAGAGGTGCTGCGGCAAAGAGTCGATTGGTGGAAACTTTCGGGAGGTAGGTGAAAGTCCGTCTGCCTGTCTCGCATTCAGTCCACTCACATTGCCATTGGTGCATTCCTTGCTCTTGTAGGAGGCCCTTTAGATAAGAGCAGGATGCAGGTACAGTGATGGGTTGGGCTGTCGGGTTGGAAATTGCATCTTTGGCCAACGTGTCAGCAGCCTCGTTGCCCTCATTATTCGCATGGGCTTTAATCCAGACTAGATTGAGATGGTAATGAGGGTGTTGCATAAGGAGATGTTGGAGACTGAGTATGAGAGGTGAGACATGATGATGGTTCTCAAGTGCAAGTAAAGTTGAAAGGCTATCGGTATAGATATTTGCTCGTGGGATCTGGCAATCTATGAGATGTTGCACTGCTGCCGTAATTCCCAGTACTTCCGCCTGGAAGATGCTATTGTGAGCGTGAAGTTGTCCTTGCCAGTCGTGTACAGTTTTGCCATTCTCATAGTGCACAAAAGCACTGCCTACACCATTCTCCTGCTTTGAACCGTCTGTGTAGATCTGGTTCCCATTCCATGGTGCGTGTGTCGAGGTGTGAGTCTGTTGCTTGTCAATTTTGATGTGGGTTCCACTTCCTCTGAGAGCTGGATGAGTATGGGTAGAAGTGGAGGGACGTTCGAACTGAACTGGACTGTAGCTGGTATTTGCGAAAGTTGCATCTTTGCGTAGGTGGATCAATTTAGTAAAAGTTGCCTCCATCTCTGCTTTTATATGGAGTGGTAATATGCCAGCTAGAACTGTTGCTGCACTGGTGGCGGTTGTGCGGTAGGCTTTGCTTAATTGCAGGGCGAAGGGGCGTTGTAGCGTTGTAAGTTGCCTGATCTTGCGAGTACCCATTGGCTGCACCCAGATCACTGCAGCGTATAAAGCTATTTTTTCTACAACTGTGAGGTATAGCACTTTTTGGATATGGGGGTTTTGGCCCCAGTTGCGACCTTGAAATTGTCTTGCTATGCGGGCGATAATTGACGTCTTGTTTCTGGTTTCCATGATATGCGGAATCCAGGTGAGACCTTGGTCCCATACTACCCCTAAATACTTGAGATTCCGCACAATTTTGATGTTTCGGCCTAGGAGTTTTATGCATGGACGACGAGTTGGATTGGTGCCTCGTCTGGGAATTATTATTGCTGACGATTTTCCTATGGAGATCGTGAGCTTTAATTTGTTGCATGCGGTGGTAAATAAGGTGCAGGTCTCTGTGCTGTTGCGTTCCAGTTCTTTCCTAGTGCATCCTTTTACGAGCAGGGCTACGTCGTCTGCATAAGCAATGATGTTTGTATGCTGTGGCCAGTTGGTTTCAAGGACTGAATTGAAGGTGAGGTTCTAGAGTGTCGATCCCGCACAGGACCCCTGCGGACAACTTTTTTCTTGTACCTTGGATGTCGTACCGTCGTTATTTACAAACTGAATATGGCAGTCATGGATTTAGCTGTTGAAGATGTTGAATAGGTTGGAGGGGCAGTGTGCTCCTCTGAGGGCCTGCTTAATTGCTGGCCGCCAGAGGGTGTCGAATGCACTCTTTAGGTCTATAGAAATGAAGGCTGTGTGCATATCGCTGTTTTTATTGCGTAGTATTGTTTCCTGTATATTGTAAAGGGCATGTGTCGTGGAAAATCCTGTGCGGAATCCATACTGCCGGGGGCTGAGATGGTTAATTCTGTGCAGGTGGTGCTTGAGCCTGTTAACGAGGAGTTTTTCATAAATCTTGCCTAAAGCAGAGAGGAGGCAGATGGGCCGGTAAGAACTTGGGTCTTGTGGGTTCTTATTCTTTTTAAGAAAGAGAACGACATGTCCTCTTTTGAAGGCTGCTGGAAAGATTTGTTGGTGAAGAAGTTGATTGAAGTAGGTCTTAAAGAAGGAGGGGCGTGCTTTATAAGCTGTATGGATGATTGAATAATCTAAGCCGTCAGGTCCTGGTGCTTTTTTCCGAGGAAGGTGACGGAACAGCTGTTTGATTTCTTTATCGCTAAAGGGTACATCGGGTGGTGTCGCAGGAATGGTGGTGTTATTGCGAACCTTTCGTTGTTCTATCGTGTCCTCTTCTGGGTCATCGTTTGAGAAGATGGTGTCCAGAATGGTAGAAGCTGTGCTCTGCACGATGTTGGTGGTAAAATCCATGGTGGGTTGTGCCTGCCTCAGCTCTTTAGTCCACCAGCTGACACCCTGTATTTTCTTGGCCCCACGGATAGGAAGGTGATTTCTGCATGCTTCATGTAAGCTTTCTATCAGATGATTCGTGTAGTGCTCCATGCCATCCGGGCTGCTGAAGTTGTAAATGTTCTTTTCTTTTTCGCTGAGTAAGCGAGTGAAGGTGTGGGTAATGGGACGAATCTTATTGCTTGGTAACTTAAAGCGTCGTAGGATAGTAATGGAGGTGTCGCAGTCTACTTGAAAATGGATGTACTTATGGTCTGAAGCACTTTCCTCGTCTAAGATGGTCCAGTTTTGGATGAAGGATGCTATGTTGCTTGTAAATATGGTGAGATCCGGCCAGCCCTGTCTGTAGGTACTATCGTAGGATGGTGGCGCATTTGGTGCGTTCAATAGCTGCAGGTCTTGGATTGCTAGGAAGTCTTTGAATTCTTTTCCTTTCATTGTGGTGTCTGCGTAACCCCATATGGAGTTATGCGCATTGAAATCACCACCTAGGAGGAGTGGTGTGAAAGGATACTTTTCCCTGGTTTCCTGTATGTTGACGATGGGGTTGCTGATGTCTTCCGTGGGGGAAGAGTAAACAGAGGCAGCTATGATTTGTATGTTGTTGTAAACGAGTAAAATGGCGATGTAGTCTCTTTTGAGTGTGATAACGAGAGAGGACCAAGAAGGATTGCAACAGGCGATAACTGCTCTGGGGGCTTGATCATTCGTACCTGCTTGTGATTGAAAAATTTTCCAGGCTGTTGGAAGGCTGGCTACACGACGATCTTTACAGTATGGTTCTTGTATGAGAAGGAGGTCCAGGTTGGGGGTGATGACATGCTGGACCAGTTGGGAGGCAGCTGCTTGAGCTCTTTGTAAATTTATCTGAGCACAGCGTATTGGTCCATTTGTCTTGGGAGTGTCTGTGATTGCTGTTGTGAGGATATTGTTGCTGAAATTCTGTAAATCATCCATAGGTGGTATTGCATTTAATTCTGCTGATGTACCATCCATAAGTTGGGCAGGTGACATCGTAGGCTGGGTGGTTGCAGGGTGATTTGCTTTTTGTGCGGTAGTTGTAATCCGCACAGTTGATGCAAGTGGCCTTTTGGGATTTGCAATCTGTGATCTTGTGATTGCCTGAGCAGTATGAGCAATATGCTTTGTTTTTGCATCTGTCTTGTGTATGCCCAAACTCCTGGCAGCGGTAGCAGCGACGGGTATTGAAATGTTCAGCGATGTAGTATGCCCGCCAGCCAAGATACAATCTTGATGATTGCATGATGGTGTGGAAAGCTGCGGGTTGGCATTCAATGATCCACTTGACGCCATTGTCCCTATCTTTTAACCTATAGAGGACTTTGGCGTTGCTTTTGGAGATCTTAAATTCTGAGCCAATAGCTTGCTCTATTTCCTCCTGAGTGAAATTAGGAGGGACGATGTGGATTGCTACCCGTGGGAGTCTAATGATTGGCAATCTCGTTTTAACGATTTCTCGACCCTGTGCCTGGGTGAGCTTTTCGAGATCTTCTTTAGTGGCACACTCGACTGCTAGTCCTTCCTCCTGGATGTTACGGACTGTCGCGATTTTGATGCCCAATGAGGGAAGTGGGAACTGTGCGCTCAGCTTTTCTTTGAGCTCCTTTCTGGTTGTTCTGGTGTCCTCTTTCGAATAAACAAGTAGAGTGTGCTTATAGGATTGTGAGGTCGCTTGAGCGATGTGCGCGTGATGTTGTAAGTAGGCGGAATAGGTGTGGCAATGGGTGGTGAAGTGGCTAACTCCTGCATCAGTTGATGAAGGTACGGAGGACAGTCCTCTGAGGGCCAAATTTCGGAGAGCTTCCAGAGTTGTTGTTAATTGATCTCTGAGATCAGCAGGTAACAGGAATCGTTTGTTCCTGATAGTTGTACCAATTGTTTTTGCTTCTTCAATAAGTGAGTTCACTTTATCGGAGTAGTTATATTGCTCTGATTCGATGAGGATAGCTATGTCTAAGTTGCTATGGTGCACTGATGTGTCGGCTTCTGGCATGATACACTTGTGTGGTTGGAGCTATGTAACACTATGATCACTATATGAAATGCCGAGGTCTGTAATAAATTTCTGATAAGTAACACAAGTACTGGAGTAAAATTCTAGAGGGACTGTAGATAGAGTATTACATTAAAAAAAAAAAAAAAAAAACCTCTTGGTATCTAACACAAGGAAAATTACAACCCCAGTAAGTCGCAGATAAGCGATGCTAACTGGATAACATATTTACCATGCTAGAGGCATAATTGTGAATGCAGAACAAAAATGTAATTAAAAAAAATGGATTACTATGACTATTAAAATCAAAGTAACACTGTAAACAGGTAAATTTAGCTAAACATCAGCAACAACAACAGCAACAACAACAAGAAAAAATACTAAACAATTTGATAATGCTGGCAATACTCTAGACTGGTAAAAAGGTAAAAAGTATAAAGCTTACTGAATATAAATAAATTATAGCTTAAGTAGCTGCTGAATGGGGATAACTACTAAGTAGTTGGAAAGCTACAGATGAGGTGGCAGGAGGAATGAAAATATAATGAGCTTAATTAACTAAGTAGTTAAATATGTTAGTGGGAGTTGAGATAGAGGAGGAGGAAAGGGTAAGGGAGATTGGCGTAGAGTTGTTAGCGCATTCGAGGGATCAGAAATTAGAGAAATTGAGATTAGATAATGCAATAAATTAGAATTATATTAGCCGTATGCAGTGAGCTGGCGAATTATTGAAAGTGTTAGGGGGAGTTGAGATAGAGGAGGAGGGAAGGGTAAGGTAAGGAGGAGGGAAGGGTAAGGTAATTGATGTGAAACTGGTATGGAGTTGTTAACGCATTAGAGGGATCAGAAATTAGAGAAGTAAAAAAAAAAAAAAAAAATTATATAATATAATACAATAAATTAGAATTATATTAGCCGTGTACAGTAAGCTGGCGAATTATTGATTATACATTGCAGGAAATTAAGATTATATTAACATGTAAAACACAGTAAATGAGAATTATAATACAAAAATAATGTAGAAGATTAAAGTTATGTTAACCGAGGAGCAGAAAACTGGAAATCATAAAGGATATACAACGAAAAGAATAATAATAATGCTGTGCTAGAATAAATCAGTCTTGTAACACTGATAGCACCAGGGGTTCCGGAGTAATCCTTTGTAACGATTGAGTAAATGGCTAAAAAGTGATCTTCATTAAAAACTATATAAAATCACACACGCTTGGCACACACTCACAAAAATTGTACAAGAGGAGAGCGAAATGTATCCACTATTCAACCGTATGATGATTGTGGATGGATTACTTATAGATTTTACACAATCGATTTATATAAAACAGGTAACAATCGGCACTTCACTCAGTAAAACAATGGAAATTGCGTGGTATCCATCGCGAGAAACACAATAATTAAAAATGTAATATCTCCGGAACTGCTGAAGATATCCACTCGATTTTTGCACCGAATTAATCCACAGATTATGTACTTTCCGATAATATAACACTTAGAATCCTAGGATGAGTAATTCCGTTGATGACTTTGGCTTACTACGGAGCTCGTGCATTTCGCGGCAACAATCTAGTGAACCTATACTGGTCTCAGTTATCAAGGTACTGCATAATAAAGAAGCAGACAATAATCAAACTGATAATATTCTAGAAAGAAGTAAAACTTCAAAAACCTTCCAGAAATCAGAGTGCGCTCTTTCAGAAGCATGGATTCCGAAAATCTAAACATTGATGTGAATTTGGAAGAAGGAATAGATATTCCAAGGAACGTACTTCCATGGAAAACAAACCCGGGGGGGGGGACAGCACCGGAAATGGCCACCCTCATTTCATGGCTTCCACCAAAATCTTTATAACATCAAAGATTTGATTGATTTACAGCTTTCTGCATGGTTGTTGATTCAAGATACCATGCTCAAGCCAGAACAACAGTGTAAGTGTCAGAGGTAATCTTTTACTAGGAAAATAAAATGCTAGGTGAGCATGGCAATGGAGGTGACCCACTGACCATTGAATACCCTTCCAATATGGTTTCTTTAAACACAAGGCTCCAAGCTGTTGCTGTCCAAATAAAAATACTGAATTTTGTTTCAGTTTGTTTCCTGTATTTGTCTTCAAATCACAATATCAATCAGTGATATTTAAATGATCTGATAAAACAGCTACCTCAGCTGTTTATCATTTAAGGAGACTTAAACGGCCATAGTCTTCTTTGGGGAATTAAGGATACAATTTCCCGAGGTGAACAAATTGAGTGGACAATTGAAGACTCGCCCTTTGTCTCCTCAGTAATGGACAAGACGCGTACTATCACAACCCTACAAGGACATTTCATACTCATGATCTTGAAATCTGTTCATCTCTTTTGCCTTTTTGTACATTTAATGTTGGAAATGATCTTTACAATAGCAATCATTTCCCTATTTGTTTTTATCTCTCAATTGAAAAGAAGTACATTCCATGTCAAAAACATCCTGTTTTATACTTGATAGGATAGTCGGGGAATGCTTCTCATTTCTCGGAGAGCTCGTAGAAAAAATGGTAAAAGATAAAAACAAATAGGAAGGGGGATGAGCACTTTGAGTGTGAGCTCTTTGGGAGCATGGAAGAGAGAATAGATGTTCTGATATTCCATGGGAAAAAATAGCACCAGAAAAGCAAACATTAATCATAATGGCCAGTCTCATTTCATGGAATTGCCATGGCTTGCATCAAAATATTGTTAACATCAAACATTTGATCGATTTACAGCATCCTGTGTGCTTCCCAATTCAGTTATCCTTCTCGCACTATGCAGTCGGGTGTGGGAGGAGCATGTCTTTCGCAGTGTGTGAAAGAAAGCTATTGCCATTCTGCTAGCTAAGCCAGGGAAAGATCTGAAGAATCTTGCAAATTATCTGTCTGTTGCACTTTCCAGCTGTCTCTGCAAACTATTAAAAAAATGGTAAACTGCCGCCTAATCTATTATTTATTTGAGGAGGAAGAACAACAACAGTAAAAAATAAAAAACAATGCAATCTCACCACATTAGTGGTTTCTGCAAAGGTAGAGTAATCATCAATAATATACTTCTTTTGGAAATATCCATGCATAAAGCCTTTGCCAAAAGAAGCCATCTAGTCTCTGCAGTTTTTTATATAGACAAGGTTTACGATAAGGCATGCAGATGTGGCATTCTGTGTGATCTTCATGCCAGTGGCTTGTATGGTAACCTGCCTATTTTCATGTGGAATTTTTTAGGGCAAGTACTTTCAAGTCAGGATTGGCTCTGTTTTGTTAAATGCTTTGAACAAGAAGAGGGTGTGCTTCAAAGCTGTGTTCTGAGTATTACCTTATTCAGTTTAAAAATAAATTTTCTTCTAAAAGAACTTCCTGCAACCATTTTAGGTTCATTTTATGTTGATGACCTTCAAATAAATTTTCATGGTGCACATATGAGATATGTGGAGAGAGACAGTTCCAGATCGCACTTAGCAGGATCCAGAAATGGTTAAATAAGCATGGATTTGTATTTAAAAAAAAAAAAAAAAGATCCAGAAATGGTTAAATAAACATGGATTTGTATTTCAAAACACACACACACACACACACAAAAAAAAAAAAAAAAAAAAACTGTATATGTTCATTCTTGCAGAATAAAATAAATTTTCTTCTAAAAGAACTTCCTGCAACCATTTTAGGTTCATTTTATGTTGATGACCTTCAAATAAATTGTCATGGTGCACATATGAGATATGTGGAGAGAGACAGTTCCAGATCGCACTTAGCAGGATCCAGAAATGGTTAAATAAACATGGATTTGTATTTAAAAAAAAAAAAAAAAACTGTACATGTTCATTCTTGCAGAAAACATAAAATCTTCATCCTGAGCTTCACTTTCAGGGATCTTTGATTCCTGTTGCGTCCTTGGTGAAAATTTTGAAATGTTATGTTAGATCAAAAACTGACCTTTCTTTAATGTGTACTGTACTTCAAGAAGATGCTTAACCTTTTAAAAGTGCTAGCTAATGCCTCTTGTGTGAATTGTTGCTTTGCATTTATAGAGCATTTGGTTACTTAAAATTGTTTGTGGTTTATGGTTATGCACGACCTTTTGTCTTACTAAACTCAATCCTGTTCATCATCAGGCCCTCCAGGTCTTTTCTAGAGCATTTAGGGCATCTGCAGTGTGGAATCTGTATCTTTATTGCTGTGGATCGTCATTTCAGTCGAGGCATGAGTAACCATCTCTCTATTATTATTTCAATATTTTATTCCAGTCTGGCCATCCATGTAAGCTGCTTTTGCTTGATGATGTGTGAGTGTCTGTCTGAGACATGAACATCTGGTGTACCTTCTTTCTTTTTAAGAGTTCATCTGTTCATTGAAGAACATAGCATGACTGATGTTTATAGCCAAGCAGTAAAACATTTTGAAATCCCACCTTGGAAATGAGCACAAATCCAGATTCTTGATGCATTTTACCATCTTTACAAGAGAAATACTAATGTGTTCATATACAGACATATATTTCTTGAGCATAGTTATAAATATAATATATATATATATATTCTTATATTCGTGGATGAGTTCAAAGGAACTAATCATGTTGGAGCATCTTACGTAATTTGCATTCACATGGAGGGCATTCATTTGCATAATGTTTGCTCAGTCCTGACCTTTGAATTACCTGCTGTATATTATACTCTTCACTTCATTTCTAAACTATGTAGTGGAAAGTTTATAATTTATTACAGACTCCTCTAGTACCTTAAAGACACTTCTGACACGCAGAATCCAGTTGTTGATGTGATAAAGCTAAATTTGAACTTGAGGAAATGTGGTTTTCAGATATTTTACTGCTGGGCTTTCAGACATATAGGAATAAAAAGCAATGAAGTGGCTGACTTTACAGTTAAGTCTGGCATTAAACTGTCCTGTCAGTTTTAAAGATGTACAGGTTCTATTACACAGCACTGCAGTCACAAGGAAATTTATAAATGACCCATGAATGAAAGTCTTGTATTTCACCTTTTACAAATGATTACAAATGAGAACTTGATTTTATTGATAGGTTTAAAAGAAACTTTCATATCATTTGAAGCATTTGATAAAGAGAGGACTAAGTTTTCCTCTAGTACACATATTAGTATTTCCTAAAATTGTGCTTGGCTGATCTTTCATTTTAGGTAGTAGTAAATAACATCTTTCTAATACAGTTAGTATATGGTATGAATTTTTTTTTGCAGCTGGGGTGATACAGAAATACTTTATATGTGTATATTTTATTCAAATATAAATTAGATATTCAAGTTTTAAACCCTTAACAAGATTAAGTTTTTTTTAAAATGTCTTGTGATGTATGTACAAGTGCAAGATTTGTTTCTATAAAAATGTATTTAAATTTTGATAGGGAGAAGTAAAAGAAGTTTACCGCAGAAATTTATTAAAGAGAATACAGCGACACCCTCAGGATTTTGATTCCCTAGAAGTTCAGAGTAAGCAATTTTTATTTTTACTTTATATTTTATTGGTATGGGTAATCAAGGCCAGAGTTGTCGCCAAATGTTTTGCTAAACTGGCCGAAGAGATTGGTTCATATGAAGTCACCAATGTTTACAAAAAGTACAAGAATGCCTTTTCAAAATTGGCAGCAAGAATACAAATTCTAAAGATAACGTGTTTTTATTATTTCTGTATTTACCATGGATATGGAAATTTGAAACTTATCTAATGACAAAACATCTTCCATATAATTTTTTCAGAAACGAGGAATTATTCATTCTAAAAGAAAGTTCTACTCCAATTCGAAGGAAACGCCAAAATGGAGATGTGAGGCCATATCATGCCGAGGGGGGAAAAGGTTGCATTCTCAAAATTGGTCTGAAGTCCCGAGAATCAGTTTGCTAATGGCAGTTTCATTTGTGCATGTTTAGAATTTACTTCTTTTGAATTTGGTCAGTATCATCTTGATATGAATCACTGCTCTGTTGCTGATTGGAACAGTTTACATAAGTGAAATCAGTGGTCATGCATTAACATCTGGACTCCCAGTTAAAATAGGTGGCACTGGTAATGTTACCGAAGTTGATGAAAGTCTGTTGTTGTCTGATGTTTTCAGACATTCTAAATGATATGCGCAGTTTTGTGACTCTGCATTAGTTCGCTTTTTTGTTTTTTTTTCTTTTTGGTTTGTTTGTTCAGATTTCTTTGGGAAGTTGTTTAATTTACATTAAAAGTTTCTGATTGTATGAATATCTGTTATGTTCTTTTTTTTTTTTTTTTCCCCTTGGATTTTTCTTCAGCTTAACCATTTGTAAATATTTTGGCAATTATTTTTATGCTTCAAATTTTCCCCCAAATCGTCAGCTTTGGGCAATATCTGAATTTGGTCCTGATAACACAATAGTACCTTTTTCTTTTAGGAAGATACAAGGGGGGGAATCTTGCATTTTAATTAATCAGATTTTTAATCTGATATAGTTGACTGTTTGATATAATTTTAATCTGATATATTGAGGATTTTCATAATTTATAAGCAATGTTGATTTCTGCTTAATATCCAGTTGAATTTTTACTTAAATTTACAATCTAGTTTATGTATGATTTAAAAATAGTGTATAGATCCTCTTTATTTTGTTCATTCAGTATTTTAAAGAAATATTTTGCTGCTGATTAATTTGATGTTTTGCCTAGGCATTTGCTATTTCTCAGTATGTGTTTGTGTCGAAATATGGACTGTATGAGGCGATAATGTCTTTTAGTAGTTTTATTAAAACTCAACAATAATATACGTGATACATTACTTAGAACCAAAGTTCTCAACCAATGACACCGATACGACTTGGTGTCTGCCAACAAATGAACTAACAATTTTCCCGCCTAGTTGGCGGCATTCAGTTTGAATGGTTTCACAATTCTAAAATAGCTAGTAACAGTTTTAGCTAATTTATAAATAAGGAAAGTGATTTATTTAATTAAATTGTACAAAGTCCAAAAACCAGATGTCCAATATCCAGATTAATCTAAAATTTGGATTTCTGGATCAGCAGCAAAATTTAAAAAAAGAAAAAAATATGCTTTATGCTTGAACATTTGGAATTTTATCATAATAAACCCGTGGAGAGTTTCAATTCTTTATTTCACTTTAGCACTGATGCCAGCCTGGTGAATAATTGTTTATTATTTTTTGCTTTCATCACCACATCACTATCAACTGCAGCTTCAGAAATAACTCATGCAGTAATGTCTAAATTATTTTTATGGTAATTTTTAATATTAGTAATTGAATGCTAAATGGTATGGTAATCTTTTTTATTGACATTTCACATGCTCATGAATAGAACTTTAGCTAACTTTGATGTGAAGTATTGAGTGTGTTGATGAGAAGAAATTTAGCAGAAATTTTTTCCATGTGCAAAAATATGGATTTTTTAAATGATACTCATTGGCTAAAAGATAACATTCTGTCTGAAATGAGAATAACTGATTTGTTATTTGTTTAAACCCAGGAATTGTTTTAACCTCACTGCGCAACAAAATTTTTAGAATTCAGAAAGTGCTTGGAAGTTTGGACTCACAGAGACTGCAGTGAGCTGCAAAATGTCACTAATCTCACTGCAAATCTTTGGAGGAGCTGCATCCTTGGCAAAATGTTAAGTCCCGATAGTGCAGGAAATAGCCATAAGTATACTGAATAAGTAAACTGATATAATTCAGGCTTAACTCCATCAGTGTGCGATTGAAACAAGACAAAATTTAGCGGAACAATATGTTTTCCGTCACTAATCTTAAGATACATAGCAATGTATAACAGATGCCAGCTAAGCTTTATGATGATTGCTGTGAGCAAAAAAACATAATTAATGGGAAGAATAACATTCACTTTTCTACGTTCCCTTTTTTGCCTAATTTGTGATGAATGTTGTTGCCAGCAATGGGATCATTGATGTTTCTTTAAATAATAAGTCCAGATAAGGAGGAAAAAATAAATGATCTATTATGAAAATAAGCATGGTAATAACTGAAAATGACTCAATGTGAAGATGAATATCAAACATTTTCTCCTTATTGCATGAAATAAATTGTAGAGTTCCTCAAATCACCTTCAGGGTAAACCATAATTCATAATTCAGCTAAATGCTAATCTAGCTCAAATGTATTTTAACTCAAATCTATTTTAACGCATGCACCCCTTTCGTCATTAGAAGATTATCCCTCCTCCCTATCTTTTTCAAAACTTAATACATTTACTTAGATTATTTTTTGTGTTTTGGAAATAAAATACAAAAAGCATAGTAAATGTTGACAAATACCAAAACTTAAATAAAAGTAGTTTATATTCATAAATATTTAACAGCTAAATAAAAGGTTGATATCATCCCTCCCCCCCCCCAACTGGTTGAGAAGACCTGTGCTAATCTAGGCACAGGCTAGGAGTCTTATTTTCTAGATAAAATTATTCATATGAAAGTCATATTTTCTCTATTTACTGTGTGTCAGCTTGGAAAACGAAGATTCAAATTAGTAAGTAGAATAAAAAAAATACCTTCATTGAAAGTCTAGTGAAACCAAATTTCGCTATTTTTATACAGTCAAAAGTCGTTAATCCGGACTCGTCGGGACTTCAGCGATTCCGGATTATTGATTTTTCCGGATTATAGATCATCAGTTTAAATCGCGTAAGATGGCATGCAGAAATTCTAAAATTAAAAATATGAAACCGTAATTTATGAAGTAAAGAACAATTATGATCTAAAGGGTATCAAAATTTACAAAAAAAGCTTAATATTTATTTGTTTACTTTATTAAACATTTCTTTCAATGTAAGTTGTTTAAGTTGCTTCGTTTTATGTGATAATACTTTCTCTTTAATTCTATAAAGAGACATAATTTTTTGTACAGTTGCAAAGTTCCGCTGTTCAAGTCCCGTTAATTGCTGTGCCAAGAATACTGACTAACTTGTCAATCGAAATTTTTTCGTTTTCACTAACCTCTCTGTCACATTCTTCATGTCTTTATCCATTTTTTGCAGCAATTCCACTTTTTGTTTGATGGACATCGAAACATACTTTCGTTTTGTATGATCCTTTGGGAGCTCCAGAATCGGAAATTCTATTTGACATAATCGAAAGTTCAAGTTTACTTTTATAGTATTGCTCTTACAGTCTGCAAAAAATAATAAGCCGGATCCAATTCGAAAATTAAGGAACAATGCAATCATCAACATTAACTGAAATAGATAATTAGATAATTTTAGATTATACCGTCCGTTATACATAAAACGCGCACGCGAAAACGTATTCTGCGCTTGCGCACACGCAGATGCGCAGTCGTAAGTGGTCTTACGCGCACGCGTAAACACCTATGCGCATGTGTCAACGCGGCGCATGCGCAGAAATTTTTTAGCTTTGATGTCCGGATTATAGATCATTCCGAATTATGGGTGTCCGAATTAACGACTTTTGACTGTATTGAGATAAACAGAGTCGTAGCTAGGGTTTTCAGCGCCCAGGGACAACTGAAAATTTCGCACCCCTACTGCTTGCCAAGGATGGAAAACATTTCATTCTAAAATGTCATAACATCAGTTTGGCGCCCCTTGAATTGTGTGCCCGGGGACAGATGCCCCCCCTTGCCCCCCTCTAGCTACGCCTCTGGAGATAAAAATAAAACAGATTCTGTGAGTTGAAGCGTTGCTCTTCAGTGACAAATCAATATTAAAATTCTATTCCAGATGAAGGGCCATATGCAAAATTTTCCATGATGCAAATGGATAATTTTCATTTTTTTCTGCATGGTTCTTGATGTAACTGAGTAATTCAGCCAATATTTTTTGCACTATAGTAATTTATGAAGACTTGATCTTGTTACATAACTGTATAGTTATTTTATTTATTTATAGTATAGCTGTAAAATTTTAAAAGAAAGTAATTTATGTTACTGATGACTTGTGATTGAAAATTTGGCAACTGCTATTCTAATAATAAAAATGAGATTTTGATATTACTTTGAATAATTTAAATTTTACTGTTTGGTTATCCTGGTTTAGAATTATTGATTGTGAAGATTAATGTTTTGAATTATTATTTTTGTTTTAGTTTTCTTATGTTTCACTCCTTGAATGGCATGACTGCCTTTCTCTAGTTATAAGATTTTCTGTCACTTAAAACATATTAATGTAGCTTTAAATTCAAAATATTTTGCTTTTTAATTTTTTGAATCAAGTCATCTTAATGAAAGAAAAAGCTTATGAAACCACCGACTAAAATAGTAATTATGTAAATTTAGCTAATAAGCTTTGGTTTTTTGATTATGGCAAAGCATTCGAGGGCTATCTGCCTAAGGGAAGGAAGGCCTTCGTGAAGCACTGTTGCAGGGAAACTTGCTCATGTACATTTGGGACTTATTGCACATACTTAGACTGGCTCATATACACATGGGAAAAACATGAAACGCCCATATAGCCAGCCCGTTCATGGGAATCGAACCTCAGACTGAACTACCAGTGTTCGGCAACTTTACCGCTCGGCTGCTAGTGGGCCTTTAGCTAATATACTTCTTCACGAGTAAATCCAAAATTCCGTATCTCAGCGAGTTAACAGTATATGCTTGGGAATGGAAAATATTTTATTCCATCTCTTTGATCCATCCCTTTTTGAGCAGCTAATATTTTGTATGTACTGAAGATAAATATTTTCACAATAAAGCTTTTCTCTTGTATTTTATTATCTTTAAATATTTTTATACATACAAAATATTTCCAGTCGAAATAAAGAATCTAATATGACTATAAATGGCATCAGTTACAGGTAGTGCTGTGTAGAATTCTTAATGTTTGAGTTTATATCATTTGATATCTATGGTGGCTGAGATGTAATATGATCTTTATACAACATTCTAAATGTGTAAAATTTTACAATGATTTTTCATTAAAAATTGGTGTGAACTGTTGTGAATTGTTAAGTTAAAAAAACCATCTGAATCTAAAGAAATTTTGGAAAGTAATTAGTAACTTTAAAGTTTTTAATATAATTAATATAAATAAATAATTAATATAGTATCATTATTTTGTATTAATATAGTATCATTATTTTGTATTAATATAGTATCACCATTCTTATTATTTATTGTTTTATTTTCAGTTGCATTAAAAACTTTGCAAGTCAAATCTTTATTTGAACATAAAATACTTAAAAAGGAGGTAGGTAAAAATACTATAGTCTAATCTTTCATGTTATAATCATGGAACAATTTATACCTTTTATCGGGAACTTTTTTTCATTATTTTACTTTTTAAAGTTGTAATCAAGTTGATAATATCAAGGTTTGTCTATTCTGTGTATGAAGACTTTACTGATAAGTTTTTATTAAAATAACAAACAGCCAACTTTCCTTTTGTAGATACAGTTAACAAACAGCCAACTTTCCTTTTGTAGATATAGTTCTTAATTTTTGTTAAGCAGTGTTTTGGTGATTATTTTATTTTTGAATACTTCATAGATGTTATTTGTAAAAATGCTTTTTGTACTACATACTAAATTTAACAAAGTTTTTCCTCATTATTTGATGTAGTTGTTTTATCCCACATCAGTTATGTGAGATTGGAAGTATGATCATTTCAAAATTCATCCTTTTTTTTTTATTAAGTGTCAAAAGTATTTGTCAGAGCATTCCATCTATGTTTGAGAATTAAAAAAAAAATGCCTTAATGTCTAACTTGTATATTATTTTAATTTAATAATTTAATATAAAAACTGTTTGTTTCTCTTGATAATTTTTTTTTTCCCCATTTTAACCAGGATATTAGAGGTGGTCGAATCATATTACCAATCATCATACAGAAACGCAACAAGCTCTTAAATAAACTTAGAATCATAGATAATGAGAGGTTTTGTTGGCTGTTGAAAGAATTACAATTGGAATATAGTCCAGAGCCATTGCGATTCCATTTAGAAAAGTACTGTAAAAAGTGGGATCTTCGACGATTAACAAAAGAATACTGTGAGAGGACGATTGCTGATAAAAAGGCTGCTTATCATGAAGCATTAAAAGAACAGCAGCAGGCTTTCTTAAAAGAAAAAGAAGAAATCTTAGCGTGGATTGAAAAAGAAGAAAAAGAATTAAATAATTAAGGAAAAAATAATAAAGTGTGTAAATTACTATATGTTGTGGGTAACATATTTTGTTTTAAAAAACGTAGGAAAAAAAATTTACATAAACATAGATACATGATAGTAAATGTCAAATAGATTATTGAAATTGCAAAAATAAAGTAACTACATTGAATCCTTTTTGACACAGATTACTGAAATTGCAAAAATAAAATAACTACATTGAATCCTTTCTGACAGAGATTAATAGGTTATAAAACCATGTAGAAAAATCATGTTGCATGTGCCAAACTCGCAATACTTGAATTTAGCTGTTAGAAGACAGTAGTGTATTCTGTGTAGAAAAATGTATGAAGTGACATTGTCTCAAGTAGAAGTTCTCAACCAGGGGGGAATAAAGTCAGCCTTTTAATTAATTTTTTTATTTATATTTATAATGACTATCATAAATGAAAAAAAAAAAAAGGTACCATTATCAGTACTTCATCATTTTTGTTTTCAAACATCGAGAGCATTGACAAAATGTTCAGTCAGCTCAGTAAAGAAAAATTGGGTACTTTTCTGTTTCGCCGGCGCAAATCTTGCCAAGCAGACTTTATTGGTGACAACATACAGTATACACATAAAAAATGTTAGTTCTAAAAAATTTTTATTTTGAAGGCATAAACATTTTAATATCGTTTAAAATTTTATAAAAAGCCAATAAAAAAAGACAATAAATTTGTAAAAAGATATTAATTTAAGAATGTACTATGCTTTCATGATTCAACATCCTGATTCGCTTTTTCATATCACATGATCCCAAGTGATCTCATCTCACGTAAACAATGCTACAAAAATCTAATTCTCTCAGTAATTATCTACATTAATTTCAAGTTAAATCTTAATTTGGAATACAAGTTTAAATGCAAGAATTATTTCAATTCGTACGAATAGCTTACTCAGAAATTATGTAAAACTGCAGTGCTTTACTTCTCAAGTGCATTCTCATTAGAATGGATGAATTTAACCCTTGACTTTGCCTTTTCTATATTTTCGCCATCGGGCGAGCGGTGTGATTGCATCCTAATTGACTTAATTACCGCGAATGGTCTTAAGGCATAAAATTGAACTAACTGGTAAAATTTCTATGTAACTGTATGCCAGTATTGAAAGAAACAATCAATCTGTTAAGAAATGGCTGCGACTTGTTTTGAAAATGAGGCATAAAAGGTTACCAGTGAGGATATTACGTTTGGCATCAGTCGCACCATTATTGGCGACTTTAATGCCTGCGCCGGCAAAACAGAAAAGTACCAAAAACTGGTAGTGATGTGAAATGATCTTTCATAGTTAATATATACTGCTATACATTAATTTTAAAATATGTATTAAAATTAAAATGTAAAATGAAACACCACCTTAAGTATTGAGTTTTAGTTTATGAATATGAAATGTTAACTTGTATTCAGGTTTGTTATTTATTAATATTTTCTATACTCTTTGATGTTTAATTTATAAAACAAGTTAAAATATAATCTAAATTTAAATGAATTTATATGTGCATTTTTTGACTTTTGGAAACACAGGGAGGGGAATGATCTGCTAATGGTGAAATGGGTGCGTAGAACTAAGAAGGTTGAGAATCACTGGCCTAAAGCATAGTTTGCATAGTTTTTGTGGTGCATATGGAGTAAAAACATCTGTTTGCTGTAATGTTGGATATTGAGGAAAGAAGATCACATTTCTGTGATTAGAAACACATCACTGTCGGAATCAGATATCAGTTTTACTAAGTATGGTACTGTACTTTTTTGCTTATGTTCACTTTAACATACTCAAGTCTGTATTTATTATTTCTCTTCATGTACTATGAAGGTCAGTTTGTATGGCTAGGATTTGGACCACATAGTATTACTTAATTCTCAGTCATATGTATTATGCTCATCAGTTTTAGTTTTCATGTATTATGTATGCATTTTTAAGTGTTATGTATGCAGATATTAGGGATCAGCTTTCTGTATTTCTGTACTCAGTATCATGTTAGCTTTTCATTTTAATATTCAGTTTTGTACTTATATATGTATTATCTTGTCTGCAAGTACCATGAAAGAAAATGAAGATGCATGGTTCAATTTGTAAAACAACTCCAGTTTAAGTTTGCACAAGGAACTAAATTATGCAGAAATTTGTTATTTTAGTGATAACAGGTACACAATCTTTTAAATGTTTTTACATAAGAGTTAGGTACATGGAAAGTAATCTGCATTAAATTATGTATAGGCACTAAAAATAAAAATTTAAAAAATTAAATAAATAAAAAAAATTTAAAAATTTTTTTTATCCTCCCCCCTTTCTTTCTTTTTTTTTTTTTTATAGGTTACGTCTTTCCTTCATGCCAGACCAACGACTTTACAAAAGCCTAATAAATATATGACAGTTTTGTCAGGATTAGCATCCGCATGTAGACATTTAGCAAGTCCAGAAAATCCATGGCAGTTAATTTTTCAGGATATTTGTGAAAGGTGTGACAAATATATATGTGTGGAACACGTGATATGTATTTGCAGAAAATATGCAAAATAAATTTAAGTAGCATGATTAACTAGTTTTACAACTGTAGTCTTCTTTTTAAATTTTTTTTTAACCTTTTGTGAATAGATTTTATGGTAGAAAATATAATGAAACGCCCTTGGGTATGACGTACCCTGCATGAGAACACTGTTCATTTTTGTCACTCGAGTAATGCTGCGTTAATCTTCTAAGATTATTATTGGCTGAAGCTTATGTGAGTTATTTGTGTCATGAGCTTTATGTAAGAATCATATGATTTTGAAATGATACAGCTTAGAACAGCTGATTAAAAGCAATTACTATTTTAAGACGGTAAAGGAAATTAAGTAAAAAGTAGAGTTAAAGGACGACTACAAATTAACCCTTTAATGCACCAATAAAAATTCAGAAAGTGGTATTTTTTCTGCCAGTTGTTTTATTATTTTAATTCAAAACTGTAATGGATATTTTCTGTTGTATTCATATCTGAAAAAAAAAAACAAAAAACTCTTGAATATATTTAGTTAAGTGCACAGAAATAATATATTTTGTATACCTGACTTAACTTGGTTGAGGGCATTAAGAGTTTAAGGTTAATATTTGGATTTTACATATTTTTTATCTTAATATTCTTCTCGCTAGATATAAAAAAAGCCTTTTTAGAGAAAAGACATTACAGCAATAATAAATGAAGAGTAATATTATAACTGAAAATAGATATAAAATTTTGGACTACTTTTTTTTTTTTTTTTTTTTTTTATTTGTGTAAAAATTTCAGTACTCAGTCCAATTATTCTTTAGGAAAGATTTTCTTAAGTTTTGTCTCAGAAACAAAAAACTTTTACATACTCATTATATATCCTGAAGTCACAAAATTGCTTCCAAAGAATAAAGTTAGATTTAATTTTAAGTAATTCTCTTGCGCCATTGCTGCAAGGAATGAAATTTGAATTTAACAGGCATTCTCTGTTTGTAAAAAGCAAATATAAAGCTAGTGAATTTAAATGAAATTTAATGCAAACAAATAAAGGATTAATTATTGTTGCAAACTAATCTACAATATCTTTTAAATTCTGAGAGCAAGTGCAAGTATCAAAATCCATGAATAAATATAAAATTAAAATTTCAAAAATTATTTAATCCTAAAAAATTTTATAAAAATGCGTAAGTGAATGATTGTTGAGCAGGCAGGAGAGAGACTTCTTAAAGGAAAGTTGCCTTCAAACCTAACTCTCAATCATTCAATTCGTGTTTCATCATCCGTGTAGACAAGGGTAAAAGTCAATACCAAATGTGGTGTGTTAGTTTGCAACAATAATTAATCATTTATTTGTTTGCATTAAATTTCATTTAAATTTATAAACCTTAACTTTGCTTTTTATGAATAGAGAATATTTGACGTCACAAAATTGTATCTTTTAGCATCATAAATATTCTCTTATGTTAGCTATGCAAATGCTTGCCAACAAGAATAAAAATGACAGGGTTGTCACGCTACCTGGATAAATGGGAAAAGTCGGAGAATTAAAAAATTGACCCAAAAAAGTCAGCGAAAAATCGAGGAATTTATATATTGGTACTATTCCGTTTTGAGGACCGTAAAATTTCAAGTTGTGTAAGTTTAGATAGTTCTATATTTCTTAAGACGCCATTGAAATACTAGTTTAATTTTTAAATCCTTTTTATGATATCCTATGGATTTAACAATTTGGGAATTGCCCATGACGAAAAGTCTGCAATCCATGGTACACTTCGACCAATTTTCACTTAAAAAAAAATTCTTAGAATTGCATGAAAATGGCACTGCGCACGCCCTTAACTTTATCTATATATGCATCGGCCTATTTTCACTTAAAAAATAAAAGAAAATTGACAAAAATCCAATTGTTTTTACCCTTGTAAAAAGCGCCAAACAAATAAGTGAGCGATTCTGCACTTTACTGAGAATTTCTTCAAAGAAAAGGCATCATTCATTATAGAAAATTATGTTTGAACAACCAGCGAGATAAAATTATTCTATGCTTTAGCGATAACTCGGTAGCGAAATAACGATGCAGGAATCCATTCAGTTATGTTTAGCTTTTTTTTAATATAAATTATAATAATGATCTGAAATAGTTATTTACTCTTATGCTTCTATTCAGTTATGTTTAGCCTTTTTTATATAAATTGTAATAAAAAAGTATCAAATGAAATTAACCTTTCATCTAAATTAAAACAATAATCCTTAAATAGTTATTTACTACTAGAAAGCCCGGCCGTCATACGAAATGACCGCTGTTCTAGATATTATAAATTGTAATTTAAATGATTTGTGCAAAGGTGTCTGCTAATTTAAACTGAATTACCCAGGGCAGGCGGCGGGGACGCCCCTTTGCTTACTGCCCCACGGGGTTTCCCTCTTCTACTGGCTTAATTGCTTAAAGTAGAGTGCAATGAAGGAAAACATTGGCGGTACATTTCTTAAGAACCACCGCTAGCTCAATAAATAAAGGTGATTTAAATAATGAAATGTTAATTCACGTGTCAACGATATCTTTGTACACAACATTTCTTGTGTAGATCTTTCCATCATTTTTAAGCTCGCCTTCCAGAGGACCATTAATTATTTTTAACTTTGCGTCCGTTCTTTCACGAACTCTTCAACAGGCAACACGTGTTCAAATGCAGACTCAGGTAAAAAAATGCCAACACGCTTAAGCGTTTGGCCCTGAAACTTATGGATGGTCATAGCAAAGGCAAGTTTTACAGGAAATTATCTACGTCTCAATTGAACGGCAACCTTGTGCCAGTGGCGTAGCAAGCATAACTGGCGCCCGGGGCAAAATACCTTTTTGGCGCCCCCCCCACAAAAAAAACTTTCAGTAATAGAATGTATAGAATAGTATATTCGTAAATAGAAAATAATGCAAATAATAATAAAATGCTGAATCTGCCATCAAATACTCAAAAATATACAGGGTGATCTTTTTTAAAGTGACAGTGTTTGGAGCGCTCTGTAGAGCGATCTAATAGCCGAAATGGCACCAAACTTGGTATTTAGAGTAATCAAGACATGGGGAAAAGGATTCCGTGAAAAAGAATTTTAGTTCCAAAAATCGCCGCTAGGGCATTTTGTGGCGGTGCTGTAGCTTACAATAACGAGAATGAGCATAAAAACGGGTATCAAAGATAAATGCACATGTTGTGCGATGACAGCGCCAGTAATAGGAGCTATAAAAGCAAGTAGTAGACAGCTCCGACAAATAATCTAAGCTGAAGTAAACGAGCTCCAGTGGACATGCCGCTCACGTTATCAGTGTGATGTATATTTAAAATAACTTGAATGGCGCTCATGCTATGCGATTCCGTTGTTGTGATGCACGTGTTACTGTGCTAGCTGAATGTCATGTGAACTGTTTAAAAATGTAATAATAAAAGTTTTGAATTCTTGAGATATACTCATTAGTTGAGTCTTCTTTTAAAGTACAGAAGTAATTAAATTCAACAAACTACACAAGAAGTTACATGGTGTCAGGAGCAAAATGGATTTCAGACCACCTGCTTCGCTAACATTCTCCTTCGGAAATGTTAAAGAAAAATGGAAGCAAGAGCTAGAAAACTATTTACTTGCAACGGAAAAAGATGCCAAGCCAGATAAGACTAAAATTGCAATCCTTTTGAATTTACTCGGTACTGAAGGACTCGAAATTTATAACACGTTTCGATTTGAGCCACCTGAGAATAAGGAGAAGTACGAAGAGGTCTTGAAGTGTTTTGAAGATTATTGTTCACCACAGCAGAATGTCGTATATGAACGTTACAAATTCTTTTCGTGTAGCCAGCAAGAAGGACAAACAATTGAATGTTATGTCACTCAGTTAAAGACTTTAGCGTCAACTGGTGAGTTTGCTGAACAAAAAAATGGATTGATTCGCGACCGTATTGTACTAGGCATTTGGGATAGGAGTCTGACCGAACGTTTGTTTCGAGAATCTAACCTAGGATTAGAAAAAGCTATAGAAATAGTCCGTGCCGCTGAAACAAGCAAAGAGCAACTCCGGAACATGAAAGATGATCCAGCGACTGTGAACAAACAGCGTGAAGAAATATAGAAAACAGCAGCATCAATCAAAACAGTCAGTGCCACCGAAATTATCGTCGCAGCAGAAGCAATCAGCACTAGAATATGACTGCAAGAAGTGCGGAAGAAGGCACAAATATCGGGACTGTCCAGCTTTCGGAAAGACATGTGCGAAATGCAAAGTAAAGAACCATTTTGCCGCGAGGTGTCCCAAGAACATTTATGAAATTGGAATACCAAATAATGAACTGAGAATATATAATGAACATAGTGTATTTGTTGACTCTGTAATGATGAATCCACCAGTAAACGGGCATACTGAATTTAAAATAAGTGCAAAATCAATCAAAGATCTAACAAATTCTATTGATGAAGTAAATAAGGATATTCACGGCACAACTTTAGTATAGCCCACCCGGAATTTTAAACAAAAAAATATCGCCAAGAGCGGCGATAAATGATATGATCTGGTAACCCATACTATTCGCCAAACGCAATGTAAACAAGAGGATGGAATTACGGTTACAGCTAATTTAGTAGTCTGTTACATTTATTCAATTTCAATACAAATTACCGACATATCCGTTTACTCAAAGTTTAATGCACGTGCCCTGTATTCTTACTTTTCCGGTATAGATTTCTCTTAAAATTTGTCTCACGCTGCGTTGCAAGAGGAAATACAACACTTTAAATTAGAATTCTACTAAAATTAATATCTAAATACACAATTCGTAACAATGTTATCGGCGATTGTTTAACGCTCAGATACCGTTAATTCTATTTTGTATATATATTTTTGGCTACTTGAGGTGATATTTTTGCGTTTAGTTATTGCTTGCTCTAAAACTGCTGTTAGTGATGTTGGAATTAAATATCAGGAGATTATAAAGGAAAATTTAAGGTGGGAGTTTTCAAACAAGCGTAAAATTTTGGGTACAGATATTTTACGTATGAATTAACAATAGTATGAACATTTTAGACGATTTTTGATGGACTGTCGATTATTGAAGGATAAAGTTTTCTGTGAAAAATGTAAGATACCATGCTGGTTAGTTAGTCAGAAAAAGACATCGAATGGTAGAACTTGCAAGAAATGTACGGCTGAGAAATAAATTAGGCTAGGATCTTGATTCGCCTGTAGTAAACTCAATTTTTCTAGAATTTTTTTTTTTTTTTTTTTTTTTTTAAACGCGAATCAATGGAGTTGCTTATGCGCGAATTTCTGCAATTCTCCGATTTCTTTTAAGTGAAAGCAGATTTCTTAGTATATGAGCAATGCAGAGTTTATTCAATTTCTGATTTTTAAGTAAAAAGAGATCGCCATATACATGAGTAAAGCCAATGCAGTGCGCAATGCCGAGGTTGTGCGCGGTGCCTAGTTTGTGCAATTCTAGGATGTTTTTTTGAGTGAAAATAGATGGATGTGTACATGGGCAGAGCCAATGTAGTGCGCAATGCCGAGGTTGTGCGCGATGCCTAGTTTCTGCAATTCTAGGATGTTTTTTTAAGTGGAAATAGATCGATGTGTACATGGGCAGAGCCAAAGTAGTGCGCAATGCCGAGGTTGTGCGCGGTGCCTAGTTTGTGCAGTTCTAGGATGTTTTTTAAGTGAAAATAGATCGATGTGTACATGAGCACAGCCAATGTAGGGCGCAATGCCGAGGTTGTGCGCGGTGCCTAGTTTGTGCAATTCTAGGATGTTTTTTAAGTGAAAATAGATCGATGTGTACATGGGCACAGCCAATGTAGTGCGCAATGCCGAGGTTGTGCGCGGTGCCTAGTTTGCGCAATTCTAGGATTTTTTTTTATGTGAAAATAGATAGATGTGTACATGGGCAAAGCCAATGTAGTGCGCTACGCCGAGGTTGTGCGCGGTGCCTAGTTTGTGCAATTCTAGGATGTTTTTTTAAGTGAAAATAGATTGATGTGTACATGGGCAAAGCCAATGTAGTGCGCGGTGCCTAGTTTGTGCAATTCTAAGATGTTTTTTAAGTGAAAATAGATCGATGTGTACATGGGCAAAGCCAATGTAGTGCACAATGCCGAGGTTGTGCGCGGTGCCTAGTTTGCGCAATTCTAGGATGTTTTTTAAGTGAAAATAAATCGATGTGTACATGGGCAGAGCCAATGTAGTGCGGAATGTCGAGGTTGTGGAATTCTCTGACATTTTAAAGGTGGAAATAGACGGATGTGTACATGGACACTGAGCTTTGATGTTTTTCGGGCGAATACGGATCGTTGTGTTCAAAGGAAAACGAGATAATGTGTAATGACGAGCTGTAATGTAACGTATTTTATATGCAATGTTTAACATATCGTTTGTGTATTTTAAATTTGTATTGTTGTTTTAATTGTGAATTATATTTGGGACATCATTTTTCATTTAAATTGTATTTTTAATTTTTGGTTTTGATATGTTTATAATGCTTTCCGGCTTACTATATATATCGACAGCCCGACAATCTACTCAACAGTAGCAAAACTGTAAACTTTGACCCTATAAGTAACTTTTACCTCATTTTTATGATACGTAGTTTTTGCAATCGTAATCGCACTTGATAATATGAGTTCTTTGATAATACAGTGTCTCACAAAAGTGATGGGACAATTGTGCTTTAGAAAAGAAACTGTAATAAAATAAATTAAAAAAACATGTAAAAATTTTTTGTGGGTGTGTTTCATACTTAAATTTAGTAACAAATTATACATCACATACATTTTCTCAAAATATTAATTTAATAAAAATTTAGAACGGAGCAAAAAATGGTTCACATAAGTGATGGGACACCATTAGATACTACTACGTACTATGCAACAAAAATCGTCTGAAGTAAGCAATAAGAATATTTTTTGAGGTTTTTATTTTTACTCAAAAGCAATTGGCAATAATTTATCACAATCGTCTGCAGTATTTCTCTCCAGTTTGTTTTGGAATTCTTGTGTTTTTTATCTCTGTGCAGCCATGAATGCTAAACGAAAAGAAACTTTGCCTGAAATTCGAAAATTAGTTATTAATTTGCATATTGAACGGGGAAATTCTATTAGAGAAACTGCTAAAACCGTTAACCTGAGTCATTCAACAGTTTTTAATATCATTAAACGATATAAAAAGAATCATATGATTCAGCATAAAAGAAGACCTGGCTGACCATCAAAGCTATCCAATGGACTAAAGCGAACTATCGTTCGAAATATTAAAAAAAATCCAAGTACTCCCAAAGTTGCTGCCTGATTTACAAGCATTATATGGAGTAATTGTTAATCCTGAGACTATTGGAAAAGTAATTCGATCTGCTGGATATCACGGTAGAGCAGCCAGGAAAAAATTCTTCGTGAGTGAAAAGAATAGAAACCTCAGACTGGCTTTCGCAAAATCCAACATAAATAAGAATTCTGATTACTGGAATGAAGTTATATTTGCTGATGAGAGTAAATTTAATATATTTGATTCTGACGGTAGAATCTTGGTGTGGAGAAAACCCAGGGAAGAATTTCGCAAACACACCATTTCTTCAAAACAACAATTAAAATCGGTGCTTCAAGAAGAATGGGGTAAAATCACTCCAGAAATCGCAAAAAAAAATTAGTCGAATCCATCCCAAGAAGATTAAATAATGTTTTAAAAGTAAAAGGAAATCCAACAAAATATTCAAACCTTTTATAAAGTAAAATTTTTGGATAAATATTTGATGGAAAAGTAAGTGTCCCATCACTTATGTGAGCCATTTTTTGCTCCGTTCTAAACAATTGTATTTTTATTAAATTGATATTTTAATATTTTGAGAAAATGTATGTTATGTAATAATTGTTACTAAATTTAAGTATGAAACACACCCACAAAACATTTTTACATGTTTTTTTTTCATTTATTTTACTACAGTTTCCTTTTGTAAAGCACAAGCGTCCCATCACTTTTGTGAGACACTGTATGTGTGTGTGTATGTGAAGCATTGCTTAGTGTTCCTAATTTGTAGTATTTATTTTCTTATAATATTTTCTTTCATTGCGAGAAATTAAATTTTTTATTTATTTATGTGTAGAATTCTAATATGCCTGCCTGCTACAGAGAATATAATGTGATTTAGAAATTTAAGAACCTGTTTTTCATTAATGTGAAGTTTTAAATTTATAGAAAATAATGAAAATTGTCTACTTACTGGTATATAAGGATTATGTTGTTACGTAGCAAAACGTTAATTTGTAAATATGATAAAATTGATATGTTCCAGAGTATTAATTAAAAGAAAACTTTTTTTATTTGTATAAATGCTAAAGCTTAAAAATCTTTGAAAATATTGAAGCTGTATGAAATACAAGTATGAGAGACTGCGACGTTCTTTATCGTTGTAATACCTGGTAGAATTCGCTTACTGTATCATGATAATTTTAAATATAAACAATTTATTATAATTTTCAGTTACGCCTAAGCTCAGAAATGTAAATTTAAAGAATTTGATGTTAATTTACAATAATAAACAATTCATTATTTTTTTTAAAGAGAAAACACAAATTACGCGTAGCATGGAGAATACATTGTGACGTCACACCACATTATTTATTAAAGGTGAAATAGCTAAAGGTTTCCGGTATTGTTTTTAAAATTGCATCCTTTTAACCTTAATCATTTTTATTAATCATTTCTTAATATTTCTTTCTCTTAAAATCGTGTATAATAGTCGTAAACTTATTTCTATTATCCACGATTTCTGGTGAAATCAAGATGGCCACCATTTTTTGAAACACGGAGTTTCGTCGAAAATCTGGATGGCAACCGTTTTTCAAAACAACGTATTTCATGTGCTTTGGCGCCAAACCAAATTCGCCAAACTTTGAAGGTGGGTTATACTAAAGCTGTTCCATATTCACAAGGTAAGTGAAACATGGGTGAAAAGTATTACAATGTATGTAAATAATAAGTATTTCAAGGTTGATTTTTTAAGTTAGATACTGGTGCAGAAGTAAATATTTTGCCTTTGTATGTTTTAAATAATGTTAAACTTAAGCCTAAACTTAATGAAACTGATTTGTTCTTGACTGCATATGGTAATTTTAAGTTAAAACCAGAAGGTACTCTTATAATTAATTGTTCAACTGAAAGGCTTAAGAATGTACCTTTACAATTTTATGTTCTTGATGTAAGATCTAAGCTTATATTAGGGTTAACAGCTTGTTCTGCATTAAAGCTAATTGAAGGACTAATAAGGACTCGAAATTTATAACACGCCTTGCAGAGGGCCTTGATTAAAGTACAATATCATTAATAAAAATGATTTAAGGTATCCGACCTCGTACAAAAGACGATTTTCGGTCAAAATTTCTATTTTTACTTTATTACATTATCTTAAAGAATACATCTTTAGCTATCAAATACAAGTTTTTGCTTGTAGATAGGTTAATTAGAACTGAAGTTATAAACATTTTTCTGTAACTGAATAAACCGGAAGTTCCAATATTCTGGGCCGGAAGTGAGCATTTAAATAGATATACCTGTTTAGAAACTTTATTTATCATCAAGATTTTGTAAATTATAAACCTGCGTATTAAGTTTAGATATTTTGTAATACATTTTAAGAATCTGGTGTTAGTTTTTTTCCCTTCGTATTTAGTTTGGCGCAGAGGGTATTTGACGTTGAATGTATGTGTTGTTGCTTTGTCGATTAGCGTTGACAACGTGCTTGATTTGAAAGCTATGTCGCATTTTTGCATCATTTGCAACAAAATAAACAGAATGGCATACAATCTTCAGCACGACATATGTAAAGCGTAATATAATTGTTCTGCAAATTATAAAGAAGCAGCTTCGGGTATGGAAGCAGTTGGTGCTTATTCCCTGTTTGAATGATCTATTACATTACGAAAGCTGAAGCACACGGAGTATTACGAGGATGGGGATTCTAAGGGGTTTTTAATTGTGATATATGGTAAAGATTCGGTCAAGAAAGTGGAATGCATTGAACATGTACAGAAAAGGGTTGATGGTGGACTACGAAAAGTAAAAAACTCCGCTCCGGAATTGAAAGGAAAGGTAAACTGACTGATTCTTTTATTGATAAACTGCAGAATTAGGGATTGCAATTAGAAGTCATGTTTGAAACTTTATTGAGATGCAGCAGGTTGTACTAACTGCATGTTCCATTGCAGCTCTTCTTCGAAGTCGATGCCCTCCTCAATAATCAATGAATTGATGCAACTATGAATGTGTGATTGCAGAAATCAGGAAAAAAATCAGAAAGAAAAAAATTAGGCAAAATCCTCTGGTATATCAATATATATTTTGAATTTAATTAAACCTACATATATGGAGTTGACTACATAAACAAGAGTTATTGAAAAGTGTCTACATGGCAAAACTCAAAATATCAAAGAACGTTTTAATGGCATTTTATTGCAAATTGTTCCTAAAAAAAACATTCATAAACTTGCGAATATTAATGTTTGGAACAAATTAAGTGTTGGGTTATTTAATGTTATTTAATAATGGATTTATAGGTTTGCTTGAAGCATTTTCAAGGTTCGGTATGTGCCCTGAATTTTACACTGAGCAGGGAATTCGAAAACTTGATAAAGTGCAAATTATGACTTTTGGTGGCATTCCACAAGTTTTACAAAAACCCAAAGAAAAAATTACGCTTTGTTCGAAAGCAAAGGTGCAAAGTGTGGGAAGAAAAAAACAAGGTGTTAAGTTACAAAGCAGGGGAATTTTAATTATCAGGGATGCTTCTTTCACTAAGAAATTGTTTTATGAAAACTTTAAACTTGTTTTCTGAAAAATGTTTTTTTCTGTAAATATTGCCAATGGTAACAGCCATAACTCAAAATTTTATGGATACAATTTAATGATACTTTCTATACATGTTTCATATAATCTGATGCATGCTCTGAAGTAAAAGATTTTAGAAATATTAATTAGAAGTTGAATTGTTACTTTTTATTTTTAGATTTTGCATGCAATAATAGGAAAATATACAATAAATACAATACATTTTGACATATCTCAAGAATATATAAATATTTCTTAATTATTTTGCTTCGTTGCATACAAAACAAGTGTAAATATAAATACAAATTAAAAAAACTGCATATTTATATATACATTGTTCACCGTGGTTGTTGCCGTAAAGGCAAAAATTATCCTTTTTTTCCTTATTTTTCAAAATTAAAATTACTTAGCATTACGTTTGAAATTGTTTTCCCTCATTAATATGCTTATCTTCAAATTAATATGTTTATAGTTAAAATAAAAACCATTTATAAAAAAATGGTACCTGAACGAGGTCGGATACCTTAATTGTTCAGTATAAAGATGTATTTATACAGGCACAGGGCAATTTCCTGACGAACCATATCATATAACCCTTAAAGATGATGCAATACCAGTAATACACCCCCAAGATGTGTTCCTCAGGCTTTACAGCCTAAATTAAAAGATACTTTAGATAAACTTGAAAGAGAAGGGATAGTATCGAAAGTAAATAAACCAACTGATTGGGTTCAAAGTTTGGTTATAGATGAAAAACCTAACGGGAGTCTGAGATTATGCTTAAATCCTAGAGATCTAAATAAAGTAATTAAAAGGGAACACTATCAAATTCCTTCTCCAGATGATATAATTAGTAGGTTAGAAGGTAAAAAAGTATTTTCAGTTGTAGATTTAAAAGATGGATTTTGGCATGTACCACTAGATGAAGCTAGTTCTGAACTATGTACATTTAATACTCCTTATGGAAGATATAAATTTAATAAAATGCCATTTGGAATATCCTCCGCCCCAGAAATATTTCAGAGAAGAAACCAAAAATTATTTGGTGATATTGAGGGTGTGGCAGTTTATTTTGATGATATCATAATTGCAGGATCTGATGAGGTTACTCATGATATAATTATCTCTAAGGTTCTTGAAAGAGCTAGGTCTCTAAATATGAAATTTAATCCTGATAAATTACAATACAGGGTACCGGAAGTGAAATATGTAGGCCAAATTATTTCTGAGTCAGGTGTAAAAGCCGATCCTAGTCATATTAAAGCAATTATTGATATGCCAACACCAAAATCAAAAACTGAAGTAAGGAGGTTGCTAGGAATGTGAAATTTTCTGTCAAAATTTATACCTAATGTATCTAAAGTTACTGCTCCTTTAAGAGAAATCATTCAAGAAAAGGTAGAATTTAATTGGGGAGAAACTCGGGAAGAGTCATTTAACAACATCAAACAACTGCTAACTAAAGCTCCAATTTTAAAAGTTTTCAGTGGTAATGAGGATATAATTATACAGTGTGATAGTTCGAAGGATGGCCTAGGATCGTGTCTAATTCAAAAGGGTAAGCCTGTATCATTTGTGTCTCGCAGCCTGACTAACAGTGAAAAAAACTATTCACAGATCGAAAAAGAGCTATTGGCCATAGTATTGTTGCGTGCGTACGGGTTCGTTATGAAATGAATGCACAAGTCCGATGAAAAATGAACAAAAATTTATTATTATCACAACAGAAATGCTTAAATTTTCTCACATTATCATGCAGTATTACAATATCTCACAGTAGTTATCTTTTAACTACTCAAATGTCTAGTAGAACGTAATTCAAAACAGCTAAAGAACGCTAATCCGCGAATTCACTACAATCAACAAGAGCAGTTTTCCAAACAACAACAAACTAAGCAACTACTACGAACTGAGATGTTTTCCTCCTTTTATAAGATTTTAAAAATCACGCGCTAGAATTTTCCAGTACTTTCTCGAAATCAAAAAGAGATATTTATTTATTTAATGCACGCGCTCTTGTATTTTCAATTTTCCTGCTTAGCTTTCTTTTAATATTCGTCACGCGCTGCACTGCGCGAGAAATAAAACCATTTAATTTATAATTGAACTAACATTAGCTTTTTAAATACCAAATTCGTAACACTGCCCCCTTCCCAAGGACTGCACGTCCCGGGCAGTACAATCCCTGGACAGGAAGCTAAACTTACAACTGTGGCATAAACATTACATTACAATATCAAACAACATGAACAATAAATGCAATATCTAACTTAAACAAATCAAATGCTAAATGCATATCAAATACTAAATACAAATCAAATCAAATACACATTTAAAAACAAAAAGGACCATGGTCTTATACTATTTACAATTATTTACATTACGTACTATGGCCATAGTAATGTGCTAACCTGTCGTAATGAACGACTTTAGGTTTAGAGTTCGAAGACTTAAGAATCCGAACCACGACGTCATTCAGCCTGTTTAGGACTGTGTACGGACCATCCCAAGGTGACTGTAATTTCCGACAGAGTCCCTTCCGTCGAGTCGGATTCCATAACCACACCTTGTCTCCTTCGTGGAATTGATGTTCAGTAGCTCTTGTGTCGTATCGGGTCTTCATCTTCTCCGTCGCCAAGTTGACTCGCTCTCGTACAAAGTTGTGCAGCACTTCAAACCGGGCCTGGAGATCTTGAATATATTCCTCAGGCGATGAAGGAGCATCCGGAGGGCGACCAAACAAGAGATCACAAGGCAGACGAAGGTCACGACCGAAGAGCATCTGTGATGGAAAATAGCCGGTAGTCTCGTGGACAGCACTGCGGTAAGCCAGTAAAAAGAGTGGTAATTTCTTGTCCCAGTCCTGTTGGTTTCTGGAAACCACTAATGAGAGGTTATTAAGGATGGTTCGATTGAAACTCTCTACCATGCCGTCCGACTGGGGATGTAATGGCGTCGTTTGAGTTTTGTCAATGCCGAGTAGTTTGCATAGTTCTTTTATTACTGCCGAGGCAAAATTCCTTCCCTGATCGGAATGTAACTGAAGAGGCACTCCGAACCTAGAAATCCAGTGTTGTATCATTACCTCAGTTACTGTGACAGCCTCTTGATCAGGAATACGATAAGCTTCAGGCCACTTGGTGAAGTAATCAATGACAACGAGTATGTATTTGTTACCATCAGCAGTTCGTGGCAGAGGTCCCAAGATGTCAAAGGCGATACGTTCAAACGGCGCACCTACGTTATAACGTTGCAGCTTGCCTCGGCTGCGTTTCCTCGGTCCTTTCCGACCTGCACAGGCATCGCAAGATCGGCACCACTTTTGCACGTCATCCTTTGCATTATTCCAGTAAAAGCGCTCAGGAACTCTCTGTAAGGTCTTCATAATTCCAAAGTGACCTCCTGTAGGGCTGTTATGTAGTTCTTTAAGGACATGAGGAATCCGGGATCTTGGAAGTATCAGTTGCCATCGGAACGTCTTCCCATCATCCGATTCGAATTTCCGGTATAAGACGCCGTTTCGAATGTGAAGTGAATCCCAGAGTGCCCAATACTGTTTGGTTGTAGGACTACAGATAGAAATGTCCTGCCAGGTAGGTTTTCTGGTTGATGACTCCATTAAATCAATTATGGGTTTAATGTCGCGGTCTTCCAGCTGGTGTTTCCTGACTTCATCATCATTCCACGGTTCTCGATCAGCCGATATTGTAATTTGTCTTGCGACCGGAGTCAGCAGCTCGTATTTCGCTTCCACCCTGGAACAATATCGGCAGCTTTCTTGGCAAGGTCTTCTAGACAGGGCGTCGGCGTTTCCGTGTGATGATCCCTTACGATGACGGATAGTGATGTCATATTCTTGGAGTCTCTCTCTCCACCTGGCTATTTGACCCTCAGGATTCTTGAAATTTAAAAGCCAGGTCAATGATGCATGATCGGTGCGGAGCAGGAATTTTCTGCCGTATAGATAACGATGGAACTGTTCTACAGCTTTGACTATGGCGAGCAACTCTTTCCTGGTGACACAATAATTCCTCTCCGGTTTAGACAGGCACTTGCTCCAGTACGCCACTACACGTTCTTGGCCGTCTATTTCTTGGGACAAAACAGCACCGACACTTTCATCGCTCGCGTCGGTGTCGAGAATAAATGGTCGGTCGAGCTGAGGATACGTCAGGATTGGAGCAGATGTTAAAGCCTCCTTTAAGTTGTTAAATGCATCCTCGCATTCTTTTGTCCACAAGAATCTTTGCTTGCTCTCTGTCAGCTTGTGAAGGGGTCTTGCGATGGAAAAAAAGTCCTTCACGAATCTTCTATAGTAGGTGCAAAGCCCTAGGAAGCTTCTCAGCTGATGGACATTTTCGGGACGTTTCCAGGATTTAACCGCTGATACCTTTTCAGGATCCGTGCGCACACCTTCTGCAGAGATGACATGTCCCAGGTAAGTCACTTCCTTTCGGAACAATTTGCATTTAGAGGGACTCAGCTTCAGATTGGCTTCTTTCAGTTTCTGAAGCACCTTCCTAAGATTTTCTAAATGTTCTTCAAAACTCTTTCCGACGATGATGATGTCGTCCAGGTATATCAGGCAGGCTTCGTAGGAAAGGCCTTTCAAAACAGTCTCCATAAGACTTTAGAATGTTGCCGGCGCATTACACAGTCCAAACGGCATCACCTTGAATTGCCAAAGCCCTTGTCCCGTAGTAAATGCCGTCTTTTCTCGGTCTTCAGGCTGTATTTTTACCTGCCAATACCCACTCTTTAAATCAAGTGTTGAGAACCACTTGCTTCCAGAAAGAGTATCTAGAATGTCGTCAATCCTAGGAAGAGGGTAACTGTCTTTCTTCGTAACCTCATTCAACCGGCGATAGTCGACGCAAAATCTTGTTGAGTCGTCTTTCTTTCTGACTAGGACGATGGGAGATGCCCATGGACTTACTGAAGGCTCGATGACATCGCCTTCTTCCATATCTTTTAACAGTGTTCGCACCTCTTCCTGTTTAGCAAACGGTAGACGTCTTGGATGTTGCTTGATCGGGGGATGATCGCCGGTATCTATTCTATGTTGTGTCAAACTAGTTCGACCCACGTCAGAAGACGAGCGGAAGAAAACAACTTGAAGATCTTTAATGACGCGATCGGCAGCATTCCTCTCTTTATCGTTTAATTGCGCATTCTGTAATAACTCCGATGTAATGCTCTCTGAGGACACGGACTCTTGGATGTTACTCTTTCTTTCAACGCTGGTTACTGGAGTACATGCTGCAACCACTTCACCTTTCTTAATAATTCTCCCCTTCTCAGTTACATTGGCGACTCTCACCGGGATAACCGTTCTGGATAGGTCGACGAGTGTTGAGGCTACTAGTACTCCTTTTGGGCTATTACAGTTATTGGGATATTCTATGATGCCGTAGCGGAAATTTCTGTTTTCGGCAATGGATCCAGGAAGTAAAATTTCTGTTCTTGCCGGTACTATGATATTGTCTTGTGCTATGATTTTATGAACAGATTTAACTTCATCATTAACTCCAAATAACGCTATGTCCTCAGATGTAGAATGCAATTCGTTATTTTTAAAATCCAAGGAAAAATTGTATTTCCTTAGAAAGTCCAATCCGAGTATGCAAGAATCAGTGATCTCTGCTACATATGCCGTGTGATGGTAAGCGGCACTTCCAAACGTGATGTTAACATTTACTTTTCCATCGATGTCGATCTTCTCACCGGACACAGTCTGGAGGGTAACGCAGGGCGGCGTCCAGATAAGTTTGCTTCCCAGTTTTTCAGCCAAATCTTTTCGGATGATGGTAACGTTGGCTCCTGTATCTATCGTCATATTGCAGGGAACTCTATTAATATGTCCTATTACGAAAAGTCCATTACTGCCGCCTCTCACTGCAGAAATCTGAAGCGCTTTAAACTGGGGCTTTTCATTAACTGGCAACCTCCGCCCCGCGAGATGGCCACTAATTAGTTTCCCTGCTGTTTGTTAGGAGCGGTTTTAACATCCGAACCCTGGGGTGTTCTGCAGTTTCGTCGTATGTGTCCTTCAGCTTCGCAGTTCCAGCACTTTACGGTCGGTTTCTTGTCACCAATATTCCGTCTCAAAGCATTGAGTTGTCTAGTTAAATCGTCTAGACGAGCAGTGACTTGATCCCCTGGCTCCTGGACTTGAGCAGCTCTGACTGGATGGCGGTCTCGACGGGTGGCTTGCTGGGCTGCCTCGAATTTCATGGCGTACACTAAAGCACTTTTCAGATCTTTAACATCCGCCATTCGCAGTGCTTTCTGTATTTCAGGGTCCCGGATGCCATCGATGAAATATTGCAGGGACAGGATTTCCCTTGTTTCTGTCGGGCACTCCGAAAAGGCGCGATGTGACAGCCTTTCAACATCCGTGGCGAGCTCCTGAAGTGTTTCGGTGAGCTTCTGTTAACGGGATTTTAATTGGAGCCTGCTGTAGTCTTTTAAACATTTCTTCCCGAAGCGCAGCTCCAAGGCGCCGGACAGAGCTTCGAAATCTAACCTTTTGTTTCCGGGAAGAGTTTGAAGGATATCCGCTGCGTCGGCTCTTAAAGAAGCGGCGAGATGACAGGCCTTAGCTTGGGAATCCCATCCATTCGCATCCGCCACGATAGAAAATTGTCTCTTATACACCTGCGAGGAGGTCTTCCCATCATATGTCGATAGCTTCAGAGAGGGACGAGCAGGCATGTGTAGAAATTTTAAACCATCCGAAGTGCTCCCTGCCGTCGCTACGAATTTCTTTAAAGTGTCAACTTCTTTGGCGACGACAGCAGAAATTCTGTCTTCTATTTGTTGTTCAATATGTTCTTGGACGGCAGAAACTCTTTCTTCAATTTGTTGTTGGAAGGCCGAAACTCTTCCTTTGACTCGTTGCTCTACAGCCGACACTCTATCTTCTATTTCATCTTTGACAGAAGAAACTTTTTCTTCAATTTGCCCGACTTTATTTTCGACAGCTCCTATTTTGTCTTCCATAGCCTCAAATTTAGTTTCTATTACGCAGGTTATTTCTCTTTTCATTTCGTCTTGACCTGCTTCAATCTTTTCTTGTACAGCTTTTATGTCTTCTTTAAAAGTTATTTGACCAGCTTCCAACTTTTCGTGAACGGCTTCCATTTCCTTTTTAATGGATCTCATCTCTCCTTTAACGGAATCTTGGCCTAATTTCATTTCTTCCTTAACGGATTCCTGGCCCAATTTCATTTCCTCTTTAATTTCTTCTTTAAATGAGGCAAAGGCTGATATTAGCTGCCTTAATTGCTCTTCCATCGCTCTTGTTATTGACATTCAAACCCCACTTCTGACACCAAAAATTGTTGCGTGCGTACGGGTTCGTTATGAAATGAATGCACAAGTCCGATGAAAAATGAACAAAAATTTATTATTATCACAACAAAAATGCTTAAATTTTCTCAGATTATCATGCAGTATTACAATATCTCACAGTAGTTATCTTTTAACTACTCAAATGTCCAATAGAACGTAATTCAAAACAGCTAAAGAACCCTAATCGGCGAATTCACTACAATCAACAAGAGCAGTTTTCTAAACAACAACAAACTAAGCAACTACTACGAACTGAAATGTTTTCCTCCTTTTATAAGATTTTAAAAATCACGCGCCAGAATTTTCCAGTACTTTCTCAAAATCAAAAAGAGATATTTATTTATTTAATGCACGCGCTCTTGTATTTTCAATTTTCCGGCTTAGCTTTCTTTTAATATTCGTCACGCGCTGCACTGCGCGAGAAATAAAACCATTTAATTTATAATTGAACTAACATTAGCTTTTTAAATACTAAATTCGTAACAGTATTTTCTTTTGAAAAGTACCACAATTTTGTTTATGGACGGAAAGTCACAGTACAAAGTGATCATAAACCGTTAATGGCAATTGTTCAGAAACCATTGCATAAAATTTCGTCTAGAATGCAAAGGATGATCTTAAAGTTACTAAAGTATGATTTTGAGATAAATTATGTTCCAGGTAATCAAATGCTTTTTGCTGACACTTTGTCACGTGCATATCCTGTGAATGAAACTATCAGTGATGATCCTGAAATGCTAAATGTTGTTCACATTATTTCGAAATATTTGCCTATGAGTGAAAGAAGAGTGGTGCAATTTAGATAAGAAACTGAATCAGATGCAGATTTGCAAATAGTTATGAAATATATTAAAGAGGGTTGGCCTAAATGTTACAAAAAAGTATATAGTAGTGTAAAAACATACTTTAAAGTTAAAAATGATCTTTATATTAATGACGACTTGTTATTTATTAATGAAAAAGTAGTTGTACCTTATGGTTTGAAAAAAGATATGTTGCAATTAATTCATGAAGCGCACTTTGGAATTGAGAAATGTAAACGTAGAGCCCGTGAAATTTTTTACTGGCCAGGTATGGCAAATGACATTGAGCAGCTTGTTTCCAAATGTGAAATATGTGAAAAATTCAGTAATAGAAATCAACAAGAACCTCTAATGCAACATGAAATTCAACTAAACCATTCGGAAAAATTGCCCTTGATATCTTGCAATTTGGTAATCAAAATTACTTAGTAGTTATCGATTATTACTCTAAATGGATTGAGGTTTCTAGCATAAAAGATAAGACAGCAAATGAAATTATGAGAGGACGTAAAACAATATCAGAAGATGTAATAACTGATGTGGCAACTACAATTGCCGAGGGATCGAAGGGAACCATTGCTGGTACTAGCAGCGCCCGGGGTGTAGCTCGACAATTGGACATGAATTATTCCACGGTATAGAGAGTTTTGAGGCGCGTTGTTGGATTTTACCCCTACAAAATCAGCCGCTTGCACGAACTGAAACCAAGTGATTAAGATAAGCGAGTGACATTCGCTCTATCGTTTCTTGCTAGGGTAGAAAATGATGATGCTTTCCCATGGCACATTCTGTGGGGAGATGAGTGCCAATTTAATCTCAATGGGTCCATAAACACACAAAATAGCCGAATTTGGACTTCTGAGCAGCCCCACACCGTGTACGAAATCCCATTAAAGTCACTGTTTGGTGTGGTTTCACAGCTGAATTCGTAATTGGGTCATTCTTTTGAGACCATCACTCCGACAGGATCCCAAACGTGCACCATAAATGCAGAAAGGGTACCACGAAATGCTGCAAACGTTTGTTATTCCAGAACTCCTGCAAAGAAACCGTCTCCAACAGACAATCTTTATGCAGGATGGTGCTCCGCCACACGTTAGTAATAAGGTAAAGCAGCTGTTGCGCCAAAACTTCACTGAGGATAGAGTCACAAGTCGCAGTTTTCCAGTTGCATGGCCGCCTCGTTCCCCTGACCTCAAGCCATGCGATTTTTGGCTCTGGGGTTATTTGAAATCTCACGTTTATGTTGGTGGAGTATCAAATTTTTCTACTCTAAAGAACAACATAACAAAGACAGTGCGAAATATTAATAATAATTTAATTTAGTGTTATTTCGTGATATGTTACATACGGCTTTGGAGAACGTTGTGCACAGAATGCACGGTGTTATTTCTGAGAGCGGTGCTCACATTGAATGTGGTTTAATTCCTCATTGAGGAAGTTAATGTAGTAAATAAACATTAATAATTTAACTGTATGGCTGGATGTCCCATGTCTTGATTAGTCTAAATACCAAGTTTGGTGCCATTTCGGCTATTAGATCGCGCTACAGGGCGCTCCAAACACTGTCACTTTGAAAAAGATAACCCTGTATTAAGAATAGTCACTACGTAACTACACTAGCCTTGGATTCGGAAATGCATCTGTGTCGGCGGAAAAATCAGACATACGATGATCGAGAATTAGCTAAAAAGGTGGTATTTATTTTGCATATTTATATAAGTGTTTTTAAAAAGTACAGATTTTAAACAATTAAGAGTTTAATATACAGATATGTGGGAACTTGCCTACTACAACTCATCTCTGTCAGTCTGGTAACCCATAGCAACCAAAAATAAAATAATATTTATTCTATTCAATTGTTATAATTATATAGCGATCTGTCTCAAAAATTTGTACTACTACAATTGGTGACCCGTATTTTTATTACGAATAGCAACCTTCAATGCTGCACGAATATGGAGCTTATATGTCAAAATTCTGAGCAGCAGTAAGTTATCCAGTGTGATGAGATGCAAGTAAGACATTTCACCTGTCATTTCAAGCGTTGTGCCGCATTCCGGTGAGTCAACATATTTCTGTCATAATTTCAGCGGATATATGTATCGTCTGCTGCATTTGAGCCGCCAATTTCTCTGATTTCAAGTACCAAAAAACTGTGTCACTATATACATATTGATTATTTTTCTATACATATTATTATTGTGCATATTCTATACATTATTTGTGCATATTTGATTGATCCAATGTGGTTGACAACGATGCTGCTTCACAACTGGTGCGAGTGGCAGTTAAGCCACCGCCTTTTTGTCGCCGAGACCCATCGTTATGGTTCATTCAATTGGATGCGCAGTTTAAATTAAGTCACATTATTCAATTTTATACAGCGATCGCCGCGTTTGAATCAGAGATACTGCAATCAGCTCGTGAAATAATTTTGAATCCACCGGCGACGAACAAATACAAAAGATTAATTTCTGTTTATGAAGAATCCGAGATAGTTAAAATCAAGCAGCTGTTGCACGATTTACGATTGGGTGATATGAGGCCTTCTCAATTGCTGTCTAAAATGTCAGACTTAACCACCGGCAACCTAACGGATAACATTCTTAAAACGTTATGGATGAATAGACTCCCATCTAAAATGCAAACCATTTTAGCGGCCAGTAGCGAGAAAAATCTTCCCAAAATTGCTGATAAAATTCACGAGCTGGCCATTCCAGCGCAAATACACGCAGTGCAGACTCCTGTTCCAGGTATTGTGGCGTTACAGGTTCAAATTGATGATTTGTCCAAACAGGTTGGTCAGTTAGTAGCTATCAAAGCTGAACATTTTCAGCGCAACCGCTCCACATCACGTGGTCGAAATACACGTCGTAGCTCACTGAGAAAATGTTATGAGAGTCCTCCTCCGGGTATTTATGTTTACCACCACAAATTTGGAAACAAGGCAAACAAATGCCGCCCACCGTATCGTTATAACGACCAGGGAAATGAAAAGAGCCGTTGCTCGAAGTCGTGAACGACAGCGGCCGGAATTTTGCACGCCTTTTCGTCATCGAAAAGAATTCGGGCTTAACGTTTCTTGTAGACACCGGGGCTGATGTTTCTGTCGTTCCGCCACATTTTCACGAACAAAAGCGCCAAGTTTGCACTTCATGTAGCAAATTCAAACTTTTGGTGAACACCTGATATCTGTTGATTTAGCATTGCGCCGCAACTTCCAATGGGCATTCATTATTGCTACTGTTTCAAGTCCTATTATTGGCGCTGACTTTTTACAAAAATTTTCTTTGCTTGTCGATCCTAAGAATCGCTGTTTGATAGATTTCACAGCCAACTTAAATTATCCAGGAGTAATTCGCAATAGTCAAGATTTGAGCATTAAATTGATTTCGGGTAACTCCCCATGGCATCAACTTCTCAGAGAATTCCCTACAGTCACGCGCCCAGTTATGGGTATTTCCGAACCCAAGCACGATGTACTACATTATACAGGGTGTCCCAAAACGACCGCATAAACTCTGCATAGCTAGATTCCTCGTTGGGAGTACATAAAAACTGTCCAAAGAAGCGTTCCTGTACGATCCATAGTTTACAAGAAAAATACGAAAAACAAAGTATTACGTCACTGCCGGTGCAAGAAAAAACACTTTATTGGACATATCAACAGCAGTATATGTATAATTTAAAGCAGATGTTCAAAGTGTCCGCCGTGCATATCGAGGCAGGTTTGAAAACGCCGTGGAATGGCTGTCATCACACGTTGCAGCATCGCGGGGTCCACCGAAGTACAAGCAGCATGCAGACGAGCAACTAAGTCCATTGGTGTTGTCACTACGTCTCAATACACCAGCTCCTTGAGATGGCCCCATAGGAAAAAATCCAACGGTGTTAAGATCTGGCGAACGCGGCGGCCATAAAACCGGACCCCCACGTCCGATCCAGCGGCCGGGGTATTCCATATTCAGCCAACCACGTACAGGAGCACAGAAATGCGCCGGAGCCCCATCATGCTGAATGGTATGTCATCGAGGAACTCTGTTAAGACCTCATTGAGAAAAACCAAGTACGACTGTTCCGAGAGCCGTTCAGGCAACAGATATGGTAGGCGATCCCCGAGTATGCCGGCCCACACGTTAAGAGACCAACGTTCCTGATGTTTCTGAGGCCATTTTAAACATTATCGTCTGGAAAGATATGCCAATACTGTTGTTGATATGTCCAATAAAGTTTTTTTTTTTTTTTTTTTTTTCTTTTTTTTGCACCGGCGGTGACGTCATACTTTGTTTTTCGTATTTTTCTCGTAAACTATGGATCGTACAGGAACGCTTCTTTGGGCAGTTTTTATGTACTCCCAACGAGGAATCTAGCTGTGCACAGATTATGCGGTCGTTTTGGGACACCCTGTATTGAAACTACCGTACCTCCAATTGCCGCTAAACCAAGACGCTTACCTCCAGACAATCTTAAAGCTGCCAAAGAGGAATTTCAATACATAATGGAACAGGGAATTTGCCGTCCTTCATAAAGTTCATGGGCCAGTCCGCTCCATCTAGTTCGGAAACGAAATGGTAAGTGGCCATTGTCGCCGGTTAAATGCAGCTACAATTCCTGATCGTTACCCAGTCTCGGCCCACCAACGGCCGAGCTGTAAAGCCGCTGAACACTGGTAGTTCGGTCCGAGGTTCGAATCCTGCGAACGGGCTGGCTGCATGGGTGTTTTCGTGGTTTTCCCCATGTGTAACGTGTATACGAGCCAGTTTTCCTTAGAAAGTCCTCCACGAAGGCATCCCTCCCCTTAGGCAGATAGCCCTAGTGTGCTTTGCCATAATTAAATACACACACACACATGTTACCCAGTCCCGCACATTCAAGACTGTATGCAAGTTTTAGAGGGAAAAGCTATTTTTACAACCCTTGATCTTGAGCGGGCGTATCACCAAGTGCCCGTTAACCCAGCTGATATTCCCCAAACTGTGGTTATTACGTCTTTTGGACTTTTTGAGTTTTTGGTCATGATTTTCGGCTTATGCAATGCTGCTCAAACGTTCCAACGCTTCATGAATCAGGTGTTAAACGGCCTCGACTTTTGTGTACCTTATTTTGATGACGTCTTAATCGCTTCCTCTTCAGAGCAAGAACACCTATCACATTTGAGAACAGTTTCTTTAACTTTTTCAAAGGTACGGTGTCAATCTTAATCCTTCCAAATGCGTTTTTAACCAACCAAGAGTATCCTTTCTTGGTCATGAAATATCCGCTGATGGCGTTCGACCCCTTCCAGATAGTCACCACTATCCCTGATATGTCCGAACCATCTACAGTGAAGAACTTGAGATTTCTTGCTATGCTCAATTTTTATCAACGTTTCTTACCTCATGCAGCACATGTAAATTCGTTTTTGGTTGGAAGCAAGAAAAACGTGGTATAACCTGGACCACAGAATCTCGCGAAGAGTTCCAAAAATGCAAAAATGATTTAATTTCGGCAACAAATTTGCAGTATCCTTCCGCATCTAAACCATTATCACTCTACGTTTATAAGGTATTCTTCCCACTTTCCTTGCGTGCCTTTGTGGTGTAGTGGTTCTGTACGCTGGACCGATACTCCAGAGGTTCGCGGTTCGATTCCCGGCGAAGGCATTGCATATTTTTTTATCTCTTCTGCTTCCAAAAAATAACTTAATGTCTCTACACGTTGACGCATCAACAACCGGTATAGGAGCATTTTACCACAGAAAGATCAAGAATTATGTAGACCACTTTCATATTTTTCTAAAAAACTCTCACCAGCACAAACCAGATACAGCACTTACGATCGCGAATTATTAGGAATTTATGAAACTGTCATATATTTTCGACATATGCTAGAGGGACGCGTTTTCATGATCTTCACAGATTACAAACCCTTAACCTATGATTTTCAACAGCGTTCGGATAAAGCTTCTCCTCGTCAAATGAAACACCTAGATTTCATAGGGCAATTTTCAACAGATATCCTTTATATTGAGGGTTCACAGAATATTGCTGCAGACACCTTGTCTCGCATTGAAGAACTAGCCGTTCCTTCGCCAATAAACTTTGCTGCCCTTGCGGATGAACAACACCCGGATTCAGAACTACCCTCTTTAAAAGCAAATCTTCCACCAATCTCAACTTGCAGCCTATGCAGCTGTCACCTGGAAAATCACTTTATTGTGATGTTCAGGATTCAAGATTTCGACCTTATGTTCCCTCCAGGTTTCGCCATGCCATTTTTAGTCAGTTACATCGTCTGTCAGATCCTGGCATCAAGGCTTCAAAGAAACTGGTACAACAACGTTTCGTATGGCCTAGCATGCAAAAGGACATAGCCAACAGGACACGTTCGTGCTTGGAGTGCCAAAGATCTAAAATTGTCAGACACACCACCAGCCAACTTAAAAATTTTAATTTGCCCTCATCTCGCTTCAATCACGTGCACCTCGACTTGGTCGGGCACTTATATTTATTAATAATAATATAATACATGAATAAATTAATTACTATGTATACATTTTTCTTACCTTAGATGAAGCAAATTTATTATTTACTTCATCGAAGTCGATCTTTTCAAATTTTTCTCTTTCCACACTTAAAAGTGATAGATGACTTAGGGGATCTTGTCCCATCGTTTATTGTAAATATGTGAAAATTTATTTTAATTTGCTGAACAACATTTCATAATGAAATAGTAAGTAGTATTTGAAGTGCGACTTTTAGGTTTGAAAAAACATTTTCTCTATAGATCTGTAGTGGAGTTTTAGGTTCCGTTTCTTTTCTACTGCAGAGTAACGCCATGCAGTCACATTCGCTGCTCAAAAACAATTAGGGGATATTGTGAGTTATGAAATAACCACATAATCGATAACCTTTTTGAATAAAAGGAAATAGAAGAGATTATAAAGGAAAATTATAACGCTTACAAAGTTGGGAATGTGCAAATTTAGTCTGTGACGTCGAAAACTGTGCGTTTTAGATAAGGAGTAAGGAGCGACCTGCAGTATTCCTTTTGTAATAGGAGATTAAAAACAATTGATATGCGTTGAATAACAATTGATATTCGTAATAAAAACAATTGATATTCGTAGCACTGAATATACGATGTCTCAGCAAGATGACTTAGTTGAATCGGTAGCCAGGAAGGCCATCAGTCGTTTACAGGAGAGTCAAACGCAATCCATTGTAGTGGAAGCGTTAGGATTTTCCGAAAAATGTCATTTCCAGATTATGGAACCGAATTTTGGAAACTGGATATGTTTGAGAAACTCGGGACAAGGTCGTGTTATCGTTTTAAAATTAAAAAAAAGCGGAAGACATACGTGCGTTTCGTTTTAATCTCTACTTTAGAGAAATAAAGTGGTCAGAAAGAACGTTTTGGTTGATGTAGTGCAAACATTTTATTACACATTTTATCAGACAAATCAAGAAAATAAATAATTAATTATATTACAATAGTTATTCATTTTAAATATATTTTCCGGAAATCGATCAAAATAAAAACTGAAATTTTCCGGAAAATTTGTTTGGAGACCATTTGGCGCCCCTCTACGAGCGGAGCCCGGGGCATCATGCACCCCCTTGCCCCCCTCGCTACGCCACTGTCTTGTGCCGTGGCAACTTCTCCCATTGGCTAGTTCAGTTAAGCAAGCAACCAATAAACTATCGGCGACAAACAGACACTTAAACCGCATATATATATATATATGGGTTGAAGTAACATCATCTCCTCCGAAACGGCTAGCTCTCGGGCTTAGCGAAGCACACCATTGGATTCCACAGGTCCGTGGCACGCCATTTTGACCATTCGCATCTTCTTGGGACTTTTATTAGCCGAGATATTAAAAACTAATTTTCCCGTACATTTTCCACTTTCTTTCTTGGGTTTTCGCTATAAGAGGGATTTAGCTACGTGCCAAATTATATTTTCTCGAATATCTACGGAAGGGTGCCGAGTTGAAATTCGAGACGCGTATCCTCGGATTCCAAAAAATTCTCCGAATCCATCGATACCGTTCTCATCTTCGTACGACTTTAATCGGCCGAGATATTAATTAAAAACTGCGGAAACGTTAATTTGCGCGCTCGTTTTTCCGAGTGGCAACAATAAACTATCGGCGACACACACTTTAGCCGCTTAGGCCCCGTTCAGACGAGGGCGTAAAGGACATAAGTGGTTAAAGCCGAGCTCCGTTGCCAAGGCAACCAGTCTCTGCTACGTCAGAGAATCTGGTTTAGGGCTCGTGGCATAGGGTTCAAAGTTTATAACTTTACGCCGAGTTTGGGATAAGCGTTGACCAATCAGAGCGAAGCTAAAACGAAGCGGCTTTCTTTAGACGATTTCGCTGTCACATCGAAGGCGACGGTTTTTTTTTTTTTTTTTTTTTTTAATATGGAACACATCGTATCCGAATGAGTTGTAATCGTATCCGAACGAAATAAAGAGTTGATCTCGCAAGAAATCTACGATGATGATATGCATTTTTAATGAGTTTTTAATGCATTTTTAATGAGTTTTTCAATTTATATTGAAAAATATGGATGAAACTCGTAAAGCGAAAGTTAAGCTCAGGATTATGCACGCTGTGTATGATCCTGTAGATGATTGATCCCATCCAATATTTTTCATTTTATTGTGAAAATTCTTTAAAAAATGCATGATTGCAAAAATTTTATTTTTTCTGTGTAAATTATTATTATTACTTTCTTTCTGTCTATAATTTTTTTAAAAAAATTTTACTATAATTTTTTACTGTTTAATTATTTTTGTATTTAAGAATAAATTTATTGAAAAAGCTGGAAATATTGTATTGCTATTTGCTTCAAATGCTGATTTTCTTTCCAAACAAACTTCATGAATTAATTTTACTAAAACCTCAAATCAATATCAAGAACCTGCTGTTATTTTTAACAGTAAAAATATTACTTTAAAGAAAAAAGAAAAAAATATTTTCACTTATTTAAGAATAGTCACAATAGTCAATTCAATGGTGTAAGCTTTGTATAAGTAATAAAAGATTAATCTTTTGAGAAAATTCTCTTATGAATTCCAAGAAGGAAAAAATGCAGTGAAATATCCTTAAAACAGTCAAGAGTCTAAACAGTTTTGTCTCCTGTTGAAGTTCTGTTCTGTTTTTTAATTACGTTCTCCATGAAAGGAATTTACTTTTAATGAAACTGAATAACACACATAATTCGTAACATGGACTATAATTTAATGAATAGTATTTATTATTATTATCCTTTCTTTATTACTATCATTTGAATGGAATTTTGATCATTAAATTCATGCTATTTCTCTGGTAGAAATTACTGGATAAGGTATGAATGTTTATATTTTTGATGTATTTGAAGACTTGGGTACCTAAAATTTGTCATTGTGAAATTACTTTTGAGATTTGGTCGTAAATAGATATGACAGCATATGTTGACATTAAATTCAGGGGTGCGGCTTATACATGCAATTTATTAGAAATAGATATATACAAACAGCTGGCAACACAGCAAAATGTATTTAATGTTTGTTAAGTTTAGGATTGTGTATCCATAGATCGCCAATAGATGGCGGTAGTGTTTGTTTGTAAAAAGAAACAGTGATGTCAATTAATGTATCAGTTCGTCTTTGGTGTTCGTGAATAAACGTTGTGTGGAAGAACGCTCCTCTGTTTATTACTTTAACTGCGATCCAGTCTGATTTATTAGAGATTTACTCATATTTTGTTTATGGTGCCTGCAAACCGGGATTATTACGAACCAGAAAATCGACAGACTGAATATTTCGAAAATGGAGGGCGTTCTTGAAAATTTGAAAAAGAAACGATCGGTTGTTAGACAATTAACTACGAAACTGATAACCAAAGTCGAATCGAATTTAGCAAATCATATTCCGCTAAATGAGGAAATTGAGATAATCGAGGATTTATATGAACAGTTAATTGAGAAAATCAATGAACTTAAAGTTTAGATTCAGAAATAGAAACGAAAGTAACTTCGGAGGAGATTGAAAATGAAGTTACCTTAAGTCAAGAATACCAGGATAAAACTGTTATATGGGGAGGAAGAATGCAACGACTTTTAAAGAAGAATTCGGAATCTTCTAGAACAGTTCATCAGAACGAAACGGCTAATGTTGCACTTCCAGTTGAAGCGAAAACAGTGAAGTTGCCACGTCTGCAAATCGGAACTTATTACGGAGATTCGTGTAAATGGTTGGACTTCTGGAACCAGTTCGAAAATACAATTCATAATCATAGTGGATTGAGAAAAACTGAAAAATTTGCGTACCTAAAATCCTTACTTGGAGGTAATGCTTTAGCTGCCATTTCCGGTTTCGCTTTAAGTGACCAGAATTATGATTCCGCAGTAGAAATATTGAAAGAACGTTTTGGAAGACAAGATGTTGTTATCACTTCGCATATGAATAAATTATTATCCCTTGAACCAGTGGGAAACATTTCAAATGTTAAAGCACTGCGTAAGCTGTACGATGAATGCGAAGTCAACATTCGAAGTTTAGAATCGTTAAACGTTACTTCTGGAAGTTATGGAAATATTCTCTGTCCTATCATTTTGCAGAAATTTCCAGAGGAATTAAATTTGGAATTTAATCGAAGTCGAAATATGGAAGCAGGATTTGATATAAAGGAACTTATAGAATTCTTAAAAAAGGAAGTTAACTGTCGAGAAGCTGCAAGTTTAATGAACTCTGCGAAAACGAATCAGAAACCATACTTTCGTCAAAATGAACAACGCACGAAAGTTTATCCTAATTATAAACCGAAAGTTCCGACTGCTTCAGCTTTATCAACAATTGGATACAAATGTATATTTTGTGACAAAGAAGATCATACGAAATATAAATGTACTGAGGTGAACTCTGAAGAGAAACGAAACATTTTGAAACGTACAGGAAAATGTTTTCTGTGTTTTGGATGTAAACATTTAGCTATCAACTGTAAGAACACACAGTTTTCCTGCAAAAAGTGCCGCGGTAAACATCATGAAAGTGTGTGTGTGAATCCCGCATCAGCTGTCTCCAGTGCAAAAAATAAGGAAACCGAAACATCGGCGGAAATTGTTCAAAATTCTTCTGCCAAAACTGGATCTAATATTATGCTTCAAACGGTGTATACTGTGGCTGAGGGCGGAAATAAGAACTGTATTGTGAGATGTCTTCTTGACGGCGGTAGCCAAATCTATGTAATTCGAGAAGATTTATCAAGAAAATTACAGTTACAGGGGAAAGGAGAAACTGTTTTAAATCTGCATACCTTCGGTGAAAAGAACGGGAAATATTGGCGTCGAAAGAAAGTTGAACTTACGCTCCGAAATATTAATGACCCTGAAAAATCCATAAATCTCGAAGTCATTGAAGTACCAGTCATAACAAATGCCGATATACGAGTACCAGATGTAGAAATCAAATCCAAACTCCAAGCATTCGGCGTCACTTTGACAGACTGCGGCGGCGCCGATGGAATGAATCATATTTCCGTTTTAATCGGCGCGGACATTATGTGGAAAATAGCAAACGAAGAAATAAAAAGGATAAACAGAAATGCCGTAGCTATGAAAACCTTGTTTGGGTGGTGTATACAAGGCAAATTTCCTTCATCAGACTTTCAAATCCATGATGCGTGTTTAAACGTAAGTGTAGAAGAGAAACTTCTAAAAAGCGTCGAATCGTTTTGGGATATTGAATCTATAGGAATTAAAAATATTTCTGACGAAAAACAAAATGAAATGGCCTTGCAAATATTTAACAACTCGATTACACAAAAGGGTGATAGATACGAAGTTAGACTTCCATGGAAAGATCAGAATGTGACTTTAAGGGACAATTTTAAGAATGCTGAAAGACGATTTTTAAATCTGATCGAACAATTTAAATCAAACTTGAACTTTTATGCGCAATATAAAGAAGTGATTGACTATCACCTTAAGGAAGAAATCATAGAAAAGGTCGATCTTGGTACTCCATCTGGGAGACGAACTTACTACATACCTCACCGTGCTGTCATCCGTGAAGATCATAATTCTACAAAGCTTCGCATTGTTTATGATGCTTCTTCAAAGGAAAAAAATCTTGAATCTCTAAATGATAATTTACTACAAGGACCAAATCTTCTTCCTGAACTTTTGAAAGTTTTAATAAATTTTCGACTACATCGAATTGCATTTACGTCAGATATTGAGAAAGCGTTTTTACAAATTTCTGTTGCACCTGAAGATCGGGATTCAATGCGATTTTTGTGGATTGATGAGAATTCAAGTTTGAGCAATCCGAGAATTCAAGTTTATCGGATGTGTCGTGTAATTTTTGGAGCAAAATCAAGTCCATTTTTGCTGAGCGCTTGCATTAAGCATCATATAAAGAAATTTGAAGACATCCATCCCAGAACTGTAGAAATGTTAGAAAACTTCATGTATGTTGATGATTTTATTTGTGGATCAGATACAGAGGAGGAAGCTATACAGATATATCATGAAGCCAATGATATAATGAAAAAGGCATCAATGACTTTGACCAAATGGAATTCTAATTCGGATACTATAAAAAACCAGTATAAATCAAGTGACAACTTCGTTAGTTTTAAATTGCCTGACTGTGATTCCCCCTCAAAGATTCTTGGACTTCAATGGGATACAATTAAGGATATCTTCTGTTTTAATGCTAAAGACGTTATTGATTTCATCCAGTCAAATGACCAAACAAAACGCTGTGTTTTAAAAGCTGCTTCAAAAATCTTCGATCCTGTTGGGTTTCTTGCTCCATATGTTATTCAAGCAAAAGTTCTGTTTCAGGATTTATGGCTGAAAGGTGTTGATTGGGATGAAATTATCCCACCAGAATTGCAAGACAAGTGGAACAAATGGTATAGGCAACTATGTGATCTACCTAATATCCAGATACCTCGGTGGTATTTTCGTGATGTTGATGAAACGCCTGAAACACTGGAACTACATTGTTTTTGTCATTCATCTCAAAGTGCTTACGGAGCAGCAGTGTACGTGAAATTCCGTAGCTTAAAATATTGTGGAACAAGTTTAGTGATAGCCAAGAGCAGAGTGGCTCCCCTGAAAAAATTATCTTTACCAAGACTCGAGCTTACGGCAGCAGTGTTAGGTGCAAGACTTGTAACTACAGTCCGTGTGCATTTTCCTCAAGCTAAGATTCATTTATGGACAGATTCTCTTACTGTGCTTCATTGGATAAAAAACTCACCACGGCGATGGAAAACATTCATACAAAATCGAGTGTCTGAAATTCAAGACAAGACATCCCCGAGCATGTTGCATCATTGTCCTGGCTCAGATAATCCAGCCGATAAAATCACACGTGGTGTTAAAGTGAGTGATCTTGTAGTAGATTACGTGTGGTGGCATGGACCTCCATGGCCTCATCAAGATGAAATAAATTGGCCTAAAGTGAACGAGCATTGTAACATAGTAGATAGTGTTGAAGAAAGAGTTGTGACTCAAGTTACTAGTAGTGTTCAACTTTTACAACCTGTGTTAAAAATAGAAAACTTTAGTGACTTAGGTAAACTTTTAAGAGTCACGTCATATGTATTTAGATTCATTAATAATTTAAAGTCACAGAATAGAGTGATTAGTCCTGTGACCAAAAATCAAATATGTATTGGATTATCTTATCACAAGGTGAGTATTTTTTTGCAGAACTGAATGATGTTAAATGTAAAAAATCATTGTCTCATAATTCCAAATTGTTTGGTTTAAATCCAGTAATGGATGAAAAGGGTTGTTTAAGAGTTGGAAGTAGATTAGTAAAATCACCATTAGATGTCGATGAAATTCAGCCTATAATATTACCAAATAATTATTTTTCTCGTTTAATTATTTTGAATTGTCATGAAAAGATACTTCATAGTGGTGTAAATGAAACTTTAGTGCAAGTAAGAGGGAAATTTTGGATTTTAAAAGCTAGACGTTTTGTAAAATCTGTGTTACATGATTGTAGATTTTGTAAAAAATATAATGCTAAAGCTGGACACGAGATATCGGCTCCTCTTCCAGCTGACCGAGTGGAGAAAGCTCAATCATTTGAGGTAAGTGGCATAGATTTCGCTGGCCCTTTGTATTTAAAGGATAGTACAAAAGTGTATATTTCATTGTTTACCTGTGCAGTGACTCGCGGAGTCCATTTAGAATTGTTATCAAATTTAAGTACAGAGTGCTTCATTCAAGCCTTACGTAGATTTTTTGCACGTAGGGGTATTTGTAGAGTTATATATTCTGATAATGCTAAAACCTTTAAGACTGCTGATCGTGAATTAAAATATTTGTATAAATTATGTAAAGATGAAAAGGTTCTAAATTTCCTTGGTAAAAATGGGTTTGAATGGAAATTTATTGTAGAAGGTGCTCCTTGGTGGGGCGGATTGTGGGAACGTTTGGTAAGATCTGTAAAAACTTGTTTAAAACGTATCTTAGGTAAAGCTTCTTTATATTATGAAGAACTGTATACTGTTTTAGTTGAAGTTGAAGCTGTTATTAATTCTAGACCTATAACGTATGTATACAATGAACCAAATGAACCTGATCCTCTTTCACCATCTCATTTTATAACTGGATCTAGATTGATTGTTTTACCTTCACCTGAATCTAAACTAGAATCTACAAGATCTCAGTTGATTAAAAGATGGAAGCATAGGCAATTAATATTAGAGCATTTTTGGAAAAGGTTTTATAAAGAATATTTGTTAGAATTAAGATCAGTCATGTTTTCAAAAACTCCAAAGAATTCTCCCGTGTTTAAAATTAATGATCTTGTACTTGTACGAGAAGATAATGTGAAACGCTGTAACTGGAAGATAGGTAGGATTAAGGAATTATTTCATGGAAGAGATGATAGAATTAGATCTTGTGAGATTCAGTTGGATAAGGGTGTTGTTAGAAGACCAATTGAAAGACTTTTATAATCTTGAAGTTCAATAAAATTGATGCATCCGTTAGGGATGCATGGGGGGGAATGTTAAGTTTAGGATTGTGTATCCATAGATCGCCAATAGATGGCGGTAGTGTTTGTTTGTAAAAAGAAACAGTGATGTCAATTATGTATATGTATCAGTTCGTCTTTGGTGTTCGTGAATAAACGTTGTGTGGAAGAACGCTCCTCTGTTTATTACTTTAACTGCGATCCAGTCTGATTTATTAGAGATTTACTCATATTTTGTTTAATGTTTGAGCATAAAATACATTGTTGGGTGAACGTTTCCTAGTAGTGTACTAGTTGTAGTTGCTGGTCATTGTGACCAGCTGTGGGATACTAGTACTAGTGATAATTGATACTGCTAGTGCAGCAAACTAATATAGTGATCGACAGGGACAGTGAATAAGGAGTGCTAAGCACACATGTTTCACTGTTATAGAAACATGTTCCTTTTGATTGAAAATTAAAATAATAATAATAATAATGTATGGTAAGTACTGTTTTTAGCTTAACTGCTTTCACACCTGCTAAATGGAAAAATATTATATACAGGCTATCTGTTAGTTATCCTCAAGATTTTTTTTTTTTTTTTAAATTAGGCATATTTAGAATATCGTATTTCTCCTAAGAGAAATTATATATAAAAATTGAAGAAGGTTTTATATATATAAATGTGCATGTGCATGTTTATAGTATAGAGAGTACTACAGTACTATGCAGAAATATTCCATACTGTTTTGCATAGAAATATGTGTGCCAACCAAGTATTGGTCTTTTAAAAAAAGACAGTCCAAAGATATGCGCGTGGTATGTGGCCTGGCATTATCTTGTTGGTAAATGGCCCCAGGATGACGTGCCATGAAGGTTAATACAACCGGCCGCAGAATGGTATAAACATATCGTTGAGCTGTTAAAGATGTACGGAGAATGACTAAAGATGACCTGCTGCCATAAGAAATAGTGCCCCACACCATCATGGGTTATGGTTGTATATATGCCTTTGCAAAACAAAGGCCGTTTGGGACCACTGGCCCCGTTCTCTCCAGACACGAACACGGTGGTCATCTGCTTCAAGAGTGAAGCGGGATTCATCGCAGAACACTATACGATGTCAGTCTGATGGCAGCCATGATGATCGGCTCCGACACCACTCTAGACGACTCCGCCGATGTTGTGGGAGTCAAAAACAAACATCTTAAAGGCCTTTGTGAGTGTAACCCCGCCTCAGAACAAGGTCCGTGAGATGGTGGACGGTACCACGGGAGGTATAGACGTGGCTGTAGTGCGTTGAATAGTCGATGATACCGTTGGGGTGGTTCGGGCCTGGTGAATAGTCATCCTGTCTTGCGTCGCATTTGTGCTCTTTGGTCTTCCAGAGCCTTAATTTCGTCGCCGATTTCCTTGTAGCAACCATTGCTGCCAACATCTTTGCACAGCAGTGTCTGTACGCTGCAGGTAGTGGCCGGTTGCTATGACCATCCGGCTTCACGCGACCCTACAATGAGACCACGTTCAAAGTTATTTAGTTGTCTGTAAGGTCTTCGATATCGTCGTACTGGCATCTTTAGTTGCTTCTTTACGGAATTACAATGCAGCAACAAAAAAAGATAATTTTCCGTCTCTGTTACTGGTTTTATACTTTGCGAATTGTGCTCTATGATCGCAATTCCTGTTCATTTGGCTTGAAACTTTGATCATTTGCATATTTGATCAAGATGTTTTTGCATATCAGATTTCGTCTCGACCGCAAAAGTCCTCTTTGGTGCTTCAATTTTTGTGCAAAAGAGTATATAATACAGGGCGATAATATTTGATGGCAACAGTTTGAAAATTGAAACGGACATTCAGAGAGATTCGACGCAAAATCTCAAAACGAAAACAATAGTCCCTCAGGGGCGATGCCCCCTTGGACTAATTAAATAGATTTCTTTCTTCCTTTAGCTGCAAACTGTCTGTAGAAAAGATATTTAAAAAAAAAATTAATCCGTTATTTTTAAATCCCGATTGGGCAGATTCTAATCCTCAGTGGAGAAAACTATTACAGTTATAAAAGTAATGCTTTGGGCATTACGTAGTCATATGTAAATGGCACATTTTTGTGTTGTCAAGTGGTACCATAATTAATTTATCCTCAGCACAACAAATGCGCATTACTCGGATATTTTGGAATTTTCTTGAAACACACCTGGAAAAGTCAGGGAATTTCATTTTCCTGTTTGAGTGACAACCCTGAAATAAGTATTTAAATTAGCCATGACTGTAAGCTTCTTCTTTATGCTAGCAACATCTATCTTCAACATTCCAACTACTTCACATATATGTGTAATCATTATTACTTCACATAAAAACTAAACTCAGTGGCGCAAACAGCCCTAATGGGCCAAGGCCTGCAGTGTCCCGAAATCTGCTTTCTTAACCGTGGGCCCCGGGGTGCGTAAGCATATGCCCTGAACAAGTGGTCAGCTTGGTCGCAGGACCCCCAGTGTTTAGTCAAGCGAACTTGGTACTCATTTTATCGAACCAAGAGATGGAAATCAAGGGATGAAAAGCTGAGTCGACCTTGCCCAGCACTGGGTTCGAACCCCGGACATGTGCTGCTGCTGCGCGACGCGCTGGCCACTGCGCCACCGGGTCTCATTACTTTACATATATATAATGATTTAGTAGATGATGCTGAAAAATAGCAATTGAGGCTGGTTGAACATTCCTTTTTATTCTTGATATATGCTGGGACACATAACTTCACTGCAGTAAGTGCACATGTTCTTGAAGAACTTTCACATTTTTTAAGATATTCTAATAAAGAAAAGCAGCAGTAATTTAGTTAGCCAGGGCACTGGAGAGCAAATGTGACATGTGCAAGTTGAAATTCTCATAATATATAGAATAAAAACACATAAATAAAAATTGACTTTACTTTGCAGTAATTCCGTGGCTGGCCATTTTAATTTAGCTATTTTCCCTTTTTGTCCTAAAAGTACTAACTTCTGATTAATATACAGAGTATACCTGTTTTGACAAACTTCTAGGGGAGATAGGGCACATCATAAGGATTAAGAATTGCATAGGCCCCAAAACGTCACTGTACGTCGCCAGGGGGTGCTCTACAGGAGAGTGCTAGTGGAAAGTAGGGATTGCCTCATTTAAGCGGTAGGCAACATACGAAAACCATGGAGAGCTTGCAGACATACACTTAGTTAGTGTATGGAATAGCTGAAGGTAATGCAGGAACTGTTGCACGCATTTATCAAGAGCACTTCTCTGACAGGCATCAACCATACCACAGCGTGTTTGCACATCTGCATCAAAATTTGTACAACTACCGGTCATTAAGAAATGGACTCATTTTGGACTGGATGTTCATAGCCATTTGAGCAGATCATTCCCGCATCAATGGACTTTGTGTAGTGGATAGGTTCCCTGGCCCCAGGCCCGCGCCGACAATAGGTGCAAGGTCGCGCGGCGCACGCCGGCGCCAAATCAAAAAGGCGCCGGGAATTCATTAAAATTAGCAGTTCGTCTCGCTGCCTGGCTGAACAGGAAAATTCCGGGGGTCGACTTGGAAGTAAAAGTAACCCAAGTAAAACTCTGATTAGGATTAGGATATCCTAATCAGATTAGGAAGTTACTGATTAGGATATGTACCTTCTATAGGCAGTCTCTGCCACGGGTGTTTAAAATCAATCTCCACAGAACTCATCGCTCGCGATGGCTGTTTCAGGCTCGGCAGGGATCGTATGGTACTGTCTTGTCCATTCCGTTGGTTGTGGTTGAGCTATATAGTCAGATATTCATCGTTGCCCGGGGTGAAACACCCCTGTCGATGGCGTTGGCGAATTCAGCGAGACTTTAAACTGCTTGAGGTTTCCAGTGCAACTGGGGGCCTCAAAACTTCTTATTCATATCCTTCATTGGTTTTCCCCCTGGGGCGCCTAAAGCCGACATTCGTATACCATGACATAGTGTTAGCAAGCCGGACTGGTGGCACGGTCTGTCTAGTGACTTCGTTCTGCTGTCCGGGCTTGGGGACCGTTGTTTATGGCAGGTATTTTTACCATTCCTTCAGAACAGAAACGTGGAATGTGAATTGCTGAGTATTCCTGTTGACTCAGCTTAGTCTTAGTCTTAAATCCCCCCTTTCCCCACCCTAATACGCCACTGGTGTTCTCTTTTGTCTTATTTGAACATGCAAATAGTTGATGCCGATGTATGTAAGGGTAGACGCATTCGACAAATTGCTTAATCCTTATTTTGTGTCTACTGTTGCAAACGTTGTAATTTGTGCAATATTTATCTCTTTTGTGATTGCTTGTTGTTATTGTTTTTCTACATAAAAAAAGAAAGCAAGTGCAGTTACATATTATGTTATAAACTTAGGTTAACTTTTTAATTTGTAGAAGCAACGATTTGAGCAAAATTACTCGAAAACTGTTTAACTCTCATGTTTGAACCATTGTCGTATTCTTGACCGCATAAATTACTAATACCTAAACCATTTTCCTCTAAAGTCTTTAATAAGAACGTTGTTCGTCTTCCACCGGTCATATCTGTTGTAATGCAAAATACTAAAAACATTTCTTCAATACTCATGTCTGTATTTTCTAAATTAAGATACATCATATAAAATTATATCTGCTCTTGATCAGGGGCACCAAGGGTATAATCAAGTAAAACGGAAAAATGCTTTGCCTGTTTGACCTTATAATAATTTACTTTGTATTATTCCCTAATAAGCTAATTATTTTATTTTGAATTTTATATCCAAGGTAATGAAACATATTTTTTTAGTTTGAATTTTATTAATATGTACAGACATGATAGGTTCAAATATTGTGATCATTTCCATACACTTTAAAAAATTATTATTTCTTCCGAATTTGTTACCGGAACCACGGAAGGTTAAGTTTTATTTGACTAAAAACTGTTGTTGTATTTAATTATGGAAAAGCACACTGGGGCTATCTGCCTAAGGGGAGGGATGCCTTCGTGGAGGACTTTCTAAGGGAAACTGGCTCGTATGCACGTTACACATGGGGAAAACCACGAAAACGCCCATGCAGCCAGCCCGTTCGCGGGATTCGAACCTCGGACCGAACTACCAGTGTTCAGCGACGTTACCGCTCGGCCGCTGGTGGGCCTCGACTAAAAACTGAATGGCATAGATAATTCTTCCAATAACATTTATTCTTTCGTAATCGTTTTAAGAAATCGGATTAATTCTTTCATTGTTTGGCAAGATTCACATGAGAACAACCAAAAAGTACGTCCTTTTTTGTCTTTTGGGAAACTGAAACTCGAAACCAAGTTTTGGTAATATCCAGGACCATTTTCTATTAAGGCTTGAACTTGAGATGGACTTGGGCATAATCCTGAATCATCAGGCACAGGCAAATTCGTATCTATTGCAGAAATTGTAGATTTCGATAGTATTTCTTCTGTTTTTTTTCCACCGGCTGCAGTTAAAGGTAATTCTCGGTTTAAAACGCTTTTTCTCTGATTATTAGATTCTTTTGGTAATTTCAATGGTAGCTGAGATGTTGGTGGACAATTTGTAGGGTTTTCCTTATTTTGCATAACAAATTTATTTTAACTTTGATTACCTGCTCTAAACTTCTCAAATTCCCTCACATTCTCTCGGCCGGATGTAAATTTAAAGTTAAGTGAAGTGCTATTTAAACGTTTGAATGTCTCAATTTATTCAGAAAAAGCTTTCGATCGAGTGTGGCATGTTGACTTACTTCATAAGCTTTCTAACTTTTTTCTACCAAATAGCTTTATTAAGCTTATGCGCTCATATCTTAAGCGTCGTACCTTTCAAGTACGCTGTGGTGAAGCAATATCCTCTAAAAACGTTATTTATAGCGGAGTAGTTCAGGGAAGTGTTTTAGGTCCGAAGCTCTTTTCAATATTCATAAATTATATGCCTCTGACATTTCATTCAACCATTCTCAAATATGCCGACGATACAGTCATTCTCACCAGTTCTAGAAGCCCAAATAATGCTCTAGAAAAACTTCAACTCCAAGTCAACATTATTAATAAATTTTGCCAAGACTGGAAAATCAAACTGAACACTGAAAAATGCTGCGTAGTTCTCTACCGCAGATACAGGAAAAATGTTCCAGTGAATATCAATATCCGTCTTAATAACCAAGAAATTCCTGTTGCAGACTCCTATCAATATTTAGGTGTCTTACATTGACAAATCCCTTCATTTCAAAGAACATGCACAATATGTTACAAACAAGGCTAACGCTGCTTTCATCGCTCTCTACTCTTTAATTGGAAGAAACTCTAAGTTAAACCTCCCTACTAAGAAAACTCTCTACATCTCACTTATTCGCCCAATTATTCTCTATGCTGTTCCTGCCTGGGCTACTGCCCGAAAAATAGACAGACAAAAATTAAATGTTCTTCAAAATAAAATCTTACGAAGTATTGTAAATGTACCCTGGTTCGTAAGAAATTCTCAAATCCAATAAAGACCTGGATGTAAATCCCATTCATGACCAAATATTAATTTCTGCGCACAACGTTTTTGAAGATATGAGAAATTCTCCCTATGAAGCTATGAAAACGCTTACTGATTATGATCCTACTACTGAGCACGTAGTGAAAAGACCTCGAACGATCCACCACAATTCTAAGTGCTAGTAGTGTATTATATGTACATATGTTATTTTTACTGCTCATTTATTTATCAAGGAACATGAACTTCTGCAAAATTGCATTACTGGATTCCACTTATTTTTATTATTATTCAAGAAACAATTTATTTTTACAATGTTAGGATTTCATTTTACATCGTTTTGATGAACTTTTGTATTTATTATTTAAGCAAGATTTTATTTATTTATTTTTTACTTTATTTCGTATCGTGTGTGAAAAAAAATCAAAGTTCACGGTCTTCACCAAGTGCTTATTCTTATCTCATTGGCCCCAGCGAGCCACATGACCTCATTTTTGTACTGTACAGTCTTCTATTTCAAAAGACTTAGGACTTTTATTCTCAACATATTTTCTTATATTTTACCATGTTTGTACTTTATTTATTTCTAAAAACATCAATTTATAAACTCTGACAGAACGCTGATAATGTGATTTGTTCTTCTTGACTCTTCCAGATGCCAATTCTTCCGTTTCACCTCTCGTTGCAATTGATATAGCTACACTTCCCATGATATGCATTTTAGCAAACTTAGATTATGAGTTCTCTCATTTATTGATCTCGCCCTTGGGCGCGGTGCGTTTTTCAACACACCTTTTCATTTTACAACCTTAATGGCCTATGGTTTAGCCAGAAGCCAGAAGTATAGAAATGATCCAAGATCCAAAGTTTATTCAGAGCTCTTTTTGGAGGTTTATCCGCAATCTCAGACAGAAATCCACAGATAACAGACCTATAGAAGCAGATAACAAACTTGCATACTCGAATGCTGAAAAAGCAGAAGTTTCCGCTAACCATCTATATAACCAATTTTCACCGAATGAAATACCCAGCGATTCCACTTTTATTGATGAAATTAATTTTTCTGTCGACTCATGGCTGAGCAACTACTCCGCGGATACCCACCCTAAAGAAATATCTCAAGTAATCAAAAATCTCAAAGTTAAAAAAGCTCCTGGAATTGATAAAATTACCAACCTCATGTTAAGAAACCTAACAATGAACTGCATCATAAAAATTACGAGTGTGATCAACGCCAGCATTTCAAAATCCTACTTTTCTACCCCATGGAAAACGGCTATTGTCATTTACTTCAAAAACCAAAAAAGGATTATACAAAACCTGAAAGTTACAGATCACGGAGTATAAAAGAAGGAGGGGAAACTGGTATTACCACTTTTTCGAAAAATGGTCCACTTAATTGTCGCATTATTTATAGAGGGCGCTGCAATCACCAGCTTTCCGTCTTTTCGTAGTATTTTGCATAGACAGTAATAGCGAAAATACTGATTTGATATCAATTTTCAGTATGAATAAGTCAAATAATGGAAACTGTTTCGTCCCTGGATGCAACAGTGGTTATGGAACTCTTAGACTGAAGAATAAAAGCTTGGGAATCAAGAAACCAGTATATTTAGAGTTCCAAAGGTGAGCAGCATTTATATTATGCCTGATCATATATACGAATTTATATAAATTTTCAGAACGTCTGGATTGTTAGTAAATAAGAGAACATTTACTGTATGCTTATTAAAAGAGTAATAAATTGGAAATTAGTTAAATATTGCACATAACTTATGTGCATCTGCATTTCGTCCATGAAAGCATGCAATCGTTAGATTTTAAAGTTAAATAAATTCCTGAAATTATACAAGAATGACAGAGTATTTGCCCTTCTATTTCATTTACAGAAACGAAGATAAACTCATTCCCCCCTTCAAACTATTTCAAACTGAAAAAAGTTTGAAATAGATTTTTATAATAAATGGGAAAAGGAGACAATGCTGCATGATTGAGCAAAAACATAACAGCAGATAAGTGTAATAAAAAATGGATTTTCTGTGAAATAAATTCAGCATATTAAATAAGTTATGAATATGAAATCATGCCACCTGATCACATAAATGAATGGCTATTAAAAATTAAGATTTAAATCTTGTTACATTGCAGAGTGAGAACCATTATGCACAAGGATTTTAAATTTAAATTTGAATTTGTAGAACTGTTCAACAGTTACATGCTGCAGCTAAATTTTAATTTGACATTACAATTTTCAAACTAAATTTGCATCAAAGTAATGTAAAAGAATTACATGCAACAAGTATATTTTTATTTTGTCTGTAACTGAATTCTGATATTTCAGGACAAAATTAAAGATAGATTGAATTAGTTTTAATATTTTTTCCTCTTTATGTTTAATTATGAATAATATACAGTTCAGCATAACCAAGTGTTTAGAATACTTAACTGAATTCAAATCCGAATTCTATTTTAAAATCTTGTGAAATCAATTTGAAACATACTTCTCAAATAACAAAGATATGGAAATTTTTAACAGAAAACGATAAAAATATAAAAATCAAAACTGACATCTGATTCATAAAAAAGAATAACTCATTATGATAGTAAAGAAAATTTACTGACTGAAGCAAAAAATTCTATAAGCTTCATTAAAATTGCGCCACAGTTTATATCAAGCTGTGTATCTAAGCATTTCACAAAATGAAAGACGCGAAGAACCTATTCTAATTAAATTTAACATATATACAGCAAGTATTATTACAAGTAATATGATTATTTTTCTAAGGGAGAGGGACTGATAAATATCTTCAAATTAATCATTCATAAAAAGTACTACAAGCCTTACAGCATGAAAGCTGTAAATTAATTTTATAATTTGAGGAATAAAATACAATCATTAGTGAGCAGACTATTATAACGTTGATAACAACGTTAAAACATAAACATTTTTTCATCCGCTAGTAAGCTTAGCCGTCTGGCTACTCAATAAATGTTTACATTTGGAACTGCTAAGACGGAACAGCAGCGCCATCTAGTGAACGTGACATTTTAGAACCCGTTTTTCTACTAGGCAATTTCACCTCCTTCATTATACTCTGTTACAGACCAATAAGCCTGCGATCTGGACTAAGCAAAATATACGAAAGAATTATCTACAGTAGAATGCAGCAATATTTCGATTTGCTACCTGATGAACAATTTGTGTCACATTCTCGCCACTAGATGGCGGGCATCTCTTCCTTTACTTTTGCTGTAATTAAGTTCCGAGAACTAGTCGAGATTGGAACCGCTCTGAGGAGCGTAAAAACTCAGAATTAAAAATGTACTGTCTTAAAATAATTATTACCTACCTTGCAAATAGTGAATATTAGTGTCTTATTTCAATAAATAATTAAAAGACAAGATGGCTTGTGGAAGCACTTCCGGAGAGAACCCGGTGAATTGTAAACATTGCCAAATTTGGCGATAATAGTTAAAATCTGGTAACCCAGCGGATTCAACCTATTCGCTTGTTGCAACCATTCATCTTGCGTCCATTTTGTTTCGTTATCACTGTGGTTCTTCGCATTTGCAGATTTCTATTATTCTTCTTTTATTTATTACTTTTTTTCTTAATTTTTTAACAACGAATAGATAGAAATATTTTCGTAGATCCCGGTTCTCGGTTCGGGATGAAAGGAAGAAAATAAAGCGGGAGGGGTGAATGCTAATTTGTAACACGGCTGTTCACGTTGTGTTCTTAATTATTAACAGCTGTACGCACGCAGAACCATGAGGTTCGAAACGCTCAAATAATTCGTTTTCGTACTCCGCAAAAATGTGCGTTTTAAATAATTAAGTAATGCTTTTATTTTTATTATTGTTTATTGTCACCTAAAACTATGATAATAAATCAATTTTTATGGCGTAAAATTGTAACAATATATTGTTAATGCTTTTCTTACAATAACCTTTCAGAGGATGGCAGGTGTGACATAAATAGATTATTAAATTTTAATAATAAATACTATTTATTACTGATTATCTGTGACAGAATAGTTTGATGTATTCCCATGGTCATCAAAATTAGCAAACCACTGCTGATGTAAGGAATATAGTTCAAATGACTCTTGAAAAGTAATGAAATGTGTAATGTTCAAGTTTTATTAACAATGCTACTGAAGAAAATTTGATTACTGTTGAAGGTTATTAGTATTGTGAAATAAATTATGAAAAAGGATGGGTATTTGTTTCAATGTAAATTGCTTTAACCTGCATGCAAGTAACTTTAAAAAAAAAAAAAAAAAAAAAAAAAAAATACTGAAAACTGTTAATCAGAGTTCATACACATTTCTGCACACAGAAATTAAGGACCATTAATGAAAAAAAATTCAGGACCTATGAGTAAACGCGAACTGAATAAATTCAATTAAAAATATTAGCGATGCCTGCATTTCACATTTGTAATACCATCCTAAAAATAAAATAGATCCATAAGTAGTATGTATTATTACTAAACATGAATTAACATAATTATTAATAAGTTTGAAAATGAAATAAACTTTAAGTAATTGATCAAGTAGCATTAAATATTTTACACTTATAATAGTTGGGCATATTTGAAAGAAGTGACATTTACATTTTACTAACTTTATGTAACTTTTTTTTTTTTTTTTTATGTCTCATAATGTCACATACTTGGTCAGGCTAGCGGTTTAGTAAGTAGCAGGTTGATTTTATGTCAAATGGCATAGGTTAAAATGAGAAGTATCATAATCAGCAAAATTCATAACAAAAGTTAATAATTTAATAATTAATTTCTGTTTAAATTTAATACCAATTTATTTCCGTATATCACGTTTAACCTGTTAGTTTTACATATACATGCTTATTATCTGTGAATTTTTACTACCATATGCTTAATATATTGTTTAGTCTGCGAACTAGAATTTACATGCACTAAAAATCACGTTTACAAAGTATCACGTTTACGGCTCGCCTCAAGCGTCGATGAAACGCAAGCTTGGCGAGTTAAATTGGAACGGTGCCAACGGGTTCTCTGCGGATGAAAACCCTGGCTTGTTAGCAGTAATAGAAACTCTTACTGAAAACGTGATTATTAGAAGCATGGCGTCGTGAACACTGAATGCAGCAGGTAAGGAATTTTACATTAATTTTATTGTAAATAGAAGAACCTGATGCAACATTTTTATGGCGCCCGAAAGGGACGCCAGGTTTTTGAAAAGTTCTAATAAGTGAATTCAAAAGCTGAATATTAAAATTGAAGATTTTAATACTTGTTCTTGAAGTATTCAGCAAAAGAATAATTCAAAAGAATAATTTTATTTTCTAAGTAAGAGTTAAAATATTTGTTTTTCATGAGACGTATATTTCTGTGTAAGTGTTTGAATCTAAAAAAGATAATGGCAGAAGTAGATAAATTAAAAAAGAAAAGAAGTATCTTAAGAACTGCCGTTACAAAACTATTTAAGAAAATCGAAAGTGAATTAAATAAATCTGAAGGTAGTATTAATGAGCTCGAAGAATTGTTAGAACAGCTTAATGCTAAAACCGAAACACTATCTAATGCCGATGTAGAAGTTGAACCAATTCTGAGTGTAGATGAATTCGAAATTACAGAACAATATCGCGAGAAGATAACGTTATGGAAATTCAGGCTTAAGAAACGGATTGAGGAACTTAATCATGACTTAAATGCACCGAACACTCAGCAAAATATAAAAGATACACCTAATGTTAAATTACCAAAACTTTCGATTCCCGTATTTTATGGGAACAGTAGTCAATGGCTTACTTTTTGGAATAGTTTTGAGTCCTCAATACATAATAACGAATCATTGAACAAAGTAGACAAATTTAATTACCTGAAAGCATATTTAGGAGGAACAGCTGCTAGTTGCGTTCAAGGACTTCCGTTCAGTAAGCAATTCAAATCTTACACGACCGTTTTGGAAGGAGAGACATTCTTATTAATGCGCACATGAATAATTTGCTGAATATTGAATCATTAAAAAATGCGAATGACATAAAAACATTTCGTAACTTGTATGATAAAGTAAGTACAAACGCAGATTAGATGTCTCGAAGCGTTAGATGTATCGGAATCTTACAACGCTTTGCTGTGTCCGATGATTTTGAAGTTATTGCCTTCAGAATTAATGCTTGAATTTCATAGAACACAAAATGTTGGCACCGATTATAACATAAAAGTTTTAATGTCATTTTTACACGCAGAACTTTCATCCCGCGAACGCACAAGGTCAACGGTTTCGCAACAGCGAAAAGTATCCGATCGGCGACAGTCTTCTTTCCCCCTGCAACGAAAAGCGCATATGGTCTCTCAAACAGACATAATAAACCAAAGATTCCGACCGCTACAGATTTGTTTACAAAATCCGAATGCAGAGAGGAAAATATGAACTGCGTCTTCTGTAATCAATTCCACAAGACTTATGACTGTAGTTTCGTTTCCGGCTTATCATTACAAGAAAAAAGGGACATTTTAAAAAGGAAATGTGCTTGCTATAAATGCCTAAAATTACACCACTTGGCGCGAAACTGCAGAACAAAAATAACTTGTTCTATTTGTAAAAAACAACATGCAACTATTATGTGTAATAAACAAAATCCTTCTGTCGAGGTTTCGGAAATTAAAAAAGACGAAGAGATAGAAAATAAAGTACTTTCAAATCAAGCAGGATGTTCAGAAGTGTATTTGCAAACTTTAGTTGTTCGCATATATGGAAGAGGGAATAACCAATTTGTTCGAGCGATAATTGACACCGGAAGTCAAAACTCATACATAAGCAGGTATGCAGCAGAAAGGTTACAATTAAGAAGCTTAGGTGAACAAAGTGTAACCCACGGACTTTTCGGTGGCATAGAAGTTTCGGAAAAACATAAACGTTATAGAATAAAATTGGGTAGCGTAGATAAACGGTATAATTGCGAAATCAATGTATTAGATGAAAGAAAAATATGTTCTTCGGTCCCTAAAATCAAAAATATACACTAGATTAGGGAACTTAGAAGAAGAGGAATTTACGTCAGTGATGTTTTTGAAAATGGAAATTGCAGATTATTCCAGGAGAACCCCCAAGAGATTCATTTGTTGTTAGGGGTAGATGTTGCTGCAAATTTATTTACAGGTAAAATCGAAGTTCTTCCTTGGGGAAGATTAGTTGCTGTAAATACAAGACTTGGGTGGACAGTCATGGGGAAAGCGAACACTGACAATTATGAAATAGAAAATTCCTTTTCCACGCTTTCGTTATCTTTACATATTTCTGATGCCATGCTGTCAGAACTGTGGAGGCTTGATGTTATCGGAATAACAGATCCAGTTACAAAAAAGGCTAGAGAGGAAAGGGATTTGCAAGCAAAATGCAGTTCGAAAATTCTGTATCTCTAAACGAAGAAGGGCGTTATAAAGTCGCACTTCCATGGGCGGAGAATCATGTACCACTCTCTACCCACAAGGATTTAGCTTTGAAACGTGTACAATCTACCACCCAGAAACGTTTATCTCAAAATTTATTTTCTTCATACAAAGCAGTTTTTAATGACTGGTGTAACTTAGGAGTGATCGAAGAAGTTAAAGAAAATATTGCGATTGACTATGGACATTATTTGCCACATAGACTGGTGATCAAAGAAAATAGCTCAACACCAATTCGACCGGTGTTTGATGCGTCTGCGAGGAAACAATCGTCTCCTTCTCTAAATCAGTGTTTGGAGTGTGGACCAAATTTGATAGAACTAATTCCTTCTCTTTTGTTGAGATTTCGGGAAGGCAAGTTTGCTGCTATAGCAGACATTGAAAAGGCTTTCTTACAGATCAGTGTAAGCCTCAAGATAGAGACTCGCTTCGGTTTTTCTGGTGGAATGATGTGGAAGAAAGGAAAACGAAAATATTTCGTCATACTAGAGTAGTATTTGGGGTTAAGAGTAGTCCTTTCCTTTTGGCAGCTGTTATAGAATTCCATCTACAAAAGTACATGAAAAATTCTTGATAACGGAGATGATAGCTAAACTCTTGCGTAGCTTCTACGTAGATAACGTTGTTGCCAGTTTTGACAAAGAATCCGAGATGATCCAGTTCATTGAAAAATCTCGAGAAATAATGTATGAAGAAAAGTTTAATCTTCGAGGTTGGTTACATAACGGAGATAACTTGAAACAGGAAACTATTTTACCCGTATTGGGTCTGTTATGGAACTCTCAGAAAGATAATTTAGCTTTGAATTTGAATTGGCTAGAAGATTTTGAAATGGGTATAATAACGAATAGAACAATTCTCGCTGTAACACACAAAATATTTGATCCTATTGGTATTGCGAGTCCTGTTCTCTTGTATCCTAAAATATTGTTGCAGAACCTATGGAAAACAGGAATTTCTTGGGATACTGAAATCGACGAGAGTACATAACAAAATTTTGCCAATTGGTATAAAAGTCTTTTTCTCTTAAAAGAAATATCCCTCCTACATTGGATACATTCCAGCAAGGACAATAGGAAGTTCTGCAGCATTCACACATTCTGTGATGCCAGTAGTAATGCGTATGCTGCTGCTGTTTTCTTGAGAACTGTGACGAATTCTGGAGTTGAAGTTCATCTGTTGGCATCAAAGTCTAGGGTAGCCCCGTGAAATCTATTACGATCCCTCGTCTGGAATTGATAGCTGCCACGATAGGTGCCAGACTATGCTCTTCTGTTTTAAATGGTTTACAATGGCAAAATTTGGAAACGCATTTTTGGATGGATTCTACAACAGTTTTGACGTGGATTCAAAGGGAAGAGAATGTCTGGGCTGTCTTTGTGGAAAACAGAGTCAGAGAGATTAGGAAACTCACGGATCCAAAAACGTGGAAACATATTGCTGGAACAAAAAATCCAGCTGACCTCCCATCAAGAGGTTGCACCGCTAAACAACTTCTAGTAGTTAGATGGTGGGAGGGCCCCGACTGGCTGAAGAAAAATCAGGAAGAATGGCCTAGACAAAGGGAAATACCGGATATGGAAATAGTGAATTCAGAAAAAAGGAAATCAGTCATTTCTGCACTAAATACGCAAAGGGTAGAACATTTTTTTGAGAAATATTCACCTTACCATAAAATGTTAAGAATAACTGCTTGGATATGCAGATTTATCAACAACGTTGAGAAGAACCTGATGCAACAATTTGGTTTTCGCCGAAACTTATGTATTGTAAAACAACTAGTACGGATAACAGAATTTGCAGGAGAAGCAATTCACAAGAAACAATGTATTGCACTTCTACTGTTAGATGTTCCCCCTGGGGGGTCGACGTAGAGAATTCTGCGAAGCTACTGGCTAGGATCTGTACCTAGGCAGTCTCGGCCACGCGGGATAAAATTTATGAACTTGGTGGTTCTGAAGCCCCTGGGAATGGTCACTTATTGGCCGGCCTCGGGAACCGTAGCCGGAGGGCTAGTTCCCCTAGGGTAACGGCCCACTGCGACTGGGGTTTGCTGGGTAACGGCCCACTGCGACGGGCTCGCCCACGCGACTGGTAGGAGCAACTTGACGACCGGTGCTGCCTGGTGTCTTATCCAGGTGGTGCGCTGCTCCCTTGGAAGGGTAATAGTGGAGGTTGAACCTCCACGAAGTGCCCAAAGGGGAGTGGACCTGTAATGTTATTGAGTTCACGAGGCAGGGAAGCCCAAATTGTTGTTGTTACTATTAGATGTTTCTAAAGCTTTCGACCGAGTTTGGCATTATGGACTTTTATATAAACTAATTAAGCTGAACTTTGCGAAAAATTTGTCAAACTTTCACTCTTTCCTAAGTCAAAGAACTTTCATCGTCAAACAAGGTAAAGACTTTTCGGCTCCTCGACCAATCAGAGCAGGTATTCCCCAGGGTTCGATCCTTTATCTGTACTATGTTTACGACTTTCCCAAACCAAGAGCAGATAATAACTCATTCCTCGCATGCTACGCAGATGATACCGCGATTGCTATAAAGTCTTCAAATGTCAAATTTACACTTAACAAGCTCCAAAACAAGGATATTGAGTTCTGGTGCACGCAATGGAGAATTAGCGTAAATGCTGCAAAATCCCAACTTATCATCATTCACAGACATAAAATTAGAAAACTACTAGAATGTGACATCAAACTCTTCGATGAAACTGTGCCAAGGGTAAAAACAGTCAACTATCTTGAAATTATCCTAAATCAAAAGCTAACATGGACGGATCATATTCAGAATATAAGAAGAAGAGTGAATAACATAATCCACAGTTTATATCCCTTGCTTGGTAGAAATTCAACCCTAAGTCTGAAAGGCAAACGTCATATTTACGTCTCGGTTATCAGACCGGTTATTACTTATGCATCACCAACATGGGCTGCCCACACACCAGCCAACGGGGGGGGGGGGAATCTGCAGACCCTCCAAAGTAGCATGTTAAGAATAGTCACAAACACACATTTCGTAGTAAGCACGGACATTCTGCACCGAGATCTTAAGACCTCAAGAATGCATACACTATTTAACGATTTGAATGACAGATTTTTCACCTACGTTTAATTTCCACCGCAAGTGGACGGTGTTTTTTGTAACGCACAAATTTGTGCCTTTCTGCTAAATTAGTTTGAATTAATAAAGGGTTATTTTCACCCTTCTTCTGTGCTGGTAATTAATTCACGCCTGTGCGAGAATTCGCCAAGTTCTTTGTAGGATCTAATTTAGTTTATGTGGAATAGCAGAGACAGATCTTACAAACTAGTGCTAGTAGCGTCAACTTGGGTATTCTTTCGGTTTTGGGAAAAACTGAGTAATTTCTGGTGTATTTAAGTGTTCCTCTCACCTTTTTCTTTCCTTATTACATTCTGACACTCAAACAGTTTTTTCTGTTTTTCTTCCGACATCTAGGGAAAAATGAAAAAAGAGAAAGTGGAACTGAAAATAAAAGTAGAAAATAACTATTATAAGAACTATTACGTAAACCACTTAAAAATATTCGGAAAGCCATTGCTTGAAATAATTTACCTTACTTCTGAAAAAGTGAGTATATCTTAAACCATTGCTTGGAAAATATATGAATTATTAGATCAATACCAAATAATTCAAGGAGGGGGTGGTACTCTTTTATTTATTAAAGTAAATAAACCGAATTTAAAGACGTAATGAAAATAACGAAACAATTTCCTTTGTTTTCTCCATATAGCTAAAAATCGGAAAATGGCCAATTTTTGATTTCAGAATACCTTGTATATTTTTACTTGACTCCAAATCTCAAATAGGTACATTTTGAATTCAGTGGTACTCCGTAAATATATCAATCCTTTTTTTCTCGAAAGATAATAATTTTTAGTTTAATAAACAAATGGTTCATGTAAAAAAAATTTTTTTTAGTAATAATGCTCTAATCGCCGCTTTTCCGAATTAAAAAGTTAACCTAAGTTTAACATACCTTTTTTTACGTAGAATAACAACAAGCAATCACACCTTCCCCCGAAAAAAAGATAAATGTTGCCCAAATTACTACGATTGCAACAGTAGAACAAAATAAGGACTAAGCAATTTGCCGAATGCGTCTACGGCGCCCCTTGTACCCTTACATAAGTATCGGCATCACGTATTTTCGTTCACATATATTTACAAGCTCAGCTCAACTTATATCAAAAACTGCAAAAGCATTAACTGATAAAAGTAATATATAATAAAAGTGATATAAATAGTATAGATCTTATGTTTTTGCAAACTTCTGGAGAAAATGTAGCATCGCCAGTTGAAACTCTAAGCTACATATCGTTGTCAACAACATAGCGGTGTGCAGAAAGAATTTTGGATATATCCCTAGATATCAGGCTAGAGCATTTTTTATGCCCTGTTGTAATCACAGTTTGAACCTTGTTGTAAACTACGCTACAAACAACAATTTATTCAGTGCAAACTTATTAGATATGTATATTAATTTGTTTTTAATATTAGGATAATAAGTAGTGTTCAGCGATATATTTGGTATGCAATGCGTTTAGTATATTATTTCGCTTCGCTTGCAGTGTTACTCTTTTATAACATGAGGTTGTTGTTGACTAATGCTCATTTGTCTAGCCTATAGTCAGCCCAAGACCACAAAATTCCTCGTAGCAAGGAGTGCAAGATATGCCTGTCGTTGGCAACAGCCTTGAGCACCTTACAGGTGACAGTACGATTTACCTCAGTTTCGTTCCCAATTTTGATGGAGAGCACACTGGGTGGACGGGTCCGAGTGTCTCCCACCCCTCTTCTCCTACCATAAACATTTCGAGAGGACTTTCGCCTCACCTATTTAGAGTGCCCCCATGCTGCATGGACACTGTACATTTACAAACATCCATGTCTTCTCCGGGGTTCGAACCTGCGGCCTTCAGCACAGCAGTCGGCAAACCACTGTACCGGTTGGGAGGCTTTTTATAACATGAATGAATGTATAATTCTTCAGTCAATATGTCTGAGTGTGGTTTTTAACAAAGCACAAAATGTTTGCATATTTAGGCATATATATATATATATTGGTTTTTCATATTATTATGTTAATGCTTCATTTTAAATGTTAATCATAAGCACCATCCCTTTAATATCGTCACTACATAAAGGTGCTCGCTAGACATTTGCACGGCGGCGCCAATTAGGCTTGGCGCGGGCCTGCCTGGCCCTGATGCTCACCGGAATTATCAAGCCTTGGTTTCTTTTTGTGGGGAGCCCATCAGTGTCGTATATCACGATCCTGTCGTGTCTGAAATGGATCTTGTGGCAAGACTCATCTGCGCAGCTTCTACAATCAAAGAAACTCCCGGTGTTTTTGAACATATTCAGCAATCAATGGTCCGTCGGTGTCAAGCATGTTTGGCATCTGATGGTGCAAACTTCAAGCATCTGTTGGAACCTTCAAGCTGTTGAACTACCATTTGTATTCATGTCCAATAAATGTTAAAAATGAATCACTCTTTTGTTTCCTTTCCCATCTTCTACCTCTGCTACCACTTACGCCTGATGTTTCCGAGTATAGGTTCCTATGCAAATCTTAAATCCATATGATATACCCTACCTCCCTTAGAAGTATATTGCAACATTTACAGTACACTCTGTATATCTTTAAACTGGATGTTTTTAAAGTGAATCCATGTTGTGTTATTCTTGTGTAATGCATATGACACTTATAAAGCAAAAAAGCATTCGGGGAATAATACTAGAATTTTCAAACCAAAACCTTACTGAATCAATAGAAATGAAGTAAAACAATAACTGTATTATTCTTAACCCCCTATTTGTAATCCATGCATTTTCCTATCTTTTTTCATTCTGCTAGCATTTAATCTGTCACTTACTACTTTTTTTTACTTCGAATATATTATAAAAATATGGAAAGTACACATGTATTTATTCAAGAATAGCTGCACAGATCATGCAAAAGCACTGAACTGATTATCACTGCAATTGGATCTTTATGTACCGGCTACATCACAGTTTACGTCATCCACATCTAAAATATTATATATACATATGTGGCCAACTAACCTCTAGTTTAAAGGATCTTCCATGGGATAACTGTACTATAAAACTGCTTTCACTCAGTAAGTGCTAAAACCAACTTCTGACTTATGAAGGTTTGTGGGAAAATGCACTTTATTGCAATTCTACAGCTTTTGAAGATTTATTTTCTTTTGCATTTTAGAAACAGACTAATCAAATTGGATTGGCTAATAATACAATGTAACCAAAAAGTTCTTGTTTCTGATATGACATTGGAAGAGTGAATCCCAACATAAAAATAGTCACCAAACCTGGCAATGAAATGGTTAGGATGGGAGTCTGGATATTGAACAAGAGCATAAAAGTGCATTGCATCGGTACTTCAAACATAACTCACACAGTGACTGATTGAAATGGACACATCAGAGCACATGTTCGGAGTTGTTTGCTGTATGATTTTAAAGTGGGCCTGTCAGTAGCAGAATCAAGTCACTGAATTTGCTAGACGTTTGAGGATGATACCATTAACGAACGAATTGCTAGGCAATGGTTCCAGAAGTTCAGGTGTCAGGGGATATGTCTCTTAGTGATGCACCATGCAGTGGTCAGCCACAAGTGCTGGACGGCGAGGCCCTGAGAGCAGCCATAGAGAGTGACAGTAGCCAAACATGAGCTTGCTGCACACCTCCAGTTATCTGTTGAAATGATCAGACTGCATTTGCACCACATAGGAAAGGCATACAAGCTGAGCAACTGGGTACCCCACTCACTGTCTGATGCAAACAAGCAACAGCATGCTGCTGCCTGTTTGTCGTTGCTTACTTGGCACTGCAATGCATCCATATTTGATCGAGTAGTCACCAGCGATGAAAAGTAGGTCCAGTTTGACACATCCAAGCATTCCAGACATTGGTTGCCACCATGGGACCCTGTGCCTCACATTGTGAAATCATGCTCTGTATCTGGTGGACTAGTCATTAAATGGTGCACTAATGAGCTCCTGCCAGTGGGTCACACCATCATGGCAGGCTGTACTTGTAGCAGTTGGAGCATATGCATCAGGCACTGATGCATAAAGAGCCTGCTATGGTCAATCGTAAGTGTGTACTCCTCCTCCATGACAACGTGAGATCGCATGTGGCTTGGGAGGCCAGGTACACCATCTAGTGACTGGGCTGGGAGACACTACCCCATCCACCATACTGCCCAGACTTCGTGCCCACAGACTACCACCTTTTCTATTCTCTAGACAACCGTCTTCATGGGAAATCCTTCACCACCAGGCTAGACTTCGAAAATGCCCTCACTGACTTCTTTGTATCCAAGACTCCTGAGTTTTACCGTGATGGCATCACAGAGCTAGCCACTCGTTGGCAAAAGGCACTGGATGCCGATGGTGATTACTTTGAGGATTAGCGCTGATTATTATTTTTTTTATGACTTTTTCTTTCTGATGGTCCAAAACGGCAAGAACATTTTTGGTTATTTAATGATTTACATCTTACTGATTTCCTTGAGACATAAATCAAATGCATTAGTTACTATATAAAATTTTTCCTTTATACACGGTCCAAAACAGCAAGAACATTTTTGGTTATTTAATGATTTACATCTTACTGATTTCCTTGAGACATAAATCAAATGCATTAGTTACTATATAAAATTTTTCTTTTATACACATTAAGATAATTTTTAGGCATCTGTGTTTACTATACTATATGAATTTCTCTCTCTTATGCACGAGTTATCTGACATGGAATGACTTCCCTTTAGTTTGGAATCACTAATTCTGATGTGCAAAATTTATGTTATTCAGAAAGGCTGTTAATAAAACCAATGACACAGGCTAAATGAAAACTTTTAGCTTCATACATTTCCCCAATATATGAAACCTAGACATGTAATTCCTTATTAAAGGTATTCAAAGTAAAATTTGGAATTTTATGAGAAATGTCATGAAAACGAAACTGAACTTTTCATACAGCCTTTAAGTCTAACCAATTAAAATATTTATTAAGCTTTTCAAAATTTTGTATCTTTATTTGCAAAATTCATGAAGAAATTAGAAAATAAATTTATTAATTTAAATTGCTTTTCAGAATATATTTTCAAGTGAAATTATATATTGATCTAAACTTAAGGGAGCTAGTGCAAAACATAAATGATTCATTAGGTGATTAATCATTCAGTTTTAAGTAAAATAGCATTTTGTAGCTGGTCTTGATAAAACTCATTTCTTAAGTCTAATGAAACATAGTTATTCTAGACAGTGAAAACAATAGTTTAATGTGAAAAGATAGCTTTGTAATAAATAGAGGAAAATTTTTGTATTATTTATATTTTATATTAAATTTTTAATATATTTATATAATAAAAATTTAATATTTTTATATTTATATATATAAAATTTAATATTTTTATATTTTATATTTTCTTTATATTTTATATTAAAACACTGCAATAAAATATTTCTTACATGTAGTGAAAGTTCCCCTATCTTTTTGTCCTGTAAGGATCACTTGAAAATTTCTAGCTCACTATTAAAAGAATTTTTAAAAAATGTCCATCCTCATCATGAATTTTTTTGTAACTGAAAACACATCTAAGAGTAAAATATGTAAGGAAATAGTCAGCAGCCACAGCTGTTTATTTACCATAAAGCCAATGAGCTAACCCTTGACGAGAAAAAGGAATTGTTTCACATATCAAGTTGGCCAGAATATAAATACAAAACTTTAAAACCCTTTAATATTCTTTTCTTGGATTATGTGCAATATTAATACCCTCTTTGCAAAAAAATGCCATAAGATTGTTATCCTTGTGCAATTTGTACACAGAAAATAATAAAATTTGAATTGAAGAAAATGATCTGTGTATCTTGAACATCAATGGCACATTTTATGCACAGACTAAATACTTCATAATAAGAATAGGTATTAGGTCTATTAACAACAAAAAAATTATGAATCAATGATGTATAGAACAGATAATAGAAAAACATTTCCAATTTAAAACTCTATAAGGAATTTAACTAAAATCACTAATCTAAATTCTATCTAATTTTAAAGATTTCTGTGATTTTTATGTCTTCATGTAAATATAACACATTTTTTTTAGCTGTTCTTGACATTATTTGCAATAAACTCAAATATACTGCATAAACGTATACGGGGGGGGGGGAAGTTTAATAATAAAATTTATTTATTTTATGACTAGCATAATAGTATAAATTACAATAAATAATTATGAAACTCCTAGTTAAAAATAATTTCAATATAATAATAGTCAAAGCAATTGAATAATGTTAAAAAAATTATACAAAAATGAAAGCCTGAAAAAATATAAATATTGTATTTTTTAATATTTATTTATCACCTTATAAGTAACCATGGGTTGTGCTGGTTTATAAATTCATAATATAAAACACATACAAACAAGAAAGTAGAAAGATACCTTAATGTCAGGTACAAGAAGATTGGTACTTAATAGCCAAACAAAAAGGCACAATAAAAATTTGAAAGGATAACTGGAAATACCCTTCACACAAGATACAGGCAAAATTATGTTGGTCATTTAGGAATATCACAAGCACAAAATTTATATACAGGTAGTAAAGTGCAGCTTGGAAAATGAGAGTGTTGGAAGCACAAGATTAAAAAAAAAAAAATTTCTGAATTAATAAATTAAAAAAAAATATCACTAAAACAACATTATTGCTGGTTAGAATAAGTAAATAAAAACCTTTTAAAAAAATCCGAAAAGAAATTTCAACTAAACTGTTAAAACCATGTTCATGAAAAAATTAATACAGTAACCTTTAGATACTTGGAAATACTATCTCTGAGAAACAAGACTTCTCAGGAGAGATGCTTGTTGTAATGCTAAGATAAATAGGGACAAAATTTAAAGAAACAGAAGAATCACATTTTGTTCCTCTCTCTCATGGACAATAAAAATGCAATAAAAATATTACTCTTGCAGGGAACAAACAAGATGTTAAAAGAATGAAAGCTTAAAATAAATTGAAATAAATAACCAGTGTACAATTAAACAGGTGCAAACTTTTTTCAATTACTTTACTTTTTCAATTTTTTTAAATGTTTATTGCATATATCTTATATAAAAATGACATTTTAAAATAAAGAGTTTGCTGCAACTATAAATATATTTAATCAGGTATGATACTCTTAATATTTTTCACCACCTCTTTGAAATTTTGGTTATATTTAACATACATAATATGAAAAATTATTTCCTAGCCTGATACACTGTTCTGTGTTGTCATTAAGATTTATATTTATGTCTATACTCCCATTAAATTAAAAATTTTTTAAACTTAAATCATATATATATATATATATATATATGATACACTGATGAGTGTACATTTAAGTTGTTACAAACTTAAATATATATTCTGTTTCTATAAGTAGATTTACAATTAAATATTTTTCTCTCTTAAATTTTAACAGTGTTATGAATTAATGTAACTTCCTTTATATTACCCTTATCTGCATGTCTGAAAGATGCCTTATCTGCATGATACAATTAAGAACCAAAATGATTACATTCTATCGTATTGTTTTTACATCTTAGCTTTGAAATATATAGCTACACTCTTAAATGCAGTTTTCCAAAGAAAACCATATTTCTTATACAGAGCTGAAATTATACACTAATTTTTCAATACATGAATAGCAGCAAAGCTAACTTAATTTCTATTTTGGATATTATTTTATTTATCGTAGTTGACGGCATATAAGACGCACTGGCATATGTGACGCACCCTTATTTAGAAGGCCACACACAAGGAAAAAAAGTTTCAATAGTCCGTGCGACAGCGCGGTACCACAATAACTTAAAATGTGGTTTCTTTTAGTTCTCACGTTTTGTAAAAGCCAAGTAAACAATCATTGAATGCAATTACCAAACATATTTTTATTAATGAAAATTAACAAACGGCAAGCTATTTTGAACATGATATGTAAATTTCAATAATGAATAAATGAATGAACGGCAAGCAATCAAAGGCATGGTTATGTTTTTGTTTTTTAGCAGTGTTCAGTTGATCTTCCAGCAGTCGCCAAGTACGTATCATTTTTTCGGTAGGTGGTGGACCAAAATTCCTTGCTGCTGCTGTGTTTCCATGCACTTTGGCGTAGTTTAACACTCCTAGTTTATACTGAATTGTATAGCTTAATCTCGTGTTTCCTGTATTCTTATCTTCCAGGGTATTTTTTTTAAACAAATAGTTTTAAGCACCGATACCGACATGTTTATACACAGTAGCACCGATTCCGACACGTGTGTCGGCTGAGTCAAAGAAAGTCTACGTAAAGAAGGAAAGGCTCCATAGACGCAATGTGACCGTCGAACCTGTTCGAACTTTGACATCAGCTTAACTTTGCGATGTTAAAGCAAACTTTTGGTGCTTTTTGGCGACAGATATTTCACGCATGCGCAAAATAATTATGGCAGATGTAGAAAAAAGTTATGTGTGTCTGCCTTTATCCGGGCTAAAAATAGCATTCAGTATTGAAAGTTAACCTGTGTCCTTCACGTATAAGACACAGGTAACTTTTTTTAGACCAAATTTAGGAAAAAAAGTGCGTCTTATATGCCATCAAATACGGTAATCCTCAGCCTTCTGATGTGTCTGTAAATCACTAAAATGCAAAATACTATTATTATCATCATTATCTGGGGAAGCTAAATTCTATGGAATCCACAATCAAAATTTTGTTTTATGATCTAATAAATACGTTGCTGCACATAACAGACTACTTCATTTCAATGTGCAAGGTAGGACCTGCTTTTGTTTAGGTATATTGTACAGCACAGAATATTTTTAACTATTTTAACATTGGTCAATTTCATAATCTGCTCTTCCTAAGCTCCTGCGTTAATGAATTTCTATTAGCATAAAATCTCCAACACCCCAGAAATAAACTGCCAAGAACTTAATAATTGCTTATTTTTTTAATTAGATTTTTTATTATGTTGCCAGTTTATGGTTTTGTTTCATAGCTGGGCTGTAAAATAGTAATTATCAATAACAGTAAGACAACAATGCAGAATAGTAACATGAAGTGAAGTGCTTATGCTAAACAGAAATGATCCACTCAAGTAAGATATATTTTCAGATAACAATACAAGAATGACTGATAATTCATTCAACATGTCTGGAAAATTAATGTATATGTATTAACACGATGGGAAAGAGCACTACGACTGGGCAGTCAGGTAACTAACTACCCTTTGTTTGCATGTACAGGCACCTGGGGTATTTTCATTACAAAACAGCTGAATGTAGAAAGATATTTATTTCTCTTCCACAAGAAATAAAAGCATGTCAATATTAGATGTAGCTAAAGGTCACTGTATATTAATTACGATGTGTACAAAAAGCTTTAGGAATAATAAAAAATGCATTAGAAATGGTAATAAAGGTGTTTCAATAAATATGGTACATAATTATTAGAATATCTTAAATAAATACTATTCATAATTTAATGCTAAGTTACCTGAATACAAAATATTGATAGAATGATATTTTAATATACTATTACATTTAAAAATGAATAATTCTGAAAAAAGTTCTGTAGAACAATATGGTTATTAAAATGATAATTGATGTTTTCATGCATCAATAATCTTTTCATGCAAATGCATTAAATCCTAAAATAGAATAGAACAGAACAAAATCGAAGAGACACCACATAAGTCTTAGTTCTTAAAAATTTTTTAGAATATTTATTTAGCTATCACTAAATGAAAATATTTCCTCAGCAGATAGTCTAATTCTAATAACAACAATTACTGATAATTCTTAAATGTGTAATCTATTTTATACACTGATGAGTGTAAGCCATCATCTAAGAGTATGCATTCAAGAAATCTGAGATTTAACTTTTAATCTACTCTGTGCTTTACAGTTTTCTATTCTGGTACTTACATCCATCTGAAGCTACTATTGAATTTATTGCATTTTGTTCTCATTAATATAACATTTAGTTTAATATTTTATTAAACATTTAAGCAGAGGTAAAGAATAGCTGTGTAAACATTAAATGGTCAACTTATAAGTTGCAAACATCAGATCCTAAATAACACTCAATCCTCAATTGATTAATCATGCATAAAAAGAACTTTATTTACTATTAAAAAAAATTCTAAAATAATAGAATACTTTTCTGTGCTAAAAAGTGACAAATTACTTTTCACATATATTATTTCTATGTAAACTTCTCTGAAGCGTAAAATATCCCAATAAAATTAAAGGAGAGAAAAATATGTCCTTAATTTTCTCTCACTGCACCTTTAAATCAGCACAGCTTCTTAGTATTACTTAATATCACTGGGTTTTATCAGCATCTATTTTAAAAATTGAACTTATTAAATTTTGTTTTACTTAATAACCTTGCCTTCTTACAATATTTCTATTGAATATTCCAAATGAATGCAATAATGAATCATCCAATATTAAACTGAGGATTGAGTGTAACTTTATCTAGGAAGATTATATTTAAAACAGAAACAAAACACTGTATAGAAGAACCATATTTCACAGACGATTTTTCTTTGAATACTTTGCAAATGTGACCAGAAGCTCACCAATTAATAAACATTTAAACTATGCCAAGGCACTTTCATAGTTTATCAAATCTGAATAATATACAAATCGAAGAGATCCACAGATTAATAAAGTTTGCCAATAAAGTTTGCAGACATAAGTTAATGCAATCTATTTATTAGCATATGCATTAGGTCATTTTCATTACAAGAATACAAAATTAAATGCAACATTATATCTCAGTGAAGGCATTTTGTTTAATATCTTTAGAAAACTTAGTAATAACACTCAATAAGACAGTGATCTGAATAAAGTGATGAAACCTAAATGAAAAATTACAAATTAAATTTTTCTAATATATAACTGCCTGCTTAGGTTCATTTAACAATACTTTCAAAGTTAGTATTATGAAATTCTGAATAATTTAATAAAAATTCCTTCATATCTTAGTATTTTATGTTTCAGTTCTTAATATCTAAATATTTTAATTCAGTTTCTTGCTTCTTTTTAAATGTCGCCCCCCTTTTTGAAGTTTTAATAGTTAGATTTCTACTTATTTGTATTACTTTTATTTTACTTTCTCTTTTAACTCTTTCACTCCTGACAAGAAATAGGCTCAATATGTCCAGTTCTTATCAGAATCAAAGACTCACTTGATTATCAATTACTATAAATATATATATATATAGATAGATATATATACACACACACACACCATAGCTGCCAACCTTGAAATATGAAAAACTGACAGATTTTCACACTGAATGGTGACATGATTAAAAAAAAAAACTGATTTAAATTGACTTTATAATGTATGATTCCGGTTACTAAACTATTTATAATATGCTTCTGAGGAAAATATATTAATATTTAATTATATATTCTAAATTTTATGAAGCCCTGTGGTGAAGTGGCTAGCACATCGCGCAGCTGCACCACAGGTTCAGAGTTCGATCCTCGGGCTGGGCAAGGTTGACTCAGACTTTTATCCCTTAGGTGGGTCGATAAAATGTGTACCAAGTTTGCTTGGAGACTAAACACCAGGGGTCCTGCAACAAGCTGACCACTTGTCTAGGGCATATGCTGATGCACTCCAATATCAAGCAAAGGTCAACAAAGAAAGAAAAAAAAAAAAAAAGTGCACTGCAGGCTGTGGCCCACTAAGGCCGTTGCACCTCTGAATTTAGTTTATTCTAAATTTTATAGTCATTGTGTAGCATCATTTTGTAATCTTTAAACATTTTCATAATAAAAGGGGAAAAAAAAATATCAATGTATGGTGAATGTAAAATGAATACACAATTTACCATATATTGATGTAAAATAAAATTAAATACAAATATTAACTTTAATATTGGTTGAATCTTTAAAAAATCTTCTGCAAATGTATACAATATATTGGGACAATTTAGATCAAAGAAAATTTACTAGGAGAAATATTGAAATTATAGGGAAAAGGGTTTTGCACAATTTAAGTTTTATTAATCCAATAAATTTAATTTATTTCTAGGAAACATTTTTAGCAGTTTTTCTTACTAAAAGACTAAAAACCGAGATTGAAGTATTGCAAGATGTGATGCAAAACTGGGAGAACTGGCAACTATGATACATGAATTTTGTGTATTAAATGCAGAATTAATATATAAACAATATATTGGCCATAACAGTTTAGTATTATAACTGCAATTTCAAAATGACATTTAGCTGATTTGTCAGACAAGTATCAAATTAAAAACTCATCACTGAGAGGGATATGTTAAATTATAGTATGAATGTTAATAATGACTTAAATTTTACCATAAAAACTACACATACTTCAAAAAATGAAGTCATAATTTTTATCTTTCATCCCTTAGGATCTTAGGATTTTTGCTACTAATGAAGAAATGCTCTTCATTAGTAGCAAAAATCAATTTGTAAAGATTCTTCTTATCCTGCACAGATTTCTTTTTCTTAAAGTTAACAAGGTCACACAAAACACATTATTTTAGATAAAATTAATATAAGCTTATGGAAATATAGACAGATGCTATTAAGTTAGTGTTTTTTAGTTAAATTTTTCATCAGTATGTACTACTAACAAATATTTTGGTACTTTTTGCTCTTTTATTACAAGGAACAATTTTTTAAAAATAAATACGTGTACTAACAAATATTTTTTAAATAAAATTATTTAGGATTTGTAATGAAATAGTTAATTTAGAAATTGAAGGAATTTGGAAATTACAACCTGTTAATAGGTATAATTTCGATGTTTGTTCCATAAATACCCATTTTAAAGTGTTATTGGCTAGACAACAGCTGCATGTTATGGATAAACTATATGCATAAAAGGCACTTTTAATTCATTAAAACTACTATATACAAGCAAAGGGTAATAGCAAAGCACAACTGTTTTGGAAAACCACTATAATAGAATATTAGATATCAAGCAAATGATATCTTGCAATTCATTAAGTTTAAAATCTCTCATTTACAACATTACATCAGGCCAACAATGGCTTGCAGATATTTCATTTGCATTCTTTGCCCAGTAAATCATTAAAATAAAACTTTGATGAAAAAAGTTAAATTTTATTACTGCAGGATGGAGGAGGAAGATAACAAAGGAAACTTGATAATCTATAGTAGATTCTCAGTTGAAGCTTATTAAATGGGATTTTTACTCCTTGAACAGAAGGAAATATTCTGTATATATTTATAAAGAATTTACACAGGAAAATCTGATTAGTTGGCAATTTAATTTTCTAAGAGTGTTTATTACTTGCAAGTTTTGTATGATGCTGCACTGCAAGTTTTGATTTCTTGTACTGACCATAAATGTAAAAAAAAAAAAAAAAAAAAAAAAAAAAAAAAAAAAAAAAAACATAGTTTGAACAAATATGTACAATTTTCTCTATATCAAAAAAGAATCCAAATGCGTGTTATGTAGAACTATTTATTATTTCAAAATTTTTTCCTGATTAGTTAATTATATAATTATATCCTTCAAATCCACTTCAGTACGGGGGAAAAGGCAAAAGATTTTGAATGAATTATTTAACATTAAAATGGCAAATAGAATTCAAAACCACATACCCTTAAACCAACATTTACAAAAAGTTTTGTAGAAAAATATTCCGTTTCTATTGTGCAACGACTTCACTGTAATCAACATTCATTTCATCCATTTGCTAACATTTCTATGCCTCAAAGTGCAGGCAATTTAAAAAATATTCAAACTATAGTTGCAATTCCTGATTCATTTAACCATTCCATTTTATCACTTAATAGGAAACATGAGCTCTATGAGCCTACATAACATAAATAGCATAAAAAGTGCAGATATCACAATGGACACAAGCACATTCAATATTTTTTCACACCTAAATTGAATAGAATGAAAAGTTCATTCTGTCACAGTAGCTCTCAAATAATATGCTCTGGAATAATATTTATCATTCACTGAATAATCTTCTAACTTAAAATTCTTGAAGGAATAAACAAATTTTTCCTTCCTCTTACTGAAATACCAAAATTTCAATTCATTTTGCAGCTACTATTATCTTGTATATGTTAAAACATTTACAGACCACTAATGAAAACAACTGGACAGATTTAAATCATTTTACAGTTCATCCTCCTTATAAGAGTTTTAATTAAGGCATTTGAGAGCCACTGTCTAAAATAAGATAAATAATGTTGTTAATTACAACATACAATCTGTAAATAGTGATATAAATCTTAAAAATGCATAGAATTAATAAAACATACTAATTTATACATATATTTCAACTAGTAATCCAACCTGAAAGACTGTTCCTGTTTTATAGATTTTGCTTTTTAAATGTGCATTAGTCCGAATGTTATATAAGATTCAATTTTAAAGTATAAATGCCAATTATTACTTCATAAAAAATGCAGCAATAACCTACAAAAATTTCTCATGCTATAAATATTTTGTTAATTTTACTTGCATTTTAGAAAGTACTTTATTATACTAAATATAACATTACATTCTCATTTTAAATATCTATTCCCATAACATGTGAGTACAAAACAATTAGCTAGTCAGGAATAGAATTTTAAGGAAAATCATTGCTAAAAACAACGATTTTTCATTTTTTTTTTCTTTATAGTATAAAAAAAATTTCTTACTTTTTTTAAAGTTTTTTTTTTTAAAAAACACATTTAAAGTATTATTACTGTTAACATGGTAACAAACATACACTTTTAATAGTTTCTGAGGCATGTACTTTCAAAAGATCACTTTATCTGAAAATTAATAACAATGGCTATTAAAGTTACACATTGAAAGACTTATAAATGCTAAAAACAGATTTGAATTAATCCATATTCATATTTAAGTTCGATCAGAAGAAAGAAAAATATTTCAGCTTCCAATTACTAGTTGTAACTATAATAATAAACAGGAAATCTGCACAATTGTTATTTCAAAATGCTTATGTAAAAGACCTTATACAGTTATTCAATTACGTATGAATATTTTTTATTTATTCAGATTTTAAATGCATTTAAAAACACAGGATCTACTTTCAGAGTGGAGAAACTAATTTTGAGCACTCTACATAATAATTTACAGAATATAAATTGAGACATTTACATCACTTCAAATAAGTTGCCTTTTCAGGCAGCAACAGTTGTCACGAGGACCTGGGGCTATCCCGATTTGGAGACTGACGTTTTGGTGAGGGGGGAGGGCCATACCTTCTGCAGATACCACCACATGGTTCTTTAGATTTTGTTGTAGCATGGTATATAACAAGAAGTTTCTTGCACTCCACTTCGTCTACCTGGAACGTCTGTTTCGGATAACGCTCCCTAAGACGACGCCTCTCCTGTATATGATATAAATTTTACACAGTATCCTTTTTAAGCAGTCTGAATTACTTTATCCTAGATAAATTAATTTAATATAATCCTACTACTCATATATATTCTCTGTGAAATTTTAAAAGATTCTCACAGGTATTCAAGTTTGATTATGAAAAGAATGTTATCAATGTTTTAAAAATATTACATAGGATATATATATATATATATATATAATATTCATCACTGAATGAACAGATTATTATATAAAGCTAATTAGGAGTATGTCTGGACAATTTTTGCTCTGAAAACAGCACCACCACACTTTGGCAGTGATTCAAAGAGATGTTTAAATTGACATGATAGCAGCATCTCCCACCATTCTGTTAGTGCCTGTTGTAAATCTTTCACATAATGTGATGGTAATTCAAAATTTAAAGAGAATATTCCAACTCATCTCACAAAATCTCAATGGGACTGAAACCTGGCAAACTGGGAGGTTATGTGACTGTGCTACACACTCATTAATTAATTCTCTGCCAATTGTAAGTGAATAGCAACAAGATATTGGCTTATTATATACAGTACAAAGTCTGTAATCTGGACTCGTTGGGAATTTGGCGATTCCGGATTAGGGGTTTTTCCGAATTATAGATCATCAATTTAAATCTGGTAAGATGGCATGTAGAAATCATACAATAAAAAATATGAAATTGTAATTTATAAAATAAAGAACAATTATGATCTAAAGGATATCAAAATTTACAAAAAAAAAAAAAAAAAAAAAGCTTAATATTTATTTGTTTACTTTATTAAACATTTCTTTCAATGTAAGTTGTTTAAGATGCTTGCACAAAAAATTCAAAAAGTTCCTTTTTTGTGTGTCATATATAGTGGACTTTCCAATGCCATACTTCTCGCATAATTTTGAGACGAATAGATCTTTATCCATTTTTTGCAGCAATTCCACTTTTTGTTTAATGGACATCGAAACATGCTTTTGCTTTGTAGATCCTTTGGCAGCTCCAGAATTGGAAACTCTTTTTGATATAATCGAAAGTTCAAGCTTAATTTTTATAAAATTGTTCTAACAGTCTGCAAAAAATAATAAGCGGAATCCAATTAGAAGATTAAGGAATAGCACAATCTGCAATATTAACTGAAATGCCTTAGATAATTTTAGCCTAGCTTATACCGTCCGTTATACATTAAACACGCATGTGTAAACTCATTATGCGCATGCGCATAAAGTTTGTAGCTTTCAGGTCCGGATTATGGACGTCCGGATTACAGACTTTGTACTGTAGTAGTTGGACAATGATTAGCTAGTATGGTAATATATCCTAAATGCATTAGACCTACCAATGGCCGAGCACTTAATACTGCTGAATAAATACAATTACACCTGAGTTTGACCCAAGTGAACAGAGTGGCTGCATGGTTCATTTTCATGATTTTACCCATGTGTAATGTGAATACGAACTAACTTCCATCAGAAAGTTCTGCACAAAGGCATCCCTCTCCTTAGGCAGATAGATCTCATTTGCCTTGTCATACACAAATAACTTAATTTAAGCATATTAGGGATCTTTCTAGGGTTATTAGAAATCCCATGAATGTTCAAGCAGACACTTCCCACATTATTACACTGCCACCATCTGCTTATAGAATACTGATTTAGGATGACGATCCATTGCTTTATGAGATTTTTGTATTATTAGTATAATGGACTAAAGTTATGATGCATATGCTCAGAATACATGTGTCCTGTTTTCTTTGCTCTGGTAATGGTAAAACTTTTAAAACTGCAATCTGAAAACTTTGCATTTTGCAGCTAGGCAGCAGAAAGCATTGAAGGCAGTGGCTGTTAAATTCAGGCCTATTATGTTTTGATGAACAGTCTTGACTGTAGAAACATCTGTATGACTTGTTACAAAGAGCTGTCTTATTGTCAGGTAATATGTGAATAAGTCGAGATCTACTTCAAGCAGCTACTGCTGGTTTCCTGTCAGATTCTTTATGATTAATGCATTTTTGCTGAATTTCATATATTTATAGTGACTCTTCCTAAAGTATAAACAAAAATGCCCAAAACTTTGGCAATTAATGAAATTGAATAACCAGCTCTGCAAGCATTTACTGTTTGCAGGTGATCTTACTTATATTTACTACTCGTACTTTAATATGTATCTCTTTCTTAACATACAAAGCTCTGATACATATGCTATTCATTATGTATGTGAACTTTCTACTAGCACTGAGGGGGCGAATTCTTGTTGATCTACATTTTCTCATCAAAACATACTTCCCTTCTACTCCCACACACATTATGTTTCCCTTCTTAAAATGCACTTCTGAAAAATCATACCTACTTTGTAGAGACAATGTAATATTTAAAAATTACATCACAATACTTTAAAATTAAACCCTTTTTATATCAAAAGAATAGACTGACTTAATTTCAGTTCAGCACCTGACACAAATTAGGCAAATCTGCTACAGAAATATTAGAGATGATTTGAACAGTATATTATGATGCCTCATTATCAAGAAAACAAGTATATGAGTGGTACAACTGCTTTAAATGTGGGCATTGTTTTGTATTAGCTGAGAAATGCTTGGCGACAGAGCGGAATGTTGGCTAATGGCGCATGCGCCTCCGGAATTGGCACTGAAATATATTCTGTGAAAAACTTGATTTTGTGGTACATTCGAAGTTGCGATTCATATGTTACGCTGTAAGGTGGAACCTAGCGCCTGAGTGTCGCTATGGAAAATAAAGATATTTAAACTGTGTAATGTGTGTGGAGTTATTTTATTATGATATACAGTTATCAACGGGAAATAGAATAAGTCATTTCAAGTTTGTGGCCGATCAGAGCCGGAACAGCTAATGAAGTTATGAGACTGTGAATTTACTTTCGGTTTGTGAATTAAAGAATTACATAGGATACTTCAAGATTGAAGTTCTGTAGAAACAAAAGGGTAAGTACCCTCCTCCTTTTTGAAGCTCATTGTACCATTTTGAAGCTCTTTATTTGTTTATTGACTTTTGCTAATTAAAATGTCACTAAAGGAGATATTAGCGAAAAAACATACATTGAAAACGCAGTTAACAAAGTTAAAACAAAAAATTGCGGACGAAAATGTCCAAGGAAGTGACTTGGAAGTACTAAAGAATAAATTTAAAGTGTTTGAGACAGAAATATATTCTAATTTCGATTCTTTGTTCGGGTTATGTACGGAAGAAAGTATTGATGCTTATGTAAAAGAGAAAGAAGAGATTGACGATATTATCTTAGATGTAGAAGTTGAATAAAATCGTAAATTAGCTAAACTTTCCAAAGAAATTAAAACGGATCTTTCGGTTTGCATGAATACTGAGAACAATGTTAAATTACCCAAAATTAATTTGCCAACGTTTTTGGGTAACTTACATGAGTGGCTTTCATTTAAAGATATCTTTTTAGCCAGTGTTGATTCAAATCCTAATTTAACAGATGCAGTCAAATTATAGTACTTAAAATCTGCGCTAAGAGGAGATGCTTATCGTATTGTGCAGTCAATATCCATAGTTGACTCTAATTATAAATTAGCCTTTTCATTACTAGAAGAAATGTTCTCTAATTACCGTGAACGAGTGTATGCTCATCTGAGACGATTTATGAATATGCATCCTATGCAAAATGAGTCTGTGTCAGCAATATTAAACTTAATTGACATTACAAATGAATGCGTGAGATCATTAGAAGTTTTAAATGAGTGTTAATGGTTTTTCTTCCAATGTATTTGCATACATTTTAGGGCAAAAATTAGATCCTAATACCAAAATATGGTGGGAAAGAAAATTAGAGAAAGAGAATTTGCCTAATTTAACAGATCTTATAGAATTTCTTAAAGATCATGCAAGAACTCTCAATGCTTCAAATAGCTACACACAAAAAAACTAACACACACAAAAAAAATTACACATAGAGTTACCACTGTTGTTTCTAATGCAAATGAAAAACATATGCAGAATTCGTGTAGGTTATGTAATTTGAGCAATCACAAGCTTTTTAATTGTCCCAAATTTCAGAAATTAAGTGTAAAAAAAAGGGTAGAATTTGTGAAAAAACATAATTTATGTTTTTGTTGTTTTAATTTGCACAGTGTGAGAAATTGCCGTTCTAGTTACTTGTGCAAGAAGTGTAAGAAAAAACATAGCTTTCTCTTGTGTTATCAAAACAAAAATAATTCCATTGGCACCACAGTAGAAAGAGCAGACACTTTAGATCAAGAGTTGGGTGATCAAAACAGCAATGCGTTAAATGTACACGCACCTGCATTTCAAGCTAAAACTCAAAGCGAAACCTTTACAGCCGCTACGGGTACTAACAGTGGGAAAAACGCGATTTTATCTACTGCCTTTGTATTCATTGAGACTAATGATGGAACTTTAATTAAGGTGAAAGCATTATGTGATAGTGGAAGTGTTTCTTGTTTTTGTACCACTGAATTAGCGGATATACTTAATTTAAAAAGGGAAAAGACAAATATTTCGGTTTGCAGTATATCAGGTATTTCAACTACGATAAAAAGAAAAGCAGTTGCCCTTAAGTGCGATCAGGAACAAACGTATAAAAGAAAACTAGAGGTTTTGGTAATTCCAAAAATATCAGGTTTAACTCCCGCAAAGTTTATCGATGTTAGTAACCTTGCGATTCCTGAGAAGGTAAATTTAGCGGATCCGGAATTTTATAAACCAGAGAAAGTAAACTTGTTGCTCGGCGCAGAAGTTTTTTATGATATGTTACGAGCTGGTAAAATCTATGTTCCTACCACAGTCTTGATGTTACAAAATAGTGTGTTTGGATATATAGTTAGTGGAAATGTAAATGATTCACGGAGAAATAATTTATCGTATTGTGGGTTAATAAATGATAATTCAGAGAGTGAACTGAAAATGTTTTTCGACCTAGAATCATTAGGCATTAAAGATGATCCTTATTGTCATGAGGAAGACAAAGCATTGGAAATATTTAATAAGACAGTTTGTTTTAAAGCTGGTCGCTACGAGGTTACTTTACCTTGGAAAAGGGACTGGAGGGAATTAGCTGATAATTACCGAGTAGCGGAAAATAGATTAAAAACTCTTGCAAAGCGAATGAATTATGACAAAACACTGTTTTCTACATATAGTGAAATATTAGATGATTATCTCAAGCAAGGTATCATTGAAAGAGTGTCAGATGGAAATATACCTATCGGTAAACCAGTGTTTTACCTACCACACCAACCGGTATTTAGAGAAACCAGTGCTTCAACGTAGACTAGAATAGTGCTTGATAGCAGCTTACATGAGTTTGGGCAGCTATCACTGAACGATTGTCTATGGACAGGGACAAATTTAAATCCTAATATGTTCCATCTGCTAATTAATTTCCGATTAAATAAAGTTGCAATTTCAGCGGATGTAGAAAAAGCATTTTTTCAGATTGCTTTGGCAGAAAAGGATCAAGACGCAGTGCGATTCCTGTTTGTGAAAAACACACAATTAAATGATCTAAAACTAGCTACGTATAGATTCAAGCGCGTAAATTTTGGGATTAAGTCAAGTTCCTTTTTGTTGGCTGCAACAATTAAAGAACACATCAGAAAATATCGAGATGAGCAGCCAGATGTATTTGAAATACTGAACTCTTGTGTTTATATTGATGATTTTATTACTGGACAGGACAGTATAGATGAGGCTCTAAGCTTATCGCGTAAAGCTAAACAAATTATGAGTGCAGCAAATATGAACTTGCGTAAATGGGTATCCAATGATCCTGAGCTGATGAGAAAATGAGAAGAAGAAGAGTTCGAGATGCATCCACATAAAATCATTGACTCAAACGAGACACTTAAGATCTTGGGAATGTTTTGGGATACTAATGAAGACAGTCTGAATATAGACACAGACAGTTTGATGGAATTCCTTAAGAATAAGCATGATATGAAACGGTTCATCTTGAAAACTGCCAGGAAGATTTTTGATCCCTTTGGGTTAATAACTCCATTTACTGTTAGACTTAAATTCCTGCTACAAGAACTTTGGGTTCGAAAATTGACATGGGATGATGAACTACCTACAGATATCTGTCAAGAGTGGGCAAAGTGGTGCTGTGAGTGTCATCATCTAAGTAAAATTGCAGTTCCAAGATTCATTTTGAATCCCGAAGCCGATTCCATAGAGATCCATTGCTTTTCAGATGCCAGTCAGAGGGCGTACGGTACTGTTGTCTATGTAAAACTGTGTACGCAAGAAGAAATTTTTGCGAGTTTTGTCGCATTAAAATGTCGTGTTGCACCTGTGAAAAGAATTACGTTACCTCGTCTTGAATTACTTGGTGCATTACTAGCAGCCCGTTTAGGTTCTGGAGTGAAAAAAATTGCTCGATCAAAAGAAATCATCAAGAATATTTTATTGGACTGATGCCAAAATAGTGCTATGCTGGATTAACCTTTTCGCGACGGTGCACCTTTGTTTAAAATGCTCGTGCGGGACGGAAGAGAATCGAAGGCAGTCACCGTACAGGACGGAGGTTTTGCATCGTTAAGCCTAATTTTATAACAAAAATCAGAAAAACAAAAGTTTCGCTTCTAGCATCGTAATTTTTGGTATCATTTTAGATTATTACTTGAGCTCTTATATATGTTAAAATTAGCCCTTAAAACATTTATTTCTTTATTTTACATGGAAATATACTTAAAAAATTGCTTATCTTCCATAATACTTTTCGGAAGAGCTATTCAAATTATTCTAAAGTTTTAATTGATAAAATCCATCAATAAAGTTTAAAATTATTAAAAAGAACACAATAAAGACTATTTACAGTAAGAAGTAACAAAATTTAAAATGAAAACGAGCGTGGTAAATTTCGAAGCACAGAGAAGTATCACCTTGTAACTCTTAGAAAAAGTATCACTTTTTAACTCCTTAGAAAATGAATCGGTACTCTCATTTGCGTTAGTAAATGGTTCACTAACCATACTAGGGTATTCTTCCTCTGATAAATAGCGCCTCCTTCCCGTCATAATAGACTGGAGGTGAGGCTTTCCTAAATAAAAAAAGAAGGAACGGAAATATATCTGAAGGCAATGCAAAACGTAAAAAAACTCCGCACAGTAACCCTAAAAGACCGTACAAAGTAGAGGAAAAAAATAGAATAAAAAAGGAATTGGATATAAATCAGATACGAGAATGTTTTCATTCAGCGATTTAAAGAGCCGAGCTGCGTTTGTTTACATTACGATTTCCCCCCTCCCCAGCCACAGCTGACAAGCAAAATACCAAAAACAGCCAGAATATAAACAATCTGAAGGTCAGAATACTAAAACTACGTTCAGTTTAAATGTAATGGACACAGAGTGCCATCTAGTGGCTATTAAAAATTGTTTCAGCTTAAAATGCATATCTGCACTGCCCGTTCACTTGGCCAGTTCTCCAGGAGTGCACAGGTGAACCGCCCGGGCCTCACATGCGTCCGTACGAAATGCATATATGATTCGCCCGTCGCGAAGAGGTTAAAGGTACCAGTACCAAATGGAAATCTTTCATCGCCAACAGAGTTAACGAGATTAGGAAGTTAACACAGCCAACAGAGTGGTTCTATTGTTCAACAAAAGAGAACCCAGCAGATGTTATGACGCATGGTGTTCAAATTGACTTTCTTGTGAACTGTTCCAAATAGTGGTCATGCTGTGACTTTCTAACACGCTCAGAGATTCCTCGTCAGGACTTATCATTTGAGGTAGTTGAAGAAGTGTGTCCAAATGAACTTAAAAAGGACAATGAACTGCATAACGATTCTAAGTTAGTTTTAATTGCATGTAATGAACCAAACCTCTTAAATGATGTTCTTAATTTGTCTTCTAATTATACTAAACTTATTCGTATTGTAAGTTTCATTTTCAGGTTTATCCATAATCTTAAGAACCCTCAGGTAAGGAAGTACGGAGTACTTACTTTAGAAGAGATAAAGAATGCTGAGGTGTATATTTTATTAGAGGCCCAAAAAAGTGAGTTTCGTGAGGAAATGAATCAATTGAAAAGAGGTAAGCGTGTAAACCTCAAAAGTAAATTAGCATTACTGAATGTGTTTCTTGATAACATGGGGCTAATTAGAGTGGGTGGACGATTGTCCTATTCGGACCTACCCGCTAATAGTAAACACCCTATAGTTTTACCTAGTAAACATCGTTTAACTTCTATTATTTTAGAGCATTTTCATTTGAAGTACTTCCATTAAGGATCACAATCACTGTTACATCAGGTAAGACAAAGGTTCTGGCCATTCAATGGCAGAAATAATTGTAGAAAGATCATCTACAGATATGTGACATGTTTTAAGAACAAACCCACCACAGTTCAACAAATAATGGCTGAGTTGCTCAAAGAGCGTGTCACACCATCATACCCATTTAACATAACTGGTGTTGATTTCTGCGGCCCATTTGCAATAAAATTTAAGAATCAACGTAAGGGAGTTTTGAACAAAATTTATGTCGTAGTATATGTATGTATGAGTACAAAAGCCATACAATTAGACTTTGTGACAGACCAAACTAGCCAATCTTTTATTTCAAGCTTAAAACGTTTTTTCTCTAGAAGGGGAAAATGTACTAGAATAATGAGTGATAATTCTAAAACCTTTATTGGTACTTACTAGTGTAGAACTCAAAAAATTGCAAAAATTGGTTGAGTGTCCAGATGAGAATTTAGCGAGTTTTTATACCACTGAAGGTGTAGAGTGGAAATTTATTCCTCTAAAGTCGCCAAATTTCGGCGGAATTTGGGAGGCCGGGGTTAAATCATTTAAGAGTCATTTGAAGAGAGTTATTGGTAATCAGTGTTTAACTTTAGAAGAATTTTTAACTGTTTTAACTGAAATTGAAGGAGTATTGAACTCAAGACCTCTTACTCCAATTTCAGCTGATTACAATAATTTTGAAACTTTAACCCCAGGTCACTTTTTGGTTGGTAGACCTATCACAACTCTAGCTGAGCCAGATTTATCCAACATAAATGAGAACAGACTTTCTAAATGGCAAAGAATCACTAAGTATACACAAAAAATTTGGAAATTATGGAAACGTGATTATCTTAATAATTTACAAGAACGTCACAAGTGGAAATTTTTAAAGGATGACGTTCAGTTGGGAACTCTTGTATTAATAAAAGATGAAAATTTGCCTTCGACCAAATGGTTAGTGGGGAGAATAGCTGAGGTTCTTCATGGTAGGGATAACAAAATAAGAGTAGTAACTGTAAGATTGCCTAATCAGCATTTGCTGAAACGAAGTGTTCGAGATATATGTATACTTCCTGTAGAATGATGGTTTATTTCTATTATAAACTGGTATTTGTTGTAATAATTTGAATGTATATTTTTCAATATTGTGATTTGTTATTGTGAAGTAATTTATTGTAGTGCCTTTATATTTACATTTATTTAAATAATAGTTTTGAAATTGTGAATTTCAACGCCGGGAGTGTTTTGTATTAGCTGAGAAATGCTTGGCGCCAGAGCGGAATGTTGGCTACCGGAATTGGCATTGAAATGTATTCTGTGAAAAACTTGATTTTGTGGTACATTCGAAGTTGCGATTCATGTGTTACGCTGTAAGGTGGAACCTAGCACGTGAGTGTCGCTATGGAAAATAAAGGTATTTAAACTGTGTAATGTGTGTGGAGTTATTTTTTATTATGATATACAGCTATCAACGGGAAATAGAATAAGTCATTTCAGGCATGAAAGTGTTGAAAGATGAACTAAAGATAGAGTGCCCTTCAGTTTCAAAGAATGAGAAAAATGTGGATAATTTTTTTTTTTTTTTTTTTTTGTAAGAGCTGATAGATGCATAACAACTGAGCAACTTTCTGACGTGCTTGGCATAAACAAAGAAAGCTGTAAGTTAACTTAAATTAAAAATCTGAAAGTTAGGAAAGTTTGTGCTTGATTTGTGCCTTGGATTTTGACAAAACAGCAAAAAAAAAAAAAAAGACATGATCCATATAGCAAGTCTGCACAACAATATCTTGCTAAACATTCAATTGCAATTCACCCACCATATTCTCTCAATTCATTGCCAGTTAATTTTTTCCCTTTTTCTAAAGATTAAGATGATCATGAAAGGATAGCAATCTGAAAATGTTTTGGATATAAAATATTAGGCATATTTTGTGAATGACTAGTTCCATTACCTAAAACAGTGTTTTGATGAAACATTGGAAAAATTATACTCCTCTGGCAATTATTTTGAAGGAGATAAGTTTGTGAAGGACAGTAATCTTTTTTCTTATTGATAAGAAATTGTCCAGTTAATAAATGGGTGCACTTTGTATAAGCCAAACATGCTGATTGAAGTTTGGAACGATTGATAGTTATCTTTTCCCAAAATGAGATAAGAACAAACACACGCTTAAGTGTGAATACCATATGCCACCAATGTTGGGGCCCCTGTATAACATGTTAGTGAAAAATCTTCCAAAATATTCTAAACAAATTAAGAAGGAAATAAAGCTTTTAGTGCTATCTATTGATAGGAAAAGTGAGAAGCTTCTGAATAATCAACTTCTTTAACCCTTCAAACTTTTAATGTTAAAAATTTTAAAAAAATGTATGCAATTTTTTACCAAAATTGCTTCAAAAATTGCATACATTTTTTACTACATATTTCATATCTACATGTATTTAAGACTTAAATTATGTAGCATATTTTTGTAACCAATATTTTTTAAATATATATTTTATGCTGAAAAATAAGCTTTAATGAAAATAAATTTTAAGAATAATCATATAGAGACAAAAATCCTGAAAATAAATCTTGGTTAAATTACAATTTGCTTTATGATGAGATCTGATTCCTCAAAGAAGTTCTTTCTTTCTCTCTCTCTCTCTCTCTCTTAACGCTAGATTCTAAAGAACTGTCTGTTGATGGAGAAATGCTTTTCACAGAGCATTCGGGGGGGGGGAGAACTGTTTCATGAGAATGGTTTCTCTTTCACAATAATGCTATATCACATGTGGCAGGTCAGGCTAAGGAAGTTTAGCAGAAACTACCAAGGCAGTAGTAATGAGAATAATCAATATTTATACGAATTACACTAAAAATTAAGTGTATGTGGTAAATTTTAAAACAAGATTCCAGGCAAAGTCCTGCTTTACATTCTTTGCATCAAATTCCAAGTTTCTTTGCTAATTTGCTTGTGAGTTGCAGTTTTGTTTTGGACCAAAAAACAGCACATTGTCTGCAAGGCTATTTTTTATGGGATTATGAGGTATGTTGTTTGCAAAATGATGAGCTTTTAATCTTAAGGGGTAAAGAAAACTAGGTCTTCCAGGTATACCCCATATATCTATGCAAGTCTGAAAGTTTAGGCAACATTAATTCCATTTCTTGATCAAAACATAATTCAAGTCTAACAACTGTAGAAAATGGGGAAAAAACAAGATGCATTTTTAAATAATGAGAAAAACTGCAAACGCGTGAAAATCACAAGATGAGTAAATTTTATTATTTTCATGTTGTCTGTAGAAATCATAATGTTATCTATGGAAATCATAGATAAGCAGTGGGTTAAAAGGCTAAGTGAATAAAAGAATTAGTGTTCAAGACATTACTAATGACATAACTTGAATGGCCAAAAATGAGAGAGATGAGGTAAAACATGTGCTAAAAAAATAAAAGAAAGGTTTTATTTAATATATTTGAGGTAATTTGTGAATTTCACAGAAGACAATACTTTTAGGAAAGCTACAGTGTTTTATCTACTGCTCAGCCAATATCATACATTACTAAACTATTAACTAAAATCTAATACACCATAATTTTCCGACATGCTTAAAACACAGGAATCTAACATATAACTAATTGAACATTTTGTAGACTATCAATAATATATAAAACATTACATATTTGCAGAAATAAAAACATCCTAAAAATTAAAATTATAATACATTTTACATTTTGTCTTTAATTTGAACAATTTTATGAGATATTAGTTAACTTGAAATTATTATAATATATGTACCTCAGTTAATCTCCGAAACTCAAATTGGTGCAATTGCTTTTGAAATCCACAATTGGGATTGGCTATGCTCCTGGCTCCTCGTAACACTTTTAGAGAATCTTTGCACGACAGTGATGTAACAGACATTAGGTAAGCTGCTGCTATTGTGACACTTCGGGACACACCGGCCAGACTAAAAATAAATCTGATGCTTAATAATGAATACATGCCACACACTAAAAGTATAATTTATACACCAAAAGAACATATGCTTTTAAATAATCCTTATACTCCACAATTTTTATATTGAAAAATGTTAACTATTAAAAAATATTAATAATATTTTTTAAATTATGATTTGTATCTAAATTATTCCAGAGATATTACATAAGATTTTTTAGACTCTCCACCTAAATCTATTTTTGAACTTCTTATCTGTAAAAGTGTTAATGGCTTTTATATTTTAACTAAAAAAAATCTATTGTTTACTTATTAAAAAAATTATCAAGAAAGTATATCACTTACAATGCTTACAGGAATTTTAAGATAAAGTTTTTCTCAAAGTAATAAATTACAAGAAATAAAGTTAATTTATAATATAAGTATATCAATGTATCAATAAGACATACCAATGTATCAGCACCCCTCCCCCCGAAGAACGAGCTCTATGGATGAAGTCATTGCATCGTGAAAAAAATTGAGTAAGATTCTGACCTGGAGTATCTGCAGCTTGGATGCATAGATATTCTTTATCCTGAAACAGGAAATTTATGTTGATTTAATGATAAGGAGTGCAACTAAGTTATTGAAATTCTTATAAAACTCAGCTTTTGAGTATCACCAAACTTATAAAAGCTGTTATTCAGAAATTTCCCTACTTTAAGAAAAACCTATGCACTTTTTTTTCATCTGTTTTTATTCAGGGTATCCTTGAAGTCATGAAAAATTTAAAAAGATGAAAAACTTGTGTAATAAGTAGAAACTTCAGATTTTTCATGCTTCAATGGATACCTTAGGAAAGTTCACTGGACATTAAAAGCTACAAAGAAGATAAGACTGGTAACATTTGCCTGGTCTAGTCACCAACACGAGTCTAACTTCCATGTCCCTCTTTGTTTGTAGCAGATGACTATAAGTAACACATTCAGTGAACTTGACACATTACATAAAATCATACTTTTAATACCATTTAAGCCTCTTCCTTATGTCACTGATTGAAATTAGACATCACTTGTATGTCTTAGCTATATGTACAATTTTTCTCATTTATATAATATTACGGCGTTTCTATCTCAACATTTCAATTTCAATGTTAAGAAATGAGTTATGTGTGTGCATGCATTTTAAAATTTATAATAGCCTCTTAAGTCTCCTTTTTGATTCATTATTTCTCCTTTCTATCTTAAAATTCATGATATGCTTGTACTAAATGTTTCTCAGCGACATCATTTTAAAATTAATCTATGTCCTAAGCTTCTTGCATAATGCTAATGATGCATTATATTTATATAACAGCAAAAGTGACACTGAAATCTTTTATTTAAAAGCAATGACAATTCTGCAACTCAAAATTATTAACCGACCAAGAAACAAAATGGAATACAACGTTGTTATTCTTAATTTAATATTAGTATCAAAATTTATGAACTTTTCTCATGCTTCTGTGCAGAACAAGCCATTTGCTGCCTCTCTTCTTTACATTTGAATAATTTCAGTACATATATAATTATGCTTCAATAAATCTTGATTCACATCTATTCGCATCAAAAGTCATGACTCACTTTTTCTATGTTTTTCAAAGATCTTTCCTTTGTATAAAGAACAATGATCAGTCAATAGTATATTTTTTATCAGCAGAAAGCTGAACAAGGTGCTGATTTACAGCCTCATCTGAATTGAATGTTATATCACGAAAGAAATTTTGAAGATAGCGAAAATTTGAGGGCACAAGATCAGGCTAGTACGATACACATGGCAACACTTTTCATCCAAACTCCAATAATTTTTGTGATTAAGACTCTTTCAGAGCTCATTAACTGTACTGGAAACGAGAACACACACAAATTTGATCATGTGACAAAAATTACTGGAGTTTGGATGAAAAGTGTTGCCATGTGAATCATAATCACCTGATCTTGTGCCCTCATTTTCACCTGTCTGGCTCTCTTTAAAATTTCTTTTGTGGTATAACATTCAATTTGGAAGAGGCCATAAATAAGCAACTCCCTCAACTTTTCGTTGATAAAGCTAGGTTCTTTTGTGAATGAAGAATAACAAAGCTCATTAAAAGAAAGCAAACAATCATTGAACTAAATGGGCAATATACTGAAAATAAAGCACCTTTGAAGAACACAGAAAAAAATGTGATGTGATGTTTTAGACAACAAAATACTTCTTCAGCACCATTTATCACCTGAGAAGTTTGATATATAAATCTGTAGAAAAAAAAAAAAAAAAAAATATCTAAATGAAAATCCTTAATTTCTGATAGTCCCTTAATTCTTTTATTTAATTTCGCTGTCTTTCCTTTCTTTAAAAAAAATAGTAACTTTTTATAATAAACGCTTTAAATTTGGTCATTCCAAAATTAATTAATTTTTTCTTAATGGCACATTTTCAGTTTGTAAATTTTAATATTATGATTGGCTTTAGCATTATGTTTTTACATTTCTGCATGATTCTGATCAGGTAAGAATGATTAATTTGTCATCATTGTGTTTCTACAACTTCAAGTCTAATGACACAGATGATTCATGATATCAGTACTGGAGATGGAGAAAAAACTCATAATGCTACTCGCTTTAATATTCACAGTAAACTACTTGCTTTAATATTCATTTTATTTGAGTTCACTTTAACAAACACATGGCTTTGCTATCCAATAGAACTATTTTTCATTATTTCTTTTGCATTAGATCTTAAAAACTATAGGTGCAATTTAGAACTTTTCCATGCAAACTAGAAGATTTAAAAAAAAAAAAAAATTACTTTGTACAAATTATGAAGTATTTCCAAGTTACTATTTTACAATTTTATTTTTTTGCACAAATACTAAATTTTTTAACTGATGATGTGTAGTTAAAAATATTAAAATAAAAACAACTAGTAGACTTAAGCAATAGGTCTTATTTTATGTATAATAATAATTTATTCAAGGCATTACAAACATTGCATTTGACTCAATTTAAAATCATATAGATCTTAGTATTGAACTGTATAATGATATGATACCAAATCACAAATTTATTATAAAATTTAAAAAAAAAAAAAAAAACTTATTTCCCATTTTAAAATTTTAATTAGTATCTGTTCATGTAATTTAATCAAAACTGCATCAGTCTTACATATTGATGTTTAAAGATATACAATAAGAAGAGCAAATCTTGAAAATTTTAGTCTCAGGATGACTTCTGCTATAATTATATTAATAAACATTTAACAGTAAATTTCACAATATATATATATAAAGAAAAAAAGATACTTTAAGACAACAAACACAGGTGACCAAAATGCAAATAAATTAAATACTACAAAATACATATTATGATCACCTAGACTGAAATACTCACATCATGAACTTTTTTTGCATTATCATGGATGGATATTATATGGGTGATATTATTGGCTCGGAGCTGTTCCTGGTCTTTTGCATCCCTGAAGTTGCCAACATAAAGACCAGGAAGAACCTGAAAGAGAGATAAATTATCATCAACTGCAGATATGTAGAATAGAAAAATGTTACTTTATTTTTTAACCACGCAAAATTAGTAAATTGACAATTGCAGAATTATGTAAAGATAAATGAATACTTTATAATTCATTTTATTAATGCGATATAATAAGTATTATTTTTTAATATGTAATAAGAATTAAATCCACAATTTTTATTTTATATCCATTACAAATTACATTTCATTAAGAGTACAGGAACATGGGTATTTTCTATTTTCTTACGTACAAAACAAAACATATTTGGGAAATTTATTAAGAAATATCACAAAATAATTCAGTGAAAAATGATATATAGATTAAAAAAAAAAGTGTTACAGCAATAATAATAAAAGAGTAACAGATTAAAAAGACAAAATAAAAACTAGCCTTTACAAAGCAATAACAGTGTTATTTGTATGAAATTTTAAATATTCTTTATGGTGCCTCAAAAAAATCTTTACCTGCATTTTACTGCTACTTCATAAAGGTCACATAGACAGGAGATGAATGGATTTCTATTGTGTGATTTGTTCAGAAAAAATAGTATTTGTCTTAAAGGAAAGTGTGGAACAGAAAACAGTCAAAAGTTACTTTCAAATCATTAGAAAACTAAGAAAATTTTTAACTACATTTGTGACCTTTAATATAAAGTGACCATACATCTCGCTTTTTTGGAAGACTATCCCGCAGATTTTTAAATATGTCCCACTTTTTAGAAACCATCTGCATTTCTTATTTTAAATGTACTGCAAAAATATATTACCTATTATTTGTTATTTATTATAGTAAATATAAAGAAATAAAAAATGCATAAATAAAAAAACACATAAAATGCATGCAGAGTAAACTATGATAAATTAGGTGATGTAATGAGTTAGATTTACTCGGTGGTGTTTGATCATTAACATTACGTCTCGTCAAGGAATATGTATTGTTAACGGAGGAACAGCATTAGTTGAAGAGCTTTTTGCTTTCCACACCATAAACCACAATCAAAGTTTTAACTCAATTGATTGTATGTCGCAAATGATTAAAACATTGTACGACAAAAAATTTGCATGTGCAAGGACAAAAACCAAAGCAATTATTTGTAATGCTTTTTCACTATATTCGTTTTCACAATTGCAGAAAGAATTATATAAATGCACATTTATATCCATATATTATGATGCTTCCAACCACAAAGATTTAATATTATTTCCCACAACTGTTAGACTTTTTGATCCAGAAACAGGAATTAAAATTAGAATATTAGATTTTGTTTCATTGCCGGGTGAAACTTCACAAATAATTTTTGATCCAATAAGTACTGTTTTAAAAAATAATAATTTGAACAATAAAATTATTGCCTATTGTGAGGATAACATGCAAATTTTGGCAGAAAAGCTAGATGAGGCATCAATAACGTTTTTACGAAACTTAACGAACATTTGAAGCAATAAATTATTGGGGTAGGTTGTGCAGCGCACATTCTACACAGTACTATTAAAACAGCATCTGACTTACTTCCAGTGGATCTTGAAAATATCACTGCAAAATTTCATTCGTGTTTTTATATATATACATTGTGCATGTTGACAGTTTGAAGAATTTTTGTGAAAACGCAGAAATCAAATGTGAAAGAATTATTGGTTACAGGAAAACACGATGGCTAGCTCTTTTAGCAGCTATAGGAAATATTTTTAAAATATACAAACCATTAAAATCATACTTTTTATCACAAGATAAATGTCCAAGAATATTGCAGCTCTTTATTGAAAATGACACATCACAAATTTGGCATCAGTTCGTCCACAACCAAGCTATATTATTTCACAATGCTGTGCAAGAATGAAGATGCAAATTATTGAAGGGGACAAAATTTCAATTACGGAAGTGTCAAATGAAATCAATAATTTAAAAACAAAATTGTGAGAAAGAATTGATAACGATTACGTTCCTTTAGTTATTCGAAAGGACATCACTAGGTTGGAAGAACAAGGTGCCATTAAATGACCTGATTTTCCAAAAGAAGTCTGAAATTTTTATAATAACTGCTTGGAATATCTTCAAGAACAGACAATTCAATTCGAGGATATTAAAAATTTTCATTGGGTGACATTAAAAAAGGAGATTTAATGGGAATATGTGGAAAAATCTTTTTAATATATTAGTAATTTTCCGAAAAATAATATTTGCGAAAATGATCTTTTTGATGAGGTGTCATTTTAAAATATATATGTTACTGAAGAAAAAATTAAATGCTCGTTGTCTGCAAATGTGGAAACAGACCAAAAAAATGGACGGAGTTATTCCTTCATTTTAAACAAAATAATATTCCTTATAAAAATATTTTGAAAATTGTAGAACATGTGCTCAACCTTCCAGGAACAAATGCAGCAATAGAACATGTTTTTTCTAGTATCAATAAAATATGGACAATTGAAAAAATGCAGTTGAACATTAAAACTTTAAAATATGTATTAAGCATAAAATATAATTTGACCAATTCATGTGAGAAACTTCACGACATTTTAATAAATGATCTGAATCTATTGCAAAGTATTCACTCAGATAAAAAATATGACTGTGAAAGAAAACAATATTTTTTAATAAAATTTTTAATTAATTAAAAAACATAATATTCAAATTATAGTTTTTTACAAATATTTTTATAGTTACCAATAGTTAATAATAAATATAAGTTAAATAAATAAAATATTAAGTAAGTTATTTGAATTAAATAAATAAAATATTAACTGATTTCTTTTCAATTTAACTGTGATTTAATTTTAACAGCTATAGTAGTTGAGTTTTTACAATCTTATACTTTTACTATTTTAGTAAGTTTAACATCACTTTTTTTTTTTTTTTTTTTTTTTTTTACATTGCTGAAAGCTACAAACCAAGGGCTCTCTAGAAGGGATAATTTCATACTTTCAGGAGGGCAATCTGATTCGAACCAAGGCTCTCTGGTACGGCAGTCAGAGTAAGTAGACACTATCACATCTGGGGGACAAACTGAATAATTATATACATAGAAATAAATAGGTTTTAAATGTAATAAAAAATACAGTTTATTGTGAATACTCAGGCTTACTCCAGGATATTCCATAACTAACAGAGTAAACTAACAATTTTCATCATCAATAATAAAAATATTTCAAGACTTTATATATAATTAAACTTCAAGACTTTACATATCATGAACATAGAAACGTAAGTCTAAAGCTTTGAGCTGCTTAAATTAGTATACTAAAGTATGTTATAGGTATTTTTAGCTATAACTCATTTTGAATAGTAGTTATAAAAAAGTTAGTATTTAAAATGTAAGCAGTCACGATCTAACTTTCCTTCCCAGATTCTTTAAATAGTCATCTACACTTTAATATCTGATTTTATTTAAAATTATCACATAAAGCTTCCAGAAAAATATATAAATCATCAGCAAACTTGTTTGTAATTGCATTTAAGGAAGGAGGAAATCACTGTATAAATTTCCCCAATGGGATATTACAAGAGGGAATATAATAAACCTGAACAGGTTAAATATTTCATTTTAATTTAACCTTTGCACATTTTCAAATCTATAATTACTTTCATGTTCTATGGCTATTTTATAATATGGAAATTTATTGATAAAGTTAATTAGGAATGAAACTGCAAGAAAAATATCTCCAGCCAACAAATTTCACAAAATGTTTCTCAACTTCTTACAACTGTTTGAATAATACAAATTCAAAATACCATAATATTTATTTCAAAACCTGAACAATTAAAAAACACAAATAAATATACGGAAAGATATTCATATTTTGGCATAATAATAAAAAAATTAAGACATTATTTTACAATTAATAAACAGAACACTTTATAATAAGAAATGATAAGAATAAAATGAGAACAGGGGTGTAGCTAGAGGGGGGCATCTGTCCCTGGGCGCAGAATCCAAGGGGCGCCAAACTGATGTTACGGCATTTTAGAATTAAATGTTTTCCATCCTTGGCAAGCAATAGGGGACGTGAAATCTTCAGTTGTCCCTGGGCGCTGAAAACCCTAGCTATGACTCTGAATGAGAAAGCCTAGTTTATGTTCCAAAAACCACTTATTTTATTTACTGTTTTGAAATTAAGGATGTAAAAAAATTACAGAATCAGCATTTTGATAAATATAGCTCCTTTCAATACCATGCCCTGATATTAAAAATATGATCCATTCATTCCTAGACAATTTCATGAAATATTTATGCTAATATGAAATAATACAGATTCTGTTATACAAAATTAATAGATTATGTTCAAGATGAAAAATATCTTTATTTAATAAACTTCTCTTGATCCTCTCCAGCAAAAATACACTATCTGATTATTATATACTTCACGAAAAGAATATACTTAAATTAAAGAAACTAAATAATTTGAAAAGTATATGTTCAGGACTTTTTAATTTTTAAATTAACAAAATGATTTTTACTTTTTTTAATACAATGAATTTAGCTCAGTTTTATTTTAAATATTAATTATTACTGCACAGAATATACTAAATACCAGTATACTTACTTTATTCATCCCATTTCCCATGACTGGTCTGTAACTAGTGTAACAGTGGACGTCAAAACTTTACAGGAGGAAGAAAATAAATAGCAGTATAATTTAATTGTTTATTATTCATTATTCTTTTTAGCAAAATTCAACTGATTGTTCAGTCACAATTTTAATTCTACAACACAAATTTCGTTGCATCTACTGAGGCCTTTGCAACAATAATACACCTATATATTTGGTTGAGCAAAATGCTGATTGTTACTCTATAACACTTCAGTTAAGCACTAAACTATGCAAACATTAACACTGGACGTAATGGAACTGGCATAAGCACATTTAATATAACAATATATATATATATATATATATAAATTATATATGCTTCAACAATAATTTTACCACTTACAACTGCATAAACAACAGTGATGGTATGTCTAGAGCTCTAAAGAAAAATGACACGGAACAATTGGAGGGAATCACATTTTAACTATTACAGCATCATGGATTTACTTAGGTTTCAAAATGTTTTGGTTTTGTTGTATCTGTAAAACTCTGTGCAGCGCTTTCATTCTCCCTTAACAATAGCTCTATTTTCTGAATGAAAATGGGCATTGTTTATTCATTACAAGGTAATGTGGCATGGTGAAAATTATCAGAAAATATTTTCTTTAAATCACAGTGGAATCTTCCCTTCATCGATTCTGTAAGCAACAGTCTACACATTTACAGGACAAACCGTTAGTATTGATTTTAGAGGCGTGCTGAACTTTATCTTAACTTACTGCACCCACAAAACTGATTTTTTGCATCCAGAAAGTAAATCACAAAATGCCAGACAGAGACTTCAAGAGATTCCTACGAGTTTATCCTCAACTAATCCGACGGGGAACAGATTTCATCCTGACCTTGAATTTTAACACGAGAATTCAGACTAGCGGTTGATTGGTTCTTCTCGCTCTTATTCGAGTCTTCTCGCGCAAAGACGTCACAGGCGCGAGAGTTACCGTTTTCCTGCGTCCCGGGATAGTCCCAAAGGCATGCGCGTTCTCATCTAATGCGGCACCATTGGATGTTCTGCAGGGGTTTTATTCTGAAAGTTCTTTTAATATCCCTCCTCCCAAAGTAAATGCCCCTTACCAGAATATGGGTCATGAAGTTATTTAATCAAATATTAGGTTACCAGCTTGATATGCAGTTAAGTTTCATGAGTAAAGGGATTATGATAAATCCGAAGTGTTGAAAATTATCGTATATGAATTCAAACATTATTTCAAAAGGAGAGGGGAGGAAAGCCACGGGGAGACAAAGCTTTTAAATCTAAAATTTTCTTCGGGGTGGGTTTAAACGTTATTCCAGAGTAATAACATTTAGCTTTATGGGCTGTCAACAGTAGATTCACGCTTTTTAAGAAGAAAAACGAAATATTGCATCATTCTTTAACACAATTACCTAAAGTCATTTTCACACACAAATTTTCTCTGTCACGAGCGAGTAACGGTCCCAATGGGGCTTTTCGTTCGTTTGCATCCATCAAGGTATTAAATGGGTATGTAGGTATACAATGTGTATTGAATACAGTTCTGTTTCCTCTTCTGAAGACAACTCTTCTAATCCCATGGATTTACAGATGTTATGCAAGAGCGAATACGTGAAATGTATGCATAAAATAAAAGTGTTGAGATTGTATACATTTATTATATTTTAATTTTCACGTATATTAATTTTTAAAACTTTTTAATAGTTAATTCCTTTGAGGAATTACACTGCAATCAGATTTATATTTTTTCATATCCAGTATGATTCTCTTCTCAACATAAACATTTTTAAAAATTAAAATATTTAAAAATATAAGAATTAATGTAAATATTTCGCTTCTCTCCTTGAATAACGATACTTTCTTTACTTCGTACAAGGAAGTAAAAGTAACTAGTCAGTTAAAAAAAAAAACTAGATCCTTATATTTCAGTTATATAAAATCCCAAATGAAAAGTATTTCCAATTCTGAAAGCTTCGCCCACTTTTTCCTGCATTCTAAACATAAAAAAAGTATTAAAAATACCAAATATTAAAGGAAATACGTATTGCAATTTAATAAAAAATAAAAAAAGAAGGGAATTAATGGACGTTTTGAGTCTTTACATTACTACAAAACTGTTGGATATTAATATTGATGCAAACGATGGCATACACAAGAAGTGTAAAATTTTGCTATTGGTTTGTTATTAAGGTATTTGAAACTACTTTATTTATGATACTCATAGTAGAAATCATCAGCTGCAGAAAAATGTTGTTCATAATAAAATGAGTTTTTAAATGGTTAATTTAACGCAGTATACAACAATGCTTTTATAACATCTCTGATAAATGATGGGTCTTTATTTCTAGTTGACTTAAGTAAATGAAAAATCTATTTAACATTTATTTCTATTGGATGCTATTTTATCGAAACGGAAAAGAGAAAAATCCCATCAAGGTATTAAAAAGAGATATTTTAACTAGTTTAGTTATTTTATTGCGGTGGTGTGTGTGTGGGGGGGGGGATAAGTAAGTAAAATTAGTGGAGCGGCATAGGTTTAAATAGTGAAAAAATTGTCGAACTTTAGCTATTTGAGATTTACAGCAACAATTTCGCTGTCAAGGATTTACATGAGCAATAGTAATTTTTAAGTTTCTCCGTCCGCCATCTTAGAATTTAAGATTACAGTCTAATATCTTTATATTAAAATTACCTAATCGAAGAAATTATCGATAAAGTTTCAGAAAGTAATAAAAAAACTAAAAAATGTAGAAATTATAGGATTACAAACGAAACTGCGGTCCGATCTTGGTATGCAGATTTCAGTTTAACACCTGAAAAATATAAGTAATTACGATACTTCTACTAGTTCAAGAGTCTTCCAGAAATTAAATATAGTATAGAATACTCTAAAGTAAGTAAAGTCTTATGATTAAAAGAGGTGTTTAAGACTGTCAAATTAATGATAAGGGAAAAATATCTGATGTGGACATCACATGACTTCCTTGTACGGCCTTTTAAATTATACAGATTTTTTCCTGCATTTTATTAAAACATATTTTCTCAAATTTCATTAGAAATAAATTTCTCATTCAGTTCTCACTTTGCGTCAAAAAACTCAAAGCCTCTTCATAAAAAATTGTAAAATAGAGAAAAACATAAAATAACAAATACAGTTAAAAACAATTTTTAAGATTAAAATTACAGTTTCTACGCAAAAGCAAGCAATTCGGCCAGCGAGGAAGAAGACATATTTTTCTGTGCACAAAACTGAAAGCTTACGTTTGGTTCCCCCCCCGTAAAATGACATTGAAGTTGGTGCACATACTGACTTAATTCAATATTCTACTAAGAATTTCAAATGGCGGCCTCGTTAAGCTTAACACCACTTTTGAATTGTTGATAATTCTACATCTACTGCATGCAGAATAACTAGCGACATAAAAACCTTAGCCGGAACATAAGAAAAACATAATTAAATCACTTTTAAAGCAAAAAAATGCACAATTTATCAACATATAAGAATAAAAACACTAGGATGAGATAGAATGAGTATATTCATATATATATATATATATTTACATACGTTGTGGGAGGCCGATTACAACTAAAACGGATGTGCACAATTACTTGATATAGCAGTTCCACATACAAAATTTAAATGTTCTAAAGCTCGTTTCTGAGTTATGCGACATACATACGTACGTACGTACAGACGTTAGGAAACAAATCACTTCTGAATCCATTTTTAATCCATTTTACAATTCGTTTTAGAAAAAAGATACTATTATATGTTGCTTTATTCTGTCTGTAAAAGTAACTAGTGTTGTCAGTTTTAAAAAATAAATCCTTATGTTTCATTTATATAAAATCTCAAATGAAAAGTATTTCCAATTCTGAAAGCTTCGCCCACTTTTCCTGCATTCTAAACATCAAAAAAGTATAAAAAAATACCAAATATCAAAGGTCACGGAAAAATATCGTACATATGTCACGCAAATACACATGCAGATGTCCCGTACAGAATGTCACAAAATCACGTACAGATGTTACTCAAAAATATCGTTCAAATGGATTTGAGAGCAGTGAAAATGGATATTTTCATTGAAATATGATATCTGAAATTCTTTCGCGATTACAATACTTCCTTTCTTTCGTATAAAGAAATAAAACGTGTATAACCAAGGTGCTAGAAATCTAAGCGTTGTTAGTTCCTTAAATATTTTATTCTTTTCCTTTGAAACTATCATTACACTGAAGGAATGTTGGTATTATAATGGAAAACTATATTGCTAAAATGCATTCACATTTTATTATTCACATCATAAAAGAAAGAACTACCAGTCATGTAAACGCCTAAAGCCAGAAGGTAAAACATCCACAGAACTCCTGTCCTATCGTGCTATTTACCAATTCCTGAACTCTGTCTTGCCATGATGATGCGCTTGAAAGCCGTCGGGTTACAGTAGTAAATTAACATCACGTAGAGACCAGTCCTATTTTCTCCATTGAAACAACGAGTCTTATTTTCTCCTGCGCAGCAACGTCTTACATAATTTAGTTTTATTTAATAAAAAGACTTGGTTATAACCCCTTTCTCCATTGAAATGCACAGTGACGTGTTAAATAATTGAGTCTTATTTAATACAAAAGACTTAGTAATTTAAGTTGTAACTGTGCATTTATTTCATTGGATTGCTTGCGAATTAAGCTTGAAACAAATACGTCGCTCAAATTACAACTTTTTTTTTTTTTTTTGCTTTGCCAGAAAACGTAATTCGTTTAATTAAAACAATAAATGTTTCTTTGAAGTATTTAAAAAGCTACAGGAAACATAGCAGTAACATGAACATGTACTTCATAATTAATTAAATGTTTTTTGTATAAGTTTTTTATTGAAAATTACAGTTATAAATCAATTAAATACTGGAAACATGTTCTACATCAATTACAATGGATCAAGATTACCATTTAATTGAATGGTGTTTTCACACTATACGTACACAGAATTTCTTCAAAGATGATTTTGTTTCTTAAATTTAAGAGTTGGGGGAGATCATTTTGCAGTGAAACAGTTGGCATCGATAAGCAATAGAAAGCGACCTTGTGTAATTTTCTAAAAGAATTTGTTTCATATTCCCCAGGTTCAGCGAAACGTATCTTAATTCAAAGTTCTCGTTTAGATTTTAGCGTAGGATGACTTCGCAAAATAATTTTGCATGAACTCTGAAGTACACTAATATTAAACTTTCTTAAACAGAACTAATATTTAAAACATTACCACAAAAATTTAAAAAATAAACAGCAAAAATATATGAAATTTAGAGATTTGTAGAAAAACAAAACCTGATATTCGTGAAAACTTAGAAAATTCTCCTCCAAAAATTCGCGAGAGTAATCTAAAAATTTAAGCCGTAATAAAATTTTGCATTAATCTTAACTACTTTTGTTCAATCTATAATACTATACTATGTAAGATCTCGTATAGTTTATTAGCAGTTATTTTTATGTTAATTCACTTTCCTGCCCGCCTCATTTCCAATTTCCTGCCAGAATGTAAATTCCTAGCTTGCGTGATATTCAAATGAGGTAGAAAGGTGAAAGTATTTAAAGGGAGGTTTTAGACAGTAGAATCAAAGCGTGTTTTGCCTGTTGAAGGCCACATTGCTAATTTCAATCCTCTTGAGGGTAGCATTCAAGCGGTGTTGCGTTATGCTCGCCAAAGCCATAACTGTTGGCTATATTTTGTAAGCACGAGTGGTGCTTTCTATTATCTTTTATTGGTGTAAAATAAAAGGGTCTTTTTATATCGTCTTCTCTGTCTCTGTGGTAGTTGTCAATAAGTGAGCGATAATTTATTTATAGTCTTTCTAATCCTTTTGTACTATTAGTATTATTAAAATGCTGATAATACAAATGTATTTGGTTGTCCTTTTATAGTTGTCTTTTACTTTATAATTCATTAAACAGAACTTCAAACCCACATAAAAATAGCCGTATTATCGAAATTTTCAAATTCTATACTAATTGCACTGAATTTACAATTAAATACATTTAATGCAATTATAGCCTTCTAAATATAGTGAGTTAACCAAATTAATAAATGGGAAAAATTTGCTTCATTTTTTCGAAAAATTGCCATATATATTTTATATAACTTCAGTTTCATGCTAATTTTATAAAAACGTTTAATGGTATTAATAACATCTCCAGGCATGTAAAAAAAATCTGCTTGCATTTCACACAGAGAACAAATCATTATTATTGCTCTTTAATTAATTAAGCTCTTAATTTAAGCTTGAGAAGGCAAGCCAGACTTTCTCGTTAATTTCACACAGAAAACAAATCTTTGATTAACTGTGCTCTTTAGGCAAGTCAGAATTTTCTCGTTAATTTTGAACGAGAACAATGCCATTCAAAAACTAAGTATACGTACCAAGAGAAGAGACATCTTGTCTGTCTATAAATATCAGTTTCTGTGTTCCGTTTAGCTAATACGTCACTGCATCTTTTGATGTCATTTGTAGTTACAAAGGATAATCTGCGTTAGTTATGAAAACTAATGGATATGTTACTCTGAATTCTTGATACTTCTGAAATTTTACAAAAGCCTATTTCCCAAAGAAAATGTTTTGTTTGCGCTAGAAAAATCTATAATCCAGCTTTCTCATTTTTTTCTGCATCATTTTAAGAACGCAGTAAATAAAACGAAAAGTTTTTATTAACAAAATAAAAATATTTTGAATACATTTTAAGTTTCAGTTACTAAATCTTATCAAAAACTGCATAAGGAATGATAATATTGCAGAGGAAAACGATTCAAGTTTACGTTTATATTCTACTTGAAATCTAAAGTTTGGTACATTTTGGTTGGTCACGCTTTGTAATTCAAATATACTGAAAATTAAGGATTCAATTTTCAGACTGAAAATTAAACAACATACATCTTCTGTTTATAGATTTTCTATTGAGTTATTCATATTCATTTTAATAATAATAAAAATAATGTAAATTCGTACTTCAAGTAATTAAAATAGTGAAGTCTATGCAACCCAGTATTTGTAACAGATTCATAACTGAAGTCTATTCACGTACCGCATAAAATTGTTTTGGGAGCTGTATGCGGCACACAGGCCGCCAGTTTGAGACCGCTGATCTACGTAGTCTGGCCAATTGCCCATTCTGGAAATTATTGTCATTCCATGTGGTGTAAAGGTCTCACAAATGTTTAAAAAATACATTGTTTATAAAAAATTAAGTAATTTAAAAATGATATACCGCATTCAGCCGATGTTTTCTACTTAAAATGTCATTCTGAAAACTGCACTTTACATATCCTACCATTTAAAAAATATGGAGAGGATCGAAGTCTCAATTCTTAAGCTGAAAATATAACCAAAGAAAGCTACTACACAACGACTATAATGGGTCGGTTTTATAAGGTATTTTTCTCTCTCCTTTCTGCATGCCTTCGTGGTGCAACGGTAGCCCACTCGGCGCGTATTCGAGCGGTCCAGGTTCGAGTCCCGGCGGGGGGTATTGCTCATTTTCATGTATTCCTGCTTCAAAAATCCTAATGACTGTACAGTTCATCAAAATCTTTGGTAGAAAAGGAGAAAGAAATAGAGTATTCTATAGTAAACTAAGCAATAACAGCATTAGGAACATCTTTTATTAACTGCAATAAAGTTCAAAACGGTCACAAAAATGATCTATTTAATATTTTATATTTATATACATTTCAAAAATTTTTAATTAGATGTAATGATTAATGCATTCATTGTTTTCAAATTGCTTAGTTTGTTGAGTAATTGATAACTAATTAAAATAGAGATACAAATTAAAGATTTTATAGTTGGCTGATTGGCAACAATCTGATAATTGGATTGTTGAGGCGTTACCTGGAAGATAAATTAGAGATCTTATATTTCGCACAATGGCAATACGTTGCCAAATTGCGTGGATAACAGATGCATGATAACGTAACTAAAGATAAGGTCACTGTTTAAAAATTTAGGAAAGACACCACTAAAGACGTTTCTAACATCGAAAAAGATATTAGAGTGTGTTATTTTTTTATCTTTTCTTGTACGTTAAGCAAGTTAATCAGTTATTTCTTAAAAGTTAAAAAATATTTACCTTATTTTATCTCATTATGGTGCTTAGATTATTCATCTTACTTACAGAATACCTATCAAGTTCATTCATCCGAAGACATCGCAAATGCAAGTTCTTTCTTTTGCAATGGACTTTTAAAAATAAAGATCATCTTATACATCAGGACATCTTATATCCAAATCAGTACGAAGTGCACATCTTAATATTACTGTTAAAAGTTAGTATAACGATGATGTAATTAATAAGAGATGCATCTAATACCATATAGTAACACTTCCACTACAGGTGAGACCATACTTACGAATTTTTACATACATTATTTTCCGAAATGAAACCAAAATTAATACTTTTTTACCTGAATCTAATGCTAAAGGAACGTGAAAATCAATCAATTATTAAAATACTAAACATTTCTAAATTTAGGTAAGAAACGAATAGTATCTTACGCACTATATAGCTATTCTGTGCATATATCCAAAATCAAAATAAAAAAGAAATTCTTACAGCAAATAAATACTTTTACGTACGTATATATTAAAACACTTATTTGAAAAGAAAAGGCAATACTTGGAAATCAAAAACATTTCAACATTTTTTATGACGTATAAAAGCATTAAAAAAATCGGAAACAAACCTTTCCCCGTGTGTGTGTGTGGGGGGGGGATTAGGATTTCGAAACAAAGTACTTGACAGGAAAAATATACCAGACATGCAAGATTCAAGGTTTAAAAGAACATTCAGATGATATAAATTATCTGGATATGACACGAAATAATCTCGGGAGAAAGGAAAATGAAATTCATAGAAAAATGATAAACCATTTCTCTTATTAAATTTAGCAGAAGTTCCCAAAAAAAGATACACGACGAACGTTTCCTGTTTGAGATCTGCTTAAAAATAGCTATCGAATGAATTCGTAGATATATTTATTTATTTCACATGCTGTAAACAAAATCAAAAGTAACAGCGGACATTACAGTAGGATAATGGAAAAATGGTTCATGCCATTAAATCTATGATTTATGCAAGCTTTCTATAGATACAGTAATAAAGATATTCACGTTTATGAATCCTGATCATTTGTGTACAATCAACATATTTACTGTGGGTAAAAGTTACTGGTAGGGGGCGAGTTGGAGATCTTTTTTGAAGAAAGTTCTCCAAAGTATTCATGCTTTGTAACTCGGCATACATTATAATATAGCAAAAGAAAACAATTAAAAATACAATTCTGAAAAGCTAAATAAGGATTATATAATACGTTAAACATTATACGTACTATATTACATGATAAATGAGTGTTGTTCTTCCCATGTACACTGCGAATTGCACAAATTTGGGTTCGAGTATAGCCTCGGCATTGCACATATTAAATATTATATATATATAATATTTTATATTACTACTTTTCTCCCTGAAAGCATAGCGATCAAGGGGATTACAGAATTGTACAAAATTGGCATTAGACATTGTAGGTTATGTTACCAGATTAAAATTATTATCTAACAATGAAACTTAGAGAGTGTCCATTGTGCCTCACTTTAGCATTTACTTGTAAGAATCTTGTAATGCAAAACTAAGTACAATGGAATATTTACCCAGAATCTAGATACTTGGATCGTTTTTTGCAATTTATGATTATGTAAAATTAAGAAAACGGTAAATAGTAACTGTCCAAACCATCAAAGACAGAAACAGCAGCTTGAGAGTAAGATGAATAAAGCTCTGAAGACCCTTCAATCTTGGGCTAAGAAAAATCACGTGATCATCAGTAAATAAAAAACTACGTATCAGTTTTTTACTTTGAAACATTTACCTGATTTTGATTTGTATTTTGATAATACAAAACTAAATGGAAATATCAGGACAAAATACCGCGGGGTTATAATGGACAGTCAGTTAAATTTTTCGGAGTATATCAGACACGCTGTGATTAGAGACGAAAGAAGACTGCCTATCTTAGAGATTGGCCGGTGCAAAACAGGACTGCACCCAGGGCATTCTAAATCTCATTTACAACACCTATATAATACTAGTTCTTATATATGGCAGTGAAAGTTTGGTTTCGGCTGCACAGACCAAGTTGGAAGTCCTAGAGAGAGACCAAAGCTCTCCGTTTAATCACAGGAGCAGTAATTGTCAGTTCCGATAGCAGCTTTACGTTCCTATACTTCAAACCCTCCGATTGCTATTCAGATAAAGAAACAGCCAATTCATACAGTGCATGCTAATTATATATATAATTACAAAGCAATTAAAAAAAAACAAAATGTAAACATGCCTAGTACTTTCGCGCATTAAGCAGCTGAAAAATTATCGGTAAAGACATATATTAAAAAATTTAGAATTAATTTTTCACAAAGAACAAAAATTAAAATTCATAATTAATATTAAAATTCAAATAATACTTTATTAGGTTATTTGGGGTGTTATGTTAATTTATTTCTAATTTTTAGCCCAAAGGGGCCGTAGCCCAGAAGGGCTATTAGTCTCAAAACGTCATTTTGTGGCGTTTCACTATAACCGGGAACTTTTTAAACTGATGGCCAACAAATATTATCGCCCTGTATTATATTTAAAGAAGTTAAACGACGGTGCCTAGAGCCATCAAATTTTCAATAACGCAATCCTCCACCCGACCATGGGCACCTAGACGCTCGAATTTTGAATTTCGAATTAATTTTATTATCCATTTCATATTTTGTAAAACTTTAACTAATTTTTGATTAACAAGTTCAACGATTTCAATGCGAGCAGTGGCAACACTGTAAGGAATAAAAGCTTTTATCTCCAGCGTGCGAGACTGTCTATTGGAAGTTCTAAAGATATCCGTTTTTAAATATTTTTAAACCAAAAGTACGTAGTGCAAATGCTATTGGAAGTTCTAAAGATATCCTGTTTTTAAATATTTTTAATCCAAAAGGACGTAGTCCAAATGCTCTCGAAACATGTATGTGTGCGCAAATGAAAAAATCTCCCTTTTAGACGTAATGAAAAATCTGAAAACCTTCAGACAGTTTTTTCACTGTCATTTCTGCTTTCGTTGGCTCCCCATCAGAATGCAAAACAGTTACTGAACACAAGTTCAAGAACTTGTAGAGACATTAGGATTTTTTTTGGAAGCCAGCGAGATGAAAAATTAGCAACCGCCTTCGCCGGGAATCGAACCACGGACCTCTGAAATACCGAACCAGCGTGCTACCGTTACACCACGAAGGACGCTAGGAAAGTGGGAGAAATACCTTATATACTCCCCTTTTTAAAGGGCGACTGGAGTTTTAGGGGTCCTAGTCGCCAAATCCTGGGTGCGGAGAATTATCATCCACAACCCTTTTAGTTCGGGCGCCACTGTAGAGACATTAGGATTTTTTTTGGAAGCCAGCGAGATGAAAAATGAGCAACCGCCTTCGCCGGGAATCGAACCACGGACATCTGGAATACCGACCCAGCGTGCTACCGTTACACCACGAAGGACGCTAGGAAAGTGGGAGAAAAACCTTATAAACTTATGCTTAATAACTTTGACAGCGACCGCTGGTCGTCTCCGAATCATTTCCCCCAGCTCTTTGATTTGCCTTTATCGGCTTTAGAAATTTGCTACCGTGTTATTCGCATCATTCGAGGGATCAAGCCAAAACTTACAGTAACCACGTAACTACCTTTGTGCCTTGTGGATAATTGCGACACAGTGTGCAAATTGCTATGGACACACATAATGAGGTGTGCAAACTGTTAAGGACACGAAGTTATGATGTATCGAAGTGGACAAGTAGTATTTACTTGAACAATGAACTTAACAAAAGTGTACTTCGAATTTATCAAAAGTTAACTTAGAATTCAGTTTATATGAACATAGAATAGCCTACACAACATCATATACTTTGGGCTATGGAACTATCAACTACCTGAACTGATGTGACAGGCTTACTCTGTGGATAACTGCAAAAATAATACGGACACACATCATTAGGTGTGTAACTGATAAGAACAGATAGTTATGACGCATTGAAGAAGACATAGGTTTAAAAACTGGTTAATATATAAGTTCCACTCTCCACAACATAGATTCTATCCATGACAATGTAATTATTAATTAATCGTATATTTATTTTTCATACGGATTATTATGTAACAATTATTGTATAGACGACATTGTCAATTTAGCATTGTAATATTACTATCATTGATTCAGTGAATGCCGCTGGCGGTGGATGGTAGATTCTTTTCCGTCGCATGGACATATAATTCTGATTGGTGTAGAACCTTAGGTCGGAGATCATTGCGACTGTGTATCAGTAACCATCCTTGCTAGGGTGGGACCTTGCCATGTGAACTTAATTACTTAAGTTCTTTATTTGTCTTTAGTTACTTAATTACTTAAGTTTTTAACTTAAATATCTTATATTCTATCTTGATCTTTAATTTTTCATTTGCTAATATCGCAAGAAACGGCAGCTTCTTCTTTAATTATACTAATCGTGTAAGCTGTTAAGTTGAAGTTCTAATAAAAAAGGTTTGTTTTATATTTCTTTCTGATTTCGATGTTATTGCACGGGAAAACTAAGACGAAAAATAAATTGCCCGACTATTTACTCGGGGTCAGAATTAAACATTTAAGTAGTCAGGTGGGAAAGTGTTTAGTGACTCTGATTGCCCAACCGAGGAGCCAAGGTTCGAATCCCAGAGAACGCGCGGATGTAAATTGTCTGCCCCTTCACAGGAGGTAACGATGGATACTTATTAGATGAATCCACAACAAAATGACCACGTAGTCAGGTACCGTACAAGGTTTTCTCTTCTCAGTACTATGAAATCGTTAAGTTTTTTCCCTTCCTTTACTTCACGTTCGTAAGTACGGAGTTCATGCGGATTTGGATTGAATAAAGACGACACTTCTTATTGAAGTATCGAAACACACTTTATTGGCCAGCATTTTTCAAGACAACTCCAAAATCACGTTTTATAGTTGTCGAACAAGTATTATAAACACGCTGAAACGATCAGCGACACAGCCTTCTGGTTATCAGGCTATAACGGTGGAGACAGCTTCACTGCAAAGCACCAGAGTACAGCTCCCGATTCTCCTCGATCGTTCCCGGAACTTCACGTACTCTCAAGACTCTCCACACTACAACTCGCGATGCACTCAAAGATACACTAGCGTACAGCTCCCGACTCCTTGGTTCAGTCGTTCTCGGAGCTCAACACACTCTCTAGACGATGCACTAACCGCGAACACTAAGAGACTCTTTCGGTGCAGTCGGCGACCAACTCGGCACTCACTGACTGACTAACTAACTAGACAAGACACTAACTCTCCGCGTACCAGCAGGGTTCATATAGCTTTTGGCTTGTGTTCGAGAACATTCTGGGCTAAACGGGTTAGAATTCGTTCCAGAAGGTTCTTCATCCGTCCATGGCATATCGTCAAGTTTGTCGCCAAATGGAAGATTTCTCGCCAAATATGGCAACCATGCCTTACCTTGCCATTTTATGACAACCCTAAACCTGTTTTACGCGGAAGCCATCTTATTTCCGGTAATAAGTTGATTGGTCTGTATGATTTTAGAGTATTTGCATCTGCCCTTGATTTGCTAAACAAAATGACTTGACCAGTTTTGAAATGAGTAGGAAATGTGCTTAATTGTAGGCACTTATTACTGAGATCTAAGAATAGAGTTCGATCGATAGAATGAATAAGTTGGACTATTTGGTTAGGTATTCCATCTGGTCCTGGTGCCTTATTTTTGCTAATTTTTTTATTATATTAGATATTTCTTTTAATGTAAATGGAAAGTCATCCATTGTATCTGGAGCTGTATTATTATTTCTGATATATGATTGTTCAGCAGTTTCTTCTTGAGAGGTGTCTTGTAGAGCAACTTGTTCCGTGATATAAGAGTTATATCACGGATTAAGTTGTATCTTGATGTTGAGATTGATTGAGGTTTGAAGTGATGGAGATTTGGGTTGGTTTGAAAATCTTGTTCATAGAGATCTTGTAATTATTTCCATATTTTTCTGTGTTTTTGGTACAATAATCTCTCCAGTATTTATTTTTAGCTGATAGTATCATTTTTTTTATACATTGCTTTTTATTGTGAGTATATAATGTAAAATTTATATTTCAGTTCTTAAAGGGAGGCTTTTTTCCTTTTCCTATAGAATGCTTTTGTTTTGTTTCTCTGTATCCTTAGGTCTTTAGTCCACCAGTTTAAGTTAAGTTTATCATTTGGTTCTTGGGTTATAAATGATTATTTGCAGCAGTTTTGTATGAAAATTGTAAGCTTTTCTATTGATTTATTGAGTGTTAATTTATCAGATGAATTATTGATTTCCAGATGGATTTTGAAGATATCTTGTTTCATGAGCCGATTAAAAGTTTTAATAGCTCTTGGATTAATTTTAAATCGATGTGTTAAGGTTGCCTCAAAATTAAGATCTATTTTGAAGGAGATTATTTTATGGTCAGATAGCGATATGGTATCTAAAACTTCCCATAATAAAATTTTGTTAGCTATTTGATATGAGGTTATCGTTAACTCAGGCCATCCACGTCCATGTATTGTTTCATACGTAGGAAGGCTATTATCATTATTATGAAGAATTAAATTATGTTTTGCTATAAAATCTTCGACATGTTCACCTCTTGTATCAATATTATTATATCCCCATATTGTATGGTGGGCATTAAAATCGCCTCCTATTATGTGTTGATATTTTGAATGTTTTCTTATTGAAGAAATGATTGTAATGTTATTTTCTAAATTTTCCAATGACGATGTATAGAAGGAGCTGATGATAAGTTGATTTTCTTTATTATTTAATAATATGGAGACTATATCTTTACTTGTAAAGATTATAATTGGAGATAAATATTTGTTATTGATGATGATAGCTGATCTGATTGAAGATTTATCTGAAGATTCATACTGAATACAATTCCAACAGTTTGGTATTCCGCTAACGTTTCCATTGACACAATAAGGTTCTTGTATGATAATTATGTCTGGATTGAGCTCGTTTGAAATGAAGGTTAATTTGTTGTATTTTGAGAGTTGAAAATTCTTTATTTTTAATTAGTATTGGCGACATATTAATTATATTGTTTTGGTGAATTAAAGTGAAGAAGTAATATTAAGTAAGGAAGTAATATTAAGTAATATACGGTAAGGATGAAATTAATCTAAGATGTCATATTCGGTTCTTGTAGTTACTTTAGTCACTTCCTTTTGATGTATTGGGCAGTTTGGTGCGTAAGCATGGTGATATGTATTAAGGTCCGTGTTACTGGCATCATTGTGAAGTTTGCAGTTTATACATAAGGGACTTTAAGCGAGCGTATTCCAGAGGTCCGTGTTCGATTCCTGGCGAAGGCGTTGCCAATTTTTCATCTTTCCTGCTTTCAAAAAGGACGATGGATGATGATCCTCCTCATCCAGGATTTAGCGATTGAGTCCCCTAAAAACCCCAATCGCCCTTTAAAAGGGGGAGTATATATAAGGTACTTCTCCAGCCTTCTTAGCATGCCTTCGCAGTGTAGTGGTCAGCACGCTGAGTGCATATTCCAGAGATCCGTGGTTCGATTCCCGGCGAAGGCGTTGCTCATTTTTTATCACTCCTGCTTTAAAAATAACATAATGCCTCTACATTCTCACATTTTAAAAATGGAAGTGTTTGCATATTTACACAGGACTCCTCCTAAGAAGCATTTTAAGTACTTGAAGCTAGTTTTACGCGTAACTTTATACATAACTCAGAATTCTTTTCTATAACATTAATTTACTCATTTAAAACAGACTAATAAAAATCTTCGTTTTGTTCAGCTCATTAGTCAAAGCAGACAAATAATTTTGTTGTTCGACGAATCATTATTATAAGTATATGGTATTTTAAAAATATTTTAATTTCTAATTTGGAACAAAATGTAGTAATGAAATAGATTAAATTTAATCACAACTTTTACATAAATTCAAAAAAAAAAAAAAAAAAAAACACTAACAGCAATATCTGTTTTTCCTAAGAATACTTCTATGCTGTAAAGTTAAATATAACAAGAAACATGTTAAAAATGTTTATTGTTATCTATCTATAAAACTAAATATTTCGCTCTTAACCGAATTAAAAACATAAATAATGGTGCATTAAACTGTGACGAGGAACAGTAAACCTCTCACGAAGAACTCTTTCTTTGCGCCTAATCTTCACGCTTTACCTTATGAGTAGCTTTCAGGTAGAGAAAACAACCGCGATCGCACTAGTAGCTCAATGCAGCCGAAACTTTCACTAAAATACTTTTACCCGTACGTTTTTTCATTTTAAAATTACACTTCAATGCATACATTTTAGAAAATTAATAAAATATGTTTATAAATATTAATTAACAATTTTTATTTTTGAATATAAAATAACAGTATAGTATGAATTTATAAAAATGCTAAAAATTTGCATTTAAACTCGAATTTAATACTCAATTTTAAAACAAAAAATATTGTTTTTAATTACGATTTAATTAGAAAGACATTAAACAGGAGTTCAAGCTTGATGAGTTGCAACTATCAATTGTATATTATTAGAATTTATATTGCTAAAATAAGTTTATAAAAATGAAGAAAAGCACAATTACTACCTGAAGCCATTGCAAAGTTTCTTTCTTTGTATGATAGAAAATTTTAGTGAAATATACTCATAGTGGAATTAAAAGTCAAAATGACTATTATTATTGTTTATTGGAAGGCATACTGATAAAATGCTTTTGGCTCTGTTTTTAAGTGTTTGTTTAACTGTTTTTAAGGTAGAAGAATTAGATATAATATTTATTTTTGTGATAGTACGAACAGACACATAAAAATTTTAAAGCATTAGAAAGTAAATTAAGCTATTATGTTCAGCATTTTTAAGAATGATCATAATTTCGTGAAGCAGCATTAAACAAAATACAGTCATGGTTGTGCCTAAATGATTATGATTGACTTAAATTATCTGGGAGATTTCAGTGTAACACATTTTCAGCTCTGATCATTTGCTTAAATTTTTTGTTTCATTCAAAATTTTTTAACATCTTAATATTTATCTATTAGTTATATAAGGTATTTCTCCCACTTTCCTAGCGTCCTTCGTGGTGTAACGGTAGCACGCTGGGCCGGTATTCCAGAGGTCCGTGGTTCGATTCCCGGCGAAGGCGGTTGCATATTTTTCATCTCTCTGGCTTCCAAAAAATCCTAATGTCTCTACAGCTATATATAAATATATAAATTATATATAAAACATTACTTAAAATTAAGTTATTTTAAATTATTTTACTTAATATTTTTCCAATTTTCTAAATATTTATTCATAGATTTATTAGTATAATAATATACAAAACTATGGATTCAAACACAGAAAAACTGAAGATAACACAAAACATTTCCGAATTTTTGAATTTTTCAGTACAAAATTATGTTTTTACTTCATTTTGATCAAAATGTAAAGATCTTGATGAATCTAAATGAAGTACTTTCAGAGAGTCCTATCAAATTGGGCAAAGATAGATTCCACATATCTTTACATAAATGCACTGTACTAACATATTACCAAAACTTTTCACCAGACGGTAAAAAATAGTAAATGACTGAAAATTATCCGTGGTTCGCTTTATATATGAACAATAGCATTTACGTTTTCAGTCAAATAAAAACCTTGATCAAAATACTGACCTTTAATTAACTATAAGATTTTGAATTCAGAACTAAAACTACTTCATTAAACCTGGCGAGATGTTCCATACGTTCTCGTAGAAATAAAGCTCTTAAACCTCTTTCTTCAACACCCTATATATACAAGTCTGTGCATATCCCCATATCCTATATATATATGTATATATATATATATATCTACAAGTAATGATCACTGATAAAAGAAAAGCACACACCACTCTCACTCTCAATATTTAGTTCCAAGCGCAAATTAAGTTCCTGCAGGAAATAAATATCCCTAATGCTCTTGCAGTTAATTACAGGAACTGTAACACATAACAACAGAGTAAGAATTAGATGCTCTTATAACTAAAGTATGACGAAAAACGATATCCAAATTATTTCGCAGAAACTCTATTCATACACTCCTGAAGAGTTTGAGCTAAAACGTAGAGATAAAAAAAGAGCACAGAAGAGAGGAAGAAGAGAGACGAGCGCGTCGTGGAAGAGAATGAGAGCACGGTTAAAATAAACAAAGAGGAACCCTTAAATAAATAAGCTCCAACTCTCCTCGGGGAGCGCTTTTGTTTCTGGTGCACTTTGGCTAGAAGCGCCAATTTTAAATACCCAGCCACGTTCATGAAGGTTTTTGTCCGGATTTTCGGCTGGATACGAAGAGAAGTGTGTACTTTGTGGGGTTTATGACAAGCGTAACAAAGGAGAATGAATTCTGGTTTTTCTTTGCAGTGGATGTTTTTTCTCCTTCAAGATTCTCATTTACATGATCAATAAAGTGGACATTCAAGAAACTGATCATTAGTTTTTATTCTTCATGATCAAAGGAGCAAGATAGATGCAGAAGTGGAGATGAGAATGAAAAGCAAATGAAAACGCAATGACGTTGTTAATAAGGACGTTTATCTTAATTCGTAATTTGAGTTGTTTTATAAATTTTTATTTCCTGATTATTACATAAATGATATAAAATTATTAAAATTTAGTGAGGAGTATTAAGCACAAATTTACGACAAACACGAAACCATGACTATACGAATCATGAAACACACTGTTAACTGACCCAGGCAAATGAAATATGTATAAATATTTTGAAAGATATATGCACGAATAAAGAATATTGAATTAAAATAAAAAGCAGTAAATTTTAAAATAAAGTCAACAGTCTATACAGTCCATAAAGTTCGATAAATATTCATATAACTGATCACTATTAATAATGTTGTAATGTCTAAATATTGTTATTACACTCTATTCCATAAAAGAAGTTTATTATATGGGTTTAAAAATAAAATTATACATTGTATTTTAAAACAAAAAGTAAATATGCCACTATTATATCCATAGTTTTAAGCTGATTGGCAAATATGTTGTCCTAATAAATAAAGCAGATTCACAGTTTGATGCATTTTAAGAGAAAAATGCATTTGCTTAATAAAAAATTGTTTTGAAAGAAACTACAGTAGCTGCAGGGAATTCAATGTAATATTTTCTCGCTAAGGGAAATTACATTATACGGAATCGGAAATCATTTTCAAATGTAGTCTTAACCCTACCAGATATTACAAGAGATTCGTGATGTCAAGCAAGAAGGAGCGACCTCATGCAAACAGTGTGGTGTCTAGCTGTCTAGCAGATTTGCTTTCAGTCAAATGATAGATGTAGTTGATGAGTGTCCCATTAGAAAATGGCGTTTCAACCAACTGAAATCCACGTTATAAGAGGATACTCGTTGTACTGTACGAAAAGAATTACTATTCAGAGAAAACCAAAAGAGCAGCAACTGACCCCCCACGTTCGCACACTTGACGTGCCTCTCCCGGGCTCGTTCTTAGAAGCTGAGCTTGAGAGAGAATTACTCAAATGTTGGCAACATCTGTGGGAGACAGAGACCACCGGCAGAAGAGCTCACAGAATTTTTCAAAAGTCTGCCGGCTTCTAAAAAGTGGCTCATCTCACTTCACTCAGTTTCTAACAGGGCATGGTCCCTTCGTGACTTACCTGCATCGTTTCAGACGACGCGAAAACGACCATTGCTCATGCGGAATGGCAGGACATCCGGATCACTATCTGTTCGTTTGCAGAGAGACCGCCAAACATCATCTTAGGCAACCAGTAGCAAACCACATCCATGCATGGGCCGAAGCTACTTCGAAAAATCGCAATGCATTGAAACGCATAAGCGATTGCATAAATATTGCACGCAAAATCTCAGACAGGCTGGAATAATTCTCAGCTTCCATACTCGTCACCAGCACAGCCTCCGTATGCTCTGTACCTGTAATGAATTAATTTTATCTTAAGTAAGCTTTTTCGGTTTTTCTTATTTCCTGTATATACTTATCTCCTTGAACTGTAAGCGCTGAGTTATGAACCTTGAATTATGTGTTTTTCCTTATTTTATGTGTTGTTTTCACTGTTTTGCCTTTTTTATTTTATGTATTATTTCGCCTTTTAGTATTTTACTTCTTATTATTCTTAGTATTGCTATTTAGTATTTAGCCATCTTTTAGATATTATTTTTACTGTTTTATCAGTCACTCTGTTAATTGCTCATATATTGCACTGTACTCATTTACTGTTTCCGTTGTACATGCCTTTTGTAACCACCTATCCATAACTCTGTAAATATGTAACTGAAATTGTTCTTCTCACCCGCAATGCACCCTTCTTCCATCACAGCACTATCGTCTCGTACAGCATTTGTTTGCACTGCCCCCAGCGCTCGTCTTCAGCACAATATGTACCAAAGCGTATTATGTTGATCAAGTTACTTCCGTCATCGGGGCTATCTGGCCGATATGCTAACTGCCCCAGTGGACCTGCTGCCTCGCTGTCGGTGGAAAGAAAGAAAGAAAAGCGAGTTGCAGCTATAGTGTGAAAGCACGCAAACTCACTTACCCATGTTTACCTTTCTCACATCATGAAAGTGATAGAAAACTAGTATTGAAGTGATAGCTATTTCATTCAGCGTCTGTTGACGATTTTCTTCAAATATAATTCGACAACACTTTATCAGTATAGTACATTCTTATGGTGTCTGAAGTGTCCTGTAGAGATAAATTGTTGCTCCGAATTTTCAGAAACTACTTTTGACAGATCTTCATATCCAAAGCTTTCGGATACACTACAATGATGTTGCTGAATACTATAAACACAGTTTACTTTTTACTGAATTAGAAAAATATGCTGTGTCTTACATATTCTCCATTTCGTAGACCTCTTGCCGCTTTCAAATCACCGATCATTACTCTGAATACAATTAAGAGACAACTTCAACACGTCATCTCGGATGATAGTTTTCTTGTCCCCGTGAATTCAATCTAGTGTCTTGTTATATCAAAAATTTTCAATAGGGAAAAAAATAGTTTTCTGAAGCCACAAAACTCTGAAATTACCTGATATATAAATATATGTCTAGATATTATTATTATCTCAAAAATAAAGAGGTGTAAATATTGTTTTCAGCCATGTTGTAAGTAGGAAAATTTCGAATGCCGAATGCGGAATTAATAGCTTAATAAATTACATAAATACGAACAAATAGTTTTAAGCATGGGGGAAAATAACTGACTTCAAATTTTTGACCGAGTTAAATGCATCATTGTTCAATTAGTTCATTTTATGAGCCTTTTGAGCCTAAAGCTGGAATCTGAAGAAAATACTGAACTTGAATAAATATATTCTATAATCCATGCAGCTGTGAATTAAAATCCTAACGTAGGATATATTAAAAAAAGCAACCCTTTAATTGCTATTCAATAATGTTACTTAAAACTGCAAACACAGCTTCTTTGAAACTGACAAATGAAATTTGAATTCCCAAATGACTATAGAGGTAATCGAAAACTGATAACAGTTAAGCCCTCCAAACATTGCCTTTAAGCTGTATTTGGTTAGACATTAAAAGAAATCGGCGAAGAGATCAATTATAGCTTTTTAATGATTCATTTAATGACATTTACAGGGCTGTGATTATTACGATCATCAGAATTTAATTAAGGGTGAACCATTTTTAAGAGACTATCGTATTTTATAAAATATATAAAATACTTCTTTTGAAATCGTTTTATTTGTGTAATAGGAAATATGATATTTCTCAATTACGACGGCAATTAGAGGCGTAAGAATATTCAAATGCAATCATATTATTGTATAGTTTGCAAAGTATAATATTTAACGTTTAACTCTTTAAATGGTAATTAACAACGATTTAAAAAAAGAAAAGAAAAGATTTTTCATATTTGATATATAACTGAATTCGAATACCCTTGCACTGTTGTAAAAAGCACTTAAATAATGTGTGAAAAACTATATATAATGTGATACATGATTTTTTGGGTGTCACAAGGAACTTTTAGCTTGGCTGTCATGAGTACAAATTTTGGAACATCAGGTTAATTTTCAAACATTTTTTGTTTGTTTGTTTGTTTTCAGTCACAATAGTTTGTTCTTTTTAGACATTTGTGCAAATCAAGTTATGCAGGAATGAAACTTTAATAGTATGGAATCCCATTTTTTTCCATACTGTTGCAAAATGCCCAACTGCGGTAAGAAAGCTTCCCGGCAAATCGGATTTAGGGTTGCCAAAAAGTGGCAAGGAATAGCAGGGTTGCCAGATCTGACCAAATTTCCCAATTTGGCGACAAAATTGGCGATATGCCATAGACGAATCGAGAATATTCTAGAACAAATTCGTACCGGTTTTTCCGAGAATGTTTCCGAAGGTAGGTCAAAACCTATATATACCCTGCCTGTACGCGGAGTAGAGTTATGCTGAGTTCAGAGATTAGCTCAAGATTAATCGACCGGACGGAAGCTCTACTTTACTACTTTGCCGGAAAGCTGTCATCGCCGTTATAGCCTGAAGTCTGTGTTCCTGATTGTTTCAGTATGTTTATCGTAGTTTTTCGATGGCTGTAAACGTGTCTTTGGAACTCTCCTTTGGAACTTTGTGTAATATTGAAGAAAAAATTGAGTTTTGACTCTTCATCAAGTGTTACGATCAATCACTCCAAATCTGCGAAACCTTAGAACGCAACAATATTTCAAATCTACGATTCAAATTATACCCAAATATTAAGTTTTGTAAAATTTGGTAAGAAATTTTATCTTGGTGCACTTTCTCATTTTGCACCGAGAATAATTAACTTGGCGGAATAATTAATTTGTAGTAACCTACTTTTCTTTTTCATTTTTCACTAAACAGAAGCGCAGAAAAAGGTGCATCACTAATTCTTTCAAATAATTTTAATAAAGTGCGTAAAGCATACTTGGCGCTGTTACCGATTTATAACAAATATTCCAAATTTCGAAACGCCAATATATGGTTTCCCGTATATCTTTGGAAATTTTGGGTAAAAACTGATTTTTCGCAGATAGGCTTAGAAATACATTTACTTTAAGGTGATGGTAAAAACTTTATTGGCTATATTTCAAAATTGTTTTCCAAAAATTTATAAAAATTACTAAGCAATACAAATTTAAAAATAAATCAGAAAATATCTGCGAATTTTATTTGAATTCAACCTAAATTTTGAACTGTGAAAGAAGAAATCAAGTAAGTGTATTAAAAGAGATATTAATAAGTAAACATATATATACGAGTATTTATTAATATCTCTTCTTTTAATCACCGTTATAGTCTTCATAGGAGGTAACGGTAGCCGCCTATTAGGTGCCTCCACAATAAAATGGCCACCTCTTTTGGCTTTAATAGTGGCCAATGCCGTTATAGGCAAGCGCCTGCCGTTGGAAAAAAGTTATATACATATATAGCAAATTCAATTAACATTGACGAGCTCACATTTTGGGGGATATTTGTTTTAAAAACCTACTAGTGTGAATTTTACAAAGTTGCCACTTTGGCATAATTTGTGTCGTAGAATCAAAATATGGAAAGAAATTGCTATGCCATTTCACATGAAGTCCGATTTATTGTCAGAATACCTATGTTACTACAACGCTATATGTAAATCTAATATACATCCTAAGTCCCGCTTTTCGAGACATGAAAAAAGCAAGTTCGTCAATCGGTACCATAGAACGGCAGATATAGAGCTTTATTTATTTTATTTATTTTTTTTTTTTTTTAGTGTAAAGGATGCACCTTTATCTCTAGCTAAGATTACTTCATGCTCCAATAAAGTGCTCGTTGTTTTGAAGTATAACCTTGCAATGTCCTCTGACCGTGAACTGATATGCATTTGATAAAAGGAAGTTGAAATTAGAGTCTATATAATTAGAACTAGAAATTTCCAAATGTCCGTTTCTTTAAAAAGAATTATTAAGTATTAGCGTATAAGGTACTTCTCCCGCCTTTCTAGCGTGCCTTCGAGGTGTAGTGGTCAGCACAGTGAGCCGGTATTTCAGAGGTCTGTGGTTCGATTCCCGGCGAAGGCGGTTGCTAATTTTTCATCTTCCCTGCTTCGAAATAAATCCTAATGTCTCTACAATGGCGCCCTAACTGAAAGGGTCGTGGATGATGAATCTCCACACCCAAGATTTGGTGATTGGGTCCTCTAAAAACCCCAGTCGCCCTTTAAAAGGGGAAGCACATAAGGTATTTCTCTCCCCTTCTTGGCGAGCCTTCGTGGTGTAGTGGTCAGCACACTGAGCCGGTATTCAGAGGTCCGTAGTTTGATTCCCGGCGAAGGCGATTGCTAATTTTTTATCTTTCCTGCTTACAAAAATCCTAATGACTCTACAAGCAATTTAGGACAGTCGTTAAAATTATTCGCAAGCTAGCGGACTGTTTGTGCAATAAATTACCTTAAATAGTGCCACATGCTGCAGTTTGAAAGCAATTTTAGTAATTCTAGATTTTGTTGCTTTTGGAAGTGCTTTATTTTTCTGTTAGCAATAACTCGGCTTGACATTTCTGTATTTTAAATTAGGCTGCTGTTCTGCTGTTTTGAAATCAAGCTAAAAAATAGAATTTTAAATTAAGAGCTACAAGTTCGCTTTGTTACCCTGTTTAAAGATATAGCATGCAGAATTTCGTTTAAGAAAAGCAAAATGATTTTCTTTACATAATTCATGAATTTAACACTAATTTTGAGTAACGGTTGCAGTTGCAACCATTACTCAAAGTGGCCGTTGTATTTAATTCGTAATTCATTCAAAATTCTCAAATAATTCACCATTCGCATATTTCTGATTCCCGCTGCTTTTCTCCCGAATATATATATATATAAAATAAAAAATAAAAGGAGTAAATTAGAAATGTGTTGGTAATATATTAATCGGGTTTACTTTATTTAATTATGGCAAAGAAGGTGAAGGCTGTCTACCCAAGGAGAGGATGTATTCGTGGAAGACTATCTATGGAAAACTATCTTTTATACTGCTTAAAATATAGGAAACGCCCATGCAGGCATCCCGTTCGCTTAGAATCGATTCCGAGTCTGAACTACCAGCGTTCAGAGACTTTACTACCGCTTGACCATTGGTAGGCCCTATATTAATCTAGCTGAGGTACGAAAAGATTCTACACAAAGAAGTAGTAGCTTATTAGGCTTTCTTGCTACTACTATGTGGATTAAAGATAAAAAATGGCCTGTTTGGCTGAAGCTTGATAAATTATTGCTACGTGAAATATGAGTTGATTTTTCAAGGATTCGTTGGAGTTATAACAGGATTAATAAAACATTGGAGTTATAATAGGAGTCTATCCTTGCTAAAGTTTGTAAATGATGGCTATGTTTATTATCGTTGTTAATATATATTATATCCTGCTTTTCGATACATGAGTTGGAGAGCTCTAGTGTATGCAGTTGTGGCCAATTTGTGTTTAAGTTCTGTTTGCTTATCATGCTACTTCGATGAGTTTCGCCTAAACTAGAACATTATAAACGTTATAAAAATAGGTATGTTACACAGCGTTTCTCAAACTGCGCAGAGTGGACCACAAGTGGCCATCGAAGGCCTCCTTGTGGTTTTCCTAGATTTCCGAAAATGCCCTGTTATTTGTAAATGAAATTAATAAGAGTTTACATCATATGTGGCTAAGTACTACAGCATATCTTTTAGATATGTTCTCAAAACTACATTAACTAAATGTCTCCAACGTGGTAATTCTTTGACTGTTCTCAATGTCTGTGAGAAAATACAGAGTTTAAAAGGAAACTTAGGTGATAGGTTAATTGTGTAAAATAGAGAAAGTATTCACCATTTTTCAGTTTTAGAACCCTTTTTAGAAGAAAATGGTATCATTATTGGAAAAGAATTTTGTAATGACATGTGTTTGCATATCGAAACTCTGACGTCTGATTTGAAACTTATTTACCAAGATGTAATTGTAACGAATTTTCATGGGATCATTTCTACTGCGATTTTGAAACTAACAAAGTATCTCTGAATGAACGAGAACAGTGAATTGAACTCTGTTATGTTACTGAACGTAAAATGAAATTTCAAGCAGGAAGTATTGTTAATTTCTGACCTCATTACTAGTGAAAACGAAATATAATGAATTTTACAATAGTGCTTTAAAAAATTATAGTTCAGTTTACTTTTATCTGTGTAAGAAAGAATTTCAGTTGTAACTCAAATAAAAATAAAGTACCAAAATCGATTTATTATTTGTGCTGATACAGAACAGCTGTGCAGGAATCAGTGGGGGTCATCCATCTCAATAATGTGAAGTGCCAACATTTATTTAATTTATAGTTAATAGGATAAAAATTATCCAAACTCCAATAGCTTCGAATGATTAAAAGCAAATGTAACTTCTGTTAATTTATTTGATTAATACTAATGTAAAATTAAATGGATTTCAATTTATTATTTTCTTTTAAATGTAAGTGATAGTAACATGTGCTAAAAGTGCTTTGGAAGGGGGCAACAGTAAGGCCGTCCTCAAAACATTTAAACTTATAAAAGCGGTCTCCTACTTAAGAAACGCGATTTTATACTGTTATAACTTCTAGTGCTTTACATTTTCCTAAAATTTATGCTTCAGATTAGCTCCTCCAGCTTAAAACATCTGAAGCTCAGTCAATTTAGATTACATTTCCAACCCGTAATAGGTAGTAAAATATGATGAAAAAAGTATTTTGTCCATTTCTCTGACTATCATTACATGTTCTGAACAGCGTACATCGAACTGAAAAGAAAACGAAAAGGGAGGGGAAGTGAAATCTGAAGCTTAAGGCCGACGTAACTTAGTTACCGGTACTAAACGAATGCAAACAAAAGGTTGAAAGCATGAGTCAAACGAATCCAATGACGTGAGCAATTTGACAGATGGATGTTTAAACACCGTGTCACCGACTTCGTGGACATGCACCGCGAGTGTTTCGAATGACGGAGATAGATTTTCGGGTCTCTCGCCATTGGAAACGGACATATAAACAGGCGGAACTTTAGGTGGAAGGTAACCCGACTGCCTAGTTAGTGAAATGGTGCCAACCAAAATGTCGATATATTGATAATAATTACTACATTTTTAAATCCTGAAGCCACCCAGATTTAAAGACTGGCAAGAGTTCAAAATCGTTCATTCTTTTTTTTATATGCGGTGTTTTAACCCGATTTACACGATTGAATATTTCTTGAAAACAATAGCCACAGAAAACAGGGTTCCAAATAAAAAAGTTAATCAAAGAAAGTAGATACTATCCATGCAATACCTTTTCAATGATAATATGGGAAAATAATTTTACGGTTTTAATTTTGAATTCATTTACAGTTTTCGTTTTAAATTTATAAATGCTAAATAAAAAAAAATGTTATTTGTCATTTTTATGTTTTTAACAGTTATAATCATTAGTACTATTTTAATTTTGTTACACTCTAATGCAACAATTTTTAGGAAATCGACAGCATCTGCATTTTTTCCAGATAATCTGTCTATCCATGCGTTTAAGTGAATTTTACTCTCTTCGCAATGGCCCACACTTATCGATTAAGCATTCAATGGAAGATAGCTAATTCCATATGCTGTACCTAGGCTTCATTCCCGAGAATGTTACGCATGATGCATAAAAAAACGTCGGGAATGCATTTGAAAAGTGAAAGAAAGCACCATAAATGCTTATAAGGTATTTTCCCCGCCTTCTTCGCGTGCTTTCGTGGTGTGGTGGTCTGCACGTTGGGCGCGTATTCCAAAATTCTGCGGTTCGATTCCCGGCGAAGGCGTTGCTAATTTTTCATCTTTCCTGCTTCCAGAAAATGCTTAATGTCTCTAAATACTTAACTGGAAATTTTGAGCCCAAGCTAAGAGGCATCGGAACACCTTTCGCTAATCCCCATATTTTAAAGGAAGCATCCAATTTTTTTTCGTACATATGAATGGGATTGCTTACATATATTTTTTCATAGATCTTTTCATAGATTCTTCAGGAGAAATATATTTGCTCCTGCAGAAAAAGGATCATCGTCTAATCGGCCTTAAAATCGGTTGGGTTTTATTCAAAAGCTAGGCCTAGCTAAGGTTGTTTTTGGCTAATTTTAAAATCTTAAGCACAGCAATAACAACAGAAATGAATGCAAAAACAAATGGTCAGGATTTAGTCTCTGAAGTAGAGAACAGAGAGAAAATGAAGATGGTTATTGATCCCAAAGTTCATATTCATAAACAAATGCTCGTATATCAATTGCATTTCAAATTTCGTAAAATATTTAAAACAACTTTTCTATTTTCCTTTCTTTGACGTAAAGTAGGTTACGGAAAGTGCAATACATGGTCATTTTACTTTGCAACAATTTTAAGTGCTAAAAGTTGCAAGGATGACAACTGTCATCCCGGAGACCATGTATGAAAATTTTTGACTTGCCTGCTTCAAGGTTAAGTTTCGAAACATTATTGTCATATTTTGTAAAGTTATATTTGAAAGAAAACTTGAAAGAACAAACCTATAAGTTAACAGCAGTGAGAAACTGTCTTAAACTGTGTTAATGGTCTGTGACAGTATTTAATTTGTGCTTGAAATTCTTCAGAATGTTTTCCTGTTGATTAACTGTATGAAAAGGGGAATGTCTTTACACAATATTCAGAAATAAATTGTATTTAATAGCGTTTGAAAGCCCTAGACGGTATTCAAGCTTTTTTGAAAAGCTTATAAACAGAAAAAGAATTTAAGAACTTCGTAATATTGTATTCAATCCCGATTAAATTGAAGAAACTTCATATAACAATCATAATGATATACGAGAAAAAAACTTACATTGTTAAGGAAATGAATGATAAAAGGAAAAGAATATCCGCTGCATTCGAAGCCGAAATAAAGGACATCAATATTTCAGCCTTTTTTGCTCATGATAGATAAGAAAAACATTTGATGACTGGCAGAGGTTTTCCATCAAGAATTCTTTTTCAGTTATTTCTAGAGCAAAAGTAAAGCATTTTATTGCTTACTTCTTGAGAAAATACGCAACTTCTCGAACTTTATTTTCATCCACCTTTTCAATTTGATCCAATAATTAACTTGGGAAATTAATTGTAACATTATAGCTTATCAAACTATATTATATTTGTTTGCAAAGGAAAGTTTAAATGAATTGAAATTTTTAAAAAAAAGTGATAAATGTCGGGTTCTTAATTTGATCTTGAAATAAATGACAGAATTGAGTAAATTTCGAACAGCTCAGGTACGCTGTGCTACTATAAACCGTCTTCTTCTCAAACATAATGCAATTTTCTTTCTGTTAATGATTTTATCATAGAAAAACGAATTCGAATGATTCATTTCATTTCTTTTCTTTGTTTCCTTTTACAAGCTTTTTAATGTAAACAAATAAACAATGTCAGCGACTCTTTAACATAATTTATGCTTTATTTGAATACGGAAAAACATACGAAGGCTGTGTGCCTAAGGGGATAAATATCTTCTTGGAGGACATTTCAGGGGTAACTAGCTCGTTACATGTGGGAAAAACTACGAAAACGCACATGCAGCCAGTCCGCTTACTTGGAAGCGAATCCAGTGTTCAGCGGTGTTAATCATTCTGTCACTAGTGGGACGACAAAGAAATAAAGATATAAGACTTTAGTTTCCATCCTCCAATTTTCTTAAAGAAAGTTAGCGGGTGCTCCTAGTGGCAGAATTTATGGAGTCCCTGGGTTAGCTTTGGATTATTCATTATGGAAACGTACGTGAAGACTATCCATCAAAGGCATAAGGATGCCTTAATGGAGAGCTTTTTAAACGAAACTGACTCGTATCTACCTTACACAGGGGAAAAATTACAAAATCCTAGGTGTATGCAATCAGCCTGTTTGCAGGAGTAAAACTCGGGTTTAGTTACCAGTGTTCACCAGTTTTAATCCCTCAGCCACTGATGGTATCATGCAGCAATTTTATATTACAGATAACTCATGAAAAATTTAAAAGCCGAATAAATGCAAGTAAATTTCTGCATTTGACTGCAATTTTTTAAATTTTATTTTTAGCGCAACAGGGGTTAATAGTCTCAATCCTCAATTTCGTGCCTGCATCATGTTTCAAATAAAGGGATGCTGCCATCAAATGTTATAGGCATGCATTATTTTTAAAGTAATAACAGAGCGAATATAAAATATATACCGGGTGGTCATAATTAAACTGACAGTGCTCACAGTGTTCTGCAGCGCGATCTATTTGCGAGAATGACGCCACATTTTGTAGGAAGATTAAACAAGACGGGGGACGAAGGATTCCGCGAAAAAAAAAATAGTTCCAAAAGTCACCGCTAGGGGAATATTTGGCTCTGTGTAATAGAAAATAGAATGTTAACAAATGCAAATTAATACGGAATAAAATTACCTTTTATTATGAATATGCCTTGTGGAATATGGATATGCCTTACAGTACGGTATCGAAAATCTTACGAAAGATTATCAACTTCTATCCGTACAAGATCAGCCGTGTACAGGAGTTACTGTACCCCGACCATAATAAGCGATTGACTTTTGCTCTCACCTTTCTTGCCAGAATGGAGGTGGATGATGCTTGGCCGTGGAAAATCTTATGGGGAGACGAGGCCCACTTTTACCTGAATGGAACTGTGAATACCCAAAACTGCCGAATTTGGGATGACAAATCACCACATGCAGTCACAGCAATTCCCTTACATTCACTGATTGGTGTGGCAACTGTTTCGTGTGGATTCACAGCGGAATTTATCCTAGGTCTATTCTTCTATGAGAACATTACCCCGACAGGACCGGAAACCTGTTCTGTTACCGGAGAAAAATATCGCTACATGTTGAACAGCTTTGTCATTCCGGCACTTCAGCAAAGACAATGCCTGGGGGAAATCATTTTCATGCAAGATGGAGCCCCTCCACACGTTGCAGTACGGGTGCAACAAATGCTACGACAGAAAGTCAAAACAGAGAGAGTCATTAGCTGCTACTTTTCAACTGCATAGCCACCTCGGCCGCCTGATCTTACCCCATGTGACTTCTGGTTATGGGGTTACCTTAAGTCCAAGGTCTATGAAGGAGTGGTCAGGACCTGGACGCCTATTCTATGATCACTAGATCTGTCTACAACTTAAGCGAACAATATTGACTCAAAGAAACCGGTATGGACAGCTATCAACAACTTATCGGAGAAAGTCATTCTGTGGTCCTCAGTTGGTGGGCGGGTGGGTCCATTTAACTTTACTGAAAGGGGACAAGGCTTCAAGGAGCTTTAGACCAATCACAGTACAGACGAGTGACGAAATTTATAGCGCGCGCTGGCTGAAGTTCTAGGAATATTCTCCCATTATTTCACTAACTCACACGCTGCATTTGTAGTTCGAAAAAAATTGCACAAAACAGTATTATGACCAACACGCAGCGGAATATGCTGCTGTGTTATGTGAAGGAAAATTCCGTTTTTTAAGGGGAAACTTAACTCAGGAATTTAGAGCTAAGAAATAAAGAGTGATATGGGATACCACGAAAGCAATGGTAAATAGATAAAAGTAAATGAATTAAGCTTACTTCAAATCCTTTTAGAAATAAATTTTTTCATTTAAATTTATAATATTCAATTTTAATCATTTAAATTTATAATATGATTAATTTGCATTACAATCTAATAGCAAACTAAGTTTTTTTTTTCTTTCTTTTTTTTTTTTTTTTTCCATGCTTACATTAAAACTGTTTTCCCGCAATTTATTTTACAGTTACTATTGGAAAAATATTTCTTTACATAATAAATTAGAAAGAAAATATTTCTTTCTTAATATTTCTTCCCTTTTTTTTTATTTTCATTTACTATGAAAATTATTTCTTTCAGGAAAAGAAATAAAATTCATTCGCTATTACAGTATGGCCGATTGCTGCTGCATTCAACTATCACACACGCATCAAAATGCTTTATTTTAAATAATTTATTCTATAATTAACATGAAAGAAAATATTTTTTCAATATAAAATATATAACCAAAACTAAACTAATCTATCCTGTATGTGTGATTAATTCGTTTTGCAATTTTTGTCACACAATTACTAACACCTTTTTTTTTAATAGTACATTGCTGTTACTTGAATTTTTTATATATATAAGAACTGCTCAGTTTAAATATTCTTCCTTCTCAAAAGATTTTATTCTGTGAAAATAATTAAAATATAGTAATATTTTCACAGTGTAAGTACTAAAGTAAAAATAATCAGTGTAGGTCTCTTGCAGTTGAAGTCCTTGTCAAACCAGCGTTTCGACACATTTTAAATAGAAAACTAATAATAATCAATATCTCTTTTACAATATAAAAATGAAAATGCTATGAACAGTATTTTTTTTTTTTTTTTTTTTGTAAAATTTGCAAAGAAACAATGATTTTTTAATACTATAATAGGTTACAAAAGTACTATTCCATGAATAAACCCTCAGTCTTATAGCATTGTTACTTTATAGCATAATACAATAATAATGCAGTATAATTCTACTAACAAGCCCACCAGCCGCCGAGCGGTAGAGTCGCTGAACGCAGGTAGTTTGGTCCGTGTATTGTGTGTATGTAGGTGTGTATTTAATTATGGCAAAGCTCGCTAGGGCTATCTGCCTAAAGGGAGGGATGCCTTCGTGGAGGACTTTCTAAGGGAAACTGGCTCGTATACACGTTACACATGGGGAAAACCACGAAAACACCCATGCAGCCAGCCCGTTCGCGGGATTTGAACCTCGGACCGAACTACCAGTGTTCAGCGACTTTACCGCTCGGCCGCTGGTGGGCCGTGGTAGTTTGGTCCGAGGTTTGAATCCCGGGAACGAGCTAGCCGGCGTTTTTATGGCTTTCCACATGTGTAACTTGTATACGAGCCAGTTTCCCTTAGAAAGTCCTCACTTAGAAACCAGTTTTAAAACGTAATAAAATTACACGCAAAATAATAATAATAATAATAATAATAAATAAATAAATAAATAAATAAATCTGAAAGCCTTCAGATTTTATATTACTTCCAAAGGGCCATTATTTAACGTTTTGCGTGTTATCTTTATTTATTAAATATCATGTTTTCCGCACTTAAACCATAAAATTAAATTCAACAGCAATATCATATAATTTAAAAAAAGCATATCTTTAGAATTTCCGATACATAATCTCCCGCGCTAGAGATGAAAATGTTTTTTTCTGTACAATGTTGCCATTGCTCGCTTTGAAATCGTTGGGTTTCTTAATCAAAAACTCATAAATGCTTTACAAAATATGAAATAGATAAATCAAATTCTCAGTTCCAAATTTGAGCCTCCAGATGCCTATATTAGAATGGAGGATTACGTTATTCAGAATTTCATGGCTCTAGGTAGCGTTGTTTTATCACTGTGCGAGAAACATTCATACATTCTGAAGATTCCTCATTATTTAATTTCTTTAAATATAATAGAGTGCGATAATACTTGGTGGCAACGATTTGAAAAGTGAAACGCCACAAAATGGCAAAACGAAATTAATAGCTCCTCTGAGCTAAAACTTATTTTTGAAAGTATCACATTAGTAGTAGTACAGCTACTGAAAAAGATATTATAAAGCTATTTTATAGTTTATATATATATATATTTTTAATTTTTATTTTACAGTAGTGTGAATTTCGCGTAATAATGAACGACATTCCTTTTTGTGTTCACAGTATTATTGGTAAGGCATTCAACTGTTAGATTTTAAAGTAAACGTAATTCTTGCTGTACATAAATCGAGTAGAAGCTTATCGGATGTCTATATTTGTGTTAAATAAAGAAAGTTTATGTGCTTGATAAACTTATTATCTTCTACATTTTTAAAGCATACAATTACAATTTATATCTATAATTTCTGGAATAGTATAACTTTTCTTTCAGTAGAAATTGCGTTCTTGTTTTCTGAATGAGGCTCCAAATACTCTCTCAGTTCATCGCAAATTAAAATAACTATAAATTTTGGCAATCTGAAATACGCAATGAAAACATCTTTTGGCAGAGCAAAAGCATCAATATATTTTCTATAAATTCGCCACCGATTCAGAGATCTACGACCGTATTCTTCGTTTAAATATGAAAAAATCAGCAGCGAAAACACATACAAAGCCATTGTCTACTTAATGCGTCAACTGCACAACCCTGATTGACGACGCGGCAACACTTTTTCACGCGCTTTCGACAACTTCCGTACTCAGAGAATATAGGATGTCGGACAGACCTGTTTTTTACTAGCAGCGACATCTGGCGGCCCACAACTTGCTGTTGACTCTCGTAGCGTAGAATAACCGTCCTGGCTACGTTGAAGGATAACATATCACGGACTGTACGGGAGATTCCTGCAGACATGTTACTTTCTGCTGTTGTGCATACTGTGCACAGAATGCAATATGAGGTCCACAACAACGGCAGCCACATTGAACGTCATTTGAATGCAAAATAAAAGGTAATTTCCGTATTGATTTGCATTTGTTAACACTCTATTTTCTATTATACAGCGCCAAATATTTCCCTAGTGGTGACTTTTGGAACTAATTTTTTTTAGCGGAATCCTTCGTCCCCCGTCTTGTTTAATCTTCCTACAAAATGTGGCGTCATTCTCGCAAATAGATCGCGCTGCAGAACACTGTGTGAGCACTGTCAGTTTAATTATGGCCACCCGTTATATATGATATAACTTAACGTTTGATCTAGGATTCTAAATATATTCTGCTTTAAAAAATTTTGAGATTTTTCTGTTGAAATTTATGTAGCGTAAATGCGAAGACAGTGATACTAAAGGTCCTCTTAATAAGCAAACGGAATACTGATATACTGATAAAATAAGAAAAGACGGGGGAGGGCGAGAATGCTATCAGCAAAATAGTGAGATGCTCCGACGTTCGTGGAGCTACATTTGAGCACGTACAGTTATCATTTTCCTTTGAATGGGAGAATTGGGGAGGGACTAGTTAACAAGACGGAATCTAAATAGAAATTGATAAATTGTGAAAGCATAAATAACCTTTAAAAGAACTCTTTGGTGCGACGTTAAAATCTGAATCCTTTTAGACCTTTTTATACTAATTCCCTTTTGGTTCTTTGCTATATCTGATACGAATATTTATTTTTAATTTAAATTTAATCTAAAATTATTACCACTAAACTACTGCAGCTTTCTGCAAATTATTTAATTTCTCGTTTATTTTAATTTATTTATTATTTTACATTTATAGTTTTATGTAGTTGTTATTTATATACATTGCACACTTTTAATATATTATGCTGCAAGTACTTTTGTAGAGACATTATAGGTATTTTTTTAGAAGCAGGCAAGATGAAAAATGAGCAACGCCCTCGCCGGGAATCGAGAACCATAGATATCTGGAATACGCGCCCAGCGTGCAGACCACTACACTACGAAAGCACGCTAAGAAGGCGGAAGAAATACCTTATACTTTGACCAAAATTCTAATTTTTTTGTGCGATTTGATTTTATCCCATTTTATTTAGTTTATTTAGTTATCTTTCTAAGTGAAACAAAATACACTGTAACAACTTCTGTCTTTGGCAATGATGGAATTTTATCATCTGGAAATTACTGCAATTCATCAAATATATAGAATTATTTATTCAAGATACAGCAGTATCAGCTAATACATACATACATTCATTATGCTCTTAAATACGTTGATTGTTAGAAGCGAAGCCATGAAAACAAAATGCTATTCCGTTTAAAGAAGAGCGCAATAATATGCTGTTTTCATTAGCCCTTGTGATTTCATACTTATTTCGTTACTCACGTAACATTAAAGCAATCAAACTTCGGATATATGTTACTTGCCAGTTGTCCTTTCTATTTAAACAAACATCATTAGTTGTGGGTAATTGAGAACAAGGTTCTAGTTCGCACAGCTCTTCATCTAAGTTATATTACCTTCTGGCAAAATAAAATAACTAATAAATAAGAGCAGTTATATGTCACACGTGAGAACAGGACAACATGTTAATTTAGAATACAAACAAAAAAAGGCATATGTTAGGAAAAATGAAACACAGAAGTCCTCTGTTGCTCAGAATTGTTGGTCTGAAAATCACGCTTTCCACTTTTCTGCAGCCAAAATTGTTCAAAAAAACATCTTCCATTTGATGAATCAGATTTTCTAGAGGCGTTTCACATTAAAAAAACTCTCTCTGTTTTAGTTAACGACCCTAATTCCAATCCAAATTTGCCTTCGGCCTTTAGCTCATTCGGCTTTTATGGAAATTATGTTTTAGTTTTTTTTTGTTTCATCAATAGATGGCGCCAGTAGCTGTTCCTGTTCAGCCATTCTTATCTTATCACTATAACTTATCTCCTTCATTTGCTCTTTGGAAGCTGATGCTGATGGTTTGGCAAAACCATCGAAACTAGTCCTGTGGAAATCTGCAAATATAACATTTATTTTTGTTGTTTGACTTCTAAATTAATATTTGTTCGCCGTGTTATTTTACCCAAATTAGGATTACATGTTTTATCTTTGTTTTGAGTAGATATGAAATTTCGATGAATTAAAATCAATAAAATTGTTCTGCGTATCTTGTAAAAGTAATTTATAGGTATAGACAGCAAAAATAAAAATAATTATAAAATACTAAATATAATACAGTAAGGCGCTTTAAAAGTCATGTTGCATTATGTTTGCTGTATCATATATTATTACAAATAATAATTATAAAGTAACAAACATAAATAATTAGCTTTAAAAATGCAAACTGATACTGTACTACTTTTACGACCTTAAAACAATTCGAACGATAAATATAAATACAGCGATTAAATCTTTTGAAATGCAACAGTGGAGGATTTATTCAAATAGCTCTATTTGATGCAAAACTTATGATTTACAGAAAATTCGACAAAATGTAAATGAAGAAAAGATATATATCAAAACAAGAAGGAACTATAATTTTGATTCAGATGAAAATGTAGAGTATAAGGAACACTTACCAGTCTTGAAGAGTATGGTTAATGATCTTGAAGGCATTAAGCCAATCGAAATTTCAGAATGAAGTTAGCTTTTAAAATGGTTTTTGACAGATGCTGAAGTGAAGGAGCAAAACTAGCATATAATTTTGTCTTCTTGTAAGAAGGAGATTTTTCTTGGGAAATGGAAGAAAGATGGATCATATCAGTATAATCATTATATTTAAGAGAAACCATAGAAATGCACTGAAAAACGCATCGATAAATTACTTTATGACTAAACAGGTAAAGTGATTATTTACAGTGATCGCAAATCTGGAAGAAATTTCCAAGCAGTGCAGTTATTTAAAACATTTGCCATTAATAGTAATTATATTATAATTATTTTTATTTTTATGTATGCATTTTTATGTATTTAAATGTACTAGTATGGGTTACTAGTACATTTTTGTAACAGTTATTTTCTCTCACTAAGGTTTTATTTTGGCACTAAGAAACAGATCGTGATAAAGAACTTTTTATATATTTGTTAACTTTAGAAAGATACTAATTTAATAATAAATTATTAACTACTAATAAATTTTTCAATAATTTAGTGATAAATAAATATTTATTGTTTTATTTTTCATTAACTACTTCCATTAAGTGACTGGCTTCGATTTTGTATTAAAGAAATATCTACTTTTTAAGGTTTATAAGGTATTTTCTCCCGCTTTCGGTATGCCTTCGTGGCGTAACGATTAGCTCATTCGGCACGTATTCGAGAGGTCTAGGCTCGGCGAGAGTATTGCTCAATTTTCATGTCTCCTGCTTCCAAATAATCTAATACACGGTTTAAAAGGTCACTTTAAGATAGTTTTAAGTAAAACCTTTTTTTTCTTTTTTTCTTTTTTTTCTTTTTTCATAAAATGCCATATTTAGCATAGAGAAAATAAATTCATTCCAGAGCATATTTTGTTTACAGCAGTGCAAAGTGTCAGGATGCTTTGAATTAAAAAAATAAATAATGAAATTAAAAATATTTTAGGACGAAACTACATTTTTTAGAATTCATGTAAGGAATTAAAACATTCGTCGCGTGTGTATCCGTGTGCTGTAGCGGTCAACACATCCAGCAAGTAAACTGAAAAATCTATTGCTGCTCCAGCTGATTTTTCACAATTCTTGATCCTTAATAATACCTGTATCCTAAACAATCATTCACATGGCTTTAAAAAATCAGTTCAAATAAATCATAGGCATTTTACTGACAGTAGTTACATTTTGAATGGAATAAACTTATAATGGTGGTATTTAATATGTAACTGGAAACTATTTATTGAAATAAATAAAAATTGCCTAAGCGCATTAGCTTTAATTATGTATGATATTACTAAAAATTCTCGACAAAGTAAGTAAAATTCATTTTCTTGAAAAATGGAAAAGCTGACAAATCTTACGCATTATTTTCGTGTTAATCACTTTTAATGGAAAAACGCAGGGTAGAAACAAGGGGGAGGGTAATCTTAATGAATAAAAAAAAGTAAAAAAAAAAAAAAAAAAAAAGAAATACAAATGAAAGCTGTGTTGACTACGTAGTCATAGAAACGGTGTGAATATAAAGTTTATTTTATCTTAAAAATTTAGCTTCAATTTGAACTTCTTATTCTTTCTCCGAGAAGAAAACCTTAAAGTTAATGAATATGCAAATGACTCGTCTCTTTAATCAGCAGGAAGTAAAGTAAGGGACTGCGTAAAGTAACTAGCTTCATCGGTTCTAAACCGCGATCACTTTTTATGTTTAGGAAAAACCTACTGTTGCGGTTGGTATTGAGAAGTTAGGTGGAGTATGAAGGCAATCCCGCTTTAAAGGGGAAATAACCATATTTACTTAGAAATTTAAATTGAAACAATGAATTTATTACTATGTGTGGAGATTTTTCAGGCGATCATATCACTGATGGTGGATCTATTTCCTTTCCATTTACATTGCTTGAGTTACTTAAAAACATTTAGGGAATTTTTTTTTACAGAAATCAGTGAAGGTCAGCGATTAAAAGCGGTACGTGACATACGTTTCAACACATGCACGAAGCTAGAATCTAGACGGCTTTAGAATGGGAATAAGAAGAAGAAGAAAAGAAATGATTATATTAGTAAACTGCAATCTAAATTTGTATTCAGAGTCAAGTTTAATACATGAAATCTAACCTGAACTCATTCCAAAAAGTTTTAAGTTAATGCGTTGTCACAATCCATTAGTTTAAGAATTAACCCTCAGAATTCAAAATATAGAATAGAAAATCATATATTTAAAATAACTGCTCAAAAAAGCAATGTCTACGGAAGGAAGGAAAATTTATCAGGTTCAATGTTCCGCCTTACTTTCTTTGGGAACATGCAAAGACCCTGGCTCGGAACAGGGAGCTTACTAAAGCTATGTTCAATAAATGTGGGAAGTAGACAAGATACACAGGAAGGGTATACAAAACCCTTTATTTTTCACTCTTTACAACAATTTCCGTACTTCGGAATACAGAGACCAACTACTTGTGGTCTGAACGTAAGAATATAAAAATATAACTAAACTCTAACTTAAATTTGGAATAATCAACAAGGGCCTACGTGTAAGATTGGCCGGATATTAACAGGAAGCCGTATGTAGTACAGAGAACTGTTAACACTACAATACGTTTAAAATTATCACGAGGATTAAACCTCTGGCCTGGAAGGCAACTAGCAACTGAGAAAAACTTCTAAGGTAAGCGGCCTGCTTCGACTAACTCCTTCCTCTCTCTCGCTTGGCAAAAAGCCACAACTTAAGTACTTGGCGTTCGCCAGACAAATTTTGCATAAATAAGTTAACGCTTTTAATTCTGGCCGGAAGTAGAAAATAAGAAGTGATAGTAAAGATTTAAAATAAAATAAACGTTAGTAAAACATAAGATCCTTACATACTTCCCGCCAGAGTTAATTAGTTTGAAACTGAGGTCTAAAACGACCTTGTTGAAAACTTTTAGCTCTAGAATCTAACGCGAGGCCAATCTTTTACAAACATTTCTCACTAGAAACTAGAAATTTAAAAAAAAAAAATTGTTTTTACAATAGCAGCTCCATGGACACCCAATTTTTCATCTGTACTGCATCTAAACAGGAGCTTTTATTCAAATCTGGTTCCTTCCAGAGATCTGGAAGGAAAACTAGTTTAATGAAATGTTACACAATGAAATGGCAAGTAACATGCATATTTATATTTCTCTTAACATTCTTATTTCATTCATGACTATTTTAATTATCTCTCCCCGTGCTCTCTGACATGTGTTGTAAAAGAACACCAAACACGAATGTGCTTATGTATACGTGTTCAACACTGCCTCCTACAATCAAAGCACTAACGTGTTAAAAATTCAACATAACCAGACCTCGTAACACACCCTATCTTCAACTCTAAACCCTGAGGTACTATTCTGAAAGTGGCTAACTCTGAAGTGTAGCGTCAGAGAGCCTAACTACATTCATTCAACCTTTAACACATATTCACCATAATTTGGTCTTTTTACAGTCACACGAATAAGTTTAAAATTCTTGGCATTACTTTCACTTTTACCATATCACAGTATTTCTTAACGTTTAAAATAACAGTTCACATTGTATATAAGAACATATTAACATGCCGTTAATTTTACGCATTTTAAAACATACATTAGTAGTACATAGTTAACTTCTATTCTTTTCAAAGCAAGTGCCAATTCTTCTACATTGAAATACTACATTTCAAAAAGTCTTTCAGACTAAAACTTCTTTCTTGCCAGAATGTTTTTAAATAAAATTTATACAATAACTTTTACAATATTTAAGTATTTACACATTCCTATTCTACATCAACTTTAGTTTTACGCGCGAGTAATTGAAAAACATAATACCAAAATCGGTAACAACTCATTTCTCGCCTTTTTGGCGATAAAGGTAGACCTCGCATGAGGTAAAACTTCTTGAAATCTGCCACTTGCAGTAAGAATGAAAGATTAACTTAAGTTTGCAAAGTTACATAAAATTTTACTTATCTTTGTGATATTCGGACATTCTTTTCTGAGCCCAGTCCTGGAAGGTAGCGCAGATTCTGGTTTGATTTATCCTCCTTCTTGTGCGGGCTCGCCCTTCAGTTCCTTCCTCTAGAAGCTTTCTTTTTCCTCCAGTTCGGTCACCCTTGAATACCTTCTTTTTCGCCTCTACCCGTGGTCTTGGCCGTTTGATGGCAGCTGGTCTTGGCGGAACCGGGACACTTCTTTCGCGTTCCTGCTTGGACCTCGTTGCTGGCCGTTCAAATTTTCCTTGTAACTTTTCCTCCGCCGCTGGTGGCCCTTCCGCAGTTCGGCGACATTTACTGCGGAGAGTCCTGTCCGATGAGTTGATCTTCCGTTTGGGAGCCGGGTTATAGTTGCCGTTATTTCTCCTGGCTTTCTTTGGATTCGTCGTACTTCTCCCTTCTTCATTCTGGGGGTGTTCGTGAGCTCTCTTTTCTGGACGGTGGAACGGCTTCTTTTTCTTGTTACCTTCAATTTTCCAGCGGGGAAACGTTCTTTTCAATTGCTCCTGCCTCCTAATGGCTTGTCCCTGTGCTTGACGTTGTTCCACCTCTGGAGCTTGTGCCTGCCGTGTCTGCCGTGCCGGATCCTGCAAAAGATCTTTGAAAATTTTCATTTTATTACGATCATAGTAGGGTTTTATTTGATCAATATTTGCGGAGCACGTTTCACCATTTCTGGCTTTTAACACCACTAAGCGTGAGTTATTTTTTCTATGACATATGGTCCTTCAAATCGTGGAAAAAATTTGGCAGTTTTATCTTCTGGTGCTGAAGAAAGTGAATGCTTAATTTTTAACACTTCATCCCTTACTTTATAAGTTACTCCCCGTCGTTTCAAATCATAATAAAGCTTCTGTTTTCTCTGTGCTACTTCAGTATTCTTTTTTGCTTCTTTAATTAATTTTTCTATATCACCCATTTTAAATTCTGGGGCTCTTTGTTGCACATAAAATAATTTATCTAACGGCGTTATAATCTTTCTGCCTAAAAATAACTCAGCAGGAGTTTTGCCCGTTGTATCATGTTTTGCGGTCCTAGGGCGAAAGCAAATTCATTGACATAGTTATCCCAGCTTTTATGAAAATTTTTAACATAACTACGGATAATTTTCACTATATTTCTATTGACCCGTTCCGCTATATTTGATTGCGGCCGATACGGGACCATTTTTAAATGACGTATGCCCAGTTTTAGGCACATGTCTTCAAATACATTACTTACAAATTGAGGACCATTATCCGATATAACTTTTAGGGGCGCCCCGTATTTTAAAATATATTTATTTAAAATAGAATCAGTAACTAATTTCGCGGAGGCTCGTTTTAAGGGAACAATTTCGGTCCACTTACTAAAATGATCAACCATAACAAGGAGATAGCGACTTTTATTTAACTGACTTTTTGGGAAAGGGCCCAATAAATCGATGCCAATTATTTCATTTGGAAATTCGGATTTAATACTATTTAGAAACCCGGCCGGGCGGAAATTAATATAATTAACTGCTTGACGTATTGGGCAGAACTGGACATACGCCCTTGTTAACTTTTGCAGTTCAGGAAAATAGACTGCCTCGCGTACGCGTTATATAGTTTTTCGAATACCAGCATGAGAAGCTAAAGGGCTGTCATGCAACTCCTGCAGGATATTTAATCTAAGACTAGCTGGGATAACAGGTCGAAATTCGTTGTTGGAATTTGTGGTTTTTGTATAAAATAATAGACCATCTATTAGTTCCTAATGGGCCGCCCTATTTCTTATCGCCATAATATCTTGGTGGCTAAAATTTTCAGGATCCTTACCCAGTTCGGTTATTACAGTTTCTCAGGAATTTATTGTACATTCTGTGAGCATTGCCACCTTTACAGTATTACCTTGTTCATCTATTTTAATTCTGGATAGGGCATCTGCTACGATATTTTCCTTTCCAGGGGTATGCTTGATTACCAGATTATATTCTTGTAGCTTGAGTACCCATCTTATTAACCTTGGGGATAAGTTTTTCCCTGAGTACAATCTAGTTACCGCCGCATGATCAGAGTACACTGTTATTGGCGCCTTTCCAAAATAGACTCGGAACTTTTGCACTGCTAACAGAACTGCAAGTGCCTCTCTCTCGGTCGCGGAATAGTTTCTTTGTGTTTGATTTAAAGTTCGGCTAAAAAATGCCACGGGCTGCTGATTTTGCGAAAGTACCGCTCCTACCGCATAATCCGAAGCATCCGCTGAAATTTCTAAATTCTCATCCTTTTCAGGAAATTTCAACACAGGGGCTTGCGTTAATGCTTGCTTTAATTTTTCGAACGCACTATTGGCTTCGGCCGTCCACGAGAATCTTGCCTTTTTCCTTTTTAATTTTAACAATGGTTCAGCAATAGCTGCAAAATCTTTTATAAAGGACCTATAATATGAACAAAGTCCTAGAAAAGAAAAGAGCTTCTTCGCCGTGTTTGGAGTCGGATATATTTGTACAGCAATTATTTTTGATTCGTCTGTCTCGATTCCTTTCTGAGATATTTTGTAACCTAAATATTTTAATTCAGGGGCTGCAAATTTGCACTTTTCGACATTAACTTTTAGACCGACCTCATTTAATAAAGAAAACACCTGTCTTAAATCCTGTACATGTTGGTCGAGATTATCACTAGTAATAATGATATCGTCTAAATAGATAAATGTGGACTTTCCAAGAACAGCCCTTAACACAATGTCCATACATCGCTGAAATATTGCCGGTGCCCCTGAAAGGCCAAACGGCATACGCAGAAATGCATAAGTGCCAGACTTGGTTATAAAAGCAGTCTTTGGCACGTCCTCAGGCCTAACCCCTATTTGAAAATAACCAGTCGTTAAGTCTAAAGTCGTCATATATTTGGTCGATGTTATGTTCCTTAGAATTTCTTCAATAATAGGTAACGGATATACCGGATATTAAGTTATGGAGTTTAATTTACGGTAGTCAATCGCGAATCTCCACCTTTTTGGATGTGTCAATGGATAGTCATTATTTTTCTTACATAAAACCACCGGGCTAGCATAACTACTTGAGATGGGCGTTATGATCTCTTTACGTAGCATATCGGTAATATGCCATTCTATAATTTTTTCCTTATTCTTATCATACCGGTATGCTTTGTGGCGAACTGGCATTGAATCTCCGGTGTCAATACTATGGTTAGTAACCTGAGTAAATCCTGGAATATCACTAAATAACGAAGCAAATTCACTTACCACTTGTCGGATTCTTCGTTGCTCTTCATTAGGCAGGTGGTCAAGGTTTAACATCGGCGGTTCAGCCTTTTCTTCTCGAACTGGTTTCATCGTCAGCTTAAGGGACGCTTCATTAAAATCCAGCGTTGCTTGTGCCTCAGAAAGAAAATCTATTCCTAACATATTATGTGCTTGCAGATTCTTTACTATGAAAAACATAACCTTTACTTGTTCGTCCTTGATACGGATGTATAGTGGTAATTTACCTATGCACTTACATCTTTCTCCTTGCGCAGCTAACACAGTCGTATTATCCGAATTATATATGCGATATTTACGAAAATACTTCCTAAAAAAATCTTCTGCCACACAGGAACACTGCGCGCCTGTATCCAGGAGTGCGGTGGCTGGGATATTATTCACCAACAGTTCAATCTTCGGAAGAGTCAAATTTTTCACCATTACTGTATTTAACTTGTAGGAAGAGGGGTTTTCTTGGCCTTCGGATTTCCGCACCCTCCCGTCAGCAGAAATCCGTTTTAGTTTAAATCCTTTTTTGTTTCCATGCTTTCCTTCTTTTTCCACTGGCCTTGAGACTTTTTTATTGGGTTGCTATTGAACTGTTGACGTTCGCCGGCGGTTTTTGAATGCTCGGGTTTCCTTGCCCACTGATTTGCTTTGCTTCCGTATCCGTGTGTTTGACTTTGCTGTGGTCTTGGCGCACCAAATTGGTTTCGTTGTTGATATTGGCGTCTTCTTTCAATGTCCGCCGTTCTTCTACTTTCAAACTGGATTGCTAGCTCAAATAACTTTTCCAGTGTAGTCGGATTTCTTAATTCAATAAAGTCTTGCACTTGGGGAAGTAACCTCGGCAAAATCACTTGAATTATCTCAGGATCCGGACGGTTTCCATACAAGAGTTTGAAGACGTGAATTTTTCTTAAAATAAAGCTTGAGAGATTTTCGATTCTTTGCTGATATATGCTGAAAAGTTCCGTTTCTAATTTCGCACGATCCCTTACGACAGGGAAGGCTTTTACTAGGGCAGTCTTGAAATTTTCGTAAGTATAGGTGGGACTTCCTGCTTCACCCAAGAGACTTCTGCCTATACATTTGAACCAGTTAAGCGCTTGGCCCCTAAAAGCGCTGGTAGCTAAGGTAACTTTTTGAAACTCGTGCACGGGGTAGAGCATGAAGTGGTCATCCAATTTTTCCAAAAAACTGGTTACCGTTGAGTTTCCATTAAATGTTGGTTCTGGTTTCATCGAAGCGCGCATGGTCTGGACGATGTAACCAAATCCTTCCAGGGCGGCAGCTGGCATTTCTGGATTCTGAGCCGCTTCTGCAGGCAGCACAGGTTCTTCTTGAAACTCGGCCATGGTTATTCTTCTTCGTTGGGCGCCACTATCAGGGTCAATGTTCCGCCTTACTTTCTTTGGGAACATGCAAAGACCCTGACTCGGAACAGGGAGCTTACTAAAGCTATGTTCAATAAATGTGGGAAGTAGACAAGATACACAGGAAGGGTATACAAAACCCTTTATTTTTCACTCTTTACAATAATTTCCGTACTTCGGAATACAGAGACCAACTACTTGTGGTCTGAACGTAAGAATATAAAAATATAACTAAACTCTAACTTAAATTTGGAATAATCAACAAATTGCCTACGTGTAAGATTGGCCGGATATTAACAGGAAGCCGTATGTAGTACAGAGAACTGTTAACACTACAATACGTTTAAAATTATCACGAGGATTAAACCTCTGGCCTGGAAGGCAACTAGCAACTGAGTAAAACTTCTAAGGTAAGCGGCCTGCTTCGACTAACTCCTTCCTCTCTCTCGCTTGGCAAAAAGCCACAACTTAAGTACTTGGCGTTCGCCAGACAAATTTTGCATAAATAAGTTAACGCTTTTAATTCTGGCCGGAAGTAGAAAATAAGAAGCGATACTAAAGATTTAAAATAAAATAAACGTTAGTAAAACTTAAGATCCTTACAAACTTGCTGTGATAATATAGAAAATTCTGGATTTACCGGGGACGGATTAACCTGCCCCTGTCTGTTTTTTTATAAAAAAAAGTTTGGAAAAATGGAAACGGCGATGGAAAATGAAAACAGCGATGGAAAAATGGAACAGCGATGATATGGAAAATTTACAACATATTCCATCGTTTGTATCGTTCACTTTTTCTACTATTGCACATAAATGTAGCATATAAAAATACTGTGTAAACTACATAAAATTATAATCATTATATAAAACTCTGCAAATACTTATGCACATCGTAAATTTTAATTTGGATGTCTTTGCTCAAGCGTATGATTTGGCAAGTAATTAGATTTCATTGCACCCACTTTATTTGAAATGCTGCGTGCTATAGAGAAGAATCACGCCATTTATGCATACATACGTGATATCACTAGCGTTGAACTTTCGGAGGTACGATAGAATCAACTCCAAAACAAAACTGGAGCTTTTTTGATTGGGGAGAATTAAGCATATAGGCTTCCGAGTATGAAAAAGCTATTTTATTTACAATTTTCTGTGGCTCAGAGACAAACTGCTGCTCATAAAAAATATTAACAGCCAAGATCGAGTATTTTAATGCGATATAAATACAAGAGCTCATTAAAGATGGATGAAATTTATAGCAACAGCGAGGGGAAAAAAACATCGTTAGAAAGCTAGTCATTAAAAGGGGACTCGTACACCTTAAACCCCTCTTGACCTTCGAATATGTGACTATTGCAAGAATTGGGATATTTTATTTATTTTAAAAGCAATGACTTCCAACTTTTTACAGCTGACTTCAAGATATAGCTGCTTTGGAAACTAGTAACCAGAAAGTTTGTGTTGCCACAAATAGTTTTGTAATTTAATCCTCTTTGTGACAAAATATTTCGCCATATTTCCACCTTGCGCGCATGATATTTTAAAAATGGCTAATGGTACATACTTGAAATTGGATGGAATTTTTTATATGGGCACTATTTTCTAACTGAAACAACAATCTGATGAATATTTTAATTTTGAAAAAAATTATGGACGAAAACATTACAAATTTTTTTAATAAAATACATTTTATAAACTCATTTCAAAATAAAATAAAAATTTTTAGAATTTTAGGTTCACAGTAGTTTCCAGATGTTATAAAAGCTATATATTAAATATGGAATTAAATTATGAAACAGAATGTTTTAAACTGTGCGCGCAAGTTGGAAACATGACGAAGAATGTTGTCACAAAGCGGATTAAATTATGAAAATATTTGAGGCAACACAAACTTTTGGATTACTATTTCAAAAAGCAGCTATATTATGTAGTCATCTATAAAATGTTGGTAGTAATTGCTTTTATATTAAATAAGTTATCCGAATTCTTGCAACAGTCACGTATTCGAACATCTTATGGATTTTAAGGTGTATGAGTCCCCTTAATACTCTAATAACTCAGCCTTTAAATACCTTCAGATGTCCGAAGACTCATAACCGCTTGACGTGTTGTTGCAGAGTAAGCTTTACTTGCTTGATACTGTGAAAATAGCTTTTCATAAAACTTAAAAACTTTTCATGAATTCAACTCGAAAAAACCTTTCATGAATAAAGTCGACAGTCATTAGATCGGGAGATCCGGAGTGCCAGAATCACACTTCTCATTTTACTGAGAGAGACTGAATTTTTTTGGAGGGTGCATGTAGCTCACTAATGTTATGCCCCCCCGGTTCTCCTATCTCATGCCTGTCGACTTCTTTTTTTGGGACCTACTGAAGGACCTGCACAAAAATATATATTCTATGCAGTCAAGCAATTCAAAGAACGAGATACGCCATACAATTCACGCTACCACTTTGAAAAGAGCAACCTAGGACTTAAGAAAAAGTTTTCAAGTGTACTTAGACATGAAAGGAAATTATTTTAATCGTCAGCTATGAGCAGGTTCTATGCTCTCAGCAGGGAATTATTTTAGTCCCAGCTATGAGCAGGTTTACATCGTGGAAGGTACGATATTTTAGAAATTTACAGCATATCGAAAGACTTCGAGTTTCGAAGACATTTCGTAAACACTCAATGTTCACTGTAAGATCAATAATACTGTCAAGTACCTTTTGTAACAATCCTAATATACTCGTAAGCAACAAATTTTACGAATTCGTATGTAAATATTTAAGTTACTATCTCAATAACAATTTTTTATATACAGGACTGGATGGATTTTTAGAATTAAGGCAGAGCATAAAATAAGAGCTAAGTAGAAGAAGGCCTCTGTGGTGGAGTTTCTAAAAGAAACTAAGTCGTAGTCTTGTTATACGTGTGAAAGATCACAGAGGCTCCCATACTGTCAACCAATTCATGGGATTGGAACCTAGGTCGAACTACCAGTGATCAACGATCTTATTGTTCGGCCACTGGTGTACGTCTATAGATAATTTGGGATATCTAGCAAGAAAACGCAAAAAGAAAATTTAACGCAAATATTTTATCGCCCCCCCCCAAAAAAAAAAAACTAACCTTCGAATACTACCTTAATTATATATATTATTTTATTACTTGAAGCCATTCATTGCTGTGTAATATAAATATTAATAATTAATATGTTACTTTCAAGCATTACAATTTGTTCAGAGTAAAAATTACTAATAATCCTTTAATCAGCTATCTTTCTTTTACCATTAATCCGCCGGATACTTTTTAGCGCAAGAAAATTAACTCGGATGGTTACACCTAAACACTCATTGCATCTTATTGTCTAGAGGTCAGCCAAGCGTTTAAAGTTTCGCGTTTCACTTCACATTATTATTAATATGACAATAATCGTTAATAATGATCCTTACCTTCAAAACGTAATTAAGGTTAGGCTTGGAAATTGCTCAGTCGTTAAATAAACATGACGGTATTGTTTTACTTTAAGTGCCAATACTTAATAATTCTCATCTGCAGGAGAAAAAGATTTGCAAGTAATTAGTTTATTATTTTTGATAGTAATTTGCAAGTAATTAGTTTATTATTTTTGATACTGAACGGACATTTTCTGCAAAAACACATTTATCTATACAACAGCGTTCGTTATTGACATTCATAATATGCAACTTAAAATAATTCTTTTTCTTTTATTTTTTGCGACAGAATTGCAGAAGATGAGATTTGAGAACAATTAAACCTCAATATAATCTGATTATCTCGGATTTCGCTTATCTTGGAACTTTATCAACTTTTAGCATTAATTATCAGGAAAACTTTGGTTGTATATTTTATTTCGACTAATTATAATTTTCACGTTTATTTCAAATCATTTTAACAGAATTGAGCAAGTAGAGCTTTCAAAATGGGAGTCAGTTAATAAGGTATTTCTCCCGGCTCCTTAACATGCCTTCCTGCCTTGAGCACACTCGGCGCATATTAGAGATGTCCGACGTACGAGTCCCGGCAAGGGCATTGCATATTTTTCACTTCTTCCAGCTTCAAATTAACCTAATGTCTCTTTAAATTTACTCGATACTAGGACAAGTAGCAGTTTTTATTTTAAAGGGGAAATTGGAAAAGCAGTCGCGAAATATATAATGAACGTTTACCTAGTCCAGCGGTCTCAGACTGGCGGAACATATGCAGCTCCCGAAGCAATTTTGTGCGACTTGGTATTACATCTCAACAATGTATTTGTTGCTCGTTGTTGAGATTTCAAGATTTTAATTGTTTGAAATTCCAGTTTACATTATTTTTATTAGAAACGAACATGAATAACGAAAGCCCCAGAAAAACCTATAAATGGAAATAATTGCTTTACAGTGTGGTATAAATCTTACAAAAAGGTTTGAAGATATAGAATATTAACTTTTATTCGTACTTGTCAAAAAAAAAAAAAAAAAAACTCCGTATATTTAATTAATAATTTTTGACCAATTTTTCTATATACTAATTAGAAAAATATTTCACATTAAGTATTAAAATTTGAGCGGGGGACTTAAAAGCGATCAATGATGAATAGCTAACATGTAAATAACACCGATTAGAATGTAAACAAAACCAACCAGAAGTCCGCTTATGGCAGAGGCCACGACGAGTCGTGACGTCAAACCGTGATATTTCATGGCTTCATTTTCATTGCACGGCATATGGAGAAGGCTTACTCCGTTTTTTCTAATTTCCTTGATATTTAGTCATAACAATAATTATAACGCGCTTTGAGCAATTAAAGGTCCGATATTCATGCATACAAAGTGTAAAGAAAATGAAAGGCTTTTATACTTGTGTATTATGGTTAGCATTATTATTATTATTATTGTCTCCAACGGAAAAATTCTTTTTCTTTCCCCCTTCCCCAATCAAAGAAATAGTTATTCAGATGTTAAAAAAGATAACAAGTGTTAAAATATCACATATACCTTCTATAAAGTTTTGGGAAATTTCCCAAATGTTGTATATCCTTATATTTTAGAAAAAAAAAAAAAAAAAAAAAGAATCAGAATAAATCGGTTCAAAGTCTAAGAGTAAGATCGAACACAAACACAAAATAAGATTTAGAGGAAATTATCTCAGGAACTTCATTTATTGTATTTGCAAACTTTACTTTGTATGAAATGGCAACGAACGCTATCTTTAACGTCGGCAACAGCAATAATAAACGTTTCTACAAATTGTTGCGCTAAATTCTTCAGTTGTCCCAAGTCACTGAATTGTTCCAATCGCGTATTTAAATCCCATTAGATGAAGAGAAAACATTAGAATTAGATATTTATTGCTTACTGTAAATGGACGTTCCAAATGAGCTTAATTCGAAAAGGATAAAATTAAGCTTAATTTATGTTCTAAAAGCTCAAAACTACCTTAAAGGAAACCCATATACATAGACTTTTACGATTACGGCAGTCATTTCCGAAAATGCCTCAATACATAACATTAACGGAAACATTCGAAAAGCGCATTATCAATAAAATAAACTAAGAATTAAATTTTTATCTTTAAAATGCTATACCTGTAGTCATATGTAATGAGCGTATGATAATTGTGTAATTAACACTTCTTAATGTGAATGCATGAATGATGTGCGAAGTCGAGATGGTTGATGACAAGTAATCACAGTCTGTTTATAATAATGTGCAACTGAACCAGCCACACTCAAACCCTGGCCGACTATTTCTTTCTCTTCTTTAAGCGTTTTTTTCACCAAACAGGTGAAACACTAAATACATCTTTCAAAAGAGCAACATTATATCCCACTGGTTTCGGCTAGAGGAAAACTGCCTTTGGGAAGCAGTGAACATTTTCCTCGCATAGCCCCTTCAGGTGTCCTGATACTAGGCCCACTATAAATTTCGACAACATATTGTGGGCAGCTAGCTATTCATTATTGATAGTTGTCATTTTTATCTATATAATTTGCATTCCACCAAATATTTGACGATTCTTGGAAAGCGATATTTCAGTTTCTGTGTTGGCACCTCATTGCATTTTAATGTGAACGTTTGGCTGTCATAGAGGGAACTAACATTTCTATGAAGATATACACAGTAACACCTACAGAAATGTCATTCCAGTTTGTACTGAGTTTGATTCCAGAGGGATAAAATTGTTGGTTGACGTAAGAGAATGGGGGGGGGGGAGGAAGCGCTCTTCAATGACTCCTTGAGAAAAGCAAGTTCTCTAGGACTTTTCTGTTATAAGTTAAAGTTATCATCTTTTTTTCCTCTTAATATTTGAAAGATTTTGTTTATTTTGCGAAGAAAACCTCTTCTGAGAAAATAGAAGAGTGTTACTAATTCACGAGGTTAAGATCTTCAGTTTACTTTTCACATTATAAAGTACATTGATTTTAGTTTATAAAAAGGAACTAATTAATAATATATGCGAGTTTTAGTAATATCTTTAACAATTAACATTGAAAAGATTAAACATGACGTTTTAACGACACTTATGTACTTCCTCTGTAGAGTTCCCTCAAACTCGACTTTACCAGTGGCAGAGCCGTAAGATCATTGAACACTGATAGTTCGAGTCCTGGGAAGATAACCCTCGGTTAGGTTAGGTTAGGTTGTTTAATAACGGCAAAGCCTCGAGGGCTATCTGCCTAAGGGGAGGGATGCCTTCGTGGAGGACTTTCTAAGGGAAACTGGGTCGTATACACGTTACACATGGGGAAAACCACGAAAACACCCATGCAGCCATCCCGTTCGCGGAATTCGAACCTCGGACAAAACTACCAGTGTTCAGCGACTTTACCGCTCGGCCGCTGGTGGACCCAGATAACCCTCGAATGCCTTATCATAGAACTATTCTACGTACACATTACTGTCTATACTCAGAGGCCGGTAAATTTACCATTCTCATGCATACGTCAAAATTGATATCTGAAGCAATATAAAAAATACAATTACCCATTAGTGTTAATTCCATCCAACCCTTCTTTTGATATATCAGTTTAAAATGGCTCGGTTTTATAATCATCTGCCATCTTAAAAAACACCGTTTTTAAGCATAACAAAATCTTTTTCGCTCAAACAGTCATAAGCTTTCTAGCAGTCCGAAATAATTTGGGTTTCCGGTTCGATACAATCCTTAGTTAAAGCCAGAAGAGTATCGGATGTTCTTTATTCCACAGCAACCAGAAAACAAAACCAGCTGCCAGTCGCCCTTTAACCAGTCCACCCCTATTATACTTTATTTTCCGAATTTTAGACTCGTCAATCTCCACAATTTTCTCTGGTCTCCCGATTTTCTCCGTTTTAGTTTCTTCAAAATTCAAAATTCACTAAAACGTCGATTTCATTACTGCGCCAATCGGCTGCCTCTGAAAAAATGCCGAGATGGTTTTGAATTCTATCGTACGAAGAACCCATGAATATTTTAATGATTAATTTAATGATTAATAATTTTAATGATTTAATACCAGAGTTAAAATGAAGCAATTAGCGGTCATTTCTTCCACCGCGAACACAATACCATATGCGACTGTCCTTAGAATCGGTCCTTTTAACAAACTTCATCTAAGATCCACATCTCTCGCACTTCATTGACGAAGGAATTAGCAAAAGTTTTCCTACAAAAATTTAAAATAAATTTCTTCTAACCCTTGCAACAATTTATAACTGAACTTCTGCTTTAGAAAGCCAGATTGGCCAAAAGGTCTTAAAGAAGAGTTATTAGTTCTGATACCAATAATTTTTGGTACTTTCCAATAACGACATTCATGGTTATAATTGAAGAAGCCATTAATATCCAGATATCGAGTAAAATACAGAACAGAACAAACGGTAAAACCTGCGTAAAATTTCTAAAATAGCGGTATAATGCACAGATATCCTGTAACCAATCTATGAGCCAATGAATTAAGCACCTAAAAGCAATTACAAGCAGATGACGTCATACGACACGGCGCTCTATTGCTAATACTGATTACATCATCTACAGCATTAAAACTATTAAAATAATCATAAATAATAAAATCAGTTTTTCAAATAAAAATGCAAAATTAAATCATGTTTTAAGATTTAACAGTCATAAATAATATTTAAAACACAAGATTTATATATATTATAAGGCAAAATTTATAGATTATATAAAATTACTAAATTTATATATAAATTCATAAACGCATTATTTAAAAAAATGACGTCATTGATTACATCATTCACAACATAAAATTATTTAAAATATCATAAATAATAAAATAAATATTTCAAATAAAAACGCAAAATTAATTCGGTTTTTAATATTTAGCAGCCATAAAAAATATTTAAAACACATATTAAAACGCATTATTTTAAAAACAAAATGACGTGAAACGCCATAGCTCTCAAACTATGGGTTACAATAAATCATTGGTAGAGCAATTGGTTACCGTATAAATCGTATCGTACTACAGCTAAACGTAATTTTTCCCCTCCAAAAAGCCGTGCGCCTCTCTACCAAAGTAGCGTCAGAAGTTTTATTGTTGTTTATTTTGTATATTAGATGAATGAATAAATACTCATCATTATAAGTAGATATAAAAGAAAATTCGATTTTGACTATACTTCATTTGCATGTCATATACAATGCACGACATTGAAAATGCAACACCAAGAAGGAGTGGCCCGAAAATTATGCCAATTTCAGGGTCACGAGTTACGCGAATGATACGGAATGTTCAATTTTCGTGATCTTATTTCTGCTAATGAAATCATCGTAGAAAATTTGTTCTTATCTCAGATGGCAATGGCCACCATCAAAAAAATTATTAGGCTTAGCGGCACTTAAACACCTTTAAAATTGTTGATAATTCTAAAAATATTTTATACAGATTTATTAAAGGCATGAAAACCTTAACCGGAAGATAAGAACAACATAATTCAATCATTTTTAAAGCAAAAAACGTACAATTTACAAACATATAAGAGTAAAGTAACTGAGATTACTGAGCCGGGTAACAGAGTGGATTATACGTTTTGTGCGGCCGATTGCAACCAAAATACGAGGTGCCCATCTACATGTTATAGCAGTCCTATATACAAAATTTCAACGTTCTAAGGTTACTCATTTTTGAGTTATGCAAGATATGTACGTACGTATGCACGCACATACGTACGTACAGGTGCCACGAAAAATTCTCTTCAGAATTCATTTTAAAGCAGTTTAGTGATTTTTTTGGAGGAAAAGAGTCTTTTATTCTGTCCTTACGTACAGATGTCACACAAAAACATTGCTAAATTGCATTCGATAGCAGTCAAAATGACTATTTCGTTGAGATATGCTGCCTGAAACGTTTCGAGATTACAATACTTCCTTTTTACTTCGTACAAGGAAGTAAAAATGACGTCAATACCCCACATATTAGACATAAAACAGCGTACGACCATTATCACAAAACAATTACGTCTACATCAACGCTTTCAATGGGGATTAATCCCTCACATACAAAATACACTGTACCTTACAGTAGTTGAGAAAATAGCATCCTACAGCGCAGCGATATGGGCCTACACCATGCAAGGCAGAAAGATAAGGCCCCTATCTACAGTATAAAGACCTTACTAAATATTACTAAAGCTTATCGCACGACATTATCAGCCGCAATAAACGTGCTAGCAGGATTGCTTCCTCTACACATACGTATCGAAGAAGAAGCCGCCAACTGCTCGTCAAGCAACTGAAATGGCCAGTAACCTTTGACTAGGAGCTCTTTCTACCAGAGGATTTCGAACCACAGGCCACAAACCTGCAAATTTATCCCCGCACGAAGGGCAGAGGTGTCCGAATCAAGGGTATCACTACGGCTATTCGAAAAACCGTCAGATATCACAGTGTATACTGACGGCTCTAAAAAAAGACAAAAAAGTTTTGACAAAAAAGTTAGCAGTGCCTTCGTTGCCTTGTGTCCACCAATAATAATACAAAAATGGCAAGGCGCCCTTAGGGAGTTTAATAGTGTTTTCCAAGGTGAAGCTATAGCCATGGAACAGGCCATACAATATCTACAACAAAAACAAATTAGGAAAGCAACCATTAAGACAGACAGTCTATCCGTTTTATACGCCATTAATAATCTGGAACATTCTTCACCCACCATAGCATCCATACAACAAAGATTGCGAGAGAACACTGGGCAGTCCTACATGCTGGAATGGACTAAGGCACATGTAGGAGGTTACAGAAATGAGATGGCAGATAGGCTAGCTAATGTATCAGTAGGCTTTACGTGGAACCTTTGCTCCAGTGAATATCTCCTGGCCCATTTCTCACCTCAAAAGATCCTTGAGACTCCATGCTACGGCTAAATGGCAGGAAGAATGGGACCAAGGAAAGACAGGATGCAGAACTTACTATCATCTAACATATGTTGATCCGGGAAGGACTATAAGGAATCCACAGCTCATACGCTACATTACGGGGTATGGTCACTTCCCATACCGTTACAAAATTCGGCATCAGTGAAACAGATATATACAGTTGCGAAGAAGTGGGAACTCCGGAACACTATGTCACAACATGTCCACTAACAACTAGACTACATATACCTATCCCGCAGACCAATCGCCAAGCGTTCTGTAAATTTCTTATATAAAGCAACGACATCTCATGTACAAACTAACAAAAGTTTACAGAGATACACAGTTTAACAGAGATAAACTCTCTGCACTTGGCATAGATCTGTGTTAAACTGCCTAAAGGTGTGGCAGTATAGTGTATAGTGTATATACTATATCAGTATAATGTAGTATATAGCAACATAGTGTATAATGTAATAGTATAGTGTATATAATGTATAATGTATGCAAAATTTACATATGATAAGTTCTGCTGTAAGACATACGAACCAATGTAACACGATATTGCCCTTGGCTCACATGTAAACCTTAATATAATTTCCTATAATCAAATTAATGTAATATAATATGCATATTTAAATGCATATGTCTCTGTATATGTAAGATTATGTACTGTGTACCTTATTTGTAATACGCCATCATATGTAATATGTACCTCAATTGTAAAGTGCTGTATGAACCAAATTATTATTGTATGGCAATTCACTATCTGCCAAGGCCACTTGTATGGCACTGTATTTCAAATCGGCGACTGGTGTCAGGGGTTCATGTGGCCCCTCATCCTTCTTCATACCATCTTAGGATGCTCTAGACAAGGGGGACGCGGCGCTATACCAATTAACCGCTATGGTAGAAGGGTGGTGCTCGCGTCCTCCGTCACTTGTCACTTGTTATACTCAGCCGACGCTGTTCTCGCTCTGTATTATGCATATCATTCCAGATAAAGATCACTTACTGTTCGTTGTTCCCTCTCTCCGTTTGCCGAGCTTCATCACTTTCTGGCCACTACTTCTTATTGTTGCATTTTAAATGTCGGGTAGTGTATATGCACGGGTCGTCATGTCGGGTAGTGTATATATATGAATAAATAAATTTCATTAAAATAAAATCTCCCTTAACAGAAACGTTTAAAAATCAACAGTGAAGCAACTATTGTCTGCGAAATCTTTTGACAGGAGATAATTCGGAATTATCTTCGTCATAGAAAGAATATTCGTCAATGAGAGATTCCGAGGAAATCAATTAAAATTTGCTTTCCTCAGAATCACCAAAGTTGCAATGAAATTTGGAATTACGTAAAGGGCTTCACATCAGGCTTTGATGTAGATTTTAAATTTCGGAATGCGTATAGACGTACTTCAGGGGGTAGTCCTTTCTTTGCGAATAGTTCTACCAGTAGCCGAATGATTAAAACCGCTAAGCACTGATAGTTCGATCCAGGTTCGAACCCAGACTGCATCGCTGATTTCCGTTATTTAAACCAATTTCCCTTACAAAATTCCTCCACAAAGACGTTGTCCATAACGTAGATATCTTTTGTGTAATTTTTCATATTCAAATAACCCAATTTTCCCCCAATTCCAAGAATTTGCAATAAGCTAAATGAAATCGACACTGCATGCATAGCCACTTCTACTGCCGCAAAGGAACGAAGATATTTAACTAAATTGTGATTTGAAGTTTAAATTACATAGGATTATGTGCTCGAAGATGAATCGCCTATGCAGCGCAATCTAGAGTACCATAGAAAGCGTCTGCAGTAGTATTATACCCACCGAAACTAGACTATACAGCAATAAGTTATTGTTTTGTTCTTCGATGAGAATCTAATGAATTTGCTACCAAATTCCAGAAATTGATTCTGAAGTGAAAACAGTAAGGCATATCGGCAGAAAATGCGCAATAAATGTATCGTTATGGTGATATCATAACGATTTTTATTTTATCATTTATACATATCGTGATTTTGTAAGGCGCTATCATGACTGATGTATATACTGAGCTGCAGGAGCTGCACAATGGAAATTGAGCAACAGCTCTTGTAACCATATTGCTAAAAGTCATGTTCGCTTGTTCTTCAGCCACATTTGCAAAAGCGCTTCTTTTAATGGATAATAATGCCATACTTTATCGAATCACAACAGTACATAACTTTTGAATACTGAAGTTCATCAAATCAACTAACTTGTATAGTTCTCAAACTTTTCTATTGAGTACTTGTGAGTCATTACAAAGAGAAGAAGTATAACTAGCAGTTCTTTGCTGGAAAACAAGCAAGGCTAATTAATGCAAGAGGGTGAAACATTATGATTCAGGAACTACTATATCACTCGGTCGGCACGGAACTGAGATTGCTATATTACGATTCAAGACGTGAACATCCGATACTTAAATAAAATTGCCTAGAATTAAATAGCTTGGTATATTTGTCTCCACTTTTATCTATAAACACAAAATTGCCACTCTTGCTGAAGTTTAGGACATGCATGTATATGTGATATAACAAGATCTATAAATTATGTGTTCGTTACGGTTTACATTTTAAAAATATAATCATGCATTTGAATTACATTAATATTAATATTTACTAAGCACTTCATCCATGAGATGATCATTTAATCGTTTAAAGGTTATAACAGTAATACCAACAAAATCTAGCCATTTTTCTTCAAGTTATAGATGCACTTCATGGAATTCAAATGATAAAAAAAAGTTTAAAATGGAAAATTTTTAAAAGATTTTCTTTAACATTTTTCAGAATGTATTTAAAATTAATATCATTGCAGAAAATGAAGAGTACAAGAGTGTACGTTTCCAGTTCTGACGAAATTGGTCTGAATCATGCATTATATGAAATAATGTATTGATTTTAAAGCAGGAAATTATATGGCGTTATTAATTATATGGCAAGAAAAATGATTAGTTATACATGTATAGATTATCTAAAAACTAAATGAAAAGCTTAATGAAAAGCTTTTATTCATATTATATTTAAGGACAAAAAAAATGTTAACAGTATATTAAGTTATTCCGAGGGAGAGGGGAGGGGGAGGGATTCTCAGCAGAAGAACCCAAAAATGCGTGAAGCAAAAGAATGCCAGAAATGAGACTTTTGAGAGATTTTTCCCACCGGTAAACAATAGTCGAACTTACTAAATTTCCTATTACACGAGAACTGATATTCAAACACTAAAATTCTTCTGTTGCAAACCAATTACTTTTAAGCCACGAAATATCAAAACTTTTCTTCATACGCAAATTGCCTTAAAGGAAAGACTTTGTTTTTTGCTGTAGTCTTGTTTTCTGCTGTAGGATTTCCTGAAAGTGACCCAGTGAATCATCGTTAAGATTTATCTAGCTCTTTTTCTATTCGATATAAGAATGCTCCATAATGTGACAACGATATACATCGCTTCTTCCTTTTATAAACGTATAATTAGAGATAAAATATTCATCTAAATATTAAATATAAACAAATTTTTAGTAGAACTCCAAATACTCAGATTCCAGATAACCAAAATTCTAATTACTCAGATTCAACGTTTTCGATAACTTAAATAGTGTAAAAAGTTAATACGGTGCAGTACATAACATTTTATTCAGTCATTAAATTTATTTAAAGGAAAACGTATCAGGGTGTACTGGTTTAAAATGTTCGGAAAATATGTACCTCATAAACATTAATGGAAAAGCAATTAAGTATTACATATATATTTATTACATGTATGTCCACTTCGCTTAGTTTACTTCATCAATTATTACTTAAATATATAGAATGTCGTATTCTTGGGAAGCATAAACTAATGAGTTCTAAAAGACTGTATGAGAAATTATCTTTATAATTCTAGTACAACAGAAAAGTCAGAAGAAGGGTGTAAAGAATCTTTTATTCAAGCAAATATAGTTGCACAGATAGCCCCACTTTAACTTACATAAAGCCAACATTTCTGGCTTAACTCAAACAGGTAACTTAAAATGTATTAAATTTAGCCTAACGGCGCATAAGATAATTTAACGCGCAAGAAGGCTCTGACTCGTAGAGCCCGGCGGAAACAAGGCTAGAAGTACTCAGCGATACAGAATCAAATCGTTAGTAATTCAAAATAGCAACGTGGCCTTCAAACAGGCATAACACGCTCTCTCTAAAATTATCTTCATAAACCTTCCCTTAAATAGCCCTTCTTTCTACCTCAATTTGAATACATTCGTGTTAGCTGATTAGCATTCTAGCACGAAAGCAAGGATGAAAACGTGACTTAAAGGAAAGTTGCTTTAACTGAAAATTAACTTTTAGTCAACTAAATAAATCTCCACAACTACAATAAATGTTTGTTTTGTAAATTTAGTCTAAAGAAATAAGGTAACAAATTGACAGTTCGTCTTCATGGAAAGAATATTTTGTCTTACGATAAACAGCTTAAATGCTGCATTATAACTTTATAAGGTATTTCTCCCGCCTTCCTAGCGTGCTTTCGTGGTGTAGTGGTTCTGCACAGTGGGCCGGTATTTCAGAGGTCCGTGGTTCGATTCCCGGCGAAGGCGGTTGCTAATTTTTCATCTTTCCTGCTTCCAAATAACCTAATGTCTCTACAGTGGCGCCCGAATTAAAAGGGTGTTGGATGAGGATTCTTCACACCCAGAATTTAGCGATTGGGTCGCCTAAAAACCCCAGTGGCCCTTTAAAAGGGGGAGTATATAAGGTATTTCTCCCGCCTTCCTAGCGTGCCTTCGTGGTGTAGTGGTTCTGCATGCTGGGCCGGTATCCAGAGGTCCGTGGTTCGATTCCCGGCGAAGACGGTTGCTAATTTTTCTTCTCTCCGGCCTCCAGAAAGATCTTAATGTCTCTACAACTTAGAAAAATTATATTTTATACTGACGTACATGCGATTTGGTACGAATTACCTCTGCATGAATCATGAATCTTGAATTTAGCGTCGTTGGTTTGAAATAAACTGTTCTTAAAGTGTTGCCACTAGGCAAAGTACAAAATGTTTAATTTATCCCATTTTAATCATTTTTAATCAACCAACGAATTCGGAGATTAAAAAGCAATAAATGGACTTCTCCACAAATGTGACTATTATTTTTAAGAATTTATCTGATGTTATTCAAAATACGTTTTGATATAGCAAATCGATAATTTTTATGAATATTTGCAGTATTATTACAATTCGTGAAGGATGTTCTTAATATTCTTCAGAATCATTCAATTTATTTCACTATGTAACGGTTTTAGAAATTAAATGCAACTAAAGAAAAAATAAGTTTCGCTCACTTGCATTTCAAGAAATATGTATTTGGCCTTTTTTCTTTTAATATATTAAAAAAACCTATCCAGAATTATGGGAAATTTTGGAACATCTTTCCAATTCATCTGATTATTTGGAGTTTTATATCTGGAATGCATATTAACACTTACCTGCGAAAATTCTGAATTTTTCGTCTGAGCATCCGAGCTGCATGCCTCAACTCCACTCGCACAACTTTCGTATTCTTCTGGTTGAGCACCAGATCTTGAGGTAAACATATTTAATCACTATGATATTTAATCACTATCTAGAATTTACAGAAACCCAAAGTTTGTGAGCGAAACGGGACGCACCCCTTTGTCAAAACAATGGCTTATGTCCATGGATGCGCCCGCTGTCAAAACTTTTCATATTCGTTGTGTACAGTTTGGAACTTTTATATCCACGCTGTTCTTCCAGCCTCTCGGAAATGCAAAAGAGAGAGTTCAATGATAAAGAGCGATAGATAATATAGGTATTTCGTTGTCTGCACTTCAATAGTCAGTGATAAAAATCTGAGGTGCGTTACTAACACAACCCAATAGCACAGAATTATAGTTTCGCACTTCGTTCAAACTAGGATAAAATCTACTTAATTTAAAAACGTCAAAGAACTGTTTCTGTAAAAGTGCTTTTATTATCACATAAATTGTTGAAATATGATGACTCCTCATACTTTATTATTGCTTTCAATGACTAAAGTTTCCACTGCCCAGTTTTTGATCGTTGCGTTGTATTCCATCACTGCAGTTCATTTTCACTTTCTCAGAATTTATTAAATAAATTCCCTCACATTTCACATTTTTCTGCACAAATACTTTTCACCGATAAACCAATCTGAAAGGAAAAAAAGTTTATTATTTTATTGTGGTTTGTAATAATAAATTATCACGAAACGTAAGAGAAATAAAATATAGAACATCTTTATCAAAGAATAACACTGTGATGTTCATTTTATTTTCATTACTCGCCATTATATATTTAAAACTTTTACATATTATTTTGTCCCTCATACATTCTTTTAAAGAAAATCTTTAGTTAAAGAATGCGCAAAAGAAGATTCATTTAACGTTGCAATGTTATTACAGACATTAAAGTTCAACGCAGAATGTGCAAATAACTCAAATGTGAAACCTTCTTTTTCATAACTTAGTTATTATCAAACATAACATCCTAAAAAAGTACTTACACTAAAACACAAATCACCTGAAGTATTATAGAAGTGTTGTCCAATATAACTGTTATATTAGCCATTTATATACATTCCAATATTTCTAACGTTTACCTAAAATAGGAAATAAAAACGAAATGTTTTATCTCTACATTTTATCACTTTGTTACGCACACATGTATTATAATTGCAAAAATAACTGCAATAAATAAAGGATAATTGCAACTTCTACTCAGAAACTTCTATGATGCTCTGAAAAATACATATTGCAAACGGCAGCGGAGTATTTTTAAATCAATATAAATATTACTATTTTTCAATTTAAGTAAATACGATTTTTAAGGCAAACAGTTATTTTCAGTCCGCATAAAGAAAGAAGGTTCCCGTTTAGAGTTCATGAAACTAAACTAGAACGATATTTATGAAAATAAAAACCATTGCTTAAGTATCTTGACCGGCCAAATGTTTATCCTTTGTGAGAAATGGACAATCGTACCCTTTACGGTATAACATACACATTTAAAAAGTTAAGCAAAATTTATGCCGAAAACTTTAAGTTTCAAGAGTAATCTCATTATGAGATGATTGATTGATTAGGTTGCGTCTTTTATCTCAAAAACTGCCAAACTTACTCACCGTGATTTCGCACAAATCGGCTTCGTCGCATTTTTTTGTTGCGCAAGTTAATGAATTACGTGCAATGACTTATAACTAGCAGTTTACGTAATTAGTTTCTCTGATACATTTTCGTTTCATTCCAGATACTCTTCTAGGAACTCCAGGCTTTGAAACTCTTTTCCCAGATTCCTGGAATTTTCTTGGCTATTATTGCTTCGAGAGTTTTTAGAAACATTTAAAGTTTTCTGCTAGCTCATTATGCTATACCTCTCGAATTAATTCTAACAGCACTGAAAACTTAATTTAATGAGGTTTACTGCTTATTGTGAAAGTTAAGGGACAGGCTTAAAATTATAACGATATAAGTAATGTTCCGTCTTTTTGGTAGATAGGTGGCGCTCTTGATGCGCGCCGATGAAAAATATTCCACTTGACGCTTGAACATGAACAATGACGCATGTCATTATTTGATGCTTGATTATGTTTCATGGCCGCTATAGGCGGAAGTAATATAAGTAATATAAGTTTATCGTTAATAAATGTTATTTCTATGTTCTAAGAAATCTTGAAGTTTTACTTTGAAATTCTAATGCTCTCCCAACCTTGACTCCTGAAACGAAACGATCTTTGAATTTATGACTCATGAAGAGAGACACCATACATTTTTCTGGTGCCGAAACCCGGAACAAGGGGAATTACCTTTTGAAAGGTAAGAATTTTGATTTATTTGTTCTTGGTATCGATCTTTGAAAACGAAGCATGATGGATGATTTAGCAAAAGAGAAAAAGAAACGTGCTATTGTACGTAGTAAAGTTACTACACTTCTAAATAAACTTGAGAAATTATTATCGGAAGAATTAAGTAAAGAACATCTAGAAGATTTAAATTCATCATATGAATTGTTAATTGAATACCATGAGAAACTTAAAACTCTTGACTCAAAGATCGATGCTCTCATAATTGATGAAAAAGAATATGATAACGAACTACTTGTATGTGAAGAGTATGATGAAAAAATTATAACGTTTAAAGCTAAGATTGTTAGTAAAGTAAAGAAAATTAACAGTAATGAAGTTGTTGAAAGAAGGATAATTACAACTAGTAATGGTATTAGTAGTACTCTGAATGGTAATAATGTTGTTACAAGTAGTGCTTCAGTAAAGTTACCTAAATTAAGTATTGAAAAATTTGCTGATGATCCCAGTAAATGGCTCGAATTCTTTAATTCGTATGATAATGCTATTCATTCTAATCCAAGTTTATCTAAAATAGATAAGTTTACATATTTGAAAAGTTTATTATCTGGTTCAGCATATAATTGTGTTTCTGGTTATGCTTTATCTGAAGAAAATTATGATCTATGTATTAAAAGTTTAGAAGAGAGGTTTGGTCGTAAAGATGTTATTATATCAAAATTCATGCAGATGTTGTTACAGTTAGAACCAGTTAAAAGTTCTTCAAATGTTTTTGGGTTAAGAAAGCTCTATGATCAGTTACAAATCTGCGTTAGAAATTTAAGTAGTTTAGATGTTACTAGCGGTTCATACGGACAGTTATTGAACCCAATAATTCTTAAATTGTTACCTGAAGATTTAGCTCTTGAATTCCATAGAAAAAGAACATCTAACCAAAATATAGAAGTAAGTGAATTAATAGAGTTCATTAAAATCGAAACTGAATGCCGAGAAGCAAGTATTTTGATTAATAGCTCAAAAGGTAATAAATACACAGGGGTTAATCCTAAACAAGGGTTAAAAAATTATAAAGTTAAATCACAAGCTTCTGCTTTTAACACATCGGTAAAAATGTTTTGCATATTCTGCAAATCAAACGAACATACATCTGCCGGATGTTTGAAATTTTCTGACGAACAAAAACGAAAGAAATTGAAACATGAAGGTCGCTGTTATAGATGCTTTCTAAAACATTTGTCGGTGTTTTGTCATTCAAAAACATGCGAACATTGTAACGAGAAAAATCATAATAAACTTTTCTGCCGTTTGAAATCGAAAGAAATGGAAGATGTTAACTCCGCAGATACGCAAAATAAAACTTTAGTATCTACTTCCCACTGTAACACTCTAAAACCTGAAAATAGTGTGCTTTTACAGACATGTTCTGTTATTGCTTAAAGCAAAAATAAATCGAGAATCGTAAGATTATTAATTGATTCAGGTAGTGAACGGAACTTCATCACCCACAAGTTAGCGTGCGATTTGGAATTTCAAGTCATTAGAAAAGAATTTCTAACAATTCATTCGTTTGGAAATCAGCGCGGTAACTCGCAAGAATTTGATGTATATAGTCTAAAAATAAAAAATAAAAACGATGATCGCTGCCTTGTTGTAGAAGCTATAGGGATAGAATTAATATCATCAATAGAATTCCAGCCGCCATCAACATGTCAAAACATTAAAGAATTTATGACTAAAAAAGGTTTGGAACTTTCGGATACAAGTCCCGTTAATGAGAACATAAATATTCTGCTTGGCGCGGAGCATTTCTGGTATATACAAACAGGAAGTAATTCAATGATAAATGATGGTTTGTTTATAGTACCGACCATATTTGGATACACAGTGATGGGTAAAGTAAAAAATAATAATACTCGAATTAATGCGTTGTTTTTATCTGCCGTTGAAGGAAACACATTTGATTTGCAGTCATTTTGGAAATTGGATTCGATAGGAATTGAAAATGAAAACAAAACATTTTCGGAAACTGATTTGGATACTATTAAGCATTTTAACGACACTTTAAAATTTAATAACGGCAGATACGAAACAAAACTCTTTTGGAAGGACAATAAATCACAACTCGCTGATAATTTTTTCGTTGCTAAACAACGATTTCTAGGACTAAAGCATAAATTAAAGGGAAATGATTTCCTATATAATGAATATGATAATATAATTAGAGAACAAGTTGAAAGGGGGATTGTTGAACAATGTAAGTTTGTTGAAAATGAACCTAACTGTTATTATATGCCTCATAGGCCCGTTATACGTGAAGGAAAAGTAACAACAAGAATAAGAATAGTTTATGATGCCTCTTCTAAGTCTGAAGGAGCTAAATCATTAAATGAATGTTTGATATCAGGCCCTAATTTAAATCCTAACTTGTTGGATATAATTTTAAAATTTCGCGTACATAAAGTTGCATTTTGTGCAGACATAGAGAAGGCTTTTCACCAAATTCAAATTGATAGTGAAGATAGAAATTTTTTAAGGTTCTTGTGGTTTGATCATTCTTACGACAATGGTGACAATAGTTTAGGCTTTAAGGTTTTCCGAATGTGCCGAGTGCCGTTTGGAATGACAACAAGTCCGTTTATTTTGTCCGCCACTATCAAACATCATATTAAGGGTTATGAAAAGAAATATAGCAAAGCTGTTGACATGTTAAATAAGTCCTTATATGTTGATGACCTTATCCATGGAGCAGACTCCGTTGAAGAAGTTTTCTCATTATCAACTGATGCAGTTAAAATTCTTGAAGACGCTGGTATGAACTTAAGAAAATTTGAATCAAATTCCGTATCTTTAAAAAATCATTGGCAAGATATTGGTTTCATTAATAAGGAAGATAATTTGGATAAGAAAACGTTAAAAGTGCTGGGAATAATTTGGGATTTGGATGAGGATACATTGAAATTAGATGTACAAGAACTTTTACAACCAGTTGACTGGAAACACGTTACAAAGCGAAAGGTATTACAGATTGTGGCAAAAATTTATGACCCAGTTGGATTCATTGCACCCTTTGTTATCAGAATAAAATTCTTATTACAGGAGTTATGGGAATTGGGTATTGATTGGGACACAGTTTTGCCCAGTTATTTGAGTGAAAAATTTAAAACTTGGTACTTTGAAATTGAAGTTATTCTCAACTTGTGTATTCCTAGAAAATACATATTAAATGATGAATGTGTAAATTTCGATAAAATAGAGCTTTTTGTCTTTTGTGACGCCAGCCTCAAGGGATATGGAGCTGTTGCATATTTTCGTGATCCTGATTCTTGCTGTACGTCTTTTGTTCTTTCAAAGAGCCGTGTATCCCCACTTAAAAAATTAACCTTGCCTCGTTTAGAACTTATGGGAGCCATTATTGCCGCAAGAATAGTTAAATATTTAAGGAAATTATTTAATATCCAAGAAGATAATGTATTTTGTTTTAGTGACTCTAAAATTGTTCTTCACTGGATCAGGGGTACCGCTGATAAATGGAAACCCTTTGTTGCTAATCGTGTACGGGAAATACAAGATGTTGTATCACCTTCGCAATGGAAATACTGTAAGGGAATTGACAATCCGGCTGACATAGTTTCACGTGGATTAAGAGCTTCTGATCTAGTGGAAAATAAACTTTGGTTCAATGGACCAGTGTGGTTAAAAGAGAAAAATTTGCCTTCATCATCTTTTGATCCTTTGATCGAGCCTATGGTGGAAGAGGTACAGGTAGAACAGCGTCAAACTACTGTATGTTCTGTTATTAGCCAAGAGGCTGAATTTGAATTGACATCCAGATTTTCATCCTGGAAAAAATTGAAACGCATAACTGCATGGTGTTTAAGATTCTGCCACAATATTAAACCTACATCTTTAAAACTCAAGGGTTTTTTAACAGTTCAAGAATTGGATAAGGCAAGCAATTTGATTTTTAAAATCATGCAAAATTCCGAATTTAGAGAAGAAATTAGACTTTTGAAAGCAGGGAAGAAATTGAATCTCAGCAGTAAAATCCTGAAATTAAATCCTTTTCTTGATAGAGAAGAAATCCTTAGAGTCGGTGGTAGACTCTGTAACTCGAATCTTTCAGAAAACACAAAGTATCCAATCATTCTTCCCAAAAGTCACCAAGTTACTGAATTGATAGTCAAACACTTTCACGAAGTGAACCTTCACGGAGGAGCCACATTAACATTATCTGCTCTGCGACAGAAATATTGGATCGTTAATGGCCGAGAAATTGTAAGAAAAATAATTTGGAAATGTATAAAATGTTTTAAAAATCGAACAAGCACATCCAGTCAGATAATGGGCGACCTACCTGCTTCTCGCGTATTGCCGGATAGAACATTCTCGAATACAGGACTAGATTTTGCAGGCCCCTTTTTAATTAAAGCTAGGAAAGGAAGAGGAGGAACGAGATATAAATGTTACGTTTGCCTTTACATATGCTTCATCACAAAGGCCATTCACCTAGAAGTAGTCAGTGATCTAACAACTGAAGCATTCCTAGCATCTCTGAAAAGATTTGTGTCACGCAGAGGAAAACCCAAGAAAATCTTTTCAGATAGAGGAACCAACTTTGTTGGGGCTGATCGAGAATTAAGAAGATACAAAACTACACTTTCCTCTGAAGAAGCATTTCAAAACTACCTGAGCGGTGAAAATATTCAATGGATCTTCAATCCTCCTGCTGCCCCTCACTTTGGAGGCCTTTGGGAGGCTGGAGTGAAACAAATGAAGATTCACTTAAAGCGGACTATTGGTACCCAGGTTCTGACATACGAAGAATTTCACACCTTAATTACACAGATCGAGGCGTGTTTGAATTCAAGGCCAATAGTTTTCATCTCATCTGACCCTGAAGATTTTAATCCTTTAACACCTGGACATTTCCTAATTGGGACTACATTAACAGCAATTCCTGAACCTGATCTTACAAATAATAAGCTAACCCCTGCTGAAAGATGGAAATTGACACAGCAAATTTTCCAGAGCTTTTGGAAACGTTGGTCTAGAGATTATCTCTCACAATTACAAGAGCGTACCAAATGGTTGAGGGATAAACCAAATTTAGCCCTCAATGACTTAGTCTTGATAAAGGACGAAAATTTGCCTCCATTAAAGTGGCGACTTGGACGAGTAATTGAACTATATCCTGGTGCTGATGGAAAAGTTCGTGTTGTGAAACTAAAAACTTTATTGGGCGAAATGAAGCGTCCTATACATAAACTTTCCCGCTTACCATTGAGTGAATAAGACTCTAAAAAAAACCATTAATTGTATATTCATAATTTGTGTCTTTATTATTATTATTAATTCAATTATGTTTCAGATTCAGAGAATGGACCACAATTGTGGATTATGGTAATTTAGCAGTTTCATTATTTTGTTTTCCTTCTAGAGATTGTAAGTATGTTTTATTTGTAAAATTTTGTGCTAAATTTAATGTTGTTATTCAATTTAAATTTGTCATTATGCATTTTTATTTTATATGATATACTGTTGAACTTTGGAAAACTTGTTTAAATCTAAAATTGAAGACCTTTATAATAATGTTGTAATGAACCAATGTTCATCGGGGCGGAGTATGTTCCTTCTTTTTGGTAGATAGGTGGCGCTCTTGATGCGCGCCGATGAAAAATATTCCACTTGACGCTTGAACATGAACAATGACGCATGTCATATTATTTGATGCTTGATTATGTTTCATGGCCGCTATAGGCGGAAGTAATATAAGTAATATAAGTTTATCGTTAATAAATGTTATTTCTATGTTCTAAGAAATCTTGAAGTTTTGCTTTGAAATTCTAATGCTCTCCCAACCTTGACTCCTGAAACGAAACGATCTTTGAATTTATGACTCATGAAGAGAGACACCATACAAGTAATATATAAGTACGAGTATAATAAAGTACAATAAATAAGTGTGTAAGATTTGGAAGTTATAGCTAAAACTTTATTTTTAGATCAATTTTTATCCTGTACTTTCAATCTGGTTATGCCCCTTAGACGTCACCGCAATGCAGATTACGTTATGTTTAAATATTGAGCAATTAGTAATTTAGAAAAGAGAAAATGCTGGGCAAAAGAAAGCTGTTTCTTGCCTGAGACATGCACCTGTGTACCGACTTGAGTTTTAGTGGGTAATTTTCATAGTTATTAATGCTTATCTTGGAACCCACAGTAATTACAACCGCGTTAGTTAGGCACTGAAGTTATCTTCTGTTTTATATATATATATATATTCAAATACAGTAAACCTTCGCTAACACGAATCCTAAGGAATTAAAAAATCAAATATTCATGTTAACTGAGGACTCAAATTTTATTTTTGGAATTTTTTTCAACACATTAAACTATTTGCCGTACATAGGTACATTTGTACTACAGTATACTATATACGTCGTTATAGAAACGCTTCAGTACTACATTAATTATTGTACTGTAGCTTGGAAAAATGTACTCGCAGAATCCTTTTCTGGCGAATTTCTGTCTCAGACGGGAACGAAAATGTCTTTAACTTCAAAGCCAACACTACTCACGGCTTCTGTAAAACTAAAGGTCAATTCGGTTGTTGCGCCAAGATGTTCTAAAGTATCCAAATTGTGTAGAACTCCGTGGTAGGTGAACAGAATGATATTGTCCTCCTCATTTTATTCTAATGAAATTTCTTGCACCTCAGAAACAAATGCTAATACATCAGATTACATGGAACACACACGACAACATCGTCATTTGCACTAACAAACTCCAAAACTAACACCAAGATTCGCAAAGTCTTGTAGAATATTCAATTCTTCAGAAGAATTAGTATTTTTTTCATAATCTAACTCATCAACAGGATTAGCGTTTTTATGTGTCTAAGCTCTGGTAAAACAGCTGTTCTAATGACATGGATTTCCAGGATGCGGGGATAGCTTTTATTGTGTTACGAATTTTGCACACAGACAGATAATATTAGTGAAATTACATGTGAAATTGGGGTATTTCTCTATATAATATAACGAGAAAAGCTTAAACAATGCTCTGTCTCAAAAATAAGAGTACAGGGGCGCGTCTATTTAACATTAAGTAAATGGCTATTTCGCTAATTTGGCAAGGTATCGCCAAGCTGGAAGCGTTCTTGGCTACTAATTTTTCTTGCCAAATGTGTCGATAAATAGCCAAATATCGCCAAACTTGGCGACTTTTGGGTCTGTTCCCTGTATAAGTGTAATGGGTATCGTAATTGAATAACTGTAATTGATCCTCTGTGCAACTGTAACCGCATCTGGCCCTCATATGCCTCCCAGTAATTTTTCAAAGTACTAGAAACTTCTAGGAGGCCGGGAGAAAACTATATAAGACAGGAGAGAGCATCAGTTTCTGAGCTATTGGTTCTGATCTGAGTTTAGAGCGAATATCCGCGAAAGCTTCGCCTTTTAGATGCGCTTTGCATTGCACTGTGTTTAATGTTCTTTAGTATTTAGAAATGTACCCACTGATTGTTCTCTGCGATACTTTGAACATATGTACGAGTATTTCTGATCAAAGTTCTAGAACTCTGAAGTGTTTCTTTTGCTAAAATATATTTTATCAATCTATCATCGGACCTGTGTGCATTTAATCTATTACGAATCCAGACGTACGCAACAATTGCATTAAACACACTCCAAGTTGACGTTTTCGTCTCCTTTTCAGTTGCGCGAACTGCAGCGGTTAAAAGAAACCATTGGTTTACTAATGTGTATATATATATATAGTATACTCGAACAACGATTATATATGACCTACATATATACTCGACCTATTACAAATATATATATAATCGATCTATTACAAATACATATATAATCGATCTATTACAAATATATATATAATCGATCTATTACAAATATATATATACTCGACCTAACTGCGGAGCGAGAAGCAATACATTCCTGTATATTAGGACTGAACAAACATATCACTCTATGGAACGTTAACGTTTCAGCTTCGGACTACGAGAAAAAATTCAGATTATCTTTGCCACTCCTCCTATTGTGACCTCGAATCTTATATTTGCTTTAGATCGCCTCAGTCGCCAATTCACGGGATCACCATTTACACAGATGGTTCGCGTACTGAGGCAGGCACAGGCTGTGGTCTGTGTGTCATGCTAAATGATGTTTTGAAACACACTTGGAAAAGGAGATTCAGTAATCATAACTCAATATTTCAAACTAAATTGACGACAATAAAGAAAGCTATTCAACTCTCCTATACATTCGATACACAAGCTTATATATATGCAGTGATTTTCTATCTAGTTTGGAGGCAACTGGTGATATAAATTCCAGAAATCCACTAGTCATAAAAATTCAAAAATTACTCCTCAACATAACGTCAGAATTTCGCCCACGGTTATACTGGGTTCCAGCACATAACGGGCATAGTTGGCAATGAGTTTACTGACGAACTGTCCCTTGTCCTTGCAAGTTCATTTCTTAAAAGGATTACTTACAAGCACTTCATTAATCACTAGTAATCCAGATGGAATATTGCAACAACGGAAAGCATATTTCACAAGAGCACATCAGCGTAGCCACTGAGGGAGGAGTTTCCAAAGTGGACCAATGAGCTATTATTGCTCTTGTGACGCTAAGCGTATGTTGTTTACGTTTTAATTTGAATTTGTTTTGCAGCTATAAATGTATGGCGAAATAGTAGAAAATCTCGTAGTCCTTTCGTTTTACGAGTTTAATTAATCGCTGAGATTTCACTTACGCGATTTTTATCACGCATTAATATTTAGATTGATGTTCAGGGCATATTATCGCTCTTTACATCGAGAAAATGGCTCAAGCAACAATTAACCTCGAATATTATGCATTTACTAACACCTGTGGATTAAGAGAATTCAAGTGTATAGTGTTTTTTAAATTGAGCTGAGAAGGACTGAAAGTGTTACAATTATTCTAGTGTTTTCGTATTTCAGAGCTTGCATCCTTTTGATTTTTAAAGTGTAAGATTCAGAATATATATTGTGCATGATCTGATTATATCCATTGTTAAAAGCTATATGTGCATAAATTGAATATATCCGTTCTGAATATGGTAAATTCATTCTGCCTGATGAGTATTTCTTGTGTAGACAGTACATTTAAGAGCAGTTATTAAATGTGAAATTTAACACACTAAAGTTGTATACGAATATTTGTATATGAATGTATACGAATGCAAATTACTAAAATTCACTTTGAATAAAATTCTGCATTGGCTATTGTTTTAGAACATCGTTTTCGTGTAGACTACAATACAAATTGCTGACCTTTTAATAACATATATAATTGGCATAAATATTTTTCTCATATGCATAGTTTTATGTAAAGATAGAGTTTGAGCTCAGATGTTTATCACATATTTATTTCTTCATCTTATTTACCACTTATTAAATAATATTTCATATGGATATTTTTTCGGAGTATCCAACATGTGTTTGTATTTATTTCAAATTCTTTCAACTAGGTAGTGAAATCTTCACAGTTGCCCATATTTTATCTAACTTTGCAATGAAAATTTTCAGAAGAAATGAATGATGCTTTAGTTATTTTTTACAGAAAATTGCGTGGCAGAATATTTTTAACATCTTGCTTAAATCTTAAGGCACGCGAAAGGTCATGTGACATGACAGAGATAGTGGATACCCATTGGTCCATCCTAGAAGCCGCTCCCTAGGTGGCTACGCAGATGTGCACTTGTGAAATATGCCAGCGGGAAGACGAACTTTTCGTTTTTGTTCCCATGTCTCTACTAAGATGCTTACATTTTCCTCTGCATCGACAACTTTTCTTTCAGGCCATGGACCTTGCATAACATATCTTCATTGATTTCGTATTGCAGAACTGGACACTTGTGACTGTGGCCAGCAAGGAACTCTATATCATTATGTCTTTTCCTGTTGTCTTACGAAACCTTTCACTGTCATCTGATCAATACTGGGAACAATGGGCTTCACACCTATTAAAAACTAAGGGAGCTGTTACTAAACTGACTAAAATATTGCAATTATGTAAAGAAAGCTATTCATAATCAACAACGAGCTAAGTACTCATTCGATAGCGATATTTATACTTATCAGCTGGCTAAGTACTCATTCGATAGCGATATTTATACTTATCAGCTGGCTAAGTACTCATTCGATAGCGATATTTATACTCATCAACGAGCTAAGTAATCGTTGCATAAACCTTTTTTTATATATTCGTTTACTTTTCATTATTTATATTTACATTTATTTATTCATATACATTTATTCATTCTATTTATATTATTACTTTCTTCATTTATTTTATTTTTAGCCCAAAGGAGCGTTAGATCCGAAGGGATATTAGTGTCGAAACGGCATTTTGCGTCGTTTCACTTTCTGCGTTGATTCACTTTTCAAAGTATTGCCACTAAATATTATCGCCTTGTATTATATTTAAAGAAACTAAATAGTGAAGAATTTGCATGAATGCGTGAATGTTTCTCGCATTGTGAAAAAACAACGGTATACCTAGAGCCATCCAGTTTTAAATAACGTAGTCCTCCAACCGAACGCGGGCACTTATAATCCCGAATTTTGAATTTCCAGTTTGTTTTATTAACTGTTTCAAATTTTGTAAAACTTTAACGAATAGCACGCTGAACGATTTCAAAGCGAGCATTGGCAACATTGCACGGAAAAAATATTTTTAACTCCAGCGCGAGAGACTGTGTATCGGAAATTTTAAAGATACGCTATTCTGCTTATTAAATAATGTTTTTAAATATTTTGTGATCTGCTGTTGAATTTAATTTTATGTGGTTTAAGTGCTAACAACATGATATTTAATAAATAAAGGTAATGCACACAATGTTAAAAAAAAAACCCTTTTGGGAGTAATATAAAATCTGAAAGCTTTCAAATTTCCTTTCTTTTTCTATTTTTATTTTATTTTTTTGTTTTGTTTATTATATTAAGAACCAACTTATAACTCTGAAATACATGTAGCATATTATTGCAAGTTGTCTAGTTTATGAAATACTGCTACTCTAGGCACACTACGAAAAAAAAAAAAAAAAAAAAGACAGTTCTGTATCTCCCGAAATGGCCGATTGACGAAATTCAAGTTACGTTTTTCATGTCTCGAAAGCGCGACTTGGGATATGTATTATATATATATATATATAGCATTGTTCTAATATAGATTCGGATTTTTTCTGAAATGACATGCCAATTTTTTTCCATAATTCGATTCTATGACTCAAATTATGCCAAACTGCCAAGTTTTGCAAAAATTCGCACGAGTAGTCTTTAAGAAATTAGCTCTCAAAATTTTAGCTCCTCAATGTTAATTGAATTTGATATATATTTATCATTATTTCTTATTTTTTATTAACCTTACTTGATTCCTTCTTCCAGAATTCAAAATTTAAGCTTAATGCAAATATAATTCGCAAAATGTTTATGATGATTTCTTTTTAAAATGTTGTATTTTTAATAAATTTTCTGAAAAATATTTTGTGTTATAGCCTATAAAATTTATATCATCTTAAAGTAGATGTATTTCTAGACACACCTGCAAAAAATTCGTGTTTTTTATTAAATTTTTTTAAAGATATACATGAATTTACATGTTGGCGCGTTTTTAAACTTGGATTATTTATTATAAGCGATAATAAATCCAATATGCTTTACGCAGTTTGTTAAATTTGTTTGAAAGAATAAACGATGGACACTTTTCCTCTCGTGCATCAATGAGAAAAAAGGAAATTTATTAGGTTACTACAAATTAGGAATTTCGCCAGGTGAATTATTCTTGGGGCAAACTGAAAAAAATATGCCAACCGATTTTGTCTCAATGTTAGAATAATGCTATATATAAATCTAATATATATCATAAGTCGCGCTTTCGAGACATGAAAAGAGCAATTTCAATTTCGTCATTCGGCCCAGTAAAACGGGAAATACAAAGAGCTGCCCCCCTTTTTTTTGCGCAGTGTACTCTCTGATTTTGTCAAAAAACGTTAGATCTGTCAGCCTTACCCTGGTGTCGGCGACTGCTGGATTATACTTGATCTCCCGCAGAACAGACACTATTCTGTTCGGTATACACCTTAGGTCAGAAGTCTTCTCAGTGGTGATAAAAAGATAAATAAATACATATATAAATAAATATAATAAATTCTATTACGTCAATTTCGAACAAAAGATGCTTAAAAGTAGATGCCAGTGTACCACAGAAAGTGCTATTGCAAAAGAATGTCATTCATACGTTGTGTCTTCTGCTGTTAGTGTTAAATATTTGTCTTCATTTTGTATTATTGCGCGCCTGTGATCCTCTTGCTGTCTTTTAACACTTCTAATTTCCGCAATTTTACTCCATAGCCTGGTAATGACATTTTGGAGACTTCAAACCGTTTCCTTGCTCAGTTTACATTTGGCCTTCTTCTAAACGAGGTACAGCCCTCTAAGCTACCGACTTGGCTAAGTCGTATTGTTGATGCATCGTATAGAGCAGCGGTTCTCAACCTTTTTACTAACGCGTACAATCTTAACAAAAATTGCAAAACTTTAGTACCACCACTACATTTTACAATGTGTCAATAGAAATATTTAAAAAATATATTTTGCCATTTGCGCAACTTATTGGCTATATTAATAAAAATATTATATTAAAAATTGGTTACCATTTTTATTATCAAAATTGAAGTTATAATACTTTAATTCTAAAAATTAGTGGGAAATTTGGGACTGTTTAAGAGAGATAAATTTCTTTACGTCTGCTTTTTTTACTTAACTTTAACCATAAATTAAGATCCAATCTTAATTTTGTTCTGTTATTTAATCCAATCTTAATTTTATTTTTCAAATAAAACTTGTATGAAAATACTTGTTCACACAAATAGGTCGTGCAAAAAGGCAATAAAAATGTAACAGCTTTATTTGAAATGCTTTGAATTCTTTTTTTAGGTTTAGCCAAAAGTTAACAAGTGTATTTTTTGTACAATCTTCAGTTAGAGTTCTATTACAGGAAATTTTTATCAATTGCTCTTTTTCTTCAAGAGATTTTTGAATTTAATAGTTAAAAATACTTCGTTTCTTTGCGTACCACCTATTTTTCTCTTGCGTACCACTGGTTGAGGTACACCCAGGTCGCTTTTACCTCCTTGTCGGAAACACGCAATTTTCCATGTCATAAATAAAATTTGCATATTTCGAAGTTTGTAAAACCGGTAACTTCCAAACACGTAATCGATTGTACGGTTGTTTTATAGCGAATTTACAATATCCCCTAATAGTTTTTAGCAGTATACTTAATTAGGTTTAAATTTACTAGTTAGCGAATTACTGACGAGAGCGGTGCTCAGATGCTGGGTGTATTAATGAGTACAATGTTTCTCAAACATTTAGCTGTACAGCAGATTTTAAAATATTCAGACAGAAAGAAACATTCTTGCTTAAAATGAGTGTACCTACAGCTAATGAAACATTAAGTAGGTAAGTAATTTATAAATATTTATAATGAAACAATAACCAGCAACATTATTTTTAAGTATCTCCCAGCCTGCAAAGAAGTTTTTTGTTTCATCAATCCGTTTATTTTATCCGAACTATTAGCCTATATATTCTAGCCATTCACTCTTTTCTGCAAACGACCGCCACATTGTTTATTTGGATTAAAATGAGCTACGACTGAAAAAATCTAAAACTTAATTTTTATAAAAACATTTCGAATCTCATAAAATGATGGTAGAGCTTTAGAATTGGGAAGAATCCAGTTTGATTATCGCTGACGTAAAATTGTTTCTACTGGATTTTAGTTTCGTTACATTAAACACCAGACAGTCAGTAATATCCGCGTCTTCTCTGAGCATAATATCTTGTCTCAAAACCTAATGAATATGCATGAATGTATGAAGACCTAATGAATATGCATGAATGTATGAAAACCTAATGAATATGAACACTTAAAGAGCTAAGAAATAACTCTGAGATCTTCAGAAAATGATACAGAAAAATAATGAAAATCAAATCATTCTGTATAGAAACGTAATATTTGTTGTTACGAAATATCGTTTAGTAATTGCAGTAACGCTACAAATATCTTAAAATTCGTTTCGTGACGGTGACCGGAAAAATGACCACAGGAATAATGCTCACAGGTATAAATGCTCACAGGACAACAGCCAGACAGAAATATATCCACACAGAAAAAGCTCACATGGAAAATGCTCTCTTAGAAATATGCTCACACGGAAAAAATAATTAATCGATTTCATTCAAATAATTCATTTCAAAATAATTTATCGATTTGAACATCGTATACCTATTTGAATTTTTCAAAGAAAAATTATTTAAATTACGAAAACATCTATGGTATTATATCAAAACCTGTATAACTTATGTGTAGATTCAGTTGCTATATAAGATGGACTGCTTTGAATTCGGAAAAGGAGAGGAGGAACGAAGAAAAATGAAACAGAATGTACAGTAAAAAATTATTACAATTTTTATTGTTAAAAAATAAAATAATAGTAAATATAAGTTACACATTTTATAATATAAACATTTAGAAGAATATATTGTCGCCACTACATCTCGCTATGAAGAAATCAGGTGATTGGAGACCTTATGAAGACTATCGAGCGTTAAACAACGTCACGATTCCTGATAGATACCCTCTCCCATTTTTAACAGATTGCAGTTCCATTTTAGCTGGAAAAAAAGTTTTCTCATCCATAGACCTCATTAGAGTGTACCAACAAATTCCAGTTCGCGAAGAAGATATACCGAAAACGGCCATTCTCACTCCCTTTGGCTTATTCGAGTTCCCATTCATGACGATCGGCCCACGAAATGCGGCCCAAAACGTTTCATGAACAGTGTGTTGAATGGACTAGAATTTGTGTTTTGCTATTTGGATGACATTCTAATAGCCTCTCCAGATGAAGAAACTCACCGAAAACATCTACGAGCAGTCCTCGAGAGACTAAACGAATATGGCCTGTGTATTAATGCGGCAAAGTGTAAATTTGGTCAAGCAAAACTTGCATTCCTGGGATACGAAGTGTTAGCTGAAGGACTTAAACCTCTTTCAACGAAAGTTGATGCCATCAAAAATTTCCCAGAACCAAAGTCATTTACTAGTTTAAGACGATTTTTAGGTATGGTGAATTTTTATCACAGATTCATACCAAATTGTGCGAAACTACAACAACCTTTAACAACATTGCTCAGTGGTATTAAAAAGAACTGCAGAAAAGAAATAACCTGGACGGCAGAAACAAGAAACGCCTTCCAGATCTTAAAAGATGCCCTTATTCATGTCACAAACTTAACTCACCCACCCGAAAAGGCTGAAATATCGCTAACAACTGATGCTTCCGATACTGCCATTGGAGCCGTTTTACATCAGATTGTGAATAATGAAAAACAACCCTTAAGTTTCTTTTCCTGAAATTTGACATCAGCACAACAAAAATATAGTGCCTACGACAGAGAACTCTTAGCCATCTATACAGCAGTAAAACATTTCAAATACATCTTAGAAGGGCGAACGTTTGCAATATACACGGATCACAAACCACTAACATTTGCCTTCCAACAAAATTTGGAAAAAGCTTCGCCACGACAAGCTAGACAACTATCATATATAGGCCAGTTCTCAACCGATATCCGATTCATACAAGGGCATGAAAATACCGTCGCTGACGCTCTCTCTCGCATAGACACCATTTCTGTACCATCTGCAATAGACTTACAAACTATAGTAGACTGTCAAGACGATGACGACTTGGAGATACTAAAAAACAATCCAAACTTAAAAATCCTACAGATCCCTATACCGGACAGCGACAAGAAAATTTACTGTGATACTTCTACAAATTATAATCGACCATACATCCCTGCAAAGTTTCGGCAAAAAATATTTTCTTTAATCCATAATTTATCTCATCCTGGACTAAGATCCACGATAAAATTGATAACACGACGTTTCATACGGCCCAATATGAATAAAGACTGCCAACTCTGGACTAGAGCATGTTTATCTTGCCAAAGATCTAAAGTTCACAGACATACACATTCATCTTTGGGAGAATTCAAAGTACCTCCACACAGATTCCAGCATTTAAACATAGATCTGGTGGGTCCGCTACCTCCTTGCAAAGGATTTAAATACCTTCTAACCATCATCGATCGTTATACACGATGGATCGAAGCGGTACCGTTAGAAGATCAATCAGCAGAATCTATTGCTAAAGCTTTGATTTATACTTGGTTTTCACGCTTTGGAATTCCGAATCGCATAACATCTGACCAAGGTCGGCAATTTGATAGCCAACTTTTTCAAGCTTTAGGAAAATATCTTGGTTTTCATACAAACACTACAACTGCGTACCATCCACAGGCAAATGGCCTGATCGAAAGCAACACCGAACTTTAAAAGCAAGTCTCAAATGTCATCTACTCGAATCAAAATCATGGCTGGAAGCATTGCCTTTCGTTCTTTTAGGCATAAGATCTGCCATCAAGGAAGACCTAGGTTGCTCATCCGCAGAACTTGTATACGGAACCTCTTTAGCATTACCTGGTGAATTCATTTCAACAGTACCTCATATGAAACAGTCTGAATTTTCTCAAAACCTTCAGAAAATAATAAGAGCTATGAAGCCAAGTTCTACCTCCACCCATGGAAATAGAACAGTCTTTGTTTCTAAATATCTTTCCAACTGTTCTCACGTATTCCTATACAAATACATTAATAATTCGTCGCTACAGCCTGTCTATCTTGGACCGTATCCTGTGAGAGCAAGAAAGGATAAGTACTTCGATATTGAAATCCAAGGAAAAGTTAAAAGAGTTTCAATAGACAGACTAAAGCCATGTTTCCTAGTGCAAGATTCTGATATTCCTTTCCAAAACCCCATTCCAAGAAAGCGGAACTTGGGGAAACACCTGCACTCAAGAACACTGAAGAAAATTCAGAAACTCATCATGAAACCAAGACTACTAGAACCGGCAGACATGTGAAGTTCCCCAGTCACTTTAAAGATTATCTTCCATAATCGCTGTCACTGGGAAGGGGGTGTGTAGTGTCGCTTCAGTTCCGTTAAGTTTCTAATTAAATTTAGTTAAAGAGGAATGGCAACACTTTCTAGTCTCCGCGAAGAACGAAGTAAACAAACTTCGGGTTTCTGTCACGCGATTCTACGTGCATGTAAAATGTAAATAAATCTTATGAATAAGAATCTATAACTTCGTAAGGAATAAAATATTGGTTCCATTGGAGTCAGAGAAGTGTTATTTTCTTACATTTGCATACCAGACACTTCAAAGAATAGCAAATATAAGTAATTATTTTATTTAAATTATGTAAAATACCTTATTATATTATCAGGGTCAATGTTCCTTCTAACCTTCTTCGGGAACATACAAGGACCTTACTCGGAACAGAGAGCTTACTAAAGCTACGTTCACTAATTGTGGTAAGTAGACAGGATACAGACGAAGGGTATACAAAACCCTTTATTTTTCTCTATATACAATAACTTCCGTACTTCGGAATACACTGACCCGCTACTTGGGGTCGAACGTAAAAGTATAAAAATAAAACTAAACTCTAATTTAACTTTAGAATAATAAACGTGGAAGATTGGCCTTATATTAACAGGAAGGCGTATGTAGTACAGATAACTGAGAACACTACAATACGTTTAAAAGTTATCAAGAGGATTAAAAACCTCTGGCGTGGAAGGCAACAAGCAACTGCTTAACTTCTAAGGTAAGCGGCCTGCTTCGAAATCACTGCTTCCTCTCTCTCGCTTGGCAAAAAGCCACAACTTAAATACTTGGCGTTCGCCAGACAACTTTGCATAAAAACCTTAACGCTTATAATTCTGGCCGGAAGTAGAAAATAAGAAGTGATAGTAAAGATTCAAAATAAAAATAAACGTTAGTAAAACTTAAGCTCCTTACATACTTCCCGCCAGAGTTAATTAGTTTGAAACTGAGGTCTAAAACGACCTTGTTGAAAACTTTTAGCTCTAGAATCTAACGCGAGGCCAAACTTTTACAAACATACTTCGCTAGAAACTAGAAATTTAAAAGAAAGAAATTTTTTTTTTTTTACAATAGCAGCTCCCAGGATATACAACAATTTTTTTTCATTGTACTGCATCTAAACAGGAGCTTTTATTCAATTCTGGTTCCTTCCAGAGATCTGGAAGGAAAACTAGTTTAATGAAATGTTACACAATGAAATGGCAAGTAACATATACAATTATACTTCTCTTAAACTTCTTATTTCATTTATGACTATTTTAATTATCTCTCCCCGTGCTCTCTGACATGTGTTGTAAAAGAACACCAAACACGAATGTGTTTCTGTCTACGTGTTCCACACTTCCTCCTACAATCAAAACACTAACGTGTTAAAATTCAACATAACAAGACCTCTTAACACACCCTAATTTCAACTCTAAACCCTGAGGTACTATTCTGAAAGTGTCTAACTCTAAAATGTAGCGTCAGAGAGCCTAACTACATCATTCAACCTTTAACACATATTCGCCATGCTTTAGTCTTTTTACAGTCACACGAATAAAAAAAATTTTAACATTCCCTTTTACCATATCACAGTATTTCTTAACATTTAAAATAACAGTTCACATTGTATATAAGAACATATCAACATGCCGTTAATTTTACACATTTGAAAACATACATTAGTAGTGCATTGTTAACTTCTATTCTTTTCAAAGCAAGTGCCAATTCTTTCTACATTGAAATACTACATTTCAAAATGTCTTTCAGACTAAAACTTCTCTCTTGCTAGAATGTTTTAAATAAAATTTATACAATAACTTTTTTTTTCAATATTTAAGTCTTTACACAACGCTACTATACATCAACTTTAGTTTTACGCGCGAGTAATTTAAAAACATAATACGAAATACGGTAACAACTCATTTCTCGCCCTTTTGGCGATAAAGGTAGACCTCGCATGAGGTAAAACTTCCTGAAAGCTGCCACTTGCAGTAAGAATGAAAGATTAACTTAAGTTTGCAAAGTAACATAAAATTTTACTTATCTTTGTGATATTCGCACATCCTTTTCTGGGCCCAGTCTTTAAAGGTATTGCAGATAGTTGTGTGATTTATCCTCCTTCTTGTACGGGCTCGCCCTTCAGTGCTTTCCTCTGGAAGCTTCCTTTTTTCACCAGTTCGGTCACCCTTGAATACCTTCTTTTTCTCCTCTGCTTGTGGTCTTGGCCGTTTGATGGCAGCTGGTCTTGGCGGAACCGGGAAACTTCTGTCGTGTTCCTGCTTGGACCTCGTTGTTGGCCGTTCAAATTTTCCTTGTAACTTTTCGTCCGCCGCTGATGGCCCTTCCGCAGTTCGGCTACATTTACTGCGGAGAGTCCTGTCGGATGAGTCGATCTTCCGTTTTAGAGCCGGGTTATTGTTGCCGTCATTTCTCCTGGTTCTCTTCACATACGTCGTCCTTCTCCCTTCTTCATTCTGGGGGTGTTCGTGAACTCTCTTTTCTGGACGGTGGAACGACTTCTTTTTCTTGCTACCTTCAATTTTTCCGCGAGGCAATTTTCTTTTCACTTGCCCCTGCCTCTTATTGGCTTGCCCTTGTACTTGTCGTTTTTCCACCTCTGGAGCTTGTGCCTGCGGTGTCTGCCGTGCCGGATCCTGGAAAAGATCTGAAAATATTTGCATTTTATTACGATCGAAGTAGGACTTGATTTGATCAATGTTTGCGGAACAGGTTTCACCATTTCTGGCTTTTAACACTACTACAGCGTGAGTTATTTTTTCTATAACATATGGTCCTTCAAATCGTGGAAAAAATTTGGCAGTTTTATCTTCTGGTGCTGAAGAAAGTGAATGCTTAATTTTTAAAACTTCATCCCCTACTTTATAAGTTACTCCCCGTCGTTTCAAATAATAATAGAGCTTCTGTTTTTTTTTTTGTGCTACTTCCGTATTCTTGTTTGCTTCTTTTATTAGTTTTTCTATATCACCCATTTTAAATTCTGGGGCTCTTTGTTGCACATAAAATAATTTATCTAACGGTGTTATAATCTTTCTGCCTAGAAATAACTCAGCAGGAGTTTTGCCCGTTGTATCATGTTTTGCGGTCCTAGGACGAAAGCAAATTCATTGACATAGTTATCCCAGCTTTTATGAAAATTTTTAACATAACTACGGATAATTTTCACTATATTTCTATTGACCCGTTCCGCTATATTTGATTGCGGCCGATACGGGACCATTTTTAAATGACGTATGCCCAGTTTTAGGCACATGTCTTCAAATACATTACTTACAAATTGAGGACCATTATCCGATATAACTTTTAGGGGCGCCCCGTATTTTAAAATATATTTATTTAAAATAGAATCAGTAACTAATTTCGCGGAGGCTCGTTTTAAGGGAACAATTTCGGTCCATTTACTAAAATGATCAACCATAACAAGGAGATAGCGACTTTTATTTAACTGACTTTTTGGGAAAGGGCCCAATAAATCGATGCCAATTATTTCATTTGGAAATTCGGATTTAATACTATTTAGAAACCCGGCCGGGCGGAAATTAATATAATTAACTGCTTGACATGTTGGGCAGGACTGGACATACGGCCTTGTTAACTTTTGCAGTTCAGGAAAGTAGACTGCCTCGCGTACGCGTTGTATAGTTTTTCGAATACCAGCATGAGAAGCTAAAGGGCTGTCATGCAACTCCTGCAGGATATTTAATCTAAGACTAGCTGGGATAACAGGTCGAAATTCGTTGTTGGAATTTGTGGTTTTTGTATAAAATAATAGACCGTCTATTAGTTCGTAATGGGCCGCCCTATTTCTTATCGCCACAATATCTTGGTGGCTAAAATTTTCAGGATCCTTTAAATACTCATAAATGCTTCCAAACTCAGGATCCTTACCCAGTTCGGTTATTACAGTTTCTCGGGAATTTATTGTACATGCTGTAAACATTGCTACCATTACGGTATTTCCTTGTTCGTCTATTTTAATTCTTGATAGGGCATCTGCTACGATATTTTCCTTTCCAGGGGTATGCTTGATTACCAGATTATATTCTTGCAGCTTGAGTACCCATCTTATTAACCTTGGGGATAAATTTTTCCCTGAGTACAATCTAGTTACCGCCGCATGATCAGAGTACACTGTTATCGGCGCCTTTCCAAAATAGACTCGGAACTTTTGCACTGCTAACAGAACTGCAAGTGCCTCTCTCTCGGTCGCGGAATAGTTTCTTTGTGTTTGATTTAAAGTTCGGCTAAAAATGCCACGGGCTGCTGATTTTGCGAAAGTACCGCTCCTACCGCATAATCCGAAGCATCCGCTGAAATTTCTAAATTCTCATCCTTTTCAGGAAATTTCAACACAGGGTCTTGCGTTAATGCTTGTTTTAATTTTTCGAAAGCACTATTGGCTTCGGCCGTCCACGAGAATCTTGCCTTTTTCCTTTTTAATTTTAACAATGGCTCAGCGATAGCCGCAAAATCTTTTATAAAGGACCTATAATATGAACAAAGTCCTAGAAAAGAAAAGAGCTTCTTTGCAGTGTTTGGAGTCGGATACTTTTGTACAGCGATTATTTTTGATTCATCTGTCTCGATCCCTTTTTGAGATATTTTGTAACCTAAATATTTTAATTCAGGGGCTGCAAATTTGCACTTTTCGACATTAACTTTTAGACCGGCCTCATTTAATAAAGAAAACACCTGTCTTAAATCCTGTACATGTTGGTCTAGATTATCACTAGTAATAATGATATCGTCTAAATAGATAAATGTGGACTTTCCAAGAACAGGTCTTAACACAATGTCCATGCATCGCTGAAATGTTGCCGGGGCTCCTGAAAGGCCAAACGGCATACGCAAAAATGCATAAGTGCCAGACTTGGTTATAAAAGCAGTCTTAGGCACGTCCTCAGGCCTCACCCCTATTTGAAAATAACCAGTCGTTAAGTCTAAAGTCGTCATAAATTTGGTTGATTTTATGTTCCTTAGAATTTCTTCTATAATCGGTAACATATATACCGGATATTTAGTTATGGAGTTTAATTTACGGTAATCAATAGCGAATCTCCATCTTTTTGGATGCGTCAAAGGATAGTCATTATTTTTCTTACATAAAACCACCGGGCTAGCATAACTACTTGAGATGGGCGTTATGATCTTTTTACGTAGCATATCGGTAATATGCCATTCTATAATTTTTTCCTTATTCTTATCATACCGGTATGGTTTTTGACGAACTGGCATTGCATCTCCGGTGTCAATACTATGGTTAGTAACCTGTGTAAATCCTGGAATATCACTAAATAACGAAGCAAATTCACTTACCACTTGTCGGATTCTTCCTTGCTCGTCATTATTGAGGTGGTCAAGTTTTAACATCGGCGGTTCAGCGTTTTCTGTACGAACTGGTTTCATTGTCAGCTTAAGGGACGCTTCATTAAAATCCAGCGTAGCTTGTGCTTCTGAAAGAAAATCTATTCCTAACATATTATGTGCTTGCAGATTCTTTACTATAAAAAACATCACCTTTACTTGTTCGTCCTTGATACGGATATACAAAGGTACTTTACCTACGCACTTACATTTTTCTCCTTGCGCCGCTAATACTGTCGTATTATCCGCATTATATATGCGGTATTTGCGAAAATACTTTCTAAAAAACTCTTCTGCCACACAGGAACACTGCGCGCCGTTATCCAGGAGTGCGGTGGCCGGGATATTATTCACCAAGACTTCAATCTTCGGAAGAGTCAAATTTTTCACCATTACTGTATTTAACTTGTAGGAAGAGGATTTTTCGTGGCCTTCGGATTTCCGCACCCTCTCGTCAGCAGAAATCCGTTTTAGTTTAAATTATTTTTCCTTTCCGTGCTTTCCTTCTTTTTCCACTGGCCTTGAGACTTTTTTTCTGGGTTGCTATTGAACTGTCGACGTTCGCCGGCTGTTTTTGAATGCTCGGGTTTCCTTGCCCACTGATTCGCTCTTTCTCCGTAGCCGTGTGCTTGAGTTTGCTGTAGTCTTGGCGTACTAAATTGGTTTTGCTGTTGATATTGGCGTCTTCTTTCGACGTCCGCCGTTCTTCTACTTTCAAACTGGATTGCTAGCTCAAATAACCTTTCCAGTGTAGTCGGATTTCTCAATTCAATAAAGTCTTGCACTTGGGGTAGTAACCTCGGCAAAATCACTTGAATTATTTCAAGATCCGGACGGTTTCCATACAAGAGCTTGAAAACGTGAATTTTTCTTAAAATAAAGCTCGAGAGGTTTTCGATTCTTTGTTGATATATACTGAAAAGTTCCGTTTCTAATTTCGCACGATCCCTTACAACAGGGAAGGCTTTTAGTAGCGCAGTCTTGAAATTTTCGTAAGTATAGGTGGGACTTCCTGCTTGACCCAAGAGACTTCTGCCTATACATTTGAACCAGTTAAGCGCTTGGCCCCTCAAAGCGCTGGTAGCTAAGGTAACTTTTTGAAACTCGTGCACGGGGTAGAGCATGAAGTGGTCATCCAATTTTTCCAAAAAACTGGTTACCGGTGAGTTTCCATTAAATGTTGCTTCTGGTTTCATCGAAGCGCGCATGGTCTGGACGATGTAAGCAAATCCTTCCAGGGCGGCAGCTGGCATTTCTGGATCCTGAGCCGTTTCTGCAGGCAGCACAGGTTCTTCTTGAAACTCGGCCATGGTTATTCTTCTTCGTTGGGCGCCACTATCAGGTTCAATGTTCCTTCTAACCTTCTTCGGGAACATACAAGGACCTGACTCGGACCAGAGAGCTTACTAAAGCTATGTTCACTAATTGTGGTAAGTAGACAGGATACAGACGAAGGGTATACAAAACCCTTTATTTTTCTCTATATACAATAACTTCCGTACTTCGGAATACACTGACCCGCTACTTGGGGTCTAACGTAAAAGTATAAAAATAAAACTAAACTCTAATTTAACTTTAGAATAATAAACGTGGAAGATTGGCCTTATATTAACAGGAAGGCGTATGTAGTACAGATAACTGAGAACACTACAATACGTTTAAAAGTTATCAAGAGGATTAAAAACCTCTGGCCTGGAAGGCAACAAGCAACTGCGTAACTTCTAAGGTAAGCGGCCTGCTTCGAAATCACTGCTTCCTCTCTCTCGCTTGGCAAAAAGCCACAACTTAAATACTTGGCGTTCGCCAGACGACTTTGCATAAAAACCTTAACGCTTATAATTCTGGCCGGAAGTAGAAAATAAGAAGTGATAGTAAAGATTCAAAATAAAAATAAACGTTAGTAAAACTTAAGATCCTTACAATATATAAATCATAAATATATGTTTCAAAAAGTTATAAATACACGAAATCACTGAATATTAGCTAATATGTGTAAATATCTAATTTTATCATCGATTTCATCATAGTGTTTTACATGATTCGCGATTACTAAATGTAAGTTTTCATTTTTTTCTAAACTCTAGTACACCCTGTATTTACAGTAGCTAATAATAAACGTTAACAGGCTAAATATTTTTTCAGTCCATCACATAAAAACCACATACTGGGATGGCTACAATTAAATAATGAATTTAGTACCTTAAGAAAGCTTTAGTAACGATTTATAGTTTTAGGAGATTTTCCGGGGGCTGCTTCATAATGTTTCCACACTTTGGAAACTGTGGTCTTCTAGAACCTTTTTGTTCCAAACTTAAATAACTACATTCAAACATCAATCCGTATAGATACACATCAAAAGTATGCAAAAATAGAGTAAAAAAAACAAAACAAAAATGAACTATTGGCAGTTATAAGAATAAAAATGTCGTACAGGGGCAGTGGTATAAAATATTATAGTACATGCAAAATTTTACTATAGTTTTCATTCTTTTATATACCGCCTCTGAAAAGGTTAATGTGAGCATTCGTCCAATAATTTTTTCAAATGATTAAATAAGTGTTCTTTTAAAAATTAAGTTAGTTCAGATCGATTAATTATTGATTGATTAATAAAAGGATATTTCTACGTATTTTATTTATGTGGGCTTATTTCCATGTGAGCACATATCTATGTGAGCTTTTTTCCGTGTGAGCATATTTCTAAGTAAGCATTTTTCCATGTGAGCTTTTTTCTTTTTTCTGTGTGGGCATATTTCTGTGTGGGCTTTTTTCCTTTGAGCCTTTTTCCTTTGATACCTGTGAGCATTATTCCTGTGGGCTTTTTTCCTAGAACCTTTCGTGACGTTATATAACTTGACAACGCTAGTGGATGATAAATGCATAATAGAACATAAATGCAACGTACGTTCCAAAATTGCAGAAAGTTTTTTACTTAGTTATAAAGTCTAAAATTCTTAACTTAATAGCAAAACAGAACTCCCATTCTGCAACACTGCTGAAGTGATGGCGAAATCAATGAAAAACTGCGTGAAAGAGTGACGTTGTAATGTTTGTGCGCTTTCGTTTCTATCTGCGGTAAAGTTCGCCTGGGTGTAAAAGTCAAGGATCTCGACACTTTTACACTTATATAAAGCATGAAGCACTTACATGTCCTGCATGAAGATTCTATTTCCAGTTGGGAAGACCGCCATGTAAGGGTGCTACTGATCCGCAATTATATTCAGATAGTCAGCAGCTCTCAAGGCCCGTTCTACTACAAAAGCTGCCCACGAGAACGTCCCCCAAAGCATGATACCACCACTATCAGCCTGTGTGTGATCTGCTTGTACAGGGGGCAGCAACTGTTCGCCTGAAAAACGGCGTACCTTGACACGACCTTCGACCTTGATGAACTAGAAATCGTGATTCATCCAACATGACAACTGTCTTACACTTATCCATGGTCTAGTCTCAATGTTTTCGAGCCCACTGTAGGCATAATTGACAATGTCGCTTAGTCAGCATAGGCACACGAATGGGACGTCTGATACGCAGTCCCATATCAGTGTCCACTAAACTGTGTGTTCCGAAACACTTTGCAATTGGACCTGCACTGTATTGGGCTGTCAGCTGAGCCACTGTGTGGCGCCGGTTTTGCTGTACTAAGTAGGACAATCTCCAAACATTTTCAGAGGCGGTCCTTTTCCTTTGATGACGCATGGACGTCCAACACCTTGATGTCTGCTGCTGGTTTCACCGTCATTTATCCACCTTGCATAAATATTAACAAAGGAAGATCGTGAACAACCTACTATTGTGCAGTTTTGGAGAGACTCGTTCCGAGTCTTCGGACTGTTACAATCTGCCCTCTATCAAGGAAAAGTTGTTTCAGCAGTCTCTTTTCAAATTTCTCCTTCAAATATCTTCAAATGGGAAGGTCATCTCCATACTAATTACAGTGTTTTTCAAGCGGAATTGTCAACTATAAAAGCAGTGATTGAAATAGGTATTCTAAAACATTTCAACGAATTTACCATAAAATATGATCTTTAAGCAGCTATTTTAACGATTAAGCGCCTGTTTCCTTCCTCTAGATTGATTTCCTACATACATTCTCTCCTTGCCTAAATTCCAAACTACAAAATTCTAATTTCATGAATCAAAGGACATAGTGGCCATTTTGGTAATGATAAGGCAGATGAATTAGCCAAAGAAGCAGCTCTTAATCAAGATGGTATTGAAATCAGCCTTCCATGGCCTTGCTCAAATCTCAAGTACCATCTGAAACAACTTGCTTCAAAGTCTTAGCAAGATTTGTGGCATAATGCTTCACATGCAAGACGTAAATATAACTTGATCCCCAATGTAAGCTTCACATCCCTGTGCTCGAATCCTTCATTAAATTATTATTTAACAGGACACAGACCCTTCTCCACATATTTCTGCCCGAGAAATTTGGCGAACTCCGATGTTTGCATTTGTGTGGAACGGGTAACGCTTGATCATTACACTTTCTCATGCCTCTTAAATGAAGATATTCACATAAAGTTCCCACAAAATTTCCTGGAATTTCAAAGATTTCTATTAAAGATACGTATCAGTATTCGAAGCTTAAAAAATTATGCAAGGATTCTCTTCCTACGGCTTAGGTCTTTGTCAAGTATAAGTTCTGATGCTGCATAAATTTAGTTGATTTTAACATCCTGTGAATATGTACAAAATGACTTAAAATATGAACTTCATAAACTATAATAGCTTTTTATAACTGAAATAACCCCATGGACACCTAACTCCTTAGTATTATTATTACAGTTCCTTATAACTCTGTGCTCCCTATATTTATTGTAGTTATCTCATTATGTTTATCTGTATACTAATTATGTTTACCTTCAATTTTTGTTACACCAAAATAGATGTTCAACTTAATTTGTGAATTTCAAATTGTATTGAGACTATACTGTAATCTATGTTTTAGATCATTATTTTTAATAAATACTGGATGCGGGGGCATACGGTTGGATTGTACGACGTACCATAATAGGTATACTTTTCTAGATCATTTGGAAAGTTTCATCTGCCCATATCCTCAACCCTTCTTTGTAAATTCTTATAAAGCAAGCATAATTTCTCTTAGGGTTAGTCAGTATGGGAAGGCATAACCAGCTGACCCATGGTAAATCGCTGGTGTCCCCCAGACTTTTACCTGTGCCTTCTCCAGCAGCAATTAAATACCATTCCCACTTAATAATGTGCCGTCCACGTCATCCAGATAGATTCACTGAAAAAAATGTGCGGATGGTTATAATGTTTTGGCTCGTCAGTGTATGCTTAAACTGTTACTTTCTTACGAGACTGACATAATTCGAAAAATGGAAGTAGTTGGCTTCTTGTATGAATCTCCTCTTAGTCAATGATATGGAAAAAGACATTTACCGAAGCTTTGAGCCATTATAATTAATAAATCCTTCAGAGAAAGCTGAGGATACCTATTGTATAGAAAATATCGTCATAAAATTCGTCATTTGTCATTTTAGCTGAAGCAAATCATATAATTCCTGTTGCAACTGAAAATAGTCATGTTGTTCGAAAACAATTCAATTAAACTTTCTCAACGGTGAAAATTTTCGAAATTTCTTTACATCGATTTAGCAAAGTCACAAATATCCACCTTAAAAATATGGGAAGGAAAAACATTTTGGGAGTTGAGATGTTTAACATGTCGTAAACAATATTTTTACAAAACATATCACAACAGTTAGCTACACAAACTCAGAACAGATATAATCAGGTTTACGACACTACAAAAGGAATGCATTGAAAACTCTTTAAGATGACCATTCTTGGTTATTCAGTACCATTATTTAATTATGTTTCGATAAATTTGAGTCATTAGAAGATTCTGTCTCTATATGAATATTTATTTTAAACCTCCACCTTTCTGTGTTTTTCGCTTTTATTTACATAGCAGGTTCTCAAATACAATATTTTATGGATTCCTGCCGAGTAGGAGTAGCAGTTACCTAAATATTTTGGAAAACTGAAAATAGCCTCTTTCACAACCCACAAAATTGATGAAGAACCTATTTTCGGCGAGCACGTTTTAACTTCAAAAAGAAGAAAACTATTTAAAATATGACAACAAATTTAAATGCCTCGACGTCGAGAAGTCGTATTTCATGTCCGAACATCTTTCAAAGTACCCACTTCGGTGTCTGAAGTGCCTGCACATCTCCTTTTACCTCCTCCGTAATATGCACGCCTGAGGATATTCACATTTTTGTTTATTATGCCCTAGCATTTTCGACAAAAGTGACACATATTTAAATACCAAGCTTTCTCTTTCAGTGTTTTCTTTCGATTGTTTAGGGAAAACAATCTAAAAAATAGACGTCTCAAATATATAAAAATTAAACTCAAATCTTAATTTAACAAGTCTGGATTTAATGCATTGTTTTCCTTTTCCAAACAAAAATGAAACAAAATTATCTCGAGTTATGCAAAATTTTAGCAATATTTAACGAAAAAAAACCAGAATCGTGTAGGAAAGGATATTAACTCCTTCAATTTATAAATAACTTATATCTCCATTTTTAAATAAATCTTTTTTCATTTTTTTCTGTTAGCGAGTTTAATTAAACACAGGAAATCCCACGATGGTTGTTTGATAAAGAAAGGAATGCCTTCATAAAGTGCTTTTTAAAGGAAATTTGCTTATATTTATGTTACGTGGATTACTTGTATATATGTAAAACACTAAAATAAACTCCTTTCCTAGAATTCGAAAGTGAGCCGAATTACAAGAGTTTTCTGTGTGCCATTGCGTAGAGATAAAAGCATGTTTCCCAGTGAAGTACAAATAATTTTAGAATGTGATATGCAAAAAATAGATAGATGTGAATTCCTGCCCAAGATATGATTTTTCAGCATCTTTATTCGTAGACGAGTTATGGCAATTAAAATTTGCTTTATATCAGAAAAATTGGATCCTGGAAATTCAATCAACTGCTAAAATGAAGGCATAAAAATTTTTAGAAAAAAATTACCAATGCATTTTAAGTAAAGTTTCGCTATTACTTCCTTTTTTATGAAACGGGCTGGCAGTATGTTTATTTTTGTATTTTTATTTTCTCCATGTACGTGTAACATAAATACGACTGGCATAATATAAGTACTAGCCAATTTCCTTTAGAAAGTATTTTATAAAAGCATTATTTTTTTAGATAAATAACCATCGTGCGATTTCTCTATTAAACAAAAATTTGTCAATGGACTGACATTGGCAGTAATATGGAAGAAAATTCATGAAACTGGAGACTTATGCCTATTTAAAGAATAATAAGGACACATATAATTTTCTGCTTTTTATAAATATCGTTTTTTTTTCATAAATTTATATTCGTTTAAATTTCAGTACTGATAATTTCTAATATCTGAGATTTTCATGCTTGCCCCAATTTCATGCTTAGCATACTGGCTGAACCAATTAAAAAAATTGTACTAAAATTTAAAATCTACGTTTATCGCAGCTGCAAACGCCTATTTACTTTCTGTGATCTAAATAAGGTAACAATTTAAAATGGAAATTTTGAAAATTTATTTCATGTAAAATGTCTTCCGAAATAATACTACTGTTAAAAATGATGCACTTAAAAAAGCAGCGTTACTGAGAGATCTTTTGTGTGACCATCGATTCTAATTAAATCTGTTAGAAAAGGTTTTACAGAATATGGTTTTAAAGATTCTAAATATCTAAATTAAATAGATTTGAAATTTTAAGCACGGTTTTTGAAGTAGTTGCATATTTTGGTACTCTAGTTACATATTTCAATAAACTGTATATTTCAATAAATTTTGACTGGAATATTTTTCTTTTCTTTTTTTCCCTTTGAATCTACAGCAAAGTTTTCCAGGTTTCAGTCGACAGCGGTTGCGACAATTCATGTTTGGCGTAAAGCCAGACACAGACCATAGACACCGAGCATACATTTTTCATTTTTATGACGTCAGTTTAACTTTTTTGTTTAACTTTTACTTCTGAAATGTCAGATTTGCTCGTAAAACCTTTATCATATTCGATTTTTTCTACTTTTTTATAGTCGCTTTTTCTATACTCTCTCGAAGTTGATAGATCTATGAAGTTCGATAAACAGACGCAAAAAAAAGTTAACATCCTCCTCCCATACAAAAAGGTAGCATGGTATGCAATGTCGTAACTTATACTCTTAGCATTCCAAGTTTCTTTTTCCGTCCTTTTAACTTAATCGTTTTAATAATCAATACTCGGTCACTGATCAAACAATAATAAATACTTAAATCATAATCTACCTAAAGATCACTGATTGTCTTTTTTTTTTGGCACCATTTTGTTATTTTATAAGTTATATTTTCTTAACTTTGTTTTAATTTTCTAACACTATTTGATAATAAACCTTTTTGTTCACATTTTTTGATGACGTTTAATAAGAACTGGAATTCTTTGTCATTTTTAAATAAAAATTTTTATGTTACAACTATTTACAATTTGTCAGCTTGTAGAAGAACACTTATCTAAATATTTTCCAGCGTTGCCATTACATTTCAGTCAAAAGATTTCGCAAAGCGGTAAGAAAAACAATAAAAATAAAAATTAAAAGCTGCGCCTTCTCGTGCCAGCAACATAAAACTGTAACATCGGCTATAGACATTTTTAACTAAAATCTATGCACAGTAAATATCTTGATATATACACCTTGCTGTCCATCAGAGATTGAGTAAATGAGGCATCTTAAATGCTAAAAAGGATATCAAAAATAGTTCACACCGGGAGAATAGGGGTTACGGTGATCAATAGCGCCAAAAGCCGTCAGTTCCAATTCCCAGTAAGGCATGTTTGCAGCGGTGTCATAACGGAGTTGTCCAGCTGCAACTTTGTAAGTTGGAAAATTCTCTTGATAAGTTGGTAGAAGCGGATACAAAGTGTAATATTTTTAGCCTTTATTCCTGGAGATTTTATCCATCAAAAACGGGATGAGGCAGATAAAAAGTCGTACTCTGAGTACCGATGTATAAATTGCATCACGAATGACAACTGCACCCTTGTACCACCATGATTATTTATAAGTTTCTCCACTCAAGTAGTTCTAGTAATCATCAACTGTCTGATGTAACGATTACCTACACTCTTGCAATCATTTCCTTTATGATTAATGTGAATGCATGGCTGAAATATGAATGATCTTCATAGAAAGTTTCACTAAATTAAAATTTTGTTGCCTTTTTGACAGTTGTAGAGTAAGCTGGGCAAGTGTCGATATGTGCTTCAAACATTATATTATCACAGAATTTTAATTTCGTCCATTTTTTAAATCTGGGCTGGCATGACTCTGGCTATTAAAAATAATTAATAAATACCAAATTCGGTGTTAAGATTTATAAAGAGTTACGTAACACTGTACAAAAATACCGTCTAAATTTGCCAGTGTCATTTCTCGAGCTACGATGTTTTGATCACTCTTCGTACATCCATCTGCAAGTTCGTACATAAATTTCCTGTCTGCTCAGAATGAACTAACAAACATGAAAAGCAACTGATTGTGATATCTGGCGACTGTTTGGCGATCAACAGAGCATGCTTGGCGCAGGTAGCCCTTCTCCGAAAAGGGTTAATGTATTTATTAAGAGTTGCATGTTAGCCTCGGAGGAGGAAGGTAGTATATTGTACTATGCGGTAGGAGCGACGTACTGCTCTGAGTAACTATTATATTATGCTTTGAATCATATATTTAATAAATGTTTGTTTCGTCTTGCTAAATGGTGCCTTGTTAAACCACGAAGTAATCACAACACGCTCTCTTACGAGAAAACCAGAGAGGTTAGAAGCTCAGAGCGTTGAAAGCGGAACTGGCGTAAAGTTAAGCCTAACTAACGAAAGAAGTGTGCATTTGCAAAAGGGAGTAAAAGCATGAGAATTATTTAATCGAGAGTTTGAAAGGCTTGATTCTAAAGGAAAATAAAAGAAAATGTTCAAAAACGCAAAGAAAGAGGATTTAGTAACAGTCCTATTGGAAATTGGCGAAGAAGCATCTCCAGATTTGAAGCTGGTAGAACTGAAACACAAACTCCAGAATAGCAAGGAATACATCGAAGATGCTGATTTCGTAAAAGAAATTCTGATTACTACGGTGGAGAATAGAAAAAGAAAAGAAGAAATGGAAAGAATGCAAATGGAAGAATAAAGAATAAGAACAGAAAGAGAACACAAAATAGAACTAGCGAAGATTCGAGCAACTCAAAATGAAGGAAGTAGAAGTCCAACACCTTTAATCCTAAACACAGAACGAGAAACCGAAATTTCCCTGGACAAGCTGATCAAATGAGTAGAAACACTGACTATACCAGTACCGAAGAGAGCAGAAGAATGGAATATATTTTTCGATTCTATCGAAAGAGCATTTAAGCACAAGAAGGTTACCGAAGAATACAAATCAGAAATATTATTGAAATTAATTGGAGAAAAAGCTTCAAATGTTCTTGTTTATATAAAGGAGGAAGATCTGCAAAATTACGAAAAAGTGAAAACTCTTGTTATGAAGGAATATCAACCTACTCCTCAAACCTGTTTAGAAAACTTCAGAAAAACTAAACGTTATTCCGGCGAAACGCATATCCAGTTCGCTTCAAGACTAACCGCTACATGGGACTATTACTGCAAGTCCAGAGAAGTAAAGGATTTCGAAACACTCGAGTTAATTATTTCGGATAAATTATTCCAAGCTTTAGATGAAGAAACAGCTGCACACGTCGCAATACGCCAAGGAAATAAATGGCTGAAGCCTCAAGAATTAGCTACAGAATGTGATATTTATTTCACGGCCAAAGCAAAATCTTTCGACGAGGTTCGAAATGGAATTAAGCGATCACCGAGATTCCTGGATACAACATGTGCACACGACAAATATATTCCACCACCCATGAGAAAAGAATATCCAAAACACGAAAGATCTCACGCGGGAAGAAAAGAATGTTATATTTGTGGAAATTATCAACACATCGCAAGAGATTGCCCAGACAAAAGAAGAAAGAACGAAACTGCAGTAAATAAGAAGGGAAAGGATGATTCCAAAACTCAAAAAAATTCAAACAGAACATCAAAAGAAGAAGCCATCGTAGCTAAAGTAGATTCATCCCATCTACGATCCGAATTCGCAGAACGCATCGTTCAACCACTGCAAAAAGTAGATATTTTTATTAACTCTGAGAAAATCGAAGCTATCGTAGACTCTGGAACGCAGATAACGATCGTACATTCATCGCTCATTCCAAATTTAGAGGAGAGAGAAGGAGGTAAAATATTGCTAACACCTGCTTTCGGACAACCAATTGAAGCAAAAGTTTGCCGTGTACCTATTTACCATAAAGATCATGGAAGCAATATATTTAATTTTGTGGATACATTAATTGCAGTGACTGATAAGCTAAATGTGCCTTGCCTAATAACTCCAGAAATATACAAACTGTTGATTAATCCTGCGGCAGAAGAACCAAACGCAGAAAGAAATAATTACGGAAGAGAAAACTTACAAACTTTATTCGCCAATGCACAGTCAAACGACAGCGTCGATTTCCCTCCGCTAATGCTTATTGAGGAGAAAAACGAAGAGGAGGAAGGGGAGAAGGCGAGTGTTTATGTAAACACAGACTTATCGTCTGCTGAACGCCTACGCGAAGAGCAAGTTAACTGTCCCTCGCTGAGAGAAGCATGGAAGCTAGCAATAGAAAAAAAAAGGAAATTATTTATTTATTGATCATCTTTTACATCACCAAGAAAAAATATTAGGACAGACTGTTTTTCAGTTAGTGCTTCCACTTAGTAGAAGAGCGCAAGTGTTGGAATTAGCACATAGTTCCATTTTCGGTGCACATCTTGGAATAAGAAAAACAAAGGAGCGAATACGATATTCATTTTATTGGCCTGGATTAGCACAAGATGTCGAAACCTTTTGTAAAACGTGCAAAGATTGTCAGTTGAAAAGTCCAGAAAAGCGATCTGACAAGATTCCCATCACACCGGTCAGAAGGCCAGGATTACCTTTCGAAACAGTTAACATCGACGTTATTGGACCTATTGAACCTCCCTCTGCTAGGAAACATAAATATGTGTTATGTCTGGTAGATCAACATTCCCGATGGCCAGAAGCCATTCCACTGAGAAGCTTGACAGCAAAAGCCACTTGTGACGCGCTTTTGGAGATTTTCATGAGAACAGGAATCCCTAATACAATAGCTAGTGACAACGGAAGTAACTTTGTTTCAAAATTAACTAAAGAATTCCAGAAAAGACTAGGTTCTCACCCTAGGTTCTCTACACCTGCTTACAGTGCTTCAAATGGATTAGTAGAAAGATGGAACAAGTCCTTCAAGCAAATGTTACATCATGTCATCAGGACTGATCTTTCGAATTGGGATAAGCACATCCCATACCTGCTCTTTGCATACAGAGAAGTACCAAACTGCACCACGGGTGTCTCACCATTTCAGCTGATGTATGGAAGACAACCAAGAGGTCCTTTAGCAGTACCGAAGTCTTCATGGTCAGGAGAAATACCTATACCACCTAATCTAAGTGAATCGGCAGTGGATTACTTACAGCTTTTAAAAATAAGGTTAGAACAAGCAGCCGAACAAGCCAATTTAATTGCAAGTGATAAACAACAAAAATATGCTGAGTACTTTAATCGGAGATAAAAAAATTTCAAAATCGGAGAACAATTTTATTTACTCATACCAGATTCAAATATTAAACTCTATGCACGATGGACTGGTCCAGGAGAAATCGTGAATCATTGCCCACCTCATTCCTATAAAGTAAAACTACCTGATGGAAAGATCAAACATGTTCATGCAAATAAAATTAGAAAATTCCAAGCTAGTGTCAATGCAGTTGGAGTGATATTTGAAAATGAAGAAGAATTTGGAGAAATTATAACTTTACCAGGAAATGATCTCTCGACCCCCCCTGGAAGATTTTAAAATAGATGCAAATCTGAATTTAGAAAATTTGAATCCGCAGCAGAGAAGAAAATTGATAGCTCTTATCAACAAACACCGAGCACTATTCACCGGAAAGCTGAAAATAGCTAAAGTTGAAGCTCATAAAATTAGATTAATACCCAATTTGGAGAGGAAGAAACCTTACATTTATAGGATTCCTGAAGCATTGAAACCCAAGGTCGATGAAGAAGTAGAAAAATTATTGAAATCGGGACTAATAGAAGAAAGTAATGCAGAAATAGCTCATCCAGTAGTTTGTGTAAGCAAAAAAAATGGAGATATCAGATTGTGCTTAGATTATCGAGCTTTGAATGCAGTGACGAAGCCAGATGACTTTCCTAAGCAAACCGCCATTGATTTAATGTACCGTATAGGAAGAGCCAACGTCATAACAACTTTAGATTTGCTGAAAGGATATTGGGCAATTCCCATGGAGGAACAAAGTAAAGAGTACACATCGTTCAAAACTCATCGAGGTCAATATCAGTTTAAAGTGCTACCCTTTGGATTAAGGAACGCAGCAGCAACTTTTCAGAGAGTAATGAATAACGCGCTGAAAGAATTTCAACAATTTTCAAGAGCCTATATTGATGACATAGCTATATTTTCCACAGATTTCGACACTCATCTCCAACATCTGGATAAAGTTTTCACCAAATTAGAGTCACTTGGATTTATTATCAATTCGAAGAAATGTTCGTTTGCAAAACCTCAAATTAAATATTTAGGACACATTATTGGATCAGGAAAACATCAACCAGATCCCGAGAAAATAGAGGCAGTCAAGAAGCTGGAAACGCCGAAAACGAAAAGAGATCTTAAAAATCTGTTAGGATTATGTAATTATTATCGTGATTATATCCCAGGATATGCAGAGATCGCCTACCCACTCACAGAACTCACGAAGAAAAATAAACAACCGGAAATACTCGAATGGAAAGAAATTCATGAGTCAACATTTCAACAAACACCAACAAACACATTAGCGATGTCAACGGAGTTGATCACCCCAACATTGCACGATCCGTTTGTCATTCATTCTGATGCATCCCAAATCGGAATAGGTGCATGTTTATCACAGCAAAGGGGAGAGAAGCAATTTCCCATCTGCTACGCGAGCAAGAAATTATCGAAACCTCAACAGAGCTGGCCGACTATAGAGCGTGAAGCTTATGCTATAGTATGGGCATTGAAAAAGTTTGAACCTTGGATATTCGGTTCATCAGTGAAAATTGTGACTGATCATAATCCTCTAGCCTTTATAGTAAGAAATGCTCCGCAATCGTCCAAATTACAACGATGGGCCATAGCTTTGCAGAAATATAATCTCGAAATAGAACAGCCCTGGAAAAAAACTGTCAAAGGCGGATGCATTATCCAGACTTCCCACCTGTGAACTTTGAACATTAATTTACTGTTCAGCTTCACGAACATTTTGTATAGTTAATAATTAGATAGTTTTTCTTTGCTTTTCATAATCATTTTACAATTTTGTGCAAATAAGATGTTTATGTAATTTGAAATAGAGAAATTATTGGATAACAAATATTCGAGGTAAGTGGTAAATTTAGATATTGTCTCCCAAGGATTTAAATCATGCTGCAGCATCATTAAGTAAAAAGAATGTTAAGAATATAATTTTATATATATATATAAGAAACTTAATAATTTTACTGTCATCATTGGAATAATACTAGGGTATATTTTAACTTGTTTATAAAAGAAAATATCAACTTGGTTTCTTTGAATTAAGAATTGATAAATTGTTACAATGATAATAAGGTTCGGAACAAGTGAAGTTAAAAATGAGTTATCTATGCTTATATATAAAAATGTGTAATGTATGTTTATATATGTTTATGTAGTAAATTGAAGTACAATTGTAGGTATTATATTACAAATGTCTATAGTAATTGAGATTTGAAAATTAGGATAGAATGTATAAAAGTATATGTAGTTTTTTTTTCTTTTTCACGTTGATCGCAAACAGTTGCTAGATTTTACTTTCCAGATTGCTGATTGATTTGTAAATAATATCGACAACAATCTTACGACGGGGGTGTGATATCTGGCGACTGTTTGGCGATCAACAGAGCGTGCTTGGCGCAGGTAGCCCTTCTCCGAAAAGGGTTAATGTATTTATTAAGAGTTGCATGTTAGCCTCGGAGGAGGAAGGTAATATATTGTACTATGCGGTAAGAGCGACGTACTGCTCTGAATAACTATTATATTATGCTTTGAATCATATATTTAATAAATGTTTGTTTCGTCTTGCTAAATGGTGCCTTGTTAAACCACGAAGTCATCACACTGATATCACTTGAAATCTGTCATTGATGTTGTGACTTATCTCACTTGTCACGACAACTCTACGCAATTTACCGTAGCAAGGAGAGCCAGATTGTGCCTGTCGTTGGCAAGAAAGAGCCTTGAGCACCATACAGGTGACAGTACGACTTTGTTCAGTTTCGCCCCCAATTTTGATGGACAGCACCACGTGGGGACGGGCTAAGGGTCCTTTCAAATCCTGCTCAGCAGAGATACATCAAGAGTTTTTATGTCAAATAGCATTTAGTAAGAAATTTAATTCTCTACAAGTATGTCAAAGACATCAGACTATAGGTCAATCTCTGAGATACACTGCAAAGCAAAGATTACATGCACAAACGTTTCTGCTAATGTTTCTTTATGAAATTCTTTGTTATTCCCTGAAATATTTTTAAATCTAACTGCGGAAATCAATGAAGCCCTCTTTATCAAAGTTGCATTTTCGCCTAGGCATCTAGTTTCCAAGAAACGCGCAAAAGCTATAAAAATAATTCCAGCAGAAGCAGCGAAAAGAGCAACTTTCATAAAATCCAATTCAGGCAATTCCGGATTATTTCGCATTATCTAAACTAATTTGGTTGTAGAGTTCCTCACTCTTATTCTTCTAAATCAACGTTGAGGAACCTAGTGCACTGTTAGCGAATTATCGCTGAGTTCAAACAACTAAAGATATAGACTAAAAAAGAGTTAAATACCTTTTATTTCACTCAAAATAAGATGAAAAGTTGGCTCCTTTCTCGGGCTTACAACAAAGCCTCCACTCGGGCTTTAACTCAGAATAAGAAATCAGAATTAAATTATAACTAATTAAAAGAGGCTAAGCTGAAGCTAACACAAGTATCTAACATTGTTGGCCCTTAATTTAAGCTAGCCGGCGAATATCAAAAGGCACATATCAAGAGAGACTTAGCCCGAAGGCAAACACACGCTACTCAGGATTTCTAACTATCTCTCTCGAAGAAATTTGAACCTTCTTTAAATACTACTTCTAACTCATTCGCCTTCAAAGCGATTCTAAAAACTCATTCTGGTAGGGAGCTGTAAGTGAAAACAAGAATTGATAGGAGAGCACTTTGAAATTAGAATAACAGTTATAAAATTAAAATATACCTTACATAGTGTTATGCAAACTAAGCAGCAAACAGAAAACTGATGATAACTCCAAAAGTATGCAAGCAAATTCGACGAAAGTTGGTGATGATATTTACTATACTACTTGTAACTTAAAAACACAAGAAAATGTTATATAAAATGTATAAAATTTGGGATACCAATAGGAACATAAAATCTTATAAATTCGGGCACACAAAGTTTAATACAAAAATATTTCTCAGTAGTTAGTACCTCGAAAAACATTACAGGTCTGACAGCGATGTTTCATACCGTTTACGGTATTTGATGATTGGAAGTTCTGCACATACCCGACTCGATAATTTTGCTCGTTTGAAGGGTGATTTTTTAAAACCTTATGTATTTGGTAAATGCTGTGCTTTTAGTAAATTGTGATTATTTTGCGTAAGTAAACTGTTCTTTTGTGTATATTTATAGTTTAACTAATTTGCTCGTCGTATTTGAGATTTTAGCTTTTTTACTCGCACAGAATTGTTAAGCCTAACGAGGAAAACGGCAATTTTGCACTGGTACTGTTCTTTTTCCTGAAATTGTTTGTTTATGCCTATTTTACTGTGTGTTTGGTCCGCCGATAATGTGGGACATGCGTTTTGATCAGTGTGTTATCCAAATAAACTTTTCTGCCATCATCCAAATTAGTTATTTTTATTGGAGCTCCGCTAGAACTTAAAAATATAGTTTTGAAGGTGCTCTTTACTGATTTTAAGATGTTTTAAATGTATGTGCACTCAGTGTTTTGTTTCTTGTGATGTTTCAAGTGTATATAAAATTTGAATCTTCCGCGGTGTTGCTATTATACCTATATTTAGATTTATTGGTAAAATGAGTAAAACTGAAGCTGAGAATAATTGTGAGACTTGTGAAGGTGAGGGCCTCACTCAGGAAACTGTAACTGTAATTGAAAATAGCATTGTTGATGATCCTTGCGATTGTTAAGGAAATTGACAAATTCGTCGATCGAATAAAAAGTTACAAGAAAACGGTTACTAAAATCTTATAGACAGCCTGACCCAGGGCCTAGATAAAATTATGGAGCTAATTGTTGCGCAAAATTTAAAGATAATAGAAGCTAATATTACTAAGACTGAAGGTAAAGTGTTAGAAGAATTTAGGAATGATATCATTAATATTAATCCTCATTAAAGAGAAATTTGTTTGGAAAAGTAGGTGGGAAAATGAGTAAGGCTGCACAATGAGCAAAGGAATTTGAAACTAAAGCCACCTTGTGACCGTGTAGTAACGAAATTGATGTTTTAGATGAGTTGACGAACTCTCTACAACTGCATGATTTAAAAGTTAACATTAAGAAAACTCATGAAAAGAAAAATGGTGATTTGATGGTTTGATTGGGAGATAAGGGAAAAGTTCAGAGATTGGGAAAAGCAGTACAAGAGAAAAGTGAATTGCAAAATAAGACGTTTAAGAAGAAGATTTGTTAGCCCTCGTGTAATTATATAAAATATATGTAATTCAATAAATAATGATGATTTTGTGGAAAAGATGAAAGAACACTGCACTTGCGGCAGCGACTATGATCGCTTCCTTTTTCAAACGAGTATTATTAGGTCTGATCTTGAAATTTGACATCGCGTGCTTCGAGTGGCGAAATGTTGCCAGGCAAATATGCTCCAAAATGGTCGTCTAACTCTTGGCTGGAAATCCTACGGAACAAAACCTTTCATTCGGCCTAGCAGATGAACAATTTTTTTTTTTTTTTTTTTTTTTTTTTTTTTTTTTTTTATTTGTCATGTAAAGAGAAATTGTAAGAATGAAACAGTGTGTGCTCGTTGCTCATTTGCAACATTTGAAGAAGGAATGTTCAAGTGGAACCTCTCATTTCACTTAACTTTAAGAATTATGGTAATAAGCTTAAAATTAATTTTGATGTGTTACATGTTTCATTTAATAGAAACTGTTCATCTCTTTTGAAGAAGATTAAATATATTCGAAACCTTATGGACTGGGTGGTGTAATCCGAAGTTGCTTCAAGGCGATTGGGCTCGATTTTATCTGTTTTCCTCTTCTCTGTTCCCCCTTGATCAAGTTTTTCTTGATCCAAGCTCTATCTGTGTGTAATTAAAATGATTACCTGGATTTTAACATAATATTACTTTTATTCAATTATTATAGGAAAATTAGGAGTTTTAATTGAATAACTTCATCCTGGTTTTGGCTGAAAATTTTAATTATTTTGAAGAGATATAGATAAAAGTTTTAAATTTATGATTTTATATAGACTTTTTCTCTTAACTAGTAATTTTATTCATATTTAGAATCTGCTTTACGCGGAATCACGACTGCCAGTTGACAGCATGCACTTATTAAGTACTAACTTATGTAAATCGGTAGCACTCGAGCTTTCTGCTGCGGAGAAATTTTTGCTGAAGTCACTTCAGGTTATTACAAATCAGGAACCATATTGTATAGAAAAGAAAATTGCTCATACAAGCAATCTTTGGAGAGTGATACATAAGGCGGATCGACAGCGATTCTCATTACGTTTGAATCTATATACTGTGTAGTGGATTATTGTTCTGATCAGATTTTACTTTTCTCCAGCGGAAGATCTTCAGTCACCCTTCTACGGCTGTAGAATACTTTTCACTATCCCAAAAATTTTATTGTTCTTGGAGATTTTAATGGAAAACACGTAAACGGGGGGGGGGGGACGGCTCGTTTTAATTGCTATAGGGGACTTCTAATCAAAGATTTTTTGAGAATAATTCGATTTTATTAAACAGACTGAGCATATCTGACTCATCGCCTACTTTTTCTTCTGCTGTGGAGGGGACTACATGAGTTTAGTTACATGCTCTGTTGGTTTTGGCTTGAACCCTCTTTGAGTAAAATATCGTTCAGTCAGACTTCTTAAGCGACCGTAATTATTTGCTCTTCAAATATAAGGATCTGAATAGGAATTGATATTGTGAGATGTTCAAAAAGTTTTTCAGGATAAATAGACTATGCCAGAAAATTGGTATTAATGTAAGAAGCTTTGAAAAGAGATTAGGCTCCTTCAGACCCAAAGATAATGTAAATAATTTGGTTCAAGAATTTGAAACTTTGATTATAAATGCTATGAATAAGTATTTGAAAATCAAAAGAGTGAATCAAACGAAGTGGTAAAATCCATCTCTTGAGAGTTACAAACGAAGAATTCGAGCCTTATGGAAAAGTATCTAAGTTATGGGCTTAAGTGAAGATATAAACTCTTAAGGAAAGTATAAAAGAAAGCTGGCTTTCTGTAGGAAAACTCTTATTAAGTCAAAAAAAGAAGGTTAAGATAGAGTTCTTCCTCGGGAACAGTTATTATCATGAGGAATCCTATAATATTGCTTCCAACAAATTTAAAAAAAGATATTTGTATTTTGGACCTCAAATTTGTTAGAGGAAAGCTTTCCCTGTTATCGCTACAGAAATGGTTATGAAATTCATGAATCTTTCTTCTGAAGACGAAAGAAAAGAAAATTTGGATATCTTTAACAAAGAAAATTGTAGTGCTTCCGGGAGGAACTTTGCGCTAAATGAAATTGAATCTTTTATTGATAATTTAAAACTTAATTGTGCAACAAGATTCAAATTTTTATTACCTTTTCTGAACTCTTCAACTTTCCTTCCCATTTCCTCGCCAAGATGCAAATTTCAAGTTAAGTGAAGTGAGTATTTAAACGGGTGAATCTTTGAGTTTATTCAGAACGTGTTTTCGCTAGCCAGTGCACGTTACGAGTCTGTCCTTGCAGTTACGCGGAGTTGCTAATACGCCGTTTTGGCCAATTAAAAAATTATCACGTCGGAGAGGGTGTCGAGTCAACCTAGTTAGCCTTAACTTAAAGTGTTAGTCCAGCACTGCTCTTTAGCCTTGAATTGATTGTGTAACGATTCTTAAGTTCCACCGCAAGTGGTTGGTGTTATTGTAAAGCACCAAGTATGTGCCTTTCTGTTCCTAGTTGATAAGAATAAAGAATTCTTTTTACCCTTCTTCTGTGCTGTTAGCATTTACGCCTGTGCAAGAAGTCGCCAGTTTCCGTAGTAGGATTTCGTAGATTTTATGTGGCCAAAGAGAGTATGATCCTACAGATAAAGTTGCAAATGTATAATTTAGTATTTCAGATTGAAATACCAGACATTCTTTACGACTTAAGATGGATAGATAGAAACTTGAAAAGTGTACATATAATTTTATATACTCTTGTCTTTCGGCTCTTCACGTCCGGGTAACTATAATCAAGTCTTCGTTGTTGACATTATAAAGTATTTCTCCCACTTCCCTAGCGTGCCTTCGTGGTGTAATGGTAGCACGCTGGGCCGGTATTCCAGAGGTCCGTGGTTCGATTCCCGGCGAAGGCGGCTGCACATTTTTCATCTTTTCTGCTTCCAACTAACCTAATGACTCTACAAGTGGCGTCCGAACTAAAAGGGTTGTGGATAATGATTCTCCGCACCCAGGATTTGGCGACTAGGTCCGCTAAAACCCTAGTCGCCCTTTAAAAAGGGAAGTATATAAGGTATTTCTCCCACTTTCCTAGCGTGCCTTCGTGGTGTAGTGGTTCAGCACGCTGGGCACTTACAAGAGAGTTTTAGACAGCGAATTTTGTATGTCAGGTTATTTTTTGCAGTGAAAGATTCTAGTCGAAAAGAAAGAAACTCAATCTTGAAAAATTCAAATTCATATTTAAAAATCAGTTTACAAGTCATCTGGTCTGCGCACGTATTCTCAAGTATCACAAACCATTATATTTGTTCTGTTTTGCGAATATTTCACCAACGGTCGTATTTATGTTGTAAGAAATTAAATTGTAGTAATCGCAGTTACAGCCATCATTGTAAAAAGTTTTCCCGCTGAATATTGCTACTGGCAGAGCCAATCGTGCTGTGATATCTCCAACGGCGATCGTAAAAGCTTCCAAAGTTGAAGCGTAGCCGAAATTGAAGAGAAAAAGTCCATTCGATGATCTAAACGACTCCTACTAGAGCTCGAAAGTCACTGCTGCAATGGATTGTTGGTACGATAACTGAACATAAAAATCTCTGCGGGAGCATATAGAAATCTAGTTCTTTACATACGACATTCTGAATGCAAAAGAAACGCTTCCAAGCGCTTCGACGAGCAGTTCAACTGAAGAAGTTCTTAAACTTCAAATGTTAGGTTTTTTTTTTCCATTTCTTAAAGTAATATGCTATAAACACGCTTTATGGACCTTCTGTTTAAGACTGACTCATTTTTTTTCACGTTGGTATCGAAACGTTTTCAATTTTTAATGCCTTTTCAATTAGCAACTTAAGATTTTACAAACACTTTTTTCACGACTTCGTAAAACTGAAGAGTTTATGTACAACTGTACAACAAGCGACAGTAGAATATTAAATTATTATAACAAAGTGAATTAGGATTTAAATAAAAAAAAAGTCCATAGATTATTGCAATAAGTGTATGCTTAGAATTTCAACATTATCATTGTTTCTATTTTATAGGAGTGATCATTATATAAATAAGGAAGTGAGATATTTTTTACAGTGGTCGTATATAATACATGTCGTTAGAAATATAACTGATTAATAATGGGATTAAACTGAATGTAGAGCTACATATGTGTTTTAATACGGTATTCTAAATTAGGGAAAATTAATATTCATTACAAATTAATTTAAATAATATAATAAATACTTTAAATTTATTATTCTTGATTACTATTATTTATTGTTTTTGATTTACGTAGTTCTTACAATTTTGGTGTGCATAATATTGCCGGCTTAACCCTCGCTAGCTTGACTTATTTCATACTAAATTTCTAGAAGATTTAAGGATATTTGTGTCATGCTAGATAAATTAAACATTACACTTATATTCAATATCCCATTGAATTCTTTTCTACTCAAATTTGAAAAACATTCTTAATGGTCAGCTGTCGAGCAGTAAACACTAGTAGTTCTGTACGAGATTCAAATCCCTCGTACCGAACGGGCTGGCTACATAGTCGTTTTCGTGATTGTTCGTATGTGTAACGTGTATACGACCAGTTTCCCTTAGACAGGCTTCCACGAAGGCATCCCTTCCCTTAGGCAGATAGCCCTTGAGGCTTTGCCCTAAACACATAAACCATACCTTAATGGTCTTTATAGAGCTCCCCACTATGAATAAGTAAGATATGCATTACGCCTTTCCTTTCTTAAGGCTTTCGTGCTTGAGGACATAGTCTTAAAATATTAAAGAAAAAAAATGAGAAATACTCATCGCGAAATTCGTCTCTGTAAAAATCATCAGTGGTTACAAAACACTAAGTAATTAGGCTCCTTTTGTTTTGCAAGATTCTGTCTATTCATTTGGATATTAAATATAAGTGTAATGTTTTCGATGCATTGGCAAATGATACTTTGGAAGGATGCATGAAGGAAAATTTATTTTTGGGTCATATTCCCATCAAACGGCTTTAGAGCTCATAAATTTTTGTGATTATGAAGAGAAAGTTGAAAAATGATTCTATATAGTTTGTTTCACAGATGGCAGTAAAAAGAATAATAACATTTATTCTTTTGAAAAGTCAAATCTGAGATTTCCCATTTTAAGTACCGTATCCATGTTAGGAAACATAATTTCTCTGTGTTTATCTTGTGGTAAATAGATCAAACAGAGTGGGACTACATCCTCAAGGTACCTTGTTTGTTCTTTTTGCTTTTGAGAAGTGTTAAGAAGAGTGAAAAAACTGGTAATTAAACCTCTTTTAGCTATCAGTCTACGAAGAGATAGGGATATTTAGTTTATTTATGCATGGTCACCATAATCATTAGGTAAATGAAAGACCTGATCTTTTTAGCCAAAGATTGTTTAAATTTAGTCATCGATAATATTATTAATATAAAAAAGGGTTATTATAAGTTATTTTATTATAAAAAGCTTTGATCTAAATGGAATGAAGAATGCAGATCATCTTGTAATGATGAGCGGACCCAAAATTGCTTTCCTTCAATTAACCGTAGACGAAATTACGAGTCTTTCAGTTTCACAAATTCTAAAGTATTTCAGTTTTTTTCTGGGCGCGGTAAATTTGAAATATTACCTGTTTCATTTCAATCTGAGATCAAGTAACTCGTGGGATTGTTCAAAAAAACGTACAAAAAACAATTGTTCAAAAAAACTCAGGACATGGAATGTTTAATTTTCTCCAGTCTTACTTTTGAAAGTCCTAGATTATGCCTACAGAATGGTTTTAAAAAGCTAGATGTGACAATGAATATATTTTTCGAAACTGTTTGCATGCTTTTGTGTGTTCTATTAATGCCTACAGTGCTTAATTAACTTATTTTGTGAACTCCATTAAGTATCGTTTTTTTTACACGAGGCATTTGTGTGCTAAAATACTTAATTAATTATAAATTATACATATATTTTTAAAATATGATATTTTAATTAAATTGCAAACAAGATTTAAAAATAAAGAATATTCTTCATATAACTCTGCCCTATTTCTACCTAGCACGTCAGTTTAAATTATTCCTAACTTTTCTCAGTTACCTTTTTTCAGCATTATTAATAGTCATTATAAGTAAATTGTAAAGACTTTCATAATCATTGAACTTTCGAAAATTCCATTTAGCAGCCTTAGTGCCAAAAAATGTATTTAAAAATACTTTTTAAAACACAATTTGTTAAAGACTTTCTTCAATTAATGAATCAAATATTTTTTAGAACAGCAACACGAAGCTTGTATTTTAAGGAATATAATGTCTCAGTCATATGTCAAATGTTTACTCACATAGTTAAAATGGAATCTTTCCCGAACCTTCTCTCTGGCATTTAAAATTCCCTTTATCAGTATTCCAATTTGTAAAAAACTTCTCGTTGGAGATGTAATTTTTTGCAATTATCTGCAACTCTTTTGTCGTAATTAATGATATTACTGTATTTAAATTTGTTAAATATTGATAACAGGTAATACAATGTAGATCATGCTATATTACAATGCAACTTGAAAATTTTAAATACTCTCCCAACAAAATATTTGCTTTGGTTCTTATTTCTAAGAAAATTTAGCACAATGAATCATAAATTTCAACAAAGCTGGTGTCGAACAGTTATTATATCATCAGTTCAACTTTCGTATCATAGATTAGCAACAAGCTTTACGAACAAGTGTGAAATGTACTTTCCGTAAGAACTGGCCGTCATTTAAATGAAGTCGTTAAAAATTTATTATGCATTTCTTAAACAACTTTTTCAATGAAGTAAGCCATTTTAATTATCTTAAAAAATCGTGCTATTTTTAAATATATATATATATTATTTATTTATATATATATATATTTTATATATCGTGCAATGTTTAAATTTTGATAATTTATACCACTGAAAACGCAGATGAGAAAATAATTATTTAATTTTGTAAAAATTTTAATTTTGTAAACAGTTTTAGAAGTTTTTACAGTAATACGGCATCTGTATGCTTTTCATACTCGTTGTCTATTCTCATTCTGTTCCGCCGATTCTGCTCGAAGCTCCAAATATACATTTTATTGAAACCAAGTAGTTATTAGTGATTAATAGTTTTAATTTCACAGGAAATAATAAAAACAAATAAAAGAGATTTAAAGTATTGAAAATGTATTTTAAAAAATAAATTTATAACATTTTCTTATTTTTATTTTGCACATGCATATAGAGGTTACGGCGGTATATTTTGAGTACTGCCCCTTTTTTATTTCATTCGTTGCTTTTTGTTTACGTAATGCATTTAGAACATGCATAAAGATTGGTTTAGAAGTTACTATTAAATATATCAGAACATAGTTTCTTCCTCGTATGGAAATACTCACTTTTTATTTATCTACTTTAATTTTATTACAAAACAGATTTAATTCTTTTATTCCTCTGCATTGTAATAAGAAGCACTGTACTATAACCGCATATGTATTCCAGACAAAATATCCATCAAAGGCAGTGCAAATACTGAAAAATCGCTGGTTCAGCGGGAATGGAGTGTTTGAAGAGCTGAAAAGGAAATAAATCTTCCTGACGAAAACGAAGAAGTCGAAAGGATTTATCATCATTCACAGTTCAGAAGCTTGAAAAATAAAACGAGACAAAGGAAGGAGACGCATCAGACAAAGATAGCACAATAACTGATAACAGTTTTAGAATGCAGAAGATAAATTCCTATTTACAAATTTTACTTAAATATACAACATTCAAAGTAAATTTAAATCTTAAATACTAAAATTTATTTTCTCTAATAAGAAGAACACATAATTCTTTGTAGTTACCCATTTTTCGCAATGTACTTACAGAGAAATTTAATATATTTTTGAAAGGGAAAAGTATTTACAGGAAAAGAATATATTTTTTGTGGACACCTCTCAATAATAAGCAGAGGGATTGAAGCTAATGTTCTAAGAAACACACACGCATTAAACAAGAAAAAAACCACTAATGGTTCCACACGACTTAATGTTTTGTAGAGATGACCAAAAAGACGACCAGTGATGGAAATATCTGTTTAAATAGCGGTTGCCCTCCAAAAGTTAAGGAACAGCATGTTTTCCAAAGCTCACCATTACAAAAATGTCAGTAACATTTAAATTCACAGTTTATATGCATGAGAGTAAAGAAGTTTAAGAAAATATTTTTAAAAACTATAGCTACCACTTCTACTTTAATAGAAATGAATACTTTTGCAGGAGTTGAAGGAAAAATGCCAAAATTGTAAGTTTTGTTCATCTTCAACTGTTATTCGCATTTTCGTTGACAATATTCAGGAGAGTATATCAATGTCCAGGAGAAGTCGTTTGCCCGATTGGTTGAGGTGGCGGGCGATCGGATGGATGGAAATGGGGATGCCACAAGCTGATGCTGCTAGACGTCTCAATGTCTCTCGTAGTGGGGTCCACCGGCTATGGAATCAGTTTGAATCCGCGGATTCTGTGTCTAGAATACATGTTCCAGGCAGACCAAGAATTATAACACCTCCGGGAGACTGTTATTTAACTCTTTTGCCCCAAAGGAGCAACGTTACGCTGCTTCAGCTCATGGCAGGTCAGTTATTTGTGTCTCCTTGACCCGAGGACACAGAGATGCCCATTTATGTTAGTCAAGAGAGCACGTCTCCTAGACCAGTCAACAATGGGCATCTGTTCTCTTTACAGACGAGTCGAGGTTCACAATGGAGAGTGATTCAGGCCATCAGCTGATCTGTAAGGAATAACGCACCAAATACAACCAAACTCACACTGTGGAAAGACACAGTTACAGGGGTGGTAGAATAATGGTTTGGGCTGGGATCTATCTCGGTGGTCACACTGATCTGCGTGTGTTCCCTGGAGGAACTTTAGTGGCATGAGTTATGGTGGCGAGATCCTTGTTCAGTATGTCCTCCCATATGCCGTTGCTATTGGTCCTGAATTTGAAGATGAATGAAATCTGAAAGATGCATGTGCGATGCTTTTATATAAAAGCAGTGACATACGTTATGAACATAAAAATTTTTCTTCATCGTATAACAAGAAGTTCGTTATTTTCGTCTTCCATCATATCTTCAGGCAGCACATCATCGAATTCTCTTTCATTTTCACCATCACTACTGCTCTGCTTAATGAAGAAATAACCATCTTCCATTCCATCTGTTAAATATACTAAAATTTTAAATATCTTTTGAATTATGTTGGGTTTAATTTCATCTACTCATGCATTATTTCTAGACTGGCATGACGCATTTGGCCTCCGCTTGGAAACGGTTTCTGACCTTCAAACATCAACGTATTCCTATGTCGTTTTAAATTTCTTTGAATGCTTTACTGAGATACATATCTAAATAGTAAATCAATGGCGTAATCTGCCTAGAATAATTGCCATCGCTGTATTAACACTGTTTCAACAATTTCTTTATATTATCCGTTAGATCTGATCTGCATATGTCTCAAATCAAACGGTTTTTGGATTCTTTAAGGCAACGCTATGTTTTGCCAAACATATTTTATCCACAATTTTACACCGTTTTTGTCCACCATCCTTTCTGGCGAACATGAATGAAAACACCATTTGGGAAATTACATTTTGGCATCGTCTTTTTCTTTTAAAAATAACAGTGAGTTATAATTTTGAACCGTCCGCTAAGCAGAAAAGTTCTATGGTGAAGTGAGATCTTTCGTGACCTGTTGTTTTTCTGCGAACTGTTTTTGTTCCTTTCACATCAATTGTTTTATTTCCTATCATATTAAACATAACAGAGTTTCATCTACATTATTAATACGTGGCAGTAAATACATTTTTTTGCATCGAAGGGCAATAACGTACTTCTGGAAAGTAATCAATTTAATATCCAAATCTTTCGGAAGCCTTTGCGAAACTTTTATTTTTCGCGTAGAACTAAATTATTCCATGCCGCAAATCTACTATCCCAATTCAAATTTGCTTTAACGTTTTCATTTGCATTTGCATTCTTTTCTTTGTCCACTTTAATAAACGTACACTGTTCCTTGTTACCATTAATCCATTTTGGCGATTTTCTAGGACCAAGTTCGCAACACTTTCTTCTAGGATAAAACATTTCGTTACTCCTTTACGTAAAGCATATTTATTTTTTTAGCATATTAATTATTGTGATTTCATTTTTTTCTACTCGCTTACAGAGTTTTCACTAACACCAATCATCCTTGTTGCAGCACGATTTCCCTTTTCTTTCGAAAATTGAATGACTTTGCATCTGAAATCGAGACTGTACTTGTTTCGTTTGGCAGAAGCCGTATTTGATACTAAAAGAAAAACAAGATTAACCGTATTTCAACTACAGCAAATGGCATTTACTAAAACCATTGATGTTCACCTCAAAATTAAAACTTCAAATGACTACAGAAAGAGAAAACATCTCACTCTTAATTCCTCGCATTCATTCGGGTCGAAAGTGCATTCTTAGCTCAAATTAGTTTTCCTTTTCTCGAAACCTAGAATCGCATTCTTGTGCACACTTGCATTGAATACAACTCCCCTCTCTGCAGAATTATTTACCTCCTTAATCATTCCCCCCACACACACACACGAATATAGCTTCCCTTAATGAGCGGGAAGTTCTTGAAAAAGAAGATAGAATTTCAACGGGATCGGAAGATACTGTATCTTATATCGCTGACAACGTACTGTCCTTTATTAATGAAAACTCTACAGAACTGGATGAGGTTTTAGGTAACCCATCTGATAAGGTGAACAAATCTGTAGGTAATAAAATTAGAGAAATATTTAGAAAACTGCAGAATGCAATGAATAGTGTTCTTATTGAAAATGGTGAACTAAGAGGAAGATTGGCCGAAAGAGAAAATATTATAAGAGGAAAGCATAAAAACCAAGCTGCTACTTATGCAGAAAAAGTTCAACAAAGATCAAGATCACGATCTAGAACAAAAAGGTTTAAGAAACAAGAAGTAGAATTTGTGACTCTAATATATCCTAAAGAAAGGAATCAAACTTCTGAACAAGTAAAGGAGAAATTAATTAAAAACATTTCTCCAACTGATCTTAAAATAGGTGTGCAGAAAGTACAAAAAATAAAAAATGGTGGAGTATTGATTAAGGTCACTAAATACGACGATATGTCAATAATTGAAAATGCAATAAGAGAAAATAGTACATTGAAAGAAGAATTGGATGTAAAAAGACCTAAGAAAATACATCCACGAATTATAATTTATAATGTTGATCCTGCCTTGAATGGAGAGGAAATGAAGGATTTACTGAAATCTCAGAATGTCGTTCTAGAGAATGCGATTATAGAACCGAGATTCAATATGAAATTAAATATAGGATGTCATTGGATCGTTTCCTTGGACCCACAATCATTTAATCTGGTTATGAAAGACAAGAAAATTTATTTAAAGTGGACAAGGCACCAGATTAGAGAATATAAAAGAGTTACCAGATGCTTCCAATGTTATGGTTTTGGACACACTAAAAAAGCTTGTACAAAAACCTCTATTTGTAATAAATGCAGTTTAGAAGGTCACTCTCAAACTGAATGTACCGCAACAGATTATAAATGTTATAATTGTACAATAGCAAATTCGAGATTTGGACAGGGCCTTAATACTAAACATGAAAATACATTTAAAGAATGTCCTTGTTATATTAGACAAGTTGATTTATTGACCAAAAAAATTGATTATGGCTTGTAAATCTCATACAATTAAAATATGTCAAATCAATTTACATCATGCAATTAAGGCCACAGAACAATTGAGAGTTGAGGTTACAGAAAGTGATACTGATCTGATCTGCATACAAGAACCTTATGTTTATCAAGGAAAGATATATGGTTTACCAATAAGTGCCAGAGCATATTATAATAAAGGTAAGATCTGGTGTCTTTGTATTCAATGAAAATTTATCCATTTTACAAATTTATGCTTCTAAAGACATAGTTGCTGTTTTGGTAGATGGAAAAAGTCCTTTTCTCTTGATTACATGCTATTTTTCCCCATCAGATACTATTGATGATCATTTACGTTGTTTGTCTTCTTTGTTTGATAGATTTAAAAATACTTCATTAGTAATAAATGGTGATGTCAATTGTAAACATCCATTGTGGGGCCAAAACCACATGGATTCAAGGGGAAAAAATTAGCAGAATTTCTACTTGAAAATAACTTTGTTGTAAACAACAATAGAAACAGTTTTCCCACATACTCTTCAGTATTAGGAAATTCATGGATTGATATTACTGCTTCCAGATTGATTAAAGACATTGAGATATGTAATTGGCAAGTTTCTGATAAAATTAGCCTTAGTGATCATAATTATATTCATTTTGAGATTAGAAATGTGATAATTGATGATACACAAAATAACCAAATTAAGTTGAAGAGATTGAACTGGATTGCTCTAAAGGAGCTTATGTTTGAAAATTTTTCTGGCATTGAAATCAATGAAGATATAGAATCTCAATTACATGAAATTAATTCAATCATATGTGACATATGTGAAAATATTCGGTTTAATTATAACGATACAGGAAAAAAGAAAAACTATTCTCCATGGTGGAATAATGGATTAAATACTGAAAGAAAAAAAATTCGAGCTTCTAGAAGAAGATTTCAGAATTCTTGTGGCGAAGATAGATTAAATTATAAAAAAAAATTATTGTAAACATCTTGCAATATATAGAAAGAACATTAGAATTGCAAAGGAAAATCACTGGATTAAAATATGGGATAAATTGTCTCTGCAAAGTCCCTTTGGCACGCATTTTAAAATTGCCACAGATAAGCAGATGAATCCTGTCACTTTTACTGCTATCCGTAAAAGTAATGGTACTTACACAGAAAATATAGAAGATACAATAAAGGAAATTATGAACTTCCACTTTATGGAAGATAAAGAAGAGGATGATGAAAGTGAACATCGGGATATCCGAAGGAAAATAAAAGTTGATTTGGAGTCTTTTAATGATGCTTTGTTTACTGCCGATGAGCTTTCTGCTGCTCTGGAGAGTATGAAAATGAATAAAGCTCCCGGTCATGATAACATTCCTTTGGAAATTTATAAAGAACTTTATTATGTAAATAGGAAATTCATTTTGGATCTATTTAATATTTGTTTTCAACGGGGACATTTTCCTGAGACATGGAAGATTGGCAAATTGGTTTTGCTTTTAAAACAAGATAAACCTCCTGAGCAAGCGGCTTCTTACAGGCCGATTTGCTTATTACCCACTTTGGGTAAAGTTCTCGATAAATTGATTAACAATAGGCTTGTTTATTTTCTTGGTAGCAATAATCTACTAAATGCAAATCAATATGGATTTACGCCAGGAAAAGATACTATCTTGGCAATTAATAATATTATTGACACTATAAGAATTAATAAGATAAAGAATTTACATACTACTTTGATCGCAATCGACATTAGCAATGCCTTTAATAGCTTATGGTGGCCCAGCATCAAATCAAGACTTCTAGATTTAAAATGTCCTGAAAACTTCTTCAATATTATTAATAGTTATCTAAATAATAGGAAAATTATTTACAGAAGAAATAATATAAATATTGAGAAATATTATAATAAAGGTGCTCCTCAGGGTTCTGTTTTAGGCCCTACACTTTGGAACCTGGTGGCTGATACTGCCTTACAATTGAAATTTGAAAAAGATGTATTTCTGCAGGCTTATGCTGACGATTTTGTGTTGGTGATTTCTGGAAGTAATAGATTAATTATAGAAGAAAAAGCAAAGAATGCTCTAGCTAAACTTTATAACTGGTGTAAAGTAAATAAGCTGGATATTAGCCAAGATAAAATGGCTATGATAACAATCCCAAAAGGCTCAAAATTAATCAGATTACCTTTATTGACGTGGAATGGAAAAAGAATCCGCAGCGAAAAAACACTTAAATACTTAGCTATAATTTTGGATATAAATTTAAGTTGGTTGCCACATTTAACTAAATTGAAAGAAAAAATTTTTAAGATTATGAATAAGATGAATAGATTATTATGTATGGATTCTTTTAAAAGTAAAAGTATTTTAAAAGAGTTATACAATAGAGGAATTGAACGAATAATCTTGTATGGCTCACCCGTTTGGTGGACTGGAACGGAAAGGGTGAGAAATAAATTGCTACAGATTCAGAGGGTTGCAATGCTACCCATTACGGGATGCTACAGAACAGTTTCTACCACCAGCCTACAGGTCTTAGCTGGGGTTACGCCTATAGACTTAGTAGCTGAAGCTGAAACGCTGATTTATAAAGCTGTTCATATGAAGAAGAATATAGATTATTGTGACCTGAAGATTTCTAATAGAGAAATTGATCCAAAATTAGAAAAGTTTTATTTTTTTCTAATAGAGAAATTGATCCAAAATTAGAAAAGTTTTATTTTCATCCGCCACAATTTAAAGAGGTTACCTGGAAGACACTTCTTCCAACTGGTGTTGGTTTGGAATTATTCTCTGATGGCTCCGTGATTGATAAAAATGTTGGAGCAGCATTGTTGCTTTTGCAAATAATAAATTTGTATATAAATCTAAATTAAGATTGAATAATAATTCAACTATTTTTGATGCAGAACTTATTGCCTTTGAATACGCCATAAGATGGACTAATGAAGAAGAAAATGAGAAATATATTACAAATTGGGAGATTTCGGTGTTCACAGATTCCCAGAGCATCCTTAGAGCTCTTAATTCTAGAAAATGTTTATCTGCAAAAGTAGATAAAGTCAGAAATTATATTCACAATATTAATTCAAAAATGAAATTACATATAAATTGGATAAAAGGACATTCGAATATTTATGGAAATGAAGCAGCAGATTCTGCTGCTAAGGAAGCATGCTATAATACAGATATTGATATCACGGTTCCTTTATCTCTTAATTATATTAAGAGTGTACTACATGACAAGATTCTCCACACATGGCAACAAAGATGGCATTATGACAAAACTGGACGAAAGGTTTATAAAATATTTCCTGTTGTCAAAGAGCAAAGATTAAGTTACAATAGATTGCTAAATCAATTGATAACAGGACATGGCCAATTTCCAGAATATCTAAAAAGGTTTCATGGGAAAGATATTCATTGCCGATGTGGTCAGGATGCATCTGGAGCATCTAATGGACATTACATTTGGGACTGTGCCTTAACGAAGGAAATTAGAGGAGAATATTTTCGAAATATATCTATAAATAATGAAAAATATCTATATAGCAATAATAAAGCTAAATTAGGACTTATAAAAATTATTACCAATTTGAATAATTATGTATATTTCGATCCTTTTGTTTAATTGCTTAAATTTTTGAGTTGAATTGCATAAATTATAATGTAATTTGTATACATACAATGTATAATTTACTGAAAACTGTAAATGCTTATTGTTCGTTAAGCTAGGCAATATTTGTATTTTATAATTGTTGTTTAGGTTAGCAGTTGTCTTGAGTTCAATTTAGTCCTTTTATGTTAAGAAATATGTGGTTTCTATTCTGAATGAAGGTCGAGATGACCCGTTGGCGGCGCCGACACATCTCCAGCGGAGGATGAGTTTTTGGATAAGTAGTCCTTATTCTGTTGTAGTGTTTATCCAGTTATCTTTCAGTTTGTTTCTTTTAAATTGCCGGTTGTGCCAATTTTGGCGGTACGGCTTATTTTCTTAGATTAGATTAGATTCCCTTATCTCTTGTCAATTCAGTATACCATTGCTCGAAAACTTGAGAAAAATCTTCGAATGAATGACTTCGAAAAATAAGAGCATCGCACATGCATCTTTCAGGTTTCATCGAAGAAAAAGGATGCGCATTACACGGCGAATATAACAAAAATTAAAAGAATGTAATTTGAAATTAAGTTGCGCATTATACACCGGTATATACGGTAATTACTATTTTCCATGAAAAATTATATTATTTTTACAGCAAGAATAAGAAATGAAGCTGCTTGAAGTATATTGGTATGATAGCGACATTCGAAATTTCGGCAAGTGCCTTCATGCTTATTTGATGTTCTAGGCCAAATTAGGAAGGGATCGTGTTAGAGAATAATCTTATAAACAAATAGCGTTAACTTTCTTTATGATTTCCTGGAAAATTTCCTCATTTTTCAGATGTGGTTGTCTACAGGAGATGATTATGTCCTGCAGCCACAGAATCGTCATTTCGAATGAGATACCTACATCTCTTATTTTTATCGGTACCATATCAGTCCTTTTAATGTCACTTTATTTTAGAATGAAATTTAATTATGAAAAATATTTTTAAGGAAATAATGCAAAAAAGCAAATACACTTTACGAATATTTTGGTGGGGGCCCTTTCATTCTTTTCCATGGCAATTTTTAGATTTTTTATTTAAAAAATATTAATGATAATAATACAACCATACTTGGTATTCAAAATCCTAAATCTTCTCGCAAGGAGAAGCAATTAATATCATATTTGCATATACTCGTATCAACGACTGACGTTCCATTTCAGTCAAAGATGAAGTGTGCAACCGAGTTTTAGCGAAAAATGACGATTTCCCCCCCCCCACATTACAGGTATCTCTACACTGTAAACGTAAATATTATGGGCATGTGCATTAACCTACGGTGTTCAGATTATGTGTTTTGTTATATATACATAAAAATATTTTGTTTATTTAATTTTAGTACACTAACAAATTGAAAGTTGATACGCCATTTATAGTGATTCAACGCAAAAAGCAGTTTCGAGACTTCTCGATAATATCTCATTCGGGATATTAGTCTTTTATATTAGTCTTTTGAGCTAAAAGTAAAAAAAAAAATTCAGTTCCTCATCCGTATAAGTAAATCTAATTTCGTTGTCTTTTTGCTTTTAATATAAAAAGAAACAGATTTTACATGCAAGCAAATAAAAAAAAAAAAAAAAAGCTTCATTTCAATAGAGAAAAGAGGGTTTCTTTCTTTCACAGAAATAATATCTTTTTTGAATGTAGTAAACGGTAAAATAAAAAAAAAAAAAACCTTCTCACATGCGTAACAGAAAATTTATATTTGACTTATAGAGAAAAGGTATTCTAATTATTCGTATTCTTAGAGTGTACTCATGTACTTTTTTTCTTATTCCGTTCGGATTAGTTATACTACATTACGATTAACTTTAATTACAACACAAATCGTAATTCGTTCTTAAGAAATAACAACTCATTAGCAATTGAAGTAAAGAAGTATAGTAAGGAACAATAAGAAATCAGCATTTCCAAATGTTGTATATCTTAGTGTTTAGCTAAGCTTTAATTTACTTTAGCGGCTTTAAATTTGTAGAAAAACGGGCATTCTAGAATGAAAATGCTTAAAAATCAATGCACGGCATTATAAATAAAACAAACAACATCCAGAAACGAGAAGTGTTTCCAATTTAGGTGATGGTAAATGGTCGCCCTTTCCGATTCTCGTAGTCATCCCCAGTGAAAAATAGCATGTTTTCTTTTTTACTCATTAGGCGTAATGGGGAGTTTCCCGCCTTACATGGAAGTTCCGCGCCCGCTTTATCAGTACCACTCCCTCTTGCCCAACTCATTTTTTCTTCTTCTTTTGCTTGTTCTGTTTGAATAGAGAGAATGCCATTACGCGGAGTTGTTCGAGTTGAGACCCATAAAAAATAAATGACAATGTCCAGCACTATTTTCAGACCCGCTAGGATAATAATCACTACGCATATTGAAATACTATAACGCCTAGATTCCTCGCAAGATGCACAGAGCTAGAAACCTACCCTCACATTTATCTTCACCAATTTTTGCTCTCTTTGTATGAAATAAAAGACGTACGGTAGTAGCAAAAAATTTGGTGTATCATATTTCAATGAAAATAGGTATTTTCATGATTCTCGAATCCATTTTGAGTATTTTTATATGACATTTGTGCGTACGGGTAGAATGAAGTATTTGTTTTTTCAAAACGGATTGTCAAATGCATTTAAAATGAATTCACGTACCTACCTATACTACACCGTATGTATGTATGTATGTATGTATTTCCCTCACATAATTCAAAAACGATTACCCGTTGAACGTAAAAATTATGTATATGGGAATGCTCCGGCGTATATAATCCGGGTAAGCTTAAAAGACCTAAGATGGCCTTTATTTTCGTAATCCTGGTCACAGTCATACACTTCGAATTACAGAAGTGTTTCAAAAGGCAAGGGAGCCATGTCGTGTCCACATCAGACTTTTTTTATATTGTTTATATAAACATCTTATTAATTTTTTTCGCTAGGTATTGTGTCCGTGAGAAAGAAAAAAAGCGTTTTAAAATTCTCATTCAGTTTTGGCTGCTTTCAATTATCAAAACTCGTGTGAAGACACCTGAAATATTATTTAAGGACACATTTGATGGGAACACCACGACTTTCTTTTGCGGCCTATTAAATTGTACACATTTTTTGTTGCACTTAATTTTAATTCATTTTATAGAATTATTCTAACTTAATTAAAAGATTCCTCGAGGCAGATAAAAAATGACATAAAAATTTTAAAATTCTAAAATTAAATATCCAGGTCTTTTTGTCGTACGGGTGTCAAACTTCTTATAATTTTATTTCTTCATGAAGCGTATAAAAGGTTTCGAAATATAAGTATAGAAACCGGAAATTGCATAGATTTCGTTATTTGTGAGAAATCAATTTATGTCGTCTAACAGATTGATTATTCGCCATTTCTCGCTGAGGCAGCCACTCGGTGTGATTTTAACTGCTGTACTGCGTGCAATCTCTTTGCCAGAAATACTGATCTTACACCGACAACATGCTTTTTACTACTCAGATACTCCCCCATTACGTCTACCTGCATATCTGCGCCTGTGCTACCGTACATCACCTTACTTAATCTCCTGATTGGTCTTTCTGTCCGCTCTGCCTCTTCTTTCAGCTGATATGCTAATTTTTCGACTTCGTCCTTAATTTTTGCACACCAGTGTATGTTTCGTTTAATAAAAGTCAAGATCACTTAAGTACGGGAGCCTTTCATTGGGAAGACCATTTATGAACTTTGGAAATACATCATTATTTACTAAAAAATAAAAGAGACGCACGCTAATGAATGTTTAAGATTAAAGGAAATTCAGTCATTTACTTTTATAAGACATCCCTATGCATTTCAGGAGAGCCTGGGACGAATATGTCTTTTTCAAAGATAAAAAAATACTCCTCTTATGTCATCTGGGAATTAATTTTGTCCAATTTGAAATAGCATCTTACTACTAACATAAAAATGTAGCAGCCAAAAAAGTAAAGGCATTTATCAAACGAGAATATCTTTGTGCCATTTCAAGCGACGTAATCTGTCATTCAGGCTAGTGCTTAGCCATTGGAGGGGGTCTCTGCAACGTGCATCTCTATAGTTAATCAGAAAGGCATCATCAATCCCCGAGATAATACGATCACTCTATTCAATACGAAGTATGTCTTTCTTAAGTTATTTGAGGCGGATGTTTCTTTTCCTGGCCTCCTAATCAAGAAAAGTAACCTTATCCTTATCTCAGATTATTATTCTTACCAATGTTCGAGTGCATTGGTGTCTACCTCAGTTATTCATTAAGTATAGCAGGAAAAGTAATTCCTGCCGGGACGCACCTGAACCTTCAGGTAAGCCCCAATAAATTCTCCGTTTTGTATTTGAATTATTAAATACCGGATAAAAGCGTGGAATGTTTCGTCAAGTTCTTATTTCAGGAATCCTGAAAATTATTGTAGTAATAAACGCAATAATTTTGCTACAAATTTCAGTCTTAGGCTGGCATTGAGTTTAAACAAACAAATTACGCATTTCTAGGGATTCTCACACTGATCTCTCTTCTATAAAGAGTAAAAGAGATTCTTCAATGCTAAGATGGCATGCATTTCAGGACATTCTCACATTGATCTATGTTGTACAAAGAGTGAAAGTATTCTACAACGCTTTAATAGATTCATCATTTAAAAAATAATAAAAGTAATATAATATAAAGACTAAAAGAAAGAAAAATTTTAAAAACCTACATAACCAAATTTAGGAAGAAATGATAAACTATAAAATGAACTTACTTTTCTAGATCCTTGAAAAATTAAACATACAAAAAAATAAATAAATAAATAAATAAAATCTGTAAGCTTCAGATTTTGTATTACGCCCGAAAGAACTTTTTTGTGTGTTGCCTTTATTTTCTAAATATCACAAATGTTCTTGGCATTTAAACGACATAAAATTCAATTCAACAGAAATATCACAAAATATTTAAAAACAGCATATCTCTGGAATTTCTGACAGATAGTTTAGCGCACAAGAGATAAAAATGTTTTTTTCACGTATAGTGCTGTCATTGCTTACTTTGAAATCATTGAGTTTGTTAATCAAAAATTCGTTAAGTTTTACATAATATGAAATATATAATAAAATAAATTCGAAATTTAAAATTTGGCTTCCAGGTGCCCATGTTCGGGTGGAGGATTACGCTATTTAAAATTTGATGGCTCTAAGTCCGTCGTTTTTTCACACTGCGAGAAACATACATACATTTACGTAGATTGTTCATTATTTAATTTCTTTAAATATAATACAGGGCGATAATATTTGGTGGCAACAATTTAAAAAGTGATTTACCGTTTATCGTGAAACGTCACAAAATGCCAATTTGAGACAAACAGCCCTTCAGGGCTACCACCTCTTTGGGTAAAGGCTTTACTGCCTAGAAGAAAAACAATTCAAACTTCTAACTAGTAGAAAGATAAGTAACAAATATTAGTACAAGTGTATGTTTCAATGCGAAAGTAAACTGCGATGCAATAAAATACTAAATCTTGTAAGAAATTTTCTTCGAAGCAATATCTAAAATGCAGAATATAAGAACCAAAACGTGCAACTTCCAAAATGTCACACACAAATTAAAATATAAAATCTTTAAATACTTTTAAGCAGTAGTAAAAAAGTAATCAAAAAATCTAATTTCGATTTTAAAAAATCCCTAGGAAAAACAAATTTAGTTACATAGAGGGTGCTTTTACTAAACGTCGTTTGTAGCCAGTTCTTGCTTTAACGGAACGATGAGCATAAACAATAATGTATCTTCGAGTACAGTTTGTACCTCAATGATTCACTGCTGTCGTCCGCTTACAGCCCGTTCATTCTGAAATTCGCATAGTTCGAAGATTACTTCAAAACTGTCAGATTGCAATTCCTATTAAGATTAATCCTATTTGAATTTCTTTCTGCTGATGTTCCCAAAAGTTCTTCGGTTGCTGAATCAGATTTTCTTGAAGTTCTTCATATTCCATAAAATTTATCGAATTCCTAGATGACTTACTTTTTTTCAGAAAGTTTCAGAAAGCCTTTGTTTCAAATTCTTTTAACTATTTTTCTTTTTGTTCAAAAAGAGGATGGTAAAAGGGTTGTTTCTTTTTTCATTATTTATTTATTCTTACTCGGCTGTTTAAAAATATTCAACACCAATTGAAGAAAAAGTATCAATGAATAACAAATATTTCCTTTTTCTTTGTGACGAAAACCCTTTTCGAAAATTTCGATAAAATCTAATAGTATCAGATTATAATTATTTTAAACTACCACTACAGCCAGCAAATATGTTTCATCAAATAAAATTTCTTTTCAGTCAAATGGAAAAGTTTTACATCATAAAATTTATCGTGAAAATATTGTGTTGGGTAAGAAATAAAATGACACGGTGAAGCTTCCTGAAGCATTAAGGCTGCGTATGAGAAAGGTATTTTTTTTAAATTTTGTTTTAGTTTCTCTTAAAAGTAATTAGTCACATTGAAAAATAAGTATTGTTTTCAGATTCAGTATCGCGAAATCTATTAAAAATGACAAAAACGTTGCAGTGAAAAAATAAACGTTTTTGAATGCAGAATAGTGTAATTGATAAAAATAAATTATTATCTGGTTTTTTCTGTTATTTAAGATGCTTAATAAGTATACAACGTCTCGCTGCAAACTACTTGTGGAACATCCCCCTTATTGTCTTATCTGGTCAAGCAAAAATTAGTAAGTATACCGCGATTCTAGTAAGCTTGTTTTCTTCTGCTAGTATGAGAAATGTCCTAGTGAAAACGTTTGCTCTGTTTATCGCGCGATGCAGGAAAACAAATCTAGGAAAGTTTCTGGCAAATCCGGAAAGATGTTCCTCATCATTTGGCATTTTAAATCATTTGAAATTTTCTACGAATGATTTACTCTTATATGCTGTTTGCTTACATGTTTTTAGGCCGAAATTTCTGGTCATCACAGTGACATACACGCATCCACTCGTAATTTAATTTTCCATAAATGGGTAGAACTTTTGCACCCATTAATAAATATGCAGTGTCTTTATAGCAGAACATCCCTAAAAACTCTTTGAAACGAAAGCCCGTCTAGAAGAAGCTTGAGGAGAAAAGGAAATAACAAGATTCTTGGATGCTGTTCGCCGGCGTGCTTTCGATCAAAACTGGATCAGTAATTGATAAAGCTGCTCTGTCATCTCGGATGACCAAGGCTTTGTACCACAATTTTGATAATTTGTAAGTTCATTCTGTAAGCTGCAAAGCCAAACATAGATAACAGTAATAACTATAAAATTATTAGGTTTTTTTTTCGGAGCAGAAAACATAAAAAGTCAGCTGTTAATTGGGATTCGAACAACTGATCTTCTAACTGCTATCTGGATTTGCTACCAGTTGCATCACAAGAATATACACGGGGAAAAGTGATAATTCCTTAAATTATTCCTCACATAAAGGGCAACAGGAAAGAGACAGAAGAAACGAATTATAATCCACTACATATGAGTCGGGTATCACTGCAGAGGCATTTAAGGTTTTTCAAAGCCAGAAAACATGAAAATTAACTATACTTTACACTTGAAATTTGAATTCTGAATCATCCGATTACTAGCCAGATGTGCTATTACTAATACCACCTAGGACAGCGGGGAAAGTGAAAATTATAACCACTATTCAATAATGCGCTCATTACCATTTCGAGCATTTTAAGAAAAATGATAAATATTTTTATTGCTTGAAGAGAAGTGTCCAATGTCGTATTTCCTTGAAACGTATAGATGTTTTCCTTAAAATTAATACCAAACTAATTACTAACTAAAACAAACTTTGCAGCATTTCAAAGACAATAATTATATTACAGATATTAATAATATGAAAAATGCAAGTTCTCGTTTATAAAAAGAAACAGAGGGACAGATTATTTTTTGCACAGGTTTCTGATATAAGTATTATCATTTCATAATTATGTTTATGTTTAACGTAGGTAAAGAGGAAAGGAGAACAGAGAGAATGAAAAGGCATATTGATAAAGCATAGTATGTAATCACCTTAGAAAATGAATATCAGAATTAATATTACATAAAGAATATTAAATTTACAAATCTTCTATCTCTATTGACTGTTAATCTCTAAACTAATTTCATTCTAAACTACTTCCTATTTAAAAAAAATATGTTCATAAACTTTATGACTCAACGTTCATTACGAACACTACTTGATTTCTTATTATTCTCTTCACTCATACAATGAACTATGATAGAATTAATATTACATAAAGAATATTAAATTTACAAATCTTCTATTTCAATTGACTGTTAATCTTTAAACTACTTTCATTCTAAACTAATTTCTATTTAAAAAATATGTTTATAAACTTTATGACTCAACGTTAATTACAAACACTACTTGTTTTCTTATTATTCTCTTCACTCATACAATGAACTATGATAACTTTACGTGCTCAAATACACATTAATTCTTGTGCTTTGATTTGAAATTATCCCATCGATCGTAATATAAGTAGCCTCTAGTAATACAGTGTTTCGTATTCACAAATCAATGACTTAACAATCACAAGATTTTTAAAAGCAGTATATCTTTAGAATTCGCGATAGAATGTTAAGTGCTGCCATACTTTTATATTCACTGTAATATTTACATTTGCTATTTATTTCTTTAAAAATAATATATAGTGACAACATTTGGTGGCAACATCCTTCTATCTGTAAAGTGGTTCGACACAAAAGTGAAACTAACGCAAAATTGATTACCGAGGCTAATACATTTCATTCTTTCAAATCGAAAGTTCGTCTTCATAGTGAGTTTATTCTCGTTGCACTTAGCATAATTCCAGGAATTTGATCATTTTAAATGCAATATACTGTTTTCAATCACATACCTATTTCAAATACCAAATTTGAGAAGATTTGAATTATCTCATAATAGCACGTATAGTTATTTTCTAATAATTTCGTTCTCCTGATGAGGAGAGACCTGTAGCTGCCCTCGAAATCGATTGTTTTAATAAATGTACGCGAATACAAGGTTGTTATTGTGATTTTAATCTCATAATATATTACTTTGCGAAAATCTGTTCCGATTCATCATTACGGTTTTACCCAAAATCTAATCAACATTTTATATGAATATAGAAATTTTCGGTATATATTCATCCATACAAGAGTTAGCCTGGATTGAAAATTCGTCACGCGCATGCAGACACAAAAACAAACGGACATCTTTGTAATAATAGTAATTAAATACTATATACTCGTACATAGGTAAGGGAAGTTAAAAATTACTTTCCTTACCTATGTATATAGATTGGCGGAAGGTAAAATTACTTTTAAAAAAGTTGAATTGTACTTTCTGGTAAATTTTCACATTCAGCCAAATCTCTCTGTTTTAATTTATGATTTGCAATTTTTATCTATAATGTACAAGAGTATTTTCATAGTTTTATTCAAAGAACTATTTTTCTTTCATAGCTTCCATTTTAATTCAGTAATGGATACCACTTAACCGCTGTATGTACTTGCTCCAATGAAAAGAGGCTTTTGGTATGAGTTTTTCGTAACCTACTGAGCTGCTACATTTAAAAGTAATGCTGAGTAAATTTGAATTCTGCCTACTTAATCAAGTTTTATCTTACTTCTAAGTATCATAAATCATACTAATCGTAATCTTACAAATGGAAATATATCGATTCTTAGATCAGAAACCAAACATAATCAAAAAATGAATCTATAAAAAACTTCCATTTCATTACATGAATAAATAAACACTATATTCTACATTATTTATTGGGTTAAGTCACCTGAAACTGCCGCTCGAGAGATAAAATAATAATCTGGTCGTAAAGGAACCTATAACAACCAATTTTTGAGCTATTTCTGTTGCTGGGCAGGTCGGAAAATAACATTACATTCCGTTCATATGAAGTACATTTCAAAAAAGCGTTTTCTGGCGCACCCTGGACCTCGGCCAAAACAAGAAAGAACTCTTATATCTCCTCATGTCTGGCAGAGATATTTTAATGGTAATTTTCCAGTTTCAGTCGAAATTTTCATCTGGAAATAATTTTTTTGTTTTGAAGCTATTTGTTTGTCTTGAAACAGCGTTGCTTTTATTCGCTTGTTAATTATTTACGTTCGTGGCATGATAAGAGATGCATTGCCGAGTATATGACATTTCGTAGTTAATTTGTAGAAAGAGTAGTAGTATAATAATAATTTGTATCCTGATTTTTCGGAATTCAGCTGAAAAATACGTAAAATATGTCTTAAATGTGTACCTGAAAATGACATAAATTTGTAACTGCAGTATGAAAAGAGAAATCTTAAAAATTTTGATTGATTTATTTAATAATGAAATATATTTATTCATACGTACATATAATATGCAAGTCCCCTCAAAAACGCAATCGAAGATTATAGCGAACACTTCCTACTCATAAATATTGTGGTGCGGTGAGTTGGAAATAAAGATTGGGAATTTATCTAATTCATTTTGGTGTCGGCGTCATCTGTTCGTCTTCTTAGCCTGCCACTATGCCACCACGGCTACGCTTCAAAATCATTATACATATATATATATATATATATATGTGTGTGTGTGTGTGTGTGATGTATCAGCTTTTGTCCAGAATAAATAGATCATTGAAGAAATATAGATGTAGTCGTAGCTTAAATTATCAGACGATAAGTTTAGAAAATAGGATCCATTTATTATTATTCAGGAGAAATAGCAGTTACAAAATCAGATATCCGGAGTAAATAAAAAGAATTACTAATAACTTTTTGTATGAAGTTTACTGCATCGTTGCATTAAAGAAAAAGCCCCCGATAATCTTTTGCGAATGCTTTTATAGCCTCTGAAAAGGCGGAGCTTCCAAGAAATGACGTCAGCTAATCCAGTTCGCTTTAAATATTTCCAGAACATTCTATAACTGTTCGTGTAGAAAAGGCGGGAAAAGCAACTTGACTATGGGGCTGTGGATTTAATTCCACGTACTTTTAAATAACAGACCGTCGCCATTAAAAATGAAAAGAACATACAGTTAGAATTTTAAGTGTATTCTTGACTATGGAATTTTATTATTAGAAATATATATATATATATATCATAATTAACATTTTTTAAAAATATATATATGTGTGTAAAAAAGTATATATATATATATATATATATATATATATATATACACGTTTGCAATAACAAAAGGAAAGTGCATAAATAGATGTCATAGCAGCCCTATAAATAAAATTTTAAAAATTTCTACGGCTAATCGTTTTTGAGTTATGCGGAATACATACGTACAGATATTAAGAAAAAAATCCCCTTTGAATCCGTTTTCGAAAAAAAAAGAAAAAAACAGTCCGTTATTCTGTTTGAATATACAAATATAACGCAAAAAAATCGACCAGATAGATTTGGGAATGGTCAGAATGGATATTAATGTTGAAACATGATATCCAAAATTTTTGGAAATAACAAAATTTCCATTATTTCGTGCGACGAAGTAAAAGGTTTTCTGATGTGAAAACCTGTGTGATGTGGCTTCTGTGAAAGATTTCTGACGCTAACTAGACATTAATTTATTCATCTTGGGACAGTCTGGATATGCATATGCTTGATATTTGACTTTTAAATATGTTCTATTTATTTAATACACCAATTACATGAAACATTTCTTTATACAATTTGCCGCAATAAATTTTCAATTTTGATCCATTCGCTTACTTAACTTGGTTCCTATTGATAATGTCAAAAGACTTATCATCCCATCTAATAGACAAATACAAATTCAAAAGAAGGTTTTAAACAAAGCTTTTTATTTAAAACTTCGAACTTGACGAATGCACGACTTGTACTTACAGAATAATCTCCGCAGCTAGCGGAATCCAGCAGGCACAAAATTTAAGTAACTGACAGTAATTTTAACTCTGGAGACCCGCAAATGCCAAACTTTGGCTCAATCTAATCTAATTTACGCGAACAATTCGACTTTCAAAAGACTAACACTGGTGCAAAGTAATTCTCAAAGCTGGGCATAAAAAATTGAAAATTTTAAAATTAAATATCCCAGTCTTTTTTGTCGTACGGCAGCCAAACTTCTTATGTTAATTTTTTCATAATGAGTATAAAACGTTCCAAAATATAAGTATAAAATTGAAAAATCGCTCAGATTTCGTTACTCATCGAAAATTAATTTCTTTTTTAATTTGTCATTGCCAAAACATGAATATTTTCATCATTTAAAACATTTCTGCAATAGAATAGAAGTATATGACTACGACCAGCGATTGCGAGGAAAGGCCGAATAAGGAGATGGGTGTATATATATATATATATAGGAAATGAGAAGATAAATTGTAGTTAGCTCGCCAAAAAGATACCAAAAGCTATATTTTTGGAAATTTTAATATATATATACCTATACTTTGGTACTATCGATCACAGTAAAGAAGAGAGTTGTATAAATAGATAGTATAGCAGTCCCATATACCAAATTTCTACGGCTAATCGTTTTTGAATTATGTGAGATACATATCTATATATATATATATATATAAGCGGCTAAAATGTGTGTCGCCGAGAGTTTATTGTTGCCACTCGGAAAAATGATCGCGGAAATTAACGTTTTCGCAGTTTTTAATTAATATCTCGGCCGATTAAAGTCGTACGAAGATGAGAACGGTATGCATATTTCACAAGTGCACATCCGTGCAGCCACCGAGGGAGTGGCTCCTAGGATGGACCAATGAGCATCCAGCAATATTTCTGTCGTGTCACATGACCTTTCGCACGCTTTAAGATTTAAGCAAGATGGCTGAAATTATTTTGCCACGCAATTTTCTGTACAAAATAATTAAAGAATCGTCTGTTTCTTCTGAAAATTTTCATTGCGAAGTTAAATCAAATATAAGAAATTGTGATGATTTCACTACTTACTTGAAAGAATTTGAAATAAATGCAAACGCATGTTGGATACTCCGCAAAATTATTCATACGAAATATTACTTAATAAGTGATAAATAAGACTGTAATGTTGCGCGCTTCCAACCTGCACGCAATAATAGTGGTGACTGCTATGAACTGGAAAGTATACAAAGTCTTGAGAAGGGTTTAAATCCCTTTTTATTCAACTTTAGAAATTACAAATGCGTGCTCTTGACGCTCACAAACTACGCCGACCCGGCGGTAAAATAAAAATAAGAAACTAAAAAGAGATAATAACAAGTGACTAACTACGAGGCTCTCTAAACGTAACTAACCTAACCGCGTTCTAAGATACCGCTGACAATTCAGCAAACTTCTAAATATTACGTTGAAAGATATAACAATCTGCCGATTCAAGCACACAGGCCGAAACGGGTGGTTCTTCAATTTCTAACCAGCCACCTCCACGCTCGTGAAGCAAGAAAGCACTTTCGAACTCGTTTCCCTTCTATTTAACTCCGAATACTTCCACTGACACTTTGAATCCTTGCGCGTTCTACTAAAATTTACATACTCTGGCATTGGCAATTCCACGGGAAAGTAAGGCTTGACAGGAAAGATAGTTTAAACTTAAAATAAATGTTAGTTAAAATAAATATAAACCCTACATTTGCCGCTGCCAGAATTTGGTAAACTTGGAAGCAGGTCCTAGAAACGACCTGTTGAAAAGTTTCCACAATTCTGGACTAAATTTTAAGAGCCTCGTTTACACAAAAACTCTGTTATCTCACAAAATGTAGAATAAATTTCTGTAGATACTTATTTAACTCTCTCTTCTTACAGCAACCTTTCCTGGACTTCAGCAATCAAGCTGTTCTCTTCCTTCCAGCATCTGGAAGGAATAAGTATCAGTATCTTTCTAAATACATTATAATTTACACTTTCTTGACACAGAATAAGTTTTTGTTTTTGATCGATTTATTTTCCTTAGTTACTGCTTAATTCACATTCATTCAAGTATTCAAACATGAATTTAACTTGAATAAATGCAAATGCAAACGCATGTGGATACTCCGCAAAATTATTCATACGAAATATCACTTAATAAGTGATAAATAAGACTGTAATGTTGCGCGCTTCCAACCTGCACGCAATAATAGTGGTGACTGCTATGAACTGGAAAGTATACAAAGTCTTGAGAAGGGTTTAAATCCCTTTTTATTCAACTTTAGAAATTACAAATGCGTGCTCTCGACGCTCACAAACTACGCCGACCCGGCGGTAAAATAAAAATAAGAAACTAAAAAGAGATAATAACAAGTGACTAACTACGAGGCTCTCTAAACGTAACTAACCTGGCTCTCCACCATGTGTGGTGTCAAACGGGAATATTCGTGTTTTAGTATTGCAACACTTCCCCTAACCACAATGATTTGTTAGAATTCAACGACCAAATAGACACACCTTACTCGACATTCTACAACTCGATGGGCTATTTTAACATTCTTAAAATTCAAGTGTAGGTGGAGAACCCTACAAAACATATTCATTCTAACTTCCCCCTCATTCATCTTTAGACATGCAGGCTTTCGCTCTAAAGCATGATTTTATCTACAGTTTAATACTTAAATTTGAATTCATTGCTTTTGAGCATTTACTTTTAGCATCTAAAATTTTATGCTTCTACACTAACTTCTACTTTTACATAACTTTCAAGTATTTACGTATTTTTACAAAATTCTAATACATATGATTTTTACAATTTACCATAAAATAAATAAGAGAAAAGTAAATTTTTACTTTACTTCTTCTTCGACAAGCTGGCGGCACTGAAACTAAAGTTCTTGTTAATACAAGAATACGAAGTTATTTTTATCTTCGGCCAAATTTTGGCTTTAACATAACAGAATTAGTCTTTCGACCAAACAGAAACTGCTTGTTCTTAGATTTTATACTTAAAGAAAATAATACTTTTGCCTTAGCTAAATAAAGTAAAACAAAACTAAGTTTCAACCGAGACACATTGACTTCCGTCAAAACATAGAACTTCGTATTTACGCATAACATTTCGGAACAAAAGAAAAAAATTTTATAGAAGATTTTAACTTATCTTTGAGTTTTCGATGATTGGAACTCCGACATCCTCTTCTGGCAGAACTGCTCCCACGTTATAGGTTTCATCAACGTCAGTCGTCTCCTTAGTGTCCTTCGAGTGTCGTCCACGTTGCATTTTCTTTTTCGCCCTCTGCATGTTGGCCTCTTGGAGTGGTAGTCGTCGGGTTGCTGTCTTTTCCGTTTTGCCCCTGGACGGCTGGTCTTGGCGTCCTCCGGTCTGGAATCATGCTTGAATTTCTTCTGTTGGTGTTGGTCTTTTCGTTCCTCCTGCTGTCTTTTCGTTCTCGGGAACGGCGGCCTTGTTTGCACCTGACACTCTGGCCCTGGAAGCGTTCTCCTCGATGCAGAATTTCTACTGCGATACGTTGTAGGTGGTCTTTTCCTCTTTACCAAAGCTTCTTTACGCGGCGGCGTTGCTTTCTTGTATTTCTTAAATGCTGTAGTCTGAACGTGTTCATTTCTTCTTTTCGGTACCGTCGCATGACTTGTAGCAGGGCTAGGTTTCTCTTCAGTTCTCTGCTTCTTGGGTGGTGGAGCGGGTGACGTTACTTCTTGAACTTCCACTTCTTTTACGCTTGAGTCCTGCAAGAAACTTTTAAGGATTTCAAAATCATTTTGATTATAATATTTTTTCACCTGGTCGGGACTTGCTTTACAGATTTCCCCTCTCTCGTTCTTAAGGTACAATACGACTCCCTTGATTTCCTGAATTACATAGGGGCCTTCAAATTTTGGAGCTAACTTTGCAGTAAAATTGTCTGGGGCGCTTGATAAAGAAAATTTCCACTTCAACACTTTATCTCCAACTTTAAAATCTGCTTCACGGCGTTTTCTATCATAATATAATTTTTGTCTATTTCTTGCAGTATCCGAGCTTTTAACCGCCTGGTCAATAAGTTTTTGCACATCCTTTTGTTTAAATTCTTGCTCTCTTTGTTGCACAAAGAATAATTTATCTAATGGCGTAATTAACTTCCGTCCTAAAAATAATTCTGCTGGGGTTTTTCCCGTAGTATCGTGATTTTCCGTTCTTAAAGCATAAGCTAACTCATTTATGTAGCTATCCCAGCGCTTGTGATGTGTGCTAAAATAACTTAGAATTATTTTTACAAAGTTTTTATTAACTCTTGATGCTATGTTTGCCTGTGGTCTATACGGAACCATTTTGATATGGCGTATGCCAAGTCCAGTGCAAATATTTTCAAATATTTGGCTAACGAATTGTTTACCGTTATCGCTAATGACTTTTATCGGTGCACCGTACTTTAAAATGTATCTGTGTAAGAATGCATCTGCGACTGTTTTGGCTGACGCGCGTTTAAGTGGAACAATTTCTGTCCATTTTGAAAAATGATCTACAATTACTAAAAGAAAACGATTTTTATTTAATTCACTCTGGGGAAAAGGACCAAGAAGATCTATGCCTAAAATTTCATTCGAAAATGTAGCGCGAATGCTATTTAAGTACCCGGCCGGGCTGTAATTAATATCATTTATTAACTGACATTGATTGCAGGACCTGACATACGCAGTTCCTATTTTGTATAATTGCGGGAAATATACCGCCTCGCGTACCCTTTTTAAAGTCTTTCTGACCCCTAAATGACCCGCTGTTTTCGCGTCGTGTAATTCCTTCAAAATGCTTAATCGAAGCGAGGCTGGGATGACTGGTTTGTACTCGAGATTTTCGTTTGTTGTTTTCGTATAAAATAATAAATTATCTATTATTTCATAGTTTTCTGCTCTATTTCTCATCGCATCGATATCTGTGTGCTCAAAGCTTTCGTGGTCTTTCAAATATGCATAGATACTTCCAAACTCAGGATCAGCTTTCAATTCAGCAATAATTGTTTCTCTAGAATCTAAAATTTTTGAAGTCAACACAGCGCATTTGAGTTCATTTCCTTCATCGTCCAGTTTAATACGAGAAAGTGCGTCAGCTACGTTGTTTTCCTTACTCGGTTTATATTTAATTATGAGATTATATTCTTGGAGTTTTAAAGCCCATCTTATTAACCTGGGCGTTAGGTTTTTCCCCAAGTAAAGTCTACCAACAGCCGCATGATCCGAAAAGACTGTTACTGGCGCTTTGCCGAAATAAACTTGAACTTTGTGTACAGCCATTAATACGGCTAATGTTTCTCTCTCTGTAGCTGTTTAATTCCTTTGTGTGGGATTCAATGTTTTACTAAAAATGCCAAAGGATCGCCATTTTGCATAAGAACCGCATCCACAGCATAGTCCGACGCATCTGCTGCAATTTCCAGATTTTCGTCCCCCTCCGGGAATTTCAAAACAGGGGCATTGACGAGCGCTTCTTTTAACCTTTCAAATGCGGTATTTGCTTCCGCTGTCCACATGAATTTACTTTTTTTCTTTTAATTACTAACAAGGGTTCAACAATATTAGCAAAATCTTTTATGAATGACCGATAATAAGAACATAACCCAAGGAAAGAAGAAAGTTTCTTGGTGGTGTTGGGAGGTGGGAAATTCTTGATTGCTTTTATTTTTGAATCTTGAGTTTCTATACCCTTTTGCGAAATTTTATAACCCAGATATTTAAGTTCTTTAGTTGCGAACTTGCATTTTGAGGCGTTAATTGTAAGACCGACCTCTTTTAATAATTTAAAAACTTCTTCTAGATCTTTAATATGTTGTTCCAACGTACTACTCGTTATAATTCTATCATCTAGATAGATTAAAGTCGATTTTCCTAGGACTGGCTTTAGAACAATGTCCATAGCTCTCTGGAATGTTGACGGGGCCCCACACAACCCAAAGGGCATGCGTAAAAATGCATAAGTGCCCGATTTTGTTATAAACGCGGTTTTATGTACGTCTTCGGGTCTCATAGCTATTTGATAGTAGCCAGACGTTAAGTCCAAAGTAGTCATGTATCTTGTAGATTTAATCTTTCTAATAATTTCATCTATAACCGGCAAAGGGGAAACTGGGAATTTAGTAACAATATTAAGTTTTCTGTAATCGATAGCAAACCTCCAAGCCCTTTTATCCGAAGGAGGAAACTCGTTCTTTTTCCTACATAGTACGACTGGACTCGCGTACTCACTATTTATGGGCGTTATTATTTGATTCTTTAACATTTCCTGAATATGTTCTTCTATGATTTGCTCTTTCTGTTTATCATACCGATAAGGTTTAGTCCTACAGGGTTTGTCGGCAATTAACTGTATCTCATGCGTAACTATTTGACAACTACCAGGCAGTTCTAAAAACAAGTTTGAAAAAGTACTCACCACTTGCTGGATGGCTTGACTTTCATGGTCATTCAAACGGCTAAGGTCAACTTGCGGTTGTTCCACTGGTTCCACCACCCTCCGACCCATCTCCAGCACGATAGAACTTAACTGAAAATTCAGTTTGGCCTTCGCGGCTTTTAAAAACTCCATACCTAAAATAAGTGGACTTTGCAAATTTTTTACTACAAAAATTAATACTTTAAGGCTTTCGTTTTGAACTTGTATTTTTAAAGATAGTTTTCCAATACAATGACAAGTTTGTCCTTGCGCTGCTATGATTTCTGTTTTTATTTTTAAATAATCGAATCCTATTAAAATTCTTCTTAAAAAAATATCACTCATAAAATTACCTTCTGCTCCTGTATCGATGAGGGCTTCTACTTGTACATCGCCAACCAGGACTTGTATAATTGGTAACTGTGAGTTCTTTACGATGACCGTATCTAAGTGTCTTCTTGAGGGTTTTTCCAAAACTTCCGGGGTCTGGACCCTCTACTCGTTTAAAGCTTTCCTTTCAACTTCTGCCTTCAGGGTACGCGGACGGTTGTTTTCAAATTTCCTTTTTGGGCCTTGACCTTCGAGCTTCGATGAGTTAGCTTCACAGCTCTTTCCCCCATAAGAGCGGTTTGCATTTCTGGTGTGCTCATTTGAAGATTGCCTTCGGATACTTTGAGAATACGATGCCCCTCTAGCTTTTTCCGCTATTCTGCGATTTTGGAACTTGACCGCCAATTCGAAGAGCTCCTGCAATGTGCTTGGGTTTCTAATTTCAAAGTAATCTTGAGCAGCAGGTAACAATCTTTTTAAGATTATTTTAATAATCTCCGCGTCGGGTTTCTTCCCATACAGCATATCCGTCAGCTTAATTTTTCGCAGGTCCGTCAACTCTTCTATATCCCGTTGATAGAAACTATATAGTTCGGCTTCTAGCCTTGCTCGATCTTTCACTATGGGAAAGGCCTTTAATACCAATTTTTTGGAATTTTCAAATTTATATGTCTGGCCTCCGAATTCCCCTAATAAAAATTTGCCTATATTCTTCCACCATAGCGAGGCCTGTCCTCTTAGTGCAGATGTGGCGATGGCAACCTTTTGTCTTTCAGGCACAGGGTAGAGCTGGAAATGATTTTCAAGGCCTAGAAATATCGCCACTTTCAAGGCCTAGAATGTTTTCTGTCGAAATTGACGTTTGGCTTGATTGACGCTCTCATCGTCTGGACCAGGTATCCAAATCTTTCCAATTGGCTTGCCATTTCTTGTTGTTGTCCAGCAGCTTCCATCCAATTTTCGGCCATTTCAGTTCGACAAGTGTTCGGGCGCCAATGTAATGTTGCGCGCTTCCAACCTGCACGCAACAATAGTGGTGACTGCTATGAACTGGAAAGTATACAAAGTCTTGAGAAGGGTTTAAATCCCTTTTTATTCAACTTTGGAAATTACAGATGCGTGCTCTTGACGCTCACAAACTACGCCGACCCGGCGGTAAAATAAAAATAAGAAACTACAAAGAGATAATAACAAGTGACTAACTACGAGGTTCTCTGAACGTAACTAACCTAACCGCGTTCTAAGATACTGCTGACAATTCAGCAAACTTCTAAATATTACGTTGAAAGATTTAACAATCTGCCGAGGCAAGCACACAGGCCGAAACGCGTGGTTCTTCAATTTCTAACTAGCCACCTCCTAGCTCATGAAGCAAGAAAGCACTTTCGAACTCGTTTCCCTTCTATTTAACTCCGAATACTTCCGCTGACAATTTGAATCCTTGCGCGTTCTACTAAAATTTACATACTCTGGCATTGGTAATTCCGGGGGAAAGTAAGGCTTAACAGGAAAGATAGCTTAAAATAAATGTTAGTTAAAATAAATATAAACCCTACAAGACAAAAGAAATATGTGTGATACACATCTGAGCTCAAATGCTATCTTTACATAAAACTATGCATATATAAATGATATAAATATTTTTCTCATATGTAAATAGAAGTCACCACTTTTTATTGCAGTCTATGTGAAAAAGATGTTGTATAAATATAGCCAATGCAGAATTTTATTCAAAGTGAACTTCACGAATTTGCATTCGTAATTCAAAATTTGCAGTTAGTGTGTTAAATTTCTCCTTTAGTAAGAGAATAAGTTCGAAGTGTGAGTCCAGAAGGGCAGAAGCTAATGGCGAAGGGGCGTGACCAGTTGTCATGCGGGCTGCAAGCTGACTTATCATTGGTTACGAGTCTTCTGAGAAATACCTCGCTAAAATTGCAATTAAATACAGTACAAAACATATATGAAAGTAGAAATAGTGAAATTAATTTCAAAAATCAGTCTTCTAAATTACGGATAGTTGTCAGCCATCTGGTTTAATTATCCATGAATTCCTTGATGAAGGTCACCAACATACTTAGTTGTTGGAACATTTGTTTGGCCTCTGTCATCATTTTCATAGCTTCCGGAGCGAGTCCCGTAGTTAATGCCTGAGCATATAATTTATTCGTCACTATACGTTCATTGAACGTTTTAGCTTTGGGAGTCACTTTCTGCTGTGGAAATTTCTCACATCCTCTATAGTGGGCTGTGTGTCCAACTTGCAAACAGTTGGCACATTTCGGAGGTTCAGATTTATCCTTTGAACAATTGAAAGTTTCGTGCGCCTCAGCGCAAAGAACACAACGCGGTTCGTGATTGCAGTTCGCTTGCGAGTGGTAGAACCCTTGGCAGCGATAACACTGCAAGGGTCCCGCTCTGCCCTTGTAATGCTCAGCTTTGATTTTCATTCCCATAAGGAAAGATTCTTAATGGATTCTCTTAAATTTTTGTCATTTCTCTTAAGAGTAATGAGAAAGAGGGGGAGGTTGATTACATCACCATTTCTTCGTCTTTTCAATTGGTTGACACGGATGACGTCATAATTTTTGGCGACTAATTCTTCAGCAATTTCATTAATATCCATGTAAGCCGGTAAATGCCGGATTACTACTTTTAAATTTTTAGATGCAGGTAGCTCAAAACAGTGGAAACTCACCTTTTCATCTTTCAGAATTTTCTGGACTAGTTTAAAAATAGTTGGTATTTTTACCACTATCTTGAATCCGTCCTGGATTTGCTGACTGAAGTTGTCACTTTCAGAGTACAGTCCATACTTCTTTAAGAACGCTCTAGCTTTATTCCAGTTGAAGTTGGTATCCCTTACAATGAAGGGCGGAAGCCGTCCGCCATTCTTGTTAGGATTTACTGATTCCGGTGGAATTTCATCTATTTTTCCATCATCAATGGGTGCTGTTTCCATGGATTCTGGTTCAGCAGTGCTGGGATCATCTATGGGCGAATTAGGGTTCGTTGCAGCTGCTTGGAGTGGTGCCGGCTTTCTGATTGGTTGCTTTCGGAGTCTCCGAGTGGTATCTCCTCTGGGAGCGCAGTCGTCAGAGTCCGAACTGGCATCCAGAGCTTTATATTTCGTAAAATCTTCTTCAGACTTTCCTGGGCTCTCTCCGCTCTTCTGACATTAGCTTTAATATTAGGACGGGGAGGAAAATCATTTTTCATGCTGTTTGCTGATGGGGGAACCGCAGCAGTAGCAGGAGAATCATTAGAACCATCCTCTGGTTTGTCATCTTTTAGTGGTCTGCATTCATCATTGGCAAGCGCCCTAAATTTGCAGAACAGGGCCATGTCACGAGCTTCTCTTTCAGTCAGATAGTCTCTATCTTCCTGAATCATATGTAGGTTCGTGATTTCCGAACCTATGAAGTCGAAAAATCGATCCATTTGTGAAAATAAAACAGTACGTCGCAAGGCAAACTGATGAACATAGTTCAACGAATGCCAACCTCTTTTTTTTTTTTTTTCACAAGTAAAATCAGATAGTAAAACGCAAAGTAATCAAAATGCAAGAGCGAGGGGACAGAGCACCTTCACGCTCAGAGACGCAATGGAAAACTCAATAATAATCAGTAAGACGCAAATACGTTAAATAGAACGCAATCTAACTGATACCTACTACGAACTGAAAGGTTTTCCTCCTTTTATAAGATTTTAAAATCGCGCGCGAGAATTTTCCAGTACTTTCTCGAAATCAAAAAGAGATATTTTTTTAATGTTTAATGCACGCGCTCTTGCATTTTCAGGCTTAGCTTTCTTTTAATATTCGTCACGCGCTGCACTGCGCGGGAAATAAAACCATTTAATTTATAATTGAACTAACATTAACTTTTTAAGTACCAAATTCGTAACAATATGTATCCTGAATCTTACACTTTCAAAATCAAACGAATACAAGCACTGAAATAAGAAAACACTAGATTCATTGTAACACTTCCAGTCCTTCTCAGCTCAAAAAAAAAAAATAAATAAAATAAATAAGTAAATTAAAAAAAACTATACACATGAATTCTCTTAATCCCCATTTGTTAGTAAATGCATAACATTTGAGGCTAATTGTAGCTTGAGTCATTTTTCTCGATGTAAACATGAATCTCGTGAACATCAATCCAAATATCAATACGTGATAAAAATCGCGAAAGTGAAATGTCAGCCATTAATTAAACTCATAAAATGAAAGCACTACGAGATTTTCTACTTTTATGCCATACATTTATAACTGCGAAACAAATACATATTAAAACGTAAACAATATACGCTCACATGCAAATTTAGCGTCACAAGAGCAATAGAAACTCATTGGTCCATTTTTCGAAACCCCTCCCTCAGTGGCTACGCTGATGTGCACTTGTGAAATGTGCGAGCATACCGCTCGCACATTTCGGAGAATGGATTCGGAGAATTTTTTGGAATCCGAGGATACGCGTCTCGAATTTCAACTCGGCGCCGTTCCGTAGATATTCGAGAAAAAAAAAAGAATTTGGCATGTAGCCAAATCCCTCTAATAAGAAAAACCCAAGAAAGAAAGTGGAAAATGTAAGGAAAACGTAGGAAAAAATTAGTTTTTAATTAATATCTCGGCTAATTAAAGTCCAACGAAGACGCGAATGGTCAAAAAGGCGTGCCACGGACTTGCGGAATTTAACGGTGTGCTTCGCTAAGCCCGGGAGCCAGCCGTTGCGGAGGAGATAATGTAACTTCACCCCATATATATATATGCGGCTTAGTGTCTGTTTGTCGCCGATAGTTTATTGGTTGCTTGCGTAACTGTACTAGCCAATGGGATTAAGTTACCACGGCATAGGGTTGCCGTTTCAATTTAGACGTAGACAATTTCCTGTAAAACTTGCCTTTGCTATGGCCATCCATAAGTCTCAGGCTCAAACGCTTAAGCGTGTTGGTATTTTTTTTACCTGAGCCTACATTTGGACACGGTCAACTTTATATTTCCTATTCAAGAGTTCATGAAGGAACTTTAAATTAAACGCAAACTAACGTAATATTAAAAATAATTTATGGTCCTCTGCAAGGCAAGCTTACAAATGATGGAAAGATCTACACAAGAAATGTTGTGTACAAAGAGATCTTTGATATATGAATTAACATTTTATTATTTAAATCACCTTTATTTATTACGTTAGTGGCGGCTCTTAAGAAAATTACCGCCAGTGGTTTCCTTCATTGCAGTCTACTTTAAACAATTAAGCAAGTAGAAGGGAGAAACCCCGTGGGGCAATAAGCAAATTGGCTTCCTCGCCGCCTAATCTGGGTTTACATACAATAATTACATACCCTGGGTTTACATACAATAATTAATAGAGTTTAAATTAGCAGACACCTTTGCACAAATCATTTTAATTACAATTTGTAATATCTAGAAAAGCGGTCGGGTTTTCTAGTACACATATAAACATATACAAGTATGTTCAAACGCTACGAAAAATCCCTTTTGAATCCTTTTAAATCTATTTTACAATCCGTTTTGGAAAAAACATTTTCCGTACGTACTTTATTCTGTTCGAAATTACAGATATCACCGTAAAAAACCGTTCCATATGATAAAACCGTTTCATATGGATTAGAGAACGGTGAAAATGAATATTTACGTTGAAATATGATACCTGAATTTTTTCGAGAATTCAATACTTCCTTTACTTCGTACAAGGAAATAAAAGAACTGCAAAGCATTACTCTTTTAATTCTTATGGAACTTAATTGATATAAAAGAGTTCAGTTAGCGAATTGTAATTCCTGAAGTCTGCCATGTTTATCAAAATATAACCACTCTCGTTTAGAATTTTTCTTTCTTTCTTTTTCTTAATTATATTCAAACACTGCTCACTGTTTACATAATACCTTTTAAAGTTACGCATAAAATTTTAACCTATCTTCTTATATGTTTCAATAGATATCTGTTTCCATTTTTATATCAATTGTTTAGATGACGCATTTTTTGAAAGTATCGGCAGATTATTTTGATTTTTAAAGAAGAAGAATTTAAGGTAAATAATGTAGAAATGTGTAAAATGTTTCTTGAATTTTGTTTAATTTTAAGATGCTCCAAATGATTTAAATCACTGTAAATTTTGGTTTTATTTTTATAGGAGAATTGTATATTGCAGTGTGGAAAAAAAAATTATATACTGTATTTTACTGGCGCATTACCTCCCCTCCCCATTATTTTAGCGCAATGTTCTGAAATGTTTTTAAATATTCATACAATTTGTTTTCTTCCTGAACATGTTTAGAAATTGAGCTCTCTTAAATTTTAAAGTGAATTCTACAACTATGATTTCGTCTTATTAATTGATCTGCTCATGGATTTTGGATGCATAGACTTTGATTGATAAAGCATTTTTAGTGAAGAGCTTCTAGAAAACACTTTATGTTCGTAAAAATCAATGCGCGAGGGAATTTTAAACAGTAACCACGATAATGGTTCTGATCGCGACGAAGACAATGTTTTAACACCATTGAATTATTTGGAGGCCTGTGAGAGTAGTAGTATATAATAATAAGTTGTTGTTTGTTGTTGAGTCCATACTTTATGGAAGAATGGTTTCCACAGCTTCAAGGAGGTTGGGCTTCTATTTCCACCTCAATTTTGAGGAACAGCCCCACTAGGATAAAACCCTTACCATCAAACTACACAAGAGGATTTTCGGGTCGCTGTATATTTAGAGTGCCCCCATTTTTAGAGGGCCCCAAAGATACTTAAATTTACAAACATTCACACCTTCTCTGGGATTCAAACATGGGCCATTCGGTACAGCAGAAAAAAATCTAAGTCGCTAACCACTATTCCATCTGGGAGGCTAGAAAAATAAGAGTGGACGAGAGTCAAGATACCTGGAAGCAAAAATGAGGTTGCATTATTCTATACTGTATTGTTAATATCATTATGTACTTTTATTAGAATGTAAATTTCTTTTAAATAAATAGCATTGTCATAATATCCATGAATACTCTTCATTTGTTATGCTCTTACTGTAATCGCGACTTTTGGAAATTAAAATATTGACATGCACAGCGGTCATACATGTCTCACGGTCAGCAAAGCGGTCAGCTTCGCTGCCAAAGCCCTCTGTTTCTAAAATTCAAGAACTCCGTTCTTATTTAAATTTATCTGCTTTGGATTCTGATAAGAGTTCATGAAAAACTGAAGCACAGTACAGCTAAAATAATAAAATACTTTATTAAATAACATAAACCATGTTTATATTAGAAAAGTTAATTTCAAAGTTATCTGTTTCTAATTTATTCTCAATTTTAATCTTATGAGCATTCATTTTAAAATTATTTTATAATATTTGTGCACCACACCTAAGCTGATGTGCAGCGTGTTGCACTAGGAAACTTGGTGAAAATTATACAGATATTTTCCGTAGTCCTCTGAGTTATTGGAGATGACGCACTAGCCCTATCTAAGTTTCCAAAATGCAATAAAATAATACTTATGAATTCTCACTGGAAATATTGCTTTGTTTTTGCTACTTAACTATGGTCTGAATTATAAGCGAAAATAATGTAAATTAATGCTTTATGTTAATACTGAGTTCAGTTGTAGAGACATTAGGTTAGTTAGAAGCAGGAGAGACGTGAAAAATGAGCAATGCCCTCTGCGGGACTCGAACCACGGACCTCTCGAATATGCGACGAATGTGCTGACCATTACACCACGAAGGCATGCTAAGAAGGCGGGAGAAATACCTTATATACTCCCCCTTTTAAAGGACGACTGGGGGATTAGGGAACCCAATCGCCAAATTCTGGTGGTGGAGAATCATCACCCGTCACCTTTTTTTCGAAGCAGGAGACATGTAAAATGAGCAATACTCTCGCCGGGTCTCGAATCACGGACCTCTCGAATACGGGTTGAGCGTGCTGACCACTACACCACGAAGGCATGCTGAGTAGGTGGAAGAAATACCTTATACAGTACTATAGGACTTTTAAAAGAAATGTTCAGTAGTTTGAGGCTGAAAATACCAGCTTATGTAGATCATTTTGAAGTCTAGAAGTTGCCAAATCATTCAGTGTTTGCAGAATTAGCGACCTCTGTGAATCACTCCCGTATTATTGAAACGTAATAAATTTAAATGCATAACAATCTTTAAAAAAAAGGCTTCAATTGTATGTTTTTCACCATCGTCCTTATTACTGTCACTCTCTTCATCTGAGTTCGATGTAATACGTTCAATTATTTACAGATCTGAGCTTTCAAGGTATCTAATTCATATTGAACAGATAAAGCATGCCCTTTAAGTTTAGGTATTAGGGATGAAAATTTCATAAGTCGAATTAACGTTTAGGTTTAGGTATGAGTGAAGCATGCTGTTCACATTTAGCTACTATGAGTGAATACTGCCGTTGACCTTTAGATATGAGTGAAAATTTCGAAAAACATAAAAAGAATTTTATGAGATATATTCAAAATATAGAAATTAGGCAGAAATTATGCAATCATTTCATTAATGATATTCACAGACAGTATTTGTGCCAGTGAATAAATTCCTTGCTCACTGTTAGAATAGAACTCATATTATATAGGCCGCCCATGACACTCTACGAGCACACATATAAATGCAAGAAAGGGCACAGATGAATAAACGCAGATCTGGGCTCTCACAGCGTTAAGAGCAATTTGCTCAAAAACAAATATGCTTGCTCTTTTGAAACAATTACACCAAAACGTGTATCTTCTTTGACCTGAAAACTGCTCCCAAAAATATTTAAGGTATCAAAATAGTTTTTCAAACTAATTTCACAAAATTTTCATTTGACACGTTGCTCGCTTCAGATTCAGATAAATGCGGCTCTATTTTTTCTACAGTGTGCTCAGAAAATATCTGGCCAATATGTTACGGCAGACAGAGGACAGTGAAAAAGCACCTTTTGTAATGGAATGTGTGTGTCAATGGTGTGTTGAAGTGAAAGACAGCGCTACTGAGTGGTAGTTAAAAGCGTTTGTCTGGCATAAATTGCCATTCCTCGAGTGGATTTTGATTACTTTCGTGTATGCATCGTTACACGAATGCAAAGCAAACCAACATGAATTTTATCTATGGGGCTGTAGCAAAACGGAGCAGCTCCGTTTCTCTCTATAGCCTTACAGTTAAAATGAGTGTCCTCCGAGTAATGATGCGCATTACTCGAACTTCGCACGTGAAATGACTGTTCACGCCAGCAGAAAACTATCATCTCCTGCAAAATCACGCCCTGTAACACCTTAACGCGCAATTTAGAAACAAAAATTCAATCATAAAATATGTTTATTTCGGTTCTTCTACATGCTTTTACATTTCTGTCAGATATTTTCTGAGGACTCTGCATTGTTTAGTGGTAATTCTTTGCATATTCCTTTAATACAAGAAGCGAGGAGAAAATTATCACTGAAGTTATTAAAATTTTAGCATCTATAGAAATTTATCACTCTGCCTTTTGCATTAGACTTTTCTATCGCGCTATGAAAACACATTAGGTTATGTATGTCGTAAATTTTCCCAAGCTTTCGTAAAGTAGAAGATATGCTTGGATTATTGGAAGAGCAAGTGTTTCTTTCAAAATGATTCTGCTAGGGGTGAAAATGAACATTTTATTAAATCAGCAAGATCATTTTAACGATTAGTTATTATTGTGAAAATAAAAACTTTAAACAAAAACTTAGTTTTAAACTTTAGTAAACAAAGCTTTTAAACTATAAATGTCTCAGGACAGAACCAAATTAGTTAATTACCCTAGGAACATGACAGAAAAAATGTTATCCATAATATTATAAGCAACACCGCATATTCCGAAATGATTGCCTTAATTTCAGATTATTACTGCTATGCACTACAGCCACTTATACTTGATTTTCGCTCACAGTGGATGCTGTGCTACTCTAGTTTGCCTCTTTCGTCACTAAAAGAGCTGAAAAACTCAGTATGTGAAATTATGTCGGAGCAGGAGAAGGTACAGCATGACGTGCTGGGATAAAACCCCCTTTAACCGAAATTAATGCAATGAATATTTCTAACATGGTATAAAAACGAACCGCCAAATGTTAAATCGATAAAGTTATGGATTCACGCGCTTAGATATAGGTACACTTTGTAAGGATCTTAAGTTTTACTAACGTTTATTTTTATTTTAAATCTTTACTATCACTTCTTATTTTCTACTTCCGGACAGAATTAAAAGCTTTAACTTATTTATGCAAATTTGTCTGGCGAACGCCAAGTACTTAAGTTGTGGCTTTTTGCCAAGCGAGAGAGAGGAAGGAGTTAGTCGAAGCAGGCCGCTTGCCTTAGCAGTTTTACGGTTGCTGGTTGCCTTCCAGGCCAGAGCTTTAATCCTCTTGATAATTTTAAACGTATTGTAGTGTTAACAGTTCTCTGTACTACATACGGCTTCCTGTTAATATACGGCCAATCTTCCACGTAGGCCCTTGTTTATTATTCCAAATTTAAGTTAGAGTTTAGTTAATATTTTTATATTCTTACGTCCAGACCACAAGTAGTTGGTCTCTGTATTCCGAAGTACGGAAATTATTGTAAAGAGTGAAAAATAAAGGGTTTCGTATACCCTTCCTGTGTATCTTGTCTACTTCCCACATTTATTGGACACAGCTTTAGTAAGCTCCCTGTTCCGAGTCAGGTCTTTGCATGTTCCGAAAGAAAGTAAGGCGGAACATTGAACCTGATAACTTGAAAAAGAGAAGACTAGTATGCGAATTTCAATATATCAGAAAACTGTGCGAAACATTTTCACATCCCTCTTCCGATTTTCATCAATTCCAGGAGCCGAAAAATACGCTATACATGGTGTTACGAAATCATTTAAAAACTGATATACACAAGATTCAAATCACGCATTAATTCAAACCAGAGAATTCTGAAAAATAGTAAAAATTTCATAACATAAATATCACAATGAGCAGACAAAGGTGAAAATTTCTTGGGCTAAATTGCGTATTCTAATGAAAAAGTTTCGCGTAACTGGTGTTGCAAATGCACCAAGCATGCGTATTTGGGTTCCGAAGACCAAGTATCATGTAGATGAATATCCGACTAATCTCACATTTACTCTTTACATATAATAATTTACTATTTACATATATAATGAACGCCTTTTTCCCAAATCATATTACAGCGCTCGTACCTCTACGGACACTTGAAATTTACATAAAACGTGAGTCACAGAACACGGAATTTTTTTCAACACGATAAGAACGCGTGAAAGTTCGAACGTGGAGGTTTTTGCTTAAAGAATATGAGAAAGCAGCCTTACGCCATAGTATATCATCCATTCAAATTTATCCTTTGGGAATGCATCAAGGATAAGGCATCTGCGATACCTATGTTACATTTAGAAACATCATATGAAAGCATCCTATATCACATGCAAATGTCTTTTACTAAATATTGAGCAATGTAAATAGGTGACAACAAACTGACTTGACATTCTTCGTATCTGAAGTAACCATAATGAGTATTTAAAACACGAAATGCACTCAAAATCCTTACGATAACATATGCTATTCAAAATAAAATTTCTGCAGCAGTATTCACTGTAACTAGTTGTGATCACGATAAATCTTTTTAGTACATCCTACACTTTTACCGAAGTTTCAATACAAATTGGATTTGCTTCTTTGACATTTCGGAGGGCTCTCTCACTGTAAAATGTCTTTCTCACTTAATACTAATTTCTTAAATAGGGAATATGAATACTTTATATTTCCACATGTGAGCACATTCCCGATTTTCACCAATCCTCCCCACAAACGTTGAAAAGCACGTAAAGAAAAACATCAGTCACCTCTTCGATCAACGGCTGCTGAGTTCTTCAGAAATCTCTTTTGAAATTCTTTTACCCGCAAAGAGCTTCAACTCCTCTTTCCATTAGCCATAAATTTTTAAAAGAGCCGAAAAGAGTTGTTCAAAACTGGGGAATGAATCCGGAGACATTTGACAGCGATAAGCTCACGATTGATTTTCCCGCACTTCTCCGCCAACCCCCTCTTGCAGCTTGCAATTTTTTCCCCTCCGTTAGGGAAAAATTATCGACCCATTTGGGATCACGAGGTAACAGCCGTTGCTACCTTAATTTTAAAGGAATGTAGAGCAAATGCCTCTTTTGAAGAGCTGAGAAGTGTTAAAGAGGTGAAATACTTCGATTAGGTTGACTGCCAGCGTTGAAACTAATATCATATTGGTATGATACGTAACTCTAAAAAGAGGTAAAAGATGAATGGAATTCTGCTGAAAGTTTCTGGGGTAGTTACTATCAACACTTTTTATGCCTCATCGATAAGAGCTATCATTGCGAATCATGTGTTAAAATGGCCGTAACATGCAATCCCTCAAATTTCAGATTAATTCTGCGAGTATGTATATATTTTGTACTTAAAAGAACAGACACTTCATGGCAGTTCACAATGAGAGTAGTTTTTCAATAAAACTAATAGCAGCTCGAGTCTGAATTATACATAAGTTTTAACTACAAATATTACACAAATTCCATACTTAAGCACTCTCAGATTGGGTTCTGGTATAAAACTTTTAGAGCAGTTTTATTTGAAATACAAAAAGGAATTATTTAGTTGTTTTCGAAATAATGTCAACTGGAGTACAATTGCTTACTCTTTTCTGATGTTTCTGAAAGTATTGGGAGAATGCTCCTTTTGGTATCCGTCATAGAATAGTCACAGCATCCCATTAGATAGTTTGCACTATCTGAAAAGGTTCACACCATATAACTCTGTTGATTAGAGAGAATAGTGGTGCCAGAGGATGAGAATAAAGCAAAGAAAGTCACAGTCACAACATAATTTGATCAAAGAAATTCAGACGTTTTCGACTTTCTCTTAATGCAATATCACCCGAAACGTCCAATTACGATTCGCCTCCATTCTTCACCACAACACGAACTACATTGTCAAAAATGATGTCATAAATTTCTTGAATAGAGAAAATATTTATTAAAAAGAGAGAACATTCAAGTTCTTTAACATCCAAATTCTATATAGAAAATGTTAATATTCTCCAACAGCCAAATTCAAATATTGCAAATTTCCTGCAAGTGACATGACCTCTCCGAGAACGTTTTGAACAAAAGAGTACAGAAATGCGTTCAACATTCGCAATACAACGTTGTGTTCATATTTTTCCTACTAAATTTTAGATTTAAAAAAATGGGACTTTATCAGTGAGGAATAAAACATTTTTATCTCCGAACACTGATATGATGATCTGAGAAAAGACTGAAACTAATTAGAGAAATGTTTGCCAACACTTAAACACTGCACTGGGACTTCTAAACATGTGCTGCCATGAAGCTTTTAAATTTCTGCAATTTTGTCGTTGAATTGTATACGTCATAAGTCCTTCGAGGGAAAAAAAGATTCTTTCAGGAATTATTTTGGCGGAAAGTCAAATAATGTTCAAAGTGAATATAAATATTCGCATTTATCATTCGTTTTATGACATAAATATTTCCGCATCCGTCATTTCATCGAAAATTCAGCAATTAAAAATGTCTTAAATATTTCTAACCTGAATTTTATTAATAATTACACTAATTACTGCATCAATAAGTTGTAGGTGATATATCTCTAAAAACAGAACTCGTTTTTAAATACTTAGTTAAAACTGATTCATGAACAGCTGAATAGCTAAAAATTGCAATAGCTCTGCGTACATTCCCTTATTTGTTGAATTTTCTGACTGCCTGGGCATCTAAATACTCACATTTCCCCAAAAATATAATAACAGCAATGAATCTTTTAAATATCATTCTGTTTTCAGCTGCTTTACTATGCAAATTACCCGCTACTTCCTTCTGCATAGTTAAAGATTGATCAATTTTTCAGAAATCCAAACGTTTCCAAAGTAGAGAATGCTTTTATTCAAACTATCAAATTTATAATATCTTATGTAATGATGTCCAACGCATGTTGTCCTAAGCAGTAAATAAATAAATAAAATTATTGAAGCTAGTCGAATTACGAAGTTCTATAATGTCTGAAATCGGCAAGCGCGGGAAAATTACCATTCCTTTAACTTCACTTAATCTGGTTAACTACAGGTATTTTTTATATTAATTTTCAGTAAATTTTCTCAAAATTTCCCACTCTCGTATTGTCTTAGAAACCAAAGTCTAATGCTTAGTGAAGACTATTCTGCGGAATGTAAATGCTCGCCGCACTCAAGCTAAGATTGTCTCATGGAGTTTTTTTTATATTATTCAAAAGTTTGTAAGTGAATTATTCGTATATCAATTACCGGTAATGTCTTTTATGGACGTCTCAGTAGACTATAGTAGCCTAGAGTATAAGCCAGTTAATAGCAAGGAATAGCAAATAAAAAATAAGCAGCGATAAATTGTATACTTTTCTAACAAAGCGGAAGTTTGACATGATTTTTATGTCTGGCATGATAAAGATTACCTTCGAATACTTTTACGCTTTAATAATATTGCGTATACTAGTTCTTTTTTGTTCTACTTTTAATTAGGAAACTTAATTAATTGTTGTAGAACTAATTACTCGACTGCTTTATTAATACACGACAGAATTCCTTGGTTGAATTTATCCTTCTCTTTTCTTTGTTCAAAATGTTCCCGCACGAAACCTTTCTGCGTATACCAGTTCTTTTTTGTTTTCCTCGGAAGCATGAATAACGATGCAAATGAATTTACTTTGTGATAAAAGCTCATTAAAATTCAGGGAATATATCTAGTATCGCATGACAAAGAAGCCTTTTAGTCTTTTTCACAATCTTTCTCTTCTCAAATAATTTTATGTGGCATGTCCTCAACGATTTCAGTATTGTTTAAATAGGCTAAAGCACTCAACCAATAAAAATTGCATGTAGTATGACTAAATTTTACGCTTTAATAATATATACTTATTGGTCGATTTAAGAAAATAATTTTCATGCTAATTCTCAACTTTACGTACAAAACGTTCTCGATGTAAAAGTTGTAGAGACATTAGATTAATTGGAAAAGCCGGAGAGATGAAAAATGAGAAAACGCCTTCGCCGGGAATCGAACCGCGGACCTCTGGAATACGCGTCCAGCGTGCAGGCCACCACACCACGAAGGCATGCAAGAAGGCGGGAGAAATACCTTATATACTCCTCCTTTTAAAGCACGACTGGGTTTTTAGGGGACCCAGTCGCCAAATCCTGGGTGAGGAGAATCATCATCAAACAGCCTTTTAATTCGGGCGCCACTGTAGAGTCATTAGGATTTTTGAAAGCAGGAAATGAAAAATATGCAACACCTTCGCCGGGAAGCGAACCGCGGACCTCTCAATTACGCGCTGAGCGTACAGACCACTACACGACGAATGCACGCCAAGAAGGCGGGAGAAATACCTTATAAAGTAAGCGAAAGGGAATTTATCGTGTTTCCATTTTACAGTAACTTCTCTTTTTCGTATAAATAAAACTGAGACAGTACTGAAGGAAAGTCTACTGTACTACAACTTATATTCACGTGGATTAGATTAAATCTGTATCTGCAGTATTTATTTACTGTATTAGCCACGTTTAATTAATTTAACTGCTATCTTTCCTGATACATTACTCATAACCTGGAAGTTTGTGAAGGGATTTCGTAGTCATAACCTACGAGTCTGAGAGTTCGTGAAAAACTGCAAGATCAGATTTTAGCTACAAATATGCAGCTTAATAGCTCTATTAATTTAATCTTCCTTCCATTTTGATTTCATAGGACTTAAGTAAAAGACTGAAACATTTCGTCGCTATTTGATAAGATCTAGGTTAGGATATTTGCATAATTATCTTCGGGAAAATCGATGAGAAATAATACTTATTCAGAATGAATGTATTTCGTGCTCTTTTTACTTCCTTGTACGAAGTAAAGGAAGTATGAAATCACGAAAAATTCCAGGTACCATATTTTAACTGAAATATCCATTTTGACCGCTATCGAATGCAAGTTAACGATGTTTTTGCGTGGCATCTGTACATCTGTTTGAATCCCCGCGAGTATATCTGTATCTGCAGTATTTATTTACTGTATTAGCCACGTTTAATTAATTTAACTGCTATCTTTCCTGATACATTACTCATAACCTGGAAGTTTGTGAAGGGATTTCGTAGTCATAACCTACGAGTCTGAGAGTTCGTGAAAAACTGCAAGATCAGATTTTAGCTACAAATATGCAGCTTAATAGCTCTATTAATTTAATCTTCCTTCCATTTTGATTTCATAGGACTTAAGTAAAAGACTGAAACATTTCGTCGCTATTTGATAAGATCTAGGTTAGGATATTTGCATAATTATCTTCGGGAAAATCGATGAGAAATAATACTTATTCAGAATGAATGTATTTCGTGCTCTTTTTACTTCCTTGTACGAAGTAAAGGAAGTATGAAATCACGAAAAATTCCAGGTACCATATTTTAACTGAAATATCCATTTTGACCGCTATCGAATGCAAGTTAACGATGTTTTTGCGTGGCATCTGTACATCTGTTTGAATCCCCGCGAGTGGGCTGGCTGCAAGTACGTTTTCGTGGTTTTCCCATGTTTGCGCAGAAAATCAAATATTTTGTAAACATATTAAACCTATGAAGTTGCAAATGCCCACTAGTGGCTAAGCAGTAAAATCGCTGAATACTGTTAGTTTGACCTGGGTTGAAATCTTTGCGAAGTAACTAGTTGATTTCACAAAGTTTTACTAGATTTCCCCACATGTAAAATGAATATGAGCCAGTTTCCATCAGAAAGTCCTCTAAGAAGCCATTCTCCGCTTAGTCAGATAGCCCTGGAGAGCTTTGCCATAATCAAATAAACCAATCTACATGGAATTACTAGTGTCCAACATGTGCTTACGAATTAAATTGCTAACAATTTCCTACAAATAATGCTTCCCAAATAGTGCAAGTTTCATGTTTCTAGAGTATTTTCCTCTTGGTGCAGCAATTTTTAATATCGTGTATTAAAAAGATCACAACATTGGTATCATTGTAAAACCCATTAACGCCAACAGTAAAAGTGTGTTCTTAAATCCTATCAGAAGAATACTTTACAACCTGATATCATTTGTGGTGAAAACTAAGTTTTCTGGCTGAATGCCAAGCAGAATGACACCTTCCTTGATCAAGAGTATATAATTTGAAGTTGCATAACATTTAAAAGCAATTCTATTCGATATAGTTTTGTAATGAATTTTCAAAACGGAATCGTTTGTATCTAGAGGTTTCTTCTCGGCGAATGAAAGTGGTTCCTACTTGTGCAACATTAATACAACTCGGCCAAGCCTTGGAATATAGTTGGTGGGGGTCTTTGAATGGCGTCCACTAAAACATCACTTAAAAGGCAAATAGCTCTCTAGTGCAATAAAAAATAACTTAGACTAACAAAACTCATATGTGTGAAACATTATCCGCTACTCATGAATACAAAAAATATTTCTGAGTCCAAGTTTTATATAAAAAACAGCTACAGTTGTAGAAACATTAGGATATTTTTAGAAGCAAGAAAGACTGAAAAATTAGCAATCGCCTTCACCGGGAATCGCACATCGTACCTCTGAAATACCGGCTCAGTGTGCTTACAACTACACCACGAAGGCACGCGAGGAAGGCGGGAGAAATACTTTATATACTCCCTCTTTTAAAGTGCGACTGGGATTTTAGGGGACCTAATCGCCAAATCCTGGGTGAGGAGAATTATCATCCAACACCCTTTTTAGTTCGGGCGCCAATGTAGAGAAATTAGGATTTTTTTGGAAGCAAGACAGATTGAAAAATGAGCAATCGCCTTCGCCGGGAATCGAAGCACGGACCTCTGGAATATCGGCCCATCGTGCAGAACCACTACACTATAAGGTACTTCGCCCGCCTTCCTAGCGTGCCTTCGTGTAGTGGTTCTGCACGTTGGACCTGAGCCGGTATTCCAGAGGTACGTGGTTCGATTCCCGGCGAAGGCGATTGCTCATTTTTCATCGCTCCGGCGGCCTCCAAAAAATTCTTAATGTTTCTACAACACCACGAAGGCACGTTAGGAAAGAGGGAGGACTACCTTATACAGTCACGATAGAATAAAGGCAATATAGAAAGTAAAAACATAATATTTTGCGTGGCTAGGCATTCTTTTTCCCTCACGAAAGAAAAAAAAAAAAAGAACAACTGTTCTGTTATTTTAAATTTTTTAAGACATTTTTATGATATTTCAGGAAGAACCCCTGCTTTTCTTTATATCCTCAGCCCGATAAAAAATTTCTTGCCGTCACGTGACCATAATGGCTGCAAAATCATTTAACATTAAGATTAAAATAAAAATTTCATCGATCGCTTTATCCGATGTATGTATCACGGAAGATTTGGCTTTATCGGAGAAAAGACTTTTTATGATATTTTTTATTAATATCGTTTCCTCGTTCCAAGAGTTGACAGTTTTGAGAATAATTTATAAAACTCTTCTTCCCTTCTCCCGCTGGTGACACGCTGAATTAATGCATTTTGTTGCCAAGGCCGAATAGACGTGCAGGAAATTTTTGAAACTTGCACAGGCGTGAGCTTCATGAAGGGATTAAATATACGACGGTTTGTGAATGGTTATTAATCATGTGTTACCTGGGTAATGAGTGGTTAAGCCCAAGCTGGTGCACGGGGTTTTGAAATTGTGATAATTCATGATTAGTAATCTTTCCGTTTTTCGATCTTACGGCATTCTAAATTTATTCTAGGATTAATAGCTGAAGAAACTAAAAGCTTAGCTCCGTGGTTTTAAATTTTGTCTTCTTAGATGATCTCTATAGTCTAGAAAAGTTCTGGCTGATTTCTAAACCTAGATTGTTCTAAATAATGGCGATAATTAGAATAACTTCTTATATATTTGTGAAAGTGCATCGTTATTCAAAATTTTGACTTTAAAAATGGCTTTATCTTAGCCTTCTCATTTATTACATCACGTTATATTATGCTACTATGCCATTAATTACCCGTGTGGCCCAGAGCCATTTTAATGACCTCGCAATACATACAGGCAGGCCCAGATTTTAAAGAGTCCCTGTCATACATGAACATTTATAAAAGAAAACTTAATTCCGCTCTGAAGCAATATTTCTCTAGTTTACATTAGTGAAACCTCTCATGCAATTGAAATTCCAGTTCAGCGATCTGTATACATGAAATGCAACATGAAAATATTTCAAACCATTGTCGTTATATTTATGATTCTTTTGTCGTTATATTTATGATTTTTTGTCGTTATATTTATGATTTTTTGTCGTTATATTTATGATTTAATCATAGTTATATTTATGATTTAACAATTAATCTAGGTACAAAATATCAACTAAGAAAGTCACAGCCTTTTTTTCTTTTTACGTGTCTTTGTCGTGTCTACGCTGCCCCATGTGTAGTATTACTGTACGCATTGAAGAAATTCTATTTTTTATGATAGCAATGACTTTCCATTTGTTTTTTGGAGTTGAAAAACATCAGTTTCCTTCACTCATAAAAAAAATTGAGGTCACGTCTACTATTTCATCGGTCATTTCCACGTTCCTAATGAATTAGTAGAATGTGAATATGAATTCACTTATTCAAATAAATGTGGATCCCCATAAGTCGTGTTACTTTTATATGTAAAAGTAATTGACTTAGATAGTCACGGACCCAGGAATGTCCATTAATTACCCATTGTTAGCCATTACCAGTGCAAGCCAAGCAACAAGTTTAATGTTGTTTTTGTTAAGGAAAGTGCAGGAGATATTTATGATGTAAAATTATTTCCCAAACAGGCAAAGAACAAAACGTTGCTTTAATGCACTGCTTCCATCGGCTTTGCAGAGAGTGAGAAGCTGAAGTATAACTGGCTTGCATGCTCAGAAACAGAGAATCTGCAGAGTGAAATCATTGCAAACTGCAGAGTGAAGTCATTGCCCACTCAGAAACAGAGAATCTGCAGACTGCAATCATTGAAAACTGCTCGAATGTAAATATGGCTCCCCTTGAGACGTATGGAGGCTTTCCAGAACAATCTGAGCTTCTCTCTATGAATTTTCGTGCAGCTATACAGATGAAATATGAAGTTGTAATAAACGATTTCTGAAGATCCAAGATCAAAAGTAAGAAGCTAAGTAACTTAAGATCAAAGGTAGAAGGTATAAAACAGTTAGATAATAGTTTTAGAAACATTAATTTCTATCATTATATTTCTAATGGAATCAGTTGTTCTGTTTAGAGCCTTGCGACTTTTAATATTTCTGCAAAGAAATGATGAAAAGAAGCTAAGGATTCTTGGCGAAAGAAAATTTCTGCATCAGTTTGAGCTAACACCTAATTTTGAAGTTGCCTGAATGAACATGAGCAAACAACAAAAGACGTGAAAGAATGGTTATGCAGATTAGTGATGGCATTCAAAATTAAATAAATAATTATTGTAATGCCTAATGAAATTACTGTGTAAGAACAATGTGTAAGTTTCGGAAAATGAACTTCCAGAAGTGTGGCCAGTTTTAGAGAAGTGCATTGCAGTCGAGAGTCAGTCAGCTCAGTTGTTCTGTTTAGAGCCTTGCGATTATATTAAACCCTGCATGTTAATTACTGCTTTAAACTTTGCTCGGTAAGTAATTTTGGTGATGTATGTTTCTCTATTGTCATCCTTGAATTATTTTTAGTTCCTCACCTTGATGTAAGAGCTGTTATCTATTTAAATAAAAAAAATTAAATTAAATTTAAAAAAAAATTTCCTCTTCATTTGACATAGTCATTCAAGAGATCTCTATGAGTTCATTATATACATCTGCCATTGAATTATTTTTCAATTTAATTGTTTAAACCATTTAACTACTTTTCTTATAAAAATTCAATAACCGAGATATGTTAACCATTTTATAAATATCGCCATTTTTGCCTCGTGAAACACTTTCAAAAATTCAGAGTCATCTTATGTATGTTGCGGTGGATCAGCACAGTATATAGAAAAAGGAAGACTCCTACTATTATGTTTGATTTACCACATTTTATACACTTTTAGCATTCTAGCACGTTTACCATCATAACCAGCAATTTCTTCCTTACAAATTATAATATTAAAATTAGCACGCGAGAAGTATGTGAATTTTTACCTCACACAGGAGACTGTGCTTAACAAGTCAGATCATTTTTATATCCAGCACAAAATCTCTTAATTAAAGCAAATGTTCATTTCTTAACACTCATCTACCAAACGTAAGTAAAGCTAAATTTAGAAGACCATTTTATTTTAATGCTGAATTTGTTTTATAATTTCAATAGCAAGAAATAAAATAATTATAACACTTTAATGTTTAATTAAATAACATCGACTTAACATCATAAGCTAAATCCAACTGACAATGTTCAGTTACGTTATAAACGTATATAAAAAAAAATACATATCTAAGGATGAGAGTGAAAACTCTCCTGAAACAAGTTTAGGTAACTCTGGGGAAAAGAAAGAGACATTAAGATATTTAAGTAAAAATATCATTTCAGTCTATGCTGCATTCTTGATAAAATTGTAGTCATTAGGTTTTAGAAGTTAAAAATGCGCACTGCCCTCGCCAGGATTCGAACTCCGGACCTTCCGAATGCGCGTCAAGTGTGCTTCCAGTTACGCAATGAAGAAACTCGGGAGGGAGAAAATACCTTATACAGTTTTCAAATGAATAAATTTCAAAGATCCTGTATAAAAAGATTTACACTTCTGAATTCTAAAATATTCATATCGTATTGTTTTCATATTATAAAGCCACATGCTTTGAAATTCCCAAATTCCAAATTTTACGGAAGAATACGTCTTTAAAGATCTTAATAGAGAATGGAAGTTACTGAGGATCGTAGAATTACTGAAAAAAGGTGCGAAATTATTTTATTTTGAATTAAAATTTTTGAAATAAAAAATATTGTTGAAAAACAAATGTTTTCTTATTTTACAATTTTATACAAACCTGGGGCTGGACTCTGTAATATGACAGCAGCCGGCTGGAAAAATAGTTTCACCAGCGATACCGAACTAAAACACGAAGTCAGCTAGAAATTCCCGTGAAAAAGAATTTCATGTGTTTCAGGAAACATTAAGAAAACTGAAACAGATTTTACTCTTCTGCAAAGTCTCTTATAGAATAACTCCTTTTGCCAAAAATTGAAAAGAAAAGAAAAAGAAAACGATGTTGCTAAATTAATTAATTAATACAGTATTTTCTGATATGTAAAAATGTATATAATTTAATTAATAATAAGAATAAATATATGTATTTATATATACATATTCCTCTTACATCTGAACTGCACATAATATTAAATAATACATAAAAATGTATATAATATTAAAAAATGAAACATCTACTTGCAACACTGCGTATGGAATATTTAAAATGTTCGTATGTACACAGAAAAATTAAATAATTAAAAATGTGAATTTTATAGAGGAACTTGGTAAAGTAATTCTTAACAATTTTTTCTATCATACTTGTCGAATATATATTAATTTAGCAGTTTTCTATTAGATAATCACGCTGCATGGAGATCTGCAGTCAATACGAAGCAATTTATTTAGCTTTATATCTAAAAAGGCAGCTTTGCTTCTCATTGTGTAATGATATTTCCTTTTCGAACACGAGCTTGATAGAAAATTGCATTTCTTTCAAAAATTATCTACCCTCAAGATACTTAGTTATTTAAGTCAGTTTGTAAGAAAAACGAAAATTGCTTCCGTTCAGATTCAATTTTGCTCGAAGCGGTTACAGGTAATCTAAAATGTTCGCAGTAATAATACTAGGAGAAGCTATAATATCCAGCGGTCGAAGTTCATTTCAACAGAGTATTAGGTAATTTAACTAATGGCTAATGGCTTCGGAAACGAATCATTAACTGTCAAGATTTTGCCTCGAGCTCAAATTAAAGCATAGGAGTCGTCATAAACAGGCGCAAAGGAAGGAGATTTCGGTGCATCGCATTACGAAATTCGAACCAATAAAAGTAATTTACGTCAAGTTCTTAACAGAAAAGCACTAGAGCTTGAAATTTGTCAGAATGGTATTGCAATAAAATAGGCTGCTCAATGAAAAGATAGGTTTTATACCATATTCGACAGTAGCTTAAAACGTGTATTTAAAGTTATGTTTCGTTTAATAATATTAATTATCGTTGTGTTGTTGTTGTTTTGACTAACCTCGCTTGTTTGATATAAGACCAGATTGACGAAATTCATCGTGACAAGGAGGCGATATTGCGCCTATCATTGGCAACAGTTTTGAGCACTATAATGTAACAGTACGACTTTGCTCAGTTCAGCCTCCAGTTTTGAAGGAGAGGACCCCGGGAGGACGAGTCCCAGGGTCTCTCACCCTTCTTTCTTTCGGCTTGCCGCATATTTTGAGTGCTCCCAAGCCGTACAGACACTATACATATACAAACATTCATTCCTTCTCCGGGATTCGAGCCCAGGCCCTTCGGTACGGCAGTGAGAGTCACTAACCCGGCTGAGCGGCAATTATCGCTTTAATGATACCGATGAAACGCGTTGTAAATAACTAAAATTTTTAGTTATAAAAAGGAATCTTTTATTACTCATATTTCCACAGATAATTCTGAAAACATTGCAATTCTTTATGTCCTTAAATACTATAACATTATAAATAATTGTCATAAATAGTAGAAGGTGGTCTTGTTTGCAAATCTTGAAAATTATTCTTATCTGTAAATTAAACACTTTTAATTAGCGTATGAACGCATATTTTTTTATCAACCTGTTTTTTATAAATTCCCATCGATAACAAAGCCGAAACGATGGGTTGTACTTTTAGCTCACTTGCTGTTTCATAGGTGTCCAGCATTCAAGTATTAACATCTTTAAAAGAACGTTTCATGGCCGAATCAATTTGTTGTGATTTGCATAGACATATTATGCGCAGCAGAAAAGCAGTCAGTTTGCAAATTTTAATTGCTGCACTTAAAAGAACGTTGTAAATCGAAAGCGGGTAAAACGTAAATTAGCACTACAGCCAAACTGGGTTTACTACAGATTCTGAACGTGAACAATAACTGTGAAATATTAATCTGTGATATGAAATATTAATCTTGTCTTAAAACACCATCCAGACGGTGAAGGGTTATAGGAAAGTTGGAAAAAGGTCTTGCAGTTGTCACAACTACAAAGCAGTTTGGGAATAATCACCAGACTTGCAGTACAGTCGTGCAAAGCTTTGTTTCCAAGTTTCAGTCAGCGTTTTGCAGATATCTAGCTTGTGTCTCAAATGCGTTTCGGGAGATCGGAATTCCTCTAAAATTTTACACACAGACTGAGATACAGCAGTAACACCTAAGGCAATCCATGCTATATAGCCAACTAACTTACAATTTTTCCTTTTTTGCAGCTTGAGGAATGAGGCTATATCTCCAAAATATCGCTCGACGTTTGACTTAGGATTACGCAGGTCGAAGATCGATCTTAATGTGACGCTAATCTTAGAAAACTAGTGAAGGCGTTTTCAGTGACATCACAAGGAAAGGTAATGTAGCTTACAGACTTTTGCTTACAAACCTTTGCTGAAAACAAACAAAGTTTAATCTATGCTGCACAGAACTAAGTTAAAAAAAGCTTACAAACCTTTGCTGAAAACAAGTTTAATCTATGCTGCACAGAACTAGAATAATCTTTTCTAAGAACTTTTAGCAATGATTGTACCACCTGCAGTTTGAAGTAGAGATATTTTCCATGCAGATGTAAAAATTGCCTAAGAACTATTAAGCACTTTTTATACATCCTTTTTTGTGTAGAAACTGTTCTGCAATAAATTTGCTAGCATTGTTCAGGTTTGTTATTTTAAACAGGTAACCGATTATTATTTTGTGCTAAGTATTATGAAATTAACAGCTTGTTACACTTGTCTTTATAGTGTGCAGTTTTCCCTATATATGCCAAAATATCGAATAAGTTACTAAGAGAACAAAAAAATTATGAACATTGTTTATTATTTTTAAATAGCTCGGTTTGTAAATCAATAATGATTGAAAAATCTAACTAAATGTGAAAGCTAAATTTAAGATTTTATCCTTTACTAAATGGATTGCGTATGAATAATAAATTAAAGTTCTAAGTCCCATTCAACATTTTCCAGAGACTACTTCTAACGTAGATTGCTTCTATTATTCTCATCTGCAAGTTTTGCCAAAACAGGATTTTATATCTTAAGTGGAAATTATACATCTCCATCAAGGTGAAGAAAGAAATATTTATCAGATTAAGATGCACAAACATTCCTGTTTGTGCATCGTAATCTCATGAACATGAATATTTGAGAATAGTAATTAAGACTCTTAAATAAAACTTACAGTGTTTACTGAAAGTACAAGACTTCAAGGAAATGTAATGCACCATTCAAAATGCTTTGCAGTTAATTTAAAAAAAAATGAAATTTCAAAGAATGCGGTATGTGCTGTTTAACGCTAAAACGTTTTTAATGTCTAATGTACTTTTTAAGCTGAATTTCGAAATCTTCTCTTTCGACGATATGTATTAGACCATATTGCTTTCCTCTTTTTGACCGTATTTGCCATCTAGACAGAATTATCGAAGGTAAAAATCAAGATAGAGAAAAAGAATTCAGATGCATAAATAAGTTAGAGGCCGAATGGCAATTTTGCGTTGGATGGAATTTCTAGCCGCCAACTACAAAAATAAATAAGTAAACAATGAAAGTAGAAATTTGCCGTTTGAAAAATTCAGGATATAGTCCAGCACCTCGAAGCGTTTACCAATGAAGCTAAAAAATTTTTAAATATTAAAAAAATTAAAACAATATTAAAATTATAAACTTAAAAAAGATCTGCAGTCTGACATTATTATGAAGAGTTTAGTTTAACACCTGAAAACATTTTAAGCAAAGTAATTATAATTCGTCAACTTGTTTAAAATTGTTCCATAGAATTTAAAGATATAGAAAAATATTTTCAAAGAACAGATATTTTGTTAGTTAAATATGGTCGAACCCATTCCTCATTTAGCTATCTCATCGCCGAGAACGTTGCCCAACGTGCGCCATAGGCAGACCGAATTATGTCCGGAAGAAAAGGGAAACTCCGACCAATTTTGTAGGAGAAAAACCTGGGAAATTTGAAGGAAAATACCAAAGGCAGTTTTGAATGAGAACTCTTCAGAAGCGGACTTTCTGTCACTGAATAACAAAGTACATAATATACGGTGATAGGAATACCTTTTAATTATAATAACGGCTGCAATATAGTTATATACAGGGTGTTTCCAAATTCGACCAAATTAAATACCTATCGCAAGACTAGCAGCTGTTCTCAGAAACAGAAGTTTGCCAGATTATGTGGAGAACTAAAGCTTAATAGCCATACAGAATCATTGATTTTTTTCTCAAGATAAAAATCTAGGGGGAAAAAACTGATGTTAGCACCAGAACCTTAAATGCCTATTTAATTGTACACATTTTTTGCTGCATTTCATTTAAACTTATTTCCCTGAATTATTCTAACTTTATTAACTGATTTCTCAAGGCATGTTGAAAATGTCATCTGAAGCTGCAAAGTTTGAAATTAAATATCTTGGTCAATTTCGTCATACGGGGGTGAAACTTCTTATAATTTTATTCTTTCATCATGAGTATAAAATTTTTCCAAAGATAAGCATAGGAAACGGGAGCCAGCTTTAAAAGTTAAATTTCGCCATTTTTCAAGAGTTGATGGTTTTTTTTTTATTTGACACTGCTAAAAGCATGAATATCTTTGTCATCTAAAACAGTTCTGTAACTGGAATTATATGACTATGGCCAACTATTGTGAAAATAACGGCCCGGTAAGGAGTTTTAAGCTGGGTAATGGGGTGGTTATATGTATATATATTTCGCACTGACGATTAAAATAAAAAAGAGCTGCACCATTGCATATGAGCAGTCCCATACAAAACTTTCAACGCTCTATGGCTAATCGTTTTTGAGTTATGCGAGATACATACATACATACATGCATACGCACGAGTGTCATAAAAAATCTCTTTTAAATACATTTTAAATCCATGTTACAATCCGTTTTGGAAAAAAAAGTTCATTATTCTATGCGTAGGTACAAACTTCACGAAAAACAAAATAGTCCAAATGTATTTGGGAACATTAAATGGAAATTTTTTTTGAAATATTATACTCGAAATTTTTCGACATTGTAATATTTCGTCCGAGAAAGTAAAAAATCAATCGTACGTCACCAAGAATCGAACTCAGTGTTTTCAGTTATATTATTTCAGTTTGAAAATATGCTGACAAATGCTTCAGCACAACGATTTATATAGGAAACCTGCTTTCAATTCATTCAACTTAAGGGAGTGAATAGCGCAATCATAGCAGACTCAGTTGTCTAAATCAATATGATAAGGAGTTATGTTCCAAATATTTCACTTCGGCGCCACTGAAGTGTTTTAAGCATTCTGAAGATAGGCTTTTTTGCAGATTTCTTAGGAAACATCAAGCATTCTATAACCGAAATCGATCTCGAGATTTGAGGACACGAAAAGACGAATGAGGACACGAAACACAAATGGCTTTAATAGTCCTTCATACAAAATGTAATGCCGTAATATCCCAACTAAACTAGAATTCCTTGGAAGCTAGAATACTGAAAAACTATGCAGCGACTATTTGCTGAATTCTTGTAACAAGTTCAAAGAAGGGTTAAAATACATTTTATTTGAACTGAAAAGGAATTAACAGTTGGCCCCTCTTGAGCGTACAAGAAACCTCTACTTGGACTTAAAATAGAAAATATAAAAGTAACTAATTCTAAATAGAATTAATCAGCTGAAATTGCCAGAATCAACTCGCGTAGTTGGCCTTTATTTAGGGATCATCGACGTATACTAGCAGGTACGTGTTACGGCCGTAGAATAGCAAGCTTAAACAACGTGGCGAAAGGCAGAACACTCTTTCCTACCGAATTAAACCAAGACTTCAGCTTAAATATTCTTTTCTACCTTATTTGCATTAATGGTTATCCTGAAAACTCATTCTGACAGGGAAACGTAGGTATGAAACTAGGAGGTAAAAAAAAGGCTTGCTCCAAAATTAAAATGACTGTTAGCAAAATAAAGTAAAACCCTACAACTTGAAACGAAAAGAGTGTTTCTAATGTCAACAGTCAGAATTTTTAGGGGAATGAAGGGTCGAGTAACATTTGTAGAGGATAAAAGCGTTAAATCCTTGAAGTAATTTCTTTAGTTTAAAGTTCCGTAATTTAATTTTGACATAAAAATGAAGCTATATTATTTCGATTCAAAGGGGATGCTTTCTGGAATTAGAAGTAAATAATATGCTTATGTAGATTTTCACGTACCGGCAAAAATTCATTTTAAAATTTCTTAAAAAAGGATTAACCTTTCTTTTGACAATTACATGGAAAGAGTTCATTTTGCTAAAAGTTTCAAATATTCTAACAAATTATCATTTGCAAACTTTTTCAGTTACGCAATACAATTTTAACGCGTAAACTTTTTTCCCACCAAATTAAATGAAATTCCTCAAAGGAAAAATGCCGTGCGTAAATACTTGCTTCTTCCTTTCCTTCAAAAGAATCTTTTCACATAGAATAAATTTTTACCAGTCACAGTTAAAGCTAATATCGAATTCTGTCACCTTTTTTCTATCGGAAAGAATTTCCTCGAAAATAACAGTGTGGAAATATTTCCCTTATCAGAAAGAATTTCTTTCATTTGTAGGCATCACGTTATTCGGAAATGGGAAGTGATCTTCATATCGCTTTTTATAAGACGGCTCCAACTAATTCAAATATTTTTCTCAGTCGGGAAAGTCATGGAACGGAAGAAGCATCGAAGAACAGGAAATAAATAAAAGAAAAGCCCTAAAGGAAGTCGACATTCTTTTCCGTTATAGTTACTGGATTATTATCCTTGTTTTACTCTTAAATAATAAAAAAATAAGCTTAAGCAGATTAGTAGCGTAAAAGACTTGCATTACCTTCGGAAATTCTTTCTGCGAGATGGAGAAGAAACTCAATAGATTCTTTTTGTTTCGAATATCTTTATAAAATATTTAATAATATTTGACAGAAAACTAAGAACATATTTTCTGAAGTTTTTGGTTTTACTATTTATTTTAAATTTTCAAAATATCAGAATTATTTATTAGTATAATAGCCTAAACCCGAAAACTCGGCTTGTGAATTGTTATTTTGTGTCGCTGCATGAAGATTTCACAGCGACATTTCGTTTCCACAGCCCAACAATAATTTTTATTCATTCATTAGAAACAGAAGACAGAAATGTGTCTGTGTTTGTGTATTTCAGAATCATTTCGTTTCTTATTAGCATAGTAGGTCGTTGCTGAATTACTAAGCTAATCGGAAAGAATTCGCGTAAGGAATCATAGTGTTTCTCTCGTAGTGTAGTAATTATCACATCTTGCGAACAAATATGATTTTCAGCTTGCAAGTAAACTGGGAATTCCGTGGTTCGATTCTCAAAGAAAGCATATTTGATTTTTATCTTTTCCCAATCGGAAAAAAATAAATAGTCTGTATAATTTGACAAAATTATTAAAGTTTATTTGAATTAAATCTGATATGAGTCCTTTTCAAAGAGTCTCTTCCTGCCTTTATACTTTGACTCTAGAACTTACATCATGACCGAAAAGCTCTATAGTGTTCCTCCCTTTTATCTATTAACTAAGTGTGGAGGAACCTAGTGAACTATTCAGCGAATAGTCGCTTAAGTCCAGAAACAGGAAAGTGAAACTCAAGAAGGGTTGATTATCCTTTATTGCTCAAACTGAAGGTGTACAGACGGTCCATTTTTCAAGAGGTACAGCAAAGTCTCCATTTGGGATTAAAAAATATAAGAAATAAAAACTTAACTAATGACTACCTAAAGAGATTTAGCTGAAGCTAACACAGTTTTAAACTAGTTGGCCCCTAAATATCGAATCAGCTAGCGAAGCTATCAAAGGTCCGTAATATGGCCGAGCGTAGTGTTGCATCAGGTTCTTCTATTTACAATAAAATTAATTTAAAATTCCTTACCTGCTGCATCTTCAGTGTTCACGTCGCCAGGCTTCTAATAATCACGTTTTCAGTAAGAGTTTCTATTACTGCTAACAAGCCATCTTGTCTTTTAATTATTTATTGAAATAGAAAGCTAATATACACTATTTACAAGGTAGGTGATAATTATTTTAAGACAGTACATTTTTAGTTCAGAGTCTTTACGCTCCTCAGAGCGGTTCCAATCTCGACTGGTTCTCGGAACTTAATTACAGCAAAAAGTAAAGGAAGAGATGCCCGCCACCTAGTGGCAAGAATGTGACATCCTCCAACCTTTTGATTTTACCTCGATAAGATAGGAAAATCAAAACAAAATTTATCAATAATCAAACAAAAATTCAAGTACAACTTTCACAAATATGAAAAGTAACTAATGCTCTAAAATTAATACTTACAAAGAAGGATTACACATCTAAACATTTTCTGCATTACATTCATACCATATCCAGATAACGTGTTCCAATTGACTACTGTTAGGACAATTAAATTTCTAAAATACTGAAAAGAAACAAAAATTAGTATAGCAATTTAAAAATACGTAACAGGTTTTACAGTTTTACGTCCATATCTAGTTTGATAGTTCATATCACTGTCACACTTATCGGCAGAGTTTTTTCTGTTCATGGTGAAGTCACTAAACAAGTTAGGTCTATGAAGTTCGAGAGGATAAATACGTTTCACAGGTCTTAGGAGTTCACCCGTTGCAGTTTTCACTTTGACAACACGTACTTCGTTGTCTTTCCCAGGATATAGTTCTACAACACGACCTATTGGCCAATCTATTCTCTTCTTGTTGTCGCTGCCGACAAACACCAAGTCATTTTTGTTGATAGTCCGAGTAGATCGTTTAGATGGTTTTTGCACTAGGATAGCTAAATATTCATCACGAAATCTTTTGCGAAAATGTTCTCTTAAGTTCTGCAAGAACTTGAATCTTTTTGTCAGATTGATGGTATCCAGGTAGTCTAAGTCTGGTACTCCGACGTCATGCACATCTTGTAGAAACATTGAAGGAGTTAGTGCCGTAAGATCATTTGGATCTTCTGAAAGGTACGTAAGGGGTCTTGAGTTAATCACTGATTCGATATCACAAATTATAGTCAACATTTCCTCGTAAGAGACACAGGACTTGCCGAGAACATTTCTCAACATCTTCTTCATTGTTTGTACCAACCTCTCCCACCAACCGCCCCACCATGAAGCAGTTGGGGGATTAAACTTCCATTGTATTCTCATACTAGTTGAATGACATTCTATTTCTTTCCAATCTATCGATCTTAACAGATTTTCAGTTCCAACGAAATTAGTGCCATTGTCGCTGTAAATAATACCTGGACGACCTCTTCTGGCAATAAATCTCCTTAATCCCAAGATGAACGCATTTGTTGATAAACTTTCTATCAGCTCAAGATGTATCGCGCGATAGACCGCGCAAGTAAAGAGCAAGATCCATGCCTTTTTTCCTTTTCGTAAATAAAGAGGACCGGCTACATCGACTCCGGTCACTTCAAACACCAGAGCATCTCGAACTCGATCTTCAGGAAGAGGTGCTGGAACAGTCTCTATATTCTCTGCGCTATATCTTCTACAGCGAACACACTTCATAAGAACTTTACGTACTGTTTTTCTTCCTCTCAGGACCCAGAATTTCTGTCGAATATTGGCTAGTACGAATTGCACACCAGCGTGGGATAGTCGCAAATGGTAATCTAAAATTAACCTATGAACTAAGTCATGATTTGAGGGCAATACAATTGGACAGAGAAAATTTTCTTCTTCCTCTCTTCTAGTAATCTTGGTCTTTAACCGAATAAGGCCATCTGAGTCAAAAAAGGTACAAAGGTTGCTAACTTTAAGTTCTTTGCCAAATGCTTCTATTTGTATTATCTTGCATATTTTCTTTTCTACAGTTTCTATTTCAGGGACCGTGAGTTCTCCTGATTGTTTAGAATCTGGTCTTCTGCAGTTGTTGATAAATCTGCATATCCAAGCAGTTATTCTTAACATTTTATGGTAAGATGAATATTTCTCAAAAAAATTTTCTACCCTTTGCGTATTTAGTGCAGAAATGACTGATTTCCTTTTTTCTGAATTCACTATTTCCATGTCCGGTATTTCCCTTTGTCTAGGCCATTCTTCCTGATTTTTCTTCAGCCAGTCGGGGCCCTCCCACCATCTAACTGCTAAAAGTTGTTCAGCGGTGCAACCTCTTGATGGGAGGTCAGCTGGATTTTTTGTTCCAGCAATATGTTTCCACGTTTTTGGATCTGTGAGTTTTCTAATCTCCCTGACTCTGTTTTCCACAAAGACAGCCCAGACAATCTCTTCCCTTTGAAACCATGTCAAAACTGTTGTAGAATCCGTCCAAAAATGCGTTTCCACATTTTGCCATTGTAAACCATTTAAAACAGAAGAGCATAGTCTGGCACCTATCGTGGCAGCTATCAATTCCAGACGAGGGATCGTAATAGATTTCACGGGGCTACCCTAGACTTTGATGCCAACAGATGAACTTCAACTCCAGAATTCGTCACAGTTCTCAAGAAAACAGCAGCAGCATACGCATTACTACTGGCATCACAGAATGTGTGAATGCTGCAGAACTTCCTATTGTCCTTGCTGGAATGTATCCAACGTAGGAGGGATATTTCTTTTAAGAGAAAAAGACTTTTATACCAATTGGCAAAATTTTGTTATGTACTCTCGTCGATTTCAGTATCCCAAGAAATTCCTGTTTTCCATAGGTTCTGCAACAATATTTTAGGATACAAGAGAACAGGACTCGCAATACCAATAGGATCAAATATTTTGTGTGTTACAGCGAGAATTGTTCTATTCGTTATTATACCCATTTCAAAATCTTCTAGCCAATTCAAATTCAAAGCTAAATTATCTTTCTGAGAGTTCCATAACAGACCCAATACGGGTAAAATAGTTTCCTGTTTCAAGTTATCTCCGTTATGTAACCAGCCTCGAAGATTAAACTTTTCTTCATACATTATTTCTCGAGATTTTTCGATGAACTGGATCATCTCGGATTCTTTGTCAAAACTGGCAACAACGTTATCTACGTAGAAGCTACGCAAGAGTTTAGCTATTATCTCCGTATCATATGAAGAATTTTTCATGTACTTTTGTAGATATAACAGCTGCCAAAAGGAATATTCTATAACAGCTGCCAAAAGGAAAGGACTACTCTTAACCCCAAATACTACCCTAGTATGACGAAATATTTTCGTTTTCCTTTTTTCCACATCATTCCACCAGAAAAACCGAAGCCAGTCTCTATCTTGAGGCCTTACACTGATCTGTAAGAAAGCCTTTTCAATGTCTGCTATATAGCAGCAAACTTGCCTTCCCGAAATCTCAACAAAAGAGAAGGAATTAGTTCTATCAAATTTGGTCCACACTCTAAACACTGATTTAGAGAAGGAGACGATTGTTTCCTCGCAGACGCATCAAACACCGGTCGAATTGGTGTTGAGCTATTTTCTTTGATCACCGGTCTATGCGGTAAATAATGTCCATAGTCAACCGCAATATTTTCTTTAACTTCTTCGATCACTCCTAAGTTACACCAGTCATTAAAAACTGCTTTGTATGAAGAAAATAAATTTTGAGATAAAAGTTTCTGGATGGTAGATTGTAGACGTTTCAACGCTAAATCCTTGTGGGTGGAGAGTGGTACATGATTCTCCGCCCATGGAAGTGCGACTTTATAACGCCCTTCTTCGTTTAGAGATACAGAATTTTCGAACTGCATTTTGCTTGCAAATCCCCTTCCTCTCTAGCCGTTTTTGTAACTGGATCTGTTATTCCGATAACATCAAGCCTCCACAGTTCTGACAGCGTGGCATCAGAAATATGTAAAGATAACGAAAGCGTGGAAAAGGAATTTTCTATTTTATAATTGTCAGTGTTCGCTTTCCCCATGACTGTCCACCCAAGTCTTGTACTTACAGCAACTAATCTTCCCCAAGGAAGAACTTCGACTTTACCTGTAAATAAATTTGCAGCAACATCTGCCCCTAACAACAAATGAATCTCTTGGGGGTTCTCCTGAAATAATCTGCAATTTTCAAAAACATCACTGACGTAAATTCCTCTTCTTCTAAGTTCTCCAATCCAGTGTATATTTTTGATTTTAGGGACCGAAGAACATATTTTTCTTTCATCCAATACATTGATTTCGCAATTATACCGTTTATCTACGCTACCCAATTTTATTCTATAACGTTTATGTTTTTCCGAAACTTCTATGCCACCGAAAAGTCCGTGGGTTACACTTTGTTCACCTAAGCTTCTTAATTGTAACCTTTCTGCTGCATACCTGCTTATGTATGAGTTTTGACTTCCGGTGTCAATTATCGCTCGAACAAATTGGTTATTCCCTCTTCCATATATGCGAACAATTAAAGTTTGCAAATATACTTCTGAACATCCTGCTTCATTTGAAAGTACTTTATTTTTTATCTCTTCGTCTTTTTTAATTTCCGAAACTTCGACAGAAGGATTTTGTTTATTACACATAATAGTTGCATGTTGTTTTTTACAAATAGAACAAGTTATTTTTGTTCTGTAGTTTTGAGCCAAATGGTGTAATTTTAGGCATTTATAGCAAGCACATTTTCTTTTTAAAATGTCCCTTTTTTCTTGTAATGATAAGCCGGAAACGAAACTACAGTCATAAATCTTGTGGAATTGATTACAGAAGACGCGGTTCATACTTTCCTCCCTGCATTCGGATTTTGTAAACAAATCTGTAGCGGTCGGAATCTTTGGTTTATTATGTCTTTTTGAGAGACCATATGCGCTTTTCGTTGCAGGGGGGGGGGAAGAAGACTGTCGTCGATCGGATACTTTTTGCTGTTGCGAAAGCGTTGACCTTGTGCGTTCGCGGGATGAAAGTTCTGCGTGTAAAAATGACATTAAATCTTTTATGTTATAATCGGTGCCAACATTTTGTGTTCTATGAAATTCAAGCGTTAATTCTGAAGGCAATAACTTCAAAATCATCGGACACAGCAAAGCGTTGTAAGATTCCGATACATCTAACGCTTCGAGACATCTAATCTGCGTTTGTACTTACTTTATCATACAAGTTACGAAATGTTTTTATGTCATTCGCATTTTTTAATGATTCAATATTCAGCAAATTATTCATGTGCGCATTAATAAGAATGTCTCTCCTTCCAAAACGGTCGTGTAAGATTTGAATTGCTTACTGAACGGAAGTCCTTGAACGCAACTAGCAGCTGTTCCTCCTAAATATGCTTTCAGGTAATTAAATTTGTCTACTTTGTTCAATGATTCGTTATTATGTATTGAGGACTCAAAACTATTCCAAAAAGTAAGCCATTGACTACTGTTCCCATAAAATACGGGAATCGAAAGTTTTGGTAATTTAACATTAGGTGTGTCTTTTATATTTTGCTGAGTGTTCGGTGCATTTAAGTCATGATTAAGTTCCTTAATCCGTTTCTTAAACCCGAATTTCCATAACGTTATCTTCTCGCGATATTGTTCTGTAATTTCGAATTCATTTTCGAATTCATCTACACTCAGAATTGGTTCAACTTCTACATCGGCATTAGATAGCGTTTCGGTTTTAGCGTTAAGCTGTTCTAACAATTCTTCGAGCTCATTAATACTACCTTCAGATTTATTTAATTCAATTTCGATTTTCTTAAATAGTTTTGTAACGGCAGTTCTTAAGATACTTCTTTTCTTTTTTAATTTATCTACTTCAGCCATTATCTTTCTTATATTTAAACACTTACACAAAAAATATACGTCTCATGAAAAACAAATATTTAACTCTTACTTAGAAAACAAAATTATTCTTTTGCTGAATACTTCAAGAACAAGTATTAAAATCTTCAATTTTAATATTCAGCTTTTGAATTCACTTTATTAGAACTTTTCAAAAATTCTGGCGTCCCTGTTCGTGGCGCCATAAAAATATTGCATCAGGTTCTTCTATTTACAATAAAATTAATGTAAAATTTCTTACCTGCTGCATCTTCAGTGTTCACGACGCCAGGCTTCTAATAATCACGTTTTCAGTAAGAGTTTCTATTACTGCTAACAAGCCATCTTGTCTTTTAATTATTTATTGAAATAAAAAGCTAATATACACTATTTACAAGGTAGGTGATAATTATTTTAAGACATTTTTAGTTCAGAGTCTTTACGCTCCTCAGAGCGGTTCCAATCTCGACTGGTTCTCGGAACTTAATTACAGCAAAAAGTAAAGGAAGAGATTCCCGCCACCATTGTGGCAAGAATGTGACACGTAGTAACAGCTTAGAGAGACGTGGCCAAAAGGCAAACGCGCGCTAGTCAGAAACTCTGATTTTCTCTCTCGAAGTCAGTGGAACTTAGACTTAACTATTAAGCCTTCTTATTTGCATTAAGCGTAATTCTGAAAACAAATTTTGGTAAGGAATTTGTAAGCTGAAATTAGGAGAGATAGGAAAGGAGCTTGTAGGTAACTTCTGTGTGGATACAGGAGTAGCAGGAAACTACACAGAAGAAGGGTTCAAACCCTTTAATTAACTTTTTAGAATTTATATTGCGTCAACTCAATGCTAGCAAACTTCGACTCTACTTGGGCGGTAACTGAAAAGCAGGTAATTGAACATTAAAAGTTGAAATGCTTAACAAGTGCTAAACTAACCTAAGGGGCTCAGCGAGATACAGAACTTCGACCCCCTTCTAAAACTAGTGGCAACAGATAAGTGCATTTAAGCCACTTGAACCAACAATCAGCAAACGTACCTAAGGCAGAGACGGCATCTAGAGCTCAACTCTCTAACTTCCCTTCTAAAACCTCGGTATTTAAATTTTTTCTCCTCAAAGTAGAATTTACATTCTTCCACGCGCGCTACCAAATTTAACTATTCTGGCACTGACAATTAGGGGAATGAAGGCTTACAGGAAAGTCTGAACTAAAATTTAATTTATTAGTTAAAATAAATATAAATCCCTACAAGCTTATAAATCAACTGTTATAAACTTAGGATAAACCTTACAGTTCTTTGGCAGACTTAGTAGAAATATATCCAATAACCTTCTTGATTAAACCTAACTAACTTTTACACAAGCAAAACAATGACTTTTAAATTTATATCTTGTGCTGGAACTAGAAAAAAAGAATTTAAAGACTAACGAACATGTAATCAGAAAATCCTGCCTTTCTCATTCCTGTTCCATTTCTAGAAAAAGAAGTAGCTTCTTCAAGATACTACGGCCTTTTGTCAGGAAGCAAACTAATCCCATCTTTATATACAGTTTCGGTTTTCTGCAACCAATGTCTTTTTACAACCACCTCAATGCAAGGCAATATAACGGTCATTGATTGTTTAGCTTGGCTAGTGCATATTTATCATTATGAAGGGGTAATTCGTCTCATGGTTCCGGGGATCCGATTGAGGAAATCAATAGTTTTCATCGTCATACCGATATTTCACTAATGAAAATCATGTAACCCATAATTCTTACGTATTTGTAGCTTACTTTATAAATTTTTATGGCTTACATTTTATGCATTTTTTTTTCACACTGGAATTCATACAACGGCATCGAAAGTCACTAGATGTTTTAAAAATTCATAAAATATGAACGAAGTAAGCGGATGCGGTTTGACCTAAAATTCTTGCGAAGAATTGGATTCTTTTTCTGGCTAAGTTAGGTTATTGGATTATGAGAAAGGACATACGGTTATGTTCTTGAGGAAGGTATGCCTTTGTGAAGAGTTTTCTAAGACAAAATTCCTGGTATTTATGTTACACAGGAGAAAAACACGAAAATTAACCGTGCAGCCAGCTCGTTCGCACAGGATCGAATTCCTATCATTCAGCGGTCTTAATCGCTTGGCCACCAGTGTGGCCTTTTTTTGTTTTTCCTAGCAACAACGCCGTTGAAATCTCATTGTATTCTTCGAATGATATTTACTAAAAGAAAGTTTGCTTGTGCTTTATTACGCAGTGTTTGATATTAACAGATTTTTAGTCCCCCCCCATCAAAGAAAACTATACGTGTAAGCGTGTGATAATACCAATCATCGAGGTGTTATAGCAATATCTAGGTTTCGATGCTATTGAGCAATATCTAGATTCGAGTGATTTTGCTGCAAGTAGCATCATTTGATTCTACTCAGGATGATGGGCCACTAGTATGCCCTCTAGATTTCATATAGCTTCATTACTAAAAATCCGCCAGCGTCACGTTTGAAGATGAATTGAAGATCAAGATTAGCAAACTTGTAGTGCACGAACCGTTAATCAGTGTCTCGGAATTACACATTCTTAACAAGGACCCGCTTCACAAAAGTTGCCATAAGAGGAGGCGCACTCTTTTGCCCGAACGTGAAAATCTCTATGAAATTTTGTTCCTTCAAATATGACACTTGTTTTCACACAACATTTTCAGGTAAGCCTATTCTGTTAGGTTGAACTCTTTTGAGCAATTTGTTTCACTTGGCTGTTATAAAAGAATGGGCAAGGGATGACGGATGCCGTTAAACAGCGCCACACGGTAAATCGCGATGAGTTTAACAACGCCTATGTAAACAAGCAAGGTTTATCCTGTCCCCTTATTCGACTATTATGGGAACTGTGATTCATTTTTCAAACGATGTTTACAGTAAGAGACATTTTTTAATGCCCAGGAGAAGAGTTCCTCCCCAACTAAAGCAGCGGTTTCAACTTGTAAGAATACAGTTGCAGCCCTCGATGCAAGATTTGCAATATTAATGATAAATTTTAAAAAAAAAACCTTATTCATTTGTTGTTTTTGTTATTTCTCTTATCTCTTTGTGTGCTATCACGTGTTTTCTACGGAATTTGTCACCAACAGTGAGTCATTGCGACCTCAATCAACTAAAAATCCTTTTTGCGTGTGCCTGAGGACAAGCTGGACACTTCTTATGAATACTGATTATGCCTGAGAGTAAATTGAATACTTTGTAACGAAGCAACAGACGGCATGTAAACAAAATTTCTTTCATTCATGTCATTCGAAGGGTAAGATGATCGTGCAGTATCCTAATCATGAACACCTCGTGTGCTTTTTTGTTGCCAAAGAAACTCAGAATAAATTATATGAATTTTAGTGCAAAATGCATTCTCTTACGAATATATGTTTAAAACGTTCAGAGGTTTTTTTATGCATCTTGTGTGATTTAAGTAGCTTTTTGACGTTCTTGGTCTTTAGTAATTTCATTCATGAAGTGCTTTAAACCAGGTTTTTGGTATATTTGCTTTATGTTGAATTATGCTTAGCTCACAGTAAACCTTCAAAGTTTTGTACCGAAAGTCCTGTTAATCAAACGAAATGCTTGCTTAAAGTATTTTTCGTTTAGCCGTTTCTATTGCTCCAAAAATATTCAAAAGTACTTTTAGAATATAATATGTACTGCACTTTTGCCAAAAAAATAACTCAAATATTTTAGTTTTACTTACTAGTGTGAAGCATTTATATATGAGTTATTTTGCATCTAATTCTTGCTGATGCAATAATTTCTTGATGATGCAAGCAAATACTGATACCCGAATACAGCAATAACTGTTGAGAAACCTAGATCTTCTCGAGGATTAATGTTTCCAGAATTCAAAAGATAAGTATCCTTGCACCTAAGATGACATTCTGTGGAAAAATCTCGTAATACGCCCGAATGCGAATAACCAACTTCAATTATACAAAAAAAAAAAAAAAAAAAAAAAAATCACCACCAAAATATTCGCCTACATTATATCTTCGAGACGTACTTAATAATATTTAAATATAAACTACCTTATTTACAGCCAGATAAGGTGAAAAATAATACTTGTTCTTACCTTAATCGTTTGCGTTTTCCTTATGTGCAATGGTGGAGTAAAAAGACATATTCTCTTATTCAGCACTGTCATATTAGCAAAATATTCCCTCTTTCATGATTGGTAGCAACAGCTCGATATTATCATTATTATCCTCATTATTATTAGTAATAGTTTAAAGGACGTTAGCCTAGAAGGGCTATTAATTTCGCTTTGGCATTTTACATTGAAAACTTTAAATGTCCATTTCACTTTTCAAAGTGTGTTGCCACCAAATATTATCGCCCTGTGTTATATTTAAAGAAAGTAAATAATGAAGAATCTGCATAAATACATGTATGCTTCTCGCACTGTGATAAAACAACGGTACCTAGAGCCATCCAATTTTGAAAAACGAAATCCTCCACCGAATGTGGGCATCTGGAAGTCCTAATTTGGAATTTGTTTTATTATCGATTTCATATTTTGTAACAGTTTAATGAATTTTTGACAAACAAGCTCAACGATTTCAAAAGCGCTGTGTAGACTGTGTATCGGAAATTTTAAAGATATGCTCATTTTAAAATTATTTTGTGATATTGATTTTGAATTGAGTTTTTATGGTTTAAGTGCGAAGAACATGACATTTAATAAATAAAGGGAACACACAAAACGTTAAAAAAAGCCCCTTTAGGCGAAATATGAAATCTGAAAACTAACTGACTGAAAAGTAAAAATCTGAAATTTACTATTATTATTATTTTAGGGAAGCAGTATATTCGGGTGAAAATGGCTACAGTATTACAGATAACTTATTTGCAAACATCATACTTTCCTTAAATAACTTGTACTCATTTAGTTTGTAACTAATAATGAAAAGTTAAGTTATGACTCTTCTGATTTATTTACCTTCTTTTTGGATTTTTATACGCTTAGTTTTCGATCCACTAAATTATTCTTCAGGTAATAATTGCGCATTAAACATCAAAGGTTTAGTCAAAAATGTTGCGTGCATGATTAAAATTTCGATAAGTAATCGTATATTAAACACCCAATTTTTAACAGGTAACGGTACCTTTCTTAAGTTATCTTTTAATTTGACACCATAGTTTGTTAGACCAATTGTGCATTTTTATCAGAAATTTTAATAATTAGAAAATATGCTATTTACCATAATTTCTCTTCGGTATGCTTATCTATTGCATTAATCATATTTTAAACCATAAAATAAAATTAAGGGAAAAATCTGATTCCGAAGATCGGCTTAAAAAACGAACCAAGATGAGCTGCAATAGCTTTCCGAAACAGAAATCACTACAATATTCTATTCTAAGGCATTCTGGGGAAAATAAGTAAAAAAGCAAACGTACTTTTATTTATTGAATAAGCTGAAGGAAATCTCTTTTTTTATTTCTTTTTCTCATATTTCCCCTTCCTCCCATACATAGCAGGAAATTGAATGCCAGTGCATATTCTTTATCCTTAAAAAGGTGGTCATTTTTTTAAGAGACTCAACAGATAATCACAAAGTTACTAAAAACACTTGAGAAAAAACTCTGTATGAATTTAAAAGGAACTACCATTCTTTTTTTCCTACCATTTTAGATTTGGTGACTAAATCCCGTTAAAATTCCGCTTGGGATCGAAGAAATTATATGCAGATATAACATGAGTGAGTAACATTATCTCTGATATCTCTGGGATTTTACCGAAACTCAACTAGCTAACTTACGAGTTAACTGAGATCTTAAGAAGATTCTGTGGGTGAAACACTGGAAGGATTAATTCTTAAAACAAGCAGACCGAGAAATGCGCTAATTTTAAGTTTATTCTGCCTCACCACTTCTTATGGTTAAATAAACAATGATACAACACAAAAGCATCAGTCACCTGGATCTGACTAAAAAACGCAAGCCTCCTTATAAACTATTCTACTTATAAAAATTAAATTTATTCTAATAAAAGCTTCAAGATTCACCTAAGACCGCAACAATGATTCAACTTTCTAAACTTGCTAAACTAGCTCTATCTTTATATCTTGCTATCTAACTCGAGATCAGGGTGAATTCTCCAAGAGAGAGAAATTCTACAGTATCTAACGTCAGTGTAAATATAAAAACTCTCACATCCAGCTATATGCTAATCTTCTAACTTTATAGTACAACTGCTTGCCATTCAAACCTACATATATTCTGAAATAAGCGAACCCACAAAATAAGGCCACATGGAAGATGTTAATGAAAATAAATTGTTAGAGAAATTCAAGCATAATGCCATAAGCCGACTACATCAGAGGGTTTTAGCAATTTTCTTTTCTTTTTACATTTAGTTTATGCCTACTAGTTTTTAAGCCTCTTTTTTTCTTTACACAATAAACCCAGAGAAGAGAAAATAGTACTTTGTGTAAGTGATCTTGTTCTTGATCCGAAGGGAAAGAAAAATAACCCAAATCCAATTATAAATGCAGCTATTATAATGCTGTATTTACGAAATCACAGTAACTTTACAACCATAAGATGAAAATTACGAAAACACAAGAAGTATATGTTTGTGCACGTTATTCATTCTATCTAAGAGCTAACGATGTAGATAAAGGAACGGAAGAAAAACTATTCTAACAGATTCTAGCCTAAAATCTGAAAATTATCGTAAATATGCATCTCTGTAATCTTTGCAGAGTGATACTTACGAGTAAATTTACTCAGTTTTTATATTATGGTAATATGCACATGACACGTAAACTTAAACAAAGGAGGAAATGACAGAAATCAGAGTTTTCGTAAATAGTTTCTCATACATGAACTAAACTGAAAATGTACAGTTACTTCCTACTTCTATGAAACGAACTTTGCTGGAATGCTACATATCAATCGGAAATCATTCAAATAAAAATGAAAACTTCTCTTCTCAATTAAAAATAATTACTACTGCTAGCTCAGAGCTCGAAATACCCTTCAATAAACCGTCAAATACCTTTCAATAGTTTTTTTTTATAATTTGAGATTTAAAATATGAAGCGTTTGTTTCTACGTTTCGTTTCGAAATGTTAAAAAACATATAAATAGGAAAGTATCAAAATGTTAATAAAGTGTACAGTTTTACTAGAAAATAAAGAAAGAAATACATATTGACATCCATACATAATATTAGCAAGACTTTTAACTTACATAATAGTTGTTTAACTTTTTATCACTACGATTAGAATTTAATTTTGAAGCTAACTATAAGGTACTGAAAAAATTAGTGTCAGAAATTTTGTAATCCAGAATATGTTAGACGCGCTACCAAATCCTTTTATGGTAAAACTGCTTTATAAACACTCATAACATTTCTGAAAAATGCAAATATTTTATTCTCGTATTATTTAGAAAACACTGTAATATTAATAAATGATATAATTAACAAATTATTGCTTTATCAAGAAAAGCATTATTTTTGAATTCATTTTGATATGACAGGAATTTTTATCTCTTGCGTAGTGAAAATATCATCTTATTTCAGGTCGCTTTGCACAAATAATGGAAGTATAATATTTTCCCAAAACAGAGTTTTCTTTTTATTCTAAAAGCCTTTTTCTTTTCTTTATTTTCCCTCTCCTCTCTAAGGTGGTTTTTTTTTTTTTTTTTTTTTTTTTTTTTTTTTTTTTAATCTGTAGACAGTGTTTCGCTTTTGTAGTTTTTCGGTGTCTAAAAACAAGACAAAAGAGTAAATTATACTTTGTCATTAGAACTGGGACAAATCGTAAATTTTTCGGAATACATTCTTCGGAATGCCGAAGCATTCTGTAATTCTTCATATAAGAGTAACAATACAAAAATGAATAAAAAAAGGAATTTTATTCAATATTAGAAGTTCCAAAAAATTTGAACTATATGTTTCAATAGAATCAAATTTAAGAATGCAGTTTTTAAAAATATATTTATGAAGAAGATATAAAGGAAATTTAGTAAATAAAGTATGTAATTAAATCTATAGTTTCGCTTCCTCACTGTAGTTTTAAAAACCCGAGGAATAGTTGATTTTTTATATTTAAAAAAAACTTTTTTAAATTAAAGCGAATATAGAAAGGCTTATTATTTCAAGAATTCGCCAAGCTTTCAAAAGAATCCAAGAGAAGGACCACTTCTCTTTCGACTATTATCTTAAATACGAAAAACGTTTCCTCTAATTTACTGATAGTTCGATGGGGAAATTTGATCCGTCTTGATGCAGAACATACTTAGAAATCACTGATGGGCATCAGAAACGTTTCTGATCTTTACAGCTTCTGTCTCAGTCTCTGAGCTTTCGAAGCCGGCAGCGACATGTGATACAGTGAACCGCATCCTTCCCGTTCACTTGTCAAATCACTCTGCAGGATAGAACTGCAGTGCTACCTCTATCGAACTCGTATAACGATATCTAATATACGTCTTATCATTTGGCATTTTAAATCCTTTGAAATTTTTTACGAATGATTTAATTTTTGGAGATGTTAGATCGAAGTATAATAAAAGATTCGGTAACATAATTACCTTTCTTCAGGTTTTAATACATGATGTAAGACGATATCGTTATTTCAATAGTGAAACCCAGCGAGCAAGTGAAGTAAGTATGTGTTGCTGGTAAGAAGAATGCAGACGCTGATAATCAAGCACGAAAGGACAAGAAAAACTTAAAACTGAAAATTACCAATTAGGATTGCGAAAGATTGGCTTCCGCCCTTTTACAGACTAATCCGCAAATTCATCATAATTAAGAATACCCCCTGAATTTCTTTGAAATCACAGCATTTTGAGAAATGTGTGAGACGCAGGGAGGAGATACGAGGCGATTCAGCATAAATCTTTGTGGAGAATAAAATTGCTGAGAGGCAAGATGGGTTGGTGATTATACGTAGGTACTTATTCCAAAAGACTCGAAGGTTTTGAAGAAGCATTGCATGAGCTATAGCTCAAAAGAGAACGGTATATGTAAAAACAGACTTTATAACTGTTTTATAAAGTAGAAGTTTGAAGTAAATTTTTAAGATGGAGTTTCTTCCTAACAACGCAATGCGGCTCTTGAAAGCCACATTCGCTTTTAACATTCGCTCAGCCACATTCGCTCTTACAAGTACTTTGCCTTTGTATACTCTCTACCTGCATATTTTATTAGCAGAAAATATCAATCACCATAGCGTCTTATACGATATCAAATTTACTCGTAATTTACATCTCCAAAAACGGGTAAAACTTTTGCATTCACCTAATACATCAAAATTCTGAATCATCTTACAATTCATCTTTTATATGAAAAACGAGTGAAAGTATCTTATATCATTTTCTCCTGCTATGTGGATAATAAGAATACGCATATGTTTCACTTCTAATGTACTGAACATTTAAGATACTAGGGATTGAAATGCTCTTCTATGCATTCCTTAGACTATCTGCAGACTCATCTCAAATATATTCTAGTAATTTTATTGCGAAGTAAAAAGGAAAAATTCGCAGGGGTTGATGAGTAAATAGTGAAAATCTGCGAACTTCCATGGCCTGGGATTTACACTAATAGCTTCTAATTCCATCGTAGTTTTATATTAACATTTTAAAAGGGAAGTTATTTACCAGAAGTGAAACAGTAATGTAAATAACTAGTACGTAATCGCGATATAAAGTTCCGATTTTAATTTTAGAATAGAACGATTTTGTAACGTGTTTCAGCGGAAATTCTATCAGAAAAATAGCGTAAAAATTTTCAGAAATTCCCGTTACGTTAAAATTACGGAATTATATACCACCATTTGATCATAACATTCGAAATCAAATCCGTATGATTGTAAAAAATATTCACCCGTTCGCACGAAATGCCTACTGTACTCCTATATTCAAAAAACGTATTTCAAGCACATAGAAAAGTAATGAAAGCATCCTGAAACACGGCAGAACTCCAAATATTTGAATTAAATGAAACCACAGCTTAACTGGAAAACCTAAATGTCCAGAAAATTATATTTCTTTCTTTAGACTAAATACATATTTAATATAATGCAAGTTAAGGCATGTTTTCTGATGCTGGAGTTTTATCTCATTGCAAGTTAGTGTTAAAAAGATTTAAATGTTTCTATTTATATAAAACAGAGTGCAAGACACGTTTGTTTCGATAAATTGAAAAATTATTTTTCATTTGCCTAGACCTTCAATATATTTTTGTTCAAGCTTTACAAAAGTAATAAAACATTGAATCTTCTTTAAGACAACCGCCCACGATTATAGCCACGACAGAGGCAATTATAACTTTTCTCTGAAGGCGGTCATCTCAGAAAAGTCGTGTTTAACACCTGTACTCACTTATATTCTCAGAAATCTTGGTTAGTTTCAGATGACTGTTCGCTACACTGGGATTGCATTAGTTATTGTAAGGAAACAGTTTCTTGCACAAAGAGTACTATTAATGCCAGCATATGCTTAACCCATTTTTATAAAAGGAGCTCGTTTTGTGGTTAAAAAAGTAATTCGCCAAGTAAACAAAGAGTAGTAGACGTATATGCAAGTACTTTTTTGTTAGCATTTATAAACTACATATGTTTTAAACGTTATTAATCACTTCGTATATCATACATATTCATCAAAATTCATAAGCGCATTCTTTGTTTAGACATGGGGTGCTTTATCATAGCCCACTAAACAACAACAAAAAATTTTGAAGTCGAATAATTTCAGCTCGAGATATTGAAATTGGAATGTAAGCAGTGCTAACAAAGGAATAGAAAAATTGGTTTACTCAGTTGCTCTATCTGAAGCCAAACAACTGTTTTATTTTTTAATAATTTTATAATTTTCATTTACAATTAATTGATTGAGAAAGACAGAGCTGAAATGTTTAAAATCATGAGTAAATTTGTAATTGATATTATATAGGTTTCATGCGTCATAACATGTATTATTCCACATGGACTTAAGTGTTTTATTAACATTTAAGTGTTAATAAAATTTCGTATCTTAATAAAATCATTAGGATAATGATCATTAGGACGCCCGAACGCGTCCCAGATATACTTTATAGGGTTAAAGTCAGAGATCTGGCTGGTTGATCCATGAGTCAAATATCCTCATTTCCCATAAAAATCGACTCGCTGAATCCTATGTGTACAAGCGTTGTCGTCCATTAACAGGAACCCAGGACAAATTGCAGCCTTAAAAAGTCAAACATACGGCTCTAAGATCTCCTATACAGGTCACAGTAATCAGACAGCCTTTGTCAAACACATGCAGAGGTGTGTGGCCCTCGAACATAATGCCTGCCCAAACCATTATACTTCCAACACCGTAAGAATCTTTTTCCTGCTGAGAGAGGGATGAAATCTCTCCAGAAACCACGCTATATCCCGATTCACTTGTAAAATGCACGATGCTCCACTGAAGTCTGGTTTAATGCGCATGTTGTCTGCACTATGTTCAACGTGCTCTCTTGTGTGTTGCAGTGAACGGGATGCAAACAGCAGATCTTCTGGCATACAGCCTATCTCATGAAGCGTAAGGAGAACTGTAGACTGTGAAACTTGAGTTCAAGTGGCATCATCCAGCTCACATGAAAGCCGTAGCAGGCTTGTGTCAGTGCGGCGAAAGTTCCAAACAATGATCCCGTTCATCGTTGTAGATTTTGATCTACCTTGCCTAGGCTTTCTCGATATGGATCCAGCGTCCTGAAACTGTTTCCAGAAATTGCCGACAAAACTGAGCGTTGCATTTGAGTTTATCTTCAGCTTAGCTTATATGTCATACACAAATGAAAATAAATATTTAACATAAAAATTCGATTTCGGGTTGTTTTTTAATTTATACATGATACAAAGTATGTGCAAATAAATGTTTCTAATTACATAAAAAGATATATTTGGTTTTTTGGATAGACTTTTCACATTTAATATTGCATGATTACTACCAGTTTACCTTTCAGAAAGGAATCAGAGATGCAAATTTTGCCTTATTGAAGGGGGAAAATGCAAGCTTTGCATTAGCAAAATTATATTTTTACTAACTTTCAGTTTATAAACTGCAGTATTCGTTCCGAAGATTTAAGTTTCTAATAGCATTCCTCTTTATCAACTAGAATATTTTATTAGTTTTTTCTGTAGTCCTCCGGAATTCGTTAAGATCGACAATTCCTGTTTGTATTATACATTTATTTGAGAAATAGAAATATTATTTATAGAAGTCTTTGAAATACTCGTAGATCTCAAAATAGACTTTGCCATAAAGTTTCCAAACACTTTCGGGCACGGAAACAATCATCGAGAAAATAAATCCTAAAGCAATAATTCTCCGCCATCAATAACATCTTCATAACATAGTTCGGAATACACCTTATCTTCTAATGCATCAGAAAACGCAAGCGGATGTTCCAAAGAGAGATTTCCTTCTTCTCCATTGCTTTTTTTTTATTTTTCCGGCCATGATGGATTTCTTTGCCTTTTCGAAACCAGGTAAGGCGAACCTCCCAGCCAAGAACAAAAACCCTTCTCAAAGTATCTTTGAGAAGAAAGAAGAGGAAGAATAAATAGCATCGATTTTCTTAACAATAGACGGATAGCTTCCGCACACATATATATCTTGATAAGGTTTGCTAGATCTGATTGATGTACTTCCCGTGCTATCTCAGGTATCGTGAATGAAAGTAGTCTTGACAGCTTAACAAACAATGCTGATATGCAGACACACATATAGCGGCAACTCGCCCTTAAATGAATTTCTAGTATGTCCTCCAAGACACGCAACGGTGTTTTACGCAATAAATAAAACTTATCTTGTACTTTAATAACTGTTAAATTAATTACTTATTTGCAAGAATGTTTTATAGCAAATATCTGCATGAACGTAGAGTATAAATATTATTATATTTTCATATATACCTTTATGTTATATATTAGTTGAACAAATCTTTTTAAAAAGAAATATTAGCCTGAGGAAAATACTTCATTTTTAAATATTATCTACCATATATTACGTGACGTTGCCTCCCAGAAATATTGCCGAGTATGACTTCGAAATTTACTGACACGTATGTTTAGATAGAAATTATATAAATATGTCACATATCCTTTTAAATAAATGTAATACCAATTTTTATCATTAATTGTCCAATCCTTAGCACTTATATACCTTCAAAAATGTGCAGTACAAAATTTTACAATGGTTATGATGTTTTATTTTTGATGCAGATAATGCATTTACGTAGGAGAATTAGAAAGAATTTTGCAACAGAGATAAGTAGTATATAATGTTAATAATATACCTTATTAATTACAATAACTGTATAAACGATAATAAATTATGCTTAAAATAAGTAATATTTTCAATTATCAAAGAAATCGCTTGAAGGGAGGCAGCTTTATATATACAATAAAAGTCCTAAGGAAACCTTCACCTTTGAAAAGTAGCAAAATATTATGAAAAAGACTGACTCTAAATGAGAAAGTTTATTACACTGACAAGTAACGTAAAATAAAACTCAAAACATCCAGAATAAAAAGGATCTCAGCTCATTCTAAAAGTAGAATAGAGTAGATCTCGAATGCTTTGTATCAGGAATAAATCTTTTCAAGATTAAATTTTCTGGAAAAAAATCGCTTCGGATTATGAATGATGTCTCGAGTTAAAAACACTCAAATAAACAAATTCACAAATAGTTTTCAGTGGTGTTTTAATGACGACCTATGATACAGAATTAATATTCCCAGGGACTTCCATAACCATTACTTTTAATTTTATCCACTTAACTTTCATTAAGACAGCCACTTAGAAGTTAACGTACTGGACCATGAATTCGGTCTGGAGGAAATTACAACCTGATTACACTGCAGGCAGAGATTTTGAGGGCTTTAAGTTCTCCTGCCCCCGCCCCGTTATTTTGGAAAGGTGCTAAGGTCCATTAAAAACGAACTCGACAAGACACATTTGTAGAAACTTCAGATGATTAGGGAGAAAAGCGTTATCAGAGGAAGATAAAGGATGTGTAGATGAACCTAGTTCTTTCATCTGCCGAAGTTTGCTTAAAATGAAATGAGGTGAAAAGGTTTATGTATTTGTTCTTTCCCAATAAAGCAACTTATAGCATAAGAATTTTCAAGGACAAAGCCATGGATCACTTTTCGAAACAGTTTAAAATATAGACAGAAACTTGTCACAATGGACAATTTTAGAGTGGAACCGAGGTCCAGTGAGTATCAAGCAGTGTTAAGCGGCACTAATAGACTAAAAAAAAATTTTTTTTAAATAATGCTCCGCGAAGAAAATTACTAGATGTTCTATTAGACATTTTCTCCCTCCTTTCTGCATGCCTTCGTGGGGTAACGGTAGCACACTCAGCGCGTATTCGAGAGGTCCAAATTCGAGTTCCGGCGAAGGGGCATAGCTTATTTTTCATGTACTCCTGCTTCTGAAAAACTAATGACTCTGAAAAACAGTTCTTTATGGGAGGGAACTCCTCATTCAGACATTAGCATCTCCTCTTTAGCGCTTTCCACTTATGCCGTACACTCACCTGAATACAGTAAAATCAAAAGAAAGTTTTAGTCATTTTATCTATTTAATATTGTATTTACCTTTTATTTAGTCTTATGATTAATAATAATAATTTCCCATCGGTTTTGTGATGTGAATTTATGCATTAGGCACTGTTCTAAATTTTATAAACTAATAGAAAATTTTATAAACTAATAGAAAATTTTATAAACTATAATGTAAATTGGTTTAAACAGTTCTAAATTAATTTTTAGAGGATTCCTATAAATTAACATAAAATTGATTAATCCAGTTTACAGTGGTTCTTGTGGCGAATATTTTCAGATTACAAATATTTCGGATAATGGAAGATGTTCAGGCACGAATTAAATATGCAAACCGAGGTTTCATTGCTTTAGAAAAGGTCGAATAACCCTTTCTTGTCTTTTTTGTGAGGACCAAAAGTGTGTGAAAGAATTTTACATATTTCAGTTTAATCCATTTTATTTAAATATGAAAAAACATTATGCACTTCAAATTTATTTTCTTTAAAAAATATTTGCATGAAGCAAAATTCAATGTTTTTAAGAATTTTTAAGAATTTTTTTTATGTATAATTAAACATTCATGTAATGAACAAACAGTAGTAGATTTTCTTTCTCACTAATAATATTTATGGGCTCCATTTAGTATTATACGCTAATCTACATATTCGATATACGCATCTAATCTCTTTATAAATGCGTATTTTATACTAAATTGCCTTTTTTATCATATTTAAATCAATGGAAGTTTTAGAGGGATCTACATTGGTAAATTAAAATAATTGGCTTTTTTTCGATTAGAAAGAAAAATAAAGATCCGCATAGCTAAAGCTTCGATAAAGGCAGTCTATACCATAGTTGTAGTAAAGCATATTTGAACGGTATGTGAAGCACCTCATGCCACGTGGACTGGGAATAGTTTTTTCGTATTTTGATAAGAGAAGTTATTTTCTGCACGACGTTCAAAACAACTTCTTTCCCAAATGCTGAAAATACTAGAAAAACAAGTTATTGAATCATGTGAACAGAAAACAGATCATACAACCATTTCACAAGCAATTTTAAGAAGGATTATCGATATGTTTCTGAAAATCCCATATTTAAATATAAGAAGAAATATAATATATGCAAACATTCTTTGAACCTTAAAACCAATTCTTTGAAGACCAAAAAACATATTCGTGCACTTTTTTCGTGTTTGTAAATTTGACAAGCAGGAAGGAGCAAGAGAAGTCAACATACTTGATGGATATTGAACATTCGACCCAAATCTCTTAGGAATCAACATGAATAATATATTTGCTTCATATTTTCTGTCAGGAAAAATATCGCTGTTTAGATAAAATTGGGGCGCAACTAGAAAAGGCCCCAGTTTCAATTTTTTGTGTAATAAATATTGCAAAGGGAAACGTTTTTGTGAGGACAGAATATAAAGAAATTCTTTGTTAAAATGTCTTAAAAGTAAAAGTGGAATCTGAAGAAATTTGCTATAGAATATGCTAGAAAAATAAAAAAAATCTACATTGGAAAAATAATACATATAGTGAAGAACACTCTCGTTCCGACTGTCTCGCTAAAAAGGCTATCTCTGAAATTAAGCAGTATTCCTGAAAACAGCTATCGATATTAATAATTATAATAACATTCCCAAAGACCAGCTGTCCTTAACATGATCGAGAACCTGAAATATGTTTTAAAACGGCCAAGCAAATATCTAATTTCGCTACCAAAATTAATTAACTTACGTATTAAAAAATCAATCATTTACATTTCCAATTTTTATTGTAATATAACTAAAATTATTATGAAAAATGGTAAAATTTTAAATCAGAAGTTCTCAAACTGTTTTGTCCTGTAGACAACTTGCCGTTTTTTACTGTTTTTCATAGACCCCCCTTCCTTGACGTCATTCCTAAACCAGCTGGGCAGTGTAGTTTTTGTACTTCAGCGTTCCAAAATAGAGTAAAACCAAAGGCAATGTTTCACCCACTGCGTTCTAAGACATTCAAATGCAAGCAAAATGTATGGATATGTGACATGCGCGATAAAATATATGGAAATGTGCGGAAATGTGACAAAAGCGGCAGAATGAAAATTTATCAGATAGTGACAACTAGCAGGTGAAATCTTAAACAGGCTGAGTGGTTTTGGAATGCTACCCTAACAAAGAATTTTTAAATATTCATCAACTTGAAACGTGTCTTTGACACCTTACATACAGCTATTCACTTTGATAGGGTTTACCGTAGAGTGGAAAATTTTCAAATTAAGAAAGTATGAATTTTTTATTCATATACCTTCATTAATCAAAACTGCACAAAATGCATATCTAGTGACGTTCTTACACATAATAAGTACACAAAAATCCATGCTTTTAATGGGACGGATGAAATTGATGTTTAATAACGAATTTTTAATATTTGGTTTCAAAGTGCTTAGGCTTAGCCTTAAATCTTCTCGGGCAGTGTTTCCAGTCTGCTTCTTTTTTCTTTTTGATAAGAAAATTGCAACCACACTGAAACCTCTCTTCACGAGGCATGAAGATAGAAAAGTTATCAAAACCTTTCTTGCGTCCATAATGTAGGATAAGTAACAGGCACGTCTCTCTGAAGCCCAAACTGCTGACATCATTTTTTAATCTGCACCTTAAATTCTTCGTTAGTGCTTATTTGAATCAATTCTTCTTGCAATATGACATCCGATTCTTCAATGTCACCATATGGATTAATAGTCCATTGCGGTATTTCTATAGCAAAACATCCTCAAATCGGGTTTTAAAACTGAATGAAGGGCATTTAAATGTTGATCGTAAGTCGAAACGTCATCCGGAATATATTTTATTTTAAATGGCTTATAAAACCCCGATAGCGCCCAAATATGGTAAGGCTCCATTTGCTGCTGATATTATATTTCATAAAGGGATTGTTTTCCACGAAGTAACCTCATGAAACATTGAATGTTAATTCCCCTTTAATGTCTTTTGTCAAAGTTCTTGCAAAGAGCACTTTTTATAGGCTTCTTTGTCCATAACATAATTTTGTATAACTTGCACTAATAATACTTCTTCATTACCAGGTTAAATGCAGTAATTGGTCGTTTTCAAATAATTACACAACTTTCAACATCATCACTCATTTCAGCAATACGTCCTTGAATTTTGTTGTTGTTCAAACGAATTGTTTTGAGTATATCATATGCAAGTTTGTACAGAACAGTTTTTAAAACGTCTGGCAAAATTAGCTCTCCGACAGTATGCGACTTTCCTGATTTTGTTATAAGCAGTGAGATATTGTAAGACGCCTGCATACCATTATCTTATGTTCGCTTTGATGTCTTTTTAACATCAAAGCGAACATACAAACCACCGTGCGCCTCTTCTGAAGTATTTTGTTTTCAGTATTTTAAAGTATTTCAGAGCTTTACCTTTTTTATTAGGATGACAACTTATCATATGATCCTCCAGCGTGGATGGTTCGATAGAGTCATTGCTTAAAACTTTATCGCATAAAAGGAACATGGGCAGGTGTTTTCCCAACAATGATGGAATACTTTTTAAGTAGGTGCATTTTTTATCAGGTTGCAGTACTTAAAAAGTACAGTTATTCTGCAAAATTTACCTTATAAAAAGCATTAAAAAACAAATAAAAAATCCCGCCTTATGTCTGTCATAAATGTCTTAGTACGTTCAAAAGCAAAACGTAACTACTTGCTGGATCTGAAAAGGATGCTTCGTTCTTTACAAAATACAAGCAATTCGCAGAACTAACTTTGTAGTTATTTTTATACGCGTTCGCTTTAAATTTTAGAAATTATGTTGGATTGTAAGTATGATCGGTGTCTCTACGTAGTCAGAAGAAATACAAAAAGAATATTTTATTAAAAAAATTTACTTATCTTTTTCAAAGTTCAAAGACGATGAAAGATTCCTTTTAACTTGAAAGTACCTAACAACCTATTTATATTCTTGAAAATATTTCTTCTCAAAATTCAGAAATTCTCAAAATCAGATGTTTATCTCTGGCACTCGTATTTATAACTGACGAATTTAGCAAATTTGTGCAATCACAAGCGGTACAAGTCTACGCCGTCCTTCGTCGTTGCTCTGCAACATGTCTAGACAAACGCTGCTACTGTGCATGTGAGCACAATAGCCTGCTACCGCTATCGAATGTGTAATTTTGAGAAGTTGAAAGTACTGTGACCGCAAAGAGAATAGTTACTTCTAACACAAATTTATGAGATATGTTCAATTAATATTAGTTAATGTATATGCCTATTGGTTTGGGTTACCTCCAGGGCTGTCTGCCTAAGGAGAGGAATGCCTTTGTGGATTTGTCCTCCACAAAGGCATTCCTCTCCTTAGGGATCTTAAGGTCTCTTAAGTATATACTTATTTATATATGTAAGTACCACAGGTAAACAGCTGAGTTAGGTGCATTATGGCATTTACAGAATGTCTAAATTTTGGTGTTAACCTGCTTATAGGTAATCCAGTGTTCTGGACTTCTATTTCTCATGCACCATCAATTTCTTATTGTTTACACGGACCACTTGCAGGTCGGATTAGACCCCTAGGATCTATTTAGACCATTTTGGGAATCTATGGCCTACTGCTATATTTGCAGAGATATAAATATGCCTGATATAATAGGATTTGGATGTTTTTATGATTCTTTGATCCATTAGTTGCATTAAGGAAGTGGTATTCTGTGGAAGAAATAAAACCTTTGGTAATGCTATGTTGTGAGAGCTTCAGTACAGTGTTTCGGAGAATTATCGAGAATTAGAAGCACTTTAAAGCTCAAGTTTTGCTGTTTTAACATTTGACTTTTCTAAAGTATGAATTTTTAAACCAGTCATTAAAGAGGACTGTCGCATCGCTAGCGATGCTACGTAACATACCGCGTATATCTGAAATTCTCGCGTTTGACATATCAAATGGAGACAACTATTATCATTCTAAATTTGTTTCTATATATGTTGGAAATAAATATATCTTCATGACAGGCTATGCCATCTTTAATCACCTTCATGCTAACTCTTTTGTATGCTAGTGACATCGACTTATTGGCATATTTTAATTCCGTTTCACAGCAAATATAATAAGACCCAACTTTTTCATTATTCTCCTCTTTCAACCAGTCCTTTAATTCTGGATTTTCTAAACATTTATGTTTAAAATTTGAGCATATTACCGCTCACTCTCCTTTTCCCTGGAGAACAAGTTTCAGACATCGTGTGTATGGTATTTAGTAGTTATCTTACTTTTACACGTAGCACACGCATAAATTTAAAACTCATACCAAATAATGCAGCAGTTTCGCAATGATGCAGGAAATACCCCCTCCGCCTGCTCAAATGGCTGCACATATAACATGGTAGGTAGTAACACAAACGAAAACTATATGGTAGAACTATGGAAAATCCTTTTACATTTGTAGTATTTTGTACAAGCATTTGAAATATTACAAATTATGATCAGTATTTTTGGAAAATACAATTAAGAAAACTGTAAATCAAAATCTGAACTTCATGAGCGTAAGGTGCATTTGCCCCTCGCTCCCTATTTTAACTTCGCTAATTTTTCTTGTCCTTTATGCTTGATCAGATAGCCTGGCTCAGTAAAAGTAGGCGAGTGCAACTCTGATTAAAAATCTAGTTATAACCACGTGCAGTGCTGATAAGGACCACGTGTTTCTGTGACTCCTTCTCCTTTATTTTCTTCTTTCTAGGTATTTCTTTCTCCTGATGAGGAGGGACCTCGAAATCGATTAGCTGCCCTGGAAACCGATTGAGTGTTTCATTATACCTACGCTAAATACAAGGTTGTTTTTACGATTTTGATTGTCACATTAGCGTGTTTCTCTTCTAGTCTAGTTTACTTCATGAAATTCAAACTGTGTTAGAAAAGGAAGTGGTAGATTAAAAAGACAAATTCTGATGCATCAGCAGCCTTATTTAGATAAACAGTTTATTCATTTTAAATTTACTCGGATTAACTGCAACTTATTTAAATTACATGAATGAATAATTTCGAAAAATCTCTCTGAGATTTTCGAAATTACTAAACAGAATTTATAAAGCATTTATGATTTTTGTCAATTTTTTTGCAATATATAAACTCTGTTAAGTAAATTAAGACAGAAGATCCTAATTTAGAAAATAATAATATGACTGATTTACTTTATTGAAGTACAAATTCTTTAAAAAAGGTATTGATTGATCAGAACGTAAAATTAAGGTGGCAAACTTCATTGGATGAATATTTTAATAAGCAGTGAAAATATTTTTTAACTTGCAGAACAACATTTCATGCAATGCTTTGAAGCCCTTATATCACTTTTTTATCATCTCATCTTTAAGCTCTATAAATATTAACAAATTAAAACAGTCCAGTCCTGAGCAAGAAAATAATAAACTGAAATGCTTTGTGATAGTAAACTGTTAACAAAAACGAATGATTAAGTGAAGGAGATTGGATGAATATTTTAATAAGCAGTAATTACATTTTAGATTGCTAAATATTAGACTTTTTCTTTCTAAATCCTGGTAATATGTTCTTAGCATGTTAACGTTTTAAATGTGAAATTTAATTAGTTATGCCAAAATGCCACGAAGTGTAGTTATACTAGTTTTTATGCGCACAATCTTTAAAAACTAAATGTCTCTTTAAGAACTTTTAGTAACAACGTTGATCAAAACTCTTCCTTATATTATGAAACCCATAAATTGATGCCTTTTTATGTAAGATAATAGTGATATTTTATTTAGGTTGTTCTCGAATTTTTCTAAAAATTATAATCAACTAAAAATTATAACATTTCCCATAACTAGTCTAGTAAATCTAGACATTTTAAGCAAGCTTATTAGAACGAATTAGAAATTTAATTCCGTAAGCATTAAGAGTGTTTGAATTTGGTGGCTTGTAAAGTCATTAGGTTAATTGGAAGCAGAAAAGATGAAAAATATGCAACCGCCTTCGCCGGGAATCGAAACACGGACCTCTGGAATACTGGCCCAGCGTGCTGAACCACTACACCACGGAGGCACGCTAGGGAAGTGGGAGAAATACCTTATAGGCTTAATGTAAATTCAATCATAAAAAAAAGAATAAGGTTTACGATTTTTTTAAATAAATGTTTCATAACTTTTAACGGAGAGATAGTTTCTGTTTATTCATTTTTATAGGTCTCTGAGATAAGTGAAATACTACACGCAATCGATAATCATAAATCAGATATTGCTCAGTTTCAAGCATATAAAAGCTGATTTAATTGGGACAAAATTAGATCAAGATAATGAATGATATCATTTTACGAACCATTTTTGTCACTCCATTCGGATTTTATAGAATTCATAAATATTTTTGACAACTTCAGCGTATGGCAAGCAGTTAAAATGAAATGAAAAATAAGACACTGAATACTCTGCTGTATTTAAAAAATGTTTCTTCACACATTTTTCGGTTCATCAAGTGTACCTGAATTAAACGTGACAATTTTTTTACCACGCGGCAGGAATATCTATTTCTCTTTGCGTAGTTATTGAGACTAAAACTTCCTTAGTAGTATAAAGCTATGAATCTTTCGAAAAAAAACTATAGAAAATACAGTTAAGAAATCTCAGTGCAATTTCTATTACTTTCTAGAAGAATGTAGGACACAAATTAGATACAACTACAAAAAGTTTGCAAGAAAAAACATCAAACAAATTGAGTCGAAAAGAATAAAGCATGTAGTAAGTATATGAAACTATACATGCAGAAAAACTTAGTTGTTAAATTATAATAGGAAAGTTATAAAAATAATAAAACCTAACATCTCTAATGCGAAATGAAGCTCAAATGCATTACCACGAATTGGGTATGTAAAACTGACTGATTTCGCAGACGCAGAAATAATTTAAAAAAAATAATATCAAAATTTTAAAATGGCATGAATCTACTTTGAAGACTATTAACAATGAAACAGTCGCAACAATAGATTTTGAGTCATCGGATGTAGAAACAAACTTTGAGATCGGCAGCAATGCAGATAGAAATGACGACTTTTCTTGTTAGAGACAAATTTGTAGGTTAGTAGATTAGAAAATAACGAGTTTCAGAATTTCCTTTTGGATATTTATTAAGTAATAACAGAATATGCGTAGTACCAAAAAGAAAAAAAAATTGAACACCGTACTCATCGATACCATACAAAGCAGAGTTAGATATCTGAAAAAGTCTAGTCTATCTGTTCATAAAACAAGCTGAGAAATCCGGCGATAGTTATTGAAAACTAAAAGTTTTATATTTGAAAGGTTTTTCAGTATGCAAAACAAACTCGTGTTACTGTACTCCGAATTGAAAAAGGTAGTCATACAAAAAAAAAAAAAAAAAAAAAGAAGAAGAAGCTGCTGTTGCCATTTCAAGTTCCAATAATTAGACTATTTAATTTTAAAAAAATCCTAAAAATTATTTCACAAATACAAATATTTAAAAATGAATAAATTTTGAATGTTTCAAAAGCATTTTTGAATTATGCATATATTTTCCAGAAAACTCACATTTTAATGACTGCTAGGTTTCAAAATCAAATCAGAATTTAATGAAGAAGACATTCATTCGGGACAAACATTTGATTTGGTACGATCTAAAGAAATTGAAAGCATAGCTCAATTAGTTCATACAATGATGCATTCTTATACTACAATGTCTACAATCAGCAAATATGGAAACCTACGTTCGGCCCGGTTGTAGTATATTTTGAACCTACAAAATTATCCACAGTCAGAGTTAGAAACAATATATTTCGTGCATGTAATATTAAAAAGCGCTTTGAAATGGGACAATGTTCACCAGACGTCCCTATTTATCCTCAACTGCACTAAACTAAACTGTCGCTTTTAAATCGGGAAAAATGGGATAAAAAATGTTGCATGAAAATCTATCTGAAATTTATTTCAAAAGCCTCCCGGACAAAACATTACTTTTATTTCGTTCCTGGCCAAGCTACAAAAGACATAATTTAATTCATTTCGCTACGCCCTCCCCCCCCCCAAAAAAAAAACATGTTCGCATTTTTTCATGTTTTCCAAAACTACTTATCTTGCGCAGCGTGTAGACAGATAAAAGCCTACGTCTCTGGAAAAGATTTATTCGAAAATTTTTATATTCTGTGATTATAGTGCAGTTAAAAATTTATTTGTTTCAGCGAGACATTACTTTTAAACTGAGTTGGTTGTAAACATTTAACTTTCTTCACCATGCTCTATTAATATATTGGAATATTCAAAGTACATATTTTCGTTTACAGATATAAACCCTGTCGAATTTATATTTAATGCTAATCATGTATTTAAATGACCTGCACAAAGTGCGTCTTGAAATGAGTCACTCGCTGTAGCTGGTTTAAAATTTACTTCTTTCGAGCACTTTTTCAAAGGGTTTCGTATGTGTGAACACATTCAGTTTATAACGAAAGGAACTATTCGAGCTGGTATGTTTCCAGTCTCTCATATCAGCTAGAAAGTTTATAAGATGGGATTTTTTTTTTGTAATTATCATACTGTCTTTTTACAAAGTATGTAATAGTTCATTTGTTTACTAACAGTTAATATTATATTAATACTTTCCGCTATGCCTCTTTTTTTAACGTACTGGCTATGTCTAGAGGGTTACAAAGATTTTTAGGACAAGAGGCATAGTTTAAATTCAGAAAAAGGATCGTAATCGGCATGATTTGGAGTAAAAATTCGATGTTGCTGCTGCTTGCTTTAGACAGAAAAACGCGCTGATCGGTTTGGTTTATTTAATTATGGCAAAGCACACTAGGGCTATCTGCCTAAGGAAAGGGATGCCTTCGTGAAGGACTTTCTAAGGAAAACTGGCTTGTATGCACGTTACATATGGGGAAAACCACGAAAACGCACAAGCAGCCAGCCCGTTCGCGAGATTCGAACTTCGGACCGAACTACCACTGTTCAGCGACTTTACCGCTCGGCCGCTGGTGGGCAAATGCGCTGATCGAAATAGAAGCAGACGCCTTTCGCTCGGTTTGCTGCTGAACATTAGCTCAGCTTCCTTATCAAACCGAGCTGATGTTGTAACTTCGCGCAGAATCACTGGAGTTGTAGCCAGTTCGTGTACCATAAAAGTTCCAGCAAGCTACTGTAGTCAAAGAGATTTGCATTTTTTTTGTACTAATTTGTGTTAATCTTATCAGCAGTGAAAAAATAAAGTTTTACATTGACCTTTACATTTTGTGTGATATCTTGTGCCCGCAGTCAGAATGAGCAAAGCTGATAAAGCGCGAAACGCAAAGTTAACATCGAAGAACGAAAAGTTAGACATTTTTACAACATTATAACTGTACTCTGCATAATTTCATCCGCTTTAGATAACACTACATCTATTCAGTGGCAGAACTACAGCTAACGAGGTCAGACGCGGAAATCTCCTTGGGGTCCCCCTTATTGGAATGATCACCATACAAAATGTTAACACAAATATATAATTAACATTTATTTAATTAAGTAGTTAAAATAGTTTGTAAAATGAAAAAATCTCAAGGCTCAATAAGAAACAACATACATTTAACAGATACATATATATATATAAGCTTTTTAACCTACCATTTTTGATGATTTAAAGAACATGTTTTTAGCTTTTCTGTCAATAAGAAAAACCGCTAAAACTGTTTTTTGCGAGTTTTGACTCCTGAAAAATTCTTTATAGCTTCATAAAAATTAATGTTTTATAGCTACTGCTTTTTTCAGAGGAAAGAATTACCAAGCCGTTAAGTCTTACTCGGCGTATTGTTAATCGAAAATGGCTTTTAATCAGCCTCGAAAAGCTTCTTTTGCAAGAAGCAACTGAAACACACACTGTCCAAAAGTCTAGTGCCAAATATAAGTTAGGGACTGATTCGTGGAAGTCCATTTCCACAATAAACTTGAGTATTTTCAATGCAGACCACATTTAAGGTTCGTCCTTTTATATATTTCTACATCTAGGCAGTCGTATATACTTAAAACTTTAAGGTTTTTCGGAGGCCCTGATCAGGGGTTGGTGCGGTCCACTCCCTCCCTCGGTACACCCCCACATTTATTATCGAATTAAAAGATAAACTCTTTTCTAGCTGTTCGCTTATTATCGCCGCTGTAGTTTAAATATATTATAAGCTATTTTAATAGTTTAATTCACTTTTAACTATCATTTATTACGTGATCTGGATTCTCGGAGCAGTTTTTGCAATACATTATCTGTAAAAACTGCTTCGAGGTATAGCTCGAACCAAGACATATCTTTGAGTACCCGGCTTTCGCCGCAAATACTTAAAACTCGGAATGGCACCACTCATGACCTACTACAGGAAATCCGGAAAATCTGTACGGACCTATGTTACTGGAGCTAGCGGCCGCAGTCGTTCGGATCTTTGGGAAGGTCTAATCCTGGAACCGTGTTTTAAATCAGATCATCTTCTCACTGCTAATCCATGGACACGAGAACAACAATATAATACTGGTATTTAGAGCAGTAAAATTTTAAGATCGTTGTATATGAAATCTGCGCCTTGAGAACATCTAAGTTCTTACTTGAAGTACTTTTCTAACACTAACTTATAGCTGTGCAAGTATACTTTAGCAATTAGTTTTCAGTCTGTGAAAACATATTTAAACATATAATAACGCATATGAGATTTTCATAAATTCTACCTGTTTCTTTTGAAAACATTTCCCAATAATTAGTGACGTCCTAATCTGTGCACGGAAAGAAATCGATAACGCATAAAACGCTTAAGCTTTGTTCACAAATTATCAATTTATTTTTAGGCCACGCATACGTAGTGTGAATTACCTTGCTACACCGTCCGTTTCTTACCGATGTCAGGGTAATTTCTTATGTTTGACTAAGATTCCGAATTCAATTTTTCCTTTCCATATATGTACGGTAGAAATTCGTTTGTTATCACGGTACATCTTTCGCTGGCATAAATGGAAGAATTTATAATCAACACAGCAAATACACCTTCCTGAACACCAGTTATATTTCGAAATTCATAAACCTAATTCAGGCTAATTGAACTTAATTTAATTCCAAGGCAGTTATAAATCCTTATAAACCGAGTAACTTCTGTATTTTCATTTGAGAGCATCATAATTTTATAATTAATAAATTATCATTGAATTGTATTCAGGTAATCGCTTAAGTCTTTTTGAAAGATATCTAATGTTCATGTTATTTAACCATCATTGTCAAGTCTTAATTTACATCTAAGGAAAGCACCATAAAAGAGTTAAATTAGTCAGAGAAAGAAATCTTCTAAACTGAATTGACAGAGGTTTTATTATATTTGCAATTTATAAAAGCTATATATGGAAAATATAATTATTGATGAACTCAACAGAAAGAGTAAAAAGTACAAAAGAATTATTACCCCATTTTTATAAAATAATTTTTATCAGATAAACAAGATCATCTACTGAAGTAAGGAAAATGTGACTATAAAAGTAAGAATAAAACAACTGGAATTTATCCAAAATACAAATGAAGTGAATAGTTCCTTGTGTGCCAACAGGAATATAAAAAAATAACGTGTTGCACATCAAGCCTGGACAAACTCATGAAAAATAAAACACGGAGCTTTTCGTGATACTGACACGGCATTATGCATTTTTTGGCTTGCGTGTGTTAAATTCTGGATAAGTTTATTTTCTGTATACATATTATATGAGTAAAATAACCATAATATAATACAATTTGTAAAATACAAACGAAAGTTTGTTACACAAATAATAATATTTAGCGTAGTTTCTGCCCTTCTAACTCGCGTGACTGTATTGTTTATATATTTAAGCAAGGAGTATCGGTAAGCACACAATCAACTACAAAAAATACTCATTTAGAACCTATAATTTAAAATACGTCTGTGCAACCGTTTTCCAGCGCAATAAGCATAATCTTTCAATGTGAAGTGTTTGATAATATTAATGACCACCCAAACTAATTTATGTAGTCGTAAACACTCTGCTTCATATTTTGATCTGCATTTCACTGCAACTATTAGAATAGCATATATTCGGAAAGAGCTATAAATGCGATTCCATTGACAGCACGCCACAAATCTAAACAGGATTCACCCGAGGTCTATTCAACCAGATAATTTAGTTTACCCCACCGAGCGTAACTGGTTTAGCCCCTGAAATTTTAAAGTTTCATAAAATGTCACGAATAAATGGTATTTTCTTGATTATAATTAAGAAACGAACCTCTCACTTTGCAGCTCGATTCATTTTCTTCCCATATCATACAACCCGAAATCAGATACATTAAAAGCTGGCAGAAATTTTCATGTGTATTGAATAAGAGAGCCCCTTCCTTACCTGTGAAGAATTTTACGTCCATAACGCTGAGAATGAATGCTTGCAAATGCAATAGTGATTCTTTCCCCTTTAGATGAAGAACTTCTAGATATTTATCATACTTCTGTGTTTTCACACGTACGCAAAAGATCAAATCCTGGTTTTATGGGAGCAAAATAATACTTCTTTTCGTGTAATCCACCATTTTTTAAAACAAGAGTTCATCATCTGTTGAAAACAATGGAATGTTTTCACATGCACTCCATTGGAGAATGATCCCCTCTTCGCTGGGACAAAGGAAGGGGGTCCGTTTCGTTTAATCTGTTTCAAAAATTGAATACTACAACTGCCTCGCACAGCCTTTTTTAGAAGAAAGAGAAAGACGGGGATAGAAAATGCTATTTTTTCTTTATGGCGGGCACTAACCATTTTTAAGCTTTCGACACTACTACGGCCTGAAGTGATGGTTATTTTATTAAAGGTACATAATAGGCAGTCACTGTTACCTCCTATAAGGGGAGAGACAATTTATATCCATACCTTCTCAAAGATTCGAATCAGGGATCTTCGGTATTGCAGTCGGCTGCCCTAACCACTATATACCGTCGGATCGGCAGGAAAACAAAAGAACAGTAATATAAAGGTGTTGTTCGTTATTCTAACAGCCTAAACAGAATCGATTTAAGGGTTAATAATTTTTTAGTTAAAAGTTCCGGAAATTCGGGGGAAAAGTTTAGGCACTACGAAATCTTTGTGTCAAGGTTATTCACAAAGCTCGTTATATCTGATTTTTACAAATTTGGACGTTCGCTGTAGTCGTATAAAATGACATTAAGAATATAGGAAACTGCGCGAGACCTTTCGTTCATCGTTATATCCAGGGTGCGTTATGGGGGGTTTAGACTATGACATAAAACTTCACTCTTATTTAACAAACACCCTCTATAATAACTTTCTGCTTAGCCTTTGATGAGGCGGTAACAATCAGTTTAGAATTTTTTTAAAAAATTGTTTCATCTTATTCCTTTTCGCAAACATATTTTAAATTAAAGTTTAATAATTAAGGCTTGAATATTCTCAGATTGAAAAATAATTCCATGTTTTTCATAAAACAAATATTCTTAAGCTCCTTTGCTTTGTTTCAGTTTTCACCATTTGTTAGCCTGAGAAAAAGTGCAATGTTCATAATCGGAAATATGATTTCATTCGACTTCTTTTAACAATACAAAAATAATGTTTTCAATGCATCAAAATATTTTTTTTAATGAAGCTATGAGGTCTTTCCAATTCCAGTAACATCCCTCAGAAGTCCATCCAGATAAAATGGATAGAGATTTGCATTATTTTAAAGGACTAATAATAATGGAGGAACATGACGGTGAATAATAACTGAAACACTATCGAAGTGAAGAACGTATTTGATAACAACATCATTTCAATGATTTTCACTATTATTCAACTACCAGTGATGACATAATCAAGCGAATGATATAATTTGGTCGCCAATAAAAAGTTTAAAATGACTGTTTACTTCACTGTTGTGACTTTTACTGTTGAAATGGCTTTTACTGTTAACATATTTAATAATATTTAAAAGAAGATGTATAAAATGTATAAAAACTAAAATGTATAAAAACAATGGAATATTCTCTCTTTTCAACAAATACCAATGTATAAAACTAGACTTCTCAATCAGTTAAGAATACCACCTTTTGAAGTTTTCTGTCAAATTTCTAATATTCTGCTCTGGATTTCATATTCATTAACTTATTACTCACTCGTGTGTCTTGCAGCTTTTTCCATTTTATAAGAGATTTCTGCTTGATGATGTTCTTATTATCAGTATAAAGAATTAAAGAATTAGTTCATTTAATTCATGCATCAACCAGCAGTTTTACAGCGATATCGTTCTTTTGATTTCCTACAAATATAGCCTTGTAGAACAGAATATTTTAACTTTGACCTTAAACATAATTTGCATTAATTTGTATCATTAAGCTTATCGAAATTTCAATCAAAATCAGAAAAGAGTTTTTTTAACCATACTTATGTATTTCAGGCTATGGCTTCCATCCCCACAGGAGCTCCACATAATAAATAGGTTTACATTTAGCAATGGCTATTTCAAGCTTAAATAAGTAAGTGACTTAAATTGCAGTTAATAATGCTTAGCTTCCACAGCCAGCGCTTCACGTAATAGAGAAATGTTTTATATGGATTGAACTGCCATTTAATATTAGGAATTTAACAGTCCCTCTATCCAAGTTCAATGTTTCTGTAATACTTTAGCATTCCTTTTTGCACAATAAACGTTTGGATTATGAATTCAAAGATATTTTGGTAATAATTTTTTGAACTTTAAATTCCGTGTTAAAGAGAATTGAAAATGCTAATAGGGAAAAATTAAATCTATTTAACTATGCAAAATTTGTTATTATGCGTATTATACAGTTTCGAACTCGTATTGTAGATAAGCTAATAACAGTAGGTAAACATTGGATTTTATTTATGGCTAAATCAGTGCGTAGAATTTTTATTTTAACTTTTTTTAAATATTTTTACTAAATGCCTGAAATATTTTTAATGCATGAATTGGGACTCTTATTTGATCTAAAAACACCATTTCTGGCAGCGACATATATGTATCACAACGTATGTATCAGATAAAAAATTATTATTTTTATTATAAGGAACTTCATTTCCAATTTATCCTATTAATAGCACTTTTAAGATTTACTGTCTCATAGCTGTTTCTCAGTAGGTGCTGTTTGCCCTCGAGAGGTTTTTTTTTCGCTCATCTTATTTTATCAAATGACTTCAGCTATTTACTCTTTTCGAAGTTAAACAGAAAACATAACGTTTTTGATAACCATCACGAGGTTTATGTCAACCCTAATAAACTGCCATCCTAAACTTCCCTCCTCTTAACTGTTTTATTGTTACTTTAATGTGCATTGGAACAGAACTTCAGTAGGAAAGTAAAAAAGATAAAAGTGTTACAAATGTTGTTTCATGACACGGATCCAATTTCCGTGAAAGACGTTTATTCGATTCAAAGAACCAATCAACTGTATGATGCGATCAGACATCCAAAGAAAAGGGTTTTTTTTTTAAAATTTAACCCCAATTGTGGACATTGGCCATTATGGGTGCTGACCACTCCTAAGGCCGGAAGCGGTGGTAACTTTATTTTAGAGGCACCTTAATAGGTGGACCACCGTTGCCTCCTAGGAAGGGACAGATAATTAACATCCATTTCTTCTCCGGAATTCGAACCCGAACGTTTCGGTACAGCGTTCATTGTCATTAACCAGTTTTCTGTCTGGGCGGCTCCAAAGTAAATTTATAATTTAAAACATTGGGTCCTACCTACTTTTTTTGTGTGCCTGAAAGCAGTTCATTAAAAAACGTTCATATTAAAAAATGTACTATATTTAAAAAAACTATACAGTAATTCTTATTAGTGTTATTATTGTAATTATTATTATTTTAAATAAATAGCCCAAATGGGATTCGTAAAATACTATGTAAGAAAGGGTTCGCCAAAAGAATAAACTTGATTTTAAGGTCAATAACAAAAGAAATACCTCCCCGTCACAAATCCCACCCATTATTTAAATTCATGGATCTTGGCTCCTCCTATTGCTTTCTACGGCTTATTGCTAAATGTTTTTCATATTATCCTAATTGTCCTGTTCGTGCTGTTTAGTGGTTCGTATCCCCGATATTAGGAATCGTTGTTCTTAAATTGGGAGGTTCATGAAATCTTCAAAACCTTATAAACATTGTCTACTAATCTTTTATTACAAAAGCTTTTATTACGCATGACTAATATCCTATCATGCGTATAAACAATAAAACTATTAGAATATGTGAGCAAAATTTAAGTTTACGAACAGCATATTATCTTTTAGTCGACTTTTACTGATTAATTGAACAGTGACACAACAGAAATATCTCATGCTATTAAACATGCTTTTATAAGATAAAAAATATGAGCAAGTATCCGGTCATTTGGAGGGGCGAGATAAACGAAATTAGCCTTAATCTTTTAGTGCATTTTCGCTACTTTCAGTAAACTGTAAAACTTTGAATTTTCTGCCTTCCGTTCTAATTTATGTTTTAGCTCTGCAACGATTACTGTTTTTGCTTTCAGACAGTACTCACAGTTCTGTGTGATAAAATTCAGCAAAAGTTTACTGTTGAGGTATAAAGCATTTATCTCAAATCGTTGTAAACTAACTAAGATCAATCCTCTAAAACGAACAGAACTCCATTTATCTGGATTTTAAATATCCAGCATTTCAATTAACCAGATAACTCTTTTTTCCCTTTGTAATCAAGAAACTTCAGCTAACTTAAAATTTTTTAGTTACATACCTTCATTATGTTATATATTAAGTACTAAATGTCCGTGTACGACATGTAGAAAATTGATTTAGCATGCAGTTAAAAGTATTACAAATATAGGCTCTGGTGTATGTTCTAAGCAAATAAAAATAGTTTTCTTTATTAATTTTACTACAATAAACATAGAAATAAATTTCTGTATTTACGTTTTTCTCTATGTACATAAAAGTAATTATTTTCTTATTTGCGTTCAAAGAGAAATGAGTTTGTGTTTAAGCGTACGAAAAATTATTTCATTCCTTTAACTGACGGGAAGGGAGAATGTTTTGAATTTTGACTTTTGTAATTGTTTAATTCTTTAATCTTTGGTGGAACAAAATTCTATGATATAATAAGGAGTCAAATTTTATCATTTGCTTTGAACATACATTTGGACTCCCGAGAACGAATTAATCCAAGGTTTTTGCTCAATCAGTCTGTACTACAGGGTAATGGTCAATGTATAAGAACTTCTATTCTATTTCTTTCTAATCTATTTAAGTTATTTAATTGCTGTTAATATTTATTAACTAGCGTTTCCCCATTGCGGGTCTTGATTAAATATGAATTCAGAATTAAAACGATAATTGGCAATCAATAAACTATCGGTTACACGAGACCAAAAAAACGTACAAATTAAACTATTCGGATTTTGCAGAAAGCGTTACTAAAAAGAAAAGTTCCTTTAAAATTAAATACCAAAATCATTTAGTTTCAACATCAGGAACGTCTAAGACTTATCATTTTGCATATTACGTTATATTACATTATGCTACTGGCGCATTTATCATTCGCGAAATCTCACGGTTATTAGAAATGTTTCCATTCGATGTAGTATGGAATCTTTAATTTCAAACAGAATTCTAATACTACTTCAGCGATTGTAAGTAATGTATGAATGTATGTAATCGCTGTTGATGTAATTTATAATAAATCTAATTCATAACTTTTATACACATTTGTACTTTTATTGTAACATTAAAAAACTGCTTCTAACGCCATGTATTATTTGTGCTGTGTTACAGAACAGTCACTTGCGCGAGTCGTAAATTAAAATCAGATAATTCCACTTTAGCATTAATTTATAATAAAGGCTATTATAAATTAACTGTTTCTGTAATAAAACTAGTTAGTGGGGGCCCTAATTTTTAATTTGAATTATTAGATACCTTATTTACTTTGCCTTACGAAGATTTTTTAAGTTTTCAAAGAGTTCGTTTGACTTATTCAGGGTACTAAACTTTGTAACATGGAATTCCATATTGTGAGTTTCTTATATGAGGTATTTTCTCACTCCTTCCAGCATGCCTTCGTAGTGTAACGGTAGCACTTATATTACCCACCAAGTTCGGAGCGTATTGCAGAGGGTTTGAGTCCCTGAGAGGGCATTGCACATTTTTCATGTCTCCCGCTTCAAAAAAAAAAAATCTAATGACTTTACACTTATAGATAAGCCTACTAAATAAAAATATAAGGAAATAAATGGGTAATAAGTTAACGTGTTAACCTATTTCCCATTTCTGACGTTAGGAATTTCGTTTTATGTTGCTCTAAATTTACAGCTAGTTTTTAATTGACCTCTCTGAATTTCATTTAGATTTTGATCGAGGTTAGTCATCATTTTACCTGAGAAATCCAAAGCTTTCAATTGAATACGAGTTGCTTTTATGAATAGATAAAAGTTCACTTCGTAATGATAGCAGAATTATGCACTTGACGGGTAACATAGAGGCTTTTTAAACGTTTTTTAAGAGACTGGGTAACGTACTTCCATTAATATTATCAATACATAAGGTGAGAAGAATGTTTAAAAAAAGAGTGCAGAACTAGCTATTTCTTAGATGGCTGATCTTAGATCTGCAATTTCAATTTAAGAAATGAATCAAGAGAGAAAGCTTTCAGCTTTCGACAGTTTTTAATCACATGGCATATTGGACTTCAAATTGACGTAATTTTAATTTTTGTACGGTACCTTTACTATGAAAGTTACAATTAGTTTTAGTTGTTCCTTATCGTACAAAGATAATTTTAGGAAAGAGGATGTTTTTAACATGCAAAATTGGTTCGGAGATGAGAGGGGAAGTTTTCAAAATTATATTCACTTTTACCCAAAGCGAAAAAAATAGATTTTAAGCTTCTTTCTTTGTGAAAACAAATCAAAAATTAAATTTTGTATTAACAACGCTATTTCTTTTTCTGTATTTATACGGCATTGTAGTTACAGCTCTATTCTGTATTTATGCAATTCTAGTGCTGAAATTGTTTCTGTAAAATTCTTTACTTTATTTTGCGAAATTTTGTAACTGGAAGCAGGAAGAATGTTTAACGAAATAAAACATGTAGCCATTTTATGGTAATGGTTGTTAACTACGAAGTACTTTCAAATGTCTTGTAATGAATAACACCTTAATCACATAAATCTGAGAATCATCTAAACTTAGATTTTGATGCCTTGTTAAATTTACAAATGATTCAATGATACAAATGATTCACGCCTTGTTAAATTTACAAATGATCATTCTCGTAACTTCATGTAAACACACATTTTTGAGAATCTGAATTCATTTGAAAAAAAAATATTTCAGAATTACAGATATAATATATACACACTGATTTGGAAGAAATTTCACGAGGAAATGAGAAATTTTTTTCCTTGCTTTTAAAGGTCATGGCAAAATAAATAATTTCTGCGAATACTGCGCCACTTTTGCATCAAGTTGCATATCTTCGCTCAAGCCACCCGCGCTCCAGCAACGAAACAGCTAAACACTCCCAAATCGGAATCTAAAATTTTGACGAATCTGAAAGTTTTTTGCGCGCGTGTAATACTGTAATGCTCTTAAAAGACTGCTACTGAAAGAAAACCGAAACATGGTACTGGTCAAACTCATATAAGGCGCTTCCTAAACAATTATTAAGTTAGGATAACTACTCTTACCCCGGATCAACCCCTCTTAGAGACCACCATGACAGTTCACCCCCTACAGAAAATCATGGATTCTGCAATTCAAAAACTTGGAATATAGAAACTTATTCTCTTTAATTCAATATAGCAGAAGCATAGGGGAAGTATACGTTAGATCAGACTTACTTCAGGATATGTTCGTACGCTAGCTGCCTCGGGCGTCGCAACATATTCTGTGACTACTAGCTGAGCAGCAGACGATAGCTCGACTGGATGTTTGGAATCCTGGGAAGGGATAGATCCACATCCTCCCGCTGGCTACTTTTTATTTTCCATCTTGTATCGAATCGAGAGGGAGAGATGCGGATGTAACGTCATAGCGACGTCTGGTGGCAGACGCAGGAAACTTTCGAGGGGGACCAGGTAGTCGAGAGGGCTGTTTTGTTGAATGGGTTGGATAATTGAGAGACGTGACTAATTAGGTGCGCGCTGAATAAATGAGTTACGGTTATGAAAGAAGTTCAAATGAGAAATGATTAGTATTGAAATCGGCAGGGAATAAACGTGTGAAGGAGTCAAAACGTGACTGATTTGAAATTTAGAGGTAATTAGGGGTTTCATGTAAAATTCACGGTGCTGTCTGAAGATCCTATTCAGCTCACATTGTTTGCATTCCGATTACAGAATAATATGTAATTTACAAATGTAACTCCAAATCTTGACACAATGACACGCGATGAATACTATTCATGTAACTGGCAGGCGGCGGCTCCCTTCCGCAGCTTGGATATAAGATTAGCATCAACAAATCGACAATTGAAACTGTCTAATTTCCAAATTGGCTGTACAATAGCTACAATTTGCAAATCAAATTCTGCAAACTTTGTAATCAAATATGCACGATTTTAAGTGTTCCAAAATAATAGATTCAATTCAGATTTTAAAGGAAACGTTTATGTAGCTACGCTTCGCACTCACCGCTTTACCAAAAACCAAAATTTAAAATTTGCCTTACCTGTTTCGAGTAACTTATAACTTACTTAAAAAAATTAAAATATTAAGCCTGGTCAATCGTAAAGAGATTAATTCTCAAAAAGGGCCCAAAGCCTTAATTTTCATACTTTTAGAACGGAAAGATATCTTCAGGATTTAATGTAGCATAGATTATCTGTATTTATTCATATGTGGATAGGTCTCTGAAGATTCCACGAAAAAGCCGGAAATAAAAAAATAATGCTTTAAGCGAAATTCTTCGAAAACTTCAGCTTTCTGTTCTCTCTGTACTCATTTAGTTTGTAGATCCTTTAAGTGATTATTACACAAACTGTTTTAACTGCTTAGAATAATTTTTATCTAAAAGAAAGGATCGCATCTTTTCTTTGTTGAGTATGAAAAACTACAGATTACACTTCAGTCAGTCATCAGTATCCAGTCTTTCGTCATCAAAATCGTGCAAAACAGCAACTAAAACTTATTTTTCGTATTCCAACCATCTAGAACAACTGAACAAAAGTCTTCTATTTTCTTAATATGTGGAGACCTTGTGTAATTCTCATTCCTCTGCTCTTATCCCTGGTTATAGTATTCCAGTTTTGTTCCTTTTATTCAGTTTGTTTCAGTCTATGACCATGTAAGAAAAAAAATCTATTTTGCTAGTTTGTTATTGCCAATTATATACCTAAACAAAGGTAAAATAAAAAATTTCCGAGAAAGTTTAAAGTTATACTTTGCTTATGAAAGTGAAACAACAAGCTATGAATTTTAACATTAGAGAGGAATAAAATATGAGCACGGGTTTCGGGTATTATATTTCTTTTCCATTAATCTTGTGAAGAATATAATTTAACATGAAAATGAAGTACTTAATACTAATAAATAAAGTTACGCTCGCGAAAATGTGTTTTACTTGAAATAATAAATAATTTTTGAACACAAATAATATGATTATCCGAACCAGTGGTTTATTTAACAGCATAATAGCTCCATTCGGCTCCGAAAATGGGGCTATATGTCACAGAAAGACATAAGTAAGAAATAATGAAAAATTTAATTGTCATGAAAATAAATAAAACATAAACATAAAATGGAGGGGGAAAAAAGATGAAAATCTAAAAAGATCCAGATTTCAACGTCGCACCAGAGGGTTTCTTAAGAATTTTTTATGCTCTCGCTGAGCTCGCAGTTAACCAGTCTGCTCTTGGCTCAATCTTGCTAACGCAACTTTCTTTGTCATTTTAACTTTATTATTTTTTTTCCAATGGCGGACACTTGCCTATAACGGCATTGGCCACTACTAAAGCAGAAGTGGTGTCCATTTAGAGGCATCTAACAGGCGACCACCGCTACTTCCTATGAAGAGACAGACAATTTTACATCCATGCCTTCTCCATGATTCGAGCCCGGGCCCTTCGGTATCGTAGTCGGGCTCTAAATATGCGGCAACCCGAAAGTTCTCTCATGTGTTTTAGTGGAAGGGAAGAGAAGTGGGAGATCCTCGGACCCGTCCCCTCCCGGAGTGCTCTCCATCAAAATTAGGGGCGGAACTGAGCTAAATCGCGCTGTCACCTGTAAGGTGCTCAAGGCTGTTGCCAATGACAGGCATAATCTTGCGCTCCTTGCTACGAGGAATTTCGTGGGCTTGGGCTGATGTTACTGTCGCTTTGTATTGCATTGAGTTAAACTCAATGCAGTGCAAAGCGCATCTAAAGCGCGAAGCTCACTCGGAGCTATCTCAATACTCTGAACTCATGCTAAATTAAACAACAACTATTCCGAAACTGATGCTGTCTCTGGTCTTATTTAGTTTTTCTGCGACCACCGAGAAATTTCTAGTACTTCTCGAAATTGCTGGAACGACATATCAGGACCAGATACTGTTACAGCTACATAGAGCAACAATTACAGTTATTCAGTTACAATGCCCATTAGATATACAGAAACCGGACCAAAATGTCGCCAAATGGTCATCGTTTGGCTATTTTCGGAGATTTCTCGCCTACTTTGGCGAGAAAATCAGTGACCATGTTACGTAGACAAAAAATCCCTTTTAACATTTATTTAACTTTTAAACTAACTTCTTAGACTACTTCTTGGTGGCGCGCAAAAAAAAAAAAAACTAAAACTCAGTCTAAGTTACTTAATTCCTTACTATTCTCTCAGAATCAAAATCATAACCCTTTAAAATCAAAGAACATATCCTACCTGGTGTTTCGTTAAAAACAAAAATTAATTTTCAAAACAAAATTGTATAATGCACTTTCCACAACAAAATCTTTAACACGCTATCTCTCACTAAAATAAAACTAATTCAGATCTCCAACGTGAAAACACATAAATCTCAATACAAAATCTAGAGATATGCATAAAACACTTAACATTAAAATACCTCTCAGAACTCTTCAAAACACCAGGGAAAGATGCATTTCACATTTAAGAAGGTCTACTAATTAAGTCTTCAAAATAAATTAAGTAACCGATCGTATGGTGACAACTCTTAAAACTGATTTTTCTACTACCGCAATATGGTTACCCAGGTTCGATAAAATAACCATGTTTCCGAAAGGAACACATGGGTGGCCTACAGTAGACCACAATTAAACTCAAAGAAACATACAATAATAAAAATAATAAACACATTTATTGAATATTCTCACACATTATAATTTAAAATAGCTGATCAGACTACCCCTACAAAACATAATTTAAACATTTTCTCAATAATATCTCATTTGTTCACTTATCTCGAGTACGAGTGTGAAAACTACAAATCATTAATTAATAATTTCACATTAGAAAAGAGAACAAATTATCTTCAGACATTTAGTAAATATTAAATTCCTTGATATAATACTGAATTCACAATTACTTCAGTGAAAATTTCTTTTCAGAAATATTTATTTTAAGACATATCGAAATAAAATAAACAAGACCATTAAACATTAAAAAATAATCAATTCAATCCCTTTATTTAGACAAAACACTAGTAGAAAATAACAAAATTAGAGGAAATAAAAATTTACTCGCTAAATCCGCATACAGAAGTCTGAAGGGCTCGGAGAGTAGCCCGGATCCGGTTCCAATTCGTCGAGACCAAAACGACCAAAACTTCATCGTTGTCAGGAAAACCGATACTGAAGTCAGTTCAACGGGAAGCACAGCGGAAAATTTTCTCCAGTTCAAAATCGTTCAAATAGTTCCAGCACTAGTCTGCCCGATAGCATTTTAACTCTAAAATCATCCATTGAAATGTTCGTGCTGACGCTGTGGATAAAAACAGACAAACAGACAAGAGGAGATGACGGCAGTCAATAATCTCTGGAATAATCTGCATCTTCAGCGTGAAACCTTCGGAAAAATACTTGAAAAGGAAGCCACTCCCTTTATTCAATATTATCATCACAAAATCTGTATCTTCGGCGCGAGCAAATCGGGATTAATGGAAAAGGAAGACGCGGCCTTACTTCCATATTCCATTCCGTCAGAAAATCTGTCTTTTTCTAGTAACAAAACCACCATGATGAAACCAATACTATTGTGCCGCAGGACAAGACACTTCGCCGCCGTCTATCGCGATCAGACTCCGCACGGGCTCGGACAGGCCTCCGCAGCTAAAACCAAGAGGACGCGGTAATATCCCTTAACTGCAACTCACGGTCGACCTCTGAAGGGTCGCCGCGTTTCTCTTTTTTTTTTCTCCGCTCCCACTTAGAAGAAATGGTCAGAACTCGTACAAAAACTCAAACTCAGCTATCGCCCACTGATCGGTGCAGAGCACATCACTGACCGGCCTCAAAGGGCCGCCGCCAATGAAGCAAACCCGCTAAGGCTCTCAAAAAAATCTGCTAAAAAAGTGCTAAAAATCTTGCTCCTGCCTCTCGTGCAACGGCTTAAGAAAACTCGGTTAACACTCACGAAGAAACGCCTCTAATTCACCATTAGCTCAAACAACACTAAAATTAAAAATTTAACCAATCTTAAAGAAACTTGGACCCCCTCTAGCCAACTACAACAGGTGATAAACCATGACAAAATTTCCAAGAAAATTCAGAATTCTCTACAAGATGGCAGATCCTTTCTTTCCCACGCAAAGAATAATGTTTCCAACCTATAACTCTGTCAAATAATCGCCGTCCCTTAAAACTATTCGCCTCTGAACGAGCAAAACGCGTGTGTTCAACCCCCACGAAAAGGAAACTGCAGCTGGCCATAACTGACCGCTTCGTGGGAAACGGAAGTAACAAGCCTCGCCCTTTTTTCTGAATCACACTCTTCAGGTAAACTTAAAAGAGCTTTGCCATAATTGAGTTAAAGTTTAAATAATACTTAATATTGAGCATTAATTCTTAAATAATAACAATACAAATTCATTAAACACAATAAAATAATATAATTACTAAGAATACCTTATGCACAGTAAAATAATACATAATAATTGTACACAACAAAAATACATAATAATTTTCCATAACAGCCAATATCATAACCAGATTGGCGATATCTCGCCAATTTAGTGAGACAGCCATTTACGCAATGTTAAATAGACTTGTTCCTGTATTCTTACTTTTCCGGTAAGCTTCGCTTTAGATTTTCATGTTACATGATACAAAAAGAAGTATAATAATTTCACAAATAATTTCACTAATATTAGTTTTATAGGCACAAAATTTGTAACAAAACAATTTGTTAAATTGAATAAAACAGTCAAAGGTCACGATCACACTGCCTGCCAAGAGGTACTGAGTTGGTCACAAACGAGAAAAGCACAATTCAGTGCCTTTCGGCGTTTTATGATTACTGCTTTGGCAGATGAACATTCTCAGATATGCAACATGTCCGTGTATTTTTTTAAATTTTATTTCTGCTTGGAATTTTTTTTTTTTTTTTTTTTTTTCTGAAACTACATCAACGGAAAGCTTGGATAAAATCCAATAGTATTGTTATTTTTTTTTTTCAGAATTACTACTTGTGAAGTCTTGGTGAAACAAGTACTTCAGGAATAGAAAATAAAAGTCTTCCTAGAATTTCTATCTTTTCTAGAACTTTTAGAATTTTATGGTAGTAAAAAATTTAACATATACGTAGCAGTTGAATTGTATGAGACAGAAAATTCGCGAAAGATGCTGCAAAGGAAGTTCTATATTTCACTTTTTGTGAATCTATCAATATTCTATCTACATTTCACATTTTGTAGTCTTGGCAAGACATATAGTTCAGGAATGAAAAATAAAAGTTTTCATAGAATTCCTTTCTTTTCTAGAACTTTTAGACTTGTAGCAATATAAAATTATCATATATACAGTAGTTAAATTATATGTTGAAAATAAAGTACTCCTAGAAAGACAATGTTCGCAAAAAATGCTGTAATGAAGTTCTATATTTCTATATTTCACTTTTTGTGAATTCCTGAACATTGAAAAAACAAAAGTTTTCCTAGTGTTTCTTTCTTATCTAGAACTGTTATACTTTTGTGGTAATATAAAATTTATCATATCGGACTGTTGAACTGCACGTTAAAAATAAAATACTCCTAGACAGAAAAAATTCACGGAAAATGCTGATAAGGAAGTTCTGTATGCAACGTAAAACATCATTACGTAGTCATCTTCGAAGTAACACTCGTGGATGTACACTACAGCGCTCTAACACTTCTCGAAGCATTGATACAACGCGTCTTTCGGTACCTCAGTAATGGACTGGCTAGATTATTTTGCGTAGTTTGTATTATACAAAGACGTTGACGTTTTTATTATAACCATCTCGATAAGAGAGTGTAGCACAGTCAAAACATTTATCAAATAACATGCTGGAGCACGACAAAAGTATCTTTCTGATGGAAAAAAAAACACAAGTTTCTTCGTTCAAAGGTCCTTTGATCGAAGTGCGATGCCCCGCCGATTGTTCGAAAGATGGACTAATTCTGTTTGCAATACGATGGGAATCACCACTGCCTCGAAAGACACCCTTCATATATGTCTTTCTACAACATATATGCTTCTAACCAAATGTAAAAAACCCAAGTTTCACCGAAATTGTTGTCGACAGACACACAACGTTCCCAGGAATGTTCAGAACTGACCAAAAAATTTCTCAGTTATAAAAGAGAAGAAGCATTCAAATGATATCAGTTTCTGCGATGATGATGAGTTCTGAAAAAGTTGATTGCATACAATTAGGGTAGTTAAAGAGTCCAGAAAACATGTATTGATTAATTAATTACAGGACTACACGATTAGTTACCGTCATACTAAACTTAATGAAACGTCAAATGTGTGAGGGAAAAGTTTAATTTAAATAAAGCTCCTTGTGGTAATAATTATTCTAGAAACCTATGAAGAAGGGTTCTGTCAAGTCGTGAAAATGTCTTGTTAGGTAGCTCATGAATTATACTTCTGGTACCAAACAATATGTGCTGATATGTGTTGAAATACATTTATAAAGACTCTTTTCAAAATATCGGATTTTAGCGAAAGTTTTCTGCCACCACAAGTATCATCTGTATAACTATTTTGTCAAACAATTTTTGCCATTCAAAAGAGACTTGTTGTGAAATTTGTAAAAAAATATCGTTGTCATTAAGTACAAGGTGTCTAAAATGGAATGATTACGCTACAAGATTAGAAATATCATTTACTTCCAGTTCTGTTGCAAAATGTCAGCTACAAAATATCACCAAATTATGTGTACAGCTTTAGGTCCTAATGCCGTATCATATGACAGTGTGAAGGTTTGTTACCAGAAGTTCAAAAACAAGGACTTTGACATTCAAGAAGCAGAGAGCTCTGGCAGGCCTACAGATGCTGATGAGGCCCGCCTGCGAGAATTTGTGGAAGAAGATCAGTATGCAAACATTCGAGAGCTTTCTAAGGAATTAGACGTTAGGGCCATGCCCATTAGTCGCGTTATACATTGCATAACTTAACAAGACTTACAAGTTCAATTCCTGGGTGCCGCATGAGCTGACGCAAGCAGATAAGGACAGACGTGTTCGGACCTCCACTAATCTGCTCGAATATCAACGCAAGGACTAAATTCTGCACCGGATAGTCACTTGTGAGGAAAGGTGGATTGATTTCAACAACACAGGCCGAAAAGGGGGTTGTTCTGCGCCAAGCGAGCCCATCAGTAACTTTGACTAACAAAAAGATTGACTAAAGCAAAGCGCAATTTGACTAACAAGATTATGCTTTGTACGAGTATCTGGAGAGACGGCCGTGATATCCACAATGGGTATCTGGAAGAAGATAAAAACCTCTGCAGCAGCGATTCTCAACCGTTGGTACGCGAGAGAAGAATAGAATAGGTGTTACGCAAAGAAACAAAGTATTTTTAACTATTAATTTCAAAAATTAAATACCTCAACATCCTGTATAGGTTTTTTTTTTCTCTAAAGATTGGAAATTTATGCAATCTGAGCTTTGTCCAATGACAACAGCTGCTCATAGATTTTAACAAAATAATCCGTTTTTATTTTCACAAATATTCTTTTAGACACAAACATAAATTTGTCACAAATGATGCTTTTAAAAGGAACAATGGAAATGGATGTTGATGTATTATTTAATGGACAATAAAAATAAGTTCCTATAAAAAAAAAATAATAGTGTCTCATAAATTCTTTTAGAGTTGATCGATTTATTAGCTTGTCTACACTTTATGTTGTCACCATTTCCGGACGTATATTTCGCAAGTGCACATCTGTGTAGCCACCGAGGGAGTGGCTTCTAGGATGGACCAATGAGCATCCAGTAATATTTCTGCCATGTGTCATGACCTTTCGCACGCTTTAAGACTGAAACAAGATGGATGAAAATATTTTGTTATGCAATTTTCTGTACAAATTTCTGTACATTGTCTATTTTTTCTGAAAATTTTAATTGCGAAATTAGATCAAATGTAAGCAATTATGAAGATTTCCTTACCTGGTTGAAAGAATTTGAAATAAATACAAATACATGTTGGATACTCCGCAAAAATATTCATGCGAAATATTACTAAATAAGTGATAAATAAGACGAAAGAAATATGTGATGCATATCTGAGCCCAAATGCTATCTTTACATGAAACTATGCATATGAGAAAAATATTTACACCAGTTATATATGTAAATAGAAGTCAGCACTTTTTATTTCAGTCTATATGAAAAAGATGTTATAATAATAGCCAATGCAGAATTTTATTCAAAGTGAACTTCCCGGATTTGCATTTGTAATTCACTAATTTGCATTTAGTGTGTTAAATTTCACATTTAATAACTGCTCACTCTTAAATATACTGTCTACACAAGAAATATTCATCAAACAGAATAAATGTATCTATTCACAACGAATATATTCATTTTATTCACATATAACTTTTAACGTTAAAAATGGATATAATCAGATCATACACAATATGTATTCTGAATGAAAAGAATGCAATCACTTTCAAAACCAAATGAATGCAAGCACTGAAATAAGAAAATACTAGATTCATTGTAGCACTTCCAGTCCTTCTCAGCACAATAAATAAACTATACACATGAATTCTCTTAATCCACATTTGTTAGTAAATGCATAATATTTGAGGTTAATTGTAGCTTGCATCATTTTCTCAGTGTAAAGAGCGATAATATGCCGTGAACATCAATCCAAATATCAAAGCGTGATGAAAATCGCAAAAGTTAAATGTCAGCGATTAATTAAACTCATAAATCGAAAGCACTACGAGATTTTCTACTTTTACACCATGCATTTATAACTGCGAAGCAAATGCAAATTAAAACGTAAACAACATACGCTCACATGCACATGAAAGATTTAGCATCACAAGAGCAATAGAAGTTCATTGGTCCATTTTCGAAACCCCTCCCTCGGTGGCTACGCTGATGTGCACTTGTGAAATATGCTTTCCGTATTCATATTTCTCTGTTTTCATTAGAATAATTTTTACGCCGATTTGTTGTCTCTAAATGTAGGTATTTTGTCTTCTTGATGCTTTGTATTCCTCACTTTTCTACGCGATTTGAGAATATTGTGGTTTGTTTTTGAAGAACATGCAATATATTGTGCATTTAAATATTTGTGAAAAAATATCAAAATGAACCTAGATTTTCAAAATGGAAAAATGGCTAGGATTAATTAAGCGGAAAAGTTCACAACTGATGTATCCAGGCTAATCTAATAAGAACTACGAATAGTAAAGAGAAAAAAAAAAATGTTTATAGAAAATATAATAAAAGTTATTTATCATTTGGGTTTACTTGAAATGGAGATGAAACGGACCCGCAACCTCAATGTGTTGTTTGCGTTGAACTATTATCCAATCAAACTATGAACCATTATTTCTTAAAAGACATCTTGAATGTAAGCATGCCAATTTTAAGGATAAATCTTAAGAATGTTTTAAGAGGAACTTGTCGGAGTTCAAAAATAGTAAACAAATAATAAAAGGTTTTGCCAATCACATCCCAGTGTTATTTCTCAAAGAAAAAAGAAAGTCGCTTCAGTTTTCTCATTGCTCCATTCATCGTGAAGCTTAACTAGTCAAAACAATCCCCAAAAATCTGAAAATCATTTTGAATCTGTGAAAACTATTAGTTTCATTAAAAGCCGAGCTTTAAAGTCAAAAATATTAACGATTTTATGCTAAGAGACGAGCAGTGAACATGAAACGCTTTTGTTTATTCTCCGAAGTAAGGTGGTTATCTAGAGGCAAGGTTTCAAATCGTCTTAATTTTTTATTGCCTTTTTGCACTACATATTTGTGTGAACGAGCAGTTTCTTCCTTGTTATACTATTTGAAAAATAAATACAGAACAAAATTAAAAGTGGATTCTAATTTTAGGTTAAAACTAAGTGAAATAAGACCAGACATAAATTGATCTCTCTTAAACAGGCCCAAATTCGCATTAAATTTTAGAATTAAAGTATTATAACATAAATTTTGTTAATTAAAATCGTAACAAATTTTTAATACAATATTTTTATGTGTGCATATTTAATACAAATAGCCAATAGTTTGCCTATGCAATGGCCTGTGCAAATGTGAAAATAAATATTTTTTTTTAATACTTCTATTGAGAAAGTGAAAATTAATGATTGTAAAATGCAGTGGTGGTACTAAAGTTTTTCAATTTTTGTGTAGATGGTACGCGTTAGTCAAAAGGTTGAGAACTGCTGCTCTACAGTAAGCTGTACAGCGAGATCCGACTCCGGGATGACGCTGCTATCAAGGAAAAACGTCGAGCTGAGTTCCGACGCAAAAAGGTAATGTACGATCAAGATAATGCAATACCACATGTGTCTGCATTCACCGGCTGGACTCTGTACAGCCAAGAATGGGATCTTTTGCCACACACATCATATAGCCCTGACATTGCTCCTATAGCCCTGACACTGCTCCTTCGGACTCCTACCTTTTTTCACACCTGCAGCTACATCTTGCTGGTGCTATATTTCATTACGAACAGGACGTCTGAAATGAAATTGATCTGCTTTTGGACTCTCGGCCACTAAGTTTCTGTGCCGAAGGCTTTGAAAAACTACCAAAACGTTGGCAGAAACTCCTAGATTTGGGTGGTAATTATTACCCGCACTAAAGTTACTGCTTCCATGCTTTTCTATCTTAAGTTACAAAGTATTTTTCGGCGGAAAAATGTCGTTAAAACGAGATGTTTCTCTTGTAGAGGTTTTTATGTTTTTGACGAAGAAAATATAAAAAATGAACTGTGCTTTGATTTCAACAGCAGGTCTTTCAATTTCTAGTCGGATGTACTAACAATTTACACAACAAGAGCATGTAGAAGGGAATGGATAATATCTTACATTTTTCTTAAGCGAGCGGGCGACTAGGCAGAGGTACGACACCTAGTCGACAAAATGCAGGTGAAAATGTATTATACAGAAGCATTTTTATTTCGGGCGTTGTAGTATAGATTACTCAACTTTTCAAAGCACACAACACGGAAACTTATTTGTGCCCTCGCCAGGATTCAACCCATAGATCTTTTACATGCAGGCTATAAAATCTAACTTCTTGCATCATAACAGTAGGCGCAGGTGAATGGAATAATTCCTTTATATTATATTAAGTAATAACACTTCTCTGGTATATTTTGAAATATTCATATTCTTCAAATTTCTTTAAACTTTTCTGTACCTTAACGGAATCTTAATACACTCTTCTTGACACTTCTTTTCCTTATTAAATTATTTAATATATGATTGCTAAGGCAATGATTTAAAAGTAGAGGAAAAAAGCAAATCTGCTTGAGGGGTTGGGGGATAAATCTTGAATTTCACTAACAGTTTCACAGAGGAGGACTTATAAGGACTTCACAGAAGAGGACTAACTTTCAAAAACGTCCACTATACGCAAAGTAATCATAAAGGTAACTAGTGCCTATTTAATAGGTGTTAAAAACGTTATTTCATGATATAATTATTTTTAAAAGGAAGGTTTCATAGACCATATTGTACATACACGGGTTCTGTAGTACTGCAACGCCTGTTGTTCGGTGACCCACCAGTGGCCAAGTGCTTAAAATTTTGAGCACTGGTAGTTCAACCCAGGGTTGGATTAACCTGATAGCTTAGTTATATAAGTGCTTTTATGGTTTTCTGAATGTGAAGTAAATATGAACCATTTTCTCTTAAAACGTTCTTCATTAAGGCATTCGTCTCTTCGGCTTATAGCTATCATGGGCTGCGCCTTGTTCAAATAAACAAAACTATTGTTTTGTAACTTTCAGAAAGAAAACATTCGATATCGATAGTGTTTGCTGGTATTGATAGACAAAAGATGACAATGACTGCTTAGTAAATTATCTTTTTAGTCCAAAGAGGCTGTTCGATGTTATGCAAATTGTATTTCTTTCTTTGTACCGAGGAGCGGCACAGACGCAAATTTGTTAGGTTTTTAAAGCTCGCTTTTAGAGCTTTGAGGTTGTTGTGAATTACTGGAGTTTCAACTAAGCAGAGGTTCTTCTGAGTTTGCTTGGTAAGCCACTACTGAAGCGGAGGTTTCAATTTGTTCTTCGCCGTTCCTCAACCAAATTAATGTTTGAAAGTCAATAAAGAAGTTTCGGTCAACTTTATGACTCTGATGTTTCTTGGGTTCTACACTGAGGGAATATCAAGTCAATTAACAGTCCACTATTTTTAAACGACGGAACGTACAGAGGCTTTGTCCCTGAAGGACTGTTTTTGTTTTGCGATTTTGCGTTGAATCACTATAAATTTCCGTTTCACTTTCAAAATGTTAAAGGTCCTGCATTATATTTGAAGAAATTAAATAATTAAAAATCTGCATAAATGTATGTCTATTTCTCGCATTGTGATAAAACAACGGTACCTAGAGCCATCGAATTTTGAATGACGTAATTCTCCTACGAATATGAGCATGTGGAAGACCTAATTTGAAATTTGTTTCATTACAGATTTCATATTTTGTAAAACTTTAACGAATTTTTGATTAACAAACTCAAGGATTTCAAAGCGAGCAATGGCAACACTCTACGCGGGGGAAAAGAAACATTTTTATCTCCAGCGCGCGGAACTGCGTATTGGAAATTCTAAAGATATCCTCATTTTAAAATTATTTCGCGACATTGCTCTTGAACTGAATTCTATGGCTTAAGTGCAAAGAACATGATATTTAATAAATAAAGGTAACACGCAAAACGTTAAAAACACACCCCTTTGGACGTAATTTAAAATCTGAAAACTTTCAGATTTATTTATTTATTTTAAATCTGATTCCAGAGGCCTAGCAATCAAATTATGAAGATGGCACAGACTTCTGTAACTGTAGATCTTCGTGAAATGAATGCACTTAAAATCTATGAATTCTAAAGCTTTTCGACTAATATTAACTTTTTAAGTTATTAGTGGTAACAGATGGACTACCAAACCTTTATCTGCCAATACCTAGGAGGGAACCTATGCCAAAAGTTGGAGGGTGCGTAGGCAGATAGCTCTTACATGCTTTGTCAAATTAAACAATCCAGTTCCAATGTTTTATGTTAAATAGCTTATATTTTATTTGTAATGTCAGTTGTAGTTTCTTCGGCTCCTATCAGGATGCAAATTAGTCAACGAGTATACAAGAATAGAGTTCTTGAAATAAGTGAGTGAAGTGTTTGGGTGCAACGTTGATCTTCGTAATATTTACCGTCCAGCTCTCACAATTATTTAGATCGGTTATAGACTTTTGCTGGCTATGCTGCTGACTCATTTTGAATCCTGAAACAAACCTTAACAGGACTTGTATTTGCAAATTCAAGCGGTAATTACTTTAAATTTCATATGACATTTCTATGTTAGCTTAAATCCAGCAGGCTGCGATGATTGAATCTGTAAGCACAAGCGGCACATTTGTGAAGTTTAGATTTTAACAAAAAGGTTTTATTTAAAACCTTCTTCCGAATTTTGTTGTTTTACTAAGACGAGGCAATAAGTTGCTTGGCAGTCAACATGGAAATATTATTTAGTTGTTTAAATGTTAGGATTTCCATACAATTTTCCATTTTCGAATTTAATGAATACTGCTGAAAAACTATATATCTTCGTCTTTTACGTGGCCGAAGAATTTAAATTAAACGACGCCAATCACCCTATCTGTTTTGGTAAATTTTGGTTGACTGATAAAAGCAACGCTTATAATTTTCAATATACTATATATATATAATGCTTTCAACTTTCTTAAGTCATCAGAGTTCAGTTAGCAGTTAATGTAGTTCTCTAATTCAAGGTTGCAAAGGTGGATTTGAATTTTGGAATAGGACATTTTCATTCATTTTCTAAAATTAGTATTTTATAAAAGTAAGTTCTAATGAGAATTTAATATAATTATTGAATTCTCATTAGGATTCGCACCAAAAAATATAGTAGAAACTTAACGAAATATAGAAGAAATCATAGAAGAATTTTTTTACCAATAGCGACAGGACCTGGCCGATTCTGATTAAGAGATTTTTCTGGATAATTGAATATATATTTCTAAAGCTTACTTGCTCATGTTCTGTGATACCATCGATGGAAACTGCAGCATGAGAAATTGTTCAGTCGTGTTTTTTTTATCTATCGGCCACAGTTAAGTAAATATAATCAAAAATCATACAGATAGTTTAAAATTCGAATACATAGACACAGTATTAGACTTTAAGAAAAACAAAATCAATTTTTTAAATTACCATGTTTATTACCCTGTAGAGACATTAGATTATTTCGAGGCAGGAAAGATGAAAAATGAGCAATCCCCTCGAACCACGGATCTCTTAAAAACGGGCAGAATGTACTGACCACTACACCGCGAAGGCGGGAGAAATGCCTTATAATCCCATAAAAGTTGAAAACCACTTAGTCTGATGGTACGTAACTCCGAATGTCTACTTGCTTACTATAGTATTGTCACCCTAATTTTAATAAACTAAATTGTCTACATCCATACGAACCTAAACCTTCTTATCACAAATATTATCGGACCTTCTCCGAATATGTATCTCATACCAAGATGTCAGTCATAAGCGCCGATTGTGTTTTAAAATTAAGATAAAATTTGTTACTGGACTCCTCATCTACAATTACAGATCCCAATTTACGCCAACTGCGACGTAAAGTAATTTCTTTAACATTTTACCAAGCAAGAGATAAAACATATCTAGTGTCTTTCAGAGTGAACTGTTTCTGAAAAATCATGGACTCTACCTCATCGACGCATAAAACGGATAAGCAGTTCCTTTTTATATTCCGGGATAATTCCTTCGTCCTTTAGATGGATAAGGCTTGTTATGCTGGGCGTCAGAAACATTACATAAATGTTTTTCACATTAAAATTTTAGATTGTTTGCCTATTATATATTCTTTATCTCACAGAAATAAATTTTAGATTTCGATTCAGCGTTTCAAACGTGCTGTTATTTTGACATTACGGGTTAAACAGGTGCCGGTTGCTAAAATTTTACTTCAATAGTGAGTGAGTGCATCGCTATGATGGATTTCACCCACGGACATGAACCTAACGGAATTATGATATGATACATGATATTTGATAAATAAAGGTAACACACGAACCATTAAAAACGCCGCTTTGGGTGTAATATAAAATCTGAATGCTTTCAGACTTTTTTTTAAATTCATTTAATTACCACAAGTATTAAACATGTAAATCTGGAAAATGAATCAACAATTATAATGAAAGCCGAAAACATTTCCTTTTATAAACGTAGAAAAACTTAGTATTCAGAAAATTGCCTAAAATTTTAGGCACCATAAAACTGCTATTCTAATTACTGTTAAAATCTGTAAAATTTTTTTTGAATACCGTTTAATATACTTCATGCTTCTACTGCAAAGCTACATGTTTTTAAACTTTCTAATAGATTAACGGCATGAGCTTTATCTTCATCTAGCTTTTGAATTCAAGCTGAATCCACTTCATTATTTTAACATTAAATCCCTAATTCGCACAAATTTTAAATCATAAATACAACAGTGTTTCACAGCTAGTAATCCAGCAGAGATTGAGTTCTGTTGAGCTGAAGATTTATTCAACCATGACAGCTCAAAATAGGCAATAAGACTTATGATCATATATTTTGTCCCTGTCTTTATTTCCTTTTTACCTGCAACACCCTAGTAATAAGAGTGAAACATTATCACAAGTCAGCGCACGCTCGTCTGCCGTCTCAGTATCTCGAAAAAATGTTGCAATAAACTTTTGAATAAAATATTTCCTTAATGGATTAAGTGTTCATGTAGTTATTATCGCCTGTTTAATTTTAACGGTCCGAAAAGTATGATTTTTAGGCATCCGTTCGTGATATTAGAATACGTTTTTATTGTGTAAAAATGGTCAGCATACTATGGAGGGAAAATGCAAGATGTTCTGAAACACAAATAGACGTGAACTAAAATTCTACTTTCGTTAGAAGTTATTTATCGTTTAGAAATATTTTTAAGAATGAAAAGTAGACTCAATAGATAATGATTGTTTTTTCCTCAATGTTGCGCTATCCCTACGTCTAAAACTTTAAAGGCTTGTGTCCGCCGACTTAAAAAAAAAAACTGAACGGTTTCAGATTTTAAAGGTCTCCCAAAAGGGTTTGTTCAGGTTTTTTACGCTCTCGCTGAGCTCGCAGTCTGCCAATCTGCTATTACACTCACTCCTAATTACGGCACTCCTAATTACACATTTGGCATATTTTTTTTTTTTTTTTTTTTTTTTTTTTTTTTTTTTTTTTTTGGTCATTTAGCTTTTTTATCAAGTATCATTTTCTTGAGCACAGGAGTGCGAGTTTAGAATTTCCAACGCAGCGTTAAGTGATTCCAACGCAGCGTAAGATTGTACTTTATTTATTAAGTATCACATTCTTGCCGCTTACGCCACATAAAATTCGATTCAACAGCAAAAATCACAAAATATTTAAAAACAGCATATCTCTAGAATTTCCGATAAACAGTCTCTCGCGCTGGAGATATAAATGTTTTATTCCGTACAGTTTGTTGCCACTTCTCGCTTTGAAATCGTTGAGTTTCTTAATTAAAATTTCGTTAAAGTGTTACAAAACATAAAACAGATAACAAAACAAATTCGAAATTTAAAATTCTTGTTTCCAAGTGCCCATTTTTAAGTGGAGGACTACGTTATTCAAAATTGGATGGCTTTAGGTACCGTTGTTTTTTCACAATATACACTCATGCAGATTCTTCATTATTTAATTTCTTTAAATATAATACAGGACGATAATATTTGGTGGCAACAATTTGAAAAGTGATATGCAGTTTATAGCAAGAAGTTTAGAATAGATGGCGTATGCATGACGTCACTAAAATGAAGGCAAAAAAAAATTGTCAACAAGATGACGTCACGACTTACCATGGTCGCCATACAGCGTACGGATAATACTTCCAAACATATTGTTAAATAAAATTATGCTGACTTTTAAAGAAAATATCTACGTCTGCAGGCTCAGAAGGATTTTTAAGCATAATTTGCATAAAATACCATTAACACCTCCAGTCGCCTTCTATATTTTACCATGTACAACATTTTTCTTATAATTACCCTTTAGGCATTTTAATGTATCTAGATTTTATTAAATTTGAAATCGTTATTTGCAATCTTTGCGATTCTTCTATAAATTTAAGTAGAAAATCCACTATGTTAGGTATTAAAATTAGAAAGGGAGACTTATAAACGTTCAGTTATGTATAGGTAGCAGACAGACAGCACCAATTACAATGTAAACAAAACCGGCCAGAATTTCAGAATTACTAACATGTATTTTCCCTCGAAATTCTCTACTAACATGTAAATTCTAAATTAACATGTAATTTCCCTCGAAAATTTTAATAAATTTTTGTGAATTTTGAAATGCTAGAACAACATTTCGCTAAAATAATAATTTCAGCGTATAGCAGAAATAAATCTACAAAATAAAAATTTTTAAAATGCTGAGTTATTTTATGCATTTTTTAAACATTTTAATTAAACTGAAAAATTAACTATTTCAGTTTTATGATAACTGCTAGTAGTTTTTATTCATATAGCTTTACAAGTCAGAAAAACGTTCTATTAATTTGTCTGCTAAACGGGTTCCCAGTTTTAACTTTGGTATTTGTTTCATTGTATAATCTTTACAGAAATAAAATATGATAAACGAAAAAATTAAATTCATCACGTGTACTATAATAAACACATTAGCTTTAAAAAGCTCTGAAACCATTTTTTTCTCTACCTTGCTGCAAAAGAAATTTATAAGAACGTCAAACAATGTTTAGAGAAGTAAATTATAAAGTAATAGAAAGATACGCAATGCAGCATTATTAGTTTAAGAAACGTTGGTATTTAAACCTAAAATCAAGCACGTACACAAAATAATATAACATTGAGCAACCCATACATATTCTTTGGATAATAATAACCCCTACATTATTTGAATCGCGTAAATAATGTAGGGGTTATTATTATCCAAAGGCTCAGATGGACCTGTTATATTAAGCACGTCATAGGAAAAGCCTCTGGTACCAACTTTCTTTACTCCTTGTAAAATACTTTGGACTGTCTCTCAACAAAAAAATAAGAATGTACCTCTGCATTATAAACGCAGGTCTATGCTATGTATCTCCAGCCTGAGCGTCATACGATTCTGAGAACTGTAAATGCACATAACCTACCGTATTTATGCGAATCTAATGCGCCATCGAATCTAATGCGCATCCCCATTTTAAAACTTTAAATAATAAAAAAATTGTTTGTCGGCGAATGTAATGCGCATCAATGGTATGAGGAATTTATTGAATCTTATTTTATACAACAATGGATTTGTATATAAACTATCAATCAATGGTATGATAATTTTATTTAAATTTAGATACCATATTTTATACAATGGATTTATACATAAAGTAACAGAACATAGAATTAACCTATTAGTGGGCTATTGTTATGTGAAACAATCATTGTTAATTACCACTACCGTATATACGGTACATATCGTAAAGTATGAACATGAAATAAATGGTAACATTTCTATCTAGCTAACAGTTTCTACAATCAGTGATTAATAGTAAACGTCTTTATTCACTATTTTGATGATAACTTTTTTAGTCCCCTTCTCAGTAATGGTGTAGTTACGAGGCATATCAAACCAAATTGGCGTCTCGTCAGCGTTGCCAATTTGCCCCATTGAAAAATTCTTTTCCTTCCGAAGTGTGATGACATACCGCTAAAATGTTAGTAGTTTTCCCTCAAAATCTGCAGGAAGCTTTTGGCATATTGTTGTACGGCGTCTTACAAATAAGCCCATCCGCTTCATAAACCGATCCACCCATCGACGGCTAGCTTTAAACTCTCGTTTCGGTATTCCAAGAACTTCAGCCTCCTCTTTTGCTTTATTTCTTATAGTGTCGCTAGTCACAGGTTGTCCATTCTTCCTCCTTTCACGTACAAATTCCAAAACCTTTTCTTCAATTTTAGGGTGTCTTCCTTTGCGAGGGCCAGTGAATTTCTTTCTACTAGTTTTAGTTGCAAACAGTGCCAATTTCTGTTGCCGCCACAAGCGAACATTGCTCTCAGCTACGTTGAACTCTCTCCCAGCCTTTCTATTGCCATTTCTTTCAGGATAAAGAATTACTTTACGTTTGAAAGTAGCGTCATATAACATTCTTCTCTGCTTGCCCTCCATTTCGTGACTACGTACTCTGCAGTATGCAATAATGTGTCAACGATAAATGTAACGGTAAATGTAGTCGAGAAATACAGTAATCCATTGTTACGATTTAAATTCGGTTGACGTCATCGGCAAACTGCTGACGTCATCGGCGAACTTTGCACTCGAATCTAATGCGCCATCGAATCTAATGCGCACCCCAATTTTGAGTACTACATTTAGCCAAAAACGATGCGCATTAGATTCGCGTAAATACGGTAATTAGAAACAAACTGATTCATAACGACTTCAAAATCGACCCTATATTGGACTACATTACTAAATTTAATACGCGCTTATTCAAAACCAGCCTCAGCTGTGATGCTGCAAATTTTTCAGGAGCTCTTAGTTACCGAATCATTCTAGAAAGTAACTTAATCAGACCATTTGCTACTCACATACTTAGAGATTGTAGCCTTGGCTACTAATGTTTAAAATTAATTTATGATTAGGAACAGCATGAATTATAAACAAATAGCTAAGTTTATTGCATTTTATTTTCCAGCTATCGAAACGCGACGCTACTAGCAACGTTTGGAAACCAAAACCAAGCAATCATGAATCAGAACTAGTTGCCATTCAGAATAAAGAAATTTAAATATAAATATGAACTACTTGTTGCCATTCAGCATAAAATAAATATAAATATGAATATTAACAAAATATTAAAGTTAATTTTATAAAATAATTAAGCATATGAACAAATATATATGAAATAAAAAATAATTATTTCTCATGCAATACTTGAGCCACTACAACATCACAACTTCGTGACCTAGTTTTGACTGCCAACGTTTACTTGTTTTCTTGTGTGGCGTGACTTTTGTCTCTGGTCACTTTCCATTAGATTGGCACACACGCTATAAAAGAAACAATGGTCTTCTCGTTTTCAACTTTACTTCCTTGGACCGTTCCTAGAGTTTCACGCTGTAGCTCATCCAAGTTAGGTGGCCTCACTAGCTTACTTTAAGTTACTTAAGTTACAGTTTAAAACATTATGTTGCATAATTTAATTCAATATTTAATATATAGCTTTTATAACATTTGGAAACTACTGTGAATCAAAAATTCTAAGAATTTCATGTTAAATTTTTATTTTATTTGGAGTTGAGTTTATAAAATATATTTTATTAAAAAAATCTGTAATGTTTTCGCGCATAAATGTTTTTAATACTAAAATATTCATCAAATTTTTGGTTCAGTTAGAAAATAGTGCCCATATAAAGAATTCCATCAAATTTCAAGTATGTACCATTAGCCATTTTTAAAATATCATGCATGCAAGATGGAAACATGACGAAAACTTTTGTCACAAAGCGGATTAAGTTACAAAAATATTTGTGGCAACACACACCTTCTGGTTACTAGTAAGCAGCTAGATTATGTAGTCAGCTGTAAAAGGTTGGAAGTAATTGCTTTTAAAATAAATAAAATATCCCAATTCTTGCAACAGTCACATATTCGAAGATCATAAGGGGTTTAAAGATGTATAAGCCTCCTTAACCAACCAATCCTAATTTTGAGAAATGTATTTGACAATTTAAGCAAGGAGAGTAGGTGCCCAGCTTCTATTATTTCCATAGGAGTGCATGTCCCATTATTAAACTATTCTTCTCATTTATGTGAGAAAAAAAAAAAAAAAAAAAGAAAAGAAATTTGCTCCATATCCCATTTATTGTGTGTTTACTGACAAATAAATTTCATATTTTCTTCAAGAGTACAAGTTGTACAACCTTGGTAACACATAATAAGTCATTGCATAGTGTAACTGATACCAATTTGCGTATATGTAGGTTATGTGCCTTAGAATTTCTGTCCTGGATAATATTTGTTTCTTCCTTTTCTGAGGACAGTGTACATATTTGGTCTACAGAAATAAGATAGTCCAATAACCTGTATTTTTTTAACAACTAGATGGATTCTGGTACCAAACAGTTCGTTTATTCGGGGTTCCTGCACATGATTCTGACAAACAAATGCAAATACATAACAATAAAATCAAAAGTATACACATAATGTATTAATTTCGCATGTACAAAAAATAAAAGAAAAATGTCTCTGAATATTCGGTTCCTTATATATTGCTTCTGTTTGTTAATTTGGTGTGCTTCTTTTAGAGGTGGCTTCTAATATATTATGAGCGGTAAAAGAAGCCAAATTATTTTAAAAAATCATTAAAATACAAATTTAATTTCTGCAACAAGAAGTCGAATTTTTAATGACGAGTTCAAAGCGCCAAAATGATCCACGCATACAAAGATATCCAGTTCGTTATCACGCAAGACAATACCAGTTCGTTGCCATGACGATGGTTAACTGCCGAATGGCATTACAGGAAACCACCATCTTGTAACTTTTCTTGAGAAGAATTTCAAACTTTTATGCACCTTGTCACGGATGTAATTACCGTCGCTTTCGGAGTTCATTACAGAAACGCCATTAAGAGTGATTTAAGCTAATTAAAAAACTTTCCAACCAATATGCTTCGCTTATAAAGCTCTACTACTATCACAGCAGAAGCTGCTCAAACAGGTGAAAGACTTACCCTATTTACTAGTAAATACTTTGAATTTCTAGATGAAATTTGTTCTCAAAATTCTTTCATAAAGTGTGCTAATATTCGAAATAGCAGTACCTATATTAAAATGCAGACACAATACAAAATTATATTCCAAAGAAGAATTTCAACGAAAAGAGTAAAATATTTAAAAGTCGTTGAAGTTAATCAGCAAAGAAACAAATTAATCCGCCTTTTTCATACAAACTTCATATGATATATTGAAAAGTATGAAAATCCTGATTTAATGTATGAACATAAAAGAATCTTTAAAGCCACACTCAAACAGTGGAATTTTTGAAAATGCACTAACACTATATAAAATTTTCTTTTACAGTTTAATTCGCATTGGTCAAAATGGACACTCTCGAACTATTAAGAGGAAAAGTTCAAGTGTCCTACTGACATCCGTAAGCACTCTTAAATCCATTGCAACTAATAGAACAACTTCTTATGGAAATAAGGAAAGGTTGCATATGACCTTTTTTCCTTCTAAAGTTCCTAAAAGCTTCGCTCTTATTTTTGTTAAGTTTCATGAACACGTTTACAGAAACGTTTACCGAACGCAGCGGTTACGTGGGCAATGGACACAAAGCAAATTCATCATTTGTTAACCATCTATTGAAAAATGTGTTAGACCAGCTTTGGTGGCTGGCGTTGAAAGCTAGACTAAGGAAACCGCAGACTTCAAAGAACCTGCACAGCATCATTAGTGTGCAGGCAAGCCTCCACATTATTCAGCCTCAAGTGTGCTAACCGCAACCGCTCAAGGACAACACGAAAAAGATTGCAACAACCGGTTTTTCTCTCTCTTCTGCTGCTGGCGTTTGAGAGGGGAGGACGGGCTTCGGTCTGTCCTCTCCCTGGCCAATGCGATGTGCCATTTTCCTGCATTTTTTTGCTGTTCCTTCGATGCTATCTGCTATACATGAAAATCCTTTTTAGTGAAATTTTTACATGAAGATTCAAGAAAATAATTACTCCTGTTTCCTGTACATTGTTGCAGAAAATAATTTTTGTTCGGCTTCTTCCTCCTTTTGAGAAATCTTCGCAGCACGTGTTTGTGAAATCTGAAACTTCCTGATTTAAAGAAGAAAAAACAGAAATACTACGGTTAATCAAGTACGCTTAATGACTGCCATCAAAATTTGATTGTTCCTTTTACACTATGACTTTGTTTCGAGCTGATGGAGAAAGATTGACTTTATTCTGAGTGCAACGTTAATTCTGGTGATGCGCATCACTCGTGCTTGATGTTCAAATTTATTCGTCTGTCTGGCTGCTAATTTTATTTATATTAATGCTTATTTCAATATCAAAGATGAAGAATAAAATTTAATTGGTTTGGTAACATACAGTTGTCATACCTTGGGGGTAAGTACTTTGATTTCATATCTCCTTTCTAGATCACACATTTTGATCTGCACGTTAGTAAGTATTTATGGGTTATTGCTATACAACGCTATTTACTAAGCAAGCAATTCATTTGATTTACATTTGCCAATCCTTTAATTCAAAAAATGCCAAGTGACTATTTTTGGTGCTCAAGTAACTCTAATTCACTACACTTAATTCTATTTCATTTTTACATTTAGTACCACTATACGATCACACCATTTATTATTACAATTAGTACCTGTCTAAAAGACCGTAAAGTTACTTACAAGAGAGATGGCGTTACCATCACCAAGACTTACCTGAGGAGTACCTCAGGTTTCCAATGTTGGGCCCATAATTTGAAACGTCATAGCTGACTTTGCCTTATGGTTAGACTTCCAGCGTGTGACACGTATCCAAGCGTAAGCAGACGATTTTATTCTAATCATAGAAGGAAGTAATAGAAGCATAATAGAAACAAAGGCTGTTAAAACCCTGGAGATTCCCATTAAATGGAGTGAAGACTATAAATTCAAACTCAGCATTCAGAAAACTCAAATTATCCTATTTCCAAAGGGGCAAAAAGACTTAAACCCTCATGAATTACGTGGCAAAACATTCCACTCGGGAAGCAAAACACACTAAAAAACTTGGGCTTCGTCTTAGACAAAAAGCTCACCTGGGTGCCAAAGAAATAGAATAATCAAGAGTGCCAACAGAATGGTGAACGCAAACAGAATATAAAAGGAAGACTAATTATCACAGACATTTAATATTTGAAAGCGTTGGTACGAGAATAAGAAGAATTTAATCCTCCTGGTCCAACGGGACTTATATGTTTAGTCACTTTTTTCTTACTTTAGTAGGAAAAGAAGCCCCATTTCACATTGTTATTTAAATAGCATTGTTTCAAGAACAGTGTTTTTGTATGCTCGATAATCTTGGTGTCCACTGCCCTATCTCATATTTTCATCAATGCATGTCCACCTTGCACAAAAAAAAAGGAGTGAAAAAATAGAAAAATGGGTCAGTTCTATATCTCAGAAATCATTAAAATCTATATCATCTTCTCTATATCATAAAAAAGCTCTGTGAAATGTAGATTAAACGTTCATTGTAAGAGCGTAAAACAATTCCCTGTAACTTTTATATCCCCACTATATCAAAATTTTGTATACAAAGAAAAATTTTTTAAAAAAGCCATTAAATGAGCAAAAAAAGCTGAAAGTCTTTCAGATGGAACAGCTACTCATTCTGTGGTTTTCTGTTGTTAACTTTAAAGAAAGCGATAATTCGCTACACGTCTGTTAGGAGTTTGATATCAGGTTATACTACCAAAGAATACTAAACATTATATTGACGCCCGAACAACGATTCAACAGAAAGTAACTTTTATTCTGCTACCCCAGCAAAGATCACACTCTGCAACGTCAGCAATGAATCCCACGGAAGAATCTGGCTTTATCGTGGATACAATGCGAGCATCGTGGAAACCCTCATTCATTTTTGACGGGCTGTAATGATTTTTTTTTTTTAAAACCTGGACTCGCATGTCTTGGTCTATCCGGTTGCAGAAGTACAAAAGTTTGCCAGAGCAACCGCATCACCGCGGGGACAGGCACAAAGCTGGTACAAGTGTATTGATAAATTTCTATTAGGAGAACCAGGAACAGAAACTTGCAAGCTGAAAGTGTTTAAAGCCGCCCTCGTAAAAGCATTTCTTGCGGTCAAAGATAGAATAAAGTTAGAGGTCGAAATAGTTTAGTAGATATCCAACTAAGGTGGAGGAATTGAAATTTAGAAATTAAGAAAACTGCAGAGAAGATTAAGAATTAAGAAAAATAGAATTCTTAACTTGTACGGAAAAAAAAACCGATAAGGAAGTCATACGAATTATACTGCCAAGGTTACTACCATAAATTCAGGATTTTATTGCATTGAGAAATCCCAGCCTGTTAAAACACCTGTTTGAGCTAGCAGTAAAGTTTTTAATATACGAGGAGTATCAGAACGTACGGGTACATCAGGATACGGCCAGAGGTAGTGTGGATATTTTCACAGACGTATTGTGCAAGGAAGACCAAGTTTTGACGACAGTAAACGTTTCGAGGAATGAAAGAAATTTTCAACCCCGAATGACGATCGCCATGCAAGATAAATTCCAAAAGAGAAAATAGGAGGAAGATAACAAGAATTTAAACTTATAAGGAGTACTGAAATACAGAGGGTACACTCACCGCGAATGGATAAATATCCCTCTCGGATTTATTTAAATACGATGACTGAAAAATGTACCAGTGGGCAAAATATTGAATATTGGGACGTAAAGTAGTTTCTTGGCAGAAAGTATTTTTTAAAGAACTTAAGAGGGTACAGAGTACTTGGAGTTTGAGAAATGAAAGTTTTTGTCGCCCATGGCAAACAGTATCAATTTATACGTAAAGTGAGAAATGAAAACTAAAAGGTAGTTTTATTTGTTGTGAAAAATATTCAGGCACCTGTAATTTTGAGAAATGATTTTTTAAAAGCGAAAGGGACGGAAAATTAATTTCAATAATTAATTCATTTTTAAGAATTAAACATATTCTATTAGCAGAAAATAACAAATAAAATGCACCAACAAAATTAATAAATACAAAACCATTAAATGAAAATTTCAGACTCTTCTAAAACGTTTCATACAAAATTTAAAAACCACTGCAGCACTATCACTTTTGCTTCACTGAACTGTCATTTAATACACTTTGACCAAAAGTCATTTGATAAACATAAGGCCGTATATTAAAACACAGGTATCAGAAAAAATGTATTAAAAGGATTCCCCGCAGTTCAACATGCGCGAAGTAAATGACACTTGAATGACCTCTGTTTAAATTTTCTACGCACAAACGAAAGTTATCTTGCATATGGCAGTTCAAAACACTTTTCATAAACACATATTGATGATTGGAGTATTTAATAATTTTGCTAGTCGATTGAAATATACTTAAGACACAATAACACGCCGAACAAATACTAATTCAGAAGTCAAACAACAAAAATCAGTGTTAATTTTCAAAATTTTCACAGGACTAGTTTCGATGGTTTTACCGAACCACCATCCTCAGGTGCAAAACCACAAATGAACAAGATAGGAAATAATGATTAGATAAGATAAGAAAGCCTGGACAAGAATAAGCAAGTGGCGCCATCTGTTGATGAAACCAGAACTAAAACATAATTTCTTTAAAGGCCGAAGGCAAAGATGGATTGGAATTAGGATCGTTAACTAGAACAGAAAGATTTTTTTTGAATGTGAAATGCCTCTAGAAAATCCAGTTCTCTAATGGAAGATGTTTTTTGAATAATTTTGGCAGCAGAAAAATTGAAAGTATGATTTTCGGTCCAACAATGTCGAGCAACAGAAGACTTCTGTGTTTCCTTTTTTCTAACATATGCCTCATGTTCCTTGACGCGAAATTTTATTCTCCCGTCAATAAAATTCCGAGTTCCATACTCAAGGATCCCATTCCGGATATGAATTTCTGGGGTATTTACAGGATTCCTTGCCAATGTGGTTTAATTTACATTGGCCAAACTAAGAGAGCCTTAAAATTTCGCGTCAAGGAACATGAGGCATATGTTAGAAAAAAGGAAACACAGAAGTCTTCTGTTGCTCAACATTGTTAAACCGAAAATCACACTTTCAATTTTTCTGCTGCCACCAAAATTATTCAAAAAACATCTTCCATTGGAGAACTGGATTTTCTAGATGCACTTCACATTCAAAAAATCTTTCTGTTCTAGTTAACGATCCTAATTCCAATCCATCTTTGCCTTCGGCCTTTAAAGAAATTATGTTTTAGTTCTGGTTTCATCAACAGATGACGCCACTTGCTTATACATAGATTAATCTATGTATAAGCTATACATTATTACATAGATTAATCTCGAAATGACGCAGTGCAATGAGATTGCTATTTTTAGAATAGAGAAAGGAATTTAAACTACTAGTATTCTTTATTTTTCTTACACACACACACACACATATATATATATAACAACAATATATGGTATTTTTCAATTGTATTTAATGTAAATGTCTTAACTTTTCTGGTGCCACAAATAAATGTAAATACTACTCAAAAACCCAACCAGAGTTTATCAGGTCAAAACAAGGAACTACTCTGATATGCGCCCTCAAGTCGCCAAATATTTTTGGCGAGAAACTTCACGCTGCCATATTACTATCTAAATTTTTTGTCTACATTTCGAACTTAAGCCTAAAATGTCTCCAAAAACACGGTTTTCGCACATGCAAAAACTACGTTTTGAACACACGATTTAAGCTAAAAATCCGAAACAAAAACAAAAAATTTAGATAGCAAAAACGTAAAGTTTCTAACCAAAAATATTTGACAAGACTCCATGTACACAGCGACATGTTTTAACTTAAAAAAACATCTACGAATGGCACACTGTAGGCAACGAACGAATCTACGAACTACGCACACCTCGCTTTAATAAATTAACATAACAACAATAAATTTCAAAGAATACCATGTACACAGCGTTCAGTTTCAACTTTAAAAAACATCTACGAATTGCACAATCTACACTAAAAACAAATCAAGAAAATAAACTAAAATAAATTTCAGACAATTCAAAAAACAACAATAAAAAAGAAAATTCATACAAAAAACAATGAATATAACATTCTACAAAATAAAAAGAATAAAATAAAATGCACTTACCATAATGAAAGCTTCTTTTAAAAGCAGAAATATCTTTCCCCCCATCTTCTCAGATACAGAGCATACAAAGTCCAAAATACATTCGTTAATAAAATTTCGCCAGTCACACAACGTCTGTGAAGAAAACTTCCACGATTTTGCTATATCACATGCCTTCCTACGATTCAAAATTTCGAAAGTAACAATAAAAACTTCCTCCAACGTTAACTTGCTACACGAAAACCAAGATCCAAACCTTAAACTCCGCTGACACCCACATACTTTATTAGCAACAATTTTACTGCAAACCCACACGTCTATCAGAAACACCTTTTTTCGTCCGAGTTCTCATATCAGCTCCGCATTTCGGACACGTCAAACTCCGTTTTAAAAGTCCCGACTCCCACAGAAATTCCAAAAATACACTACGATCCCCATAAATACATCCGTGAACAAAAGACGCGTTAACAACTCCAACATCGTACCTTTTCATACTAAATTTACTCTGCACACAATCTAAAATACGCGGCTGAAACCTTCCCACCACGTCTTTCATCGCAACATAAAGGCCATTTCAAAAACACACGCGACACGAACCAACTAGCAATGTAAACTACTCCACCAAAAGACTTTTCAACGTCGACATGGTTGCCATACAAACACGCAATCGGCCCAAAACCAGCGCAAAACACATATCGCCACATTTGGTGAAATTAGGGCGTATATCAGAGTTGTACCCAAAACAATAATGTACTGAACATGGTCAAAACAATAATGTACTGAACAGACACAAATATTAAGTCCAAATACAGTAACCTAACTTAACATAACAAAGAAATCATTTTCATAAATTTTCGTTGTGACATTGTAAAGGCAACATAAACCCAGTAAGAAGTTATAATTAGTCCAATGTTCTAAATGTTAATAATTAAAACAAACAAATTAAGTCAAAGAAAGTATCTAACGTTAATTGTGAGTAAAACATACTAATTGTACATAGTTACAATTGTAGCTTGTCAAAATTTAGAACTAAAGAAACAACAAAAAACACATACCTGATTTAATTATTTAGGATTGAACAAAGAAGCAATGGCCCCAGCTTACAGATTTCATTATTACAACAATTTACTCTCACACACAACTGTAAAATGAAACAGGGAAAATTAAAATTTTGAAATTACAAATTGCGCAGGCCGGTGAACACCGGGACGCGTAATGGCAAACCGCACATTGAGTTGATCAATCTTAACGAATTTCGCTTACTGCGCATGCTCAATAGTGTACCGTTGGCGTGGGAGGAAATACTAGCAACTAAAGCAGAAGCAACCCTTCACAAGCCTGTTAGTCATGTTGGTTTTACTGTTTACGATATCAATATTACGGAAATTTGTGTGTGGTTTTTGCATTTGTTTCTGTTTCATTTCATTTTGGTTTATTTTGTTCATAAGCATTACTTTTAATATCAGTTACTTGACTTTAATTGAGTAATTTAAACTGATTTATTCCTTAATTTGTTAAGAAAACCCAAAGTTGGAGGCGCGAAGGTCATCTCGCATAAGTGGCAAGGGAGGTTATTCAGATAATGACTATCTCTGCACTCTGAAGGATGGGGGGAGGGGAATTCGCTAGCCGATATTTCGGCTACAGCCGTCTTTTTGAGACATTGCAGTTCTGGCCGATTCTTAGGCCACCCGTCTGTTAAAGGTTAAAAACATCCAAGAAATCTATCCCAAGTGTCAACATAAATAATCTACAAATATATTTTTAAGTATTTTAAATAATTCATAACTGAAGATAAACCAAAAAAGTATCGAGAATTCATTGATATATACCAACAGCAAAGATAAAATAGTTTCCAATACCAAATGTATCAATAGCAAAGGGAAAACAGTTTCGAAGTGTCTAAAAGATCACTGAGAGCGTACTCTCAAAACGTATATGCAAAGGCAACGACATCGCAAATACATAAATTTTTTGGAACATGACATTACTTAAAAATTTTCGTTTGAAATTTTAGTTCTGATATAGGAAAATATACATTAAATAATTAAACGTGGGTTTCATGTACATGTTTGTAAAGCAACAAATATATAAATATTTTGGTAATAATATTGGTAAGTTAGGAAAATTTTCTGTACTGAACATATGTGGCTACGAAATTCTTCGGAAATGCAGAAAGTTCATAAGCATTTCGATAGTTCATTAGAAATCAAGTGTTATAGATGAACAACGATTTAAAAATTAACCAAGAGTGCAACAAAGTACATATATAAACTATTCTGCTAATCAGTTATGAACATTTGAGTAGGATATATCCAGAATCTTTAAAATTAGTCATGAAACGTTCAGTTTAACCTTTAAGTTTACACTAAAGAAATATTTTTAGTAGTAAAATACTGGTTAAAATTGTGCTAACAGAGAGAGAAAAAGTATACTTTTTTTTTTTTTTTTTTTTTTTAAATATTCGCATGATATGTAATATAAAAAGAAATCATGGCCCCGGTTCAGCTATGCAATGCAAGGCGTTAAGTAAGTAAAAGTTTATAAACTGAGTTTTTGTCAAATAAGAAATGCATTAAAAAAGCGAAAATTAGTAATGTATTAGCACTGGACTAGGAAACAAATTTTCAAGGATAATCAAGTGGTATGAAAGTTAATAAAAAAGTGTAACAAAAGTATAACATGTACAAATGTTTCTTCGTTATAAGTTATAAATGTTTTCGTTTCAGTAGAATAAAAACAGAAAGTACGAATTTGGTAATGAGACACTCATTTCAGTCTTTCAGATTTTATTAAAAATTGCAATAAACACATATGTGCGTTAGTAAAATTTGACTTGAAAAACGAGCAGTTAAGGGAAAGCATGACTCTCTTCACATATTCACTTGATATGCAATACAACAAGTTAAATATAACCCTGGTTCATCCGTGCAATATATTAGGGACGTGCGGTTAATTGTTTATTTCGAATATGATAAAGAAGAAATTTTTGAGTCAGAGAAAAACCATGTTTACAAAACAATGGTTCTTATTTTCCTAATAATTTAAATCAAAAAGCGTTGATGTTTATTACGAAGATGAGATATTTTTTAGACATGTTTCTAATGAAAATAGTATATAAACTTCTTTTATGAAATAGTCTTCACGACAAAATCTATTACAGTGCAAGTCAGTGATCGTGGTGACTTAGAGAAAATATTCCAAGTCTATATGAGCTGGGTTAAAAATCTCTATTACCTACATACGAATACGTCAATGTCAGAAAAAATTAATCTATTCCCTATAGAATACTAAGATAAAAATTCCATTTTTTTTTCTTAATTTCTGGTTCAGTGTAGTAGTGTTGCTGAAGTTAAATCTTCCAAATGTGTAACACAATTATTAAATCAAATAATAAAACTATTTAGTAAAAAGTCTTTACGAAGCGTTCTAGGAAAATATTTGAAAATTCAATGATTTACAGTGGCTGTAATGTAAAAGTGGTAATATCTTCAAAGTGTTCAAAAGGTTATCGAAAAGGTCCTTCACAAAAAACTGTTTATGAAAACAGGATAACATCACAGTCATCCGCGACTAACTTTCGTCAAACCTGAAAATTTTATATTCAAAATTTACTTGGGATGCAGGAAAAGAAATATTAAAGGATTCAAAATGAAAATAGTCATGCGAACTTTCCGAAATGAAATGTTCAGTATTTCAGAAAATATTCACTTAACTTCTAACTTGTTTGCAATTTTGTTAAATAATATGTAATGAGCATTCGGATGCGGGAGAAATAACAAACATTTAATTATCTGGCAATAAATCAAATTTCATTAGAAATGTAAAAAAATTATATCTGTATAGAAAATCTTGATGACAATTTCTGAGTGTTTGTTTCTAATAGAAATAGTTAAAGGCTCCTAGATTGGTAATGAGCTACTAAATTCGGTCAATTTTCATCAAAAACGCAGTAAGAAGTTCTCTGTAATGATAAAATATTACTTAAATTTTCTAACTTTGTGACTTCCCTCAGACATTGGCAATACAAGATAACTGTGTTTAATAGGTTATTTCAAAGATATGAAATAAATAACAGTTGGGTAAAAAAATAGACATTTTCAAGAAACAAATATTATCTTATGACCTTTTGGTATTATAATTGTAAACAAAATGCAAAAATTTAATAAATGCGTAGATAAATCTCAGAAAAAACGGTAAATTAACACAAAATGTTTTCTTAAAGTCTATGTAAAAGGACTTTAAGAAAACATTTTGAGTTGTCTTATTTCTGAAATTGTAATATTTCTGAATCTGAAGCTTTAAAACACAAAATCATTCTGATTTATCAACTTGTGCCTAAATATAGAATACAGCCATCAAAATGGAAGATTTTATTATAAGTCAATGTACTACAGAAAAAAAAATTAAAATTCTTCATTATTTTTCGTGTAACTAGTTAAGGTTCTTATTCCTGACTTATCCCATTCAGAATGTTTTCAGAAAAAATATCCATTTCTTGTTCATGCTTTGCATACTCGGATACCAATTTTATTGAAATCTGACATTTTCTAATTCCGTTTCATATTTCACTATTACGGTTTGGCTTGAAAAAAAAATTTTTTTTTCCCTTGGATATGACGTTCCTCTCCTATATGTCTGTGAGTGTTCTCATAAATTGCATTACCAACTAGTGTGAATCAAATTCCTAATTATACAGGAATTATCTTGAATGTTTGCTTTATATGGTACGAAAAAATACAGCCCATGTGCAAAAATAGAGCAAGGTTACCTTAAAAAGTCCTCCCCGAATGCACTTCCCCCCACCCTTGGTCTTTACCTGCTTTTCCGTATTTATCACTAAGTCCATTGTGTTCCCATCTTTTATCTAATTTGTGAAGTATTGATTATTTTGACGAATACGAAATAACATATCACACTTTTTATGAATTAACACTTCACATTTAATATTTTTAATCAGCACTTTATATCCATAGGCAATAATCTTCCTACCGGGTCGCTAGGACCACAAATGTTCGAGAATAGAATTTAGTCACTCAATTATTCATGAAATTCACAGACCAAGTTGAATGAACTATAGATTTTTTTTATTACATCTGGTAACAGATATTACACACACATGAGAGCTTACATAGTCTTTCTTGGATGGACGCTCTTGCCATCCACATACATACACTTACCACCTCGAACTACCAACACACACCATCAATGGCCGCTAGCTCTCCACGTTGTTCTTTTTCTATTCGTGGTTGCCAGATCACTCTCGTTAAACAATATTCTCCTTAAATCTTGGCGTCATTTCACTTCTGCCTTAACACTGTATATAAATATAATATACAGGGCTAGCATAAATGATTCATTCGTTTTGAAAAGGCTATATTTTCAAATATATTTCACGTTCACACATGAAAGATATATGAAAGGAACCACAATTTCACCAAGTTTATACACCCTCTACAAATATTCGGTATGTGCCCCTTTGGTGATGCGACACACGTCCAGACGATAATCGAGCTCATTCCATACATTTCGTAGCATTGTTGTCCAGATCTTCGTCTTGTCAATTGGCCAGATATTCGGTATACCACAAAAAACTATGTGGAAGATTTTGCGTCAACGGTTGCATTTCAAACAGTACCATGTGTAGCGCCTGCAAAAATTAAAGCCCATCAACTAGGATTACGCCCGTCAACTAGATTTTTTCGTTAATATGCAGGAAGCATTGGAAAACGAAGATTTCGCCACCCGAGTTTATATTCAGCGATGAAACAACGTTCCACTTATCCAGAAAACTTGGTGAAATAGTCAAAATAACTTGGTGAGTTTGCAGATGTTTTCATATATTTTTCATGTGTAATACTTTTGAAAACATATCCTTTTAAAAATGAATGAATCATTTATGCTAGCCCTGTAACTTGAACATAGTTTCGTTATTATGGATATCTTTATGTAGGTTTCTTCAATAAATAAGCCCTTTAACATTATCAATGTTACAACTGGAGCTATACAAACTGGAGCTATATTTACTTTTAATGAAGAACAGCAGCATTTTATAATATTCTCTGGTTTCGACTTAAAACCAGTAGGCGGCTGCCTTAGCATTATCCTACGTCTTCCTAAATCACTGCTCGATCGCCATTTTAAGATGTTTTGATAGTGTTATCTAAAATCACATGCAAATAAGGCGATCTGAAAATAAAACACTAAAGTATCTTCCCGTAACATCGTCTCGTAAATAACGCTGAATGCATTGGTGCAGTGACTTAAAGCTTATGTGAATAACTGCATTAAAATCTATCAATTATCCTCAAACGAAAATTTTAATTTTGCACTTTAAAAAAAATCCTAAATTAAATAAGATAGTAAGCAAGAGAAATGAAGGCCAAGTCGTAACTTTAAAAAGAATTTCGCAAGATATGCATACAGATGTTGCATGCATAATATAAGTAAACAAACGTACATGATTTGATTTTGATTAATATGCATACATGATTATATGCAGTAGTTCACATTTTTACCTTTTCAGTACTGCATACTGCAATTTATACTTTTGTGTTTTGTTTGCTGCCTTTTTATTTATATAATTAGCTTGATTGAAATACATGAAAATGTTTTTGAATATTTACTTTTATAGATTTTTAAACCAATTTTTCTTAATATTGCGATGTTTGACATTGGATCCTCCCTACAGTACGGAGAATCTACAATATTTTTAATATAAAGCGAAGTTAGGCTAAAAGCCTTCACTGAAAAATGTTTTCCAACACTCTTTTAAAATAAATATCTCGCAAATATACAATATATTCCGAAAAGTCCTTTAATATAGAAAACGAATGTTGCTGCTATTCAATGCATTATTATTTTAACAATTCTTCTTCAAGTTAAAATTCTTAAGTTAAAAAAATACTTTTATATGAGTTCATAATGGTTCACCTAGATGGCGACACCTAGCTTCATTCTTTGATTGCCGTTATGAAAATTATGAAATATTACACAAATTATTTTTTGTAAATTTTAAAGTTAATTCCTTTGTCAATAGCTTTATAAGTTACCTTCACGTTTTTAAACAGATAAAAATGTAGCACCTTCGTTGTGATTTGAAAAGATGTTGTCTCAGTTCGCATACTTAAGCAATTAAATATAATAAGATCATCGCCGTGGGGTTGTCCAGTCGGCAGAGCATGAGACTCTTAACAGATGTTCTCAGTCTCCGCTGGGCAATACCTATAGCTTTTGTTTTATTTTTCGGTAACAATAGTTAATCTTTTCTATTTCCTATTTATGTTAATTGACTATTGCAATCATTTTTAGATGAAATAGTTACCTTTCTATTTAAAACAACATTAAATTTTTAAATGCTTTTAATTATAGACAAATATTTTTATAAATAAATAAAGTAGATAAAACTATATTTTTAAAAATTTGTCACGTAACTTTCTCCTTTGTTTTCACTTTTGGGTTCGATGCTAGGTTTAATGAGTACCACCGTAGTTGGTGGATGGCCTCGCAGGCGCGTTATCCCGGTCGGACCCTCTGAAGGAAGAGCGACGGGGAGCTCGCGACTGCGGTCGACTTCTAGGGATCTTCCCGTAAATCGAACGAACCCCGGACTTCCCCGAAAGGGGAGATAGTCTTTCACATATTTGGAACGCAGGATCCATATAAATAAAAATGACTGTTTTGTTTGCTGACTTTTTTTTATATAATTAGCTTGATTGAAATACATGAAAATGTTTTTGAATATTTACTTTTATAGATTTTTAAACAAATTTTTCTTAATATTGCAATGGTTGACATTGGATCCTCCCTACAGTACGGAGACTCTACAATATTTTGGTACTGACGTATTATCGCAACCAGGTTGGCGCGATTTGTAAGTTTGAGTAAAAAAAGTATGAATAGAAAGAAAATGTACATTTATTAATTACAGATAATTTTAATACAGTTTTTTATATTATTTTGTTTTAAAATATAAAATAGCAATTAAACCCTTCTGGTTTCGAATTTGAATAAGTTGCAGAATTATTTTTTCAACGGAAATCTTTTGGCTATTGCTTTTAGCACTGATTGAAAACCGTCTTCGCCATTAACAGCTTGAGCTTGGCGCCAAATAAATTCGATAAGGTATGAGTCAAGATGATGACGGGCTGTTCCTCTCTGTTTTTTGTTGAGCCATTTGGCTGAGCCCCACATGCGCTCTACATGTTGTGTGTGAACGCCCGTGTTGAGATCCACAAAGTTATATTTGTGATTAACAGTTCCATGCAGAAATCCAGCATTTTCGAACTCACTTGTATTGTATCCTTTCCAGCAATCCGAATAAATGATGCTTCCTTCCTTGATATTTTCGCAAATTTTTCCCATGAGGGTAACGGCGCTTCTGTTAGGTACAGTAACCAAAAAAGTCTCTTTCTTTTCTCGGCAAATTCCGCCGAAAACCCATTGTTGTGGTAGTACACGCCCAGTATTTTTTTTTTTTACAAAACTACGCATAACACGTAGGGTTGCCGTAAGTAGGGTCGCCAAATTTAGCGATCTATGCGAATTTTGGCCTGGTTGCGTTAATACGTAAGTACCAATATTTTTAATATAACGCGAAGTTAGGCTAAAAGCCTTCACTGAAAAATGTTTTCCCACACTCTTTTAAAATAAATATCTCGCAAATATACAAAATATTCCGAAAAGGCCTTTAATATAGAAAACGAATGTTGCTGCTATTCAATGCATTATTATTTTAAATTCCTCTTCAAGTTAAAATTCTTAAGTTAAAAAAATACTTTTATATGAGTTCATAATTGTTCACCTAGATGGCGACACCTAGCTTCATTCTTTGATTGCCGTTATGAAAATTATGAAATATTACACAAATTATTTTTTGTAAATTTTAAAGTTAATTCCTTTGTCAATAGCTTTATAAGTTACCTTCACGTTTTTAAACAGATAAAAATGTAGCACCTTCGTTGTGATTTGAAAAGATGTTGTCTCAGTTCGCATACTTAAGCAATTAAATATAATAAGATCATCGCCGTGGGGTTGTCCAGTCGGCAGAGCATGAGACTCTTAACAGATGTTCTCAGTCTCCGCTGGGCAATACCTATAGCTTTTGTTTTATTTTTCGGTAACAATAGTTAATCTTTTCTATTTCCTATTTATGTTAATTGACTATTGCAATCATTTTTAGATGAAATAGTTACCTTTCTATTTAAAACAACATTAAATTTTTAAATGCTTTTAATTATAGACAAATATTTTTATAAATAAATAAAGTAGATAAAACTATATTTTTAAAAATTTGTCACGTAACTTTCTCCTTTGTTTTCACTTTTGGGTTCGATGCTAGGTTTAATGAGTACCACCGTAGTTGGTGGATGGCCTCGCAGGCGCGTTATCCCGGTCGGACCCTCTGAAGGAAGAGCGACGGGGAGCTCGCGACTGCGGTCGACTTCTAGGGATCTTCCCGTAAATCGAACGAACCCCGGACTTCCCCGAAAGGGGAGATAGTCTTTCACATATTTGGAACGCAGGATCCATATAAATAAAAATGACTGTTTTGTTTGCTGACTTTTTTTTATATAATTAGCTTGATTGAAATACATGAAAATGTTTTTGAATATTTACTTTTATAGATTTTTAAACAAATTTTTCTTAATATTGCAATGGTTGACATTGGATCCTCCCTACAGTACGGAGACTCTACAATATTTTGGTACTGACGTATTATCGCAACCAGGTTGGCGCGATTTGTAAGTTTGAGTAAAAAAAGTATGAATAGAAAGAAAATGTACATTTATTAATTACAGATAATTTTAATACAGTTTTTTATATTATTTTGTTTTAAAATATAAAATAGCAATTAAACCCTTCTGGTTTCGAATTTGAATAAGTTGCAGAATTATTTTTTCAACGGAAATCTTTTGGCTATTGCTTTTAGCACTGATTGAAAACCGTCTTCGCCATTAACAGCTTGAGCTTGGCGCCAAATAAATTCGATAAGGTATGAGTCAAGATGATGACGGGCTGTTCCTCTGTTTTTTGTTGAGCCATTTGGCTGAGCCCCACATGCGCTCTACATGTTGTGTGTGAACGCCCGTGTTGAGATCCACAAAGTTATATTTGTGATTAACAGTTCCATGCAGAAATCCAGCATTTTCGAACTCACTTGTATTGTATCCTTTCCAGCAATCCGAATAAATGATGCTTCCTTCCTTGATATTTTCGCAAATTTTTCCCATGAGGGTAACGGCGCTTCTGTTAGGTACAGTAACCAAAAAAGTCTCTTTCTTTTCTCGGCAAATTCCGCCGAAAACCCATTGTTGTGGTAGTACACGCCCAGTATTTTTTTTTTTTTACAAAACTACGCATAACACGTAGGGTTGCCGTAAGTAGGGTCGCCAAATTTAGCGATCTATGCGAATTTTGGCCTGGTTGCGTTAATACGTAAGTACCAATATTTTTAATATAACGCGAAGTTAGGCTAAAAGCCTTCACTGAAAAATGTTTTCCCACACTCTTTTAAAATAAATATCTCGCAAATATACAAAATATTCCGAAAAGGCCTTTAATATAGAAAACGAATGTTGCTGCTATTCAATGCATTATTATTTTAAATTCCTCTTCAAGTTAAAATTCTTAAGTTAAAAAAATACTTTTATATGAGTTCATAATTGTTCACCTAGATGGCGACACCTAGCTTCATTCTTTGATTGCCGTTATGAAAATTATGAAATATTACACAAATTATTTTTTGTAAATTTTAAAGTTAATTCCTTTGTCAATAGCTTTATAAGTTACCTTCACGTTTTTAAACAGATAAAAATGTAGCACCTTCGTTGTGATTTGAAAAGATGTTGTCTCAGTTCGCATACTTAAGCAATTAAATATAATAAGATCATCGCCGTGGGGTTGTCCAGTCGGCAGAGCATGAGACTCTTAACAGATGTTCTCAGTCTCCGCTGGGCAATACCTATAGCTTTTGTTTTATTTTTCGGTAACAATAGTTAATCTTTTCTATTTCCTATTTATGTTAATTGACTATTGCAATCATTTTTAGATGAAATAGTTACCTTTCTATTTAAAACAACATTAAATTTTTAAATGCTTTTAATTATAGACAAATATTTTTATAAATAAATAAAGTAGATAAAACTATATTTTTAAAAATTTGTCACGTAACTTTCTCCTTTGTTTTCACTTTTGGGTTCGATGCTAGGTTTAATGAGTACCACCGTAGTTGGTGGATCGCCTCGCAGGTGCGTTATCTCGGTGGGACCCTCTGAAGGAAGAGCAACGGCGAGCTAGCGACTTCGTCGACTTCTAGGGATCTTCCCGTAAATCGAACGAACCCCGGACTTCCCCGAAAGAGGAGATAATCTTTCACATATTTGGAACGCAAACAGAATCCCTTCGGGATCCATATAAATAAAAATGAATGTTTTGTTTTCTGCCTTTTTTATATAATTAGCTTGATTGAAATACATGAAAATGTTTTTTGAAAAATAACTTTTATAGATTTTTAAACAAATTTTTCTTAATACTGCAATGTTTGACATTGGATCCTCCCTACAGTATGGATTCCCATTTTTAATATAACGCGAAGTTAGTCTAAAAGCCTTCCCCGAAAAATGTTTCCAAACACTCTTTTCATATAAATATCTCGCAAATATACAATATATTCCGTAAAGTCCTTTGATATAGAAAACGAATGTGGCTGCTATTCAATGCATTATTATTTTAACAATTCCTCTTCAAGTTAAAAAAATACTTTTATATGAGTTCATAATTGTTCACCTAGATGGCGACACCTAGCTTCATTCTTTGCCGTTATGAAAATTATGAAATATTAAATATTACAAAAAATACTTTTTTGTAAATTTTAAAGTAAATTCTTTTGTCAATAGTTTTATAGGTTACCTTCACGTTTTTAAACAGCTAAAAATGTAGCACCTTTGTTCTGATTTTAAAAGATGCCGTCTCAGTTCGCATACTTAAGCAATTAAATATAATAAGGTCATCGCCGTGGGGTTGTCCAGTCGGCAGAGCATGAGACTCTTAACAGATGTTCTCAGTCTCCGCTGGGCAATACCTATAGCTTTTGTTTCATTTTTCGGTAACGATAGTTAATCTTTTCTATTTCCTATTTATGTTAATTGACTATTGCAATCATTTTTAGATGAAATAGTTACCTTTCTATTTAAAACTACATTAAATTTTTAAATGCTTTTAAGTATAAATAAATATTTTTATAAATAAATAAAGTAGATAAAACTATATTTTGAAAATTTGTCACGTAACCTTCTCCTTTGTTTTCACTTTTGGGTTCGATGCTAGGTTAAATGAGTACCGCCGTAGTTTGTGGATCGCAGGGATAAATAGTCCCTTCTAAGTCCTGGGTGGATCGCCTCGCAGGTGCGTTATCCCGGTGGGACCCTCCGAAGGAAGTGCGACGGCGAGCTCGCGACTTCGTCGACTTCTAGGGATCTTCCCGTATTTCGAAGGAACCCCGGACTTCTCCGAAAGGGGAGATAATCTTTGACATATTTTCAACGCAGAATCCCTCGGGGATCCATGTAAATAAAAATGACTGTTTTGTTTGCTGCCTTTTTTATATAATTAGCTTGATTGAAATAGATGAAAATGTTTTTGAAAAATAACTTTTATAGATTTTTAAACCAATTTTTCTTAATACTGCAATGTTAGACATTGGATCCTCCCTACAGTATGGAGTCCCTACAATATTTTTAATATAACACGAAGTTAGGCTAAAAGCCCTTTCTGCAAAATTTTTTCCAGCACTCCTTTCAAATAAATATCTCGCAAATATACAATATATTCCGAAAAGTCCTTTGCTATATAGTAAACTAATGTTGCTGCTATTCAATGCACCATTATTTTACAAATTTCTCTTCAAGTTAAAAAACCACTTTTATGTGAGTTCATATTTGTTCACATAGCATTTAGTAGATGGCGACACTTAACTTCATTCGTTGCCGTTATAAAAATTATGAAATATTAAATATTACAAAAAATATATTTTATAAATTATAAAGTAAATTCTTTTGTCGATAACTTTATTTCTGGTTATCTTCATGTTTTTAAACAGCTAAAAATGTAGCACCTTTCTTGTAATTTGAAAAGATGTCGTCTCAGTTCATATACTTAAGCAATTAAATACAATAACGTCAATTCCGTGGGGTTGTCCTGTCGGCAGAGCATGACTCTCAATAGATGTTCTCAGCCTATAGCTCCGCTGAGCAATACCTATAGCTTTTGTTTTATTTTTCGGTAACAATAGTTAATCTTTTCTATTTCCTATTTATGTTAATTGACTATTGCAATAATTTTTAGATGAAATAGTTACCTTTATATTAAAACTACATTAAATTTTTTAAATGTTTTTAATTATAAATAAATATTTTTATATAAATTAGATAAAACTATATTTCTTTAATTTTTTCTATAAGCTTCTACTTTTTTTTTTTTTTTTTTTTTTTTTTTTGTGTGTGTGTGTGTGTGTAAAAATTAAATTATTTCTGTTTATTACAGAATTTAATTAAAAATTAAGATTTGTGTTTTGTTATCCTTAAATGAATGCGCGTTACAGTAATGTTTATTTGCTTCATAAACTTGTTATTTAATAAATTATTTTTCAATAAACACTTTTCTGTTGCAAAATTTGAATTATGAATCAAAAACGACATCCTTTTTTTCAGTCCAAAGGGGAAATTTAATTTGCCCAGAAGCCAGATGGACTATTAATTTCGTTTTGGCATTTTGCATTGATTCACTACAAGCATTGTTTCACTATTCAAATTGTTGCCACAAAATATTATCGCCTTGTATTATATTTAAAGAAATTAAATAATGAAGAATCTGCATAAATGTATGTATGTTTCTTGCTTTGTGATAAAACAACGGTACCTAGAGCCATCAAATTTTGAATAACGTAATTCTGCTGCGAATATGGGCATCTGGAAACCCAAATTTGAAATTTGTTTTATCATGAATTTCATATTTTGTAAAACTTTAACGAATTTTCGATTTATCTCCAGCGCGCGAGACTATCTATCGGAAATTCTAAAAATATGCTCATTTTAAAATTATTTTGCGATATTGCTCTTGAACTGAATTTTATGATTTAAATGCGAAGAAAATGATATTTAATAAACATAGGTAACACACAAAATATTTTTTAAATGCCCCTTTGGACGTAATTTAAAATCTGAAACATTTCAGGTTTTTTTTTTTTTAAATATAAATTTAAAAACAAAAATATTGAAGTATCTTATCTGTACAAACATAAAATATAAACTTATAAAGATAATAGGAAAACTGTAAATACAAACGAATAATTATTTCATTTTATTGCCATTATCCCACTGTACGTTTCTGAAATTTTTTCGCATAACACTTAACTCCCTTCTCATTTATTTCTTTGATGATTCTAATTATCTTATTCTTTATTAATTTGAAGCGTTTATATACTTATATACAGTTTTAATAATTACTTAAAAATACGCCCCTAAAAGGCTTTAATTAATTAATTTAAAATTTATTTATCTAAATATATTTTTAATTAGTGTGAAGGGGTCGTTTTAGATAGAGTCATGGTAGCCGAATTACGCTTATACTAGAACTTTTATGGAACAAAAATGCTTAATCATGACGAAGATTAGGTGCGAAATTGGGAGAAAGTGCAGAATCGCGTTTTTAAGAATTGCACATACACGTTATCCATGTACACGTCGACCTATTTTCACTTAACATCCCAAAATCGCACAAAAATGGCATTGCGCACACTCTTGACTTTATCTATGTACACATCGACCTATTTTCTTTTAAAAAGTCAAAGAAAATTGACAAAAATCCAATTCTTCTTACTCTTGTAAAAAGCGCCAAACAAATAAGTGGACGTTTCTGCACTTTAGCCCTCTGTTCGCTTCTTTACGTTCTAATAAAAAACATTTAACTTTAAGATGTAAAAGCTCTGTAAAATAATTGATATAATTATATATCATTGTACATTAGTTGTAATTTGTACATTTATTTTTAAAAATTGTACATTTGCGTACATTCTGGAACAAGTATATAAAAGCTTACATTTGTTTTTTGGAAACACTTCCGAGGGGAAACCGGTAAGTAAACATCGCCAACTTTGGCGATAATAGTTCAAACTTGGTAACCCAGAGGATTCAGCCTCTTCGCTTGTTCGAAGGTTGCAACCATTCCTCCTGAGTTCATTTTGTTGAATTATCACTGTCGTTGTTCGCATTCGCAGATTTATATTATTCTTCTCTTATTTATTATTATTTTTTCTGATTTTTCACGTTATTCTTTCTGAATTTTTTAACAACGAATAGATAGAAATATTTTCGTATAATTAAAGAAGTTTTCGTAGATAGATGCCCGTTCGTCAGTTCGGGATGAAAGGAAGAAAATATGGCGGGAGCGGTGATTGCTAATTTGTAACATGGCTGTTCACGTTGTGTTCTTAATTATTAACAGCTGTAAGCACGCAGAACCATGAGGTTTCCAACCCCTAAAATAATTTGTTTTCGTAGGCTACAAACATGCGCATGTGCATTTTAAATAATTCAGTAATGCTTTTATTTTTATTATTGGTTATTGTCATCTAAAATTATGAGAATAAATAAATTTTTATGGCGTAAAATTTTAACAAGAATATTAATGCTTTTCTAACAATAACCTTTCAGAGGATGGCAGGTGTGGCATAAATAGATGATTAAATTGAAATAAAAAATATTATTGATTATCTAAGATGACAGAATAGTTTGATGCATCCCCATGATCATCAAAATTAGCAAACCACTGCAGGTGTAAGGTGTTGGTGTATTTAATTATGGCAAAGCACACGAGGGCTATGTGCCTAGGGGGAGGGACGCCTTTCGTGGAGGACTTTCTAAGGGAAAATGGCTCGTATACACGTTACACATGGGGAAAACCACGAAAACGCCCATGCAGCCAGCCCGTTCGCGGGATTCGAACCTCGGACCGAACTACCAGTGTTCAGCGACTTTACCGCTCGGCCGCTGGTGGGCCGAGGTGTAAGGAATATATTCTTTTCTGTGCTAACTGGAATATAAGACAAATTTTTTTTCGTATATCACGTTTAACCGGTTAATTTCAGTATATGAATACTAATTTATAATTTTTAAATGACTTTTTATTCCCGTTATAAATGCTTAATATATTCTTTTCTGTGCTAACTCGAATTTAATACAAATTTATTTTCGTATACCACGTTTGCTTAATATATTCTTGCGTGCGTACGGGTTCGTTATGAAATGAATGCACAAGTCCGATGAAAAATGAACAAAAATTTATTATTATCACAACAAAAATGCTTAAATTTTCTCAAATTATCAGGCAGTATTACAATATCTCACAGTAGTTATCTTTTAACTACTCAAATGTCCAATAGAACGTAATTCAAAACAGCTAAAGAACGCTAATCCGCGAATTCGCTACAATCAACAACAGTAGTTTTCTAAACAACAACAAACTAAACAACTGCTACAAACTGAGATGTTTTCCTCCTTTTATAAGATTTTAAAATCACGCGCTAGAATTTTCCAGCACTTTCTCGAAATCAAAAAGAGATATTTATTTATTTAACGCACGCGCTCTTGTATTTTTAATTTTTTTTCCGGCATAGCTTTCTTTTAATATTCGGCACGCGCTGCACTGCGCGAGAAATAAAACCATTTAATTTATAATTGAACTAACATTAGCTTTTTAAATACCAAATTCGTAACAATATTGTTTCGTCTGCTAACTTGAATTTTCATGCACTAAAAATGACGTTTACGGCTCAGCACGAGCTTGGCGAGTAAAAATGTAACGGCGCCAACGGGTTCTCTGAGGATGAAAACTCTTTTTTTTTTTTTTATTTTTTTTTTTTATTTTTATTTATTTATTTATTTATTTTTTCTTTAAATTATTTGGAGATTTTAAATCTATACATAATAGCACTGCTCATTTCAACTTCAGATATTTGGAATTACAGTCAACCAAACAGTGTGTTATTCTTTTTGCTAGTTCAGTATTCATTAATCTATTTCCTCTTCGGTATAACAAAATTAGTCTTGAAATCTTAAAAATTACAAAATTTAAAAGTCATGTAAGTCTGTGTAAGCTATTTAAAGTTAAAAATATAAAGTTAACATTGTAGCTTTCGAAGCAAGGTTTTTGCTGTATCAGATAGAATAGAATTATATAAGTTTTAATTTTGATCAAAATTCAAGTCTAGATCGACGTTTGTTTCGTAAAATGCTCGGACGTTATTTTTTACAGAAACACACATTTCCTGAAACGAGTATCATTCTTAGGTAACGGGCCAGATCAAACAGCATAGCACCAAGGTACAGTGATGAAAGCACAACCCCTACCAAATAAGTATTATTTTTTTTTTTTTCCGAATGTTTGAAACTAAATAACTTAATTGTATATAGATTATTCTTTACTATGTTAAACAAGAAGATAAATAAATAATACGGTAAATGTAATAACATTAAATTATATTTATAATTTAATGTGTGTGTGAGAGAGAGTGTATTTAAATAATTATATAAGCAATGAAATAGGTAAGAAGAAAGTACGTATGTACTTGAAGTAAAGCATATAATATTTAAGTAATTATTAATATTTAAATAATAATAATAGTGTAGTAATTAGGTGGAGATAATGGCACTTCAAATATATTTAGTTTTTTTGCTATTAACAGAATCATTGACATCAAATTTCAAAGTTTTGATTACTTCATTACTAGTAGTGTGTTGGCTTTTGGGAAGGTTTTGAACCAGGTGATAGTAAAAGGTACAAAGCTGCACAATATTTAATTCTTCATGAATCCTATTATTTCTTATGCAGCGTTAACAATCTATCGCAGAACTCAGTTCTGGGCAGTTTTCAATTAATTCTATACAATTATGCCCAGATAGACAAGATATACCAGGGGACGTAGAATGGATTTATAAATGAGAAACTGGTTATGAATAGATAAAAAACTACATTCTTAAGTTCCGTTTTTCTCACTTAAATACCTGCTAAAGAAAGCTAAATAAGCATCACATGCAAAAATACATATGGCATGAAAAACAGAAAACACTAACTTTGGATTATATAAAAGAGAAATTCCATAATATACATTAAATATTGCATTGGACACATGAGAATAACTTTTCACTGTATTCCAAGTCTAACTAATTAGTATATAAATTCAGAGTTTTTCAAACTTTTTACCATTCCGGAACCCTTGTAATATTCTTATCTCTGCGACCTGATAGTTAAATATTTATTACGTAAGATTAGCATATGATTAAATTACATATTCTTTGTTCTCAACAAACACTATGCTTCTACGCACCCTTGGGTTTAATCCTAGTATCCGGTGCACACGGGATTTGGCTACTTTTGGCGACTTTATGATGAGCAGTAAAAATGGGACATGTACGATGAGTAGTAAACAGGTCATTCAAAGAATATATGGTTGATCTTTACATTATGGTAACTTGGCGTTTTTTTGGCGAAAATTTGGCGACCAACTCTCCTACAGCAACCCTCTATTTTTTTTTCCCGCCGCCATTTTGTCTTCACGAAGTAAAGACATGTTTCTTTTCTTTTTATCTACTGAACACTTCTTCCAACAATCTACTAGCCGAATAACACTTATGCTAGAAATTTTATCTAACAAAACTGCTTAATCGTGACAAATATTCACTGCAAAATTGGGAAAACGTGCACAATACCATACTCCTTACGCGTTTTTCAAAATAACACATACACATAAACCATGTACACGCCGACTTATTTTTACTTAAAAAAAATCCCAGAATTGCACAAAAATGACATTGCGCACACTCTTCACTATATCCATGTACACTGCTTTTTTCTCATAAATTAGAAAAATTTCACGAAAATACATGACAATTTTCTCAATCTTTAAACCCGGTAAAAAGAACATATATGAAATTACCTGATCGCGAAAAAGTACAAATATGAACATTTTACAAATATGAACATTTCCACATATAAAATAAATAAAATATCCAAAAACTTTTACCTCTAAATCATCTATTACATTATACACGTCACCAACGAATTCATACCGCAAGCATTACAAATACTTAGTATCAAATATTTAAATTATTTCCATGCACGTTTACTTCAACTTAAACGTATACCAAATTCCTACAAACATAAAATTCACAAAATAACTATCATTTAATTAAAATATCACTAAACCATGTACACGCCGACTTATTTTTCTTAAAAAACATCCCAGAATTGCACAAAAATGGCATTGCGCACACTCTTCACTATATCCATGTACACTGCTTTTTTCTCATAAATTAGAAAAATTTCACGAAAATACATGACAATTTTCTCAATCTTTAAACCCGGTAAAAAGAACATATATGAAATTACCTGATCGCGAAAAAGTAATGACCATTAATGAATAGTAATGAATAGTAATAACCATTAATGAATAGTAATAACCAATAATGAAAAGTAATAACCATTTCCACATATAAAATAAATAAAATATCCACAAAATTTTACCTCTAAATCATCTATTACATTATACACGTCACCAACGAATTCATACCGCAACCATTACAAATACTTAGTGTCAGATATTTAAATTATTTCCATGCACGTTTACTTCAACTAAAACGTATACCAAATTCCTACAAACATAAAATTCACAAAATAACTATCATTTAATTAAAATATAATTAAATTCAAAAACACTACTTAAAATATAAATGAGCACATACATTAAATTAATACATACATAAATACCCATTTCGAATTGACTTTAGTTACGGCCATGGGATCCAAAAATTCACGACACTGTTTCACACAACACAGAATAAAGCCAAATACAAAATTTCCAGATTTTTTCCGGATTTCCCCCCTTTTCCGATTAAAGAACCGTAATTCGTCCATTAATATCACATGACATATCCCATGATCTCTCACTTCCCTCACACAAAATAATGCGTAATCGGAACTGAGTACTGCTCACATTATTACCAAAGTCCCAGGTAGTAACCTTTATCGCCTGCAAAATGTCGCCAAACTACCAGTTACCATATTGTAAAGATCAACGGAATATATATAGTTATATATAATGTATGTACATACATAGTATATAGTGTATAGTATATAGACGTTCTTTGGATCATTTTTGGTGTTGGCGATAATTTTCAAAATCACGCCAAGGCTGCACCGTATACTAGGAAAAATACCCTTGTTAAGAAATGTAGTAATCTAATAGTCACACATAAACATTAATGGATTTTTCGTGTACACTCTATTCTACAATAATATCCAAATAAGAATAATATATACCATATTTTATATAATTCCATAAGCTGTTTTATTAATGTGATTCATTTATCCTTTTAAATAAAGATATATAAAATTCAGTACTAACCGGCATGTATAATACAGACATCTTTAGCGCCGTTAGCGAGAATAAGCAGTTTCGTTATTATACAGCGGATCTCAAACTTTTTTTTTCACTTTTAAAAATCATCTAAAAGCCGAAGTCTTGATAGTTGATTTATTAAACAAAAATATTCTCAGAATATCCAAACTAAACTAGTGTTGATTAACATAAAAATGCAAGCTATTATATTTCTCATATAGGTTTTACGATGCACAATTTAAGAAAACACAGAGTATAACACTCTCAATTACTACATAGAATATAGCATTTAAAACTTGGATTGGAGGTTTCCACAGCCAGCCCTATAACAGTCAGCTGTGGGAGGTTTCAAAGTGACGTAGTCGAATGATTGAAAGTTCATTGGCTACTTATAGTTTGTTCTCTATTACGTAATACGGAACCAAACTGAGAATCTGAAGTTTCGTATGTTGCAATGTGTGTCAGAACTTAGAAGAGATTCCATTACTGTTTCTGTAGTTCTAACGATTAATTTCCCTTCTCATATGAAATTTTGGTATAAATTAATACAGTTCATTAAGCTTTCATTTATGCTAATTTCTTTTGAAATCCAAAAAATTGTTAAAGCATAATAAATTTTATATTTTTCTTTTCATGGGAGGAGAGTGTACAGAATTTACAAGCGTAAAATAAAAAAACCGATTGAACTAGCTACATTAAAATGTTTTCTTTTTTGAAAAATATTTTTTTAATTAAAAAATTTTGCTCTCAAGCAAACAACAAATCGGTCCGCAAACTTTGAAATAATAACATTAATAAAGAAGATAATCTTATATTTCCCCCTCACGCACACTCGTTTTAATTATGTTCGAAACCTTGATTATGCATAATCTTAATAAAAAATTGTTTGGGATTACTAGTCAAATTTCTTTAAAATTAAATAATATTTCAATAATAAACTAGCATGGCAGTTTTTATATAAACTGCTATGTTAGTTTATTTAGTATCTATACTAGCATCAGTTTTTAATATAAAGGGTACTCTTCTGTTACCGGGACCGGATTCAGAAATGTATGTATGTGCGTATGTATGTGTGTGTGGTAGTGTATGTTTGTATGTGCGTATTGTGTTCTCGCCCTAATCTTGGAACTGTGAAGCTTTTTACCATGAATCCTTTGGGTTGTGCTGGAGTATCGCCAAACTGTTTTGCTTTTTAATAAAAAGGCAGAATGTGCTATTTTTGTCTTAAATTCAGGAAACTCAATATACCTTTTTTGTTTAACACTAAAACGTAGCTTGAATTTTAAAAATTACTCAAGTTCAAAGTTAGACTGCATGATCTTCCATCCATTTATTGTTTGTATCTCTTTTCCGTACTTGATGGTAAATTATAAAATGTCTTTAGTTTATGTGACACAACTTAGTCAACTTTTTAAAGTTTTAAATTATTCTTTCTCCTAGCTTACTAAAATGTATTTTAAAACAGAACTGAACTTTGAAATCTAGAAGTGCCAAAACAGTACGGAGGGCCGACAGAAAAGATTTAAACAATAGGTAAATAAAATAATAAATAATTAATAGTTAAAATGAAAAAGTAAATATGTAAATGAAAAATAATAATGCATTAAATTAATCATAAATAGATAAATAATAAATTAAAATATAGAAGCTTTCCTCATCATCATCCTAATTAAAATATAAAAGCTGGTCTTAATCAGCTAGGGTGCACACCAGCGGCAGAGCGATAAAGTCGCTGAACACTGGTAGTTCGGTCCGAGGTTCGAGTTCCTCCAACGGGCTGGCTGCATGGGCGTTTTCGTGGTTTTCCCATGTGTAACGTGTATACGAGACAGTTTCCTATAGAAAGTCCTCCACGAAGGCATCCCTCCCTGAGGCAGATAGCCCTAGTATGCTTTGCCGTAATCTCAATAAACCAAACCAAACCAAACCTAATCAGCTAGAATAACAGTTTCACTAAAAAAGTTAAGAGTACCGGAGTCGTTTACTGCTAAATTTATGCCCCATTTTAAAACCTAACTTTTCTAAAATATCTAAATAATGAAAGTTTTCCTAGATACATTTTAATATCTATTATTATGTCGATTAGATCGCGAAATACCTTTCCGACTTCGAACAAAACCAGCGGTTCAGACTTCAAATTTTATATTGTAATCTTCAATCCTTGTTTGAAAAGAGAATTTTATGTTGATTATAGTGCAATTCAACATTCTTGGCAGTATAGCAACACAACTGAGTATCATCGACTAAATATTAAATTAAGCAATTTAAAAAGGAGAGAAAATCAAAATGAGTTAGAAATCAGCATTATAAACCATATATTTTTGTATTGCCAACTGTGTTTTTTGGATTAATTTAATACAGATAATGTTTTTATTAATTATATTTACTAGTGACTTCGGTTGCTCGTCAATCCTTGAAGACTCCGATTCAAATTTAATGCGGGGTAGTTTTTTTAGTTTTTTAACGTGAAGCCTGTAAAATGAAATTATGCTTCTGGATATCAGAAACGAAAGAAGGAAAGAAAAAATTAACACCTTAACAAGCAAGTCTTTATTATCTTTCCTACAGAAATTTGAGCATAAGGATGCTTTCGGTGAGAAAAATTATATATATATATATATATATATAAAAAAAAAAAAAAAAAAGTTTCATGTGTTTTAGAAGAAAATCAACAGCTGCAATGTTTTAGAAGAAAATATACAACAGGACCCTCAAAATCCATGTTGTCTGTACAACAACAATAACAAACGATGGATTCAACTCTTTAAATCTTGGTTTGAATGAATCATGTTCATGTAAGAGTTTAACTCTCAGCCCAGACCAAACTATAACCCAAAAGCCTGAGCCTATAAAACCAAACACATGATTCTTCATGCTCACATACATGGACCTTATAAGAAATAGACTAACCCAAATGGGTTTTCTCCCTCGTCTGAGGCGTTCCCGGCTGTCACCTTGATCACATCCGAAGGAGTAGGGACGACTTGCAGAAATTTATCAGTGGTTGCCTATTGCTGCGTGTACAATTGTCAAGAAAAAGCTGGTTGTAGCGCCTCATTTCACAAATTAGAATTCCTCCATATTTTTATTTTTGAAATTGAGACTGATTTTTAAAAATTTAGCGTATTTATCAAGCATAATTAACGTTCCAAATAATTATAAAGCTATTGCATGCTTTCAGGGCTGGATATTTTTTTAGCTTTTCCTATGCTGTAAGGAAATTTGTAACTACTTCTTTTAGAAAATAATATTTTTAATCTGAACTAATAGAAAATTTCAAACAAAGCAATTTTCTCTTGCAATTTTTATGCTTTTATTGGTGTAAATAAGTAAAAAATACTAAAATATTTAAAAACGAATTTTTGAAAGTTTTGTTTAAAATTCTAAATTGTGCTGCTTTTTCAAAATTATAGATGAATATTATAGCAGAGTTTCTAAAGGAATTTTATTTCAATTATATTTCATAATCCATCATAGTGATAAATACTTTTCACTCCTTAATAATTTTTATACATTTAATTCTAATATTAAAATTGTATTTAACAGTAATAATTAATTTTGCTTGTATTTTACAGTGATTATTTTTTTTAATTTATTTTTAGTTCTGAATAAGACTTTTTTTATTTATTGTTAATTTAATTTATTAGCCCAAAGGTGCGGCAGCCTAGAAAGGCTGTTAGTTTCGAAGCGGCATTTTGCGCTGTTTTACTATAAATGCCCGTGTCTCCTTGCAAATTGCTGTTACCAAATATTATCGTCCTGTATTATATTTAAAGAAATTAAATAATGAAGAATCTGCATGAATACATGTATGTTTCTCGCACTGTGACAAAAACGACAGTATCTAGAGCCATCAAATTTTTAATAATGTAATCCTCCACTCGAACATCGGCATCTGGACGGCCGAATTTCGAATTTGTTTTAATCTATTTCATATTTTGTAAAACTTTAACGAATTTTTGATTAACAAACTCAATGAGTTCAGAGAAAGCACTGTACAGAAAATAACTGTTTTATCTCCAGTGCGAAAATTCTAAAGATATGCTGTTTTCAAATGTATGTGGTTTACGGGCGAAGAACATGATATTCAGTAAATATAGGTAACGTACAAAACGTTAAAAAAAGGTTCCTTTGGGGCGTAATATAAAATCTGAGTGCTGCTAGATTTTATTTTACCTTCCCCCCTCCCTCTTCATTACACTCAGAAAATTTTTATGCTCCGAATTCTATAAATTACTAAAATAAATATTCCACTTTAATGTTAATAAGTTAATGATGATATAATCAAATAAATGATTGTTTTGTAATGTTATTATAGTTTTGAAAACCACTGCCTGAAATGGTCATTAAATAAAAAAAAATAATAAAAAAAAAAAACAGTTATCAGATCTTGCTTAATTTTACCTTACTTATTTCAAAGCATCACGTACTATCAATCTCATTTAATTTTACTTTATTTTTATCCAAAATTAAGTTCATAAATTTCGTGCTTAGAGTTTTTACCGTTTTACCAAAGTAAAGATGTTTGTACAAGAATTACGCGTGGAAAAAAATGCGTGAAATGCAGTAAAAAGTGCTTTAATGAGATATATTAAATCCTATTTGGAAAAAACTGTGGCTTTCATAATCTCATCACTATACAATGTATCACATTTAATAATTAAAAAGAGTTATGTGATACAAACGTCATAGGTTTGTTTCGGTATTAAAGTAAACCAGATCGTCCCTACTCTTTCTTGCCGACATGTCGGTGACGCGCGCCCCGCCCACTGGGTTAGTCTGTCTCTTATAAGGTCCATGCTCACATACCACTGATACAATTTTATGGCCACATCCAATATAATATATTTCTTTAATATGAATAAGCCAAAATGTAAATATAGCTGAGAAGTCTGTGGAAAATGGTTCTAATTCTAAGGAAATGTATTTAAGGGTAGGATTTAATTGAACTGCGCGAAATTTAATTGAAGGCCCCCCTTCCCCTTTTTGTCTAATCCACGAACTGCGCGACGTTTTCCGGTCCTCTCTCTCTAAGGACTTGAATTCATCGCCATTAATGGGACATTTTCTTTAGACAAAAAGCCTCTATTTTCGTTTATTAGATTTTGTAAAAATAGTGCATACAAAACAAATATTAATTTAAAATCTGGACTGTTCTAAAGTAAAAATAATTTTTTTTTCCTCTCACTTTAAAGTTTTATGATGCTTAAAAGAATAATGAGCCAGATATTTTTTATTCTCTATAAGCATTAAAAACTTTCCAAGTTGTAGATTTTAGCTGCTAATATAGTTTTGAATAATTAAATTGATTGATTAATGACATACATAAATCTGATACATAATCAACCTATCAAATATCGGATCTGTAGCGCACCTTAAATAAGTTTTCTTGTCTAGATAAATATTAACAAATCTTCTTGGATAGCAGAATGGTTTTAACTTGATATTCAGTTTACCAATTTAGGTAAACAGTTCTAATTTAATTTAAAAAATTCTCTTTATTAAATGTAAAAATTGGATTCCTTAAAAAGTTCTAAATTCACACTAATATTATTGCAATATATGCCTTATTAAGCTTTCCATTTCGAATCATTGAAGTTATTTTAAAATTATTTAACTTTCTTACAAATTCCATATTTTAATATTAAAAATGTTTAAATATTTATTCTGTTTTCCAGTTACTCTACCTGATGTACTTTGGCATACATTTAATTTCTAACACATATTTAATTAATAAATTGATATCTATGTGCATCTGCAGAATTTTCATAATTAACAGAAAAAATTCGAACTCCCTTATATTCGTATCTTGGGATTTTCAGTTCCCTTTTAATCCCTTCCTTTTTCATATATTGTTGCTTTGTATTCAAGTTTTCATGCAGGTACAATTTATATATTTTGTATTGTATTTATGCCAATTTATATTTAAATGATAATAATTATAAATTCTTGCATCATAACTCTAGTTAACAGAAGATGTGTCTAACACCTTGGTAAAGATTAATCTTCAGCATGCAGCTTAGTTTGCAGTCTAGCTTCAGGCTGAATTATTTGTAAAATTAATTATTTGAAATTATTTGCAAACAAAGATGGTCGCTAAATCACGCTAATAATATTTTTAACTCTTGTAAGTTATAATACAACGAGTTCATGTGATTTATAATATAATTCATTTATAATTTTTTCATCAATATTGAAATTAATAGCTGATACTGATAATGTTATACATTTAGATTACAATGATTTAGATTACCATTGCCTTATTCATTGATGCTTTTATGCTACATTCCTAATATTTCTTAATGGATAAGTTTAACTCATTCACCAAACATGTAAATCTATAATTCAGCACACTTTTGTTATTACATGTGCTGTATCTTCTATTTTCTTTAATATATTGTCCAACCTAATTAACAAAATTAAGTTCATAAATTTCGTGCTTAGAGTTTTTACCGTTTTACCAAAGTAAAGATGTTTGTACAAGAATTACGCGTGGAAAAAAATGCGTGAAATGCAGTAAAAAGTGCTTTAATGAGATATATTAAATCCTATTTGGAAAAAACTGTGGCTTTCATAATCTCATCACTATACAATGTATCACATTTAATAATTAAAAAGAGTTATGTGATACAAACGTCATAGGTTTGTTTCGGTATTAAAGTAAACCAGATCGTCCCTACTCTTTCTTGCCGACATGTCGGTGACGCGCGCCCCGCCCACTGGGTTAGTTAATTTCAAAAGGTCTTGGGATCAAGCGGAAAAGTCACTAAACATTGGTAGTTCAACTCGAGTTTCTAATCCCAGAGATTCCCCAGCTCTTTCTTTGTACTTATTTACTGTGAAAAAAATGTACTGTAAAAATTTCAGTTCATGAATTAAAAATACTTTTTTAATTTATTCTTTAAAAATACTGCAAACATTTTCACCTTTACCTTAGGATATCTCTTTACAAATCTCTAATAGTAAAAAATAAGTAAAGAAATTAACTCGGTTTCTGTGATTGATACCTCGGGGCAAATTATATGTAACTTTTTCCAAAAGCATAAAGATTATATGGATATCAATAAATTAAGGATTATTTCTCCATCTAATTTTCTTAAAATGTTTATTCCAGAATTTTCTTTTCATACTGTAGCGCATAACTTTATGAGTTTTCTATAATCATTCAATTTCTCTAGCTATAGCAACTATGCATACCTTCTGACAAGTAGTCGTGTTTTTTACCAGTGTATTTTAATTCCTGTTGACTATCAGTATATTATTCACTTGTTTCACAAGTGCAACTTTTATTTTGTACGCAAATCTACGTAAAATAGCTATAAAACTTCAGTTATGCGGAGCTCTCAATCGATTGTTTGTTTTAGATTGAATGAAATTAAGCTAAATGTTGATGTTAATTAGCTTGTTATTAATTTAATTATATGTTTCTAATTAATTATATGTTCAGATATTTCCAAGTATATTACACAAACTTTTGCATCCCAATTTTTAACTTTTTAGTTAAAGAAATAAGCTTTTATTTAATGAGAGGCCTGATTGATTATATTAATTTGCAGTACTGTTGATCTAATTCTTTTCTTCTAGATAAGTTTTAGGAAAATGTTAGCATAATAATTTAAATCTATTTAAAATTTATACGTCAGTGTTCCAAACGCATAGTAATGGTTTTATAATAGGTTTCATGCTTTTTTTTAAATTTAACTATTAATTTCTGCAAGCATTTACATGATTACTTTAATTAACAAAAATATTTCTAGCACACTTTAACACACTTTGATACGGAATAATCTTTTGCACGCCAGTGAGCTATATTAAATTTTCCAGTCGTAGTTCAGACATCATGACTATTATTGACTATTGATGTAATTTAATATAAAAATATAATTGGTATGCTTTATGATTATTTAATTTATGATATTATTATAATACTCTTTGCTCCAATATTATAATTAATGAAAGATGTTTGTAATGCTAATATGTATGTTTACTAATACCTTTTATTTTCTTTGTTAGCTCTCGCATTTATTACTGTTATTCAAGTTGTAGGGATTTTTATATTTATTTTAACTAATAATTTTGATTTTAGTTCACACTTTCCTATAAGCCTTCATTCCCCTAATTGCCAGTTCCAGAATACTTAAATTTGGTAGCACGCGTGGGAGAATTCTACTTTGAGGAGAAAAAATTTAAATACCGAGGTTTTAGAAGGGAAGTTAGAGAGTTGGGCTCTAGATGCCGTAGGTAGGTTTGCTGATTGCTGGCTCAAGCTCAATGCACTTATCTGCTGCCACTAGTTTTAGAAGGGGGTCGAAGTTCGGTATCTCGCTGAGCCCCGTAGGTTAGCTTAGCTCTTGTTAAACATGTCAACTTTTGATCTTCAATTATCTGCTTTTCAGTTACCGCCCAAGTATAGGCGAAGTTTGTTAGCGTCGAGTTAACGCAGTGTAAATTTTAAAGCGTTAATAAAGTGTTTGAACTCTTCTTCTGTGTAGTTTCCTGCTACTCTTGTATCCAGATAGAAGTTAACTCACCAGGACACTATATTTGGCACCCGAATTTATACGAACCAGAAAGAAAATTGCCAACGAAGAAGTATTTTCACAAGGCTCAGAAGTGGTAGACCCAATGGTGAGCTCCCAGTTACATGGATTTGGCTTCTTAATACAGACTATGAGGGCGGCAATTAAACCAGCAGTGGTATTTGATGGCAAGAACTCCGTAACCTCATTTTTGGAAGCGCTCGAGACGCACTTCCAATTATATCCGGTACCGGAAAGGCAGAAAGTAGCTATTGCTTCGAGTGTCCTCCTAGGACAGGCGGAATCTTGGTGGAAAGGAATTGGGAAATTCCTACTTTGCAAAGTTGGATCACTGCCCTATACCTTCGTCAATTTCAAAGGAGCACTCCTAAAAGCGTTCTCGATAGTTAAAGATCGTGGCAAGCTTGAAGCCGAATTATACAGCTTCTATCAACGGAGGATTGAAGAACTAACCGAATTTATCCTACAAAAATCAAGCTAGTGAATATGCTATACGGTAGAAAACCCGACAATGAAATTATCGAAATCATACTACCAAGATTATTATCCTCCGTTCAAGATTTCGTGGAACTCCGTAATCCTCAAACGCTGCAAGATTTATTGGTTGATCTTTACATTACGGTAACTGGTAGTTTGGCGACATTTTGGAGGCGATAAAGGTTACTACCTGGGACTTTGGCAATAATGTGAGCAGTACTGAGTTCCGATTACGCATTATTTTGTGTGGGGGAAATGAGAGATCATGGGATATGTCATGTGATATTAATGGACGAATTACGGTTCTTTAATCGGAAAAGGGGGGGAAATCGGGAAAAAATCTGGAAATTTTGTATTTGGCTTTATTCTGTGTTGTGTGAAATAGTGTTTGTGAATTTTTGGATCCCATGGCCGTAAGTAAAGTGAATTCGAAATGGGTATTTAGTGGTATTGAAAAGGATAGTAAGAAATGTTTTTTAAGGTTGTGTGAGAGAGAAATAAACATGTTTTATTATGTTATTTATTTTACGTGGTATCTTGCTTTGAAAGATAAGTATGATTTTAAAGATTCTGAAAGAGAATGAAGAAAAGTGTATCCGCCACGTAATGAAGATTCTGAAGGAGATTAGGTAAGTTAGTATTTTTAATTATTTTTATGCATTGTTGGAAATGTAAGGTGGAAAGGAATTTGGTATTATTGGGAAAATTGTTATTAGCAATGATTTAGTTTAAAGTAATTAGGATTGTAAGGTAATTTTTATTAATTGAATGTATGTGCTCATGTATATTTTAAGTGGTGTTTTTGAATTTAATTATATTTTAATGAAATAATAGTTATTTTGTGAATTTTATACTTGTAGGAATTTGGTGTATGTTTAAGTTGAAATAAATGTGCATGGAAATAATTTAAATATTTGATAATAAATATTTGTAATGCTTCATGTATGAATTCGTTGGTGACGTGTATAATGTAATAGATGATTTAGAGGTAAAAGTTTTTGGATATTTTATTTATTTTATATGTGGAAATGTTCATATTTGTAAAGGGTAAATACTTTTTCGCTATCATGTAATTTCATATATGTTCTTTTTACCGGGTTTAAAGATTGAGAAAATTGTCATGTATTTTCGTGAAATTTTTTTAATTTATGAGATAAAAGCAGTGTACATGGATATAGTGAAGAGTGTGCGGAATGCCATTTTTGTGCAATTCTGGGATGTTTTTTAAGTAAAAATAAGTCGACGTGTACATGGTTCAGTGATATTTTAATGAAATGATAGTTATTTTATGAATTTTATGCTTGTAGGAATTTGGTTTACGTTTAAGTTGAAATAAACGTGCATGGAAATAATTTAAATATTTGATACTAAATATTTGTAATGCTTCATGTATGAATTCGTTGGTGACGTGTATAATGTAATAGATGATTTAGAGGTAAAAGTTTTTGGATATTTTATTTATTTTATATGTGGAAATGTTCATATTTGTAAAATGTTCATATTTGTACTTTTTCGCGATCAGGTAATTTCATATATGTTCTTTTTACCGGGTTTAAAGATTGAGAAAATTGTCATGTATTTTCGTGAAATTTTTCTAATTTATGAGAAAAAAGCAGTGTACATGGATATAGTGAAGAGTGTGCGCAATGTCATTTTTGTGCAATTCTGGGATTTTTTTTAAGTAAAAATAAGTCGGCGTGTACATGGTTTATGTGTATGTGTTATTTTGAAAAACGCGTAAGGTGTATGGTATTGTGCACTTTTTCCGAATTTTGCAGTGAATATTTGTCATGATTAAGCAGTTTTGTTTGATAAAATTTCTAGCATAAGTGTAATTCGGCTAGTAGATTGTTGGAAGAAGTGTTCAGTAGATAAGAAGAAAAGAAACATGTCTTTACTTCGTGAAGACAAAATGGCGGCGGGGAAAAAAAAAATAGAGGTTTGCTGTAGGGGAGTTGGTCGCCAAATTTTCGCCAAAAAATCGCCAAGTTACCGTAATGTAAAGATCAACCGATTTATTCGAATTAGCCGTAAAGTTTCAGAACCGGCGGAAAGCAGAAGAATCATGATTTCCAGCCCAGAGATGTAATCAGAAGTTTTCCCGACAGCCGGCCGCGGAAAGAAATAAGTACTACGGAGGAAAAAAGTTTTCACCTAAGCGGTCAACGAGCAACAATGATAAGGATGACGCCAAAACCCATCAGCATATCCAGAAAACAGCAGGACAAAAAGGCCTTTAAACGAATAGAGGGGGTTTGAGAATTTTGATGGTTCAAACTCCTGGGGTATCAAAAAATCCCTCTAAAATTTTATGTGAATACTGTGTTTGTGAAAAATTCTCAATTACCTATAATACAGGTTCTTTTAAATAAAGTTCTCGTAGAAGCACTTCTAGATACCGGTGCAGAAGGGAATTTCCTGAATCAAAATTTTTATTATAAATATTTTAGGAAAGTAAGATTATTTAAAAATAACACGACGGAAATAATAACCGCTCAAGGGAAAGTATGCGAATGTATCGGGAAACTCTCGCTTAATGTGCAAGTTAAGGACGAAAACCTTAATATCTTATTTTACGTGGTGAAAAACCTGCAGAACAAAGTAATTCTGGGAACTCAATTCCTAAAGGCGGCAAAAGCCAGAATTGACTTTTCAAGTAACTCTTACGCTGGATATGGAGTCAAGGAAGGTGGAAGCTGCTGAAAAATTCCAGAAATCGACCTTCAGCATTTAAAGGAAGATGAAACAGCCAAGCTGCAAGAAATGGCTTCCGAGACAGAACAGGCAGCAGTAACAATAGCGGTTTCAGTTCCAGCAGCGCTTCCACCCCCTGAGAAAAAGAGAAGAACCGACGAGATAAGGCCGCAGACAACTCGAAGGGTGCCCCAGAAAAGAACGTCAAGACAGATAGAATCTCCAATGAGGAAAAAAGTTAAGAATACGGAGTCTGCCAGAAGAAAGGCCTCAGCCAAGAACAAGGATGGCCGTGCCAGGACAAGGTCTCACAGCAGAGAACACCAGAAGACAGCGAAGCCGTGGGTTTGCTGAAAGATCGACAAGACCACCTCGGGTAGAATAAAGAGACCTGCCGATGCGCAAGACTCTCAACACGGCCCAAAGCAACCAAGTAGGTCCATTCAACAGTCTTCTACGACGTACGTTCCAATGATCAACATTCCTGCTAATAACGAAAAAACCAGGAGCCCCCAACATTCCACTCCAAAAAGCGGACGCATAGGGGAGAAAAAAGGAAGGATCGACCTCAGCCATTGGAGAGAAAACAGCGAGTTCGGATTGCAAGGGTAAGCAACCTTACATGGAATCAGTTCTGCAATAAATAGATGGAGTACCAGTCAACAAAACAGAAAGATAAGTGAATTTTCAATAAATCCTTTCTGTCTGTAAAATTACATGTTAATCTTTTAGTACGAAGTTTCATGTTCAAGTCCATTGCGTCGGTGGAGGACTAAAGTTAGTTCAGTTTTATTTGGCGAAAGCGCAGAGATAAATTGTACGAGTAAAAATTTAATGTTAATGCAAAGAACGAGTAGTTTAGGTTTTGTTTGTCAAAAGACTATTTATGCTATCACGCCAAAAGTTTTGGCCGACTATAAGCAACTTCGTTTTTGTACTTCTTAATGAAAATTTGTTTCAAGAAGAAAGAAGTCAAGTAATATTTTTCTCTCATTTTATCCTCTAATATGCTAAAAGTAGGTGATTGTAAAATCTGAAAATATCTATTGTGCTAAGTTAAATTATACTGTAAATGTATATTAAATTCTAAAGAAATTAGAATAATTATGCAGTGTGGAAAATTTCGAAACACGTTTAAAAGTTAATGGATGAAAAGTTAATGTAAGAAAATCTTAAAGTGTAAAAGTTAAATGAAAGAAAATCGTGAATTCAGGAAATTTTAGTCAAATTAAATCATACGTTTCTGAGTGAAAGCTTGCATGTTTCAAAAGCCAGAAGGGGACTAAGCTAAAATTAAGCATGAATGTGGATGAATACTTCTGTCCTTTAAAAAACCGCAATGTTCGGTAAACTTAAGAAAATTATATTAAAGTCTAAAGAGTTAGAAACTCGGAAAACGTTCAATGCCTGTAAACGTAAAACGTTATTTATTGTATGTTTAGAAACATGTATTCATAGTTATTCCTTCCAGGGGACTGGAAGGACAAGACTCAGTATCGTAATGAGCAAGAACTATGGAGTCTACAACGAAAGATTGAGAGGAAAACAAATTATTTGTATCGTAATTTAAATCAAAGTTCAGTTCTTGTATGTAAACGGGGCTCAGGGCTGTTTTTCTAGAATTTGTAACAGGTCTTTAAGGACCTTTATCCAAGTCTGCTAAATTCTGGCATCGGCAGCTGTAGGAATTTATATTTATTTTAGCTAATAATTTAAATTTTAGTTCAGACTTTCGTATAAGCCTCATTCTCCTAATTGTCAGTACCAGAATAGTTAAATTTGGTTGCGCGCGTGGAAGAATGTAAATTCTACTTTGAGGAGAAAATGTTTAAATACAGAGGTTTTAGAAGGGAAGTTAGAGAGTTGGGCTCTAGCTGCCGTAGGTATGTTTGGCTGATTGCTGGTTCAAGTGGCTTAAATGCACTTATCTGCTGCCACTAGTTTTAGAAAGGGGTCGAAGTTCGGTATCTCGCTGAGCCCCGTAGTTCGTTTAGCTCTTGTTAAACATGTCAACTTTTGATCTTCAATTACCTGCTTTTCAGTTACCGCCCAAGTAGAGGCGGAGTTTGTTAGCGTCGAGTTGACGCAGTGTAAATTTTAAAGCGTTAATAAAGGGTTTGAATTCTTTTCTGTGTAGTTTCCTGCTACTTCTATATCCAGATAGAAGTTAACTCACCAAGACACTACAAAGTAATTAGCCTGCTTGTTAGATATTCTTTACTTGTTCTTGTGATTGTGATATGTAATTCTATTTCTTTACTTTTTATTTTCATCTTGGCTACAATTGGATTCGAAAAGTAAATCTGTAGCCCTGCAGGCAGCGGGAAGAAGAAATTTTGATTCGCGCAGTTGGAGTATACCCAGACGGGAGGAAAAAAATTATTATTCGCGCAGTTGGAGTATAATCGTATTTTTAAAATATAGTATATAAAGGGTTTGCTTATGCAATAGAGAAAAATTAAACTAAAAGAAAATAGGAAACATATTATTTTCCTATCTGAAGCATTTAGGTCTGTTTACTGCTGTGTGTGTAGACTTTACCGTGACCTTAATAAATCTTACCTTTTTCTTATTAAGGAATTTTCTGGTTCGTCTCATGCAGAAAATAATTTAAGCCATCATGAAATATCGAAGTATGCCAAGGTCAGTTTGTTTACAAGTAGTAAATTGTCTGGAATGTTTGATTTCAACTTGAAGGGGTCTTCTTGGAAACCATTTCTTTTAATTTTATTATTTTTTCCTGTATTTTCGTATTTCCCCTCGCATTTCCTCACCAGGATGCAAATTAATAGGTGAAGAGAGTATTTAAACGGGTGAAAGGAGAAAGTTAGAGTAATTTCACTAGTGTAGCGCCCGTTTGCTATTTTATCCTCCAACTATTAATCTTAGTAGCGGCTACACATTCTGGCCGTTTAGTTAGTCTATCGCCGGTGTCGTTTCCTGAGTCAGCTTGTTAGATGAAATTAATTTGTAGTCTAGCACTACTTCTTATCTTTTGAATTTATCGCTAGATTACCTTTAAGTTCTAACCGCAAGTAGTCGATGCTTTTGTAATCATGAAATTCGTGCCTTTCCGGTAAAGATTTGTGATAAATAAAAAGGCCTTTTTTACAACTTTTCCCTGTTGTATTCATCTGCACGCCTGTGCGAAAATTCGTCGGGTTGAACTCTGAGATCTAGACACATTCCATGATAGCTAAAAAAAGACAGATTTTATAAACTAATCATTCAGATTAAAAAGGAGAAGGCTTACTGAAAGCATATATTATACTGAGTAGTGAGTAATGGCTACTGTAAAACTACTTGCAATATTTCCCTTCTTGTTCAAGACCCACAGAGAAGCTTTGAAAAGCATATAGAATGTAACTTCTTAACTTACATGTAATATCTTGCAGAGCTCATTGATATTTGAGAAGACATGAACATTGCGTTTCACAGAAAGCAATTTGTTTGTCTTATCAAAAATATGATGTTGTCTTAATCATAATGGCAGAAAACTTAAGTGTTTCGCAAAGAGATAAGATGTTCCTAATATTCTTCAATTGTTGCCAGTTCGTATGTCATATGGATCAGCTAACTTTTTATTTTGAGGCACATAAAAGGCTCATGATGAAGCAACTGGGTTCTTTGGTTTCGTGCCTGTAAATTTTCACAAAACAGAATATTTGAAACAACTGTCTTGAAGATTTCAAACTGTAGAGGCCAGTGCTATGAAAATATCTCGAACATATCGACAGCTAAACTAAACTCAGAGCCGTAACAGCCCTAATGGGCCCGAAATCTGCTTTCTTGACCGTGGCGCCCGGGTGCGTAAGCATATGTCCTGAGCAAGTGCTCAGCTTGTCGCAGAACCCCCAGTGTTTAGTCCCCAAGCGAACTTCGTATTCATTTTATCGACCCAAGTGATGGAAATCAAGGGATGAAAGGCTGAGTCGACCTTGCCCAGCCCGGGAATCGAACGCCGGACCTGTAGTGCTGCTGTGCTAACCACTGCGCCTTACATATCGACAGCTATAATAACTTAAACAGAAGAAAGTTTCACGGCTTTGTATTATATCTTACTACAGCTTTGTTCAGAAAGTATATATATATTTTCAGCCTTATTGATAAAAAGTACTTTGACAATTATTGAGCTATATGGAATGAAAAATCAAATTTTCAAAACTACTGAGTTCAAAACTTTTATTCAAATTTGAAAAGTAACTACAGATATTCGGATTCAGTTTATGACATATTCGATATGCTTGCTATCAATGGCTATGAGTGGCTCAGGAGAAGTGCAAAATTCTGTAAAACTCGCTGAAGTGTCGAGACATTAATGCTTCCGATTACCACCTAAATGGCTGTTTGAACTCAGCGATGGTTTCAGGGTTATTTGGATAAACATTATCTTTAATATTGCCGCAGAAAAATAGAGATCAGAAGAATATGGCGGCCAAGTTATTCTCGTTTCAGTGGCCTCTGTGTACCCCAAAGCCAGAACCACGGAGGTAAGTCCTTTCTTACCTCCATGGCCAGAACGCTCTCCAAAGTGCTCTTCCAGGACTTCACTGTCGGTCTGATGGGGTCGTGCTCCGTTTTGCATAAACCACATACTTCACTGAAATCTGAGTCACCTTGTAAATCTGAGTCACTCCATTTATTATTTTCACTTTTTTGGGAAGGAGGGGTAAGATTCTAGGTGGTGCATGGCCAACTGCCCGTACTGGCAGTACCTCGAGCCAGCACTGCTTGAGATAGTGCGACAGGAACAGAAGTCTGCATCCACCCAAGACTCCTCTCTACTAAAGCTTATCTCCTGCGAATATTCATCGGCTCAGGCAAACTCGATGAGGTTCTCAGAACGGGTGCCCGCGTGTAGACGTTATCCCGGCGTAATGATCCTGACTTTCGAATCTTTGTAAATTCGAACAGTTTATAATTTGTGTCGAAGGAAATGAAAGTTCAAAACAGTTCATAATCTGGGTGAGCACGTAAGAGTCCAACAGAAACACATCTGCGATGCAGGCCATGACGAAGGTAAGTGCGCGGATAAGTAAATGGCGTGGAAAAAGAAATGCCTTAAACTCACAGAATTTGAGTCTCTCATGTGTGAAGTTTACATAATAGGAGTAAAGGAATGGACATAAAGGCATATTGAAAAATAAAATATATACATTACATACAGGTCAATATATACAACAAAAGCAGCTACACCAGAAAAACAACCAGTATGAGATAGTGTATAGATATAATTAAGGTGGAACAACTAGGTAAATGAGTTATTTGAAAGACATTTACTGATCGAGGTATCTGAGGACCGCAAGCGGTCGTTTTCTATTGCTATCAATGTTATAATCATAGTTAAGCACTGGAATAGTGCTGTTGTTAACATTTGGTATATTTTTGTAGAATTTTTCTGCAAGATTAGCAGAATGAACAAGTTGGTATCTCAAGCTCCTGGTGAATTGCCGAGTTTCTGATGAACCATCGACAATTCGCCGCTTGTCTGAGTAAGATATTCTGCAGTATTTGGTGTTTCTTTATATTAGTAAAACTAGCATATCCATAAAGAGAACAGGCATATGAGAGTATGGGACGCAAAAGGGTCTTGTAAATGAGTAATTTGTTGTCAATAGAGAACTGAGTTCCGACCATTTAAGGGGGTAAGTGTTCGTTTACAGACACAGAACTTGGCTATAATCTGTGTAATATGTGGGGTCCAGGTGAGTCGCCTATCCAAAATAATTCCAAGGTATCGGGCTTGTTTAGTCCACTGAATAGGGATGTCATACATGTGGACGCAGTCTTCGTTATCGATGCTACTCCTTTTGGTGAACCAGACGGCCTCAGATTTATCCACATTAATCTTTATTTTTCAGGCGTTGAGCCAGGACTCAAGTGTATGGATGTGTGTTTGGAGTGCTTGTATAACTGGGCCAGGAGATGCGTTTTTTGAGAGAATTGCCGTGTCATCGGCGTACAAAGCCAGGGTGGTGTGTGGTGATTGTGGGATATCGTTCGTGTAGGTATTATAGAAAATGAGCCCAAGGAGACTCCCTTGCGAGACGCCAGCCTTGATAGCCCGTGGGGTAGAGTGTGAATTGTTTACACGAACGATAAAGTGTCTATCCTTAAGACAGGAGTAGGTGATGGCTGTGATGTACTCTGGGAAACCCAGAGTGATGATTCTGTGCATGAGGCCCTCGAGCCAAACACGGTCAAAGGCTTTACCTACATCGAGGAAGATGGCACCAGTAGTCTGATTGTCTTGGAGGCCTTGTGAGATCAGCTCAGTGACCCTGTAAAGCTGGTGAGCAGTAGACTGCTTTTACGAAACCCATGCTACTGTAGAATAATGATGTTTTTAATTCAGTGTATGCAAGGATTCTCTGCAAGAGGATGAATTCTGCTACCTTGCTTAGTGAAGATAAAGGGCTGATGGGTCTGTAAGACGATGGCTCCGATGGTTGCTTTCCAGGCTTTGAGACTGGGGTGATGATGGCGGTCTTCCATGGCTTAGGATAGTGACCCAGGCGTAGCATGGCATTGATGATTGCAACAAGTTTTAAAAGCATAAGAACCCCCATGTTTTTGAGCATCTTGTTTGAAATTTTATCCAGTCCAGGACTCTTCTTGACTTGGAGTTTCTCGATGTAGCCGTAGACCTCTGATGGTTTGACAGGAGTAATATTGTTCGTGCGTGGCTTTGAGAGGAATTCTGTTAATGTTCTGGTAACCAGGTGTTCCGTTGGAGGGTGGGAGATGTTGTTTGTGCAGAATTGAGAAGCATAGTGATCAGCTGGTGACTCAGCTTTCTCAATTTCGGTGGTGTCAATTTGTTGTCGGCCGTTTAAAGGCGGAATGTTGGTGTAGCATCTCTTTAATTTTGCTGTCGCCTTCCAGACTGAACTTTTCTTAGCTGAGAGGGAATTGAGATAAGTGGCCCAGTCGCGTTGTGCGTGTTGACGTGTAAGAGCCCTGACCTGGTGGTTTAATCGATTTAATGCAGTCTTATCCGCTGGATATCTGTACCTTTGCCGTTCCTTGAGTGCAGCATTTCTTTTTTGAATGAGCGTTCTAAGTTGAGGGTCTGTGGCTTTCTTCCTGTGAGAAACAGGAGTGCTGTTGGCATCAAGAGCATTTATCAAATCAGTAATGAAGCTGGTAGCCAATGCATCTAACTCATCACCTGTGTGTGCTGTTGGAATGTGTAATGTAGTGTTGTTTAAGGCTTTGGCATATCCTGCCCAGTTAGTAATAAAGGCCTTTTTGTGTGGTGTGCTACAGATAGAGGTCCCCACTTTATTCATGACCGGGTTATGTTCGAAGGATAACTCGTTAAGAGTTTGGATAGATCTTGAGAAGCAGCCTTTGAGAAGGAAGAAGTCCAAAACATTGGCTGATCTATTATTGTAGCGTGTTGGGGTATCTGGGGCTGCAATGGTAATTCCTGCCTCATTGGCAAAACAGTAAATTACAGAACCTAGGTATGTGGAGTGGTTGCAGTTACATGCGCGATGGTGCGCGTTGAAGTCTCCGCCTATTATTGTTTTTCTGTTGAGTTGGAATAGCGCTTCAAAGTCACGCGCAATATTCGCTTGAGATCTTTTTTTGCTTGGGACATACGCAGAGAGGATGATGTGAGTGTAGTGACTGTAATAGCTAGGGCCTCAACGGCTAAAAGCTGTGGTAGTGTTGTAAGGTGGTGGGTGATGGAGCGTTTAATGAGGATGATGAGCCCGCCTCCAGGATGCCCGATACCTGTACGCTCTCAGTCATATCTATAGAGGCAGTAGTTTGCAATCCGGAAACTAAATTGCGAACTAAGCTTGTGTTCTTGTAGGAGTAAAATATCAGGGCAATACTCATTTACAAAGATACGCAGTTCGTCGAGTCTATGGAGTAACCCGTTAGCGTTCCATGTTACAATTACAAGATCATTATTCATAAATTAAACATTATTAGCTAACCCGTGGATTACTTCAAGAATAATATGCAAAACTTGAATTTTGTCTAATATGTTGTCACATTTGCGAAGTTCTGGTAGCTTACTTTTGTAAATGTAAATAATTTGGCTTATTACATCCAAATATACTTTCAACCTCTTTCATGACTTTGATTAACTCAAATATATCATTTGTACTATTTTTTTGACAGAATTAGGATTAACATGAGGTAAATCTCGACTTTTAACATTTGCAGAAGTACTAGTTCTTTTATTAGCAGGAATATGAGCAGGATTACTTTGTACATTTTGCTTAATAGCGTTACCCGCATGCGAAGAGACATTGGTGGCAGAGGCATTGCTAGAGTTTGTTGAAGGTTTTATTGCTTGGACATAACTAATCCCTGGCTTGATAGTAGATGATTTAATAGACTTTTTATAGGTGGGGAACATAGGGCACCCCCTATAAGAAGCGACATGAGGCCCAAGGCAATTTACACAAACTGGGTTATCAATTCTGCCAGTTTTGTCACAATTGCCAGTTTTATGAAAACCGGCATATTTGACGCACCTGGGTGCAACATGGCAATTTTCTGACGAGTAGTGCCACTTCTGGCAATTGTGACATTGTGGCACCTGGTTCTTAGATACATATTTTTATATAATGACGTTAAAGTACATGATATTTTTAACTTTATAAATTTCATCAGTGTTCTTATCTGGAAATATCTGTGCCTGAAAAAGATGCATTAAGGCTTTAGTGCGATATCTTGTTAGTTGAACAACTTTGTTTACATTGTAATTTAACTCACGCAAGGCCTCTGTGATTGCGCTAATTTCAGCATCTATAGGTAGGCCTCTAATGAGGACTTTGGTTTTTCTATTCTTTGGGTTAACTACATAATGCTCTGTTTTTTTGCAGGAAGAATTCACTTAGAGTTCTATGATCATTAGAGGTGGAAGGTTCAACTTTTAGAAATTCGCCTGTTACACGGCCAAAGAACTTACATTCGGGTAGTTCGCCCGATAGGTCTTTAAGGAAATCATAATATTTAGTGCCCACTTTGGGCCTGACCATAATAGGGGGTGGTTTGATTATCAAACTGCGGATGTGGGTTTCCTGTTTGGGGATTTACATGACCAGCAGTAGTATCCATATTTGCATTATTATTTGGCATATTTACATTTGCAACATTCTTGTTAGGCAAATTTAAATTAGAGTCATTTACATTATTAACAACATTTTCTATGCAAGCATTTACATGATCATAACATACATTATTACTCTGTATATTATTATTAGAATTAGCATTTTGCACAGATAGATTTGCAAATTTATTTTGCAAGGGCAGTATGGCCTGGGGCTGAGTCAGCCTAACACCTTTGGCCGTTTTAGTTAGTTTTTGGAATCCATCATTATTCTTATCAGCATGTTCAGCTGAATTTTTTCGTTTATGCTTAGCAGTTTTGCTAACATTAGTATTAACATCACAAGAACTTTCATCAAGTACACACCTAGCAGTATCATATAAATTATAACATAGCCATGCGCACTTACCTTTAAGTTCAATAGAATATTCCTGGTACATTGCACATTTTCCGTAATTCCTGAATAATATTTGGTGATAAAAACACAGGTGAATCAAGTAAACCATTATCACGTTGCATAGCCGACTGTAGCTTTTCAAGACGTACACCATAGAATTTAAGAACGGCATCTGCATGAGCTTGATCTAACTTTTTAGATAAATGCACATTAATATTGACACGCTTTTTCATCACATTCATATCTGTAGGATTAAAGCAATCAACATTACGCAAAAATTTCAGCAATTCGTTTCGCGAAATCACATTATCCGTGTTGTTTGCAGGGGTACTGATATCCATTTTGTCGACACTTTCAATGATCTCACTCCACGAGGAAGGCTCGTCGGCCTCGCCATTTTGATCCGGAGTAGCACATAGCGGTGGAAAATTATCCTCCGAGGAAGAAATATTCACTTGACTATTCGCTGAAGACATTGCAATCCAGCCGAATACAATTCACTTACAAGCAGCAGAAAAGAACGCTCCTCAGAAAAGCAAAACGTTCGTCGGACATTTTGCACAGAAATGAAACTTTGATACGAACATGATTACGCAGAGTTTTTTCTGAGGCAGGTCATGGCCGCCGCACATGTTTTAAGACCAAGAGAAAATTCAAAACTCTTCTTATCATCTATAAAAATGATCATATGCCACAATTTACGCCAACAGAAAAGTAAAATAATGTTCTTGACATGTGTCAAACAGGAGACAAAATAAATCTGGCGTTTTTCAATGTGAACTAGTTCTGAAAATCATGGATACTATTTCCAAAGTTCACACATGGAGCATAAAAAGGATCGTTATTTCCTTTTCATCTTTATACTTTGGCAATTCCTTCATTCACTAATTGAATAACGCAATAGACGACAGAAACATAGTATAAGTGTTTTCAACATTCAAGTCTTCCGATTATTAGTCCATTACCTACTTTTTTTATTTCATAGGCCTAAATTTCGGATAACTTGAAGAATTACTGTTATTTTGATATTAACGGTTAGCTGGGTGGCGATTTTGTTGCACTATACTTCACTGGAGTGGCACTAAATATTACAAAGCATAATCACAGCTAGCAAAACTACAACAAATATTTCTTTTTGTACAAAAAGGAGACTATATCTATCATAAAGGCGTATTATTGCATTCTATGGGTTCGGGGTCTGTAGTAATTGATAACACTTAATGAACAATCAAAATACAGTTCGTTCCCCAGTAAGCACTATTACACAGGACAGTTTCAAGGACTCTCGTCGAAAACCTACGACAAGCAAGCTGAAACGATCAGGAATACAACTTTCAGGCTATAACGGTGAAGACAGCTTCACGGCAAAGCGCTAAACTACAGCTCCCGACTCGTCGATCGCTCTCAAGCTAATTTCTGAGCTCAAGACATTACTTCCTCTCCGTACAGGCAGAGTATATATAGCTATAACCTACCTTTGAGAACATTCCCGAGCAAACCTCTAGAAATGCCCTCTAGAATGTTTTCACTCCATCTATGACCTATCGCCAAATTAAGAATATCGCGCTGAATCTGGCAAACTTGCCTTTCTTTGCCACTTTCTGGAAACCTTAAATCCGCTGTTGACTCACGCTGCTCAGCCCGCAAACTTCTTGACTTCTTTCTCCGCTTCGCTGGAGGATCTTCGTTTACAATCCACTTTGCAGTGAAGCTATCTCACCGCGCAGCCGCTCGGCATTTCGCAACAATATTGTTACGAATTTGCTATTTAAAAAGCTAATGTTAGTTCAATTATAAATTAAATGGTTTTATTTCCCGCGCAGTGCAGCGCGTGACGAATATTAAAAGAAAGCTAAGCCGGAAAAATTAAAAATACAAGAGCGCGTGCGTTAAATAAATAAATATCTCTTTTTGATTTCGAGAAAGTACTGGAAAATTCTAGCGCGTGATTTTAAAATCTTATAAAAGGAGGAAAACATCTCAGTTCGTAGTAGTTGCTGCTTAGTTTGTTGTTGTTTAAAAAACTGCTCTTGTTGATTGTAGCGAATTCGCGGATTAGCTTTCTGTAGCTGTTTTGAATTACGTTCTATTGTACATTTAAGTAGTTAAAAGATAACTACTGTGAGATATTGTGATACTGCATGATAATTTGAGAAAATTTAAGCATTTCTGTTGTGATAATAATAAATTTTTGTTCATTTTTCATCGGACTTGTGCATTCATTTCATAACGAACCCGTACGCACGCAACAATTTTTGGTGTCAGGAGTGGGGTTTGAATGCCAATAACAAGAGGGATGGAAGAACAATTGAGACAGCTCATTACTGCTTTTGCTGCTTTCCAAGAAAAGATGGAAGATGGCCAAACATCTTTTAAAGAAGAAATTAAAAAGAAAATGGATGCTGGTCAAAGGTCCGTTAAAGAAGAAATGAAATTGGGCCAGGAATCCCTCAAAGGAGAAATGAAATTGGGCCAGGAATCCGTTAAGGAAGAGATGAAATCTCTTAAAAATGAGATGAAAGCAGGTCAGGACGAAATGAAAAGAGAAATTACCTGCGTAATAGAAAATAAATTTGAGGCTATGGAAGGCAGAATAGATGCGGTTGAAACTAAAGTTGGACATATAGAAGAGAGAGTTTCTGCCGTCGAACAACAAATTGATGATAGGGTTTCTGCTGCCGTCGCCAAAGAAGTTGACAGCCTAAAGAAGTGCATAGCGACGGTAGGAAACAATTCTGAAGGTTTCAAATTTTTATCGATGCCTGCTCGTTCCGTTCTGAAACTATCTACATATGATGGGAAGACCTCCTGGCAGGTGTATAGGACACAATTTTCTATCGTTGCGGGTGCGAATGGGTGGGATTCCCAAGCTAAGGCCTGTCATCTCGCCGCTTCTCTGAGAGCAGACGCAGCGGATATCCTGCAGACGCTTCCCGAAAATCAAAGGCTATATTTCGAAGCTCTATCCGGCGCTTTGGAGCTGCGCTTCGGTGAGAAATGTTTAAAAGACTACAGCAGGCTCCAATTAAAATCTCGTCAACAGAAGCTCACCGAAACGCTTCAGGAGCTCGCCACGGATGTTGAGAGGCTGTCACATCACGCCTTTTCAGAGTGCCCGACAGAAACAAGGGAAATCCTGTCCCTGCAATATTTCATCGATGGCATCCGGGACCCTGAAATACAGAAAGCACTGCGAATGGCGGATGTTAAAGATCTGAAAAACGCTTTAGTGTATGGCATGAAATTTGAGGCAGCCCAGCAAGCCACCCGTCGAGACCGCCATCCAGTCAGAACCGCTCAAGTGCAGGAGCTAGGGGATCAAGTCACTGCTCGTCTAGACGATTTAACTAGACAACTGAACGCCTTGAGACAGAATATTGGTGACAAGAAACCGACCGTAAAGTGCTGGAACTGCGATGCTGAAGGACACATACGACGAAACTGCAGAACACTCCAGGGTACGGATGTTAAAACCGCTCCTAACAAACAGCAGGGAAACTAATTAGTGGCCATCTCGCGGGGCGGAGGTTGCCAGTTAATGAAAAGCCCCAGTTTAAAGCGCTTCAGATTTCTGCAGTGAGAGGCGGCAGTAATGGACTTTTCATAATAGGACATATTAAGAGTTCCCTGCAATATGACGATAGATACAGGAGCCAACGTTACCATCATCCGAAAAGATTTGGCTGAAAAACTGGGAAGCAAACTTATCTGGACGCCGCCCTGCGTTAACCTACAGACTGTGTTCGGTGAGAAGATCGACATCGATGGAAAAGTAAATGTTAACATCACGTTTGGAAGTGCCGCTTACCATCACACGGCATATGTAGCAGAGATCACTGATTTTTGCATACTCGGATTGGACTTTCTAAGGAAATACAATTTTTCCTTGGACTTTAAAAATAACGAATTGCATTCTACATCTGAGGACATAGCGTTATTTGGAGTCAATGATGAAGTTAAATCTGTCCATAAAATCATAGCACAAGACAATATCACAATACCGGCAAGAACAGAAATTTTACTTCCTGGATCCATAGCCGAAAACAGAAATTTCCGCTACGGCATCATAGAATATCCCAATAACTGTAATAGCCCAAAAGGAGTACTAGTAGCCTCAACACTCGTCGACCTATCCAGAACGGTTATCCCGGTGAGAGTCGCCAATATAACTGAGAAGGGGAGAATTATTAAGAAAAGTGAAGTGGTTGCAGCATGTACTCCAGTAACCACCGTTGAAAGAAAGAGTAACATCCAAGAATCCGTGTCCTCAGAGAGAATTACATCGGAGTTATTGCAGAATGCACAATTAAACGATAAAGAGAAAAATGCTGCCGATCGCGTTATTAAAGATCTTCAAGTTGTTTTTTCCCGCTCGTCTTCTGACGTGGGTCGAACTAGTTTGACACAACATAGAATAGATACCGGCGATCATCCCCCGATCAAGCAACATCCAAGGCGTCTGCCGTTTGCTAAACAGGAAGAGGTGCGAAGACTGTTAAAAGATATGGAAGAAGGCGATGTCATCGAGCCTTCAACAAGTCCATCCATGGGCATCTCCCATCGTTCTCGTCAGAAAGAAAGACGGCTCAACAAGATTTTGCGTTGACTATCGCCGATTGAATGAGGTTACGAAGAAAGACAGTTACCCTCTTCCTAGAATTGACGACATTCTAGACACTCTTTCTGGAAGCAAATGGTTCTCAACGCTTGATTTAAAGAGTGGGTATTGGCAGGTAGAAATATACCCTCATGACCGAGAAAAGACGGCATTTACTACGGGACAAGGGCTTTGGCAATTCAAGGTGATGCCGTTTGGACTGTGTAATGCGCCGGCAACATTCGAACGCCTCATGGAGACTGTTTTGAAAGGACTTTCCTATGAAGCCTGTCTGATATACCTGGACGATATCATCATCGTCGGAAAGAGTTTTGAAGAGCATCTAGAAAATCTTAGAAAGGTGCTTCAGAAACTGAAAGAAGCCAATCTAAAGTTGAGTCCCGCTAAATGCAAATTGTTCCGAAAGGAAGTGACTTACCTGGGACATGTCATCTCTGCAGAAGGTGTGCGCACGGATCCTGAAAAGGTATCAGCGGTTAAATCCTGGAAACGTCCCGAAAATGTCCATCAGCTGAGAAGCTTCCTAGGGCTTTGCACCTACTATAGGAGATTCGTGAAGGACTTTTCTTCCATCGCAAGACCCCTTCACAAGCTGACAGAGAGCAACCAAACGTTCTTGTGGACAAAAGAATGCGACGATGCATTTAACAACTTAAAGGAGGCTTTAACATCTGCTCCAATCCTGACGTATCCTCAGCACGACCGACCATTTATTCTCGACACCGACGCGAGCAATGAAAGTGTCGGTGCTGTTTTGTCCCAGGAAATAGACGGCCAAGAACGTGTAGTGGCATACTGGAGCAAGTGCCTGTCTAAACCGGAGAGGAATTATTGTGTCACCAGGAAAGTGTTGCTCGCCATAGTCAAAGCTGTAGAACAGTTCCATCACTATCTATACGGCAGAAAATTCCTGCTCTGCACCGATCATGCATCATTGACCTGGATTTTAAATTTCAAGAATCCTGAGGGTCAAATAGTCAGGTGGATAGAGAGACTCCAAGAATATGACATCACTATCCGTCATCGTAAGGGATCATCACACGTAAACGCCGACGCCCTGTCTAGAAGACCTTGCCAAGAAAGCTGCCGATATTGTTCCAGGGTGGAAGCGAAATACGAGCTGCTGACTCCGGTCGCAAGACAAATTACAACATCAATATCGGCTGATCGAGAACCGTGGAATGATGATGAAGTCAGAAAACACCAGCTGGAAGACCGCGACATTAAACCCATAATTGATTTAATGGAGTCATCAACCAGAAAACCTACCTGGCAGGACATTTCTATCTGTAGTCCTACAACCAAACAGTATTGGGCACTCTGGGATTCACTTCACATTCGAAACGGCGTCTTATACCGGAAATTCGAATCGGATGATGGGAAGACGTTCCGATGGCAGCTGATACTTCCAATATCCCACATTCCTGATGTCCTTAAAGAACTACATAACAGCCCTACGGGAGGTCACTTTGGAATAATGAAGACCTTACAGAGAGTTCGTGAGCGCTTTTACTGGAATAATGCAAAGGATGACGTGCAAAAGTGGTGCCGATCTTGCGATGCCTGTGCAGGTCGGAAAGGACCTAAGAGACGCAGCCGAGGCAAGCTGCAACGTTACAACGTAGGGGCGCCTTTTGAACGAATCGCCTTTGACATCCTGGGACCTCTGCCGCGAACTGCTGATGGCAACAAATACATACTCGTTGTCGTTGATTACTTCACCAAGTGGCCTGAAGCTTATCCTATTCCTGATCAAGAGGCTGTCACAGTAGCTGAGGTAATGATACAGCACTGGATTTCCAGGCTCGGAGTGCCTCTTCAGTTACATTCCGATCAGGGAAGGAATTTTACCTCGGTAGTAATCATAGAACTATGCAAACTACTCGGCATTGACAAGGCCCAAACGACGCCATTACATCCCCAGTCGGACGGCATGGTAGAGAGGTTCAATCGAACCATCCTTAATAACCTCTCATTAGTGGTTTCCAGAAACCAGCAGGACTGGGACAAGAAATTACCACTCTTTTTACTGGCTTACCGCAGTGCTGTCCACGAGACTACCGGCTATTCTCCATCACAGATGCTCTTCGGTCGTGACCTTCGTCTGCCTTGTGATCTATTGTTTGGCCGCCCTCCGGATGCTCCTTCATCGTCTGAGAAATATATTCAAGATCTCCAGGCCCGGTTTGAAGTGATCCACAGCTTTGCACGAGAGCGAGTCAACTTGGCGACGGAGAAGATGAAGACCCGCTACGACACAAGAGCTACTGAACATCAGTTCCACGAAGGAGACAAGGTGTGGTTGTGGAATCCGACTCGACGGAAAGGACTTTGTCCGAAATTACAGTCACCTTGGGATGGCCCGTATACAGTCCTAAAAAGGCTGAATGACGTCGTGGTTCGGATTCGTAAGTCTTCGAACTCTAAACCTAAAGTCGTTCATTACGACAGGTTAGCTCATTACTATGGCCATAGTACGTAATGTAAATAATTGTAAATAGTATAAGACCATGGTCCATTTTGTTTTTAAATGTGTATTTGATTTGATTTGTATTTAGTATTTGATTTGCATTTAGTGTTTGATTTGTATTTGATAGCATTTTATTTGTTTTATTTATTGCATTTATTGTTCATGTTGTTTAATATTGTAATGTAATGCTTATTAATGCATTTATGCCACAGTTGTAAGTTTAGCTTCCTGTCCAGGGATTGTACTGCCCGGGACGTGCAGTCCTTGGGAAGGGGGCAGTGTTACGAATTTGCTATTTAAAAAGCTAATGTTAGTTCAATTATAAATTAAATGGTTTTATTTCTCGCGCAGTGCAGCGCGTGACGAATATTAAAAGAAAGCTAAGCCGGAAAAATTAAAAATACAAGAGCGCGTGCGTTAAATAAATAAATATCTCTTTTTGATTTCGAGAAAGTACTGGAAAATTCTAGCGCGTGATTTTAAAATCTTATAAAAGGAGGAAAACATCTCAGTTCGTAGTAGTTGCTGCTTAGTTTGTTGTTGTTTAGAAAACTGCTCTTGTTGATTGTAGCGAATTCGCGGATTAGCTTTCTTTAGCTGTTTTGAATTACGTTCTATTGTACATTTAAGTAGTTAAAAGATAACTACTGTGAGATATTGTGATACTGCATGATAATCTGAGAAAATTTAAGCATTTCTGTTGTGATAATAATAAATTTTTGTTCATTTTTCATCGGACTTGTGCATTCATTTCATAACGAACCCGTACGCACGCAACAATATTATTTTATAAGCAAACAAACAAAAAAAAAAAAAAAATTGCTTTTTTACTATGATGCGATAATGTAAACACCCCTTACCACGATTTCTTAATTTTACCAGAGCATATTACGCATTCATTGTTTGTTCTCTTTTGTCTTCATCTTCAAAAAATAATTTTTCTGTACCTTTAGTTGCGTTCGGGAAAATCATAACACGCAAATGGTCGTCATCCATTAGGGCCTAATTATCACTTCAAACCTCAAATTCCGGGCTTATCGCCGCAAGTGAAGATCAGAATTATACTACAACTCCACATAATCCCGATTTTTGTTCATGAAAGCATACTTAATCTTTATAAGGACTTTTGAGATACTTTTTCAATTTCCAGCAATATTTATCAACTATTGTTCTAGAAACAAAGGCCTATTTGAACGGATTTTCTGCTAACACTGAACAAAACATTGTTTCAGTGGATTTCCCTAAATTTTTGGTCAGCCTCTGAAGCTTGTAGTCTCTGACTACAGCCTCTGACTCTCGTAGTACATGCAAGTTACTTTTGACATTTGTAATGGTTCCGTATCGAAATGAATTTCCTTTGGTGAATTTAAAATAAATTTGAACTTCTTGCACGCGTTTCGAATTCTGCTGCATAGACAAGATTTAAGAAATGAAATATTTACCCATCAAAACATTTAAAATACGCGCGGAATTTTAAGCTCGAGAATGTTTAAAACTGCATGAGAGCTTCTTATATCAGTTTACTTAAAGCAAAATATGTCAGTCTCCTATTCCAAAAAAATCAAGCTTTCATTTCTGGTTACACATTTAGAAACTGTTTAATTCTGCTCAGTGTTCTGCAAGGAACAGGTGCCGAAATAAACTGCAGTTCGATGTGCGACGAGATCTACGGACCTATACTAACCACTAAATTAGTACCTCCGACTATGATCCAGGTAAGAACATTAAATTTCGGTTAAAAATATTTGAGATATAATATTTCAAAACATCGGTAAATTTCACAAACTATTTTTGTGAAAATTCTGAGTAGCAAACAACTTCTAGAAAGATGTCCAATCGTAAACTTAAAAGTGTTCCCTAAATTTTTGAACCAAATCATACAAGTTGCTTCCTAAACCTCATTATAAAATTCACTAATTATCTGAAGTACAGATGAGATTTAACACTGTGAGAAGTGTTATTCAATAGTATAGGATTCGCACATACTGTGAAAGTGTTTAATATGCGGTAAAAGTGTATTTGTAAGACTTAAAGATTTTATGAACAGAATTTATGTCGATGCTCTAACAGACGAGTAGGTGTGTGCGTTATGAACCTCCCCTTTCCCTGTTTTATGCATTCAACGGGGGGCGGAGTTACTGCCTATCATCATATATGATACAAAATGTTTAAAAATAATCTAAATTAGTTACTGCCTATCATATATGATACAAAATGTTTAAAAATAATCTAAATAAATTGTTATAATAGTTTAAGTATAATTAAAAATTGTACTCTTCCTTGATTAAAACATTATTTTAAAAGGAAAAATGCAAGGCTCTAATGAGCTCCTAAGTATGTAGACGTTTGTTTAAATTAAAATACTCGTTATTCATTTATAATGATATATTGCTGCACAGGAATATTCGCATATACATTAAACCTTAATAAATATATATATATAAAATCAAAAGTAAAGAAAAAAATTACAGTTTAAATTCATTTAAAATATCCCATTTAGTTTTACAAATTCTTATTGAAAATCCAGCTTTTGATAATCTTACTAAGAAGAATCTAAGGATATTTTCCCCCTAGCGAAAACATCTCAATAAGGCTTTAATAATAAGTCACAATCCAGCTTCTGATAATCTTACTAAGGAGAATCTAAGGGTATTTTCCCACTAGCGAAAATATCTCAACAAGGCTTTAATAATAAGTTACAATACATAGCTGATTATCAGTCAAACAGTAAAGTTACCAAATGTAATTCTGAAAATTCATTTCTAAACACTGATTAACAGACAGACTAATAGTCATAGTATTTTGTCATATTTTTGAAGTGGTGTTACGAATGAGAAAGAGCCAATCTCATTTTTAAAAAAATAAAAAATATCAATAATTGAAATAATTTTTTATCAAAAATTTACCGAAGTTTATAATAAAGAAAGCAATATGCGTAATTGCTAACATATATTCATCATCTTCAAAAGTTTATATACTATCCGACCATGGAACGTACGACTTTTGTTAGCACTCTATCAGGACTACTATTTCTTCTAACTGCTTTTGCAAACATACTGGAGTCCTGAGTAGAACAGGGAGTTTACTTAAAACTATGTTCGTGCAAGTGGGGGTAGAAGACACGGCACAAATGGGAAGAGTTTAATCACTCTTTATTCTTCACACTTTTACAGCTGTTCCCGGACTTCGGGATACAAAGACCAGTACTTATGGTCTGAAACGTAAAAATAAGAACTACAAACTAATTAAATTAAATAAGAACTAAATTCAGATATTTTACAGAGACTAGTAACATGAAGACTGGTCTTTTAAACTTTACATATATAGTGAGCACAATACGTCTTAAAGTGTCAAAGAGAACTAAGTTCTGGTCTCAAAGGCAGACAAGAACTAACTGAAAAGCACGCACGAGGTAAAGTAGAAGGAAGTATCTTTCTCTTTTTTGGCTAAAAGCCACAAATTAAATACTTAACATTTTGCAAGCTCAATTTGCATAACTAAATTTGTTCGCGTTTATTCTGGCCGGAAATGGAAAATAAGCTAGGATAGTAAAGTTTTAAAATAAAATAAATGTTAGTAAAACTTAAAATCCTTTCAACTCATCGTAAAATAAAGAGAAATGTAAAAGCATAAAGAGAATTTCTAGTAAAAAAATTTATTAGACTTTGCATCTCAAGTAAATGATGAAAATGAAGTTGTTACTTTTTATTCCCATTTGCAATGCATCTTATACAAGCAATTTCTTAAGCTTCGTATTTGTAATTTAAGGGGTTTTATAGGTGCGATTTCGCAAACTGTTCGTCGGGGGCATTGATTCCAGCATCACCGAAAGTGACTTGATCAATTACTTCGAAAAGTTTGGTACAGTGACAGGCTGTACGATTCACCGCGACAGAGACACTGGGAGATCTCGGGGCTTCGGATTCATCACCTTTCAGGAGCCGGCATCAGTGGATGCTGTCCAGCTCAGTCGACCCCACATTATCAATGGATGCGAGGTAAGCTCACTCAGATGGTTTCACTACAATTTTAACATTGTCCACGACTCTGGAATTTTTTCGTGGCAAAATGGAATTTTTGATTAGTTAAATTGGTACTTGTCTTCTATAGAGGCCTTGGCGAGAAAATGTTTTAGGTTTCGACATTGACGAGAAACAAGAGGTTATTGATCTGTGCATGTGCGAGAAGCGAAAGTTTACGATCTCCGCACGTGCGAAAAATAAACGGCTAACGATCTAACTTCACTTATTTCAACGTAGCGGATTTTCATCGTAAAATATTCATTATGCTTACTCTTTTCAATCTTCCATCAACAGAAAAAGAAGCTGTGGTTGATGTTTGATGCATTATTAGAAGCAGTTGTTGAAAAGCGCCCAGAAGGAGTGAGTCTCTAAGGGATTAATTTTCGCTATGTTTATGCATGCTTGTTTTAGTAAACCGCTAATCAAGCTGTATTAAATAAAATAATAAACATAACTTTCCGCCAAGTAAATTGTTTACACAACTTTATTAAATACAATAATTAAATCAGTTGATTTGAATTATGTTATTTTAAATAAACTGCTGACAAAATTGTATTAAATACTATAATAAATAAATAATTATATTAAATTTCTTCTACGTGTATATATTAAATACTTTGTGTTGCATAGATATTGAATTAGTTGCCAATTTATCGTTTACCATAGTCAGTTTCGTTTTTGTAGATGTGAGTGACAGGTGGCAAAAACCACAGTTCCTTAACCCGAATAGCGCCAACGTCGTTTTCCCTCGCCAAGGCCGCTACAGAAGTCTAAGTACCGTTAATTTTATTGTATCTATATTCGTCTGCTTTAATTTAGTGATTATGTTTTTCGTATTATTTATTGCAAAGCGAAAAACAGTTACCGTTAATTGATACAAAAATACTTTTATAAGCTCAAATGTGCCTGAAAAAATAACTATTAAACCATGCGAAGGAAGTCAAAATTTAAATTAGTGGTGAAAGAAGAACAGTACGAAAATAAGCAGCACAAATAAACTTTTCTTACATTATATAATGTGTTTTATCTACATTATATAGTGTGTTACACTCCAGAGAAAGCATGAATATAAGTATATATTGCCTTTGTGGCATGGGGCCACTTAAAACACTTTCAAGCCTAAAGTCATCTCGAGAGTTTATGGTAGGGAAAGTGGAAGTATGAAACCCTCAGATTCGGTCTTCCGGGCGGTTTCAGGAAAACTGGAATGGAGCTAGGCAGAACTCGGCACTGTCAACTGGAAAACTGGGAAAACATATGTTAAAATAATATTTAAAGTATATATATTAGTGCTGGTACTATTCGGTTTTGAGGAGCGTAAAAAATCGCCAAAGTATTGTTGATGACAGTGCTGCCAAAAATAATTGCGGCAACCCTAACGCGAGAAAGGAAGTATAATAGTAAATAACTATTTAAGACTGTACGTTTTTATTATTATAATTTATATGCATTGCTCTACATTGAAAATGCAACACCAAGAAGGAGTGGTCAGAAATTTATGCAAATTTTAGAGTAGACGCATATCACTGAGTTATGCGAATGATATGAAATGCGCAGCACATGAAGTAAGATAGTATAAGGGAAGGAACGTGCAGAATGGGCAATATTCGCGTCGTTATTTCTGCCAGACAAAAAATTATCGAAGAAAGTTGGTTTTTGTCCCGGGGATACGTATAATAGGAGAGAATGCCAGGCCGCCGTCAACGAAGGCACTTGCAGATAGACGATTTTACGAGGGGTATGGTGATATGATATGAGAGACGCAGCCCGACCCTCCTGGTAGACTTTACGTCGCCCTATGGCTTTTTTGCGGGCTGCGCCAACGAGGAGTATGGTGATCGGATTGAGAAGGGCAGGTTGGTCTTCACGTCAAATCGCAGCTGATACCCACATGGATGCGAGCACGGTGCATCGGCTATGGCGAACATGGTTGGAACAAGGAAATGTGGGAAGAAGGAGGGGTGCAGGTGCAGCCAGAGTGATGTCAGCACGAGTGGACCGACGCATCCGCCGACAAGCTGTGGCCGTCCCGCAAGTCACTTGTATCGCGATTTTGCAGCATGTGTAAGATACCCTGGATGTTCCCGTGTCGACCAGAACCATTTCCCGTCGATGGGTTGAACGTGGTCTTCACTCACAGCGTCTGTTAAGAAGATTGCCATTGACCCCACAGCATAGACGCCAACATTTAGAATGGTGCGGAATGGAGCGAGGTAGATGACAGAAGGGCGAAACATCGTGTTCTCAGATAAGTCACGCTTCTGTTTATTCAGTGGCAGTCGCCGCATACGTGTGTGGCTTCGACCTGAAGACAGATCTAATCCAGCAGTAGCTGTGGAACGCCCCACGACAACGTGGCATAATAGTTTTGGGTGCTATTGCCTACGATTCCAGGTCACCTCTAGTTCGTACTCAGTGCACTATGACGTCCCAACGATACTTGGACAATGTACTGCAGCCGGTAGCCATCCCCTACCTTCAGGGGCTACCTAATGCAATTTTTCAGCAGGATAACGCCCGAACACACAGTGCTCGCATCTAACATGCTCTGCAAGGTGTACAGATGCTTTCCTGGCCACCGTACTCTCGTGACCTGTCACCAATCGAACATGTGTGGGATGTGATTGGACGCCGTTTGCAGACTCTGCCCCTGCCTCGTTCAGAAGACGAACTGTGGCATATGGTTGAAAGGGAATGGAGAGCCATCCCTCATAATACCATCCGCATTCTTATTGACTCTATGCCTAGACGTGTTTCTTCGTGCATCGCTGTCTGCTGTGGTCCAACATCCTACTGAGCCGATGCCGTTCTCGCTCTGTATTCTGACTAATCATTTTGAAATAAAGATCACTTATTGCTACTTGCTGTCTCTGTCTTTTTTCCAAATTTTATCACTTTCTGACCACTCCTTCTTGGGGTTGCATTTTCAGTGTCGAGCAGTGTAAAAAAAGGCTAAACATGACTGAATGGAAGCATAAGAGTAAATAACTATTTCAGATCATTATTATAATTTATATAAAAATTGCTATACATAACTGAATGGATGCCTGCATCGCTATTTCGCTACCGAGTTATCGCTAAAGCACAGTTTCATCTCGTTGGTTGTTCAAACACAATTTTCTATAATGAATGATGCCTTTTCTTTGAAACAATTCTCTGTAAAGTGCAGAATCGCCCACTTATTTGTTTGCCGCTTTTTACAAGGGAAAAACAAATGGATTTTTGTCAATTTTCTTTTACTTTTTAAGTGAAAATAGGTCGATGTGTACATAGATAAAGTCAAGGGTGTGCGCAGTGCCGTTTTGTGCAATTCTGGGATTTTATTTTTTTAATAAAAATAGGTCAATGTGTACATGGATACCGAGTATGTGCAATTCTTAAAAACGCGTCAAGCAATGGATGATTCTGCATTTTACTCACAATTCCATTGCACACTTTTCGTCATGGGCAATTCCCAAATTGTTAAATCTATAGGATATCAAAAAAGGATTTAAAATGAAAAAAGGATTTAAGAATTAAACTAGTATTTCAATGGCGTCTTAAGAAATATAGAACTACAGTCAAAAGTCATTAATCCGGACTCGTCGGGACTTCGGCGATTCCGGATTATCGATTTTTCCGGATTATAGATCATCAGTTTAAATCGCGCAAGATGGCATGCAGAAATTCTAAAATTAAAAATATGAAACCGTAATTTATGAAATAAAGAACAATTATGATCTAAAGGGTGTCAAAATTCACAAAAAAAATGCTTAATATTTATTTGTTTACTTTATTAAACATTTCTTTCAATGTAAGTTGTTTAAGTTGCTTCATTTTATGTGATAATACTTTCTCTTTAATTCTATAAACAGACATAATTTCTTGTTCAGTTACAAAGTTCCGCTGTTCAAGTCCCGTTAATTGCTGTGCCGAGAATACCGACTAACTTGTCAATCGAAATTATTTCGTTTTCACTAACCTCTCTGTCACATTCTTCATGTCTTTATCCATTTTTTGGAGCAATTCCACTTTTTGTTTGTTGGACATCGAAACATACTTTCGTTTTGTAGATCCTTTGGAAGTTCCAGCATCGGAAATTCTATTTGACATAATCGAAATTTCAAGTTTACTTTTATAAAATTGCTCTTACAGTCTGCAAAAAATAATAAGCGGGATCCAATTTGAAGATTAAGGAACAACGCAATCATTAACATTAAATGAAATAGATAATTAGATAATTTTAGCTTACACCGTCCGTTATACATTAAACGCGCAGGCGAAAACGTATTCTGCACTTGCGCACACGCATGTGCGCAGTAGTCAAGGTCTTACGCGCACGCGTAAAATGCCTGTGCGCATGTGCCAACGCGGCGCAACGCGGTAGAAAGTTTTTAGCTTTGAGGTCCGGATTATGGGTGTTCGAATTAACGACTTTTGACTGTATATAAATTTACGCAATCTGAAATCAGCGCGTACGCTAGATTTGGCGCGCTGTTAAATGGGCGCGTTTGCTAGATTTGTCGCTTTTGCGCATGCATTTTCGCTGCAATTTTTTTACGGTCCTCGAAACGGAATGCTTTATATAAAGACAATTAAAGGAACGTGTATTTTTTATTAAAAGGTTTTGATCAATATATTATTGGTATTTTAGATAAAGCCAATTATTGTATTTTTTATTAAAATGTTTTATTTTAACTTGTGCTGCAGGTGCCACCTGCCCTCGCGTTATATTTAACTATTGGAAATTTGAAACGAACTACCAGTGTCCAGCGGTTTCTCGCTTGTTCCCCCTGCTTTATTCCCGTGCGCATCCAGAAGATAATGCATACACGTTACACATGCGTAAAATCACGAAAACACCCATGCAACCAGTCCGCTCACCGGGATTCGAAAGTTGGACCGAACTACCAGTGTTCAGCGGATTTGCGCGGTCTGCGCCCGCTTTATTCAGTTGTGCATCCAGAAGATACTGTTTTCGCGATACACATGCGGAAAATCACTGAAACACACATAGAGTCAGCCTGTTGGCCGGGATTCAAAGTTGGACCGAACTACCAGCGCTCAACGGTTTTGACCGGGTTACGCCCGCTTTATTCACGTATTCATCCAGAAGATACTCCGTACACGATACACATGCGTAAAATCACGAAAACACCCATGCAGCCAACCAGCTAGCCGGGATTCGTAATTTGGACCGAACTACCAGCGTTCAACGGTTTTTCGCGGGATGCACAGAGCTTCTGATTAATTTTCGAAAAATGTATTTTTATATTTTTTAGTTAATAAACACTAGTCAACTAGTGTAAGTGTTTTATTATTTTCATCTCTTGGAACCCCAGAGATTCGCGAAACACCACTGATGTAGACTAATGCGTATTTTTCTCTGTTATAGTTCTTTGTAGGCAATTTTCATTTTTGATCGTTCATCTTTTTATTATTTTCTACTCCCTGTCTCATTAATTTTTCAAAACTGCCAGGAATCTAAATAATCTTTTACAATTAAAGTAGCGCATATTTTCACTCATTGTGAAGGGGCGGGACTCTCGCTCGGCTATATTTTTCACTTAACTTTACTCGTAAAAGTGAAAGAAGATATTGTTACGAACATACAATGCTTGATAGAGAAAATATCACACCATAAAAGAACTAGTAAGAGATTAAATTAAAAGGAGAGAGATTAAATTTTATATACAGGTAAACAAATACTTAAAAAGTGATTTAATTTTTAACGATGGACAAAGATAAGATTCACTATATATTTAATAGTGAATCGATAACATGTCCAGCCCCATTTCGAGTCATACATTCTTAAACACATCGTTGCATAAAACCCATGAATGTTCGAATTATGTCCTGTACTACTGCCCCTGTTTTGTTGGTGTGAGACATAGTTCACCTTCGTTTTGTGGAGAAAGGAAGTATTCAACCAACGTCTGATTATGACCTTCAAATGCTTTACTGGAGAGAGATCGAAGGATCGGACTGATTAAAGAAGAAATTACTTATCTTGTTATTGCATTCAGGATGAATTGAGCCAGAACCGAAGGAGAACTATTATCCGGCCAGTGTAGTTTCCACATTTCCTAAATTCTGTCATGCAGTACGTTTCTAAATTCTAAAAACGTTTCCGGCCGGTTCCGCCTTACTAGTGTCACTAGGCCGGAGCTGAGTAATGTGCATTATCTGGTTGAAAAATGGCGTTTTAGAATGCAAAGAAGATGGGGTTGCAGCATGTCACTAAGCGGCGTCTCGTTAAAACGTCTATAATTTGCACTAGACGTGAATGGCTTTTATCATTAATGGTACTGCAAACGATTATTTGCAGTCATTATTTGTGAGAGTAAGAAGTGAGAATCGTTTCTGAAGACTACATTGTTCAATTGGCATTCCACATAATCTTTTTGAAACATTTCTGCAAATGTTGACGACGATTTCTTAGTGTTAATATAACACCTCCATAACATACTTCTAGACACTGAGCCTGTACTAGCCTAGCTTTGCAAAATTGCCCGCTTCGTTATTGGAACAATGTATCTTGTAGCACGTTGCAAAATATCTCCAGTTGTAAACCGTGAGTCAAATACGGGTTACGTCGTATGCGACGATCAGTGTGTCGTCTTCTGATGTCCATCTTCTAGTTCCGAACCTTCTTCGAGGATGCACGTTTCCTTCCTGGGTTCACTGTTGCCAAATCCGACCAATGATTGTAGCATCAACCTTCGATTCCTCCGCGATGCAGTACAAAGACTAATTAGTGGTACGCAAGCGGAATCTGAATCCCCTTGTGAAACTCGTCCATTTGCTGATATTGAGTATGACGATATCGTATTGCTTCTTCGTTTACGCAAGTACGAAACAGCAAAATCTCGGGTATTATAGTCGTGATGACATAGAAACTGTTGACTTTCCGCCTTATCTGGCTATTTATATCCTGCATGAAAATCGGTTGATTAGAATATCAACCGATTTTCATGCAGGATATAAATAGCCAGATAAGGCGATTAACATTTGAAATGCAATCATTAGCATAGCTTTCAGATGTGCAGCCCCACAAAACTTTGCATGGTAACGCGTTTGCTCCTTCATGATCTGATTTTCTCCATCAGGCAATGTAGTTTAATATGTTTAACAGCCTGTCATAAAAGCACATATATAACGCCTCTTACTTGCAGTCATAAAATATGCACAAAAATTACCATTACGTATACAAAACACAGTTGAAGAAAATAATATAATTAGAGAAATTGCCGTATTAGGAAATTCTGGAGGGAGAGAATCAGCTATGATTAATAACTCTGGGAACTGAAAAAAATAAGATTTAATTTTGCAGATAATCTCGCCAAAGCGAAAGATGGGAGATTCTTATTTGATATCAAATTAGACTAACAACCGAAGATAATTTGCTGTACAAGTAGTCAAATAATGGCGCGAAAAATTACCCAATACGATTAAATAATAAAATTAAGGGACTCAGCTAATTAACTCCATTTTCATTAGGTAACACTGAAACGAGCCGTGCCAAGAGAATTTTTCCAAGAATTTGATGGGCTCTTGACAGTCAATAGAATCTTTGTAGGAGGTCTTCGATCAGAAATACAGGAGTCGGATATTAGAGAGTATTTCAGCAATTTCGGAAAAATTCGGAAGGTGGACATCATGATGGACAGAAATACGAACACAAAGCGAGGTTTTGCTTTCGTCGAATTCGATGACTACGATCCAGTTGACAAAGCAGTTCTGCAAGGCAATCATGTTATCCTTGGACAAGATGTAACCGTCAGAAAAGGTAAAATAAATTTTCTTGGAGGCAGAAAGATAAACATATTTTTCATTTTCGAAATAAATGCATTTTTAAAGAAATTTATCAAATTAGTATTTTAGTAATATTAATAAAATTATAACATCTATATATCACAAAAGAAATGGCTTTTCTGTTCTTTATACATTGGTTATAAAGAGAAAAATTCATTCATTTAATTGTGTAGATTATCCAAATATCAAGTTCATATTTAACAACATTACTATATCAGGGTCAATGTTCCTTCTAACCTTCTTCGGGAACATACAAGGACCTGACTCGGAACAGAGAGCTTACTAAAGCTATGTTCACTAATTGTGGTAAGTAGACAGGATACAGACGAAGGGTATACAAAAACCCTTTATTTTTCTCTATATACAATAACTTCCGTACTTCGGAATACACTGACCCGCTGCTTGGGGTCTAACGTAAAAGTATAAAAATAAAACTAAACTCTAATTTAACTTTAGAATAATAAACGTGGAAGATTGGCCTTATAATAACAGGAAGCGTATGTAGTACAGAGACTGTGAACACTACAATACGTTTAAGTTTATCAAGAGGATTAAAACCTCTGGCCTGGAAGGCAAACAGCAACTGCGTAACTTCTAAGGTAAGCGGCCTGCGTTGACTCACTGCTTCCTCTCCTTCGCTTGGCAAAAAGGCCACACTTAAATACTTGGCGTTCGCCAGACAAACTTTGCATAAAAACCTTCACGCTTATAATTCTGGCCGGAAGTAGAAAATAAGAAGTGATAGTAAAGATTTAAAATAAAATAAACGTTAGTAAAACTTAAGATCCTTACATACTTCCCGCCAGAGTTAATTAGTTTGAAACTGAGGTCTAAAACGACCTTGTTGAAAACTTTTAGCTCTAGAATATAACGCGAGGCCAATCTTTTACAAACATAACTTCGCTAGAAACTAGAAATTTAAAAGAAAGAAATTTGTTACAATAGCAGCTCCCAGGATATACAACAATCTTTTTTTCATCTGTACTGCATCTAAACAGGAGCTTTTATTCAATTCTGGTTCCTTCCAGAGATCTGGAAGGAAAACTAGTTTAATGAAATGTTACACAATGACATGGCAAGTAACATATACAATTATACTGCTCTTTAACATTCTTATTTCATTCATGACTATTTTAATTATCTCTCCCCGTGCTCTCTGACATGTTTTGTAAAAGAACACCAAACACGAATGTGTTTCTGTCTACGTGTGCCACACTTCCTCTTACAATCAAAACACTAACGTCTTAAAATTCAACATAACGAGACCTCTTAACACACCCTAATTTCAACTCTAAACCCTGAGGTACTATTCTAAAAGTGGCTAACTCTAAAGTGTAGCGTCAGAGAGCCTAACTACATCATTCAACGTTTAACACATATTCGCCATGATTTAGTCTTTACAGTCACACGAATAACAAATTTTTAACATTGCTTTCACTTTTACCATATCACGGTATTTCTTAACATTTAAAATAACAGTTCACATGTATATAAGCACATATCAACATGCCGTTAATTTTACACATTTGAAAACATACATTAGTAGTACATTGTTAACTTCTATTCTTTTCAAAGCAAGTGCCAATTCTTTCTACATTGAAATAATACTACATTTCAAAAAGTCTTTCAGACTAAAACTTCTTTCTTGCTAGAATGTTTTAAATAAAATTTATACAATAACTTTTTAAAATATTTAAGTCTTTACACAACGCTATTATACATCAACTTTAGTTTTACGCGCGAGTAATTGAAGAACATAATACGAAAATCGGTCACAACTCATTTCTCGCCCTTTTGGCGATAAAGCTAGACCTCGCATGAGGTAAAACTTCTTGAAATCTGCCACTTGCAGTAAGAATGTGTGTATGTGTGTATTTAATTATGGCAAAGCACGCTAGGGCTATCTGCCTGAGGGGAGGGATGCCTTTCGTGGAGGACTTTCTAAGGGAAACTGGCTCGTATACACGTTACACATGGGGAAAACCACGAAAACGTCCATGCAGCCAGCCCGTTCGCGGGATTCGAACATCGGACCGAACTACCAGTGTTCAGCGTCTTTACCGCTCGGCCGCTGGTGGGCTGCAGTAAGAATGAAAGATTAACTTAAGTATGCAAAGTAACATAAAATTTTACTTATCTTTGTAATATTCGGACATCCTTTTCTGGGCCCAGTCTTTAAAGGTACTGCAGATAGTAGCTTGATTTATCCTCCTTCTTGTACGGGCTCGCCCTTCAGTGCTTTCCTCTGGAAGCTTCCTTTTTTCACCAGTACGGCCACCCTTGAATACTTTCCTTTTCTCCTCTGCTTGTGGTCTTGGCCGTTTGATGGCAGCTGGTCTTGGCGGAACCGGGAAATTTCTTCCGTGTTCTTGCTTGGACCTCGATGCTGGCCGTTCAAATTTTCCTTGTACTTTTTCCTCCGCCGCTGATGGCCCTTCCGCAGTTCGGCGACTTTTGCTGCGGAGAGTTCTGTCGGATGAGTAGATCTTCCGTTTTAAAGACGGGTTATACTTGCCGTCATTTCTCCTGGTCCTCTTCACATACGTCGTCCTTCTCCCTTCTTCATTCTGGGGGTGTTCGTGAACTCTGTTTTCTGGACGGTGGAACGGCTTCTTTTTCTTGTTACCTTCAATTTTCCCGCGGGGCAATTTTCTTTTCACTTGCTTCTGTCTCTCATTGGCTTGCCCTTGTACTTGTCGTTTTTCCACCTCTGGAACTTGTACCTGCGGTGTCTGCCATGCCGGATCCTGCAAAAGATCTGAAAAGATTTGCATTTTATTACGATCGAAGTAGGGCTTGATTTGATCAATGTTTGCGGAACAGGTTTCACCATTTCTGGCTTTTAACACTACAGCAGCGTGAGTTATTTTTTTTATAACATATGGTCCTTCAAATCGTGAAAAAAATTTGGCAGTTTTATCTTCTGGTGCTGAAGAAAGTGAATGCTTCATTTTTAAAACTTCATCCCCTACTTTATAAGTTACTCCCCGTCGTTTCAAATCATAATATAGCTTCTGTTTTCTTTGTGCTACTTCCGTATTCTTTTTTGCTTCCTTTATTAGTTTTTCTATATCACCCATTTTAAATTCTGGTGCTCTTTGTTGCACATAAAATAATTTATCTAACGGTGTTATAATCTTTCTGCCTAGAAATAACTCAGCAGGAGTTTTGCCCGTTGTATCATGTTTTGCGGTCCTAAGGGCGAAAGCAAATTCATTGACATAGTTATCCCAGCTTTTATGAAAATTTTTAACATAACTACGGATAATTTTCACTATATTTCTATTGACCCGTTCCGCTATATTTGATTGCGGCCGATACGGGACCATTTTTAAATGACGTATGCCCAGTTTTTGGCACATGTCTTCAAATATATTACTTACAAATTGAGGACCATTATCCGATATAACTTTTAGGGGCGCCCCGTATTTTAAAATATATTTATTTAAAATAGAATCAGTAACTAATTTCGCGGAGGCTCGTTTTAAGGGAACAATTTCGGTCCATTTACTAAAATGATCAACCATAACAAGGAGATAGCGACTTTTATTTAACTGACTTTTTGGGAAAGGGCCCAATAAATCGATGCCAATTATTTCATTTGGAAATTCGGATTTAATACTATTTAGAAACCCGGCCGGGCGGAAATTAATATAATTAACTGCTTGACATGTTGGGCAGGACTGGACATACGCCCTTGTTAACTTTTGCAGTTCAGGAAAGTAGACTGCCTCGCGTACGCGTTGGATAGTTTTTCGAATACCAGCATGAGAAGCTAAAGGGCTGTCATGGAGCTCCTGCAGGATATTTAATCTAAGACTAGCTGGGATAACAGGTCGAAATTCGTTGTTGGAATTTGTAGTTTTTGTATAAAATAATAGACCATCTATTAGTTCGTAATGGGCCGCCCTATTTCTTATCGCCACCATATCTTGGTGGCTAAAATTTTCAGGATCCTTCAAATACTCATAAATACTTCCAAACTCAGGATCCTTACCCAGTTCGGTTATCACAGTTTCTCGGGAATTTATTGTACACGCTGTAAGCATTGCCATCTTTACGGTATTGCCTTGTTCGTCTATTTTAATCCTTGATAGGGCATCTGCTACGATATTTTCCTTTCCAGGGGTATGCTTGATTACCAGATTATATTCTTGCAGCTTGAGTGCCCATCTTATTAACCTTGGGGATAAATTTTTCCCTGAGTACAATCTAGTTACCGCCGCATGATCAGAGTATACTGTTATCGGCGCCTTTCCAAAATAGACTCGGAACTTTTGCACTGCTAACAGAACTGCAAGTGCCTCTCTCTCGGTCGCGGAATAGTTTCTTTGTGTTTGATTTAAAGTTCGGCTAAAAAATGCCACGGGCTGCTGATTTTGCGAAAGTACCGCTCCTACCGCATAATCCGAAGCATCCGCTGAAATTTCTAAATTTTCATCCTTTTCAGGAAATTTCAACACAGGGGCAACGTTAATGCTAGTTTTAATTTTTCGAAAGCACTATTGGCTTCGGCCGTCCACGAGAATCTTACCTTTTTCCTTTTTAATTTTAACAATGGCTCAGCGATAGCCGCAAAATCTTTTATAAAGGACCTATAATATGAACAAAGTCCTAGAAAAGAAGAGAGCTTCTTTGCCGTGTTTGGAGTCGGATACTTTTGTACAGCGATTATTTTTGATTCATCTGTCTCGATCCCTTTTTGAGATATTTTGTAACCTAAATATTTTAATTCAGGGGCTGAAAATTTGCACTTTTCGACATTAACTTTTAGACCGGCCTCATTTAATAAAGAAAACACCTGTCTTAAATCCTGTACATGTTGGTCGAGCTTATCACTAGTAATAATGATATCGTCTAAATAGATAAATGTGGACTTTCCAAGAACAGGTCTTAACACAATGTCCATGCATCGCTGAAATGTTGCCGGGGCCCCGGAAAGGCCAAACGGCATACGCAAAAATGCATAAGTGCCAGACTTGGTTATAAAAGCAGTCTTAGGCACGTCCTCAGGCCTCACCCCTATTTGAAAATAACCAGTCGTTAAGTCTAAAGTCGTCATAAATTTGGTTGATTTTATGTTCCTTAAAATTTCTTCTATGATCGGTAACAGATATACCGGATATTTCGTTATGGAATTTAATTTACGGTAATCAATAGCGAATCTCCACCTTTTTGGATGCTCCAAAGGATACTCATTATTTTTCTTACATAAAACCACCGGGCTAGCATAACTACTTGAGATGGGCGTTATGATCTTTTTACGTAGCATATCGGTAATATGCCATTCTATAATTTTTTCCTTATTCTTATCATACCGGTATGATTTTTGACGAACTGGCAATGCATCTCCGGTGTCAATACTATGGTTAGTAACCTGAGTAAATCCTGGAATATCACTAAATAACGAAGCAAATTCACTTACCACTTGTCGGATTCTATCTTGCTCGTCATTAGGCAGGTGGTCAAGATTTAACCTTGGCGGTTCAGCCTTTTCTACACGCGCTGGTTTCATTGTCAGCTTAAGGGACGCTTCATTAAAATCCAGTGTAGCTTGTGCGTCTGAAAGAAAATCTATTCCTAAGATCAAATGTGCTTGCAGATTCTTTACTATAAAAACATCACCTTTACATGTTCGTCCTTGATACGGATATACAAAGCTACTTTACCTACGCACTTACATTTTTCTCCTTGCGCCGCTAATACTGTCGTATCATCCGCATTATATATGCGGTATTTGCGAAAATACTTTATAAAAAACTCTTCTGCCACACAGGAACACTGCGCGCCGGTATCCAGGAGTGCGGTGGCCGGGATATTATTCACCAAGACTTCAATCTTCGGAAGAGTCAAATTTTTCACCATTACTGTATTTAACTTGTAGGAAGAGGGGTTTTCGTGGCCTTCGGATTTCCGCACCCTCTCGTCCGCAGAAATCCGTTTTAGTTTAAATTATTTTTCCTTTCCGTGCTTTCCTTCTTTTTCCACTGGCCTTGCGACTTTTTTCCTGGGTTGCTATTGAACTGTCGACGTTCGCCGGCTGTTTTTGAATGCTCGGGTTTCCTTGCCCACGGATTCGCTTTTTCTCCGTAGCCATGTGCTTGAGTTTGTTGTAGTCTTGGCGTACCAAATTGGTTTCGCTGTTGATATTGGCGTCTTCTTTCGACGTTCGCCGTTCTTCTACTTTCAAACTGGATTGCTAGCTCAAATAACTTTGCCAGTGTAGTCGGATTTCTTAATTCAATAAAGTCTTGCACTTGGGGCAGTAACCTCGGCAAAATCACTTGAATTATTTCAGGATCCGGACGGTTTCCATACAAGAGCTTGAAAACGTGAATTTTTCTTAAAATAAAGCTCGAGAGGTTTTCGATTCTTTGTCGATATATACTAAAAAGTTCCGTTTCTAATTTCGCACGATCCCTTACAACAGGGAAGGCTTTTAGTAGGGCAGTCTTGAAATTTTCGTAAGTATAGGTGGGACTTCCTGCTTGACACAAGAGACTTCTGCCGATACATTTGAACCAGTTAAGCGCTTGGCCCCTCAAAGCGCTGGTAGCTAAGGTAACTTTTTGAAACTCGTGCACGGGGTAGAGCATGAAGTGGTCATCCAATTTTTCCAAAAAACTGGTTACCGGTGAGTTTCCATTAAACGTTGCTTCTGGTTTCATCGAAGCGCGCATGGTCTGGACGATGTAACCGAATCCTTCCAGGGCTGCAGCTGGCATTTCTGGATTCTAAGCCGTTTCTGCAGGCAGCACAGGTTCTTCTTGAAACTCGGTCATGGTTATTCTTCTTCGTTGGGCGCCACTATCAGGGTCAATGTTCCTTCTAACCTTCTTCGGGAACATACAAGAACCTGACTCGGAACAGAGAGCTTACTAAAGCTATGTTCACTAATTGTGGTAAGTAGACAGGATACAGACGAAGGGTATACAAAACCCTTTATTTTTCTTTATATACAATAACTTCCGTACTTCGGAATACAATGACCCGCCACTCGGGGTCTAACGTAAAAGTATAAAAATAAAACTAAACTCTAATTTAACTTTAGAATAATAAACGTGGAAGATTGGCCTTATAATAACAGGAAGCGTATGTAGTACAGAGACTGTGAACACTACAATACGTTTAAGTTTATCAAGAGGATTAAAACCTCTGGCCTGGAAGGCAAACAGCAACTGCGTAACTTCTAAGGTAAGCGGCCTGCGTTGACTCACTGCTTCCTCTCCTTCGCTTGGCAAAGAGGCCACACTTAAATACTTGGCGTTCGCCAGACAAACTTTGCATAAAAACCTTCACGCTTATAATTCTGGCCGGAAGTAGAAAATAAGAAGTGATAGTAAAGATTTAAAATAAAATAAACGTTAGTAAAACTTAAGATCCTTACAACTAAACTAAGAAAACCTATGTCATAAATATGTTGGATTTACTGTTCATTTTTATATCGTTATAAGAACAATCTATCCCACTAATTATGGTTAAGAAGTAGTACGTAGTAAAAGTACACCATTCTAATTTCAAGTTGTGCAAAAACTGCAACTTTAGTTTGACACAGCCTTTGAATAAAACTCCATCGATTTCGAGAATGATTTTGCTCCTGAAAAGTTATTCATTATTCTTTCTTAGTTAATCATTAAATAACAATTTACAGCTGAAAATAGAGTTTAATACCATTCTATTTTATTTAATCGTAGCCATAACTCTGTTACGTAAACAAAAAACAATTTAATACACGCACAAATTGACCCCATCACTGGTGCTACAAATCACAGTGCAAAATCACCAAACAAATAAAAATACCATCGTCACCTGGAAGATGTCATGATCAAAATGCAAATCAATCTTTGTTTATTTGAAAATTGCGAACTAAGTAAAAGCATGTTTCATTTAACTATGTAACTATTGTACTTCATAACTCAGCAAAATTCAGAATTTTAGAATTAGAGCATATTTTTAAAAACAAAAATTAAAAATAATTTATATCCGAAAGACAATTCAGTTTAGTTCTTATCCGAAAGACTATTCAGTTATGATTAACTATTTCAGTTTCATGTTGCTGTTTTCCCTCCCCCCCCCAACTTTCATCCACAAAGGAAAAAAAAAAAAAAGATTTAAATCTGGTAATAAAAGAAATCGGATAATTCGATTTACAACATATTTAATATAATTTGCATTCTGACAGAAAACTTTCAATTTTTATTCCAGCTAAGTCAAGATTGGAGATGGAACTTTTGCGTCAGCGAATAGGCCTTCGATCTGGGAACTTGTCACCTCTGCTTCGGAGAAAAAGTACTCCTTTCCAACTGAACAGGGCGTTTGGTTCGACACTGGGAGCACTGGGAAGACCTTCCCTTGACAGTATGGACTGCCCCTTTCATTTCGACACTAGGAGACGCGGAAGATTTTGCTGATGAAGAATAACGGCTTCAAGCAAGCAATAGAAATGGATTTTGGGGGGAAAATCTGCAAATACGTAGCTACTGATACCATAGGCGAAATTTAGCATTAAACTGATTTTATTATGATTGTGAGAATCTCTTTAAAAAGATGTCATATAAAAGAGAAGTGATACTGGTAACGCATGTACTTAATAGATACCTTATAGATATATAGATTCGGAAAACTTTTCTAGCGAAACGACATTAACTTTTCATTTTAGAATTCTAGAAATTATTTCTAGGTACGATATACGTATACCTACGTCTCCACTATTCAAGAACCAGGAAAGGGAAGTGAGCATACGAATTTCGCATTCGAGTAATCCTCCCGATTGATGACTGGCAATAGGAAAACTCAGCGGTCCAATGAGTTTTTCCGCACAGCGCCGATTGACTCGAAATGTTCAAAGGTCTGATAAGAATTTTATATGTAAAAGGCACCTATGCCTATATATGTTATGTGAAAGTATATGGTTACTATCTAAATTTCCAAAGTTCTATATTTAATGCAAACAGCATGAATTTTTTTATCACATGAAAAATTCGCATATTTTGAGAAATATCTGAAAGCTTTAAGCGATTTTCAGTGACTATGTATGAAGCTTCTAAACGCAAAAATCTGAGTTTAATAGTTTATTTTGCATTCATGTGTGTGTCTATGTTGGGCAGAGGAGGAATTAGCATGAGGAACATTAGGGCTTCACCATATGGTGATATAAGGTACATTGCCCACGACGCTACTGATTCATTGCGGCCCCGTGCTGCCTTTCCATGAAATTCTCATACAGTTATAATTTTGATGGCTGCGTGCACTAAGATGAAGACTTGTTTCTTAAAATTTATTGCTTACATAGATATTGGCTTTGTTCCGAAGGGTATTTGATAATGCTGTTGATTTAAAATATCTTCGAAACTCAAGTTCGTACATAGTTTATCTAATACTGAGTGTTTATATTCATGGATGTAAGAGTGCTCTGGTGTGCCCCTTTCACGGCGTTGTCTGAGGAAGAGATATTTTCCCCGTAAAGGGTTCGGTCAACAATCAGATTAAATAAAGTAGAAAGTTCTCGCGTAGTGTTGTATGAGATGAGCATTTCAGACAGTAATTGAAGGTATTTTACATATTAATCCTTTGTTGGCACAATATAATGACAGCCAACGTTGCACTATTGGCGATACACAACACATCTTAGCTACACTAGAAAACATTAACTGAAATTGCAACAGTTATAACGCATCACTGCCATCTATCGGCTAGAGTTCGCAACAAGTGCGGAAGGGCCATGTCTAGATATGAATTGACTCAAATGGAGGCTAGCTAGACATGTTCCTGTTCATTATTTTAATTTATATATTCTTCTATCTTGAGGTACAGAGTTCCATTCGTTCTGACGAATTTATTTTTTATTGCTTCATTTTTACACATGACTCTGGCCATTTTACGTTCATAATAATGCCAATAATGTTAAGCCAATAATGATAAAGCCAGATATTTAATTTGTGCACTTTTGGAAAGTTTTGCAAAGTGAAACAGAATTCTGTGGCCGTAATAATAACGCTGAATTTTTAAAAGATTTCCCCAAATCTGAGGAGACAGAGATAACTAGGTATAGATGGTGTATACACAATTTTAGAGCGATTGCGGGGCCGTTCGTTTAATGTTTTAATTTAAAGAATATTTATATTAAATGTTTGATCTGATAGTTTTTTTCTTTCCTGTACATCTAGTCTGCATCGTGATTTCCATGACTTCATAAAATTTCCAGGTTCATTAATTTCCATTTGTTTGGGACTCATTCCAAATAACACAAACTATAATAAGTTCGCTGGTTCGGTTCTTTATTAATTCTCATAATTAAATGACAATCACGTATTATTAACTCATAGCTGTTGCCAGCCGTCGTACACCATCGATGACAATTCTCAAACTCGTCTGATCATAACATTATAGATGCGCATGCGCGGATTACATTACAGGTGCGCAGGTGCGAACATGCCGCCCCGCGTTGCAATGCGTAGCATTCAACTATTGTAATTAAGATATAGTATAAAGAAATTTAAACAAGTATATTATAAACAATTTTGAATAAGTACTATTACATAAAATCAATAAAATCATTATTATAATTAGACATTTACCATATACATCAGCGTATAACACAAAACAATGCAATATAACATTTCAGTTACATAATGACATTTTATGTGAAGCACATTCAATACTACACAATAACGATAAAGACAATACCCATTTTTGTATTGGCAAGACACATAATTTGGAAATTGGTCGTTTGAAAGTTCCAGTTTGAGTTTTTAAATTGCACACGCGAACCTTTCCATCTTTACCATAAAATACTTCTATTATACGACCAACTGCCCAATTACAACAAGGCAAATTATTTTTAATTAAGACCATGTCTCCAACTTTTATATTGTTTTTAGAGCTTTGCCATTTAGATCGATTTTGTAAATGACTTGAATAATTGGAGTTCCATTTTTTCCAGATAATTTGTACTAATTTTGTGATCTGTTGCCACAATTTTAACCTGTTAATGTTAACTTCCGTGATACCTGGCTTAGGAATCGAATTAATTGCTCTACCAATTAAATAGTACCCAGGTGTTAGAACATCTAAATCATCAATGTCCAAAGACAAGGGTGCCAATGGTCGGGAATTTAAAATTCCTTTACCTATGACACGTTTGAAGTGGCACTTAAAAGATTTAACTTAGCCTCCCAGAGGCCTCCAAAATTGGGTGCTCTGGGAGAGAGAAATTCCCATTCGATATTCTCAGAGCTCAAATAACCATCTAAACGCTCATCTTGTTCGTTCACTAGTTTATTTAACCTCTTTAATTCTGCATTTGCACCTACAAAATTAGTAGCGTTATCACTAAATAGTGTTGAACTTTTACCTCTTCGTGCAAAGAAACGTTTCAAGGTAGCTATTAATGCTTCAGATTTTAGGTCTGTTATCATTTCTAAATGAATGGCCTTAGTAACCACACAAATGAATACACACATAAACTTTCTGGTATATACCTTTTCTCTGGTTTTTGTACTTAATTAAGAATGGGCCACAGAGGTCAACTCCAGTACAATTAAATGTAAAATTAGCAGCTGTAATTCCTTCCTTGGGTAAGTCACCCATGATTTGCTGAGTTACAATGAGATTAGCTTTAAAACATGTTATACAAATTTTCTACAAACATTTCTACCATTTACAATCCAAAATTTTTGTCTTATATGATATAACAAAGATTGAGTACCCACATGCAAATATTTTAAATGATAGTAATTAACTATTAACTCTGTTAATTTATGTTTAGAAGGCAAAATAATACGAAATTTTTTCTCGTAAGTTAAATTGCTAATTCGTAATCTACCTCCAACTCTCGACAGTCCATTACTGTCAATAAAAGGGTTAATGATTTTTAATAGAACTATCTCTTGGAACTGTGACGTCGTGGATGCTTCAGTGGGAACGGAATCAACACTAGCAATGGTGATGCATCCCTTTTTATTCACACAACATATCACAGATACAACATTTAATTAATACATTTAGAAAACTATAGTAGATATCCGAGCTGGTGACACGATCAGAGACGTTAACGAAGATGGCACTCGTCATCACTCGATGAACAAAGTCTCCACACCTCAGCTCGCTGGCGGAGCTTCCCAGCGCTCCCTCTCACAGGCGTCTGACCAGCAGTCTCTTCTCTTTACGCATGCGTATTACTCAGTTAAGTCGTTGCCATTCACAGTTCTTTAAAATAGGTGTTAAAATGAATTAAAAGTCCTCGTAGTGTGAGGAGTCCGCTAACGAAGTTCTCTCTAGTCGAGAGCATCATAGGTCTTTCTAGTAGAGAGTTCAGGAGCGTTCTTTACAGACTAACTCCTTCCGCCTCCAGATTTTGTTTTCCTCGGACACAGAGGAAACAAAACTTTTTTTTTAAAGTTCCTACGGAATAAAATACAAGTTCAGGCAGGCGTTCGCTACAAACAAACACCTTCCGCCTCCAGTTTTTGTTTCTCCCGACACAGGAGAAGTAAACCTTCACAGTTCACAGTCAGTTTCTGGTTTCAATAGAGACTGTTCAACATTTTACCAATTAATTTTAAACCACACTGTTACAAAGGCTCTCCACTCTCATAACCAGGCCATCATAAAAAAATACATATACAATATATGAAAAACCAACACAGACATTTTGTCTTTATGAATAAAGCTAACAATTTACTATATAGTATGATTATTTACCAATTTACTATATAGTAACATATAGTACTATTTTTCCTGAGGATCTAACCATCTCTCATACAATAATGCGACAGGTGTTCTGAAGTTGGTGCCGTACACTAATTCAGCTGGACTAAATCCTGTACTATCATGCGTTACTGTCCGCAGAGCAAAGAGAGCGGCAGGTACTTGTACTTCCCAATTTGAGGCAGCTTCAATACATAATACCTTAAAGACACTTTTTATTGACCTATGGAACCGTTCCACAGGATTGCTCTGGGGGTGGTAAACCGAACTTCTGGAAATTTTTATACCAAACATCTTCAAAAATTTAACAGTTAAACGACTCGTAAAAGATTTCCCTTGAATCAGTTTGAACCTCCCTTGGAAAGCCCATCCGACTAAATATCTGCAAGAGTGCACTTACAACAGATTTCGACGTTATATCCGGTACCGGGACGCCGTCAGGATATTTAGATGCTAAGCACATAACTGTAATAAGATATTTATTACCTTCAGTAGATGTAGGCATAGGCCCGCAAGCATCTACATGAACCTTACTAAAGACTTCAGATATCACAGGTACCATTACCAACGTTGACTTCTTTTTGGCTCGTTGACAGGATTCGCATGTTTTAATGAATTCCTCGATGTCTTTATAACAATTTGGCCAGAAAAAATGTCTTAGTAACCAGTCTTTTGTTTTCAGAGCTCCTAAGTGACCTGAAGTTCCCTCATGACAAATTGCTTTAATTTGCTGTCTGAGGTTTCCTGGAACAACAATTAAATGTTCTCCTCCTCCTAACTTATTTACCTTCTTTTTTACTAAAACCCCATTTTTAATCCCATAACTTGTTTTACTTCCGCTTTTTATTAGTTCTAATAAAGGGGCAAGTTCTTTACTTTTTTGTTGTTCATCAATAAAAGTACTTGAGTCAATTTGAATTGCAGGACTTGTGGGGACACAAAGGTCGACAGGAGGCAATATCTCTCCGTTTTCAGACCTCTCATGAGCATCGTCCTCCTCTTCCAACTCTAACTCATTCTGCTCAGAATTTTGATTCGTCTCACATAAATTTTCCGCTTCCTTAAATTGTCGTCTTGAGATCGAGTAACAACCGCATTAACATTCCCGACATACGACGAAAAAGTTTTCTCAGTCCCTCTGAGAAGAGCCGCTGTCTGGTTGCCTAGTATATATCGCCCTTGGTCTAAGTGGTCTCCTATAACAGCTGCTTTGGTGGTTACTGTATCCAAATCGCATTCAATATCTACTTCAGCAACAGGTAAACAAGTCATATGATCATCCAACAAATGTCGAACCCACACATGTTCCCCCTTCATTCTACCGTTGCTCCTGTATCTCTTAGAATAGTAGAATAGGTACTTCAAAACCATTTACTCTTCCATTTAATGTATAGGTATCTAACAGATTCTTCTCTGATCTCCCGCTTATCCGATACAAATCTGCCTTTTGAGTTTTTAAATTAGGGCACTGAGGACGTAAATGGTCAAAAGATCCACATTCATAGCACTGGAGTCTTTTTCTCCTATCAAAATTCGCGTCCGACTTTTTCCCAACATTGCGTGCATCATCATCTTTTTTAAATTGTGTGCCTTGAGGGTTTTTTCTATTTTTGAAAACGTTACCAGTGGACTGAAAAACACCCATTTGTCTACCTGATGTTTCCGTTTTCAGTTCACCCAATTTCGTTTTCCCAACCATCGTCTTTTTCGCATCTTCAAATTCCTCTATTTTACCCACCAACTGTTTTGGTGAAGTGATCGTGGCCCATTCATCTATAAAATGTTCCTTAAACTCATAAGGCGTGCGCCTTTTTAATCTGATCTACCAACATTAAATCCTTGAGTTGCTCAAATGTTTCGATTTTTAATCCCTTGAGCCACCCATCTAAAAATGTCTTAATTTCGTGATAAAAATCGTACCATGTAGAATCCAGATTTTTTTTAGTCTTAACATGAAGTTGGCGAAACTTCTCCGCACTTAACTTAAATCTTTTAAGTAGTAATTCTTTAATATGTTGGTAATCTATAGCCTGTTCTTCAGGCTCCCTAGCAATTATATTATTTACCTCAACCGGAAGGACACCAATGAGATATGACACCCATTGATCCGTGGGCAATTTTAAAACTTTAGCTTGCCTCTCAAAAAGTTCTAAGAATAAACTGATATCATCAGTTTTTAAATCAAACTTGGGCATTAGTTTCTGAAAATTCTGATTAAATACGGTTTCACCTCCAGGTTTAGCAGATTCAGTGTTCTGTTTTGCTTTAAGGTATTCTAGTTCTAACTGTTGCTTTTTAATTTCTTTATTTTGTTGTAGTATCTGAAATTCCCTCTCCCTAGCTTCCTGTTCTAACTGTAATTCTTTCGCTCTTGTTTGCTTCCCTAAGTTTTCCTTTTCTATCCTATCAGTCATAACACTTTCTAACAAATTTTTAACAAATTCTGCCTCATAATTTTTACTATTCGTTATTAATTGTTTTAAATCTATCACTTTCATATCTTCTAAAGCTATTTCTCCAAGTTCTGAAGCGACAAGGAATAAATCCTTTTTTTTAGCTTTCCCCAAAAATGCCATTTTCACAAAATTAAATGTTCAAAACAAATAAGAACTCAAATAGTTATTCACAAATAATACACATATAAAAATATATCAGAGATATAAAAAACATTAACTTTTCTTTTTTCTTACAAAATTAAGCAAATGAAAATAAAAGATTAATTAAAGCATTAATCATTTTGAATTTATTTCCATTAAAACACAAAACGAATAAACATCCTTACTGAATATTTCGTATAAAAAAATAATAACAAATTCTTTTCATTTAGTACAGCCAGACAGAAAAAAACCAGAGTGGCGCCAATAAATATAAACACCTTTAATTAACTATCGTTTTCATGACAGCTTTGGCAACCACATGGCCAACGCAAATACTACGTAAATCGATAGGCGCAGGTTTAAATCAGAACACTATTAGAACATTTCTTTACTGCTCAAAGTTTTAATTTTTATACAATGAAATGATAGAAATTTAACATTCTACTTATCAGAAAAAACACATCATATTAAAATACAGAATTGGTGTGCTTTCATTAGAAAAACCAAAGTAACAAGTTTTTAATATATACAACAACTTATTTCTTTCATAAGAATTTAACATAAATTTTCTTCTAATGATTTAGAAATGAAAATTGCAATATTGCACTGATGTGCTTTCACATAGTATACACAAAATAAACAATTCAGATTCTATCACACCAATTTATAGCGAAACGTTAAACATAAATACACTGATGTGCTGTTTATTTACGGGTATGGATTTTTCCTATTATCATACAAAAGAAAAATATCTCGTTAGATATATAAATGCAACACTTTGATAGTTTTCAAAACTCTTATGCACTGACGTGCTATAAAATACACTGATGTGCTACGTGTTAATGGAAAAATGTTTCTCCGAATATACCATAAAAGGAAAATATCTTGTTAGATATATAAACCAGACACATTGCTTAAACTCTATGCACTGACATGTTACTTCTGCTTTGGGAATTGATTTCCCGAATAAGTAATAAATAACTACATTATACACTTCAGGCCTGGAAATGAATATTGTGGAGAACACATACCTGGTCTCTTGTCACACAAATCTCGGTGGAACCTCCAATTTTTTTTTTTTTTTTTTTTTTTGTCAACTCTCAACAGTCCATTACTGTCAATAAAAGGGTTAAGATTTTTAATAGAACTATCTCTTGGAACAATCCTGATTTTTAAGACCATTTATCTCATTTATAAATTACTCACGCTGCACTCATTTTAATAAAGTTTCTTCAACTGCTCTCAATTCTCCCATTTGTAAATTACCTACCTTCTTTTGTCCTTGCTTACAATTCTTACAAAACCTAAAACAAAAACTTATAATGCAAATTAAATTTAAATACTTATTACTGCAATTCAATAAATCATTAACAATATTATTCACATTTAGATTTAAACATGTTGATAGTTCAGAATCAGCAAAGTTTTTAAGTTCATTACTGTCCTTTTCAGTAATTGCTTCAGGTATAACTCTTATAGGTATACTCCTTCATTAAGAAGTCAGGTCCGTTCCACCACAGTTGACTTAGTTGCAGTCTTTCGGCAGCCATACCTCTAGATATGAGATCTGATGGGTTTTCTTCGGAAGCGATATGATGCCACTGTGCAATTTCAGTCAGATCTTGTATTTTTGAAATCCTGTTTGCAACAAATGTCTTGAGCAGATGTGGCTCTTTCTTGATCCATGACAGCGCAATCATAGAATGGGTCCAAAGATGAATAGCAGTAAGCTCGAATTTTAACGATGATTTCACTCGATGCATTAGTTTAGCTATTAGCACTGCTGCGCAAACCTCAAGTCTTGGGATTGTAGTCTTCTTTAGGGGGAGGCACGCGATTTACTGCACACCAACCTCACTGATGTATTGTTTGCTGATGTGGCTTTACAGTAGATAGCTTCTCCATAGGCGGCCTCTGAGGCATCGGAGAAACCATGTAACTCAATCTTGATTGTATCTGGTAATGAAATACATCTATGGACTACAATGTTGTTAATTAACTGCAAAGTAATGGAGAATTCTTTCCATTCTTTAGCCTCCTTTTCTGGCAGAACATCATTCCAGTTCAATTTTAATAGCCATAATTTCTGCATAAATAGTTTTGCTATAATTATAACTGGGGAAACTATACTCAATGGGTCAAAGATGCGAGATATGATGGATAACACTTGCCGTTTCGTAACCTTTATTTTATCTTCGATTTTAACGTTGAAGCTCAAACAATCTCTTTTTGACTTCCGTAAAATACCCAATGCTTTAGATTCTTCTGATTTATCAAAGGGATATATTTTGTCGTTTGTTTGACGCAGTTCAGCAGCATCACTACACCATTTATGGAGTAACATACCTTCACTCTTCATAATGCCTATTAACTGATTTTGAACTTCTAATGCAGAACTTAGCAACTCAGCTCCAGATAGAATATCGTCCATGTACATGTATTCTCTCAGTACAGGTGCTGCTAAAGGAAATTTATCTCCTTCGTCCTTTGACAGCTGTACAAGTGTCCTCATTGCTAAAAATGGTGCAGTCAAAGTACCATAGGTAACGGTGGTTAGCTCAAAGTTTTTAACTGCCTTATCAATGCCTTCTTTCCATAAAATCCTTTGCAACTTCCACTGATTTGGATGAATAGAAATAACTCGATACCATCTTTTGTATCTGTGCAATGAAAGCAAAAATATATTTCCTGAATCTCAGCATAATTGAGAATAAATCATCTTGTATTACACCGTCATTATACTGTATAGAATTTAGAGAGTTTCCTTTGGTTGTCAAAGAAGAAGCGTTAAATACTAGCTTCAAGGGAGTCGACTTACTTTTCTCTTATCCCCTATATACTCCAATATGAGGAATGTAATATGATCCTTGTTTCTCCTCGCTTTCACTCATCTCAACTCTATGTCCTAACTGTTGATATTCCTTTAAAAAAACTGAATATAATTTTAAATATTCCGGACTCTTTACTAAGCGTTTCCATAAAAAATTTAATTTACTCGTTGCAATTTGTTTAGAACTTCCTAAAGTGTCCGGATCCTCCTTTAATGGCATTTTAACAACATACCTACCGGTTTTATCTCGCGTATAATTTTCTACAAAATGTTTCTCACAAATTAAAGATTCTTTGTTTTTGGGTTTATCAGTTTCAATATTCTCTAATTCCCAAAATCTTCTAAGAGTTTTTTCTAAGTTGTCTTCTTCCTTTATCAACCCACAATGAACCCTGTTTTCAGGCTCTGTTGGAATACTTCCAGACACGATAAAACCAAAATCTGCATCCTGAAAAATAAGATCAGTGTAATAGCTTCACGGACGAATAAGGCACCATTAAAAAAACGAAACAAACATTTATTAAAAATTAACGTTCAAAGAATAATAGTAAACTCGGAGCAGTACCTCGCTCCTACCACCTTCCTCCTCTGAGGCTAACATGCAACTGCCGTCTCTCTACTTGCTGGGCTCTGGCAAGCAGCTGATTAGCTCACCGTAGCCAGATACATGACACCCCCCAGTGGCGTAGCTAGGGTGGGGCAAGGGGGGACATCTGTCCCTGGGTTGACTTCTCGCACCCTAAGCGAGAATCATACCCCTAGATCACCGAACCACGAAATCGAAGGTCTATTTGCCGATTCTCTCTCTGAAAAAGTTCCTTAGAACACATGTGATTAATGTTATTGATATTGTGATTATTATTATAGTCAATATCGCGTCATGGGCGGAAATATATAATAAAAATTACAGTATGTGCTTATTTTCCTACAGTTATTTATTTCACATATGAGTAGGGTGTGTATGTTCGTTTTTGGAATTATGCTTTTAAATAATTATTTACGTAATTTTAAACTCTCACGCCTTATTACACACCTTCTCTCTAATTAAACTTTTCACTAGGGATATATTTGTAGGTTTGCCCGACACAGGTAATTTTCTCAACTATCCATTTTTAATTATTTAATTCTGCTCAGTTATATTTTTACTTCGTGATGAAATATATTATTTTCCTTTAGCATCTGAAGTAAAGTTGTGGCAAAATTGATGGATGAGAAGAACGGATAGAATTTAGCGTCGCCGTTTAGCAACTGCTACTACCACTGCAGGAAACATAACGGCTTTCATTCAACATCCGAGTGCTTTCGCACACAGCACATTCGCACAGTGTTGCCACTTGCCAAAACATAGAGTCCCTTATTTAACTTTCAGATTTAATGAATCTCCTATCATCGAGCTAATCTTAGCTGAAATTAGCGATTAAATAGCTATGCATTGCCATGGAGCGAAATAAAATTCTTTTCATTTGTCTTCCAAACGCATTCTTACGTAGCCGGATATGAGTGTGTTGCTCTTTGGCAAAATATAAGATCTTTACTTATATTTCAAAATTAATCAGCCTGCTTTCTGATTGAAAAATTCAGAGATTGAGAAGCAATAAACACGTCCTTTATAATATAAATCTTCGTTTCGTTTTTTAAAAACATCCCTAATTCATGAAACTAACATTTTTCCTCAGGCAAATATGCCTCGTTGTTGATTGCCATATCCGAACGACCTTTTATTAAATATAGAGTCCATGGCTTTCATTTTTTCTCCACGACTGCAGTGGCGTAGCTAGGGTGGGGCAAGGGAGGACATCTGTCCCTGGGCGCAGCATCCAAGGGGCGCCTAATTGATGCTGCAAATTTTTTAATGAAATGTTTTCCATTCTTGGCACACAGAAAGGGGCGCAAATTCTTCAGTTGTCCCCAGGCGCTAGAAACTCTAGCTACGCCCCTGCACGACTGCCTTTATAAAGCATGAATACTCTATTATCGCTTGCTCCAAAACCTATCTTCATAGGTATACAAAATAAAATACTCCACTAAGGCATCCTTACACATCCCTCGTACTCTTTGAAGTGTATTTTATATAACCAAATTAAAGCCAAAAAGTTATTTCAGTCTCAGAGATAAAATTAAAAAATGCATGGGCTCGACCGGGATTTGAACCCGGGACCTCTCGCACCCGAAGCGAGAATCATACCCCTAGACCATCGAGCCGTGCTAAGCTATATTGAAAGTATTGAACTGATTAAAGTTTGGCTGAAATGCCAGATAACGGTGAAAATGAATAATTTCCAAAGCACAGATCATTTCCTGAGCTTTCTTTCATAAAAAAATTACTTTCAGATACAGTTAGCAGCATAGTAATTAATTTTAGGATTATTGAACATGCGTTTGTTAACTAATTACGCAAGCAGATGATTATTGAACAAAAATTCAATTATATCAATGCTATGATTTTTATCTCTAAGTAGAGTTATAATTAGTTTTCGCAATCGAGAAGTAGAACTTTCGATTTCAGCTAAATTTTAAAACAAATATTAAATGCAAACTACATCTCAAACCGCGATTCATATTTTTAATGCAAGAGATTCGAACAGATGTTACTGAATTCAGTAAGTCACAATGGTTTGTGTTTACAAGTAAAGATCAGGAACATTGAGAGCACTTTTTTGCCTGAGGATGAAGCATAAGATCTTTAGCGTATGTCCGATAACACCAAATTACGTTGCTCCTCTCTGAGAGTACGAATTATTCAAAAGAAGTTGCTCTACATTTGCTCTCCCAAAACAGTAAGCGAAAATTATTATATTCTACTAAGCTAAGTTTCTAGTAGCCTATGACTTATAATATACCGACTGCAAAAATCCTTTATAATTTAATATTAATATGAGCGTACATGAATATGCACATTAATATTTTATACGCGCGTGTGCAAAATTAAAAGAATTTGCAAATTATGACTAGAGAAGTATTGAAACAAAGGCAATAATTATGACATCGAAGAATTATGTAAATATTAAGAGTCGAATACGTAAGTGTACACGTGTTGGTCTTCGGAGCTATAAGCGGACAAGGTTGTTTTCGGGGACTTGCGTGCTCCTACTCCTTCATGGCACTCGCTGTGTTTCTCGCAAAGGTTGCGTAAATTTTATGATGTATCAGGTGAAATGAGTAGCCACGAAAGTATGGATGAAATGAATAGATAGAGAATAATCAATAGATTGGAGGCAGTAAAATCACAGGGCATATGGCTACAGATCCCAATAAATTGCCAAAGTCGTATTGTGGAAACGATTTCGGGAAACTAGATCTATATCGAGAAGAATTTGGTGAAGTAGACCAAGATCCACAACTACGAAAGAGGATTGTTGTTTGTCACTTTCAACGCGGCGACACGGGACTCCTACAACTTTACAGCTCTCACGTTGGCTGTATGCTGCCAATGGAACCCGAGATTCACCGTTACAGTCGACTCCAGAAGTCAGAGCTGTCTTCCCAAAGGCCCGCTGTTCGCGTTCACGATCTCTGCAGCACACAATGAAGGGCGTTTAGCATGGTGTAACGAACACGCGCCTTGGAACAACTTCCAGTGCAACACCGTGTTTTTTACAGATGTGTCGAGATTCAGCCTGGATTCCCGGCGTACCTGTGTCTGGAGAGTGCTTAGAACACGGTACCATCTCACTCTCTTTAAGGGAAATGATTTTTAAAAAATACTGCGGTGGAGGTATAATGGTTTGGGGAGGCATTAAGTTGGACTACCGCGTATTCCTGCATGAGTTTGACAAAAGCATCTTGCCTTCTACGAGGTGTAAGGCATCTTAGTTTCTTATGTTGGACTTTTCAGGTGAGCACTTCGACCTGTGCTCCTAGTTAATGTACAAAAACGCCTGCCACATAGCGCTCAGCTGGTCGACGATAGTTGGTGGTAAAGATATTCGGAACATCGAATGGCCATCTAGATCTTCTCAACTTAACATTACGCAGCATGTCTGGAATGCTGTTAGGAGGGCGGTTTCATCTCGCCATTCCCACCGAGGACGATCTCGAAGTTCAAATGTGCCTTGCAGCAGAAGTGGTTACTTCCTTTCCAATATGGAGTTACGCTGCGCGACCTATCCGACTGTCAGAGAGCACTATACACATATTAATATCGTTTTCAGGTCTATATAATAAGGTTGGTCTTGGACAGCTCTGCATTATGAACTTTACTGACAATCATGCGCTTAAAAAAATAACTTTGAAGCGGTACATCACTTTCTCATTTATAAGTGTGTATTCGTACTAAATTTGATTAGAGTCAAATTTCACTAGATTTTCAGAATAGTGCAAATTCTTTTAATCCAGCACAGGATTTCAGGTATACATATAAGCATATACACAGATATATATATATATATATATATAATTAAAAAGCTAGGTAGTAAGTACTGTGTAAAAAGACCTATTTGGTCTTAAAATTTTTTGCGTAATATTAAGGAAATGAGAAGAAGATAAATTGTAGTGAGCTCGCCAAAACGTTACCAGGAGCTGTGGCTCCGAGAAAAAGTTCAACACAGTATTTTTTAAAAAACAATGACATTGAAGGGTGAAAAATTAGTCTACACTCGAAATAAAATGTAGAATATAAAACACAGTAAAATATTAATCGTTGGAAACAGGTAAATGGCAATAAATACAGTAAAATACCTATCGATGTGATAAGTGAAAAGTTTAAAACATATAAAAAACCGATCGATGGAAAAGTTAAAACAAATAAAAACATATGAAAATTATAAAGCGGAACATATAAAATTATAAAAGTTATAAAGCGGAAAATGGTAAATTAGCTCAATTCGATGTCCAACCTGGCTTTTCAAGGGAAATTTCTAGTGAATATATATATATCATGTAAAAATAATTGAATCAATTCGATGTCCAACCTGGCTTTTCAAGGGAAATTTCTAGTTAATATATATATATCATTTAAAAATAATTGAAGAATTAATATAAAAATAAATTAATTCATTATTACATAAATAGTGCAAAATAGAATATACTTCTGTCATAAGGAGAAATCAAGAAATTATAGAAATGAAATGTGCGCACGCAAAATATTGATATTTAGTTAAATCAATACTAAATTTTGAAGTGAATTGTTCAGTTTAAAAGGCTATTAAAATGACGAACAAAATTCAAATTAATCTTTGCAAATGCGAAATGTTCATAAATGAATTTTCCAAAACTGGGCTCGGCCGGGATTTGAACCCTGGACTTCTCGCACCCTAAGCGAGAATCATACCCCTAGATCACCGAACCACGAAATCGAAGGTCTATTTGCCGATTCTCTCTCTGAAAAAGTTCCTTAGAACACATGTGATTAATGTTATTGATATTGTGATTATTATTATAGTCAATATCGCGTCATGGGCGGAAATATATAATAAAAATTACAGTATGTGCTTATTTTCCTACAGTTATTTATTTCACATATGAGTAGGGTGTGTATGTTCGTTTTTGGAATTATGCTTTTAAATAATTATTTACGTAATTTTAAACTCTCACGCCTTATTACACACCTTCTCTCTAATTAAACTTTTCACTAGGGATATATTTGTAGGTTTGCCCGACACAGGTAATTTTCTCAACTACCCATTTTTAATTATTTAATTCTGCTCAGTTATATTTTTACTTCGTGATGAAATATATTATTTTCCTTTAGCATCTGAAGTAAAGTTGTGGCAAAATTGATGGATGAGAAGAACGGATAGAATTTAGCGTCGCCGTTTAGCAACTGCTACTACCACTGCAGGAAACATAACGGCTTTCATTCAACATCCGAGTGCTTTCGCACACAGCACATTCGCACAGTGTTGCCACTTGCCAAAACATAGAGTCCCTTATTTAACTTTCAGATTTAATGAATCTCCTATCATCGAGCTAATCTTAGCTGAAATTAGCGATTAAATAGCTATGCATTGCCATGAAGCGAAATAAAATTCTTTTCATTTGTCTTCCAAACGCATTCTTACGTAGCCGGATATGAGTGTGTTGCTCTTTGGCAAAATATAAGATCTTTACTTATATTTCAAAATTAATCAGCCTGCTTTCTGATTGAAAAATTCAGAGATTGAGAAGCAATAAACACGTCCTTTATAATATAAATCTTCGTTTCGTTTTTTAAAAACATCCCTAATTCATGAAACTAACATTTTTCCTCAGGCAAATATGCCTCGTTGTTGATTGCCATATCCGAACGACCTTTTATTAAATATAGAGTCCATGGCTTTCATTTTTTCTCCACGACTGCAGTGGCGTAGCTAGGGTGGGGCAAGGGAGGACATCTGTCCCTGGGCGCAGCATCCAAGGGGCGCCTAATTGATGCTGCGAGTTTTTTTAATGAAATGTTTTCCATTCTTGGCACACAGAAAGGGGCGCAAATTCTTCAGTTGTCCCGGGGCGCTGGAAACTCTAGCTACGCCCCTGCACCCCCGATAAGATTGTGCTACGCCAAAGCGAAGCAGAATCTGAAAACTGAACCAGCAAATGAGTTCACAAACTTAAATTGTATACTCCACAAACCAATGCTTAACAATTAATATACTTATTAATATTTAAATACTCTCACATTGAAATAAACAACTAAGCACTGAAATGACATATGTAATCATTTTTACAAATGTAATACCAATAGTTGCCTAGTATCTCAATATATATATATATATTTTTTTTACCAAATTAATTCAAAATATATGAACTTGTATATATGACGTAATAACATACTTTAAAATAAGTACAATAAACATTCATCTCACAACAGATGAACAGACGCTTTGATACAATACCGGAGTTCTGAAATAAAACATATATGCAATACTATTTCAAAACACAATATTATAATGCAACATTAAATGGAAACCAGTATTTTTTTTTTTTTTAAACAGATGGAAAGTAGCTCTCTTACAATTCCGGAACAAAGAAAAATAACTAATGCAAAGTTTTAAACATATTAGTTCATACTTAGTTCATACCTACTTCATTCTCTAACTAGTCTTGAAAGACTATCTGCATTTTTTAATTGTGCACCAGGGCAATGAGGCATATGAATATTATAACGCTGAAGTGCCATTGCCCATCTCTGTAATTTGGCAGAATGCGGTGCCGACTTATGCAAATATAATAATGGATTATTGTCTGTGATCAGCTCGATATTCGATCCAAACACCCAACACTCGAACTTTTTTAATCACCACACAACGGCATAAGCCTCGCGTTCAATAGTTGATCAGTTCTGCTGAGTTTTCGAAAGTTTTTGACTGGCAAAGCTGATAGGATGCAAACTGCCTTTGCTGTTTCGTTGTGACAAGCAAGCACCAACACCATATGAACTCGCATCACACTGTATGGTGTAAGGTTTTTTTGGTTCTGGAGTGTACAGTTTTGGTGTTTCACACAGTCGACGTTTCAGTTCTTCAAATGCTGATTCCTCAACATCAGTCCATGGATTATCTCAGGAATTTTCTTTTTCGTAAGCTCCGTTAATGGGCGAGCTGTTTCTGCATAATTCTTTATGTAAATCAGGATAATAGTTGAATAAGCCTAATGCACTCTTTAGAGCAGTCTTCGTTTTAGGACTTTTTATAATTTCGATGGCGTGTAATTTTTCAGGATCAGGTTGATGTGTTCCAGCTCCCATTATATGTCCTAAATACTTTATCTCCGAACGTGCAAAAACACATTTCTTTACGTTCACCGTAAATCTGAGATCACTTAATGTAGTTAGCACAGCATCTAAATGTTTGAGATGCGAATTCCAATCTGGTGAAAAGATAGCAATATCATCAATATAGGCTTTGCAAAAATCACTATGTTTTTTTAAGGCATCATTCATCACTCGCTGAAAAGTAGAAGCTGAATTTTTTAATCCAATCCGAAAGGCATCACTTTCCAACGGTATTGGGAACAATGTGTCTTGAATGATGTTAAATCGCGACTTTCGGTGAATCTTTACATTATGGTAACTTGGCGATTTTTTGGCGACCAACCCTGCTACAGCAACCTACTAGTTTTGTTTTGGACGCCATTTTGTTTTCACGAAGTAAAGGCATTTTTTTTTTTTTTTTACTCAACATTTTTTCCAACAATCTGCTAGCCGAATTACGCTTATACTAGAACTTTTATGGAACAAAAATGCTTAATCATGACGAAGATTAGGTGCGAAATTGGGAGAAAGTGCAGAATCGCGTTACCGCGTTTTTAAGAATTGCACATACACGGTATCCATGTACACGTCGACCTATTTTCACTTAAAAAAACATCCCAGAATTGCACAAAAATGGTATTGCACACACTCTTGACTTTATCTATGTACACATCGACCTATTTGCACTTAAAAAGTCAAAGAAAATTGACAAAAATCCAATTCTTCTTACTCTTGTAAAAAGCGCCAAACAAATAAGTGGGCGATTCTGCACTTTAGCAGCGAAATTGTTTCTAAGTGCTTATTAGCTAAAATCACGATCGGAATTTTCCGGAAAATATCACATTACGTCTCATGATATCTCATTTCTCTCAGACAAAATAATCTGCGATTCAAACTGCGTACTTCTCAGATTATTGCTGAAGTCCTAGCTAGTAACCTTTATCGCCTTACCAAAATGTCGCCAAACTACCTGTTACCATATTCTAAAGATTAGCCCGACTTTCTTCTTCTAAAGTTATTTTCCAGTAACCTTTCAAAATATCTAAGCAAATGATAATATTCGCGTGTCCAATTTTATTGATTAGAGCAGTCACATTCTCCATTGGAAAATCAACAGGCTTGGTTACTTGATTCAACAATCTAAAATCAATACATAAACGCATACTTCCGTCTTTCTTGGCAACACATACGACTGGGTATGCTATTTCAGCTTCACTTGGCTCAATAAGACCCAATCTCTCTAATTCCTCGATCTGTTTATCTACTTCAGGTTTCAAAGATTCTGAGATCTTGTAGATATATGATTTTTTTCCTTTCAGCTGCAGGTAACAACCGAATTCTGTATTCACCAACGCTGGCTATTTGGATCTCACCAGAAAATAACGCGATGTGCTTGAGTAAAAGCTTTTGTTTGCTACCCTCTAAATGACTAATATCCACCTCGATGTCCCTTCTAGTTGTAGCGCAATCCACTTTATTTGGAGTTGGGTGAATTTCCCCAAACTCAGAATCTTCTTCTAACATCACTCCCACAGTTTGTGCTCGAACATAAAATTTTCTTATTTTGTTTACATGCACATGCCGCCCACTCTCGGGTAATTTAACCTTATAAGAATGAGGATTTACTCTTTCAACAATTTCACCTGGACCTGTCCACCTAGCATATAGTTTGTTGCTAGAGTATGGTATAAGTCAATATACTAGATCACCATTTTTTAATTCTTCCATACTTTTGCGACGGTTAAAATAATATGCGTAAGCTTCTTGTTTTTCCGCGGCAGATAAAGAAGCGAGCTCAGATGCTCTTTCTAAATTTATCTTTAATTCTTGTAAATAATCAACTGCTGAATTACTCAGATTAAGAGATGATGAATGGTATTTCACCGGACCATGATGATTTTAACACAGCTAAGGGACCTCTAGCTTCCCGACCGTACATAAGCATAAATGGAGATACACCTGTAGTGCAATTTGGAACTTCACGGTACGCAAAAAGTAAATAAGGTATGTGTTTGTCCCAATTAACAGGATCTGTGCGAATTACATAATGTAACATTTGTTTAAATACCCGATTCCATTTTTCCACTGAGCCGTTTGATGCTGAGTAACCAGGCGTCGAAAAACGAGGATGAGTTCCTAACCTTTTTTCGAATTCTTGAGTTAATTGCGAGGTAAAATTAGTGCCTTGATCACTAAAAATTATTTCTGGACTGCCGGTTCTCATAAAAATATCTAAAAGTGCGTCACAAGTAGCTTTAGCGGAAAGACTTTTTAAAGGTATGACTTCTGGCCATTTTGAATAATTATCTATCAAACACAAACAATATTTATGTTTCCCTCCTGAAGGCGGTAAAATTTCACCAATAATATCTATAGATTTACTGTATGAAAGGGATATGGCGCGCGAACAATAGGAGTAATCGGAATTTTATCCGATTGTCTTTCCGGACTTTTTAATTGACATCTTTCGTAGACAATTATTGTAGAATCTACATCTTTGGATATGTTCGGCCAATAAAATGAAAGCTTAATTTTTTCTTTAGTTTTCCACATGCCTAAATGATTTTCGAATATGGAATCATGAGCTAATTGAAGAACTTTATTTCGATAATTCTTGAGCAAAACTAACTGTTGTATGTTTTCCCCACAAATTTTTAATTTATGAAATAATAATTCATCCTGTAAAAAGGAATTATTCTTCCCTAATTCTGCGTCCTTAAAAGAATTTATTAATGTTTGGCAGTTTCTCTTATCGACCTTAAATTTATTCGATTCCGAATAACTGTTTAGTCTTTCATCATTCTGATTCGCAACTGAGCTATAAAAAAGATTTTCATTTGACAGTTCAACGGCGCCAACCTCAAGTTGTTTTCGTTTATGAGCACCCGGTTTCGTCTCAGAGAAGACTTTGATTCATTTTCGTCTTCAAATATGCGATCCCATACATCAGGTGTAATTAAACATTGAACGTTGAGCTTATCTGTCAACACGAAAAGAGCTTCTACGCGCGAATATAGACAACTATTTGGTTTTTTGTAATAAATGGGAATAGCTGCTAACGTTGCCTCTATGATGTCGCCAAATGCAGAACTTAAAATGATTTTACCCTTACTTTCTATTTTTAAATCAGGAATTAATGTAGTGTTCAAAATTGGTATTTCCGTACCTGAATCTTTTATAGCTTCTACTTGCTTCCCTGCAATGTAAATGGTAATCTTTTCCAAGGAATAAAAATTAAGTAAATTCCGTCGGAACACTCGTGCTTTTGTAAATGTTTAGAATTTACATTTGTAACAACCGGATTGTCCTTCGGTTTATTTGAAATGTTAAACCGGAAAATTATCGTTCTGTTTATTGGACCTCTCAAATTTATTTCGCCTGTTCGGACAATCCTTAGCCAAATGTAAACTGCTACTACACAAGTAACATTCTCGCGGTTTAAACGAATGTTTCTGTTCATTTACCACTGAATCTGGTGGAATATATTTAGAGTTTTTGTTGCATGAATCGCGAAAATTAGTGCGTTTTTCATCTCTCTTTGATGACAATCTTTTGATGACATAATCATCAAAAGATTTACTTTTTGCGATGAAATAAGTGTCGAATTCCTTCTCTAGTTCTTCTGGACGTAGCCAACTTTCACCTTGTCGAACTGCAACATGGCACGCTAAATCACTATCCAATGTTTGAAAAAGTTTGTCAGAAATTATTAAGTTAATTAAAGATTCAAAATCATTGACGTTTCTACTTTTACAATAATGGATCCAACATGATCTTAAACGAGAGGCGAACTGCAAATGAGTTTCCCCCATCAACCTTTGAGCTTGGTTAAAATTTTCTAAACATATAATTGGCGATGGTTCAAATTCCTTAAGGATTGAAGATTTAATTTTTTCATAATCTTTCAAAGCATCATCTTTAATATATACTAGAATATTAGAAGATTTATCACCTATCAGTTTAAGTTAAATTTCAGACTTAAACTCATTTGGTACGTTCTTATGCTTAAAAGCCCTTTCTGTTAAATCAAAAAATAAGTTCCATGCTTTACCCTTTTTAGGTACAGAAAACGATAATGCCTGTACAGCTTTCAAAAGCTTATCTAATGAAAATGTATTTTCTACGTTGTTATTTGATTCGTTGCTACTTTCGATTTGCATCAAACGCAGTTTCACAATTTCTTCTGACTTTTCCCTTCCTTCAACCGTAGTATTAAGAAATTCAATAACAAAATCTTTATCTTTCAAATATTCTTTAGAACTTAAAAGCTTATCTTTTAATTCTACGACTTTTAAACTAGAACCGGCTTCTTCACCGAGTTCCTCCAACACCGAAATCAAATCACTTTTAACTAGTCCCTTAAAATATCGGCAGGATTTCTATGACCTCATTTTTATGCCACTCATGAATGCATTCAGTATGCACTTGTTTCGTACGAAGAGCATGCTCACTTTCCTTAAGGTCATACAAACCTTCTCTGGCGTAGCCGAAAGCTATTATATTATCATTCTTCACAATATGGCATTCTGCACCTTTTAAGTTCACTTCATATCCATTATCAGTCAGCTTCTTTACGGACAATACATTTCCAGATAGCTGTGGGATAAAAAGCACATCTTTGATCGTAATCCATATTTCTTCATTTTGATTATTCTGATATTTTACCAAGCAATTACGCTTTCCCTGACTAAGCACTGTATATCCGTTAGTTAAAGTTATTCGCTCAGGAACGTAATTACTATCAAAACTGCTGAACGGAGTTTTGTCATTGCACATATGAATGATGGCTCAAGGATCAATACACCAGTAACGATGTAAATTATTCCTACTTGTAAGGAAATGATGATTATAAACTTGAGCATCGCTTCATTAATGTCACTTGAATTCATAGTTGCATTGACTTGTTGCTTTTAATTATGCTCAAGCTTCCATTTTGCATATTTCCTGCCTTTAAATGCCCTAATTTCTTACAAAAGAAATAATTAGGTACTTTATTTTTATCTGTTGGAATGTCACGCGTTAAAGAAAAATATGACTTCTAAGCTTTATTCTCGCTTCCTGTGCCAGGTTATTTTCGTTTTGACCAGTATACTCTTCCAACAATTTATTTTTAACCAATTCAACAGTTCAATCTGCTTCTGGTCGTGTTTCTAAAACTGTTATTAACGTAGCATAACTTTCAGGTAAGTAACTTAAAATAAATGCAACGCACAAAAGTTCTGAAATTTTCTCACCTAGTGCTACTAAGTTGATCCACAATAGCATCCATTTTCATTAGATAATCGCTCATTTGTTCTTTATTGCTGTACAGCAAATTATACAGCCTCTTTCGCAGTTGTTCACTTTCTAATATGTCCTAATTGGTTATCTTCCAATAAAAGTCCTATATTTGCCGAAAAGCTTTTCCGTCTTTCGAAACCCACCTGTAGTTACTGGAGATGGAGGTTCTCTAATAATAGCATCCCATAAATCCCCCTTAATCAGCAAGAGTTCCAGTTTAAATTTCCAAAGATAGTAATTTCGGTTATAAGGTATTTCTTCTGCCTTTTTAGCATGCCTTCGTGGTGTGGTGGTCTGTACGCTCGATGCGTATTCAAGAGCTCCGTGGTTCGAGTCCCGGGGAGGGCATTGCTCATCTTTCATGTCTCCACCTGCTTAAAAAAAAACATTGTCTCTGCAGTGGCTCCCGAACTAAAAGGGTGGTGGATGATGATTCTCCATACCCAGGATTTGGCGATTGGGTTCCCTAAAAACCCCAGTTGCCCTTTAAAAGAGGGAGTGTGTATGGTATTTCTCTCGCCTTCTTAGCGTGTCTTCGTTGTCTGCACGCTGGGCGCGTATTCCAGAGGTCCGTGGTTCAATTCCCGGCGAAGGCACTGCTCATTTTTCATCACTTCTGCTTCCAAAATATCCTAATATCTCTACACAGTCATTCAGCTTTTCGATGCACACGCGGTTTAAATCTAAAGCCGCCATTACGTAATCGTTAAGGGCGAAAGAAGAAAACGAAAGTAATCACTGTTTTTATCAATTTTAATCCAAAATACCGATTCAAAATATTACTATACGCCTTTATGAAATACTTCTCCTAATTACTGGGCCCATAGCCTGTCATAAAATAAATTGAATTATAACTTCATCACAGGGATAATAAGCGTTTATTAGAAGAATGGAAAAGGTAAGCATTCATACTATTGCGATCAACATTACAACGACCAGGACTAATGCTCAGAGCCTAAAGTTGGCAGATTGCCCCCCAAAAAAATTGTCATCTAACGCTCTGAGAGGGGAATACAAGCTAATAAAGAAAAAGAAATCACATTAATCATTGCATCTCGAGACATTCGGAGGTATAAAAAAATAACAGTATTAGGTTATTATAATGTACGTTCACGAATTATCTGTATATTATGTATTTAAGGCACTATTTGATTTGTACTTCTTACCTTATTTTTGTTTAGTCACCATTTCGATGGCTTCCTCTTCAAGGAATTTGCAATTGATTTTGTTATTTGATTCCCCCCCCCTATACTCGCAACTTGTGGTACGCGTAGGGGTACGTGAAATTGCCTTAGGGAGTATACGAAAGAAAAGATGTAATGCTAGTCATTGATGGAATGATTGAACATAACAGAAAAGACAAAAATGCTGTTACTGACTGCTATTACCAATCCAAATATTCCATTATTAAAAATCAAAATAATTAAATTGAATCCGAAATAATTTTAATTTAAAAAATATGAATGTTTTAGGTACAGTATAGGTATATATTTTATCTGCAGAACCAGTACCTGTCCAGAGAGGATACCATCACCAGTCGACACACAATAACAGATACAGTCAAAAATCGTTAATTCGGACCTCAAAGCTACAAACTTTCTACGCATGCGCATAGGCGTTTACGTGTGCGCGTAAGACCTTTACGGCTGCGAATATGCGTGTGCGCATAAAACGTTTACGCATGCGCGTTTAATGTATAACGGACGGTATAAGCTAAGCTAAAATTATCTAAATCAGTTAATGTTGCAGATTGCGTTGTTCCTTAATCTTCGAATTGGATCCGGCTTATTATTTTTAGCAGACTGTTAGAGCAATTTTATAAAAGTAAGCTTAAACTTTCGATTATATCAAATAGAATTTCCGATATATATTTGCTAATATGTAAATGATCTAAAGCGAAAGTATGTTTCGAAATCAGAAATCTATTTATCAATTTCATGCTGCACGGCGGGGGGGGGGGGGTAACGCCGCGGCGCGCAATGAATTGGAAGTTGATCTGTCAGCACTATCCTTATCTTCAGGGCAGATGTTTTTATTTTATTTGGCTTATAATTCCTTACTAAATGTAGTATTTCATCTCGATGTATTCCGTCTTTGATCTGATTTAAAACAAGTTCCTCGTCATTATAATTCGCTTCCGATAGGGAAGAAAGTGACAGACGTTATTGAAAACGAAAAAATTTCGATTGACAAATTAGTCGATATTCTCGACACAGCAATTATAGGACTTGAACAGCGGGACTTTGTAACTCAACGAGAAATTATGTCTGTTTAATAGAATTAAAGAGAAAGTATTATCACATGAAACGAAGCAACTTAAACAACTTACATTGAAAAAAAATGTTTAATAAAGTAAACAAATAAATATTACGCTTCTTCTTTTTGTAAATTTTGATACACTTTAGATCATAATTGTTCTTTATTTCATAAATTACAGAGTTCGTACACATTTGCTTACATGAAAATTAAGGACTTTTAAGGACCATCAAAGAAAAAATTAAGGACCTATCAGAAAAAAAAAAAAAAAAAAAAAAAAAAAAAACGAATAGAATAAAGCAATTATCCATACAACCGACTTCATGCTTGTAATTTCACTTTAAGAAACTAACAGAAGTGTGTATTATGCACTATTATTAAATTCACTTTAATACTTACCATAAAACAATTTTGAAAATTAAACTAACTCCCTACAAGTTATGAAGTAGATAACATTAAATTCGGAACATAATTTCTTTAAAAACATGTGTAAGTGTATTTTACACTAATAACAGTCACTATTTTAGAGATTTACATGATTATTATTTAACTTACTTGATATTTATTTAAACACAGTCAACTACTATTACAATCACAATGTAAGAATATTTTGCAGATTAAAATAACTGATTGTGAAATGTCCTTCTTGCGGCATTTATCATTCACTAACTGCTCAGCAATGAATCCCAAAAAAACTTTACTTTTATCATTATACCAATTTGGATCATTAAAATTAAATATAAAGATTTTCTGCTTTACTTATTTTTGAATATTCTAGTTTCAAAATTTTAAAGTGCTGAAGGCAATCATTTACACGTTTTAAGATATCTTCAGCAAAAAAGGGAATAAGTGGTTTATCACTTTGATAATATTCAAGAAAAGGCAATAATATTTTCGACAGAGCGAGAAAAAAATTTAATTTTATAAGAAATGTTTTATCTTTAGTTGCCTCCAAAATATTTGAGAAGGATTTCGATGAACTTTTTTAATGTACAGTAGTAAGTCATCCCATATTTCAATGGCTCTTTCAACTGCTGGGACATTTTGCAACCATCGGTAACAGTAGAACTTCACAGCAGGAAATTTTAATTAAAACATTATTTCTTTCGTTACCGAATTTGCCCTTGGCGACCTAAAATCGAAATGGAGCCAATAGATTTCCCGCGAAATCCATAACAGACCCTCTGCAGAAATAAACTCATAATCCCGATATCCCATACATATATGTGCAAAAGAGAATAAACTCCGTAGAAGGTGATCAAAAATTAATTTATGGCTTAATTCAAACAAACACAAAAATTAAAGTAAGCAAAACCGTGTAAAAACAAATCAACAGACAAACATCTATCAGATGATGGAGCAAAGATAAAAATTCTGCAATAATTGGTTTTATTGTTAAACAAAAATGTATGAATTTTTCTTACGCATTATATTTTAACACTTAAAAAAATGTACTATATGGATAAAAAATTGCGACATCGCGAAATATTCTAGGCAAGCATTCCTGCAGAGATTCCATTACATCGCTAAAATTGCCGTAAGAATGCTATATTGGCAATACCATGAACACGTTTGTGTAGCAACCATTCCGCTTATCGGTCATTTTCTTTTATTTTTTCCTTGTCATTTCAACACTGACTTTTTATTCAGGATTTAGATTTTATTTTAATTTATAGTTATAAATAGGTGAAATTAGCTTAATAACAAAAGATAATTTCAATCATTATCACAATGAAATTTTATATCGACCAACTATTTGGATGACTGATGCGATATTAAAATTCAGTAACATTCTTCTGAAAGCAGTATTCCTTTTATAAAAATACTTAATAAAATTCTAGTATACAGTACAGCCTTGGTGCAATTTTGAAAATTATCGCCAACACCAAAATGACCCGTTTAACTACTCATCGTATATGTCCCGTTTACTGCTCATCATAAAGTTGCCAAATCCCTCATGCAACGGATACCTTGTGCATAGGATTAAACCAAATACTCAATTGTCTATTGAAGCTTCAAAACGTATTTCGAACTTCACTTTTTTCGGCTAGCGTTACCGAATTTGCCCTTGGCGACCTAAAATCGAAATGGAGCCAATAGATTTCCCGCGAAATCGATAACAGACCCTCTACAGAAATAAACTCATAATCCCGATATCCCATACATATATGTGCAAAAGAGAATAAACTCCGTAGAAGGTGATCAAAAATTAATTTATGGCTTAATTCAAACAAACACAGAAATTAAGGTAAGCAAAACCGTGTAAAAACAAATTGAAATGATAAAACGAAACTTAGCTTTCATGTGAATTTTCAGCGCTGTCTCTCCCATTCTAAAAATTTCAATTTGTTTCAGACAAAAACCACATTTAGCTTTATAAGGATTGTCATCCATCAATATCCAGTCTTTGTAGTCAGCTTGATGAAGCCACAGTTTATTGAAAATTCACTTTCCAGGCATCTCGTTCCTATTGGCGTCGGAGGGGTTGTGGCCTTCCAGGTTGGAATTGTTCTAATTTTGGCAAATATTTTCAGAACCCCCCTTTTTTTTCCTCGAGCACCTTCATCATCACTTTCGCCTCGAATAACACCTGTTTCGAAAGATTGGGTGAATAGCCAATCAGACACCAGATACTTTCGTCCTAGGGTAGCTAATTGTTTTTTTATCGTTTGCAACGCAAATCCGCCAACAGATTGGTTAAGAGCCCTGTAATTTTAATTCCATATTCATGAGAAATCGCATTTCACACTTATAATGGCAATCATTAGAAATGATAAGAAATGTCAAATGAGCAAAATTAAGGACCGTTTATTCATTTTGACCAAAACTAATGACTTTTAAGTACCAAAAATCATTTTTGAAAAATTTAAGGACTTTTAAGGACCGTACAAACCCTGAATTACGGTTTCATATTTTTAATTTTGTAATTTCTGCATGCCATCTTACCAGATTTAAACTGATGATCTATAATGCGGAATCGCCGAAGTCCCGGCGAGTCCGGATTAATGACTTTTGACTGTACTACATTTCAACATTACATTTTAAGAATCCTTACACAACAATTCGGCATTGTTTTCTGTAATAAAATATTATTTCTACGAAGAACCTGGGATAATGCAATATCTGAACGAACTAAGGCAACTTTTGAAAAATATTTTCCGAAACGTGGAACAGATGACCATTGGATTGCCTTCCTTTTCACTGTGCATCTTTATCAATCCGAGAAAAAGTTCTGTTGATTGAACTGAAAATGGATTCTTCACTTAAGGTAGAATTTTGAAAAGAAATCTCTCATTTAATCCTAGACCGACATGAAAGAATATCCTGAACTGTCCAAACAAGGCAGTCATTATTTTTGTTACCATTCATAAGCACCATAGTAGTGGGGAAGACTTTCTCGTCTTTCACTTATTTACAAAATAAGTGCAGGAACATTTTTTTTTTTTCAATCTAACTTCGAACTTTTTAAGATTGCATTCATCTTCCGACACGGATTTTGATTTACCGAGTGCTTCCAGATATCCTCAAAGTTACATTAAATGTGCTTGTATACACGCCTAAATTGCACCGGAGCCCAGCTCCAGTACCTCTCAGTTTCTGTGGTAAACGGTGATTGTGGCCAGACAAGCGCCCTAAATAAAAAACTTCCTGCACACTTTTTTATGAACACAGTTTAAGCGGGAAAAATTTTATTTAAAAAATAAATATGCGTTAGAAGTCTATTATGACTTCCGAATGCATGCCTGTATTTTCTGAGGAAAAACCGGATGAAGGTGTTACCACTTTAACCCCTTTGCGCCGACTGTCACATCTACGTGCCAGCAACGAACACACTCCCTTCCCGGTCGACACGCAGGCGTGCCACAGCATTTTCCCGTTCAGCCCCGACTGTCACGTATTTGTGCCAGTGTCCTGGAACGTTTTAAAAACTGTATTTTCTGCCACAAGATGGCACTGTATGTCCATATGTTTCAGATACATTTACATTAGACCTACTCGAAATGAGAGAAGCATGACTCACATAAACGTGTTTTTGATTATATAAACAAAAGGGGAACTAAATGTGTCCGAATGGGGTGATTTATGAAGTCTCTTTAAATTCGCACGTGGTAGTTGTTTATTGTAAGTAGAGAAGTTTTATTCTCGCTAAAGCATTGGGGGATTTCGGTTTGCAGTTCAGTTTTTAGAAAATAATTAGATCTTGTTAGACGTGAATTCTTTCTGTTTTTACCGTTGCAATGTCGAAGCGTCGAAAATGTTTAACAGAGCATGAAATAGCAGAAATGGTGCAAAATATTTCAGATATTGATTCTAGTGATAGTGATACTATGATATATTCTGATCATAAAGAATCTGGCGAATCTAATGATGATGAGGACATTTCGGACATCTGTATGCTGAGTACGTCGGCATACAGATGTCCGAAATGTCCTCATCATCATTAATCCTTAATTCTCATCATCAATATCGTTATTACAAGTGCAAGGAATGTAACGTAGGACTGTGTGTAGATCCGTTTTCAAATTTTTCATACGAAAAGAGTTTTCAGATGTATAATGTTAAGTCATAAAATGGTGAGCATTGAAAATAAAATGTGTAAAATATGCATTTAAACAAGAAATAAGGTAATTAAAGTATATATAAAAATATCTATAAAGCATAAGCCATTTAAATACTCTATAGAGCATTATTAAACAATAAATCGGAAATTTCACGGATTTAGGCTTAATAGCAAATATGCCCCCGGCCCTGGACAGACGCTCGCGTAAGACACTGGCGGCCTCCACGATAAGCGTGCGTTTGCGCTACCCGGCACGAAGGGGTTAAAGGAAAGAAAATTCTAAGTAATGCAACATACTTATGAGAGTAGGTAAATGTTTTGTTCCCAAAAGTACTAAAAGTAATTTATTACCTTGGGTTGTGCACTTTCAACACTAGTGACCTCTCACTGCAGAGCTCCTGCAGACTTGAACTATGACACCAAATACGAAGGACAAAAATTTTCACTTGTGCAAACCTTACATTTGTTCTCATGTTTTTATTACATAGGATTCGGGATAATTTTTTTTTCTTTTGCCCAGTCACATTCTGCTCTACAGCTAGAATTAGATGGACAAGGCATCACTGTCAGAAAGCTTAAGACTCTTCTCTGTTTCCCTTTTTCCTGACGGCCTTCCATAGGGCTCCAGCACTTCTTCCAAAATTATCTAATTTTAATTTCTTCTGATTTATGTAATTTTGTTTCCTTTTATGAACTAAAAGATTGGCAAAAGATTAGCCAATTAAAAGATTAGAGATTACGCAAAAAATTTAACCCATCAGATTTCAACCAAAATCTCTTTTCGACTGTTCCCGAATCCATTTTGACTTTTTTTTTTGCAGCATTACGCCTCTACGTACATAATGAATAAAGGACTATTTTAAAACGGGTGCTAAAATGAATTCAAAATGGACTTTGTCATTTCCTCAAAGGCCTTGCGTATGCACGATCCGAGTGTTTTAGTAATCAGGGTGTTTGTGGGACCCCAAAAAATCCCCTGAAACTTTTACGGACTTACTACCCACATTTTGGAGTTTCGAGAAGGGGGGAGAGAAATGAAAAATTACTATTATGAAGTATTGAATGACCTAATTATAAAAGTTCAATGAATTACTTTTTTTGCAAAATTAATAACCATAAATTTTCAAACATATAAACTACTACATTTTATGTAAATATTTTAAATTAACTGAATTAATTCTTTAAAAAAATTATCTAATTTCTGCTGCTTTTTTTTATTTTCTGATGTTTGTGGGCTTGTCTTTCTTTTGTGGTGAAACTTCATAATTGCAGGAAGGTTGACTTTTATTTTCCTCATTTAGAGTTGAAGAAATTTCCTCGAGAACTGCACATGCAGAGGTAGAAGCAGTTTGCTTTTCTGCTAACGTAGGTTTTTCAGAGACTTTTATAGGTGACTCATCTGAAATACATGTTTTTAAGTCCTCTTGATATGTTTTCCAACTTCTGTTCATATTCAGTAAGAGATCTTTGTGAATTGGATCAGTCACTGGATTTTTTAGCCATATTTTTCACATGAGGTTTCTTTAGAAGCCATTAAATCATATTTAATAGTCTGCACTGCATCTAGGAAATCAATCTTAAGAGAGGTTCTATAGTCAGTGACAAGTGTATCCATTAAGTTGAATACACTTTCCACTAATGGGCCATGGAAGCAGCTAAGGCAGGCTTTGACCAATTTTGCCAATGTAGGATACTTATAATCATTTGTGAAATCATCTTTTAAATTAAAAACTTTAGACCAATATTTATCAATTGTACACTTGACTTGATTTCCACTTTCATCAGATGTGTAGAGCATTTCTTTGGTGATATCAATATCACTCTGGTATAACCTTATTTCAGCTTCTACTTTTGACTTTTCATTATCACTAAAAAAATGGGACATAAAAGATAATTTTTCAAAACCTAATATTGCACTGGTTTTACCTCTTAGATCTGGATCTAATGCTGTAAAACTAATTAGATATGAATTTTTAAGGGGTAATTTCTGTTTCATATGCTGTGCTGTATTAGTATAAGTTTTCATCAGAGAAATTTGGAATTCTTTTGCTATTGGATGATTTTTAGATAATTTCTTCAGGAGAGTGGAAGCTTCTGCACCAGTAAATATTACTTTGCTAGGTAGATGGAATTCTGGATTTGTGACATCAACTTTTAATAAATCATTATAAGATGTGCACTCTATTTTCTGGCTTCATAAAAAAAGAGATAAATTTTGCCATCAATTTATAAATACTGGAATGTATTAAATGAAGCATTGGTTTTCAAATAATTTAATATATGCGTTGAACTCTGGTAATACTGCTGAATATAATGCCATATGCAATAACGTTTTGTTTTGCACAACATATAACCCATTTAGTATTCTTTTTTTCTGAGCTAAAGCATCCTTTGTGAGTTGTTGGGAATGCAAGCAAGAATACACACCCCTTCAACAATTTTTTTTCGAGCTGCAGAAATATTTCTTTTATTGGATACAGTTTCAACATAAGAAAAATAATCCCCTTTTTCAGTTTTATCCAAGTAGTGAAAATAAAATGCAATACGAGCATCCCACAGATCTTGGATTCTTTCTAAAACACATAAAATGTACACCCACCTATGGTCTGGTCTCTTCAAGGGCTTAAGTTTTTTAATGGCAAGGGATTCACAGATTTTGAAAAAATTCTCTTTTTACTGCAGCTTTTCATATCAAAATAGATGTCATCAAACAAATCTTCTAAGTATCTATCAAAACATGAAGTAAATTTTTTTGCACAGTTATTAGCTGTGTCACATGTGTCACCATCAATATCTAATAAGTGAAGTGCTTTGTTTGATCGTAGTCTGGTTTTAACACCTTTTTTTTTCCCACTCATGGTGTTACACAAGTCCATTAATACACTAATTAAGTTTGCCCATGGAATATTATTATCTTCAATAGTATTAACAACTGCTTTAAAAACAGCTTCTGAATTGAAAGATTCCATCTTTAGAGATGCAAACTGATGAACAACTTCATTTTGAACGTTGTCATAAAACTGCACCAATATTGCCAGTATACTTTCTTGAGCATTGCTAGTACTTTCATCCAAATTTAGAGAAAATGGGAGTCTTCTTTAAAGTTTTAATGATATTTTCCTTAATAGTTTTTGCGAGCCCATACTTCATCTTATAACATGCAGTAGTCCTGGACATTTCCAACGAGTTTACTGCCGTCTGATCGTGGCTCAACTGTTTGCAGAGTTCAATTAGATTGGAAGCTACATTGAAAGAAAGAGAATTCCCGGCGATAAACGAAGTTATTAATAGCTCTTGGTGTGCTTTTCTTGTCACTATATCCAATGACCGAGCATCAGTCTCCAGTAAGTCATCAGTATTTTTTGAATTAGCATAATTACTTAAAGTCATTGAATGTCTAATGCACTTTGAATATTTTATGTGCGTCACAGTTTTAGAATGATTTGTGAAACCTTGAATCCTCCCCCACCATACTTCAGCAGTGAGTTACAAAAAACACAATATGCTTGTCCAGCAACATTTATTTTCTTGCACCATGTGCCGATGGTATCCCCATTACCATCTCTCCATTCAATCCAATTTCACCTAAATGCATTCCGGACACCACCTTCTAATTGTATAATATCACTATATCGAGAAATTTCATAGTGAAATTCTCTTGCATACATAAATAAAAAAATATTTCAATAAACGAAACGAAAAATTTACACGTGCATCAATAAATGAAACGAAAATTTTACACAGCAGAGAAAAAAAAGTTGAGAAGAGATCAATGACAAATAGCTAATACAGCGAAAAATCCCCTTCTCAACTTATTGGCACCCCGCCAGGAGAGATAAGACCTTTGAACCCAGAGTCACGTGATCCCACATCTGGTCCAATGAAGTCTCTCCCTTTTCTTTCTGCCGCGCCTACTTGCCGAAAAGAATCCAGAAGAGAATGTCCGAGAACCGGGGGAACGAGTCATAACTCGAAATAAGGAAAGAACAAAAAAGAAGTTTTTTTCCCCCTTTTCATGCATTATCACTGCCTTTGGAGAAAGAAAGGAAAAGTTTTCACCACATACACTGACCTTGCGTTTTCTGCTTTCAAAGCAAACAAAATTACCCAGATCAAAATAAATAATTCATTATTATTCCTACTTCCTTTTGAACGACGATCCCCGGAATCCTGGAGCACAAACACCCCTGAGTAATGCATGCGTGCTGGGCCATCTTTGAATTCAATCGTCGCCTTCAGCCGTCTTGCCATTGTGTCTGCTAAGCGGATCGTTTTCACATGTTTGAGCACTCCATCCCTCCAAATACATATACGGCGATATCATCCCAATAAAACAAGTGATCTGTCTCTTTTACCATTATTGTTTCATTCATAAATAAGTTATAGTTATTCTATTTTAAACAAGCCCCCCCCTTGTATTCTTAATAAAAATTATCAAATACTTTTTACAAAGTGGTTGAGTTTAGGTAAATGAGATTAAAAAAACGGAAACAATGAGAAATTATCTCCGGTACGTAGCACGAGCACAGTTAAAATACCGAAAAAAGAAAACATGACACATATTTGGAATTTGGTTTTACTTCTTGTAGTTATGATGGAATTGAAAAGCCATTATGCTTCATTTCTAAAGAAGTTTTGGCTACAGAAAGCACGAAACCTGTGAAATTAAGGCGACATCTCAATACAAAGCCTACTGTGCACTGCAAGAAACCCAAAGAATACTTTTAACGACTTTTGAAATCATCAAAAGTTTGGCTTCGAGAACTTTGTTACTGAGAATGAAAAGTATTTACTTGCATCTTATTTAACTGCAAAAAATAAAAAGGCCTATTCAGTTGGACAAAATCTAATATTGCCGGGTGCTATTAAGATGTCCGAAATAATTCAGGGCAAAAAGTATGCGAATGAAATCCTTAAAATTCCATTACCCAACGACACTGTTTCAAATTGAATTTTGGAAATTAATAAAGATCAACATCAGCAGCTAATAACTAGGTTCAAAATGAGTCCTAAGTTTGCAATTGGGTTGGATGAAGCAACTGATATAACCAACTTATCTCAATTATTAGTTGTATGTTAGATATATTTTTGAGGGATGTATTCATGAGGAATTTTGGATGGTCACACAAGAGGAGAGGACACTTAGCTAATGAATACACAAAAAGTTAATTCATTTTTCATTGAAGAAAATTTGCAATGGAAAACTAAATGTTGGCATTTGCACAGATGGCACTAGAGCGATGGTCGGTGAAAAAACTGGATTTCTAGCCAAAGTTAAGGAAAGTAGCAACAAACATATAGCATTTGCATATTGCATGATACATCAAGAGAGCCTGGTAGCGGGAGGGGGGGAAGCAGAGTTAGATGTATTGTGTTTCAAGATAGCGTTAAAGTGTTCAACTTAAAAAGTCATGCCCTGAATAATCATTTGTTTTCAAATCTTTGTAAAACGATGGGTTCTGAATGCAAAAATTTACATGCAAACGTGAGGTGGCTTTTAAGAAGACACAGTTTAAAAAGGTTATTAAAATTAAAGAGGAATAATGAAAGTATCCATATATACTTTCATTTTTGCATAATATTACAACAACTGAACAAAACATTATTGAAAAACATGAAAGACATGGTAAAATACTCCAGAAGACAAAACAATTATCAGTTTGAAGTCTCAAATTTTATGAAGTTTCTTGGCAGAAGCAAATAAATTAGACAATCTGAAAATTTTTAAGGCATTATAAAACTCATCAAAGGATAGAAATTTAATGTTTCACAGAACCTGCACTATAAAACATTTCTTTACAATATTCTTTTATAAAATGATACGTTTGGGTTTTGATTCAGATTTAAGCAATTATGAAAATATCTGAATTTGACTTTATGACAATCTTAAATTCAAAGGAACTGTGAAGGGAGTATTAACATAACTTTAAATTCATTTCTGATGAATTAAATTGTTCAGAAACTGATAGTAATATAGCTACTAATCCTGAATTATGAAAAGCCAAGAAGATTTTATAAAGAAAGACTTTCCAAAACAACATGATTTTGCAATAGAATTTTACTTTTCTGCAATGTTTGTTGGGCTAAATTTAGCATTTTTCATAAGTTATTTTATAATGCATGATTAGAATTATTAAATGATTTAATACAATATAAATTTAGAATACCAAATAAAATATTAAGCTCTTTAGCTAATCTGATTTTCTATGTTCTTAAAATTTCATATTAGCGAAACTAAGTATTGAAGAAGTCTATATATGGATAAAGTGATAAAAAATAAATAAGATAAACTAGAAAAATCATGCTTTAAACATTTGGATAAAAATTCTGAATTTTCATAATGTGATTAAACGATGTCAATGCCATTTCCTCAGCTTTTCCAAGAATTTGCCAAGAAAATTTTCTTCATAGCATTTAACAATTAAAATCCAACAGTTCTTTCAGAACTATATTTGAAAGACATGATCCAAATTTAGATAAACCTAAAATTGAGAGATTCACACAATTACCTAGAAATGCAAACTGGAGGAGAAAATGGGAAAGCTGGCAACTCTGATTATAATTACAAACAATCAATAAAAAGCATAATCAATCATTTTTATCATACTTATTACCCTTTCTCTGGAAACATTCAAAATCAAAGCTAACATAGTGAAATCAAAATACTAATTATTTAATGTGAACTTTGAAATATAATAAAAACATTTACTTTACAAAGAGTTTTATTTATATAATTGACTATTGTGATGCCCACAATGGTTAATTTAAATGTTTTCAGCTAGCCCAACCTCATAAATAATGGATGTATAACTCCCTAAAATATTACAAAATACAAATGATAGCCAAACCTTCAGTAGAAAATTTCACTTACTTTATATGGATTAATTAAATCATTTAGCTGCTTTATATTTACTATATTTACTTAGTATGTAATGAAATTTAAATACATTTATTGTTTCCATACCCACAACTTCGACATTTTGAAGACTGCGTATTATTGCGACGCGTTAGGGTAACGCGGTAACATAATGGAATTCTACTGCTGCAATAAAGAGTTTAGATTTGCAAAGGAATTGATAATTTTATTCATAAATGGCAACAGAATAATACTGGGAATTTTGGTTTGATGTTCTTAATTGTATTTTTGTTTTAATCTGTGTTTTAATGTTTTGTTTGTCTGTGCTCGGTGTGCTGGATTAACCATGAGGCCGATTATTATTGGCCAGCAAGGTTGCAGGACATTCGTATACTACATGTCATTATCCACAATACTGAATTTACATTAAAATTCCAAATTTTACCACTCTTTACCAAGCATAAAAGAATGCACCTGAGATGTATAAATGCTATACAGAATTGTTAAACATTTAACTAAAAAAGCAGAAAGATCAACAACAGTTTTTCAAAGAAAAATTTATTTACATAACAAAACTATTATTGAGGAATATTCATGCCTTCAAAAATATAAAAATCCAGCATTTAAACCAATTCTCAATACCTTCAAAGCATATAGCTATTTACATTTTTGTTCTTGAAAGCATGAAAGCTGTTCTGTTAATACCAGGCAATTAGCCTTGACAAAACTTGAAAATATAAATAGGGCAATATTTTTGCCTTCATTATTGCATAAAAATAAACTCCTCAATTGATTTACATGACGATTCTCATTTATTATAAATAAATATCAGCATTTCAAATAGTATCACAAAATGTATTTGTTAGCCAGAGGCTCAAATGAAAATGCATCTTGCTAAATAACATGATGATGATTCATTTGTAAGTAAACCAGAAATGACTGAGAATTTTCATTGCCAAAGCAAAGGCAAAGTTTTATATTAAACAATATACATTTAGCTTATAAACATCTAAAAATGTGGAAAAAATGAATTAATCAAAATTACTGTCTCAATACATAAAATGAATTACTTAATTTTCCATTATTTGGCTTCTCTCTGTGAGATGCTGTCTCATTACCAATAGCAAGTTCATATTCAAATTTTTTTTAAAAAAAAGGGAATTATGCACCACCTCTAATACTGAGATAGTGATTAGAACCTTTAATTTATGCCCAAGGCATCTTCAAACAACAACATTTTAAAACTGATGTAAATTATTTGTAATTTGATGAATATATTTGATTGTGATTAGTACATTTAACTTATGCCTAAGGCATTTTTAAATAAAATCAACATATGGCTGTAACGTGTACATGTCCATCTATATAACAAAACATTTACCATAATTGTTTTTCTAGCAAAGTTATTTAGCACAGATACGGATGTAGAAATGGAGAGACTAGAATAAAAGTCATTACAGTGATAACAAACATCAGTAATATGCTTTACAGCAGCATAACCCTGCTCAGTGCAAAAATTTTGCATCTAAAAAATAATTGCTTTTGTAGAAAGATCAAGTTCCTACAAGAGAAGGGATGCATAAAATTTACATGTACTATTTACAGGTATGTAAAAGAAAATTATTAGTTTACATGTACAGGCACTGGTTCAACTGGAATAAGTGATGTAAAAAATGAAGACACAAGGTTTAGAGTAGTTGACAGGGCTGATGTGAAGTTCGACCTTTCATTGCTATTTTCGGCAGGCTGGCTTGATGCAGGGGTTTCAGAAGTCTGAAAATGAAACAAATTAGTATTTTAAACAGATGTCACTATTATAAAAGTTAATATTTAAAAACTAGATACATACAGGTTTTATAGTTTAGTTTAGGGCTATGTGCCTTAACCGCCACAGAAAACGCACAAGATTCATTTCCCAGTGCCACGATTTTTCACACAGGTGCGTAGTTATGCAATGTATTAATTAGGGGGAAAATAAGTGCAAGTTTTACTTTCTAAAAACTGCTTACTTTCACAAAATAAATAAATAAATAAATAAATAAAAAAAAAAAAAAAGAAAGAAAGAATGCACAAAATTTAATGTTTAGAGAAAGTATAATAAAAATGTTTTTATAATAAAAAAGATCTCCAAAATGGAGTTTTGATCAATTTATTTTTAGACCAGTAAAGTATAATATCAGGTATTTTTTCTGAACTGGTTGAATGCCACGATTTTGTTCATGATTTTTCGTTTGCAAGCTGTTGGTTCATATACTCGTCTACTAAACGGCTAGTTTCAGTAACAATATGAAGCACCAGCAGTTCATTAAAAAATAATTCAAAACAGATAGATGGGTTTAAAACATTTGTTATACCTTTTCTTATTGCTGGAACCTACTACAAAAGTAAACAAAAACGGAGAACATGGGGGGGGGATGTTTTACTCAAACACCAGCCAATACCATGCAGTCATTACCGCTTTAGACACATCCCTCTCTCCAATTTCTCCCCACACTTCTCTGAAATAGTATCCTCCTTCGCATACTTTGTCAAGGTCATTGTGGTGTTGCATTCCAAAGCTTTGCGAATAATTTTATGGGGTAGCAGCGCAAAGCAAATGATAGTACAGTATAATTCCAGAAATCCGTAAGGCTTGGGACCAGAGGTTGTGCGGATTTCAAGACAGAAAAGATAAATCATAATATTCAGACTAAAAGTGCAAAATAAGGCATATTAGATACATTTAATTAAATTATTATATACATTATTGCAATAACTTATTACATATATAAACTGATTATATTATTCATAGTATTATATATACACAGCACCGAGGTTTACAGATTTCGTCTCGTGCAAAGATTTCCGGTTTTGGATTCTGGTGTTAGAGTCACTGTTGCTGTAAAATTTCAAAAGCTTTCCGTATATCATACACAATCGTATCGCAATTCTATACGATTCTGCTATAAACCAAGGAGTAGCACCTGTCTCCATCTTTTGCAGAATTTGCACTTTTTGCATTACTGTCAATGCAACGTGTTTAAGTTTTTTAACGTTGCAAGCAGTAAAATCATGAGTGCGTTTCTAATCTGTAATTGTATTAAAAAGGGCTGAAATTTAAAATATTCTTAATTTATCCACAAAAGATCCGAATAAAAAAAAAGGCAGCACTAAATAATCTCGTGAAATAACAGAGCTCAGAAAATACAACAACGTGAATCGTGAACTTGAAAGAAGAGTTGAGTGAATCGTCTGCTTTCTTACCTCAATGCAGATTAGAAGAGAAAAACTTTTATCATGATGACAATAATTTGGTATTTCCGTTATGACTGATTAATATTTGGTAATTAATTATGACGTCATTATTCGGTAAGTATTTTTTCTTCGATATTTTGTACTCAATACTGCGGTTTCATGAACCTATAAACTGAATGTTTATATTTTGAGAGGTAACGCGGATTTCAGGAGTTGGCGGATTTTCAGTATTTGACTATTTTGGAAGGGCGCATATATACGCCCGGGGCACTTAACGCATCAGCTGAGAAAGGCATATATATACACCCACGGCAGTTAAGGGAAGAGATGACTTCATGAGGGATTTTCTAAAAGAAACTGGCTCGCATTCATGTTACAAATGAGAAAAACCACAAAAACGGCCATACAGCCAACCCTTCACCTGGATTTGAACCCAGGTCAGAACTGCCAGTGCTCACCTGTTTTATCACTCGGCTGCTTTTGGGCTACAGGTTTCACAGTTTATAAAAAAATTAAAATTTTTTTGCCTAGATACTGTAAAGCTAAGTATCCCCACAGGCTGTTACACTTATCTCTTTGAATACATTTAAAAATTTGCCAGAATAAGTTTAAGCATATTTACAATATATAACAATTTTATATTCAAAATCAACATTTATTACTAGGATCCAACAGATAAATATGTGTGCAAAACAAACGAGTGAAACATTTAATTGGTAGCTAGCAAACAGGGAAAACAGGGAAATTTTAGCTTTATTTCTGTTTATAAAATACAACTCATTACGAATATTCATAATTTAGCATATAAAGTAGAAGTAAAATACATATACTATCATTAAATTTGTATTACTGCATTATTTTACATATTTGTGTATTATTTCAATGTTACATTTACTTACACATTTTGCATTTTTTTACTTTGTGAGCACTTTTCTTTTAAGCATCTAATTGTTTTGCTTTATTTGTAATTTTACAAAACAGGCACTAAAATAATACATATAGCTTAAAAAGATTTGGAGTTGCAGTCTGCTGAATTTCACCTAGCCTTAACAGTTTAAACAATTCCTAAAAATACATTTATAGGTATATGTAATTTTCCTTTCCCCCTTTCGTGATTCTCTAAATACTACTGACATGAAAGGGAACTAGCATCAGTGTAGCCGATTTGCAGACTGAAGGGATGTTGAGCTTGCTACTTTTACTCGATTAAGTGATTTTATAACTAGCACTTTTGTTATATACTCATTTTGTATTAGCAGAGCAAAGTTATATCTGTCAGTTTTGGCTATTACTAACTTTTCCCCCTATTTGTAATAACCTATTACTTACAACTGGAATAAAATTTCAAGTCTTCTTAATATGGCCTATTTTTAAGATCTTCATGAATCAATAACAAAACTATTACAATGGATATCAGTAGTCATTAGCAAACATAATTTTGAATATATTAATGACGTTTTATCTCGATGACCAACCTAATGTAAGATGTAATAGATTATAGAAGTAATGAAACAAGAGATTTTAGATGCTAAAGGAATTTAAATAAATAAAAGTCATTTCTAACATTATACACCATGTATTTCAACTACAGAATAATGTGATGCACATAATAACTCATCTGTATGGTTCCGAGTAATTATTAGACACAAATTTTTTAATAGACATCGGAAGCTATTTTTTAATATAGATTTAAAATACATACGTTGTATTTTAATCAACTAGTGTCTGTCAACCTTGAAAATGACCTACATGGAAGAATGGTTTTCGAAGGAACAGATAATTTAATATTTTGAGGAGGTTACCAGTTAACTGCCAATACTGCTTTATTCAATATTCAATGCAATTTACAGATTATATTAGCTTATGGATAAGCTATTTTGATATATATATATATATATATATACAGCTTCTGTTTCGTACCTGGCTGTAAAAAGCAAAATGCTTCCCCTTCCCCCCTCCCAACTATTAATTAGCCGCTTCCTCAAAATGGACCAGAAATTACATAAAATATTGACATTAGCTACCTAAAGTTTTCCACTTTTAACAGAAAATTCTTCTACAGAATTATGTCCATAATGCAAGTCTTTTATAACTTTTATAACTGGCACTAGTCTTTTATAACCACATAAATGAGAACTTTACGAGAATATTATATATTTATAAATACCTCATTTCCTGCTGCATGAATGTCAGCTGATCCTCTTTGTTGGCTGCTTCTAGTTTCAGATGCATCTCTTTCATTGGCCATGCGTCGAGCTTCTCTAAGACGATGCAGTCTGGTCATTTTTACATACCTATAAATTTTTTTTTAAATGTTAAATTTTATCTTGATGTATGATTAGACGAGTTAAATTTGTGTCATTCACAATGCAGAAGTTCAAATGTGCACATATATATTTTATATCCAAAACATTATTTAGTATAATAAACCTTATTTTCTTTAATGGGCCTCTGACACTAGTGTCAGTCACAACCCTATCTGTATTAGATCATTGATTAAAAAGGCAAAACATCTCGGTTCTTATTACCTTCATCTTTCATAAACCTTGCATATTAAGATAGTCCTAAATACATCATTTTCTATGGGCTTTCAGTGTCCACCTTATTTTTAGAGTAATAATTTATGGAAAAACCAAAATAATGAAAGAATATTTAGAGCCCCTTTTTAAGACCCATGGTCATGGACCTTGACAGCCTAAGCAGTAATTATGCCATGCCCATATTCTTAAATCTGCCACTAGGAAAATAAATAAAAAAAAGTGCTAATACAGAGGGCAAAGTCTAATCACAATGCAAGAGATGCTAAAACCTTTTTGTTCACAACAGCTACTGGCACTGCAAAGTGATTTTTATTAAAATATTCTTTTATGATCAGTGGCGGGTACATTTGGCATTGAACAACACAGAGTCATTCTATTGATCTGCAGTGTTGCTGTCTGTCAACATGCTTATTTATACCTTTCGTACAGCAAAAGCAATATCTGATTTCAAGTCTCAGAGTATACTTATTGAAAGAAAAAAAAATTCTAAAAATCCAAAGTTTTGTTATTCCAATACAACATAAAATTTTAAAATCGTAAAAATAAATTTTAATTTAAGTGAATAAAAATAACTGAAATTATATGAAGCTAAAGAAATACATATTTTCACTTAAAAGTACAATAAAAAATTCATAAAAAAAAAATAAAAAAGTGCAACTATTAATTCACTTTGCTCAGTAAAATATTAATAAATTAAATATGAATTACCACAACATTATGTCAACAGCAGATGGACAAAGACTGAATAAAATTATATTTCTATGGAGTACATCAAACAATTAATACATATTAAAACTCAAAATGGATATTGCTGAAAATGTTTAATCTAAAAAAAATTCCCATTTACATCTCAATACTAAAAATGTCAGCATTATGTCAAGGCCAAGAACAATATATATAACATAAGAAATTCAATGGAATCCCATGACATGAAATACTATTTCATGATTCTCTATGATTAGGTCACTTTTCTCATATTTCTGAAATAGTATATAAAAACGCAGGAGTGAGATTAAGATGGGGACTTAATTGTAAAATTATCATATCAATGATAATTTTAAGATTTATGCATTGTTTTACTGTATATTTTATCTTACAATACAAAAATTTATGGCTTTATCATACAAGTAGGCGTTTTCTTGTACAGCACTATTTTACTACAATAAAGATTTACATGATAAAATACTTTTTGTTTATGGGATCAGTTATAGTTTATATCAATAAATATGCACTGACAAAGGGAAACAAATTTCACTGAATAGGCTTTTTTCTTTAAACTAACGTTCACAGGCTACTGTGAAAAAATATATTCCAATGGACTAATTTGCTAATGCAGACTGTAAAACGTTTATAAAACCAAAAGGTGGTAAAGCAGGGATGGCATTAAGAAGACCAAAAACTGTTTAACAACTGATGTAGCAGTTTATCTACTTCGGGGAGTTAGTAAAAATATGAGTTTATTATAATTAATTATTACTATGCTGCACACATTTCAGCTTTGAATAATCCACCTTTTTGCCCATAGAACATATAAGATTAAAGCACTAATATAAAAAATTATCCCATGTTCTAATTCAACTAACAAAATCAATAATTTAATGAAAATAAATTTTTAATACTAGAATTTCATACACTTACAATGTCATAACTAGTAACAGCAGGAAAACCATCAATACTCGAGGAACGGATGAGTAATAATATACAAGAGCGAAGATCACGATAGCTCTGGTAAAAATATACAGATAATCAATATAGTCTTGATCTTCATCCTCAGCCGGCCTTCGGGGAGCAACAGGAACTGGATTTTGTGGGGGCACTTGTGGTGGCTGGGGTTGAACAACTGGCACAGTAGGTGTAACTGGTCCACGAGGAATGCCAAAAGGTGTACCCCCATTATATCTAGTTAGAAAATTTTAAATAATTCTAACAAAATAAAAATAAACAATATACTTGCTTTCATTATTTGCAAATATAAATTTACATCAAGCAATAATAAAATTTTTTCAGATAGACATATTCTTAATTGTTAGCTCTCCCTTATGCCTTACCATTGGTTACCGTATTTACAGTATGTGTCTGTATTTATAATAGGTACCACTAATGTACCATCAACATTATAGTTAAACAAAGAGAATGTCAGTTATTATAATGGAATGAATAGTAGACAAACATTAGAATGGGTAGATCAGTATAACAAGTATATCAAGACTAGTATATATTAAAACATTTTTTAATCATAAAAAATGTTAAAACACTGACTAAAAATTAGGTATAATTCCACTTTAAAGTATTTTATTTTACAAGATATTTAAGTTTGTTTTGTGCTTCAATTTGCATAATCAGTAATTAACTATAAACAACTACAATACAAAAGCATATATTAGTTCATAAATGCAAATTACTGGAAACTTCGAGCAATTCAAATCTTAAAAAACTCTTTTGAGGTTTAATGTATAATAATACTGTCAGTAAGCATGGAAATTTTTTTTTTTAAGATAAGATTCAGTAAACGACTGTCAAGTAAATGACAAAAATACTTTTAAGAGTCTTCTAAGTACTGTTAATAATATTAAAAATTATTTCTGTTTTCTGGCAAGCATGTTAGCTTCTTATACATTACCTTCAAAACATTTAGTAAATGGTTATAAAAGAGAAAAATTATTCTGTTTAAAAAATTATGCTAAAACTATACTCATCTTCCTTAACAATTCCTCCAGAAATTGATATTTTGGAGAGAAGCATCTGAATTTTTGAACACATTCTTCTTTTTAAATTATGCATTAAGGGTTAGTACCATCTAATCATCACTATGGTTAAGTAATGACAGAGTTAGTAGGAACAAAATATATATACATTCAGTCAAAAGTCGTTAATCTGGACTCCTCGGGACTTCGGCAATTCCAGATTATCGATTTTTCCGGATTATAGATCATCAGTTTAAATCTGGTAAGATGGCATGCAGAAATTATAAAATTAAAAATATGAAACCATAATTTATGAAATAAAGAACAATTATGATCTAAATGGTATCAAAATTTAGAAAAAAAAAAAAGCTTAATATTTATTTGTTTACTTTATTAAACATTTCTTTCAATGTAAGTTGTTTAAGTTGCTTCATTTTATGTGATAATACTTTCTCTTTAATTCTATAAACAGACAATTTCTTCTTCAGTTACAAAGTTCCGCTGTTCAAGTCCTATAATTGCTGTGTCGAGAATACCGACTAATTTCTAGATCGAAATTTTTTCGTTTTCAATAACCTCTGTATCACTTTCTTTTTTATTGGAAGCGAATTATAATGACGAGGAATTTGATTTAAATCAAAGACGGAGTACATCGAGATGAAATACTACATTTAGTAAGGAATTATAAGAGAAATAAAATAAAAACCTCTGCCCTGAAGATAAGGATAAGCTGACAGATTAACTTCCAATTCATTGCGTGCCCGCCATGGCGTTTCCCCCCTCCCCCCGGGCCGCAGAGCAGCATGAAATTGATAAACTGATCTCAGAATGGTTTGAGAAAAAAAGGATATGCCTTTATCCATTTTTTTGCAGCAATTCCACTTTTTGTTTAATGGACTTCTAAACATACTTTCATTTTGTAGATCCTTTACATATTAGTAAATATCGGAAATTCTATTTGATATAATCGAAAGTTCAATCTTACTTTTATAAAATTGCTCTAACAGTCTGCAAATAATAAGCCGGATCCAATTCGAAGATTAAGGAACAATGCAATCTGCAACATTAACTGAATTAGATAATTTTAGCTTAGCTTATACCGTCCGTTATACATTAAACGCGCAATCGTAAATGTATTTTTGTGCATGTGCACACGCATATTCGCAGCCGTAAAAGTCATGCGTCAAAGCGACGCATGCGCAGAAAGTTTGTAGCTTTGAGGTCCGGATTAACGACTTTTGACTGTAGTATATATAATACAAAACACAAAATGGTCAAGTCATAAACGCAAATAATCAACATGCATTTAACTTTCAATCAAGATTAACTGACAAACTGCAATATTCAAATGCTGGGATTTATTTTTGTTTCCAGCACTCCAAAACTAGAACACAGAATTGCATTCTACTACATAAACATCAATCAAAACTTAAGTTACACATTAAAATTTTGAAATTCAAATAAAGCAAAAAATATATTTTAATTACTAAAAATTACATATATTAATGCACTATTGATATGATGCAGTCATTTATTATCATTTGTAAAATGCAAACATACAAAGCTAAACTGAAATAAAAGAAATATATTTAGAATCTATAAAATTACAAAGCTAAAAGAAATATATTTACATAGTATATATAAAATTACATTATCTTACTTACTAAGTAAACACTCATTATATTAAAAAATAGTGAAAATTATACTATAAAAAACAGAGATCAATTTAAAATCCACTTACTGAGAGAGGTATTGTGTCATAAACTGTGTATACATCTGCTGCATGGCCAAATACTGATTGACAGTATCAGTAGCTGGATTAAAGACAGATACATTTCCAGGAATGCCTCCGCTGAAGAAAGTTACATAGTTATACAGATAATCCAATTCAAAAATTAATAATATTATACAGAAGCACACTTTGAGAAAGTTGCCAGTAATATTTAAATTATGAATAGTGTCACTCGTGTGTTCCCTAAACTGAGAAGGGAGGGATTTAACAGCATAAATTAGATATACTATTTAAAAGAACCATTACTTATAATTTTACTAAAAAAAATACTTATTATTTTGCTAAGGAAAAACGAAACCAACATCTGAGAGAGAACAAAATTACATTTTTCAAGTATCTACATATAAGCTGTCCCACTTAAAAGTCCTACTGTACTAAAATTAAAGTTTAAAAAATATGAAACATAATGTGCTTTTAAATCTTGCATAATCTGAAGTGTGCATGACCTAGCATTAGGCTTTGAATTTCAGAATTCTTTCAAAAATAAAGTTTTCACACACAGTTTACATTTTAAAATGAAAATCTCAGGAACTTAAATGCAACAAAACTGCTTTTTACTTATTATAAGCAATATCAAAATAAGAATATTAAACAGCTGGGAACTGATTTGGATTTGTAAAACAGACAAGATTTTTTTTTAATAAGACATTTAAAATTATTCAATATTTTATATACTCACTATATAGAAAATATCTACAAGATAAAAATTACTCTTTTCTGTACAGCCTTTTTTTAATACATGTGTGTATTACATGCATATGTAAATTAATATATATTTCTATGATCCTTTGTTTCTTACAAAATAACTAAAATTTATTTCTGGTCATGAAAACAGAACTAAACTCATTCCTTTTTCTTACATTTTTTAATGTAGTCAATTAATTAGATGACAGGTTGCCAGTTTTCAATTCTCGATATTCTTCCATATTTATGCATAAATTTCTTTGTTTCAGCATACAAGTAACTGATTTTTTTTAAAAAATTTAGATACCTTTTAGAATTTTCAGAATCAATATTAAGAAAAAGAATAAAATTGCAGATTAGCTTGAATTACTGTCCTGCTAGCATGTTACTCTTGCTTTTTTAAGTAGGGCAAAATTCTTTAAAGAGAAAAAAAAAAAGAAGAAGAAGAAGAAGAAGAAGAAGAAGATAACCAGCAAATATTTTTGATAATTTTGAATAATTTCTCCCCCCTTTCCTATTCTCTGAACTTGGAGAGCGTAATTGAAAATATAGATTTGGTATTTTCTGATTACAGGGTTCGTACACATTTCCTTACATGAAAATTAAGGACTTTTAAGGACCATCAAAGAAAAAATTAAGGACCTATAAGAAAAAAAAAAAAAAAAAAAAAAAAAAAAAAAAAAAATATTCACTTTAATACTTACCATAAAACAATTTTGAAAATTAAACTGACTCCCTACAAGTTATGAAGTAGATAACATTAAATTCAGAACAATTTCTTTAAAAACATGTATAAGTGTATTTTACACTAATAACAGTCACTATTTTAAAGATTTACATGATTATTATTTAACTTACTTGATATTTATTTAAACACAGTCAACTACTATTATAATCACAATGTAAGAATATTTTGCAGATTAAAATAACCGATTGTGAAATGTCCTTCTTGCGGCATTTATCATTCACTAACTGCTCAGCAATGAATCCCAAATAAACTTTACTTTTATCATTATAACAATTTGGATCAAAATTAAATTTTTAAAGATTTTCTGCTTTACTTATTTTTGAATATTCTAGTTTCAAAATTTTAAAGTGCTGAAGGCAATCATTTACAAGTTTTTAGATATCTTCAGCAAAAAAAGGGAATAAGTGGTTTATCACTTTGATAATATTCAATGAAAAGCAATACTATTTTCGACACAGAGAGAAAAAAATGTAATTTTATAAGAAATGTTTTATCTTTACTTGCCTCCAAAATATTTGAGAAGGATTTTGATGAATTTTTTTTAAACTTCCCCATTTCAACTTCTTTAATGTACAGTGGCAAGTCATCCCATATTTCAATGGTTCTTTCAGCTGCTGGGACATTTTGCAACCATCGGTAAAAGCAGAACTTCACAGGTAGCTTTTTTAAGCCAGATATACTTAAAAAAGCTTCACGTCTTGCAGGAGAATCTTTAAAAATCCGATATAAGGAGGATAAGAATGATGGAATGTCCCAGCCAGTGGATGACATCCTATGCTTGAAAGCATTGTTAAGAATGTGTAAACGACATGTCCCTAATGTCAAGCATTGAATGTTGTATTCCTTTGTCAAGTCCTGTTGCAATAAATCATAAAATTTCCAGTTTCCTGCAGGACCATCCATCGATATTTGTAAGAGTTTTGACAAGTCTAGTTTTTCAGCACATTCATAAAATTTGGATAAAATAATTTCACTTGTTGCATGCTCTATAAATGCAGAAGTAAGGTACTGAGTTCTGACCTTATTTTCGTGATGCCAGTACCTCACATAAATACCTAGTTGCTTCTTTTATTTGTCAGATTAAGTCTCATCAAATAGTAATGTAAAAAACTCAGCATTTTTATTTTTGCTTTAGTAAAAAAGTTTTAAAATAAGGGCCAAGACCAAAATAACAGATATAAGCACATTCCTTTCACCACATGAAAACTAATTTGCAATGGAACTATCCGGGAACATTTTAGTGAATAACGGCCCAATATCATCGCACGATCTAAAAGAATAGTGGCTTATATATATATATATATATATATATATACAGAACAAATTCAGAGATCCGGACATCCAATATCTGGAATGATCTAAAATCCAGACCTCAAAGCCACCAACCAATTTTTTAGGGCTTTTTTGGAGGGAAGGGGTATGCTTTACGCATGCGCATTAGATTTTTTCCCCTCATTATAAAAAAACATGCCAGTAATGCAGATTCTTAATCTCAGTTTGGCGCTAAATAAAATATCTCATTATTGAAGAAATGATTATTTTAGCATAAATTTGTGCGATTAGTAACTTGACTCCATAGCTGCGTATCTGCTTGGCATAATCTCATACCGAAACATTTGTTAATTTTACAGAAAGTAATATTTTATATCCTTGATGCCGAAATCGCGAATCATTATTTATTGTATTTTGCTTTCATCACCGCATGTTTATCAACGGATGACAACTTGAGTGATGACTCATGCAGTGACGCCAAATAACAGAGTATTATCCGATTACAGATTTAAGTTTAATGCGGTAAAATGTTGACAAGGGGAGATTTAACAGAAATTTCTTTCCTTATGCTAAAAATAGATTTTGTTAATGATACTCATAGGACAAACGATTATATTTAGTGCTATTTGAATTAAGAATAGCTGATTTGTTATTCACATAAAGCCAGAACCAGCACCAGAGCTCGCATGGCCGCACCAGGCGGCAGAATTTAGGGAAGTTAAACAAGTTTTTCATTGCGATGACAATGGCCCAATCATGAATCAATTTCTCGGCTAGCGTTACCGAATTTGCCCTTGGCGACCTAAAATCGAAATGGAGCCAACAGATTTCCCGCGAAATCGATAACAGACCCTCTGCAGAAATAAACTCATAATCCCGATATTCCATACATATAGTATGTGCAAAAGAGAATAAACTCTGTAGAAGGTGATAAATTAATTTATGGCTTAATTGAAACAAACACAGAAATTAAGCTAAGCAAAACCACGTAAAAACAAATTGAAATGATAAAACTAAACTTAATTTTCATGTGAATTTTCAGCGCTGATTCTCCCATTATAGAAATTTCAATTTGTTTCAGACAAAGACCACATTTAGCTTTATAAGGATTGTCATCCATCAATATCCAGTCTTTGTAGTCAGCTTGATGAAGCCACAGTTTATTGAAAATGCACTTTCCAGGCATCTCGTTCCTATTGGCGTCGGAAAGGTTGTGGCCTTCCAGGTTGGAATTGCTCTAATTTTGGCAAATATTTTCAAAATCCCCCCCCCTTTTTTTTCTCGAGCACCTTCATCATCACTTTCGCCTCTTAAAGAACTTCCGGCATCGCGCTTTCGTTACAATCTGCCTAAATTTATGGATAACACCTGTTTCGAAAGATTGGGTGAATAGCCAATCAGACACCGATACTTTCGTTTGGGTAGCTTTTTTTTTTTTTTTAATTGTTTGCAACGCAAATCCGCCAACAGATTGGTTAAGAGCCGTGCAATTTTAATTCCATATTCACAAGAAATCGCAATTCACACATAAAATGGCAATCATTAGAAATAAGAAATGTCAAATGAGCAAAATTAAGGACCATTTATTAATTTTGACCAAAATTAAGGACTTTTAAGTACCAAAAATCATTTTTGAAAAATTTAAGGACTTTTAAGGACCGTACGAACCCTGGATTACCTACAGATCATGAAAATTTGTTGACTAGTTGGCCAATCAAAAATATTTGCTGGACATATTTTAAAAAAGTTTAAAAGACTGTTTTCTTAATGCATTCCAAATAATTAAAAATATGATAATACGCCTTGTAAAATTGGAAATATATGCACACACACAAAAAAATTAGTTTTAAAATAAATTCTAAAATACCCCCTGAAATTACCTTGTTAAACCTTGAGGAGATAACAATGGCTGATTCATTTGTGTATACACAGGATTAGCAGGAAGAGCTGTAAATGCAGATGGAACTGTAGATTTCTTTAAAAGAAAAACCAAACATCAGTTGATTGAAACCATCACAAAGGTTGCAAATTATGACTTTTTATTAAACAGCATTCATAAGAAACACACACACTTAGAATTTATATTTTTGTATGTTACTGCACTAAAAAAATTTCAGCTAATAACATGGTGGAACTCACATCCACAGCTTCCTAAGATCTGCTCCCTGATGCCACATTTTAAAACTATTAGAGATTTTTACTATAGACAATAATACAGCAGAATTCCGTTCACCCAGAAACCTTGAAACGAAGGTTTGTATAGATTAGTGAATTTTACCATGACAACAACTGTACACCCACACTTTTCTAGATGTTTCATTTTTCCTTTTAAAATTTTTATACCGCATCTGGATTATTTGTGAAAAAAGAATTAATCTTTCTTATAATTAATTACACAGTCAGAGCAAAATGTGTAAAGTTTTTTTCTATTACCCCCCCCAAAAAAAACTGAAATGTATTTCAGTTTTTTTTTTTTTTTGGGGGGGGGGGGTCCTTTAATGCTAATACAGTCAAAAGTCGTTAATTCGGACACCCATAATCCGGACCTCAAAGCTACAAACTTTCTGCGCATGCGTCACATTGAAGCATGTGCATAAGACATTTATGGCTGCGAATACGCGTGTGCGCATGCACAAAAATACGTTTACTCATGCACGTTTAATGTGTAACGGACGGTATAAGCTAAGCTAAAATTATCTAATTCAGTTAATGTTGCAGATTGCATTGTTCCTTAATCTTCGAATTGGATCCGGCTTATTTTTTGCAGACTGTTAGAGCAATTTTATAAAAGTAAGCTTGAACTTTCGATTATGTCAAATAGAATTTCTGATATATATTTACTAATATGTAAAGGATCTATCTACAAAGCGAAAGTATGTTTAGAAGTCCATTAAACAAAAAGTGGTATTGCTGCAAAAAATGGATAAAGGCATATCTCTAACCATTCCGAAATCTGTTTATCAATTTCACGCTGCTCGGCAGCAACGGTGAGGGGGCGGGAACGCCGCAGCGCGCAATGAATTGGAAGTTGATCTGTCAGCACTATCCTCATCTTCAGGGCACATGTTTTTATTTTATTTAGCTTATAATTCCTTACTAAATGTAGTATTTCATCTTGATGTACTCCGTCTTTGATATGATTTAAATCAAATTTCCCGTCATTATAATTCATTTCCGATAGTGAAGAAAGTGACACAGAGGTTATTGAAAACAAAATAGTTTTGATTGACAAATTAGTCGGTATTCTCGAGACAGCAATTATAGGACTTGAACAGCGGAACTTTGTAACTGAAGAAGAAATTATGTCTGTTTATAGAATTAAAGAGAAAGTATTATCACATAAAACGAAGCAACTTAAACAACTTACATTGAAAGAAATGTTTAATAAAGTAAACAAATAAATATTAAGCTTTTTTCTGTAAATTTTAATACCCTTTAGATCATAATAGTTCTTTATTTCATAAATTACGGTTTCATGTTTTTAATTTTATAATTTCTGCATGCCATCTTACCAGATTTAAACTGATGATCTATAATCCGGAATTGCCGAAGTCCCGACAAGTGCGGATTAAAGACTTGACTGTATAACCTTTCCAGCACTTTTATCAATAATGCATCAGGATACAATTCTAGAAAATCATAGTTTCCAATTTTTCAGATTTTTAATATAAAACTCTTAATTTAAAATTAATAAATGCATTAAACCAATAAAATCGAGAGAAGCTAATAAAAAGTATAGACGTCAAACATGAAAATTTGTATTAAAAATTCTCCCTGATAACAAAGTGAATGTTTATATAAAATACTTACGAAAAACTTAAAATAATTTTTCAGTGTGCTGTTAGGGATAAAGCTAAACTAATAAAATAAATTTTTAGTAAATCAAAGCAGAAAATTTAAGTTTTCAACTTAATTCCCCGCTAAATAGACGTCCCCATGCTACATATTGCATGCTTATATCTGACTCTCATGGTTGAGAAATACAGACTGCAATAGTCATAAAAAACAAATATGTATCAAAAGTTTTTTTCTATTACTCAATTTCATATTCTGAAACACAGCTACCAGCACGAATTTCTGGAAAACCACGAGTAAGATGAAAATGTGCCTGTAATTTCTATAGGCCTGACAAATGCCCATTTTCATGTTAAAGGCGTTTTAGTGGCCCTACATTTGAATTTGAAGAATTTTAAGAAAATTGCCTTGTCAGAATTTTGCCATAAAAAAACTTTTTTCCTCTTATTCTCGATGTTTTTCAAAACATTTTATTGACATGCTTGATAGAGATAAAATTTTCTGAAAATGATGAATTTTCAAAAATTTCACTTTATCTTATGTAATATGTGTTCCACCTGAACTTCAATTAGAAATTATAGATTTACAGTGTGACTCAGCAGTAAAATGCAAGTTTCTTGAAAATCTTTAAGAGATTTTTATTCAAAGTACGTGACTGAAAACAAGTATCCAGGAATTCGTAAACATGCACTCTTCATGTCTTCCGTCTTTGGCAGTACCTACATATGTGAACATCCTTTTTAGTAAAATCTAAATCCTAAAATCAAAAGCACGAACACGGCTGACACACAGACATTTGGAGGAAACTTTACGAATTGCAACAACACAGATTAATCCGGTTATTGAAGCTTTAACAAGCAAAAACTGTCAAATTTAACATTAAAACTAAACTACAATCTCCTGCCAGTTACATAAGTTTTCTTCTTCTTTTTTATTGTAAATGCATTTTGTAACATTCTGTACAATCATTTTTATACTTTTTTCATAGTTGAAAATCTGTAACACTATCTCCTTGCTTAGATTCAATTGTAGTCTTGCAAAACAAACCTCCTTTTTTATGTAAATTTTCTGATTACACTATTTTTTTTTACAGATATGCGACCCGTCGATCTTTGTGAATTTATTGATGTGGCCCTTGGGCATGAAAGGTTGAAGACCTCTACTTTAGAAGATAGAATCTAAATGTCTCATATGCATCTTTCTCTGCCACTACTTTCTCAAAATAACTTTGGAGTAGTAAGACTCAAGTGTTCATATGCCATAAAGACATTGTACGATTCTGAATAACTAACCACTTCTCTAGAATTTAAATTTAAGCCTAACGATTTTGTACACACACATATATTAATAGCAGACAGCAGTAAAAATATATGAATCGAAATCACAATCAAATCAATAATTCACATAATTAATTAAAACTGCAGTTATTCACATAATTAATATAACTCACATAATTAATATAACTCGTAACATTGCAGAGAAAAAATTATATATTTGAAAATGATACATATATATTTAAAAAAAATGAATAGATGCATTCTGCAGATGGAAAAACTTAAAATCAATATCCAAGCCAATAATATGGGATGTTATAATTACTATAATCACATAATACAAAACTACTTAAGTCAAGAAGCATATAATTACTTAAACAAATTCTGATTATAGCGTTGAGCACTCCTAGTTCCTAATATGAGAGTCACTCTGAAATTTTTTTTATAAACACATAGGTTTCTACAGTTATACTTACAAAATTTTTGGAGTGTTCAAAGTACAGTCAAAAGTCGTTAATTCGGACACCCATAATCCGGACATCAAAGCTAAAAACTTTCTGCGCATGCGCCGCGTTGACACATGCGCATAAGACCTCTTACGACTGCGCATTTGCATCTGCGCAAGCGCAGAATACGTTTCCGCGTGCGCATTTTATGTATAACGGACGGTATAAGCTAAAATTATCTATCTATTTCAGTTAATGTTGATGATTGCGTTGTTCCTTAATTTTCGAATTGGATCCGGCTTATTATTTTTTGCAGACTGTAAGAGCAATACTATAAAAGTAAACTTGAACTTTCGATTATGTCAAATAGAATTTCCGATTCTGGAGCTTCCAAACTAGTATGGCTCGATGTCCATCAAACAAAAAGTGGAATTGCTGCAAAAAATGGATAAAGACATGAAGAATGTGACAGAGAGGTTAGTGAAAACGAAAAAATTTTGATTGACAAGTTAGTCGGTATTCTCGGCACAGCAATTAACGGGACTGGAACAGCGAAACTTTGTAACTGAACAAAAAATTATGTCTGTTTATAGAATTAAAGAGAAAGTATTATCACATAAAACGAAGCAACTTAAACAACTTACATTGAAAGAAATGTTTAATAAAGTAAACAAATAAATATTAAGCTTTTTTTTTGTAAATTTTGATACCCTTTAGATCATAATTGTTCTTTATTTCATAAATTACGGTTTCATATTTTTAATTTTACAATTTCTGCATGCCATCTTACGCGATTTAAACTGATGATCTATAATCCGGAATCGCCGAAGTCCCGACGAGTCCGGATTAACGACTTTTGACTGTAGTCTCCTCCAGCACCATCTATAAGACAATTTTCCAAAGATTAAATGCATCATGTTCTTCATTTCTTAGAATTGATGAAAAAAGTTCATTTACAGCCTCATCAATATCTTTGGAATGAAAACCACATCCATGTTAAGTTCTTTTTTAGATTAAAAAACAGCGAAGTCATGGATAGATAGATCAGGAGAAAAGAATATATGTTCTATCACTTTGATCTGTTTTTATTCAAGAAACTCAACTGTCAATCCTGTTAAATGAGAAGATGCATTGTCATGGTGGAACATGAGTCCTAACAATTACTTATTGATGATTTTCTGGGAGAGACTTAATAGTGTACCAGTTAGCTGCAACTATTTTCTGTCCTTCCAGCTGGAACACGAGTCCTAGCATTCACTTCCTTAGGAATTTTTGGTAACTTGTCTTCTGTACTTCCAGCTGGATGGCTCTGACTACTCTTGTACCTCTGAAGAAATGGCAATTACTTAATGGCACATACTTTACTTCCTTAATGTGTTGGAATGTCGAAAAATGGCATGTACCTTTCATCACTTCCTCACAATTTTAGAAATTAAGTGGTGGCCACCATCTCATAGTAATTTAAGAGTTTCTTTACTGATTCTGACACACTCCTCTTTCAGGTGCTCAGTTAAATTATGGGGAACCCAATGGGCAAACTAGTTTTTTCATATGCAATTCTTCATGAATAATTTTATGTATGGCAGAAGATCGAATTTTAAGTTCCTTCTGCATTATTTAGTAGGTGCAGTGATTATCATTGATTAACACTTTTCGTATGGCAGACACATTATCTGGGATCACTGCTGACAACGGCTTTCTTATGTATTCCTTCCCTGAAGAGAGTTGCACCTCCAAAAAAATTCTGTAAACCATCTCAATACAGTAGCATGAGATGGACCTTCTAAATGCTAATTATAGATGACACTAAACACATTCTTCTTGATTTAATTCGGCTTTAAAAATCATACCGTGATAATGTTCTTGCAGCAACTCCATTTTTCCTTCTGCCCAAAACTTATTCTATGCTTAACCACTTGCAACTGGCCAATAAAAAATCTTCTGCTAAGCTAAAAAAGTTTTTTTTAAAAATCTAACCATTATTATTAATTTTTTTTTATTTTTTATTTATTTATTTATTTTTATTTATTTATTTATTTTTTTTTTTTGCCATTTCTCGTCTGCACTTAGCTCTAAAATTGCAGAATGACCTCTGTAATATTTACATTTTCCAATTTTTCGATAATATTATATAAAACTTATTTAATACATTAAATTAACGAAATGGGGTGCAGCTAATAAATAATACAAATTAATAAAGATATCAATCATGTTAAAATATCAGAACTATAAACAAACTAAATATCCAGAAATTTCATAATCTGTAAACAATTTAAATAAATAATACAAGATACCTCTTTGGATTCACTTGGTTTTTCAGAATCTGTTTTAACTGGTAAGGGACAAACAATGTGTAGAATGTGAATATCTTGCATCTATAAATTTAGGAGAGTGGGAGAATGAAGAAAATTAATTTTACATATAAAAAACTATCTTGAATTAATACACTATCATTATTTGTACTAAATTAATGGATAAAAATGTTTACTTTATTCAATGCAGACTCCAAAGGTAGATGATCGGGTAACAATTTCCCGCCATAAATTAATTTCTGATGCTCTCTTTGCTTTAAAAAAAAAAGTTTCAATTAATTTGAGATATATTTACAAATTACAAAATTAAACACACTTAATATAAACTTGTTAGAAATATCATCATAAATTACATACAAGCCAATACTACAGAATAACATTATATCTCCTCTAAATTAGAAACTATCAATCGAAAAAAAATAGTATACCAAATAAGAATGCAATGCACACATGATTTTTCAGCAAAAACACAGCTAATAAATCCATATAAATTATTTGTTAAAGAGAGAAATTCAAATTTATAATTATAATTCAAATGCTTTAATGCTAATAAAAAAGTCTTTTAGACTTAAAATTACTCTTCTGTTATCAGGACCAGATTCAGCAATGTATGTATGTACGTATATGTTAGTATATACAAACACATATATATGTATATACATATACACATGCATACATGTTACACATACATCCATAATATATATACATATGAATCCGACAACAGAACAGTGCCGATTTATTTTACTTGTTTGATATTAATAGAAAATAAAATATAATTTAAATACACCAAGTAACGAATACTGATGTAATAAACAGATCCGATTATTTTTCAAACTTAAAAGCCATTTGTGAGGCAGCCACCTAATACAGTTATAGTAAGGCATGTTTGTAACTGTCTGTTCCTTCATAGTAGGCAACACTGGTTGCCTATCAAATGCTTCCACAGTAAAATAACCACCACTTTTGGTGGTCAATGCTGAACAGGCAAGTGCCTGCCATTGGATAAAGAAAGTTTTGTTGATAACAGACATATTAAATTTGAAAGAATGACATCATAGTAGCACATTGAAGATAATCTATTTCAGGCAGTGGCAACACCTTTCTTTCAGATCTCCGTGTTTTCTTAATTAAATTTGGGGGAGGGAAAAAAATCTTGCACTTTGCTGAAACACAATACACTGCTTTAAATTCACAGAGTTTAATAATGTAATAAAATTCTTACAAAAAATGTGCAAGGTGTACATGTGCAAATGGAGTACTACATGTATTCAAAATTTGGTCTCTACAAGCTGCCTTTTTTTTTTTCTTTTTTGACAATGTAAAGAACATACGTATGTGTCCACACATACGCATATAGATCTGCGATAGAACACAAAGAGATGAGAAAATCAAATGTGGGGTCACCGCAAGTCAGTTTTCATGCTGTTACATGGCCAGATGCAATAATTCCTTCCAGTTGACAGCAAAGAGACCTAACTTCATGACCAGTGCTAAGAGATTTTAGCATTCTGCACTGTCTGTTGTCAAAGCCTCTTGATTTCAGAAGAGCTGATGAATCGATCTTGTTTTGTTTCTAACCAAACAATATGCCAGAATGCTCTAGAAGTCTCGATTAGAAAGACCTGCTGTTAGAAAGTTACTTGTTCTAAGTTTTCCATATTATTTTATATAAATGTAATATAGCTTCTCATAATTGTAATAAGTATGTCTAAGTTCAAAAAAATGAAGTAGGTATTATACAAACTCAACAAATGTAATAATCATTACATGGAGTCATCAGCACGGTTACCATAGATACTTTATTTAATAACAGGGCCAAGAGGATTTCCCTGACACACACGGTAAAATTATCATAACTTACATTTATACAACAGTTACAATTCTTTTGAAATGTTTGATATACCCACTTGGAAATTGCTCATTTTTGTAAAAATTATCCCATCTGAGAACTAAGTTATTCTTAGAGATGAATACTTCTTGCAGAAAATTTATACGTCATTTAAAAAGGCAAAATCATATGGCAAAATATTATGCACAAGAAGTATAAGAATTTTTTTAAATAATTTCAAATATATCCTTGCATATGGTAAACATCAGTTTGTATCATAAAGTATGATTAACACCTCCAAGGTGATAATAGATGTTCATTAAATTATTACGAACGTCAACAAATATGGTAGGGTATGAAATGTTTTTCACATTCAATTTACCAATTTCCATGAATAAACAAAAGATATATGAAAAAAATGTTACATATCTTAATTTCTTCTTAACTTTCAGATAATGAAATAATGGTCAAAATATCAATGCTTTGGTAAATATAATTTAAACCATGTTCCTAATTTTTTAAATGCTTTAATCTTCTTTAATCTGAATGGTTTATCCATGAAAAGAACAAAGATACAGAATTTTAAAGTACACTCTTCTTCATTCCAAATCTTATATCCTGCATGCTAACAAGGTTATTTAAATCAGATATTTTACAAATAATATATTAACTAAACAATGCAAAAACTATAAGTTCAATAATAACACTACTAAACATATTAGATGACTTAACTAATCCGATTCAATAATCAAGATTATATTTAATCATCAAAATTTCCTCAAATAAAAAAAAAAAAAAAAAAAAAATAATAATAATAATAATAATAAAAAAAAAAAATCAAGTTACCAACTGTTTATTTTTTATTTATATTTTTCTTCAATTCAGAACATATTGAAAATCATAATCTTGGTTAATTATATACAACTCATAATTTTTACAGATAAAATGTTAATAGTGGGATTCAAATAATTTAACAATCATTTTGATACATTAATGGCTGTTTTAGATATAAACACAGCATTTATTAATTAGTTTATCTACATCTTTTCCTAATACAATAGAACCTTTGCTCTTAAAAAAAATTGCTTTCCGACATATAACATTTTCCATTTAAGGTTTCAAATGATTTCTGCATAAATAACCTTAATCATTCATTGTGATTTTCCTGTCTTATTCATTTGCAAATCACATTCCCAGCACAGAATTTCCAACAAAGATAATTTGGAAAAGATTTTGAAGTAAAATGCATATTAATTATTTGCATCACCTTGTAAGGATTATGTTAATTTTATTAAAAGTTAAATTTTGAGTTAAACTCCTTTCCTGTCAAATTCTTAACTTCAACTAACTACTTCAGGCCAGAATGTAGTTTTTAGAATTGCATCTGAATACATAATGAGGAAGTGTGGTATTAAACCACAAAGTTCTACTTGCTGAGTTACAGAGAATCAGAGTTTCTGATTTGCGCGCATCCGCCTTGTTGGCTACTCTCTCTCAAAGCTGTTATTATGTGTGGCCGTACTCAGGCCCTTGATAGCTTCGCAGTCAATTAGCGTTAAGGGAACAACTCGGTTAGAATCTTAATAGCTTTGGCTATATCTCTTTAGTTTAGATTAGCTTTAGTTTATTTTTTAGCCTCTTAAGTTCAAGTGTTGGCTTTTATTGTACACTCCAAGATGGAGTTCTGTTAAATCTTAATAAAGGGTTATTTACCCTTCCATCTTGTTGTCTCACAAACTTAAGCGATTATTCACTTAGCAGTTCTTAAGATTCTTCACATTCAACTGTAAATTAGCATTTACAAAGTGAGGAACTCTACAACCTTCTCTTTGGATTTACCCAATGCAGTAATGAAATAGTGCTTTAATAAATAATGGGATCCCCTAGTTCAGCATCTATGCTACTTGCACCTTGTCCAATTATTCTTTCTCTTAAGTTTTCAGTTTAGATCTGCAAGACATATGAAAGATGAAGATAAATTAACAAGAGATTGTGCCAAACTTCATGAAATATTAATGAGTATCCCTATGCATAAAGTGAGTGCAATGCAGACCACAGAACCATTTTGTACGAGGAAAGATCATACTTTAAACCAAGACAAAATTCAGACAACATGTAGAAGACAATGTGTAAGTTTTTTTTTTTTCCCCTGTTTAAAAACATTTTTTTAATATGCAGAATTCATGTTGAAAATCAAACATTATTAATTTATATTATTCATTTGCCATGCATTACAGATTGTCAGCTTATTTTCCCATATTCATCCTTTCCAACCTCTTTGAATAAAGATCAAAGTTTCAACAATGATCTTAAAAAAACATGCAAACTACTGATAGCAATGATTGCAAACAAAACTTGCAAAAAAGATAGCATTAATTATAAACAAGCAAAAAAAATGCTTAAAAATCTAATAAAACCTTCTTTAATATGATTAGACTAAATGCAAAAAGACATAAAACAGAAATAATCCAAGACATACAAAAATAAAAGAAATACATGAAAATTTGATCTAAGAAATATAAAATAAAAAAATAGAGGAATAAGTTCTTAAAATTTTTAACCTGTTTCCATTTTTGATTTTGGCATATTTTGTCCCCTCTTTCTTGCAGTTTGCCCACTTCTGATGTTTGGTTTGTTCGGAATTAAATACGAGATGAATTTTAAATTCATTTTTTTTATTTTACCCGGACCGTTCCTAGACCCATTCGCTGCTCCCATATTTTCCCAAGATTGTTGTCCGCAAATTAAAAAAAAAAAAAAAAAAATGCTGAGTGATTAATAAATTTTTTTATATGACAATCTGTATAAAAATTACTTGCGCATGACAAGTACTTATGATGAATTTAATAAACTTGAAATATTTAGGCTTAGTATCACGAGAGTCCAGCTGCTTATGGTTTTTGCCACCTGTGTACTTTTAAATGCTGCTCCCCTGCTAGAAACTGCCCTATATATTACTTTGCATTATCTATATATTATATATATAGAAGAGATAAATGGCAATAAAAACCAAAATTAAAAATTAAACAGAACACAGAATTTTTGAATTACAGAAAGACTTGCATTACAGAAAAAAAGCATGATGAAATATTCACAGGAAAGGATCATCTAAATTTTATCTTTGAGGCACAATCATAAATCAATAAAATCATAGGAAGAAAAATTTTTTAAATTTGAAATAAAGAAACTCATAACAAGAAATGACATAAACTTTGAAGCAATTTAAATCTGCTCAAAAAAACTATTCTTACCTATAAAGATCAATAACACACATATCTATTAATAAAATGATTGGAGTATATATTTTAAGAAAAAAAAAAAAAAAAAAAGCAGGCCAACACACAAATGTTACTATGAAAGCAGAAGCACATTTTTCCTTGTTAACAGAATCTGAAAACCAAGGTAATAGTATAATAAAAACAAAATTGTTGCAGAAATACTTACTGGCTTTGTAGGATACAGTATACTAATTTGATCTTTCACTTTGCCAATAGTCCAATCCAATTCACAATCCAGAGTGAAATCTTCAACACTCTGAGCTGCTGATTTTATAATTAACTTCACAGGCATGATTAATACGAGTACTGCAATTTAAAAAAATGAAGAAAAATTATTCAATAACTGTTTAACAAGAAAACACACTTTTATTAAAAATTTGTATTAATGGCAAATGTAACAAACAATTCATGAACTTTACATATATTATTCATAATATACACAGCAGAAGTAAAACTACAGTGTTGGTGAACATTTTTTTTTATTCAAGGCATTAACCTAAATAAAAAAATTCCCCTTCACGAAAGTTTAACTTAAAATCTTACCAATCCAAAAATGAGTAATATTTACTAAATATTACAGAAAAAGCAATAAAAATATAAAAGTTATTTTAATGCAAAATGAGCACACGATTTACGTTTCCATAAAATAAATTTCAATCAAATTGTTTTTCTACTCACGAATTTACATTTTAATTGCTTTGAACCTTGCAATAAGGTTTTCCATTATGAAAATTATACTTTCATAAAGTTCTATTGACATTCATCTTCACTAACTTCGCTGTATTAACTATGAAAACAAATACTCTGTAAATTATTCGAATGCAGCTCGAATCGATACTTCAATCATTACAAAAAGATATGCACTTTGAAATTCCTTTTAGCTCAACACATTTGCATGAATTTTAGCATACATTTAATATTTTTTTATGCTTTTAATGACAGAACTCATTTTACAGGGAAATTCACGAAGCATATTCTCATTATCATTTACAAAAACATTGATATTGTTTTGATATATTTCAGTTTACTTTAAAATCGAGGAACGAATCCACAGCAGATGGAGGGAGAAACCGATAACCAGCATTCTAGAATTACTAGATAAGCGTCTGCGAAAGATTAAAAAATGATGTTTCATGACATATGGAATTCGAAGTATTTGTACTATAGCTCGGAACTAAGAATTAAAATACATTTACTCATCGAATGAAATTAAATAGAGATACTTAATTTCAGTGTTTCAGAGATACTTAATTCAGTCAAATAACAGATATCAGTGTTTATACTTAAAAACGTATACCAATGAGATAAGACATCAAGGAAAACAATCATCGCCAAATTCAAACACTGTTGCACCTAGTATGAATAAGCTTTAATAAAGTAAGGTTTTCTTTTAATTATGGACGGAAGTTTCACACTTGTCAGGGACTCTTAGATCAACTGACAAAACTTTACAAATAACTTATAAGGTCGCATACAATCGCTAAACGAATTAGAAAATACAGTACATAACTTAAAATGCTGATGAATTTACGCATCCTTAGACATATATATATATTAAGGAAATATGTTACCTTTTGACCCAACAGTCGAAGGTTCTGACCCTGAACTCAAAATACCGTACGAAAGCGAAAGTGACTCACAAATTTTGCAACACTAAGTTAGAATTTATTAAGTATCATCTTACTTACCTTCTCACAGTTTAACACAAGTTTTTGAAAACCACTAGAAAATAGGCAAAATTATAAAACGAAAACTAACATCGGCTCAAACGCACACCCTTAACAATACGTATCATACAAGTAGTTGACGGTGTGGAAGATTTCGTAGTTGATTTCATGAGCTAAAGCTTTATTTGGCAAAATCTGATTGGTCCGCGTTCGGCCTGGTTAGCTGACAGCGGGATAAGTCACGTGAGATGTAATGGTACCGTAAACCCTCTGCTGTGCTTTAATGATATAGAAAGAGATCCTTCCTTGCTTATTTATTTTTTATTAAGGTTGACGTGTAACTCAGTTCGACGACAGATTTCTCGTTTTAAAAATGTCATCATGCAATGTCTAGAGAAAAAAAAGCCTTTGTCGAAAGTTAAGTTTGCGTGCGTACAGCGATGCGTGAATATACGCTTTTCAAATTTCGAACTCTTTCAGGTTTATACTGTCATGGTAAAGAAATTAAAAAGTTGACGGATTTATTTATTATTCAAACAGTAGATCCGTTATTATAAATTCCTTTATGTAAGTGCCTTTTGATTAACTTCAACATAATCACTCACAAAATTGCATCAGTATATACATTAATGCAATTAATAATACATGACACACAATTAATAATACAATAATAAGGAAACTTTCCATGTACCATCTCCAAGGAGCACAAATTCAGTTTAAAACCATGAAGTATTCAGATTTTATACTTTATTACTGAAAGATATTTCTAATCGAAAACGAAAACAAAATTTGGATATACTTTTCATGAGTTACTACTTTTCACGAATTACCCCTTTAATGGCGCATTTTTCTAATGATGAATGAAAGGGAAAATAAATAAGTAAATGAATAAACAATACATAAGCACAAATAAATAAATAATAGTAAATGAAAAAATTTAAAAAATAATAATAAAGTAAAATTAATTTAATCTGAAACAAAATTTTTACCGAGGTATTACAATATAGCACCTCAGCTTCAAAAATGAGTTTACCAATAAATATTTCGAATACTTTAAAAATATTTTAAAAATTGTAAAAAGCTTATAATTAAAAACCGAGTGATTGTGTACCACTACATAACATACACTATTACACGTTTCTTTTATGAATTACTAGCCGCTACGCGGCCAGCCTTCGTCTGGCTTTTAAATGTACCAGAAAAATGTCTAAACACCAAACATTAAATTTAAAAACTGCACAGAATTTTACTCTTCAGAACAACTTTAGCAAAAAAAAAAAAAAAAAAAAAAAAAAAAAACAGAAAAAAAAAAACCGAAATTTCAATAAAAATGTATTACATATAAAAAAACTACAATGAACTAAACAATATCCCTTAAGACAAATATTAATTATCCTAATAAATAAATTAACGAACTTCTCGTTGCAAAATCTTAAGAATTCAAAAGGTATAAAGGAAGTTAACTTTGTTTCCTAAAAAAAATCATACAAAACTTTTTACATAATTAAAATTATATATAATTAAAAATATATATAATTAAAATATAATATAAAAAATTATAATGAAATAAGCAGTAAATCTCATCTTTTGAAGAGAAAACAGTCAGCAGTCCAGTATCCAAAGCAATGAATGAAAAACTGTTGCCAAAACCACATTTCTAAAAGAATGAAACTATCATCAGAAAGCAATAACCAATCAAAAGTGGATAACATAATTCAAAAATATACAAACCTTTTTGCCATTAGATAATAAAAAGAGAGAAAGAGAGGGGGAAGGAAATTTTTTCTGTTATATGCGCGTCAGAATAAGAAGATTGCGATGTGCGTGTTGCCTGTATAATTAATAATATTTTATCTCAACAATTTTTAACAGTCAGCAGTCCAGTATACAAACCACTGAATGAAAAACTGTTCGCAAAACAACATTTCTGAAAGATTGAAACTATTAAAAATGATGCAATTTCATCGAAAAAGATAAAATTAAAAAAAAAAAAATCTGATTCAAATTTAAAAAAAATCGCTTTGATGTGCACTGGTTCTTGTCTAGATGAACCCTATGTACTCAATTTCGTAGCCCTGGGTCTATTAGCTTTCGCGCAGCACGAACGAAAAACACACAGAGAAATTCTTTCTTTTATTATATGTAGAGATAACCAAGCTCCGAAAGCTTGTACGAAGTTTCAGCTGGATATATCGTAACTTAAATACCTTTTAAATTATATTAATTAATCACATTGCTAAAGAAGGCTAACATAAAAATTTTAATTATCAAGAGGAGAATGATTTTAAATCGGCCACAGTAAAAATGATCCGAATATTTTAGAATTAAATTTATTTTCAAATTTTTAAGAGCTAAATTTTAAAATTTTCTTTTTTTTCTTTTTAAAAGCTAAATCATTTTGGAATACAACTGCTGAATATAGCATTAATTTGATTATTGCTCGATTGATTTTTGAATTTCCAGAATGATATTTTACTCATGTGTAGGGCCGGCCTTAGATATTTTGGCCGTAGATATCAGATATTTGCCCCCCCCCGGTGCAATATACGTGGCTTGTAAATTGCGCCCTCCAATGCCTTCCAAAATTTAACAATTCAACCCGTCGTTTGATGCAGCCGCACAGGTTTCAACGAGCAGCCCAACCGACATAAGGGTTAGCTCGGGTTCGAAACACGGAGAGAGCATGGATGTTTGTAAATGTATAGTGTTCATGCGGCATGGGAGCACTCTAAATATACGGCGAGTCGAATGTCCTATCGAGATGTTGGTGGTAGAGGAAGAGAAGTGGGAGACTCTCGGACCCGTCCTCCTGGGGTGCTCTCCATCAGAACTGGGAACGGAACTGAGCTAAATCGCGCTGTCACCTATAAGGTGCTCAAGGCTGTTGCCAACGATAGAAGTATCTTGCGCTCCTTACCATGAGGAGTTTCGTGGACTTGGTCTGATTATAGGTCAGACAAGTGAGCATTAGTCAACAACAATAACACGGTTTCACGGGCTCTCCCACCGCCGCTGCTCATCAGTGACTGAAGTTGCAGAACGCTAGATTCCAGATCTAGTCCCCCTGGTACTTAAATGGGATGCTTATTCCGTATTTTCGTGGCTTTTTCTATGCGTAAAACCAGTATCAGACTGGAAAATAAGTTTTTGTTTCATCCTGTCAAACAGCACATTTTCAGGAATCCTATGTAGCTAGATTCTGTGATCCTTCTGCTGGAGAACTAAAGAAAGTGTATGTAAAGAAGGAAAGCTTCCATTGCAAACCAGTTTGACTATTGTAACGCTAAATCGTGGAGGGACAAAGTCTTGTTCCCCAAATCATCAAGTTCACAGGATAATTGAGGAATACGATACAAAACCAAAGAACATCTAAATTGGTTCTTTTGTCACATCTTTTCACGATAATTTGAACTGATTTTCATAGATTTTTGAAACTCAGAATAAATAATCCGTTAATTACATCCATCTAATTGCGAGGGTCACTGATCTGATTTATGTTGATATGGCGGGAGGGAGGGAAATGATGTCACAGCACTTCCGACTCTTCACACACGTGATCTTCGACTTACCACAGCTATTTCGTCCATGCTCAAATGCTCAAAAAGGTTTTAAGGCTGGATGGGTAAACTCCGTATAAATTTTTCTCCCTGCGGTCCGACGGAGCCACTTCTGCTTTGGCGAAGCTTTCTTTCTTAATCTTAGAAGTTCTTTGGCATAAGTTTCGCTCTGATTGGTAGATTTACAAGATAACAGATCAGTGACAGCAACTTAATAAATCTCAAGGTAAACGCTTGAAGTTTACTTTTCAAAACTAGTTCTAGGAGAAAGCGTTCAAAGGGAACTATCTCTTCAGTTTCTATTCCTTAATATGATATGCTCTTAACGAAAAGGAGAAATAAAAAGGTCCCTATCCTTAAATTATAGCCTTTAAGTATTCCTTCACAAAGGTAATCTCTAACAACCTTGAGTTTTCTATGTTAACTTCAGTGAAACATATATTTTGCTAATATTTTAAACTTTGAAAGCAAACCTCACGTTTAGAGGATGATTACTTTAAAAGTATGTGCAAGATAAGCATTGCGTTTCAGGGTGAGTCTAGTGAAGATAGTTTCGATGGTGGTGAGACGAGGGAACTTACGACTAGGCTAAATAACTAGGCGGCATGTGCTATACGCAGGATTAATAGCTATGCAATATCTGTAGGACAGCGTTTCTGAAACTTTTTTAAAGTGGAGACCACATTTTATAAATAACAATGCTCCGCGGTCTACCTTACCCGTTCCCTTCGAAAGCATTTTTTTAAGCGTATGTTACTATAAGTATTGTTGCGAGCGTGCGGGTTCGTAGTAGATTGAATGCGCGAATCCGATAAAATGTTAATAAAATTTATTCTGTCACAAGGAATATAACAAAACCATGGATTTTTCCTCAAAGATATTCGTACAATATCACAATATCACATAATATCACGCAGTTAGTTATATATTTTTAAATATTCACGCAGAATTATATTTTAACCTAAGGATTGCACGTTAGTTATATTTTAAACTACTAAAACGTAAAGCAAAATCCAATCCAAAGCAGGGCCCACCAGCGGCCGAGCGGTAAAGTCGCTGAACACTGGTAGTTCGGTCCGAGGTTCGAATCCCGCGAACGGGCTGGCTGCATGGGCGTTTTCGTGGTTTTCCCCATGTGTAACGTGTATACGAGCCAGTTTCCCTTAGAAAGTCCTCCACGAAAGGCATCCCTCCCCTTAGGCTAGATAGCCCTAGTGTGCTTTGCCATAATTAAATACACCACACCACACCACACCACCAATCCAAAGCACAGAGAAAGCTAATCCGATTTCACAGCAAATTCGTTGCAATAAGCTGTGATGTTGAGAGGCCCCAACTTGTCAGCAATAGTAGTAGTGACTGCTATGAACTGGAAATTACACAGACTTTTAAGAAGGGTTTAACTCCCTTTTTATTTCACTTTAGAAGTCACAGTTGCGTTCACCCGACGCTCACAAACTACGCCGACCCGGCTGTTAAACAAAAATAGAAAAATACAACTAAAAATGAATGACAGGATGAATAATTAATGAAATCACTATCTACGAGGCTCTTTAATTGTAACTATCTTAACCGCGTTTTAAGATACAGCTGAGATTCAGCAAACTTTCTGATTAAGAATTTGAAAGATTCAACGAACTGTCGAAATAGGCACACAGGCCGAAATGGGCGGTTCTTAAACTTTCTACCAAGCAACATTCACGCTCGTGAATCCATGGAGGTAGGAAGTAAGATGGAGTCGCCCTAAACAAGTTTCTCCGTACCCTGCTCTGAAGCACCGGCGATCCCTACGTGGTGACCAAAACATTGGGTCATTTACCATTGAGTTCTATGGGATTTGACGCGTTCGGGTGTAAATATTTTGTAATTACGTCGCAAATATACATATAAATGTATATATTTCCTTTTTCTACAACAGAGTCCTAAGTATGTGAAAAAAACATATTTTTAAACAACATTTCATTCTGAACGGAATTAAATGCTATACTTTTCACAGGACAGTTTTCTCAGAATTGTTTAATTTGAATGAAATATTTTCACAAGTTTTCGTTAATTACATTAGAAAAAAAATTAAGGTAATTCGATTATATTCGGTTAAGGTACAAAAATTAAGATCAAAGTTTATTGTATTATTAATATTAAAATTATGCATTATTTCTTTTCTATTTATAGAGCTTCTTCCTAAAATACTTTCTTAAATATGACATGATTTTTTGGCTTCTTTTAAATCGAAAAATGTAAGTCAATTTATAATTAATGCTCTATTCGGTTCATTTTAAATTAGAGAATTATTAGGAATTAGCGAAATACTTTAAATAAGTATTTCGCTAATTCCTAATAATTAAATAGGTATTAAATAGTATTTGACTTTCTCTGAATATTTCTGAAAGGGAATAAAATAAGTTTTTTTTTAAGTATTATTTAAAACTTGTAACTGAGTTATTATAAAATGTAAAGGGAATAATTCTTTTAATTATACTTATCAGATTTTTTTTTTACCCTTCATTTCAACAATACATATTCCAAAACTCTTTATTACGTTCTTAAGTGCGCATCTCATAGTATTTGCTTTACAATACCTTTTAACAGATTGCTTTCCAATACGAACAATTCTTGCTTAAATAGTTTTATAACGTATTTGTCAACAGGATTTCAATTTATGTTTACAATTCAATATTAAGGTTATTATATATTTAGATAACATTTATAATCATTATAAATTAGATACATTTAATCATTAGATTTCTTCACAGTACTTTCACAGTTGTTTATAAGTGAATAAATTCTTCATTTCAAATACATTTATAAATAATTTAATGAATAATTTAAGTATTTTGTCAAAGGCAGATACATGCTTTTTGCAAGCACATGCATAAATACCCATACATATTTCCTATTTATCATTTCCGGCATGTGCAAATCCTTAATTTCTGTGCATTCACTATATTTTTCGTGTAAAGTAATTTACACTAATTCAGCATACACCCGAAAGTTTTACATAAAAAATATATATGAATATAATTTGAATGAAAAGTATAAGTATTATTTTTAATACCCACTCAAAGGTCAGTTTTTCTTCAAAATTCCTCCACGATGGCATCTCTCTCTTTAGGCAGATAGCCCTTGCATGCGTTACTCTATTTAATAAAAACTTAATCTGACCTATGTGCCTAATTACAAATATTTTAACATACATAATTTTATATTTACATTTAGCCATCAAGTTTCAAACTTTTCAAATCTTCTAGAAAATAAATTTTGGCAGATCTCTTTTAGCAATTTTCTTAAAATCTATATTTTTGTAGTTCAACAGCTTAGAATTTTATAAAACAAATTCATAATCGAAATCGCTGTTGTTAGTTATCGGAAAATAACCAAGATGTGATTTTTGCGTAAATGTCAGTAAACTATACAAATTGCTATTATCCATTACACTATGAATGTTTCTTTCATGCGAGAGTGTCCCTTTTTCGATTTCTATGGAACTGTGGTGTGTCGAAATACTATCAGAATCTTGTCAAGCGAGCTTCTGAATGTAAACAAAGAACACCCCGTTTGGTGACCCAAGCTTCAAAGCAGTGCTTCACTTCTAGCGCGGAATGGCCCCGCCTCCCTTTCCTACCTCCATGCGTGAATCAAGAAGCACACTTACAAATCTCGTTTCCCTTCTATTTAAACTCAATTACTTCTGCTAAAAATTTGAATACTCTGCGCGTTCTACTACGATTTACATACTCTGGCATTGGCAATACTAGGGGAAAGTAAAGGCTTGACAGGAAAGATAGCTTAAACTTAAAATAAATGTTAGTTAATATAAATATAAACCCTACATTTGCCGCTGCCAGAATTTGGTAAACTTGGAAGCAGGTCCTAGAAACGACCTGTTGAAAAAGTTTCCACGTTCTGATCTAAAACTCAAGAGCCCCATCTACATAAAACAAACTGTTTTCTCAAAAATTAGAATCATTTCTGTAGATACATAAAATTACCATCTCTTCTTACAGGATCCTTTCTGGTCTTCAGCAGTCAATCTTTTCTCTTCCTTCCAGCATCTGGAAGGAATAAGTATCAGTATCTTCTAAATACATTATGATTTACACTTTCTTAACACTGGATAAAGTTTTCGTTTTCGATTCTTTTATTTTCCTTAATTAACTGCTTAATTCACATTCATTCAAGTATTCAAACATGAATTTAACTTTACCCTGGTTCTCCACCATGTGTTGTGTCAAACGGGAGTCTTCGTGTTTTTGTATTACAACACTTCCCCTAACCACAATGATTTGTTAGAATTCCAACAACCAAATAGACACACCTTAATCGACATACTGAAACTCGATGAGCTATGTTTAATATTCTTAAAATTCAAGTGTAGCTGGAAAACCCTACAAAACACATTCATTCTAACTCCCCTTCATTCATCTTTAGACATACAGGCTTTCGCTCTAAAGCATGATTTTATCTACAGTTTAATACTTAAATTTGAATTCATTTCTTTCGAGTATTTACTTTTAGTATCTAGCCCACCAGCGGCCGAGGGGTAAAGTCGCTGAACATTGGTAGTTCGGTCCGAAATTCGAATCCCGCGAACGGGCTGGCTGCGTGGGTGTTTTCGTGGTTTTCCCCATGTGTAACGTGCATACGAGCCAGTTTTCCTTAGAAAGTCCTCCACGAAGGCATCCCTCCCTTTAGGCAGATAGCCCTAGTGTGCGTTGCCATAATTAAATTAAATACACACTTTTAGCATCTAAAATTTTATGCTTCTAGACTAAATTCTACTTTTACATAACTTTCAAGTATTTACCTATATTTACAAGATTCTAATACATATTGTTGCGTGCGTACGGGTTCGTTATGAAATGAATGCACAAGTCCGATAAAAAAAATGAACAAAAATTTATTATTATCACAACAAAAATGCTTAAATTTTCTCAAATTATCACGCAGTATTACAATATCTCACAGTAGTTTTCTTTTAACTACTCAAATGTCCAATAGAACGTAATTCAAAACAGCTAAAGAACGCTAATCCGCGAATTCGCTACAATCAACAACAGTAGTTTTCTAAACAACAACAAACTAAGCAACTACTACAAACTGAGATGTTTTCTTCCTTTTATAAGATTTTAAAATCACGCGCTAGAATTTTCCAGTACTTTCTCGAAATCAAAAAGAGATATTTATTTATTTAATGCACGCGCTCTTGTATTTTCAAATTTCCGGCTTAGCTTTCTTTTAATATTCGTCACGCGCTGCACTGCGCGAGAAATAAAACCATTTAATTTATAATTGAACTAACATTAGCTTTTTAAATACCAAATTCGTAACACTGCCCCCTTCCCAAGGACTGCACGTCCCGGACAGTACAATCCCTGGACAGGAAGCTAAACTTACAACTGTGGCATAAATGCATTAATAAGCATTACATTACAATAATAAACAACATGAACAATAAATGCAATACATAAAACAAATCAAATGCTATCAAATACAAATCAAATACACATTTAAAAAACAAAATGGACCATGGTCTTATACTATTTACAATTATTTACATTATGTACTAAGGCCATAGTAATGAGCTAACCTGTCGTAATGAACGACTTTAGGTTTAGAGTTCGAAGACTTACGAATCCGAACCACGACGTCATTCAGCCTTTTTAGGACTGTATACGGGCCATCTCAAGGTGACTGTAATTTCGGACAAAGTCCTTTCCGTCGAGTCGGATTCCACAACCACACCTTGTCTCCTTCGTGGAACTGATGTTCAGTAGCTCTTGTGTCGTATCGGGTCTTCATCTTCTCCGTCGCCAAGTTGACTCGCTCTCGTGCAAAATTGTGCATCACTTCAAACCGGGCCTGGAGATCTTGAATATATTCCTCAGACGATGAAGGAGCATCCGGAGGGCGGCCAAACAATAGATCACAAGGCAGACGAAGGTCACGACCTAAGAGCATCTGTGATGGAGAATAGCCAGTAGTCTCGTGGACAGCACTGCGGTAAGCCAGTAAAAAGAGTGGTAATTTCTTGTCCCAGTCCTGTTGGTTTCTGGAAACCAATAATGAGAGGTTATTAAGGATGGTTCGATTGAACCTCTCTACCATGCCGTCCGACTGGGGATGCAATGGTGTCGTTTGAGTTTTGTCAATGCCAAGTAGTTTGCATAGTTCTTTGATTACTGCCGAGGCAAAATTCCTTCCCTGATCGGAATGTAACTGAAGAGGCACTCCGAACCTGGAAATCCAGTGCTGTATCATTACCTCAGCTACTGTGACTGCCTCTTGATCAGGAATAGGAAAAGCTTCAGGCCACTTGGTGAAATAATCAATGACAACGAGTATGTATTTGTTGCCATCAGCAGTTCGTGGCAGAGGTCCCAGGATGTCAAAGGCGATACGTTCAAAAGGCGCACCTACGTTGTAACGTTGCAGTCTGCCTCGGCTGCGTTTCCTCGGTCCTTTCCGACCTGCACAGGCATCGCAAAATCGGCACCACTTTTGCACGTCATTCTTTGCATTATTCCAGTAAAAGCGCTCACGAACTCTCTGTAAGGTCTTCATAATTCCAAAGTGACCTCCTGTAGGGCTGTTATGTAGTTCTTTGAGGACATCAGGAATCCGGGATCTTGGAAGTATCAGTTGCCATCGGAACGTCTTCCCATCATCCGACTCGAATTTCCGGTATAAGACGCTGTTTCGAAGGTGAAGTGAATCCCAGGGTGCCCAGTATTGCTTTGTTGTAGGACTACAGATAGAAATGTCCTGCCATGTAGGTTTTCTGTTTGATGACTCTATTAAATCAAGTATGGGTTTAATGTCGCGGTCTTCCAGCTGGTCTTTTCTGACTTCATCATCACTCCACGGGTCTCGATCAGCCGATGTTGATGTTGTAATTTGTGTTGCGACCGGAGTCAGCAGCTCGTATTTCGCTTCCACCCTGGAACAATATCGGCAGCTTTCTTGGCAAGGTCTTCTAGACAGGGCGTCGGCGTTTCCGTGTGATGATCCCTTACGATGACGGATAGTGATGTCATATTCTTGGAGTCTGTGTATCCACCTGGCTATTTGACCCTCAGGATTTTTGAAATTTAAAAGCCAGGCCAATGAGGCATGGTCCGTGCGGAGGAGGAATTTTCTCCCGTATAGATAATGATGGAAATGTTCTACAGCTTTGACTATGGCGAGCAACTCTTTCCTTGTGACACAGTAATTCCTCTCCGGTTTAGACAGGCACTTGCTCCAGTAAGCTACTACACGTTCTTGGCCGTCTATTTCTTGGGACAAAACAGCACCGACACTTTCATTGCTCGCGTCGGTGTCGAGAATAAATGGTCTGTCGAGCTGAGGATACGTCAGGATTGGAGCAGATGTTAAAGCTTCCTTTAAGTTGTTAAATGCATCGTCGCATTCCTTTGTCCACAAGAATCTTTGCTTGCTCTCTGTCAGCTTGTGAAGTGGTCTTGCGATGGAAGAAAAGTTCTTCACGAATCTCCTATAGTAGGTGCAAAGCCCTAGGAAGCTTCTCAGCTAATGGACATTTTCGAGACGCGTCCAGGATTTAACCGCTGATACCTTTTCAGGATCCGTGCGCACACCTTCTGCAGAGATGACATGTCCCAGGTAAGTCACTTCCTTTCGAAACAATTTGCATTTAGCGGGAGTCAGCTTCAGATTGGCCTCTTATAGTTTCTGAAGCACCTTTCTAAGATTTTCTAGATGCTCGTCAAAACTCTTTCCGACGATGATGATATCGTCCAGGTATATCAGACAGGCTTCGTAGGAAAGGCCTTTCAAAACAGTCTCCATAAGACGTTCGAATGTTGCCGGCGCATTACACAGTCCAAACGGCATCACTTTGAACTGCCAAAGTCTTGTCCCGTAGTAAATGCCGTCTTTTCTCGGTCATCAGGATGGATTTCTACCTGCCAATACCCACTCTTTAAATCAAGTGTTGAGAACCACTTGCTTCCAGAAAGAGTGTCTAGAATGTCGTCAATTCTAGGAAGAGGGTAACTGTCTTTCTTCGTAACCTCATTCAACCGGCGATAGTCGACCCAAAATCTTGTTGAGACGTCTTTCTTTCTGACTAGGACGATGGGAGATGCCCATGGACTTACTGAAGGCTCGATGACATCGCCTTCTTCCATATCTTTTAACAGTGTTCGCACCTCTTCCTGTTTAGCAAACGGTAGACGTCTTGGATGTTGCTTGATCGGGGGATGATCGCCAGTATCTATTCTATGTTGTGTCAAACTAGTTCGACCCACGTCAGAAGACGAGCGGGAGAAAACAACTTGAAGATCTTTAATGACGCGATCGGCAGCATTTTTCTCTTTATCGTTTAATTGTGCATTCTGCAATAACTCCGATGTAATGCTCTCTGAGGACACGGATTCTGGGATGTTACTCTTTCTTTCAACGGTGGTTACTGGAGTACATGTAGCAACCACTTCACCTTTCTTAATAACTCTCGACTTTTCAGTTACATTGGCGACTCTCACCGGAATAACCGTTCTGGAAAGGTCGATGAGTGTTGAGGCTAATAGTACTCTTTTTGGGATATTACAGTTATTGGGATATTCTATGATGCCGTAGCGGAAATTTCTATTTTCGGCTATGGATCCAGGAATTAAAATTTCTGTTCTTGCCGGTATTGTGATATAGTCTTGTGCTATGATTTTATGGACAGATTTAACTTCATCATTGACTCCAAATAACGCTATGTCCTCAGATGTAGAATGCAATTCGTTATTTTTAAAATCCAAGGAAAAATTGTATTTCCTTAGAAAGTCCAATCCGAGTATGCAAGAATCAGTGATCTCTGCTACATATGCCGTGTGATGGTAAGCGGCACTTCCAAACGTGATGTTAACATTTACTTTTCCATCGATGTCGATCTTCTCACCGGACACAGTCTGGAGGGTAACGCAGGGCGGCGTCTAGATAAGTTTGTTTCCTAGTTGTTGAGCCAAATCTTTTCGGATGATGGTGACGTTGGCTCCCGTATCTATAGTCATATTGCACGGAACTCCATTAATATGTCCTATTATAAAAAGTCCATTACTGCCGCCTCTCACTGCAGAAATTTGAAGCGCTTTAAACGGGGGCTTTTCATTATCTGGCAATCTCCGCCCCGCGAGATGGCCACTAATTAGTTTCCCTGCTGCTTGTTAGAAGCGGTCTTAACATCAGTACCCTGGGGTGTTTTGCAGTTTCGTCGTATGTGTCCTTCAGCACCGCAGTTCCAGCACTTTACGGTCGGTTTCTTGTCACCAATATTCCGTCTCAAGGAGTTCAGTTGTCTAGTTAAATCGTCAAGTCGAGCGGTGACTTGATCCCCTGGCTCCTGGACTTGAGCAGCTCTGACTGGGTGGCGGTCTCGACGAGTGGCTTGCTGGGCTGCCTCAAATTTCATGGCGTACCCTAGAGCACTTTTTAAATCTTTTACATCAGCCATTCGTAGAGCTTTCTGTATTTCAGTATCTCGGATGCCGTCGATAAAGTATTGCAAGGACAGGATTTCCCTTGTTTCTGTCGGGCATTCCGAAAAGGCGAGATGGGACAACCTTTCAACATCCGCGGCGAGCTCCTGAAGTGTTTCGGTAGGCTTCTGTTGACGAGATTTTAATTGGAGCCTGCTGTAGTCTTTTAAACACTTCTCCCCAAAGTGCAACTCCAAGTCGCCGGACAGAGCTTCGAAATCTAACCTTTTGTTTTCGGGAAGAGTCTGAAGGATATCCGCTGCGTCTGCTCTCAGAGAAGCGGCGAGATGACAGGCCTTAGTTTGGGAATCCCATCCATTCGCATCCGAAACGATAGAAAATTGTGTTTTATACACTTGCCAGGAGGTCTTCCCATCATATGTGGATAGCTTCAGAGGTGGACGAGCAGGCATTGGTAAGAATTTAAAATCATCACTCCTGCTCCCTGCCGACGCTACGAATTTCTTTAAAGTATCCATTTCTTTGGCAACTGCAGAAACTCTCTCATCAATTTGTTGTTCGATTTGGTGTTGGACGGCACAAACTCTTCCTTCAATTCGTTCCTCCACAGCAGAAACTCTCCCTTCTATATGTTCTTTTACAGAAGAAACTTTTTCTTCTATTTGTTCTTTCACCGAAGAAACTCTTTCTTCAATATGATCTTTTACGGAAGAAACGTTTTCTTCAATATGTCCAACTTTATTTTCAACTGCGTCAATTCTGCCTTCCATAGCTTCAAATTTATTTTCTATTATGCAAGTAATTTCTCTTTTCATTTCTTCTTGACCAGCCTGAACGGCTTTCATTTCTTCCTTAACGGATTCCTGGCCCAATTTCATTTCTTCCTTAACGGATATTTGACCAGCATCCATTTTCTCTTTAATTTCTTCTTTAAAAGATGTTTGGCCAGCTTCCATCTTTTCTTGTACAGCTTTTATATTTTCCTTAACGGAGTTGACGGCTCCTTCCATCTTTTCTTGGAAAGCAGCAAATGCAGTCATCATTTGCCTGAATTGTTCTTCCATCGCTCTTGTTATTGGCATTCAAACCCCACTCCTGACACCAAAAATTGTTGCGTGCGTACGGGTTCGTTATGAAATGAATGCACAAGTCCGATAAAAAAAATGAACAAAAATTTATTATTATCACAACAAAAATGCTTAAATTTTCTCAAATTATCACGCAGTATTACAATATCTCACTGTAGTTTTCTTTTAACTACTCAAATGTCCAATAGAACGTAATTCAAAACAGCTAAAGAACGCTAATCCGCGAATTCGCTACAATCAACAACAGTAGTTTTCTAAACAACAACAAACTAAGCAACTACTACAAACTGAGATGTTTTCCTCCTTTTATAAGATTTTAAAATCACGCGCTAGAATTTTCCAGTACTTTCTCGAAATCAAAAAGAGATATTTATTTATTTAATGCACGCGCTCTTGTATTTTCAATTTTCCGGCTTAGCTTTCTTTTAATATTCGTAACGCGCTGCACTGCGCGAGAAATAAAACCATTTAATTTATAATTGAACTAGCATTAGCTTTTTAAATACCAAATTCGTAACAATATGATTTTTACAATTTACCATAAAATGAATAAGATAAAAATAAAGTTTTACTTCACGCTTTCTACGCCAAGCTGGTGGCACTGAAACTAAATTTTTCATTAATACAAGAATACGAAGTTATTTTACTTTCGGCCAAATTCTTTCTTAACATAACAGAACCAGTCTTTCGACCAACAGGAACTGATTGTTGCTAGATTTTACACTTAAAGAAAATAATGCTTTTGCCTTAGCTAAATAAAGTAAAACAAAACTAAGTCTCAATCGAGACAAATTGACTTCCGTCAAAACATAGAACTTTATTTACGCATAACATTTCGGAACAAAAGAAAAAATTTATAGGAGATTTTAACTTATCTTTGACTTTTCGATGCTTGGAACTCCGACATCCTCTTCTCGCAAAATTGATCCCAAGTTATGGAGTTCATGGACGTCAATCTCCGCTTTTGAGTTCTTCTAGTTTCCTCCATGGTGACTTTTCTTTTTCGCCCTCTGTACGCCGGCCTCTTGGGGTGGTAGTCTTCGGGTTCCTGTCTTTTCCGTTTTGCCCCTGGACGGCTGGTCTTGGCGGCCTCCGGTCTGGAATCTTGCTTGAATTTCTTCTGTTGGTGCCAATCTTTTCGTTCCTCCTTCTGTCTTTTTCTTGTCGTGAACGGCGGCCTTGTTTGCTCCTGACTATCTGGCCCTGGAAGTGGTTTCCTCGACGCAGACTTTCTACTGTGGAAAGTTGTATCTGGTCTTTTCCTATTTACCAAAGATTCTTTACGTGGCGGCGTTGATTTCTTGAATGCTGGAGTCTGACCATTTTCCTTCCTTCTTTTCGGGACCCTAGAATGACTTGTAGAAGGGATAGGTTCCTCTTCTGTTCTCTGCTTCTTGGGTGGTGGAGCGGGTGGCGTTACTTCTGGACCTTCCACTTCTTTTGCGCTTGAGTCCTGCAAGAAACTTTTAAGAATTTCAAAATCATTTTGATTATAATATTTTTTCACCTGGTCGGTACTTGCTTTACAGATTTCCCCTCTCTCGTTCTTAAGGTACAATACGACTCCCTTGATTTCCTGAATTATATAGGGGCCTTCAAATTTTGGAGCCAACTTTGCAGTGAAATTGTCTGGGGCACTTGATAAAGAAAATTTCCGCTATAACACTTTATTTCCAACTTTAAAATCTGCTTCATGGCGTTTTCGATCATAGTACAGTTTCTGTGTATTTCTTTCCGTATCCGAACTTTTAACCGCCTGATCAATGAGTTTCTGTATATCTTTTGTTTGAATTCTTCCTCTCTTTGTTGCACAAAGAATAATTTATCTAGTGGCGTAATTAACTTCCGTCCTAAAAATAATTCTGCTGGAGTTTTTCCCGTAGTATCATGATTTGCTGTTCTTAAAGCATAAGCTAACTCATTTATGTAGCCATCCCAGCGCTTGTGATGTGTGCTAACATAACTTCGAATTATTTTTACAATGTTTTTATTAACTCTTGATGCTATGTTTGCCTGTGGTCTATACGGAACCATTTTGATATGGCGTATGCCAAGTCCAGTGCAAATATTTTCAAATATTTGGCTAACGAATTGTTTACCGTTATCGCTAATGACTTTTATCGGTGCACCGTATTTTAAAATGTATCTGTGTAAGAATGCATCTGCGACTGTTTTCGCTCACGCCCGTTTAAATGGAACAATTTCTGTCCATTTTGAAAAATGATCTACAATTACTAAAAGAAAACTATTTTTATTTAACTCACTCTGGGGAAAAGGACCAAGAAGATCTATGTCTAAAGTTTCATTCGGAAATGTAGCGCGAATGCTATTTAAGTACTCGGCCGGGCTGTAATTAATATCATTTATTAATTGACATTGATTGAAGGACCTGACATACGCAGTTACTATTTTGTATAATTGCGGGAAATATACCGCCTCGCGTACTCTTTTTAAACACTTTCTGACCCCTAAATGACCCGATGTTTTCGCGTCGTGTAATTCCTTCAAAATGCTTAATCGAAGCGAGGCTGGGATGACTGGTTTATATTCGAAATTTTCGTTTGTTGCTTTTGTATAAAACAATAAATTATCTATTATTTCATAGTTTTCTGCTCTACTTCTTATTGAATCGATATCTGTGTGTTCAAAGCTTTCGGGGTCTTTCAAATACGCATAGATACTTCCAAACTCAGCATCAGCTTTCAATTCAGCAATAATTGTTTGTCTAGAATCTAAAATTTTTGAAGTCAATACAGCGCATTTGAGTTCTTGCCTTCATCGTCCAGTTTTATACGAGAAAGTGCGTCAGCTACATTGTTTTCCTTACCCGGTTTATATTTGATTATGAGATTATATTCTTGGAGTTTTAAAGCCCATCTTATTAACCTGGGCGTTAGGTTTTTCCCCGAGTAAAGTCTACCAACAGCCGCATGATCCGAAAAGACTGTTACTGGCGCTTTGCCGAAATAAACTCGAACTTTGTGTACAGCCATTAATACGGCTACTGTTTCTCTCTCTGTAACTGTATAATTCCTCTGCGTAGAATTTAAAGTTTTACTAAAAAATGCCAAAGGCCATTTTGCATGAGAACCGCACCTATGACATAGTCCGACGCATCTGCTGGAATTTCCAGGTTTTCGTCCCTTTCCGGGAATTTCAAAACAGGGGCATTGATGAGTGCTTCTTTTAACCTTTCAAATGCAGTATTTGTCTCTGCTGTCCACGTAAACTTACTTTTCTTTCTTTTAATTACTAACAACGGTTCAACAATGTTCGCAAAATCTTTTATGAACGACCGATAATAAGAACATAACCCAAGGAAAGAAGAAAGTGTCTTGGCGATGTTGGGAGGTGGGAAATTCTTGATGGCTTTTATTTTTAAATCCTGAGTTTCTATACCCTTTTGCAAAATTTTATAACCCAGATATTTAAGTTCTTTAGTCGCGAACTTGCATTCTGATGCATTAATTGTAAGACCGGCCTTTTTAATAATTAAAAACCTCTTCCAAATCTTTAATATGTTGTTCCAACGTACTACTCGTTATAATTCTATCATCTAGATAGATTAAAGTCGATTTTCCTAGGACTGGCTTTAGAACAATGTCCATAGCTCTCTGGAATGTTGACGGGGCCCCACACAACCCAAAGGGCATGCGTAAAAATGCATAAGTGCCCGATTTTGTGATAAACGCGGTTTTATGTATGTCTTCGGGTCTCATAGCTATTTGATAGTAACCAGACGTTAAGTCCAACGTAGTCATGTATCTCGTAGACTTAATCTTTCTAATAATTTCCTCTATAACCGGCAAAGGGTAAACTGGGAACTTAGTAACACTATTAAGCTTTCTGTAATCGATAGCAAACCTCCAAGCCCTTTTATCCGAGGGAGGGAAATCATTCTTTTTCCTACATAGTACGACTGGACTCGCGTACTCACTATTTATGGGCGTTGTTATCTGGTTTTTCAACATTTCCTGAATGTGTTCTTCAATTATTTGTTCTTTCTGTTTATCATACCGGTAAGGCTTAGTCCTACAGGGTTTGTCGGCAGTTAATTGTATATCATGCGTAACAATTTGACAATTACCAGGCCGTTCTGAAAACAAGTTCGAAAAAGTACTCACCACTTGCTGGATGGGATGGCTTTCATGGTCATTCAAATGGCTAAGGTCCACTTGCGGTTGTTTCACTGGCTCCACCACCCCCCGATCCATTTCCAGCATAATCGAAATTTCCTCAAAATTCAGTTTGGCCTTCGCGGCCTTTAAAAACTCCATGCCTAAAATGACTGGACTCTACAAATTTTTGACCACAAAAATTAATAATTTGAGGCTTTCATCTTTTACCTGTATTTGTAATGATAATTTCCCAATGCATTGACAGGTTTTTCCCAGCGCCGCTATAATTTCTGTGTTTTTATTTTTAAATAATCGTAACCTATTAAAACTCTTCTTAAAAAATGTATCACTCATAAAATTACCTTCTGCCCCTGTATCGATGAGGGCTTCTACTGGTACATCGCCAACCAGGACTTGTATAATCGGTAATTGTGATTTCTTTACGACGACCGTATTTAGGTATCTTCTTGAGGGTTTTTTCGAAACTTCCGGGGTCTGGACCCTCGCTTTTACAGGCCCCTTTACTCGTTTAAAGCTTTTCTTTCAACTTCTGTCTTCTGGGTACGCGGACGGTTGTTTTCAAATTTCCTTTTTGGGCCTTGACCTTCGAGCTTCGATGAGTAGGCTTGATAGCTCTTTCCCCCATAAGAGCGATTTGTATTTCCGGTCTGTTGATTTGAGGATTGCCTTCGGTGACTTTGAGAATACGATGCCCCTCTAGCTTTTTCCGCTATTCTGCGATTTTGGAACTTGACCGCCAGCTCGAAGAGTTCCTGCAAGGTGCTTGGGTTTCGGATTTCGAAATAATCTTGGACAGCAGGTAGTAATCTTGGTAAGATTATTTCAATAATCTCTGCATCGGGTTTCTTCCCATACAGCATGTTTATCAGCTTAACTTTTCGCAGAATGAAGTCCGTCAAATCTTCTATATTACGTTGATAAAAACTATACAGTTCGGCTTCTAGCTTTGCTCGGTCTTTTACTATGGGGAAGGCCTTTAATAATGATATTTTGAAATTTTCAAAGGTATATGTTTGGCCTCCGAATTCCCCTAATAAAAAATTCCCTATATTCTTCCACCATAGTGAGGCCTGTCCTCTTTGTGCAGACGTGGCAATGGCAACTTTTTGTCTTTCAGGCACAGGGTATAGCTGGAAATGATTTTCTAGGCCTTCTAAAAATATCGCCACCGAATTTTTTCCGTCGAAATTAACGTTTGGCTTGATCGATGCTCTCATCGTCTGGACCAGGTATCCAAATCCTTCTGATTCGTTCGCCATTTCTTGTTGTTGGAATTGTACAGGGGCCTCCATCTAGTTTTCGGCCATTTCAGTTCGTAAGGTGTTCGGGCGCCAATGTGATGTTGAGAGGCCCCAACTTGTCAGCAATAGTAGTAGTGGCTGCTATGAACTGGAAATTATACAGACTCTTAAGAAGGGTTTAAATACCTTTTTATTTCACTTTAGAAATCACAGTTGCGTACACTTGACGCTCACAAACTACGCCGACCCGGCGGTTAAACAAAAATAGAAAAGTACAACTAAAAATAAATGACAGGATGCATAACTAACGAAGTCACTATCTACGAGGCTCTATAACTGTAACTATCTTTACCGCGTTCTAAGATACAGCTGAGATTCAGCAAACTTTCTGATTAAGAATTTGAAAGATTCAACGAACTGTCGAAATAGGCACACAGGCCGAAACACGCGGTTCTTAAACTTTCTACCAAGCAACCTTCACGCTCGTGATTCAAGAAACAAACCTACAATCTCGTTTCCCTTCTATTTAAACTCAATTACTTCTGCTAAAAATTTGAATACTCTGCACGTTCTACTACGATTTACATACTCTGGCATTGGCAATTCTAGGGAAAAGTAAAGGCTTGACAGGGAAGATAGCTTAAAATAAATGTTAGTTAAAATAAATATAAACCCTACAAAGCAACAAAAACTAAGTAAACAACTGAACTGAGCCAATGCCAATGATCAAGTATTTCGTAGTGCCTATGGTTCTGAACCATGTACTTCCACATGATAAAAATATCTAAGTAGTGAGCAGAAATAGGAAAATTGCATAAGTAGTTTAATGCAAGCTAGAGGGAACCAAATTAGCTCGACCGAGTTTAGAGAAAAAAAAATCATTAAGTCAAAAAATTTGATTTCTTTGGAATTTTTTATAGTTTTTTGTATTTTTTAAATTTTTTGGGTGTTTTTTATATTTTTATGACATAAATAAAGCACAACGAAAAAAACTGAACTGAGATGTTTCTCACCGGCTTTTTAAAGCTTTTTAATCAGTCATGAGAAAATTCTGGTAATTTCTGCTTCTCGAGATTTCTGGAAAGCAAAAGAGCAGAATTACAGTTACAGCTAACACAGTCAATTACAGCTATTCAATTTAAATATAAATTACAAGATATCTATTTATTAAATGCTACATGCACGTGCTCTTGTATTTTTACTTTTCCGGCATAGCTTTCTCTTAAAAATCACTGCGGTAAGCTAGTAAAAACAGTGGTACCTTCTTGTTCCAGTCTTGTTGGTTTCTGGAAACCACCGATGAGAGGTTATTAAGGATGGTTCGATTAAACTTCTCTACCATGCCGTCCGACAAGGGATGTAAAGGCGTCGTTTGGGTTCTGTCAATGGCGAGTAGCTTGCAGAGTTCTTTGATTACAGCCGAGGTAAAATTCCTTTCCTGGTCGGAACGTAACTGAAGAGGCACTCCGAACCTGGAAATCAAGTGCTGTATCATTACCTCTGCTACTGTGACAGCCTCTTGATCAGGAATGGGATATGCTTCAGGCCACTTGGTGAAGTAATCAATGGCAACGAGGATGTATTTGTTGCCATCAACAGCTCGTGGCAGAGGTTCCAAGATGTCAAAGGCGATACGCTCAAAAGGCGCTCCTACGCTGGAAAGTTGCAGCTTTCCTCGGCTGCGTTTCTTCGGTACTCTCCGACCTGCACATGCGTCGCAAGATCGGCATCACTTTTGTATGTCATCCTTTGCCTTACTCCAGTAGACGCGTTATCGAACTCTCTGCAAGGTCTTCATTATTCCGAAGTGGCCTCCTGTAAGGCTGCTATGTAGTTCTGTAAGGACATCCGGAATCAGGGATCTTTGAAAATCATTCCATCATCCGATTCGAATTTCTGGTACAAGACGCCGTTTCGAATTTGGAGTGAGTCCGAGAAAGCCCAGTATTTTTTTGCCGTCGTACTATAGATCGAAATGTCCTGTCAGCTAAGTTTTCTGTTTGAGGTTTCCATTAAGTATATTACGGGTTTGATGTCGCTATCTTCCAGGTAGTTTTTCCTGACTTCTTTGTAATTCCTTGGGTCTCGATCAGCCGATGTTGATGTTGTAATTTGTCGTGTGACAGGACTCAGCAGCTCGTGTTTCTCTTCTATCCTAGTATGATATCGGTAGCTTTCTGAGAAGGGTCTTCCAGACAAGACGTCGGCGTTTCCAGGTTAGAATCCCTTCTGATAATAGATAGTTATATCCTCAGATGCTGAAGGCAGTTTGTTGTTTTTGAAGTCCAAGGAAAAATTGTATTTTCTTAAAAAATCCAATACGAGTATAAAACGATCTGTAATATCTGCTACATATGCCGTGTCATAGTAGGCGGCACTTCTAAACGTGATGTTTATGTTTAACTTTCCCTCTATGTCGATTTTTATCATCAGACTCTGTCTGGATGGTAACACAGGATGGCGTTCAATTGAGTTTTTCTTCAAATCGTTGAGTTAAATCCTTCCGAATTTTGGTAACATTCGCTCCTGTATCGATCACCATATCGCAAGGAACTCCATCAATATGCCCCAGTCCATTACTGTTGCCACTCACTGCAGAAATCTTGAGGATTTTAAAACGGGATTTTTAATTATCGGGTAACGTCTGCTCCTCGATATGGTCATTAATTTGTTTTCTGCGTCGTTGTCGGGAAATGGTCTTGGTTTCCGTGCTCTTGGGTGTTCTGCAATTCCTTCCTACGTGGCCTTCAGCTCCGCAGTTCCAGTACTTTGGTTTCTTATTTTTGTATCATGACAAATCTGTCTTATTTTCCGTGCTCTGGGGTAATCTGCAGTTTCTTCGTATGTGGCTTTCAACGCTTTAGAGTTAGTTTCTTCGCATTCCTTTCCTGTATCAAAGCATTGATTTTTCTGTTTAAATCATCTAACCACTGGCTCGTGGACTTGAGCAGCAGTGACTAGGTGGTGGTCTCTACGAGTTGCTTTGAATTTCATGGGGTACACTAGAGAGCTTTTTAAATCTTGACATCCGCCATTCGTAGAACTTTCTGTATTTCAGGATCCCAGATGCCGTCGATGAAGTATTGCAGGCACAGGATTTCCCTTATTTCTCTCGGGCACTTCAAAAAGGGGAGGTGGGACAGCCTTTCAACATCCGTGGCGTGCTCCTAGAGCGTTTCCGTGATGAAAGTGAACTGAGATGAGACATGACTTTATTATGCCGCGCTTAGCTAGTAAATCAAACTAGCTTTTTGCCGGCTCAGTAAAATACAGATGCATTGGGGTGCTAAAAGTAGAAAATTACATGATCTAGAAATTACACATCATGAAGTTGAAGAAAGGGTGGCCAAAACATGAGTGGCACTAGAGAATAGTTTATCTTGAAGCTGTAGAAACATACCAAGCTCGAGAGGTGGCACCATCCATCTTACCCTGGGAGAGTTAGTCCAGCCATCGTTCTGAAAAACCTGAAAGGAGAGTTACATATTTTCTAACATATCAATAAATTACAATGCAAGTTGTAATTTTTCTTCTTGAGAATTCTTCTTTTTAAAGAGCTCAGCAGACTTCAGTAATATACTGAAAATTCCGACGACTTTATCTAACTGTACTCCAGAAAATATATCTTTCACATCATCTTATCAGGAGTAGCTTTAACATCTGAAGATACATTCCTCGGTTTAGAGTTCCTCTTAGCGGGATTTTTAGTCAACACTGGTGTTGATTCAACTTTTTTGATTTTCTTGGGCGAATTTTGGGAAAAAATTTACATCCCTTATAAGGAAGCTACATGCGATTTTTGGCATCTCACATATGTAGGGTTTTCTTCACGTTTTAATGTATAGGTAAGATGATTACGGCCACACTTAAGACATCTCGTTGAGTTATTGCAGAATAATTACTCTTTCCTAAAACGCTGACAACGGAAACACATCATATTGCTTCTATTAGATATGAATCTGCGAATTTTAGCCTGCAGGCACAGTATCGTCTTCCTTTTCTAAATAGTCCTGGCTATATCATTACGCATTAGTGGCACGAAAAATACAGGCAGCCTTTTCTTCTAAATCAGTTTTCCTAGTAAAGTGAGTGACTTTTATCACTGGGACATCATCGTTACACAGGACTTTCTTTATGTCTTCAACATCAGAGTCTTCTGATAACCCTATCAGGACTTGTGTTCCTCTTGACTTGCTTTGGAAACATGAACTGTCCTGACTCGGAACAGGGAGCTTACTCAAGCTATGTTCAATAAATTGTGAAGTAGACAATGCACACAGGAAGGGTATACGAAACCCTTTATTTTTCTATCTTTACAGGTATTTCCGGAACTTCGGAATACAGAGACCAACCACTTGTGGTCTGAACGTAAGAATATAAAACTACTAACTAAAACTCTAACTAAAACTAACTTTGAATTAGTATACAAGTGCCTAGCAATAAGATTGGCCGTTATTTAACAAAGTCCGTATGTAGTACAAAGAGCTGCTAAAACTACGATATGTTTGAAATTATCAAGAGGACTAAACCTCTGGCCTTGAAGGCAACCAGCAACCGAGTAAAACTACTATGGCAAGCGGCTTGCTTCCAATAACTCCTTCCTCTCTCTTGCTTGGCAAAAAGCCACAACTTAAGTACTTGGCGTTAGCAAGACAAATTTGCATAAATAAGTTAAAGCTTTTAATTCTGGCCTGAAGTAGAAAATAAGAAGTAATAGTAAAGATTTAAAATAAAATAAACGTTAGTAAAACTTAGGATCCTTACAACCCTCTAATGACAAACTTAAGAGGTGAGTCCTTTTTCAGTCGAAACGTTCTAAATTGAAGGTCCTTTTTAAGAAAAATAATCAGCGCAAGCTCGCGATTTGCAGCGCTATCAAATATGATAGTGATCTTGTTAATATTCCCGTATAACCCTTTACACCATGATTGCTGTAATTATACTAATTCCCGTATTAATATTAACCCGCGGGAAGGCGCGTGGGGTGTATCATACCTCAACCCTACATAAAAGTGGAATATTCCTAACTTGTGAAACTGAAATTCTGTGCTGCTTTCAGTAGCTGAGTTTCTAGTTGTGGTTGACTTTCAGAACCGCTTTTTCTTTGCCTGCGTGTTTCAGAAAAAGATTTATCGGTATTTTGTTGGAACTGGGGTATGACACACCCCACGCGCCTGTCCGTGTAAGTGTTTTTCTGACTGAATATTTAGTTCAGAAATTTATTTCTAGAGTGTAACAGTAAATATTTCTACTCGCAAGTGATTTTAAAGTACTTGACATTAAATTCTTAAAGTTTTCTAACTGCATTATGGTAAAACGAATGAGTCCCTATGAACTGGAGTTGCAACGCATGCGAGATTTATTAGAAATATTTGAAAGCGATGAAGATTGCATTTCGGAAACTGAAGATGAAACTAAGAATATTTTCTAGAATGTTTTGGGTTCGAAAAAGATAAAACATTAATTCCTGATGTTCCTAAAAAAAGGAAAAACTGTTCTTATGCTTTATATAACGATCATTATAACATTATAACATTATATAATGATCATACTATAGATGATACTATTGGAGAAAATAAAACGTTAGGAATTATATGTTTTAATAATATGACTAAAGGAGCAGTGGATATGGGGGATGAAATGTCAGCCAATTATTCAATTGCCAGAATAACGAGAAGGTGGCCAATGGTAATTTTCTTTCCTGCACTGAATGTTGCTGTAATAAATGCTTGAATTATATTACATTCAACTGCTAATCCACCAACAAGAAACTGAAGTCTGTTTTTGAAGGACTTAGAATTACAATTAATGAAAAAAAGTATTGAACAAAGATCAGAGATTAATACTTTTCCAAGAAATTGACGTACTGCATGCAAAACAAAAGCAGAAGTTTCGATGAAGAATTAAAAAGAATACATGAAATTAGAAACAACTAAGTATGAAAGACGTTTTAAATTTTTTGCCCTCGCGCCAAGGACAGAAGAACGTGAATGCAATGTTTAAAATGTGAAAACATTCTGTGCCAAGAACACATGAATGTATTTCGTTCAAAGTGTGAAGAAATCAAAAAAGCATGGTGTATTAGAGATGCAATGAAACTTAGAGGCATGATGTTTATTATTTTCATTTATCTTAATTTTAACTCCAAGATTATTTCGGAAATTAATTTTTTGAAACCAAATTATTATTCACTTATTTATAATACACGAGAACAAAAAAAAAAGTTTTAAAACTAAATAATACTATTTTTATTGTATTTTAAATATTGGGGTATGTGATACCCCACGCGCCCGTTCTAGTAACTTTTCTTGGTGCGCCTTCCGCCGGGTTAATATTCCCGTATAACCATTTACACCATGAGTGGTGAAAAGGCTTCTAACTTCATTCCAAAAGACTTCCGGTTGGGGACAGACAATCGGCGGTACTTGTTCTTCGCTGTTTTTGATTATTTTTGTGCTGAAGAAATATCTACTCTTGCTCGTTTTCCTAATCTTTATTTTATTTTTCTGAATTTATTCTTTTCCCACTGTATTTTATCAGCAAGGCAAAATTTTCAGATTCATGTAATCCACTAAAAATGGCATTATTAACATGCAGTGCCAGAATAGTCAAACCATTATCACAATTCATTTCCTTTTCCTATTTGTAGGACTCTGTTTAGTAGTTCTAACAGTTATTTTTATTTTGAACCCTTATTTATTTTCTTATTTCTCCTCGCATTTCCTAGCCAGGATTCATAAGCAGTGTAAGTAGTAAGTACGAGAGTATTTAAATGGTTGAAACGAAAAGGTTAGACAGAGCGTGATTTCACTAGTGAATCGTATGTTTGCTATTTTGCCCTCCAGCTTTTAATCTTAGTAGCAGTTATCCATTCTGCTGTCTAGTATCGCAGGCGTAGGTTTCCTAGTCAGCCTGTTAGTTTTAAACTTCAATTGTGTTGTCTAGCACTACTCTTATCTTTAGGTTTATTGTTAAATTACCTTTAAATTCTCACCGCAAATAGTCGGTGCTGTTGTATGCACGTAAGCCCGAGCCTATCTGTTAAGAATTGTGATTAATAAAAGTGTCTTTTACACCCTTTCCCTCTTGTATTCATCTTCACACACGTGCGAGAATTTGCGAAAGTTTGACATCCAAGTAGATCTAGTCACATTTTATGATAGCCAAGAAGATTAGACCTTATATCTTAAGCGATAATGCTCCACCTTTTTTCATGAGCAATTAAGCTTTGAATCTACTGTAATGAAATTCACTCTGCATCTACGTTTCTCACCTGGCAAGCAAACATAAATCTATGCTTCATAACCGGCAAATAATATCAGGAATTTTGATCTCCTGTACTTTTTCGTCTTAAAGAATGCTTAAATTGTTAATATACATATGCATATATCTTTTCAGACAATTTCTCACAACTAACAAAGTAATTATTTAACTGAAATAATTATTGACTGAGAAAATAATTATTAACTGAGTAAAGAAATTATTTAACTGAGAAACAAGTCCAGAAGAAAAATTCCTTCCTCACTTCCCAAAATGCACTCATATTCAGAATTAAAAGAATAAAAACACTCTTTCTCTTTTTTTTTTCCTGAAAATTTACTGAAAAGTAAGTGGTCATATAATAATGCAGTAATGCTAGTGTCGAATACATATTAATAATCATATACGAAACAGTGCGTAGCGAAAGGGGGGCAAGGGGATCTATCATGCCCCGGGCGCCACTCTCAGAGGGGCCCATAATGGTCTCCCAAGACAAACAAGTTTTTCCGGAAAATTTCAATTTTTATTTTAATCGATTTCTAGGAAATAGTTTTAAATCAATAATTATCGTAATATACACTGGTGTGCAAAAATTAAGGACGAGACGGTTTATTCAATATAACTTTGTACAAAAGCTTTCCAAATCAACACATTTAATACCGTAAGATCCCCAATACGTAACGACATGAGTAATGTAAGCAACACTTACTAAAAGAGAAATCAGAGGGATAAAAAGAAGCTTTATTGAAAAAGTAGCATGGAGCGCAATGCGACTGAAGGCCGAAACATCCCTGTGATGGGTGTCCAGCAAGAAACATCCATTCTTTAATAGGGGATATGATCTCCACTGACTGCTAGGCAGGTTTCACAGCGTCTGCCCATGCTGAGAATGAGGGTGTCAATGAGTTGTTGAGGCATTGCTGCCCATTCGTCTTGCAGCGCCAATCGAAGCTCCGGAATCGTTACTGGTGGTAAGGTACGAGCTGCCAAGCGTCTGCCTAGAAAATCCCATACATGCTCGATGGGATTGAGATCCGGAGATCGTGCCGGCCAATCCATACGTTCAATATCCTCACTCTCTAAGAGCTGTTCGGCAGCTACTGTGCGATGACATGGTGCATTGTCCTCCATGAAAAGGAACTGCGGACCCATAGCGCCTCTAAAAAGACGCACATATGGAAGAAGAATCTCGTTACAATAACGGGTCCCGTTGACTGAACCTGCGTCGAAGATGTGAAAGTCTGTACGACTACCAAGCATGATGCCTCCCCAAACGAGAACACCGCCACCTCCATACCTCTCCCTTTCAATGATGTTCGAGGGATGATTGCGGCTTCCCCGCTCTGGCCAGATGAGTATGCGATGAGAATCGCTACTCAGACTGAATCTGCTCTCATCTGTAAAGAGTACTCGTCCCCATTCATTGTCTCTCCAATTCCGGTGTTCCCGGCACCACAGCGAACGCCTTCTCCTATGGGCAGGCGTTAGAGGTACACACCGTACAGGGCGTCGTGCAAACAGACCACCACCGTGCAGTATTCTGGCCACGGTAAAACGAGATACCGGCCATCCAGTCGCCTGTGTCGTGTGTCTAGCGATTTCTTCCGCTGTCTGCCTGTTTCTTCTGGCCTGTAAGGCAATATACCGGTCATCTGCGGGTGTGGGTCCTCGTGGACGATTACTACTAAACCCCCGGATAGCTGTTCCTGTAGTTTGAAATTGTCTTGAAATTGTCAAAGTCGTGAAACGATGCTGTGAGCAATTCCGAACTCTGCAGCCACACTTGTCACACTGCGGACTTCATCCAACTTCCCAATGATTCGACCTCGGGTAAAAGCATCCAGATGTCGTCTAACAGATTGATTATTCACCATTTCTCGCTGAGGCGGCAACTCGGTGTGATTTTAACTGCTATACGGCGTGCAATCTCTTTGCCAGAAATACCGATCTTACACCGACAACATGCTTTATACTACTTAGACACTCCCCCATTACATCTACCTGCATATCTGCGCATGTGCTGCCGTACATCACCTTACTTAATCTCCTGATTGGTCTTTCTGTCAGCTCTGAATCTTCGTTCAGCTGATATGCTAATTTTTCGACTTCGTCCTTAATTTTTGCACACCAGTGTAATTAATTATTTCCTTTCATGGTTTGTCTGATGAAATATGTTATAAATAATGTTTGCAGTAAATCAATAAAGTATCTCCCTATGCAAAACGTTTTTTCTTCTTTCTTTTTGAGCACTTTATTTTTCTAAAATGGTGAAATATTTTTATTTTTTAAACAAAATGCACGTACAGCTCACGCTTGTTATTTTAAAACGATAAAAAACAGTGCACTACAGTATTTCTTATTATATTTTATTATATAATAAGTCCTTCGACCTTGAACTAATATTAATTCGGCCGCTAAACTATAATAATCAATTAATAAGTCACATCAAAAGAAATTAATATTATGGACTTTAATTTGGCTCGACTCCTGATATCGCTGATCGAGAACAAATGTCGCAAGTATATAGATATCGATTTTACCAGCATCAGAAAAGTTTCCATCAAAAGATCTGTTTGGAGATTTATTGAAGTAAATGCTAAAGACGGAGCCTCAATTGAAAATATAATTTAGAAAAATTAAATTACGTTCAGATTTCATTAATAAACATTACAATGGGAATTAAAAATGCTTTAAAGAAAACTGTTAAACATGAATCTGAAACAAAATAGACTGCCAGAGCACAAGCGGTTAGTGTTACCTGTATCGACAGGTAACAAACACTAACCAGCATTAGTAGAACTGGCTGGAAGCATTAGTAGAACTATTAGAAAACTTAGCAGAGGACAGTTCTATCCAAGTGACACCAGAAGTGAAACTACAATTTCATTTCAAAACGCACTGAATTTAAATTTCATAATATAAGTCCGTTTCTGGCATGAAATCTTGAGGACAACTAATCGTGTGGAGCTCAGATTAAGATATCCTAAAATGAATTTTAGAGGAGCAACGTATGATCATGAATCATTAGCAACTGAACTTGCAGAAATTCGAGACGAGATCTGCGAAAAGATAATGTCTCTTTGAGAAAAATTGGGTATTGATACAAACAATCCGTGTCAGAAGACGCCGAAAATACCCGGAGAATAGGCTAGAGATATTGGCTTTTCCGCAGATGAAATTTCTTGCATTATGAAAAGTGTTCCTGATCATCTGCAGTAGGAACAAATGAGTATACGATTTACACAACTAAGTGATCTTAATTCCAAATTTGGATATTTATTGAATGTTGAATATTTATTAAACAAGAATAATGTTGATAATGATCTTGAAAAGAATTGTAAAAACTTTGGTGAATTTTATAATACAGACTTTAATGGAACAGAGCTCTATGTCGAAATATTTTGCTCAAAACGGTTAGGGGATATTATGATTTTGGATATAGATGTAGAGGAAATGTTTCAGTGAGTGAATATATGATGTATAGGAAAAAGAAGCAATGAACAAGGAATAATTAATTTTGACAAAATGTATCAGTAAACAAAAAATGTACAACTTATGCACATTATACAAATAAACAAAAATATGTTTTCCCGCATACAAATGAGTTTCAATAAGGGGTATGGTCTCGCTGACCAAAAGCAATGTCGCTCACCCACGAAGCATGGAATGAATGATGTTTTGAGAGAATTGGCCGCCCAGTCGGTATAGTGGTTAGGGAAGCTGACTGCGATGCCGAAGGGCCTGAGTTCGAATCCCGGAGAAGGCATGGTTGTAACTGTTCGTCCCTTCATAGTAAAGGCGATAGTGTCCCACATATTAGGTGCCTCCATAATAAAGAGACCACCTCATCCAGCCTTGTATAGATTAATGGACTAGGTTACATTTGTAATTGTTCACAACCTGACATTGAAAAAAAATGAGAAACTGGCGTATTCTCTCTCAGTCCTGTAGAAGACAGCTTTTTAACTGCTGAGTTATTTCTGGAGGTGATAAGCGACTAGCAACCCTTCTCCCTAGAATGTCCCAAACATGTTGTATGGGATTCATAATTGAGAAACAGACTGGGCAATCCATTCGAAGGATTCCTTCGGCGAAAGGAAAATTATTCACTAGCTGAACCGAATAGGGCCTGGCGTTATCGTCCATGAGAATGAATTCATCCCTGACTGCTACAGCATAAAGAAGCATAACTGGTCTGCGGATCTCATTCCTATATTGCTGAGGCGTTAGTGCTCCATTCCTGATAGTGCAGTTGGTACGGCCATTGACAGAAATATCGGCCCAGATCATCACTCTGCCCAGCCAAATAGAACACTTTCATGCGCAATTGGAGTAGTATTACGTACGAGTTTCTCTCTAGATGAGAATCCACGTATTGTGAGGTTGTACACTAAAGTAGGACTCGTCCGTGAGGACGTTCCTCCACTCATCTCGTCCCCATACGAGATTCCCTATGCTCAGCTTCCGCCGATAACACAATCGACCTGTGTCAACGAAACACAAACCGTAAGTCTGCAAGCATATAAATCACATGGTGGAAATGGTTTCGAATAGTTTGAGTCGAAACTGTGGCACCAGTAGTCTTCTGAAAGTGCTTTTGCTAAAAAGTGACGTTCATAGTGTGGTTTCTTCTGTCCGTTAGTGTTCAATACCGATCCTCATTTTGTGCTGTTGCAAGCATACAACGTTGTCTCTATTTTAAGCAACCATTTCCAGTTTCCAAAATCCAATTCCATAGTCTGGAAAGGACAATTTGGGAAACTCCTAATGCTTCTGCTACAATGGATTGCGTTTGACTCTCCTATAAACACCCGATAGCCTTCCAGGCTACCGATTCAACTAAGTCATCTTGCTAAAACATCGTATTCACTGCTACAAAACATTCAACCCGCGTCGGAAGTTTTTTTATCTCCTACTACAAAAGGAATGCTGCAGGCCGCTTTTCACTCCTTATCTAAAACGCATAGTTTTCGACATCACAGACTAAATTTGCATATTCCCAACTTTGTAGACGTTATAATTTTCCATTATAAACTCTTCTATTTCCTTTTGTTAAAAAAGTTGTCTATTATATGGCTATTTCATATCGAACTCACAATATCTTTTAATTGTTTTGAGCAGCGTATGTCACTGCAAGATGTTACTCCGCAGTAGAAAAGAAACTGAACTTAAAACTCCATTACAGATCTTACCTTTATAATATCGTACGAAGAAAATGTTTTTCCAAACCTAAGAGTCGCACTGCAAATACTCCTTGCTATTTCACTATCAAATGTTACTATGAACGTTCGTTCAGCAAATAAAAATTAATTTTGACATATTTACAATCAACGATGGGACAGGATCGCCTAAGTGATCTAGCATTTTTAAATGTGGAAAGCGAAAAATTTGAAATGATCGAATAATTGATAAAGTTGCTACATCCAAGACAAGAAAAATGTATACATAGTAATTAATTACATTAATGTATTATAATATTATATTATTATTAATAGATGTATCTACTTATCTATAATATATATTAAACATTTATTGTTTAAAAATTGTACGGTTTATAAACAGTTACATAAATATGTAAAATAAATAATACCTTTTTAACTAATTCTAGATCATCGTATATCTGATTTTTCCGTCCGAAACAGGTACATTTCCGAATCCAATGATAATCTTGATTTTTTGACTCAAATGTAAAGCCTAACCTGAGTCTGTTATCCCGAAAAACGGTATAGCATAGAAGTGTAGTTAAGTAGTGACTGTTCTTAATATATTTTGGAGTATTTTAAGGCAGATTCAGAATTGTATTATTATTTGCATTATTTTCTTATTACGAGTATATTCTATACATCATATTACTGTGTAGCGATTTATGTTTATTTTGAATAGCCATTTATGTTTAAGTTTTACTTTCTTTCCTATAAAGACTTCATTCCCCTAATTGTCAATGCCAGAATATTTAAATTTGGTAGCGCGCGCATGCAAATTCTACCTTTTGGGTAAAAGGTTTAAATACTGAGTTCTGGAAGGGAAAGGGAGAGAGTGTGCTTATGCTTTACTTTCACTACAGGAATCAACTTCTTAGAGTTAAAACCTGATCATTCTGACTTGCCACACGGCCATTCACGGTTGTTGAAAAATATAGGGCGCTGTCACGCCATTTACCCGAAGGCGAAAATAAGAGTCTGAGAGATCAGGCAATGAGAGCTTTAAGGTGGCATACACTAACATAACAGCAAAAATTTCAATTTTTAAGTCATGAAAATCATCCGAGTCCTGACTGCAGAACATAAAACTGCTTAGTGAGAGATTCGAGAGAATAATATCTAATTCCTGAGAATTCAGGGTATGAGTATTGTTCCGGTTTGACTAGAAACTTTCACTCTGCCGATGTTCCGGTTTGATTAAAAACAAACTTTTCTCTGTCTCGGAATGGCAACAGTGAGAACTTGACTTTTCGATTTGTTATGACGCAGCTAGAACGCTGCTCATGAGATGTAACATTAGATTTGATTCTAAATTAGATTAATTTTAGTATTTTAACGAATCCTTTTAAAAGTAGATTGGATATTCAATCATAGAATTATAGCTGAAACACTGCTTGCAGAAATTTAGATGTGGCATTTAGATACGTCGTTAGATTCATAGTTACACTCATGTCCATAAATTAAGGATAATTCGGAGTCACGCGGAAATCGAACTCTAAAATAAATATATCACCTGTAAAATCACTACACACATCTTCAAGAATCATATGCAAATTTCAGGAAGTAACCAGGTGACACCGATGGTACGTCACAATGACGAGAGTGTAAGAGAGTAATACTCGTATATAAGGAATACAGGCAAAGAACTAAAATTGTTCGCAGGCGCTTTATAAGCATTTCAGTGCAATAACCGAATAGTTATGACACAAAGGACGCATTTGGATGATTTTTTACGTGGTAGAGTTATCAGCCGTCTGGAATGTGGGCGTACCCAACTGGAAGTATCAAACGAACTTGGAATTTCCCAGAGTGTCATCTCCAGGCTTTGGCAACGATTCCAAGATGATGGTAATGTGAGTAGACGTTACAGCACAAATCACCGCAGAGTTACAACGCCGAATGAGGACCAGTATTTGGCAGTTACTGCCAAAAGAAACAGGCGGAGCACAGCCTCAGACCTGTCTCGTCAGCTCTCTTCAGCCACTGGTACGACAATTTCAGGCAGACCGTGTATAGACGCTTAGGGCAGATTGGTCTATATGCTCGTAGACCTGTCAAATGAATTCCACTTACTGCAACTCACTGTCGCCTGCGGTTAGCCTGGAGTAGAGAGCATGCATTGTGGACACCGCAACAGTGGGCTTGTGTGATGTTTTCTGACGAGTCCAGTTTAGCTTGCAGTCTGATTCTCGCCGGACTTTCATATGGAGAGCTCCAGGTACCCGTTACCACCAAGAAAACATCATTGAACGACACAGTTACGGTGGTGCAGGAGTGCTCGTTTGGGGTGGAATTATTCTGGGTTCCAGAACTGACATGCATGTTCAAATTGGAACCATGACAAGCCAAATGTATCGGGACGTCATTCTGGAACAACATGTACGTTTGTTTCGGGGCGCCATGGGCGCACAATTTGTGTTTATAGATGACAACACCCGTCCTCACCGTGCAAACATCGCAAGCGAATGCCTTCAATCGGAGGATATCACCCGTATGGACTGGACAGCATTCTCATCGGACTTGAATCCAGTAGAGCACGTGTGGGACATGCTTGGCGTGCCTCCTCCTACATGTCTACCGGAACTTCGGAGAGCATTGCTTTTTGAGTGGTGTAATATCCCCCAAGATTTGGACATTGTACGGACTGTATTGCATCGTCTGGGAGACATACAATGTATTAACAATCATACCAACCCTGTAATATTGGTTTTTTGTAAATAAGTTTTTTTTTTTTTTTTTGTAATTTTCTCCAGGAAGAAAAAATCGGTAATTTTTTTAATAATATCAAACATATAGCATCTTTTTTTGCTCTTTACCTTTTGTTTAATAAATAAGCTTTACAAATAAGTCAAATTGGTTTGCTTCTAACTCTTCCTTTGCCTGATTTTGCATTATCCTTAATTTACGGACATGAGTGTAGATGCGTAGGCAGCGCCATTCGTTGATTTGATTAGTGTACATTAGTGCGTACATAAATTTTTTGGTGCTACGTGCCGGGAAGCCGGCTAATATTCGAAAATAGGGATTCGTAAGTATGGATTAGCAAGGTGTGAAGTGTGCGAATACTGCAAACAGGTAGGATAAGTTTTCTATTTTAAAGTGCAATTATGGAAGATCCTGTCGCTAAGCTTAAATCGAAACGCAAAGTATTAAGGACCGCAATGTCCAAGGTGCTAAAATTGAGACAGAATTAAGCAAAGATGACGTTAGTATAAATGTAATAGAAGAAACTCTTTAGAGATATTAAACGAAAAACGCAAAACTCTGAGTGATTTAAACACTCAAACAGAACGGTATTTGAAGGTCTCAGAGGATGAATTTGAATTTGAAGTTTCATCCGCTCTAAAATATGAAGAAAAAATCCAACTGTTGCAATTTAGAGCAAGAAAAAAATTGAGGGAATTACACAAACTCGAAAATTCGGGAAACCGCTATAGATTCCAAACTTGAAAGTAATAAATTTATTCGCCTTCCAAAATTGACTATCTCTAAATTTTTTGGTGATTCTAGCAATTGGCAGGAATTTTGGAGTCAATTCGAAGCAGCTATCCATAACAATGACTCATCATCGAAAGTAAATAAGTTCAGTTACTTAAAGTCATTACTAGGTGGGGTGTGAGACCCCTCAACCTTCTGAGGAGACGCACGCGTTTTTTATCGCTCCGCTTCTTGCCTGCTCATCTTGCGGAAATATTGTGCTAAAGCATACAAATTTCGCATTATCGTTAAGAGGAAGATCTAAGGATTACAAAGATACTAGATTTGTAATAGAGAGATTGATAGAAAATGATTTATGAATTTCAGATTGTTCAAAACTCTCAAATGGCAAAAGTATTGTAATTACGCAAGCTACAACTTTCCACTATGAGCCGCCGCTCATTGGATCTTCAAGTAACTTTTAACATCGGATTTGTAAGCTTTCCAGGAGCATTTTAAGACCAAGCTCAAGTCGTTCTATTAATTAGGGAATTTAATATTATTAAATTTCTGATTTTACACACTGTGTGGAATGCGATTGTGAACTCTGACCTTGAGCAAAAGGTCGTTGCACTCGTCTCCCCCTCCCCAACGGAATTCGCTAAGGAGTGACCGCAAAGAATGCTTCAAAAATAGAGAAGTGGGCGTTTTTATACACAGTGTTAATAGTAGAACTAATTAGTGTACCAAGAGAGGGTTAGCATCTTTGATCTCTGCTCATCGAGACGGATCCAAGTTTCTTTATCTGGTGAAATTCTGACTAGTGGTTCGCAAATTACGACTTTTTTTTTTTTTTTTTTTTTTTTTGTAAGCTTAATTATTCATCTTAGTGTGTTACATCAATTCTCACAGCGTAGTGCGTATCACGGTGAGTGTGTCGACATCAGTACTTACAGTGTAGTGCTCATTAGTGCGGTATAGTGATCTGTTCTAATTGTGTTGTGCCTTCGCTTTTGGATTACCTAATTCAACAGATGAAATACATAGAAGATAAACGACCAAGGATTTCCCAGCTGAAAAGAGCAATCCACATAGCAGTGTGACGTAGCAGTACGAATCAGGAACTTAAGACTCAGAATTTGGAAAAGTCCGCCGGATTGTACGTTTTCTATAACTTTTCTCGCTAGTTCTTTAAACTTCGGTTTTCTCAGCTGAAACCAACAATTAACGTAGTAGTGTGAGCTAATTAGTGATACAATGATAGTGTTCTGCGAATACAGTGTTCTACAGTGTGTGTGTGTAGTACTCAGCACTATTAGTGCTTAATAAATATTATTGTGTTTACTTCATAGAGAACAAAGGAAGCGCAGAAGAAGCCCTGCAATCAAGGTAGGATTGTTTTAATTATCTGGTAAACAAAATATCCGATAATCCTACGAGCAATAATTAAAATTGCATTACATTTACACAATAGCAGTCACCTAAAAAGCATCAGGGTAATAATAGCTGTTTAAAACTTATGATTTTGTGCGTTCAATTAGGAGCTGGTAATTAAGCTGCGTATTCATTCCTTAATCCTGTATACCACCCTCCTAAATATTAGCAGTTTTGCAAGGATTCGTTTCAGTGATCGTATCTTGTATATTTTCCTGTTTTATACATTAACTATACTTATATTTGTGAGTGTTTATATATCAGTAAGTGCTAGTATCTGGTGTAATATATTTCTAGCTTAAATAATAATAATAATAATAATAATTAATTAAGTTTTTTCTCTTAATGTGCGTTGTATAATTATATAATTCTGGCTTACAATAATTTAACTAATTAAATATTTATGCTGATATTTTGTGTTATATACTTCTAGCTAATAATAATAATTTAATTGATTTAGTTTTTATACAGAGAATAGTTTCAGCGCTTCTATTCTGTGTGATATCATGTTCTATACCTTTATTATGCGGCCCATAGACTAGACTTATTCATTGATCTTTACTAATTAAGCAGTGCACAGCGCTACTGCTACTTTATTAATTGAGCAGTGTGTTACCTGTCATATTTGATTTAGCAGAGTATTTGTCATATTTAATTCAGTCATATTTGATTCAGTGATCGTATCTTGTATATTTTCCTGTTTTACAATTTAACCATACTTATATCTGTGAGTGTTTATATATCAGTAAGTGCTAATATCTTGTGTAATGTATTTCTAGCTTACAAAAATTTAATTAATCAAGTTTTCCCCCTAATGTGTTGTATAATTATATAATTCTGGCTTACAATAATTTAACTAATTAAATATTTATGCTGATATTTTGTGTTATATACTTCTAGCTAATAATAATAATTTAATTGATTTAGTTTTTATACAGAGAATAGTTTCAGCGCTTCTATTCTGTGTGATATCATGTTCTATACCTTTATTATGCGGCCCATAGACTTATTCATTGATCTTTACTAATTAAGCAGTGCACAGCGCTACTGCTACTTTATTAATTGAGCAGTGTGTTACCTGTCATATTTGATTGAGCAGAGTATTTGTCATATTTAATTCAGTCATATTTGATTCAGTGATCGTATCTTGTATATTTTCCTGTTTTACAATTTAACCATACTTATATCTGTGAGTGTTTATATATCAGTAAGTGCTAATATCTTGTGTAATGTATTTCTAGCTTACAAAAATTTAATTAATCAAGTTTTCCCCCTAATGTGTTGTATAATTATATAATTCTGGCTTACAATAATTTAACTAATTAAGTATTTATGTTGATATTTTGTGTTATATACTTCTAGCTAATAATAATAATTTGATTGATTTAATTTTTATACAGAGAATAGTTTCAGTGCTTGTATTCTGTGTAATATCATGTTCTATACCTTTATTATACGGCCCATAGACTTTTAATTGATCTTTACTAATTAAGAAGTGTATAGCTCTACTGCTACTGTATTAATTGAGCAGTGTGTTACCTGTCATATTTGATTGAGCAGAGTATTACTTGCATTACTTGTCACTTTCCCAGATTGAGCAGAGTATTCCCACTATCCTGATTGAGCAGTGTATGACCAGTGCTTATGTATACTCATACAACTTACATGCAACTTATCTAGCAGCATTTCTACACTGGTAAATACACCAAAATACCCCTTGATTGCTATCCTCAACTTCATCATCACCCATATCCTTCCAGCCCAAACCAGCACTATGCCTGATGCAGAAGCGTCAGTGCGCCTTTGCAAATTCGACGCAGCAACAATCGTAGTAACTGAAAGTCTTAATTACGAGCAAACGATTAATACACCCTACGAGAAAGCCAAAGACATTGGCACCAGTACAAAAAGTAACAAGTACCTGTTACCGATAGAGCAAAGAAAGAAACTATTGGCCATTTTAGAGGCCTTCCAGACTCTAGCCACCAGAGGACCTGCTGCCACTCCACCTCCAGCTAAAACCAACACAGGTGTTAATACTAATTCAGGACTCTCCTACTCTCCACCTCAACCAACAATACACCCAGCAGCAGCTCCGGTTATCGAACGTTCCTACGCGCATGTGGCATCACATTCTACGAAACACACACTTCTTATTTACCCAAAAGAAGATTCGAACGCCACAAGGAAAGTACTAAAGGAACACCTGAACGCCAAATTCCCTCTCCCATCACTAGGTGTAAAAATACACTCTGTTAGAAATATCCAGAAGGAGGGGATTGCTGTTAACTGCGCCACCGAAGAGGATCTCACCCACCTCACAAAGACACTAGAAAGCACGCAAGGCAAACAATTTGCCAAAACAAAACTGCCAGCAGTCAGACTACCTAGAGTTGCAATCCACGACGTAAAATTAGACGTCACCAAGGGGGACATTGAACGGGCACTAGGCTTTGAATACAACCTTACCAGCAGCACTACAAAAATCTTATACCGGCTAAAAGATAAAGTAAATGGCGTCAAATGGGTGCTGGAATGTCAGCCATCAGCCTTCCACCGCATCATGCAATACCCCAGATTGTATCTTGGCTGAAGAGTGCACCGAATTGCGGAATTCTTCAACACCAGACGATGCTTCCAGTGCCAGGAATTCGGGTACACGCAGCAAGACTGCAAGAACAAAGTCTACTGTGCGTACTGCTCCGGAAGCCACAACGTCAAGAACTGCAAATCCGGGATGGCCATCTGCATCAACTGTGCAGACTATAACTACAGAAGTAATAACAAAATATCCTGCGCCCACCCCGCCTATGATATCTCCTGTCCCACCTACAGCAGGTACGTTGAAAGAATCAAACGCAGCACAACCTACGAGTAATAGCACTGCGGACATCCATCAATCTATGCCTACAAACCACAACAACCAAGTAACATTTAGCCCCATAAAATGCGTCCAGATTAATCTACAAAGAGCGCAGGCAGCGACATCTCAAGCAGTCACTTATGCAACATCCCACGATGCAGATCTACTCCTGATACAGGAACCTTATTGTAGAGAGGGTCAAGTAGCAAGCCTTCCCATATCGTGGAAAGTCTATCAGCGTAAAGCAGAAACTAACGAACAATCCCCCAGAGCCGCAATAGCATGCACCAACCCATCCTGGTCTCCACTAGTCATCAAGCAAGAACGAGACTTCGTTGCCATCTTACTAGCATTCAATAATACACAGTACATAATAGCTTCAATTTACTCTTTCCCAACGGACAGTATCACTGGCACCACCTCAAACATTCTTGACACCATACAACGATGCCCTTCAACCCCTCTGCTTCTTAGTGGTGATTTTAATGCGCATAACACCATATGGGGATATGCAGATACTACGATGAAGGGACAAGAGCTTGAGGACTTTCTGGCAGCCAATAACATTCATCTCTTAACTACACCCGATTCCCCACCTACATTTGATAATATCTATCATGTGGGCTTGCCAGATCTCACCCTCTGTTCAAGCAGCATCGCAAACCTAGTGCAGGACTGGACTGTGGTCGATGATGAGAGCTGCTCCGATCACAAATACCTCCACTTTCTCATAAAAATTACAGTCCTACGTAAGTACAGGCTTCCAGGCAACAAGATCCGCCCCCTCAGTCGCTCCTTCACACGCATCTTAAATAATGAGGAAAACAACCTTGCGCTTCACAACAGCCCAGAAGGCATGGAGATTTTCACAGACAGACTACTTGAAAACCTTAAAGCAGCCTGTAGTGAACTACTCCCCACACGCGCAGCAAAGAAAATACAATGAGTTAAGTGGGGGACGAAAGAGCTCAGACAACAACGGCAAAAATGCAGAGCTATCAGACGCCGCATACGTACCACCACCAATGAAGACAGGAAAATCCAACTATTGGCGACATTCCGCAAAGAGCGCGCTCTTTACAAAAACAACATACTAGCGGCCAAAATTACGAGTTGGAGGAAATTTTGCACCGAAAACAGCAATCCGTATGGAATCCTTCACAAGCTAGCCTCAAATAAAATATATCAGCCAGCTCAAATCTTCATGCAGCCACCAAATACAGGCAACGACAATCCAGTACAAAATACAGCCACCACAATCCTCAACGAAGTCTTCCCCACAGACAACGCGGAGGAAGATAAGCCAGCACAGAAAATTGTTCTCATGAATACCAACATCCCACCGACTCCACATGATATACCATTTAGTGACAAGGAAGTCAAGCAAATTTTCCGACACCTACCCCTGAAAAAGGCCCCCGGTCCGGACGGCCTGGACTATAGCATCATCAAAATTGCCTACAAAGCACGCCTCTCCTTCTTCTACAAATTCTTTAACCAACTGTTTGACAACCAAATATTCCCGCAGGCATTCAAGAAAGGACAAGTTGTCCTATTCCTGAAAAAGAATAAAAGCCCGCAAGTCCCGCGCTCTTTTCGCCTGATATGCCTTTTGCCAACCCTGGGCGCAAAATTTACGAGAAATTAATTGTTAACAGACTAAAATATCATCTCCATAGCAACAATCATCTCAGCCCCAGGCAGTATGGCTTTCGCACTGGTCTATCCACTACGCATGCCCTCTGTAAAATTCGTGAAACAATTCAACGCAATAGCACCACAGGTTTCCATACAGCTTTCATATCCATTGACCTCCAGAGTGCGTTTGACACACTCTGGTGGCCAGCGATAAGACAGGCCCTCCGAGACGCACAGTGTCCATCTAACCTCTTCAGCGTTTTTAGTAGTTATCTAGAGAATCGTAGTCTTCTCATAGCCATCAACAACGACACTACCTTCAAAGTGCAAGAAAGAGGATGTCCCCAAGGCTCTTGTTCTGGACCGATTCTCTGGAATTTAACATTTAACGCTGTACTGGATGCAAACTGGCCACGACATACAGGTGTCATCGCCTACGCAGACGACGTACATTGAAAGTACGTTAGTTGGCTGCTCTTCTTGTCAAAGGTCGCACTCGTGCGGAGCTCGAGAAAAACGGCACCGAAGTCTGCTCCCTCCTCGCCAGTATCTGCAGCAACTTAAGGCCTCATTCAATTGAAACATTTAGTGATCGTTAGTCGTCATACGTCATCAGTTGCGATTGATTTTGCTGTTTTGGTATTCAATTGAAACGCAACGATCACTCTGAGCTCGCGATCGCTCGTTCTCATAGTGATCACTTGGAACCCATCATTCCGCGGCGAAAAACGATCGAATCAATATGGCGGCTGCGTTGTTTGTGCTTTCACGAGGACAGAAATCAAGTGTGCTAAAGAAAATCTACTGAGTGAGCAGCAACTTATATCAAAGTATAGGGTGTATAAGGATCCTAGCAAGGGCAGCCGACACGTCATCTGTGTTGTATCCAAATTAAGTGCACTTGTTGCTAGTGGACATTGATTTAGCGTTGTGTTGTTTACATTTGTGTTGATGGATTGCTACCTATTTCAGATTTGGATGCACTGCATAAAATTATTCATATCGTTCCAGAAATAACTTTAGTATGTTCTATTTCCCGAGAAATGAAGAAATACGAAGAAAATGGGTAATTAATTCTTGTCCATTAGAATAGATTCCGATCGCAAGACCGTGCGCTTTTGAAGTAAGTTCAGCTTCGTATGTTTTCATAATTGTTAAAAAAATAAGTGTTCATGTTTCAGCGAAATGTGTATTATCATTTAAGTATTGCTAATTAATGACAAACTGATTTATTTATATGTACAAAATGAATATCAGAATGTGTATAGTCAATACACAGATACCGACGGCGATAAGTAGATGCTGATGTGATTTTCTTTATTGTTATTATCGCGAAAGGACAAAGTTTAAATAATTATATTATACATTTGATTTAAATTTTGTGCGTGATTATAACTATGAAGTGCACTTTTTATTTAAATTTTAATGCGGGATTCATGGCTTAAAATCGTATGTTATTTTTTGACCTTATTATATTGTCGCCAAATCTGTCAGTCGGCCTCCAATGTAAAAAAAAAAAAAAAATGTAAACATTGGATAATATGATTGAAATTATGCATTATATAATGTTTCCCTTAAAGTAACATTAATATATCGTATTTATATTCATTTCGAAGAAGGTAAGCATCAATTTAGGTATTTAACGAATAATTTTGACTGTATTTATACATCATGTAGACTGTATTTCCAGCTCTTTCATTTAACTGCGATTGCTGTCAATTTATTTCCAATGTATCAACATAAAATATGTTTTAAAATGCTGTACAAGCTTAGTCAGTGATTCTTAATTTAATTCAGACAATTTTTTATGTGTAATTAAAATAATTTAATAATATATTGTTACGAATTTGGTATTTAAAAAGCTAATGTTAGTTCAATTATAAATTAAATGGTTTTATTTCTCGCGCAGTGCAGCGCGTGACGAATATTAAAAGAAAGCTAAGCCGGAAAAATTAAAAATACAAGAGCGCGTGCGTTAAATAAATAAATATCTCTTTTTGATTTCGAGAAAGTACTGGAAAATTCTAGCGCGTGATTTTAAAATCTTATAAAAGGAGGAAAACATCTCAGTTTGTAGTAGTTGCTTAGTTTGTTGTTGTTTAGAAAACTGCCGTTGTTGATTATAGCGAATTCGCGGATTAGCGTTCTTTAGCTGTTTTGAATTACGTTCTATTGTACATTTAAGTAGTTAAAAGATAACTACTGTGAGATATTGTGATACTGCATGATCATTTGAGAAAATTTAAGCATTTCTGTTGTGATAATAATAAATTTTTGTTCATTTTTCATCGGACTTGTGCATTCATTTCATAACGAACCCGTACGCACGCAACAGTTTTTGGTGTCAGAAGTGGGATTTGAATGCCAATAACAAGAGGGATGGAAGAACAATTGAGACAGCTCATTACTGCTTTTGCTGCTTTTTAAGAAAAGATGGAAGCTGGCCAAACATCTTTTAAAGAAAAATGAAATTGGGCCAGGAATCCCTCAAGGAAGAAATGAAAACGGCACAGGAACAAATGAAGTTGGGCCAGGAATCCGTTAAAGGAGAAATGAAATTGGGCCAGGAATCCGTTAAGGAAGAGATGAAATCTCTTAAAAATGAGATAAAAGCAGGTCAGGACGAAATGAAAAGAGAAATTACCTGCGTAATAGAAAATAAATTTGAGGCTATGGAAGGCAGAATAGACGCGGTTGAAACTAAAGTTGGACAAATAGAAGAAAGAGTTTCTTCGGTAAAAGAACAAGTAGAAGAAAGAATTTCTTCTGTAAAAGAACATATAGAAGAGAGAGTTTCTGCCGTCGAACAACAAATTGATGATAGGGTTTCTGCTGCCGTCGCCAAAGAAGTTGACAGCCTAAAGAAGTGCATAGCGACGGTAGGAAACAATTCTGAAGGTTTCAAATTTTTATCGATGCCTGCTCGTTCCGTTCTGAAACTATCTACATATGATGGGAAGACCTCCTGGCAGGTGTATAGGACACAATTTTCTATCGTTGCGGATGCGAATGGATGGGATTCCCAAGCTAAGGCCTGTCATCTCGCCGCTTCTCTGAGAGCAGACGCAGCGGATATCCTGCAGACGCTTCCCGAAAACCAGAGACTAGACTTTGAAGCTCTATCCGGCGCATTGGAACTGCGCTTTGGTGAAAAGACTACAGCAGGCTTCAACTAAAATCCCGTCAGCAGAGGCCCACCGAAACACTTCAGGAGCTCGCCACGGATGTTGAAAGGCTGTCACATCACGCCTTTTCGGAGTGCCCGACAGAAACAAGAGAAATCCTGTCGCTGCAATATTTCGTCGACGGCATCCGGGATCCTGAAATACAAAAAGCTCTTCGAATGGCAAATGTAAAGGACATAAAAAGCGCTCTGTTGTACGCCATGAAATTGGAGGCAGCCCAGCAAGCAACTCTTAGAGATCGCTACCCAGTCAGAGCTGTGCGAGTCCACGACCCAGGGGACCAATTGATGGCTCGTTTAGATGATTCATCCAGACAAGTCGAAGCTTTGATACGAAGTAGAAGCGAGAAGAAAGTGGCTCCAAGGTGTTGGAAATGTGGTAGTGAAGGTCACCTAAGACGGAATTGCAGAACGCCCCAGGGTACGGAATATAAAGCAGATGATTTTACCAGACAAGTCAGTGGCTTGAGACGGAACAGAAGTGAAAAGAAACTGGTTCTAAAGTGCTGGAACTGCGGAGTTGAAGGCCACATACGAAGAAACTGCAAAACACCCCGAGATACGGAAAATAAGACCATTTCTCAGCAACGACGCAGTAAACAAATTAGCGACCATATCGAGGAACGGAGGTTGCCAGATAATGAAAAGCCTTGTTTTAAAGCGCTTAAAATTTATACAGTGAGTGGCAACAGTAACGGACTGTCCATTAATGGGAATATCGATGGAGTTCCTTGCAATATGATCATTGACACAGGAGCTAATGTTACCATCATTAGGAAAGATTTAGCTGAACAGTTTAAAGATAAACTTATTTGGACGCCATCCTGTGTTACCCTTCAGACTGCGTCTGGTGACAAGATCGACATAACTGGGAAGTTAAACGTAAACATCACGTTTGGAAGTGCCGCCTACCATCACACGGCATATGTGGCGGATATTACAGATCCATGCATACTCGGATTGGACTTTTTAAGGAAATACAATTTTTCCTTAGATTTCAAAAACAATAAGCTGCTTTCAGCATCTGATGGCATGACTATCCATCCTCAAAAGGGATCCTCGCCTGGAAATGTCGACGCCTTGTCCGAAAGATCGAGCTCGGGAAGCTGCCGAAATCATACCAGGGTCGAAAAGAAACTCAAGACTACCAGCTATTCTCCATCCCAGAAGCTCTTCGGTCGAGACCTTCGTCTGCCTTGTGATCGCCTGTTTAGTCGCCCTACGGATGCGCCTTCATCGCCTGAGGAACACATCCAAGATGCCCAGGCCGGTTTGAGGGGATGCACCGTTCTGCACGAAAGCGAGTCAACTTGGCGACTGAGAAAATGAAGACCAGATGCGACACAAGAGCTACTAGACAGAGATCCAACAAAGGAGACAAGGTGTGGTTGTGGAACCCAATTCAACGAAAAGGACTGAGTCCTAAATTACAGTCACCTTCGGATGGTCCATATACAGTGCTGAACACGAATGACGTCGTAGTTCGGATCCGTGAGTCTTCGAACTCTTTTACGACAGGTTAGCTTATTACTATGGCCATAGTACGTAATGTAAATAATTGTAAATAGTATCAGACCATGGTCCTTTTTGTTTATAAATGTGTATTTAGTATTTGATTTGTATTTAGTATTTGATAGCATTTGATTTGTTTAAGTTAGTTATTGCATTTATTGTTTATATTGTTTAATATTGTAATGTAATGTTTATGCCTCAGTTGCATTTATGCCACAGTTGTAAGTTTAGCTTCCTGTCCAGGGATTGTACTGCCCGGGACGTGCAGTCCTTGGGAAGGGGGCAGTGTTACGAATTTGGTATTTAAAAAGCTAATGTTAGTTCAATTATAAATTAAATGGTTTTATTTCTCGCGCAGTGCAGCGCGTGACGAATATTAAAAGAAGCTAAGCCGGAAAAATTAAAAATACAAGAGCGCGTGCGTTAAATAAATAAATATCTCTTTTTGATTTCGAGAAAGTACTGGAAAATTCTAGCGCGTGATTTTAAAATCTTATAAAAGGAGGAAAACATCTCAGTTTGTAGTAGTTGCTTAGTTTGTTGTTGTTTAGAAAACTGCCGTTGTTGATTATAGCGAATTCGCGGATTAGCGTTCTTTAGCTGTTTTGAATTACGTTCTATTGTACATTTAAGTAGTTAAAAGATAACTACTGTGAGATATTGTGATACTGCATGATCATTTGAGAAAATTTAAGCATTTCTGTTGTGATAATAATAAATTTTTGTTCATTTTTCATCGGACTTGTGCATTCATTTCATAACGAACCCGTACGCACGCAACAATATGTTACTGTAATTTACTATTTTTGATTTTAATGTTTTAGAAACTTGCTAAATCAAGTTTATTTTTGTGGGACCTTGCATCAGAGGCGCCAATAATAAATTTGTTTTGGCTTTCACAGCTAAAGTTTTTAATGAAAAAAGTATTACTGATGTAAAAGACTGAAAAAATGATATTTACTTCCTAGTCAGTGCCTTATGATATTGCAATAACTTAAAAGGCTTCTTACTGTTTCTTAAGTTGCATAACGTGTTTTCATAACTTCTTGTCATCTTTATATTTTATTCGTCTATGTTATCAAATAAATATAAAAGGTATGTTTCTAATTAAAAATTCTTCCTTTCATAGCAGTGTTATGTACCATGATGTGATATGTGTTGGCGTTTATTATATAGTTATGAACATTAGAGTCATTATAGAGTTTTATGTATTTATTAAATATATGTAATCTACATCATTGTGTATTATATAATTTTCATTTTAGAATATATTACATTGTATTTTTTGAGTTGTTAATAGAACTAGGTACATTTTTCTTTTCTTTTGCTTTAAAAGGTCTTTTGAATCATTTTTTTTTTTTTTCAGTATGCAAAATTTACTTGACCTATATTTTTCACATGTATATGATTTATGTGAATGGAATGTGTCTTTTAGGTTAGCTGTTTTCATAAAGGAATTAAAATAAAATAATACCTTTGAAGAATTTTCATAGATAAAACTTTGAAACAATAGCGCTGAAAAGCCAAAGATGGCACACCAAACGTGAACTGCAACCCTAAAGAACGGTTACGAGGCGTCAACCTGCACATCTGGTAGCTCTTTCATTGGTTATTTCGGAAACAAACGCAACTTCCGACCACGTTGACAAACAGCATCGCGCATCAAGTAACCTCTGGCAACCCCTACGAGTTCGACTGGTAGGGAAGTGTTTCAAATGAATGCGAAAAATCACTCGTTTTCAAAAGTGATCGCTAATGCTGGATACAACGATCGCTGTTTGAGCGATCATCGCTGTTTCAATTGAATGAGGCCTTTAAAGCTTACAATCTCTACCGCAAAGTCATCAGCAATAATAATACCCAAAGCAGGCACAAATCCAACGCGCCGCCCCTGCATCAAACTACAAGGAGCCAACATAAAGATTGTCCAAACGCTAAAATACCTAGGTGTAATCTGGGATAAAAAACTAACCTGGATCCCTTACATCCAAGAACTAAAGAACAAACATCAGCTATAGCCAGAAAGGCGCGCGCCTTCCAAGGTAAAAACTGGGGTCAGAATCATCATATTCAGAAAATCCTCTACCATGCGGTAGCTGAAAAAATAGTCTTGTATGCTGCTGCCGTATGGGCCCAACCGATGGGAGGACGAAAGATCAAACCTCTTACATCTCTTCAACGACCATTCGCCCTGAATCTCTGTAAAGCGTACCGCACCACAGCCACCAGCTCAGCGACAGTTCTTGCAGGGCTCATTCCACTCCACATACGGGCAGAATAAGAGGCAGTCTACACCACCCTCATATACCTCCGCAAAGATGCAACATTTGGCAACATAGCATACAGCTCTCTGCAATTTCAAAGCCCAGGTAACACTCTTCACACTCATCCTGCACGTAAAGGCACAGGAATAAGAATTAACATCTCACGGATACAGCCGCTGTCAATGACGCGAGTTTCAAGGGATACGCAAATATACACCGACGGCTCTAAGCAGGAAAACGGAGTAGGCAGCGCCTTTGCACACTATGACAAAGGAAGAATCACCCATGTATGGAAAGGACGCCTTGACTTAAACAACAGTGTGTTCCAGGCGGAGGTGTAGGCAATTATAACCGCGGTTATAATTGCCTACACCTCCGCCTGGAACATTTTCAATAATAATATAGAACGGGCGAAAATTTTCACTGACAGTATGTCAACCCTTCTAGCACTAGATAATCACAACCACACCTCGCCCTTGATCATCAAATTACAACAACTTTTACAGCGCAACCCGCAGAAACATCTCTTCTTAACATGGATCAAGGCACATGCAGAAAATGAGGGGAATGAAGCAGCTGATAGCCTGGCCAAGCAAGCAGCCACTGATCCAGAAGCTGAAAAAATCACAATCCCAGCCCCTCCTTCCTACCTCAAAGGTTTATTACGGGGTCAAGGCCTAAATCTTTGGCAGGAAGACTGGACGCACTGCACAACTGGAAGACGTACATACAGCTACCTCCCGAAAGTCAGCATCGAACGCAACATTGCAATAGCTTCTCTTACAGCTTATATTACGGGACACGGCCCATTCCCGACCTACTTCAATAGACATGGCATAACAACCACGGACATATGCGCCTGCGGAGCGGAAGGCTCCCCAGACCACTATGTTTTTGAATGCCATCTGACAGCAGGAAATCACCTCCCTCTTCCCATCAACAATAGTGAAGCTTATCACCGCTTCCTTATAAAGCACAAACCGGCAGTAAATACAATTTGCAAAGTTGTTAACAAGCTCAAGAGAATGGGCCAAGATTTGTGCTCTCCTCATTAACCAAAACTCTCAAGGCATGATACACTAACTAAGTCAGCATGCAGTTCCACATTCTCAGACACATAAGTCTACTCCTAAAACTTAAATAAGTCCCTATTACAGACACTTATCAAATAATGTACAATCAAATGTATTTAACATTTCCTCTTCTGTATATGTAGAATACTTAATTTTTTTATTTTTATTTATTTATTTTATTTTATTTTATTTTTATTTTTTTCCCTATGAGCCTGTATTTTAATCCTATTATTTTATAACTGTATTTTTGTATCTGTATTTTTAATTTGTATTTTTATTTGAATTTTATTGTGAATGTGCAAAATTACCATAGCAAATTGCAACAACAAATGTCAAAACGGTAAAACGAATGCAATCTGGCCTTGTATGGCCATGTAAATGCTCTTGTTAACATCCTAAAAAGCTCCCGAGGCGGCCTCTTGAGGCCTCAGGGAGTTGTTCCTGGTTAGTGGAGGGCGCGGGACACATGCCTGTTTACCTCTGTTAGACATCAGGCGTCCCCGTCCTCCGTTACCAACCAACCAACCAAATAGGTGGGGTAGCTTATAATGCCGTTTTCGGACTTTCGCTTACAAATGAGAATTAAGATTCAGCTATAGAATTGTTAATTAACAGGTTTGGGAGAAAAGATTGGTAATAAATGCTCACATGAATAATAAACTGTTAAATCTTTCACCTGTTAGAAATGTAAGGGATATAGAAAATCTTAGGAATTTATATGATCAGTGTGAAACTCAAATTAGATGCTTAAATTCAATGAACGTCGTATCAGAAACTTACGGTAGTTTACTTTGCCCAATATTGTTAAAATTAATTCCATCAGAGATTACATTAGAATACAGTCGCAGTAGAAACAGTGACCAAACATGGAACGTTAACGAATTAATGGAGTTTGTTCGTAAAGAAATCGAAAGCCGCGAAAGAGCTACGCAGTTAAATGACAGAGAAACAAAAACAAAACACCGAGCGGAAATGATTCATAACTAGAGGCATAAATCAAACGATCGTTTCCACTCCGCTCACGTTAATGTAAATAATAAGCGCAGTAAACAGTTTGAAAAAGTTCGCCGAAAACGTATGACTATATTGCTCCAGTCGCTAGGCGTAAACGCATATATTGTGACGAACTGCATGATTCGGAGCGCTGCGAAATTAAAACCGTAGAAGAGAAAAGAAATATTTTAAAAGGTGAAGCTCGATGTTTCTTGTGTCTTAAATCTCAGCATAAAATAAAGTAGTGCAAGGAAAGAAAAATGTGCGAAATATGTAATAAAAACACAATAGGTCTATTTATTTCCAACTCGAAATCAAATCGGAGAAAAACAAGGTCGTGTCGACAATTCCATCCAGTAAAGAAGATATTCAGATTAGTCAATTAAAAACCGAAACTTTCCGCAAACGTGCACTGTTACTACAAACGTGCACTGTGATGATACGCCCATTTCCTGATAAGGATAATTTAGAACCAGTTCGTACTCTATTAGACAATGGATCGATGAGAAGTTTTATAATTCGGGACATTTCAGAGAAGTGTAAATTACCTGTTATTCGAAAGGAAACTTTGTCCGTATTTGCCTTGGTGTTAACCAGGCCACAGAACAAACTTACAATGTTGTGAAAGTCAAACTCGAAAACAGAAGTGAACCATCCCTTAATATAGAAATTGAAGCTTTAGAAACTAACCAAATATGAGCAACTGATTTACCTTTCCCTGATATCCCAGTTTCCAAAATTAACAAAGAGTTAATAGGATTACAGTTAGCTGATTCTTGTGAATTCAGTGACAAAAATATTGCTGTTTTGATCGGAGTAGATTACTACCATGAAGTAATAACTGGTAGACTTAAACGTTTCTTCCGAAACAATATTTGGACGGTGCCTTCAAGGCCGGACTGATTCTAACGATGAATTGTTAAAAATGGACATTATTGTTGACGACAAATTGGTCTCAACAAAGTTAAAGCAATTTTGGGAATTGGAAATATTGGCAATTGAACAAGGGAAGGAAATTAGTAAAATATATAATAACATTTTAGAGAATTTTAACAGAACTATCAAATTTAAGGAAAAGCGATATGATGTTAAACTCCCTTGGAATGAAAATTCGTCTGAATTAAAAACGAATTATGTAAATGCATAAGTTCGCTTTAATAAACTGGTTAAAAGGTTGACAAATGATCCACTGCTTCATCAGCAGTATCACTCAGTTATAGAACAGCATTTAAAAATAGGTATAGCTTAAGAAATTGATCCAAGTTCTGAAGAAAGAGGAAGTATTTATTACATGCCTCACCAGCCAATTATTCGACCTGATAAACCCGTGAGAATTGTATTTGATGCATCCAGCCATTCGAAAAACGAATATTCTTTAAACGATTGTCTCTATTCCGGTCCTAATTTAAATCCACCATTGTTAGAGATATTAATACAATTTCGTACACATAGCATAGCATTTACTGCCGACATTGAACAAGCCTTTCTCCAGATTTCTCTGTCACCTGAAGATAGGGATGCTGTAAGATTTCTGTGGGCAAATAACCTTACAAATAAGGATGGGAAACCTAAAACGAAAATACTTAGGATGACTTACGTTTTGTTTGGAGCTACATCCAGCCCATTTTTACTTTCCGCTACTATCAAACACCACATAGATACCTTTAAAGAAATAAATCAGAAAGCAGTTAAACTATTGAACGAATGCTTATACGTAGAAGATTTAATAGGTGGGGATGAAGATGAAAACGAAGCCATAAACTCATATATGAAGATATTTATATATATATTGAAGGCTGCTGGTTTCAACATGCGAAAGTGGAAAACAAATTGTGCGAATCTGAAGGAAGTTTTTGACGAATACGAAAATGGTGAAATCCAGAAAGTTCTGGAACAGAAGGTATTGGGATATAAATGAAATCTCAAGGAAGATCTTCTGAAGATAGATTCACAAAATCTAACTAATCGAGCTCAAGGGAAAGCAAAGCTAATGACAAAAAGAGAAGTTCTTAAAACCATTGGAAAGCTTTACGATCCCATTGGATTTATAAGTCCATTCACTATTAGAGCAAAAATACTAATACAGGAAATTTGGCAACTTGGGGTAGATTGGGATGTTCCGTTACCATTGGACTTTGAAAACAGAATGAAAAAATGGACTAATGAACTGTCAGCGATTCGCAAATGTAAGCATTCCACAACATTACTTTCGAAAGACTAACAAGTCTAAATTGAGAGACATTCAAATGCATTGCTTTACCGACGCAAGTCAGAAGGCATATGGAGCTGTGATATACCTGCGATACGTCACGACGGACAGTGAAATAGGAAGTAGTTTTGTCACTTCTAAAAACAGAGTAGTTCCATTGAAGAAGCTGTCCTTTCCAAAATTAGAGCTGATGGGGGCGCTCATCGGAGCAAGATTAGCCTCAAATGTGAAAGAACAGTAGAGAAAAGACTCCAGATGAATGTATATTTTTGGTCAAACTCTTCTGTTACGTTACATTGGATAAAGGTCGATTTAAATAAATGGGAACCACTCATCCAACACCGAGTAATGGAAATACGAGAGAAACATCACCTGAGTCCTGGAATTATTGCCATGGAGATTAAAATCCGGCTGATATGTTGACCAGAGGAACGAAGACAAATTCCACGAAAGGAATAACGTTGTCTGAGCTACGAAATAGTGACATGTGGTGGCATGGGCCTAAGTGGTTATTACAGAGCATCCATATTCGTGGCCTAAACTTGCAGAATCAGTAAGAGATTTGAAAGATAATGAAGAGCTTGAACTTCGAAGGGGAGCTGTAGTGAACTCGACAGTCACAGGTGAAAATTCCATTGAGAACGAATTCATTAAAAGGTATTCGTCATTTAGCAAATTGATTAGAACTACTGCATGGTGTTGAAGGTTTGCGAACAACTGTAAAACTAATCCACCATTAAGAGAAAAAGCTTTTTGAGTGCTTCTGAATTACAGAATGAACAAAGGTGCTAGTCAAATGTGTACAACATTCTGAATTTCAACCTGAAATTAAGTGCCTGCAGTCAAAACGATCAGTTCCAAGTAATAGTAAGGTTTTATCCTTAAATGTATTTCTTGATGAAGATGAACTTTTACGAGTTGGTGGGAGACTACGTTTCTCCAATATTTCAGAAGACCAGAAACATCAACTTCTTTTACCCAAAAGACATCATTTCACTGAATTACTCATAGATTATTATTCCAAAAAATCTTTTCATTCGGGCGTTCAAACAACACTTTCTCTTATTAGACAATTATACTGGATACCATCCGGACAAGATAGAGTTAGACGCGTTATAAGTAAATGCATGACGTGCTTTCGAACAAGGAACCAAATCATAAACCAAATTATGGGAGACTTACCTAGTGATAGAGTTGTAATAACTAGACCATTCGAAAAAATAGGACTCTACTTTGCAGGCCCAGTTATCACTAAGCCTAATTTGAAAAGATCTAGGGTTACTTTAAAATCATACATCGCGATATTTATTTGCTTTAGTACAAAGGCTATTCATCTAGAAGTAGTATCGGATTTGTCTACTGAAGCATTTCTAGCATGTTTTAGGCTACTATCACACGGCGGTTTGTTTCGGAAGAAAAACTGGAACAAATTTTCTGCTTTGTCACAACAGCCAATCACCATAGATCGCTTTGGAATTAACACAGGGGAAACTGGTTCCCCATTGCAAACAAGCTGATAGCATTCGAAGATGATAGCTGATTGGTTGAAAACGAAGAACTTGCAATTTTTTTGGAAAGGAAGGAAAAAGTCGCACGTCTTTCTTTCAATAGTAAACCAGTGAAAAATATTGTCCGAAACAGTTGTTCGAGTGAAACAAACACCGTGTGATTTGGGCCTTAGAAGGTTTATTGCTAGACAATCTGAACCATCCATTGTTTGGAGTGATTACGCTACGAACTTCAAGGGAACGAAGAATGTTTTTGATAAACTCTTTAGAATTTGTAGATCGGATCCTATTCAGCGCTTTAGTTCCGAAGAAGGTATAACATGGAGATTTATTCCTCCTTTTTTCCCCGCATTTTGGCGGATTATGGAAGGCTAATATAAAATCAATGAAGAGAATTTGGACAAAGGTCGCGAAAACGACAATTTTAAACTTTGAAGAGCTGTATACATTAATTACACAAATAGAAGCTTGCTTGAACTCTCAACCACCTATTTCGGCTGATCCAACAGATCTTTAGCCTTTGACTCCAGGTCATTTCCTAATAGGAGCTCCATTTTTGTCGATACCAGAACCGAATGATTCTGTAGATTCTTTGACCTTGCCTTCTAAATGGATCTTAATTCAGAAACTTAGAGCTGATTTCTGGAACCGTTGGAGCGTGGAATATCTTAATCATTTGCAGAACCGTTCAAAATGGAATCAAATGAAATCCAATCTCAAGGCAGGACAACTAGTCTTGTTAAATGATAAAAACAAGACACCCATGAAGTGGACACTAGCTTGCATTGAGGAGACCCTTCCTGGTCCAGATGGACTAGTACGAGTCGTAGACGTCAGAACCTCAGATGGAATCTTTCGTCGAGCCGTCTCCAATATCAGTCCACTCCCATTTCCAAATGATGTTGGACAATCGTCCAACGGGGGCCGAGATGTTCCGGGTTGACTAGAAACTTTCACTCTGCTGATGTTTCGGTTTGATTAGGAACAAACTTTTCTCTGCCTCGGAATGGCAACAATGAGAACTTGACTTTTAGATTTGTTATGACGCAGACAGACGCTGCTCATGAGATGTAACATTAGATTTGATTCTAGATTCTAGATTAGATTAATTTTAGTATTTTAATAAATCCTTTTAAAACTAGATTGAATATTTGATCATAGAATTATAGCTGAACTACCGCTTGCAGAAATTTAGATGTGGCATTTAGATACGTCGTTAGATTCATAGTTAGATGCGTAGGCAGCGCCATTCGTTGATTCGATTAGTGTACATTAGTGCGTACATAAACAAGTATCACGTGACCGGTACTAGCCAATACGGTTGGATCCACATTGGCAGGCGTGGTGAGATCAATTATTTACACCTTTGTACAAATAACACTAAAAATCTTTGCCTGTCCAGGCACTAAGTCTATATTCTTAGTAGTAAACACAAACACAAATTCACAAACACGAAATAAATCTTGGTTAAATACTTGGATAAATACTAGGATTAAATGCTTGATTAAATACTTGAATAAAATGGGATAAGTTGGATAAAACTATATATACATATTTACAGCTACCACTTTACATTGTGGTGAATTGACCTAAGTCGTTTCACGACACTTTCCACAGTGGGATCATAGTTCGTAAGTTCTCTCAAAGTATTGACTGGCGAATTCTCCATTTTCTCAAAAACGTTGTGAGCATCCATTAGGATCTGGTCCGGTATCGGTTTAATTTTTAAATCTACTATTTGTTTTTAATCTACTGTTTGTTAAATTTAAAAATCCTACTGTTTGTTAATGTCTTTAAATTTTTAGTTTAGTTCTTGTTAGTGGAGTTAATGCCCAAGCGAGGCGCACTTTGTTAGCGTCAAGTCGAAGCATTGTGAATTTTAAAGAGTTTTAATAAAGGTTTCATTTAACCCTCCTCCTGTCTTGTTTCTGCACGTACATCAGCTGTCACACTAAAAGCTTAACAAGGAGATAATACAACTGTTAGTGTTTTTGTTGGGAAGCGCCAAAAAGGTATTTTGCCCTGGGCGCCAATTATGCTCGCTACGCCACTGACACGAAAGTAGCGTTGCGAAAGTGGTAATTACAAAATGCGATTATTTCTTATTCCGCTCTTATTTCCTTCGCATTCGTCAGTAGTAATTGTAATGTTTGTTGTAAAATTTTATTAAATTTCATACTCAGTAAGATAGAGTAAATAATCACCAACTTTTAGATGATACAATGAGGTGATGAATTAAATGATGGATCAGAGATCAGATGATAAACTGGAGGCAGGACAATCCCAAGTTTAGGTCGCAAGAGAACTGAATATAATGCTTACTTCATGCGCAAATTTGCACAGATAAGTATAAAAGACGATGTATATTCAGAAGGCCTCCAAGAGGGAAAATGCCCCACGGAGACTAGTTTTTGCAAGTTATTCCAGGTACCAGAGGACTCTCTACTGCCATTAGAACCTTAATTTCAAAGGTTATTACAGTATCTCCACTTCGGTTTTATTTCCAAATATCAGTTCTTGGATCTTATCTGTTTTCAAGATGTACTTCTAGTACATCATCGCACGAGGCGAAAGTTCAAAATGAGTTTTCATGAGTATGTAAAATAAGAGCGAAAGATGTTCTTCGTCTTGCGCTACGCTGGCGTGGAAGCGGTCAGAAGAGAAGTCATGTGATCTTGAGAGGGCACCTGGTTGGTCGACATCGAAATCAGCAAAGTTCATTAAAAGTTCTTAATTTAACTATAAAAACACTTAATATGTAACAAATTTATGTATATTCCTTTAAAACATAGTCCATAGCGATGAGATTGACACTATTTACACAATGACACAGCTAAGAAAAGATGCACTATTTATACAATAATATTTAAATGAAAAACTTGCAGGCGTAGCTTCTGAGAACCAATGCGGTACTCAGAGTACAAAACAGAAAAACACTAAGTCCAGAGTGGAAAATTCTTGAGTAAACAAAGTATGTACTAACTACAAGTTGAAGTGCGCTATATACAAGACGATGATTAAATGAGTGAAACTATAAAGTTACAGTTGTGGAATTGTGGTTAATCAAACTAGAATTCCAAATCAATATTCGTAAAATAGTAAAAAGCGGCTATGCCTACCTCGATTTTACTCATCAATGATTTTGCTGTTTTGAATTTTTGTATGAATTCTTTAGCCTTATTTATGTGAGTTTTAATCCATAAAAAAACTGAAGTTGATTTGGTTTAAAAGTGTGGTATTGGATTTTACGCTGTTGCAGCAAGCTTGTAATAAATCTAAAGTGATCAGAGTCGTAGACTCTAATAGTTAAAGTTTCTCCTTTCGTATTTCCTAAGTAATGGGTGATACCGTTACTTTCGATTTCGGCTATTAGCTCATCCCAGTCCCCGGTGAAATCATCGAGAACAATAGGAGGAGCATGTTGTTTTTTAATTTGAGAATTCTGAGCGTCTGGAGTTTCTTCTTCCATTTGGTCATCATTATTTAACTTTTTGAAGCCGGCTGGTACAGTAGTTGTACCAGGAAAATGACTTTCTTTAACGCCGGCTGTAGTACAACTGTCGTACCAGCCATTCCCTCCCTATTTTAGAGAATCGCCTATCTATAGATCTCTGAGTGGTCCATTGTCGCTGCTCAGAATAGCCGCCGGCTACACATTATTTCCCTCTTCTTATCAGTTTGGCTCCATTTTGGCAAAAACCGCAGGCTTCGTCTCGCGCCAATATACTTGAAAATCAAATAGAGGACACCTCTAATTTTTTTAGTACTGACTTTTACTATGATTAAAACTTCAGCGATTTTGCACGCTGTTTAAGCTTACCAGATTTAATGCTTTTTAATCATAGCAAATAAGAATAGATTATTTTTTGGCTAATCTTTGGAATATGGTAACAAGTAGTTTGGCGACGTTTTGGCAAGGCGATAAAGGGACTGCTAAAAAAAAGGACTTTAGGACTTTAGCAGTGTACATGGATAAAATCAAGAGTGTACGCAATGCCATTTTTGTGCAATTCTGGGATGTCTTTTTAAGTGAAAATAGGTCGACGTGTACATGGATGATACCGTGTATGTGCAATTCTTAAAAACGCGGCAAGCAGTGGGCGATTCTGCACTTTCTCCCAATTTCGCACCTAATCTTCGTCATGAATAAGCACTTTTGTTCCATAAAAGTTCTAGCATAAGCGTAATTCGGCTACCAGATTATTGGGAAAAAATGTTGAGTAAAAAAAAAAAAATTTAAAAAATGCCTTCGTGAAAACCAAATGGCGTCCTCCCCCCCGAAAAAAAAAACTAGCAGGTTGCTGTAGCAGGGTTGGTCGCCAAATTTTCGCCAAAAATCGCCAAGTTACCTAATCCGAAGATTAACCAATTTTTTAGATTTAATGCCCATCTAGAAAATAGCTAAAACCGCTTTTATCGTTTACTTCCTTTTTATACTTATGAATAATAAGATTTTATTTTGACACTTTTTGGGGGGGGAGTGTATAAAACCCTTAAAAACTGTTAACTCTTTGAAGTGCTTCTATTACGTAGGCAATTTTGTCTGATTTATCAGGAGATAAATAAGAGACAATTGTATGCATAATAGTTTTTGTGATTTCCATTCATTCAATGATTTCGTTTAATGATTGGCTTTCAATGATTTTCATTGATTTTAAATTAAATAAAATCAATTTATCTTTAGACCCTCTTTTAGATGAGATCTGCCAAAAAGTATTTAAATATCAGTAAAGCCCACGTTACTTCTAAATTGAATCAAAACATCAGTTTCGGCCAGTTTTATTTGCTGAAATTCTTATACTTCCTCAAGAGATAAAGGGAATTCAAACAAGTTAATAAAAAAATATCTTGTTATTTTGTCTGTAATAAGGTGTATGTCAACTTACTATTAAATGTATGAGAATTAGGATTGGATTACGGAAAAGCACGTGAACGCTATCTGCTTAAGGGGATAGATGCTTTCGTGTAAACTTTTTTTAGAGAAAATTGCTCGCATTTACGTTCCTGGTGGAAACCTCTACATGTAATCAACCCGTCCGGTTTGATTGGATTAATTTTGTTCGCTTACTGAATTACATCAAAGCACACAACAATTACCTGTATAAGGGGAGGGATGCCTTCGTGGAGGACAAGGGAAGCTGGCTTGCATGTACGTTACACAAAAACCATGAATCCAAGCCTTTAGCCGGGATTCAAGCTCGAGTGAGCTACAAGTGTTCAACCACCTTTACCGCTCTACTGAAGGGCCCGTAAAAAATTGATAAAGAAAAAGTATTAAAATAACCGGTTTAATTTACTAACGTATATTTCTCAATCGACGGTAGATAAATTACGCATATGAGGGGATTAGTTGTGAATAAATAAACTGTATTGCACTTTTCTCCACTATTTCATATTGCGATGAAAATATTGCATTTCAAAGTTATTTCTCATGAATTAATTTTGCTCCATTCATGATTTTTCATATTTTCAAAGAGAAAATTTCACACTTTAAATAAAAAAATACACGAGAAGATACTTTATGGAAAATTTGGCGTAAACGGTTTTCTTAATTTTGTTTTGAAAATATTCCAAGGTAATTGTTATATAAACAACATAAATTCATACTTAATAATTACAAATGAACACCATATTTGTGAAACAACTAGAGGAAAAGTTCATTCTGTGTTATGCGGTAGGTAACTGTGTGTATAAGTCACTTAACTGAACATATCAATCAATATGTTAACAATAACATACTAAGTATTGTGGGCAGTCATAGTGAAACATAAAAACAAAATATGTAAACAAATCAATAATTGCGTTGTGAAAATATTGTTAACCCGTTCTGTGTTTAAGGTCCAGTGTAAAAGATAATTACAATAAATACAAACAGGAGAATAAAATCAACTTACGTTTATTTAAGGTAGGAATATATTATGATTATAAAACATAAAATGAGAGTCATGACATTCACTATTGTGTTACAATTAAAACGTGGTGGCTGGTTATTGAACATAGCTGAAGAACACTAAATAAAACATACCTTTAAACAAACAGGGTTAGTGGGGGCCCCAACACCATAAAGGAAATTTCACACAAAAATCTTGAGACTTAGAAGGTAATATGACTCGGGATATCTTTACAGGCATTCGGCATAACTATGGGAAGGAAAAGATAGAAGTTAGCGTAACTGAAAGTAAACAAGATATGATATCAATATCGTCGCGGTCTGGCTCCGTTCTGCCGCTCAAGCAGCAAATTCCGTCAAGAAGGTTCGTTGAGGTTATCATCTGTAGTCACTTCAGTTTCCCTTCACGGCTTAGCATATCGAGTATGATGTATATTTCCCGAACTTTCGGGATCTGCCAGGCAGAAGATAGAAGAAGGTCTCTTCTAGTCGCTGCAGCTGCCTCAAGCCTCAGGAAAAAATGTCAGCGTCGATCCATTCCTCCCCTCCGTCTCTCTCCTGTCTCCTGAAGCCTGTCGAAAAACACTGCGCAGCCGTTTTAGTAGCTGGCGCCTTTTTTGAAAACTTGGCGTAGATGGTGACTAGCAGGAAGCCAAAAAAGGCAACCCACACTCTGGATCTTCACGGGAAGGGGTTTCCCGACTACCAAAAGGAGCCGCTTCTCGCCATTCCATCGTTCAACCTCCAAGGCCACACCAATGCGTCATCACAACTGCAGGCGGAAACCAACCTACCTCCATGGCGGAAACAAACGGGCGGCTAAAACCCGCCGGGAACTGAAGAAATTCAACCAATCAGAATAAGCCACCGTCGGAGACTGCTTTTGGCCGCCAATTTTTAAGCCAATAATTGAAGAGTTTGCTTTGGATTCATTTCCTCCTCATATTCCATTTTTCGTATCTTTTGATGATATGTTTTTTGTTTAGATTTGTAACTTTTATTTTTATAAAAGGCAACGGAGTGGAAAATTCGGTGATTCTCATGTGAAATGTGTAATAAAATTTCTAGCGAAAACAGTGTGTTAGTGAATCAGCTGTGTCTTTTTTAAGGTGGCATATCGCAAAAATTATTTGCCGTATAGAACTTTCCGCTTCATTTTTAGCGCTGAAAATTACAGACAGCATTTTTTTTTTGGATCACCAAGTAAAAAAATACACACAAAAAAGGCTTTCTCACGTTTTCGTGCGCAAAAGATATGTTGTTTTTTTTTCCCTTTCAATACTGAATACTAAATTTAGCTCACAAAGCCACAAGCTTATACTTTTTTTTTTCAGAAAGTTTCTAAATACTAACAAATTATAATTTGAACGTTTTCTAAAAAGTATTGCATTTTTGTGTGATGCTTGTTTTTCAAGAAATGTAACACATTAGATTGTATAAATTGATAGTAAAATTCTCAAATATACTGTATTTTTGAAAACCTTAATATATAATTTTTAAATTGTTTTATTTATCTAATAAAATTTGGAATTCTCTGCCAATTTCAACACTAAATAATATATTAGGAAAGTCTTCCAATTTCTATATGTAAATCTCAGTTCAATTAAAGTACAGTCAAAAGTCGTTAATCCGGACTCGTCGGGACTTCGGCGATTCCGGATTATCGATTTTTCCGGATTATAGATCATCAGTTTAAATCTCGTAAGATGGCATGCAGAAATTCTAAAATTAAAAATATGAAACCGTAATTTATGAAATAAAGAACAATTATGATCTAAAGGGTATCAAAATTTGCAAAAAGAAAAAGCTTAATATTTATTTGTTTACTTTATTAAACATTTCTTTCAATGTAAGTTGTTTAAGTTTTGCTTCGTTTCATGTGATAATACTTTCTCTTTAATTCTATTAAACAGACATAATTTCTTGTTCAGTTACAAAGTTTCGCCGTTCAAGTCCTATAATTGCTGTGTCAAGAACACCGACTAATTTGTCAATCGAAATTTTTTTGTTTTCAATAACCTCTGTCACTTTTCTTCGCTATCAGAAGCGAATTATAATGACGAGGAACTTGTTTTAAATCATATCAAAGACGGAGCATATCGAGATGAAATACTACATTTGGTAAGGAATTATAAGCCAAATAAAATAAAAACATCTGCGCTGAAGATAAGGATAGTGCTGACAAATCAACTTCCAATTCATTAGGCGCCCGCCGCCGAGCAGCGTGAAATTGATAAACAGATTTCGGATTTCAAAACATACTTTCGCTTTAGATCCTTTACATATTAACAAATATATATCGGAAATTCTATTTGATATAATCGAAAGTTTAAGCTTACTTTTATAAAATTGCTCTTACAGTCTGCAAAAAATAATAAGCCGGATGCAATTCGAAAATTAAGGAACAACGCAATCATCAACATTAACTGAAATAGATAATTAGATAATTTTAGCTTATACATCCATTATACATAAAATGCGCACGCGAAAACGTATTCTGCACTTGCGCACACTCATATGCGCAGTCGTAAAAGGTCTTACGCGCACGCGTGAACGCCTCTGCGCATGTGTCAACGTGGCGCATGCGCAGAAAGTTTTTAGTTTTGATGTCCGGATTATAGATCATTCCGAATTATGGGTGTCCGAATTAACGACTTTTGACTGTATTTGATTTCTGCAATAGTATTTTCTCACAGAAGATTAGTTGCAATACTTTTACAGACTTTACATGTGTGAAGGATTAATTCACATAACAAATAGATTTTTAGAAAAAATGTCAGTAGCATAACATGAGGAATGTAAAATGTGAAGATTTTCTTTATAATGTATTATACATATGCAGTTTATAATCATTCGAAAAAGAGGCCCGTGAGTGGTAAGACTGTTGAATACTGATAGTTAGGTTCATAAAATATGCTTTTGGACACATTTTGCACAGCTTATCTGGTCTGACATTTTCTGTAAAATATTAAATGAAAAATGTAGTATTTGTACCCAATATAATACCTGATCTGCAAAATAAGATTACTGTGGCTGTGGAGACTGACATACCAGTGAAACTGTTATATGGTGTTGTAGATATTACACAAATAGATCAGCTAGATTATCAAGCAGTATGAGGGTAGGTATCATATAACCAAACATTTATAGGTATGTGTTTTAAAGTTATAGACTGATAATATGATTAGAAATTATATTTCTGTCATACTTATGAATCTTCTGTGAAACATACTTATTTTGCATAAATCTACTTTCAAAATACTCTATTTTGATACAACCCATAGTTTAAAAAATTAATGGCTTTAGCATGGAAACTGCATAATGACATTCCTAATTGTGTAAAGGAAGCTACAGTCATTATGGAGATTATTGCTTATAGGTGAAGTTAAACAGGCTTTAAGCTTGATGAATAGTATTTCCACAGTAAGATCCTTAACATTCGCAATAAATTTTAAATTTAAAGACAATTGTAAATGGGGAAACATTTAGCAGAATGTAAAAACTTTTTGAAAAATCTGAGCTTCGTTCTTAAAACTTTTCGAATGATCAACTGAGGTGAGAGAACAAAATAGCGTGTGGCAATTTCTGGCATAAATTTCTACAATATTCTTTATTTCGTTTTTTTTTTTTTTTTTTTTTTTTTTTTTTTTTTTTTTTTTCATGCACAGTTATTTGTTTTCTGTGTTTGTAAAAATTAAAACATTTAATTATAATTTGGTATTTTGTTTTATGGAATAAAGCGCGAGCTCTTTGTTAATATTTTTGTAGCTAATATTTAATCAAAATTTTATTTAGGTTGATAAATTACAATTTAATATATATTGCCAAAACATCAGATTATGTTGCATAATATGAATATTTTTATAAATTATTAAAATCTGTAAATATTAAGATTTTAGTACTGCATTCAAATATATTTTTGCACATGGATCATATGCATAATTACAAAATATAACTTGAAGTTGGAATATTTCAATTGTTTGTTTTCTATATACAAATGCGTTGTTTTTATCCATTTAACATTTCATCAGTAATTTCTTAACACATTAAATATTGCATTGTTCCCTAGGAAACCAATATTAAACCAAGCAAAATAGACTTGCTGTTTAATATATTAGATATTATGAAAACATAACATTAGTTTAAACCATTGTAAAACAATAAATGAATGTTAATTATGTAATTAAATGCACATAAGCCATTTTTGACTCTTATATAACAATGGTATAATAAATTGAATGATGTTAAGCTATTAAATTTGCTTGGAAAATAACAATTATAAACACTTTTTATATAGTTATTCTGCTACTAGGCATAATTATTAAAAATGAAAAAAAAAAAAAAAAAGTGCAGTTCTAAATCAGTTTTGATATGAAGAAAAAACAATGATGATACATCATGTAATGGTAACTTCATCCGAAGATTCTACAGCAGAGTAAACTGAGAAACCTTCTATAAAATGAACATAAAATTCTTACAAATAAAATTATTATCATGTTTCATGATTAGTATTCATTCACATGATTAGTATTCATTCGAGTGGATAAGACTAAGGTGCACTGGCAGTTTGAACGCTGGTAGACAGGCTAGCTTTTTAGGATATTTCTTGTGTGTCACATGAAACAGAAGTCATTTTCTTGTAATATACTTCATGAAAGTCTTCTTCGCTCAAAAAGATACTGTTTTCATGATTTGCAAAAATCAGTTAAGCAAATAAGAAAACATTCTCATTTTCTAGCATCCGTATAGAACTCCGGGAGGGGGGGGGAATTGTACGATCTCTTATCAACATAAATATTTTTATGCGTGTTCTGGTTTAAGAGAACAAAAAATTTTATTTATCAAAAAACAACAAATTTAGTTTTTCTTATTTATATTTATACTGAAAAACTACATAATTATGAAAATTCACCACGTTTCCACCATCAGAAATGATAGCAAATTATAGGCACATAGGCAATAGATGTGTAGGCTATAGTATAAAATTTCTTGCTGCTTACAAAAAAAAAAAAAATTAGAGTCATCCAATGGTGGTAGGTTTTATTGGAATATTTTATTTATACAGAAAAAGAAAATGCATGGGATTTCAAGAAAATTTGTTTAGAATTTGTGCTAGGGATTACTATATGACATCCGAAATCATAATCATTTACAGCAATCATAAGTAAATGAAATTAAAATTGCAGATTAAATATTCTGTGATTTCCAAATATGTATAATTACAAACTCTGAAGACTACTTAAGGAGATAAATTAAGGCATATTATTCAGAAAAGTCCTGACAATAAAAGAAAATAATGTACATACCAAGACATATAGTGTAAAATTATCCACGGATTTATCATGAATAAAACTTACTTGAATGTGCTAATGCTGCATTTTTGCAAGACGTAAAAAATTACATCTTTATATTAATAATTACATCTTTATATAACACATGAAATGAAACAGAATTATTTAGATACAGAATAATGCATAATCTATTATTTTTTTTTCTTTTGGGAATTACTGGGTCAGCTGAAATTTTATGAGCTATCCCATACCCTTTTAATATGTAGATTCTCTGAATAATCACTCCATTTTATATGTTTCAGTAAGCGCTGTTGTTAATATAGTTTTGCTTACAGAAAAATACACAAAAGAGAGATTTCTAAGACCAGGTTGTTTAAATAAAACATATTCTTAAAATATTTTCTTTATCGAATTTTATGTACATACAATACATGAAATAATAAGAAACCTAAATATCACCAAACATTTTCAAAAACACAAAGAGCCAAGAAATTTTACAATACAGTAATGTTTATCAATTATTACTTTATTTAAAAGGGTATTAGAAAACCGAAAAGTTATTCGGTATCGGGATAGCAAGTTGAGTAGAATTTACAGTTGTATTTGTTTTAGAAATTGAAATTTAAATTAATCCCAATAAATATTGTACATTACTTATCGCCTGTACGGTAAATTAAATATTAAATCACATCAGCTTCCTCAAAATAATAAGCGAAACAAATGATCTATCTACTACGAAAGAAGAACGAACAAGTTACCATAACATTAACAAGCACATTCTAGTATACCAGTTTTGCACTAAAATTGCGTTTGGCGAAAGAGAAATGATGCCAAAAGTTCCTGGCGCAACGGTCCTCTCTGATTGGTTAAATTTCTTCAGCTCCCGGCGGGTTTTAGCCGCCCGTCGGAAACAAGGGGGAAGAAACTAGCCTCGCTCCAGAGTCCCAGTCGATAATGCAGATCTTTTGTCTCAACGTATATTTTCCCCCACCATAAGTATGCTGTAGAACATCACCTTGCTAGCCTTGTCCAGCAAAACAGGGTCCTCTTTTCGTGAAAACTACATGGTAAAACTATCAAACACTTTCGCCCCCCCCACACACATGGTGGAACGCTTAGCAGAAAGGAATTTTGGGGTGCAGTACAATTGCTGATAAGAATTTCCGCTGAAGGAGAGGGCAAGGGGTGAAAATCTCTGAACTAAGTTAATACAATATGACTTTGGTAAAATAAAAAAAATGAAGCTACTAATTACACATTATAATACATAATAAAAATGTCAGCACTGTAATAATTGTTTCCTCAGCCACCAATGGAGACTAAACACAATTTATCCAAAAGAAATACAAATAGAATCAAATTATTTTTCTTCTACCGCCAGTCAGAAGGTATGTATTCATTTAACGTTAAAAGAAAGAGGGATACCAATTAAATTACTCAAAGTTAAGAAAAAAAAATTAACACACAAAAGTGCAAAAGCAAAGTTTTAAAATAAAAATTAAAGCTAAAAGTTAAACAACCTTAAGAGTTAAAACAACTAGAACAAAAACAAAAATCTTAATTTCCTAAACTCAAATTAAAATTAAACAAATTCAACTCAGAACGTTTAAAATCAACCTAACCAAAAACTTAAAATTTACAAAAGTTACAATTTAAACTTACAACCAACTTTAAACAACAACAATGAAAAAAAAAAAAAAAAATTAAACTTCAATTACAAATCAAAACTGAAATAAGCAAAACAACTTAAGCTTAAAAAAAAAAATATATATATAACGATTAATACATAACATAATCGTTTTCATTATTGGAAGATATATGAAAAACAGAATTACTACATTGTAAGTGTCAACACCCAGTATGTCCTTATACTTTTGAAAACGTGAAAGATTACTCTTCCTAAAATAAATTAGAAAATATATTATGTGCAAATAGAATATTTGTTGAAAATGAAATAGACTTCAACCTTTGGATATAACGATGGTTTTAGACGAAAATTCTACCTATGAAAAGAAATTGACGTATAATTAATTCTTCATGAACATTTAAAAATGTTCTGAAAAATACTTTTGATGATTGCATGTATAAGTCACAGATTTTTTTCTCTGCTAACATAAACAAAAGCCAATTTTACAAAGAAAAATTCTCGTTAAAGATATACCTCCTTTGCCTGATAGTCCAATGTAATATTTGTTAAAGTTAAATGATGAAACGCAACTAATGGGATTTTCTTTTTTATATTATAATAACAAAATTATCGAAAAAAGCAGATTTAAAGCTCTGTTATTGTTATGTAAAGCTTTATTATTGCTGTAAGTTCATCTCAAAATCTAATTGTATTGAATCTCATTCTAATCATCTAATGGTAATAAATATTATTATTATTATTATTTCATTAAATGAGTCATTACCATTATTTTATTAATGAAAATATGTCATTAAAAATCACATTCCAGCCTGCAGACTTACAAATCTAGTCCGTATTTACTATATTTTGTAAAATTTTGTTCTCGTTTTCTAATTTCTAATACGAAAATACGAGAATGTAAATGAAGAGTGAAAACAAAGTTAAAAAATTCCCAAATTATTTACGAGATTGATCAGAAATAGTCAGTGAAATATAAACAATGCATACATTTTGTTCTAAATAAATAGTGCACTGGATATGCATCCAGTACTGCATGTTTATTTATGCACTATTTATTTAGAACTTCATTTAAATGAAAGCAAAATAATCATGGATAAAAACGCAAATCTATCAATCCATCTACTATGGGACAGCGTCCGACAAACATGTAAATTTTACTGCATCCATGGAGGGGGACTAACGACTTTTCTCATTAAGAAAATGTCAAAGAGGGGGCAAAACTCTTTCGGATCCCGCCGGTCTGAAGGCTACATTATGAGAATTTCGGCCCGGTTTTAGAACGCAGTGGCTAATCGCACCGACGGTGCGAATAGCTAACAGGCTATTAGCTCCACCTACGTTCGCGCATGCGCACAATCAGCCCAAGTACCAGCGGTTTTACGCCGATTTCCGTAAGGTAGTGAGAGCGAAGGTTGTTAACCCTAACTCAGCAATAGAAAGGGTTGTGAATAGTTCACCAGCAAGAGAATAATTTGCAAGTAATAATTATCAGTTACAAAGACGAGGTCAATCTATATACATGAGAATGTTCAGGAAATGATTAGATAAAATAGGGATTTAAGGATGGTTCTAATTGCAAGCGAGGACGAGTAATTAGTTAAAAAATCTTTAGTGTATTGAGAAAAAGGCTACAGAAATTACTTAAATTCTATTATTTAACAGAGGAATTTTTATGCAAACTTAGACTCTATACTTATAGCATAGGACTAACAGAATTTATTATTCAATAAGAAAACTTACTGAAAATGATAATATTCTTATATATTCATCACTTTTTCAGTATCCACGCAGGTTTATAGGTTCAAATGCCATATTTCAAAATCAATGTTATTTATGAAATAAAACAATACAAAATATGATAAATCATTTGTGTGTGCAAATTTTTAAATCAAAATCTCTTACATTAAATTATTTCTGTCTTTTAAATTACATCCCATTATTTATTTCAATTTAATTGATTAATGTGTTTGTACTAATATTTCAAAGTTCTTTGAAGCACTTTTTGTGTTCTGAAAATGCCAAGTATTTCCATAAAAAAAATAAGCAGGCATACAGAATAATTAGTTTAATAGTTGATATTATCGCTTTTAACTTATTTCATGTCTAAGTTTTCTACACAGAAATCCTCTGGCTAATTTTTAGTATCTTTTATCGGACGAAATTTTTCAAATAGGAATGATTTAGTCTTGATTGCGCAAAACACATCTTTAAAGCTAAATGTATTCTAAGAAGTACAAAAAATGTAAACAAGATTTCGTCCTCCCCCTCCAAATCAGTTATTTAAACTATTCAAACCGTTCAGGAAAAGGATAAACATTGCGAACATAAAAATCTGCCCTTTTTTATATATACTTTAATAAAAGGAAATGTGTTCCTTCTTTTTATAAAAAAAGGAACCCATTTTCCTTTGTAAACTTTTGAAAGTCGCCAACGTTTAAAAAATGATAAACTACGCCAAGGTAGAAACCAGCCTTTTTTTTTTTAAAGAAAAAAAAAAAAAAAAAGGGTTCACTAGAACAGTTCGCGTACGTAGAATCCGTTCCTTTCGATTGGGTTCTATTGAGGGATCTGACAACTCAATGCGCATGCCTGGTTAATGGTGGTGCGAATAGCTTAAGCGGCTAATCGCACCGGTGGTGCGAATAGCATCGTCCGTTTTAGAAGGTTAAAGTGGAGAATTTGTTAACCTGAGGGGCTTCTTTTGGAGAGTTGTCCGTAATTGGACGCCCATATCACACGACGTTTGTTTCACTCGAGCAACTGTTTCGGACAATTCTTTTCACTAGTTTACTATTGAAAGAAAGACGTGCGACTTTTTCCTTCCTTTATAAAAAAATTGCAAGTTGTTCGTTTTCAACCAATCTGCTATCAACTTCGAATGCTATCAGCTTGTTTGTAATGGGGAACCAGTTTCCCAAGTGTTAACCCCAAAGCGGTCTATGGTGATTGGCTGTCATGACAAAGCAGAAAAATTGTTCCAAACAGTTGTTCTTCCGAAACAAACCGCCGTGTGATAGCAGCCTAGAAAACGAACAACTTGCAATTTTTTAGGAAAGGAAGGAAATAGTCGCATGTTTTTCTTTCAGTAGTAAACTAGTGAAAAACAATTGTCCGAAACAGTTGTTCTAGTGAAACAAACGTCGTGTGATATGGGCCTTACATAGTTACGAGGGGAAATAAAAAAATGACAGTACGTTTTTTTTTTTCTTAGTTTTTGATGTCTTTGAAGTTGAGGAAATATTTTTATCATCTTTTTCATCCTTACTATTTTCAGCGATGGATTTAGAAGATTCATTTATGTTTTTAGTTTTCTTTTCACGTTCTTTAAGTAAAATTTCAAAACATTCAATTTCTTTTTCGAGATTTACTTTTTCACGAAGACTCTCTTCAGACTCATCCCTAGTTCTAAACGCACTTGTGAACTTAGTGAGGTGATCCATTTTTAAATCATAGATCCTTTTCCTAATGGCCTCAGTGGACGGTAAAGGAGTCTTGAATAAATCCGTGACATTTTCCTCCATGTTGGGAAGCGTAGATTAAACCAAGCAAGAGCTAGATGACAGAATATTCACCAGAATTCAAGATGATCACCATATTATCGTAGCAATCAACATAAGATAAACATATTATCGTTCATATTATGAAATTCAAATAAACATCAAAAGAACTTTCGCGCACTTCGTTAATATTATTACTCAGAATCCTCAAAATGTACAACAAATAACGCTTACCTTTTAAATACTCAAAAGAATAAACTAAACCTAGTAAGCAAAAAATATATACATTACATTCAGAATTCTAAATGTTTACATCAATCATTTTTTTTTAACTCATGCGAACTTTCACTACGCAGTTAATATTATCTCAAATAATATAATAAATCTAAAACAATGAAATATCAGTTAGTAAATTATAGCAAAGTGGCTTTATTTTTTCTTTTACATATACTACTTGATCATCTTTGTTAAAATCTGCTTGTTTTGAAAAAGTCATTTAAAACATTTTGGTAAAAAAAAAAAAAAAAAATCCGCATATTAAAAAAAAATTCTGAAAACTCACATAGATATTCGGACACTTTGAACAAACAGTTTATATTTTATAAAATCATGAATATTATGGGACATTCAATATTTCTTTGATTATCCATTAGCTAAAATTATACTTTTCAGGTACTTTAGGCCATGGATTCAACTAAATTTTTCGTGTGAGAATATCCCATTCCTCTGCAAGATTTGCTTTTAGGAAGGCTTTCGAATAAATATCATGTTTCCTTATTCTTTTCTTCAATTTACTCCATACATATTTGAAAGAGCTTCAGTTTGGAGAATATGGAGTTTTGACAATTTCAAGACAGCTGCATTTACTTTATTTTTCTAATAGTTATTTTTATTTTGGAAGAAACCTTTCCTGAACATTCTAATTTCTCACCTACGTTTCCCTGTCATGATGGAAATCATGGGAATACTCGGGAAAGTATAATCCTTTAGAGAAGTGGTCTTTTCTAAAGGATTATATTTTCCCGAATTGGCAGTTGTTTGGAGATTTAGACCTGAAAGTTTGAACATTTAAAACGAATATGTATAGACCAGGGGGAGGATTTCATAGTTTCAGAGGAAAAGATACTGTCAGATGGTCAGTTTTTCCTACTGTGCCATTAAAATACTATCTAAATAAATGTACACCGCGAAAAAAAAAAAAAAAAAAAAAAAAAAAAAAAAAGAGGGGGCAGTTCTATATTTCCTGTTTCACTGGCCACGAAATTCAAATTGCATTTTCCATGTCTTGAAAGCGCGCCTTTGGATATATATTAGATTTATATACAGCATCATTGTAACATAAGTATTTTGACACAAAATAGGCGTTTTTCTGAAATGACATGCCAATTTTTTTCCATATTTCGATTCTAAGAATAAAATTATGCCTAAATACTAAATTTTGTAAAAATTGGTACACAATTTACGGAGAAATTCAAATATTTAACTTGGTACATTTTTTTTCAGTTTGTGCCAAAAATAATTCACTTGGCAAACTTCTTAATTTATAGCAAACTATTTTCCTTCCCCTTTTTACTTCCTTGTACGAAGTAAAAAGGAAGTGTTGTAATCGCGAAAAGTTTCAGGCAGCATATTTCAATGAAATTATCCATTTTGACCGCTATCGAATGCAATTTAACGATGTTTCTGCGCGATATCTGTACGTAAGGACAGAATAAAATACTCTTTTCCTTCAAAAAAAAAAAAAAAATTATAAAACTGCTTTAAAATTAATTCTGAAGAGAATTTTTCGTGGCGTCTGTACGAACGTATGTACGTACGTACGTTCGTGCGTACGTACGTATCTCGCATAACTCAAAAACGAGTAGCCTCAGAACGTTGAAATTTTGTATATAGGACTGCTATAACATGTAGATGTGCACCTCGTATTTTGGTTGCAATCGGCCGCACCAACCGTATATAAATATATTTATATATATATTCACTATATTACCCGGCACAGTGATCTCAGTTTCTTTACTCTTATATGTTGGTAAATTGTACATTTTTTGCTTTAAAAATGATTGAATTATGTTGTTTTTATCTTCCGGTTAAGGATTTTATGCCTTTAGTAAATCTGTGTGCAATATTTTTAGAATTAACAGCAATTTTAAAGTTGTTTAATTGCCGCTAAGCCTTTTTTAATGGCGGCCATGATGTTTACCTTTGAAACAGGAGACTAGTGGATTTGCTGCCAATCTAGAGAAACTTAGCTTCGCACAACAAAGATAACGCATTCATTTATTATTGCCAATTAAATCATGCTTAATTCTTTCTGGAATTTTTTCCAGAAAATAAGTGTTCGAGATTTACTTCGTAATTTTTAATGTAGATATTTTGAGTTTTTATGTATTTTTGCCTTCTCGCGAAGTGAGAACTGAATTAATTAAATGAGAAATACTCAATCGTCTGTGAAAAACTGTTTCTTTTTTGTTTTGTTTGCTTAATTTCTTTTATACATAGTTATAGCTTTATTATAGTATTTGAATCGAACATGTGGCAACGATTAGATAATTTTTAAATGATATACATTTTGTGCATTCTGAGTTATAATGTGAAAGAAATATAATACTGTTAAGTAAACCTAGCGCCAGAGTGTCGCTACGGTAAACAAAGTGAATTTTAAAGAATGCATTTATTCTATTGTGGTTTATGCGGTGTCGGCGAAGTAGGTTTAATTCAATCTAATAAGTTTAAATAAAATGCAAGAAAAAATGCGTATAATTTAATATTCCGCACAAGGAAATCATGTGGTGTACACATCAGATTTTTTTCATTGCAGACGAGCGGAAAGTTATCGCTTATACTTTCAAATATTTTAATAAACTGCGTAAACCACATTCGGCGTTATTATTGCTTTTAATAAATATGCCAAATTTCAAAACCCTCCAATATGTAAATTTATGTAAATCTTTAAAAACTTTGAATAAAAAACTAATTTTTTGCAGGTGTGCCTAGAAATACACTCTTAGACAAAAAAAAAAAAAAAAAAAAAAAAAAAAAAAAAAAAAATGGTGTACTCCAACTGCGCTAATGAAAATCCCCCCCCCCGGGTCAAGCTATAGTCCAACTACGCCAATCAAAATTTCTTCTCCCTGCTGCCTACAGGGTTACAATTTAATTTTTCGAAGCTAATTGTAGCCAAGAGGAAAATAAAAATAAATAAATAGAATTACATATCACAAGAACAAGTAAAAAATATCTAACAAGCAGGCTAATTACTTGAATAACAGTAATAAATGCGAGAGCTAACAAAGAAAATAAAAAGTATTGGTAAACATACGTATGAGCATTACAAACATCTTTCATTTATTATAATAATATCATAAATTAAATAATTATAAAGCATACAAATTATATTTTTAATAAATTACATCAATAATAGTTAAGATGTTTGAACTAGACTGGAAAATTTAATAGAGTTCACTAGCGTGCAAAAAATCATTCCATATGAAAGTGCGTTAAAGTGTGCTAAAATATTTTTTGTTAATTAAAGTAATCATGTAAATGTTTGCAGAAATTAAATTTAGTTAAATTTAAAAAAAGCCTTAGCATGAAATCTATTATAACAATATTACTATGCATTTGGAACACTGACGTATAAATTGTAAATAAATTTAAATTATTATGCTAAGAAGTTTTTTCTAAAATTTATCTAGAAGAAAGGAATTAGATAAACAATACTGCAAATTAATACAATCAATCAGGCCTCTCAATAAATAAAAGTTTATTTTTTAACAAAAAAATTAAAAATTGGGATTCAAAAGTTTAAGTAATATACTTGGAAATATCTGAACATGTAATTAATTAGAAATGTATAATTAAATTAATAACAAGCTAATTAATAGCAACATTAAGCTTAATTCCATTCAATCTAAAACAAACAATCGATTGAAAGCTCCGCATAACTGAAGTTTTATAGCTATTTTACGTAGATTTGCGTACAAAATAAAAGTTGCACTAATAATCCTTAATTTATTGATATCCATATAAACTCTATGCTTTTGGAAAAATGTTACATATAATTTGCACCGAGGTATCAATCATCAAAACCGAGTTAATTTCTTTCCTTATTTTTTCTTATTAGAGGGATTTGTAAAAAGCTATGCTAAGGTAAAGGTGAAAATTTTTGCAATATTTTTAAAGAATAAATTAAAAAAGTATTTTTACTTCATGAAATGAAATTTTTACGCTACATTTTTACACAGTAAATAGGTGCAAAAAAAAGAAAGAGCTGGGGGATCACTGAGACTAGAAACTCGGGTCGAACTACCAATGTTTAGTGATTTTTCCGCTTGATCATAAGACCTTTTGAAATTAGGCTGAACAATATATTAAAGAAAATAGAAGATACAGCACACGTAAGAACAAAAGTGGGCGGAATTGGAGATTTATATGTTTGGTGAAAGAGTGAAACTTACCTGTATGCCATTATGAAATATTAGGAATGTAGCATAAAAGCATGAGTGAAGAAGGCAATGCCAATCTAAATCATTGTAATCTAAATGTATAACATTATCAGTATCTGCTATTAATTTCAATACTGCTGAAAAAATTATAAATGAATTATATTATAAATCACATGAACTCGTTGCATTATAAATTACAACAGTTAGAAATATTATTAGCGTGATTTAGCGACCACCTTTGTTAACAAATAATTTCAAGTAATTAATTTTATAAATAATTCAGCCTGAAACTAGGCTAGAAAATAAGCTACATGCTGAAGATTAAGCTTTACCAAGGTGTTAGAAACATCTTCTGTTAACTTAAGTTGTGATGCAAGAATTTTGTAAAAATTATCATTTAAATATAAATTGGCATAAATACAATACAAAGTATATAAATTCTACATACATGAAAACTTGAGTACAGTGCAACAATATGTGAGAAAGAAATGAATTAAAAGGGAACTGAAAAAAAGGAAATAAATATAAGGGAGACACAATAACACGCCGAATAAATACTAAATCAGAAGTCAAACAACAAAAATCAGCGTTATATTTACCAAATTTTCACAGGACTAGTTTCGATGGTTTTACCGAACCACCATCTTCAGCTGCAAAACCGCAAATGAACCAGATAGGAAATAATGATAAGATAAGATAAGAAAGCCTGGACAAGAATAAGCAAGTGGCGCCATCTGTTGGTGAAACCAGAACTAAAACGTAATTTCTTTAAAGGCCGAAGGCAAATTTGGATTGGAATTAGGATCGTTAACTAGAACAGAAAGATTTTTATGAATGTGAAATGCCTCTAGAAAATGAATTGTATTGATCCTGCTATTCAGTTCACTTTCGAACTTGAGACTTGCAATTCTCTTCCGTTTCTCGACATTCTGGTCACACGTAACACATCCAACTTCAGTACTACGGTTTACCGTAAACCTTCATCGGTTTGCCTTTCACCACACTTTAAATCATATCATCCGACTAAACAAAAGTTAGCTTCATTTTATTCCTATGTTTTCCGTGCTCTTCAAGTTTGCTCCTCCAAACTAGCCCTTGATGATGATCTAAATTATTTAAAAGCAATAGCTATTGACAGGGGCTTTTCACCCAACATTATTAATCAAGCAGTTAAAAAATTCTCATCTCAACACACTAAAAGCCACACTCTTATTTTAGGAGATTATAAAAATTCTGTTGTCATTCCCTTCTTTCCATCAATTAGCTATAAAGTTGCACATATTTTGCAGAAATTTAACTTTCGGGTTGTTTTTTCTCCCATCAATAAAATTCCAACTTCTATACTCAAGGACCCCATTCCGGATATGAATTCCTGGGGTATTTATAGGATTCCTTGCCAGTGTGGTTTAATTTACATTGGCCAAACTAAGAGAGCCTTAAAATTTCGCGTCAAGGAACACGAAAGAAAGGAAACACAGAAGAAAGGAAGGAAACACAGAAGAAAGGTTAGAAAAAAGGAAACACAGAAGTCTTCTGTTGCTCAACATTGTTGGTCCGAAAACCACACTTTCAGTTTTTCTGCTGCCAAAATTATTCAAAAAACATCTTCCATTGGAGAACTGGATTTTCTAGAGGCATTTCACATTCATAAAAATCTTTCTGTTCTAGTTAACGATCCTAATTCCAATGAAAATTTGCCTTCGGCCTTTAAAGAAATTACGTTTTAGTTCTGGTTTCACCAACAGATGGCGCCACTTGCTTATTCTTGTCCAGGCTTTCTTATCTTATCTTATCATTATTTCCTATCTGGTTCATTTGCGGTTTTGCAGCTGAAGATGGTGGTTCGGTAAAACCATCGAAACTAGTCCTGTGAAAATTTGGTAAATATAACGCTGATTTTTGTTGTTTGACTTCTGATTTAGTAAATATAAGGGAGTTTGAATTTTTTTTTTTTTTTAAATTATGAAAATTCTGCTGACGCTCATAATTATTAATTAAATGTGTATTAGAGATTAAATGTATGCCAAAGTACATCAGGTGGAAAACAGAATAAATATTTAAACCTTTCTAGTATTAAAATATGGAATTTGTAACAAAGTTAAATAACCTTAAAGTAACTTCAATGACTAAAAATGGAAAGCTTAATACGGGAATATATTGCAATAATATTAGCGTGAATTTAGAACGACTTAAGAAGTCCGATTTTTAGATTTAATAAAGAGAATTTTTTTATTTAAATTAGAACTGTTTACCTAAAATGGTAAATTTGAAAGTTAAAACCATTCTGCTATCTGAGAAGATTTCTTAGTATTTATCTAGACAAGAAACTTATTTAAGGCGAGCTACAAATCCGATATTTGATAGGTTGATTATGTATCAGTTTTGTGTATGTTATTAAGCTATCAATTTTACTATTCAAAACTGATATATATAAACCATTGCCTTAAAAGAGCAGGCGTTAAATACTCACTTTCTACTCGTAAATCATTTAACTGATAGGGATATGATAATTTGTTCCTAAAGCTGAGAAGGCGGTATAAGTTGGATGACTATCACTTGAAGGATTTGTATATAGTGTAATTACAAAACTGTATATAATGTAAAAAGCTAATTGTGCTCAGACTTATGCTGTTGCTAAAAAAATGGGCCTATTTTATAATCTTTAGTCTGTCAAACAGCTGTTTGACAGCGAAAATTCCTTTTTTTTTTCTTTTCTTAATTTCTTCCGCGTTACGAAACGACAATTAGCCAGCAATTAATTAATTTCCATTCACTAGTATATTCAAAATTTTAACAGACGGTTTCGCTCACATAAGAACTCCACAACATACGTCCCTCAAGCATTCCTAGTCATTCCCTCTCCCATAAATTGCTTCACACAAGTTCCGTCGCCTGAAATAATTCAAAGCCCCCGCTGCCGATAAAGAATTTCGGACACACACCCCTTCTGAGTAAGACGCGAAGAAAACACTTTGCCCACTTCCCACTAGAAAGAACGTAAGTTAATTAATGCTTTTTCTGGCCTTTTATATCTTCATGTACATTCCCTTTTCTTATTATATATATTTTAAATTTAAATTTTTATTTTTTTATTTGTTTTTGCAAAGATTGCACTTTTTTCTTATATTTCGTAATTTTCTAATGTTTATTTCAATTACTTTGAGTTCTATTTCATAATGTCAATTTCCAATGTTTAATTTTTTACAAATACTTTTGAATTAAAATGCATAAACACGAGGGTGTCGGGGGACAATTACTCAAGTAATTTATCAATTTTACTGCATAAACTGCTTTTCACTCAAAATTGAATTAGCAAAAATGCTTAATCAGAATGAGTTCTTTGGTGCTCTGCATTGGTTCTCGATCCCTTCAATTCAAGGAAATATTTGGCCTAACTTAAATTGTCAGTTTGGCATCGCCTTATTACTTGAATAAAGGACGAAACACCTTCGTATTTATTTCTTGATTATTGTTCATCGAACGGGTGTTGGTTTGTTCCCCTTGAAAAGTCAACTAGTTTCAAATCAATGGTAGTGATTACTTGCTTTTAATTTAATTTCTTTTTACAATTGAAATTTTGTTATTTATGATTTAATTCAAATCCCCGTTAAACATTTTTAACAATTTACATTCAAGTTACTTTAAAACAATTTTCGGAATTAAACTTACTAACTACGGATTCACTCTTTTTACATAATTCTACTAAAATTCATCTTAGGAGATAATATAATCAATATTTCTTTAGTAAATAAATTATTATTAACAGCTATTGCGCAAGTAGTAGAATAACTTGATTTCGCACTAAGTGAATTTAAGATCATACAACATATATATATATATATATATATATATCAGCGACTAAAATCTACAACTTGGAAAATTTTTAATTCTTACAGAGAATAAAAAAGATCTGGCTCATCATTCCTTTAAGCGTCATAAAACTTTAAAATGAGTGTAAAAGAAATTTATTTTTACTTTAGCACACGACAGACTTTAAATTAATATTTGTTTTGCATGCACAATTTTTACAATATTGATAACGAAAATTCTCATTAATGGCGATAAATGACTTTTTGTAGCACCCAATCTTCTTGGGAAAGAAATGGGGAACAGGAAACGTTGCGCAGTTTGTGGATTAGATAAGAGGGGGACGGGGATCTTCGATCAAATTTGGCGCAGTTCATACACTACCCCTAACCCCCCAAAAAACGACGCACCAAGAAGGAGTTATCCGAATGAGACGAAAATCGGTAGAAGTGATGTACATGTACAGAAAAACAAATGATTACAGTTTGATAAAAATTGGATGAATTGTTGAAGTGATAGAGCTTCACAAAGTGAAAAAGTCAGTAATGCGTATGTCCACTCTGGCCCTTATGCAAGCAGTTATTCGGCTTGGCATCGATTGAAAGAGGTTGCGGATGTCTTCCTGAGGGATATCGTGCTAAATTCTGTCCAACTGGTGCGTTAGATCGTCAACATCCCGAGCTGGTTGGAGGGCCCTGCCCATAATGCTCCAACTGTGCTCAATAGGAGAGCGATTCGGCGAATGTTCGGCAAGCAGTAGAAACATGTGCAGTGTGGGGGCGGGCATTATCTTGCTGAAATGTAAGCCCAGGATGGCATGACACTAGGCCTACCGCTTTCTTCTTCACGCTGTGTGCGACCATGGTTCACCCATTCCTGCCAACATTATCTAATAGTGGTATTGCTTCTGCTCAAATATCGAGCTATTCGCCGATAAGACCAACCGGCTTCTTTGAGTCCAACTACACGACCTTTCTCAAATTTTGACATCTGCGCATATCGTTCGCGCACCTGTATGCGAGGCATATTTACTGTCTACCAGAGTACACGGAATGAAATTCGTGAAGAATTTATGACCTGGAATCGTAATTTCTTCTCTTAAATATCCTGCCAGTTGCGCTGTAGCGACAACCATTCATTCATTGTCAGCCAAAATGTAAAATTTTGTATTTTCCGCCGAAATTTGTATGCATATCAATTTGTGTCCAATTTGCTTTATATCTTTTCGGTGTATCTTTTTTTTTTTTTTTTTTTTTTTTGGTCTAAGAATGTATATCTAGTTTAAAATGATGTTAAAAATTTTATGGGTTATAAAACAATTTTTTTTTCGAAAAATTTATAAAAACATTTTAGAATATAAATTTTAAAAACAAATCGTAAAAATGTGCGAATTATATTTGGATTAAGCCTAAATTTCGAATTCTGGAAGGAAGAATCAGGTAAGTTTAATTAAAAAAAAAAAAAAAAGAGAGAGAGAGAGAACGTTGAATCGAAATATCGAAAAAAATTGGCATGTCATTTCTGAAAAAGTCCGATTTTAAGTCAAAATACATATATTAGAACACTGCTATATATAAATCTAATACATATCCTAAGTCGCGCTTTCGAGGCATGAAAAACGTAATTTGGATCTCTTCAATCGGACCAGTAAAAAGGGAGATATAGAACTGTCTTTATAGTCCAAAGGGACTTTGTCCCTGAAGGACTATTTCTAGGTACTGCTGTTTTATCACAGTGCCTTTTACATGACAGATGCCACATGCCTTTTACATGACAGATGACAGATCATCATTCATGTAAAAGACATGCGGCCTGTTGAGGCCTTTACCAGTCTATATTTCTTAAGTTCCTAATGGCATAAAGATGAGGGGGAAAAAATCCGAACAAGCGGAAAGTCTAAAGCACTTTCTCTCATAAGAGAAAGAAGTACGACGCCATCTGTTGACTTCAATAATCTTCAGTAATTGCATACCTTTGAGTGACGTTCATGTGGCGCCATCTGATGCCATGGGATAAAGCAATGGCATAACTTTGAAGAAGTAGATTTTACTTGAGATAGTTTCTTGAGACAAATTTTATTTGGCATAAATACAGTGAAGAGCATAAAAATAAGTTGCAAAAAGAGAAACAATTTTGTAAGGTATATATGCGAAAACAATTCTATTGGGACTCGACCCGGTCATGGAAAGTTTCCAATTGTTTGTCTTATCTACTACGCCATAGAGCTGTCGCATACAGAATATAATGCAATATATACAAATATAGTCCACAAAACCTGCTCTATCAGGTGCAAAAATCTTCTTTGCAAGGTACGAAATAAAAACTTGGTTAAATGAAGTAAATTAAAAAATATTAGATAATACAAACAAGCCCTACCATTTAGAATTATGATGGATAGTGGGAGGTCTTTTATGATTTTGCTTTATGACTATTGTTTTCGTTTTGCTTCGTAACCCTATAAAAGGCGTATCACTTTTCAAATCATTGCCACCAAATACTATCGAACTATTATATTTGAAGAAATTAAATAATAAAGAATCTGCATAATGTATATATGTTTCTCGCATTGTGATAAAACAACAGTACCTAGAGCCATCCAATTTTGAATGACGTAATCCTACTGCGAATATGGGTGCAAATTTAAAATTTGAAATTTGTTTTATGATCGATTTCACATTTTGTACAACTTTCAGGAATTTTTGATTAACAAACTCAATGATTTAAAAGCGAGTAATTGCAACGTTACACAGAAAGAACATTTTTATCTACAGCATGTGAGATTGTGCATCGAAAATTCTAAAGATATGCTCATTTTAAAATTATTTTGCGACATTGCTGTTGAACTGAATTTTATGGTTTAAGTGAAAAGAACATGATATTTAATAAATAAAGGTAACACACAAGACCCCTTAAAAAAAAAAAAAAAAAAAAAAAAAAAAAAAAAAAAAAAAAAAAACGCCCCTTTGGACGAAATTTAAAATCTGAAACCTTTCAGTTTTTTTTTCGCGCAGTGTAGATGTACTTTTTGAATTTTGGAAAGGGAGGAAAGGAATGATTTAGCAACGCTCACAAAAGGATGCATGGTGAGAAGGGGGGAAAAATGGTTGTGAAAACCACTGATATAGACTAATCTCAAATAATACAGAGTGATTTACATAGCAATGAATAAAAATGACCCAACATTAAAGGAAAGCAAATGGAAAATCAACTTTATCAATTCACAGCTTTCCTTTCTACTTGCCAGTGAGATTTTTTTTAATTCTTTTTAAAAATATAACTGTTCAGTCACCTCTCTCTTTAGAACTATATCTTCCTTTCAAAAACATTGTGACTTACCTTAATTGTTTGACAGTAACACTTTTATCGAGACCAGAAATGCATTTGTTGTTGGCTTGGGTCTTAGACATGTTATAGATGATACTAAAAATATGCTCAGCCATGTTTCAATTTTGAGCAAGAATTCCCTAGGGGATGGATGGTCAAAAGTTCTGCCACTCTTCTTTTTCTACCAACCACACCTCCTTCTAAACAGGATTTTCAGCTCACAGTATTTTAAATGCTCTCATGTCAACAAAGTGCTATAGAGGGATATATGTATCCTCTGGAATTTGAACTCAGGCCCAGTGATATGGCAGCCAGCATCACTAACGCCTATATCGATCATGTCAATGTCCCTCAGAAATAAATACAGTCAAAAGTTGTTAATTCAGACACCCATAATCCAGACCTCAAAGCTAAAAATTTTCTGCGCATGCGCCGCATTGACACATGTGCATAGACGTTTACGCGTGCGCGTAAGACCTTTACGACTGCGCATATGTGTGTGCGCAAGCGCAGAATACGTTTTCGCGTGCGCGTTTTATGTATAACGGACGGTATAAGCTAAAATTATCTATTTCAGTTAATGTTGATGATTGCGTTGTTCCTTAATCTTCGAATTGGATCCGGCTTATTATTTTTTGCAGACTGTAAGAGCAATTTTATAAAAGTAAACTTGAACTTTCGATTATGTCAAATAGAATTTCCGATGCTGGAGCTCCCAAAGGATCTACAAAACGAAAGTATGTTTCGATGTCCATCAAACAAAAAGTGGAATTGCTGCAAAAAATGGATAAAGACATGAAGAAGGTGACAGAGAGGTTAGTGAAAACGAAAAAATTTCGATTGACAAGTTAGTCGGTATTCTCGGCACAGCAATTACGGGACTTGAACAGCGGAACTTTGTAACTGAAGAAGAAATTATGTCTGTTTATAGAATTAAAGAGAAAGTATTATCACATAAAACGAAGCAACTTAAACAACTTACATTGAAAGAAATGTTTAATAAAGTAAACAAATAAATATTAAGCTTTTTTCTGTAAATTTTGATACCCTTTAGATCATAATAGTTCTTTATTTCATAAATTACAGTTTCATATTTTTAATTTTAGAATTTCTGCATGCCATCTTACGAGATTTAAACTGATGATCTATAATCCGGAATCGCCGAAGTCCCGACGAGTCCGGATTAACGACTTTTGACTGTAGTGCAATTTAGAAGGCATTGCACTTAGGCTATATATTATAATAAATAACTGTATTATTGCGTGTACACGGGTTCATAATAGATTGAATGCAAACAGAACTGATGATAACTTGATAAAATTTATTTTACCAAAAGAAGCAGTTTTCAGTTTTGGAACATTCCACAAAACAGTTGTACAACTCTTCACAGTATCACACAGTACAGTCAGTAGTTACACTCTAACTAATCAGTAGTTAATCTACTAACAAAAGAGTGTTTAACATAGCGCAGGGGAGGGGGGAACGCATCTGAAGAGCGAAGCTCAGAGATATCTCAGTACTCCAAATTCACATTGAACTAAGACATACAACTTAGAAATGATGCTCTCTCTGGTCTTATACAGTTTTCTCCTTGCAGCCAAGAAATTACTGGAATGGATATGAGGGCAGAATACAGTTACAGTTACAAAGAACAATGACAGTTATTCAATAGTAAAATTCATTACAGTTATACAGGGATCAGACCAAAATGTCACCAAGTTTGGCAACTTTTGGCAATTTCTCGACAAATTAGTCTCCCAAACTGCTTCCAGCTTGATGATACCTTGCCAAATTAGCAAGATAAAAATTTACTCGATGTTAATTAGACTTGTCCCTACATTCTTATTTTTCTGGTAGATTATGTTTCTCTCAGCTTTTCACGTTACATTATACAGAAAAATATAATAATTTCACTAAAATTATCTATTTATATACAAAATTCATAGCAGTACTAATTAAACATTGTTTTTTATAAAATGTAATTTTTACCTCCTCAGTTTAGTTCTGAAACACCATAAGAGTAACATCTACTATAAATCATGTACTGTTATGACGTTTCTCCTAGAATTTGATATTTTCTTTTTTAGAAATCTTACCTACTTTTTTTGATTGGTTTAAATACATACTCTTTACATGCTTTGCTTCACAATAAAAGTAAAATAAACTAAGCTTTTATAATATTATTAGTTTTTATTGTGTTTATAACTAATTTTGCAATAGTTTCACATTTGGTCAGAGACTTGTTACATTTACTAATAAAATCAAGAAATTAAATGTTATTTTCAATGGGAACCCTCAACTGAAATAGTGATGGGAAAAAACCAGCAGACAAGATCAAAGAGCAGATAAAAATATGAGCACAATAAATACAATAATTAGGTCTCTGCTTCAGTCTAAAATTTTGGATTAATGATAGTAATACACATTTTTTAATGTATTCAAATGATATACAAATTTTTATATTTTAAAGAATAAACTCCTTTTTGATTTACTTCAAAGGAAATATTTTATGGAATAATACACTTGCTACCTATAAGCAAAGAAATTTCAAAATCATTCATAATTTCTTTATCAGTATTAATTTTCAAATATATCACAATTAAAACTTTTGATTATTGCAATGATTCTAGCTCAGCTGATGGTAACCTAGATCCACAAAATCTTGGAGAATACTTGCTATTTCCACTAAATTAGTTAATAAGGATGTAACTTATTATTTTTTTTAATCTTTCCTTGTCACTAACTGCTCAAAGTTATTTTAGGAATGAACACAGAACTAATATTGACAATATTTTCACACATAATTAAGTACTTTATTTCTTAAATATATATACATATTTTTTAAAAATATTAATAAAATTAAGTTCATACATACGAAAGTTTCACCACTTGAATATTTGCTTCAAGTTTTTTTACATAAAAGAAAACATTACATTCACATATAAAAAGCATACATAAATATGGGAAAAGTTTTGTGTGGTAAGCAATTACAAAAATAATGAAACTCATATTTCTCTTACAATTTCGTTTTTCTTCTCAACAGAAATAGAGTGCTGAAATATTGCTGGAAAAATTAACTAATACACAGAGGCTGAAATAAATTAACTACATATATGAAAAACACACTGAATACAGAATCATAAATATTAAATTACATTTCACAAACATTTAAAAATTACAATTAAGAAAAAAATCAAATATGTGCAGAACCAACAATCGATAAATAAAAATTAAAATTCACCAAAGACAACCATAAAATCAATTCCTGGTAAAGATAGCACATTTAAAGTCACACCAAGCAACATTCAGTTTTTAAGGTTACAAAAAATATCAACACTAAAAAACATTTCGATATGTTAACTGAGATACTACAACCCTTTTTAACACTTCATTTTAAATGAAAACACAGAAATGAGTATATATATATAAAAAAATAATGGATACAATTTGACTTTTTCAACATACATTCATTAAAAAGCTCTTGATAAATATTAAACATGCTTCTAACTATGAAAAATAAATACATAGCTTAAAATGTCAACAAAAATTCAGAATGCAAAATAAAGTAAACTTAAAATCAAATTTATGTTTTTAATCTATTCCTACTGATCAAAGGGAGTCACAGAACACATGCATCTGTTGACAAGAAATGGAAGTACATGGCATTTCTCTATTGTTACAACAGTAATAATTCAAATTGATGCTAAACACTGAAGCTGCACTTACATTTATAAAACATACACTTCTTCACTTAGGTAAAATTTTTTTATCGTTCATGAATGCAAGCTAGAATTCACAATTACTGCTAAACATATGGCCTATTATAAATACAATACATATGACAGTCATCTGAAATGCATATAAACATATCTTCCCATAAAATGGAATGTCAAGTTTTAAAACTATTGCTTTATCATTTAAAATCAGTATCAATTTTAATCCAATTAAAACCCCTTTTACTGATACAGTTTATAATTAAATATCATATACTAAAAAATCAGAAGAAAAGTGCTATCAACTCCCAATTAATTGGCCTTTCAAAAACAGTTTGTTTATTGCAAAACAATGGAAAAATTACTACTACAAACCATTATTGTAAAACAAAACTGCCCATGTAAAATACTAAAAAGAAAATGAAAATGTATGGAATGCACTAGCAATAGCAGATGATATCATAATAATTGGAGTTTTTTTAATCCACAGTAGTACTTAATTGTAAACGATCCACAAATAAACATCGCATGAACAATCTTTATTTCTGGAACAATAGAAATAAACTCTATTATTTCTGTTTGGAACAACAACAGAAATAAACATCATTTGTTAAATGCAAATTGCTCAGTCACAAAAATAAATTAAGTAAACAGTCATTAAATTTCAATTTCACACTGTCTCTTATCAAAAGAAAGAAACAGTGGAAAGAAAAAAATGTACTGTAGAGCAATAAAAAAGACATAGACAAAGATTAATTTGCTCAAAAACTTAGTCTCCAGATTAAACTGCTTAAAAATACAGGTAAATTGTTAATACAGTACAAAGTCCATAATTTGGACGTCCATTATCTGGACCTCAAAGCCACAAACTTAGGCTTGTGCATAAAGCCAGTAAAGTGTTTACCTATGCGCGCTTCCGATAGTGAAAAAAAGTAACAGAGAATGTTATTGAAAACGAAAAAATTTTGATTGACAAGTTAGTCGGTATTCTCGACACAGCAATTGCAGGACTTGAACAGTGGAACTTTGTAACTGAACAAGAAATTATGTCTGTTTATAGAATTAGAGAATGTATTAGCACAAAAAACGAAGCAACTTAAACAACTTACATTGATAGAAATGTTTACTAAAGTAAACAAATAAATATTAACTTTTTTTTTGGTAAATTTTGATACCCTTTAGATCATAATTGCTCTTTATTTCATAAATTACGGTTTCATATTTTTAATTGTAAAATTTCTGCATGCCATCTTACCAGATTTAAATTGATGATCTATAATCTGGAAAAAACCCTAATCCGGAATCACCAAAGTCCCGACAAGTCCAGATTACAGACTTTGTACTGTACTATTTTTCTGTTAATTAAAACGTGGGTTATTCTATGCTCTTTTTAACTGCCATCAGATGAATTTCGACAAGTATTACCCCATAATTGGGAGTTGATAATGGAATAAAATAAGCATTTACAAATGGTTTAAACCATAAAACTTCACATGTTTACTTGGAAACGTACTCTCAGGAACACATACAGATTATGTTAATTATAAAATACCATTTTTTATTTATTGATATTTACTGTTATACAGGTGGTTTACCAACAGGATTGGGTTGCACCACCGATCCTATTTCAACATCTCCAGTAGCACGTGAATTTTGCAGCAGGTTGTATGAACTAGAAGCTTTCATTCGCATTTGTTCAGCAGGTGCTCTATTATAAGAAATTAAATCATCACTTAACACATATTTTTAAACTTAGCATTAAAAAAATTCATAAAAATAAAAATTATATTACTTTTATATAACATTTCATTAACAGAAGATTTGAGTTGAGCACGGCGCCAGTCCCTGGGGACCAGCAGTGAACTTTCTGTGTGGCCGGCGTCAGTCCCTGGGGACAGGCACTGAAATTTTCGTTTGGCTGGCGTCTGTCTTCTGGACCGACAGTATTAAAGTTAAAAAATAAATATAGTCTCAATGAAATGTGATCAAATTTAGTTTTAATGAAATATATTGAAACATTCTAAGCAAAAATACGGCTTAGCTCGATGCCGGCTGAACGGAAAAGACAGCAAATTCGGCGCCATGCTCAACGTGTTAAAAATCCTATCAAGGTTCATATAATTTGAAAAGGTTTCATGACATGTGATAATAAAATCAAACTTCCGAATATTACGTGTGTGGACTTGAAACCCCAAAATGTCTTGAATAAGCAGTGTTTTCTTAATCATAATACCAAAATGACCCTTTTACTTTGACTTTTCTTCCAAAATACATCGAAACTAAAACTAAATTCATTAGGAGTTGGCAGAAAATTTTGAGAGCAATGAATTAGAATGTGCTATTTCATACACATAACCTTGGTTAAAAATTATAAATATGGTATAATGCTCATACTTTATAGTACTTAATCCAAAATTGCCTTCAAAAGTATAAAAACATTGATTTCTCAAAAACTATTCAAAACACAGATATATCTGGATTGATATGGAGCATCATATTTCTTCAAGTAACACAAAATCTTAAAAATTAATTGTAAATACTTACAACACAGAAAAAGATAGGACTAATATGGACTAAATTACTAATATGGTTCTAATTCAAAGACTCTTTCAAGTGATACTTCACTGTCATAAAGACTGTTTTAATGTTTTAAACACTGAAACCAAACTATTACAGAATTTTGCAGATAAGCATACTTAGTGTAAAGTGATTAGCATGCCTTTTGATAGTGGTCATACCATTATTTAGATTTCATAAATGAATTGATCGAGTTCATTTCTCATTCCATAAAAAATATTAATTTGATTGATTACTTTATGATACAATTTTTTTTATATACATTAGGATAATTTGGGAATTTCCAGGGTTGATGCAAAGTTTGCCCTACCTTTTGACAGTACACTGTATTACTTTACAAAAAGTTAAAATATTATCCACTTCACATGCGCAAAACTTTTATGTTGTTAGTTAGAAGGAATTTCAGCAAATACGTGGAGAAAGCATAGTGTTGTTTCAAAACACACACAAAATTTTGTTAAGGATATAAAATGATACTAAATAAGCAGAATTATCAGCATATGCATTTTTATTTCTGGAAAGGCACAGATAAAGTGATTAGCATAGGCCAATTTAAGAGATCAGAAAAATCTAATTGATCAGTCAACAACACCATTATGCAAATATGGTTCTGATTTGTAATTATGTCAATTTGGAACAATTAGCAAAGCTGATGCATGAGATAACAGAGAAAAATTCAATTGGCTGAATTTCTTCTTGTGATTCTCTATTAATGTGCAATGACATCAATCCATTTTTAAAGCTTATTGTTACAGCTGGAGATACATCTTCAAGCAGAGCAAAGTCAGTTTACAGCTAAAAAAAGTTGGGCTGTACACTGGGTGGAACTATAAGGGACTTGCTTGTTATTAACTACTTGAAAACTAAACTATTAATTTGGAGCAATATTGATCATAAGTAAGCAAATTTAAGTGCCCTGAAGTATCCAACAAAAAGAGCAAAGCATTGTATTAAGACAATGCTCAAATAATCAAAGAAAACTGATAACTTTTCTGAAGAGTTATCCCACACAAGAATCAAATGCAGTTAAATAGCTTACAGAATTGGATTACATATTCTGCCATATCAATTTGTAAAGAAATAAAACCATGTGTCTTTGGCCACAGGAGAAACTTTTACAAATGACATGTTTTAATCCATCCACCACTGAACTATCACATGAAAAAATTCTTTAGCAGAAAAACCTCAGAACTTTTAGCAGAGAGGGATTATGCAGGTACACAACAGCTGAAAAAAAAAGCCATTGAAACTGTACTGATTAAATGTAATATTTAGTATATAAATTTTTTATTCAGTTTTAGTTCCCCAAAATGAGCTTTTACATCAATGCAATATTTATCAAAATTAACACATACACATGCACGCACACATTTACATATATATAACACATGTGTATACATATTTAAAAGAATGAAAATTAAAATTAAAAAAACCCAAAAATCAGATTTGTGCAATTTGTGACCTTCAAAATTTTCAATATGAAATTTTATTTTTCTTCATTCTAATTTTTTTTTTTTTATTTTTTGATACATACTCACTTCCAAAAGTTAACCACGAAGATGTTAAATGCAAAAAAAAAAAACAACAACAACAACAAATACTGCTTTGATTGACACAAAATTCGGCAGGAAAGTAGCATATATATTTATGCATAAAACAAAATCAATAATTATATACAGAAATGAAAACAATATTCAATTTTTGTACGTTATCAGATAATGACATACTAGAGAGAAACAGAATTATGTATAAAGTGAACATAAACAGCATAAAATGGAAAAAAAAAAAAAAAAAAAAAAAAAAGGACATTAATAGGGTATGTGATCCCCCTCATCTTAGAAAGTTTACACCTTGTGACCATGCTTTCAATTAGGTGGTCAACCACCGCAGAATTAAGCAATCGCCATTCTTCTTGTAAAGCAGTTTCCAGCTCAATAAGAGTGGCTGGAGGTGGGAAATGTGAAGATACAGCATGATCGAGAGCATCCCAAAGATTTTCAATGGGATTAAGGTCGGGCGAATATGCTGGCCACTCCATATGCGCAATCCCTTCACTCTCCAGGTAGTCATCGACGATGTCAGCTCTATGGGGACATGCATTAGCGTCCATTAAAACAAAAGTAGAGCTAACTGCTGCATTGTACAATCTTACAATGGGTTCTAGGACTTCATCTCGATACCGGACAGCTGTGAAAGAGCCCCATTTGCAGTTTGGTGCAGTATCCCAATGAAATCCCTGCCCACACCATAATGCTTCCGGCTTGGAATGTGTGATGTTCGGTGATGTTTTGGGTCTGACTACATGTTTGTTGTTCACACCATATCCTTATACGCTTGTCATCCGCCTCCAGAGCAAATCTTGACTCATCAGTAAACATGACATTGCCTCAGTCAGACACATTCCAATTGACATGTTCCCGGCACCACTGTAATCGTGCCTCTCTTGATTGGACGAATAGAGGAACACAAACTCAAGGTACCTGGGCGTATAGTCCACTCATATGTAATCTTTGCCATATAGTAGCTACAGATATTGTCTTACCAATGGACGCTGTAACCATAGATGTTACACGTGTGGAGGTCGCTCTGCAATTCCGCTTGGCTACAGTAGCAATACATCGACATCAAACCGGCAATATATCAAACATCAAACCGGCAACATATAACACAGATCTATCAAATTATGAAGCAAAAGGTTAATTTCTTTTTATTAATGACAAGCTAAGGGTAGGTAGTAAAATAAGCCTTACATAATTTATTTATTACATGATTATTGCTCATCAAGAAGATATACAACTAAATGAACAAAAATGCATATCACATTAGAATAAAAGAAACATACAAAGTTTCTTAACTTACAATAACTGTAAACTATTACACTTCATATGTTTATCACTACAGAAAATATATATTATATACATACTTATTTTAATGCTAAAGCAGTTTAGATGGGAGAACAATACTCTTTCATCTAAATTGGTTGCTTGAAACATTTTAAATTCTTTTAGTATCAGATTGTTAATTTTCCTTATGTCTAAAACTATTAAAAAGATTTTTGGAAAAGAAACAAGTTTAAAAATGTAAAAAAAAAAAAAAAAAAAAAAAAAAGGAGAGAGAGAGAGATTCAAATTAAAACAAAAGACCAGCTATTTGAGGTATTTCACAGAATATGGTGGCTCTTTGGAAAGACATTATTAATTTCAATGGTTTAAGAAAAAATATCATCACTGATGAATTAATTACTAGAGAAACAATCATCAAAACTTGCCTCTTAAAAGCAGCTGATATTGTTCTTGGACTAAAAGTAAACAAAAACTTTCACAAATACCGCTTTCTGCATACAAAATGAAACAAAGATACGATGCTATTTTCTACAGAGTTAATGACTACTGCAAAAGCAATTCATATAATGACAGCAATCTATGAATTCTTTTGCAAGTATGAATTTTTATGGGAAAAGCTAATGGCATTTGCAGAGACAGTGCTTCGTCAATGTTTGGATCTCACTCAGGATTAGTACAGATAGTCAGAGGAAAAAATTCCAAAAATTCCAATGTTACACCAATTCACTGTGTTATACACTGTCAAGCCTTGGCAGCTAAGACACTTTGATATGAACTTATTGGTGTCTTAAAATTATGCATCAAATCTGTCAATCATGGTAAAAAAAAAAGTTCTTTAAATACTTGACATTTTATGGCCCTCTGTGGAAAGAACATAAAACACTGTTATTTCATATGGAAGTGTACGCTGGTCCTCAAAAGGAAATACGTTAGCAAGATTATTTGAACTTCGAGATGAAGTGATTCAGTTTTTGGAATTCAAAATCAAATTGAACTGTACTGTAATTCCAAAAGCCAAGTTTTCAAGCTGTATTGGTTTATCTATCAGATATTTTCGATTAATTGAACTCGTTAACTTGAAATTACAATGTGGAAATTCAACCATAATTTATCATCTGCATGCCATCACAGCATATACTGATAAGTTGCAACTTTGGAAACGTAAAACTTTAGCCTGCAATTATTCCTGCTTTCCCAATGTATTTGAATCCTGGAAGAAGAATGGTTTAAGGAGATTTTTATGAATACTGATACTAACAATAAAATATCAAATCCTTTGCAGCACCTCACTGATGAATTCAAATGTTACTTCCCTAACTCATTAAAATATATATATATATTTATAGAATGGCGACGGATCCATTTCATGTTGACTAAACAGAACTACTATAAGAGCAAGCTTTGGAAATTAAAAATGATTTTGCAGCCAAATATGGATTTGAGGAGATGGATAAGCCATTATTTTGGGAAAAATATCTCAAAGTTATCCCAGCATAGCAGAGTAAGCATTACAACTGTACTTACCATTTTCAACCACTTATTTATGCAAAAGAGTGTTTTCAGTAGTTGCAGCAATAAAAACAAAGTATAGAAGCAAAGTTAGATATTTATGTTAAGCACATTTAAAGTTAAATATTTATGTTAGATGTTTATGTTGTGATATTTATGTTCTATTCAACCAAGAATTGAATATTTTGTCATAAATATGCAAGCCCATACGTCTAATTTATTTACCTGTTCCTCCCCTCACCATGTGTTTGAAATGGCATATTTCTATAATAAACATTTATAAATTATGTCTTTTGCTCTTACTACCCTTATAGAATAGTAATAATAATAATAATATTATCTCATTATTAGGTGATAATATTATTATTATTAGGGAAGGGGAGTGCAGGAAGTTTCATTTAAGGGAATACGGAGGCATGACAAAAAAAAATTTGGGGAACTCATGATCTAGGCAGACCAAAATTAAAAACACTAACAAGTCAAATTGCAGAAAATTAGAAATAAAATCTGTAAACTCCTCATAACTTTAACATAAATAATATTAGAGATACACTGACATAATGAATTGATACTTATCATGATGGAATTTGTTTAAAATTGTTTTTTAATACATTTAAAAAAACCTTTAGCAGTAAAGAATCACTCAAATAAAACACAGATTATACTTTTCCACAGCTGGAAAGAATATGATTTAATTCCTATGTATGGAGCTCACCAGCAGCCGAGTGATAAAGTCACTGAACACTGGTAGTTCAACCCTGGGTTTGAATCCCATCGAATGGGCTGGCTGCACGTGCGTTTTCATGGTTTTCCCCATGTGTAATGTTTATACAAGCCAGTTTCCCTTAAAAAGTCCTCCATGAATGCATCCTTTTCCTTAGGCAGATAGCCCTCGAGTGCTTTGCCATAATCAAAGAAACCAAACCAAACCCATGTATGGAAGACATGCAATTAGTGAAAATCTTTTGGTGTATGTAACGAGTGTAGAGGAGTGCATTTGATAATACAGTTTATTTAGATTATGCCAATGCACACAAGAGTTATCTACATAAAGAACACAATGCCATTGTAGAGGACTTTTTAAAGAAGTGCATTAGAATCAGAGTTCGGTTTGAATGGGCATGTATTGCATATACAATGTGTCTTTTCATACTAAATACTATACAACTTTATAACTGACATTTTCCCCATACCTCTCACAGCTTTTAAAACATGATTGCTAAGCTCTGAATTTCACTGGCATGGGACATTGCATCTGGTTTCATTTTGTATAACCTTTTTACTGGAGATAGATATCAGCCATAAATGCCTTTGTTTATTAACTACTTAGAAGCAAATGGAATTTCCTAATCATCATGAGAGTATACATATATATATAAAGAGACACAGTATTTGACATTATTAAAGTCTGAAATCTAAACATCTAATATCAAGAATGACCTAATATCCTAACTATTGGACAACCAATATCTTTTTATAACCTTTACACAGTCTAGGAATGGGGTATATAATTCTCAACAAACACCAGGTGTTCCTTAAAAACAATTTTCCTCTGAATTAACAGAGATTCCTGCACATCACTGTCCAACACCTGATGGCTAGGGAATCACACCACAGATAATGATAATACATTGACTTAGCATGGCCAATGACAAAACATTTAATAACATTGGAAAAGACCACAAATTTCAGCATTTAAGTGGTTGTGGGGAGTTAGCATTTTTCTACCTAACATAAACAATAAGTGAAGCTTTAAGATATATTTGTCTGGAGTGGGAATGTTGATGAAACTGGTTTTTGTTTTTTTGTTTTGTTGGCACAGCAGTAAAGAAGGGAGAAATAATTACATTTCTAGAAATTAAAGTTCAGTAAACATAGGAAATCATACTCCTTCTTAACTTTCTAATTCAATCTAGCTTGTTTTTTCTACAGGCTATTATTATTACAGCTATCTCTAATTTTAGCGCTGCAGCAAGATCTGCACATTGAAAGAATGTTTTGATGTCAATCAAGCAGAAAGTGGAACTACTGCAAAAAATGGATAAAGTCATATTCATCTCAAATTATGCAAAGAGTATGGCACTGGAAAGCCTACAGTATACAACATTTAAATAATAGGAAAAGGATTAAGCAATGTTGAGCTATTTTGTGATGTTTCTTATTGCTCTATTGACAAATTCCACAGTTTTTTTATTGTTTTGAGTATATACATTAATATAACCAATCCTGCAACTTTGTTCACTTCTTGCTGTTCTGTAGAAAGATGGTCCTAATTCTTGATCTTTTTTTTCAAAATGCAAGACAAAAGCAGAAAAACAGCAGCTAATATATAACTTCCTTACAAAAACTAGCCTAGATTACAGAATGTCAGGGTACATAAAACCAAAGCTAAGTTCTTACCAAGTTTCTAGATTAACAGGAAACTGATGCATTCTGCCATTTTAAAGCTATAATTAAGCAATTCTTAATTTCCACTGGTCATAGTATCTAATAACTCTTGCTGTGACTTTTTAATTGATCACACATCTCACTTACAAAATTTAGATAAACTGCTATACAATGTATATTTAGGGGGGAAATATTTTTTAACGACTTTCTTTAAGGCTTGAATTTTAAAAAAAATTTATTTGTAGCAAAGATTAAATGTTATCATAAAGTGCCACAGTAACAATAAGCTTAGAAAAATAAATTGTTTTAAATTTTATTTTTGAGATTGCAACTTTATAATATGTTTCCTTTCTGCAAGTTGATACCTTCAACTTGTAAATAAATGCATATGTTTCTATATACTAACCGAGACATAAATAGGAGAACTTATCACCAATTTCAAAGTGATTTATTTGGATGTGATATTGAAAGACAATCTCTACATCATGTTGTAATGCTGAACAATGGCAAGATGGAAACCAGTTAACAGCATTTATGGTCACCAATTTTTAAAAGTGTTGGATCAATAATTTATTTTATAATTTTTAACTGCCCAACTTTTGTGCATTCTTTTACATTTAATTCCATTTTATAAATTTAATAATTTCAAAAAAAACTTTTTTTGAAAATTATAATGCTACTTAACAGTGAAACTCAATGTGCTGAATTCTTTCGAGCTGCTTTTTGTTCACCTTTATTTTGGGGAAAATAACCAAAAATTATGGTTCACAAAATTAGATTCAAATTTTAATTTATTGTATCAGATCACACAAAATTTCACTCAGTTTTAGCTGCATTAGATGCAAAAGTTTTGGCATATGTATCTGATACTGTGCAAAACTCCCCTACAACTAACATATAGATATAATCAACTGAAAACAGGAATTTTAAGCCTGTTTCCTCAATCAGAGAAATCTAAGATGCATGTGCTTTTACAAGAATTACAGTTAAGAGATAAAAGACCATTGTAACTCTTATTTGAAATGTGAAATTTATCAGCTGGGAAAGTATTAAAATCCATTTGGCTTCAAAGACACCCAGTTTCAATTCAAAAGATATCAGTATGCAGTGATACATTAGATGGTTTGGTAAAAATAGCAAATAAAGGTAATGAGATATCTAGTTACCTACCTGAAATATCCACTGTAAGTTTTGATGCACTAACTCTTCAAAACTTCAAAGATGAAATCATGTCATTGAAAGCAACAGTACAGCACAGCACACATCTCATACTAAATTTTGGGGACATGGCGAAAGTAGAAAACATGGTGAAAGAATTCTAGCAAATCAGGAGGTGAAATCATTATATTAAATCACAAACTCATGGTTTATGCCGATATCAGAGCCATTTTACTCAAAAAGCTAAATATTGCATTTTCCCATGCAAATGGCAGAAAAACTTTCAGGTGCCTCCCCATTAGTAGCAGTAGATGGTAATCAAGTGCACTGCCACTTATTCATTTTGCATAAAAGTACCAGCTAAATTCTTGATTGATAGTGGTACAGCAATTAGTTGCATTCCTAAATTTACATAATGCAAGACGCCTCAAAATTTGACTTCACATGCTGCCAATGGTTAAAAAATATGCAATTATGGCATTAAAAGTTTTGAACTTCATCTTGATTTAAGAAGACTTCCCTGGCACTTCATTATAGTAGATATATCACAACCTATCACAGGCCCAGATTTTTTAGATTCACTTTAAATTTTGGAGGATATTAAAAGTCGATGTTCGATCGATAGCCTCACCAACTTAAATTCTAAAGAGTACTGCACTTTAGGACCTTCTCTCATTTGTAATAATGCCCCATATAGTAAAATTTTGAACAAATTTCACAAATTATTTAACTCCACAGTCAGTGCATGCTCAGTTACTAATAATATACAATACTACATTAAAGCTAAAGGCCCTTGTATTCAAAGGTTAGACAATTATAACCTGAAAAATCAGCAGCTTTAACAAAATTCAAGGCTTTGATAAAACAAGGAATCATGTGGCCTTCAAAAATTCCTTTATGCTAATCCTATACTTTTTGTTAAAAAAAAAAAAAAAAAAAAAAAAAATTAATTGGTGATTGGAGAATTTGTGGTGATTTTAGGAAACTGAATTCCATTACTTTGCCTGATTGTTAGCCTTTACCACACACACATGACTTCTCTTAATGATTAACAGAAAGAAGATTTTCAGTAAAATAGATCTTGTCAAGGCTTATTACCAAATTCCAAAACAACAGTCTGATACACAAAAACAGCAGCAATTATTTTATTGGATCATATGGAGTAAACAAAGATGAATAAGTCAAAGATTTATTGATCAAGTTTTACGAGGTTTAAATTGTTATGCAATCTAAACCTCAATGATGTATTCATAACATCGGAAGACGAAAACAGACAAAAGTCCAATTTATAAAAGGTGTCTGAATGATTCAAAAGCTATGGACTTAAATGTTAATTTAGCTAAATGTGTTTTGGACAAAAGAAATCTGATTTCTATGTTTACTATTTTTATCAGATGCTATATGTCCATTGCCAGAGAAGATAAAAGCTCTAACCGAATACCTGCTACCTAAGACTGAAGAGGATCTAAGGAGATTTCTTACTATGCTTCTGCTATCATTTCATACAAAACACAGCTTAGACGCAAGCTTGTCTCTGTGATTTGGCAAAAAGGAAAAGTTCAGCAGAATAAGTCAGAAATTACATGAGATGATAAAACAAAAGATGCATTCCGCACTTGCAAGCAATTATTAGCCAATACTACTATGCTGGTGCATCCTGTTCAAAATGTGAAACTTTCATTAGTTATTGACGTTTCAGAAACAGGTATTGGAAAACATATTAGTTATAAGGCTAAACCTAAGTATTTAATTCCAGAAATTAATACCTCCTGAATGTATGCACAGAACTTGTGATAAAGAGCTTTTGGTGATATAGTCAGCAATTAATGTTTTCAACATACGGTCAAAGATCAAGATTTCGTGGTATTCTCTGATCATGAATCTAGAATATGCCTAAAACAAAATCATGATAAAGCAACACATTGTCAAATTTGTTATTCAGAATTTATATCACAAAATTCACTACTGACTGCAGATACATTTTTGGTAGTAATAATACGGTAGCAGATGCTTTTTCCAGAATTTAAGAAATTCAATTACCTCAAACTATTGGTTATGATGAAATAACTCGTGCTAAGGGAAATGATAATACAAACCCTCTCAAATCCAATACTGGTCTCATTTTAAAGCAATTAAATTTCCTTTTAGCAAATCTTTCAATTCATTGTGACATGTCTTCAAAAAAGATTCAACCATATGTACCTAAGAAGTTCAGAATTTAAGTTTTTGAAACATTACACAGCCTATCTCATCCAGGTGTAAAAACAACTACAAGCTTAATAAGAACTGGATTTATATAGAAATCAAAAGAATTGGTGCAAAAACTGTTTAATGTGCCAAAAATCTAAAATCTAGCAGCACACTAAAAGTTCAGTTGCTACATTTATGTCACCTGATGCTAGGTTCGGCCATATGCACACAGTCAGTCCATTTCTGCCAACAAAAGACTGCAAATATGTTTTAACTTGCCTAGATAGATTCACTAGGTGGCCAGAAGCTATTCCAATGATTGAACCAAACTGCTGAAATTATAGCTCATATTTTTTACTCAGGATAGATTGCTAGATTTGGTGTACCTGATATCATAATGATTGATTGTGGAACAAACTTTGAAAGTGAATTGTTTCAATCATTCACAAAATTCTTAGAAACCCACAAAATAAGAACTACCACCTTTCATCCAATTTGTAACAGCATGGTACAATGCAAGCATCAAAAACCAAAAGCATCCATCAAATGTCATGCAGCAGTTAGATGGAGAGAAATGTTACCATCAACTTTGCTTGGAATGAGTCATGCATTTAAGATTATATTGAACCATCACTATCTGAAAGGGTCTATGGAACTTGCTTGAAACTTCCAGAATTTCTCTGCAATTCTTCTTCAAATATGGTTCCTGCAAAAGACTTTGTTAACCCCTTAACTGCCGCGGGCGTATATATACGCCTTGCTCAGCCGATGCGTTAACTGCCCCAGGCGTATATATACGTCCTTCCAAACTGCTATCATTTGCTTTGCGCTGCTACACCTAAAATTATTCGCAAAGTTAATGCATCGGCTGCGCATCTGGGGCAGTTAACACATCGGCTGAGCAAGGCGTATATATACGCCCGCGGCAGTTAAGGGGTTAACGATCTTTATCAACAGATGCGACTTCTTGGACCAGCTCCGGTTTTTCTGCGGTCTTCAAGTAATACGTTCATTCATGATGATTTACTTATAAAATTGCATGTCTTCCTTAGACACTGGAGACTGGATACCATCAGTTAAGCAGCTATACCGCCATTATGATTTTTCAGATTTATTGCTTAACTGATAGAACCAATCTACCATCCGCTACATTTATTAATGAATTTTGAAAAATATACATAAAAAAAAATGTGAAAGGTTTCAGATTTTAAATTACATCCAAAGGGCCGTTTTTTAACGTTTTGTGTGTTACCTTTATTTATTAAATACCATGTTCTTTGCACTTAAAATAATAAAATTCAGTTCAACAGCAATGTTGCAAAATAATTTTAAAATGAGCATATCTTTAGAATTTCCAATACACAGTTCCATGCACTGGAGATAAAAAGTCCCCCCCCCCGTACAGTGTTGCCATTGCTCACTTTTAAATCATCAAGTTTGTTAATCAAAAATTTGTTAATTAAATTAAATTAAAAAGTTTTACAAAATATGAAATTGATAATAAAAAAATTCCAAATTTCAAATTTGGGCTTTCAGATGCCCATATTCGCAGCAGGATTACGTCATTCAAAATTGGATGGCTCTATTTACCGTTGTTTTATCACAATGCGAGAAACATACATACATTCATGCTAATAATTCTTTCTAAGGTTTATAGTTGAAAACACTTGTTCACTTATATAAGATGAAGCAAATATAGCACTGATTTTCTGGGCATGAGATATTAAGTTTGGGAAACTTACTTTCGATAATGATTTGTAAAACTCTAACTTAGGCATATTTAGAAACAACTGCTTGAGATGATTGTTAGACTGCAACTCAATTAATTCAAGCTGCAAGTATGACCTCCCTGCTTCACAATTTACGTTGAAAGGCATGGTAAAAATATACAGTTATGTTTGAATGGCACTGAGCTCGAACTCAAAATGCAGTTTTTTTCAAGCCATCTTCATAATTCTTAAGCTTCTCTTCATTTACTGAGGGTACTGAATTTAACCTCGGGAAATGAGACAAGTCGTTCTTAGCTAACTGCCCAGCAAACAGATTAAGTTTTTTTTAAGAGGTCAAATTCACATATGTCTGCTCCAGAAAGAGATAATGCTTGTTGGCACAAATCTACAGCTATAACTAACAGAGAACTTCCACTTTTAACACTTTACGATTGAAAGTTGTCTGTGCTTGCTATTTCCATCGATTTATGTTTTGTAGAACAAAAATAGAGAAAGTAAAACGATCACAGCTCCTTTGAAAAAAAGGAAGGCAAAAAAATATTTAAACAAATAAGAAAAGGAGATGGATATATAATATACAAATACTATACTTCTTTTTAATTTGCATCGGACCGGCAAATTAAAATTCTATGCGCGGGCCGGATAGAAACTTTTGGCGGGTCGTAGCTTGCCAATTCCTGATCTACACTATCTATAGATCGCCTAAAACATGTATACATACTAGCAGACTCTTGAGAAAAAAATTATATAAATAACAACAAAGAGTTTGAAACTGAAACTAGAAAAAAAAAAAAAAAAAACTACTCCTAATTTTCACTAAGTCTGGCAGAAATGCAAAAATTGTACAACCATGCCTAGCTTCTTAGATCATCCTCTAGATTGGAAGAGGACAACTGTGGCAAAGATTAAGTTTCATTAAAAGTTACCATAGTAACAATAAGCTTTAAATGACAAAATGTTTTATACTTTATTTTCAAGATAAAAATCTTCATAATATGTTTGCTTTCCGTACACTGAATACTTTCAATGGTACAGTTCTGTTATCAGGACCAGGTCTCCGGAAATGCTTGTATGTATAGATGTATATGTTCATGTGTGCATGTATATATGTATGTACATATGTATCTATGTGTGTACACACATATATGTGCACATACATACACATGTGCATATATACTCATACTTCTGAATCCGGTCTTGATCACAGATGAGTACCTTTGCAATTTGTTAACAAATCAATATATAATATAAATATGTTTCTAAACACTAATCGAGTCCTAGATTGGAGAACCGAGTCAATCAAACTTTAAGTTATTTAGAATAGCTATTCCAAACAACTTAGGACTTGATTTAAATACAATGAGTGTTTGGAATAATTCTAAACAACTTGGGACTCTATTTATATATAAAGAATGTTAGACTTCAAAATACAAAGAGCATTTGGAATACCGATTCTAAACACTCTTTGTATTTTGAAAAAGAAGTTAAAATATCAAACTATTGCTACAATTACTTTTACATCTAAGACATGCTTACTAATAGTTTTGCACTCCGTAGTCCATACCACACTTTCAATATTTAGGTAAATTTCATGGTGCATATTAAATAACTTCTAAAAAATAGTATTCTGTTGCTTATATGCTTAGAAATGATGGCAAGCACCAGCCCTTCTCTTGCAAAGGTTCCAGTTGTTATGAACCTGTTGTGATGTCATTCTTATTCATAACTGAGAATAAATTGCACCATCTGGTGATACTGTCATAAATGGTTGATAGCAAAATACATAAGCACTTTTTTCAATTGATCGAATTTGTGAAGAAATACAGGGAAGTGGTAATAAATGAAGGTGATACAGTCAAATACCGAAAATCTTCCGACATGAAATCCGCGAACTCCTGAAACCCATGTTGCCTCTAAAAATATAAACATTCAGTTTATAAGTTCCGGAAACCGCAACATTGAGTACGAAATATTGAAGAAAAATACTTACCGAATAATGACATCATAATTACTGAATAATAATGAGTCATAACAGAAATACCAAATTATTGACATAAAAAAAGTTTAAAAAATAAGATAAAAGTTTTTCTCTCTCTAATCTGCATCGAGGTAAAAAAGCAGACGATTCACTCAACTCTTTGTTCATGTTCCTGTTTCCGAGCTTTGTTATTTCACGGGATTGTTTAGTGCTGCCATTTTTTATTATATCTGGATATTTTGTGGATAAATTAAAAATATTTTTAATTTCAGACCTTTTTAATACAAAGACAGATAAGAAACGCGCTCATGATTTTACTGCTTGCAATGTTGAAAACATAAGCACTTTGAATTTACGGTAACACAAAAAGTGCAAATTCTGAAAAAGATGGAGGCAGGTGCTATTCCTCGATTTATAGCAGAAAGGTACGGAACTGCGACATGATTGGGTATGATATACGGAAAAATAAAGAAAAGCTGTTGAAATTTTACAGCAACAGTGATTCTAACACCGGAATCGGAAACCGGAAATCTTTGCATGAGGCAAACCTTGATGCTGTGTACATATAATACAATGAATAATATAATCAATTTATATATGTAGTAATAATTTAATGCATATAATAAATTATTGTAATAATGTATGTAATAATTTAATTAAATGTATCTATTATTTTGCACTTTTATTTTGTACCTTATTTATTTTGCACTTTTAGTCCGAATATTATGCTTTATCTTTTCTGTCCTGAAATCTGCAAAATCCTAAAATCTACACAACTTCTGGTCCCAAGCTTTGTGGATTTCTGGACTTCTACTGTATAACAATTCCTCCATTGCAAGGAAAAATGCCTCAAGTATCAGTCAATTAATATATGGCGAAATCTGCAGTACGAATTTAAATCAAGAAAACGTTGCAATCAATAGTTAAGCAAGTGACAAAGAAGTTGTTGAGAATAAAAGGATTCCGTTAGTGGAATGAGTTTTTAAGGTTTAGTGGGAATTCTTGACAGTTTAGTGAGAATCCTCTACAAGGTAGTTTCACGGAATGAACAACGGAACTTCGTAACTGAACAAGAAATTATGAAAAGAAAGTATTAGCACAAAAAACAAATGGCTTAAATAACTTATAAGTGAAAGCAATATTTCGTAAAACAAATAAACATTTAGCTTTTATATTGGGTCAGTCCACAAACTTGTGTGCACGTTTTGGTAAAATTTAAAATAATATAAAAAAAAATACAATTTAACATTTTAATCAATTATATATTTTCCTTCATTATCTACAATGTCTCGCCATCTTACAGGCAGCTTTTTTATGCCATTGCTGTAAAAAGACTCTAGTTTTGATACAAAAACAACTTGAAAGTTCATTGTGTACATCCTGTTTAGAACTTAATTTTCTTCCCAGTAAAATATTTTGTAAGGCACGAAATAAGTGAAAATTACTTGGGGCAATATCTGGGGAGTAAGCAGGATTTTGCAAAAGCTCCCATTTAAATTCACTAATTTTTTGCAGGGTTGTTCGACCAGTATGTGGTCTAGCATCACCATGACAAAAAAACACTTTCTTGATATTTACCAATCGTGGGCATTTTTTGATCAATTCCAAGTTTAGACGGCAAAGTTGTTCACTATAAATTTCTGAATTAATTGCTTGATTTGGTTCTAACAGTTCAAAACGTCCTGAACAGGGTTCATCATCAATGCTGCTTTTTCCAACTTTAAATTTTTTAAACCATTTTACCATTTCTGAGCAGTCCTTACACTAATAGTGTGTTCACCATGTACACTATTAATTTTTATAGATGCAAACCTGGCAGATTCACCATACGAAAATAAAAAATGTAGCACAGCATGTTTGTACTAATTATCTATATTCATCCTCTTTGGGTACTAAAATGTGTTCGATATTTATGACAATTGGTGATGAACTGAATAATATATTAGTCAAACAATAACAAGCTTCAATAGGTTCGAAATTGTATTGTTTTAGTAAATGCATCATAGTGAATTCCACGCATACTCTTAATGGGCACGAACTTATGGACTGACCCGATATATATATATATATGTATATAATGTTGCATGATCTTAAAATTTCGGAATTAAACTTCCTACCTCTGGGTTCAATCTTTTTAGATATCTCTAAAATTAATATTAGGAGATAATATAATCAATATTTCTTTAGCAAATAAATTATATATATATACATATATATATATATATATATATACACATACACACACACTACCCAACACTGAAAATGCAACACCAAAAAGTAGTGGCCAGAAAATTATGAAACCTGGCAAATAGAGAGCGACAGCAACAAACACTAAGTGATCTTTATTTCAAAATTATATGCACAATACAGAATGAGAACAGCATCAGCTCAGTAGGTTGGATGACCACCTTGGACGGCGAAACACGTAGCAACATGTCTAGGCACAGAGTAAATAAGATTACGGATGGTATCCTGAGGGATGGCTTTCCATTTCTTGTCAACCATTTGCCACAGTTTGTCTTCTGAAGGCAGCAATGGCAGGGGTCTGCAAATGGTGTCCAATCACATTCCTGGACGCATCTACAGACCCAAATGTGTTCAATTAGTGAGATATCATGAAAGAATGGTGGCCATAGAAGCACCTGTACATCCTGCAGAACAAATTATCTATTGCGTGCACTTTGTGGTCGAGTGTTATCGTGCTGATAAAGGGCGTTGGACGTTCCCTGATGGTAATGGAGTGTCACGCACATCATCCACATATCATTGGGCTGTCATAGACTAGAGGTGATCTCGAATGGTATGCAATTGTGCCTCAAACCAGATGCGATGTTGTTGCGTGGTGGGCCATTCCACAACTGCTGCCAGATTGGACCTGTCTCCACATCAATGCCACACTTATATATAGAGACTACCATTGCAGAAACAGAAGCGTGACTCATCTGAGAACACGACCCTATGCAATTCTGTTGTCCACATCGCTTGAGCCCGGCACCATTGCAGATGTTGCCATCTATGATTGATAATTCATAATTAAATAAATTAATAAATAATACATGGAATAATAATACATGAACTATAATAATGACATGGGGTCAATGGCAGTCTTCTTAATGGATACTACGAGTGCAGGCCACTAGCCACCAATTGATGGCAAATGGTTCTGGTAAATATAGGAATATCCAGGGTGTCTTGAACATACTGCAGAATGGAGGTAGAAGTGGCTTGTGGGTGCACCACCGCCAGCTGAGATTTGCTGCATGGACCAAGCTGCCCTTCTCAGTCAGATCACCATGCTGCTTGTAAAATCTGCTCAAACTGCCTCTATTGATGACGGCCTGGCATTTTCTGCTATTACATGTGTCCTTTGTGACAAGAACAAATTTTCAATGATTTCCCTAGCAGAAATAATGGCATGAAAATTGAACATTCTGCAGGTTCCTTCCCTTATATCTTGTTCAACGTTCACTGGAGAGCTGCACATTTCACACCATTAGCATAACTCGGTAACGGCATCTACACTGAAATTTGCATAATTTTTAGGCCACTCCTTGGTGTTGCATTTTCAATGCCGGGAAGTGTATAAAATTTAATTCCATGATTACAAATGCTTCATAACAAATATTTCATAATTTTTTTTTTTTTTTTTAAATTTCTATACGTCATCTTAGTATATTTTAACTGATGATCTAAAATCCAAAATTGCTGAAGTCCCAATGGTTCCAGATCTCAGACTTTATACCATATAACATTAATATCTCATTCTGTTACAACTAAAAAATACAAAGCAGTAATGTAATTGTAAAACATAAAGTGTTTGGTTCAATTTATGGAGATATTTCAGTCAGTCTTTAACTACACGTAGGTAACAGATAGATGCTTTTTATTTAATAAACTTTTGTACATAGGTATGGAATTAAATACCTGAAAACTAGAAATGATCAGATGCATTTAAAGGTAAGTTTCTCATTCAAGGACAAGACATCAAGTTACCTATATCATACTAATTACAAAATTAAAGTCAAACGTAACAAATTACTCATACAATTGAGTACAGAACCCTTTCATTACTAAAGTGCATTTCAAAATGTTTTCTAAAATTATAATTTATATTCTTGGAAATTCATAAATAATACCACAGCAGAATTAGTAACATGACAAAAATATTTGATTACAAATTTATGAGTGTTCACAGATAGAAAGCAAATTATAAATAAACAAACATTATATATTGAGAACACAATATTTTTAATTCTTACTTTTTTCCCAAAGCCATGATACCATATAAGCATCCTGTTACGAAGATCAAACCAGACCCAAAAAATGTTGATATTCCAGCACAAAGTGATATTGGCAATACTGATATTCTGAAGAAAAATAAATAAAGGGATTGTCAGATTTTGTTGTTCATCACATACACGACAGAAATTTGATTATACAAAATTCAATATTTTAAAATAAATGTTCCTCACAGGAAAATTTTATTAAAAATTTATTACTTCAGAACAAATCAAATGGTATTTTCAATGGAACTAAAATTATTTTTCTTTCATCTTCTTGATATCCTAAACTCATATTATAACCAAAGCATCAATGTCATGCCTTAAACCTTCACAGAATCCTGAAATATAATGCAATTGGTACTCCTGGAATTTCCCAAGTCATTCAGTCATTTCCATCAAAAATTGGTCCTTGTTTTTCTCAATATTTAAAAATCTACACCAAAGAAAACTGCATTTGCTTTAGAAATGCAGTTTGTATTTAGAATAAAGTAAAACTGAACTGGTGATTTTCTACATCATATGTTTTAAAGCAATACAGCGACAATCTTGACTTATAAATGAAACATCTTACAACTTTCCTATTTGGAAGGATAATTCATAATTAAATAATTTAATCATTAATTTGGGAACTGTTTTCTTGATTAACAAGTAAACAAACCCTCAGATTGTAAGCAGTTTGTTGGTACAGCCTTTTTGCTCTAGTGTTTAGCTCTCTGCTTATGTGGTTACTTATACAGAGTATCCCTCTTACTTTAATGATTCAATTTCCCAAATCTGCATTTACACTTACGTTTATGCCCCATTGCATATTCAGGTGATGACCATATAACTAAGAGGAATATGATAATAACAAAATAACATGAACATAACAAAATATTCAGAGAAACTGACAATATTATTTATTGGAAATGTATTAGAATCAAACCAACCATCAAAGTAACTATAAAGTATGCAAAATAGTATAATATGGGACATAATGCGAATCAAGGTTCTAGAAGCTTAGGATGTCCATTCTATAAGAGAGAATTAAATTAACTAAAAAACTGAACCAATTATGAATAATAGTACCGAAATGCAAATAAATGTTCAGCACTCGAAGTGCAACTGATAATTTAAAAGCAATGTTAGAAAAAAACCAGATGAATAAAAACAGCATATGTGCAGGAAGCATACATAGTGAAGAATAAAACGTATGGACTTCCACTCAGATTTAGTAAGCATTACTATGAGGTAGAAGTTAAAGCAGCAATCTTCATAGCAGATAACATCCTTCCAGTACCCCATGTGCTAAGCACCCCTAATGTAGTTGCACTATGAATAGAACAGAACGCTTTGTTTCAGATAATTTCAATGTACTATCCTCCATCCGCGAACCATGTCCCAATATTAAACACCCCAGAGAAACTCATGAGAGAAAATGAAGATCTCACTACTATCATTTATGGAGATTTTAATGCAATATGAAGCCCAACTCCACCAGACCCAAGGGGTATCAAAGTCTGTCAATTCCTAGCAGCAACAGTTTTCACAGTAATAAACACAGGAGCCAAAGATACTCGTCAGTAGACCTCACACTCTACAGAAAAATAGGAGATATCAATCTACAAAACTGGCAGATCACTGATGATGACAACTCAAGTGATCACAATAGCATTTTCTTTGAATGAAGTAAATGCTGATATCAAAATCAGAGGAACTTAAGAATTAATATAAAAGCCATGGATTGGCTAAGTTTTAAACAAAAAATCTCAGATGGGTATAAGAAGATGACAAACATTAAAAATACGGAAGGTACAGACCTATATATAGGGTAAGCGACGACTCTGCTCCAAATAGCATTTAAAGAGACATGCAGAAGTAAGAACAGCAGCAAAAAGGCGCACAATCCATCATAATGGAGAGCAGACTTATGGAATGTAAGGGAAAAAATCCAGGCACTAAGAAAAAGCCACCAGGAAATGAGCGAAGAAGAAAGAAAGGGGTATACAATCCATTACAGAATAGAAGCAGCAAGGCAAATTTACAAATCAAAGAGAAAATACTGGAACGAGTTCTGGAAAGAAACATGATCAACTCCCCATTCAGAACCTGTTTTGACTTAGTCAAAGGTAAAAATATGGGTCTGCTCCAACTAAGCACAATTCAGACCAAAGATGGGACTTTCATGAAAATGGCAGACGGATAATCACCAACCACTTTTTTCAGGACAATATCAATGAAGAGGAAGAAGCTAAGAAGCAGAGATGCCCCCAGGGCCAAGTGATAAACACCTCTTCTCAGTGGCAGAAGCTCAGAAAACAAACTTCAGTAAAGAAAGAAAACGCCTGAGGTTTAGATAATTTGACAACAGGGGCACTAGATGAGCTAAGAACGGCCAATGAAGAAAGATTCTTAGATTTATTAAACAGCTGCTTCAAGCAGGACTACTTTCAGGATGCCTAGAAAAATGCTATACTGGTATTGTGTCATGAAAACATGAAAGACAGATACAAGCCAGGTTCATATTGGCCAATTTGCCTGCTTTCAGCATGGGGTAAACTAATTACTCAGAGATTAACGTACCATCTAGAGAAATCTCTTGAGTGACAGCCAGCATGGCTTCCAAAACGGAACAAAGTACCATAGATGCACTGAATAATCTACAAGATATAGTCTTACAAAACAGATAAGAAAAGCTACATATGTGTGTCATCTCAATGGACGTAGCCTCGGCTTTCAACCATCTCTGGTGGCCGAGGCTGAAGAACAGGCTCAAAGGATTCAAATGCCTGAAGAACTTTTATAAGAGTATAAGCAGTTCTCTAAAAAACAGGTAACCTACAAAATAGATGGGATGTACACTACAAGAAGCAACTAGAAAGGAGCTTCCAACATCAGACCAATACTTTGGAACCTCATACCAGATACAGCTCTGAACTTGAACTTTCAGGACACAGCAAAAATCTAAGCCTATGCTGACGATTTCATCCTGATAATCAAAGGTGGCAACTGCAGCATCATAGAGATAAAGGCCATATACGCCTTAGATGTCCTCAAACAATGGAGTGAAAAATACAAACTAAAATTCAGCAACTCCAAGAAATGGTTGATCCTCTTTCCAAAAGGAGCCAAAATAAATTTGAATCTGCCAAGCATTAAATGGCAGGAGGTTCCAAATGCAGGGCACACCAAGGTATCTCAGCTTTGGCCTGGATAAGACAAAGTAGTCAATGGTTTACACAGAATACAGAGTACCACTTGAAACTTGACAGGTAGAGTAATAAAAGAACTAAATCTGAGGGCCATTGAAAGGATGGTGCTTACAGTAGCTCAGTCTGGATGACAGGCATGGCAAAAGTATGCCAGAAACTGAACCAGATCCACAGAATAGCATTAATAAAGATAACAATGGCCTTCACAACTATGTCAATGGCAACCCTGCAGATACTCGCAGGCACAATACCACTCAGTCTAAAGGCACACTTCAAAAAGACCAACTATAGGCTTTTCTACTACTGTAAGGATGCATAATAACAGACAAAAACAACACAGAACATAAGACGTCAGATCACTATCCATCCATGGTTCTAAATATCAAATGGACAAAAAACAAAAACAGATAATTACACCAATGCTTCTAAAATTGATGATCAGTTGGAGCAGCTTTCGTGGTTTACCATAATAAAGAAATTTACTGCACAAACTTTAGATTAAATATTCATGCCATGGTTTTTCAAGCAGAATCGTATGCCTTAAGGTTTAAGTACAGTAACCCTATGAGCAAGAGACAGGAACAACCGTCACACTGACAGCATGAGTGTATTTCAAGGTATAAACAAAAAGGTACAAATGAGGTTCACATAGAAACCCTTAAAGAAATAGTATCAACTCTCAGAGGAAGCCACTCACAATCAACCTCAACTGATAATCAAAGGTGGCAAATGGTGAGTTTGTGGACAAATGGGTTTGGTATGGAATGAGAGAGCTGACGAGCTCGCTACACAGGCCATGGAAAAAGATGAAATAAATACAAAACTACCAATATTAGCAGAAGTGGCAAAAAGGTATATGAAGAAAGTCCCTTAGAAGAAGAGCAAAATTGGTGAAACAATGAAGAAACAGAAGAGTACACACACCACACCTACCCTAAATGTAAGCCTGAAAAGACTAAAGACCAATCACAGGCAAACAGAATTGCAGAAAGCTCCTGGCTTACTACATCTGCTTTCTGAACAGATATGTTAAGTGTGTGTGTGTGTGTGTTTTTCCAGGTTCAAGTGCAGACGTCATATGCTACATTAGAAACTGTTTAAACACCAGGAAGCTTTAGAGAAAAGCATTTTCCTTTGGACTTCCTTAATTTCCATGTGTCAGTACTCTTCAATGATTACTATTGTGCTGAAAGTATAACAGTGATTTTGCCACAAGTAAACAAAGACCTGCAGATCATTGAAGCTGAAGACTTAAGTGCAACAGGTCTGTGAAACGGGCAAAGACATCATAAGCTTTGTCCCACCTTAATTGTAAATAGTATGTGTTCTACTAATACATGTTTTTGATTGCTACTAACAACATTTTTCAACTGAGAGCATTGTTAATCTCATCATTAAATCTTTATGCAACGTAAGTGTTTTAATAAAGGGCATAGTCTATAAAAAAGCAGTTAAAATTAATAACCTAACTTCCTAGTAAAAGATGACTACTAGCATAATGATCAGGACGATTTACAACCTTGTGCTGCCTTCTTCTTGAATGTTGGAACAGGTTAGTGTCCCAAACACTACTTATACATACATGTATGAACAGCAGGGCATAAAAAGATAAAGCTCAGTATAACTTGAAATAAAATAATCCATAAAAATAAAACCATTTCTTGCTGAAACATTTTTAATATTTTCCAATAACTTTAAAATTTATTAAATTGTAACATAATAAAGAAATTATAATTACGCAGGAGAAACTACAAAAAAAAAAAAAAATAAAATAAAAAAAAAAAAAATAAAAAAAATAAAAAAAAAAAAACGTAGCATTAACTAAAATTTACTTGATACTCAAAATTATATATTTACACAATGTACAGCAATCCTCTATGCCATGGAGGTTTCCTATCAAAATAGGCACTAGGGACTTGAGCAAAATCCAAAAACATGCAGAGACATGGAGCTTCAATTAAAGCTATAAGAACCCCATTCAACCTATTTAAGATAGAGAAACATATAAGAAAACTGTTTAATATGAGCAAAAAGAGAATAATTATGAAAGTGCAATCAAACATTTAATAAAATAATTCAACAAACATTTAAAATAGAATACAGAAAAAAAACTTTTATTTTGCTTCGAAAAATATTGAGGATAGTATACCTAAAGATTAAAAACAAAAACTTTTTCAATTTGGTATTTATTCCCAATAAAACTATCAAGTTATTCCACATATAATGCAGTATTTTCAAATATTTAAACTCATTATATGGCACGGTTACTTTTATCCAACCACAAAATTTGTTTTCATTTAAAATGCATGGTTTTATTCATTATACTTTCCTCTGTTATTTTCTTAATTTAATAGAAATCATTTTCATTATTGGTAGGTTAAGATAATAAAGTATTCTGCACTTACATACACATATGAGATAAAATTATCAGTCATGTAAACTTAGCTGATTTTCAAATTCTTAAAGTGCATATTAAAGCACATATAACTACTATAAATTATGGTTCTTCAAGATGAATATGGAAAAAAGAACAGTGAGAATGTTTCATTAACTCTGGAGTTGCCTTATTAAAAAATTTCATACATGGATACATGAATGACAGATGCTGTGCTAATTGAGCTAAAAATGCTGCAAATTATAATAACTACAGTTAAACTTCTTATATCATCTACAGTTGAGATATAAGAAGTTGAGATATAATTCAGTTGAGATATTTTACATATTTTTGAGAGGAACAAAATTTTTTTTTACATATTTTATAAAATTCAAAACCCAAGATCATGAATATAAATTTAGAACAAAAGCATTTAATGAAAACTTTGAAGGCTGGAGATAAAGATGTCATGACAGCTGCCGTATGAGTTAAATCAGTTAGATGGCTGTTAAGCCAAGGGAACTTGGCTCAACAGCCATCTAACTGACGGAAAACTGAATTGTGACCAGTCAAGAGAGTTCCTACTGAAATATTAATCATCACATTTTTAGCAAACCTAAATCTCCATTAGGGACAGGGATCTAAATCAAAATCCTTCACCATTATGATCAATAATGTTCATACCATATTCTAGATAAAAGTAATAATCATCTGCTTCAAATATATCATCTTTTCTGAAATTAAAATTTTATTTTCCAATTAAAAATATGAACCAGTTAAACAAAATAATCTATATTTTAATTGTCTAGTAAGAAAACATTTAATTATCAAGTGTAATCCCACTTTTAGATGCATTCTGCATTGAATGCAGCCAAGAATTTGGTCCTCAAACCCTACAGTTTCCAAAAAGGCCATGAGTATGTGATATTTTCTTGATTATAATTCCAAAAATGACTCTCTTACTTTGTACCTTGAAGCTTCTTAAGTGTCTGAACATATTTCAAGATGCATGTTTGTGTACTTAAAGGTGTACTTAAAGGTATCACAACAAATATTTTTGAGAAATATATATACATAATCAATTTCTAGGTAAAGAAAAATAGTGGTAAATAAAAATTAAGGTTATGTATAAGAGGGGATCCTTATTATCCTATCTAATGAAAAAGTCACAGAATTAATCCTATTGTACAAGAGAAAATGAGTTGAAACAACTTAAAAGTATACTGAAGATTAATAAGTATTCTTGAAATTTGCACAATGTTGACAAAAGAAGAATATTATTAATATCCCTTGTTTAACATTTCAAACAGAACTTGTCAAGGGACTTGTCAAACAGAACTTGTGTTTGAAACTTTAATTTGGTTGAATTAATGAGTTCAAAATACATGTTTCATTCCTCTGGACAATTTGAGACTTAAAACAGTTATGCTCCAAATTTGTAACAATTATTTCTATTATAATCATAATGACAGGTCTGAAATAAGTTCAGAGCATTCCCTATTATTTATATAAAGAAAAACTTATTATTTCTTTATATATTTAATTAATATTTATCTCTTTTTTATTTATATATATTCTTTATATATTTTATTAATATATAAAGAAAACAAGAAGAAATATATATGCAAGATAGAAAATATACAACCATAAATTTTAGCAATAGCTGTTATCTTTCCAGACATTAAGTTTGCCTATTCAGCTCAGATAGTATGTTGTAGATCACTAATAACAGAAAAAGATAATGTTAGATTTTGCCTTATGTTCTATTAGGATTCCATTGGCAATTCTTCTTGATTTTGATAGAGGATGCAAATAAAACCAGGGAATGACTATCTATATAAATCATCAAAGGACAGGTTAGCTTCGACAATGAAAAATAAGTCAACATCTTGAGAATGAGTGACATTCATAGTCTGGGTCTTCTTATTCTGAGAAAGATTAATGTCAATTCAAAACATATTAAAAAAAAGGGGAGTAAGAGAGAGACATTTAATATATAAGAAGTATTTAAACCTTAAAACAGCAAAAATTTTATAATACAAGCAATTAGCCAAAATATGTTTCAATAAATCTATGAAATTTGATTAAAGATAAATATTTATGGGATACTTACATTTGTAAAATTCCAGCTAATAAACAACGAGGTGTAATTGTGATACATGCCATTGCACCTAATGCAAGGGCAGCTGTTTTAGGAAACAATAAAAACATCCTTAGTCCATAAACATATACATATATATATAAAGTACATATATATTTTTAAAAAATAATTAATATGGAAGTATAACCACAGAAAGCCCAGCAAATGTAAACAATGCCAAAAATAGCAATAACAGTTTCCAGTTAGTAAACCTCTAATTGTGCTTGTTCAGAGGTAGCAACTATTCCTTTTTCCCTTTCTCTAATTCTTATTTGCACATTATAGTATCACATTCATCATTCATCTCTGTATGTGTAAATTATAATTTACTTATTTATAATTATTGTGTCCAATTTCCATGCTAACTTTTCTAAAAATAGTCATCACACAGAAAATCTAGCAGATATTAATTTAGAAGTCAAACAACAAAAATTAGCGTTATATTTTCAAATTTTCACAGAACTAGTTTCAATGGTTTTACCGAACCATCATCCTCAGTTGCAAAAGGACAAATGAACGAGATAAGATATAATGATAAGATAAGACAAGAAAGCTCAGACAGGAGACAAGCTACTGGCACCATCTGTTGATAAAAACAGAACTAAAATATAATTTCTTTAAAGGCTGAAGACAAAGATATATTAGAATTAGGGTCGTTAACTAGAACAGAAAGATTTTTTTGAATGTGAATGCCTCTAGAAAATTTAGTTCACCAATGGACGATGTTTTTTGAATAATTTTGGCAGCAGAAAAATTGAGAGTGATTTTCAAACCAACAATGTTCGGCAACAAGAGACTTCTGTGTTTCCTTTTTTCTAACATATGCCTCATGTTCCTTGATGCAAAATTTTAAGGCTCTCCTAGTTTGGCCAATGTAAATTAAACCACACTGGCAAGGAATCCTGCAAATACCCCAGGAATTCATATCCGGAATGGTGCCAAGTAAAAAATCAAGATGTAAAAAATTGATCCCCAATTACATTAAGTGTAAACGTAAAAAATAAGTATTCATTAAGTGCAAATGTAAAAAATAAATACAGTTCAAAAGTCTTTAATCAGGACATCCATAATCCGGAATGATCTATAATCCGGACCTCAAAGCTATAAACTTTCTGTGCATGCGTAAACGCAATATGCATGCGCATAATGCGTTTACACATGCGTTTAATGCATAACGGACGGTACAAGCTAAGCTAAATTTATCTATTTCAGTTAATGTTGCAGATTACATTGTTCCTTAATCTTCTAATTGGATCCAGCTTATTATTTTTTGCAGGCTGTTAGAGCAATTTTATAAAAGTAAGTTTGAACTTTCAATTATGTCAAAAAGAATTTCCGATGGAGCTGCCAAAGGATCTACAAAGCGAAAGCATGTTTCGATGCCCATCAAATAAAAAGTGTAATTGCTGCAAAAAATGGATAAAGGCATATCCTTTGTTTCTCTAACCATTCCAAAATCTGTTTATCAATTTCAAGCTGCTCTGCGGGGGTGGGGAAACGTCGCAGTGCACAATGAACTGGAAGTTGATCTGTCAGCACTATCCTTATCTTCAGGGCAGATGTTTTTATTTTATTTGGCTTATAATTCCTTACAAAATATAGTATTTCATCTTGATGTATTCCATCTTTGATATGATTTAAATAAAATCCATCGTCATTATAAATATCACGAATACACATCAAATAGTTTTCTGGTTGCAATTTTCTAATTTCAACTATGCTTAACGTATGCTTTATGCATGCGCGCGTTGAAAGAAATGTTTAATAAAGTAAACAAATAAATATTTAGCTTTTTTTTTTTGTTTGTTTGTTTTTTGTAAATTTTGATACCCTTTAGATCATAATTGCTCTTTATTTCATAAATTACGGTTTCATATTTTTAATTTTATAATTTCCGCACGTCATCTTACTACATTTAAACTGATGATCCATAATCCGGAAAAACCGATAATCCCGAATCGGCGAAGTCCCAACGAGTCTGGATTAAAGACTTTTGACTGTATTAGTAATAAGTAAGTAATTTCCTTAAGTGTAAATGTAAAAAATTGATCCCCAATTTCATTCAAATGGAATCTAATCAAAAACCTTCTAGTCGCGTTTCAAGAATTCTGTTAAACTGCAATCTAGCCTTACTTCGGACTATCATAAGGAATACACATCAACAGTTATCCAAAATTGAACATGAGCTCTATAAGCTTCATCTGGAACTGGCTAATTCATATCCAAAATTCACTGCCTTTGAACAAAAGTCTTGGTCTAGAACGGAGGATGCAGTTAACCATCATAAAAACACCCTTGCAGTTAAATTCGAAAAACTCCTTTTACAGTCTTCCAGTTCAAGTAGTTCCAAAAATTTTCCCAATGTAAACATTAAGCGAATAGTTAATACTTCTAATGGATAAGACCACTTACATCGATGGTGTCACTAAACTCTTAGACGAAGGACCATACAATCTGATCCCTAAAGATCCTTCCCCTTCGGGCCTGTCAAAAATAAAAACTGCGATCAAATCTTTACAAATCATTTCAAGCAACTTAAAACATTCACTTATCTGATCTGTTGCGAATTGTGCCAGATTTTATGCTCTTCCCAAAATTCATAAAAGTGGTATTTCTTTCTGCGCTATTGTATTAAATTTAGGTACCGCCTTGTATCTGTTAGCTAATCATTTAGTTTCTAGATTTTCACCTCTATTAGACAATAACATTTACACCAGGGTTTCTTAAACTGTGGGTCGCGGCCCCCTAGGGGGTCGCGGTATCTGCAGCAAGGGGTCGCCAAAAATTTTAGCAGTTTTGATATTTCTTTAAATTTTTATAATAATTTTACAATTGCCAAATATTTTTACACAATGTATCTGAAAATAGAGACAAAGACAATAGAGACAAAGAAAAAAAAAAACGAAAACGTTTCGACGCATTCTTTTTATAGTATAAACGCTCATTTTCCTTGTTTTGCACGTGACGCTGTCTTTTCGTCTGCTACTTATTTAAAATTTTCACACTGTTCTATGTCTTAAAATTAGAAATTAAACTGCAATAGTATATTACAGCACAAGTGAAAAAATTGACAGTTTCACTCATGCGTGTGTCGGATTTGTGCAATAATTATGGGGTTCCACAAAATTTTTGTAAATATTATGGGGTACTGGGGGGTCGCGAAAAAATCTCAGTGATAAAAAGGGATCGCGACTGAGAAAAGTTTAAGAAACCCTGATTTACACCATAAAAATTTCAACAGAGTTTGTAAAAAAGACAAAGGTTAAAAACATTTCTCCTAGAAATTTACTCATGGTTTCTTTTGATGTAAAATCATTATTCACCAATGTTCCAGTGGATGATGCATTCAGATGTCTAGAAAACAGACTTCGTGAATTTCATTTCTCTTGCATCGAAATTGATGAGCTAATTTCTCTCACTTAACTCTGTTTGAAAAAACACATTTTGTTTTCCAAAATAAATATTACAAGCAAACTGAGTGATTAGCCATGGGAAGCCCCCTCAGTCCCATCCTGGCTGATATCTACATGCATTATTATGAATCAAAATTGTTTGAAACTTTAAACTTCCTGGTATGGTTCCGCTTTGTAGACGATACTTTTACCCTGTTTGATAGTAATAAAGATTATTTAAATAAAGTTCCTTCAACAATGCATTCCATTGATCCTGCTATACAGTTCACTTTTTAACTTGAGACTTGAAATTCTCTTCTGTTTCTCAACAATCTGGTCACATGTAACAAATCCAACTTCCAATACTATGGTTTACCGTAAACTTTCATCGGTTTGCCTTCCACCACACTTTAAATCGTGTCATCCGACTAAACAAAAGTTAGCTTCATTTTATTCCTATGTTGTGCATGCTATTCAAGTTTGCTCCTCCAAACTATCCCTTGATGAAGAACTAAATTATTTGAAAGTAATAGCTATTGACAGGGGCTTTTCACCCAACATTATTAATCAAGTAGTTAAAAAATTCTTATATCAACACACCAAAAGACACACTCTTGTTTTAGGAGATTATAAAATTTCTGTTATCATTCCTTCAATTAGCTACATTCAATAATCAATTAGCTACATTCACTTCCAAAAGTTAAGCACGGAGAGGAAAATGCTAATTTTCGGAAGCCAACCAGAATTGAAGAGGATGCAATTCGCTACAGAGGTAGATAGAAGTATGCAAATATGTTAGGTAACAGCCAATCGTGCTTTCATGACAAGAAATATGCAAAAAAGGCAGTCTTATAAGCAGCTAGCTTTATCAAGGGTTACAGAAGTTGATTGTCAGTGCTGATAGAAGGTGTTTAAAACTTTCATACAATTTGTTTTCAAGACATACCTGTTTCTATGACTTCAAGAAGACGAATGGAAGATTCTGAGCATTGGCATGCTGTGGGGTGCACTGAAGCAGGACAGTCGATCACAGTTGTTGCTCTTTTCTTCGGCGTTCATCATTGTGTAATTTCACGTTTATGGAAACAATTCCAAACCATACAGACAGTTGTCCGAAGGCACGTAGCTGGTCGCCCAAGAGCTACTTCCCCCATGGAAGATCGATATATTGCTATTGTAGCCAAGCAGAATCGCAGAGCGACCTCCACATGTGCGACATCTATGGTTACAGCGCCCATTGGTAAGGTGATATCTGCAGCTACTGTACGCCAAAGATTACATATGAGTGGACTGTACGCCTGGGTACCTCGAGTTTGTGTTCCTCTACTCGTTCAATCAAGAGGAGCACGATTACAGTGGTACCGGGAACATGTCAATTGGAATATGTCTGACTGGGGCAATGTCATGTTTACTGATGAGTCAAGATTTGCTCTGGAGCGAGATGACAAGTGTATAAGGATATGGCGTGAACAATGAACACGCTATCAGTCCCAAAACATCCCCGAACATAACACATTCTGAGGCGGAAGCATTATGGTGGCAGGGATTTCATTAGGATACCGCACCGACCTGCACATCTTTAAACGAGGTTCTTTGACGGCTGTCTGCTATCGAGATGGAATCCTAGAACCCATTATGAGATTGTACGATGCAGCAGTTGGCCCTACTTTTGTTTTAATAGATGATAATGCATGTCCCCATAGAGCTGATATCATCAATGACTACCTGGAGAGTGAAGGGATTACGCGTATGGAGTGGCCAGCATATTCGCTCGACCTTAATCCCATTGAAAATCTTTGGGATGCTCTTGGCCGCGCTGTATCTTTACGTTTCTCACTTCCAGCCACTCTTATTGAGCTGGAAACTGCTCTACAAGAAGAATGGCAATTGCTTAATTCTGCGGTGGTTGACCAACTAATTGAAAGCATGGTCACAAGGTGTAAACTTTGTATACAGATAAGGGGGTACCACATACCCTATTAATGTCTTTTTTTTTTTTTTTTCATTTTATTCACTTTATTCTCACTTTATACATAATATTGTTTAAGTCTCCAATATGTCATTATCTGATAACTTACAAAAATTTAATATTGTTTTCATTTCTGTATATAATTATTGATTTTGTTTTATGCATAAATATATATGCTACTTTCCTACTGAATTTTGTGTCATTCAAAGCAGTATTTGCATTTTACATCTTCTGGCTTAACTTTTGGAAGTGAGTGTATAAAGTTGCACATATTTTGCAGAAATTTAACTTTCAGGTCGTTTATTCTCCCATCAATAAAATTCTGAGTTCCACATTCAAGGAAACCATTCCGGATATGGATTCCTGGAGTATTTACAGGATTTCTTGCCAGGGTGGTTTAATTTACATTGGCCAAACTAAGAGAGCCTTAAAATTCCGCATTAAGGAACATTAGGCATATGTTAGAAAAAAGGAAACATAGAAGTCTTCTGTTGCTCAACATTGTTGGTCCGAAAATCACACTTTCAATTTTTCTGCTGCCAAAATTATTCAAAAAACATCTTCCATTCATGAACTGGATTTTCTAGAGGCATTTCACATTCAATCTGTTCTAGTTAACGACCCTAATTCCAATCCATCTTTGCCTTCAGCCTTTAAAGAAATTATGTTTTAGTTCTGGTTTCATCAACAGATGGTGCGAGTAGCTTATCTCCTGTCCAGGCTTTCTTGTCTTATCTTATCATTATATCTTATCTAGTTCATTTGTGCTTTTGCAGCTGAGGAGATGGTTCCGTAAAACCATTTAAACTAGTCTTGTGAAATTTGAAAATATAACGCTGATTTTTGTTGTTTTACTTCTAAACTAATATTTGTTCAGCGTGTTATTGTATCTTAATCAAGCAGATGTATTATCTGAATACTTGTTTCGGACTGAAATTAAATATAACAGCCTAGATGCGTTCTGGGAAATTTTAAATGTGATTAAAGACTGTTTCCTGATTAAGTAATATGGTTGTGCCAATTTTCTTTACGACATTTTTTTTTATTTAATTTACATGTATTTAATTAAAAAGTTTAATACATCAAATTTTATTTGCATATTACTACATACATTAAATAGCACATTTAATACACTAAAAATATATATTTGTATGCATAATATCATACTTCTTTATGCTTTCTACCTTAAGTTTATTATCACATTTTGTTCATTTTAACTTTTGCTTAACTGTATATAAATTTAACTTCCAAGAATGATTAATGTCATGTTCATTCTTGGAAGATTGCCATGACGAATGATTAATGCAATGCCCCCCAACTTTAATTCATATATATTAAATATTCTGCATAACAGGATATATTTGACTCATGTATGCTTAGTATCATGTATTTTATGCTAAATTTACACTCAATATTATATCTGAAACCATTGGCAAGTTTAATGAGTAAAAAATGCATTGTCACCAGTCAGTTCTCTGTAAAAGTAAACCTTGAAATATTTAACTCAAGGTAATTCTGAATTTAAACTAACATTCAGTTGCTATAACAATATTATATAGATAATATTTCCAATTTGGGCACGCAGTAAACAAATTTGGATGTAAAATAAAACATTTATTTCAGCATATACTTAAAATTTGAATAATTATATTTTTAAGAGACTAAGTATTTTATTCAGCATTCCTTTTTAAAGGAAACAGAGTAAACATTAAATGTTTTATTTAAGTGCTTTAAAACAGTCCAACTGAATTAGATTAAATGGCTGTTGCTTTCTTCTTGTAATTTGTAGAAAAACGCGCATATTTTGGGCATAAATATTTAGGATATTACAATATCAAATTAATGACCACATTATGTAAGCAAGCAGAGTTTTCATAAATTGATATGTGAGAACGAAAGGTCATTTGTCCTTGAGAAGCAACTCGTGCAACCAACCTTCTACCTACAGTTACCAGCATTTCAAAGGTGAAAATACCACTACTTGTTTAGCTACATGCTTCAAAGTATAAATGGGCTGAAACTGAGCAACTTGCTGAGCTTCAAAAGGGGATGTTTGTGCAATATGAGACAAAATTTGATACAGAGACATGTATGCAAGTTGAGAGTAAAAGTTTAATACAGGAAGGACAAAAGGTACTTTTTAATTACTCAAATCCCCACTGAAAAGTCACAAACTGATTAGCGACTTTAAAGAGCATTTGTGAACTTGTAGCCAACTAATTTTTTGGCAAGTCATTCAAGGCAACAGTCATCGGTATTGCAGTCAGCATCACTATTCTGGCTGAGCGGCTCGTTTTTGATGACAGCGGAAAACATTACTTCTCAAACATCTTCTTAATCATCAATAAAGGATGGTGATAAGGTTGATTGGTTAGCCCCTGTGTGCTTTACCATAAAGACAAAACACGCAAGAACTATCTATCCATGGAGATAGGAAAAAGAGGAGAGACCCAAACTATTTTTTCCTATACGCTCCCTTGAAGCAGTGACACATCCCTTATTCACCAAAACATTCAGTGACTTGCCATTAAGATCAATAGGTTTTGGAATGCTTGGAGGTGAGAATCTTGTAACTACATCATAAATATAAGAATTAATGTATATTTTCTAGTACTTACATATTAATGCAACCACCTTAGTAGAAGTTGCCAAATATTCAGAATGTGCCAAACTCTGGAAACTATGGGCATAACCATTCTTCTAGCAACCATCCTCACAACAGTCCTTCAGTCAAGCAATACTACTATTTCTGTATACTTTCTTTTTTTGTTGTGTTCTGAGTTCTCACGTTTTCTATAAACAAATTGTGATAACTTTTGTTTGAACTTAGTTCTAAAATATGAGCTTCTGGAATCTGCCAGCAATGGAAGAAATTGCAGTAAAATTTCTGCAAGAATACAGAATTTTGCTGAAAATTTTCTACAACGAATAATGAGAAAATGCATCGGTACAACTCTAATATACGCCCTAATTTCACCAAATGTGGCGATATGTGTTTTGCGCTGGTTTTGGGCGCGATTGCGTGTTCTATGACAACCCTGTTGACGTTGAAAAATCTTTAGCTGGAGCTCGTTGGTTCGCCTCTGTGTCTGAGAAGATGGGAGGGAAAGATAAAATGGTAGTTATTGAATTGAAGTTCTGCAACAGGAAATATGATTGTGGCTATCCTGTTGAGGGGTAGTGGGTATTTAGAAGTGTGGAAAGAGGGTCTGGGAGATTATTTTTAATGGCAGTGCATGATAGAAGTAGGGATTTGTGATTTTATTTATTTGTGAACCATAGTATAAATTTTCTGGATAGTGTGTCTGGCTGTCATGTAAATACGATAGTGATTACGTGGCGGTTTGAAATTTATACTTCTGCTATTCGAAAATGCATTAATTCATGGTAAGTGCATTTTATTTTATCCTTGTTCTTATTTTGTAGAATGTTATGTTCATTGGTTCTTTAGTATGAATTTCTGTCGTTATTGTTGTTTTTTTAATTGTTTGAAATTTATTTTAGTTTATTTTGTTGTTTAGTGTCTAGACTGTACAATTCGTAGATGTTTTTTAAAGTTGAAACAGAACGCTGTGTACATGGTATTATTTGAAATTTATTGTTGTTATGTTATTTTATTAAAGCGAGGAGTGCGTAGATCGTAGATTCCTTCCTTGCCTAAATTGTGCAATTCGTAGAATTTTTTTAAAGTTTAAACAGGATGCTGTGTACATGGTATTCTTTGAAATTTATTGTTGTTATGTTAATTTATTAAAGCGAGGTCTGCGTAGTTTGTAGATTCGTTCGTTGCCTACATTGTGCAATTCGTAGATTTTTTTTTAAGTTAAAACATGTCGCTGTGTACATGGATTCTTGTCAAATATTTTTGGTTAGAAACTTTACGTTTTTTCTACCTAAATTTTTTGTTTTTGTTTCGGATTTTTAGCTAAATTGTGTGTTCAAAACGTAGTTTTTGCATGTGCGAAAACCGCGTTTTTGGAGACATTTTACGCTAAAAGTTCAAAATGTAGACAAAAAATTTAGATAGTAATATGGCAGCGTGAAGTTTCTCGCCAAAAATATTTGGTGAGAAATTTGGCGACTTGAGGGCACATATCAGAGTAGTTCCAATGCATCTCCTCCATAGCCACTGTTGCCGAGAATTGCACGAAGCAGAGTCTGATTTTTTAAAGACAAAACAGATTGTTATGTAGAAGGACACAGCAAAAAAATTATAGATAGATTTGAAGAATGTGTTTTTTTTTTTTTTTTTTCAAATGTATCATGTAATCCTTATTTAATAATTCAAATTTGTATTTTAAATTGTTAAAGTATGTTTTCTTTTCATAGGTTGATGTTTAACGATTTACAATAAACATTACAATAACATTATTTCAGAAACCTCGTTAAAATAAAAGTGCAAAAACCACCAACATACACCTGATAAGTTATTTACAACTTTTCATCGGTAAAAAAATATACAAAATGAGCCAAGGTGGTTCCATTAATACTTAACTACCTATTATATTTTTCAATAACATTTCAGTATGTGAAAAAAACAATAAAATTTCTAAGTATGTGAAAGAATACTTTTTTTGAACATTTTATTCTAAAAAGAATGAAATGTTATGCTTTTGCCATATTTGGAACAGTTTGAATTTGAGAGAAATGTTTTCACCAGTTTTTGTTAATTACATTGTTATTATTATTCACGTGTTCCGCCCTAAGGAACTACATGGAATGGAGTGATGCCTTTGTGGAATACTTTCTATGGAAAAATGGCTCACATTAACACGTTACACATGGGAACAACTACGAAAATACCCATGCAGTCAGCTTGTTTGCGGGATTTGAACCTCAGACAAAACTACTCGTGTTCTGGGACTTTACCACTAGGCCGCTAGTGGACCTGCTAATTACATTAGAAAGGAATTTTATTTGCTTAAAGATTAAAAAACAATTAGTTAACAGTATTAATAACATTAAAATCATGCATTATTTTTCTATTTAACAGCTTCTTTCTGAAATACTTTCTCAAATATGAGATGATTTTCAGCTTCCGAGATATCTTCAAAATCATAGTCAATAATTAATGTTCTGTTTGGTTCATTTCAAATTAGAGCAAGTTTTTATTTTGTAGTTAAATACTGCTGCTGATTTCTGATTTCCATGTACTTAATTTTCGATTATTTCTGAAAGGTGTTAAAAATGGGGTTTGTTAATATTATTTAAAACTTATAACTGAATTATTATAAAATGTTAAGAAATAATTCTTTTAACACTTATTTAATTTTTTTTACCCTTGATTTCAACAATACACATTACAAAAATTCTACTTTAATACTTCGTTAAGTACACATCTCATAGACAGTGCTTTCGATCTTTTAATAGACTATTTCCCAGAATGAGCAAGTCTTCCTTTAATAGTTTTATAAATATACTTGTCAACAGAATTTTTATTTATGTTTGCAATTAAATGCTAAGGTCATTATATATTTAGATAATTTTTATAATCATCATAAATTTAAATATATTCACTAACTAGATTTTTTTACAGTAACATTCACAGAAGTTTATGAATAAATAAATCATTCATTTCCAAATACAGTTATAGATAATTTAACAAATATTTACATATTTAGTTAAAAGCAAATATATGTTTTTTATGAGGATGTGCATAAATGCTCATATATATTTCATATTTTTAATTTTCAGCATGAGCAAATCTTTTATTTTCTGTACATTTGCTACATTTTTAGACCAAAGTAATTTACAATTATTTAACATATATCAGAATTTTTACATAAGAATAATACATTTGCAAAAATATACACTGAATAAAAATTACATGTATTATTTTTAATATGCACTCAAAAAGGTAAGTTTTCCTTCAAAAGTACTCTGTAAAGGCATCACTCCTCTAAGGCAGGTAGCCCTTGCATGCTTTAACATATTTTGAAAACTTAATCTGACCTATGTGCCAAATTACAAATATTTTCACGTGTATAATTCTATATTTACATTTCGACATCAAGTTGTAAACTTTTGGCTTAAAACACATTTTTTGGATACATTCATTATCAAATTCACATTTTCTAGGAAATACAGTTTGGCAGAAAATTCAATACCTATCTTATCAATTTTACCAAATTTAATAGTTCTCTTATAATATAATAAATAACAACTATCCATTTCACATCTAAACATAAACCTCACTGTCATCAGATCACAATCTTGATTGTTTTACTCTCCATACTAACATTGTTTCATTTTTTGAAACTGTTAAAACAGCTAACTGAGCTAAATTCAGAAATATTTTCTGATATTGTGCTTAATTAGCACATGGCATTTGAAATATTTAAGGTTACTTTGCCATAGAAGACGTCAGGAAAACAGTCTAGGTCATATTTAAATGCTTTAGTATAACAGAAACTATATGTCAAACATAACTGAGCTCCAAATATATGGAACCACAGCCTATCCAAATATTGGAAAAATCTGAATTATTGGTTTTTATAATTATTTTGTGGTGATTTAGAAGTCAAACCACAAAAATCAGGGTTATATTTGCATATTTTCAAAGGACTAGTTTCGATGGTTTTATCGAACCATCATCCTCAGCTGCCAAAGCGCAAATGAACAAGATACAGTGATTAGTTAAGGTAAGAATGGATGGACAAGAATTAAGCTACTGGTATCATCAATTTATGAAACAAGAACTAAAACATAATTCCTGAAGGCAAAGATGGAGGGTCCTTAACTACAACAGAAAGAGGTGGTTTTTTTTTTTTTTTTTTTTTCTTAATGTGAAACATCTCTAGAAAATCTAATTCACCAATGGAAGATGTTTTTTGAATAATTTTGGCTGCACGAAAAATGAAAGTGTGTTTTTCGGACCAACAATGCTGAGCAACAAAGTGCTTCCTTTTTTTCTAACATATGCTGTATGTTCCTTAATGCAAAAATAGAAACAATATGATTGATTGGCTTAGAAATATGAAATAGAGAGCTTCAGTAAGTAACTAGAAACAAAGTAATGACTTGTAATGGAGTAAAAATAACAGAGAAGAGCTACAAACCATACACAATGATGGCAGCAAATTTTGAAATATCCACAATTGCAGCAAAAGAAAGTAAAGCCCGCAAAATACAGACATAAGTAGCATCACAACATAAGAAGCATCATAACTTATTCTGGACAAATTAATGCAGAACGTGTTGTAAGTGATCAAAGGAAAGTCAAATGTTTAACCAAAGATGTTACCCAAAATATTAAAAAAAAAAAAAAAAAAAAAAAACCATTTCACTGGAACATTAAGAAACAATTTTTAAATTTGGAAACAGACTTGTGGACTTCATTATGCTCATGTCACATTTTATTAAAAGTATTTTATATAAATATTGTGCTTAATAATAAAACGTACGGCAACTATTGGAAGCATTTCTTTGCAAGATGGTCTAGTAATCTTCTGATGCATATTCAACAAACTTTGTTTAGTGTTTAACTTTGAAATTTATAAATAATGCTTTATTAGCCATTACACAGTACTCACTGTAAACTGACACAGTGATAACACGATAAGTCTGACTTAAGTACATCCAAATAAACATGATATCAAAACAAAAAGACATTTCTGAATAATAGTATACTGACAAAATATATCTTTAAAAGGCCATGAAGACAGAATATAATTATTTCATAGTTATTTAAGGAGAACCAACCTAAAGCGCTAACAGTGCCCAGGAATCTCACTCCATACTTTAACCACCAAGGAGAGTCATCAGTGGTCTGCTGAGCTTTGGGAGTACCAGCTGTAGGTTCTGGATTCATCATATTGAAAATCTTTTGCTTACAAATTCATTTAAAATTTCGCATAGAAGTATATAGAATTCAATGGAAGAGTGCCAACAACACAGCTGTCAGAAACACCAGCCGTCGGCAAATATTGCGAACTCCGTTAAACATACACTAATCTGCACTTTCCCACCAATGAGAACGATACGGTTGCGCATGTGTACAAATGGTGAATTTACGGTAGTCTGAAGTATTCAGTCACTGCTAAATCCCCAAACGCGCAGAGAGATCACGTGACATGATGTCACATCAAAGGTACGCCCCTTACGGTCAGTAAATTTCTGCGCATAAATTGAAACATGCTTGTGCAATATGAATTTCAGAAGCAGAGAAAATTTTTCTGAAAATACTACAGATGCTAACTAAATACATACCAAATATTAACATTTTAACATGCATATCTTTTCAATATACTCTTGTGTTTATTTTAAATCATTGAGAAACATATGAGATTTCAGTTTTAAATTGATTCTATTAAGATTTCCAGTACATTTCATCTAATAATTGGTGTTTTGTGCTTTAATTTCATCATTGTATTAGAAAAAAATTAATATTTGTTTCTCTGTATATTATTCAAATGAATAATTAATTAATTTAAATTTACGAACATTTTGTAATAAATGTGACAACTTGTATTATTTTATTGTATATCTGAAAGGAACCTGTTTTAAACATAAATTATTTACATAATCTTTGGATGGAAAAACTGTCATGTAATATATTTAAACAAAAGATCTACTGGAAGATTTTGTTTTAGGTTTTGCATGTTCAGAATTTTTAATGTGTACTATATAAGTTTGTTCTGAATAGTTTTGAAAAGTATATTGCACCCACACTAAATTTAAATAAAAATTTTTATCGTGTGAAATACACTCAAATTTTAATATGAATGAGCCCTTGTGAAGCTGCCAAGGTATTTTCATAGAAAGCTAATATCAATTTAAGGCTTAAAAATGACTTCAAAGATGGATTCCAGGCTTTTCTAGTGTAGATACGAGCCAGTTTCCCCCAGAAAGTCCTTCACAAAGACATCCATCGTTTTAGGTTGATAGCCCTTATGCGCTATAATCAAATAAATTAAACCAAGCTTTTGTAAGAATGTGATATTCTTTCTTCCTTATTATTATGGATCCTGTGTTTTAAAGTTGTCAAGATTTTTGATGAATCGCCAATCTAAACTATTCTGAAACATCTGGCAGCCCCAACAATGATGATTTACAGTTTGCTTATAATGAGAAGAGCTTCGAGGAGACCATGTGATCATATTTCTTCCCATGCAAATGTTAATAATTCATAATCACTCAGAATTCTCTTATCACAAGTAAAGCTCTCAGTATTCTATATGTTAATGAATTTTATTTATATTTTAATCTTAAAATTCTTAATTTACTGAGAAGTGGGGAAGATGCTTGCCATATCTTTCTTTCAAGAAATGCACATATTTTACATCACATTCGAATATGCAAAAATGGACATTCAATAAAATTTCACATCAGTGAAAGCATTTAGAGGTGCAGCTTGAAAATTTGCTAATGAAAGAAAAATATATGTTTTAACAGCTGGTTTAGTGGTTTCAGAATACTATTTGTAACAGCATAAAATGAAAGAAACACTACAAAAGTGTGACTATTCACTGAAACATTTTTACGAGAGAGATGTATTCTCTGCATATGATCCGCCAACCAAATATGTGAATAGGTGGCCCTGAAAAAATTTTGAACATAGCAGAAAATCTATTTATACAGCAAAAAACAAAACTGGCATGATTCTTCCATAATGCTGTATAAATGACAAGTTATGCCAAAAAATTGAAAAATTCTTTCTCACTCAGTTTCTAAATAGAGAGACATCGACACTCATGCCAAAAGTTGTCGACCATCTGCAAGAGGGAGTGACAATTTATTCAAACTTCTGCTGAGAATATAAAAGACAAGAACTGGTAAATACCAGCTTACAGATATTTTTCTGTGGACAATAAATTTCATTTCCTTGATCTAACAACAGCTGCTCATATGTAAAATATAGAAAGACTGTGGAGCTTCGCTAAGTGATGGAATAAAAATTGAAGAGGCACATTTCACTATCATCATGAATCTTACTTTGCAGAGTTAATAGAGCAAAAATCTTTGAGACCTTGGAATGCTTCTTATGCCATATTAAAAGCAATTGAGGAAGCAGGGCAGTAACAAAGTGTACATGAGACATGAAGTTGGCAATAATTCTGAAGCCAGCTTGATGTTTAAAAAAAATGGAAGCTGCAATACTAAAGAAGTATCGTAACATTTTTAAAACTAAGGTTCTGTTTATATTTCAGTTCATTTCGTTGCCATATCAATATGTTTTAATTTTGATGTCCTCCAATTATGAATGTCTTTTAATTTATTTTTAAAATACAGAAATGTGTCATTACTCTGTATTACGTATGTTTTAGTTAATTTCATAACACATCACACTTGGACTTGAAAATTTACTGATGTCTCCTCAGAGGAAATTTCTAAATCTATAAATGCTTGAGCAGAAAGAGGCTGTGTTGAAGTTGGTAAAGGATATTTAACTGGTTGATAAGGGCATTATTTTAATAGCCACTGTATTGTCTATTAAACACATAATTTATCTACGAGGGGTGATCCAAAAAAAAAAGTTTACAAGGCAAATGAAAAAGTATTTATTAACAATAGAAACAAGATACAAATGAGAATCAAGAGATACATCTGGCCTTCACTTTTCCACATAGTCGCCAAACCTGTTTAGGCATTTGTCAGAACGTTCGACGAACTTGTTTATCCCGTCTTGGTAATAATCAGGGCCCTGCTCATTGAGCCATTTCTCGGAAGCTGTTTTCACTACATCGTCTGAGGTGAACCGTGTTCCGGATAAGTATCGCTTCAACGCCGGAAAAATGAAATAGTCACTTGGAGCCAAATCGGGGCTGTATGGGGGGTGATTCCAGGCCTCCCACTTGAACCTTTGCAGCAATTCCTGAGTCTGGCGAGCTGTATGGGGCCAGGCATTGTCATGCAGAAGAATGATGTCTTTGCTCAGTAATCCAGGCCGTTTGCGTCGGATGGCTTTTCGTAATTTCGTTAAGGTGGCACTATAACGATCGGCCTTAATGGTATGGCCACGCTCCAAATACTCGATTAGGACAACACCAGTCGTATCCCAGAAAACGGTTGCCATCACTTTACCGGCAGAGGGTGTGACCTTAAACTTCTTCCTCGTCGGTGATCCAGCGTGTTTCCACTCCATCGTGGCTCTTTTGGATGTGGGGGTGAAGTGATGAAGCCATGTTTCATCACCGGTAACGATGCAATCAATGAAGTGTTGGCCGTCTGAATGGTATCGCTGAAGAAATGTGAGGCTGCACATCATTCGAGTGTCCTTATGCTAAACGGACAACGCACGAGGAACCCAGCAGGCACAAACTTTGGAATATCGCAACTCGTCGGTTGCGATGCGCTGAACGTTACCATAACTCAGGTCTAACTCTGAGGCAGTCTCACGCACGGTTACTCGTCGATCCCTTTGGTTGATTTCTTCAACACGTGCTGTGCTGATATCCGTCCTTGAAGAACTTGGACGGCTGCTCGCTTCCATATTGCGGTTTTCCACACGCTCCCTGCCCGCTTGATAAGAACGACACCATTTCACTAACTGTTGTCTACTCATTGCTTTGTCCCCGTATACCTCAACGATTTGTCTGTGAATTTCAGATGCGGCCACATTCTTTGCCCATAAGAATCGAATTACGGCTCGCACCTCTATGCGAGACCACTTTTCTAGACGTCGTGCCATTACTGTCGCTCTTAAGTGTCTGCGTACTGACGCTACTTACTCGTAGAACCGCTGTAGGACAACTAGCGCCATGTGTCAACCACCCTTGGTGGAAATATTCGCTCCACAATTATTACGTTTCAAATGCTTCTGCTTGTAAACTTTTTTTTGGATCAACCTACGTATTTCTGTATAATATTTGGCACTGTTTCTTTATCAGGACCTAATTCAGAAATGTAGATATGTATCCATGTATGTGTTCATATATGTAAGTACGAATGTACGTGTATACACATACGCATATATGTGCACATGCATACATTTGTTAATTCGGTCCCGATAATAGAACAGTACCTAATATTTTGCCAGTTGATTTATTTTCGTACACCTCCACCCATAAGCCATGAGAATATATTGATGAAGCAACGAACCATGTCGCCAAGAAGCATTAAGTGGCAACCCATGATGTCACCAAAAATTATAGCATTTTCCCAGATGGTTTTTCAGTAGCATGACTGCAGATTGTGATCCTTCCAATGGGAATTTTTATATTTTAGCCTAGTGGTGGACAGCATAGTGCAGTTTTGATTGTTTTCGGCAAAATCTCATATTTAGCCTTATGCATGCATAGACTCTAATGTGCCTTGTTTTAAAGACATCATGCACCTCTTTCTTCTTTTTGTTTTTAGAATTTTAATAGCAAGTTTATAATATTCTCAGTTGTTTCCTTACCTGAAAACAGATGACTGTGTATATGGTGAGAACAAAAGCACAAAAACTTAAACGTATATGTATGTTATATAGAAAAAGGAGAATATAGAAAAACAAGTGGTAGTGGATGAATCGTTGCAATAGATATAATGCTTCTTTCCAATGATGCAAATGAGTTATTACAGTTAAATGCCTAATGACCTTACAGGGTATGGATGTCTAGGAATACGAAACGATCAATAACACATATTACAGATAATGAGTAATTTTCTCTATAGTTCAAGAAATTTTTTAAAAATACCTTAAAATGTGTGATTTACCATAACTGTGAAAATTGCATTCAAATTTAAGGTTAGGTTATTTTAATATGGCACAAGTACACAAGGGCTACATGCCTAAGGACAGGGATACCTTTGTGGAGAACTTTCTAAGGGAAACTAGCTCATATTCATGTTACACACGGAGAAAAACAACCATGCAGCTAGATCATTTGAGTGTGTTCAAACCTGGGTTGAACTACCAGTGTTCAGTGGTCATAACTTCTCAGTGACTAGTGGGACCCATATTTAATGTGTATTAACAATATTTTCCTGCAATGGAAATGGTTCACAATAGGCAATTAGTAAAACTGAGGAGTGTTGTTAGTTCAACCCAGTTTCAAATCCTAGTAAATAGATTGATTGTATGAGAGTTTTGTGGTATTTTTCCATGTATAACATAGAAGCGAGGAACTTATCTTATAAAAAGTATTCCACAAGGGCATTGTTCCTCTTAGGCAAGTGGCTGTTCAGTCCTTTGTTATAATCTAAATAATGCGGTGTTAATTTGTAAGTATAATTATGATCCAAACAGAACTATATTCAATAATTTAAAAACTTAAAATTGTAATTTTTATAGAAAAGAATAACTTGTTTATAGACTGTACCAGTTGCGTTAATAGTACAGAATAATTTTTTTAAAACACGAGGTATCATATTTCCCTTCAGAGTTTATGCTCTATAAACACTAATGTAATAGTAATATTAAATACAGCAAAAGTTACTTAGCAGTACATAACAAATCTTTCCAAGTTTACTCTACGTTATGAACTATCAAACAGAAGTATTTACGGAGAAGATAATTCATGCATAGTGCAACAAATTTTAAAGAGACTGATTGCCTGTATGATGCAAACTGTTTTGTTATATTATTTGATACAGGCTAGCCAAAACTAGATCACAAAAGGAGATCTGTTTGGCATGTACAAAATTTTTTATATACCACAAAACACGATTTTGCAGAATTTGTGATAGTTAACTATAAATTTTTAAAACCTAGTCCGACCTTGGCATCAAATTAGCACCATTGCTGTAGAAGTACATGCCGGCCATCTTTCAAAGTAAATGCAAGTTACCTCATTGTGGTTGCGATGCATGTGTTGCTGTTAGTGATGGTTTATTTGAACAGTTCTTATAAATGTTAAATATTATTCCTTATAAATATTCATTATTAAAATAATATTTTGTTCTCCACACTTTTATTTATTGAGTATTTAAATTTTGAAACAGTCGTGGATTTATTTTCTGTTTTGCAGCTTTGAAAAATTAAAAAGAAAGATATGAAAATGTATTGTTGCTGAAAATACTGAAATAGCAAGTTATATTATTGATTGGTTTGTTGATTATGTTGATTAGTCTGTTAAGATATAATTTATGTCCTTTAAAACAATTCTTTTCCTGCATGCTTATATATATTTTTAGCAATATACCATTGCAAGTATCTTACTTACTAATAATCTTTTTAACTAATGAAACTAATTCCATGTACGCATACCTGAGAATTAAAATAATAGTTTAATATTAAATCAAGTTCAGTGACAGAAATATAGGTAGTAAAGATGAATGCTGGAATCAAAGAAAGTAAGTTGAATGGTTGATATATGTAGAAAAAAACGCATTCCTAGCACTGCTACCTATTATTTCCCAATTTGGCAGAATCTGCATTTAGTTTGTCTTTCGTAAAGAAGCAGCCTATACAATTGATATTCATTTTTTTGAATATTCAGAAATGCAGTGCTTCATAAAATTATAGCAGAGGCAACACTGCAGAACAAAAGTGTGTTGAGTGCCACACATAAAATCTGATATTTATTAATTTTTTTCAGTTTCACTTGTAAAGCATGATAAAAGTACACAAACATTTTAAAAACATACTTATTAGAGAAAAAATTAACATAAACTTTTTAATAGGAACATTATGCAGAATTTTTTTTAACACATGTGAGCTCCTTGTTTGAAAAATATGATAATTATAGAAATAGTATTACAAGATATGTGCCTGAAATTTTGCTCATTTTATATTTTAATTGCGTCATATAAAATTATTACTCAAATGCAACTAATTTCAGCATTTCAGCTTGTAATAAAAAAACTGTCTTTTTTTTTTTTTTTTTTTTTTTTTTTTCCCAATTTCTGATTTATGTATCTGTTGGATTTGCGAAGTCAGAGAATAGAAATTGTCTACTTTTTTTTTTTTTTTTTTTTTTAATTTTATTGAATTGGCAAGGAAATTATTTAAAATTAGGTTAAAAAAAATTGGAACCTAGATTTTGGATAAAACTAAATTGATTTTGAAAGCGAGGAAACACAAATCCCAGTTTGCCTGGAGCAAAGAAATTCAGTTTCTAGTTGTTTGATATCATTATAAACTGTTTTATGAGAGTTGAATATTTATCCACAAGTATGAATGGTGGCATAACAAATATCTGTTATTATGCAAGCATCATAAATCCAATAAAACACACAGATGTTTTAGCAGCAACTATATAAATTTTATTCACAAGTTTGCCCATGATTGATGAATGATGTGACATGAGAAAAAAATAGCAAATATACGGAAATGCAGTTGGTTGGCATTTTCAAAAACTTAAATCTATTTTTAAAGTCTGGTTACAAAATAACAGATAACTGTTTATATATATATATTTTTTATTCAAACGCAGTTCCATTGTGAGTTAAATTATTAATCTTACTGTGAGGTTACCATAATCCCAGTTTTATTCTGAATATTCTTTGAAAGAGAAATTTATAGACTAAATTTGACTAGTTTTGATAAGTTTAGCTTAATCAGTGAACTTGACAAAGCAATCGTATCATGTAAAAATAAGATTAAAAATATCTGATAGTACTAGAATATCTTACTGAAGATTTTATTTTACGTGTACTACATTTTCTATATAAGACCAATCTAAAAAATGATCACTATTTATTCTTTCGTTTTCTTATACGGAGAAACATAACCAAGCCATTCAGTTGTATAATGCTCGAAATCGTTCAAACATACATATTCACAGATATCCACAAAGACTTATTTCAGATTTCCGAATCAAAGTTGCCAACCATGTTTACATCAAACGAAGTTGTTGATGCTGGGCGGAGCTTCGCTGTGACGTCGGCTTACGCATTAAGCGACGATCACGTGACCTCTCTGCGCGTTCGGGGATTTAGCGCTGACCGAAGTATTCGGCCTATCGGCCTTTACTCGAAAAATTAATATCCCTATCTACTGGGCAGTCTTAGTGAAAATCTTAAACAGTACAATTTGTACGTCTTCCTTGGCGAAGCAATAGATGACGGCGAGACTTAGCGAGATCATATACAACACCTAGTGCATTCTGTTTGATTGAACATGCAGAGTAGTCAAGTGAAGAATAATGACTTCCAATGTCATTAAAAATTGTCCGAGTAATGAAGTTTTTGTATTTTTCGTAAGATAAATGTTCAAAGTTCATGGAAAAATACCAAAATTTTAAAAAAAGATGAAGTAGAGTTAATGAAAAAAAAAATAATAATTGTGGGCGGGACTTAGCCTTGATCATTGCTATGATGTCCAATAGTCATCTGACGAAAACACATTCTGAGTAACTTGAGCAAAGATTATTTACAATACGATACGATTTCAATAAAACTTGAACCTATGGCATAAATATTAGCAATTTGAGTTTAAAAGATTTAGCAAAGATTATTTACAACACGTTACGAGTTCTAATTAAACTTGATCTTCTGGGATAGATAACAGGATAAATAACGAAATTTCTTGAGTAAATATATACAAATGCGTACATAGATGTTTGATTACTTCCAATTATTATTATAGAAAATTGTCCTACGACGTTTGAAGGGCTGGTTAATGCGGTGATCGTAATTTCCTTGATATCTAATGATATTGTGCTGATGATTATCACATTTGGAGTGAAAATGTTTAGATAATTTGATAATTTCTTCGTTGATGGTGTTAATCTTGAAACTTTTTCTTATGACGGTGTTCCTGACGAAGTATTGAGAGTCTGACATAATTCGTAAGTGAATATTTTGTTGGCTTTGTAATTTGGATCTGTGGGTATTGGCGGTAGCAGCCCAAGCTGGAACTGCATATAGAACTATTGGACGAATGGATTGTAAATAAATGATTCTTTTGATAGCATATTGGAGTTGCGATTCTCTCCCTAATAGAGGATAAAGCGCCATAAATGCTTTTCGAGCTTTCTCTTTCACGTAATCTGTATGTTGACGGAAGGTTAATTTCTTATCAAGGAAAACTCCTAGATATTTACCATGAGCTTCTCTTCTAATGATGTCGTTATTGATTTTGATAGCCTCGAAATTTCTTCTGAGAGTTTTTTTGCTAAAAAGAACGACTGTTGATTTTTCAGTATTGATTTTTATTTTCCATTTTGTAAACCAGCTTATTAATTTGTCCGTGGATTCTTGCAATTTAATTAAGGTCATGTGGGAATTCATAGATTTGCATAAAACGGCTGTGTCGTCTGCATAACATGCAGTGAGTGCACAGTCCATAATTGGTAGATCGTTGATAAAGTAATTAAAAAGCGAAGGTGAAAGAATTGCTCTCTGCGGTGTGCCAGTACTGATTAGCACTGATTTTTCTGATGGTAGAAAGATGATCATTAATTTTCGTTTGAAAGGTTCTATTCTTCAGGAAATCAGCTATTATTAGTATAATCTCAGGAGGAATTTTGTGATCGATAAGCTTGATAAGGAGGGCATCATGCCACACCTTATCGAAAGCTTTCTCAATGTCGAGAAAGAGGCCTGCCACAGTTTCTTTTTTATTGAAGCATTCTCCAATATATTCTATTAGTCTGACAATTTGATGTGTAGTGGAGAAACCGGCTCTGAATCGAAACTGATGCGGTTTGATGATATTGTTGCTATTAGTGAATGAAGAGAGACGATGCAGGATGATTTTTTCAAGTATTTTTGCGGTAACTGGTAATAGACTAATGAATCGATAGCTGTTTATATCTTGTCTGGGTTTTCCAGGCTTTTTTATGACTATTATAATTGCGTGTTTCTACTTCTCAGGGGAAATGCAAAGGCGCAGGCAAGCATTAATGATGTTTGTTAAAAGCACTATGCCTTTTTTTGGGTAGACTTTTTAGTGATTTATTAGTAATTTCATCATATCCGGCTGATTTTCTTGGGTTAAGATTTTGGATAATATTTGAGATTTCTCTAGGGGAGGTAGGACTATTTGCAGCAAATTGATGTGCTTGAAAAAATTTCTTTACTTGCCGAGGAATGGATTCTTCTGCTTGATGTACGGAATGAAGAGATGGATTTTCTTTAAATTGGCTTTCATAATTATCAGCGAAGACTTCTGTGATGTCTTCATTTTTGAGTTTATGAGGATGTTATCTTTCTTTATTGGGCCTATGTTTCTAGGATTGTATTGCAGGGCTTTTGCCAATTTCCATGCAGAATGATCTGTGTGTGTGAGGTTCAGAACAAATTTTTGCCAGTTCTCATCACGGAAATCCTTAATGGTACTTTTCAGGTCTCTATGGGCTGCATTATATGCAGATTTATCATCTGCGCTCTGTGTGCGTTGATAAATTTTTCGTAGTCTATTTTTATGGTTAATTTTCCGACGTATGTAGGCAGGAAGAGTGAATTTTTCATCATTAATTGCAGATTTGGAGTTATCTATGGCAGAGTGGATGAGCACATTAAAGTTGTGGATGGCAATATTAACTTCTTCTCTACTTCTTAAGGGGGGGGTTGCAGAGGTGTTTTCTTCAATTAGTTTTCTAAAATTTTCTCAGTTTATTCTTGCATTGAGAGGAGGTAGTCCATGTTTAAGGTCATACATGGTGAAATGCACAGACAAGTGATCAGAGGACAAGTCATTATTGACGTATAAATAAGGTGTTTGTTGTATATTCATGGTAATGAGTATGTCCAAGACATCAGGAGATCCATATGTGATGGTAAGTATTCTTGTAGGCTCATTGGGTGAATGGACAGCTATATTGTGGGGGAGAATTAGGTATTTAGTTGAATTCCATCATTATTGTTGCTGAGCGAGTGCCAATTGCGGTGTTTACAGTTGAGGTCTCCTGCTATTATTGTAGGATAGTTTAATTTACGGATTGTTTCTAGATCTTAGACATCAAGAGGAGTGGAGGGAGGTTTGTACACTGAAATGAGAAGAAAGTCGACATTTTTACCTATGAAGATACAGGCGCAGGCCTCAATACTGTTGAAACCTGGGTAAAGGATATTCTATGCATTTAAGGTATCTCTTCGTTAGGATAGCTGTGCCGCCTCTTCTATTTGTAGTTCTATTGAAATGAAAACAGTCAAAATTAGCCATTTTAAATGAGTCAGTGGTTCTAAGATGAGTCTCATTGAGCAGTACTATATCGATGCTATGATTGTTGATGTAATCCTTAATTTCTGTAGATTGTCTTTTGATCCCATTACAGTTGTAAAACATAAACTTGTGATAGTTGATATGTTTCAAATTGTAATTATTTCTAGTACTGGATGTTCTATACATTGTTGTATTGGGAAAATATCTTTAGGTTTCTAGAGCCATACTTAGTCGATCCTCCATTGCTTCCGTTTGGTTATATCGTTGATAGATCTTAAATAGGTCGGTTATGAATACCAGGAATTCTTCTATAGATCTGGGTTTAACATTATTATTGACAGCAGGGGCTTTGGACTTTGTAAAATTCTTGCTGATAGTGGCCGAAGCATATGATTGATTGTTGGCTTGAGTGTTACTTTTTCCTGATTGCATTTTAGTAATGGAAGTTTCTGAGTGACTATTATTTGAGTTAGAAGTCGGAGTTATAGCAGAGAAGTAATTTTCTGAGGTTTTAAAGTTCATTTTTGGTGGATTGGGATAATTATTAGTTTTCTCAGGTCGTTGAGGACAATATTCACTGTTGGCTGCGTGCGGGCCAAGGCACAAAATACATTTAGGCGTATAGTTGATAGCAAGTCTGTTAGGGCGTTGAGTAGATTTGTGAGTGCCAGTACACCGAACACAGCGTGCCGGGTTATGGCAGGCACTTTGTGTATAACCATAGCGCCGACAGTTGAAGCACTGTGTAGGCCCTTGTCTCGATTTGTAGGGTACAAGCCTGAAACGCATGTCCATAATTGTGCGTAGTTCGTATATCTTTTTTCCTTCCGGTGTTTTAGGTACTTCAATATATTATACAGGTAATGTTTGGATAGCTCTATCGCAGATGCGTTGAAGTTGTCTGTATTTTTTGATTGGAACTTGCTGGGCTACAATTTCTTCTTTAACCTCATCAGCGCTGAGATCTGTGGTTAGTCCTTTGATAATAAGACGAATACTTTTGTCGGAGTTAATTAAGAAAGTATGGAAAGGAATTTCCGCTTTTTCAAGTTTGCTCTGAACCTTACGATAGTCGTCTGATGTAAAGGTTTTTATTACATGGTTTTCTCCTTCCATTTTGCCTTCAATTTTGTCGATTTTTAGATTGTAGCGCTTTATCATTGAGCGATTGTAGTTACCGATAGGTGGCGCTTCAAATTTTTATGCTTCGAATACACCTGAACTCGGAGTTGTTGTGTAATCGGCCCAAGAAACCAAGTCCAAAACTATCTCATAAAAGTGCAAAAATGGATCATCTTATGAAGGATTAAAATAAACACTGATAAAACCAAAGCAATAATTTTCCGAAAGGGAAACATGAACTATTACACTCCACCTCCTGAAATACTTGATGACGAAATAGACTCTATTAAAGAAATCAAATCTCTTGGAGTCACGCTGGATCAAAAACATACCTTTAGAACCCACTTCCGTTCAGTAGCACAAAATTTTAAATCACCTCAGCTAATATGTGCCAACCTTGGTAGAACAAGCAGCTTATCTACAACAAACAAATTAATTTTATATCTCTCCATGCTCTGCCCAGCCCTCCTTCACACAGCTGCGATCTGGCGGCATGCAGCTAAAATCTATTTAAAAGTACTATAAGTACTACAAAACAAATTCTTGCGAGAAATTATCAATGCTCCGTGGTATATTCCAAACACTTACATTCACAGAGACCTACAAATAGAGCCTATACAAGAGTATAACTTTTCTTAGACTGCGCTTCTTTCACGCAGTACAGTCCCATAATAATAGCCTAATTACCACTCTCAGACACTCTTCACACCCAAGAGAGAAACAGCGTTACCCCTCTGACTAAGGCTCCTAAGTTGGATTTCACATGAATGTAGTTTGTATTTTATGCGTGCTTTAATTAATTTTTTTACTTATGTCGTTTGGTAACTAATAATTATTGTTAGTTTAGTTTCTAGGAAGTGGCAACAAAACAATTTGTAGAATTTACAGAATATTTGTTTGTGTAATTAGGTTAATTAAAGAAGAATGGCGTGTTATATACATGAGCGATATTTTTGAAGTTCCAAACAACTTTTCAGAAAATAAATACTTTAGAATATTTTAGTAGTCTCTTAGAGTCCATGATACACTGGTAGCGTGATAGTTTATTTTGACGCGTAAGCAAACATCCCGTATACACTCCGTTAGGAGTGGAGGATATCAAAGGCAAAGCTTCCAATGCCATACTTCTCGCATAATTTTGAGACGGATAGGCCTTTATCCATTTTTTGCAGAAATTCCACTTTCTGTTTAATGGACATCGAAGCATGCTTTCGCTTTGTAGATACTTTGGCAGCTCAAGAATTGAAAACTCTTTTTGACATAATCGAAAGTTCAAGCTTAATTTTTATAAAATTGTTCTAACAGTCTGCAAAAAATAATAAGCCAGTTTCCAATTAGAAGATTAAGGAACAGCGCAATCTGTAACAGTAACTGAAATGCATTAGATAATTTTAGCCTAGCTTATATCATCCGTTATACATTAAACGCGCATGCGTAAACGCATTATGCGTTTACCCATGCGCATAAAGTTTGTAGCTTTGAGGTCCGGATTATAGATCATTTCGGATTATGGACGACCGGATTACAGACTTTGTACTGTACATTAAAGATTTTTAACTAGTTACACGTCCTCGCTTGCAATTAGAACCATTATTAAATCCCTATTTTATCTAATGATTTCCTGTACATTATCATGTATATAGATTGACCTCGTCTTTGTAATTGATAATTATTAAATCGGCGTAAAATGCTGGTACCTGGGCTGATTGAGCTCATGCGCGAACGTAGGCGGTGTGAATAGCCTCTTAGCTATTCGCACCGTTTCATCTACTATCGGGGAATAAAGCTCCACCGAACAAGCTGCGTCCATGTTTGTAACTTCAAAACATTGCAATACGGCAGTGAAATATACGTGTTTCTAAGCTGTTCCGTGCATGTATTTTCCAGTAAAAATATGTTAAATTTATAATGAAATGCTTCGTTATTGTTAGTTTTTTGTTTTAAAGTTATAAAGATGATATCCGTAATTTACAGAAAATCATTAAGAAATAGTTCGGTAAGTGTAAGTAAGTGTTGAATTATTCAGAAACAATGATGTTTCTGAATAATTCAAGAATTTGTCTAGGTTTTATTAGCAACCTGTTGTGTGTACTTTCCAATTTTTTCTTTAAGAAGTGATATTTCTGATTTATTCACAATATTATCATAATTTATTAAAGATAATTTAAAATCATTTAGAACCAATTTAATCTGAAATTAATAGCAGATAATTATCTAAAAAAATAGTCACAAGTTGAATTTTTTTTAATGAAAGTTTTAAATATATTCTTTTCACAACCAACAACCTTATAACAACAAGAAAATAAATATTAATAAAATAAAACAGATTTATGTGAAGTCAATGATTTCAGTTTATGCGCGTTTCATATTTATGAACCTGAAAGAAATTGCCTTGAATTAAGCTGAATTACAGAAATATACCTCTATAAATTTTTGGATACATCTTTCCACATGTTCAATTGTTTAAACACTTTACTTACTTTTATCTCTACACTGCCCAGAAATTTGTAATTTTATGCAAAAAAATTTTAACAACAGAAATGTTTATCTTGATCAAATGCACAAATTATATTCGTAACAGTTTACAAAACTTACGTCTTTCCACATGTTCAATTGTTTAAACACTTTACTTACTTTTATCTTTACACTGCCCAGAAATTTGTAATTTTATGCAAAAAAATTTAACAACAGAACAGTTTATCTTGATCAAATGCACAAATTATATTCGTAACAGTTTACAAAACTTAGAAATGAGTAATAATTAATACATAAAGAAAAGCATTACTTTTTTAACACCTTTACAATTCATAAACATAGTAACAATTAATTTCTTAGTTTTAATTAAAATTATAAAACGAATTACCTAAATTTAACATATTTTGATTATTATTAAGTCCTTTTATTTCACATCTGGAAAGAAAACAACGTGACATTGTGATATTTTTTAACATATTTATCAAATTACATAAAAAAAGAAAATCAATACTTACAAGTGAAAAGTAATCCCAGGAATCTTTTTCGAAAATCTATTTGTGCATCCATATTCAACACAAACTGATATGCTTCAAAAAAAAAATCTTTACAATTATAGACTTCCTTGCACAAGTCACAGCGATAGTAGTAACACGGCCGCTAAGCTTCACCCTTTGAGTTAAACCTTCCCTCCTTCTATTCCAACCTCCTCGGATATTTCAGGCCGACTTTGACCAGATTCATAAACGGCCCAGAACTATACATCATAATGTTAGACGGTAGTTCTTGTATATATTTTACTATTTTCAACTATTTAGTCTAGATTTTGTTTCCTCTTTATCATCATTTTCATCTGACTATGGACTTGCTGGCACCAAGGCTGCTGACTTTATCATCATTAAATTCGTATATCACGTGACAGTCTACTTCCCTTTGAGTATTAAGATACAGGTACTTTCGCCTCAGACGAAAGCAGAAAAATTTCTGGGACTTGTATATATTATTTTCTATTTTTACTAAACGATACTGTGTCAAATCTACGATAATGTGTAAAAGATATGCCATTGCGAAAAGATATGCCAAAATTATTAGTTGCTATTATTGCTTATCCAACGAAGACTTCATCTGTGGCCGATATATGGCGTACCCCCTGATCAACTTCTTCACTACTGAAGACTTTGCACTTTTATTACAAGTGCACAGGACTCTTCCATTTTTATGGAATTTAACGAACTTTTACAGGTCCTTAGAGGATTGATAAACATGTAGTGGTAAAAGCCTTCGGGTCGAACGCCACTTAACGAATAATGATCTCAGTTTGACCACATTCTCTTCTCACTTCCTCCCACACCTCCTACTATACTGTTCTTCTTTCGTCTTCCCCTAGATTGCTTACCAGAAGTCAAGTACAAAGATGTTTCTCCATCTTGACCCTCGAGAATATAATACGATCTTCGTCGTCGAGTTGTGTTGTTTCTGTGTCTACGGATTAGCAGTGAGAAGAAGATATGATTTAAAACACAATTCCACGATCACGCCTTTCCAAAGCTTCGTACGACTGCGGCCGCTAGCTTCGGTGCCTCAGATCCATGCAGGATTTCCTGCAGCAGTGGGTCCAAATGTGGTACCATTCCGGGTTTTAATATACAGGGTGTCCATAATTAAACTTGAAATTTACGAGCATTCTGTAGCCAAAAACTATGCAGCAGAATTGCATGAAATTGGGTAATAACAGAACGAAATGATGGGGATTTTATAGAGGGGAAAACACAATGAGTTTCAAAAACCACAACTAGATGGCGTTGTGCAATATAAACTATTGTCATATGCAAATGTCGTAACCATACAGATCCTGTGCGCGCGCAGCAACCCTATAAAAATGCGAGAGGCGAACAGTCATACTAGTTTGCAAGTAAAGGAAGATAGATGACGTTGACTCTCCAGGAACATGCTTTACTGGTGAAATTTTTTACCAAAACGGAGACTGCTACCGAAGCTTTGCGGAAATTTCGGTCTTTCAAGCGGTTACGAAAAGGACTACTCACTAGTCAAGAACTAACAAACATGATTAGAAAATTTGAAACAACGGGAAGCATATTTCACAAGTGCACATCTGTGTAGCCACCGAGGGAGTGGCTTCTAGGATGGACCAATGAGCATCCAGTAATATTTCTCTCATGTCACTTGACCTTTCCTGTGCTTTAAGATTTAAGCAAGATAGTTGAAAATACTCTGTCACGCAATTTTCTGTAAAAAATGATTAAAGCATCGTCGATTGCTTCTTAAACTTTTCATAGCGAAGTTAGATCAAATATAGGCAATTATGAAGAATACAGACACATGTTGGATACTTCGCAAAAATATCGATGTGAAATATTACTTAATAAGTCGCAAATAAGATAAAGAAAGAAATATGTAACAAACATCTGAACGCAAATGCAATCGTTACATAAAACTATGCATATCAGAAATATATTTACACCAATTATATATGTAAATAGAAGTCAGCTCTTTTTATTGCAGTCTATATGAAAAAATGTTCTATAATAATAACCAATGCAGAATTTTATTCAAAGTGAAATTTACTAATTTGCATTCGTATACATTTAGAGTGTTAAATTTCACATTTAATAACTGTTACACATGTACTGTCTACACAAGAAATACTCATCAAGCAGAGTGAATTTATCTTATTTACAACGAGTATATTCAATTTATTCACATATAACTTTAATTTTAACAATGAATATAATCAGATCATATGTATTCTGAATCTCACACTTTAAAAATCAAAAGAATGCAAGCACTGAAATAAGAAAACACTAGATTCATTGTAACACTTTCAGTCATTCCCATCTCAATTATAAAATTATATAATCTTAAATTCTCTTAATCCACATAATATGCCGTGAACAACAATCCAAATATTAATGCGTGATAAAAATCTTGAAAGTGAAATGTCAGCGATTAATTAAACTCAGAAAATGAAAGCATTACAAGATTTCTACTATTACGTCATATATTTATAACTGCGAAACAAATGCAGATTAAAACGTGAACAATATACGCTCACATGCACGAAGATTTAGCGTCACAAGAGCAATAGCAGCTCATTGGTCCATTTTCGAAACCCCTCCCTCAGTGGCTGCGCTGATGTGCACTTGTGAAATATGCCAACGGGAACATTGGGGATCCAGCCAGGAAGCGGAGGAAAGTGTGTTGCAGCACAGGTAGTCGATGATGAAGCGACGCAAGTGGAGGAAGACAGATCGCAAACCGTTGACAGCACTAGTGTTCGGCGTATTACAGCACCTGTTGTCCAACCTTGTTCCACGATTCATAAGTTCTTACTCTCCGTCGGTCTCCCGTGGACCCTCGGGGGTCCACCTGGACCACTTTGGGAACTAATAAGGGTCTACACTCATGGACACAATCGTATTTTAGGAAATTTTCTACTTTTTTTCCTTTTCTCTCTATAGGCCCCTTTTTTTGCTTCTATTACATTTAGGCCATTTATTTTAATTTTATTTTGTCCCATCTTTTCGTCATGGCCTTTTGAACTCGTATAAAATGCCCGAAGTTCTTTTTTACTCTCCTCTGAAATACGAAACTGCCCTTTTTCTATATACCTTTCCTTCGCAACTAAGCCTGATAATAACTTTCTCTTATTAATACTGTTACCGTTTTTGCATTTATTTAGCTATTTTTAGTAGAACTGAAATTAAAAGTCTTTTATTTCCCCATGCAATGTTGCGCGCGACGAGTTTTAAGAGAAAGCTACGCCGAAAAAGTAAAAATACAGGAGCACGTGCATTTAACATTTAATAAATAGATATCTCGTAATTGCTTTTGCTTTCCAGAAAATTCGAGAAATTAAAATTACCAGGATGTTCCCGTGCATGATTAAAAAGCTTATAAAAGCTGGATTAAAAGATAGCAGTTCAATTGTTTACTTGGTGCTGTTATTGATTGTAGCGAATTCGCGGTGAGATCTGATTAGCTTTTTCTGTGTTTTAAATCGAGTTCTATTTATATTTTAGTAGTTCAAAATATAACTACTGCGAGATATTGCGATATGGTACGAATATCTCTGAGGAAATTTCAGCATTTTGTTTTATTTCTTGGGATAAGAATAAATTTTTTTAAATTTTCATCGACTTGTGCATTAAATCCATTACGAACCCGAATGCAAGCAACACTTTTTGGTGTCAGGAGTGAGATCTGAATGCCAATAACAAGAGTTGTAAGGATCTTAAGTTTTACTAACGTTTATTTTATTTTAAATCTTTACTATCACTTCTTATTTTCTACTTCCGGCCAGAATTATAAGCGTTAAGGTTTTTATGCAAAGTTTGTCTGGCGAACGCCAAGTATTTAAGTTGTGGCTTTTTGCCAAGCGAGAGAGAGGAAGCAGTGAGTCAAAGCAGGCCGCTTACCTTAGAAGTTACGCAGTTGCTGTTTGCCTTCCAGGCCAGAGGTTTTAATCCTCTTGATAAATTTAAACGTATTGTAGTGTTCACAGTCTCTGTACTACATACGCTTCCTGTTAATATAAGGCCAATCTTCCACGTTTATTATTCTAAAGTTAAATTAGAGTTTAGTTTTATTTTTATAATTTTACGTTAGACCCCAAGTAGCGGGTCAGTGTATTTCGAAGTACGGAAGTTATTGTATATAGAGAAAAATAAAGGGTTTTGTATACCCTTCATGTGTATCCTGTCTACTTACCACAATTAGTGAACATAGCTTTAGTAAGCTCTCTATTCCGAGTCAGGTCCTTGTATGTTCCCGAAGAAGGTAAGAAGGAACATTGACCCTGATAGTGGCGCCCAACGAAGAAGAATAACCATTGCCGAGTTTCAAGAAGAACCTGTGCTGCCTGCAGAAACGGCTCAGAATCCAGAAATGCCAGCTGCCGCCCTGGAAGGATTTGGTTACATCGTTCAGACCATGCGCGCTTCGATGAAACCAGAAGCAACATTTAATGGAAACGCACCGGTAACCAGTTTTTTGGAAAAATTGGATGACCACTTCATGCTCTACCCCGTGCACGAGTTTCAAAAAGTTACCTTAGCTACCAGTGCTTTGAGGGGCCAAGCGCTTAACTGGTTCAAATGTATAGGCAGAAGTCTCTTGGGTCAAGCAGGAAGTCCCACCTATACTTACGAGAATTTCAAGACTGCCCTACTAAAAGCCTTCCCTGTTGTAAGGGATCGTGCGAAATTAGAAACGGAACTTTTTAGTATATATCAACAAAGAATCGAAAACCTCTCGAGCTTTATTTTAAGAAAAATTCACGTTTTCAAACTCTTGTATGGAAACCGTCCGGATCCTGAAATAATTGAAGTGATTTTGCCGAGGTTACTGCCCCAAGTGCAAGACTTTATTGAATTAAGAAATCCGACTACACTGGAAAAGTTATTTGAGCTAGCAATCCAGTTTGAAAGTAGAAGAACGGCGGACGTCGAAAGAAGACGCCAATATCAACAGCGAAACCAATTTGGTACGCCAAGACTACAGCAAACTCAAGCACACGGCTACGGAGAAAAAGCGAATCAGTGGGCAAGGAAACCCGAGCATTCAAAAACAGCCGGCGAACGTCGACAGTTCAATAGCAACCCAGGAAAAAAGTCGCAAGGCCAGTGGAAAAAGAAGGAAAGCACGGAAAGGAAAAATAATTTAAACTAAAACGGATTTCTGATGACGAGAGGCTGCGGAAATCCGAAGGCCACGAAAACCCCTCTTCCTACAAGTTAAATACAGTAATGGTGAAAAATTTGACTCTTCCGAAGATTGAAGTCTTGGTGAATAATATCCCAGCCACTGCACTCCTGGATACCGGCACGCAGTGTTCCTGTGTGGCAGAAGAATTTTTTAGGAAGTATTTTCGCAAATACCGCATATAAAATGCGGATAATACGACAGTGTTAGCAGCGCAAGGAGAAAAATGTAAGTGCGTAGGTAAAGTACCTTTGTATATACGTATCAAGGACGAACAAGTAAAGGTGATGTTTTTTATAGTAAAGAATCTGCAAGCACATTTAATTTTAGGAATAGATTTTCTTTCAGAAGCACAAGCTACGCTGGATTTTAATGAAGCGTCCCTTAAGCTGACAATGAAACCAGTTCGTACAGAAAACGCTGAACCGCCGATGTTAAAAGTTGACCACCTCCCTAATGACGAGCAAGGAAGAATCCGACAAGTGGTAAGTGAATTTGCTTCGTTATTTAGTGATATTCCAGGATTTACTCAGGTTACTAACCATAGTATTGACACCGGAGATGCAATGCCAGTTCGTCAAAAACCATACCGGTATGATAAGAATAAGGAAAAAATTATAGAATGGCATATTACCGATATGCTACGTAAAAAGATCATAACGCCCATCTCAAGTAGTTATGCTAGCCCGGTGGTTTTATGTAAGAAAAATAATGACTATCCTTTGACGCATCCAAAAAGATGGAGATTCGATATTGATTACCGTAAATTAAACTCCATAACTAAATATCCGGTATATCCGTTACCGATTATAGAAGAAATTCTAAGGAACATAAAATCAACCAAATTTATGACGACTTTAGACTTAACGACTGGTTATTTTCAAATAGGGATGAGGCCTGAGGACGTGCCTAAGACTGCTTTTATAACCAAGTCTGGCACTTATGCATTTTTGCGTATGCCGTTTGGCCTTTCAGGGGCACCGGCAACATTTCAGCGATGCATGGACATTGTGTTAACACCTGTTCTTGGAAAGTCCACATTTATCTATTTAGACGATATCATTATTACTAGTGATAATCTCGACCAACATGTACAGGATTTAAGACAGGTGTTTTCTTTATTAAATGAGGTCGGTCTAAAAGTTAATGTCGAAAAGTGCAAATTTGCAGCCCCTGAATTAAAATATTTAGGTTACAAAATATCTCAAAAAGGGATCGAGACAGATGAATCAAAAATAATCGCTGTACAAAAGTATCCGACTCCAAACACGGCAAAGAAGCTCTCTTCTTTTCTAGGACTTTGTTCATATTATAGGTCCTTTATAAAAGATTTTGCGGCTATCGCTGAGCCATTGTTAAAATTAAAAAGGAAAAAGGCAAGATTCTCGTGGACGGCCGAAGCCAATAGTGCTTTCGAAAAATTAAAACAAGTATTAACGCAAGCCCCTGTGTTGAAATTTCCTGAAAAGGATGAAAATTTAGAAATTTCAGCGGATGCTTCGGATTATGCGGTAGGAGCGGTATTTTCGCAAAATCAGCAGCCCGTGGCATTTTTTAGCCGAACTTTAAATCAAACACAAAGAAACTATTCCGCGACCGAGAGAGAGGCACTTGCAGTTCTGTTAGCAGTGCAAAAGTTCGAGTCTATTTTGGAAAGGCGCCGATAACAGTGTACTCTGATTATGCGGCGGTAACTAGATTGTACTCAGGGAAAAATTTATCCCCAAGGTTAATAAGATGGGCACTCAAGCTGCAAGAATATAATCTGGTAATCAAGCATACCCCTGGAAAGGAAAATATCGTAGCAGATGCCCTATCAAGAATTAAAATAGACGAACAAGGCAATACCGTAAAGGTGGCAATGCTTACAGCATGTACAATAAATTCCCGAGAAACTGTAATAACCGAACTGGGTAAGGATCCTGAGTTTGGAAACATTTATGAGTATTTGAAGGATCCTGAAAATTTTAGCCACCAAGATATTGTGGCGATAAGAAATAGGGCGGCCCATTACGAACTAATAGATTTTCTGTTATTCTATACTAAAACTACGAATTCCAACAACGAATTTCGACCTGTTATCCCAGCTAGTTTTAGATTAAATATCCTGCAGAAGCTCCATGACAGCCCTTTAGCTTCTCATGCTGGTATTCGAAAAACTATCCAACGCGTACGCGAGGCAGTCTACTTTCCTGAACTGCAAAAGTTAACAAGGGCGTATGTCCAGTCCTGTCCAACATGTCAAGCAGTTAATTATATTAATTTCCGCCCGGCCGGGTTTCTAAATAGTATTAAATCCGAATTTCCAAATGAAATAATTAGCATCGATTTATTGGGCCCTTTCCCAAAAAGTCAGTTAAATAAAAGTCAGTATCTCCTTGTTATGGTTGATCATTTTAGTAAGTGGACCGAAATTGTTCCCTTAAAACGAGTCTCCGCGAAATTAGTTACTGATTCTATTTTAAATAAATATATTTTAAAATACGGGGCGCCCCTAAAAGTTATATCGGATAATGATCCTCAATTTGTAAGTAATATATTTGAAGACATGTGCCAAAAACTGGGCATACGTCATTTAAAAATGGTCCCGTATCGGCCGCAATCAGATATAGCGGAACGGGTCAATAGAAATATAGTGAAAATTATCCGTAGTTATGTTAAAAATTTTCATAAAAGCTGGGATAACTATGTCAATGAATTTGCTTTCGCCCTTAGGACCGCAAAACATGATACAACGGGCAAAACTCCTGCTGAGTTATTTTTAGGCAGAAAGATTATAACGCCGTTAGATAAATTATTTTATGTGCAACAAAGAGCCCCAGAATTTAAAATGGGTGATATAGAAAAATTAATTAAAGAAGCAAAAAAGAATACTGAAGTAGCACAGAGAAAACAAAAACTTTATTACGACTTGAAACGACGGGGAGTAACTTATAAAGTAGGAGATGAAGTATTAAGAATTAAGCATTCACTTTCTTCAGCACCAGAAGATAAAACCGCCAAATTTTTTCCACGATTTGAAGGACCATATGTCATAGAAAAAATAACTCACGCTGTAGTGCTGTTAAAAGCCAGGAATGGTGAGACATGCTCCGCAAACATTGATCAAATAAAACCATATTATGATCGTAATAAAATGCAAATATTCAAAGATCTTTTGCAGGATCCGGCACGGCAGGCACGGCAGGCACAAACTCCAGAGGTGGAACAACGACAAGTACAAGGGCAAGCAATAAGAGGCAGGAGCAAGTGAAAAGAAAATTGCCCCGCGGAAAAATTGAAGGTAGCAAGAAAAAGAAGCCGTTCCACCGTCCAGAAAAGAGAGTTCACGAACACCCCCAGAATGAAGAAGGGAGAAGGACGACTTATGTGAAGAGAACCAGGAGAAATGACGACAACTATAACCCGGCTCTAAAACGGAAGATCGACTCATCCGACAGGACTCTCCGCAGTAAATGTAGCCGAACTGCGGAAGGGCCATCAGCGGCGGAGGAAAAAGTACAAGGAAAATTTGAACGGCCAGCAACGAGGTCCAAGCAAGAACACGAAAGAAGTTTCCCGGTTCCGCCAAGACCAGCTGCCATCAAACGGCCAAGACCACAAGCAGAGGAGAAAAAGAAGGTATTCAAGGGTGGCCGAACTGGTGAAAAAAGGAAGCTTCCAGAGGAAAGCACTGAAGGGCGAGCCCGTACAAGAAGGAGGATAAATCAAACTACTATCTGCAATACCTTTAAAGACTGGGCCCAGAAAAGGATGTCCGAATATCACAAAGATAAGTAAAATTTTATGTTACTTTGCAAACTTAAGTTAATCTTTCATTCTTACTCCAAGTGGCAGATTTCAAGAAGTTTTACCTAATGCGAGGTCTACCTTTATCGCCAAAAGGGCGAGAAATGAGTTGTTACCGATTTTCGTATTATGTTTTTAAATTACTCGCGCGTAAAACTAAAGCTGATGTATAATAGCGTTGTGTAAAGACTTAAATATTGAAAAAAAAGTTATTGTATAAATTTTATTTAAAACATTCTAGCAAGAGAGAAGTTTTAGTCTGAAAGACTTTGTAGGGTTTATATTTATTTTAACTAACATTTATTTTAAGTTTAAACTATCTTTCCTGTCAAGCCTTACTTTCCCCTGGAACTGCCAGTGCCAGAATATGTAAATTTGAGTAGAACGCGCAAGCATTCAAATTATCAGAGGAAGTATTATGATTTAAATAGAAGGAAACGAGTTCGATGTGATATTCTTACTTAGCGAGCGCGGAGGTAGGTAGCGAGAATTGAAGAACCCCGCGTTGCGGCCTATGTGCTTGGCGGGAAGTAGTGGTAATCGTTCCAGTGAGCTTCAAGTCTGCTGAATTAGCAGCAGTATTGTAAAACACGGTGAGTTAGTTATTTTAGAGAGCCTCGTAGTTAGAATCTTGTCTTTACTTTCTTTTCAGGTTATTATTTTTATTTGACTGCCAAGTTGGCACAGTCTGTAAGCGTCAAGAGGACGCAATTGTAATTTATTACGTTGAATAAAAAGGGACTGAAACCCTTCACAAGGCTCTATCTTTTATACAAGCTTTCACAGTCACCTCTTGGTTGCGTGCAAGTTGGAGGCGCGCAACGTTATATTGGCGCCCGAACAATTATCGAACTGAAATGGCCGAAAATTGGATGGAAGCCGCTGGACAACACCAAGAAACGACAAGTCAGTTAGAAGGATTTGGATACCTGGTCCAGACTTTGAGAGCGTCAATCAAGCCAAACGTCTATTTCGACGGAAAAAATTCGGTGTCGGTATTTTTAGAAGGTCTAGAAAACCACTTTCAGCTCTACCCGGTGCCTGAAAGACAAAAAGTTGCCATCGCCGCATCAGCACTAAGAGGACAGGCCGCGCTATGGTGGAAAAATATAGGCAAATTTCTTCTAGGTGAATTTGGAAGCCCGACGTATACATTTGAAAATTTCAAAAAATCGTTAGTAAAGGCCTTCCCCATAGTGAAAGATCGCGCACGGCTGGAAGCCGAACTATATAGTTTCTATCAACGGGATACAGCAGAATTGACGGACTTTATTTTACGAAAAATCAAGCTAACGGATATGCTGTATGGAAAAAAACCCGATGCGGAGATAATTGAAATAATATTACCAAGATTGTTACCCGCTGTCCAAGACTACTTTGAAATTAGAAACCCAAGCACATTGCAGGAACTTTTCGAATTGGCGGTGAAGTTTCAAAATCTCAGAATAGCGGAAAGAGCGAGAGAAGAAACATATTCGCAAAGTACCCGAAGGAAGGAGGAAACCAGAAATGGAAATCGCTCGTATGGGGGAAAGAACTATCAAGCTAACGCATCGAAACTCGAAGGTCAAGGCCCAAAAAGAAAATTTGAAAATAAACATCCGCGTACCCAGAAGACACAGATTGAAAGGAAAGCTTTAAACGACTAGAGGGGCCTGTGAAAGGGAGGGTCCAGACCCCGGAAGTTTAAAAAAAACCCTCAAATAGACATTTAAACACGGTCATCGTAAAAAACTCACAGCTACCAATTATACAAGTCCTGGTTGGCGATGTACCAGTAGAAGCCCTCATCGATACAGGAGCAGAAGGAAATTTTATGAGTGAAAAGTTCTTCAAAAAGAATTTTTATAGGATACGACTATTTAAAACCAGAAATACGGAAATTATAGCGGCGCAAGGAAAAACATGTCACTGCATCGGGAAAGTATCATTAAACGTACAGGTAAAAGAGGAAAATCTCAAAGTATTAATTTTTGTGGTGAAAGACCTACAACACTCTCTTATTTTAGGTATGGCCTTTTTAAGGGCCGCGAGGGCCAAATTAAATTTTCAAGATAGTTCCGTGGTGTTGGAGATGGACCAGAGGGTGGTGGAACCTGTGGAGACACCTGAATTGGACCTTAGCCATCTGAATGACCAGGAAAGTAAAGCAATACAGCAAGTGGTGAGTAATTTTTCTCATTTGTTTTCAGAAAAACCAGGAAACTGCCAAATCGTGACTCACAAGATTCAGTTAAATGCCAAAAAACCTTGTAGGACTAAACCGTATCGTTATGATAAACAAAAAGACTTAATCATCGAAGAACATATTCAGGAGATGTTAAAGAATAAAATAATAACGCCCATAAATAGTGAGTACGCGAGTCCAGTCGTACTATGTAGGAAAAAGAACGAGTTTCCTCCTTCGGATAAAAGGGTTTGGAGGTTTGCTATTGATTACAGAAAACTAAATAGTATTACAAAATTTCCAGTTTACCCTTTGCCGGTTATAGACGAGATCATTAGACAGATCAAATCGACAAGATATATGTCTACTTTGGACTTAACGTCTGGCTACTATCAAATAGCTATGAGACCCGAAGATATACATAAAACCGCGTTTATAACAAAATCGGGCACTTATGCATTTTTACGCATACCCTTTGGGTTGTGTGGGGCCCCATCAACATTCCAGAGAGCTATGGACATTGTTCTAAAGCCTGTCCTAGGAAAATCAACTTTAATTTATCTAGATGATATAATTATAACGAGTAGTACGTTGGAACAACACATTAATGACCTCGAACAAGTTTTTAAATTATTAAAAGAGGCCGGTCTTACAATTAACGCCTCAAAATGCAAGTTCGCAACTAAAGAACTTAAATATCTCGGTTATAAAATTTCGCAAAAGGGTATAGAAAAGCAAGATTCAAAAATAAAAGCTATTAAGAATTTCCCACCGCCCAACACCGCCAAGAAACTTTCGTCTTTCCTTGGATTATGTTCTTACTATCGATCTTTCATAAAAGATTTCGCTAATATTGTTGAACCACTCTTAGTAATCAAAAGAAAAAAGAGTAAATTTACGTGGACAGCGGAAGCTAACACAGCTTTTGAAAGATTAAAAGAAGCGCTTATTAATACACCTGTTTTAAAATTCCCTGAGGGGGACGAAAACCTGGAAATTGCAGCAGATGCGTCAGACTATGCGGTGGGCGCAGTTCTTATGCAAAATAACCATCCGCTGGCATTTTTTAGTAAAACATTGAATCAGACACAAAGGAATTATACAGCTACAGAAAGAGAAACATTAGCCGTAGTAATGGCTGTACACAAATTTCGAGTTTATTTCGGCAAATCGCCAGTAACAGTCTTTTCGGATCATGCGGCTGTTGGTAGACTTTACTCGGGAAAAAACCTAACGCCCAGGTTAATAAGATGGGCTTTAAAACTCCAAGAATATAATATCACAATAAATATAAACCGGGTAAGGAAAACAATGTAGCTGACGCACTTTCTCGTATAAAACTGGACGATGAAGGAAATGAACTTAAATGCGCTGTGTTGACTTCAAAAATTTTAGATTTTAGAGATACGGTTATTACTGAACTGAAAGCTGATCCTGAATTTGGAAATATCTATGCTTATTTGAAAGACCCCGAAAGCTTTGAGCATACAGATATCGATGCGATAAGAAATAGAGCAAAAAACTATGAAATAATAGATAATTTATTATTCTATACGAAAACAACAAACGAAAATCTTGAGTATAAGCCAGTCATCCCAGCCTCGCTTCGATTAAGCATTTTGAAGGAGTTGCACGAAGAAAAAACAGCGGGCCACCTCGGTGTCAGAAAGACTATAAAAAGGGTACGCGAGGCGTTATATTTCCCGCAATTATACAAAATAGTAACGGCGTATGTCAGGTCCTGCAATCAATGTCAGTTAATAAATGATATTAATTACAGCCCGGCCGGGTACTTAAATAGCATTCGCGCTACATTTCCGAATGAAATTTTAGGCATAGATCTCCTTGGTCCCTTCCCCCAGAGCGAGTTAAATAAAAATCGTTTTCTTTTAGTAATAGTAGATCGTTTTTCAAAATGGATAGAAATTGTTCCACTTAAACGCGCGTCAGCCAAAACAGTCGCAGATGCATTCTTACACAGATACATTTTAAAATACGGTGCACCGATAAAAGTCATTAGCGATAACGGAAAACAATTCATTAGTCAAATATTTGAAAACATATGCAATGGACTTGGCATACGCCATATCAAAATGGTTCCGTATAGACCACAGGCTAACATAGCAGAAAGAGTTAATAAAAACATAGTAAAAATAATTCGCAGTTACGTGAGCACACATCACAAGCGCTGGGATGGCTACATAAATGAATTAGCTTATGCTTTAAAAACGGCACATCATGATATTACGGGAAAAACTCCAGCAGAATTATTTTTAGGCAGAAAGTTATTTACGCCTTTAGATAAATTATTCTTTGTGCAACAAAGAGAGCAGGAGTTTAAACAACAAGACGTGCAAAAGTTGATTGATCAGGCACTTAAAACCTCGGATACGGCAAGAAATAGACAAAAGTTATATTATGATAGAAAACGCCGTGAAGCAGATTTTAAAGTTGGGGATAAAGTATTGAAGCGGAAATTTTCTTTATCAAGTGCCCCAGACAATTTTATGGCAAAGCTAGCTGCAAAGTTTGAAGGCCCCTATGTAATTCAGGAAATCAAAGGAGTAGTCTTATATCTTAAAAACGAGAGAGGGGAAATCTGTAAAGCAAGTCCCGACCAGGTGAAAAAATACTATAATCCAAATGATTTTGAAATCCTTAAAAGTTTCTTGCAGGACTCAAGTCTAAACGAAGTAGAAGAATCAGAGACTACAACAACTATTCCACCACCCAAGAAACAGAGAACTGAAGAGAGACCTAGCACTTCTACAACCCGGACGTCGGTATCAAAAAGAAAAAATGATTTTCAAACTCCGGCGTTTAAGAAAAACACAAATACAGATGAACCGGGTAAAGAGAAAAACACCACCTACAAAGGATAGCAGGAGAAATTACACATCAAGGAGAACGCGCACACGGCCACAGAGTCAGGTGCCAGCAAGGCCGCCGTTCCGGAAACTGAAACGCCAACAGGAGGCACAAAAATACGAGGAACAGAAGAAATTCAAGAAGGACTCCAGACCGGAGGACGTCAAGACCAGCCGTCCCAGGCAAAAACGGAAAGGCCAACAACCAGACGATTACTCCGTCAAGAGGCCAGCATGTAGAGGACGCAAAAGAAAAAGCAACGTGGACGACACTCGGAGATCAATAAGGAGAAGATTGACATCCATGAAACCTCTAACTTGGGATCAATTTTGCCAAAAACGGATGACGGAGTTTCAAGCATCGAAAACTCAAAGATAAGTTAAAACCTTCTATAAATTTTTTTTCTCTTTTGTTCCGAAATGTTATGCATAAGTACGAAGTTCTATGTTTTGACGAAAGTCAATATGTCTCGGGTGAGACTTAGTTTTGTTTTACTTTATTTAGCTAAGGCAAAAGTATTATTTTCTTTAAGTGTAAAAGCTAAAAACAAGCAGTTTCTGTTGGTCGAAAGACTAATTCTGTTATGTTAAAGCCAAAATTTGGCCGGAGATAAAAATAACTTCGTATTCTTGTATTAATAAGAATTTTACTTTCAGTGCCGCCAGCTTGGCGAAGAATGAGTAAAGTAAAAATTTATTTTCTCTTATTCATTTTATGGTAAATTGTAAAAATCATATGTATTAAAATTTTGTAAATGTACGTAAATCCTTGAAGGTTATGTAAAAGTAGAATTTAGTCTAGAAGCATAAAATTGTAGATGCTAAAAGTGAATGCTTAAAAGCAATGAAGTCAAAATTTAAGTATTAAACTGTAAAGTCATGCTTTAGAGCGAAAGCCTGCATGTTTAAAGATGAATGAGGGGGAAGTTAGAATGAATGTGTTTTGTAGGGTTCTCCACCTACATTTGAATTTTTAAGACTATTAAAGTAGCTCATTGAGTTGTAGAATGTCGAGTAAGGTGTGTCTATTTTGTCGTTGAATTCTAACAAATCATGGTGGTTAGGGGAAGTGTTGTAAGACTAAAACACGAATATTCCCGTTTGACACCACACACGGTGGAGAGCCAGGGTAAAGTTAAATTAATGCTTGAAAAATTGAATGAATGTGAAGTAAGCAATAACTAAGAAAAACGAATCGTTTAAAAACAAAAATTTATTGTGTCAAGAAAGTGTAAATTATAATGTATGTAGAAAGATACTGATACTTATTCCTTCCAGATGCTGGAAGGAAAGACCAAGATTGATTGATGAAGTCCAGGAAAAGTTGCTGTAAGAAGAAAGCTTTGTAACGAGCAACAGAATTTTAGTATATAATTGTTACATAAGATTTTTTTTTTTTTTTTTTTTGTGTGTGTGTAAACGAGGTTCTCGCCAGTTAGTTCAGAATTAGATAAACTTACAACAGGTCATTTGTAGGACCTGCTTCCAAGTTTTCCAAATTCTGGCAGCGGCAAATGTAGGGTTTATATTTATTTTAACTAACATTTATTTTAAGTTTAAACTATCTTTCCTGTCAAGCCTTACTTTCCCCTGGAACTGCCAATGCCAGAATATGTAAATTTGAGTAGAACGCGCAAGCATTCAAATTATCAGCGGAAGTATTATGATTTAAATAGAAGGAAACGAGTTCGATGTGATAGGAGACCCTACTTTCGATTTGGTAGTGCTGGCATGAGGTGTTGCTGTTGATTAAAGAAATTGTTCTTTCTGTCTACGGCGTTGCTTTTCTTGCGATTTTGTGAAGTAAGGGAAAACGACATTGCTCTCACTACTGAAGCTGATCCTGAGTTGCTGTCGTCTCTTCTTGATGTTCACGATAAGTATGTTTTCTTTATTCTTTTCGCCATTAGGTTAAAAGTTAGGATTCATGCATATCATGGACAAGGAGGCGATTGAAAACCGTATCAAATCTGTGTGTGATCACAGAAATCTGGAAGTTACCTGCGATAACTTAGAAAAACTTAAGCAACTTATGCTTTCTGAGTTTCATGCTTATCAAAATTCATTTAATCCAAAAAATGCGACTGAAGTTCACTTAGCCCACGTCAATGCTATGGAAAAGGATATACAAATCTTAGAATTATACATTAATGAAATGAAACAAAAAGAAACCCTAAATAATCCAACAGAGGAAACAAATCAATCTGATATTACTGCTAGTCAAAAATCTAGAATCAAAAAGAAAACCACAATAGATAAAGAAGGATACATAACCCCTAGAAAAACTCATAAAAGAACTCTATCAAATTCCGAAATTGAAGAACCAGCTCAAAAAAATAAATTCGAGGAACTAAACCCTGAAGACAATATGGAAGCAGAGGAAGGTGAATTTATTACACCCAACAAAAAAGCAGGACACATTCCCCCTATAGTCTTAGCAGACTTCACGGGGGATTGGGATAAGATGAAAGAAGATTTTGAAGAGCAATTAAATATAAAAAAATATCGTGGAAACCTAAGGGGAGGTACACTGACCATAAGAGTTTATGACTCAGACCACTACCGCACAGTTACTGAATACCTAACTAAACTACTTATTCCTTTTCATACTTATAAACTCAACAGTGAAAAGCCTATCAAGGCAATAATTAAAAAACTTCCAAAAACAGCTAATATGGAACTAATCAAAAACGAAATTGCCCAAGAAGGTATCCCAATTCAAAAAATTCGACAAGTAATTCACACTATTGAAGGAAAGAAAGTTCATCTTCCTGTTTTTATAGCAGAATGTACTAGAAATAAAGAAGGTAAAAGAATATATGATCTAAAGGAACTCAGAGGTCTGGATGTCTTCATCGAGCCTTTTAAAGCTCGCCCTGGACCCGTGCAGTGCCATAAGTGCCAAAGGTACGGGCACACACGGGACAAATGTCACTATAAACCTCGCTGTTTAAAATGTGCAGAGCCTCATGAAACATTCACTTGTAAACAAACAAAAAATGACAACAAACTCCCTGTCTGTGCCCTCTGTGGGCAAAATCATGTTTCTTCCTTCAAAGGTTGCAGTAAACATCCTTATAATGTTCAGAAGCAAATCGAAGAATCTAAAGCTTTCAAAGAAGAAAAGAAAAAAGAACAATTTAAATTTAACAAAAAAGATTTTCCTTCACTCCCTGAGAACAAACCAAAAAATGCATGGAATACTTCCAAGGAAAATGAAAACACTAGTAAAACAGAAGACACAAACTCAAACCCACTTAGCTTTTTTGACTGGATAAAAATCCAATTCACTCAAGTTAAAGAATTCTTTCAGAAATTTAAAACAGCAAAAACAATATTAGACAAACTAGAGGTCGGTATGGCGGCCTTCGAATATTTCTCAAATCTAAACTATGAATTTTAATCAAACTCATAGTCAAATAAATTTTATCTCAGCTACAAATAGCTTCTTAAAGATTTGTTACTATAATGCAAACGGCATCAGATACCAACAAGTGGAAATTTCAAATTTTCTTACTAGACATAACATTGATGTTATGCTAGTAAATGAAACCCATCTCCGCTCTTGCGACAAATTTAAAATACAAGGCTACCGCATCTACAGAAAAGACAGAAGACATAATAGAGGGGGAGGAAACGCAATTCTCATTAAAAACCATATCAAAACAGCCAAATATGATTTAAATCCCGCTTGTACTATAGAAAATGCTGCAGTACTTATCTATAGTGGTTTTAGAGAACCTTTTCTTTTTATCTCCGTATACAATCCCCCCTCCAGCACTCTTGATCTCAATAATCTGAAACTACTTACTGAAAATAACTACCCCACCTTAATAGCAGGTGATTTAAATGCTAAACATTCCTCTTGGAACTGTAGAGTCACAAATAGAAATGGAGAAAATTTAAGCAACTTCATCCACAATAGTAACATCAATCTCATTGCTCCCAATCACCCAACGCACTATACGCACAACGGACTAGGGGATATTTTAGATATAGTTTTGATGAAAAACCTTCCTAATATTCCTAATCTTGATGTTCTCCCAGAACTTTCGTCTGACCATCTCCCTATAGTCTTCAACTTCTATGGATTTTATCCCCCTCTCCCTAAAGCTCATACAAAAGTTAATTGGTATATGGTTACCGAACAGCTAAATTCTGTTAACAGCAGAGCCACACTTCGTTACGACTGCGATATTGAGCTGGAAATCACCAGATTAAACTCCAAAATTCAAAACGCTATCAATAATGCTACCTATACAGTCAAGAATAAAAATCCCTATGACATCCCAGAAGAAATTAAATCCCTTATACAAGAAAGAAATAGACTTAGAAAAAGATGGCATATTACTCACAATCCTACTGAAAAACGTCATATTAATTATTTAAACAGAAAAATAAAAGAAGACATCGCCACCCATCGATCAAATTCGTGGGATAATTTCCTAGAAAACATGGATCTTTACCCAAACTCTGTTTGGAAAGTAGCTAAATCACTCAGAAATCTTTCACCCAATCAAATTCACCCCCTGTATCACATGGGCAAAATTCACCACTCCGAAGACTCCATAGCTGAAATTCATGCAAAAGAATTAGAAAACATTTTTAAACAACATGAAAATAAAAATTCTGATCACGAAAAAGATATTAATTACTCTGTCAATAGCATCCTCAACAGTCCCAGCATTAATTTTTTTATGCCTGCATCTCCAAACGAAGTTCAGCAAATTATTAAAAAATTAAAGAAGCGCAAAGCTAAAGGATATGACATGATTTCTAATGAAGCGTTGCAAGCTTTACCTAGAAGATGCATAGTCTTAATTACAAATATTTTTAATGCTTGTATTAGACTCAGCTACTTTCCATCGCAGTGGAAACATTCGATCATTGTTACGATCCCGAAACCAGGAAAAGATCCAAAGCTAGCAAATAATTACAGACCCATCAGTCTTCTGCCAGCGCTTGGAAAAGTTTTCGAACGAGTACTTAGTGCTCGGCTCACCAATCATCTAGAACGCCTTAATCTAATAGACAAGCATCAATTTGGATTCCGCAAAGGCCACAATACCACACATCAAATATTAAATTTAGTTGAATTTATTGCCCAAGAATTTACAAAAAAGAACGGAGTAGCGGCATGCTTCCTCGATTTCGAAAAAGCTTTCGATCGAGTGTGGCATGCTGGCTTACTTCATAAGCTATCTAACTTCCTTTTACCAAACAGCTTTATTAAGCTTATGCATTCTTATTTTAAACATCGTACTTTTCAAGTGCGCTGTGGTGAAGCAATCTCTTCAAAAAAAGTGATTTACAGTGGAGTAGCTCAAGGCAGTGTTTTAGGACCGAAGCTTTTTACAATATTCATAAATGATATGCCTCTACCTTTTCATTCTAATATACTCAAATATGCCGACGACACAGTCATCCTCACCAGTTCACGAAGTCCAAATAATGCTTTAGAGAAACTTCAGCTCCAAGTCAACATTATTAACAAATTTTGTCAAGACTGGAAAATCAAACTAAATACTGATAAATGCTGCGTAGTTCTCTTTCGCAGATGCAGAAAAAATATCCCAGTGAATATAAATATCCGACTCAATAACCAAGATATTCCTGTTGCCAACTCCTATAAATATTTAGGTGTCTATATTGACAAAACCCTAAATTTCAAAGATCATATTCAATATGTTACAAATAAGGCTAACGCTGCTTTCATTGCTCTCTACTCATTAATTGGAAGAAACTCTAAGTTAAGCCTCCGTACCAAGAAAAATATCTATATCTCACTTATTCGACCAATAATCCTCTATGCAGTTCCAGCCTGGGCTACTGCCCGAAAAATAGACAGACAAAAATTAAATGTACTCCAAAACAAAATCTTACGTAGCATAGTGAACGCACCCTGGTTCGTGCGAAATTCTCAAATTCACAAAGACCTGGATATCAATCCAATTCACGACCAAATCCTAATTTCTGCACACAACTTCTTTGAAGATATGAGAAATTCTCCCTATGAAGCTATTAAATCGCTTACAGACTATGACCCTACTATTGAGAACGTAGTGAAAAGACCTCGAACGATCCACCACAATTCTAAGTGGTGGTAGTGTATATAATGTATAAAAAAAAAAAAAAAAAAAAAAAAAAAAAAAAAAAAAAAACTATTCCTTTGCAGTTACTATTCAAGAAAGATGAACTTTGCAAAATTAGGACTTTATTTTTCATCGATGAATTCTTCGTTTTACTACTTATTTAACCAAGATGTTTACTTTTTATTTTTAATATTTCGTATCGTGTGTTTTAAAATCAAAGTTCGTGGTAACACCAAGTGCTTACTCTCACTCATTAGCCCTAGTGAGCTACATGACCTCATTTTCACCTTTTACAGTTTCCTATTCATTTAATGATTATATCGCAAGTTTAGAAGATTTTCAAGTGTTTCAAAAGACATAAGACTCTTAAATTCACAAATAGACGTTGCTTTTACTATGTTCGAACTTTATTTATTGCCAAAAACTACAAAAACTTCATTTTTCGAACTCTGACTCCTCGACCAATCTAAATGCCGGACGCTGATCACGTGCTCCTGCTCTTCTTGACTCACGCAGAAGCTTAGAATTTCATTTCGCTTCTCGCCACCATTTACGTATATAATCACCCATGCTATGCCATGATATGCAACTTAGCAAAACTTATTTTATGAGTTCTCTCATTTATTGATCTCGCCTTCGGGCGCGGTGTATTTTAAATACACCTCTTAAATTTTTAACTTTATGGCCTATGGTAAAATGATAATATACTGGTAAGAGCTCCTAGTAGCTAAAGCCAGCAGTAAAGATATGATCCAAGATTCAAGATCGATGTGATATTCTTACTTAACGAGCGCGGAGGTAGTTAGCGAGAATTGAAGAACCCCGCGTTGCGGCCTATGTGCTTGGCGGGAAGTAGTGGTAATCGTTCCAGTGAGCTTCAAGTCTGCTGAATTAGCAGCAGTATTGTAAAACACGGTGAGTTAGTTATTTTAGAGAGCCTCGTAGTTAGAATCTTGTCTTTACTTTCTTTTCAGGTTATTATTTTTATTTGACTGCCAAGTTGGCACAGTCTGTAAGCGTCAAGAGGACGCAATTGTAATTTATTACGTTGAATAAAAAGGGACTGAAACCCTTCACAAGGCTCTATCTTTTATACAAGCTTTCACAGTCACCTCTTGGTTGCGTGCAAGTTGGAGGCGCGCAACGTTATAACTTTTTGAAATGTATTATTTCAATGTAGAAAGAATTGGCACTTGCTTTGAAAAGAATAGAAGTTAACAATGTACTACTAATGTATGTTTTCAAATGTGTAAAATTAACAGCATGTTGATATGTTCTTATATACAATGTGAACTGTTATTTTAAATGTTAAGAAATACCGTGATATGGTAAAAGTGAATGTTAAAATTTTTTTATTCGTGTGACTGCAAAAAGACTAAATCATGGAGAATATGTGTTAAAGGTTGAATGATGTAGTTAGGCTCTCTGACGCTACACTTTAGAGTTAGACACTTTCAGAATAGTACCTCAGGGTTTAGAGTTGAAATTAGGGTGTGTTAAGAGGTCTTGTTATGTTGAATTTTAACACGTTAGTGTTTTGATTGTAGGAGGAAGTGTGGAACACGTAGACAGAAACACATTCGTGTTTGGTGTTCTTTTACAACACATGTCAGAGAGCACGGGGAGAGATAATTAAAATAGTCATGAATGAAATAAGAATGTTAAGAGAAGTATAATTGTATATGTTACTTGCCATTTCATTGTGTAACATTTCATTAAACTAGTTTTCCTTCCAGATCTCTGGAAAGAACCAGAATTGAATAAAAGCTCCTGTTTAGATGCAGTACAGATGAAAAAAAGTGTGTATCCTGGGAGCTGCTATTGTAAAACAAAAATTTCTTTCTTTTAAATTTCTAGTTTCTAGCGAAAAATATTTGTAAAAGATTGGCCTCGCGTTAGATTCTAGAGCTAAAAGTTTTCAACAAGGTCGTTTTAGACCTCAGTTTCAAACTAATTAACTCTGGCGGGAAGCATGTAAGGATCTTAAGTTTTACTAACGTTTATTTTATTTTAAATCTTTACTATCACTTCTTATTTTCTACTTCCGGCCAGAATAAGCGTTAAGGTTTTTATGCAAAGTTTGTCTGGCGAACGCCAAGTATTTAAGTTGTGGCTTTTTGCCAAGCGAGAGAGAGGAAGCAGTGAGTCAAAGCAGGCCGCTTACCTTAGAAGTTACGCAGTTGCTGTTTGCCTTCCAGGCCAGAGGTTTTAATCCTCTTGATAAATTTAAACGTATTGTAGTGTTCACAGTCTCTGTACTACATACGCTTCCTGTTAATATAAGGCCAATCTTCCACGTTTATTATTCTAAAGTTAAATTAGAGTTTAGTTTTATTTTTATACTTTTACGTTAGACCCCAAGTAGCGGGTCAGTGTATTTCGAAGTACGGAAGTTATTGTATATAGAGAAAAATAAAGGGTTTTGTATACCCTTCATGTGTATCCTGTCTACTTACCACAATTAGTGAACATAGCTTTAGTAAGCTCTCTGTTCCGAGTCAGGTCCTTGTATGTTCCCGAAGAAGGTAAGAAGGAACATTGACCCTGATAGAGTGATGGAGGAGAAGTTAAGACAGCTGATTGCAGCCTTTGCTTCATTCAAAGAAGAGATGAAGGCTGGCCGAGAATCCGTCAAAGAGGAAATGAAAGTGTTTCAAGAAAAGATGGAAGCTAGTCAAGAATCAGTTAAAGAAGAGATTACCTGTATAATAGAAAACAAATTTTAGTCTATGGAAAGCAGAATAGACATGCTTGAAAATAAAGTTGTACAAATTGAAGAGGAATTTTCTTCTGTCAAGAATCATACAGAAGACAGAGTTTCTGCCGTCGAACAACAAATCGATTATAGAGTTTCTTCTGTGAAAGAACAAATAGAAGAGAGTGTTCTGCTGTGGAACAACAAATTGATAACAGGGTTTCTGCAGTTAGAAAGTTAATACTTTAAGCAAATTCGTAGTTCTAAGGAAGTTAATACTTTAAACAAATTCGTAGCGACGGCAGGGAGCAATTCCGATGGTTTTAAAATTCTTACCCATGCCTGCTCGTCCCTCACTGAAGCTATCTACGTATGACAAGATGACCACTTGGCAGGTTTATAAGACGCAATTTTCAATAGTGGTAGAAGCAAACGGATGGCATTCCCAAGCTAAGGCCTGTCATAACGCCTCTCCTTGGAGAGCAGATGCAGCAGATATCCTTCAAACTCTCCCAGAAAAACGAAGGTAGATTTCGAAACTCTATCCGGTGCATTGGAGGTGCGCTTTGGCCAGAAGTGCTTATAAGACTGCAGCAGGCTTCAATTAAAATCCCGTCAACAGAAGTCCAAGTCCATCGAAACACTCCAGAAGCTCGCCAGGGATGTTGAAAGGCTGTCCCACCTCGCCTTCTCAGACTACCCGACAGAAACAAGGGAAATCCTGTCATTGCAATATTTCAACGACGGCATCCGGGATCCTGAAATACAGAAAGTACTGCGAATGGCGGATGTCAAGGATTTGAAAAGTACTCTGGTGTATGCCATGAAATTCCAGGCAGCCCAACAAGCAACACGTAGAGACTGCCAACTAGTCAGAGCTGTGCAAGTTCGCGAGCCAGTGGATCAATTGAGGGCTCGTTTAGATGATTTATCAAAACAAGTCAATGCTTTGCTACGGAGTAGGAGTGAGAAGAAATTGACTCTCAAGTGATGGAAATGTAGTGTTGAAGACCACATACGAAGGAACTGCAAAACACCTCAGATCACGGAAAATAAGACAAACGAATTAAAAAGACAGTTAAATGCCATGGTATCCAAAGGAGTGACCCGAAACCAAAGTGTTGGAACTGCGGAGCTGAAGACTACATACGAAGGAACTGCAGAACACCCCAGGGTATGGAAAATAAAACCATTTCCCAGCAACGACACAGGAAACAAATTAATGATCATATCGCGAAGAGGAGTTTGAACGATAGTGAGAAAACGAACTGTTTTAAAGTGCTCAAGATTTCTACAGGGAGTGGAAACAGTAATGGACAATCAATGAAGTTCCTTGCAATATGATCATTGACACAGGAGCTAATGTTACCATCATTCGGAAAGATTTATCTCAACGATTTAAAGAAAAACTCATTTGGACGCCATTCTGTGTTACCCTGCACACTGCGTCTGGTGATAAGATCGACATATATGGGAAGTTAAACATGCACATCACGTTTGGAGGTGTCGCATATTATCAGATGGCATATGCGGCAGATATTACAGATCCTTGCATACTCAGATTGGGCTTTTCAAGGATATACACGTTTTCCTTAGACTTCAAAAACAACAAACTGCTTTCAGCATCAGAGGACACAGCTACCCGTTATCTGAAGGGATCCTCACCTGGAATCGCCGACATCATGTCTAGAAAACCTTGCCCAGGAAGCTGCGTAAATCATTGTAGAGTCGGTGAGAACACGAGTCTACCGGATATTCCCCATCTCATATGCTCTTCAGTCGTGACTTTCGTCTGCCTTGTGATCTCTTGTTTAGTCGCCCTCTGGATGCACGTTCATTGCCTGAGGAATACATCCAAGATCTCCAGGCCCGGTTTGAAGTGATGCACAATTTTGCACGAAAGCGAATCAGCATGGCGATGGAGAAGATGAAGGCCTGATATGACACCAGAGCTACAGGACATCAATTCAATGAAGGAGACAAGATGTGGTTATGGAATATGACTCGACGGAAAGGACTCTGTCTTAAGCAGGCTGCACGACGTCGTGGTTCGGATCCGCAAGTCAGCGAACTCGATGCCTAAATTCGTTCCTTACGTTATCTCCTTACGATGACCATAGTACATAGTGTATATAATGTAAAGAGTGTAAGACCATGGTCCTTTTTGTTTCTAAATTTGATAGTATTTGATTTGTATTTAGTAGTATTTGATTTGTTTTAAGTTACTTTTGCGATTATTGTTTATGTATTCATTATTGTAATGTAATGTTTGTTATTGCATTGATGCTTTAGTTGTTAAGTTTGGCTTCCTGTAAAGAGATTGTACTTCCCAGGACATGCAGTATTTTGGAAGGGGGCAATGTTATGGGTTTTGTATTTAGTTAGCTATTTTTAGGAGAATTGAAATTAAAATTGTTTTATTTCCCTGTGTAATGCAGCATGTGGCAAGTTTTAAGAGAAAGCTACGCTAGAAAAGTAAAAATACAGGAGCATGCGCATTTAATAAATAGATAGCTCGTAATTTATATATAAATTGAAATAATGCAATTGTGTGTTAGCTGTAACTGTAACTGCTCAGGTGCCAAAATCCAAGGAGGTTAGAATAGAAGGAGGGAGGGTTCGCAGTTTCCTCCACTATCGGGGAATGAAACTCCGCCGAACAAGCGGCGTCCATGTTTGTGACTTCAAAACATTGCATTACGGCAGTGACATGTACGTGTTTCTAAGCTATTTCGTGCATTTATTTTCCAGTAAAAATATGTTAAATTTATAATGAAATCCCTCGCTATTGTTGAATTTTTGTTTTAAAGTAATAAAGATGATATCCATAATTTACTATGTACAGCAAATTATTAAGAAATAGTTCGAAATCTAAATGCATGAGCATAACATTAAAGCCTTTAAAAAATGATGTTTCTGCATATTTCACGAATTTGCTTAGGTTAGAAAATAAATCTTAATAAAATAAAACAGATTTATGTGAATTCATTGATTTCAGTTTATGCGCATTTCATATTTATTAATCTCAAAGAAACTGCCTTTAATTAAGTTGAATTACAGAAATACTCCGATATAAGTTTTTGGATACATCTTTTCACATGTTCAATTGTGTAAATATTTTACTTAATTTTATCACTATACTGCCCAGAAATTTGTAAGTTTATGCAAAAAATTTTTAACAACAGAACAGTTTATCTTAACTTAAAAAAATGAATAATAATTAATATATAAAGAAAAGCATTGCTTTATTTAACACCTTTACAATTAATAAAAATAGTAACAATTGATTTCTTACTTTTCATGAAAGTTATAAAACGAATTAACTAAAACGTTCAAATTATACAATCTAAATCCTACCATATAGCATTGTATCTTAAGGAACGAAGATACCAGCTATAAACAGAAACATTAAATTGTATTCAATATATTTTGATTATAGTTATATTAAATAACCTATTTTAAGTCCTTTTTTTTCACATCTGGAAAGAAAACCACATGACATTGTGATATTTTTGACATAGTTGTCATATTACATAAAAAAAGAAAATTAATACTTACGTGTGAAAAATAATGCCCGGAATTTTTTTCGAGAATCTATTTGTGCATTAATATACAACACAAGCTGACATGCTTCAAAAAGAAAAGAAAAAAATGTTGCAATGACAGACTTCCTTGCACAAGTCACGGTGATAACAGGAAGATGGCCGCCAAGCTTCACCGTTTGAGTTGAACCTTCCCTCCTTCTATTCTAACCTCCTTGCCAAAATCCTACTAGGGTCGAAAAAAAACACTAGACTACCGGCTATTCTCCATCCCAGATGCTCATCTGTCATGACCCTCGTTTTCTATGTGATCACTTGTTTGGTCGCCCTCCGGATGCGCCTTCATCGCCTGAGGAATACGTCCAAGATTTTCAGGCCTGGTTTAAAATGATGAGCAACTCTGCACGGGAGGGAGTCAACTTGGTGATGGAAATGAAGGCCAGATACGGCACGAGAGCTACTGGCAGGACCCGACTTAGCCTAACTGGGGCCGGCGCAAAAACGTGTTTGGGGCCCCTCTGCTTCACTAATAAACAGGCGAACTTTTGGAGATATTTAAATTTTTATAATAATAAACTTTCTATTCGATTAGGGGCACGGGGCAACTGCCCCTGCCTTAGTCAGGCTTTGGCTACTCGACATCGATTCAACGAAGGAGACAAGGTGTGGTTGTGGAATCCGACTTGACGGAAAGGACTCTGTCAGAAATTACAGTCACCTTGGGATGGTCCTTACAGGCTGAACGACAGGCTGAACATGTTGAACGACGTCGCGGTTCGGATCCGTAAGTCAACAAACTCTAAGCCTAAAGCCGTTCAATACGACAGGTTAGCTCCTCACTATGGCTATAGTACGTAGTGTATATAAAGTAAATGGTATAAGACCATGGCACTTTCTGCTTCTAACTTTGTATTTGATTCGATTTGAATTTAGTAGATTTATTTTAGGTTACTTATTGCATTTTTGACTTGGTTAAAAGTTTGGCTTCCCGTCCAGGGAATGTACTGCCCGGGACGTGCAGTCCTTAGAAAGGAGCAGTGTTACGGATTTTGTATTTATTTAGCAATTTTTAGTAGAATTCAAATTGTTTTATTTCCCAATGCAATGCAGCGCACGACTAGTCAACGAACGCGACGAGTTTTAACAGAAAGCTACGCTGAAAAAGTAGAAATACAGAAGCACGCGTATTTAACATTTAATAAGTAGATGTCTTGTAATTGCTTTTGCTTTCCAGAAAATTTGAGAAATAAAAATTACCAGAATGTTCTTGTGCTTCATTAAAAAGTTTATAAAAGCTGGATTAAAACATCTCAGTTCAGTTTTTTAATTAGTGCATTGAGTTCTATTTATATTTTAGTAATTAAGACACAATAACACGCCGAACAAACACTAATTCAGAAGTCAAACAACAAAAATCAAATTTTCACAAGACTGGTTTCGATGGTTTTACCGAACCACCATCCTCAGCTGCAAAACCGCAAATGAACGAGATAGGATACAATGATTAGATAAAATAAGAAAGGCCTGGGCAAGAGTAAGCAAGCGTCGCCATCTGTTGATAAAACCAGAACTAAAACATAATTTCCTTAAAAGCCGAAGGTAAAGATGGATTGGAATTCTGATTGTTAACTAGAACACAAAGATTTTTTTGAATGTGAAATGCCTCTAGAAATTCCAGTTCTCCAATGGAAGATGTTTTTTGAATAATTTTAGCAGCAGAAAAATTGAAAGTGTGATTTTTGGACCAACAATGTTGAGCAACAGAAGACTTCTGTGTTTCCTTTTTTCTAACATATGCCTCATGTTCCTTGACGCGAAATTTTAAGGCTCTCTTAGTTTGGCCAATATAAATTAAACCACACTGGCAAGGAATCCTCATATCCGGGATGGGGTCCTTGAGTATGGAACTCGTAATTTTATTGATGGGAGAATAAACGACCCGAAAGTTAAATTTCTGCAAAATATGTGCAACTTTATAGCTAATTGATGGAAAGAAGGGAATGACAACAGAATTTTTATAATCTCCTAAAACAAGAGTGTGCCTTTTAGTGTGTTGAGATGAGAATTTTTTAACTGCTTGTTTAATAATGTTGGATGAAAAGCCCCTGTCAATAGCTATTACTTTCAAATAATTTAGATCATCATCAAGGGATAGTTTGGAGGAGCAAACTTGAAAAGCACGGAAACATAGGAATAAAATGAAGCTAACTTTTGTTTAGTCGGATGACATGATTTGAAGTGTGGTGGAAGGCAAACCGATGAAAGTTTACGGTAAACCGTAGTATTGAGGTTGAATGTGTTACGTGTGACCAGAATGTCGAGAAACGGAAGAGAATTGCAAGTCTCAAGTTCAAAATTGAACTGAATAGCAGGATTAATAGAATTCATTGTTGAAAAAACTTTATTTAAATCATCTTTATTACCTTCAAACAGGGTAAAAGTATCGTCTACGTAGCTGAACCATACCGGGAATTTTAAAGTTTCAAACAATTTTGATTCATAATAATGCATGTAGATATCAGCCAGGATGGGACTGAGGGGGCTTCCCATGGCTAATCACTCAGTTTGCTTGCAATATTTATTTTGGAAAACAAAATGTGTTTGTTTGAAACAGAGTTAAGTGAGAGAAATTAGCTCATCAGTTTCGATGCAAGAGAAAGGAAATTCGCGAAGTCTGGTTTCTAGACATCTTAATGCACCCTCCACTAGAACATTGGTGAATAATGATTTTACATCAAAAGAAACCATGAGTAAATTTCTAGGAGAAATGGTTTTAACCTTTTCTACAAACTCTATTGAATTTTTTATGGTGTAAATGTTATTGTGTAATAGAGTTGAAAATCTAGAAACTAAATACGAATCTAGAACTAAATACTCGTATTTAGCTAATGGATACGAGGCAGTACTTAAATTTGATACAATAGGGCGGAAAGAAATACCACTTTTATGAATTTTGGGAAGAGCATATAATCTGGCACAATTCGCAACAGATGGGATAAGCAAATGTTTTAAGTTGCTTGAAATGATTTGTGAAGTTTTGATCGCAGTTTAGTTTTTTGACAGGTCCGAAGGTGAAGCGTCTTTAGGGATCGGATTATGTGATCCTTCGTTTAAGAGTTTACTGACACCATCGATGTAAGTGTTTTTATCCATGACGACTATCTGGCCACCTTTGTCGGCCTTTGAAAATCTTTTCAAGCAACTTAAAACTATCTGTCTATGGAAATAGATGCCTTGCCATAGACATACATAGGGAAGGGATGCCATCTCTTTTGCGGATGACTTTCCAAGGGAAACTGGTTGTATTTATCTTATACACAAGGAAAACCATAAAAGTTTGTTCTCTGATATTCTAACCCTATGTCGAACTAACACTGGTAACACTATGTAATTTTTTCATTCAATAAAAATTCTCTTGTTTTATACTTCCTTTTAATCTGATTATTTGTCCCAAACACAGACGCACACAAAATAAATATACCTGAAAGCTTTCAGATTTTATATTATGCCTAAAGTGGCGTTTTTTTAACGTTCTGTGCGTTACCTTTATTTATTAATTATTATGCTCTTAGAGCTTAAACCATAAAATTCAATTCAACAGCTATACCGCAAAATAAATTAAAAAGAACATATCTATAGAGTTTCCGATACACAGTCTCGCACGCTGGAAATAGAAATGTTTTTTTCGTACAGTGTTGCCATTGCTCGCCTTGAAATCGATGAGTTTGTAAATCAAAAATCAGTTAACGCTTTACAAAATATGAAATAGATAATAAAACAAATTCTAAACACCAAATTTGGGCTTTCAGAGGGCCGTATTCGAGTGAAGGACTACGTTGTTCAAAATTAGATGTCTTTAGGTGCTGTTGTTTTTTCACAGTGCGAAAAACATACATACATTCAAATCCCTTAGGCATAATATAAAATCTGAAGGCTTTCAGATTTTATATTATGCCCTAAAAGACGTTTATTTTTTTAACGTTTTGTTTGTGTGTTACCTTTATTTATTAAATATAATGTTCTTCGCACTTGAACCATAAAATTCAATTCAACAGCAATACCACAAAGTACATTAAAAAGAGCATATCTTTAGAATTTCCGATACATATTCTCGCACGCTGAAGTTTTTTTTTATTTATTTATATTTTATTTTCATTATTTTTTGTTATTTATTTATTTATTTTTTATTTATTCCGTGCAGTATTGTCATTGCTCGCTTTGAAATCGTTGTTTCTTAATCAAAAAGTCATAAATGCTTTACAAAATATTAGATAGATAATAAATTCTAAATTTGGGCTTCCAGATGCCCATATTCAGGTGAAGACGTACGTGATTCAAAATTTGATGGCTCTAGGTATTATTGTTCAACAATGCGATAAATATGCATACATTTATGCAGGTTCTTCTTCATTCAATTTAACTATAATACAGGGCTGTATTATTTGGTGGCAATAATTTAAAAGTGATTCGCTGTTTATACTGAATGAACGTAAAATGCCAAAACGAAATTAAAAGCCCTTCTGAGCTAATAAATTACTTGGCAGTGAATGAACTATCTGCATATTTAACAACTACCCGATTAAATAATTTTAAATAACTATAATTTAAATTGCTAGATGATTATGAAAATAAAATGCATTGATCGAAGTTGACATGCTCTCTACACTATTCCCACAAATTCCACAATATTTTTGCTATATTTATTGACTTAACTGAAATTTGAAATTAATATACAAAATAATCACTGAAAATTATTTTACTGTGTTTCCTTCCCTCTTCTGCGTAATATTAAGATAATAAGTAGCAAATCTCAAAATTAAATACCCCAGCTTATTTTTTGTTTTCTTTTTTTATTTATTGTTTTTTTTTTTTTTTTAACATTATGCTTGGTCCGAAACAAAAGGGCATTTTCTTCTTTAGAGCTATTACTAAGCTTGATAACTAGAAGGAAAGTAGGACCGGATGCGAAGGGCTATTCAAAACTGTAAAAGAACAAAAGGTTTACGGACTTGAAAGTGTCACCTAACCTTCGAAGTATTTTCCCTCCGCTTGTTTGCTGAGGAAGGATAGCTTCTCCTAAGCTTACTTCTAAATGGAGTGGTGTGGTGTATTTAATTATGGGAAAGCACACTAGGGCTATCTGCCTAAGGGGACGGATGCCTTTCGTGGAGGACTTTCTAAGGGAAACTGGCTCGTATACACGTTACACATGGGGAAAACGTTACACATGGGGAAAACGCCCATGCAGCCAGCCCGTTCGCGGGATTCGAACCTCGAACCAAACTACCAGTGTTCAGCGACTTTACCGCTCGGCCGCTGGTGAACCCTACTTCTAAATGGAAAATTATAGACTTCCCGTTCATTCTTTGTTAAACACATGAATTTTTTGGGAAGTTGGAAAGCAATATTTTAAAAACTTAAGTCTTACCCTATTGAACATTAATTAGCACTTTTTTTTTAAGTATAGGTAGTGGTGAAGCAGGAGGATGCCCCCTGGTTACACGGCTGTGAAATCTAGACAATATGCAAAGATACTTGCCTACTGGTCCTTGTAGCAATTAAGATTTTATGATCACCGTAAATGTCAAGCATTGAAGTACTTTGTTCAGTTTTTCTAATACTGATAAAAAAAATTTCTTCTCTCTTTTGATCATAAATATTGATGTGCTAGAAATCCGCAGTATGAATATATAGACACAAAGATGAATTTTACCGATGTATTACATTTGTTCCCTAGCGGTCAGTTTTCCTGGACTAAATATTTTAATATCACTACAAATCAAATTTAGCACTAATTGAGGCTGCATTTTAACATCTACACAAGTAGTCAGGGCCGGGTTTACGTATGAGCTACACAAGCCATAGCTTAGGGCCCCCATTTTCTTGGGTGCTTCCCAAAAAATAAAAATACAGTATAACTAGTATTAAAATATAACAGATTAATAAAGGGCCCCATATCTCAAATAGCTTAGGGTCTTATCAAATCTAGTAGTAGTATGCCATGGAGATATTTCCTTCCTATGAATATGAACCAAACAGGATTTTTAACCATTTTCACAAAGTATATCCATTAACTGCCAAACCCTGTGTCGGCAGTTCAGACCATATTTATAAATCTAAATTCTGAAAACAGAGCAGTATACTAATACAATTCCTGAAAATGCAAAGAGAATTTAAAAAAAAAAAAAAAAAAATGCACTTACTCAATACACTTGATACATAGATAAACCAGACTAATAAGTATTAACCTATGTACTACTTATTAAAGTTGGTGTCAGTTTGCATATAAATTCGGTTTTCATTTCCAGACAGTGTTCTTGAGTTCTACTCTGAGGAGTATCGACCAATGCTGTAAATCTTGTCTAGACTTTCCTGTTACGAATAATATCATGGTATGAATTATTTTAAGATTACTAATGTATAAAATCCTACAAATTGATGGAGTTAAAGCATGCAAGATCTATGTCCCTAACGAAAGATATATTTCTAATTACTATGGAGGAATTTCTGAGAAAAACAGGCTTACATTAATGTATCCCAAGTAGCACGGCAACGTCGTAATGACGTTGCAAAGTGGTCGTGATAACTTTTACGACGTCTTTACAACATTGCGAAGACGCAAAATGTTTGCCGTTGCATATTGGCAATTTGTCAACGTCGCTGAAATGTCATGATATGACCGCTTTTAGACGTGGTCGTTTCAGCATTTTTTTTAGTCCATCAGCATTATTTTTAGAATGAAAAGAGACTAAATCTGCTTTTTCAAGAATCTGAAGTTAGCATACGATTTATTTTGCAATGTTTCATTACTTTATTTCATCTAAATATATTAATCTAAGGTAGATTCATCTGATGAAATATAAATTTAATATAAATACTTGAATTATTTAACTTAATTAGTACTAAAAATACGTGCTAAATTATTGTTAAAATAATTAATACTTAAAATATTTTTTATAAATATTATAGCAAAATATTAAAAAATGAAACTAATCTATAAAGTAAGTTATTAAGTTATGCATTTTATATATTTAAAAAATCATAGTTCCGAAATCAATGCAGATCACATGTTAGCAATTATTTTACTGCTGAAATACGACTCTATTTATTACTTTTGAAGTAAGGATGAATTTATTTGGATTAATATACTGACATAATTATGAAACATTTTACCGCATACAGTGCAAAAAATAAAGTTTGCGCGAAGATATGACTGCGTGAAGATGTATTTCACAGATAAAAATTGGGCGATTTTAAGAATTCCGAGAAAACGGCCAATGTTAAAAGACGATATGTTTAACGGCTGTCCAATATATGACGGAAACGAAAATCTGAGCTCGAGGCTTGCGCGCTTTGGCTAGCTGCCAAATTCAAACACGTTAGTTATCTGCGAGATAAATTTCAGACTCCTTATTTTCAGGAATGTTTTCTGAACGGTTTTGCAATTCACCGTCGGAATTAAATGCTGGTTAGCTTCAATACAGAAAGAGAACGATGTACAAAAATATAATGATGGCAGTTTATTTTGAATTGAGAAGATATCTTCATGGTAATGGTGAATTTCTGTTTATTTTGTTTGTGAATATCTGCTTGCAACGTGCTAACATCGTCTGTACAGTTAAATAGTGTTCTGTTTTGGTGTTTTATGACTTTCCGGTGATTAAAATTATATTGTGGTTTTCCAATCTTCACTGGCTCCAGTGGTTCAATATTTTGATACACGGATTCTCTTATAACGTGTTAAATGCTTATTTTTACTTCCTTGTACGAAGTAAAAAGGAAGTATTGTAATCGCGAAAAGGTTCAGGCAGCATATTTCAACGAAAATATCCCATTTTGACCTCTTTCAAATGCAATTTAACGATGTATTTCCGTGATATATGTACGTAAGGACAGAATAAAACACTCTTTTCCTCAAAAAAAATTATAAAACTGCTTTAAAATGAATTCTGAAGAGAATTTTTCGTGGCGTCTGTACGAACGTATGTACGTGCGTACGTACGTATCTCGCATACCTCAAAAACGAGTAGCCTCAGAACGTTGAAATTTGTATATAGGACTGCTATAACATGTAGATGTGCACCTCTTATTTTGATTGCAATCGGCCGCACCAAACGTATATAAATATATTTATATATATATCCACTCTGTTACCCGGCTCAGTGATCTCAGTTTCTTTACTCTTATACGTTTGTAAATTGTACATTTTTTGCTTTAAAAATGATTGAATTATGTTGTTTTTATCTCCCGGTTAAGTGTTTTATGCCTTTAGTAAATCTGTATGCAATATTTTTAGAATTATCAACAATTTTAAAATTGTTTAAGTGCCGCTAAGCCTAATTTGATGGCGGCCATTGCTCTTGTTTACATTTGAAACAGATGAGTAGCGGATTTGTTGGCAATCTAGAGAAACTTAGCTTTGCAACAACAAAGATAACGCCTTCATTTATTATTTAAATCATGCTTAATCCTTTCTGGAATTTTTTCGAGGAAATAATCGTTTAAGATTTACTTCGTAATTTTTAATACAGATATTTTGAGTTTTTATGTATTATTGGATTGTCGCGAAGTGAAAACTGAATTAATTGAATGAGAAATACTCAATCGTCTGTGAAAAACTGTTTTTTTTTTTTTTTTTTTTTTGCTTAATTTCTTTTATACTTCGTTCTAGCTTTATTATAGTATTTGAATAGAACATGTGGCAACGATTAGATAATTCTTTAAATGATATAAATTTTGTGCATTCTGAGTTATAATATGAAACCCTCCAAATAATGCACTCAGAGCACAGGACTTAGATAAAATTACAAACTTTAATTTTCCCACCTTAGTAGCGGGCGACTTAAATGCGAAACACTACATTTGGAACAGCAGAAACATTAATAGAAATGGCCAAATTCTTAGCGATTACGCCCAAAGGAACAATATTAGAATACTTGCTCCAGATATTCCTACGAGATATCACCACAACGGCAGCAGAGAAGTTCTTGATATTACTATCATGAAAAACATTTCAGCAACACCTTATCTGGAAGTCAAAGATGATTTAGCTTCTCAGCCAGAGTCGTAGCCCAGGTTTTCAGCGCCCAGGGACAACTGAAGATTTCGCGCCCCCTACTGCTTGCCAAGGATGGAAAACATTTAATTCGAAAATGTCGTAACATCAGTTTGGCGCCCTTTGGATTCTGCGCCCGGGGACAGATGCCCCCTCTTGCCCCCCTCTAGCTACGCCCCTGTTCTGATCATAAACCCGTTCTTTTTTACTTTTATGGATTCTATCCACCACTGGAAAAAATCCAACAAAAAGTTAATTGGCAAATTTTCAAAAATCACATGACTAGCATTCCCTGCAGAATCTTAATAAATGATTGCGCTGAATTAGAAAACGCAGTTCATGATCTTAATACCAAGATTCAAGACGCCATTAAAAACGCTACCTTCACCAGTAAGAGAAATGATAGCAAAAACCTTCCGGAGCACATTTTAAATCTAATAAATCAGCGAAATAACAGAAGAAAAATTTGGCAAATGACAAGAAACCCAAGAGATAAAACACACTTTAATTATCTTTCAAGAAAGATTAAACAAGAAATTATTAACTATAGATCCAGAAGTTGGGATACCCTCCTTGAAAACATGGATTTAGAACCAAATGTAGTTTGGTAAATCGCAAGATCCCTCCGAAATACCCGAGCGCAACATCTGCATCCGATCGACTACATGGGTCACACATTCTACTCAGAATCCGACATAGCAGAAGTTCTAGCAAGCAACTTAAGTAAAGTTTTCAATAAACACGAAGAAGAAAATTCTGAACACGAGGAAGAAGTTAAGCAAGAAATAGTTAATATTAAATCCCGGCATAATTCTAACTTCATTAAATTCACTTCTCCAAACGAAGTTCAAAGCATTATTAAAAAACTCAAAAAACGGAAGGCAAGAGGGTACGACCACATAGACAATGAGGCTCTGCAAGCACTTCCAAGAAACTGTATTGTGTTACTTTGTAACATATTTAACGCATGCATTCGACTCACACATTTCCCTCAGCAATGGAAGCATTCAATTATAATTACGATACTAAAACCAGGATAAAACCCCCATGAAGTCACAAGCTACAGACCGATTAGTTTACTCCCGGCAATAGGAAAAGTTTTCGAGAGAATTTTAAATGACCGTTTGACTACTCACCTTGAAAGATTGAAAATTATTGACGAAAACCAATTTGGATTTAGGAGAGGCCATTGTACCACACACCAAATCCTAAACTTAATAGAATATATTGCTCTAAATTTCCAGAAAAAGACCGCAGTCGCTGCATGCTACCTCGATTTCGAAAAAGCTTTCGATCGAGTGTGGCATGCAGGACTTGTGTACAAGCTTTTAAACTGCATACTTCCTAATAGCTTTCTAAAACGGATTATTTCATTTCTCAAAAGAAGAACGTTTCAAGTTAGATGCGGTGATTCTTTCTGCAGCAAGAAAGTAATGTACAAAGGCGTCCCACAGGGAAGCGTACTTTCGCCAAAATTATTTTGCATTTTTGTCAATGACATTCCTCAGCCTTTCCCTTCAACTGTTTTAAAGTATGCTGATGACACCGTGGTTTTAACTAACTCCCTGAACTCTCAAAATGCTGTAGACAAGCTGAAGTACCAAATTAATGAAATAGATGCATGGTGCAAGTTATGGAAGATTAAAGTGAACCCTTCTAAGTGTAACATAGTGATTTTCAGACGGTATAAAAAATTGCTCCCGCTTAATATTGACGTAAAAATTTATAATATCCCAATTTCTGTTGTAATTTCTTACAAATATCTTGGAGTACATATTGATAGAACTCTCTCTTTTCATGATCATGTGACTTACGCGACCAATAAAGCTAACGCAGCATTCATGGCCATCTACCCGTTATTAGGACGAAATTCTAAATTGGATTTAAAGATTAAAAGAACACTTTATATCACCTTAATTCGCCCAGTTTTATGGTATGCCGTACCGGCCTGGGCTATAGCAACGAAAACAGACAGACAGAAGATGAATGTGTTGCAAAACAAGATACTTCGATCTATTACAAACGCTCCCTGGTTCATAAGAAACTCGCAGCTCTACGAAGAGTTAAAAATTCTACCAATTCAGGAACAGATTCTGACCACAGCACACAATTTTTTCACAAGTATGCAAAATTCTCCATACTCTGCCATAGGAAATCTTACGACCTACGATCCCACTTAGGAGAGTGTTGTAAAACGCCCACGTTCAATCCACCACAACCCACGGTGGTAGTGATGTACATAATGTAAATATTTCTTATTTTTTTCGTATCTTATTTACTCACTTTTTGTCTAGTTTGTGTTTAGTGTTTTTCACCAAGGACTTAGTGATTTTTATTAATCATCTTGACAAAGCGAACTGTGCACCGTTTTTGTGTATAGCCAAGTTTGGTGTTATTTTAAAATGTGCTTTTCGTACTTCTTCAACGGACTTTGATTTTGCAAAGCCATTGAACTGTGTAATTTAAATATTTACGAACGTGGAAATTACTTACTCTCTGAAGTTCAGTTAGAATAATCTCAGCTAATTTTTTTAAAAATTACATGTATTTTAGATATCAGCTTTTTACGTCTCATCATCATAACCGCTCTGCTTAAAGCAAGGATCAATCTGAATTTGACTCTATGTCATGTGACTTTACGATGTACTTGTTTCTCCTGCTCTATGCACGCTCACGCAGCTGCTAACTGTGTGTAAGACTTCAGCCGCACCTACTCATGTATTTACGAAGGCATTATTGCTTAAATGGACTAATTTCAGCATCTTTGTTTAAATGCTTGAACTTTCACGAAGGAATGATTTTCCTGACCTGCCACCAGTGTTTCTTAGTTTTTTCGTCCCCAGGACGCGGCACACAAGACAGCGTGCCTTTGATTGAAAAAAAAATAAAGTAAGAGCCCAAGAGCCAAGATATCTACTGGTGATTACTCTTTGTAGTAGAGGCCAGACTTTAAATTTACGATTCAGATTATAATATGAACAAAATATAATATTGTTAATTGAACCTAGCGCCAGAGTGTCGCTATGGTAAACAAAGTGAATTTTAAAGAATGCATTTATTCTATTGTGGTTTATGCGGTGTCGGCGAAGTAGGTTTAATTCAATCTAATAAGTTTAAATGAAATGCAAGAAAAAATGCGTATAATTTAATATTCCGTACGAGGAAGTCATGGGGTGTATACATCAGATTTTTTTAATAAAATGACAACAAAGTATCGGTTACCATAAATAACTTATCCAGCAATGGGTTTACCATAAGTCGTATTACTCGCCAAGATCTGTGCAACCGTCTACCAAAGTGGCACCGTAAACGTAATCTATAATTAATGCGTACTTAATTGTGTAGTATTGAAAAACACAAAATATTTTTTTATTGATTGCAAATTGCAGTTTTATTACTTGTCGTTTGGTATCTATTCTTCCAAACACTGTGTAATTCAAGTTTTTTTTAAATATTGCCGTTATGTATGTCTAATAGATTATCTCAATAAATGAAATGTTGGAAATTAGGTTTTGTTCTTTATTAAATTTAAGTATATTAAGCTCTACAGCATCAAAACGCAGAGAGGAAAAAGAGGAAGCAAAATAAAAAATAATGCGAGATTTTTATCCACTTTGGATACACTTGCATTGAAAAAACAATTGAAATGTTTTTTTGACCCAGACTGCTTTCCCAAGAAACTTCTCAACTGGTTACACTCCTGTACTAATAAATTCCTTATCAAACTAAAAAATTCATTCAAGAAAGCTACGACGACATACAAATCATTAAAGACATGATTCTTGATTTTAGTCTTTTCAGACTCTCTAATAGACTCACTCAACGCAAAATTTATTTTAGTCAATTTTCTGCATCCGCAGTTTGACAATATTCATTTCTCAAGAATCATCAGAGATTGTAAAGATTACTTCCCCGCAGTTGACACAATACCAATGATTGCATTTAAATATCAAAGGACCTTAAGCAACTTGCTTACTAACCACCATGAAATAGATGAAACTGCAGAATGACATTGTAAGACACCAATTTACAGCAATTACGTAGATTCTCATCACCAGCACATAATTACTGGCGACCTGAATATCATACAAAACCATCAACTAAAAACACTAATGAGTTATGGTACAAAATTTAGACCAGTCAGAAACATGACTACAAATTACTGTTACAAGACTTTCGAAAACAACATCAACGAATTTATAGTTAAAGCAAGCTATAAACTGAATTTACCCATAGATACCTTCTTAAAATGGAAAGCTAAAATTCTTCAACGCATATCCACCGAAATCAGTCACCTCAAATTTAAAAGTACACTGAATTGGTCGCAACTTACATCAGATATTAATAAATTAAAACAGCTTTTTACTATAACAAAAATAGATAAAGCTACTAATAACTTTAGCATTATATGAAAACAATTCTACGCTGAAATTATTCATAAAGAACTTCTCAACGCAACTACTTATCAATTAGCCAACCTTACAGAAACATCTATAATAAACAGGATTAAAACTTTTCATAAGAAACTCAATATTACTTTCAATGCAAACTACAACAGATTTACTAATCTTTATGCGATTCCCAAATTCCATAAAACACCATTAAAATTTAGATTTATAGCTAATGGAACTAATAATTACAAGAAAAATATAGACTATTATTTTTCAATTCAACTTAATAAAATCTGTAAATTTATTTTCAATGATTGTAACACTAATCATAACTATTGCTGGATCATTCATAATAACACTCCTGTCATTAATACCATTCATACCATTAACATCCAAAACATTAACTGCTATGATTTTGAAAACTTATATACCTCACTTCCTCTAGAAGAAATCTATACCAGTCTACTTGATCTACCAAAACTTTTCCCTAATATACTCAATATCATGACTCTTGTCAAATGGAAAACCTACCTAAAATGCACACTTTTTCATAACTACATCAAGTTTCAAAATCAACTTTTTAAACAAGTCAGATGATTGCCAATGGGCTTACATTCCAGCACCTCGATCTGTAATATCTTTTTATTTATCAAAGAATTTTACTTCCAAAAAAATCTACAACCACAAGAGTTAAATTACTACAAACTCACCTACAGATATATTGATGACCTTATTACATTTAATAATTTTGGTAAAATTGAACACTCCGAGATTTATCCGAATTGTCTTACACTTAATAAAACTAATAATTCACAAAATAGCATAGACTTTCTAGATCTTCAAATCATTAACTACAAAAAAATTTTACTTTTTGACAAAACAAGAAACTTCAATTTCAATACTAACAAATTAATAAATTGGAACTCCAACATATCCAAAAAAGTAATTAACAATACTATAATTAATCAAATACAACGAGTTAAAACTATATGCACAGATACAATAGATTTACAACGCGAAATTTTGATCCTTATCAAAATTCTCAAAAATAATTTAATTCCCTTTCAATTTATCAATCATTGCCTTAAAAGAGCAGGCGTTAAATACTCACTCTAAATCATTTAACTGATAGGGATATGATAATTTATTCCTAAACCTGAGAAGGCGGTATAAGTTGGATGACTGTCAGTTGGAAGATTTGTATATAGTGTAATTACTCAATTGTATATATTGTAAAAAGCTAATTGTCTTCAGACATATACTGTTACTATACTGTTACTAAAAAAATCGGCCTATTTCATGCCTTTAGACTGTCTATTAGCTCTTGGACAGTGAAAATGCCTTTTTCCTTTCTTAAATTCTTAATCATTGCGACACAATTAGCCAGAAATTAATTAATTTCCATTCACTAGTATTTTCAAAAAAATCTTAACAGACGGTCTCTCTCAGATAAGAACTCCACAAAATACATCCCTCAAGAATTCCAAGTCCCACCCACTACCATAAATTACTTCACCCAAGTCTTACCGACTGATATTATTCAAAGCCCCTACTGCCGCTAAGAATTTTCGGACACCCTACACTTCTGAGTCAGACACGAAGAGAACACTTTGCCAACTCCCGCACTAGAAAGAATATAAGTTACTTAATACCTTTTCTGGCCTTTATATCTTCATGTACATTCACTGATCTTATTTATATTATTTTCTATATTATTTTTATATTATTTTTATATTTTCTTTGATTTGTTTTTACAAAGTGTGCATTATTTATCATTTTTTTATAATCTTCTATGTTTATTTCAACTTTACTTTGAATTCGATTTCATAATGACAATTTCCAATGTTTAATTTCTACAAATTATATAGTACTCAAATGCATAAACATGAAAGTGTCGGGGACGGTTACTCGAGTTTTATAGGATTTCTGTACAGTAATTGATTTTTACTCCAAATTGAATTGACTAAAATGCTTCATAAGAATAAGTTCTTTGAGTATCAGCATTGGTTCATAATTCCTACTATTCGCGGAAATATTTGGCCTGACTAGAATTGCCGGTTTGGCTTTAACTTATAACTCGAGTAAAGACGAAACACTTTCGTATTTACGTATTTTTATCAATTATTGTTCATTGAACGGGAGTTGGTTTGTTCCCCTTGAAAAGTCAACTGATTTCCGATCAATGACAATGATTACATGTTTTAATTTTTCCTTTTACAATTGAAATATTATTCTTCGTGATGATTTAACTCCAGTCCCCGTTAAAACATTATTAACATTTTGCTTTCAAATTACTTCAAAACATCTTTCAAAATATAACTTACCAGTACGGATGCACACTATTAAAATAATTCTACTTTAATTAAACTTAGGAGATAATATAATCAATTAATCAATACTGTTTAGGAAATAAATTATCATTAACTTACTTTGCAGCAATTGCGCAAGTAATAATAACTTGTATTCGCACTAAATGGATTTAAGATCATACAACATTATACTTAAATAAGTATATTAAGTATATTCTTCGCTTACATTTTATGTGCTTGTGACAACAAAGACATTCATAATAAATAGAAACAAAATGTTTCCTCATGTGCTATTTAACAAAGAGCTTACTTTAACGTACTTAGCTTACTATCGTATACTATATTATATAAAATTATTTCGGTACAGTATCAAAAGGAAAGTTATTGATTATAAAAAGTGCCTGAAATGGTCATTGTAATCTAGCACTATTCTAAAATGTAGAAACTAAAACTAAGTAAATACATTTACATATGATTGAAAGAAATGGTGTTAAGAAACATGAGCATTACTAGTAAATACTGCAATCCATAATTATTGCACTTTTAATTGCTTACTATTTAAAAAAAAGACAAATATTTTTTTATTAATTGGAAATTTTAGTTCTGTTACCTTCCTACTGCTAGTTATACTTTCAAACACTACTAGTTCATGTTTTTTTCTTAAATAGTAAGTGCATGTATGTTGTTTGTAAGGTTATTATTTCATTTTAGATATGAATATGGGAAGTTATGAGATTTTGGTATATTTTTGCATGAAATATTTTTGATCACATTTATTAACTACTTTATACTGTCTTTCATTTGCATATCTTGGAGATATAGAAGTTAATGGTTATATTTTTTCCTGTGAAATGCGAATAAATTTATGCTTGACTTCAGGTAAAATACTGGTTATGTTATCAGTATTTTACCTGAAGTCAAGCGTCAAAGGGTATTCAAGCGCAGCTTTGAATACCCTTTGACGCGCGGTGGTCGCGCCCTGAAACCACCAATTTTCGAATTTTTTTCTCCTTTTCCTTGCGAAATTTTTGAGTGAAAATCAATTGATTACTGATCTTTTATCTCTAAACAACACAAAATGACTGCAGAATCATACATGTTTTAGGTCTTAGTACTTCAAATCGGATGCCTTTTAAAATTCGTTTCAATGAGACAAAATAACTTCCTTTTATTAATATAAACAACTTTAAATTTCAAAAGTTATTCATCGCACATCATGATTTCTATCATAAACAATAAAAAATAGCAATCATTAAACTACATATATAAAAAAAAACCTTCTATGTGTATGGCATTTGCTTTGTGGTTTCAGGGCGCGACCACAGCACTACTAGAGGCTCGGTGGTCGCGCGTTGAAACCACTGTTCTTCACAATGGCGTTTGCTTGCTTCTCAAATAGGAATGTTTATTTTTACCTCGATATAGATAAGGGGTTTTGAAACCACAGAGTTATTTTATTACTAAACAATACATGCACCTGCCCAGTGAAAATGTCTTTCTTTTCCAGAGTAAGACAGATAGTTTCCAGATTTTTCTCTGACCTCAACACACTTGCTCCCCAAGCTAGTATTGTGATTTTATAAATTATTTCCTGTGATTTAAATTTAATGTAAATATACTTTGCTATAATTAAAAATAGAAATAGTGTAAAGTTTTATTTAAATTAAAAACATTTTCTGAATATTTTGGGACGAAATACGAATAAAATAAGTATGAATGGGAAACGAATGATCTGTACCCATGGACCTTATAAGAAATAGACTAACCCAAACGAGTTTTCTCCCTCGTCTGATGCGTTGCCGGCTGTCACCTAGATCACATCCGAAGGAGTAGGGACGATTTGCAGAAATTTAACATTGGTTGCCTATTGCAGGGTATATAATTGTCAAGAAAAAGCTGGTTGTAGCGCCTCATTTCACAAATTAGAATTTCTACATTTTTATTTTTGAAATTGAGATTAATTTTTAAAAATTTAGCATATTTATCAAGCATAATTAACGTTCCAAATAATTATAAAGCTATTGCATGCATTCAAGGCTGGATATTTTTTTAGCTTTTCCTATGCTGTAAGGAAATTTGTAACTACTTCTTTTAGAAAATAATATTTTAAATCTGAACTAATAGAAAATTTCAAACAAGCAATTTTCTCTTGCAATTTTTATGCTTTTTATTGGTGTAAATAAGCAAAAAATACTAAAATACTTAAAAACGAATTTTCGAAAGTTTTGTTTAAAATTCTAAATTGTGCTGCTTTTTTAAAATTATAGATGAGTATTATAGCACAATTTCTATAAAGGAATTTTATTTCAATTATATTTCATAATACATTATAGTGATAAACACTTTTGACTCCTTAAACATTTTTATACATTTAATTCTAATATTAAAATGGTATTTAACCGTAATAATTAATTTTGCTTGTATTTTATAGTGATTTTTTTTTAAATTTATTTTTAGTTCTGCATAAGATTTTTTTTTATTTACTGTTAATTTAATTTATTATCCCAAAGGGGCGGTAGCCTAGAAAGGCTGTTAGTTTCGAAGAGGCATTTTGCGCTGTTTTACTATAAATGTCCGTGTCTCCTTGAAAATTGTTGTTATCAAATATTATCGCCCTGTATTATATTTAAAGAAATTAAATAATGAAGAATCTGTATGAACACATGTATGTTTCTCGCACTGTGACAAAAATCACAGTATCTTAGCCATCAAATTTTGAATAATGTAATCCTCCACCCGAACATGGGCGTCTCGACGGCCGTATTTCAAATTTGTTTTAATCTATTTCATATTTTGTAAACCTTTAACGAATTTTTGATTAACAAACTCAACGAGTTCAGAGCGAGCACTAGAAATAACAGTTTTATCTCCAGTGCGGAAATTCTAAAGATATGCTGTTTTCAAAAGTATGTGGTTTACGGGCGAAGAACATGATATTCAATAAATATAGGTAATACACAAAACTTTAAAAAAAGGTTCCTTTTGGGCGTAATATGATCTGAGTAATAAATCTGAGTGCTTCTGGATTTTATTTTATCTTCCCTCCCCCTTCATTACGCTCAGAAAATTTTATGCTTCGAATTTTATGAATTATTAAAATAACTAATCCACTTTAATGTCCAATTTAATGATCATATAATCAAATAAATATGATCGTTTTGTAATGTTATTATAGTTTGTAAAATCACTGCCTGAAAATGTTCATTAAATTAAAAAAAAAATTATCAGATCTTGTTTAATTTTACCTTATTTATTTCAAAGCATCACGTACTACCAATCTTACTTAATTTTACTTTATTTTTACGCAAAATTAAGTTCATAAATTTTGTGCTTAGAGTTTTTACCGTTTTACAAAGTAAAGATTTTTGTACAAGAATGACGCGTGAAAAAAATGCGCGAAATACAGTAAAAAGTGCTTTAATGAGATATATTAAATCCTATTTGGAAAAAACTGTGGCTTTCATAATCTCATCACTATACAACGTATCACATTTAATAATTAAAAAGAGTTATGTGATACAAACGCCATAGGTTTTAGTGTTGAAGTAAACCAGATCGTCCCTACTCTTTCTTGTCGACATGTCGGTGACGCGCGCCCCGCCTACTGGGTTAGTATATCTCTTATAAGGTTCATGTCCGTACCAAAGCCAAAAAGACCAAGCCCCCATTAACATAAAAAAACCACAAATTTCATGTGCCAGATGAAAAGAAACTAAGTAATGCTGGACATATACCAGTGAAATTTAGATCCAGGCATTGTACATTTTGTAGCACAAGGAAGAAACCTCATACAAGAAGATACATGTGAGAAACGTCCAATGTGGGTCTATGCATGTACCAAAAGAACAAAACATGCTTTGAACAGTGTCACAAAAAAGATTTGCTCTTTAAAATTAAAAAAAAAAAAAAAAAAAAAAAAAAGAAAAGGAAAAAAAAAAAATTATTATTTTCAGGCATGAAAGTGCAAGTTGGCAAAAAAAGCTGAACAACGCGCGGACACAAAAACTAATTGCGCACGCGTCACCTCAAAAAAACACATTTTAATAAAATATCAACCTTTTAATATAAAAAGTATTAAACATATACATATAATTAAACTAAATTAATACTTGTACTTACTATTTTGCTATTAATTTTATCTTCCAAACGTTAAAAAAAAAAAAAAAAGATTGTAATGAATTAACCTTCTTTAAGATGCTCTTTATGTAACTTAATTTAACAGTTGATACATGAATACTGTACACAACATTACAACACACTAATATACATATTTATGTTATATATTACTGCCCATTTTCAAGCAATGACAAATTTTAGAGATAAAATATATATATATATATAACTGTTACTATAGCTTTCAATTATCTTCACTTTTAGCTCAATAAACAGTACTTTATATAACACTAGAAAAAGTAGTCATGTGAGATAATATAGTTACAACATAACATATAGTTAATGGAGGAATACAAAAAATAACTACTTTGTCTCACTCTCACTCGATCCTGATTAAAAATTTTTAGGGAAAAAGCTTTTTCTTTGTTGCTACTTTTCTAATTTCCGTTTGTGAGCTAGTCTCAATTTCTTTTCAGCAGATTGATACTTTTTAATTTTCATTATTTTCTGCAATGTTTAATTGCTTTTTTTTTTTTTTTTTTTTTTTTTAGATTCTCGCTCCTCCTTTTCTTCTTTGTACAGTTTATGAGCATTCCTTAAATTTTTACATAGAGTTTTGTGTACTGGAGAATGCAAGTGGTTATCCGTATGTCCGACAGATGGCGCAAGCACCGATCGCTGAAATTATTGAAGTCGGCTCTCGTTTGACGATTGCTCTTCTTTGATTTGATATTCGTACGCATCTAGTTCCGCCTTTCCACATAAGCCCCAGGGGGAAGGGCAAGAGCGACGCGCAGTGCAGGGAGAAAGTTATGCCACATACGCATGACGTCATGTGGGTGACAGCGTTAGTTCTTGGCGTTTGTTTACTTTCGTTGCATCAACAGTTTGATTTGATTTCTGTTGTTAATTGGCTATTATACCTAGGCGGAAGTGGCAAATTGTGCTATAGCGTTGTGTCAGAATTATACACGTTAATACGTTTTTTGGCGGAAAACACTCTTTACAACCAGATAAAATAACTTATTTTTTTTAAATGAATTTATGTAGTTTTCATACATAACTGTGATGTAATTTTACATTTATTTTTCATTTTACTGCTATTTTACATTTAAATTGAAAAATTTCTCATTTTAAATCATTTTTTATCATAATCTTCATTTTGTGTATGAGACTTACATCGTAGTGAGATATTTAAACTCAGTGTCATGTTTACCAATACTGAGTACCTGAATTATTAGTTAATAAATTCGCGTATCCAACTTCATTCACATGTTTTGGTTACTTTCTTTACATCCCAAACGTAATTCTATGTATTGAAGCAGCGTCTGGGTTAAGCTTTGCGAACTAAGTAAACTGGTACATGCCTCACCGTGAGGAAAGAACAATTTCTCGACCACATTATGATGCAAACATCGAATGAGTGAGTGACATATTTCCTTCAGTGTTATTTAACTGATGCATACAGGTATGTGTGATGTAATTTAATTGAAATAACTTACACATGCTTGAACCTGAAGGAAAACAAATCTGTGTATAATGCTAGAATACAAATAGCGAAAGAGTAAGTAAGATATTCTGTTGAGTGTTATTTAACTGCTGCATATGTTTTAATTTTGATTCCATATAACTTGTTTTTAATTATAAGAGAAAGAAAAATAATTCAATATTGAACACATATTTCGAGTATAACAAAAGTATTTTAAGAAACAACCTGATAAAAATACATTAGTAATTAAAAATATTTAATTTGTGTACAGGCTGAATTGAAATTAAAATGTGGTGTATTTAATTATGGCAAAGCACACTAGGGCTACTGCGTAATAGGTGTGATGCCTTCGTGGAGGACCTTTCTCAGGAAAACTGGCTCGTATACACGTTACGCATGAGGAAAACCACGAAAACACCCATGCAGCCAGCCCGTTCGCGAGATTCGGACCGAACTACCAGTGCTCAGCGACTTTACCGCTCGGCCGCTGGTGGGCCGAAACTAAGATGTAGGGCAAGTTTATTATTATTATTATTGTGCGTATATAGAAAATGTATTTTAATTGTTCCATTTTTAATGTATGGAAGGAAGAATAGGATGCCAATATCGAAGCTTATTTACTATAGCAAATAATCACGTCAGGATAAATGTTATATAGAAATCTTGGGAGTGTAAGGGATTATAAGAGTACTTTTAGATTATACTGAAAATATACGCACTTCTGTTAAAATCTGAAGTAAATCAGTATGAAGTGAATTTTCACTTTAAAAAGAATGTGATAAGTATACTATTTAAAAGTATAATGACGGATATTAAGAAATTTGTAGAATTTTATGGTATTTAAATATGAATTTGTTAAGTCAAATCTTTATATATATATTTTTGCTTGAGATATGTAATTTAAACTGAAAATCACGATCATATATTTCTCATGGAATGTCAAAGTTCATTTGTATTAAAAAAAGTGCATGAGCAATGAAAATAAATAGAATAATACTTTTTGATTATGTTTTTACCATGGTCTTAGGAGTTATGCCATCATGTGTTCTGTTCAACAAGATTTATTTAGTGCAAACAATACTACGAAAAAATATTGAAAAATACCTTGTTTTACAATATTTATTTCCCTTAATTAACTTAAATATCGTTTTCATTTTCTAATGCTTTCCTTTAAGAAAAGAATTTAATGCTTACAATTATTTTCAGCATTCGTACGAATTCTGTGCATAAAATAAACATTTTCTTTAACAAAATACTTAATCGGAAAGTATATACCCGGTATTTCCGGTGTATCTACCACATATAAAATGATCATTTTGCTTTAGTTTACATTTTTTCCATTACCAAAATCATGTAGCAGACGCGTCGGCCGATGCGTCGTCTCCCGGATGACGTCACTACCAGCAACCAATGGCACGCTTTTTCCGTTCCTGGCCTAACCTTAGTATATTAAAGAACCTTGCATAAGCCCCACCGCCTTGATGTGAAATAACGTATTTCGCGATCTCGGCTCAGGCAAACTCGAAAATGTGATAATGCAATAAGGGGTGCCCGCGTTTGATCGCTAACCCGGCGTAATATTATACGATGGCATGATGTAAAGTTTTTTTACAAAGAAAAGAGGAAGAGAGAGAGCATGTCCTCCATTTAGCCCCCCACATTTGCCGGTCGCGATTTCTCAACGGTCAGCGCTAAATCCCAACCTTGAAGCGCAAAAGTCACGTGATCACGGAGCGTGTATTTCCAAACACTACCCCACTTTTCGAATTTTTGACGTCACCAAAATATCGACTAGTTTCACCTGGCAAGACGGCGTACCCCACTTTTGACTACTACGGCGCGTTTTCGAAAGAATTGTGGTGTTGATTAGTATGTTTAGGTGCTAATTGTGAGATTTTCGCAATTTAAATTATTATGAGTGGAAATTTAAGCAAAATCTTTAGTGAATGGTTATTGTTTATTGCCGTAGTGTACTTGAGGAAAGAGGAGAATAATTCACTGCTGATGCATTAACAGTATGAAAAATTTTGAAGACTCGGCAATAAATGTGATGCATTCATCGCAAAATTCAGCGAAGCCAGTAAAACAAACGAGTGTTCGCAAAACTTATCCACATCTGAAGTCACTATACAAAAATTGTATGTGTGCACAGATATTTTAATAAATAATTTGCCAACACAGATATTTTAATAAATAATTTGCCAACACAGATATTTTAATAAATAAAAAAAATAAAAATAAAAAACTTTAGATCAAGGAATAAGAAAGAATTGCAGTGCCTCTGTGTGCTTAAAAACTACGAAGCATTCTGCAGACTTTTATGCCAAAATCAAGGTTGACAAATAGATTAATAAATTTTAATGTTTCTTTCAGTGTATATATTTCGAAAGTATTAAAATAACTTGGACAGTTGTTTAATTGCTTAAAGCAGCAATAAAATTCATTTATAAAGATATACAAGGAACTTCATAATTATCAAAATATTTCATTGCTTTGGTGAAAAACTAAAATTACCTAACTTTTATAACATTAAGTATCTTCGTAACTGTAGTATTATGCTCTGTTTTATAACTTTATTCATTTGTTATACATTAAAATATTTTCTGTTTTATTTACTAAATGTGTAATCAATTATCAGGATAACTAAATGTGTTAAGAATTTCCATACATGCTTGTGCAGTGTGATTGCATGTTTGTGCAATGAACTTTGATTTTCATGAACGAAAGAAATAGTCTCCAAATAAGTACTTTTTCGTTTTCCAGTTTATGTGTTTAGCTGTAAAAGTAAATTCACTTCAAGTATGTGTCTGTGCAATTTTGACGATGTAAATACTGAAATGATTGTACAGTAAAAACTCAACTAAAAAAATATCCAGAAAGCTCTTGAAATTTTGGATAGTCAAGCATATAAAAAATAAAATAGTGTAATAAGTGAATGGAAGAATAAACTACTAGTCTAAAATCATAAAAACAGTTCATCTTATTTGTATCAACTTGACTATCAAAAGCCAATATTTAATATTATGCACGATTTTGAAAAAAATGTATGCTGCTGATCTTTGGAATATGATAACGAGTGATTTTTATAATGGTTGTTATGTGGATTAAGACTGCAAGTTGAGACTTTAAATATGAACAATAGCAATCTAAAGATTTGTAGTAGTAATTTTATATCCAACAATCTCTGCCAAATAACTTCCATATTTTAAGTAATTAAAATATATATTTTTAACCACTTGTTATTAATTTTATAAAGTACGTTCTATAATTTAAATTTTATTTACTTTCATCTATTTTTAATGTTTGCCATTATAAATTTCATACTATGTACTTTTTTAAGATTTCATAGTTGCTAATTAAACTTCCTTTACAATTTATTTAGTTATTTTATACATACATTTATATTTTATGTAAGAAAGGGATTTATGTGCAATAGATATACAGTGAAAATCATTTAACACAAAACTGAGGGGACTGAAATATTTTTTCGTGTTAAAGAATATTAAAAAAAAAAACATATATTCAACAAAATTAAGCTTATTAGAGTACATTTTATTTACATATATATGTATATATGCATGTATTTAATAAATCAATGAAACAAAAACATCCACAAGAACTTCATGGAATTTAATACAAAATTTTCATGTTTTTTAAAAACAAAACATTTATTGAGTTTTGGGAAAATAATCTGATATTTTTCTTTCCATCGTCTTTTTTAGCATCAAATTGTTCAATGTCGAACATTTTGTTTTTCATTTCACCATTGGAATATGCGTCTAAATAACTATCCATACTTTTTATGATATTCCTCATTTCGGATGACGTGGGAATAGGAACTGCATTCATTTTATTTTTGTCATCAGAATCTGCATCAATGATATCTTTTTAGCTTTGAACAAACTCCAAAATAACTTTGTCTGCCATAATTGGGGCTGTACACACATTATAATAAACTACTGCAACGAATTCTTCCGATAGTACAGTAGGACAGTCCATTAATACAGAAACTTTCTCAAACATTTCATTAAGTGTCAGCTTAGTTTCAATATCCTACTTCTTCATTTCTTTCGGTGCCAAAGAATCTGATACTTTTGAGAATCGTGTGTAATGAAAATAATTTTCATTTATCCTTGGAGTCACTGAATTCTATGCAGTGCAACATATGAGCCAAACTCACTAATTTTTACTCACACTGCCATGTACTCATCACTGAATTCCAAAGCTAACTGATGAGATATGAGATGTTTGTGTGGCGTTTGTAGACGTGGAAGGTGAAAGTAGCGTAGATAAACAAAACTGGCTCGTGTCGCAGGCTATTCCGAGGGTATTTCAAAGCCAAATTAGCCTCTTTTCTACGAAACATGTGAAACCACCTCTCTTTCATTTCACACCCCACTTAAATCTCGCGTGCGATGCCAGTGTTTTCTGTATTTTGTTCATTTCCAGAAAGGATATCTTTTCGTGTTAAGCAATTTTTGTTTCATGTTAAGAGAAACAAAATGCATGAAAATACATAGTAGTTTGTTGGGATTGTTGCATTATTTTGCGTTCAACGTATTCCACTGTATACAGATGTGTTTGGACTATGTATATACAAATAATTTTTAAAAAGGAAAATTTATAATCCTTCCAAAAATTTTCGTGCATTATGCTGCTAACAATTGATCAGTAAATATATAAAGAAAGAAATTTAGAACCAATTTTTCAGAAAGAATAAAAATTGAAATTCAAATTAACTTGATAAAATTAATTAACTTGATTAATAAATTAAAATTAACTTGAAAAAAACGACTAGTAAAATCTTTTTAAACTAGAAGATATTTTTAATGATTTTACTTTCCCCTCCTCGTTTTCCTTTGCTACTGCTGTTTGATAAGAGGTTCTAGTAAAGTTTTGTGTTAAAATTATTTTGAACTTTCAAAGATTTTCCACTGCAGGATTTTAATTTTTTCTACATTTTTAAGGGCATGTTTTCATTTTTTTTTTTTTTTTTTTAAGATTCTTTTTAATTTTTAAATTGGAAGATATTTTTAATGATTTTCCTTCGCTTTGAGGATGACTAGAATTTTCGGGTGAACTATTAAGATAAAAAATATATTGAAGTGGTTCATCAGCTGATTCTGGATACAGAAAAGCAAGGATTTTGTTTTAGATGGGGAAATGTAATTAAATTCGACATACCTCCTCTTGATGATATTATGTTAAAGTTGGTTGGATTCCTCACCTTTCTTGTTCTTTTATACTACTTTTTTGTTTTTTCTTGTGATGGTTTATTTTAACATGTTGACTGCCGTGGGGGTCACCGGTGACCGGCACTCGACTTGGCTACAGCGCCGTGGGTACCACCGGCAACGCGACAAACAGTAAAATACATAATTAGAATAAATATCGATACTGATAAATTTTTAAATAGTACCATTCTTACTGTATGGTTTGAAGAATAATAAATCATAAAAATTTAAATTATAAATCACAAAAATGGTCTACAGATGTTTGGGGGTTGCTGGTGACCCCCAGCATGAAGCACAATTACATAACATTATTTTCTGTAGATAATATTTCGACGTAATATATATCGCATAATAAAAATTTCAAGTTGCCATCATGGGCAAATCACGTAAAAAAATGCGTGCGGCAGTCAACATGTTAATTTTTACATTTTAAAGTATTCTTGTTCTACATTTATAAGATTTTATGAAGATCATTTGAACTTCAATTTTTAAGTCTTTGTGAAAAGTTGGTTCCAAATTTCTTTATATACTATATATAAGAACTCCTACACTCCTAGAAAAAACTAATTTATATATTTATTTATCCCACATTTTCATTTTGAAACATTTTAGTACATGCTTTTCCTCAATATTTTAAAAGTTGATTTTTTGTTGAACTGAAATATGTAATATGGAAAAATTCTATCAAAAAACATAACTCAGAATCGAAACAGGAGATAAATAGAGATAATAATAATGTGGGGTATTTGATTCTCTTCCCCTAATAGTCATTTGAAACATTTTAGCGTGTTTTTCCATTCAGCTGAAACAGTAAAAATATAGAAAAATTCCCACAGAAACATAATTTGGCTGAGAAACAAAACAGGCCAAAAATTTGGTTGGCGTCAGGAAACTGATTGGTCTAAAACAGAGCTTCTTAAACGTTTTTTCAGTCGTGAACCTTTTTTTATCATAGATTTTTTTTACGACCCCAAAATATTTACGAAAATTTTGTGGAATCCCATATTCCGAAAATCTGATATGTGCGTGAGTGAAACTGTCAATTTTGTCACATGTATTGTAAGATAATATTGCAGTTTTAGGTCATTATCTTTAATTTCTCATTTTTAAGACATAGAACAATGCGAAAGTTTTAATTAATTAACAGACGAAATGACAGCGTCACATGCAAAGCAAGTAAAATGAACATTTATATTATAAACAGAATGCGTTGAAACATTTTTGTTTTTCTCTTTGTCTGTATTGTCTTATCTTTATCTATTTTCAGATACATTGTGTAAAAACATTGGGTAATTGTAAAATTATTATATTAAGTTTAAGAAATGCCAAAACTACTAAAGTTTTTTTGCGACCCCTTGCTGTAGATGGGGGTTGTGATCTACAGTTTAAGAAAGTCTGGTCTAAAATAATGTTACAATATTTGATTTTGTTGGAACATTGAATAACTGAGGCCACAGCCAGTGCAGTTATGGCAGGTGTGCAAAATTTTGGAATTTACAGAAATATCGAGTAGCAAAATTTTTGGAATTAAGGAGTGGAAAAGTTTTTAGAATTTAGGACCGAAAGAGATTGCATAGCACAACAAAATGTACCTGCCGAAGCTAGGACTCCAGTGCATGGTTATATTTTCGTAAGGAGTGTATGCCTGAATGCAGAGATGCATTTTGAGTCATCACCGCTACGTCACCAGCCTACACAGCATTGTGTGATACATCATTCATGTAAATAAGAAATAAAATTGACTGCGCTTTAGTTAAATAACCTAACTCATTCCTTGTAAGTATTATGCAAGAGTATTGTAATTGTTGAATAAGAATACAACACTTGCTTTCTGTTCATCTGAAATGGGATAGATATTCTAGCAGTTATTCCAGCAGAAGTTTGAAGGAACGGATCATTCTGTATTTAGTTAGATAATCAAAATACACAAGCTATGAACATAACATATTAAACCATAATTCGTTTTTCACATTGGACAGCCAATGTTTATCAATTTTCACATAAGTCGTACTTTCCCGTAAATTTGAAAATACTTCATTGCATGCTGTTCTGTTGAAGACAAGCCTGAAATCATTTTTTTCCCTTCCTTCAAAATGGAATTGATAACTTGTATTGTTTTTTTTACAAAATTTTAACCTGGGAGTCATGAACAAATTTGTGGGGGGTCACCAAATTCAAAGAAATTTATTTGACAATAAAAGATATACGGAATTTGAAGAGAATTTTGGATGTTTTTTTAACATTTGCCAGGAATTTTAAATTAAACATTTCCATATTTTAATTTTGATTTTATTACTTTCCACTTGATTTATGTGTTATGTTTCATGATTTCCAAACAGCTCGAATCAAATTTCAAAGCAATTGCATATGCGCAGCTAAGATGTAGTTTTTTCGGCTATCTTAGTAGTGTCTTGCATGCAATTTGTAACTGTAATATGCATCATTTATAAACTATGTTTCTTATTTCTAATCAAATTTGTTGTCAAGTAAGCACATAACATTTCCTAAGCATTGGAAAATTCAGTAGTGTCTCGAAGGATAATAAAAACAGTTTTATTTTAGTTGCAATTTTGTTCATGATGGTTAAATGGCCCAAAATCTCTTGTGAACATTGGGTATTTCACAAGAGAAACGGGATGGATGGTCCAACATCAAATAAACTTAAGAGAAAAACTGTTAATGAAAATGCAAACAAAAATAAAACCATTGGCTCTCTTTCTACTTCTAAAAAAAAAAAAAAAAAAAAAAAAAAAAAAAAAATTGGAGTAAATATCAAGAAGTTTATTTTATACTGTTTTACATGTTGCATTATCAATGGAAAATGAATACCCATTCAGGGTTGCCACGCTACCGGGAAAAGTCAGGGAATTCGAAAATTGACCAAAATATTCAGGGAAAAGTCAGGGAATTTAAGTATTTTTGTCAAAATCTGGATCTGGAAAAGTCAGGGAAGTTCATACAACGATTCCGCCAAAAAAAGCGATTTTTGCGCCGACGTCGGAAGAGATAACTTTTTTGGCGAATTATGTATCACGTGAGTGTCATTCGGGTAGCTGGCATAGAGCCAATTTTCGCAGCTCCAATTTGATTGTCTTTTAGAAAGGCAAAGCAACTTTCCCGCAACTTTTGGTTTCCAGTATTCTCGAGAATCGCATGTGCAGTGCATGAACTAAAAGTACCTGTTCTCGTATAAAACAAAATGGGTTTAATCCTAGTATACGGTACCATGGAGGTTAGAATCAAAGAATATGTATTGTAAAGAAGGAAAACCTCTCTGCAACAGACGTGGCTCCGTTCCATCATAGAGGGAAACAGCTGTGCATGTCTGATATATCTGTTGCCAAAGCTCGAAACCGATGTCGAAGTTCGAAGGTCACGTTATCAAGAGTTCATAAAATGAATATCGTTTAAAATTTCTTTAACGACTTGCGCTAAAAAGACGTGCCACGCACGTCGAGATGCTTTTGTCTCAAACCGTGAGCAACGTGAACACCACGTCGATAAGCATTTATCGCAAAAATGAAAATAACGTGGTGCACACGTCGCCTAACAACGAGATTGTTTATTTCTCGAGTTACAGCTCTGGATTGCACTCGCAGATGCGGAGCGGCGTAAATGAGACACTTTACCGCTTGTTATATTGTAGCGCACGGCACCGCAACCTTGAAGTTTAGTCTTAGCGCAAGTGGTTAAACTCTAAACGAAAATAAAATATTTTTTGGCGCAAGTAAATTAATTCATGGATTAGTTATTTTCAGGGGAAAAAAAAACTACGAAAATCCGTTTTTAATTTTCACAATAATTTTAAAAACGGATTTTCGTAGTTTTCTTTTTGTTAAAGAGCGTTTCTTCTTAACACGTGTTTCTCAATTTCCTGTACACATCGCGGAGAGGGAAATTCTGGCCATCAGGTTCCGTCACCAAATCCCTTGGCAAATTTTTCCTCCGCATTCTAACGGCGTAATAGCATTTTACTTTTATGGAACCTTTTCTTCTTTACATAGACATTCTTTGGTTAGAATAATAATGAGATTTGGCGACATCATGATGCGCAGTAAACGGGTCATTTTGGTCTTGGCGAGAATTTTCAAAATCGTGCCAAAGCCTTACCGTATACTAGAATTTTACCGCAAAATCTTTTTAAACCTTTTTTTCTTTTTAATAAATACCTTGCCATTTTGCAGTAAAATAAAAAATAGTAATCAGTCGTCATCTAGGCTAGCCATGTAATACAGTCAAAAGTCGTTAATTCGGACACCCATAATCCGGACCTCAAAGCTACAAACTTTCTGCGCAAGCGTCGTGTTCATGCATGCGCACAGGCTTTTACGAGAGCGCGTAAGACCAACACCTCCTTATAGAAGGAAGCCGGGACACTGGATTGTGACGTCACGCGTAGTCGTCTATGTCGAAACCCCGAGAGAGCAACGAAACAAAACAGGCTGCGCGCTAGTGCCGTACTTAACGTTGATTTCACTATTTGATATAGATACTTGGGTGGGATTTTATTCAGAGATTCAATTATATATAATGAATAATTTAATTACTTCAAAATTTAACACAATAAAATTTGACATAAATTTAAGAATTTTTTGTTTCTTATTTCTTGACTTTAATGAATTATACTTCCTTGTAGGTTTCACAGCAGCATTTAAAAAGTTAAAAATCAGCCATACTAACTCAAAAAAGGAATTTCTGACTTTTCCCTCATAATTTAATATTGCTTTATATTTTTCTAATATTTATGAAAAAAACCCAAATTATCTGCATACAAACTATTACTTATCATTTCATTTTTCTTCCAATCAGTAATTTGTCTTTAAAAGAAAATGGTATAAAAATGCACTAAATTTTGTCTATAATATGCTATGTGTCTTGCAAGTTTCAAATAAATTAGTATATCAGAGGTTTGCTTAGCAAATAATTCAATGTGCAATTTAAAATTATTGCTTAAATCTGTAGAACCAATAATATTAGTTGTATATGTACTTAACTGTATTGTGTTAGTTATATAGCTGAACTTGAAAATAAAGATTCACAAGTGAAAAATAAAAAAATTTTATTTACAATTTTATGCAAGCAGTCAGGATAACAACACAACACCTAAGTTATAACATACAAATAAGTTAAAACCAGCTGATCTCTTTTTATCAATAAATTATTCAAACTTTCTTGTAAAAATTGAAGCAGAAATCTCATTAAGCATATTGCCATACTAAGAAATCTCATCAATTCTTATTTATTAACAGGTGTGAAAATTTCAAAACTGCTTCTATATTAATTGGGTCTCATCAGAAACAATAAGATGAGACTATGTGACCTTAATATTTAAATTTTGATACTGCAAGTTCAAGTTTCTATTCGTTAAATTTCAACCCATTTTGTCTGGCAATTACAAACACCGTTATTAACTTTTTACAACAGCCAATTAATAGTTTCAAAATGTATTATGATACTGCCATAATATGGATAAATATCGGGCAAACACTTGAGAAGACCGTCCATTACCATTTAAAACACTTCAGGTGCACAAATGATATTAAATTTTATACGATGGCTATTATTATTTATGAAGCATATAAAGATACATTCAACAGCAAATGGATGTCAGCATCACCAGTAAATGTAAAAACATTTATTGATGTTGTGTAAAGGAAGTGATTATCAGTTAATGTTTCAAATATAGAAAATAATAAAAATGTTTTACCTATGCACCAGTATCCAATTTGAAAGTATCTGGTCACTACATGCAACACAATTTTGTTGTAATTTTTCCAAGCTAAAATCGTGATCTTCTAAGTTACTCGCTATCAGGCTTGTTTAATTTAAGCAAAGAATATATCAAAATGATTTGTCCAGAAAGCCACCAGTCTTAATTATGGGACACCGGTAATTTCAAAATGCACATGAAAATCACAGGTTTGTGAAATGAGTGCTCCTAATCAGAGACACCCTTTATTCAGCCAATTCCCAGAATAATAGTAGGAGTTATTATAAACCTGTTATTTTGTCGCCATGCTGAAACACATAACTGTTATCTTGATAAAGTAATTTATCATATGGTAACATGAAAATTATACTCAAATGATATAAGTAATGGCCACTTAAAGACACAACATAGACCCTTTTTTACACAACAACAAATTAAAGACAAGGAAATGAATTTTTCAATATTTTTAAGTGTAAAACAGTCAGTACATGCCCATATAAAAAAATAAATTATAATGACCCATTCTCAGTATAAAAGCAGCAGTTACCATAAACTTGTCATCTTGTAAGCATGCTGAAACACAACTTTTATCATGAGAAAGCATTTTACAGTATGTTAACACCAAATGATAACCACTTACTAAACATTAAGTGGTAGCCATTTAAATACAACCCAGATACCATTTTATGCAGCAAACACTCAACAGCACGAAAATGAATTTTTCAATATTATCATCTTTCAAGTGCTCTGAATATAAAACAGTCAGTGCATGTCCATATGAACAAAATTATAATGACCCATTCCCAGTATAATAGCAGCAGCTATTATAAACATACAATTTTCTAATCATGCTGGAAACATATAACTGTTACCTCGATAAAACATTTTACCATATGTTAACACAAAAATTATATCAAAATGATAAGAGTAGTGGCCACTTAAAACATAAACCACACACATTTTTATGCGATGACAAATTAAAGGCAAGGAAATTCCTTCTTCAATATTTCAAGTCATAGAGTGGATATATATATAAATATATTTATATACGTTTGGTGTGGCCGACTGCAACCAAAATACGAGGTGCACATATACATGTTATAGCAGTCCTATATACAAAATTTCAACGTTCTGAGGCTACTCGTTTTTGAGTTATGTGAGATATGTACGTACGCACAAACGTACGTACATACGTTCGTACAGAAGCCACGAAAAATTCTCTTCAGAATTAATTTTAGTTTCAGTTTTTTTAAGCAGTTTTATAATTTTTTTGAAGGAAAAGAGTATTTTATTCTGTCCTTACGTACAGATATGGTGCAAAAACATCGTTAAATTGCATTCGATAGCGGTCAAAATGGATATTTTCGGTGAAATATGCTGCCTGAAACTTTTTGCGATTACAATACTTCCTTTTTACTTCGTACAAGGAAGTAAAAAGGACATGCCTTCTTCAATATTTCAAGTCATCTAAATATAAAACAATCAGTATATGTTCATATCAACAAAATTATAATGACCCATTACCAGTATAACAGTGGCAGTTATTATATACATATCATTCGGTAAGCATGCTGAAACATCACTTTTATCAGGAGAAAGCATTTTACCATATGTCAACACCAAACTTATACCCAAATGATAAAAGTAGTGGCCGCACTAAAACACAAACCGAGATACTTTTTTACGCGATGACAAATTAAAAAAAGGACATGCCTTCTTCAATATTTCAAGTCATCTAAATATAAAACAGTCAGTATATGTTCATATCAACAAAATTATAATGACCCATTACCAGTATAACAGTGGCAGTTATTATATACATATCATTCGGTAAGCATGCTGAAACATAACTTTTATCAGGAGAAAGCATTTTACCATATGTCAACACCAAGCTTATACCCAAATGATAAAAGTAGTGGCTGCGCTAAAACACAAACCGAGACACCTTTTTACGCAATGACAATTTAAAGGCAAGGAAATGCCTTCTTCAATATTTCAAGTCATCTGAATGTTAAACAGTCAGTATCTGTCCATATCAACAAAAGTATAATGACCCATTACCAGTATAACAGTGGCAGTTATTATATACATATCATTTTGTACCCATGCTGAAACATATCACTTTTATCAGGAGAAAGCATTTTACCATATGTCAACACCAAACTTATACCCAAATGATAAAAGTAGTGGCCGCACTAAAACACAAACCGAGATACTTTTTTACGCGATGACAAATTAAAAAAAGGACATGCCTTCTTCAATATTTCAAGTCATCTAAATATAAAACAGTCAGTATATGTTCATATCAACAAAATTATAATGACCCATTACCAGTATAACAGTGGCAGTTATTATATACATATCATTCGGTAAACATGCTGAAACATAACTTTTATCAGGAGAAAGCATTTTACCATATGTCAACACCAAACTTATACCTAAATGATAAAAGTAGTGGCTGCGCTAAAACACAAACCGAGACACCTTTTTACGCAATGACAATTTAAAGGCAAGGAAATGCCTTCTTCAATATTTCAAGTCATCTGAATGTTAAACAGTCAGTATCTGTCCATATCAACAAAAGTATAATGACCCATTACCAGTATAACAGTGGCAGTTATTATATACATATCATTTTGTACCCATGCTGAAACATATCACTTTTATCAGGAGAAAGCATTTTATCATATGTTAACATCAAACTTATATCCAAATGATAAAAGTAGTGGCCGCACTAAAACACAAACCGAGACACTTTTTTACGCGATGAGAAATTAAAAAAAGGACATGCCTTCTTCAATATTTCAAGTCATCTGAATGTAAAACAGTCAATATCTGTCCATATCAACAAAAGTATAATGACCCATTACCAGTATAACAGTGGCAGTTATTATATACATAACATTTTGTAAGCATTTTGAAACATATAACTGTTACTTTGATAAAGTATTTTATCATGTTAACACCAAAATTATACCCAAATGATAAAAGTAGTGGCCACATAAAAACATAACGCAGACTTTTTTTTACACAACAAATTAAGGGCAAGGAAATGAATTTTTCAATATTTCAAGTCAATTATAATGATAAAGAATCTTACCATATGTTAACACTAATTTGATATCCACATTAATAATAAGGACCACTTAAAATACAACCCAGACACTTATTTACATAGATGCATAGAAATGAATTTTTCGTTACTATTACTTTTCAAGTGATCTCAAGGTTAAACAGACAGCATACATGAGTAGAAAAAAAATAATAAGGAATTCACAATAATGTGTAACAGTAACTGTTAGATGCGAAAATATTTTTTCAACAGAAATAAATCTGAACTAACATCACTAGGCTTTGCTCAATTAATTTTTTGTGTCTTGTTACATGCATTAAAGTTACTAAACTTACTAGTCTATGAAATACAGCATCATTTGAATTAAAACCTACATTTTTTAAATGTTTAATTGCTAAACACCCATTATATTTTTATTTATGCTTTAAAGTTTTCAATTTGCGCTCTTTTGCAATGCTTTTCTGGTTTAGTGTATCATTCTTTAATTTGCAATAATTATTTAAAAATGTGTTTGTTGATGACCAAAGAATCTGCTTTAACACTTTCTGTGACTCATGAGCTTTAGGGCAATCATCTAGATTTAAAAAAATGTCATTTTCTATCAGTATGTCTAGAGTTAAGTTACATGCTATATCCCTCTGATTTGCAGAAAATAAAAATTCATTCTCAAATTCTTCAGATACAAGTTTTTGAATAACAACATAATTATATATTACTGAATTTAGTACATCAGGATGAGGATATAGAAGTCCTCTATCAAATCTTTTTATCCAAGACTGTCCTTCATTTTCTACAATTAATTCTTTATCAATAGTTAGATTGCCTTTATAAATATCACAGCTTAATAGTTTCACAACTTTATAACTACAGTAACCAGCTATATACATTAAAATTGGTATGTCATTTTGAACATTTTGTATATCTTCATTTGTAATAGTTATTCTTCCTGAGAAAGTGCATCCAATATTTTCTTGCTCCAGAGATTCAATACACAGGTTTTTACAATTTAGATAAATAGGGATTCCTCCATACTTTGATGATTTAATAACAGTTGGCAGAAGACTTTGTAATCTTAATTTTGCTTCAGTTTCATATACTTGCCTTATAGAAATATTATGTTGTGAACCAGCCAGCTGTCTATATTTTCCGAATCTATTCTCTAGGAGATCTGTCTGAACTTTTCCTGGTAAAAAGTAAGTAAATTTTAGCTCCTCAATGCAATACCTTGCCATTTCGAGCAATGAATAGCTAGTATGTGTTAATGCAAAATGTGTTTCCTTAGTTAGTCCACCACTAGAACAGCCTAAAAGTTTCCACTGATCTAACCACTCAAGTAACTTATTTAAATATATATATCTAACATCATCATTTTGCACAGTTAACGGCTTTTGATACTCATTCATCTTATGGTGTCCTTTAAAGATACTTTTGACATTGACTATTGACCACCATGTAGATATAATTTTAATAAATTCAGCTGTTGTTTCGTAATTTAAAATACTATTTTCTTTACCAATAACCATTATTGCCTCTGCAAGACGACTGTCAAATATTTGTAATGCTAGCTTGACATTTTGTCTTTCCAAATTGGTTGGATACAGAGCTTTCAGAGTCAAACCATAACTATATTTTACAATTCTGCCTGCCTCTAATGAATGGAGACTTTTTATGCATGCAAATGCCGCTGTTTCGACCTTGGAAAAATTTTCAAAATTTGGATAAAATAAACATTGCCCAGAAGTTTTTTGATTTATCCAGTTGTTCCTGACACACTTCAAGATGTGCACTGAGTCAATAACAAAAAATAGTGGCCGAGATAAGTCTGCAGGGTTTTTATACACAATACTAATTTTTGGAGGCATACAAAATAATGACATGGCTTTTTTATTTATTGAATTATTGTCAGAGACAACTGCCACAATTCTATAACCTATATTTTCTAAACCAATTATAATTTTCTTAAGATATTGATACAGATCCTCAGCATTTAATGATTTAACTGGTAATATATGTGCCACATCCTTGAAAGGTGATAATAAGCTATGTATCATAAAAACATAAGCACTTGTAGCAGCTTTTTCACAGTTGTAGGCCATGCCACACAAATTTCCTCCTTTAAAATCGAAACATGAATTTAAATGCACTTCATCCATCATAATAATTACAGTTTTATCATTTTCTTCTAAATCCTTGCATCTTTGTTTAACATATCCTAAAAAGTCATCATTAAATTGCTCAGTAATAGGATTAAGAGAAAACATTGAACAAATTCTACGAATAGTACGTGGATGGGGAATAGAAATGTAACCTGAATGTCGTAAAAACTTGTATGCATGCGGTGAGATCGAGTTTAACAAACTGCAAAAAATAAGTAAATCTGGAGTATATCGATACTTCTCTTTCTTTACATTTAGTTTATTTACTTGCTCTGAAAGGAAGTTCAGTTCAGTTTCTTTTTCAGGTAACACTCTTTTCAATTCTGAAAGCATATCATCCACAATTTGTATAGAATTCTTAATATATTCTTCATTTTGTAAGTTATGAGACAGACTTTCAACTTCCTTTAGTACTTCTAGAAACATATTTACATTACTAATTTTTAGAGGGAAAACAAATTTACCAATAGATTTTATAGCGATGTTTTTAATATAAACACATACTGTTAAATCCTCATTTATTACTACCGATTTCTGAATTTCTGGAGCTGGGTCACTTAAAATATCAAGTAACATAGTTGAATTTTCAGTATGTACAGTTGTCCAAAATGTTTCTAAAATCTGATGTTCTAGGCAATTATTGAATTCAATTAAACTTTCAAATGATCGTTCATTATCATACCGTTCTTTCATTTTCAAACTTTCTTCTATCGCTTTCTCCAGGTATTTCTCTTCTAAACGAGCTTTCTTCTTTTCTGGTGACATTCTTGATACAGAATTTGATGACATGTAGGATGGGCCATCAGGGAACTGAGAAGGTATGCATCCTTTTTTCAAACGTGGCCTAGAAATTGGGGCTTTAATTAACTTCGCTGATTTCTCATCATACATTTCGATTTCTCGTATTATTTCATCTGATCGAAAATGTAATTCACATACCTATAAAAGAAAATATTCAAAAATCAACTTGTTGTGAGTACAAAAGTTAGATGCATGTTAATATTTAGTAACAGAAGTCAATAAGCCCTATGATTTAAATAAATAATTTGATACATAAATACGAATTAAAAAACCAGTAATATCATTTCAATTACGTGTATAATTTAAGTAATTTGTAAAATCTGGAATGCTCATCATAATGATTACAGCTTTATTTACATTTAAAGAAAATTATATATTTGAGATAATTGTTTACAACAAACACTGGTTACCAAATACAAATAATTACCTTGAATACATCATACCAAACTTTCATATATCATTACAAAAATTTTAAAATGAAACCTATTATGATTACTTAGTAGTTCCTTGTCATATAAATTATGATAAATTTGGAATAACTACAGAATCTGCCTGCACAGTATATATACTAGAAAGCATTTACAAATTATTGGCATTTATGTAACTACTAAATTTAGAATTATTCCTGTTATATGGAACTTTATTTCATTCATAAAACTTTGAAGGAAAATATTTTTTGAAATGATTAAAACAGGCAAGATTAAAATCTTTCAAACATAAAACTTCTTACCCACAGATCAAAATCTAATATCGTAAGCATAAACATCACATACCTATCAATAAAAGTAATAAAAAAATGTAAAGATACAAAACATAAAAAATGCAGTAAAATTGAACTTACTCTGGTATGTTTAGTAGGTTGAAAGCCATCTTTTCTTCGTAGACTCCTTATCCATTTCATTGGGAATTCAGTCTCATTTGGAAACTTGAATACAGCCACTTTTGATCTGTTTTTATAATTACCACGACATGTGGCTACAGCACATTTATGAGGCATCGTATGAAATTATAAAAGCACGAGACAATATAAAAACTCTGTCGCTAACGCAAATAACCGCTCCACGTTCGTCGCTCTTGGCTCAACTACGGGGCTTTGATTTTGTTTGAAGGAGCGAGGTGAGTCAGAGACGACTACCTGTGACGTCAGAGCTTCCCCTCGCTTTAGTGTCCCGGCTTCCTTCTATAAGGAGGTGTTGGTAAGACACTTACGGCTGCGAATATGTTTGTGCGCATGCGCGTTTAATGTGTAACGGAGTTATACGCTAAGCTAAAGTTATCTAATTCAGTTAATGTTGCAGATTGCGTTGTTCCTTAATCTTTGAAATGGATCCGGCTTATTATTTTTTGCAGACTTGTAGAGCAATTTTATAAAAGTAAGCTTGAACATTCGATTATGTCAAATAGAATTTCCGATATATATTTACTACAAAGCGAAAGTATATTTTGAAATCCGAAATCTGTTTATCAATTTCACGCTGCTCTGCGGCAGAGGGGGGGGGGTCAGAAACGTCATTATTAGATTATGATAGATTAGAAAGATTATGTCAAATAGAATTTCCGATATATATTTACTAATATGTAATTTGTATCTACAAAGCGAAAGTATGTTTTGAAATCCGAAATCTGTTTATCAATTTCACGCCGCGGATTGGAAGTTGATATGTCAGCACTATCCTTATCTTCAGGGCAGATGTTTTTATTTTATTTGGTTTATAATTCCATACTAAGTGTAGTATTTCATTTCGATGTTCTCCGTCTTTGATATGATTTAAATCAAGTTCCTCGTCATTATAATTCGCTTCCGATAGTGAAGAAAGTGACCCAGAGGTTATTGAAAACGAAAACATTTCGATTGACAAATTAGTCGGTATTCTCAACACAGCAATTATAGGACTTGAACAGCGGAACTTTGTAATTAAACAAGAAATTATGTCTGTTTAATAGAATTAAAGAGAAAGTATTATCACATGAAACGAAGCAACTTGCATTGAAAGAAATGTTTAATAAAGTAAACAAATAAATATTAAGGTTTTTCTTTTTGTAAATTTTGATACCCTTTAGATCATAATTGTTCTTTACAGTCAAAAGTCGTTAATCCGGACTCGTCGGGACTTCGGCGATTCCGGATTATCGATTTTTCCGGATTATAGATCATCAGTTTAAATCTGGTAAGATGGCATGCAGAAATTACAAAATTAAAAATATGAAACCGTAATTTATGAAATAAAGAACAATTATGATCTAAAGGGTATCAAAATTTACAAAAAAAAAAAAAAAAAAAAAGCTTAATATTTATTTGTTTACTTTATTAAACATTTCCTTCAATGTAAGTTGCTTCGTTTCATGTGATAATACTTTCTCTTTAATTCTATTAAACAGACATAATTTCTTGTTTAGTTACAAAGTTCGGCTGTTCAAGTCCTATAATTGCTGTGTTGAGAATACCGACTAATTTGTCAATCGAAATGTTTTCGTTTTCAATAACCTCTGGGTCACTTTCTTCACTATCGGAAGCGAATTATAATGAGGAGGAACTTGATTTAAATCATATCAAAGACAGAATGAAATACTACACTTAGTATGGAATTATAAACCAAATAAAATAAAAACATCTGCCCTGAAGATAAGGATAGTGTTGACAGATCAACTCCCAATCCGCCGCGTGAAATTGATAAACAGATTTCGGATCTCAAAACATACTTTCGCTTTGTAGATACAAATTACATATTACTAAATATATATCGGAAATTCTATTTGACATAATCTTTCTAATCTATCATAATCTAATAATGACGTTTCTGCCCCCCCCCTCTGCCGCAGAGCAGCGTGAAATTGATAAACAGATTTCGGATTTCAAAACATACTTTCGCTTTGTAGTAAATATATATCGGAAATTCTATTTGACATAATCGAATGTTCAAGCTTACTTTTATAAAATTGCTCTGGCAGTCTGCAAAAAATAATAAGCCGGATCCAATTCGAAGATTAAGGAACAACGCAATCGGCAACATTAACTGAATTAGATAACTTTAGCTTAGCGTATAACTCCGTTACAATTTAAACGCGCATGCGCACAAACATATTCGCAGCCGTAAGGGTCTTACGCGCTCTCGTAAACGCCTGTGCGCATGCGTGAACGCGACGCATGCGCAGAAAGTTTGTAGCTTTGAGGTCCGGATTATAGATCATTCCGGATTAGGGGTGTCCGAATTAACGACTTTTGACTGTATTTCATAAATTACGGTTTTATATTTTTAATTTTGTAATTTCTGCATGCCATCTTACCAGATTTAAACTGATGATCTATAATCCGGAAAAATCGATAATCCAGAATCGCCGAAGTCCCGACGAGTCCGGATTAACGACTTTTGACTGTATAACTATATTCGCTAAAATATCGTTGATTATTCTAATTCAATTTTTAAGTAATTATTTTTATGTTATTCATATAATTTAATGTTGCTTCTTCCCTCTAAATTTATTTATTATTAGTAAATAATATTTCCAAATTTCAGGAAATTTTCTCCGGCATAATCCTGAAATTAATTATAGCAGTCTGATGACATACCATCACGAAATTTAATGCACATATTTTTTCCTTATGTATGCTGCGAAATAAATATAAAATACCTCAATTTATTAAAATAGATTTCTTTCTTCCGTTTAGCTGCAGAATGTCTGCAAAAAAAAAAAAAAAAAAAAAAAAAAAAAATCCTTATTTTGTTCCAGATTGGGAAGATTCTAATCTTAATCTTCAGTGGAGAAAACAACAACTATTATAATTATACTTGTGTTTTCAAGTGTTAAGGTGCCTTTTAAGAACATACCTCACGCAAATTAAATTTACCTAAAATCTAACCTAACTATTTAGCATTGCGTTGTGATTTATAAGGACCGGATTAGCCTCGTGTTGAACTGGTGATGATCATGAGTAATAATTAAATAAAACATACATTTGTTATACAATGTATATATCTTAAATTTTATTAAGTGGAAAACTAAACAAAATTATCAAACAAAGTATACCAAGAATAACTAAGAATAAATGTCCTCTGGGATTTATTGAATAATTAAGTGAATTTGCTACACAATACAAGTAATACAGGGTTGCCACTCAAACAGGAGAATGAAATTCCCTGACTTTTCCAGGTTTTCCAGTTGTGTTTCAAGAAAATTCCAGTCTATCCGCGTAATGTACGTTGGCTGTGCTAAGAGGTAAATTAATTATGGTATTACTTGTATTGTGTAGCAAATTCACTTAATTATTCAATAAATCCCAGAGGACATTTATTCTTAATTATTCTTGGTATACTTTGTTTGATAATTTTGTTTAGTTTTCCACTTAAGAAACTTAATAAAATTTAAGATATATATATTGGATAACAAATGTATGTTTCATTTAATTATTACTCATGATCATCACCAGTTCAACACGAGGCTAATCCGGTCCTTATAAATCACAACGCAATGCTAAATAGTTAGGTTAGATTTTAGGTAAATTTAATTTGCGTGAGGTATGCTCTTAAAACCTTAACACTTGAAAACACAAATATAATTATAATAGTTGTTGTTTTCTCCACTGAAGATTGAGATTAGAATCTTCCCAATCTGGAATAAAATAAGGCTTTTTTTGCAGACATTCTGCAGCTAAACGAAAGAAAGAAATCTATTTTAATAAATTGAGGTATTTTATATTTATTTTGCAGCATACATAAGGAAAAAATATGTGCATTAAATTTCGTGATGGTATGTCATCATACTGCTATAATTAATTTCAGGATTATGCCAGAGAAAATTTCCTGAAATTTGGAAATATTATTTACTAATAACAAATAAATTTAGAGGGAAGAAGCAACATTAAATTATATGAATAACATAAAAATAATTACTTAAAATTGAATTAGAATAATCATCTATATTTTAGCGAATATAGTTATATTACATGGCTAGCCTAGATGACTGATTACTATTTTTTTATTTTACTGCAAAATGGCAAGATATTTATTAAAAAGAAAAAAAAAAAAAAAAAGGGTTTAAAAAGATTTTGCGGTAAAATTCTAGTATACGGTAAGGCTTTGGCACGATTTTGAAAATTGTCGCCAAGACCAAAATGACCCGTTTACTGCGCATCAAGATGTCACCAAATCCCATTATTATTCTAACCAAAGAACGTCTGTGTAAAGAAGAAAAGGTTCCATACAAGTAAAATGCTATTACGCCGCTAGAATGCGGAGGGAAAATTTGCCAAGGGATTTGGCGACGGAACCTGGCGGTCAGAATTTCCCTCTCCGCGATGTGTACAGGAAATTGAGAAACACGTGTTAAGAAGAAACGCTCTTTGACAAAAAGAAAACTACGAAAATCCGTTTTTAAATTATTGCGAAAAATCCAAGAAGAAACGTTTTATCAAAGGACGTTTCTTCTCGGATTTTTCGCAATAATTTTAAAAACGGATTTTCGTAGTTTTTTTTTTCTCTGAAAATAACTAATCCATGAATTAATTTACTTGCGCCAAAAAATATTTTATTTTCCTTTAGAGTTTAACCACTTGCGCTAAGACTAAACTTCACGGTTGCGGTGCCGTGCGCTACAATATAACAAGCGGTAAAGTGTCTCATTTACGCCGCTCCGCATCTGCGAGTGCAATCCAGAGCTGTAACTCGAGAAATAAACAATCTCGTTGTTAGGCGACGTGTGCACCACGTTATTTTCATTTTTGCGATAAATGCTTATCGACGTGGTGTTCACGTCGCTCGCGGTTTGAGACAAAAGCATCTTGACGTGCGTGGCACGTCTTTTTAGCGCAAGTGGTTAAAGAAATTTTAAACGATATTCATTTTATGAACTCTTGATAACGTGACCTTCGAACTTCGACACCGGTTTCGAGCTTTGGTGACAGATATATCAGACATGCACAGCTGTTTCCCTCTATGATGGAATGGAGACACAGCCACGTCTGTTACAGAGAGGTGTTCCTTCTTTACAATACATATTCTTTGATTCTAACCTCCATAGTACCGTATACTAGGTTTAAACGCATTTTGTTTTATACGAGAACAGGTACTTTCTTTAGTTCATGCACTGCACATGCGATTCTCGAGAATATTGGAAACCAAAAAATGCGAGAAAGTTGCTTTGCCTTTCTAAAAGACAATCAAATTGGAGCTGCGAAAATTGGCTCTATGCCAGCTACCCGAATGACACTCACGTGTTACATAATTCGCCAAAAAAGTTACCTCTTCCGACGTCGGCGCAAAAATCGCTTTTTTTGGCGGGATCGTTGTATGAACTTCCCTGACTTTTCCAGATTTTGAAAAAATACTTAAATTCCCTGACTTTTCCCTGAATATTTTGGTCAATTTTCGAAATCCCTGACTTTTCCCGGTTCTCCAGGTAGCGTGGCAACCCTGGTAATACCATAATTAATTTACCTCTTAGCACAGCCAATGTACATTACGCAGATAGACTGGAATTTTCTTGAAACACAACTGGAAAACCTGGAAAAGTCAGGGAATTTCATTCTCCTGTTTGAGTGGCAACCCTGCCCATTGTGTATTAAATGCAGTGGAAACTTGGCACATGGAAAGCATGAAACCTGCAAAATTAAAAACACATTTAGAAACGGTACTTTTACCGTTTTGCCGCCGCAAAAAATAAAGACACCAACAATGGTACAACTGATGCCAAACGGAATATCTTCTCTGCCAACCTTCAATGCCTCATTTTCAAAACAAGTCGCAGCGATTTCTTATCAGATTGATTGTTTCTTTCAATACTGGCATACAACTACATAGAATTTTTACAAGATAATTAAATTTTATGCCCCAAGACCATTCGCGTTAATTAAAGTCAATTAGACTGCAATCACATAACTTACCCGAAGGCAAAAAAATAGAAAAGGCAAAATCAAGGGTTAAATTCATCATTTCTAATGAGAATGCAGTAGCGAAGTAAAGCACTGCGGTTTTACATAATTTCTGAGTAAGCTATTTGTACGAATTGAAATAATTCTTGCATTTAAACTTGTATTCGAAATTAAGATTTAACAACTTGAAATTAATGTAAATAATTACTGAGAGAATTATATTTTTGTAGCGTAGTTTACGTGAGATGAGATCACGTGGTGTCACGTGATACGAACCGGCGAATCAGGATGTTGAACCATGAAAATATAGTAAATTCTTAATATCTTTTTACAAATTTATTATCTTTATTTATTGGCTTTTTACAAAATTTTAAAAGATATTAAAATGTTTATGCCATCAAAATAAAAAATTCTTAGAACTAACGTTTGTTAAAATTTTTTATGTGAATATTGTATGTTGTCACCAACAAAGTCTGCTTGGCGCGATATGCGCCAGTGAAACGGAAAAGTACCTCAGAAACTAAACATAAAGATTAAGTAAATAAATCTGAAGAATTTTTTTTAAGGAATGAGCCGAGAGTATGAAAAATTAAAATGTAATTTTGAGAAAATATACAACAGTTCCTGAGAATGATTTACAAGCATCCTTAAAAGTTTCATATTTAATTGCAAAAAATTTAAAACCTCATACAATTGGAGAATCGCTCATTCTTCCTTCAGCAATTAAAATAACATCATTTATGCATGCAGAAAAATATAGTAACGATTTAAAAACAATAGCATTAAAAAAAGATACTGTTTCTCACCAAATTTTTTTCATATGCACTATAGAATGCAAAATCCAGTCTTTACTACAAAACTTGATGAAACTACTGACATTACTAAAATGTTTCAATTCATCGTTTATCTCAGATATGTTTTTGAAGATGATGCAGTAGAATATTTTTTATGTTATAATATTTGTGAAGGAAAAGCAACTGGAGAGAAAATATTTGAAATTATTAACAGACACTTTGAAACGAATAATCTTACCTAGACACACTGTGTCGCAGTTTGTACTAATGGAAGCTTTTAAAACTAAGCCAATACTTTGGCAAGGAGAATTGAACAGAAACATGCTTTTCAGAATTTACTAAAGAAAATAATACAGATTTCTTGTTTAAAACAACATATGATAAAATTGACAGAAAATTTTTTGAAAAATTTCCAAATAAGGAATTAGGTTGGATCTGTGACCCATTTTGCCTTTGGTATTTTGAATTCCAATGTATCTAAACAATGTTCCAATGTATCTTTGGTATTTTGTATTCCAATGTAAATGTAAATGAAAAAGAACAATTAATTGATATTTTAAGTGACGGAATACTGTGTGTTAAGTCTCTACCTTGCCAAAAATTGGTAAAATCCTAGTATACGGTGCAGCCTTGGCGTGACTTTGAAAATTATCGCCAACACCAAAAATGATCCAAAGAACGTCTATATATATATATTATACACACATAGTATATATACTATATACATAGTATATACTATGTTTAACTGTATATTTTCTTTGAATGACCGGTTAACTACTCATCGTATATGTCCTGCTTTTACTGGTCATCATAAAGGCCCCCAAAGTAGCCAAATCCTGTGTGCACCGGATACTAGGATTAAACCCCAAAAATTTTAGTTGATTGGAAACTAATATGCCAATTTAAAAGGAATGAAAGTAAATTATTACGTTTCTTACATAAAATTGTACAATAAATTTTGAGCTTATATTTAAAACTTCTAAAATGCTTATGTTATATAAGCCCATTGCTTATGTATTGCTAAAATGCTTATGTTATATACCATTTTTCTGTTATATAAGCATTGAAAGTGGATTTCTCACTGAAATAGAAATAATTTTGCTATTGAATTAACATGGAGAACTTTTTTATTGAAATGTTTTTTTCTCTGTGACATTAGTTGCATCTACTGCAAAATAAAGATTTAAGAACTGTTTTTAAAACATTTTGAATTCGTTGTCATATTGATCTATGAAGCACTAGATTGAGTTTTTATTATATTATTGACAAATATAGTAGTTTTCAAACAATCAAAAAATTTTCACCGGAGATCATTATTTGTCAAATATGAATGTGTTTTCAAAGAGGAAATACATAATACGTGATAAAAAGAAAATTAAGTTAGAACATTGACATCTCTGACAAAGTAATTTGATTTGATTTAATCTTTATAATACAATATATTTTACAATGATAAGGCAAAATCCAATGTGAAAGGTTATGCGAAGATTACGATAGTACCTAGAGTACTCAGCATTTCGTATAATCCTATAAGCAGATAATAATAATATTAAAATAAATTTTATCTGAATGAAGTTTTCTTATTACAGAAATAGTAAAATTATGCAATTACATAAACGAATGCACTATCAGACAATATACTTAATACTGTTTACAAGTGAAAACCAAAGCTCTGTTTATGTTACTTCTCGCCCTTCCGCGCATGCTCAAGAATTACCATCCAGGCGAAACTAGTCGATCTGTCCATGACGTCAAAAATTCGAAAAGTGGGGTAGGGTTTGGAAATACGCGATCACGGAGTATAAACTAGGAGGGGAAACTGGTATTACAACTTTTCCCAAAAATGGTCCACTTTTGTCGCATTATTTATAGAGGGCGCTGCAATCGTTAGCTGTTCTACTTTTCGTAGGATTTGACATAGGCAGCAATACAGAAAATATTGATTTGATGTCAATTTCCATCATGAGTAATTCTTGTAATGCAACCTGCTTCGTCCCTGGATGCAACAATGGTTATACATCTGTTAGGCAGAAGAATAAAAGCTTGGAAATCAAGAATCCAAGTATATTTAGAGCTCCAAAGGGTGAGCAACATTAATATCATGCCTGATCACAGTCAGACGAATTTATATAACTTTACAGAACGTCTGGATTGCTAGTAAATAAGAGGGTATTTAAAAAATAATAGACTGGAAATTAGTTAAATATTTCACATAACTTATGTACATTTGCATTTCGTGCATGAAAGCAGGCAATCCTGAGATTTTAAAGTTAAATAAATTTCTGGAATTATGCAAGAATGATGGAATATTTGCCTCTATATTTCATTTACAGAAAAGAAGATTAACTCATTTCCCCTTTTCCGTTTGAAGTAGGTTTTTATAATAAATGGAAATGAACACTGTGCTGCTTAAAATTAACTTTACTTGCATGGTTGACTGAAAACATAACAGCAGATAAGTGTAATGAAAAATTGATTTTCCATGAGATAAATTCAGCATATTAAATAAGTTATGAATATTATAAAATCATGCCACCTAATCACATAATTGAATGGCTGTTAAAAATTAAGATTTAAATCTTGATACACTGCACAGTGAGAACCATTATGCACAAGGATTTTAAATTTGAATGTGTAAAACTATTCAAGCATTATGTGATGCAATTAAATTTTAATTTGCCATTACTATTTTCAAATTAAATTTTAATCATTAAATATTAAATTTGCATCAAAGTCACGTTAAAAAAAATTGCATACAACAAGAGTATTTTTATTTTGTATGTAACTGAATTCTGATATTTATACATACTTGTTGAAATATATTTTACAGGATCCTGTGTTGCTAGACAAATGGAGACATGCAATTCCTTGGGCCGACCGAATACTTTCATTATCTAAACCGTCACGTAAAAGAAAACCACCTGCTGCAAGAAATGTGTCTGTGAATAAAAAGAATGCTCCATTGGTTGCAGATAATGTTGCCACTACTTAAAAAGGATTTTACATTTCCACTGTTGACTGAAAGTCTGCAGAAGATTTCCAAACCGCATTGTTTGTAGACTGTAAATTCTGTAGTTGAATTCATTGTATGTGCTCGATGGGCAACTAATTACATGTGTGAAAAAAGGGTTATAATTGATAAAGATATGACTATAAAGGTTAGTTTTGTTTTGACATTTTTATAATTTCAGTATTGCGCGTCAAACTGCACTTGGTACTATTGTGCTACACATTCATTGCTTTTTTTTTCATGTGTAATTTATTCTTCACTTATTTATTGTTATTTTTACAGATTTCTACGTTATCTTCTGAAGGTACTTTTCCGTTTTGCCGGCGCAAGCGATAAAGTTGCCAATAATGGTACAACTGGCCAAAGGGAATATCCTCGCTAATAACCTTTTACGCCTCATTTTCAAAACAAGTCGCAGCCATTTCTTATCAGATTGATTGTTTCTTTCAATACTTGCATACTATTACATAGAATTTTTACCAGATAGTTCAATTTTTATGCCCTAAGGCCATTCGCGGTAATTAAGTCAATTAGGATGGAATCACACCGCTCATCGGAAGGCGAAAGTATAGAAAAGACAAAGTCAAGTGTTAAATTCATCCATTCTAATGAGAATATACTAGCGAAGTAAAGCACTGCGGTTTTACATAATTTCTCAGTAAGCTATTCGTACGAATTGAAATAATTCTTGCATTTAAACTTGTATTCCAAACTAAGATTTAACTTGAAATTAATCTGAATGAATACTGAGAGAATTAGATTTTTGTAGCGTAGTTTACGTGAGATGAGATCACTTGGGGTCACGTGATACGAACCGGCGAATCAGGATGTTGAAACATGAAAGCATAATAAATTCTTAAATTAATGTCTTTTTACAAATTTATTATCTTTATTTATTGGCTTTTTTCAAAATTTTAAATGCTATTAAAATGTTTATTCCTTCAAAATAAAAATATTGTAGAACTAACATTTGTTAACATTTTTTTATGTGTATACTGTATGTTGTCGCCAATAAAGTCAGCTTGGCGAGATCTGCGCCGGCGAAACGAAAAAGTACCCTTCTGAATTTTTGAGCTATGAATAGATGGATTTTTTTTTTTTTTTTTTAAATTAAGGAAATTGTCAGAGATAAAGATACTTGTCTGTAGTGTCTTAAAAGGCTTATTTTTCAATCAAAAACATGTTCTGGGAACTTCTCAATGGAAATGGATTAGGCATATTTCACTGTCATTGGTTTCATGCCTTAAGAAAGAAACCAGCAAGTGTCTGGTTAAAAAGCACATGGCAGATGAACCAACTATTATGACTGACGAATGGCAGGCATGGGTATTATATGCATAAGATTGTTAATTAACTGTTAAACTGTTAGACTGTCTAATATCACAGTTAGAAGAAAGCACTATGAAAGTTTTGTCATCAGAACGAGTGCATGTTGACACACTTTTTAAAATAACATCTGCACTTGAAAATGGGCTTCCCATACAATTAATTGGTTGTAACGATCATTTGCACTCCCCTTGTATTTTTACAAATAGTATTTTGAGGTTTTTTTCAATAACATGAATGTATTAACAGTTATAATTCTATTTTTTTTAAAGAAATATTATGGTAAAAACATGTAAATATCAAATTGCATGAGACTGCAAATATTTTTAAGAAATTAACATTTTAAGCAGAAAAGTTTTTATTGCACTCATGAACAACTGAAAATTGCCGCCCAACCGGTATGGTGGTCCGCGTCGCTGACTATCATGCCGAAAAGCTCGGGTTCGAATCCCGGAGAAGGAATGGATGTTTGTAAATGTATAGTGTGCATATGGCTTGGGGGGCACTCTAAATATGCGGCGAACCGAAAGTCATCTCAAGAGATCGGTGGTAGAGCAACAACTGAAAATTAAACAAACAATTCCCCCCCCAAACCCTAAAATTGGTATAAAACTCTACCAATTATAAAAGCAATCTAACAAAAATTCCTTTCCATCAGGTGATAAAAAATTCTATTCAAATATTAAGAGTAGTATTTTTATAGCATTTAATTAGTAAAATTTATGAGTACCTACTCTTCAGTTTCTCATAACCTTCTATTCATCAGGATGGTGATAAGATCAAAGTGTGGGGAGAGGCGAAAAAATATTTTAAATAAGATAATTTTTATAAAATGACAACAAATCTCAAAAGTGAGAATAAGTAGTTATATATATGTGTAATTAATTAAAAATATGCGAAAATTTATCCTGATGATCTCTTTCAGACAGAACACTATTTCTGCATAGAAGTAGCAGATATTTAGTTCACTCCTGAGATTTGTTGTTATGAACAGAAGGTCATCAAAGATTTTTAAACTACTTCCTGATAAGCTACTACGTTCAAATTTTGTAAACATATTTATTGCGGGTGATAATATTATATGGTAAATGAGTTTTATAAAATTCCATTTAAATTTTTTAAAATTTAATACTGACCTGATTTTTCGCACATGTTTCCATTTGCAAAACAAACTACTAAAGTCTCAAAACTTTAATGCTTGCACCAGTGCAAAATATTCTTTTAAATAAAATTTGTATGAAATTTTTAACGGAACTTCTGATTTCTGGGAGTAATTACTGAAAGTTAGATAATGTTTTCTATTATTTGAGACATTTATTGGAAGTAAAAAAATTATTATTCATTATTGAAAAATGAATTTCATTGAAAATGGATTAAGACTAAAAAGATAAAAATTAAAAAAAGGTTTTATAAAATAAGCTTTTATTCAAAACTTATAAAATTCTTAATAAGCCAAAAGCAAAAACTAATTTATGGAATATTTTAATGGGAACAAGTGATTAATTAAGCCTCTTTACAATATTCATGCGCATATCATGAATCATAAAAGTGTAGGCATTTAAATAACAAAATCAAACAGTCAAATCACAATGTCAAAACTATGTCAAAGGCATCACACTTTTTTTTATTATTCATGATATAAATTTGTAAATGAATTATGTAAAGAATATTATTTAATCTCTTATTCTGTTTAATCTATATAATAAATTATGGTACTCTTCTGTTATTGGAACCGGATTGAAAATGTATGTATGTATGTGTTCATGTATGCTTGTTTATATATATATATATATGTATGTAAATTTAAACAAATTTAAATTCTTAACAAATACGTATAAAAGTAAAAAAGCAAATTTAAATTCTAAAAAAAAAAAAAAAAAAAAGCCAAAATAATTATTTAAAAAAAAAAAAAAAAAAAAAAAAAAGATGTGCAAACATGTAAAAGATTTAATTCTTGAACTAATCTACAATATCATTTAAATTCAGAAGCATAAGCAAATCAAGTGCAAAATCTATCCATGAAAATAAATCTACTAATTTAATAAATTAAAATTAAATTGAACAATTTTTTAAAAACAATTTTTTTAGCCAGTATTTAGTTAAGTTTTGATATACCAATTGAAATCAAGTTCATTAAACTTTTAATATTTTCTTTCATCAAATTTAAGTTTTATTTAACTTCCTAAAGGAATTTTTGAGAAATTTCTGGGAATTTTTAGAGGTTTTTTAAGGACTTCATTTCAAAAAAATTTTGGGAAATTTTACTTTAAAACTTTAATATTAAAACATTTCAGTTTTTCTTAATTACTTTAATTTTTGCTATTTTCACACAAAAAATCTTTCACTTAATTTTTTTAACAATTTTCACAATTTTTCAACAGAACACACATTTCAAATTACAAACAGTTTACATTTTTTTCACATACCACTTCACTTTAATTTCCTTCAAGCAAACTTAACATCTCTTGATTGGCTTAGTTACTTAACTCCCTAAATAATTTATATTACTACCTTTAGGATTTTTAATTTAATTTAATTTAATTTTTAATATTAATGTTTACAAAAAATTTTTTTACTATAACAAAGTTAGCATTGATACTCAACTTTACCTACATAAGCGCCATCTATATAATTTGAAGAACACACTTACTTCTCTTTCACAACATTTTTGCAGACCCCAACACTCATATAGTAGGTAAGTTAGAATTAAAACTTACTATTTACTTAATTAAGACACAATAACACGCCGAATAAATACTGATTCAGAAGTCAAACAACAAAAATCAGCGTTAATTCACAAAATTTTCACAGGACTAGTTTCGATGGTTTTACCGAACCATCATCTTCAGCTGCAAAACCGAAAAAAAAAAAAAAGAAAAAAAAAAAAAAAAAAATCGGTAAAACCATCGAAACTAGTCCTGTGAAAATTTTGTGAATTAACGCTGATTTTTGTTGTTTGACTTCTGAATCAGTTACTATTTACTTGCTTTAAGTATTTTTTTTATATGGTATCTAAGTATTTTCTAAATATGAAATTATATTTTTAAATATATATTTGTTTTTTAAAAATTGTGAATTAGTTCTTTTTGTTTCTTATTGGTTTATATGGATTATGTATAGTTATTTTATAGTTTCTTTTTATTGATATGCATATTCGTGTAGGGGAAGTTTCTGTAGACAAGGGTTTCTAAAATAGAATGGTTTCTAGATTTTATTATTTTATAAAAAGTTTAATTTTTTAAGAAAAAGTTAATTCTTGACTTTACTTGCTTGTTTCTCAAAAGACTTCATTAGTATTTTCCTTTTTGAACTTTAAATCTTAAATGTTAATACTTAAATGTTAATTTCTAAGGGTACCACTTTATTGGAATTACTTTTGGTTTTGACTTTTACCCTTGCCTGCATGAATGACGAAACACGAATTGAATGATTGGAGAGTTAGGTTTGGAGGCAACTTCCCCTTGATAAGCCTGTCTCCTTCCTACTCAACGGTCATTCACATATGCATTTTTTAAAAAATTGTTTAATTTAATTTTAATTTATTAAATTAGTAGATTTATTTTCATGGATAGATTTTGCACTTGATTTGCTTATGCTTCTGAATTTAAATGATATTGTAGATTAGTTCGAGAATTAAATCTTTTACATGTTTGCACATTTTTTTTTTTTAAAAATTATTTTGGCTTTTTTATTTTTTTAGAATTTAAATTTGTTTTTTTACTTTTATACGTATTTGTTAAGAATTTAAATTTGTTTAAATTTAAATTTCATTCCTTGCAGCAATGGCACAAAGAATATTTAATTAAAAATGTATTTAAATTTAATTTTTTAATTAAATTCAATTTATTCTTATGAAACAATATATATATATATATGTACTAACGTATGTATGTTTTTACACATATATGCACACAGACACATGTGCATACATACATTCCTGAATCCTTTTGATAGCAGAACAGTATCTAAATTACTTTTCTTTTTTAAATTTCTTAAACAATTTTTAAAACAGAAATTCTTAATTCCTCTTCTATTAACTTTTTAACTGGTAACAAATTTTTTGTTTCTTTAGAACCAGTGTAAGGCCACTATCGTAAAACATCAAGAGTTCTACCTGCGCTATTGAAGGTCATTAAATATTATCGTCAGGCTTGGGACGCTTCTCACCTTAGGCATTTGGGGGTGAAATTAAGAAAAAAATCTGGGCTAGCCCTTCTTGACGTACCTTTTAATTCTAAAAAAAAATGGGCCATTCGGTTTATTATTCCGGGTATATTTAAAATGACATTATTCCACGACAAACCATTAAGGAGCCTGCATAAAAGAACAAGATATTCAAGGTCGAACTGTTAAAGGGTTAACTGCAGTTGACACAAAAATTATATTAACCATATTATATATATAATATAACCAAAGGGATAAAAGCCTACATTACTTATGAACATCATAGTCTGATTCCAATGAGCGTTTATTTTTCAAAAAATACAATATTAAGCACATACATTTGGAAATGAAACTTAATCCGATTTCAATACTTGTATAATTTTAAATTGTTTTGAATTTTAGAAGCTTTAAAACTACTAATAATACATTCCCAAATTTATTTCAGATACTCTCTATTAAGAAATTTTTCATTAAAAATGTTTGTTTATGCATGTCTCTAAACTTCTACTAAAATGTGTCCCCATTTTAATTTCTTAGCGTGGTTCAAAAATACATATATATTTTCAGGTTACTGTTTAAAAACTGAAGTGGCAGTCATTTATGATAAGAAACATAATTTTTTCAAGTACCAGGGTTTCCCCCTTCATAATATTACTTTATGAAGTGTTATTTTTCAGCAGTGTTATTTATAAGGCTTTCCAAACTACTTAATTTTGGGATTAATTTTAATTTGAAAATTTTCTCTGATGGTTTGTTTATCACTATTTCTCTCATCAATTCCATGAATAGATATTTCTATTTTAAACAATACAGTAGATCTGTAAAGTTACAGCAAATTTCTCTAAAAGCAAATTTGAATTAGTATGAATTGTTAAAATTTTATCAAAAAAATACATTTTCTCCATTATTCATAATAATAAAATTTATCAAGGACTAAAAGTTAAACAAAATTGAAATGACAAACGATATATCGAGATGATACTTTCAGTTGTAATCAGATTCAAGTGTTTGCATGAAATCCATGTCAGCCTTCACCACATAGTATTTCGTAATAAAAATAATGGCAAACATAACAAACACAAAAATAACATGTCACACATTCTTATAAGTCAGGTTTCTTTTTTTTAAAGATGACTTTTGCAAGAAAAATCACAAAAAAAAAAATTGCACAACAGATAATATTAATTGAAAATGTACTTCAAATTACAAAATCTCTCATTTTTGAAATTAATCCAAATAAATTGCGAAAAAAATTCTAGAACATACATAAAATAATAATAGATAAAAAAAAATGGCAGTTAACAAACTGCCATGTAAATAAATTAAATATTGTGTAAAAATGCTTGTTATATATAAAATATCACCATTACTACTGTATAAAGAAAGTCTGTAAGATAATTTCAACATAATTAACAAGACACTTTTGTCATTAACAAGAAGCATCTTTCATCTAACAACACTGGCTCTATCTTAATCACTATTGCTCATAATCAATAAAATTCTTTCAACATAATGCCAATTATGTTGAAAACTTTTAAATGCTCACAACATAGAAGATAGTACAAGGTTTTGAATTAAAACCTCATATTTATAGTTAAATAAATTTTATTTGGTCCATTGATTTAACTAATATTTTTAACAGCTACGCAAGCTTCATTTCAGCAAATTTTTTGGCTAAATTTATGGCTTCTGGTACAGCTGCAGCATTCGTTCCTGTGGCTTGTGCAGATTCAGGTTTCCCACCACCTTTACCTCCAATTGTTTGTGACACTTGTTGAACCCATTCATTAGCTTTCAGACCCTTAGATGTGGCATTCTATAAAATAATTTTATAAATAAAATCAAGAATTTATTTAGTAAAATAAATTATTATCTATAACATACAGTTTAGGTGAGAAATAATTTATTTCACTTTTCAATTCTTAATAAAATTGTAAACATAAAAAAAAAAAAAAAAAATAAAAGGGGGAGGCAATAAAGCTTCCCTTTTCCAAAAAAACTTTTTATAAATGTACAGATATTCCTCTCTTAAAACCTTTTTACAAGGCCTTGGGAACACTACTTCCTACCTACATGATCTTATGAAATATACTCATGGAAGGTGCAAAACTTACTATAATATATTAGCCTTGCTGCTATAAATGTTGAAAACACTAATTGCCACTTTAGTTTTGTGTTGCCATCTATGGCCAAATGATTTAAATAGAATTAGCACTTTTTTTTTTAAAGTTTGAAAGCACTAAGTGCAATCTGTTCTGCTCAACAGTTCTACTGCAAATGTGAAAAACACATTGTTTTTATTGTAATAACACTTTATTTTGTATATTTCTGCACATTTTGTGCTAGTAATGATCTAATATTGAATAATAAATAATGGGTAAAATATGAAAGTGCTTATTGCACCATATATAAGAACCATGTGCAATATGGATATTTGAAAAATTAGAATATTTAGTTCAAAAATAATATATTTATATAATAAATAAAGAAAAGATTGTTTTTATTGTAACTGTAATTACTTATTTCTTACATTTCTGCACATTTTGTGCCAGTAACTATCTAATTTGGATACTAAATAACATACATAATAGTGAAATGTGAAAATGCTGTTACATCATATATAAAACTAAAATGAAATTTGTACATATGAAAAAATAGAATATTTAGTTTCAAAAATAATAAATTCATATAATAAATAAAGAAAATATTGTTTTTAGTGTAACAGTATTTACTTATTTCTTATATTTTTGCATGTTTTGCACCAGTAATTGTCTAGTAGTGAACATTAAGTAATACAACTAGTTGCAGGCCTTGATTTGATGATACAATAATGAGCTAAACCTGAAAATATCATATAATTCAACTGACAAGGAAAAGAATTGTTTTGGCATGATTTTTATTGAAATAATTTTACAGAACACTGTTGACAATACAAATTGATATGCAAAGCAGCCCAAGAAATGAAAGAGACTGGGCCATAACACAAAAGACATTGTCTTAAACTGGAATTACATCAGATGAGTTGAAAGCATGGACAGGTATGCAAACTCAAGGGTACAAGGTTGGTGTTTGGCAGACTGGATATATTCAGAAATTTATCAAGGAAGGAAAACTTCTGATAATATGGCTAAAAAAATTTTTTTAAGGGAAACAGTAGTTACTAAACTAAAGGAAAATTTGAAACAGCCCATGCTAACTATTTCACATCTTTTAGTCTTGCAAAAAATCTATTTGTAAGTGGTCAATTTTCTGTGGGGACTGTGAGGCCATAAAGGAAGGCTCTTCCATCAATGCTGAAAGCTAATGACAAACTACAAAGAGGTGGATCAGTGTTCCTAACTAAAAAAAGATGTTATTGCAATAAAGTGAATGGACAATAAGGCAGTTACTTTGTTGACTACTGCACATAATCAAGCAATTATGACATCAGTAAATTGGACCAAAAAAAGATCGCACTAAAACAGAAGTACCTTGCACAAAAGCTGTCTCTGTATCATAACAACATCTTATGAAGGGTTCGTTGCTATGATCGAAAAGAAATCAACTATGCCGAAGATCTGTAAAATGGTGGCATAGTATTTTTTTTCTTATTGACCTTGGCATCATAAATTGTTTAGTACTATGGCAAGTGAACAAAAGAAACAGAAGTTTAGACCAGCTCACATTCAGAGAGCATTAGCTCAACTAATAGATGGATATTCCTCAAGAAAAAGGAATGGCTGTCCTGCTAGTTTCCAAGCAAAGAACTGTGCGATACTGGATGATGTGCATTTAACCAGGCTGGGAAATCATATGCAGGAGATGATTTCCAACTATAGCCAATGTAGGAAATGCAGCAAAAAGGCTCAAGAAAAGCGGACTCGCTTCATGTGTGCAGCATGTGATGTTAATGTTCCTTTGCGCACTGCAATATGCTTCTAATCTTTCCATGGCAAATAATTGTCATTAAATTGAATTTTCTCTTTGACCATAAATGGTTACATGGGAAGTATGCTTCCCAGTAGGGATATGTGAATGGTTCCAAGGTATACTGTGGTAGACGCGTTGTATACCACGGAACCATTCACATAATGTATTCATTTAAATGTAAACACAAAATTTTGGGGGGGGGGAAATCCCTGAAATGCTATTGTTTAATTGATAATAAAACATAAAAAAGGGGAGGAATTTAAAAAGTGACGGCTCACTTTTTAAATTTAAAAAGGAATTTAAAATAAACAGCTCACAAGAGGTTTAAACATCACCTATATAAAAATATGTACGAAAAAGAATATGTAAAATATTAAATTAGCAGCATAAATTAATTTCCCTTCTCTATTCTAAAAATAGCAACCTCTATTTGCACTGCTTCATTTCGAGAAAAATCTGTCATTCGACTCTTACATAATTCTGATGATGTAAATGGAACTAAATCTCAAGCAGGCAATAATAATTTTACAGCAATATTAACTATTCAATCAAAATACATTAAGAACCAAAACTAACTCAATGTGAATTAGGATTTCACCTTGAACATAATGCATTTGCTTTCCATGCTTTGGCCTAGCTAGACTTCTGTCTGTCTGCTGCTGCTTTCTTGCTACAAAGTTATCAAAAATGTAAGCCTTTTGGAACAGTCACATTTAATGTGCCGACTTGTGTGAAGCCATAACATGTTGCTCAAAATAAAACTGAAGATTAATCTGCCTTCGCCTCCAACTTCTTAGTCATTATGGATCAACACTTCTATGCCATCAAAATTCCTTTTCCTGCTCTTCAGTTACTTCTGAATTTGTTTTTATTACACATATATATATGTAATGACTTGGTGGTATAGACGAATTGTTTATTCCCAAATGTGTACACGGTATGACAAAGCTATGTAGGTATCTTGATTAGAAAATGGTAACATTGTAAAAATTTGGAGAGAGACATAGCCAGAGATGTGAACATAATTTTTCTTTCTTATTAAAGCAAATTCTGAGATGATAATCTGATCCACATATCAGGATAGGTGCAATATGCACCCCACATTTTAAGACAATGTATAATTCTTTGTTTCAGAGAAAGCAAGTGGCAGCAGCGCGTTGGCAAGAGCAATAGCAAAGCGGCTAAAGAAAAGGAAAGAGACTGCACAGCAGTGGTATTTATAGTACAAATTTTCTTCAATCCGATTGGCTGAGAACTATATATAACGCAGAAAGTTAAGATGACATAATACGAAATTAGTTTTCAGGTGTGACACAGTTTTGATAAATTATTGCAATTTTTACTGATTAATTTTTATATAATGGAGCGAATTTTCTTTAAGATAAAGGAATGTTTTAGCACAGTTCGAAAAGGTGAGCTGCCTTTAAACAAGGAATGAAGTCAAAATCGTAAAAACAACCTTGTATTTAGCGTAAGTAAAATGAAACACTCACTCGATTTCGAGGGCAGCTAAAGGTCCCTCCTCATCAGGAGAAAGAAATACCTAGAAAGAAGAAAATAAAGGAGAAGGAGTCTCAGAAACATGTGGTCCTTATCAGCACTGCATGTGGTTAGAACTGCACTGGCCACCTACTTTTACTGAGCCAGGCTATCTGATCAAGCATAAAGGACAAGAAAAATTAGCGAAGTTAAAATAGGGAGCGAGGGGCAAATGCACCTTCACGCTCAAAATCTGAACTTAAAAAAATTCAAAATCTGAACTTCAAAAAAAGGAACGAAGTCTTTTTAGAAGTAACTGCCGAACATCTAATTTGTTCCATTGGATTTGCCCATAAGATGGATATGATAGTATTTAGAGAAAGCTGTCGGGTCTTCCAATTTTGTACCAAATATGGAAATTAGAATATCTTAACACTAATAAAAAGCATAATTTCAGTAAAACTATTTCGTATGATGTTAAATGAATAAAAATTAGTTATATTATAAAAGTTTGAAATCTGTTATGATTATGTGCAATAATTAATGGATGTATTCAAAATTTTTATGTTTAGAAGGTCGTCATCAAAACTTAAATTCTGACAATTCTGTTTTTCTAAATTTATAAGATCTAACTTAAGTGTACAAGATATTCGTAATAACTTGAATGTTAATTTTATATATTTATTCTTTTTTATTATAAGTATATATTACAAAGAATTTCATGGTCATAAAAGTAAATAAAAGCTTTTGATTTTTCATATAATACCAAAGGTCAGTTACCTTGTATAAGGAAAAGAGGTTTTTAGGTCCAACTGTATTTAAAAATCCCACAGCAAGTAGTTATGTTGATTTGCTTGTGGAGGACTTGCCCATTTTTTTATTCAATTACTCTATAGTATTTTCTTAATTTCTGTCTAATAATTATTACACTGTTTTTGAATAAGAACATCTGATTTTGTTTCATAATGAATAAATAAGCAGTAATCTTAATAAAATTTCATAGTTATGCACTAGAAACATTTTGATTTTGTATTGATATCAATACTTAGTTTATGTGAAAAATTGTCCCAAGACTGCAAAATTTCTTATGTGATCTTCCAGCCATTTCAAGAACTTCACAAATTTATTTTTAAAGACTTCTAAGATTAATTTACAGAATCACGTTTTATTCCAGTATTTTTAAATTACATCTTGAAGCCATTTATTTGCTTTTTCATTTAAACTGTAAATACTGAACAAAATTTCCCTTCCTTAGCTAATACTATAGAACTTACTAATAGAACTTTTCTCAAAAGGCTTTTCTGCTAAGGGGATATGTACAATATAAAATATCTTACAAAATTTTAATAACAGACATTTGTCCTACAAAATTCTGCATTGCTAAACCTCTTGCACATATGTCATCCAGAACTTAAACAAAGCATTTCCTAGCTATAATACCTTCATTGGCTTTTCAACATCCTCCTTTTGGCATTAGCTAAAGGACAACTCTTCACTTAACTACTTCTTCCACTGTTCTAAAATCTAACTGCACATACAAAACTGTGGAGCATCTTTAGTGCCTCTAGTGTAGTACCAACTATGAAAAATGTGTTTCGGAACAACTGTTCCCATTCAAAAATGAAAACAATGTTTTAACCATCCAGCCAGGTGTGATTTTCCTTCCAGTCAACATCTATGCAGCAGTTTTCTTTTCCATGATTCAAAAGTGAACTGGTGCTTTTCCTAATCAAACTTTCATATAATATCATGGTATCAACAACTAAATAAATCGTCAGGCCTTTCAATAGTAATTTCCCTTCCTTTGCTAATACTCTAATTTTTCCCCCCTCAAAAGGTTTCTCTATCTCCAAGCCTTTTCCTCCTTTGGAAGAGGGATTGTATAAGCTATAAAAATATAAACAAAAAGTATCAGTAAATCATATTCAGTTGGAACAAATTTCTAACTTAATTGGAATAATCCTTTAAATTCTTAACATTAATGTAGTACATCCACTTTTCAAGAATGCATACTGCACCAGTTTGCGTCATGATTTCTCTGTATTGCGAGAAGACTTGCCCAGTTGCTATCCAGAATTCAGATGAAGAATTTCCGAACTATAAATACTTCAGGTGCTCTGTGGGAATCCTCTTCTGCCACCTACGCTTGTTTTCTAAAGGACATCTCTCCACTTGCATATTTCCATTTATTATTAAAAATGTAATATGTCATAATTAAAATTGTGGGGTGCTCACTATTCCCATTGTGCTGTGCAATGCCATAAGATACGTCTGAACAGAGCAATCAACAAGTAATAAAGATGTGATCAGATTATCAAGTGATTCGTAAATCTTCAAAAGTTACATCTTATACGATGCCACCAATATGTCCACAATTTACAGTTATCTACAACGCAGCAACTTCCAACTATCTGCTGTCACCATCTCTGCCACTCCATTACAAACCTTTGGGCAATTTCATTACTGAGAAGATCATGACTTAGTATAAACTTATGGTCTTTAATTCCATCCTAACACATGTGCATGTGGCTGTTGATGATTTTTCTGTGACAGCCCCTAATATCCCCCCCTCACATCTTGTTAAGATTGCATTTCCAGCTCTGCATTGCTATGGGATTCCAAATCATCGAGGTGTGTCCTACACCTTTTAGAAGTTTGTTTCTCTAGTTTACCATAATCACTAATTATATATAGTATATGCATACATGTGAGATAAAAATATGTAAATCAGCTTTATAATTTAATTTAATAATAGCCCCCTAATTTCTCATTTTTAATATGGGTATTTCCTCTTCATTCTTAAAAAAGAAAGAAAAAAAATATATATATATATATGGACTGTGTCATCTCAAGATAAATCTATGCCAGGGCTTGCGTAACGTTTATGACATACTTAATTCAGGACTTCAACTCAGAACTGAAACTTCTCTATCCTGAACCTTCTCTTGGTAAGCTTCCATCTTAGATAAATGCACACTTTTAGCTCTAAATTTGTGCTACTTGGAAGCTATTTCCCTTGCTCTCTTCTTACTGCAGTAGTATTCAAAATGTAAATGTTCTGGAAACAGGCATGATTGGAGTGCCAAGTGTATTGTGGTCACAAATGCCAATTTAAATAAAGATGGAATTTAATATTACTTGGCTGACAAGATTCCTGATTACTACGGATTAAACATTTCAGCATACTATGCAGTCAGAATTCTTCCTCTTCAATATGCCATCTATGTTCTTCATCATCCGAATTTCTGCATTTCTACATCTCAGTGTTCTCACCTCAGTATTTCTAAATTTTTCTTTTATTACATGTATATAATTTTATACATATGTGCATATTTACGCATCTTTTTAACAGGGTTCGTACACATTTCTGCACACAGAAATTAAGTACTTTTAAGGACCATTAATGAAAAAATTAAGGACGTATGAGCAAATGAGAACTGAATAAATTCAATTAAAAATACCATCTGTGCCTGAACTTCACTTTTGTAATACCGTTCTAAAAATAAATAGATCCATTAGCTTTATGTTGATTTTTTTCTTTTATATCTCATTTTGTCACATACTTGCTCAGGCTAGACATTTAAAAACTAGCAGCTAGATTTTACGTTGAGCGACATAGATTAAACTGAAAAGTAAAATCATTATCAGTATGATTTGTAACAAAAGACTGGCTGTTGTCACTACTGCTGCTTGCCTAGAGAGAGATCTGCTGATCAGAATAAACCTGAAAGGTCTGATGTAGGCTCGGCTGGCAAGTTTTGAAAGTTAGTTGGGCTCTGTCTGATGCAGTTAGTGTAGCAGCTTTCCATAGAGTTCCAGAGGTTGTAACCTAGTTAATATACTTAAGTTTCCAATAAGCCAATAAAGCACCAGAGGTGATAAGTTGTTTTGTATTATTTTAAGTCTCACTAGATGCAAAGAATAAGCTTTATATTTTTGTGTTTTATCTTGTGACCACAGTAAGAATTAATGAAAGGCAATAATTCACTTTAATATGCAGAGATAATTTTTAAGCGTAAGCAATTAGTTATAAATAATTAAATTTGGTAATTACTCATTATAGATTTACATGGCCACTATTAAATTTATCTTTTAAAAATATTTGTTAAAAAAGCACTATTAAAATCACAATCTATTAACATGTCACAGTTTAAAATACATGTGATTTATGACACTGATTCTTAAAGAATATTAGGATAATTACACACTAAAAGCTACAAAACATGTGTAGCAACAGTACTCAACAAAATATTTATGCGTCTTTTTAATTTGAAGCCTTTGCAGACATTCGGGCTAAGTTATATCAATTTCCTTCTCTTTATGCATCTTTTCTAACAAGAAATTTGTTTCCAATGTTCTCACTAGTTTCTGCATGCTTTATCTCCTAATCTATCAACCTTTCCATAATGTACGTATGAGGCTTTACTTCATCTGATAAAAGTTAAATAGTCCAAAACCCCAGACAGATGTGAAGCAAATTATCGCTATGTGTTAAAGTAACTACAAAGTCAGTCAAAGGTTTAAATAAGCTTCTTATTTAAAAAGGACTTAGAACATAAAGGCATTTTCTTATACTAACAAAATCAATTACAATTACAATTACAATTAAACAAGAGTCAAATTCAAACCAAAAATGTAAGTAAGCTCAGTAAGTCTATCATCATAACAATTTCAAATGTCAAAAGTGATAATGCAGAGATGAATAATTACAAATTATCAAAGCTAACAGGAACTAATGCAGCAAGCAAGTAGAGATCAGAAACACACTCTGTCTTACACTCCAAACACCTCAGTTTAAAAACTGTCTACGTGATTTGCATTCTGGTGAGAAAATAGAAATGGGAAATTCTAGTAAAGGCTGAAATTATAAACAACTGGGTAATTTACATAATAATAGCAGTATATATCTTTGAAGAATAATTTTCTTTCTCTTTATGTACAGTCAAAAGTCGTTAATCCGGACTCGTCGAGACTTCGGCGATTCCGGATTATAGATCATCAGTTTAAATCTGGTAGGATGGCATGCAGAAATTATAAAATTAAAAATATGAAACTGTAATTTATGAAATAAAGAGCAATTATGATCTAAAGGGTATCAAAATTCACTAAAAAAAAAGCTTAATATTTATTTGTTTACTTTATTAACCCCTTAACTGCCGCGGAAAACGTACAAGATTCATTCCCCAGTGCCACGGTTTTTCACATATGCGCGCGTAGTTATGCAATTTATTAGGGGGAAAATAAGAGCAAGTTTTACTTTCTAAAAATTGTTTACTTTCACAAAATAAACAGTAAAAGAAAAAAAAAAAATGAATGCACAAAATTTAATATTTTGAGTAAAAATATAATAAGATGTAAGTATAATAAAAAAGGATGTTTTTATAATAAAAAAGGTCCGTATAATGGGTTTTCGATCAATTCATTTTTAGACCAGTAAAGTGTAATATCATGTTTCAGTGTTATATACCTTGTGAAATCAGTATGCCTATAAAAACATATATTTCTTCTGAATTGGTTGAATGCCACGATATTGTTCTTGATTTTTCGTTTGCAAGGTGTTGTTGGTTCATATACTCGTCTACAAAATGGTTAGTTTCAGTAGCAATATAAAGTACGAGCAGTTCATCAAAAAATAATTCAAGAAAGATAAATGGGTTTTAAACATCCGTTATATCTTTCTTTATTCCTGGAACCTACTACAAAAAGTAAACGAAAACGGAGGACACAGAATAAAAAAAAAAAAAAATACGTTTTACTCAAACAACACTAGCCAATACCACGCAGTCATCACTTTCAGCACTTTAGACACATCCCTTTCTCCAATTTCTCCCCACGCTTCTCTGAAATAATATCCTCCTTCACATACTTCGTCAAGGTCATTCTGGTGTTGCATTCCAAAGAATTGCGAATAATTTTACGGGTAGCACCGCAAAGCAACTGATAGTATTTTGTAAGGGCTATATATACGCCCGGGGCAGTTAACGCATCGGCTGAGCAAGGCATATATATACGCCCGCGGCAGTTAAGGGGTTAAACATTTCTTTCAACGCGCGCATGCGTAAAGCATACATTACGTATAGTCGAAATTAGAAAATTGCAACCAGAAAACTATTTGATGTGTATTCTTGATATTTATAATGACGAGGAATTTGATTTAAGTCATATCAAAGACGGAGTACATCGAGATGAAATACTACATTTAGTAAGGAAGTATAAGCTGAATAAAATAAAAACATCTGCTGTGAAGATAAGGATACTGCTGACAGATCAACTTCCAGTTCATTGCACACTGCGACGTTTCCCCCCCGCAAGTTATATCAATTTCCCCGCATGTTATATCAAATTCCGCAGAGCAGCGTAAAATTGATAAACAGATTTTGGAATGGTTAGAGAAACAAAGGATATGCCTTTATCCATTTTTTGCAGCAATTCCACTTTTTGTTTGATGGACATCGAGACATGCTTTCACTTTGTAGATCCTTTGGCAGCTCCAGAATCGGAAATTCTTTTTGACATAATTGAAAGTTCAAGCTTACTTTTATAAAATTGCTCTAACAGTCTGCAAAAAATAATAAGCCGGATCCAATTAGAAGATTAAGAAACAACGTAATCTGCAACATTAATTGAAATAGATAATTAAATAATTTTAGCTTACCTTATGCCATCCGTTATACATTAAACGCGCATGCATAACGGTCATATGTGCATGCGTCAACGCATTGTTTATAAAAGTTGTAGCGCAGGAAGTTTGTAGCTTAGTTTGTGAGGTCCGGATTATAGATCATTCTGGATTATGGACGTCTGGATTAAAGACTTTTGACTGTATTCAATTTCTTTCTTAACCCCCCGAGCGTTACGGCTTTTTCAGGAAATGGCATGAAAAATAATCGTCTTTACTTATCTGGTCTGTCGCAAAAACGGCAAGTATTTTGACTCAAACTACTTAAAAAGCGGGCCTCCCTTACCATGTGGATATAATTAAGCTGATTCTCTCCTCCGTTGAATTTAGCGAGTGAAATTAGTTTTTCTCCATATGGTATCTTCGTCACAGGATTGGTTGCTAAAATGTTATTTTATCTCCTATTTGGCTACGTTATAGTTTGCATACTAACACATATGCTGTATATTGCTCGTACCTTAATCAAGGTATGTGCCGAATAAGAAAGTTAGTAAATATGCATCAGAAACTACGTAAAATGCTTTAAATTTAGAGTTTCTTTAAGGAATTGCTTCGATGATGGTGAAAAATTTATCTTGCATTCTTTACAGTTATTTTCTTAGAAAATACTTTTTAATATATAAAAGGAATTTGTGAGAATTTTTGCCCTCATGTTCTAATTTTTCGAATACAAATTATTCACAAATTATTTTAATATTATGTTTATATTTAGTTTTGAAATATTTTAAGTTTATTCCAGATAACAGTATTAGATTTAAATAATTATTTAGATTGCATCATAAATTTATTAGAAGTGAGTTATTTATGACATCATTTTGACTTGTGAGAAATAAGTAAAGTATTGTAATAGTGAAAAATTTCGATTTTCACATTTCAAAGGAAATTTCCATTTTGATTAGTTCCATCCTGACCCTTACACGTACGTATCTTGCATAATTTCACCATAAAATGCTGAAATTTTATATTTGGAACTTATGACTAGTTTTAGTGCGACGTGTTTCTGTACGTATGTATTCATGTATATTGCATAACTCAAACACGGTAGCCGGAAAATGTTGAAAGTTTCTGTATGCGATTGCTATAACATCTAGTTGTGCACCTCCCTTTTTATTGCAATCGGCAGTTCCAAATGGGCATTTTGAAATGGAAGAGCCTATTTTATTTTCAAACGAAATAGGTTTAAATGAAGTTTAGCAAAAAATGTGTTTAATTTATTTGGTGTACAAGGAAGTCATGTGAAGTCCGCATCAGATTTTTTTAAAGATGTTTCAAAATAAATAAATATATGGTTTGAATATCAAACGATCTCAAATATATGAGCTTTATTTGTTTGTAAATATTTTACAGGAAAGATAAGAAGTAATCTAAATAGCATATCTTGAAGAGAAACACATTAAATACACTTTTTTTAAGGCAAAATTTAAAGAATAACTGATTAAATTTTCTTTAAATACTTTTTGTAAAATATTATATATGAAACCAGATATTGTTTACAGAAAGACAATTTGTAGAGTGATTAGGTTTTTTTGATGCTAAGGACGTGATAAATGAGCAATGCCCTCGCTGGGATTCGAACCTGGACCTCTCGAATACGCGCTGAGAGTGCTACCATTACACCACGAAGGATGCAGTGAGAAGTTAGAAAATACCTTATATACTCCACCTTTTAAAGGCCGACTGGAGATTAGGAGACCCAACTACCAAATCCTGGTGGTGAAGAATCATCATCCATTCCCCCCTTTTTTAGTTCGGACGACACTGTAGAACATTAGGTTGTTTGTGGAGGAGACACATCAAAAATGAGCAAAGCCTTAGCCGGGACTCGAACCTTGGACCTCTCGAATATACGCCGAATGCACTACATTACACCACGAAGGCATGCAGAAAGGAGGGAGAAAATACCTTATAACTTTAAGGAGGAAAGTATTGTTTTAAAATGAATATCGCACAATAATTTCCGTCTTAAATTGTCTTTCTGAAAAATACTTTTTGTAATATTCATTCTATAGTTCATCTAAAGCAATATTTCTATACATAAATTTGATATTCTTAAAGTTATGTTACCTAAATGTATTTATAAGCAGTCAGTTAAAACACAATATAGCAACTGCACAAGATCTACGTAAAAATCCATTTCTATCGTCTATTTCCATATATTCTATTATTCGTTTCTGTCTATTCTATGATCAGATAAAATAAGAGTTATAATTATCCTCTTTAATATTTGAACGGGTAAAATATGTCAACATGGCATATGCGAACAAGTAAAATTATCTCATTACTGTAAGCGATGTTGAATGTGAAACTTCCTTTAAAAAGGCGGCAAAACATATGACAGTTTTAGATTTAGTTTAGTTTATTTGATTACGGCAAAGTAAGAAAGTGTTATCTTACTAATGAAAGTATGTCTTCGTGGAGAACTTCCCAAGGGAAATTGGCTGGTATTGAACCACAGAAGGAAAATCATCAAAGCGTCCATACAGTCAACCTGTTTGCCAGAACTTGAGTCCGGGTCGAACTACCAGTGTTCAACGATATTACCGCTCGACCATTGGCTAGCCCATATCTATTTAGGAAAATGTGACTTTACGTGCTATGTTAAATTTTTAAATCTATGTGACATGAAATTATTTAGCCGATGCAATGTAATAGCAAATTCTTTAATGATTCGATTCTTGTAGTTTTCTACGAAACTGGGTTTTCTGATGGCCGACTGGATAAGACCACAAAATCTGGTCCTTCGATACGGATTCAAATCATGGCATACAGCCTGGCTACATAGGAACTTTTTAGGATTTCTCTCTGTGAAATACAATTATGAGCCAAGTTTCCTTTCAGAATCTTCCATGAAAGCATTCCACTTCTTAGTCAGATGATTCAAGAATGTTTCATCGTTTTCAATTAAAACAAACAAGCTTTTAAGGAAGTACGACGTAAAGTATACATTAATCATTTATTTTTTCCAAAATATTCTTATTAAAAATCTATTTAACAATGATTATTTTGTTTATATATCCTAGTAAATTATGAATATTTTTTTAGTTTTTTGTTATCTCTGTTTCTGAGTATTATAAAAATTCAAGCATTTAGAATTTAGCACAAAAATAAAATCTTTCCGTAGTAATAAATATAACGTTTGCAGTCGAAATTATGTAAGAAAAATACAATATATATATATATATATATTTTTACAGCAACAATATGCTTTGGCTTATTTGACTAATGTAAAGCATTCTAGGGCTATCTGCCTAAAAGGAGGATACCTTCATTGGAGGACTTTTTAAGAATTCAGAATTAGTATTCCATTATTTCAATGCCAAGACGTCTCCTGAAATCTTTGTAATAAATATTAAAATTTTAAAGCCTTAAATCATAGTAAATACAGTTTCTGAAACTTATTATATTCATACAACTGCTTTGCAGTTAAAGAACACTTTCTATTTTGAAATTTCTTGCTGTAGGACTAATGTAAAAGTTAAATTTCGTAAATTAGTGTATATAGATAAAATGATTTATATAGCATCTAGATATAATACGAAATTTTTTTGGATTGAAAAGGTGACGATCGATTTAGAATCAACAAGTTAAAAAATAATCGAACATAATATCCATTTGGAAATACATTCCATATAATTTTCGAAGTTAAGATGTCCAACAAATCATGTAATGCTGTCGTGCTGGTACATTTATAAAGACTTACCCTTTTTTGCCTTGCATTCCCTGGTGGTGCAAGTAGTAGCAGGTCCAATTAGTAAACTGAAAGATCTATGATTCGAATTTCAGTCTTTAAGAGAGGAGAATATATGGAATTAACAGCACGTCCAGCTGAATAAGTTTGAAGATTCATGATTGTGTTCAAGGCCTCATCAATATGCCGAACAGTTAAGACCTCTGAATCTGAATACTGGTAGTTCGGCTTGGTTTGAATTCGATCTCAGGTGAACGGACTGACTGCATGGTTGGTTTTCGTGGTTTTCTTCATGTGTAATATGCTAGCTTTCTTCAGAATATCCTCCACGAAGGCATCTCTCCTCTTAGATAAGATAGTCTTCATAACTTTCCTGTATTTGAAAAACCAAACCGGCCATGACTGTGAGCCTGCCGAGTGAGTTGTTAAGTTTACCTGTTTCATGGTTTTAAGCACCTAATGGATTCTGTATATTATTATTATCAATGAATTCCTCTCAGGAAGTTATCCAAAAATGTATCAACAGCATAGATTTTTTTGAAGATATTTTTCTTTCTGAGAAAAGTACTCAGTAAAAGTACGGATTTAGAATTTGAAATTTTTATCATATTCGGTTAGTAGATTAATTGATATAATGTTATTAATGTGAATACTTAGTTATCTATGCTTTCATTGGAAACCATTTAAGGACATATTATAAAGGAAAAATTAATTTTGTTCTTTTTTTAAGTTCCTCTATGCATTATAATATTAACAAATAAAGCAATATTTGTATTATTGCTGCCTTACAAGTACTTATACAATAAAATAAGCACTGTAACACAGCAACAACGGTTAAATGCTTTCTTACATAACAACCCCAATTAAAACTACTAACTAAAAACAGCAAATGAATTTCCCAAAATGTAGACTTTTCTAGTATGTTGTAAAGTAAGCTTTAAAATATTTTGGAAGAGCTAGTCAGGAATTACGTGAAAGGAAGTGACACCAGTTTTCATTTTTACAAACTTTCGTATAATGTATCAATTTTTTTAAGCCATTTTAACCAGTAATTACAACTTAATATTGTTTAAAATTAAAAATAATGAATGGAGGCATTCACAGTGCTTGAACACAGCATATTTAAAACAGTACAAGACTTTGCTAGGAACCTGTGTTAGGAGGAAGCAACTGATTGAAAGCATGTGTTCAAATTATCACATCTGCCATTTATGTTGTGAGAAAAGGTACGCCTTTTGTATGCATATGTTTAAAAACTTGTTTTTCCATTCCGTAAGTAAAGCAGTCCCCCAGGGGTGTAATTACTCTTTTGCGAAAAATCTGAGCTACTGCAGTTCTTCAAAACCGTGAACTGAATGTACCTATGATGACTTTACTGAATGATCAAAGCCATCCGTTATTGTGAACCATTTTAAGCTTTCCTTTAGAAATAGAGAAGGTTACATGTACAGGTTTTTTACACATCTACAGCTATTCTTTTTTAATCACTGTCATTTAACATAAATGTAAAATCAATCAATATTTAGTCATTTCTTCGCGTAGCATGTAAAAAAAAAAAAAAAAAAAAAAAGTTCTCTTAAATTTCCCTCAAATGTTCATGGTTGAAGTTGCTATGTGTATTTCCTTAATTTAAGCTATGGAAGTTATCCCTCTCAGCGTTATGCCCAGAAAATTCCGTACAGAAGGTTGCCTTCCACATTCATTATTCATTATGAAACTGTATTTGATATGTTAATCAAGTTAAAATATCATTGCAACTGTCTAGACAACATTCAGTATAAGACTGATAATATTTTAGAGGAAATTTATATGCATTTTAAATAATAAATAATACAGATCATTCTTCTTTATTATGTGTCATTTGCCAACGACAACTTCACCATTTGCCAACAATATATATCCAAAAACAATAAAATAAACTAAACAAACATTAAAAACAACTTTCGTGCTTTTTTCTTATTAGTATTTAGTTTTTATTATTTAATTACTGCTATTTTTTTAATTCAAATTTGTAACTCCTAGAAAAGTTGCGGGTTACATTTCGGAAACTCAGATGTTACGCTGTATAGTATTTTAATAATTTATGTAACAAAATATGGAAATTTTAACTCAACTCTTCGTTGCTGCTTGAAGTTTCATTGCGTTGAACAAAGTAATATATATTACGTAAAGCATGAGCACACAAGAAAATCAAACTTATTAAAATTTTTTTCTAATAAAAATCACATTCATATCAATGTACATTGGACAATTTAAAATGCATTAGAACAAAACTTCAGCAAACCAGTATAAGCAACGAGTATTGTTCCAAAAAGAATAATTAAGTCGCTATTATTATATTTACTATTAAATTAGTTTCCGTTTTATAAACCCCTATCAAGAATACGCTTATTATAACTTATTAAAATAGACTATTGATTTTCTAATTTTTATCTGACTTATTGCTAAGTAATGTTATTCTTTATATGCAATTGCATGTAATTCAGGTTAACTGAATGCAGTACTATTCGGTTTGCGCGAATTAATTGAAAGTTTTTAACTTGCCGGTTTTATGCATCTACATAATCATAAGTAAATTTATTTAAATAATACAAATATTTTGAAATGCTATTTTTTAATTGAATTCACAAGCATTTTACATATTTCTGAGCATTTAGTTTGAAATCTAAAGGATAGTTAATGAAAATGTTATCTGTTTAAACGTAGTATTGGGAAATTTTTACACACTGCTTATTTATTCAGTGAAGAATGTTCGCGTCAGTTTGTCGTATGTCTAAACGCTTTCTTGGCGATAAAACGTAGAGATCTAAAACGAAGAAGTGCAACCCTCTTAAACTCTACTGAGAGTTGTCATTTAGAGATATCTAGGGTTCCAGAAATATGGGGGGGGGCGGGAGAAATCTGCACAGCCGCTTTAAGGCGGTCATAATGCTTTCGAGGTCTTCACCATTGACCACCTAGAACCGTCAGTAATGCTTTTGAACACTTTTCCAGTGACCGCCTAAACCCGGTCATAACGCTCAGGGTTAAGCAAGTTTCCTTTTCATTTTAGAATTTTTGGATTCATTTAAAGATTTCTGTTATTTTTAAAACACTAAATGCATTTAGAATGTATAGAAAAAGCCACTAATTTTATTTCTTTAGTAATATGAACATTCAGAAGAAATATGAAATATATATGGTAAGGGCTAGTTACAGAGCCAGTACAGAAGAATTTTTAGAATTTAGTGACACACCAAGCAACAAAATCTAGAAATGGCAAAACTTTTAGAATTTTGGGCAGGCACAGGAAACAAAATTTAGAAAGGCATTAAACAGCAGAATTTAGGATCCACAGAGACTGCATCAGGTGGGAAAATACCCAGCGCCAGCTCTGTGTATGAAGCATTCAGACATATTAGATGAATCATTTACATTGTCAGTTTCCAATTTCTTTACTAATAAAAATATTTCTCTCTATGCCTGTCCTTGCGATAAGATTAGAAGCATTTTTGATATTTTTCATGCCTATGTCTAGTAAAAAGTAGAGAAAATACAGGTAAGATAAACGTGTTAAGAAAAAGATTCTAGTATCCGAAGTAAAACATTATAGTATTATGTTTTCTTAAGTTTTCATTGTTCTTCCAGACCTTCTCCAAAAAGTAAGAATTAAAAAAAAAAAAAAAAAAAATTTACCGCTGGCACGGAGCTCATACATAGTACTTTTTCATCATCTCTGGTAAAAAACATAGCTGCTGTGCTGGGAGAAAACTGCTTTATTTGCTTCAAAGCAGCATCCAAAGCCTATAAATACAATTTAGAATATTATGTTTAATAAACATAAAAACAGGAATTTTAATACTTATAAGAATTTTCATTAATACACAGGAATAATTATGAATATTTATATAACAATACTTAGTATATGAAATTTAAATGCGAAAAGACTGATAAAATTAAATTAAAAAATCATATTCATACACAGTTAAAAATAGCACTTTTACAGAAATTCCTTTTACTACATTCAGTTTTGAAGAAGAGGAAATTATGCACTAAAATTTGCTATCCTTTATTCTAGACATCAACATAATTTGTCTGCAATTAAAATACTTCCTTGATTATTAAAAGAGTTAATTCAGTGGTAATGCATCTATCTATAATACATTGCTTTCCAGCTTTTATGAAGCATGGATTAAACAAGTCATCTGAACTAGTTCATTATAAGTAAAAATAATTTAAAATATAACTATGACTAAAGAATATAGTAAAAAAAAAATCTGAAAGGTTTCAGATTTTAAATTACGTCCAAAGGGACTTTTTTATACATTTTGTGTGTTACCTTTATTTATTAAATATCATGTTATTCGCACTTAAACCATAAAATTCCGTTCAAGAGCAGTAATGTAAAATAACTTTAAATTGAACATATGTTTAGAATTTCTACTATGCAGTCTCATGCGCTGGAGATAAAAATGTTTTTTCTGTACAATGTTGCCATTTCTCACTTTGATATCCTTGAATTTGTTAATAAAAAATCTGATGTGTACACCACATGACTTCCTTGTACGGAATATTAAATTATACGCATTTTTCTTGCATTTCATTTAAACTTATTGGATTGAATTAAGTCTACTTCGTCGACAGTGCAAAAACCACAATAGAATAAATGCATTCTTTAAAATTCACTCTAGTATTTGTTTACCATAGCGACGCTCTAGCGCTAGATTCACTTAAAAATTATTACTGTAGCTAAATTTGTATTACTGTTAGTTTGCGCGCAGTGCTCCAGTACAAATTTTAAATTTTCGGAAAATACAGTTAGGTTTTTTCTTTATAAAACAAATTCTTATACATTATTAAGTAAAATAAATCAAGAAAGATAATCATCTATGTATACAGATGACACACTGAATATTTCATATATGTATGACAAAAACAATTTGACTTATTAAAACTCGAAAATCAGCTAAATTCTCACTTTTTGTGTTGCGCAAAACTGATGACTCCCCTTCAGTATTATATTTCATTCACATTATAACTCATAATGCACAAAATTTATATCATTTAAAGAATAGAATTATCTAATCGTCGCCACATGTTCTATTCAAATACTATAATAAAGCTAGTAAAGCTAGAATGATGTATAAAAGAAATTAAGCAAAAAAAAAAAAAAAAAGAGAGAAACAGTTTTTCACAGATGATTAAGTATTTCTCATTTAATTAATTCAGTTCTCACTTCGCGAGAAGGCAAAAATACATAAAAACTCAAAATATCTACATTAAAAATTATGAAGTAAATCTCGAACACTTATTTTCTCGAAAAAATTCCAGAAAGAATTAAGCATGATTTAATTGGCAATAATAAATGAATGCGTTATCTTTGTTGTGCGAAGCTAAGTTTCTCTAGATTGGCAGCAAATCCACTAGTCTCCTGTTTCAAATGTAAACATCATGGCCGCCATTAAAAAAAGGCTTAGCGGCAATTAAACAACTTTAAAATTGCTGATAATTCTAAAAATATTGCACAAAGATTTACTAAAGGCATAAAATCTTTAACCAGAAGATAAAAACAACATAATTCAATCATTTTTAAAGCAAAAAATGTACAATTTACAAACATATAAGAGTAAAGAAACTGAGATCACTGAGCCGGGTAACAGAGTGGATATATATATAAATATATTTATATACGTTTGGTGCGGCCGATTGCAACCAAAATACGAGGTGCACATCTACTTGTTATAGTAGTCCTATATACAAAATTTCAACGTTCTGAGGCTACTCATTTTTGAGTTATGCGAGATACGTACGTACATACGTTCGTACAGACGCCACGGAAAATTCTCTTCAGAATTAATTTTAAAGCAGTTTTATAATTTTTTTGAAGGAAAAGAGTATTTTATTCTGTCCTTACGTACAGATATCATGCAAAAACATCATTAAATTGCATTCGATAGCGGTCAAAATGGATATTTTCGTTGAAATATGCTGCCTGAAACTTTTCACGATTACAATACTTCCTTTTTACTTCGTACAAGGAAGTAAAAATTCATTAAAGTTTTACAAATTATGAAATTGATAATAAAACAAATTCCAAATTTAGGCTTTCAGATGCCCATATTCGCAGTAGGATTACGTCATTCAAAATTTAATGGCTCTAGGTACCGTTGTTTTACCACAATACGAGAAACATACATACATTTATGCAGATGCTTCATAATTTAATTTCCTTAAATACAATGCAGAGCGATAATATTTGGTGGCAACAGTTTTAAAAATGATACAGCCATTTATAGTGTTTTGACGCGAAACGAATACAACAGTCCCTCAGGGACAAAGCCCCTTTGGACTAAAAAAATTATTTCAGATCAATTTTTAGCCCATAAGCTGTTACAGATGAAAGGTACCTCCTCCAAAGTTTTTCTGTTTTCTTAAGAGGCAACTTAGTTTTTCTTTAGTTATTTGTTACTGAATCAGAGTCTGTGCCCTTACACCCAAGGACTAAACATTATTTAAGACACTCTGATTGTCCTTAACCATAGAATGTAGATGGACAGCATGCCCATTGCTTGTTGGTCCAGTGGCCAAAAATTATTGTAACAATATTTAATTTAGAATGCTAAATTACCAGCGACCTATGGATACCTTGTGTTATGCCATTTTTTGCTATCATATTATGGTCCATCGACCACAGATTCAGTGATATAATGACAAGGTGAATAATTGTCTTCTGTTGGATACTGTGCTTTGTATAATGTATAAGTAGAGATGCTAGTGGGAGTTCAAAGTTTCCAATTGTCGAGTCTGCTCCATTTAAGGAATTTTTTTAATTCTGACATTTTTTATTTCCCATTGAGGAGAAATCTACAACACAGCAAGTACGAAGCCTGTACTTGCTCTGCCATGCTACAGAAAAATAAAACAATCTTCAATTTTCTAGCTTATGAAAACATAAAATGGTTTTTCAACCCAACTTCAGCTCTCCATTTTGGTGGTCTTTGGGAGGCTGAGGTGAGATCTCTAAATTTCATAAAGGGAAAAAAAAAAAGAGTGAGAGTTTTGGAATGTTTACAGAAATAGATATTTTTATAATTGAAAATAACTTTTTCCAAAAATTTAATTCTTAAAGTTATAATTGAGCATTTGAAGTGTCTGGAGACACAATTTATGTCAGTCACTTACTAATAAGTACCTCCTCAAAGAATTTCCCAATTTCAAGTGTATAGTTTTTCAAAAATTTTTTTAAATGAATTTTAGCTGGAGATTAGGATAAAACACTTTTTAAAATGGCCACTAACATACCTCTAACATTTTGTATTACATATTTATGTAAACCAGAATTTTCAATATTAACATTCAAAATACTGAAAATGGAATTTTACATGATTAAGCCAAAAACACTGAAGAAGCTCTATGTATTGTAATATCAAATATTCATCCAAGATTTAAATATTTATGTAAAAGTTAATAAGTACACTAAGCTAATTAATATGAATAATTGTCTTTGTCTTTAATACATGTTAAAATTACATTATACTATATATGTATATCAAAGAACTGTATTTGAGGATTAAAAGAATTTTTTTTTTAAATTTGTACTTTTATTTCGTGAACATATTTTCTAGGATAAACAGGATCACTTAGTGGAAAGGTTTGAGAAGCCTTGGTCTAGAATACACCTTTTCTATCATATAAACACTATAAAGAACATGCTACATCTTAGAAGCAAAATGTTTTATGAACTAATAATAGTCTTCACGTCTTAGTAACCTTATAAAATTACTAATTTAAAACTATAAAACATTTTTGGTAATTAATATAAATTCATTCTTTAAAATAATTTTTAAAACATCTATTTTCCCATTTATGCATTTTATGTGCTTAGAACAAGTACAAAAGTCAAGTTCAGGTTCCAAAATGTCAAGGTATTAAAAAAAGTCAGAGTTAGGTTAAAATTGTAAAAAAGAGAAATATGTTTACTAAAATAATTTATCAAAAGTATTAGATAGAAGATTAGATTTGTTTTTTCCATGGGGGAGGTAAAATATTCTCATTTTCTGAGCTTTCTTTAGCAGAGTTTTGATTTTTATGGTTTACTTTTTGTTTGACATGATAAAAATTTTCTTGACTATGTTTTATTTTAATACGCTATGACAATGAGGTATCAGCAGTTCTGTCACATGTACTTAATACAGGCAATATCCTTGGTTCTTGGCTGAACTAAACAGTTTTCGTGCAGTATAATATCACTCCTACTGCGATACCGAAGGGCGCGGGTTCGAATCCTGGAAATGTCATGGATGTTTGTAAATGTATAATGTCTGTATGGCACGCAGGCATAATATGCGGCGAGCCAGAAGTCCTCTTAAGAAATTGGTGGTAGGGGAAGAGTGGTGGGGAGCCCTCAGACTCATCCCCCCAGGGTGCTCTCCTTTAAAATTGAGTGTGGAAATGAGCAAAATCTTAATGTCACCTGTATGGTGATCAAGGGTTTGCCGTGATGATTTCGTGGGCTTCTTCAAACAAGTGAGATAAGTCACACAACAGAATAGAATAATAGAATTTTTTACAGTTCCTGGATCACATTGAGAAATGCTATATTATACAGCAGCTGTTATACTATGAAAGATTGATACACTTATCTTTTTTGCTTTTATATACACATAAAATTTAATAAACATTTAAAATTGAAACAAAAATTTACCTTGGCATTAGAGCCAGCTTTAAATTCATGAACAATGAATGGCACATCTTTGGCATCACCTTGGAACATTTGTTTTGCTTCTTCTGTGATCTAGATATATAACTCAATAAGTTTTTATTACTTTATATTTAATAAAAATGAAACATAATTAACACATAATGTTGCATTTGTGCTTACAGTATGGACAATAGCAGCCTTATTTGCACGATCTAAATCATCTAACTGCTTTTTGAGATTCTTTAAATTCGTTCGCATTTCATCTTTTTTCCAATAGGATATACTTGACTGAGAAATTTCCTATAACATACAACCAAATCAACAATTCTATATATATGTAACCTTTGAATGATAATTTTCATTAAGAAAATATATAGTGCTGAATGAAAGAATAAATTAGATCATACCTCTGTTAATTCCACTACTTTTTTCACAATTTCCTTTTCACTGATTTTTCGATTTTTATCATTAATTAGATTTTTTATATTTTCAACTTCATTTTGAAGTAATTCAGATCTTTTAATTGCCTAAGAAATGGAAATACATTCAGAAGAATTTAAATAAATAAAATAAAAGTGGTATATAAATAAATAAAAGTTTATAGTAAAAAGTTTAAAAAAATTAAATATCATGAGAAGTACAAGCAAAAATTTACTTTGGAAGCTTCAGGTCCAGTAAGAGCAACAATACGACGGATACCTTTCGCAATAGCTTCTTCTGAAGATATAACAAAATCTCCTACATGCCCTGATCTTTTCAAATGGCTAAAAGAAACCCATTAGTATTTAAAAAATTTTATTGACAAAATAAGAGAGTCTGGATTCAAAAACCTAAGATTTATAAATAAATTTACTAAAACTGGAAGAAGAGGAGAAAAAAGTTACTAGCAAAAGTCTCACACAAATATGTTCACCTCAAAATCTTTAGGGATGTGAACGACAAATTTGATAGATTTATACATCTTTCGATGTTCATCAAACAAATTTTTTTCTTCTTTTTTAAAATTAAGAAGCAATTGATGAAAGACAATTTCATAAAGATATTCTCAATATACATCAGTGAATAAGTAATGCAATGAAAAAAAAAAAAAAAAAAAGAGAATATCAGCGCTATTTTGCTTGGGAAGGGTTTGTTGTCATGAAGGACCTTCTAGGAGTGAACAATCATTCCCACAAATAGACATTTTATCATAACTAGAACAAAATTATCAGTGTTTGGAGTATACACTTAAAAAAATTTCCCCCCCCTTTTTTATCTTTGATAACAATTATTACAGTTCTCAATCCTCCCGTAAAATTGTTTTTACAAATTAGGTTTCAACAAGTAAGAACACCATATTATTTAAGAACTGTTAAATAGAATTAATTTTCAGTTAATTATGCAATGTAATATTATATTAGGAAACACAGTTTATGGTATTAATCGGACAATAATTTTTTTCAAATATTATATATATAAATAAAAAAAATCCTTTCTAAACCTAATTTTTATCTTAATTATGAAAGCAAATTTACACAAAAGTGATTTTTATTTTGGAGCATTATGAATACAGCATAAAATTCTAATGAGGAAATTTAACGGTTATTACATTCTAGGAAACTTATTTGACTATATCAAGTAAAAATTTCACAAAACTGGTAATATTTATCTATCAAATATTTTCAGTATATTAAAAAAAATTGCTTTTCCACCTTCTGGAGATAATTCTTTTATGTCCTCTTCCATCCCAACATTATCAGTTGCAAACTGATAATGTATTTCTAAGTACAAAACAAAGGTTCAGAAACTTGTTTACTTACACTAAAGAGCAAAAACATTATGACCATTAACTCAATAATGCACTGCACAACCTCTGGCTGGCAAAACAGCTGCAACTCGTCTTGGCATGGATGGTAGTGACTGCAGACAGGTTGTACCAAATGTCTAAGCAGCAATCATGCAAACAAGATATTCGAACCTAGTGGTGTCTCAGCTCTGAGCTGCCACTCCATAGCATAAAAAATGTGCTCTATCGGGTTAAGATCTGGCAAGTTAGGCGTCCAGGACATTAACTGGAATTCATCCTTATGCTCCTTGAACTACTCCAACATAATTCCAGCCTTGTGACATTGTCCACCAGTTGGGAAGACAGATGCTATGTAAGGGTGCAACTGATCTGCAGTAATGTTCAGATAGCCTGCAGCTTTCGTTGTCTCTACCACAACTAAGTACTCCAGAGCCACCCATTAGAGCAAACCATTACACTCCCATCTGTAGCCTGTGCATGACCTGTTGTACAGGGAAGGAGCAACTGTTCTCTTGGAAAATGGTGTACCCTGACATGACGATCAACATGATTCATCTGACCAGGAAACTGTCTTCCACTTATCCATGGTTCACTGTCGATGTTCCCGGGCCTAAATGATGGTTGGTCAACAGGGCACACGAGTGGGACGCCTGTTGCCCCGTCCCATATCCAATAGAGTCTGCTGAACTGTGTGTTTCAAAACACTTGCACTTCAATCTGCAATGTATTGGACTGTCAGCTGAGCCACTGATTTTGCTGTACCATGCAGGACTATCTCCAACATCCTTATTTTTTGATGATGTACTAAAACCTTGGTGATGACAGCTGATTTCACCATCATTTATCCACTTAACATAAATAATAACAACAGGAGATTATGAACAACTTATCAGTTGTAAAGTTTCAGAGATAGAGTCTTCAAGCCATTACAATTTGCCCTATAGCAAATTTGCATAGATCAGCAGACTTTCCCATCACTCACATAAGTAAGTGCAAGAATGATTCCTTATCTTCTCCAGCAGCAGTTAAATTCCATTCCTACTTAATTATGTGCCCTCCACATCATCCAGATGAATTCATTGAAAAATGTGGGGATGTTCATTATGTTTTGGCTCATCAATGCATAACTTTTTTATACTACAGTCAAAAGTCTTTAATCTGGACTCGTCGGGACTTCGGCGATTCTGGATTATTGGTTTCTCCGGATTATAAATCATCAGTTTAAACCTCGTAAGATGGCATGCAGTAATTATAAAATTAAAAATACGAAACCGTAATTTATGAAGTAAAGAGCAATTTTGATCTAAAGGGTATCAAAATTTACACACACACAAAAAAGCTTTATATTTATTTGTTTACTTTATTAAACATTTCTTTCAACGCGTGCAAGCGTAAAGCATACGTTACTCATAGTTGAAATTAGAAAATTGCAACCAGAAAACTATTTGATGTGTATTCGTGATATTTATAACGACGAGGAATTTGATTTAAATCATATCAAAGACAGAGTACATCGAGATGAAATATTACATTTAGTAAGGAATTATAAGCCGAATAAAATAAAACATCTGCCATGAAGATAAGGATAATGCTGACAGATCAACTTCCAGTTGATTGCGCGCCATGTCGTTCCCCCTCCCCGCAGAGCAGCGTGAAATTGATAAACATATTTCGGAATGATTAGAGAATCAAAGGATATGCCTTTATCCATTTTTTGCAGCAATTCCACTTTTTGTTTGATGGACATCGAAACATGCTTTAGCTTTGTAAATCCTTTGGTAGCTCTAGAATCGGAAATTCTTTTTGACATAATCGAAAGTTCAAGCTTACTTTTATAAAATTGCTCTAACAGTCTGCAAAAAATAATAAGCCGGATCCAATTAGAAGATTAAGGAACAATGCAATCTGCAACATTAACTGAAATAGATAATTTTAGCTTAGCTTATACCGTCCGTTATATATTAAACGCGCATGCGTAAATGCATAATGCCACGCAAGCACAGAAAGTTTGTAGCTTTGAGGTCCGGATTATAGATCATTCTCGATTAAGGACGTCCAGATTGAAGACGTTTGACTGTATATGATTCGCTTATTCAGTCTTTGACACCTTCAAAATTTAGCCACTATGTATTTTTCTTATCTCTACAAAGAAATTAAATAATCTACCTTCACATATGCTGGAAAGTAAGGAGAATGAAAATTCAAATTTTCACATAAAATTTTCATGCCTAATTTAAAAACCTCCAAGTTTGAAGTATAAAAATGAAAAATAATTTATAAACTATCAAATTTTATTGATATTAGCAAATACAATAATTTAATTTTTTGACAGGGTTCTGTAAAAGAATTCGTATACTGTTTCCAATATCAAAGTTAAGGATTTTTAAAGAATCTGATGTGTCTGCCTGATGTACTCTGCAAAATATAGTAAAACTTCAAATATAAAGTATATAGGACAATAACAGAAGTTTTTTTGTAAATGATATCTAAGTAACAAAACAAACATGTAAAAACCAGAAATTACACTAATTTTTCTTCTTATTTATCCACAGGTAATTGTAAAACTTTACTTCTATTTATTAATAAGAAATGAAATGACACACGGTAAAAGAGTTTAATAAACATTAGTTATCTGAAATGTAACTAAAATTGTCGAGTAATATTTAAATTTCAATTCATTTTAGAAGGAAGTAATTAAGTAAGAACAGATTTAGAAACTTACGTCCCACCACAAAATTCCACAGATGTAGCAGTGCCTCCAGGTCCTGATGGATCAGATAAAAGTTCATCAACAGGAATGCCAATAGAAACAACACGCACAGGGTCAGGATACACCTAAGAAAACAAATGAAATCATTGAATTTAAAATGTCAAGGAATTGTCAATAGAATAAACAGAAAAATTGCAATTAATAATCTATATTAGTTTTTCTGAACCAGGTTTCATAACAGATGGTGTGTTTGGGGAGAAGGTGGAAGGGCATTAACTAGACTACTCATAGGAAAACGAAATCCCATTTTGGCTTACAAAATTGATAAACATTTATTAAATTGACATTACAATTCAGGAAAACCACACTGAGATGAATTTAATACAAGTGAGCTAAGCTTTATTACACATTCTTTTCAGGAAAGGTAAGGCAAAAAATCATTTGGTTTTAGAAAGCACTGTATTGCATAGGCTATTTTTTACCACCATCAAGTAACATAGGAACTTGTCATAAAGCTTTTAAAATTCACATAGATATGTCAGAAAAATCAGTTAGGAGGGAGGTTAACTGATATTACTCTGCAGAAAAATATTCTTTGATTATCATATATTTACTGCAAAATATAAATTATGATTATAACTTTTATACATGGATTTTGGAAGCTGAAAATTATTTGAATCCTTTCACCATGTATGTTAGTACATTCAAGAGCATATCTGAATTTGTGTAACATTTTTCTTCATCAATGGATATACTGTTTTGATTACCAGCTAAAAAAAAGGTAACATATGTCATTCGGATGTATCATTTATGGTATATATTTCTTAGTTTGAATTCTTAGAAGCAAAGTTTCCATATAAAGTATGATACAAAAGAAAAATCTTGTACAGTCATAAGTGGAGAACTTTTTACAGTGTCTTCCAAGAAATATTACATATTCAGTCTAATGTAAAACGACTTCATTTATTTTTCATGATCCATTTTGCCCACTCTCAAAATGATACCCTGCTGCTTCATAAATGAAAATAATATTAAGCAATGTATTATTGGATTTTATATAATTCTCAAAAATAATAATAATAGAAAGTTAAATGAACTCACTTTCATTATCACCGAATAAAAATGAAGAAATATGACTAAGTATTTTATCACAATATCTTTCAAAGTATCTACCACTAGTTGTAACAGTAACACATCCTCAGTTTCAATATCTAAAGTTAGTTTTATGTGCTTGCAACAAAATAGTGTCTTGTATTTATTATCAGCTGAATGAAAAAATGTTGGTCAACTACAATATTCATAAAAATGAAAAATTTAGTTACTTTAGTATTTAACTGATATTTAAGTACACAAATAATCATGGTTTTGTATCGTATATGACCCTTAAACAACAAAATGGTTAAGCATGGGAGAACTTCCCCCCCCCCCCATAGACACAGTTTTTACATTTCTGTTTATTTCAACTAAAAGAACATGTAAATATTGCAGAAGGATTATGCACTCAAAGAAGTATTCTGAACAGCAGAAATAATACGAAGATTTTCCGACTTCCAGTCATGTTGAAAACACATAGCTATATTTATTTATAATAATTTATTATTATTATTATTATTATTTTTTTTTATTTGAAGTAACTTATGTCAGTAAATTTGGACATGAAACTAAACAGATTAAAAAAGTTCCTAAAATTAAAAGAATAAAATATATAAATTAAGTGATCTTTAAGTACATAATTTGCTTTGATATTTCAATTATATAATACTTTTTTACATTTTTATAAAACTATTTTTCCTTTTCTAATTCACAGTCAACAGATATGACTAATGCTATGCACACGAAGTATAAACTAAAATTCAATATGTATAACACTCAACTTCAGTGGCTAAGACAGCTGATTTAAATGGGATGGAAAAATGTCTTTTAGGACAAAAGCAATCACAAACGATATTTTATTGAATAACAGCATTTTAAATTGTAATTTATTAATGAAAATGTGTGATACTGATAAATATATTCAGCAGCATTTTGAATTGCACCACCCAGTTAAAAAGCTTTCACTTTTGTTATAAACATTTTAACAGTATATAATGTATCAGATTTTAAGAAAGTTTTCCGCCACTACAAATATCGTCGGTAAAAACAGTTCATGTTGGCATATTTAATCATATTTTGTCAAACTGATTTTTGCAATCTGAAAGAAAGAGACTTGCTTTAGAATAGCGTGAAGTTTATAAAAAAATATCGTTATCATTAAGTTCAAGATGTCTGAAATGGAACTATCGTGCTACCAGTTAGAACCATCATTTATTTTCACTTTTGTTGCAAAACGTCAGCTACAGAATATTACCAAATCATTCGTACAGCTTTAGGTACTAATGTTGTATCATATGACACTGTGAAGGTTTGGTACCAAAAGTTCAAAAACAAAGACTTTCAAGAAGCAGAGCGCTCTGGTCTGGCCTATTGATGTTGATGAGGCCCACCTACGAGAACTTATGGAAGACTATCAGTATGCAACCACTCGAGAGCTTATTGAGGAGTTACAAGATAGTGCTATGTTCATTACCCATGCTATGCATCACATAAACTTGATATACAAGTTCAATCGCTGGGTGCTGCATGAGCTGACTCAAGCAGATAAGGACAGACGTGCTCGGGCCTCCACTAATCTGCACGAATATCAATACAAGGGCAAAATTCTGTACCGGATCATAACTTGTGATGAAAAGTGGATTGATTTCAACAACATAGACTGAAAAGCGGGTTGGTCAGCAATGTCACAAAGCACAATTTGACCAACAAAAAGATTATGTTTTGTATCTAGTGGGATTGCCGTGGTATTATCCACAAAGAGTATCTGGAAAAAGGTAAAACTCTCAACAGTAAGGTGTACAGTGAGATGCTAGTCTGTGTTGACTTTGCTATTAAGCAAAACACCAAACTGACTTCCGGTGCAAAAGCTTGATTCTGTACGAACTCGAATGGGATCTTTTGCCACAACCTACATATAGCCTGACATCACTCCTTCAGACTTTTACTTTTTTCACATCTGTAGCTACATCTTACTGGTGCTATCATCCATTTTGCATAGGACGGCCAAAATGAGGTTGACCTATTTTTGGACTTGCGGCCACCAAGTTTCTGGGCTTAAGGGTTTGAAAAACTACTGAAACGTTGGCAGAAAATCATAGATTTGAGTAGTGATTGATTACCTGTATTAAAGGCACTGCTTTTATGTATTCTTTTTTCTAACTTTATTAAGAATGTATTTTTTGGCAGAAAACTTACGTTACAATCAGATAGATTAATCACTTAAAAGTCTTCTATTTCATTAATGTATATAAATAATTTTATTAGATATGTACAGTTATTATTAAGAATACTTCATATTATTAGTCATGATTATCTTTTCATATATAAAAAAATTAGACAGCACATGTCTTTATCTAAATTTTTTGATAAAAAACAGATTTTTATAAATTTCACATGCCATGCTTAGCAGCGTAAAATGCTTGAGAACACAACATTTAACACTCCAAGGTTGGCTCAGAGGAGACTTTTATTTTCTCTATGCAAGAAATGAGAAGGTTAATTTAGCTTTGATTCTACTCCATACAAAAAGGCTCACCTCTCCAAATACAGCCCTAAGACCATGAATAGCTTTGGCATATGGTAAAGGAGCATCTTTAGCATGCACTTCTTCGTTTTTACTAATAACTTCATTTGCAACTAATTCAGCCTCTTTTACTTGACTTACAGACATTGCTCCCTATAAAAATATAAATAATAATGAACATAAAAATATACAATATAATATAATAAAACAAGCTAGCTGCATCTACCACTTTAAAAGCAAAATCTGTTCATTATATTTGACATATATTTAAAGACCAAACACATTTTCAAAAAATTTAGATGACCTTCCAGTTCTTTCAAAACATATAAAATTAAAAAATAAGCACAGGGCTTTCAGCTATCCTGAAAAATATTATAATTACTATCAGTATTAATAAATTTAAAATAAAGAAGAATATAGTTTGATACACGAGAATCTTAATATAATGTGGAATCAAAAACTATTAAAATGACAAAACGTTTGGCCTGTGTTTAATAGTGTTTTAATTCTGTAAAATTGCTATGAATAGAAGACTAAACAAAGAATTAATTTTTCTTAATTTAATTCTATTTCATCTGACACAAAATAGTAACTTTCAATACTATATTTAATTCAAGGTAAATATATAAATTGTCTATAATGAACACCAGGCACTCAATCACACTCATTTACAATTTTCAAAGAAAAATAAGTAACAAGGTTTAAGTGTTTTATTAATACCTTGTTGGTAAAGTCAAACCTCAGTTTGTCAGGAGCAACCAGTGAACCTTTCTGATCACATTCTGTTTTAAGCGCTTTTCTTAAAGCAAAATTTAGAATATGAGTCCCAGTATGATTATTCATCACCAACTTTCTCCTTTCCTAACACAGAAATAAAATAATTTTAGAAAGTTAAATTAAGTGCAAAAAAGTATCACAAAAATTGATTTTAATACATATATCCACTATACAATTTTAAAATCACAGAATCTTATAAAAATACCTCATCAATCAATAACTTCATTTTGTCACCAACTTTCAGTGCACCACAAAGAGTACCAATGTGAATGACATAGCCTCCTTGAAGATGAACTTCTTTTACTGCAAATTCAGTATCCTACAGAAATGAAAACACAATGGTCAGTAAATAGATATAAACTAAAATAGTAAGCACAATTAAAAGTTAACACTGTCAAATCACCACTACTTAGGTATCTTAAATGATTATCCAACAATGCTTTTTACGTTAAAAATATTAGTAAATATTACACTAATTCCTGAAATTATCTTTGAATACATAAAACTAAAAACATTTTATGAAATAACTAATTAGTTCAATTTTATCTTTCACAAAATGAGCAAAAGGCAAAACCTAATTATCATTATCCAATCATCCAAAGGCTTGGCAGATATTTTGCATAAAGTATGTTTCTGAATAAGCTTTTGCAATTCAGTCTTATTCAAGTCAATTCACAAATTTTACAGCTGCTTGTAAGAAAACAGAACAAAGGTTTTAAAAAAAATTCTGTTTAATTCTTAAGACTGATTTCCATGCATAACAGTGCATTACAACTTGACTACTACGCAGCTACTACTGGAAGTTTGTACCACAACAAATGTATACAAAAGGCTCAATTAGAAAAACCTATAAGTTAAAAGGCTTAAAAACAAAATATTCCCAGCAACAATTAGGACAGGGCAAACATGAAGGTAGGGGAGAAATGGACATACTTCTCTTCACATGCTTGATAGAGAATTGGTATCTAACCAAAGATATTTTAATGCAGCTTACAATCCCAAGTATCCTAGCATGTTGTCCACCCACTCAGCTATCCTAGCATGTTGAAGGACTTGTCAATATTATCTTATTCCTCTCACAACTTTCTTCATTTCATCTTTCAATATTCTGAAGAAACTTTTTTACTATCTGTCCATCAAAGAATCTTTGTATAAAGAGAAACATCTCTTTATGCTAACTACAAAGTTTCTCTTCATCTGAACATCACGGTTCTGGTTCTCACTGATGAAGGCTGATATATCTGGATTCTTCATAACAGTATTCTTAAGCTTTATATGAAATAAATCATCCAGCTTTGTTTCTACTTTCTTGCACACTGACTGCCAAAACTTAAACATGCAATGCATGAAAGAAAACAAACATTATTGAAAAAGATTTAAAAAAAAATAAATAAATAAAATTAAAAAAAAATTTTTTTTCATAAAATATATGATGATGCCATATTAGGATTATTAACAAATTGATATTTAAAGCTAAGAACAAACAAACAACACTTAAGTTAATAAGGTTTGTGAACATCCTGAAGCTTCACACAAACTTAACAATTCACTATGCTTTCAATGAGGTGTTCAACCATCGCATATGTTAGCAATGGCCATTCCTTCATTAGGACATTTTCTAACTATCTGAGACTGTCTGGAGGAGGTTTGTAAGGATCTAAAGTTTTACTAACATTTATTTTATTTAAAAACTTTACTATCACTTCTTATTTTCCACTTCCGGCCAGAATTAAATGTGATAACTTGTTTATGCAAATTGTACTTGCTAACGCACAAGTATTTAAATTGTGGCTTTTTGCCAAGAGTTAGAGAGAGAGAGAAAGTGAGCTGTCTTGCCATTGTATTCCGCACGAGTTTTCAATCAGCTGCTGCCTGCCTTTAAGGCCAGAGGTTTAGCCCTCTTGATATTTTAAAACGTATTGTAGTTTCGGCAGTTTGCGTACTACTTACCTAATGATTTAAAAGGCCAGTCTTAGTGTTAGGCATTTGTAAACTAATTCAAAGTTAGCTCTTATTTAAAATTTTAGTTAGTAGTTTTATATTTTTACATACAGACCACAAGTGGTTGGTCTCTGTATCCCGAAGTGCGGGAGCACCTGTAATCTTATAGAGAATTAAAGGGTAAAGCCAACACTTCCTGCTGGTGTTGTTCATTCCACACATATTTGAACATAGCTTAATTAAGCTCCCTGTTTCTATTCAGGACACGCAACATTCCCAAAACAAATCAAAAGACATACAAGTCCTGATAGCTTAACAAACAGAAGCAGAGGGCATTACAAAGACTTTCAAAGGTCAAGGAAATACGGCAGCAGCTTCATACTTGAAATGTCCTTACTCTCCAAATACTTGTTAAGAATGTTGGCTTGATGAGGACAGCATTAACATCCATACAGATAAAATCAGAACCAACTGCTGTAGTGTAAAATCTCACAATGGGATGCACATGTGAGTGCAGGACTTCAACCCAATATAACACAGCCATGACAGAACCTTCTTTAAAGATGTGCAATTTTTATTGAAATTCCAGCCCACACCATGATGCTGCCATTTCTGAAGGCATGATGTTCGATGACATTCTGGGCTTGATTTCGTGTGCCTCATTCGCTTCAGATTTCACATGCTGATCATCTTATTATATAGCAAATCTGGACTGGTTTGTGAACAGGATGTTATGCCAAACTGAGACTACAACTGAGATGTTGATGAAAGTACTTTAATCTTGCTCCTCTGTACTGATCAATTAGTGGAACACAAACATTTGGCACTCGAGCATGAAGTCCCTTCATGTGAAACTTTTGGTGCACTAGCCGATATTATCTTTACCAAATGAACAACACCAAAGAAAAGTGCGACATGTTTGTCTTCTTTCAGCCACAGAAACACAAATACCATAAAAAATTATCCCACATAAGTTACAAACATATCAGCAGTTAAATGAGCTTCCTAAAATGCTTTAGAATGCTAGCAACTTTAAAGACTGTCTATGTGGCAAATGCTTGGATAGTTAATCACAACTGGCTGTAACATATGATATTTACATCCAATGAATTTAAGTTACTCAAATTCAAATACCCTTTCAAAAATTGTTAATTTGCAATGCATGCTTAACTTTCAGAAGTTGATGTATATTGCAGTGCCTTTGTTTCTCTCGAGCTTGTTCTCTGAGTTTCTTGTTGTCTACAATGATCTAAAGTAGCATGTTTCATACAACTGTGCATTTAAATAAGCTTCCTAAAATCCTTTAGAATGCTGACATCTTCAAAGACTGACTGATTAGCAAATGTTTGAACAATCAATCATGATTGACTGTAACATATTATATTTGCATATGGTCACTTGCATGCACATGTGAGTGCAACTGAACATAACTATCTGCATTTTACATAAACTGTAAAAAGAAGCACTCTTTACCCTCTCTTAAGTACCAATCTCTGGTCCCTCTGATAAGAAATCCAAACACTAGTTAAATATCATATATAGTTTACATTTTCCATCGCATCTTCTTCCCATATGGATAACACCTTGATGAACCTTTTTTCAAGCTCATATAAAACAATCCCAAATTTTCAAGTGAGAATCTAAATGAGCGAAGTGCAAACCATAGTTCTGTATAATGAAAGCAATAACTCTAGATAATGATCATAACATTCGGATTAATTTCCTCTGAAACACACTTGAACCTTTTTTATTTATTTATTTTTGTTACATTTAAGACTACCTGGAAGATTTAAGAAGATTAGATTAAATTAATTTGAATATGGCAAAGCCATAAGGGTATTTGCCTAAGAGGAGGAATGTCTTTGTGAAGGACTTTCAGATGGAAACTGGCTCTTATGGGAAAAATGCACTAAAACCAGCCATGCAGCCAGCCCATTCCCGAAGGTTTGAATCCAAGCCAGGTCAAACTACCAGTATTCAGTGGTCTTAAGCACTCAGCTACTAAAGGCTTAGAAGGTTTTAAAAATTGTCTAATTTGAGGTTCAATAAGGCTCCCACTTCCACCTTAGAAGAAAAGCAGCACGAAATTTCTCTTTTAAGTAACAGAAGTCTTCTTTTGCTCTTAATTTAATTAATTAATTTAAACAATTTAATGAGACCTAGTTTTACATGAAGTTAAGGTAAAGCTTTGTTCACCAATGCTAAAATAATAAAATAAGTGAACAATTAATTCACTTGAACGCAAAAAATTTATTTAATGTTCCACTACTTATATCTCCAGTTTAAGATGATACACAATACCTGTGAGAAAATGTTCCAATTTTTTAGATAACATATAAAAGACTGCGTGCAATTAAAAAAATTATATCTGGGATCACAAAACAAAACTTGCAAAAACACAAGCAAAAAAAGGTAAATAATGAAGCAATGTAATGCTAAACCAATAAACAATTATATACATACCTCATCATCTTCTTTAACCATAAAACCAACATCATAAATTTGTCCACCAGCTTCAGCATAGAATGATGTACGATCTAGAATAACACCGCATGCTTGGCCATTTTCTACTACATCAGTGAATTGTTTGTGGACACGTAGAGCTAATACTGTACCCGTACATGAATCAAATTCTAAAAAAGAAAGGAAAAATAGTTAAGTGGGAGAAAACTTAGCAAATTGATCTTTAATTTCTGAAACTGAGTAGAAATAAAATAAAATGCCTTCATCAAAGGTTTTCGCGTTCTTTTTCAACGGTGGTGCACATTTGGTAAAAATATTAGCCCTATCAGTAGCTTAGTGGCTGCTGAACACTGCTTCAGAATGACTTTACCACTCTATTCCATCGGTGGAACTCGATGCCATGTTGAATTCAAATAAACACACTTGTGGCCTTAAACTAACCACATTAACACAAAGAAAGCTACAATGATATAACTTTTCAGTTCAGATATTTTTAAATTGAGCAGGATTTTTAACTATAACTAACACATACAGTAGAATTTTAAAAAGATTACATTTTTTAGTAAGTTAAATGTTGGACTTAGAATCTGAAATTAGTTTTTCCTAATTTGTTGAATCTTTTTCCTGTACAATTCAGCTCCTGAGTTTACTTCACTGAAAATTTAATTATAAGTTATTTCTGACTTGAAATTAGGAATAATACCAAAAAATTTTGTGCTTTGTCACCACTATTTTCGTCATTAAAATGCATGCCAAAAAATCTTCTCTCTCATCTATGCAGTTAATTTTTATAATCTTAAACATACGTTTTTTCTAGAAAAACTGTTAAAAAAATGATAAGTTCTTTGACAGAAGATGAATACATAGGTATTGTGTAAGTCATTTTTTTATTTGTACTAGTCATTATTTAATTTGTACTATTTAATTTGATACCAATTTCTTATTACAGCCCAAATCTCATCATCGTTGTCTTTAGACTCACTTCCACCACTCAAGATCTTCATTTTCATCACCAGAATTTACTGATAAATTGACATATTCAAAATCGCTAGAGTCGCTCATTATCAGATAACTTTTTCTAAACATGTTACTTAGTAAAAATTCATTTATGGTTAACATTTACTTTTATGATAATTAACACAATAAAAATGGATATATTACCTTTTCCCCCCACCAAACAATTCCTCTATTACAAAGAATTCCTAATAAACTTATAGTTAATCATCAAAATGCACCATCTGGTTTACACAAGAAAAATGCTGCATAATGATGTCATCTGTGATAAATATTTTTAATTATAATCTAGCCTACCTATTTTTACTAAAACAGATGGATCTCGGACGGATATTAAAAATAAAATAACGCAAAATACAAGATCGCCCATGTGAGATTCAAGCAAATGCTTTAAGCGGTTAATTTTCATCTAATACTTTAGGAATCAAAGTGTATTTACAAATATTCACATAAATACATTTATGCTTGTTTAATTATCTCTTGCCACACCTGTTCCTGACCCCCACTCTCTCTGAGAGCTAAAACTTTTCATTAATTAAATATGGGCCACACAGCATGTTCTACAACGTTTAGCACATGGCTAATTCGATCTGGTTTTAAACCCAGGTGAATGGACTGGTTACATGTTTTCCCTTGTGTGTAACATGGATATGGGCCATTTTTTCTGAGAGAAATCCCTCTCCTTAAGAGAACAGCCTTTTTATATTTTTCCATATGATTGTGGAAACATTAGGTCTTTTTTGGAAGTAGGAAAGATGAAAAATTAACAAAGCCTTTGCTGGGAATTGAACTGCGGACCTCTTAATTACACGCTGAGCATGCAGACCACTACACCACGAAGGCTTGCTAAGAAGGTGGGAGAAATACCTTATATACTCCCCCTTCTAAAAGGTGACTGGGTTTTTTTACGGGAACCAGTTGCCAAATCCTGGGTGAGGAGAATCATTATCCAACACCCTTTTAGTTCGGGCGCCACACACCATTCTCACCAGGAAAGGTGAAAATTAACAAAGCTTTTGCCAAGAATCGAATGGCGGACCTCTCAATTATGCGCTGAGTGTGCAGACCACTACACCACAAAGGCTTGCTAAGGCGGGAGAAATACCTTATATGATCTTCCACTGTTACAAAAGTAAAAATCCCTTAGCTTACAAATCTAAAACAGTAACTTAATACTGTTAATTAGTAACATTTTAAGGCTGAAATTCAGATTTGTCTCTAGATCTTCTCTGAATATCAATTAAAGAAGACTATATAAAGTATTAACAAAGAAAGCTACAATGATATAACTTTTCAGTTCAGATATTTTTAAATTGAGCAGGATTTTTAACTATAACTAACACATACAGTAGAATTTTAAAAAGATTACATTTTTTAGTAAGTTAAATGTTGGACTTAGAATCTGAAATTAGTTTTTCCTAATTTGTTGAATCTTTTTCCTGTACAATTCAGCTCCTGAGTTTACTTCACTGAAAATTTAATTATAAGTTATTTCTGACTTGAAATTAGGAATAATACCAAAAAATTTTGTGCTTTGTCACCACTATTTTCGTCATTAAAATGCATGCCAAAAAATCTTCTCTCTCATCTATGCAGTTAATTTTTATTCAAAACTCGCAAATAAAGATATAAATTTAAATCAATTAAGAATTTGAAACCTCAGCCTTAATATAAGGTGTAGCCTATGAGATTAATAACAAGTCTGTCACTTAAAATTTAGACATTCAGTGTAATGAGATAGCATGCAAAATACATAGTCTATCCATAATACACAAATTGTACTATTAGGGTGGTCCTGAGGTGATGCTCTGCCATGTGCACCGACTGCTATGTTGGTTAGAAAAACACTGGAGCTTCATTAACCATTAGACTCTCAGCAGCAAGAAGTCGGATTTATATTTCGTAGTGTCCTTTGTTTTGCTCTTGTGAACAATGAAAACTGACAAAGAGCTGAAACAATGATTTACTATCAAATTTTCAAGGAGCTTTAGTATTCTATTACACTATGGGTTCAACGTATTATGTCCATAGTATGACCTGTTGCTATGAACGATGTTAGGCTTAGAATTTGATGTCTTATGGATCTGAACTACAGCATCATTCAGCCTGTTTAGGACTGTATAAAGACCTTGCCACAGTGACTGTAGTTCAGGATAAAGTCCTTTCCATTGAAACAGATTCCATAACCACACCTGTCATCGTCGCTGAATTATACTCTTGCTTCATATCAAGTCTTCATGTTCCTATCACCAAATTAACTCGCTCTCCAGCAAAATTGTGCATCTCCTCAAACTGTACCAGTAAATATCAGGGTTGCCGCTCAAACAGGAGAATATATATATATATATATATACACATAATATATAATCTCCAAAGCATTATTATTATAACAATAACAGGAGTTGTTTTCTCCACTGAAGACTGAGATTAGAATCTGCCCAATCTGGATTAAAAAATATCTTTTTTTGCAAACATTTTGCGAAAAAACGAAAGAAATCTATTTAATGACATTTTAAAATAAATTCAGGTATTTTATATTTATTTAGAAGCTTATATAAGCAAAAAATATGTGTATTACATTTTGTGATAGTATGCCATCCTACTGCTAGAATTAATTTCAGAATTATGCCAGAAAAAATTGCCTGAAATTTGAAAGTATTATTAACTAATAATAAATAATTTTAGAGGAAAGAAGCAACATTAAATGATATGAATAACATTAAAATAAAGTTAATTACTTAAAAATTGAATTACAATACTCAACAATATTTTGGCAAATATAAGCCTAGATGACAGATTGCAATTTTTTTTCATTTTACTGCAAAATGAAAAATAAGGCATGTATTTAAAAAAAAAAAGTTTAAAAGATTTTTCAGTAAAATCCTAGTATAATCCTACCCTTGGCACAATTTTGAAAATTGTTGCCAACACCAAAATGATCCATTTACTCATCATAATATCGCCAAATCCTGTGTGTACCCTTCATGGAAGTAAGAATAGATTACATGGAGACTATTCTAAATTCCATGGTACCATATACTAGGATTAAACCAATTTTGTATGAGAATGGGAAGATATTTTCTTCAGTTCAACATGCACTGTACATGCACATGCGAGTCTCTCAATTCTCCAGGTTAGTGGAAACCAAAGTTGCTGGAAACTTGCTTTGCCTTTCTAAAACACAATCTGATTGGAGCTGTGAAAATTGGCTCTACACCAGCTGCCCGAATGATGCTCATACAATACATAATTCCCCAAGAAAGTGATCGCTTCCAACATTGGTGCAAAACTCGCTTTTTGGGGAGAGGATCGCAATATGAAATTCCCTGACTTTTCCCCCCGACTATTTTGGGTCAATTTTGGAATTCCCTGACTTTTTCCGGTTTTACAGATAGAGTGGCAACCCTGGATAAAGATGCATTTGGAGGGCGAACAAATAAGATATCACAAGGCATATGAAAGCCACGACCTAACAGCATCTTGAGTGAGGAATAGCCAGTAGTCTCATAGACAGCAGTGCTATATGCCAGTAAGAACAGAGGTAACTTCTGGTCCCAGTCTTGTTAGTTTCTGGAAATCATCAGCGAGACATCGAGGATAATTTGATTAAACTTCTCTACCTTGCCGCCTGATAATGAATGTAAGATGTAGCTCAGATTTTGTCTATGCCTAGTAGTTTGCAGAGTTCTTTACTTACAGCCAAAAAATAATTCCTTCTTTGATCGGAATGTAACTAACTGAAGAGGCACTCGAAACCTGGAAATTCAATGCTGGATGCATTGAATTTCCAGATTCCACATCTGTAATAACTAATTCCATTATCATCAGAGAGCATTAATTCCAGAGGTAAGTGATCATTTGCTTCATTATTAATACACACATGTTTTATTTAAAATATAATACACTGGTTTACAAACATTATTATTAGGCAAATGCCTTCATCACTGTTAGGCTTAACACCTTCGATCTTCCATCAAACTAAAATAAGTTACAGAATATCAACAGAGACAAGACGTTCGGAGCGCCACCTAATGGCACAAGCTATCAATTCATAACATCTGCTACCATGACTACTCTTAGAGCAAAAACATTTCTTCAGTCTCCAAGCATTTTAGTTGACAATGCTGATGAAACTAGTCTTTTCCAGCAATATGCACCCCAAAATACCTAATTAATATCACTCTAAAATTATTACTGACTGGTTGAGTTTCAATTATTTAAATCATGTATATTATCAGTGTTAAGTCATATGATAACTATTAATTTTGAAACAATGTAGTTTAGAGGGATTATAAGCAACTACTATTTTTAGGACAGAAAAGGGAAACATCCAAATTAAAATGTACAGTTAAGGAACTATTGCAAATTAACGTTAGAACTTTACATATATATATACGTAGATAATTAAATTCAAGTTAAATCAAATTAAAATTTTTATATTTAATTGTGCATCTACTAGCTCAGAAACAGGCTTATTTTGCCTTTCTTCGTGCACCAACCCCCTGAAGGAATTATTAAAAAATTATTAATGTCAAAGGAATTATTAATGTCATCTGAACCAGCATCACCTTTTGCTTGAGATAAGAGCTGAAAATTAAAGAGAATTATTAAAAAAATGAGCCACAGATTTTTTTAAAAAAAATTGTTTTCTATAAAAGCACATATACTAAATGCAGTTTTGATAATTTCAAATAAACAAGTAATCACAAGTATGCTCAATGAAATGTTTAAAATTGAGGTTACCAGGAGATGTAAACTCTTTTCTATTTTCTTGTATTTGTTTATTATTACAGTTAGAGTAGGTTTTTACAATATTGGTGCGATTTATTTTTTCATTTTTTTTTTTTCAAATTGAAAGTGAGATTAAAAAAAATTATGGAAAAGTTCAAATTTTTCTTAATTTTTAGAGTTTTAATTATTATTAAAGTGTTGATTTCTTCACCATATGATAAAATATGAAGATGAGGGAAAAAATAATGCTACAAGTACTCAATAAAAAACAAAATTTAACAAAATTCTTGTACCATATTTAGATTCAGGACTATCACTCACAGCACGATAGGAATACTTGGGAATGTCATCTGTTGCAGGAATGTTTTTACTTTGCAATTCAGAAATTGCATGAACATCTAGTTTAATGTCATCTGAACCAGCATCACCTTTTGCTTGAGATAAGAGCTGAAAATTAAAGAGAATTATTAAAAAAATAAGCCACAGAATTTTTTTCTTAAAATTGTTTTCTATAAAAGCACATATACTAAATGCAGTTTTGGTAATTTCAAATAAACACGTAATCACAAGTATGCTCAATGAAATGTTTAAAATTGAGGCTATCTAAACGACAATATTGTTACTTATATGAAATTTAAAGTACCTAAATTAAAATTATTTAATTCAGATTTCCTTCCAATACTCTTTATGCTAAAACAGAAAGTTTGTACAGTCAAAAGTCATTAATTTGGACACCCATAATCCGGACCTCAAAGCTACAAACTTTCTGCGCATGCGTCGCGGCGTTTACGTGTGCGCCTAAGACCTTTACGGCTGTGAATATGCGTGTGCACGTGCGCATAAAACATTTACGCATGCACATTTAATGTATAACAGACGGTATAAGCAAAGCTAAAATTACCTAATTCAGTTAATGTTGCAGATTGCGTTGTTCCTTAATCTTCGAATTGGATCTGGCTTATTATCTTTTGCAGACTGTTAGAGCAATTTTATAAAAGTAAGCTTGAACTTTCGATTATATCAAATAGAATTTCCGATATATATTTGCTAATATGTAAAGGATCTAAAGCGAAAGTATGTTTCGAAATCCGAAATCTGTTTATAAATTTCACGCTGCACGGCGGGGGTAACGCCGCGGCGCGCAATGAATTGGAAGTTGATCTGTCAGCACTATCCTTATCTTCAAGGCAGATGTTTTTATTTTATTTGGGTTATAATTCTTTACTAAATGTAGTATTTCATCTCGATGTACTCCGTCTTTGATATGATTTAAAACAAGTTCCTCGTCATTATGATTCGCTTCCGATAGTGAAGAAAGTGACAGAGGTTATTGAAAACGAAAAAATTTCGATTGAAAAATTAGTCGGTATTCTCGACACAGCAATTATAGGACTTGAACAGCGGGACTTTGTAACTCAACGAGAAATTATGTCTGTTTAATAGAATTAAAGAGAAAGTATTATTACATGAAACAAAGCAACTTAAACAACTTACATGGAAAAAAATGTTTAATAAAGTAAACAAATAAATATTAAGCTTTTTCTTTTTGTAAATTTTGATACCCTTTAGATCATAATTGTTCTTTATTTCATAAATTACAGGGTAAATTCGTTGATGAAGTTATGTCTGAGTTATATTAGTTTAGTTATTTATTATACTTGTATCTCTTTTTCACACATTCTTAAAGTTTATCTGAGTTCCAAATAAATAAATTCCCACATATACTTATACAAAGCATGCACGAGACATTTTGCAACCAGGTGCAACATTTGTGGGCAGGGGCTTAGCTAGAGATTCCAGCACCCAGGTACAACTGAAGAATTTGAGCCCCTTTCTGTGTGCTAAGAATGGAAAATATTTTATTAAAGAATTTCACAGCATCAAATTTGGCATCCCTTGGATGCTGCGCCCGGGAACAGATGTCCCCCCTTGCCCCACCCTAGCTACGCCACTGTATGTGGGTCTGAAGTTCTGCTGTGAAGTACCTCCCTAAATTCTAAAATTTTTTCTGCCCTTAAATTTTGTGCACCAGTGTTTTCCCTAAATTTTACAGATTTTTGTTTAGATCATTCTGGATACTGAAAGTCTGGATTTTGGACTTTGTAGTGTACTTCACTAATGTGTGTATATGGGGGAGGTGGTCTCACCTGAGCTTGTTTTTTTGCTTCTTCATATCCGACCATGTCAATCTGCAGACCTTTTTCTTCAACCATCAGCTGTGTTAAATCAACAGGAAATCCATATGTATCATACAACCTCCAAGCAATATCACCTAGAATAAAGTAACAAGAAATAATTTTAAAATCATCTGTATAAAAAATGTATTTAGTACTGAAATTTTTTAAGCAACTCCTTAAACTACATTTTATGTTTATAAATAACGTAATTCTTTAACCCACATGTATTATAAATTAATTATATTTTTTTAGCACAAGCACTCATTATTTTTAATTCATTAAAATCTAAGTATTTATCCACATGATTACATAACAATAATGCATTGCATTTTAAAATACCTAAATCTAGTTGAATTTGGGGGTTTACAATGTCATTTATCCTTATTTGAAATTTATTCTTCCCTCCCCTAAACAACTGTATTCATCGAAATAATGTTTACATTGTTTATTTAAATAGAACACAATATTTGATAGGATGATCTAACAACAAACTGAGCATACGTGATTTGGCAAGAATTTTATGAAACTGCACCCAAACATTTCCTTTTTTCCAATTGTAATTATTTTTATATCTTTTAAACTCCTATTATACAACTAAAAGCAAATTAAAATTTGGTTACTTTATACTTAGGATATGTTAGGTCATTTGAATATGGGAAAGTCAATAGGGCTATCTGCCTAAGAGGTGGTTTATTTTATGGTGGACTTTCTTAAGGAAACTGGCTCATATTCATTTATCGGAAAAACAACGGAAATCAACCACAGCCTTTTTGCTTGGGTTCAAAACCAGGCCAGGTCGAACTACCAGTATTCAGCAGTCTTAACCACTCAGACACTAGGTCATCTTTAAAGCAGTACATAAAATAACTTTATAAAATTGACATGATAAAGCTGAATCTTAAATAAATAATCAACATTTTGAACATAAAATATATAGTACTATATGACATCTCATAGCAAATGCTTCTTATTATCTCAGAGCCCACCAGCGGCCGAGCGGTAAAGTCGCTGAACACTGGTAGTTCGGTCCGAGGTTCGAATCCCGCGAACGGGCCGGCTGCATGGGTGTTTTCGTGGTTTTCCCCATGTGTAACGTGTATACGAGCCAGTTTCCCTTAGAAAGTCCTCCACGAAAGGCATCCCTCCTCTTAGGCAGATAGCCCTAGTGTGCTTTGCCGTAATTAAATACACACACACACACACATTATTATCTCAGAATCATTAAACATTTTCTGTCAACAGAAACCACTTGCTATTTAAAGAAAATTTATATAAAACATGTAAAAAAAATCCAATTTATACAGTACTTATGCATATACATCATAAGTATTTATCTGTATGATTAAAAAGAAGTCTTTAACAAAATATAATCAGAAGCGCGTTCAAAAAAATTGCCTTAAATTTGCTCTTCAAATTATCTATCAGCCTTATTGTACTGTTATGAATTTTATATATATCATAAATAATTTTAGTAAAATACATGTAAAATTGTAGTACCTTTTCATAATGTAACATGAAAAGTCTGAGAAGACGAAGCTCTGTCCTGAAAAATAAGACTACATGAGCAAGTCTATTTAAAACTGAGATTACTTTCTCACTAAATTGGCGAGATATCAACAAGCTGGTGATGGTTTTGGCAACTAATTCTTTCCATCAAATTTGGCAAGAAATCGCCAAAAACTCGCCAAACTTAGCGACCATTTGACAAGATTTTCGTCAAGTCCCTGTACAACTATAATTGATATTGTAATTGATTCCTATATGTAACTGCGACCATATCCAGCCCTTAGATATATCTTTAGCCATACATACCTTCCAGTAATTTTCATGAACAGACAGATCTAGAGATTATTACCGGCCAACTTAAAATGATGTAAGATTAGAGAGAGCATCTGCTCTGTGTTTAGAGCTGACTTAAGAATATTGAGATATCTTCGAGAGCTTCACATTTTAGATGTCCTTTGCATTGCATTGTGTTTAACATTCTTAGTGGTTTGTGTTAACTAATGATTATGCTTTCTAATACCAAGATGAGCTCTACAAGTGCTTTTGTGAAATGTTCCAGAACAGCAGAGTGTTTCTTTGGATGGTGTTCACACACTTTTGTAACAATTTTTTTAAATATTTATATATACAGTGGTGGCCAAAATTGTGGACACTTTTGGAAATTTTTATGTTTTTGAACTTTGCATGCTTATAGAAAATGTTACGTTTCGCAAAATGCAAACTTGTATACATCATTTTAAAGAGAATTTATTGCTGAATTCAATACAAAACACAAAATTCAATTATTTGCAATACAAAAAAGTTATATGTACTTTAATATAAATAAAAAACACAGTTATGAAGTGGTTTGTAATGTCTAGCTATTCCGGCCAATCACTGTTCTTGTTCTGAGAACCAATCAAATGTTAGTAACTGCCAGTAGAAGCTGACATCATGTTTACACTTGAAACAATTCATTATTTTGCTTCGTTCTGCAGAAGGAGGATCTGTTCCTTATACTCTGCAATTACAAGTAGGAATTTTTGTAAAAATGTTTAATATTTAGTCAAGAAGGAATGACATCAAACAAAAGAGTTGATTGGACACCTAGAAAGAGATGTAATATTATTGTGTTACGAGAAAGTGGTCTTTCCTATGCTGAAATTGCAAGACAGGTGGGTGTTTCGGTGACTACACCTGGAGTCCGAAAGTTTTTTTTACGATATCAGGAGACAAATTCAATAAAAAACAAAGAAGGAAAAGGCCGAAAAACGTGCACCACATCTATTGATGACAGAAGAATAAAAAGACTATGTCTCCAAGATAGAAAAAAGTCATCAGCGATCATCAGAAGTGATCTGAATGACACTGGTGTTTCTGTCAGTTCAAGAACAATCAGGTGAAGATTAACAGATGTTGGAGTAAGAGGTAGAATTCCACGAAAAAAGCCTTATCTTAATTTTCAGCAACGAAAAAAAAAAAAAAAAAAAAAAGACTACAGTGGGCAAAGGAACACATTAGTTGGACAGATGATTAATGGTTACAAGTTATATGGAGTGATGAAACTAAGATATCGTTATTCGGTATTGATGGGTGAAAATATGTAAGATGTAGAATAGGAGAAGAGCTACATCCTGACTGCATTCAAGCAACTGTGAAGAACCCAGTTAGTGTTATGATTTGGTCGTGCACGTCAGCAGATGGTATTGGTCGCTTTCATGTTATCGATGGGACACTGAATGCCAGAAAATACATTGACACTTTTCTAGAACCAAAACTTCTACCTTCCATCGGAGATCTGTTTCCCAACAATGCTTCGTTTAGTTTTCAGCAGGATTCTGCTCCTAGCCACACGGCCAAAATATCGAAAGAGTGGTTTCGTACAAAGAGCATTAAATTGTTGTAATGGCCAGGAAACAGTCCTGACCTCAATCCTATAGAAAATTTGTGGCACTGTTTGAAAACTCTTGTCCGAATGAGGCGCCCATCAAATAAAAGGGAACTAATTGAGGCTATAATTGTTTCCTGGTATCATGTAATAACGAAAGAAGAGCTTAAAACTCTTGTCAGCTCAATGAAACGTCGATGTGAAGCTGTAATAAAAAATAAAGGGTACCCTACTAAGTACTGATAACTCACTGCAATCATCACTATCTAATGTATATCGATAACTATTATCGTTTAACTTTTTTTGTATTGCAAATAATTGAATTTTGTGTTTTGTATTGAATTCAGTAATAAATTCTCTTTAAAATGATATATACAAGTTTGCATTTTGTGAAACGTAACGTTTTCTATAAGCATACAAAGTTCAAAAACATAAAAATTTCCAAGTGTCCACAATTTTGGCCACCCCTGTATATATATATATATACAAACCTTAGAATTTTATTTTTTAATTCAATCTAATAGCCCTTTTGCTGAACTATCATATTACATTTTGATTTCCAAGATAAAAGTCCTTTTCTTAAAACATCAGATTTGATTTTATTCCACTTCTCCTTTACAATCTTCCAAAGTCCCTCCAATGTTTTCAGATGCTGCTTATAAAGAACTTGTTTTAAAAGCCCAAATGCACAGTAATCCAAAGGAGACACATCAGGGGACTTGGGTGGGATGCATTTAAAGGAAACAGATTCAATTCAAGTTTCATTTTTTCAGAAAATATAGCAGTAGGCTTAGATATGTGGCTTAGAGCCTTATCCTGATGGAACTTAACACAGTGAAGATTGTTTGAATAAAGAGATTGAATTTCTTCTTTAAAAATAGGTGTTGAAACATATTTCTGATAGTAATCTGAATTAATTTTGACATTTTTTCCTACTTTTCTTCGCAAAGCGGGTTTAGGGTTGCCAGAAAATGGCAAGGGAAGGCAGGGTTGTCATGTTTGGCGACAAAATTGGTGATACTGCCACAGACGGATGGAGAACCTTCTGGAACGAATTCTTACTATTGCAGAATGTTCTCGAACACAAGACAAAAAGCTATATCACAGCCAACTCTATAATGGCCTTGAAGCGCAAAAGTCACGTGATCAAGATGGTTGATGTATTTTTGTGGTAGTGTGTGGTTGTGAACTCGTGGTCGTGGATTTTTTGGATGTATATTTTGCTATTAAGTGATTTTAAATCACTTATGCTAACGTAAATAATATTTTTATCTATACTTCGTTTTATACTTTTTTAATTTTTATATTTATTTGGGAAAATTTGTAGCTGTTCTCAATCCTATTCAAGTATTTCGTTTTAACATAACATAGAATACATTAGTTTGGACGTTTCGCGTAGTGTTGTTTTGAACATTTGTTTGGAATAGTAAATTAGGAATTCCTTGTTTTGATTATTTCTTTCTAATAGCATATTTGACATTCTGTCCCAATAAAAGAAACTTTATCACCACAAACTTTTCAGTCATTAATAACAATTACAGATGCATTCAATTGATTCCATGTTTGTTTCAAAAGAATGAAGCTGAATACATATTGTTAGGAAAATTTCAATGCTCCTGAATCACGTTTTGAAATGTATCGGCAAATGTCAGGTTCAGATTATTAAATAAATGACCTACAATTATTAGAAAATGAGAAGAAGCTTCATTTTAAAAACAATATTATAATTTCAATCAAATATGAATGTCCCTTTTATCAGATTATGATAAGGATTCTATCTTTACTTTTGCGAATATTAATTGATTATTCAAATTTACTAATTAATGATTTTTTTATAGAAAATGCTTCTTCTGATATTTTAGCAGTGCTAGTTTATGTTTCAGGTTCTGATGCCATAAAAAAATTAAGTGTGATAAAATGCAATATTTGACAGGACCGGTTGCAAAGTATTCATTCAGTAGATACAGCAGATGATATGTTTGGTTTTCTTAAAGAATTAGATAAGGGGGAAATTAAAAATTTTCCATCTGAAGTTACTCTATTAAAATCTTCAATTGTATATTTCTTGTTTGGTGAAATTCTTAAAAACATGGAAAATACATTTCTTATGCCAGGAAAGCAAATGGATATTTTATATAAGTTATCTTGGATACGGTTAGTACACCATACAGTTACTTTAATTTAACAGATTCTTGCACTTGTGGAATGACTTTACAAACTCGGTTAGAAAATATGTTTGATAACTTTTGGAATTTGATTTAAATTGCAACTAGTACAAATAGATGGCTGTCCTTTTTTATGAATGCAATTAGCATTTAGTTCTTTGATATTATCTTGAAAGATTTATTTATAGTACAACATGCATGTAAGTTCATCTTTATATTCAAATTTTCTAGCATTTAAGGAATTTTAATTCATTTCCCTGTTTTGATAAAATTGAGATATGCAGATTTTATTAGTGAATGGAGTGAAGAGAGATGACTATGGGTATTTGTCTTCTAAAAATTTATATAGCTGATGCGATGGTAGCGGCATGGAGTTTTACAAAATAATTCTTTCCTTAATATTTATTTTATTAGTATGAAAATCTAAAATTTACGTTCATAAATCTATTGAATTCACCCCCTTATGTGGATTTTATATTATTTTGACAATAAATTTGATTCAGATTACGTAAATGGATTTCATTTTTATCAAAATTACATAAATGAAGTTCGCATGTGGTGATTCTCAATGATATTTTTAGTTACATAAACAAAGTACATATTGTTTTAAAAATTATTGAAGATATACATTTTTACCGCTTTTAAAAATATTGCAGTATGAAAAATTTAATGTAAATCATACGACCTACTCACGTTTATTAATTTATATTTATTTTAAGACAAACTATTATTTCGGTAAACTTTAACTCCGGGATTAGGGTAAAGAGAAAAAGATCGACTATTTCGATCACGTGACCTTCCGAAACTGATTTCGCTTCAAGGCCATGATACAGTCAGCTGTAAGCTATATAAACCCTGCTGGTATGCGGAAAGTCAGTGCTCAGTGCCTAGTCGAGTCAGTTAATAGTCAGTGAGCTAGTGTCTTGCAGTCTAGTGCCGAGTTAGTCGTCGAGTGCATCGACGAGTTTTATCTTAAGAGTGTGTTGAACTCCGAGAACAACCAAACCGAGTCGGGAGCTGTACTCAGCTGTATTGTTGAGTGCATCGCGAGTTGCATCATGGAGAGTCTCAAGAGTATGTGGAATTTCAAGAACGACCAAGCAGAGTCGGGAGCTGTACTCTGGTGCTTTGCCGTGAAGCTGTCTTCACCATTATAGCCTGACAGCGGAGAGTCTTGAGAGTATGTAGAGCTCTGAAAAAGACCGAACAGAGTCGGGAGCCTTTCAATCTGCTGCGTTGTCGCAAAGCTGTCTCTACAATTATAGCCTGAAGGCTGTATCGCTGATTGTTTCAGCGTGTTTATAGTAGCTTTTTGATGACTGTAAACATAATTTTGGAGCTGTCTTGTGTAATACTGGCTAATAAATTGTTTCGATACTTCATCAAGTGCTATTCTCGTTTTTCACTCCAAATTCAGGAACCCGATACGTACGTGAAGAAAAACATAATAACTGGTGTCAGAAGTGAGATTGAATGCCAGTGACAAGAGCGATGGAAGAACAATTGAGACAGCTCATGACTTTTTTTGCTGCATCCCAAGAAAAGATCGAAACTTCCCGTCAACTCAGTTACAGAAGAAATAAAAGTCGGCCAGGGAAGGTAGAGCAACTGCAGCAGATGGAAGTGAATCAAAAGAAAATTAAAAGCAACATCATGGAGTTTAGAGAGAAAACTGGAGATGTGAAAATGACACTAGTGGCACCTGGATAATCAAAGGAGGAAGAAATAAAGGGAGAGCTAATGAACTGTCTTAGAAAAGACCAAGAAATGACGGATGAAGCATCTAACAGGGTTAAAGGAAAAGAAAAAAAGCATGAAGAAATAACAGAGGGGAAAGAAGTTTTTGATTCTCAAGTGCCTGAAGTGGAAGAAAGTGAAAAATGGGATTGTCAAGTTCGTAGAAACTGATAGTGAAGTTATAAAGTCACAGTTAGCAAGTATTGAACCAACTGAAAATTCATGTGACACTGAGATGGAAGAAACTGATGTACAGCTCACGCAGAGTGCTCCAATATTGCATTTGGAACTGGTTCCCAGGAAACGGAGGAAAATGAGCATGTACCAACTGCTGAAAATAACATACACATGATGCGAATAAATTACAGAGTGGTGAATAAACTGTTTCAGATCTTCCTGCGGATGAAAAGTCAGAAAGGACTGAATCTTCAGACTGTGATATGCAAAGTAGGAATACATCTGAGGTGAGGTTAGGTTATTTAATTACGGCAAAGCCTCGAGGGCTATCTGCCTATGGGGAGGAATGCCTTCGTGGAGGACTTTCTAAGGGAAACTGGCTCGTATATACGTTACACTTGGGAAAAACCATGAATACACCCATGCAGCCAGCCTATTTCGGGATTCAAACCTTGGACCAAACTACCAGCGTTCAGCGACTTTACCGCTCGGCCGCTGGTGGGCTGGAATACATCTGAGAATTTAAGTGAAAGAGTATTTGATCCAGGTGTAATGTAACAATTTAAAATTGTTATCCAGTTAATTTGTGTGTATAACTTGTAAATATTTGTTCCTTTAGTTATATTATTTGTTTATTACATTTTGTTTGTATCGAATTTAGCTTCTGATCAAGGAATGTACTGCCTGGGACGTGCAGTCCTTGGTAGGGGATAGTGTTATGAAATATCCAGCAGTGGTGACATAGCTTCCATGCAAAGCAGGTTTAGGGTAGCCAGAAAATGGCAAGGTTGCCATATTTGGCGGTAAATTGCTTATTTGGCGACAAAATTGGCGATATGGCATAGATGGATGGAGAACCTTCTGGAACGAATTCTTAATGGTTTAGCTGAGAATGTTCTTGAACACAAGCCAAAAAGCTACATAAACCCTGCTGGTACACGGAGATTCAGTGCCCAGTGGAGTCAGTTAATAATCAGTCAGTGAGTGTCTCGTAGTCTAGCACCAAGTTGGTCATCGAGTGCATCAAGAAAATCTCTTAGTTTATCGACGAGTTTTTATCTTACAGAATGACCAAACAGAGTCCGAAGCTGCACTCTAGTGTATCGTTGAGTGCATTGCGAGTTGTAGCATGGAGAGTCTCAAGAGTGTGTAGAGTTCCGAGAACGAATCAGGAGCTGTACTCTGGTGCTTTGTCGTGAAGCTGTCTTCACCATTATAGCCTGATGGCTGTGTCGCAGATTGTTTCAGCATATTTATAGCAGTTCTTCGATGCCTGTAAACGTGATTTTGTTGCTGTCTTGAGTAATACTGCTTAATAAATTGTTTCAATAATTCAAGTACTGTTCTCATTATTCACTCCAAATCCACAAACCCGTACATTATGAAGAAACGTAACATAACCATAAAAACCTTTTGAAAAACTTTCCTTGTTTTTTCTGAACTACAGATCAAGTCTTTTTCTCCTCTTTTTCGGTAGTGAATTGATCTTTTTCTATTGCAATCAGATAAGTATATCCAAGCCTCATCAATTGTAACTATATATTTCCATTTTTCATATGCCAAGTAATTTTCATACAGCAATCTGCAAATAGTCTTATGCTGAGAAACATTTTTCGACATTAGGCGATGAACATTATTATTATTTTTTGCTTCGATTAGCTTTAAATCAGATTTTATAATTTTGTCCATAATTCCCACAGAGATTTTGCAATTGCTCTTGGAGGTGGATTTTCCTTTAAAACATTATATGCAACTTTAGATTTAATAAGAGCCGTATGTTATCTTTGTTGGGTATGCATTTTTTGACTTTTTTCCAGTCAGATGTAAACTTTCATATTTCTTTATTTTCATATTAATTATGTCCCTCATTTTATGTGTAGAAGTATTAAAACCATGCTTTTCACATCTTTTTTTAATAACTGAATAAGAGTATTTCTCTTCCGACAATGAAAAACTATAGCCTTTGATTTCTTGTTTATTTTTCAGTGACATTTTAAAGAAAAGAATATTTTTAATCCTGGAGACGATAATTAAACCTTCTTCCAATTTGATACCAGTCATGTTTGTATTTTAAAATTAATATTTAAATCCATGGAGAAAATCAAAATCGTTACAAAAATATGTAAACACCCTCTATAAATGTATGTCAAGGCTGTAATTAAAACTCTGCAAACTACTCGGCATAGACAAAACCCAAAGGGGTTTACAATGCCTTTACATCCGCAGTAACGAGGCATGGTAGAGAGGCTTAATCGAACCGTCCTTAACAATCTCTCACTGATGGTTTCCAGAAACCAGCAAGACGCAACCAGAAGTTACCCCTGTTCTTACTGGTCTACTGCAGTGCTGTCCATGAGACTATCAGCTATTCCCCATTCCAGATACTTTTAGGTTGGGACCTTTGCATGCCTTAAGGAATTTTATTTGGTTACATTTGTTTGAATATGCCCCATCACCTGAGGAGTATATTCATGATCTGTAAGCGTGGTTTGAAGTAATGCACAATTCTGCACGAAAGTGAGGAATGGAGTAGGAGAAGTACTTGGTGATGGAGAAGATGAAGACCTGATTCCACATGAGAGCTACAGGACATCGATTCAATCCAATTCGATGGAAAGGACATTCTCTTTAACTACAGTCATTCTGGTATGGTCTTACACAGTTCTAAACAGGTTCAGCAGGATTGTACTTCATGTCATCAAATTCTAAAGTCATTCCTTATGACAGGCTAGCCCCTTACTATGGGCACAGTATGTAGTCCCCATACTGTATACAACTTTGTAAATTTATGCATTCATTTATTGATTAGTGTTATGTTATTTATTGAAATTATTGCTTTAGTACCACATTAATTTTTCTTAGTTAAGTATTGCTTCCTGTCCAGGGAAGTACAAAATTCTTAACACTGCTCCCTTCTCAAGGACTGCATGTCCTGGGCAGTCCTTGAGAAGGGAGCAGTGTTAAGAATTTTGCACATATGTAAATAATTTTAGCAAAAATTATATGTGAAACTGCAATATCTTTTGAATAATGCAACATGAAAAGTCTAAAGAGACAAAGTTCTACCAGAAAAACAACATTACAGGGGAAAGCCTATTTATATTGAGGTAAATGGCTATTTCACCAAATTGGTGAGATATTGGCAAGTTGGCGATGGTTTTGGTAATTAATTTTACTGGCCAAATTTGGAGAGAAATCGCCAAACCTGGCAATGATTTGAAGACATTTTGGTTAGATCTCTGTATAATTGCAATTGATCCTTTATCTGGCCCTTATATGTAACTTTAACCATATGCCTTCTAGTAATTTTGAAAAATTTCAGAAGTTAGGGGAAACTAACCAAAAACAGCTAAGGCCAACTACAGAGTATTGAGAAACTCAGTGTGAGCTTTGGTCTTTAAGTGCACTGCATTTAACATTCTTAAGAGTTTGAAGTGTAACTACTGATTGTATGCTATGATACTGAGAACAGCTGTACGAGTTCTTTTGTGGAAAGTTCCAAAACTGCAAAGTGTTTCTTTTGGAAGATAAATTTTTATCAAGCTATCATTGGTTCTGTGTGTATTGAATCCACTATAAAACTGTGCACACACAATAATATATTTATAGTTTTGAAGTCACAGTGATCTGGTGTTTTTAGGATTGAAGTTGATGTTATCTATTTCTACCCCCCATCCCCAAAAGAAAGGCTTTAGATTTTAAATTACTTCCAAAGGGGCATTTTTCCATATTCTGTGCATTACCTTTATTTATTAAATCTTCGCACTTAAACCATAAAATTCAGTTCAAGAGCAATATCACAAAATAATTTTAAAATGAGTATATCTTTAGAATTTCTGATACACAGAGTCACGTGCTGGAGATAAAAATGTTTTTTCTGTATAACATTGCCATTGCTCGCTTTGAAATCTTTGAGTTTGTTAATCAAAAATTCATTAAAGTTTTACAAAATATGAAATCAATAATAAAACAAATTTCAAATTTGGGCTTCCAGATGCCCATATTTGGGTGCAAATGTTCAGTATTTAAAATTTGATGGCTCTAGGTACCATTGCTTTATCACAATGCGAGAAACATACACACATTTATGCAGATTCTTCATTATTTAATTTCTTTAAATATAATACAGGGCGATAATATTTGGTGGCAACAATTTGAAAAGTGAAACAATGCTTTTAGTGAATCGATGCAAAAATACCAAAACAAAATTAATAGGCCTATTTCGCCAAATTTTAATAATAATAATAATAATAATAATAATACTGCATTATCTCTCATTCCTCCTTGTATAATTTTAACTAATCATCTTTATTTATTTATAAAAACAGATATCATTTGGAATTCCAAGTTGTCTTCCTCTTCTTTGGCCTGTTTATTCAAAAGATATTCATATATTCAGTAACACATAACAATAGATTAGTTATGAAAGAAAATAATTTTTTTTTTGGCTTATGGTTACATGAAATGTTATCAAAATTTCATGAAATTTCTTTTAAAATATTTATTTTCTTCAATAACTTTCAAGTAACTTTCCACTGCAATGTAAACCCTTAGCAGCTTTTTCGAAGGCTTTGACACAGCTATCTTTTGTTTCAATATTCAGCACTGTTAAGCAAGAATTTCTGGGATATGGTTACAAAGCTGATTCTTTTTCCTTTCAGCTTTATTTTCATTTAGGAAAGATGAAAAAATTGCAATTAGGCAAAATTTAAGGAGCAAGGTGAATGAAGGTTACAACTGTTACCTTACTGAATTCCAAAAACTGCCACAGATATTTGTGATAAAAAACTTTTTATAAATCTTACAACTTATGTTCAGTTTGCTTAATTAAATTTATTACCTTCCAGCAACTTCTCAAGCACCCTGAGTCTTGCCTGTTACCTTTCAGGATAATTTTATATACTTCTGCAAGATTTTCTAAGTTTTATATGCTCATCAAGGATCATTTTCATTTGATATCTCACTGCTTTTAAAAGAATTAAAACACTGATAGGCAGCCATCTAATAAAAATCAATTTTGCCTAATGCTTTCTGAATCTCTCTCTCTCTTTTTTTTTTTTAATTCGCAACAAAATATGAGCACATGCTATTCCTAGAAATCAGCCATTTTAATATCTAATGAATTGCAGAACACACCAAATATGATATTAAAAAACACTCATAGGGGAAAAAAAATTCTGAAATGCGTTTGATGTAACAGTTTACATTTTAGATGCAAAACCAAAATTTGAATAAACTTTAATTATATTAATTTTGAAATCTAAATAACTAATACCAGTTTCATGCATATTATTAATAAAATGATCAATTTTTTAAAATTTTTCATGGAATTAAATTTAAGATAATGTAGAAACATTTTCATATAAATGTGCTTACATAAATAAATACTTTTTTAAACATTTCGAAAAACCTAACTCATATGTACATATTATCACTTCACATATCATCAGAATGCAAACGGCAATGAGAAATAATCTCTGGCTTTATTACATAGAAGCATTTCGTATAATATAATGAAAATCCTTATAAGATTTCATCAGAATTCATATATAATTGACTTACCTGGAAGAACATCAGAACTCAGCTTTTTGATTGCTCTTTCTAATAACAGTCTACCCCTTGTCAAGGTTTTCAAAAACTGCGCTTCTTCATCATTTATGATATCCATGATCTACCATGGAAAAAAAAGGGGTTAACTGAAAATGATTTTATTGAAAGACAAAAAATTTAACATGCTGAATAATAAATGCAAAAATACAAATTAAGAATTAAAATTATAACATTTTGAACTGGAACTCAATGATCATAAAATTGCATCACTAATTGCCATTGCACCCTCAGAATTTTATCTCAAAAACCACAATGAAATTTTCCAACATTACAAAACTCAATTTTGGATAACCATTTATAAATCTGCTAAATTATGACTGAAAACTATCATCATACGGAAAATTGCAATAGTGAACAAGAATTTCGTCACAGAAAAATAACAGTTAATTTTTAAAATATTCAAACATACCGATTTTTAAGACGCACTTCAATTTTTGTTATCACCTGAGCTTTAGAGTGACACTACCAGAGTATATAAATGGTCCGGGAATGCGTGCGTATGCTTAAAAAGTTCAATTATATTTGCAGGTATATAAAAGTTTAAATTACATGGAAATTCAAAAATCCTGGTTAAAAAAAAAAAAAGTCAGAAAAAGTCTCTAAGTTTTGGGAGACGAGATAACGACTGAAATGTTGCTATACATCAGTCTAGAATTTTTAAAAATCCTTATTATTAATGCAATAAATAAGACTTACACACCTTAGAAATAAATCGCCTAACCATGATTAAAAAAGAAAGTAAAATTAAAAGGGGTATTTTTCTAGAACCACCAATTAGGAGATTATTACTTGAGTCATAAATTCAATTATCATTTGAATCCAAACAAAGGTGGGGCTTGGCAGTCTTTCAAAAATGTGGTACTCATGTATTAACGGCACCGCACTTACATATTAACACCATCGCAGCAGAAGTTGCGCCAATAAAGAGCAATCCTGTTCTTCGCATGCAGTTATCTTTTGAATTCCTTTTTGCCTTGTTGTTTGCTGATTTTTGACACCATTTTTTAGTGCTACGAAAATGCGTCTTTGGGATTTTCCAAACACAGAAGAAAATGCAATTTTATTTTTTCAGGAGCAAAATATTTTACCCAAAAAAAAAAAAAAAAAAAAAGTACCAATTCACATGATATGAAACTTTATTTTGGTATATGTACATTTTGGAAATGTAATTTAAGACAGTGTGATCAGCAAGTGACTCTTAGAAAAGATAACTGGTTTGAAGGAAGCAGAATTCCATTTTGTTCAGCTTCGAGATTGATATACTGCTGGTGCGAGGAGATGACATTGATTAAATTTTGTGATAAGCAATTTGATTTATCAGATAAAACTATTATAGATTGGAACAATTACATGTGTGAATTATGTGCCTTGGATATGGATAATAAGCCAAACAAGAAGGTAGGTGGACCAGATTGCATTGTGGAAATTGATGAAAGTTTGTTTACTAAGCTTAAAAATAATTGTGGTCGAGTATTTCCTGAACAGTGGGAGTTTGGTGGTATATGTAGAGAAACAAAAGATTCGTTTGTTGTCACTGTTCCTAATAGAACTATCTGGCTCTACCCTTTTTAATAAAATTATTGAAAACATTGCAGATGGTAGCACAATTTATTCTGACAGTTGGAAAGGTTACCAAACAAATAGAACAGAAAAAGGATTCCTACATGATAAAGTTAATCATAAATACAATTTTATTGATCCTGATACAGGAGTTCATTCGCAAACAGTTGAGAGATGTGGGACAGTGCTAAATGGAGGAACAAGAGATACAGGAGGACAGCGAGACATCATTTAGAATCTGTTTTAGCAGAGTTCATATGGCGACAGCATCAGGCCAAAGAAAATAAAGACTGTTTTGAATCTATGTTAAACTTTATATTGGCCCATTTTCCACCAAAATCTGACTGACTACTTTGATTTTAAATAAAGTGTTTTAATTTATGATTTGTCGCAAAAATGTTAGATGCAGATTGGCCTGCAGCCGCAGTGGCGTTAATATGCAAGTACCAAAAATGTTTGCAAAAACTTCCTGGGAAAGTGTGGGCAGAAAACTTCTAAATATGAAGCTAAGGGGTGTAGTAAGTCCGGACTCAACAGCACCTTACTGATTTTGAATTTTAGAATTTTGGGAGTTTTAATAATGAGCTTAAAACTTGTAAGATGATATGTAGAAATTATAAAATTTAAGCTAGAAATAGTTGTTTATGAAAGAATGAATCATTTATGATCATAAAAATAATATATGTTTTAAAAAAGCTCATTACTTATATGTTTGCTTTTTGAACACTTCTAGTAAGTTGTTTAAGTTATTTCCCATTATTTCTTACTCAGTTATGAAGTTCCAGTGTTCACATCCTCTGACTGCTCAGATGAGAATTCCTACAACTGAAATTTTTTCATTCTCAGCAACCTCTTTGTCACAATCTTCATTATTGGTAGCGATATTTTCTGCATTTAGAACCATAATACAGATTTCAAGTAGTGTCTCGTTTTACATAGCTTAATGCTTAGCTAGCACCTTCCATACAATATTAGCAATTTACCATGAGATTAAGCATTATCTAAGTTTTAAAGAAACAAATACCCACATATATTTAAGGCTTATCTAAATAAAATAAGTTATTCTTCATTCAAACAGCACTAAAAATCATTTGGGCCGTGAATATCATTTACAGATCTATTTTTCGCATATAGGAAGAAATTTTTTCTTGTCAACACACTCACTTTGCAGTGCAGTTGGTTGAAGTCCGCGAAATGCAATGTGAGTATAAGAGGTTATCACGCTGTTTGATAGTCAATTACTAATACTTCTAAAAACTGTTTTAGATATTGCTGCCTAAGCCATTCCTCAAGCTGCTATGATTTGATTGTCACGTGATGAAAGCATAAAATAATAAAAGAATGATAGCCAGGTCAGCATCAGGGATATAGTAAGTTACTAAGTGTAAAATCAGAAATGAACTTTTGTAAATCAGTTTGAGATGAAGCAAAATGGCAGCTATGGAGCTAACATATTACTGCTAGAACGGATTTAAGCTAGTTAACGATTGTGCTTCTTTAACATGATGGTGTTTTATTTAGTGGCAAACTGAAATTAAGAATCTGAAACTTTCTCATAGTTGTTGCAAAAAAATGTTTACCTCATATGAGTGAAGCATTAAGCATGTATTAAAGCGAGACCCTACTTTTGGAATTTAATTCTTTCTTCCTTTATTGCAAAAAAAAAAAAAAAAAAAAAAAAAAAAAGGAGTGGTGGTGCGGAGGTTTAGATATTAGATCATTGCAGATTTCAGACTTTGTACTGTATTATATGATTAAAACTTCATTTCCTGTATCATCTTTTAAGAAATTTTTATCTTATTCATTTCAAAGAAGCAAACAATGACCATGATCAACATTTTATTGAGAAATTTCTGATGAAGAGAAACGATATCAAAACCTTTTAAATTCTAACATACTTGCTGATTTCTGATGGATAAGAGATCACCTTCAGATTGGATATATTAGAAATCGCATAATCTATAATTTTTTCAGGTGATAGTTTTCTTTCAATGCATATAAAGTTTATGTATACTAATATACATTTTAGTTATATATTGCAAAAATTCTTTGCATTATAACGAAATAATTCTAAATAATACCTGTATTTAACAAAAGAAATGGTATCAGTTAAAAAAAAGGGTTAACTGTTATAATTTTGATCCATGAGGAAAAAAAGGTGTTTCTCAGTAATAATTTAAACATAAACATATTTTTAAGATACCAAAGCATAAACACAAAAGCTAAATTCATGCAAAGCAAAATTATTACTTACATAAGATTTTGCTGACTAACCTATGTAATTTTCTATGTTTTGCAAAGAAATGTATTGGTTGATTATATTTTGGTTCATGTATAACAATTATGCCAATATCTGATAATGTATACTTTAAAACAGTTCATAATTATTTAGAACATACAATTCATACAATAATTCTCTTCTATTTATTTGTACTGCAGGTCTGTTAAAATTAAACCATTAAATGCTGTAAAACTTTATAGACAGTGCTCATTTACTATAACGATAAAACCTCATATATTTCATTAAAAAGAAAAACACTTTTAATCAGAGTATTTACCTTTGAATGATTGAAATCTCATTTACCAAAGTATATCACTTCATTTTTATCAGTATGTGAACAGCAGAAAAATATAATCATAGGTTTCCGACAACTTAAATAAGATAGCTATTAAAAAGAAAGCAATTTTTATATTTTTTTTCAAGAAAATTTAATGGCTGAACAATTTTGATTCAAGTATACAATAATGCCAATATAGGATTATGCTTACTTTAAAGTAGTTAATAATATTTAGTTATAGAAATGAATGCTTATATTTTTTTCTGAAATAAAATTTTCAAAACTTTTAAATTCCAATTTGTAGAAATATTACTAAATAGCTTTCACACCAAAGTAGGGTGTTTTTTTTCTTTTTTTTTGGGGGGGGTAACTTTAAAAGTTTCACTTTTGAATGACTAAAACTTTATTGGTCTAAGCATATCAACAGATTTTATCAGAATGTGAACAGCAGAATAATATGCACAAAGGTTTGAACAACTAAATGATCCAGACATTTAAAAGAAAATAATGCTTATGTTTCTGCAAGAAAATTTATTGGCTGACTATTTTTTGATTCATGTACATCAATTATGCCAATATTTCACAATGTACACTTTAAAGTTGTTTGTAATTATTTAGTTATAGAACAATAATTCTCTTTAATTCATTTTGTAATATAAAACTGTTAGCATAAAAACTATACGTCTTCAATGGAAATATCCACTTACTAATGATAAAACCTCATATATTTAATTAAAAAAAAGCTTTTAATCAGGACATCACTTTTGAATGATTGAAACCTTATTTATCTAAGTATATCACCATTTTTTTTTATATCAGTATGTGAACAGCAACAGCAAAATACAATCATAGATTTTCAACAAATTAAATGAGAGAGCTATTAAAAGGAAAGCAAGTTTTATGTTTGTAAAAGAAAATTTAATACAGTCAAAAGTCGTTAATTTGGACACCCATAATCCGGAATGATCTATAATCCGGACCTCAAAGCTAAAAACTTTGTGCGCATGCGTCACTTTGACGCATGCGCATAGGCGTTTAAGCGTACGTATAAGACCTTTACAACTGCACATTTGCATGTGCACAAGCGCAGAATACGTTTTCGCTGCGCGTTTAATGTATAACGGACGGTATAAGCTAAAATTATCTAATTGTCTATTTCAGTTAATGTTCATGTTTTGCGTTGTTCCTTAATCTTCGAATTGGATCCGGCTTATTATTTTTTGCAGACTGTAAGAGCAATTTTATAAAAGTCAGCTTGAACTTTCGATTATGTCAAATAGAATTTCCGATGCTGGAGCTCCCAAAGGATCTACGAAAACGAAAGTATGTTTCGATGTCCATCAAAGAAAAAGTGGAATTGCTCCAAAAAATGGATGTTTTTTGGATATCCTTTGTATCCAAAAAATGGATATCCTTTGTTTATCTAACCGTTCCGAAATCTGTTTATCAATTTCACGCTGCTCTGCACGGGGAAGGGGGGGGACTGGAAGTTGATCTGTCAACACCATGGTTATCTTCAGGGCAGATGTTTTTATTTTATTCGGCTTATAATTCCTTATTAAATGTAGTATTTCATCTCGATGTACTTCCTCTTTGATATGATTTAAATCAAATTCCTCGTCATTATAAATATTACGAATACAAATCAAATAGTTTTCTGGTTGCAATTTTCTAATTTCGGCTCTGCATAATGAATGCTTTACGCATGCGGGCGTTGAAAGAAATGTTTAATAAAGTAAACAAATAAATATTAAGCTTTTTTTTTTTGTAAATTTTGATACCCTTTAGATCATAATTGTTCATTATTTTATAAATTACGGTTTCATATTTTTAATTTTATAATTTCTGCATGCCATCTTACCAGATTTAAACTGATGATCTATAATCCTGAAAAATCGATAATTGGGAATCACCGAAGTCCCAACAAGTCCGGATTAAAGACTTTTGACTGTATCTGAATGATTTTGATTCAAGTATGCCACTTATGCTTATAAGTTATAATGTTTAAAGTCGTTCATAATTATTTAGTCACAGAAATGAATACTTATATTATTTTGTGAAATAAGACTAAAAAACTTTTAAATTATGACCAAAGTAAATATTAATAAATCACTTACACCACACTTTGGCTGCTGTATTTGCTAATTTTAAAAGTTACACTTTTGAATGACTGAAACCTCATTGGTGAAAGCAAATCATCAGATTTTATCAGGATGTGAACAGCAGAATAATATAATCATAGGTTCCAACAACTTATATGAGACAACAGTTTAAAAGAAAATAATATCACTTAGTAATGATAAAAACCTTATAAATTTCATTAAAATAAAACTTTTAATTAGGATATCACTTTTGAATGACTGAAACCTCATTTATCCAAGTATATCATCATATTTTTATCAGTATGTGAACAGCAGCACAATATAATCATAGGTTTCAACAACTTAAGAGACAGCTATTAAGGAAGGTAATTTCTATGTTTTTGCAGGAAAATTTAATGGTTGACTACATACTGATTCAAATATATTAATTATGCCAATTTGTGATAAAGTTTACTTTAAATTAGTTCATAATTATTTAGTTACTGAAACAAATATTTATATTATTTTCTGATATTAGATTTTCAAAAATTTTTAAATTATGATCTAAGTAAATATTGATAAATCACTACTTTTACACCAAACTAAGGCTGCTATATTTGCTAATTTGAAAATTTACATTTTGGAATGATTGAAACCTCATTGGGCTAAGCACATCATTAGATTTTGTCAGGATGTGAACAGCAGAATAATATAATCATAGGTTCCAACAACTTACAAAAAACAGCCATTTAAAGGAAAATGATCACTCACTAATGATAAAACCTCATAAATTTCATTACAATAAATGTAACTTTTAATCAGGATATCACTTTTGAATGACTGAAACCTCATTTATCCCAGTATATCATCACATTTTTATCAGTATGTGAACAGCAGCACAATATAATCACAGGTTTCAGCAACTTAAATGAGACAGCTATTAAGGAAAGTAATTTCTATGTTTTTGCAGGAAAATTTAATGATTGACTACATTTTGATCCAAATATACTAGTTATGCCTATATGTGATAATGTTTACTTCAAAGTAATTACTAATTATTTAGTTATAGAACAGTAATTCTTTTAATTTCTTTGATAATGAAAAACTGATAACGTAAAAAGATTTCTTCTTTCTTTTCTTACACCTTATTCATTCTTTACATTGGGATGTGCTCAATTACAAATAATGAAACCTTATATATTTCATTTAAGGGAAAAAAGATCAGAATATGAAGTGAACCACAGTATAATACAACCATTTGTTTCAAAGAGTTTAAAGCATTTCATCTCTACATACTTCAATAAAGAAGAAACACACACAATCTGCAAATCACAGCTTGGATATTCAACGAAAAATATGGACTTAAACTTTTAAATAGGCTTTTATACTACGCTCCTTATTAAAATTAAAACTTTTTTCTTATAAGAGAGTTCAACTTATAAGAGAATTCAACTTATTCTGTCATCAATTATTTGAACTGATTATGATGTACAGACAAGAGGAAAGCTAGAATTTTTAAAAAATTTAATTCAAAAAAGCAACATATAAATAAATTTCACATTAGGAAATTATCATATTACACAAGAAATATCATTATGTTTTTTAATCAAAAAAATGCATTAAAAACATTTTAAGTGTAAGAGTTAGCAACACATATAACACACAGGTTTAATCTTATAAATATTTAACAATTTGCCACTTTGGATGGTATAATGGTTAGTAGAGCCTTAACTCTTTCACATCCACTCCGCCCTACATGGCCGTACATTGAAACAACCAGAACCGCCCGAAAATAGCCGGGATTGTAATCTTGTTTTCTTTCTCCCCCTAACATATGCAGTAGCAGGTGCAGTTTTCCCAAATGTATTGTATGTATTCGATCAGTTTACTGCAGACAGGTTATCCTAAGAGGTTTCTTATCTTTTGATTGCTCGGGACATTTCGTTGTTGATTCTTTTGTGGTACAGTGTGCTTTTAAACTTTAAACAGCAACAAAAGCACAGTTTAAAAATTTAAGGATTATATTTATTTTTAATATATTTATTCCTTCCTATAAAAATAATGAAAATAAACAAAATCTCAGTTGTGATCATAACAAAGCGAGATAGGCTTGTTGGTCTGACCTTCAGAATACTTTTATAAAGAATGGGGTTAAAGGCTAATGGAATTTTTGTTAGAAAGTACAAAGGATGTCATTCAAAATATTCACACATATTTTCTGCGTTAATGAACGGGAAGAGGAGGAAACTGCTGTGAAACTGAAAAAGTATTTTGGGAGGTTCGGTATTTTGAGGATACAAGTTAGCGAAGGGTCTGGATTTCAAAGAGTTAATGCTGGTCTAAAATTCCTATGCAAGGCTTTTAGTAGTTTATGAGTGTTTCCACTCTCCTCTTGCATGTGTAATATCAATCTAACAGTGTAGTGCACCCACGGCAATGCTCTTGGTGATGAGACAGCTAAATGACTAATAGATTTTGTCATTCTGAGAAATGTTTAAAACATATCAAGCCATTTGAGGGGGGGATTATAATTTTATCAAAAACACTATTAAAAGTACTTGACTGAGACAGAAACATAAAATGTATAAAACTGTAATATTGATTGCAGAGATATATTCCTCAACCTTGAGACCTCATTCTCATTTTTGACACATCATATTCAACTCAGGATGTGAACAGCAGAGTAATTTAATCATTGATCTCATATTGCCTTTAATACATAAGTATCTCATGCTTTTCAAAATAGTCAGATACTTTTCATACATAAATATTTCACTTTTATGTGAGCATTAAATCATTTTTAAGAAATTCAGCTCCATTTATCACAAAAGAGAGTTAATGAAAAATATTCAAAGGAATATTCTGCGTTTACAAGAAAAGGTATAAAACACAACTATGATGATTTGGCACTTGTTTTATATAATGACTGCACAGAAGTATGACAAAATATACATTTTCCCACAAGACATTATATGGAAATGATATATATATGGATAAAAAGGGTCAAGCTTAACAACCTATCATATTATCTTACTTCTGTTCTTTCACTTCAGCTAGAACACAACTAGATTTATCTAAACTAGTTGAATAAAAAATTATTCAAAAGTACAGTTGGCTGAAATATGCTGAAAAGATGTATGTATACATGGCGATGTCATTTAAGTACATTGTTACATATTGGTTTCAGACTGCATTAAAGGAAGTTATGTTTACACAACACATTTGCTATGTACTCAAATATATTGTAACAACAGAACCCCTACATAAATAAGAAATAGGAAATATCATTCGCTTATTTCTAAAAAAAAAAAAAAAAGAAAAAAGAAAAGATTTAGAAATTCTCAAATATTTGCAAGAAAACAATATGTAATGTAAGTCATACTAAAATATCAGATCAGTGAAGATTTTGCTTAATATTTACTGTAGTTTAATGTGACAGTTGCAAAAGTTTTGTTTCCAAGATGCTTGCTCTTTTTTCAGTTTTGGAAAGTGAAATCTTTTTATTAATTTCCAATGGCAGGCACTAGCTGTTATAAGCATTGGCCACTACTAAGGCCAGAAGCGGTAGTTACTTCACTATGAAGGCACTTAGCAGGCGGACAGCTGCTGTCTTCTATGAAGGGACTCACAATTTACATCAATGACAATCGAATTCATGCCCTTCGGTATGACAGTCAGAGTCACCAACCACTTTCCCATCCGGCCGACAATAAGTGAAATCTAGTCAAACATATTATTTCCTTTCAAATGGTCCATGTATTTAGCCAACATATTATTTTTTTCACTGTTATTTTTTATGTTTAGTAATGTTTGGTATGAATTTTTTAATCATTATTTTACTTAAAACTTCCACACATTTAGAATCTTTTTGTTTTAATTAATAACAATTGCTTCTGTGCTTACATTATTTCAAATTATTAAAGATATCAAAAAATATTTGAGTTTCATGATGTAGGATAAGCCTGAAATTCTGAATTATTTTCCCCCTAATATTTGCAAAAATACAATATGCAGTCTTTATTTATTGTATAAGTATATATGTACCAATTACTGGAATATTTCGGTTGATTTTTAAGCTGCATATTAAGCTATTTGGTTGCCAGTGTGAAATTTATTTTAGATGTATTAAATGTAAAGTTAAGCTAAAATTACTGAAAACTCTTTTACTATATGTAATGGAAGTCATTATATGTCACACAGTAAATAACAACAGAATTACATGAAAAGTGAAAAATATTCTAGAAAAAGAGATACAACAACTTTACAGAACAAAGTACTTAAATTTTAACTGTGCATAATTAATAAATATACCAATTTGCTATGGTTAAGCACAATAATTATAATCATTTAACAAATGTGAACCCAATATAACTTATCAAAACTTTCACTTCATACAGAATATGATGTTGTCTGAGTACATTTCAATTTAAATATTTAATTTTAAATTGGTTAAATTTGAAATAAATAAATAACACTTTTATACGAAACTGAATACATTACAATATATGTATATATAATCAAGAGATAACTACATATATGGTAATGAATGCAACGGAATTCCAAGCTTTTTAAGAGATCAATAGTTGCTAAATACATTTTTTTGGAAGAAACATTAATGGAATAAGATTATGAAAACCATTAATTTCAGAAATCAGTCTAGACATAAAAGCATTAAATTATGAATCTATCATCAAAATTCAATATAAATTATTTGATGCTGAACCCAGAGAGAAAAAAAAAAAAAAAAAAAAAAAAAAAAAAATGAAAGGAAACAAATATTTCTGAATAAGTCAAACAAATGAACACTTTTGTGTTGGAATTAAAATAAACCCTCTTGTGTTAACAGCTTTCCAAAAAAAGAACACAACTGAAAGTGACTTAACTTACATGATATTGGTACAGAAATTCTTCTCTTTAACACAACTAACTTCACAAAAGACCAAATACACTGCTTTCTTTATTAACAATAAAAATATTGTACTGGGGGGGGCTGAAAGATTTCAGATTTTACATTACTCCCAAAAGCTTTTTTTAACGTTTTGTGTGTAACCTGTATTTCTTAAATATCATGTTCTTTGCACTTCAACCATAAAATTCAGTTCAACTGCAATACCGTAAAAAATAATTTTAAAATGGAGCATATCTTTAGAATTTAAGATACAGTCTCATGTGCTGGAAATAAAGGTCCCCCCCCCTCGGTACAGTGTTGCCATTGCTCGCTTTAACATCGTCGAGTTTGTTAATAAAAAATTCATTCAAGTTTTACAAAATATGAAATAGATAATAAAACAAATTCCAAATTTGGGCTTCCATACGACTAAATTCGGGTGGAAACATGTTATTCAAGATTTGATGGCTCTAGGTGCCATTGTTTTATCACAATGTGAGAAACATACATACTGCTATGGAATTTTGTATTTAGTTAGCTATTTTTGGTAGAATTGTAATTAAAATTGTTTTATTTTTTTATTATCTTAATTGTGTAATGCAGCGCATGACGAGTTTTAAGAGAAAGCTTCTGAGTCAAGCTAACTCAAAACTGGCCGTATGGATAGAGGAGATGTGTGGCATGAGACACCAAAACGGTTGTTGCCAACTCTACTCTGTTTTCGAGCTACACACTTAGTCTCTTTTTTTTAGGTCACACCTCGTATCTCTTGTGATAAGAGTAAATTTTATTAACTTTTCATCAGACTTGGGCACTACGCATGCAACAATTTTTTATGCCAGGAGTGGGATTTGAATGCCAATGAGGCAGTTGATGACTGCATTTGCTGCATTCCAAGAAAAGATGGAAGGGGCCTTAAACTTAGTTAAAGAGAGAAGAAAGCTGGCCAAGAATCTGTTAGCCCATTAGCCGCTGGTGTTGCGTTGACACAACGGTGAAAATAAATGAGTATATAAATATAACTATCTAAGACATTTTATATAAGCAGATGGTTTTGTGTAGGGAATATTATGAAGATTATTTCTGTAAAAAAATATTTGCCTTCAACAATTCTTTTGTTTATAATAATTAATCTCATACAAGCAAAATTTTCGACTGGGTATTTTTGTTGAAAATATTTAACGAAAGAATCGCCGTCTTTACGAGTGATCTATTTTTAGTCAAGGTCACCATTTATCAGGACATTACATCAGTCAGATGTTTACATTTGTGTTGGGAAGGAAGGGAAAACAGGTGTTGCGCTGACGCAGCGTCAGCAGGAAACGGATAGTCAATCTCCTTTTTCAGTCATTCCTCCTTTCGATGTTCTGGTTATTTAGAAATGCCTAGAACGAGGTATCTTACATTAGAAGAAGCCCTTCAAAGATTTTTTGATGAAGAAACAGATGATAATGTTAATAATGACTAGAATGAAACTGATATTGTTGTTGTTACCCCAGAAATTGCAAAAGCTAGTGACAAAAAAGAAAGGAATGGCAATGTTTTAAATAATGATAATGATATTTTACCAAATGATACTGTTGGGGAAGTTGAAATTCACGTAAGAAGTAAGTTTCAGCCTTCTAAAAGCAGTTATAGTCATAGTAAAAAGTTTAAAAAGCAGAAGACTGAAATTTTGAAGTGGATAAAAAAGAAACTGTTAGTTATGTCTCAGGAAGGACATGAAGAAAGAGATAGAAGAGAAATTATAAACGACAAAATATAAGGTAAAACTAGTGCGCAGATTTTCGATTTTCTTTAGACATTTACTCTCTTCTCATTGAACAGACAAGTATATACACTAAGGGGAAAAAAAAAAAAAAAAAAAAAAAAAAAAAAAAGGCCAGAATTTATTACATCTGAAGGCTATATGAGAAGATTTATTGGAATATTATTGCTTACAGGATATTATTCCTTACCTCAAGAAAAAATGTATTGGTCTTTTGATAAGGACATTTCTGTTCCTGTTGTACCAGAATCGATATCACGTTTGCAGTACAGGAATATGAAGCAGAATTTGCATTTGACAGTAGTCAAATTGACAATACTGATAAATTATTTGAGGTGAGACCGTATCTAAACTTACTAAATATCACCACTTTTTACTACTGGAAATATAAAGTCTCTTTTAGATTTCAGACACGAGAATGCATTATTCCTTTTGCAAACTCTTATTGAGAGTGTAGAATTAGGCAGAAATAGATCAGCTATAGGAAGACCTAGTAAATTCAGCATTCAAAAACCATTGCATGGAGATGGTAGACATTTTATCGTAAAGCTCGTTGATAACAAAAGACTTTGTTGTAAAGAGTACCATAACCAGACTGTTTACAGATGCAAAGTATGTAATGTAGCTTTACATCATGATTGTTATCAAACTTTTCATACTTGAATCTTTCAGCTGAAATAATCTGTATTTGTAAAAGAAATACAATGTATATTTTAATATTAAATTAATTACAAGTAAAGTGATTTGTAGATTTATAAAATGTTATACAGCTAAAAAAGTAATCCTGCGCTCCACTCAAAAGAAACATCACACGAGTACAATCCTACTCACTAAACATCTGTAGTCTTATTCCGCTGACATTGCGCAAACGCAACACTCGCTTTTTCCACAAGTAAGAGCATTTTTTTTTTTTTTTATTTTCAATGTAAATTTATGTTATAAATGCTTAATTTAATATTTGTTATTATTTTCACGAGAAAAGAAACATTCCTTGTAGTTTTAGCAGTTAATGGGTTAAAGAAAAGATAGAAGCTGCTCAAGTAACTTTTAAAAGGAGAGATGAAGGGTGTTCAAGAAAGACTGAAGCAGGTCAAGAGAAAATGAAAAGAGAAATTACCTGCGTAATAGGAAACAAATTCAATGCTATGGAATGTAGAATAGACTATGTCGAAAGTAAGGTTAGAGTTTCTTCTGTCTGTAGTCCTTGGCGACTGTTTGGCGATCAACAGAGCGCACTTGGCTCGTTTAACCTCTTCTCCAAGAAGGGTTACCATATTTTAGTAGAGTTGCATGTTAGCCTCAGAAGAGGAAGGTACTAGATTTTACTGTGCTGTAAGAGCAACGTACAGCTCTGAGTTTAATATCATGCTTTGAATATTATTTTAATAAATGTTTGTTTCATCTTGTTAAATGGTGCCTTATTGAACAACGGAGCTATTACACTGTCAAAGAACAAATAGAAGGGATAGTTTCTGCTGTGGAGGAGTGAACTGAAGGAAGAGTTTCTGCCGTCCAACACCAAATCAAACGACAAACTGATGACAGAGTTTTTGCGGTTGGCAAAGAAGTTGATACCTTGAAGAAATTCGTAGCGACAGCAGGGAACAATTAGAGACGGTTTTAAATTATTACCGATGCCTGCTAGTCCCTCTCTGAAACTATCTACATATGACAGGAAGACCTCTTGCAAATGTATAAGACACAATTTTCTATAAGTTGCAGACATACATGAATACTTAGAGGGCTCCACAAAATTTTTGTAAATATCCTGGGGGTCGCGAAAAAATCTCAATGATAAAAAGGGGCCACAACTAAAAAAAGTTTAAGAAACCCTCAGCTAGTGGATCAATTGATGGCATGTTTAAATGATTTAACAAGAAAAATCAATGTATTAATATGGAGTAAGAGTGAGAACAAACTGGATTTAAAGTGTTGGAAATGTGGTACTGAAGGCCACATACGATGGAATTGCAGAATAGCCCAGGGCATGGAAAATAAAACAGATGATTTGACCAGACATGTCAGTGCCTTGAGACGAATAGGAATGAAAAGAAACCAATCCTAAAAACTTAACTCTGATGCTGAAGGCCATGTATGAAGGAACTGCAGAACACCCCAAAACACGGAAAACAAGACCATTTCCCATCAGCGATGCAGGAAACACATTAATGATTATATCACGGAGCGGAGTCTGAATGACAGTGAAAAACCCTGTTTTAAAGCACTCAAAATTTCTGCAGTGAGTGGCAACAGTATGGACTATCCATCAATGGGCATATTGATGGAGTTCCTTGCAATATGATCATTGACACAGGAGTTAATGTTACCATCATTTGGAAAGAATTAGCTCCACAATTTTTTATTTGGATGCCATCCTGTATTACCCTCCAGACTGCGTCTGGAGTTAAATCTACATAGATGAAAACTTAAACATGAATATCATGCTTGGAAGTGCCGCCTACCATCACACGACATATGTGGCAAATATTACAGATCCTTGCATACTCGAATTAAGACTTTTTAATAAAATAGAATTTTTCCTTGGACTTGCAACAGTAATGTACTATCCATCAATAGGCATATCAATGAAGTTCCTTGCTATAAGATCATTGACATAGGAGCTAATGTTACCACCATTCAGAAAGATTTAGCTCAACAATTTAAAGAAAAACTCATTTGGACGCCATTCTGTGTGACCCTGCACACTGCGTCTGGTGATAAAATCGACATATATGGGAAGTTAAATGTGAACATCATGTTTAGAGGTGCTGCATATGTGGCAGATATTACAGATCCTTGCATACTCAGATTAGACATTTTAAGGAAATAAAATTTTTCCTTGGACCTTCAAAAACAACAATGTGCTTTCAGCATCAGAGGACCTAACTATCCAATTTCAGAAGGGATCCTCACCTGGAAACGCCGACATCATGTCTAGAAAACCTTGCCCAGGAAGCTGCGGAAATCATTGTAGAGTTGGAGAGAACACGAGTCTCCCAGATATTCCCCATCTCAGATGCTCTTCAGTCATGACTTTCGTCTGCCTTGTGATCTCTTGTTTAGTCGCCCTCTGGATGCACGTTCATTGCCTGAGGAATACATCCAAGATCTCCAGGCCCGGTTTGAAGTGATGCACAATTTTGCACGAAAGCGAATCAGCATGGCAATGGAGAAGATGAAGGCCTGATATGACACCAGAGCTACAGGACATCAATTCAATGAAGGAGACAAGATGTGGTTATGGAATATGACTCGACGGAAAGGACTCTGTCTTAAGCAGGCTGCACGACGTCGTGGTTCAGATCCGCAAGTCAGCGAACTCCATGCCTAAATCCGTTCCTTACGTTATCTCCTTACGATGACCATAGTACATAGTGTATATAATGTAAACAGTGTAAGACCATTGTCCTTTTTGTTTCTAAATTTGATAGTATTTGATTTGTATTTAATAGTATTTGATTTGTTTTAAGTTACTTTTGCGATTATTGTTTATGTATTCATTATTGTAATATAATGTTTGTTATTGCATTGATGCTTTAATTGTAAGTTTGGCTTCCTGTAAAGAGATTGTACTGCCCAGGACATGCAGTGTTTGGGAAGGGGGCAGTATTATGGGTTTTGTATTTAGTTAGCTATTTTTAGGAGAATTGAAATTAAAATTGTTTTATTTCCCTGTGTAATGCAGCATGTGGCAAGTTTTAAGAGAAAGCTACGCTAGAAAAGTAAAAATACAGGAGCATGCGCATTTAATAAATAGATAGCTCGAAATTTATATATAAATTGAAATAATGCAATTGTGTGTTAGCTGTAACTGTAATTCTACTCTTTTCCTTTCCCGAAACCTCGAGAAATTACGAGAAGCTTCTTGTGACTGATTAAAAAGCTTAAAAAAGCCGGAGAAAAACATCTCAGTTCAGTTGTTTAGATAACTGCTGTTGTTTGTTGTACCGAATTCACAGTGAGATCGGATTAGCTTTCTCTGCACTTTGAATTGTGTTTTATTTAATGTTTTAGTACTTTAAAATTGAACTACTCTGTGATATTGTATGAATAACCGTGAGGAAAAATTTCAACATTTTGTTTTATCTCCTGTGATAAGAATAAATTGTATTAACTTTTCATCAGACTTGTACACTTAATCTATTACAAACCTGTACTCGCAGAACAATACATTTATGCAAATTCTTCATTATTTAATTTTTTTAAATATAACACAGGGCAATAAAATTTAGTGGCAACAATTTGAAAATAAAATCAATGTTTATAGTGAATCAACACAATATCACAATGCAAGAAACATACATACATTTATGCAGATTCTTCATTATTTAATTTCCTTAAGTATAATACAGGGCGATAATATTTAGCAGCAATATGTTGAAAAGTGAATCAGCATGACATGCCAAAATGAAATTAATTGTCCTTCTGGGCAAATTGCCCCTTTGGACTAAAAAAAATTCTTACTGTCTTTTAGAAAAAAAAGGGTCATAATTAATATAATTAATACATAAAATTATTAACATTTTGTTTATGTTAAAAATCTTTTTGGGATTATTCTACAGAAGCTGAATATACTTATAATACATAAAATGTGCAACTCAAATTTAACATTTTGTTTAATTAACAAATACTTTTCAGGCCAGACACAGACAAACAAACATCACTACTAACCTGGTAAAAAATGAATGCTACTAATTATCCTAATGTACCTGAAGTGATTAAGAAATATCTTTCTCCACTAATTAACTGCACGTACATTGACAGGCTGTTTTTAAAAGTACATTTTATGGAAAGTGGTAAAAAAAATTATTCTTGCTAAAAATGCTGAGTATTAATATTTTTACACTATAGTTTATTGAATGTGAAAATGACAATAATGTATAAATACCCGGTAAAGAACTTTTGAGACATTCTGTTGCCTTGCAAAATCAACAAATTTGGCTTGAAAAAGTCATTATTTTGTATGATAAAACATATTTTGGAATATGTTAAAATAATAAAATTTCAATAAAAAGCTTAAAAGAAAAAAGAAGTATGGCCTTTTTATTTAGCCCAAAGGGCGTTAGCCCAGAAGAGTTATTAATTTTGTTTTGGCATTTTGCATTGAAAACTTTAAACGTCTGTTCACTTATTTTGTTGCCACCAATTATTATTACCCTGTCTTATATTTAAAGAAATTAAATAATGAAGAATCTGCATAAATGTATGTATGTTTTTCGCACTGTGATAAAACAATGATACCTACAGCCATTGAATTTTCAATGACATAATCCTACTGTGAATATGGGCATCTGAAAGGCCAAATTTGAAAATTGGAATTTGTTTTACTATCGATTTCATATTTTGTAACGCTTCAAAGAATTTTTGATTAACAAACTCAATGATTTAAAAGTGAGTAATGGCAAAACTGTGAAAAAAAAACAAAAAAGAACTTCAGAACGTGAGACTGTGTATGGAAAATTCTAAAGATATGCTTATTTCATAATTATTTTGAGATACTTCTGTTGAATTGAATTTTATAGTTTAAGTGCAAAGAACATGATATTTAATAAATCATGGGTTGGATTATTGGATTATTCAATTATGACAAAGCACACGAGGGCTACCTGCCTGAGAGGAGGGATGCCTTCGTGGAGGACTTTCTAAGGGAAACTGGCTCGTATACACGTTACACAGGGGGAAAAACCACGAAAACGGCCATGTAGCCAGCCCGTTCGTGGGATTTGAATCTCGGACCGAAATACCAGTGTTCAGCGTCTTTACCGTTCGGCCGCTGGTGGGCACTAATAAATAATGGTAGCGCACAAAAGGTTAAAAAAAATCCCTAATAATGGGCATAATGTAAAATCTGAAAGCTTTCAGATTTTTAATTTCATTTTTTATTCCTTATAATATTTAAGAAAAAATTTCTACTCAGTAAGTTGTATTTTGTAAAATGTTATTAAAAGGGAAACCACTGAATAATAATACAATAAAAATCCTGCTAAGTCAAATACAGTCAAAAGTCGTTAATCTGGACTCGTCGGGATTTCGGCGATTCCGGATTATAGATCATCAGTTTAAATCTCGTAAGGTGGCATGCAGAAATTCTAAAATTAAAAATATGAAACCGTAATTTATGAAATAAAGAACAATTATGATCTAAAGGGTATCAAAATTTACAAAAAAAAAAAAAAAAAAAGCTTAATATTTATTTGTTTACTTTATTAAACATTTCTTTCAATTTAAGTTGTTTAAGTTGCTTCGTTTTATGTGATAATACTTTCTCTTTAATTCTATAAACAGACATAATTTCTTGTTCAGTTACAAAGTTCCGCTGTTCAAGTCCCGTTAATTGCTGTGCCGAGAATACCGACTAACTTGTCAATCGAAATTATTTCGTTTTCACTAACCTCTCTGTCACATTCTTCATGTCTTTATCCATTTTTTTTGCAGCAATTCCACTTTTTGTTTGACGGACATCGAAACATACTTTCGTTTTTTAGATCCTTTGGGAGCTCCAGCATCGGAAATTCTATTTGACATTATCGAAAGTTCAAGTTTACTTTTATAAAATTGCTGTTACAGTCTGCAAAAAATAATAAGCCGCATCCAATTTGAAGATTAAGGAACAACACAATCATCAACATTAACTGAAATAGACAATTAGATAATTTTAGCTTATACCGTCCGTTATACATTAAACGCGCATGCGAAAACGTATTCTGCGCTTGCGCACATGCATATGCGCAGTCGTAAAGGTCTTACGCGCACGCGTAAACGCCTATGCGCATGTGTCAACGCAGAGCATGCACAGAAAGATTTTAGCTTTGAGGTCCGGATTATGGGTGTCCGAATTAACGACTTTTGACTGTATTTCGTTTCACTTAATGTCAGCTGAGTTTTACAATAACTGGCAATAACTCAGCAATTCGTTTTTACCACAACTGAAATCTGCCATTTTAACAAATTTCTGTTCCTCATACAGTATTTTGTAAATTAGAAGTGCCGGAGCCTTATGGAGGCCTGCCAGCAAAGAGGAAGAGTAAAGAAATAAATAAAATGACTATTAAACTCATTAATAATTTTAAAATTAAATAAATAATTATTATCAAATTAATTAATAGCTATTTAATTAATGTTTATTGATTGTTATTTAATTGATAATTATCATATAATTATTTATTAAAATAATTAAAGATTAAATTAATTAAATAAATAAAATTAAATGTAAACAGATAAATTAAAATTTAATAAGCAAATTTTAATATCATTTTATTTTTAAAAATAAAATTTTCGAGATAAAATTTCTACTGAAATTGTTATTCAATTACATAAAAGAAGTGTCTCAGTCTTCTAATTTAGAGCTTCGGTGCACTCTGGTTAAAATTACGATTTATTACAAAAACTAAGAAATACCAGAGACGGGCTCCATTGGACTCGGACCTAATTTAACCTCCGATCGTGGGGGATGAGTTCTTTTAAAATCACAAAAATTAAATATATTTAAAATATAGCTGATGAAAATTCAGATAATGCTAAAAAAAAGGCAAAACAGAATGAGGACAAGAGGGTATGAGTGGGTGGAAACAAAAAATGAGAGGAATCTTGGTGACAGAGAACGTTCTCTTTGACCTTGGCTCTCTGCTGATACAATTATAGCCATCAAGCGGATGTGTGTCAGGGGTAAAATGAGTCCTGAATCTGACTCCTAAGGATGAATGTAAAGTTGCTGGTTACACTTTTCACCCTCTGCATTTGGTTAAATTAGTGGATATTGTGGGAAGATGATGTGTGATTGTGAGAAGATGTGCTTGAGCAGCTGAGTATTTCAGTCTTATTGTACACGCAGTCACTTAATGCACATTTAAGAATACAAATTTTCCTTCCTGCGAGGATAAGTAACTGTAAAAATCGATAACAATACACTTCATGGCATGGCGAGAAATTTACGTGTTCCTAAACAAAACTTTTTGCAGCAATTCCACTTTTTGTTTGTTGGACATCGAAACATACTTTCGTTTTGTAGATCCTTTGGAAGTTCCATCATCGGAAATTCTATTTGACATAATCGAAAGTTCAAGTTTACTTTTATAAAATTGCTCTTACAGTCTGCAAAAAATAATAAGCGGGATCCAATTCGAAGATTAAGGAACAACGCAATCATTAACATTAACTGAAATAGATAATTAGATAATTTTAGCTTACACCGTCCGTTATACATTAAACGTGCAGGCAAAAACTTATTCTGCACTTGCGCACACGCATATGTGCAGTAGTCAAGGTCTTACTCGCACGCGTAAGACGCCTGTGCACACGTGCCAACGCGGCGCGTGCGCAGAAAGTTTTTAGCTTTGAGGTCCGGATTATGGGTGTCCGAATTAACGACTTTTGACTGTAATAAATATAAGTCTTTTTTTTTTTTTTTAACACTCGCATTAAATTAATAGGATACACCGTCAGATAAAATGCAATACTTGAGCTGGTATTGGACATTTAAGCCAGACAAAGGATATTCTAAAAGGAATAACTACAAAATACCACATTAAAAACTATATGGCCATGTAGTGCTTGTAAAATATTTACCAATAGTATTTATAAAAAAAAAATTACTTCAGAATATTTATAAAAAATAATTTACATGGGGGAAGACAAACTTTTAAGATTTGAAAATTTAAATAAAACTTTTTCCAAAAATAAATTTATTTGCATAACTATGGACTTACAGTTTGAGGATCCTTTCTAAGCTCTGGAAAAATATCACCCTTGAGGAAATAAAAACAAATTTCATCAATAAAAAGAAGAATCACCTACAGTAAAAAAAGTGTTTGCAAAATATAGTGTATAACAAACTATTTTATACATTACTCACCAAAATAGAAATAACAACTGGTACCAAACTTGCAAACATTCCAGGCTTGGCATTTAACTTTTCAGTAGCATAACGTACAGCACGTCGGAGTATTCTTCTCAAAACATATCTAATTTTTTAAGTGTTCAATGAAGAGGAAAAAAGTAAATATTAAAAAAAAAATAACAGAAAGAAAACACAATAGAGGATTACACTTTCAATTTAAAATACATATAAATAATTAGTACAAATGAAATTTTGTGATCAAATAAGGAAAAGAGAGCTTTAAATACTTCTCAAATAAACAGTTACTATTTGAATAATTTTCTAAGATTGGCATGACTATGCTTAATTAATATTTGCTCTTAAAATAATACTGCATACTTTTTTTTAAATGTAGATTCAATTCTGAATTAGATATATAATACATATTATAGCATATAAACATTACGAGATATCAGCCCATGCTTAACCATCCCAGGATGACCAGACAATTTTTTTTTTACTCACAGTACATTGCAATAAAGCAAATTGTTAGCAAAATAAAGCAAAAATAGAAAAGAAAAGCAAATTATTTTTATTAAATTTACACAATGAAAGAAAACATAATTTCTAAATTTTGGTTTAAACTCATAAATTAGCTTACAAAACAGCATACAGGAAACAGAATAAACATTCAGATATCTTGTTAAATCAATCAGATTTTTTCTAGAAAGGGGAAAAAAAAAAAAAAACCTTCAGGGAACCTTTGTTTTAGAACTAAATCTCTGCTTTAATACGGTATTCCTCTAGCCAATATATCAAAATAAACCAAAATTTTAACTAGTCAAGAAAATTTTCAAAACAGCCAAAATCTAGAAAAAGTAATCTGATGGGTTAACCCCTTCGCGCCGACTGTCACGTCTACGTGCCAGCAACGAACACACTCACTTCCCGGCCGACACGCAGGCGTGCCAGAGCATTTTCCCGTTCAGCCCCTACTGTCACGTATTTGTGCCAGTGTCCTGGAACATTTTAAAAACTATAATTTCTGCCACAAGATGGCACTGTATGTCCATATGGTTTCAGATACATGTACATTAGACCTTCTACTCAAAATGAGAGAAGCATGACTCACATACACGTGTTTTTGATTATATAAACAAAAAGGGGAAATAAATCTTTCGGAATGGCGTGCTTTATGCATGTGGTAGTTGTTTATTGTAAGTAGAGAAGTTTTATTTTTGCTAAAGCATTGGATATTTCGATTTGCAGTTCAGTATTTAGAAAATAATTAGATCTTGTTAGACGTGAATTCTTTTTGCTTTTACCGTTGCAATGTCGAAACGTCGAAAATGTTTAACAGAGGATGAAATAGCAGAAATGATGCAAAATATTTCAGATATTGATTCTGAAACAGATTCTGATAGTAGTGATAGTCATACTATGTAGCGTAGTATCACTAGGATACTACGTTACATAGTATCGCTATCACATTTTCCAAAACTTTGTCCAGAAGAGACTGATAAGAAAATGAGACGACGATGCTTCATTTGTTCACATTCCCGGAAAAATCCTCCAAAACAGCAAATGAGTTATTACGAGTGCAAGGAATGTAACGTAGGACTGTGTGTAGATCCCTGTTTTCAAATTTTTCATACGAAAAGAGAATTTTAAGTAATATATTTAGTTTTCAGATGTATAATGTGAAAAGTCATAAAATGGTGAGTAATGAAAATAAAATGTGTAAAATATGCATTTAAACAAGAAATAAGGTAATTATAGTATATATAAAAATATCTATAAAGCATAAGCCGTTTAAATACTCTATAGAGCATTATTAAACAATGCGTTGCTACTTCGGAAATTCCATCGATTTAGGCTTAATAGCAAAAAAGCCCCCAGCCCTGGACAGACGCTCGCGTAAGACACTGCCGGCCTTCGCGATAAGCGCACGTTTGCGCTACCCGGCGTGAAGGAGTTAACAGATAGAGCATATCAATGCAAACAGAGGCAGCATGATTTAAGACTGAAGAAATGAAATTATTTAATTTCACAATGATGAGTTCTTTACCCAACTGAAAGATTTACAAATATTACAAGTGATATTCTTTTACAAAATACATACAAATGAAGTTTTTGAAGCTTTAAATACAGTTTGTGTAGTAAATGCCTAATAAATAAATAAATAAAGCTGCAATTTGACTTTCCAGATTCCAGCTTAACACTTCAAGGCTGACATATATTTGTATTTCTGCAACAAAAAAATGCACAAAAAAAAAAAAAAAAAAAAAAAAAAAAAAAAAGTGTTCCCCTCCCCTTCTTTTCTAAAATAAGGTGAAAACATTTACTTTTAGATATAGATCATACATAAACTAAAAAAAAAAAGTTAGTACTAGATGAAGCAGGTGGCAGGAAATGCTTTTTATTTTGACAAATAATATTTGATTTCATATTTAAATAATTTTCAAGCCAATTACTAATACTAACCCACGACCAGTATTATCAGGTCTTCCACCATCCGCAAGGGCAACAGTTAGCGTACGAGCATGGTCAGCTAATACTCTGTAAGCCATATCAATTCCAGTGGTATCATCAGCTCCCACTTTTCCAGTATAAGGAACAGCACCAGTAGCCTAAAAAGTGATTCATAGACATAATTAGAATATAGAGAATAACTGTGTTACATTGTTGACAGTTGAAACATTATACAAATTTACTTTTTTCCTTTTTACTGTCATTGTTTTAAAAAATGCAACAACAAATAAATAACATACCACATTATGTTATTAAATATAATTTTCCTTAAATCAAATGTTAAAAGAAATAAACTTTACTATCTAAAAATTTGGGAGGATTAACTTTTGTTAAACTATATAAACCAAATTTTTAATGAACAGTGTTATTAAAAATGACCAGCAATATACACATAGTTAATACACAATTTTAGATGAATTGTGCACAAAAAATGTATATTAATTTAATATACATAAAATTTTTCTTTAAAAAAAGGAGACTATTCCCCTTCTTTTCTTTAAAAAAAAATTGCAAAGCAGAGTGTTTACTGCTTTTTTTTTTTAATTTTAATTAGTAATTATAACTCTACATCAGCTTCATTGATGATCACCAATCAATCCACAATTTTTTATAAGCTTTTAAAATGGTAACGACATTTCTCGAGAAAAATGATGCTTGTTACAGGCAAATACACTGGACAAATGTATACATAAGAAGAAAATGATAAAAGAATTTAAGAGATTTTCTCATGTAACCTGAGGAAATTAATAAACCATGCTATTCAAGAAGTAGAAATTTCAGTCCATAAACTTATACAATTTCAAAAAACAGAGAAATACTATAGTCATGTAGGACCAAATTTGCTAAGAATTTGATTATTGTCCATTTTGATATTGTTAGGTTAACCAAAGGAAGTCATGTCATTTTTAAATACTTGGGTGTAAAACTTGATAGTTTACCCCCCCCCCCTTAAAAAACAGCCTATTGAACTGTATAACACTGTATTACAAATACTATGAAATATTATTTATTTCATGAAAAATAAAAATTCACTTGCAAAAATTACAATAAAAAATTTTAATGGCATTGTTTAAAGATATTTATTAATATAAAAAACAACATAAAATGTAACTATTCCTTTCACATAAATAAAAAAATTTAAATCGTACATATGATACGTATTATATATCTTTTAAACATATTACTTAAAAAATAAACAACATAAAAATGTAAGTTTTCTTTCAATTCAGTTAAATAAAAATTACAATTTTAATGTGAACCTTGTCCTTGTTTAGTTCCAATTATTGCAAATATCAGGCCTATAATTTTTGATTTTCAATTGGATATATTCTGAATATTCAGTTATTAAACAACTTCTTTGTGGACTCCAAATATTTTTCATGAGAAAAGATTTGTTCACATAAAACCAAAAATGGAAAGCACATGCAACTTTCTTCAGAAAATTAAATCTCTTCAGCACTGACATCTAGCAATTTAAAATAGCTGTCGATTTATCACTACAGTTATCTTCCGGATTTTTTCGTAAATCCATACATTCTGCATTCCATAATTCTGAAGATGTTAGTTAATAAGTTCCAATTCAAAATTATCAACCTCCATCCACTCAAAAGTTTACAAATCGAATGGGATTGTTAATGGGTCTATTAAATCTGGTTTATTAGGAAGGACAATATAGGTATACAAGCTTCAATGCCTTTGCATCTTTTGGAAAATTCCGCATTAAGTGCTTCAACATAGGCTTCAAGTTCATCTTTGTCTAAGATCGATATATTCGCAAGTGCTTTACATTTGAGAAGTTTTTATAAGCACTAGTATTAATATAACAGAAAAATATACAAGGGGTGTTTTTTAAGTAAGGGCTGTTTGAAAATAAAAACCAAACAATAGAAAATTTTCAAAAACCAAATTTATTTTCAGATCATACCTTAGAACTATATTTTGAATACTCTCTTCATAGAAACTTGCCGTCTGCTCCGATAACTAAGAAGTCATGGCCATTTTCACATCCTAAACTAGACACTTCAGGAAATTCATTTGAAAGAGTGCTTACAGTAAGACATCTGTTTTCCATAATTTTTGCTTCAACTTAAGCCATTATATTGTCTGTGGCTGACTGGAGAGGGATGAAGGGCACATCACATACATTGAAGCAGCTAGTTTTGAAGTCTCTGACCCACTTACACACTTTGCTTTCACTCATGGCAGTAGCCAGACAACTTCACAAATCTGCCAGCGAATGTCCACAGTAGACACGCTCCTTGCCGACAAAAAAAAGCTATCACTGACCGTACCTTGCACGGGGTGGGCGATTCGATAATCTTGTACATTTTAAAGACACAAAAAAGATTGTACAAGTTACCTACACAGTTGCAATTGAGCATAAAAGTTTCCAAGGAATGCTGGGACTCGTTGCCGCCCACGCAACACGTATTAGTGTACACAACAAAACGGCCCTTACTTAAAAAACATGCTATGTATTTAATTTTGCAGCAAATCCTTTCCACTATTCAAAATGTTCAAGCACTGTTTGGCTCTTTCCTTGTAATTCTTAGTTCGTTAAAATGTTTAATTATATCAGAAACGTTAGTTTGCATAACCATTCTTTATCTTCCATCTCGCGCGGGGGGGGGAGAGGGGATGTTGATCCTTCTCATTAAGAAAAACTTTAATTTGTTCTATGCATGATACAAACTTATTCAAGACATTAACTCAACTAAGCCAATAAACATGGCTTTACAAGGGGAGATACACATATTCGCTTTCATTTCTCCCAAAAGACATTTAAATTTCTGTGTACCGGTGAAGAACGAGACACTACAAAATTTAGTATTTTAACAACAGTGTTCATTGCAGAAATTAAACATTGTGACAAAATTTTTTTAACTAAACCCTCCTGATGGCACAGGGAGGAGAGACAGGACAATTTATCTTTACCTGGTAACTTTCTAAAGTGGTGTACAGTGCAACCGAGAATTGTATCGTGACAGTCCATAGTTTGCCGATGCCTGGGCTAAACATAGATGTTTCAAAGTTAGGTTTTAATTTTCAGAAAGACAGATAAGAAATCTCAGACACTGAAATGATTCTAGGTATCATTTACTGAAAAGGAGGACGTTGTGAGATTAGAGGTAAGAAGTCTGTGAGATGTTGCTGAATGGTTAACAAGTTTCTTTGTTGTCCAAAGATTTTCGCAACAATTTGTAAACACGAATTCTATTCTCAAAATCAGGCAAAACAAAAATCTTATTTTGACTTAAATTTTGGACAACATTTTAAGGGCACTCCAACACAGGTCTCTCATTTTCAGGAGATAAAGGTACAAAGATAATTCTGTTTTACTCCTGAAAAAGTCTTCAATAGTTTTATTATTTAATCTGGAAAATCTTCACAGTATTAGATTCAGCTATATACATTCAATCAGCAAAGGTTATAATATTTTTAAAAGTATTTTCACACAGAGACTAGAAATAAAAAAAAATGTAATGACGAAGAAATTTTCTCAATGTTGATTTCCAATATTTTAGACCTGATTTCAACTTAATCTCATATAATTTTATCTGAACTTGAACAATCTGGAGTTTTAAACATTTTAGTTTTAAAAATACTTACTTGTTGAATAGCATCAAAAATTGGAACAAAGAGATCAGTGTCATAGTTGGAAGTTTTATTCTGTATTACAGATACCAGTCGTTCAAGACCCATTCCAGTATCAACATGCTTCTTGGGAAGAAGTTTTAAGCTTCCATCAGCTTCCCTATAAAAACAACATTATCTGAAACTAAAACATTATTCATTCAAAATACAAATAATATTTCAATATAAAAATTTCATGCCAAAGATTTTTACCAATCAAGATATATGAACATAATGCATATTTCCTTAATGCAAAACAGCAGTTTTTTTTTAGTATTTCTGAATTCCAATTTCAGAGTTCTGAAGCATCAAAAGAAAACCACACCATCATGATAAAAACCCCAAACTACACAAGCACCATAAAATCAACAGAGACATATATATGAGTAGTAATGAGACATTTATACTGAAAAATTCTCAAATACTAAATTTTATACTCGTAGTTTCGATAATAAGGTTTCAGGAATGAGAATCGAGAAGGATCTGTAAATATAAAATATACCATTCAATTTCATTATGAATCTAACTTTTGATCTGATGCTCACTGAGGAAAACATTTGGTACATGTAAGGTCATTATGCTTTTCTAAGAATAAATATAAAGTTTTCTGTCCTTATATGCAAAATTTGCAGATATTCAAAAACAAATTTTCTTAGTTAAATTATGTTTTGATGACTGTTACTGATCAAAATTTTTGTCTTCAACCTCAATTACAAATCAACAACTAAACATACTTTCCCCCCCTGACTAGTCAGCTTTCGCACTTTGGGGAAAAAAAAAATTGTTATCAATTTAGCAGGTGCCCACTATGAAACAATTAACTGTTAATATTTCTATTAATTTTGGATGTAAATGTTTGAAATGTTTTGCCTTTAACCTATTAAAACATTAATGAATGCTACAATAATTTACCCTTTACACTCTGTTACAATTCACATCACAAATATGCTTTTTTTATACAGCAATTATACAAAAAATTAGATTATTTCATTTACAAAACTTTCTTATCTCTAGTATTAAAAATATTTCCATAAAATATTCTACCTTATTCTAAGAAAATCTATAATTCAAAATAATTCTATAATCAATACTTAAGGAAATGAAATTTGGTGGCTACCTTTTCTAACAATGTTTTGGTGGGAAAATTTAGTCAAGCAAACAAATAAAACAAAAATGTATCAACTCTCATTTGATGTATAGTATTTTATTTAATAAAAGCCTTTTACCTATAAAGTACTCTGTATTACAGACTTGTCACTTTGCTAACTATTATACAATACAGCTAACTTAAAATATTTAGGACAGAAATTTAACAATTATTCATAATTCCAGATAATATCATCACCTGCGAAGGTTGTCATCATTATCAGTGATATTCAATACAGTCAAAAGTCGCTAATTCAGACATCCATAATCCAGAATGATCTATAATCCGGACCACAAAGCTAAAAACTTTCTGCGCATGCGCCGCTCTGACGCATGCGCATAGGGGTTTAAGCGTGCACGTAAGACCTTTACAACTGTGCATTTGTATGTGCACAAGCGCAGAATACGTTTTCGCTGCGCGTTTAATGTATAACGGACGGTATAAGTTAAAATTATCTAATTGTCTATTTCAGTTAATGTTGATGATTGCGTTGTTCCTTAATCTTCGAATTGGATCCGGCTTATTATTTTTTGCAGACTGTAAGAGCAATTTTATAAAAGTAAGCTTGAACTTTCGATTATGTCAAAAAGAATTTCCAATTCTAGAGCTACCAAAGGATTTACAAAGCTAAAGCATGTTTCGATGTCCATCAAACAAAAAGTGGAATTGCTGCAAAAAATGGATAAAGGCATATCCTTTGATTCTCTAATCATTCCGAAATATGTTTATCAATTTCACGCTGCTCTGCGGGGAGGGGGGATGACGCTGCGCGCAATCAATTGGAAGTTGATCTGTCAGCATTATCCTTATCTTCATGGCAGATGTTTTATTTTATTCGGCTTATAATTTCTTATTAAATGTAGTATTTCATCTCGATGTACTTCGTCTTTGATATGATTTAAATCAAATTCCTCGTCATTATAAATATCACGAATACAAATCAAATAGTTTTCTGGTTGCAATTTTCTAATTTCGGCTCTGCATAATGTATGCTTTACGCATGCGCGCGTTGAAAGAAATATTTAATAAAGTAAACAAATAAATATTAAGCTTTTTTTTGTAAATTTTGATACCCTTTAGGTCATAATTGCTCATTATTTTATAAATTACAGTTTCATATTTTTAATTTTATAATTTCTGCATGCCATCTTACCAGATTTAAACTGATGACCTATAATCCGGAAAAATCGATAATCCAGAATCACCGAAGTCCCGACGAGTCCGGATTAAAGACTTTTGACTGTATCATTCTTTAGTTAGATTCTGATAAATACTGGTGACTTTGAAAGGTGCATGCTTTAGGAAAATGGATACCATAAAAATTTTTATTTTACATGTTATAAATTAATAATAAATACACTATTGAGAGATGTATATAATCATTCAAAAATCATTTAGAAATGCTGAAAGTGCTAATTACTTATTACTAAATAATTATTTCTATTTTCTATTTCATATAAGCACAATGCTTACATAATTACACATTTCTGCCATTTCAAAAATGACACAATAAACAATTTTATAAATATGCAAGTTTTGCAAATATACCACTTTTGTATTTTTACATGATTTTTTTTTTATTATTTTTAAAAAATACATTTTTGAACGCAGCGGATAAATATACGTTTATGAGCGAAATAAAGTTTCTTAAGATATACAAACATTTTATAGTATTGTCAACACTGGTTTTTAGAAAATATGATATTATTTCAAGTGATATTTAAAATTTTTTTATTTGTACTTTGATCCATTATTATTTGCCAAAGTTCAAGAAATTGTTTCAATTAAAATTCTTGTAAATTAAATTAAGTAAACTTTTGATAAAGATCATCAGTCTACGGTGTGTTTAAGAACCAAATATCATACATTGATTTCAAATACAGAAATACCTCACTTAATATGATTTCGATTACTACATTTGTTAATTTTATCCTCTATCTTTGTAGAAAATTAGCACAGTGACCAGTTGGACACCTTTTCATCTAATTAAGAGATGAAATCTTCATTGATGAAACTGCAGCCACTAGACAAGTTACAATGAAGCAAATTTAATAAATGTGCAGAAACTGTTGAACATCCATTGTAAAGAAATGGGTAATAGCATAATCATCTCATTACAGTAAATTTACGAATAGAATTTACTGATAAAGAAAAGATGGAGAATGAACTTGTTGTAGTTGTAGAAAATATTTGAATGTTGTAGATATTAAAAAAAAAAAAAAAAAAAAAAATCTAGATAAACATATTCAAGTTCATTGTATTAGTTTAAATGCAGCGAGCTGCTATAAGAATATGTACAGAAAAAGAAAAGAAAGTTTTAAAAATAGTTTAGAAAATTTCTCATTAAAAACAACACAGATTAAATTTTGTTCATATAGTAAAATAATTTTTAATGCCTTCTATGAATGTGTGTTTGTTTTATACCCTTTTAAGTTTCTTGTAAAATAATTAAAAGAAAATATAAAAGAAAATAGGAATGAAATGGATGAATTACAGGATTTTTTACATACTTGAGTATTCCACTAACATGATTTCATTACAAATGTCATTTTGGATTAACTAACATATAGGCTAATTAAAAGAGAATAATGTCATAAAAATGTAACATTTACTTAAACTACTTGAGTTTTTCATTGTTATGAAAAATAATGATTTTGTATTTGGCAAAATTAAACATATGAAAGACCAGAGTCCTAAAAGGGGAGTTCTTTCCCAGTATTCATATTACAATACTGCTAATTTAAAATGTGATAGACAGCAAAAATGAAATTTGCATCAATACGAGAAAAATAACATAATAGTTCCACATGAGTACTTACCTGTTAAACTGTATGAACACAAGATTCCATATTTCCAGGACATCAGGGATGTCAGCATTGACCAGATCTTTAGCATCTCTTCCACCAATGCGATCAAAGTGTATTTCAGAACAAGGTCCACAAGGACCAGTCTCTCCCATTTCCCAAAAATTATCCTTCATACCAAAAGGAAGAATTCTTTCTTCAGGTAGCCTAAATATTAAAAACATCACCTTCTTAATAAAGGGCAGTAATTTCAGGTGCATATATTAGAAAAAGGATATTCATTTAAAAGGTTTTTATAGTTTCCAATAAAAATTCTAAAGAGATTCAGTTGCAAATTTTGTTTTAAACACATTTAGTGTTTAAATAACTTAATAAATTATTTCAGAGTGCCTCTTCAGTTAGATTCCAACCAAGGAAGGAAATTTACCGCATCTGTAATTAAAGAGCTCTAAGAACTATTTGGCACACACAAAACCTAAATGACATCTTTATATTCGTAATCAGATGCTATGATAAAGAGGTTTAATAGAACCATCCTTAATAAGCTCTCGCTGATAGTTTCCAGAAACCAATAGGACAGGGATCAGAAGTTACTTCTCTTCTTACTGGTCTATTGTAGTACCGCCCGTAAGACTACTGGCTATTCTTCATCCCAAATGCTCTTCAGTCGTGACCTTCATCTCTCTAGTGATCTCTTGTTGGTTGCCTTCCAAATGCTCCTGCATTGCCTGAGGAATACATTCAGGATCTTCAAGCATGGCTTGAAGTGATGCCCAGTTTTGCATAAGAGTGAATCAACTTGGCGACAGAGAAGATAAAGACCTGATATGGCACGAGAGCTACAGGACATCAACTGAATGAAAGTGACAAGGTGTGGTTATGGAATCCAATTTAATGGAAAGGACTCGTAAACTACAGTCACTCTGGGGAGGTCTTTATATAGTCCTAAACAGGCTGAATGATATCGTAGTTCAGATCCATTAAATCATCCAATTCTAAGCATAAATTTATTCCTTACAACAGGCTTGCCAGGTACATAGTCATCAGAGTGTATAAAATGTAAATAGTATACTAAGACCGTGGTCATTATTTGTATATAAATCTGTAAATTCATGCATTTATTTATTGATTTAGCATTTTATTTACTGTATGTTATTTACTGAAATCATTATTTTAGTATTGCCTCGGGTTATGCAATCCTTGGGAAGGAATCAATGTCACGAATTTTGTGTGACTGTACCATGAGAAATCTGAACAAAGCAAAACTCTGTGATAAAAATAAGATTACACGGGAAAGTCTATTTAACACTGAGGCTGTCTCTCTAAACTGACAATATATTGCTCACCTGGTGATGGTTTTTGTGCCTAATTTGTCACTAAATCACCAGACTTAATGACCATTTGGTCCAGTCCTTATATAACTGTAACTGGTACTGTAATTGATCCCTATATGTAAATGTAACCGTATCTGGCTCTTAGATATAATTTTAACTGTATAAGCCTTCCACTAATTTTGAGAAATGCAAACTACTGGAAAACTACTCGGCGGCCTGGGGAAAACTATATAAGACTGGAAAGAGTACCAGTTCTCAATTTTACATACAGGCATGTTACTATGTTGACAAAATCAACAACAGCTTGTGGTGATGCAATTATACAGGAACAGTCAAATTCAAACTAAAAATGTAGACTAGTAGTCAAAGACTACACAATTTAATTTTAATCTAAGCTGGCTCAGTAACTCTATGGTGATAACAAATTCAAATATTAGCGATGATAATGCAAAGATGAATAATTAATTACACAGAATCAGAGCTCACAGAAATTAATGCAACATCCAAGTGGAGGGCAAAAACACTCTGTCGTTCAGTCCCAAAACCTCAGTTTAAAAACTATCTGATTTGCATTATGGTGAAGAAACGGAAAGGGGAACTTATAGTAAAGGCTAAAATTCTAAAACATTGGTTAATTTGCATAATAATAACTGCACATATCATCAAAGCATAATTTTCTTCCTCTTTATGCATTCAATTTCTTTCTTCAATTCGTTTCCTCTTCACTTTAGAATTTTTTTAATTAATTAAAGATGTTATTCTAAAAAAACAAATGCATTTAGAATGTACAGAAAAAGCTGATAAATATGAAATGATGTATAAGTAAGGGCTGGTTTCAGGGCTGATGAGGCAGAATTTTTAGAATTTAGTGACACACCGAGCAACAACATCTACACAAGGCAAAACTTTCAGAATTTAGGATCCATGGAGACTGTATCAGTTGAGAAAACAACTTGTGCCAGCCCTGTGTATGCTCCATTGAGACATATAAGGTGAATCTTTTAAATTGCCAGTTATCAACTTCTTTATTAATAGAAAAATTCTTTTTTATAAATGCCTGTCCATGCGAAAAGATTAGAAAAATTTTTGGTATTTTCCATACTTGTGTCTAGTGAAAAGTTGAGAAAATAAAGGGAAGATAAACATGTTAAGAAAAAGACTTCTAGTATCAGAAGTACAACATTCAAACATTGTTTTCATTGTTTTTCCAAAAATTCCCTCAAATGTAAGAAATTCATCACAAACTTTCTGTAAAATACATCCATTATGTGTTAATACAATGAAGACATTTTATTTTTGTCAATTTTTTCTGGAGCCTTCTAGAATTGTGGATCTGTAAATCTTGCCTTCAAATCCTTCTTAACTTTCCAAGTAGCAATGCTTAAAATCCTAAAGAAAAATTAATCTTACTTAATTCTGCAAGAGAAAAAGGGCTATAAATATTTTGGGGGTGGGGGAAAAAGTGGAAAATTAATTTTATAGAAAAAACTGATACATATTCTGACAATTCTGAATATTCTGAGACAATTACATGGGAAAAATTCTTACCATGAAAAAAATTAAAAGGAAGAAAATTTTAATTAATTATATAGCTATTTTGCTTTTGCAATGAATTGTTTTGTAAACTGTCTTTTATAGCATTTATGACCTTGTTTATTTTTCAGATTAAAATACTATATAATAAGTTGCCAAAATGGAAAATAATGCCACTTTATAACACGACAGAAAAAAAAAAAAAAAAAAGTCTTATTTTAATGTTATTTCTAAAATGCAATTTAAATATATTACTATTATTTTAGTTAAATTTATCAATGTTATAATGTTTTAAAAAAAAAAATCGTCGAAAAATTCCCAGATCTCCGAATTGAAAATTTTCTATAGAAATTATCTTAAAATTCCCAAAATGTTGATAAGTTGCCAAATTTAGAGCCATTTAATAAAAGAATTTACATCCTCAAAAGCAGAAAATTCTTTAAACGCTCTTCATTAGAGAAAATGATATAATTTTGAAATGCTTATGTTTTTTTGACTTCTTGCTCAGAAATTCCAGTATCCTACCCTTCACATTAGAAATAGGAACAAATTATAACCTATGAACCCATTCAAAAGATAATCATATTTGTTAGCTAATTGTCAAAAACATTCCACCATAATAATTCACACTCAAAGCAGCAGTCATAAAAACAAAACAGAAATTTCAGATGATTAAAATTAAGGACCTTCTGCCGATTTTGGCAGAAATTAAGGACTTTAAGGACCCTACGAACCCTGTTTTAATAATATAGGAATTTCATTAAATTATTGTAATTAATTCATTCTGAATGCCATTGTTAAATACATAATCATTTTTCAGATCCTGCTGCTTTGTTGAAAATGCTTGCTCAACACAGCTTTTTTTTTTTTTTTTTTTTGGCATTTACAACTTGCAAACACTTTCCTTTGGCTAGAATCTTCAATTTTTTTTAACCCTTTAGCGGGCGTAAAGCTAAAATACTCTTTTCTGTGATAAAGTACATTATAAACATAATGTTCTCAACCATCTTAAACATTATTTGGCCGTAAATAATTTTTCAGATTAGGGGTCTTTTGTCTAGGGCATGGCTAGAGGTTATAGCCACTACACACTTAAAACATTTAGCTAGCCTGTTATTGCAAAATTAATTCAACTTATGACCTCTTTTTATGAGAAATTAATATTTATGAAAATAACAATTTTAATGATAATTAAATACAAAATGTTTGAGGAATAAAGTAATAATACAATTTTACTGTAATAAACATAAAAAATACTCCAAGAGGAGTTGGATTTTGCATTTCTAAAACTTCAGAACACAGACCACTGTCTACTGTAAATTATGGCAGAGATCTGACAGTAAAATGCTTATTCCATTTCACTTGTGGCTGAGAAGTAGAGGGAAGCTGTAACTTTTAAATTTCTTTATCATCAGAACTAGAAATAATATTTCCCTCTAGAGTAAAGTCCACAAAGTCTTGAGTAAAGTCTTCATCAGTATCACTATCATTAGATACTGCTGAACCATTATCTGATGGCAAATTTTCAAAAATAGCAAGAGCCTTTTGTACAGATAAGCTCTTTCCAGACATTGTAATAAAAAAAATTACGTCAAAATTAAAATAATAAAAGAAATGCATTATAATCTTATAAAAGCAGAAAGCTAATTTAAAATAATAAAAAAAAGTATCCACATAGAGAAAGTATTCTAAATATCGTCTCTCTAAAAAATATGAACATTCTCGCCGAACAGAAAAAAACTGAAAGTCAAATCAAGACCAAAACCTCATCACTTACACCTCTACAGAAATATAAAACTGTCAAACATAACTCTTCTCTCAGGTAGAGGCAATGCAGCGTTTCCAAGGTCAGTATTACTCCCTTAAAAGGGCAGTGGATAAACCCTGTATCCATGTCCAAAAACTTCCCCAAAACCTAGTAAAAATGAATTGTTTTTGCTTGTGAATTAGTTTGATTTAAATGATAGAAAAATATACATTAAAACTGTCAAAATGTTTTGCATAAATTAGAAATATTATTTAAAACAATAAAATTTCAATTTGCAGTACTTATGCAGAGAATGTAGAAGTTCAACACCCCATCAGAGACCATAATTCGATAATAATGTATAGTGCTGCCATCTGTAACGATTTTTGTGCATTTCGGCTTCAATATATGCAGATTGCTAACAAAGATAACCACTGCACACTTAGAGAAAAAATTACTTCTAGATGGGCTTGACTTTGTAGCCACTGCCCACAAAATGGTTTTAAATGCTTCTTAAAAAAGATTTTATTTTCCCCACCACAAATATTACAATAGAAAACAGTCTCTCAGAAAATTTGTTTTTCTATCTTTCCAATTTGATATTGTGCTAAAAGTCCTTAATTTTGAACACTGAACTTTCAGACACATACCTTTTTAGCCATACAATCTGTATAAAGATGCATTTTGTCATGACTCACTTTCATAGAATTACTAATTAGGAAAGGTGGATTGGGGGGGGGGAAGCTCTGGAGAAAATAATGTAACACTAAGGTAATAAATAAACATTTACAACTATGGAAAGAAGTAATGGTTATAAATTTGTAATTACATATAGATACATGCACTTATACTCTAAGGAACAGAGTACTCCAAAACATTTTTTAAATCAATCAAAAATTGTCCCTGACCTACTATTTGGGTGTCACTGATGTATGTGGCTGAAAGGTAATTTGTGGTTATGTAAAGAAATTCTTCATGCCATTCTCTGTATTTTCTTCTTCTACAGAGCTGCATCTTCTTGCTCTCTGGAGGCCAATAACAAAAGCAATGAATGCTAAAACATCTTGTTTCTTCACTTTTAGGAAATGCCACATTCTTTTTATAAAATATCTATCAAACTTCCTTAAAATACTACTATCTATCTATAATCAATGGACATATTCTTGGATATAAAACTGACTTAAGTTGATTACATATTGAGGAAATTTAAGATTGCAATGATTTTTTTTTTTTTTTTTTTTTTGTGTGTGTTTCCTACAGCTGAAAAATAGATATTTCTATAACATGCAACAGACGCTGAGGCTATTCATAGTATTTCCTCATTCATTTCCATGTTCACATTCACACTTTATAAATGTTCCCAATCTATAACTTGAGCTACATTTATAAAATATTACTCTAGCAAATAAAAAACAAAAAGTACTGCTCTTCATTATTACCTCGCAGCACGACAGATTATTACAGCACAAATATAAAATATATCATAATGACAAAATTTTATCACATTATGATCAAATCAAATGAATTATTAAATACAAATTTTTGTGTATGTAAGGTTGCAACAATTTTAAACACAGAAATACTGCTTTAGTGCAAAATTCAATCTGTTATTACTAATATTTATGCATGACAGGGCTCCTCTACATTCTAGAATTCTCCACAACTATATGCATTGTGGAGCCTAGTGGCCCTGCTTTAAACCAAATTGGAAAATTTTCAAAATCAAGACACATTCATTTCATTTAAGAATTTAATGTGGAAGTTTATAATTATCCAATTAGTACTCAGGTACTCCAAAACAAGACAAAAACAAGGTAAAAAATAAATTAAAATGAATACTAGCATAAAAATTAATAAGACTTTTCTTTTTTTAGATTGAGTTTAAACATTTATGCCAACTAAACTGGCTATCAAATATTATGACACAAAGCTTTAAATACTCTTCAACGGGAGAAAAGTGCAATGATTTTGCAATTAAGGGTGGGTCAACAAGACATTTAAATAATGTTTATTGGAACTCACCCAACTTCTTTCCAAATTTCTTTGCATTCATCATCAGGATCTAGGCCCAAAGCAGAATTACCTCCAAAATATGTGACATATAGCCGTTCACTAGGTAACTTGAAAACTTTTGTTAGAAGTTCCCAGGACCAATGACATATCTCTCTCTAATTATAAAATCATTACCCACTCAGTAAATAATGCAATAAAACAACAAAGTTACTATGTTCAGGCTTAAGACTACATACACAAACACTTTATGTATAGCTATAATAAATAAACTGTTTCTTTTTTTAACCTAGTACTCCAGTCAAACAGAAGAGAAACATGGGGATAAAAAAATTAATATTATGTAAAAAAAAAAAAAAAAAAAAAAAAAAAAATTTAGTTTGGCAGAGATTTTGAGGGCAAATCAGGTAGAGGTCTCTCTTTTTCATAAGCATTCCCCCCCCCCCAAATGGGAAGAGCAATAGCAATTTTATACACTGTAAAAAAAGGGGGTGCAACCATGACACACTAAGTTAAGAAATTAATTTTTTAATTGTTTAGAAATTCAGAACAGTTAGAGTTACCCTAATCTGAAGCACAAAAATAAAAGTACCCAGTATGGCCATACCTTCAAATATAAAAACGAGCAACCAGTTGGATTCTAACAAATCCTAGATAACATCTTTCCTAAGCAAATTTACATGTGAATAAGTCATTTAATTTCAAACATTTAAAATCAAAATTTATGATATGTTTTTATAACTACAGCCTAAACTAATATAACTTGACTATGCATACAAAATTAAAAAACTTTTTTTTTTATAGATATTTCAATTTCTTACATGTTCTAATAGATAACTTCATTTATATAGCCTGCGAATACTTCTCTATTAATCTGGTTTGCTTTTAAAATGTCTAAATGTTTTAGTGCGTGAAGATGACACAGAAGAAATAGTGAAGATGTATTTCATTATAGCTAGTCCTTTAACTGACTCCTCAGTAGGTGATCAGTTCCTCTCTTTAGATCATTCAAATTTAAGAAAATAGATTTTTCACATAAGCACTGAGGGCAGGAATTTTAACATTCATGCCCAAGAACTGAATGATTTTTAGGATGACCTTCAATAATTTTTAAGCCCACTCTTCATAAAATAATTTTGACTTCATACTTGCATATTGCTTTGAATTTGAGACTACATCACAGGGCTAAAATGCTTGCTGGCATTAATATTGATTCATTTATAGTTGATTTAGTCCATGATTAATCCAACTTTTGTTTATATGTAGGTAAGTTTCATCCATTTGGAACAAGAAAATTTCTTGAATGAAACAAAACCACATATCCAGATATTCTAAGCAACCATTGTGCAGATTTTCAACAGCATAACTAAATTTTATTTTAAAATTTTTATTTTCTTCTTCCAAACCTATATCCTGTCTCTCTAAACCTATATCTCTGGAAGCAGAGTTTTATTTTTTAAAAGCAAATATAGAAAACAGTGGGGTGGGGGCAATTTTCTGGAATCTTAGACTGATTTCAAAAATTTCTCCAGGACATTAATTTAATCTTTGAAAATGTGGACATATCTGAGAAAATGAGGATACAGAATAGCCTTAGTAATATTCCACATAGAGAAATTAGAAACACTGAGTATATACTTTTCTGTATTAGTTGAATATAAATTTTATCATGCAGTTATTTAAAAATGGTATATTTTTCAAAGATTATTTATTGACAAAATTAACATCTTAGTTCAATAATATTTACCAATAGCAATCCTGCTGTACATCTAAAAAAGCTTTCAAATATGCTACATAAAATAAATATCAAAAGTTAAAATTCATTGCATCGTGCTTTAGAAAGAGAAATAGCAGCAATGTGTGACTAAACCAATAACACTTCCAGTAACTGATATGTTTTGACATCATCAAGCAATCAGCTTCTGAAGCAATGGCAAATGCATAATTTTAATAAATTAGCATTGAATTAGTGATAATACAAGAATGCTGGAAAGAAATAATTCACACGTTGACTGGAGTGCATTAAAAATGTATTGAAATTAAAGATTTCAGAAATGATTACATCAGGTAAGTAATTTATTACTGCAAACAAGCACAGGATTATTTACCTTGGCAGTACTTTTATGAAGAGCTATTTAAAAGAACTCGATTAACATTTACATTAGATATTAAACTAACAGCAAAGAGCTAGCTAACTGAACCAATGGAAGCCAAGCCTGGGGCAAATATTGATTTGTATTTGTCCCAATTGTGTCAGTTTGCATTTCAGTAATAATAGGTTATTCACTGCATAAGATCTGTTTTTTTCTTAAATTTTATTCTGTTTAGATAAGAAATTATATACAGTTCAAAGTCTTTAATCCGGAATGATCTATAATTCGGACCTCAAAGCTACAAACTTTCTGCGGATGCATAGCGTTTACACACGTGCGTTTAATGTATAAACGGACGGTAAAAGCTAGGCTAAAATTATCTAATTATCTATTTCAGTTAATGTTGCAGATTGCGTTGTTCCTTAATCTTCTAATCGGATCTGGCTTATCATTTTTTGCAGACTGTTAGAGCAATTTTATAAAAAGTAAGCTTGAACTTTCAATTATGTCAAAAAGAGTTTCCGATGCTGGAGCTGCCAAAGGATCTACAAAGCGAAAGCATGTTTCGATGTCCATCAAACAAAAAGTGGTATTGCTGCAAAAAATGGATAAAAGCATGAAGAAAGTAACAGAGAGGTTAGTGAAAACAAGAAAATTTCTAATGACAAGTTAGTCAATATTCTCGGCACAGCAATTACAAGACTTGAACAGCAGAACTTTGTAACTGAACAAGAAATTATGTCTGTGTAAAGAATTAAAGAGAAAGTATTAGCACATAAAACAAAGCAACTTAAACAACTTACATTAAAAGAAATTTTTAATAAAGTAAAAACAAATAAATATTAAGCTTTTTTTTTTGTAAATTATGATACCCTTTAGATCATAATTGCTCTTTATTTCATAAATTACTGTTTCATATTTTTAATTTTATAATTTCTGCATGCCATCTTACCAGATTTAAATTGATGATCTATAATCCGGAAAAACCCATAATCCGGAATCGCTGAAGTCCCGACGAGTCCAGATTAAAGACTTTGTACTGTATTAGGTGGCCAAAGCATGGCTTTACAAGGTAAGTGCAAGGTTCTTTTGCAAATAAACTATACATATGAAATGTGGTTAACTAACATAACTCAATGTCCAAAAGGATGTAATCATTTTATTTCATTTCTCTCTACAAAGTTATTAATTCACTTAAACTGATCAATGTTTAAATATAATCATTTTATTTAATTTTTTGCTAGTTTAGAAACTTGATAACATTATTTAAAAATATAACATAAAATAAAAATATAGCACTGATTTTACAAAATAATTTTGTAAAGAAATTCTTTAAAAGTTAGATTTGCTTTATAATTGGATGGATAGATGTTTGTGGATGCTTTACAGGAAGGTTCTGCTGATTTTCTGAATTATAAGTGGCAGTACAAACTTAATTGGGATGGTCTGGAAATGGAACAGAAAATACATGTAATGCATCAGAAACATTTAACAGCACACAAATTTGATACAAGTTAAAAATAATTTAGAGTTAATTCAATATATGAATTGATGAGAAATTTATAGCAAATGAAAGTTTTGAGATTTCCTAATAAATCTGATAAATCACAGCTTAGAAGGCAATGTTACTTTTAGAAAATTTTGAGAATCCGTTACATTTCAGGACAACATATGGCATGGAGCAAATATGCAGGGAAATTACAGGACAATTTTGAGTTAGCAGAAAAATTATCTGATCACTCTGATCCAGATTTAAGAAGAATCTGAAGTTTCATGAACATTACAAAGTTGTGATAGATCAACTGTTGCAAGAAGAAATCACAGAAGAATCAGAGTATTTAATTTTTCACTGCATCAAGTGTTTATTAAAAAAAAAAAAAAAAAAAAAAAAAAAAAAAAAAACAGCAAACATGTCTTTGACACATCATTTTGTGCTGAAGACAAATTGTCACTGAATGATTGTTTCAAATCAGGTTCCCCTCCTCCATTTGAAATCTATTTTACCCATTCCTTTTAAAATGATATAAATATAGGCTTGCAGCTTTTACTATCATTAAGTTTGGCCACCCTGTTATAAACATTAATACTACTCTTAAATTTGTAAATATCTCAAAAAAATTTACTAATTTATTTATTTTGAAACACACAAATGCTTCAACATACACATTTGATTACAAACATATGAATGACAACAACAGTTAAGAGTATATAGATGTGGAGTCTTACAAAAAAAGAAAAAAAAAAAAAAAAAAACACTGTTACCTTGAAAAAATCACCAAAGGACCAGTTACCCAACATTTCAAAAAAAGTATGATGATATACATCTTTCCCAACGTCATCTAGGTCATTATGTTTCCCACCAGCACGAATACACTTCTGTGTATTTACAGTTCGCTTGTACTTGGCTGCATCACTGCTAGGGTCAACCGTTCCAAGAAAAATAGGTTTGAACTAAGATATAAAAAGATAATAACAAAATAATTAATTAAGTTATTACATGGAACAAAGGTACAAATACACAACAGAGTGTTTATTTGCTGAGCAGCATGTCTGTTAAATAAGGAAATGGTGATTTTTCAAATTTTTTAAGTTACTGCCAAGTTTTCTATTTAGTTAATAAGTGAAATAATACAATTTAATAACAGTAAAAGGTTATTTTTCCAGTTAAATAAAAAATTATACATTGCATGCGAATGATTTTTTTCAAGCATGTATTACAAGTATACACCATTTCACGTGATGATGTTTATCCATGGTTATTTTGATGACATCAAGCAAATAATATTAAATGATGAGGAAAAATATCCTTCAAAATAGCAAATTTTATTTAACTAATTTAATATAACTAGAAACATATAAATACATACTTTCACACTTTTTTGATTCTGAAAAATATCACTGCTAGTGGAATGTTGGCAAATGTTATGCAAAAGTTCATTTATAAGAGGATCATACATAATGTTCTTTGAAATTGACCAATGCTACATTCCTAACCTTAATACTTCTAAGGCATTATTCACACCAGCATTTGTAATGATTTTGCTTTAAAAAAAAGGCAAAAACTTAGCATGGGGCAATAACCTTGGTTAGCAAGAGTGTATGATGGCTGGAAACAAATAAAAACAACACCTTTCAATTAAATTAAACTAATCTATTTATTTATAGACCTTTAAAACAACAACAACAAAATCATACCAATGGGGTCTCCTGGAAGATAAAATATTTTCAACCATTTTTATGGAGAAGAATAAAAGAAAGGTTTTACAGCGTTTTTCTTATTATAACTAAAATTATAATTATTCTATTTTTTAATTACTAAGTAACAATATTTTTGGAGTAACTAATGAAATCCATGTATATTAGTAGCCGCTTTTCGGGGTGCTAGAAAAATCATCTGCATTCAGTTGTTTGGGTAGTGTGAATAAAAGAGAGCTAACTATTTAACTCGGCAGGTTAATGATCTGTGATTTCTTTTCAAACACAGCATCTGGTAGATGCCACATCTGTATGGTTTTGTAAAGGCCTCAAAAATTATTAAAAAAAAAAAAAAAAAAAAAAAAATGCCCTTGGCAGAAACTAGGATGAGTTATGGTGGCTGGAAGCAGACTCTCCCTTAAGGAAGGTCCAGAGATAAGAGAAAGGCAATAACCCACTTTAAATGGATACGTCTTATTGCGAGAGATGCATAGCAAGTAAGGCAGATGTACACTGCTCAAAAAAAAAAAAAAAAAAAAAAGGGGGGGGGACAGTCTTATATCTCCCAATCTACTGGGCCGATTGACAAAATTCAAACCGCATTCTTCATGTCTCGAAAGCGCGACTTAGGATATATATTAGATTTGTATATAGCACTATTCTAACATAGGTATTTTGACACAAAATCGGACTTTTTCTGAAATAACATACCAATTTTTTTACATATTTTGATTCTACAACTCAAATTACGCCTAAATATGAAATTTTGTAAAATTTGGAGCAAAATTTACGGAGAAATTCACAAATTTATGTTGGCACTATTTTGTCAGTTTGCACCAAGAATAGTTCACTTGGCGAACTTCTTAATATATGGCAACCTAGTTTCCTTTCCCGTGAGAGGAAAAAAAGTCACCATCGTTCCTTTTTTCCAAATAATATTCTTTATATTGTATTTTTAATTATAACTTATTATTATTTTAAATAATTTTTTCTTTTTCAAATTTCATTTTAATTGTGTAATTTGCATGGTTTTTTTCGAATAACTGTTTTAAAAATTTCTATTTACCTATTCGAACTACGTAAATAAAGGTGCAGCGTTTATTTAATTTTTTTTTTTTTTATAGTTTTCTTTATACAGTCAAAAGTCATTAATCCGGACTTGTCGGGATTTCGGCGATTCCGGATTATCGATTTTTCCAGATTATAGATCATCAGTTTAAATCGCGTAAGATACCATGGAGAAATTCTAAAATTAAAAATATGAAACCGTAATTTATGAAATAAAGAACAATTATGATCTAAAGGGTATCAAAATTTACAAAAAAAAAAAAAAAAAGCTTAATATTTATTTGTTTACTTTATTAAACATTTCTTTCAATTTAAGTTGTTTAAGTTGCTTCGTTTTATGTGATAATACTTTCTCTTTAATTTTATAAACAGACATAATTTCTTGTTCAGTTACAAAGTTCCGCTGTTCAAGTCCCGTTAATTGCTGTGCCGAGAATACCGACTAACTTGTCAATCGAATTTTTTTCGTTTTCACTAACCTCTCTGTCGCATTCTTCATGTCTTTATCCATTTTTTGCAGCAATTCCACTTTTTGTTTGATGGACATCGAAACATACTTTCATTTTGTACGATCCTTTGGCAGTTCCAGAATCAAAAATTCTCTTTGACATACTCGAAAGTTCAAGTTTACTTTTTTAGTATTGCTCTTACAGTCTGCAAAAAATAATAAGCCGGATCCAATTCGAAAATTAAGGAACAACGCAATCATCAACATTAACTGAAATAGATAATTAGATAATTTTAGCTTACACCGTTCGTTATACATAAAACGCGCACGTGAAAACGTATTCTGCGCTTGCGCACACGCAAATGCGCAGTCGTAAGAGGTCTTAAGCGCACGCGTAAACGCCGATGTGCATGTGTCAATGCTGAGCATGCGCAGAAAGTTTTTAGCTTTGAGGTCCGGATTATAGATCATTCCGAATTATGGGTGTCCGAATTAATGACTTTTGACTGTATGTATTTTTTTGTCATAGTTATTATTTTAGGTAATTTTTAAATTCTTATACTTTTATTTTAATTGTTTGTGATGCATTGTCTCTTCAGATAATTGTTTTAAAATTTTCTATTTATTCCTTTGAACTGAGCATTTTAAATAAATTTTCCAGAATTTGATTTTATTTATTTGAATTGCGTTTCTTTCGGAGGAATACTTTGTAACCCAGATTACGATGTGTTTGAAAACTGCATATATTAAAAGAGGAAATACAGTAAACCATAGTTAACACGCCTTTCAATGTTCCGTTCAGAAAAGATATATATAAATAAGAGATATGTATAACCGACATTTTAACTTAGAATGACTTGCATACACTGCTTTAAACAGTTTTATCATTGTGCCCATTGCTTTACACAATTTTATCCTACATTTGGTTTCTTAAATGTTATTCATATTTTAGTCAAATATTTTATTTTTGAAATTGTAAGAATCAAATATCATAAGATTAAAAAGTTTTAAATTAAAAAAAAAAAAAAAAAAATACAAATACTAAATTTTACCCAAAAATTTATTTTTCTTTTCTTTTCCTTCAGGCATTCTACTTTATTCTTGCTCTTTTTCTTTAGGCATTCCGCAAGTATATTAAAAAGCATCCAACTTTTCGAAATATCTTGATATTTCTGACAATCATTTTAAATAAAGTTATCGCCTTCCATTTCATAAAGGCCCACAAACGGCCGAGCGGTAAAGTCGCTGAACACTGGTAGTTCACTCTGGGGTTCGAATCGCAGTAAACGGGCTGGTTGTATGGGTGTTTTCGTGGATTTTCTCATGTGTACTGTGTATGCCAGCTGGTTTGCCTTTGAAAGTTCTTCACAAAGGCATCCTTCCTTTTAGGCAGATAACCCTGCTTTGATGTAACTTAATAATCCAATTCAATCCATTTCATCAATATTTGGTCAGAGCCTTTATCAGTCTTTAGAGGCTAAACATTTTGAAGGTATGAGATGAAAGAAAAGACTGGTTTCATCAAGAGGTTTTGGTTTATTTAATTGTGACAAAGCACACTAGGGCTACTGCCTAAGGGGAGGGATGCCTTCGTGGAGGACTTTCTAAGGAAAACTGGCTCACATACACGTTACACATGGGGAAAACCACGAAAATGCCCATGCAGCCAGTCCGTTCGCGGGATTTGAACCTCGGACCGAACTACCAGAGTTCAGCGACTTTACCGCTCGGCCGCTGTTTCATCAGGAGGGAAAAAAAACGCCTTTAGGTGACATTCACATACGATACTGGATAAACTCCTGAATCTTCAAATAATTTGACTGAGAAAATCAGGGGATTCTCCATTTATGATACGATATGATGTTCTATAACGTAATTTAAATTTATACAACCATATAGTCTAAAACCAGTCGCTCTTCACTTTAATCTGCAATGATATCATTTTTGTCTTTTCTGATAACACAAGCTCAATTGATGGTATTTGCTGGTGTACACGCCCAAGTGTTTTCTCTTTGAATGCCTAAATTCTTTGAAGTAACCTGAAAGTATATTCAAAAGCGTCCAACTTTTTGAAACATCTTAGTATGTCTAAGAGCCAAATTTTCCCTGCAAATTTTTGCTTGTTTTTCTCCCTAATTTTCTTCTTTACTTCTACAGTTATTTTAAGTGCTCACACAAGAAAATTAAGATTTTTCGATTGCTAGATTTTCATAAATTTTGCATTCTTGTCAATTTTTTAAAATATCAATTGCATCAACTGTGTTTCAGCTGAAGACAGCTTTTAATTTTCTAGACATTTTAACTATAAACAAAGTATAGAGCAAAGTCCAAAGGATAAATATTTTAATTAAAAGATTTTTTGCTAAATGACAAAGAAATAAAACAGTCCAGCAGTGTTTATTCTTCACCACCGAGTAACCCGATTCTTATATTGGCTGAAACAATCTAAATCATATTAAAGATCATGTTTTTTTATACAATCTATAATGCAAGGGAAAAATTAGCTTCTTAAAACATTTTTCTAACAAGATTAATATAAAAGATTATATTTATATATATATTTTTAAAGCTGGGACATTCTCGACAGCAGTTCTTAGCATATCAGGAGGAATGTTACGGACATGTCAGTGTATCGCAATTTTCATTTCTGCCAAATTGTTTAGATTATCACCATAAACAGTGCTGTTGAGATAACCCCATAGCCAAGAGTCACAGAGGTTGAGGTACGGTGGGAAGAGGGTAAGTGTTGGCTTATAAGACTTTCATTCGTGAAATGTTGCCTAAGTAACTGTGCGACACATGTGAGGTGGGGCCCAGCCCTGCATAAAAATCGTAGTATCTAAAATGCCACGTTACTGCAGTTCATGTATCACGAAACATTTTAACATTGACTCTAAGTGAGCTGCAATCACAGTGGTCCAGCTGTCGACTGCCCTTCAAAGAAAAATGGTTCAGTTATAATACTAGCTGTCATTCAACACTAAACGGTGTGGAATGACTGCTATGCAATCGAATGCAGTAGGAGAATGCAATGGAACTAGATAGATAACATGAGAGATTTCTTTGGCCCAAATCGATTAAAAGCGTTTTGAATCAGTATCTTCATGTTTTAGTGCCGAATTCAGACTTAAAAAATTACTAATTAGCGATCTGTAAGAAAACGATTTCTAGATTGTACGCACTTGTGCGAGTGATTTGCGATCTCACATTTTCTAATCGCTAATTCGTGGTTTTCACGGACGAATTTCTCACTTACACGGATGGCGCACTCGACTTTTATCGAATTTAACGCCTTTAAATGGTAATTTGCCTACTTCAAAGTTTCTTAAGGGTATACAACATATTAAACCCGTGTAACAAAAGGTTAAGTTAGATTCCGACCCATATTTCATTTAACAATATTGCATACAGCGCCATTTTCCCCTGGTGGTGAGGTTTCCAACTTTCTTTTTTTCGCGGAAAATAAATTCCCATGACATCCTTTACACGGTTACAAAGTTTGATAACATTTGATCCAGTAGTTTTCCTTTTATGACTGTTTCAAAGTGAAATTTTAATTATAACCACCCTGTATATTATTAAATTTTAATTTGAAGCTATGCGTTATGTGTATACCATGCGTAAGATTTTCGATTTTATGGAAAAAATAAAGAATCGAAGTAAATATACTTAGGACATTAGACCAAAATTGAAAAAATTTCCCCTTCCTCCGAAAATAAAATATTGAAACTTCGACCATGAATTTATTGAATTATCGAAATATTCAATTTGACTTATCTTCTAAGTCCTAGTTCCGACAATTCCGACAACAATTCCGTCAAAAATTCCAAATTACTGAAGCTGAAGTAAAAGGTTTAGTATATATTCGCTGTATGTTAATAAAGTAATCAGAGTGTAATAAAAATAGATTATAGAATTTACGCTGATGCAACTATTTGTTTGAATGCACAACATGTAATGGGAGAAAAGGCTTGTAGAGATCTGTTTTTGACATGCCTCTAAAAGTAGATGTCATACTCCTTTTGTCTCTTCAATGTCAAAAAACTTTCCTTTGAGAGGCCTTTAGTTTTGGGGAGGAAAAAATCATAAGAAGACAAATTTGAAGAACATGCAGGACAATTAAGTACACATACTTATTTTTGGAGCACAAACAGTTCTCCGATTGGTTATTGAATAATGAAAAGATGCATTGTCATGCAATACAAAACATTTGGAATACGTTTTCTGACTGAAAACGTAAGATTAAAAGTCATCTGCTTAATTCACAGCCATTTACAAGTCAACTACTCGAGCAATTGCAGAATCGTTTTGATCCTAAGCTTGTAAGACAAACGTAATATCACTGGATTTAAACACTTCTTTAATCTTCCGCGAACGTTCCTTCTTTAGCTCATATTCCAAGAATATTAAGTGAATACAATTATTGCAAAAGAAATTGAATATTCATTTGCCCTACGGCTTGGTAGTTTACTAACAAGTTAACAAAACTTAAATTCTGCTTTTTGTGTCTAAGAATACAACAATATTTTAAATATTTACAAATAAAATATTAAATTGGAGATTTAATTGGAGCCTCACCAGTTGCCTAGCATTTGAAAGATTGTTAAATACTAATTGTTTGTTGCGAAGTCTAACCCAGGCTTGCATGGTTGGTTTTCGTAGTTTTCTAAGTTCTCTTTACAAAGGTTCTCTATGAAAGCATCTTAATCAAATAGCTCCCATGTTCTTTCTATGTTCAAATAACCAACTAACCTAGTTTAAGTGCGATTTCCAAGGGAAGTTACTAGCAAAACCCGAATACTCATTAAAAATCATGTAGCTTGCCAATCGGGAGTAACATGAAAGATACGGCGGCAATAATTGAATTGCTGTTACGGTACGCTGTTTCTAAACTTAGACGGTCATTCCTTAATTAAAATCCCACCAGCGGCAGAGCGGTAAAGACGCTGATCATTGGTAGTTTGGTCTTAGGTTCGAATCTCGCGAACGGGCTGGCCGCATCGGCGTTTTCGTGGTTTTCCCCATGTATAACGTGTATACGAGACAGTTTACCTTAGAAAGTCCTCCACGAAGGCATCCCTCCTTTTAGGCAGATAGCCCTTGTGTGCTTTGCCATAATTAAATAATCCAATCCAATCCTTAATTAAACATAATTGATTTGTAACTTCTACTGGAACTGACGGTAAGAATTGAAGTGCAAATAAATAATATCGTGTGCAATCTTGATTAATATAAACTTTAAAATATTTGCATTCAGACAGAAAGTTTTTTGAAATATTTGCAATTACTTTATAAAAAGGATTTATTAATAACCGTAATAATTACTTATTATATTACTGATGATTTGGATTCAGTTCTTGACAATTACATTCTAAATTAGAATTTTAAGGATATAATGAAAATACGCTACGCACAAAAATACATTTTAGGATAAAAATGAGTTGGTTTTTTGTGTTTTAAAATTTCTTAAATTTATTTAATAAACATCGTATCCTCGTTGTTAATTGAATCCTGAATGTTGGGTGGCGTTTATAGAATTATTCTTACTTGTCCACAGAATCTGCTGACTTATCCAGCCATTAAGTAGCTGCAGATCATTTCTACATAACCATTGAACTTCCATTAATTCAGTCTCTAGAGGGCTGTATGTTTATATCATAATTTGACTTTTATAAAAATGATTATTCTAAATATTATGTTTCTATAAAAATATACTGTGCTTTAAAAATGTGGATGATAGTATCAGCCGCTCTTTCAGCCACTTCAAAAGCAACAGTTTGTTTAGAAATAAATTATGCAGTTAATGTCATAAAATTCAAATAAATATCAAATGAAAATTCTCAGTTTTAGACAATTCGATTTAAACAAAGTAAAGTAGCAGACGATAAAATGCCCAAGGTAAAAATTTACTCTTATTTTTTTTTTTTTTTTTTTTTTTTTTTTTTAAGGAAGATAGAGAGAAATTTAAAAAAAATAGTTAAAAATTTGAATAATATCATCCATAATTTTAAAAAAATAGCTTTTCATATAGTATTAATAAATATTTAGGCTTATCTTTAGAATATGGTAACTGGTAGTTTGGCGACATTTTGGAGGCGATAAAGGTTACTTACTACCTGGGACTTTGGTAATAATGTGAGCAGTACTCAGTTCCGATTACGCATTATTTTGTGTGAGGGAAATAAGAGATCATGGGATATGTCATGTGATATTAATGGACGAATTACAGTTCTTTAATCGGAAAAGGGGGGAAATCGGGAAAAAATATGGAAATTTTGTATTTGGCTTTATTCTGTGTTGTGTGAAACAGTGTTTGTTAATTTTTGGATCCCATGGCCCTAACTAAAGTTAATTCGAAATGGGTATTTAGTGGGACTGAAAGGGGTAGTAATAAGTGTTTCTAAGGTTGTGCGAGATAGAAGTAAAGATGTTTTATTAAGTTATTTATTTTATCTGGTACCTTGCTGTGAACTATAAGTATGATTTTAAAGATCCTGAAACAGAAATAAGAAAAGTTTATCGGACACGTAATCAAGATTCTGAAGAAGATTAGGTAAGTTAGTATTTTTAATTATTTGAGGATATTATTTTTATGCATTGTTCTAAATGTAAGGTGGAAGTAAAGTAATTTGCATAAACGTGCATGGAAATAATTTAAATATTTGACACTAAGTATTTGTAACCATTTGTAATGTTTGCGGTATGAATTAGTTAGTGACGTTTGTAATATAATAGATAATGTAGAGGTAAAAGTTTTTGGATATTTTATTTATTTTATACGGGGAAATGTTCATATTTGGAAAGGGTATATACTTTTTCGTGATCAGGTAATTTCATATATGTTCTTTTTACCGGGTTTAAAGATTCAGAAAATTGTTATGCATTTTCGTGAAATTTTTCTAATTTATGAGAAAAAAGCAGTGTACATGGATATAGTGAAGAGTGTGCGCAATGCCATTTTTGTGCAATTCTGGGATGTTTTTTTTAAGTAAAAATAAGTTGACGTGTACACGGTTTAGTGATATTTTAATTAAATGATAGTTATTTTGTGAATTTTATGTTTGTAGGAATTTGGTATACGTTTTAGTTGAAGTAAACGTGTATGGGAATAATTTAAATATTTGACACTAAGTATTTGTAATGTTTGCGGTATGAATTCGTTGGTGACGTTTATAATATAATAGATAATTGAGAGGTAAAAGTTTTTGGATATTTTATTTATTTTATACGTGGAAATGTTCATATTTGGAAAGGGTATATACTTTTTCGCGATCAGGTAATTTCATATATGTTCTTTTTACCGGGTTTAAAGATTCAAAAAATTGTCATGTATTTTCGTGAAATTTTTCTAATTTATGAGAAAAAAGCAGTGTACATGGATATAGTAAACAATGTGCACAATGCCATTTTTGTGCAATTCTGGGATGTTTTTTTTAAGTAAAAATAAGTCGACGTGTACATGGTTTATGTGTATGTGTTATTTTGAAAAACGCGTAAGGAGTATGGTATTGTGCACTTTTTCCCAATTTTGCAGTGAATATTTGTCATGATTAAGCAGTTTTGTTAGATAAAATTTCTAGCATAAGTGTAATTCGGCTAGTAGATTGTTGGAAGAAGTGTTCAGTAGATAAAAAGAAAAGAAACATGTCTTTACTTCGTGAAGACAAAATGGCGGCGGAAAAAAAAAAAATAGAGGGTTGCTGTAGGAGAGTTGGTCGCCAAATTTTCGCCAAAAATCGCCAAGTTACCATAATGTAAAGATCAACCAATATTTATTACGCTTCATTGAGGGAAAAAATGTCATAATTAATTCTCCGTAAAATCTTACTTGAAATTTAAGGTTAAAAATAGCTGTGGCAATTCACTGTAACAAAAATCCATAGACCACATTTGGCGTTATTATCACTCAAAAAAAAGATGCCAAATTTCAAAACTCGAAAATATGTAAATTCGTGTATATCTTAGAAAATTTTGAATAAAAAAGTCTAATTTTTTACAGATATGCTTAAAAATACACCTACTTTAAGATGATGGTAAAAATTTTATAGGTTATAATTCAAAATTTTTTTCGAAAAATTTATAAAAATTATTTAAAAACAGAAATTTATAAATAAAACACAAAAAATGGATAAATTTTATTTGGAATGAACCTAAATTTCGAAATGTGAGAGAAAAAATCAAAAAAGTTTAATAAAAAAGAGATATTAATAAATATTTGCCAAATTCAATTAACATTAAGGAGCTAAAATTTTAAAAACTACTCGTATGGTTTTTACAAAACTTGGTATTCTGGCATAATTTGAGACGTAGAATCAAAATATGGAAAAAAATTGGTATGTTATTTCAGAAAAAGTCCAATTTTGTGTCAAAATACCTATGTTAGAATAGTGCTATATATAAATCTAATATATATCCTAAGTCGCGCTTTCGAGACATGTAAAACGCAATTTGAATTTTGTCAATCGGCCCAGTAGAACGGGAGATATAGCACTGTCCCATTCTTTTTTTTTAGCAGTGTACATCTGTAGTTGTTAAATTCAGGCTGTAGAACTTCTCCTTAAACTCTGGTGCACTACTGGTAACAAGGCAATCTGATAATTATAAAATTAAGCACATATATTTCTTTTCCTTTTCCGAGCACCAATAAAAAAGGGCACACAGAAGATAGCTGCAAAAATCAGACAAAATCTCCTCTTTCAAGCATGTACCAAGTTTTAAAGGATGAAGGCTGCCACAGTCAAGACAATGCTCCCAAACAGGTGAGAAATTTCAGCATGCACACCAAGAACAAAACAATATAAAAATTTCACTTTTTTCTTCCTTCAATTCAACTCTATTCATCCTCTAATGGCAAGCATGCCCCCCCCCCAAAAAAAAAATAGTAACCATTTTTACAATCTTTTCCCTGCCTGTCGAGACAGAAAACAGGTATATGGAAAACCATAAAACATCTGTCAAGTAACTAGCCTTGAAGTAGTAGGAAGGCAATAACCCACTTTAAATGAATACGTCTTATTGCGAGAGATGCATAGCAAGTAAGGCAGATGTACATCTGTAGTTGTTAAATTCAGGCTGTAGAACTTCTCCTTAAACTCTGGTGCACTACTGGTAACAAGGCAATCTGGTACTTATAAAATTAAGCACATATATTTCTTTTCCTTTTCTGAGCACCAGTAAAAAAGGGTGCACAGATAGCTGCAAAAATCAGACAAAATCTCCTCTTTCAAGCATGTACCAAAGTAAACAAAGCATGTACCAAAGTACCAAGTAAACAAATAAATATTAAGCTTTTTTTATATAAATTTTGATACCCTTTAGATAATAATTGCTCTTTATTTCATAAATTACACTTTCATATTTTTAATTTTATAATTTCTGCATGCCATCTTACGAGATTTAAATTGATGATCTATAATCCAGAAAAATCGATAATCCGGAATCGCCGAAGCCCGACGAGTCTGGATTAACGACATTTGCCTGTACAGTCTAAACTTGACGTACAAGATCGACGTAGAACGGATAACTCGTCCCTTCAAGTAGTAAACTGTGGCCATTCCATAGCCATAGCATTCAACATGGAAGGGCAAATGGTTGAGTGGGTACCCATTTCATTGTTTGGTTCCAATAAAGGAACATCTTATGTAACCGAGGAAATATGCTCCTAAAAATAATTGACACACCCTAATTAAAAAGTTAATGTTGTATGTGTGTAGCTGAAATCTGGAATGCAATTTAATTAATTTAACTACACAAACCACCTTAAAAATAAATAATTAATTAAAACTAGTAGATCACATGCTACATTATCACCTTGAAATTTGTACAATTCTCTGATTTTTTGTTTTTGAAGAGAAAACAGATCCCTGTGTAAATAGAAAGAATAACTATGTGCAGTACCAAGTTATGCACGTTGCTAAGTGTGTGCAATTTTCTAACCTTTTTTAAAGCTAAAAACTGGTAGGGAAGAGAACTGATAAAACAAAATATGCATTTTATTACGGAAGTTTCTTGCATTTTTAATTTTTTCAAATGGTTACTATTTAATGTAATTGTTAGTACATCTCTATTTTTGAAAACAGCTATTGTCTCTGATATCTTAGATTAGCAAAAAGTTAAGTCGGCAACAATTCGCGACTAATTTTTCAAATTTTACATAGTCTCAGCACCCTCTATTTCCATAGTTAGCAGCCACAAACTTCTCAACTTTACATAGTTTAACAATGTTTTAAACTAGAATAACGTGCTGAAAAGTAAGTTAAATTGAAAGTAACTATTTACTTGCCTTTTTTGTATTATTTTATATAATATTTGATTCTTGCGATTTTTATGATGTTTAGAATTAGTTTTTTAGTTTATTTTGGTTTGCATGCATAATTCGTGTCAGAGAAGTACCTATATATGTTTGGGATTCTAAACTACTTTGGCCATGTACTTTTAATTTATACAGTCAAAATCCTTAATTCGGACATCCATAATCCGGACCTAAAAGCTAAAAACTTTCTGCGCATGCGCTGTGTTGGCACATGTGCACAGGCGTTTTACGCGTGCGCGTAAGACCTTGACTACTGCGCATATGCGTGTGCGCAAGTGCAGAATACGTTTTCGCCTGCGCGTTTAATGTATAACGGACGGTGTAAGCTAAAATTATCTAATTATCTATTTCGGTTAATGATTGCGTTGTTCCTTAATCTTCGAATTGGATCCCCCTTATTATTTTTTGTAGACTGTAAGAGCAATTTTATAAAAGTAAACTTGAACTTTCGATTATGTCAAATAGAATTTCCGATGATGGAACTTCCAAAGGATCTACAAAACGAAAGTATGTTTCGATGTCCAACAAACAAAAAGTGGAATTGCTGCAAAAAATGGATAAAAACATGAAGAATGTGACAGAAAGGTTAGTGAAAACGAAAAAATTTCATTTGACAAGTTAGTCGGTATTCTCGGCACAGCAATTAACGGGACTTGAACAGCGGAACTTTGTAACTGAACAAGAAATTATGTCTGTTTATAAAATTAAAGAGAAAGTATTATCACATAAAACGAAGCAACTTAAACTTACATTAAAAGAAATGTTTAATAAAGCAAACAAATAAATATTAAGCTTTTTTTTTTTTTTTTTTTTTTTGTAAATTTTGATACTCTTTAGATCATAATTGTTCTTTATTTCATAAATTACGGTTTCATATTTTTAATTTTAGAATTTCTGCATGCCATCTTACGAGATTTAAACTGATGATCTATAATCCGGAATCGCCGAAGTCCCGACGAGTCCGGATTAACGACTTTTGACTGTAATAATTTTTTCCTATAGTGGAGTTGGGTACTTATGTATTAATGCCCCCGCAGCAGAAGTTGCACTGATGCGCCAATAAAGAGCAATCCTGTTGTTCGAATGCAGTTATCTTTTGGATTCCTTTTTGCCTTGTTGTTTGCTGATTTTTGACGCCATTTTTTAGTGCTACGAAAATGCGTCTTTGGGATTTTCAAACACAGAAGAAAATGCAATTTTATTTTTTCAGGAGCAAAATATTTTACCCAAAAAAAAAAAAAAAAAAAAGTACCAATTCACATGATATGAAACTTTATTTTGGTATATGTACATTTTGGAAATGTAATTTAAGACAGTGTGATCAGCAAGTGACTCTTAGAAAAGATAACTGGTTTGAAGAAAGCAGAATTCCATTTTGTTCAGCTTCGAGATTGATATACTGCTGGTGCGAGGAGATGACATTGATTAAATTTTGTGATAAGCAAGTTGATTTATCAGATAAAACTATTATAGATTGGAACAATTACATGTGTGAATTATGTGCCTTGGATATGGAGAATAAGCCAAACAAGAAGGTAGGTGGACCAGATTGCATTGTGGAAATTGATGAAAGTTTGTTTAATAAGCGTGAAAATAATTGTGGTCGAGTATTTCCCAAACAGTGTGAGCATTTTGGCATTTTCTTTCATTAATGGCTTTAGTTACAAATTCAAGTAAAACTTGATTCTAAAAACAAAATCAATTGAAACATTAAAAAATATTCATTCCATTTTCTTAGGCTTTATATCAAGCAAATAATGGAAGAAAGTTATAAATTTAAAATTCAGGATAGGATAAAGTTAAAGCATTGGAGAACAGAAGATATCTTAGCAATCCCCAGTGAAGCCCACACTGGACATCACTGCTTGGCAGAGCACCTCCATCACATTGGAATCTTTGTGAATCCTGGCTGCTTTCTCTGTAATTCGCCAGCTTCCATGAATAGAAACTACTCCGTCTATGTGCGCCACTTTTCGGTAACTCTGAAACTGCATTTTGCTGGTTATGCTAGAAAACTTTTGAAGCAATGACTTTTATGTACATCTCTTACTGTTTGTTTGTACTTTTGTACAGTCAAAAGTCATTAATTCGGACACCCATAATCCGGACCTCAAAGCTACAAACTTTCTGCGCATGCGGCGCGTTGACGTAAGACTTTTACGGCAGCGAATTTGTGTGTGCGCATGCGCGTAATACGTTTATGCTTGCGCATTTAATGTATAACACACGGTATAAGCTAAACTAAAATAATCTAATTCAGTTAATGTTGCAGATTGCATTGTTCCTTAATCTTTCAATTGGATCCAGCTTATTATTTTTTGCAGACTGTTAGAGCAATTTTGTAAAAGTGAGCTTGAACTTTCGATTATGTTAAATAGAATTTCCGAATGTGTAAAGGATCTACAAAGCGAAAGTATGTTTAGAAGTCCATTAAACAAAAGTGGAATTGCTGCAAAAAATGGATAAAGGCATATCCTTCGTTTCTCAAACCATTCCGAAATCTGTTTATCAATTTCACGCTGCTCTGCGGCCCAGGGGGAAAACGCTGAAACGCCGTGGCACGCAATGAAGCTAAACTAAAATAATCTAATTCAGTTAATGTTGCAGATTGCATTGTTCCTTAATCTTTCAATTGGATCCGGCTTATTATTTTTTGCAGACTGTTAGAGCAATTTTGTAAAAGTGAGCTTGAACTTTCGATTATGTTAAATAGAATTTCCGAATGTGTAAAGGATCTACAAAGCGAAAGTAAGTTCAGAAGTCCATTAAACAAAAGTGGAATTGCCGCAAAAAATGGATAAAGGCATATCCTTCGTTTCTCAAACCATTCCGAAATCTGTTTATCAATTTCACGCTGCTCTGCGGCCCAGGGGAAAAACGCTGAAACGCCGTGGCGCGCAATGAATTTAAATGCAATCTGTCAGCACTATCCTTATCTTCAGGGCAGATGTTTTTATTTTATTTGGCTTATAATTAATTACTAAATGTAGTATTTCATCTCGATGTACTCCGTTTTTGATATGATTTAAATCAAATTCCTCGTCATTATAATTCGCTTCCAATAAAGTAAAGAGAAAGTATTATGACATAAAACGAAGCAACTTAAACAAATTAAATTGAAAGAAATGTTTAATAAAGTAAACAAATAAATATTAAGCTTTTTTTTTTTATTTTTGTAAATTTTGATACCCTTTAGATCATAATTGTTCTTTATTTCATAAATTACGGTTTAATATTTTTAATTTTATAATTTCTGCATGCCATCTTACCAGATTTAAACTGATGATCTATAATCCGAAAAAATCGATAATCCGGAATCGCCGAAGTCCCGACGAGTGCGGATTAACGACTTGTGTTTGCTTTGTCATCAGGGGGGGGTGGAATTAAAAAATTTTGTTTTGTAAATTTTTTGATAAGAGGGGAGGGGAAAATCATCTAAAACGTATAGCTTTAAAATTAGGCAAAACTTGAACATGACTTTTTTATTTTTGAGAAATAATTTGACATAATCTCTTTCTTTGGAGAAGTAAATATAATTTTGCTCTTTAAAATAGAAAATCTGAACAAAAATGCAAGTACAGTCAAAAGTCATTAATCCGGACTCGTTGGGACTTCGGCAATTACGGATTATCAATTTTTCCGGATTATAGATCATCAGTTTAAATCTTGTAAGATGGCATGCAGAAATTACAAAATTAAAAATATGAAACCGTAATTTATGAAATAAAGGACAATTATGATCTATCTATACAAAACAAAAGCTTAATATTTATTTGTTTACTTTATTAAACATTTCTTTCAATATAAGTTGTTTAAGTTGCTTCATTTTATGTGATAATACTTTCTCTTTAATTCTATAAACAGACATAATTTCTTGTTCAGTTACAAAGTTCCGCTGTTCAAGTTCCGTAATTCCTGTGGCGAGAATACCGACTAACTTGTCAAGAGAAATTTTTTCGTTTTAACTAACCTCTCTGTCACCTTCTTCATGTCTTTATCCATTTTTTTTGCAGCAATTCCACTTTTTGTTTGACAGACATCGAAACATACTTTCATTTTTTAGATCCTTTGGGAGCTCCAGCATCGGAAATTCTATTTGACATAATCGAAAGTTCAAGTTTACTTTTATAAAATTGCTCTTACAGTCTGCAAAAAATAATAAGCCGCATCCAATTTGAAGATTAAGGAACAACGCAATCATCAACATTAAGTGAAATAGACAATTAGATAATTTTAGCTTATACCGTCCGTTATACATTAAACGCGCATGCGAAAACGTATTCTGCGCTTGCGCACATGCATATGCGCAGTCGTAAAGGTCTTACGCGCACGCGTAAACGCCTATGCGCATGTGTCAACGCAGAGCATGCACAGAAAGATTTTAGCTTTGAGGTCCGGATTATGGGTGTCCGAATTAACGACTTTTGACTGTATTTAGTTTCACTTAATGTCAGCTGAGTTTTACAATAACTGGCAATAACTCAGCAATTCGTTTTTACCACAACTGAAATCTGCCATTTTAACAAATTTCTGTTCCTCATACAGTATTTTGTAAATTAGAAGTGCCGGAGCCTTATGGAGGCCTGCCAGCAAAGAGGAAGAGTAAAGAAATAAATAAAATGACTATTAAACTCATTAATAATTTTAAAATTAAATAAATAATTATTATCAAATTAATTAATAGCTATTTAATTAATGTTTATTGATTGTTATTTAATTGATAATTATCATATAATTATTTATTAAAATAATTAAAGATTAAATTAATTAATTAAATAAAATTAAATGTAAACAGATAAATTAAAATTTAATAAGCAAATTTTAATACCATTTTATTTTTAAAAATAAAATTTTCGAGATAAAATTTCTACTGAAATTGTTATTCAATTACATAAAAGAAGTGTCTCAGTCTTCTAATTTAGGGCTCCGGTGCACTCTGGTTAAAATTACGATTTATTACAAAAACTAAGAAATACCAGAGTCGGGCTCCATTGGACTCGGACCTAATTTAACCTCTGATCGTAGGGGATGAGTTCTTTTAAAATCACAAAAATTAAATATACTTAAAATATAGCTGATAAAAATTCAGATAATGCTAAAAAAAAGGCAAAACAGAATGAGGACAAGAGGGTATGAGTGGGTGGAAACAAAAAATGAGAGGAATCTTGGTGAGAGAGAACGTTCTCTTTGACCTTGGCTCTCTGCTGATACAATTATAGCCATCAAGCGGATGTGTGTCAGGGGTAAAACGAGTCCTGAATCTGACTCCTAAGGATGAATGTAAAGTTGCTGGTTACACTTTTCACCCTCTGCATTTGGTTACATTAGTGGATATTGTGGGAAGATGATGTGTGATTGTGAGAAGATGTGCTTGAGCAGCTTATCTCAGTATTTCAGTCTTATTGTACACGCTGTCACTTAATGCACATTTAAGAATACAAATTTTCCTTCCTGCGAGGATAAGTAACTGTAAAAATCGATAACAATACACTTCATGGCATGGCGAGAAATTTATGTGTTCCTAAACAAACTCCCTCAAATTTATTGCCCTTCTTAAACGTTTCCACCTGTCAGTGGGGGAACTTTACTTGAATGTCTCATGTTCTTATGAGTTTGTATTTCAAGGAAAATACAGTATTGCAAGGTCTGCTTATTGTTAAACTAAAATGTTAGAAATTCTAATTTTTTTCCCTTGAAATTTAAAATTAAAAGTTTTATAAAAAGAAGTACCAGAGCTCATCTTATTTAAGGCTTCGGTGCACTCTGGCTAGAATTGTAGTTTATCTTAAAAACTGAGAAATATCGGAGCCAGGCTCTGGCGCAATTTAAGCACTGATGATACAGATAACTAGCTCATGATTCAGTGAAATTTTATACATTTTACTTCTTCTAATTACATAAATTTAACATTTTTACTTATTTTCTGTTAAAAGATAACATTTTATAAGTATTTCATTATGGTTTATAAGAAAGGTTTAATTTCTCTGCAAAGAAAATGATCACTTTATGATTCAGCGAATTTTATTTCATGTATTTTGAATTTTGTCACAAATCTGAGAAGAAAATTAAAATAATTTTTTATTTAGGTCAATAAATTACTTCAGTTCAAATGATGACAGAAGTTTTCAGAAAGAAAGCAATAGTGATACAGCCAAATAAAAAGTTAATACCGTTCCCCTTAATGGAAATGATTATGTTAAAAAATGAATCAGAACTAATTTTTTATGCCTCAATATACTCTTAATAAAATAAAAAATAAAAAGAGAGAGCAGCAGATTAGAATACTTCAAAACGATATAGACATTACAGGCACACACCTGCCCATTAACATTAAATTTATTGGAAGATGCATCTTTTAATGGTATTCGCAAATTGAACAATAGGGAACAGCTTTAGTATTGGTCTTTTTGGCGATTTTTTTATTTGGCGACAAACTTCGGTCGCCAAGGTAGACCCGGTTTTGAAGATCGGAAAAAAATGGCGGATTGTCAACAAAACCCGATCTAGACTAAATAACAATCCTAAAAAATAAGCTCTTAATCAGAATAAACAGTCTTTCTCTAATTTTCAATATTTCTAGTACTGCTATGATAAATTCTTGAAACACTACTGTAAATGTATGACAATTATTATGTTATGAGTAATGAAATTTACAAAATGTTAATATTTTTAATTACAAAATATAATGTATTAAACATTAATATTTTAAGTAGTTAGTTCATATTTATATTTTATTATATTAGTACTTAGCTAATATTTTAAATTTACAAAAGGTTAATTTTTATGTTAATGAATAATGAAATTCACAAAAGGTTAATAAATGCATTTCAAACTAGTATATGTTACTTTAGTTTCTTAGATTCTGTTATTAAAAGAAAATAAAAAAAATATTTCAAAGTGAAGAAAATCAAATTCAATTATAATGGGCAAGTTTTGTACCAGTGTTAGAAATATTTTTTATGATTAAATATTGTAAATGGTAAAAATATTAAGAAGTGTGTATTTTTTAATCCCTCAATTTATTACAAGTAATTTATGATTATAATTTAAAAGCTAAAATTAAATTATCATAATGAGTAAATTTTGTACCAATGGTAATAATACAACAATCATCGCAAATGATGATTTCTGTGAAAAATTCGAACAGTCATTGGAATCCACTAGTGGTGGAGTGATAACCACTGAACAGTGGTAGTTCAGGCTGGCTATATGGGAGTTTTAGTAGTTTTTCGTAGATGTAATGTGAATCTGAGCCAGTTTCTCTTAAAAAGTACTTTATGAAGGCATCCTTCTTCTGCTAGCCAGCATATGTATTTATTTTCTATTTATAATTCTCTCTTATTTTCTTATTTCTTAATTCTAAATCTTACTTCTGAAGAGAAAAAGTGTTGCATCTATAGGTCGAAAAATATGGTCAATATGTTTGCAAAATCCTGTCAGTTTTGGAAAGCATTTAAATAAACTAAATAATTTGTATGTGATGCAAACAAAAATGCATTACACTATTTCATGTACTGAATAATTAATCAGGGAACAAAGTATATTGTAACGTTCCTTTATTTTGTAACCAGAGTTATTTTATGCTTGGGATCTTTACTGTCAATTTCCTCCGTCCGATCCGTTTTCTCACCAGAATCCAAATGAAGTTTTTATTTTGTAAAACAAACCGTGTTTTGCCTTTTGAGGCCACATTAATAGGTTGCTAGATAAGAAAAGATTTGTAGTCTTCAGCCTTGCATTATAATTGCTGATAGTTGAATTCCATGCCAGTTAAGTTTTTAACCAACTTTGCATTAAATTGATTTGTGCAGCCTCTGGGCTACAAATTTATTTGAATTTAAATTTTACATTTGAACTTAATTGTTATCATAAGTTATCTTCTCACAAGTGGTTGACTGAGTCGTAAGCACAGTGTGCCTTCTGTTCTGTACATTTAAACTTTATAATAGAATAAAAGTATATCTTAACTTAATAAGAATATATCTAAACTTTATGATAATAACATTTAAAGACACTGAAATCAGTATCTAAGTGCTTGCCATGTAGTCAAATTTTTATATATAAATTGTACTCTTACTTTTATTATAGTTTTTATTACAAAAAATTCAGATTTCTGTTAGATAAAATGTTTAAGTAATGTAGAAAATTTGCATAAAATTTAAAATAAAAAGTCGACTGTTATGTCAACATACTATTAATAAAAATAATAATACTCAGTGAAGGTTATTCATATACAGCTGTTAGGTTGTAAGATTTACAAAATTTGAGAACTCTAAATTATAAGCAATATATTCCATAATCTAAGCAACATTATATTTTTTATAGTCAGACAAATTATGAAAATGTTATAAAAGCAATAATGAAACCTGATTTTGGTCCTGATTTGAACCTATGAATTCATGCAATTACACATCCCTATAGTTCTAATATGAGGTAAATAAGTATTTTTAGACCATGGTAATTTTGATCTTAGCAAAGGAAACACCAAGAGTTTACCTCATGCTACTGAAAATGTGTTTTTTTTTTCCCTTGGGGGGGGGTGGAGTTTATAATAATATGCAGAGTTGACATATGAAAAAATGTCAAGACTCATGTGATGTAATATTAAAAGCACCAGTTTTAACTATCAAAAATTTGGCTTTTTAAAAAATATTTTAAATGTTGTGCTTTCCTAAAACAAAAGTAGCTTTAAGAAAAACACACAATTTATCCCTCCTGCCATCAAAGCTCTGATACCTATCAAATTCGTTAAAGTTACGTGGACAGAAATGGCGGCATGTTTGAAGCTCAGCATTTAGGGTTACCAAGGTTATCATAATTTTTCATTTATCGCTCCAAAATGTCGCCAAACAAATTTCTCGCCAAAAAGGACTAATATTATAGCTGTGCCATAGCAATTAATGTCCAGAATCAATAATTTATGTAGCATAATATTTAAAAATTTTAATACTTGAGCATTATTAAAAGATTAACAGTTCAACGAATAATAGAAACACATAAGAAGTTATAGCATTACAACTACTTATTATACGAAGATTTTTAAACCCCATTTATGTATCGATGTAAAAGATCACAGTTAGTTAAATAGCGTATAATTACCTGATTCATTCCAGCATTAGCAAAAAGGAGAGTTGGATCATCGTGAGGAACAACAGGAGAAGAATGAACATATACGTGGTCGTACTTCTCAATAAAAAAACGCAAAAACTGCTCTCTGATTTCCGTTGATGTTGGTAAATTAGCATTCATATTTGCCTGTAAATAAGAAATGATAAATACATCTGAATATTAATTAAGGATTTGCTGAAACGTGTAAATAATTCAAATGCTATCATTCATATCGAAAACTTCATGCCGAATAACTAAAATAAAATATTAAATAAAGGTGACCCGTGCACTAAATCTCAACTATCAATCGATGCATAAAATGTCAGATTGCAATTTCTAAAACAGCTGTAAATAAAGAAAACAAAAACAAACTGATTAATAATACCTATTTAATTTTCAAATAATATTTAGGTTGACAAAACACGTTACGTTGCGAAAGTGAAAACTACCGGGAAAGAGGCGAGTTGTAGATGACTGAATCCTTCTATAATAATACTTGAGGTTTAAAGGCCCGTCCACACGAGTACGCTCGAAACGTAGCTGACGAACGCGCTTTTACGTTACCAGAGTAAAAGTGTCCTAACGAGTGCGCTTGTTTAACCAATAGAATTATTTTGCGCAAAAATCACGTGACGCTGTAATAAAGCATTCACAGAGCTGTATCTTATTACTTTGCTGTTCTATATGTTTGCGGCAAGCTGACCGAAAACACCCCTGCTGGAACCGAGGACCTGCTAACAAAAAAAGAAATGACATATTTAAACTCATTCAATCAAATAATTATAACATTCATGCACCAGACGAGCCCACCCATTACAGGTACAATAGCGCCACCACAATGGACTTCTTCATCTCAAATAACATTACTAACAGGTGCAATATCTCTGTAATTTCAGCCCTGTCTTCCGACCACAACCCCATTGTATTTGAAATCCCCATTAATAAATACCTCCCCTCACTTGACAGAAGTATAGGAGTTACAAATTGGATCAAATACTCTGAAATTCTGAATAACCCCATACAAGGTAACCCATGCATCAACAACAAAGAAGATTTAGAACACGAAGTCTCAAAATTTACCAACTGCATCAATTCTGCTTTAAAGGAAGCCACCAGTACTTTTTATGTAAACAAGCCTTTCCTTTCCCTGCCTGACGATATAAGAAATAATATTAAAGAGAACAACCGGATCCGTAAAAGATGGAAAACCACCAGGAATCCACAACTCAAACACGAACTCTATGCAAAAAGAAATCAACAGAAGAATCAAGAACTTCAAAAACCAAAAATGGACCAATTTCCTAAATAACCTAGCTATAGAGAACAATTCCCTATTTGACATTTCCCGCAAATTCAAGAAACCTTATAAACCTATTCCACCTATCCTTGAACCTAGTCGAATTTCATATATATCTTATTATGAGGGTACACTTTTAGCTTTTAGAAACTATTTATTTACAATCTTAGAATGTATAATCACAGAGAACTGTAATACCAGCATAGTTCTATTTTCAAATCTGTATCCAAAGTGTTGCAAATTACAAGTTACTAAATATTAAATGTTACTATTTACAAATTATTAAATATTACATCTTCCGTTTTTTTTTAAAGAGTTCAAAAGTTTTAACAGTCTAAAATCAGTCCAAATACCTGGCCGGCTTTCCAATCACTCTCCCACTTCTAGTTCTTAGCTCACCGTTCCTTGTTTCTGAGTTAGCAGAGTTTGTTAGTTGATCTTCTAAGCTTTACCTTTGAGAATATCTGGAATCATATCCTTTTACATCTGTTTTCTGTGTATTAACTCCTTGTTCTGTTCCTCTGATATTCTCTTGAACAGCTGAACTGTTTTCTCTAATATCTTTTCTATTTCTTCTCAATGCGGATCCACCTGATCTAAGTATATATGATCTAGGCGTCTTATGCATTTCTTCTACAACTGCTGGTTTCCAGCGATTATCTTGATATACCCGAACACAATCTCCTTTATTTAGCGATGGTAATGTTTTTGTATGACGATCTTAATATGACTTCTGTTTAGTTCTTTCTTGGTTGATTTTTTTTTTTTTTTTTTACATTTTTCACAACTTGAGGTTTAAGTAATTCTTCAGATGTAGGAAGAATCGTTCTTGTTCTTCTACTCATAAGTCATTGAGCTGGTGATCCTAGCATCTCATTAGTTGGAGTGTTCCTATGAGCTAACAATGCTAAATAAGGATCAGCATGGTCTGCTTGAGCTTTCTTTAACAATTTCTTCGCCGTTTGTACTGAACGCTCTGCTAATCCATTCGACTGTGGATGCTATGGACAGCTTGTTATATGTTTAAATTGGTATTTCTTTGCAAATTCTGCAAATTCTTTGCTTGCAAACTGAGGTCCATTATCAGATATCACTATCAATGGTATACCGTATCTTGCAAAATGAGATTTCATTTAACTGATCACTGTCTGACTTCGAGTATCCGGTAGTTTGGAGATTGAAAAAAAGTTGGAATAGTAACCTACAATTAATAAATGTATATCTTTATTAATCTCAAATAAATCTGTCGCAACTTTATACCAAGGTAAATTGGGAATTTCATGTGGTATCATAGACTCTCTTACGTTTTTGTTCTGGTATTCATTACATATAGAACATTTTGAAATTTTATCTTCTATCTGCTTGTTCATAAGTGGCCAAAACAAAAGATCTCTAGCTCTTTTCTTACATTTTTCTATACCAAAATGACCCTCATGAATTAAATTTAACATTTCCTTTTGCATAGATAAAGGAATAATTACCCTTCCTCCTTTGAAAAATAAGTCTTTTTCCATTGTCAACTCATCTCTGTAGTCCCAAAATACTTTGACTTGAGATTCTACCTGATGTTTCCTTTCTGGTCAGCCTCTCAGAATATATTTCTTTAAGCACTGTAGTGTAGCATCACATTCACTTTCTTTCTTCAATTCATAAATTTTGTCATCAGATGCTGGAATCAGTGTACAAATTTCTGTATCTTCATCATTATCTTCTTCTTGTTGTATTGTTGTATTCTGTTGTATTCAAATATGCTCTACTCAAAGTGTCTGCTATTTTTAAGTCTCCCCTTTTTGTATCGTACATCTAGATCATATTTTTGTAAATTTAACTGCATTCTTTGCAATCGCTGTGGTGCTTTAAAAAGAGGTTTTTTAGTTATGCTTTCTAATGGTCGATGATCAGTTTCAACTGTAATACGTTTGCCACATATATATTGATGAAATTTAGAACATAAAAGTAACAGTTAAGAGCTCTTTTTCTATCTGAGCATAAGTTTTCTGACTTTTTGTTAGAGCTCTGGAAGCATAAGCAATTTGCTTATTTTCTTGCAGTAAACACTTCAGAACTTGCACCTACTGAAAGAGTTCTATCCTTATTAACATCATAGAATTTTAATACGAGAGCTTTTACAATCAATTATTTAAGTGTTTCGAAAGCTTTTTGATGCTTTTCAGCCCAGTGCCAGAGAACATTTTTCTCAAGTAACTGTCTCAATGGTGCAGTAATAGTAGTTAAGTTAGGAATAAATTTGGCTAAATAATTAATCATTCCAAAAAATCTTTGTAGCGAAGGCACATCTGTAGGTTCTGGCATTTTAACAATTGCTTCCACTTTAGAAAAATCAGGTTTTAGTCCATTTTCACTTAACTCGTGCCCTATATAATTCCCACGATTAACTTTTATTTTACATTTAGCCTTATTGAATTTCAAATTATTTTCTCGTGCTCTCTGGAGTACTTTTTTAAGTCGTAGCTCATGTTCCTTTTCATTAGATCCCCAGATTAAGATATCATCTATAATACAATCAACGCCTTCTAGACCTTCTATTATTTGGCTTAATTTTTTTTGGAAAATTTCTGGAGCTCAACATATGCCAAAATGTAATCTTTTAAATTTGTATCTGCCAAAAGGTGTATTGAATGTACACAAATTACTACTTTCTTCGTCAAGCTGGATTTGCCAAAAAACACTATTAGCATCTAAAACAGAAAATATTTTTGCGATAGGCATTCTAGTGATAACTTCGTCAATGGTTAACATCGGATAATGTTCTCGTTTTATAGTTTTATTTAAATCTCTAGGATCTAAACATATTCTTATTTTGTTCGGTTTGGCAACTGTGACCATTGAATTTACCCATTCAGTTGGTTTTCTTACTTTCTCAATCACATTTAAATTTTCCATTCTTTGTAATTCTTTCTTAACTTTATCACGTATAGCTATGAGTATTTTTCTTGGAGGATGAATGACTGGTGTTACATCTTGTTTTAACTGGATTTTATATTCTCCATTCAAACGACCTAAGCCTTCAAATACATCTTTGTATTTCTCCAGTAAGTCTTCAGTGTAAACAGACATTACTTTCTGAATCAAACCTAGTTGCAAACATGATTTTAATCCTAATATAAAAGGTACTTCTTTGTCAATAACTTGGAATTCCACAACATAATTTTTTTTTTCTCATATCGGCAGTTAAGTACTACTTTTCCTAAAGTATCCATTTTATTCCCAGAGAATGTAACTAATCTTTTAATTTTAGACTTCTGTATCGGAACATTTACCAATTTCACTTTGCTTTTAGAAATAACATTGCACATTCCTCCAGTATCTAACTGCAAATTTAGTTCACTTTTATTTACATTAACGTCAACAGTCCATTTCTCTTCCTTGTTATCTGAATTAAGGTTTCATGTGCCAACATAAAATTCTAACTCTTCCTCAGAGTCATGATTTATTAATTTAATTTGTCTATCTTTTTTGTCTATCTTTTTTGTTTACCTTGACTGCTTCATTTTTTTATTATATAGCTTTTACACTGATTCGCGAAATGATTTGCATTTTTACATTTATGACAGATTTTTTCCATATGCTGGACATATTCGATACTCATGAGATGTTCCACATTTAGAACAAACTTTTGTCTTTTGTTTATCGGTATTTACCTCTTTGTAGGTATTCTTATTATGTTTACTTAGTTTCCTTTTCACTAAGTTTACAGCAGTTTCCTCATCTTTTATGATTTTCATTTGATGTGCACTTATTTCAGCAGATCTGCATATATCAAGAGCTTTTCCTAATGTTAATTCTGTTTCATGTAACAATCTTGCTCTCACTACATCATCTTTAATAGGCACAGCTTTAGTATAACCCACCCGGAATTTTAAACAAACAAAAAAAAAAAAAAAAAAAAAAAAAAAAAAAAAAAAAATCCGCCAAGAGCGGCGATAAATGATTTGATCTGGTAACCCATACTATTTGCCAAACGCAATGTAAACAAGAGGATGGAATTACGGTTACAGCTAATTTAGTAGTCAGTTACATTTATTCAATTTCAATACAAATTACCGACATATCCGTTTACTCAAAGTTCAATGCACGTGCCCTGTATTCTTACTTTTCCGGTATAGATTTCTCTTAAAATTTGTCTCACGCTGCGTTGCAGGAGGAAATACAACATTTTAAATTAGAATTCTACTAAAATTAATATCTAAATACACAATTCGTAACACTGTTATTGGCGATTGTTTAACGCTCAGATACCGTGAATACTATTTGTATATATATTTTTGGCTACTTGAGGTGATATTTTTGCGTTTAGTTATTGCTTGCTCTAAAACTGCTGTTTGTGATGTTGTAATTAAATATCAGGAGATTATAAAGGAAAATTTAAGGTGGGAGTTTTCAAACAAGCGTAAAATTTTGGGAACAGATATTTTATGTATGAATTAACAATAGAGTATGAACTTTTTAGAGGATTTTTGAAGGATTGTCGATTATTGAAGGATAACGTTTTCTGTGAAAAATGTAAGATACCATGCTGGTTAGTTAGTCAGAAAAAGTCATCGAATGGTAGTATTTGCAAGAAATGTACGGCTGAGAAATCAATTAGGCTAGGATCTTGATTCGCCTGTAGTAAACTCAGTTTTTCTAAAAACTTTTTTTTTTTTTTTTCCAACGCGAATCAGTGGAGTTGCTTATGCGCGAATTTCTGCAATTCTCCGATTTCTTTTAAGTGAAAGCAGATTTCTTAGTATATGAGTAATGCAGAGTTTATTCAAGTTCTGATTTTTAAGTAAAAAGAGATCGCTATATACATGGGCAAAGCCAATGCAGTGCGCGGTGCCTAGTTTGTGCAATTCTAGGATGTTCTTTTAAGTGAAAATAGATCGATGGGTACATGGGCAGAGCCAATGTAGTGCGCAATGCCGAGGTTGTGCGCGATGCCTAGTTTGTGCAATTCTAGGATTTTTTTTTAAGTGGAAATAGATCTATGTGTACATGGGCAGAGCACTACAGACCAGGCTTCCGGCCTCAGGTATAACCAATCGGAATAGTGCCTGACCTGTAGAAATTATCTACTATCTACTTCCGCCACTGCCAGGGCGAGCCCCGCAAACCAGCGGCATTTATTGAGTCTAAGTCAGAAGTTATCGATTCACAGTAATGGTTGTTACAATGGCACCTTTGCAGACGTTGTCTGCTACATGAAAAGATGTAAGTGCTGTACTGAGCTGAGTATTATCCATACGCGCGTGTAATTACAATTGCTCTGATTGTGTAATGTTCCATCGGCAGTAATGGGTTAAGAGCACTGCATGAAATTTAGTACATTGAGTTAGTAAGGTGTCCGGACTTCACTACAAATCGTTATTGGTGAACTTGGCTTAATCTATGCTGCGTATCTGTCCGTGTCACATACTAAAGACATACTGTACATACATACATACATAGCATGAAGATTACATACATAGCATGAAGATTATACATAGCACTAAAAATTACACATAGCACCAAAAATTACACATAGCATTAAAAAAAATATACATAGCATCAAACATTATTACTGTTTTGCTCAATGAACAAATTATATAACTTACTATCCGCACAAATATTGTATTCATTAGTAGCTGTGCACACAGAATATTATAAACATTAAATAGGTCCTAGCAGCCACACGTTATTTACATATTACATAATATATGCGTTTCATAATATGCGCTTACATAATATATAGGATTATAAGATAAATAATTAAATACTCGAATGCAGAACATTGCAAATTTGAATAGGTAAGTAAATGAATGATACTGAGATACATTAATAACGATTAATAGTGAGTAACTAAAGAATAGTATTTAATACTAAAGCTCATAAGTGCAAACCAAAGTTCGCAAATAGTACTATAAGTTTCAAAATTTCTTAATTTAATGCAAAACATACAGCTGTGTTTCAGGAATTTTGTGCGGAAATCGAAATGATGCAACTATCTTATAACTATTAATACTAAGTATGCGCATGATAAATTCTAGATTAGATATGCTTGCTTAGTAGGTTACACGATTTGCAATAAGGCATAATTACATAGCAGTAAAATAATAAAGAATATAGGGAAGTGCTATGGCTGACATGACTTAGTGCGCATTTTGATTACATGACACTTCTTGGTAATATGCAATAAAAATGGCAACATACTGAGATGAATGAGTACTAAGAATGAAGTTTCTGAGTACAGTAAGCAAAGCACAGAATACCATGGTACAATGATTAAACAAGCATGAAATTTTGTACAACTGGCAACACATATTATTGATACGCATACAGGATCTTGCTTACATTACTTATGGCAATGCTTAAATATACATAATATAATACATTCTTAAGATAATTTGCTTATGAAACATACTTATAAGAATGTCAGTTCATTACTTAATGCTGATGGGAATCCACTTACATATATATACCTTGGATTATGTATTTACTACATTCAATTTAAGTGGAAGGCATAAGATTACGATTATAATGATTAAATTAATATATTAGACACGTTAATGTGTTGACAACATATACTGTAGTTACAAAATTCAGATTAAAATGAAAGCATATGATATCAATTATAATAATTAAGTTAATACTATAAACACATCGAGGATGATTATTACAGTCAAGTAAAAGTCACATAAAGTGTAGTATTTAAGGTAATACGTTAAATGCATCTAACGAATAAATGGTCATCTAACGTTAAATGCATCTAACGAATAACGAATAAATTAAATGCATCTAACGAATGTGTACATGGGCAGAGCCAATGTAGTGCGCAATGCCGAGGTTGTGCGCGGTGCCTAGTGTGTGCAGTTCTACTATGTTTTTTAAGTGAAAATAGATCGATGTGTACATGGGCAGAGCCAATGTAGTGCGCAATGCCGAGGTTGTGCGCGGTTCCTAGTGTGTGCAATTCTAGGGTGTTTTTTTAAATGAAAATAGATCGATCTGTACATGGGCACAGCTAAAGTAGTGCGCAATGCCGAGGTTGTGCGCGGTGCCTAGTTTGCGCAATTCTAGGATGTTTTTTGAGTGAAAATAGATCGATGTGTACATGGGGAAAGCCAATGTAGTGCGCAATGCCGAGGTTGTGCGCGGTGCCTAGTTTGTGCAATTCTAGGGGATGTTTTTTTAAGTGAAAATAGATCGATGTGTACATGGACACAGCCAATGTAGTGCGCAATGCCGAGGTTGTGCGCGGTGCCTAGTTTGCGCAATTCTAGGATGTATTTTTAAGTGAAAATAGATCGATGTGTACATGGGCAAAGCCAATGTACTGCTCTATGCCGAGGTTGTGCGCGGTGCCTAATTTGTGCAATTCTAGGATGTTTTTTTAAGTGAAAATAGATCGATGTGTATATGGGCAAAGCCAATGTAGTGCGCGGTGCCTAGTTTGTGCAATTCTAGGATGTTTTTTTAAGTGAAAATAGATCGATGTGTACATGGGCAGAGCCAATGTAGTGCGCAATGCCGAGGTTGTGCAATTCTCTGATATTTTTAAGGTGGAACTAGATGGATGTGTACATGGACACCGAGCTTTGATGTTTTTCGGGCGAATACGGATCGTTGTGTACAAAGGAAAACGAGATAATGTGTGATGACGAGCTGTAATGTAACGTATTTTATATGCAATGTGTAACATATCGTTTGTGTATTTTAAATTTGTATTGTTATTTTAATTGTGAATTATATTTAAGACATCATTTTTCATTTAAATTGTATTTTTAATTTTTTGGTTTTGATATGTTTATAATGCTTTCCGACTTACGATATATATCGATAGTCCGACGATCTACTCAACAGTAGCAAAACTGTAAACTTTGACCCTATAAGTAACTTTTACCTCATTATTATAATACGTAGTGTTTGCAATCGTAATCGCACTTGATAATATGAGTTCTTTGATAATACAGTGTCTCACAAAAGTGATGGCACACTTGTGCTTTTCAAAAGGAAACTGTAATAAAATAAATTAAAAAAACATGTAAAACTTTTTTGTGGGTGTGTTTCATACTTAAATTTAGTAACAATTATTACATCACATACATTCTCTCAAAATATTAATTTAATAAAAATACAATTGTTTAGAACGGAGCAAAAAATGGTTCACATAAGTGATGGGACACCATTAGATACTACTACGTACTATGCAACAAAAATCGTCTGAAGTAAGGAATAAAAATATTTTTTGGGGTTTTTATTTTTACTCAAAAGCAATTGGCAATAATTTATCGCAATCGTCTGCAGTATTTCTCTCCAGTTTGTTTTGGAATTTTTGTGTTTTTTATCTCTGTGCAGCCATGAATGCTAAACGAAAAGAAACTTTGTCTGAAATTCGAAAATTAGTTATTAATTTGCATATTGAACGTGGAAATTCTATTAGAGAAACTGCTGAAACCGTTAAGCTGAGTCATTCAACAGTTTTTAATATCATTAAACGATATAAAAAGAATCATATGATTCAGGATAAAAGAAGACCTGGCCGACCATCAAAGCTATCCAATGGACTAAAGCGAATTATCGTTCGAAATATTAAAAAAAAAATCCAAGAATGAGTGCTCCCAAAGTTGCTGCTGATTTACAAGCATTATATGGAGTAACTGTTAATCCTGAGACTATTGGAAGAGTAATTCGATCTGCTGGATATCACGGTAGAGCAGCCAGGAAAAAATTCTTCGTGAGTGAAAAGAATAGAAACCTCAGACTGGCTTTCGCAAAATCCAACATAAATAAGAATTCTGATTACTGGAATGAAGTTATATTTGCTGATGAGAGTAAATTTAATATATTTGATTCTGACGGTAGAATCTTGGTGTGGAGAAAACCCAGGGAAGAATTTTGCAAACACACCATTTCTTCAAAACAACAATTAAAATCGGAGCTTCAAGAAGAATGGTGTAAAATCACTCCAGAAATCGCAAAAAAATTAGTCGAATCCATCCCAAGAAGATTAAATCATGTTTTAAAAGTAAAAGGAAATCCAACAAAATATTAAAACCTTTTATAAAGTAAAATTTTTGGATAAATATTTGATGGAAAAGTAAGTGTCCCATCACTTTATCAGGTTCAATGTTTCTTCTTACCTTCTTCGGAAACATACAATGACCTGACTAGAACAGAGAGCTTACTAAAGCTATGTTCACTAATTGTAGTAAGTAGACAGGATACAGACGAAGGGTATACAAAACCCTTTATTTTTTCTTTATATACAATGACTTCCGTACTTCGGAATACAATGACCCTCCACTCGGGGTCTAACTTAAAAGATATCAAAATAAAACTAAACTCTAATTTAACTTTAGAATAAGATTGGCCTTATAATAACAGGAAGCGTATGTAGCACAGAGACTGTGAACACTACAATACGTTTAATTTATCAAGAGGATTAAAACCTCTGGCCTGGAAGGCAAAGTAGCAACTGCGTAACTTCTAAGGTAAGCGGCCTGCTTCGAACTCACGGCTTCCTCTCCTCCTGCTTGGCAAAAAGGCCACACTTAAATACTTGGCGTTCGCCAGACAACTTTGCATAAACTCCTTCACGCTTATAATTCTGGCCGAAAGTAGAAAATAAGAAGTGATAGTAAAGATTTAAAATAAAATAAACGTTAGTAAAACTTAAGATCCTTACATACTTCCCGCCAGAGTTAATTAGTTTGAAACTGAGGTCTAAAACGACCTTGTTGAAAACTTTTAGCTCTAGAAACTAACGCGAGGCCAAACTTTTACAAACATAACTTAGCTAGAAACTAGAAAATTTTAAAAGAAAGAAATTTGTTACAATAGCAGCTCCCGGAATATACAACAATCTTTTTTTCTTTTTCATCTGTACTGCATCAAAACAGGAGCTTTATTCAATTCTGGTTCCTTCCAGAGATCTGGAAGGAAAACTAGTTTAATGAAATGTTACAGAATGACATTGAAAATAACATATAGAATATACTTTTCTTAACATTCTTATTTCATTCATGACTATTTTAATTATCTCTCCCCGTGCTCTCTGACATGTGTTGTAAAAACACCAAACACGAATGTGTTTCTGTCTATGTGTTCAACACTTCCTCCTACAATCAAAACACTAATGTGTTAAAATTCAACATACGAGACCTCTTAACACACCCTAATTTCAACTCTAGACCCTGAGGTACTATTCTGAAAGTGGCTAACTCTAAAGTGTAGCGTCAGAGAGCCTAACTACATCATTCAACCTTTAACACATATTCACCATGATTTAATCTTTACAGTCACACGAATAACAAATTTTTTAACATTACTTTCACTTTTACCATATCACGTTATTTCTAAACATTCAAAATAACAGTTCACATGTATACAAGAACATATCAAGATGCCGTTAATTTTCCACATTTGAAAACATACATTAGTAGTACATTGTTAACTTCTATTCTTTTCAAAGCAAGTGTCAATTCTTTCTACATTGAAATAATACTACATTTCAAAAAGTCTTTCAGACTAAAACTTCTTTCTTGTTAGAATGTTTTAAATAAAATTTATACAATAACTTTTTACAATATTTAAGTCTTTATACAACGCTATTATACATCAACTTTAGTTTTACGCGCGAGTAATTGAAAAACATAATAAGAAAATCGGTCACAACTCATTTCTCGCCCTTTTGGCGATAAAGGTAGACCTCGCATGAGGTAAAACTTCTTCAAATCTGCCACTTGCAGTAAGAATGAAAGATTAACTTAAGTTTGTAAAGTAACACAAAATTTTACTTATCTTTGTAATATTCAGACATCCTTTTCTGGGCCCAGTCTTTAAAGGTGCTGCAGACCGTAGCTTGGTTGATCCTCCTTCTTGTACGGGCTCGCCCTTCAGTGCTTTCCTCTGGAAGCTTCCGTTTTTCACCACTACGGCCACCCTTGAACATCTTCCTTCTGTCCTCTGCTTGTGGTCTTGGCCGTTTGAAGGCAGCTGGTCTTGGTGGAACCGGGAAACTTCTGTCGTGATCCTGCTTGGACCTCGTTGTTGGCCGTTCAAATTTTTCTTGTACTTTTTCCTCCGCCGCTGATGGCCCTTCCGCAGTTCGGCGACTTTTGCTGCGGAGAGTTCTGTCGGATGAGTCAATCTTCCGTTTCACAGCCGGGTTATAGTTGCCGTCCTTTCTCCCGGTCTTTTCCACATACGTCGTCCTTCTCCCTTCTTCATTCTGGGGGTGTTCGTGAACTCTGTTTTTTGGACGGTGGAACGGCTTCTTTTTCTTTGTACCTTCAATTTTTCCGCGGGGCAATTTTCTTTTCACTTGCTTCTGTCTCTCATTGGCTTGCCCTTGTACTTGTCGTTTTCCCACCTCTGGAACTTGTACCTGCGGTGTCTGCCGTCCCGGATCCTGCAAAAGATCTGAAAAGATTTGCATTTTATTACGGTCATAGAATGGTTTTATCTGGTCAATGTTTGCGGAACAGGTTTCACCATTTCTTGCCTTTAATACTACAACAGCGTGAGTTATTTTTTCTATAACATATGGTCCTTCAAAGCGTGGGAAAAATTTGGCAGTTTTATCTTCTGGTGCTGAAGAAAGTGAATGCTTAATTTTTAGTACTTCATCCCCTACTTTATAAGTTACTCCCCGTCGTTTCAAGTCATAATACAATTTTTGTTTTCTTTGTGCTACTTCTGTATTCTTTTTTGCTTCTTTTATTAGTTTTTCTATATCACCCATTTTAAATTCTGGGGCTCTTTGTTGCACATAAAATAGTTTATCTAACGGTGTTATAACCTTTCTGCCTAGAAATAACTCAGCAGGAGTTTTGCCCGTTGTATCATGTTTTGCGGTCCTAAGGGCGAAAGCAAATTCATTGACATAGTTATCCCAGCTTTTATGAAAATTTTTAACATAACTACGGATAATTTTCACTATATTTCTGTTGACCCGTTCCGCTATATTTGATTGCGGCCGATACGGGACCATTTTTAAATGACGTATGCCCAGTTTTTGGCACATGTCTTCAAATATATTACTTACAAATTGAGGACCATTATCCGATATAACTTTTAGGGGCGCCCCGTATTTTAAAATATATTTATTTAAAATAGAATCGGTAACTAATTTCGCGGAGGCTCGTTTTAAGGGAACAATTTCGGTCCATTTACTAAAATGATCAACTATAACAAGGAGATAGCGACTTTTGTTTAACTGACTTTTTGGGAAAGGGCCCAATAAATCGATACCGATTATTTCATTTGGAAATTCGGATTTAATACTATTTAGAAACCCGGCCGGGCGGAAATTAATATAATTAACGGCTTGACATGTTGGGCAGGACTGGACATACGCCCTTGTTAACTTTTGCAGTTCAGGAAAGTAGACTGCCTCGCGTACGCGTTGAGTAGTTTTTCGAATACCAGCATGAGAAGCTAAAGGGCTGTCATGGAGCTCTTTCAGGATATTTAATCTAAGACTAGCTGGGATAACAGGTCGAAATTCGTTGTTGGAATTCGTAGTTTTTGTATAAAATAATAGACCATCTATTAGTTCGTAATGGGCCGCCCTATTTCTTATCGCCACAATATCTTGGTGGCTAAAATTTTCAGGATCCTTCAAATACTCATAAATACTTCCAAACTCAGGATCCTTACCCAGTTCGGTTATTACAGTTTCTCGGGAATTTATTGTACACGCTGTCAGCATTGCAACTTTTACGGTATTACCCTGTTCGTCTAATTTAATTCGTGACAGGGCATCTGCTACGATATTTTCCTTTCCGGGGGTATGCTTGATTACCAGATTATATTCTTGCAGCTTGAGTGCCCATCTTATTAACCTTGGGGATAAATTTTTTCCAGAGTACAATCTAGTTACCGCCGCATGATCAGAATATACTGTTATCGGCGCCTTTCCAAAATAGACTCGGAACTTTTGCACTGCTAACAGAACTGCAAGTGCCTCTCTCTCGGTCGCGGAATAGTTTCTTTGTGTTTGATTTAAAGTTCGGCTAAAAAATGCTACTGGCTGCTGATTTTGCGAAAGTACCGCTCCTACCGCATAATCCGAAGCATCCGCTGAAATTTCTAAATTTTCATCCTTTTCAGGAAATTTCAACACAGGGGCTTGCGTTAATGCTTGTTTTAATTTTTCGAAAGCACTATTGGCTTCGGCCGTCCACGAGAATCTTGCCTTTTTCCTTTTTAATTTTAACAATGGCTCAGCGATAGCCGCAAAATCTTTTATAAAGGACCTATAATATGAACAAAGTCCTAGAAAAGAAGAGAGCTTCTTTGCCGTGTTTGGAGTCGGATACTTTTGTACAGCGATTATTTTTGATTCATCTGTCTCGATCCCTTTTTGCGATATTTTGTAACCTAAATATTTTAATTCAGGGGCTGCAAATTTGCATTTTTCGACATTAACTTTTAGACCGGCCTCATTTAATAAAGAAAACACCTGTCTTAAATCCTGTACATGTTGGTCTAGATTATCACTAGTAATAATGATATCGTCTAAATAGATAAATGTGGACTTTCCGAGAACAGGTCTTAACACAATGTCCATGCATCGCTGAAATGTTGCTGGGGCGCCTGAAAGGCCAAACGGCATTCGCAAAAATGCATAAGTGCCAGACTTGGTTATAAAAGCAGTCTTAGGCACGTCCTCAGGCCTGATCCCTATTTGAAAATAACCATTCGTTAAGTCTAAAGTTGTCATAAATTTGGTTGATTTTATGTTCCTTAAAATTTCTTCTATAATCGGTAACGGATATACCGGATATTTCGTTATGGAATTTAATTTACGGTAATCAATAGCGAATCTCCACCTTTTTGGATGCTCCAAAGGATAATCATTATTTTTCTTACATAAAACCACCGGACTAGCATAACTACTTGAGATAGGCGTTACGATCTTTTTACGTAGCATATCGGTAATATGCCATTCTATAATTTTTTCCTTATTCTTATCATACCGGTATGGTTTTTGACGAACCGGCAATGCATCTCCGGTGTCAATACTATGGTTAGTAACCTGGGTAAATCCTGGAATATCACTAAATAAGGAAGCAAATTCACTTACCACTTGTCGGATTCTATCTTGCTCGTCATTAGGCAGGTGGTCGAGATTTACCCTTGGCGGTTCAACCTTTTCTACACGCACTGGTTTCATCGTCAGCTTAAGAGACGCTTCATTAAAATCCAGTGTAGCTTGTGCGTCTGAAAGAAAGTCTATTCCTAGTATTAAGTGTGCTTGCAAATTCTTTACTATAAAAAACATCACCTTTACTTGTTCGTCCTTGATACGGATGTACAAAGGTACTTTACCTACGCACTTACATTGTTCTCCTTGCGCCGCTAATACTGTTGTATTATCCGCATTATATATGCGGTATTTGCGAAAATACTTTCTAAAAAAGACTTCTGCCACACAGGAACACTGCGCGCCGGTATCCAGGAGTGCGGTGGCCGGGATATTATTTACCAAGACTTCAATCTTCGGAAGAGTTAAATTTTTCACCATTACTGTATTTAACTTGTAGGAAGAGGGGTTTTCGTGGCCTTCGGATTTCCGCACCCTCTCGTCAGCAGAAATCCGTTTTAGTTTAAATTATTTTTTCTTTCGGTGCTTTCCTTCTTTCTCCACTGGCCTTGAGACTTTTTTCCTGGGTTGCTATTGAACTGTCGACGTTCGCCGGCTGTTTTTGAATGCTCGGGTTTCCTTGCCCACTGATTCGCTTTTTCTCCGTAGCCATGTGCTTGAGTTTGCTGTAGTCTTGGCGTACCAAATTGGTTTCGCTGTTGATATTGGCGTCTTCTTTCGACGTCCGCCGTTCTTCTACTTTCAAACTGGATTGCTAGCTCAAATAATTTTTCCAGTGTAGTCGGATTTCTCAATTCAATAAAGTCTTGCACTTGGGGTAGTAACCTCGGCAAAATCACTTGAATTATTTCAGGATCCGGACGGTTTCCATACAAGAGCTTGAAAACGTGAATTTTTCTTAAAATAAACCTGGAGAGGTTTTCCATTCTTTGTTGATATATACTGAAAAGTTCTGTTTCTAATTTCGCACGATCCCTTACAACAGGGAAGGCTTTTAGTAGGGCAGTCTTGAAATTTTCGTAGGTATAGGTGGGACTTCCTGCTTGACCCAAGAGACTTCTGCCGATACATTTGAACCAGTTAAGCGCTTGGCCCCTCAAAGCGCTGGTAGCTAAGGTAACTTTTTGAAACTCGTGCACGGGGTAGAGCATGAAGTGGTCATCCAATTTTTCCAAAAAACTGGTTACCTGTGAGTGTCCATTAAACGTTGCTTCTGGTTTCATCGAAGCGCGCATGGTCTGGACAATATACCCAAATCCTTCCAGGGCGGCAGCTGGCATTTCTGGATTCTGAGCTGTTTCTGCAGGCAGCACAGGTTCTTCTTGAAACTCGGCCATGGTTATTCTTCGTCGGGCGCCACTATCAGGTTCAATGTTTCTTCTTACCTTCTTCGGAAACATACAATGACCTGACTAGAACAGAGAGCTTACTAAAGCTATGTTCACTAATTGTAGTAAGTAGACAGGATACAGACGAAGGGTATACAAAACCCTTTATTTTTTCTTTATATACAATGACTTCCGTACTTCGGAATACAATGACCCTCCACTCGGGGTCTAACTTAAAAGATATCAAAATAAAACTAAACTCTAATTTAACTTTAGAATAAGATTGGCCTTATAATAACAGGAAGCGTATGTAGCACAGAGACTGTGAACACTACAATACGTTTAATTTATCAAGAGGATTAAAACCTCTGGCCTGGAAGGCAAAGTAGCAACTGCGTAACTTCTAAGGTAAGCGGCCTGCTTCGAACTCACGGCTTCCTCTCCTCCTGCTTGGCAAAAAGGCCACACTTAAATACTTGGCGTTCGCCAGACAACTTTGCATAAACTCCTTCACGCTTATAATTCTGGCCGGAAGTAGAAAATAAGAAGTGATAGTAAAGATTTAAAATAAAATAAACGTTAGTAAAACTTAAGATCCTTACAACTTATGTGAGCCATTTTTTGCTCCGTTCTAAACAATTGTATTTTTATTAAATTGATATTTTAATATTTTGAGAAAATGTATGTTATGTAATAATTGTTACTAAATTTAAGTATGAAACACACCCACAAAAAATTTTTACATGTTTATTTTAATTTATTTTACTACAGTTTCCTTTTGTAAAGCACAAGTGTCGCATCACTTTTGTGAGACACTGTATGTGTGTGTGTATGTGAAGCATTGCTTAGTGTTCCTAATTTGTAGTATTTATTTTCTTATAATATTTTCTTTCATTGCGAGAAATTAAATTTTTTATTTATTTATGTGTAGAATTCTAGTATGCCTGCCTACAGAGGATATAATGTGATTTAGAAATTTAAGAACCTGTTTTTCATTAATGTGAAGTTTAAAATTTTTAGAAAATAATTAAAATTGTCTACTTACTGGTATATAAGGGATTATGTTGTTACGTAGCAAAACGTTAATTTGTAAGTATGATAAAATTGATATGTTCCAGAGTATTAATTAAAAAAAACTTTTTTTATTTGTATAAATGCTAAAGCTTAAAAATCTTTGAAAATATGGAAGCTGTATGAAATACAAGTATGAAAGACTGCGACGTTCTTTATCGTTGTAATAACTGGTAGAATTCGCTTACTGTATCATGATAATTTTAAATATAAACAATTAATTATACTTATTTTCAGTTACGCCTAAGCTCAGAAATGTAAATTTAAAGAATTTGATGTTAATTTACAATAATAAACAATTCATTATTTTTTTTAAAGAGAAAATACAAATTACGCGTAGCATGGAGAATACATTGTGACGTCACACCAAATTATTTATTAAAGGTGAAATAGCTAAAGGTTTCCGGTATTGTTTTTAAAATTACATCCTTTTAACCTTAATCATTTTTATTAATCATTTCTTAATATTTCTTTCTCTTAAAATCGTGTATAATAGTCGTAAACTTATTTCTATTATCCACGATTTCTGGTGAAATCAAGATGTGGCAATCTTTTCGTGATATGATCCATTTTTTGAAACACGGAGTTTCGTCGAAAATCTGGATGGCAACCATTTTTCAAAACAACGTATTTCATGTGCTTTGGCGCCAAACCAAATTCGCCAAACTTTGAAGGTGGGCTATACTAAAGCTGTTCCCTTTAATACCACAAACAATTTTATCCTTTATTAAACTATCCGTTAATTGTGCAAACTCGCATGTTCTAGCTTTATTTCGAAGGTCAGTTACGTATTCATCTATGATTTGATTTCTAGTAAAGAATAAATGTCTTTCATATGTAATATTTTTCTTTGAATACAATATTCCGTAAATTTTGTTTCATTCACTTAATTTAATTTCTTTACCCTCTTCTATAGGAAATGTATTATATATTTCAAGACCACGAATTCCTATTACATAAAAGAAAAGTATTAACTCTTACCTTCTTTTCTTTATTATGTAATCCACTAGCTACTTCATATATTTCAAATGATTGCAGCCATCTCTGCCAATTCGAAGCTAGATTTCCATCAAATTTCATCCGCTCTGGTGGTTTTAAACTTTCCATTTTGAAAGCAAAATTTTCCTGACACCATATATTATTATGATATATTATTATGAGGGTACACTTTCAGCTTTTAGAAACTATTTATTTACAATCTTAGAATGTATAATCACAGAGAACTGCAATACCAGCATAGTTCTATTTTCAAATCTGTATCCAAAGTGTTGCCAATTACAAGTTACTAAACATTAAATGTTACCATTTACAAATTATTAAATATTACAATATACAGAAGAAGATAAAGCTAAATCTTTTGCGGACTATATGGAAGTTACATTCACTCTTAATCCCACTCCGTACGACAATAAACATATTGAACGGGTCAACCAGGTGGTCAATAACTTCCTTAATATCCCTGCTCCGTACAACTTCACTTTCCTGACTACGCCTACAATCGTTGCCAACACCATCAGCGCCTTACAAACTAAGAAAGCTCCAGGGCACGATGGCATCTCGACCAAAGTACTGAAGCATCTTCCGATCAACGCTCTTACCTGCCTAACTAAGATAATCAACAACATTATCAAATTTGCTCATTTTCCTAATTCATGGAAGCAAGCTATTGTAATGTATTTTGCAGTAATTTACAAAACAGACAATCTTCTTAGTAGAACATAAATTTTATTTCTAGTTCACGGTGATAGACAAATTTTATACAAATCTTAAGTGGCAAAAGTTTCATACTACTCCTAGCTGGTAACATATTCAGAATTCTAATCTTTTAAAACAATATTTCACGTTGCTGAGCAACGGTTTAATGCAAATATGGCGTTGCCACTTCAACAATAATTATATTTATTTATTAAATAACAAGATATTACAACCTCTCCCCCCTCCAGATAAACTTTAATTTATATTTTTATAAATTAAAGTTTACGGGTTTTTTTTCCCCGAAACAACAATATCAGCACAATACAGAATCGAAATACAAGATATAACGTAATAACATACACTGAGGAAGAGAGGAAGAAAGAAAATATTTTTTTTTATCTATATAGAGAAACAAATTATTTAATCAGGTCAGGGAGTACGACTTAATGCGTCTACATTTTTATGGTTTTAACCACTTCGATGAACGATCGTGTAATTGTAGGGTTGTAGTACTAGTGCCCAACCTCATAAGTCGTGGATTTAGACTCACATTATTTTTGAGCCAAACTTAGGGATTATGATCGGTCATGAGGAATTTAGTATGCCCTTCTAAATAACATTGAAGTTTCTTTACAGCAAATATTATGGCGGCGCATTCCTTTTCTCTGGTAGAGTACTTTTTTTCAGTTTCTGTAAACTTCTTACTGAGGTATAATACTGGATGTTCATTGTCTCGTTCATTTTTTTGAGCTAAAATGACACCCATACCAGAGTTTGAAGGATCAGTTTGCAAAATAAACTCCTTATTGAAATCAGGTGCATGTAGTATAGGCCTTTGACACAGCTTCTCCTTTAGCTCTTCAAATGCTTTTGTGCATTCTTTTGTCCAATTTATTTTCCCTTTCTTCAAGTTTCCTTTCAAAGTTTCTGTTAAAGGTGCTGCGATAGATGAGAACATGGGAATGTAATGATTATAATATCCCGCTAATCCTAAAAATGCTCTGACTTGACTTTTTGTGGATGGCACTGGAAAATCAAGAATAGCTTTTACTTTCACTTCACTTGGCATTCTTATACCACGACCTACAATATGTCCTAGATATTTTACCATATCTTGAGCAAATTTACATTTTATTGGTTTAATAGTTAAACCAGCGTCCTTTATTTTGGACAAAACGGCTTTCAGGTGACTTAGATGTTCTTCCCAGGTGTTTGAAAAGATTGCCACGTCATCTAAATATGGAACAGCAAAGTTTTCACAACCGTGAAGGATTTCGACCATCATTTTACTAAATGAAAATGGTGCATTTTTAAGTCCGAAAGGCATCCGTAGAAATCTAAATGTGCCAAAACTTGTAACAAAAGTGGCTAATCTTTGAGCATTAGGTGTTAAAGGTATTCGCCAGTATCCCTTTGTTAAATCCAAAAGAGTTATATATTTTGCGCTTGCTACCGTTTCTACTCGTTGTTCGATGTTAGGCAAGGGGAAGAATTGTGTTTTAGTCAATTTATTCAATTTTCTATGGTCGATACAAGGTCTTGGATCCCTCCCTGCTACTTCTACTAAAATCATAGGAGAAGTGTAATCTGAATCTCCTATTTCAATTATTTTATGCTGAAGCATTTTATCGATTTCTGCTTTTAATATATCCGTTTGTCTAGGAGACATTCTGTATGGTTTACAGTGGATTGGTGTGATTTCTGTCAATTAAATATCATGCGTTATTAAATGAGTTTTCCAGGTTTATTAGAAAAGATTTTTGAAAACTTCAGCTGAATATCATGCAATTCTTGAATCTGTTGTTCATTTAGCTTATCACTTAAGGAACTGTTTTCTTTAATGTCCTCAAAATCGAACAATGTTGGTTCAAAGTCAATTGTTGGGAAATTTTCCTCCATATCATCAATTTCAGATTGATCTTCTGTAATCATAAGGTTAACCGATTCTGCTCGCCTATGATAAGGTTTTAGCATGTTAACATAGTAGACTTGGTTAAAGTTATTTTTTCCTTCGAAACTCACAACATAATTAGTTTCGGATAATTTCTTCTCAACCTTCCCAGGACCTTTCTATTCAATTGATAGTCTGTTTGGTTTATTCGTTGATACATCTAATACTAAATCTCCTTCAGAGAATTCTCTTGATAGCTTAACGATCGTACCACACTTTTCTTTTGGTTTGCATTTCCAGCATTTTATCTGTAGCCAGCTCTTTGCATCTTTTTAACCGATTTATCAATTGACAAATGTAGTCAACAACATTATTTCCTTCGTCTTCAGGATTCATCCATTGTTCATATAATAATGTTACAGGTGTTCTAAGATTTCGACTATATACTAATTCTGCAGGTGTAAATCCCGTACTCTCATGCGTTATTGTTCTTAAAGCAAATAGAGCTGCGGGAACTTGCTTCTCCCACTCAGGGGCTGCTTCGATACATAAAACTTTTAAAATTCGTTTGATTGTTCGGTGAAATCTTTCAACAGGGTTGATCTGCGGATGGTGTACTGAGCTTCTAGTTACTTTTATTCCAAATTTTTCTACAAATTCAATGGCTAGATTGCTCATAAAGGAGGTACCTTGATCAGTTTGTATTTCTTTCGGGAATCCCATTCTACTAAATATTTGTAACATGGCTTCAATTAATGACGTTGTGCCAATATTAGGAACAGGTACAGCATCCGGATATTTTGAAGCTAAACAAATAGCTGTAATTAAATATCTATTGCCATTCGGTGTTATTGGTAAAGAACCGCATGCGTCAAAGTTAATTTTTGAAAATTCAAAGTTACTTCTGCAATAATTGGTACTAAGGTGCTTTGGCTTTATCATTAGATTTTCCCACTCTTTGACATGGATCGCAAGTTTTAACATACTCTTCTATTTCTTTATAGCAATTAGGCCAGTAAAAGTATCTTGTTAATCTATCTTTAGTTTTGACGACGCCTAGATGTCCAGATGTGCTATCATGACATAATGACTTTATTTGATCCCTATATTTTTCAGGAATAACAATTAATTCCCTTTCATTTCCATTCTTATCTATTTTCCTTTTCACCAACAATCCGTTTTCTTTTACTTTGAAATCATTTGTCTTGCTGGAATTTTCATTTTTAGCTTCGTTAAGCAATGACGCTAGATCTCTGCTTTGATGCTGAGATCCAATTAATTCCTTTGAATTAACATTAATCACTTTCTTAATTTCCTTGTCTTCCTCATCAGCTTGCGGTAAAATATCTTCGTCAGTGTCAATAAACGTCAGTCCTTCTAGTTTCTCCATTTCGGTTTCTTTATTTCGATCTTCATCACGAGGTCTTTTTACTTGAGATCGTGTCGAAACTGCATTTATTTTTTCTAAATTTAAGAAGGATTTATTTTTGAACAATTGGGCAGTTTTGTTACCCAATACATATCTGCCAGGACCATTTGTAACAACAGCTGCCTTTGTCTTTATATGACCAAGTTCGAAATTAATTTCAACTTCCGCTAACGGTAGACACACTAAATGGTCATTTAAAAGATATTGTACCCAGACATGTTCTCCAGTCATTTTTGCGTTATCAATGTATTTTCGAGAAATAACATCAACAGTGGCTCCTGTGTCTCGAAGAATAGGCATTTTATACCCATTCACTAAACCGTTAATTGTATATGTCTCTAACAAATCATCATTCGAAGATACGTAATTTACCTTTTCATTTGGTTTTAAGCCAGGACACTGAGGCTTAAAATGTTCGTATGATCCACACTCGAAACAACGTGGTCGATATCTTTTGTCATATAAATTTTCTTGGTTCTTGTTTTGAAATTGACTTCTTTGTCTGTGATCTTTCTGGTATTTTGAATCGTCCCATTTATCAGAAGGCTTAAAATGAGGCGGATGCTCTATTTTTTTCACAAAATTATCATAACGCGGTTTAAACGATCCTTTGTTTATTTTATCAGTCTGATTGACAGAAAATTTCGGTTTTATTGTTTTTCTCACATCTTCAAAATCTTCAATTTTCTTAACTATTTCAGTAGGTGAAATGATGGTTGTCCATTGATCCATAAAATGTTCTTTGAAATCAGGAGAGGTACGCTTTTCTATTTGATCAACCAGCATGAGAGTTTTAATGTTTAATCCGTTAAGCCATCCTTCTAAATAATTCTTTAATTCATTGTAGAAAGCATACCAAGTACTTTCAGTAGATTTTTGGTGTTTATTAAATAGTTGTCGAAATTTTTCAGCACTCAATTTAAATCGTTGTAACAGCAAAGTTTTTACATATTCATCCTTTTTCGCGTCCTCTTCTGGTTCTCTAGCAATAAGGTGAACAATGTCGGGAGGCAGCAATGAAATAAGTTGAGTTACATGATTTTCAGCAGGTATATTCATTATGTAACTACATGGTGATGGTACTTGAGATACATTTATAAACAGGAACAGATGGTCCTTATTTACATATTGCGGTGCAGGTAATAGACATAATTCGGTTGGTTGGCATAATGAAAATTGATTAAATAGTAGATTCTTGCTATATTACTAGGAGTGTTAGATACACCTTACGCTAATTCACAGCTATTCTGTGGTGTTGGTAGTTGGTGCTAGACACTGAATTACTATTCGTCTACATGGCTGACTAAGTATGGCACAGGTCTGTTTCAAGGTCGGCCAGTTTATCCATTAAAAGCCCTATTTTTCTAACCAAGTGCTTCGGTTTTATCAAAAACTTACAGAAGGCTTTTCGATTGGTCGACGGAAGGTTGATGTGTAGCCCTTCTGTAAGGGGACAGGAGATCAGATAATGCTCTGGAGAGCCAGTCTGTCCACAGGCGCACTGGCTAGTGTGACTTATTCCGCGTTTGTTAAAGTACTCGGGAAATGGTCCGTGACCCGTAATGTATCTAACCAATTGCTTGTTTGCAAAATTTTTGGTTGTGTCCACGTAACTGACATGGTAATAAATCCGTCGGCCGGTATCGCTGTTATCCCATGTCTGCTGCCATTTCCCGATTGCCTTTAAGCGCAGTGTTCTTTTCAGGTAAGATACTGGCCATGGGATGTTGATTTGTTGGTCTTGTGGCAGCTTCTTTGACCAGATGGTCAGCCAACTTATTGCCATGGTGGTCGGCATGCGCTTTGATCCATTCAAATCTTGTATGGAGTTGAGAATTTTTTCGCAGATCTTCCTGTATTCCATGAATAATACCGGATGGGTGGTCAGAGTTTCCTATTGCGTGTAGTGAAGAAAGGCTGTCTGTCTTTATTGTAGCGTTGCGGGAGTGGTGGGATTCCAGGTAGCGGATTGTTTGTGCAATTGCCACTGCCTCTCCCTGAAAAACGCTATTAAATTGCTTTAGTTGATCCTTCCACTGATCTATGACTGTATCTTGAAGCATGACCACCTAGGCACTTCCCATTTTTTCGTCTATCTTCGATCCGTCCGTGAAGATGGTAATCTGTGCTGGACTTTGGGCCGTAGTGGGATTGGTAATTATGCTTATTCCGGTGCCTTTGGCTGCTGGATGGATTTTCAGAGGGCAGGATTTATCTTCAGAGCCCTCTGGATTAAAATATTCTTCGTCAAAGGTGACAGGTCTTTTAAGCTGCAGGACGATTTGTCTTGCTTCCTCCTTTTCGACACAGCATTAATTATTACGATGATTTGTCTCCTCTTCGACACGGAAGGACGCTTTCCCTACACTGCAGACGCGGCAGGACGTGCTGGCCGGCCACCTTCCCCCTGCACGAGGCCAATCAGCACGTTGATCGCGTCTGAAGAGGTCGTGCGGTAGGCTCTGGTGATACCCAATGCAAAGGGTCTTTGAATTGTAGAAAGGTGTTTAATTTTCCTGCTTTGCATTGGGTGAGCTCATACTGCTGCTGCATGGTCGCAGGACTATTTTTTCCACCTCTGTGGTGAAGAGGACCTTCTGAATATGGGGATTGAGGCCCCATTTGTGGCCATGAAATAATCGTATTTGCTTCGCTATTGTCACTGTTCTAATTTTGATGTCCTGGATGTGTGGTATTCAGGTCATCTTGTGGTCGAACGTAAGGCCCAGATATTTTAGTTGATTGAATATTTGTATTCTCTGATTGTTGACCTTAATGGTTGGTCTTCTTGCGAGAGAACCTCCCTTTTTAGGTATTAATAACAGTTTGGATTTGTGCTCTGCAATTTTCAGTTTGTTGTCACATAGGGCGTAGAATTGTTGGCACACTTCGTTACAGTGAGTCTCTAATTCTCTTCGGGTACGACCTTTCACTATTAGCACTGCGTCGTCTGCGTAGGCGTAGATCTGGGTGTCCGCTGCCCATGTAGCTGTTAGAACTTTGTTGAAAGTTAGATTCCACAGGTGTGGATCAGCGCACGACCCTTGCGGACAATCTCTCGTCTGCTCTTGTTCTATTATGCCTGCGTTGTGAACTGCTAGTAGCCTTCTATCCTGTAGATAGTTGGTTAGCATCTTGTACAGGTTGTTCGGACATTTTGCCTTCCGCAGAGCCTGTGTGTAGCCAGCTTTCTTGAGATTGATGCTTATCATGGAAGTATGGAGGACGCTATGTCGGTTCTCTAAAATTGCTTCTCTAATGTCGAAGAGTGCGTGGACTGTAGAAGTGCCTGTCCTAAGCCCGTATTCTCTCGAGCTTAAGAATCCTTGCGTGTGCAAATGGTACTGTAGCCTGTTCATAATAATCCTTTCTAGTACCTTGCCCATTGCCGACAAGAGACAGGTAAGACGACAGGATGTGACCTCGGCAGGGTTCCGGTTATTTTTCAGAAATAAAATAACCTGCTCTATCTTGTAGGGTTTTGGGAATATACCTGCTGCCAGGAGCTTGTTGAAATAGTCAACGAATAATTTAGGGTGCGTTTTGATCGTTGCTTTGGTGATAGCATAATCCATCCCATCGGCCTAGGGGCTTTCTTGCGCGCAGAGTTGCAAGAACTGTTTGAAGTTCATTAATTGTAATATCCGGGTCTGTTGGGGTGTCCAATGTGGTTATTATTGTCCTGAGAAGAGCTTGTTTTGCTGTGTCCCGCAGTACTCGTCTTTGCAGAAAACTGCGTTTAGGACCGTCCGTAGGGGGTCTGCCGTGTACTCCTGACTGTTGGTGATTGAGAAAGGGATCTGTAGCTGCGAAGGTTTAAAAATTTACCGGTAGCTATTTTGTGGTGAATACCATACGTCGTTTTTGCTTGTGTGCAGAATTCCCTCGAGGAGGTAATCTTAGCCTGAATAATCATTTTTTGTACCACGCCCGCTCCCGTTGAAATATGGTCAGGGTGTTGGACTCTATCTCCAACCGTCTTTCGCTTTCGAGTTTTCTTCGCAGGGCTCTGCACTTTCTTTGCTGTGTTCTGAGTGCACTCGACCACCAGTTAATGCCCTGCAGTCTCTTAGGTTTTCTAAGATATTTTCATTACATATGGCTTGCATTGTTACTAATGTTACGGAGAAGTCTTCTAATTCTGCTGCCGTGTTAGCTAGTTGGAGTGAAGGTTCGAGGTGCATTAGCTGCACTTTAATTTTCTTCGTAAATGTTATTAATTTCCGGCCAGTAAGGTTATAGCGTTTGATCTTGGATACGGAGGTAGTCTGCGATATAGAGAAGGTAATGAAATTGTGATCATTGAGGCTGTCTTCCTCTTCGACTTTCCAGTCCTGCAAAAAGAGGTGCTATTGTGGATTTGATGAATAAGCGAAATCGAAACTAATCAGCCAGAGCATTTCATAAGTGAAATAAATGCTTATTTTGATCTTAAAAGAAACAGTATATTTATTTTTACAATTTCCAGTCTTGTTTGCAGCATGTTACTTATTTTTTACATAAAAATATAAAAAAACTTTTAATAAATAAAGCTTACGCAGCTCTTATAAAGGAAAACTCCAAGTAACGACGTTTTTATCTCGGCTCGTTGTTCCCATACGGCGAATCTTAATAACTATTCAAAGCATTACATCCTGTTGCCACTTAGGAAATCTTAATAATTATATAGAAACATTAAATTATGTTCCACTACATTACTCCCCCCCTGCAGTAACTGTGTTACGATTTAAGAGATTCTGGTAGTGGAATAATGTAGCGTAAGCTAACATTAGAATTAAAAATACTAAATCCAATAAATAAATACAATTACAATTAAACATATTCAATAATAGAGGTTAGGAATAATATTCAACATTGTTACTAACACGTAAAGGACGTTTTATTAGTCGTCCAGTTCGTGAGACTCGAGGTCGTTTATCATTGGTCTCAGATTTTAACAAAGTCTGAGTCTTGGGCTGGGTATCAGAAGTTTCTGGTTCCAGCCTTTGCTCACCTGATGTTAAACAATAGGCTGGCTTCAGCTTGTCATTCGAAATGTTTACTTCCTTACCTTTGATTTGTAACAAGAAGTATTTTTCTATTCTTTTAAGTACTTTGAAAGGTCCTTTATAACTAGGTTCTAATGGTTTCTTGACTCTATCAAGTCTTAGGAAAACATGAGTACACACATTCAGATCTTTATGGACAAAAACTTTAGGAATCATTTTTCGCTGTACCGCAGAGGGCTTGAACAATTCCATTTGTTTTTGCAATTTATGCAAAACTGTTTGAGGTGTTGTAGAAACTGTCGGTTTATTCAAAAATTCTCCAGAAAGTTTGATTGTTTTCCTGTAAACCATTTGTGCAATGGAATATCCAAAGTATTCTTTTAAAGCTGCCCTAAGACATAGAAGAATTGTTTGTATGGATTCGGACGACTTAATGGAATTATGACATTTGATAGCAGCTTTCAAAGTTCGATGAAATCTCTCAATTTTGCCATTACACTGTGGATGATAGGAAGTTGTGTGTTAAATTTTGACTCCACATATAATTACCAAGGTTCGAAATAGTTCAGAAGTATACTGTGCTCTACGATCCGTAATAACTTGGTAAGGAACGCCAAAACGAGTGATCCAATTTTCATAAAACGCTCTGGCAACGGTTTCTGCTGTTATATCACGCAAAGGAATGGCTTCCATCCAACCAGTATAGCGATCAATGTAAGTCAAGCAATACATAAAATTATCAGATGGTGAATAAGGACCTATTAAGTCAATGTGAACTATAGTTCATCAGGCTGCAGATAAGTTCCTAATTCAGACTTTGTATGACGTGAAACCTTATTTTTTTGACAACCAATACAGGCACGACTCCATGTTTGCATATACTTTTTGATATTTGCCCAAATAAATTTGGACGTTATTTCTTTAACGGTCGACTTGATTCCCGGATGAGCGAGGCCATGGATTTGTTGAAATATATCCATTCTAAACTGCTTGGGTGTAAATGGTCTAATGTTAGAAGACGTAACACACCACAGATTTTTACCAGATGGAAGTAAATAACTTTTGAAATTTAACGTTTTATTTCGAGCTTGTAAATCTTGTAATTCTTTATCATTAACTTGTTTGTTAGCAATTTTATCATAACCAATGAGTGAAATAGAGACATCGGCTATTCTGGATAACTGATCTGCGACAACGTTTTCACTTCCACTAATATGGCATATGTTAGTAGAAAATTGAGATATGTATTGCAATTGGCTCACTTGTCTTGGTGATGCCTTTTCGCTTTTTTGTCTGAAAGCATAAAGTGGTTTATGATACTTAAAAATTTTGAAATCGCGACCTTCTAACATATGTTTAAAATGTTTAATTGCAAGATATATTCCCAGTAACTCGCGGTCATAAGTACTGCAATTTTTCTGAGTGCTATTTAATTTTTTTTAATAAAACGCTAAAGGTTTCGATGCTCCATTTCTCAAACTGTTGGAGAACTGCAGCAATAGCCCAATCAGATGCATCCGTGCATAGTGACAAGGGCTAATCTGAATTGGGATAACTTAAGAGCTATATTTGACAAATTTTGTTTACATTTTTCAAAGTTAAATATAGCTTTATCTGACCATTTAATTTTTCGTCTACCTTTTTTCTTAGCACCCTTTACGTATTCATGAAGTATTGCTTGTGTCTTAGCAGCATCTTTCAGAAACAGTCGATAAAAATTAAGCATCACTAAGAAAGTTCGCAAATCATGGATAGTCTCTGGTAATTTATAATTCAATATTGCTTCGAATTTTCAGGCACAGGACGAGATCCTTCCGGTGTTATAAGATATCCTAAAAATTCTAAGTTATTAACACCCATGATCTACTGAGAAATGTTGTTTCTTAAGCCGTATTTACCTAATCTATCGAAAACAAGTTTCAAGTGATGTCTGTTTTCTTCTTCTGAGGCAGAAGCAATTAATAAGTCATCGAGATATGGAAAAGTAAAGTCCAAACCTTGAAATACTTCCTGTATGAATTTTTGAAAAGTAGCTGGTGCATTTCGCAAACCGAAGCTCATTACATTAAGGGGGCTGTATACCTTAGAAACCAAGATTTTGGTCCAAAAACTCCATTTTTTCCTTTATGCTTGAAAGTTTATTTCTTATGTTTCCAAAACTGTTTGAACTTTGTTCCTACGGTCATTTAAACCGGAGTTATGATACTTTACTTGACACCTTGTCCTCGAAAATCATACCGTAAGTACAAGTCGTAAATATTTAAAAGGCCGAAGTGGGTGTGTCAGACTTATTTTCTTTTATTATCGAGGCTTAAAACTTTATTTAATTGCTTTTTAAAGACTAAAAAGTATTTTTATAATGGCAACAAAACAAAGTTCTAGCATATTTTCAAGCTGTGTGTTATGAATTCACTATCGCATTTTCGCTCGTGTTTTGATTCTGTGTTTACATTGCTAATAAGCTTTTTCTTTATTTATTATCGAGTAATATTCATTAATTTTTATAGGTGTAGATATATATTGGTATAGATTAGGTATAGCTAGGGTAAATTGATTATAGATATTGGTTACTACACTGCAAACGAGTATGAAAGGTTTGATGTTAACCGTATCGACAATGCAAAACGACATTCCCTGATTTGGCTTTAAAAAGCAGAGAAAAAATTTAAAAGCTACGAGAAAGCAAAAAAATGTAAATTCTGAAACACATGAGGGCATTAGTTATAAATCAGGGGAATTTTAAGTTTAAAAACTGATTAAAAGTAGGTAATCGAGTGTTTGAATTCTTTAAATGCGTTTATCTCATTTTTAATTTTTCGTGCTTTAATGCTAAAAAGAAACACAATATCTTCTAAAATTATGATTGAAATCGTATGCAACTTGGTATACATGTTTAGAACACTTCATGTTAGGAGACATGGGCTAAATCGCAGAATAGGCTGCATCAGGCGATGCTGTGTTTACTTCTCTTATGCTTGGACACGCCTTTTTATGACGTAATATTGGTTACGCCTCTCTTTAAGAACAAGTTATAAGTATGCTATAGCTTTATTTAAAGAAAACTTAAATGAAGTTTTAACTGAGTTGAAATGGTAGGTTTATAATGTTCTGCGCGAGATTTTTTTAATTATAAATCTACTTTTGTGTGGTGTGTGGTAGTGTTAGCATTTAACGCAACGAATTATGTCTGACAAATGTATTATTAAGATACCAAACGATTGAAAACGATCATTACCAAACGATTGAAAATATTGAATGCATAATTTAAAAATTATAACCGTAACTTCTCAAAATATAGAAAAGAATTCTTTTTCTCAAAGAATGTTTTGATTATTAATGGTCTTTTGCTTAAAGAATGTTTTGATTATTAATGGTCTTTTGCTTAAAGAATGTTTTGATTATTGATGAGTGTGTCTGATTCGGTGCTTACTGCCGAATGGATGATTATCTGAATCTGGAATTTTTTTATCAGTTGGAGCGAAGAGGTAAAAAAGCGTGGTTGAGTGGTGCATGGAGAAACATTTGATTGCAAGATATAATAAATAGCCAATTTGTAAAAATGATATGAAACTAGTAGAGCGAAAGAACTATAATAGATGGTTTTGGATGTGTAGAGAGTTACTGGAGGCGAATATAAGCAACGAATTACAAGGTCTGTTCGAAAGCACTCGTAGTTTGCGAAGAGTAAATTGAGCAAATGTGGTGTTTTGCGAGTTACTTGTATGTGGTTGGGTAAATGCGGGAATGATTTTATACGATATGAATTACGTATTGCCAAATATACGGTGACAGATTGGAAACGTTTTTGTAGGGAAGTGTGCATAGAGTTATGCTTGAAGAAGAATGTGGTGTTGGGTGGGGTGTTTGATGGAAAATGTGATGCGGTGCAAAGGGAGAGGACTGAAGGAAAGTTTCACTTTTTATTATTGACCTTAAGAACAATTTGGATGTTCGGTAATTTATTCTGGTAGCTTTATTTTCGTTTTGTGTAATTTTTCTGGAAAAATGTTTTTTACAACTCAAATTAATGGATTTGGTTATGCGCGAGTTTCTGCAATTCTTCGATGCCTTTTAAGTGAAAGAAGATTTCTGAGTATATGTGCAATGCAAAGTTTATTCAATGTCTAATTTTTTTAGGTGAAAAGAGATCGATGTGTACATGGGCAAAACCAATGTAGTGCGCAATGCCGAGGTTGTGCACTGTGCCGAGTTTGTGTGAATCTCTGATGTTTTTTTTAAGTGAAAATGGATCGCTGTGTACATGGGAAAAGCCAATGTAGTGCGCCATGTTGAGTTTGTGCAATTCTCTGTTTTTTAAGTAAAAATAGATCGCTGAGTACATGGGGAAACCCAATGTAGTGCGCAATGCCGAGGTTGTGGGTGATGCCGAATTCGTGCAATTCTCTGATATTTTTAAGTGAAAATAAATTGATGTGTACATGGGCAAAGCCAATGTATTGAGCAAAGCCGAGGTTGTTCGCGATACCGAGTTTGTGCAATTCTCTGTTTTTTTTAAGTGAAAATAGATCGCTGTGCACATGGGCAAAGCTAATGTGGTGCGCAATGCCGAGGTTGTGCGCGATGCCGAGTTTGTGGAATTCTCTGATTTTTTTTAAATGAAAATAGATCGCTGAGTGCATGGAATCAGATTCTTACTAATAATATACTTTTTGTAACCACCAATGAGCATGTTTATTTCTTGAAACGGACTAGGATTTCTTTTGGCTTTCTAAATCACTTTGTTCTTTGCTGCTCAAATGTAAGATTTTCCCACAGTTTAATTTTCTCTTTTTTTACTTTATTAGGATATTATTAATAGTTTTTTTTTCTTCTCAATCTTACTAAAGTTAATTTACCAATTTTTCATTCCATTTTTTTTCCTTTTCCAAACATAAATTTTATTTTTAATTTTCGCAAACTGACGTTTATTTCTACAAAAGTCAGTTTACATTTTCTTTTCAGTTTTTTATTTTGCAAAAGTTTTTTTTTTCAAATTTAGTTCTTTTCGTATTTTTACTTTAATTCTTTTTTGTTTTTTTTTTACATTTAACTTTTTTATTTTAAAAAGTTTTTTTTTTCGAAAGTTATTTTTATTTTTACAAATTTAATTTTCCCTTTTCGCTTTTTATTTAAAAAAAGTTGTTACTACATTCTTAAATTAATTTTTTTTACAAAAGTAATATTTATTTTCAGAAGTTTAATTTTTTTCAGTTTTTGTTTACAGAAATAAAGTTTTTTTTTGTTTTTATTTTTTCCTTTATATATTTTACTTCCAAAAGTAAATTTTTGTTTTTTTTTCTTTCCCTTAAAATTTTTTTCTTGTTACATTTTTACCCTTTTATTTTTTCCTTTATGTATTTTACTTCCGAAAGTAAATTTTAATTTTTTTTCCTTTCCTTTAAAATTTTTTTCTTGTCACATTTTTACCCTTAATTTCCCCCCTCCCTTGTTTTAAACGCAACATGATGTTACACCTCCTATTCTCCAAAAGTAAAGTTACATACATTTCTCTATCTACGAAATTTAAGCTGGAATTTACATGCATTTAACTTCACTCTGCAGGCTTTCATGGCTAATATTTTCTGTAACTTTAAACCAATACGCACAATGTTCACTCTATATAGTTTAATTGGAATATTACATTTCTTACTTTTTATACACCTAAGTTGGAGATAATCAGAACTTTCTCTTCTAATGTATTGTACTAACTATTAATGACTGTATTAACTTTTTGGCCCACTATACAAAACTTCGCGGATTCTCTTTCACACGTCTTATCTTCATTCGAAAAGGTCACGTCGTCTTCGAAAGGTTCACCAAACTTTGTCTCACAAATGCAAATTTTACACTTTACATTTACACATTTCTCCTCATATTTAACATTTATCCTGCTTTTAAAACATATTCATGTTACGTTTCTGATTCTTTTTCCCCAAAAATAAATACAGACTTATACAAATTTCGTTATTTCAAGACCTACTGACTTTGAACAAATCTTAAAAAGATTAATAAATTTTCATGGTATGAAGTCCACTCAAAACAATACATGGGGCATTTCTATTCAGTTTAATTTAGATACGTACCAACAGTACTTCATTTATTATTATTTTACTCTCAAGACACTTACACGTATGTATTTAGAACACTATTCAGCAGAGGGATCCTTTTATACTACTAACACAAAGCTTGATTACTAACACCTTGATTTTTTTTTTTCATGTGAAAACATCACTTGGCTTCTTAACATGATGTCACACATCTACCGCAGAACCTCAGAAACACTACTCTATTTGAATTTAATACAGCCTTAATTTCTTAACAACGTACAGGATTTTTAACTAAAGAAAAGAATATCCACATTATAACGTATTACTTTTAATTTGAATTATAGCCATATTTAGGAAGGTAAACTCATTAAAAAAAAAGAGACTGTAGTCCACTCAGAATTAATACTCAGCCATGGAAATTAAACTTTGTCGCCTTTTTTCCAACTTGGAATATAAAAATTTCTCAATTTGCAATACTTTTTCAAGCAGTAGGTATGATCATTATTTTTTTCTGAGTCTCATAGCTTTTTAATTAAAAGATACCCACATTTCACATTGACAATATTTTATTTATCACTGAACTCTTACAGCTTTTTGAGAAAGAAATATATCATAAATGGCAAATGAAATCCTACGTAGTTATGATATATTACAGTAAATATTGAGTAGAGTTCCAAATAATGATTCAACATAGTAATTAAAAGATTTAACATAGTTATTTTAAGATAGAAATTTAAAACTGTGCTTAATAATGAATGAACTCTTACAGCTTTTTTGACATTTAACTTAACTTTTTTGACATTAATCTCATAGATAGCAAATAAAATTACACACAAATAATCATACATAATGGGTAATAATGACAGAAACTCCATATAATGATCTACTATAGTCATCAACTTTAAAAATTTTAATGCATTTTAGTATGATTTAACATACCTTTCAAAAAATGTATTATTTTAATTAAATATTGGAGCCACAAAATTCTACGCACATATATAACATTTTATTTAGCATAAGCATCACACATAATCAGTAAATAAAATACATTTCACAAAGTACGAAACACATTTCTCTTTTAACCAGCTGTATTCTTAAGAAAAAAGGATGAAGAAAAGATACAGTACATAGAACTAACTACTCGGTGCTAATGTTCCTCATTTCCTCACGCATTGATCAAAAGATATATGTACTTTAAAAGCAGTTAAGAAATTCAAATGCAAGTATTCAAAAATGAATACTTCACAAATTAGATTAAAGATAGGAACACAATGGACTTAAGTGATAAATACGGAAAAGCATGTAAAGACCAAGGGGAAAAAAGAGCATTCGGGAAGGACATTTTAAAGTAACCTTGCTCTATTTTTGCACATGGGCTGCATTTTTTCGTTTCATATAAAGGAAACATTCAAGATAATTCCTTTATAATTAGGGATTTTATTCACACTAGTTGGTAATGTAATTTATTAGAACACTCGCAGACATATAGGAGAGGAACGTCATATCCATGGAAAAAAAAACATTTTTTCAAGCCAAATCATAATAGTGAAATATAAAACGGAATTAGAAAAAGTCAGATTTCCAACAAAATTGGTATCCGAGTATGCAAAACATGAAAAAGAAATGGATATTTATTCTGAAAACATTCTGAATGGGATAAGTCAGGAATAAGAACCTTAACTAGTTACATGAACAAGGCATGAAAAATAATGAAGCATTTTTAATTTTATTTTCTCTGTAGTACATTTACTTACACTAAAATCTTCCATTTTGATGGCTGTATTCTATATTTAGGCACAAGTTGATAAATCAGAATGATTTTGTGTTTTAAAACTTCAGATTCAGAAATATTACAATTTCAGAAATAAGACAACTCAAACGCAAAAAGATTAGAACGACAAGTTAATATACTCGTAAGCAAGCGAACGTGATTAAATGACGTTTTTTCGCTGATTTTCGTGAATTCATAGATCGGTAGCATAATTTTAATGGAATGTATATGAAGTATGCTTTTTTTTTTTTTCAAATTTATTAGGATCACTGTATAAGGATTATGTTAATTTTATTAACAGTTAAATTTTAAGTTCCTTTCCTGTCAAATTCTTAATTACTAATTTTTGGCCAGAACGTAGTTTTGGAATCTTGCTGAATATTTAATGAGGAGAAGCGGTATTTAAACCACGAAGTAACTTACTGAAGCAAAGAGAATCAGAGTTTCTTATTTACGCGCGTCTGCCTTTTTGGCCACTCTCTCTCTCAAAGCTGTTATTACGCTCGGCCGTACTCAGGCCCTTGCTAAGCTTCGTAGTCAAATAAGTTAAGGGGCCAACTCGATTTGAACCTTGATAGCTTCGGCTATACTTCTTTAGTTAATCTTAGTTTTAGTTTAATTCTTAGTCTTTTAAGTTCAAGTCCAAGTGCGGGCTTTGCTTGTACACTCCCAGGCGGAGTTTTGTTAAATCTCATTGGAATAATAAAGGGTTAGTTACCCTTCTATCTTGTTGTTTCTTGTCACCGAACTCAAGCGATTATTCGCTTATCAGTTCTTATATTCTTCACTTCCAACATTAACTTAGAATTCCAAAGTGAGGAACTCTACAACTGTTTTGCATTTTACGTAGACGTTAAGAAAACATTTCGTGTTAATTTACCGTTTTTCCTGAGATTTATTTGCGTATTTACTTAATGTTTGCATTTTGTTCACAATTATAATACCGAAAGAACATTTTTTCCGAAACGTTATTTCTTTAATATATTTGAAATAACCTATTAAACACATAGTTATCTTGTATTGTTCAGACAGCCGTTGGTCTTGCTGATGTCTGAGGGAAGTTACAAAGCTAGAGAATTTAAGTAATATTTTATCAGTACGCATAACTTCTTACTGCGTTTTTGATGAAAATTGACCTAATTTAGTAGTTCATTACTAACTTAGGAGTCTTTAACTATATCTATTAGAAACAAACACAGAAATTATCATCAAGATATTCCATACGGTATATTTTTCTCCTTTTCATGCCATTACATTTCCAATGAAATTTGATTCATTTCCAAATAATTAAATGTTTGTTATTTTTTTCGCATCCGAATGCATTTCGTGTATCAGATATGCTCATCACATATGATTTAATAAAATTACAAACAAGTTAGAAGTTAAGTTAATATTTCCTTAAATACTGTACATTTCATTTCGGAAAGTCTACATGAGTATCTTCATTTTGAATCCTGTAATGTTTCTTTTACTGCATACCAAATAAATTTTGAGCATAAAATTTTCAGTTTTGGCGGAAGTTATTCGCGGATGACTGTGATGTTATTGTGTTTTCATAAACCGTTTTTGTGAAGTACATTATCAATAGCCTTTTGAACACTTTGAATATTTTCACTTTTTACATTGATGCCCCTGCAAATCATTCTTGTTTATCTCTTAAAACACCTTGTAAAGACTTGAGAACAAATTTTTACTAAATAGTTAATATTGTTTGATTTAATAGTTTAGATACATGTTTGGAAGATAACAACACTACCACGTTGAACGAGAAATTAAAGAAAGAAATGGAATTTTTATTCTTAGTATTCTATAGGGATAGATTAATTTTCTATGACACTGACGTATTCGTATCTAGATAATGAAGACTTTTAACCCAGCTCGTACAGACTTTAAATATTTTCTCCAAGTCACCACGATCACTGTCTTGCATAGTCATAGATTTTTTTCGTGAAGTCTATAATTTTCTTAAAAGCAGTTTATATACTAATTTCATTAGAAACATGTCTAAGCAAACACCTCATCTTCATAAATCGGCGCTTTGATTTAAATTAGTAGGAACATAAGAATCATTGTTTTGTAAATATGTTTCTCTTTGGCTCAAAAAGTTTCTTCTTTAACATATTTGAAATGAACAATTAACCGTACATAACTAATATACTATACTGATGAAACAGAGTTATATTTTAACTTGCTGCATTACATTTCAAGTGAATGTGTTTATTGCATTTTTTAATAAAATCTGAATGGCTGAAATGAGTGTTTCATTACCAGATTTGTACTTTCCGACTTCATTCTACTGAAATGAAAACATTCATAATTTATTACGAAGAAATATTTGTACATGTTTATATTTTTTGATTAATTTTTGTACCATTTGATTATATTTGAAAATTTGTTTCCTAGTCCTGCGCTAATACATTACTAATTTTCACTTTTTCAATGCATTTCGTATTTGACAAAAACTCAGCTTAGAAACTTTTACTTGTTTAACATCTCGTACTGCATTGCTGAACCGACGTCATGCTTTCATTTTTATTACATATCATGTTAATATTTTTAAAAAGGTATAGTTTTTTACTTCTGTTAGCACTGTTAGGGGGTTCAAATAACAGTGAATGGTTTGCCTGAAGGAACATTTTTTAGTTTTCCCCCATGGGTAACATGAATACAAATCATTTACATTGTAAAAAATACAGTACATTTTTTCTGCTATCTTTTGGAGCTTCCCCCCAATGGTAAAAATACATCAAATTTTCACCTGCTAAATATATTCTCGATATTCGTTTTATAATATAACAGATTTTTATCCTTTTGTTTTCTGTACAATCTCGTAATAACGTATTAAGGCTTTGGTTTCTTTTCTCAGATTCATTCATTTTTTGATGAAACATCTGTGAATTATTTTGAAATATTTTATCTAATTTTATTTTTTGGAATTGATGAGGAGAACACTTTTCCCCCCTTATTTTGTCATCCGTAATATTCCTTCGACTTCTAAATTCAAAAGGTTTAGGTTTATTTGATTACGGCAAAGCACTCAAGGGCTGTTTGCCTAAGGGGAAGGATGCCTTCGTGTAAATCGTACACACGCTACATATGGGGAAGACCATGAAAACGCCCATGCAACTAGCCCCTTCGCGGAACCTCGAACGTCGGACGAATTACCAGTGTTCCGCGACTCGGTCGTTGGTGGACACTTAAATTTCAGATTTTTCAGTTAAATAGATTCTTATATACAGCCTATTAATAATCAGATTTAGATATAATTAAGACTGTTAATAATCAGTGTCATATAATTAGATTTTTCAATTAAATAGTTTCTTATGTACAGTCTATTAATTTCAAATACATAGCAGCATAATTTGAAACAATAACCAGATAATACTGTACAGTTTATACTTTCAAATAAAGAAATAATTTAGGATTAAAATTCTAATTAAATGTCTCCTTAACTTTTAGAAGTCAATAATCAACTCGACTGCAAGTAAAAAAAAAATTATATGCATACTGCCAAAAATTGTGTAAATACACCAGTGTAATATAGTACCAATACACCAGTAATCACCAGTAACCAGTACACCAGTAACCAATTGTGTAACCAGTAACCACCAGTAATTAAATGTCTCCTTAACTTTTAGAAGTCAATAATCAACTCGACTGCAAGTAAAAAAAAAATTTATATGCATACTGCCAAAAATTGTGTAAATACACCAGTGTAATATAGTACCAATACACCAGTAACCACCACTACAAATACACCAGTAACCAATTGTGTAAATAAAAAGTAGTGACACCAGTGTGCATTTAATGAAACGTAGATAGGTATAATATAACATAATTAAAGCGTAAAGAATTTGATCATTTAAGACTTAATAAGAGTTTATGATTCATTATAAAAACTTTGTTTCAAAGGATAGACTTCAAAGTCCGCAAAGGTAAGAATATTTTCTTGATCCAAGGCACAGAAGATATAAAGAACATAAGGGACGGGATATAAAGAACATAAGCAGGACATAAAGAATTATTAACGTTGGACAAATATGAAGAGAAAATTTGCTTTGGTAACTAAAAACGTGTATTTTTAAAAAAATTTTATTTTAATTCATCTGTAGGAATTTAGCTGCTAATGTTAATTCAACTGCTTTCTTTTTGAAGGCCTAGAGTACATTATATTCTTTTCCCCAAATCGGTTTGAAGTTCACATAAGTTGGTTGGTTTGGTTAATTTAATTACGGCAAAGCACTCAAGGGTTATTTGCATTAAAAAGGAGAGATACCTTCGTAGAGGATTTTCTAAGGAAAACTGGTACGTATAACGACACCCATGGAAAAAACACATGCAGCTAGCACATTTGCCGGCATTCGGACCTCGAATCGAAATACCAGTGTTCAACGACTTTACTACTCGACCGTTAGTAGACGAAGTTCACCTAACTGCAGATTATAATTTTAATTAAACTCTAAGGAAGTGTTTCATACGAAAATAGTTAAAATCATGGGAAATAAAGCAATACTCAAAATAACTACAAATCCTTTCTTTCAATAAGAAATAAACTATGTTGAAAAATTTCACAATTAAATTAGTGTGAATGTTCAAGGTCTAACTACTCGTATATTTGGAAATGCAACACTGTTTTGGAGTTTTGAAGAAAAAAGATTTTCTTCGGAAAGTTCGCTACTGGTGAGGAAATTCGTCAAAAAATCCGCCTCCGGCGATCAAAAATTCCATGCTTAATTACTTATTTTGGATTTTTTTAATCAAAAACTAGCAACTAATTTCTTTTAATATTATACATTTTTTAATAAGTAGATTCATACACACGCAAACACACACATATGTATTTTAAAAAAGGTTTTGTTTGGTTTAATTGATTATGGCAAAGCACACTAGGGATATCTGCCTAAGGAGAGGGATGCCTTCGTTGAGGACTTTCTAAGGAAAATTGGCTTGTATACACGTTAGACATGGGGGAAACCACGAAGTCATTCATGCAACCAGCCGTTCGCCTGGAATCGAAGCCATGTCGGAACTACCAGTGTTCAGCGATTTTACTACGCGATCGCTGGTGGGCGAGAAAAGGTCGGCTTGGAAGATCTTCCTTGTAAGAGCTGGGCTTAAATAGTTCGGAGAAGGCCAGCGGTCGTTGAAAAAGGATCTCACCCTAGAAAAAAAGTTTCAAAAACGCTGTTCATATATACATTAATCAATTTCAGCACCTTGGGAGCCGACAAAAGTAGAAGTGACAGTAAAGTAATAAGGTAATGGGTTATAAACACAAAACTCTACACTTCTGAAATAGTCTGCGTTTTTGTTATTCGATATTCTCCCAAATCATGAGACGCAAATCCCACTGGCCTCCCAATCATGAGAAGATAAGTTTGTTTACAGATGGTTCCAAGACCGAAACAGGTATACGGGTAGTGCCTTCTCTGCCGTTAAGGAGGGTGTCAAGCACGACTGGGAAACGTGACTCAATGAAAACGACTCAGTCTTCCAGGCTGAGTGGTCCTAACATTGTAACATGTAAACTATTCATCGTGGTCAACATAGTCAACAAGATTATATTGGTGTATGTGCCATAATTGCACTTAGGTGTAACATAGACACTCTATAATGCCCATCGTCCGAATGTATCGGCTGTCACATTTCCTAGGGAATGGATAGGTTTCTAATGTCATTGTCAATGTAAGCTTTAATGAATGTTTTTGATAATGTGATTGCAAAGTTTTGCATGAAACCTTATGCAAGTGTCTCTTTAGGAGACGGGTGCTACACCTGCACAGTATTCTTACTATCTAATTTGCATTTTTCTGTATTCACTATTGCATAACGTTAGATGCTAACATTAGTAGATTTTATGCACCTGTCCCTTTGCATATTATATAATGTGAACTGTAACTAAGTTGCATTTAATTTTTTAATAAGTAGTATATTCTTAGTATGTCAAGCTGTATTTAAAATAAGTAGCGTATTCTTAGTATGTCCTTATGTAACCAAGTCTGCCAAGTAGTAGATACTAATTTTTTTACATTGTAAGTAAGAGTACTTATTTTTTTTTTTTTTTTTTTTTTTTTTTTAGGTAGGATAATTATATGTAGTTCTTTTTGTTAATGTATATTGTTATAGTTGTTAACTGTAGGTAGCACAATTGTGAATTAGGGCTCACAGTTTCGTTGAATAGCTTCTGCATGGCTATTTTTGGCATAGGTCTTGCGGCGCTTATTTAGGCCACAGTAAAATGCATGTAACCGTCTCTTTACACAATCTGGAATTGTGCTTGTGAATTGTAACAAAATTGCATAGTTTAAATATGTGGTGATATTATGTATATTAATGTAACTAAATCTGCAAACATAGTAGGTGCAATCTACCCACAATGTGAGTAACAGCAGTTATTTGCATGTATGGGTATGATATGTTTATGTAATTGTCATGTATTTTGATTTGTATGTATCTGTAGGTAAAACCAATGTGTACTAGGGCATTTAGTCTCATGGAATAATAGCTGCATGGTTCATTACACCATCGGCATTTAGCTATACCAAAACCACATTGTACAAAATTGACTTGGTTTCCAGAGACTCTCAGCAGCCCCCCTCCCTCTTTTTTCGTAATTTTTTAAATCAATTTGTACATTTCTCTTCCCAGCAATTATATTTTTAAATAACCTTTTTAGCTTCGATTTCACATTTAAGTTACTGTAATGTGCACAAGACGGCGATTCCTTTAGTTATGACGTTAGTTTTATGTCCTTGCTATTTTTTTTTCTTTTTCATAGCTTCAGTGCTATCTGTTATGTGGCGCAATAGTAATAGAAGGCAACTACAGAAAGGGTGTTAATGGTGTAAGGCTAATTAATTATAGTTATAGGGCCAGCAGTCCTCTTTTTGCAGTATAACTGTAACTGTTTTTCGAAATTTAAGTGAAAATACCACATGGAGTAGTAGCAGAGAGTATTGTATATTTTTCTGTGCTTTTAGTACATGTTTCCAAGAGGAAGCGGTCGGAAACTGATTTTGGTCAAGATAATGAGCATTTTCGATAAAATTTTGCATTTAGAACATACTTTTAAACAGTCTGAAAACAAAAGAACGTGGCGTGTAAATCTAATGACTTAAAAATATGTTTTGTACTTTCCGTTAGTTTTTCAAGAAACTAAGCGCCTAAATTTGTATGCAAGATCATCTTTATCAAAGATAAATTGAATTCTTTAATAGTTCGAACATTTTCTTTCTTAAAGATTTAAAATACTATTTTAATACAACAATTGAAATTTAATATTTTTGAAAATGCTTTTACTTTAGCCTTCCATTGCACGGGAGTCCGGGAAGCAATCTTTTGCAAAAGTTTTCTATAACTGCAAGACACCAACTTTATAAGTAATTTCTTCACGTTTAAAATGATAACTCGATCCTTTTTCTATACTCATTTAAATGCATACATTCTTCAAGAACAATCCAACATATGTCGCTTTGCTTCTGAATTAATGATTCTGAAGAAGTTCTAGAATATGCTCTGCATTCATAAGTCGCATGCACAGGCAAAAGGCAACGATCGTTATACTTTTTTACCATTTTAATTCATTATTATTTTTAGTGTTTAGGAAGAGGTGTTTAAAAAAATTGCGAACAACTTTTTTTGAATGCTGAATTTTTTAAGAATCAAAACTTTACTTTTGAAATAATTGCATAGTTATTAATTTCCTTTGGATATTTCTTACTTTAATTTTTTCATATAATATTTATAATCGAAATGAATAATATTACATGTTTCCCATTTAGAAATATAATCTTTACAATTTTCATGGCGTGTTTTAATTATAGTATAAGAATTTCTTGTAGGAAAGAGCAAATTTATTGCCTTCTATCAAAAACAAATGCAAATTAACCATTTAGAGCAACTTGCATTTGACTACATTAAAATGATATTTGAAGTCAAAAGTGATCAGTGTTGTTGCCAAATAATTCTTTTAAAATGTTTCATTATATTTTCTCTTTATTCATTAAAGCTTCTAAAGATGGTCAAACAGCTCCCAACCAAAGTAAAACATGTTCGAGATTTGAGACAAGACCGACCATCATATCGGTAGCAGAATAATATCCACAAGGTGTTTCATAAATAATGGGACAAACTTGGAGGGGTGAGGGACAAAAATTAATGTTCAAAATTGCAACCACAAGTAGTAATACATGCTTGGGAACGTCGCAGGGCAGAAGGGATTGACGGGGTGGCCATCGAACGGGTCCACCACGGCCAATCCATCGGCTCGGAAATGTCTCATCCAAGTAACTGCGGACCCGCACGTGGTTATGGGCTGGCGCATCATCATGCTGGAACCACATGCATGCGATCACGAAGGACAGCCGGAACATCCTGCAGCAATTCCGGTAGCATCTCTTGCAGAAAAATATTATAACATAAGCCATTTGTAAGTGCAGGTAAGTGGTATGGGCCTATGAGGTAGTCGTTAACAATATCCGCCCACACAATTTACGGAAAAGCGGGTTTGGAATGCATGTGGACGTGTGCCGTGTAGATTATGAGTTGCCCACACGTGCATGTTGTGAGAGAAGGTTGCCTCGTCCGTGAATAGCAGTTCCGATGGGAAATCCAGCTGCTCCGCACACTGCTGCAAGAACCAATGACAGAAATGAATTCGAAGAGGGTAATCTGTCTCTTGCAAGGCTTGGGCTCTTGTAATTGTCAGAGGTGAGTCATGCACACTGTTCAAGATGGATTCTTCAATGTGAGGTTGTCGTGCACTTCTTCCACTCCTAGTGTCAGAGGTGGCTTAAAATGACCCGTTTTCTCACAGAAACCGATGTAACTTCTCGAACATTGTGTGCTTCGGCATACGCCTGTTCGGAAACCATTCCTGGTACAACCGTAGCACTGCTCTGCCATTTCCATTAGCCGCACCATACATGAAATACATGTCAGTTTTTTCCCTGTGCGTAAACTCACCCATCACGCTCGACATCAGACTTGCGAATGATGCATTGGACCGTGGTTGTCCGGCTCACTACCGCCTTCTACTGCTGCATTGCCAGCCAATCACAGCTGTAGTTCGTATTACTGTTAGTTTTCCCTTTTTTGAGCATTTACTGTGAATACTGTGTTGCTGCAAAGAAGCAGTTTGCGTTGATTTTGTACATAAACACATTTTCCTCTCGTGTCGTTTTTTGCTTTCCTGCCTTAACCCATCACTTTAGACTCTACATTCCTATACAAGAAATGCATGTTTTAGTACGCACCACCACCCTCCAAGTTTGTTCCATGATCTATGAAACACCCTGTATATCATTTTAGAAGTAAACGATTGTCTACAACTCCGGAGTCACTCGTATTTCTTCTCTTATCCAGCATGCTAACTTTTAACTTTTGTTAGCAAGATGTAGGTATCCAAATATCTGGACACACTTATAATATTAATTCTGAAGAGAGGGAAAACAAGTTCATAGATATTGTAGAAGCAATTAAAAAAATAATTTGACTCTTTCCCATTGAACTTGCTGTCACAAAACAAAATGATCAAGCTACTTAGATGTGATCAAAATGCAAGTTATACTTAAGATTTCTGGTCGTATTCAAATATGCTTTATTCGACAGTAAGATGGGACACCACACCCATTAGGGTAGAATGAGTGAGACTTAATGCAGAAGAAATTTCTCAACAGATAAGAATTTTTGTGAACCATCCAATCTCGTGACTTCTTCGCTGTCCAAACAGTGCATTCATTTGTTTCTTCTTTATGAGAGTACATCCAAGATAAAATGGATAGAAGCATTACAGAACTCAAAACACGAATAAACTAGGCAACGGAAGCTGTTTCACAATCGGATTTGGTGCGAACCTGGCTAGAAACTGAGTATCGATTAGATGCGCTTCAAGTAGCAAAATACTCACACATTGAAATCTGGGTTTTCACACTAAAATTTGCTAATAATACAATAAAATATTTTTTTAAGTGTCGTAAAAATGTCAGCAAACTATGGTTCTATTCTTCATATATGTTTTTAAAATTTTTTGAAGGCATTAAAAATTTGGGCCACCGCCATTATCATACTTATGCACACGGAACGGCTTCAACATAGCGTGACAGACCTTCAATAGCTTAAAGGTGAAAAGGTTCACAAGCATCTGCGATCGAATACTAATGAGCACACGGAAATAATGCTTTGTGGCCATGTGCCAACACACAAAAAATCCTTTTGAATTGTGGTATTCTTGCCGTAAATGCAGCTTTCATACACTTTAGGGCATTAAAAGAAAGGTTAGAACTTTCATAGATTCAAAAAAGGAAAGATCCAGAAACTTGCAAACGTAAGCAGGTGATAAATTTGTAAAGATTGTCACTTCTGAATAAAATATAACCACTGTCCATTTCCCATTCTCAGTAAGTCCCGCTATTAATGCAAGGTCACCCAAATCTTGAGAGGTCCCATCCGCCCCAATGAACAAATGCGGTCCGAAATATTGGAATATCGATCACAGCTTGGATGTCATGCAAGGCCTTTTTCTGCTCTTTGCCTGACCACGCCCCTCTCGTAATCACTGAGAACGGAACGGAAGACAAATTCTATTTCTGGAAAACTTTTTCGACATTTCATGGCTTAAAATTGCGGTAACATTCCGCTAAGCATTAGAAGCAATACGTAGTTTGATAGATGAGAGTATCGCTGACGGTAATTTGCATCGGTAATGAAATATCAGTATTCATGACGTACCATGTTAAAAAATTTCAATTACTTTAAGTTTCATTTCTGCGATCATACGTGAAAAGTGAAATAATATCTTCTTAAGAAAAAGAATGTTTGAGAATTCGTAAACTTAAAAACACACTCGGTTTATTAAATGACAATAATTTGAAATAGTATAATTTCGGAAGAAAACTGGTCAGTAAAATCCAACTACCAAATTAAAAATATTGATTTTATAGCATCTCACTTCTTTAAAAGGAATCATACACCTTAAAACCCATATGTGTGTATGTGTATTTAATTATGGCAAAGCACACGAGGGCTATCTGCCTAAGGGGAGGGATGCCTTTCGTGGAGGACTTTCTAAGGGAAACTGGCTCGTATACACGTTACACATGGGGAAAACCACGAAAACGCCCATGCAGCCAGCCCGTTCGCGGGATTCGAACCGCGGACCGAACTACCAGTGTTCAGAGACTTTACCGCTCGGCCGCTGGTGGGCCTTAAAACCCATATGATCTTCGAATATGTGACTGTTGGAAGAATTGGGATAACTTATTTATATTAAAAGCAATTACTTCCAACTTTTTACAACTGACTACATAATATAGCTGCTTTCTGAAATAGTAATCAAAAAGTTTGTGTTGCCACAAATATTTTTATAATTTAATCCGCTTTGTGACAAAATGTTTAGTAATGTTTCCACCTTCCGCGCACCGTTTAAAACATTCTGTTGCATAATTTGATTTTATATTTAATATGTAGATATTATAACATTTGGAAACTACTGTAAACCAAAGATTCTAAGAATTTCATGTTAAATTTTTATTTTATTTCGAGTTGAGTGTATAAAATGTACTTTATTAAAAAAATCTAATGTTTTCGTGCATAAAATGTTTTAATATTGAAATATTCACCATATTTTGGGTTCAGTTAGAAGATAGTGCCCATATAAAGAATTTCATCAAATTTCAAGTATGTACCGTTAGCTATTTTTAAAATATCATGCGCGCAAGGTGGAAATATGACAAAAAATTTTGTCACAAAGCGGATTAAATTTCATAAATATTTGTGGCAGCACAAATAACTTTCTGGTTACTAGTTCCCAAAGCAGCTATATTATGTAGTCAGCTGTAAAAAATTGGAAGTAATTGCTTTTAAAATAAATAAAATATCCCAATTCTTGCAACAGTCATATTCGAAGATCATAAGGGGTTTAAGGTGTATGAGCCCCCTTAAGTCCAATATTTACTTCTAGATTTTTTTAAATAATATCTCAAACAGAAAGTAAAGCTTTACTCATAGAGTGCGTTCATACTAAACTAAAAATACTACTAACGATACAAGCAATGTCTTTGCCAGGACATCGATGATGCTTTCCCACAATTAAAAGTTTGTAGAGACATTAGAATTTTTTGGAAGCAGGAGACTTGAAAAATGAGCAGTGCCTTCGCCGGGAATCGAGCCGCGAACCTCTGGAATACCGACCCAGCGTGCAAGACCACTACATCATGAAAGCCCGCTAGGAAGGCTGGAGAAATACTTTATAAGTTCTTATACATTTTAATTTTGAACTACACCGAATTACTTATTAAGTTGTAGTATAAGATTCTAGTTTTGTTAATTATACACCATAAGAGGTTAATTTATGCATTTATTTAAAGGAACAACCATGTTCCTTTAAATAAATTTTATTATAATAATTTACAACTTGAAGACTACATAAATTCCAGATTGCAAAGTCCAAATAAGAAAAAGAAGAAATTAAGGTTTAATAAAAACCAAAAGGTAAATAAAAATTATTTTGAAAAGAATTTAACTCGAAAAAGTTTTGAGTGTTTTCATTTGAGAACTTTGATTGATTAAAAAATTCTTGCAAACTTGTCCAAAAGCAAATTGACGAACTCAACTATACAGTTTCTTCCTCCGGCTTTACGTTCCTCGTAACAGCTACTTATCGTGGGAATTGCGTGTCTCTCAGTGTTTTAAACAGGCGGTATACTCGGAGGCCTCTCGTTCATTCTCCTTCACTGCAAGCTTTGCCCACCACGGACACCTAATGCTGCTGCTTTGCAACCGTATATAATAAGAACTCTTCCGACTGCTTGTGACGCGACTATCTAAAACATCTACTAAAAAACATACAGATATAGTTGATTTGCACTTATACTGGGGCGCGAATTTACCGTTTCATGGCACTTCGATTACATGTTAGCAGGCATGGCGAAGCATTTGTTCAGTCAGCAATAACAAATTCATTAAGTCATGTCAGTCAAATGCAGCACATTCCATATATTTTTAGTTCATTTCAAAACCATTCTTAAATGTAAGGTAAATTTAATCTTAAATTCAGTTTTCAACGCGCATGTGATTTAGTGAATTGTAAATTTCTAATTTTTTTCTCGTTGTATACTTCTGCATGAACGCGGTTTTGTTCTTATTTAATTAAAGCGTTGTACGAAACTGTCTTAATGAATACTTTATTCAGCACTATTTAAAGACATTTTCAAACATGCTTTACTCACGTTTCATTTTTGTAATCATTAGACGTTTCATTACATAATGCACAACTCTTTATACCATCAAAGTACATTTTCGATAAATATATTAAGAGTTATTTTGTTTGGGATGGGGTATGCCAGCAGTAAATTATTTTGCCAGGTAGCAACAAATTCGCAAAATTAAACAATGCACACTTATTACATGACTGTTTAAATGGATACGGCAAAGCAATCCAGTGTTATCAGCTCAAGTGGAAGATGTCTTCGTGGGATATGTTTTAAGGGAAACTGGGTTTTATTCACGTTAAGGGAAATTAATGAAGTGCCGAATGCAATTAACCCTTTCACCGAGATTAGAATACAGGTTGAACTACAAGAGCTGCAACGATTTTAATCTCTTGAGACTAAGTGAAGCATTTCTAGGAAAATATATTGTTATTAAAAATGTATTACCCAATAAAAGAAAATGCAGCGACTTCAACAAATATTTTATTTGGAAGCAGACATATATTCAATATCTATAAAAAAGGACACAAAACTATATTTTTAAATAAAATATTTACATGAAAGCCATTTGTAAGAATAATCAAAATAGTCACTCATTCTGAGTGTAGTGACAAAATGTGTTTGATTTTGTTTGGAAATAATGAAAATACTAAGTGAAATTGCCCTGAGCTCTATGAAATAAGTGAAAATGTTAGCCAGGTTGGTCAAACATTTAAGAAACTATGCGAGAAAATCAAACCTTACGAAATATTTAAGTTTAAATAAAATTATGCATTATTTATATGAACTAGTGATCATATATTTGAAAAATAGCTCATCATTCCTTTAAAAGTTCGCTAACACAAAGGAAGTGGATATATAAGTAATGTGAGGGGAAAGGAAGTTATTATGCATATTATACACGTATTTTTGAATGAGGTATAAAAAAAATTACTGTACAGAAATCTACTGCTTTTGTACTGTAGTCGGAAGCAATATTTAAAGGAGACCCCGAAAAGAAAATGGCAATTTACTTAAGTCAGATTTGGTGTGATTTATAATCGTTACGAGAAACTACACCTTGCAGGCCTTAAAATAACTTCCGTGACTATCTACACACCATTGGAAAGTTATCGAGCCGATGATTTGGTGTCCACAGTTCAGTAGTAAAAGAAAAGTTAACCGTATTATGACTGCAAACTAACTACATGAGACACGAAAGTGTTGCAGGAGTAAGCTTCTCTTCCATCAGATCCGGTTTTCTTAAGAAAGCCTACTTATCAAGACCTTTTCTAGAAATAAAACTTATCCACCTTCAAGATCAAAACTCAACGAGAGAAAGTGTCGTCGTGTCTATGGCAGGATTGGATAGGTAATATATGCATTTTAAAAGATTTTGATTAACGAACAGGTTCTAACTGAAGAGAATGGCGGAAGCAATATCGCTAGAAAAGTTCTCGAAATCACTCTATTCTTCTTCGTGATAATGCAAACTTCGAGAGTTAATCACTTAAAAAACAGGGAGTTACGCTTTGAAATGTTGCCTTACACGGTTTGTAGTCTTGACATCGTGCCAACAGAATTTACATTACCCGATCTCCAAAGTATATCCTAAACGAAAAACAACTGCAAACAAAAATGGGACCAAATCCAAGGGGAGATTCTCATTTCTTAGAAAAACTTATAAAATTAATTAATTCTTAGTCAACAAATGCCAAATGGTTATTGGTAATAATACTAATTGCTTTGATATTTTTCTCTTTAAAGGTATATGCATCCACTTGATGCTTCTAGGTAAGAAAATATACTTTTGTCATCAGCTCATTTCAACTACGATAAAAATTTCTAAACATGAGAAATATCTCTTACATTATTTATTTCAATAAACAAAGAACGAAACAGAATGACATATCTTTAATGGCGACCAACAGTTAAAGATGGTGCAAGTAACTTTCAAATCTTTCGTTAGACAAATATTCGGTGAGCGTGCTCTATAATGGAACAAATTCAACATTAGTTAGTACGAAGATAAATGAAATTTGAGATTTATTTATTGCCGGTTTACTTTCGGGGCCCTATTGTTTTAACACTTCTTCGCTCACAATTCCAGTTAAAAGAATATTCGCCCAGCAGTACAAAAACATAGTACAAAGCAATCTTTCAAAAACAGAAATGGGAGTACAGAATAAATCATCTTTCTTCCAAGTTAGGTGCAAGCATGCGAGTTAAAAATGCATTTTTATAAAATCTTTTACTGCTGTTTTTAAAAAGCTTAAGTTAGCATTTTAAACAGAAATATTAGGAACAGCATAAAAAATTACACATAAAAACTCACTTTATACCGATAGGCACGGGAGCATAAAACAGCCAGTTATTAGAATGAAGCAACTGGGTCGCTTCCAAATATTGGCTATTTAAGAATGTTCAACTATTACTTTCAACTATTTTAATTTACAATTATTACAAAATTGTCACTTTGCAATGGAACAAAAATATTCCTGCTCAAGGTAAAAAGTATTGTTACCTAGGGTAATCGTAAAATTCCCGAATTATGAATTAAAAAACTACACACTGCTTTCTACGCAAACATTTCACAGAGTACCCGTAGAAGCGCGATTGAAGAACTTCCTAATGTCACGTTGTGTACTAGCACAATGTCAGGAATAAATTAAAGTAATTAAATTCGTATGTGGCTTGGAATCTTTACAGCTTTTGGGTCGACATTTTGCCAGCGGGAGTTAGGTACATCGTTGGAGCTAGGAGCACTACCTTTCGTGAGCCTCCTGTTTTGTATATTATATGTAATTAACCCAAATTATAACAAAAACAGGCAATTTTATGAACTGATAAATTAAAAGCAAAAACAAAATTACTGTAAAAAACAATAAACAGTTGCAAAATTAGTGTAAGAATAGAATAATAACCAATAGCCTCTGGCTGAGATTGACATCTGAACGAAAATTTTAATTTAATCTTGCAATTTACTTTTCTTATTTTATATAAGTATATATAATATATGTTTAATAGCTGTGTGTATGTATGTACACACGGCTAAAAACATTAGGGCATATGTTAAGTGTGGTGTAAAACAACCATACAATGTTTTTAAATAAGAATGAAATAAAAGTGATTGAAAAGGATAGTTACCGTAATTACAAACTTCGAAATATGCAAATTTTGTCTGTGACACTGCAAATTACAAGTTTTCGATAAGAAGTGAAAAAGCGAGCTGCATCTTTCTTTATGTAGAAGAGAAGAAATAATTACTGTGTGTTGAATGCTTCGCAGCAGTGAATACGGTGTCTCAACAACATCAGCTAACTAAATCTTGAAGGACCATCGGTCGTTCGAAAGTTTGGAAACTAGAAATGTTAAGCAAAGGCAAGAAGATCATATATGTTAAACATAAAATGAGGCCTGGCATTCTACACTAACGCCGGAAGAAACCTCAGTAAGAAATACCACCTTCTGAGGGCTAGTGGCACGAGTTTCGACTCGAACTATTCGACCAGCATTTCTATTAATAGTCATACTGATAGTATATAATCAGAGATGGATGACTGACGACTCATAGATTTAGCGATAAGATACTCAAACAATTTTGGTCCTTTAAGCTGGAGTAATCTGAAATGAATTTATTTCCACAAGTGATAATGTCAAGCCACAAAGTGCAGGGCTGCTAGACGACTTCCTTTATTATTATTCCGACAAAGGAATACTTCGAATGGATTGGCCAGTACGTTCTTTAGTTATGAACTCAACTGTACGTGTTTGCATCATTCTAGGAAGAAGGATCACTCATCGGTTATCCCCTTCAAAAAGGTTCAGCAACTAGAATCTGCTCTCCTATTGAGAAAGTATATTCCCCTAACTCCTTGATAACCTCATTCACTCAACGCCTCAGAGGACAGCAGCATTCCTTTCGAGCAGGGCATACCCTTTAAAATCCCTTTCACAAATCTATTCTTTGCGCATGACTATATTTTTTTTGTTTCGTTTTTGTACAATGTTATTCAATTTTATGTAGTACGGACTGAGCGAAATCTGATTTTTTTACTTAAGGTAGTTTCCAGGGATAAGAAGTCAAAGAAGACTCGATACTTTTCTTTTGTGTGTTTTAAATGCAGTATTTTATCTTAGCGGGCAATGATATTTTTGGGACGTAGCAGAGAAAGTGTTTACTCACTTTTATTCAAGAAGTCAGTTTTTTTTGATCGTATGTACAAAACATTAATTTTTTTTTAAAAGTCTTTCAACAAAAAGTCAGTTAAAATTTTAGTACTCCTTGTTTCGCACATGCTTTTTTTTTTTCCTCATAGGTTACAATACTTACGGATCATATATTAGACAATTTTTTTCTTCATGCACAGTTTATATTCAAAATGATAATATTCCCTAACAGTTTACAGCAGTGTATATTTTCTATAGCATATTTTCGTTAATACACACACGTCAATCCAAGTCTTACCTAAAGCAGTTACGCAAAAAACATGGGTCTGCACACATGACTTCCACAACATTAGATAGATATTTCATCACCCATACCATGGTAGTCACTTCCCACCTCCTTGAGGTCTTGCTCAGATATCAACAAAGGATGTACTAATATTACATTCGCATTTAATAAAAAATAAATAATAATAAAAAACTGCAAATTTTGAATTCGCGCACTTTACGATTACCCTATACTTGCCATCACTACTACTTGGGTTTCCACACTTTACAGTCGGATTTTCCCACCCACCACTGTCTAAGGTCTTCATACGTGGACGGACTCGAATGTTTGCGGTGTAGCATAGAACACAGATCACATTCTTTCTGGTTGCTAAGTGTCACTGAATAATCTCTCCTCCATCGAAAATAGCTGCTATATAACTTGAAGTCTTTTCCAACACCAGTCAAGAAGAATGCCAAATGTCTGGGTGACTTGAAGCTGAGGGCATCTATGAAAGAACCCGGAGGAGCAAATTTGTGGTAGTTCGCCCCGCCGAATACCACTGGAATGATATTGTAATGCAGTGTCCTGAAAAACTTTTCGGTGATGTAGTCTTTGCACAAGGTATTCTCGAAAGCCAAGAAAAATTTGTATTTCTCAGCAAATTCTTGGAGACACTTTTCAGTCGCTCCTGGTGGACAAACTGTAGTGCCGCAAGTTCCATAAATATCCACGTCTATGTACTTCTTCAGTTCTTTGGCGAAATCATCACGGCCACCATGTGTTGGGCAATGGCTGCTCATCCAGGCTACCGATTTGGACTTGTTTGTGAAGGACCACTGCAAAGACTGGAGATCCAATTTACGAGGTGGCCAGACCTGAGAAGAGAGCGAGGAAAAAAAATTATTTTCGCAACATCAGTTTCATTTACATACGTGAATACAAAATTTACAAAAACTTAGACAACATAGAGATACAAGACAGGATTAAAAAGTAACGTATACTACTTTCGTCATTAACAAAAATTTTAAGAAGTAAAACAATATACATTTCACAGAGAGACTTCTATTTTTCAGTATAAGAAGTAAGACACTCGAAGCATTTCTGCCAAAATTTCATTGTACCTGTTTCATAAATTTCCCTTTCCTGGGTGCCGAGCTAACTGCGGATAATCGATTGTGAACTTCTTCACTTGAAGTGGGTCATTCAAGAATTTTTTCAGGGCACTACAGATAGTCGTCCGATAATATAACGTTCACCAGAAGTTCATGCGTTCCTTCTGTATAATGCATTATGTGATCCAAATATAATATTAGTATCTGATTCTTCTGCTCGTTTGTCAGGTTCTTGGATATGCAACTAACATTAGAAAATTGTATAACTGTTATCTTTCATGTCGGGTAATCATAGAGTGGTCATCAAAAAAAATCTTTCCCGATATATGAACCCCTAGCGACGCATCAGATTAACTCACCGAAATGAAATTACAGATATTGTTATTTGAAAGTATGCGCTTGAGATTGTGATGATTTAAAACAACAGAGTTCTCACCGTTAAGGTTAGAGTGAAAAAACTTAACAATTTCGAATGACAACACCCACTTTTCTCCTACGCAAAGTGATCAACGGTCTGAAAAATCATAAATGGCTTGGAACGATACATGGACGGCGAAAAACATTTGCAAAGAAGAGATCACCATTTCTCATAAAGTATGACGAAGACAGGAGGCGGCCGCTGCGGATATTATGGATGAATTAGGCGCATTTCTTAATTGTGAGCTTAAACTTTAAGAACGCAGTCAGTTCCATGTGTCGACTAACTCCGCTATGCCTGCAGTTCAGATTTTTCAACTTGCTGCCCTATGGGAAAAAACTGGTTTCGGAGATAGGTCGGCTACGTCACTTGTGTCCGTTAGCTCAGATAAACCGACACCACCGGAAAAGGTGTTCCGGTGGTGACTGATAAACCCCAGTGGGAACGGCTCTTAAGGTGTATACGTCAAATCCCCGAGATTTGTCAGAATTGAAAGATGTCACAAAGCTTGATTCCTCCTGCGATATTAAAAGTTTTTTCCTTTTCCTTAGTTGTGCTGTCATTGGTTCTTTTATGTAAATTATTTTTGCAAATGTTTTGCCCCGGCCATTTTTGTCACACGAGTACCGTTCTAATGCTATTTATGTTTTCTTTTTTTTTTTTCAATGCACTGATCAATTTGCGCAAGAAAAAAGGGTGGGGGTTGCAATTTGAAATATTTTCACTGTAACCGTGACAGCTCTATTGTTTTTAACAATCGGATATGATTTTTAATCAGATATCATCACATATTTGATTTTTAATTATCACATTTAAGCTTCATTTCATTCGGTTCAGCGGACATGCCGCAAAAGGTTCACATATCGGAGAAGTTTTCTTATGATCAGCTTGCATTTCGTTTTCATTAATCCTCTCCCTGTATCTTATCTTATATTTTTTTACGTTGATATAAATTTTAACAAATAAATCCCATGATTCTGTTTGAAACATAAAATAACTAACTGTACTGTTTATAAAAAAAAATTACATATTCAATTTATTTTATGTAGCCTACCCCCAAATATTCAGAAAACATACAAATTATAAAAAGTAATTCAGAATGAGCCTGATTTCAAATAAGCATAATTTTCGGTACCTATTAACCGTGTATTAATTTGATGCGCATCAAACGAAAATATCTAAGTTTTAGAACGGCACAAACAGACAGAATTCCGTTAATGGCTTAGCGAAAAAAGTTTGTTTTTGAAAAAATAGCGACTAAATAGCAAAACACATTTTACGTAATGTAATTTTCAGATATTTATCGGTTATTGTTATCATTGTTCAGCGCCATTCTAAGGTTCCAACGAATTCGCAGTTTTGTTAAGAGTCCCAAGTTTGCAGCAGTTGCAGTGGACCCGATGATTTGGTGAATCGATTGCAGTATAATCACTCCATAAATAAATTAATACTTTTTATTACAAATTCATTTTAATAGACGCATCACTTTTAACATATAAGCATTTTGCGATATATTGTCAAATTTTTACAGTAGCAAAAAGCAGCACAAAAAAAGTGATAAAGTAGCAGAAAATTCGCAAAATCGCGTAGTCATAAATTTTAGTAGCACACATTATGAAGAATAGCAAATTTGCGAAAAATCACCTGATCTGTTATCACTGCCTTTAAGTAAGATGGCACGATATGTCACGGTGGCATGTCATGCTCAAGAAATTTGAAAATGGAAGGACTATGTCAAAAGCATCGTAACAATTGACGAAATCTAGCTTCATTATATTGATACGCCAAGATACACCTGAAAAATTTCAAAATCTGGGTGTCTGAGGTTGCATATACTCCCGTGGCTGCATAAAAATCGAGATCTACATATAAAGAATGGTGAACATCTTCAAAATCAAAGAAGTTGGGCAAAGCGTGATGCTGCAAATACAGATGGCAATCATAGCGAAGTGAATGCACAGTTGGGGGGGGGGGAATGCTTCCCAGAGTTTTTCAAGCTTTCAAGACACTAGTTCATACTTAAAGATAAACACTTGGAAACAACCCTCCAGCAGATCGCTCCAATACTGCACCGATTGTTTAGCAAATAAAAGCTATTATATTAAAGCATCTTCCGTACAGTCCAGATTTCATTCCCCATGAAGAACAAGTTATAATGAGGATGATTTTCCAAATAAAGAGGTCCCTCTAATGGAGTGGGACTAAAATTTCTACGACAGCATGAAACAGTCAGCAAAATAACAAGTTTTGAAGGAAGCAGAAGTCCACAGAATGTGGTAAAAATTATTGGAAAAAATTTTGAAAATGTAGATGCATCACGATGGAGTTAGTGAATAAATATGTAGCAGCAATCATGGGCGCTTAAATGTATCTTTTATTAGTCACTAGGAAATTTTAATGCAGACATACACTGCTAAGCCGGCTCAAGGCAAGTACCTGTTCTTTAATAAGTTTGTTTTATTTTTCACATTTTTGAAATAACCAAGAAAAACTGCGACAGGCAAGACAGCGAAGCGGAAAAGAAATACAGGGATCACAATATGAATGTTTGGTTAAGAACTATAAGAGTTTTGGTTTGACTTAATTCTTATCCGCTAATTTGGTTTTACTTGCAAATTTTAATATTCTTGAAAAAAGAAGCGTCATTACCGTTATCAAAGAATCATATGATACAGACTAAATTCGACATGGCTAAATTCAGAAAGTTTTATTATAGGCTTGTTTCTCTTTTTAGGGCAGAGAGAAGAAATAACCCAATTAAATAGGAGACTTCAGTGGTTACTAAAAATTAAAGTTAGATTTCATTTTACATATTCCTTATCTTACGTATATATGTGATGAAAAATATTGGTTCCCCCATGTTATAGTTGGCTTAGGGAGAAAGGGGAATTGGTACTTTTCAGCTTTGCCGGAGACAAAGTGTTACCGATCTACAAATGCGCACGTAGACTATTAGAACACGGAAAAGCAAGCGAAAGCTATCTGCTTAATGAATGGATACTTTTGTGGAGGGCTTTCTAAGGGAATCGGCTTATACAGGGTGATTCTAAAGTGCTTTTACAAATTAAGATGGGTGATAGTACCCATTCAGACGAGCAATAATTACATAGGGTCGATTCCTCTCTGAGAGGCAGAAAAGAGGAAAGTATAGACGCATCGAGGAAGGACAAGAAGACTATCTCCTAATACTATAAAGAATTAACAGTATGGCAATTTTGCACTGAGAAGAAGCAGCATTTTGCTCTTAATTGGTATCGGAGAAAACCAATCGGAGTAAACGGTGTCTTTGAAAAAGCCACTTCATCGCTTCCAGTATTAGGGCAGGTATCCTAGGTGATTAACCTGGCAGGCCCTTACATGATGCCAGACCGTTTGACCGACGTAACATACTGTAGCTTCTTCGAACAAGTACTTTCCAGCTTATTGCAGTTCCACTCCCCTTCAGAGAGACACGTGGTTTATGCACGAGAGGTCCGTAACCTTTAGAATGCCACATATCCCGCACGATGGATGGGATGTGGCGGATCTGTGGCTTGGCCTACTAGCTCACCGGAACTCAACCCACTGGACTTTTTCTTCTGGGGACAGATGAAATCTTTAGTCTAAAAAACGCCTGTGGACTCAGCTGAAGATCTCATGGTGAGAATCGTTGTGGCCACGGACAAAATTAACACAACACCAGAAATTTTCCGGAGGGTACGCCAGTCGTTCCTTCTGATGTCAACTATGCAACGACACGCTTAGTCGGCATTTTGAGCGCTTTATGTAAGTTTTTCACTAAACAATATATCTGATTGAGCAACTTTTGGTCTCGTTCATTCGCTTTCCCAACACTGCTGTATGTTCAGATTGGAATTACAATATTCCTCTTTTCTGCCTCTCAGTGTGGAATGCGACTCTATGTTCTATGGTAATTATTGCTTGTCTGGATGGGTACTATCACCCCCCTAAATTTGTAAAAGCAATTTAGAATCACACTGTATTTACGTTACATATGGAGACGGCGACGAAAACCAACCATGCAGCCAGCTTGCTCGCTCGGGCTCGAACACAAGTAGAACTTTACTTTACTCCACCGACAGAGCCAGCTGCTCCACTAGGAGATTCTGCTTATCAGCCTGTTTAAACCCTGCCAATGATTCTAATTTTGTTCGCAAGTCCGTATAAAGAGAGGCAGCTTTATAGCAAAGGACAACGAAAACACAGTGTAAGGAGTGAAGTCTTCCGTTGCGGTTATAGCAGTCTGTTTTGATTGTTCTACTATTAGCCAAAGGAAGCAATACATGTGCTGTTCTTTAGGGCTTGGTTTAAAAACGCAGCTGTCTTTTCAAGGGGTCTGGAAGTAATACGCTGTTGCAAACATACTTTTACTCATTTGAAAACTCATTTGAAACTCATTTGTACTCATTTGAAAACAGATGTATGGCAATAAACTAGTACACATATACAAAGAAAATACTGTACAATATATAATACAATTGATAACATAAGTACTTAAAATATTGTGCATTGGCAAAGTATTGGTGCACCAGTACAAATACATACATATAGCAGTATGACACAACTATAATGTTAGTACAGTATTATAACACAAGTCGAACTACCGGTATTCAGCGGCTGCTATGAGGTCAGGTGCAAATAAGTTTATGTTTTTTTTTTTCAGCTAGTGAAAACGTTTTTTCATTTTCATTAGCTAGGTATTTAATATGCCTATCATTTTCAACCTTTCAGCGGCGTGAAAAAATGCTGTAGTTCTTCTCCGAAAATAAACGTAACTTATGCTGCAAAAGATTTTGTGGAAATGGCCATGATATGCAACTGCATGAGGGAAAAGAAATATCTGGAGATCCTGTTGGCTGTGATAACGTGTTTGCGCATTTTTGACAGCAACAGAAACTTAAATTAACCATTTAAAACAATAAGTGCCTATTTAAAATGATTTTCGGATAGTTTCTATATACTGTTCATTTCAAACAAATTGCTTACAAAATTATATTAAATAAAAGAACGAATACAAATTTATATTCAATTGCTTCTGCATGTGCATATTAAATAAATCATGTATTCAGACACTGATTGAATTTTTTAGTTGTAACGTTGAATGTCTACTTCTCGCGAAGGCGACTAAAACACAGAAATACCAAACATTTTCAAGCATGACATAAATGAACGCTGACGGAGCTGGCGCATAAAGATGTAAAACCAACCGTGGCCAGATTGACATCGCTTTTCCTATTTATGAAACATTCTTGAACCAAACAAAGAACACTCTTTACTCCCGTTCGTAATTAACCATTTTTATGCTTTTTCACATCTTTATAACAATATATTTTATATAAAAAGGACAAACGACAACATGTTAGTTAGTAGAGGGGCAAGCGAGAGAAGAAATATATAGATTTTAAACACGCAGTTAGTTTGAGAAAATATAGCTACGGTTTTATTTTATTCATACTAGCTAATTTTAGTTTGTAGATTTTAGTATTATTATTGGCTAAGGCATTATGTAAATGCAAGTGCCATTTACGTTAGATAAGGATCGAATGATAAAGATTAATTTTGAAATTACACATTTTAGAGTGGTTTATTTAATAAACATGTTGCAATTTCTGCGGGAGAAAGCTGAAAAGAAAACTTACTAGCTAAAATTACACATTAACGAATTTTACATATATTGTACTATATCTGCACAATGCATATTTACAATAAAATGCATGTATTATAGCTAAGTGCATTGTTACAACTATTGCATCACGATTTTTACGCGAAATTCTGGCCATTAAAAATATTAAAATATTTCTCAGTAAAATACATTATGCCTTTGAGAAGTATCTACTAAAAGTTATAAAAATAGCTAATAAATTATTTGAGCAAAAGTACTAAAACTGTCACCTCTGCTTTAAGAAATAACCAAATAACAACAGCAATATTTTTAACCCAATCCTAAACACTGGAAATATATAAGAAATGATAAATTCTGTTTTTTAAAGCGTTGGTGGCCACTGATGACAGATAGTAAAAAAACTTTGAACGTGTTGACGACTATCTAAATGTTAATAAGTGATGCGCTTCAAGATGCGATGTACCAACAACCCCAAATGACAGCAGAGCGTTCTCAGAAAATGGAGCGATTCTAGAGTTTAAAGTTTCTCAAAAGGTACTACATAACTCTTATCCCGTGGCGTATAGAAATCTTATGATATTGTATAAGAAAAGCGTAGCACCTTGTCTCACAAATTTTCACTTCAAATACATTCATCTACACGAGACCTCAGAAACACTGCTTTGGAAACGAATCACGCCTTTTTTAGAAGTAAACAAGAAAAGAGAAGCTAAAATTGTATTAAAGAATACAATAACTGAATTCATTAAAATAAAGAACGCTGATGTGACTGAGCAATTATTTCACGATCATGTTATAAAAGAGTCCAAAGCTATGTTTCCGATAGAAGTAATTTTTCTCTTTATGTTATTTCCCGAGATTTGTAGGAAAAATAAATATATTAAAAAAAAAAAAAAAAAAAAAAAAAAAATGAAAGGGTTCAGATTTTAAATTACGTCCAAAGAGGCGTTTTTTTAACGTTTTGTGTGTTACCTTTATTAAATATCATATTCTTCGCACTTAAACCATAAATTTCAATTCAATACAATGTCGCAAAATAACTTTAAAATGAGCCTATCTTTAGAATTTTCGAATTCCGCGCGCTTGAGATAAAAAGTCCCCCCCCCCCCCTAGATTGTTGCCGTTGCTCGCTTTCAAATCGTAGAGTTTGTTACTCAAAAATGCGTTAAAATTTTAAAAAATATGAAATCGATAATAAAACAAATTCGAAATTTCAAATTTGGGCTTCCACATGCCCATATTCGCAGTAAGATTACGTCATTCAAAATTCGATGTCTCCATGCGTTGTCGTTTTATCACAATGCGACAAATAGACATACATTTATGCAGATTTTTCATTACTTAATTTCTTCAAATATAATGCAGGACTCTAACATTTGGTGGCAACAGTTTGAAAAGTGAAACGGACATTTATAGTGATTCAACACAAAATCAGAACGAAACAATACGAGACGAAAACAATAGTAATAGCAAGGACGAAAACAATAATCCTTCAGAGACAAAGCCCCTTTGGACTAAAAATAAAATTATCTATATCTTCTTGACACACTACTCGATCATACGCAGAGTCCTGGAAAGTCCTCACCAGGCCCAAGAATTTTGGTCGCATGAGGTTAATCTTTTTAGTTTTATTTTTATAACGATTGCAAAATTTCCCTAAATATATGTTACAAGGGCTCAACAAATACAATCAACAGATACAGACAGCATCAACAAACTGGCGCATCAGATTGCGGTGTGCGCTTAAAACATATCAAAGTGAATTTTGTTTTGGTATAATACATATTTTGTTTCAAAATTTCACTGTATTATCATTGTACTACAGATTCGAATGAGAACAAATTAAGATTATACGCCATTTATTTGTTTACATTTGCAGGAATTTTACATTGCTGTTAGTAACAGACATTCATGATAAGTTCCAAATAGCGTGTCATCGTTTGCAGGATTTAAAAGTTCCCAGTTTTGCGATATTCATCATATGGCACACTCTATCGACGAAAATTTGAATTAACAAGTAGCGTATGTTCATGATTTTTAAAAAAACGTCTCTGTGATAAAACCTTACGGTGTAAATCGCACTTAAGACACCCTATCTGCTGAATTTAATTTTTACTTTCTTGTAAAAGTAAAGAAAGCACTGCAACCGCGAAAAATTTCGGGTATCCTATTTCAACGAAAATATTCATTTTCACCGTTCTTGATGTTTTTGCGTGATACCTGTACCTAAGAAGAGATTAAAGGACTCTTTTTCCTGTTTTATCCTGTTCCTGGACTGTTTGTAAAATAGATTCAGAAGAGATTTTTATATTACGCATTTACGTACATACGTTATCTCGCATAGCTCAATAGCTCAGTTTTTATTCTTATCTGTTGCTAAACCATGCATATTTTGTTTTAAAAGCGATTGAATTATGTTGTTCTTATGTTCAGGTTAACGTTTTTATGCCTTTAGTTAACCTGCATGCAATAGTTATAGAATTATCAACAGTTTTAAAGTTCAAGTAGTTAAACCTTAACGAGGCCGCATTTGCTTGCATTTGGAACTCTTAATGGAATAGTGAATTCAGTTTATGCACCCACTTAAGTGTCTTTCTGACGATTGGAGCCAAAACTAAACTTTCAATTTTGTTTACCGAAAAATCTGTCTTCATGCTCGCAGGCCGAATTGCTTGTTTTTGCATAGAAACTCTAATTTTAATTGGGATAAAAATAACGGTTTTTAACTGAATTTGACGTTTTAGGTTTTGCTGTATTTTGCGATTTTTAATGAACATGTTTTGAGCTTTTATGTATTTTTGCCTTGTTGCGAAATGAGACCTTAATTAATTGAATGAGAAATATAGCTAATAAAATTCGAAGAAATAAGTTTAAATGAAATGCAGGAAAAAGTGTATGCAATTTAAGAGGCCGTAGAAGAAAGTTATGTGGTGTCCACGTTAGACTTCCCCCCCCCCCAAAAAAAAATGTAAAATTTATGGGACACTCTGTACATACATATATTACTTAAGAATTTTCCTTGTATATGAAAGAGACGGTACAAGCGCTTGTTAAAAAATACTACTACGAAGATTTCCTATCATTTATGGATGGGAAATTTAAGGGGGTGCCTTCCTCTTATCATGAATATTATGCTTACTACGTTGCATTAACTACGATCCTGATATTGATTATTATATTATCGTACTATTACGTTGATTGTTCTTATTTTCGTAGATTGCGCAATAAAATTTACGACTTAACTGTCTTTTAAAAGCAAAGCTCCTCAGCACGGGCAGAAGACACTCTACAGGAAAAGTAAAGACAGGTTCTTTCAAGAACTAACTTATTGGTAGAAAATACATACCTACCATTTCCTTTGTTTAAAGTGAATATTTTCTTTTCTTTCCTTAAATAACTTTCGATAAATACATTTCAAACCGTTTAAAGGAAAAAAAAAATTACAGCTTATTCAAATCTTGCAACCGAACGTAATATATTGACGTATGTATTCATACGAATTTTCTTTTAATTTATGATGCAATCGACACAAGCCTTAACTTCGTGCAACTCCAGTTTATTTTGGAAATGAATACAAATGAGCAAATACATACCTTTACAACGGTTCCATACTGAGCGAGAATATCAGAATCAGCCCTGTATGTCATTGTCCAATTGAACATATGATTCATATACTGTAAGCCAGAAAAATCAGAATGGGGCGGTGATTCTAGGCAATAAAAAACCCATCTTTGGTGAGGGTATCTGATGTGTGGCAAATCGGCAATGGACATATCTCTGGCATGGAATATCACAGCATCACTTTCTTGCAAACGTGACCTATCAGAAGTGACTTGGCAATTGCGGCACCTAGGGCAATGAGAGAATCTTTCTTTAGGCAGGTAATTCCAGTTTCCGAAGAAGGAAGTCCAAAGAAGAATCAGTTTCGAATCTTTCATGCCAGAAGTCTGACAGGTATCTGTTGGAGTAGCAGAAGTGCTCGTGTAAGCTGAAGTTGATGAGGAAGAACTTGTTGGGGTGGCCATGTTGTCCAAATAAAGGTATCTTGTACTTTTGATAAGTGAGGCGATCATAGTTCTGTTATGATCTGATTCATTAATGAAAATATTGGACACTTTGTTATGAATGCCTTTACTGGATATTCTGAAAGCTTCTGGAAGTGTAAATGTCCAAGATGTGCGTGATTTGAAACCCTTCAGTTCATGACTTGCGCCAGATTTAATGGCGTATCTTGTCCTATTCTGCAGTGCCTGTCTCAGATTTGATGGAGTTGGAATGTTGTCGGTTGCGATATCTTTGGCGACTGTAGAAATGATAACAGTGCGCTCTGCATCAGCGTAAAGTGTGTAAAAGGCACAAGCAGCAAACATAGCACACAGGATATATATACATAAAAATGTCCGTCTCGGTAATCGTCTCAAGGCGGAAAATACTTCCATGTTACTAACAGTCGGGAATGCCGCTTGGCTAAGTATTCAGTCATATCTGAAAAAATACCAGCTCTGAAAGAGAAAGAAAACAAATTATTTAATAAGGGGCACAATAAGAGATTAATATCATAAAGTTAAAGGATCGAAAAACTATTTCAAAAAAGATTGTAGAATTAAATACCACTTGAAGGTTGATTCTTGACGAGTAGTTTCAGTTCAAGAAATGAATTAAATAACGCAGACTTTCTGATTATGGTTAACTTTCGTCAAGAGACATTTCCCCCTAAAAATATACAAACTTAAAACAGCTACATGGGTTCCAAATAAAAATTTTTCCTTATCCTACTAAATATTTTTACAAGAAGGGGTAATTTTACAACATGCAGATTTGACGTTGAAATAAAAATGTAAAAATGATGACTTATAACCCTATTCACTAGAAGTAGAAAGTAAATTTACGAGTCATATAAAGTTGAATTTCATTAAATACAAAACCTTGATTATAACCATTTCTACAAATGTTAGTTTAAAACTAATACTTCGAAATAAATGTTTGTCTACCACAAATAAAACTATTATCAAGAATTTAACGTGCCTAAAACATTTTCAGTAATGACTATATCCGGTTTCAAAAACTTTTAATAAATGATATCAAATAACTTCACTCACGGGATACTTTTTTTGGAGGGCTGGGACCAACTGGGCTACGCAAAACATTTTTCTCAATTTCTTCCTAAGGAGCTCATAGAAAAATACTGGTTTAGCCTAAAAGAAATAAGATTAAATGCTTACACATCGATTTTGTTTTCATTTTCTTAATTAGGAAACATTTAATACCGCTTCAGAGAAGAGACTTTCAAGTTTACAATCTCCCCCCCCCCTCTCTCTCTCTCTCTCTCTTTTTTTTTTTTTTTTTTTCCTAGATGAAAGCATAAAGTGATCGTTCTTAACCTCGGCCTAGTACTATGGTTGTTAGGAAAAAAAAAAAAAAAATTCGTTTGCTTGAATATGCAAGAACAAATTCTGTTACTGTTTTATAGGGTTGCTTTACGCAACGGCATCGACGAAAATCTGCCGCAACGATTGGCCTTTCAACGGCCCATAACATTACTGGCCGCCAAGAAGTCCGGATTTAGCACCCTGTGACTACACTTTATAGAGAAATACGAAAACAGAATCTTTGTTCTTCCCTTTCTGCAATGCTGGGCGATATTAAACAACCCATCTTAATAGCTGTTGTGATTACTGACAAGGACAAGCAGAGGCGGGTCTGGGAAGAAATTGATTATCGCATCGACATCTGCTTTATTATAAAATAATCACATAGAGAGCATTTGTAACTCAGTCATGTTAACTTAAAGATATATTCTTTTAACCGTGTACTTCAAATGCACTATGGAGCAAATGCTTGAAAAACTCTAAAAGTGTCTATTTTTTTTAAGGCTGCAACCTATATACATTTAAGAAATTTTTGACAAAACCTATCATGCGACCTAAATTACCGTAGTATGAAAAGCTACTGTTCGTCCACTCAGAGAGCAACACCATTTGACATGGTTTCCATTATTAGAGCCATGCCACGAAGTTCCATTCATTATATACGTTAAAAGAGACGATTTTGGGATATTCTCGTATAGTGTGTGTGTGCGTGTGTGTGTGTGTATAATTATGGCAAAGCCTCGAGGGCTATCTGCCTAAGAGGAGGGATGCCTTCGTGGAGGACTTTCTAAGGAAAACTGGCTTGTATACACGTTACACATGGGGAAAACCACGAAAACGCCCATGCAGCCAGCCCGTTCGCGGGATTCGAACCTCGGGCCGAACTACCAGTGTTCAGCGACTTTACCGCTCGGCCTCTGGTGGGCCTATTCCCGTATAGACAGAAACTGAAGCATTTCTACGGAACAGTCGATCTTTTTTTGCAAATGAACCGATAATTTTCTCCCATTTTCAGAAGCACGCAAGGTATCTGCTATTCGTGGACAGACAGCATCTATTTGATTCATTTCTATTGCAAAGGATGTTTCCAGATGTAATTAAACGTGAATTCATTTTAAAGACCCTGTAGAATACAGTTGGAATTCCCATCACCCAAAAATTATTTTAAATTTACAGAAAAGAGTGAATATAGCTTACTCCATTAGATTATCGAAAATTTATATCCATAAAGCATTAGAATATTGATACATGAAAATATGCAGATTTTAAAAGAATCCACAGACAAGAAATCCTTTTCCAACCTGTTTGCTAAGCTCTTTATTATAATGATTCTATATTTTTACATGAAAACTGTTGAGAGTTCCACGTAAATTAATCGTTCCGGTTTATCATACTTAGTCAAAATATAAGTTGCTCCGAATCATATACTAGTTTTAAGTAACAAACTTGAGAAGTTTTAGATAATATATTTGTTCAAGAAAAATTTACTCAGAGCTTCAAGTAAGGTATCACTTCCAGTTTATCAATTTTAGCCAAAATCTAATATGTTGTTAACATTGCTATCAGGCGCCCATTGATAAATGCTATATGATCTTAATTTTGCTCATGATGTTGCGTTGTATTATGATACCGCCATCTGCCATTGAAATTTTGAACTAAAATATATCTTATGTCCGAAAAATTCATCTTTGTAGTACGTTATAAGTGCAGATCACAATCTAATGTGTCAGTTTATTGAATGAAATTTTTTAATATGTGTTCAAATTTACGGGACATATTACGCGTTTTGAATTCCTTGAACTATCCAATGATTTACATATTACAATTGCAAAGTTTTGGAATATATTTTATTATAGTTTTTCATTAAAAATATTATGGCCTTCAGTGAAGTACCACTTCCGGTTGGCCAATTTTACTAAATCTAACAACAAGTCTAAACGTTACACTCACGTATTCAAATGAATCTTATTTGAAAACGGGGAGGGGGAAGAGCTCTTCTCTTTCATAAAATTTACTTCAATATTATTTGTGAGCCACGTGATTAAAATATAGCATTAAGTGACAGAGTGGGAAAGGGGCAGATACATTGTACACAACGTATTTGCCACTTTCCACCATGCCTTGTTCATTTCACCTTAATACAAATACAGGTTTTTTGCTATTCAGTATTAAAGTTCTCTTTTTTAATCCAAAATATAACAATATGAAGGCAAAACAAATTCAATTATAAAATGTATTAAATTTTGACAATTATATTCGCACTAACTAGTTCTTTTTAGGTTTAAAATAAAGTAAATCTTTACAAGTAAATCGATATATATTTAATTTCATGTGATTTTTGATGTCTTTATGCAAGCCTACAGGCGAAGTTTGATGCTGGTTTCTTTGACGTTATATGTTTACAGCTGGCGCAGCTGTACAGCATTAATACATGTACCTTGAGTTGCTGAAATTGTTAACGGAAGTGAACTAACTCGAAATTATACATAATTCTGCTTATATTTTGATACCAAAATGGATCTTCGTACTTTGACACAATTTGCATTACATAAAAATTCAAAATCAAATTATTATCATTACGAATAGAAATGCTTAATAAAATTTTATTGTTTTTTCAGAAACAATTCAATCAATAAATTAAATCTTTCAGATTTCAACTTAAGATTTGAAAGCTGAAGTAAACTTGTATTTGAAATGTGAGCCGTAAAACATAACACATATTCATTTCTCATTTGCTTACTTATACAGGGTGTCCCATCAAGGCCTCCCAAACTCTGCGCATTCAGGCTTCTCTCTTGAAATACATAAGAAAATGCCCATAGAACTGTACCTGTACAGCCCATAGTTTTCAAGATAATGCAAAAGAAAAGTCGATGTTATATCCGGTATAAGGGAAACAAAAAAACTTTATTGAAAACATGATCATCCTTGTTTGCATATGAAGACATTCAAACTAGCTAGCATATAGAATCATACATGCGCTCGCCGTAGAATGGCTGACTACACACGTTGCAGCAGCGAGGTGCCCACTAAAGTACACGCAGCATTACAATAAGAACTTAAGTCACTTTCTGTAGTAACTAGGTATCTATAGATTTATTCCTTCAGATGGCTCAATAGGAAGAAAATACAAAGCTATCAAATCTGGTGATCGTGGCAGCCATAAAACCGAACACCACGCCCAATCCAACACGTCTAGGCATCCTATACCCAGCATGTCTCGTGTAAAACAGTGCTGAAATGAGCCGGAACTCCACCATACTGGAACCATAAGGGATGTGACGGATATGATGTTATATTTTTCTTTCAGTTTTGTTTATCGCGAAAACTGTGGGTTGCACATGGGAAATTCTTTGTGCATTTTTTTATCTATTGCAAACGAGGAATTTGCCAATGCAGAGTTTATATATAGTAATAATGTATTTATTTCAATTTTAATTTCTAATTATTCTTTAACTGTTCGATTTAATTTGGTTATTTCCCCTTTCCCTGTTAAAATTAGTAACTGCTTATAATAAATATCTCTAAACTGACCTATATTATACGATACTGATACGGGCACTTACATAAAAGCTTCACTCGGAAGCGAAATTTTTTTACTTTGATCTTAACCTTTTTCTGGAGTAAAATGCATTGTTTGCTAGCAAGTAAATATCTGGACGCTCACCTCACTTTTCATCCATCATCTTCTCATAAGATGTATAAGACACTACATACGGCGGCTGAGAAAGAAAATCCCAATGCATAAACGTGATTCCACCAGGAAAAAGAATATTTATGGACTGCATCAAACTTGTCAAGTACGTTTAAGCGGCGTACATCTAGTCAAGGCTTTTAATGGGTTATATGCCAAAATGAAAATGCTACTTTACCTGGCAGCGAAGAATAAAACTTTACCTGTTCAAAATACTACTATTCTTTTATTCAAGGCTTCATATCTTGTTATCAATAATTTACTTATCTTTCATTTATATTATTTGCACTCTAGATTACAAATTATCCATAATAACGTGAGAGGAAGAATTTACCTTATGTCTTGACACTATTGGCCATTAAAACTGCTACACCAAACCGGCATTCAATTGTATCCCCCAATCTTGCATTTTGGTCTAACGTAATGCTGCTGATATGCGAAACTCATCCTTTGCGTTGTTAACAACGGGTTCTCATGTCTTAGCGAGTCGGAATGTAGTACTAAGTTTGATTGCAACGAATTACCCCTAAAGGAAGACGATCCGTTACTATGTCATGAACGCATCTTTACAGAAGGAGAAATCACCAGCCCGGAGTTGCTGCTTCTTTAATATCATCACCCATATTTTGCTTTTTTGTAACTGTCATCTTTAAATTATTATACATATATACATGAAGTTCAAAACTCAGAGAAGTGACTATTTAACAGATAAATACAGAGTGATTCAAAGTTCATAAAAATGATTTATAATAACACAGGAGATACCTATGGATACCAATATACGATGTGGTTCGTTAGTCACAAAATTCCAAATTCTTAGCTTTGAAATTTTTCTGACAGGGTATTGTTCATCGGAATTGAAATTTTATATACAATTGCAATAGGACAGATAAACAGGAGAGTCAATATATAGTTGCAAAAGGATAATCTTTTTTTTTTATTTTTTTATTTTTTTTTAAACCTACTTTTCAACTTAGTGCACATAACCAAATTTTGGTCTCAAGCAAGTTGATTACGCTCTTCTTGGTGTCGGCAAAGGCTCTAGTTAAACAACGGAAACAAAATATTGCGACAATCGCAAAGGGCAAGGCCAATAACGGAGATAAGTGGAAAATTTCTTACAGTGAGGGTTTCATTGTTGGTGACCTTTAGCGCATAATGGCTGTGGCATCGTTACAAGGCAACGTGGGCGTGTTTAAGTTGTGCAGTCTTGATTACACAGCTCATTTAGAGAGAATTTGTCCAAAAGTAAAATATTGTTTAAAACTCACAGAATTCAGAATAATTTTATGAAATTTGAAAAATATGATTATTTGGCAAATTAAAGAGTAGAAAATTATTTTAGCATTGAAATACAGTTAATTAGATAAAAGTTCCATTGAAATGCAGTAGATTAAATTGTGGAAAGATTTTGCATGATTCCGGGAAAGAGCGTGAATAGTGAATAACTCGACTCAGGACAAGCTTCTGTTTTTAAATATTTATCCCTTTTCTAGAATTATCAGGGTTTGGGGGGACCAAATGTTGGTTTTTAAACTTCGAATGAGCTCATCAGTGACCGAATTAATAAAACTTTAAGGCACTCGTTCTTCGGTCCAGTATACCCCATCAGTGGCAGAGTGTTTAAGACCGCTGAATACTGGGAGTTCGACCGAAGATCGTTCTCATGCAAACGGGCTACTTGCATGGTTGGGTTTCGTGGTTTTGGTAATTTGCCATATTCAAACAACCTAGTCTAATCTTCAGTCCGGTTTGATTCCATGGGAATGAGAAGGCAGTACATATTTCTCGTGATTTTTTTTACCTGCAATGTGAATATGAACCAGTCTTGCCCCTGAAGCATAAAGCCTTTACCTGTTTTGCTAATATCAATTAACCAAATAAATTGTTAATAATTTAACTGTAGTGAAGTTTGTGACTCGAAACACTTTTGATAAGGAAATAAGGTGTAAATATTTTAATACAGCTCTTTCTTTGAATAAAGGTGCATCAGAAAAATTTACACAAATAGACGTAAAAGTGTAAAAACTTAGTTCTGTTTTGAATGCCATCGTGACAATCGTAACATTAACAATATTTCTTCCTTAAATATATAGCAATATCTATCATCAAATTCACAACATATTGTTGCATGAAATACTTAATCAAGTTTACTTACTGGCAAAGAAGAGCCTATCGAAAATACAGTTGATATCACAAACGCTTCAGAATTCCAATAACGCTTTGTTCCGCTTGTCCTCATGATTTCTCACAAAAGTGATAATTCCGGGATTGGATTATTTAGATAAAGGCAAAGCACATGAGGTTTATCTGCATAAGGGAAGGGATGCCTTTGTGGAGGGCTTTTTAAGAGAAGCTTGTATTCGTGTAAAGCATGAAAACTCTCATAGGGAAAGCATGAAAACTCTCATACATCCAGTTACCCGGGATTAAAAATTGGGTCGAAATAGCACTGTTCGGCAGTTTTAGATAATTTTGGGAACTTCAGTTCAGTTTCCCAAAGATTAAAAGCTTCAAACTATCCACTTCTTCGAATCGATGAAAATATGCTTTCATAGTCTCAACAGTCTCATCTTTGGAATAAAAATGATACCCACGTAAATTTTGTTTTTAGATTAAAAAATAGCCAAAGGCTGTCACACAGCAAGATCAGAATAGGTTGCATATTCTCTCACATTAGCGTACTTTTGTTAAAAAAATTCGACTGTCTATCTTACTGAATTAAAAGTTGAGTTATCATGTTGAAGCATGATTTCCCGAATATTCACTTTTGAAGATTTTCTGGAAGACAGTTGTGTACCAGTTAGCTGTAAATGTATTCTGTTTCTCTAGCTTGATGGCTTTGACCAGTTCTACACTTCTGAAGAAAACGGCTTACATTGCTTTTTTCCTTGCTTGTTGTCTTTTCACTATTGTTGGTTAATTCTTCATGAATAATTTTATGTATAGCTGCGGATTCAGTGTTAAGCTTCTTCAGTATCATTTGCACATGATAGCGATTTTGTTGATTAAAATCTTTTTCACTGACAAACACATTTTCTGACCAGATGACACAGCGCTTCGTGTTTGTTCTTTATATAACAAAGAATTTCTACCTCTACGAAATTGTGTAAACCATTTAATATAATAGAAGGAGATTTAGATAATTTTCAGGTGCTTTATTATAGACGTTTTAAAGGCATTCTTCTCGATTTAAAATCATATCATATCGTAGCGCGATGACACTGTTGCATCAACTCTCTTCCTTTCTTTCAAAATTTATTTTACGACAAATAAATTGTAATCATTGTCCCAAATTATCGTCTGCAGATATAAAACATTTCAGATTTACGTATCTATCAAATCGTTTTTTAAGCATATTTTGTCTGCTCCGATCTTAAATATTTCAGAGCTGCCTATGTATCTTTCCTGCAAGTCACAGTTCTCCAAGTACAAAAGTAAAGGATTTTGATTAAAGTACAGCTGCCAATTGCATTATTTACAATTAATATCTCCACCCTGAAAAAATTTTGGGGTTCCTTACACATTTCATACAGCTGAAACTAAATACCACATTTATTTTTCATTATTACTCACTAAGTTTAAGGTAACAAAGGAAATAAACTGATTTGTGGCAGATTATTCTGAGAACCCATCCCTTTTTATCCATAGCTTTAAAGCGTTTATCCCAATTTTATATGAATCTAAGTTAACTCTTTCTTTTGTCACCAAGCTCTAAAAGTCATAATTTAATCATTACTTGCATTATTTTAATAAAGTAGGGCAAATTATCTTATGTTGCAGTTGTTCCTAGATCAGCTACCCTATTTGCCTCAGAAAAAACAATCCCGTAAATTCTGCTCAGAAAATATCAAGCAATGCCCAGATATTAAAAGTAACGCAGATATTTTACGGATCGTCTTCGCGATATTACGTTAAGGGCTGCTGGTTCATTTTTGTAAATTCATGTTCATGCAAGAATGGAAGGAAATTCATTCACATTAGAAAATAAATATGCCTTTTAAGTCATTTTGAATGATTCAAAAGATAAACTGCAGTTCTTCGACTAATTTTTTTCAATTGAAAAGGCAGAGTACACGAAGGCAAATTTCAGGCAAGATTATCCATTTGGCTTGTACTTCTGTTATTCGCGGGGAGGTGGAGACCCAAAAGTCTAGCCCGTTTACCAGACTCGAACACAAGTCGAGATAACACTGTTCAGCGGTTTTTTTTTTCCTTGACTATTATCATAATAATTTCGGTTAGAGCTACTAGCACTCCTTTTTTAAACTTCATAATGTAGTTTACGCCGCCTTTATAATTAATTAAAATAACAGATTTATTGTTGGTCTAAGGGAAAACAAATTGCTGCTGTAACAGTGTTTTTCCAGGTCAAAAATGCTATTTTTTTTATAGGAAAGGAAAAATTAAATCGTTTTCACATATGCTGGATGGACATCTTTCAGAGTAAATGAACTCATATTATGCAGATTATTCAACAGTTTCATAGAAAGGAGTCGGTTAAGCAGAGTTATTTTCGAATTATTAAATGTGAAATTTAATTAGTTGTACTAAAATGTTATGCCCTGCAATTACAATTTTAATGTAAAAATTTTTTTCGAGCTGAACCTTATTTTAAAGAACCTCAATATGATATGTAACCTGAAATGTTGTTTAACGGGGTTTATTTGTATCAGAAAGTATAACATTCGTAAGCGCGTGAAATGTAAGGAAGAAAGAAGTTAGTATGTTTTCCGTTTCTCGAAATTTACACTAGCCTTCGCCTGAAGTGCAAGAAAACAGCTGACGTATGGCAGGTGAAATATTACCTACGTGGGAAGGTAAAAGACAAGGTAACCGTGAAGGTGATTTACAAACAATCATGTTTCGAATCGACAGACAATACATGATGAGGTCGAGGAAATCGTGCTACAGACATCGGACGGGTTTGTAAATAGTTGCGTATAGTGGTTGGGCGTCAGATGATGTGTCATTGTTTTCTATTCAGGAAGTTAATTCCTCTTTCTGAAACTTTAAGAACAAAGATTTTGAAAACATTCCTATGACTTGAATTCGAGGAAGACTTTATATGCTTAGTAAATTAATTTAATGGCTTAGTCTTAATCAGCTAATTGACATAGGTCAAATAAATCAGTTTATTACTAAAAGTATTAAATGGAAATTACTACCATATAGTACAGTTGTTAAGTTCGCAAAAGAATGCCATGTATATCATTTCGTATTATATGGAATGAATAATTAATACAAAAAAGCAGAGTTAGGTTCTAAAAACCATAATATGTTAGTTAAAATTCTAACTTTAATTCACAACAGGTCCTTTAAATTTAATTTTTTATTTGATTATTTCTTCTTTTTACCTTAAAAATAGTAACACGCTTAAAATATCTCTCTCTGACTGCGTATTTTAAAATTTAATTCCGTCATATGATTCTTATAAAAGCTTATGACATATGTAAACGGTTTTTTATTTCCTTGTACGAAGTAAAAAGGAAGTATTGTAATCGCGAAAAGTTTCAGGCAGCATATTTCAACGAAAATATCCATTTTGACCGCTATCGAATGCAATTTAACGATGTTTTTGCGTGATATCTGTACGTAAGGACAGAATAAAATACTCTTTTCCTTCAAAAAAATTATAAAACTGCTTTAAAATTAATTCTGAAGAGAATTTTTCGTGGCTTCTGTACGAACGTATCTCGCATAACTCAAAAACGAGTAGCCTCAGAACGTTGAAATTTTGTATATAGGACTGCTATAAAATGTAGATGTGCACCTCGTATTTTGGTTTCAATCGGCCGCACCAAACGTATATAAATATACTTATATATATATCCACTCTATTACCCGGCTCAGTGATCTCAGTTTCTTTACTCTTATATGTTTGTAAATTGTACATTTTTTTTTCTTTAAAAATGATTGACTTATATTGTTTTTATCTTCCGGTTAAGGATTTTATGCCTTTAGTAAATCTGTGTGCAATATTTTTAGAATTATCAGCAATTTTAAAGTTGTTTAATTGCCGCTAAACCTGTTTTTAATGGCGGCCATTGATGTTTACATTTGAAACAGGAGACTAGTGGATTTGTTTCCAATCTAGAGAAACTTAGCTTCGCAACAACAAAGATAACGCATTCATTTATTATTGCCAATTAAATCATGCTTAATTCTTTCTGGAATTTTTTCGAGGAAATAAGCGTTTGAGATTTACTTCGTAATTTTTAATATAGATATTTTGAGTTTTTATGTATTTTTGCCTTCTCGCGAAGTAAGAACTGAATTAAATGAGAAATACTCAATCGTCTGTGAAAAACTTTCTTTTTTGTTTTATTTGCTTAATTTCTTTTATACATAGTTCTACCTTTATTATAGTATTTGAATAGAACATGTGGCAACGATTAGATAATTCTTTAAATGATACACATTTTGTGCATTCTGAGTTATAATATGAATGAAATATAATAAATACTGTTAAGTAAACCTAGCGCCAGAGTGTCGCTATGGTAAACAAAGTGAATTTTAAAGAATGCCTTTATTCTATTGTGGTTTATGCGCTGTCGGCGAAGAAGGTTTAATTCAATCTAATAAGTTTAAATAAAATGCAAGAAAAAATGCGTATAATTTAATATTCCGTACAAGGAAGTCATGCGGTGTACACATCAGATTTTTTAAATATATTTTCTCGAGAGGCAACAATAGATTTTTTTGAACGGTAATATTTTTTTTTCTGAAGTGCGCACAGTAATTTGTATTTTCAGTTGTATCGTCTCCATGATATGCAAGTAAAGCGGGAATAAAGATTTATTAACATAACTAAAGAATATTTCTTAAAGAAAGTAAGTTAAGTTACCATTTCAGAAATGGGGTTAACAAGAATTATTACCAAGGATTTAACAACGTATTGCCTTAATGTACGTTAAGCTTAAACTGAATGCTGAAAGCTCGCCAAAACTGAAAGTAGAAAGGTACGTGTATTTATATACTGTTCATATTATGTCTAAGTATTAAACTTAAAGCACTCAAGTATAATTATGGTGCTATTATTTGAAAACTGAAGTCTAAGACGGCTCATTTGGCAAGGGGAAAAAAATGTGACTTAAAAGAACTTGCCCTCGAACTTGATGTATATTCTGATTATATATTATGATTATTATACTTGATATATATTCTTCGAACTTGATTCCCTTCTGATATTAAAATTGTAGGCCTAAGGGATATGATTTTGGTAAAAGTTTACAATTGGGTGCCCCTTGTTTTTTGGTGATTCGTTTTTGAAGCCAAGATCGGCGCTAGGAAGACACAATTTCAAGATGGCCTCTACACAAAACCAAAATTAAAGTCAACGAATTGCACAAACTTTGTGTCTATGTACAGATCGATCTGTTTTCACTTAAAAAAAATCCTAGAATTGCACAAACTAGGCATTGCTCACTGCCTTAAATTTGTCCATGTACACATCACATTTAAATAAAATCAGGAAGCTAAAACAAAGTTAAAACTATCATGGTAACCAGAAGCGAGGATTTATCGCCAAAATGTTTAAAAAATTGTCGCTTATCAAAGGGGCACCCAATTCTACACTAGAGCCATGATTTTGAATAGTAAGAACTATAACGAAGACTACTAAACAAATTCTAGAAAGAATTATGAATGATCGTTTAGACAAGGAAAAGTTACAAAAGCAAAGAACACTTGAAATGGAAATTTTAGAAAAAGATAAGCAAAACACATTTGAACTCGAAAAATTGAAAATAGAAGCGAAAATCAGAAGTAGTAATGTAAATGTTTCTGTTCCTTTTAATGTTAGTAAAAGTAATTTTTGTGATATGAGTAAATTAATGCATAAATATGATTTGAATGAAGGTGATATTAGTTCTTATTTAGTCTTATTTGAGAGACAAGGTCGACGTATTGAGTTAAGAACAAAATTGGGTTTCTCAGCTGTTGGGTCTATTGCCTTCCGAAATAACTCAATTAATTGCCAGTGAATCAGAAGAAAAAGCTAACGACTATGAGCACGTTAAAACAACTGCTATTGAAAAAATTTAAGTTAAGCCCTGAAGAGTTTCGGCAAAAGTTCGTTCACATTAAAACGTTGCGTAATACGAGGAGGGACTTCACGTTTGAATTAAAAAATTATTTTGAAGAGTGGCTTGCTGGATTAAATGTAACAGATTCCGACTCTTTAAAACAGCTTATTATTACGGATCAATTAAAGAAAAGTGTCCCCGTTGCTATAAGAGATCATTTCATTGATCATTGGTCTAAATTCATTAATCCTGAAGAGTTGGCTGAAAAACTAGATGAATATGAAAATATTCGGGCAGGGATAAAAGTACTTCAAGTAGAAAATAAAACTTTTAGGCATAATTCTAAGCCTAAATTTGGTTATAAATTTTATGAAGGATCCTATAATCAGCATTTAAGACCCACAAATGTTAACAATTCTATGCAGACAGATGGTAATTTCAAAGTAGGTTTTAAAAACAGTTTTGATAATAAATATAATTTGAGATATAAATTTTATAAAAAAGACGATAGGAAAAGGGAATATAATTCTGGTATCCGCAATGAAAAGGGTGAGATGAAATGCTTCAATTGTAATAGACATAAAGCGACGGATTGTCCTCAACCTAAAAAAGAAATTTGCAGGGAATGTAATGAAAAGGGTCATACTGTTAAAAACTGTACGTCTAAGAGTTCAGAATTGATAAATGGTAAAAATAATTTATTCGTGAACCAGAATTCAGATGTTTCATCAACTGTATATTTAAAGTATGCTCGCAACAATAACGGAGAAGAAATTACTGCAATCATAGACACGGGTTCTAGTTCGTGTTTATTGAAACAGTCTGTGGCTAGGAAACTGAATCTTATTATAAAACCTGATGTGGAGGCATTGTTTGGCCTTGGAAACCAGAGTAAACCAGCCGCTAGAACATTGGGAAAAGTAACTGTTAATTTAGAGATTGATAATGTGGAAGGAAAGGACATTACAGTTCTAATTGTAGGAGGTGAAACGCAACTATGCGACTTATTAGTTGGATTATTTTGCCACATATTGCATACGCCAAGATAGGTAATACCTTCACATACGCTATGCTAATGATTGTCCATTTTCACAGTTGCAAAATGACATCAACACTCCGTGAATTAAGCTGAAGGCTTTCCAAGAGACTGAAATCGAAAGTAATACGGTTAATTTTGTGAAAATTAAAACTGATGAAATAAATAACATTTGGTTATGTTTTAATAAGTTGATCGGAAGATGAGTTGGTCTCATTATTGGAAGTAATACAGGGAGAAACAGTGATACCAGTCACTAACTACAGCGATTGAAAATTAATTTTGAAAGGGAATCAATGTATCGGTAGAGCGGAGGTAGCAGAATTAGTTGAATCATGTCCAGATCAGAAAACTGAAAATTCAAATCAAAAGGAAATAATGATAATAAATGAAATTAAGAAGTTTAAGAAGTCGATTACTTTAGAAGAAATTAAAGTTAATAACAATATTATGTCAGAGAGAAAACAGAAGTTGTAGATTTGATAAATGAGTATCGAGATTGTTTTGCATTAAATATGAAGGAATTAGGGTGTACAAACTTAACAAAAATGGATATTAAAGAAACTGAAGGGAGTAAGCTTATTTGCCTGAAGTCATATAAAACCAATGTCGAGGAGCGTGCTTCTATAAAGAAGATAATAAATTAATGGAAGAAACATGGAATTGTTACTGAAATAAGAACTCCGTATGCTAGTTCAGTTTTACTCATAAGGAAAAAAAAAAAAAAAAAAAAAAAAAAACAGTTGAACTGCGATTAGTTATAGATTATAGAAAGTTGAATTCGCAAACTGTTAAAGATAAATTTCCACTCCCTAGGATAAATGATCTTGAATGTCTTAGTGAGTGCAAAGTTTTCACTACATTGGACTTAGCTCATGGATATTTACAGATTCCTTTAACTGAAGAAGTGAAACTGAAAATAGCTTTCATCACTCCAGATGATACTAGTCAATTTAAAAGTATGATCTTTGGGCTAGCTAACGCTCTTGCAGAATTTCAGACTTATGAATCAAGTTTTAGGTCCATTGCTTAATAAAGAAGTATTATGCTATTTGGACGACATAGTAATTTCGGCTAAATCTTGGGAAGAAATGATGGAAAAACTTAGAAAAGTGTTTGACAGATTGAGAAAAGTAAAGCTGACATTGAAACTGACAAAATGCGAATTTGGAAAAGATGAAGTTTAATATTTGGGATTTCTAATAAAAACGGATTGTATGCAACCTGGACCAAGAAAAGCACGAGTATATTAAACTTTCCTAAACCAACCAATGAACATGAAGTTAAACAATTTTTAGGTCTTACAATTTCTTTAGAAGGTTTGTACCGAAATATGCAGAGAAAGCTGAGCCGTTAACAAGACTGACGAGGACGGATGAAACATTTCGTTGGAATGAAGATCAGCAAGAAACATTCAGTACTTTTAAAGATAATTTAACTAATGAACTAGTACTAGCGTTATGTAATCCCGAAGCAGAGACCGAAGTGCACATAGACGCAGCCAAAGGGCTGGCAGGAATGCTGTTGTAAAAAGGTGCAGATAAAAAGTGGCATTTAGTTTATTGTGTTAGTAAAAGGAAAACAGAACAGAATTATCATTCAAGCAAATTTGAATTAATGGCTATAGTTTGGACTTTGACAATTTTTAACTGAAATCCGACTTCAAATCCTCAGATAGCAAGGTGGAGTAATCTGATCCAGGAATACAATCTTGAAATAAAGCACAGACGAGGTAAAAAATGAGTCACGTAGATGTATTGAGCCGATTGCCGGTTGATAGCCAGAAGAAATTTTAGATTCTATAATTGAAAACAACTTGGAGGTTTTTTTTAACGGTAATGATAGATGAACAAATTCTTGTGATTCAGCATTCATATCGAGAATTACGCAAATTAAGACATTTTAAAGAAAAAGATAAATGATAGAACGAATGTAGAGAAATATGCAACTGAAAATTACGTCTTGAAGAATAATCGATTGTTTCGTAAAGATCAGGAAAAGGAGAAATTGTTACATGCCATGCCTAAGTCGATGAGAAAAGGTATTGTTGTAAGATTTTACCATCTTTTGGGGCATTTTCCAGCAGATAGAACTGTTGCCAAAATCAAGGAGTCATACTGGTTTAAATGAATGAAACGATATGTTATGCGTCACATTTCGATGTGTTTCGAATACCTAATAAATAAAGTGCCTAGTGGTAAGAAACAAGGAGTACTGCATTCAATTAGACCTGGTAGAAGACCTTTTGCAATCACACATGTGGAAATCCACAACCAATGCTGAATTAGAATTGCCAGCAATGACGTCATCACCGCACAGCCATGGACCTTATAAGAGATAGACTATCTCAGTGGGCGGGGCGCGCGTCACCGACATGTCGGCAAGAAAGAGTAGGGACGATCTGGTTTACTTTAACACTGAAACCTATGGCTTTTGTATCATATAACTCTTTTTAATTATTAAATGTGATACGTTGTATAGTGATGAGATTACGAAAGCCACTGTTTTTTTCCAAATAGGATTTAATATATCGCATTAGAGCACTTACTGCATTTCGCGCATTTTTTTCACGCGTAATTCTTGTTCAAACATCTTTACTTTGGTAAAATGGTAAAAACTCAGCACAAAATTTATGAACTTAATTTTGCGTAAAAATAAAGTAAAATTAAATAAGACTGATAGTATGTGATGCTTTGAAATAAATAAGGTAAAATTAAACAAGATCTAATAATTTTTTTTTTAATTTAATGAATATTTTCAGGCAGTGATTTCCCAAACTATAAAAACATTACAAAACGATCATATTTATTTGATTATATGATCACTAAATTATAAGTGGATTACTTATTTTAATAATTCATAAAATTCGAAGCATAAAATTTTCTGAGCGTAATAAAGGAAAAAAAAAAAAAAAAAAAAGATAAAATAAAATCTAGAAGCACTCAGATTTTATATTACGCCCAAAAGAAACCTTTTTTTTTAAAGTTTTGTGTGTTGCCTATATTTATTGAATATCATGTTCTTCGCCCGTAAAACACATACATTTGAAAACAGCATATCTTTAGAATTTCCGCACTGGAGATAAAACTTATTTTCCGTACAGTGCTCGCTCAAAACAATTTCGAAATTCGGCCGTCCAGATGCCCATGTTCATGTGGAGGATTACATTATTCAAAATTTGATGGCTCTAGATACAGTCGTTTTTGTTACAGTGCAAGAAACATACATGTATTCATGCAGATTCTTCATTATTTAATTTCTTTACATATAATACAGGGCGATAATATTTGGTAACAACATATTGCAAGGAGACACGGACACTTATAGTAAAACATCGCAAAATGCCGCTTCGAAACTAACAGCCTTTCTAGGCTACCGCCGCTTTGGGCTAATAAATTAAATTAACAGTAAATAAAAAAAATCTTATGCAGAACTAAAAATAAATTTAAAAAAATAATCACTATAAAATACAAGCAAAACTAATTATTACGGTTAAATACAATTTTAAAATTAGAATTAATGGATAAAAATTTTTAAGGAGTCAAAAGTGTTTATCACTATGATGTATTATGAAATATAATTGAAATAAAATTCCTTTATAGAAATTGTGCTATAATACTTATCTATGATTTTAAAAAAGCAGCACAACTTAGAATTTTAAACAAACTTAAAAAAAAATTGTTTTTAACCCTGCTAAAAATGCCCCGTAGAAACCCATAAAATTTTTTTACGGGTAATTGGCCTACGGGTACCCGTACAGCTCTGTGGGTACCTGTAGGCCAAATTCCCGTAAAAACCCACAGACAGAAACCCGTACAACTGTATAGGTACCCGTAGGCCAAATCCCCGTAAAAACCCATAGAAAGAAACCCGTACGGTTGTACGGGTACCCGTAGGCCAAATACCCGTAAAAACATATAAAAAGAAACCTGTACGTTTGGTACAGGTACCCATAGGCCGAATACCCGTAAAAACCCATAGAAAGAAACCTGCACGGCTGTATAGGTACCTGTAGGCGAAATACCCGTAAAAAACCTGTAAACGGAAACCCGTACGACTGTACGGTTACGAGTAGGCCAATCCAGTAAAATCCAGTAAAAATCCCAGTAAAAACCCATAGCCAAAAATCAAAACTTTATATGCATATCCGTTGGCCAAATTTCCATTAAAAAAATGGATATTCCGTAGGTCTATGCCTTGTAAAAACCAGTAAACAAAAGCATGTACACCTATACAGGCACCCATACGCCAAATCCTGTAAAAACCACTACACAAAAATCCACAGACCAATAAAGGTACCTCTTGGAAAAATCGCTGCACAAAACCCATAAACAGAACCAATAGCATTATACCATAGTGGAGTATCCATACATAGAATCGTATGTAGAACGGGTATCCATATACAGAATCCCTATAAAAAACAATACACAAAAATAGAACTGTAAATCAAATTTCCATAAAAACATAAACCAGCAGAAGTACATAATTAGCACTGATGAAATGTACAGAACTAAATTGCGGAGAAAGCATGTAAAGTAATTTTAAATAAAACTCAATGCGAATAAATAAAAATTTTAAAATATCTAGAAGCCTACGAGCCCGTCCTTCTTAATGCACGTCAATATCTATAAACATATTACAAAATATTTGTATAAATTCTCTTTACAAAATTTTAAACTACCTTTATATAATTCTGAAAATAAAATGAATAGAAAGATAATAACCAGTCATGATTCACAACCATTGAATGATATATGTACATATATATATGTAAGAAAAATAAGGAATATGCAAAAGATTAAATTAGCAGCGTAAAATTAATTTTCCTTCTCTATTCTAAAAACAGTAATCTTTCTGCACTGCATCATTTGGAGATTAATTCATGTCATATGACTTTTACATAATTTGATGTTGTAAAAGAAACTAAAACTCAAACAGCCAATAGTAATTTTACAGCAGTATTAATTATCAAAGACGAGTAAAAATGCATCGAGAACCAAAATTAACTCGGTCTGAATTAAGATTTCACCCTTAACGTAACGCATTTGCTTTTTACGCTTTGTATTAGCTGGATTGCAGTCTGTCTGCTCCTTGTTTCTTACTACACGTTTATCAAAAATGTTAATTTTTGGAATAGGCATAAATAATGTGCCAACTTGTTTGTGGCTGCAACGTATTTGCTGAAAGAAAAGTTGAATTAAATCTACCTCGACTGCCAAATTTCTTATTCATTGTGGATTGGAGTTTCAACATCTCTAAGCCATCAAAATTCTTGCTGTTCATTACGGATTCAGCTGCTTGTATTCGACTACAGAATCTATTACATATATATATAAAATATCATTTCATTTGATGGTTGCGAATCATTACTTTGACTGTATATATATTATTGATTTCATTATAAATATATACATATAGTACTGTACCTCACTGCATATATTTGTATTTCAGTTCTTTAATTGGGAAATTAAACAATTGTATTTAATCACATCAGCTTGTTTAACAATTTGATACCTAATGAGAAATGTATTGCCAAAGGATGGTACTTTCTAGCATCTGCTTAAATTTTAAGTTACCTACAATGCACTAAACCAAATTAAAAAACAAAACTAGAAGAAACCCAAATTTTCAGGAAGAGAAACATTATTAAGAAGCAAGCAAAAAGAATACGGGACTTGCAAATTAGAAACTTAACATAGAGTTCAAATTTAGCATACTTGCTATCCCCTTAAAGCTCGCTTACCGATGATAGTAACACCCTGCAGCTTATTATGACATGCATACACAGATGTTTTGCGTGGAAGAAAGGATGAATCCAAGAATATAATGTAGTGAAGAAATAATAATATACAAACACTGTGTCGACCCCTTATTACAATACTTTGAATGTTACCTGTATCTCTCAAAAGATAAATGAAACATGAAGATAACATATAATAAACTTAATAGTACCCAAAATACAATAAATTATATTGTAACAAAATGAATTTAAAAAAAATTACAAGTTTCAACAAATACCAATTCTCAACGCACAGTTCGGGAATTAAGAAAATATCTCATAGCGTATAATGTTTTATTCCGTATCTCACTTTTAGTGCTATATAATCTTCCACAGATTTTATATAAATAAAATCTATAACATAATGGGTATTTAGAGTATATGTAGTTCTTGATGTAAAAAAGATAAACTTTCGTACTGTAAAAATTCCATCTATGTGAATAAGTATGAATATACTCATATACACATAATTATACTAAATAACTAATTTAATGAAACTAAATTCCTATAGAAAAATGGGGAAAGTGTAGAATCGTCCACTGCTTGGCGTGTTTTTAAGAATTGCACATACTCGGTATCCATGTACACATCGACCTATTTTCACTTAAAAAAACATCTCAGAATTGCACAAAAATGCCATTGTGCACTCCTTTGACTTTATTCATGTACACATCAACCTATTTTCACTTTAAAAGTCAAAAGAAAATTAACAAAAATCCAATTCCTTTTACTTTTGTATAAAGTGCCAAATAAATAAGTGGGCGATTCTGCACTTTACCCGGAAAAATATATAAAAATACTATTTACCTATATATATTAATAATTTATTATTACACAAGGTTTTTCATATATCATCTCAAGGGAACATAAATTTAATTAAAGCGATGTATTATTGGAATAAATTTGAGTCAGTGTTTTAGGTGCAAGTTATTTAGATTTCTATTGTAGAAAGAATACTTGAAATAATGTATAGAAATATTATTTTGAAACATAAAAATTCTCAATAGTAAAATTTAAAGTACTGAAAAGGTAGCTATTGTTTTTGATAGTAGATTATATAATATAAAAATACCTCATGCTGAGCATTTTCTGAAATTACAATGCTAAATGAAATTGATATAGTGCAGTATTTAGCAATAATAGCTTTTTGTAAACAAATGTGGCTATATTCGCTTAATTGTAATGACAGTAATTTTAACTGCATTTGTATAAGGCTGTACAGAAGATTTATTTATATGGGTTTTCATCCGCAGAGAACAACCGGATTCCCTGTGGAAGTGATTCCGAAAATAAATGTTTAAATATTACTCTAACTATATTTGAAAGCAATGCTATAACAGTGCCCTTATAAGACTCATGATCCGAAAAGCTTTGGTTTTAAATGTCTCGTAAAAACTTTCAATTACTTCTGAAAAATTCATACCCACGTAAAAATTACTACACCGAAGTCAATTGATTATACAGCAAAACGTTCCTAAAACAATCAACTCCACAATTCGAGATAATGCGAGTTTCCTGTAGCCTGACAAAACTATGAATGATTTTTAAGTCCTGTTATTTAATTATTGTCCTGACAAATGTGCCATTATCAGAGGTGGTCATTTAAGAAAACAACCACTATATGAAGTTTCAACTAAATGTAATTTTTTTCAAACAATTCACTTTTTATACTCCCAAGACTAGTACATTTAATATTACATAAATCTTATTCACAAATCTACTATTTCAAAAGCAATTTATGAAAAACACATTTGAAATTTTCTTCATCAAACTAATAATAATGAAAATTAAAGTATGCATAAAAATGATTATATGTGTTTTAACAAAATGGCACAAAATATTTAATGTAAAAATGTGGTTCTAGTCTCATACTTGTAAAGAAAAATAGACCAAAAAGAAAAAACAATGTAAGCTACTATGATCATCTAAATTTTCACATAATTTTAGTAGTGGAAAAAAGATTCCTTAAGCTTGTATGTCTTGTCTACCCCATTCAATAAGTAATAAACACATTAAATACTTCAATGTTTATTTCATTAATAAAACTTACCTTTTTTGCTCGCGAAATATAATTAGTACATTTTTTAAAACATAAAAAAACATTCTTTTTGCTCGGCCACATCACATTAGTCGAAAAATTCAAAATTGAATCATGCAAGATCATTTTTAAGTAAGGTATGCTCAAATTTATTAGTACATAATATTCAAATGATAAAGCATCTACATGAACAAGCTTTAAAAAAGTATTTCTAAACTGTAATCAAAAAAATAAATTTTCCAAAATACAGTTTCAGTAGAATGCAAAAACTACATTTCTGCATCTGCACACTGAAACAAATTATCAAGCCTGAAATTATCACTTTTCAGTCTTTAAGCACATTGTTTTTCAGAATAAAAGTAAAGATGGAAAATCAATTTCACGCTCAGAAACTCCATTTCACAAATAGTCAGTTATCAGCAACGTTCTCTCAAACATTAGACACAATTACACGTGCATGGCTTTAGTGGTATATTCATAGTCAGTGCTGGTATTTTATTATTTATTACTAATTTCTAAACAGTAAAACATAGTAAAATTTGTAATACAGTAAATCCTAGTAAATAATATATTGCATTACTACAACCACGAAGAAAATAACACCACTATCACACAACAATAACTAGAGCGGCGCCATATTGCTTGTTTGGGAAACTTCTGAGAGTGGGAGAGGGAGGGGGAATTTTTTTCTTCACGTCAGCGTTAACAGGGAGAAAAGTTTTGCGATTATGAATGAACTTGTTCGCGTTAAAGAGATGTTGGTTGATACCGGTGTTTATTTGTAATATCAGAAATGTAAGTGCTTATGTGTGTGTATTCAGAGAACCAACTCGTAGCAAAAACCACCTCCCTAAGACGACCGCCTCTGAAAGAAACCAGTATTTCTGAAAACATAAGTATACTTTGGTATTGAATATTCCCTCCGTAAGGCGACCATTCACAAAGAAAATTCTGCAAGTGTGTCTGGTCGCCTTAGAGAGATTCATTCCGTAGATGCATTCTCCCTAAGACGACCACCTCTAAAAGATAAACGTATCTCTGAGAACGTGAGTATCTATTGGTATTGAGCATCACCTTTCTAAGGCGACCACTTGCAAAGATGAATTTTTATTTGCGGCTGGTCGCCTTGGAGAGACCTCGTTGTGTGTGGTGTATATGATTACTGTTATTGTTTCCGAAAAAAAAATTAAATTAAAAAAATAGCATTAGTAAAAACCCTCTCTAAAACGACCACCTGCGTTTAAAGGTTACTCTGGTGGTCTTAAAGAGATCATATTTTCATAATTTTATTGTTTACAAGAAGTATATTAACGTCAGATAAAAAAATAGCACAAACCCATATAAACCAACAGAAGATTTATTATTATATTGATACCAGTAAGAAAACCAGCAAAAGTCAATATAAACCTATACAAACCAGTACAAAGTTCTGCCATTGAATGTTGGTTGTATGGGTGTCAATTGATACCAGTAAGAAAAACCCACAGAGATCAATAGAAACCAGTAAAAGTCAATAGAGACCATCAAAAATTCTATAGGTACCAGTAGAAAGTTTTACTGGTTTCTATGGGTCATTTTGAAACCAGTAAAAAAAACCCCACAGAGACCAACAGAAACCAGTAAAAGTCAATAAAAACCCATAAATATGGGTACCCATAAAATGTTTTACTGGTTTCTATGGGGCATTTTTAGTAGGGAAATATTTTAGTACTTTTTACTTATTTACACCAAAAAAAGCATAAAAATTGCAAGAGAAAATGGCTCATTTCAAATTTTCTATTAGTTCAGATTTAAAATATTATTTTCTAAAAGAAGTAGTTACAAATTTCCTTATAGCATAGAAAAAGTAAAAAAAATATCCAGCCCTAAAAGCATGCAACAGCTTTATAATTATTTGGAACGTTAATTATACTTGATAAATATGCTATTTTTTTAAATCGATTTCAATTTCAAAAATAAAAATATGTAGAAATTATAATTTGTGAAATGAGGCGCTACAACCATCTTTTTCTTGACAATTATACACGTTGCAATAGGTAAACAGTGTTAAATTTCTGCAAGTCGTCCCTAATCCTCCGGATGTGATCAAGGTGACAGCCGGCAACGCCTCAGACGAGGAAGAAAATCCGTTTGGGTTAGTCTATTTCTTATAAGGTCCATGCGCACAGCGCAGTAAGAATCATTCCAGACAGGGTCAGATAGCGTCCAGACGTGGATGTGAGTGGAGATGTGAGCAGACGGCTCACTCCTCTTCAAGAGTTGAAGAAGACAGACGGTCTTCTTAGGTCTACGCTGGAGGCTTGGTTCTTCTTGTGTGTTAACTGACTTTAGATGATCATACTGCCGTAGGAACTCTGTGTGAAAGGACTGTTAATTCATTAATGCAACATTTAATTTTTCTTAATTTATTTTTATTACTTTTCATTTCTTATTGTTAAATAAAAAAGCTTTTAAAATGCTACGTTCGTGCTCTGATTTAAAAGAGAACCCTACATACATATAGATCATTTAAGACCATTCGTAAAACGTTCAAAAGGAAATACAGAATTATTTGTAATAATTGATAATTTTACAAGATTTACACGCTTATATCCTATGAACAGTACTGTTGCATTGAAGAGTTTTGTAGATGATTTTGGGTTACTATAAAAAATTATCTGCGACAGAGAAACATATTTCACAGCGAAGGAATTTCGAGAGTACTGTCAAAATAATGGAATCAGTCATACGCTCCATTCAACTCAACATCCAAGTGGTAATGGAATGGTGAAAAGAGCAAATCGAACAATTTTGGCTACGATTAAAACGAGTATGGAAAATCCGAATCAGAGGGACTAGTACAAAAAGATGGAATGCGAAAGAAATCTAAACAATATGATAAATAAGACTACAAATAAAACTCCTTTCGAAATGCTTCACGGTTATTCACCAAAATTTAACGACGGATTGATGAGGATGATTACAGATGAATGAATGGGAAAATGCAGTAATTTTACAGAATGAAGCTAGAAAGAGAATTGAAGATATGCAGATGAAAATGAAAGCAAATTATGACATGAAGAAAAGCAATTTTTTAACATTCGAACGAGAAGAAATAGTAATTATGAGAAGAGTACTTAAATCAACTGGAGAATCAACCAAAACACAACAAAAGTATCGCGGACCTTTGGTAGTTACAGAAGTTTTATTAAGTGATACCTATAGAGTGACTCAATTAGAAGAGAAGACGAAAGGACGTTCCTTTAGTACGACAGCTCATGTGAGCCAATTAAAGTCATGGCAGTGTCAAGTTGAATCAGAGGAGGACGATGATGATGGTGATGACATTAGCGTTGCTGGGGATAACGATAACAACACGCCGCATATTACTAAAACTAGGACACGGGAAAGAATAGAAAACGACGGTAAATCTGTAATGACAGTTAAAGACTTTCGAACTATAAATTTTAATATTACAGATTTAATTTTTGTAAAGTTCTTAAAGTTACGAGGTCGTAACAAAGTCAGGACGCCCGAATGTAAACTTTTTTTTGAAATATATGTTCCCGAGAGGCAACAGATTTTTTTTAACGGCAATTTTTTTTTGTCTGAAGTGCGCACAGTAATTTGTATTTTCAGTTGTATCGTCTCAGTGATGTGTAAGTACTGCGAGAATAAAGATTTATTAATATAAGTAAAGATTTATTAATATAAGTGAAGAATACTTCTTAAAGAAAGTAAGTTAAGCTAACACATACGTACGTATGTAAGGCAAAAAGTTTTTTAGCCAGTAATAATGTTAAAATTTGATTGTAATTAATTCTGCATGTAGATAATCAATGGATTAGATTAACACAGGCCACCATTCTGAATTTTTAAGCCCTGACCCGAGTGATCTTCGAAGAAAATAGCCATAGAATCCGTGTTCCGTAAATCTGACTGTGACTATTCAAGATCATATGCCACGTCAAACGGCAACAATCGGAGAATTGCCAGGTAGCATGGAAGATAAATCTTATGCCGATTATCTCGTAACGCCATTTAAATGACACATGGCTTTATTACTAGTGATATGACGCAGAAAAATGAAAAGACTTATAGTCAGCGCTTCAAACGTTTCTGTTGTAAAATTCCTTTACTCAGCAAAATATCTAAAAAGAAAAGTTATCTCGCCGCCTTTTTAACGTGATACTTATTTTAAAAAATAGATTACAATAATGTAGAAGATCATTTTTTATTTACAACCGACAAGTCTTTCTCAGCAAAAAATAAAGCCTTAATCACACGTTCCGGTCCGTGTCTATCATGTTCCGTTTCATCGCTTCTTTTGCTTTAAATTTTCGTGTTGCTATTGGATAAAAAAGTAATTGCGAATTGAATGCTTTTTTCCACTCGCGCTCCAGGACACTTCACCAGCTGCTTTTGTTAATATCCTTTCAACCAATTGCTATTCATTGAAGACTATTTCTAGCGGGCTTTAATCTATCCTTATTTCAAGTTAACTTTCCTCTCACTACCAAGACCAGAAATTGAACGGTATATTTCGAATCAAATTTATATTTTCATAACCGAATACAAAATGTACCGTAATTTAGATAACATATTAGTACTATAAACTACTATATCATGATTTTTGTTATTTACTTCGTAGGTATATATGAAAATACAGAAACATCAATTTCTATGAAATCATTCATAAAATTAAGAAAATTTTTCATTGAATAGTTTAGTTGACTTATCTAGGGTTTCGGCAAATTTTTGCATTCCAAGTAAAACTTTTAGTACAATGCAGCTTTTATTAAATTTCTTTCATTAATATTTTATGAATTAAGTTATATATATAATTATAAATGCAAATGCTTTAAATTTAAGCAAAAGAATAGAAAGAATTTTTAACAGAATTTTCTACTGATTTGTTAAATCATCTGTCTTGCCATCAAAAAAGTACAAAAGTATCTTAAATGTAACGTCGCTACGATTGTTAAATCATCTTTTTTGCTATTAAAATGTGTAAAGGCATAACTATTCTTGTCGTCGAAAATAAATATTATCAACATTTCCCTGTTGTGGTTATTGCTATAAATTGCACCTTATTGTTACAAAAAGTTAACACCACACGTTGAGCCGAAAAACCGTTTTAGCGGTAAATTGCTCCATAAAAAAAATATTGTCGAATTTATGCAAAAAACTGAGTAAATTCTAAATCCAAGATAAAATTTTAAGAAAAGAAGTTAGTTTTGCTCACATTCTGTATCACACAAATGAAACTTTTTATAGTTTCTTGCTCAAAATGTATGCCAATATGAGGAACAATTAAATCTTTTCAGAAGTCTAAGGCGGGCAAGCTATGATAGTATACAATTATCAAAGTACATATGGTCGCGACTAAAATATGAGTTCGAAGCGAATTTTTGGTGGACCATGAAAAATTTTCAAGATAATTTTTGATTCGCCACATACTAGTTATCTTTATCTTTTAAAACTAGTTATTAATTCATAATTTTAAAGTAATTTTTAATAAATAATATACTAGTTATCAAAGGTCAAAGATATTCGAACTATGGCCAAGGATGTCCGGCCATTCCCTGTACTAGAATCAGAGACTTACGTGGCACATATTAATTAGAATATTGGTTCATCGTTTATATCAGCCAATTTGCACTCACCAGGAAAATGTTCCACCAGCTTTTCATGCAATATATCCGCAGGAACTGCTTTCCGTTCGTCCAACTTAGTTGCTCTCAGAGAAGAGGCAGTTTGCCAGCTCCACAAACTGCATTACAGTTCCTCTTAGAGATGTTCACTGGGATCTGGATGACTCACTGGGATGAAGTCAATCTCTTTAAACCATGGAAGTACACTTCCCTGTGTGGGCACAACAGTTAACCTAATGATACAGAAACGTCCTTTTCTTCAGAACTGGATGGATAGAACTAACTACCTGGCTGCATCAAGGTGTATATATATATATATATATATATAAGCGTTCATCTTTTTGGCTACAAGAATTTATGCCAAAATATGGAAAAAAATACCCATGTCGTGATGACTTTGCAATCAAACTCAAAAGTTGACAAAACACACTCACGTATGAAGCATTCTCCTGGCATCCGCCAAACTGCCAGATGGTATTACGAGATTTATCACCTCAGATGCCTTGTTTCTATTGCTTCACAGGCCAATCGCGGTTAGCTTTACACCACTGCACCTCATGTTTGGTAATAAACATGTTTATGTGAACAGCCAAGCGAAGGTTGAATTCCATGCATCTCAGTTCCAGACGAATATTTTTGTGACAGGGAAGACGACAGAGACATTTTGAAATTCATCAGTGAAAGTACCAACTGGGGATTTTTTTCAACCAACCTCTTCGAAGGCTATGTTAATGATGCCTTTACACATTTTAATAGCAAGAAAAATGACTGAACAATCATCAGTTCGTGCGGCCGACTTCGATTTCACTTTCCTTTCACATAACAAGATGTTTACATTTTATAATATAATTAATTTAGGCATTTATAGTACATTACGCATGGCTAATTTCATGAACTAATATGTTGCAACGATGGCACATACTGATCAAGCAACGTTCGAAATAAATGTAACTCTGGTTAAATATCTCTCGTCTTTAACGCCTGCGTAGCACCTTCCACTATTATCAGCACATTTTTCTCTTATCTTTATTTTATCATCTTCAGAATAACAGACACGTCTATTTCATGTCTGGATGATTTTCATCATATATTGTACCTCATTACACAGAATTTTAGAAAATAATTCTTCATGATTCCTGTTCTGCTTTTGGAAGTCAAGTCGAAGAATCAACCTTGCGCTCTCCAGGAATAGAACTCTAAACTGATTAGCTGAACTTCAGACTGACAGCCGGCCATGCTTAATCACGAAAGCGAAAATTCCTTACATCCCTTTGCACCGAAACGGCTACTGGGAACAAAGCAGACCCAATCGCCGAGTCCAGGTGGTGACAAATTACCGTCCATTCTGTTTTTAATAAGCCGCTACTGTAAAGACATTGGAGTTATTACAAGCCAGATACGTGAATCAGCCATGGCCTCAGTTAAATTCGAAGTCTAGATCTTCCGACTGCTAACCAGATGTACTAGCACTTATATCAGGACAGTAAGCATTGGGAAAGAAGGAAATTCTTATAAGTCGCTTTCTGTTCTTCTCCTACCACTCGAATAAATCTATATTAATGGGTCGCAATAAATAGTCGTTTAAATCCTAACTTTTAGCACTGGGATAGTATGAGAACAATCGGCATATGCGCTCGTGTGCAAAATTAAAAGCATTTGAGAATTATGTCTACTTATACAGAAAGTATTGAATCAAATGTACTAATTCTGCTGCCGAAGAATTATGCAAATACTCAGAGTCCAATGCGTAAACGTACACGTACCTGTCTGTGAAGCTGTGACTGCGTAAAGGGAATAAGCGTACGACGGGTTTTAGGTGATTTGTATGCTCGTACTCCTTCAAATTTGCAGTGTTTCTCCCAAAACTGGGTAACTTTTATAAGGTATTGGGTAAAATACGTGTTACATTTGTCACGAAAGTATGGATGACTGAATGAGATGCAAAATTGTCGGCAGACCGGAGGCAGGCCAATTGCAAGCGCAGGTGGCTACAGATCTTAATGCAACGTCCACTGTCGTCTGCAATTTGTAGACATAGATTCAGGACACTGGATCCATATCAAAAAGAGCTAGAAGAGGTCACCTAAGACGAATAAGAATCGTTATTTGGCACTTTCAGCGTTGCGACACAAGACTGCTACAGTTTCACAGCTCTCACGTGATGTTATTACAACCCGAATTTCACGATCTACAGCTGATCGAAGGCTATATAGGGTAGGCCTCTTTGTTTGCAACCAACTGTTTACGTCCCGCTCACTACAGCAAACAAGAGAACACGTTTAGCATGCAGAAAATACGCGCCTTGGACCAGACTTTAATGGAGCATCGTGCTATTTACAGAAGAATCGAGATTTAGCCTGGAGACTGCTTCTCGGCGTACCTGTGAGAACCTAAAACAACATCCCTCTCATCAGGGAAAAGGTTCATTAGGGTGGTGGAGCCGTAATGGTTTGGGTTGGCATTCAGTTGGAAGACTTCACATTTCATGTGTTTCACAGAGGCTATCTGCCTTCTGTGAGGTACAGAAAAGAGATTTTAAGAGCTCTAGATTTCGACTTTTCAGGGGCGCAGTTGGTCCTCGGCTCCTGTTAATGTACTACACTCGTCCACATAGGACTTAGTTGTTCGATGGTTACCTGGAAAGTGAGGATATTCACCACATCGAGTGAGTAGCCAAATCGCCTGAACTTAACCCTATAGAGCATGTCTGAAAGGTTTAAGCAGGGCAATTTCATCTCATCATCCAGTCCGAGCGCCATAGCGAAGTTGAAAACTGTCTTGTTGCAGAAGTGGGATCGACTGCGATAGGGATACTCAATTGCCTTTTATCCAGAATGCCGTCACGCTCGCGACCTGTCTGGCTGTGAGAAATGGCCAAACCTCATATTAGACTAATTTTCAGATCGATACCATACCGCAGGTTTTGCACATCCCTGCACTCTGAGCTTTATTGATAATCTGAGTACATATCATGACATTTGAATGGTTTCTCTCCGACAAATGTATATTTATACCAAATTTCACTAAAATCTGTCCATTAGTTTATTTAGAAATTCAACATAACATGCAAGTTCTCTTAATTTTGCACACGAGTGTATAACATGATAAAGGAGGTACTGTTTTCTTTCGCAGGTAGAAACGTGAAAAATTAACGCAAAAACTGATGCCTTGAATTTTCTAGCTGAATGTGAAAGAATCAATGTCCTCAGATGTACTGTCTTTTATTTCTGCCTGTCAGATATACTGCCTTTTATTTCTGCCTCTCAGATATACTGCCTTTTATTTCTGCCTCTCAGATATACTGCCTTTTATTTCTGCCTCTCAGATATACTGCCTTTTATTTCTGCATCTCAGATATACTGCCTTTTATTTCTGCATCTCAGATATACTGCCTTTTATTTCTGCATCTCAGATATACTGCCTTTTATTTCTGCATCTCAGATATACTGCCTTTTATTTCTGCATCTCAAATATACTGCCTTTTATTTCTGCATCTCAAATATACTGCCTTTTATTTCTGCATCTCAAATATACTGCCTTTTATTTCTGCATCTCAGATATACTGCCTTTAATTTCTCACAAGCTTAGAATCACATACATTTACTTTTTGTGTATCATGCACTTTGTTCTGTAAATTTTTTTATTTCGTTTATTACTTTTTTCTTAACTTTTGACATTTGTTGGCCGGAATGCATAAAACTGATTTTTAGAACTCATTATCGGAAGCATAAGAATGTCTTTTCATATACTATGTACATATTCAGTTTTTTTTGGAGGGAAATCGATCATTTTCATTACAAGGCGAATATCAATCTCCAATTACAACGAAAGAGCATTGCATATTTTGTTACCTGCTTTGAACAAAATGTTAAGTTCATAAATAAACATGTGTGGACGTGTGGTATTAGAAACCTAAAGGACATTGATTTTACAGCTGATTGTTGCCAAGGGAACAGCCTGTACTTACACGGTTTAAGGCGGTCATTAGAGAGATCTGAAACATGCACAAATATATTAAGAATTTGTAAAAGCAATCAAATAACTCGATTGGAGTTCTGCCAGCATGGGTATTGCAGATCGCGTGCCGAGTTTTTTTCGGAAGCCATCGACAAGGGCCTATAAAAGTTATTTTTACTTTTTTTGAAAAGTTTTCGTGTCTACTGGGGGAAAAAGTAAATTAAAACACACACGAAGGTAAATGTTTGCGTGCTTCTGTTCCTGCTAGTCACCGAATTCGCACAAAGAATTATTTGTTTCTTTGAAATCGACTTTTTGTTACATATTTGGAAGAAAAAAACTTCGCATTATTATACGTGAGGAAGAAGTTTTATTAAGGGGACTCGTACACCTTAAAACCCATAAGATCTTCGAATATGTTACTGTTGCAAGAATTGGGATAACTTATTTATTTTGAAAGCAATTACTTCCAACATTTTACAGCTGCCTACATAATACAGTTGCTTTCTGAAATAGTAATCAGAAAGTTTGTGTCGCCTCAAATATTTTTATAATTTAATCCATTTTGTGACAAAAGTTTTCGTCATGTTTCCACCTTGCGCGCACAGTTTAAAACATTCTGTTGCACAATTTAATTCCATATTTAATATATAGCTTTTATAACATTTGGAAACTACTGTAAACACAAAATTTCTAACAATTTCATGTTAAATTTTTATTTTATTTGGAGTTGAGTTTATAAAATGTAATTTATTAAAAAAATCTGTCATATTTTCGTCGATAAAATTTTTTAATATCAAAATATTCATCAGATTTTTGGTTCAGTTAAAAAATAGGGTCCATATAAAGAATTCCATCAAATTTCAAGTATGTACCATTAGCCATTTTTAATATATCAAGCGCGCAAGGTGGAAACATGACGAAAAATTTTGTCACAAAGCAGATTAAATTACAAGAATATTTGTGGCAACACAAACTTTCTGGTTACTAGTTTCCAAAGCAGCTATATTATGTAGTCAGCTAAGTTGGAAGTAATTGCTTTTAAAATAAATAAAATATCCGAGTTCTTGCAACAGTCACATATCCGAAGAGTTTTAAGGGGTTTAAGGTGTATGAGCCCCCTTAAGTTTATTTGATGTACCAATTATATGAAAAGTTATAGCTTTAATTTATTTTATTTTATCAACATATTTTTTAGATCGATCTATGAAATTCAATAGTTTTCTATGAGTAAAACTCAATAACACGCATAAATTCTAAAAGTAAACTACATTCTACTAAACTATTTGATTTGGATTATTTGATTATTGCAAAGCACACGAGGATTATTTGCCTAAGGAGAGAAATGGCTTCATGCAAGACATTCTAGGGAAAATTAGCTCATATCCATGTTACTCATAGCGAAAACCACGAAAACGCCCATGCAGCCATCCCATTCACCTCGAGTCGAAATATTGGTGTTCAACAACTTCACTACTTAGTCACCGGTGGGCCCTTATTGAACGGAAAAATATTTATTCTGAATAAAAATTAAGCTTACTAAGCTTACAAAATAATGTGTGTATGTGTGTGTGTGTGTGTGTGTGTGTGATTATGGAAAAGCCTCGAGGGCTATCTGCGTAAGGGAGGGATGCCTTCGTGGAGGACTTTCTAAGGGAAACTGGCTCGTATACTCGTTACACATGGGGAAAACCACGGGAAAAAAAAAACCGAAAAAAACCACGAAAAAAAAACAAAACAACTTACAAAATAAAAAAGATAAAAAACAAAAGCTTAAAATGTATAACCACATATACAGGGTGTCCCATAAATGTTGCGACAAACTTCTGGGGGTGGTAAGACACATTATAAAGATTAAGAATTGTATAGGAACTCATGCCCGAAAATGTCAGGGGTAAGTGGTAGCAGAGGTAGAAGATGGGAAAGGTGTGGTGTATTTAATTATGGCAAAGCACACTAGGACTATCTGCCTGAGGGATGCCTTCGTGGAGGACTTTCTAAGGGAAACTGGCTCGTATACACGTTACACATGAGGAAAACCACGAAAACACCCATGCAGCCAGCCCGTTCGCGGGATTTGAACCTCTGACCTAACTACCAGTGTTCAGCGACTTTACCGCTCGGCCGCTGGTGGGCGAAGATGGGAAAGGAAACAAGAGTGATTAATTTGAAACATTTACTGGACAAAAATGCAAATGGTGTACGACAGCTTGAATGTTACAACAGATGTTCGAATTTTTGCACCATCAAACGCCAAACATGCCTGACACTGACGGACGATTGATTGCCGGACATGTTCGAACACACCGGGAGTTTCTTTGATTGTAGCAGCTGCGAAGGTAAAGGTAGGGGGACACCAGCGATGTACCATAGGTCAACTGGTAATGCCTTTGCATACTAACTCTTTGAAGAAAAAAAAAGGGGGGGGGAATTGCAAGTTTATAAGAATTTGCATAGACTGAAGCTTTCCAAAAGGTCTAGAGTTTGCCTATTATGGTACATTGCGCAATCCGACCAGTTACTTGCCCGTGGTAAAGTCTCCTACATAAATGAAGTGTATATAAAGACAAAAAATCAAAATCATCGCTAAAAATCGCTAATCAAAATGCTAACTGATCTGTAACAGGACTTTAAGTGTTCATTTTAATCAGGCAATTTCCCCTTTCTTTCCTAAAAATAGTACTTGCTTTAACAACGTTTAATTTTGCAATTTTTAATTGTTTAATTTAAAAGCATCATTTTAAAACTAAGCGGTGTCGTATGATTCGTAATTAACGCTAATGACATATAGCTTAAGCCAATAATAATTTTGGAAAAAGATTAATTACTTAATCAAAATAAAGGTAAACTAAAATTAAATCACTGTGAACAAGGATTTAATCTTGAACATGTCGCATTCACTCTCTGTTTCACTGTCTGGCTAGATCATTGTCACTGCTTTTCTTACCACATCTAAAATATATAAAAGTTCTTCAAGAACAGTCACGCTTTATGCACCAAGTTATGTGTAGCTGCATATATCAAGACTAAAAGAAATGTTTAACCGGCCTTGATGACTGCTACTATCTTTAGGCATGAGGATTGAGATCATTACATTATATTATATATATCTGATGAGAAAATTGCGAGGATATTTTTTTATGAAATACATACGAGGACGTGTCAAAGCAAGTTTTTGCCAGCTTAGCTGCATAAATAATTTTTCCTAACGGATCTCATATTTTCTTTAGTTGTTCAATGCTGCTATATATTTTTTCAACTTAAATGCCAGCTGAGGTGGAGAATAAAAAGAAAGTCTGAAATACATGAGTTATGGCAATAACAGTAAAAAGCTTTTATGCGAAGGATTACGACTCCGATCAACAGGTTACCTAATGTTCGCTCTTCACTTGCGAAGGATTAAACGAACAAAATGGTTTGATAAATAGAAATATCAAGAGAATATAACATATACAAGGTCCCAAGTAGGATATAAATACGTAATATATCTGCGAAAACTATCTTATTGCTATAGAAAAGCCATAGAACAACAGGTCTTCAAAATGAATAACATCACATCGATAAATTGTCCGTTTATACTGACCTACACAAATTGTCCTAGATGACTGCTCTTATTATATAAATGACCTTCAGACTCGATTAAAAGCTGCGGAGATTAAATATTCAGATAACATGATTTAAATAACATAGACATATTGAATATTCCAAGCGACAAAAGAATGGCCAGTCTCAGTAACTTTTCCAAAGAAGTTTAAAAGCTGAATCATGTAATTTTACAATAATAATAATTGATCCCTGCGGCTATCAAAGTATTTGATTTCTATCATAAAAAAGCATTCTCAAGTATGGATTGTTATCTCAGATTCTTATTCACGATACTAAAAACTTCTTAAAATAACAATTTAAATCTATCCACACCTGGTAAATGAATCTACAAATACGTTTTTACACCAGGATAAATGTGCTAATTCTCTAGCAATAATGAAAGGTCGATCCAGAGTAATTTAAATAAAACAGAGGATTTGAAAAACTAAAGATTTATTTTCAACTTAAGCGCACAACATATAACACAGATGGAAAGAAAAGGTTATCAATGAAGTTCAGATTCTTACATTAAAGATAAATTGAACCAAAACTTAAACAGTGTAACGAAAATATTGTATCACAGAAGTTCAGAAAATAAAATAACTGCGTAAATAAAAAAATAAAAAAAAAAAAAAAAAAACCATCAGAACCTTTTTTTTCTTTTATTGCATTCCACAAGAAAAGAAAATTAAGAGATTAAAGTGAAAAGAAGTGATTAAAAATTTTGGAGTGAATTCCTCCTTACTTTTTCAGGTCAAGTTTTATTGAGTGTGAATTGGCATTTGATTGAATTAAGCGATTCTAAGAAATTGTTTATTTAAATGTTATTTTAGATAGATCAATCACTCAGCTCCTCTGTTCCTTTACATTGTATAGTATTCAGAGTTTTCGGTTTATTTTTTAGAAGAATTTTACTATTATTTATTTTTAGTTTGTCTGGCACCAGTTCAGTCAGACCATTAAAGTTTTAAAATTTTACAACCCCTAAATTTTCCTTCGCAACACATGCGTCTTTTAATTCTTCAAAACGCCTAATTAAATTAGAATTTAACAGTAGGTTTCCCTCCTACCTATCAAATGAAGCTCAAGGAAAGGCCTGAGAATATCTCACTAGTTCAAAGCCAGTTATTCCAGATTTTCCTCATCCTGTAGCCGTGGCGTTATTTCCTCTTTTGATTGGGCACAATTGTCTGAATGAGTGGTTTTTTTTTTTTTTTTAAATTTGACTTTTAAATTCGACTCCTGTCAGTCTCTTTGTGACTTTGGACAGTCCGTAGATAAGGAGCATATTGGACAGTCCGTAGATAAGGAATGCACTGCACTATCACCTTTTAATTCTACTGTTCTTAAGTATTGGGAAGCAAGATCAAGACTAATAATGGCTTAGCGGCTAAATGTCCAGCATTTGTATAAATAAACATCATCAGAGAGTCAAGACTACACAATCTTCCTTCGAACGTCGTGAAACATAACTAATTTGGTAATGCAGGTACGATGTTTATAGGGGAAAAAAATGATCGATAGATGTATGCTCTTATACGTTTCTAACCGTGAATCTGATCTCTCAGAGATATTGGGATTAGGTCTTAGAACCTTATGTGAAATTTTTCAGAGGTTAATATGGATCTGAAGTTTTATTTATGGATGATAATGCTCTTCCACAATGAGAAAACCTCGTTGACGAAATCCTTGAAAATGAAGACATTGAGCGAATACTGTGGCCAGCAAAATCTTCTGCTCTTAAATCAGACTATTTTGGAAAAGCAGTTGCACGGAGGCAACCTCCTCCTAGAATGTCAGTGACCTGAAGACCGCATTGCTGGTGGACTGAAATCAGTTTCCCATCAGGGGTTTTCAACGCAATCGGTAGCAGAAAAACTCTTGGGATATGTATACAAGTCAGAGATCACATTTCGTGTTATATTCATAAGCCTTAATTTTTTCAGTGTTCTTTTTTTCTGAACTCTTTTTGTAACATATTATTACCACTGTTATTGTTTCATGCTACTGTTTTATAGTACATGCAGTGCTTTTAAAGTTTTCCTCTGTATTAATGCATTATGAAGTAATGTATAATTCCACAAAAATTTATGAACTATATGAAATCACGAATTTCTCATATGTAAAGATTTCAATATACTATTAATCGCCGTCACCTATTTTGTCGAAGAATTTTAATTCATCGTTCTAATTATGACAATAACAAACGGAGATAAAAAAATCAGTATATGCATTTCTTTAAATTTTAATCACGCATATTACATCGATTTCACATAATTTGCAATACGCCTAAACTATGATTTTTATAAGCATTTATTACATGATTATAACTAATAAAAGAATTACGCTATGTGCTATTCACTGTGTGTTGAAAAATAACTATTCACCAATTGTTAAGCAGTGCCATTCTTTTGCTTTATTTAACAGCTGCTTTTCGCAAAAACAATGCAGAATAATTTTCTTTTACATTATAACGTTGCGCGTCTCCAACTTGCACGCAACCAAGAGGTGACAGTGAAAACTTGTATAAAAGATAGAGCCTTGTGAAGGGTTTAAGTCCCTTTTTATTCAACGTAATAAATTACAATTGCGTGCTCTTGACGCTCACAGACTGTGCCAACTTGGCAGTCAAATAAAAATAATAACCTGAAAAGAAAGTAAAGACAAGATTCTAACTACGAGGTTCTCTAAAATAACTAACTCACCGCGTTTTACAATACCGCTGCTAATTCAGCAGACTTGAAGCTCACTGGAACGATTAACACTACTTCCCGCCAAGCACATAGGCCGCAACGCGGGGTTCTTCAATTCTCGCTAACTACCTCCGCGCTCGCTAAGTAAGAATATCACCGAACTCGTTTCCTTCTATTTAAATCAGAATACTTCCGCTGATAATTTGAATCCTTGCGCGTTCTACTCAAATTTACATATTCTGGCATTGGCAGTTCCAGGGAAAAGTAAGGCTTGACAGGAAAGATAGTTTAAACTTAAAACAAATGTTAGTTAAAATAAATATAAACCCTACATTTGCCGCTGCCAGAATTTGGAAAACTTGGAAGCAGGTCCTACAAATGACCTGTTGTAAGTTTCTCTAATTCTGAACTAATTGGCGAGAACCTCGTTTACACAAAAAAATCTTATGTAACAATTATATACTAAAATTCTGTTGCTCGTTATAACTTTCTTCTTACAGCAACTTTTCCTGGACTTCATCAATCAATCTTGATCTTTCCTTCCAGCATCTGGAAGGAATAAGTATCAGTATCTTTCTACATACATTATAATTTACACTTTCTTGACACAATAAATTTTTGTTTTTAAACAATTCGTTTTTCTTAGTTATTGCTTACTTCACATTCATTCAATTTTTCAAGCATTAATTTAACTTTACCCTGGCTCTCCACCGTGTGTGGTGTCAAACGGGAATATTCGTGTTTTAGTCTTACAACACTTCCCCTAACCACCATAATTTGTTAGAATTCAACGACCAAATAGACACACCTTACTCGACATTCTACAACTCAATGAGCTACTTTAATAGTCTTAAAAATTCAAATGTAGGTGGAGAACCCTAAAAAACACATTCATTCTAACTTCCCCCTCATTCATCTTTAAACATGCAGGCTTTCGCTCTAAAGCATGACTTTACAGTTTAATACTTAAATTTTGACTTCATTGCTTTTAAGCATTCACTTTTAGCATCTACAATTTTATGCTTCTAGACTAAATTCTACTTTTACATAACCTTCAAGGATTTACGTACATTTACAAAATTTTAATACATATGATTTTTACAATTTACCATAAAATGAATAAGAGAAAATAAATTTTTACTTTACTCATTCTTCGCCAAGCTGGCGGCACTGAAAGTAAAATTCTTATTAATACAAGAATACGAAGTTATTTTTATCTCCGGCCAAATTTTGGCTTTAACATAACAGAATTAGTCTTTCGACCAACAGAAAATGCTTGTTTTTAGCTTTTACACTTAAAGAAAATAATACTTTTGCCTTAGCTAAATAAAGTAAAACAAAACTAAGTCTCACCCGAGACATATTGACTTTCGTCAAAACATAGAACTTCGTACTTATGCATAACATTTCGGAACAAAAGAGAAAAAAAATTTATAGAAGGTTTTAACTTATCTTTGAGTTTTCGATGCTTGAAACTCCGTCATCCGTTTTTGGCAAAATTGATCCCAAGTTAGAGGTTTCATGGATGTCAATCTTCTCCTTATTGATCTCCGAGTGTCGTCCACGTTGCTTTTTCTTTTGCGTCCTCTACATGCTGGCCTCTTGACGGAGTAATCGTCTGGTTGTTGGCCTTTCCGTTTTTGCCTGGGACGGCTGGTCTTGACGTCCTCCGGTCTGGAGTCCTTCTTGAATTTCTTCTGTTCCTCGTATTTTTGTGCCTCCTGTTGGCGTTTCAGTTTCCGGAACGGCGGCCTTGCTGGCACCTGACTCTGTGGCCGTGTGCGCGTTCTCCTTGATGTGTAATTTCTCCTGCCATCCTTTGTAGGTGGTGTTTTTCTCTTTACCACGGTTTCTTTACCCGGTTCATCTGTATTTTTGTTTTTCTTAAACGCTGGATTTTGAAAATTATTTTTTCTTTTTGATACCGACGTCCGGGATGTAGAAGTGCTAGGTCTCTCTTCAGTTCTCTGTTTCTTGGGTGGTGGAATAGTTGTTGTAGTCTCTGATTCTTCTACTTCGTTTAGACTTGAGTCCTGCAAGAAACTTTTAAGGATTTCAAAATCATTTGGATTATAGTATTTTTTCACCTGGTCGGGACTTGCTTTACAGATTTCCCCTCTCTCGTTCTTAAGATATAAGACTACTCCTTTGATTTCCTGAATTACATACGGGCCTTCAAACTTTGGAGCTAGCTTTGCCATAAAATTGTCTGGGGCACTTGATACAGAAAATTTCCGCTTCAATACTTTATCCCCAACTTTAAAATCTGCTTCACGGCGTTTTCTATCGTAATATAGTTTCTGCCTATTTCTTGCCGTATCCGAGGTTTTAAGCGCCTGATCAATGAGCTTTTGCACATCTTTTTGTTTAAACTCCTGCTCTCTTTGTTGCACAAAGAATAATTTATCTAAAGGCGTAATTAACTTTCTGCCTAAAAATAATTCTGCTGGAGATTTTCCCGTAGTATCATGATGTGCCGTTCTTAAAGCATAAGCTAATTCATTTATGTAGCCATCCCAGCGCTTGTGATGTGTGCTCACGTAACTGCGAATTATTTTTACTATGTTTTTATTAACTCTTTCTGCTATGTTAGCCTGTGGTCTATACGGAACCATTTTGATATGGCGTATGCCAAGTCCATTGCATATGTTTTCAAATTTTTGACTAATGAATTGTTTTCCGTTATCGCTAATGACTTTTATCGGTGCACCGTATTTTAAAATGTATCTGTGTAAGAATGCATCTGCGACTGTTTTGGCTGACGCGCGTTTAAGTGGAACAATTTCTATCCATTTTGAAAAATGATTTACTATTACTAAAAGAAAACGATTTTTATTTAACTCGCTCTGGGGGAAGGGACCAAGGAGATCTATGCCTAAAATTTCATTCGGAAATGTAGCGCGAATGCTATTTAAGTACCCGGCCGGGCTGTAATTAATATCATTTATTAACTGACATTGATTGCAGGACCTGACATACGCCGTTACTACTTTGTATAATTGCGGGAAATATACCGCCTCGCGTACCCTTTTTATAGTCTTTCTGACCCCGAGGTGGCCCGCTGTTTTTTCTTCGTGCAACTCCTTCAAAATGCTTAATCGAAGCGAGGCTGGGATGACTGGCTTATACTCAAGATTTTCGTTTGTTGTTTTCGTATAGAATAAATTATCTATTATTTCATAGTTTTTTGCTCTATTTCTTATCGCATCGATATCTGTATGCTCAAAGCTTTCGGGGTCTTTCAAATAAGCATAGATATTTCCAAATTCAGAATCAGCTTTCAGTTCAGTAATAACCGTATCTCTAGAATCTAAAATTTTTGAAGTCAACACAGCGCATTTAAGTTCATTTCCTTCATCGTCCAGTTTTATACGAGAAAGTGCGTCAGCTACATTGTTTTCCTTACCCGGTTTATATTTTATTGTGATATTATATTCTTGGAGTTTTAAAGCCCATCTTATTAACCTGGGCGTTAGGTTTTCCCCCGAGTAAAGTCTACCAACAGCCGCATGATCCGAAAAGACTGTTACTGGCGATTTGCCGAAATAAACTCGAAATTTGTGTACAGCCATTAATACGGCTAATGTTTCTCTTTCTGTAGCTGTATAATTCCTTTGTGTCTGATTCAACGTTTTACTAAAAAATGCCAGCGGATGGTTATTTTGCATAAGAACCGTACCCACCGCATAGTCTGACGCATCTGCTGCAATTTCCAGGTTTTCGTCCCCCTCAGGGAATTTTAAAACAGGGGCATTAATAAGCGCTTCTTTTAATCTTTCAAAAGCTGTGTTAGCTTCCGCTGTCCACGTAAATTTACTCTTTTTTCTTTTGATTACTAAGAGTGGTTCAACAATATTAGCGAAATCTTTTATGAAAGATCGATAGTAAGAACATAATCCAAGGAAGGAAGAAAGTTTCTTGGCGGTGTTGGGCGGTGGGAAATTCTTAATAGCTTTTATTTTTGAAGCTTGCGTTTCTATACCCTTTTGCGAAATTTTATAACCGAGATATTTAAGTTCTTTAGTTGTGAACTTGCATTTTGAGGCGTTAATTGTAAGACCGGCCTCTTTTAATAATTTAAAAACTTGTTCGAGGTCATTAATGTGTTGTTCCAACGTACTACTCGTTATAATTATATCATCTAGATAAATTAAAGTTGATTTTCCTAGGACAGGCTTTAGAACAATGTCCATAGCTCTCTGGAATGTTGATGGGGCCCCACACAACCCAAAGGGCATGCGTAAAAATGCATAAGTGCCCGATTTTGTTATAAACGCGGTTTTGTGTATATCTTCGGGTCTCATAGCTATTTGATAGTAGCCAGACGTTAAGTCCAAAGTAGACATATATCTTGTCGATTTGATCTGTCTAATGATCTCGTCTATAACCGACAAAGGGTAAACTGGAAATTTAGTAATACTATTTAGTTTTCTGTAATCGATAGCAAACCTCCAAGCCTTTTTATCCGAAGGAGGAAACTCGTTCTTTTTCCTACATAGTACGACTGGACTCGCGTACTCACTATTTATGGGCGTTATTATTTTATTCTTTAACATCTCCTGAATATGTTCTTCGATGATTAGGTCTTTTTGTTTATCATAACGATACGGTTTAGTCCTACAAGGTTTTTCGGCATTTAATTGAATCTTGTGAGTTACTATCTGGCAGTTTCCTGGTTTTTCTGAAAACAAATGAGAAAAATTACTCACCACTTGCTGTATTGCTTTACTTTCATGGTCATTCAGATGGCTAAGGTCCACTTCAGGTGTCTCCACAGGTTCCACCACCCTCTGGTCCATCTCCAACACCACGGAACTATCTTGAAAATTTAATTTGGCCCTCGCGGCCCTTAAAAAGTCCATACCTAAAATAAGAGAGTGTTGTAGGTCTTTCACCACAAAAATTAATACTTTGAGATTTTCCTCTTTTACCTGTACGTTTAATGATAATTTCCCGATGCAGTGACATGTTTTTCCTTGCGCCGCTATAATTTCCGTATTTTTGGTTTTAAATAGTCGTATCCTATAAAAATTCTTTTTGAAGAACTTTTCACTCATAAAATTTCCTTCTGCTCCTGTATCGATGAAGGCTTCTACTGGTACATCGCCAACCAGGACTTGTATAATTGGTAGCTGTGAGTTTTTTACGATGACCGTGTTTAAATGTCTATTTGAGGGTTTTTTTAAAACTTCCGGGGTCTGGACCCTCCCTTTCCCAGGCCCCTCTAGTCGTTTAAAGCTTTCCTTTCAATCTGTGTCTTCTGGGTACGCGGATGTTTATTTTCAAATTTTCTTTTTGGGCCTTGACCTTCGAGTTTCGATGCGTTAGCTTGATAGTTCTTTCCCCCATACGAGCGATTTCCATTTCTGGTTTCCTCCTTCCTTCGGGTACTTTGAGAATATGTTTCCCCTCTCGCTCTTTCCGCTATTCTGCGATTTTGAAACTTCACCGCCAATTCGAAAAGTTCCTGCAATGTGCTTGGGTTTCTAATGTCAAAGTAGTCTTGGACAGCGGGTAACAATCTTGGTAATATTATTTCAATTATCTCCGCATCGGGTTTTTTTCCATACAGCATATCCGTTAGCTTGATTTTTCGTAAAATAAAGTCCGTCAATTGTGCTGTATCCCGTTGATAGAAACTATATAGTTCGGCTTCCAGCCGTGCGCGATCTTTCAACTATGGGGAAGGCCTTTACTAACGATTTTTTGAAATTTTCAAATGTATACGTCGGGCTTCCAAATTCACCTAGAAGAAATTTGCCTATATTTTTCCACCATAGCGCGGCCTGTCCTCTTAGTGCTGATGTGGCGATGGCAACTTTTTGTCTTTCAGGCACAGGGTAGAGCTGAAAGTGGTTTTCTAGACCTTCTAAAAATACCGCCACCGAATTTTTTCCGTCGAAATGGACGTTTGGCTTGATTGATGCTCTCAAAGTCTGGACCAGGTATCCAAATCCTTCTAACTGACTTGTCATTTCTTGGTGTTGTCCAGCGGCTTCCATCCAGTTTTTGGCCATTTCAGTTCGATAATTGTTCGGGCGCCAATATAACGTTGCGCGCCTCCAACTTGCACGCAACCAAGAGGTGACTGTGAAAACTTGTATAAAAGATAGAGCCTTGTGAAGGGTTTAAGTCCCTTTTTATTCAACGTAATAAATTACAATTGCGTGCTCTTGATGCTCACAGACTGTGCCAACTTGGCAGTCAAATAAAAATAATAACCTGAAAAGAAAGTAAAGACAAGATTCTAACTACGAGGTTCTCTAAAATAACTAACTCACCGCGTTTTACAATACCGCTGCTAATTCAGCAGACTTGAAGCTCACTGGAACGATTAACACTACTTCCCGCCAAGCACATAGGCCGCAACGCGGGGTTCTTCAATTCTCGCTAACTACCTCCGCGCTCGCTAAGTAAGAATATCACCGAACTCGTTTCCTTCTATTTAAATCAGAATACTTCCGCTGATAATTTGAATCCTTGCGCGTTCTACTCAAATTTACATATTCTGGCATTGGCAGTTCCAGGGGAAAGTAAGGCTTGACAGGAAAGATAGTTTAAACTTAAAATAAATGTTAGTTAAAATAAATATAAACCCTACAACATGAAAACTAACTATTATCGGATTCTCTTCTTTTAAAACATATCTTGACCGTTTAGTTTAATTTAGTTTAAATATCACTCTGAATAATAATCAAAAACAAAGTCCAACATTAAGAATCAGTGTAAATTTTTAAACATTTTTTTGCAGTACTAGATTCGATAGTTTTGAACTACCTTCTTCAGTTGCTAAGTGCAAATGAACCAAATAAATAATAAATGTTTTTGATATTTTGACCACTTATTTAAAACGGGAAGTTTCCTATAGCAATGCATGAGGACATGTAAAATTGTTTGAGCATTAAAAACCTAGGTTTGTGAAAGCATAATACGTACGATATCTGTACGCACGAAGTAATGAATATTCCTCATAAGGAAAACTGTGCACCAGTTTCATGATCCCTTCATTCAGTGTTAGGGGGGGGGGAAAGCGATTAATCAAATTTACAAGGTTAATCAATCTATAGCAGCCTGTGGGCTATCGAAATCCGAACCAAGGTCGAACTCTTCTTCGAAGCTTTACCACTGAGCCATTTACAGGGTTATAAAACAATTCTGTTTCTAATATTCTTTTTAAATTCATTATTATTATAATTAGTTTTTGTTTGTTCAAACAATTATGGCACACCAGCGAGGGTATATGCCTAAGGAAAAAGAATACTTCGTGGAGGATTTTTCTGAAACTGGCTCATAGTCGTAGTAGAGAAATCCACAAAAATATCCATCACACAGCCGACACACTAAAGGGACGAAACCAGATCGAACTACTAACATTTAGCGATCTTACCCACTCTAGAACTAATAAGGTTCTGTTTCAACACCGACTCAAAGCAATTTTTTGCTCATTACTAATCTACTGAATTTTGAACATACTGATAAATGTGCTCCGTGCAGCTGCAATAAGAATTAAAGGCAACATTCCACACTGCAAAAATAGTACTTTTTAATACATTCAATGAAGAATGATTTCCTTTTAGTGCATAAGATAAATAAATAAAATAGTAATACATAGTAATAATATCAATAATGTATGTTGAACCAAAACATCTACCTTTACTTTATGTAGAAAGTTTACTTAAAGAGTGGAGCCAGCTTGCAGACCGGTTAAAAGTCTATTCAGCTTCATTTCTGCGCATGATTGAAACTGCTTTTTATTACATTCCTCCCCGCCCCCGCAGCCAATATCAGTAAGTACCCTCTATTAATTAAGAACGCATTCGGTTTCCTGCAGAATGCAGCTACGCGCTAAACATGACAGGGGAATTTTTTAAGCCTCTACTGCGAGTTGCAAAAAACGAAATAAAGAACGGAAGTCGTATCTTGCAGCAGACTGCAATTGAACAATTGACCGTCACGGATCTTATAACTGACTTTCCATTCACGCAGGTTGAATTATTTTGCATGAGAACAATGAAACATACAATATTGAAATATGTGAAATATATAAAGTAAGATATATGGGTGTTGTCCAATAGTAGTCTTTGCGAGGTCAAGACGGCCAACACCCAGTAAAACGTCGATTCATGTCGACCATGAAAGACACACGTACAGATTAAACTTTGATTAAGCAGGAAATAAAGAGGCCAGCAAAAAATTGGGGAAGGGGGAATTAAAAATACGGATTAGAAAGATTTTGCCAAATTACATTCAAATTACGCAGGATTCTACATATGCATATATTTTCAGTCACCGATTTAACGCCTGTCGTCAGATCACTGAGATAATGAAGTTTTCCTTAAATCGAGGAATCACCTAAATGTAGCTTTAAACACGATGCACATTACAAAATACTAAACATTTTGTTGGTACTTAACTAAAATTCAACTTTTTTAAGAACTAAAAAAGCAACAGTTGTACTTAGGAAACTAATACGTATCAACTTCCAATTGGTCTCATTAGCAGGTTTAGTTAATGATTTGAAGTCCAATCCAGTCCTTCCTAATGCCTTTAAAATTCTACTATCTTAATTCAGTTATTTTTGCCGATAAGATGGCTTTACTTCCTCGCGTTTGGTACTACCAGAGGGTATAAAAATCCGTTCAGCGGTATGCCGTAGAAGATTCATACGGATACTAAAATTGCCTACTCACTTAAAGATAAAGTCGATATTTTCGCTGAATACCTGGAAAAGCAGTTTACTCCTAAATCAGAATCAGCCCATGAATCAGACCTTTAAAGATGTTCTCGAAAACTATGTGTATTCCTGGCTTCATTCTTCTTCGGCTCATAACATCCCAAGGCTTACTTCTCCTATGGAAATTACTAATATTATTAAATGTCTCAACATCAAGAAAGCTCCAGGAAGTGATCAAATTACAAATAAAATGCTTCCTAACGTACCTAGAAAACTTATCAGTAAATTCGCTAGTATTCTCAACGCTTGTCTTACTCTCAACTATTTCCCTGATCCTTGGAAGCAAGCCAAGATCTTTCTTCTTCCCAAACCGGGTAACGATGTGACCAAGCCTGATGGCTATCGTCCTATCAGTTTGTTATCCAGCCTAGGTAAAATTTATGAAAGACTTATTCTCATCAGATTGGAACCTTTTCTTCACCTGCTACCTAATGATCAGTACGGATTCAGAAAAAACCTCAGTACTACTCGACAACTAGTAAGAATTGTAGAATTTGTGGGATCTGCATTCCATAACAAGCAAAGTGTTGCGATCCTTATGCTGGACGTGGCAAAAGCCTTTGACCGCGTCTGGCATGAGGGGATCGTCTTCAAGCTTATCAACTTGGGACTTCCTAGAGAGCTCATTCTTCTGATCTTCTCCTTTTTGCAAAACCGCACTTTCTTCGTCGCTCAAGGAAATGAAAAATCCAATTCAAGACCTATAAGATCCAACGTCCCACAAGGAAGTATTCTCGGTCCAGTACTATATCTTTTCTACATATCAGATTTTCCTCACCCTGGTTTGGACAATTACTCTCTGTTAGCATGTTATGCCGACGATACGGCGATTGCAATTAAATCCATTCAAGCTAATCATGCAATAGACAAAATGCAAAATTACCTCTATGCTGTAGAAGACTGGTGCACAAATTGGCGAGTAAAAATCAATGCTACCAAGTCACAAATTTTAATTCTTAGCAAAACTAAGAAAACATTGCTTTTAAAGACCTCTACCTTTTTCAGGAAGCTGTTCCTCTGGTCACAAAGGCCAAATACTTAGGAATTATTTTGAACCAAAGGCTCACATGGTCTAATCACATTAATAGTGTCAAGAGCAAAGCCATGGGCATAATATGCAGATTTCTCCCGGTCATTGGAAAATATTCAAATCTTAGCTTGCGTACCAAAAAACATATACCACTTGCATTCGACCGATACTTTGTTATGTTGCTACTGCTTGGAACACGCTCACTCAAACTCAACTGCATCAATTACAAGTAGTGCAAAACAAATTTCTGCGCATTATTACTGATTCACACTATCTTATCCACAATAAACTTTTACACAGAGACTTAAAACTTGAGACGATTCCAGATTACATCAGAAGATCTAATGAAAAATTCTTCAACAAAGCTGTGCAATGGGACTTTGTTAATTACTCCCAAGTCTTTAATTATGAAATTCTCTTCGAAGTTAGAAGCGTCAGACCACTTGCAGCTCACACCTTCATGGGAGGAGACGACAACTTTTTCACTTAGATCCTCAATTGGTAGCTGTTTATACTTCCAATGCATCTGATTTTAATTGAAGTTCTTCTGTAGCTTGAATATTATTCTTGGAGACTGATAAAACCAATGCTGCGAGATTTTTCGCATTGTGATGATATAGTGGTGTTGTAAATAGGTTGCTTAGGTTGTTGTTGAATTGCTGTAGTGTATTGCGTTGAATAGTAGTATTTAAATTGTGTTGTATAGTTGTTTTGTATTGTGTTGTATTTAGCACTACTGATTGAGGTTGTTTAATTGTATTTGAATTTGTTATTGGAACTATTGCTGTAGTGTATCTTCTCATATTGCTGTCATTGATTTCCATTGTCTTGGGTCCTCCTTGAAAGCTATGATCGCTCGTCACGTTTTGCGAACTTGTCCGATTGGATTGTCTTGCTCCTTTTGGTACTTCTCTTCTTCCCCTTATCTCCGTTTTCTCATCTGAGATTTTCTCCACGTCCGGATTTATTTATGTCAAGTGGCCTTGGGCTTTAATTCTGGAACCGGCAACATTGCTCTTCGCAATAGCTCGGTCAATTATAGAGTCTAAGTTTTCCCATTATTCGAAGTTCAGATTTTGAGCATGAAGGAGCAGTTGCCCCTCGCTCCCTATTTTTAACTTCGCTTATTTTTCTTCTCCTTTGTGTTGTATGTTTGATCAGATAGCCTGGCTCAGTAAAAGTAGGCGGCCAGTGTAACTCTGATTAAAAATCCGGTTATAACCACGTGCAGTGCTGATAAGGACCACGTGTTTCTGTGACTTCTTCCCTTTTATTGTTTTTCTTTCTATGTATTTCTTTCTCCTGATGAGGAGGGACCTTTAGCTGCAATCGAAATCGATTGAGTGTTTCAATATACTTACGCTAAATACAAGGTTGTTTTTACGATTTTGATGGTCTCATATACTTTGGTCTAGATCGAAGAAAAGAACGGATATCCGAAAGAATGGTACATAAAAACCCCAGTAATATGAAATCGTATTTTTTAACAGGACATATGCCCTTCACTTGAAAGTAATAATGAAAATTAATGAAATATTTACTTTGCATTTGGCAACATACCTTTTTTCTTTCAACATAAATATGTGTTGCAAAACATAAATATTAAAAAAAGTCATATTTTAAACACATTATCTTTTGTTTTAATTTAATACATACAATAGAAATGCAAATTTTTAAACAAAAAGTTTTGTTTTATTTCAAATAAAAATTTATAAAGTGCTAAAATAATTCGTGCATATGAGCCTACGGAAGCTTTTAAAATTGTTTGCGTTCTAAGAATTACAAATTTTTAGGATTTAAAAATTTTTCTTGTACTCTAATAACTGGTACTCGTAAGATGGATTACACCATTTCGGAAGGAAAACGCGACGTTTGGATCTTCATATATGACCACTCTAAGAGACTGACTATAAAAATTCTGGCAAAAATTCGTATGGCAACTGTATGCCTATAAAAAGACTATGAATGAACAAAACTGGCATAACTTACAAGAATAATTTCACGAAACAGGGATGCAATAGTGCTTCAGATAACACCAGAGTTCAATGATGCGGCTTCAACAAACAACAGCATGAGGACAATCAAATATTTATGTCAATATATAGGCCTTAGAAAACGGGTGACCGGAAAAATGCCCACAGGAAAAAAGCTCACAGGAAAAATGCTCACAAAATAATGGTAACAGGTACAAATGCTCACAGGAAAAAAGCCCACACACAAATATGCCCATATAGAAAAAAGCTCACATGTAAAAATGCTCACTTAGAAATATGCTTACACGGAAAAAAGCTCACATAGATATATGCTCACATGGAAATAAACCCACTGATAAATAAAATACGTAGAAATAACCTTAGATTAATCAGTCAATTAATCGATTTGAACATCGTACACCTACTTGAATTGTTCAAAGAAAAATTATTTAAATTATGTGATATATATGTATATATCTCTCATATAATGATTGATATATATAAATATATATACCAAGACATTCGTGGTATATATTATATCAAAAACTGTATCACTTATGTGTATATTCAGTTGCTATACAAGATTAATAAATGGGCCGTTTTGAATTAAGAAAAGGAGAGATAGAAGGAAGAAAAATGAAACAGAATATACAGTGAGAAATTATTAAAATTTTAATTGTTAAAAAATAAAATAGTAAATATAAGTTACACATTTTATAATATAAACATTTGGAAGAATAAGCAAACATAAATAATTATTTAAATTACGTAAAATACCTTATATATAAATCATAAATATATTTCAAAAATTTATAAATACATATACGTGCTGAATAATAGCTAATATATGTAAATATCTAATTTTATCATCGATTTCATCATAGTTTCTTACATGATTCGCGATTACCAAATGAAAGTTTTCATATTTTTTTATTTTACTTCCGTACGCCAGTTATTTACAATAGCTAATAATAAACGTCGACAGACTAAATCTTTTTTTTAGTCCGTCAAATAAAAACCATTTACTGGAATGGCTACAATTAAATAATGAAGTTAGTGTCTTATGAAAGCTTTCGTAACAGTTTGTGGTTTAAGGAGATTTTTCAAAAGCTGCTTCATAATGATTCCACACTTCGATTGGAAACTGTGATCTTCTGGTACATTTTTGGCTCCAAACTTAAATAACTATATTCAAACATCAATTTCTATAGATATACATCAAAATTATGCAAAAAATCGAGTAAAATAAAAACAAAACTATTGGCAGTTACAGGAATAAAAATGTAGTACAGGAGCAGCAGTATAAAATATTATAGTACATGCAAAATATTACTGTAGTTTTCATTCTTTTAAATACCGCTTCTGAAAACGTTTATGTGAGTATGTGTCCAATAATGCTTTTAAATGATCAAACAATTTTTCTTTTAAAAATTAAGTATATCTATGATGTTCAAATCGATTAATTATTGATTGATTAATCTATATAAGGATATTTCTACGTATTTTATTTATCAGCGGGCTTATTTCCAGGTGAGCATATATCCATGTGAGCTTTTTTCCGTGTGAGCATATTTCTAAGTGAGTAATTTTCCATGTGAGCTTTTTTTCTATGTGGACATATTTCTGTGTGAGCTTTTTTCCTGTGAGCATTTAGGCTGTGGGCTTTTTTCCTGTGGGTTTTTCCCCTGGAACCTAGAAAATGACACCGCCGACACCCAATCACAGTAACCATGATAAGAGCAGAATAAAGAGCTATGCGACTCTCCTGGCTCAACAATTCAGCGCAATGGACACTTAATCTCAACTTTACTTGGACACTTGACTTCGTCTGGATTTTATATACCAGCCCTTCAGCCTCGGATGCAAATGCGTATGTGCACCTCTGTACTTAAAATGGACGAAATTAAACTTCTATTTCAAAGACAGTATAAGAGCTTTGCACTGTTCCTTCATTTAACCCACTATTCAGGATAGTGGGCACTCGATAACTAGAAGCGAATAGCCTGGTCTGACCAGTCGCTTTAGCTGTTCGAAAACTGCTGCATTTCAGAGACCGTTGGAAGAGGACAAATGAAAAAGTCTCTGTATGGCAAAAATTTCTTGAATTCGTGGATCCAAGATGTCAACTGGAATGCCATGCAACTTGCTGTAAACACAGTGTTCTTATGTCTCCAAATACAACAAAATTATGAAATTAGAAATTTGGTGTTTAACTGCCTACAGAATAGCAACGCATATCTGTGCAGTCAGTTTTCTGCAGTTCCGCGCTACCATGAAGCACCTATTAAGTATCAATCTATTGTACCAATTACTCCCCCCCCTTAGTTTACAGACTGCACTAAAAAACTAAATTAACTTTTTAAAAAATATACATTTAAACATTCATAAGCGCAAGACTATGGCCGTTTAAGAGGATGAATGTTTTAGTTGATCATGGCAAAGCACACTAGGGCTATCTGCTTATGGGAAGAGGTGCCTTCGTGAAAGATTTACTAAGGGAAACTGGATCCCATTACACATGAGGAAAACCACGAAAACGTCCATGCAGACAGCCCATTCCCTGGGAATCGAACTCAGGTCGAATTACCAGTGTTCAGCGACTTTACCGCTCAGCCTCTGGCAAGCACAAAAATAAATGTAAAATGTTCGAATGACGGAACTTTTCTAGTTAAAGATATCTGAGTTAGCCAGAAAAGTTCAGTTATTTCCTTATTGCTATTCCCTTACAGTTAAAAATTCTACATACTCAAGATTACTATGGTTCCTGTTTGAAAGTTGCTACATTTCAGTCCCTCCATAAGCTCTTTAAATTTATCAATAGCTTACCATGAAGGAGGATGACTTACTAAGTATGCATTTATCATATACCCACACCGGAATAGTAACATTAATAAAATCCCATCTAACTATAAAAAACATTACATAAGAGGTCTAATACATAGAATCAACGTGCGATGTAATGCTTCAATTATCCGACTCATTCCTCCTTTCTTGTCTAAATAAAATTAAATTTCTTAATTTATTTCCAACTTTTTAATTTATTTTAGATTTAAATACTATAAAAGAACAATGGAGTACGACACGCAATGTTTTAAAATACGAGTATTTTTATTACAACAATTTAGATTAATGTGTTGTTCTATGTGTAAAATGACCAGCAAGGTTAGGTAAGTAATCTATAATTTTTAGTGGGAAAGCAGTTAACTACTATTTATACTTCCAAGAAGTCCTTTAATTTTAAGGCATACGTAAATAGAAATAAATTTGAGTCTTGCTTTAATAGCAACAGAAGTGGGTTGCACAGATTAAAAAAGAATTTTATTGAACAATTTTTCTCCCATTTTGACTTAAAATACTGTAATTTTTAAATTTATAATTTTTGCTAAAGTAGAGTTTAATAAATAAGTTTCAAAAAAATTCCCGACCTGAAATAACAGAAAATCTGGATTCAGCCTGCAGAATAAAAAACAACCAATTATCCGGAATTTTCGAATAAACGGGGGCACTGTGGTCTCATTCTGGTCATTTGGATCTCTACTGCATTTTTCAATTAATGAAACGACGCGAGAAAAATTATCACATATAGGTATATGTTTCTTTCAAAAACATCAAGGCACCTTGGTCTTTGTCACAATTGTAAATAATGATAAGGGCACTATCATGATAAGCTTAGATACGTAGGCTGTAAACACTGATCTTGAAATATTTTTAAAAGATTTAGCCTTAAGAAAAACGACTGCAGGATCATAAAGATTTAGCTGCATTAGAATTTCAATAAGTCTCTTAAAAATAATAACAGCGTGTCAACTTAATTATTATCATCTAACGAAGATACAAGATGAAACTGATGCAAATCATTCAGTTAGAGTTAAATTAAACGGTATAAACTAAACAGCACTGAATCAAAAAAATGACGAAATTATAAATTTTCAACAGCAGTTAAAGGATAACTTCTAATTAGCCTTTGCAATCTTTCCATTGTTCTCTCATTCAATGTGAAAGGTTTACACACATAAACTAGGTTTACACATATAAACTAACATATAGGTGCTTAACAAGTTACCAAAATAACTTTATATGCTAATAACTTAAATAATAATAAAATAAAATTCATATGGAAATATCCATGACTCACGCGTGAATAAAAACTGGTTATGACTTCTTTTTTTTTTCCTTTTACGATGACAACTCCGAAGGCCATTCGACTAGTTTGGGTCAGCAAGTATTCTTAACATAGACAATGAAAACTCATTAACATTCCTAAACTGAAAAGACACATAGAATTCAAGAACACAAATATAGCTGATAACTGTCAAGCTAAATTTATGATAAATTTTCAATTTCCTTCACATTTACACTGAATGATTTTCAAAATAATTTTTATTTCCTTTTAAATTTCATCATTCCAAAAGCGAAATCGAGAAATTTTACTTTTTCAAAATCGTAAGCTTATTGCGAACAGTCTAAAATATATGTGCTCGTAACTTTTCGACAATACAAATTCGATTTTGCTATTATGCATATGTAGGAGATGTTTAGTTTTTAAATGAAATTTTGCCGATGTCAGGATTTTCATCATGTCTACTTTATTTTATTTTTAATTTTAATCTTTGAAATTTCATGATTTTTTAAAATATTGCATCAGTTTGTAATTCCTCTTGAAACGAAGATTCTTCAGTTAGCACAAGAAGGTACAGAAAACTGATTGGCCCACAGGTGTCAATGCTAACAAGGTAGCCAGAATTCAAACGCTCTAACGTATTTATAATCCAGATATTCTCCCAATCATATAAGTAATTAAGGGGGCTCATACACCTTAAACCCTTTATAATCTTCGAATATGTGACTGTTGCAAGAACTGGGATATTTTATTTATTTTAAAAGCAATTACTTCAAACGTTTTACAGCTGACTGCATAATACAACTGCTTTAGAAACTAGTAATCAGAAAGTGTGTGTTGCCACAAATACTTTTGTAATTTAATCCGCTTTGTGACAAAAGTTTTCATCATGTTTCCACCTTGCGCGCATGATATTTTAAAAATGGCTAATGGTACATACTTGAAATTTGGTGGAATTCTTTATATGGGCACTACTTTCTAACTGAAACAAAAATATTATGAATATTTTAATATTAAAAAAATTTATGCGCGAAAACATTACAAATTTTTTAATAAAATACATTTTATAAACTCAACTCCAAATAAAATAAAAATTTAACATGGAATTCATAGAAGTTTAGGTTTTCAGTAGTTTCCAAATGTTATAAAAGCTATATATTAAATATGGAATTAAATTATGCAACAGAATGTTTTAAACTGTGCGCGCAAGGTGGAAACTTGACGAAAACTTTTGTCGCAAAGCTGATGAAATTATAAAAATATTTGTAGCAACACAAACTTTCTGATTACTATTTCAGAAAGCAGCTATGTTATGTAGTCAGCTGTAAAATGTTGGAAGTAATTTCTTTTAAAATAAAAAAGTTATCCCAATTCTTGTAACAGTCGCATATTCGAAGATCTTATGGGTTTTAAGGTGTATGAGTCCCCTTAAAGGCATTCCTTCCTTTTACGATCTTTTAGCATATCCTTTCAGATCATTCCTGCAATCTGAAGACCCGAACTAGATTCCCAGCGAGAAAATTATGAATATTGATATTAGAAACATCTTTAGTGAAAATGTTTCCAAAAATTTTAGATCCTTATTCTGATATGCGTTTACTATCTACGCTGTTTGGTAGGTGTTGTTATTGAATGACAAGATTTTTATTCAATCTTTCTGTTGGCCACGCAGCAAGCCAAATCTCAGAGTGTTGTTATTCGACAAAGCATAAGATGTTTAATATACATTATCTACCAATAAGTATTTGGGCACCTTTGATAGGGAAAAAAAAAACAGTTTTTATATTTACTAGTTGGTAGAGCCTCCACAACAGGCAATTACAACCTCAGTCCTCCGGAGCATGTTTTTCACAAGCACATGTATGACTTGTCATTTTCTTTCACTCGGCTTAGAAAATATACGCAAGTTCCTTCACTCATTTTGATTGGTTATTGCACCTCTTAATTCGGCGATCCAACTCGTCTCAGAATTTTTCGATTGCGTTCAAGTCTGGGCTGTGGGCAGACAGTCTATTCGGTTAGACCCATTTTCACCATACCAGTCTACGGTATGGTGTAACATGAGAACTGGCGTTGTTATCCTGAAAGTAACATTGGTCCAACTAGGGAAACTGCCACAATGTAGAAAGAACACTGTTAACCAGAACAGTTCAATAGGCGTCAGCGTTGAGGTTAGCATGAATATGGACCAATGGTCCATACCAGGAGAATCACTCCAAGACCATAATTCCACCTCCGCCGAACTTTACTGTGGGCACAATGCATTCTGGCAGAAGAGGTTCTTCAGGCAGACGCCAGAACTAGACCTGCCATCCGAATGGTAGAGAGTGATCAGGACTAGAGCTTTAGTTCAGTCTAAGGCTGGTTCAGGCTTGGCAGGAACCGTACTGGTACTGTCGTGTCTGTTCCTTTGCTGTTGTAGAGCTAGATTGGAGATCACCGACGTAGTCGACGAGGGTTTAGCCCTCAGAGTGCCACTGACGGGACTGACAGAGCAAGCAAGGCACCAAGACGAATTTCGATGCTAATGGAGTGGTGCCCGGAGGCAAAGATGTCACAGCGTTCAATTTTGTATTATGTATCAAGCGTTTTATACCTTGTGCAATGCTATGTATAAAGCCGGCCAGGAACTGTGGGGGTCTGAGCCGCCGTTGAAGGGGTCTCGGAAGCTTGGACATTTAATCCCGATTTGGCAGATCCGAAAAATCATTTGGGGCAGGGGGTCCCTGCTTTTGCGTTCTGTCGCTCCAGAGAACCTGTTTCCACATACCTGCAAGTCCATTGTCGATGTGCTTTGCACCACATTAACCGAGCAGCGCGGTTGAATAGCGATAGCACGAAAATAGAGCAGATGTGGATCCTTATGGATGTATTCATCGAAACAATGCTCCCGGATGCCTTTTGAAACTTCTGCAGCATGTGGGCCATTGGTTGGGTGCTGTTTTCCGATTTTCTCCAGATAGCATTCATCGATCTCTATCTTCAGATTCGTAGGTCTGCCAGCTCGGGCACATTCCGACAATCAGCGCTCACCTTCCGGTTCTATATCGCATAGGCCACTCTCAGTTTTGGGTAATTCAAAGCGCTATATATGGCCCTTTAAAATCGTGACACCCAATGTTACACCTTTACCGAAATCAGATACTTCTGCACTTCGTAGCATCTTGCATGCGACTAATGCCAATGCTTTTCCTATACAACTTTTAAAGGTGGACGGCGTGACATATATCATGGCCGCAAATCTGTATTCGCATGGGTGTCTCGATACTTATTGGTAAAGAGTTATCTTTGAAATATGATCAGTCTGTGTAATCTAATAACAATAAAAGCATTTCTTAACATTTTAAATGTTCCTCATTTTTAAATAACACAACTATTAATTTAAAATATATTCGACTGATGATATATTCAGTTGATAATTCTGATGAAATTCAGCTATATTGTTATTAATAAAAGATGCTTCAAACACCGTATAATATTGCAATATAGAATCAATGATTTTTGAAAATTCTTCATTACAAACATCGAGTAATATTAGTGCGATACTTTAAAAAGTGATGTAGAATTAAAAGAACACGTACCTACGTGCAAAATTGTAAACTGAACAGATGCACAACAGAGACGCTCTCTTTCTAGATTTTCGAGGTCTCAAAAGAGTATCATGACCAATCGCTGCATACAGATCGTGTACTCGAAAAGTGCTTAAAACTGCTTGCTGATACGTGCACTTAACAGATTACAAAAATGGGCCGTTTTTAAAAGCGGAAAAAGAAGCGTATATATTTTATAACATTAAAAAAGAAAGGGGGGAAGACAATTGTACCAACGAAACCAAAAGCACAAAAAATAATAAAAAAAATCAGAAAGCTTTGATTTTACATTACGCCCAAACGAGTTTTTTTTTTTTTTTTTTTTTTTTTTTTTTTTTTTATTTACAGACATATACACGTTTCAAGAGCATTTGCGCTAACAATATTTAAAAACAGCTTATCTTTAGAATTTGCGATGGACAGTCTCGCGCACTGCAGATAAAAATATTTTATTCCGCCACTGCTCGCTTTGATATTGCTGAGCTTTTTTTAATCAAAAATTCGTTAAAGTTTTAGAAATTATGAAACAGACCATTAAACAAATTCGGGGTTCCACATGCCCATGTTCGGGTGCAGGACTATGTTATCCAGAATTTGATGATGGTTCTAGGTACCGTTATTTTTTCATAATATGAGAAACATATACATTCATGCACATTCTTCATTATTTAGTTTCTTTAAAAATAATACAGGACGATAATATTTGGCGGCGACAATTTGAAAAGTGATACATCGCATTTAAGTGATTCAACTAAAAAAGCCGTTTAGAGACGAATAGCCCTTCTGGGCTTACGCCCTTTGGGGTAAAAACAACAAATTATTATAACAACAGCTCTCGTTAATAGACTGATGCAAGAGGAAGCATATTTAACGAACACACTACATCCACATTTACAAGTATCCCTTCCTTCTCAGCACGTGCTTTTGACATCATTGCAAACGTCCTCAAACTCGTCACGCTTTTGATGCATTGTTTGACCTTCCCGAAGGAAATGATTGTTACACTAGGAAACTTTTTTTTTTTTTTTTTCTTTAGTTCTGATAAATTTTCACGCCTGATCACAATTTATAAACTTCAATAACACCAAATGTTTCTGGAAAATTATACTTACAGTACCTTAGAAAACTGATCGAACGCATTTAATTTCCAAAAATAATGACACCAACTTTAAATAAAGAACACAGAAACTAGAAACCTGTGATTTTCTTCGAAGTACGCATTTATCTAGTCAAGTTACTGAAACGTTTCCGGAAATAAAATACAGAATTTAAAATTAATATCTTCCCTTTAGAGCATACAACAAAATAATTTAATCAGAGCTTACAATGCAAACAAAACATTTGCATTCAATAAAATGTGCGAATTGGTGATATACTTTCATATAAGAGCCAAGCAAATTTTTAAAATTCTTCAATAAACTTAAGAATATAGAATTTATGTTACTATCATTTTTGTTATCACGACTGCTTTAAGAAAGCTCACGCAATTAAAAATTCATAAATTAATCCTAAATTTATTATAAGAGGAAAGATTCTATTAATGTTGATATTAAAGTTTAAGCATTTAATAGCTTTTAATGTAATATAAAGTTATGCAAAGCATGAAAATTCAAAATGAAAACAGACTTAGGAGACTATCAAAGCTGTCTTGGGGGATGCATACCTATATTGTAAAAATATTAACATGATCGGAGACTAAGTGATCTCAGGTTTGCAACAGAACTTTACGAAATGGTCTGTGATCCAAAGACTACTGAGAAAAACAAAAACAAACAAACAAACAAAAAAAAAAAAACTTATGCATAAGATCAGCGGTTCCCAACCTTTTGACTAATTCGTACCATCTAAACAAAAATTTAAAATCTTTAGTACCGCCACTACAAAATACTACTACCACCACCATTCTTAAACAAAGTTCAGATCGCATAAATTTACGAGTGTTAAAGAAAAAAAGTCAGGATGTTGGGGTTTTAATTTTTGAATTTAATAGTTAAAAATACTTTGCTTCTTTGCGTACCACCTATTTTTCTCTTGCGTACCACCGCTTGAGAAACCCTGCTCTAGATATAATGGTCAAGTGACAAGGATACAATTCTACGCCACTAAATAAACATAAAACTTCAGCTTTTTTTCGCAAAAATTCTCTAAGAAATACCGAGTACCGACTGCTATAATAAGATAATGTTAGCTAACTGAAGCTACTTTAAAATCTCTAGTTAAGACAGTAAATTTTTAATACTGTGAAGATTCATAAAATTTCAGATACAGCAGACAAGGAATAGAATATAACAGAGGAGTTGCGATACTGGAGAGCACGATATTCGCTGAAACTGTAATCTTTAATTTATACATGATGTAATGAATCAATACAATCACTGGATATCATTTTACGTGCTCTGTTATTAGGCACTACACGGAAAGGGAAAGATGCCGTTTTTAAAGAAAATTAATCTCGTATCCACATGGGGAAAACCACGAAAACGTTCGTGCACCCAGCCCGAACGCTAGGACACGAATCCTGACCGAACTACCAGTATTCAGCGCCTTTTACCGCTCAGCAGTACAAACATGTTGTCATCTTAAAATGAAATCATCAACAAAGATTGACATAATGATCATCCATAAAATGAATCTAAATTTTAAGAAAATAGTGATCGTAAACGTGTGATCCTAGGCATGTGTGATTCTGTTAATTGTCCTGAAATATTGAATTATTTCACAGTGTCGCGATTTAAAGTCTAGTGCTGAATAATTTAAACTTTAGTGTTGTCCCACGAAATATTAAAAAAAATGGAAAAAGTGCTTTTTGATTTTTAATTGAGAAAACAACTCTTCCATAGCTTTTGTGACACGGGTTTCCGAATCAAAACAGAAGATATTCATTTTTGAGTTCATTCGCATTTTCAACTTTGAAAATCTTTAACCTTAAATATTTAGAAAAGAATTTAAAATTTAGGTACAAAAGACAACTAGTAAATGCGTATTTCAAAGAAAACGAGATTTTATAGCTTCAGTTAAATACATTTAAAATTCTGATTCTGTTTTTGGAAACTAATCGGATAACATTTGAGAGACATTGTAATTACATTGACAAGCATCAAATATTAGCATGCTATATGAAATTGGAAAGTACAGTGAAAAGACAGACGTTATCAATATCGTACGAATTTAAGAAAGTTGGTTAACTTACCAAAAAGATATCATTGGTATCCCATGAATAATTTCTTACACAAGTGTGGAAAGGATAGGTGCGAAAAGGATAGTAGTAAAAGGACAGATGTCATCATCATAGTATGAAACATTTGTGAAAAATGGTCGTATCAATTTATTTTCTGTGCTGAGCTTAGTTAGCTAACCGATTCTAGCCTGATCTGATTTGCTTATGGTAAAGCACACGAGGGTTATCTGTCTAAGAGAAGGAATGCCTTCGTGGAGGGCTAGCTAAAGAAAACAGACTCATATCCGTGTTAAACATAGGGAAAATAACGAGGAAGCCTATGCAGCTGGCCCGTTTCCCAGGTTTGCACACAGGTCGAACTACCGTTATTAAGTAATCTTACATATTTAGCGACAGCTATGCATTCAGTCACTAGTTAAATCCTTCCTCTTTTTTAAAAAATCTGATGTAGACACCACATGACTTCCTTGCACGGCCTATGAAATTATATACATTTTTTTTGCTCCGCATTATTTAAAAACTTACTTCCTGAATTTCGATAGAGATATATATTTGTCATTCAATCAGTTCAGTTCTCACTTTGCGACAAGGCAAAAATACAAAAAATCTCAAAACATCTTCAAAATTAAAATACAGAAAAACCTAAATCACCAAATACAGTCAAAAACAGCTATTTTTTTTTTTTTTTTTTTCTTCCCCCAATTAGAGTTTGTGCGGAAAAACAAGCAATTTCGCCATCCGACAAGAACAAAAACTAAGTTTGCTTTTGGTGCCACTGGGCGAAAATACACTGAATTCGTTATTCTACCAAGAGTTTCAAATGTGAACAAATGGCGGCCTAGCCCTACCGCCACTTTAAAACTGTTGATAATTCTACGGTTTTTGTATGCAGATTAACTAAAAGTATAAAAAAATTAACCGGAACATGAGGACAACATAATTCAATCGCTTTTAAAGCAAAAAATGCACAATTTATCAACATATAAGAATAAAAAACCAGAGCTCACCGAGCAGGGCAAGACAGTGGGTATATATAACATATGTTTAATGCGGCCGAATGCAACAAAAAGAGAGATGCATAACTACATGTATAGCAGTCCTGTATACAAAATTTCAACGTTCTACGGTTAATAGTTTTTGAGTTGAACGAGATACATGTGTACGTACGTATGTCACGAAAAAATTACATTGTGAATCTATTTTAAATCTGAATCCATTTTTGGAAAAAAAATAATTCTTTATTTTGTCCGTACGCCACGAAAAAAAAAAAAAAAAAAAAAAAAAAAAAAAAAAAAAAAAGCAAAAAGCGTCTCAATAGCAGTCAAAATGGATATTTTCGTTAAAATATGACACCCAAAATTTTTCGTAATCGTAATACTTCCTTTACTTCGTAACAAAGAAGTGAAAAAGTATTTGCCGCCATCCGGGATAGTGGTTAGTGACTCCGAGTACAGTAATAAAGAGCGCTGGTTCGAATCCCGGAGAAGACATGAATGCTTGTAAACGTATACTGTCTGTGCGGCATGGAGACACTCAAAACCTACGGAGAACCGTAAGTTCTCCCGAGAGGTTGGTAGTAAGGGAAGCGGGATGGAATACCATCGGACTCGTCCCGTTGGGGTGTTCTCCAAAATTGGTGGCAGAATTGAGCAAAGTCGTACTGTCACCTGTATACCGGCAGAGGCTCTTCCCAACGACAAGTGAAATCTTGCCTTGCCATGACACGAGATTAGTAACAACAACAAAAATGATTTTTCTGTTGTTAATGTTCAATGTATAATCTACGAACAAATATCCCATTTTGGGCTTTTCCTTTTCAGGCTTTCTGAAGGTCGCAACAAATATCACGCCATTTCTGACTTTTTTCCCTCCTTCCGCAGGTGTTTTTTGAATGAAGACCTCAAAAAACATAAAATTTTAGCCTTTTCTATATTTAACGTTTCATTATAGCTTGTGGAGAAATTACGAAGTATAAAAAACACTTATTTCAACTGGAAAGGAAGACGAATTCTTTGTTGAATATTATACAGTAACTCTGTCAAGCACACAATCTTAAAAAAAAAAAAAAAAAAAAAAAAACACTACTCTCTCTATATACATAGTCTAACATTCTTTTCTATCATGAAAGTCACATTTTTCAAAGTCTATAAGATAAATCCATTTTTCGAAGTGATAATAATACCACTGACGTTTTTCACGATTATTTAGAACTAGCGGAAGTACTCGATGACAGTTAAGTTAGAGAGTAATGTATCTAACAACAAAGAGAACGATACCGCTGTAATCCTTCTCTAATAACGACGCAAAAAATCCGGTTCATAGTCATACATTTTTCAGTCTGATGCGATGTGGAACCCACAAAAAAAAATTTCGATAGAAAAGTAAACTTATTCTCTCTCATTATAAAAGCACGCAGTTTTTAATGATTTTCGTCTTTCTAATCAAATGGACGTAAAAGCTCAGTTCCATTCAATATTTCACCTATATTCAATTTTAGTCGATTAAATGAGGCAAAAAATTGATCATAACTAATCAGAAATAAAAAAAACGCGAACAAGCACACTCACAAATGAGACATCCTTCTTTATATATACAGATTTTGTAAAACTTAGAAATTTTGGATTAGCAAACTGCGATTTTAAAGCGAGCAGTAGTAACACTTCACGAAATAAAGCAGGATTTGTATCTCCAGCGTGCGAGACCGTTGCCACTCAGAAAAATGAGGGCGAAAATTAGCGTTTTCAAAGCTTTTAATTAACAACTCTGATTTTAGCTTTCTTTTTTCTTTTTTTTCTTTTTTTTTTTTTTTTTGAAAAAAGTGGACGGCGACCTTTCCCAGGATTCAGAAAAGAAACACTATAAAGTTTGGTGACGATAGGTATAGTAGTGACTGAGTTAATCGCGAACGAACACACAGACATTCTTCTTTATATATATAAAGAGAGAGAGAGATTATATTTTTAATACGGATTTAAAGCTACCCAAATCCTCAAAAGTTTTCATTTTTCTTTTTCGTTTCGATATTCCAATTTTCAAGATTAAAATTCTGTTTTATGAAAATAGTAATACTATATCGTATCCAGATTTTAAAAACATCTTGTTTTCTGTATTAGGTATAAACAAGGATGTCATTAATATTTTATTTAAGCAGTGCCAAAGGGCAAAAAGTCACTGTGACGTCACTTTATAAATATATCACGGTGGAGTTACCTCCTACCGCGTTTTACGATTTTGCGTTAACCCTGAATGAAGATACTTCTTACCTATCCTATTTAAACAGACTAAAATGGCATAATTTAAAAAAAAAGCCTCAACTAGGAAAGTCTGAAATGGCACAACTAAGAAATATGCGTAACGAAGTAAAATCACACTTTGAATCAATGGCCTCTTGCTTCATTCAAAATTTAAAGTGGTATATTATTTTTCAGCAGCGAATTTATTTTAAAATCTTTCATTCGAAATTCTACGGATTCCGTCTGGCGTAGCAAGCCTTCAGATGCTTCTCAGCAACCTTGGCAAATATTTTTTTTTTTTTTTTCCCCCTTCCGAACACGCGTCAACTGCGCAACTTACTGGACGCATTATCTGCATTATATCATTGTGCGAATAATATTCATGGCTCGCTACAGAGTATGATATTATCAAAAATTTCCGAATAATATCATACAGGAATACGAAATACCAATATTGATTCCTGTCTGATATATTTTAATTCATTTTGAAATACAGACGGTTGGCACAACATAGAACAATCAGTAAATAAAATAAAAGAAATCTGATGAGGATATTAAGACATACCTGTACATCCTATTAAATTATATACACTTTTGCTGTACTTCATTTAAACGTATTTTTCAAATTGCTCTAATTTAAGTAACCAATCCTTCAAGGCAAGCTGTAAATGACACCAAAACTGCAAATTTTGAAATTAAATACCCTGGTTAATTTTTCTCGTACAGGAGTCGAACTTTATTTTATTTTCTTCATAATGAGTATAAAACGTTCCCAAATATGAGACCGCACTAAAAGTTAAATTTCGTTATTTGTCCAAAACTTCCCGAGGGACTATTGTTTCCGTTTTGCGATTTTGCGTCGAATCACTCTGAATGTCCGCTTGACTTTTCAAACTGTTACCGCCAAATATTAGACGTATATTTGAAGAAATTAAGTAATGAAGAATCTGCATAAATGTATGCATGTTTCTCGCATTCTGATAAAACAACGGTACCTAGAGCCATCGAATTTTGAATGACGTAATCCTACTGCGAATGGGCATCTGGAAGCCCAAATCTGGAATTTGCTTTATTTATTTCATATTTTGTAAAACTTTAACGAATTTTCGATTAATAAGCTCAAGGATTTCAAAGCGAGTAATGGCAACGTTGCGCAGAAAAAACCTTTTTATCTCCAACGCATGAGACTGTATCGGAAATTCTAAAGATATGCTCAATTTAAAATGAGTTCGTGCTATTGCTCTTGAACTGAATTTTATTGTTTAAGTGCGAAGAACATGATATTTAACAAATTAAGGCAATACACAAAATGCTAAAAAAAGCCTCTTTGGACGTAATTTAAAATCTGAAACCTTTCAGATTTTCTTTCTTTTTCTTATTTGACATTGCCAAAAAATGAATATTTTCGTCATTTAAAACACTTTGTAACTGAAAGTATATGACTACGACCAGCGATTTAAAAAATAAAGGCCGGGACTTTTAAGCTTAGTATGGGAGGTAAGTTTACTTTTAGTACTGCGGATTACAGTAAAACTGGGAGGTGCACAACTAAGTATTATAGGAGACCCATATACAAAATTTCAATGTTCTACGGCTAATCGTTTTCGAGTTATGCAAAATGCATACGTATGAACAGATGTCGCGAAAAATTTCATTATCAATCCCTTTTGCGATCTGTTTTGGAAAAAAAAAAAAAGTCCTTTATTCTGTCCGTACGAACAAATGTCAAGCAAAAAAATAGCCAAAATGGATTCGGAAGCGGTCAAAATGGGTGTTAACACGATAACAAAAACACGATAACTGAAAATTTTGCGATTACAATACTTCCTTTACTTCGTACAAATAAGTAATAATTACTCTATCATTTCTAAGAGTTAACAACTAAAAATAAAAAAAGTCTGCTTCGGTCGATTCACTTTATTTACTAAGTTATACAATGTGTATAACTTTACACGGGTAATTTTCCAATTTATTACTATTTTGTGGGTCATCTGCAACTGTTCTTTTCCCATTCAACAGATGCTAATTCTCTGGATTAGCTGTAAATGAACTGGAGTGGAGCCACATACGTCATTCTACAGCCATCGAATCACGTTTCTTTTCGAATGGCGTTGTATCGCCATTGTTTATCCATTTCGAATAAAGTACAATATCGTGCCCATTAATACACACTTCTTTTGATCGTAGGCTCCCAAACTTAATAATCCAATACTTGCTGTTCCATAAAAAGCAAGCCCCAAATTTTAATATAACCCCCCCCCCCAAAATGCAAGGGAAAAAATACAACAATAACAGTTACTTCACATGTTCTTGTTCATAAAAAAAAAAAAAAAAAAAAAAAAAAAAAGGGGGGGGTTATTGAGCGGGGTTACATTAGATGAAATCGAGCTTACATCAGATGAAAGCACAGCTGTTATGACGTCACACTTATCGATAATTGAAGCTGGTTTGATTTGGTTGTTTATTACAGCAAAACACACTAAAGCTATCTGCCTAAAGGAAGGGATGCTTTCTGGAGAATTTTTTACGGGGAACTGGCGCGTGTACACGTTACACATGCAGAAAACCAGGAAAACGCTCATGCAGTAAGCCCTTTCGCTTGGATTCGAATCCATGTCGAAGCTATCACTGTTCAGAGATTTTACTGCCTGGCCGCTGGTAGGTTCTACAATTGAAGCTGAATCGCGCTGCTTGGCATTTCACGGTTGATGGGATAATACGCAACTATATTAAAAAAAAAGAACTAAATATTAAATATAAAAAATTAGTAAGATTGTAATCTTATTTTCATACTCAGATTCCAGTTCAATATCTGAAAGAGTTTTATGATGCACAATTATAATAGGTGCGAAAACTTTTCCTCAGAAGTTCAAGATACAAAAGTTGATCAAGACAGTAAATAGTAAAAGAAGGGAACCCGCTAATCCTATTATTTCGCCGTAAATTAACACCTCGTTGAGACTTAATGCGATAACAGAACATAAATTATTCAGAAAATAGAGTGATAATTACTCAAGAAATAGCTTAACCTAGTTGAATCGCTTGCGTATGAAGATTCCACCAAATAAGTGTTTACTTGTTTTTATTTAACTAATATAAAGCATGTGAGGGCTATGGGATGGGATGCCCTCATGAAGGGTTTTCTAAAGAAAACAGATTCATTACTTATGAGACGCATGTGGAACCCTATGAGAATATATCCATGCAGTTTGCCAATTTTGCTATTAAAGTGGAGTTCTTTGAACTCTTTGTTTAATTGCTTTTAATTGTCAGTACAGTTCTTTTAGGTGTTAAAAATTTTAAATTATATCTGGCAGCATACAAATCGGTACCTCGAAAGTCATATATATTTTTGGATATTATTCTGTTAGTATTGTTTTCTTCACAAGTGGTCTTAGTTTCGATCTCAGCTGTAATTTTAAACATAATACAAAACTTACATACAGCTTAAAATGAATATTATACATATAGTATATTCGTACATGACATTAAAATTTTAACTTTAATTTGTCTCTATTTTAATTTGGTTACTCCTCTTTTCTGTCCTAAAATTAGAAACTGCTTATAACAACACCCTTAACTGCATCAATTCAAAATTAATATCTCTCACATAATTCTTACAAAATAATTGCAAATTATTTGCTTCAGCCAAAATAATTGAAAATTTGGAAACCAAACTTAAAATTAGTCAAAAGAGAGCAATCTGAACTAAATTGGACACGTCGCATTCGCTCCCTGCTTCTCTGTCTGACTAGACTGCTGTCGTTACATTTCCTTCGGCAACGTCAAAATTCATTCAAGAACGGCCGCGCTTGTAGTCAGTTTTTTATCCATGCATCAAGAATGTTGGTCTATAATAAAAATATTATTTTGTCACGAAATAATAGTACTTCATAGGCCATGACTGTATCTGCTTCTTTATGAACCAGCATATCAACAGCATCTAAATTATTTCAAATGTGTATATATATATAATGTTATATATATATATATATATATATAATGTAACACACACATATATATATATATATATATGTCATGAAGCACAGTCATGATGGCTGAGTTATAAGGCGAGAGGAAGTTGATACGAAATTAAGTTCAGCTAATTATCATCTTTATTTACAGGCACACTTGAATAATTCCTCGTAAATAACATACTCTTTAATCATACAATTACGTTTTATTTTCTTGTACACATTGTTTTTTTTTTTAAATTAAGACGTAGGCATTTTAGAGAAGCGAAGCGGGGAGATATTAGTAAGGTAGAAGTTCGCAGAATTGTGACGAAGTAGGTGCGATTCTAGAAACAAGCTATGATTGGTCAATATTAGTTTTAGTTACCTTTCTCAAGCAGTGCGATGTAATGTGGAATGATCTCGACTTTGAGAGAACAAATGAATTTTGGTGGACAGCACCAAATCTAGAAATGTTAGTTTTGAGGTCACCAATTATTTTTAAAGCAGTTATCGTATTTTGTTATATCTTACATATAGTATATGCAAAATATAAAATATAAAAAAAAAATTACTGTAATTTGGCACTAGTCTCCTTTTGATTTCACATTTTAGTTTGGCTATGTCCCCTTTCTGTTCTAAACTATTTATAATAATTTTTCTGGACTTTTGCAAGCTAACCTATTTCATGTTTCTTATGTAGTCATGCTGCAATGCGGATGGCTGTCATCCAATCAGATTAAAGAAACTTTTTACTATAAATATCACTCTTACTAATGCGCAGACCTTTTCCGCGCTTCGCTTCTCGCTCTACTTTGTTCACTGTTTCAAGATATATAAAATTTACGAATTGTGAGACGCACATAGCACCCAAAATTATGCGTGCTCGAGACTATGTAAAGAATGATTGAATATCGAGAAATAAATTGTGTCTTGTTGTCTTCAGCCACGACTAGTAGTTTTTCTTTGTTATGCATCTTGGGTATCTAAGCAGCTCTATCATTTTATCTATGCGCCACAAAGAGTCATCAAGTATCTACAGAAATTATTACATATATATATACAGAGTGTTTATAAAGTCCCGGACCCATTTTGATGTTTAATAACTCATAAAATAAAAAAGATAGATTAAAATTAATAACATAAATGGTTAGATAGACTCAAAAAGTTCCATGACCCTTGTCAATGAACTTCCACGTGTGCTCACTTCGTCACACGGAGAATATCAAGTCGATATTCAATTTCACTCCAGGTACCGGCAAACATGTCAGCATCCAGAGAGGCTATTGCGGTTGTAATTCTGGCTTTTAGGTCATCAATGTTCGACACTCTCCTCCTGTAAACGTTGTCCTTTACAAATCACCAAAGGAAAAATTCCAGTGGCGTTATATCAGGTGATCTGGGTGGCCAAGGAATTGCACCTCCTCGCCCAATCCATCTTCCTGTAAAATGGTCATTCAAAGAACTACGAACGATGGTACTCCAATGAGCGAGTGCACCATCTTGTTTCAAAAAGACATGTGGCTGAAGCTCTTCTAGTTGTGGAAATACGAAGTTTTCCAACATGTCTCAGTATACGACCGATGAGACCATCTTTTCTGTAAAAAAGAAAGGCTCAATGACTCGGTCGTGCATTAGTCCACACCACACATTAACCTTTGGGGATTCCCTTTGTGCCTCATGGTATTCATGGGGGTTTTCAGATCCACATATGTGCACATTAGCCAGAAAGATGAAATGATGCTTAGTCAAAGAATATTATGCGCTTCAGAAATTAATAAGCAGACGATATTTAGACGTACAGATATTTAGACTGGAAAATGAAATTATCTGAAATAACACGCGCAGATGATATTTACAAAAGTAAAGATATTCAAACCTGAAAAGGAAAATAAGTTATTTTATCATTAAATGCCATACGTTTATTTATATCTTCATTATTTTATGAGTTATTAAACATCAAAATGGGTCCGGGACTTTATAAACACGCTGTATATGTAATAAATTAGATACGTCGAAGACGGACGATGCGTAATAAACGTATAATAAAAAAGGGAACTTGTAATAGTGTTGGAATTTAATTATTCCTTTTTATTCATGTTCGACACACATTTTCATGCCGATATAAATTAATTAGTGAGGGTATAGAACTTTTTACATTTCGAAGACAACAGTCTGAAACAAGTTGAGAATAACGAAAAAGAAAAGAAAATACGATGTGTTGCAGACGAAACCTTAGTTCAGAGTGACTTAATTCCGCTTTCGTTAGGTTAATTAACTAAAGCAAAGGAACTTGAGGACTATCTGCTCACAGGGATGGATGCCTTCGTTGAGCACTTTTTAAAGGAAACTGGCTCGTATACATATTATACATGAAAAAAAAAAACGAAAACCAAACATGCAGCCAGCACGCTCAACGGGATTTGATCCAAGTTAAACTATCAGAGTTCGGCGTCTTTACCGTCCGATCTGAATATCATTTGATTGGCTAGTCAATGCGTCTTTAAAGTTATCACTTTCTGTTTTAGTTTGCAAAGGTCATCAACGTTACGCAATATTCTTATGATGGCAGTTAGTTTTGAAGTTTACTATTTTCAGAATAGAAAAAGGAAACACAAAAATTAAAATGAAGAGTTAAAAAAAAAAAAAAAAAAAAAACTATTGCAAGTTAAATTTATTATTTTGCTTAAAAATTACCTTACACGTATATTTTTATCTAATCCAGTAGTTAAAACTGATTGTTTTATTTCATATTACGTATTACATTATATGATAAAATAATTACACACTGATGAAAATATTTAATTTATAATATATTTAATACTGTTTTAAATTCAACCATTTATTCAGCACACGAGAAAAGCTTTTTCTGCGGTATTTGATAGAGTAAAAATTTAGGGGAAAAATCGCAACAAAGGCTTCAGCAGTTATCTGTCATTGCATAAAAATTTCAACATGAATGGTATTTCTTATCAGCAGTTTTTATATATTCTACTGAAATCTTTATCTCTGATCTTCACTTACATCATTAACTTTTATGGATAGTTATGCAAGGGGTAGATAGGTGACACATATACTTGACACATGCCTTATAACAATGCTTACTGAAATCAGAGCATATTTCAGCTAACTGAGAACAGTTCTGTGACTAAAATTTGCCAAGTTCTTGGACAACTATAAAAAAGGAAGACCAATTTATGAGACTTGATCTTGTTCATAAAATATGAACTAACCTGTCTCATCTTGCAGTAAATAAAAATTCCTCTTTTTAGTTTTTTTTTTTTTTTTTAATTCAGAGAATTTACTTGATAACTAACTAAAGCACCAAGCCTCTTTATTCAAAGTTGACACAAAATGTTTATCAGCTCTAGTTCGATATATAATATTCGCAAAATGATTTTGCCATTCATTCAAATATTTTGATCTCCAACTGCCATATGACTTGGCAAAGATCGTATTTTTCGAATACAATGGTCGTGCTTAGCTTTGCAGCCTCAAAAAGCGTCAATAATTTGTTCATTCTACTTTACTTACCAACGAGAAAGTATTATTTAAAGGTACTGAAAGGTAAATTCACTGGTTAATAAACTCAGCCGCTTATTACAATTAAATTTCTAGGAACAAAGCAAACACAAACTAATCAATAGAAAAACCGCCGTTTATTAAACTTATCTGCGCCCCTTACTAAACACAGACTGGCAAAGACTGATTCAAAATATCCGACTTAATACCTATCTAAGCTTTACGTAATTTATTCATAATGTTCGTTTTCGTAGTCTATACAACATTAGTGTCTCTTCCTGCAAACAAAACGTCTAACATTTAGACTATGCATAACATAATGATTGCAAGGGCTTAAACAATTAAATTAATTAAAAGAATGTGGCTTTTATGCAGAAGGAAAGTCTCAAAGGAATTGCAAACTATAGCTAGAATTTCAAATACAAGTCCAGGTAAGTTATCAAGATTCATTTTTTGAATATGCGTCAATTCACAACAATATTGAGACAACAAGTGTAAAAATTGATTATGAAAGTACTAAAAGAACTGTAGAAACTCACAGCGAATGGGACATAAAAAAATGACACGCCAAAATCAATCGAATTTGGAAAAATAGCAGATTTAAGAAAAAAAATCTTGAATTGAAAGGTGCTGACAAAGGGAAAAAAAAAATGCTACCAGCAGTTTTTGATAAAACAATTGAAAAACTGTTGTTGGACAATGTGGAACGCACAAGAGATAAAACAGTTGTTTATAAGAAAGAGATAAAACTTCATGAAGAACGTAATTATAAACGTATATTATAAAAATTTAAGAAATGAATTTCAAAACTGCGTTAATAGTTTAATTTTAGCATTAATTTTTACTTATTACTTTAGGATTAGTTATCGAACTAGTTGTTAACTATTAACATGTAACTTGAAAAGTTTAAAACTGATGCGATTTGCAATATACAAAGCGCCTTCTATTAAACTTAAGCCGCTTAATAAACTCAAATATGTTTGGAACAGAAGGGATTTCAATAAGGGATTTCAATAAACGGTTTGCACTGTATATAAATCTCTTATTGGTATTCTTCACACATTTATTTATTCTCAGGACTTGATCGGACTTAACATATTTCTTTTACACTGAATACAGTAACCAACTGAATGAGTCTAATTTTTATGCTTTGCCTAACTGAAATACTCAGAAAATCGGCTATGTACAAGAGTGCGCTTAAAGATCTTACGTCTCATTCAATGGCAACACTTACGAAGAATTTCGTCTGGCAGTTCTAAAAGTATTATCTAATTTAAGGGTTTATTTTCCCAATATGTGATTTTTATTAACCGAAAACAATATACCACATTTGAGGAGCATTAAGTTATTGCATATTATTTTTGGATTCTCCCTCCCTATACCATAATTCCACAAACAATGCATTTTTGAAAAAACATCATAAAATTATGTCACGCGACTTTTCATTTGATTGACTTTAATACGGCAGAAAAGCAATATAAATCAAATAAACTGAATAAAATTTAGTGCTCTAGGAATTCGCTTTAAAAAAGCTAAACTAGCATCCCTACCCTAAAATTACAAAGCCAAAGATTATTACACTGTTGCACATCATTTACGAAATAATAAACAGCGATAGATTTACCCCTCCCTACACACAAGGCATATCATACTTAAATAGCAGCTTACCACGCACCAGCTTTCGCCGATCATTTTCGGAACATTCGATATATATGGCGTTACTTTAATAAATCAGTCGGCAAATTAGCAGCTACCATCGTGAAATCTAAGCAGACTTCTGTTTCATATCTTAAGATGAACACTTATGAAACTAATCTTAGTGAAACTTTTTCTTATCAGAAATCGCAGTTGCAGAGTGAATTTACTGGCATGATTATCATTATTTGTTGATAAGACTGCAGGATGTCACTTTGTCACTCATGAAATATCAGTCACCTAGTATCGCGATGCGAGCACAGAAATAAGGATGTTTCGTATAAAATTTCCTTTTCGTTATTTGACTGAAACTGATTATAGCGATACAGCTAGCCCGTTAGCCACGATTTAAACAAGGACTAAATTACCAATTTTGAGTGGTCATAGCTATTCAGCCATTGAAAGACATTCTGCCAGCCATCAGTACGAAAGAAATATGCGTAAGCTTAATGAATGTGTTTTAGAATAGTCATATTTTCGAGCTACATAGACGGTCAGATAATACAGTAAAATTTTAAAACTTATTAAATTCGGTGGGTAAAAGGTTACTTTACAGACGAATAAAATACACACCGATAGAAAATCCTAAATCTTGTATTTCAAAATACATAATATCTCATGTGGATATCACATGACTTCCTTGTACAGCCTATTAAATTTAAGACATTTTTTGTTGTATTTCATTTAAACTTATTTCCTTGAATTTCATTAGAGATCTATTTCTCAAAGTTAGTTATTCTTCTATTTTTCTAATGGCTACCCCCATGCAACAGACAGTTTCTTTTAAAATGTTTATCATGAAAATACATCTCCTTCTTAAGTACACAGCCCTCGCGTGTTTTCTCATAATCTAAATCCATTCTTTAGGTAGCATTTGGAAACTGAACCTTGGGATACGAGACAAAAAAATAAAAGATGTGGGAATGGTGTGTTGATGTGGCTAAATAAAGATGTGGGCTAGTGTTGGAATGGGATCACTTACAGCAAGCATGTAAAACTCCCAGCCCGCAGGCGACATTCACACCGAGAAAATAACAAGAGGAATATAATTATTGAATATTAATAAAAATCGGAATTCCACACAGCATCGAGGCGCATTTAGTATAACTTTGGGTGCTAAAAAAGGATCTCTTCATAAAAATATTTTTCCAACCGATGTTGAGAAAAAGGGCCAGATAATGTACAGATGGAACTAACAGCAAATGAGTGTGGCTCAACATTCTGGAAAAAAAAAAACAAAAAAGGAATCTTTCATTCTGTTAGTACGTACATATGTCACAAAAAAAAAAGTCGTTCAGATGGAATCGAGAGCGGTCAAAATGGATATTTACGTTGAAATATGATACTCGGAATTTTTCGCGATTACAATACTTCCTCTAGTTCTACAAGGAACAAGGAAGTATATATATCACAAAATAAGTCAAGCAAAATGGCCAAAAATCAATCGTGTCGTGCAAATCCACAAACGCAAAATTTAAACTTGTTTAAATTTTGCGTTTAATCTGTAATATACGTCCAAAAGAAATTAAGTGAATTAAATACAGAAAATCAATAAACAATAAAAGGTTTATAACATTTAGCGTCTAAGTGAATTCAAACTCAAACTGATAAGATTTTAAAAGCTACAATAACTGATGTGAAATTATTATTTATGGCAAACAGTTTAAATTTTTTTATCGTTTGGTTGTTTTCTTATAATTCTTAAGACGGTATTTAACTTCCGTATTTTAATAATATTAATTTTCGTATATCGGTATTTAATTGCTATAACATGTAAAAAGATTATTTTACTGCCTATTTAACAATCTGAATTATTACATTACAGTGTCAATTTATATGTATACGTGTCTCAGACAACTATACATTTTATTGGGTAAATTGACTTAAAATTGGGATAAATATGTTAATTTTTCAACAGCTAATTTTTAGTTTTCGTATTTTCCCATTATTCCATCACAGCAGTCTGAACGAGTTCTTCACAAATTTTAGTACCGCGAATGCGGTTATTTAACTGCAAAGCTCCTGGCTACCTGTTATACTTTGATTAATTTCCATTTCACTAAAGGGTCCATCAGCGGACGAGAGGTAAAATCGCCGAACACTGGTAGTTCGATATGGGTTCGAATCCCGCCGAACCCGGCTGGCTGTATGGGCGTTTTCGTGGTTTTGCCTTTGCGTAAACGTGTACAGGAGCCAGTTTCCCTTAGAAAGTTCTCCACGAAAGCATCCGTCTCCTAAGGCAGATAGCCATCGAGTGCTTTGTAAGTATTAAATAAACCAAACCCATTTCACTGAAAGGTTTCTCTTTCAGACTTTTCTCTTGCGCTACCTTTTAGCGGTTAATAGTTAGCTATTTGATTCAATTAACACTGAAATTGAATTTCTATAATTAGAGTTATTCCAGGTATTTAGACGATAAGGTAATTAAATTGTAACTGTTAAAGGCTTTGTGCCCAGCTATTGTAACTACGCGCAAGGTAGAGGCTTTTAAGTGTGTGTTATACACTTTTAACTATTATTAAGAGTTTAAATAAATATGATGGTGTTAAGTTCTCCTACTGACTGTAACTTGCCATATTTGTGTAGCAGTTAGGTAGACACACTAAGATGTGTGAATATTCTGAACTCTAAAATATATATACTAAACTGTGAATATTCAGAACATATTTTGATTTAATTTGAAAGAAGCCATTTCGTTGCTTAAACTAACAAGCATAAACAGTATTACTGAATCATTTCGCTGCTTTCTAATTCTTAAACAATATTATTAACTCCATTGTTCAACTTAAAAGATTAAACGTAGATTAATTTAGAAAACGAAGGTTTAAGCTACTGAGGTGAAGTGTTTCAAAGCTCATTTTTTATCATTACGCTGAAAAATATAGTACAAAATGCATACAAGCTACAGTATTTGACATGAAACAGGCCTCAGGCAAAGGACTACGCCTTTAAACTCAAACATCTAAGAAAACGTGAGTTGTTTGACAGAACACGTTTTTGTTCCTACATACATTTTACAGATGTCCATAAAAGCATTTAATACGATATAATATTACAACTGATTTAGTTTCACCGATTCACTGCGCCTAGAAACTCGATCATAGGAAATGGGCTTTACCACTTCTCGTGCATATTTCAAATAAAGCGAACTGGCTTAACAGATCTGCTGTAGTACAATTGTATAACACTTGATACCTTTCTTATAGCTAAAATAATAATAATAGTTAGAAAAAATAGAATTATCTAAAAGAATAAATAGCGAAAGGTTACATTTTCCCTTTTTCTTATATAATATCATGATAACTCCTGAATAAAAGGAAAAATGGAGAAGGGAAAAAAAATAAGGAAAATTGAAACTATAGCATGCAGCAAAACCTACCTTCTTTTACAAACATTAGTCACACGATTAAACATTTTGTGAAGAATGTTGAATTACCACAACGTACTAGTAGTTAGCCGACTTCAAAAATGAAAAACTTCATTTCTTAAGTTTATTCTTCCACTTTCACTATGGTTTATACACTGAAATGTGATAATGCATCACTGAACTGAAATAATTCTTGTGCTTCGTGTAAAGAAATTTAATATAAATACAAATGGGAAATGCAAAATTATTAGCGACTCGATCTGACACACACACCAGGGAAAAAAAAAAAAAAAAAAAAAACTGCATGATATCCCCTTGCGATTTTAATCTCAGTCGAATTCGAATACAGGAAAACAGTTTCACAACTTAAAAAAAAGACGCACTCAATTTAGATGTCAAGTGTGAAAATTCTAGAACAGCAAATGATGGAGAATCTTGCAAAGAATAAGAATTATTGAAACTCATAACTGTATCAGACATTTCAGTCATACGGTCAGAGTAATTGTTATTGACCTATTTCAAAAATGTAATGATGTATGCTACTTGATTAATTTTCGAACATTTGTATAACCAATAAAAGGCGTTTCTAAACACTTGACATTTTGTAGAATGGTCACAGAATGTTTAAGAAAAATATTGATATGACGTTTTCCAGTTTTACTCTTTTCACAAATACGGTGACAAGCACATTTATAACTCAACTAATATGTAAATTATAATTCGATCCTCTGGACGCGTTTACTTGACCACTGACAAATTTGATACAGACCCCTTTTCACACATAAATGAAGTAAAATTTAGAAACACTGCTTGTTATCTACAGATTTGTTTCCGAGGTGGTCAAACGCATCTACTTCCTATGCAGGGTAATTAGTGCGTAAAGAAATAAATAAAAAGCGAAACATACCCCTGAAATACGTTTCCTTTCTTCTCGCGCACATGCTCTCTCGGCGTAATGAGAGTGAGTTCCTTTGGAAATTGCTCGCTGATCGTTGCCAAGATGCCGCTACCGACGTTATTTCTCTCTTTTGGCAGCTTCGTGCTCAGGGACATAAGGGCGCACGCGATTAGCCGCGCCCGCTGTCGGACGAGCCAGGGGCAACGCAGGGCGCCACCTAGCTAACGCTGGGACGCATATGCGTCAACCTTTCCCGCTTACTGCATGCAACAACATTCAGGCACTGACTGAATCGCCCGCATACAAAACTACAACCACCTGTTGAAGTGGCGAAAGCACCCCACATATTTTAACAATTAAAACAACGCCATAAAGTAGATCAAATTTTCAGCCCCAATCCTTTGTCCAAACTAAAATCGATTAGAAAAAATTAAATCTATATCTCAACGTATTTTTCTTTTCAATAAATCGACACTAATAATATAAGTGTCGATTTTTTTTGTATTTTAAATGCTTCACGTATAGTTTGCGCAACTATTTCGAAACATAGAATTATGTAACATTGTCTGGCTTAGTAAAGTGACCACGTTTTTCCAATCCAAGACAGAATTTAAGGGTTCAAAGGGTGAATATTTTTTTTCGGTGAATTAAAATATAAAATGGTACTTATTTTGGAGAAAACTAAACATTCTTTTTCTTCTTTTGCTTAAATATCTGACTCGTTTCAACTGAAACACTGAAATTAATTTTTACTTCTATAGGCCTAGCAAATCAAAGCTAATCGTATTTTTACTGTTAAACAAAGAAATTATGTTTCACTTTCCTGTTAAAAAAACTTGTAACGTGTTTCACTTCAAATGAAATTAAGACTTTTTTACTGATATAAAACAATAAAATCAACTCTATAATGCAAATTGTATTAACTTCTTTCACCTACAATATGAAAATTTTGATGAAGAACGTCTAAAAGAGTCAGTTAGATTTCAGCAATACCGCAATCAATAGCCTCATTTAATTACAATACGCTCACCAGTGACTAAATGATTAAGACCGCTAAGCACTAGTAGTTCGATTCGGTTAAAATCTCGCCGAAAGAGTTGGCTACGTGGGAGTTTTTAGGTTTTTTTCCCCCTCGTATTTAACGTCAATACAAAATCAGTTTCCCTTAAAATAGATTTAAATGAAGGGCTTCCTTCCCTAGGCAGATAGTACTCATGTGCCTTGCCATGATTGATTAAATCATAAATCGTTTAATTTGGATTACCGAGATTGCATTACATTCTACTTATCATTTCGTAGGCTACAATCCAAACAAAGGTCTTAAAAAAGTTTCTTATAAAGCAGACACTGTCAAACTGCGGCTCCCGCTCTACTTGCGATCCTTTGCCATCTGAAATGAGACTAGTTTTGAACAAATATAGTTTAATTTTTTAATACAAATGGAATTTGAAATGGAAAGCATGCAGTGCCACTTTCTTTATTAATCGCTAATCCTAATTTAATTTTTTGTATTATGTACTTAAAAATTGTATAGATTTCAAACTGTCCACTGCCGGCTTATAGTCAGAGCAACAAATACGTAAAATTACAAATAATTCCATTTCTGGTAATTACTATTCCGTTTTTGTTACTTTTTGAACAGATAATGGTCATCGGAATACACTAATATGAAGTTAAATCTGAAACGCAGTGCTAATATTTTTATTTAATTATTCTCCCTAATATTTTTTCTCTCAAATTAATTTTACTTCAGGCATTATCTTCTTACACTCCTGTGTGATCCCATTGTTCACAACAGCTGTGATCCACCTGGAAGATTTGCTATTCGTTGTAGGGTATTACTTTTATTCAGTCCTTGAATGGCATGAATAACTGCTGAGGAAACCTGTTTCGCCTCGCAATCCATACAGAGCTCTATAATCTGTAGAAGAATTTTACGAGGATTTTATTTTTGGAATGGAACCTTCAACCTCTTATTTGGTTAAGACATCTTACTTGGTTCTCTCAATTTTCTGCGGAACTGTTTCAAAATTCATTTCCTATCCTTAAGAAAGTCAAGTATTTTTACGCAATTGCTTCATAGATTTCGTAACCATTCACAGTAATATGCTTAATGAACACTTTTCCCACATGAAACTCTATCTTTCGAAATAATTTCTTAGTAATCCTAGGCAGCGATCATAATTTATTTCACCAATGATTGGGATGATGAAATATTTGGAGTCTTGCGAAGAATCACTTGTTAGACAACGATTTAAATTTAATCGTCAAAATGTTCAATTCTCATTCTATTAAATATTGTATTCTCGATAGAGATCTTTCCTCTTAATCATCAAATCCTCACACCAATAACATTGCATCAAGCAATGAGGGATCAACAGAGCACAAATGACTCTCTTTTCTAAAGTTAGTGTCAAAATCGGCATTTTGATATCGGTGAAATTTCTTTAGCTTGAGATATTTTCTCGTATTTTTCGATTTCTTGTTTAATGACCTCTATTTCTACCTCGCACTAGGTTAGACGCATTTTGCTGCACTAGGTTAGAGTCGCCGGTAAATAACGCAGTGGGTTAGAGGCATTTTGCTGTCCGGCATATCTAAAATTTTTCACCCTCTAGTACTGCCGCTCTGCAGCTGCTCCGGCTCTGATGCCAGAATTACCGCTTCTTTTAATCTACTGATATTTTTTGTCTGTCTAATTTTCGATCATCGTGTACGGCTGACACGTCCTTCATGAAAAGCTTAGTAGTCAAACGAAAAGTTGTACAATTATACACTGATTGATCACTTGAAATTTCAGGTAATAATGTTAAAATTTGTTCCCGTAAACGTTTACTTTGAAAGTCTGATCTTTAATTTTCTAAAAGTATCCTCTGCTTAAAGACTCTATTTCAAACTCAATTTGAGATTTATTTTCTGCACACAGGTTAAGTAGCACAATAGAATGTTGTACTATGTAACCATTAGACTGACAATTATTTATTTTGAACTTTCTTCTGAGTTATTTTACTTAGAAATTCAAGATGACACGATAAGTCATGTGATCGCTTTTATGGGTCTAACGTTTAGAATATGATGGAACCATACTACATGGCAAGAGCTTAGGAACTAAAGTATTGTGCAGACTTCTGCAGCGTTCCAAAAGGCCTCCACATCGAACGTCTGTACATATCCATAGAAATATGTTACGCGTTCAAATGTTATATCTGCATTTGTGAAATAATTTCATTATAGTAGTGAAAGGCATGTTTTCTTTCTGCAACATTATTTGTGATTTGCTTTGTATTTGAAAAACAACTGAAAATTAAACAGCTAGGCTGAAGAGTTCGGCTGGTAGACAGACGGAACATGTGCTCGAAGAAGCGTTTATACAGCCCGGCATGAATTACTAGATTTATTAGCAATAGGTTTGCATGTCCAAAATTACTATAACGATTCAAGGGGTGATTTCGAGAATTTTCAATGATTGAACATGAACTTTGTTATCTACGTCCAAAATTATCAGGACAATTTGAGTGGTAATTTCAAGAATTTTCAATGATGCGCATGAACTTCGTTACCCATGTCCAAAATTATCGAGACGATTCGAGTCATGAGAGATACAGATTTTTCAAATACCACTGAAATCGCAATCTTAATTTTTTTTTTATTCTTTTATACTGGGCATCAGTAAAAGTAGTTATTCCAAAGTTTTGGGGAAAATATTTAACGATATCTTAGGTTTGGATCCAAAGATTCGAATGATCTCAGTATGTTAATTCTCATCTTAATTGTGTGGAGAAACAAAATTACTTTTTAAGCAAAAGTCTAAACATGTTAATATTAAATAATTAAATGTTTTTTCTCGAATAACAATTTTTCTGCAGTGCACGTTGACGTGTATCATTTAATTTACTCTTTCTAAAAGACTGCTCATAAATTAAAAAAAAACCGAAAGCTTTCATATTTTACATTACACTCAAAGAGGCGATTAACGTTTTGCGTGCTACCTTTGTTTGTTAAATATCATGTTCTTCGCACTTAAATAAAAAATTCAATTTAACAGCAATTTCGCAAAATAATTTTAAAATGAGCTTACCTTTAGAATTTTCGATACAGTCACGCGCAATGGAGATAAAAATGTTTCTTTTTTTTTTTCCGTACAGTGTTGCCATTTCTCGCTCTGAAATAGTTGAGTTTCTTAATCAAAAGCTCATAAATGCTTTACAAAATATGAAATAGATAATAAAACAAATTCCAAATTTGGGCTTCCAGATGTCTATATTTGGGTGGAGACAGACGTTATTTAAAATTTGATGGCTCTAGGTACCGTTGTTTCATCATAATGGGGTGAAACATATATGCATTTATGCATATTCTTCATTATTTAATATCTTTAAATATAATACAGGGCGATAACATTTGATGGCAATAATTTGAAAAATGAAACGGACATTTAAAGTTTTCGACACAAAATGCCAAAATGAAATTCATAGCCCCCAAGGGCTAATGCCCTTTGGGCTAAAAAAAAAACACATTCAGTTTTCTTTTAAATAATGATTTTATTTTACTCAAATAAAATTCTTTATGCAAATTGTAGATAAATGAATATGCTTTCATTTTACTTCTACTAAAATAAAATAACAATAATTATAAACGGAGAGATATAAAGGAAATCAGAAGAAAATATTGAAACGCTCAATACTAGAGTTACAATTTTTTATTTTCCTCGGACTTAAATTTTCTAAATACGAAACAGTTTATATAAGATATATTTATTCATATTTATATGTAATCATGTTAATCACATATTCATTAATTTACTTCAAAAGTTTCTTCAAATTCAAAATATGTTTCATTATTTTTGAAAAGATACAGATTTGGACTTGCGGCTCTCGAACGTTCTTAAAATCTACCATGCGGTTCCCATTGTCTTGAAGTTTGGCCATCCTGTTATAAAGAAAGATCAATATCTACTTTGTTACTATCAGGCACTCCACTCCTGCCTATTAAAGAACATTTACAATTTTGATATTATTTCCATAGAAGCGAAAGTAGCAGTACACACATAATTGCAGAAAGACAAACAAAAGTAAAGCAAGAGAAAAGCACAAGCAAAAGTGACACATCAGTTCATAGAAAGAAGGAAGGGAGTCAGTTTTTAGTTATGGTTTACATTTTGGTGATTGGTCAAGAGGCATCTGCATTAACGGTTACGAAAGATCGCATGATTAATTTGAATGACGCAGCTTAGACTTAAGCGCTATTTTTAGGACAGAGCGATGAAGTTTCAAAATGAAATAAAAAATAAAAGAGGTTATAGTGAATTAAATTAGAATTTTGCTTTCATATTTTTTTATGTTACATACATATTGACGTAACTAATTCGGAACTTAAACCGGAACTTTTTCTCGGTGAGCTTCGATATTGGATAACTTCACACTTTTGCTTCTACCTGTGTTCTAGCTAAGGCACTGCTTTACTGCTCTCTTCCTATCGCAACTGTATGAAAAATGCAAATGTTCGTGAATAGGCACTATCAGAGTGCCAAGTGAATTGTTTCTGCAAATGTCAATTGAAATAAAGATGAATATTTAACATTCCTCGACTGCAAGTTTGCTGTTCATTACGGATTCAACACTTTACGTTCTACGCCATCAATATTGCAAAGCCCATTTTTTCACGTAAAATGTTGTATCCAAATGAACAGCAAGAATTTTGATTGCGTAGAATGCTGATGCGTAATGAACAGGAACCTGGCAGCTCAGGCAGATTAAATCTTCATTTTTATTTCAGTAAACACGTTGCGGCCACAAACAGTTTAACACACTCATTGCGCCTATTTCAAAATGTTTACACTTTTGATAGCTTTGTCACAAAAAAGGACCAGCGAGCATCAGTCCAGCTAGGCCGATGGGTACAAGTGAGTTGTTTTCAAGATGAAATCTTAATTCAGACCGAATTAGTTTTGGTTTTCAATGCATTTTGATTGAATAATTAATACTGCTGTAAAATTATTATTAGCTATTTCAATTTTAGTTCCATTTACATCACTTGCGTTATGTAAGAGTCATATGACACTGATTAGTCTCGAAATGAAGCAGTGTAGAAAAATATTACTAATTTTTATTACAGAAGCAGAACAACAAATTAAAATTAAGCATCGCATCAAAGGGCTATTGCTAATTTAAATAATAATTTATCTTTTATACATTTGCTTAGCACAGAATAAAGGACTTTTCTTCCCCAAAACGGATTGTAAGATGGGCTTACAATGGATTCAAAAGAGATTTTTTCCATGACATCTGTGCGTACGTATGTATGTATCTCGCATAACTCAAAAATGATTAAAATTGTATAATAGATAGCTGTAATAGCTAACTGCATATCTTGAAATTTTGTATATGAGATAGCTGTAATATCTAGTTATGCACCTCTTTTTTTTTTTTTTTTTTTTTTTTTTTTTTATTGCAAATGACGCTTACGAACGTATATACCCACCCCTAACCGGCTTAAAAGTCCTTACCCGGCCTTTATTTTCGCAGTTGGTCGTATACTTCTAAACAAAGAAGTATTTTAAATGACGAACATATTATGTTTGGCAATGTCATATTGAATTTTTTTTTTTAAGAAATTACGAAATTTAGCTTTTAATGCGATCTCCCGGTTCCTATAGTTATATCTGAAAAGTTTTATACTCGTTACGAAAAAATAAATTCGTAAGAAGTTTGACTCCCGTGCAACAAAAATTGACCGGGATATTTAATTTCAAAATTTGAAATTTCTAATGTTTTTTAAACTTGCCCTGAGAGGTCGGTTAAGTTAGCATAATTCGAGGAAGTAAGTTATATACAAGTGTTGAATTTAATACCCCTTACCAGAAAGTCATGCGGTTAAATTTAATACCCCTTACCAGAAAGTCAGTTTCGTTTAGTTGATTACGGCAAAACAGTCTAGGGTTATATGAAAATGGGCAGAGTGGCCTTCGTGGAGGACTTTAAGGGAAACTGACTCGTATGAACGTTACACATCGGGAAAACCGCGAAAACGCCCATGCAGCCCAGTCCATTCACGTGGAATCGAACCAAGGTCGGAACTAAGAGTGTTCAGCGATTTTACAGCTGAGCCGCTGTTTGGCCTTTGGTGTCCACATCAGATTTTTATAGACCTGATTTTGAATTTACTTTTCATACCATTCCCTTAATCTTTATTAAAAAAAACACAGAGTTTAAGAATTGCCTAACGTTTAATTTTATCCATTTCATAAATTTATTTACATGTTTCTCAGTATTTCACTCTAAAATTTGATTTTCTTAATTTTGTGATACTTAATAAATATTATATTCTTTTATGAGACTACCGTGTAAGAAGCTGACAGACAACAAAATTGGCGGTTAAAAGAGACATTGGTAAGCGAGTCTCTAATGTATTTTATAAAAAATTTTAAATTACTCTAAGGAGAAGAGGCCTGCAAGATTTTTCTTGTCACAAGATTACTTAAAGGTTTACCTTAATATTAAAAGAAAAGAAAGAGGTAGGAAGGCACTTTTGATTATTTTGAGACGATAACTATTGATTATCTGAATGAAACAGGTGAAAAACAAAAATGTTTGGGGGGAATATTAAAATTTTAACGCGGAGGAAAATTTAAGCCAAAGACAGCCGCAGGCACCGTCATATACAGATATAAAAAGTCTGAAGAAAGGGTTCGCCGAAAAGTTATATATAGAACACATTTCGCAAGAACACCAAAACGACCTTCAGTTTGTCGCTCAATTTTTTTTCCCTCGACTGCTTAGGAGCGCTAACCCTTTACTATGACTTTTTCCTTTCACCGGAACTATAAAATTAAAATTATTTTGGGCATGATAGATTCTATATATAACACGGCTGAGAGGGGTACTTTTAAAGTAAATAATATATCAATTTTTGTATGGAAAGTTAAAAACGCGCTTTAACGCTTTATAAGCCCTTAAACCCGCATTTTATTAGTGATGTTTGTGAAAAAGAGATGTGAAAACATCGAAGGTGCTTTAAGACTAAGTAAGGATACGAAAGCTCTGCTATGAAATAAAGCTGTGATTTCTGTAGACTTAAGGTTAGGTTAATCCACTGCACTACGGATTCACCCCTGGTAAAAGCACGACTGATGCTTTAGACCAGGGTTTCTCAACTAGAGAGGAATTTTTGCTTGGGGGGGGGAATTTCATAGTGTCAGCCTTTTCTTTACTTGTTAAGTATTTAATTTTAGTTTATTAATATATATATATACTTTTGTTTTCAAAGTTTTGGTTTTTATCAATATTTGTTATACTTTGTTGCTTAATATATTAAACACACTAAAAAATCACTTAGCACTGCTAAAATTTTAGCACTGCTAAAAGAAGTGAACGGAGCATAAAAGTTGAAAACCCTTGGTCTAGTGAAAATCATTAAAGAGAATCGAATTCGGAATTGGTATACATGTATGATCTCGTTGGACATCGTGATGTAAGCATTCAGTATTTTGTGGTAGCCAAGTTTCCTATCAGCACTCATAGATCTGAAGTGTACGAAAAATGTATTTCTTGTCTTGAAAGACTACTCAAATAATACAGAAGAGGTGCATAATCGAAACAGAGTGAATAAAGCCTATTATAAGGGAGCCATTCAGGGGTCAAACTTCAGTTCATTTTCTCTGGAACATTATAGTAAACATGGTGTTAAATGCGAGGGTTGAAGAGGCACAGAACTGCAAACTTATGCGGATGGCTTCATGATCATAATTGGAGATGGAAATAGAATCGCAATCGAAAGGAAGCAGAATATACTTTGAATATTCTAGAAGATTAGATTAAGAGGTTCAAGTTAAACTTCAATACAGAGGAAACGAATACGATCACATTTCCGAAAGGAACGAAGCTAATCTGAAATCCATCAAGGATCTAGTGGATGAACACTCCGATCAGAAATAAGGATGCGTTAAAGTGCACTTAAATTTGTAGTTGACTTAAAATACCACATTTTATAGAGCTGATAGATCTCATCCATGGTCTTGTAAATAGTCTCAATCGTTTCATGACCCACAGATGAGGACTGAAGGGTAAAATTACGAAACAATTGTATACTTATTGAATCGAAAGACTATTTCTCTATGGATACCCAATCTGATGGCATTACAGTGGGACGGTACGAAAGATAAATAAGCTGCTACAAATTTAGAGAACTGTGATACAGTACATTCCGAAAACATTAGACACTATGCCGACTACAGCACTGCAAATGTTAGTAGGAGGTCTTCCGTTGGATCTGAAAGCAGACCAACAGTCGAACACATTCAGGCTGAAGGAAGATGTGACGATGAGAGATTACATGATCAGTTCGGAGATTAAAGAAGACACTACAAGGATGAGAAGACATCCAGCCCAAGTGGGAAAGGTAAAGTGGCACAGAGATCTCCTAAAAAGAAGAAGAAAAGAGACCTTCACTGATCGATTCAAGAACTCGGAACAAGTAGGAGCAGCATTGGTGATTTACAATAATAAGCAGTCCATAGAGATTAAGATTGAATGAAACAACAACTAGCGATACATAAATTAAGATTGAAGTCTTCCAAGGAAAAGCTGTGGCACTAAAAGCAGCATTTTATTTGGGTGAATATTTACCCCAAAGACAGAAATAGAGCCATTTACGGTTAGCCAGAGCGTTCTTAGAGCCCTAAATAGTACAAATACAATGGTCTTGATAACAGCACTTCAAGAACTAATAAGCACGGAAAGCAAGCTTCGCCCAGTAAAGCTAAACTGGGTAATACGAATTGATGGCAAGAAGGCAACTGACCAAGCAGCAAAGGAAGCCTCAAGAAAACAAAGCATTGATATAATCTCCCTATATCACGACTTGTGATAATGAGTAAGATTTCCAAAGATATAATTTAGGAATGGCAATGAAAACGGGATAACTCAGACACTGGCAGACTCACAGACGAGTATTACCCAAAGGAATGACTAAAGAGATTGAAGACTGACTTTCTCCTCGTGTTGGCAGCAAAATAGTTACTTCAAGCGTTTTCTCAAAATAATTGTCAAGTGTGGATGTGGAGTGGAAGCTGAAACAGCAAATGCCAAGCACTACAATTGCCCACTACTTTCAACAGTTAGGAAGAAGCACCTTCCAAGCTTCGCAGCTACAATTCCTAAGACGGATTTGTTTTACAACCCCAGATGTGTCACTGGATTTCGGTTTGTTTAATTATGGCAAAGCACTCCAGGGCAATTTGCTTAAGGAGAGGGAGGATTTTCTAAGGGAACTGGCTCGTATACACGTTGCACAAGGAGAAAAACCACAAAAATGCCCATGCAGCCAGTCCGTTCGCCGAAATTCGAACATCGGACCGAACTACCAATGTTCACAGACTTTATCGCTTGGCCGCTGGTGATGTGCAACTGGAACACGAATAATAATGATGTACGTGCTGGAGGAATGAAGAGAAGTTGATTGCAGAAAGATGATCAACTTTCCGTCTGTATAACTAAACTTTATTATGTATGTTTAACCATAACGAACACAGATTGTAGAAAGGTGGTTTACTTTCTGTATAACTTAAGTTTATTATGTATAACCACAAAGAACAGAAAATTACAGAACAGAGTAGAAAGAGGCTCTACTTCCAATAGTGAGAAACACAATATCTTTTACATGGTTTCACCCAAAACCTTCGTTCAGAACGTATAGCTCAGGCAGAGAGTCCAAGTATGTTTGTCTGAATATGGCAAAGTACATAAGGGTTGTCTGCCTAAGGAAAGGGTTTCAATTGCAATTGGCTCGTATTCACTTCATAGAGAAAAACCACAAAAAATTTCAAAATCTGCCGAAATTCGAGTAAAAATATTATCCCTTGGTGGGTCACTAATCGGCAATTGTGTGCTTTACCTAATTTAAATAAGCCTAGTAAATCTGAGCAGAGTCGCAAATAGCCGATTTTTATAATCCAAATTTATGCAGTCGCAAATAATCTATTTCTACGGAGTTATTATTCTACGTATATTAAGATCTTCAATTTATCTTTCAAATTTCTTCAGCCAAAAAACTGTATTTGAGATATTTAAAAGTAATTACTATTCTTAATAACTTAAATCTTTTATTTAAACAATATATCTATCTAATTGATAACTAGTAAAATGCATTTATTTTACAACATATCAAATTGAATTTTTATGAACTTTACGATGTTGTTATAATTAATATTATTATAATTTTCATGAAACTCGCAATATTATTAAAATTATTAAAACATGTTCTTGTCATCATATATTACGTACCTTGATACACCACTTGCTTGGCTTTATTTTGAAAATTATTCGAAAGTGTCGGCACAAGGAAAAATCCAATAACGCGATATAGGTATGACTTGTAATTTTTCTAGCTGAAATGTGTCTAAGTACACAGTTTAAAAGTGGAAAAAAATATTGCTTCTGGATACATATTGACATTGTCACCTTATTACGAATACAATACATCCAGTCTCGTTTCATTAAGATTAACTACATCAAGACGAATGCGTTTCTGGAAGATTTTCTACAAGAAACTAGCTCATTTCAACAGTACAGATGGAAAAAACATCCCCCCCCCGAAAAAAAAAAATAATAAGTTCGGGACGAGAGTTAGCTGTTAGTATTCAGAGGCTATTCATTTCAGAATGATGCTGAACCAAGGGTCTCACTATTGCTTACGTTTACAAGGTCCAAGCTTCAAGAAACTCTAGATCTTGTAATTCCTCATTAAGTCTATTTTTCTCATTAAAAAAAAAAAAAAAAAGAAAAAAGAAAAAAAGAAACTAGAAAAGTAGGCTTTAGGAACTTCTAGAAAAATATTTCTTAAAGTTTTCAGATTTTATATTACGCCCAAAGGGACTTTTTATTAAAGTTTTGTGTGCTACCTTTATTTATTAAATATCAAGCTCTTTGCACTTTAACCATCAAATTCAATTCAAAGCAATATCGCAAAATAATTTTAAAATGAGCATGTCGTCGCGCGCTGGAGATAATCCTCCCCCATACAGTGTTGCCATTGCTCGATTTGAAATTATTGAGTTTGTTAATCAAAAATTCGTTAAAATATTACAAAATATGAAATCGATAATAAAAAAAAATTTAAATTCTAAATTAGGTTTCCAGATGCCCATATTCGGTGGAAGATTACATTATTCAGAATTTACAGGCTCTAGCTATCGTTGTTTTATCACAATGCGAGAAGCATACATGCATTTATGCAGATTCTTCATTATTTAAGTTCTTTAAATATAACACACGGCGATAAGATTTGGTGGCAACAATTTGAAAAGTGAACCGACATTTATAGTGAACCAACGCAAAATCCCAAAACGAAATTAATAGCCCTTCTGGGCTAACACTCTTTCGGCTTAAAAAAAAAAAAAAAAAAAAAAAAAAAAAAAAGTAGAAGAAGGATAAAAATGATGTGTCTATAACTTCTTAACAACTTAATAGGACTCTGGTATTTGCCTCCAAATTTTGTAATGAAAAAGTATTATTTTCCAGCCGAATCTACTCTGGTGTCAATTTAAGAATGCATTTCCATAAATAAAATGCATTTTCTCCAGAAAGATGAAGATATTTAACCATTATTAACTGAATAAAATACTGCTTTCTGGGTTCCCATCACGCCATCATTTGTGGCGAATACAAAGTTAATTTTTTAACTGTTTATATCCATATATATATATCTTACGATGCATGCCAAAATTCAAGTTCGCCTGTGAAAATGTATATCTGATGAATAATTATAAATACCAATTTTCATCCCTATACATTTTCAATACAGGTAGGCTAAAAAATGGTTGTTAACTCCTTAACTGCCACATGACCTCCCACCATCATCACAGGTTTGTTTTTGGGGTACCACGATTCACCTGTAGGTCATAGTAACGTTCACGTTTGTGGCCGCATGTACCACTGGTGGGTCCTCTTTTCTGTAGTTCGATATAAGAATATTTTCTTTTCCCTTCAAATCACTCTCCTCAAATTATACATGTGTATAATTTCTTTATCACTCGTAAAAATGTACAAAATTCTAAAATTTTGAAAATATTCAATTGATTTTCTTACAAAGTAATGCTAAAATTACATGAATATATGCTGCAATGTTTCGAAAAGCACAAAATATTGTTCAAAGGTAAATAAAATTGATATGGAATGCCCTATTGCGTCCTATCCATAATAACATGCAGTTACTTTTTTTCAAACTTATCTCATGAATTAAAAATGTACTTAGATTTGAGATTTGGAATGATTTCATATAAATGTTCTATATATGTTTTGAGAGAAATATCATGCAAGTACACCCATCAGAACCCGAATTATACATGAAGATGATAGCCTGTACATTAATGTCTAGCAAATGCACGCATTAGCATATACGTGAAACAAATAATAAAAAGTCCACATATGAAAATGTAAGTTACCGTGTATTCCGGAGTATAACGCGCACTTTTAATAAAAAAAAAAAAAAAAAAAAAAAAAAAAAAAAAAAAGATCGAAATTTACGGGTGCGTTTTATACACCGGATATAAAAATGATACATTTAAAAATTAGGAAAAGAAGATCTAGGAAAGAATGTTATACAGAAATATGACATAAGAATAGGAATGAATGTTATACAGAAATTAGATTTCAACATATACCTAAATGCTGTTTATTTAAAAAAAAATGACACACCATACGAATTTAAAAATGCTCATTATCGGATAATTTCCTTTACCAAAAGCACATTAATTATTGTGCTTTCATTCATTGAGAGAAAACATCCGACTCCTAATTCCGCGAATTCATTCACGTCGGAAGTGCATTTTTACCCCAAGTTATGACCCCCTTTTCTCGACACCCTTGAATAATATCCACCCTCTGCAAAATTATTTATTCCCAGATACATATTGTTTCCCTTATCGCTCGTCAATTCAGTATACCATTGTTCGAAATTCTGGGAAAAATCTTCGAATGAATGACTTCAAAAGATAAGAGCATCGAATATGTATCTTTCAAGTTTCTTAAAGAAAAGGGTGCGCGTCATACGGCGAATACACCTAAAAATTAAAAGATGTAGTTTGAAATGATAAGTATATGATATATATTTTCTGATAATGTGGTAAGTAATGTTTACTCTTTCTTTGTATATTCACGACTGGAACATGGAATGCAGTAATATTTGTCACACACAAAGATATTGACGTTTGTGGAATGATTTTTTTTGGGGGGGTGGAGCTTTTTGGAATTTTTTTGAAGTTTAAGGATTACTTAAGACCAATAAAGTTACTGCAGCCAGTTGATGCAGCTTATCCTTATGGATATCGGAAGACCCAAGTGTTAAATATTAAGGAAAAATATACGAATGCAAACATACCAATAGTCCAGAAAGTAAGGATTTTTTATGTAATACTATATGAGATTTTCATTATAAATAATTTCATTATGAAACTAAACTGAAGCGAAAACCGCGAGAGAAGGGATTTGATATTACAGTCTAATATCTGAGAGTGATTTTAGTCAACTCTAGTCGTCAGAGGTGGTAGTCTGAGTTTTCCTGGAGCGAATCCCCTTCCCTAAAAAAATAGTTACAATTAAGATATTAGAAAATACTATTATAGCTTAATTCTTCGATTTTTCGCATTACGTAATGTTACTTTACACGGGCAAGATATTTATCATCAACGTGATCTGGTCAATTTTGCCACTAATACGAAGCGTAAGATGTTTTTCATCCATGCGAAATACCGACTACCAGTTTTCTTTCAAAGGCGTTGCCGTTCAATTCGGCACTAAATCATTATATTTCAAATTAAATATCTTATGGATATGAGCTAGTTTTCCATAAAAAGTTTTCTACAAAAGCATTTTTCTCTTAGGCGAATATCCCTTGCATGCTTTTCCATAAACATTTAAGCAAATTTTAATTAATAAAATAGTTTTCTAACACTGTATATATATTACAAAATCTAGTACACAGAAATTATGTGGTTATGTTATTTGTATGCTAGCTACCAGGGAAAATTAGTATTAAGAATTATTTAAATTAAGATAACGCATTCTATCTAAGGGAAGAGATGCCTTTGTGAGGAATATTTTAATGTAAACCAGGAAATTTTTACAGTGTTGATGATGACAGTATATGAGGTTAGATAGGTTATGTGAATATAGCAAAGCACATGAAGGCTGTCTCCCTAAGGGCGGAATATCTTCATGGAGGACTTTATAAAGAAAACTGATTCATATTCACATGGGGAAAAATCACGAAAACCAGTCATGTAGCTTATTCGCTTGGGCTAGAACCGAGGTCGAATGATCAGTATTCAGCGGTTTTCATCACTGAGCCACTGATGTGGCAGAAACTGTTTGAGCTCCACCAAACAAGAACCTTTTTACTTAAATAGTTATTACTTTCGCAATAATATTATTATGGATTTTGTATTTAGTTAGCTATTTTTACTAGAATTATAATTAAAATTGTTTTATATTTTCGTGCAATGCACAGAGAAAGCTACGCCAGAAAAGTAAAAATACAGGAGCACGCGCATTTAACATTTAATAAACAGATATCTCGTAATTGTACTCTTTTGCTTACCAGAAACCTCGAGGAAACAGAAATTACCAGAACATTCTCGTGCACGATTAAAATGCTTTAAAAAGTCGGAGAGAAATATCTCAGTTCAGTTGTTGTTGTTTAGATAACTGTTGTTTGTTCATTGTAGCGAATTCACGGTGAGATCGGATTAGCTTTCTCTGCGCTTTGGATTGCGTTCTGTATAATGTTTTAGTGATTATTAAGTGATATTGTACAAATATCTCTGAGGACAAATTTCAGCATTTTGTTTTATTTCTTGTGGTAAGAAAATATTTTATTAACTTGGTATCAGACTTGTGCATTCAATCCATTACGAACTCGTACGCACGGAACAATATGAACTGTACATTAATAACAAAGCACACTCCTATAATTTTTGGAAAAATCTGGCAGCAACAATAAATGGATACTTTTTCGACAGGTGCGCCTTTTCGGAAATACACTTGCCACAGGTATTAGTAATAAAAATTTCGAATGTTTTTCCGTATTTCTATTCTGAATATGCAAACGGAATAAACGGGTAAGGATCAGAATGTAATTAAAAAGTACAGACTGTTTACCGTAGTTCACTTTGTTTACACTCATAAGCAGAGTATGGTATTGGTACTTTGAATTATTCGACTGTAGCAAAGCACACGGGGGCTATTTACGTAAGGGAAGGAATGTCTCTGTGAACGATTTTCTAAGAAAAACTAACAGGTATTTACGTTACACATGGGCAAAAATACGAAAACCAACCATCCAGTCAGCCCGTTTCAGCCAGATCTAACTCTTAGAATTCAGCAATCTTATCCACTGGGCTATTGGTGAGTCTGTATGACAATAACAGCTTGGAAGATAAAAACATTTCTTAACATTGCTTTGGGAGAGCCATTACTTGGTTCTGCTCTCTGATATGATATTTTCGAACGTCATCAGAACGAAACAAAAACGTGTAACATTTGAATGTTTTTCACGAGCTAAGAAGAAAATAACCGCTGGGAAAGGATGGAGCGTTTCTTTCTGTAAAGACATGTAACTTACATTGAACTGAAATGTGGAATAAAGAAATTATTAGGGCGTTCAAGTTCAGACAATTAAGACGTTCTACTCTACTCTGGCTGTTATGTATGAAATGATCGCGTAACATGATTTCAGGTGAGTACCGAGCTCATTATGAAAAAAATTGGAAATATGTTATTGCTCATAAACATATTTAACAGTAACTAAAACTCCACATTCAAAATCTGTGGGAGGCTGAGAAGTAGGAATTACGAAGAAATGTTTATCACATGAAATAACACCGCACAGTTTCATTTTAGAAAAATTTAATAGTAACTTACAACTAAAAACATCAAATACATCTTTAATGCTACTACGCAATCAACATTGCCCCAAAACTTCTTACGATCTGATGTCTCCACTGTTAATAGAGTAAGAGTAAGGCATTCTTTCATAAGTATGTAAAGATCACTTTTAATTAGAGAAACACACTCTTCGTATTGTCATAAAATACCAGGACTCCTACGCGAAGCTTCCTTCTTGCAGTTTGTTAATTTGATTGATAAGACAAGAAAAATTCCTACTCGCTTAAAGATGTCCTGTCATAAAAGGGCCGACACCTTTATGTTAAAGTCTGTCTTGCAGAGTATAAGCTGACTTGCATAAGGAGATGCCGCAAAAGTTCACATAATAAATTTAACACTAAAACTAGCAGTCAAACTAAATTAAAACAATTATAATTTAAAAAATAGATATATACTGTTGCATTTCTAATGTTGAAGAAAGCGCAAGTAGATAAGCGTTTTCAAAAGTGTATGCGCGATGTACCCCAAACTATATTCCGCTAATTATCCGCTTTTAATTAGGGCCCATCAATGTGGTAAATCGCTAATTTTGACAACTCTCGCCTTTCTATATAGCATACGATTTTATTATTATGGACGAATCCTGCGATCTACAGCAATTCCACGCAGTATTATTTTCCGGATTAAAAACAATATACATAGTTTACAAATTTGTTCTTTATTTTACATATTTATGTTTTTAATTATAACAATAAACTGATTTTCACTATTAAGAAAACTAAAACTGTTTTAAAAGCTTCTTGATAATTTAATAAAATATCGGGAATAGAGTATTTATCACTATGCTTTATGATCTTATGTGTTGAAATGACAACATTTTACCCATTTACAACATTAGATTATTAATAAAAAGTTTTTTATCGCCTTATATTATATGAATAGAAAACAGAATAATTGTTTACTTATGTATATCAACACGCATTTGGTCTGCTTCTACAAGATTTGCACTTTTATTAAAGTAAATTTCGTGTTGATTTTAAACGAATTTTGCTTTTAAAATTTTATATTTAATGAAAATAATAGTATAATAATAATAATTTTCAAAACTTATTGTATTTCTAATTCTTTTATTCTTGAATGAAAATGGTCTGATAATAAAATAAGAAATTCCCGGCCAAGTGGTGAAGTCGCTGAACATTGGTAGTTTGACCGAGTTCATATCCCAGCGAATGCGCTGGCTCCATGGCCATTTTCGTGTTTTCCTCATGTGTAACGTGAATTATGAGCCAGTTTTTCTTAGGAAGCCATGCATGAAGTTATCCGCCCCTTTATAGCACTCCCGTGCTTTGTAATAACGAGACAAATCAAACCAGTTAAACAGCCAAATACCTACAGATAATCTAGAAAAGGGAAAAAAAAAAATCATATGGAGTTTTGATCTCCAAAGTTGAATTTTCTGATTAAATTTAGCAATATATTAAAATCAATCTCAGAAAGACGCAGTGTTATATCGATAGTTATATGCATGTGTTCTTACTGCTTTATATAAATTTTGTAACTCACGTTTTCACGATAACTACCTGTAAATGAGTGGAGTCACTTGCAGTTTTTGTGCACTGCTTAGATATTTATCCAATTTATAATATTCTAATTGATGGAAACGCTGCTTGAATATTTTATCAAAATCACTTGAAACAATTTTCACCAGATCTACAATCTACACATAGAATTAACTTTATTTAGGTCACTTATTTAGGTCATTTTTTTATTATTTACTTACATAGCTTAATATAAAAACACGCTACTGCTGCGGTTGATTTTCGTTTTGTGCGTATGTACCACGAAATGTACCGTGGTATCAGTCATTTACTCCATTTCTTGCGTAATTTTTTCTATTGAACAAGACGCCTGGTTTATTGCATTCCTGTTTAATTTACATCAGAACTCCGAATTTTATGATTATTTCATATACTGCTGGATGTATTAAACGAATCGACACGCAGTCTTGTCTCATTCTTTAACAGGACCAGAATACAAACATATGAGGTAACGCGACTTTTTTTTAGTAGTTTTGTTGTTCCCAAACCACAGCTTGTTAAAGTATAAGATATTTTGCTTTATACAGTAACAAGCGCTAGTTTTTTTTTTTTTTTTTTTTTTTTTTCTATGAGCGTTATCTCAAACTTTCCAATGTTGTCAACAAGGAAGGAAACAGAATGACACAAATTACAGATGTTGTTCTTATGCCTTATGTTATTATGGTTTTCTTTTATTTCCAATGTAAGTACTGTTAATAAAATTTTTTTTAAAGTGTGCAATTCTATCTCGTTATTTGTTTATTTAGATAATTAACATGAGAGATACATTTCTTATGTTTTAAAAAAAATTACCGCGGTCGAAATTGCTCGTGCGAAATTCTTTTTAGAAGTTAAGAGGCGAAATAGTTTTCTTCGATATTTGAGTGTATTGGATAATCTCATGAAGAACGACTGTACCAACGTATAGACACATGAACACTAAAATGAAATTAAAAAAATAATAATAAAGAAAGAAACGGGGGGACGATTCTATAATTGTTGAAGAAACATTTTTTCAATTGATTAGAAAAACAGAGAAAACTGGTAGTGATTTGCAATAGGAAGTTAATTTAGAAAAAGATGGCATCAATATTCAAAACATTAGAAATCAAGTATGTGATTATGGCACCAATATATGACTAAAATATACAATCATGATCCTAAATTCGATACTTGTAGTTTAAATTTTAAAATCCTAAATTTATTATACAAAAATCTTGCTTCTAATTCAAGCATGCTAACATTTTTCGAAGCAATTACACGGATACAGTAACACAAACCTCAAATTATTAGCAAATTGAATTGTCAGATTTCACACAAAAAATAGATAGGTGAAGAAAGTTTCATTTTCAAATACTCTCGTTCAGTCTCCAGCTATTCCAATAGACCCTTTGTACGTCATGCTCTCACCAACTGCGTCGCTGTGTGCGCTCTTTGGAAACCTTGTTATGGTGAAGTAGAAATAAAGGATGCAAATTAATGGTAGAAAAAGTAAAGACTTACTAAAATAAGTAGTATGACATTTTTATGCAAGTTTAGCCTATGTAGTTCGTTATCAGAAGTGCACATTGACTTATATATATGCTTATAATATGCTACTTCCATTAATAAATTTTAATGCTAGAAAATAATACATGCACTACTCTGAAAGCTCATCTTTTCTAAGAATAAATGGATACTATTAATTCTTCTTTTAATTTAGATGGATTGTTTCAAACACAAAACTCTTCTTCATATTTATTGATGCATTCCACAGTTCAAAATTAAAATTAATTTTTTTCAAATGAATTTCAAAATTTTCGTAATTAATTTGGCGCCCCTTCCATTTGTTTACACTTGTCTCCCGGCTCTGCGAATAACCATTTCATGAAACTGAAATGTGATTCGAAGCCGAAATGCCAGGAAGTAAGCAAAAGTTGTTCGAACGCAAACGTAGTTTGTTAGGTCATGCATTCTTTTCGGTTACTGTACAATTTTTTTACTAGTGGTGTTAAAGCCTATTTTGAGAGCCAAAGCTTACTTCAAACGAAACACAAGACAATGATTGATTGGAACATTACACAAAAGGAGTATGTGCCAATGCTTTGTCATCTCGTCCGAACGTTAAAACAAAATTGTTCACGTTGGTAAAAACTTATTCATCTATAAAAAAAAAAAATAACCACAAAACTAACGTAGGCCATATTTTCACCTTTACGTCTTTTTTTTTTTTTTGAAGATTTTGTCATGTAATTAAACATGTAAATTGTTGCTATTCCCGATCCTTCTGTTTCGTCTAATAATAAGAAGAAAGGCATAGGGAAAAGTAAGAATGCGCCAATATAGCAGCAGAAATAAATGCATCATGTGCCTTTAACTTAAAACCCATGTGGGCATCAGTAAATTGGAGGAATAAATAGCAACGTGCACTGTTCAGCATCGCCTATCTTGAAATTTAACAGAGTTCATGTGGAGGCAGGAAGCTACTGAAAATAAGAATTCGTTTGATACTATTTTGAATACGATTAGCAAATAATACCCGTCGACGGAGGGGGGAGGAAAGGAAAGAGAAAAGAAAACAAGGAAGGGAAAAAGAAAAAATCGGAAAGAATTCAGATTTTAACCACTCACCAGAAGGTTTGTGTTAAGGTTTTTATACTCTAGCTGAGCATCACAGGCTATTATTCAGGTCTTGGACTCATTTTCGTCAACAAAATTTTTTATAATTTTAGCTTCCTTCATAAACATCGCTTGTCTTTGCACTTACCCCACATACAAATCTACAGCAAAATCACAAAATTGTTAAAAGCGGCACAGCACCATATGTTTATAATTCCCAATAAAGTGTTAAATGTTGTATGGTTTGATTTATTTGATTATGGCAAAGCATTCGAGGGCTATCTGCCTAAGGGAAGGGATGTCTTCGTGGAGGAATTTCTAAGGGAAACTGGATCGTATACACATTACATATGGGGAAAACCACAGAAACGCACATGCAGCCAGCCCATTAGCCAAGATTCGAAACCCGCATCAGGCCCACCAGAGGGCGAGCAGTAAAGTCGCTGAACACTGGTCCGGGGTTCGAATGCCGGAGAACGGGCTGGCTGCATAGGCGTTTTCGAGGTTTCCCCATGTGTAACGCGTATACGAGCCAGTTTCCCTTAGAAAGTCCTCCACAAAGGCATCCCTTCCCTTAGGCAGATATGCCTTATGTGCTTTCGCGTATTTAAACCAAACCAAATCGAAATCCTCACCAAACTACCAGTATTCCACGACTTTACCGCTCGGCACTGGTGGCTGTTAAATGTTGGCATACATTTTTCCTACATTTTTCAGTCTTTTTTTTCACTTTATCGTATCAATGTTCAGTTTTTCTTGAATGATGTCTTGCGAAACATTTTGTCCTTCTATTAACTTTTTGCGTATTGGACATTTTATTAAATATCACGTTCTTCGCTATTATGCCACATAAAACTTAAGGGCAAAATCACATAATATTTTAAAGCATTATATCTTTAGAATTCCCGATTGTTTTTCTGAAAAGCAACAGTCTTGCGCGCTGGAGGTAACGATGTTTAATTTCGAACAGTCCTGCCATAGGTCGCTTTCAAATCGATGAGTTTGTTAAACAAAATTCATAAAACTTGTTTAACATATGAAATGAATTATAAAAATACAAAATTCGGGCTTTCAGGCGCACACCTGTTTTTTACGTGATTCGTAGCAAAATTCCGTTTCTAATTCCGTTCCGAGACTAATATACCATTCGGGACGAACGCTCCTTTGGGGCTAAAAACACGAAATATCCCAGAAATCCCATGATGAGTAAATTTAATTATGCGGCACAGTTTACGCCAGAAGTTGCTACACATTATTTCCTTCTTTCACATCAGCTGATTTTCTTAGTGGGTTCAATTTGCGATGATTTTACACAAAAGTTTTACAAGGAAGGCTTAGGATTCCATTCTTTCAAATGTTTCAGGTTTAAAGAGATTGTCATTAAATCTGAAATATGTTGTACAGTCTGAAACGATCTCATAGTGGAAATGTTATCGTTCATCCATTTGAAAGCTTGTTTAGCTTCAGCACTGCTATTAGCTGTATGACTTCAGTTTATCAATACTTTTCTATTAACGCTGAGCCAGTCAACAAATGTGTATCAGAGCGCCAAGTATTTTAGTCTGTTTACATCGCGTTATGAATAGCTGTGCGATGACTGCATTGGGAATGAGCTGAAAGAATAAACAGGACACCAGGGACTTTCCGTGCAAGATTTTCATTTGGTGAATGGAATGAACTGGCAGCTGTCAGACATGAACAGTTAACCGCAAATCGAACTTGATCGATCTTTATAGGACTGCTATCTGCAAACTGGCAAATACACATCAGCGGCTCGATACCGCTCTCATTTATTAGATTCTTACCACATCGAATTCATTTGGCAACTACATGAAAACGCCTAAATATTTTCAGCAATGTTAAATGAAATTTACAGTTTTATTTCTTCGGCGCAATCTGAAATTAATCTGCTAAATATATAAATTTATATTTTTACATTTGTCTCTATTTTATGTATTTATTCCGGACTGAATAAAATAGCTATTCGTTCCATTATGTGGTACTTCTTGTTAAAGTGCAATTGTCAAAATTGCAGGATTAGTCGCCAAGATCGGCAAACTTGTAAAATACCAATAATTACATTAACTTGTAATAACGAACACATTATGTAATATTTAATGCGCAATGCAGAATTTGTAGTTTTCTGATTTCCTTTACAAGAAAACAGATCACTATGTACATCAGGAAAACAACAGTTTCGTTCTTTCTAAGTACACAGCTTTCTGCTTAAGAGGATTTAGAAATTCGGGATAACGCACAGCTTCGGCATTCCTCATCTATATTTATTTCGCCGTCAACGGACAGCTGGTCCCTTGGGTAAGCGCTCATAAGCTTACACATACATTATATGATTGCGTTTTTTAATTTTTGGAAGGTTGCCATAGTGTTTTCTAGTTTTCGCCAAATTAATCTTCAAGAAGAAAGAAATCATTAAGGTCGCCCGCCATCTAGTTAGATTTCGCAATAACGTTTATATCTGGCGCTAAGATATAATTGTCCGAAGGCCCGTTATTATCAAGACAGTGGTGTCATTTTGCTCCACTGTATTAATGTCTCCTGCCACAGTAAGTAAAATCCTTCGTGAAAATCTGAAGTTAAAAAAGATGCATAAACCTTGAAACAAAAACAGAAAATTATACGAAAAACACCTAGTAGCTGATAAATGGAAATTAGTGTAACACTCGATGAGACATGAATATATTTAAGTGACGGTAATTTAAAAAAAAAAAAAGATAAATGTTCTATTGCTTAACTGACGAAAATGACCGAATAAAATGGAGGAAGGTCCCAACGGTATTCATGATAGTTCCAATATTTTGTTACAACAGTCAATTAAAACTAAAGAAATTGTCTCAAGTAAGGCTAAAATTATTCACTATACTATCCCATTTAATAAAATCACTTGACACGTCTCTTATAAACTTTGGCGTTTTCGGTTTGTTAAAACAAGCCTTAGGTTAGGTTGTCGTGGAGGACTTTCTAAGGGGAACTGGTTCGTATACACTAACATATGGAGAAAACCACGAAAACGCCCATGCTGCCATTCCATTCGGAAAAACACCTTAGAAAAACACCATCCAAGAACACTGAACGGACTTTTGAAAATGGCCCAAGGTGTGGGATAAAATTGCCCATGACAGTGCTAAGAAAAAGTTTACTTGCATGGAAAATTCGGGCTTGAGCTATAGCAAAGAATCAAGGCTATCAGGCAGATGGAAATTGCCGCATGAAATTAATTATCAAAATTGTTTCTCTAAAGTGCAAAGAACCTTCTGTATTCCTCTCTTGATGCTCACACATTTAGCTTTTATACAAGTTCCTATTTTGTTGAAGCGTTGGACCAATTTTTCTGGTCGCCTTTGAATTTACAGATATTGACTGAATATCGCATTACATACAGAATTCACTATTATTTGCGGCATGAATTGCAAAATATTACATGCGAATAAGAGTACATTTACACTAAAATCATTTTAAGTACATAATACGCAAGGTGAAAATAATCAAAAATAATAGCATGATGGAACTTTGTCCAGAAGTTTCATGGCCATATGCATTCCTCAAAATTCATTCTTTTTGGTCATAAATTTTCAAATATGCCGTTATTTTAAATGTGTAAAACTGTTCCGAACTTAAAGAAATTGTCATCAAACACTTTTATATTTCATCATGTTTGGCATTGCCATACTTTATAAAAGGGGCTAAAATGATAAGCTTTATTTCGTTAAGTTTAACATTTTAAATCCGTATGCAAGTGCAAAACTGCGTTATATGCATCCGGTAACAAAAGTACGTATATTCAGTATCCAGTCAGAGACGTAAATCTTTGATCGTGAGTGTTTGGGGGCGGTGGATAATTGCTAAATTTTGCGTTCTAAGATTTAATCCACGAGTTTTGCGAAAACTTCCGCCAGTATTTCTAGTAGCAAGTCATCAGTTATGTATTAATTACTTACATTATTACTTCATAAATAAGTAATATATTTAACAAATTTTTCAATGGGACCGTTCATTTATAAACCTGGAAGAATTAGAATTAAGCATTTAGATTATGGTAAAGCACTTGTGCACTGTCTATCTACGGAGAGTGATACTCTAGTGATGAACTTTAATATAAACCAGTAAACTTGGGTAGTGTTGTTAATAGCGTTACAAAGCACACTAGGGGCTATCTGTTTAAAGGGGAGGATGTCTAGGTGGAAGACTTCTGAACTAATTCGTATTCACGTCACATATGGAGAAAAGCACATAACTTAACCACGCATAGTTCCTTTGCCTAGATCCGAACTCGGGTCGAACTACCAGTATTCAGCGTTCTTACCTATTCAGCCACTGCCGAGGCCGGCGTTACATGAAATCAAACTTTTATGTAGACGGTGTTCCAATCAATCACATTAATCATTATTTTTATTAATATATTATCTGCTCCTATAACACGTTTTTAAATTTAGAAAAGGGTCGCCGTTCATTTCGGTAGGTATTGAAAAAATTAGGAAATTAGAAAAGACAGTATGAGTACTTTATTTGATATTCACGGCATCTACGAAAATCTTTAAATTCGCCCTGCGATTAAATCACTACTCTGACGTCAATGTCTGCCTGTAAAGGTATATATATATATATATATATGACAGACAATTTTTATAAGAGTTCAGAGTCCAAATATTCATTAATACCTAGAGACCCAAGAACTCTGACATAAAATATTTTCAAGAACGGAAAAATCGAGGCAAAAATCAACACATTCACATAAAATATTATTAGACAATCATTCATTTAGCTTGATACATTATCATGAAAAAAATTAACTAATTTTATGTGGTAACATTTCCTTAAAGAAAAAAAAAAAAAAAAATTTTTTTATCATACATCCCTTTTATGTAGCAGAATCACACTTCCCCATGTAGTCATGATTTACAACTACTTGTATTGCCACTCGCACCTACCACATACTTTGTCATCATTTCTCGTCCAAGTAATTTATTTTTATATACTATTCCCAGAAATTTTTAATTCAAGTACGCATACGTAAAGTGTGTGGAGAGGAAAGCAATGATTCTTTTTTTTTTTTTTTTTTTTTTTTTTTTTTTTGGCAGTAGGACTGTTTGATTATTCGTATTGGAAATTACATAGCATTAAAAAATTTCTGCTATAATAATAATATTTAAAATTTTCTGAATTTAATTTTGAGAGGAAAAAATTTTTAAATTAGAATATAATTTTCGTTTTATCTGTAGAGAAGAACTTGCATCTTTTCCTAATTATTATTTATTTCCCTGCTCATTACTAAAAATATGTCACCAGATATCATGCAGTCATCGTTTAACTTTGCTATACTACATAATTCATACCTGAGCAGATGAAAAAGTACATCTCATGTAAGCAAATATTTTATATGAAGTGATTATCCATACAAAATAATAATGAAAAACGCTTACCTTCATTTCACAAGGAGCATATTCCAGTAGTTCGCCAGTATTGTTCAAATTTAATGCGGCTGCAGGATAAAGATATAACTCATCATGACAATTTAGTTTTTCACGAGTACTTCCGACTATCTCCCTAACCTCTGCCTTCCATGCGAAACGGTGTCCTTGAAATTTACGGCGTGGAAAGTTGTTTAGGTAGTCGGAGCATCGAACACGTTGGAATGGTTATTATACTAATGAATAACAAGAAGGAGGTGTTAGTAACGAGAAATGTAAACGCTGACGCTACATTCAGTAAAACCTGTTGTCATCGATGCAGTCGTGAATACAAATACTAGTTTTCGCTAAAAGGTACAAAGAAACTGCCGAGATGGCACAAAATGTGTGGTAACGTGTGACGGGCGATGGGCACTGCCTGAACGTTGCTATAGCAACGAAGGAACCTGCCTGCCCCCCAGTGGTGAACTCGGAAATGCTGCTTTGGGGGGTTATATCCTCATTGAAATTTTTATAGCGCTTGTTAACAAGTTTGTCGATCCCTAAACTACTCGTTACTCTGACAACTTCCATCTGTTATTATTATTTTTTTTAACTTCTGTTTTAAACTCATATTGTAGAAGGAATGACATAATTTACAGAACTTTTTTTTTTTTTCCTCCGTAAACAAACTTTCATAAGAAAATATCTTTACTGAAGAAACTTGCTAAGCTGATCTAATATTCCATTCTCATATCTGACAGACTGCGGTACCCGGCAGCTATTATTTGAGTGACTTCGCTAATAAAATCATCAGCTTAAAATGAAATAGTATTTCGTTTATTTGAGCTAACTGAGAGGAAGACATTTCGGTTAATAAACCCCCTCCCTCCCTTTTAAATAACCATGATCAAGCACTTTCCATATAAAAAGTGAAAATGGTTCATTTTATGTTCATCATTTTCGAAAATAATGTTATTTCTGAATATATTTTGCGTTAAATAGATTTAAAAATTTGCGTACCTCGCTATTTTTCAGTTTACATAACATAGGAAATAATATGCGTCAATGTTTGTAATAAACTGCTCAATTTTTATGACATCTGATTTATCACATTTAAGCAATTGTAGCATTACTCCAAGGATGTCATTTAAACAACGATTAATCTAAAATAATATAATACTATTGTAATTTAAATGCATGAATATTTCCCAAAAATGTGACTCATAAATAAATATTCCTAACAACCAGTAACGGTTTATTGTAGAATGCAGCGTGTGTTACCCTGTTTGCTGTGTGGTAGTTTTCATCATTAGGGCAAGTGCATTTTCATGTTCTAATCAACGCGTGACAACCTTAAAAAGACTTATTTTAAAGCAAAATATAATTAAAAAAGTAATGGGAAAGCTGTATGTCAGAATTAGTTTCGGTGAGGGGGAGAGGAACATTCTGCTAGCAGCTGACAGATGAGAAGAGTGGCGCTCACTTAACACGGTGGTAGGGAAACTAGATATCATGGTCTTGGTTTCGGGTAAGAATCTTGGAGAAGGCTTGGGGTTCATAAATATATAATGTCTTTGCGATATGTGTCTGTTGAGCAATATACTGTTGAGCAGGAATTCTTCTTAGGTTGATGGTATGTGAAAAGGGGTATGCGACTTTAGGTTCCCAGCCCCCGACCGATTCTTCTTCAAAACTGGGACGGAGCTGTCAAAGTCGTGCTGTCACATGTAATGTGTGCAAGGTCTGGTCTAGAACAGCGGTCGCCAACCGGTGGTCCGTGGAAACTTTTTAATGGTTCGCAGGAAAATTGTGACATTGTTTATATTTTTATGAAGATTCAGATAAAAAAAATGACAAGTAACAAAATCTATTATGGAATATGGATTATATATATATATATATATATATATATATATTAAATTTTAGCTACTACTTTTAGTGAAATTTCTTCTGAATTTAGCGACGTTTTAGCTACTTTTGCAGGTGTATCTAGCGACATTTGAAAGTGAGAGTTGGGATCCATGGATATGCTGCTGTTATCAATAATAGCGCGAAATGGAATTCTCCTTCCTTTTGAATTGTAAACATATAGTATTGTTATCGTTAATAACACAGTTTTTCTACGTTTGAATAGGCATCTTGATGGATTTTTATGAGAACCATCTGCATTCTTGTTTATAATTGCATCACTGGAAGTTTCCGTTTTTGTTTTGTCTAACTGTTGATCGATGCCGATGGCGCATTATTGAGTAAGCGATGCTTATTATGTTTACAATTATTAAAAATTGGCGCCATAACACTGTCAGTTTATTGATATCGCTTTGCGTTTGCCGGTTTGTTCTTGCTTTTCGTGAAGTTCCTTTTCAGTGATATGGAAATGTGAAGCTTTCTGTACAAGAAGGTAAGATTTTTCTACTTTTCATGTAATTTTTCAATGAGAACGAAATATGTGTAGTTTGCTTATTATTACTGTATAAATGTATTTATCTTTTTTTAAATTCATATTAGTGGTCCGCCAAATATAAAATTATATATGTAGTGGTCCGTGAAGTTCTAAGGGTTGACGACCGCTGGTCTAGAAGACACACTCACTACTTCTTGGTCATGATGAATTCTGATCAAGAGATTTTCTGATATAAGGATTAGAAGCAACAACATAGATGAAACATCTTGAAAGAGTTAATATATCAGTATTGTTTAGTAGGAAAAAAGTATGGCTAATCTTTGGAATATGATAACAGGTAGTTTGGCGACATTTTTGTAGGCGATAAAGGTTACTACCTAGGACTTTGGGAATAATGTGAGAAGTACTCAGTTCCGATTACGCATTATTTTGTGTGAGGGAAATGAGAGATCATGAGATATGTCATGTGACATTTATGGACGAATCACAGTTCTTTAATCGGAAAAGGGGGTAAATTTGTAAAAATATCTGCCGTACTTTATAGCATTAGGTTCATTCTATGTTCTGTGAAAGTGTTGCTTAATCCCATGGCCCTATGTAAAATAAATCCGAAATTTTTATTGGGTTTATGTGTAATCGAAAAGAATTGCTTGAATGGTGTATGAGTGTAGGATTAATTGCAGAAAAGTATGAATGTCCAACATGTGGGAATGAAATGAGATTGTGTGAAAGGAAGGATATTACAGATAAGTTTGAATGGCGGTGCAAGAAATCTGGTGAAAATGGACATTTTGTGAAACGGGGTGTAAGGAAGGGTACGTGGTTTACTGAAAGTCGTTTGAGTATGGGGGAAATTTTATTAATTTCTTATTAGTGGGTGAATAGACTGCGAGTTGACTACTGGATTATTTAATGTATAAGAAAAGTTTATCCGCCATGCAATCAAGATTGTGAAGAAGATTAGGTAAGTTAGTATTTTTAATCATTTGAGGATATTATTTTTATGCATGTAAGGAATAAATAAATGTAAGGCATAAATAAATTAATATGGTATTATTGGGAAATTGTTATTAGCAATGAATTAGTTTAAAGTAATTAGGATTGTAAGCTAATTTTTATTAATTTAATGTATGTGCTTATTTATATTTTAAGTAGTGTTTTTTAATTTAATTATATTTTAATTTAATGATCGTGATTTTGTGAGTTATATGTTTGTAGTATTTTGGAATACTTTTGAGTAGAAGTAAATGTGCATGGAAAGAATTTAAATATTTGACACTAAGTATTTGGAACCATTTTTAATATTTGCGTTATAAATTTGCAGGTGACGTTTATAATAGATAATTTAGAGGGAAAAGTTTTTGGATATTTTGTTTATTTTATACGTGCAAATGTTCATCCTTGGAAAGGGCATATACTTTTTTGCGATCAGGTAATTTCGTATATGTCCTTTTTACCAAATTTAAAGATTCACAAAATTTTCCTGCATTTTCGTGCAAATTTTTCTAATTTATGAGAAAAAAGCAGTGTACATGGATATAGTGAAGAGTGTGCGCAATGCCATTTTTGTGCAATTCTGAGATGTTTTGTTAAGTAAAAATAAGTCGACGTGTACATCATGGTTTAATTATATTTTAATTAAATGATAGTTATTTTGTGAATTATATGTTTGTAGCAATTTGGAATACGTTTCAGTAGAAGTAAGCGTGCATGGAAATAATTTAAATATTTGACACTAAGTATTTGCAATATTTTTAATGTTTGCGTTATAAATTCGTTGGTGACGTTTTATAATAGATAATTTAGAGGGAAAAGTTTTTGGATATTTTATTTATTTTATACGTGGAAATGTTCATCCTTGGAAAGGGTATATACTTTTTCGCGATCAGGTTAATTTCATATATGTGCTTTTTACCGAGTTTAAAGATTCACAAAATTTTCCTGCCTTTTCGTGCAAATTTTTCTAATTTATGAGAAAAAAGCAGTGTACGTGGATAAAGTGAAGAGTGTGTGCAATGCCATTTTTGTGCAATTCTGGGATGTTTTTTTAAGTAAAAATAAGTCGACGTGTACATGGTTACTGTGTATGTGCGATTCTGAAAAACGCGGCAAGGAGTTTGCGATTCTGCACTTTTTCCCAATTTTGCAGTTAATATTTGTCATGATTAAGTAGTTTTGTTCCATAAAATTTCTAGCATAAGTGTAATTCGGCTAGCAGATTGTCGGAAAAAGTGTTCAGTAAATAAAAAGAAAAGAAACATGTCTTTACTTCGTGAAGACAAAATGGCGCCGAAAAAAAAAGTAGAAGGTTGCTGTAGCAGAGTTGGTCGCCAAATTTTCGCCAACAAATCGCCAAGTTACCATAATCCAAAGATCAACCAAAAGTATTACCGCGAAGTGAGCTTTCATGTATTTAATACCTTCACTATTACATTCTCTAGCTATATGCATTGTTTCCTTTCTTTCTGCAAATATGCCATCTTTTTTTGAATAAGGAAAGTCGACAGATTGATTCTGTAAAAAAATTAACTGTGTTTCTACATTCATGCCAACTGGATATACAAAGAAAGATTAGCAATTAGAGCTCTGCCCCGTAGATCCTTACCCCGGGACCTTATAACTTACAGTTCAAATCCAGTTTCATAAATCTCGTATATATGAATATTAGAAGCAAGATAATGATAAATTTCTTCATAAAATGGCAAAATTTCATTAATATTTTTAAGTAATTTTTGGGATAGGTTTGATGTTTCCGCTTGTGAAACTTAATTATATTTAAAAGACCCTTGTGAGTACAAAGCAAATTTTAAATTATGTAAATATTAAAAAGTTCTCTTCTGGACCTAGATTTCAACAGTCCACAACTCTTGGATACAATATGCAATTAATCTTAAGTTGACAATATAAGTTTGGCGACTTTGGGCAAAGTATTTATTTGGCGAAATTTTTGAAAGCGATAAGCAGTAGAATATAGTTACTTACATCAACACAATGAAATAGTCTATAGAAAATAACTTTCAAATGTCACCAACAATCGCCAGAGAGAATCGTGTACAATCGTAAACTAGGTTTCAGTTATTCATCATTTACAATGCACCCAAATAATAATAATAATAAATTCATAAATGCAAGCCAAGTGACAAAGATGGTTGCGCATTTACGAAGCTCAGTTTCTAACGTGTACAACTGACACCTTTGTGCTGGGGCATCTCTATGCGTGTAAGATTTTAATTTGCTACTCTGATTAGCAAAGGAAATGAAAATTGTATTCGCATAACAGTAGTGCCTAGACATGAAGATACATTTGTAAATGTTTCCCTTTCTTGTCCGTATGTGTGTATATACAAGGTGTTTTGAAACTAATCTTTCAAATTTCATGGTAAGTTCATTTTTTAACTTTTCTTGTCTTATTGGAAAGCATAATTATCAGACTTGAGTTGTGTAAAATTATAACTAGTTTGACGTTTAATAGATTTCATCCTATAACACCTCTCCATTATCCGACATTTTCTCTCTCTCTTCTGCCTGCCCTTTTATGTCAGATAAGCGAGACACTACAGTATAAAAACATTCATTTAAATATTATTATTATTTTATATATTTAAATATTATCATGGATCTTCCCGAGAATTAGCCTTAATAATATCAGTCAACTCTTCATTCAGTTTGCTCCAAGTTGCACGTAGCATCTTTCTGTCGAAATTTACAATCTAGCAATCTAATATTCTGAAAACAAAGCCAACAATTTATGATTTTTGAAACACAGACTGCTAGTTTGTAAATTTTGAAACCTTGGAATAGAATGTATAGTAATATCCAGTTCATCTAACAATATACTCCTTCAGTACCTGGCCTTCAGTACCTCCACTGGCCTGTACAGTGGCAGTAATCTGTATACGTTTTTTTATTATAAATGCTTTCAGAAACGTTCTTTTATGTTTCCATATTGTGTGATGAGTTTTAGTAAATAATTTGATGCATTACAAATGCAATAAATGCGCAGAACTTTCTATGCATTTCTACTGATTGTATTTACAATGCGTTTAATATATACTTGTTATAAGGGTAATGGAGGTTAAACGAACTCAAAGGCTGACCAATTAAAGTTCGAAATAGATAAAAAAAAAAAAAAAAAAAAAAAAAAAAAAAAAAGCGAAAATTGAACAAAACACCAATTGTAATATTGAAGCTAAAAATTAGCAACATTATATTATTTCTTATTTTACGCGTTGGGTTAACTAGCTAAACTGATCTATTGAGGCTAAATGAATTTTTTTGCATCCGATTTACAAAGAAGAATTTCTTTTAAATACGGCTTTATTGTTAAAGTAGGTGGAAAGATACAGTTATTTCTTGAAGCATTACAATGACATTAGTAATACATATATAACATTTTTATAATAAAATAGGCATCCAATAAAAATGCATTTATTTTTAAAGTGTTTTCATATTTATAAAAATCAAACATTTAATCATTGAACATAAGCAATATTTATTCACTATTTTAATATTTTAATGACAGAAGCAACTCTGATCTGCATACCAGCAGATAGTTTACGACTACTCTTTCACATTTATATTATTCCAGATTTATTCAAAGTAAATGTTAAGGGGAACTTTGGATGTTTTTGAGTACTAGCATAATTTCCATGTTAAAAGACGTCGGGATAAGTCTGTTTTATCGTGTCTGGAGACTCAGTCTAAATCATCATTATTATTATGAAAAATACACTATATTGAATTTACGGATTTTAGATATGATGCGATATCTTGTTGAAATTTAATGCCATCCATGTACCACAATAATTTACGAAAGGATGGTTCTAGAATCATTTCGACAACATTGATGTATTTTATCGATTCATGTGGCCCTCAGAAATATAAATTTTGTTTGCACTATTGGCCTCCATGCATCCCAAGAACGTAATACTCTTTCCTTCTCACTTGCAGATCGTAATACTCTTTCCTCCTCACTTGCAATTTCGTAAAAGACTGTTGTCGCTTATAACAGCCTCGATTTGTAAACCAAAGATAACCTGGACAACCACTTTTTGCTATTGTGCGACCACCATATTTGAAATTTATTTATTTGAAGTTAATTCGGGATTATGAAATTATTTTAATTATCATAGTAATTTAATAATCATGCACGAGATTATTAAGTGTATAAGTAATTTATTATATCATATCTTCGCAATCCCACCTTCCAGCACGCCTTCGTGGTGTAACGGTAGCACACTCGGCGCGTATTCGAGAGATCCAGGTTCGAGTCTCGGCGAGGGTATTGCTCATTTTTTACGTTCCTGCTTCAAAATAATCCGACTCTACAGTGGCGCCCGAACTAAAAGGTGGTGGACAATAATTCGACACCACCAGGAATGGATGATTGGGTCCCCTAATCTTTAGTCGCCCTTAAAAAAGAGGGAGTACATAAAGTATTTTCTCCCTGCTTCAGGCATGCCTTCGTGGTGCAACGGTAGCACACTCGGCGCGTATTTGAGAGGTCCTCATTTTTTACGTTTTCAGCATAAAAAACCTAATGACTTCATAAATTAATTAATGTTTGTGATATAAAATCGTTAAAATAATTTAGATTCTTTTCTTAGTTTTTTCTGAAGAAGGCCTGCAGGATCTTAGTTTAAAATATACAATTTCCTATTTTAACACTACATAATAAGTTGAAATCATGAAAATCAAACATATAAAAAAGGTAAAATATATTTTTGGTTTAAATAGCTTTAAATAAAAAAATGAAAAAATTAAGTTATTTCACGAAATACTTTATATAATTCACATAAGTGATATCTGCTACATTGAAAGTAATTAGAGGAGAAAGAGCTTCTGTATGGGTTTGCTGTGAAGCTCCAATTTTGTAAATCATCATCTAATGAAAAAAAAAAAAAAAAAAAAATCTGTCATTGCTAATGAAGCGCTTGATATGTGTATTACTACGAAATTATATTTCTTACTATACGGCAAGGCAGCGACCGTAGTCCAGACTCACACACTCCAATTCGCAAATCTCTAAATTTTATAGTAAAACTGCTTGCTACTCAAAAATTCTGGAATCATTAAACCTCTTGGTTAAATGAGGCAGAAAGGAGAGAAGTATATTAAATAACATAGTGTTAGTAAAACTTATGCTAAAAACATAAATGCTGCAAACTAACCGTACAGTGAGTACTGATGTATTATTGTCTTGCACGGTTCCCAGTTTGTTTCTAACTTCTTGGTGGTTTCCGAATGTCATTTCTTTAAATACATGGCAATTTGGATGCTTGAAACTGATTCAGAAATGTTTACAGCTGACCATTATTTTCGAAGGACCTTACCTGAAATGTATTCTACAGTAATCTGGGAAGTATTTAATCTGTAAGCGTCATATCTGGGGAATATTCTGGATGTGAACGAATCTCAAAATTGTGCTGGTAATTAAGGCAACTTTCACTGATAATTTACCGTTGCCCATTTGGATGATAATGCAATGCCATTTGCTCAACATCAGAATCCTGCTAAATTTGGTAGTACTGTTCCTAACAAGGGTATATGAATATCTGCCAGTGCACATTTATTGTTGCAAAGCGAAGAATTCTGGTAAGATATTCGTCTGTCAAAAGGGACCTTGATTTTGTTTTACTGTTTCTCACTGTGAAAACAGCTCTTGGAAATAAAGATTGAAATGAATCGAAAGGCACTTTACATTTTTTGAGGTATTTGACTAAAAACATATTTTTATAACATATTAATATAAGTTATGATATTCTACAGTTCTTTTAATTTCTATTATTTTGGATCTAGGTTAATTTTGGACTAGAACCTACCAGAAGTATTAAGTTACATTAGTTCCAAATGAAACTGACAAAAACTGCACTATCGTGTATCCTGAAATTCTAAAACTTTCTAAGAATTTGTAAGAACCACTTGTCTGCCTTCTAAAGTGACAACTGAAGTTAGTGTAGAAACTGCACAGGAGAAGGGTTAAAAGTACCTTTTATTAAACTCTTTAAAATTCCAAATGCGTGGACTTGACGCTAACTTACTACGCCTCGCCCGAGCGGTTACTCAAATAACAGGGACTAAAATAAAAATTCAAAGATATTAACAAGTAGTAGAAATTAAGCTACAGGGCTCCCAAACTCCTGTTGTAACCAATCTTTTAACATAAACTGTTGGACTAATTGTGACAACAAGGCTCCCTCTGGTGAGTAGCCAGTGAAATACTTCAGTAAAAGCCAAGGCTCCCAATTGATAGGTTATACCAGACTGTTGCTCTGTAATTTTTCTTAAAGTTAAATGTAATGTCCGTGTGTAACTTAAACCTGTCAATAAATATTTGTTACAGTATACCGGACTCTTCTATGACCCCATCTAAAACGACCCCTTTACAAAGTGGCGCCCAACGTTAATGTTTAGCTTTAAGAATTTTCCTTGGCTTTTGCTCATGTTCTATCCGGACTTTTGCGATGTTGCGAAAATAATTGTCGAAACTTTTCAGCACTCAATTTAAAACGTTTTAAGAGAATTTGCTTAATGTTGTCATAATCTTGTGCATCACAAGCAGATTCCTTTGCAATCAATTTTGCTACGTCATTAGGTAACAAACCTAAGAGATACACTACCCATTTCCCTTGAGGTATGTTCAAAATTGTTATTGCCTTTCAAATAGAGTGAGAAAAAGGCTCATGCCATCACTTTTTGGATTAAAGTGAGGAATTAAAGTTTGTAATTGTAACTTAGGGATATCCGTATCAGTGAGTTTCAAAGCAGGTACCGAATCATGACTAGCACCTGAACTAGCTAATTGTATTTTCAGGTGCTTGCGTTCTTCTATCTCTTTCCTTTCGTTAAATTCACGTTCCTCTATTTCTTTTCGTTCCGCAATAATGCTAAAATATAGATCTTTAGTGAACTCTTCATTATATCCCTTACTCGTTAAAATGACACCCTTAATATCAAATATTGTCATTTGTTCCGTAACATTCACCCCAAGTTCTTTTGCTAGAACACACATATCTTGTTTACGTCCTACGTCCTTTAGCAATAAACGACATGATGACGTGTTTCACTTAAAATAAATTCTTAGATGAAAAAAAAAAAAAAAAAAAAAAAAAACCACTTTATTGTGGCACTAACTAGAAGGTTCTAATGAGGTCACCTTACCCAGAAACGACTTTTAGTAATTATACCATAGAATAGCACTACACTAAAGTTAGTTATATCAAAAGTATCACAGTGTCAAAATAATATATAAAAAAAACCCTCTTACTTAAAATAAAACATTTTACAGGGCTTAGAAATAGCACAGTTTCAATAAAATCCTTCTCAGTTAATTATTTCTATTCTCAAAAGACAGAATAAAACATTCATGGATAGCAATACACTTACGAAACTAAAAGAATTACGCACATCTGAAAAGTATATCAATCAGTATAAAAAAAAAAATAATATGTTACCACAAAGAATCTTAAGCTTCGTTAAATCATCAAATATAAACATTTTTCAGCAATGTAAGCGGAAATGGAAGAAAAAATATCAATAAATAAAACCAATATGGAGGCCACATGTCACTGAGTCACTGGTTCGTCAAGTTGAGCTCAAATTGAAACTACGTTTATAAGATTGAATACATTCAGCATATTATAATAACAATTTCTAATACAGAAGTTTACTCTTAAATTGCCTCGCTTTGAATATATTATACAATTTTATGTTATATCACATTTACTATTTCGAAACAAAACTGAATATTACGATTATGCAGTTCTAGAGCACTCAGGTGTAGAAAGAATTTCTTAATCATTGATTATAAAAAATTCATAAAAGATATGTGTATCTTTTATGAATATTGTGTCATTATATACTTTAAGAACACAGTAAAGTATTTTTACGTTTTCATATTTAAGTATTTGCACGTTTTCAACATTAAGGGTTAACACATTATAAAACATTAGTGTTTAAATGCAAAACAAATCATACCATTAACGACAACTATTTGTTGCCGATAGGCCATCGGAGTGGAACACACACACACACACAAAAAAAAAAAAAAAAAAATCATACTTGACGGGCGAGGTATCTCCTTTCCTAAACTTTTAGGAGTTAGATCCATCGGGTGTGGCTGCAAGTACTGTTTCTGAAAAAGAAAGTGAGTAAAAGCCTTTCGAAAACAGCTTTGAGATCGGAAAGGTGTTTCTCGAATTATTCTGACAACACGATTATGTCGTCCAGATAGGTGAGGGTTAGGATGAAGTCCATTGTGGAAACGGTCTATAAATCTTTGGAAAGTTGCTGGAGCATTCCGAAGACTAAAGGGCATTTGTAAGAAATGATATGTTCCGAAATGACAAACAAATGCTGTCTTGTCTTGATCATCAGTATGAACCTTCACTTGGTGATAACCTGCACGAAGATCAAGGGTCGACATGAAAGGAGTAGGTTTTGCCTCATGTAGCAGGTCATACATTCTCGGAAGTGGGTAGGAATCTGGAACTGTAATCGCGATGTAATTCAATTTCCGGTAATCTATGCAGAGGCGTACTGTTCCATTAGGTTTCGGTATTAAAACAACTGGGGATGCATAATGGGATTCGCATTCTTCAATTATTCCTTCGGATAAGAGCTTGTCAATTTCTTGCTTTAAGATTTCTTTCTTAGCAGGGTTCATTCTGTATGGTGGTACAGCTACTGGGGGATGGTTTCCAGTTTTAATTCGATGTTCTATGAAAGGTGTTGCTTCTCCCTCTGGTTGGAAGATAGTTGAATATTGACTCAATAGTTCATTTAATTGTGATCTTTGATGAGCCGATAGATGTTGTCCTTCACATTCTCTTAACAGTACAGTGTCAACTTCCGACGTACATTCGGTTCGATCATTTTAGTTTTAGAGTCATTATCAATAAACTTAAACTTTTGTTGCGGATTATCGTGGTAACACCACCAATGATTTTGTAGATCTAAAACAATTCCAGCGCTTCTAAGAAAATCCGATCCTAAAAGTGTCCTGTTACCCTTTGCTGAGGGAAGCACGAATAAAGTTATGCGGAATGATCTTCCTTCAATGTGAATGTCTACCTGGGTCATGTGGACCTCTTCGTTCCTTTGAATACCGTCCGCAAGAGTGACCTTCATAGTAGTTTTCTTAAATTCTGATCCTTGTTCTTTCAAGAGATTATATAATGTTCCTCCCGCTATAGTGTGAGTAGCGCCAGTATCAGCACAGACAATTCCCGTAAATCCGTTGATTTTTACTTTTAAAAGAGTCGTGTGAGGTGTCTCTACAGACACTGTATGTAAGTTTATTGATTTGAAGTCAACTGATTCTTTACTTAAAGAAGGACACTTAGCCTTAACGACGCCTGATTTTCCACAACCATAACACTAACAGTTGGTCGATCTTCTGTCATGCCAGAATTCATTGTCGCTGAGTTTTTAACAAGTTGAGAGTTATTTTTATAATTTTTAGGACCACTACGTTGAGACGGCTTTGGAGTGTTATTATTGACGTTCCTACTCCTGATGTTTTTAGCTTCTTCATATAAATCTAATTTATCAGCCAGTTGAAGCGGATCAGTCCACTTGGATCAGTGATCCACAAAATGTTCTCTATACTCAGAAGGGGACCGTCTTTTAATTTGGTCTGATATCATCAAATCCTTTAACTTCTCAAAAGTATTGACTTTTAATTCGCTAATCCAGCCATCTAAGAAATTTCTCAAATCGAAGTAAAAATCTCGCCATGTACTATCCGAAAGGATTTTGCTTTTCAAACTGCACGCAAACAGAGAGAAGGGCCACTTCGCTTCTTCTCGTGTGAAATATTTGGGATTTTGGATCACACAAAACGGAATCGAAGTTGATTCAGAAAATGTTTCCTCTATCCAGAGAATTCCACCTCTCAAAAACATCAAGGAAATCCAATCCTTCCTTCAAACATGTTCTTGGTTTAGACGATATATACAAAACTTCGGAAATCTCACGACCTCTTAGTGATTTGACGAAGAAGAAAGTCCAATGGGAATTGGGTTTCAACCAGCAAAAAGCATTTGAAACTCTAAAAACTGCCTCATAACACCTCCTGTGTTGAAGCAAGCAAATGGAACTCAACCGTATATTCTTCGAACAGATGCCAGCAATTATGCTCTTGGAGCCGTTTTACTTCAAGGGGAAGGGTCTAAAGAGCACCTATTGAATATGCCAGCCGACTGCTTTCTCCCGCTGAGCGAAACTATTCGACGACTGAACGAGAAGCCCTTGCTGTAGTCCGGGCCCTGAAGAAATTCCGTGGTTACATCGAAGGATCGGAAGTAACGATAGCATCCGATCATCAACCTTTAAAATGGCTTTTGAACCTTAAGTCTCCAACCGGAAGACTTGCTAGATGGGCGCTTGAAATTCAGTCTTTCAACCTGAAAGTACAATACATTCCTGGAAAGGCAAACGTCATCGCTGACATGCTGCCCGTCCAAGCTCCGAATATAAAGTTTCACCTTGCGAGATTTCAAATATATCTATAGTAGACATGCCCACAAGAAGTTCAAAAGACATGCGGGAATCTAAACTTAAAGATGAAAACTTAAAAAAGATTATAGAAAGTTTCGAATCCACTCAGAAAACTGAAGAATAGACCAACTGGACTGAACGGGGATTCTTAATGAATCAAGGTGTTCTCTACCGATATGTCCCTGACTCTGATTCAGAAGAGGCCCAATTAGTAATTCCAACTGCCGAGCGTGAAACAATCATGCGAAAGCACCATGATGATCCAATGGCTGGACATTATGGAGAAGAAGGAACATTCCAAAGAATTGCCAGACTCTATTATTGGACTGGTATGAAAAAGTATATATCCGTCTATGTGAAAAGCTGTCCTGAATGCAACCGAGGCTACCAACCAAACGCCAGCTGGATTGCTAAGAACTTATTCTTAACGTTTTGAGATCATATCTATTGATTTGTTTGAACCACTGCCAAAAACTGACACTGGAAAAAAATGGATCTTCATTGTCGAAGACTGTGCTACGCGTTGGATCGAATTACTTCCTCTTGCTCAAGCTACAGCACGCGACTGTGCTATAACCCTCATCGAAGACGTATTCATGTGGCATGGTATACCACGAAGAATTATCAGCGATAACGGCATCCAGTTTATCAGTGTAGTCATGCAACAAGTTTGCTGCACATTAAATATCAATCAAAACTTGATACCAGTTTACTTTCCTCAATCAAATCCTATAGAACGGAAAAATAGAGACTTAAAACCTCGTCTTGCAATCCTAGTAGGAGATGCACATGACAACTGTCATTCGAAACTCCCAGTTATTCGTTTCGCTATGAATGCGGCGGTCTGTAACACTACAGGCCATACACCAGCATTACTAATGTTTGGAAAAGAGCTGAGGACTGTCGACGATGTTGTTCACGATTTCAAAGCTGTGGTTGAAAATGATAACTTTGTTCCTGAAATCACCCCCTATCTTAAAAGATTCGCAACTATTACAAAGGACATACGAGAGCGTATCGAAATAAAGCAAGATCAACGTAAAAAGCAATATGATAAAAGAAGGCGACAAGTGTTTTATTCACCAGGTGATAAAGTATGGGTCAATTTACATCCCGTTAGCAAAGCAGGAAAACAAAAAGATTTCAAAGGTCATACCAAAGCGTGACGGTCCATACTTGGTAATGACACAGAAATCACCTACTTCCTATGTTCTTTCAAGCCTTAACCATCAGAACCCTTAGAACGTACCATACGTCTGCACTAACACCTTTCAAAGACTCGTCCACTTCTCCCATTCTTCCGCTCCGGAAGAGAGGTAGACCGCCGAAAATTACTTTGCATTCCCGAAATAATCAAGAACTTGTGGTTCCGAACAGTGCTTCAAAGAGAGGTCCCCTTGCCCAGGAAACCAAAAAAACTGAGACTACAGACAATGTTACAAGAGCTCCCAAATCCTCCAGTTCTGCCTCCTTGTTGGGACGTCGGCGGAGCCAGAGGGGGAGTTTGTAACCAATCCTTTAACATAAACTGTTGGACTAACTGTGACAACAAGGCTGCCCTCTGGCGAGTAGCCAGAGAAATACTTCAGTAAAAGCCAAGGCTCTCACTTGATAGGTTGTACCAGACTGTTGCTCTGTAATTTTTCTTAAAGTTAAATGTAATGTTCGTGTGTAACTTAAACCTGTTAATAAATACTTGTTACAGTATACCGGACTCTTCTATGACCCTATCTAAAACGACCCCTTTACACAGTTATTTAAAACCGCATACAAATCTAGTGGCAGCAAAGTAATAGCACGTAAACCAGCAATAAATGCAGAAACAAGAAATTCACGCTACAAAGGTGACGGCGATTGCCCAAAATCTCTTACTTTCTTTCTAGAACCCGATATTTAAACTTTTTCTTCTCAAGGTAGAATTTGCATTGCTTCATGCGGGCGCTACCAAATTTAAATATTCTAGCATTGACAGTTGGAGGAATGAAGGCTTATAGGAAAGAAAATAAACTTAAATTAAATCGGTTATTTAAAATAAATGTAAATCCCTACAAATGAACTACTGAGGTGTTCAATTAGTTCGAAATCCTTTTATTATATACTGTCAGACTGTTATGTTGAAGTAGGGACATACTTAGACAACTTTACTTAGAACTGATTGTTTCTGCATGTATTTTAACTTCTGCATGAACTTTTGACTATGCATGAACTCGTGCAATGCTTTTTAACTTTTGCATGAACTCGTCCAATTTATTGATAAATTGATCCTATCTTTTCAGGTTCACATTTAATTCTGCAAAATGTATAGTGATGTAAGGGCGAAGTCATTCCGCCGCTTCTCATCATTTATAAAAACTTACGTATTTTTGCTTTGTTTCACGAGTAAAATACTTTTAATTTTTTCATTTAATGTCTTTTAACTGGCCTGATCTACAGCCTTGATGAGCCTGAGATTATATTTGAAATAAATTAAACTAGCATTGATTTATCCAAACTTCGGAAAAGCAATTTCGAACAGTTTGTGATTAAACCCAACAGTCCTTATGAAACTGATAACAGGAAAAAATATTTTCCATGTATGTATAAATATTATAATTTATACATTTTCAGTATGTAGGTTGCGTAGAGTAGCATTTGATAAATGGGACTCTCATATCTGCTGAGATTATCAAGATATATTTCAGCCTTGGCTTTAAAAATATACAGGATGTATGATAGGATTTAAAACAAATAACAGAAAGTATACGTATATACATAGGATTCCAGTACATAGGTATCATAATCAAGCTTCTTTTGTTGTAATTCTACAATATTCAAACTCTAGATATTCACAACTTCACACAAAAATAGCATATTCCCATCATCAAAAATATATCTTCAGGTACTGCGCTTTTGAGTGGAGACAAAACCTTAGCGATTTTGAGCTGTAATGTTGAGGGGATTTGATTCTTTTTTTCAGAGAATTTTCAATGTTATTTTTAAATTCTGTGCCTTTCTAATAATTGTCTGGTGGAAGAAATCCGCATGAACTTTTTATCAGGGTATACAATAGCTGCAAATATTCTCGTTGCTCAAGAATATTTCCGGAAATTTCCAGATATTCCCCAGAAATTCCCCATCTGAAACGGTTTTAAATCTGTTGCCAATTTCTTGGCTGATTAAATAATGGCAACTACCTCCATCATATTTGTCGGCATGTCTCTTTTCTCTGCTGGTATCTCAAACGCAATACGTGACTCTATCTAAATAAAAAATATTTCCTTCCTCTAAGGATTGAAATTTTGTGTTCAAAATGAGGTTTTCTTTCCTTGAAGTATTCGCTGGTGTGGAAGTTATTTAGCTTTATACAGTATAAGTAATAGTTGCCCTGACCTAGCAAATAAAAGGGGGCAAAAGTTGAAAAGAAAGTAACTCTCTCTTTAATATGAACATAAGTATTTTATACGATTATATAGTATAATGGATATTTTAAATAATAAGCTCTTCAGTGATTAGGTGGGTAAGGCAGCCGAGCGCTGGTAACTCAAAAGTGGGTTCCAACCCTGGTGAATGAACTGATTGAACGAAGTTTTTATGATTTTCCTCATATGTCACGTAAGCTGTGAAAAACGCTGATATTTAACTTACGCAGACACTTACAGAGATAAGGAATTTTGCTTAGAATAATTTGGTAGCTCTTTGCTGAGGAAAACAAAGCTGTTGTTTTTAGCGTCTTCTCCTTTCTCCGAATTTTTTCGGTGCTAATTTCATATTAAAGGTTAATTAGAAGCACGCGACAATTTAGCTTAAGTAAACTGGGAAAATGGTCGAAAGTCCATTTCCAGCAATTGTTCCTTATTTATGAAGATTTTATACTTTTGTCAGTTTTATTTTAGTTTTCTAACTTTTCAGTTAAAAAAATGTTTAAATAATAATTGGCAGTCTTATTGTGGCCGGAGAATTGTATGGCCGGCAAGACTTTTTTACCAATACATATTTATCGTCAAATATCGTATTTTATTTCACTTGTTAGATCACTAATATCAGCGCATCTGAACTCTGTTACATCTGTAGGATGTTTAATAGACGGTGCGGCACCTGGGCTCTAGGCCCAAATCAAAAAAACTTTTCCTAATTCTACTGTGCAAATTATATTATATATGCAGATACATATATAATATAATAAAAATATACATATATAATATACTTCCATCAATATAAGTAAGGATACGGCTTATAATAATTGTCCATGTTAGTGAATAATTAGAGGTTTTTTTTTTAAATCATAGTGTATACAGTTCGAGCTGGTGATGAGAATCTGAAATAAAAGGAGTTAGAGAACAAAAGGAGTACGAAACCTCAATGCTACTGTGTGAAGGAATTACAAGAATAGAATAATACAGAAATACCGGATATTACAGCATGGAGAAATATATAAGGTATAACGCAGTAGAATGTAAGTATACAAACAGGTGACAGATACAATATTCAGTTACAATTTACATGTTATAAATGTTTAGAATATCTATTGGTCTATTCAGGTTGGAAAGATCATTGGAGTTATAATTACATACTTTAATAGCAGTGTTGCTACTGGTTGCTTTGTAGAGACATTAGGTTATTTTGAAGGAGAGATGGAAAATGGGCAATGCCCTGGCCGGGAATCGAACCAAGGACCTCTCGGATACGCGTTGAGCGTGCAGACCACTACACCACGAAGGCACGCTAAGAAAGTGGGAGAAATACCTTATATACTCCCCTTTTAAAGGGCGACTGGGGTTTTCAGCGGACCTAGTCGCCAAATTCTGGGTGTAGATCATCCACCACCCTTTTGGTTCGGGCGCCCCTGTAGAGTCATTAGGTTTTTTTTAAAGCAGGAGTGATGAAAAATGAGCAACGCCCTCGCCGGAAATCGGACCACGGACCTCTGGAATAGGCGCCCAGCGTGCAGACCACTATACTACGAAGACATGCTAAGAAGCCGGGAGAAATACCTTATAGCTTGACTTTCATGAAACTTTTTGGCAATGTTATAGTAATGCGTCGTAAGCTGGGCGACGTTCAGTTATTCGTGAATGCAGTTATTACGTATGTACGAAGGCGAATTAGGGATCTGGCGGAGAATACAGTTTTGAGCCGTTTGCTATTTTTTTCAACTTGTTCTACAGGCATAGCTTATTATATAAAGATAGAACACTGTTTCGAGCAATTAAGGGGAAGAGTTGAGCTTTGGGCACTCGAAACTTTCGTAAAATAGATATAATGTGTGGGGTTCATATAAGAGTTTTCGTGACTATCACCTAAAGATAAAGGACTTGCTTGTCCCAGGGTGGGATAGTTCCATAAAACTTGAGGTTTTCCTTTATGTTCGTTTTCATTGTGATCATGATAGCTTGAGTTTTGTCAAAATTTACAAGGATCTTCCACTTGGTAAGCCAAGACTCTAGTGCTTATATGTGTTCTTCTAACCATTGAATGACTGATTTAAGAAATACTCTATGTGCTAAGATCGCTATATCATCAGCATTGCCTGATATTTCAGTTAGACAGACATTATGTTATTTGGAAGCAGGAGAAATGAAAAATGAACAACGCCCTTCGCCGGGACTTGAACCACGGGCCTCTCGAATACGCTCCGAGCGGACTGACCACTGCATTACGAAGGTATGTTAAGAAGGCGGGAGAAATACCTTATATAGTAACCTCTGGAAAGTAACAGCCGCTCTGAATCCGCTGGAAAGTTAGAGTGAGTAAACTTGAAGCCAGTTTCTTCTCATTCGTACTGTATGGTGTCTCTCTTCATGAGTCATAACTTCAAAGATCATTTCGTTTCAGGAGTCAAGGTTGGGAGAGCATTAGAATTTCAAATCAAAATTTCAAGAGTTCACAGAACATAGAAATAACATTTATTAATGATAAACTTATATTACTTCCGCCTATAGCGGCCAAGAAACATAATCAAGCATCAAATAAATATGACATGCGTCATTCTTCATGTTCAAGCGTCAAGTGATATATTTTTCATCGGCGCGCATGAAGAGCGCCACCTATCTACCAAAAAGACGGAACATATTCCGCCCCGATGAACATTGGTTCATTACAACATTATTATAAAGATCTTCAATTTTAGATTTAAACAAGTTTTCCAAAAGTTCAACAGTATATCATATAAAATAAAAATGCATAATGACAAATTTAAATTGAATAACAACATTAAATTTAGCACAAAATTTTACAAATAAAACATACTTACAATCTCTAGAAGGAAAACAAAATAATGAAACTGCTAAATTACCATAATTCACAATTGTGGTCCATTCTCTGAATCTGAAACATAATTGAATTAATAACAGTAAAGACACAAATTATGAATATACAATTAATGGTTTTTTTAGAGTCTTATTCACTCGATGGTAAGCGGGAAAGTTTATGTATAGGACGCTTCATTTCGCCCAATAAAGTTTTTAGTTTCACAACACGAACTTTTCCATCAGCCCCAGGATATAGTTCAATTACTCGTCCAAGTAACTGAACAATGGAGGCAAATTTTCTTTAATGGAGGCAAATTTTCATCCTTTATCAAGACTAAGTCATTGAGGGCTAAATTTGTTTTATCCCTCAACCATTTGGTACGCCCTTGTAATTGTGAAAGATAATCTCTAGACCAACGTTTCCAAAAGCTCTGGAAAATTTGCTGTGTCAATTTCCATCTTTCAGCAGGGGTTAGCTTATTATTTGTAAGATCAGGTTCAGGAATTGCTGTTAATGTAGTCCCAATTAGGAAATGTCTAGGTGTTAAAGGATTAAAATCGTCAGGGTCAGATGAGATGGAAACTATTGGCCTGGAATTCAAACACGCCTCGATCTGTGTAATTAAGGTGTGAAATTCTTCGTATGTCAGAACCTGGGTCCCAATAGTCCGCTTTAAGTGAATCTTCATTTGTTTCACTCCAGCCTCCCAAAGGCCTCCAAAGTGAGGGACAGCAGGAGGATTGAAGATCCATTGAATATTTTCACCGCTCAGGTAGTTTTGAAATGCTTCGTCAGAGGAAAGTGTAGCTATGTATCTTCTTAATTCTCGAATAGCCCCAACAAAGTTGGTGCCTCTATCGGAAAAGATTTTCTTGGGTTTTCCTCTGCGTGACACAAATCTTTTCAGAGATGCTAGGAATGCTTCAGTTGTTAGATCACTGACCACTTCTAGGTGAATGGCCTTTGTGGTGAAGCATATGTAAAGGCAAACGTAACATTTATATCTCGTCCTCCTCTTCCTTTCCTAGCTTTAATTAAAAAGGGGCCTGCAAAATCCAGTCCTGTATTCGAGAATGTTCTATTCGGCAATACGCGAGAAGCAGGTAGGTCGCCCATTATCTGACTGGATGTGCTTGTTCGATTTTTAAAACATTTTATACATTTCCAAATTGTTTTTCTTACAATTTCTCGGCCATTAACGATCCAATATTTCTGTCGCAGAGCAGATAATGTTAATGTGGCTCCTCCGTGAAGGTTCACTTCGTGAAAGTGTTTGACTATCAATTCAGTAACTTGGTGACTTTTGGGAAGAATGATTGGATACTTTGTGTTTTCTGAAAGATTCGAGTTACAGAGTCTACCACCGACTCTAAGGTTTTCTTCTCTATCAAGAAAAGGATTTAATTTCAGGATTTTACTGCTGAGATTCAATTTCTTCCCTGCTTTCAAAAGTCTAATTTCTTCTCTAAATTCGGAATTTTGCATGATTTTAAAAATCAAATTGCTTGCCTTATCTAATTCTTGAACTGTTAAAAATCCCTTGAGTTTTAAAGATGTAGGTTTAATATTGTGGCAGAATCTTAAACACCATGCAGTTACGCGTTTCAATTTTTTCCAGGATGAAAACCTGGATATCAATTCAAATTCAACCTCTTGGCTAATAACAGAATATACAGTAGTTTGACGCTGTTCTACCTGTACCTCTTCTACCATAGGCTCAATCAAAGGATCAAAAGATGATGAAGGTATTCTCTTTTAACCACACTGGTCCATTGAACCAAAGTTTATTTTCCACTAGATCAGAAACTCTTAATCCACGTGAAACTATGTCAGCCGGATTGTCATTTCCCTTACAGTATTTCCATTGCAAAGGTGATACAACATCTTGTATTTCACGTACACGATTAGCAACAAAGGGTTTCCATTTATCAGCGGAACCCCTGATCCAGTGAAGAACAATTTTAGAGTCACTAAAACAAAATACATTATCTTCTTGGATATTAAATAATTTCCTTAAATATTTAACTATTCTTGCGGCAATAATGGCTCCCATAAGTTCTAAACGAGGCAAAGTTAATTTTTTAAGTGGGAATACACGGCTCTTTGAAAGAACAAAAGACGTACAGCAAGAATCAGGATCACGAAAATATGCAATAGCTCCATATCCCTTGAGGCTGGCGTCACAAAAGACAAATAGCTCTATTTTATCGAAATTTACACATTCATCATTTAATATGTATTTTCTAGGAATACACAAGTTGAGAATAACTTCAAGTTCAAAGTACCAAGTTTTAAATTTTTCACCCAAATAACTGGGCAAAATTGTGTCCCAATCAATACCCAATTCCCATAACTCTTGTAATAAGAATTTTATTCTGATAACAAAGGGTGCAATGAATCCAACTGGGTCATAAATTTTTGCCACAATCTGTAATACCTTTCGCTTTGTAACGTGTTTCCAGTCAACTGGTTGTAATAGTTCTTGTACATCTAATTTCAATGTGTCCTCATACAAATCCCAAATTATTCCCAGCACCTTTAACGTTTTCTTATCAAAATTTATCTTCCTTATTAATTAAACCAATATCTTGCCAATGATTTTTTAAAGATACGGAATTTGATTCAAATTTTCTCAAGTTCATACCAGCGTCTTGAAGAATTTTAACTGCATCAGTTGATAATGAGAAAACTTCTTCAACGGAGTCTGCTCCATGGATAAGGTCATCAACATATAAGAACTTATTTAACATGTCAACAGCTTTGCTATATTTCTTTTCATAACCTTTAATATGATGTTTGATAGTGGCGGACAAAATAAACGGACTTGTTGTCATTCCAAACGGCACTCGGCACATTCGGAAAACCTTAAAGCCTAAACTATTGTCACTATCGTCGTAAGAATTGTCAAACCACGAGAACCTTAAAAAATTTCTATCTTCACTATCAATTTGAATTTGGTGAAAAGCCTTCTCTATGTCTGCACAAAATGCAACTTTATGTACGCGAAATTTTAAAATTATATCCAACAAGTTAGGATTTAAATTAGGGCCTGATATCAAACATTCATTTAATGATTTAGCTCCTTCAGACTTAGAAGAGGCATCATAAACTATTCTTATTCTTGTTGTTACTTTTCCTTCACGTATAACGGGCCTATGAGGCATATAATAACAGTTAGGTTCATTTTCAACAAACTTACATTGTTCAACAATGCCCCTTTCAACTTGTTCTCTAATTATATTATCATATTCATTATATAGGAAATCATTTCCCTTTAATTTATGCTTTAGTCCTAGAAATCGTTGTTTAGCAACGAAAAAATTATCAGCGAGTTGTGATTTATTGTCCTTCCAAAAGAGTTTTGTTTCGTATCTGCCGTTATTAAATTTTAAACTGTCGTTAAAATGCTTACTAGTATCCAAATCAGTTTCCGAAAATGTTTTGTTCTCATTTTCAATTCCTATCGAATCCAATTTCCAAAATGACTGTAAATCAAATGTGTTTCCTTCAACGGCAGATAAAAACAACGCATTAATTCGAGTATTATTATTTTTTACTTTTCCCATCACTGTGTATCCAAATATGGTCGGTACTATAAACAAACCATCATTTATCATTGAATTACTTCCTGTTTGTATATACCAGAAATGCTCCGCGCCAAGCAGAATATTTATGTTCTCATTAACGGGACTTGTATCCGAAAGTTCCAAGCCCTTTTTAGTCATAAATTCTTTAATGTTTTGACATGTTGATGGCGCCTGGAATTCTATTGATGATATTAATTCTATCCCTATAGCTTCTACAACAAGGCAGCGATCATCGTTTTTATTTTTTTAGACTATATACATCAAATTCTTGCGAGTTACCGCGCTGATTTCCAAACGAATAAATTGTTAGAAATTCTTTTCTAATGACTTGCAATTCTAAATCGCGCGCTAACTTGTGGGTGATAAAGTTTCGTTCACTACCTGAATCAATTAATAATCTTACGATTCTCGATTTATTTTTACTTTGAGCAATAACAGAACATGTCTGTAAAAGCACACTATTTTCAGGTTTTAGAGTGTTACAGTGGGAAGTAGATACTAAAGTTTTATTTTGCGTATCTGCGGATTTAACATCTTCCATTTCTTTCGATTTCAAACGGCAGAAAAGTTTATTATGATTTTTCTCGTTACAATTTTCGCATGGTTGTATTTTTGACCGACAAAACGCCGACAAATGTTTTAGAAAGCATCTGTAACAGCGACCTTCATGTTTCAATTTCTTTCGTTTTTGTTCGTCGGAAAATTTCAAACATCCGGCAGATGTATGTTCGTTTGATTTGCAGAATATGCAAAACATTTTTACCGATGTGTTAAAAGCAGAAGCTTGTGATTTGACTTTATAATTTTTTAACCCTTGTTTGGGATTAACCCCTGTGTATTTATTACCTTTTGAGCTATTAATCAAAATACATGCTTCTCGGCATTCAGTTTCGATTTTAATGAACTCTATTAATTCACTTACTTCTATATTTTGGTTAGATGTTCTTTTCTATGGAATTCAAGAGCTAAATCTTCAGGTAACAATTTAAGAATTATTGGGTTCAATAACTGTCCGCATGAACCGCTAGTAACATCTAAACTACTTAAATTTCTAACACAGATTTGTAACTGATCATAGAGCTTTCTTAACTCAAAAACATTTGAAGAACTTTTAACTGGTTCTAACTGTAACAACATCTGCATGAATTTTGATATAATAACATCTTTACGACCAAACCTCTCTTCTAAACTTTTAATGCATAGATCATAATTTTCTTCAGATAAAGCATAACCAGAAACACAATTATATGCTGAACCAGATAATAAACTTTTCAAATATGTAAACTTACCTATTTTAGATAAACTTGGATTAGAATGAATAGCATTATCATACGAATTAAAGAATTCGAGCCATTTACTAGGATCTCCAGCAAATTTTTCAATATTTAATTTAGGTAACTTTACTGAAGCACTACTTGTAACAACATTATTACCATTCAGAGTACTACTAATACCATTACTAGTTGCAATTATACTTCTTTCAACAACTTCATTACTGTTAATTTTCTTTACTTTACTAACAATCTTAGCTTTAAACGTTATAATTTTTTCATCATACTCTTCACATACAAGTAGTTCGTTATCATATTCTTTTTCATCAATTATGAGAGCATCGATCTTTGAGTCAAGAGTTTTAAGTTTCTCATGGTATTCAATTAACAATTCATATGATGAATTTAGATCTTCTAGATGTTCTTTACTTAATTCTTCCGATAATTTCTCAAGTTTATTTAGAAGTGTAGTAACTTTACTACGTACAATAGCACGTTTCTTTTTCTCTTTTGCTAAATCATCCATTATGTTTCGTTTTCAAAGATCGATACCAAGAACAAATAAATCAAAATTCTTACCTTTCAAAAGGTAATTCCCCTTTTCGCGGGTTTCAGACCCCAAACAAAATGTATGGTGTCTCTCTTCATGAGTCATAAATTCAAAGATCGTTTCGTTTCAGGAGTCAAGGTTGGGAGAGCATTAGAATTTCAAATCAAAATTTCAAGAGTTCACAGAACATAGAAATAACATTTATTAACGATAAACTTATATTACTTCCGCCTATAGCGGCCAAGAAACATAATCAAGCATCAAATAAATATGACACGCGTCATTCTTCATGTTCAAGCGTCAAGTGATATATTTTTCATCGGCGCGCATCAAGAGCGCCACCTATCTACCAAAAAGACGGAACACGTACTTTATTCCTAATTAAAGATAGCATTCTCTCTTTATTAGGTTCCTTTTTTTAATACTATTGAGTGTTTGTGAGATCTTCCGTTATTCGTCCATCTGCATTCCTTCAAAATTTCTAATATTAGACCTAGAAATAATTATTAATGTAATCATTAACGTTAAGCACAGTAAGCTATAAGTCAGAATTTATTACCTGCTTATCTGATTTCAGTTAGACAAACTTTTGAAGAGTTTCTCCTTGGCCCATTAATTTAATTACTAATCATTGTTGTTGTAAATAATCAATGAATATAATTACCAGTCATCAATGAAAATCATTTGGATTACACTAACATTGTCATTCGAATGATTTTCCAACTGGCATTAATTTAAGTATTTAATTTAAGAATTTATTTAAAGATTTTATAATTCATGTCTTCCTCCATAATCTCTGTTTTATTGAACTTGATATTGCAGAGACATTAGGTTAACTGGAAAAGCAGGAGAGATGAAAAATTAGCAACAGCCTTCGCCGGGAATCGAACCACGGACCTCTGGAATACCGGCCAAGTGTGCTGAACCACTACACCACGAATGCACGCTAGAAAAGCGGGAGAAATGCCTTATAATATTACTTTTTTAACGGGCATTAGTTTAAGAATTTATTTAAAGCAGAGTTTATAATTCATTACTTCCTTCAGAATCTCTGTTGTATTGAACTTAATGTTTAGTTAAAGTAAATATTTTTATTAACTTAACACAATTTACGTCAAATGTAACTTTAAGTAATTAAATTCTCTTTGTCATTGTGAATAGCGAATTCGTTTTAATCCTAAAATTTATTCTAGTCATTAAGATCTGCATAAATGTGGTATTTGATAAAAGGTTAGAACATTCTTTCCTTGGATACATAGATATTCATCGCATTTATTTACTTCCTCTTCAATCTTTTAAATTTTCGAATCTAAGACTGTTGTATTTCAGCTTTCGCTTCTTTTTCTTTTAATAGTGGTTGTTCAAACAACTGTTGTAATTCTCCCTATAGTACCTGAACTTCTAAAACTTTCTTTTTTTTACTTCAGAGATGAGTTTCGTAGTTAATGCTCTCAAAATTATACGTAGCTAGTTTGCTTCCTCAGTTTCAAATTTTCAAGGAAATTGTGCTCGTGGAAAAAAAAAATCTTTTATCTTTTTGAGTAAATTGCTTGAAGAATTCGATATAAAGAGACTTTTATCTTTTCTTTTTAGTTTCAAATAAGGAGAATTTTAAAACTGTTCTATTAAAGCATTATATATATTATAAGGTTTAAAATTTATTTCTATTAGCAGCCATTTTCTGAGAGCTAAGAAATATTACAATTAATCACATTTCTTTAATATGCAAGAGAATAAGGAACTATAAAAGCATGTAAATCTTTGTTCCCAACTATGGTCTTCTCTTCCAGCAAGAATTTTCTGAGTGCCCTGATGCTCCTTTAATTACGCTTTAAGGTGAAATGATGAAAATGATTTTAGAATTTGTGCATATTTACTAAACTCTAAGTAAAAATAAACTATTAGCATAACTAAACGTATGGCGCAGAAATACTTCTGATGGAGCTCTATCACGTCATTGAAGAGCTTATAGAATAACAGTCTTTTCAGTTTAATCTCAATTTAAATTTTGTAAGGTTAATGTTAATCAGCTTATTATCGTATTACATTATGTGCACAGTCCCTTTTATTTTCGTTTGCTCCCACCAGAGAGTAAATTATTAAACGTGTATATAAGAACGGATTTGAGAGATAGCCACTGGCAGCGGCGCGAACCCTCGCTATATTTCTAGCTCAACTAATTAGAATTACTTAGCCCGTCTTTAGCCTTTTGCTAGCCAGGTTGTTCCCACTTTTACTAGAAAATATAAGCCAAAGCTTAATAGTGTTGCGTGCGTACGGGTTCGTTACGAAATGAATGCGCAACTCCGATGAAAAATGAACAAAAATTTATTATCATCACAACAAATATGCTTAAATTTCCTCAAATTATCATGCAGTATTACAATATCTCACAGTAGTTATCTTTTAACTACTCAAACGTTCAATAGAACTTCATTCAAAACAGCTGAAGAAAGCTAATCTGCGAATTTGCTAATATCAACAACAGCAGTTTTCTAAACAAACTCTTAAAACAACAACAAACTATGTAACTAACTACGAATTGAGAGGTTTTCCTCCTTTTTATGAGATTTTAAACCGCGCGCGAGAATTTTCTGGAATTTTCTCGAAATCAAAAAGAGATATTTATTTATTTATTAATACGCGTGTTCTTGTATTTTTAATTTTTTCGGCTTACCTTTCTCATAATATTCGTTACGCGCTGCACTGCGCGGGAAATAAAACCATTTAATTTACAATTCAACTAACATAAGCTATTTAAATACCAACCCCCTTCCCAAGGACTGCACGTCCCGGGCAGTACAATCCCTGGACAGGATGCCAAACTTACAACTGCGGCATAAATGCAATAATAAGCATTACATTACAATAATAAACAACATGAACAATAAGTGCAATAAATAAAACAAATCAAATGCAATCAAATACAAATCAAATACAAAATACAAATCAAATAGAAAATACCCATTTAGAAACAAAAAGGACCATGGTCTTACACTATTTACAATTATATACATTACGTACTGTGGCCATAGTAATGAGCTAACCTGTCGTATTGAACGACTTTAGGTTTAGAGTTTGAAGACTTACGAATTCGAACCACGACGTCATTCAGCCTGTTTAGGACTGTGTGCGGACCATCCCAAGATGACTGTAATTTCGAACAGAGTCCAGTGTAATTTCGAGTCCTTTTCGTTGAATCGGGTTCCACAACCACACCTTGTCTCCTTCTTTGGATCTATGTCTAGTAGCTCTCGTGTTGTATCTGGACTTCACTTTCTCCGCCGCCAGGTTGACTCGCTTTCGTGCGGAACGGTGCATCACTTCAAAATGGGCCTGGACATCTTGGATATATTCCTCAGGCGATGAAGGCGCATCCGTATGGCGATCAAACAGGCGGCCACAAGGCAGACGAATGTCACGACCGAAGAGCATCTGTGATGGGGAATAGCTGGTAGTCTTGCGTTTCTTTTCGATCCTAGTATGATTTCGGCAGCTTCCCAAGCTGGGTCTTTTGGACAAGGCGTCGGCGTTTCCAGGTGAGGATCCCTTTTGAATATGAATAATCATGTCCTCAGATGTTGAGGACAGCTTATTGTTTTGAAGTCTGAGGAGAAATTGTATTTCCTTAAAAAGTCCAATTCGAGTATGCTATCAGGGTCAATTGTTCCTCCTTACCTTCTTCGGGAACATGAAAGGACCTGACTCGGAACAGAGAGCTTACTAAAGCTATGTTCACTAATTGTGGTAAGTAGACAGGATACAGACGAAGGGTATACAAAACCCTTTATTTTTCTCTATATACAATAACTTCCGTACTTCGGAATACACTGACCCGCTACTTGGGGTCTAACGTAAAAGTATAAAAATAAAACTAAACTCTAATTTAACTTTAGAATAATAGACGTGGAAGATTGGTCTTATATAACAGGAAGCGTATGTATTACAGAGAACTGTGAACACTACAATACGTTTAAATTTATCAAGAGGATTAAAACCTCTGGCCTGGAAGGCAACAAGCAACTGCGTAACTTCTAAGGTAAGCGGCCTGCTTCGACTCTCTGCTTCCTCTCTCTCGCTTGGCAAAAAGCCACAACTTAAATACTTGGCGTTCGCCAGACAAACTTTGCATAAAAACCTTAACGCTTATAATTCTGGCCGGAAGTAGAAAATAAGAAGTGATAGTAAAGATTTAAAATAAAATAAACGTTAGTAAAACTTAAGATCCTTACATACTTCTCGCCAGAGTTAATTAGTTTGAAACTGAGGTCTAAAACGACCTTGTTAAAAACTTTTAGCTCTAGAATCTAACGCGAGGCCAATCTTTTACAAATATTTTTCGCTAGAAACTAGAAATTTAAAAGAAAGAAATTTTTTTTTTTTTATAATAGCAGCTCCCAGGATATACAACAATTTTTTTTCATCTGTACTGCATCTAAACAGGAGCTTTTATTCAATTCTGGTTCCTTCCAGAGATCTGGAAGGAAAACTAGTTTAATGAAATGTTACACAATGAAATGGCAAGTAACATATACAATTATACTTCTCTTAACATTCTTATTTCATTCATGACTATTTTAATTATCTCTCCCCGTGCTCTCTGACATGTGTTGTAAAAGAACACCAAACACGAATGTGTTTCTGTCTACGTGTTCCACACTTCCTCCTACAATCAAAACACTAACGTGTTAAAATTCAACATAACAAGACCTCTTAACACACCCTAATTTCAACTCTGAACCCTGAGGTACTATTCTAAAAGTGGCTAACTCTAAAGTGTAGCGTCAGAGAGCCTAATTACATAATTCAACCTTTAACACATATTCGCCATGCTTTAGTCTTTTTACAGTCACACGAATAAAAAAAAATTTTAACATTCACTTTTACCATATCACGGTATTTCTTAACATTTAAAATAACAGTTCACATTGTATATAAGAACATATCAACATGCCGTTAATTTTACACATTTAAAAACATACATTAGTAGTACATTGTTAACTTCTATTCTTTTCAAAGCAAGTGCCAATTCTTTCTACATTGAAATCATACATTTCAAAAAGTCTTTCAGACTAAACTTCTTTCCTGCTAGAATGTTTTAAATAAAATTTATACAATAAATTTTACAATATTTAAATCTTTGCACAACGCTATTATACATCAACTTTAGTTTTACGCGCGAGTAATTGAAAAACATAATACTCAAAATCGGTAACAACTCATTTCTCGCCCTTTTGGCGATAAAAGTAGACCTCGCATGAGGTAAAACTTCTTGAAATCTGCCACTTGCAGTAAGAATAAAAGATTAACTTAAGTTTGCAAAGTAACATAAAATTTTACTTATCTTTGTGATATTCGGACATCCTTTTCTGGGCCCAGTCTTTAAAGGTATTGCAGATAGTTGTGTGATTTATCCTCCTTCTTGTACGAGCTCGCCCTTCAGTGCCTTCCTCTGGAAGCTTCCTTTTTTCACCAGTTCGGTCACCCTTGAATACCTTCTTTTTCTCCTCTGCTTGTGGTCTTGGCCGTTTGATGGCAGCTGGTCTTGGCGGACCCGGGAAACTTCTTTCTTGTGCCTGCTTGGACCTCGTTGATGGCCGTTCAAATTTTCCTTGTAACTTTTCCTCCGCCGCTAATGGCCCTTCCGCAGTTCGGCGACATTTACTGCGGAGAGTCCTGTCCGATGAGTAGATCTTCCGTTTTAGAGCCGGGTTATAGTTGCCGTCATTTCTCCTGGTTCTCTTCACATACGTCGTCCTTCTCCCTTCTTCATTGTGGGGGTGTTCGTGAGCTCTCTTTTCTGGACGGTGGAACGGCTTCTTTTTCTTGCTACCTTCCATTTTTCCGCGGGGCAATTTTCTTTTCACTTGCTCCTGCCTCTTACTGGCTTGTCCTTGTACTTGTCGTTTTTCCACCTCTGGAGCTTGTGCCTGCGGTGTCTGCCGTGCCGGATCCTGCAAAAGATATGAAAAGATTTGCATTTTATTACGATCGAAGTAGGGTTTGATTTGATCAATGTTTGTGGAGCAGGTTTCACCATTTCTGCCTTTTAACACTACTACAGCGCGAGTTATTTTTTCTATAACATATGGTCCTTCAAATCGTGGAAAAAATTTGGCAGTCTTATGTTCTGGTGCTGAAGAAAGTGAATGCTTAATTTTTAAAACTTCATCCCCTACTTTATAAGTTACTCCCCGTCGTTTCAAATCATAATAGAGCTTCTGTTTTCTTTGTGCTACTTCCGTATTCTTCTCTGCTTCCTTAATTAGTTTTTCTATATCACCCATTTTAAATTCTGGGGCTGTTTGTTGCACATAAAATAACTTATCTAACGGCGTTATAATCTTTCTGCCTAGAAATAATTCAGCAGGAGTTTTGCCCGTTGTATCATGTTTTGCGGTCCTAACGGCAAAAGCAAATTCATTGACATAGTTATCCCAGCTTTTATGAAAATTTTTAACATAACTACGGATAATTTTCACTATATTTCTATTGACCCGTTCCGCTATATTTGATTGCGGCCGATACGGGACCATTTTTAAATGACGTATGCCCAGTTTTTGGCACATGTCTTCAAATATATTACTTACAAATTGAGGACCATTATCCGATATAACTTTTAGGGGCGCCCCGTATTTTAAAATATATTTATTTAAAATAGAATCAGTAACTAATTTCGCGGAGGCTCGTTTTAAGGGAACAATTTCGGTCCACTTACTAAAATGATCAACCATAACAAGGAGATAGCGACTTTTATTTAACTGACTTTTTGGGAAAGGGCCCAATAAATCGATGCCAATTATTTCATTTGGAAATTCGGATTTAATACTATTTAGAAACCCGGCCGGGCGGAAATTAATATAATTAACGGCTTGACATGTTGGGCAGGACTAGACATACGCCTTTGTTAACTTTTGCAGTTCAGGAAAGTAGACTGCCTCGCGTACGCGTTGGATAGTTTTTCGATTACCAGCATGAGAAGCTAAAGGGCTGTCATGGAGCTCCTGCAGGATATTTAATCTAAGACTAGCTGGGATAACAGGTCGAAATTCGTTGTTGGAATTCGTAGTTTTTGTATAAAATAATAGACCATCTATTAGTTCGTAATGGGCCGCCCTATTTCTTATCGCCACGCTATCTTGGTGGCTAAAATTTTCAGGATCCTTCAAATACTCATAAATGCTTCCAAACTCAGGATCCTTACCCAGTTCGGTTATTACAGTTTCTCGGGAATTTATTGTACAAGCTGTAAGCATTGCCACCTTTATGGTATTACCTTGTTCGTCTATTTTAATTCTTGATAGGGCATCTGCTACGATATTTTCCTTACCGGGGGTATAACCAGATTATATTCTTGCAGCTTGAGTGCCCATCTTATTAACCTTGGGGATAAATTTTTCCCTGAGTACAATCTAGTTACCGCCGCATGATCAGAGTACACTGTTATCGGCGCCTTTCCAAAATAGACTCGGGACTTTTGCACTGCTAACAGAACTGCAAGTGCCTCACTCTCGGTCGCGGAATAGTTTCTTTGTGTTTGATTTAAAGTTCGGCTAAAAAATGCCACGGGCTGCTGATTTTGCGAAAGTACCGCTCCTACCGCATAATCCGAAGCATCCGCTGAAATTTCTAAATTCTCATCCTTTTCAGGAAATTTCAACGCAGGGGCTTGCGTTAATGCTTGTTTTAATTTTTCGAAAGCACTATTGGCTTCGGCCGTCCACGAGAATCTTGCCTTTTTCCTTTTTAATTTTAACAATGGCTCAGCGACAGCTGCAAAATTTTTTATAAAGGACCTATAATATGAACAAAGTCCTAGAAAAGAAGAGAGCTTCTTTGCCGTGTTTGGAGTCGGATACTTTTGTACAGCGATTATTTTTGATTCGTCTGTTTCTATTCCTTTCTGAGATATCTTGTAACCTAAATATTTTAATTCAGGGGCTGCAAATTTGCACTTTTCGACATTAACTTTTAGACCGGCCTCATTTAATAAAGAAAACACCTGTCTTAAATCCTGTACACGTTGGTCGAGATTATCACTAGTAATAATGATATCGTCTAAATGAGATAAATGTAGACTTTCCAAGAACAGGTCTTAACACAATGTCCATGCATCGCTGAAATGTTGCCGGGGCCCCTGAAAGGCCAAACGGCATACGCAAAAATGCATAAGTGCCAGACTTGGTTATAAAAGCAGTCTTAGGCACGTCCTCAGGCCTAACCCCTATTTGAAAATAACCAGTCGTTAACTCTAAAGTCGTCATAAATTTGGTTGATTTTATGTTCCTTAGAATTTCTTCAATGATCGGTAACGGATATACCGGGTATTTAGTTATGGAGTTTAATTTACGGTAATCAATAGCGAATCTCCACCTTTTTGGATGCGTCAAAGGATAGTCATTATTTTTCTTACAAAAAACCACCGGGCTAGCATAACTACTTGAGATGGGCGTTATGATCTTTTTACGTAGCATATCGGTAATATGCCATTCTATAATTTTTTTCTTATTCTTACCATACCGGTATGGTTTTTGACGAACCGGCATTGCATCTCCGGTGTCAATACTATGGTTAGTAACCTGAGTAAATCCTGGAATATCAGTAAATAACGAAGCAAATTCACTTACCACTTGTCGGATTCTTCCTTGCTCGTCATTAGGTAGGTGGTCATGTTTTAACATCGGCGGTTCAGCCTTTTCTGAATGAACTGGTTTCATTGTCAGCTTAAGGGACGCTTCATTAAAATCCAGTGTTGCTTGTGCGTCTGAAAGAAAATCTATCCCTAAGATTATATGTGCTTGCAGATTCTTTACTATAAAAAACATCACCTTTACTTGTTCGTCTTTGATACGGATATACAGAGGTACTTTACCTATGCACTTACATAGTTCTCCTTGCGCCGCTAACACTGTCGTATTATCTGAATTATATATGCGGTATTTCCGAAAATACTTCCTAAAAAAATCTTCTGCCACACAGGAACACTGCGCGCCGGTATCCAGGAGTGCGGTGGCTGGGATATTATTCACCAACACTTCAATCTTCGGAAGAGTCAGATTTTTCACCATTACTGTATTTAACTTGTAGGAAGAGGGGTTTTCGTGGCCTTCGGATTTCCGCACCCTCCCGTCGGCAGAAATCCGTTTTAGTTTAAATTATTTTTCATTTCCGTGCTTTCCTTTTTTTCCTGGCCTTGAGACTTTTTTCCTGGGTTGCTATTGAACTTACGACGTTCGCCGGCTGTTTTTGAATGCTCGGGTTTCCTTGCCCACTGATTCGCTTTGCCTCCGTAGCCGTGTGCTTGAGTTTGCTGTAGTCTTGGCGTACCAAATTGGTTTCGCTGTTGATATTGGCGTCTTCTTTCGACGTCCGCCGTTCTTCTACTTTCAAACTGGATTGCTAGCTCAAATAACTTTTCCAGTGTAGTCGGATTTCTTTATTCAATAAAGTCTTGCACTTGGGGCAGTAACCTCGGCAAAATCACTTGAATTATTTCAGGATCCGGACGGTTTCCATACAAGAGTTTGAAGACGTGAATTTTTCTTAAAATAAAGCTTGAGAGGTTTTCGATTCTTTGTTGATATATACTAAAAAGTTCCGTTTCTAATTTCGCACGATCCCTTACAACAGGGAAGGCTTTTAGTAGGGCAGTCTTGAAATTCTCGTAAGTATAGGTGGGACCTCCTGCTTGACCCAAGAGACTTCTGCCTATACATTTGAACCAGTTAAGCGCTTGGCCCCTCAAAGCGCTGGTAGCTAAGGTAACTTTTTGAAACTCGTGCATGGGGTAGAGCATGAAGTGGTCATCCAATTTTTCCAAAAAACTGGTTACCGGTGAGTTTCCATTAAATGTTGCTTCTGGTTTCATCGAAGCGCGCATGGTCTGGACGATGTAACCAAATCCTTCCAGGGCGGCAGCTGGCATTTCTGGATTCTGAGCCGTTTCTGCAGGCAGCACAGGTTCTTCTTGAAACTCGGCCATGGTTATTCTTCTTCGTTGGGCGCCACTATCAGGGTCAATTGTTCCTCCTTACCTTCTTCGGGAACATGCAAGGACCTGACTCGGAACAGAGAGCTTACTAAAGCTATGTTCACTAATTGTGGTAAGTAGACAGGATACAGACGAAGGGTATACAAAACCCTTTATTTTTCTCTATATACAATAACTTCCGTACTTCGGAATACACTGACCCGCTACTTGGGGTCTAACGTAAAAGTATAAAAATAAAACTAAACTCTAATTTAACTTTAGAATAATAGACGTGGAAGATTGGCCTTATATAACAGGAAGCGTATGTAGTACAGAGAACTGTGAACACTACAATACGTTTAAATTTATCAAGAGGATTAAAACCTCTGGCCTGTAAGGCAACAAGCAACTGCGTAACTTCTAAGGTAAGCGGCCTGCTTCGACTCTCTGCTTCCTCTCTCTCGCTTGGCAAAAAGCCACAATTTAAATACTTGGCGTTCGCCAGACAAACTTTGCATAAAAACCTTAACGCTTATAATTCTGGCCGGAAGTAGAAAATAAGAAGTGATAGTAAAGATTTAAAATAAAATAAACGTTAGTAAAACTTAAGATCCTTACAATGCATGGATCTGTAATATCCGCCACATATGCCGTGTGATGGTAAGCGGCACTTCCAAACGTGATCTTAATGTTTACTTTACCGTCGATGTCGATCTTCTCACCGGATGCAGTCTAAAGGGTAACACAGGATGGCGTCCAAATAAGTTTATCTTTAAACTGTTCAGCTAAATCACGCCGAATGATGGTAACATTAGCTCCTGTGTCAATGATCATATTGCAAGGAACTCCATCGATATGCCCATTAATGAACAGTCCGTTACTGTTGTCATTCACTGTAGAAATTTTGAGCGCTTTAAAACAAGGTTTTTCATTATCTGGCCAGCTCCGTTCCTCGATATGGTCATTAATTTGTTTCCTGCGTCGTTGCTGAGAAATGGTCTCAATTTTCGTACCCTGGGGTGCCTGGGGTGTTCTGCAATTCTTTCGTACGGGTTCTTCAGCTCCACAGTTCCAGCACTTTAGTTCCTTGTCAATCCTTTTCCGTCCCATGGCATTTAATTATCTGTTTAACCTGCCTCTCTTATTTTCCGTGCTCTGGGATGTTCTGCAGTTCCTTCGTATGTGGCCTTCAACACCGCAGTTCCAGCACTTTAGGGTTGGTTTCTTCTCACCAATATTCCGCCTCAAGGCATTTACTGGTCTTGTTAAATCATCCGTTTCATTATCCGTGCCCTGGGGTGTTCTGCACTGCCGTCGTATATGCCCTTCAATACCACATTTCCAACACCTTAGAGCCACTTTGCTTTCACTCCTACTCCGTATCAAAGCATTGATTCTCTAGCTAAGTCATCTAAATCAGCCATCAGTTGATCCACTGGCTCGTGGACGCACAGCTCTGACTGGGTAGCTATCTATACTACTAGTTGCTTGCTGGGCTGCCTCGAACTTCATGGCGTACAACAGAGCGCTTTTTATGTCCCTCACATCTGCCATTCGAAGAGCTTTCTGTATTTCAGGATCCCGGATGCCGTCGATGAAGTACTGCAGGGACAGGATTTCCCTTGTTTCTGCCGGGCACTCCGAAAAGGCGAGACGGGACAGCCTTTCAACATCTGTGGCGAGTTCCTCGAGTGTTTCCGTGGTTTTCTGTTGGCGGGATTTTAACTGAAGCTGCTGTAGTCTTTTAAACACTTCTTCCCAAAGCGCAGTTCTAACGCGCCGGACAGAGCCTCGAAATCTAAGAGCTTCTTTCGTTTTCGGGAAGAGTCTGAAGGATATCCTCTGCGTCTGCTCTCAGTGAAGCGACGAGATGACAGGCCTTAGCTTAGGAATCCCACCCATTCGCATCCGCCACGATAGAAAATTGTGTCTTGTACACCTGCCAGAAGGTCTTCCCATCTTATGTAGATAGCTTCAGAACGGGACGAGCAGGCATCGATAAAAATTTAAAACTATCCGAATTGCTCCCTGCCGTCGCTACGATCTTCTTTAAAGTATCAACTTCTGTCGCAACTGCTGAAACCCTATAATCAATTTGTTGTTCGATGGCAGAAATTCTCTCTTCCATATGTTCTTTTACAGAAGAAATTCTTTCTTCTACTTGTTCTTTTACGGAAGAAACTCTTTCTTCTATTTGTCCAACTTTAGTTTCAACAGTGTCAATTCTGCCTTCCATAGCATTAATTTTTTTTTCTATTATACAAGTAATTTTTTTTTATTTCCTCTTGACCTGCTTTAATCTTTTCTTGAACGGCTTTCATCTCCCTTTTAATGGATTCTTCCATCTTTTCTGACCAGCTTCCATCTTTTCGTTAACTGCTTTCATCTCTGCTTTTACGGATTCCTGTCTGGATTTCAATTCTGCGTGACCAGCATCCATCTTTTCTTTCATTCCTTCTTTAAACGAAGCAAAGGCTGATGATATCAACTGTCTTAATTGTTCTTCCATCGCTATTGTGATTGGCATTCAAACCCCCCACTGCTGACACCAAAAACTGTTGCGTGCGTACGGGTTCGTTAAGAAATTAATACACAAGTTCGATGAAAAATGAACAAAAATTTATTATTATCACAACAAATATGCTTAAATTTCCTCAAATTATCGTGCAGTATTACAATATCTCACAGTAGTTATCTTTTAACTACTCAAACGTTCAATAGAACTTAATTCAAAACTGCTGAAGAAAGCTAATTCGCGAATTCGCTACAATCAACAAGAGCAGTTTTCTAAACAAACTCTTAAAACAACAACAAACTAAGTAACTAACTACGAATTGAGAGGTTTTTCCTCCTTTTATAAGATTGTAAATCGCGCGCGAGAAATTTCTGGAATTTTCTCAAAGCAAAAAGAGATATTTATTAAATGTTAAATGCACGCGCTCTTGTATTCTCAATTTTCCGGCTTAGCTTTCTTTTAATATTCGTCACGCGCTGCACTGCGCGAGAAATAAAACCATTTAATTTACAATTCAACTAACATAAGCTATTTAAATACCAAATCCGTAACAATAGTATTTTGCTTTGTAAATTCAAACGTTCATTACTTAAATATTAAAATGAAGTTTAAAACTATAACAAAGAAAGGAGAGAAACGCACTAAACTAAACATAAATTAAGAAAAGCAACAACCTTGTGTTTCGTGTAGATTTTAGTAACAATAGTATCGATTTTTACAGGTCTCTTTTCATCATGAGCCATGAAATCTGCAACTAAGATGAGTGATTTTTAAAAATCAGCGATTTAAAAATAATACTCATTCTACCCTACTGTTAATTGTGCGAGGTTTTATGCTTCCCTCAAAGTCCACAAATCTGGAAAAATTCTGTTTCGACCTTAACTTCCAATCAGGAACATCATCATATCATATGGATAAATCTTGAGTTTCTGAACATTCTAACAATATTCAAATTGCAAAAAATTCTTTTTTTAAGTCGTCGATAAACTTCAAGATTTTTCTTCCCTGCATTCCATTATGGTTTCTTTTGATGATAAAGCACTGTTTACTAATGTTCCAGTCTATGGAGCACTAAATTGTCTTGAAACTATAATTAGAGAATTCATTTTCACATTAACTGAATTCGTTTCCTTCGTTACTTCACTACCACCTACTAACTACTCTTCTCTAGTAAGTCTCATGAGAGAGAGGCGTTGCAAGCCGTTCGGCTAAACTGCGCATGCGTGGTCATCACGTCATGACAGTACTTTTCGTCTCTAGATTCGCTGCGTAAACTACACTTTCTCGCTTTTTGATGGTAATGATATAATAAAGGAGATTTATCCCAGAATTTTTTTTCTGTTATAAATTCTAGTGATCCACGCATCCAGGTCACTTGAACTGAATCCAGTTGAAACTTAATCTAACAGTCCCTTTCTCTGCCTTGATATTCTTATAAGCTGCAAAGAATCACTACTGTTTACTGTGTAATATTCTAGCTGGAATAAAGTCCTTTAACTGCTAGAACCTAGTGGAACTATATAGTTACTATTTCGCCAAGTTCTTGAGCATAAATAACAAGTCCGAATAAAGGTTAAAATACCCTTTTATTTGAACATAAGTTATTTACAGACGGCTCCTCTTGGGTGTATAGGAAGTCAACACTTTTAGCTTGAACTTAAAATAGAAAATGTAAAATTAAACTAAAGCTAAGCAAACCAAACAGTCTGAGCTGCACAGAGTTTTTACCAGGTAGTTAGCTGTTGTCTGAAAATCACCGGTGTAGACTAACAGGTACGTAAGAAGCATGGCCGTAACTAGCAAGCTTTAACTCGTACAAACACGCTATCTCTCTCTCTCGCTAGCTCTCTAACTAAAGTGGATCGTCATTCATATAAGAGGTCTTTGAACTCCGAGGGCGTTTACCAAGTTATTTCACATTTCGTTTTGGGCTTAAAAGTTGAAAAAAGTTTAAACGCGTCTTTGCGCGGTAGTCTCTTTAGAGTAGTAACGTAAGCACGTAAAAATTGAAACTTGTCCTAAAAAATCCTCTCACTCAATTTTAAGCAATTATAAGCATTTCAGGCTATCTTGAACAACAATACACTTATTATTCTTGACTACACAGTAGATGAAGAAAAATAAAAATATATAATATTTACAAGTCATCTGTATATTTTATGTTTCGCTGGGATCGAACCTATAAAGAATTGCTCATAAACGGAATCTTGACTAACACCGCTCTGCTACTGAACTTGGTACGAAAACATCCGAAGTTAAAAACTTCGCCAGTCACTGTTGTGATGGATGGCTCCAACTGTAGCACCACAGAACTTAGCTTAAGTAATAGCTTCTCCCCCTTAGTTTAAATAGTTTTCATAAAGCGTGAAACTTGAGGAAAACGTAGGTAGGGAAATGAGGAAGTAAAGAAAAGCTTTTTAAAAACTAACTGTTAGAAAAATAAAGTAAAACCTTTACAACTGTAAATCATTTCTTGTTTGCTCTCCATGCTATGTCACCCCGGCTAGGCCAAAAAGGGCTTCTTTTACTATTATGCGTTCCGCGCTCTCAAAGTTTGTTCCTCAGAATCTTTGCTTGCTAATTGAACTGAGTTATTTGAGATCAGTTGCCACTGACAGAGGATTTTCTTCCGTGATCATTGATAAAGCCTTTAAAATGTTTAACTTCAAAGAAAACCTTCTGCTGTTAGAAATAACATTAAATAACCTTGTCATTCTTCCACTTTATCATTCTCTCAGTTATAAAATTGCTCGAATACTCCAGAATTTCAATTTTCAAGTCATTTTCTCGCCTATCAATAAAACCCTTATTTTGATTTTTAAAAATTCCATTTTTGACTTTCTTAAAGAATTTTATTAGTTAATCATAGTTGGAAATTTGATCCGTTTTGACTATGGGTCCACGAAAATTAACCAAAAAGCTTCTTCAGTTGGTGAATTGGATTTTCTTGAAACTTTTCATATTCAGGAAGCTCTATCTTTTTAGTTAATGATTTTATAAATAATTAATTGTGTTTTTTAAAATTGTATTTATTACTAAAACTTTATAAATGCTATTCACTCAATTTTCGTTACTATTTCTTCCGACAGATGGCGCTACATTCTCGTTCGCTTTATTTCTTTTTGCACTAATTTTATACACTTTATAGTTACGTTTAGGTCTCTACAAGTAGCGGAGACTGATTTGATAACCACGATTTATGCATTTAATTAAGTTTAAAGTTGTAATAAAATTTTTTTAAAGGTTTAATAAAAAGGTTTAGGTCTACAAGCAATGCCATTTGATCAAACATATTCTCTTTACTCGTTGTACATTCAATGTATGCCAGTGTACAATTCGGAACTCTAATTGTTGCATTTCCTTTTATTAAACTACTAATATCTGCTAATTAGTTCGCCCCTTATGGAAAATGACCTTTATACTATTAATTTTTAACATCAAAAGTAAATGATTGTCTTTTCAAAATTGGCAGCTATGGTATAAATTCTAAAGATGTAACGATCATCTGTATATTACCGTACATTCGAAGTGTCTGTGGTTGATGTTCACTCTACAGAAAGAAATAGTAATATAGTAACATAAAATTTCTATATTGGTGTCCCGCAGGGCTCCATTATTGGACCTGTAATCTACTTATTTTATGCTTCCGACTTTCCAAAACTTGATTATTAAAAGAATTCTATATTGGCATGCTACGCAGAAGATATTGCCTTGGCAGTAAAGACTGCTAACATCAATTTTGCTATTCAAAAACTTCAGCAATATATTCCCTCTATTGAAGACTGGTGCAAGCACTGGAAAGTATGTGTAAGTGCCCAGAAATCCCAGCTCTTAATTATAAGAAAACGGAATGCTCTGCTTAAGACGCATTTTTTACTATTCAATGAACCTGTACCGGTTGTTAAGAAGGACAAATACTTAGGCGTGATACTAAATCATAAACTTACATGGAAACCTCACATTTTAAATGTAAGAAATAAGCCCATGAAGATTCTTAAATGCCTCTATCTCATCATAGACAAATATTCAAAGTTGGATTTAGCAAAAAAGAGACTGATTTACGTAGCTATTAATCCGAGCTATAAAAACTTATACTTCTCCGGCGTGGGCAGCAGCCACTGATTCGGACCTGTATAAACTACAAGTTGTGCAAAATAGATTCTTGCGTATCATCACCAACTCTCATTTTTTCGTACGGAATTATTTCATCCACCAAGACTTAAGGATTGAACCTATAAAAGATTTTCTCTGCAAAGCTAACAAAAAATTCTTTACTAACGCACAGGATTGCGAGCACTTAAGTTACTTTAATATATTTCATTACGAGGTTTTAAGTGAAGATAAACACCTCAGGCCACATGCAACTTTCCTGTTAAGTACAGATCAGAATTTTCCCACTTAAATGTCAATGCACTGTGTCAATTCCGCATTCTAAAATTTCTATTTAGAACTCAAAATTAAGCAGGAACATGTAATAGTTAAAATCCTAAATGTGTAGATCTTTATAAATTAGTTTGGATTTTATTGTCTCTAAAAGATCTAAATATATCTGAACATGTGTTAACGGGTATGCCCCTATTAAATGAGCTAGATAAATATCTCTATTTAAGAAAGAAAAAAGTTTTAAAGAGTTAAAATCAAAGCAGGTTAATAAAGTGTTTTAAACAGATAAAAAGAAAATTGCACGTAGGAAGACCTGTTTGTTCACTTTCTCAATTCAGAAAATATTTATGAGTTCTTAAATTTATCACTGTTCAGAAAATGTTAATGAACGAGTAGGTGAGTGAAAAGAACTTGTTTTCGTTTTTTGCTTGATAAAATCTTTATACGTTTCGTTCTTTTCAATTTATTATTGAACGACGCTTACCACAACTGCTGCCATTTAGTGAGACTTGTTTTTAATGAACATGTGCTAACGGACTTTCAGGATATTCGTAATTAAGAAGATGGGTCGAATAGAGCTTTTAGCGTATCACTTTGTTGCTATATATGCTAATTCTTTCGCCTATTATGCAAAATGATCTGGTCCTTTATCCATTATAGCCTGCTTTTATGTTACTGTTGATTTGCATATTGCTATGCCAGTATATGTAATAATTTCACCTTCCAGTTTTTGATTTTTAGTTTTATAGTCCAACAATAGGTTGAACAGTAACTTTAAAAAATAGTTTAATTATTTAAAATAGTTTGAATTGCTCGAATAGATTTTAAAAATAATTTAAATATATGATTTAAAATGCGTTTATAACAGTAGCTTTATATAACCGAATAAAACCTTAACAAACCCTTTTGGGTGACTGTTAAAATCGGAAATGTTTCAGATTTATTTTTTATTTTATTTATTACCTGCTTAGTCTTTGGACGAAAAAACGTTTTCGTGAACACATACAGTCTGTTATAATCGGGTTGCTGAATAAGCAGGCCATGCTTAAAAAATGTTAAATTTATTTGTTAAGAAATAATGAATAAATTATTGTCGTAAACCATTAATATAAAACAATACAGTCTACGGAGAAAAAAGGAATAGAAAAAGGCGTGGAATAATTCCAGTTATGGCAGATGATGTCACAAGCTTTTATTTACAGCAGTATATAATTTAACTATACATAATTAGGAACATATAGGCACTGGCAAAAGTTTGTTAAAAATGAATTGTTCGATTGTATAATTAAATCAGAAATACATCCATTAATCTTTTGTTTCATATTACCTCCTATCGAAATACAACAATAATTTAAGCAAAAACATAGCTTTTTTTGTTTTGAAGCGTGTTCTTTTTTTGTTTTGCGTAGTGAGTTAAGTTAAGTAACCAAATAAATTTATTTAAAAGGTTAAACTGCTTGGAAATGCAGGTAAATTGTTATTAGTATTTTTTGAAAATTATAATATGAGTTATTCTACTTTTTTGACCTTTTTTTAAACTCCTTGGATTAACGTGATTTTAAGTCAACCGGGGACTACGTCCGTGTGAATGTCTGTGAATTTCGGAAACAAGATATTTGTGAAGGCCGATAACCGGAAAGTTGGAAGTGCAGCTGAAATTCAGTACGGATTTGATGGCTGCCAGCTGAGAAACAGCAGAAGCTTAGGCCGAGAAAATGAAGACATTGATAGAAAAGAAAGCTATTGAAAGGGAACGTAATACCGGCTTTGTCAGAAATGGAAGAGTGAAGTTCGACCCGGTTTATCAATCTCAGGGAACGGGGTTGGCTGCATGGGAGTTTTCGAGTTTTTCTTTATGTATAATATGGGTGAGATTTCATTGAAAAATCCTCCACGAAGGCCTCCATTTCCATAGGCAGATAGCCTTTGTGTTGCTTTGCTTTAATCAATTAAACTAATCTCTCCGAGTGTTGCGATACGTGATACTTTCGCCTTTGAATTCAGTTTTTCGCATGCGCGCGCTTAACGGAGTCGACTGATAAGAAAAGATTTACGGAGTCGACTGATAAGAAAAGATTACGTAATTTTTCACTGCGCGTTCGTCGAGTTATGATGTAATCTATGCTTTTTGTTTTGTTTTGTTAGTTTGTTTATGAATGTCTTAGAGAATGGATGTCCAGTTTTGTATATTTGTTGTCGAACTGACATGTTAACGTTTTATAAAACTTGTGCACAGAGTAAAGTTAATAGAAAAGATCATCCTGTACTCCTGATCTTTTGTGACGTATCAACAGTTCCCTCGAATACTTTGGAAGTAATATTTTGGAACAATCGCGAAGCAACCCAATGATTAACAACGCAAGTAAGTGCTGTTTTTCTTTACCTTCTAGTTGAATGCTTTCAGCATGTATTAATATTGCCTTAAGACACAATATTAATTTAGCATTCAATATCGAGATACTAATTGTTTTATACTGAAATGTTGTATATTATATTTATTACAGTCAAGCGTCGTTAATCCGGACTGGTCGGGACTTCGGCGATTCCGGATTATCGATTTTTCCGGATTATAGATCATCAGTTTAAATCTGGTGAGATGGCATGCAGAAATTATAAAATTAAAAATATGAAACCGTAATTTATGAAATAAAGAACAATTATGATCTAAAGGGTATCAAAATTTAAAAAAAAAAAGTTTAATATTTATTTATTTACTTTACTTTCTTCGCTATCGGAAGCGAATTATAATGACGAGGAATTTGATTTAAATCATATCAAAGGCGGAGTACATCGAGATGAAATACTACGTTTAGTAAGGAATTATAAGCCAAATAAAATAAAAACATCTGCCCTGAAGATAAGGATAGTGCTGACACATCAACTTCCAATTCATTGCGCACCGCGGCGTCCCCGCAGAGCAGCGTGAAATTGATAAACAGATTTCGGAATGGTTAGAGAAACAAAGGATATGTCTTTATCCAATTTTTGCAGCAATTCCACTTTTTGTTTAATGGACTTCGAAACATACTTTCGCTTTGTAGATCCTTTACATATTAGTAAATATATAGCGGAAATTCTATTTGACATAATCGAAAGTTCAAGCTTACTTTTATAAAATTGGTCTAACAGTCTGCAAAAAATAATAAGCCGGATCCAATTCGAAGATTAAGGAACAACGCAATCTGCAACATTAACTGAATTAGATAATTTTATCTTAGCTTATACCGTCCGTTATACATTAGACGCGCATGCGTAAACATATTTTGGGCACGCGCACACGCATATTCGCAGCCGTAAAGGTCTATGTAAAAACCTACCGTAAAGGCGTATGCTTCAACACGACGCATGCGCAGAAAGTTTGTAGCTTTGAGGTCCGGATTATAGATCATTCCGGATTATGGGTGTGCGAATTAACGACTTTTGACTGTACTAGAATTACTATTTAAGTGTTATTGATCAGTTAAAAAAGTTACAAAGAACACCTCTTAGAAACGCATTTACGCGCATAGCTAATGGACTTGAGAACAATGTTGACGGGGAAAATAAAAATATTGAAGTGATTGAAATTTTATTTGCCCAGTTAGAAGAAAAGTGGAGCGAACTTAATCTTAAGGAAAGGGAACTACTTCTAAAAAAACATGAAAAGTGTTCTCAAACAGATTTTGATAAAGAATATGAAGGTTTTAGTTTGTATGAAGAGCGATTTGTCAGATTAAGGACAAAAGTCCACAAAGTTTTAACTAATGTTAAAATCGAAACCGATTCTCAAATAGATAAAGATTCATTGAAACGGAAGTTTAAGCAGAATTTAAGAATTTAAGTTGTTCGGCGGTGATATCAAAGAATGGTTCTCATTTTGGGCACAGTTTGAGAAGATACATAACGATAATGAAATCGCGAATGAGGATAAATATCAGTATTTATTACAAGCTACTTTAAAATGTTCAAGGGCGCGAGAACTTGTTAAATCTTTTCCAGCCACAGTTGATAGTTATGATAACGTAATACACTGTTTAAAGTCGAGATTTGGCCGAACTGACATGTTAATCGAAGTCTATATTAGAGAAGTTCTTTCATTGATGATGTGTATGAATAGTTCAAATATAATATAAAAATAAAAGTTAAATAATAATAAATTCATTTTAGTTAATGATAACATTTTAATTAATGATAGTTTAAATAATAATAAAAATAATTGATTAATATGCCACAAAAATAATTGAGAACTGATCAAGCATAAAGAAATATTAGCGAAGTTAAAATAGGGAGCGAGGGGCAAATGCACATTACGCTCAAAATCTGAACTTCAAATAATGATTCATTATTATTCAAATAATCATTATTTGAAGTTCAGATTTTTCTAGCTAATATTTCTTTATGCTTGATCAGACAGCCTGGCTCAGTAAAAGTAGGCGGCCAGTGCAACTCTGATTAAAAATCTAGTTATAACCACATGCAGTGCTGATAAGCACCACGTGTTTCTGTGATTCCTATTTTCTTCTTTCTATGTATTTCTTTCTCCTGATGAGGAGGGACCTTTAGCTGCCCTCGAAATCGATTGAGTGTTTCATTATACCTACGCTAAATATAAGGTTGTTTTTTACGGTTTTGATTGTATGTCAAGTTTATGTGATGTATAGCGCGACTAATGGACATGACACTAACGTCTATCTCCTTCTCAAGCTCTCGAGTGGTTGCATACTGATCTTCTTCCACAAGTTCAGACAGGCGGGGCTCATTAACATTAATAGGCCGGCCAGAGCGCTCTCTTTCTTGAATGTCATTGTCCTTGTTTTGGAACTTTCCGTACCAAACCTTCACAGTTTCATATGATACAATATTAGTACCTAAAGCTGTACACATGATTGGTGACATTCTGAAGCTGACTTTTTTCAACAGAACTGAAAGTAAATGAGGGTTTTAATCTCGTAGTGTGATAGTTCTATTTCAGACTCCTTGTACTTAATGATAAGGATTTTGCTTACAAATTTCACAACACAGTGTTCTAGAGCAAATAAATCTCTTTCTTTCAAATGCCAAAAACTGTTTGGCCAGATATGATTGAACAAGCCAACGCAAACTGTTTGCGCAGACGATATATTCGGAGGTGGCGGGAAACTTTCGTTAAAATTCGATAAAAGTATTTTTATCTGGAAAACATAAAATCAAACACTAAAATTTTTAAATTCATTAAATACAAAACTTTGAATACGAACCATTATTAACCAAGTAACTTCTTCAGAACTATTCGATCATTTAGACATGTCTATCAAGGCATTATTATGCTTAAGATATTATTAAAAATGTTTGGGTGTGAAATATTTTGCTGAAAATTTATTGCTGTAAAAGAAATGTTGTAACTAAAAATAATTCTAAAAAGAAAAATTTTAAGCTGTTTAAAATATCAGCATGTTGCAGAACTTATCATAATGGGCACATAACTCTGCCTTTGAAAACTAGTTTAAATTGGTTTAAACACGTCATCATAATGGTTACAAATTTAATACTTTTATCATATTTTAGACATTTTTTGTTTATCTTCGCTTTTATTATTTTTCTTGCATAGTTTTAATTTTGTAAATATCTTATACAGTTTATTTCTTGCTCAAGGTGTGGTGTATTTAATTATGGCAAAGCACACTAGGGCTATCTGCCTAAGGGAAGGGATGCCTTTCGTGGAGGACTTTCTAAGGGAAACTGGCTCGTATACACGTTACACATGGGGAAAACCACGAAAACGCCCATGCAGCCTTCTTGCTCAAGAATTTAAATTTGAGCAAATTTAAATTTGTTAATATCTTGCAACATTTTATTTCTCGCAATTTCTTTACTTATAATGATTGTGCTGTCCAAATTTCCCTTCCTATATATGAGAAATGATCAGTAATATATATAATATTGTTATAGTTACTATGACCGAATTCTAAGTGCATAAAATTTCAGATACTGTTACAGTTTTACAGTATTTATCATAATAAGCCTTATTAGAGGACGATAGGTGCCAGAAAGAACAATATTCAAGAACATAACCTATTGAATTGATTTAAATATACATACTATGGTCGAATAGGTTATGGATTTAGATTTATTTCTTTTCATATATTTCTTGAATAACTTCCTTTTGTGTGGGTGTGAATTTTTATTTCATCTTGTTAACTTCTGATAATATTTAATAATCATTTTATTTGATGCAAACAATTATTTAAAAATATAAGCAATTCTGCATAATTGCTGACAGAAAATTTTTTGCAGTTTATTGCATTTATTTTATTTTATTAATATTTAGTGAACTGTTTAACTTGATGCAAAAAAAATTACTTACCTTTGAGCAAACTATTATTTTCGTAAAATATAACAGGATATAAAATTTTAAGCATTGGGAAACAACATAAGTTTTTTCCAAAAACATGCATATTTTTTATTACAGAAAATGGTTTTCTCCTTGAGAAAATTTTTTCACTTTCTTTTGAATTAGAATAACTGGTTTAAAATGAGATAACTAAATGAAAACAATGGCAAAATAATAAAAATACGTTTTAGTTTAATTTAATAATAAATTATTGTATATACATAATTATTAGGCTCAGTTCATTCTAAAATTTATATGTTCATGAAGTCTAAAATTACGAGTACATCTGTTATTTCATTGAAACACATTCTTTCATAATGTCAGTTCCTTGAAAACATTTCATCTGTTTTATCAGTACTATCTAAGGTAAATTCTTTTAACTACATTCTAACAGAAAATTATTGATTTGGCTTTAATAATCATATAGTAATAATAATCAAGATACAAGAGACAATAACGGCTAAGCGTACCTTACAAAGTTCCACAATGAATTTAAAATCCGCATCTAAAATTCTACATGAAAAAATTGATCAGATATTGATTGATTTCTATCTAAATCACCATGCAGTCTAGTTTAAAAAGGAATTTTTTAAAATACCAAAAGAAATTAATCTATTTAACATCTCATCAAGAGAGATGAATAAAGCAAAAATTAAAAAAAAAAAATATATTTAACATCTCATCAGCAACATTCAAACAAATTGAAAACAAGTTCCAAAGTTCACACTGTTGTCACTTACCTATTTTCTACGTCAATGCGCTTCTACCATGGAAGTTAGAATAGAGGTTAGAGGTCTAACCTCCATGGCTTCTACCGATTTTCGCGTTGCCTGCTATGAACTGGAAATTACACAGACTCTTAAGAAGGGTTTAACTCCCTTTTTATTTCACTTTAGAAATTACAGTTGCGTTCACTTGACGCTCACAAACTACGCCGACCCGGCGGTTAAACAAAAATAGAAAAGTACAACTAAAAATCAATGACAGGATGCATAACTAACGAAGTCACTATTTACGAGGCTCTATAATTGTAACTATCTTAACCGCGTTCTAAGATACAGCTGAGATTCAGAAAACTTTCTGATTAAGAATTTGAAAGATTCAACGGACTGTCGAAATAGGCACACAGGCCGAAACGCGCGGTTCTTAAACTTTCTACCAAGCAACCTTCACGCTCGTGATTCAAGAAGCACACACTTTAATCTCGTTTCCCTTCTATTTAACTCAAATTACTTCTGCTAAAATTTGAATACTCTGCGCGTTCTACTACGATTTACATACTCTGGCATTGGCAATTCCAGGGTTTGACAGGAAAGATAGCTTAAACTTAAAATAAATGTTAGTTAAAATAAATATAAACCCTACAACTTATACATGTTTTAATTTTTCTTCACTATCTTTCTTCAGTTATCCACCCCCCCAAAAAAAAATATTTTCTGCGGACTTTATAAATCTTGGAAGAGCATTATATCCGCCAGTAATAAATACTTTCTTTTCCAAATTCGAGGAAATTCTTGATGAATTTTTTTTTTACTTGGCATTCCTTAGGAATATGTAATGATGTACATACTTTAATTTTCAGAATTTCAGAAGTTATTAGTCTAAAAGTATTATTTAAAAGTGTATTATTTTGTATCACTGTTTCATATGACATATACTGATTCTATATTGAAGTTAGCTTTTCGTATAAAGTTACCTTCTTCTACATAAGCCCGTTAAAACTGACTGGCATAATTTGAGCAAAAGATTTGCATTTTAATTATGCTTTATTTTAACTGATTTTAGATTTAGATCATTAACAGATTAGAACTGATTTTAGATTATTATTATTTTAACTGATTTTAGGTTCAGTGTTCCGCCTTACTTGCTTTGGGAACATTCAAAGACCTGACTCGGAACAGAGAGCTTACTAAAGCTATGTTCAATAAATGTGGGAAGTAGACAAGATACACAGGAAGGGTATACGAAACCCTTTATTTTTCACTCTTTACAATGATTTCCGAACTTCGGAATACAGAGACCAACCACTTGTGGTCTGAACGTAAGAATATAAAAATATTAACTAAACTCTAACTTAACTTTGGAATAACAAACAAGGGCCTCCGAGAAGATTGGCCGTATATTAACAGGAAGCCGTATGTAGTACAGAGAACTGTTAACACTACGATACGTTTAAAATTATCAAGAGGATTAAACCTCTGGCCTGGAAGGCAACCAGCAACCGAGTAAAACTGCTAAGGCAAGCGGCCTGCTTCTACTAACTCCTTCCTCTCTCTTGCTTGGCAAAAAGCCACAACTTAAGTACTTGGCGTTCGCCAGACGAATTTGCATAAATAAGTTAAAGCTTTTAATTCTGGCCGGAAGTAGAAAATAAGAAGTGATAGGAAAGATTTAAAATAAAATAAACGTTAGTAAAACTTAAGATCCTTACATATTTCCCGCCAGAGTTAATTAGTTTGAAACTGAGGTCTAAAACGACCTTGTTGAAAACTTTTAGCTCTAGAATCTAACGCGAGGCCAATCTTTTACAAACATTTTTTTTAAAAAAATTTGTTTTTACATTATCAGCTCCATGGACAATTACTTTTCATCTGTACTGCATCTAAACAGGAGCTTTTAGTTGAAATCTGGTTCCTTCCAGAGATCTGGAAGGAAAACTAGTTTAATGAAATGTTACACAATGAAATGGCAAGTAACATATACAATTATACTTCTCTTAACATTCTTATTTCATTCATGACTATTTTAATTATCTCTCCCCGTGCTCTCTGACATGTGTTGTAAAAGAACACCAAACACGAATGTGTTTCTGTCTACGTGTTCCACACTTCCTCCTACAATCAAAACACTAACGTGTTAAAATTCAACATAACAAGACCTCTTAACACACCCTAATTTCAACTCTAAACCCTGAGGTACTATTCTAAAAGTGGCTAACTCTAAAGTGTAGCGTCAGAGAGCCTAACTACATAATTCAACCTTTAACACATATTCGCCATGCTTTAGTCTTTTTACAGTCACACGAATAAAAAAAAATTTTAACATTCACTTTTACCATATCACGGTATTTCTTAACATTTAAAATAACAGTTCACATTGTATATAAGAACATATCAACATGCCGTTAATTTTACACATTTGAAAACATACATTAGTAGTACATTGTTAACTTCTATTCTTTTCAAAGCAAGTGCCAATTCTTTCTACATTGAAATCATACATTTCAAAAAGTCTTTCAGACTAAACTTCTTTCCTGCTAGAATGTTTTAAATAAAATTTATACAATAAATTTTACAATATTTAAATCTTTGCACAACGCTATTATACATCAACTTTAGTTTTACGCGCGAGTAATTGAAAAACATAATACCAAAATAGGTAACAACTCATTTCTCGCCTTTTTGGCGATAAAGGTAGACCTCACATGAGGTGAAACGTCTTGAAATCTGCCACTTGCAGTAAGAAAGAAAGATTAACTTAAGTTTGCAAAGTAACATAAAGTTTTACTTATCTTTGTGATATTCGGACATTCTTTTCTCTGCCCAGTCCTGGAAGGTAGCGAAGATTCGTGTTTGATTTATCTTCCTTCTTGTGCGGGCTCGCCCTTCAGTTCCTTCCTCTAGGAGCTTTCTTTTCCCTCCAGTTCGGTCACCCTTGAATACCTTCTTTTTCGCCTCTGCCTGTGGTCTTGGCCGTTTGATGGCAGCTGGTCTTGGCGGAACCGGGACACTTCTCTCTCGTTCCTGCTTGGATCTCGTTGCTGGCCGTTCAAATTTTCCTTGTATCTTTTCCTCCGCCGCTGGTGTTCCTTCCGCAATTCGGCGACATTTGCTGCGTAGAGTCCTGTCCGATGAGTAGATCTTCCGTTTGGGAGCCGGGTTATAGTTGCCATTACTTCTCCTGGCTCTCTTTGCATTCGTCGTACTTCTCCCTTCTTCATTCTGGGGGTGGTCGTGCGCTCTCTTTTCTGGTCGGTGGAACGGCTTCTTTTTCTTGTTACCTTCAATTTTCCAACGGGGAAACTTTCTTTTCAATTGCTCCTGCCTCCTAATGGCTTGCCCTTGTGCTTGTCGTTGTTCCACCTCTGGAGCTTGTGCCTGCCTTGCCTGCCGTGCCGGATCCTGCAAAAGATCTTTAAATATTTGCATTTTATTACGGTCATAGTATGGTTTTATCTGGTCAATGTTTGCGGAGCATGTTTCACCATTCCTGGCCTTTAACACCACTACAGCGTGAGTTATTTTTTCTATGACATATGGTCCTTCAAATCGTGGAAAAAATTTGGCAGTTTTATCTTCTGGTGCTGAAGAAAGTGAATGCTTAATTTTTAACACTTCTCCCCCTTCTTTATAAGTTACTCCCCGTCGTTTCATATCATAATAAAGCTTCTGTTTTCTCTGTGCTACTTCAGTGTTCTTTTTTGCTTCTTTAATTAATTTTTCTATATCACCCATTTTAAATTCTGGGGCTCTTTGTTGAACATAAAATAATTTATCTAACGGCGTTATAATCTTTCTGCCTAAAAGTAACTCAGCAGGAGTTTTGCCCGTTGTATCATGTTTTGCGGTCCTAAGGGGCAAAGCGAATTCATTGACATAATTATCCCAGCTTTTATGAAAATTTTTAACATAACTACGGATAATTTTCACTATATTTCTATTGACCCGTTCCGCATATTTGATTGCGGCCGATACGGGACCATTTTTAAATGACGTATGCCCAGTTTTTGGCACATGTCTTCAAATATATTACTTACTATTTGATGACCATTATCCGATATAACTTTTAGGGGAGCCCCGCATTTTAAAATATATTTATTTAAAATAGAATCAGTAACTAATTTCGCGGAGGCTCGTTTTAAGGGAACAATTTCGGTCCACTTACTAAAATGATCAACCATAACAAGGAGATACCGACTTTTATTTAACTGACTTTTTGGGAAAGGGCCCAATAAATCGATGCCAATTATTTCATTTGGAAATTCGGATTTAATACTATTTAGAAACCCGGCCGGGCGGAAATTAATATAATTAACTGCTTGACATGTTGGGCAGGACTGGACATACGCCCTTGTTAACTTTTGCAGTTCAGGAAAATACACTGCTTCGCGTACGCGCTGGATAGTTTTTCGAATACCAGCATTAGAAGCTAAAGGGCTGTCGTGTAACTCCTGCAGGATATTTAATCTAAGACTAGCTGGGATAACAGGTCGAAATTCGTTGTTGGAATTTGTAGTTTTTGTATAAAATAATAGACCATCTATTAGTTCGTAATGGGCCGCCCTATTTCTTATCGCCACAATATCTTGGTGGCTAAAATTTTCAGGATCCTTTAAATACTCTTAAATGTTTCCAAACTCAGGATCCTTACCCAGTTCGGTTATTACAGTTTCTCGGGAATTTATTGTACATGCTGTGAGCATTGCCACCTTTACAGTATTACCTTCTTCATCTATTTTTATTCTGGATAGGGCATCTGCTACGATATTTTCCTTTCCGGGGGTATGCTTGATTACCAGATTATATTCTTGTAGCTTGAGTGCCCATCTTATTAACCTTGGGGATAAGTTTTTCCCTGAGTACAATCTAGTTACCGCCGCATGATCAGAATACACTGTTATTGGCGCCCTTCCAAAATAGACTCGGGACTTTTGTACTGCTAACAGAACTGCAAGTGCCTCTCTCTCGATCGCGAAATAATTTCTTTGTGTTTGATTTAAAGTTCGACTAAAAAATGCCACGGGCTGCTGATTTTGCGAAAGTACCGCTCCTACCGCATAATCCGAAGCATCCGCTGAAATTTCTAAATTCTCATCCTTTTCAGGAAATTTTAACACAGGGGCTTGCATTAATGCTTGCTTTAATTTTTCGAAAGCACTATTGGCTTCGGCCGTCCACGAGAATCTCGCCTTTTTCCTTTTTAATTTTAACAATGGTTCAGCAATAGCTGCAAAATCTTTTATAAAGGACCTATAATATGAACAAAGTCCTAGAAAAGAAGAGAGCTTCTTCGCCGTATTTGGCTGCGGATACTTTTGCACAGCGATTATTTTTGATTCGTCTGTCTCGATTCCTTTCTGAGATATTTTGCTAAGTATTTTAATTCAGGGGCTGCAAATTTGCACTTTTCGACATTAACTTTTAGACCGGCCTCATTTAATAATGAAAACACTTGTCTTAAATCCTGTACATGTTGGTCCAGATTATCACTAGTAATAATGATATCGTCTTAATAGATAAATGTGGACTTTCCAAGAACAGGCCTCAGCATAATGTCCATACATCGCTGAAGTGTTGCCGGTGTCCCTGAAAGGCCAAACGGCATACGCAGGAATGCATAAGTGCCAGACTTGGTTATAAAAGCAGTCTTAGGCACGTCCTCCGGTCTAACCCCTATTTGAAAATAACCAGTCGTTAAGTCTAAAGTCGTCATGTATTTGGTAGACGTTATGTTCCTTAGAATTTCTCCAATAATAGGTAACGGATATACCGGATATTTAGTCATGGAGTTTAATTTACGATAGTCAATCGCGAAACGCCACCTTTTTGGATGTGTTAATGGATAGTCATTGTTTTTCTTACATAAAACCACCGGGCTAGCATAACTACTTGAGATGGGCGTTATGATCTTTTTACGTAACATATCGCTAATGTGCCATTCTATAATTTTTTCTTTATTCTTATCATACCGGTATGCTTTGTGGCTAACTGGCAATGAATCTCCGGTGTCGATACTATGGTTAGTAACTTGAGTAAATCCTGCAATATCAGTAAATAACGAAGCAAATTCACTTACCACTTGTCGGATTCTTTGTTGCTCTTCCTTAGGCAGGTGGTCAAGGTTTAACATTGGCGGTTCCGTTTTTTCTTCTCGAACTGGTTTCATCGTCAGCTTAAGGGACGCTTCATTAAAATCCAGCGTTGCTTCTTCCTCTGAAAGAAAATTTATCCCTAAGATAATATGTGCTTGCAGATTCTTTACTATAAAAAACATAAACTTTACTTTTTTGTTCTTGATACGGACGTATAGCGGTAATTTACCTATGCACTTGCATCTGTCTCCTTGCGCAGCTAACACTGTCGTATTATCCGAATTATATATGCGGTATTTCCGAAAATACTTCCTAAAAAAATCTTCTACCACACATTAACACTGCGCGCCTGTATCCAGGAGTGCGGTGGCTGGGATGTTATTCACCAACACTTCAATCTTCGGAAGAGTCAAATTTTTCACCATTACTGTATTTAACTTGAAGGAAGAGGGGTTTTCTTGGCCTTAGGATTTCCGCACCGTCCCGTCAGCAGAAATCCGTTTTAGTTTAAATCTTGTTTTTTCCTTTCCATGCTTTCCTTCTTTTTCCACTGGCCTTGAGACTTTTTTCCTGGATTGCTATTGAACTGTCGACGTTCGCCGGCTGTTTTTGGATGCTCGGGTTTCCTTGCCCACTGATTCGCTTTGCTTCCGTAGCCGTGTGCTTGACTTTGCTGTGGTCTTGGCTCACCAAGTTGGTTTCGTTGTTGATATTGGCGTCTTCTTTCAATGTCCGCCGTTCTTCTACTTTCAAACTGGATTGCTAGCTCAAATAACTTTTCCAGTATAGTCGGTTTTCTTAATTCAGTAAAGTCTTGTACTTGGGGAAGTAACCTCGGCAAAATCACTTGAATTATCTCAGGATCCGGACGGTTTCCATACAAGAGTTTGAAGACGTGAATTTTTTGTAAAATAAAGCTTGAGAGATTTTCAATTGTTTTCTGGTATATGCTGAAAAGTTCCGCTTCTAATTTCGCACGATCTCTTACGACAGGGAAGGCATTTACTAAGGCAGTCTTGAAATTTTCGTAAGTATAGGTGGGACTTCCCGCTTGACCCAAGAGACTTCTGCCTATGCATTTGAACCAATTAAGAGCTTGGCCCCTCAAAGCGCTGGTAGCTAAGGTGACTTTTTGGAACTCATGCACGGGATACATCATGAAGTGGTCATCTAGTTTTTCCAAAAAACTGGTTACCGGTGAGTTTCCATTAAATGTTGCTTCTGGTTTCATCGAAGCGCGCATGGTCTGGACGATGTAACCAAATCCTTCCAAGGCAGCAGCTGGCATTTCTGGATTTTGAGCCGCTTCTGCAGGCAGCACAGGTTCTTCTTGAAACTCGGCCATGGTTATTCTTCTTCGTCGGGCGCCACTATCAGGTTCAGTGTTCCGCCTTACTTGCTTTGGGAACATTCAAAGACCTAACTCGGAACAGGGAGCATACTAAAGCTATGTTCAATAAATGTGGGAAGTAGACAAGATACACAGGAAGGGTATACGAAACCCTTTATTTTTCACTCTTTACAATGATTTCCGGACTTCGGAATACAGAGACCAACCATTTGTGGTCTGAACGTAAGAATATAAAAATACTAACTGAACTCTAACTTAACTTTGGAATAACAAACAAGGGCCTAAATAACAAAGATTGGCCGTATATTAACAGGAAGCCGTATGTAGTACAGAGAACTGTTAACACTACGATACGTTTAAAATTATCAAGAGGATTAAACCTCTGGCCTGGAAGGCAACCAGCAACCGAGTAAAACTGCTAAGGCAAGCGGCCTGCTTCTACTAAGTCCTTCCTCTCTCTTGCTTGGCAAAAAGCCACAACTTAAGTACTTGGCGTTCGCCAGACAAATTTGCATAAATAAGTTAAAGCTTTTAATTCTGGTCGGAAGTAGAAAATAAGAAGTGATAGTAAAGATTTAAACTAAAATAAACGTTAGTAAAACTTAAGATCCTTACAAGATATGAGTTCTCTTTACTGTTCTTTTTTTTACCATCAATCTCTGCTATGAGGTATGTGTAATAAATTTTAAATTATTAAAGGCATTCACTATTTAGTGCTTGCCTTGCCATGAAAATTCTGTTAGAAAATGTATTTAATTTTCTTCAAAAACTCATATCTTAATTTTAGCTTCGCTAAAGCTTAGTTCTTAACCAGAAATGAATTTTGAATAAGAGGCATTTTCTTAATAACTTGCAATTGCTTATCTTGATTGATATCACGGAATTATGAATCGCCCTGTAGAGTCATTAAGATTTTTGGAGTAGGAGACATGAAAAATGAGAAATGCTTTCGTCGGGATTCGAACCTGGACTTCACGAATGCGCACCGAGTGTGCTACCGTTACACCATGAAGGTATGCAGAAAGGAGGGGAAAATGCCTTATAGCCCCATGAAAGATGTTTGATATTCGACACTCTTAAGAACAATTGGTATGAACTTCTGATTAATTTTATACTTATATTTCGAAAATTTGATACTTAAAGAATGATTTGTCGCAGAAACATACTTATATAGCCATTCATTCTGTAAAACAGGATCATGTTGATACAATTAATTATGTTGTTTATTTGGTACAATTCATAGATTTTTAAGACAATTTCAGTCATTAATAAATTTGTGCATGTAAAAATACTCATCCTTCTAAACGAATCTTCACAGAATCTATTTTCTTCGTGAAAAGTCTGTAGTTTTACGCCCAAGCAAAATTTAAGTGTTTGAACTCCATTTGCTGATAATTAACTAATAATAAAAATGAATATGCTATTACCCAAAACCCTTCATCTGAGCCTATAAATTTTAAAACCAACCTCAGGCTTAATCATAATGAGCAAATTAAACTAGAGCATATCAAAGAAAAATTATTTTCACAGTTTTTAGTACTGTTTTTAAAAAGCTTAAAATATATTTATTTTGAAAGATTTTGGATACGTTGCCAACGAAAGCGAAGAACAACAGCAAAAGTAAAAATGCATTCTGAAATCATTTTGTAAATTTTTGTACTTAATCATAATATAAATCTTAAGTAATTTAAATATTCTTAACGGACTAATTATTACACTTGACACTACCTGCAAAGGAATAGAAGGAATGCTTCTTTGAACATTAAAACACTGTGTGTTCTTATAAATGTTACATAGTTTAAGAAAGAAAACATGAGGTAAAATTCAACTATTTTCGAATAATTTACTCATTTTTGAAACTTATCAAACAATAATAAGCATTAAAATGAATAAAATATTAAAAAAATAATGTTTCACTGTTAATTTTCAAATCTGAAAACATACTTTAGAGTTTCTTACTCTTATTATATTTTATTGTGACCAGACGCTTCGAAAACTTGCGGTAATTATCAACCAGCAGATACATTATCATTTGGAGGCAAGAGAAAAAATAAAATATGAAAGTATAATTGCAGTCTTCTCTGTAACTGAAATTTGTTCCTAAAATTCATGCGATTTGAAGTGAAACAATCACACAGGATTTGAAAACTCGTTTCCTATTAATTATTAAGTTTGTGTCATGTAACTGTGGAAAATGAGATTATACAAGCATCAACACACTGAACATCACATATACATTTATTATATCATGGGATTTCATTTATTTTATATTTGGGAAGCACTGAATTTTAAACATTTTATTGAATTACTTTTTATTGCGTTTTATACATTAAATTACAGTTTCATTTATCGTAATACATACCTCGAGTTATTTTAATTACGGTAATGATTTTTTGCAGGCAGAGGAAAACATAAAAAGGAAAAGATAATTTAATAAATTATTCAGCAATTTAAATGTACCCAATGCATACTGATTTTCGAAAAAAAAATTATAAAAGCTCAGCGAATTAATCTTTAATGATTGGGATGTTAAAGTATGCATAAAATCATCATCATCATTATTAGTATTATTATTTTGCCGTGTGAAACTAACATTTATAGAATTCTGGCCAAAAAATGCCTAAATTTTCTTTAAATTATTTTTATCTCGAGTTAGTTTTCTTCAAGTAGCTGAACCGTAAAAAGAAAGAAGGTTTAGAAATTTAAACAAAAATTGATAATAACATTAAAAAACAAAAATATCTACTTTATAAACTCAGTATGCACTAAGTTCATTGGTTTAAAACGACTTGGGATTCACCAAAAAAGACTGGAAGACTCATAAAAGGCATATATATATAACAAGATATCAAATTAATGAAAAAAAGGTATCTATATGAACATATCTACAGAATTTTAAATTCTACAGTACGTAAGGTGGATAAGAAATGTTCAGTACTCAGTAAATCTACATTCACGACTATACACCCAAATTTTTTGCCCAGTTTTATTTCTTATAAAGGCAATAAAATTTCCACACAAATTACATATAATACATACGAGGCATAAATGATTGTTATTGCCGCTAGGTTCCGTTACTTCAGATAAAATTCGTTAACACGAACGTGAGATCCTTACACAGCAAGAACTGTCCTTACGTAAGCACCAGTGTTCTAAGTTACGAACAGCAAAGTTAAAGAAAGATGTATTAACGGTGGGCAAGTTGATATTAAGCCTATTTCTGGTCAGTTATATTTTCCGATGTGTTATTTCGCGAAATCAAAGCTACAAGTGCATGAATTTGAATTCAATCTGAATTATTATTATTTTTTGAAAAAATGCTTTGCAACATACAGATTTTTAATTATGGCCTGCGATGAGCTGCAGTACTATGTCAGACATATCCCATGTGTTAGAATTCAAGTTCTCTGAATGAAATGAGACTAAATAAAATGTTATTAATGTGCTTATATGTTTTCAAGTTACATATGCCTTTAGCGGACTATTCTCCAATTTTTTAATATTACAATTCTTTACCTGTAGTCTATCACTCTGCAATTTATCTTCCATGTTACTGGGTATTGACAAGATATAATATCGGCAATTTATGTTTCACACTATCTGGCCAATAACGAGTTTCCACAGTGTTGTCATTCGACGAAACACGAAATTGTTATCTTCCTAATTACAACTGTATTAAAGAATTTTTAGCAATTTAGATGTAGTTTTTCGTAACTCCTACATTAACTTTAAAAAAATTTTTTTTTATAATATCTCTAATCAGAATAATTGTTTCATAAGAATAAATTGAGTTTAATTTAAAAAATTAAATTTAAATACATATTTAATTAAATATTCTTTGCGCCATTGCTGCAAGGAATGAAATTTAAATTTAAACAAATTTAAATTCTTAACAAATACGTATAAAAGTAAAAAAGTAAATGTATAAAGCATATACAAGTTGTACATGCGATTTGTAATATATATCACTGGTAATTTTTATAAGCTCTTGCGCTAATAGTTTGTTTACTGAAAGATGTTTCTAACACTATACGATGTGTGGTTTGGTATAATTTTTTTTTTTTTGTTAATTAAAATAGAATAAAAGCGCCTTACGAAAAGTGTACGTCTGTTTTAATGGCAATTCAGGTTAATGAGACATAAAATTTTTATTTGACATTTAAGTAAATAGAAATAAAATATATACATTCTACTGTATGCTAATCAATAACAAATATTTACCTAATTTTAGGACATTAAAGTAAGGTTATATTTTGGCTCTATATCTTTCGTAAACGGAAATTATTTTCATTATTTTATTGAAATAGAAATAAGTCGTTGTGTGTTTAGGCAAATATTAAATTATGTTATTATTCGCAGAGAAGTATAGTTTTTAAACTTTTATACTTACATAATTTTTTAAAGTAAGTTTTAAATGCAGTATTTATTGAAATAAAATATGAAAAATGAAGGAATGAAATTACCGTAGTAATATAATAAACTTGTAGGGAAAGAAGGGAGAACAAATACTCGTATTTTTCGAATAACCGAATGCCTGTTCTGATATTCTACGGTCTACAAATGATACAGCTACAGATCCTAAATATTATTTAAAAAACACTATTAACGTAATATCTTTTCACATACCAACGATAGAACTGTACTCTAAACTAGAAGTGAAAATTTTGCATCTGTGAGGGCATACTTTGGACATGAGGAAAGGTTTTTGATCTGTTCCTATCTTGTTTTGCCACATCATTCTCCTCCATATCATTGAGTTCGGATAATTTTCTATGGAATTGTATCAGGCAGTTATTTTTTCCTCAAAGCACATTCATAAGATGAACTTAGGGATTCTTAAGATGAGCTTAAAGTCACTGAAGTAATCCATTGAGCAGCAACTGGGGAACGATTTCAAGAAATTAAAAAACAGGTTTTGCGTGATATTAGATAGAAAATAACGGCTGTCACGTTTGAGATTTTTCTGATCCAAAAACATGGACATAAACTCGAAGAGTCTTTATCAGTTACTCGGATTAATTTAATTATTCAACTTCAATCCTCTGACTCGGACCTCTTTTTGTGATATTGGTATTTATAAAATGTTAAAAAACAATAGATTTACCGAACAGATTGATTTATTAGGAAATTAAATAAGGAAGGTCAATTTCTCCGCTCATGAGCAATTTCAGCTCATCTCAAAGTTAATTTTATATTGATAAAATAGAAGATACTTGGGGTTAGGTCAAGAATTATTAAATGAACTGTCAGTTATGTCACTGGAAAATCTTGAAAATATTTGGAACTTTCTCTTAGAAATTAATAAACTTCTAGTAAAATTGCATATAGATTTCACAAAACACTTAATTCTGTGTATTAATGATCAGGGTTTTTTTCTAATGAAATTGTTCAATTTTTACAGAAATCGTACGATGAAAAAATATATTAAGTACGCTTATGAGTGTGTGGAAAGGATTCATCGTCTTAAGCTTCAAAACAGTATTAAATTAAATTCAAAATTCTAACAGTTCATTCCACCCCGAAAACTGACGAACAAATGTTTCCTATTGTTGTAAACATTTGCTGTAAAGTGAGTTGAGTGTTATTTGATATGTCAATAAATGTTACGGTTTTTTACTGCTGCATATTTTTCAAAAATATAAGAAAGCTATTTATGCAATTTTGTAATTAATAACTTACTAGAAATTTGCTTTAAAGGTGAGGTAAAGAATTTTTTTAACAAATACACTAATTCACAGAGAAATCGCAAACATGATTTAAAATATCCTTCATTCATAAAATGTAGTAAATGGTAATGAAGTATACGTTCTAATTCACTTAATTTAATTTTTATACCATTACTTGAATTTGAATAGCATTTAATTTATGACATGTATTTCGTGATAATTTTGAAGGTGATTAGCTTTGCAAATCAATCAAATTAACACATCGGACGATAAGTAAATTATAATGAGTGCTATTGCTGTTATCAAGAATCCATACAATAGCTTTTACAGAAATCACAATTTGCAATCTCTAAACATTTGACCCACTGTAAATGATATATCTAACCACTAATTGTGGTCCCAGAATATGCTTAACATTCAAGTCATTTATTACATTATATTTTATATTATTTATTTATTCTTTTAAAACATAGCTTTACATTCTAGTTCTATAAAACAGTTAAGGGCTATGTTACATTTACACTTTGAAATATCATACATCGTTCGTTTCATAGAACATACATTAGGAGCAGAAATATTCGAGATATTCATAGTTCATAAAGCATAGTACAACTAAATTTATCTTGTAAATGATTGCATTACTATGAAACATAACAGTTCTTATTTACGGAAAAAATCATATTTTAAATACTCTTATCAGAATCAGTCAAATGTTTGAACAATTACTTGTTTGAAAATAAATATTCGAAAAATTACAAACCATTTTTTAAACTATTATTTTATTCATTGGTTGTGTAACTCTTCTTATGTTTTTCTTCTATTACGATTTATAGTATGAATTTTGTTTTAGGTAGGGTGGTGCAATAATTATTACGAACAACATTTTGTTGCTACAGTAGAAGAGGTAATATAGTTAAAATTTAAATATGTAATATGGTAAATACACAGAATTAAAAATTCTGTGCATTTATAACAATATGTAAACGTTTTAGAAAATTAAATACATGACAACCTGAATTTCGCTTAGATTTTATTCAGATCTCTTTTCGATTTTGAGGGCGATTAATAGTAGGTCTTTTCTCTTCTAAAACCAAGATACACTAGTTCTGGAAGTCAATAAAACTTGGTCTAAAACCTACGCCAATCTAAGGTCGTTTATTTTGGGATTTTTATATTTTACGTTGGTGTGTGTCTTTTCCATATGCGCAAGAATTTATTTAAAAAATTTTAATCATGAAGAATAAATATTTATTCTTTTAGTATATTCAACAATTGTTTGGTAAAAATCTTACTGACTCCCAATTACATAATTAGATCCAAAAACTGGAAAAAAATATAGATCTTCAACATTTAAAAATACTGGATTAACATTTTAATTAAGTCTATACAAGCCGCTTATCTTTCTTTTTTATTTATTTATATATATATATATATTTTTAGTTGGAATGACACTTTTGGAAGGGTAGCAAAATTAATTAAGGTAAATGAAAGGATTTGATTTAAAAATAAATGCATTTAGAAAAAGAAACTTATAAACGGGGAAAAAAAAAACACCTGCCTATTTATTAAATTCTCTTTATGTAATCCTAAGTCTACATTTAATTTTTGTCAGATTTGCATACTTCCAGAAAATTTCATTTTTTTTTTTTTTTTTTTTTTTTTTTTTTTTTTTTTTGGTGTGTCCTATCAAAAACTGCTACTATTTTCAGTTTGAAGTTTAATATATCACTTAAATATTTCTCAAAGCAGAAACAAAAATAATTATAAAATTAGTAGTAATATAAAAAAAAAAAGCTAATGTAAAGAAAAATGCTGCAGTTGCTAATTTATTCTTAAATGCTATCAAAATATAAAAGGAATGGGGGGAGTTATCGTCTCCTGATATTCTGATGAGTGTTTCATTAAATATTTTGAGTACTTTTTTTTAAAAGATTTGGGCAATATTAGAAATGTTTCTGAGAATAAATTGTAACCGTTTTTTTCTGTAATACTTGTATTGATTTTCTAGCTTAGAAGATCGGAGTTTTCTGTGTGATGTAATTAATCTGCACCAAGATATGATTTGCATATCCTAACAAATGAATAGTCATTCATGATTTAAACAATAAGTTTTTGTAGCAGATACTTTTATACCTTAATATCTTTAGATCTTATCTATAGATATTTTAGGTATAAACTTTGTTAGCAGAAACGTAGACATAAAATAGTGCAATAATTTCACAGACCACAAATCGAGAGTATTAAAGGTGATACTGTGACTCTGTATTTGACAATTGTCATAAACTCTTAAGTGTGTTACAAGCATTTTATTCCTTATAACTGTATGATGTTACTTTTATATATCTTCTACGGGGGAAAAAAAATGTGTGTTTCAACATTTAAAATTATATTTCTTGACACGCTAGAAGAAATGCACCACCCTGATGTATTGCATTATTTAAAAAAGTCGTTGTTGCATAATTTTATGTTCTTATTTTACATTTGCTTCTGGTGCACTAGAATGGGTAGATATAGTATAAAGTATATATAGCACGTATAGTGAAATACACCCATATTAATGATAAAAATTGATGAACCAGCATTTTAAAATCTTGCTGAAATAAGTTGTTCCAAAAAGAAAATCTATTTCATGATATTTCTGATTTCTAGTCAAGTATAGAAGGTAATGGGCATTTGCTGTCAATGAACAAGGGGTCAGCCAAAGAAAAGATCAGTCCTACCAATCAGATGTTATTCTTATACCTTTTAAACAACCGGAGCGAATGAAGTGGAAATATTTTAAGTTCATTTATATACTATTTAATTTTCCTAAGTACGTTTGTTACAATAAATGTGCTCTTTTAGTTGTGTTTTGTGGTAAAATGATGGTATACTTCGCCTAAGCATTCCATTTGGATAAGATTCATAATAGATTTTTCAAGTTTTCAGCGGATGATATTACCCTGAAAGAACTTTATCTTACAGTCTTTTTTTCTCATTTCCATGCTATTCTATAATGTGCTTTGAAATAAAAGAAGCTAAAGAAATCACCTGCAAAGATTATCGTAATGATAAATATTCCCAGTGCACTGCGCTATCAATCGTGATTTTGAAAATTAAATTGCTGAAAAGTTCAGTTTATTTGCTATGTCAGTGGAACATAATATTCAACAGCCAGAAATTAAGTGGCTCTAAACTCATCTCGAATTTGCGCATGCACAGTTTTAAGGAAACAGAGCCTCCTTCAATTTCTTTCAGTCATCTTCCATCGGGGAACATATATAGTTCCTTCTATCACTAGTAGATGGCAGCACAGGGCTACACACAACGTAAACGGTTTGAGGAATTTGCTGAGCTAAAATTCTAAAGCTGCACAGTCATTTAATCACTTATATTACACGCAAAAATAGAGCAGAATCGAAGGTTTGGGATGGAGAATGCCTACACAAGAAGCTTGCCCATGCACAGTTTTTTTTTTTTTTTTTTTACTGAGAGATGCATCGAACTGTAACCGCCGTCTATATGGTGGGCTTTAACCATTTCTAAGTAGTCCTCCGCTGGTTATCCTTTACAACGAAGTTATTGAACTTTACGACGAGCACGTAATTGTAACATGCAACCCGCGTTATTATATGATCTTTACTTTTCTTCTTCTTCTTCCAAATTTCTTGGGGTAGCTGGTAAACGTTGCTGAAGTCCTCGAACCGTCAGCGAGCTAAAAAAAAAAAAAAAAAAAAAAAAAAAATTGGTTACTTTTTATCTTGGTTCATATTAACTGCATGATTTGCATATAAAGATAAAAGTACAACCAGGGGCGCAGCTAGAGTTTCCAGCGCCCGGGGTCAACTGAAGAATTTGCGTCCCTTTCTGTGGGCCAAAAATGGAAAACATTTCATTAAAAAATTTCGTAGCATCAGTTTGGCGCCCCTTGGATGCTGCGCCCGGGGATAGATGTCCCCCCTTGCCCCACCCTAGCTACGCCACTGAGTACAACTCCGTCCGTAACAAAGAGAAACTGTGCATAAAAGGGCATCTGAAATTTGTATAATTGGTGTTATAAAGCGTTAGTAAATGAGGTAAATGCAAAAGCAGTTCAATATGAAATTCAATTCAAAATAAAAAAAAAAAAAGTACAATTCATAACTACTTTTCCTCAACTTTTTAAATGAGAGGAAGGGGTATGTAATAAGACAAAAATGCTGTTCATGTTTACTTATTTTCAGCTAGAGAAAGTCTGGAATTAGGCTTTCCTTGTACTAAATGAAGATTGCTGTTCTAATGGTTCACTTTATAAAAGGATGGAATCATATCGTTAAATACGCTACACTTATATTAAATATTTATAACAACATAAAACTGAAAATCAAGTATCAAATATTGTTATTAAGCACGGAATATCGACATTCTGAAGAAGCGAAAAGAGTTATACAGTGAAAGTTCGGTTCATGAATTTAATTCGTTCGTGAAGGACGTTCGTCAACCAAAATGTTTGCAAACCGAAATTTTCCCAGTAGAAATTAATGAAAAGTGGATTAATTCGTTTCTGGACCACAGATGATTGCACATTTAAATTTACAGCAAAGTTTTATGCACGATTTCATAACAAAATCAATCAAAATCGTTAAACCTAAAATTAAAAAAATATATACAACAGAATAAAATAAACGAAAATTAATTTAACTTTTCTGCATCCATAGGAAGAAGAGAGTAAAAAATATATAAGTAAAAAATATATACAACAGAATAAAATAAACGAAAATTAATTTAACTTTTCTGTATCCATAGGAAGAAGAGAGTAAAAAATATATAAGTAAAAAATATATATTAAAAAAATATATACAACAGAATAAAATAAACGAAAATTAATTTAACTTTTCTGTATCCATAGGAAGAAGAGAATAGGTGGCATAACGGGAAAATGATGAGGAATGTATAATGAAAAGTTTCAACAACAAAAAAGTCTATTTCATGAAAACATCTGGTAACTGTCTTTAAGGGACATCTTATTTTATATTTTCTTTGTCTCTAGGCGCCGCCTGACTCTGCTTGTGATTCACTGAGCATCTGTTTCTTTGAAAATTTTCTCATCGTTGATTTGGTGTTGCGTATTTCTTAAATTGTTTTTCAGGCCCAACAGCGGCCGAGCAGTTAAGTCGCAAAACACTGGTAGTGCGGTCCGAAGTTCAAATCCCGCAAACGGGCTGGCTGCATGGGAAACTAGCTCGTATACACATGGGGAAGGCCGCGAGAATGCTCTGCAGCCAACCCATTCACCGGAATTCGAACCCCGGACCGAACTACCAGCGTTCAGCGACTCGGACCCTCGTGGGTCCACCACAAATTTTACAGCAGTTATACTGCATACGAACTTCGAATTTGTCTTCGCCAGTATCTGGTGTTGTGAATAATGAATTTAGGCTCTGAAGCTGAGCTAGACCTTTTATGGAAAAGTGCTGAATTATTCTGTAACTTAGAGTGAGAAGTTATTTATTCATTCGAGAGCACTCAATTCCTATTTAGATCCTTTAAGTTAATACAAAATAATTTGGGTTCACATTCACGGCTAAAGTCAAAATATTCGGAAAATAATGGACAAAAAGTATCCAGAGCTTCGATGTACTTACTTTTCCTCATTTCTAATGTGCATGCATCATTTAATATGCTGAATGTACCTCAGTATTCAGCTAGGCCCATATAAATGAGAAACTACGCACTTTCAGCAACTGTATCGTATCTCTTCAAGTATTGTAAACTCTTACTGTGTGTAACCAATATTTCAGTCTTCTTCGATAATGACATTCTCTACTTTTGAATAGAACTTGTCGCGAAATATTTTCTTGATATAACTCCACATAAATAAGCGCCGGACCTTTGGAAACAGGCGTTTCCTTATGTGGGAAATAAAATTCTTTTTTATGTGTACTGTACTTTTTCAAATTATGCAGTACTTAGTTTCTTCGTATTTAACATCTGCAGTGGAGACATGTGAAAAATCATGCCATTTTGCTGCAAATACATCTGGAGTTTTACATCATCTTACTTTTCTACATCTAAGAAGATCACGATTTACGGTAAAGAGAAGCAAAAGTCAATATGTTTGTTTAGCGAAGGACAGTACATACTTCTAATACATGACGCGATGTATTTTGATCCGACATGAGACAAAATAAGTTTTCTAAAGTTCTCGACAATTTTTGTTCATTTATTCCGGACTTTACTTCAAAACTTGAATCTAGTTCTGTATAAATCGCTCAGTATTTGTTATTATATTTCAAGCTGAAAGTCTAAAATGTTCGGTTAATTTCACAGAAATAATTTACAGGCCTTCTCTTTTGGAAGCCGTGATTCTGAAAGGCATCAAATAGGATCTTATTGCTTGTAACTCTAACGAAAATCTTTCTTAGCAGATTATTCATTTCTTTTTGGACGTCCCTCTCTGTTTACACTTTTTTTGGCTGCTACGTTTATAATTTGTTCAAAACCAGGTCTTTAAATAGATTTTAGCTTCTTTCATTGTACTTATACAATGGCAGATATCTATCGCTCAGAGTAACTGGAGCTACTCAGGTCAGAACTTTTGAAAATTTGAAAATATGATAGACAGCTTTTATACACCCATTTAATAAGAGTTTCCATAAAATACTGACAAAATTTTCTATTTTCCCACACTCGCTAAGGATATTTAAATAATTGTGCTATATTCTCCTCCTCTCCCAAGTAATTACGTAGTACAGAAACGAACTCACCATTGAGGGTCCGAGGCATTCAATAGGCAGCATAGTTGGGGCTGTTGGGGGAGACGGGCATGCCCATCGGGTTCAGAGGCTTCTCTCCCTGTGCTGGAATGCCATCCCTCCAGCACTTGTACTTATTGTAGCAATCTGCCGCATACAAGATGGCACCCACGAATCCGAAGAACTGAAAACGGAAAATATAAGTGGCATCAGTGCAAACATATATATCTCCTTTTGTAGTTGTCACAAAAGGTTCTTGAAAAGTATAAAACTGCCTGCTATAAACCTGCTGTTCTTTGTAGGTGATATGTATTATTGATTATCAAAGGATGTAGAGTGAAACCACGTAGATATGCCGTGAGAAAACAAAAATGTATTAAATAAAAGAGAAAATACAGATAATAATATGTACCATATAGCATACCGAATATAGTGCCCCACTAATTTGAACGGGTTGAAAATCACTTTTACATATTAGAAGTGCATTATGCATTTTGAATTAAATCATAACAGGATAATGCATTTGAATTAAGTCATAGCAGTAATATATTAAGATTCATTAATTCCCATAAAATTAAATAAAATGCAGTTGAATGAGGAAGACGTAAAAATAGCAACAAGGACTTAGGTTTACAAAAACTCAAGTTCACTGTAACTTCTCGTTCCGCTAAAATTCATATGACACGGATATTGTCATCACGCTTTAATTTTCAAACACAATTTTTTTTTCACATAGAGATTACATTTCCGGAATTTACCTTAGTACTAATGGAATAGATGCACTACTTTTCTAACAATCTACCCTGGGGGATATGAAGCTATTGCCACCTGTTACGTAGTGTAAGATCTTTATAATCTTTCAAATTACAATGAGTATTTTCCAGTTTAATTACTTCAAAATAAAAATTATAAGCAATATGAATTTCTTAATAATAATTTTATACTTTCTGATGGAAAATAATTTTATTCACTTTTATACCATAGAACAATGATCAGACTTGTCTAGCTTATCTCTCCACTTTTTTTATAGTCTCATATGCAGCAAAAATGTGCATTTATGATGGTGATAAAGTAAAGTAGCAATATAAGGAATGCAGTCATCCACACATGCTTTTCTTTAATTTTATCCGAAGTAAAATACGTTTCGCAGAATTCTAAATATATATGACTATATATATATATATATTTAGTTTAGATACTATATATAATAAATAAATGATATGAGTAAGTAAAAAAGGCCGGATAATGTACTTCTTTTCACATTGAAAGAATGCCAGCTAGAGTCATGCCTATATATTTTTAGAGAAGAGACAAAAAGGTAAAGCGCGCTCCTGTATGCAAACAAATTAACTATATTTGTATAATTTTATTTTCAACTAGCCAAGTGCCGACGCTACCGCTAATTACCACATCTTTTCGCTATCGATTCATCAGAACTGTCATCATTTTCATCGTTATCATATTCGATTTCCTCACACTGCGTTTCTACCTTGTCAGTTTATGTCGAGCTCTGAAATGACATTGTATTAGTAGGATGGCTGTAAGAGCACTGTTTGTGTAGTAAAGCAGTTTATTATAAACCCTCCCAACAGGGTAAAGAATTTTGGTGTTCCCTGCTGCATGCTGCCTGAGGTCAGCGTGGGCGCAATGGCGTCGTGTCAGAGTTGAAGCCGTGAACCGATCGTTTTTCGGTTATCAAGGAGAAGTGAATAGGTTTTTCGAAACCCAGGTGTGACCTCCATCTTTATATGCAGAGGCGAGGGAAGAGGGATTTCGATTAGATGGGAAACACGTTGACAACAAAATACGGGTAGGAGAAGGTTAGGAATTTTGTAATAAAGCTTTTATGCACTCGTCCGCAAAAGAGTTTTATTTCGTTACTAGCCGCTACGCGGCCAGCCTTCGTCTGGCTTTTAAATGTACCGGAAAAATGCCTGAAGGGATCACCAAACGTTAAATTTAAAAACTGCACAGAATATTACTCTGTAGAGTATTATATACACTCATGCCCATAAATTAAGGATAATCACGCGGAAATCGAACTCTAAAATAAATATATCACCTGTAAAATCACTACACACATCTTCAAGAATCATATGCAAATTTCAGGAAGTAACCAGATGACATCTGGTTGGTACGTCACAATGACGAGTGACCACCATCACCGGTGGTACGTCACAATGACGAGAGTGTAAGAGAGTGATATATAAGGAATAAAGGCAAAGAAGTAAAGTTGTTCGCAGGCGCTTTGTAAGCATTTCAGTGCAATAACCGAATAGTTATGACACAAAGTACGCATTTGGATGATTTTTTACGTGGTAGAATTATCGGCCGTCTGGAATGGGGGCGTACCCCACTGGAAGTATCAGATGAACTTGGAATTGCCCAGAGTGTCATATTCAGGCTTTGGCAACGATTCCAAGATGATGGTAATGTGAGTAGACGTTACAGAACAGGTCGCCCTAGAGTTACAACGCCGAATGAGGACCGGTATTTGACAGTTACTGCCAAAAGAAACAGGCGGAGCACAGCCTCAGACCTGTCTCGTCAGCTCTGTTCAGCCACTGGTACGACAATTTCAAGGCAGACCGTGTACAGACGCTTAGGGCAGATTGGTCTATATGATCGTAGACCTTTCAGATGCGTTCCACTTACTGCAACTCACTGTCGCCTGCGGTTAGCCTGGAGTAGAGAGCATGCATTGTGGACACCGCAACAGTGGGCTTGTCTGATGTTTTCCGACGAGTCTAGGTTTAGCTTGCAGTCTGATTCTTGCCGGACTTTCATATAGAGAGCTCCAGGTACTCGTTATCACCAAGAAAACATCATTGAACGACACCGTTACGGAGGTGCAGGAGTGCTTGTTTGGGGTGGAATTATTCTGGGTTCCAGAACTGACCTGCGTGTTCAAATTGGAACCATGACAAGTCAAATCTATCGGGACGTCATTCTGGAACAACATGTACGTTTGTTTCGGGGTGCCATGGGCGCACAATTTGTGTTTATGGATGACAACGCCCGTCCTCACCGTGCAAACATCGTAAGCGAATGCCTTCAATCGGAGGATATCACCCGTATGGACTGGCCAGCATTCTCACCGGACTTGAATCAGTAGAGCACGTGTGGGACATGCTTGGCCGACGAGTTGCAGCCCGTCAACCTCCTCCTACCGGAACTTCGAAGAGTATTGCTTTTTGAGTGGTGTAATATCGCCCAAGATCAGATCGATAATTTGATACTCACCATTCCTAGGCGTTGTACAGACTGTATTGCATAGTCTGGGAGACATACAATGTATTAAAAATCATACCAACCATGTAATATTGGTTTTTTGTAAATAGGTTTTTTTTGTAATTTGCTCCAGGGAGAAAACATCGCTAATTTTTTTTAATAATATCAAACATATAGCATCATTTTTTTTGCTCTTTACCTTTTGTTTAATAAATAAGCTTGTAGGGTTTATATTTATTTTAACTAACATTTATTTTAAGTTTAAACTATCTTTCCTGTCAAGCCTTACTTTCCCCTGGAACTGCCAATGCCAGAATATGTAAATTTGAGTAGAACGCGCAAGGATTCAAATTATCAGCGGAAGTATTCTGATTTAAATAGAAGGAAACAAGTTCGGTGTGAGAGATTCTCTTACTTAGCGAGCGCGGAGGTAGTTAGCGAGAATTGAAGAACCCCGCGTTGCGGCCTATGTGCTTGGCGGGAAGTAGTGGTCATCGTTCCAGTGAGCTTCAATTCTGCTGAATTAGCAGCGGTATTGTAAAACGCGGTGAGTTAGTTATTTTAGAGAGCCTCGTAGTTAGAATCTTGTCTTTATTTTCTTTTCAGGTTATTATTTTTATTTGACTGCCAAGTTGGCACCGTCTGTAAGCGTCAAGAGAACGCAATTGTAATTTATTACGTTGAATAAAAAGGGACTTAAACCCTTCACAAGCTTCTATCTTTTATACAAGTTTTCACAGTCACCTCTTGGTTGCGTGCAAGTTGGAGGCGCGCAACGTTATATTGGCGCCCGAACACTTATCGAACTGAAATGGCCGAAAACTGGATGGAAGCCACTGGACAACACCAAGAAATGACAACGCAGTTAGAAGGATTTGGATACCTGGTCCAGACATTGAGAGCATCAATCAAGCCAAACGTCTATTTCGACGGAAAAAATTCGGTGTCCGTATTTTTAGAAGGTATAGAAAACCACTTTCAGCTCTACCCTGTGCCTGAAAGACAAAAAGTTGCCATCGCCACATCAGCACTAAGAGGACAGGCCGCGCTTTGGTGGAAAAATATAGGCAAATTTCTTCTAGGTGAATTTGGAAGCCCGACGTATACATTTGAAAATTTCAAAAAATCGTTAGTAAAGGCCTTCCCCATAGTGAAAGATCGCGCACGGCTGGAAGCCGAGCTATATAGTTTCTATCAACGGGATACAGCAGATTTGACGGACTTTATTTTACAAAAAATCAAGCTAACGGATATGCTGTATGGGAAAAAACCCGATGCGGAGATTATTGAAATAATATTACCAAGATTGTTACCCGCTGTCCAAGACTACTTTGAAATTAGAAACCCAAACACATTGCAGGAACTTTTCGAATTGGCGGTGAAGTTTCAAAATCGCAGAATAGCGGAAAAAGCGAGAGGGGAAACATATTCTCAACATACCCGAAGGAAGGAAGAAACCAGAAATGAAAATCGCTCATATGGGGGAAAGAACTATCAAGCTAACGCATCGAAACTCGAAGGTCAAGGCCCAAAAAGAAAATTTGAAAATAAGCATCCGCGTACTCAGAAGACACAGATTGAAAGGAAAGCTTTAAACGACTAGAGGGGCCTGTGAAAGGGAGGGTCCAGACCCCGGAAGTTTTAAAAAAACCCTCAAATAGACATTTAAATACAGTCATCGTAAAAAACTCACAGCTACCAATTATACAAGTCCTGGTTGGCGATGTACCAGTAGAAGCCCTCATCGATACAGGAGCAGAAGGAAATTTCATGAGTGAAAATTCTTCAAAAAGAATTTTTATAGGATACGACTCTTTAAAACCAGAAATACGGAAATTATAGCGGCGCAAGGAAAAACATGTCACTGCATCGGGAAAGTATCATTAAACGTACAGGTAAAAGAGGAAAATCTCAAAGTATTAATTTTTGTGGTGAAACACCTGCAACACTCTCTTATTTTAGGTATGGACTTTTTAAGGGCCGCGAGGGCCAAATTGAATTTTAAGATAGTTCCCTGGTGCTGGAGATGGACCAGAGGGTGGTGGAACCTGTGGAGACACCTGAATTGGACCTTAGCAATTTGAATGACCAGGAAAGTAAAGCAATACAGCAAGTGGTGAGTAATTTTTCTCATTTGTTTTCAGAAAAACCAGGAAACTGTCAAATCGTGACTCACAAGATTCAATTAAATGCCGAAAAACCTTGTAGGACTAAACCGTATCGCTATGATAAACAAAAAGACTTAATCATCGAAGAACATATTCAGGAGATGTTAAAGAATAAAATAATAACGCCCATAAATAGTGAGTACGCGAGTCCAGTCGTACTATGTAGGAAAAAGAACGAGTTTCCTCCTTCAGATAAAAGGGCTTGGAGGTTTGCTATCGATTACAGAAAACTAAATAGCATTACTAAATTTCCAGTTTACCCTTTGCCGGTTATAGACGAGATCATTAGACAGATCAAATCGACAAGATATATGTCTACTTTGGACTTAACGTCTGGCTACTATCAAATAGCTATGAGACCCGAAGATATACACAAAACCGCGTTTATAACAATATCGGGCACTTATGCATTTTTACGCATGCCCTTTGGGTTGTGTGGGGCCCCATCAACATTCCAGAGAGCTATGGACATTGTTCTAAAGCCTGTCCTAGGAAAATCAACTTTAATTTATCTAGATGATATAATTATAACGAGTAGTACGTTGGAATACCACATTAATGACCTCGAACAAGTTTTTAAATTATTAAAAGAGGCCGGTCTTACAATTAACGCCTCAAAATGCAAGTTCGCAACTAAAGAACTTAAATATCTCGGTTATAAAATTTCGCAAAAGGGTATAGAAACGCAAGATTCAAAAATCAAAGCTATTAAGAATTTCCCACCGTCCAACACCGCCAAGAAACTTTCGTCTTTCCTTGGATTATGTTCTTACTATCGATCTTTCATAAAAGATTTCGCTAATATTGTTGAACCACTCTTAGTAATCAAAAGAAAAAAGAGTAAATTTACGTGGACAGCGGAAGCTAACACAGCTTTTGAAAGATTAAAAGAAGCGCTTATTAATGCCCTTGTTTTAAAATTCCCTGAGGGGGACGAAAACCTGGAAATTGCGGCAGATGCGTCAGACTATGCGGTGGGTGCGGTTCTTATGCAAAATAACCATCCGCTGGCATTTGTTAGTAAAACATTGAATCAGACACAAAGGAATTATACAGCTACAGAAAGAGAAACATTAGCCGTATTAATGGCTGTACACAAATTTCGAGTTTATTTCGGCAAATCGCCAGTAACAGTCTTTTCGGATCATGCGGCTGTTGGTAGACTTTACTCGGGAAAAAACCTAACGCCCAGGTTAATAAGATGGGCTTTAAAACTCCAAGAATATAATATCACAATAAAATATAAACCGGGTAAGGAAAACAATGTAGCTGACGCACTTTCTCGTATAAAACTGGACGACGAAGGAAATGAACTTAAATGCGCTGTGTTGACTTCAAAAATTTTAGATTCTAGAGATAACGGTTATTACTGAACTGAAAGCTGATCCTGAATTTGGAAATATCTATGCTTATTTGAAAGACCCCGAACGCTTTGAGCACACAGATATCGATGCGATAAGAAATAGAGCAAAAAACTATGAAATAATAGATAATTTATTATTCTATACGAAAACAACAAACGAAAATCTTGAGTATAAGCCAGTCATCCCAGCCTCGCTTCGATTAAGCATTTTGAGGGAGTTGCACGAAAAAAAAACAGCGGGCCACCTCGGGGTCAGAAAGACTATAAAAAGGGTACGCGAGGCGGTATATTTCCCGCAATTATACAAAATAGTAACGGCGTATGTCAGGTCCTGCAATCAATGTCAGTTAATAAATGATATTAATTACAGCCCGGCCGGGTACTTAAATAGCATTCGCGCTACATTTCCGAATGAAATTTTAGGAATAGATCTCCTTGGTCCCTTCCCCCAGAGCGAGTTAAATAAAAATCGTTTTAGTAATAGTAGATCATTTTTCAAAATGGATAGAAATTGTTCCTCTTAAACGCGCGTCAGCCAAAACAGTCGCAGATGCATTCTTACACAGATACATTTTAAAATACGGTGCACCGATAAAAGTCATTAGCGATAACGGAAAACAATTCATTAGTCAAGTATTTGAAAACATATGCAATGGACTTGGCATACGCCATATCAAAATGGTTCCGTATAGACCACAGGCTAACATAGCAGAAAGAGTTAATAAAAACATAGTAAAAATAATTCGCAGTTACGTGAGCACACATCACAAGCGCTGGGATGGCTACATAAATGAATTAGCTTATGCTTTAAGAACGGCACATCATGATACTACGGGAAGAACTCCAGCAGAATTATTTTTAGGCAGAAAGTTAATTACGCCTTTAGATAAATTATTCTTTGTGCAACAAAGAGAGCAGGAGTTTAAACAACAAGATGTGCAAAAGTTGATTGATCAGGCGCTTAAAACCTCGGATACGGCAAGAAATAGACAAAAGTTATATTATGATAGAAAACGCCGTGAAGCAGATTTTAAAGTTGGGGATAAAGTATTGAAGCGGAAATTTTCTTTATCAAGTGCCCCAGACAATTTTATGGCAAAGCTAGCTGCAAAGTTTGAAGGCCCCTATGTAATTTAGGAAATCAAAGGGGTAGTATTATATCTTAAGAACGACAGAGGGGAAATCTGTAAAGCAAGTCCCGACCAGGTGAAAAAATACTATAATCCAAACGATTTTGAAATCCTTAAAAGTTTCTTGCAGGACTCAAGTCTAAACGAAATAGAAGGGCCAGAGACTGCAACAACTATTCCACCACCCAAGAAACGGAGAACTGAAGAGGGACCTAGCACTTCTACAACCCGGACGTCGGTATCAAAAAGAAAAAATGATTTTCAAACTCCGGCGTTTAAGAAAAGCAAAAATAAGTTGAACCGGGTAAAGAAACCGTGGTAAAGACGAAAACACCACCTACAAAGGATGGCAGGAGAAATTACACATCAAGGAGAACGCGCACACGGCCACAGAGTCAGGTGCCAGCAAGGCCGCCGTTCCGGAAACTGAAACGCCAGCAGGAGGCACAAAAATACGAGGAACAGAAGAAATTCAAGAAGGACTCCAGACCGGAGGACGTCAAGACCAGCCGTCCCAGGCAGAAACGCAAAGGCCAACAACCAGACGATTACTCCGTCAAGAGGCCAGCATGTAGAGGACGCAAAAGAAAGAGCAACGTGGACGACACTCGGAGATCAATAAGGAGAAGATTGACATCCATGAAACCTCTAACTTGGGATCAATTTTGCCAAAAACGGATGACGGAGTTTCAAGCATCGAAAACTCAAAGATAAGTTAAAACCTTCTATAATTTTTTTTCTCTTTTGTTCCGAAATGTTATGCATAAGTACGAAGTTCTATGTTTTGACGAAAGTCAATATGTCTCGGGTGAGACTTAGTTTTGTTTTACTTTATTTAGCTAAGGCAAAAGTATTATTTTCTTTAAGTGTAAAAGCTAAAAACAAGCATTTTCTGTTGGTCGAAAGACTAATTCTGTTAAAGCCAAAATTTGGCCGAAGATAAAAATAACTTCGTATTCTTGTATTAATAAGAATTTTAGTTTCAGTGCCGCCAGCTTGGCGAAGAATGAGTAAGGTAAAAATTTATTTTCTCTTATTCATTTTATGGTAAATTGTAAAAAGCATATGTATAAAATTTTGTAAATGTATGTAAATACTTGAAGGTTATGTAAAAGTAGAACTTAGTCTAGAAGCATAAAATTGTAGATGCTTAAAGTGAATGCTTAAAAGCAATGAAGTCAAAATTTAAGTAGTAAATTGTAGATAAAGTCATGCTTTAGAGCGAAAGCCTGCATGTTTAAAGATGAGGGGGAAGTTAGAATGAATGTGTTTTGTAGGGTTCTCCACCTACATTTGAATTTTTAAGACTATTAAAGTAGCTCATTGAGTTGTAGAATGTCGAGTAAGGTGTGTCTATTTGGTCGTTGAATTCTAACAAATTATGGTGGTTAGGGGAAGTGTTGTAAGACTAAAACACGAATATTCCCGTTTGACACCACACACGGTGGAGAGCCAGGGTAAAGTTAAATTAATGCTTGAAAAATTGAATGAATGTGAAGTAAGCAATAACTAAGAAAAACGAATTGTTTAAAAACAAAAATTTATTGTGTCAAGAAAGTGTAAATTATAATGTATGTAGAAAGATACTGATACTTATTCCTTCCAGATGCTGGAAGGAAAGACCAAGATTGATTGATGAAGTCCAGGAAAAGTTGCTGTAAGAAGAAAGCTTTGTAACGAGCAACAGAATTTGAGTATAATTGTTACATAAGATTTTTTTTTTTTTTTTTTTTTTTTTTTTGTGTGTGTGTGTAAACGAGGTTTTCGCCAGTTAGTTCAGAATTAGATAAACTTACAACAGGTCGTTTGTAGGACCTGCTTCCAAGTTTTCCAAATTCTGGCAGCGGCAAATGTAGGGTTTATATTTACTTTGACTAACATTTATTTTAAGTTTAAACTATCTTTCCTGTCAAGCCTTACTTTCGCCTGGAACTGCCAATGCCAGAATATGTAAATTTGAGTAGAACGCGCAAGAATTCAAATTATCAGCGGAAGTATTCTGATTTAAATAGAAGGAAACAAGTTCGGTGTGAGAGATTCTCTTACTTAGCGAGCGCGGAGGTAGTTAGCGAGAATTGAAGAACCCCGCGTTGCGGCCTATGTGCTTGGCGGGAAGTAGTGGTCATCGTTCCAGTGAGCTTCAATTCTGCTGAATTAGCAGCGGTATTGTAAAACGCGGTGAGTTAGTTATTTTAGAGAGCCTCGTAGTTAGAATCTTGTCTTTATTTTCTTTTCAGGTTATTATTTTTATTTGACTGCCAAGTTGGCACCGTCTGTAAGCGTCAAGAGAACGCAATTGTAATTTATTACGTTGAATAAAAAGGGACTTAAACCCTTCACAAGCTTCTATCTTTTATACAAGTTTTCACAGTCACCTCTTGGTTGCGTGCAAGTTGGAGGCGCGCAACGTTATAAGCTTTACAAATAAGTCAAATTTGTTTTGCTTCTAACTCTTCCTTTGCCTGATTTTGCATTGTCCTTAATTTATGGACATGAGTGTATATAAAAAAATGACAATGAAATATGCCAATCTCTTATAAACAGTGACATAAGAAATACGATGAAAAAATATTGCCAAACCCATATTTCTAAAAGAATGAAACTACTCAAAATGATGCGATTTCATCAAGAATCTATTAACAACAATAAGAAAGGAAAATTGTTGCCAAAATCACATTTTTAAAGATGTGAGATGTGTGAAGTGTACTCGGAAGCTTCATTTAAAATTTTTTTTAAAAATACAAAATATTATCATTTTTCCAAAATTCTTTTTGTAAAAAGCAGTCGCAAGGATAAAAGTTTAACGTGTCCAAAAATCAAAGAAAAATAAACTGTACATATTTAAAAATAAACTTTTTTAGAAAAATCTCATTGAAAAGGTGTTAAGCTCACTTTGTTAAATAAACTCGTTTTTAATCGATTTATTGAAACAAGAAATTTATTTTAAGTTCGTAAAATAGCTAAGTGGGTACGTTTCATGACGATGTGAAAATGGAGTGTGTAGAGTAAAATCTCGCTTTCCTATAGCCCATTATATGTCAAAATGACGCGATTTCGTCCCAAAACATAAAATAAAAAAAAATCGAATTCGAATTTCGAAAAAATCGCTTCGAGGTGCACTGGCTCTTGTCTAGATGCACCCATGTACCAAATTTCGTAGCCGTGGGTCTATTAGCTTACGCGCAGCGCGAACGAAAGACACACACACAGACAGACTCTTTCTTTTATTATATGTAATAGATAAAGGTAATTATGTCACATGATCATATTTTAATTCTTGCAATATTTTTATTCCTAATATTATTCATTCAAAACATAGTATAGTGATGACTTAAAACTTTTAAATGAAAATGTTAAGAAATTTTTTCATGATAAAGTGCATTAATATAAATAGCGATACAATTAAAGTATTGTTACGAATTTGGTATTTAAAAAGCTAATGTTAGTTCAATTTTAAATTAAATGGTTTTATTTCTCGCGTAGTGCAGCGCGTGACGAATATTAAAAGAAAGCTAACCCAGAAAATTTAAAATACAAGAGCGCGTGCATTAAATAAATAAATATCTCTTTTTGATTTCGAGAAAGTACTGGAAAATTCTAGCGCATGATTTAAAATCTTATAAAAGGAGGAAAACATCTCAGTTTGTAGTTGCTGCTTAGTTTGTTGTTGTTTAGAAAACTGCTGTTGTTGATTGTAGCGAATTCGCGGATTAGCGTTCTTTAGCTGTTTTGAATTACGTTCTATTGGACATTTGAGTAGTTAAAAGATAACTACTGTGAGATATTGTAATACTGCATGATAATTTGAGAAAATTTATGCATTTTTGTGTGATAATAATAAATTTTTGTTCATTTTTCCTCGGACTAGTGCATTCATTTCATAACGAACCCGTACACACGTAACAATTTTTGGTGCCAGAAGTGGGATTTGAATGCCAATAACAAGAGCGATGGAAGAACAATTCAGGCAAATGATGACTGCATTTGCTGCTTTCCAAGAAAAGATGGAAAGCAGCAAATGCAGTCATCCAAAAAAAGATGGAAGAAGCCGTCAACTCCGTTAAAGAAGAAATTAAAAGTGAGATGAAATTGAACCAAGAATCCGTTAAGGAAGAGATGAAGGCCATTCAAGCTGGTCAATTAACTTTTAAAGACGAAATAAAAGCCCCACAAGTAAAGATTGAAGAAAGTCAATACGAAATGAAAAGAGAAATTGCCTGCATAATAGAAACCAAATTCGATGCTATTGGTGCATCGGCCGGGAAGATTTGGCTGAACAACTGGGAAGCAAACTTATCTGGACGCCGCCCTGCGTTACCCTACAGACTGTGTCCGGTGAGAAGATCGACATCGATGGAAAAGTAAATGTTAACATCACGTTTGGAAGTGCCGCTTACCATCACACGGCATATGTAGCAGAGATCACTGATTCTTGTATACTCGGATTGGACTTTCTAAGGAAATACAATTTTTCCTTGGACTTAAAAAATAACGAATTGCATTCTACATCTGAGGACATAGCGTTATTTGGAGTTAATGATGAAGAAGTTAAATCTGTTCATAAAATCATAGCACAAGACAATATCACAATACCGGCAAGAACAGAAATTTCACTTCCTGGATCCATAGCCGAAGACAGAAATTTCCGCTACGGCATCATAGAATATCCCAATAACTGTAATAGCCCAAAAGGAGTACTAGTAGCTTCAACACTCGTCAACTTATCCAGAACGGTTATCCCGGCGAGAGTCGCCAATGTAACTGAGGAGGGGAGAATTATTAAGAAAGGTGAAGTGGTTGCAGCATGTACTCCAGTAACCAGCGTTGAAAGAAAGACTAACATCCAAGAATCCGTGTCCTCAGAGAGCATTACATCGGAGTTATTGCAGAATGTGCAATTAAACGATAAAGGGAGGAATGCTGCCGATCGCGTCATTAAAGAGCTTCAAGTTGTTTTCTCCCGCTCGTCTTCTGACGTGGGTCGAACTAGTTTGACACAACATAGAATAGATACCGGCGATCATCCCCCGATCAAGCAACAATCAAGACGTCTACCGTTTGCTAAACAGGAAGAGGTGCGAACACTGTTAAAAGATATGGAAGAAGGCGATGTCATCGAGCCTTCAGTAAGTCCATGGCCATCTCCCATCGTCCTAGTCAGAAAGAAAGACGGCTCAACAAGATTTTGCGTCGATTATCGCCGGTTGAATGAGGTTACGAAGAAAGACAGTTACCCTCTTCCTAGAATTGAAGACATTCTAGACACTTTCTGGAAGCAAGTGGTTCTCAACACTTGATTTAAAGAGTGGGTTTTGGCAGGTAGAAATACAGCCTGAAGACCGAGAAAAGACGGCATTTACTGCGGGACAAGGGCTTTGGCAATTCAAGGTGATGCCGTTTGGACTGTGTAATGCGCCGGCAAAATTCGAACGTCTTATGGAGACTGTTTTGAAAGGCCTTTCCTACGAAGCCTGCCTGATATACCTGGACGACATCATCATCGTCGGAAAGAGTTTTGAAGAACATTTAGAAAATCTTAGGAAGGTGCTTCAGAAACTAAAAGAAGCCAATCTGAAGCTGAGTCCCGCTAAATGCAAATTGTTCCGAAAGGAAGTGACTTACCTGGGACATGTCATCTCTGCAGAAGGTGTGCGCACGGATCCTGATAAGGTATCAGCGGTTAAATCCTGGAAACGTCCCGAAAATGTCCATCAGCTGAGAAGCTTCCTAGGGCTTTGCACCTACTGTAGGAGATTCGTGAAGGACTTTTTTCCATCGCAAGACCCCTTCACAAGCTGACAGAGAGCAACCAAAAGTTCTTGAGGACAAAAGAATGCGAGGATGCATTTAACAACTTGAAGGAGGCTTTAACATCTGCTCCAATCCTGACGTATCCTCAGCTCGACCGACCATTTATTCTCGACACCGACGCGAGCAATGAAAGTGTCGGTGCTGTTTTGTCCCAAGAAATAGACGGCCAAGAACGTGTAGTGGCGTACTGAAGCAAGTGCCTGTCTAAACCGGAGAGGAATTATTGTGTCACCAGGAAAGAGTTGCTCGCCATAGTTAAAGCTTTAGAACAGTTCCATCACTATCTATACGGCAGAAAATTCCTGCTCCGCACCGATCATGCATCATTGACCTGGCTTTTAAATTTCAAGAATCCTGAGGGTCAAATAGCCAGGTGGATACAGAGACTGCAAGAATATGACATCACTATTGGTCATCGTAAGGGATCATCACACGGAAACGCCGACGCCCTGTCTAGAAGACCTTGCCAAGAAAGCTGCTGATATTGTTCCAGGGTGGAAGCGAAATACGAGGTGCTGACTCCGGTCGCAAGACAAATTATAACATCAACATCGGCTAATCGAGAACCGTGGAGTGATGATGAAGTCAGAAAAGACCAGCTGGAAGACCGCGACATTAAACCCATAATTGATTTAATGGAGTCATCAACCAGAAAACCTACCTGGCAGGACATTTCTATCTGTAGTCCTACAACCAAACAGTATTGGGCACTCTGGGATTCACTTCACATTCGAAACGGCGTCTTATACCGGAAATTCGAATCAGATGATGGGAAGACGTTCCGATGGCAGCTGATACTTCCAAGATCCCGCATTCCTGATGTCCTTAAAGAACTACATAACCGCCCTACGGGAGGTCACTTTGGAATAATGAAGACCTTACAGAGAGTTCGTGAGCGCTTTTACTGGAATAATGCAAAGGATGACGTGCAAAAGTGGTGCCAATCCTGCGATGCCTGTGCAGGTCGGAAAGGACCGAAGAGACGCAGCCGAGGCAAGCTGCAACGTTACAACGTAGGGGCGCCTTTTGAACGTATCGCCTTTGACATCTTGGGACCTCTGCCACGAACTGCTGATGGCAACAAATACATACTAATTGTTATTGATTACTTCACCAAGTGGCCTGAAGGGTACCCTGTTCCTGATCAAGAGGCTGTCACAGTAGCTAAGGTAATGATACAGCACTGGATTTCCAGTTTCGGAGTGCCTCTTCAGTTACATTCCGATCAGGGAAGGAATTTTGCCTCGGCAGTAATCAAAGAACTATGCAAACTACTCGGCATTGACAAAACTCAAACGATGCCATTGCATCCCCAATCGGACGGCATTGTAGAGAGGTTCAATAGAACCATCCTTAATAACCTCTCATTAGTGGTTTCCAACAGGACTGGGACCAACAGGACTGGGAGAAGGACCTTTCCAACAGGACCAACAGGACTGGGAGAAGAAATTACCACTCTTTTTACTGGCTTACCGCAGTGCTGTCCACGAGAATACCGGCTATTCTCCATCACAGATGCTCTTCGGTCGTGATCTTCGTCTGCCTTGTGATCTACTGTTTGGTCGCCCTCCGGATGCTCCTTCTTCGTCTGAGGAATATATTCAAGATCTCAAGGCCCGGTTTGAAGTGATGCAAAACTTTGCACGAGAGCGAGTCAACTTGGCGACGGAGAAGATGAAGACCCGATACGACACAAGAGCTACTGAACATCAATTCCACGAAGGAGACAAGGTGTGGTTGTGGAATCCGACTCGACGGAAAGGACTTTGTCCGAAATTACAGTCACCTTGGGATGGCCCGTACACAGTCCTAAACAGGCTGAATGACGTCGTGGTTCGGATTCGTAAGTCTTCGAACTCTAAACCTAAAGTCGTTCATTACGACAGGTTAGCTCATTACTATGGCCATAGTACATAATGTAAATAATTGTAAATAGTATAAGACCATGGTCCATTTTGTTTTTAAATATGTATTTTCTATTTGATTTGTATTTTGTATTTGATTTGTATTTGATAGCATTTGATTTGTTTTATTTATTGCATTTATTGTTCATGTTGTTTATTATTGTAATGTAATGCTTATTAGTGCATTTATGCCACAGTTGTAAGTTTAGCTTCCTGTCCATGGATTGTACTGCCCGGGACGTGCAGTCCTTGGGAAGGGGGCAGTGTTACGAAGTTGGTATTTAGAAAGCTAATGTTAGTTCAGTTATAAATTAAATGGTTTTATTTCTCGCGTAGTGCAGCGCGTGACGAATATTAAAAGAAAGCTAACCCAGAAAATTTAAAATACAAGAGCGCGTGCATTAAATAAATAAATATCTCTTTTTGATTTCGAGAAAGTACTGGAAAATTCTAGCGCATGATTTTAAAATCTTATAAAAGGAGGAAAACATCTCAGTTTGTAGTTGCTGCTTAGTTTGTTGTTGTTTAGAAAACTGCTGTTGTTGATTGTAGCGAATTCGCGGATTAGCGTTCTTTAGCTGTTTTGAATTACGTTCTATTGGACATTTGAGTAGTTAAAAGATAACTACTGTGAGATATTGTTATACTGCATGATAATTTGAGAAAACTTAAGCTTTTTTGTTGTGATAATAATAAATTTTTGTTCATTTTTCCTCGGACTTGTGCATTCATTTCATAACGAACCCGTACGCACGCAACAGTATTATACTGACTGCCAAGCTCTTTTATAATTTACATTTTCTTGCTTTTAACGAAGCAGAATTGACAATAATTGTGTCAATGTTTGCTCAATACTTAATTCATTTTATATGCAGTGGAAAGTCATGTTTGATCTTTTCTGTTAAACCAAGAGAAGATTTTGTATAATTTTGTATTATTTTAAGTTTGATAAAGTTTCCTTCTCTCGAACAGCATTAAATGGGAACTCGAACAGCATCAAATGGAAAAGTGTTCTTAACCCAATTTACAAATTCGAATATAACTGAATAAAGCTCCATTCATGAATTGTCTTTAAAAAATATAATTCTGATTTGGTGACCAGAATTAATGAAACAGTGTATCCTCTAAAATTAGGTAATCTCTGTTAAATCTTCTGTACCATTTTTATAAGTTGAATATTTAAGTTATTAGTTGTGTTTTTTAAAATTCTTAAATCCAATGACATTAAATTTTCACCAGTTAGAAATCGGAAACTGTAACGTTAAAATTTTCTCACCTACATTTTACTTGCTGTGAGATAAAAAAAAATCCTTTTTTTTTATTTCAGTTATGGATATACATTTTTATGAAAAATCAGTTACTTTTACCAAATGATTTTTGACAGTTTAATTTATTAACTTTTCTTCTCCTCTTCTTTTTATATTTGATTAATATATTCATATTCAGAACTACTTTTGAGCATTCTCAAAAATATTTTCTGTCATTTTCTGTAAAAGAAAAGATAATCTTTTAGTTCTGTTTGCTTAACTCAGTAAGGCAAAGCAAACGAGGAACTTTTGCTTAACGGGGGGGGGGATTGTTTTCGTCAAGGGTTTTTTAAGAGATTCGTATTTAGGTCAAAGATGGGAAAAACCAGATACAACCATGCAATCACGTGTTCGAGGTTAATCCCTTCATAAAGTGAGCAACTTAATGTGAAATTATAGTTTTTGATTACAAGGCTATTTACCTTTTCTGTCTCTTGCAGCATTAAATCCTGTGCCGATAATACATATAAAATTTTAAACTGATTTGTTTCAAGAGGCTGCTAGTTTCAATCCATTGCAAGCATTTAAATAACTTTAAGTGTGAATCCTTAAATAAATTTGATATATTAACATAAAACGAATTAATGGTAGCTGGCTAAAAATACATAAAATGCGCTGTAATAGTTTCTCCTCACATCAAACAGTAAATGATTTCGAGTTGCTAAATAGCTAAGTAAATTTTTGATTTGGTTTGATTAATTGATTTAGGAAAAGCACACTATTGTCTGCCTAACATAAGGGGTGGCGTTTTGAAGGGACTCACCTTTTTTTTTCTTAATTTATGTCACCCATGGAAAAACGAAAATGCACATTCAGCCCGGTCATTCAGACGTCATGAGACGTCATGACCGATACTTATCGATATTAGAGATATTTCGGTATTAGCAAAAATCTGTGTTTTTGCAACCTCTAATACGGGTTACATTAGAATTACCGGAATATTTCTATAACAAATTCAAAGATTGAAATCCTTTTTATTTCTTTGATGATGAACAATTCAAAATAATGCAGGAAAAGAGAAGACTCCTTTTGCCTTATCTGTTTACATTCTGGTATTAACATAAAATTAAACTAAGATACCGATTCGGCTAATCTGTCTAGCAAAAACTGTATTTATTCCGTAAGCAACTGCAAATGAAATTAATTATACAGTTCTTAGAGAAATTAAATGCAAACACAAGACAAAACAAAACAAATCTGAAAGATTTCAGATTACAGAAATAAAAACGAAAAAATATATAATGCTTTTAATGAGCCCAGATAGGGTGATTTCATAAAAATATTGAATATTTCTAATTAGGTATCTCATGATTTGAACATATGTTTTTTAGATCAATCACATTAAAAAGTAGAGAAAAGATTCTTAAGAACTGTAGTTATTGCTTTTAAATCGCTTAATTTATTATTGAGTAACTTTCCAGATTAAATTTGATAGTATCTTGCGCTTTACTGAATGGCAACACGCTGGCACGTGAATGATAAAAATATTTTATTTTCACCCGCGGCAACACGTTGCTTTCATAGAACAGAAAAAACTGAAAGAATGGCAACGGCCTCACACGCTGGAAGTAAAAATGTTTTATTTCGAACAGTGTTGCCACTACTCGCTTTCAGTTCGTTGAGTTTCTTAATCGAAAATTAATTAAAGTTTTGAAAAATATAAAATAAATAATAAAACAAATTGGAAATTCAAAATTCGGGCTTCTAAGTGCATATATTCGGGTGGACAGCTTCGTTATTCAAAGGTTGATACCGTTGTTTTATTATTGGTAGAAACCGTTTTTTTTTTCACAGTGCGAGGAACATATATACATACATGCAGATTCTTCATTATTTAACTTCTTTAAAAATAATGCAAAGGGATGATATCTGTTGGCAAGAATTAGAAAAGTGATTCACCGTTTATAGTGAGCCAACGAAAAAAAAAAAAAAAAAAAAAAAAAAAACACCTAATTTCGAGTTTCGAGACTAATATCTCCCTTTGTGCTAAAAAAGAAACAAAAATCTTAACTATATGTCTCTTTGAAGAGCAAACTTAAAACGAAAATGTGACAAGGCAGACGTTTTTAAGAAGAATTAACCAGAAACTGAAAATACAGTATAATCCACATGCTACATTTTCAGATTTCATTGTTTGATCTTTTGCCATTCCAAACCATTTTTGACTAAATTTGAAGTTATGCAAAACCTGCAAGTTGATTGCCTAGAGTTCATTTCAGCAAGACAGCATCTGTCCTCATGTCTGCTGAAATGAACTGTAGTCAATCAAAGTACTTTCTAAATGCATTTCGCGTATTTTGGAAAACATGTTATGGCGAAGTTACACTAATCTGAACTTTAGTATAGTAGTATTATTTTATAGTAGTATTTTTTACAGTAAAAGCTATAAATCAGATTAAGTGTATACAGCATAAAATCACTAATGTTGGCGCCATGGCATTTCCTAGACAAGTTCAGTTCATGTACTTCGTTAACTTAAGTCAACGTCAGTACTTTAGTTCCAGCAATAAAATTTAATGTTAAAAAACAGTGCATTACAGTACTATGAAACTGTAGCACTTTTGAGAATAAATTAATGCCACTTTATTTTAATACAGATGGATCATTTATAATAAAAATTTTCTTACTTGGAATAATGGAAGATATGCTGTAAAATATGTCAATTGAAAATTCTGATTACAAGAAAGTAATAACTCAGTTAATTTATATTTAAATAATCTTGCTCCTAATTATGCAAACATTATGCTGTATCGAATACAAATTGAGATATGCCACTCTGGAACCGAGAAGATAGATACGAAAGACAGTTAATAAGAATCAAGAGTTGACCTTATGATGCTGAGAAGGAAAGCGATATAAAAAATATAATGCTTTTAAATTATCGTACAAATGCTAGCAAAATTTCATTACTTTAAATGAGAAATTTTAAAGTATGGTTCTTGATGTATTTCCAAATCGAAATTTAACAGTCGCAACTTCTTTTTCTTAATGATTTTCCAACATTTTATACCCAATTTGACATTCCCTGGCTTCCTTACTTCACTCTTATCTGGGCTTATAATACAATTTTTTTTATTATTAATGTTTCAGTTTTTAAGTTGAAACTTGAAGAAAGCTTTTTTTATTAAATGCGTTTTTGTGATTTATAAAATCAGTAATTTGTAGAAAATTTGTAGCTGCTATAAGGAATGATAATTTTGTTAAGGATAGATTATCAGCCTATAATACGCTCCAAAAACAAATATAAAACATCACCGAAAAAACGCTACAATAGCTCTAAATAATGCTGACAGATGTTGTTTATTGAACATTTCATCTTCCTGGTACCTTGAAGACAATAACGATCGAAAGAAGAAAACGGGAAGAAAACGGGATCGCTCAAATCTCGTCAAATATATCAAACAGAGCAACTCCACAAGAAATATACCTCAGGAGTCCACCCATTATTTAGTAAAATCTTCAATCAAGATTGGGTCTGCCTTTCAGAAAAGAAGCTTATGACGTGTTTTTGGCATCAGAACTTTGATCGTAAACTCATACTTGAAACCGAAAACAGAACAGAATGAACAAAAGAATATTTAACCACTAGAGGTCTTGTTGCGTGATACAGCTAACTGCTGATATTGGAATCTGTAAATCTGAGTACCTTTCATCGTGTCAGTGATTTCGTCAGAAGTAAGACTATTCTAACGGAGTATCAATTTGGATTTGTGGTTGGCTATTTCATTTGCAACGAGTATAGCTTAGGATAATTGAAGAAATAAGGAGGATTTTCATTCATAAGAAAACAAATGATGGTTTTCTCGATGAGGTTTTTTGCATAAATTAAAAACCTCATAGAGAAGAATTTTCAAACTCTCTCACCCAAAATAATTACAGATTATCGAACGGGATATTTAAAACAAAATACAGAAGCGTACCCAGATGCAGCATTTGTCAAGGCTGTAGTGACATAATAGCTGTCAAGGCTGTAAGCATAAAATTCTATTTCGAGTCTGATTCTCTTTAATTTTTATATCAGGATTTCCTCTAGAAAATTCTCCAGCCTGGCATCCCTATCTTGAGGTCCCAGTGTGCTTTTCACTCTAAAGCTGTAGATAGTAAATAACAACGACGGACCAGTCTATATAATTTTCCAGTATATTATCATGTTAACATAAGGGCGTTCACTTTTAACTTAATACAAACTCAATAATAAACATTTAGAATTCTAGAAATAAGGGCAGATTTTCCCGCTACGAAATGAGACAATTTGTCCTTTCATCTACCTGTCATAGAAGTACAATTAATGAATGAATTAAATATATTTTTAAATCCGTTTCAAATTCTGCCTATTGTTGCAATTTTATTTTTGTTAAATATTATAGTCATTATTTTGTATGTCTGATTTATCAAGTAAATCATAAATAAACTATCGTTTGATCTCGTTCAATTAACTTTTTAAGTGGATGTCTACGCTGAAAAATGAAAAGCTCATGCAGTGGCCGGACAGTCACAATTCAGATAATCCAATACAATCCAATCAAAGACTTCGCAAACGGTAGGAAAAGTAGAAAGTATACTGTTAACGCAGTATTGCCTATCAGCTGCTTTATTTTTATAAAGACCAATGATAGTGTTCCGAGATTCTCTTACCTAAGCAGAGCATTGATATTCAATGCGGAGGTTGCAGAAATCAACGTAAGCAAGAATTAAATCATTCTCTTCAGAAGGCATTAACTTTATAAGCAATATGATTTAGAATAGCATGTCACATTCGCTGCCCGCGATCCGCATGCAGCCTTTGACTGATTTTTTTTTCTGCAGCCGTCCGTTCATTTCGAGAAATAAACAAAAATGATATAACTGTAATATATTAATAAAAGCTGGAATGGGGCATGTATACAGTCTTGGCTATTAAGAGAAACTCTTGAACTGTTCTCTTCACAAAAATATTTTCTCAACCAACCTTGAGAAATCTAAGTGCATTTAGAGATGTTAAATTAACATAAATTTAGTGTAACTCAACTCTAAACACAGAATTTCAATGAAGTGGGCATTCCCTAATTTTACAAATATTTGCTTTAAGAATGCTGTAAACTTTGCATGCTACAGAATTTTCATATTTGATAGTATGTACCAGTGTGAACAGCTTTTCTTACAGATGAAGATGAACAAATTCTCAGTGAGATCTAAGTCAACAGACATCCATTTAACTTCTACAGTTTGCCTCCAGACATCCGAAAGCTTCTTGCTGGTAAAAGATGCCAGGTGTCAGAAAAAGAGCAATTGGTATTATCCCCTATCCGAGTTTCTTTACGATCCTTGTACTCTTTTATAAAGAAGTACATTTTATTAGGGAAGATCTGATGTGTTTACTCGTTTTTTCCCTCGACATCATTAAGTATGAAAATGGCCTTTTGTTTCATGCTGCGCACAGTATTGTATTCTGATTACTGTTTGGTCCCCTTGAGATGCGGAATTATATCTGCTTTAGATAAATAATCGGGTACTTCTCCATGCTGCCAGTGAAATCTCGGAATGTTCCTAACTGGAAGTATATGCTTTCAGGCTCAGATTCGATTAGCTCTTCCTCTACATTTGTAATGTATAGGAAAAGCTAATTTGCTGTCAATGTTGCAATATTCTACTACGCATCGAAATTCGGCTATCATTCCAAATCTTTATAAAAATATGGTCAGTTTTTGTCAATGATTCTTTGTTTTGAATTTTAACAATTTTAGCAGCAAAAACGCATAGAAAATACTTAAATACTTGCAAGTTTTCAAAAGAGGATTCATTGGGTATTTCTTAATATCCCCTGGGTTTTAAAGAACAATAAAATTCATAAGGATATAAAGTTCAAATGTACGGTTATCTTTATTTTAGGATGTTGATTTGTTTTTTGGTTGTAGGTAATTTTTCCTTAGAAATTATTAAACGTTAAAGAGACACGATCCGTGAGAGTATTAGATGTATCTTCAAGTAATTTAGAACTATTGCTCTGTATAGTAATTATCAAAAAAAGCTTTTCAGCAATGCCCTGCTCTTTAATTTTTCATATATGCATATCTTTAAGCAATGCTAAAAATACCACTCAGTGTGCTGCGACTTGTCTAATAAATTATGACCTATAATCAACTGCACAATTAAACTGCTTATTTTTCGCCCTGGAGTATGCCATTATTTCTGTAATGAATGTAACAGTTCAATAATGAATGGGTATTTTCCTGAACAGCAAGTCGAAAAATACTAAAAGAGCAATCATATCATCAGATAATAAAGTATGAGTTTATCTTATGCATAAAAAAAGCATATTTGCTAAATATTTGATGAATGATTAGTTTTCATAAAGTTTTCTATGTCTTTTAAAACATGGAATTTTGCAACAAGATATTAAAAAAAAATAATTCAGGAAAACCTTACCCCGGCTGCAGCCCAAGCGTCATCTCTACCACCTTTGACAGCAACTACTAAAGCTGCGATCATGTAAAAGAGGGTCCATGTGGCCCCGTACAGAAGTTCCTAAAATAGAAAAAGCGTAATTATTTAACGACCTCTGTTGCAAAGAGTTTGATATTCGCGTATATTTGAGGATCACATTTGTCAGTAGCAAAGACAATATTTTATTCAGATATGTTAGTCATAATTTATGCAGGTATTTGAGCCATAATACAAACATAATCAGTGATTCCTTAATTCCTCTCTTAGTTATATGTTTCAAGTTGTTAAGATAACGCAGGGTTGAATGCCAGAATTCCTTTCATGTTATTAATCCATTAGCGATGTACTAATGGAAAAATACAATAATTAAATAATATAATATGACTATGATTTGAACTAATTGGGATCATATGCCATCCACATAATCAGAAAATTTGGGTAATTGGATCATCTTTTCTTTCTTCTATCCACATACGTATTTATTACACATTGAAAATGAGGGAAATTTTTTATTTCACTTTTAGAGTTTTACTAACTTAAAAATAATATTTATAGTTTCATAAAATAAAACGGAAAGTACACTACTTTCCAAAAATTAATTTTGAAATAATTACTATTTTATTTGCTTAAGCTTAGCGAGCTATAACTTTAAACCTTCTGCGCAGTTACAGGTAATAGCACAACTGTGAACCAGTTGATTACGGTAAATCACTCGAGGGTTATCTGCTTAAGGGGAGGGATGCCTTCGTAGAGGACTTTCTAAGGGAAACTGGCTTGTATACTCGTTACATATGGGTAAAAACACGAAAATGCCCATGCACCCAGATTCATACCTCAGTTTGAATAAACAGTATTCAGCGACTTTACCTCTCTGCCGCTGGTAGGCCGGTAATAGCACGAACGATACCTTCTATGCAGGACAGGACTTGAATAAGTGTACAAGACACTAGGACTTTGTATCATGTGGTGATGCAAGTTGTTATTGTTGTTGTTATTTCAAGGGTTGAGAAAACCCGCTCTTTCCTGGCCGAAACAGTTTCAGCCATCAGGCCATAACAGGGGCCAACCCAGCATACAATAAGGGAGAACAGCGAGCCAGCCATGTTCCATCAAATTATACAATCAAATCAAAGTACCTATCGCTATTACCTTTTTTACTTTACAAAATTGACCATTTTCATTTTCTCGAAGATCAAATTTCTTAAAATATTCTGAGAATTGTCCGTGAGCAGTAATAATTTGGTTTATGTCTCAAAAGTCTGATATAACCGTTATTTTTTTTCCAGACGATTCCCAATTTTCTTTCTATTCCACAGATTATTTCCATTTTCACAATATTTAACAACTTTCTTTTTGAATACAACACTTCAATATCTTTCTTTCTTAGGCCTTGAACAGCTTCCTTTGCTAGCGTGTCCGCCCTATCATTACCAATACAGTAGACTCCCGATTATCCGCGCCTGCCGCACAAAGGTTTTTTTTTACAAGCGTAAAGCAAAGAAAATAAAAATGTTCACAAAACTGAGCGAAACGTTAAATTTGCTAACATCGTGCTTTGCAAAAATATCCCAGGCCTTCTCAGAACCTTCCCCTTGTCCCCTCTGATGAGTAAGTGATTTCTTACTCACCCTTGCAGTGCCCGCTCCACCGCTCTCTCTCTCTCGTCTTAATCTTACTGACACGTCCACTTCCTCCCACTCGCCATTGTGAGTTTAAGCCTGATAGTGTTTGCGAACCGGTCCGAGTTAATTTCTTATCTTTTATTGTGTTCAGTGCTTGTGCTTTTTGGTTTTGTGTTTTTCGTTACCGATTTAAAATGTCAAGAAAACGAAAGAAGGTTGTGTTGACGATTGGGCAAAAACTAGAATTAATTTCCAAAGTAGCAAACTGCGCTAAAAGGCAGCAGATGGAACTGGATTACGGAATCGCGGAAACAACAGTGCGTGACCTTCTAAAGCAAAAAGACAAATTGGTGAACTTTGCATGAATGTCGGACAGTGCTTCCGCAATGAAAATGCAAAAAACTATGAAGGGTTCTACCTTTGATGAGCTACACACGGCTGACATAGTGGTTAGCTCAAGTTCGAAAAGAGGGTACTCCTGTAAATGGTCCTATTATTGCGTCGAAGGCAAAAATCTTTTTTGAGTTGTTAGCCTGAAAGGAAATTTTGATGCGTCTTCTGGCTGGTTGACTCGTTTTAAGCAGCGACATGGAATTCGAGAAATTGGACTTCATGGGGAGAAACTTAATGGTGACCAACAAGCAGCCGACGATTTCCACCATGAATTTGAAGAATTTGTTTTAAAAGAAGAGCTATCTTTCGAACAAATTTACAATGCCGACGAATCGGGACTTTTGTGGAAATGTCTTCCCACTCGCACTTTAGCATTTGAAAATGAAAGTAAAGCGGCGGGTTATAAAAGCATCAAGGAAAGGATCACTATCATGTCTTGCAGTAATGCTACCGGTGGACATAAACTTAGACTTGTTGTCATTAGAAAGTCAAAAAACCGAGGTCTTTCAAAGGCACAAGGATAGAAAATTTGCCCGTTGATTACTTTAACTTAAAAAAAAGGATGGATGAACCGAAACATTTTTCAAGAATGGTACGAAAACATCTTTGTTCCTCAAGTGCGTAAACATCTTAAATCGAAAACCCTGCCTGAAAAAGCTGTGCTATTGATCGACAACGTACCTTCTCACCCAGCAACAAGCATGATAAAGTCTTTTGATGGACAAATGTTTGCAAAGTTTCTCCTTCCAAACGTTACTGCGCTAATCCAACCCATGGAACAAGGAGTCATTGCAACAATGAAGAGAACATACGGAACCAAGCTGCTAATGACCAAAATTGAAGTTATGATCTGAAAGAGTTTTGGAAACACTACACAATCTTGGACAGCATCTATCCTGCATATTGCATCTGCATGGGACTCAGTGAAACAGTTAACCCTCATAAAATCATGGAGAAAACTCATGCCTAATGTTGAAGCCAACAACAACCTAACCCCTTTGAGTTGTGAAGAAGAGAATGAAGATGTAGACACGCCCACGGCAACTCTTCCCGATATGGTGAAAACAGTTCCGTGTGGTGAGAATGTCGATGCTGAAAACATTAACGAGTGATTGGAGTGTGACGTCAACGAACCTGGTTTCGAACGCTTGACAGATAACGAAATTGTGAAGAAAGCAAGGGGAGAGACCGAGAATGAAGGACAGCGAAGTGAAGGCGAAGAAGAGCCCACTGTGCAGATGCGGAAGACTCACGAAGCAGCTTTGCAACAAGTCGACGGACTGCTGAGCTGTTTGGAAGAACAAGACGACGCGGAGTTCGCCGAGAAACTTATGCTACGAAAAATGCAATCTCGGATCAAGAGAAAATGCTTCCAAAGCAAGAAGCAAACTCAAATGACTGATTTCTTCTAAAAGGTGTAGTTTTACAGTTACGCTTTTGTAATTACATAATACACTACAGTATTGAAACAGTACATATGTATTAATTTTTCTGTGTATCCTTGACGCCTCTCGCAAGTACACAAAGCACTTTTCTGTTTTCATTAACAAAATGCATTTTAGGTTAGTTTTGAGTGACATACTAAGATATTAAGCGTTGGTTAAACATTTTCTGCTGTTTATTTTACGTTTTATTGTATATAAAACGATTTTTCAAAGTCCTATACTCGTTTTTAGCTTTTTTTCGGATTATCCGGGATTTTTGTTATCCGCGGCGGCCGCGCCACGCAATTCCGCGGATAATCGGGAGTGTACTGTATATCCAACATGAGCCTTGACCCAGTGTAAATTTATATTATGTATATCAGCCAGAAGTTTGAAATCATTTTAAAATTGGTTTATTAATAATGCAGGTACTGTCTTACGATGCTACAGTTCCAGTGAAATATCCTTCGTATTATCTTGAAGTAGTTGAACTATCGGTATTCTAATACTTAACAGTGCCTCTCTGTTCTAATATTTTACAATGCCTTCAAGGGCACTTCTGGCACATTTGATAGCATGAGTACTGCGCTGCTAATCATTTACATGTCCTGCCATCATCTTTAGGCCATATTTGTTTATCTTGCAAAATTGTAATTAATAATTATATCTTTATTTTACGAACTTTCGCTCAACAAATTAATAACAGGAATTAATTAGTTTTCAAAGCAATCCTGCACGAATTTATATTCGAAAGAACGCGAAAATATTATTTTATCTCCCTAAGTTAAATTGTACGTTTGATTTAATAAATGAAGAAAGTGAATTTTTAGGTGGTTCATAAAAAATAACTTTTCGTGCATTGTAACACATCAAGGTGCTCAAATATATAGGAAGGAATAAAGAAATTTACAAGTTTTCTAACCGTTACAGATTAACGGTCAGCGATACGACGTTACTTACGATTGCGAGCCAAGGGACGAACTTCAGTTTTTCAATGATGTGGAAAAAATAGAAAACCAACAGTAAAAGAGTGACGGTGAGTCCCGTCGAAGCGACGAAGTTGAACCAGTTGCTGTTAGAACACCAACTGCACGATGATACCATGATGCAGATCATGCCTATAATGTTATTCACCTGGAAAGAGACGTAAGAGGCAAATAATAAATAGTAGTGTTTTTTTTATTTACATAATAGTAAGAGTTCATAAGAAATGTTTTAACACTATTTCTTTTGGAAATTATGAGAGCTATCACATTCTTAAGTTAGTTAATACACTGTTTTATTATTTGAACTATAATGACACGTTCACTTTTTAGCTTTCATCAGAAGGTAAATGAGATACATACATATAAGAACTGAGTTCTTTGGCAGCCACTCTGATTGTTGTGGAGACCAAGCTATTTTAATTAACAAGTAGTTCCCCAAAACGTGAATTAGTAACCAATTCTGTTAAGTAGCTCCATTTTTACCGAGTTTCTCTTTCATTAAAAAATATTATTCCGTTTTTCTATGCATTAAATTTCAAAGATCTGAAGATATATGTTGATAAAATACAAATAAAGTCTTTATAAAAAATATAAAGTAAAACGCAAAGTAAAGATAAATTCTTCTAAATAAAGCCCTGAGAAAAGGTAGATTATGAGACCGTATGAAAGAGACAGTTACGTAATCATAATGATACAGAGGGTGTTCACACATTTTTGTAACGATTTTGACTTTTAATAAAATTTAGTTATCGTCTCCACCATTAAACATTTTCTTTTCTTTAAAACGTCGCTGAAAAATAAACAGTGGATCGAAAGCTATATAGCTATATTTTTGAGCTGTCCGAAGAGAAATACTCTTATTCAACTATTATAAAAAGATGTGAAAAGAATAGTTTTTAATATTTCTACACGTAAAATAAGTGAAATAATTAATATGAAAGAAAAAAAAAGCATTAACATTTACATCTGACTGGGAAAAGGCAGAACATGCATACCCAACAAACGTCCGCCCAGCTCTTATAAATCTGAAGTCGCATCTCATGTTTTAAAGTAAAATCTGGCCCTCCAAAGAGGTATTGCGAAATCTTTAAATATCTCTGTAGGAACTGTGAAAAAAGTTATAAAATCTGATTAAAAGCTAATCAAAACAAAAAAACACATGATGTTCATCGCCTAACACCGAAACATGATTCTCCATGTAAGACTATGTGAAGATTGCTGTATGAAAATTATTTGTCAGGTGAGAAATGGAAATATATTATTACAATTGATGAAGCTTGGATATACTTATCTCATTGCAATAAAAAAAAACATCGATTTACTACCGAAAGACAGGAGAAAAGACTTAATATGTATGTTCAGAGAAAACAAGGAAAATTTTTCTAACGATTTTATGGTTATTGCTGGATTCTCTTATAACGGAAAACTTAATGAAAGTAGAAAAAAATGTCAAAATTAATTCGGATTACTATCAGAAATAATCAGAAATGTCTTAACACCTATTTTTAAGGAACAAATTCCATCTCTTTATCCAAACAATCTTCACTGTGTCCAGTTCCTGTTGGCACTTCATCAGGATAAGGATCAGTTCATTCTTATCCTGATGAAGTTCCATCAGGATAAGGCTTTAAGTCATATTTCTAAATCTACTGCTCTATTTTTTTTTTGAAAAAATGAGAAATGAAACCGGAATTGAAGCTATTCCCTTAAATGCATCCCACTCAAGTCCTCTGATGTGTCTCCTATGGATTTTAAAAATAAGTTCTTTATATAATCTGCATCCCTAAACACTGGATAGACTCTGGAAGATTGTGAAGGAGGAGTGGAATAAAATCAACCTTAATGTTTTAAGAAAAGGAGAATAATCTTGGAAATCAAGATGTAATATGATAGTTTAACAAAAGGGCTATCATACTGAATGTATTAGAGAATAAAATTCTAGGGTTTCTTTGTATATAAATCTTGGAGAACTCGTTACAAAAATGTGTAAACAACCTCTATATATGAAGATAATTAATCAGAAGATAAGTCTTAAAAAATTCTGTCCCAACGTAATATATGGCTTAAGTATTAAAATATATTGAATTATTTGCAATAATACTTCAAAGGTTCATAGTTATCAGTTTGATATATTGTAAATTAAATGTACTGTAAATCACACAACTTATGCTATTAAAAAATGAAATAGCATTTAAATTATTACAAATATTACAAATTATTACAAATTCCAAATTATTCTCCTTTTCTTAAAACATTAAGGTTGATTTTATTCCACTCCTCCTTCACAATCTTCCAGAGTCTATCCAGTGTTTAGGGATGCAGCTTATATAAAGAGCTTATTTTTAAAATCCATAGGAGACACATCAGAGGACTTGAGTGGGATGCATTTAAGGGAATAGCTTCAATTCCGGTTTCATTTCTCATTTTTTCAAAAAAAAAAAAAAAAAAATAGAGCAGTAGAATTAGAAATATGACTTAAAGCCTTCATCAGGATAAGAATGAACTGATCCTTATCCTGATGAAGTGCCAACAGGAACTTGACACAGTGAAGATTGTTTGGATAAAGAGATGGAATTTGTTCCTTAAAAATAGGTGTTAAAACATTTCTGATTATTTCTGATAGTAATCCGAATTAATTTTGACATTTTTTTCTACTTTCATTAAGTTTTCCGTTATAAGAGAATCCAGCAATAACCATAAAATCGTTAGAAAAATTTTCCTTGTTTTCTCTGAACCTACATATTAAGTCTTTTCTCCTGTCTTTCGGTAGTAAATCGATGTTTTTTTTTATTGCAATGAGATAAGTATATCCAAGCTTCATCAATTGTAATAATATATTTCCATTTCTCACCTGACAAATAATTTTCATTTTTCAGTTTCTTAAGCAGCTATAACTTGAAAAATAAAGACCTTTTGAATGAACAGAAATTGGACATATATACAGTCTATATTTTGAAAAGTTTTGTTTATTTATTCATTTTTTGTAAATAAATAAATAAGCGCAGTATAAATACAGTCATCTATTTCCATTTAATGCTTATAGGCTATGGTAATTATAAAAAATTATGTGACCAATCTATATGATAAGTTCAGCTAAATTAATTCAAAGGTACTCTAAATAAATGAACAACACGCTTAATTTTGTTTGTTCTAGAAAGAACAAACAACTGATTCAAAGAACTGAAATTGGATATTTCGAGTCCAAATAACAAAAATTATAGTGTATTACAATCTCCCGTTCTATCGGAACGGTTGGCGAAATTTAAGTTGCGTTTTTCTTGTCTCGAAAACGCATATTTCTGATTTATATATAACATTGTTCTAACATAAGTGTTCTGACGCAAAATCGAACTTTTCTGAAATAATATATCCTTTTTCTTCTTTTCCCCTTTGACATTTTGATTCTACGACTCAAATTATGTCAAAGTGCTAAATGTTGTAAAAATCACACAAGTAGTTTTTTGAAAAAATTACATCTCAAAATTTTAGCTCCTCAGTGTTAACTGAAATTTGCTACATATTTATTAATACCTCTACTTTTTATTAAACTTACGTGATTCTTCCTTTCACAGCCGGAAATTTAGGTTCAATCCAAATAAAAATTCGGGCCCACCAGCGATCGAGCGGTTAAGTCGCTGAACACTGGTAGTTCGGTCCGAAGGTCGAATCCCTCGAACGGGCTGGCTGCATGGGTGTTTTCGTGGTTTTCCCCATGTGTAACGTGTATACGAGCCAGTTTTCCTTAGAAAGTCCTCCACGAAGGCATCCCTTCCCTCAGGCAGATAGCCCAGTGTGCTTTGCCATAATTAAATACAGCAACACCAAATAAAATTCGCAGATATTTTTTGGTTTATTTTAAAAATTTTTATTTTTTTACCGATTTTTATAAATGTTTCGGAAAAATCTCCAGATATTTGCACGTAACAGGAAGTAGTTTTACGTCACTGTGTTGCAGCTGCTCTGACTTCGCATGTTTAAAACTGTAGTTCTATTCTACTGCGTTCTAGCTATGTGGACATAGCAAATTAATTGAAATCCCAAACGTTGTTTTCCAGTAGCAGCGTCAAACTGGCAGCCTTCCAAGTAGTTTTATGGTGTCTGCGAATACACTTCCCGTAAATTAATTAGTATTATTATGACAAGAACTTGAAGAGAACGTTTAAAATTTTAATGGTTTGAAGTTATTTTCATTCTTAAAAATGAAAGTAACTCTTCGGAAAATCTAGAAATGGAGCTAATTAATTTACACTGTGATAAAAACCTTGTTCAAAGATTTTAAGATACAAATTTGATTAACTTTTATTAGTACTTGTTAAAAGGTAAATATCTTAAGTTACGATTTTTTTGCAATAAGAATACTGGCTTTGGGTTTGAGTATATATACATGAGCAACAGTTTTTCTTTCGTAGTTGAAAATTAGTAAGTTTACGAAAAGAACCGGCCTGCCAATGAATATCTACAATTTGTGATGATTCTTTTTAGTAATTTCCTTCTAAGATCACAATCTTCATGAAAACAGAAACGTCATAAAGTATTGCAGCTGATAAGAGTAGTAAAAAAACAAAAATGTTTACACTAATTTACAAATGTGTTTTTTTTTTTTTTCCTGTTTTGCATCATAGAAAAATCTAATAAATAAAAGAAAGAGAATAGGTTATTATTACTGATTATCAAGTTCTGTCCCTCTTGGGAAGCTTTCGTATATTTCTTTTTAATTTAAATTAAAAGTATGTTATTTATTAGCTCAACATATATTTCAATTAGCTGAATAAATACCAATCTGAAAATTTTAATATTTAGCTGTCTATTTGAGTTCTAAATTCTGACCAACAGAAATTCCTTGCAGATACCAACTTTTAGATTTCAGGCAAAATATAAATGAAATTTTATATTTTTCTTTGCTTTTTTTATTCGTATGTTATTATAAATATAGACTAAAACGTTCATAATTTAATTAACAAATTTTATTAAAAAAATTTCGGCTCTTTTTTTATTATTACCGCCCGTTAGATACTTTCAAATTGTGCACTGGCCTGTGTGCATTGTAGGTTTTAGACCACTGTTGTAAAGTGTCGTTTATGTAATATGTCTTCTTGCGTTGTAGCAAAAATTCATGGAAATGAGAAAGATAGGGGTATTATATTTCATACTTATCCAAATGATGATTTGCTTTTGGCGAAAAAAATGGATACATGTTTCGAAGAGAGGATTCGATTAATGTGAAATCGCTTGTTTGGATTGCCGCAGAAGAAACTGTTGGAATCCAAGATTGTGCCTAGAAAAGAAAAAAAAAAGTGCCGTGAGCCTTTGAAACACTTTTTTTTGTGCACGGATTAAGTTTGAAGAAAATCATTTTTCAATCAATCAGGCCGATTACGATGAATATGATGATAGGAATAATAAATCAGATGTGATTGATTTTAAAATAATAGTCACAAATGACGATGTAAATATTGCTGAATGCCCTAACTGTGAAAATAAACAAGAATGCATTGATAATTTGTAAAAAAAGCAAAGTTAGCTCAGCATTTTAGGTAGTTTATAATCGTACAAAACATCAATGTAATTTCGAATAAAAAAAGATCTTCCTCCTTTGCCCTACTTTTGAAAGAGTAAGTAATTCTCCTTAGATACTGTGAGCAAAGTTGTTTTGTCAAATTTAAGACAACGATCACGTATTTATTTAAATGTAATGTATGTGCATGAATATGAGTATAAATTAGAGTATAAATTAAATAGTAATTATTTAAAAAATTGTTACCTATCAAATCGGAAAAGAAACACGCCAATGTAAAATTTATAAAAAGGTCAAAAATCAAAATCCAAGCTTAGATCAGGTTAAATTTTGAATAAAACTATCAATTTCAAGGGCTGTTAAACATAAGTTCTTCTTTAGCTACAGAGATCAGAACTACGCCAGACTAAGGATGTTTTTTGGCCGAACTTTAGCAAGCCGTTATTATAGTTATCTTAGAAAGAGTAACAGAATTCTCCCACTTAGTATGCAAATGAAGAAAAGATAATGAATGCTGTAGATTTTTTTCTTCATGACTTCATAATGAACACATAGGTGGAAAAAATCGGCAGCTTTTAAGAAAACGTAGCGCATTTTATCTATTATTTTAAAATTAATAAATAAGTATTATAAATTGTTTAAGGGTTATAAGTGCATACGTAATAACATTTCTTCTGAATTAAAGCTATTTTTTATGTGCAGTTTTAAGGCTGTTTTTTTTTTTTTTTTTTTTTTTTTTTTTCAAATTTAAAACGTTTATTTCTTTGCTGAGAATAGCTTCTTTGCAGTCAGTGTCAATATAACTACGTCCTCTCTCCTCATTTTCTGTTTCAAGGGAGAAAGCTCTTTGAACTAGCCCTTCTTTTTTGAAGTCCTGATTTGAAAGACTGAAGTATGCACCTTTTTCCCGTTCATGCAGAATGAAAAAAGGGAAAGGAAAATAGGTTAATATAAATTAAGAATTTCGCCAAGTGAACTGTTCTTGACGTAAACTGAAAAAAGTGCTCCAAGATAAATTTTTGTATTTCTCGGTAAGTTTCTCACCAAATTTTACAAAACTTAATATTTAAACATAATCTGAGTGGTAGAATCGAAATATAAAAAAAGTCTTCAGGCCATTTCAGAAAAAGTCCGATTTTGTGTCAGAATACCTAAGCTAAAACAATGCTATATAAATAAATCTAATTTGTATCCTAAGTCACTCTTTGGAGACATAAAAAACGCAATTTAAATTTCGTAAATCGGCAAAGTGAAACGGGAGATAAATAGCTGTTCCTCTTTTTTTTTGTGTGTAGAGTATACTTCTAAACATCTCGAAAAAGATTTTATTCTTTGCATTATGCGTATTTCGTCCACTACCAGAATAGAAATTTAACCTGCGGGAAATATTCATTGCAAGCTCGTACCTGCCAATCCAATGATAAAGTGCATAGTGATAAAGTGACTTATACATAATATGACTTAAGGCAGAAAAACCTCTCAAAGTGGCATTAATCTATGATGGTAAAATATCATAAGAATTCTTTTAATTTTGTTTGAAATTAATGCATTTCATAACTTGTTTCAGGGTGCAACGGAATTGACCGTCGCAAAGGTTCGAGGAAACATGGAAAAGGTAACAGTTTTCATTGCACAATGGGCAGTGAAACGTGAAAAGGGAATGTTGAAATACAGTAAACACGAAAACATGGAAAATGAAAAGTAATTTTAATTACTGATATTTACAAGAAATAATGTTTGATATTAAAAGAGTTATTCAAATGAACGTCTCGACTGGTAAGGATACGACTGGTAAGGATTAGCGTGCACATTTCAAGAAGCTTATATCTATAACGTAATGAGATGCGTGGTCGTTGTGATGCATGTATTATAGCTTCTAGACGACCATTTGAATAATTCCAGTAAATATCGAACACTATTTCTTGTAAATCTTGGTGACTGAAAAGGATTCTTCTTTTCTCATAACAAAAAACATCGCGGAGAAAACAACACAAAGTGGAAACACCGTGGAAAAAAAGAAAGCAAGGAAAAAACATCGTAGTTCTAAACCATCGTGGTATAAAACAGCATCGTCGAAAATGACGCTGTTCATAAACTTCGAACTTTTAAAATATCGTCTTAAAATTTAAAAAAAAAAATGGTAAAAAATAGAACACCTACAAATTATCGCCCGACGATAACATCACAAACGGGTTTTTTACGTTTTAAAAGTTACAAATGCATATTCCCATAATGATTTGTAAGCGCAAGTAAGAATGAGGAATATTTTTGCCTCTGTATTGCATATTTTTGGATTAATTAATAATTGTTTTGCTAAAAAGTAAGAGGGAAACTCTAGCATTCAAAAGCTGAAAATGAGTAGAAAATTAATGCTACTACGTATATCAGTTAATAGAATTTTAAATTTATATACTTAACTATTAATGTTCATTATTAAACTAATCTCATTTATAAAAAGATATTGCCAGTTTTTCATGAAAACCCCAGTCTAAAAATTTAGAAAAGGGAAGATCTGCATGAGGTTGTAATGTTGCGCGCTTCCAACCTGCACGCAACAATAGTGGTGACTGCTGAGAACTGGAAAGTAGACAAAGTCTTGAGAAGGGTTTAAATCCCTTTTTATTCAACTTTAGAAATTACAAATGCGTGATCTTGACGCTCACAAACTACGCCGACCCGGCGGTAAAATAAAAATAAGAAACTAAGAAAAGAATAGTAACAAGTGACTAATTACGAGGCTCTCTAAACGTAACTAACCTCACCGCGTTCTACTGATAACTCAGCAAACTTCTGAATATTACGCTGAAAGATTAACAATCTGCCGAGGCAAGCACACAGGCCGAAACGCGTGGTTCTTCAATTTCTAACTAGCCACCTCCACGCTCGTGAAGCAAGAAAAGCACTTTTTCGAACTCGTTTCCCTTCTATTTAACTCAGATTACTTCCGATGACAATTTGAATCCTTGCGCGTTTTACTAAAATTTACATACTCTGGCATTGGTAATTCCAGGGCAAAGTAAGACTTAACAGGAAGATAGTTTAAACTTAAAATAAATATTAGTTAAAATAAATATAAACCCTACATTTGCCGCTGCCAGAATTTGGTAAACTTGGAAGCAGGTCCTAGAAACGACCTGTTGAAAAGTTTCCAGAATTCTGAACTAAATTTTAAGAGCCTCGTTTACATAAAAAAAATCTGTTAGCTCACAAAAGGTAGAATAAATTTCTGTAGATACTTATTTAATTCTCTCTTCTTACAGCAACCTTTCCTGGACTTCAGCAATCAATCTGTTCTCTTCCTTCCAGCATCTGGAAGGAATAAGTATCAGTATCTTTCTAAATACATTATAATTTACACTTTCTTGACACAGAATAAGTTTTTGTTTTTGATCGATTTATTTTCCTTAGTTACTGCTTAATTTACATTCATTCAAGTATTCAAACATGAATTTAACTTTACCCTGGCTCTCCACCATGTGTGGTGTCAAACGGGAATATTCGTGTTTTAGTATTGCAACACTTCCCCTAACCACAATGATTTGTTAGAATTCAACGCCCAAATAGACACACCTTACTCGACATTCTACAACTCGATGGGCTATTTTAACATTCTTAAAATTCAAGTGTAGGTGGAGAACCCTACAAAACATATTCATTCTAAATTCCCCCTCATTCATCTTTAGACATGCAGGCTTTCGCTCTAAAGCATGATTTTATCTACAGTTTAATACTTAAATTTGAATTCATTGCTTTTGAGCATTTACTTTTAGCATCTAAAATTTTATGCTTCTACACTAACTTCTACTTTTACATAACTTTCAAGTATTTACGTATTTTTACAAAATTCTAATACATATGCTTTTTACAATTTACCATAAAATGAATAAGAGAAAAGTAAATTTTTACTTTACTTCTTCTTCGACAAGCTGGCGGCACTGAAACTAAAGTTCTTATTAATACAAGAATACGAAGTTATTTTTATCTTCGGCCAAATTTTGGCTTTAACATAACAGAATTAGTCTTTCGACCAAACAGAAACTGCTTGTTCTTAGATTTTATACTTAAAGAAAATAATACTTTTGCCTTAGCTAAATAAAGTAAAACAAAACTAAGTTTCAACCGAGACACATTGACTTCCGTCAAAACATAGAACTTCGTATTTACGCATAACATTTCGGAACAAAAGAAAAAAAAATTATAGAAGATTTTAACTCATCTTTGAGTTTTCGATGATTGGAACTCCGACATCCTCTTCTGGCAGAACTGCTCCCACGTTATAGGTTTCATCGACGTCAGTCGTCTCCTTAGGGTCCTTCGAGTGTCGTTCACGTTGCTTTTTCTTTTTCGCCCTCTGCATGCTGGCCCCTTGGAGTGGTAGTCGTCGGGTTGCTGTGTTTTCCGTTTTCCCCCTGGACGGCTGGTCTTGGAGTCTTCCGGTCTGGAATCATGCTTGAATTTCTTCTGTTGGTGTTGGTCTTTTCATTCCTCCTGTTGTCTTTTCGTTCTCGGGAACGGCGGCCTTGTTTGCACCTGACTCTCTGGTCCTGGAAGCGTTCTCCTCGATGTAGAATTTCTACTGCGATACGTTGTAAGTGGTGTTTATCTCTTTACCAAAGTTTCTTTACGCGGCGGCTTTGCTTTCTTGTATTTCTTAAATGCTGGAGTCTGACCGTTTTCATTTCTTCTTTTCGGTACCGTCGCATGACTTGTAGAAGGGCTAGGTTTCTCTTCAGTTCTCTGCTTCTTGGGTGGTGGAGCGGGTGACGTTACTTCTGGACCTTCTACTTCTTTTACGCTTGAGTCCTGCAAGAAACTTTTTAGGATTTCAAAATCATTTTGATTATAATATTTTTTCACCTGGTCGGGACTTGCTTTACAGACCTCCCCTCTCTGGTTCTTAAGGTACATACGACTCCCTTGATTTCCTGAATCACACAGGGGCCTTCAAATTTTGGAGCTAACTTTGCAGTAAAATTGTCTGGAGCACTTGATAAAGAAAATTTCCGCTTCAACACTTTATCCCCAACTTTAAAATCTGCTTCACGGCGTTTTCTATCATAATATAACTTTTGTCTATTTCTTGCCGTATCCGAGATTTTAACCGCCTGGTCAATAAGTGTTTGCACATCTTTCTGTTTAAATTCTTGCTCTCTTTGTTGCACAAAGAATAATTTATCTAATGGCGTAATTAACTTCCGTCCTAAAAATAATTCTGCTGGGGTTTTTCCCGTAGTATCGTGATTTGCCGTTCTTAAAGCATAAGCTAACTCATTTATGTAGCCATCCCAGCGTTTGTGGGCCCACCAGCGGCCGAGCGGTAAAGTCGCTGAACACTGGTAGTTCGGTCCGAGGTTCGAATCCCGCGAACGGGCTGGCTGCATGGGCTTTTTCGTGGTTTTCCCCATGTGTAACGTGTATACGAGCCAGTTTCCCTTAGAAAGTCCTCCACGAAGGCACTCCTCCCTTTAGGCAGACAGCCCTCGTGTGCTTTGCCATAATTAAATAATCCAATCTAATCCAATCCCAGCGCTTGTGATGTGTAATAACATAACTTCGAATTATTTTTACAATGTTTTTATTAACTCTTTCTGCTATGTTTGCCTGTGGTCTATACGGAACCATTTTGATATGGCGTATGCTAAGTCCAGAGAAAATATTTTCAAATATTTGGCTAACAAATTGTTTACCGTTATCGCTAATGACTTTTATCCGTGCACGATATTTTAAAATGTATCTGTGTAAGAATGCATCTGCGACTGTTTTGGCTGACGCGCTTTTAAGTGGAACAATTTCTGTCCATTTTGAAAAATGATCTACAATTACTAAAAGAAAAGGATTTTTATTTAACTCACTCTGGGGGAAAGGACCAAGAAGATCTATGCCTAAAATTTCATTCGGAAATGTAGCGCGAATGCTATTTAAGTACCCGGCCGGGCTGTAATTAATATAATTTATTAACTGACATTGATTGCAGGACCTGACGTACGCAGTTACTATTTTGTATAATTGCGGAAAATATATCGCCTCGCGTACCCTTTTTAAAGTCTTTCTGACCCCTAAATGATCCGCTGTTTTCGCGTCGTGTAATTCCTTCAAAATGCTTAATCGAGGCGAGGCTGGGATGACTGGTTTGTATTCGAAATTTTCGTTTGTTGTTTTCGTATAAAATAATAAATTATCTATTATTTCATAGTTTTCTGCTCTATTTCTTATCGCATCGATATCTGTGTGCTCAAAGCTTTCGGGGTCTTTCAAATATGCATAGATACTTCCAAATTCAGGATCAGCTTTCAATTCAGCAATAATTGTATCTCTAGAATCTAAAATTTTTGAAGCCAACACAGCGCATTTAAGTTCATTGCCTTCATCGTCCAGTTTTATACGAGAAAGTGCGTCAGCTACATTGTTTTCCTTACCCGGTTTATATTTGATTATGAGATTATATTCTTGGAGTTTTAAAGCCCATCTTATTAACCTGGGCGTTAGGTTTTTCCGCGAGTAAAGTCTACCAACAGCCGCATGATCCGAAAAGGCTGTTACTGGCGCTTTGCCGAAATAAACTCGAAATTTGTATACAGCCATTAATACGGCTAATGTTTCTCACTCTGTAGTTGTATAATTCCTTTGTGTATGATTCAACGTCTTACTAAAAAATGCCAAATGATGGCCATTTTGCATAAGAACCGCACCCACAGCATAGTCCGACGCATCTGCTGCAATTTCCAGGTTTTCGTCCCCCTCCGGGAATTTCAAAACAGGGGCATTGATAAGCGCTACTTTTAACCTTTCGAATGCGGTATTTGCTTCTGCTGTCCACGTGAATTTACTTTTCTTTCTTTTAATCACTAACAAGGGTTCAGCAATATTAGCAAAATCTTTTATGAATGACCGATAATAAGAACATAACCCAAGGAAAGAAGAAAGTTTCTTGGCGGTGTTGGGAGGTGGGAAATTCTTGATTGCTTTTATTTTTCAATCTTGAGATTCTATACCCTTTTGCGAAATTTTATAACCCAGATATTTAAGTTCTTTAGTTGCAAACTTGTATTTTGAGGCGTTAATTTTAAGACCGTCCTCTTTTAATAATTTAAAAACTTCTTCTAGATCTTTAATATGTTGTTCCAACGTACTACTCGTTATAATTATATCATCTAGATAGATTGAAGTCGATTTTCCTAGGACAGGCCTTAGAACAATGTCCATAGCTCTCTGGAATATTGATGGGGCCCCACACAACCCAAAGGGCATGCGTAAAAATGCATAAGTGCCCGATTTTGTTATAAACGCGGTTTTATGTACGTCTTCGGGTCTCATAGTTATTTGATAGTAGCCAGACGTTAAGTCCAAAGTAGTCATGTATCTTGTAGATTTAATCTTTCTAATAATTTCCTCTATAACCGACAAAGGGTAAACTGGGAATTTAGTAATACTATTGAGTTTTCTGTAATCGATAGCAAACCTCCAAGCCCTTTTATCCGAAGGAGAAAAGTCGTTCTTTTTCCTGCATAGTACGACTGGACTCGCGTACTCACTATTTATGGGCGTTATTATTTTGTTCTTTAACATTTCCTGAATATGCTCTTCGATGATTAGGTCTTTTTGTTTATCATAGCGATAAGGTTTAGTCCTACAGGGTTTGTCGGCAGTTAACTGTATCTCATGCGTAACTATTTGACAACTACCAGGCCGTTCTGAAAACAAGTTTGAAAAAGTACTCACCACTTGCTGGATGGCTTGACTTTCATGGTCATTCAAATGGCTAAGGTCGACTCTTAGTGCAGATGTGGCGATGGTTCCACTGGTTCCACCACCCTCCGATCCATCTCCAGCACGATAGAACTTTCCTGAAAATTGAGTGTGGCCCTCGCGGCCCTTAAAAACTCCATACCTAAAATAAGTGGATTTTGGAAGTTTTTTACTACAAAAATTAATACTTTAAGGCTTTCGTTCTGAACTTGTATTTTTAAAGATAGTTTTCCAATACAATGACAAGTTTATCCTTGCGCTGCTATGATTTCTGTGTTTTTATTTAAATAATCGAAAATATCACTATCGTTCTTCTTAAAAAAATATCACTCATAAAATTATCTTCTGCTCCTGTATCGATGAGGGCTCCTACTGGTACATCGCCAACCAGGACTTGTATAATTGGTAACTGTGAGTTCTTTACGATGACCGTATTTAAGTATCTTTTTGAGGTTTTTTTTCAAAACTTCCGGGGTCTGGACCCTCGCTTTCACAGGCCCCTCTACTCGTTTAAAGCTTTCCTTTCAACTTCTGCCTTCTGGGTACGCGGACGGTTGTTTTCAAATTTCCTTTCTGGGCCTTGACCTTCGAGCTTCGATGAGTTAGCGTGATAGCTCTTTCCCCCATAAGAGCGGTTTGCATTTCTGGTCTGCTCATTTGAAGATTGCCTTCGGATACTTTGAGAATACGATGCCCCTCTAGCTTTTTCCACTATTCTGTGATTTTGGAACTTGACCGCCAATTCGAAGAGCTCCTGCAATGTGCTTGGGTTTCTAATTTCAAAGTAATCTTGAACAGCAGGTAGTAATCTTGGTAAGATTATTTCAATAATCTCCGCGTCGGGTTTCTTCCCATACAGCATATCCGTCAGTTTAATTTTTCGCAGAATAAAGTCCTATACAGTTCGGCTTCTAGCCTTGCTCGATCTTTCACTATAGGGAAGACCTTTAATAACGATTTTTTGAAATTTTCAAATGTATATGTCTGGCCTCCGAATTCCCCTAATAAAAATTTGCCTATATTCTTCCACCATAGCGCAGCCTGTCCTCTTAGTGCAGATGTGGCGATGGCAACTTTTTGTCTTTCAGGCACAGGGTAGAGCTGGAAGTGATTGTCGAGGCCTTCTAGAAATATCGCTACCGAATTTTTTCCGTCGAAATTGACCTTTGGCTTGATTGACGCTCTCATCGTCTGGACCAGGTATCCAAATCCTTCCAATTGGCTTGCCATTTCTTGTTGTTGTCCAGCAACTTCCATCCAATTTTCGGCCATTTCAGTTCGACAAGTGTTCGGGCGCCAATGTAATGTTGCGCGCTTCCAACCTGCACGCAACAATAGTGGTGACTGCTGAGAACTGGAAAGTAGACAAAGTCTTGAGAAGGGTTTAAATCCTTTTTTATTCAACTTTAGAAATTACAAATGCGTGCTCTTGACGCTCACAAACTAAGCCTATCAGGTTCAATGTTCCGTCTTACTTTCTTTGGGAACATGCACAGTCCTGACTCGGAACAGGGAGCTTACTAAAGCTATGTTCAATAACTGTGGGAAGTAGACAAGATACACAGGAAGGGTATACAAAACCCTTTATTTTTCACTCTTTACAATAATTTCCGCACTTCGGAATACCAACTACTTGTGGTCTGAACGTAAGAATATAAAAATATAACTAAACTCTAACTTAAATTTGGAATAATCAACAAGGGCCTACGTGTAAGATTGGCCGGATATTAACAGGAAGCCGTATGTAGTACAGAGAACTGTTAACACTACAATACGTTTAAAATTATCACGAGGATTAAACCTCTGGCCTGGAAGGCAAACAGCAACCGAGTAAAACTCCTAAGGCAAGCGGCCTGCTTCGACTAACTCCTTCCTCTCTATCGCTTGGCAAAAAGCCACAACTTAAGTACTTGGCGTTCGCCAGACAAATTTTGCATAAATAAGTTAACGCTTTTAATTCTGGCCGGAAGTAGAAAATAAGAAGTGATAGTAAAGATTTAAAATAAAATAAACGTTAGTAAAACTTAAGATCCTTACACGCCGACCCGGCGGTAAAATAAAAATAAGAAACTAAGAAAAGAATAGTAACAAGTGACTAACGAGGCTCTCTAAACGTAACGAACCTCACCGCGTTTTACTGATAATTCAGCAAACTTCTGAATATTACGTTGAAAGATTAACAATCTGCCGAGGCAAGCACACAGGCCGAAACGCGTGGTTCTTCAATTTCTAACTAGCCACCTCCACGCTCGTGAAGCAAGAAAAGCACCCTTTCGAACTCGTTTCCCTTCTATTTAACTCAGATTACTTCCGCTGACAATTTGAATCCTTGCGCGTTCTACTAAAATTTACATACTCTGGCATTGGCAATTCCAGGGCAAAGTAAGGCTTGACAAGAAAGATAATTTAAACTTAAAATAAATGTTAGTTAAAATTAATATAAACCCTACAAGGTTACCTATATTAAAATTATTATAAAATATTCTGTAAAATTCTTTTCTTTTTTTGCTAAAAGAATATCAAAGGTAAAAGGAATAATTTTACAATTTGAGAATTAATTAAACAATTTTAATGTGGAGGCCTAATGCAGTTCCTCATCATCGCTTTCCTAATTTTTAGACTATATGTTTCATGAAAAACTTCTATACTACTTTATGAAAAAGATTAATTAAATAGTAACTTTTAATAGCTAAGTACATAAATTAAAAATTCTATTAACTGCTAGCATTAATTTTCTACTCATTTTCAGCTTTTGAATGCTAAAGTTTCTTACTTGCTATTTTTGGCAAAACGTATTAATTAATCCAAAAACACGAAATGTAAAGAAAAAATATTCGTCATTCTTACATCAGCTTACAATTCATTATCGAACGTGTGTTTGCAACGTTTAAAGCTTGAAAAACTCATGTCTACGATATTATCGTCATGCAAAGATCCGTAGGTGCTTTATTTTTTATCGTGATATTTTTTAGGGCGACGTTTTAAAACTGCGAGCTTTTTAAAACACTTTATTTCCGAAGTCAATGTTTTATACCACGATGCTGTTTTTTTTATTTCCTTTGATGTATTCCATTTATTTAAGAAGTTCTAAAGGCAACTTGTAAAACGCTTTGAGGTCTTAGATTATAATCATAATTTTTATTAGAAATTTTATTAACTTTTTCCTTTTATAAAATTTACCCTGATCCTCATTTCGCACTTCCATAATCGTCTATTGGAAGAGAAACTGATGTTCAAAATTTGCATCGATTACAGCTCAAGGTGACATGAGGGTCACTGGGTCATTCTGATATATATATATATATATATATATTTACTGTTATTTGCGGAACTTTTGCTAGTCATTAATACCAGTATCAGGAAAGCTTGCTTTGATCGTATCGTTCCTGGTCTATCGATTTTGCCTCATCGATGTTGGCCGGAGCTGAATAACGAGTCGAGTTTATCTTTTAGAAGAGGAATTCAGCGGAGTTAGATGAAAACTTCATTTCATACCATTAAGTACCGTATCACATTTTTCGAATTTATAAAGTAATTATTCCTATTATTTATAAATTATCCAAAATGGTCATATCGTATTGATACACAAATTAAATGCATTATTTCGCTTTAGGGAGGAAATATTTTAGGAAATACTGAAAATTTTTGTGCATTCACTTTAGTGCAGCTATCTGTTTTTCTATGCAAGATTATTAAAGTTTATATGCAATGCATTCTACAAAAAAGTATTTAATTCTTCCTTGATTTCTCATTCTAAGGACAAGCTAATTTATCTCTTCTTGTTTTTCACTCCCATCACAATGCAGGACTAAAGCATCGCAGAACTTTCTTAAATACAGTTTATTTATGAAGTCCGGAAAATTTTCTTGACATTTTAGATTAAATGAAAAAATTAGGTAACAAGGTCGACATTCTTTCATTTATTAAAATGAAAATCTTTTGTTTAAGTTAGTGTATTTGTGTGTAATGCAGAAATGATTTTTTGAACTATAAGAAAATGTGTAGTACTTATTTTGTTACTCTCCGTTAGGAAGTAATATGACGCAAATCTTTTGAATGATTATTATGATGCTACTGCTTTTGGCAGTCATTTTTAAAGAGCTGAACATTTTTGTAGTAGAAATATTGAGTTCGATGACAGAAACATTGGAGCCGCATCTTTAATGTGGTAGATAGTGAAAATGTTTACCAAGTTCCTTTATAACTTACTTATAACTTACCTTTTTGTTACTTTTTGTTAATTAATTATCATCATTTTGATTATTACTATGACTTTCTTCAACATAATGCAAATTAGCTGTAAGTACATATAAGCTAAGGGTTTTAAGTCTTACAGAGCTTCTGGAATTGGCATAGCCTAGTTAGAATTTTGCCAACTCTATTTAGAAGCAATTAATTATACCGGCTTCGGTAGTTTTCACTAATCTATTGCTTTAAACTTATGCGCCGGTAAAATTAGTTGAAACAGTGTATAATTTAGTTTATTCGCTGTGTAGTCTTGGACTATACTTATCAACATTTAATTGAACTGACTGTTATTTAGATTATTAACTGTTATTAAATTTACATTGCCACAAATAGTGGTTTATCTGTTGCAAAAGTCATGGCTAAAAATTCAGACTAAATAAAACAGGTTATTTCAACCTTTGCAAGTCTTTGTTATTGTATTTTGTTGTTGTTGCTTATGCTCATGTGTCTGACGTAGTCAGCCCAAGTCCACGGAATTCTTCGTTTATAATATTTTAGACGTAGTGATAACTCAAAAATTTGTCTAGTAGGATTATAGGACTTAAATTCAGTATCCAGAGCGAAGACAAGCTTAAACTTGTTTAAACGAACAAAAATGTTTCACTTCAGCATGGTTTTCACATCAAGTCAAGGAGTCAATTACTAAGGCATAAAATGCGTAAAAGGTGTTCTTTTTTTAAAAAAAACTAATTTAATGTCTTTTTATGCTATTTTAAATAATAAAAGGTTATTTTGAAATTAAATACAGTCCTATAATTCCTTAAAATATTACTAAATTTAAGATTTAGTTCCTTTGATTGAAAATGACCGTAATTTATTAATGATGATTATTTTCATGAGCAATAAGCGTTTCTTCTGATTTATGAAGCTGATGACTATGAAATGAAATATCCATCAGAATTTTAACTTTGTTCACCTGCATCTTATATTATATTTAATCAAAATTAACCAAATTAAAATATTTTCTTTGATTTTTTTAATTTATTACCTATTTAATTAAATTAAAACAAATCGCTCATAGTGTATTTGAAAAGAGAGAAATTCTTGATACATATAAAAAAGCATATATTTTTTTCCTATTTATTCCCTAAGAAATAAACATATTAAAATTGGAAGTTTCTATTTTCTTTAGAGCAATTTTTCATTGGTCATTTTATTAGATGCACACAATAGGCGTCCTGTGTTACTTATCTATGAAGGGACAGACAATTTACATTCATGCCTTCTCCGGTATTCGAACCCGGGCCCTTCGGTACGGCAGAAACAATTGTAATAGTTTTATATCTTCCCCGAGATATAAAACTATCACAATTTTCTTTTACTCCGCTGGTTAGCGGAACTCAACTTACGTTTTTCATTACTTGAAAACACGACTTTATATATATTATATTTATATTTTGCGTTGTTCTAACGTTTGTATTTATCACAAAATCGGACTTTTTCTCAAACTATCTGCCAGTTTTTTTCTCATATTTCAATTCAAAAACTAAGTTGCCCAAAAGCTGAATTTTGTAAAATTTTGTGAGATACGTGCCGAGTAATTCCAAAACGCAATCAGAGGCACATATTCACTTTTTTCCAAGAATAATTCACTTGGCGAACTTCTCAGTTTATGTTAACCTTTTCGCTTTCCCTTTCATTCTGAACGTGCAGAAAAAAGTATCATTACATCTTTCTTGCAAATCTTTTTATTTTATATTGTATTTTTTAACTGAAATAGTTTTTCCTATATTTTTAAAGAATTTCATTTTTATTATTTGAGTGGCGTGGTTAAATTATAGTTCTATAAATATTTGTTTTAAAAATTTCTCTTTTCATTCGCATTGTGTGCTTTGCATGTTTATTCATGTAAATGCTTTTTACTTTTACCTTAGTTTGTTTTTTCTTTAGTTAACAATCCATTGAAGGTTGTAAGAAAATGCATAAACCAAATCTAGTATTATAATCGCTTTTAACAAAATTTCAAATCCGGCTGATATCTAAATTCACTTATGTTTTCGGAAATTCTGAATAAAATAAACTCTTAAATTTTTGCAGGTATATCTAGAAATACATCTATCTTAAGATTGATCATAAAAATGGTATATGTATATTACTTTAAGATGATGGTATATGTTATATGTATTCAAATATTTTTCGAAAAATTTATAAAATTATTTAAATATACAAAATTTTAAATCAACAAAAATGTGTGAATTTTATTTGGATTAAACCAAAACTTCGAATAATGAAAGAAGAAATTAAGATTTTTATTTAAAAGTCGATATTATTAAATACATGCGAAATTCAATTAGCATTGCAGGAGTAAAATTTTAACTTAGTTAAATAGTAAAAAAAAAAAAAAAATTACTGCTTTTTTTATTTTTATTTTTATTTTATTTTATTTTTTTTTTTTTTTTTTCTGAGTAGAACGGGAGATAGAAAATAGTCTTTTTAGGCCCAAAGGACGTTCGCCCAAAAGGGCTATTCATTTCGTTTAGGTATTTTGTGGCGTTTCACTATAAATGGTGTTTCACTTTTCAGATTGATGCCACCAAATATTATCGCCCTGCACTATACATATAGAAATTAAATAATGAAGAATCTGTATAAATGTATGTATGTTTCTGCATAAATGTATGTATAAATGTATTGTAATGCATAAATGTATTGTGATAAAACGAGGGTACCTAGAGCCATCAAATTTTGAATAACGTACGTCTCCACCTGAATATGGGCATCTGGAAGCGCAAATTTGGAATTGTAATTTGTGTTATTATCTACTTCATATTTTGTAAAGCATTTATGAGTTTTTGATTAAGTAAATCAACGATTTCAAAGCGAGAAATGGCAACACTGTACGAAAAAAAATATTTTAATCTTCGGCCCGCGAGACTGTGTATCGGAAATTTTAATTATACGCTCTTTTTAAATTATTTTGTGATATTGCTGTTGAATTGAATTGAATATTTAATAAATAAAGACAGTACACAAAACATTGAAAAAAAGTCCGTTTGGGCGTAATGTTAAATCTGAATTTTTTTTTTTTTTTTTTCTTTTCTTTTCTTTTTTAGCCCGTGTACTTATGAAAATGTCGGTGAAATATTTTCTCGCAGTTGTAGTTAAAGGAATTCGACTGATGAATCTTAAGGGCACAAAGGAATATTTGCTGTAAGTGAAGTTGACTAGAAATATAAAGCGGATAATTTTTAACATTAAAATTAACACGTTTTCACATCTTTACTAAATTTCTTATATTATTCATAAATTTAAATTTATTAAATGTTAATCTAAGGATGATACGTTTTTATTTTAAAAATTAAGCTTTCGACCTTTTGGTAGTATTTTATGGTTGTTATACGTAGGAAAAAATCCGAATGGAACTCTATTGATAGGTTTTTGATGCTAATCTAATTTCAATGCAATTTCAAATTTTAATTAATGTAATTTTTAAGTTTACTCTGGCATGCTTTTTCCTATCTACAACATTTATGTGCTATTATAATATAATCTGTTTAACAGTTTCATAATTTATTTATCATCATTGTATTACAAGTGTCAAACGAAACACGATATGACAAAATATGCTAAGAAAGATGGCATAATTTGATTCAAAGTGTTATTCATTAATTTATAACAAATTTATATTTAGTTTGTTTCTGAACATTTTTACAAAGGTGAAAGTACAGCTCGAAACCAGTTGCAACAAAACTTGCAATAATTTGCCTTACATTTTTTTCAAGTTATTATATTGTTTTTATGAAAATTAATCAAATTACTTGAAAATAACATTTTGATTTATATAAGAGGTTTAATTTAACAAGTATAAATTAACTGTGAAAAGAGTTCGCATTCATGGAATTCAAAGGTGTTGCCATAGGACAACTAAGACGAAATACCATATATTAGAGACTTATTTAAAGGCAACAAACTTTGCAGAGACATTAGGTTATTTCGAAAGTAGCAGAACTAAAAAATGAGCAATGCCCTCGCCGGGACTCGAACCACGGAGCTCTCGAATGCGCGCCGAGCGGGCGGACCATTACACCATGAAGGCATGCTAAGAAGGCGTTATAACTTATAATAAGTCAATAATAATATATTTAAGGGCAATAAATAATATTTAAAGGCATTCTTGCTGTTAAACAATTAATTCAAATGGTTTGAATATGAAACAGATAGCGGCGCATCACATTGTTACGACTGAAAACGGGCCATCATTGCATCCATCAATAAACGGGGTATCCTGTAGTCAGCAAGTACTTGTTGGTTTCAGTCTGAAATAAAATCAGGTTTCTGGTAATAATGGTTTTTTTTTTTTTTTTTTTTTTTTTTTTTTTTTTATGAAAGGATGATTTATACAGAACCGCAAACAAAGCACTGAATAATCAGGCATGAAGGGCATAAGTTATCGAGAACTTATCTGTTTCTTGCTAAATAGTATTTAGGCAATTGCATCAGTGCTAGAAATAACCTCGTTTTTCTGCCAAGCATAACGGCTCTACCTGCTTTCAGTAGCTACGCTTAATATGGCATCGTTAGTATTTTTGATCTTATCTTGAAATACTAACAGAGCCCGAAAAGAGAAATCCAGTAAGATCAGGTAGGGAAATCTTGGTGGCTAACAAACTCTTGGAGAGTAAGTAAATGAATCGATTCTGGTATACGGCATGTCTCTTTGCATTAAAAAAATACTGAATTCGAACTTTGTATTGCATCAAAACAGTATATATAAACACACTCGAGGGAAAGCGTTAATTCCTTTCATCTTCATCTTGAGGGAAATATATCTATGCTAATTGGAAGGAAAAAAACTTTTTATAGAATTTAAAATGAGGTAAAAAGAGCAACCCCAGACTGATGAAGATTTTGAATAAACTCTATCAGTTTCTAAGGTGATCCACCATAGGTCTTCCGAAATAAAAAACATTTCGTAAGGGTAGGAGGAGCAAAAGTATATTTGTAAGAAAAATTAATGCCCGATGCAAAGAGAAAATATATGTGGTACTTCTCGACAGGTGGAGCAGTATTTGCTTTCCCTTTGCTTTGCCTATTGCTTCCATGTTTGTTACTTCTTTCATTTTTGCAAACATTCCTTTGCTTCTGAAGAAGAAAGTCTTATGTGTGATGGTCCTCGAAATCGATAAAGTTTAATCAAAATCTACACCATTCTCACTTTTTTTTTACCTAATTTTAAATGTCTGTGTTAATTTTACATTTGCTAAACGATTTACCGTTTCTGTCTATCATTATGCAAAGATGTGCAACTCAGGTAGGAGACACACAGACTGTCGCATACATATATATGATGTTAAGTTCTTCCTGCTCGTTCTAATGTATATTATAATTTACTTCGCTCGCATCCGCAAATTTGTGGATTGAGATTTTACTTTTTAATTTTTGCATCTGTGTTATTGTCGCTCTGAAAATGAAAAAAAAAATTCGGACTGAATTTCTCGGGCTCTTGGCTAAGGTCAAGTTTAGAGTATAATTCATCTTGTGTCTTATGGCCGATAAAAATTCTTATGCCTGACGTTTAGCATATCGTTTGGAAAGTAAAACAACATCATTATTTGTATGCAATTGTAATCGACCATTTTATTTAAAAGTTTCATATTTGTTAAATTTCACTAATGGAAAGTGGAAAATTTTACATAGGTTTTTGTGAAAACCGCGAGATTTTTAACCGCTTATAAAGCGCACAATATGAATATTTGCCATCAAACGAAAAAATCTTCGACTTCTTAAATAATAAGACATGTTTTTCTAAAAAAACCAGTTATTTAATGCTTTTAATTATAAAGTTTCAATTATTTTAAATAATTAGTTATTTTATGATTTAGATCTGTACTATCATTTCTCTTCCGTATCATTCTCCCCACCATAATGTAAATTAGTTCCAATATATATAACGCGAGATTTTCGGATTGTAAGACAAAACGTTTTTCTGCCTTTCAAAACCACGTTACTAGGTTAGCTAGCTCAGATAAGATTGTAGTCTTCGACTTGCGTTATACACTGCCTTCCAAACGTCAAGGAACAACATGCTTTTTTGTGTCCAATTTGAGAATGAAGTAACACGAAAACAAGAAATTTACAGGACATGTTCACTAAGCAGTTTTTTTCAATGAAGGCGACAAGTTCAGAACAAACATGAATTGCAACAAAAAATTGCACTCTTGGCAGAGAAATCCAGTCTTGGAGAAACAGTATATCACACTTTTTTGAGGAAACATGGTGCGTTAGCATTACAAAAATGAGTTCTAATAAACCCCCGATCTGCAACTCATTGGTGGCAGAGACATTCCATGCTGTCAATTAAGTTGTCGGTCAGTGAAATGGGAAGCAACTATCAGACACGGAGTAATCCTTGTTCAAACTCATCTAATGACCTTGGAGGAGGACACTTAAAGCAGCAACCTGTAGTCCCAAAGATGCTGTATCGGATTCAGGTCTGGGGATTGAGCTGGCCTTTCCACCTGTTCCATACCGTGATTTTCAAGATATTCCTTAGCAATCCGATCTCAGTGCGCGAAAAACAGGACCAATAGCAGCGGCATATGGGCGGACATATTGATCAAGGATTTCGTCTCAATATTATCTCACATCGGTCAAAGTTCCTCCATGGAACACATGTAGGTCAATGTGACCACCAAGAGAGATCCCAGCTCAAACCATTATTCCACGACCTCTGTAACTGTGTCTTTCCACAGCGTGGGATTGGTTTATTTGGTGCTTTGTTTCCTGCGGATCAGCTGACGATCTGAATCACTCTCCAATGTGAACCTGGACTTGTCTGTGAAGAGAACATACACCCATTGTTGACTGGTCCAGGAGACGTGTTCTCTTGCCCAACATAAACGGGCACCTCTGTGTCCTGGTCAAGGGGATACAAACAACTGGTCATCTTGCATACAGACCTGTATTCTGCGGATGTCTGCGCACAGTAGTAGCTAAGAGTCTTGTTCCTGTTACCACTAAATAATCTGCCATGAGCTGAGGCACAGTAATGTTACTCCTTCTTCGGGCGGAAAGAGCTAAATAATGGTCTCCCGTAGGTGTCGAAAACTCTAGGTCTGTCTGTAACATGACTTCCAGATATAGAATCCTCAAATTCAAGCTGATTCCATAGTCGGTGGACCAGACTACAAAGAGATATTGAAACGTCCAGTAGCATCAGCTTATGACATCCCTATTTCCATCCACCCGCCACCTCAACGAATCAGGCAAGCCACTTCTCCTGGACATTGATAGACTCTCCTGTGTATCGTCCACGAAACTGTAATAACAACTGAAGATCAACACTCGTGAACAAAAATTAAAATTTTTGCATTTTTTCTCCAATTCCTGTATGAGTATTCATTTTTATAAAATAAAAGTGGCAGCTATTGGTTTTGAAACTTAGTTACTGTCATGCATATGAACTGTGAATTTAAACGATACTGACATTTTTGTAATGCTGAGCTTTGAAAAACATGCTGTTCCTTAACTTTTAGAGGGTAGTGTATTTACCGATATTTAAATTGTTACGCCGGTGATAAGTTTGAGCCAACTTTGCGTTAAATTTATTGTGTATTTTTTGGTTGCTGCTCTTACTTTTAAATATGAATTTGACTGTTAGTTAAATAAACAAACAAACAAACAAACAAACAAAAATTTTAAAACAAAGTGTCATAAACGGTTGGCTGATTTGTAAGCACGAGCTCGTGTATTTATATCCCAGTTCCGATTTAATAAAAAGTTTTGTTAAATCTTTTTAAGATTCTGAAGTTCTCTTCAGACGAAACAATAATAATTTCTTCCAAGTCTGTTAGGAATTTGGACTTCGTTTATGATAGCAAAGAAGACAAACGTGATATAATAATTTTAAACCATTCCAAACTGTATCCTTTGCACTGATCGCGAAAGTAATAAAAATAATAGCAAATAATTTTATTTCTGTGACTTACTATCGTCGTGATCCTATTTTTGAAATAGATAAGGGCTTTCAGCTACAAGATAATTACATAAGCAACACGCTGCCTATATGCTGCACCTCTATCTTTATAGGACAGCACAACGATTAAGTGAACCTTACATTGGAAAAACGAATCATGTATTAAATTAGAGTTTGTATTTAAGGAATCTACAGAGACTGTTAGACCTTTCGGGCAAAGAAACATGAAAAGGCAATTCATTATATCGAGATTCGAACTATGAACCTTCAGTTTAGAGTCTGAATATGCCAACTCAACTGCTTCCACTTCGAAAACGTGATATGAGATTGTGATAATACCTTTCAATTTAATCGAATGATTTAGAATGAAATTTTTATATGCATGTTAGTTACATTAGAAAACCAGACTAGTAAGCTGATAATTTGTTTTAAAATAATTTTCGAATTTCGAATTGCAGTTTTTTCACAGTCCATTTTTCGCACTCAGTTATTTTATAGTATTCAAAGGATAATGTGTGCATTATAGGGTTTTCCTTTATCCGGTAAAAGTTAAATAGTCCAAAACCCCTGACAGATGCAAGGCTAATTATCGCTATATCTGAAGTAGCTACAAGAACTTGGAATGGTTTAAATAAACCTTTTTAAAAAAGAAACTTTGAACATTTCTTGTTCTAACAAGTCATCCACAACTCGTTGTGATACAAATAAAGTAACAATCAATTTCTATTTGAAACGTAGGCTAGTAGTCCAAGATTACATTGAATTTTAATCTAAGGTGTGCCGTCGAAAGGCAGAAACACGCTCTGTCTTACAATTCAAAAACCTCAGTTTAAATACTAACTGATTAAGTTAGTTAAACTGATTTGTATTCTGGTGAGGTAATGGAAAGGAGAAGTTATATTAAAGGCTGAAATTATAAATAAGTGGTTAATTTTAAAAATAACCTTATAGAGTAAATAATTAAGAACAAAAAATCGCGAGCTGTGGTTTTTAACTTAATGCTGCATTCCTAACTCCTGTGAATAGCTTTTTATTATAATGTAAAAAAAATCATTGCGTCTTCTTATTTTTATAGTTCAATCATATTCAGATCAGTTGTTAGCTGCAATTAGAAAGAAATTTGGAAACCAAACTTGGTTTAGTTTCCTACCTGAGAAAACGGTGCTCAGTAAATCTTGCAAAAGTTTTGTAACAGTACACTTCCATAAATGCAGACCGAAAGTAACAAAAATTATTTATTTATACTTAATAACCACATTAATTAAATGTCCCTGTTAATTTACCGTATACGTTGCTTTCTATTTAAAAATTGCTGATTGCGTCTTTAAAGTGATATAAATGTCAGGCTGCTGCTATTGAGGTTTCTTGAAATTCCAGCATGTGGCTTCTATTGACATGATGTTTGATTACACCTCACATATGCATACATCACGTACGCATACGTGTTCGATATGAAGTAAGTTAATTTTCCCTAACTTCTAGAATCTTCGGATAATTCCCTTTAATTACTATGAAATTTTTGTTTTTGTGCTGTGTGAGCGTTCTATATTACAATAACATGATACTCGAAAAATTTCAGAAATGTTAGCGTTACGTAGAGTAATATCGAAATAGCCTTCGAATTAATTCTGAAAGTGAAACTAATCTTCAAATTAAATCCGAATAAACAGAAAATTGAATCCCGCAAGCAAGTGAATTTGGTAATTTATTACATAGCATATTCTGCAGTATTTAAGCTACACTCTGCATGTAAGTACTATTATGCGCCAGTCGGAACGAATGTGATGTATTTTGATATTGATTATTCCGAACGGAAGGAAGTCAATCATGTCTGCAACAGAATGTCAATGACACGAGAAATAACTTAAGTACCCTATCACTTTCTTCGCTGCTGCTGTCTTTATTACCGAAAAGAAGGAATAAAAATGTCATTCATTGGCCGCTTGTTTAATTCCATTTAGAACAATACGCTACGGTTATTGCGCTGAGGACCACGTGACCTGAATTCGATAATGATGGCGCACCACTTTATGATCGATATCAATGCAAGTAAGAGTTTAACATGCGTGAACCACCGCCCACTCAATTTACAATGGAGAGCGTTGGCAAGGAAATAGCCAGTAAGAAATGGCGAACAAATTACTCGGAAATAATCCTAGGTACGGAGATTCATTTTAATATTTAAGAAGAGACATACTTTTTCACATCCATTAAGTAACTGCAGGACTCGAAAAGCACTGCGTTTTGATAGGTTTTGAAGAAGACAGGCATGAACTTAATCCTGAATAATTTCAAATTGTGCATTATATGGAAAGTTTTCAAATATATAGCAGACATAAATATTTCCAAAGAATTGATAAAAAAAGCAATGAATATAAAGGGAGCATGCCAACTTAAATGATAACCGAGTTAACTAAATTTGAGAAAAAAGTTTTGTTATAAAGCCCTTCCAATTCAGACACAGGAATATAAACTGCATATTTTGCTCTGATTTGAAATCCATTTCCCACGGTTATCTGAGCAATCGACTATTTACCCTTTACGAAACATACTTATATTTTAGACGTGCAAACCATCACATTTAATGATTATTCAACTTAGAATAAAATTCTAGTTTATGTTCTTCAGCATTCTATTTCTTGTACATATTTTTTAAAGAATTTAATGCTAATCAATTAATATGTGAAACTTCGTGTATAACATGTTTTCCTGTACATTTTGACAGAAATTTAAAGTAAAACTTTAGTCAATTTTTTCACTATTTTATTTTCAACACAAATTTTTTTAAGATTCCAGCGATAATTGATTACAATCTGAGGTTTACAATTTTTAACGTGATTTCATTATACACTTGGCTAAATTGGAAGTAAGATCTTTACTCATGACTCATATGTTTTGAGGGAAGAAATCAAGTCTGGGGTTTAGAAATTAATTCTAAGGGACTCATTTAAAGCTCCTATATACCAGGCTGAATCACCAATTTTTCCCCCCTCTGGGCGAGAAAGGGAAATGGCTGCTAGTTTTCTGGAGCGTTTATCGCAGACACTGGCTGAATGTCTGCTATTTTTTAAAGACTGATCTGATAGACGCGCGAAATTCCTCGCATATAAACTTTTCGGATAATTTATTAGTTCTCGAATAGTCTATAGACGTTTTCACTTAAATAACAATTTCATAACAATAATTAAATAACAATTTAAATAACAATTTCACGTACATTTTGTAAAACATATTCAAAATATTTTACGCTTTAGATGTTTCAGTTTAGTTAGCAGAGTAAAATAAATAAGATATGAATAAAAAAGTTCAATAGTGTCAAATGTGGAAATTAAAGTGTAGAACGTGCAAATAAGTTTATCTTAATGATATTTTAATAAAAATTACTATAAAAACACTGTAAATTCATGCTTAAAAATAACTTTAGAACATGTTGTCAATTAAGTTTGAGGTAAAACAAGCTTACAATAAGTTTTGTTTAGGGAAATAATTGTACAAAACTTTGAAGGAACACTTTCTTTTAAAACGTATGAAATATTTTATAATATATATGGAAGAAGAAAGTACAGCATTCTGAGTTCGGGAGCCTTCTGAATATGTAGGCAGTTTCTTATTTAGAGATAACAACACAAAATAACGCTTCAGAAAATATTACTTATCATGTATAAAAATCTATTTTATAACACAGATCAGTAATAACTGTTTATCAGTGTAATGAGGGTTTAATTTAATGAGATTAAATTCTTTTGAAGTATTGAATTTATAAAATGATTTTCACTTGGCCTTTGTAATTCATCATTACAGGCAATTTATTTGATTGTTATGCATGAATTTAAAACGCCATGAAAAAATACATATGAAAAAATACATACGAAAAATACACATGCAGAGTTTTCAAAAATTTAAAGTGTTTATCTGAATTTCATGCATTCATTTGTAAATTTTTACTCTATTGTTAAATTGAATAATACTATGATTACAAATGTATAGTACTTGCACAATCCTTGCAATTATTTGAAAGCAGTTTAAATATATTTTGTCCCACAGTATTTAATTTATTCTATTGACTTCAGACCTCAATGTCAATATTCGGGAAACCAAGAAACGATAGTGGGAACCATGCATAAACTCATCTGAAATTTCAACAATAGGTGATTATAAAATAAGCAAAAAAATTAGAAGTAATGCTAACGATGTTCAAACTTATTATGTTACATATACCGTTGGCAAACATTCAGATTTTAATTTGCGTTTCTAAATTATTGTTCTCAAATTATTATTTATTTTTTAATAAATTTCAGTATGCTAATGATTTTCATATTACATTAGCGAAATTTCTTTTCCACATTCAAAACATCCGCATTGGCGATGTTTGGCGACGGGTACATTAACCCTAGGCCAATTTAATTAGAGCTATTATGACAGAAATCAGCAGATACTTAGGTTATTGTACAAAAGAATTTCACCTTACTTGCACGTTATAAACATTTGAGAAGATTGAAGGTAATGACTTTCTAAATGAAGGAATAAATAATATACTTACTAGACAAAGTTAAGCACCTGAACCAGGTTCTCAATTATCTCATCGGCAATTATTTACCCAAATTTTTCTTTTTTCTTCATTTTTAGGAAATATTACCAATATATGACCTTTCCGTGAATGATATGAGCAATTAATAGCTGCACATCCGTCCATTTTACACAAAAGAGACAAAAAATTTGTTGTACCGCTAACTACGCAGCCGCCATTAATCCTTCCACTTGGGCTAGGGAATGGGGATGATTCAGTTTGCTGTATACGAGCCTTACACTCACTACGTCTAAGTGGTTTATAGACCTTCAACTCAGTAAGAGAGTAACAACTCAGTAAGTTAGCTTTAATCTTATTTCTTTTGATTACTTAATTTTGTATGGAAATTTTTAGAGGACTTTAAAAGGCTCCTATGCATTAGATTCACCCTTACTCGATATGCCTTCAAATCTCGGATGACTTATTAGTTCCTTAATTTGAGGATAAATCAAATATATTTTCTGTAATTTTGGATTCAATAATTTTGGGAAAGTTTGTTTTCAGAAAAATAAAAATTCTTTCTCTCTGTACATTGCATTCGCAACGTTTTCTTTTAAAGTTAACTTCGTGAGATGAAATAGCAAGTATATTTTTTGGCAACGCAATTGCTAATTCAGAAATTGCATTTTCAATCCCTGAAGTTAAATTTCTTCCTTTTATGCTATAAATGTTTTAATATAATTTTCTTCTTTATACCTATTATTATATTCCTATTAAAAAAAGCTGATGACTAAAGAATAAAAGCTAAATCTAGAAAAGTAATAGAAACATTACTTTCAGATTTTCACAGATATGGTGCTTCTCATAATATAAACTCATGAGGGAAAAGCCTCACATTTTAGTATTAGTGTTCTCTGTGTGCGACATAAATAAGTGATTCTAACAGATACTCATTTCCATTATGAATCATGACTCATTTTAGGCTTTCTTTCGAGAAGTCAGCGAATAGTCAGTATTTTTCAAAATGTTCTTATATCCCAAAACGTCAAGCTATGAGTCTGCATCATTACAGTACACAAAATAATCCTTCGTAATGTGTACGATTTACATGTACAAAATTATCTTTTACCTAAAATAGTTTTTCGGAGTTTATTCCTTTGTTTCTGATAGAAACAGTATACATTTGTACCTTTTTTAAAAGATGTACTCCTTTAATATTGGTGACAATGATTAAACTAACATTCTGATAATTTAAGGTGGCGAACCAGGTTATTTAAGAAGGCTAAGAGCAAGCAGTATTTCTCTCTGTTAAAAAAGCAGCTAAAAATCTGGCATAATAGTGAAATAGAATGAAAGATTACAAAAATATAGAAGCGACAAATTCTAATTCTGGAACTGATCTCATCATCACAAAATGCTCAAAATGATTACTTGTAAGCAAAACGATTCTTGATCAATATAAGCAATTATAGGCAACAACTTACTGAACCGTCCGTACTTGCTAAATCCTATGGCATTAAAACTTGTTAAGGTGAAAATTCTACAAGTTGTCATTCATTGCACCAAAATGTTTTAATTTCGTCTTCCAATTTACTGTATTGCATTTCTTCCAGGAAGCTGAGCTGGTTAAAATCAGCCTTTTAAATGTAAATTTAAAATATACATTTGTGTGTCTTGTCTTTTAAATGTAAGTTTTAAATGTACGTTTGAACTAGTCTTGTGTACCGCTAGTCAAGTTTCTTGTGTACACTTGACTAGCGGTACATAAGACTAGTTCAATGATTCTAGACCTGTCATAAAGCTATCCAATCAATTTTGGGATCTTTCACAGTTCGCTATTACATCGACAGAGAAGCACCAGTAATTCATGTGCCGAATGTAATGTTTTAAAAACCTCTTTTTTTAAACGGATTTAAAAATACTTAGATGTTACGTATATTCATCTTCTATTTTAGTACCATGTTAAAAATATATTACATAAGTTTGTTCAAAATGATTGACTTTATCTGAAATGAATGCGATTCGGAAAACATCGGTAGCCTATTATTTTCATATTATTGCGAAATGCCAAGCTGCGGTGAGATAGCTTCCCCGCAAAGCGGGATTAGAGTCGCCAGATTTGGCACGAAATCGCCCATTTGGCGATATTTGACGATAAAATTGACGATATGTTATAGTCGGAGCGAGAACATTTTACAACGCATTCTTAGCGGTTTTCGTTGAGAATGTTCTCGAAGGTAGGTTAAAATTATACATACCTTACCTGTACGCGGGAAAAGTAGTATATTGAGTTCCGTAAGTAGTGTTTTGAGTGCAGAGATTAGCTTGAGAGCTATGGACTGAATCGGGAGCTGTACTTTAGCGCTTTGCTGTGAAGCTGTCTTCACAGTTATAGCCTGAAGGCTGTGTTGCTGGTTGTTTCATCGTGTTTACCGTATATTTTCGACGAGTGTAAACGTGTCTTTTGACCTATCTTGTGTAACAATGCTTACTGGCGAATAAACTATGTTTTGATTCTTCATCAAATTTTGTCATCAATCACTTCAAATCCATGAAGCCGTAGAACGAAAAAATATTGTTGTTGCTTTTAACTGTAATTGCCCCAAACTTGGCGACCTTGCACTTCGAATTCGAACAACGCCAACTAGGCGGGAAAGAGAGTTACTTCATTAGTTGTGGCACCAAATCGCATCGGTGTCACTTGTCGAGAACTTCGGCTCTAATTAATGTATCGTATGTATGATTGTTGTATTTTAAAATAAAACTAAAAATACCATAATCGCCTCTTCCTATAATACAGGCTACAATTAGACAAAATACACACATATATCAAATGCAAGCACTTTTCAGTTTTAGAATGCTATAAGTAGCGCTACGGTCGCTGTGCTTTTTCGAGAAAGAGGTGGCTGTACAGCAGAAAAGTATATCTTTCTTATATAAGTCTCGAATTTCAGTCAGCTATCACCGCTCATCATCAGTTTCTCAAATATTATGGTTGTTTCTGTTAATTGACGACATCAAGTAGTCGAAATAAATTCCGCGATTTCTCGCAGATACGCTTCTTCGGCAGCAGAGTCCGATAATGTGTATTGGTATTCTCCATTTTTCCCGTTTGATCACAAAAAGTTGTATTTATCCATTTTTCCCTCGAGTTTTGTGACGTCAAAACTACACTGATGTTGTTGTTGTTGAGAAGTACGGAGTGCAAAATGTGTAAAAAGTATTTGATTGCCCTTTGGGGGATGAGATAATTCGTATAACTAAATAAAAGAGTCTAAAACATTTTTAGGCAAACCTGAACCATTTTTCTATCATTTTACATCTCCACAATCACTGCATGTTTATAAATTTTAAAAATTAAACCTGTTTAAAAAAAGTGTGAATAACAATACATCTTAGTAAACTAAAGAAACATAAATTGCTTTTAATTCAAATTACTTTTGTTTTAAATTTGAAGCAACGCATAGGTGTATAAAGTTTGAAACGTGTTTGCTTAAATTAGGCATAACAGATGAAATTCAATTAAGCACTGAGAATTTGTTGCATTTTAATTTTCCAATGGCTATTTTTTGTTTATTTCTTTTAAGCATTAAATTCACTTTTCGTGTCTTGAAAATGAAATAATATAATTTTAAGGTAGGTGGCAATTGCTTCGATATTTGTGCGTTTATTCTCATGATACAATTTGATACAATTATCTATATACATATAAAAGGAAGAATCTGTCTGTGAGCATGTGTCTTTCGTTCGTGCTGCGTGTAAGCTAATAGACCCAGGGCTACGAAATGTGGTACATAGGGGCATCTAGACAAGAGCCAGTGCGCCTAAAAGCAATTTTTTCAAAATTCGAATGAGTTTTTTATTTTATGTTTTTTGATGAAATCACATCAAATCGATAATTCAACAGCAACAATGGCTCCGTGCCATTGTTGCTGATATATCACTGTTGCTATTTTTTTTTTGTTGCTCATATATAATTACTGTTACCATTGTTGCTGATATCAGTACTGTTGCCACTCGGAAAAATTAGGGTGATAATTCTGTGCAGTTTTTAAATTTAATGTTTCACTTGAATACTGGATGTTTGTTGAGTGAAGGCAACAGGAAGTTGGCTAATTTATTAATATTTGTATTAAGGGATATTGCTTATTTCATTGTAATTTTTGTATGTAATACATTTTTATTGAAATTTGTGGGGGTTTTTTTTGGGGGGGGTGTTCTTTTTCTTTTTTTTTCTTTCCCTTTATATATATACATATATATATATATATATATAAAGTTGTTCTGCAGAGTAAAACTCTGTGCAGTTTTTAAATTTAATGTTCCATTTAGGTATTTTTCCGATACATTAAAAAGCCAGACGAAGGCTGCCCGCATAGCGGCTAGTATGATAATAAACAAGCCCATACGTGGCACATCAGCAGCAGATCTCCAGAAGGTAGGGGAAAACTGTTTGTAATTAGCGGCTAATGGTTAATACCATGCAGCAGTTAGAAAGTGTAGTATCTAGAACTGTATTCGTACTGAATGATACGTTTATAAATGGGTAAAAAATCTCGTCATTGTGGAAGAGAGAGGAGAATGTCTGAGAGAAACTTACCACTTCGAGCACCTTGAGCATTCCGGAGGTGGTCCTGACGTAGCTGGGATCGAACCGTAGCGAGATGCTAGGCTTGCCCATAGGCTGCTGCTGCTGTTGTTGCTGCATGCCTGGCGTCATGTACGCGGCGTTCGCGGCCTGCGTCACCGTCGCAGCTGCGTGTATAGTATCCTGGAAGCTTGGAGGTGGTGCAGCCATCATGATAGCCTGAAAGGGCATAATAAAGTGTTGAGCAACACAAGAAAACATGAAATCTTTGTTATACATCTTTATATTGCTTAAAACTCTAAATTAAGAATTATTAAGAATACCACAGTTGCTACAGGTATTACAGGAATAACGGCAGAGAAAATCAACGATATCTAAATTGTTAGAAATATAGAGTTGTTGTTAATTGTTAGAATATCCTTGTTAGAATACCATTTGTTATTTTCTGTAAATCAAATTACGAGAGCGTACTTTCAGTTTCGTTTCTTGTGACATGCCTGAAATTCTACGCCTTCAGCGAGGGAAAAGTGCCTTCAGCGAGAAATTAATTGGTAGTTGCATTCACCGTTTATGATTTTCTCGCTAGGAGAACTTTAATTTTTGAGTTACAATTCGTAAAAAATTGTTCTAGAAAAAGCAAATTAATATTTAAGCTTATAAAACCTTCAACAGATTACCATAAATGTTCAAAACTTGGATTTAAAATTTAAAAATTTAAAATCATAGGACTAAAAATAAAGTGCATTTTGACCTTGGTATGCAGATTTCAGTTTAATACTTAAAATAATTTTAAGCTATGGTAGGCCTATTAGCTTTTAAGAATAAAATCTCCAAAACTAAAGATATATAAGGTATCTTCTCCATCCTTTCTGCATGTATTCATGGTGTGACTAGCATGCTTAACTCGTATTCAGGAGATCCAGAGTGCAAATCCCGCTAGGGCCATGTACGTTTTCCACATTCCTGCATCGATACAACCTAATGACGCTAACAGATACATACCGCGAAATTTAAAAAAATGAATCTTTAAAATGGGCTGTTCAAAACGGCTAACTAAGTAACAAAAATGTTGGCTTTGATATTATTTCATCATAAATTAATGTCACATATTAACTTGAGGGTCTTAGTTAATAAAGAAAAGAACTAATCAGGACGAAGCTATATATTATTTAGTTCAGTAGATCGTTTGCGCAAGAGACTTACAAGAAATATTTCCCTCAAATAACAAAATTTGCTACTTTAACATGACGCGAAATACGTAAACTGCAAACAATAAATACCTTGGAGAAATTTCCTTCCAGAAGCTTAATTAAAAGAAATAAATTAAAACTTGTGATATAGATCAAGTTTAACATCTAAAAGCTGATATAATTGTTTTCTTGAGAGGGTTAAAGAGAAAGTCATTAAAGTAATTGACTTCCCCCATCTAAATTCTTTCTGTTTATGTAATTACATTCTAGTCATCTTGATTTCTGCTTATCTAGTTAAATATCATACATATACATATAATATATGTATGTGTATGCTGCGTGAAGTAAACTGAAATCGACATTTTTAAGATAAGAAAACTTAATTTCTACAAGTATTATGATAAGTAAAGAAAAGAAGAATTTTAAAGATCTTGAATTCTGTGATATATAGGAAAAGTGAAATCATTCAAATATATCGCTTCTTTTATATATAAAAACAACATCTAAACATCTAATGTTGTCAACTAATAAGACCAAATCTTTATATATAAATTTAAAATTGAATTAGAAAAGTTTTAAATGTTCAAGCATTTGTTTCTAAATTGTCTTTTTAACGTGAAAAGTGCAAAGAGAAAATTATCGAAATATTTTTTTGAATGTGAACTAGTTTTCGAAAGAAATTAAAAAAGAGAAAAAGAAATACAACAAGTTTTTGCAAAATTTTGATAGTATTAGATTTTGCTTTTGATATTGCTTTGTAGTGTACCCCTTGCACAAAACAAATGAAACAGTTCTAGATCTCCCGTTCTGCTGAGCCAATTGATGAAATTTAACTTGCGTTTTTCATGTCTCGAAAGCGCAATTTAGGATATGTAGTAGATTTATATTTAGCATTGTTCTAACATAGGTATTCTAATGCAAAATCGGCCTCTATCTGAAGCAGCATTATCTATTTTTTTCTTTCATTATTTCTATTCAGCGAATCAAATTATGCCTAAATGCCAAGTTTTGTAAAATTCGCACGAGCAGTTTTTAAATAATTACCTATAAAAATTTAGCCCTTCAGCGTTAATTGAATTTAATATATATATTTATTAATATCTCTTTTTTTTATTAAACTTACCTGATTTCTTCTTGCACAGTTCAAAATTTAAGTTAAATCCAAATAAAATTCTCAGATATTTTCTAATTTATTTCTAAAATTTGTATTTTTTAGTAATTTTTATAAATTTTTCGATAGCATTTATGTATTATAAACTATAAAAGTTTTATGATCCCCTTAAATAAGATGTATTTCTAGGCATACCTACAAAAAATTAGAGTTTTCTGTTCGATATTTCCAAAGATATATACGTGAATTTACATACTGTCGAGTTTTGGAATCTGGTATACTAGTTATAAGCGATAATAAAGCTATATGTGCTTTACGAACTTTGTTAAAAGTTATTTAAAAAGCGATACACTTCTTTTTTATAAAGTTCCCACCAGACTTTACAAAATATAATATTTCGGCATAATTTGAGTCGTACAATGGGAATAGGGAAAAAAATTTGATATGTTATTTCGGAAAAAGTCAAAATTTGCTGTCAAAATACCTATGTTAAACGCCAACATGGCGGATTGTGGTGGTGACGAGTTCTATGCAGCTCTGGACAATAAGCTTCAAAAGGTGGAATCAGCCATCGTATCGAAATGCAATATGAATCCGCAGATTCGTGATGATGCGAAGAAGGCTTTGGGTGAGATTAAAAGTTTGATTACTAGGTATGTTGAGCATGTTAAATCTGTAAATTTTCGTGAAGCTTGTAAAGAAAGCTTATTGAATTCAGCGCTGAGAAATCCGAACTAATTGCTGATTCTCTTCAAACACAATTTACACCACATAATGAAGGAATTTTTGCGAACAACGCAAATTCTTTCCCACAAGATATTGAACACTTCCTATCCTCTCCATCTGCGAAAGAAGTACAATACACTTCCATGAGCGAGGTAAATGAATACATTACCAAGCTCAAACCCAAAAAAGCCCCTGGTATGAACTCTATTTCTAATCGTATGATTAAAAATTTACCCACCAGTTATCTATTTTTCTTAGTAATGCTTATAAAATTTATGATACAGCACTGCTATTTTCCTCAAAGCTGGAAACAAGCACTCATCGTGCCTATTCCAAAACCAGGCCAAAGCCTTTCAAATCCTCAAAATTATAGACCTATCAGCCTCCTATCTTCGTTATCAAAGATATGCGAATTTGTGTTACTTAAACGCCTGAATGATTTTCTCCGAAATCACAACGTTCTAATTGATGAACAATTTGGATTTCGAGTAAAACACTGCACTACGCACCAGCTGCTCAGGACAGTGGAGTTCATTCACGAAGGGTTTCGTAACAAAATGCTTACTGGCGCTTTATTTCTTGACATAGCCAAAGCATTTGATAGGACTTGGCATATAGGAATCATTATCAAGCTCATACGACTTGACATTTCGGCCCATTTAATTCACATAATTAACTCGTACCTCAGTAATAGATCTTTTTCTGTACGAGTTAATTCTTTCATTTCGGCACCCCGTCCTATACTCAGCGGTGTCCCTCAAGGGTCACTTTTATTCAACACTTTCATAAATGACATACCAAAATCACCTAGTATCACTCTTGCACTTTATGCGGATGATACGGCCATCCTAGCTCAAAACAGACACCTTGAAAACTTGGTTCACATCATTCAGAGATATCTCTCCAGCCTTGAGCACTGGCTCATCACTTGGAAAATTAAAATTAATGTTGCAAAATGTGCTGCTATGATCTTCAAACGTAGCCCCCTTCCGTACCCTTCCATTAATTTAAAGTTTTTCGACGACTATGTTCCCTGGTCAAATTCTACAAGTACCTAGGAGTTGTACTTGATTCAAAATTACGCTGGCACCTTCACATTGAAAATGTTCTCAATAAAGCAAAAGGTGCTAGAGCTCAACTTTACCCTATTTAAGTTAAATCCAAATAAAATTCTCAGATATTTTCTTATCTGAGATATTTTCTGATATATCTGAGATTTCTTATCTCAGATATTTTCTTATCTTATTAGCTCGAAAGAGCCATCTGTCAATTAAAAACAAAATTCTTCTCTATACATCAATAATAAGACCTGTCTTCATGTATGCATCTACAATCTGGGGTACTGCTGCAAAACGTCATGTGAAGAAACTTCAATCTTTTCAGAGTAAGACCCTACGTATGGCCCTTAATGCAGTCTGGTACGTCCGTACAGATGTGATTCATTCGGACCTTAACATTAAACCTGTAGATTATTTTATCAAAAAACTTAGTCAAAATTTATTCCTCAAAATTGAACAGATTGATAACCGAGCACTTCAACAGATGCCAGCATACGATCCATCTATTCGCAGCTCACAGAAGAGACCGAGAACCGTGATTGGCCGAGAGTTCGGCATCTATCCACCATTGAAAAGGGCAAGACACGCCCTCTCAACTTCTTTTACTTTTTGGAATCGTATTTTATTTTCTGCATTTATGACTGCAACACACACCTTTTATGAACTGATTTAGTACTATTTTATGTATAACTATTGTAAAACTTCAGATTTACAGCGCTACGATGCCTGGATACCTCATCGCCAACCAGATGTCTTATCGCTCATCACGTGACATTAGTCACACCCCTGCATCTGCTATCCTGTCTCCACGAGAACTACGTTCGGCATTTCCTTACCTGCAGCGCTCCTCGAAGCACCAAAGTTCGATAGCCGGAACACAACCTGCAATTTCGCAGGTTAATCGCGGCAAATAAAGCAAGTTGGAGTTGCAGTTCTCAATTTCATTTCCAGCTCCCGCGCCATGAAGGAAGGACGTCTCTTCGACGAGCTGCCATATAATTGCTTATTCTACAACCAGCACCGGCTAACAAGACTTTCAAGCAAAGTTATCAATCTATTCGCTTAGAATCACATCTCCCGCAGGTTTTAATCTGCCTATGAATATTTTCACCGCGTTCCCTTATGTTATTTGCACTAACCAACACACGCCACATGCCAATGAGCCTATTAATCGTAAACTCCTATCTGCTTTTTGCTTTGGTGTTTGTATCGTGTACAAAAATTATAAAAACCAAAAAAAGTATAAAATATAAAAGTGCAAAAAAATTATAAAAACCTAAAAACTTATTTAAAAAAAAATTATGATGTTTAAGTTTTAAATTCTTATTCCTATTCCTAAACTTTCTCGAGCCTGTGGCTCCCTCTATTGAGCATCAAGTAAGTTACTTATGCAAAGTTTTTCCCATTTCTGTTCACTTTTAGTACTAATTCTGATGTGGAGGTACATGGTTTTGAACCATAGGCACTCCGAAATTTGCAAATCATTGGCAATCATGCAAACGAAATCGTATGCTAATGCTGTGGCGCCATCTGTTGGGACAAATCGGACTGATTCAGATTGCTGTGTTTTTGTGAGTGTCCAAAACTGTACATCTGATGAAGTTAAAAAGCTCCTTAAAGCTGAAATCAACCCTCGGAAACATAAAATTGGAATTAGCAATATTCGAACAGTTCATAACAATAAAGTAATGGTGAAATGTGCTTCGGGATATGATAAAGAAAAACTGTTTACTGCTTTGCAGGAAGACTCATCTATTTTGAATCCCTCTATTCCAAGAAGAAAATATTCTACAGTTTTACTTAAAAATGTGCCAAACAGCATTAGTAATGATGAACTGTTAAAAATTATTGAAGAACAAAATCCTGAAATTACCGTGAGTGAAGAGACTTGGCTAGACGTTAAAGTTCACTTTACTTTAAAAAACTTTCAACGTGAGAGAAGCGTGGTTATTGAGGTGCATCCTGCTGTGCGCAAGCGTATTTTAAATTTTGGGCGTATTAAAGTGATGTGTGAATATGTGTAAAGCTGAAGATTTTGTTGTTTTAAATAGATGTTTTAAATGTTTAGGCTACCACAGAAGTCTTGATTGCAGAAATCCCTTGGCTTGTTATTGCTGCTCTGGTTCAAAATGTGATAAAAAAGGAGTGCAAGTGTGTATTAATTGCATAAGATTTAATAAAAAGACGAAAAATGCAACTAAGAAAGTTGATGTAAATCATAAGCCATTTTCTGGAACTTGCCCCAGCCATACATTTATGATGAATCTTGCAGCTTCAAAAATTTATTATGGGTAAGTCCAATTTGTCTGTTTCTTTTGTACAAATAAATTTGCACAATCAAAACTTGCTACTCAGCAACTTATTTTATATATGGAGGCAAATGACACTGATGTCGCACTAATTCAGGAGCCGCACTTTTATAAAGGTGTTCTTCCTGGCTTTCCAATAAAATATAAAGTTTACTATGATTCCGAAGCAGAAGTTGTCAAGTCTGCTGTTATTGTTCGCAACCAGAATCTTTCTCCTTTTTTGGACTTAAATCATACAGTTTATAATACTGTTGTTTTAAATATAAAAATCAATGGATCTGACTTGACTATTTGTTCCGCTTATTTCGAGCCCCAAACTAATATTGACATAGAACTATTAAAAATTTCACAAATTTTAACGATGAAGAAACCATGCAATTTTTTATGTGGTATGGATTCGAATAGCAAATCAGCGATTTGGCATAGTCCTATTACTGATGCTAGAGGAACGAAACTTGTGATTTTATTAGTGCGAATCATTTGTTTCTACTTAATGAAAATCGCGAACCTACTTTCTGTTCCACGCAAGGCTCGAGTTATATTGACCTTACGCTTTGTAGCTTAAGACTGCTGCCATACGTTCAAGGTTGGGATATCTCTGAGGAAGATTCTCTTTCTGACCATAAAATGATTATCTTTGAACTTGTTTTATGCCGTCCGATTATATCTTCTAATTTGTGTACTTTTAATTTAAAAAGAGCGAACTGGTTTTTATTTACTGAACTTTGTAAGAGAGAATTGTGTAACTTGAATATCCTTCTTAACAGTTGCTCTGATTGTATTGCATTAGAAAATATTGTAAACAGACTTTCTACCGTTGTTTTTAATTGTGCTTTACTTTCAATTCCGATGAAGAAAAGTAAGAAGAATGGGGTCCCTTGGTGGTCTAAGGAAATTGATTGTTATAGAAAGCATGTAAATGCTGCTAGGAGTAGATTCCAGAGAGAAAGAAACTGTCTTCTTAAAAATATTTATAAAATTAAATATTTCGAATTGCGGCATAAGTACAAGGCTAAATTAGCTAATGCTAAGCTTGAGTCGTGGAGAAATTTTCTCTCAACTATTACTGTTCACAATGTCTGGAAATCTATATATAAGTATGGGGTTAAGACCAATTTTGCGAAAAGGTTTGAGATTTCGGGAATTAAACTCTCGGAAGTTAACAGTGTTATTAAAAATCACAAGAAAAACAAATCACCTGGGCTTGAATCTCTTTCTAATGAAATTGTACAGCACTTTCATGCGGTGGATAGCACATTTCTACACAGACTTTTCAACCTTTGTTTACAATTAGCAGTTTTTCCAGCACAATGGAAGAGAGCTCGGGTTGTTTTGATTCCTAACTTTAGACACAAGAACCCCTTATCTTGATAATATTAGATGCATTAGTCTTTTGCCTACTTTGGGAAAATGTCTTGAAACTCTCTTCATTAACAGAATAAATTGGTATTTGAGACAAAAATGCTTTTATAATGATTTTCAGTTCGAATTTACTCCTCGGAAGTCCGCTGAAGACTCCATTATTCGCCTTTGTAATGTCTTGCAGTGTGTAAAGAAAATGAAGTATAATACACTTCTTATTTTCCTGGATTTCAAAGGAGCTTTTGATAATGCTTGGTGGCCGTCTATCTTAAAACTTTTAAAAGATGTTGGCATACCACATAATATCTATAACCTTAATTAAGACACAATAACACGCCGAATAAATACTGATTCAGAAGTCAAACAACAAAAATCAGCGTTAATTCACAAAATTTTCACAGGACTAGTTTCGATGGTTTTACCGAACCATCATCTTCAGCTGCAAAACCGCAAAAACCTTTGCGGTTTTGCAGCTGAAGATGATGGTTCGGTAAAACCATCGAAACTAGTCCTGTGAAAATTTTGTGAATTAACGCTGATTTTTGTTGTTTGACTTCTGAATCAGCATCTATAACCTTCTTAAAAGCTTCTTGAAAGAGAGGACTGCTGAGCTTCAGCTTGGGAACGAAGCTAAGGTTTATTCTCTAGAAAAAGGCTGTCCTCAAGACTCTGTATACGGACCTACTCTTTGGAACATAATCATAAATGATCTTTTAAGTCATCTCGACGGTTGTTTAAAAATTGCGTTTTCAGACGACTTACTATTAATTTTCCAAGGAAGGATTTTGAATAACATTCTTTTGAGAGCACAAGAAGTTCTAGATTTTGTCTCCAGTTGGGCGATTTCTCATAAACTCACTTTCAATCCTTCAAAACGTAAAGCTATGCTTGTTCCCAGTACGTTTGATGAACAAAATATTGCTTCTGTGATGCTCGATAATTCTCCGTTGGAATTTGTAGAAAATGTTAAATATCTTGGTGTCATTCTTGACCAAAAATTAACGTGGAAAAAGCACTTTGAATTCCTTTCTGCTAAATGGGAAAAAATTATTAATGGCTTTCACCGAATTGCCAAAAATACTTTTGGAGTAAGCTACGATGTTAAGAAACTCATGTATAAGCAGTGTATTGTACCTTTCATTTCGTACGGCTGTCGTGCTTGGGGACATGTTCTTGCCAAGAAGGTTAACAAAAGAAATTTAAGAAAGATTCAACGGAGAATTCTTCTTCGTATTATTAGTGGTTATAGAACCTTAAGCTATGAGGCTACTTTTGTTCTTGCAGGAGTTCCGCCCATTGATTTTGAAATTGCATATAAGAATAATATTTTTGAGTCATTGGCTACTCATGCTTCGGAAGACAGTATTAATGGAATTGTCCCCTTCACCTTCACTGATCATCCTCATCCCGCTTCTTTAGAACCCATAAATTTCTGCGATTATAAAGAGACTGCTGAAATAAGTTTTCATATGGTTTTCTTTACAGATGGCAGCAAGATGAACAACAAGGTTGGCCTTGCATTTATTCTTTTTGAAGGCCATTCCGAGATTTGTTTCCTTAGACACCGTATACGGAATAAATGTACAGTTTTTCAAGCAGAACTTCTGTGCATTTATCTTGCCGTCAAATGGATCCAGGATCATGGGACAACATCCTCAAAGTACCTTATTTGTTCTGATTCTCTTTCTTCTCTTCAACTTTTGAACAGTATTACCAGCTGCGATAAATTAGTTATCGAAACCCTAGTAACTGTTAGTTCACTTAGAATTAGAAGTATTGATATCTGCTTTGCTTATGTGCGTGCTCATCATGGTTTCTACGGAAATGAAAGAGCTGATTTCTTAGCTAAAGATGCCTTAAATTTACCCATTGATATCAACATTAGCATTTCAAAGAGTTATTGGAAGTCCTTTCATTACAAAAAGCTTTTAGCTATGTGGAATGAGGAATACATTTCATCTTGTAATGCTGAAGTCACCAAAAAGTTCTTTCCTTCTATTTACCATAGACTGAATTCCGAGTCTTTCCTCTCGTTAAATTTTAAAGTGTCTCAGTTTTTATCTGGTCACGGTAAATTTGCAAGTTATCTGTTTCGTTTTAATCTACGATCAAACAATTTATGTGAATGTTCAAAAAGAGTTCCTCAGGATGTGGAACATTTGATTTTCTCGTGCCCTACATTTGATGGCCCTAGATTATGCTTACAGAACGATTTGAAAATGTTCGGAGTGACTTGGCCAGTGAACTTATCTGTTTTCGTGAAGTCCAGACTGCTGTTCTCTGCTTTTGTTCGCTTTATTTATGCATGTAATTTTTAATGTTTATTTATAAATGTAACCTTTAATGTTCTAGTTAACTTACTTCTGTAAGCCCCGTGTTGTACATATGTGGTGCACGGGGAGTCTGTATGTTCTCAAAGGAAAAAAAATACCTATGTTAGAACAATGCTATATAAAAGTATAATATATCTTCTCAATCGCGCTTTGGACATATGAAAACTACAAGTTACATATCATCAATCGATCCAGTACAACGAGAGATACAGAATTGTCCCCCCCTTTTTTTTTGCTGAGTTAACATAGAAATTGTTGGCAACCGCCGTTGATTTCCCTAGCGCATGCGCATGATAAGCAAGTTCTCTGCTGCGTAATACTTATACTTAGTTAATACGTAGTTAGCAAAAGTCAATGGTGAGTATTGCATGTAAGCGAGAAGTGCTAAGTGCTGTGTAATATCATGTTTCTACTCTGCTGTTCAACGTCTTCGTAGTTTAAATAAATGTTTGTCATGTATATAGAAGACTTCATTTTATTCTTCATAGGTTATGGGCCCAGATAGTGCTTAACTCTGCAGTCCAACTACCATTGTTAAATTCTTTCGACAAGCCAAGCTGCGTCGACTGAAATGAAAATGGCAACGCCTACTACAGTGTCAATTGAAAAGCTAAACAAGGACAACTTTGATACGTGGAAGTTGCAAATGGAAGCAATACTGATTAAAAATGATCATTGGGACTACGTAACTGGGAAAATTTCGAAACCAGAACCTGGTGATGAAGAATTTGCTAAATGGAAAACTACTGACCAAAACGCACGAGCGGATATAATACTATCCATCTTACCCAGTGAACTTCCACAAGTAAATTATTGTGTAACATCTCACGAATTGTGGAGTAAATTGCATTCTATTTACGAGTCGAAGGGACCAGCTAGAAAGGCCACAATTCTAAAAAAAATTGCTTTTTACAAAAATGAGTGATTCTAAACAAATGAATGATCATCTAAATGATTTTTTCATTCTTGTGGACAAACTGAAAGAAATGGAAATAGACATTGCAGATGATTTGCTTACAATATTGCTTTTATATAGCATACCGGACTCTTATGAAAGCTTTCGAATAGCCATCGAATCTCGTGATGAACTGCCTTCTCCAGAAGTGCTGAAAATTAAACTGTTGAAAGAAGCTAACGCTCGCAAAAATAAATATTCAACGTTTTCTGAACCACAACATGCGTTCTATTCGAAAGATCGGAAGTATACTCAACGACCAGTTCCTAAACCGAAACCACATAAATCTGCAAACAGAAGACAGTATCCAGTTAACTACAGATGCAACTTCTGCCATATCTATGGGCATAGAGCATCGGAATGTAGGAAGAAAAGTAAAGAAACTAAAAGCAAACACCTTAGTGAAACTGCGATGTCTGCAGAATATCAGAATTCCCTGGAGCAAGAAAAAGCCGTAGCATGCACTAATAGTAATTCTAAAGACATTTTTTGTCTGGATAGTGGTGCAACATCGCATATGTGTAACAGCAAGGAACTGTTTCAAGACATTCACGAGGTAGGTGACACTTATGTTAAATTAGCTGCTGATGAAACTGTTAAAGCTATTGGAAAAGGAACTGTTAAATTTAAAGTTCGCATAGGTTCTAAAACTGAAAATATCAAACTCAAAAATGTATTGTGTGTGCCTGATTTGAAAAACAATTTAATCTCAGTGTCTGAAGTAACTGAAAATAATCTTTCAGTAATTTTCAAAGAAAAATGTGCTCAAATAATTAATTCTAATAACGAAACAGTAATTTTAGCTAAACGCGAAAATGATCTTTATTTTGTCATGCCAATATTTGAATCTGTATCAATTGCTAAAGAAATAGATCAGTGGCATATAAGATTTGGCCATTTAAATGAAAATGATCTTAAAAAACTTCAAATAAATAACATGGTTAGAGGTCTTTCTTTTTCTCAAAATGACTCTCTTTCTACTTGTAAGGTATGCATTCAGGGTAAACAAACCGCATCCCCTCTTCCCAAAGAATCTGAATATAGAAGTACTGAATTGTTGAATCTAATTCATTCTGATTTGTGTGGTCCCATGAGAACTGAATCAATAGGTAGATCAGTTTATTTCGTAACATTTATTGAGGATAAATCTCGATATGGTTGTGTTTATTTTCTGAAATCTAAGGATGAGGTTAAAGAAGCTTTCAGAAATTTTAAAACATCTTTTGAAAATAAACTTAACTTTAAAATCAGAATCCTGCGAACCGGTAACGGGCTAGAATATTTAGGGAAAGACTTTAATAAATTTCTTAACGATGCGGGAATAAAACACGACATGAGCACTCCTTACACGCCAGCCCAGAAAGATTAAATCGCACTCTACTTTCAATGGCGCGATGTTTGTTATTGCAGTCCAATCTATCTCAGAAATTCTGGGCCGAAGCCGTCAATACGGCTGCTTACATTCGAAATCGCTGCCCAACGCGAGGTTTAAAAAACGAAATAAAAACACCTTACGAAGTGATGTTTGGCAGAGTACCAGCTGTCTCTCACTTCAGAACCTTTGACCAAAAAGCATTTTCGCTAAATAAAAGGCCAAGAATAGGCAAATTTGATATTCGATCTAAAGAATGTATTTTTATTGGCTATTCTGATGAATCAAAAGCGTATAGACTTTGGGATCCCGAGGCAAGTAAAGTGATAATAAGCAGAGACGTAAAATTTATTAATGAGTTTGAAAACCGCTGTAGTTATGACTCGGAGCAAGAAATAAATCTGCCTTTCGCTCCAGAGGAAAAAATTATTGGGTTGGCAACTAAGTAATTGCGGATTTCACTCATAGATGGCTTCAGACGAATTTTTAGGGTTGCAGACGTAGTACAAATGTAAAACACATTTTGTTATTTGATAGTTGGCAATTCAGCTGTCAATCAGTAAAAAACGTTTTTTGATCGGTTGCGTAGTTTTCGTTTGGCGTTCGTTGAAAATGGAAAATCAAAAGGAACATTTTCGTCAAATTTGGTTTTTTTTTCCGCAAAAGGAAAAACGCATCTCAAGCTCATAAAAAGTTATGTGCTGTTTATGGTGACGAAGCCTTAAAAGAACGGCAGTGTCAAAATTGGTTTGCCAAATTTCGTTCTGGTGATTTTTCACTCAAAGATGAAAAACGCTCTGGTCGTCCAGTTGAAGTTGATGACGACCTAATCAAAGCAATAATCGATTCGGATCGTACAGTACAACACGTGACATTGCAGAGAAGCTTTATGTATCACATACATGCATTGAAAAATCACTTAAAACAACTTGGCTATGTTCAAAAACTCGATACATGGGTTCCTAACGAACTGAAAGAAACGCATTTAACGCAACGCATTAACAGCTGCGATTTGCTAAAGAAACGTAATGAAAATGATCCATTTTTAAAACGCCTAATAACTGGCGATAAAAAATGGGTTGTTTACAACAATATCAAGCGGAAGATCGTGGAGCAGGCCAGGTGAACCACCTCAAACAACATCAAAAGCTGATATTCATCAAAAGAAGGTTTTGTTATCAGTTTGGTGGGATTACAAAGGAATTGTCTACTTTGAAATCTTACCACCCAACCGAACGAACAATTCTGATGTCTACATTGAACAACTAACGAAATTAAACAATGCAGTTGAAGAAAAGCGGCCCGAATTGACAAATCGAAAAGGTGGTGTATTCCATCATGACAATGCAAGGCCACACACATCTTTGGTCACTCGGCAAAAATTATTGGAGCTTGGTTGGGATGTTTTGCCACATCCACCATATAGTCCTGACCTTGCACCATCTGATTACTTCTTCTTTTGATCTTTACAAAACTCCTTGAATGGTAAAAATTTCAGTAATGATGATGATGTCAAATCGTACCTGATTCAGTTTTTTGCTAATAAATACCAGAAGTTTTATGAACGTGGGATTATGATGCTGCCTGAAAGATGGCAAAAGGTCATTGATCAAAATGGGCAATACATTAAAGAATAAAGTTATTTAGTTCCATGAAAACATTGTCTTTGATTTTCTAAAAAAAATCCGCAATTACTTAGTTGCCAACCCAATATAAATAAAACGTGTTGTGAAAAAGCATCACCTATGGACGGAAGCGAGTCGCCACTTCACTCTGAAGCTGAAAAGGAAAGCGGAAGTGATTTAGATAGCGAATCAATGCTTCCTATCCTGATTAAAAGGGGGCCTGGTCGACCCAAGAAACTAAAAACAGGTTTGCCAGGAAGGCCTAAAAAAGAATATCACTATACAGTTGTAAATAAAAATGAACAAACTGAAAATGTTGTTGAGGAAAGCATTAATCCTACGGTGCAAGAAGCATTAAATGGACCATATGCTGAAAATTGGCATAATGCCATGCTGTTAGAATATAACTCGCTTGTTCAAGAAAAGGCTTGGGAATTAGTAAAAAGATCTGAAAACAAGAAAGTTATTGGTAGTAAATGGGTTCTTAAATTAAAATATAATTACGACGGCACTATCGAAAAATACAAAGCTAGGCTAGTTGCTAAAGGGTGCGCTCAAATCCCTGGTCTCGATTTCACTGAAAACTTTTTCCCTGTTGCTAGATTAAGTTCCATGAGAACAGGTTTAGCCTACGCAGTAGAACACAATCTCAAAGGTTACCAATTAGATTTTGTAATGGCCTATGTAAATGGAAATTTAGATGAAGAAATCTACATGGAAATTCCCGAAGGTTTTCGCGATAAAACTAATTCAGATAAAGCATGTCTTTTAAAGAGATCCTTATACGGTCTTAAACAGTCAGGATGTCAGTGGTACAAAAAGTTGGATGAAAAATTAAAATCTATGAAATTTTAATCTCTTAATTCAGATAATTGTGTTTATATTAAAAAGACGTCTAACAATGAAACTATTATAATCGTTTATGTAGACGATCTTATCGTTTTTACCGATTCTAAGCAAACGTATGAAACAATTCGCGATAATTTAGCTTCTGCTTTCAAAATTTTTCTGCCTTGGGAAAGTTACATTATTGCTTAGGCATAGAATTTCACCAAAATGAGAATTCAATTAAAATTTCTCAAAAGAAATACATTGATGATATTTTAAATCGGTATAATATGCAAAATGCTAAATCCGTGTCTTCACCTATAGATGACAGCAATAAATTATCAAAAGAGATGAGTCCTAAGAACGAAAACGAAATCGCTGACATGAAAAATGTTCCATTTAGAAATATGATCGGATCACTAATGTACCTTTCAGTAGCTACTAAGCCAGATATCACATACGCCGTAAATTTTTTAAGTCAATTTAACAACAATCCTGGAAAAGAACATTGGCATGCTGCGAAAAGAATACTTCGATATCTAAAGGGAACAACAGATCAAGGACTAATTTACACGAAAACAGGAAAACCACTCATCGCCTTTGTGGATGCAGATTAGGCGTCAAATGTCGATGATAGAAAATCCTACACCGGTTTTGTATATATATTAAGTGGGAACCTGGGAATAACGAAAACCTGAGAATCACGAAAACAACGAAGTGTAGCTCTATCTTCAACGGAGGCGGAATATATGGCTCTGTCTGAGGCCGCCAAAGAAACCGTCTACCTACGTCGTTTCCTGAAGGAGCTGGGTTACAACATAGAACACCCAACAACAATATACTGCGACAATCAAGGAGCTCAGAAAATTACGAACTCAAGTGTTTCACTCTCGTACAAAGCACATAGACATTCGCCATGATTTTGTGCGTGAAGTATATGAACGCGGTGAATTAGATGTGCAGTACATACCTACTAGTGAAATGGGAGCTGATGTGTTAACCAAACCCCTGACTCCCGTTAAACATCAAAACTGTTGTACAATTGTAGAATTGAATACTGTTTAATATGTATTTTGTTTTACTTTTCAGGAATAGGAGAATCAACGTCGAAAGGGGGTATGTTGGCAACCGCCGTTGATTTCCCTAGCGCATGCGCATGATAAGTTCTCTGCTGCGTAATACTTATACTTAGTTAATACGTAGTTAGCAAAAGTCAATGGTCAGTATTGCATTTAAGCGAGAAGTGCTAAGTGCTGTGTAATATCATGTTTCTACTCTGCTGTTCAACGTCTTCGTAGTTTAAATAAATGTTTGTCATGTATATAGAAGACGTCATTTTATTCTTCAGAAATATTATAATGGAGTCAGGTGACGATAATGAAAGAAATAGTGTTTATTAGTTAAAACCTCTTCCTCAAAGTATTATTGAAAAGCGCCGACTTTTCTTTTTTTTTTTTTTTTTTTTTGACTGATTTGCTGTGTTACCCTGAAGAACAATGCACGTTTTAATATGAAATATTAAAGATTTTAAGAGCTTTCCGTTGGCAATAACTTTTTATTCTGCCATGAAGCAAGTATTTATCCTTTGCATAGTGAAAATAATAGCGCTAATTTGATTTATTAATATAATACTTTAATTTCTGTATTAAAAAGTGAAAAATAATGCAATGGAATTATTTTTTGTTTGTGTAAGGATAAAAATTATCTCTATTAAAAACGAATTAATTAATTATTTGCATAAGTTTTAAAAATGTACAAATTGTGCATTTTTTGCTTTAAAAATTATTGAATTATGTTGTTCTTATCTTCCGGTTAAGGTTTTTATGCCAAATTGCTTAAGTGCGACTAAGCCAAATTCTTTTTACCATAGCAGGCATATTTGTTTACATTTAAAACTTAGCAGAATAGTGGATTTGTTGCTAGTCTAGAGAAACTAAGCTTCGCAACAACAAACTAACGTCTCCTTTTATTATTGCAAATTAAATTATGCTAAATCCATTCTGTAGTTATTCTTTAAGTTATTAAATTATCTCATACTCAGCATAACGTCCATAACAAATTAAATCATTCTACGAATTCAGTATCTTTTTGCCAAGTGAGACCAAAAGTAAACTTTAAGTTTTGTGAACAGAAAAATCTGTCTTCTTCCCCGTTGAACGAATTGCTTGTTTCTGAGTAGAAACGGCAATTTTAATAGTAAAAACTATTTATTAAATTTTTTAATTGTATGTAGTGTTTTATGTTTTTCTATAGCTAGAAATGTTTAATGAAGAAAAATATTTTCTGTTTTCGTTATTTTTGCCGTGCGACGAAGTGAGAACTGAATTAATTGAATGAGAAATGCATCTGTAATAAAAGTCAAGGAAATAAGTGTTTCATATTAGCAGAAAATACTGTCTGTTTCCAACAGATGAGAATGTTTACGAGTAGCGAATAGGTAAGCAGCGCTGACTCGTCTGCGAAAAGCTGTTTATTTTTATTTGTTTAATTTCTTTTATACATCGTTTTAGATTTATTTTGGTATTTGAATAGAACATGTGGCAACAATTAGATAATTCTTCAGATGATATAATTTTTTTTGCATTTTGAGTTATGAAATGAATGAGATATAACGCTGTTAAGTCAACCTAACACCAGAGTATTGCTATGGTAAATAAATATAGTGAATTTAAAAAAGCTCATTTATTCTATTGTGGCTTATGCGCTATCGACGAAATAGATCCTAATTCAATTCAATAAGTTTAAATGAAATGCTGAAAAAATGCGTATAATTTAATATTCCGTACAAAGAAGTCATGTGGTGTACACATCATCCTTTTTTTTTAAATGAGCAGTCGCTTTGTGTAATAGCCACTACAAGGGTCGTAAATAGTGGCCATTTTATTATGGAGGCACCTAACAGGTGACTTCTATGAAGGGACGAACAGGTGATGAAGAGGTGGTGTGACTGCAGTGGACACATACGATTTTGTGGTCAGAGCGGACACTTTCGAAACTCATCGTGGTTAGAGCGGACACATTTTTTCCCCATCTTAGAACAGATAAAGGGTGCAGATAAATAAGTAAATATATAATTTTATAATTTAAAACAGTATTTTAAGTGGTAAAATTCTTTCAAGTGGGATAACTTTTTTTACCGAATTTTTTTGTTTTTGCGCTCGATTATCGAATTACAAGGCACTGGAATAATTACTCTTGGCACTGGAATATTTCGGTAATTTAGTAACGAAATCATAACTGATATAATTTTGAAAGTTCTTCTTGAAATATCTGGGGAACTGTAACTGATGTTTCTTCTCGGACTCTTTTTCTGCAAGTCTCTAACTTCCATCTAAGCATCTTTTAACTTCCATCTAAGCAGTGTTGGGCACGTAGGAATGTTCAGTTTTCTTCAGCACTTCTTACTGAAAATTTGTCTTTACATTTTCTATAAAACGATCTGTCTTAAATACCCAACTTATCCCTAATTTATTTTTTTCGGTGTAAATGATGTGGGTAATCATCTACAGCTAAACGTTCGTTTCCCTTTTTTGTAGAGAGTAATTTTGATGAAATGGCTATGGGTTCCATCACAGATTTTTTTCGAGGCTATAAAACGACATACACATTTCATAAGGATCAAACAGCTACTGCGAAAATAAGAAAATCCTTTTCTCTTAAAACTATCGGCTTATTTCTACAGCAGGTGCAAAGCTCGAAACTACACAATAGATGACATGTGACTGATTAGGTGAACAACACAATAGGTGCAAGAATATCCGCTTTGCCCACCCAGCTACCTTTACGTATCCGCTGTAGCCACTGTCCGCTCAGACCACGTCGGCTCTGACCACGTAACCGATGAAGAACGGGGCATCTGGAGTCCACCAGAAGTAAGCAGGTGCGTGCCTCTCGTCCTCCACTATCCAACGCTTGTCGAAGCATTAAGGATTTAGGTGAGAAACATGGCCTTACATGGGCTATGTGGCTGTACAATGGCTACAGATTTGTGAAGAGAGGGTGCAAGAAACATATTGCAATTTCAACATAAAGCGCAAAACTAATACAATGAATAAGTAGTGCAATATAAAAGTACATGAGTAGCAAATACGCAATAAATAAGTAGTACAATGGAAAAGTAGTACAATATTAAAATAATTAGTGCAATGAAAACGTAATACAGTATAAAAGTACAGTTACTAGACAGGTGATTGAGCGCGGGGACACCTGACTTCTAACAGAGGTTAAGCAGTTATACGTCCCACTTCCTTATCTGGCTGGAAGCAACATTTCCCTGGAGCTTATAGGAGCAACCTTCGAGAGTTTAGACAAATGCGAATTCAATGAGTATATTTAAGTTCGGGGTTCGCCGTATTTGGTGATTTGTAGGACGGACACCTGTCTTTGAAGGTTAACTTTTGGGAAGAAATCGTATGGACGTCTTCGGTATCAATTAAGTCCCATTCCTTTCCCTGACTTATTCGGCATATCAGAATATGTACGTAGTTTGTATTCACTTCTGTAAAACAATATATTTTATATTAATTTATATTCAGAGGAGATTGCTGTCCTCTTTAAAGAGATTAGCTGCCTGTATGCTAATCTCTTTAATTCGCCTTCATGAAAAACTTTGAATGCGTCTACCAGTTGGAGTTTATTTACATGATTAAGTCAAACAAATTAACAGATACATCTTCATATTTGCATGTCAGCAGAAATACAACGCGACCGCAAATTTTTGAGTTAAGAATTAGGAATTTTATGATAATCATGTAAGCAAAAATAAATTAATTAATTAAGTTAAAAGAAATTTATCTCATATTATACATGTTCAAAACTTAAGGATGAATCAAATTTGTCGCTGCAGAAATCAACGAGTAAATTTATTGTAGATGAGACAGTTAAAAAAAAAAAACGATTTTGTTCCAAGTGCAAAATGCATAACCTTAGAACTATCTTTTATTGATTAAAATAATGCTGGAAACGTTAATAAAAGTATTTAGCAATTGGATACATTGAAAATTATGTGTATTCAAGATTATATCTTTCAGGTTGATTATGAAAGCAAAATTAAATTGAAAGTGATCATCAAAAGCATTGGTCACCAGTTACTTATAAGTTGACAGTTAATTGTGTTAAACAAACAGGTCATACGTATAGAACGATACATTAAATTTAGATAGCAATGTAAATTAAATTTAAATAAAAATATAGCTGGGCTTGTCACTGTTGTTAGTCGCCAGTGATCTACTCATTGAAGGTAAATGACGATCAACTTGTAAATCATTGATATGCTTTTTTTTCTTCAGTGATCGGTTAAGTTACCTTGCTTACTCCTTTATGTTTTCAGTCTTTAAAATAACACAATGCAGTGCAGTTACCAAAACAAGACGGGCCCACTAGTGGCTGAGTGGTAAAATCTCTGAACACTGGTAGTTCTGACTTAGGTACGATGCCAGGCGACCGATTGGCTGCATGGGCGATTTCGTGATTTTCCCCATGCATGATGTGTACACACGCCAGTTCCCTTGGAAAGTCCTCTACGAAGACATTACAACATTTAGGCAGATAGCCGTTACGTGCTTTGCCATAATTAAAATAAAACAAATCAAACCATCATCTGTACATCATCACTGGGTGACTGCCACATCCTATAAGCCAATCCGATCACGGTCAGACACAGATGGCCGTTCTGCCATTTCGACTATTCTCGTGATTAGAAATGAGACGGGAAAAAAATTTGAAAAAGTTATGTAGCATAGCTAAATAGAGTCTAAGGATAAAGTTTTTGGTTTTCATAATTGCTTTCATTATTTCATTATTACCTAAATTATAACAGGGACATAATTTTATGGGTTGTCCTGTATTATGGAACTTTTTTGCACAATCGTTTTCTGGGCAACTTAATAAAGAGTTGTTGCATATTTTTCCTTTTTGTAATACATTTTCAGTTAAGCAACATACTTATAAAAATAACTTTATTAATTTGATAAAGATTAACAAATAATTGTGTTTTTATTAGCTGAAAGGGGACAGACATTTCATTCCATTATTTCTAATTTAGATTATTGGCTCATCAGCTTTAAAAAATGATTTACGTTAATCTCTTTATTTTAAATAATGTTACCTTTTCTCCCGCTAACTTTTAATAATATTTCTCTCTCTCTCTTTTTTTAAATAAGAAACGGATTTTTATTCCTTTTTAAGAGAGCATCTCGCAAACAAAATAGTTTTTCCAGTTAAACCCAGCAATGAAATAGATGAATGTATCGGAGCAGTTTTTTTTTTGCAGCAGTGTTAAAAAATAATAAAACATTAGAACGATAAAAATACATACATTTCTTTTCTTTTTTCTTTTTTTTTTTTTTTTGTGTGTCCTCGTTTTTCTTCTTCTCCTTTTTTGTTTTTTGTTTAACGAGGGGTAATTTTTTTTCTTAAGGAGGGAAAATTAAACACAGAAGAAAATATGCGTTGGTGTATCGAGAACTGAGTCGTAATCGAACATAAAGCTGGCGCAGCGTCAAGCATTGCCAAGCGCGCGAAGTTATTGTAAGCCAGAACTGAGACTGGAATGCCCGTATTTGTACGTGTGCATGCGAGTGATGACGTGTTTTGCATATAATAAAAAAGCATATAATTAAATACAGTGTCATGTGAAATGATTACCCACTAAAGATATATTAAAATTCCTAATGTGTTCCCAAATGAACTACATAATTCAGTCTTAGTAGCCAGTGAAAATTATCCAAAAAATATGTGAGTTTTCCATTTTGTTATAAATGTAAAAGCTTTGAAAACTGTACTTATTGGAAATTCTAAAGATATGCTCTTTTTAAATATTTTGTGATATTGCTGTTGAATTGAATTTTATGGTTTAAGTGCGAAGAACATGATATTTAATAAAAGGTAACACACAAAAGGTTAAAAAAACGCTTCTTTGGGTGTTATATCTGAAAGCTTTCAGTTTTTTTTTTCATTAGTCATTATCTTACTATAAACTCTTTTATAGAAAGTACCGGTCCATAAGATACAAGACTTGCTCTTAGAAAAGTTGCCAAAGTTACATCACCTGAACCAATTTTACTTGAAATAAACAAGACCTTTATTGGGCGTATCAAATAATTTCTAATTTTAGCATTTGTACAAATAGAAATATGAAATTAATGGTAAATTAAACTTTTTCTAATGTAAAAAATATTTCTCAGACATATAAGTTCAGAAATCAAAAGATGCTTAACTGTTTAACATTAGACAAAAATGCAACTTTAGTTTGACATAGATTATGAATAAATTTTCCAGATATCGAGGCAATCGGAAACAAATCCCTTAATTAAAAAAATTAAAAAGCAAAATATTTTGCTTTCCATAGGTATTTTGGTATCCATTTGTTGAAAATTTCTTTGCTTGAAATCGTTTCTCAAAGTAGCAGTAGCCCTGAACAGTTTCCGCTTCCAAAGAAGGTACAAAACAGGGACAAAATAATACGATTTTTATAAGAACTTGGCCATATAAAGAATGTTTTCAAATATATTCCTTTCCATTTTTAAAGGAGAAATTGTACGCATGCGATGGCCGAAGCTAGGTTAGGTTAAGTTGTTTATAGCAACAAATCTTTCGAAAGCTATCCGCTTAAAGAGAAATACATTGGTAAGGCTTTTGTTAAGGAAACCAATTCGTATTCACATTACATATAGGGTAAGATATAAGTAACCCATTGTCGTCAGGACTTTTATATATATATATGGGGAGGGACTGAGGGAAGAGATGCCTCCTTGGAGGACTTTCTGAGGGAAACTGGCTCGTATACACGTTTCACATGCGGAAAACTACGAAAAAGAAGCATGCCGCCAGCCCGTTCGCTGGGATTCGCTCCCGGCCTGACCTACCGGAGTTCAACGACTTAACCGCTCGGCCGCTGAGTTGAGTTCCTTGCAGCTATTAACTATCTTCGGATTATTTCTTAAGACTCCTGTTATTTAATCCGATAATTTATACTTATCTTTATATTTTTGTACCGTCATTAGGTTAATTTCAGAGAAGGAACTTGGAAAAATCAGCAGTCCTCTTGCCGAGATTCGAACGTCGGATTTCCTGATTGCTAGTCGGATTTGATTTTAGTTATACTATGATTTGGTTTGGGTTATGTGAATTACGGCGAAGCCTCGAGGGCTATCTGCCTAAGAGGAGGGTTGCCTTCATGGAGGGCTTTCTAAGGGAACGTGGTCCGTATACACGTTACACATGTGGAAAACCATGGAAACGCCCATGCAATAAACCCGTTCGCGGGATTCGAACCTCGGACCGAACTACCAGCGACTTTACCTCTCGGTCACTGGAGAGGGAGGTTCAGTTAGATTACGAAGGAATACGTTAAAGGAAGGAGAAAATTCCATACTCCTTATATTATTCGATCTTTCAGCTATTCAAGTTCATCCGGGTCTGTTGTGATACTCTTTAAACTGACTTATGCTTAAGAATGTTTGAGAACGTTCATGCTTCGCATAAGAAGCGTAACTTTCTAATTAGCTTGCATTACATTTTAAACTCTAAATTTTAAGAATAACTGTTTTGACTAACGAAAGCATTCAAAACAACATTTTGAATTTTTTGTAAGTATTTGATCTCATTGTTTCTCTCGGGATAAAACCTTTTGTAAAAATAATTTGAAATAAATATATAATTACTTTCTTGAAATAACAAATATTTATTATTATAAGACGCATTCTTAAATATTAACTAAACAAAGCAGAGTGTGCCACCTGAGGTTGCAATATGCATTTTAAAATGGCTCCCTTATTTAGAAAAATTGACCCTCATTGATATGTAATAAAAAATACATGTTTAAAACAGCAGAATTTTAATTAAAGATCACTCAGCAAAACATGACAAATAAAATAAAAACACTGGCAATTAATCAATGGACATGCGAAAAAACTCAGTGCGAGAAATTCTTTTGTAGAGACTAAGTAAAAATAAGTTGAATTTTTTAGTGTAATTTTGAGTTTATATATTATAAAAATGCAAGTGAAATTCTATTGCTTCGGCTGAAATGTTAGAATAAGATTATAGTTACAAAAATTCGGCAAAAGGCAGACAAACACTGACTAGATTATAAAAACACTGATTTTGGAATTAATAGGCTTGGTACAATTTTCATGTAACTTGAAAACATGGCCATCAACTAATTCAACCATATTCTAAAAGTAATGATAGGAAAGAATATTCCTAGGAGACTAGGCTTACGAATAACTTCATAATATACCAAACAAATTGATGCAGAGGAAGCATCTTGATGGAGATATTTACGTACACATAGCGTCTCCCAACATGCTTCCTATTTAGCAAATGGTAAATAAAGCCAGAAGCTCCATATAAGATGGTGATTTCAAGATTACGGAGAGCATATTGATCTGGAAACGGGAGAGCAGCGAAAGAGGTCTCTTTCGCTAATTTCGGATAACGTATTCCGGCTGCACGTGCCTTTCGAAGTGATCGCAGATACGTGCCATGATTTGCACTCCAGAGGCAACCGTGCAGTTCTTGGGTGCATACGCGAACTGTCATTTTCGAACCTTCCTCAGCGCAGATGGGAAAGTTTACACACCAAACTTTGTTTCGTCCTTTGCCGTTACAAAATTTCATAAAGTAAATTACACATCTTTTGCATAGAGAATGGAGAGTTGTTTATGTAATAAAATATAATTTTCGATTGGCTATCATCGAGTAAAATTTATCATTAATAAAATATTCCTATAATTAATTAAATACAAATTGCGAAATCTTTTGCATGCAGAATTCGTGAAGTTAGGGGATTATCTTTCGATTTAGTGAATAATGAATACGATTTAGTATACAGGATAATTTGTATTTAGAATTCCTTAGTTATGAATGTGCCTTTAGTAACTAATTCCCACAGATTAAAAACGCATCTGCGAAATCAGTTACATTCCATGGAGAGAGGTAACTGATTTCGTGGCCCTCTTTCCCCAAAGCGGCTTCAACTCATGTTTTTCTCAGAGTTACAGCAGTGTGGCTTAAATTTTCATCTTTTCATAACGGATTTTTTATCAGATGAATTCTATTCCCAGAGGAATATCTCATTTAAAATTAAGCTGCTCATCACTAAAATTTGTAAAGCAACAAACTTGTATCTGGCTTAGATTTAGACAAAGTTGTCTAAATCTACGCCAAATACAAGGTTGTTTTTTTTACTAATTGTGTATAGTCATTAAGATATTTTGATGCTGGAGACGTGAAAATTGTGCTACGCTCTCCGGAATTTGAACCTGGACCTCTTGAATGCGCTCCGAGTGGGCTACCGTACACCATGAAGGCATGCAGAAAGGAGGGAAGAAATACATTACAATTTTAAGTTTCACTTTAGCGTGTTTCGCATTACTTACTTCAGTGTTAGCTTTCTAGTTATATGTATATATTTACTATGCCCTAACTGTATCATGTCAAATTTTAAAAGGCGTTACAAACCCCACTATTGTTCTTATTTTCTGAAATGCATTTAGAGCAAGAAATCTTTAACTATCTTCATTTGCGCTCCTAAAAATTATACCGACAACACGTTTGGATATCCTCCTTGGCTCAAAGTAATTTCAATGTCAGATTATCTTTAGCTCTCGAGCATTAAAACTAGAAGTTGCGGTAATGTGTGAAAGGTGATGAATGCATTGTATTGCTGTGTTTTACAGTTTTAAGTTAAAACAACTACAGAACTTATATTCATATATTATAAACTTGCATTAATTCATATATTATAAACTTACATTAATTCATATATTATAAACTTACATTAATTATATATCATTACAATAAAAATTATTTTACGTTATTTAATATTTAGCATCCAGAAGCTGCAGAGGTAAATAAGGAAAACGTTTTTTAATTCTTACAAGTGTTTTAATAATGACGCAAAAAATATTAATCTCCTCCCATATTTTCCCGTAAAATATTGTGAAAGTATAAGAGATTTTCTGAAAATAGTTACGCTAAGTAAGTAAAAAAAATCTTAGTGCTACGTGTGTAAATTCTCAATGGGAAGCTTTACTATTGTTCTGAAATGATTTATTGGAAATCCGTCTGAAAGAAACTAATTGGTAATTAATTTTATGTGGGGAAGTTCCCAGGCAACCCTGAAAAGTCTATTTCACAGAATTAATCTTCTTCTTTCAAATAATTTTCTCTTATTGTCTTTTAAATCTGGAAATAATTTTATGAAAGAATGTTTATAATTTATAGTTTATAGAAATGACATAAAAATTTCTATTTTGCTCACAAAATTTACATTTCTATCTTAGAATATTTTTTGTAATAATTCCATTAATTAAAAATGCTGGGCTTTGATATTAGTTTCAAGTTTGCACATAGAGTCGATTTTATATTACATTGTCTAATTATTAATAAACATTATTCTAATGTTAAAGAATTTCTAAAATTATAAATTTGTAAGGAACTAATGTATTCTTCTTATGTGGTCCCGCAAGCACATTCCGTAAGGTGACATTAAGCACGCTGAACCGGTTATTGGAAAGTCATGTGTTCGATTCTTGGTAGAGCACTGTCAATTTCTATAGAAGAATCACAGAATTTGTTTCAATTTTGGGGATTCTGGGGAAAGAAGATATCATCTTTTTCTTAAGGTATTTGAAACAGAATCATGCTTACACATTTTAATCTAAGGGAAATTTGAAAATTGAGACCAAAATTATATTTCAGCTTAGCCTTTTTTGCCATGAATCGTTAATGTTTCGCAATTTGATTTTGCTTCTTCACCCTTTTCTTATCACAAACAAATATTTTATTCGGCCAACAGCAAGGCTCTGATTAGACATAAGCACATATAAATCACCTCTAATACAAATGTATATAGAAAGACCTTTTAAGAAACAATATTTATCAAAACCTTTAAAAAGTATTCTCCTTTCTGAGAAGCTGCTATGTAATGTTCTGATATGGGATGATTTACATCACACAATTATTCGTGTATAGGAAAGCTTCTAAAGCTATTAAAATTCTGCTCAAACACAATTATTCGAAAATTTCAAGAGTATCTGGCTAGGACTTTTCATATTTTAGGAAAACATGCAATGTTCATAAAAAATAATTGATTTTCGTCTATCGTCTTTAATTTTCTATGATTTGAAATGTGAAATTATGGTAACCAAACCAATTCCTACAACAAAGCAGTTCTCAGTTCCTTAACAGTTCTCTTAGGTAACTGGTGAATTGCATTTGCCATTCTCAGTGCATCTCAGACATGCTGAATGATTTTCAAGGTTGGAGATCTAGCTGGCCAAGCTATCTGCTGAATATTCTTACTTTGAAGATATTTATCCTCCAGTTGAGCCCAATGTAAACAAATGTTGTCCATAAAAAGGAACTCGGAGCCAGCTGACTGTACTCCTAAAGAAACATCATAACAGAGTGAAAAAAATGTCAGGTTCACGCTTATAAAGTTTATACTTGGGTACATGACTCTGTTTTACTCTGTTGTTTAATGGGTCAGTTAAAAGAATAATATTCCTCGATTGTAGACAAAAGACCTAAGCATAAGGAATTTCAAGCAAAAGTGTTTTGTGGTTTATGCGCTGTCGGCGAAGTAGATTTAATTCAATCCAATAAGTTTAAATGAAATGCAAGAAAAAATGCGTATAATTTAATATTCTAATACAAGGAAGTCATGTGGTGTACACATCAGATTTTTTTTTTTTTTTTTTTTTTTTTTTGTAAATGAACATGCTTTTTGTAAACATGTAAATGTAGTTCAGCGTGACAGTATACTTAAGCTCCCAAAGACTTCGGAGTTTAATGTTGCAACATACCTTTCATACCCTTATTTACGCCACTAATTGTGACCATAAAAAAAACAGGACCAGCTGATTTCGCTTGCTGCAGTTTCTTCAGATGGCATCAAACAAGAATATGTAAGTTCTGAAAATATGTATTTAATTATCTGGAAAAAAATCTCTTATACTTAATCGATGAGGCTCTGTTGCTGTCAGTTAAATGTGATTTTTCTCTATAATTTTAAGTAAGACAATAAAGGAAAGATAAAATTTTATGTAATATTAAAAGGTATTAAATTTATGATAACCAATATACAGGAAATTCACAGACAAATGCTAGCTTTTGAATAGAGAAATTAATGAAAGTGGAAGCTAATTTCTAGCATTTTTATTAACTTGGGAATTTCCTTCATTAAGGAATACTGATTTTATATGCTTGTCGCGCATTCTGTAAGAAATATCACTGTCCAGTGTTCCCTAAAAATGCAGCAATGGCAAAAACAATATTAAAGGATTTACAATAAAAATTTTCATACCAATATTAATGTACTACAAAATGGTCATTTGCTTTTCATTGTACGATCCAATGATTGATTCAGACTATCATTGCTTTTTTCTTACATATGTAATCATTTATACCTATATACGTGAATGCAGCGATGAACAAAATTCTGCTAAGATATTTATCTGTCATAAAAAGTCTTAATTTCATTTTTATAATCTGTATCTTCGAAAACTGCTTATCGTTGCTACATGTGCTGCAAAACAGTGAAAAAAATCGAAGGGCATGTTTTCAGACATTTGGGTAAACATCTACGGGAGTCTATTTTTATAAAATGTTAGTAAACAAGGATTTTTTTTTCATGTCTGATTCATTTTACATCTCAATTAGTAATATCACTAGCAGATCAGGAGTAACCTTGCCATTTGTTCTTAATGAATCAGAGAGAAAGTCTGTTTTTCCTTTATGTACCCTGCCTAAACAGTTTGACTTTTTACTAGGTAGTAAGTTAACTTAATAGTTGAGTGTACTTTATATAGTTCACTATCAAAGGTGGCCTGAAATAGCCAACCTTAATTGAAATCTAATATTTATGGAAGAATCTTAATTTCTCATGAGCATCTACCGATAAATCTACCAATTCGCATTGAAATGTGCAAGATAGTAATGATATCTACTAGAAATGACTGTAATTCAAGCACTTATCGTCATTCATAGAGCTCTCATTTTTTTATTAATTTTTGTTTGAGTGTAAGTCTTTATTTCTACATGAAGTGTCGAGAACCTGGTCGTTGTCGTAGTCGGGTTGAGCTAAGGGAAAATGGTTGAAGTAAGTTGCATTGTAAGGTATTTCTCCCTCCTTCTTAGCATGTCTTTGTGGTGTAGTTGTCAGCATACTCGGCGCGTATTCGAGAGGTCCATGGTTCGATGTCCAGCGAGGGCACTGCTCATTTTCCATGATTTCTGCTTTCAAAAGTACCTAATGGCTCTATGATGGTGGATGAAGATTCTTCACCACCAGGATTTGGCCATTGGGACCTCTGACCCCCAGTCGCCTTAAAAAAGGGTGAGTATATAAGGTATTTCTCCCGTCTTCTTAGCATGCCTTCGTAATGTAATGGTCAGTACACTCGGCGTGTATTCGAGAGGTCCGTGGTTCGAATCCTGTCGAGGGCATTGCACATTTTTAATCTCTCCCACTTCGAAACAACCTAATGTCTCTACAGCATTGTTTATTAGTTCTGAAAAATTTCTTTACGTATTTTTTGGCAATTAAATCAATAAGATCAAATAAAAATGACTGTAGTAAAATATATTTTCCATTATGTTTTGCAATTTTAAGATTTTTCTGAACAAATTACACTTGATAAATAGAGAAATTCTATCTGGTTAGGTTTTTAACATTACATTTGAAAATCCTTTATAAATATTCATAATCAGTGGAACTTCGTTTTCTATCATTCCATAACTTTTCTCCTGCAGAAGACAAATTCACGCTAAGGTACATTTTAAAACGATAAAAATGTATTTTTTAAAAATATTTTTCAGATGTGTTTCTATTAATATAAGTTGGTATTAATATAACTCTTCAAAGATTTCTTCATATAAAGATTATTATTTGTACTTTATTGCCTATATATATATCCTTTCATTGATCGCTAAAATGTAAACCTGGCAGGACTTTTTTAAAGGGAGAGTTTTCAATGTTCTTAAATTAATTCATTTACTTTTGCAACATTCGTTCGCTGTAAAAAATTCATTTTCTCCACCATCAAACATTTGTTTCTATCAGGGTATGCAATAAATAATTTATGCTAAAACATTCCTTCAAACATTCTCCATCTGATAGACGTGTACCTTTCTTAGTTAATTTTTTACGTATAAATTTACAACTTGTAACGTGATTAGTCATTTATTGAAGCAGGAAACATGTAAATGAGCAGTGCTCTCGCTGGAATTCACACATTCCCGACCTACCATTTGCTAACCAAACGTGCTTTTCAATTTCACCATAAAGACATACTGTAGGAAGGGTAAAATGTTTGCATTCTGTCCCAGTTAAATGTGTCTAAGTAAATGGGAGACTTAAATGCCAAATACAAGTGGTGATGAATTATCGTCCACCATATTTTAGTTCCAGCGCCGCTTTAATGTCATCTAGAATTTTCAAGACAGGTATAAGGTATTTTCTCCCTCTTAATCGCGTGCCTTCATGGTGTAACCGGAAGCACTTCCGACGCGTAATATGGAGGTTACGATTTCGAATCTTCGCGAGGGCACTAGACCATTTCTTCAGTTTCCTGACATCGAAAAATCGTAAAAGGCTCTACAAGTGGTACCCGAACTAAAAGGTTGGGGACGATGATTCGTCAGCAACAATATTTGGCGATTGGGTTCCCTTATCTCTAGTCGACTTTTAAAAGAGAGCCTATGTAAGGTGTTTTCTCCCTCCTGTCTGCTTGCCTTCGTAGAGTAACTGAATGCGCTTCCGACGCTAATCGGGAAGTCTGGAGTTCGAATTCCGGCGAGGACATAGTGGATTTTCTCTATTTCCTTTCTTGAGAAATTCTAAGAGTCTCTACACAGGAAACGTCGTAAATCCGCATTGCTTTCGCTAATATTTGAACTCCGATTGCTAGCCGAACGTGCTTCCACTTACATAACGAATGCGCGCAATAAGGAGGAAGAAAAGCCTCTTGCAATCTAACATTAATAATCGTTTCAGAAGTTTGGCGTTCAGCCTTAAAGGAATATCATGAACCTGTAATGCTGTTTAGCGCATTAAACCCTGCAATACTGCAGTACTGTTAGTAAACTGTTCATTCGAACATTTTTCAGTCCTTGTCGGTAAGGTTTTCATATTTCTTTTGCAATTTCTTCAGAATTTTGTGTCTCGATATTTGTAGTTATTCTGTTAAAATAACAGTGTTTTCTCAGCATAATAACCAGAATATATTCTCCTACATTCGAAAACAAAGGATTCGGTGGTCCAAATACATTATGCATTCAGAATCAATTTTTATTGAAATTTTCTTATTTAGAGGCATGTATTTTAATAAAACATTTTCCTGTAGATACCTAGCACAAAACACATTGACCTCTTTCTAGCGTTGACATACATTTTTATAAAGAAGACTGCTTATTGGAAAGACACAAGTTTGATGGAAAGCTAAAGGCATGGAGCAGGTGGATAATCAGCATTATCACTGAACGGAACAGTTGATAGTCAACACCTCCATGTGAGGAACAGGTGGATAATCTATTTTGGAATTAATAAATAATCAGCCTGTGGCACAGATAGATTCTGCGTGGAGTAGGTAGATATTTGATACTTCACTGAATAGAGAAAACAAAGCTATGGAGACAGCGTAATTCTTTTTATCGGCTAACTGTCTAATTTTGCTTAATGTCAGATAATATTCAAATGTTTATGGGAGATAAAACTCAAATTTTCGCATTTAGACCTTTTCTTCATTTGATAAATCAACATACGGATAAGTCTGTGTATTGAGAATGCGGCAAAGCACACTAGGGCTATCTGCCTAAGGGGAGGGATGCCTTTGTGGAGGACTTTCTAAGGGAAACTGGCTCGTATACACGTTACACATGGGGAAAACCACGAAAACCAGCCAGCCCGTTCACGGGATTCGAACTTTGGACCGAACTATCAGTGTTCAGCGATTTTACAGCTCGGCCGCTGGTGGATAAAGTGTGCTATTGTTTAGTAGCTGTTCGACTAAATTATTGTATTTTTGTGTTCATTTCTTTTTGTAATAAGGAATGCTAATCTGTCCAAAACTTTTCCTCGAGCTTCATTTATGTCACTAAACTTTTAATGTTTTGAAAGGAAAATTCTAGACAATAAATCGTGAGCCAGAATAAAGTCTTTGGAGGTCTGATTGTAACTCGAGGGCCGTATCATCGGCATCTCTACACCGGAGCAAAACTTCTTAATAAACTGTGAGTCCCCCCATTGCCCGAGGAATTTATGATCGATATTGCTTTCTCGAAGGTATATGCACAATCTATAAATTTTGTAATTTTATCTGTAGAATTTTGCTTATGAATGATTAAAAATTCTAAAGATAGAATACGCCAAATTACTTCCACCATTTCACAATTGCATATAACTACTTAGACTGAAGTTGTTTTGAAAGCCGTTGCATTGTAGGCTTTAAGAACGTTGAGATTATAAGGTATTTGTCCCGTGTTCTTGGCATGCCTTCGTGGTGTGGTGGTCTGCACGCGGGGCGCGCATTAAAGAGTTCCGAGGTTCGATTCCCGGCGAAGGCGTTGCATATTTTTCATCTCCTGCGTCCAATTAACCTAATGTCTCTACAAGATGTCCTTAAGTGGAAAAGACTAAGGAAACGCCTGAAGAATTATGATTTTATTGTTAGGCTCGGTATTACGGATCCGCGTTACTTATATGCAATAAAGGCGACGTCAATGTAATCCTTTAAAACTTCTGAATACATTTGCAGCGTTATAAACATGAATTGTAGAATTCAACATTCTAGACATACGAATAGAATTCCTTTTTTATAAGAGGGTGACAGGTAAACACTAACAACTTTATCTTAAAAATCATTAAAAGTGTTGAAATAATAATTTGCAATGAATGTCAGAAAATTTACAGTAGGTATAACAGTCTGCAAAATTTATTTTATATTAATTATTCACTACGATCCTTATTATTCCTCACAAATAATAAAGCAGCTGGTTGATATTGCTTGGTGCCTAATGTACCTGAAACAAATCCTCCCTTTTGTTGCACCGAATAAAAGCCGCAAATAGAGAAGGCAGCTTTGACAGATGTATACCTTCCTGAATATCTCGAGATTCTGGATATCGCTGTACAAATGCCCCTTTCGAGGCGAGGACATAAATCATCATTTTAAACTGGTTCTTTGGCTCGATCCCAAGACCGGGTGACAAATCGATGAGCTCGAGAAAGTCTCTGATTGCTTTGACCTATGTTAAGATGGGAAATCAACCGCAATCTGTTCCTCTTTTGTGCTTGCTCATGCATGTGTCACTGTTCAATAAGTTAACGATATTTTTATCATACAGTCAACTCCTGATAATACCGCGATAATAACGGAAAGAAGTTCCCGGTTACTTCATAATCATGATTATTTCGAGGGCAGGTAAAAAAGCAAAGGGAAAAGGAATGAGTCCCATTATAACGAAACGTAAAAAGTGTGTTAAAAATTTACCTTTACTTTCAAGCAGTTTAATTAATTGGGTTTAATAAGTTTATTTGGTTGGGTAAATTAAATCCGTATTCAAGCCATTCTAAATGACGGAAGATTAAACTTGATTAAAATGAAGTAACTAATTTATAAATGATTGTGATATAATCTGCTACCTCTGTTGTTATTCGACGTAATTTTTGTCGCCTTTTTTATATTCTATATAAGCAGTTTTACTTAACCCTTTGCGGCACCGTGTGTCCGGTCTGGACACACCTAAAAATTTCCTTCTGCACGCACAGAAAAATTGAATGAAAAAGGATTTATAGATTACTATAGGTTAATCCGAACCTTCTTTATTAGCAGATGGCAGCTCAACACAAACCAGTCCATATATTTTAGCCATGTTTAGTTTTTTAAAACCCTCATTTTTCAAAGAAATCTTCCAGATTTTTTTAGGGTATAAAAGGAAATGTTTGAAAAGAAATTTCTATGTTATTTTTTTTTGCTGTATGCTAATCTCTTTATTCTATATTAGTTTTAAGTTTTTACCTTGAAATCTTGCTTAAAATCAAACGGCGAATCCTATGTGTGCCCAGAGCGGGCTCACCGATAATCTAGGACAACTGAGAGTCTGTATTCTTTGTTTCTCCACATCTCATCGATCATCATTGACAACAATGCTCATTTCAGCACTCCTTTCGAAGCTCTCTTCAATCAGTGTGCCACTTTGGGCACACCCACAGAATTAAACGATAAGTGCTATCTTCACAAAATTTTACTTGTGTACTCCTGTAGGCCTAATTAGACTGCTTAGCTTTTTTTTTTTTTTTTTTTTTTTAATCAAAGCTCCGACTTTAAAAAGTAGCGTGCCGGAAAGGGTTAACGCTGATGATTAATGATAATAAATTTCCCATTGTTTCGTAATTTAAAAAAATTTAACTTTCTTATTTCCCGCCAACCGATATACACAGGTAAGGCAAGTAATGTTTTCAGCCTAAAAATTCAATAGTATATTTATAACGAATTAGAATTCCCACAACATGCATTTACTGTTTTTATAATGAAGAATGTATGTGTGTGATGATTTTTTTATCCACAAAAACTTAGAATAGACCATTAAAAATTTTATTTTTTATTCATATATAGTTTTATATTCATATAGAGTCATATAAAGGAGTCACATTCATCTAAACAGTCGCTTAGATTTTGGGTAAAACTGAACAACCGGAAGGGGTACTTTACAGGAACCCCACAATAGTCTTTAATGAGCAACCAGAAGTGGCACGTTACCTGAACTCCATAATAATTTTTAGTGAAAAACTGTATTAAAATAGAAGCCGAAACTTTTCAGTTTTAATATTCAAGACTTTTATATCCACTGAAACTATATATTATATTTTGGCTAAAATTGATAAACCGGAAGCAATACTTTACTTGAAGCATACTTTCTTTGAAAAAAAATATCGTAAGATAATACAAAACTTCTTAGATATTTAAAAGTGATTGAGAACAACATATTACATTTATAAGAACTAAATGTATTCTTGGAATTATGATAAATGCAATGAAAATAAACTGATTATGAAGACGAGCCCTCGTTATGAAGCAATTAAATTCATTAGCCTCGGTCCTCAATGTTGCGTTCGTTTCATTTTTGTGTCGAATAATTTTTCAAATGAAAGGATGTTGTCATCAAACGTGATCGCTATGTATTAAAGAAATAATATAGCGAATATAAAAGAGTGTATGACAACAATGTTGGATATTTTAAAGATATTCTAATTTTAAAGGTTTTGTGATTTTTTTAAATTTAATATGGCGTAAATGCGAAGAAAGTGATGCTCAGTAAATAAAGCTAAAATGAAAAATAAAAAATTGGTCATCTCATTAATGATGCCATAAACTGAGGAAAAGCTGAAGAAGAAATATATGGAAAGACACCACGAAGAATTTTAAGATATGCGCTTTTAAAAATTTTGTGATTGTTAAGTCACAGATTTGTCAATCCGAAACACTATCAGGTTATATTCTACGATCGATGTGATATTTTCAAATCGATGTGATATTCTACGATCGATGTGGTATTTTAGGCAATAGAATGTTTAAAAATGAGTAGTGTTCATAATTAGCAGTGATTCATACTGTCATGTATCTGGCTGGGGGTCAGCCAATCAGCTGCTTCGCTCGCAGTAAGAATCCAGCAAGTGAGACAGACAAAAGTTGTCTCCAGAAAGTGTGGTAGGGCGTTTACGCCTGAGTTGGAATTTCATGTTTAAACAGCGGGGCTGATGTAATTTGTAAGGTATTGAACACCTATGTTTCATTGGAGTTATTTTCTTAAATCATATAATGCCAACATCATGTAAATATTTGTACATAAAAGTCGTACTTCTGTATAATAAAGGGTTAAATTTCCAATAATGTATTTTGTCACGTCTCTGCCATCCCGACAAGTATGACACATACATTTTATAAACAAATTAGGCATTATTTATAATCTATCAACCGGGAAAAAACAGAAAATTGGCGATAGGTTACGTGCTGGACATACATACAGCTACATTTTTTAGATACGGTCCGATCAATCAGCAGTTTGGTTAAACAGTCCCTAGTTAATCGCTAGTTGTCAGTAATTTAAATTAATTAGTTATTTTATTTGTTGAAAGAATATGTTTCTTTAATCTATTAATATTTGTTTAATACAAATCTATTACATTTATTTAAGGCATCTCTGCTATTTAGGCAATACTCCCAATACAACTTAATTTGCAGATATAGAAATGCAAGTATTGTGATGTCATTTCCAGAGTCACTAATTATGTCGTTTTTACTTTATAGACGTTTTATATCACGCGTCTTGAATTAAATTAAATTATAATAATGATTCAATTAAGTCATTACTGTATTAATAATCGTCACGTAGGTCATAAAAATAATAATCGTCACGTAGGTCATAAAAATAACATAACTAAATATTGCCAGAACATAATAAGTATTGTCAGCAGGGTGATCAGCGATTCAACTGTAATCGGCCGAGGTACGTATTTTTGCTTTTCTCGGGAAAATAGTTCAAAGAATAAATTTTTCAATTTCGGAGATCTTAGCAAAACCTGAAACACATGTCGCAGATATAAAAATGCACATTCTAAACACGATGTATTAAAAATAGGTACGAGGCATACATCACTTACGTATACATATAACAATGTTATATGCAAATGTTCGACCCAATGTAGACACATAACGATCATATTACAGTGAGAGCTAAAGTAAGAATGTATATAGATTATATTGTATGTTGAGATCTATTAAACTTAATGATCTAGAATCCACAAATTTACTAGAATGATAAATTAAAATATGCGGTATCAAAATAAATGTTAAATGTATAGTTGCACCTTTAATGAATCAACTCACCGGTGAATAACTTTTTTGGAAAAATTAGATGACCACTTCATGCTGTATCCAGTCCATGAGTTCCAAAAAGTGACTTTAGCTACCAGCGCTTTGAGGGGTCAGGCGCTTAATTGGAAGAAATTCTTAAGAAATTCTTTCGTAAATACAGAATCTATAATTCTAATAATACGACGGTGTTAGCAGCTCAGGGGGAACGATGTAAATGTGTAGGTAAAGTACCACTCTACGTCCGCATTAAGCTCGAGCAGGTTTAAAATTATGTTCTTTATCGTAATAAATCTTCAAGCGTGTATTATTTTAGCGATGGATTTTCTTTCAGCGGCCGAAGCAAAACTTGATTTCAGCCAAGCATCCCTAGAGCTGACCATGAAACCTGTGATGGAAGTAAAAGCGGAGCCCCCCTCCCCCGACATTGAACCTCCAACACCTGCCTATGGAAGAGCAAGAAAAACTACGCCAAGTGGTAATTTAATTTTCTACTTTATTCAGTGATAGTCCAGGACTTACGCAAGTTACAAATCACGAAATCGACACAGGAGATTCACTGTCAGTTCGCCACAAGCCATACCGTTATGATAAGGCTAAAGAAAAAATTATAGAGGGGCACACTCGAGATATGCTAAGTAAAAAGATCATAACCCCCATGTCAAGTAGTTATGCCAGCCCGGCTGTTCTATGTAAGAAAAATAACGATTATCCAATTACACACCCAAAAAGATGGCGTTTCGCAATTGACTATCGCAAATTAAATAGCGTTACTAAGTATCCGGTATATCCGTTACCTATTATTGAGGAAATTTTACGAAAAATAACTTCTACTAAGTATATGACTACGTTAAATTTAACATCTGGATATTTTCAAATAGGCGTAAAACCTGAAGATGTGCCTAAGACCGCTTTTATAACTAAGTCTGCCACTTATGCATTCTTGCGTATGCCGTTTGGCCTTTCAGGGCACCGGCAACATTTCAGCGATGTATAGACATTGTGTTAAGACCTGTCCTAGGAAAGAGCACGTTTATATATTTAAAGGATATCATTATTACCAGTAATAATTTGGATCAACATATAAAATATTTGAGAGAAGTGTTTTTATAATTAAATGAGGCCTGTCTAAAAGTTAATGTTGAAAAGTGTAAATTCGTAGCTACAGAATTACGTTATTTAAGGTATAAAATTTCTCAGAAAGGTATCGAAACAGATAAATCAAAAATAATTGCGATTCAAAACTACCCGAGCCAAATATGGCGAAGAAATTATCTTCTTTTCTAGGACTCTGCTCATATCATAGATCCTTTATAAAAGACTTTGCAACTATTGCTGAGCCACTGTTAAAATTAAAAAGGAAAAAGGCCAGATTCACTTAAACGGCCGAAGTTAATACTGCTTTTGAAAAGTTAAAACAAGCGTTAACACAAGCCCCTGTTTTTAAATTTCCTGAGAAAGACGAAAGTTTAGAAATTGCGGCAGACGCATCGGATAGGAGCGGTACTTTCATAAAATAAGTAGCCCGTGGCATTGTTTAGCCGAACTTTAAATGAAACTCAAAGGAATTATTCCGCAACTGAGACAGAGGAACTTGTAGTTCTGTTAGCAGTGCAGAAGTTCCGAGTCTACTTTGGTTGTTCGCCAGTAACAGTGTATTACGATCATGCGGTGGTCACTAGATTATATTCGGGAAAGAACTTATCCCCAAGGTTAATAAGATGGGCACTTAAATTACAAGAATATAATTTGATAATTAAACGCACGCCTGGAAAGGAAAATGTCGTAGCAGATGCCCTATCAAGAATAAAAAGGGAATAGTGTTAAAGTGGCAATGCTCACAGCATATACGATACATTCCCGAGAATCTGTAATAACAGAACTGGGCAAGGATCTGGAATTTAAAAATATACATGATTATTTAAAAGATCCTGAAATTTTAACCACCAAGATATTGTGCCGATAAGAAATAGGACGGCCCTTTACGAGCTAATAGATGGTCTATTATTTTATACGAAAACTACGAATAATAACAATGAATTTAGACTTGTTATCCCAGCTAGTCTCAGATTAAATATATTACACGAATTGCATGATTCGTCCTTGGCAGCTCATGGTGGTATTCGGAAAACCATCCAACGCGTACGCGAAGCAATTTATTTTCCTGAACTGCGAAAGTTAACAAGGGCGTATGTCCAGTCCCGCCCAATATGTCAAGCAGTTAATTTTCGCCCGGCTGGGTTTCTAAATAGCATTAGATCAGAGTTTCCAAATGAAATAATTGGCATCGATTTATTGGGCCCTTTCCCGAAGAGTCATTTAAATAAAAGTCGGTATCTCCTTGTTATAGTTGACCATTTTAGTTAATGGACGGAGATTGTTCCCTTAAAACGAGCCTCGCTAATGATTACGAAGACATACAAAACCACCTCAACAGACGCCATATACATCATGGCAGGACTTCTTCCGCTCCACTTACGAACGGAAGAGGAAGCAGTTCTCCAGGTAGTAAAGATACTGCGCAATCAAATATTTTATGAAGAACAGGCCTACCTACCAGATAACTACGAAAAAAGAGTCCTCCCTACTGCTTTGCACCCAGCACTAAAAAGGCTTGGTGTAAGACTACTCACACACACCGCAGAAGAAGAACCAACCACTAGAGTCAAAGTCTTTACCGATGGCTGGAAGATCGAGGACCAAGTGGTCTGCTCTTTCATAGCCAATGCAGATAACATCCAGCACACATGGCAAGCACACCTCCACGCGAATAACAGCGTATTTTAAAATGAGGTTGCAGCAACAAAAATGCGATACGCTATCTAATAAATACGGATATACCATCGGGCATCATCCACTCCGACAGCCTTTCCTCGCTCCATGCAATCGCCAATCCAGATCACAGCTCTGAAATGGTCGCCGATTTACAACGTAGTCTCAGGGATAGCCCACATAAAGAGCCTACCTTAAATGGATTAAGGCTCACGTTGGCCACACAGGGAATGAAATAGCAGACCAACAGGCCAAAGAGGCTGCCACCAACTCCAAAGGCCAGTTCATCCACCTTCCGTGGCCACTCTCACATCTCCAAAAGATCTATCAGGTTGGAAGCTCTCTCTAAGTGGCAACAGGAGTGGGACTCAAGCACCACCGGGCGACGTACCGCATACCACCTTGCATATGTCGACCCGGAAAGGAACATCGGAAAACCACATCTAATACGGTATATCAGCGGCCATGGCCCATTCCCAGTTTACTTCGAACGCTTTGGAATCAGTAACACTGACTTATGCGTTTTCGGCTCACAAGGAACGCCGGAACATTATGTGACTACTTGCCAACTTACTGCTGGGCAACACCTGACTATTCCCCCGACAAACACTCAGGCATATTGCAAGTACCTAATAAAACAAAAACATTTGGTACGAAAAGTCTGCAACATAATGTCAAAACTCTCGGCATTAGGTGCTGAATTATGTCAAAGTACCTAGTGATAGTAGCATAAAGCAGCCTAAAGAGACACACGCATTGGCACGATTAAAATTAGTCAGGTTACAATATATATAAATTATGTAATGATAATTATGCAAAGATACAAGTACCAATAAGTAAAAATGCGTAAAGTAAATATTGGCAACATGCAGATATATATACAACAGGGGTCTGCTTAATATGTAAAGTTATTAGAATGCTATTATTTATGTGTTCAGATTCCAGGTATTTAGTACTCATGTGCGCACGTAATTGGTCTCAGGCATACAGGTGTTTATTTATTATGTATTTAAGCGGCATTTGTGAATTTATGTATGTTTGTGTGTATATATGTGTTTTAATTAGGTCGGTTTGTACGAAAGAACATGTCGCAAATTGCAAATATTTATGCATTCAGTCTCCAGGTTACGTTGTATTTAGCACTCATGTGCATACGTAACCAATTCTCAGGTTTTTATGTATTTATGTATTTTATTATGTCTTTAAGTGTATTTATGTACTTATGTGTGTATTTATGTGCGTATTTATGTGCTTAATTAGGTCGGTCTGTCCGAATGAACATGTTGCAAAAGTATGCTAAAATTAATGTATTCAGTATCCAGATAAAGTTATACTCAGTACTCAAATGCACATGCAATAAGTTCTCAGGTATTCATGCATTTAGGTTTTATTATTATTATTATTATTGTTATTATTATGTATTTATGTGTCCATGTGTGTATTTATGTGTTTAAATTAGATCGGTCTGTATGTATGAACATGTCGCAAATGTATGCTAATGTTTATGAATTCAGTATCCAGGTAACGCTATATTTAGTACTTATATCCACACGTAACTATTTCTAGGTTTTTATGTATTTAGGTTTTCATTTATTATGTAATTGAGTGACATTTACGAATTTATGTGTGTATATACGTCTATATCTATGCGTTAAATTAGTTCGGTCTGTATGAATGAACATGTCGCAAATATATGCTAATATCTATGTATTCACTATCTATGTATTCAGTACCCAGGTAATGCTGTATTTAGTACTCATGTGCATAAGTAATTAGTTCTCAGGTACTTATGTATTAAGGAAAATTATTTATTATGTATTTGAGTGGCACTTAAGTATTTATGTATCCATGTGTGTATTTGTGTGTTTAATTAGGTCGGTTTGTACGAAAGAACATGTCGCAAATTGCAAATATTTATGCATTCAGTCTCCAGGTTACGTTGTATTTAGCACTCATGTGCATACGTAACCAATTCTCAGGTTTTTATGTATTTATGTATTTTATTATGTCTTTAAGTGTATTTATGTACTTATGTGTGTATTTATGTGCGTATTTATGAGCTTAATTAGGTCGGTCTGTTATGAATGAACATGTTGCAAAAGTATGCTAACATTTATGCATTCAGTATCCAGGTCACGTTGCATTTAGTACTCATGTACACGCCTACTAAGTTCTCGGGTACTTATGCGTATTTAGGCATTTACTTAATATGTATTAAGTGGCATTTACGTACGTATGTATCTATGTGTGTATATATGCGTTTAATTAGGTCGGGTTGTATGTATGAACATGCCGAAAAAGTATGTTAATATTTATGTATTCAGTATGCAGGTAACGTTGTATATAGTACTCCATATGCACACGTAATTTGTCCCCAGGTGTTTATGTATTTAAGCATTCATTTATTATGTATTAAAGCGGCAATCACGTAATTATGTGTGTATTTATGTGTGTACCTATGTGTTAAACTACTTCGGTCTGTATAAATGAACATGTCGCAAATGTATGCTTACATCTAAGTATTCAGTTTTCAGGTAACGTCGTATTTAGTACTCATATGCACACGTACTTAGTTCTCAGGTATTTATGTATTTAGGAATCTTTTTGTTATGTACTTAAGTGGCCCTTTTGTATTTATGTATCTACGCGTGTATTTATGTGCTTAATTAGGTCGGTCTTATGAATGAACATGTCGCAAATGTATGCTAACATTTATGTATTCAGTATCCAGGTAACGTTGTATTTAGTACTCATGTGCACACGCAATTAGTTCTCAAGTATTTATGTATTTGGGTATTTACTTGTTATGTATTAAGTGGCATCTATGTATTTATGCATCTATGTATGTATTTATGTGTTTAATTAGGTCGGTTGTATGAACGAACGTGCCGCAATGTCTGCACAATGATATCAAACGATTGTATTACTGCCCCTGTTCGGCCATGAAAACTTTTTATTGGAGTTCAATATACGCTGGGCCCGGACACTTTGGACGGGAGTCCACCCCGTTGCATTTGGTCGGCATGACTGCTGACGGCACGGTCCGGGCGTTGGGACAGGGCGTCCTGTGCGAGGCTCGCGTGTGGCCCCTCAAGCCGGACTCTACATAAGGGAGGACGTGGTGCTATACCAATTGACCATTGTGGTAGAGGGATGGTGCCCACGCCCTCCATCACTTATCACTTAAAACGAGCCTCTGCGAAATTAGTTACTGATTATTTTTTAAATAAATATATTTTAAAACATGGGGCGCCCCTAAAAGTTTTATGGGATAATGATCCTCAGTTTATAAGTAACATTTTTGAAGACATGTGTTAAAAACTGGGCATACGTCATTTAAAAATGGTCTGTATCGGCCGCAATCAAATATAATTAAGAATGCAGATATTTAATCTGCATTCTTGTTTATAATTGCATCACTGGAAATTTCCGTTTTTGTTTTGTCTAACTGTTGATCGATGGCGTCATTGCTGAGTAAGCGATTACTATTATGTTTACAATAATTAAAAATTAGCGGCATAATACTATCAGCTTATTGGTATTGCTTTACGTTTGCCGATTTGTTCTTGCTTTTCGTAAGTTCCTTTTCAGTGATATGAAAATGTGAAGCTTTCTGTACAAGAAGGTAAAATTTTTGTACTTTTCTATGTAATTTTTTAATGTGAACGAAATATGTGTAGTTTGCTGATTATTATTGTATAAATGTATTTACCTTTTTATGTAATTCATTTTTGTATACGAACGAAATATGTGTAGTTTGCTGATTATTATTGTATAAATGTATTTACCTTTTTATGTAATTCATTTTTGTAGTCCGCCAAATATAAAATTGTATATGTAGTAGTCCATGAAAGGGTTGACGACCGCTGCTCTAATTAGTTAAGAGGTTTGGAGATACACCCATTTAATACATTCCTGGGTGTACTTCATCAAACCTGGGATACTCATATCATCATCACACGTGCGTAGGGTCTGTGACCAAAGGTAACTGTCATCATTATCCTATCCATCTTATTTATCGGCTTGTCTGCTTAAGAAAAAGCAATAGACGGAACCCAGAAAATGTTTTCTATTGCTTAAGTAATTAAACTGCAAAGTAAAATAAATTTGCAAGACTGAACAAAAAATTAGAATACCATTAGCTACTTATAGAATAAAACATGCATTTTTGGTAATTAAATGAAGTAAACTGAATTGATTTAGTTTTAATTATATGGATTTAGTTAAGTCGGGGATCGAGTCCGTTTAGTTCTAGCCGGTGAAATATCCAGAGAGAAATTATCCGCGTGAATTCACTTTAATTAGCCATTCTGCTTCTCCCTGGAACGAAAGAGAGACAATTTCTCTCACAAAAATTAAATGTCACTGAACAATCTCTTGACACATACAGCGTAATAATACTAAGAGAAACAAATGTTACTATAAAAACAAATTCATATTTAAAATAATTTCACCCGCAACTTTAATTTTGAATAGAAAAAGTGTGAAAGTGACGAAATATTTTGTTTTAATTTGTGTATTACTGCAAAATGTCGCAATTTTGTTAATTTTGGTGTTTATTTTCAGATTCATTTTAGTTGGTGTGCATTTAACTTTAGGCTGTTGGGCTGTTGATTCCCTCTTTTTTCCCATTTTTACTAATAATTTGTTTCTATATATAATTTAATATCTTAATTAATATATAATTTAGTATTAAACTGCAAATAGATATAATTAGATAGATATAATTATGCAAACAGATAACATGTATTTATTTTACTAAGCGTCATCCTTTTTCTTATTCCAGATGTTTTCTCGTTTTTCCAATCTGCACGAGAAAATTCCTTTTGCACTTTAAATTAACTCTTTATCAAGGGTGGAACAGCATATACCTACGAATTCCTACCGAGAATTTTATATTTTTATGAGGAATCAACAACTGAAAACTCTTAAGAATTCTGATAATTTTATTCTAACATTTATTCTAAAAGTTCTAAAATGTTAATAATTAAAATAATTTTATTCTAAAAAAATAAAATGAATGAGACTTGACAGAGAATTTCTGCTTTAATTAAGGAATAATTTGCTTCCAATAGTCATTTTCGAATACAAGAATCTGTTATCTCTGAACAAATCTATTTTCAGACTCTGTTCCAATCCATCTTAATTCTGATAATCGAGGTGTTTTTATTTCCTTTTGCTACGTTACGTCTGATTGATAATCTTGCAAATAATTTTCCCAGCATGTACGAATTTGCAGCATAAATAGCTACATTTTCTTGCCACAACCGACTTAATAAGTTCAGGAAACAGAGTATAATTATCCCGAGGGGCTACCCATACGTCTGTAATTGCTTTTTCCTCCCTCTTGCTTTCTCCAGAATCAGCTAATGATGTTACAGCAACCGAAACTGTGATTGAGAGAGAGGAAGAACGAAGCGGACTGCTTCTCAACAATGCGGAGCGATGCAGCAGGAACTACAACAGTTGCTCCCGCCAGGCGGCGAAAGAGAGCGTTGCCAAGCGACAGATGGTAAAGTCGCACATTTTGATTGGAATTTGCGTTTCTTCCTTACTTTTTTTAATCATTCTGCTGCGTGCACAAAGTTCGTGTCATTTACCAATATAAAGGCGGGACTAATAATACATAAACATTTCTTCTTCTCCTCTTTCGGAGGCTAATTCTTTCTTGGCAGAAGTGGGTAATTTAATCACTATTATGGATTGAAATAACTTTGAAAAGAGAAATTTTCGTTTACTTATTTCTTCAGGGAAGGTTTTGTGAAAGCTCTAATTACCTATTACTTATAAGATATTTTAAAAAAGGTGTCATACTTAAGGTAAAGAACTATATTATAACTTTTACCCTCCAGACAGTACTATTCGTAAATTGTTTTAAATAATCTCCTCAGCGGGCTATTACGGAATACCACACTAATAAAATCTTTCATTGCCCATTATTTTTAGCTTTCGGTGTATTTAGACTCTGACTTATAAAATTACACAAGTTTGCTCGTTTTGGTTAGAAAGATAAAGAAATGAAATGCGTATTAAGTCATGCAAACTCAAAAAATGACTACAGCATTATTTTAGAAAGTAATACAGAATTTAGCATCTAGGAAAAGCCGTCTTTTAAGTTTCTAAACCTTTCTGTTATTTTTAGTTCAATAGATTATTCGCTATTCGAGGGTTAATTAGTATGTTAATGAACAGATATTCGAACTTCCAAAAATTGGTTTAAATGGATTTCAGCGAAGACTCTTGGAAAAATCTGGAATGAATGCAGAATGAAGAACAAACGCGTTCCAAACTTTCCGATTACTATTTCCCTAGCACTGAAAAACTTGGTTATTTAATTTCTTCGCTGTCGCACTAGAGGCGTTATTAATCAGCTTTTTTATTGCCTCGCGTTGACAACTATTCATTCATTTGTTCTTTTGTTCCTGCAGTGCATTGTATTCTTTTTAGCAATAAATAGAACTACGCAAATAGGCATTTAAGCAAAACAAACCGCACAGCGGGCATAGGAGGAAATCCCTTCTCTTTATTGCAAATGATGTCTGGACTGTAAGAGCACCAGTGACATTTGTACTCAATATTTCTTCAGTTTGTTTTCTCTGAAAAATAAGATCTGCGTCTAATAGCGCAGACTCGCAGATTCATTTTCTAATACCCTTCACGTCGAATTTCGCGCTCTCTCAACTGATTTAGTATGCAGAGCGTTTGATACATTTTGATATGTAGTGCTATGCTTATATGTCTTTGAATTATCATTCGAACATCGAAGCTAACATTATTCAACCTGGAAATCGGTCAGTACAAGTCTTTAATTTTTGGGAAAACACTACCGCAGAGAACCCAGTAAATGTAAATACCGCGAAAATGCCGATAGAAGTTCATGTTGGTAATCCAGTGAATTTGCACATCCGGAATAGGAACAATTTCTCTTATATTCCCTTCGTTACTGCCCACCAACGACTAAGCGGTAAAATCGCTGACGCTGGCTATTTGACCAGGACTCGATTCCAGGCGAAAGGTCATATTGCATGGCCGTTTCCGTGGTCTTTCCAAATATAACGTGGCCACGAACTAGCATCCCCCCTTAGGCAAATAACCCTTGCCGGTTTTGTATTAATCAAATAAATCAAACAAACCTTACATTGCTGTTTCCAGTATATGCATTGTAGTATCACTTTCATCTTTGAAAGTGTAATTTATTGTTATTTTGGCATTATATTTCCGATTTCTTTAGAAATTAATGGATGGAATTATTTTTGTATACTTAAGGAAGTTTTCAAAGACAGGGAACCTTGTTTGCTAGGGTACATCTCAGATGAATTATTGCATGCAACAAAATCAGGCTCCGAGGGCATAATATGAAATTTTATCACAAAAGAAATGGATCAGGCATATTTCATTGGCTTTGGACTCGTGCCTCAGAAAAATACGAATAATTGTCCCAGGCGAATTAGTTCACTGAAACCAAGTTTTTTTTTTTTTTTTTTTTTTTTCTGTGAAAGTTAATATTATTGACGTATATTTTATTTCTTAGTGAGAAAGAGTGCTATTTTACACAGCAACACAAAAATTAAAATGACTTAGCTGGAAACAGCGAACGACTGGTATTCGTAGTACGTACAGTGGATTAGGGATAAGATACTACGTGGAATCCAGTCACCGAAAATGGGCGGTGTTGGCTGCATTGTAGAAATCGAAAAAACTGGCACGATGAAAATAAATCATAATGTAAGAAAAGTTGTCGAAAGAACATAGATAACTGAGATTTTTTTAAAGATTTATGGCTGGAAATATGCCTGGCAAACAACAGATCAGCGGAGACTTTGATATCGCTGATTAAGAAGCACTTAGCAGAGAGAAGTTATGACTGATGAATGGCGGGTTACTCATCCTGAAGTGGATAATGGTTAATCCAGATAATGGTTAATTTCGTTATTCCAGAAACTGGTGCACAGACTTAGTCTATAGAATCTAACTAGCTGTCTTTGAAAGTGGAGTTACAGAAACAATAGTCTTCAGAAAAAAAAAATCTAGCAGATCACTTACTCTCAAGAAGCAGCTTTAATATGAAATTTGGGTAAGCTTTAATATGAAATTGGAGCAGGCAGGTCGTGACTGCAAAGAGCTCAGCTCTTCGGGAAATCACCAAGAAGGTTGTTTTCCGAGGAGCTCTTCACCACTTCTTATCTTTCGCTTCCTCATTTCTTTTTCTATTGTGGTTTTCTTTTTGCAAGGCAGATCTCATCGTCACGTGCTGTTACAAAACTTTCATCCATGATGAGAAAACTGCCTACGCTTCTGTAGCGTATGAAGAACCGTATGGCTGGAAAAAAGCATCCTGGTACTCGAGGAGTAAACTACTGTCCTGAAAACGCTGTTTTGGTCTCTACTTCAATCTAAACGGAAAAAGCTTAACTATCCCCACTAATGTCAATCAACTGGTCACTATTCCTTAGTAGCTTGGGGATAAGCGATTGAGAGGTCCTATTTTAGAGAGAGTCAACTGTATGACTTCAGTGAGCATATAGACCTGGTTAGTTCTTGCATAGTACCATGTCGGTCCTTGTTAGAGTCTATGGTGATTACGGCGGCCAATTCCGAATTGTTTTCCTTTTTCAGACATAAGTCCTTCTTAAAACCATAGCAATGCAAAACCATAGCAATACAAAGGAAGAAAGAAGAATTGAAGTGAACAAAGTATCAGAATTGGGCCGTGATTAAGTTTTTATCAGTGATTTAAATTATTTTGGCGAAATGCCACCGTTTCTGATTCATACATATTTAAAATCAGGTATTGGTGACTTGAAAACTGTTAAAAGACTTGATGTGAAAATCTGTTATTACAAATACATCTGCTATTTAGTCGGCGTCTTTTCTTGGAATCTGTAAAATAGGACATGCTAATGTTAACGCTTCAGCACATAAAAGTCTGTATTTTTCTCCTCATATGATTTCTGAGTATGTATCAGGAGAAAACTAATCTCTGAACCTTTCTGGGCAAAAAGATCTGTGCTGCAAAACGGATCAACGAAAGCAAAGTCATTTAATAAGTACAAGGCACATTATCCTGACTTTCAGTACTCCAGGCCTTCCCAAAATGTATTAAGAATCGATGCCTAAATTGCTATAAAAGAAATCTTATTTACCAAATCCTCTGAGATGTTAACAGTGGGAGTGTGTCGGAAATACGAAGACATTACGTCGTGAAACACTTACATATACTCGACGTTCTGTGATAGCTCACGATAGTGAAAGCTGCCTTGCATAATTAAGAAAGTACTTAATGAGGAGTATTAATATCTTAATAATATACTTCATAATGGAGCAACTTGATCGTCCTACACGAATCACATAACTCTTATGACCTGTGGTTTCAGGTACAGTAAATTTGTACGCATTCGTTCTCTTTAACGGTCCATTCTCTTGTTGAAGAATACTGCCTATCTGACCTGAAAGTCTAGTCAATAAAGTGTTCTAAAATACAACCTTGGGAGAATGCCCTGATTCAATTTCTGCACGTTTTTTACCTTCTTAATAAAATGAAACTAACGATGTTATTTAAACCACTTTTTTCCTAATCATAGGCCTAAACACATCAGTTTTTCTCCCATATATGCTGATGGGTCAAAAGCAAAAAATTATGTAAATCCATCTTCCGAGATTGGTAACCTTACAGAAAGTAAACGATTGCATGAAGCCTATTGAGTATGTACTTCGGAATTAACTGCTGCGGTACTATGCTCTTTCATTATATCTAACTTATGCAAAAATAATTTTCATAATTTATGTTGACTTGCTGTGAAGTGGTGAACGTTTTAGAAACATATTCTGACACCCAGAATCCTGTAATTGGGGAAGTTCTAAAGCTAAATCTTCCAGGACATCTAGAGGTAAAAGCCAACAAGCTTACAGGTTATAGCTAGTCAATTTACGCACTGACAATTAAACAGAGAAATGAGCAGCGATACCAAGTTACGAAAATGTACGTAAAAGAGTAGAATTACATAAAATCTGTTCACTAGTAGAATTACATAAAATCAGTGAAATAAAATATATGCATACATTATTATTGCAAATAAATAAACTTTAATGGTGAAAAGTGCTGAATTAATTTTTAAAAGTGCCTAGCGATATGCTAATTTGAAAATTTTCCTTCTATATATGCTTCGAAGAAATGCTAGATTTTGCATTTTGTGTTTAAAATGTTAAGCTGGCAGCATTGACTGAAATGGCCGCTATCAGAACTTGAAAAGTATTTTGGATGAAACTGAGTAATTATCCATGCATCAGAGATCGATGAAGTGTTCAACACGGTTCTTTAATCACCGTCCGTGGAAATTTATGGCTTACTGAAACAGAAAGTCGGCTTAGCAGATGTGTGTAGGAATTCAACGTGTAGGAATGTGTGTAGGAATTCGATGAAAATAATTCACAACTAGCTGGGGCCAATAATTACTGAAAAAACTGAGAAAATAATGCGACTAAATTATTCTTTCTCTATGATGGAAAAAATATAATGGAATTTTGATGGGGGACACAAAACTGAAAGACACATAATGAAACTTATGCCACTTCTGCTTGTGTCGTCACATCAATGTTGATTGAATCCACAAATACTAAAAATATTTAGCGTTTAGATGTTTTGATAATTTGAAAACCTATAGAAATTAAAAATAACTATATAAAGAAATTAGTAACTCTATTAGATTTTAAAAGTAGAAGTGCTAAGTATGGCGACATCCGCTATGAGGTTAGATTACTTTGCGTTGATGAGGTAGAACACTTAAGAACACTTTCGACATAACTAAAGAGCGATGTACATCCATTGTAGGCAAATTTATTCGATTAGAGATATTATATGAATATGAAAATGCTTTTACGACAATACGAATGACGTAATGAAAGAGTAATTGAAGATGTGTCTGCTGAAAATCTAGAAAACATATGAGATTACCACGCAGAGTTTTTAAAGAAAATTCAACTATCAGATCAGTATTCGCTTTCCTAAAACGATTACGTTCGAAAAAGGATTGAATATTCTCGAACAAATATCGCCATATTTGATGAGGTTTGGAAAAAAAATAGGAGTTGTTTGAGACATCCGAAAAGCTTTTCTTCGAATAGCCGTGAACAAAGCCGATTGCGATGTTTTGAGGTTCTTGTGACAGAAGAATTTTGAAGAACAGGAATTGATAATCCTAAGGCATAATGGATTTGTATTCTGTTTAAATCGTAGCATATTCTCAATGTCTAAATCTAGGTACAGATGAAATGCACCATGGCAATGTTTAATTATTAGTGCATAATATTTACGTAAAAGCTGCAGTGTGTTCATCAGTGTACAATCATCGCATTATGTAAAATATTTAAATATCAGTTTAAAATACTCAAATTTCGGTATACAGCATTAACAAAAGTTTCTATTAAATTCCTGACGCAGTGCTTCCGGGGCGCCAAAGAGTTTTCGGTTTGTACAGTTACGGATTCCGGATGATACCCGAACACTCCCAATAAGCTGCCGGTTGTCCGGACCCGTTCTCTCCTGTCTAACTTGTAGCCTTTTAACTTATTGCTGTATTGAATCGCCATATAAAGTTTCACTTATCAGACTTTGAAGAAACAGCGGAAATTTGATGAAAATACTTTCATGGTGAATTGTGCAACTTCTGTGCCTGAAGAAAATTCACTATGCCAGTTTGTGCACGAATCTTTGCAACTGTTAGATTCCACTTGTTTCAATTTGCGAAGGTGAGAATACATTTCTATAGACTATAAAGCCCACCAATCCTGTTTCAGTACTTGGAATATTACGAGAAGAAGACGAAGATGTTCCTTTCTGCAAAGTGAAAGATACGAAACCTCAATCTGAAAACTTTACTAGAAAGAAAATCCTTTAGATTGTTCATAAAAGTTTTGATTCCACTTGAATTCTATGTCCCACTATCTTAATTATTTATTCGAAAGAGCTGAACCCTAAACATAGCTTGAGACTTTCCGTTTCCTGAAGAATTTCAGATTGATGGATGCAAAAGAACTCAATTTATGTAGTTAAATTTAGTGTAAAGACAACGCGTTTTTGCTTCCTTTCATCATTAAACAACAAGAAGAGAGTATTTTTTATAGGATTTTGATATTATAAGAAAACTGATTATAATTTAAGCCAGCAATTGAAATTATTTCTTTTTATTCTTGCATGGCTGCATTTCATAATGTTTGGTTTACATGAGTCTAATTCGTGCAAACCAAACATTATGAATGAAGCAGCCATCCGCTCAAATTTCGCTTTATTCAGTTAAATGGCTACTTTCTAAATCTACGAACTTCAGAAAATATGTAAAAAACATAACTTGTATCTTTATATACACTACGTGTGGGAAAAGAAACTTCTGAAAACTTATTTTCCTCTTTCTTCTGTTCTAAAGAACGTTGCGATTCCTACAACAAATTCATGGAAGAAAGTAAAGGTTGCCACCTAAAGTTAAGAGAAATTCGGACAGTTGAACTCTTGCGTCCTGTTAAAAGAGGCGGAAAGTAAGATGAATCTGGCAACCAGTCAGTCTGATTAGAAGTCAGAAAGCAAGGTATTGATTTTGCAACTGCCTTGAAGTATTTCCCACCTACTTCTTTGCCCTAGAAACCGAGTTCTGGCTCTGAGGGATGCGATGAAAGAAATTTTTCTTTTCTTGCACTTCATGTGAGTGACACAGCTCGCAGTTCCCTTACGAATAAATAGAAGTATACGAACATTGCTGTTAGAATGTAGTACTTTTTTGGGGATGTTTAGTGATATAATTAATCCTTTGTTTCGATGTTTAAATAACGTTATATAGTTATGCTTATCAAAAGAGACTAATGAACATTGTTTGCAAAACTAATTTGACTTGTAATTTAATAATGTAAACTGCAAATAAAGCAATTATTCATTTATATTTTTCTGCAGAATTTAGTGTAATTTTTAAGCAATGGACATAAATACAATTCTGTAAAACAGTTTACCTTAAAAGAGAGCCTTCTTTAAAAAAGGATGGTACTGTTGTCGCAAACTGATAATTTCTCGGGCGTATAATTATTATCATATAAAAATTTAATGCGTAAATGAAGTTTCCTGTTACAACTGAGATGCTACATTTTTCCCTGCAGAAAATTAATTTCATACATCATGCTACAAAAGTATCCTCGCCTAAGTGATTTACTGTTTACTTAATAAAGTTTTAGTTTACTCTTACTAGTTTAGTCATATCGCTAAATATGAGAATAACCTCTAAAATATAAATTTACATTTTAATAACCTAAAATATACGAACTATGTCAATAAGCTGTACAAAATACCAAGAAGGAAATTCTTCTAGGAAACCTCTTGAATAGACTTTTTCTGAAGCAAAATTATAAAGCAAAGAATTAATACCATGCTTTTTAAAATAAAATTAATATTAGTGATACCAGATTATTACTTCATGTTGATATTAAATAGCCTTATTTTATTATTTCATCACTGAACGTAACTGATATTATATTATTTTATTATTTCATCACTGAACTCACTGTTGATATTGAATTGTCTTATTTTATTAGTTCATCACTGAACATAATATTAGTGATACCAGGTTATTACTTCCTGTTAATATTGAATTGCCTTATTTTATTAGTTCATCACTGAACGTAATATTAGTGATATCAGGTTATTACTTCCTGTTAACATTGAACTGCCTTATTTTATTAGTTTATCACTTGAACGTAAACTTAGTGATACCATTTTAATGCCGTTTCTACTAGAGCTCAAAGGAAAAGAAAAATAGCTGAAGAGCAGATCTTTGAACCGATGAAGGAAGAAAATAAAGCATCCAGAGATGTATTTGAAGAAGAAGTTAAATCACCAGAATTAAACGTGGAAGATTTTCACGAAAATTTGAAAAACGATAAAGAAATTAATATTGAGAATCATTTTGCAATGCAACGTTATCATCATCTTTCGGCTTTCGATTTAATATCAAAGCCGCTAGTAATATACGAAGAAAACAATTGTCGAAAACAAAAGAAAATTGAATATTATCCGAAAGGCACAAATGAACTGAGGAAAGGCTTTGTTGTGAATTTTAGCCGAAGAACTGATCCAACATGGAAGAGATCTAGGCACCGTCAAAAAAAAAAAAAAAAAAAAAAAAAAAAAAAAAAAAAAGGAAGACTAATTTGAACACTGTCCATTTTCTTCCTATTTAAATGTGGTGTAAAAATATTTTTTTAAAACTTAAAAATTTTGACCTGAAGTTTGGAAATTTATCAGAGAAGTTACCTTTTCTCTTTAAGCAATTGAGCAAGCCGAGCTTATTAAACTGTCAAATTTTACAGAACTTTTCCCTTCGGAAAGAGTCTCTCCGTTGGGGGAGAGGTTGTAACAGCTTTAATATCGCTATTAATCTCTCGTGCATTTGAAATAGATGAATAATAAATAATGTACAGATTACTGGCAATATTGAAATGCAGGCTCGAAAGCTGCATGCATTTTCTCGCACGAAGCATGTAATTATTTTTTTTTTAAATAAGTATATAGAATATGTTTTCTCTTCTTGTTTGTATGTCGCCATTTGTTTGAGTGTTAAATAAAAGTTATTGCCGTGTTCCATCATTGGAGTTGCTTCATATTTCCAAAGAAGTATCACAATACGTGCCTCTAAGACAAGAGCCAGGGTACCTCGAATTTCGAATTTCGATTTTTTCGAAATTCGAATTAGAATTTTTTTATTTTATGTTTTGGGAAGAAATCGCGTCATTTTGAGACATAATGGGCTATAGGAAAGCGAGATTTCACTCCTCACACTCCATTTTCACATCGTCATGAAACGTAGGCACTTAGCTATTTTACGAACTTAAAATAAATTTCGTATTTCAATAAATCGATTAAATACGAATTTATTTAGCAAAGTGAGCTTAACACCTTCTCAACGGGATTTTTCTAAAAAAGTTTATTTTTAAAAATGTACAGTTTATTTTTCTTTGATTTTTGGACACTTTAAACTTTCGTCCTTGCGACTGCTTTTACAAAAAGAATTTTGGAAAAATGTTATTTTTTTGTATTTTTAAAAAAAAATTCAAATGAAGCTTCCGAGTACACTTCTCACATCTCACATCTTTAAAAATGTGATTTTGGCAACAATTTTCCTTTCTTATTGTTGTTGATAGATTTTTGATGAAATCGCATCATTTTGAATAGTTTCATTCTTTTAGAAATATGGGTTTGGCAAAAAGTTTTCATCTTATTTCTTATGTCACTGTTTTTAAGAGATTGGCATATTTCATCGTCATTTTTTATATATATAATACATTTTTATTGATATTTTTTTGATAAAGTTGTTCTGCGGAGTAAAATTCTGCTTGGAAGTTTTTGTTTTTTGAGTTTCTTTCATGTTATTTTTTGCTTATTTCACTGTTTGTAAGATATTGAAAAGTTTTGCGTGATATTTTTCCTTCAACAGAAAGTTGGTTAATTTTTTTATTAAATGTTCTGTTCTGTTAAGTTAAACGGCTGCGATGTGACTGCTGACACATTTTCTCAGAAGATTCCTAAAGTATCATAACATTTCAATATTTCAGAAAAAGAATTATTCAAACTATCGAGTAAGAAACTGTTTAAAAAATTTTAATTTTATTGTAGAATTTGTATACAATTTTTTTTTTGTAGTTATGATGGTGGTTAAGAAGGTGGATATAAATTATGCTTTAACAAATGTTTAATGCACATCTCATGCGATCCGTTTGTTAAAATTCAAGATGTATATGTTTTTCTGGAGATACATCAGGGCCGTGTGCAAGGGAGGGTTGGAATCTTAACAAAGAGAAAAAAGTTGGAAGAACTTACGCGGCCATCGGTCAGAGGTGTGTCTTTTAGGCATTTTTCCGATACATTTTTCCGTTTAAAAGCCAGACGAAGGCTTGCCGCATAGCGGCTAGTGTTTATATAAAAAGGTTTATTTAAACGTTTCTGTGACTTTGTAGTACTTTCAGATATAGCGATAATTCACTTAATGTCTGTTAGGGGTTTCGGTTTGATTAACTTTTACCAGATCGAAAATCTCATAAATACTATTTAAGATTTCTTGAATCTTTCTTTTGGAGTAAGAGCATAATGTTGTTCACAGTATGTCTTTGAACTAATTTGTATTTATAATTAAAATATATGCTGGGCATATTTTATAAATATGCGAACGATGATATTTTGTGACATGGAGCATTTAGGGAAAAAAATATTTTATCGTAAGAGCAAATTGAAAACAAGAAACAGTGAAAAGTCTCTCCACCGTATCTAATGTAAACTTCTGTCTAGGACTCAAATAAATGGAATGATTAAAAAATATCAGGTATTATACAGACATCTTGGAGAGAAATTAATCCAAAAGGACCGTAGTTTTAATTAAAATAATGTTATATATTTGATATAGAAAAGTCTCAGATATTTTCAATATAAATTGCCTGAAAATTGAAATCACTTTGATAATTTTTTTATCATTTATTTGAGTTTAAAAAAGGCTGTCATTATAAAAATGTGACTCACATATAAAACTAGAAAGCAATGATTTATATATTAATAAGAACTTATAGGAAATAGAAAATGATCGAGCCTTATGAAACCGCAATTGCTAATTAAAAGTTAAAATTCGTCTTGGCAAGCTATCAGAAAACTTACAGTTCTTAAAATTTATAGAAAGCAAAAAAGGAAGATTGATTTTCAAGAAACGCCCACTAAGCTTAATTATGCCACCTTCTCGAAACGAAGTAGAAATTTTCTTAAATAAACGAAAATCTGTTCCAGATATTCTTGCATGTCCCATACTTCATTAGTATAGAATATAGGAAAAACTTTTGATGAGGCTTTTAAGTCTATTCGGATGGAAAAAAATTCATTTAGGAAGCATAACAATTTCACTGAGTTGCAGTAGAGGTTATATTCGATGAGGGATTTTCCCAGGCTTAGATCTAATTTAGATCTGAGAAAGTTATCTGTAGGCTTATAGTAGTTTACGTCAAGTATAAGGATTTATTCCCCTCTACCTGAAAAATGTTATTCTCGATTCGGGAAAAAATTGGAATTGTTTTTCTATGATTAACTGCTTAAGAAGGTTGTTTTTAAGGCATCTTACCTCTCAAACTATACAAAATTAGGAAACATTGTTACGTGAAGCACGGTAATTGTTGCTTTTCATGTTGCATAAATAAAACCATTCTGAAGATGGATTTAATAAAAATATTTTCTCCCATAGTCTTTTCGGATCAAGCAAAACCATTTCAAAAAATCCTTGAGCACTTATAACTTTTTTTCAGTTTAAAAATTTAAAAATCCAATTATGCACAAGAATTTCACTCTGTCAGCTCTTCCATTCTGTATATGAGTAATGCATGGCTGAGTTTTGTTTTCGACATTACTAGATCAATCGGCCTTTTCAAGATTCTAATATGCATCAAATCTCTGATTTGTAGACATTTTTTCTAATATTAGAAACGTCTGAAGTACCGGCTACTCTTGAATTTACAGTGTTGTAGTACATAATCCCTTTATTAGACCAAATTACACACAAGTATGCTTTTTTTCACTAATACACTCTTTTATACATTCCTCTCTCAGTACGCAAGATAAGCTTTTCGAATGTGCAAATAGGATACGATCGAGCTTCACCAACTGTCACATTCTGGTGTCTTAGTTATAATTATGAATGACAATGCACTTTTTGTTTTATTTTACCTTGCACTGCTCGGATTGAGAGCAAAATTGTTAGAAAAGTAGCGACGGAGGTCATTTCCTAACTTTAACTTCGTTCTTATGTTTACTGTAGTAAGGTTTATGTTATTTTTATAACAGTTGTTTTTAATTTTGAGACCCTTTCCTTTCAATTCTTGTTTCCCACTTCATACCAGAATGAGATTTTAGAATCGCATTGAATGCAAATGAGTTAGAAGTAGTATTAAAAGGAAGTTCAGATTACTTCGAAAGAGAGTGCTTAGTGGCGCGTGTTTGTCTGTCTAATCCATTCTTGAATCTATTACGCTCTTCCGTATTTCACGTGCCTGTTGATAATCGCCGGCTATTTTAAATTAAGGGCCAATTGCGTTAGATATTTGTATCTAGCTTCGGCTAAATCTATTTTAGTTAGTATTTGATTAGTTTCTTATTTTCTTATTCTGAATTAAAAGCCCGAGAAGGGGCCGACTGTTATCATTTTCTTTGAGTGAATAAAAGTGTATTTTAACTCTTCTCGAGTCTACGTTGTAAGTACTTGAACTCAGCGATAAGTCGCTACTTAGCTCACCAGGCTCCTCGACATTTTATCATACGCAAAATAGCGATGGATATTATATAGTTATAATATCATTCTTTCCGGAAGAGTCTGAAAATTCAAAAATCCGCTGTCACAAAGCGATATATCATACTACAGTATCGAACGCTGCCAGGGTGTTTTTAAAACCCCACATAAATAATACGATTAGAGAATTCAGTGGTTAACTACTCTGTAGGGTTTCACTCTTCAATTAATTTCTGTAACTCTAAGTAATATAAATAATTTTGTGAAAATAGTTTCAACAATATGACAGGAAAATCTCTGTAAATATGAAATGTAACTGTTATAAAGTCACCGCAAATTCGAAGTTTATAATAAAATTTACAGATATAATAATGATACAGATATAATTTACAGATATAACGAAGTTATAATGTTCCTCGTAATATAATAAGTTAAATGAAAAAAATCCCATAACGTTACGTGCAAAATTTGTGAAGATATTACAAGATGAATTTATAGACGTTTATCACTTTTTAATACTTTTTTCATACTAATCATTTTTCAACGAAATTGAGGGATGAACTATAAGCAAACGTTTTGAATAAAATGGCAATCATTAATAAATTCGTAAGCGGCTGCATGAAAATATTAATTGCTCATGCAATAGTGAATTTTGCTAAGCAAAATTAGGAAAGGTTTCGTGTTTAACTTATTAAAGCTTAAGCAAGTCGTCAGTAATTTAAATATTTCATTTACAGTGCTGGATAAATATGCCAAATTTCATATTTCTAGAGTTCTTTTCTCTTCAAGTGTTGAAACTCTTTTTATAAAAGTCTCTATTTTATTTTGAAAATTTTTTAACTGGAAATACACATATAAATCGAATATTTAATGAAATCTTAAAACCATTCTATTCTGCACCGATATAGCATTAGAAATATCTTTTGTTATTAATAAAAATTCTTCAGATATTCATCATTATAAGTTGGATATGTTATAAATTAAATATATTAAAAAGTGCACAAACTAAGTGTACTGTAAAAGTAGATATTTCAGTTATTAAAATTTTATTTTAAGTTTATTTTAAGTAAGTATTTAAGTATTATTTCAAGTTCACTATTGTTGTTAAGCAACGCAATTATATTGTGAAATAAAATTAAAGATGTTTTATAACATAAAATGACAGAACTTCAAACGTGGATATTTCTTAATCCACGTAAAAATCAAGATATTATATTTCGGGCAGTAATAAAAACATATATATTTGCTTTTTTTGCGTACTATCTGTTGAATTCTGCGTTTGTTTCGTTCGCTGTTCTTCTGTCTTAATTACAAAATCTTTTAATTGATGCACATGAAAATGGGTTTCAAAAGCTTAATGCAAAGTGTAAATATGCAAAATTTCTCTATTCTTCCCAAAATTTCAGCTTTTTTAACGAAACTTTTACTTAAATATTTATTTAAAATGATGGTATAATTTTTCCAACACCACTTGTGTACTATGGATAATTTCATCCTTCTAGTGTTCAAAATTAGTACATGTTTGTCTTTGGAAAAAAAGATTAAAGAGCTCTCCTGTGTAACCAGTTACTATATTCAAATACCTTTAGGAGCTGTCTAAATTAATTCATGCTCGGTAAAATATTAGTTTTAAATAAAATTACCGCAATACAAAATGAAAATCCAAAACGCTACAACAAATATTGCCAGAACCATACCAAAAGTACAACTCTGCCTTTTTCGTTTCTTGTTTTCATATAATTTTTATGTTCTAGATTGTATACGAATGGTTTAATGTATACTCAAAAGAATTTTATACTCTCTAAAATAAATGTATTAAAATTACTGCTTTTTTTCCTCCGTTTGAAAAATCGTTTCTCGGAAATAGCGTTTTTGCATAGTCAGAGTTAAGAAAAGCAGAAATTTTTAAATACTTGAGAATTTGAACTCTAAATAAATATCAGTTTTTTAGCTAAATAAACAGCGAAACATTTTCAAGTCAGATTGGACTGGAAATCAAAGATTTTTTAAAGATTTAAAATATCGGCAATACTTTAAAATTTTCTGAGAAAGAAAAGAAAACTTGTTCAAATGTACTAAAAACATTAAAAGGGAAAGTTATAATTTGCAACAGCAATGTTAGTTAACGATATATTGCGAAACGAAAGCCACAATAAAGACGCGATAATCTCATGTATCGCAGAAGAAGTTAAACAACTGTAATAACCTAAATACGAAAATTTATTTTACAAATTTATTTACTATAGCAGTAATGCGCGACATTTATGTTAGCGGCATTTGCTTCTTCAAGAACCTAGCTACAAACGTTATTGTCCTATAATTTAACCGACAGCAAAATTAATGATATGCATTAATATGTACATCAGCTCCCTCAAACAAAGGCGAAATAAAACCATATATTACTTTGAAATTCACAAGGAATAAAAACTAATTTTAATTTACTGTAATATATTTATCTACAGTTAAATTTACACCTGTTTTTCCTAAAATAAATTATCTGTTTACTTATATATGACTTGCGCTACAAAAAACCGCAGAGATCTCCTTCTATTTTGTAATATAACAGTAAATAATAAAATTGAATTCTTAAGATACATCCAGAAAATTTGAAAATAACCTGCACAGAAATCACGTACGTTATGGTTTGAGGTGCGTTCGAATTCCGAGAAAACGGCTGCGTGTACGGGCGTTTTCGCAGTTTATCTGAAATTTAAATGACTACACTCTAAAAATTAAATTTATTTAAATTCAGATAAAGGACTGCACTCTAAAAACTTAAACTCGCATTTAAGCAATAATACGTCTTAGTAGTTTCACTATATGTAACATGAATGTCTGACAATTTCTTTTGAAAAGTCCTCCTTGAAGATATCTGTCTGCTTAAGCAGACAGCCCTTTCGAAGTTCGCTATAAATTACTAAATAAACAAGCAAAAATTATTCTTAGTGTATCAATTCATTTCTAGTTTAGGGCTGCCAACTAGATGCTACGTATAATAGGCATCATGCAGAAGTTTAAACTTTGCAGGACTAATGTGATGGTATTTATGGATAAAATGTTTGGAAAACCATCCTGCAAATGTCCTTCACCGATTCTAAAATTCACGTAAACCAAGGTTATTATGAAAGCTGTCTACATATTATCTACATGCAATTATGTATTCATGATATACCAAAGGTTTTCTTAAAATTTGTTTCGCGTTTCTGGGCTAAGGAGACTGTCTGTGACTTTTTCAAATAGTCGCAAATCTACGAAAATGTACTGAAAAAATAACTAAATTATTTCATCCACTGAAAAAATAACTAAATTATAATAAAATAATTATTACTCGTAGGTTAATTCACACAACGCAAACCGGATCAATTGAATAAAACTTCTTGTTTTTACTTACCAAATTAATTTATTTAAAGTTCTATAAAAATTTTAAAATTCCGATATAGAAGTCATAATTATTCTGAAGAAGTGCTTCTGAAAATATTTTAACATCTCAAAGCACATGCACGTAATCACAATTGTCACAATGTATCCAAAATAGTTTCCTATCCTACTGTACTAGGCTGAGATTCAGAATTTGGGAATAATTGTCCTGGATTATCATTTTTATGAACGACCATATCCTGCAAAAATTTACCTGCTAAGTTATCTTTTACATATTCCTTTCATTTGTCAGTTGAGAAAACATCTTCTGCGTGAGACGTAGTATATTCTAGTACACATTTATATAGCTCATCATCAGAATGTGAAAGGGCCAGTTGGAATACTGTGCACGCGTTCCAAGGAGTAAGACGGGATTTTAAATAGGACGAACATTTTTTCTTGAGAGCTGGGACATCGTACTTAAAAGATGCTGAATAAAGTTTCTCCATCTCGCAGAATGGATCAACCGGTCTCTGAAGAATTGCCCTCAAGGTTCTTTCAAAGCTACCTGAATATATATACGCAAGCATATCATTCATTACATCGGGACTGACATCTGTAATATGAAGTGTATTATCATTCGACTCCCTCAGTTCCGTTTGGAACATTCTAGAAAAAACAACAGATCGGCTACATAGAATGAATTTGTGCGCGGACAAAGTTCTCGAACCGACCGCTATAGTAATGTCCGATAATGTTCCACTCTCATAGAGACTACTAAGGTTGGCGCTAAAATGATGGTAACTTAGAGACGATGCAAAAGCACAAGAAGATTCAACGATTTCAGATGAATGACTGCAATCTGAAATTTTAAACTCGCATTTAAGCAATAACACATTTTCTAAACCTTTAGAAATATTTCGGAGAAATTCTGCGCATTTCCATATTCCATGTGAGTGGAAGAAGTATTCACTTTGAAAAGAACTCTCATCGAAAGATATCTTGCTTTTCACAAAAATCGGCTTGAAATTTTCCTCTCGTATTTTACAGAGGCTGATACTAAACATTCTGTTATGCATCACATCTTCAAGTATATGTAGAGTTAAATAAAATCTGCAAGATTTTAATTTACCTACAGTAAATAGATGACTACGTAGTTCTGTGTTTATAGGCAGGCTGGAGAAATTCTTTATTGGCCATTTGAAAGATGTTTTTAATACATATACGCGAGTTCGCGCTTTCTGTTCTAAAATAATTACAGGATTCAAGCCAGAAATCCCATACCTTGCAGCAGCTTCATATAGTTCTCCTAATAATTCAGGACTATTGAAATCTACTTTTCCGGTGTAAATGAATTGCAGCACAGTCTCCAATACATTAGCTTTCATATCTAGAAAGAGCTCAGAGCTCGCTTTTGTATCGAACAGTTCTGCTAACTTAGGCCATCTCGCCCATAACATAGCTTTATGCACTCTGAAAACTGCACCACCAGCATGCAACACGACATCTGTGAGTAGTCCAGTTTCGTACGAAATCTGGGGTAAAAGTTCTTCATAATCTTTCTGCCACACTGCTTTCAAGATGCATTTTATGATTAGGATATTGCTTGCTAAAGACATCAAACGATGACCTTCGATACGGCAAACGCCGTCAAACTTTAGTGCATATGGAAATAAGACAAAAGGTTCTTTGCTTTCATAAATTAACGTTTCGTCACGATCTAGTGCTTGAACCTCGCATGTTACGGTACACGGAGATGGTATGAAAGAACTTCTTCCTAGTGAAAGGAATGCAATATAACTCTCTTGAAGCTGAGAAAAATTTAGTTCGATGTACCATCTGATGTCTGGTAAAGAATTCAAGACAAACCTTGGGCTACGAAGAACTCCTAAGAAAGGTGACCACATAATGAAGTCTTCAATAGTCCAAGTGAATGCAAATTCATATGAGTCGTGATCTTGTTCCTCCATTATGCAGAATAGCGCCTATCCATTAGCGATATCAATTTAACATCTGAGATAGGTTTATTTTTTTACGCATCATCTGCGCCCTTGGATAATCTTATCTTCTCTAATTGTTATGAGTTAAAAGGAACTGAAACTTTCGACCCCGACGTCATTTTAACAATACCCCACGCATTTCTCCTTCTCAGTTGTTCTTATCGTAGCCCTTGATATAGTACAGTGTAATGTTACACAGTGAAGGAGAAATAATGTGATACCTTTACCAATCTGTCAGACACAAAACTATTATTAATTCCGCTCTAATCGCTACATTTCACATGTTTCTCATAAACTATTGATGTTCGTTCGTTATGTTCTGTAAACTGCTAGTGAAATTATGAAATTAAAACGCAATTTCTTATACTTGATTATTATCAATTCCAGTAACTGCCAAATTTAATACGGGGAATATCACATACTTCATTAGAAATACTTCTCGAAAGTATGCTAATAAATAAATGACATTTTCTCTAATTGTCTTTTAAATAAGGTATTATACAGAAAAATTATCTTTGTGCTTTTTAAAAGCAAAAAAATGTATAAATGCAATGAACCAAATAGTACAAACGAGTGTGAAACTTTTGCTGACTTCAGCTGTAGGAATTACTCCAGTTTAAAATTGATTTGAGTTTCATTGAAACTTTAGTTAACAATAAATTCAACTTCATTTATACTTTGTTATGCCTTTTTTGTCTGTATTTATTGTTTTACTAGCTATATGTATTAATATGCGAAAATTATGTGTGCATATTTAAACAGTAATAAATATACTATGTTCACAAAAGTCATTATTTGGTTTTTTATTTTTGCAATCATTGTTCAGAGGCATATACTTCTAGTTACAAAAGTGTTTTAAGTGGCGCAAAAAAACTTTTTATTAGGAAAAAAAGGTTTGATTCTCTTACAATAAAAATTGACTAAGATATTCAATTTCAAAATGTGTGGTTTTTGATTTGCATAGAGGGAGTCGGTTAATAAATAAATTAGACTAAATCGAGGGTGATTTTTTCCTCCTTTAAATGCCATTCAAGCACATTGTTTTGTGATTTAGTATTGTTTTTACTTTATAATTCTGTTCCATTTAGTATGCCGAAAGAATTTTTACACAAACAGTTTATATGTTATGCAAAGCGAGCTGTAAAAAAATGTGCTATTAGCATTCTCCTGAAGTTTTATTACTTTAGAATCATAATTTGGTAATCGTACAAAAAGTTTATTAAAATACAAATATTTTAAAGCAATGCAACTATTACTACGAATTAGCTACGTACATATTGAAGCCTGCCATTGTTTCTAGAATATGAATTCTTTGAGATTCTGTGAATAAGATCTCCATTTTGAAAAACAGTTATATTGATCAATACGTTTTACAAAAATCTTCATACAAGTGCTTATCAGGCAATGTCTTAATATCAAAAACCGTTTTCTAAACGATACATTAAGTTAGGTACGCTGCAAACATTTCGCTCTTCAATTTGTGTATGACACCTAAATATGATCATCGATTTTTGCTTTATATGATATATATCGGCCAATATCTCTGCCAGTTTTTTGTCGAATATCTCGGCCAATTTTTTGCCGTAGTCAAACATTTTTTTTTAATATTGAGTAGAAAAGTTTGCTAAATATAACGACCGGAAAAACGTGTAAGGAGTTAGATTTCATATTTTATAGACAATTAATTTTTTTAATTTAAAAAGTACAAAAGCATGAATTGCGTCATTTAAAACATATTTGTAATATGAAGTTGGTTGCGAATCAATGGTTGTAAAAATAAAGGCCGGCTAAATACTTTTGTGAACACAGTATATGTATTAATGTTAAGTGTACATTTTAATATTAAGAGATAATATATATATGACTGGAGTAAAAGTGATAAATATAAGCGATGATGGAAATGATGATTTTTAGGCATCATAATATTGCACTTAAGTCAACGCTATGTTAACATGTTTATATACGAAACGTTCTCACATATAATTTCGGCGCATAACAAATATGTATATTCTTAACGAAATGTACAGGCGCGGTGAGATAGCTTCCCCGCAAAGCAGTTTTAGGTTTGGCATAAAATGCAAGATCATGGCAAGAATGTGGCAAGGCAGAATTGCCACATTTGGCGAGTGAAGAAACAAAGTATGAAGAAATGAAAGAAGTAGCTAATGAACTGCCTGAGAAAGTTCAAGAATTGATAGTTGAAACATCTAAAGAGATTAAAGGAAAAAAACGAAAACATGAAGAAACAAAACAGAGGAAAGAAGCTTTTGATTCTCAAGTACCTGAAGTGGAAGAAAATGAAAATGCGACTGTTAAGTTCGTTAAAACTGACGGTGAAGTTGCAAAGTCGCAGGCAGTAAGTGTTGAACCACCTGAAAGTGCAAGTGATGCAGAGATGGGAGAAGCTGATGTGCAGCTTAAGCAGTGCTCTCCAGTATTACAAGAAAATTCACCCACTTTGCAAACTATGTATGCGGCTCATAGTGCAGGTTATGCACATAAGGACTTGATTCTAAACCTAGATACTTGTGTTTGTGAAGAATCGGATTCCATTCGCGACTCTAATGCACACATCGGAACTGGTTTCTGGAAATAGAGGAAAATGAGCATGTAACAATTGCTGAAAATACCGAGCTGAACTGTACGCATGCTGAGAATGAATTACAGAGTGTTGAACAAACTGTTTCACATCTTCCTGTGGATGAAAAGTCTGAAAGGACTATATCTTCAGACTGTGATATGCAAAACAGAAATGCATCTGAGAACTGCAGTGGAAAAGTATTTGACTCGGATATCAATTAATGAAAAGACTGAGACTGAAATTTTTTCCGAACTTTAATTTGTATAATTTAAAATTGTTATGTGGTTAATTTATGTATATAATTTGTACATAGTGTAAATATTTGTTTCGTTAGATATGTTACTTTTTTGTTTTATTATGTTTTGTTTGTATCGAATTAGGCTTCTGACCAAGGGTTGTACTGCCCGGGACGTGCAGTCCTTGGGAGGGGGCAGTGTTACGAAATGTACAGGCGCGGTGAGATAGCTTCCCCGCAAAGCAGTTTTAGGGTTGCTATAAAATGGCAAGATAAGGCAGCGTTGCCACGTTTGGCGAGAAATTGACCATTTGGCGACAAAATTGGCGATATGCCATGGACGGATGGAAAAGCTTCTGGAACGAATTCTTGCCGGTTTAGCCCAGAATGTTCTTGAACACCAGCCAAAAGCTATATGAACCCTGCTGGTACGCGGAGAGTTAGTATCGAGTTGGTGTCTCGTCTAGAGAGTTAATCCCTGCGGAGTCGATCGAGTTGACAGCCGGGCAGCGAGTGCCGAGTGGGTCGTCGAGTGCACCGATAGAGTCTCTTAGTGAATCGCGGTTAGTGCATCGTCGAGAGAGTGTGTTGAGCTTCGGAAACGACTGAACCGAAGAGTCGGAAGCTGTGCTCTGTGTTGTCGTCGAGTGCATCGCGAGCTGTAGCAAGAGTACGTGGAGTTCCGAAAACGACCGAATAGAGTCGGGAGCTGTATTCTGGTGCTTTGCCGTGAAGCTGTCTTCACCGTGATAGTCTGAAGCCTGTGTCGCTGATCGTGTCAGCGTGTTTAAAGTAGATCTTCGACGACTCAGTCGTCGAAGCTGTCCTGATGATTAATATTGGTAAATAAAGTGTGTTTCGATACTTCATCATCAAGTGTCGTCATTATTCACTCCAAATCCACACGAACCCCGTACGTAACGTAACAACTGGTGTCGGAAAAAAAACGTAACAATATATATATATACTTAAGTCAAATGATAATGATGGCAAGTTTTGAATGCTGTTGTATATAGTATCGAGTATAACCATTATATTATTTGCGATATACAATTGCTCCACAATGCAACTTTATATATGCTACTCATGTCCTGTCCATCAACCGTAATGTCTTGTATCTTGCAACCGTATAATGATAAAATTTCTTGTAATAGGTAACAGTCGATTATCTGTACAAAAACACTATATTCACTCATGTACTTTAGAATCAAAATAGTACTCAATAAGCATAGAAAGCATATTCTGAGCAGATGGCAGACGAAATGCAGGGAACTGATATATTCACAATTTTTAAAATACTAAAAATTTTTTAAACGTCGAAGCATTTATATTTTATGTATACTCTGAATCAGGAATAGTATCAGCCTATCCTATCCATTTAGCATTGTAGCAATTAAATTACAATTTTTATATGCAAGAAAATAGTTTTTGAAAGGAAATCCCTAAATATTTTACACAGAAAAACGTAATACACGCCACTGATCTGCGGCCGAGCTGTAATATCACTGAATACTTGTAGTTCAAGCTGGGTTAAGGTCCCAGAAAACGGATAGCTGCATAGTAGTTTTCGAGGTTTGCCTCATATACAATATGAATACAATTCAGTTTTCCTTAGAAAAGTCCTCCATAAAACCATTCTTCTCTTTAAGCAAATAGCCCTCGAATGCTTTATCATAATGTAAACAATCCTATCCACTGCGTAATATCTGTCATGATAATGACTTTTATATGTTACAAATAAATACTTTATAAATTATATCTAAACCAATCATTTTTCAGCGAATCATCTTTCAGCCATATCTAAACCAATCATTAATATCTGCTGATTCGCGTGAGTTATAAATGTACAGCAGAAAAATTTAACGCAACAGTTTACAATTTTTAAAAACTCTTTTAAAGGCACTTTTTGCCCTGTTCCTTCAAACATTATGTGCTTATAAGATGCACTTGAGCTCTAGAGCTCAAAATCGTGCATGGGGTTTATCCACACTTTTCGAAAAACATTAAATTTATAACTCGAAATTTCACTGAAGTATAATAAATTTTGACTGAAGATTTCTTGAGGGCCTTATTACACGTTAGAAAATATAAGAAAGGTTTGTCTCATTGTTCTGATGAGTACTTCAAAGCTCGGCTTAACGCAAATGCATTTTTGTATGTAGCGACGTTCTTAAATGACAGAAACAATCTGACAGTTTCAATTTTAACGGCTGCCCTAAAGAGTTTGTTAAGATTTTTTACGATGTCAATAAACTACCAGACTGTTTTTACACTCACTCCTACTAACCCATTTTTTTCCTTTTTAGATTTATTATTAAGCATCATTTTCTTCGCACTTACGCCATATAAAATTCAACAGCAAAATTTCAAAAAATTTTAAAAGCAGCATATGTTTAGAATTTTCGATATAGAGTAAATTGCTGGCATACATTTTTTGGGTTTTTTCAGTCTTTTCCAAGTTCATCATAGCAGTGTACAGTTTTCTTGCTAATATATCTTTACAAAAGTTATTTTGTCTTTATATTATGTACGTTTCGTGTGTTTACTTCATTTATTAAATATTACAATCTTGTCTCTTAAGCTAAATAAAATTCGATTGAACAACAAAATCACAAAATATTTAAAAACAGCATATCTTTAAAATTTGTGGTAGACAGTCTCTTGCGTTGGAGATTAAATTTTTTTTCCGTAGAGTTTTGCCACTGCTCGCTTTGAAATCGCAAAGTTTGTTACTAACAAATTCGTTAAAATTTCACAAATTATGAAATAGATAATGAAACAAATTCGAAATTGAAATTTCGGGCTTCCAGATTCCCATGTTCTGAAGTGGGACTATATTATTCAAAACTTGATGGCTCTAGGTACCGCTGGTTTTTCGCTAAGCGAAGAACACGCATACATTCATACAAATCCTTCATTATTTAATTTCTTTAAATGTAATACAAGGCGATAATATTGAAAGGTGGCAACAATTTGAAAAGTGATATGCTGTTTTAGCAGATGCAGTAAGTCTTACATTACAAAAGTAAAGCCAAGTAAATGTCAACAACGTGACATCACGACTTATCATGGCTGCCATACAGAGTACGGATGAGACTGCGAACATATTGGTTAAATAAAATTACACTGACTTAAGAGCAAATATCAATATCTGCAGGCCCAGAAAAGTGCATTTAGGTATAATTTGCATTAAATACCATCGAAACTTCCACTGATCTTCTGTTTTACCATGTGCACATGTGTCTTACAGTTATCAGTTACACATTTTTATTTACCTAGGTTTGATTAGATTTGAAATAATTATTTGCAATCCTTATGATTTTTCAATATACTCAGTAGAAGATCATTTATATTAAGTACTGAAATTGGAACAAGAGACTTATAAACGTTAAAGGATGAATAGCTAACATGCAGATAACACCAATTAGAATGTAAGCAAGACCAGCCATTATCCGCCTATGGCAGCGTCCATGATAAGTCGTGACGTCATACCATGACGTTTGATTGCATCATTTTCATCGCACGGGACATGCGAAGGAGGCTTACCCCACCCATTTATTCTAATCTGCTTGGTGTACAGTGAATCAGTGCAAAATGTTTCGAGTCTAATATACCATTCAGGACTAATGTCTCTTTTGGCGGAAACAAAAGTAACTGAAGTGGATTTCGAGACATAAAAGAAACTTAAAACATAATAATCTTTAAAAAAATTGCATATCTTTACAGGCGTTCTCAATACTGTTCGTATTTGGAACTTGTCCCAAAATAAAGAAAATGTCCGTTCCGATTCTTCCAGAAGTGTAGAATACTTTCACAAGTGAAATGCTGAAATAGATTTATCTAAATAAATAGAAAATTTTAAAAAGCGAAAAGGAAATAAACATATTTCGAAAATGTTCTGCAACTCTGAAGATTTATAATCTTCTGAATACCCTCAATAACAGCACAGAGAATGAGGGTATGTGACGTGCTGTGTAGGCAACATTCACTTTATTTTCCCTTCCTATGTCCGGACTTAGATTCGATTATTACACAGTGATGTTTTGTTCTTTTTCTTTGTGTCGGACAAAAACCACATAAAACATAAATAAGTCATTAGTTTCGTATATGAGATTCATTGTTGACAATGATTCATGATTTTCGGAAGCTACCAAAATTCAAAAACAGTGGTATCTAGGGTATATGTTGCCATCATGTTTTATTCTTAAATATTAATTTTTCTTGAATTTCATAAATAATAGATAAATAAAATGAAAATTTTAAATATTAATATTACAAATGACTGAATAATTAATTAAGACATTAATTAAAGAATCATAATTGAATAATTAAGGAATATTACATGATTTCTTTACATCGCCTCGTACAATGAAGTATTCCATTGCTCTGACGGATTTCCCTGTGCGTAACGTGAATACAAGCCATTTTCGCTTAAAACGTTCTCCACGAAGGAATTCCTACTTTTAAACGATAGCTCTTGTGTGCTTTGCTGTACCCCAAATAGCCAAACCATCGCCTTAGAAGCGCTTGGATGCCTTAAGAAAAAATTCTTTTAACTGTGATCTAATCACTGCCTTTATCTCTTCATCGGAATCCAAAGATTTGCCTCCCTCTTGAGTGGTCCAAATAAGTAAAATTTTCTAAATACGAGTTTCGAACAATACAGTTGTTGTCAAGACATTCAGATTTTAAATCTTAAATACTTGCAACTGTCGCACACGAAATATGAGGTTGAGAAATGTAATGTTGCAACATACATTTACTTATTTATATGTTGCTCGAATATGATTCCACAACGTAGGTAACTCTTTAGGAGATCTGCATAGTGTTGTCAAATTGTTAGTGAATTATTTAGAACCAGATATTTTAATTATTTTTCTGCACTGCTGCCTCAATAATACTGAATGAAGAGAATATTAAGATTTGTTTATGGTGTGCTTTAATAACCTAAAATTAGATAAAAAAATAAATGTTGACTTACCCATGCATAGTACCAAAAAAGAACGCATAATATCTTTCTCTGTGAAACAGGTATCTATTCAAAACATTAATGTTGCAATAGAAATTTAAATACATATTTGGTCACAAGAAACTTAGATAACACCAGCTACATAATGGCATCCGCGAGTTCATCGTAGAAGAGCAGGACATCAAAGGAAGTAAAATTTTGAAACATCATCGAAGTCACTTATGAAATTTCTACATCATGCGTGGAAAATACTATAGGACTTGGTGGGAAGGAAAAATGTCAAGCTACTTTTTAACAAAATACACTGCTTAGTCGATCTCGTGATTACACCGTAAAGAACTTGCCATTGGATTCAATTGCGAATTTTTGAATTCTTATTTATTCTATCAGTCTATGCGACTAGGAAAATCTTGGTGACGAATAATAAACCCGTTCGCAGGTACGAAAATAGTAATTATATGAAGCAGCACGAATACTTGCTGATGAAAATTGTGACCACGAATCAGCATGGAAAAAAGTTACCAATTATATCCTCCAGCCTTTATTCACGCCAGTGAGCGTAATACGAAAGAGAGAGGATACTTCAAAATCACTCTGTTTATAGTCTTTTTAGCCAATGTCTTTTTAGCAAAAAGGAATTCAAAGTGAAAATGTGAGAACTTGCCTTCACACATACTTCCCAACAGTGACTATTTTGCTTTCAGCAGACATTTTCTAGAATCCTTGTTCATTCCAAAAGAAAATGAACATGATATTTTTCGCCAACATACGTGGGCAAATGTTTTAGAAGCTTCGGGAATAAGCAATGACGATTCGCCCTGCTTTTTCTTCTGACTGATGGTAGTGAACCAGGCTTCGCATTCAATCAACAGATATCCATGGAGGTGAATATTTCATCCACTAATAACGCGCAGATTTTTTTAATCATGATTTAAACTTTACAGGAATTTCTGGCGTCACTACCCATATAGCCTTCCTTTTCTACTCATAGACTATCCGACATACATAGCCGTTATAAAATTGTTTCGGCACTTTTATTTTTCCCGAGGATAGGATTTTGTTGAATTTCAGTGAATTTCATCTTTTCATTAGCCAAAAAACAAACTAACAGAACATTTCTCATTTATGATACATACTGCAAGTGTAGCCGCCATATTTAGACTTCTGCCGAGCTATTGTTTGGTATTCCTGCATCATATTGCCATCTGTCTGTCATTTTTCAGCATTGCAGTTATCGGCTCTTAAAGCTAGATTTTTAAATTTTTGGCACATTTTTAAAGTTTTCATTTGAGTGGCCTATTTTTGTAATTTTTTATATGTTCATTTCTTGTTATTTCATATTAAGCTCTTTTAGGTCTCAGTTTATTTTATATCAAGAAATTTTTAGTTAGTTTGCCCTTTGATTCTTCGCATTTGTTACAGACGCCTTCTCAACAAAAGGTATTTAACATCAAAATAAATAATGAGGTGGCATTTTTAAAACCAGAGACGAATTCCAGTATTAGCATTTAATTCAATTCAAAGACTGTTTACGATTACAGATAATAAGTTCATTAAACTGCGAACGGTGATCTCCATCAAAGCAACAATTTAAAATTCTATTCGATGAATTGCATTTAGGAACTTAATAAACTGTAAATATTACATTTGATAGTTTAGCAATAATTGCGGTCTTCAGAGGCTAGAAACGAGCTAGAATTTCAGTCGAAAATACATTTTGCATTAAAAAGCAAATTTTTTTTCGAGGAAAGAGGGGGTAAAAGAACAAACGTCACCGTGGAAAATAACCTAATCACCATAAACGTCACTATGGAAAATAACCAAATAACGCGTCCCTTCTTCTTAATTGTATAATAATTTTAGTAATACATCTTCTGTCTGCTTTATGCAAAACTTTACTAATTCCATATTTATTTCGCGTTTGAGTACAGGTTTACTTAAATCCACTAATTTTAATAACTAATTTGCACAGGCAAAATAAAAATTAAATTTTTGTATACAAATCAAGGAAATCAAGGATTGTCGGACGGATTCAAACGCAGAGCGCAATTACCAGCTCTAAGTATCTGCTAGAATAAAAATCCAAATATTTAAACCAATTTTATTATATTCTATTTCTAGAAGACATAAAAAGTGGCCAATGATAGCACATTTTTTTAAATGTATACTCCGTATCACACTCCTGTTCTTCGTGAACATCCTTTGGTTTAAATCGGCCTATAAATTTTTGTTTTTATTGTCTTTAACAAATATCTTTCACGAAGCATAGAAAATTTCGTAAGGTTTTTATGTTGCTTGTTTTTGTTTGTTCAAGGTCTGTATTTAAGGATTAATAAAAAGTAAGTTAGACCTGCTATCTCTGTACCTGGAATTCCGACTACCTAGATTGCTTCTTTTTTCCCCCAGGTCAAATAAAATTAAGCTTTTAATTGATTTAAGCATTTTTGATTTTTTTTTCTTTTTACTTCATTGTACGAAGTAAAAAGGAAGTATTGTAATCGCGAAAAGTTTGAGGCAACCTATTTCAACGAAAATACCCATTTTGACCGCTATCGAATGCAATTTAACGATGTTTCTGCGTGATATCTGTACGTAAGGGCAGAATAAAAGACTCGTTTCCTCCAAAAAAATTATAAAACTGGTTTAAAATTAATTCTGAAGAGAATTTTTCGTGGCGTCTGTATGTACGTATGTACGTACGTGCGTACATACGTACGTACGTATTTCGCATAACTCAAAAACGAGTAGCCTCAGAACGTTGAAATTTTGTATATAGGACTGCTATAACATGTAGATGTGCACCTCGTATTTTGGTTGCAATCGGCCGCACCAAACGTATATAAATATATTTATATATATATCCACTCTGTTACCCGGCTCAGTGATCTCAGTTCCTTTACTCTTATATGTTTGTAAATTGTACATTTTTTGCTTTAAAAATGATTGAATTATGTTGTTTTTATCGTCCGGTTAAATGTTTTTATGCCTTTAGTAAATCTGTATGCAATATTTTTAGAATTATCAACAATTTTAAAGTTCTTTAAGTGCCGCTAAGCTTTTTTTGGTGGCGGCCGTTGTTGTTTACATTTGAAACAGGAGATTAGTGGATTTGTTGCCAATCTAGAGAAACTTAGCTTCGCAACAACAAAGATAACGCATTCATTTATTATTGCCAATAAAATCATGCTTAATTCTTTCTGGAATTTTTTCGAGGAAATAAGTGTTTAAGATTTACTTCGTAATTTTTAATATAGATATTTTGAGTTTTTATGTATTTTTGCCTTCTCGCGAAATGAAAACTGAATTAATTAAATGAGAAATACTCAATCGTCTGCGAAGAACTGTTTCTTTTTTGTTTTGTTTGCTTAATTTCTTTTATACATCATTCTAACTTAATTATAGTATTTGAATAGAACATGTGGCAACGATTAGATAATTCTATTCTTTAAATGATATAAATTTTGGGCATTATGAGTTATAATATGAACGAGATATAATACAGTTAAGTGAATCTAGCGCCAGAGTGTCGCTATGATTAACAAATACTAGAGTGAATTTTAAAGAATGCATTTATTCTATTGTGGTTTATGCGCTCTCGGGGAAGTAGATTTAATTCAATCCAATAAGTTTAAATGAAATGCAAGGAAAAATGCGCATAATTTAATATTCCGTACAAGGAAGTCATGTAGTGTACACATCGGATTTTTTAAACAATAATAAGAGAGTAATATTGTATTTACAGTATGTATTGTAGTACCTACTTTTCGAAAGAAGCTCTTAAATTAAAATGATCAATTTTTACGTTTTACATTAGGGCAAAAATTCAGTAATTTTAATATTCCTATTACCTTAAGGCAATAAATACTGATGCATTTTTTTTTTTCAAGTGATTGGAAGTAGGTTAAGTGTTTTGTTACATGTACACAAAAATGTTTTTTTCCACTTAAATTTTGTACATTAAGAAAAAAATCCAAGATTATAATTTTAGATTTTTAACCTATATAAAAGAAAATCAGCTTTACTGTTTTTATTTTAGTTGAAATAATAGTGAGTGAGATGTTTAAAACAATAAGTAAATAATTTCATTGTCTAAAATTTTTACAGAATATATTTTGCATTTTATTTTAACGAAATAAAAATAGTTTACATTTTAACGGCATTAACTTTGTTGACAAAAAGCAATGGATAAAATTGCACTTCCTTCACTTTCATTACAAAACTACAGAATGTTCCATCGAGTTCGCCCAAAATCTGTACAGCCATATTCCTTGCTTGAAATACATACAAAATATCCAAAGAACTATAACTGTACGACCCATAGTTTTTTAGACAAATGCGAAAGAAACACATAACGTCATATTCGTCACATCGCCTATAATTTCAGGATGATGGAGTTCCAGCGAATTTCAGCGCTTCTGTAGCGACTGGCTGGATATGGAATACCCAGACCACTGGATTGGACGTAGGGGTCCGTTTTTACTACCGTCTCAATCGCCAGATCTGACACTTTTGGATATCTTCCTATGGGGGTCATCCGAAGGAATTAGTCTGACTAGATCTAGTTACTACAAGAAGTGACTTAGTTGTTCGTCTTCATGCTGCGTGTACTTTTGAGAAAACCATGTTGCTGAAACGAGTGTAATCAGCCATTTCACGGCGTGAGCATGCATGACTAGATATGCGAAGCGAATATTTTCAACATCTTTCTATGTAAATATTCTTAAATACCGATGTTCTGTACCGCATATGACATCATACTTTTCTTTCGTAGTTATCTCGAAAACTATGGATTGTACAGGTAGAGTTTTGTGCATTTTTTATGTATTTTAAGCAAGAAATCTGGTTATGCGAAGTTTGAGCACTTTGTAGAGACATTAGGTTAATTGGAAAAGACGGAGAGAGGAAACATGAGCAATCGGCTTCGCCGGGAATCGAACCACGGACCTCTGGAATATCGACCCAGCGTGCAGAACCACTACACCACGAAGGCACGCTAGGAAGGCTGGAGAAATACCTTATAACCTTGTAGGTATTAGTTGTAAGAAGAAAAAAAGCGCAACTGTTATCTTAACTTCTCAAATATTTTGATGTACTGTGAACCTGGTTGGCTCAGATATCTGAAGATATGATGCATTGTTACAAAGTATCAGATGAGTGCAGTAAGAACTGAAAGCCAACAATTGAAATAATTAAGTAAGAAGTCTTTTTCATTTCAATATCAACAGCTAAATAAAAATTACATCAATTTTCGCTTATAAAAACATGAATATTAAGCACTAGTTATAGCGACAATTAAGCTTTTCGAAGAGAAAACGAGAAAAATCCCTGTCTACCAACAACAGGATTTGAACAACGGATATTCCAATAATAGTTTTGACTTGCTGACCACTTTCATCATGAAATCACGCATGTGGGAATGCAATCATTCCTTATCTTCTCCTGCACTTAAAGGGCGACTAAGCAGATGGGCGACACTTAGCTGTCCAAATACAAATGGTAACAAACTGTCATGCACCGCGTTTTAGTTCGTTCGGCATTATACAGACTTATCAACAGGATTCGAATCATTACTAGCTGGACATGCTAGCTATATACACTAAGGAAGCATGACCGGGGAAATGCTATAATTCCTTACACAGTGATATTTATCATTAAAAGCTTTGAATGAAAAAAATAAATAAATTATACATATAATTATTTTTGATAGCAAAATTTTCCAAAATATTGGAATATTTCTTGAAATGAATTATCGTCATGATTTTTGAACAGATATTAATTATAAAAAAATTGTAAGGATATTTCTGTTACTAGTTTACAGAACGAACCTGCTTACATTATATTACACTCTTCAGGAATAAAAGGAAGATCCTCCACAAGCAGATTATCTTTAGGAATCACGGAAAGAAAAATATTTGATATTTTACCATGCTGAATTCCAAAATGATGATTTTAGGACTTAAAAAGTAAATTTTAATATTTCTTAAACTTTTACTTAAGGGATTCCTGTACTTAAAAGGGTTAATTCAAGCAAGAAATCTGAAAACCAGAAAATATGTGCAGTGGTATGTGACGAATTATCAAGTAAACTTTTGCACATTTTACTAAAGCAGAAACTCTTTCTGACATTCCTAAATAGGGTATAGTGGTTTGCCTCAAATACGTAAGGCATTAACAAACACGGATGGCACATAAAAGAACTTTTCTATTATCGCAGCATATATCTTCACAACAAATAAGTCCCAATGACAATATTCCATTATTACGGAATTTTCTTGCAGAACGGGTGTTTTCTCACGAGCAAAAACTATGTCGTCCTTACCAAAACAAAATTTGAAATTTTTTGTAGAGGACGATAGTGGAACAGCCATTTACAAAAACAATGTTTAAAAAGAAATTTTTCATTGAAACTGCAAATAAATCAATAGTATAAATTTCAATGTGAAGCTGTCTTTTTTAACTGCAAATTATTGATTTTGAAGAGTACAGCACAATTACTCTCGTCCAAATACACGGTTGGCCATTATTCTTCTCGAAGCTTAAATTACTACTCATTTATTTTTAAAATAATACACTAATACATAAATAAAAATATAAGTTCATAAACCTGAGTAGCTTATTTTAAATGTTATGTTTTAAACTTATTAATTAATTTTCGTTCCAGCACGAAAGTTAAAACTATGAAACTAGATGTAATGTAAAACAAGATAGACCTGTATTGACGACGTCCGCCATGTTTTTTTCATAAACACTAAAGCAAATGAAATTTTCACTAAATTAAACTTGAACAAGCTGAGTATAAATCTACGCTGGGAACTGCGAGTTCTTGCCAAAAAAGTGAATTCTTAATTGTTCTTTTAGTTAGTTTTTTCGAAATGTTAGAACTAAAAAGAAAAAAAAATCTTAAATACTCCCGGAAAGAGCGGGCAAAAGACATCAAATAAGCACGACTTTTAGTTTTACCCATAATGCCCTGCGGTACCGTAAAACTAAATTGATTCTTTTTCTTAGAAGTCTCTTTCTCCTCTTTTCCTTATGGGAGAAAAAGTTGAAAAAAAAAACCGCGGTATAAAACAAACAAAGAGAAGCAGAAAGTAAAATATACGTTCAAAGAATTCATCAACTCAGCCAATTTTCGCCATTCGAAAAACATCAAAAACGATAAAAGATAGAAGAGGGGGGGGGGAGAGGTTAAATGTAGTGGACAACTTATATTTCAACGACTTGGCTTCCTAAGCAGCTACAGTTAATGTCTTTAAAGCACGAATTAGCGAGACAGATTAAATAATTGGACGAAACTCTTCAGTGTCTTATTTAGACACTGGATGTAAAGTTTCTCTTAAAGTGCTTAGCCAAGAATTGATTTTCACTTTACGTTAATTTTGTTTCGAATTCCTTCATTAATCTAGAGTTTCTCATTTCTCTTCTTGCAATAGAAAATTCGGCTACTAGTCATTTGCTATTCACTATATTCCGTAATTTAAATTATGTTGTAAAAAATAACAGATAAACATCTTCATTTGGAAGGTAATCTTATATTAAGAATGAACGAGTTATAAATTTTCAAAATAATCTCAATAAATAGTCATTATGCTATACTGCTATCCCACCTTCCTCTTTAATTGCATATAAATACTATAATAGGTGTTACTTTATTATAATGGAAATGAAGGGTTTGTGATACAAAATACCAATATTTATATAAAATGAAGAAATTATGTACTTCCGTAGTTAACAATGAATATCAAATATTAGACTTCTGCTCTTCATTCCAATAAATTGTGCAAATAAAAAGCAACAAATACAATGGAAATGCACAAAACATAAGTGAGAAAAGTAAATCTTATTCCCTTTGTATATATGTAAGCATTAGTAATTATCAAACTTGCACCGCGGTTGAAGGTAAACACTACAGCGTTTGATTAAATTATAAGGTATCTTCTATCTCCTTTCCGCATGCCTTCGTGGTGTAATTGGAAGCATACTCGACCCGTATTCGAGAGGTCCACGTTCGAGTCCCGGCGAGGGCACTGCTCATTTTTCCCGTTTCCAGCATCAAAAACCTAATGATTGTACAGTCGCGCCCGAACTGAAAGATGGTGGACGATAATTCGTCACGACCAGGATTTGGTGATTAGGCCCCCTCCTTCCCACTCTTACAGCCAGAAAAGTACTTACATGAATGATGATAACATCGCAAATATGCATTTTCTGAATAAAAATATTGTAAGTGAATTTTCACATAATGATTTAGAAGAAGGAATAACTAATAATTTTATCTCTATATACCATATTTTGTTTTAGCTAATAACTATTTACTGAAAAATGAAGAATGAAATTTATACACATTCAAAATCTGGAATTTTGCAAACATTAATGCTACGTGTATACCAGTTACAATAATTTTTTATGTATGCTTCTTCCTCTTTCTAATCTTTTATGTCTTTGTAAAAGAGATTAGTTACGTAATGATTTGTAATAGTTAGCAAAATAAGTTTAAAATTCTATCAACTTCCGTACGTACCATTAATTTTCAGATGTTGAACGCGTAAGTTTCTTTTCAGAAAACATTTATTTAGTTAATAAAAAAGATGAAATAATAGACGTAAAATACTGTTTGTTCCTAGTGCTCATAAATCATTACTTGAAAATTCACTTCATAATTTTTCAGTACGAAAATATTTGTCTGCGACGTTATTATCCTGCAATGATTTGTAGTTTGTTTCGTTCGATGTTTTAGTTTTTCTCAACAATATTTTGTAGGACAATGTTTTAAACTGCGAAGTTTTTGCCCGCTTTAGTTTCTGCTACGATATCTTAGAACTCAAATTCCTTCTTCTTGTTTTATTTTCTCTTACTGTGTTTTTTACGACGATGTTTGTTCCTTACATTGTTTTCTCCTCTACATAATCGTCCACAGTGCTTTTAGAGCACACCGGTGGGGACAAAACTGAATCCTCGACTTCAGTTTTGTGTATGTTTTGATTGTACGATTTACTATTTCTCTAACAAATCGATTTCTTTATAATTTTTCTTTATACTTATCTAGGAATTAAAGTGCTCACTAACGTAACATATTATATATTTGATCCCTTTTTAATAGTAATAGTCATTTAAAAAGGATTTTGCAGTTAGTTATCAATAATTCTTTGTGGGAAGAGTCTTTATCAAAATTAATTTGTTAAGTCATAGTTTCTGCTATGGAGTGTTATATTAGAGTTGGGCATCATATGCGCACATCATCGAATGCGTACAGAGTAAATAATAGGGTGTGAAAAGTTTCAGGGAAACTTTAGAAGCAAATCAGGAAGTCAAAAATTAACCATTCTGCGTAAGAACATGTAGACGCAAAAGCTACCTGCCAATGTTCGAGAGTGTTGTTTGCCAGAAATTATGTTGGCCCGTACGAGACATTTTCATTCAAAGCATTGATGCTAGTGGAACAGGCTGCATTATTACTCACTGAACCTGGCTGCATTATTACTCACTGAACCTGGCTGCATTATTACTCACTGAACCTGGCTGCATTATTACTCACTGGTCACTGAAATTGCTGATATGCCGTTTGTTTAAGGTGAAAGGAAATGGAAATGGAAGACCGAAAAGCTCAACACGATATGGTACTCATACATTGAAGCTTGGTTGCATGGAAATAACATAAAACTTATTTTCTGCTTAGTACCTCAATTATTCGAGTAGTCCTCCACTAATTTCTTTCTTTGGACCCTGAAGCAGACCTGATTACAAGAATGGTTGAGGCAGCAACACGTATCCACGACAAGCCCGGCATTTCTGAACACTTTCACCGTTTGATGCGTAGACGTTGTAAGCGTTTACTGCAAAAGAAATGACCTTTGAACACTTCTTCCGGCATTGCAAATATAAAGTGTGTCTAACAAATATGTTACATTCTTTTGCATGGGTTCCTTTTTTTTAAATTCTTTCTGTACCAAAAGACGGTACAGGTGGAGTAAACGGTTTGTTTTTATGTTATTGACTGACCTTTAAAATTTATCTAAATAATTATTGATTATTATTTATCTATATTGCATCATCCATATATATATACATGTTCATGTAATACAAAATTACATCATTATAGTGTACATTTTACAAAATGCTGTGTAATAAATATTGAGGCAGTTGCTCGAAACTCAAGATATAGATTTCGTTGTAACCGAAAAATTATCTGCGATTAAAAATTTTGCTTTTAAAAAATATAAAAGCCAAATGACAGGAACATTACAAAATCACGTTGTTTAAAGCCTTTCTAAAACTTTTTGTCTTTTATATTTTTAGTAAAAGCAAACTTTCAGTGGCAGATAATTTTCTCGCTGTAATAGAATCTATATCTTGAACTTCAAGCCACTGCCTCAGAATATTTACTATACAGCTTTTCAATATCCAACGTTTGAAGGTGCTATATTTTCTATTTCCTCTTTACCTTCATTATTAATGTACAGGATTTCGTTAGATTTTGAAATTTCCTTGATGACAGATATCACTTTTTTTAATCAAAGGAAATTTGTTAAATTACATAGGGTTATCAACATTTGCGTAATTTTGGAAACCGAAATATATTGGGAAGTTTTAGAATAGGAAGTAGAAGCATAGAATTTAGGAGTTTCTATACATATTGTATCTTGTCCTATTTATACTTGATAATCTAGCATATAGGTGTATTTTATAGTGCATTTTTCATTTTTGTGTTTATACTCTCTTTCTTCTTATCCCATTTAGTCTCCTTTCACTTCATTCTCAATACAGTTATATTACCTGTCATCATTGTGACACTGCCCGGGTGGTTTTAGAGACAATAGCCATTTTCTGGTTCCAAATTCCCCTTTCAGCAGCCCTTTCATTGATATTCATGTCATATAGCATATGAGGCATTGATTTCAATGATGTATAACAACATAAAATATTATATAAATTCCCATCACGGTTATGTGGTAAGAATTCATGTTACGCGTGCATTTTAATATTTAATATGAATTTTTTAAAATTATTTAACAAAAAATTTAGTTTTTGTATTTATTGTTAATTCATTAAGCTCGATAAGGTTGCTGAACTAAACAAGCTCCTTAAAGCATGTAGTATGGAAACTTTTAGAGTTCCATGCGCATCTGAAAAAATTCAGTATTATATTTAATAGTAAATTGCAAATGATGGAATTATTAGCATATTACACCATTCGTATGGTTTTTATAAATTGAATGTAAAGCGTTTTCAGTTGCTTCAAAAATATTCCTTCAGAAGCTTAATTTAGATACGAAGCAAGCATTTTTTCGGACATTTGCAAACATTTTTTCAACCGCTCTTACCGATTAGGGAGAAAGAATGTGTAGATTTAAGCATGTCTTCTAGAATGCCTTCCGTCCATACTGGCATACGAAATGCATCCTACATAAGTTGTAGATCTGTATTATTCTGCATAAATGCATATATAATCTGAAGAAGTTGGCTTAAGCAGTTTGGACATCCAACCAAGTGAAGCAAATTCTCTTATAAGAGGTATACCACTTATTATTGCAATGTAACCCGTGTTATATGATCTTTTCTTAGGATATGCGTCGGCCGAAACGAATTTTCCTTTGTTTTTGAAGCAGATAAATCAAATTCCTGCAAAAATGTTTTCCTTAATTTTGTTGTAGTGTCGGATTGCTTCAATGACCACATGATAGTTCAAAATATTAATGATTCTTTATGAATTCATTTATAATAATGAATTACTTTATATGTGGATTTATAAGATTTATAATTTAAATTAACCAAATGTTTAGGGAGGAATTGTTGTAATTTAATTTGAGGGAATTTCGACTTTCAAATAGACATTTTCCTTCATTTAAACTTAACTTTTTTTCCTTTAATTCTACTTTTCTTCCTTTTTTATTCCCATTTGCATTTATTTCAAAAATATCAAATTTAATTAGCATTTAACAGATGTCCCGGGCGTCATAATATATCAATTAGTGGTAACAGTAGTAGTTGAATTAATTTGAGTCGTAGTTAAAAGCCAACCTATATTTGATTCTTCTGAGAACTATTTGTAGAACACGACATAACACTGTCACAGAATAGAACGATAATGTTATTTATTATTTGTAGCATACCAAGACTCGGTAAGAGCTTACTATTCAACCTCTTTAAGTGTTCAGTATAAATAACCATTCCGATAGTTAAATCTTAAATTCCTACTGTAAGAAAAAGGCTATCTGTTATCGAAAATAGTATTTAAACCATTTTTGCATTTAAATTATCCATCGTATTCTCATACTGCTTGCAGATAACATTATTATGTTGATTTAGGTTTTGTATTTATTGTTAATGTAATTAGTAAATCACAATCTACAACTCGGAGTCATTAAATCATTTTGACTTAAAGATCAACATCCTGAAATGACACAGCTACGACAACACTTACGAATTCAACGGAGTTTGCTGAAGAATTAATTGCGAAAAGTTTTTGGTGGATGAAATTGAATGTCTGAGAGACGTATGTAACAGTGTAGATGACAATACGATAGACAATTATTCAAAGAAATGGGTATTAATTGCAGCTTTTATGAAAGCATAAATGATAAATTTTACTGAAATTGGGGTCATAGAGCTAAATAAACATTTAAGCTTTGAAATCCAGTTTTGAATCCGCATGAAACTGATTGGTAGAAAGATGCATTTTAAATGCAGTCCGTGCCACTAAGTTTATGATACGGAAGAAATTCTGATGAAGGAAAAAGGGTAAAGGAATGTCTTCAAATTTTATGAGATGAAATTCTGAATTTTGTAAACAAGATAAAACAGTAGGCGGCTCATAATTTAATAAAAATCAAATGGTATATTTACTTTACTCGGTTCAATTATTCCTAGCATATGAATTCATTAACTAAATGAGGAAATCAAGCAGGCAGATTGCTTAGCGCAAAGTATTGACTACTAATTACTAATCAGATTTATAAACGAACGTTTTTATATTATATATAAGATCTGTTTTCAATAATTAAAAATATATGTGTTCATTTATATTGCATAAAAAATTAAGATAATTTTTTTTCTAACATTTTTTGTTACATTATTGATTGCTTGCCTTTGTACTTCATTCATAATTTTAAGTAAAGGTATTAATAAACCTCTTACTTCGATATTTTTCATTGAACAGATCTAAGATTAAAGTAGAATAAATATATAATAATAATTAATAATCGGCTTTACTGATACATTCGTTTAAAAAAAACATCTTCGCAGAAGGTCATAATTGACTAGAGTCGTCGGTGATCGCTTGACAAAGTGTTCATTCTAATTCTAGTTGATTTCATTTGTGTTTTTAAACTTCAAGATTAATTTTTAGTTTTGTTCTGCCTAGGAAATAAATCAGCAATAACCTTTAACTCCTCTCAGCTGATTTCTGGTGTAATGGAGATTAGTATGAAGTAAGCTTACCTGCTTATTATATATCTTAATTAATATATATAGAGAGAGAGCAACCCTTAACCATAAGAAAAGAAAAAACATGTGATTCGAAACTCGTCTAACAGACACTGAATTTTAAGGGAATGATCCCATCTTAAAATAAGAATTCTGAGAAATTTGGTGAAGCTCTTGTTCATTTTGCTGAAATTCAATTTAGCTAACATACACGAAGCCATTTATTAATTCACGTAGACGTACTAATTTTCAAGTTCAGTAGGCAAAATCTCAAGTCTAAGTTGCCCGACTGTAACACTTACATACTCTTTCTGAGAGGGGAGGTTTTTTTTGGTTTGTTTGTTTCTTTGACATGTTCTTTAAGCTTCCAAAAATATATTGGAAAACAATTTTATTCAAACTACTTTCATGGACATAGGCATACACTTTAGACAATTCTGATTCAATGTACTTTGGAAATCTTTCATAAGGATGCTCCACATCATAAACAGATCGAATCTTAAAAATTGCAGAATTACACCAGATAAATTTTGTTCTGAACTTTGATCTCCGAGTTACATGCTTAATAATCCTTCAGCCAACCAAAATTTGCTAAACAAAGTTTAGAGTGAAAGCCTTGTTTTCACCATAAAAGCAGTATTTTCTTTGTTAAAATCAATAATATCGCTCCAGGTTTAAAAACACACGTCTGTTTAAAAAGCGGATATTCTACTAATTATCTCTATGTCATCGAATAATGCCAAAATACTATCAACAAATATATTGTTTCTAAATTACTCACTTTGTGTCATTGATAAGCAATACATTATGCTATTTGAAAGATAAAGTTAAACCCGTGAGCTTAACAACCCGCTTTGTAGATAGACTTTATCCCTTGATAATTTATCAAAATGTAAAGGTGAAACATATCTTAAAACCTCTGTTCACGTTTTTTAGATGAATGTCAGGCGGAAAATCCGTTCTTGTAATTTCGATAGATATATATGCATTCTGGGTTATTTAATAATTTCATACGTACATGAGGTACCAAAAATAAGAAGGAATCACATAAGTTTATATATAATTGATTAATATGTATAAGGAAACATAAAACTTATCGCATAGTTTCAAGAGTCGTTAAAACGTTAGTATTACTCAGAGCTATCACCATAAGAGTAAATAATATTGTAGAATATAACTCCAAATATACAAACTAACTGCACAGCAGTCGTTTCAGATAACATAAAAATCTATGTAATTGAACTGCTTTCTTTAAAAAACCAGATTTTTAAATATTTATTTAAGGTAAAGGAGAAAATTATATTATTTCGGTTAACGTATTTTATTTCAGCAGAGTTAAATAAATAAAATATTTTTCTTCTTAAAAAGAAAGATGCAAATCCCAGTTTCTTTTAAAAAATAATAATAATGATAAAAGGAAAATATATTATTATTTCAACACCCTAAATCAGGTATTATTGTTTTCGCTATGCAAAACCGAGCTTCTAGTGAAATGGAAATGCAATGCTACGTCTTGAGCAAGACTTTTCTTAATGAAATAAGTGCAAAAATCTTTATGTGGCATTAGGTTATGGTGAAATAATAGCACAACGATTCCTTTCTTCTTTTTTCCTTACACTGATAAAGTAACGGTGTTACACTGCATATCATAAAAAAGGGTGTCCCATAAAGAACGCAAAGGCAGTTATTTTCTTTGAAATGCCCGCTATTTCTATACTTATAAGTTGGCAGCACTGAACGTTATACGAGTTTCATCTGTTGTCTCTGTGGTTAGTATTTACGGAGCGTCGAATTGCGTCGAATTGTCATCTATTTTCTGTACCAGTAGCGCTTCATGGCGGAACAGCATTTTAGAACTAGCAATAGAGAAAACTTGCAATGTAATTATAATTTTAATTAAGCATTTATTTATAATTTCAGCCTTTACAATCTCTTATTTCCGTTTCCTCATCATAATGCAAATCAGTTCAGATTGCATTTGAGTGTTTTGGATTATAAGTCAGAGCTTATTTTTGCCTCTCGAGGCCACGTTACTAGGTTTCGCAAGCTCTGATATGATTGCAATTCTTCGGCTTTGCACTGTTACTTCTGCTATTAGTAATTTGTATTATTACTGTTACACTGGTGAGACGTTTTGAACCAACTTCGCTTTAAATCAATTGTGTAGTCTTCGACTACTAAGCTTAACTTTGGAAACTTGACTATTTAAGTTGCATCGCCATAAATGGTGGCTGATCTTGTCAAGCGCAAGATGTGCATTTATGTTCAATTTAATAGAAAGGTTGTTAAAATCCTTTTCAACACTCTATTGTTACGTCAGACTAATCGCAATTCGCTCTACGTCTGAAGGAGTTTTATACTAGTTAATGCTACTAAAGTAAGTTAAACTCTATAAACTTATTATATAAAACAAATGAAGTGGAACGTTGTGCAAAGACTGCTCGCAAACCCTCAAAGCATCCTTGTGTTAGTCATTCTACGAAAATATCGCCATCATGAGTGATAATGCTGCTGTCTATCCGTGAAATCTATTCGCCGACTTTCTGAGCAATTGAGTATTTCCAGAGCCAGCATCACTGTGACCGGATGATTTCCTGCAAACCTAACGTAAATTGGCCACAACATCTTGTGATTTGACGCGATATTATTTCTTTCTGTGGTGGTATTTGAAATCGCATGTATACGTCAACAAACCACAATCACATCACAGATTCAACTTGCATTTTCAGAATTAGAGGTGCAAATATGCCGAAAATTTATGGAAAATTTCATCGAAAGAGTGAGAGTGTGCCTACGGAGTGTTGGAGGGCATTTGAGTAATATCGTACTTCATACATATCAGAGGTACCATACATTTCAAAAATATGTAAGTATACAAATATGTAATATGTAAATTACTTAATTTCATCAATAAATTTGTATGTTATTATGCAGTCAAATTATCAGTCAGTTATTATGCAGTTTGTGGGATAAACAAAAATTATTTGCATGACGTGAGAATTGACATAACATCACCACGCTCAATTAGCTTATTTCTAATGAAGTAGCAGTTCTTAAAGATAAGGAATTGCGATTCAGCATGTTTTTCAAAATTAATGAAACAGCTTCTTGTTAAGTATCTATTCCATTCCATTATGTATACATGCACATTATTTAAATCAACTAAAATGTTAATGCTTTTAAATTAAATTACAACCAGCTTATTCCCTGATATTAGTTTTCTACTGCATTAATTACCACTACTTAGTAACATAATTCAGATTTTTTCAGAAATTGAGTGAACCATTTTCCGTTGTAATCCTTAGTATACTTTACAGTGCCATTCCTTATGTTAAATGCAATTAATTTCGTGCTATAGATTTAATGCGACACAGTCACGTTACAGCTCAGTCTAAGATTGAAAGAAATGCAGTAGATCTCGAGAACCTTTCAAATCGAGAAAAGCGTTAAATTTGCGAACGTTAGATTTAAAACAAAAACAGTAACGTAAAAAAATCAAACTTTAGTGTCCAATAGATAGCTCGCGTTACAGCTGAGACCTTCTTCAGTTGCAATCGATTAGCGGAAATCTAGGCCAAGGTCCAGGAATGGAACAACTCAACTCGACCACATTCCCATCGTCTGCTTGGAAAGAACTAATGCCAGAGGAACAAAAGAAAAAATGATGGAATTCACTTGCTATTTTAAAGGATTCACTGCCATTTGCTGAAATGAACACTAGCGAAACCTGATGTTTTATCAGAGGAGATGATTATAACATTTCTCCTCAGTATGTTTATAGTTAATTATAACTTTTTTCACATTCTTACCAGTTTTTATGTACTTGATAATATGCCTAGCGAAATAGCCCAGTCATAAATTTTAAAGAAGTAGGAAAATATTAATCAGGTTTTAACATTAATATAAAAATAGCGGGAAAAGAAAAACTGAAAATGCCTAAAATGAAAAATAATTACTTTCATTAAGCTATGTAAACTAACTACACTATTAAAAGTTTACAAAAGTAATAATTGGTTAATAATAGGTTTCGTGCTATTTAAGAAAATCTGAAAAAAACTCTGATCTACAAGAAGTCTGAAAAAATATTTTCTTACCTTTTGCTGGGCAGCACAATCACATTCACACATCTATAAATAAATATATACATATATAACCAGAGATCTATACATAGCGGGCGCCAAGTCGCCCAAATGACAATTTTAATGGCGCCCGTAATTTTCAGCATTGTTATAATTAAAGAATTTCTTTAATATAAGAGTTTTTAAAGTTTCCTGTTCACAAAGTCGAGATATAAATATAAAGTAAACTATAAAATCTCCATTTTTCTAAGTACTATGCATTAGTATTTAATCACATAGGATATAAAATAAACTACAGTCAGGATCAATAGCAAAGTGTTGAAATTACTGTCCTTCCACGGCAATCGCGACTGTAAGAACAGATACACGTACTCATTCCTTACTGATGCTTTTGCCAAATATATTCGATGAATTCGATCCGTGAGGCAGGGTATTTTTGAGGCTTTATTTCCTTCTTTAACTCATTGCACCTTAATTGCAGAAAAATGAATTATTCGATAACAACTGAAGATCACAATCATGATGCCTTAAAACATCTCTTACTAAATTACACAGGGGAAGTGCTTTCTTGACTACCATTACAAGCATGCTTATTTACCTGGCATATGTGCTTAACGAGTTAAATGTTACGACGTATGTATTTAACGAGTTCAGAAACCGTCATTAGCAGCTACCCAATGACGGCCATTTTATCCGTGGTTGGACAGCATTTCTTATGTTTTGACCACATATTTGATTTTAAACATTTTCAAAACTAAGCAATGCTTTATTCCAAACAGAATACACCAGGGTCAATCTCCAGTACTTCTTCATTTCTAACAGCAAATATAATTTTTTAAGCTGTGCTCTTGTTTTAAGGATATAGTTTATTGTTTTAAAGCCTTTGTTAGATGAGCTCCAGTAATTCTTAGTCAGTATAGAACAAAGTTCTGCAAAGTCCTGTGTATGTTGCGGTGTTAAATTTTTGAAGATTATTTTTAAATATCATTTTTAAAGATAATTTACAGAAAATAAATCGCACTGCTAATTTAATAAGCCGATACCTTACATCCAGATTCAAAATGAAAATCAATAACGATCTCTTAGCTATTCTAAAGTTAGAAAATTTACTTGATTAAATATTTTCTTGCATATGTTAACGAATTTCCGATCGATAAATGAATTTTCATTTGTTCAGCAGATTCAATACTTTAGTTTATGCTCTGTTCTAAAAATAAAGTTTTGATTTAATATCTTGTAAATTTGAAAAGAAATGAATATCTTACTCTGTAACGCACCGTGATTAGGGCGATGCATACCGAACAGAAAGGTTTCAAATTCAAAGGCCTGATCAAGAACGAATGGATAAAAAATGACAATAACTTTCGATTAACATATCTCATGCTAAATACGTATATATAACACTGTATTATAATTCATCCTCAATCTCGCCACAGAGCATATATTGAAGCAAGGACTGCGTATATCTTGGGATTAATTCCACTGAGAGTGAAAAACATTACAAGTTATATAACTTGTAATGACTAACAGGTAATATTTCAAATAAGAGAGACTTGTTTGAAACCATATTTGCGACATCACATGCCGGGAACTGATGACGAAAGCACAAAATCTTTTACGATCGTTTAGTTTTCAGAAATTTATGTTTTCAAAAAATATGTACAGTCTGACTTCGTCTTGTGAGACTGCCTCAAAACCAATTCCATAACAAGTCGCGCAATCGCTAAAATTCATTGCTAGTTATATCAGATACATAAACAAAATATCTACACAGAGTTGCTACATAAATCTGCGTCGCATCAACATGTATTATAAGGAAGAAAATTACAAGTAATATCCGAAACACTGACTGTGCGATCAATACTTAGTTACAGAAACGTTCAATTTCACATGAAAATGTGTCTGAGAGAAAATATTGCAGAAGCAATCAGAAACACTGACGGTGAGGGTCTTGTTGAGTTCTAGCAAAGCACTGATGGTGCTACCTAATACTAAGTTACTTAAAACATTCAACGTCGGTTTCAATATATGTCTGAAAGATGAACATTGCTAATGATATCAAAAGCACTGATAATGCGGCTTGTGGTAAGTTAAAAAAATTCAGCGCCACTTGAAGATTTATCTGGAAGAAAACATAATTGTCTTGCATTCTATGTTATCATGCACATCCATTCGACGAAGGACAATTTGAGCTTCTAAAAGTTCTTGAGCTCAGTTTGAGAAATGAACATACATTAAAAAGAATACAACGACCTTGAAAAATATTTACATTTCACCATCGTATTCTTATATTATTATGAAATGTTAATCAAATTGCAGCAGACAAATACTTCTAATATAGAAAAGTGAAAATAACACGCCGAATTACAATCATTAAGGTGTTTAGACAGAAAGGAATCAGCGGTAATTTTTATAAATTTCAAATAGCCAGAGATTACTCTCAAAGGTTTGACTATAGAATCTTCGAAACTAGTACTGCAATTTTTAAAAAATTACCGCTCAGTCTTGCTGTCTTTAATATGTAGTGATTCTCTTTCTTCCCTATAACTATTACAGAAAATGAGTGTTTCAGAGAAACTTGCTGTTGAAATTCAGGTTATTTTTAAGACCTTGATATCGACATTAATTTTGTTTACGTTCATGGACACTGGGAATTTTGGAAATGGGAGAACTGATGCTCTAGCAAAGCTAGCCACGAAATGCTATATTAATTGAAATCTCTGTATTTCTATTTCTCATTGGAAGTGCTTTTACAGAAATGATGCTACCTGTATTTGGAATAGAAAATACATTATAAGGTATTTCTCCCGCTTTCCTAGTGTGCCTTAGTGGTGTAGTGGTTCTGCACGCTGGGCCGGTATTCCAGAGATATGTGGTTCGATTCCCGAAGAAGGCGATTGCTAATTTTTCATCTCTCTGGCTTCAAAAAAATCACCTAATGTCTCTACAATCTGACTTCAACAAAAGCACAGTGGACCAAAGTGTTTTTTCCTACGAGTTTTCACAGGATAAAAGTTGATCAGTTTTCAAAAGATTTTAAATTAATTCAATTTTTGACTGGACATGGCAATTTTAAAAGCTATTTAAAGCGATCTTGACTGACTTCAAGTGCTTTGTGCATCTGCGGTATCGGTGACGATGATGTTAAGCATATGAGTGTATTCTTCATGTGCAGCAGAAGAAGATACTTCAGGAAACTGTGAAGTACCTGTCTATATCTTGGCCACCATTTATTCTGAAATTTTTCAGACTAAAGAGACAATTTCTGCTTCTTGAAATTTAGTTCTCAATTTAGATTACTGAGTTATAATTATTTTATTACTTTTTGTTTTATTTTCTTTTACTTATTTTCTTTCTTAATCATTTCGATTTATTTATTATTTTTAAATAATTTTTACCCATTTTCAGTGCTACTGTATATTTTTTAACGTAAATTTTGTTGAGAAAGAAACAAAATATTAAATTCTCTTGAAGAAACACATGTTCAAAACGTCGCTCATTCGGGTTGCTTTTATGCCTTTTTGGGGGGAATATAATTTGTCACTGAATGTCTGCAGCTTTATTTAGCAAAATGTTTCCATATAGTAAAATTGCTAAGCAATATTCATGCGTAAGAACAAAAACGACTGCAATTCTTTAAAGAAATTAGCACAAAAAATACATCCTTGGTTGTAGATTTTCTTTAAAAGAGAATTGTTTTGCCTTTCTACAGCAATAATACGGATCGAAAGAGCCATATAATTACTGCTTCTTTCCTTTTCTTTTTTTTTATCCAGAGTCTTAAGAAACTAAATTTAGTTTATTAGGTATATGTATTTCGGAAGGAGTTTCTAAAGAGTAAGGTTCTGTATTAATATAGAACAGCTAATTATTAACATTTTCAAGTAAAATTTTAGTTCCCCTGTAAAATGTTTTACCTCTTTGTGTAGGCAATGCATCCGTAATTGTTTGCTTGAAGACTGGTAATTTAGGCGTCTTACAGAGAAAATTAAGATTTCAGATTATAGGAAGCACCTGCTCATTCTTAAATTTAGCAGCTGAAAATGTGCAACTTGTTTGCCCAGAAATTTAAATGAATATATTGCTGATATTCTTATTGCCTTGAAAAGGAAAGAAAACTTAAAATAATTTCAACATCTCAATATTATTCAAATAAAAAGAAGCTTTGAATTATGTAACGTATACGCTACTTAGCTTTAGAGAAATGGATTTTAGAATATCGACCAAAGGAACCGACTTACTGTATTTTTAAAAGAGAAGAAAATGTTCTTAAACTTAAAATAAAAGGCATTATTAAAAGTTATGAAATACCTAAACCAAATGCAAATGCAGCTAATACTTTCACTGTTGAAATAAGTGAAAGATATATAAATTTCCTGATCTGTGGGTAACTTCTCGGATACAGTTCTCAGATGAATACACCAAAAAATAAGGACAAAATTTCTGCTCTAACAAATGATGCATCCTTTTATGATGTAAGATATTTTTAAGGAGTATCAGTGTTTGTTTGATTTTTAATAGTGATGACATTGCAGGTATATGCTACTCACAATTTTACAATTTACAGTTAGAAAACTTAGACGAAGTTACAGAACCGACAACGGTGGTTACAGTGGAATTTGTTAGAAACAGAAAAGTAGTGATGAAAATTTAAAGTATAGTCAGCTTTTAAAAATAATGTTAGCTTCTTGACCATTTCCCATGCAATGCAGAGTGGAAGAGGTTTTTAAGTGAACAAACAAGAATAAATATAGATCCAAAATTAATAATGACACACTGAAAAGCCTTCATTAACAATATTTTTATTAGCAACAATAGGCATTCGCGGGCAAAATTTTGATGCTTTGCTGTTAAAGAAAACAAAACTGCTTTTTAATGTTAACAATTAAAGAGAGCTTGTTAAACATTAATTAAGTGATAGATATTCAAATATAAATTAAGCAGGTTTCAAAATTATCTTGTTATTTAAAAAAAAAAAAAACTTTTTTCTTTGTGTATATTTTTATCATTTAAGATTTTTTCTTTAGAAAATTCTCAGGAATTCTTATAAAAAATCTCTCGATTCTTGAGTTTGAGGTTGACAAAAGAGTTATTACTTAACATGTTAGAAATGAAATTAGTATGTTGTACATTGCCATATAAGTAAGACCATATAGGGATTTCAGCCTTATTGAGAGGGAAAAAGCTTCCTCATTGATGAAAAGAGGCAGTTTCTTTGGCACCGTTTATAACATAATGTAGATGGTGACCGAAGACATTAACAAATGCAAATTGCATTCAGGAAAGCGAAATTGATAATTTTACTGACTTTTCCAATATTTGCATTTAATTTTTGTCTATTCGTTTCCAGTCCCTAGTAATATGAAAGAAACGGTTTTCAGGGAAACATTTATAGAAACAACAAGAATTAAAGGATTAAGTAAAAAAATTAATTTTATTTAAATTTTAAAATAAAAAAATTAAATAAACAATGAATAAAAATAAAATGAAATGAAAAATAAAAAAGATTTAAATAAAATAACATAATATTTATGATAATTAATTGGGTCAGTGCCCTAAATTAGAACATATATACAGCTATAAGCTTCGATTAATTTAGATTTAAAATTTTAAAAACAAAAGGATTTTATTTTAACGAAATAAAACTAAAAAAATAAAATATAATACACAATATTATTTTTTCATACATCTTTATGATTGGTTTTACCCATTTATGTAATTCACTCTCTTTCCATGCAGTTTTATGGGGTACAATACATACTTCAATTCTATAAGATATTCTATAAGATATGCGGTACGATACATATCTCAATTCTTTTCAAGAGGTTCTCATTGTATACCTAATATTAATGAATCAGATTATGAAATACATATTAACATAGATGGAGAAACAGAAAATGAAGAATGGAAGAAGAACGTAGACTACGACGACTGTACTGAAATTCCTGCATCCGAATTGACAACCGAACGACTACAAAAGTTTTTACAAGGACTGAAACATTATCGAAACTTATTATGACAGTTAATCCCAATACTGATCGTGATTATACAATTCACCGTACGATACATAACACAATTCATTGCTACACATGGATTCATGAAGAGAAAAGAACAAATAAAAGCAATTTTCTGATGTCAACATTGTAATTATCAAAGAATAAACGATAAATAACAGAAAACATGCATTTTTACTTCCTTGTACCAGGTAAAGAAAGTAGTGTAATCACCAAAAATTCCGGGTCTCATACTTCAACGAAAATATCCATTTTGACCGCTATCGAATGCAATTTAACGATGTTTTTACATCACATCTGTACCTAAGCACAGAACAAAGGCCTCTTTTTTCCCAAACGAATTATAAAACTGATTTTAAATGGATTCAGAAGAGATTTTTTCGTGGCGTCTGTACGTACGTACGTATGAACGTATGTATCTTGCATAACTCAAAAACGAATGTTAAAATTTTGTATACAGGACTGCTGTAATATATATTTGTGCATCTCCCTTTTTGGTTACAATCGGCCGCACCAAACAAATATAAATATATATATATATATATATATATACCCACTTTGTCACTCGGCGTCGTGAGCTCAGTTTTTTATTTTTTATTTTTTTTTTATTTTTATATTTTGGTAAATTGCGCCTTTTTTTGCTTTAAAAATTACTGAATTATGTTGTTCTTATTTTCCGGTTAAGGTTTTTATGCTTTAGTTAATCTACATTGTTTAGTTAATCTACAGTTGTTTTCTATTGTTTTAACTGTATTTGGTGTTTAATGTTTTTTCTATATTTTTCAATTTTTAATGAAGATATATTGAGGTTTTATGTATTTTGCCGTGTCGCGAACTGAGAAAGGAATTAATTGAATGAGAAATATATCTCTAACGAAATTCGAGGAAACAAGTGTTTCGTATTAGCAGCAAATATTGTCGCCAGCCTGTCTCGGACAGAGGAGAATATTTACGTGTAGCACATGCGCATTAGGTAAGCGGTGCTGAATCGTCTGTGGAAAACTGTTTCTTTTTAGTCCAAAGGGGCTTTGTCCCTGAAGGACTGATGTTTTCATTTTGGCATTTTGCGTTGAAATCTTTAAAAAGCTGTACTACTTCTCAAACTGTTGCCACCAAATATTATCGCCCTGTATTATATTTCAAGAAATTAAATAATGAATAATCTGCATAAATGTATGCATGTTTCTCAGTGACCGGAAAAATTCTCACTGGAAAAACGCCCACATAGAAAAAAGCTCACATGCAAAAGTGCTCACTTAGAAATATGCTCACACGGATAAAAGTTCACATGGAAATAAGCCCACTGATAAATAAAATACGTAGAAATATCCTTAGATTAATAAATCAATAATTAATCGATTTGAACATCGTATCCTACTTGAATTTTTTAAAGAAAAGTTATTTAAATTACCAAAACATCTGTGGTATATATATATATATAGATATCAAAAACTGTATAACTTTGTATATGTAGATTCAGTTGCTATATGAGATTGGGCCGTTTTGAGTTAGGAAAAGGAGAAAAGGAAGAAAAATTAAACAGATTATACAGTGAAAAATTGTTACAATTTTAATTCTTAAAAAAATAAAATAACAGTAAATGTAAGGTACACATTTTATAATATAAACATTTAGAAGAATAAACAAATATAAATAACTATTTTATTTAGATTACGTAAAATACTTTATTATATATAAATCATAAACATATATTTCAAAAAGTTATAAATGTACAAACGTGCTGAATAACAGCTAATCTATGTAAATATCTAATTTTATCACCGATTTCATCATTATGATTCGCGATTACCAAATGTAAGTTTTCATGTATATATATATTTTTTACTTCAGTACGCCATGTATTTACAATAGCTAATAATAAATGTTGACAGGCTAGATCATTTTTCAGTCCGTCAAATATAAACCACATACTGCGATGGCTAGAATTAAATAATGGATTTAGTATCTTATGAAAGCTTTTGTAACAATTTGTGGTTTTAGGAGATTTTTCGAAGGATGCTTCATAATGATTCTACACTTTGGAAATTCTGGTCTTCTAGAACTTTTTCTAGAACTTAAATAACTACATTCAAACTCCAAATTTATATAAATTAAAGTATGCAAAAGTATGCAAAAATAGAGTAAAAAACAAATATTAACTATTGGCAGTTACAGGAAGAAGAATGTCGTACAGGAGCAGTAGTATAAAATATTATAGTACATGCAAAATTTTACGATAGTTTTTATTCTTTTATATGCCACCCCTTAAAAGGTTTATGCGGGCATTTGTGCAATATTTTTTTTCAAATGATCAAAAAATTTTTCTTTTAAAAATTAAGTATGTGTGCGATGTTCAAATCGATTAATTGTTTATTATTTAATGTAAATAGATTTCTAAGTATTTTATTTATCAGTGGGGTTATTTCCATGTGAGCGTATATCTACGTGAACTTTTTTCCGCGTGAGCATATTTCTAAATGAGCTTTTTTCTAAGTGAGCTCACACGGAAAGCTCAGTAAGTGAGCTTTCCGTGTGAGCATATTTCTATGTGAGCTTTTTTCTGTGTGGGTATATTTCTGTGTGGGCTTTTTACCTGTGAGAATTTATACCTGTGAGCATTATTCTATGAGCATTATTTCTGTGGGCATTTTTCCTGTGGGGATTTTCCCTAGAATCATGTTTCTATCATTATGATAAAAAACGGTACCTAGAGCCATCAAATTTTGAATGACGTAATCCTACTGCGAATATGGGCATCTGGAAGCCCAAATTTGAAATTTGGAATTTGTTTTATTATCGATTTCATATTTCGTAAACGTTAACGAATTTTTGATTAACTAACTCAAGGATTTCAAAGCGAGTAATGGCAACGTTGTACAGAGAAATCATTTTTATCTCCAGCGCGTGAGACTGTGTATCTGAAATTCTAAAGGTATGTTCAATTTAAAATTATTTTGCGATATTGCTCTTGAACTCAATTTTATGGTTAAGTGCGAAGAGCATGATATTTAATAAATAAAGGTAACACACAAAATGTTAAAAAAAACGCCCCTTTGGAATTAATTTAAAATCTTAAACCTTTCAGATTTTCTTTCTTTCTTTTTTTTTTTCTTTTTTGTTTGTTTTTTAATTATTTTTATACCTCCTTTTAAATTTATTATAGTATTTGAAAAAAACATGTCGCAACGATTAGATAATTCTTCAGATGATATAATTTTTGTGCACTCTAAATTTTAAAAAGAATCAAATGTAACGCTGTTAAGTGAACCTAGCACCAGAGTGTAGCTATGGTAAATAAATGTAGTGAATTTTAAAGAGTGCATTTATTCTGTTGTCTCTTGTGGTTTATGCGCTGTCAACGAAGTAGATTTAATTCAGTTCAATAAGTTTAATTGAAAAGCAGGAAAAAATGCATATGATTTAATATTCCGTGCAAGGAAGTCATGTGGTGTACAGATTGTACATGTGGTGTGTCATCAGATTTTTTTAAAATTGCCTCTGTTTAAAAAATTTGTAATTGTCAATCATGTTTTATTTATCGAAAAACAGGAAGGTAATTTTTCTGAACTAATTATCAATTTTTGAGTGAATTTAATTCCTCAATTAGTTCGCTACTATCTGTGACATTGACAGAACTGATTATCCTGATTATGCGTAGTATTCTTGCATATTTTTTCATTACTCCTCGAGCTCTCTTCTTTTAGCTCTAGAAAAAAGATATTTGAAGCATATGTTTTATTTTCATAGTAGAATCTTGTTCATGCTACATGTTCATAACTTGAATAGAATTCTATTTTAATGTCTTCTTTTGGAAAATTCAGTGAAATTCTGTCGAGAAACAAATAAGCATCAGTGAAAAAATTGAGCTACAATCGCGACATCAGCACTAAAAAAAGATAACCAAATAATTAAACTTTTAGACCCCTCCGAAAATGTTTAATTATAAAATAATGCCAACAAAATTACATTTTATTAGTGGAAAATCGGTAGGATACGAACTGCGTGAAATTTAATTGAAGACCCCCCCCCCTTTTTCATCTAATCCACGAACTGCGCGATGTTTTGCTGTCCCCTCTTTCTAAGAACTTCCCAAGTAGACGGGTGCTACAAAACGTCATTTAACTGGACATTTTATTGTCCATTAACTGGACATTTTATTGAAACTACAAGCCTCTATTTTCATTATCAGATATTGTAAAAATTGTGCATACAAATCAAATATTAATTTAAAATCTGGCGTGTATTAAAGTAAAAATGAATTTTTTTTACACTCGTTTTACAGTTTTATGATGCTTAAAAAAATAATGAGCCAGATCTTTTTTATTCTCTATAAGAATGATAATTTTTATAAACTCTTGCATCAAACCTCTAGTTAACAGAAGATGTTTTAACACCTTGGTAAAGATAAATCTTCAGCATGCAGCTTATTTTACAATCTAGTTTCAGCTTAATTATTTGTAAAATTAATTATTTAAAATTATTTGCAAACAAAGATGGTCGCTAAATCACGCTAATAATATTTTGAACTCTTATAATTTATAATGCTTCGATTGTAATTTATAATGCGATTTATAATGTAATTCATTTATAATATAATTCATTTATAATTTTTTCAGCAGTATTGAAATTAATAGCTGATACTGATAATGTTATACATTTAGATTACAATGATTTAGATTGCCATTGCTTTCTTCATCGATGCTTTTATGCTACACTCCTAATATTTCATAATGGCATGCAGATAAGTTTAACTCATTCTGTTCTTACATGTGTTGTATCTTCTATTTTATTTAATATATTGCTCAGCCTAATTTCAAAATGTTTTACGATCAAGCGGAAAAGTCACTAAACATTGGTAGTTCGACCCGAGTTTCTAATCCCAAAAATTCACCAGCTCTTTCTTTTTTTTTTTTTTTTTTTTTTTTTTTTTTGTACCTATTTACTCTGAAAAGATTTATTGTAAAAATTTCAGTTCATGAAGTAAAAATAGTTTTTAAATTTATTCTTTAAAAATACTGCAAAACGTTTCAGCTTTACCTTAGCATATCTCTTTACAAATCCCTTTAATAAAAAAATAAGTAAAGAAATTATCTCAGTTTCTCGGTGCAAATTATATGTAACTTTTTCCAAAAGCATAGAGTTTATATTGATATCAATAAATTAAGGAATATTTCTCCACTTAATTTTCTTAACATGTTTATTCCAGAATTTTCTTTTCACACTTTATGAGGTTTCTATAATCATTCAATTTCCCTAGCTATGGCAACTATGCATACCTTCTGGCAAGTAGTCATATTTTTAACCACTGTATTTTAATTTCTGTTGGCTACCAGTACATTATTCACTTGTTTTACAAGCGCAACTTTTATTTTGTTCTCAAATCTACGTAAAATAGCAATAAAACTTCAGTTATGCGGAGCTCATGACCAATTGTTTGTTTTAGATTGAATGAAATTAAGCTTAATGTTGCTGTTAATTAGCTTTTTATTAATTTAATTTTACGTTTCTAATTAATTATATGTTCAGATATTTCCAAATATATTACAGAAAATTTTGCATCCCAATTTTTAATTAAGTTTAATGGTTAAAAAAATAAGCTTTTATATATTGAGAGGCCTGGTTAATTATATTAATTTGCAGTACTGTTTATCTAATTCTTTTCTTCTAGATAAATTTTAGAAAAATCTTCTTAACATAATAATTTAAATTTATTTAAAATTTATACGTCAGTGTTTCAAACGCATAGTAATGTTGTTATAATAGATTTCATGCCATTTTTTAAATTTAACTATTAATTTCTGCAAACATTTGCATGATTACTTTAATTAACAAAAACTATTTCTAGCGCACTTTAACACACTTCGATACAGAATAATCTTTTGCACGCCAGTGAACTAATTTAATTTTCCAGTCTAGTTCAGACATCATGACTATTATTGATGTAATTTATAAAAAATATAATTGGTATGCTTTATAATTATTTAATGTATGATATTATTACAATATCCTTTGCTCTAATGAATGTAATCAATGAAAGATGCTTGTAATGCTAATATGTACTTGTATTTTTACTAATACTTTTTATTTTCTTTGTTAGCTCTCGCATTTATTACTGTTATTCAAATAATTAGCCTGCTTGTTAGATATTCTTGCTCTTGCGATTGTGATATGTAATTCTAATATTTTATTTTTATTTTCCTCTTGGCTACAATTGGCTTCGAAAAGTAAAATTGTAACCCTGCAGGCAATGGGAAAAGAAATTTTGATTCGCGCAGTTGGAGTATACCCAGACCGGGGGGAACAAATTATGATTAGCGCAGTTGGAGTATACCCGGAAAATCATTGCCTAGCAGCTAAACAGCTGATATTCGCTATGACAGAAAAAGAATGTGGAGGCTTATATCCCTGGGCAGAAGTTGTCTTTAATTTTGCATCTGGTTTGCTGATTCAGTGGCATTCTTAGAAGGCTGCAACTGTCTTTCAAGTATATGCCAGAAATGGTCTAGTTCTAATAAATCTGCGGTCTGATATGTGTCTGAAAAATAATAATATGTCAAAGGTTTGGCAAAAACAGTCGTGAAAAAGGAAGTGGGGCATATTTTTATAATCAAAATCCGTTCGACAACATAAGCCGTACAACTGGATAAATAATGTCTTCGACGCTCATGTGTACCATTAAATTATCTTAGCATAGCTAGAGGACATCTCCTATCCAAAGAGCTTTCTCCCACATTAGAGATGATGGTTGTTATTGCTTGACAACAACTGCGGCATCAGAACACTAGCATTCTTCGTTACTTATACTTTACCTTTCGTTAATTAACATTTGATTGTTTAAAAACCTTATCTATGATATAGATGTGATACTTTGAGAGATACATACTATCATATTTTTTAAATTCGATTTTGTTTTGTCCTCTCGGTATTTCAAAATTCATCAAACTTGTTTCACAATTATACACAAAATAGCCGTGATAAAAGAAAGATTTTGCTTTGAAGATTTGTAGCGGCAGAGTTAAGTGAAGCAGTAGTTAGAGTTAAGCTAGGCTAGCATTAAACTAATGAAAAAAGGCTTTTAGGAGTTCACTGCGAGATGTTCAGGATTAAGTGCGAATTCATTTTGTCGTGAGGAACCGGTGAAATACCTATCTATCCCTATGTTCTCATACTAACCAGCAGATTACGTTGTAGGGTTTATATTTATTTTAACTAACATTTAAGTTTAAACTATCTTTCCTGTCAAGCCTTACTTTCCCCTGGAACTGCCAATGCCAGAATATGTAAATTTTAGTAGAACGCGCAAGCATTCAAATTATCAGCGGAAGTATTATGATTTAAATAGAAGGAAACGAGTTCGGTGTGATATTCTTACTTAGCGAGCGCGGAGGTAGTTAGCGAGAATTGAAGAACCCCGCGTTGCGGCCTATGTGCTTGGCAGGAAGTAGTGGTAATCGTTCCAGTGAGCTTCAAGTCTGCTGAATTAGCAGCGGTATTGTAAAACGCGGTGAGTTAGTTATTTTAGAGAAGCTCGTAGTTAGAATCTTGTCTTTACTTTCTTTTCAGGTTATTATTTTTATTTGACTGCCAAGTTGGCACAGTCTGTGAGCGTCAAGAGCACGCAATTGTAATTTTATTACGTTGAATATAAAGGGACTTAACCCCTTCACAAGGCTCTATCTTTTATACAAGTTTTCACAGTCACCTCTTGGTTGCGTGCAAGTTGGAGGCGCGCAACGTTATATTGGCGCCCGAACACTTATCGAACTGAAATGGCCGAAAACTGGATGGAAGCCGCTGGACAACACCAAGAAATGACAACGCAGTTAGAAGGATTTGGATACCTGGTCCAGACTTTGAGAGCATCAATCAAGCCAAACGTCCATTTCGACGGAAAAAATTCGGTGGCGGTATTTCTCGAAGGTCTAGAAAACCACTTTCAGCTCTACCCGGTGCCTGAAAGACAAAAAGTTGCCATCGCCACATCAGCACTAAGAGGACAGGCCGCGCTATGGTGGAAGAACATAGGCAAATTTCTATTAGGGGAATTTGGAAGCCCGACATATACATTTGAAAATTTCAAAAAATCGTTAGTAAAGGCCTTCCCCATAGTGAAAGATCGCGCACGGCTGGAAGCCGAACTATATAGTTTCTATCAACGGGATACAGCAGAATTGACGGACTTTATTCTACGAAAAATCAAGCTAACGGATATGCTGTATGGGAAGAAACCCGATGCGGAGATAATTGAAATAATATTATCAAGATTGTTACCCGCTGTTCAAGACTACTTTGAAATTAGAAACCCAAGCACACTGCAGGAACTTTTCGAATTGGCGGTGAACTTTCAAAATCGCAGAATAGCGGAAAGAGCGAGAGGGGAAACATATTCTCAAAGTACCCGAAGGAAGGAGGAAACCAGAAATGGAAATCGCTCGTATGGGGGAAAGAACTATCAAGCTAACGCATCGAAACTCGAAGGTCAAGGCCCAAAAAGAAAATTTGAAAATAAACATCCGCGTACCCAGAAGACAAAAAGACAGATTGAAAAGAAAGCTTTAAACGACTAGAGGGGCCTGTGAAAGGGAGGGTCCAGACCCCGGAAGTTTAAAAAAAACCTCAAATAGACATTTAAACACGGTCATCGTAAAAAACTCACAGCTACCAATTATACAAGTCCTGGTTGGCGATGTACCAGTAGAAGCCCTCAGCGATACAGGAGCAGAAGGAAATTTTATGAGTGAAAAGTTCTTCAAAAAGAATTTTTATAGGATACGACTATTTAAAACCAAAAATACGGAAATTATAGCGGCGCAAGGAAAAACATGTCACTGCATCAGGAAATTATCATTAAACTTACAGGTAAAAGAGGAAAATCTCAAAGTATTAATTTTTGTGGTGAAAGACCTACAACACTCTCTTATTTTAGGTATGGACTTTTTAAGGGCCGCGAGGGCCAAATTAAATTTTCAAGATAGTTCCGTGGTGTTGGAGATGGACCAGAGGGTGGTGAAACCTGTGGAGACACCTGAAGTGGACCTTAGCCATCTGAATGACCATGAAAGTAAAGCAATACAGCAAGTGGTGAGTAATTTTTCTCATTTGTTTTCAGAAAAACCAGGAAACTGCCAAATCGTGACTCACAAGATTCAATTAAATGCCGAAAAACCTTGTAGGACTAAACCGTATCGTTATGATAAACAAAAAGACCTAATCATCGAAGAACATATTCAGGAGATGTTAAAGAATAAAATAATAACGCCCATAAGTAGTGAGTACGCGAGTCCAGTCGTACTATGTAGGAAAAAGAACGAGTTTCCTCCTTCGGATAAAAGGGCTTGGAGGTTTGCTATTGATTACAGAAAACTAAATAGTATTACTAAATTTCCAGTTTACCCTTTGCCGGTTATAGACGAGATCATTAGACAGATCAAATCGACAAGATATATGTCTACTTTGGATTTAACGTCTGGCTACTATCAAATAGCTATGAGACCCGAAGATATACATAAAACCGCGTTTATAACAAAATCGGGCACTTATGCATTTTTACGCATGCCCTTTGGGTTGTGTGGGGCCCCATCAACATTCCAGAGAGCTATGGACATTGTTCTAAAGCCTGTCCTAGGAAAATCAACTTTAATTTATCTAGATGATATAATTATAACGAGTAGTACGTTGGAACAACACATTAATGACCTCGAACAAGTTTTTAAATTATTAAAAGAGGCCGGTCTTACAATTAACGCCTCAAAATGCAAGTTCGCAACTAAAGAACTTAAATATCTCGGTTATAAAATTTCGCAAAAGGGTATAGAAACGCAAGATTCAAAAATAAAAGCTATTAAGAACTTCCCACCGCCCAACACCGCCAAGAAACTTTCATCTTTCCTTGGGTTATGTTCTTACTATCGATCTTTCATAAAAGATTTCGCTAATATTGTTGAACCACTCTTAGTAATCAAAAGAAAAAAGAGTAAATTTACGTGGACAGCGGAAGCTAACACAGCTTTTGAAAGATTAAAAGAAGCGCTTATTAATGCCCCTGTTTTAAAATTCCCGGAGGGGGACGAAAACCTGGAAATTGCAGCAGATGCGTCAGACTATGCGGTGGGTGCGGTTCTTATGCAAAATAACCATCCGCTGGCATTTTTTAGTAAAACGTTGAATCAGACACAAAGGAATTATACAGCTACAGAAAGAGAAACATTAGCCGTATTAATGGCTGTACACAAATTTCGAGTTTATTTCGGCAAATCGCCAGTAACAGTCTTTTCGGATCATGCGGCTGTTGGTAGACTTTACTCGGGGAAAAACCTAACGCCCAGGTTAATAAGATGGGCTTTAAAACTCCAAGAATATAATATCACAATAAAATATAAACCGGGTAAGGAAAACAATGTAGCTGACGCACTTTCTCGTATAAAACTGGACGATGAAGGAAATGAACTTAAATGCGCTGTGTTGACTTCAAAAATTTTAGATTCTAGAGATACGGTTATTACTGAACTGAAAGCTGATCCTGAATTTGGAAATATCTATGCTTATTTGAAAGACCCCGAAAGCTTTGAGCATACAGATATCGATGCGATAAGAAATAGAGCAAAAAACTATGAAATAATAGATAATTTATTATTCTATACGAAAACAACAAACGAAAATCTTGAGTATAAGCCAGTCATCCCAGCCTCGCTTCGATTAAGCATTTTGAAGGAGTTGCACGAAGAAAAAACAGCGGGCCACCTCGGGGTCAGAAAGACTATAAAAAGGGTACGCGAGGCGGTATATTTCCCGCAATTATACAAAATAGTAACGGCGTATGTCAGGTCCTGCAATCAATGTCAGTTAATAAATGATATTAATTACAGCCCGGCCGGGTACTTAAATAGCATTCGCGCTACATTTCCGAATGAAATTTTAGGCATAGATCTCCTTGGTCCCTTCCCCCAGAGCGAGTTAAATAAAAATCGTTTTCTTTTAGTAATAGTAGATCATTTTTCAAAATGGATAGAAATTGTTCCACTTAAACGCGCGTCAGCCAAAACAGTCGCAGATGCATTCTTACAAAGATACATTTTAAAATACGGTGCACCGATAAAAGTCATTGGCGATAACGGAAAACAATTCATTAGTCAAATATTTGAAAACATATGCAATGGACTTGGCATACGCCATATCAAAATGGTTCCGTATAGACCACAGGCTAACATAGCAGAAAGAGTTAATAAAAACATAGTAAAAATAATTCGCAGTTACGTGAGCACACATCACAAGCGCTCGGATGGCTACATAAATGAATTAGCTTATGCTTTAAGAACGGCACATCATGATACTACGGGAAAAACTCCAGCAGAATTATTCTTAGGCAGAAAGTTAATTACGCCTTTAGATAAATTATTCTTTGTGCAACAAAGAGAGCAGGAGTTTAAACAAAAAGATGTGCAAAAGCTAATTGATCAGGCACTTAAAAGCTCGGATACGGCAAAAAATAGGCAGAAACTATATTACGATAGAAAACGCCGTGAAGCAGATTTTAAAGTTGGGGATAAAGTATTGAAGCGGAAATTTTCTTTATCAAGTGCCCCAGACAATTTTATGGCAAAGCTAGCTCCAAAGTTTGAAGGCCCCTATGTAATTCAGGAAATCAAAGGAGTAGTCTTATATCTTAAGAACGAGAGAGGGGAAATCTGTAAAGCAAGTCCCGACCAGGTGAAAAAATACTATAATCCAAAAGATTTTGAAATCCTTAAAAGTTTCTTGCAGGACTCAAGTCTAAACGAAGTAGAAGAATCAGAGACTACAACAACTATTCCACCACCCAAGAAACAGAGAACTGAAGAGAGACCTAGCACTTCGACAACCCGGACGTCGGTATCAAAAAGAAAACATAATTAACAAACTCCGGCGTTTAAGAAAAACAAAAATACAGATGAACCGGGTAAAGAAACCGTGGTAAAGAGAAAAACACCACCTACAAAGGATAGCAGGAGAAATTACACATCAAGGAGAACGCGCACACGGCCACAGAGTCAGGTGCGAGCAAGGCCGCCGTTCCGGAAACTGAAACGCCAGCAGGAGGCACAAAAATACGAGGAACAGAAGAAATTCAAGAAGGACTCCAGACCGGAGGACGTCAAGACCAGCCGTCCCAGGCAGAAACGCAAAGGCCAACAACCAGACGATTACTCCGTCAAGAGGCCAGCATGTAGAGGACGCAAAAGAAAGAGCAACGTGGACGACACTCGGAGATCAATAAGGAGAAGATTGACATCCATGAAACCTCTAACTTGGGATCAATTTTGCCAAAAACGGATGACGGAGTTTCAAGCATCGAAAACTCAAAGATAAGTTAAAACCTTCTATAATTTTTTTTCTCTTTTGTTCCGAAATGTTATGCATAAGTACGAAGTTCTATGTTTTGACGAAAGTCAATATGTCTCGGGTGAGACTTAGTTTTGTTTTACTTTATTTAGCTAAGGCAAAAGTATTATTTTCTTTAAGTGTAAAAGCTAAAAACAAGCATTTTCTGTTGGTCGAAAGACTAGTTCTGTTAAAGCCAAAATTTGGCCGAAGATAAAAATAACTTCGTATTCTTGTATTAATAAGAATTTTACTTTCAGTGCCGCCAGCTTGGCGAAGAATGAGTAAAGTAAAAATTTATTTTCTCTTATTCATTTTATGGTAAATTGTAAAAAGCATATGTATTAAAATTTTGTAAATGTACGTAAATCCTTGAAGGTTATGTAAAAGTAGAATTTAGTCTAAAAGCATAAAATTGTAGATGCTAAAAGTGAATGCTTAAAAGCAATGAAGTCAAAATTTAAGTATTAAACTGTAAAGTCATGCTTTAGAGCGAAAGCCTGCATGTTTAAAGATGAATGAGGGGGAAGTTAGAATGAATGTGTTTTGTAGGGTTCTCCACCTACATTTGAATTTTTAAGAATATTAAAGTAGCTCATTGAGTTGTAGAATGTCGAGTAAGGTGTGTCTATTTGGTCGTTGAATTTTAACAAATCATGGTGGTTAGGGGAAGTGTTGTAAGACTAAAGCACGAATATTCCCGTTTGACACCACACACGGTGGAGAGCCAGGGTAAAGTTAAATTAATGCTTGAAAAATTGAATGAATGTGAAGTAAGCAATAACTAAGAAAAACGAATCGTTTAAAAACAAAAATTTATTGTGTCAAGAAAGTGTAAATTATAATGTATTTAGAAAGATACTGATATTTATTCCTTCCAGATGCTGGAAGGAAAGACCAAGATTGATTGATGAAGTCCAGCAAAAGTTGGTGTAAGAAGAAAGTTATAACGAGCAACAGAATTTTAGTATATAATTGTTACATAAGATTTTTTTGTGTAAACGAGGTTCTGGCCAATTAGTTCAGAATTAGAGAAACTTACATCAGGTCGTTTGTAGGACCTGCTTCCAAGTTTTCTGAATTCTGGCAGCGGCAAATGTAGGGTTTATATTTATTTTAACTAACATTTATTTTAAGTTTAAACTATCTTTCCTGTCAAGCCTTACTTTCCCCTGGAACTGCCAATGCCAGAATATGTAAATTTTAGTAGAACGAGCAAGCATTCAAATTATCAGCGGAAGTATTATGATTTAAATAGAAGGAAACGAGCTCGGTGTGATATTCTTACTTAGCGAGCGCGGAGGTAGTTAGCGAGAATTGAAGAACCCCGCGTTGCGGCCTATGTGCCTTGCGGAAAGTAGTGGTAATCGTTCCAGTGAGCTTCAAGTCTGCTGAATTAGCAGCGGTATTGTAAAACGCGGTGAGTTAGTTATTTTAGAGAACCTCGTAGTTAGAATCTTGTCTTTACTTTCTTTTCAGGTTATTATTTTTATTTGACTGCCAAGTTGGCACAGTCTGTGAGCGTCAAGAGCACGCAATTGTAATTTCATTACGTTGAATAAAAAGGGACTTAAGCCCTTCACAAGGCTCTATCTTTTATACAAGTTTTCACAGTCACCTCTTGGTTGCGTGCAAGTTGGAGGCGCGCAACGTTATAACGTGCTAGTATTGCCAGAAGTTAAACAGCTTTGACTATTCGTAGCTATTATATCACCATATTTGTCTTCAGCAAACATTACCTGTTTTTATCTAGCACTAGAAGCAATTTTAAATAAGTGACTATTTGTTTCAGCCACCTTTGAATAAGTAATCTTATTTTGCAAACAAATTATGTAACTAATTATTTGGCCAATATTTTCCAGATTAGAATTTCCGTTTTAGTTGAAATCAGAAGTTCTGATAAAAAGAGTTCTAATATAGTACCAAATTGAGAAGTTGCAAGTAAATCAAAGAATTAATTAACAGAATTATGAATTATTATGGAGTTTATAAATTTTTTACTCTAATAAGTGTTCTTAATTTTATTAAATTAGGTCTTTAAACCGTTACACAAGCTTCCTTAATAAGACGAGACAGAAAACCTATTATTTCTTATTAAAAAAACATGTCAACATGTTTATGGTCTGATAGAAATGCATGAAAGATTCCTATGTCAAGAGCAATTCCCAAATGTTAACAAGCATCAAAGAAGATATCAGTTTGGATCACATGTAATTTAATTGCTGTGTAAATAAAGAATTCACCGTTACAACAGCTCTGCTACGACGTTTTTGTAATGTTATGGGTATAGGTGCCATGACACTGCCTTTGACTAACCCACCGGTAAGAACAAATTCAAAAGAATCAAGATTGAAAGGCCAAGAGAGTAACACACGCAACCTGAATACTTCAACACGTGGTGGGAAATAATAATGTTCAAATAGCTTATTGAATGAAACTGATCATTCTCACCCTTCAAAAACACGATCTTTACCTTTTCCTGTCTAGTGATGTATGACAAATTTTTTCAATATTAGAAATAACAATTTTCAGCGCAAACAAAAATTATTCTCTCATTTTGAAACACCTGTATTCACGTGTAATATTAATTACATAAATTAATATATTTTCAGAGACATTTAGAGGAGTTATTGAAAATTTAATTTGTAAAATGTACAATAAAAATAAATTTTTTATCTACATACGAAATTAAAAAAATAATAAATGATGCATTTAATAATAGTTTTTTTCTTACATCTCGAGAAATATCTAAGCTTTTGATAAAAACCTGAAAATTATATTTATTCAGATTATTGTCACAAAGAAAGAAAACACATTTATTTATAAATTTGAAAACGTAGAAAATAATTCTGATTATAATAAAATTTAAAAATTAATGCCATCTAAAAGTTTCAGTAAGCTGCATTAAAAAATTAAAAAATAAACAAAAGCAATTTCGTCGTATCCTTATTATGAATCAACAAATTCAGCTTCAGTTTAATGAAACTAAAACATATTAGTAACATCAGGTATCCTTCGCAAAGCCAGCTAATTTAATTGTGTATTGTTGTGTTTGTCTTCTAGGTTCTGTTTTCGTACTGTTGCCGTCTCCTGTACTATTAGACTTTTTCTCCAAATCTGAATATGTACATTCCTTAACCAAAGACTCAAACAATAGGTTTTGAAATGAAAATAGATTTGCGCTGAAGACATAAAAACTGTGATAATTATACTAGAATCTGCATTACGACAAACTGAACACAAGTTTATTAGTGTATTCCATATACACGTACTGTGATCTTCTGTTCTTTATTTAAGAAATTATGGTTCTTTTTCTTTAGATTATTTATTTTATAAAATAGCCGTTTTAGCCTTTATTTTGGAAACTGAAACTATAAGCTGAACACTAGTGCTAACATGTGGTCCATATAAACATGGAACTACCATTTCACCAGCACTTCCTGGTGACACAGCATCTGTGGCTGAATAATATATGTGAAAGAGTTCGTATTTTACTTAACAGGTTGATTAGTGCAAAAGATACCACAGGGTAAAATAAGTATATGTCTTACCACTTAAAAATGAAATGTGTTTCCGCTTGTGCATTTTTATCCAACCCTATTTCTTTACGTGGATTTCATTTAAAAACATGCCATATGACCAAGCAGATAGAATGTTGGTTTTTTATTGCGCATTAATTTTCATTTTGTAAATTTGCTGCCAAATTTAAAAAAGAATTTAATTTTCAGAAAAGCTTTCGAAGAAGAATTTTCGCTTATTGAAAGAGTAGCAATGAATATTGAAACTAAGTATAATAAACGTGGGAAAATTTTAATAATGGGACAAGCCAGCAATTATACAATATGTACAAAAATCGAAATACAAAAAGGATGAGAAATAATGTTACCGAGCAATTTGCTAAACTGCTTCCTGCTAAACAGTATTTGTGAAGACAAACTAAAACTTTTGGCGGAGAAAAAAACGTCTTGGTGTTATCATTCTGTACAATATAATCACTCATTTCGTACACTTCAAAATTATTAATGAAAAAAATATCTTTTTCTACGAAAAGCACTGTTTTGCTAAAATAAAAGCAAATGCCATCAAGGCTGAATTACGTAAAAAGCACTATATTATTACTTATTTGGACTGTTATAATCGTAGAAATATCAAAAGGTGCACGATCTTGGTGTGGTACATTTTAAACGAATTAAGATGTAAATGTAAAATTTTAGTTTTCTAGCGCATTAAATTCTGATGTACATTAATAGACTGCATGAAACACTCATTTAACAAATAAATCTGAAGTTATTGATAAACCTGTGTCTAGAAGTTCTATCAACTTCAACTACAAATTTGTTAGTCCAGAGAAAAAGAGAATATAATGTGCGACGCTTCGTTAGATATATTGAGAGGAAAAATTATACTAAATAAGTAATGCATAAGATGATTGCTAGAGAATTGGCTGAATGCTTCAATTGAAACAAAAATAGCAGAAACGAACATTAAATAACTGTTATTTGAACTAACGTAAATACTGAAAACATATATTAAGAACAACATACCAAAATTAATATAAATATAAGAGAGAATATCTGAAGGATAAGAAATAAGCTGATTTATATTTCATTTTCCACATTTAACTGTTAACTTGTAAGAACCACTTGTCTGTTTTCTAAGGTGGCAGCTGCAGTATGCGTAGAAACTACACAGGAGAGAGGTAAAAAGAACTCTTTATTAATTCTTTAAAATTCACAATGCGTCGACTTGACGCTAACACACTACGCGTCACTCGGGCGGTAACTCAAATAACAAGAACTACACTCAAAATTCGAAGATATTAACAAGCAGTAGAATTACTTTACTGCGCTCAGATAATCCTGTTACCTAAACCCGCATCGAAATCTAGTGGCAGCCAAGTAATAGCTGTTACGCCACGTTAACCAGCAATAAAGGCAGAACTAGAAGCTCACGCTACAAAAATACAGCGCTTGCCCAAACTCTCTAACATTCCCTTCTAAAACTCAATATTTAAATCTTTTCTCAAGGTAGAATTTGCATTACTTCACGTGCGCTACCAAATTTAAATAATCTGGCACTGATAATTAGGGAAATGAAGGCCTATAGGAAAGAACATATAACTTAAACTAAATTGGTTATTTAAAATACATATAAATCACTACAAACTAAAAAAATACTTCTATGTACTGAAAAACGAAAAGTGTCTAAAATAGGTTAATAAATTATTACAAATAAAAAAAACATATTTACAACTATTTATTCAAATTTCTTTTAATACCCATTACTTTTAGGTATCTAAAATAATCTAAGCAGACTATCTAATATGACTTCTATATATGCAAATTTCAAATTTTAATCTCTCACACGATGATAAAAGACTCGTGCGTTATTGTAAGCGTATGTGAGGAAATAACACATGCACTGGTGAATTTTTAGAAAAAAAATAAAAATACATGTATTGATTTCCCGAATACTCTTAAATACAAAATTTGTTAAGTTCGTATAGAATATAAAATACATAAAACAAAAAATTCAAAATTCAGATTTCGGATAAACTAAAGGTCTTCTGTGTTCCATAACGGTTTTATTTGCAAAGTTGCGAGGATGATAAATACACGATAATGTTATGTAAATATAACGAACGTAAAGTCTAAATATTTTGCAAAGATTCTACTAAAGATGTTTCTAGCGCTCCAGTATCCAAATCATTAATGACAACAGTCCTAATAATACAGTTTCTAAATTTGCCAGACCTGTATTGATTATTTATACAACAGAAATTTCTTTTGTGGAAGCAGAAGTATTTGACTGCGTTCTATTACCAGAAACCCTCAATGGTCGAAGATCGAGAAAAACGTTTTTCTTCTTTCTAGTCACTGGAACTAGAATATAAATGCTGGCGAATTATTTGATAATTTCATGTACCCTTTTCATTTGAAAATTCATGTCGCCAGGGAAAGAGAGAGGAAAGTGACAAATTGCAGCATCCTATCAACATAGATATGTTGAAAGATTTTTTAATATTTCACAGGTAAACATATATCCTTTAAAAACATTTTAAAACTCATTCAGTTTTTCTCATATCTTGCTGCATGTTTTACACAAATATTTTTATAAATAAACCGGAGAATACTTTGTTTGGACTACAGCAAAAACCTAATTAAAAAATAAAGACTGTAAGCAAGCATTAATAGTGTAAACTTGACTTGAATCGCAAAATGATTCCTTAGTTCTTTAAAATTAGATCACCTTCACTAAAACTTTCAGTTTTATGAAAAATATCAAATTTAATTTGTTTAAGTAATAATATGATTTTTTAAAATATTATATAGATCATAAGCTTGTATTATCAGTTCTCTTAATTTTTTATTTCTCCTTTCTTTTTTTTTTTTTTTTTTTTTTTTTTTCTTTTGGCTCACCAACGACCAAGCCGTAAAATCCGTGAACACTTGTAGTACGAGCTGGATTCGATTGCAGGCGAATGGGTTGACTGTATGGGCGTCTTCGTGATTTTCTTCGTGTGTGAGGTAGATACGGATCACATTTTCATATTAAGTCCTTCATGACGGTATCCCTTTTCATCAAATAATTTAATCAGGTAGCCCTTGAAGTTTTTGACACAATCAGATTAACCACACTTTTATTTTTTTTACAAAAACTGTAACTTCTGTATGTATACATTTCTGTTATTTATAGTAAATTATTGTATATTATTATTTAGTATATTTTACAATGAATTACATTTAAACTTTTCGTAATCTCTCGTACAGTTATATGACGATTCGATTCAATTACGGCTTTAATTTTCTCATCATCAACTTTAGAACGTCGGACAGAACGTTGGTCATCTTTGCAAAAATCTCAAGAACTATTTTTAAGAGCAATTCTGACACATGTGTTTTGTTAAGCAATCAACACCATAAACTTCACATATCTCTTTGAGAGCCTCAGCCGCATTCTTATTTTTATGAAAATAAAAAAAGTTAAATATGTCAAAAATGTTTAATGTTTGCAACCCATGTTAAAATTGACAGTAAACTAATATAGTTCTGAACAAAAATATGCGGAATTTGTTTCTATACCTAAAAGCAACCTAAAAGTGTCAGCTACCAAACCTTGAAAAAAATTATAAGATTCATAGAATAGCAAAACAAACATAAGCTATCTATTTCTGCAAACCGAAATTACTTCTTGCCAACCTAATATAATTTTGTTATAATTTACAACCATTAAAAGCACTTCACTGCATATTTATCAAATTGGATATAGGAGTGATTTTTGCTAAATACTTCTTTCCACAGCCCCACATTTTATTACTTTAGAAATATACAGCAAACTATTTTTTTTGGAATGTATAGCAGTTATATCGACTAATAAACAATAACGAAGGGCATATTGCTAAATCCTAATCAAGTTTTATTCAGCTCGTATCCTATTCACGTTTTAGTATTTCAAAGCAGTTTATACATATATATTGTCTAAGTTACACAAATTTGAAATAATTATGAATTAATGAAATACAATAATATACAATAATGAAAATACAATAATATTGTTAAGAAATTTGTATCTCTGTAAATAATTTTAGTGAAATTATAGTATTGTTTGTAGAATATAACATGCAATGCTTTCAAGAGTAGAAGCTCTGACAAAAAAATAAGATTAGCAATGCAAGTCTCTAACATTAAGTAGCATTAAGTAAACGGCTATTTTGCTAAGTTGGCTAGATATCACCAAGCTGACACAAGTTTTAGCAACTATCTCGTGTCGCCAAATTTGGCGAGAAATCACCAAAAGGGGCTAAACTTGGCGACCATTAGGCAATGTTTCGGTCCGGTCCCTGTATAACTAAATAACTGCAATTGATTCCTATACGTAATTTTAATCGTGTACGCCTTGCAGTAATTTAGAGAAATGGACGGTGCTAGAGATTTCTCGGCGGCTGGGTGAAAACTGTGTGTATAAGACAGTGGGAGCATTTGCTCTCAGTTATTTAGTTCAGCTTGAGTTTGGAGAATGAGAGATCTCCGTAGGAGTTTCAGCTTTTTAAATGCGCTTTGAATTGCACTGTATTTAACGTTGTCAGTAACTTGAAGTGTAACTACTGAATGTGCTCTGTGATATTGAGAAGAGATATATAAGTATTTTTTGTGGAAAGTTCCAGAGCTGTAAAGCGTTTCTTTTGGTAAAATAAATTTAATCAAGCTATGATTGGTTTCTTGTGCATTCAATCTATTACGATCCTGTACGCATGCAACAATATGGACTTCAAATGATTTTGTGTTCTATTTTTGTTATCTTCGAGAATAACGCTTTATATAATTTTCTCGTCTTACACACGATAGCATGCTAAAAATTATTTCATTTTAAATTAGTGAGGCGAAGTCACCTGATCATAAAAAATAATGCTTGTGGGTTCCTGTAAATGTGACTTTCTTGCTGTATTATTCTTTACGCCGAAAAAACAACTCATGCACGTTCATCAACTCATTCATCATACGCGTGAATTCTTGCAACTACTTTTATTTATATACTTGTGTGTTTATTACTATTACGAATCACTCTATGCGCGGAACAAATGAAATAAGGTGGGGAATACACCAATATAAAAGTTTATTTTGCTTTCTCCCATGAAAGAGAAGCTGGCCAATTTAAATGAAAGATAAGATTGTCCTAGGGATTGACGTGTGAAACATAGTCGTTCGAATCGTGTTCTGATTAAGGTTTAACCGAAATGGTTTTGAAATCCACTTTTAGATATATCGTCATTTAATTTTGCATGTGAAAATAGGTACTTTGCGCATATGCCAAAAACGAATTCTGAAGATGGTGTATACAATTACATAACATTTCTGAGAGCTTGGCAGCCGAGATATACTGACGCAAAAGGTAGTAGTAGTATTTAGAGATTGAGTGCTTTTGATATTTTTGCTCGAAATAAAATGTCTTACTTTAGGATTTTTTTTTATTTTATAAGTAATATTTGTCACTGAGAAATCAATTTATCTACATTTATTTTTCATTTGTCAAACTAAAAATTGTCGCTGGAAGTAAATGTTTTAACTTTCAATTTAAGTATAATCGAATAATATGGGTCTTTCAAAAATCATGATTGGCCAATAATTTTTGCTTCTAAGAAAATTCAGCACCCATCAATTATTCCATGATAGCCGTTGATTCCTCTAAGAAAGCTGACATTTTTATTCTCGAAAAAGCTAAAACTTGAAAGCAAAAGCGAGAATGTGTATTCTCGATCATATTTTTATAGCACAGTTTCAATTAATTGTCAGGCATACTAACCAAACTGCGTGACTAGATTCCTCTGACCTCATTTAGGTGCTCTCAAGTATTTTCGGAGTTCCTTTCTTGGTAGGAGCTATAATTAATCTACTTTCTATAATATAACACTCAATGAATGTTTTAAGTCTTTTTGACTGGAATGCAAAGGAGTAAATTTGATATTATTGAAAATATAAATTAAATCTCTAGTCCGTGTAGATGGGAGCAAAATTTAAATTTGATCTTAGATAAGAGGTCCAGATTTTAAAGCATTTTTGCTCAGTCTTTATTTATTTATTTATTTATTTATTTATTTTTTTCAGTTTATTTCTCCACCTTAAATTTTAGTTAAGTAACGCAGTAAGAATTTCAGCCAAGTTTTATTAGAAGTGATTTTAAAATTTGATTTTTTTAATAAGGTATTCTGTGTTGAGGGTTCTTATTGTCGCAACAATATTGAAGAATTAATTCCGAACGGTCCCTTTTCGTGCAAATATTATTTATAGGATAAAAAGTAGTGTGTGTTCGATCTTGTAATTCCTAAAAACTAATTACTTTCTTGTGATGTTAAATTTAATCTTCTAAATTTTGAAATTCATTTTAGCTGGAATGCGAAAGTAAATTAAAGAAGATATAGGGTACATGGTGAACCATACATATGTTCTCGAAACTTTTCGTATTCGTATTTAAATTAAATCCTAAAAAAATCCAACAATGGATAATAAAACTAAAACGCGTAACGAAAATGAATAAAGGTTCATCACTTTAAAATGTTTTTAAGAAAGGATTAGTGTATAGAAAGTTACAACTTATTCATAAAGAAATAAGATATTTGAAGTTTCATGTATACAGTTTCCTGAAACCGATTTTTATAATTCTGGTACATGATAATTTAATTTTTGAATACAATAATATAATAACTCTGGAAATAATTCTGGCAATTTTTAATATAATTTCATTAGTTTGGAGATTATATTATGTAATATTGTTTTATACCATCAAAAACAGAATTTCTATAATTTGCTTCATAATTCATTTGAAGATTCCCTAAATGCACTTAATTTATAAGTAATTATTTTACTTGGTTACGGCAATGCACGTGAGTGATATCTCCCTAAAAGTAGAGATATTTTCGTGGAGGACTTTGTAAAGGAAACTGTCTGGTATCTACTTTGCACATGGAGAAAACCCAGATTCCATACAACCAGCCCATTCGCCTGATTTGTTACAAAAATCGAACTTTTAAGCTTTCATTATCATATAATCTTCTAGCGTAATTTTGAGAAACATTTACAAAACTGCTGCCAGTCTTTTAACTGCGAAGGTCCATTTTATTTTCCAGTACTCCTCCGTTAAGAAACTTGCAAGGCACAAAAATTGTGCGTCCTGAATATCATGCACCCAGTTACGTCAAAAGTTTGACAAATTGCTAAATGACGGGCACTCAGAAGCATTTCTGATGTTAGTACGAAGTACTTGTTAGTGCGATCATCTTTTTAGTGATTTCCGCTCGATTAGTTATGGTCTACTTCTTTCACTACTTAATTTCTTCATTCTTTAACATAAATATAATTATAGTTTTGAAAAGTACATGCAAAATTTAGTAGAGAAGGATATAAAATTAACCTGTTTTTTATATCATAATTTATTAAGTTCAACGTGTGGTTCATAAATATTGTTTTATTTTTGATTAACGCTTAAAAATGCCTTTTTCATTAATTCCTTTGTAAACATGGTACAATTTTCTTTGTTTTAAAATTTACTAAAGGTATTAACTAAAGCTTATTCGCTCGTTATCAAAGCAAACTCCTTAATTCATCAAACTGAATTCAATAAGAAAGCAAAAATATTTTTTATTTCTAATTTTTCTTTCATAACTTCAAATGCCACAGGTTTAGTTTTTAACTGAAGAATCAATAATGCCAGTTTTACTCAAGCGTTTTGTAAAACATATACTGTAAACTTATTCACATATGAGCGAGGACATAATTTGAATAAAGTGTCTAATATTGACATTTGATGAAAATGGAGTTTATCAACATTAAAAATTATCAATTTTTACATTTTATGAATGCAGATTTTCTAGTTTTTGTGAAAAAAAAATTTGCTCGTTACAATGAAATCATTTTATCTGATCGGTTTTTATTTGCAGCATCATAAATATAACGTCGCAAGCATTAAATTATCTGGACTTAATAAAGCGAATTAATCTACAAAATATTTACTAATTTTAATTTTTAACTTACATAATAATTTATAAAAATATAAATGCCTTCACGTAGATAGATGAATTTCATTGTTTTCATCTTACGTAATATAAAAATTTCATAAAATACACTCAATGAACACAATATTAAATTTCATAAAATATGCTCAAGAAAAGAAGCTTTTAATTAAACTGTATTATGTATTAGATGAGAGATTATATTTTCATTAAATATCATTAATTCGTGATTAAAATTTGTTTCATGTTTACAGCAAGAAAAGAACGTCATTAAAAATACATTACCATGTAAGGTTTTAAAAATAAAATAATTTACTTTAAACGAGGAAGAAATATTTTAAAGAATTATTATTACTATTAAAGAAAATATTCCAAAACCTTTCTCTTAGTTATACCTGCATCATCCTAAATTCCCGGTCTAGCTATAGATCGCTCAGAACTCAGAAAGGAAAAATAAAAAAGAATGCTGAGAAGATTCAATTTTGAATAAATACTGCACTTACCTTTGGTAAGAATCCCTATCACCGAACCAGGTGTGGCGCAAAGCCACCACTTTATTCTGAAGTGTATAAAAATGTCCCCACTTGAGCCGAGAGAAGGAGAGTTAAGATCTTGCAGCTCTTTCAGACCGCCATGACTACCGCCTTCCTCATCCTCCAGGTCGCGAGCATACCAGCCTGCCATCTGTCGGTAAATGATAGAACTATCGATTACCGCTCAAGTGGAAGGAAGACCTTTGAATACCGACGCATACTAGAAGTGAAAAAAATGCTTTCCGCGGATTTAATAATTAAAAATTGAGAATTCAGTAAATGCTGATAGTATAGTTGAGTAAAAAGAGAGTATAGCTGGTTTCAGCGAGAATGTTGTAGGAAGTTCATAATGAAGAAAGAGTACTTTGAGGGAAATATTTACTTTCCTCTACAGTTACGTGAATAATAAGATAAAAAGAATTTCACATAATCGAAACAGTGTAAAAATAACCAGTGAATTTATCTTATTTGTTTTTAGACTTTTAAGACACTATCATTAAATTAGCAAAGATAAAAAGAATTTCACATAATCGAAACAGTGTAAAAATAACCAGTGAATTTATCTTATTTGTTTTTAGACTTTTAAGACACTATTATTAAATTAGCAAAGCACTATCATTAAATTAGCTAAGATAAAAAGAATTTCACATAATCGAAACAGTGTAAAAATAACCAGTGAATTTATCTTATTTGTTTTTAGACTTTTAAGACACTATTATTAAATTAGCAAAGCACTATCATTAAATTAGCTAAGATAAAAAGAATTTCACATAATCGAAACAGTGTAAAAATAACCAGTGAATTTATCTTATTTGTTTTTAGACTTTTAAGACACTATTATTAAATTAGCAAAGCACTATCATTAAATTAGCAAAGATAAAAAGAATTTCACATAATCGAAACAGTGTAAAAATAACCAGTGAATTTATCTTATTTGTTTTTAGACTTTTAAGACACTATTATTAAATTAGCAAAGCACTATCATTAAATTAGCTAAGATAAAAAGAATTTCACATAATCGAAACAGTGTAAAAATAACCAGTGAATTTATCTTATTTGTTTTTAGACTTTTAAGACACTATTATTAAATTAGTAAAGCACTATCATTAAATTAGCAAAGATAAAAAGAATTTCACATAATCGAAACAGTGTAAAAATAACCAGTGAATTTATCTTATTTGTTTTTAGACTTTTAAGACACTATTATTAAATTAGCAAAGCACTATCATTAAATTAGCTAAGATAAAAAGAATTTCACATAATCGAAACAGTGTAAAAATAACCAGTGAATTTATCTTATTTGTTTTTAGACTTTTAAGACACTATTATTAAATTAGCAAAGCACTATCATTAAATTAGCAAAGATAAAAAGAATTTCACATAATCGAAACAGTGTAAAAATAACCAGTGAATTTATCTTATTTGTTTTTAGACTTTTAAGACACTATTATTAAATTAGCAAAGCACTATCATTAAATTAGCAAAGATAAAAAGAATTTCACATAATCGAAACAGTGTAAAAATAACCAGTGAATTTATCTTATTTGTTTTTAGACTTTTAAGACACTATTATTAAATTAGCAAAGCACTATCATTAAATTAGCTAAGATAAAAAGAATTTCACATAATCGAAACAGTGTAAAAATAACCAGTGAATTTATCTTATTTGTTTTTAGACTTTTAAGACACTATTATTAAATTAGCAAAGCACTATCATTAAATTAGCTAAGATAAAAAGAATTTCACATAATCGAAACAGTGTAAAAATAACCAGTGAATTTATCTTATTTGTTTTTAGACTTTTAAGACACTATTATTAAATTAGCAAAGCACTATCATTAAATTAGCAAAGATAAAAAGAATTTCACATAATCGAAACAGTGTAAAAATAACCAGTGAATTTATCTTATTTGTTTTTAGACTTTTAAGACACTATTATTAAATTAGCAAAGCACTATCATTAAATTAGCTAAGATAAAAAGAATTTCACATAATCGAAACAGTGTAAAAATAACCAGTGAATTTATCTTATTTGTTTTTAGACTTTTAAGACACTATCATTAAATTAGCAAAGCAACAACCTGGTGTTTGGGGTAGATTTAGCAAGAACTCAACCGATTTCGAAGGCAACCAGGTACAGGTCCCTCTTCATCAACAGAAAAGAAATATGCAGCCTTGTTTTTGCTTAAATCTACATTAAAACAGAAAACTTTTTTTTTTTTTTTTTTTTTTTAAGTTTCACTTTTTCGTATTTCTATTGGGCCCACCAGCGGCCGAGCGGTAAAGTCGCTGAACACTGGTAGTTCGGTCCGAGGTTCAAATCCCGCGAACGGGCTGGCTGCATGGGCGCTTTCGTGGTTTTCCCCATATGTAACGTGTATACGAGACAGTTTCCCTTAGAAAGTCCTCCACGAAGGCATCCCTCCTCTTAGGCAGATAGCCCTCGAGGCTTTGCCATAATCACACACACACACATATTTCTATTGTTTTCATCTTTCATTATTTAAACATAAAAATATAGTAGTTTTATAATAAAAGCAAGTAATTCCGTATGCATAAACAGAGCATGTAGGAAATTTCGGCTCAAGAGACAATTTAAATTTAGTAATGATACGAATCTTAGGTTTTGATTATACTTGTTCTTGGTATTCCAGTAACGAAAAATGATATTTTAAATTTAAAAATTCGCGTGTACAGACTTTTTTAAGAAATATGAGTTTCTTTCTTAAACCAATAAATTTACGACAGAAAACATTTCATACTTTAGACTGCATATTTATATGTAATAATAAAGAATATTTCGAAACCTTTCTATTTTATATAAATATACATCAATATTTATCTGTTAATAGCATGCAGTATTCGTTTAGAAAACAGTAAGAAACAGATCCACCATGTAACCAGAGCTTTTTTTGTTGATAATGACAATTTAAGAACACTGTGTGTCTGAGAAAAGGCCTGAACCCAGATACCACGTTTAACAAATCATTGAGAAAAATTTTAATTTTACCTGTAGCCCTCGAAAAACGGCAATTACGCTATCCCCGGTTTTGATACTTCGCTGCCAACCACTTGAAGATCTTACAAGAGCGACTGCAAGCGAAACCATACCATTTGCAGATGTTGCAACATTTTAAACTAGTTAATTAAGATCTAACTAGTTAACAACATTTAAAATTATCATTTTTATCAACATTTTAAACTAGTTAATTATATTGGGCGATTTTAATATCGCTATCACATACAAGATTCATTGCAAACCGAAGATTCTGTCGACTGTATAATATTCTCTTACGAAGCGATGTTGCATTTGTGGAATTGGTAAACCCTAATAATGTTCAAACACGAAACATAAAAAATTTTCATGCTGTTGTCGAACGGAAACGAAATTTCCCAAACAAAACATCTTCTATGTCATTTTGCTAGCAAATATTTATGGACACTTTTTGTTCTTCGAGGATACTGTGATAGCTGTCTCTTCATATGTTTCAGTTCAAATTGTTTCCTCAAATGAAAGATGATTTAGACAATTTTATTTGCTACAAGATGTAGCTCCATCTCTTTGATACGAGTACAGGTTGAAGCAAGTGCCGACACCTGTGCATTCAGGTAGGCATACTGGGTACCACAGGGCCTTGTTAACTTCTAAGCTTCCACCCCGGATAAAATTCTGAGGGAGAATGTCCCGGCGTGCAGTCCGAGAGTCTCTCACACTTATTACCTACCAGCAATTGCTCGAGAGAACTTTCAGCTCGCCGTTATTTTCAGTGTCCCCTTGCCGCAGAGACACTATACACTTACAAACATCCATGTGTTCTCTAGGATTCGAAGCCGGGCTTATCGGTACGGCAGTCAGCGTTACTAACCACTATCCTGTCTGGGCAGTATCTCATTGATACACTTTGATCTAAGACAGAAGGCCAAGAAGCGATCTCCTTGATACAATATGATATCTTGCTACCTAAATGAATAACTCTCATATCGTTGGACTAGTCAACATATAGAAGCTTGCTTAGCATGTTTCAAATGGCCAACAATGTTTCCCGATTTTAACACTACTGATTTTTCACCTGCAAAAAAGTGTTATATATCCCCACTGAGAGTAACATCAGATGACCTCCATGGCAGCATTATAGTTACTTTGGTAACCATCGGGTGGCGGCCGGAATTATTTCAAAACGTTTCTCCGCTGATGGTCAGTTAATATAAGGACAGGATTGGAGAAGCGCCTTAGATGTGTGTAGTGAAACAAAAGAGCATCAAAAATTTACAATGTTATAAATAAAGTTTGAAAGATTTATATAATATTTCATTCATTCTTACTTTCTTTTACAAAGTAAGGAAGTATGGTAACAGTAAAAAGTTTCGGGTATGATATTTCAACGGAAATATCTCTTTTGACCGTTCCAAAATGCATTTGAACTGAGTTTTTTTATTTGACATCTTGAACGTACGAATGGTTGTTTGATGATCTCCGGGAGGAGTTTGGCTCCATTCACTCCTCTCACTAGGGGACTGACCTCGAGTCAATATCTATGAATAAAAACTTATCATTCTACGAATTTTGCAACCGGATTGGTGACCTGTGTCGCAAGGTGGCCTAACGTTTCAAATTTATTGACAAGAATGAGGTATAAAGCCGCAGCGCCCACGTGGACTGTCTCTTACGTTCTGTGCAGTATTCATATTAAGGGCGAAACACTTAGGTAATGATGTCTTCCTCTTGAGTTTTAATGTAGGTACGGACAGGATAAAGGACTGTTTTTTTTTCCCAAATCGGATTATAAAATTTATTTAAAACAGATTCAAAAGAGTTATTTTCCTGACGTCTGAATGTATATATGTCGCATAACTCAAAAAAGATTAGCCGTAGAACGTTTGTATATGAAACTGCTATAACATGTAGTTGTGCACCTCACTTTTTTATTTCCGGCAAAACCTAAGTGTATATATTGTATATATATACACTTATATATACTTGTATGTATATATATATATTACTCAGCCTTTCTTTTCACAATCGTTGGTCATAATCACATACTTCCAATTACAGAAGTGCTTTAAAAGTCGAAAACATTCATGTTTTGGCAATGTCCAATTGAAAAAAAAATTCTTTCGACAAATAACGAAATCTAACTTTTAACGCGGTCTTTCAGTTCCTATACTTATATCTGTAAAAATTTTATACACGTTATTAAAAAAATAAAAACTGGAATAAGTTTAACTCCCGTACGACAAAAATTGACCGGGATATATGAAAAGTTAAAGTTTTTATGTCATTTTCAATTTTCCTTGAGGTATCGGTTAATTAAATTAGAATAATTCCAGGAAATAAATGAAGTGCAGCAAAATATGTGTATAATTTACTTGGTCGTTCAAGGAAGTCATGTGGTGTCCATGTTAGATTTTTTTATCCGTAATACGTAAAAAAACACAGCTTTTTGAAATGAATCTTCTGTAATCATTCTGTATATTGCTTTCAAACGGTAGCCTCACATATTTGTTTATAAAAACTGTAAAGGGAAAAGAAAATAAAAATTATCACTATTTCAATTAATCAGTAGAAGTAGTGTGTAAAGATACTTTAATATGCATATTTAACAGTATTATACGCATTTTATTTCTGCCTTTCGAAAATATTTCCGAACAAAAAGTTACCCGTTCGCTTTAGCTGGGGTAAACGATATTCCATTGTCTGATTCAAATTTTTAATTTCAAATGTAAATAATAAAAACATTCCTTCCGTGTAGAGCCACTAGTAACCCATTGGATTAGACTCCTGAACACTGGCAATTGAAGAGATTTTTAACACTTCGAATGGGCTGGCTGCGTGAGTTTTCGTAGTTTCAGAGTGTAAGGTCAATACAAACTAATTTCCCTTCGAGTTCCTCCATCAAGCATCCCTAGCCTAAAACTATGCCCAGGTGGAGGTCGCTGTTTTACCATAATCGATTAAATAATAACAGCGGTTAAATATTTAATAACTTTCCTATCTGTCCTTCCGTCTAAAAATGAAGCACATCCAGCTAGAAATTGGAATGTTTCGATTTTCAGAAAGAGTGCATTTGATTTTTCAAGATTTTCTGCTCCGGAAATTTGTTAATTTTACCAGGATCTGATGCAGAATATTATACTGTTTCACAATTTACTTTTTTGATAAAATGAAACCAAACTTTAAAAAAACATTTTTTTCAATAGAATTTGATAAATTCTTGTAGATGTGTATGCTTTCTGTTTGGAAAATGTGAAAGTTTAACCGAAATTTAAAAAAGCAAAAGTTATTTTCAAGCAAAAAATCTAATATTTTTTTCATAGATGTAAACTTTACATATTCATATGTAATTTTAATTATTTTTAATACTATTTGTTTTCAGTTACACCCCATAAAACTGCAAAAGTAAATGCGATTGCTAATTTTTATTCTTGTCTTTAACTTGACATAAACTACTTTAGTTTTTGCTGCCATGTTATTAGTTCTGGGGGTTTTAATTTTTCTTTTGCTTTATCAGAAATTTTACGAGTTTATCTTGGCTTTCTTTAGATATTGATCGTTATACTTTCTCATGACCCTTAACTGAGGATGATCATAAAAAAAATTCCCAAACTGATCTTCTCGAATTTCAAAGGTTTTTTAAAAAGGATAAATATAAATATTATAGAACTTAGTTCAGGGAATTTAGCTTAGCTCTTTGCGGTGTCCAGGGTAAAAACACATCATACACCAAAGTGGCTATTTAACTAATTCACTTAATGAAGATTGTCAACGGTTTGATTACATATGTAGATCAATGTTGATGAAAATTATTTACAGATGCAGAGCAGTTCACGTCTTTTACATTAGAGAACACTGCCTTACATATGTCTGTCATTTTAATGGCGACATCGTCTGCTTTTATTTTTACAAAATAGTTCCGTCGAATGGCATGCAGCACCATCTATCGTTAGAAGAAGATGAAATCCCCTAGATACTCGTCTTATACTGTGTATATCATAGCATAAGTTGCACATGCAAAACGACCACTACGGCTCTTTTGATGGATCAGTAGCAAAGTTCCTGGAATAACTTCCTTTTACAATGGTAGAAGAGTATATAATTACATTCCCAAGATCAGAGAGAAATTAGTAGGACTCTGAGCTGGCGCAATTCCTGGCGGAACATGGCCCATACTTGAGCTATTTATTTCGCTTCGGCTTACGGAACAGTTTGTATGTGGAGGGGTTGTAGACCCTGACCATTACATTCTTGACTGTCCAGAAACAAATGCTTATCATCTCCTTATTCCATCAGCTGTAAACACACATGTATGGGAAGTAACATTTGCTGCAACACATACACGTTCAGATGTATCCAGAAATGCACGAAATAGCTGTTGGAATTTCCAATCAACTAAGTAACTAAAAGGCATCCTTCTATAACTAATGGCAGTAAAATGAAATGCCATAATCTTGAAAAATTCATAATATGCATATTGTTTCAAGATAGGCGTGCATCATCGAATAATATTAGAATTACTGGCAGGGTTGAGACATCTTGAAGTCGACCATTTGCTCTGCTAGCGGAGTAAAGTAAAAATTCCTGACGGTATGCGTCCTTAAATGCTGGAATAGTGGTCATCATCGTCCGGAGATGTGTAAAATAAAAATTAAAAAATAGAGAAAAAGTTTAAGTTTCACTAAATAAAACGTGAACATCATTGTCGTGGAATCTCTTTTTACAACGTCTCCTGCGTAGGTTTAACTGAATTCATCTTCGTAAATGGGTCTTCTTAAACATCGTCTTCCTTAACCCGTCTTCTTTAATGCATTGCATCTTTAGACATGTTCTTCATTTTTTTAAATTACTTCAAATTTTGAAAGTAAGAGTGTATTAGTGAAATCCCGGTACTTATGTTATTATTTTTCTGTTTCCTCCCTTTTATATGCTCTTTTTTATGGGAGAACTTTATCAATTTGCGAAAAGTCTAAATCAGGAATCATCAAAATCGGCATTGAAGAATTGTCAAAACCGGTATCAAAAATATTTCGATTACCTTCCTGGATCTTCTGAATCTGACTTTTTTGACACCTTCTTCAGTTTTTTTGTTCTTATTTGTTTTCCATCTTTGCTTTCTATAGCAGCATCTTTCTATAGCAGTCATCAGATTTTTCAACAAACTTCTGCTTTTTACCCTTCTGTCTTCTTCGGAGGTCTCTGCAGTTACTTCATTTTTCGTAGTTTCTTTTGCTTATCTGTTGCAGGGGACGTTACAGAAGTTTTTTTTCGTGAAGTTAACATTTGTTTCATCATTTTTAGCAACTGTCTCGTCCTTCGGGAAAGGTTTCTCTTTAGAATCTTCTTCTGCAACGGCATTTCTCCTCGATGGTTTCGAATCTGAGTGTATTGTGTTTTCTTGAACTTCTACTAATTCATTGCTGACAGCATCATTTTCATTCACCATTTCAAAAAGCAAGCAAGAAATAATCTTCCTACGGCTTAAACTACAAAACTTCTTTTATAGCTTTTATATTTTTAACATTTTCTTGAGCCTGAATTATCTTAAATGTTACATCATCTTGAATTCCATACATACAGGGTTTCTACTCAAAGCTTCAGCATGATGTATAAGGGTACCAAATATGTGTTCGATTACATAATCGCAATCTTCTAATATCAATGTCCATCTATATATTCTAATAGAAATGCCTTTCTTGCTTATAGTTTGTTTGAATGCATTACAGTTTGTCATGATTTTAAATGGAATGAGTAATACGTACACCCTAAACTTTTTAGAGCTTCTGCGACTGATTCTAATTCGTAGCTCGAATATTAAAGTTTAATATACATCGTCTTGCTACTCATATAATAAACTGGATGCATCTGTTTATCAATTAAGGATTTTTGTAGTAGAACCGCACCGTAACGTCAGCACTAGCATCAGCGTGTACTTCCGCTTCTGCTTTCGGATTATAAATACAGAAAACAGGTTCAGATGACAAGATGCGTTTCAGCTCTTTATGAGCAGAGTGTTCTTTATTTTAGAATCTTTCTTCAGTAAATCACTAAGCGGTTTCGTAATTAATGAAAAATTAGTTATGAATGTTCTGAAATACTCCGTTAAACCTAAATTGCTTTGAACATCTTTTACACAATTAAGCTCTGGAAAGTTAATTACTGCTTTGGTTTCAGAAGAAGAAGGATATAATTTCCCATCTTTAATTTTGTGACCTATTTTAGTGATACTTAAACTATCCTTCCATATTTAAGCATCACAGAAAAACTTATTTCTTTGAAATTATAACCCCATGCATGTTTTTGTTATTAAAAGCATTTATTAATAGCTTATTTTATGCTTATTGCAATGTGCTAATATTCGTAATATTAAACTATGATCAGCTTTGAAAGCATTTTAATAGTGTTACAAAAATTTTTAGTTTATTTACAAAGCGATACTTTTATTAAAATGTTTAAAACAATGGAAAACGCTTAGAGTTACATGTAAATGGCAATCTGACTCTGTCGATCAAAAGGAGCGACGAAATTTAACTCCGCTCAGCTAAGAGGCTTCAATTGGTCCTGGACGCCTATTATGCGATCTAATAAAGTTTCTTCAATTGCCGTCATATCCCTCGGAATATCAAACAATTCATATTCAGACTACACGAATGTGCTTCAAGACAATCATTGCAGAATTCAATTCTTTGAGAATTTGAATCGTTTCTTTCTCCATACATAAATTCAGCCGAATTTCGCCCAATTCATATAATTCCTTCTCGTGTACTTTTTACAGGAAAAAAGCGGTCTTAGAATATATTTGGGACATTTTAAACGTTAAAATGAATTTTCCAGTGATTTATTTGTTAGAACATGGTTATATCATTGGCTTATTTGACAATAAAAAGGAATGCTTTGCAAATTGCACCTTATGAGAATCAACATTAAACCTTAGAGTTATATTAATCCAACTCTGTCATTCTCACTCACAAATTAATTTAATTTTGTAATAATCATTTTAGAGAATAATTTAATACTTTTATGCATGTTAATACGTATTCCGAAACTTGTAATTTTTTATCAGCAAATTTTTATTACTTTTTCTTTAAATTATGAGCCTCAAGATTTACAAACAAACTGAGAAAAAAAAATTTTTACTATGAACAACAACTAAGAAAAGAAGTAGAGAGAGGATGAGGATGTTGTTAGTGTGGCGAAGGTTAAAGGTTTGAAAAGTTTTCAGACTCGGCCTTTCATTTAAACTTTTATTCAGTTTTAACATCAGAAGATGAAATACCTTAATGTTAAATAAACTTCGGTTGTATTTCTACTGATTACTCTAGCAGCAAAAATCCAAGTCGTTCTTTTTTATTTACCTATACATTTTTAATTGAAATCTAAGAACTTGATCAGCGGATACTAGTTTGCATATTCCACTGACACGGAATTTCAAAAATTTCAGTATTTATCACGGACACACTATGACGAATGTTTAAACTCCAAAAAGGATGAAGCAAACACTTTGTAAGGAATTTCCCTTTTCTTCCCGTAGGCCTTCGTAGTGTAACTAGGAGCGCGCTCGGCTAACAATCAGAAGTCTGAGCGTTCGAATCTCGACCACAATATTCCTGTTTCCTTTTTAAAAAATATACCTTAAGATTCTAAAAGTGATGCCCTAACTAAAATGTGGTGGAAGATAATTCGCTACCACTGGACTTGGCGGCTGGGTCTGCCCCCTTATTATTCGTCCTGTATGTAAAAAATTTTGTCCTTCCTCACTGCCTTCGTGATGCAAGCGAAAAATACGTCATGTTAGAATCGGAATCTCGTAATTCGAGTGCCGGCGAGGGCATTGCTTACTCTCTCTCATTTCCAGCTAGAAAAATACCTGACAGTGTATTTAATTAAGTTTTTTAAGTTAAATTAATCACTTTAAATTCTGTTACTATTTGTCAGTCCACCAAAATATTTTTATTGTAAAATGTTTGTTTGAAAAAAAGAAGGGGTGTTATGAGATTTCACTGCAAAGTGGTCTCCTTCCTATAAACATTTGCAATGTCTTAGTGCTAAGTATTAATTAATTTTCCTATTGTGTATCACATGCAACTGCCTCTTCTTGGTATTTGAAACTATATGCTTTCAGACAATTAGAAACGAAAGTCATATACAACCGCGTGCTATACCTTTTATTTGGAAACACTTTATGATTCCTGGGTCAGAATAAAAGTAATAGATTTGTAAGATTTTCACTGTGTAAATCTCAGTTACTGTAGAAAGTGACGAATCTTAAGAACTAGTTAGCGAATAATCGCTTAAGTTCGTGTGACAAGAAACAACAAGATAGAAGGGTAACTAACCCTTTACTATTATAATAAGATTTAACAAAACTCCGTCTTGGAGTGTACAATTAAAGCCGACACATGGGCTTGAACTTAAGAGACTAAGAATTAAACTAAAACTAAGATTAACTAAAATATAGCCGAAGCTATCAAGACTCAAATCGAGTTGGCCCCTTAACTTATTTGACTACGAAGCTTAGCAAGGGCTTCAGTACGGCCCAGCGTAATAACAGCTTTGAGAGAGAGAGAGAGAGTGACCAAAATCGGACGCGCGTAAATCAGAAACTCTGATTCTCTCTTGCTAAGACCAAAGAACTTCGCGGTTAAATACCGCTCTTCCTCATTATGTATTCAGACGTGATTCTAAAACTACGTTCTGGCCGGAAGTAGTAAGTTGAAGTTAAGAATTTGACAGGAAAGGAACTTTAACTTAAAATTTAACTGTTAATAAAATTAACATAATCCTTACAGATTTAATAAAATTCATGTGCAGGATCGAGGCAGTTGTGGCATCAATAGTAGTAGTCTGCAACGTATATGTTAATAAACTTGACATTTTGAATATTACCAAGGAGTTCATGTAGAGAATTCCCCTTTATACTTCTTTGTTCGAAGTAACGAAGTAAAGGAAGTATTGTAATTGCAAAAAATTCCGAGTATTTTATTTCAACGAAAATATCCAGTTATGACTGTTGTCGATCCAATTGAACCATATTCCTGCGTGACATCCTTATGTATGAGCAGAATAAAGGACTCTATTTTTTAAAACGGATTGTAAAATAGATTTAAAATGTATTCCGAAGAGTTTTTTTCGTGATATCTGTACTACGTAGGTATGTATCTCGTATAACTCAAAAACGAGTACCCGTAGAACCCTAAAACTTTGTATATCAGACTGATATAACATCTAGTTGTGTATCTACCTTTTTCGTTCCTGTCGGTCGCACCAAATATAAAGTTACATTCCCAATCTGTTACCCGGCTCGGTGAGCTCAGTGTTTTTAATATATTAGTAAATTATGCATTTTACGCTTCAAAAGTGATTGAATTGCGTTATTTTTATGTTCCGGTTACGCCTTTTTGTTGCTGCAAGCAATAGTTGTAGAATTATCAACAGTTTAAAAGTTTAAGTGGCGCCATGCCTAATGAAGCCGCCATTAGTTCAGATTTGAAACTCTTATAGAATAGAGAATTAAGTCAGCTGCTGCATCAACTTCAGTGTCTTTTTGAACAGCGGGACCCAAAGTTAACTTTCAGTTTTGTGTACCGAAATTCTATCTTTCTGCTCGTTAACTGAATTATTTGTTTTTGCGTAGAAACTCTTAATTTTAATTTTAAAAAAATTGTTAACTATTTTTAACTGCATTTAGTGTTTTAGGTTTTTCCTTAAATTGTTGAGTTTTTGTGTATTTTGCCGAAGTGAGAACTGAACTGTTTCAATAGGAAATATATCTCTAATGAAATTCGAGAAAATGAGCTTGAATGAAGTGCAGCAAAAAATGTGTATGATTTAAAAAGCTGTACGAGGAAGTCATCTGGTATCCGTATCAAATTTTTGATGAAAGGATCCATGGTGTTCATCACTGATAAAGAGAAGGATCTGGTGTGACTTTTTCCTGAAAAGCATTTCGAGTAAAGAATATTTTGTACTCTTATCCGATGAGTAATTCATAGGCAGCCTGCTTATACTTTTAAGCTCAGTTTATTTTTGCCCTTCCAGACCAAAATTAGTTGTGTACCTTTTATATAGAGAGAGATTGTGAAACCTGAGACAGAGATGGATCGTTTTACACATTTAGCTTCTAAATTCTGATACAAATACCTCTTCAGTGAAAAATATAACAGAATACTAACTTAATCAACGTTCAGTCTGCTAATGATTTAATTAAATGTCCTGTATATTACGAAAGATGAACTGATGCGGTTTGTTTCCTAAAGAGCAAATGCTTCTTTTCATACACAAAGCACTTAATTAAAATCACCATCAATCAAGTTGAATCTTGCCCAGTTTTAAGCGTCCTAAACATTTTACTTTTATGACTAGCGTAACAAAATTAGTAAATCGGGCTCTAGCAAACAAACGTGCGCTCTTTATGAGTATGTGGATTTGTATCTCCGGATTTTCTCTCTCTCACGGAGAAGAGTAATACACTTCTCCATTCGCATCTCTTTCGATCCTACATTATCAGGCGGACGCAGAACTGGCGAATCAATAGAAGGAATTTTCCATTTGTTCTGTATGCTTGCTACCTAGCGTGGGAAGAGCGCCAGGTGGCGTCGATTCTAGGAAGAGAAAAATTTATTGCATTTCGTAGACGTTTTACTTTCGTCCATAACATTGATCCAGTTTCTCCTGGAAGAAATCTCGAAACATGAAATGCACGGATGATAACCCTCGGTTTTCGGCTGAGAAACGAATCTTCAAGAACAGGTGAGCAAGCACAGCTTCTCACAGTTACGGTTAACGCTCAGGAAACGTTCGCCAGATTGAAAAGAATCCTTATTTGTTTATATATAAGGTAACTTTCTTTTCAGGAGTTAAAACGTCAAATAATCAAAAAAGTTTCTCGTGTAGGCTGATCAAAATTCCATCCGATAGAAACAAGACATATGAATGGATTTCGTAAAAGTATGATTTAAAAAAAAAAATCTGAAAGGTTTCAGATTTTAACGGTCGCCTAAACGGATTTGTACACTCTCGCTGAGCTCGTAGTCTACCAGTCTGCTGTTACACTCACTCCTGCTGACCCCCCTTTTTTTCCTTTACTTTGATCTTTTAGCTTTATTATTAAGCATCATTTCGCACTCATGCCATACACAATTTAACAGCAAAATTATAACTAAATAGCTTATGTCAGTAGCATAACTGTAGAATTTTCAATAGATAATCTCGCGCGCTGGAGATAAAAATGTTGTATTCAGTACATTGCTCGCTTTGAAATCATTGAGTTTGTTTATCAAAAATTCGTTGAAATTTTGCAATATATGACATAGGTAATAAAAAAGTTCAAAATTCAATGTTCACATATTCGGGTGAAGGACTACGTTATTCAAAATGTAATAGCAAGTTTTGTACCATTGTTTATTCAGAATGCGAAAAACATACATGCGCTTATGCAGATTCTTCATTATTTAATTTCTCTCTATATTACACGGGGTGATAATACTTGGTGACAGCACTTTGAAACATATGCCGTTTATAGTGATTCACGGCAAAATGGCGTTTTGAGACTAATATCTCATCGAGACCAACGTCCCTTTTGGGCTTAAAAAAAAGGAAGAAAAAAGAAAACTTTAAAAGATAAGCCGAGGATAGCCTATATACCATTTATACACTTTTTTTTTTTTTCCCCGTTTTGGAGGCGTTTAAGTAGCTAAAATGAAAATAGTGCTCACTAGACAGTGAGAAAAATTTTATTAACGTCAAAACGAGCATGTTTCTGTATTTAGCAGCTCTTATTCACTGATGACACCATTAGCGTAGCTCCCTGCATTCCTAGTATTGCTATCGCTGGTATCACAAAACATATCACCAGGACTTCCACAACTAGCACAATTTTACGTAACAATCACCCAACAAGAACGGATTTTATACCAATCGTTAAGTACGCGTAGCTTTGTTACCATACGATTGTTTCAATTGAAACAGTTCAATTAAAGATATTGAAGTTGGTGCATTAACTGACTTAATTCACTATTCTACTAACAGTTTCAAATGTAAAGAAATGGCGGCTTAGTTGGACCTTGCGCAATTTGAACTTTTAAATTGTTGATAATTCTACAATTATTGCTTAGAGATTAAGTAACGCCGCAAAATCCTCAAAGAGAACATGAGAACGACATAATTCAATTATTTTTAAAGCAAAAAATGCACTATTTACCAACATATAAAAATAAAAAAAATGCATGCGTACACCACGACTTCTTTGTATGGCCTTCTAAATTATACACATTTTTTACTGCATTTAATTTAAACTTATTTCCTCGAATTCGATTAGAGATAAAATTTTCATTCTATTATTTCAAGTCTCACTTCGCGGGAAATCAAAAATACATAAAAACTCAAAATATCTTCATTAAAAATTGTAAAATACCGAAAATCATAAAACACCAAATGCAGTTAAAAAAAATTTTTACAATTCAAATTAGAATATCTACACAAAAACAAGCAATTTGGCCAGCGGACAAGAAGGCAGATTTTTCGATGTGCAAAACTGAAAGTTTTTTTTTATCCCACTCGGCAAAAAGACACTGAAGGTGCACAAATTGACTATTCTGCTAAGTATTAAATGTATGGCTGCTCCGTTAGACTTAGTCGCACTTTAAATTGCGGATAATTCTATAACTATTGCATGCAGATTAACTAAAGGCATAAAACGCTTAACCGGAACATAAGAACAATATAATTCATTCACTTTAAAAGCAAAAAATGCGCGAAACCAAGTACAGTGGAACCCCGAGATACAAGCACCTCTATATACGAAAAATTCGAGATACGAGGAAAGTATGAGCGAAAATTTCGTTTCTAAATACGAGCAAGAAGCCAGGATGTTGGTATGAGTGACGCCATTTCCCATTTCGGCTCGACTCGGGGAATCCCCTCGTCTGATCACTCAGTGTTCTACGTGTTTCAACAGCGACGATTTGCACTCTTCTAAAGAAAGAAGAAATTAAGAAACTTAATGTGGCCAAAGGAGTTACCGTTACTTCCAAACACCGCCTAAAACTCCTAGAAGATGTTGTTGTTGGTGTGGATTAACAAGATGCAGTTAAAAGGCGATTCGGTGTCGGAAGCTATGATAAAGGTAAACTGTGGTTATATTTTTTACCAGTGTTATTTATTGGAAAAATTTATTTTTATGTTGATATTTTTGGGGGTGCGGAATGGATTAACTGGATTTCCATTATTTTCAATGCGGAAATTTGTTTCTAGATACGAGAAATTCGATACGAGGTCAATGCTGGAATGAATTAAACTTGTATATCGAGGTTCAACTGTATCCACAAGTGTGCTGCGATGACGATTGCAATGCCACAGATTGCCAGCGAAGTGATCATTTCTTCGCTTTCGCTTGAAGTTACAAGACAGAAATCAGCACATACAATGGTGCATTCAGTGATGTACACTGAAGTGACAAAAGTCTTGGGATAGCAATATGCAAATATACAGATGGCAATAGTATCGCGTAGAAAATGTATAAATGCGAAGTGCTTTGGCAGGGCTTTCATTTGTGTTCAAGTTATTCATGTGAAGAGGCTTTGACGTGATTATGGCCGCACGACGAGAATTAACAGACTTTGAACGCGGAATGGTAGTTGGAGCTAGACGCATGGGTCATTCCATTTCGGATATCGTTAGGGAATTCAACATTCCGAGATCCACAGTGTCAAGAGTGTGCTGAGAGTATCTAATTTCAGGCGTAACATCCCACCATGGACAGCGCAGTGGCCGACCACCTGTACTTAACGACCGAGCTTAGCGACGTCTGCGTAGAGTTGTCAATGTTCACAGACAAGCAACACTGCGTCAACTAACTGCAGAAATCAATGTGGGACATACGAGGGACGTGTCCGATAGGACAGTGCGGCGAAATTTGTCTTCCTTGGGCTATTCCAGCAGAAGACCGACTCGAGTGCCTTTACTGACAGCACGACATCGCCTGCAGCGACTCTCGTGGGCTCGTGAGCATATCGGTTGGTCCCTAAACGAATGGAAAACCGTGGCTTGGTCAGGTGAGTCTCGATTTCAGTTGGTAAGAGCTGATGGTAGGGTTCGAGTGTGGCGCAGACCCCACGAAGCCATGGACTCAAGTTGTCAACAAGGCACTGTTCTAGCTGGTGGTGGTTCGAGTGTGGCGCAGACCCCACGAAGCCATGGACTCAAGTTGTCAACAAGGCACTGTTCTAGCTGGTGGTGATTCCATAATGGTCCGGGCTGTTTTTACATGGCATGGACTCGGTCCTCTGGTGCAACTGAACCGATCATTGACTGGAAATAGATACCTTCAGCTACTTGGAGATCACTTACAGCCATTCATGGACTTCACGTTCTCAAACAACGATGGGATTTTTATGGATGACAATGCGCCATGTCACTGGGCTACAATTGTTCACGATTGGTTAGAAGAACATTCTGGACAATTCCAGCGAATGATCTGGCCACCTAGATCGCCCGACGTGAATCCCATCGAACATTTATGGGACATCATCGAGAGGTCAGTTCGTGCCCAAAACCCTGCACCGTCAACACTTTCACAATTATGGACGTCTATAGAGGAAGCATGGCTGAATATTCTTGCAAGGGACTTCCAACGTTGAGTCCATGCCACGTCGAGTTGCTGCACTTCGCCGGGCAAAAGGAGGACCGACAAAATATTAGGAGGTATCCCATGACTTTTGTCACTTCAGTGTATATGGACGTGTCAATGGCGTAACGTCGAGTTTTCTGACATCTTCTGATTTATTTACAACACTTGGTGGTTGTATTCGGACTAGAGGTACCGAGGGTACCGAAGTCTGCATTCCATCATATCGGCCTAGCATCTGAATTAGTACATAGAACTAGTTATTCAGTACATAGAGCTAGTTATTCAGTAGAAATCCCATTCACCTCTAGTTCGCATATCCGGCAGTTTGACCAGCCACTGTTACGTTTTGCCATTCGTTTTCGGGGCCGCCGTCAGCACATTTTTCAGTAAGAAAAACAAAACGGCATATTCCAGTTTTTTTACCTTTCCTCAATATGCAGGATGTTCGTCACCTGTGTGACCGACACGGCTACAGAAACCGTAATATTTCAAAATGCCACTCAAAGTCTGTTTGCCTTCGTCTAACAGCTGCTATTAATCACAAGTGGATACTCAGAATACTGATTTCTATATGTCATCTACCTTGAAATTACCTGAAGTTTTAATCATTTCATCGCCCATTTACAAAGCAAATATCACTTTGCTAATTACTATCCTTCACGGTATAGCTTTTTTAATGGTCTGCAACGAAATTCCAGGTAATGTTAATTAACTGCACCTTATTTAGGGCGCCGCTGTTACTGTTGTATTACTGTTGTATTTAGGCCATCACAGCTCGAAATAAATTAGTTGAGCAAAGTCCTAAAAATAAATGCCGCCCAAGCGGTATAGTAGTGTCGCTGACTGCTGTGCCGAAGGGCTCGGGTTCGAATTCCCGAAAATGTATGGATGTTTGTAAATGTATAGTGTCCATGCAGCATGGGGGCTCTCTAAATATGCGGCGAGAAGAAAGTCCTGTCGCGAGGCTGATGAGAGGGAACGAGAGGTAGGAGATCCTGGGATCCTTCCCCTCCCCCGGAGTGTTCTCCATCAAAATTGGGGGGGGCGGAACTGAACTAAATCGCATTGTCACCTGTAAGGTACTCAAGGCTGTTGCCAATGACAGGCGTATCTCGCGCTTCTTGCGCGAGATACGACGATAATTTATTTTTAGGAATTTCGTGGGCTTGGGCTGATTATAACTCAGACAAGCGAGCATTAATCGATATCAATAACTAAAAATAAATAAATGACCCCAATATTTTCCTTTATGTTTCTGAGCTTTAAATTTAATCATTATTAAATCACACTGAACGAAATTAGGAGGAAAGGATTTTATAGAAAAATTGTACATAATGGACTAATGTTGACGAATAAAATACTGATAATATCGGGAAGTCCGGATTCGAGTCCCAGAGAGGATATTGCACACTTTTCACGTCTCCTGCTTCAAAAAGCCTAATGACTCTACAGTGGCGCCCGAACTAAGATGTGGTGAACAATAACTTGCCACCACCAGGACTTGGCCATTGAGTCCCTAAGCTCCAGTTGTCATTTAAAAGGGAGAGTACATAAAATATTAGCATTAGCATTAACGGGCGCAGCCCCCAGTCAACCTAGCCGGCATAAGTCCGCTAGGACCTATTGGCTAAAAAGAGGACCAGCTGATCCAATCAAAAGCGAGGGAGCCTGTAGCCCAGCTGCGCTCCCCCCGCAAAAAAAGACTAACTTAACGAAATTAAACTAGCCCCAGAGAAACCAGATCAGGGCCTCGAGAAACAGGGGGGGAGTTACATTTAAAAACAAAACATAGCAAATCAATCATTGTAAAGTCAATCAATTAAAGCAATACTCACGCAAAACGAACTTAAAAAATTAATATAGTATATATAGCAATATAAACCGTATAAGAGGCTTATTGAAATTAAATAAAACTCATCACACACCACAAGTAGATACGTAGCCCGCTCCAAATAAAAACAAAAATAAAAGTAGATCTAGTTCTCAATTCCAATAGTCTTCTTAATCATATTAAATAATGTCCATTATTTCCTTAGCATAGATCCTCTTGCCTTTCCATTTTTCTTATTCAAATCTTGCATATTGAAAGATCCATATTTTGACCTCACACTCCCAGTTAATACACAATCCTCAACGAAGTGAGCTGCATCTACGTAACAATTACATATTTGCATAAGCAGTTCGCCTGGAGGGGGAACCTATTTAGATAGGCGAGAAACCTAGCATGATTGGTAATTATTTGGTTAAGGTCCATATCATTCATAAGAGTCATTTTTTTCTTGATACATACATGTCTTAAATAATCATTATTTTTCTCAGATATCTCCCACCTATCCTAACATTGTTCAAAGTGATTTGTTTCTATCTAAAATAAAATGCTCCTAAAGGAAGACATGGCATTGTGACTGCAAATTTTTTGCTACGGCTTACTATTGCTTTATCACGGTGATAATATTCTGTGAATCTTTGCAACTTATTTTATTTCGTCACCCGCGGAAGAAGACGAGGAAAGGGGAGACCTTCCTTTTACCCATTGTAAATATTTACATGTACATTATACACGGTGGTTCAAAACTATATGTCAAAAATGTAAAGGCACGTAGAAGGAACGTCAATAAGCAGATTTCGCATAGGAATGTGTGTGCGGTAATGCCGCATTAAAGCGCTAACATACAAAGCATTATGAATCGCAGGAAACTGAAAAGTAAAGACAAAAGAAAAAACTTACTAACAGCTTACAATACGAGATTGATGAAGGATTATCCCCTAACTGCATTTAGTATGCTTTCTTCCACTACAGGAATTCTGCAATATCTTCCAATGCCAGTTCATGCCTGGACGCATAAAACAATCCACCCATACTTAACTCCCGATGAAGAAGCTAAAATGTTCTACTATCCGGCTATTTCCTTTCTGGGAATCGCTCCCTGCACATCGTTTTGAGCAGCTAATCCATTTCCTTGTGCAGCCCCATATATGAAATGTATGTCGGCAAGCTCCACATTGCTATAACGATGCATGTTTCTCAAGATCAAAGCAGGAAATGAAGAAACCAACTAGCTGCACTGGCTTTGATATGCCACACTCACCAGTTCTCTCTACTGGCTCAACGAGGCATTAACGCACACACATTCCTATATGAAATCTGCTTCTTTAGTTTCCCTCTACCTGCCTATACATTTTTGACACATAGTTTTGAACCACCCTGTATAATATTCTTATATTTACAATATTTACATGCACAGTCCTTTTACAATGAAGGATGAGTAGAAAGACATAGGAACTGGCAGCGCTCAATTCATTTTGCTTTGAATATCATACTTTAAAATCAATCATTAAGCACATAGCTACAGATTAAAAGTAGTTAATGTAGATTTTATTATATGATAGAACTAAATAAAAATTCTTTTTTCTCGGTTTTTAATTTACAGGCATGCGCTACATATATAGTATCCAAGGTGATGCCGCTGTAAAATATTAATGCACATTGATATATTCAAAAAATATACCAAGCATATTTTTTATAGAATTTGATAATACTGTTACGAATTTGGCATTTAAATAATTAACGTTAGTTGAATTGTAAATTAAATGGTTTTATTTTCCGCGCAGTGCAGCGCGTGACGAATATTAAAAGAAAGCTAAGCCGGAAAATTGAAAATACAAGAGTGCGTCCATGTAATACTTAATAAATATCTCTTTTTGATTTCGAAAAAGTACTAGAAAATTCTCTCGCGCGATTTGAAAATCTTGTAAAAGGAGAAAACCTCTCAGTTCGTTGTAGTTACAATATACTTGCCTCTTAACGCAGGCATTAGTACAGATACCGTCACTACTGCTACCACTCAACAAAAATACTACAATAGCTCACACTTCGCTGCTAAACTAGAGTGGACTTGCCAACACCGCCTCGCCGACTGAAGAATGGCCTACCTCAATTCAAAACTCAATCACCAGTCTCGAACAGCTCACCAACGAACTCTAGTTCCTGATATGCTTGCATATGAAACATAGTAAAAGAGCGCTTCGCGCTCTTAAACTATAGTAAAATTTTTAAATAATAATAAATCGTTGTAGTTACTTAGTTTGTTGTTGTTTAGAAAACTGCTCTTGTTGACTGTAGCGAATTCGCGGATTAGCTTTCTTTAGCTATTTTGAATTAGTTCTTTTGAACGTTTGAGTAGTTAAAAGATAACTACTGTGAGAATTTGGAATACTGAATAAATATTTGACGAAATTTAATCATATTTGTTGTGGTAATAATAAATTTTCTTCATTTTTCATCGGACTTGTGCATTCATTTCGTAACGAACCCGTACGCACGCAACAGTTTTTGGTGTCAGGAGTGGGGTTTGAATGCCAATAACAAGAGCAATGGAAGAACAGTTAAGGCAGTTAATATCAGCCTTTGCCTCGTTTAAGGAAGAAATGAAATTGGGCCAGGAATCCGTTAAGGAAGAGATGAAGGCCATTCAAGCCGGTCAATTAACTTTTAAAGACGAAAGGAAAGTTGTTAAGGAATCTGTTAAAGAAGAAATAAAAGCTGTACAAGTAAAGATTGAAGAAAGTCAATACGAAATGAAAAGAGAAATTGCCTGCATAATAGAAACCAAATTCGATGCTATGGAAGGCAGAATAGATGTGGTTGAAAATAAAGTGGGACAAATTGAGGAACATGTTTCTTCTGTTAAAGAAGAAATAGAAGGAAGAGTTTGTTCCGTTCAAAAACAAATCGAACAACAAATTGATGACCGGGTTTCTGCGGTTGCCAAAGAACTGGATACATTAAAGAAATTCGTAGCGATGGCAGGGAGCAATTCGGATGATTTTAAAATTTTACCAATGCCTGGTGGTCCCTCTCTGAAACTATCTACATATGATGGGAAGACCTCCTGACAAGTGTATAAAACCCAATTTTCTATAGTTGCGGATGCGAATGATGGGATACCCAAGCTAAGGCCTGTCATCTCGCCACTTCTCTGAGAGCAGACGCAGCGGATATCCTGCAGACGCTTCCCGAAAATCAGAGGCAAAATTTTGAAGCTCTATCTGCTACTTTGGAGCTGCGCTTTGGGGAAAAGTGTTTGAAAGATTACAGCAGGCTTCAACTAAAATCCCGTCAACAGAAGCCCACCGAAACACTTCAGGAGCTCGCCACGGATGTTGAAAGGCTGTCACATAACGCCTTTTCCGAGTGCTCGACAGGAACAAGAGAAATCCTGTCGCTGCAATATTTCATCGATGGCATCCGGGACCCTGAAATACAGAAAGCACTGTGAATGGCGGATGTTAAAGATTTGAAAAGAGCTTTAGTGTACGCCATGAAATTCGAGGCAGCCCAGCAAGCCACTCGTCGAGACCGCCACCCAGTCAGAGCTGCTCAAGTCCAGAAGCCAGGGGATCAAGTCACTGCTCGTCTAGACGATTTAACTAGACAACTGAACGCCTTGAGATGGAAAATTGGTGATAAGAAACCTACCGTTAAGGACACATACGACGAAACTGCAGAACACCCCACGGTACGGATGTAAAGAGCACTCCTAACAAACAGCAGGGAAACTAATTAGTGGCGATCTCGCCGGGCGGAGGTTGCCAGATAATGAAAAGCCCCAGTGATATTGAAGTGAGCCCAGTGAGATAATGAAAAGCCCCAGAGCCCCAAAAAGCGCTTCAGATTTCTGCAGTGAGAGGTGGCAGTAATGGACTTTTCATAATAGGATATATTAATGGAGTTCCCTGCAATATGACGATAGATACAGGAGCCAACGTTACCATCATCCGAAAAGATTTGGCTCAACAACTGGGAAACAAACTTATCTGGACGTCGCCCTGCGTTACCCTCCAGACTGTGTCAGGTGAGAAGATCGACGGAAAAGTAAATGTTAACACCACGTTTGGAAGTGCCGCTTACCATCATACGGCATATGTAGCAGAGATCACCGATTCTTGCATACTTGGATTGGACTTTCTAAGGAAATACAATTTTTCCTTGGACTTAATAGTAACGACTTAAGTAACGAATTGCATTCTACATCTGGAGGACATAGCCCTATTCGGAATTAATGATGGAGTGAAATTTAAATACAAAATTATAGCTTAAGATGATATCACAATACCCGCAAGAACCGAGTTTTTACTTTCTGGATCCATAGCCGAAAATAGAAATTTCCGCTACGCATACCTGCCAACCTCTGAAGATAAAAATTCAGAAGATTTCTCCAAAATTCAGAAGAACACGAAGAATTAATATCATGCTTTGATATTAAAAAAATAAGAATTTATACAAATAGAAAAAAGAAAATTGTACTTACATTAGTAAATCTCAATTAAGTAGTAACTAAAAAATTTATTAGGAAACATAAAACAAGAACTTAATGTTACACAAAAAAATTATTGCAATGAATTTAGAGTGCATTTTTTGGCTTTAGCCAAAAATTCTTTGGAAAATTTCCTGTCATAACAATTAGTTTCCTCATAACATTTAGCAATTAAAATGTTTTCTAGAGTTTTTGATGAAATTGAAGAACGAAACATAGTTTTGTTTTTCTTCACAACACTGAAGACTCTCTCGCACAGCAGCATTACTGTGAGGAATTACGAGAATAGCACATAAAACTCTTGCTAGTCTATCATATTTTGGTGTTCCATCAGCTCTTTTTATTCTTTTTAAGGTACTAACGAGAACATCAAGTCTATCTTCTCCAGAACTGGCAAAGTCTTCAAACTGTTCATCTAAAGCATCATTATGGCATTCATTTTCTTTAATTGTTAACAAAAATGGAAATTTATCAATAAAAAAACGAATCTTTTCAAAAGATGAATTTTCAATTTGTTTCAAATTTGCCACTTCAGCATTTAAAAGAACTTCATCATTTTGCAAAGGAAACTTCCTTACAGTGTAATCACAGGCTGAGGAAAAGTACTTTCTAACACATTGAAAAATGCAGTAAACAAACACTCTGCCAAAATGACATTGGCATCCGAATTCATAGCCGAATTTGAAAAAAAATCATCCACTTTCTTTGACGTTGTCGAAGCCAAAGCATTAACTTCATGCTTTTTAGACTTAACATGCTTAACAATGTTGCTTCTTCCACCATGACTTAAAGTCACACACGCACACGTTGCAAAATGCATAGTTATTTCTTTTGAAGGATTCTTTAGTTGTTGGAAATTCTTGCTATTCTCGTAGGCAGGCCGAAAATATTGAGAATACAGTTATTTTGAACTCATTTCGTAACAACGACGTTTTAAGAAAATTCGTAGCAGGTGCAAACAAAAAAAAAAAAAAAAAAAAAAAAAAAAAAAAACAGAATGCAACAATCCATGCTCGCTGAGTAATTCCCTTGCTGCAGAAGCGAACGTGAAAAAAATAATCTGGCGCCCACAAAGAAAAGAGTGGGAGAAGCAAGTTCAGCGCATTGGATTGGCTGGTTAAGCGGTGAGCTGGGAGAAACTGCAGGTTACTGGATTCGAAGTAGTCGGTAGTTGGCGGTAAAACACGATGCGATTGGCGAAAAATTCTAAAATTTCGACAAAAATCACTAAAAACATTTGCAAAAGGAAAAAAATCGTAAAAAATGGATTACGATCGTAAAATCGTAAAGACAAACGCATTTTCATAAAAATTACGAAAAATTTGTAAAAGTTGGCAGGTATGGCTACGGCATCATAGAATATCCCAATAGCTGTAATAGCCTAAAAGGAGTACTAGTAGCCTCAACACTTGTCGACCTATCCAGAACGGTTATCCTGGTGAGAGTCGCCGAAGGATAAAAGGAGAATACCTATCAGTTCGTTGTAGTTACTTAGTTTGTTGTTGTTTAGAAAACTGCTCTTGTTGACTGTAGCGAATTCGCGGATTAGCTTTCTTTAGCTATTTTGAATTAAGTTCTTTTGAACTTTTGAGTAGTTAAAAGATAACTACTGTGAGATTTTGTAATACTGCATGAATATTTGAGGAAATTTAATCATATTTGTTGTGATAATAATAAATTTTCTTCATTTTTCATTGGACTTGTGCATTCATTTCGTAACGAACCCGTACGCACGCAACAATACATACATACTTTGAGGAAAACATTGCTACTGTGTTTGGTAACACTAAAAACACTGTTACCGTGTGTGGCTAATGTTAGCTGCTTCCGCAACTGACATCAGCATACTAAACACTGACGCAAATTGAGTTGGCACCATTAAAGAATAACAGAATTCTAATTACCAGTAAAGTTGGTATTAGAGCATTACTAAATTTTTCTGTCCTTAATATCTTTAACCATATAATAACCAGCTTGTTTTACACATAAGGATTTTTTTTAATGTCAAACATATGGTGCCAGATTTATATTCACAGTAATGATATGATATGGTTAACACAGATGCACAGAAAAAGAAAAAAAACCAAAAACTTTCAATATTAAGATAAAATTTTAATAAATTAAGTGTTGTCTTTTACAATATATTGTTATCTTTTACAATATATCATAATTGTTGATATGGGAGAATAATTTTTAAAAATTTATATTATGGATATTAGAAATAATATTTGCATAAAAATCTATAGTTCTTTAAACACAGGATGAGTTTCACACAGCAAAATTTTCAACAACATTCACAGATCTAACATTTAGATAATTCTGTGTGTATATTATAAATTGCATGACTTGAGCAATATTTAATCTTCAAACAATGAAATTTGAAATTCTATTTACATACAAAATACTTAAAAGAGATCACTCATAAGGCAATATGACAGTTAGATAAAACAGTGATTTAAAAAAGAATTCAAATTAAAAACAGCAGGGACAAAATTTAAAAGTTACGTGTTGCTGCAAAATGCATGAATGAATTGACATTGAATAAATAAGAACATCAAAATGTAGTGGAATACAGCCTTGAGTTGACTGATTTGCATTACACAGTGATCAGAAAATCATATAATAGATTTGAATAGAAGTGCTAAAGAAATACACAATTATATGAATATGAAAGTAAATGTTAAAGTATTAGAACAATAAAATGACATACAAACATATAATTTCATAATAATTTTCCTTATACATCAATTAACAATAATTTTTTAAATGATTTGCGAAATTTCCAAAATTCATTGAAACATTGCAAATACTACGAATTTTTCCCAAAAGTTTAATGGAATATTTCTTAAATAATTTTATACTTTAGAAACAGAAAATCGAAAATGTTACAAATAGCATGCTTAAATCATATTGCTTTTTAAATCATGCAAGTTAATGAATAAAATTTAACGTAAAATGCCTAAAAATGTGTTTACATTGAATACATAACAAGTTAAAAAATACATAAAATCAGTTTTTGAAGTTTTGTGTTTTATGCAAGCATTATTTAATTAATTTCTGAAAATATCTACATTACTTATATATAAAATACTTATTTTGCACAGCTCAAATATCAGGCAATTAATTTTTGAAAATACCAACTTCATTTTATACTAATGAAGTATATATTTTGCATAACTCAACACACAATACAAAATTTTAATTACAATGTACAACATATGAATATATGGCTTGCATAGCATAACTCTCTCAGCAATTTTACAAAATGATGCCTTAATGCAGTGATTTGATCTGGGAACAGAGAACAAGAATTATTTGCATCCTTAGAGAACCAAATGAGCAAAAAATAAGGTTATTCAAAGGTTTAACAAAGATCATATTTAAAGGACTTAAATAAATGCCCTTAATTCTTAATCTAATTTTTTGTGAATAGTCCATGAAGTCCATTTCTTTATATGCTAAATGTTTGCTAAACACATAGATAATTTAATATTAAACAAAAACAATGAAGTGCTTGTAATAAAATATAAAAAAATTAACATTCTTCAATTACTGAATTATTTAATCAGTCATTCAAAATATAAACCATTTAAATAATTTTAATTTCATTACAGATACAAAACTAGACAAAAATCAGGCAAAAAAGTCACCTGGTAAAGAATCCTTTTTTTTTTTTTTTTTTTTTTAAATTCTGATCAAAATATTTTATTATTTTCTACATAGAAAATATGCATACTTTGTATCAATGAGATAATAAATGAAAATCATAAATACATTTTTAAAGACTGGAAATTTCGAGTACACTGCAGTAGGTTACTTTCTTTTTTCTCCTTTTATTTAAAAACAAATCTTTTTGTTATTCAATTTTACTCTTTACCATACAATTTTTGTTTGTTTTACAAAATAACAACAGAAACACAGTTTATACATAAAAAAATTAATATAATAATTCTATGCATTCTAACTTGCATGTGATTGCAGATATGTTCTACATTCAGTTAATCATAATCAGTTTTTTAAAAAATTAATCATTCTTTTTAAGGTATTAATTATGAAACTTTTAATCCAATGAAAAGGAACAGGGAACCGCAGGTGCATTAAAGCACATCAAATTCTTGCATCAAAGCATGTTTACAATTTCCTCAAGTTTTCATGATGACTCAATACATTCCCTTCACCTGTTTCATCATACAGCTAATAACTTACACAATTCAATGTAATTTTGGATTTCAGTACTCTACAGCATTCCTCAAAAGCAATATAATATTTTTATGTCTTACATATGATGCTCAGAAGATGATTCTAATAAAACCAAAATATATGCAAACTGCTCACCAAAGTATGTATGTAAGATATACATATATTACATACATATTCATAATTGCACAACAGTTAAGAGAAAATGAACTAAAATTTAAATCAAGGAATTAAAAAGCTCTATATATGTTCATACATTTAAATGACCAGATTAACTAAGATGAATCTGAATGTATACAGCAGTGTCATTCATTCATATTACACAAAGTCAACTAAAATGTTTCAGTATATCATTTACATATGTATACTCAGTATATCATTCACAAGTCTTAATGTATATTATAATTTTCCAAGAACACAATGCAAAAGTGCAAAATACTTTCCTGTAAGATAAGACAAGCATTGCATAGAACTATCTTGCAACACAACACAGACAATTTCTGCATAGCACTAACAATTCACATACAGTCTCATAGGAATCTGCTTGGAAATCAAAGGCTATTTCCCTCATTCTTTTCAACATATAAATGTATAAAAATAATCACTAAAATTCTAAAATCACAAATCATTTTTAATTTAAATTTACTGAATTTCAAACAAGACGAAATCTTTGGATAGGTATGAAGCACCTAAAACTTAATTTCTATCGTAATGGATTACTTAAGTTTTTAACTTTGAGTTCTACTTCACAAAGTCATAATTTAATTTTTTTTTTTCTTTTAGCTCTTGAAATATTTACGAACATTATGCAAGAGAGAGAATAAGGGAAAGTTGCCTGTATTTACCTTGAAACTATTCATTATGCCAAACTAAAAATCCTAAAAATAAATTTTATTGTAATCAAAATATTTCAATCTCTCACTTGCATATTTTAGTTTAAAAATTAAAAACTTCTTACATACAATTTTTAGAATACTACTTCCATGCACTTTTATATGTAAAACAAATTATGAAAACTTTGAAAAAATAGCATCAACATTTTAATTATTTCAATTAGAAATAAATAAATAAAAATATGTGACTTGATAACATGACATGACAATTTTTTCCAAACAAACTTTTATGGAAAACACTTATCAGATAACTTAGTTGAATAAATAATATCCTAAAATTTTATATGAAAAATTATATTTTTAGTAGGTGCTTAAAATGCTTATCTAAATTACAGAGTACCTCACAAAAACTGTCCTTTATGACAAATAATTTGGTACACAAAATTATAAAATACCCAGTATCACATTTGCTGAAATATTCAGAATGTAACTGCCATAGCATTCAACTGCAGTTATAACATTAAATACTTAAGATGCACTATATTAAATTTCTTGATAATTTAAAATTCTTAAGACTTCCTGTCCCTTTGTTTACAACAGTGGTATTCAAACTTTATGGCAGTAACATCCCATAAAAATGCAAATGATCCCCAAAAGTTATTCTGGGAGCCTAATTCACAGCATCAACCCTTAGTTATATACTATCAATTCAGATTTTTTACAATTTGTATTCCTCTGAGACCACCATCACACATTTTTTTTTTACCTCATTTGGGGTCGAAACACACAGTTTGAATATCACTGGTTTATAATGACTAAATGATTCATGCTATCACTAACATGAGCAAAATATATTAATAAAGACATGGTGAAGAAATTTATAAGAGAACAGAAATTTCAGAATCATATTACAATAATTAAAAAGCATGCCTGGAACCATGCATTACAGATTTTAATTAACATATATACATATATAGAAACACTCATTAATAAATACTTCAGTGCACTTGTGATTATGAAGCATTACACATTTGAAATGACACTACTGAATACATATTTTCTGGCAATTTAAAAAAAAACATACATTAGAAAACATTCATTCCTTTCATATGAAAGAGCAAACTGAGAAATGGAGTGCAGTTAAAACATACACAACTGCTTGAATATTGCTAAAGAGAATATCACAGTTTTCTAATTATTTAACTATTCAGCAACATGAAGTCAAAATCACAGACATTAAAGATTGCTCCATTGAGACAAAATAATTACAAAACACCTATAGCTGACAATGCATGATTTGAATATAATATATTAAAAAAAAGCACTTGATAAAAGCAGAAATATTCACAAAATCAGAGAACACATATTAACTTTCTTTCTTTTTTTTTTTTTTTTTTTTTTTTTTTTTTTATCACAAAACATTGCTTCCCAAACAGAATCAGTTTATCTTACTTTTCTCTGAGTATCAGATTTAGAACTTTACACTTCTGTATAGAAATATCAATGTTGGATTTTTTTCTTAAATTTCCAAATTCTTTTATTGAAAAATAAGAATATATAAATATAAAAATATCTTTTAATATCTACTCAAGCAAATTACAAGAGATGCTCTGGCTTTGAGAAAGATTAATTTAAGTTCAAGAACCTGATTATTTAAATTTAAAATTTTGAATATTTCTCAATGCTACAGACAACTAAAATTGATCCCAAACAGGAAAATAGGCTCTAAAATAGTGATAACCTAACATTTATTTTTACTTTTTAAATTTAATCTTTTTTCTAAACTGATTTCAGGATAAAAGGCTAAACCAACAAGGAAAGCAACATTCATTTATTTCAAATATTTTCAGAAAAATCTCTGTTTTTTTTTTTTTTTTTTTTTTTTTTTTATTCACTGGTAAGTAGTGGCATCAGTTTCACTTGAAGAAAAAGGATTTGACTTAAAAAGTCAAGGATTAAAAACTCACTTAACCTCTTAAATACACTTATCAGCAGATAAGGCAATCTTAAAATGCTAATTCAGTGTACAATCCACTAGTTATAGTCTTAGATTTTCCCTGGGAAATACACATCATTCTTCAACAAATCTGTTTTAAAAATATTATCGGCAATTTACAAATTCTTGATTACTTCACCTTTACACTAAGATTAAAGCCATTTTTCTGCTGTATGAAAATATATTATATATATATAGGTACTTTTCATTCTCTTGTATTCAAGACTCTGTACATACATACTGCAGTGACAGCATATGCACTAATACCCGACCTCACACAATAGATGGGATGAATAAAAAGTTCATAAACTGCATTTGCTTACGTCTGAACCAAACTTGGCATATAAACAGTAAAATATATACTTTAATTTACTACATATAGTTTTAGTTAACTAAAGGTTAAAAAAATACTTCTAAAGAAGCATGTAAGGAACATGTATATTAAAGAATGTAGTTTTCATACATATAAATGAAAACAGTATTAAAATAAATGATTTAAATACAACGAAATTATTTTGATGCCAATGGCTTCACAAAATTTAACAAACTTTCCTGATGATTCAATGAATTCTTTTACTAGTTAAAATTTCTTATGGCAAACTAATAATTTTTTTGTTCCTTGCCCTGTAGCTAAAATGCATTTCTCATTAGTCGGTGTTTTCTAAAATTTGCAAACCTTTTTTCAAACTAGCTGAGACTTTCTGTCAAATTTGCAACTGTCATGGTTTTCTAGTGGATTTTGGATCTGGGATGGCAGTTTTTTGAGTAACCAATTCTGTCATCATCTCTATAGCTCATCAAATGTCACCTGCTTGATATATAATAACTTGTTGACATCATCAATGCTAACTTTTAAATCTAACCGTATGACAGATTGACAATTTCTATTACATAAATGATTTCAAAAGCTTGTGGAGATGTTTTCGATCGATTTCGAAAAAGAATGAACAAGTTTTCTTCCAGATACCATTCAAAATGTTTCGGGAAAATTTCATTCCCAGATTCTATAATAATTCTTACAGCATTTACAACACTGAACTGTGTCTAATTATCTTAAAAGTCTTGTCTAATTATCTCACTTCATAATCATTCAGGTGTGCAAATGATCATCTCTAATGTAATAAACCTTGAATATTTTGGATGATAACTCCTTCACTCGTCACTGAAGTAAGCCGTTTTGAAAAGAATCAGTTTAAATGCATTTGTTTAACCTGGCAATTACATATGATTTAAAATAAAAACGATGACTAAACCAGTCCTCAAAACACAATCTGCCACTCAAAGTACCAAGAAAACGTGTAACTTTATTTGCATTAAGTCAGGGTATTACTATGCAACAAAAGAAAAAGATAAAATTTTACAGCTTTTCTAGTTTTATTTATTAATCATTATTTTTTACAAATTCACATTCCAATTTAAATTATAATTAGTAATTATCAACTTTTATTTACTCTTGTATTTTATCACATAAATTTCTAACTAAAAATTTTAATTAAGGCCTGTGGTGTTTATTTATGGCATGATTATTCATAAATTTTATTTCAACACCAGTTACTGGGAGGGAAAAACACATTCTTTTTCCACTTTAAAAATTTGTATTTACTGTAAAAGTTTTTTTTAAAAAATAAAGCAAGCATTTGGAAACGTTTGAGAAGCAATGTTTTTAAATGAAATTTTCTACCGTATAATAATAATTTGTAAACAGCATTTACTTTTTTAAATAGTGCATCCTAACTAGTACTCATCATATGGATTTTTTAATATCATTTTTAAATGCAGCTATTTTTAGTTCTAAAAACAGGGGAAAAATTTAATACAACTAATTTTTTTTATGTTGCAACAAATTTAAAACAAAGCATTAATGGAAATCAAACATAATATTGTTATATCAAATAATTCAATATTTAAAAGAAAAATTTCGTATCAAAATAAATTCAAAATTTTCTAGATATTTTTACACTCAGGCCTTTTTTTTTAATCAAAAAGTGACATAATCATAAATCTTACACTAAAAAAATGTGCATTTTGGAGAGCTTTCCTTCAAATTTTTACCTTTCTGACAAGGTTCTTGCTTTCTTTTAATCATTTCATTTATGAAGTTTGGGCTATTAATTCAGCTACATTTTTAACACTATGCTATATTATTTTTAACAAATGTTTATGCATATTTCTGTCACCCAAATTATCAAATTACAATGTATGTTTTAGCACAAAATTTGCCCCTATTTTTGAAGAATTTTCTTCAAAAGCTAGCCTGTTTACACTATATTAATGTAACCACAACTTAGGTCTTAATAGTTAAAATTTTTAACACTTTTTTCTACCAATGGAATTAATTTATGGAAAACACATATGCCTTCTAAATGTGTCAAATTATCTCCCAAATGAATTACTCTAGTTATTAGAAAACTTTAAAGCTTAAACCTATCCATGATCATATGACATAACACAATCAAAATGAAATATTAGAAGATAGATCTACTGATAATTAGGATAACATCATGAAAAAAGGGGAACAAATACTCTTTATTTTAAAATATGCTATACAAAATCTTAGTACCAATTGGCATTTATAATTCTTAAACTTTTGATTTTGCTCTTCCTTTCTAAGATTATTTAAACTTTTTTAATGAGATTTTCCAATTTTTAGCATGTAATGAAACAAACCATAAATACAAACTCAATTATTAATGTAATAGTATACATTTTCAAAATTAGCTACTCATACTATTTATTTGAAACTGGAATAAATAGTGCTCTGGATCAGCAGTGGGGAATCTACAGCATTTTCACAGTTTCTCTAAACTATAAAATATACTTATTATCATGATAATAAATAAATAATTTTAAGCTAAATTTACCTATTTTGAGTTTTATTTATATTTTTTCTGATATAATTCAGTGAGATCACAAAATCTAATAATACTGAACAATAATAAATAATGGTAATAATAAACTGTCATCGACTGAATCCTATAAATCCTTATTTTGGAAAAAAAGGATTTAATGAGGGCAACTTTTAACAGCATCTCACGGATGCCTTAAAAGTACATGATATCTTAGATGAAACAAAATGACCTCTCGGAAGGTAATATTGTAAATTTTCTGCAAGATGCAAAAAATTATTTTTCAAACATAGAAAATGTTTCTGAATTCTTATGTCTACAACAATGTACATTTTCAATGTTTATTTTAGAACAACCTGTAGCATAAATTAGTATTCTCATGAGTGGCTGCAGTTATGAAATAGCTTGATATCATATACAATAGAGAGCTTAAAATTCAAAAAAGTCAAAAAATCACACCAAATAATGCTATAAAAACCAAATATCAGAATAATACAACAGTGACAGTAATTGATCAGTCCTATACTGTTTTAATTTTCTCTATTTTGCTTAACAAAAAATGCTTCTGATTTAGGGATGGAATAGGATAGATGTCATGCAATAATACTTTAATTAGGTCATGCAATAATAATACTTTAATTAAAGTTGCAAATTTAAGTATAAAAATAATATTTTATTTAATTTTAAAAACTCATCAAAATATTGCTTCCTATTCCTTCAATTAAATGTGAGACAGTCTTCCAATGTAAAAGCATCCTCACCCCTGATCCTGATTAAGATGGTTACTTTTCAGATGTGTACTTCAAATGTCAATGATGTAAAATTTTATCAAGCAATAAAAACATGTTTTTTCAAATAGTTATATTGTTATATATAAATTAAAAATACCAATATGCATGACAGTTCAAAAGAAAGTATTAAAAACTTAAAAATTTGTTGAATTTAAGGAAGATAAAAAATTATACTGTGAATCAAAATAATTTGAAATATTACTCATAGAAGAAATGCACATCAAGAGTAATTTAAATTTTCTCAGACATTATAAAATACAAACAGTATATTTAAATTATTAAATAATTTACTATATTGCTTCTCATTGAAACTTTCTAACTACATCTTACAAATAATATAAGAGCAATAATAGAACAAAATATAAAACATTAATTAAAACTTAAACGAATGTGAACATAAATGTGTTGAACATGACAAGACACATCTCATTAATTGAAAAATACGTATTTATTTTGAAGCTTATTTTCATGCATTAGTGCCTAAATAAAGATAAAATTTTTAAAGAATGCAGATAAATGCAAAATATAGTAGCTAAAATTCTAAAATTAATTTTCTGCCACAAACATATATAGTAAGACACAATATTTTGGGAGATTTATCAGATAATTATACATTATTGCTATTAGACTAATATAACTCAATTATTAACTATGGACAATGTAACAATAAGAACATTTACAATAAAAATTTTTTGAGTCATTCAAAAATGAAATGAATACTTGCTTTTTTTCAGATACTTTCTTCAGTTCAGATTATCTTCCTTCTAAAAGAGACCAACTTTATACTCCTAAAAAAGAGCTGCTTTTCATTTACATACTAAATCACACAATTATTATTATATAATAAAACTGAAAAGTATATCTCTTTTACAGCAAACATATTCCTCGAGAACACAATTTTGGTAGATGTTTTAAAGGCACTGGTTTGACATACTACCAGGTTTGGTGCACACCTGGAAAGAACCTGATTTACAAGAGGTATTTTGAAATGCTTTTAACAACTTTCTTATTACATTCGAAGCTAAGTACAAAATTTCAGCACCAGTTATTAACTATTAAAGTTTCTTGCATCCCTCAATTTAAAATTATTCAATGTGAGTATCACAAATGCGAAATAATAATGACTAACAACCTAGCTCACTCTTTGTCATTTTATGGCAGCATTAGATAAAAATACAACTTTCTTATTTTCATATATACATGTTTACATAATTAATATATGAAGCACAATTATCTGATGTGCCTTCAAGCAGTACTGCATAAATTTACAATATATATCTTATATACAAAACAAATTACAAGCAAAGCTTGATATTTGGCTTTCATGACTGATTAGCTACACTTCTATTGGTCATACATCATTCATTTCAAAATGTTGATTTCTATAAAAATATTAATCTAAGTCACAATAATTAAAAATTGTTAAAAACAAAAAGAAAGAAATCTGAGAAATCTGAAGGGAATAAGTATTGAATAATAATTTTATAAACATCTATCAAGAAACTCAACTATAAATCATTTATTTCCAGCTTCTGTAACACTGGTATATTGCAGCAAAATGCTCAAGCCCTGGACAAACAAATGATGAATCTGCAATACGTCATAAATACTGAATGTGAATTAACAGTTAAAATTAAAATAGTGACCTATTCCTATCACACATTAGTTCATATTTTGTATTTCAGAAACATTACCTCATTTTAAATCAGCTTTCAAATTATTCTAATTATTAAAATGACTTTTGAAAACAGAATTCAAAATACAAAAACGGCTTATTTAAAATTTCCAGAGTATTTGAACTTTGAAGAAGAAAATCAAATTTTATATTACTCATCTTAGTTTCTTAAAAGGTAAAATCGCTGGGCCTATATTCATGTCCTGTCCGAAGTTCATATAAATATAAAACTTTTTCTGAGATAAGTTCTTAAATAGTTCCACTTATACATGGCAATAAGCTAATTAATAACACATTTGACATTTCAAACTGTTTCTTTGCATGCTGCTCAATAATCCATTTGTGAAGAGGAATAACCTATATGTGATGCTTGTCAATTATTGCCCAGTGCATATGTGATATTTGCTGTTTCTTTGCATGCTGCTCAATAATCCATTTGCGAAGAAGAATAATCTATATGTGATGCTTGTCAATTATTGCCCAGTGCATAATAATATGTGATATTTGCTAACTAGTTATTAACTGTATTGAAACAAATAATTACAAAAGAATAAATAACATGAACTGTAGTACCACATGCGAGCAATGTCATACATTTAGAAATTAAAGATATTAAAAATAATTTATGAAAAGGGTTAAAGTTTATTTACAGAAACTGCAAGTTAAACAGTTTATAAATATCCGATATTTTCCCTTATAAAAATGCAATAGGCTTCCAAATTATACTGAAGCTAGTCACTCCACACTAATTTTACTGCTACAAACCATACCCATTCAACATATATATTATTTCAAAGATTACTTACTCATCAGAGCTATGATCCTTACATTCAGAAACCTCCAATACCGAATCCAAAACTTGCACCAACATAACATAATCTTATTTTATGATAGCTAAGAAAAATGCTTATTTTATGATTAACAACCTAATAGAAATGTAAAATTTACTGTTAATGAATCTGCAGTGTCAGACGTATTTGGGGGCAGCATGCAAGTAACTCAGCATGAAAAAGAGTAAAGGACACAAAATTTTAAATTTAAAAGCTACTTGTTGAAACAGTTTAAAAAATTCTTTTCTCAGCAAATTAATTTACGCAATATGAAATATGGTTTGATAGTTATTAATAAACAGCTAATTTTTCAAATGTATTTTATATGTGGATTTATTAAATGTTGCATAAAATTTTTCAATTCAAGCCTTTTACTTTAAACAAGATTTTTTATATACTTTATAAAATAATACATTAGTAGCTGGATGCATATTATGTAAAAGTTAAACTTAAGACAGATATTGCAATAAAACTATTAATTCTCCTCCTTTCCTTCATAATTTGTATAAATCAAATTCTTACAATTAACTGTGATGATAGAAAGCAACACATACAAGGTTTAAAAGCAAATAGTTGTAGAGAAATAAGTCAATTAAAGAAAGAGAAATGAGAAGTATTTAAGAAATGACAAGCTTCACAAAAGAAGAAAATGCAAGTGACAAATGAACATTAAAAATATTTTACACTGTAAAGAGTTAAAATGGCAACAAAAATTTGTTACTCTTTTTTTCAGCTGTTTAATAATGCTCTTTCATGAAATAAAATGAAATATTAAAGTAATTAGTTCGTAACCTGAAAGACTATTATAGCTTTCAATAAAGCTTTCTATAGTTGCTCTGCGGCAATTTATATGTCATTATCTGCCTTACATACTTAATTTTTTAATATATGTCAAATACATATTTAACAAATCATTTAGGACCATCAGCAAAATTCATTAAATTTGTATTATTCGCTGGATCAAGAGTGCTAGATAAATATAAAAACATGTTACCTTTCTCAATAATTTTGCTTATGCATTAAATAAACAATAAAACAATTAAGTATTTCCTATTAAAATACTATTAATGATATCAAAAACTATGTACACTTCTTAAAATGATAAAACAAATGTCATAAGGATGCTACATCTGTTTGTATTATTATTTCTTTGTGAGAAATACTACTTCTATGCAGCTAAATAACACAAAATGCACTCTTATATATTTAAAAAGAAGGTACATTATAAGAACTTTTAAAATGAGAGTTCAGTTTAAGAGCACTAACTCTGCTTCAGTTATTCCAAAGAAATATTGCACATCAAAACTTCATTCAACAGCAATAGAGGGAGAGAAAGAGAGCAAAAATCAGTGAAGTATGGAATTAGTAATAGAATGAAACAAAGATGCCAAATCCCAGCCAATGGAATTCAATGAAATTAAAGTAAATATCTAACAAAAAACAAATTTATGATAATTAAGAACTAGAGCATTATATAAACATTATAAAAATGCAATGAAAATAAATTTAAACAATTTTTTAGATAAGTTTGATAAAAATTTACAAGGTAAGAGATAGCTGCTTAAAAATGAAAAAGCTATTTTCACAGAAATTGTACCAGATTAATATTTAAATAAAATCAACTTGTAAATGTATACATTGACATATATTGTACCAATTAATTTCAATCTTTTTCTCATTTTATAATAAAAATCCTTATATAAAATATGAAATATTAGCCATGGTCTTGCATTTTCTAAATATTGTTAATAATCAAAATGTTAATTTATTTTCCTCAAATTCATTATCACATAAATCTAGAAAATAAAAAAATTATAATTTTTTTCATAATAAATAAAATAACACATATTTATATATATATATATTTACTTTCATAAATATTAATACTCAAACTTTGCTTGTTTATAGGACTACAAACAACAGTACACATCGATAAAATTTAAAACATTTTTTACAAAATGCTATACATGACATTTCAAGATATAATTTTAATAGAAGTAGTTGAAAACATATAATTCAAAATTTATTATACAATTGTATTATGTTACAAAAAAAAAAAAAAAAAAAAAAAAAAAAAAAACATTTGATCAAAGCATACATTTATTTTACATTAGATTTTTATCTGGTATAACTTCTAAATCATCTCTACAACGGGGCACATAAAGTGTGCAACAAGCATGTTCCCATATATCTTGTGGGTAGTTGTCTCCAACTGTCCAAATACCAGTTTCGATATTATAACACTCAACTACACCACTTGCACGATCAAAAGTTGTTGCACTATGAAAACCTCCAACAATATACAGCCACTTTCCTATCACAACAATTCCAGCATGATAACGTGGGGTAGGAACTCTGGTTATGACAGTCCATGAGTCTCTTATAACACTATAGCAATCAATCGTATCTACCAGGACCCTAGAACCAGTTGCTTCATCTTCGTACCAGCCCCCACACACATATATTTTATCACCACAGCATACCATAGAATGATCAGCACGTGGTGTAATCATAGGAGCCCGTATCTCCCAATGGTCAGTATCAGTATTCAGCCTCCAAAGAGAATTCAAAACTAAATCTTGATCTAGACCACCTGAAACATATAAATAGTTCCTCCAAGATGTTCCAGCATGCTGAGCTCTAGAACCAGGTAAAGAAGATATAGGTGTCCATAAGTCAGTCATGGGATCATATTTTTCACAAGGTGCACTGTCATCAAGAACATCAAAATCTCCAGACTCCCCTACTCCACCAACTGCTATCAGATTGTTACCTACTACACCCAAAGAGAATCTACATCTTTCCTTTTGCATAGGAGCCATTGTTGACCAGGAGTTGTTAAGCGGGTTATATCGAAAACCAAATGGATGGACATTTTCTTGAAGACTCTGGTTAAAACACCCACCAACAATATACAATTCATTATTAAGTACTGCAGTACCAAAATTGCACTGCTCCACATGAGGTATAGAAGTTAAATATCTCCACTTACCAACACTTGAAAGATAATATGCAATATCATTAGTTACACCACTGATACCAAACCCACCAACTTTTAAAATTGCCAACTCCATACCTCGGGAGTTAATGAGGGACAGTCCCCGCTGTTCTCCTGGAACGTGCCATAAATGATTCCAGAGGCTGTTGTTGATGCAAAGGCACTTCACAATAGGTGATTCGTAAAATGAAGCCAGATCAACTGAAGATATTTCATTGAAATGAATGTGTCTTAGAAGTTGATGAATGTATTTCAACCGCTCATGTGGTTGGTGTTCGATCCACTTAAGTACAATGCTTAAAACCTCTCTTTCTGAACAGTCAACAGGAAAATCACATTTTAAAATATATTCTAATTGAAAAGGAGATAATCTTAAAAATTCTGATTTCTCAGAGAATTTTTGCAAGTTACCACAGATAAAGAGATAAACTTCCTTTAGCAGCTGTTGCAATGAATATATTTCAGCAATTGTTGCAACATCCACACAATTATCAAGATCTAATTGTTCTTTCAAGTATGAAGAACATGCTTCAACAACAGCTATCAACTGTACATGACTTGCAGCAGAAAGAACATCCTGGATGTTGGCTAAACTTAATGCTAGCTTAGAGGTATATGCATATTCTAAAAGATACCGCATTCCATCAGCTGTGACTCCATTTAAACAAATTTCACTTTGCTGACTTTCTTTCATGGCATCAGTAAACATGGCACGGAAGTAATCACTGCAAGAAGCTAATACTACCCGGTGAGCTTGGAAAGCTTGTCCTCCTGCAATCAGTGTTATATCTAATAACAAACCCTTGCTTCTTAGAGTGTTCAGTCCACTTAAAAGAGTTCCCATGTGAGATGGCGACTCAAACTGAACGGTTCGGGAGCTCTGATTGTAATGACCTCTTCTGATTTCACGCATATTTGCGTTTGATATCAACTCCCAATCATGAAACTAAAAAACAAAAAGAAAACATGAATAAATTGCATTCAAAATATGGCATATACCTTCAAAAAACTTTCATTAGGATTTACACCTGTATTTCTAATCTAATGATGATGAAAGGCAGAATTTAAGAAACAGTTTAGGATTAAAAAAAAATTAGTTTAACTCTAGTACTATACACTTTTTACCAGGCAGATCTCCTAATAGTGCAATGAAAATCCAATTTCCAAATTCTGTTGAGTAAAAATATCAAGTAAAAATCAACAACAAAAGCACTAATATTTGTTTAGACTAAATGGAACTTAAGATTGAAATAACTTGAATCATTAAAGAAAATAAACAAATAGTTTTAGTATAATTAGCTTTGTAAATAATTCACATCCTGAAGAATATTTAAAAAGAAAAATTATCATCTTAACTACTTATTTTCTATATAAGTAGAAATTTCCTATATAAGTTATGTACATAGTAACCTGCAGTTACTACGTACAGAAAGTGCAAATAGGGTTAGAAAAAAAAAATTCAATGAAATCTGTTTTTATAATGATATGATTGACTGTGATATGATTTAGCTCATATCAACACTATGGAAAGTATGTTAGGTGTAATAAAAAGGGATTTTTGAAAGAAATGCCATCGACAGTCCAGCAAATATTTTTCATTTTTACTTTTATGAATATATGCGGAGAAGACAGTAAACAGATTCTAGTTTAGATAGTTTTGGGATGCTGTTAAGGAATTCTGTATGCCTCACATACTGAAGAAACAGAAAGTTTTAAATGAGGTAAGTCAATATTTCCTTTTTGTATTGCATATATTACATAAAATGTATTTCCATTCTTATATGAATTCCTTGTTTGATTTAAAATGCAGTTTATTGAGATTATATATTTTTTGTTTTAATTATGTTTTATTGCATTATATCTTGGACAGCATTTTACTGGGGACAGCATTGGGCATAAACAGGAACAGTGCCAAAAAATCACAAATACATATTTACCGACTACTTTTCCACATTCTGTTATTAGATAAATGTTTTTTCCAAAAAATACTAGGAAATGAAAACATATTAAAGCAAATAAGGAATTATGAATGCAGAGCAGAATGCAAGAAATAAATGTGAGTGTAATTTTGTTACATTTATTTTATTTATTTGTTTTGTTTTTGTTACTTGTTACACTTTCTGTTTAGTGGTTTAGCAACTCCATGCAAATTGTGTTCAGAGATTTTTTTTGACTATAATGTAACAGTACATTATGATTATATAATTAAATATTAGTATAAATATGCATGTAATTCTTAAGCTATTAAAGAAATTTTCCTAGACAAGTTACTTCAAGAAGTAGCACACCCAGAAATTAATTTTGCGGGGTGCATATCATCATTGCCATGAAAGAAGCAATAGCTTATATTTAGATCAAAATTACCACTTAGTAAAAACTAAATATATACTGACATAATTTTTATCAAGCTATAAAAATTACAAAAATAATAAAGACCCATGAGAACAAAAATTCCTACTTACCAAAATCGGCAAAATCTAACATCATTGAAAAATTGATAAAAATCATTTAATAGCTGAACAAAACTATCATAATTTAACTGATAGTGAAAGGCATGAACTATTTCCCATCTTTCAAGTCATTATTTTACTACTATAATCTAACATAAAACAATTCTTAATTAGCCACCACTATTTTTCACTCACACAAACACCGTCCTGATTTGTCCCTAATGTTGACAGATCACCACAACAATTCAATAAGATGATGGGGTAGCAACATGGATGTTAATGTTCTTATAATTCCGTACAATTTTTTGTTTAAGATGACTCCACAGACACTCTAAGTTTGAGTTTTCACAACACTGTAGTGTTTCGTTTACAAAAATGGCATTTCAAGGCTGTTCCTATTTTCAATCTTAATGCGCATCTTCATCCCTGAACAGCATTTATTTTCTCCACCACATTTGAGATAGTTCAAGGTAAACATTTGTGTATTTTTCACGAAACCAAACAAATTGTATGCGAACGAAATGTGGAAATATGTGTGTATTTAATTACGGAAAAGCACACTAGGGCTATCTGCCTAAGGGGAGGGGTGCCTTCGTGGAGGACTTTCTAAGGAAAACTGGCTCGTATACACGTCACACACAAAGTGTGGGAGACGGAGAGGATTAGACTACTGGAACCGTCTGCTGTAGCAGTGGTTCCCATGGTTATGGGATAATCCAAGTAGTAGAAAATTCCCCTACACTTCCTATTTTAAATTGACAGACTACAGCAGAATCAACAAAATCCATCTGATGGTTGGTGTATCAATGTTGGCCTACAGTCTAATTAGTTGGCCATTTGTTACAGTAAATAGCTGTTCCTCTTGGCATTTCTCTCATTTTTACTTGGGAATATCTGTCTGTCACACCATTCAACTACAAAATACCTCTCAACATCATTATCATGGCCCAATGGCATCATGAGAGATTGAAAACCCTAAGGCCCTCAGCACAATTATCTGTGGTTTCAGAAGTTTTGTATATCTTTTGCATGTGAGTCAAAGGATGACAATTGCTTTGCCAGTATATTATATCGCCTAGATACAGCCATCTATGACTGGCCTTACACTTCCTATGAAGTAATTACTCATTGATATCTACAAGGGTTAGAACTTTAATAGTGGCAACTATTTATTTACAAGGAATACAAAAGTGATTCATGTCACCATGTTTTCAGTTCTTCAATATAGTCGCCAGCATTGTGTACAACCCGTTTCCAACGATGTGGAAGTCGCAGAATACCTGTAGCAGCGCCTGTTTTGTTGATAGTTTGAATGGACCGGTCTACTGCCGCAAGAATCTCAGGAACAGTTTGGAAGCGAATGCCATGAAGTGGTTCCTTCATCTTAGGAATTAAGTCATAGTCACAAGGGCTTAGATCTGGGGAGTATGGAGGATGGTAAAGCACTTCCCAGCCCCATCGCTTGAACAAATCAGTCACAGCTTGCGCTGCATGCGGCCGAGCATTGTCATGCAAAATGAGAGGAGCGTTCTGCAGAGAGTGTCACCGTTTTTTCTCAAAGCTGGTCAGAGATTGTGCTCCAAAAATGAGCAGTAATACTGCGCAGTGACAGTCTGCTGTGGGGGAACGGTATGCGTTAGGATGACACCATCACAGTCGTACACGAGAATCACCATAACTTTCACACTGCTGGGGTTCTGACGAAATTTTGAACGTTGTGGTGACCCATGATGACGCCATTCGTTTGATTGTCGTTTCAGTTCTGGCCGGTACGATCGGGCCCAAGTCTCTTTCAGCATAATGATACGGCACAAAAAAGCATCTCTTTCGCGATCATAGCGCTCCAGGTGGTTTCAGGCAGCATCGTGTCGTAGCCATTTCTGCATTTCCGTCAATTGATGTGGAACCCATTGTGAAGCAATTTTTCTCATGGACAGGCGTCCCTTCAGAATGTGCAGCACAGTCATATGCGCTAATCCTGTTTGTCCGGCCAGCTGACGAATCATTTGGCGGCGATCACTATCCATTAGTGCAGCAACAGGTTGCACATCTGCATCGGTGACACTCGGACGACCTGGCCACAGCATGTCTGCCACGTTTTGGCGTCCTTCATTGAATGCTTTCACCCATCTTGCTACGGTTCTGTAAGGCAATGCAGATTCCTCACAAGCCTCTTGAAGCCCTTGATGACACTGTCGTGCTGTACAACCTTTGGCACGTTCAATTTTTATCCAACATCGTTGTGCTCGTTTTGAAAACATCCTGACAACACTTACTTTAGACCGTGAGCTAATACAAGGATCCGTTCTTTGCATCACTCCGCATGCGCATGACGTAGGCAGGATAAGTCTTTTTGCTGAGAGGTAAGGTAGGTATGCAGTTCACGTGTGGTATACGCGATATTCTTTGGTTTTGTTGCGTAGCGTTTTTTCAGCTCTGTTGCCACTATTAAAGTTCCAACCCTCATAAGTATTCTCTTACATCATCCATTTATCCATCTGAGGAAGATTATCAAACATTAAAATGCATATTTCTCTGCATATATTAAAACAGCACACAGCCCTGCCCATGTATCATATCATTCTACCCTCACTCTCATCAACAGACCAATAATAAACCAATCCAAAATTTCTTACATGGATAGGTGGCTATTATATCTACAATTTTGATTGAAGAATGTGAAAAACTGATTTGCCTTCAGATAAGAAAAGATTTGAAAATTCAGATTGAAAACAGATAGGTTTGGCTTTTGAATTTCAAACTCCTAAATTCTTGCTGCTGCCCATTGGCTAAGCAAATTCATCTAATAACTTTTTTAATTTCACAACTACGCTTATCACATTCTAATAATTATTTACACAGGATAATAAACTTTGAACACATATAGTACTGCAAATTACTCAGTTGCAATCATACATAATTCAATTGCTTATCTTGATGGCCTATTCACAATTAGTAAACTGACAGATCTCACTTTCATCGATTTTGTTTGCCAGAGGGACATAGATATTACTGTAATGCAGTCACCTTGATAAGGACAAATCATTCAATTCATACTCATAACCAAAGGCATATACAAGGTAGGTCATCTATTGTTAAAGGTATGGTTCAGCAGGTCACCTATTGGAAGAATGCTATTGGAAAATATGTTGTATCATCAACCACAAACTTCAATCAACACATCAACAATTCACATATTTAAGTTTGCTTGTTTTGTTTGTTTTTCTTTGCTAATATGGAAAACCACTGCTGAATGTGGACTTACAGACTACAATTTTGCACATACGCATTTTCTTCGTTGTCTCCATTTAATTTGTCCAACACGAGAATTCCAGTTATACCCAGAACACAGCAAAGCATCAGCAATAGTCCTCCTTAATGATTTATTTGAAAGTATTTCACCAAATTCCATGTTCTATACAACCAATGCATCAAGGAATTATAAAAACATTCAAATCTTCTTATGTCAAGCATATTTGCATCTCTCCAAATAAAGCACTAGATAGAGGAAAGCACGACAGGTTAAAGGCATTTTGGAAGCAATTCAACATAATACACCGGATAGAAATAATTAATATCACATTGAAACAACAACATAAGACACTGAATAGAAATGATTAATTTTGAATGGGAACAAGTAAATTCATCAATATATGCTTGCTCACATCACTGCTGGCTAGATGTTGCCAAACAATTTTAAAGGATTTCCATAGATTAACAATGAAGCTAAGGAAATATACAAATTACAAAAGCAACAGGTTTTGAAGGATTTTTCACATAAGGAAGAAAGAGAAATTAAAAAATTAATGGAGAATAACGAAAATGCAATGACAAATAAAGAACTGGATGATCTAAAATACAAGCCAACAGTGAAAGCAGTGATAGTGAAGAAGATAAAGAACCTTTAATGTATAACAAGTGAAATGAATTGTTGAAAAAGATACTGGAACTATCTGATTTTGTTATGGCAATTTGCACAATGAAAGAAGAGGGCATTTTATGAGAGGTATTGAAAAGCTTCACAAAATGAATACAGTCAAAAGTCGTTAATCCGGACTCGTCGGGACTTCGGCGATTCCGGATTATAGATCATCAGTTTAAATCTGGTAAGATGGCATGCAGAAATTACAAAATTAAAAATATGAAACCGTAATTTATGAAATAAAGAACAGTTATGATCTAAAGGGTATCAAAATTTACACAAAAAAAAAAAGCTTAATATTTATTTGTTTACTTTATTAAACATTTCTTTCAATGTAAGTTGTTTAAGTTGCTTCGTTTTTTATGTGATAATACATTCTCTTTAATTCTATAAACAGACATAATTTCTTGTTCAGTTACAAAGTTCCATTGTTCAAGTCCTATAATTGCTGTGTCGAGAATACCGACTAATTTGCCAATCGAAATTTTTTCATTTTCAATAACCTCTCTGTCACTTTCTTCACTATCGGAAGCGAATTATAATGACGAGGAACTTGATTTAAATCATATCAAAGACGGAGTACATTGAGATGAAATACTACAGTTGGTAAGGAATTATAAGCCAAATAAAATGAAGACATCTGCCCTGAAGATAAGAATAATGCTGACAGATCAACTTCCAATTCACTGCGTGCCGTTTTTCCCCCCTTCCCCACTGCAGAGCAGCGTGAAATTGATAAACAGATTTCGGATTTCAAAACATACTTTCGCTTTGTAGATCCTTTACATATTAGTTAATATATATCGTAAATTCTATTTGATATAATCGAAAGTTCAAGCAAAATTCAAACTTTTACAAAATTGCTCTAACAGTCTGCAAAAAATAATAAGCCGGATCCAATTCGAAGATTCAGGAACAACGCAATCTACAACATTAACTGAATTAGATAATTTTAGCTTAGCTTATACCGTCCGTTATACATTAAATGTGCATGCGTAAACGTATTATGCGCTTCCACAAACGCATATTCGCAGCCGTAAAGTTCTTACGCGCAAACGTCAATGCGACGCATGCGCAGAAAGTTTGTAGCTCTAACGTCCGGATTATGGGTGTCCGAATTAACGACTTTTGACTGTACTTCACTTAATGAATTACATCAGGCATTATCCTAAGCAATAATCACTAGCTATTTAAAAAAATACTTGTATCATGTAACTATTTTTTAAGCACTAACAGAGATCCTTTCAAAGTTTCAATTTTCCCTTTTAATTACAATAATATTTAATTTGTATTATTTATATATACTTTCTTAACATGAACGATATATAACCCACTTTTTTGACACAAACGTTGCAGAATGCGATTTTGTCATTTGTGCAATGCGATAACAACATAACCCCCACATCGGCAAAGGTTTCTGAATTGTTATTGAAACACAAGATATAAATTAATATTTTGGATAAAGACCATTCTATTCTCAAAGATGTAGGTCTTAGCAATCCTTAAATTCTTGCCCCTAATATGTATGCTGATGATGATTTCTTTAATCAACTTTCCAAAAACAATGCAAATACTCTTGCCTACGGTTGTAGAATGAAAAATTAATATATCAATATATATCTACTTTTTGAACCAATTTGATTTCATTAAGTACTTTTTAGGTATTTTCTTAATGAAACAACTACAATGGAAATAAGCCTTAGATAATATTTGTTTGAAATTTGAACGTTGCAGATCAGATGATTAAGTTTTCAAAAGTTTGATACTAAGCATGGTAGTAGTACTTTTTTTCTGTCTCACAGCTGTACTCAGAATATATTTTTTCCCCTTTCATTTCTACTTCAGTCATCCTGTACTTTCTCATAATTTTCCAGGTACGAGAATGAATTTTTTCCATAATGTTCATTACTTGGTGAAGCAATTCCTTTCTTTTTTTTCTTTGATAGTGCTAAAATAAATTGTCTTATACTGTTTTCTTTATAAAACTTCATAGTGATGGTTATAATTACTGTTTTAAGTATGTAAGGAGTAATAATTTTACAGGTACAATAAGCATTTCCAAATTATCATAATTTTATCCCACTTGATTTCTAAGATTTAAAAATTACCAGTTCTTTAAAAGAGTATTTTGAATACACATTCTAAACTTTTTGACATCAAAATCTATCTATCATTCATAAACATCAGAATTTTCTAGAGTTCGTTAGAAATCACATGCAGATTAACATTTTTATTTATATTAATAATCAGAATTTTGGATTTTTGAATATAATGATCAAAATTTTCTTGTTTTTTAGCTGCAGCTATATTTATTATAGTGAACTGGAAATATTGTACATACAGAAGTGCATCTTAAAATGTTTGGTATCGCTGTAAATATCATAATGCCATTCGCGCTCAGAACTTTCTAATATTAAAATGCTCAAAATTAAATCAGTGTCTTGCTATGATTAATTTTTAGACGTTTCACTGAACACCTATGGATATCAGTAGCCAAATGATATTTTTTTCAGAAAGTACTCTCTCGTGCTTCGTGCAACTACCAAATGTCATCCACATATACACACTAAACAATATCTAGTTTCAGCTACATATGTATGTTAAAATGACTCATTCAAATATAAATGTAATTGAATAAAATGTTGCAAATTTTTAAAAATATAAGTCAGACACAGTTAAATAATACAATACTGATAAATCGGAATTCTAAATAAAATTTTAAATTATCACCGAATCAAAATGTAAATAACGATCAAAATATAAGCATCATTTACGTAAAGATCAATGCTAATAAAAAACCAACAGATTATTATGAGTACCTTATTTATTTCATATTCAAGTAGGTAATAAACTAAATTCCTTCATCTTTAACATTCTGAATACTTTCAAATCGTTTCCAAAACGTAAACAAAAATAAACGCAGCCATTTTGAGTTGAGTAACTTGACATCCATTTAAACCCCTTTCACTTCACATCATCATTTGAAAAAAAGAATTTCTGAAAAATTAGGAAAGAGATAATATTTAACTCAAAGAAGACAAAAAAAAAAAAAAAAAATCTGAAATGTTTCAGATTTTAAATTACGTCCAAAGGGGCGTTTTTTAACATTTTGTGTGTTACCTTTCTTTATTAAATATCATGTTCCTCGCACTTAAACCATAAGATCCAGTGCAACAGCAATATCGCAAAATAGTTTTAAAACGAGCATATCTTTAGAATTTCCGATACAGAGACTCACGCGCTAGAGATACAAATGTTTTTTCCTGCACAACGTTGCCATTGCTCGTTTTGAAATCCTTGAGTTTGTTAATAAAAAATTCGTCAAAGTTTTAAAAAATAGGAAATCGATCATAAAACAAATTTCAAATTTCAAATTTGGTCTTCCACATGCTCATATTCGTTGGAGGATTACGTTATTCAAAATTCGATGACTCTATGTACCGTTATTTTATGACAATGTGAGAAATATACATACATTTACGCAGATTTTCATTATTTAATTTCTTCAAATATAATGCAGGACTCTAACATTTTATGGCAACAGTTTGAAAAGTGAATCGACATTTATCCGTCCGACGCAAAATGCCAAAGCGAAAGTAATAGTCCTTCGGGACTCAAGTCCCTTTGGACTAAAAAAAAAAAAAAAAAAAAAAAAACAAAAACAATATTACTGGTAAATACTTGATATAACACCTTAATAAGTTATAACAAAAATTCTCCCAAATGGAATCTAAAGCTAAATGAAGCGAAACATCATTTTATAGTGTACTAGAATTGTATCTTCTAGTACACTATAACATCATTAATGGATAAAACTTCCAAAACACTCATGCAGTTCTTGAATTTATTATGTAGAAGCTGTACAAGTTATTTTCCAGTACCATTCGTAAACAACACTATTCTTCGATTGTAGGGTAGGGTCTTGGAAGTTGGCCTTGCTTGGACCCAGGCACCCTGGTGCTACACTAAAATTCTCTCTTACTAAAAGATTGCTACTACATGATTACAATAAAAGGAGCTCTCGGTTTCCTAACAAGCTTCAACGTAAAATGAATGTTCTCTATGTAAAACTTAGAATTCCCAAGAACAAATTTAAAGAAACTTATAAGAATAAATTTTATTTTTAAATGTTAAATTCAAAATCTAATGAAGAATTCTTTGTCAATGGATGATTTTTAGATCAATATATGTTTTAAATGTGGTTGAAAATTCTTTGTCTGCGGAATAACAGTGGTGCATCGCCAGCGTGCTTGCATTCGGAAATTTAATTCCACTTCTTCTTTAGTTCCCATCGAAGAGTAACATGTCCAAGGGTGTCAGCAGTAAATGATGCTAAAATTATTTTAAGAAGCGTAAATTTGAAAGGATGTTAAAATCTCATAGCAGCGCATGTCAAATCCTTCGTAACATAAAAAGGCAAACTGTTGATCTGGTGTAACAGACATAAAATTTTTACAGGAATTTTAAATGGTGAAAGGTTATTCTGAAACTTCAAAGGCGCATTAATAATTTACACTTTAAACACAATTGATAATCAAAAGATACCAAGGATTGTAAAGTGCACCAAAATATTAAAAAATAGTAAATCAAAATAAATATCATACACAATAACATTCAAATGCAAAAAATAAAATTACTTTGTGTGCACGAATGCAAATGAACTAAAAATTTCCTCGAAGAGAGAGAACAATACAAATATCTTAACAATAGGTATTAGAATGTCTTTGACCTCTGAGCTTCTACCAGCTATGTCACTACTAATGATTTCAGTTTCTTGTAGTTGTTGTTTGACACTTTATTTCTGAAAACTCTCCCAGTGAGAAACTAATAAACGTCCGTATAAATTTTTATAGGGATCTCTCATTTTTATACGGAGTGAAATTTCTAATTAATAAACCCTTCATTATATTTATTTAATTAAATAAATGCCGACTTTGGAAAAGCTCAGTATCTAACGAATACTTTTTATAATCTAAGGGACCTTGTTTTTAGAATTCTCTAGATTATAATTTTTAAAAGACAATAAAGTTAAGAAAGGTTTTACTTAAAAGGACGGGAAATAAGAATGTGCTTCCACCTCCATTTTTTTAGCTGGAATTAAAAAGAAAATTAACCACCAAAGACTTCTGAAACCTTTCCCTTAGGCAGTCGCCTTTGCTAATTTTCATATAAGAGACTATAAGGAACACAAAGGAACTTTTCTTTAATTCCTGTTGACTGTCTCTAAACTAAGGAAACCTATTAAGTTGCTATTTCATAGTCAATAATGGAAAATTAACTTTTTCAAGCACTGAATAATATTGAAAATAGGTCTTAGTAGCAAATATTTACTAGGTAAGCTTAACATCAGTACATATTCTAATCATTTGTAGTTTGTTAAACTGAATATAGTATCGAATTACATGTATTCATTAACAGTTTTAATTAATGCATGAAAATAATTTCTGATAATTTGTTTCATGCATAAATCGGCAATTAGCATTCTTAAGAAAATTCAGTCGCAGTTTTAAATTTATACACATATATTAACCAATTCGACTTGCAATTTTGTGGCATTAGCACGTTTTTGCTTTTTTGTACGAACTAAAGGAAGTATTATAATTGCGAAAAATTTCGGGTATCATATTTCAACGAAAATGTCCATTTTAAAGGCCCTCAAATCCATCTAAACGATGATTTCGCTTGATTTCTGTGCATAAGAACAGAATAAAGGACTCTTTTTCCCCAAAGTGTATTGAAAAATGGATTTAAAATAGACTCAGAAGAGATATTTCGCGACGTCTGTGGGTAGGTATGTATGTATCTTGCATAACTCAAAAACAAGAAGCCTCAGACTGTTGAAATTTTGTATAGGGACTACTATAACATGCAGTTGTGCACTCCCTTTCTGGTTGCAATCGGCAGCACCAGAAGTGCGTATATATATATATATATTTATAAGAAAAGGAGATGTTAAAAACTTAGCTAGGAGCATTTGCGTAAAGAACATTTGAATTACCTATCTAATTACTGCTATACAGTACATGTAAAACCATGTCAAATCATCTAAATCAAAATATATACGCGAAAAAAACCTATCCAATCTACATATAATATAAAATTTGTACAACAAAATAAAATAATGTACGCAAAAAAAAACCTATCCAATTAACATAAAATATAAATATTGTATATATAAAAGCATGGTCAATCTTCTCTGTTCAAGGCTTCAAACAGAACTTATGAAGAGAAAAGTGCATGAAGCCCTCAATTAAGTTGATTAACCCTCAAAAACATGCAAACACGTTTCGTCGAACAAGCATGTTGAGACTGAAAACGGCTTTCCTTGTAATCAATTTTCTTATTCATCTACGACTAACGATGTCTCAATAGATTTGCCCCTTTTCCTGACGTGTTTGCGTGTCTTAAAACGTCAAAGTAAAACTTTAAAATATCAAAGCAATAAATTTTTAACATAAAGAAAACTTTTTATCTTATAAAGAAAAATCATTTAAAAGGTGTAAGAATATCCTATACAAAGTGGCCTGGTTAGGCAAATGTACAAGCGAATTATTCAGTGTTAATCCTGAAAGTTTCAATAAACATCATTTTAGGGGCAGTCTCCTAAGCATAAAAAATAAAAACCTCATCCTAATGAAAAATCTAAACTAAGAGGAGTCCTGTTAAGACCGAAAAGCATAGTAATTCGTGAAAAAAATTAAATTTACAAAATATGCAAACATACCTGCGTCCATCTCGGATTCTTCCTAAAATTAAACTGAGCTAAAAACGTGGAAAAGGCTGCCTGAAAGTGACGAAGACCTAATGAGTGTTACCTAATGAGTTACCAGAATTACAAAACAACCGAATTCAACCTATTGGAGTATAGTATGACACAGAAGCAAGTTTTACGTATCTTTGTAGAAGCCAATGGTATTGTCCAGCATGACGGGTGATAACAACAGGGCTGAGGGGTCGAGGAAGAAAGTAACTCTTTCTAAATGGCGTCGTGTTTAAGAAATTGCTGTTTCTACCATATATCAATTTGGAAAGCAGTTTCCAAATTTAAAAGATGCTACACCAACATTCCGTCCCTTAATGGCCGTAACGGAATCGCTTACACCGAAACTGAGAAAGCTGAGTCACTAACTGATAAGTACGCATCTCAATTTTGCACTCACAACATCTCTAATCCACACACAGAACTCACAGTTAGTTTTACAAACAATCAATGCTTCTCAAAATAAAACACAGGCAACATTCGTCTAGTTAAACCTTCAGGAAGTTATTAGATATATCAAGAAAATAAAAGTCAGAAAAAGCCCAGGCTTGGATGTCATTAGCACGAAGATGATCGCCAAATTGGTCACGTGATGCTGTTCAAGTTCACCAACATTTTAAATTATATGCTGACTCAAACTATTTCCCAAAAGGATGGAAAACTGCTGTGATAGTTCCAATTCCAAAGCCATCAAAAGCAGCCAAAGACCCTGCATCTTATCGACCAATAAGCCTTCTCTCTACGCTGAGCTAAATCGCTGAGGCAGTTATTCAAGACAGAATACTGGAGCATATCAGCACTAAAAATATCCTAATTCCACAGCAGCATGGTTTTCGAAGGAAACACGTTACAACCCACCAGCTGTACAGAGTCACTGAATTCATCTCTGAAGAATTGAATAAAAGAGAAAGCACAGGAGCATTTTTCCTCGATATATCGAAAGCATTCGACAGAGTTTGACTAGACGGTTTAATCTACAAACTTATCACTCTGGATTGTAAGGATCCTAAGTTTTACTAACGTTTATTTTATTTTAAAACTGTACTATCACTTCTTATTTTCTACTTCCGGCCAGAATTAAACGCTTTAACTTGTTTATGCAAATTGTCTTGCTAACGCCCAAGTACTTAAGTTGTGGCTTTTTGCCAAGCGGGAGAGAGAAGCAAGCCGCTTGCCACTGTAGTTTTATGAGTTTTCACTCGGTAGCTGGTTGCCTTTAAGGCCACAGGTTTAGCCATCTTGATATTTGCAGATGTATCGTAGTTTCAGCAGCGCGGCGTACTACATACGCACCTTTTTTAAATAAAGGCCAATCTTAGTGCTAGGCGTTTGTATACTAATTCAAAGTTAGCTTTTTAGTTAGAGTTTTAGTTAGTAGTTTTTATATTTTTACGTTCAGACCACAAGTGGTTGGTCTCTGTATTCCGAAGTTCGGGAGTGCCTGTAAAAGATTGAAAATAAAGGGTTTCGTATACCCTTCCTGCTTGTTGTCTACTTCACACCTTCTTGAACATAGCTTGAGTAAGCTCCCTGTTCCTATTCAGGATCATTCATGTTTCCAACGCACATCAAGAGAAACACAAGTCCTGACAGGGTTTCCCATGATATATCATAAACATCACCAAATTTTATCTCTATGATAGGAACTTTGTTGTTCGCTACACTAAAACATATTCCACACAGAGACGCATTCATGCTGGTCCCACAAAGGTCTTTGGTCGGCCCAATCTACTTTTTTCTTTATGTGAACGACATCCCGCAGTCATCTTACACTACACTTACCATGCATGCCGATGACACGGCGATTCTAGCAAAAAATGCATCTTTAAACCAGATTGCACGCGCATTACAAATACACATTCACGCATTTGAGGCCTGGCTTCAAAAGTGAAAAATTCTAATCAACGTGGACAAGTCGGAGGCCGTCCTGTTTTCGAAGAAAAGATCACCATGTATGGAACTGATATCCCGTGGGCTAAGACTGTGAAATACCTAGGAGTTACGTTAAATAAAACCTTAACATAGAACCCCCATAAAATAGCTAATTAAAAAATTCCGAACCGCTAAATCAAAACTCTACCCCTGATTGTTTGGAATTCCGTTCTTTCTAAGGATAATAAGTTGCTCTTGTATAAAGTCATGTTACGTTCCATCATTACTTATGCCTGCCTTGTTTGGGGTTTTGCCAGCAATACGCATATGAAAAAATTACAAATTCAACAAAACCTGACTCTAGGTCAAGTGACAAAGAGCAGGTGGTTTATTCGTAACACGGCAATTCACGAGGAACTTGAAGTCCCTCAATTAAAAAGTTATATGGCCAAATTAGCTAGGAAATTCTTCAGAAAAATAAGCAGTGTAAATAATGAAAGCATACCCTATATGGATTATGGCTATAACGATAGCAGAAACACCAGAAGATCTGGTGCACTCTTAAGAGTACTTAATTAAAATTGCGCAAATATATCTTATCTAATTTGGCCTCTGCTTTAAGCTAATGTTGTTTTCGCCATAAAATATTTTATCTGCCTTTCATATTATTGCGTTCAGTCCCCCTCTTAATTAATATAATTTCTAAGGATTATCCTAATTTTTGTACTTAAAGTAAATTTTTAAGGTCTTAAATTGATAGCATATCATTGATTGTTTATGAGTTCTTAGCCCCTCCCCCTGGACTTGAATGCTGGTATTTAGGCTGGCATACAGCTAAAAGTTAGCTCTTTCCAGCTCCTTAAAGATTCCCAGGAAGGGCATGACTAAATTGGAGAATCTGAGTGAAGTTTTCTTGAAGAAAAGGTCTTAAAATAGGAGAAAAGAGGCAACGTTAACCTCTGTGGAAAGCAACATCTGATAAGTACTGATAAGCAGACGGTAGAGCTGGCTTCATCTAATGGTGCTGAAATTTTCTGATCTGGTGAGCTGCAAAAGGCCTGATAAGAAGATCATCCATAAGAATCTCATAATTAAGGTGCTCCGAGAAATTCGCTACACGGCAGGCTGCAGATTTGCTGTAAAATGCGTCGTTCAGTTTGTTAAGGTAATCTTGAACTTGTTCAATTTTTAAGTCCCTGTGCAGAGAATTGTTTCTGACAAAGTACGGGGCTCCAGTATTGATGCGTAGAAATTTATTTTGAATAACTTGATGTTTGGTGTCATTAGCTGTGGCCTGCGCCCAGGTGGGAGAAGCGTAGGAAAAAATAGGACGGATGATGGCCGTGTTAAATTCTTATTTCTCCTTTGTAGACTGAGTCTTGTGGTGCTCGAAAGGAGGGAATTAAGCTTGAATATGATTTGTAGTGTTTTTCCTTTAACATTCCTGATATGGTTTGACCATGTGACGGTATAATTTAGTGTAACACCCATATATTTGGCAGTACGCACCAACGGGATGTCGGTATTGAAGAGAGTGATCCGGGAGGTGATGGAATCAAATTTTTTGAATTTCCTGATGAGAGGCAATTCGGATTTGGCTGGATTTATGCTAATCTTCCACTTACGATACCAGTCTTCAATGGCGGGGATCTTGTTCTGAATCCGTGAGATGGCATGATTAGGGAGCCTAGATTTGGCGAGAATCGCCGTATCATCGGCGTAACAGGCAAGAAGCATATTGTAGTCATCTTGTAGACGGGGAAAGTCGTTAGCGTAGATATTATACAAAATCGGTCCTAAAATACTTCCTTGTGGAATTCCCGCTGAGATAACCTTGGGAGAAGAACAGGAGTTGCCGTGTCGTACGACAAAAGTCCTGTTATCCAGGAAGGACTTGAGTATCATGATCAGCTCACGAGGTAGATTCATTCTAATAAGCTTGTAGATGAGACCCTCATGCCGAACTCGATCAAATGCTTTGGCCACGTCTAGTATGAGGACCGCAACTCTGAGTTTGTTGTGCAAGGAGGCACCCAACGAATTTATCAATTCTGGTTAACTGCTTCGTAGTTGAGAGTCCCTTACGGAAGCCGTATTGGACATCACTGATGGCATGCAAGTACTGTGTAAGTCTATGATAGATAATTCTTTCAAGTAGTTTTGCCAATGTAGAAAGGAGACTGATGGGACGATAGGTAGTAGGAGAATCCGGAGACTTGAGAGATTTAAGAATCATGAAAATGGATGCTTGCTTCCATGGAACGGGAAAATAGCAGTTCCAAATACACGCATTGAAAATGTTGCATAATGTAGTGATGTACTTATAAGGAAAATGCTTAAGCATTTAATTGGTGATGTCATCTAGATATGGAGCTTTACGGGAAGGAGAGTGCTTGATAATGTCCTTAGTTTCAGCAGGAGAAGTAAACTTCATGATATTTTGGGGGGAGGGGGAGGAGATCCATTCGTTGACACCCTCCAAGTGCCTGCCGATAGTCTGACTACACTTCACTCTCTCTTTTTCCCTCCAATAGCTTTAGCTCTAGACCACGTGACCTCTCTTGGACTTAGCGGCAGTTTGGATGCTCTCTCAGTTCAGCAACAGACATCAGCCGTGTGGCTACGCTTCTCGAGTTCTGCGAAATGAATTCTATCGAAAATCGCAATTAATTGCAAGATATGTCTATAACTACATTATGCATCACATCAGTATTCGACGCTACATGCCTGTAATTGGTATCACCTACAATACTGCGATATTTTTACATATACTATTTCTCTACTTCTTCACTTAGCAAAATTTTTGCCACCACTTCACTGGTTTATGCTATCACAAGAAAAGATATGCCTAAAACTTTGTCCATCTGCTACACACAGGGTAGGACATCGCCTTGGACCTGACTTTAGTGACTGCGTCACCTTATAAATTTCTAACAAGCACATACATATATATATGATATATATATTCACCTGATCTATTACCAGGGTCGGTGAGCTCAGTTTGTTTATTTTTATATGTAGGTAAATTGTGCATTATCTGCTTTAAAAGTGATTGAATTATGTTGTTTGAAGGGTTTTAGCCTTTAGTTAATCTGCCCGCAGTAGTTATGGAATTATGAACAATTTATATGTTGTTTAAGTGGCATTAAGCCTGACGCAGTCACCACTTATGTACATTTGAAGCTTAGTAGAATAATGAATTTAGTCAGTGCACAAACTTCAGCGTCAGTTCAAACATCTTTTTGCCGAGTGGGAGCAAAAGTAACCTCTCAGTTTTGTGCACAGAAAAATAGGTCTTGTCACCGAAACATTCCTTGTTTTCGAGTAGAAACACTCATTTTAATTGTAAAAATTATTTTTTACCTGTGTTCGTTGTTTTATGTTTTTCTGTATTTTACAGTTTTTAATGGAGATATTTTGAGATTTTATGTATTTTTGATTTGCCGCGACGTGAAAATTGAATGAGAAATATATCTCTAATGAAATTCGAAGAAATAAGGTTAAATGAAATGCTGCAAAAAACGTGTAAAATTTAATAGGCCGTGAAAGGAAGTCATATGATGTTTCCATCACATATTTTTTCTTTTTTTCATTTAAGTATTCTTTTTGATTCTCTCATTTAGTTAAAAAAAATTATTGACTTTTGCCCTTTCGCCTTAGCAAATATTTCATCATTCAAATTACATAACTCTTCATTTTCCTTTCTTGCATTTTGTGATAATAGCTTTCTTAATGTGTGCGTTCTTTTTAATATTATCCTTTAGTTAAAAAATAATATTTGATAATATTTTCATTGTATTTCTTTGCATTTTGCATTTTTCAGATGTATTAGCGGAGAATTATAGAGAACAAGTAAATTATGCGAAACACACTGAAAGGTTTTTTTTTTTTTTTTGGCGGCCCCGAGTTAAAATTCCACTATCGAGGGAAAAAAGAAAAGAAAGGCATGCTAGAACTGTTAGCGCAATCAAGCTTGTTCAAACGGCCGTTCTGTAATAATGTTCTGTAATAGTATGAAAGGCTTACAACTGATGAGAATCTATATTAGGACAATTTTATTAACCACTTTCATTCGTTATGACGCATCTTTTCTTCTATGCGGTGCAACGTGTTTAAATGCAATTACATCGATACTTTATGAATCATACCGAACAAGATTTAATTATCAAAAAAATAACAATTAAGCAATGAAGCTTAGATATTTTTTCCTAAAATTATACACACAAAACTAGTATTGAAATAAATGTGTGTCAGAAGAGTAATTATTCATTTCTGAGAGCTTTAAAAAAAACTGTTAAAAGGTGTGAAAGTAGGAAACATAAATAGAAAGAAAGGAAAAGGAGAGATTTTTAATCCTTCTTTTTAAAATTTTATCCCTGATTGAACCATTATCATGAGACATATGTAAATAAATTAATTGCATAACTAATAGACTTCACAGAAGTTTTAAACAAGAACTGGTGTGAAGTCTGCAATAGTCTGAAGAAATAGTAATTTATATTTCAGTCAAGTAACTCTTTTCGTGTTTACGAGAAAAATTGACATGTAAATGCAATATTAAATCATTTCCTAAAATTGGGAATTCTAGAGAATTTTAGAGGTTCTGACTTCCCGTACTTTCATTTTTACCGTCTTCGTAACGTGGTTGCCTCAAGAAATCCAGAACTTAGTTTCACAATTAACTCGAGCAACAGCTTCGTCCGTTTATCAATAATGACTTGAAAGCTCTCCCCTAGAGAGAAATTAAAACAAAAGCATACAGCCTTTTTTGTTTTGTTTTCAGTTGAAGTTTGGATGTATTGCGAAGTTGAATTCAGTTGTTTTATTTGCTTCCAAGGGCCCTCTAACTGCGTCATAGAGATATCCGGTAGGTAGAAAGACTCTTAAAAACTTAAAAGAAGACTAACATTGTTATATATAATAGAATATGTCTTCTTTTAAGTTTAAACATGTAAATATAGTTCAGCAGGACATTCAAGCGCCTCCTAAGTCTTAGCTCCCCTATGCAACGGCATTCCTTGCATACCCTGATTTACGTACGCCATTGGTCTGCAGTGCTTGACAACACAATTTTATTCATAGCCGTTTTTCGATTTTAAGACTACTTTGTAAATCTAATACTATTTACTTGCGATAGAATTAGTCTTGATCAGTTTACTTTTCTTTTTACGGTTTTACAACCTTGTTATATTAAACTTATAATTTTTTCTTTCTTTCCTAACCTTTTCTCTGTGTAGAGATGTTCTTTTTTCTGAATTATACACTTAATTCTTCACTTTTCTTGCTTTACGAATAACAAAACCTTTAACTAACTTCTCTATATTCAATGAACTGGAAATATACTTTTCAGCTGAAATTGGATAAAAGCATTTCAATCGTCTTTCACTCACTTAAAATCACAAAGCAACTTCTTTCCCTTAACTTCGAAAAGCAGTTATCTGCTGACGCAGTTTTTCGGAGCATGCCCAGATATTTGACACAAGCCTGTACAAACATAGTTCCAGTGTTCTATAGACACTTTAAGAAAGTATTTTATGGAATTATTTTTATGGAATGCAAGATTGTATAAAAAGAAATACAGTTTCTCACAGAAATTCAAAATAAAATTCTAAATATTTACCAATAACAAGGCCCTCTTTTAAATCTGAACAACTTCTGGAAAATAGTATAAAAAGAGTTCAGTATTAGCCTAGTCATAGAGGGATTTGTAAGAACATCACAGGTTGTGCTGGGGATTGTCCAGGGTTTCTAATTGGGAGTGATGATCCATTTGGTTAGCGAGAAATCAAATTAGATAACACCATGGTAACTGTGCGTGACACATTAACCGTATGGAAGATTTCTCAAGTAGAAATTAATACCAGGCAGAAACTTCGGAAAGCATCCTAGACAATTTATATACATCAGTATACATCTTAGACAATATATATGAATAATATGTCGATGTAGTTTTCGGCCACGTAGATTTCAGACATTCTAGCAGTTATTTTTTGATTATTTCTGATAACTCGGAACCATTAAATATTTCGCTAATTTCCTTGATTACCTTAAAAATCCTCTAAAATCATCACTGGAGCTGTTTCATCAACGAATAACATCAAAATTGAAAAGGAATGTGGCCTCGCCCCCCTTGGAGAGCAGAAGAAAATTAATAACGATTAAATTTACCAACAAAATACAAACCCTTGCTGAACATCATATCTCAAGTAGAACCTTCAGGGCATGGAGTGACAATTGCAGGCTTAAGAGCTCCTCAACCCTCCAACATCACCAAGATATCAGAAATGACATCAACCTCAAATATGAGACTCTCAAATTTTCTAAAGAGCCTTACAAAATTCTGTGCCCTCTCCCGCAAACAAAAATTTATTTAAATCTCTTACAGCCTTGTGCCAAGAAAGATCCCACCGAAATAATCAAAGAAAAGGGTGACCATATCATTGAGGAACTCACGACCTTAACTCAAGATCTGACGATCCCCTACACAGACGGCTCTTCAGACTCCAATCTGAACAGAGGAAGAGTGGAAGTCTTTTTCATCGGCTCAGACGGAAGTCTTTTTCATCGGCTCAGAAATGCCACAGTATTCCTGCATCGTCATCTTCTCTGACTGCAGATCAGTATTGCAAGCGATCCAGAAGGGCAAATGTCAATTCAGTCATCAGATCATTGAGCTCCCAAACAAAATCATTGCAGCCCAAAGATCCTGCATCCTACAATGGATACCGGCTCATGTAAATATTTTTGGTAATGAGAAGGCCGATGAGCTTGCAAAGGCATCCCGTGATTCTCCTCAGCCATCCAACTGCCTAACCCTCGTTGATGCCAATGCAGTTGCCAGCCAAAGACTAATCGGTCAAGTTAAAGGAAACTCCGTCCCGGAATTGAACTGTGGCAGAGCCTAAGTCTGGTTTTTGTTAGATAGCCATATCGACTATCGTTATGATAGCCATATCGACTATCATAACCAGACTTAGGACAAATCACTTAAAAGGATGAGGATTTCTGCAGACGGACAGCTTAGATACACTAACATTTGTCCTCATTGCCCAGATGACATCCCACTGTCTCGCCATCACATCTTCAGCTGCCCAGCAATCCAGGCCAGACATCGGCATTCAAGACCCAGTGGACCTACTTTATACTGATAGAGCTACCGAGGTTGCAAAAGCTGTCTTTGACAGCTTCGGAGCTATATAACTGCACTTTGTCATAGACACGACATCATCACCTTAAAAATCTCCAAAATGGAACTACACTGGTTATCATAAATTAAGGAAAAATCACAAAAATAGCGATAACTCCCTCAAAAATAAGCCAAACCGTGTAAAATTTGAATATGTTGCACAATAAAGTAAGAGTAGCTGAGTAAAACTGCGATATGCAAATTAGTAGCGCTGCTTTCGGAATACGTCATCTACAAGGAGCATAAAAGTCCATGTTTGAGAGCAAGCCCACATATTTCACTGTGAAAGTGACATCAGAAATCTGAGATAGCCAATTCCTAACAATGACCTCCAGGCATCATTTGCCTGCAGAACTGCGATGGAGAGCCATTGGCAGACTAGAGAAAGGACAAAATCAAACAGAAGTGCCCAGATGGCTAAGTGTGAGTCCTCCTGTGGTTCATAGACTTTGGAGGCAATTTCAAACCACAGATTTGTCATCTATTAGATTCAGCCAAGGACGGCCAACTGCTACGACGAGCGCCGATGACCGTTGCAGTGGGCACGACAACATGTCCACTGGACGCCTGATCAATGGCGGGCGGTTCTCTTTACGGATGAGAACAGGTTTAGTCTAGAAAGCGATCGTAGGCGTTATTTGATATGGAGAGGACCTAGAACCCGTTATCATCCGTCAAACATCCGTAAAAGAGATGCATACGGAAGGGGCAGTGTCTGTGTTTGTTTCTCTTTGGGTGGACGCACATATCTCCATGTCTTTCCAAGGGGAACCGTGAATGCTCATATTTATAGAGATGACATCCTTGATGTTTATGTGCGCCCATATGCCGGGGCACTAGGTGATGCTTTCGTGTTACAGGACGACAACGCAAGACCACACAGGGCTCGCATCGTAGATGATTATCTTCAACAGGAAACAATTATGCGCATGGAGTGGCCAGCTCGATCCCCGGACCTGAATCCTATCGAGCACCTTTGGGATGCTTTAGGGAGACGTCTAGCTGCTCTTAATCCGCCCCCTCAAACCCTTGTCGCGCTTGCAACTGCTTTGCAAGAGCAATGGCTCTCGCTTCCTATGGAACTGATTGACCGCGTAATTGAAAGCATCACACATCGCTGTATGTGCTGTAACGCTTTTAGAGGCGATCATATTCCATGTTGAGGGTACTTTTCCTATAGCAAATTGACACCTTCGATTTGTTCATTTTATACATGTGCTAATTTCTATACTACCATATTTGTCTGGTAATTTCTTTTTATGTTATTTGATACCTTACTATGTGTTGTATATTGTGGGTAAGTTTCATTAAATTCTACATGGAACTTTTTCAGTAATCGTGATTTTTGTGATTTTTCCTTAATTTATGATAACCAGTGTAATACCAGTATCACTGTAAGCGGTGCTTCCATAATTACTATTGGGACTTTAAATTAAAAACGTGGGAATGTATTCCCACGTTTTAAACCCATGCACAATAAAGTGTGGTTTTAACGTAAAGGATGGTACTTGCACTATTATTTTCACTGTAATGGCTTTATTAATTTTAATTTCGTTATTCGAGTTCTTTCTTTTTTTTTCCGGAAGTTTTATGCTGGGTAATAGAAGCAAACTCTGGGCAACCTCGAAAATTCGAGGTGTATCCAGACTGTAGACAGAGGCAACATTTAATATTAATGAGGAGTTTTTTCAACTATAATTAACGTTTAGTTTCCAGAAAGAGTTAGATTATAGCAGATATCAATAGTAAAGGAAGTTTTAAAGATGAACATGAACTCCCCATATTCGTTTATTGGATTTCATGAGCATTTCTTTTTAATTTTGCTTGCCAACATTTATCTGTTATATGAGCTTTATAATGTACATGTAGGCGTTCTAATCACTGTAATTAATTTCTCATAAAACGTTCTGGACGTAGGTATCCAACGAAAATTTTCAAGATGAAGGGAAGGGAATAATTCTGAAGGCTAATAATTATGTAAATATATTTATATTTAAATTATTGGTTAGCCGACAATAGTTAGTAGACATTAGAAACTATTATATTAATAAAACGCACATGTATTATGCATATATTTTTCATGTATCAATAATAAATGCACTTCTTACATGATTCAACCAGGGGCATGTGATTCATCGAGGGTACTCATGATACTGATTTCTTGTCCCTAAAATGTGGTTGTCCCAAATATTAATCGTATGATTTTGAATTACTTACGTTACAGAAAAGCACTCGAAGGTTTCTTTCCATATAGAGAAGGATGTCTATGTGGATGATCTTTCATGGAAAACTTGCTTGTATTCACGTTGCACATGGGGAGAACCACAAACATCTCGTACAACCTGGCCGCCCACAAAGATCCGAAAATTTGTCAAATTACCAGTGTTAAGCGGCCGATGGTAGGTACAAGTAATTTTTTTAACCACATTTTTTATTTTTAAGCATGTCCTCTTACAAATATGCAAATATACAAAAACGAAACTGTACTTGAGAGAAACAGAAAAATTCAAAAATGTTCCACTAACTGTTCGCGAGCAGCTTTTATGATTAGGAGATATTACTATCTGAGAAATAGATGAAGGCTGAAACGAATAATTCTTAAAATGGCTTCACAATTGTATAATCATCTTAAATTTTTTATCATATCGCTTTGGTTCTGAAATGAACTTTCCATCCGATATGCTGATATAGTAAGAATCATCTCACTGGAACGATTGAAATGTTGTTGCAGAATTCAAATTATGTCACAACAAAACACACTATAGTCTATGACAGAATACCTAAGAATGATACAGATTATTATTATTAAAGAGTTTAAGTCAGGTAAACATAATAATATACTTAATACAAAATTATTTGTTCCTATATTTGTTAATAATTCTGTTTACATATATTTCTCATTTAAAAGGTCGCTCACCAGAAACCGGATGGACTGGTGACCGGACTGGCTGCATGGAAATTTTCGTAGTTTTGCCATGTGTAACATGATTACGAAGTATTTTCTCCAAAAAAACTTCCATGAAGATATGTCTGCCGTTAGACATACTGCCTTCCAATTCTTTGCCGTAATTTAAATAATTGAGTCCAATCCATTTCAAAAATGAAAAATGCGTAGTCTAGTAATAGAAAATTATAGGAATTCGATGACACTTCAGCATTAAAAGAAGAAAAAAAAATATCTAACTGCAACTTCAGCAGAAAAATATCTAACTGCATTTTAACTTGAAAATTACTGACTTTAAAGAAAAGAAAAGTAGCCCAAGAAGAAATACAAATTTTTTATATTACAAACAAGAGTATAAAGCAAAAACATTATTTGGATTATTTTATTTATTTGTAATTTTCGTAGAGTAACTTTAAAGTTTCTTCAAATTATAAAACAACAGCAGGAAGGCCTTTCTTCTGACGTAAATGATTTTTTTGAATTTTCTACCAATAACTGATTTTTTAGGAATGCTATTTTTGTATCCATACAAATCAGCGCTTTGTAGTAATAGATAATATTATTCTAACAATTCATTTCTTACCCACTTGCTTCGGGGTATTTGATAAAATGTCACAATTACATATTTTCAATCTAGATTTCCGAGGGTTAGAATCCTATCTACTACCTCCAGTGTTTTCGTCCTGGATTCACTGTGTAGATTTTAAAACCACAAACACGTGTTCTGCTCATTGATGAAAGTGAATGAAACCGTTGATTATTCATATAGGGCACAAATTAAAAAAAAATTATATTGGAGGAGCGATTGTAATTATGCTAATAATTACAATTTTTCCAGCAAAAGCTCCTGGGAGAATTAGCCAAGTAGAATCACTTTCCACTTGACTCATTTTCATTAAAAGAAGAAATTCCTTTAGAATCAGTAGAAGCAAGACCTCCATTGTCAGAATTTCAGCTAAACCTTGCAGTGCTGTTAAGGTCTTAATATACATTCAAAACATTTTCGAAGAACACTTTAGAAAAATTTTCCTGCTTTGTCACACGATATTAAACAGCCAGTCGTCGAGCATCCTTTTGAAGTTACCATGCAATACATATGATGGTCCATGACGGGGAATTTAGATGCTAATTGCTGATTGGCTATTGAAAACGAACAATTCAGAAATTTTGGGGGAAGAAAGAAAAAAATCATGCCATGCCATCTTTCTTTCAATGGTAAAGCAGGCAAAATATTGTTTCAAATAGTTGTTCGTCTGAAATAAATGAATACCAGCCTAAGATGTTAAACTTGTATCTCAGTATTGTTTGGTCAGAGCTTGTATCTCAGGATTGCTTGAATAGAAATAGCGTGATTCGAAGAAAGAGAAATAAGACAAATTTCATTATAAAAGAAATATTAACTACGGTTAAATTTTACTTGTTATTTGAAAAAATACTTATTAACTATGTCAGAAGAACTTATTTGGTTAGCCGATGTTAGTTGAATAGCGTTCTTAGATTTGAATGTCCATGAATTTCATGGGACGTGTGAAGAAACATTAAAGAATAATGTAATGTGTAAGTCTGATACACAGACATATGTCTCGCTTAAAGTGAAAAGGCCGATCGTCGAAATTTTCAAAACAAAAGAGCAGCTTGCGGATAATAATGTAAGAGTTTCATCAGCCACTTTCTTCAAGAATTTGATCAATACTTTTAAAGATAGATTGCTGAAGAACTGGGAGCCAGAGCAACTGAAAATCTTTATTAAAACAGCACTGAGGCCGTACAATCACTCCATAGACAAGTTTTATATCACGCTTCTCACTTTCAAGATTCTACTACTAGAAGCCGGATTTCAAGTTCTTGTCTTACATTACGTTAGAGTTTCTTACAAGACTAATTAATGCTGGAAAGAGCTCAGAACTTAATAAAGATTGTGTTTGAAAGTCCTCCTCCCGATTCAAGGCTTATTGCGGAATTTTTTTGCACTGTTTATGTATCTTGGCAGATTTTATCCCATCTTTTATTTGAATATGAACAGGAATTAACGGAATCTATTTTGCATCATTTGAAAGAAGTTGGTGATGGTGTATTTAATTACGGCAAAGCACACGAGGGCTATCTGCCTAAGTGGAGGGATGCCTTCGTGGAGGACTTTCTAAGGGAAACTGGCTCGTATACACGTTACACATGGGGAAAACCACGAAAACGCCTATGCAGCCAGCCCGTTCGCAGGATTCGAACCTCGGACCGAACTACTAGTGTTCAGCGACTTTACCGCTCGGCCACTGGTGAGCTCATTTGAAAGAAGCAAATTTCAAATTTTTCCATCTTAGATGACTATCTTTTCCAGTGTTGGACTGTAAATCTTAATCAGAAAAAGACCACAAAGCCTATTAGTTTTGATCAGTTATGGTATGAAACAGTTTTGGCAAAACCACAGTTACTCCAGCCTTAGAGCACTTATGTCCTCAGTTGATTTAGATGTGAAGCCTTGTTTCCGGTACGTCTTTTATTTTCGCATTTTATTCATTCACTTCTCTCTCTCTCTATATATATATATATATGCTTGAAATGAAATAGAAAGCAATTAGGCTAAAAGCAGCCCTATTAGGCTCTTTATTTTCTAATATTAGGTAAATTTTAAAGCATATAAAAAACATACTGCTGTTGTATTGCGCACAGTTTTTCATGATGTGGTAATATTATCATTTCACATAAGAAGTATTGTAAATTTTTATGCAATGTAAATACTTTGATAACTTTAAATTAATTTTCCACTTAATATAAGTAAGTAATTATTGTTAGCCATACGCTGCTCAAAAATCTATGAAAACGTGGAAATACGATTTTTTTTAATTGCTTTCCAATATGCGATCAAATGGCATTTTTCTTCAGATGAAAAGAGATATATTTAATTTTTTTAAAATTATTTTTAAGTTTTACTATAATTCGATCTTTTAAATGCTAAGCAATTAAACTGTAGATATTTCATTATTTCTGGTTAGTTTTGCATGTAAATAATGCGTTTTGTTAAAAGTTTCCTATATATTTACAAACATGTTTCTTAAGAAAATTTATACATTTCACCCGCGATTAAACTAGCAAGTAAATATATGTGACTAGCATTCATAATTTTTATTAAATTTTCTAATGAACAAATGAATTAAACTGTTGAAGTCTTTGTATTTCCCATATTCTTTATTATGTGCCACCTATATATATATATATATATTAATTTTACTCTTTGTTTCTTTTTCATAATACTAATTATAAATCATTTATACAAAAAACAAGTAAGTGATAAACTTTCGTCTAACATTATTTGAATGTGCCACTTAAAAAGCATTTTCTCTCTCCTTTCCACGTCTTTATTTGTATAACTGGAAATATACTCGATGCGTATTCAAGAGGTCCAGCGCTTAATTCCCGCCCACAGCACTGCACACTTTTGACCTCCCCTGCTTTAAAAAACTTAATGACTCTACAAGTAGTGGCCGAACTAAAAGGTAGTGGACAATAATTCGTCACCTAATGGTCATTAGTTCTCTTTCAAAAAACCTAATGACTATAAACACTTAACTTTTAAACATTAAATAAGTCTATAGAATGTCGTCTGAATCCACTTTGCATGATTTAGTTTAAATTAACCTGCACTAATATCAGTTAAATATGGTATTTTAATTACTGTTCTTTTATTGACTAGATTAAGCAGAATTTAAATATGAAAACACGAAAAGTGGACCACGCTAACAGATAGTTTTAATTCAAAGATCTCTCCTGGTCTATAAATTATTTTTAAACATATTAAAGTGTTGATAATATGCAGTTATATGTAGTTAAAATGCGTGCCAATGTAAGATTAAATTGTTGAATTAAATGTTGGTTTTCCATTATCTTACAATTAGCAATATGTTTTTTCAGGCGAAAGCGTAAGCAACTCCTCCGTGCCTTAGAAATAGAATAACAGCAGAAAGAAGAGAGGGAAGGTGTGACTTTGGAAACATTTGCTCTCTTCTTAAGCTGGAGTACTCCTTGCAAAGCATTATCTGGCGATCCATTCCAGATGTTAATATTTCGCATAACGAAATCAGAGGTGTAATGCTAAAGTACCTGGATACCAGATCCTCTAAAGTTATTCGTCACGAGTTCAGGAAACGTAAGCTTGACGGTTTTGATGCAGTTCGCCAGCCAAGGACACTTACGCAATAGCAGCACTTGGACAACGTCTTGCCAACCACAATAATGACAATTGTAATACCCAATCAATCATTAGTATACACACATCCATCATGTTATTTGCATTTATTATAATTATACTCTGTGCTTACATATTTTGCTGAAAGTCTTATATGACTATTTATTTATGCGTTATTTGTATTTAAATTAGTTATTTTATATATAATTAGTTATTTTTATGCTATTATATTATTGTGTTTATTTGCTCTAATTTTATTCTATTTTATACTTCATTTATGTATGTTAATGTTTGTAAGAAGTATTTCAGCTTCCTTAAATATGTATTTATTTATGTTTATTTATATGTTTAATTATATGTTTAATTGTATGTCTATTATTTATACGTTATGTATTTATGTATGTATATGTCCATCATCATCTGAAAGCATGAGAAAAATATAGCAATGTACAATATGTTAATAGCGCTCTTGTATGGCAATGTATGCATTTTCTTTTGGAACTAATAAACTCCTGATTCGGCCCTGGGAGGACACGAGACACATGCCTGTTTACCTACGTTATATATCAGGTCCTCTGTTACCTACCTACCTACCAAGGATACTTGCGCATTATTCTCGATGTGTAATACGGAATACACTGAACCGAAATTCACAATGTCCCCCCCAGAAGGGATAGAACTTTGAATTTACCGACACGATTACAAACCTACTTAAGAATAGAATCTTAATTTTGAAACAGACATATAACCGCTTTTTAGGACTGTAAATATTTAACATAGCGTATCTAACATTTTACAACATGCGTTGTAAAATGTGTTCAACATGTGTCTTCTTATTAATTTCTGAGGAAATTATTTTTTACCGGTGGACTGGTTAATGTAATGTTTGAATTAAGTAAATGGAAATTTTGTTGCATTTTAACATGTTTTCCTTTCTGAAATTTTTAAGTATTAACGACTGGAAAAAATGTCTAAGGCGTAAAGGCATAAATGTTTTAGAAATAAATTATTTTTGCAAAGTTTTTCGTCAAGAATCATTAATCCAAATACATTCTGCTCTTTTCTTCTCCTAGCCTTCGTCTGGCTTTGAAATGTACTGAAAAAATGGCTAAAGGGATCAAATACCAAACGTTAAATTTAAAAACTACGCAGATTTTGCTCTGCAGAACAACTTCATTACAAAAAAAAAAAAAAAAAAAAAAAAAAAACCTCAAATTAAGAAAAAAGTATTACATATAACAAAATTACAATGAAATAAACTATATCCTTTAATAAAAATATTAATTATCCTAATAAATAACTTAAATTCCCGTTGCAAAATCTTTAAAAATTCAAATGGTATAAAGGAAATTAAAAACTTTGTTGGTGCTACTTTGGTAGACGGTTGCACGGATTTTTGGCGATTTACATTGGCGCAATTGTTGGCGCGGTTTTTACAGTCGTCAGCTATCTTGAAAAATGCTGTTTTTACGTATTTTACGCATATAGTAAAGTATTCGAAACTTTTAAAAATTAAATATCGTTAAAAATAATGGATTAATTTTTTGTTCAAAACGTTGTTTTTTAAGATGGCTGGCAAATGTAAATAAATATATTTAGTAAGAGTATAAAATGCTAAAGTAAGGTTAAATTATTAATACTTTCATATAATAGAATAAACACACCGCTATAAAAACATTGCGCCAACATTTAATTGGATTAAAATATTACTTAAATTGGATATCGAATTAAAAACCATCATATCAACGTTTAAAAGAATTAAAATATTACTTAAATTCAAATACTTTAAAATAAGTTTTATAGGATTTAATTATTTAACATTAAAACATATGTGGCAATAAATATCTCAGGAATTTTTGAAAACATTGTATTAATTTTTTAATAAAAATTGAAACATACAATTATAAAGTAAAAAAAAATTATGTACTTACATTTTTTAAAGTATTTTACCTGTCGTATATTGATAAGTACCACAAAAAAAAAGATCTTCATCTGTGATCCACATCTCTCGCACTTCATTAAAGAAGCAATTAGCGAGGTTTCCTCCAAAAATTTAAAATAAATTTCTTCTGAAGCTTATAATATATATATACGCTAACAATTTATAAATAAATCTTTGATTAGGAAAGCCAGGTTGGCCAAAATAAGGTCTCAAAGGGCAATTTTTTTATTCCAATACCAATAATTTTTGGCAATTACCAATAACAACATTCACCTTCGAAACGGACATATCCATTCCATTTGAAATCCGATGAATTCGAAGAGATGATAATAAAATTTTAAAATGGCGCGATAATGTACAAATACTCAGTAACCAATAAGGGAGCTGATTACATCACGCATAGAATTAAAATTATTTAAATAACCATTCATAATAAAATCATTTTTTAAAAAAATGCAAAATTAAATTTTATTTCAATATTTAACAGACATAAATAATATTTAAAACATTAGATTAAATTTATAGATATTAATAAAACCAATTACTTTTTAAGTAAGGTGATGTCATTGATTACATCATCCACAACATAAAATTATATAAAATATCATAAACAACAAAATTTTTTCCCAAATAAAAATGCAAAATTAAATTGTTTTTTAATATTTAGAAGCCATAAATAATATTTAAAACACTTAATTTATGCATAATAAAACGCATTATTTTTTTAAACAAAATGACAACGAAGTACCGGTTACCATAAATAACTTGTCCAGCAATGGGTTTACCATAAGTCGTATCGCTCGCCAAAAAAAAAAAAAAAAAAAAAATCACCAAAATCCGTGCAACCGTCTACCAAAGTAACACCACTTTGTTTCCTAAAAAAATCATGCAACACTTTTTATATAATTAATAACCAATCAAAATTGTGCTTTGTGGATGACGTAATTCAAAATATACAAACCCCTATGCCATTAACTAATAAAGAAAGAAAGGGGGGAGGAAAAACGGAAATTCTTTTCTGTTGTGCCTTGCGAGACATATGCGCGTCAGAATAAGAAAAGTGCGATGTGCGATTGTGTGTCCAAAAATCAAAAGAAAAAGAAGCAGCATTTTATCTCATATTTTCAACAGTCAGCAATCTGAATGAAAAACTGTTGCCGAAACCACATCTCTAAAAAGTTGAAACTATTCAAAATGATGCGATAAAATCGAAAGGATAAAATTAAAAAAATATGATTCAAATTAAAAAAAAAAAAATCGCTTCGAGGTGCACTGGCTCTTCTCTAGATGCACCTATACACAAAATTTCGTAGCCTTGCATTTGTTAACTTACGCGCAGCACGAACGAAAGACACACAGACTCTTTCTTTTATTATATGTAGAGATATTGTTGCTGATCAAAAACGTATCATAATATTATCTGTACTGCACAGAGAGAGGCGAAATGCCTACTAAAGTTCAAGTCACCTCTGGAGATTGTCTGAAAGGTTCTTCTTCCTGCCAGGTCCAGCCCCTTAGCAAAATATCTAACTTAACTTCCCGTATTACCTCTTCCGACCGGCAACCCCAAGCACCAGTTTCAGAAATTAATTAGGAAAGAATAATACAGCTGAAAATATTCCTCAGGGTTGGTACCTTTCTTCTCGAGAACATCTTTATTAAAATTATTTTTGGGTTCTACTTATGATTATTTTTAAAATGTTCAATAAAACACAACTTATCATTTATTGAGACTATCGAACATTTTATACTTGAAGTAAATTTAAAACTTTCACCTTTATATTTTATTTTTGTGGACCCAACACGTATTTTCTTACCACGAAGAAAAATACAAATCACGTTATTTCTTCCTCTTTGGTCCGTTTAGTTAATTTTTCTCCTCCCAAATTAAATGTGGTTTCCATTTTTTTTTTTTTAAATATTCCCTTTTCAGCGTAATTAAAATAACGGACTAATTACGAGTACCCTAAATCGAGTTGTTGAGTCGAAAAATCAGCGGCGCCAGCAGTCTGCGCGGCGCTCGTCGACGAAGAAAGGCAAAAAACCAAATGGCTGCAGGTCAGGCATTCAAAAGGTGCAAAGTAATGGCAATCAGTAGTAGAAATATGAAGACTTTAAATAATAAAATATTTCAAATTAAAGAGGAGTAAACTCTTTTCAGAACAATACGGGGAGGCCTGATAAAAGGAGAAAGGGGGTAAAAACATTGTGGAGGACTTCATAAAGGAACCAAACTTTTGTTAACTACGAGTTTTATTTGGCAATTATTACATTAAGAATTATGTTTGATTCAATGAAAGATACACATATTGAAGCTATCGATTAATTTTTGAATGTTTTTGTTTTAAATTCGACGCAACTGCCAAGAAGCAACTTGGAATTTACAAAACACATTGACGGTACAGAGTTAAATGATAATAAAAAAATCTGATGTGTGCACCACATTCCTTGTACGGAATATTAAATTATACGCATTTTTTCTTGCATTTCATTTAAACTTATTGGATTGAATTAAATCTACTTCGCCGGCAGCGCATAAACCACAATAGAATAAATACATTCCTTAAAATTCACTCTAGTATTTGTTTACCATAGCGACACTCTGGCGCTAGATTCACTTAACTGTATTATATCTCGTTCATATTATAACTCATAATGCACAAAATTTATATCATTTAAAGAATAGAATTATCTAATCGTTGCCACATGTTCTATTCAAATACTATAATTAAGTTAGAATGATGTATAAAAGAAATTAAGCAAACAACACAAAAAAGAAACAGGTCTTCGCAGACGATTGAGTATTTCTCATTTAATTAATTCAGTTTTCATTTCGCGAGAAGGCAAAAATACATAAAAACTCAAAATATCTATATTAAAAATTACGAAGTAAATCTTAAACACATATTTCCTCGAAAATATTCCAGAAAGGATTAAGCATGATTTTATTGGCAATAATAAATGAATGCGTTATCTTTGTTGTTGCGAAGCTAAGTTTCTCTAGATTGGCAACAAATCCACTAATCTCCTGTTTCAAATGTAAACATCAATAGCCGCCATAAAAAAAAAAGGCTTAGCGGCACTTAGACAACCTTAAAATTGTTGATAATTCTAAAAATATTGCATACAGATTTACTAAAGGCATAAAAACCTTAAGCGGAAGATAAAAGCAACATAATACAATCATTTTTAAAGCAAAAAATTTACAATTTACAAATGTATAAGAGTAAAGAAACTGAGATCACTGAGCCGGGTAACAAAGTGGATATATATATATAAATATATTTATATACGTTTGGTGCGGCCGATTGCAACCAAAACACGAGGTGCACATCTACATGTTATAGCAGTCCTATATACAAAATTTTCAACGTTCTGAGGCTACTCGTTTTTGAGTCATGCGAGATACGTACGTACATACGTTCGTACAGACGCCACGAAAAATTCTCTTCAGAATTAATTTTAAAGCAGTTTTATAATTTTTTTGAAGGAAAAGAGTATTTTATTTTGTCCTTACGTACAGATATCACGCAAAAACATCGTTAAATTGCATTCGATAGCAATCAAAATAGATATTTTCGTTGAAATATGCTGACTGAAACTTTTCGCGATTACAATACTTCCTCTTTACTTCATACAAGGAAGTAAATATGGCTAATTAAAATAAATATACATTTATCTAGATAAATTCAGTGCCATTATAAACTGTCACACAATAATATTAAAAGCAATAGTAGCAATAATAATAAAAAAATAAAATAGATAAATTAATGCACTTTTAATCTGAACGAATTTACATCATTTAGGAAGAACAAATGTACCGCAAATACTGATATTGTAATCATTAATGAGTAATTGCTGTTACAATGACACGTTCGAATACATGTTGCACCCAAGGGGGGGAATATTGCTAGTAATTAAAAAGGGGGACAGAACATTTGTAATTATAGAAAGTAAAACGCAAATTAAAACAAGGGAAACGCCTCAGAGGTACATTCAAAATTGAACAATGCTAAGCATTAACAGACAATATTTCAAGCACTAAATCCAAAATACAAACAGAAGCACCTAAATGTTAAAATTTAAGTCCCTTATAGGTGGAACCACTGTACTCTGTAGGCGCAATGTGTTAAGATAATTCAAAGGAAATCAATTCAAATTTTTCGGCTAATTCTTGGAAGAGGCTAACCGTTCAAATTGCGTAGCTGTGGCTTCCAAAGCCAGGGGCAAAATAATGGTGACCAATTTGCAGTATTTGAGAGTTATTAAAAAATCTTAACATACGTTACCCTTGGAATTATCAGAATAGCGTGCAAAGAGAGAAATGAAAGGGGATTAAATTGCATATCTTGTCAGTATTGATACTTCCGCCGCAGATCTAAAATCAAGTAAAAATAAAGGACCAATTGGAGAACTTAGAAAATTTCAGATAGTGGAATACGCTCATTACAAAACGCACTGAATAGGTATTTAATGTAAAACGAAACTGCTGAGATAAACTTTCTACCTAAATTAAGCCTGGGACTTGTTGCAGACTTCAGATATAGAAATAATCCTTCTATCGCCTCTTAATGTACCTACGAAATCCTACAACACATGCTCTGTGGATTTTCCTTTCCGAAACCCATATTAGTTTGAATGCAAGTGTGCTGAGGTCTCCAAGCTTTATCAAAACATGGAAGTACAATTCGTTCAGACACATTATTTAGTTGAGGGAGAACACCTACTTGTTTGTAAAAGATGGTGCAACATACACATCTTTTAGCTTCATGGTTTTATTTCAGAGATTATACAATAAAAAGTAAATATTTTCTATATCAATTGATAAAAAAAGCAACTCTTCTACACTTCATAACAACGAATCATCATAATGCACTTACTTATTAACACTTACTTACTAACGCACTGTCTTCCGTCATCTTCCTCCAGAAATGCAAATTAAACGAGGACTAGGATGTAACAAGCAAGAATCTTGGGTAATAGTGTTAGCAATATTTTTCAGGAGTACTGCAATTCTAAGATCAAAATAAACGTCGAACCGACAATCCTTTTGAGAGATAGGAGACTGTCGGACCTTTCACCGGAGTGTTCTCCCTTTAAATTGAGGCGAAAACTTAACAGCTAGGTTCAGCAATACCTGTCGTACTACACCTGTCGCGCTGGTCTAGCTTTCACCTATACCTCAAGTCCTATATTCCACCTGCCATTATGTTGAGGTAACTGTTGGTGAAATTTAATTTCCGATTTTATTGTTGCAAGACGGTTTAATGAATAACCAATTTTTTTTAAATTATATTTGTTTCGTAAATATTTGAAATACTTTTTTATTACGTGCTCACAAGAAGCAGATGTTCAGTTTGTCTTGAATATTTTAGTTTTTGTAACTTCAGTCCGAAATAAATACAAGTGTTGCTTTTATGCTGCTTTTAATGACTGTTATTGGATTTTAGTTGAAGACAGCCTAAAACTGTCAGAGAGTCTAGGAAGGTTACCCAGTGTTTGTTATGTGAAATAACATTTCTGCTTTTCAATGTGTGATCTACGAGTCTTAACTATGGAAGTGTACTTTTAAAGCCCCTAATGCATTATAAATATTTTACAAATAAGCTAAAATTATGGAACATTTGACAAATTATGAAAAGTTTGGCTAAATGTTATTGACAACTACAGATATTCCGGAATAGGAAAAATCTCCTGTTCTTGCCTTATTTTTCTTGAGATTGCTCCTTTACTTAACTTTGTGTGAATCTCTTACTGCAATTTTTAAAGCAATTGGATAATTTAGAAAAATTTTCGTCTTAATGCAATACATTTTAAAATAAATGTTAAAATGTCTTCCCAGAATAATTTTTTGGTCATGTATACTGTATATATATTTTTTAATATGTTAATACTTGCACTCATCAGACAGACAAAAATGTCCGATCGATTTCATAGCCGAAGCAGTCCAAGATTGCTAACATTTCTTAATTTCTAAATCAGTTATAAAACAAATATTCATATTCTATAAATTAACCATAAGAAACAGCGTACGATACAAGTGAGTTAGGTTATTTGACTGCGGCAATGCACACAAAAGCTATATGCTCACGGAAGTGATGCCTCTGTGGAGGAATTGTTAAGGGAACCTGTCTCGTATTTAAGCAACACCTGGGAAGAACTCAAAAAAAAGCAACCACCCCATTTGCTTGGGATCAAACCCAGGTTGAATTACCAATATTCAGCAGTCTTTCTCATCGTGGTAAAATATATAGCACGTTGCCAAATATCGCAAAATAAGAAATTTATATAGTTATTTTAAAAGTGTTTTATTGTTAAGTTTTAAAACCATTCTTTCCACAGTTGCTTAATAGTCTTTTCGTAAAGATTGTTTAGTTTCGCTTCATTTTATTCATCTTCTTAAAGTATACTTTAAAATTTTTATAATTTAGTTATCTTGCTATTATGCTCAAAAATGTCAAAATCACAATCTAGTATTTCAACGTGAAAACATTAAAAAAATGGATGTGTACGAGTAAATAACATAAAATTCTAAGCATACGCAGAAGAATTTGGCATACATAATAATACATAATTTCCAATAATTTGTTTTTAGAAAGGTATTTTGGAAGTACAGTAGAGCTGTTACTTCAGGGACTATTTAAGCACGTCAGATTGGCATTAAAATGCGGTGTGTTTGTGTTGGTGTATTTAATTATGGCAAAGCACACTAGGGCTATCTGCCTAAGAGGAGGGATGCTTTAGTGGAGGACTTTCTAAGGGAAACTGGCTCGTATACACGTTACACATGGGGAAAACCACGAAAATGCCCATGCAGCCAGCCCGTTCGTGGGATTCGAACCTCGGACCGAACTACCAGTGTTCAGAGACTTTACCGCTCAATCAATGTTTTTATAGCAAAATCCCGAGTCCCAATCCGAATTATCTCAACATGCAATAATGAACAAATTTCATGAAATCTCTGACGATACATGCATAGACTTGAAACGTATGCTGGAGTTCATAAATAACGTACTATTGCAAGTTGACATTTTTTCAGTTCGTATCACAAGCTTATTAAAATGTAATAAGCTATTCTATGAATAGAATTCTTAAATCCTGGGAACTAAATTCAAAATATAAAGAATTACGCAAAAAGCGATATTTTTATATTAATGTGTTTTAATTAAATTTTGATCAAAACGGAATGCTGACTGTTTTATATTTGTAAATAAAACTGATATAAATTATAGCTTCTAGAAAACTTTGCATATTAAGACGCATAATTTAATATTTATTATTATGAAGTATTATTTCACTAAATTATGAAAACAAATATTAGACTTGGTTTCTCATCAAAATTAAATTCAACTAGTATTGAGTAAAATATAGAATAAAACACTACGAGAAAGAAAATACACGGTACAGATATAAAAGCTTTTATTCCAATATTAAATTCTCGTCGCACAATAGACTAAAATCATTGTGTAAAAACTAAACAATTATCATTAAAGTGAATTTAAAATTTAACAATCTTGGATCTGAAGAACTTCTGTAATTCCATTTGTTTCTGAAGTAATTGATCATGCCGTATTACATGGAACACCGACATAAAGAAAGTTGGAAACTTCAACAAAATATAATGGTCAGGCTGTTTCACTATCTTCTTTAAACACAATGGCCTACGGGATTAAAAAAATAATTTGATAAATAGGATGAAGTTTCATTTATGACATTTATTTCTTTACTTATACAAATTTTTTGGCTTTTAGAATAATGTATACCGGGATAAAGAATTGAAGATCATTCAAATAAATCAAACGATATTAAACACATTGTATTAACTCTAGAGTGGAACTCTACTTAAACGTAACATTTACTTTAAATGCGAATAACACGGTCAATAAGAAATATTAAGTTAGTAAGCCTAAGGCAAGGAAGACTGCATTTGAGACTTAAATAAATGGGGCAGCTGGTAGCCATTCGTGAAATCTACGGGGAACGAAGCAGAGAGGTATTTGTTTCGAAATCAAATGATAAGTTTGCTCAAATTTCACAGCAGGTGGTTTGTCTCATACTGTAAAAATGAAAAGCAGCCTATCGTTTCAACTTTGTAAAATTCCATTCAATTCATTTCGGAGAAAACGCTATAAAATATTCTTCAGAATTTTCATGTCAAAAATTGAAATGTTACTGAAGTAAAAAGAATATATCAACACTGAGCACGTTAAAGCTCTAAGCGTATGGAACTCATTCGAACAGTGGTTTTTATTGTTGCATTTACAGCACCTTCTTTATTTCGCTAATTCACATCATGAATTAAATTTCATCCAATAAATTCAGAAGATGAGGTTACCGATTACAAATAGTGAATAAACACACAAAAATGCTGCTAAATCTGAAATTCAGAGTCGGCGCGTAAGTTTTCCACATCAGTCTGAGAATTTAAATAGTCTTTTAGAAAATTCTCCTTTTCTCTAAACATGGAGATTTTAGAAGGCATTAAGCAATAAAGTTACACTTGAAAAACTAATCTGTTGCTGAAACTTTTGTGGGGGGCTTCTTTTAACTAATTTGGCCCATGTGTGGCTCAGTTTCTAGTCATGCCAAGATCTGAAGACCTTGCTTGTGACATGGTTATACGTATGTTAACATTTATTACGCTTCGTTTTAAACATTCGTTCTCAGATTGCAGTATTAACAAAAGCACAAAAAGACAATATCGATAATTTAAAAATGTTAATTGTTAAAGTATTTTGATTCTACTTCAACTTTACAGTAGATAACTCTTTAAGAACAAACTGTCGTAGACTAATATGCATATGTTCTACAGGGGGCAGCAGAAATAACTTCGTAACTCGTATTTAAATTACAAAGCAAAGACAAACGTTACGAAAAAATATTCTTTACAGTTGAAAAGAACAAGGTTTACCATTGTGCTTCACATTTTCAAATAAAATGTACCATTGCATTTCACACTTACAATGAAGCATTTTTTGCGGCATATAATTCGCTTTTAAGTTTCACTTTCCCTTTGTCATTTACAGCCTTCTTGGCAAAGTTGCAAACATTATCACCATGCATTTTTCATTCAGAACTTTCATTCGAGAGAATGCGGTACCCAAAAAGATAAAACATGTTAAGTTCTAAACTGAATTACGCCGTAGTGATTAGTCATTACGAATAGTCTGTAGTGCAACCTATGTCTTCATCTAATTTTATCTGTTACCTTGAATTCGGAATCTTCCATTCTCTTTCTACATCAATTTTAAACATATTCCGTAATGTAAATCTTCTCTAAAATACAATTATTAAAAGCGATTCTTACTGCAAAACATGTTTTTAACCTTTCAATTAATAAGAATAGGTTTATTTTTGTAGTAAATAATATGTAGTTTCAATAAATTTTTAACTAAGGGTTCTCTCTACTTGATTTAACTTTCGGTACTGAATTTGTATATAAAGAAAGAAGGTACACCTAAAACAGAGCTGACTTCTGGATGCAGAAATGAGCAAGACCATCCAAATCTATTTTTAATCCAAAGAATCACGTCCGGGTTATACAGAGAATTTTTGCTTAACCATAACATCCGAAATGTTTCGAATATCTTTTGCAAAACGAACAGGTTTAATATTCACAGTTTGCCTTTAGTGGTGATGATATCACGATAAGAATATGGTATCAAAATATCAACTAAAACAAAATTTTAAATATGCTGCAATCCTTAATAAAAATTTTAATTTATGATTTTCTTAAAGATGATACTGTAGGAAATAACTTCATATTTTGTTTTCCAGTGGAACACGAAGGAAATTAAATTATGGTACACCAATACGAGTTTAAAAAAAAATGGGAGGAAACAGGTTCTTAATAACATTGCCATGCATGCATCGAATACGTAATAAAATATACGAGTATTAAAAAAGTAAGACTTAATATATACTTACTTAAATATTTTAAGGGCTGTTTATTGTACAGAGTATTTGTACTGAATAATATGTTAACAGTATTATTGGACTATACCTTGTAAACAAAAAGCGGTATCATTAAGGTGGTGTTTGAAAAAACACACCGGTCTTCGAAGTTTTAACGAAGTAACGTTTTCGTATATTCTGTTTTGACCATACCATGTGTTCAGCCAAATAACTGTTTATTCCAAATTTACTAAATACGAAGTTTAATTACATTGTTTAAAACTTGTAAAGTTTATTTCAGTTATCTGCTCAAAGGAACAAGAGCAGCATTTCTATTCTAATCCATATTTATTTACATTATCAAAATTAACAAATAATTCCAAATTTAACAAAGTTATCAGATAATTAATTTTAAGAAATTTCGTACTCTCTTGATATACTTTTTAATGATCTTAGAAGAGCAAAATATGTTGACAATAAAGAACTATCATTGCTATTTTATACCTGCTTTGTGTTTGAAAACTGACGGTATTTTTAACTATAAAAATCATAAAGTTCATTTCCTTTCAAAAAATGTTTCGCCTATGTCCAGCTTATTCCACTCATATATAATATTTCTGAAAAATTTTGCTAGCCTTTTCGCAGTTCGCAATATTATTCTCAGTAAGTAGGGAAAATGAAAATAGGACAAATACACTCTTTTGCAAAAAAATCGAAGCACCAAGGACTTTTGCAATCGTGACGAAATTTGGTATGCAAAAACATCTTATTCGAACATGCAAATGATCAAAATTTCAAAGCAAATGAACAGGAATTTCGATCATAGCGCGCAATTCGCAAAGTATAAAACCAGTAACAGAGGCGTAAATTTCATCTTTCTGCTGCTGCCATTATAATACCGTAAAGAAGCAAAACTAAGGATGCCATTTACGACGATATCGAAGACCTTACACACAACTAAAGGACTTTAAACATGGTCGCATTGTAGAGTTGTGTGAAGCTAGGTGGACATACCGAGCAATAGGCCGCCACCTGCAGCGTACAGACACTGCTGTTAATTTTTCAAACACCACCTTAATGATACCACTTTTTGTTTACAAGGTTAGTCTAATAATACTGTTAACATGGCATTTAGTATACTCTTTACATAAACACCGCTTAAAATATTTAAGCAAGTACATGTTAAGTCTTACTTTTTTAAACATGTTTTATATGTATTTGATACATGGCAAATGCATTGTGATTAAGAACCTGTTTCCTCACATTTTTGTTTTCAAACCTCTTATTAATGTACCATAATTAATTTCCAGTGTTTACGCAAGTAGCACGGCGATGTTGCAAACTGGTCCGAGAGGTTGCAAAGTGGCCGTGGTAACTTTTACGAAGTCTTTCCAAATTTGCGAAGATAATTATTAATTAAATATTTGCCGTTGCCTCTTGTCAATTGTCTTGGCAATTTGTCGACGTCGCTGAAACGTCATGTTATGACCGGTTTTAGACATGGTCGCTTTAGCATCTTTTTCATAGTTCATCAGCGTTACTTTTAGAATGAAAGACTAAATCTGCTCTTTCAAGAATCTGAAGTCAGCATGATATTTATTTTGCAATGTTTCATTACTTTCATCTAAATATATTAATCTAAGGTAGATTAATCTAATGAAATATAAATTTAATATAAATACTTGAATTATTAAGGGGGCTCATACACCTTAAACCCCTTGACATCCTTCGAATATGTGACTGTTGCAAGAATTGGGATATTTTATTTATTTTAAAATCAATTACTTCCAACTTTTTACAGCTGACTACATAAAATAGCTGCTTTGGAAACTAGTAACCAGAAAGTTTGTGTTGCCACAGATATTGTTGTAATTTAATCCACTTTGTGACAAAAGCTTACGTCACGTTTCCACCTTGCGCGCACGATATTTTAAAAATGGCTAATGGTACATACTAGAAATTAGATGGAATTCTTTATATGAGCCCTATTTTTAAACTGAACCTAAAATCTGATGAATATTTTAATATTAAAAATTTTTATGGACGAAAACATTACAGATTTTTTTAATAAAATACATTTTATAAACTCTACTCCAAATAAAATAAAAATTTAACATGAAATTCTTAGAATTTTTGGTTGACAGTAGTTTCCAAATGTTATAAAAGCTATATATTAAATATGGAATTAAATTATAAACAGAATGTTTTAAACTGTGCGCGCAAGTGGGAAACGTGACGAAAATATTTGTCAAAAAGCAGATTAAATTATAAAAATATTTGTGGCAACACAAACTTTCTGGTCACTATTTCAGAAAGCAGCTATATTATGTAGTCAGCTGTAAAACGTTGGAAGTAATTGCTTTTAAAATAAGTTATCCCAATTCTTACAATAGTCACATATTTAAAGATCTTATGGGTTTTAAGGTGTACGAGTCCCCTTAAATTTAATTAGTACTAAAAATATGTGCTAAATTGTTAAAATTTTGTTAAAATAATTAATACTTATAATATACTTTTATAATTATTATAGCAAAATATTTAAAGATGAAAATAATCTATAAATTAAGTTAAAGTTATGCATTTTATGTATTTTAAAAAATATTTCCGAAATCAATGCAAATCACATGTTAGCAATTATTTCACAGCTCAAATAAGTCTTTATTACTTTTGAAGAAGGAAAGAATTTATTTGAATATGCTGACATAATATGAAACATTTTTACCGCATATAGACCAAAAAGTACAATTTTCGCGAAGATATGATTGTGTGTGAAAATGTATTCACAGATAAAAATGGGTTGATTTTAAGAATTCCGAGAAAACGTCCAATGTTAAAAGACGTTGCATTTTCATGCATATTTAACGGCTGTCCAATATATCTGACGGAAAACTCATCGAGTCAGGAGATGCAGAACGGAAAATTTAATGGAAAAGGAGACGGAAATGTTAACACTTTTAATGGAAAACGACAAAATTAATGGCTTTGATAAATTACTAATAAATGTTAACATCAAAATTAGAAAAACTGAACAAAAATACGAAATTCATTACCTATAAAAGTTCTGTGAACTGTTTGTTACGTTTTTTCCATCTCCATGCATTTAAAAATGCTTGGTTTAAGCCTAGTATATGGTAGACTCAGGATTTGGCGATATTGACATTAAAAATGTTTTAGCGAGCCCGATAAATATTTTTTCGTAAATATAATTTTGTGAACAGTGTTCGTAATTCTAGTCAGTTGAAATAATTCTTCTATGCCATTTAAAAAAGATTCTATTTAATTACCAGAAGTAAAGTCGAAAGGATTAATGCCATCGTATAAGCAGCTGAAAAGTTTAAACTGAACTGCTGTTCGAGCGATTGACATTCGACGTGCATATTATTTACTGGGTGATTATATAAACGAACATCTGAGCTCGAGGCTTGCGCGCTTTGGCTAGCTGCCAAATTCGAACAAGTTAGTTAACGGCGCCATAATTTTAGACTCAATCTTATTTTTAGAAATATTTTCTTTACGGTTTTGTAATTCACCGTCGGAATTAAATACTGGAGAACTTCAATACAGCAAGAGAACGATGGAAAAGAATATAATGATGGCAGTTTGTTTTGAATTGAGGAGACATCATGGTACTAATGCCGAATTTCTGCTTATTTTGTTTGTAAATATCTGCTCTACAATGCAACGTGCTAAAATCATCCATACAGTGAATTAGTGTTTTGTTTTGGTGTTTTATGATTCGGGTAATTAAACTTGCATGGTGGTGTTCTCCAATCTTCAGTGATCCAGCGGTGCAATATTTGGATACACGGATTCGGTAATAATGTCCTGAGTGCTATATCGTATATTACTCATATTAAACAAACAGGTTGGTGCTCAGACTTTCCGCATATGATCGAAAAAATAGTGTTAAGGAAACATTTGGATTACTATGAAATATTGTAATCTTTAATTATGCGATATTTAAGTGTGTAATATTAAAAACACTTATTTTTTATTGATTGTAAATTGCTGTTTTATTATTTGTTGTTTGGTAGCTATTCTTCCAAACACTAATTCGCGTTTTTTAAATAATCTCAATAAATGCATGTTGGAAATTAGGTTTTATTCTTTATTAAATTTAAGTATATTCTATTTTCTTCGCTTACATTTTATGTGCATGTGATAACAAAGAAATTCATAATAAAACAAAAGTTTCATCGTGTGCTATTTAACGAACAGCTTACTTTAACGTACGTGGCTTACTATCATATACTATATTATTTAAATTATTTCTGTACAGTATCAAAAGAAAAGTTATTGATTATAAAAAGTGTATGAAATTATCATTGTAATCTACCACTATTCTAAAATGTAGAAACTAAAAGTAAGTAAATACATTTACATATGATCGAAAGAAATGGTGTTAAGAAACATCAGCATTACTAGTAAATACTGCAATCCATAATTATTGCACTTTTAATTCCTTGTTATTTAAAAAGTGCAATTTTTTTATTAATTCGAAATTTTAGTTCCGTTACCTCCCTTCTATTTATACTTTCAAACACTGCTGGTTCATTTTTTTTTTAATAGTACTGTCATGTATGTTGTTTGTTAGGTTGTAGAGACATTAGGATATTTTTATAGGCAGGAAAGATGAAAAATAGCAAACGCCTTCACCGGGAATTGAACCACGGACCTCTGGAATACCGGCTCAGCGTACAGAACCACTACACTATGAAGGACGCTACGAAAGTGGGAGAAATACCTTATATACTCCCCTTTTTAAGGGGTGACTGGGGCTTTTAGGGGGCCTAGTCGGCAAATCCTGGGTGCGGAAAATCATCATCCACAACCGTTTTTAGTTCGGGCGCCACTGTAGAGACATTAGGATTTATTTTATAGGCAGAAAAGATGAAAATAGCAAACGCCTTCACCGGGAATCAAACCACGGACCTCTGGAATATCGGCCCAGCGTACAGAACCACTAGAGCACGAAGGACGCTAGGAAAGTCGGAGAAATACCTTATAAGGTTATTTCATTTTAGATATGAATATGGGAAGTTATTAGATTTAGGTATATTTTTGCATGAAATATTATTCATCACATTTATTAACTATTTTATACTGTCTTTCATTTGCATATCTTTGAGATATAGAAGCTAATAGTTATATTTTTTTACTGTGCAACGTGAATAAATTTATAGTTGAGTTCAGGTAAAATACTGATTACGTCACCTTACACTTCCTAATTTATCATGAGAGGGGCACTTTTCATTGTCTCAGATTTAACAGAAATAAATGTGATAATGCTGTTATAATCAGAAACACTCTTTTCTTTACTCACCTATATAGCTTTACATTTATGTCTGATCGAGTTTTATTTACTTAAAACCTACTATTATTGTTATATATTTATAATAACCACTTTCATAATTACTTTCACATGCTAAAGGATTGAGGAAAAAGTGAGGAAATCTTAAATAATCGTAACTTAGAATTTAAGTTGTTTAAAAATTAATTTAAAGTACTGAAAATAATTAAGGCTATTATGAATAATGCATATTTACTCTAAAGAGAAAAAAATCTTATTATCGTTTTCAGGAAATAAAATATTTAAACCTTAGAAAAATATAAGGAATACAAAATCAAAAAAGAAAAATGCATTAATTATTAAGCTTATTTTTCTGCATAAATCAATATGTAACACAAGGACGTCATAACACGTTTTCGCAACTGTTGCAAAAAGGTTGAATTCTGCGAACATTTAGGTGCCGTTAAGACGCCGTGATACGATGCTTTCACAACAAAAATATAACGTGAGAAAGACGCAATAACTACGTCTATTCAGCATAAACCATATCTGCAAACACGTAATAAAAACGTCTTTGCAACGGTTGCAAAACAGTGGAGTTTCGCGAACATCTGGGCGTCTTAAAGACGAGATATTGCAACGATTTTACTACGACATCCACGATCAGTTTGCAATGTCGTTACGACGTTGCCGTGCTACTTGGGATATTTTTATCTCCAGTGTGCCAGACCAGTATCAGTTATCTCCAGTGTCTGCCGGAAATTCTAAAGGTATACTGCTTTGAAATATTTTGTGATTTTGATGCTGAATCGAATTTTATGTGGCGTAAGCGTCAGAAACGTGATATTTAATAAATGAAGTAAATACATAAAATGTTAATAGAAAGAGAAAAAAATTTGTAAAGCCATCTTAATGAGAAAACTGGACACTGATATTGTTACGAATTTTGAACATAAATTATTTTAGTGCAGTTACATGTAAAATTTTATTTCTGTATAATGTAACATGAAAATCTAGAAAATCTGCCGCAAAAGTAACAATATAGGCGCAAGTCTGTTTAACATTGGGTAAATGGATCTCACGAAATTGGCGAGATGTCGCCAAACTGGCAGCGGTTTTGAGAGACTCATTTTTGGCCCATTCCCTGTATAATTATAATGGATATCGTAATTTAATAACTAATTGATTAATTGATGCCCTGTGTAACTGTAACCGTAATTCGGCACTTATATGTCTTCCAGTAATTTCGAAAAGCAGAAAGTACAAGAAATCTCTTGACGGCCGGAGGAAACTGTACAAGACCGACGAGAGCATCAGTTCTTCAGTTTAGTTGTTAATTCACAGTCGCAGTACTAATATATTTTGGGTTAGTTTCGTCTTGTTTAACTTTTTAAGTTGTCTTGTTTAACTTTCTTAAGAGGCTATCACTTCTAGGGACACGCGCGGCTATCCGGGACAATTCCAAGAAACGAGATTCTAGTAGCACTGCTTTAAGCGGGAGGCTTCCGAGAAATGTTTCGTCTAGCCAAGAGGAACATGTCCCGGCTACGAGCAACATTTTTAAAACTTTTCCGAAATTGTTCCGGCTGGAGACGTGTTCCTCGAACGTTCAACCAATCAGACGAAAGTTCTGCTTCTGAAGGATCACCGGTAACTTTCAATATGGCGGTGGCTCTTACTGTGAAGTCATGACGGTGGAAATAGAGGCCGATTTAATTATTGCTTTTTGTTGTAATATAACTGCGTGAGTCCTTTTTAAAATGTTTATGTATTCATTAAATATATAATTGTGGAAATTTCAGAGTTGACATTATTTTACGACGTTCTTGCAGTTCTGATTTGTTTACAAATTGTTAGCCGCCAAAAGTTCGCCAAATTTGTCGTATTTCGTGCTGATCGTGTATTATCACTGTTATATAATAGAATTTTATTTCTTAAATTTAAGTTGAATAATTTTTTTAAAATCCGTTTGTATATGCGTGGCTTTTCTCCTAATTACTTATCTTTTAAACTGATAATTGCATAATCAGTGACACATTTTAAACAGCATAAAAATGCATAAAAATAGAAAAGCATAGCTTATGTAATAATGTGAATACTCATTAAATTTGTCTTATTTTCATGTTATTAATGAAATGCTTTTTGGATTATAAATACATTAGAAACTATACTTTTATTGTATATGCTACATATTGAAACATTGGAAATTTATGGATTTATTATTATGCATGATGAAAAACATTTGTATATACATTCATTAATATAAATCTTATTCATTACATTAATGTGGGAAATCATACCGTCCAATGCTGAATGAGAATTGCCCGTTATGACGTCATCAGTACAGCATCACCCAGCGCAGTAAGAATCATCCCAGACAGCGCTGAGACCTGGTCGAGAGTGGATGGCAGACGTGAGCAGACGGCTCACACGTCTTCAAGAGTTTACGAACTTTTAATTGCGCTTTCGATGTTATGCCTTTACAGCATTATGTTAATCCTGCATACCGTTAACTTCATCTTTATATACTTTTATTTCTTTCTATTAAATAAACCATTTAAATATTACTTCGTGCTCTCATGCTGTGAATTAAGTCAAATTCTACAAAAAAATATGGCGACCAACCGTGCGGCCTCGAATTCCAAAATGTTCGAGTAGTAGAACTGTGCTTTGAACTGTGAACTGAGTGAACTGTTGTCACAAGTTATTCGATTTATTGGATTACTCGTATAAAGTGTGATTACCCAATTGACGACGATCATCTGTCGGGTGAGTACAAAACTTTCTTTCCAATATGAAATTAGTAGAAATTCCAGAATTGGAAGCAGCTTTAAAGAACAGTAAAAGTTCTGAAATCAAAAGTTTGCATAAGTTTATTTTTAATACTGATGGAGATCGAAATAACCGGAAAAGATTACGTGAATTTTCTGGCTTTATATTTAAACCAGATTCTGAAGAATTTAATAAGAAAATAGATGCAGTGCAGAATAGTTTTACTTTGAATGAGTTAATTAAAATTTGCAATGTACTGTGCATAAATTCAGAAGGTTCAAAAACGGAAGTCGTAACCCGAATTGTCTCTTACCTATGTGATTTATCTGTATTTGAAAATATTTTGCATGAAGAAAATAGTGATATTGAAGATGAAACTATTAATAAAATTTCTGAAGTAATGCTTGATGATAATCAAAGAGACAATCCTGGTTTTAACGAGTCTCAAGTAAATAACAGTATGCAGCTTCCAATTCAAGATCATTTTAAACCTCATCTTAGTTTTTCTGATATTGAAAGTATTGTTAATCCTTTTTCTGGTAATGCATATGAAAATGTTGATAAATGGATTGATGAATTTGAAGATGTTATAAATTCTTTAAAATTGAGTGATTTGCATAAATTAGTTTTTGCTAAAAGATCATTAAAAGGTAAAGCGAAACTATTCAGAGTGAACCTAAAGTTAATGATTGGTGTAAGTTAAAAAAGCTTTTGAAATCTGAATATGGTAAAGCTTTTAATTCTGCTGAGTTGCATGAAATGTTATGTAAACGTAAATTAATGCCTAATGAATCTTTAGATGAGTATTTTTTGAAAATGAAAGAAATGTGTTCGCGAGGTAACATTGAAGATGCTTCATTAATTAAATATGTTATTGATGGTATTCCCGATTCTGTGGTTAGGAAAACTATACTATATGGTTGCGGAACAATATCTGAATTTAAACAAAGGCTTAAAATTTATGATAAAATGAGATCGGACAATGATAAGTTTAAAAATCCGAAACCGAAAGTAGACACTCAAGTTAAAGAAGTAAGCTTTCGTCATCAAACCGAAATCAATCTAACGTTAATAAGGTCAAAGGTTTTAATTGCCAGGAATTAGGGCATTATTCTAAGCATTGTGTAAACAAATCAAAGGGTGTAAAATGTAAGAAGTTCGGGCATTATTCAACGGACTGTCCAGATCAGACCACCGAGACACATCAAGCAGCTTTATTACAACGAATTTGTGACAAGGATAGAATTATGAAGACTGTAGAGATAAATAATCATTTAGTTGATAGTTTAGTTGACATTGGTTCAGATGTAACGATATGCAGCGTAGAGTTATACAAGCAGATTGGTTCTCCTAATTTAAATTGTAGTGATATCACATTAAACGGAATTGAATCAAAACAAACGTACCCTATCGGCTTTTTTATTTCTGATATTTCAATTGATAGTTTTTTACTTCGTACGAAAATTTATGTTGTTAAGTCATTATGTAATCAAATTGTATTAGGTTTAGATGTATTGAGTCAGTTTAACTTCTCTTTTACTGAGAATGGCCTTCAAATAATTTCTCATCGGAATAAAAGTAATGTAAACTTGATAACTGCTGAGTCATATCGAAATTCTAACGTTCGTTGCGTTATGGGAAATTTGAATATTGCCGTCTCATTGAAGAATGCTTATGATCCTTCGCGATCGTCTGGCGTCTCTGTTAATGTAAACAAAAGTTCCGAAAGCGGAAGTAGCTCGACGTTTAATTACCTTTCACATCTGGTGAATGCTATTTCTGTCAACGAGATTGATTTATCGCATATTTCGAATGCAGAACATAAAGAAAGACTGTAATTTAATTAATTCGTACCAGCCTCGGAAAAATAGACAATCTGACTTCAAGATGCAAATAAATTTATGCGATGATATTCCTGTCTGTCAAAATAGAAGATACATGTCTTTCGCGGAACAAAAAGTTGTTGACGATCAAATTAAGGAATGGTTGAAAGAGGGCATAATAAAGCCTAGCAATTCTAATTATTCGGCGCCTATTGTTTTGTGTAACAAGCGTAATAATTCGAAACGTTTATGTATAGATTATCGGAAATTGAATAAGAAGATTATTAAAGACAAATTTCCACTGCCTTTAATTCCGAAAGTACTTGATCGCTTAGAACAGTCAAAAGTCTTCACGACACTAGATTTGAAAAATGGCTTTTTCCATGTAGACATAGACGAAAATTGCACCAAATATACCGCGTTTGTAACACATAATGGTATCTACGAATTTCTTAAAGCTCCTTTTGGTTTATGTATTAGTCCAAATGTTTTTCAAAGATATATTTATTCAATATTTCGTGACTTGTTAAATGAAGGTGTACTAATTATTTATATGGATGATATAGTTATACCGGCTAATGATGAAGTTGAATGTTTAGACAAATTAGAAAGAGTATTCAAAACTGCTTCGGAGTATGGATTACAAATAAATTTCAAAAAGTGCCAATTCTTAAAACGTAAAATTGAATTTTTGGGACATGTAATTGAAAACGGAACTATTCGACCATCGCCTTCCAAAACTGTTGCTGTTCGAAACTTTCCACAACCGCGTAACTGTAAACAACTACAAAGCTTTTTAGGACTAACGGGATATTTTCGTAAATTCATTCCTCAGTATGCTAAAATAGCTAAACCTCTTAGTGACTTACTTAGAAAAGGTATTGGTTTTAAGTTCGATTCCGAACAACAGGAAGCTTTTTGCAAATTGAAAGAAATTCTCTCTCAGGCACCTGTTCTACACATATTTAGGCAAGGATATCCATTAGAACTTCATACTGATGCTAGTAGTCAAGGCTTTGGTGCGGTATTACTCCAATTGTCTGATGATGGTAATTATCACCCAATCCAGTATATGAGTAAGAAGACTTCACCGCAGCAAGAGAAACTCTGTAGTTACGAATTAGAAGCCCTTGCAGTAATAGAAGCTCTGAAGAAATTTCGAAACTATTTGTTAGGGACTAAATTCAAAATTGTAACTGATTGTAGCGCTTTTCAGAAAACTTTAGATAAGAAAGATTTAACTCCTAAAATTGCAAGATGGGCAATGTTCATTGAAGAATTCGATTACGAAATTGTACATCGTTCAGGAAGCCAAATGAAACATGCTGATGCTTTAAGTAGAAATGCTTTAATTTTAACATCATACACATCCGATGTAACTGAGAAGATTCGGTTAGTACAACAACAGAATGAAGATGAACATGTGAAATTAATCAAGAATTTAGTTGAGAAGGGAGAAGAAAATGGATTCTTCGTGAGAAATGATATTTTGTACAAATTTGAAAATGGTAAAGATCTTCTAGTAGTGCCAGAATCCTTACAGAACGAAATCATACAGAAGGTACATAAAAAAGGTCACTTTGCTGTAGATAAAACTGTGAATGCTGTAGAGCAAGAATTCTATATTCCCAGACTGAAATGCAAAGTTGAAAAAGTAATTGCTAACTGTATAGAATGTATACTGTACAACAAGAAGCAAGGAAAAGCAGAAGGATTTCTTCATCCTGTACCGAAAGAAAACGTTCCCTTGAGTACGTATCATATCGACTTTATTGGACCTCTTCCATCGACGAACAAGAGATACCAACACATTCTAACTGTTGTCGACGCTTTTACGAAATTTACTTGGTTCTATCCAGTGAAATCACCAACTACACAAGAAGTTATTTCAAAATTGAAGCAACAACAGACTGTATTTGGAAATCCAGTTAGAATCATTTCAGATCGAGGTAGTGCCTTTACATCGAAAGAATTTTCAGCTTATTGTACTGATGAAGAAGGAATAGAACATGTCAAAATTACTACCGGTATTCCAAGAGGTAACGGACAAATTGAGCGAATTCATAGAATTTTGATTCCTGTTTTGTCAAAATTATCACATGAAGATTCAACGAAATGGTTTAAATATGTTTCAGATGTTCAGAGAATAATCAACAGTACAACTACGAGAAGTACGAAATATTCACCGTTTGAGCTTCTCATAGGCACGAAAATGAAGAATAAAGAAGATTTGAGAATTAGTGAGATATTGAATGAAGAATATCTAAAACAATTGATGCAAGAACGTGATGAAATGAGAGAAGATGCGAAAAACAACATTTTGAAGATACAAGAAGAGAATCGTAAACAATTCAACAAGAAACGTAAGAAACCGAAACTATACAAGATTGGCGACTTGGTAGCCATTCAGAGAACTCAATATGGGACTGGTTTGAAACTACGACCTAAGTTTCATGGACCGTATAAAATCATAGCTGTTCGATCAAATGATAGATATGAAGTCGAGAAAGTAGGATGCCATGAAGGACCAAATTTGACATCTACTGCGGCTGACCATATGAAGCCATGGTCAAATTGATTTGATGTTTGTATCAGCTCAAAACCTAAGGACCTGATACTCTTTTTTCTTTTCTTTTCTTTTTTTTTTTTTATTTCTCTTTGCAGGTACATGATAGTGATGTCCATTCAACAGACATCGAGGACGATGCCTCTTCAGGCTGGCCGAAGCTGTGGGAAATCATACCGTCCAATGCTGAATGAGAATTGCCCGTTATGACGTCATCAGTACAGCATCACCCAGCGCAGTAAGAATCATCCCAGACAGCGCTGAGACCTGGTCGAGAGTGGATGGCAGACGTGAGCAGACGGCTCACACGTCTTCAAGAGTTTACGAACTTTAATTGCGCTTTCGATGTTATGCCTTTACAGCATTATGTTAATCCTGCATACCGTTAACTTCATCTTTATATACTTTTCTTTATATACTTTTATTTCTTTCTATTAAATAAACCATTTAAATATTACTTCGTGCTCTCTCATGCTGTGAATTAAGTCAAATTCTACATTAATACTACTAATAAATATATATTAACAACTTCTAAACCATCGCATCTCTGTCTGTATGTAAATATATGACTTATTAGATGTGTATATATATGTGTAAGAATACAAAAATGAACATTGCCAAAAAGTTTATTTGAAGTTACTTTTAATTCATATAACGATCATGTAATCGGGAGCAACTACAGTCATCAATTCTTTGCAAATTATTATGGATATGTAACAATCGGTTGAAAAATAATTGATGAGTATTTTAGTACTCATTTTGTTATTGGGTTAATTCATAATTATATCATATGTATGATCTACGTAATATAAACATGAGTAATAAATAAGAAATGTAACAGCTGTGCATTTATAACATTTGATTACTCAAAACAGTGCACAACTGATTATCACCTTCATGTCTGTTTACATAATGAATTGCACTTTCCAACTAAGTGCACGGGCATACTAGTGGCCGAAGCGTCGTTGAATACTGGTAGTTCTGTGTCAGGTTAGAATGCCGCAAACGGGCTGGCTACATGGGCGTTTTCTTGGTTTTCCCCATTATAACTGGTATACGAGACAATTTTAAAAAATCTTCTATAAAGGCATCCCTTCCCTTAGGCAGATAGCCCTAGTGTGCTTTGCTGTAATCTGAATAAACCAAACTATAAAACAAACTCATGATGTGCACCACCTAATTTCTAGAGTTGATATAATTAATGCGTTTTAGGTACATTACCGAGTGTTCTATGGGACAGTAAACAACTCGCACATGTTTGATTGCTCATGTATTTATATGCTTTATTTAATCTTCATTTTGCTCAATAGTATCTGCTGGCTGTGAGGATGTAAATATCAACCATATAGAATTTTGTCATAGAAGTTTTTTTTTTTTTTTTTTTTTTTGTCTGTTGGAATGGACAGAACAGTAATTATGAGCCATAAAGTTAGTCAAGAAAATGCTTTCACCAGGTCACAAATTTTCCAGTGAGCCATCAAATTTTCATTGGAATGCAGGCAACAGAAAATACACATAAGTAATGTCTGATAAATACTTATCCAGCACACGTTTTAAACTATTCTTAGTGTGTACAGAATTTGGCTATTACTGATGTAATTGATAACTATAACCAGAAGTTTGTGTATCTGTTACTTGAAGTGCCAGAGTGGAGATCAAAGTGATTAACTTGGTAACAATCATCTTTCTATTATCTTCCATTAACAATAAAGTTTAAAACTAAAAGAGTGTGAGCGATACAAAACATCACGAAGAAGCGAACGTCACTTGAAAAGAAACGTCACTTTCGCCAATCTGAGCGATAACTGATTCTTGTTTGGCTTTCAGCCTGTTTATCAAGTGAAGATGGTAACCCTATTTCGCCAAAGATATTGTTCCGGCAACAAATATCCGTATGTGATAAGGGTTTTAGTAGTTTGAAGTGTAACTACCGATTGTACTCTGATACTGTTTAAAGTTCAAGAACTCAAGTGTTTCACTTGATGAAATAAATTTTATCAACGTAGTATCATCAGATCCGTGTGCATTAAATCTATTACAAATCCGTACGCAGGGAACAATATGATGAACTGAGAAAAGGCTGGAAAAACAGAAAAATGAATGCCCACTGCACGCTGCATCGAGAATCCTAAGCGTATACCATTAGATTTTTAAATTTTTGAAATTTTGTGCGCCTGTATATGGCGAAATTAATGCTCAATAATGAAGCTTAAAAATGGGTTAGTAGAGCGTGTAACAGCTAAGTATTGGATGCGAGCTCAGGGAGAGTAAACAAACTTGCAACTTTTGGGAAGACAGTTAAAATTATTTTTTTAGACTTCAGTTAATAAAAATTGTTAATAATTGAAAAAAGTTGAAACGATTATGCACCTTCGAACATTCGAACATCTTTAAATAGTAGCAGTTTGCAATAGCATCTGGTGAGACTTAAGTTTTTGAAAATTTTTACATGTAGTGCGTAGAAAAGTAACGGTAAAGTATACTTACATCATAGGAAAATTTGCTTCTAGTGTCAGTGCAAACTGCAAGAGATCTTCAAACCCATTCACAAAGAATTTACTAGCAGCTGCGTTAATGTACGCCATTACCATAGGCTCGATGTAAAGTGTCTGTAAAGAATACATATTTTAAAACAGGAATTGCACATATTTAAATTTGAAGTATAATAGTATCAACAAAATGAAGTAATTTACGATAAAGTATTCCGTAAATGAAGAGCTTTTCGTAAAAATTTGTCAAGTCTTGTAAATTTTTGAGGGAGAGGCAGGACTTAAATTGAATATACTTAAATTGGACTTTAATAAAATAATAAGCCGCCCTACACAGAATTAGGAAATAAAATCGAAGCTAAAGTTCTGAAAGTTACATGCATTTATTTAGTCATTCATTCGTAGTAATCCTTGATAAAGTGATTACAATGCACGACTCTGCAAACTAAACGTCTTTCATCCGAGTCGTGATGCCGCAGGGCTTTATTTCTGCTGTTAATATTTTATTTTTCAAAGAAAGTCATTCATTGTAGAAATTGAAAGCAGACAACGCAAGAGCACAGTACAAAAATTTCCACAAGAGAGCAGTTTCATACAAAAGAACAATTTATTTACTGCACTTAATTTACTGTAGTTTTCAATAGTTTGAAAACTTCAAATATCAACATCAGATGTTCTGAATAAATGGTTTATAATTTAAACTTTTTTCGAGACTATTTAAGAATTTCAGAAAGGACACTTCTTTAATAATTTTATTCCTATATATTTGACTTCCATTTCCCGAGTATATTCATGCTAGAAAATTTTGAAATCATATAGCTTTGATATAGACTTCGCAGTACGAGAGAGGAATGAATGACAAAGTAGCAAAAAATAAATATGAAAATTTAAACTACAAAATTAAAGTAAAATGTACTTTAAAGTCGAAAAGAGAAGAAAATAAATTGCAGAAAGATGTGAATATATTCGAACGAAGTATTAACGACAAAGAAAAGAAATTCTGTTGATACCCTTATAGGTAATGTGTTCCGAGGAGAAGAGGCAGATGCAAGAACAAAACCAGCTAAATGACGAAATTAAAAAATATAAACATTTACATTGTTTTCAGAAAGTAATTGATGTATTCATGAACTGTTGAACTTCATTTTCTCCGTTATATTCTTAATAGCTTTCATGAATACATTTTCCTAAAATAGTGTTAAAAGAATTAACATTGATTAAAAGGAATTACAGGTATTAAAACTTTAAAGATATCTGCAGCATTGGTTTATTAGCAATCATATTAGAGTGAGAATAGAAAGAAAACTTATTTCAAAAATGTTTGTCTCTATTTAATTGCTGAAAACTAACAACTTTAAATGCAAGCAAATATAGTCTCTAAAGAAGCATTCAGACTGCGATATAGGTATCGCAGTTTTCAGTCATAAGGTACAGAATTCATTAGCTTCGACAACATCCATAGCATAGAGTCCAAGTCATAGCCAATGACGGAAGGTGAAGTCGCGCATGCGTGCGTGTGCAGTTGACTCTGCGAAATCGTCAAGTGGATGTCAGTTCGTACTGATATGGGACAGCACAAGGAAGCTGTCTTCCTCAGCCGAGAGAAGTCTCTCGTGAAAAACTTAAAGGTTCATATTAATGTACACGCATGAAGAAAACCCCCAAAAAAAAAAAAAAAAAAAAAAACCATGCAGCTAGCTCGTACGCCTAGGTTTGAACCCAGGACGAACTATTAGTATTGAACTGTCTTTAACCGCTCAGTCACTGGTGAGGTATAAGCAAGATTGTGTTGAGAAGAGATAATCAGTTGGTGCCGCAAAAAATTTAAAAAGAAAATTGCATTATGTGGTTATTTAAATAAATTATTTCTAGTTTCATGCTACATAATATATACAGTTTCTGGAAACAAAAAAGAAACATAACAGCAACATGTCACTTTTGTATACATATTCGATTATAAACCCAAAGAAGGAATACTTATAAGAAAGTTACAGCGTTTCTAAACTTACCCAGTCTATGGCTTCTATACAACTTTGTTTCAGCATTTCAGCTACTCTCGTTGGCTTGCTGCAAATAAATACAAATTCAATATCGAAGTGAAATATATGAAAAGCCGTTCCAACAAGTAATTATCAGTTAAATGTACCGTGTTATTGCAGTAACTTAACATTTTAAACTATTTTCCAACTTCTTTAAACTGAAGATAAATTGCTAATTTAAAGAGCTTGCTATTTATTCAATCAAATGTTTAAAACTTGTAAAAGTATTAGTCAGTCTGATTTTGATCCAACTAATGAATAAAAACCAATCAAGCAGTCTTAAATTTCGTCAAAAATAAAGCTGTTTGCATCAACTTTACCAGGCAGTGTTATTTATCCAGTAAAAACCATTACTCTGCCAATTTGCAAGTTCAGTATCACCATATGTATATTTCCATCGTATATGGCACGCTTATTTACCGGAAAGCACCAAAGGATTATCTGCGTAAATAGAAGACTACCTTTCTTGGAGAAAGGCGAGGGAAATTGGTTTGTATAAGAATGAACATTACGCACCATATGCATGAATACCTTAGATAGCCCATGTAGGCAATTCGTTCAATGGGATTCAAAATTAGGTAGAACTGAGTATTCAGCGTACTTAACCACTCGAATATTACTTGACTACACCTAACTGTGAGCAACCTTAAACTTGAAATCACAGTTCAGAATAGGACAGACCGATGTGTTTCAACACGCTGTAGCTGTAGAAGCTCTTAATTCCACAGCGTGCTGATAAAGATCTGATGATTCAAAATTTCAGTTAAATCTTTCAGCTGATCGAAAGTAGTTGTTTGTAGGCAAACTGCTCTTTTACGAACATATTTCACCGAGGATGGACTTGCGGTTGCACTATAAGAAACTATATATTCAGGAGTTCAGGTAGATAAGCCGTACACTCAAGTGTAGTACTAGTCTGAACAAATACAGAAAAATACATTTTGTAATCATAAAACTGCAAGAAACTAATACCTTATGTAACTAAGTATGCTATCGAACCGATATTTCTGTAAGAATGTATTACTGACTTTGTTGCCCTTAAAAAGACTAGTAAAATGTTTAAGTGCACAAACTTTCAAAGTAATGCTTGGCCTGGTCGGTTTAAGTACATTTCTAAAACTAAATTTCTTACCTTGTGTAAAATGGAATTTTTCTACCTATATCCAGCAGAAATTCGAAGCGAGTTTCCATATCCCAAAAGTAAGGATGCCTAATTAGATAAAAATATTATACATAAGGGATCATGTATGGAATTAGAAATTCGATAAAGGCAATTGAAAATTAAAATTTATTTCAGATATACGGAAGTTTCATGAAATTTTAAAAAATAAATTTTTAAATTCCTGAAAATTTAAAAGCATTTAAAGCTACTCCTTATGAAAATTATACATAAGAGTGACTCAAAGTGTCTTAACTAAACATCTAAAGAACAATTAAAATATAACTGACCCATGGTTTAACATTAAGAAACTTAGATTTCAGACTAGGACAATTCTGGCCCTATGAGGCCTTGAAATTTGTCTTCTCGCTCTAAGAAAATTGTTAATTAAACCCCTTTTAACTTAAATTTCGTTGACTAGAAAGTTATTTAACCAAAGTAGTGTGGAAAGGCAACATTGAATCCAGCAAATCGGAAATCAAACGTTTACATTTTTTAAAAACCTATATTTAAATGACAATACGTATTTTATAATAAATTATCTTTTATGCAAATATTAGACAATGGTATCTGATTCAGGTATACGAGATTTCATTGAGGAATTATGTTGCGTTAATTTACTTAATTTTAATTCTATGCTTTGCTGTTCTTACTTTCTATCGTACTACTGCGTCCAAAATCACAATTCGGTTCCTCCCAATGAGTATTAGTCATTTCAAAAGTTTCTTTTATTATATTTTTAGACAATAAACCACTGACAAGTGAATACTGAAATTGTGTTTAAAGCTGCAGTAATGCCAAGCTAGAGATCAGTGGTCTCAAAATGTTGGCGCGAGAGCCGCACGAGGTCCCGAAGCAAATTTAATAAGCCAGCGAATGCATTTCCCATAAATTAACATTATAATAACAATGAATTGAAGGAAATGTCAAAGAATTCAATTAGGAATCCAATTCGACACCATTTTCCTTACCAAAAATTGAAGTAACATTCAAGAAAATCTACAAATGAAGCTAATTTACTCTATGATATAAATCTTATTCAAATAATTGAAGATATAGATTTAAGTAACACTTATATAAGCTACACCGTAACATTGAACCAGGTTTTATATTAAGTTTTTACGTTCAAAGCTACAATGCCAACAAAACTAGCTTTGCACTAATAAGAGTCTTCCCAAAAGTGAACGAGCTATAGATGAAACAGACTGTTTTATTAAAATTCAGTGACTCGCATTTGTTTTCGAGCACTTGTATTTTTGAAATTTTTTGCAAAGATCTTTTACTAAATATCAGAACATTTTTAATACATTATTTTTTCTTTATTTTAAGCCAAGCTTGGTGAAAAATAATCATCAAAATATTGTCATAGAAAAATTTATTCAAAGAGCATTATTAATCTGCAAATCATAATTCACATATTTTCGACTTTTGTTGAGACGTTTTGGTACATAATATTTCTTGTATTTTCATCACTACATCACAAGAATTATCGTCATCATTTGAAAATTACTTAATTAGCAAAATGATATTTCCTATCTGAAGTAAAGGTGGAAGGACGATTAGTGCTTGGGCTGCCTAAGGGGAAAGGAGGCCTTCGTGGAGGACGTTTTAAGGGAAACTGACTCGTATATACATTAAAACCAGGAAAAACTAAAAACTAACGAAAACGCCCATGCAGCCAGCTGGTTCATCGAAATTCGAACCCTGGACTTAACTACCACTATTTAGCGACTTTGCCGCTCGGCTGCTGGTCGGGCAAAAACTAAAATTAACGACGATTATACTATAAAGTTAATAATTCCTCTTTTTAAAGAATATATAGTTGATAAATCTTTTTAAATAATTGAATTTAATTGAAAGATCTCAGAATTTCTTCGTGTAAGACGTTTAACTATCTTTGATGTTATAAAACGACAGAAATTGCGTGGAACTGTTGAAAATGCACCGAGATAAACCATATTCTAAACTAACACCAAGGAAACGCAGATATATTCTACGAAAAATCAAGCAAGACCCAAATATTAGCGCTGTGAACTTTCAGCGGATTTAGAAAAAGAGCTTGCAGTAAAAGTTTACCTTTGAATTATTAAAACATTCACGACACCACAGATACAATTAGGAAATCTGCAAGAGGAAAATAGAAAAATTCACCTAGCTCTTGGAAAATCCATGGTAAGCAGATTTATCGTAGCGAAGCAATGTTATATTTGCAGAAAAGACAAAATTTAATGTATTTGTGTCTGATAAACGAATTACCGTGTGGAAAAAGCAGAATGAAGAAATTAATCAAGAAACTTGTCGCCTAGTGCTAAATATGGGGGTAAAGGCATAATGTTTTGGAAATTTTCGGCTGCCTCTGTGATGAGAAATTTGTTTATAGAAAGTATACGAATCAGTAAATATAGAAATATTCTCAATGAAAACCTGAAAGCATTTACATGAAAACTAAATGCAAAGTGGGGCCCACCAGCGGCCGAGCAGTAAAGTCGCTGAACACTGGTAGTTCGTCCGAGGTTCGAATCCTGCGAACGGGCTGGCTACATAGGTGTTTTCGTGGTTTTCCCCATGTGTAACGTGTATACGAGCCAGTTTCTCTTAGAAAGTTCTCCACAAAGGCATCCCCTCCTTAGGCAGATAGCCCTCGAGGCTTTGCCGTAATTAAATAACCTAATCTAAATGCAAAGTATATTCAAGTTCCGATTAGTATAACTCTTAATGTTCTCTTGCAGTTATCATACAATTGTCTTGAATTTACGAAAACTCCTCCATATGCTCCAAGCTTAAATCCTATTGAATACGCAGAGTTACAGGAACGCATATTTCTTCGCAAACTAAAGGCCTACTTAGAGGGTTGGAATAAAATTCTTATTCGAAAACATTAGTTAAATCCATGCCAAACACATGGAAACTAATTTTACTTAAAGGATAACTAACGAAATTTTGAACGTCGCTATTTTCATGCCTTTATTAAATATGAACTTAAGAGTTATTTATGAGAGTTCATTTTTAGAACTTTTATTAGTTTTTAATCAAAAACATTTCAATAACTTTTTTTGCAAACAAGCAGATTTTAAAGAATGTACTAAATACTATATGTGAAAGAAAAGTAGTCATTTTGGTAACATTTAGTAACTGATATTTGAAAATGGAATTGCATAACACAAGCGTCCGAAAACGAACATGAGTCACTATCAAAAATTTCATTTTAGTCTTGACATTAACATACAAAGTTTTCGCTTTTGAGGAAAGCGTTGTTTGTTAAGCTTTGTTTTTTTCCCCTGTACCTCAGCATAGTACTTTATTTTGGCTTACAGCTGAATTTTGTTGCAGCTTTTCACATAGCTTGTAAGAATTTTTTTACATAATGTTTTAATCTTCTAAATGTTAACTAAATGTTTCCAATAATTTCTAGTTTTTCGTCCACTGATATTAACCTATACTATATTTTAATGTTTTCAGTTTTGAGATTCATTATATTGCTTATATCTACAGAACGTGTGTAGTTTTTCTGGCAAATGTTACTCTGGTACGAGACTTTTTTTTGCGTGTATGACAGCATAGAAAATTGTCATTTCTCATAGGTAGCGCCATTTGACATAAAACCTTTCTCTTTCAAATCAAAACCATACAATGGGCAACAGACACACTTTATTATTTTATTAGAGGTCTGCGGCCCCAGCAAAATTAATAAATTCTATACCTTTGAAAAACGAATGTATAGAATCATTTCAATATAAATGAAATCAGTTCATTCAAAACCAATTCGTATATAATTTTTTTATTGCGAACCCAGAAAAAAAAACTTAAACGTATGGCTCATGATTTAAACGTATGGCTTTAGGTTAAAACGTATGGCTCATGATTTAAATTTAATGTAATATAACATTTGCTCAATATCATTAAAGGAATTAAGTGGCAATAACATATAGTGTCAGTCGAACTAACCTGAAACAAAAAAGTTGCCAACTGCAGCTGTTTATTTAAAATGCTGACATTAACGAAAACGTTTTGACATCATGGACCTTATAAGAGATAGACTAATCCAGTGGGCGTGGGCGGGTCACCGACATGTCGGCAAGAAAAGAGTAGGGACGATCTGGCTTACTTTAACACTGAAACCTATGGCGTTTGTATCACATAACTTTTTTTAATTATTAAATGTGATACGTTGTATAGTGATGAGATTATGAAAGCCACAGTTTTCAAATAGGATTTAATGTATCTCATTAAGGCACTTTTTACTGCATTTCGCGCATTTTTCACGCGTAATTCTTATACAAACATCTTTACTTTGGTAAAACTATTAAAAACTCTAGGCACAAAATTTATGAACTTACTTTTGCGTACAAATAACGTAAAAGTAAATAACATTGATAATATGTGATGCTTTGAAATAAATAAGGTAAAATTAAACAAGATCTGATAACTTTTTTTTTTTTTTATTTAATGACCATTTTCAGGCAGTGATTTTCAAAACTATAATAATATTGCAAAACAATCATTTGATTTATATCATCATTAACTTATTAACATTAAAGTGGAATATTTATTTTAGTAATTTATAAAATTCAGAGCATAAAATTTTTTTAAGTGTAATGAAGGGGAAAAAAAAGGTAAAATAAAATTAGAAGCATTAAGATATTACATTACGCACAAAAGGAACCTTTTATTAACGTTTTGCGTGTTATATTTATCGAATATTGAATATATATTGATTATTGAATATATTATATATATTTATTGAATATTATAAATTTATATATTTATTGAATATCATGTTCTTCGCCCGTAAACCACATACATTTGTAAACAGCATATTTTTAGAATTTTCGCACTGGAGATAAAACTTATTTTTCATACAGTGCTCTCTCTCTGAACTCGTTGAGTTTATTAATCAAAAATTCGTTAAAAGTTTTACAAAATATGAAATGGATTAAAACAAATTCGAAATTCAGCCGTCCAGATGCCCATGTTCGGATGGAGGATTACATTATTCAAAATTTGATGGCTCTAGATACTGTCGTTTTTGTCACAGTGCGAGAAACATACATGTATTTAATTTCTTTAAATATAATACAGGGCGATAATATTTGGTAACAATTTGCAAGGAGACACGGACATTTATAGTAAAACAGCGCAAAATGCCGCTTCGAAGCTAACAGCCTTTCTAGGCTACTGCCCCTTTGGGCTAATAAATTAACAGTAAATAAAAAATCCTACGCATAACTAGAAATAAATTTAAAAATAATCACTATAAAATGCAAGCAAAATTATTACGGTTAAATACAATTTTAATATTAGAATTAAATGTATAAAAATTATTAAGGAGTCAAAAGTGTTTATTACTATGATGAATATGAAATATAATTGAAATAAAATTCCTTTATAGATGAATATCATAGCACAATTTCTATAATTTTAAAAAAGAAGCTCAATTTAGAATTTTAAACAAAACTTTCAAAAATTCGTTTTTGAATATTTTAGTATTTTTTACACCAATAAAAAGTGCAAGAGAAAATTGCTTGTTTGAAATTTTCTATTAGTTCAGATTTAAAATATTATTTTCTAAAAGAAGTAGTTAAATTTCCTTACAGCATAGGAAAAGCTAAAAAATATCCAGCCCTGAAAGCATGCTACAGCTTTATAATTATTTGGGACGTTAATTATGCTTGATAAATATGCTAAATTTTTAAAAATCAGTCTCAATTTCAAAAATAAAAATATGGAGAAATTCTAATTTCTGAAATGAGGCGCTACAACCAGCTTTTTCTTGACAATTACACACGCTGCAATAGGCAACCACTGTTAAATTTCTGTAAGTCGTCCCTACTCCTTCGCATGTGATCAAGGTGACCAGCCGGGAACGCCTCAGACGAGAGAGAAAACCCATTTGGGTTAGTCTATTTCTTATAAGGTCCATGTTTGACATACAATGACGTCATATGCAATCGCTAGCTTTTTCAACGTCAGAATATGACCTTATATAATTTTTAATTTTGGCAATGCTATTTTAAGTCCAAAGGGGCTTTGTCCCTGAAGAACTATTATTTTCTTTTACGATTTTGCGTTGAAAATTTTAAAAGGCTGCATCACTCTTCAAACAGTTGCCACCAAATACTATCTTCCTGTATTATATTTGAAGAAATTAAATAATGAAGAATCTGCATAAATGTATGTATGTATGTTTCTTGTATTGGGATAAAACAGTACCTAAAGCTATCCAATTTTGAATGATGTAATCCTACTGCGAATGTGGGCATATGAAATGCCCAAATTTGAAATTTGTTTTATTACGGATTTCATATTTTGTAAAACTAACGAATTTTTGATTAACAAACTCAACTATTTAAAGCGACACTCTACGGAGGAAAAAAACTATCTCCAGCGCGCGGAACTGTGTATCGGAAATTCTAAAGATATGCTCATTTTAGAATTATTTTGCGACACTGACGCACTGGGGAAACTGTAGCACCAGGGTGCCTGGGTCAAGGACTCTTCCCCGTGTAGAACAGATATGTTATTTCGAATACTGCCATGAGCAACTAGTATATATTTAGAATTTTATATATATATAATTAAATCATGTTTTTAACTTTTTTTTTAAATTATAAGAATAGAAATAAGATAAGAGATAAATTAAAAGATAAACTTCTAAAAAGACTAAAGTGTGCGTCAAGTTTCAATAGACCTGAAGTGCTATCTGGGAAGGCCGAGAAAGGAGGAATGAGCTGGCTATAGCCTGATGCAGAAAAAATATTCGTATAAATAATAGGCAAAGTAGTGAGAGTTTCTTGGTGCAATAGTAATAATTAAACCTTAAATCTATAACAGAATATTAAGAGGTGCATATTAGATTAAATAAGTTATACAATATGGGTACTAAGTATGGCCATAGGCCGTTTACTATTACTTGGTCATTAAAGTCGTAATCGTAAATCCTTATAACTGGGTTGTTGATATTAATAAAATTGGCGAGCCGGCAGTAAAAATAAATAAGTACCATACCCAATTCTTCACGTAACTTTTGATTTCGAACGTACCAGAGCGAATTGGTAATCTGTCTTAGGACACAATTTTGAGCCTGTTGCAATTTTTTTCTACAAGATTCGCATGAATATGCACAGACCGGGCAGGCATAGCATAGTATGCGACGCAATAGGGTTTTATAAATAAGCAACTTGTTGTCTATTGAAAGTACACTGTTTCGAGAAATTAAGGGGTGAAGTGCGACTTTAATAACTCGAAACTTATTAAGGATCGATGTTATGTGTAGGTACCAAGATAAGAGTTTTACTGAGAATCACACCAAGATAAAGGACTTGCTTGGCGCATGGGATGACTTCTTCAAAGAGTTGCAGGTTTTGGTTAATCTTCTTGATGAACAGAATTGCTTGAGTCTTGCCAACATTGATTTTCCACTTTGTCAGCCAAGTCTCGAGTATGTTTATGTAAACCTATTGCTGGGCTAACAAATGCACATTGTAAGAGGATCGCAGTGTCATCAGCATAAATTGCGAGCATACATTGCTGTGTGGTGGGAATGTCTTTCGCGTAGATATTGAATAAGGTAGGACCAAGCAGACTTCCCTGGGGGACCCCAGCAAGGCTTGCCCTACGTGTTGAGTGTATTTGAGACGTGAACGAGAAAGTATCTACCGGTTAGGTATGATTTAACTATGTTTGTAATGTAACCCGAGAATCCCAGGTTGTGTAGTTTGTAGATGAGTGCGTCCAGCCATACACGGCCGAAAGCTTTTGCTATGTCTAAGAACAGTCCTCCTGTTACTTTCTTTTTCTGTAGCCTTTCACTGATAAGTTCCACAACACCGTATAGCTGGTTGACCATAGAATGTCTGCTTCGGAATCCGAATTGGTGAGGAATGATGATGCTGTTCTGTTCCAGATGTTGATTAATCCTGGTTAGTAGTACAGCCTCCATAATTTTGCTAAGTGAGGATAGCAGACTTATCGGGCGGCATGGCTCTGGTGAGCTTGCAGACTTTTTGGGTTTCAGAATTGGTGTGATTTGAGCCAGTTTCCAACTTTCCGGGAAATGCTGCCATCTGAGTATAAGGTTGACACCGAATTTTATGGTTTAAGAGCAAAGAACGAATTTGATAAATAAAGGAAACGCACAAAACGTTAAAAATACTCCCCTTTGGACGTAATTTTAAATCTAAAAAATTTCAGAGTTTTGTTTTATTTCAAACTTTGTAAAACTTAAATTTTTGATTAACAAACTCTACGATTTGAAAGCGACCAGTAGCAACACTTTTCGAAATAGAGCATTTTTATCTCCAACGCGGGAGACTGTTGTCACGCGAGAAAATGAGTACAAAAATTAGTATTCATCAGAATTTTTAATATCGTCTGATTAAAGTCGCACGAAGATGAGAATGCACGAAATGACTTCCCACGCGACATCTTGAAATCCGGAATAATCTATATAAAGTGAGCAGTGGCATCACTTAAAATAAAGCAGATTTTTATCTCCAATGTGCAAGGCTACTGCCACTTGGAAAAAATGAGGGAAAAATTAGCGTTTTCAGATTTTTTAATTAATATCTCGGCTAATTAAATCGTACGAAGATGAGAATGGTCGAAATGGCTTCCCACAAGTTTGTGGAATCCGGGGATACTCCTCTCGAAACTCAGCTTCCCGCCGTTCCGGAGAAGATAATGCCAGGAACAAACAGACGCGCATAGATTTCAATATTACAGGCTGTTTGATGCAGTTCATAATACACAATTCATGCAATTTTTAATTTATGCAAGTGAATGTTTTAAAAATATTCGCAGGACTATAGTAAATTTAATGTTTCAAAGATTATTTGAAATAAGAGAATCAGTTCAGAATAATCCTTTATTGCTTAAATCCTTAATTGCTTAAACATGGGTTTTTCTTTTCAAGTGTTAAAAATACGCAAAAGAGTTTCCAATGAATTTCTGCATTTAAATAGCCTGTAAAATAATCACTAAAGTTCACATTTAGAAAAAGGCAAAATCACACGCTTAGTTTTCAAATAAGCAATGTTGAAAAAATAAGTTATTGCTTGCAAGTCACAAAGTGTTCAAAGCATATATGCTTTTAATAGTAAGAACATGGCGAAATCTAACTTGTTTACAGAAACGAGTGATTTCTGTAAACTTAACATACAAGCAGTTGACAAACTCTGGGTGGTTTACTTCAGTAAGATTATTCTCTTGATCTAAGTCACGAAAATACCTTTTTTCATCTCCTAAGCACTCCATAATACTGTATCTCAACAAATACATTAGCTGAGAAAAACTACTGAATTACTCTTGGCTAGGAAACGGAAAAATCTGTAAATGCAAAGTGAATCATTCAGAATATTTTTAAGTCATTTTTATTATAAAATCCAAGATCAAGAGAATTTTGAGACACGACAAATTTGGTTATCCCCTTTCATACTACATTGTACAAAGTAAACTGCATTTCGATTATAGTAAAGATTAAAATTAAATATCCATTCACATGAAGTGAATGAATGAGAAAGTGTGCTGTATTTTCTAAGCAATATTAAGACAATCTGACTGCGCTTTTCATTAGAAATGCGCCAAACGATACACATTCCGGAAAAGCTAAGTTGTCAACCAATTTCGCACCATTTCCTACCAAATCATATGTTACTTCAGTGCGATTTATAGAAATTGCTTCCTTGTTTAAACAGATCATTTGATTATGAAAAAGCTCTGAAAGGCTATCTGTGTAAGAGATGCCTTCGTGGAAATGTTTCTAAGGGAAATTGAAATCAAACCCAGGTTAAACTACCAGTGTAAGGAGTCGTATCGCTCGGTCGCTTTTGAGCTTTATTTAACAGAATAAAGATTCTATTTTCTCTCTGGAAAGTTTTACTGCATGCTCACACGAACAGAATTTTTTCTAGAATAGTGTTCGATTGTTTAATTTTAAAAATCGAACAAAGGACTCCTTTTTTAGCTCCAAGCTAGTACTGAAAGAACGTCCCAGATAGAATAGTCTCAAAGTTTCGTACCTCTTTCAGACCATCAACATTTCCCCAGAAGTTTTAGCTCGGTCAATTGTAAGCATGCAGCAGAAACTCTTTAATCATGTAATGTCCAGCCTTACCAGAAATTCGAATCTGAATCCAGGTACAAGTAAGTCGGAATACTAGAATTTCATTATGGATCGTACAGGTATAGTGCCATCCTCTAACTGTGCAGCTCCACCTCAGTTTTGATGAATACCCCTGGTCTGAGAGTTTCTCATCTCGTTTCCTTACCACCACAGCATTCGAGAAGGCTTTCGGCTCACCAGCTTTTAAGTGACCTCATGCCGCAAAAATGCTTACAAACATCTATGCTTTCTCCGGAATTCGAAGCCGGGCCCTTCAGTATAGCAACCAGTGTCGCTAGCCACTGTATCAATTGGAAAGGCGAATTTCGACTCAGTGGTATGAGAAACATTACGCATTAGCTTCCATATCATCTGCAATGTTAAATTTCTACTAGAAACTAAAAGCTGATATTCAATTGGTGTTTGTATCAGTTTCAGTTTTATACTAGATTTTGAAAATAAGTAATAGATACAAGAAGAGTGTGAATCGAAAAATAAATGCTAGAAAACTTACTTATAAACATCATGAATATTTGGTCTTTCTTCTGTCTTCGCTGCTAACATTAACTGAATGAGATCCCTGGATTCAACGTCTGCTGGATCCGGTCCCAAAGACAAGAGACCATTTTTGATATTCTCCTGGCACTGGTCCTCTAAATATCCAAATGGATGCCGGCAGTTACTGAAGATGTAATACATCACCATTCCCAGAAGCTACAAAATATTGGTCAAATGAAAATTTAGACAATTAAATATTCATTAGCTAGATTTAAGTTATATGATTGCAGAAAAGCTTACTAGTGCTATAGGATTATGGCGATATTCGTTCAAGGTGTATTTTCCTAGGACAGATTATCAGTATATAACTCACATTCGTGAAAGGCGGATGATAAGAGAAGATGAACGGGGATATCTTAATATTACAAGATATAGTCCCACATAAGCCCAGCTAAAGCATTTTCGACACTAAGCTATTATTATAGTTAGTACCATGCAGAAAGCAAAAATATTTTTAATTATTGCTTGTGATAGGGGCGTCACTGGAGTCTTCCAAAAATTGCTCTCTAGACTTACGTTGTCTATGCTTGAAGCCGACCCTGTTCCCAGGTCCATCTCTATATTGCATGAAATATGAATTATGCGCATAACTTGAGCAAAAGCATAAAGATTAAACATTGTCATTAAAGCAGTATAAAATTTAACTTAAAAAATTTACGGTATCAAACTGTTCAATTCCCGGTAAATGAATGAAGGTTATCTACGAGTAATTTATAACTTTATTCATTCAACCACTAGTGAATTTGAGAGCACTGAAAGGATTCGCTTTTAGTTGTTATTTAAGTTCAGATTTTTTGACGTAGACTCGGTAACGGAGATTAGGGTGGAAAAACTGTCGTTTTTGTCAAGATTAAAATCTAAGTTTTGCTCAAGTTTTCTCCATCGCATTCATTTCTTCACAGACCACAGTGACCGAGTCCGACAAGATTACAGGTCAAATTGAGCAAACAGCTGCCACCATCGAAAATTCCTTTGCTTCAACAGCTCATTCAGAAGTAATTCCCGTCTTAAGAAACTTATAGATGATCGATGTTTTCACAAATAATATATTCAAGATGAATTCTTTAAAATAAGCAGCAACAAGGATTACGACATATGGCCTTATCTGTAGGGTAAAATATTACAATTTAATTGACAGCATGGATGAAAGATGGCAAAGCTCCATTCATGCCAGAAGAGATTATTTCGTATTAAAATTGTTTGGGCAAAAATGCATTTACTCCACTTCATTAACTACTCAGTTTTTCCACACAAAAAAATGTGAAACTCATACTATGCAATAAATCATTCCATTATTTCTACTTGTGCCAGCTTTCATATTTATAACTTGCTAAGACTTCTGCTTTAAAAACTACCTTAACTTTAGGAGAGATGTGAGAAGTTTATTGCCTGTACAGAAAACACTGTGGGGAAACACGCAATTTTATTAACATCACAAACGATTAAACGTTTAAAGAAACTAAATATTATGGACAACAGCTGCGATGTAGATACTATGTATTCAAAGAAAGCCCAAATTAGTTTTATAAATAACCTTACCTGGATGTCCGAGGCTTTAGTGATACTTCCACGTGCTTCTGCTTCGCTCACAGCTGCTATTAATTCACGAGGTCTCCAGCAAAAATTAGAGAGGGAACTTCCAATTGCTACAAAATTTAAAAAAAAAATTATAATTTGCCATCTTAAGAGAATTATAAAAATTAGGAATTAGCGAAGACACATTCAAGATTCAAGCGTTTCCAGGATTCGAATTTATTATACAATAAATTATTATACAATAAATTCGAAAAATTTATTATACAATAAATTCGAATCCTGGAAAAGACTTGGTTGTTTGCTAGTGTCCAGTGCCTGCGCGGCAGGGAGACTCTTGGAATATTGGCAAATGCAAGTCCTCGAGAGAGAAAAAGATCCTCAGACGCAGAATCGGAAGATGTCCTCCATCAAAATTCAAGTGGAGCTTTCTCTTTCCCCGAGTTTAATTCGGTTCCCCCTTGTGTTGGTGTTTGTATCACCCTTGTGTTGGTGTTTGTTATGAACATGTGTTGCATCGGCAGTATTCTTAGTATTGAAATCGCTAAATAACCAAAACGTTTTGGCTGCTGGAAAAAGGTTCAATACAAAAATTGAAGAAAGCTATGGCTGAATGAAAACTGTTGTGATAGGATGCGAAGTGGCCATAAAAAGTTTCCGATATATAAACACCAAGCGGTCTATCCATTCAACCAGCCAAAATGAAATTTCGCATATTATTTGAAGGTATGCGTTTCAAATTGTGATGATTTAAAACAATGAAGTTCTGTTACAGCCACAATGAAATGATTTCGAAATTTTCGAATGTCAACACCCATTTGTTTTTTGCGTAACTGATCAGAGGGAAGTTGTATTTTTATTCCTACCTTACAGATATTCTTAGCAGACAAGTATGTTACTACTTAAAATCTTTCTCAAAGGCTAGAATTAAAAAAACTCTACATTAGATCTTTTAAGGATAAAACTTTAGAAACTAAGGCACGTCTGAGTATAGATGGTGCTGATGGTATTTCTCATCTCCTGTCTCACATCGTTGCCCTGTATCACTCATTACCGAATACCCAGCAGCCTGCTATCACCATCCGTGCGCCTTTAAGCGTATTCTCTCTGCGTTTTGGTTTTGAAGTTAAAATTACATTGTACATATATTATTCCATTAATTTCTCCTTAGTACAGATCAGTGTTAACCGCTTCTTTGCTCTGAGCTATTTCGCCTTATGAAAAATTTTAAAGAAAATTTTAAAACGTTCCTAAAGAAAACAAAAGCGCGATACTGCAAATCATGAACGTATTCGAGCACAAACCTTCTGCATACCAACATTATTTGAAAGAAATATTTAACTTTACTACATGCCCCGGAGTGCTCTTCCTCAAAATTGGGGGGTGGAAAATAGAAGTCCAACCTCTCTTCGGAGCAGGCTTTGGCAACCATTGTTTCTTGTAATATGGACAAGACAACAGCAACATACCATCTTAAACAAAGCAGGAAAATCTTAATTTAAAATAAAGTATTAAATTCTACTCATCTTGTATACAAGCCAGAAAGTCATGGTAAAAAACGTCAGAGTTTTGTGGACTTGGTTTTCCCAAGATTGACATATCTTTAATTTTTCCTATTATAGAGTTATGTTCACTTCTGCTAGAAATTTTAAATTGCCTTGCAAACGATCTCAAGCAGGATTACGGTTTCATTCTAGCAATGACTTTTCGATTACAGGGCTTTGTGGATTAGGATTTAAAAGTCACCAAGTCCGTTCAAATCTGTTTAACAGGGTTAATCAAGGAAAGTGAAGCTGCACATGTGTAAATTCGGTCGGCGGTTTTCCCGAGTGAAGGTAACTGTCGACAGAATATCAGTTCATGTTTGCTTTGCTGCGAATTGAAGGTTCTTATAACAAATTAGCATAAGTCGAAAAATGAGAATGTTTACACAAAAATCTTAAGGGAGTTTGCGACGCAGAAAAGTCTTAGTTGCCTAACAATGAAGCTCGACTTATGCCTGCTATGACCGAAAAACCAAAATGTGAACAGAGAGGATTGAAGTCTAGATTGAATACTGAAACCATTTAAAGCATGTTATGTCCAAATGCCACGTCACTCCTGTAATTTTGAAGCAATTGTTTTACAAGTTTTTTTTTTTTTTTTTTTTTTTTTTTTTGTATTCCAAAAGGTTGACATTAGCTTCTAGTGTCTGGACGAGACTGACTGCAAGTTATGTGCAGATAAACGTGAGCAAACGTTCTGGCAAAAGCATGGATGGGCGACCTGACGCAGCAAGATTCAACAGACCAACTTTTCCGAAATAAACAATAATACAGAAGAAACAGACTATCTGACAGCATCAATTAAAATCGCGGACAGCATAAACGTACAGGTGTGAAATCTGTGCAACGATCACCCAGTCATCGTGAAAACGACCTTCCGAACGAACTAGGAATTCCAATCACAATGTTCAGACACATGACAAATGGATCTTCAATTGAATTGTATATATTTACTTATTGTTAGAGATTTTAAATAAACGACAGTTAATACTGTAAAATTATTTTTTTACATAAACAAAACATTTAGCATTTTAAAATAGCTGTGGCAACAGTTTTTTAAACTTCAATATGTGTAGTTATATTAAATACAGAAGACCATTGCCCTTGTTTCAATTATTGCTCAGTTTTATTTTCCAGATTCAAATTTTCAAAACCAAAACAATTATTTCTAAAGAAACGGATATTATGTTCTTAAAAGTATAAAATCGCAAAAGTAAATTTGATAGATTGAGCTAAAGATTTGATAGGTTACATTGAATAAATTCACTAATGTCAAAATTTAGTAAATATGTAGCAGTCAATATATATGCCATTTATATAAATTAAAATACGAATACTTTATAGATTTCAAACATGCTGCGAAAATAGTATGACAAAATTTGATACTTCCTGTACTATTAATGTGTATGATAAAAATTTCTAGATATTTTGGTACCTTTTTATGTTTCGCCAATTGTTATCAACATTACAATGCAGTTTAATACTATCCCCCATTTAACTGAACAGTTATCCCAACGAAAAACTAATTTTTTAAACTCTTCCTCAGAGAAAGTTTTCGTGTCCTTTCATTATGGCATGGTTAAACCTTTGAAATAGATCACCCAGTGCAGATCTTTTTAAATGTGGGAACAACTGTAGGAACAGAATTTTCCTTGCAGATATTCAAGTTTCTGAAATTTTAACACCCTCTTTCCGCCAAGAAAATTATTGTTCTTTGCACGTTCTTCGTTGAAAAATCATTGCTAAAAACTGCGCCTGTCGGAGGTGTCCACAGATGATGACAACAGTTCTTGAGCGGAAAAATATGCGCCTATACGTATCAAACAATCCCACTAAGCTATATTTTGTAGTCGCACAAACATGTCAAGACTCATCTATGGCGGACAGCGTCGCCCATAAGCTCTAGGAATTTAACTAGAACTGAGATAGGCACGCGTTAATAATTTGTGAACACATTTTAAAAGCAAAATGGAACAGTATATTCCTGTTCGAAACTGTGGAAGTTAGCTGGGAAGTTGCTCATGCAGCGAGCTGTAAAAGAATAGCTACAAATTTAAATGCTTCAATACTGATCTCAAATAACAAAATTTCTGAAAATAAGGGACAGTATTTTATCGGAACAGTTCGTTCGAACTTAATGTAAAGAGAATTTTTAAGTACATGGAAATATTTATACGACACCTATTCGTAATTTTATTAAATAAAACATTCATTACTTTTAACAAATGATTTGAATATTATTATACTTTTATTTGGAGAGTACGTGGTATATATCTCAGAAAATAATTTATTAAAATCCCTTTTCATTGCCTATGAGGAGCAAAATTAACCACTTAAAACGCAGCTTCAAAAGTAATATTAGCGATCCACTGTTCTGTTTCGGATATTAATTTTTAGTTGCCCAGTTCTGCAAATTTTGTCCATCAAGCTATGTAATGTTAGAAACTTGAGCGAAGCAAATTTTAAATTTATTATGTCTTCTTAATCATAACATAGCATATTTGTAGCTACCTTTACATATACCATTCCTCAGATGTTTTAAAAATTAAACGTTTAACAAGTTAACAGCAAGTATAATCAACATTTCTTAAAATCTTTTTACAATTTCATCTCATTTCTAATTTGCTTTACCAATTACAGGAAAGTATTTAGAACTAAGAGTTTCGGGAGAGTTCTGTTGTTTTCGGAGAAATTCTATTTAGTTAATAAACAGCTAGTCGCAAAACAGATATTTCACAAGAAACACATTGACAATAACGGAAATATGTTTTGCAAACCTTTCAAAGTCAATCGCGGGATAATAGTAAAACTTGCAGATGTCTCCAGTTAATAGCTATATCTCTAGCTACCTCCAGCTATATCTTCGGTCACTAACTAAGCAAGGTAGTTCATTTTTAATGTTCATATTAATCCCGTTTTCTAAATCATTGGATTATTAGCAGGTTAGGTAATAAATACAGCTACATCTAATGTCACTTCAGACGAAGCAACCAAATAAAAAGGAAAGTCCATTTACCTCTGTTCCCAATATCCGGTTTCCTGTATCCCCATACCAAAGGTGCGACTGGGTATAGATAAAAATCCGTCAGTTTCACAGTATCATCGAGATTCACCATAATATTAGATGGCTAGAAAATAAATTTCATATTCATGTATATGCATTTCAAAATTACAAATATTAATGCTTAATTTTAGGAAAGCTTTCATATTCACAGCACAGCTTTCTTAAAATTTAAAGGACTTAAATAAAAACCTTAATAATCCCCAATACATTTGAAACATACAAGAGCTACCTTTACATATACCATACAAGAGCTGCTCATAAATTCTGCTGTAATTCATATACTCGAAATTATAATAAACTGCAATTGTTAAGAAATGCCATTCTCAAATAATCTTCTAAAAAGTTTGCTTAAAAGCCGAAACAACTATATCGAAACAGCATCCATTACTCCGGAAGATTACGAGATTCTGATGGAGCACACATACACAATTTTCTGTATTCTTAAATTATTTGAAATGTTGATATGAAAATTAGAGTATATTTAAGAAATTTTTCCGATCCATGCATTACACACTTGAAATAATTTTATCCCCCCCCCCCGTTTTCTCAGTTTCCACGCGTTTCAGGTTTATTCATAGGTTTCAGTCCATCTTTTTGTAGTAGCTGGGAAACAGCGTACAAATGAGAGCCGAATGACTTCCATTTATACAAAAATCCAGGTCATTTAAAAAATGCGGCTTTTGATTGTTTCCTTAAATGCTGATTTTGAACGCATCTCCTATTACAAAATTTCTTAAAATGAGACAGGCGATTTTACGAAACGAATATTCCAACACTATAGGAAGGTTCTATATGATAAATAACTTTTTTGTAGGTACCTGTAGGATTAAATTTTCATTTAAAAACATGTTTAATTAAATTGTGTAAAACAGTTTTCATATTACGAGCGTTACGAATATATTTCTGGATGAAATTATCAACCGATTACTTTCCAATGCCTATTATAAATAAAAATTTAAACTTTTCCATAAATTTAAGAATCAGCCATAGAAAAAGTTGGTTTGGAGACAAATGGTATTGGGTACATTTGCACCTAGCTAAGTACAATTAGGAAGCATATCTGCGAACTTAATAAAGGGAAATCGAACTTACTTTTCAACTAAAGATTAATGAAGGGTTTACCATTTGGAATTTCTGCTTTAAGAGACATCTTTGCTTGTTTTTGCCGGGACTACTCAGTATAAAATAATAAGTAGCTGATTATTTTCAAAGTTAGATCCTCCATAAAAAATATGGATTAATGGGCACGATATGGTCAGCTGAGTATTGCTGACAAAACAGTAATTGATTAGAATAATTACTTGTGGAATGTTTGTGTTCAGCGTTTTAAGCAGTTTCCGGTAAATTCGAAGGGCCTAACAAAATATCAGAAGTCGACAAAAGGCTGTTCACAAAGGGCTAAAATGAAGCAGGTCGAATATTGATCGTCCATTAAATAAAGAGGCCTCAATCAAAATCGCAATAACAACCTTGTATTTAGCGTACGTATATCAAAACCGATCAAAACACTCAATCGATTTCGAGGGCAGCTAAAGGTCCATCCCGATCATGGAGGTAGGAAGTAAGATGGAGTGGCTCTAAACAGGTTTCTCCCGTTCCCTGCTCTGAAGCACTGGCGATCCCTACCATGGAGGTAGGAAAGGAAGGAGGGGCCATTCCGCTCTAGAAGTGAAGCACTGCTTTGAAGCTTGGGTCACCAGACGGGGTGTTTTTTGTTTACATTCAGAAGCTCGCTTGACAAAATTCTGATGGTATTTCGACACACGACAGTTCCATAGAAATCGAAAAAGGGACACTCTCGCATGAAAGAAACATTCATAGTGTGATGGATAATAGCAATTTGTATAGTTTACTGACATTTACGCAAAAATCACATCTTGGTTATTTTTCGATAACTAACAACAGCGATTTTGATTATGAATTTGTTTTATAAAATTCTAATCTGTTGCACTACAAAAATATAGATTTTAAGAAAATTGCTAAAAAGAGATCTGCCAAAATTTATTTTCTAGAAGATTTGAAAAGTTTGAAACTTGATGGCTAAATGTAAATATAAAATTATGTATGTTAAAATATTTGTAATTAGGCACATAGGTCAGATTAAGTTTTTATTAAATAGAGTAACGCATGCAAGGGCTATCTGCCTAAAGAGAGAGATGCCATCGTGGAGGAATTTTGAAGAAAAACTGACCTTTGAGTGGGTATTAAAAATACTTACAATTTTCATTCAAATTATATTCATATATATTTTTTATGTAAAACTTTCGGGTGTATGCTAAATTAGTGTAAATTACTTTACACAAAAAATATAGTGAATGCACAGAAATTAAAGATTTGCACATGCCGGAAATGATAAATAGGAAATATGTATGGGTATTTATGCATGTGCTTGCAAAAAGCATGTATCTGCCTTTGACAAAATACTTAAATATTCATTAAATTATTTATAAATGTATTTGAAATGAAGAATTTATTCACTTATAAACAACTGATAGTACTGTGAAGAAATCTAATGATTAAATGTATCTAATTTATAATGATTATAAATGTTATCTAAATATATAATAACTTTAATATTGAATTGTAAACATAAATTGAAATCTTGTTGACAAATACGTTATAAAACTATTTAAGCAAGAATTGTTCGTATTGGAAAGCAATCTGTTAAAAGGTATTGTAAAGCAAATGCTATGAGATGCGCACTTAAGAACGTAATAAAGAGTTTTGGAATATGTATTGTTGAAATGAAGGGTAAAAAAAAAATCTGATAAGTATAATTAAAAGAATTATTCCCTTTACATTTTATAATAACTCAGTTACAAGTTTTGAATAATACTTAAAAAATATATATATATATATATTTTATTCCCTTTCAGAAATGTTCAGAGAAAGTCAAATACTATTTTCCTAATAATTCTCTAATTTAAAATGAACTGAATAGAGCATTAATTATAAATTGACTTACATTTTTCGATTTAAAAGAAGCCAAAAAATCATGTCATATTTAAGAAAGTATTTTAGGAAGAAGCTCTATAAATAGAAAAAAAGTAATGCATAATTTTAATATTAATAATACAATAAACTTTGATCTTAATTTTTGTACATTAACCGAATAAAATTGAATTACCTTAATTTTTTTTTCTAATGTAATTAACGAAAACTTGTGAAAATATTTCATTCAAATTAAACCATTCTGAGAAAACTGTCCTGTGAAAAGTATAGCATTTAATTCCGTTCAGAATGAAATGTTGTTTAAAAATATGTTGTTTTCACATACTTAGGACTCTGAAGTGTTGTAGAAAAAGAAAATATATACATTTATATGTATATTTGCGACGTAATTACAAAATATTTACACCCGAACGCGTCAAATCCCATAGAACTCAATGGTAAATGACCCAATGTTTTGGTCACCACGTAGGGATCGCCAGTGCTTCAGAGCAGGGTACGGAGAAACTTGTTTAGGGCGACTCCTTACCTCCATGATCCCTACGTGGTGATCAAAACATTGGGTCTTTTACCATTCGGATGTAAATATTTTGTAATTACGTCGTAAATATACATATAAATGTATATTTTTTTTTTCTACAACACTTCAGTGTTCTAAGTATATAAAAACAACATATTTTTAAACAACATTTCATTCTGAACGGAATTAAATGCTATACTTTTCATAGAACAGTTTTCTCAGAAAATGGTTTAATTTGAATGAAATATTTTCACAAGTTTTCGTTAATTACATTAGAAAAAAAAATTAAGCTAATTCGATTTTATTCGGTTAAGGTACAAAAATTAAGATCAAAGTTTATTTTATTATTAATATTAAAATTATGCATTATTTCTTTTCTATTTATAGAGCTTCTTCCTAAAATACTTTCTTAAATGCGACATGATTTTTTGGCTTCTGAGGCATATTTTAAATCGAAAAATTTAAGTCAATTTATAATTAATGCTCTATTCGGTTCATTTTAAATTAGAGAATTATTAGAAATTAGCGAAATACTTTAAATAGTACTTTCTCTGAACATTTCTAAAAGGGAATAAAATTATTTTTATTTATTTTTTTTAAGTATTATTTAAAACTTGTAACTGGGTTATTATAAAATGTAAGGGGAATAATTCTTTTAATTATACTTATCAGATTTTTTTTTACCTTAAATTTCAGCAATGCATATTCCAATACTCTATTACTTTAAGTGCGCCTCTCATAGCATTTGCTTTACAATGCCTTTTAACAGATTGCTTTCCAGTACGAACAATTCTGGCTTATAGAATTATAATATTATATTATTGCTTATAGAATTCTGAATAGTTTTATAACGGATTTGTCAACAGGATTTCAATTTATGTTTACAATTCAATATTAAGGTTATTATATATTTAGATAGCATTTATAATCATTATAAATTATATACATTTAATAATTTATGATTATTAAATGTAATCTAATTTAATAGATTTCTTCACAGTAACTTTCAATTGTTTATAAATGAATAAATTCTTCATTTCAAATACATTTATAAATAATTCGCCACTTTTTAATTAGGATACGGAGAGCAAATATTGTAAGATGCTCCAGTTAGCCATTCCTTCTTTATGAATGAGACCTGCGTTCGTTAAAAAGCCAGCATAAAACTCGAATTTCAGAGGGGAAAAAAAAGACTTGCGTCATCTGGAATCAATAAAAGGTCCATTCATGATCGGACCTCCTTTGGCAAGATATACAAATGTTTTCACCTCCGTCGATTACCCTATTTTCAAATTCTTAATAAGCTGTCTTGATGATGTGACCGCACATGGTACTTCCGCCAAATTCGCAAATGTATCCCTCTTCTGTTCCACACATTTGTGTAAAACTGTACATAATTTTACAAATCAAGGGAAAGCTAACTTATTTAATAATTTTGATGAGGATTGCAGCATTTGATGGTAATTTTATTTTTAATTAACCCAAATAAGTAAAACGTGTAAGCCCAATGTGATTATTTTTCAGATATATAAAATTAAAACGATGAGTTTAAAATGAGCAGCAGTAAAGCCTCTCCTAAAAAATTTTAAAAGGCACATGTTACAATAATATATGGATGTGAAAAAAAATTATTTTATTTAAAACATTTTGGAGTTTGGAACATAAAAGTAGCGAATACTCTATCAAGGGTATCGAAAGACGTATACAATTTTAAAGGTACAGTAAGGTATTTTTCATTCTTTAAGCATAACATTTTTGTTAAAATCTACTTTTGTAGTTCAACAGTTTAGAATTTTATAAAACAAATTCATAATCAAAATCGCTGTTGTTAGTTATCGAAAAATAACCAAGATGTGATTTTTGCGTAAATGTCACTAAACTATACAAATTGCTATTATTCATCCCACTATGAATGTTTCTTTCATGCGAAAGTGTCATTTTTTCGATTTGTATGGAACTGTCGTGTGTCGAAATACTATCAGAACACTGTCAAGCGAGCTTCTGAATGTAAACAAAAAAACTTCCATCTAGTGACCGAAGCTTCGAAGCAGTGCTTCACTTCTGGTGGCGGTTGGCCAAAGGGGAAAAAAGAAAAATAAAGCATCGGCAAAGGAGTCTCAGAAACACGTGGTCCTTATTAGCATTGCACGTGGTCGTAACCGGATTTTGAATCAGTTACACTGGCCGCCTACTTTTACTGAGCCAGGCTATCTGATCAAACATATGACACAGACTAAAACTCAAAAAAATCAGCGAAGTCAAAAAATAGGGAGAGAGGGGCAACTGCACTTTCACGTACCAAGTCTGAACCTCGAATGATGATATGAAATGTTTTAATATATGTACGCTATGATTTTGATTGTCACATTGGCGTGTTTCACTTCTATTATACTCGTAGTTTGTGCTATCAACCGGCATTTTCGAGGAAATTTTACTTTATATATCGTTTTACCACGTGCACCATTTTGATTTTCGTTGCTTCTTTCCACGTGGCTATTGGTTTATCAGAATTGGTTTGTGCTGTCAACCGCCATTTTCGAGGAAATTCTACATTCGAGGTTCAGACTTGGTGCGTGAATGTGCAGTTGAACCTTGCTCCCTATTCTTTGACTTCGCCGATTTGTTTGCGTTTTAGTCTATGTGTTATATGTTTGATCAGATAGCCTGGCTCAGTAAAGTAGGCGGCCAGTGTAACTCTGATTCAAAATCCGGTTACGACCACGTGCAGTGCTGATAACGACCACGTGTTTCTGAGACTCCTTTGCCAATGCTTTATTTATTTATTTATTTATTTATTTTTTATTTTTTTTATTTATTTTTTTTTCTTCTTTCTAGTAATTTCGTTCTCCTGATCAGGAGGGAGATTTTAGCTGCCCTCAAAATCGATTGAATGTTTTAATATATGTACGTTAAATACAAGGTTGTTATTGCGATTTTGATTGTCACACTGGTGTGTTTCTCTTCTATTCTAAAGAGGCCTCAGTTTATTGAAAAATCCACTAGAACGATTGGCGTAACTTCAACTTTTATAGTCCGAAGATAGCGAACTTTCAGGGTCGACAAGATGATACGCAAGTATCTCAACCACCCTTCAAGACAAGTCCTATCCATACTTCTAGATGCGTTCAAGCATTTTTCGAAGAGCATGAGGAAATAATACAGCTTTGTCTTGACATTTCCGGGGATATTTGGAGTCCAAACTTCAAAACCTATCTTTCGTCTCTAATTACACTTTCGGAATGATAGACTACTCTGCAGAGTTCTGATTGTATTTAATAATTTCGAAGTCATAACGTCCATCCTACATAGGGTAACCCGACCGCGTATTAATAAAGAATTTCTCGTCTTTCATTAGGTGTCCGTATTATTTTGTACTCCATCTTTAGCTCCTATTCACGCCGCTCGCCGGAGTTCGAAAATTAAGTAGAATTCAGACACTGAACTTGCAGGTATATTTTATGAACATACTGCTTAGCAGATTTGATTTGAAGCAAACCTAACATTTTTACGTACTTGCAGCATACATAATTGGATGCTACTTTGGTTAACGATTTTTTTTTTCTAAAGTAGAAAAGGTAGCCAACTTTTAACACCATTTAGAGTGCCATTTGATGGCTTAATGATAAAATTTTTTGTCTCATCCTCATCGCATACTTCTCTTTATCAATGTCTTTGAGCGTTTTAACAAAAAATTATAATGCATGATTCTTCAAGAACCATATCGGTTTTGGTGAACCCTTTACATATTTAAGTGCAGTTTATTAAATTACACTCGTGTTCTAAGTTGCATGGAATAATATAAAAGGTATGCTAAAGCTTTTGGTACCGATATATTACAAATATTTTACATAAACCACAGTGCAGTACATCTGGTGGTTAACATATTAAGGAAAAAATGGTACAAACTTTTTGTACCATTTTCTGCATTTTGAAACATTTTAAAGAATATTTTATTTTGAAAAAAAAAAAAGAAACTTTTCTTAAAACACTAATTGTGTACATTAGCCGCAGTGTTATGATTTTAAAAATCTTCAGAACCGGTTGTATTATTACTTCCTTGTACGAAGCATAGGAAGTATTGTAATAGGAAAGAATTTTGAGGTGTCGCATTTCAACAAAAATATTCATTCTGAACGCTCTTGAATCCATCTGAACTGTATTTTTCAGAGTGAAATCTGTATGTACGGACAAAATAAAGGTCTCTTTCCCAAAACGGATGAAAAATATATACAAAAGAGATTTTTTCGTAACATCTGTACGTATCTGGCATAACTCAAAAACGAGTAGCCTCAGAATGTTGAAATTTTGTATATGAGGCTGCTATAACATTTAGATGTGCATCTCTTTTTTGGTTGCAATCGGCCACGTTAAAGGCTTATATGTGTGTTGTATGTACCCACTCTGTTACTCGACTCTGTGAACTTAGTTGTTTTCTTATACGTTGACGTTGGCAAATTGTGCATTTTTTGCTTTAATAGTCATTGAATTACATTGTTCTTATATTCCGGTTAAGGGTTTTATGTCTTTAGTTAATCTGCATGCAATAGCTATAGAATTACAATTTAAGTGTGACTAAGCCTAATGGAGCAGACGCTTACATTTGAAATTTAGCAGAATAGTGAATTAAGTCAGTTTCTTCACCTTCAGTGACTTTTGCCGAGTGGGACCAAAAGTAAATTTTCAGTCTTGTGTGCTGAAAAATCTGCCTGACGGTCGAATTGCTTGTTTTTTGTGTAGAAACTCCAATTTTAATTTAAAAACTAAGTTTTTTTAACGGTATTTGGTGTTTTATGTTTTTCTATACCTTCCAAATTTTAAATTAACATGCTTTGACTTTTTATGTATTTTTGCCTTCCTGCGAAAGAAGAACTGAATTGAGTGAGAAATATATTTCTAATGAAATTCGATGAAATAAGTTTAAACGAAATGCAGCAAAAACTGTATATATAATTTAATAGGCTATACAAGAAAGTCATGTGGTGTCCACATCAGATTTTTTAAAAGAGCAAAGCAAACCAGGTTATACGGTTACGCATATTTTATTTTATTTTATTTAGTTTGATTTACTTTGGGCTCTGTCTCAGATTCGAATATTAGTAGCATCTACTGAGCTAGAATCAGATTCATGCGTCACAAACTTGACGTAAATGACCGCTTGCATCAATCCCATCTTTGGATACATGTTTGAGAAAATTGTTTTCCATATTCATCCATAAAACATGCACAGACTCCAGCCACTAAGGATAAGTTGCTGGACCGGGCGCATAATTTGCTGCCTAGTTCCTTGAGTTGTTCAGCGGAGATATGATGATTCTTTAAAAATTAATCTAATCATTCAACGTTGATCACTTAACAACAAAGAAAAACTATTTTCCTCTTGATATACAAATCAGTTATATAGATTGCGACAAGAGAACTCGATATGCAATGCGTTAAAAATGTCAAGACGCATCTTAGAGGCCACAGGAAATAAGAAATCTGGGTACGTTTCCGTTTCGCCGGCGCAAATCTCGCCAAGTAGACTGTATTGGCGACAACATACAGTATACACATAAAAATTGTTAACAAATGTTATTTCTATGAATTTTTTTATTTTTAGGGCATAAACGTTTTAATAGCGTTTAAAATTTTGTAAAAAACCAATAAATAAAGACAATAAATTTGTAAAAAGACATTAATTCAAGAATTTACTATGCTTTCATGATTCAACATCCTGATTCCCCGCTTCATATCACGTGACCCTAAGTTACCTCATCTCACGTAAACTACGCTACAAAAATATAATTCTCTCGGTAATTATATACATTAATTTAAAGTTAAATCTTAATTTGGAATACAAGTTTAAATGCAAGAATTATTTCAATTCGTACGAATAGCTTACTCAGAAGTTTTATAAACCGCGGTGCTTTACTTTGCTAGGGCATTCTCATTAGAATTGATGAATTTAACTCTTGACTTTGCCTTTTCTATATTTTGGCTTTCGAGTGAGCGGTGTAGTTACTGCGAATGGTCTTAGGGCACAAAATTAAACTATCTGGTAAAAAAGTATACGTAATTGTATGCCAGTATTTGAAAGACAGTCAAATCCGATAAGAAATGGCTGCAACTTGTTTTGAAAATGAGGCGTAAAAGGTTATCAGCGAGGATATTCCGTTTGGCATCGGTTGTACCATTATTGGCGATTTTATCGCCTGAGCCGGCAAAACGGAAAAGTACCGAAATCCGAGCCACGAAAAACAGTTTAAATGCGTAATGCTTTCGCCAATAACCTTGACAATAGGCGCAATATATTTCAATTCGAAGCGTTCTCCTGACAGCAGCGAAACCAATACGCCAATCGGATTGCCAAACTGAATAAGAAGACTCATAATACCAAAAGAGCTTGTTCCTACTGCCCCACAGTCGAATGAAGCAAACAAATAAAGTTTGACATTTACCGAACATTAAGCTGGATTTTTGACAGGCCGCACGACCGTAAATACTTTTATTTTCCAGCTGCCGATTAATACTCGAAGCTAGGGATGACGCGAGAAGCACTTTCACTCTTAACCAATTACCTTTGCCAAAAAGGAATTCTATTTTTTTTCTCCAATTCTTTTCAGAGTTAAATTAAATTTACGCATTTAGTTCACGCAGTTTAATACTTTTCCTCAGTGTTTCACATGACACATTTACATCCCATAACATTTCTAGTTTAGATATGCACACCAAAATCGAAATTTCAGAAACAATTCGTTTCAATTACGGCATCCTCACTCAGCTCTGTCGACTTATTGTGTAACACGTATTTCAGGATAGAAAACAGCCACATTAGCTCTACAGGATGAATGTCTGGTTACTTTGGGCAATATACTGTTACACTGTCGCAGAAGATATAGAACGCTAGACACAAACATTTTTCGGAGCAAAAACCCGATTTCACATAATGATTCTGTATGAAAAACATCAATGCGGAGCAAAACATACACGAGTTTGGGGCCGATTTTCGTCATCAGAGGGAACCAGTGCATGCTGATTTGCCATGGACGGTTTGAAGTTTTTCTAACCACTCATTCAAGCCATTAACAGTTCTCTTTCCTTGCTATCAGTCTCATGAAAAGGCAATCCTTTATCCGTTTATTACTTGAATCACTATACACTCATAGCATTTAATATCCGGATCAACTGGACCCGGTAGGATTGCTAGAACGCCCCCACCCGCCTGATCACAAAGTGATCTTATGTTCCAAAAAGGGGCGTCACATTCACACCACAAGCGAAGGCAGCCAGCGACCCGGAGAGTCCCCCAACAAAAGTCAAAACGCCAGATTAATAAAAAAGAACAACTAATCCAAGATATTATACACGAAGCTACTTTAACATTTAACTTAAAATTCAAAGTTCCAAGAAACCAAGCCCGGTATTCCGAGTAACTAAAAATGTTAGTATAATCAAAAATTAATCAATTCAATCAACTGGCAGTCCACCACAAAGTGTTTGGCATCACCCAAAACATTACAGTTTGGGCATAGATCATTATCTTGCACATGAAATCTCTTTAAATAATGAGGAAATCTACCATGTCCGGTGATAATCCAATTCATATCAATGTCATCCTAGATTAAAACTATCTGCAATTTCAATATTAATCAACAAATTATTTTTCCTTGTTGAACTTTTCCACGCATTTATATAATATTTCTTCATACTCGTAATGGCAATTTGTCTAGAACCAGAAATTTCCACAATGGATGCATTAGTTGAAATACATGCCTCCTTGGCCAGACTGTTAGCCCTCTCATTACCAAAAAAAACCCACATGGGCTTTAATCCAATGAAAAGAAATCGTAGAACTGATAGATTGCAACAGAAATTTAATATCCATAATAATACAGTTAACATTATCGGGGCAAGAGAGCGACTGGAGCAAAGAAAGACAATCAGTATACAAATTTATAGTAACACATGTTTTAATGTTCATTTTAATCCATTTCAAGGCCTTCAAAACAGCAATACATTCCGCTTGAAATACTGAGTTATAAGAATTCAATCAATATAAACCATGATCAATTTCAACATCATAGAAATATATAACAAAAGCAGCTCCAGTACACCCCCCGAACCATCCGTATAAATATCATATATTCCAATTTTTGGAATTTATCAAACCCATAACCGATTCTATTTACAGGGTGTAATAAATGTACATTAAATTTTTCAAAAACATTTAGTAATAATATCAGAATCAAAACAAATCATATCAATATTTCCAGAACGTAAAAGATATTTCTTGTAATAAAATTCGTAATAAACTGAGAGGGGAGGCAGTCCTGCCAATACACAAACCACCTCCGTGGGGACAGTCCTAAAACAGCGAGTTATTGCAAGACCCCAAGCTCTCTGTATAGAATCCAACTTCATACGGAGCCTCACCAGCTCCCCCGCTCTGGAACCCCAGGCGCCAATTCCATACATCACAATAGGTAATACAACGGCTTTATATAGAACCAATAGTATACCATATCTCTTAGCAAAAATATCGCCCGTAAAGTTCCTTCTGTAGGCAAGTAAAAGCTGATCTGTTCTTTGCTGCACGTTCTTAAAGTTTTCAACAAAAGCGAGCTTACAGTCCAACACAACACCTAAATATTTCATATTTTCTGTAAATTTAATTCTACTATGATACCGAATTTGAGGAGATCTCACCACACGTCCTCCCCTCGGGAAAAACATAGCCTGTGTTTTATCCATATTAAAATTCAATTTTTCACCATTACCCCAATTATCAAAAATTGCACAGGTCTCAATTTTTCCAGTTTTTCAAGTGAGTCCCCCCTAAACAATGCGACGACGTCGTCAGCATAAGCAACAAGTTCCACATTGCCAGAAAATTCACATTGAAGCAATTTATTCATTATCACGTTCCAGGACAGAGGAGCGCTGCAGGTACCCTGCGGGCAGCCTTTACCAATTTTAAAAGTGGACCCATATTTACTTTCCGAAAAGCAATTAAAATACACTCTTCTACTCTTAAAATAATCTGAAATCAAATAAAAAATATTTCTGGGTATATACAAATCTTGAAGAGTCCCCAATAAAGAGACCCAATACACGTTATCAAATGCAGAAGCGATGTCAAAAGAGACAAGAACGTGCTGGTTAACCCTATGTTCTCTAATATACGAGATAACTCGAAAAAGAGCATCATCGGTACTTCGACCAGGAATAAAACCATACTAACTATCATGGAAAGGATTATATTTAAAAATATAATCCATCAGCCTATTAGTTATCAATTTATCAAGAACCTTTCCAAATATCTTTAATAAAGCAATTGGCCTTGATTTTCCTTCGGTCTTAGGAATGAATATGATTTTACTTATCTTCCATGTGCCTGGAAATATGGCATATTTTAAACATGCATTATACAAAGTATTAAAAAAATCAGGATATAAATAAAATAAAAGTCCTAACAATCACAGAATGAATGCCTACAATTCCAGGTGCAACTTTGTTTCTAAGACGTCGAATCACTCCAGCAATTTCATCACGAGTAAAACAAAAATCATCATCTTTTAACTTGGAATCATCAATATTCGAAATATCAAACAAAAAATCATAATCTAAATCAAAATAAACTTTAGCATGAGCTTTATTCACTTCAAAATTTCCAGCAACGCTCTCCGGTCTCTTGACAATAACCTTATGTCTACTCTTTCCAGCTGCAGTCTTATAGAAACCATCAAAATGATTCACACAATCAAGAAAATATTTAATCTTACTATTCTTTCTTGCTTCTCTAATAGAACTCTTATAAATAGCTAGTTCTTTCTTATATTTAGTTTTCCTTCTTAATCTAGTAACATCATCAATATTCTTTATCTGAAAACTCTTCCTAAAGGCCCGTACTCTTCTCTTTAGTCTTTCAAGACCAACGTTCCACCAAATAATTTTATTACCAACTTTTCTTTTAACCCTTAATTTAGTAACAAACTTTTTAACCAAATTAGTCTCAATTTCAGAGACTATACAATCAATTTCTTCGTAACACACAGCATTTCTTATTTTCTGAATAAAATTATAAATGACAACATTTACTTAACAAAATTTGTAAACTTTCGGAACACTTCTACTCATAAAGTTTCCACTCCCATGCTGGAGACACCTTCCATATCAAAGAGATATCTGTGGTCGCTGAGAGATTCTTCTTGACTAACCTCATACTTATAATCATTAATGTCCAATGATCTTGAACCTAACACAATGTCGGTCCAACCCTGTCCAACTGAAGATGAAAAAGTTGGGGTAAAATCTTGAATATTAAAAAGCACCCAATTCTTAGATGTAATAAAATCAAATAAAATCCCACGTGCATCTGTATAACCAGCCCCCTAACTAAAATGCTTACAATTAAAATCACCAAACACTAAAATTTTATCATAAGTATCTAAAACATATTCCAATTTACACAAATTAATAGAAATATCTTCAGCTGGAGAAAAATAGACCCCAACCATATTCTTGATCCATATTCTTGATCACCCAGCACAGCAGAAATACTGGTAATACAGTCAGTCTCGAAATCCACAACAAAATCTATATCTTGTTTGACGACAATAATGGCAGTCCTTCCGCGATAACAAGCAACCAATTTTTATTAACATAGGCCACTCTACCCCCAAATAAATATGGCTCCTGCAGCAAGATGACATCAGGCAAGACCTCCCACAACTTCCTGGATAACAGAGAGCTGGGCAGCAGCGATAGCGCAATGATTCAAATTAATACTCATCACATGCATTAAGATAAATACTTCAATAAACAATTTCAGTATAAAAACCATAAATATTAAACGCAACAGATAAGACAAACACGAAAACAGAACCGCAAATCAAAAGATAAAATAAGTCTATTTACAAAAGCGCATAGATCGAAGTTAAAAACAATTTAAAATCAAATACAATTACCATAATCAATATCCAAATGATTCTTAATAAAGTTCACTTCTCTGATATATGTTGGACATTTTTTATCCATTGCATGATGCGAGACATTAATATCTAAACCAAATTTTTCATTACAAGAAGAACAGTTAATACATTTGAGTCCCTCACTCTTTCTATCACAAGAAGCCGCTAAATGATTTCCAGTGCATATTGCACAGCATACTTTAGAGTTACAAAACTTTCTTGAATGACCATAGGATAAACACAAAGAACACTGTCTAGGTCGCAAAAATAATTTCACTGAGTACGATCTCCAATCCAAAGAAAGTCTCTGCTCCTTCAAAAATTCTCCCTGACACAACGAACTGATGGAGAAAACTCGATGTGAAGATCCCTTAGATCCTTTAACAGGAATATCAAATAAAGACTTAACACATTCATTATTACAGTTACAATCGCGTTTAAAAGCATCTATTATACTTTCATTCTTTACCGAGGAGCCAACACCATAAACAATAACACGTGATTTAATAAAACGTCTCTACATCTCGGCTTAATAAATTTTCTAAGACTCTTCTCAATAGCATACTCAAGTCTCTGCACCTCTTCACGACTACCCAATTTAAGTAAAACGTCACCATTTTCTCTCCTGATAGGCTTTTTAATCTTGATGTTAAGATCTTCCGGTCTAATTATACTGCTAATTTCGTCGAAGGCATCAATATTTTCATCAATTGGTTTTAAAATCATTTCATCCAGACCATCAACGTTCGCAATCGGTTCCGTAACACGATCAGGAACAACATTATTTCTATTACAGCAAGATCTTTTCACAATCATATCTTTAAGATCAGCAATTTCATCTCCAACGTACTTAAGTTCTTGTCTGTTATTACGAAGAGCATCAGCCTCGACTAAATGAACCGCCTGAGCAGATGCAAGCAAACGAATTCTGTCTAACCCGGCAGTAAGTCTATCAGGCAAATCTAGCCGCGATCTTCTTTTGACTTCTACTCTTATCCACTAACTCTCGCACAATAGTCATAATATCATTGGCTCCATCTATAACAATTTCTGATACATCCTCTCCTCGAGGATGAGCACCAACAAAACTAGGAACAGACCGACTCATGCATCCTACAACGGTATCAATTCTTTAACATACAAAATTCCTTCCAAAACAATTCACCAAATATACCAGAGTTATAACACTTACAAAATTATCCAAAATACATTAAAATATCAATACATGCGGTCTGTTTTCATACAAATAATTACTCATAAGAACACAAAATATTTACAGTAAAATATCTTAAAATTCAATAAGAACAGTTAGAATAGGTATTTACAAAAGTTCTGCACAATACCAGCAAAATAAAATTAAAAGCCACCTCAAAAACTTTCTATAAAATGAAATAAACGCAATATCACAAAATAAGCCAGCTAAATAGTCTTAAAAAAGCTTAAAATAATTTTCAAAGTTTTTCCCACAATTTTATCTGGAAAATTGAACAATTTATCCAGCGGGCTAAAAGATGAAAATTTTGGCGCACCAAATGATATCAAACATCCACCTTCGGCGTGTAGAAAAACACATACAACCGGTGCACCAAATGACTTGGGTTACTTCAACACTAAGATGTTCACCTATCATCAAATATCCGCCTCGTTAGGCCTAGCTACACTCAAAACGTTTAAGCTCAAATATCTAATAAAATATGCATCCAAACAGTATGCTTTTAAACATACAGATAAAATAAGCTATGAAGAGTCAAAATCAATTATCAAAAGTAATTTGCACAATATGTATATAAAGATATAGACCAAAAAGTGCTTATCGTATGCAAATGGGGTAGCAATCCAACTTCAAACTTTAAAATCTTCACATCTTGCTAAATAAAGCTTCAAATTCAAATAATCACTAAAACACAAACCGGAACACATATAGATCACAAAGCACTTTCGTTCACCAATCTCACAAATTAACCAAGATATAAGCGTTTTAATAGCAAGCTCACCAAACACCACACAACATGAATGCAAGCATGCGCAGAATCCCGTATTAATCCCGGTATCTGAAAATTTCAGGCAGTCAGATTTCATTGTCTTCATAGGTCAAATGCATATTTACGTAATGCAAGTGAAAGTGTCTACCTGCACTTTATTTACATCACAAAACTTGTACAATAAAATAGGAAATTTCTACAAACGTTTTCAGTAATATTCAAGACGCTATTGTTAATAATGTATAAAATGAGTTAAATATTTCATACGACAGAAAAATACAACTATCTGTATGAAAGGAATCACCCCGAAACACAACGCAGTGTATGTTAGAAGACTAATAGATAAGGGCTTATCTTCTACTTTACTCTGCACGTTGTGATACAAATTCATTACATGGAGAAGTAATTTAGGTAACTTCGCTGTGTTGTATATTTTTTTAGAAAAATGCGTAAGATAAGATTACTGCTTACCAAGAAGAAAAGTGTACACCAATTTGTAGTATGTAATTGCCTTTCTTTGCTGAACTTTGTAAACCGTTATCCATTTACATTTACCTAAGTATAGCGGTGTTTTGAAAAATATTCTACATTATTTAAGAACAAAAATAAAGGCCGAAGCAGACTTAATCTTCTTCGAAAAGAAAACAAGCGAACCAATCACTTTGATTTCTACTGTACATTATGAAAAAGTATTTACCTTTAAATAACCGTGAATGATGTCATTTTCATGAAGGAATCGAATAGCTCGGATAATATGAAGTACAATGAGTTTTGCATTGAAAGGTGCTTGCTGCGGATGACGGCATCGGGATGCTTGTTTCAAGTACTCTGTCAAATTCATCTCACAAAGTTCTGTCACAAAATGAAACCTTCCAACTTTGTAATCAGCACACACAGCCTGTGCAGAAAAGAAAAATATCTGTTTTATTGCCATAAAAGTGTTTGTCGAAATACTACAAGTTTTACAAATAGGTTTCGAAACAAGAAAGAGTTTTAGAACAATTTTGTTAAGACACACGGAATCATTTTTGGTAAATTTTCTATGGTTACAATAAATGACATTCATAGAAAAAGGAATCCTATAAACTGCTTTTGTAAAAGATATGCTAGTTACTTAATTCTATGAAGGGACATCTAGTAGATGGATTGTTTCGATTCAAGACTAAAGGCTCATGTTTGATAATTAAGAGAAAACCTTATGCAACTAGCCAGTTCAATCAAAAATGACAAAAAAGCTTTTCGAAACATTTAAATTTGTTTGCTTTATCAAACTGCTTAAGTAATAATGGACTGAGAAAGCGTATATATGTTTACTTTTTGCTACATTTTCATTTAGAATCTTTAATTTTGCTAAAATTTTGAATCAAATTTCTTGAAATTTGGCTTTCATATGTATACATGATGGTAATACACTACAGGCTCTCATCTATAAAGTTTTTCAAAACGCTACGTATTACTTTTATAGGAATATAGAAACAAACGACAGAATTTAAAATTTATATTATACGAGTTGAGTTATAATGTTATTCTGCAGTAGAGATTTATTTCCATGAATAAGCAGCAGCAGATATATTAACTTAAAAATCGAAATATTTTTAAGATTTCATATTTTTAAAATATGAAATATTTTTAAGATTTCATATTTTAATTTTTAAAATAACAATGAACTATTCTTAGAGGTATTAAAAGTAATGCGAAGTTTTCAAAAAAAGCGACTCCTCTCTTGCCATTTTCTTTCTTTACGTAGAAAATTAAAAGAATTATATAGATATTAGATAAAGATGTACAGCATTTTACAGTAGATGTCCGATACTGATGCCTCAAACTATGCGTTCATTGTCATTGTCCAAGGAAAACCTTCAAAATTTACTCTATTTCCCTTCAAAAGGAGTCTAGAAAACACTAGTAGTTCGGTATTGGTCCGAATTCCAGCGAGCTTCCTGGGAGTTTGCGTAGCTTTTCCTTTTCAAGGTGTATGCGAGCTAACTTACCTTAGAAAATTCTCCACGAAGGCATCCGTCTTCTTAGGCAGATAACCCTGGAACGCATTGCTATAATTAAATAAACCAAATCAAATCAGAAAAGTATCTGCGCATGGAATGACCAGATATAGAACGCTCTAAATATTTAATTTAGAATGCAGCAATTATGAGGATCGTTTGGAATGCTCGCAATATACTCGTAAAAAGCACAAGTCCTTTTAAAAATTTGGAAAAAGATTCATCTGCTCAGCCTATTTGAAGAACACTTCGAAACCTCCAAAAATACTATTCAAGTTATTTAAGAAGGTGAAAAAAACATGAATATCTCTGGCTGAGAGAATTTATTAATTTTAATGTTACTATTACTCAATTAAAGTCACGTGCCTAAATGACGTAAATTCAGAAAGAGAGTTGTCTGAATATAACTGACAAAATTTCATGGATTTCATGGCAAAATCCACAAAACCCTAAAGCTATCATGAAAGGAATCAGAAATATATCATGAAAGGAATCAAAGTCCTCCCCAAAAAAAAAAAAATTGCCGATATAACATAAGCTGTACTTCAGATCTCTCTAGATATCATTCAAAGTAGTAAATTGAAAGAAATGAAGAGCTTATGGAGTTTGGTTTATTCATTTATTTAGTTATAGTAAAACACTCGAGGGTTATCTACCTAAAGGGAAGGATATTTTCATGGAGGACTTTCTAGAGGAAACTGGCTCATAGACGCATTACACATAGGGTCAACCGTGAAAACGCCCAAGCAGGCAGCTCATTCGCCAGGATCCGATTTCCAGACCAAACTACTAATATTCAGAGACTTTATCGCTCGGCTTGAGCCTATAAACTTACTTATAAGCTCAAAAAATAAACAAAGCAAACGATTAACAAATGAAGATGTGTATAAAATGAAAATTGGATAACATACGAAAAACCAAAATAAAGATAAATGATGCAAAAAGGGACATGCTCTTAAATTCGGAGACTTAAGACTAATAGTATAGTGCGTAAGCAAGATATCAGTCCTTATTTTGGCTTAAATTTTGAATGAAATTATAGATTTCGAAAAACGCAAATAGATACAGGTCTCTTTCCTTCATGAGCAAAAATGTTTTTGTGTAACTCAAAGCGACAACCATTTTGTATCGAAAGCAATGGACGGAGCATAGCGAAAACGAACGTATCAACTGTCGAAAAAATAGGAAAACGTGAAAAACATTAGAATTCTGAAAGCGTTTGTAAAAAATGGAACTGGAATTAACGTCCATAACGATCATAATTTTTTGAGATATGTGAAAACATTTAAGGAAATCCAAAATCATCAACTAAAGAAGCCTTACATTTTTCTCGGTCTTAGTCAAAATTGAGATTATATGTCCATTTGTGATTAGCTGTCTTAAGATTTGTTTATTTCTTTATTTTAAACTTAGGATTCCTATACCTTGAAGCAATATTTTAGGTTATTTACATCTCTTCAGTGTGGTTGACATATACCGGCACAATCAAAATTAGATGGGATCTTCAGGATTTCAATAACAAATTTTAATGATACATGAGAAAAATGATCGGAAAATTGAACTTCTGGAGAATGACTAAATTTGAAACAGATAGGAGAGGAGTTCTACGGGAAATATTTCATAGTTTCAGGGGTGAAATGCGGTTAATCTGTTATATACCCGTTACGGATTCCGTTTGCGAATATAAAAACTAGTTATTTCAAGTTTTGGTATTTACGAACATTTTCTATACTTCAATTTAATAAACATTAAAAATAATCTTAATTTAAATAAATGTATATATTTTTTTTTGAATTTTGAAAAAAGGGGTGGCAGGAATAGCGAAAGGGTTGCTTAGGGCAAAAAGGGTTGAAAACCACTATGATAGAATAATATTAAGAAATTATTATAGTCATTTCCAATAAGTTTTTTTAAGGACAAAACGAAAATATTTTAAAGCCTTCACGAATGACAAAGGGAAAAATTTTATAAACAGCAATAAATTTGGAATAACAGTTCATAAGAAAGTAAATATTCTGGACAATGAAATTAATGAGCGTGATATGCATAAAATTAAGAAAATATTTTTTCTTCAGTAGTATGAGATGATTTAGCATGGGAAGGCAAACAGATAAGCTTACAGTAAGCAGTAATCTGAAGCAGTCCGCAAATAAAATTCATTACGTATGATTATTATTGCGGGTCAAGTAAATGAAGAGAATTAGATTCTTTCAAAAATGAATTGAATGGCTGGATGGATTCATAGATTGAAATGACGTCAGAGCAGCGAATTCCAAAACGACAGTACGTTTTCCAAATAATTTGAACCTGGAAATAATGCGTGCAAGTATCGGCTAGTACTTAACTAAAAAAATTATCCTTAGCTAATCAGTCTGGAGATACCTATCTCGGAAGCCATCTGGGTCTGACTCAAACTTTAGCGCCACAGCATATGGAGTTGTACATGTCCTGCGACTTTCAATGAGCTATTAACGTGGAAATATTTTTTTGGGGGGGCGGAGATGTTTTTTGTCCATACGACTTAATTGAAATATTTTAAGACATGTACTTTCAAAGTAAAGGTTTTGTTCTGTTTTTTATTACCAAACATTAGTACTCTTTAAGCATAACTGGTATATATAAAATATTCTAGTTTTATGGTTTTCGTAAAGATGAGAAATTTTGAATGAAGTTTAATTCGCAATAAAGTATTTTCCCTCGCGCTCTACATCATGCAATGTTCAGAAAACCAGTATGTTAAGGCTCAATTACTTTATTTCATACTACCGGAAGTACCCGATGGCAGTTAAGTTAGATTAAGAGTAATTCATCTAACAATAGAGAGAACGATACCTTTCAAATCCTTCTCTAACAACGATGCAAAAAATATGATTCAGTGATACATTTTTAAGTCTGATGCGATATGAAACCCACATGAAAATTTCGATACAAAAATAAGCCAATTCTCTTTCATTATATCAGCAACAATGGCATGCAGTTTTAAATGATTTTAGTCTTTCTAATCAAATGGTCATAAAAGCTCAAGTTACATCCAATATTTCACCTATACTCAATTTTAGTCGAATATATGTGGCAAAAATTTATCGTAATTGATCAGAAATCAATAACGCGAACAAACACAAACCTTCTTTATATGTATAAATTTTGTAAAACTTAAATTTTTAGCTAACTATACGATCTGAAAGCTAGCAGTAGCATCACTTGTCGAAAAAAAGCACCTTTACCTCCAGCGCTCAAGACTGTTGCCGCTCGGAAAAATGAGTGCGAAAATTAAGGGCGTTCAGAGTTTTTAATATCTGGGCTGATTAAAGTCGTACAAAGATGAGAACAGTCGAAAGAGCTTTTTACAAATGTCTGATATCGGAAATAGTATATTTAATGTTTGGATGTGCTATTTTTAATTCGTTGTAAAACTTCAATAGTTTCCATAGTTTTTGGATGGAAATTTTTATTAACAAACTGCGATTTGAAAGCGATCAGTGGCAACAACTTCCGAAAATAGATCAGATTTTCATCTTCAACTTGCCAGACTGTTGCCACTCGCAAAACTGAGGGCGAAAATTATCGTTTTTCCGAATTTTTAATCAATATCTGATTTTAGCTACTTTTTTGGGGGGGGGGGAATGACGTCGACCTTTTCCAGGACCCAGAAAAAAAAAAGAGTAGAAAGTTTGGTGGCGATAGCTATAGTAGTCAACGAGTTATTAGAGGACAACCATTCACAGTTCTTTAAAGATACAAATTGTAATAAGTAGAAACAGATTTCGAAGCTAGGGTACAGGTAAATGAGCAATCATTCTTATTTTTTTAACTTAAATATGAATGTACTTTACCCATTCATGAGAGATAAGTGCAGCAACAAAGCAAAGAGGTTTGTTCACTTACCGTCTTATAATCCCAGTAAAGTAATTAACCCTTTCCGGCACGCTACCTTTTAAAGTCGGAGTTTTGATTAAAAAATGGTAGGAAGTATAATTAGGCATAGAGGAGTACACAAGTAAAATTTTGTGAAGGTAGCACTTATCGTCTTAATTCTGTGGGTGTGAGCACACCGATTGAATAGAGCTTCGAAAAGAGTGCTGAAACGAGCATTGTTGTCAATGAACTGACCGATGAGATGTGGAGAAACAAAGAATACAGAGTCTCAGTTGTCCTAGATTATCGGTGAGCCCGGTCTGGGCACACCTAGGGATCGCCGTTTGATTTTAGGCAAGATTTCAAGGTTAAAAATTTAAAACTAATATACAATAAGGAGATTAACATACAGCCAAAACCTAACAAAAATTTCTCTTTAAACAATTCCTTTTATACCCTAAAATAAATCTGGAAGATTTCTTTGAAAAATGAGGGTCTTAAACAACTAAACATGGCTAAAATATATGGACTGGTTTGTGTTGAGCTGCCATCTACTATAAATAAAAAAGGTTCAGAGTAACCTATAAATCCTTTTTCATTCAATTTTTCTGTGCGTACAGAAGGAAATTTTTAGGTGTGTGTAGACTGGGCACACTGTGCCGCAAAGGGTTAATGCATTACCAACTTGTATGGCACTTATTCTGCAAACAAGTTTATTTTAAAATTATTTTAAGTATCAAAATTACTTTCATAAAAAGTTTACTTACGTAAAATTTTGCTAAATTCTGGTGTTGTAATGCTGTCATCTGCTTTGGGTCTGCGGATATTTCATTCCTCATCTTTGTCTGACGAACCACAACGGGGATGCCACTTTTCTGTAACAAACCAATGTACGTTCCATAGTTTCTAGATGGAAAAAACAAAACTATATTAAATAAGGTACCTGGAATAAAAGAAACGGCGATTTGTTCTCTTATAAATGAAACTAAAGGAAATATTACAAAGGCATTCATGTGGCTTTTTCTAAATTCTTCACGACTTGATTCTTTTAGCACGATTGGACTGATAACGTATTCTCTAGAATGAAATACAAGCTTATTAGTCAGCTTTATAAGAACAGTCTTCTTGGAAAGAAATCTATATTTGTGCCATATGTTAAAAATTACTGTAATGACCAAATTGATTTAATAAACTGCATCAGAGTTAAATTTTAGGAAGGACAAAGTGTGAAAGAACGGTTTGGTGCAGTATAAGAAATATTTATATTTACGCAACACAGAATCAAATAGAGATTTAATAACGAATTCGAATTATTACTATCAAAAAATAAAATGGTTACAGGATTTCTGACATGTCTCCATCCCAAGGAGTTTTGCTTTTCAGATACTATACAGCTTTTAATACTATATAGGCATGTCAAACCTCAGATTTGAAAGTCTCACTTCCGAGATATGACTTAAATACACATTTACAATGAATTTGGGAACGCGAACACAGAGCATTCGTTGTTTCTTGATACGAAATTCTACAGTTTACTGAGAACCATAAGATACGAGAACACACACGCACATTTTTCCGAAAGATAAATTTTCCCGCTACCAGTTTAAAACATTTCGCTTTAAATCTAAATTTTTGTTACGCTAGTGAAAGAAAAGTGGATACGTTTTATTCCTACCCAACATGAATTTTTATTTGGACAACAAATATGCTATTAAAAAGGATTGCCAAAGATAAAAATATTTTTAAAATATGTTTCTCGTTTTATTGCGTTTAGTAAATTACTTATCTGTTATTGCATGCATTCAATGATAACTCATCTTTCACAATCCCTTACACATAGAAACTGCATAGAAGAAAATGGATTGAGCTTTGTGCTCATAAACCTTTATCAATAACGGAGTTTCTTTCACCAGTACCTCATCAAGTAGAATTTTCTCTTCTATGTGAAGGATTGCTCCATATAAGTCTTCCAAAATGTATCCGGTAATATTCCTTAGTGCTTTATTTTATATTGGACGGTCCTAGAATACCTCCAACAGGTATTTCCATTTCAGGCTCATGAACTTGACATTCAGCTTACATTTCTTAACATTCCCAGCACAGTTTCATTTGATGATAGTTTTTTGCAATAAAAATCACTTCAGAAGCAGTAACATTTACTGTGTCTTTTTATGAATTTGATGTCAAATTCCGTCATCGTTCCCGCTTTACTGTCACTAGGCAAAGCTATCGAAAGCATGCCAGTCAGTTAAATAACTGACAGTCTTTGGCCACAATAAAATCACTAAAACAGAAAATGCATGAACAGTGAACAATCAGTTGATTAATAGAGGTAACACTAGAATTAACAGACTGTGCTAGACAAACAAAATTTAATATGCCCAGGTAGTAGGCCAAGGACAAAATTCTGATTACTGTATTTCTAGCACACCTATAATACCAAAATTTTTAAAACAGCAAAACTAGTCCGTTCTGAAGTATTACGAATATAAAATATGTAATTTGATAACCAATAGCCATCAATTACGTTTCTGTACAAAAAACGCATCTCGCGTCGTCTGTGAATGTAACTAAGAACCACATATTAAGAACACATATCTTTTCAATGGACACAGATTAGGTGCCTTAAAAGTAATCCTAGTTTGTGTTGACAAACAGCAACATCATACAGTGTTTAAGGCTGAATAGCTGCAAATTTAAATCTTTTCAGAAAACAGAAATTAACTTATGAATTTCTAAGCAGTTTTCCGGATTAGTAGCAAACAGAAGATTAGAAATGTAGAAATGAGTCGAATATCGATAAAAAAATTAACTGCACTCACCCCTCGCACAGAGTATGTTCCATTTTGGTGCTGAAAACTACAGTTCCTGCACTTGTTTCCAAACCATTCAAGTACTTCGGAGCACAGCATAAGCACTGATCCTTGTTCATATTACATGCCTCAGAAAGATAATGAGATAAAGGAACACAGCAGCGAATAGTATGTAGAGGGAAATACCACTTGCTTTTTTCACCACACTTGATGTTATTGTTTAAATATCCACCAGAAAAGATGTCGCCATTATACAAACAGGAGTTCGTTTTTGTGAAATTCGTTCCAAGAGACTCTATAGGATCATCTTTTGCTGTTACGAATCTATAAGGAGAAACTTTCTCAGTACACCTAAAAAGGCTGCCTTTTGAAATTCTTTTGGATTTCTTCCTGTACTGCTCAATTCTAATAAATATTTCAGGGATTAGGTCTAAACGGTATTTTGATGAATAGTTGGGATACATGGGGCTACGGCATTCTTTCGGATCTATTCGCGAGCATCGAATTAGTTTTAGAAAATTAACCCATTCGGCAAGCGGATGTTCAATTTCAAATGCCTTGATTTTGAAGTGTGAAAGAGAATCTGCACTGGAATTTTTAATAAAATTTAATTTCTTCCCTGTAAAAGATATTTCATCGTTATAAGAACTAGTTTGATGTTTTTGTAGATGCCGGTAACACAGTGTCACTAATTTTTGCGGACTTTCGATTTTGTATTTAGTTGGAAAAGTTGATATCTTAGGAATTCTGAATAATATGTTGAATATTTCAGCTGAGGCTTTGTATTTTAATTTTCCATGATAAAGCAAAGCTTTGTTCTTTCCAGTTTTAATATCCAGACTGTTTTCCAGGATTTCACTCAAGTTACTTTGCTGGGACATATTCTTAATCGTGTGTTTAGATATACGATCATCATTGCCAGTAAAGTTCTCACCATTTGTTAAAGTGCAGTCAAAACCAGGACATGCTTTACTATAGAAATGCTCACCTTCAAATATTTTTTCGAATACCGATTCGCGTACGATGCTTTTCTCATCAAAAGACTTGTAAACTAATGCATCTTTTCGATTACTTTTAGAAACACTTTTACTAGGAAAAATAAGTTTGAAATTCTTTGCCTTCATCATGCTTGAAAGTTCGCAAATATTCTCACATTCATCTCGTGATGTAGGTACAAGCCATGACTTGTGTTTACATTTCACTTGAAGATAGTTGGTACAGTCTACACCGTTTTGCGACTTTACTTCTGTGAACTTTAAATCCGGTTTGAAATAGTAAATCGAAGAAACATCTAAAGAATAGCTCTCCATACATTTTTTACAGGGGCTTGCATAACGACTTCTCAAGCTTTTTCGCAGTTCGCGAGTTATAGTAGTGGCAGATTTACTATAAAAGTTTATTTCATGACTTGAGTCTGGCATTTCATTAGGCAAACTTTTAAGCCAATCGAAACATTTTTTGATTCTCCAATCTATGGAAGGGAATTTGTCTAAAGCGGATGGACTGTAAAATCCACTATCCTGCGTTTCATTATGAGGATTATTTTCTGCAGATACAATAGAATTTGTCGCATTTTCATATGATGGGTAGCTTTTAACAGAACTTTTGTCATCTGAAAAACTCTGCGATTTGATATTTCGTATGCTAAATTTGTTTCCTTTTCCTTCGTTATCTGTTACTTGAGAAGACAAAAACTGCAAACCTCTCGTAACATTGGAATGGTATGTATTCACCAAGAAAGTCAAAAAGTTCATTGGGCTTATTAGGAAGGCCACTTTTAACCATATGCCATTTGACGCAGTATTTAAATTAATTTCATTGCGTTTTACACTACAGTAATCAGGTAGTTCAGAGTTGAGCTTATTTTCAGTAGATTTATTGTCGTTCGGCTCTAATTTTTGTTCACAGTGCGTTTCGTTCTGAGGATTTATGCACTTTTTTGACTGGTCAGCACTTTGACTTGAGTTTAAAATGCTTGTATCCATATCCTGAAAGACAAAGAAATAATTAAAATTATCTATTGGAAAATAGAAAAGTGAATCTCAATAATCATCAAGGAATTTAGTATTTGTTTAGTATTAGCAATTTCTGCAATAGCGGGAAATTATTTTCATGGAGCCGTCGTAATCAGAAGTGTGGTTAGTGCTCTTGATTGCTCCATCGTCTGAAATTCAAATCCCGGAGAAAGTGTGGATGTCTGTGCGGCGCGGTCAAAATTCGCAGCAAGTCAAAAGCCCTGTCGAGTGATTTGGTGATAAGGGAAGAGGAATAGGAAACACTTGGACTCGGGGTGCTTTCTATCAATGTTGGGTTTAGTTTTGACTATAGCAAAGCATGCGCGAGCTATCTGCCTAAGGGGGCGGGATGCCTTCGTGAAGTATTTTTTAAGAGAAATTTTCTCATGTCCATGTTAATATAGGAATAACCATGAAAAAGCGGCCAAGCGGCCAACCTGTTCGTATGGAAACAAATCAAGGTAGAACATAACCAAAATTGGGGCTGAACTAGGCAAAAGTCACCTAGATGGTGACCAAGGCCCATGCGAACGACAAACGCTGTTTTGCGCTACCTGTCATTATAATATTCGTGGACTTGTTCTGATTCAAGCAAGTGAGATAAGCCACAATAATTTCAGGGAGTCTTTTTTACAAGCGTAACAGTATAAATTGAGCTGTTTGGGAAATCAATAATCGCTTTGAATAACTAAAAATATGTAGGACTGTTCGTTTAATCCGCGATTTCTGTTCTTTCGTAAGTATTAAACTATTTGCTATAAAAGTAAACTGGAGATTAAACTAGTCACTCAGACATGACAGCTCAATGTAACTAAATATACGATGTAAGACAGTGTTATGGGTGAAATTAATATCAACAAACCGGCAGCAGAAATTTGTTTCGAGTAGTTAGAAAACAGAACTTCTGTTTCGAGAAGTAAAGAAATAAAATCCAACATTTTGCATAAGTGAAATCTTGAATATGACTTGCCACATCTGACGTTCATGGAAGATATAGATTCCTTCCCTGTCCTCTATAGTGCATGCCTCAAGGATGATAGACCTGAATATTTTAGTTTAAATAAACATTCCTTTCCCTAGATGCAAAGGTAATAATTATATAACTCATGATACTGAAATGGAAGCTTAAATAAGAAATTAGTTTGCTTTAATAGTCAGAAATTTCAGATAGTTAATATTTACCAAAATTTTATTCAAAATTCAATATAACGTAAAATTAATTTTATATTAAATTATGCCGAATCAGCATAAAATACTAAATATTTTGAAATCTTTCTGAAGTAGAACAAAGTACTGTATATTACATGGAAGCTAGAAATTATACATATAATTATACATATAATTTCTAGCTTCATTTGCTTGACATGTATTCGCAGATTTATAGAATTTTGGATATTTTAACTGACTTATACTTGCTTTCAAAAGTGTGATAAATTATGTTTTCTACTTTTAAAATAATGTGTGTGTGTGTTATTAGGGCAAAACCTCGAGGGCTATCTGCCTAAGGGGAGGGATGCCTTCGGGGAGGACTTTCTAAGGGAAACTGGCTCGTATACACGTTACACATGGGGAAAACCACGAAAGCGCCCATGCAGCCAGCCCGTTCGCGGGATTCGAACCTCAGACCGAACTACCAGTGTTCAGCGACTTTACCACTCGGCCGCTAGTGGGCCTTTTAAAATAATGAAGGAAGGATTTAACTTACAGCGCACTAAAAGTCAATCGTTTTTAGTGCATAGTTTTTATGTTAGCCAGCTTCAGCTCAAATCTGTTAGTATTCTAGTGCCAACTGTAGAATTTTAAAATGAGCGTAGTCTTCCTTCTGCGTAATATATTTTTGGCCTTATGATTCAAGTACGAGTCTGAAATACAGTGATAGGCATAAGTAACAAGGCACTATTGTATTTTCTGAAAATGGGGGGAATTTTTAAAACTCGCTTTTGTCAAAACATTTACATAATCTTTAGTATATTATAAAGATTGCTGTAGAAGTCAACTTTAAATTCAAATTAATAAAAAGAACATTTCAGACCATCAAAATTAATGACAAAATGGAAGTAATGAAAAATATGATCAGCACTTCGTGGTAATCGGTCTTAGGTAACAGCCTTGAGCCATTCGCATAGAATTCACTTCTTTTTAAGTTATTTCTGGAAACATTGTTACCTTCATCTAAACGCCTTTTAAAATGCGGCGTTTTATACATTAAGTAGATATCCTGTTTCTTTACTTTTTTGTAAAGTTCTTTCCGTAAATTTAAGACAAAGGTTTGAGCTGAATGACAGCTTGGAGCTTATGATAGAAAACTAACGACGGACGATGTGCCGTATATATGGCATCATTGTCAGATTGGAAGCAGGAGTTGTTGCATAAATGAAGCTTACTGGCGCTATGTTGCTTTTAGAGATATTCAAATAGATGTGTTGGTCCACTATCCCATGAATGAAAAAGATTGCAGATATCTACACCCGACATGCAGCCCCATACCATCAGATTTTTAGACTCCTTCTAAGACAGTTGGCTCATTTTCATGTCACATCGAATAACCGCGATACGATCCAAGCAGCCAGCCCGCTTACCGAGATCTTTTCTAACAATGTTCAGGAGGGCTGATTACACCAGTGTCTGTTACTACTTAAAATTAGAGTCCAGTACTAAAGATTAATTAAATATTGAATGAAACTTGAATGTTGTGAATTCGTGTGGAAACCAATTGCGAATTCAGATAGTTGTCCCATTTAAGGATAAAAGTATATTAAAAGAATAGCTAAAAGCTAGAGTTCTACAGCAGAAGATCTTAAAAGGTGAACTATATAACACAAATAATCACCAAGTGAGGATATTTCAACAAAAAAACTGGAAGGTAAATAGGACTAAAAATGTCTAACCGAAGAACTATTAATATTAGGTCACTATACAAGTTTTGAGAAAGGTTTAATAGTAATGTAACAGTATTTCGATAAACGACACAAAAATCAAAATAAACTTACGATGATTCTGTTTTTGATAAACACGAATAATAAATGTAAAATCAAACTTTGGACTCGAATTTTTGAACTGGGTAGGTCCCACTACGACAGATATGAAAAATTCCGAAACAAAGAACTCACGTGCCCTTAATGTTTTATTGCAATTGGTGATGAGAAGCCCCTGTACTTAATCCCCCTCCACCGAACAGCTTCAAGTCGAAATAACAAGCTTATTACTTATATTAATACAGGAGGTTGTTTTACTAACTGGAAGTATTTGCATTCATTTTTAAAACTTAAAAGATGAAATGAACACTTTACTGGGTACACGTTTGGGAGCATGATCTAGGTTATTAAAGAATAAAAATGCCTCTTTTTTCCAACTTAAATAGCAAAATTTGATAACGGATAAAAGGGGCTGGATACAAAATCGTTTATACATGAATTCGGAAAATTTTTAATATGCTTTGGGTTTGTTTATGGGACAAAAGGTCGTTAAATCATTCAGTTATGCAGAATTGGATACTTTTCCGTTTTGCCGGCGCAAGCGATAAAGTCGCCAGTAATTGTACAAACGAAATATCCTTGCTGGTAACCTTTTACTTTTACATTTTCAAAACAAATCGCAGCCATTTCTTATCAGATTGTTTCTTTCAATACTGGCATAAAATTACATAGATTTTTTTACCAGATAGTTCACTTTTAGGCCCTAAAGCCATTCGCGGGCGGTAATTAAGTAAATTAGGATACAATCTCACCGCTCACCCGATGGCGAAAATATAGAAAAGGCAAAATCAAGGGTTAAATTCGTCAATTTAAATGAGAATGCACTAGCGAAGTACAGCACTGCGGTTTTGCATAATTTCTGAGTAAGCTATTAATACGAATCGAAATAATTCTTGCATTTAAACTTGTATTCCAAATTAAGATTTAACTGGAAATTTAGATAATTACCGAGAGAATTAGATTTTTGTAGAGTAGTTTACGAGAGATGAGATCACTTGGGGTCACGTGATATGAACCGGCGAGTCAGGATGGTGTACGATGAAAGCATAGTAAATTTTTAATGCCTTTTTACAAATTTATTGTCTTTATTGGCTTTTTTACAAAATTTTAAGCGACATTAAAATGTTTATACCTTCAAAATAAAAAATTCTTAGAACTAACATTTGTCAACATTTTTATGTGTATACAATGTGTTTTCGCCAATAAAGTCTGCTTGGCGAGATTAGCGCCGGCGAAATGGAAAAGTACCCAGAATTGTTATTTTGCACTGTAATGAAAAATTATCGTGAACTAAAATGTTTGAAACTGGGGTAAAATCAGTTTTGCTGCTATCTTAATTTCAACCCGATTTTATATTATTACAGGGAGAAATTTAGTAGACGGGGAAATATTGAATTTCCCAGTCTACTAAAATATAGCGTTAAGTTTTGTATGCCGGCTTAAGGAGGAAGCAGATGCTATTTCGTGCAGAGATGTTTTGCGATGGCAGAAAAAGGAAATCTATTAAACTATACAAAGAATTTTAAAAACACTGAAAGTGACATAAGCGTACTATCCACATGAATAATTAGGGTACAATGCAGTTTTTCCTTTCTAAACTGAAAACACGGCGTCTTAGAACGCTTAGGAATAACGTTAATCAGGATGGCTGGTTAAATTGCCGCGAGAGATTCAGTTGAGGATGAAACTGGGCCTACAGCGTAAGAAAGGACGAAGTTCAGTTATCTTATTGCCGTTCGTATCTATCACACCAGTGCGTTTAGTTTCTGTATTTGTCTTATCTAGAGTCGAAGCTGAAATTTGATGCGTACTCTAGTTAACGTGAAACGCTTGAAATAAGACAATATACTTAACAGCCTTAAACCGATATTTTTTAACCTCCGGTTCTTGTAGGCGTCAAAACGCCCTATAATATTCTAAAATACATACGGTCTCATAATTAAATATAATATAAAGTTTTCTGAAAAAATTGTAACAAACGAAGAAAGTTGTTATCACGTGTCACGAAAATCCTTTTCGGATAACTTACCCAAAAGAAACTAATTTAGATCACGTTAAAGTAAAAGAAAGATGGCACAAAGCTTATATAGTTAAAACAAATGAATGTAGACTCCGGAGTGCTTGTGCATCTTTGCCTGAAAAGTGGTCAGCTTGTCGCAGGACCCCTCTGTTTAGTTCCAAGCGAACTTGGTACTCATTTTATTGATTTATTGACCCACTCAAGGGATGAAAGCGTTAGTCAATCCTGCCCAGCTCGGGGAATGAACCTGAGACCTCTGGTGCTGCTGCGCGACGCGCTAGCCATTGCACCACCGGGCTTCTAACCGTCTATTCATAAATATAAATGTATTTTTGAAAACTAAATTCGTACATTCTTTCAATAATAAAAGTTCATTAAACCTTAAATAATTTCCGATAATATAATTAGCACATGTATTAATAATAAAAGTTCATTAAACCTTAAATAATTTCCGATAATATAATTAGCACATGTATTAATAACAAACGTTCTTTAAATCTTAAATAATTTCCTATAATGAGTACACATTTCAATAACAAACGTTCTTTAAATCTTAAATAATTTCCTATAATGAGTACACGTTTCAATAACAAACGTTCTTTAAATCTTAAATAATTTCCTATAATGAGTACACGTTTCAATAACAAACGTTCTTTAAATCTTAAATAATTTCCTATAATGAGTACACGTTTCAATAACAAACGTTCTTTAAATCTTAAATAATTTCCTATAATGAGTACACGTTTCAATAACAAACGTTCTTTAAATCTTAAATAATTTCCTATAATGAGTACACGTTTCAATAACAAACGTTCTTTAAATCTTAAATAATTTCCTATAATGAGTACACGTTTCAATAACAAACGTTCTTTAAATCTTAAATAATTTCCTATAATGAGTACACGTTTCAATAACAAACGTTCTTTAAATCTTAAATAATTTCCTTAAATGAGTACACGTTTCAATAACAAACGTTCTTTAAATCTTAAATAATTTCCTTAAATGAGTACACGTTTCAATAACAAACGTTCTTTAAATCTTAAATAATTTCCTTAAATGAGTACACGTTTCAATAACAAACGTTCTTTAAATCTTAAATAATTTCCTATAATGAGTACACGTTTCAATAACAAACGTTCTTTAAATCTTAAATAATTTCCTATAATGAGTACACGTTTCAATAACAAACGTTCTTTAAATCTTAAATAATTTCCTATAATGAGTACACGTTTCAATAACAAACGTTCTTTAAATCTTAAATAATTTCCTATAATGAGTACACGTTTCAATAACAAACGTTCTTTAAATCTTAAATAATTTCCTATAATGAGTACACGTTTCAATAACAAACGTTCTTTAAATCTTAAATAATTTCCTATAATGAGTACACGTTTCAATAACAAACGTTCTTTAAATCTTAAATAATTTCCTATAATGAGTACACGTTTCAATAACAAACGTTCTTTAAATCTTAAATAATTTCCTATAATGAGTACACGTTTCAATAACAAACGTTCTTTAAATCTTAAATAATTTCCTATAATGAGTACACGTTTCAATAACAAACGTTCTTTAAATCTTAAATAATTTCCTATAATGAGTACACGTTTCAATAACAAACGTTCTTTAAATCTTAAATAATTTCCTATAATGAGTACACGTTTCAATAACAAACGTTCTTTAAATCTTAAATAATTTCCTATAATGAGTACACGTTTCAATAACAAACGTTCTTTAAATCTTAAATAATTTCCTATAATGAGTACACGTTTCAATAACAAACGTTCTTTAAATCTTAAATAATTTCCTATAATGAGTACACGTTTCAATAACAAACGTTCTTTAAATCTTAAATAATTTCCTATAATGAGTACACGTTTCAATAACAAACGTTCTTTAAATCTTAAATAATTTCCTATAATGAGTACACGTTTCAATAACAAACGTTCTTTAAATCTTAAATAATTTCCTATAATGAGTACACGTTTCAATAACAAACGTTCTTTAAATCTTAAATAATTTCCTATAATGAGTACACGTTTCAATAACAAACGTTCTTTAAATCTTAAATAATTTCCTATAATGAGTACACGTTTCAATAACAAACGTTCTTTAAATCTTAAATAATTTCCTATAATGAGTACACGTTTCAATAACAAACGTTCTGTAAATCTTAAATAATTTCCTATAATGAGTACACGTTTCAATAACAAACGTTCTTTAAATCTTAAATAATTTCCTATAATGAGTACACGTTTCAATAACAAACGTTCTTTAAATCTTAAATAATTTCCTATAATGAGTACACGTTTCAATAACAAACGTTCTTTAAATCTTAAATAATTTCCTATAATGAGTACACGTTTCAATAACAAACGTTCTTTAAATCTTAAATAATTTCTTATAATGAGTACACGTTTCAATAACAAACGTTCTTTAAATCTTAAATAATTTCCTATAATGAGTACACGTTTCAATAACAAACGTTCTTTAAATCTTAAATAATTTCCTATAATGAGTACACGTTTCAATAACAAACGTTCTGTAAATCTTAAATAATTTCCTATAATGAGTACACGTTTCAATAACAAACGTTCTGTAAATCTTAAATAATTTCCTATAATGAGTACACGTTTCAATAACAAACGTTCTGTAAATCTTAAATAATTTCCTATAATGAGTACACGTTTCAATAACAAACGTTCTTAAATCTTAAATAATTTCCTATAATGAGTACACGTTTCAATAACAAACGTTCTTAAATCTTAAATAATTTCCTATAATTAGTACAATCTCACTGAATTTTGTTAATATAAAATGAGAAAAGTAAAAAAACTTCAAATAAAATAAAACTAAAATAAGTACTCTTGTTATGGAGACAGGATTCAGGAATGTATGTATGCATGCGCGTGTGTACACACAGACATACGTACATCTACATGAACACATAGTTCCGTATATACATGCATACATACATTTCTGAACCCGATCCCGATAACAAAAGAATACCCAAAAATGTTCTGGAGACATTTTAATACAGCGAGACACCTTAAGGCTGTAAAGGTAAAAATTAGTTCCTCTTGTATGTTTAAAGAAATAAAGATTTAAAATAAAACTGAATACATAAGTTACACCATGATATATAAACTACAGATGAACTGAAAAACGAAATTTAAATTCTAATTACCACACTTTAGTTTAAAATAAGTAGAGGCATTTGAAAACAAAATTTCAGGTTAACTCACAGTAGTAACGTTGTTTTAGAACAAATATACGACCTTGTGGCCATAGTATGGCCATCGATTTGAAACTGAACATCGAACTCATTCCCAAAGTTGTTCAGGAAAACATTAAAAACTAAGCGGAAATTCAAATTGCCTGTGCAGTATACAAAATTATATAAGCAGCCAAAACAGCGTTATAAAAATGTGGCTCTAGCTTTAAGTAAATGTAGCTGAGTTACCTTTGAGGATGATATCAACCGAATATTATATGTGCAGAGATATGTTAAAAATAAACATTTATAATTAAAATCTGTGTTTTATAACTGCTGCGTGGATTATACAAGTTTTATTTTAATTATTTGAGGAAACTCAGTTTACAATAATGAATACCACTATTATTTAAAATTCATAATTCAGATGCAACTAATCCAGTAGGAAATAAAATTTTAAGATGCGTTAACATTTTGAAACGTACCGAGACCTTTTTTATGAATACAAATGATCTACGGTTCATAAAATTGCACTATATTGAAATCTTAAATTTACGTTACTGTCTGTTAACGTTTTTACGATATAACTAAAACTCTCCGTTCGTACTGCCCTACAACACCGCCGATAAAAATTTTAAATATTGTACATTTTGAGAGATAACCTAAAAGCAAGTGAGAATCGTTGCAGCGGGGTAAAGATTTAAGGTTAAAAATTGTTAAGTTCTAGAATACTATTAATTGATATATAACAGTCATAAACTTTATAGATTTTTTCTTATTGCTTTGAATTGATATATATAACAAGCATTTTTCCGATTGCAAACTAAAAATAACATATTGGAAATTTAGTAAAAGGTACATTATATATATTGCTTATACGCGAGGTTCAATTGTTGGTTTCTTTTACAGGGTTCTGAATCAGAATGCACTGAAGGTTTGTTTCTTTAAACAGATGAATTAAAATTTGAACGAACAATATTCTAAATAGTTCTCTTTGGATTATTCAATATGCGTTACCATTAGAATTTGAAATACCAGTGACAAATTGCTCGAGGAAACCTATCGTTTAAATTTCAGTATGAAAAGAGAAAGTAGAATGAATCTAAGCTTTATATGCGCCTTGCAGTTTTGCTAATTTTAATAATTCTAAATCAAAATTCCTCAGTTTCGACTTCATAGATCCATCTCAGAAATAAATCAGATATTAAACCCCAAAATCCATTGAACTGAAGGATAAAAGTAGACTATCGCAAATTTCAGAACGGCTATCATAATGTCAGACATAAAGTCAGGCCACCAGTAAATTGGGTTCACAGTTTCTTGAAAGCAATGAGATTTACTTGACTTTCCGGGTCTACTAGCTGCCGACCAGTAAAGGCGCTGAGACCGGATTCAAAGTGCGGTGATCGAGCTGGCTGCATGCCCGTTTATTTGGTTTTCACCATATGCAAGAAGACACAAGACAGTTTTCTATAAAAAGTTTATAAAATGCATTCACGAAGACATTCCTGCCCTTAAGCAGATAAACCACGCGAGAGTTATCAAAATTAAACCAAACAACCAAATCAGTCTCTACCTTTTTTAGACAAAACTTCACACTGACGATTATACTTATCAGAAAAGTTAAGTTGCCCTTTATAGCCGCATCTGAATACAATTCTTAATTTTTATGAATAAGTTACTTTGTAATTAAATCGTTTTATAGATAGAAGACTTAAACACAAAATTTTGGGGCCACTTTCTAGAACTACTAAAAAATTTGTGCAAAAAATGTGTTTAAAGTTTACACAGTATTTAATACTGTCTTACAGAAGTAATTTAATATGTACCGAATCTAATACTTATTGCTGCTTATTTACATGCATATTATTTGGCTATATTTATCTGAATAATTTCTCGTGGCCACAAATCTGCAATTGCTGTTAGTTGTTCCCGAAAGAAAACAATTTAGCAGAGCTATTGGAAAATGGGCTACAGCATTCATTTTTATCCTTTTTAGTTAATAGGCATGAACTTTGAAGACTTTTCTCGATGGCAAATTGAAAATAGTAAACATACTGGAAATTTTAATAAAAGGTACGTTTTATTCTGCCCACCGTGAAACTTTCGCCATGCAGGGCGATTAGCCGCAATTACCAATAAGTTTGATGTAAGAAGACACGCATAACATCTGCGTTTTTATTTGGTGCAACTCTGATAGATTATCGATAAGCTACCTTTTGTATTTTATGAACAAGGACATAAATTAATAGCTATTGCTGTATTCCCCCCCCCTGCATTTTGAAACAAAATGGTTAAAATTTAGAACCTTTCTTCTACAGAACAGCAAACAGTGGATTATTTTCAAAGTTAGATAAAAAAAAAAAAAAAGTTTGTATTAAAGAAGGTGGTATGATCAGCTGAATATGGCTGACAAAACAGTAATAGACTGCAGCAATTACCTGCGTGAAGTTTATATGCGTAGCATTCTAAACACAGCTTTCGGTTAAATGGAAAGACTTAATAGCCGAAATCAAAAATTCATTTTTATGAAGCACGTCATGAACCAAATGGGTGAAATACCATTTTTATGAACTAAGTGGTTGAAATACCGATTGTTTATTAAATAAAGAGGTGTCATTTCCTTCTAAATCCAGCCCACCAGGGGCCAAACGGTAAAATCGATGAGCACTGGTAGTTCGATTCCTACAAATGGACTGACTGCATGGTTGTGTTCCCTCGAGTAACGTGTACAAGATCCAATTTCTCTTAGAAAGTATTCCACAAAGGCATCTCCTCCTCTTAAGTAAATAATCCTCAAGTGCTTTGCCATCATCGAATAAACCAAACCTTCTAAATCCAGCAGGAATGATTGGCGCAGCTTTAGTGCGAGTTTTGCTACTTTTATATATCGATGGATTGCTACTTTTATACAACAGCTTTCACGTTTGATGGGATATCGCTTAAGTACCTCAAAAAAATTTAGCAGAGACATAACTCAACTGAAAAATCACGCGCAGTTAAAAACTATTTTTCTTTGTGTGGGCAGTTTCTTTCTCGTGGCTCTTTGTAACATTAAGCAACAAACTGTAGTTTAAGCCCAAAATACGAATGTTTATCTTGCTTGCTTGTTACGAAATGCTTGCTATATTTTGTGAATGTTGTCCGTACCTAATTCTCATTGTAAAAATTAACGTTAAAATTGCTAAGTATATTAAATATAAACTGTAGATGAAGAGTTCTAAAACTTTTGTGTTCAGATATTACGTTGGTAATCGAAGATTGAAACATTCAATCAGTTATGCATATAATTGACTTTATTTTAATGTAAAATACTCATTATTTTCTGGAACAGAAAATAAAAATGTATTGCAGATGTAAATAGAAAAGGCCTGCAGGATATAAACATGCTCAAATCCTTGGGGCTTGAACCGTGCCAATTAAAATTTAAGTTGGAAGGTTTGAAAAACTTGAGGATATCTGCATTCCAAATTGACATGAATCTGAAAAATGAGGGTTCTGAAAAGCAATATTTTAGACTTATCAGCATTCTGCAAAAATGCTTTATAAAAACTGAATGGTTTGAAAAGGAAAACAAACATAACATTACCTTTTGCTGGCAAATTAGAACTTCCATGCCATCCCATTCCTTGTTGCAAATCTGAGCAGAATTTTCTTTGATATTCAGATTTCGCTTCAAAGCATCCGCATATCCTGTTGGCGAGCTATTCTGGGTAGATTCAGCTTCTAGAAAGGTACCAAGTGTTTGATTAAAACGTATATTCGGCTTTTTTGAACCTTTATTCAGTGTACTTCTTTGGGCAGATTTTATGTGGTATTTTCTGTACGAAATTTTGTTCTGAACCAAGGATTTTGCGTCTAGATAATAAAGACCAGATTTTTGTTTAGAAGTTGTTGGTGATGTTACCGACAGATGGGCTTCCATTTCTTGACCGATTTTTCGCAAAATGTTTTCGAAACGCTGATTCATAATGCGAGCTTGGAAATTTTCTTCCATACAGTACTTCAGTGGCATTGTGGTCTTGAACTCTTTCAGCAGCTGAGTAACTTGGATATAATTTTCCTCTAACCACTTTTGTACAGAATCACACTCAACAGAAGCTTGAATAGGTAACAATGCTGCCCCTCTGACCTCGGACGCTCTCTTTGAGCGATGTTTTGACATGATCTTTAAAGAGTAATCAAGTCCTTTAGCTTGCACATAGTGGTACGCCATGTCTTCATCTAAGCAAAAACTGTTTTCTGGTTTTGCGAGAATCATGGAAACGAGAGAAAACATATGAATTAATAGCTCTTGATCCCCTTCGAATTTCTCAGCACATTTTATAAGACAGGAAAATAATTTGTATTTGCGAAGCAATGTAGGCCCACTCTCCATACATCTTTCTATTTCTAGTATCACTGGGAATAAAATTTTCTTGTAAAAGAGCAAATTTTGTTGTTCATCACCAAGTCTTGGTCTGGACAGCAGACTGATTCGATTCTAGATATGGAAAGCAAAATACTTATGGAGAAAAGTACATTTCATTGCATATACAGCAGTTTAATAATTTATAATGTACCTTTTTTATTTTTGATCGAAATTAAGCATAGAAATGTTTTACATTGACCTTTGGGAATGGACGAGGGGAGTAAAGAGTGAATTAACTAAATAACGAATAAACCTTTAAGTTTTAAAATATAATCGACAGCTCTACTATAACTTACCAACGTTATCATAAAACAAATTCTTAGAATGAACTAAAGAGTTACACTTATGAAGAGTTCACTCAGTTTAACGAGATTTTAAATTTTTGGGTGAAACAAACAAAACTAACATGCGAAAGCCCCCAAAATTCCATCATTAAACTTCGAGTTTACGTCCTCGGAAACAAAAGGGTATGCTTTAATTTAACCAATTCTACAAATATTTACAATATAGGAAATTCAGAAGATATTAATTGTTTGACTAAATAAGGGCATGAAACATTTAGACTGCATGAGCCAAAGCTTTAAAACTCGAAAGCTTAGTTATTAATGATGAAATTTCAATTCGTAACTGAATTAAAGTCCGGATTTTGTGACAAAACTGAGTTGGAAGTACAATACAGACTTCGTAAAGATATGAATCAACCAACAGAAGCTTAACCTTTCATTCGACGCAGTTTCTTTTACAAATAGAAAAGTATTTCATAGATACATAGAGCCGACAGAAGAATTAAACGAAATTTCAAAGGTATTTTTATTATGATTTTCTACAATACAGTTCAAAAAAAGACTTTATTTGAAAGAAATTCTTAAAAAGTTGACAAGTAGTATATTAAGAATATGGGCTTCCTCAATTTTTTTTTTTAAATTTTAGAATGAACTACTTTTACCGAGTAAGTTTTCTTAAGAAAACGAATATGAAGATTGAACTTTTAGGAAAAACATAATGGGGAAAATTATAACCAACTTATTTTACATCCTATTACAAATTAAGGGAAATAATAGTTTAAGGAAAACTACTTGTGTAGGTCTATAAGAAGTTTCCTCAAAGTTATCAATTTTTTCGAAAGCCATTTAAAAAAAAAAAAAGAATATATAAAAATATAATTTAATACAAAAGGGAAAAAATCTAAAAGGTTTCAGATTTTAAATTACGTCCAAAGGGGCGTTTTTTTAACGTTTTGTGTGTTACCTTCATTTATTAAATATCATGTTCTTTATAAACATAAACCATAAAATTCAGTTCAATAGCAATGTCGTAAAATAATTTTAAAATGAGCATATCTTTAGAATTTCCGATACACAGTTCCGCGCGCTACAATACAAAGCCACTTTGGACTAATTATCATTAAAATTTGAATTACGGATGCTTTTGAACTTATTGTATAGGAAATAACTCAGTTACGAGTAAAAATAGCAGAATTAGCTAATTTCCAAATTAAAAGATAATGCAATAAATTAGGTTAAACAAAACTTCTTTATTTAGTTAAAGGTATGGAAGCTTGAAAATCATTCTTATGTATGTGGAAAGTATCAGATTAGTATTTATTTACTTTTACATTGGTTATATATATTACCTTGACATATGAATCTCTTGATTTCTTATGCAATCTTCCAAGCATCATATCGGTAATTGCAGTTTGCCTGTTCACGATGGACATGCATAAAGCTGTAGCACCTCTCTACAGAGGAAGAAGCATTGTAAAAATTTTCATCCAAAAAGAAAGGTTTAAAAATACATGAAAATAGCCGTATATATTTCATCAGCTTTAATAAGTTTAACTGTTTAATAAAATTGACAATTTCTGAAAATTCTGAAACAACTGAACTTCAACTGAAACAAACTGGCTTTTAAATTCTTACGATAGCCGAAAAATATGCAGTTAAAATACACAGCCATTATTATTAAGTTTGTAAAATAAGTGAATACTGTACTGTAATAAAATTAAAAAACAAAAGTATCAGCTTACGTTTCCTTTGTCAGCGTTCCAGTTATGTTCCATAGTTTTACATATATTTTCTTATTCTATTTTACGTCCATCCCACTGTATATTACAGAAGTTCACCAGTTGTTCAAATTTCACCTTTTTGTTTAAATTCGAAAAATGGGAAATCGCTATGAAGATAAAACAAGTAGCTACTTCAAATTTTCTATTAATAATCACCCATTAGTACTATGCAGTCACAGTGATATCTCACGATTTTGCAAAAGCCTTTAAACAATTCTTCTTACGTATGCTGTTTATCCATTTCCAGTCTCCGAAATCCGTGGCCTTTTGACAATAAAATGTATGAGCCTAAGTGCTTTATATATTTTTTTATAAATATCACTTTACATCGTAGTCAAAGAATCTTCTCGCACGGAAGATGGCGATTCCTTACAGCACAAATACCTTAACATTTCAAGCTCTTTCAACCGCAAGGTAACTGCAGTGATAAAAAAGCTTCTTTTAATCAATTTATAAGAAACGTTCAATGCAGATCATTTCACTTCCAAGTTAATTCGCTGTAACGTTAAACTAATGTGAAGCAAATCTCGACTCGAATTATTTTTTCCCCTAACAAATTCATTTTTGCTTTCTTCATTACTTTTTCTTAAAAAACTATATTGATCAATAAAAAGAATTCAAAATAAAGAATAAAAAATTATAAAATAAAATATAAGTAAGATAAAGCCGCTGGAAGAGTTCAAAATTTTCTCTCTATATCCCTTAAGGTTCGAATAGATGAGGGTATTTGAGGATGGCAAATCATACAAGGGTTATCTGCCTAAGGAAAGAAGTGCCTTCGTGGAGAATTTTTACTTAACAAAAACCGACTCGTATACACAGTACACAAGGCAAAAAACCATGGAAATCAACAACTCGGCCAAATCGTTCACCTGAATTCGAACCTATGTCGAATTGCCAGTATTCAACTGTCTTAATCCCTCAGCCATTGGTGGGGTACTTCCTGTTGACAGAAGAACAGGGAAGACATGAATATATAAAATAAAAATAAACAGTATGTATGTAGTGTTTTATAAATGTTAATTTTAGGCGTTTGTAACTTTGATATTAACAGAGTTTTGTTTCAAAGTTTGCATGAAATTGGAATAATTGTTCTGTCACTTTCTCTTTCAAATCCTCTTAACTAGGGTTTGAGAAAATCTGGCATTTTAAGAGTAAGCTATCTGAGTTCGGATCGAGTTGAGTTCTAGCATGAAAATTTTAAGGAACTTTTCTTCCAAAACTTTAGAAATTTTATATTGTTACTCTTTAATATAAAAAATTAAATTATGAAGAAAAATAACTATTTAATATAGTTTGATAACAATTATTCAGTTTAGGCTTCCTAAATAAATGTTTATTCATACATTGTTTATTTTAATGTTCGTAAATATTTTTATTTTCACAGCTGATGATGTAACTTGAATTGTTGATAAAGCATGATATATTTTCCCCAGATTTTGAATTTATTTTTAGTACTTATAAATAACAAAATATAGTAAAACTGAGAAAGGATGAGGCATTTTCGAGTTTTCTAAAACTGACTTTATTTTTTCCTCATTGTCATATGGCTTACATTTTCTTCGAATTCATGTTAGAATTCTATCTGATGCTCATTAAATTGCATAATTCTTTAGGATCATAGCCTATTCAGTAAGTTCCTCTAAAATCTGCAATTCGTTTCACTATAGATAAATACTTGAAATAAGTCCATACTCTTTTCAGGACTTTTCATTTCAAAGTTCATTTTTATAAACTTATATTTTATTTAGTAACTTTTGATTAAACTATTTAAAATAACTTCTTATTATTTTCCAAATTAAAATAGATGTACAAGGAATTCTAAACGTCTCTTTAGAGTACAGAATTTGTCTTCTTATCACTTTTCTGGCCACGAAGCGAAGTATTCTGAAAATCACAGCTCTGTAAAATTTAGTATGAGTAACTAAAATTACGTAAAAAGAAACCAGGACATGGATTTGTATAATATCGAATCGAGTATCTGTTTCCAGTAATTGATAAAAGACATAACTAATACTAAACGAATCTTCGGATCTAAAAATCTGTAGATTTAATTACCAATGTTTAAACGATGTTTTGTTTAAACGATTTAAACGATGTTTTAACACAATTTCTCGTACACATTAAGCTAATTATACTAAATACGCTGGCAGAAAATGTTGAAAAATATACCGCAAACAATGATCATGAAAATTATATTCATTTCCCTCAACATGTTTTTTTCTGTGTATGACCAACCTTTTCTTCCAGGAGTATGTCTGATCCAGCAGCAATCAGTTCTCGAACGATTTCTTGCTGGCCTCTCATGACTGCTAGCATGAGAGCCGTCATACCATCGTTGGTTTGTTTATCCACTTGTTGCCCTGGTAAATTCAGAAATATCTTCGTATATTCCAGGTAACCTCGTTCTGCTGCTATGGTAAGAAGTGTAAAACCATTCTGAAATGAAATTAAGAATTTAATTAAGGAAAGTGAAATATACCGTGAATTCATAAAATAACAAATAGCAAACTCCTAATATATTGAACATTGGCTTATTCAAACTTGTAACTAAAGGGATTGAGTTGTCAATGTAATTTTCAAGCAATCCATACTGCTGATTTTCAAGAAATGAAGTCCTAAAGATCTTCAAGAAATGAAATCCGTAACATTACTACTTAAGCATTCCTAATCTTAAACTAGTTCTAATTTCTGATGTGAAGTACAAGCAAATGTATGCTTCTAACACTATACTCTTTGGAAAATTAGATTTAATGATTATAATCTAAATTTGAATAGTAGAATAATTGAAAAAATCATGAATAGTTAGAAAATAGAAAAAATATTACATTAAAATAGAAAGAATAATTTAAAATTTGTAATTTCAAATTTTAGGAAAAACATTACTGAACTGACTGAAAACTAAACAAAATTGTGTCAAAGCTCACATGATCCGCATGATTGATATCTAAATTGCCAGTTTTCTCCAGATGTCCTTTCAGTATGGAAAATGCTCTGTCATCATTTTTAGAGACAGCAGTCATCAGTGCATTTCTTCCATCCTGCAAAGGGATAGTTTTTAATTTTGACTCTGAATTCAAAATTATCAAAAATGTATTATAGAACTTAAATGATGTTGTTTGAAGAAAGAGAAATAGTTTTCTTAAAATTTCAGCAATCTTTATAATGCAACTGCAAATTGGAAAATTGTTCACACATCTTAGAAATTTGTGAACACCTTCATTGAGCAAAATATTGAATTTTTTATTAAAATTACTATCAGATGTAAAGATATAGAACGTAAAGAATGTAAAATGTTAAAATTTTGTGAAATTAGCTATAATTTAGTATTAAATAATTCGGTAATAAAACAAAATTGATTTTCAGTTTTTATCATTGGCATATTATGTAGCTAAGGTTCATTTATGTTACTGTCTAACTGGCGACATATTTTAACCACATAAATCCCTTTTTAAATTTTATCTGTATCGAAAATTTAAAATCAAAAGGGGAAGAATTCTTCGTCTATGCTGTATATGATGTGGACATGAAAGTGATAAAAAATTTAATGAATTATGTAGTTAGTTCACAATGACTCAGTTAATGGTTTGTTTATAAAGTCAATGAGTGAATATTGGTACAAGAAACATGAAAATGACAACCACTTTGCCGGTATTCAAAATATAGTTCTCTGGATTGCAAGCCGAATGTGCTTCGAATCTCTCGAGGGCGCGCGATAAGGACGAGAGAGCTCTTTAATCCCCCCCCCCCACACACACACACTTAAAGAGGACTGGGAAGAAGGAGACCAGTCGCAAGTCCAAATGGTGATGGATAATTACCGTTCACTACATTTTAGTTTGGGCGCCATTTGTAACGTCATTTTAGAATTTCTTGAAACCGGAAACATGAAGAATCAGTAATGCTCTCGCTGGGATTCGAATTCCGCTGCTCCTGATTGCTAGCCGATGTGCTTCCATTTACACCCCCAAAGAGACAGGGATACAAGGAGAACATTTCCTACACCTTCTTCCAATGTCATAATAATGCTAAATAGCGTAATCAGAACTTCTTCGCTAGGCGATGATAAAACGCTAAAATGATTTTCACGTTAGATATATATGGTCACTGAAAAGTGGCGCCTATAATAGTAATCAAATAAAGTTTGCTGGTTAAATGCACAAACTATAAGACATACAACATTTATTACTTATACTTATTTAACTTGCATCGTACATATGCAGTATATTACCATGCTTTTACAATATATTCTCGAAATAAAAGTTGCGTTTAATAATAAATATCCGAGCATTTTTTACTATGTTTGACACCACCATATAAAGCTGTGATAAACTGACATTGTTAAATGCTCTTATAAATTTAATTGTTGCCTTCAGTTTAGGTAGATTATTTCTATAGACCTTTTCTTTAAGTACCCCCTATAGAAAAAAACTTAGCGAGCACCAATTCTGATGAAAATGGTGGCCACAATCCTTTTAAAATGATATGGTTGCTGAAAACCCCGCGCAAGACTGCATAATTTCGTTCAATTATATGGCAAATATCACCGTCTTGCTGGAATTAGAACTTAAGTTTATCGATTTCAAGATGCACAATAAATTGTGCAATGATGTTTTGGTACACTAAAACTATTCACTGTAGCTTCAAAGAAAGCAGAGCCGTTATTCGACTACATGATGCACTCCACACTCTAATTTTCTAATAGTAATAGTCTCTAATTTTTAATAGTACAAGAACATTTCATGTGACAGTTGTGATTTTCAAATTATCAAATCCTATTGTTTTAACTGTTTATACCTAACCACTAAGATAAAACTAATTTCCTCCCTGAAGGAAAGTTAATAAATCAATCATGCTCTTCAATTCAAATGGAGGTAACCATCGACAGTAAACAAAGCGTTTCTCTTTCTCCGTCCTTCGCACAATGACTATCATATGCATGATTGCATGACACTTGTAAGTAACTTCTTTATCGCTTTCTAAGCCATTTCGCATTAAATCGTTGATTGTGTCAATAGCTACCTGATGGTTTTGAAGACGATTTCTGCCTCGTTTTCTTAGCATAGGCCAGTTTACTCTCAGTCAATTAGAAAAGGCTGTTTTTCTGTATCTCATACTGTCTGCATCGGAATCGCACTCTCGAAAACGGAAGATTAATCTTATCTCCGAATTGTTGGGCATTGACGAATCCGGATATTTCTAATGAAATTCGTCTAAGCATGCATTTAAACGATTCGCGAAATTCTATTCAACAATGCTTTTGATTGCTTTTGAAAAAACAATATACCTCTCTCAGCCTAGCAACAGAAACAGTGCTCTAATGCAGATGTCATATGACTGCTTAACGACAGATAGCATACATGTTTTTTATTAATAATCCCACAATTTATTTAGCAATAGAAGATACAATTATTGCATTTACATTTTAGTTTATTAATAAGATGCTTATTTGATGTAAGCGACTTTTTCCCTCTTTCTCTATTTTATATCAGGCAGATAGCCTGGAGTGCTTTGCCGTAATCTGATAAACCAAACCAAACCAAACCTGTATTTTATATCCCTTTTACCTCGGAGCAGCAGAGGGCTGATTACGTTCCCGAGACGTAAAGCGGCTAACAGACACGCCATCAGATTGGAGGTAACTTCTTAACATAGGTAGCATGAGCAGACCTTCATGGTACAACTTAATGTCACACTCACAAAGCAGTACTCTACAGTGGGTAGTCTGTCTCGGCTCGGCGACACCAGTAATAGGGTTTTCTTGTCAGGGCAGATAGGTGAGAGAATTGCAGGCTGTGATAGATTTACTGAAGCCTTGGGACAGGATAAGTCCAAGCCTATGCATAAAGCTTTATAACTGGCCTATATGGCAACTTATCAATAGACTTATCATAGCATTCATACGTGATTTTATTATCAAATTTATGGCATAGAAACTTTCAAAATATTCAACTCAGCCAGAGCCAACAAAGCCAAGAATAACGTAAGTGTGAGAATAACCGACCAATCAAAAGAAATAAAAGTAACGTCATTCTCGATCATAGCAGTAGAGTGCACATCAGACTCAGTCATTTTAAGAAACAAAATTTTTGATTTACGTATTTTAGTTTTGTGTTTTATTTATTATACAAACATGGAACTGTTAAACTTTTTATTAGATTAATTGCATATTTTGAAGGAACACTAAAAACGGACTTTTCAACTACAAGACTCACGAGGAAAATAAAAGCAATGAACTTATATAGAAATCAAGTATGCTAGAATACTAACTTAAGTTTTTATCTCAAGGATTTATATGAGCAATGCTTGCGTTTATAATAACTATGGTAGCCAACTGGATGCGATGGTTACCGTAAGCGATTAGTATGCTAGTGGACTGAAACTATGCTCGGATGTTTGTAATCGTTCTGTCTACCGAAGACACAGATACGTAAAATCTGTTTGTATGAAAGTCCTCTGTGATTTGTAGAAGTGTTGTGGAATTTTGAGATGGATAGATATCACTTGCTAAAATGTTCCTCGTTGAAGAAAGAAAACCTATGCAGTCGATATTAGCGGGCTAGAGAGTTGATGCAGTTGACATGGATAGACTTTATTATTATTATTATTAACGCTTAATGTAGTCTTTTGTTCCATTTTCCACTTGTGGTGTAACTATTGTTATTGTAATGAGGTTTATTTTTGTTTTGCCTTTTTTGTATTTTCTTCATGCTCCAACCTCATGAGCATCTTTGATGCACGGGGGCCAATGATGTACAATCAAGTGCCTTTGCAGTAAAAAAAAAGTGCTGTGGCTGATAGAAGCTGAATCAACTGATACTGTCTTCTGGAGAACTAAGTCAAAACGAGGACTATACATTTCTTAAGGATTAGTGAATGGGGATTATACTCAGTTGCTACAAATTATAGTGCAGATGTCTGTCTGCTGTATACCTCCTCACGACAGTTATGATATGCAACATACAATGTGAATGCAACGATAGATTCTAATGTAAGATGAAATGTCTGCGACATAAAAATTATAAGTATCTTCTCTCTTCTTTCTGCATGCCTTCTTGGTGTAATGGTTAACACACTCGGTGCGTATTCGAGAGGTCCAGGTTCGACCCCCGGCGAGGGCAATGCACAGTTTTTACCTTTCCTGCTTTAAAACATGCTAATAAATCTACAGTGGTGCCCGAACTTAAAGGTGGTGGATGTTGATTCTTCACCACCAGGATTTGGCGATTGGATCCCTTAATCCCAAATCGCTCTTTAAAAGGGTGAGTTTATAAGGTATTTTCTTCTTCCTTCCAGCATGTCTTCGTGGTGTAAGAGTTAGCACACTCGGCGCGTATTCGACAGGCCCAGGTTTGAACGCCGGCGAGGGCATTGCTCAATTTTCATATCTCTACTTCTAAAATACTAACGACTATACAGTGGCGTCTGAACTAAAAAGAAGGTGAATGATAATTCTTCACTACCAGGATTTGGCAATTGGGTCCCGTAATCTCCAGTCTTCCTTTAAATTTTTCTCCCTCCTCTCTGCATGCCTTCGTGGTGTAATGGCTAGCACACTCGCCGCTTATTCGAGAGGTTCAGGTTCGAGTACCGGAGAGGGCAGTGCACATTTTTCAACTTTCCTGCTTTGAAATAACCTAATAAATCTATAATGGCGCCCGAACTAAAAGATGGTGGATGATGATTCTTCACCACCAGGATTTGGCGATTGTGTCTGCTAATCTCCAGGGTATTTTCTCTCTCCTTTCTGCATGCCTTCGTGGTGTAACGGTAGCATACTCAGTACGTATTCGAGAGGTCCATGTTTGGGTCCTGGCGAAAGCATTGCTCATTTTTCACTTCACCAGCATGAAAATAGCCTAATGTTTCTACAAGTTATATTTTATGCTAATAAAAAAGGCGAATTTGCCAGTTACAAGCTAGTAACATCACAACTAGCAAGTTTGTAATCAAAGTATTCATGTTAAAGGAGTTGAAAAAAAGTTAAATACTTTGTTTTTATTTTTTCTATCTTAAATAAAGAAATAATTTTCTTCTTATTTTCATTAACTTTTTTCCATAATTTATTAGAAAGCTATCGTATAATGAGATCATTCAATTTTGTTTTATTACTCTTACATTAATAACAACAATAATAATTATATCAACAAGGTTTTGGCCACATGGGTGAAAAGAAGCACATTAAGTCAATTTTTATGTGCGATTGACCAATATGAATATCAAAGTGTTTCCTCAAACTGCATTTTATAATAAATCATTAAAAATCCGTTTACACCAAAATATCTGTAGCGAAAATCAAATATGCATCTGTAACAAAAGTAATTATATACTAAAGAATAAAATGCCTCATTTTACTTGCCATGAATTATACTTTCAAATATCTCACAAATCATTCGATTATGAAGCATGGTATAGGAAAAACAAAGAAAAAGTCTCTTTAGAGATATGGTCTCCTGTTATACGAAAGTATTCTTCCCGTGGATTTCAATTTGCTTCAGAAACTACGCTATTCTTTTTCCCAGCACATGTGGAAAGTTTCATACTCATCGAAAGAATGACCACAAGATGGTTTGATTTGGTTTATGTGATTACGGCAAAGCCTCGAGGGCTATCTGTCTAAAGAAAGGGGTGTCTTCGTGGAGAGCTTTCTAAGAGAAATTTGCTCGTATACATGTTACACATGGTAAAAACCACGAAAATACCCTTGCAGCCAGCCCGTTCGTGAGATTCGAACCTCGAACCACCAGTTTTTAGCGACTTTACCTCACGGCCGCTGGTGGGTACAACTGACCAGAAGAAAGCATTTTCCAAGAGAGGAAAATAAACATTTCTTTTTTGAAAAATCTCTCATTTGCAAACACTATTCTTTTTTTCTGTTAACACACACCCTGCGACATACATATTTCGAGATAAATAAGAAAAGCGTTTCATAGCATCTACTTTTACCTCAATAATGTATTAAAAAATTTTATTCATGTATTAAAAAATTTTGTTATTTTTCTTGTTTTGTGGCCTTAGAATACGTGACTGATACTTGATATTCTGTTGAGTTAAGAAAATTACAATGTATTTTAGTCTCCGTGGTCTTTCGCTTGCCTTCGTGGTGTAAAGGTGTCTCGAATACACTCGGCGCATTTTCGAGAGGTCTAGGTTCGAGTCTCGGCGAGAGCATTGCTCATTTTTCCCTTCTCCTACTTCTGAATTGCCTAATGACTCAAGAACATAACCTCAAGAAAGCAAAGAACATAACCTCAAGAAAATCTTTTATATCAGAACAACATAATTTTAATCATGTTCCATTATCAATTTCCACCAAGATATTACTACCACCTCTGCACATCAGATTATGTCAAATGACAATTCTTAAAGCTAACTATGTTGTTCAGTGATATTTTAATACTTTCATTGTCTCCTCTAAATATTCTGTAAACATTTTTTTTTTTTTTTTTTTTTTTTTTTTAACGAACGAGTGCGGTAAGTTCGTATCTCCTCTCTTTCTCTCACTCAATTTTTACTTTATTTGAACTAAAATAGTGTAAAAGTGTGCTTCAGCATTATATAATATATCACCTGGCATAAAACCCAATGAATGTAAAGTTCTGAAGTTTTTAATATTTCCAAACAACTCTGAAGTGGCAGCATTTTCATCAACAGGCACCTACTTTGCGACAGGCTGTAACGTCAGCTCCTTTCTTCAGAAGTTTGTGGATGATTCTATAGTGCTCTCTTTCTACTGCAATAATAAGAGGACTGATCCCATCCTTTAAAAATAAAAGATATAAAATATAGGTTTAATTGTAACATTATAAAAACTGTAAATGTAGTTAAGGTAAGCTTGTTGAAAGCTCGTATGTGTGTGGCGTATCTGAGCACCTTTGGGTAGGGAGGTGACTGATTATATAGCTTATTACATATTATTTGCTTGACAGGACTAAAACGTGGTTTAGTGAAGTTCAATAAATTTCGAGATTAGGTGTCTTCATTTCTGCTAGAGCTGCTTATGCATATTACATATATTTTTTGATTAAAATGTAATAAAACAGTATTTCTCTTACACGTCGAAGAAATTCGCGTAACTTCATTACAATACAACATTTACCGTAAGCAAATATACGCAAATTTGCATCAATACAAATGAAATACTGCATTGGCCTCAATTTGAAAATTGTTTACAAGCAGAGAAGGTATACATTTAAAAAAGCTTCACACATGAGTGACTGTATATGCAAAAACTAGTATATAACATACATACATTGAAGTTTTCTAAGAAATAATATATTAAATTCTATAAACGTTATAACTTGATATAAAACAAAATAAATACCTTTTCTCGCGCGTATAAGCCACATAATTTTCCCTTCAATTAAAAAAAAATTGAAAGGTTTCAGATTTTAACAAACATAATTTTCCCTTCAATTAAAAAAAAATTGAAAGGTTTCAGATTTTAACAATCACCCAAAAGAGTTTGTTAAGCTTTTCTACGCTCTCGCTGAGCTCACAGTTTACAATCCGCTATTATACTCACCCTCCCCCCCTTTTTTTTTTTTTTTTTTTTTGTCTTTTTAGATTTACTACTAAGCATCATTTTCTTCATACATTCGCCATATACAATTCAACAGCAAGCTTATCAAAATTTAAAAGTAGCATAGCAGTATATGTTTAGAATTTCCGATGGTGCGTTTTTTTTTTTTTTTTTTTTTTTTTTTCAGTATTTTCTCAGTTTATGACATCAATGTTCAGTTTTCTTACTAAGATGGTTTTACAAAACTTTTTTGTCTTTTTATTATTAACATTTTGTATTAAATTTATTATATTTATTTATTATCTTTATTTATTTATTATCTTTAATAATTATTAAATATCACGTTTTTAGGACTTACGCCACATAAAATTTGATTGAACAGCAAAATCACGAAGTATTTAAAAGCAGCATATCTTTTGAATTTCCAATAGGAAGTCTCGCGCGCTGGAGATAAAACTGTTGTATTCCTTACAGTGTTGCCACTGCTCGCTTTGAAATCGTTGAGTTTGTTAATCAAAGTTTCGTTAAAGTTTTATAAACTATGAAACAAAACAAATTCGAGAATCGAAATTCGGACTTCCAGGTGCCCATGTTCGGATGGAGGACTACGTTATCCAAAATTGCTTGGCTCTAGATCCCATTGATTATTCACATTACGAGAAAAACGCATCCATTCGTGCACATTTTAAATTATTTAATTTCTTTAAATACAATACAGGGCCATACTATTTGGTGAGAACAATTTAAAAAGTGAAGTTTATTTGGCCTAATTTGACAGTTTGAAAAGTGATATACCGTTTATAGTGATTCAACGCAAAATGCCGTTTCGAAACCAATATCCCACTTGGAACTAACGTCCCTTTTAGGCTTAAAAAAAAAAAAAAAAAAAAAAAAAAAAAAAACTCTAGAGAAATAAGCCGAGAATAGCCTAGCTACCATCTATGTAATACTTTTTTTTTTTTTTTTTTTTTTTGGAGATACAAAAGCAGCTAAAAGGAAAATAGCACTCACTGGACAGTGAAACAAAATTTTTATTAACAGTCAAAAGGAGTATGTTTCTGTATTTAGCACCTCTTATTAACTAACGGCACCACTGACGTAGCTGCCTTCACTACTAGTATTACTATCATTGGTACCGGTATCCCACAGCATGTCACCACGATCTACAACCACAACTAAACTTGCACAATTTTATGTAACATTCACATAACAACAATGTATTTTATACCAATCGTTAACAGCACGTTGCTATGTTGCACAGCGAGTTGTTATGGCACGATTGTTTCAGTTGAAACAGTTCAGTTGAAGATACTGAAGTTGGTGCACCAACTGACTTAATTCAATAAATAGCATACTAACCATTTCAAATGCAAAGAAATGGCAGCCTCGTTAGACCTAGCACAACTTTTAAATTGTTTATAATTCTACTACTATTGCATGCAGGTTAACTAAAGACGTAAAATCCTTAATGGGAACAATTAAATTATTTTTAAAGCTAAAAAAATGCACAATCTACCAACATACGTAAGAATAAAAAAAACTGAACTCACCGAGCCGGGTGATATATATATATATAGAGAGAGTGAAGTACACAATAGATGCTATAACAATCGCATATGCGAAATTTCAGCGTTCTACGGCTACTCATTTTTCAATTATTCGAGATACATATATACGTACATACAGACGTCGCGAAAAAGTTCTCTTCTGAATCCATTTCTACTCCATTTTACAGCCCGTTTTGGAAGGAAGAGTCCTTTATTCTGTCCCTACGGCGTACAGATGTCATTCAGAAACATCGTTTAAATGGATTCGACAGCTGTCAAAATGGATATTGTCATTGAAATATGATACCCGAAATTTTTTGCGGTCACACTACTCCCCTTACTTTTCACAAGGAAGTAATAAAAGGCACAAATTAAAAAAGTAATAATAAAATAAAAGTTTACAAAACTTTTGAACTTCTGAAATATTCTCAAGCTGTGGTAGCGTCTAACATTTGATAAAAGGCTTGTAATTAATACCCTTAAAAATCCAGCTGCTATGTTACCATAGCGTGATCATTTCGCTCATTCATTACTGAACTGTTATTTCAGCAATATATTTATTCTTATCGGTTTTGCATATAAGGAAATTTTGCTTGTTGTTTTAAAATGTAGCATTTAAAATAAATTTTACTTTGTACAGATACAAAATACTGTGCATTTGCTACTTAAAATTAAATTACGAAAGGACTTACGGTTGTTTGAGCATTCACATTTTCTCCAATTCTCAGTAAATCATCAACAGCTTTATCACATCCCAGGAAAACTGCTCTTGAGAGAAGGGGAAAATGTTCCTATTATAAAATGGAGTGAAATATATTTTCCAAACGATTTGCAGCTAATATACACACTAAAAACTTTTGTAACGAGTTCATAACTTAGCGTTAGACACTGAGTTAAACTGGCAAACTAAATTAAATTCCGAAATAACTTTCTGAAAAAGTATAAAACAATTTTTCAGTACTTTTGTAGAGCAATTAGATACTTTTTGGAAGCAGGCAAGATGAAAAATGAGCAATCGCCTTCGCCGGGAATCGAACCACGGTCCTCTGGAATACCGGCCCAGCGTGCACAACCACTACTTCACGAAGGCACGCTAGGAAAGTGGAAGATATACCTTATACTCTCAGCTTTCATTATTAATAGGAAAACAATACGAACTCTTTTTGTGGTTAAAAAAAAACTCTGTAAATTTTGTTTGTCAGCTTTGAACTAACATAAAATTTAGCAAATGTTCTCTGTAATGATACTTAAAACTTACAGTAGGCCTATGAAGTCTTAATACCAGATTCATAAAAAACTGGGATTTGAAGAAAGCGACTTGGACACTTCTTTACTTTTCTACCCGCATCCCTTCTCATGATATAAATTTCTTGGTTTGTTAATAACTTATCGATGCCATCGTAGAACTCTCAACAGCTTGAATACCCTTATTATTTTGAAACAGCTTTTGGATTTATCAAATATTCTCAGTATGTTGTCCCTTAAGATAACATATAACTATAGCAAAAAGAATGATCAATAAGTGCCACAGCTTTCCTTGCAATAAGCCAATGACAATGTAATTGCAGTATAGGAAGAACACATAAAAGCTTATCATCCTTCTTTACGCTTTGAATTTCGAATTGTGGGGATGGATCACACAAAATCAAATAAAAAATTTGTCTTTAAACACACATCTCTTTTCCACAAATACAAAACAAAATTATTTTTCCACATAACTCTTTTCCACAAATAATAAATATCTATAAAACATAAGGTGCGAAAATTTGTTAGCAGTATTAATTGTCGTTATTAATTATTGTTGGCAGCATCTTTGGATTGGTTAAAAAAATGAATCGTAAATCCTATATACACAGAATGCAAGATTAGAATGCTTCATAAATTATCATCAAAATTAAACGTGTACTTGGCCTAAGAAACAATTAGGGAAAAACAAACTTGTAGAGTCATTAGGACTTTTTTGGAAGCAGGCAAGATGAAAAATTAGCAACGCCTTCGCCAGGAATCGAACCACGGACCTCTGAAATACCGGTCCAGCGAGCAGAACCACTACACCACGAAGGCCCGCTAGGAAGGCGAGAGAAATACCTTATATACTCCCCCTTTTAAAGGGCGACTGGGTTTTTTTAGCGGACCCAGTCTTCAAATCCTGGGTGTGGAGAGTCCTCATCCAACACCCTTTTAGTTCAGGCGCCACTGTAGAGTCATTAGGACTTTTTTGGAAGCAGGCAAGACGACAAATTAGCAACGCCTTCGCCAGGAATCGAGCCACGGACCTCTGGAATACCAGCCCAGCGTGCAGAACCACTACACCACGAAGGCACGCTAGGAAGGCGGAAGAAACACCTTATACACTAGCAACAATTTCTAAAAACATTTTTAACAAATCATTGAATGACATGAATAATCTGAATTATTACTCGTAAAAGTCATACAGATCATCTGAAATTTAATCGAGGACGTGCAGTTTATATTTTGGAATATGTATTTACTTGCTTTTTCTTAGGATAATATTTATGTTTACTTATTAGTTAGTCTATTTAATTGCTTCTTTATTTATATGCGTGGGTCAGAACTTTAAAATAATTTCTTCTGAATCGATTTTCTTCACATACAAACATATGTACTTGCGATAGCATAATACTGATAAAATTTATATTGATAAGAATAATTATATTTTTTGATTTAAATACCCGTTATTTTTAGATATTTTTACAAGTTAAATTCTGACTTTTTTTTTAATTGAATGTTAATGTCATTACATATATTTTTTTCCTGCATATCTTTCATTAATGATTAAAATATTGGAAAATTTTTATCTTTACACCATCGTAAATATCGAAACATAAGCTCTTATATTTTTTTAATCTTTAGCTTATTTTACAGAATTTAGGCCATTTTTCTAGAACCGATTTTTTTAATCACTTGTGAGTTTTCTAAAAATAACGGGTATTTAAATCAAAAAATTTATATGTTTTTATTGTTAGGCCTAAGATTTTACATAACTATGAGATCTCATTTTAAAATCAAAGAAAAAGTTAAACACATTCAGTGCAATCTTCTTCAAATGGATTTCCTAAAAGAAAGTGACCTCACGCACGTAGTTACTGTGTTAATTAGAAGAATTAACTTTCCTAAATTCGAAATCAGTACTTTTTATTGTTTTTCACTCCTATGAGCAAAATAATATATATATGTATTACACGATTTTAATCAAACGTATTAAAATGTATTTTTGATCGATCAAAATATTTATGAGCATATATGAATAAAAATATAATCGCTGGTCGTTTATATTAGAATTCTGTTGTTTTTAAAGTTTCTGAAAATTTAAAAATGATAGGGAAAATGATAGGATAAAATTTATATTGATAAGAATAATTATGTTCAATTTCCTTTAAAAAATTATATAAACCATTGTTATAGTTTGTTACTTCAAAATAGGAACTTCGAAGTTATTTACTTTGTCTAATTACATTCGTAACTATAGAAACAACAGCTGCGGTAAAAAACAGGCAACCCGCATTAATTTAGCCTTCTCTCCCCCCCCCCCCCCAGTTTAGCGTGTTTCGCTTCATGAACAGGATACGAATGAAGGGTGACTAGTCTCAGATGACGTGAAGAAAATAAATGCTCTTGCTGTGATGACAACGCGGGTTACAACTGTAAATGTAAGAGAGACCTGAAAAGGCACTGAAATGCTTATTTTAAAGTAACATACTATAATCTAGGTTTCTGTATTTGTTACTTGGTTGATTTTGTTTGCTTAGGTCAAATAATCGAATTAATATCTGACTCCTCTTGCCTCTAAGGTTTTCTTGAAATTTTTGTCATTCATATATATATATTGCTCCAACAGGGTAATATTTGGTAGAAGTTTTAAGTTTGATCTTACACCATCGTGTAGATCAAAACCTAATTTCATAAGTAAAAATCCGAAATCTGTAAAAGGTTTTTTTTTTTTTTTTTTTTTTTTTTTTTTGAATTATTTTAACTATTATTTTCTAACGGTGATGGATTTTTAAATTTAAAAAATGTAATCTCCATTGGTAGCAGCCTCACAATTTAAATAAATTGAACGAAAATTTATACTATCGGTTAGACTGGAAAACCCTAAAAATGACGCCACACGTACTTCAATGCAATGCTGATAAGAAGGAACACATTTCTTTAATCAGAGGCAGTGATTTTATTTCTTTATTATTTCTCCGCATTCTGTAGTTTATAAAATATAAAAATAAATATAATATTAAAGATTTAATTAAAATTCACTAAAAAATTAAGTTTTTTGAGTATCATTATATTCTAAAATTAAAGTAACGGGGCTCACAAATGAATTTGTAGGGTTTATATTTATTTTAACTAACATTTATTTTAAGCTATCTTTCCTGTCAAGCCTTTACTTTCCCCTAGAATTGCCAATGCCAGAGTATGTAAATTGTAGTAGAACGCGCAGTCTATTCAAATTTTAGCAGAAGTAAATTGAGTTTAAATAGAAGGGAAACGAGATGGTATGTGTGCTTCTTGAATCGCGAGCGTAAAGGTTGCTAGGTAGAAATTTAAGAACCGCGCGTTTCGGCCTGTGTGCCTATTTCGGCAGTTCGTTGAATCTTCAACTGCTTAAGCAGTAAGCTTGCTGAATTTCAGCTGTATCTTAGAACGCGGTTAAGTTAGTTACGATTTTAGAGCCTCGTAGGTAGTGATCTCGTTATTTATTCATCCTGTCATTTATTTTTAGTTTCACATTTCTGTTTTGTTAAACCGCCGGGTCGACGTAGTTTGTGAGCGTCAAGTGAACGCATCTGTTATTTCTAAAGTGGAATAAAAAGGGATTTAAACCCTTCTTACGAGTTTGTGTAATTTACAGTTCATAGCAGTCACTACCACTGTTGCTGACAAGTTGGGGCCTCGCAACACTATAAGGTTTACATATCATTATTAGAATCTGAGAGAACGGTAAAAAGAACAGTATAAAAATAACATACGTAAGAATAATTATATTCGATTTACTTAAATTTCGCTATGACAGTTTTACTTTAATCCGCCATTTATTAGCAACGTCATTATTTTAATTTCACTCTCATATAAAATAATTAGAAAAAAATATTATGATAGATCAAAAATTAATTTCTTACTTCTTAGTGAACTGAACTAAAACTTTGTAATATAAGAAGCTTTTTACACAGTTTATTCGTGATATATGATCGAAATAATGTAAAATTAAAAACATCTGACGTGGCCAGCACATAATTTCCAATTAATTACATATTTTAAACATAAATGAGTTTTAAGTACTTAAAATGAAATAAATGAATAAATGAAAGTATCACTTCCGGTTGATTGTATGTGTAAGTAAAATCTAATTTGTTATTCCCATAAACAGAAAGATGTATATTACGAAATTTTGGATTATATTTTATTGGATATAACTGGCCATATATAAAAATGGTTTTTCTTAATTTAAAACAATGTAATAGAATGTTTTTCCCTTTACATTTTTATTAAAAATTAAATTTTATTGTTCATTTGAATCAAAGTATAATTTAATTGATTTAATTAAAGAAAAATAAGTGTTTAAAATATATTTAAAATTAATTCTTTGAAAATTTCTTCTATGTTATTTCTATAGTATTGTTGCGTGCGTACGGGTTCGTAATAGATTGAATACACAAGTCCGATAAAATATTAATAAAATTTATTTTTATCAAAAGAAATACAGCAAAACGTTGAAATTTTCCTCAGAGATATTGGTACAAGTGTTCGTAGTATTAGGCAGTAATAATCAGTAGATCGCAAATATTTTAAATAGAACGCAATTCACAGAGCATTTGAAGAAAAAGCTAATCCGATTTATCTCAGTTCACGCGGAACTACAAAGAATCTCAACAATAACAACAGCAGCTAACTAAACAACAGCTGAGCCAATGCCAATGATTAAGTATTTCAGAGTTCTTAACGGTTTTATGTACCTCCATATTATAAAAATATCTAAGTAGTGAGCAGAAATAGGAAAATTACATAAATAGGTAGTTTGATGCAAGCTAGAGGGAGCCACATTAGCTCGAGAGAGTTTAGGCATATAGAAAAAAATCATTAACTCAAAAGTTTTTATTTTTATTTTTATTTTTTTTTTTTTTTAAGGATATATGGCACAGCTTTAGTATTAGTCCTTTTTGGCGAGAAATTTGTTTGGCGACATTTTGGAGCGATAAATGAAAAATTATGATAACCTTGGTAACCCTAAATACTGAGCTTCAAACATGCCGCCATTTCTGTCCACGTAACTTTAACGAATTTGATAGGTATCAGAGCTTTGATGGCAGGAGGGCAGTGGCGTAGCAAGCATGACTGGCGCCCGGGGCAAAATACCCTTTTGGCGCCCCCCTACAATAAAAAATTTCAGTAATATAATGTATAGAATATATTCGTAATAAGAAAATAATGCAAATAATAATAAAATGCTGAATCTGCCATAAAATACTCAAAAATATATTAAGAATAGTCACTACCTAACTACACTAGCCTTGGATTCGGAAATGCATCTGTGTCGGCGGAAAAATCAGACATACGATGATCTAGAATTAGTTCAAAAGGTGTTATATAAGTGTTTTTTTAAAAAGTACAGTTTTTAAACAATTAAAAGTTTAATATACATTATAGATAAATAGATATGTAGCAACTACAACTCAACTCTGCCAGTCTGGTAGCCCATAGCAACAAAGAACAAAATAATATTTATTCTATTCAATTGTTATAATTATTTAATGATCTGTCTCAAAAAATAGTACTATTATAATTGGTGACACGTACTTATTACGAATAACCTTCAATGTTGCACGAATATGGAGTTCATATGTCAAAATTCTGAGCAGCAGTAAGTTAACCAGTGTGATGAGATGCAAGTAAGACATTTTACCTGTCATTTAAAGCGTTGTGCCGCATTCTGGTGAGTCAACATATTTCTGTCATAATTTCAGTGGATATATGTATCGTCTACAGCATTTGAGCCGCCAATTTCTCTGATTTCAAGTACCAAGAAACTGTGTCACTATATACATATTGATTATTTTTCTATACATATTATTATTGTGCGTATTTGATTGATATAAAGTGGTTTACAACGATGCTGCTTCACAATTGGCGCGAGTGGCAGTTAAGCCATCACCTTTTTGTCGCCGAGACCCATCGTTATGGTTCATTCAATTGGATGCGCAGTTAAGTCACATTACTGCCGACGAAACTCAATTTTATACAGCGATCGCCGGGTTAGAATCAGAGGTACTGCAATCAGCTCGTGAAGTTTATGAAGAATCATAGACAGAATCAAGCAGTTGTTGCACGATTTACGGTTGGGTGATATGAGGCCTTCTCAATTGCTGTCTAAAATGTCAGGCTTAGCCGCCGGTAACCTAACGGATAACATTCTTAAAACAATATATGGATGAATAGACTCCCATCTAACATGCAAACCATTTTAGCGGCCAGTAGGGAGCCACTTAAAAATCTTCCCGCAATCGCTGATAAAATTCACGATTTGGCCATTCCAGCGCAAATACACGCAGTGCAGGCTCCTGCTATTGTGGCGTTACAGGCTCAAATTGATGATTTGCCCAAACAGGTTGCTCAGTTAGTAGCCATCCAAGCTGAACCTTTTCAGCGCAACCGCTCCACATCCCGTGGTCGAAATACACGTCTTAGCCCACTGAGGAAACGTTATGAAAGCCGGGTATTCGTAACCCGGCTACTTGTTTTTACCACCACAAATTTGGAAACAAGGCAAACAAATGCCGCCCACTGTGTCGTTATAACGACCAGGGAAACGAGAAGGGCCGTTGCTCGAAGTTGTGAACGACAGCGGCTGGAATTTTGCACGCCTTTTCGTCATCGAAAAGAATTCGGGCTTAAGGTTTCTTGTAGACACCGGGGCTGATGTTTCTGTCGTTCCACCACATTTTCACGAACAAAAGGGCCTTACCAAGCTATAACTTTATGTAGAAAATGGAACTCCTATTCAAATTTTTGGTGAACGCCTGATATCTGTTGATTTAGGATTGCGCCGCAACATCCAATGGCCATTCATTTCAAGTCCTATTAGTGGCGTTTCTATTATTGACGTTTTTCAAAAATTTTCTTTGCTTGTCGATCTTAAGAATCGCCGTTTGATAGATTCCACAACCAACTTGACTTATCCGGGAGTAATTCACAATAGTCAAGATTTGAGCATTAAACTGATTTCGGGTAACTCCCCATGGCGTCAACTTCTCAGAGAATTCTCTACAAACACGCGCCCAGTTATGGGTAGTTCCGAATCCAAACACGATGTACTACATTATATTGAAACTACCGGACCTCCAATTGCAGCTAAACCAAGACGCCTACCTCCAGACAAGCTTAAAGCCGCCAAAAAGGAATTTCAATACATGATGGAACAGGGAATTTGCCGTCCTTCAAAAAGTTCATGGGCCAGTCCGCTCCATCTAGTTCGGAAACGAAATGGTAACTGGCGCCCGTGTGGCCATTACCGTCGGTTAAATGCAGCTACGATTCCTGATCGTTACCCAGTCTCGCACATTCAAAACTGTATGCAAGTTTCAGACGGAAAAGCTATTTTTACAACCCTTGATCTTGAGTGGGCGTATCGCCAAGATCCCGTTAACCCAGCTGATATTCCAAAAATTGCGGTTATTAGGCCTTTTGCACCATTTGAGTTTCCGGTCATGACTTTCGGCTTATGCAGTGCTGCTCAAACGTCTCAACGCTTCATGAATCAGGTGTTAATCTGCCTCGACTTTTGTGTACCTTATTTTGATGACGTCTTAATCGCCTCCTCTTCAGAGCAAGAACACCTATCACATTTGAGAACAGTTTTTGAACGTTTTCAAAGGTACGATGTCAGTCTTAATCCTTCCAAATGCGTTTTTGGCCAACCAAGAGTATCCTTTCTTGGTCATGAAATTTCCGCTGATGGCGTTTGACCCCTTCCAGATAGAGTCACCGCTATCCGCGATATACTCGAACCATCTTCAGTGAAGGACTTAAGAATCTTGCCATGCTCAATTTTTATCGACGTTTCTTACCTCATGCAGCGACCATACAAGCACCTCTAAATTCTTTTTCGGTTGGAAGCAAAAAAAAATAATAATAATAATAATAATAAATAAAAAATAAAATAAAAATAAAAAAATTTTAAAAAAATCTGAAATGTTTCAGATTTTAAATTACGTCCAAAGGGGCGTTTTTTAACATTTTGTGTGTTACCTTTCTTTATTAAATATCATGTTCCTCGCACTTAAACCATAAGATCTAGTGCAACAGCAATATCGCAAAATAGTTTTAAAACGAGCATATCTTTAGAATTTCCGATACAGAGACTCACGCGCTGGAGATAAAAATGTTTTTTCTGCACAACGTTGCCATTGCTCGCTTTGAAATCCTTGAGTTTGTTAATCAAAAATTCGTCAAAGTTTTAAAAAATAGGAAATCGATCATAAAACAAATTTCAAATTTCAAATTTGGTCTTCCACATGCTCATATTCGTTGGAGGATTACGTTATTCAAAATTCGATGACTCTATGTACCGTTGTTTTATCACAATACGAGAAATATACATACATTTATGCAGATTTTTCATTATTTAATTTCTTCAAATATAATGCAGGACTCTAACATTTTGTGGCAACAGTTTGAAAAGTGAACCGACATTTATCCGTCCGACGCAAAATGCCAAAACGAAACTAATAGTCCTTCGGGATTCAAATCCCTTTGGACTAAAAAAAAAAAAAAACGATAAACGCGTTATAACCTAGACCACAGAATCTCGCGAAGCGTTCCAAAAATGCAAAAATGATTTAATTTCGGCACCAAATTTGCAGTATCCTTCCGCATCTAAACAATTATCACTCTTCGTTTATAAGGTATTTCTCCCGCTTTCCTAGCGTGCCTTTGTGGTGTAATGGTTCTGCACACTGGGCCGGTACTCCAGAGGTCCACGGTTCGATTCCCGGCGAAGGCCGTTGCATATTTTTCATATCTTCTGCTTCCAAAAAATAACCTAATGTCTCTACACGATGATGCATCAACAACAGGTATAGGAGCAGTTTTACAACAGAAAGATCAAGAATTATGGAGACCATATTTTTCTAAAAAACTCTCACCAGTACAAACCAGATACAGCACTCACGATCGCGAATTATTAGGAATTTATGAAGCTGTCAAATATTTTCGACATATGCTACGAGCAATATATATCAACAGATATCCGTTATATTGAGGGTTCGCAGAATATTGTTGCAGACACCTTATCTCGTATTGAACAACTAGCCGTTCCTTCACCAATAAACTTTGCTGCCCTTGCGGATGAACAACACCGGGATTCAGAACTACAAACCCTCTTGAAAAGCAAATCTTCCACCAATCTCAATTTACAGCCTATGCAGCTGTCACCTGGAAAATCACTTTATTGTGATGTTCAGGATTCAAGATTTCGACTTTATGTTCCCTCCGGGTTTCGCCATGCCATTTTTAGTCAGTTACATCGTCTGTCACATCCTGGCATCAAGGCTTAGAGGAAACTGATACAGCAACGTTTCGTATGGCCTAGCACGCAAAAAGACATAGCCAACCGGACACGTTTGTGCTTGGAGTGCCAAAGATCTAAAATTGTCAGACACACCACCAGCCAACTTAAAAATTTTAATTTGCTCTCATCTCGCTTCAATCACGTGCACCTCGACTTGGTCGGGCACTTATATTTATTAATAATAATATAATACATGAATACAATTAATTACTATGTATACATTTTTCTTACCTTGGATGAAGCAAATTTATCATTTACTTCATCAAAGTCGATCCTTTCAAATTTTTCTCTTTCCACACTTAAAAATGCTAGATGACTTAGGGGATCTTGACCCATAGTTGATTGTAAATATGTGAAAATTTATTTTAAGTTGCTGAACGAACGTGATAACGAAATAGTAAGTAGTATTTAAAGTGCGACTCTTAGGTTTGGAAAAACATTTTCTCTATAGATATGTAGTGGAATTTTAGGTTCCGTTTCTTTTCTACTGCGGAGTAACGTCATGAAGTAATATTCACTAACTGCTCAAAACAATTAGGGGATATTGTGGGTTCGGTATGAAATAACCATATAATCGATAACCTTTTTGAACAAAAGGAAATAGAAGAGATTATAAAGGGAAATTATAACGTTTAAAAAGTTGGGAATATGCAAATTTAGTCTGTGACGTCGAAAACTATGAGTTTAAGATAAGGAGTGAAAAGCGACCTGCAGCATTCCTTTTGTAGTAGGAGATTAAAAACAATTGACAAGAGTTGACTGTTTGCAGCAGTCAGTCCGATGTCTCAGCAAGATGACTTAGTAGAATCAGTAGACTAGAAGGCCATCAGTCGTTTACAGGAGAGTCAAATGCAATCCATTGTAGCGGAAGCGTTAGGATTTTCCCAAAATGTCATTTCCAGATTATGGAATCAAATTTTGGAAACTAGATATGTTTGAGAAATTCGGGAGAAGGTCGTGTTATCGTTTTTAAATAAAAAGCGAGAGATATGCGTGCATTTCGTTTAAAAAATAAAAATATATGTCTACTTTGGAGAAATAAAATGGTCAGAAAGAACGTTTTGGTTGATGTACTGCAAACATTTTATTACACATTTATCAGACAAATCAAGAAAATAAATAATTATATTACAATAGTTATTAATTTTAAATATATTTTCCAGAAATCGAACAAAATAAAAACTGAAAATTTCAGGAAAATTTTGTTTGGATACCATTTGGCGCCCCTCTACGAGCGGCGCCCGGGGCATCATGCACCCCTTTGCCCCCCCGTCGCTACGCCACTGCAGGAGGGATAAATTGATTGTTTTTCTTAAAGTTACTTTTGTGTTAGGAAAGCACAACATTTAAAATTTTTTTAAAAAGCCAAATTTTTGATAGTTAAACTAGTGCTTTTAATATTACATCACATGAGTCTTGACATTTTTTCATATGTCAGCTCTGCATATTATTATAAACGCCACCCCCCCCAAGGAAAAAAAACACATTTTCAGTAGCATGAGGTAAACTCTTGGTGTTTCCTTTGCTAAGGAGATAAAATTACCATGTTCTAAAAATACTTGTATACCTCATATTAGAACTATAGGGATGTGTAATTGCATGAATTCATAGGTTCAAATCAGGTTTCATTATTGCTTTTATAATATTTTCATAATTTGTCTGACTATAAAAAATATAATGTTGCTTAGATTATGGAATATATTGCTTATAATTTAGAGTTCTCAAATTTTGTAAATCTTACAACCTAACAGCTGTATATGAATAACCTTCACTGAGTACTATTACTTTCATTAATAGTATGTTGACATAACAGTCGACTTTTTATTTTAAATTTTATGCAAATTTTCTACATTACTTTAACATTTTATCTAACAGAAATCTGAATTTTTTGTAATAAAAACTCTATAATAAAAGTAAGAGTACAATTTATATATAAAAATTTGACTACATGGCAAGCACTTAGATACTGATTTCAATGTCTTTAAATGTTATTATCATAAAGTTTAGATATATTCTTATTAAGTTAAGATATACTTTTATTCTATTATAAAGTTTAGATGTACAGAACAGAAGGCACACTTTGTACTTACGACTCGGTCAACCACTTGTGGCAAGATAACTTATGATAATTAAGTTCAAATATAAAATTTAAATTCAAATAAATTTGTAGCCCAAAGGCTGCACAAATCAATTTAATGCAAAGTTGGTCAAAAACTTAACTGGCATGGAATTCAACTATCAGCAATTATAATGCAAGGCTGAAGACTACAAATCTTTTCTTATCTAGCAACCTATTAATGTGGCCTCAAAAGGCAAAAAACGGTTTGTTTTACAAAATAAAAACTTCATTTGGATTCTGGTGAGAAAACGGATGGAGGAAATTGACAGTAAAGATCCCAAGAATAAAATAACTCTGGTTACAAAATAAAGGAACGTTACAATATACTTTGTTCCCTGATTAATTATTCAGTACATGAAATAGTGTAATGCATTTTTGTTTGCATCACATACAAATTATTTAGTTTATTTAAATGCTTTCCAAAACTGACAGGATTTTGCAAACATATTGACCATATTTTTTGACCTATAGATGCAACACTTCTTCTCTTCAGAAGTAAGATTTAGAATAAAGAAATAAGAAAATAAGAGAGAATTATGAATAGAAAATAAATACATATGTTGGCTAGCAGAAGAAGGATGCCTTCATAAAGTACTTTTTAAGAGAAACTGGCTCAGATTCACATTACATCTACAGAAAACTACTAAAACTCCCATATAGCCAGCCTGAACTACCACTGTTCAGTAGCTATCACTCTACCACTAGTGGATTCCAATGACTGTTCGAATTTTTCACAGAAATCATCATTTACAATGATTGTTGTATTATTACCATTGGTACAAAATTTACTCATTATGATAATTTAGTTTTAGCTTTTAAATTATAATCATAAATTACTTGTAATAAATTGAGGGATTAAAAAATACACATTTCTTAATATTTTTACCATTTACAATATTTAATCATAAAAAATATTTCTAACACTGGTACAAAACTTGCCCATTATAATTGAATTTGATTTCCTTCACTTTGAAATATTTTTTTATTTTCTTTTAATAACAGAATCTAAGAAACTAAAGTAACATATACTAGTTTGAAATGCATTTATTAACCTTTTGTAAATTTCATTATTCATAAACATAAAAATTAACCTTTTGTAAATTAAGAATATTAGCTAAATACTAATATAATAAAATATAAATATGAACTAACTACTTAAAATATTAATGTTTAATACATTATATTTTGTAATTAAAAATATTAACATTTTGTAAATTTCATTACTCATAACATAATAATTGTCATAAATTCATTTACAGTAGTGTTTCAAGAATTTATCATAGCAGTACTAGAAATATTGAAAATTAGAGAAAGACTGTTTATTCTGATTAAGAGCTTATTTTTTATTGTAGATTATTTAGTCTGGATCGGGTTTTGTTGACAATCCGCCATTTTTTTCCGATCTTCAAAACCGGGTCTACCTTGGCGACCGAAGTTTGTCGCCAAATGAAAAAATCGCCAAAAGGACCAATACTAAAGCTGTTCCATATATATATATTAACTTTATTTGATACTTTTATGACATAGATAAAACACAAAAGTAAAAAGCGAAGAGGAAAGATTTTAGAAATTAAGAGGCTCATTGGCATATGTCCCTAAATCAGAATGTAAAGTTTGTGAAAACGGGAGAAAATATCCAAGGCAGAAATTAATTCTGCGGGCATGATGTGATTTTTAAACGAACAGATTGATAACAGTGCGAAGAAGGCCACTTCTCAGTTGAACTTGAGTAGAAGATAGCAATTTGGCATTGTCAGTGAGGAATAGCAGCAGGGGCTGAAACCTTTTAGCAGGAGGATAGATGCCGTAGTCTCGGCCCATGATGCCTCTTGGTCATTTTTGTGAACTTGGAATACCAGGATTGTAGACAGGAAGTTGCTGAAGTGCTCGGTTATCAATCTGTTCACTTTAAATGAACAAATGTTGAACAAAATGTTGAAAAACAAATGTTAACAAAATGTTGACTTTAATGAACAAATGTTGAACAAATTTTTTAATAACAACATCAATTGTTTTAATGCTAAGGTCCGAGGGAATCGCATCAGTACGAACGTACCAAGCTAAGTACTAACCGTAAGGCTTTACTTTGAAAGGCTTGTAATTTTTTATGTGAGTCTTTGCAGTGGTACCCTAATTGGTACATGCGTACATAAAAATCGGTCGAATAATCAAAGTATAGAGAAGAGTTTTGTTTCTGACAGACAGATGGCTCTTTCGGGCTAATAGGCGGTAAAGTTGGGATCTGACGCTTTTCGCTTTATTGAGAGTATTCTCAATGGGAAAATACCAGAGTACTTTTGAATCAAGTATCACTCCTAGATACTTATATGAGTTTGACTAGGGAATATAGTCGTCAAAGAATTTTAAATTAATGGAAGGATACGGGAGTGTGTTAATATCATGGCAGCACATTTAGTAACATTAATTTTAGATATTTTCAAGTAATGAGCCAGTGCTCAAGGCTTGATAGATAACTCTGAATGCTGTGAACCAATTTATCCAATTGTCTAAGCTTGGAGAAAATGGCTGTGTTACCTGCATAAAGTGCTAGAGTGACACTGGATGATTTTGGTATGTCATTAATGAAAATGTTGAACAAAAAGAGAGCTAAAAGACTCCCTTGTGGGACGCCACTTAGAATTGGACGGGGCGTTGATAGAATTAACTCGTACTGAGAAAAAACGATTAGTGAGATACCAGTTAGTTATGTGAATAAGTTGAGCCGAAATATCAAGTCGCGAGCTTGATTATGATTCCTATATGCCAAGTCCTATCAAAAGCTTTGGCAATGTCAAGAAAAAGTACGCCGGTAAGCATTTTGTTCCAAAAACCTTCGTGAATGAACTCCACTGTCCTCAGAAACTAGTGTATTGTGCAGTGTTTTGCCGGAAACCAAATTGTTCGTCAATATGGACTTTTTGGCTCTGGAGAAAATCATTCAGGCATTTAAATAGCACATATTCGTATATCGTAGATAACAAAGACAGGAGGCTGATGGGTCTGTAATTTCGAGGATTTGATTGGCATAGGCCAGGTTTTTGAATAGGCACTATAAGTGCACGCTTCCAGCTTTGAGGAAAATAGCAATGCAATAGCATGTAGTTTATTAACATTACTAAGAAAAATATATAGCCGGTGGGAAGGTGTTTAATCATGAGATTAGAGATAGAGTCCAATACTGGGGCCTTTTTAGGTTTGAGCTTAGCTATATATTCGCTAATTTCGCTCAGTGTTCTGTATTGTATGTCCCTCCTACATGGAGAGTGGATAAATTGTTCAACATCATATTGGAAGGAACTTGGGGTATTAGAAAAAATTCCTTCATTATGTGGTGTGAATTGAGTTTGGAGGCTGTCAGCTAATAATTCAGCTTTCTCGGTGTCTGTATGAGCCATCACTGCGTCCTTTGCTAGGGACGGAATGCGTGATTTGTGTTTGCGTAGTCTGGCAGATGCACGCCAAAGGCTGTTATCTGAAGTCGTTGAGGACTGAATGTATTCGGTGTATCGTGATTGGCTGTGCTGGTCACATAATGTCTTGATCTCATTCTGGAAAGTACGAAGTTTTAATTTTCAGTCAACATTTTGTTCCTAGTTCTTTGCCAAAGTCATCGTACTTTATTTTTTCCCGAATTTTGTTTTTAATCTCAGTTGGAAGTATAGAAAAATTGGGGCGAAGGGTGAGTTTGGATACTTTTTTGAAAGTATCTGTTAAGGTGGAAGTTAATTAATCTACTGCCTTGTCAGTATCATCAATGGATTTAATTTCAAGGGAAGGGTAAACTTTTACTATTAAGTTTAAACCGAAAATTGTTCCAGTTTGTTAAGACGAGTGCCGGAGAATTTTTATTAAATGAATTACAGTTAAGGTCGATGAATACGGGGTTATGATCTGAGGATAGACAATTTTCGACAGTCACTTTGTAGTCGAATGGAATATTCTGGAAAAGCGCCAGATCAATAAATGAGGGGGCTTTCCGTACGTCATATCACTACCGAGCTGAGATGTCCGCTGTCTGGCTTTTTATAGCTTTCAATCGGTCGTGCGAGATCTTTCTAGTAATTTCTGCTTCTCGAAATTTCTGGGAAGCAAACGAGTGGGGAATTACGGTTACAGTTAACATAGCAGTCAATTACATTTATCAATTTAAATATAAATTACCGATTAAATATAATATACCGAATATAAATTACCATAAATTTATTCAAATTTAAATGCACGTGCACCTGTATTTTAATTTTCCAGCATTGCTTTAGCTTAAAATTCGTTTCGCGCTGCATTGCGCGGGGAAATAAAGCACTTTTAATTATAATTCTACTAAAATTAGCTATCTAAATAAAAAATCGAAACAGTATCAAAAATCTAAATTCCTTTAGATCTGCACCTGTTCAACTGCAACAATATGTTATATTTTATATTATAGGGCTCTGTTTAGTTATACTAATAGTTATTTTAATTTTGAACCTTTTCTGAATTCTCGTGATTGGACAATATCTACTGCCTCAGACGCTCACAGAATATTTACAATTTATATTTTTCCGTGATGTATTAGCTGATTTCCTAGATGACATTTTCTTCCTTCTCCTCCACATCCTCATATTCGTAGGAGGATTACGTCATTCAAAATTCGATGGCTCTATGTACCATTGTTTTATCAAAATAGAGAAATATATATACATTTATGCAGATTTTTCATTATTTAATTTCTTCAAACATAATGCAGGACTCTAACATTTCGTCGCAACAGTTTGAAAAGTGAAACGGACATTTATAGTGATTCAACGCAAAATCACAAAACGAAAACAATAGTCCTTCAGGGACAAAGCCTCTTTGGACTAAAAAATTAAATTAGGTGCATATACTTTACTATAGCTGAAAACCTTAAAATTTAGAAAACTACACATGCCATTCGTATATCACTTTTTCTCCCAAAACTAACATTTTATTAAATTTATAAACTATTACATTAAGTACTTCCACGGTTCAGTTTCTAAAATAAGAGGTTGCGAAACCGTATGGACGACCGTAGGAAAGGGGAACAAAATAAACAAATAAGTAAAATAACTAATAAAATAGCAAAATACTTTGTAGAGATATTAGGATATTTTTTGGAGGCTGGAGAGATAAATAATTAACAACGCCTTCGCCGGGAATCGAACCGCGGACCTCTGAATACCGGCCCAGCGTGCAGAACCACTACACCACGAAGACATGTTGAGGAAACGGGAGAAATACCTTATAAATTAATAATTTAAATAATTTTAAAAAAGGAAATCTGAAAGATTTCGGTTTTAAATTACGTCCAAAAGGGCGTTTTTTTAACATTTTGTGCGTTAACTTTATTTATTAAATACCATGTTCTTTGCACTTAAACCATAAAATTCAGTTCAAGAGCAATTTCACAAAATAATTTTAAATTGAGCATATCTTTAGAATTTCCGATACACAATCTCACGCGCTGGAGATAATTTTTTTTTTTTTTTTTTTTTCAGTACAACGTTGCCATTGCTCGCTTTGAAATTCTTGAGTTTATTAATCAAAAATTCGCTAAAGTTTTATAAAATATGAAACTGATAATGAAACAAATTCCAAATTTTAAATTTGGGTTCCAGATGCCCATATAAAACCTATACATATAATAAAAGAAAGAGTCTGTCTGTGTGTGTCTGTCGTTCGCGCTGCGCGTAATCTAATAGACCCACGGCTACGAAATTTGCTACATAGGGTGCATCTAGACAAGAGCCAGTGCACCTCGAAGCGATTTTTTCGAAATTCGAATTCGAATTCGAATTTTTTTTTTTTTTTTTTTTTTTTTTTAATGTTTTGTGACGAAATCGCATTATTTTGAGACATAATGGGCTATAGGAAAGCGAGATTTTACTCTACACACTCCATTTTCACATCGTCATAAAACGTAGGCACTTAGCTATTTTACGAACTTAGAATAAATTTCGTGTTTCAATAAATCGATTAAATACGAATTTATTTAACAAAGTGAGCTTAACACCTTTTCAACGGTATTTTTTCTAAAAAATGTTTATTTTTAAAAATGTACAGTTTATTTTTCTTTGATTTTTGGACTCGTTAATCTTTCATCCTTGCGACTGCTTCTACAAAAAGAATTTTGGAAAAATTATAATATTTTATATTTAAAAAAAATTTAAATGAAGCTTCCGAGTACACTTCTCACATCTCACATCTTTAAAAATGTGATTTTGGCAACAATTTTCCTTTCTTATTGTTGTTGATAGATTTTTGATGAAATCGCACCATTTTGAATAGTTTCATCCTTTTAGAAATATGGATTTGGTAACAATTTTTCATCGTATTTCTTATGTCACTGTTTTTAAGAGATTGGCATATTTCATTGTCATTTTTTTATATATATAATACTCTGCAGAGTAATTTTCTGTGCAGTTTTTAAATTTAATGTTTGGTGTTTCAGGCATTTTTCCGGTACATTTAAAAGCCAGACAAAGGCTGGCCGCGTAGCGGCTATTTGATAATAAAACAAAGTCCAAATTTTAAATTTGAGTTCCAGATGCCCATATTCATAGTAGGATTACGTCATTCAAATTTGATGGCTCTAGGTATAGTTCGACCGTCTCAAACGCGACCTTGGCTGGCATTCTGCCAAAACACATAGACTCATCCAAAAGGGGTGTTATTACTTGCTGCGACGTGAAAAGTCACGTGAAACTCTTCCCTTCTCCGGAAAGACAGAATTTATATGCTCAAAAGGAAGAAAGTCCCCATCCTTCTACCCTATTTTGAGAATAATTTGGTGGGAATAGCGCATGCGTGTTTGCGCTCATGGTCGCGGATGAGGCGGTCAAACTATACCGTTGTTTTATCGCAATGCGAGAAATATACATACATTTACGCAAATTCTTCATTATTTAATTTCTTCAAATATAATACAGGGCAATGACATTTGGTGGCAACAGTCTGAAAAGGGAAACGGACATTCAAAGTGATTCGACGCAAAATCGCAAAACGAAAACAATAGTCCCTCAGGGACAAAGCAACTTTGGACTAATAATTAAAATCAAAATTCGTTAAAATGTAAGTGTTAAAATAAAAATTTAATGAATTATTAAATTAATCCTAAATGCTTAAATTACCGAATTTCGTCTTAATTTGGGCTCCGGCTGGAATTACGGTTTCACTCAAAGACTAAAAAATAGCTTAACTGGGATACGGCTGATTTTATGTACTGAATGTATAATATAACCTACTGCTTCAAGGGAGGATAGAAACAAAGATCATTATTTTTCTAGCACCACACCAATGAAGAAAGTTAAAACGTTTAAAGCGTCACTAATGAGAATACTATAAACAGTAACACAATATGCAGGGAATTTTAACGGAGGATGTGTACATATAAAAACAGAGAAGGGTTCAATTTTTTAGAACAGATGAGTCAGACACATTGCGTTGACGAAAAGTCACGGCTAAAAAATTTGGCGAGAAAACCGCCTTTTTCGCAGACTTGTTAGGCTTAAAATGCTGGATGTAAGCAAAAAACTTAAATATAGTTAAAACTATGTAAAAGCATCGGCACTTACCATTCAAAAAAAGAAAAAAGCTTTAAAAAATGTTAGCAAAAATGCAAAAAATTAGTTTTTGACAGCAACACAACAGAACAGTAAAAATACAATGGAGCCTTACTACCTTAAACAGTAATTTCTTTCCGAATCTTTTTCATAATGAGAAACTCTCGTTAAGCGAAGCAATTTTTTCCGGGGGAATCATAGTAAAATAGGAATGCGTTTCATTCCGAAAAACATACTCAAACAATATTATTATAATGTACACTATTGTTTATAATATTTTTTTTTTTTTAGTCCAAAGGGATTTGAATCCCGAAGGACTATTAGTTTCGTTTTGGCATTTTGCGTCGGACTCATAAATGTCGATTCACTTTTCAAACTGTTGCCACAAAATGTTAAGAGTCCTGCATTATATTTGAAGAAATTAAATAATGAAAAATCTGCATAAATGTATGTATATTTCTCGTATTGTGATAAAACAACGGTACATAGAGTCATCGAATTTTGAATAACGTAATCCTCCAACGAATATGAGCATGTGGAAGACCAAATTTGAAATTTGAAATTTGTTTTATGATCGATTTCCTATTTTTTAAAACTTTGACGAATTTTTGATTAACAAACTCAAGGATTTCAAAGCGAGCAATGGCAACGTTGTGCAGAAAAAACATTTTTATCTCCAGCGCGTGAGTCTTTGTATCGGAAATTCTAAAGATATGCTCGTTTTAAAACTATTTTGCGATATTGCTGTTGCACTGGATCTTATGGTTTAAGTGCGAGGAACATGATATTTAATAAAGAAAGGTAACACACAAAATGTTAAAAAACGCCCCTTTGGACGTAATTTAAAATCTGAAACATTTCAGTTTTTTTTTTTTTTTTTTTTGTTTGTTGTTGTTGTTTGTTTGTTTTGTTTTGTTTTGTTTTTGTTCGCTACGCTTCAAAATTTCGTGAAAATGAGACACATTGCCGTTAAACGGAATTATGAGAAGAAACATGACGCAAATTATAAAATCATCCAAGGACAAATGCGAAAAAATAAATTAAATATATTGGAGAAAAAGCTTAAAACAACAACAGTATATATTTAAAGTTTGAAATTTTTACATTAGATTTGGCAGTGAAAGTAAGTTACACTTTAGTCAAATTGGAATCAACATGAAAAAAAATAAATAAATAAAACGATATGCTTATTAAGAGGTAATTAAGGAATGTTTAACTGCTGTTGCAGAAATACCTTTTCCAGATAGAAAAGACACTTCCAAAACTAATCTGTCAAAATTTATGATTGCAAGAAGAACTGAAAACCGAGCTGAAAATTAGGTAAACACACTGAAAATTTTGAATGATGTTCCTTGGTACTTGATGAGAGCTGTGATATCAGTGATACATCACAGCTAGCTCACACTATTTGTAAAAGAAATTGACCCAATTTTTTTAAGATAACTGAAAACGTGAGTTTATCAGTGCCAATGGCAGGAACTACAAGTTGTAAAGTCCTGTACAATGAACTAAAATTGCTGTTTGAGAACTTATCAATTCCATTGAAAAAGACAGACGGCACATCAACAGGTGGAGCACGAGCAGTAAGAGCATATACTGGAATGGTACGGATTTTAAGTTTTACTAACGTTTATTTTATTTTAAAACTTTGCTATCCTCACTTATTTGTTAAGGTTCCTCAAAGTATGATGCAACAGTTTCCCATGTTTTCAGTATCTCTTTTACATCAGTGGAAGTTATAGTTTTCTGATTCTGTTATCTCCTCTTCCGCTGATGATATCTTCACAACTTACTTTTGTGACACAGAATGCTCTTCGGTGGCCAGCTCCTGGCTATGCTCTTCCACTAGTTCATTGATGTTGTTTCTGTCTGCCTATAATCTCGTCGGTGACAGGCATCACAGACACTTTCTCAAAACCTTCGGTTCGATAACGCTATCCTGCCAAAGCTTGAAACAGCTTTATCAGCCCCCGAGAATTTTAATCAAAAAAATATCGCCAAGAATGCCGATAAATGATATGACGTGGCAACCTATACTCTTCGACAAACGCATTCTGATTTCCATAGAGGATGAGATTACTGTTACAGCTAACATAATGGTCAGTTACAAATTCAATTTCAATACAAATTACCGAAATATCCGTTTACTCAAAGTTAAATGCACGTGCTCTAATTCTTATTTTTTAGGCTAGCTTTCTCTTACAATTTGTCTCGCGTTGCACTGAACGGGGAAATACAACATTTTTTAATTTGCCTTCTACTAATTACTTATTAACTATCTTAACACAAAATTCGTAACACTATTTTCGGCAATTGTTTAACGCTCAGATATTGTGTAGAATATTGTTTTGGAGATAAGATTTTTGCATTTTTGCATCGTTCAAGTATCGTATTCAATCGGACTGCTCTAAACCTGCTGTTAGTGATGTCGTAATTAAAATATCAGGAGATGTTAAAGTAACATTTTAGATGGGAGTTTTCAAACAAGAGTAAAAGTTTGGGAAAGCCAGGCATTCCAAACAGATACTTTATGAATGAATTAACAAGAAAATATGAACCTTTTAGAGGATTTTTTGATGGACTGTGGATTATTGAAGGATAAAGTTTGTTGTGAAAAATGAAAGATACCATACAAAGGTATGTTACATTTGGGAAAGTGAAGCAAAGGTGATATTTTCTGGCATTGCTTTTAAAATTACATCCTTTTAACCTTAACCATTTTCATTAATCATTCCTTAATATTTTTTTCTTTTAAAATCGTGTATACTAGTCGTAAATTTATTTCTATTATCTACGATTTCGGGTAAAATCAAGATGGCCGCCACTTTTGAAACATGGAGTTTCATCGAAAATCTGAATAGTAAACATTTTTCAAAACAAAATATTTCACGCGCTTTGGCGCTTAAAAAAAAAAAAAAAAAAAAAAAAAAAAAGACAAACTTTGAAGGTGGGTTATACTGAAGCTGTTGCCAAAGCTTTTTTTCATGCAGAAAGAAGTGTTCTCTTGGTGAGCCCTTACCATGCCTTTTCGATCATCTTAGGCAGGCAAAAATGTGATTGAGAGTAAGATTGTTTCCTTCAATTACCTCAAAACAGCGCTTGAAGAGGGCTTTACTGTAGAGTTTTCTAAAATTTGAAAAGATCTGTTGGTCCGTGACTACAGTAGTGTTGTTAAGAGGCAGGAACTGGATTTTGATTAATCTATATTTTGCAAGAAGGTGTTAAAAGAGTCAAAACCTAAATTATACGCTATAAGCAGCATCAATTCAGTGGCAATATTCATTAATTTCAAAGCACAATCAAAGCAAATTCAAGTATCGTATTCAATTTTATAGTAAGGTATTGGGTATAAAAATCAAAATTGCTAATGCAAAAAGCCGTTGTAAAAAACTAACAATAATATGAGAGTATCTCTGAAGTTCCCAGACAAACTAACATTATGCAAAAATGAAATTCGTACAAAATTTACCACATACAGAAGATAAGTGAAAAAAAAAGAAGACAAATAGCAATGTACATACGTATATACATATATAGATATGCAATACATACATATATATATATATATATATATATATATATATATATATTATTACATATATATATATATATATGTAATAATAAAATTCCATAGTCAAGAATACACTTAAAATTCTAATTGTATGTTCTTTTCATTTTTGAAAGTACGGTCTCTTATTTGAAAGTACGTAGAATTAAATCCACAGCCCCGTAGTCAAGTTGTTTTTCCCGCCTTTTCTACACGTACAGTTTTAGAATGTTCTGGAAATATTTCAAGCGAACTGGATTGGCTGACGAGGCTGACGTCATTTCTTGGAAGCTCCGCCTTTCCAGAGGCTATAAAAAGACTCGCAAAAGGAATATCGGGGCTTTTTCTTAAATGTCACGATGCAGTAAACCTTCATACAAAATATTATTAGTAGTTCTTTTTTATTTACTCCGGAGATCAGATTTTTGTAATTGCTATTTTCTTCTGAAATATAATAAATGAATCCTGTTTTTTTAAAACTATCGTCTGATAATTTAAGCTACGACTACATTCATGATTCTTCAACAATCTATTTATTCCTGACAAAAGCTGGTACATCACACACACATATATATACATATATATATGTATATGTATATATATATATATATATATATATATATATATATACATGTTTTTATTATTATTATGTTGCAGATTGATTATGCCATACATCGAACATTTGGACTGGAATCTGGAAGTTTCGTATGAAGGGTCTTAACATATGCTACGTAAACATTCATGAAATCTAAAGTGAAGTACAATTGATATTCCCTAGCACTTTATAACATAATACGTTATGGGTTTATAGATATCATAGATACCAATGTTTTATAGAGTTAATGAATTTAAAAATACATACTAATTGTTTTCTAGTCATGTTGGAAATTTTTTTACGCTTGACAGCTAATTCCAATTCTTCCTCTATAATGCGTTCGGCATTTTTTCTAGTGATACCTGCCTGAACTCCTGCGGCCGACTTTGAAACCTTCTCTGTCTTTTTTTCATATTTCTTGATCACAAGTTGGAGTTTACGAGCATTATTCTTTTTTCCCATAATCAAAATTCAAAGGTTTTATTGCATACGTATTTACAAAATTATAAAGAAAAGATTCATAATCAAGCATAACAATAAAAAAAAACATTTAGGATTATCAAAATGAGTTAAAAACATGAGAAAAAGATTCATAATCAAGCATAATAGTAATAAAAAACATCTGGATTCGCAAGATGAGTTAAAAATTACTGCCAGATTAATTTTATTCATTATTGCTCGTGGTTTTTTCCATGTGAGTTGCTACTCAATATTTTGAATGAAGAATTTGCTTAAATTAGAAATACCTCTATTTGGCAGTTGTACAAACATTAAGCATGTTACTCATGCCTGTTATGACCGAAGTAGGAATTTTTGCTCATATTGTGAGTATGGCGTAAGTCTCCTATCATGGCAAAAGAGCTTTCAATCGTTATTTTAAACGCAGCAATCGAAACACGGCAAGGCTACAGTTTTTGACTAAATATTTTCATTTTCCCTGTACAACATTACATATTTATAAGCTTACATATAATTTAATATCCTAAGAAATTAGGCATTCATGATTAGGAAAAATGAAGAAGTTAGAAAGTGTTGTGAGCAATATTGTTTCATGCATCGACTAATCTGAGTTTTTTTAAAACTGCTGAGAAGAAGGTTTATATCAACCAGGTTTTTGAAGTTAATGGTTTTTCATATTTTGATGTTTTAACATTTTGGAATTTTGAGGGAAATTCTTCGAGATGTTAGGCTGTAATCTGAAGTTTCTGAGATTGCAGTTTTATTTATTGTTTTTCCTGTGTTTAAAACTTATAAATATGCACAGACATTAGGATTTTTTTTAAAAGCAGGAGAGATGAAAAATGAGCAGTGCCTTCGCCTTGACTCGAACCGCGGACCTCTCGAATACGCGTCGAGCGTGCGGATCACTACACCACGAAGGCATGCTAAAGAGGCGGGAGAAATACCTTATAAATGTATCCCATTTATCAGGCGTTGTGAATTATTATTTATCATCTTTGGGAGGCTATTGCAGAAATTTATAGTTTGTTACAAATGACTGGATTCTTTTGTTTAAAAAGAAAAAGGATTTAAGTTTCAATACATCACTAGCAGTGATACTTTGAGATTTGTGCTGAATGGCTTATATTTTGACTTTAATTTCATTTTAATATTTTATCACTTTATTTGCTCTCAAATAATCTAGTCATTAGATAATCTAGTCTAGCTCTCAAATAATCTAGTCATTGGCTCTGAACATATTGTTCAGAGCCAATATTCGTCAACATACCTAATTGTCGTTGTCCTTCCTCAGCAAACAATGCTTATATTTTTGTCTATTTTTAGCCCAGAAGGGCTGTTAGTCTCGAAACGACATTTTGCGTCGAACCACTATAAACAGCTGTAATACTTTATAGATTCTTGCCACCAAATATTATCTTCCAAATTTTTAATAACGTAGTCCTCCACCCGAACATGGGCACCGCGAAGCCCGAATCTCTAAATTCGAATTTGTTTTATAATTTATTTCCCATTTTTTAAACTTTAACGAGTTTTTGCTGAAGAAACTGAAGGATTTCAAAACGAGAAGTGGCAACATACTGCACGGTATAAAATATTTTTGTCTCCGGCATGCGAGACTATCTGTCGGAAATTCTAAAGACATGCTGTTTATTAAAGTATTTTTAGACCAAAGGGGCATTTGCCTAAATGCTCTCGAAACGTGTATGTATTTGTAAATAAAAAGAAGTCCCTTTGGGCTTAATATTAAATCCGAAAGTTTCAGTTTGTGCGTGTTCTTGTTATTATTTTCTGTCATAGATTGCAATAAATCATACTTGGCCCTGCACTTCTTACTAGCGCTGTATTTCAGATATTTGCACTGCTGTCGGATTTCGGCGTTGATTTGCTTTAATTTTACTTTTAAACTAGATATAAACATTATGTATGTGTGGTAATTTTTTTAAAGTTTCCTAGCTTATTTGAGCAATTTTAATAGTTAAATTGAATTTTGACTTTATTGAAAATGTACGAAATGTTATTGGCTTGGTACCGCTGTTTTTATCTGTACGATATTCTTCTCAGAAACATAAATTTCTTATGCTTAGGTATTCATATTTTGCGTTAGAAACTTACAATATGTAATAATAATAAATTCGTTATTATGACTTAAGGCTCTTAAGAACTTACTTCTTTCTTAAAGTTTTGGATTCAAGATTACAGTTAATGTTTGTGGCAGTGCACTTCCAATTATATTATGTAGGTCTGAGACTTCAATCTGAATTCCTTGCTTTAATTTCACATATTATTAACAGGATCAGATTTTCGAAACCGGAGGCCTCCTTCTCTTTAATTTTGCAGTAGTACTCACCGCTATTGCAAATTTTAATTCATGTAAAGTACATTTTATATAAAGTCCCTTTGTAAAATATCTTTATAAATTAATATTTTTCATTCAAATGTATTTAAACTGTAGGGTTTATATTTATTTTAACTAACATTTATTTTAAGTTTAAACTATCTTTCCTGTCAAGACTTATTTTTCCCTGGGATTGCCAATGCCAGAGTATGTAAATTTTAGTAGAACGCGCAAGGATTCAAATTGTCAGCGGAAGTAATCTGAGTTAAATAGAAGGGAAACGAGTTCGAAAGTGTGCTTTCTTGCTTCACGAGCGTGGAGGTGGCTGGTTAGAAATTGAAGAACCACGCGTTTCGGCCTGTGTGCTTGCCTCGGCAGATTGTTAATCTTTCAACGTAATATTCAGAAGTTTGCTGAATTATCAGCGGTATCTTAGAACGCGGTGAGGTTAGTTACGTTTAGAGAGCCTCGTAGTTAGTCACTTGTTATTATCTCTTTTCAGTTTCTTATTTTTATTTTACCGCCGGGTCGGCGTAGTTTGTGAGCGTCAAGAGCACGCATTTGTAATTTCTAAAGTTGAATAAAAAGGAATTTAAACCCTTCTCAAGACTTTGTCTACTTTCCAGTTCTCAGCAGTCACCACCATTGTTGCGTGCAGGTTGGAAGCGCGCAACATTACAAAACATAAAATCAGTTTTTAGTATACTTTTATTTCCATGGTTTCAGTTTGATATATTTTGCAGAAAATTTATGTTTACATATTTTAAACTAGGATATTATTCTTCTGAAAGACGGAATAAGCAATAGAATTCTAATTAATTTTTAAGAACCTTAATTAAGTTACAGAAACATGATAAATTAATTAAATTAATTGCTAAATTGTTTATCGTTTCAGTAATAAAATACTCTTGCTCTATCTTTTCGAGCAGTTGTCTTTTTCAAATTTATTTTTCTTGCTTGCCTTGCTTGTTGCAAAATAAATATTACCCAAATATTCTTATAATAAAATGATTTGTTCAAAAAGCATTAGTCAGTAACTGATATAATAATTCGAACACTCCAAATTTTTGTTGAAGTTCTTTTACAGACGATGTTCATTGTCATTCTTTTTGTCTTAAAATGAAAATACATCACAAGAATTATCGTCTGCATTAGGAAATCACTATTTGTTTAGCGAAGTATATTAAGATTTCTGTAGCTGAAGTTAGCATGCCAAGACGCTGCAAATTAACGGTAAATTCTGTTAAATAATTTATAAGGTATTTCTCCCACCTTCTTGGCGAGCCTTCGGGGTGTAGTGCTCTGCACGTTGAACCGGTATTTCAGAGGTCCGTGGTTCGATTCCCGGCGAAAGCGATTGCTAATTTTTCAATTCTCCGGCTTTTCCAATTAACCTAATGTCTCTACAAATTCACTTTTTAAAAGGAGGTAAAAGTATTCAGATTATCCAAAAAAATCATTGAAGTAAAGTTTTTCAACAATGTTTGATGATAAAAAAAACAATGGAAACTGTGTGAAACTGTTCAAAAGTTGCTGAAATCCGTATCACATTGCAAGCTAACACTAAGAATCAGAGATATATTTTAGGAAAACAACCAAGATATAAAAATTAGTGTTGCAAAACTTCCAGGTATTCAGGAAAACATTTTGCAATAAAAGGTAATATTTAAATTGAAAGAGTACATAGATACAATCAGCTATTGTCAAGAAGGAAATTCTTTGTCAACAAAAAACAAGAAAAATAATCCTAGGATACGCACAATATATAATAACCAAAGAATTATCATATTGGAACAATGTTATATTTGCAAAATAATCAAAATTTAATATATTTGGGTCCGATTCCGATGGACTAATTATTGTGCGAAGAAAGCTGAATGACAAATTCGGCATGAGAAACCTATTGCCTGAATGTCCCCATCAGCGGAAGAGTGGTAAAAGACATCGATCACTGATAGTTCGGTTCGGGTATCGAGCGCCGGCGATCGGATTGACTGCATTTGGCTTTTTCGTGGTTTTTGTCATGTGTGTAACTTGGATACGAGCCAGATTTCCCTTAAAAAGTCCTTCGCAGAGCATCGCTCCCTTTCCTTGTAGTACCAAATGTCAGAGCTCGTAGTAAATAAATACTATTAAATACGAGGTACAGGCATCATAGTTTTGGGATGTTTCTCTGCCTCTGAGATGGGAAATCTGATGTTTATAGAAAATAATATGGATCAGCATAAATATGAAAACTTCTGCAAGAAGCCTCAGGACGCAAAATGCATTTATGTTTTATGAAGATAACGATTCTAAGCTTGCAATCCTAACTATTCTATTTCGGTTATTACATTACTGTCTTGAAACTCCTCCATGTTCTCCAGACTTATACCCTGTCGAGCATGTATAAAGTTGAGTTGCAGAAGCAAAGTAGAGCATTCTTACAACAAAAGCAAAAACAAAGTGAATTCATGCCAGAGCTCGCAAAAGTGTAATTGTACCTACAGAATATCCAACGGCATACCGAATGCCCCATTATTTTCAAGCTTTTATTAAATATAAACTGTTTGCTTCAAGTGTCAGAATGCTTATATGAGTTTATTTTCAAAATATTTAAATAAATAGATTTTTATTTGAATAAATTATTTTAAAAAAGTCTGATCTGAAAAGCACAAGACTTTCTTGTACGGTCTATTAAATTATACACACATTTCGCTGCACTTCCAGTTAACCATATCCCCTCGAATTTCATTAGATATATTTCTTATTCAATTAATTCAGTTCTTACTTCGCGGTAATACAAGAATGCATGAAAGCTCAAAATATATTCATTAAAAATTGTAAAATACAGAAAAACTTAAAACACCAAATACAGAAAACTGAATGTTAACATTTGGATCCACTGCGCAAAAAGATATTGAAGCTGGTGCACCAATTGACTAATTCACTATTCTTCCAAGAGTTTCAAATGTACACAAATGTCGGCCTCATTAGGCCTAAGGCCATTTAACTTCGACCTCATTAGTCCTAAAACCTCAACTCTAATATTAAACAAGAACAAAAAAAAAAAAAAAAAAAAAAAAAACAGCTTTCGGAGGCAGGGTAATGTGAGTGTATATATATATAAGCGACTAAAGTGTTTTTCGCCGATAGTTTATTGTTGCTACCCGGAAAAATGAGCGCGGAAATTAACGTTTCCGCAGTTTTTAATTAATATCTCAACCGATTAAAGTCGTACGCAGATGAGAACGGTATCGATGGATTCGGATAATTTTTTGGAATCCGAGGATATGCGTCTCGAATTTCAACTTGGCGCCGTTCCGTAGATATTCAAGAAAAAAGAATTTGGCACGTAGCCAAATCCCTCTAATAGGGAAAACCCAAAAAAGAAAGTGGAAAATGTAGGGAAAACGTAGGGGAAAATTAGTTTTTATTTAATATCTCGGCTAATTAAAGTCCCACAAAGATGCGAATGGTCATAATGGCGTGCCACGGACCTGCGGAATCCAACGGTGTGCTTCGCTAAGCCCGGGAGCCAGCTGTTTCGGAGGAGATGATGTTACTTCACCCCATATATATATGCGGCTTAAGTGTCTGTTTGTCGCCGATAGTTTATTGGTTGCTTGCGTAACTGTACAAGCCAATGGGGTGAAGTTGCCACGGCACAGGGTTGCCGTTTCAATTGAGACGTAGACAATTTCCTGTAAAACTTGCCTTTGCTATGGCCATCAATAAGTCTCAGGGCCAAACGCTTAAGCGCGTTGGCACATTTTTACCTGAGCCTGCATTTGGACACGATCAACTTTATGTTGCCTGTTCAAGAGTTCGTGAAAGAACGGACGTAAAATTAAAAATATTTGATGATCCTCTGCAAGGCAAGTTTAAAAATGATGGAAAGATACAAGAAATATTGTGTACAAAGAGATCTTTGACATGTGAATTAACATTTTCTTATTTAAATAATTTTTTATTGATTGAGCTAGCGGTGGGCTCTTAAGAAATGTACCACCGGTGCTTTCCTTCATTGTACTCTACTTTAAGCAATTAAGCAAGTAGAAGAAGCAGTAAGCAAAGGGACGTCCTCGCTGCCTGCCCTGGGTAATTCAGTTTAAATTAGCAGACACCTTTGCACAAATCATTTTAATTACAATTTATAATATCTAAAACAGCGGTCATTTCGCATGACCGCCGAGCTATCTAGTGTAATATATTCAGGCTCACAAGTATTCAGGAGCAGGAGGAGGAATTTTGATGGCTTAGAAGTGTTGATCCATAATGACTATGAAATTGGAGGCGAAGACAGATTAAATCTTCAATTTTATTTTCGGCAACATGTTGCGGCTACACACAAGTCGGCACATTAAATGTGCCTGTTCCAAAACGCTTACATTTTTGATAATTTTGTAGCAAGAAAGCAGAGCAGACAGGTAGCAGTGTAGCTAGGCAAAAGCGTGAAAAGCAAGTGCGTAACGTTCAGGATGAAATCTTAAGTCAAACTGAGTTAGTTTTGGTTCTCAAAGCATTTTGATTGGATGGTTAATATTACTGTAAAATTATTATTGGTTGCTTGAGTTTTACTTCAATTTGCATCACCAGAATTACGTAAGAGACATATGACATAGATTTTTTTCGAAATGACGCAGTGAAAATAGATGTAGCTATTTTTAGAATAGAGAAGGGAAATTAATTTACGCTGCTAATTTAATATTTTACATATCCTTTTTCTTACATATTCCCCATCTTCAAGAAGAAAATGGCGTAGCGACAGAGAAGCCTTTTTAAAGAAAAAGCGTTAAAGCACTAGCAAATGAAAAAAAAAAAAAAAAAATTATAAAATTTTGATCCTGTAAGTATAGATTATCTGTATTTTCTTTTTTTTTAAAAAAAAAAAGAAAGTTATATATTTATTTATTACGTTACAAAGTATTTCTCCCGCTTTCCTAGCGTGCCTTCGTGGTGTAGTGGTTCTGCACGCTGGGACGGTATTCCAGAGGTCCGTGGTTCAATTCCCGGCGAAGGCGTTTGCTAATTTTTCCTCTCTCTTGCTTTCAAAATACCTAATGTCTCAACAGTGGCTTCCGAACTAAAAGGGTGTTGGATGAGGTTTCTCCACACCCAGAATTTGGCGATTGGGTCCCCTGAAAACCCCAGTCGCTCTTTAAAAATGGGGGTACATAAGGTATTTCTCCCCCTTTCCTAGCGTGCCTTCGTGGTGTAGAGGTTCTGCATGCTGTGCGGGTATTCCAAAGGTCCGTGGTTTGATTCCTAGCGAAGGCGGGTGCTAATTTTCCATCTTGCCTGCTTTCAAAAATCTTAATGTCTCTACAGTGGCGCTCAAACTAAAAGAGTATTGGATGATGATTCTCCTCACCCAGGATTTGGCAATTGGGTCCCCTAAAAACCCTAATCACCCTTTAAAAGGGTGAATATATAAGGTATTTCTCTCGCCTTCCTGGCGTGCCTTCGTGGTGTAGTGGTTCTGCACTCTGGGCCGGTACTCCAGAGGTCCGTAGTTTGATTTCCGCCACAGGCGGTTGCTAATTTTTCATCTTGCGTGCTTCCAAAAATCCTAATGTCTCTACAGATACATTTAAAAGTAAATTTATAAATTTTGTTTATGAGAATGGCTTGTAACACACAACTGTTCAACATTAATTTCATTTTCAAGATTGATTTTATGCTTAATTTGGTTAGACATTTAAAATAAATATAATCTCAACCTGGCAAAGTCAGTGCTTTTCCTCAGCATAGCTCTTAACTAATATACATTTTTTACACAATGATTTCAAATAAATAGTTAATAAACAGGCATTTTTTCATCTATATTAAAAGCCATTATTATTATAAAATAGATTTTTGTTATGATTGCGAATATTCAAGATTTTTGTCTTGTTCATGTGTCATTTTCGCAACTATTAACTAGAAGCTTATTTATATTATGATCCACTGTGAAACTGGAATGATAACTCACCTGTTTCTCATCCAAGAGGTGTTTATATTATAGCAGACAAAGAACTTTTCAAAATAATACACATATAATAACATATCCTAAAATAATAGTGTTTCGTGCGTACGTATTCCTAATATATTGAATGCACACAGAACCGATGATACCTTGATAAAATTTATTTTACCAAAAGGAACACTTCACAGTTCTGGAACTTTCCATAAAAATATTCGTACAGCTCTTCGCAGTATCACAGAGTGCAATAAGTAGTTTCACTTCAAACTACTAAGAACGTTAAACACTGAGCAATTACAAAGCACATCTAAAGACCGAACCTAACCCGTAGTTAGCTCAGTATTCCGTCCTCACGCTGAAAGCAACTAACAATTGAGAGCAGATGTTGTCTCCGGTTTTATATTGTTTTCACCGGGCCACCGAAATATTTCTAGTACTTTCTTCTCGAAATTACTGGAAGGCATATGAGGGCTGAATAGGCTTACAGTTACACACAGCATCAAATACAGTTATTCAATTATAATATCCTTTACAGTTATACAGGGACTGGACCAAAATAATCGCCAAGTTTGGCTACTTTTGGCATTTTCTCGCCAAATTAGGTGATACAATTAGTCGCCGATGCCATTGTCAACTTGGTAATATTGCAAGATAACCATTTATTCAACATTAAATAGATTTGCCCGTCTTATTTTTCCGTCACAGTAGCGACTCTAGATTTTTTATGTTACATTACATGGGAAAAAATACAAAAAATTCACCAAAATTATTTATATATATGTACAAAATTCGTTACATTGCCCTCTTTCTAAGGACTGCACTTCTGGGCAGTCCAGTACCTGGACAATCAGCCATAATTACTACTAAAGAAAGTCAGTGCAATATTAAAACAATCATTTCAATAAATAACATAAAACAAATCAGATACTCAACCAATAAATAAATGCATAAATTTACAAATTTATATACAAATATGACCAGGGTCTTATGGTATATTTACATTATATACACTATGGGGACTATGTACTATGGCCACAGTAAAGGGCAGACCTGTAATAAACGACTTATGGTTTAGAATTGGATGACTTACGGATTCAAACTACGACGTTAAGGACCGTCGCAAGGAGACTGTAGTTTAGGAGAGAGCTATCCGTCGAATCGAGTTCCTTAGCCATCCCTTGTCACCTTCGTTGCATCGATGCCCTGTAGCTCTAGTGTCATATCGAGTATTTATTTTCTCCGTGCCGCCCAGACGGTATAATGGTTAGGGGAGTCTACTGCGATACTGAAGGGCCCGAGATCGAATCTTGGAAAAGACATGGATATTTGTAATTGTATAGTGTCTTTGCGGCATGGAGACACTCTAAATATATGGCGAGCCGAAAGTCCTCTCGAGAGGTTAGTGGTAGGGGGAAAGGAATGGGAAACCCTTTCCTCCGGGGTGCTCTTCATCACAGTTGGAGGCGGAATTGAGCGAAGTCGTACTGTCACCTGCATGGTGCTTAAGGCTTTTGCCAATGACATGCGCAATCCTGCTCTCCTTGCCACCATGACTCGCTGTCATGCGTAACTGTGCATCACTTCAAACCGTGCCTGGAGACCTTGAATGTACTCCTGAGGCAATGAGGGCTCATGCAGAGGGTGACCAAACAAGAGAGCGCATGGTAGACGAAGGTTGCGACCGAAGAGCTTCTGGGATGACGGTAGTCTCGTCAACGGCACTGCGATCGCCTATTTAAAATAGAAATCACTTCTTATCCCAGTCCTGTTTTTTTTTTTTTTTTTTCTGGAAACCATTAGCGAGATATTATTAAGAATAGTTTGATTAACCCTGTCTATTCTGTCGTTTGACTGGGGGTGTAAAGGTTTCATTTGGTCTTTGGTGATGCTGGATAGCTTTTAGAATTCTTTAATTACAGAAGAGGTAAAATTTCGCCATTTATTGGAATGTAACTGAAGAGGCTCTCTGAACCAGGAAATTCAGTGCTATATCATTACCTCTACTAACGTGACAGTTTCTTGCTCAGGAACAGAATACGCTTCAGACTTATTGGTGAAGTAATCAGTGACAACGAGGATATATTTGTTGCCATCAGCAGCTCGTGGCAGAGGTCCCAGGGTGGCAAATGCGATGCGTTCAAAAGGTGTTCCTACTCTGTACAATTGTAGCTTCCCTCGGCTACGTTTTTTCAGTGCTTTCGGACTTCATAAGCATTGCAAGATTGGCACTACTTTTGCACTTCAAGCACTTGCATTATTCCAGCAAAAACCCTCTCGAACTCTATTATGAAGTCTTCATTAGGGGGTCCGAAGTGGCCTCCTGTCTTTGTTGGGGCAAAAATCTCGAGCATTGGTTTTGAACAAAAGTTGCCGTACGCGTTTTTTCTGAAGCTCGCCTGCTCTCTAACTTAACAGCGAGTTGAAATAAATTTTCCAACGTCTATGGATTTTACACTTGGAAGTCCTGAATAAGAGGACGCAGACGCGGTAAAATCACTACGATTGATTCGATATCTGGCCTCTTTCCATGTAATAAATAAAACAATTCTATTTCTCTTCTATTATTAAACACTTCTATTTATTTTGCGTAAAATAAATTCAATTTGCTCTTTTATCTTGACTTGTTGTTTACTGAAGAGCTTTGCTTTCAGCTTGGCAAGGTCTTTAAAAACTGGGAACGCTTTTAGAAGAACTTTTTTTTTTTTTGAATGTATTCGAGGTGTATGTTTCAAAATCTGGTTCAACGTGCAGAAATTTTCCGATTCCCTTGAACCAACTATGAGCTTGTCTTTTACGGTTTGCTGTGGCAAATGTTACTTTTTATAGTTCCGGAACATGATGCAATGTGAAGTGGAGCTCGAACTGCTCCAACAAGGACATTAAAAAACCTTTTCCATCGAAGGTAGCAGATGGTTTCATTGCAGCCCTCATTGTCTCGATAATGAATCCGAACCCTTCCATCGGGTTTGCTGGTGCCGGCGGGATTTGCAATCTAGGAGCGGTTAACGAAAATTTTCTAGATTCCAGAAACATGGTTCTATGAAACTTCGGACGCCAATATAATGCTACTCACTACTCCGTCTATGCTGAACGTAAAAGAAACTAGTGAACTGCGTAGCGATTTATCGCTGGGTTCACGTGTATAACGACAAAATCCAGAGAAGGGTTAAAATATCCTTTTATTCACTCAAAGTAATATTCATAGTCGGGCCTTCTTGACCGTAGAGGGATGCCTCCACTCAAGCTTCAAATCAAGATAAGAAAAAAAAAGAAACTAATCGAAAACTAAACTAAACTGACTTAGCCGAAGTTAGACACAAAACCTAACATAGTTGGCCCTCAATAAAAGTAGCCGGTGATTATCAACAGGCGCGTACAATACGGCCGAGCGTAGTTTGCTTAATAATGAAGTAGCTTGACGGCAAACATGCGCCACTAAGGACTCCTAGTCTCTCCTACTGATGTAAGCTAAATCTTCTTACTCCTTCTACCTCATTTACATACAAAGCGATACTAAAACCTCATTCTAGTAGGAAGTTGTAAGTGGGAAACAAGAATTTAAAGGAAAGGGTTTCAAAATAAAAAATAACTGTTATAAAATTAAAATACACCTTACAGTTTCACAAGTACTTTTGCTTGCTCTTTGTTAGCTTATGAAGTGGTGTTGCGATGGAAGAAAATTCCTTCACGAATCTCCTACAGTAGGTGGAAAGCTCCAGGAAACTTCTTAGATGATGAACATTTTCGGGCGTCTTCATTCTTTAACTGCTGACACTTTTTCTGGATCCGTACACTCATCTTCGACACGAAGTCACTTTTTTTCTGAATAGTTGACATTTAGAGGAACTCAACTTTAGATTGGCTTCTTTTATTTTATGAAGAACCTTTTCTAGATTTTCCAGATGTTCTTTAAAATTCTTCTTGTCGAAGATATGTCATCCAGGTATATCAGACAGGCCTCGGAGGAAAGTCCTCTCAACGCGGTCCACATGCCTTCGTCCTGTAGTAAAAGCCGTCTTATCTCTGTCATCTGGGTGTATCTCTACCTCTCAATATATACTCTTTAAAATGGCCTTGTGGAGTAGGCGGCAAGACAGAGCAGGAGGCAGTCAGCTCCTGCGTCAACCAAACAATGTGTTCTTAAAGATTTTTCGAATACGAGGATGCGACAAATATTTTGGTCTACACTGTAAAAAAAAATCTGTAAGGTTACTAAGAAAACTCATGGAAACTGGGATGCCATGGGTTATTTGAGTAACAGAAACAGGTGTTTTCTTTGTAACATTACAAGAGTTTTGCCTGTAATGGTTACAGATCTTTTTCTTGTAATATCACAGCATATAGTTATGTAAGTAGAACATATTTTTCTCATGTAAATTCCCAAACGATATAACTGTAATGGTTACAGATTATTTGCGTGTAATATTACAGCAAATAATTATGTAAAAAGAACATGTTTTTCTCATGTAAAATCCCAAACGATATATTTGTAATGGTTACAGATTATTTGCATGTAATATTACAGCAAATAATTATGTAAAAAGAACATGTTTTTCTCATGTAAAATCTCAACAGATATATCTGTAACCGTTACAGGTATATGCATATGATTAACCTAATCATATGCTTGTATTATTATACCAGGTTATTATGTGAGTAGAAGATACTTTTCTTACGTAAAATTCCAATGGTTGTATCTGTAAAGGTTTCAGATTATTTCCTTCTAATATCCCATTAAGTAATTATGTGTGTCGAATATATTTTTCATAGATAATATTAAAAAGTCTATAAAAGTAATAGATTTTTTTGTCTAAAATGATGCTTATTATAATAAAATATATTGAAATCAAGCTGTTTTGAGTAAAACAATATCTGCATGTGTATATCATTATACAGATATATGCAAGTGAAGCATAATAGTTTGGCTTTTTTAGTTAGTCAATTTGTCCTCAGAATAACATTAATTTAAAAGACGTGCTTTCAACAGCAATGTTCTTTTTCAAAAAATAACATTAGTCTGTTGCAGAGTATTTTTGTTTTATGAAGAGAAACTTATGTCTGATATTATTGAAAGGCCTTTCATATTACCATTTTGATTAATTTAAAAGTTCAAATTGATATGCTACTCCTTATATTTGCCCTGTAAAATAGCTGAAAAAAATAGTATGTTTTATTTGCATGTATTAGTGTCAGTTAGTAAGATATGTTCTAGAACTTTCTTTTTAGTAATTTTAGCTAAAATAGACACATGTTGCTTTAGATTTAACTTATATGAATAAACGTGTTGCATGTTGATATGATCATATTATTACAGTAAAAGACATTTTGTGAAATATTTCTATGAAGAACTCAGAACAGCTGTTTTTCATATTTCAAAAATATATTCTCTCCTTCTAAAAATGACATTTTCAGTAAATTAAAGAATTCAACATAGCAATGAACTTCATTTTGTTACTACAAGGAATTCAAATTTTGTTCATACGCTTGAATTACAACGTCTAACTAATCTTTTTATTCTTATCTGCACTCAGTGTTTGTCAACAGTCTGCTATTGTTTGAAATAATGCATAACTTTTTTACTTACCTTCAAATAATTTCCTTTGAATTAACAGATAGAAGTCTTTCATTAAAAACCTAATGTCGTGCTTTTTGAATAAACATAAAACTTTGCCAACTGACCTTAATTTTTAAAGCCTTGTTTCCCTTAAAATTCTTAATACAATTATGCCTTTAAGAAATTTATTTCTAAAATTAATACTTAAGTTTAGCTTAAAATTTAATGCATTTTAATTTTACCTATAATTTTTTACAAACATAATATGTAATAAATCTAAGCTTAATATTTACCATTTCGAAAGTGATACTAAAAAAGTATTCCTAGTTATTATAAATTTCGAGATTCGAATACAAAATTGTGAAATAAACATGTGACAACAGAAATCAAACTTTATGCTCTCTCTATATTACAGCATGTTAATTAAGAAGTTTATTGAATTTATAATTTTATTGTGGAACACTATGAAGCAAATAATATACTAATTAAAATACAGAAGTAAGAATAATTTATTACTTAATTCATAAACTTTATTTAACCTGAAAAAAAGAATTAATTAAAAAAAAACATAATATAATTTAATAAACATTTCATAAAAGTTCGTTTCGACTGCTTGGAAAAAATGAATGGTTTTTCCCCTCTTTGTAAACCATGTCTCCTAAATAAAGAAAAAAACATTTCTTTTAAAATCATATTCATGCTCTTAAAAAGCTTATAAAAATTATTTTAATAGATGTTTTAAACATGTGATTATATAACACTTTTAATCATATTTCTTTATAATATCTTAATTAATTAAGAACAGCTTAAGTTCTTTAAAAAATTGGATTACAGAGAACCGTCTCATTACGACAAGCTACCTCAGTCAATCACTTTTTAAATTTAACCAGCATTCTTCATAAAATAACTAATTAGTAAACATAACTTCACTAGGATGCCCACTATCATTTAAAGGTCAAAATTTTCAGGAATCACGTATAGCTAGCTTAGAGAAGGTTCATTGTACAAAAACAGCCAATATTCAAGTATTTTCATAAATGAAGCCACCATAGTTATTAAATATAATATACAGTATACTTATATTCAGAATTCAGAACTTGAATAAATTTCTCGAACTGAGCTTTCGAAAAATATTATATTTATTACCTTAAATTTCTAAAACAATATTACATATTCGTCCAAAGGAATCACTGGGACTCGGACAACATTTTCCCCCTAGCTTTCTTTTAGCACAGGATTCTGAATATGTTTTAATGATTTAGGTAATGTTTGTCTTCCTTAAGGTGCTCACAAAACAAGTTACCCTAAATGTTTTGTCCGCATAGTGGTCATTTTCATCTTACTAACTGATTTGCTAGTGGATTTTGGGTGCATGGCCTATCATTGATGAAACAATAATAGTGAACAGCTTCAAGAAAGTGGGGATATCTAATGCTCTTGATGCCATATTCCCACTTATTTTTACTAATTTTATCTTCCGAAAATTAAGAGGGAAAAATTAAACGAATAATTTAATTTCCAAAGGACACAGTCACAGTAGGAACATAACAAATGAAAAGTAATCATGGATAAACTACTACTATCACAATACTATTTATTTAAAAGAAACCTCTATTTCAATAAGAATACACATAATTGCAACATCTAATAAGTTATCTCATTTCTTCTTTATAATTTTGAACTTCTGTCATTCTCATTCTTGTTCTTGCAACTCCTTAGGCCTCAGACCATACATAAATAATTAGAGAAGGTTGTGGTCTGATGCTTGCTAGGGTGAACATTCAGCTGATATGGCAAAATTGCACAGTGAATGGCAGTTGGTATTTGCTTTCACTATCATAGATCATTGTTTGTATTAGGCTGACATAATATTCAACAGTTAGAAGAGAAAGATTCAACGGGGCCTTAAGTGTGCAAACGTTTGCTTTTGTTAGTATGACGAAAACAATCATTATGTTGATAAATCCGTTTTAAAATCTTGGGATATTCATTTTCTGAATGCATTAAAAGGGGGAAAATTATGTAAATATTTTTTTTAATTCTCAGAATCTGATTCTAAAGCTGGGTGGGGTGGAATATGCAACGCAATACAGTAATTCTGAAGATCATTGCTCGTGGCAGTAAAAACTAAACGGTGATAACTTGCATGCTGTAAAAGAAGACACAAATTGCAGTTCCAGATGCATTAAATGCTTTGAGGTCTAGGGAGTAGCAGTGGGTAATACTAGGAGTGAAATTCAAAGTATAGGGAAGTAGAAATGAAAATTACTTTTATCAGATAACTTAAATGGTTATGTTACTAAGCATTCTTATTGGAATGTAGGTTTCTTTTAAATTAATACTATGATAGTTACCAGTAGTTCATTCATGAATATTTTTGATTGGTTATGATCTTATTGTAATCACATCCTTCAAAGTTAAATTGATTGCTTAATTTCCCCCTTGATTTTCATACTATAATATAAAAGGAGGATAAAAGTCTGCAAATAAACATAACTCCTCTTTCTCTCTCTATATATAGACATGTATCTTCGTGTGCAACTAAGCAAAACAAATGTGACTTTTTCTTCTTTAAAAAAATTGTGTAAATAAATAGGATGAGAATTAAGTTCATTTCAAAGACTTATGAAATATACATGATCAAAATAAATTAGAAAATTAAGTTCAAATAAATTTTAAGCTAAATTACGTGTTGCAATGTAAGTTGCAATAATTCAGTTGTAATAATTAATACTAACAAAACCAAACATCATATTCCCATTCTGCAAAGTATAAAAATTCTTCTGCAAAACTGAAAAAATGACCAACACTTTGGCTTATTTGATAACTTTCAAATTCACTCCTTTGCTTGAATTTAGAATTTATAACTTTAATTTTCCACAGAAATTTGTTTTTGATTTTAAAAAATTTCACTGGCATAATTTCATTCACTTCTGCATATATTAATAGATGCAGAAGGTTTTTGTACCTTACATAATTTTAAATCTTATGTAAACTGACGTAATTAATAACAAAATCAAAACATAGATCAGAAACTGCATAAAATTTAATTAATAATTACTACTAGTGTCACACGAAATGCTATGAAATTAATTAATAAAATAAGAATGAGATAAAATATATAGAATTAATATTCCACATGTGTGAAGTTTGGAAGTTTTACGTTAAATATTTTTTTAAATTAAGTATTTTTAAAAATGACCCCTTAAAGCATGGGACCTTTCGTAATTAGAACTTGCAAATCCACTTCGCTAGTCTTTCATAACATTGCTTTTCTTTTATTAACAAGAAATATTGCATTCAGTTATTTAATTTAAGATATCAAAAATAATGCTACTGAAAGGCATGAATACTTACTTAAATTTGAAATTAATTTGGTTGACTTAAAATAATATTTAAAAAAATAAATCTTCATATATACGTCTAAAAATCAGACCTTATTAATTTTCTTTTATTTGAACGATATCTGAATTCTGCCTTAGTTTGGACTAGTAAATCATTGGGCAATTAAATGCTAAGCTATAAGAGAACTAATGTAGTTTACAAATGCACTGAATTTTATTTCCAGTATTAACTTTCAAAGAAAGTAAAATTTTCTGCATATTTGCATCATTTGGATTGATAGAATATGGCAAAGCATGCAAAGGCTATCAGCCTAAAGGGAAGTATATATTCATGGGCGGTTTTGTAAGGAAAAGTAGCTTGCATTTCCATTTATTCATGTGTGTGTATATATATATATATATATATTTACATTGTTAATGCTAAAATCAATGCTTCATTAAAAATTCATTATTATTTTATTTTTAATACAACATACAGATACAGAATTGTTTTAAACTCCAATAAACAATAATAATTTATTTTTAAGAAAACTTATTTTATGATTTATATATTATATTACAAGAATAAGAGAAACATTTGTCAAGAAATGTATTAAACTTGTATTAGCAGATTCATGCTATCCTAGTAAGAAGACTATCATACTTCAAAACTGTATTAAAACTGGGCAAAATAAAATCAACATAAATTTTACATTAAATGTTTAAAAACTTATAAGTATGCAATGGTAGTTATATATACAATATAATATATGTTGTCATTTATAAAATATTAATGAAATGATATTTTTGGAAATAATGCACAAAATTTTAGTTTTGCTTTATAATTAGTTTAACGAATTGTTAGGAAAATATTTTAGGTCATTTCCATTTTTCACTGTTGATATTGGTATATTAAAATATATGGAATAATTAAGTTGCATCTAGTTAGTAAAACAAAACATTACGAAAAGTATGATACGGCATATTTTTAATCAATATAATTACTTCATTTTGGAATTATAATATTTTCGTAAGAAATTAATACCACTGAAAAAAATATTATTACACTAAAGGAATAAACGAGATTCTCGACCGCGTTGTTCAAGTTTTTGTAATTTTACTTCATAACACACTCGTATATAAACATATTAGACTGAATTATAAACCAGGTATAACAAATTAGATAATCCTAGAAAAAGAATAAACTAAACCTAGTAAGCAAAAAATATATACATTACATTCAGAATTCTAAATGTTTATATAAACGTTTCTCGCAAGGCCTGCCGGGAAAAAGATGTCAAACGTTCTTTGGTCAGACGATTGGAAAAGAACGCTAACATGATTAGTTTTATTTTCAACAACCACATTACTATTTCAATTAAATACCACAAACAGTGATTAAATTTTTGAATAATTAGTTTTAAATAATAATACGGGCAATTTAAAGCGTAATTTATCGGATGCACAATGACAAAATACTACTATTAGATCTGCATTTGGAATAAATATTTTGCACTCTTTCAACTCATTAGACATTACGAACACTGATATTAATTAATCGCAAAGATTAAACGTTTAAATACTTACTCACTACATATAACAGTGCAAAGTGCATGAGAATAATCTGCATAAAATGAACAAAAAATATTTCAAGTAGTAATTGTAAACATTTTCTTACTTACCTGCGCTATACAACCAACATGCATTCAGCGATGTTTTTTTCTGCAACTAGCTTTCAAACACTTTTCTCCTGATTGGCTAATTTCCAGTCAGTCACGTGATTCTTCCGCGCGGCTACTGAAACATTATATGTAATGTTACAAGCAAATCAGCTGTTACCGCTACAGTTTGCTTTCAACCTGTTACCATTACAGGAAATTCTTCTGTAACTTTTTGATTTCTGTAACTTTACAAAACTTTTGCCTGTAAAGAGCGAACTTTTTTTTTACCGTGTATAGCGTTCTACACTGTAAAAAAAATCTGTAAGGTTACTAAGAAAACTCATGGAAACTGGGATGCCATGGGTTATTTGAGTAACAGAAACGGTGTTTTCTTTGTAACATTACAAGAGTTTTGCCTGTAATGGTTACAGATCTGTAATGGTTACAGTGATTTTGTAATATCACAGCATATAGTTATGTAAGTAGAACATGTTTTTCTCATATAAAATCCCAAACGATATATCTGTAATGGTTACAGATTATTTGCTAGTAATATTACAGCAAATAATTATGTAAAAAGAACATATTTTTCTCATGCAAAATCTCAACAGATATATCTGTAACCGTTACAGGTTATTTGCTTGTATTATTTCAGCAAGTTATTATGTGAGTAGATACTTTTCTTACGTAAAATTCCAATGGTTGTAAAGGTTTCAGATTATTTCATTCTAATATCTCATTAAGTAATTATATGTGTGTAGAATATATTTTTCATAGATGAAATACTGAAGGATATGTCTATAAATGTAATAGATTTTTGCCTAAAATGATACTTATTATAATAAAATACATTGAAATCAATATGTTTTGAGCAAAACAATGATATCTGCATGTATATATATCATTTTGATTAATAATCGATTTGAGCTTAATTTGATAATTAAGTTCAAATTGATATGCTACTCCTTACATTAAATTACATGTATATCCTTTTATATAAAATAATGAAATGGCATCTGGAATTTATATTTGGCCTGTAAAATAGCTGAGAAAAAAAACAATATGCTTTATTTGCATGTTTTAGTGTCAATTATTAAGATATGTTCTAGAACTTTCTTTTTAGTAATTTTAGCTAAAATAGACACATGTTGCTTTAGATTTAACTTATATGAGAAACATGTTGCATTTTGATATGATCATATTATTACTGTAAAAGACATTTTGTGAAATATTTCTGTGAAGAACTCAGAACAACTGTTCTTTATGTTTCAAAAATATTATATTCTCTCCTTCTAAAAAATGACATTTTCAGTAAATTAAAAAATTCAACATAGCAATGAACTTCATTTTGTTACTACAAGGAATTCAAAATTTTGTTCATAAGCTTGCATTACAACGTCCAACTAATCTTTTTATTCTTATCTGCACTTAGTGTTTGTCAACAGTCTGCTATTGTTTGAAATAATAGATGGTAAATGCATAACGTGTTTAACTTACCTTCCAATAATTTCCTTTGAATTAACAGATAGAAGTCTTTCATTAAAAGCCTAATGTCATGTTTTTTGAATAAGTATAAAACTTCACCAACTGACCTTAATTTTCAAAGCCTTGCTTCCATTAAAATTCTTAATGGTTAATACAATTATGCCTTTAACAAATTTGTTTCAAAAATTAATACTACACTTTATCTTAAAATTTAATGCACTTTAATTTTACCTATAATTTTTTACAAACATGATATGTAATAAATTTAAGCTTAATATTTACCATTTAGAAAGTGATACTAAAAAAGTATTCCTATTTATTATAAAGTTCGAGATTTGCATACAAAATTGTGAAATATACATGTGACACCAGAAAACAAACTTTATGCCCTATATATATATATATATTACAGCATGTTAATTAAGAAGTTTATTGAATTTATAATTTTATTGTGAAATATTATGAAGCAAATAATATTCTAATTAAAATACAGAAGTAAAAATAATTTATTACGTAATTCATAAACTTTACATAAAATCTGCAAAAAGAATTAATTAAAAATAACACAATATAACATTTCATAAAAATTCGTTTCGACTGCTCTGAAAAAATGAATGGTTTTTCCCTCTTTGTAAACCATACCTCCTAAATAAAGAAAAAAACATTTTTTTAAATCATAACCATGATCTTAAAACGCTTATAAAAATTATTTTAATAGATGTTTTAAACGTCTGCTTATATAACACTTTTAATCATATTTCTTTATTATATCTTAAGAAATTAAGAACAGCTTAAATTCTTTAAAATACTTAATTACAGCAAACCGTCTCATTACGACAAACTACCCCTGTCAACCACTTTTTAAATTTACCCAGCATTCCTCATAAAATAACTAATTAGTAAACATAACTTCTCTAGGATGCCCACTATCATTGAAGATCAAAATTTTCAGGAATCACGTATCACGTATAGCTTGCTTGCTTAGAGAAGGTTCATTGTACAAAAACAGCCAATATGCAAATCTTTTCATAAATGAAGCCACCATAGTTATTAAATATAATATACAGTATACTTATATTCAGAATTCATAACTTGAATAAATTTCTCGAACTATTCTAGCATTCGAAAAATATTGTATTTATTACCTTAAATTTCTAAAACAATATTACATATTCGTCCAAATGAATCACTGGGACTCGGACAACATTTTCCCCCTAGCTTTCTTTTAGCACAGGATTCTGAGTATGTTTTAATGATTTTGGTAATGTTTGTCTTCCTTAAGGCGCTTACAAAACGAGTTACCCTAAATTTTTCGTCCGCGTAGTGTCGTTTTCATCTTACTAACTGATTTGCTAGGGGATTTTGGGTGCATGGCCTATCATTGATGAAACAATAATAGTGAACAGCTTCAAGAAAATGGGGATATCTAATGCTCTTGATGCCATATTCCCACTTATTTTTACTAATTTTATCTTCCGAAAATTGAGAGGGAAAAATTAGCCGAATAATTTAATTTCCAAAGGACACAGTCACAGTAATAATATAACAAATGAAAAGTAATCATGGATAAACTACTACTATCACAATATTATTTCTTTAAAAGAAACCTATAGTTCAATAAGAATACACACAATTGCAACATCTAATACGTTATCTCATTTCTACTTCTTTATAATTTGAATTTCTTTCATTCTCTCATTGTTGTTCTTGCAACTCCTTAGGCCTCAGATCATACATAAATAATTAGAGAAGGTGAATATGCAGTTGATATGGCAAAATCGCACAGTGAATGGCAGTTGGTATTTGCTTTAACTATCATAGATCATTTTTTTATTAGCCTGACATAATATTCAATAGTTAGAAGAGAAAGATTCAACGGGGCCTTTAGCATGCAAATGTTTGCCATTGTTAGTATGACGAAAACAATCATTATGTCCATAAATCCATTTTAAAATCTTGGGATCTTCATTTTCTGAATGCATTAAAAAGGGGAAAATTCTGCAAATATATTTTTAATTTAGAGAATCTGGTTCTAAAGCTGGGTGGGGTGGAAAATGCAACTCAATACGGTAATTCTGAAGATCATTGCTTGTGGTAAGCTTAAATTTATAATTCAAGTTATGAATTCTGAATATAAGTATACAAACTGAACGGTGATAACTTGCATGCTGTAGAAGACGACACAAATTGCACTTCCAGATGCATTAAATGCTTTGAGGTCTAGGGAGTAGCAGTGGACAATAATAAGAGTGAAATTCAAGGTATAGGGAAGTAGGAATGAAAATTATTATTATCAGATACTGAAATGTTAATTTTACTAAGCATTCGTATTGGAATGTAGGTCTCTTTTAAATAATAATATGATAGTTACCAGTAGTTCATTTATGGATATTTTTGATTGGTTATCTTACTGTAATGATCTTACTGTAATCACATCCTTCAAAATTAAATTGATTGCTTAATTTCCCCCTTGATTTTCATACTATAATATTAGTAAAAAGGAAGAAAAGTCTGCAAGTAAACATAACTCCTCTTTCTCTCTCTCTCTCTCTCTCTCTATAAATATATATATACAGGCATGTATCTTTGTGTGCAACTAAGCAAAACAAATGTGACTTTTTCTTCTTTAAAAAAATTTGTGTTAATAAATATGATGAGAATTAAGTTCATTTTAAAGACTTATGACACATGAAATATACCTGATCAAAATAAATCAGAAAATTATAAATTACATGTTTAAGTTGCAATAATTCAGTTGTAATAATTAATACTAACAAAACCAAACATCATATTCCCGTTCTGCAAAGTATAAAAATTCTTCTGCAAAACTGCAAAAATTACCAACACTTTGGTTTATTTGATAACTTTCAAATTCACTCCTTTGTTTGCATTTAGAATTTATAATTTTAATTTTCCACAGAAATTTGTTTTTGATTTTAAAAAATTTCACTGGCATAATTTCATTCATTTCTGCATGCATTAATAGATGCAGAAGGTTTTTATACCTTACATAATTTTAAACCTTATGTAATTAATAAAAAATCAAAACATAGATCAGAAACTGCATAAAATTTAATTAATAATTACTACTAGTGTCATATGAAATGCTATGAAATTAATCAATAACATAAGAATGAGATAAAATATATAGAATTAATATTCCACATGTGTGAGTTTGGAAGTTTTACGTTAAAAACTTTTCTTTAAATTAATTATTTTTAAAAATGGCCCTTTCTTTCGTAATTAGAACTTGCAAATAGACTTCACTAGTCTTTCATAACATTGCTTTTCTTTTATTAACAAGAAATAGTGCATTCAGTTATTTAATTTAAGATTTCCAAAAATAATGCTACTGAAAGGCATCAATACTTACTTAAATTTGAAATTAATTTGGTTAACTTAAAATAATAGTTAAAGAAATTAATCTTCATATATACGTCTAAAACATCAGACCTTCATAGTAAATTTCTTTTATTTGAACGATATCTGAATTCTGCATTACTTTGAACTAGTAAATCATTGGGCAATTAAATGGCAAGCTATAAGAGAACTAATGTAGTTTACAAATGCACTGAATTTTATTTCCTGCATCAACTTTAAAAAGTAAAATTTTTTGCATATTTGCATCATTTGATTGATGGAATATGGCAAAGCATGCAAAGGCTATCAGCCTAAAGGAAAGTATATATTCATGGACGGCTTTGTAAGGAAAAATAGCTTGCACTTCCATTTATTCGTGTGGGTATATAGTATATATATTTACACTGTTAAATGCTAAAATCAATGCTTCATTAAAATTTAATTATTATTTTATTTTTAATACTAACATACAGATACAGAATTGTTTTAAACTCCAATAAACAATAATAATTTATTTTTAAGAAAACTTATTTTATGATTTATATATTATATTACAAGAATAAGAGAAACATTTGTCAAGAAATGTATTAAACTTGTATTAGCAGATTCATGCTATCCTAGTAAGAAGACTATCATACTTCAAAACTGTATTAAAACTGGGCAAAATAAAATCAACATAAATTTTACATTAAATGTTTAAAAACTTATAAGTATGCAATGGTAGTTATATATACAATATAATATATGTTGTCATTTATAAAATATTAATGAAATGATATTTTTGGAAATAATGCACAAAATTTTAGTTTTGCTTTATAATTAGTTTAACGAATTGTTAGGAAAATATTTTAGGTCATTTCCATTTTTCACTGTTGATATTGGTATATTAAAATATATGGAATAATTAAGTTGCATCTAGTTAGTAAAACAAAACATTACGAAAAGTATGATACGGCATATTTTTAATCAATATAATTACTTCATTTTGGAATTATAATATTTTCGTAAGAAATTAATACCACTGAAAAAAATATTATTACACTAAAGGAATAAACGAGATTCTCGACCGCGTTGTTCAAGTTTTTGTAATTTTACTTCATAACACACTCGTATATAAACATATTAGACTGAATTATAAACCAGGTATAACAAATTAGATAATCCTAGAAAAAGAATAAACTAAACCTAGTAAGCAAAAAATATATACATTACATTCAGAATTCTAAATGTTTATATAAACGTTTCTCGCAAGGCCTGCCGGGAAAAAGATGTCAAACGTTCTTTGGTCAGACGATTGGAAAAGAACGCTAACATGATTAGTTTTATTTTCAACAACCACATTACTATTTCAATTAAATACCACAAACAGTGATTAAATTTTTGAATAATTAGTTTTAAATAATAATACGGGCAATTTAAAGCGTAATTTATCGGATGCACAATGACAAAATACTACTATTAGATCTGCATTTGGAATAAATATTTTGCACTCTTTCAACTCATTAGACATTACGAACACTGATATTAATTAATCGCAAAGATTAAACGTTTAAATACTTACTCACTACATATAACAGTGCAAAGTGCATGAGAATAATCTGCATAAAATGAACAAAAAATATTTCAAGTAGTAATTGTAAACATTTTCTTACTTACCTGCGCTATACAACCAACATGCATTCAGCGATGTTTTTTTCTGCAACTAGCTTTCAAACACTTTTCTCCTGATTGGCTAATTTCCAGTCAGTCACGTGATTCTTCCGCGCGGCTACTGAAACATTATATGTAATGTTACAAGCAAATCAGCTGTTACCGCTACAGTTTGCTTTCAACCTGTTACCATTACAGGAAATTCTTCTGTAACTTTTTGATTTCTGTAACTTTACAAAACTTTTGCCTGTAAAGAGCGAACTTTTTTTTTACCGTGTATAGCGTTCTACACTGTAAAAAAAATCTGTAAGGTTACTAAGAAAACTCATGGAAACTGGGATGCCATGGGTTATTTGAGTAACAGAAACGGTGTTTTCTTTGTAACATTACAAGAGTTTTGCCTGTAATGGTTACAGATCTGTAATGGTTACAGTGATTTTGTAATATCACAGCATATAGTTATGTAAGTAGAACATGTTTTTCTCATATAAAATCCCAAACGATATATCTGTAATGGTTACAGATTATTTGCTAGTAATATTACAGCAAATAATTATGTAAAAAGAACATATTTTTCTCATGCAAAATCTCAACAGATATATCTGTAACCGTTACAGGTTATTTGCTTGTATTATTTCAGCAAGTTATTATGTGAGTAGATACTTTTCTTACGTAAAATTCCAATGGTTGTAAAGGTTTCAGATTATTTCATTCTAATATCTCATTAAGTAATTATATGTGTGTAGAATATATTTTTCATAGATGAAATACTGAAGGATATGTCTATAAATGTAATAGATTTTTGCCTAAAATGATACTTATTATAATAAAATACATTGAAATCAATATGTTTTGAGCAAAACAATGATATCTGCATGTATATATATCATTTTGATTAATAATCGATTTGAGCTTAATTTGATAATTAAGTTCAAATTGATATGCTACTCCTTACATTAAATTACATGTATATCCTTTTATATAAAATAATGAAATGGCATCTGGAATTTATATTTGGCCTGTAAAATAGCTGAGAAAAAAAACAATATGCTTTATTTGCATGTTTTAGTGTCAATTATTAAGATATGTTCTAGAACTTTCTTTTTAGTAATTTTAGCTAAAATAGACACATGTTGCTTTAGATTTAACTTATATGAGAAACATGTTGCATTTTGATATGATCATATTATTACTGTAAAAGACATTTTGTGAAATATTTCTGTGAAGAACTCAGAACAACTGTTCTTTATGTTTCAAAAATATTATATTCTCTCCTTCTAAAAAATGACATTTTCAGTAAATTAAAAAATTCAACATAGCAATGAACTTCATTTTGTTACTACAAGGAATTCAAAATTTTGTTCATAAGCTTGCATTACAACGTCCAACTAATCTTTTTATTCTTATCTGCACTTAGTGTTTGTCAACAGTCTGCTATTGTTTGAAATAATAGATGGTAAATGCATAACGTGTTTAACTTACCTTCCAATAATTTCCTTTGAATTAACAGATAGAAGTCTTTCATTAAAAGCCTAATGTCATGTTTTTTGAATAAGTATAAAACTTCACCAACTGACCTTAATTTTCAAAGCCTTGCTTCCATTAAAATTCTTAATGGTTAATACAATTATGCCTTTAACAAATTTGTTTCAAAAATTAATACTACACTTTATCTTAAAATTTAATGCACTTTAATTTTACCTATAATTTTTTACAAACATGATATGTAATAAATTTAAGCTTAATATTTACCATTTAGAAAGTGATACTAAAAAAGTATTCCTATTTATTATAAAGTTCGAGATTTGCATACAAAATTGTGAAATATACATGTGACACCAGAAAACAAACTTTATGCCCTATATATATATATATATTACAGCATGTTAATTAAGAAGTTTATTGAATTTATAATTTTATTGTGAAATATTATGAAGCAAATAATATTCTAATTAAAATACAGAAGTAAAAATAATTTATTACGTAATTCATAAACTTTACATAAAATCTGCAAAAAGAATTAATTAAAAATAACACAATATAACATTTCATAAAAATTCGTTTCGACTGCTCTGAAAAAATGAATGGTTTTTCCCTCTTTGTAAACCATACCTCCTAAATAAAGAAAAAAACATTTTTTTAAATCATAACCATGATCTTAAAACGCTTATAAAAATTATTTTAATAGATGTTTTAAACGTCTGCTTATATAACACTTTTAATCATATTTCTTTATTATATCTTAAGAAATTAAGAACAGCTTAAATTCTTTAAAATACTTAATTACAGCAAACCGTCTCATTACGACAAACTACCCCTGTCAACCACTTTTTAAATTTACCCAGCATTCCTCATAAAATAACTAATTAGTAAACATAACTTCTCTAGGATGCCCACTATCATTGAAGATCAAAATTTTCAGGAATCACGTATCACGTATAGCTTGCTTGCTTAGAGAAGGTTCATTGTACAAAAACAGCCAATATGCAAATCTTTTCATAAATGAAGCCACCATAGTTATTAAATATAATATACAGTATACTTATATTCAGAATTCATAACTTGAATAAATTTCTCGAACTATTCTAGCATTCGAAAAATATTGTATTTATTACCTTAAATTTCTAAAACAATATTACATATTCGTCCAAATGAATCACTGGGACTCGGACAACATTTTCCCCCTAGCTTTCTTTTAGCACAGGATTCTGAGTATGTTTTAATGATTTTGGTAATGTTTGTCTTCCTTAAGGCGCTTACAAAACGAGTTACCCTAAATTTTTCGTCCGCGTAGTGTCGTTTTCATCTTACTAACTGATTTGCTAGGGGATTTTGGGTGCATGGCCTATCATTGATGAAACAATAATAGTGAACAGCTTCAAGAAAATGGGGATATCTAATGCTCTTGATGCCATATTCCCACTTATTTTTACTAATTTTATCTTCCGAAAATTGAGAGGGAAAAATTAGCCGAATAATTTAATTTCCAAAGGACACAGTCACAGTAATAATATAACAAATGAAAAGTAATCATGGATAAACTACTACTATCACAATATTATTTCTTTAAAAGAAACCTATAGTTCAATAAGAATACACACAATTGCAACATCTAATACGTTATCTCATTTCTACTTCTTTATAATTTGAATTTCTTTCATTCTCTCATTGTTGTTCTTGCAACTCCTTAGGCCTCAGATCATACATAAATAATTAGAGAAGGTGAATATGCAGTTGATATGGCAAAATCGCACAGTGAATGGCAGTTGGTATTTGCTTTAACTATCATAGATCATTTTTTTATTAGCCTGACATAATATTCAATAGTTAGAAGAGAAAGATTCAACGGGGCCTTTAGCATGCAAATGTTTGCCATTGTTAGTATGACGAAAACAATCATTATGTCCATAAATCCATTTTAAAATCTTGGGATCTTCATTTTCTGAATGCATTAAAAAGGGGAAAATTCTGCAAATATATTTTTAATTTAGAGAATCTGGTTCTAAAGCTGGGTGGGGTGGAAAATGCAACTCAATACGGTAATTCTGAAGATCATTGCTTGTGGTAAGCTTAAATTTATAATTCAAGTTATGAATTCTGAATATAAGTATACAAACTGAACGGTGATAACTTGCATGCTGTAGAAGACGACACAAATTGCACTTCCAGATGCATTAAATGCTTTGAGGTCTAGGGAGTAGCAGTGGACAATAATAAGAGTGAAATTCAAGGTATAGGGAAGTAGGAATGAAAATTATTATTATCAGATACTGAAATGTTAATTTTACTAAGCATTCGTATTGGAATGTAGGTCTCTTTTAAATAATAATATGATAGTTACCAGTAGTTCATTTATGGATATTTTTGATTGGTTATCTTACTGTAATGATCTTACTGTAATCACATCCTTCAAAATTAAATTGATTGCTTAATTTCCCCCTTGATTTTCATACTATAATATTAGTAAAAAGGAAGAAAAGTCTGCAAGTAAACATAACTCCTCTTTCTCTCTCTCTCTCTCTCTCTCTCTCTATAAATATATATATACAGGCATGTATCTTTGTGTGCAACTAAGCAAAACAAATGTGACTTTTTCTTCTTTAAAAAAATTTGTGTTAATAAATATGATGAGAATTAAGTTCATTTTAAAGACTTATGACACATGAAATATACATGATCAAAATAAATCAGAAAATTATAAATTACATGTTTAAGTTGCAATAATTCAGTTGTAATAATTAATACTAACAAAACCAAACATCATATTCCCGTTCTGCAAAGTATAAAAATTCTTCTGCAAAACTGCAAAAATTACCAACACTTTGGTTTATTTGATAACTTTCAAATTCACTCCTTTGTTTGCATTTAGAATTTATAATTTTAATTTTCCACAGAAATTTGTTTTTGATTTTAAAAAATTTCACTGGCATAATTTCATTCATTTCTGCATGCATTAATAGATGCAGAAGGTTTTTATACCTTACATAATTTTAAACCTTATGTAATTAATAAAAAATCAAAACATAGATCAGAAACTGCATAAAATTTAATTAATAATTACTACTAGTGTCATATGAAATGCTATGAAATTAATCAATAACATAAGAATGAGATAAAATATATAGAATTAATATTCCACATGTGTGAGTTTGGAAGTTTTACGTTAAAAACTTTTCTTTAAATTAATTATTTTTAAAAATGGCCCTTTCTTTCGTAATTAGAACTTGCAAATAGACTTCACTAGTCTTTCATAACATTGCTTTTCTTTTATTAACAAGAAATAGTGCATTCAGTTATTTAATTTAAGATTTCCAAAAATAATGCTACTGAAAGGCATCAATACTTACTTAAATTTGAAATTAATTTGGTTAACTTAAAATAATAGTTAAAGAAATTAATCTTCATATATACGTCTAAAACATCAGACCTTCATAGTAAATTTCTTTTATTTGAACGATATCTGAATTCTGCATTACTTTGAACTAGTAAATCATTGGGCAATTAAATGGCAAGCTATAAGAGAACTAATGTAGTTTACAAATGCACTGAATTTTATTTCCTGCATCAACTTTAAAAAGTAAAATTTTTTGCATATTTGCATCATTTGATTGATGGAATATGGCAAAGCATGCAAAGGCTATCAGCCTAAAGGAAAGTATATATTCATGGACGGCTTTGTAAGGAAAAATAGCTTGCACTTCCATTTATTCGTGTGGGTATATAGTATATATATTTACACTGTTAAATGCTAAAATCAATGCTTCATTAAAATTTAATTATTATTTTATTTTTAATACTAACATACAGATACAGAATTGTTTTAAACTCCAATAAACAATAATAATTTATTTTTAAGAAAACTTATTTTATGATTTATATATTATATTACAAGAATAAGAGAAACATTTGTCAAGAAATGTATTAAACTTGTATTAGCAGATTCATGCTATCCTAGTAAGAAGACTATCATACTTCAAAACTGTATTAAAACTGGGCAAAATAAAATCAACATAAATTTTACATTAAATGTTTAAAAACTTATAAGTATGCAATGGTAGTTATATATACAATATAATATATGTTGTCATTTATAAAATATTAATGAAATGATATTTTTGGAAATAATGCACAAAATTTTAGTTTTGCTTTATAATTAGTTTAACGAATTGTTAGGAAAATATTTTAGGTCATTTCCATTTTTCACTGTTGATATTGGTATATTAAAATACAGTGTCACACAAAAGTGATGGGACACTTGTGCTTTACAAAAGGAAACTGTAATAAAATAAATTAAAAAAAGATGTAAAAATTTTTTGTGGGTGTGTTTCACACTTAAATTTAGTAACAATTATTACATAACATACATTTTCTCAAAATATTAAAATATTAATTTAATAAAAATACAATTGTTTAGAATGAAGCAAAAAAAATGGCTCACATAAGTGATGGGACACCATTAGATACTACTATGTACTACAATAAAAATATATGTTTAGAGGTTTTTATTTTTACTCAAGAGCAATTGGCAATAATTTATAAAATCTTCTGCAATTTTTCTTTCCAGTTTGTTTTGGAATTTTTGTGTTTTTTAGCTCTGTGCAGCCATGAATGCTAAACGAAAAGAAACTTTGCCTGAAATTCGAAAATTAGTTATTAATTTGCATATTGAACTTGGAAAATCTATTAGTGAAACTGCTGAAACAGTTAACTTGAGTCATTCAACAGATTTCGATATTATTAAACGATATAAAAAGAATCATATGATTCAGGATAAAAGAAGACCTGGCCGACCATCAAAGCTATCCAATGGAATAAAGCGAATTATCGTTCGAAATATTAAAAAAAAAATCCAAGAATGAGTGCTCCTAAAGTTGCTGCTGATTTACAAGCATTATATGGAGTAATTGCTAATCCTAAGACTATTAGAAGAATAATTCGATCTGCTGGATATCACGGTAGAGCAGCCAGGAAAAAAATTCTTCGTAAGTGAAAAGAATAGAAAACTCAGACTGGCTTTCGCAAAATCCAACATAAATAAGAATTCTGATTACTGGAATGAAGTTATATTTGCTGATGAGAGTAAATTTAATATATTTGGTTCTGACGGTAGAATCTTGGTGTGGAGAAAACCCAGGGAAGAATTTCGCAAACAGAACTTGGTGCCAACAGTAAAACATGGTGGAGGAGGAGTTATGGTATGGGGGTGTATGTCGTCCACTGGAGTTGGTAATCTTGTTTTTATTGACAGTATAATGGATCAGTACAAGTATATTGACATTTTAAATCAAAATTTGAAATCTTCAGCACGAAAAAATCAAAATTTGAAATCTTCAGCACGAAAATTGAACCTTCATAACGTATATTCGTAGATTTTAAATTCTACCAAGTCAATGACCCCAAGCACACTGCTTTGAAAGTTAGACTCAGACTGCTGTATAACTGTCCTGAAATAATAAAAACACCACCTCAATCTCCAGACTTAAATCCCATAGAGAATATTTGGCAAGAATTGGAATCAAGAATTCGCAAACACACCATTTCTTCCAAACAACAATTAAAATCGGTGCTTCAAGAAGAATGGGGTAAAATCACTCCAGAAATCACAACAAAATTAGTCGAATCCATCCCAAGAAGATTAAATCATATTTTAAAAGTAAAAGGAAATCCAACAAAATATTAAAACCTTTTAAAAAGTAAAATTTTTGGATAAATATTGGAAGGAAAAGTAAGTGTCTCATCACTTTATCAGGTTCAATGTTTCTCCTTACTTGCTTGGGGAACATTCAATGACCTGACTCGGAACAGGGAGCTTACTAAAGCTATGTTCAATAAATGTGGGAAGTAGACGAGATACACAGGAAGGGTATACGAAACCCTTTATTTTTCTCTCTTTACAATGATTTCCGGACTTCGGAATACAGAGACCAACCACTTGTGGTCTGAACGTAAGAATATAAAAATATTAACTAAACTCTAACTTAACTTTAGAATAACAAACAAGGACCTCCGAGAAGAATGGCTGTATATTAACAGGAAGCCGTATGTAGTACAGAGAACTGTTAACACTACGATACGTTTAAAATTATCAAGAGGATTAAACCTCTGGCCTGGAAGGCAACCAGCAACCGAGTAAAACTGCTAAGGAGAGCGGCCTGCTTCTACTAACTCCTTCCTCTCTCTCTCTTGCTTGGCAAAAAGCCACAACTTAAGTACTTGGCGTTCGCAAGACAAATTTCCATAAATAAGTTTTAAAGTTTTTAATTCTGGCCGGAAGTAGAAAATAAGAAGTGATAGTAAAGATTTAAAATAAAATAAACGTTAGTAAAACTTAAGATCCTTACATACTTCCCGCCAGAGTTAATTAGTTTGAAACTGAGGTCTAAAACGACCTTGTTGAAAACTTTTAGCTCTAGAATCTAACGCGAGGCCAATTCTTTACAAACATTTCCCACTAGAAACTAGAAATTTAAAAAAAAAATTCGTTTTTACATTATCAATTCCATGGACAATTACTTTTCATCTGTACTGCATCTAAACAGGAGTTTCTAGTTGAAATCTGGTTCCTTCCTGAGATCTGGAAGGAAAACTAGTTTAATGCAATGTTACACAATTAAATGGCAAGTAACATGAATATTTCTATTTCTCTTAACATTCTTATTTCATTCATGACTTTATTTAATTATCTCCCCGTGCTCTCTGACAAGTGTTGTAAAAGAAAACACCAAACACGAATGTGTTCATGTACAAGTGTTCAACACTACCGCCTGCAATCAAAACACTAACGTGTTAAAATTCAACATACCAAGACCTCATAACACACCTTATATTCATCTCTAAACCCTGAGGTACTATTCTGAAAGTGGCTAACTCTGAAGTGTAGCGTCAGAGAGCCTAACTACATTCATTCAACCTTTAACACATATTCTCAATAATTTTCTCTTTTTACAGTCACACGAATAAGTTTAAAATTTTTTGGCATTACTTTCACTTTTAACATATCACAGTATTTCTTAACGTTTAAAATAACAGTTCACATTGTATATAAGAACATATTAACATGCCGTTAATTTTACGCATTTTAAAACATACATTAGTAGTACATTGTTAACTTCTATTCTTTTCCAAGCAAGTGCCAATTCTTCTACATTGAAATACTACATTTCAAAAGTCTTTCAGACTAAAACTTCTTTCTTGCCAGAATCTTTTAAATAAAATTTTATAAAATAACTTTTACAATATTCAAGTATTTACACATTCCTATTATACATCAACTTTAGTTTTACTGGCGAGTAATTGAAAAACATAATACCAAAATAGGTAACAACTCATTTCTCGCCTTTTTGGCGATAAAGGTAGACCTCACATGAAGTAAAACGTCTTGAATTCTGCCACTTGCAGTAAGAATAAAAGATTAACTTAAGGTTGCAAAGTAACATAAAGTTTTACTTATCTTTGTGATATTCGGACATTCTTTTTTCTGCCCAGTCCTGGAAGGTAGCAAAGATTAGCTTTTGGTTTATCTTCCTTCTTGTGCGGGCTCGCCCTTCAGTTCCTTCCTCTATGAGCTTTCTTTTCCTTCCAGTTCGGTCACCCTTGAAGACCTTCTTTTTCGCCTCTGCCTGTGGTCTTGGCCGTTTGATGGCAGCCGGTCTTGGCGGAACCGGGACACTTCTCTCTCGTTCCTGCTTGGATCTCGTTGCTGGCTGTTCAAATTTTCCTTGTTTCTTTGCCTCCGCAGCTGGTTTTCCTTCCGCAATTCGTCGACATTTGCTGCGTAGACTCCTGTCCGATGGGTAGAACTTCCGTTTGGGAGCCGGGTTATAGTTGCCGTTATTTCTCCTGGCTCTCTTTGCATTCGTCGTACTTCTCCCTTCTTCATTCTGGGGGTGGTCGTGCGCTCTCTTTTCTGGTCGGTGGAACGGCTTCTTTTTCTTGTTACCTTCAATTTTCCAACGGGGAAACTTTCTTTTCAATTGCTCCTGCCTCCTAATGGCTTGCCCTTGTGCTTGTCGTTGTTCCACCTCTGGAGCTTCTGCCTGCAGTGCCTGCCGTGCCTGCCATGCCGGATCCTGCAAAAGATCTTTAAATATTTGCATTTTATTACGGTCATAGTATGGTTTCATCTGGTCAATGTTTGCGGAGCATGTTTCAACATTCCTGCCTTTTAACACCACTACAGCGTGAGTTATTTTTTCTATGACAAATGGTCCTTCAAATCGTGGAAAGAATTTGGCGGTTTTATCTTCTGGTGCTGAAGAAAGTGAATGCTTAATTTTTAATACTTTCTCCTACTTTATAAGTTACTCCCCGTCGTTTCAAATCGTAATAAAGTTTTTGTTTTCTCTGTGCTACTTCAGTGTTCTTTTTTGCTTCTTTAATTTTTCTATATCACCCATTTTAAATTCTGGGGCTCTTTATTGAACATAAAATAATTTATCTAACGGCGTTATAATCTTTCTGCCTAAAAATAACTCAGCAGGAGTTTTGCCCGTTGTATCATGTTTTGCGGTCCTAAGGGCGAAAGCTAGTTCATTGACATAGTTATCCCAGCTTTTATGAAAATTTTTAACATAACTACGGATAATTTTCACTATATTTCTATTGATCCGTTCCGCTATATTTGATTGCGGCCGATACGGGACCATTTTTAAATGACGTATGCCCAGTTTTTGGCACATGTCTTCAAATATATTACTTACAAATTGAGGACCATTATCCGATATAACTTTTAGGGGCGCCCCGTATTTTAAAATATATTTATTTAAAATAGAATCAGTAACTAATTTCGCGGAGGCTCGTTTTCAGGGAACAATTTCGGTCCACTTATCAGGTTCAATGTTCCTTCTTACCTTCTTCGGGAACATACAAGGACCTGACTCGGAACAGAGAGCTTACTAAAGCTATGTTCACTAATTGTGGTAAGTAGACAGGATACACATGAAGGGTATACAAAACCCTTTATTTTTCTCTATATACAATAACTTCCGTACTTCGGAATACACTGACCCGCCACTTGGGGTCTAACGTAAAAGTATAAAAATAAAACTAAACTCTAATTTAACTTTAAACTAATAAACGTGGAAGATTGGCCTTATATTAACAGGAAGCGTATGTAGTACAGAGACTGTGAACACTACAATACGTTTAAATTTATCAAGAGGATTAAAACCTCTGGCCTAGAAGGCAAACAGCAACTGCGTAACTTCTAAGGTAAGCGGCCTGCTTTGACTCAACTGCTTCCTCTCTCTCGCTTGGCAAAAAGCCACAACTTAAATACTTGGCGTTCGCCAGACAACTTTGCATAAAAACCTTAACGCTTATAATTCTGGCCGGAAGTAGAAAATAAGAAGTAATAGTAAAGATTCAAAATAAAAATAAACGTTAGTAAAACTTAAGATCCTTACATACTTCCCGCCAGAGTTAATTAGTTTGAAACTGAGGTCTAAAACGACCTTGTTGAAAACTTTTAGCTCTAGAATCTAACGCGAGGCCAATCTTTTACAAACATACTTCGCTAGAAACTAGAAATTTAAAAGAAAGAATTTTTTTTTTTTTTTTTTTTTTTTTTTTTTTTTTTACAATAGCAGCTCCCAGGATATACAATTTTTTTTCATCTGTACTGCATCTAAACAGGAGCTTTTATTCAATTCTGGTTCCTTCCAGAGATCTGGAAGGAAAACTAGTTTAATGAAATGTTACACAATGAAATGGCAAGTAACATATACAATTATACTTCTCTTAACATTCTTATTTCATTAATGACTATTTTAATTATCTCTCCCCGTGCTCTCTGACATGTGTTGTAAAAGAACACCAAACACGAATGTGTTTCTGTCTACGTGTTCCACACTTCCTCCTACAATCAAAACACTAACGTGTTAAAATTCAACATGCCAAGACCTCTTAACACACCCTAATTTCAACTCTAAACCCTGAGGTACTATTCTGAAAGTGTCTAACTCTAAAGTGTAGCGTCAGAGAGCCTAACTACATCATTCAACCTTTAACACATATTCGCCATGCTTTAGTCTTTTTACAGTCACACGAATAAAAGAATTTTAAGATTCACTTTTACCATATCACGGTATTCCTTAACATTTAAAATAACAGTTCACATTGTATATAAGAACATATCAACATGCCGTTAATTTTACACATTTGAAAACATACATTAGTAGTACATTGTTAACTTCTATTCTTTTCAAAGCAAGTGCCAATTCTTTCTACATTGAAATACTACATTTCAAAAAGTCTTTGAGACTAAAACTTCTCTCTAGCTAGAATTTAATTTAATTAAAATAAAATTTATACAATAACTTTTTTTTCAATATTTAAGTCTTTACACAACGCTATTATACATCAACTTTAGTTTTACGCGCGAGTAATTTAAAAACATAATACGAAAATCGGTAACAACTCATTTCTCGCCCTTTTGGCGATAAAGGTAGACCTCACATGAGGTAAAACTTCTTGAAATCTGCCACTTGCAGTAAGAATGAAAGATTAACTTAAGTTTGCAAAGTAACATAAAATTTTACTTATCTTTGTGATATTCGGACATCCTTTTCTGGGCCCAGTCTTTAAAGGTATTGCAGATAGTAGTGTGATTTATCCTCCTTCTTGTACGGGCTCGCCCTTCAGTGCCTTCCTCTGGAAGCTTCCTTTTTTTCACCAGTTCGGTCACCCTTGAATACCTTCTTTTTCTCCTCTGCTTGTGGTCTTGGCCGTTTGATGGCAGCAGGTCTTGGCGGAACCGGGAAACTTCTGTCGTGTTCCTGCTTGGACCTCGTTGCTGGCCGTTCAAATTTTCCTTGTAACTTTTCCTCCGCCGCTGATGGCCCTTCCTCAGTTCGGCTACATTTACTGCGGAGAGTCCTGTCGGATGAGTCGATCTTCCGTTTAGAGCCGAGTTATAGTTGCCGTCATTTCTCCTGGTTCTCTTCCCATACGTCGTCCTTCTCCCTTCTTCATTCTGGGGGTGTTCGTGAACTCTCTTTTCTGGACGGTGGAACGGCTTCTTTTTCTTGCTACCTTCAATTTTTCCGCGGGGCAATTTTCTTTTCACTTGCTCCTGCCTCTTATTGGCTTGCCCTTGTACTTGTCGTTTTTCCACCTCTGTAGCTTGTGCCTGCGGTGTCTGCCGTGCCGGATCCTGCAAAAGATCTGAAAATATTTGCATTTTATTACGATCGAAGTAGGGCTTGATTTGATCAATGTTTGCGGAACAGGTTTCACCATTTCTGGCTTTTAACACTACTACAGCGTGAGTTATTTTTTCTATGACATATGGTCCTTGAAATCGTGGAAAAAATTTGGCGGTTTTATCTTCTGGTGCTGAAGAAAGTGAATGCTTAATTTTTAATACTTTCTCCTACTTTATAAGTTACTCCCCGTCGTTTCAAATCGTAATAAAGTTTTTGTTTTCTCTGTGCTACTTCAGTGTCCTTTTTTGCTTCTTTAATTAATTTTTCTATATCACCCATTTTAAATTCTAAGGCTCTTTGTTGAACATAAAATAATTTATCTAACGGCGTTATTATCTTTCTGCCTAAAAATAACTCAGCAGGAGTTTTGCCCGTTGTATCATGTTTTGCGGTCCTAAGGGCGAAAGCAAATTCATTGACATAGTTATCCCAGCTTTTATGAAAATTTTTAACATAACTACGGATAATTTTCACTATATTTCTATTGATCCGTTCCGCTATATTTGATTGCGGCCGATACGGGACCATTTTTAAATGACGTATGCCCAGTTTTTGGCACATGTCTTCAAATATATTACTTACAAATTGAGGACCATTATCCGATATAACTTTTAGGGGCGCCCCGTATTTTAAAATATATTTATTTAAAATAGAATCAGTGACTAATTTCGCGGAGGCTCGTTTTAAGGGAACAATTTCGGTCCATTTACTAAAATGATCAACCATAACAAGGAGATAGCGACTTTTATTTAACTGACTTTTTGGGAAAGGGCCCAATAAATCGATGCCAATTATTTCATTTGGAAATTCGGATTTAATACTATTTAGAAACCCGGTCGGGCGGAAATTAATATAATTAACTGCTTGACATGTTGGGCAGGACTGGACATACGCCCTTGTTAACTTTTGCAGTTCAGGAAAGTAGACTGCCTCGCGTACGCGCTGGATAGTTTTTCGAATACCAGCATGAGAAACTAAAGGGCTGTCATGGAGCTCCTGCAGGATATTTAATCTAAGACTAGCTGGGATAACAGGTCGAAATTTGTTGTTGGAATTCGCAGTTTTTGTATAGAATAATAGACCATCTATTAGTTCGTAATGGACCGCCCTATTTCTTATCGCCACAATATCTTGGTGGGTAAAATTTTCAGGATCCTTTAAATACTCATAAATGTTTCTAAACTCAGGATCCTTACCCAGTTCGGTTATTACAGTTTCTCGGGAATGTATCGTACATCCTGTGAGCATTGCCACCTTTACAGTATTACCTTCTTCATCTATTTTTATTCTGGATAGGGCATCTGCTAAGATATTTTCCTTTCCGGGGGTGTGCTTGATTACCAGATTATACTCTTGTAACTTGAGTGCCCATCTTATTGACCTTGCGAATAAGTTTTTCCCTGAGTACAATCTAGTTACCGCCGCATGATCAGAATACACTGTTATTGGCGCCCTTCCAAAATAGACTCGGAACTTTTGCACAGCTAACAGAACTGCAAGTGCCTCTCTCTCGGTCGCGGAATAATTTCTTTGTGTTTGATTTAAAGTTCGACTAAAAAATGCCACGGGCTGCTGATTTTGCGAAAGTACCGCTCCTACCGCATAATCCGAAGCATCCGCTGAAATTTCTAAATTTTCATCCTTATCAGGAAATTTCAAAACCGGGGCTTGCGTTAATGCTTGCTTTAATTTTTCGAAAGCACTATTGGCTTCGGCTGTCCACGAGAATCTTGCCTTTTTTCTTTTTAATTTTAACAATGGTTCAGCAATAGCTGCAAAATCTTTTATAAAGGACCTATAATATGAACAAAGTCCTAGAAAAGAAGAGAGATTCTTCGCCGTATTTGGCGGCGGATACTTTTCCACAGCGATTATTTTTGATTCGTCTGTCTCGATTCCTTTCTGAGATATTTTGTAACCTTGTAAGGATCTTAAGTTTTACTAACGTTTATTTTTATTTTGAATTTTTACTATCACTTCTTATTTTCTGCTTCCGGCCAGAATTATAAGCGTTAAGGTTTTTATGCAAAGTTGTCTGGCGAACGCCAAGTATTTAAGTTGTGGCTTTTTGCCAAGCGAGAGAGAGGAAGCAGTGAGTTCGAAGCAGGCCGCTTACCTTAGAAGTTACGCAGTTGCTTGTTGCCTTCCAGGCCAGAGGTTTTAATTCTCTTGATAAATTTAAACGTATTGTAGTGTTCTCAGTTATCTGTACTACATACGCCTTCCTGTTAATATAAGGCCAATCTTCCACGTTTATTAGTTTAAAGTTAAATTAGAGTTTAGTTTTATTTTTATACTTTTACGTTAGACCCCAAGTAGCGGGTCAGTGTATTCCGAAGTACGGAAGTTATTGTATAGAGAGAAAAATAAAGGGTTTTGTATACCCTTCATGTGTATCCTGTCTACTTACCACAATTAGTGAACATAGCTTTAGTAAGCTCTCTGTTCCGAGTCAGGTCCTTGTATGTTCCCGAAGAAGGTAAGAAGGAACTTTGAACCTGATAACCTAAGTATTTTAATTCAGGGGCTGCAAATTTGCACTTTTCGACATTAACTTTTAGACCGGCCTCATTTAATAATGAAAACACCTGTTTTAAATCCTGTACATGTTGGTCCAGATTATCACTAGTAATAATGATATCGTCTAAATAGATAAATGTGGACTTTCCAAGAACAGGCCTTAGCACAATGTCCGTACATCGCTGAAATGTTGCCGGTGCCCCTGAAAGGCCAAACGGCATACGCAGGAATGCATAAGTGCCAGACTTGGTTATAAAAGCAGTCTTAGGCACGTCTTCCGTTCTAACCCCTATTTGAAAATAACCAGTCGTTAAGTCTAAAGTCGTCATGTATTTGGTAGACGTTATGTTCCTTAGAATTTCTTCAATAATAGGTAACGGATATACCGGATATTTAGTCATGGAGTTTAATTTACGATAGTCAATCGCAAAACGCCACCTTTTTGGATGTGTTACTGGATAGTCATTGTTTTTCTTACATAAAACCACCGGGCTAGCATAACTACTTGAGATGGGCGTTATGATCTTTTTACGTAGCATATCTCTAATCTGCCACTCTATAATTTTTTCTTTATTCTTATCATACCGGTATGGTTTGTGGCGAACTGGCAGTGAATCTCCGGTGTCGATACTATGGTTAGTAACTTGAGTAAATCCTGGAATATCACTAAATAACGAAGCAAATTCACTTACCACTTGTCGGATTTTTTGTTGCTCTTCCTTAGGCAGGTGGTCAAGGTTTAACATTGGTGGTTCTGTTTTCTCTTCTCGAACTGGTTTCATCGTCAGCTTAAGGGACGCCTCGTTAAAATCCAGTGTTGCTTCTGCCTCTGAAAGAAAATCTATTCCTAGGATGATATGTGCTTGCAGATTCTTTACTATAAAAAACATAATTATTTGTTCGCCCTTGATACGAACGTATAGCGGTAATTTACCTATGCACTTACATCTTTCTCCCTGCGCAGCTAACACTGTCGTATTATCCGAATTATATATGCGGTATTTCCGAAAATACTTCCTAAAAAAACTTCTGCCACACAGGAACACTGCGCGCCTGTATCCAGGAGTGCGGTGGCTGGGATGTTATTCACCAACACTTCAATCTTTGGAACAGTCAAATTTTTCACCATTTCTGTATTTAACTTGAAGGAAGAGGGGTTTTCTTGGCCTTCGGATTTCCGCACCCTCCCGTCAGCAGAAATCCGTTTTAGTTTAAATCTTGATTTTTTCCTTTCCATGCTTTCCTTCCTTTTCCACTGGCCTTCAGACTTTTTTCCTGGATTGCTTTTGAACTGTCGACGTTCGCCGGCTGTTTTTGGATACTCTTGTTTCCTTGCCCACTGATTTGCTTTGCTTCCATAGCCGTGTGCTTCCATAGCTGTGGTCTTGGCGCACCAAATTGGTTTCGTTGCTCATATTGGCGTCTTCTTTCGACGTCCGCCGTTCTTCTACTTTCAAACTGGATTGCTAGTTCAAATAACTTTTCCAGTGTAGTCGGATTCCTTAATTCAATAAATTCTTGTACTTGGGGAAGTAACCTCGGCAAAATCACTTGAATTATCTCAGGATCCGGACGGTTTCCATACAAGAGTTTGAAGACGTGAATTTTTCTTAAAATAAAGCTTGAGAGATTTTCAATTCGTTTCTGGTATATGCTGAAAAGTTCCGTTTCTAATTTTGCACGATCCCTTACGAAAGGGAAGGCTTTTACTAGGGCAGTCTTGAAATTTTCGTAAGTATAGGTGGGACTTCCCGCTTGACCCAAGAGACTTCTGCCTATACATTTGAACCAATTAAGCGCTTGGCCCCTCAAAGCGCTGGTAGCTAAGGTGACTTTCTAGAACTCATACACAGGATACATCATGAAGTAGTCCTCCAATTTTTCCAAAAAACTGGTTACCGGTGAGTTTCCATTAAATGTTGCTTCTGGTTTCATTGATGCGCGCATGGTCTGGACGATGTAACCAAATTCTTCCAGGGCGGCAGCTGGCATTTCTGGATTCTGAGCCGCTTCTGCAGGCAGCACAGGTTCTTCTTGAAACTCGGCCATGGTTATTCTTCTTCGTCGGGCGCCACTATCAGGTTCAATGTTTCTCCTTACTTGCTTGGGGAACATTCAATGACCTGACTCGGAACAGGGAGCTTACTAAAGCTATGTTCAGTAAATGTGGGAAGTAGACGAGATACACAGGAAGGGTATACGAAACCCTTTATTTTTCTCTCTTTACAATGATTTCCGGACTTCGGAATACAGAGACCAACCACTTGTGGTCTGAACGTAAGAATATAAAAATATTAACTAAATTCTAACTAAACTAACTTTGGATTAATAAACAAGTGTCTACTCGAAGATTGGCCGTATATTAACAGAAAGGCCGTATGTAGTACAGAGAACTGTTAACACTACGATACGTTTAAAATTATCAAGAGGATTAAACCTCTGGCCTAGAAGGCAACCAGCAACCGAGTAAAACTGCTAAGGCAAGCGGCCTGCTTCTACTAACTCCTTCCTCTCTCTCTCTCGCTTGGCAAAAAGCCACAACTAAAGTACTTGGCGATCGCAAGACAAATTTGCATAAATAAGTTAAAGCTTTTAATTCTGGCCGGAAATAGAAAATAAGAAGTGATAGTAAAGATTTAAAATAAAATAAACGTTAGTAAAACTTACGATCCTTACAACTTATGTGAGCCAGTTTTTGCTCCGTTCTAAACAATGGTACTTTTTTTAAATTAATATTTTAATATTTTGAGAAAATGTTATGTAATAATTGTTACTAAATTTAAGTGGGAAACACGCCCACAAAAAATTTTACATGTTTTTTTAATTTATTTTACTACAGTTTCCTTTTGTAAAGCACAAGTGTCCCATCACTTTTGTGAGACACTGTATATGGAAAAATTAAGTTGCATCTAGTTAGTAAAACAGAACATTACGAAAAGTATTTGATGCGACATATTTTTAATCAATATAATTACTTCATTTTGGAATTATAACATTTTCGTAAGAAATTAATACCAGTGAAAAAAATAATATTATTACACTAAAGAATAAATGAGGTTCTCGACCGCGATGTTCAAGTTTTTGTAATTTTACTTCATAACACACTCGTACATAATATATTAGACTGAATTATAAACCAAGTATAATTAATCAGGTAATTCTAAAGAAAGAATAAACTAAACCTAGTAAACAAAAAATATATACTTTACATTCAGAATTCTAAATGTTTACATAAACTTATCTCGCAAGGCCTGCCGGAAAAAAAGATGTCAAACGTTCTTTGGTCAGACGATTGCAAACGAACGCTAACATAATTAATATTGTTTTCAACAACCACATTACCGGTATTATTAAATACCACAACAGTGATTAAATTTTGGGCTAAATCGCAGAATAAGCTGCATCACTCGATGCTGTGTTTACTTCTCTTATGCTTGGACACGCCTTTTTATGACGTAATATCTTCTTCAAAACAAGTTATAAGTATGCTATAGCTTCGTATTTAAAGAAAACTTAAATATTATAACTCAGTTTATATTTTAACTGAGTTGAAATGGTAGGTTTGTAATGTTCTGTGCGAGATTTTTTAAATTGTAAATCTATTTTTGTGTGTTGTGTGGTATTGTTAGCATTTAACGCAACGAATTATCTCTCACAAATGTATTATTAAGATACCAAACGATTGAAAACGATCATTAGCAAACGATTGCAAATATTGAATGCATGAATTAAAAATTATAACCGTAACTTCTGAAAATACAGAAAAGAATTCTTTTACTTAAAGAATGCTTTGATTATTCATGAGTGTGTCTAATTCGGTGCTTACTGCAGAATGGATGAGTATCTGAATCTGGATTTCTTTTATCAGTTGGAGCGAAGAGATAGAAAATGTGTTATTGAGTGGTGTATGGAGAAAGGTTTGATTGCAATATCGTATAAGTGCCCGATTTGTGGAACAAATATGAAACTAGTAGAGCGAAAAAACCGTATAGACGGTTTTGAGTGGATGTGCAGAGTTACTGGACGCGAATGTAGGCATCGAATTTCAAGGTCAGTTCGAAAGAACTCCTGGTTTGCGAAGAGTAAATTGAGCATGTATGATGTTTTGAGAGTTACCTATATGTGGTTGGGTAAGTGCGGAAATGATTTTATACGTACGGAATAAAGTATTGCTAAAAGTACGGTGACAAATTGGAAAAGTTTTTGTAGAGAAGTATGCATGGAGTTATGTTTGAAGGAGGATGTTAAGTTGGGTGGGGAAGATGTCATTGTCGAAATCGACGAAAGCAAGTTTGGCAAGCAAAAATATCATAGAGGGAAAAGAGTCGAAGGAAAATGGGTTTTTGGTTTGGTTGAGAGAGGAACAGATAAATGCGTCTTTAGAGTTGTTGAAAACAGAGGTGCCGAAACATTGCTAGGAATCATTAAAGAGAATGTTCTACCAAGATCGATTATTATATCCGATTGTTGGAAAGCGTACGACTGTCTCGAGTTCAAAGGGTATGCGCACCTGAAAGTCAATCATAGCTTGAGTTTTAAAGATCCAGAAACAGGTGCGCATACCAATAGTATTGAAGGAACTTGGGCGGCAATCAAAAGAAGTTTCCGTGGCTCTAGTAAGGCAAAAGGACAGTTTGATTCCTATCTTGCGGAATATATTTGGGGAAGGAAGCACAAGAAATCCGACGCCAGCCAACTGATGCGTATATTTCTCAGTGAGATCACAGCCATATATTCTGCAAAAGGAGAGGACTGAAGGTAAGTTTCATTTATTATTATTGACTTAAGTAAAATATTGGGTGCTTTTCTTAATATGGCAGTTTGGATGTTTGGTAGTTGCTTTATTCTGGCAGCTTTATTTTTCTTTTGTATCATTTTTCTGGACACATTTTTTGCAAAATTCTCTGATTTCTTTAAGTGAAAACAAATTTCTGAGTATATGAGCAATGGAGAATTTATTTGATATCTGATTTTTTTAAGTAAAATAGATCGATGTTCACATGGGCAAATCCAATGTGGTGCGCAATGCCGAGTTTGTGCAATTCTGGGATGTTTTTTTTAAGTGAAAATAGATCAATGTGCACATGGGCAAAGCCAATGTGGTGCGCAATGCCGAGTTTGTGCAATTCTGGGATTTTTTTTAAGTGAAAATAGGTCGATGTGCACATGGGCAAAGCCAATGTGGTGCGCAATGCCGAGTTTGTGCAATTCTGGGATGTTTTTTTAAGTGAAAATAGATCGATGTGCACATGGGCAAAGCCAATGTGGTGCGCAATGCCGAGTTTGTGCGCGATGCCGAGTTTGTGCAATTCTGGGATGTTCTTTTAAGTGAAAATAGGTTGATGTGCACATGGGCAAAGCCAATGGGGTGCGCAATGCCGAGTTTGTGCAATTCTGGGATTTTTTTAAGTGACAATAGATCGATGTGCACATGGGCAAAGCCAATGTGGTGCCCAATGCCGAGTTTGTGCAATTCTGGGATGTTTTTTTAAGTGAAAATAGGTCGATGTGCACATGGGCAAAGCCAATGTGGTGCGCAATGCCGAGTTTGAGCAATTCTCTGATTTTTCTTTAAGTGAAAATAGATAAATGAGCACATGGACACCGAGTTTGTGGAATTCTTTAATGTTTTTCGAGCGAATACTGATCATTGTGTAAAAGGGAAAACGAGGTTGTGCGTGATGTCGAGGAGTAATGTAACTTTATTTATGTGCAATGTTTAACATATCGTTTGTGTATTTTAAATTTGTATTTTTGTTTTAATTGTGAATTATATTTAAGACATAATTTTTCATTTAAATTGTATTTTTAATTTTTTGTTTTTTGATATGTTTATAACGCTTTCCGATATGTATGGATAGTCAGTCCGATGATCGACTCAACAGTAGCAAAACTGTAAACTTTAACCCTTGAAGTAACGTTTACCTCATATTTTAATACGTAGTGTTTGGTATCGTAATTGCACTTAATAATATGTGTGTGTGTGCGTATGTGAAGCATTGCTTAGTGTTCCAAGTTTGTAGTATTTATTTTATTATATTATTTTCTTTCATTCTGAGAAATTAGATTTTTTTATTTATTAATGCGTAGAATTCTAGCATGCCTACACAGAATATGGCGTGATTTAGGAATTTTAGAAACTGATATGAAAGCTGTGTAATGATGTTCATATGCAATAAAAAATATCCTTTTTTTTTATTAATGTAAAGTTTAAAATTTTTAGAAATAATGAAAATTGTCTAATTATTGGTATGTAAGGAATTATGTCGTTACGTAGCAAGAAGGTAATTTGTAAAAATGATAAAATTGAAATGTTCTACAATATGAATTTAAATTTAAAAAAAATAGTTTATTTGTATAAATAAAAAAATTAATAAAAAAAAATAATAATAATTTAATAAAAAATCTTTGAAAATATTGAAGCTCTACAACTATTAGAGACTGCGACGTTGTTTATCGTTTTAATAATTGGTAGAATTCGCTCACTGTATCATGGTAATTTTATATATAAACAATTTATTATACTTATTATCAGTAACGCCTAAACTTAAATGTTATAAATGTAAATTAAAAGTAAGGAATTTGATATTAATTTACAATAATAAACAATTTATTACTGTTATTTCTAAGAGAAAATAGAAAGTACACGTAGTGTAAATGCGAGACTACATTGTAACGTCATAAGCTTAGTCCCACCCATTTAATGACGTCACGCACTCCTCCTACTGAACTTTGTTGATGCAGCCTATTCTGCGCTTTTACCAAATTTTGGAATAATTAGTTATAAATAATAATACGGGCAATTTAAGGCGTAATTTATCGGATACACAATGACAAAATACTACTATTAGATCTGCATTTGGAATAAATATTTTGCACTCTTTCAACTCATTAGACATTACGAACACTGATATTAATTAATCGCTAAGCTTAAGCGTTTAAATACTTACTCACTACATGAACAGTGCAAAGTGCATGAGAATAATCTGCATAAAATGAACAAAAAAATATTTCAAAAAGTAATTGTAAACATTTTCTTACTTACCTGCGCTATACAACCAACATGCATTCAGCCATGTTTTTTTCTGCAACTAGCTTTCAAACACTTTTCTCCTGATTGGCTAATTTTCAGTCAGTCACGTGATTCTTCCGCGCGGCTTCTGAAACATTATCTGTAATGCTACAGGCAAATCTGCTGTACCCGCCACAGTTTGCTTTCAACCTGTTACCATTACAGGAAATTCTTATGTAACTTTTTGATTTCTGTAACTTTACAAAACTTTTGCCTGTAAAGAGCGAACTTTTTTTTTTTTTTTTTGCCGTGTACCTCACGCACACCATATGGCGACCCGGAGAACTGCACACATACTTCTGCCCTACTAAGCACAAATGACGAACTATGTCACACATACCAAGGCTCGCCCTCACACACTGTCCACCCCACAAGTTAACGGCGACACACATGCCAAAAAACGAATGTCTCTCCACCACTCAACCCTGCATCAACGGATCCCATTCAGTACCCCTACGCAGCGCAGTCACAGTGCATGAAAGCAACGATGGATCTCATAAACGCGCTAGGCTAGCAAACATGCCCACAATGACATGCTTAATGCTAACGACAATAGTATGTCCTCATGCAGCATCAGAAATGCTTGGGAGGCGAGTGTGTAGCGAACTCGAGAACTACTCAAAGCTCGCAAATTTGAAAAAGTTGGAATTCTTGAACCGAGCGTGCAGGAGCTCTTTGCGCTAATGGTAGAGAATTCGTCTTGCATGTAGCAGAACTAGGACCGAATCCCAAGGTCATTTTCATCTTCAAACGCATGTGAAACACTTGCGCTTCTGCACTTTTCAGTGGTGTTCAGATGGCGATATATGAGGAAACAACTACATACCCGAAGCCACCGAGGTGTCCCTCGCAGCACGTGATCACCATATGGTACGCGTCCGTAGTCAGTAATTTGTGTTTGTTGATTATTATTAAACACCAATTTTTAAAGGATAAATTAAATTCCTTTAATAAATCAGAATATGTTGGTTTGAAGTAGGCATATAAATTGTATTCTTTAAGAATTATCTACTTCTAATAAAAACACATTATAATAATATATAAAAACTTTATTTATAAGGTATTTCTCCCACCTTCCTAGCGTGCCTTCGTGGTGTAGTGGTTTTGCACACGGGACCGGTATCCCAGAGGTCCGCGGTTCGATTCCCGGCGACGGCGTTGCTAATTTTTCAATTCTCCGGCTTTTACAATTAACCTAATGTCTCTGCATATTAAATAAGGTTAATCATAACAAGTTTTACCACATTCTCCAAAACCATAACAATCTCTCTAGATGCCACATGTCCATACTCTAATAGTTCATCTTTCAATTTCACCCTAGGTAGATATTTTGTTAAAATATCCGCTTCTTGATTTTGGGAACTCACAAACTGAGGAATGATTTGATTCATATTCGTGTTTTACAAAGAAGTATTTTCGATTAATGTGCCTTGAACTACTATTTAGTTTTGCTTAGATTGCTTGAGAGTTTGTTCTAATTTCTGTTGGTTTGTGAATTAGATCACCTTGTCCCAGTTCTTTAAGTAAAATGTTGTACCATTTAATTTCACATAAATATTTACAGAATGCCAAAAGTTCATTTTCCATAGTAGATAAAACAACAATTCTTTGTTTGTTGCTCTTCCAATAAGTGCATCAATGAACCCAACGCTTCTTAATATTTCGCCTTCGACACAAGTGAAGAAGATGCTATATCATTAAGATTTTCACCCAATATTCCTGGATTCTTGACAGGTTTACATTCATTGATTTCAAAGTTTTTTAAGATTTTAGTTATATAGTTTTCTTGAAGACTGAGTATAAGTTTTATAGATTCTTGCCGGATGTCTATTCCTAAAAACTTGTGTGTTTTAGTTACTTCTCGTAATGTAAACGATTTAGATAGTTGAGAAATGATGTCATTTATCTCAGACTTTGAATTTACAATCGTCATTCACATATATTGTTTGATAGTTGATCTTATCTTTATAAATATAAACACATGAATCTGACTTTAATCTAGTTAAATTCCTTTTCTTAAGAACTTTACATAATTCTTCATACCAGCATTTTCCTGATTGTGGTCAGTCCCGGATCTAGCGGGGGGCAAGCCGAGGTTCTTGCCCCGGGCGGCAAATTCAAATATAACGTTGGATCGTATTTGGTTGTTCACTAAAACAGCTCTCTAATTTTAGTACAATGTTAATAGTTTTAAGACCAAGTTTAAAAACCTCTTTTAAGAAAATTTATAATTAAATACTAAGAACCCTTTTAAAGGAACATGAATTAAATTAAAGTTAAGTGCAGCCGATTACAACTACAGTAAGATCAGAAAGAAGCAAATAGAGGAACTCCAGGCGTCACTGATAAAATCAGATTGACCCTATCAGTAACGTCTGAAGTCCCTCTATCGTTTCCTGTCTGGGCGGGGGGGGGATATTCAAATGAGAAATAGGACGATAGTTTGTTGAAGAAGTCGCCTGGTTTCCATAGCAACATGGATTGCTTGCAAACTATTTTCTGAGAGCTAACCCAAAAAAAATTAACCACCATCATTATGTCTTCAAAGATGAAGCAAGGCATTTAGATTTCTTTGCAGCAAGTCGTCAACTTACGCTCACCTTTGGTTTGACTCGGAACAGTGGAGCGTATTTTGGATTTATTATTTTTTACGTACACCTATTCTTAGTTATTCTTATTAAGGCAATTCATAGTGAATTTTATTTAGATTAAAAGAAATCATCTGCGCGCTGAGGGGGAGAAAAGCTGAATATAGAAAACGAGCCAAAGATAAAGCCAAACAGAAAAAACAATTTTCAGCTAAGATGAAAAAATAACTTTACGGAAGAAGTAAACCGTGAGACCCTGCCGCAATTCCGATTATGCTGAGATTCCTAGAGGGTATAAATATTTCTTGTAATTTTCACGACCATATATATGACTGCATATATCATTCCATATGACTGCATATATCATTCCAAAACAATCTACAAATCAGCATTTGAAAGAACAATCTTCTTCATCGACATCAAATGAATAGCCGGAGGACATGAAACCATGATCCTAAAGATCTCCTCATTTAGATGGGGTCGATCAGCAGGAAGACGAAAAACTAAAAATTTTCCATTTGTTGAACCCATGCAGCTGGCTGGTCATAGAAAAAAATGAAAGATCACCAACAATCATTCTTAAGCAGTCAGTCAGTATTATTAGCCAGCAAAGATCCAGAAAACGTATACCCCGGTCCTACTGAACGTGATGGCAGACATTTGACATGTAATACAGAACATTAGTAAATAATGAAAAGCTTAGAAGATCTTGGTTTACATATTCTAAAAACGAGAATACAATTTTTTGTACACCCTGCAAGATTTATCAGAAATATGGTGCTGCCGCTACACCATACTACAGGATGCACTAATTTTAAGAAAAGTTTTAGCAAAACTAACTGAGCACGAAGCGTCTGGAATCCACAGAGGTGCATCATTAAGTATAAAATTCGAGTATAACAAATGAAATCGTGCCAAGGCATTGATCAAGACATTGAGCGACTCATTTATACAGAGAAAGAAAAATGGAGAGAAATTCTATATAGTCATGGATGCGGTTCTGTATCTTTCAACAAGCTGTCGTTGTTTTTTGGGGTCTGATGATATCCCAAGGAGCCTGTTCACAAAGTGTCCTCGACATAGCGAAGGAAATTTTCTGAATTTAATCTCTCTGCTTGCCAAACATAATTCAACTCTTAAGTACCAGTCAAAGCACCAAACAAAGGTAAAGGTATCAGGTTCAATGTTTCTTCTAACCTTCTTCGGAAACATACAATGACCTGACTAGAACAGAGAGCTTACTAAAGCTATGTTCACTAATTGTAGTAAGTAGACAGGATACAGACGAAGGATATACAAAACCCTTTATTTTTTTCTTTATATACAATGACTTCCGTACTTCGGAATACAATGACCCTCCACTCGGGGTCTAACTTAAAAGATATCAAAATAAAACTAAACTCTAATTTAACTTTAGAATAAGATTGGCCTTATAATAACAGAAAGCGTATGTAGCACAGAGACTGTGAACACACTACAATACGTTTAATTTATCAAGAGGATTAAAACCTCTGGCCTGGAAGGCAAAGTAGCAACTGCGTAACTTCTAAGGTAAGCGGCCTGCTTCGAACTCACGGCTTCCTCTCTTCTGCTTGGCAAAAAGGCCACACTTAAATACTTGGCGTTCGCCAGACAACTTTGCATAAACTCCTTCACGCTTATAATTCTGGCCGGAAGTAGAAAATAAGAAGTGATAGTAAAGATTTAAAATAAAATAAACGTTAGTAAAACTTAAGATCCTTACATACTTCCCGCCAGAGTTAATTAGTTTGAAACTGAGGTCTAAAACGACCTTGTTGAAAACTTTTAGCTCTAGAAACTAACGCGAGGCCAAACTTTTACAATCATAACTTAGCTAGAAACTAGAAAATTTTAAAAGAAAGAAATTTGTTACAATAGCAGCTCCCGGAATATACAACAATCTTTTTTCTTTTTCATCTGTACTGCATCAAAACAGGAGCTTTATTCAATTCTGGTTCCTTCCAGAGATCTGGAAGGAAAACTAGTTTAATGAAATGTTACAGAATGACATTGCAAATAACATATAGAATATACTTTTCTTAACATTCTTATTTCATTCATGACTATTTTAATTATCTCTCCCCGTGCTCTCTGACATGTGTTGTAAAAACACCAAACACGAATGTGTTTCTGTCTATGTGTTCAACACTTCCTCCTACAATCAAAACACTAACGTGTTAAAATTCAACATACGAGACCTCTTAACACACCCTAATTTCAACTCTAGACCCTGAGGTACTATTCTGAAAGTGGCTAACTCTAAAGTGTAGCGTCAGAGAGCCTAACTACATCATTCAACCTTTAACACATATTCACCATGATTTAATCTTTACAGTCACACGAATAACAAATTTTTTAACATTACTTTCACTTTTACCATATCACGGTATTCCTTAACATTCAAAATAACAGTTCACATGTATACAAGAACATATCAAGATGCCGTTAATTTTACACATTTGAAAACATACATTAGTAGTACATTGTTAACTTCTATTCTTTTCAAAGCAAGTGCCAATTCTTTCTACATTGAAATAATACTACATTTCAAAAAGTCTTTCAGACTAAAACTTCTTTCTTGTTAGAATGTTTTAAATAAAATTTATACAATAACTTTTTACAATATTTAAGTCTTTATACAACGCTATTATACATCAACTTTAGTTTTACGCGCGAGTAATTGAAAAACATAATAAGAAAATCGGTCACAACTCATTTCTCGCCCTTTTGGCGATAAAGGTAGACCTCGCATGAGGTAAAACTTCTTGACATCTGCCACTTGCAGTAAGAATGAAAGATTAACTTAAGTTTGTAAAGTAACATAAAATTTTACTTATCTTTGTAATATTCAGACATCCTTTTCTGGGCCCAGTCTTTAAAGGTGCTGCAGACCGTAGCTTGGTTGATCCTCCTTCTTGTACGGGCTCGCCCTTCAGTGCTTTCCTCTGGAAGCTTCCGTTTTTCACCACTACGGCCACCCTTGAACATCTTCCTTCTGTCCTCTGCTTGTGGTCTTGGCCGTTTGAAGGCAGCTGGTCTTGGTGGAACCGGGAAACTTCTGTCGTGATCCTGCTTGGACCTCGTTGTTGGCCGTTCAAATTTTTCTTGTACTTTTTCCTCCGCCGCTGATGGCCCTTCCGCAGTTCGGCGACTTTTGCTGCGGAGAGTTCTGTCGGATGAGTCAATCTTCCGTTTCACAGCCGGGTTATAGTTGCCGTCCTTTCTCCCGGTCTTTTCCACATATGTCGTCCTTCTCCCTTCTTCATTCTGGGGGTGTTCGTGAACTCTGTTTTTTGGACGGTGGAACGGCTTCTTTTTCTTTGTACCTTCAATTTTTCCGCGGGGCAATTTTCTTTTCACTTGCTTCTGTCTCTCATTGGCTTGCCCTTGTACTTGTCGTTTTCCCACCTCTGGAACTTGTACCTGCGGTGCCTGCCGTACCGGTTCCTGCAAAAGATCTGAAAAGATTTGCATTTTATTACGGTCATAGAATGGTTTTATCTGGTCAATGTTTGCGGAACAGGTTTCACCATTTCTTGCCTTTAACACTACAACAGCGTGAGTTATTTTTTCTATAACATATGGTCCTTCAAAGCGTGGAAAAAATTTGGCAGTTTTATCTTCTGGTGCTGAAGAAAGTGAATGCTTAATTTTTAGTACTTCATCCCCTACTTTATAAGTTACTCCCCGTCGTTTCAAGTCATAATACAATTTTTGTTTTCTTTGTGCTACTTCCGTATTCTTTTTTGCTTCTTTTATTAGTTTTTCTATATCACCCATTTTAAATTCTGGGGCTCTTTGTTGCACATAAAATAGTTTATCTAACGGTGTTATAACCTTTCTGCCTAGAAATAACTCAGCAGGAGTTTTGCCCGTTGTATCATGTTTTGCGGTCCTAAGGGCGAAAGCAAATTCATTGACATAGTTATCCCAGCTTTTATGAAAATTTTTAACATAACTACGGATAATTTTCACTATATTTCTGTTGACCCGTTCCGCTATATTTGATTGCGGCCGATACGGGACCATTTTTAAATGACGTATGCCCAGTTTTTGGCACATGTCTTCAAATATATTACTTACAAATTGAGGACCATTATCCGATATAACTTTTAGGGGCGCCCCGTATTTTAAAATATATTTATTTAAAATAGAATCGGTAACTAGGTTCGCGGAGGCTCGTTTTAAGGGAACAATTTCGGTCCATTTACTAAAATGATCAACTATAACAAGGAGATAGCGACTTTTGTTTAACTGACTTTTTGGGAAAGGGCCCAATAAATCGATGCCGATTATTTCATTTGGAAATTCGGATTTAATACTATTTAGAAACCCGGCCGGGCGGAAATTAATATAATTAACGGCTTGACATGTTGGGCAGGACTGGACATACGCCCTTGTTAACTTTTGCAGTTCAGGAAAGTAGACTGCCTCGCGTACGCGTTCAGTAGTTTTTCGAATACCAGCATGAGAAGCTAAAGGGCTGTCATGGAGCTCCTGCAGGATATTTAATCTAAGACTAGCTGGGATAACAGGTCGAAATTCGTTGTTGGAATTCGTAGTTTTTGTATAAAATAATAGACCATCTATTAGTTCGTAATGGGCCGCCCTATTTCTTATCGCCACAATATCTTGGTGGCTAAAATTTTCAGGATCCTTCAAATACTCATAAATACTTCCAAACTCAGGATCCTTACCCAGTTCGGTTATTACAGTTTCTCGGGAATTTATTGTACACGCTGTCAGCATTGCAACTTTTACGGTATTACCCTGTTCGTCTAATTTAATTCGTGACAGGGCATCTGCTACGATATTTTCCTTTCCGGGGGTATGCTTGATTACCAGATTATATTCTTGCAGCTTGAGTGCCCATCTTATTAACCTTGGGGATAAATTTTTTCCAGAGTACAATCTAGTTACCGCCGCATGATCAGAATATACTGTTATCGGCGCCTTTCCAAAATAGACTCGGAACTTTTGCACTGCTAACAGAACTGCAAGTGCCTCTCTCTCGGTCGCGGAATAGTTTCTTTGTGTTTGATTTAAAGTTCGGCTAAAAAATGCTACTGGCTGCTGATTTTGCGAAAGTACCGCTCCTACCGCATAATCCGAAGCATCCGCTGAAATTTCTAAATTTTCATCCTTTTCAGGAAATTTCAACACAGGGGCTTGCGTTAATGTTTGTTTTAATTTTTCGAAAGCACTATTGGCTTCGGCCGTCCACGAGAATCTTGCCTTTTTCCTTTTTAATTTTAACAATGGCTCAGCGATAGCCGCAAAATCTTTTATAAAGGACCTATAATATGAACAAAGTCCTAGAAAAGAAGAGAGCTTCTTTGCCGTGTTTGGAGTCGGATACTTTTGTACAGCGATTATTTTTGATTCATCTGTCTCGATCCCTTTTTGCGATATTTTGTAACCTAAATATTTTAATTCAGGGGCTGCAAATTTGCATTTTTCGACATTAACTTTTAGACCGGCCTCATTTAATAAAGAAAACACCTGTCTTAAATCCTGTACATGTTGGTCTAGATTATCACTAGTAATAATGATATCGTCTAAATAGATAAATGTGGACTTTCCGAGAACAGGTCTTAACACAATGTCCATGCATCGCTGAAATGTTGCTGGGGCGCCTGAAAGGCCAAACGGCATTCGCAAAAATGCATAAGTGCCAGACTTGGTTATAAAAGCAGTCTTAGGCACGTCCTCAGGCCTGATCCCTATTTGAAAATAACCATTCGTTAAGTCTAAAGTTGTCATAAATTTGGTTGATTTTATGTTCCTTAAAATTTCTTCTATAATCGGTAACGGATATACCGGATATTTCATTATGGAATTTAATTTACGGTAATCAATAGCGAATCTCCACCTTTTTGGATGCTCCAAAGGATAATCATTATTTTTCTTACATAAAACCACCGGACTAGCATAACTACTTGAGATAGGCGTTACGATCTTTTTACGTAGCATATCGGTAATATGCCATTCTATAATTTTTTCCTTATTCTTATCATACCGGTATGGTTTTTGACGAACTGGCAATGCATCTCCGGTGTCAATACTATGGTTAGTAACCTGGGTAAATCCTGGAATATCACTAAATAAGGAAGCAAATTCACTTACCACTTGTCGGATTCTATCTTGCTCGTCATTAGGCAGGTGGTCGAGATTTAACCTTGGCGGTTCAACCTTTTCTACACGCACTGGTTTCATCGTCAGCTTAAGAGACGCTTCATTAAAATCCAGTGTAGCTTGTGCGTCTGAAAGAAAGTCTATTCCTAGTATTAAGTGTGCTTGCAAATTCTTTACTATAAAAAACATCACCTTTACTTGTTCGTCCTTGATACGGATGTACAAAGGTACTTTACCTACGCACTTACATTGTTCTCCTTGCGCCGCTAATACTGTTGTATTATCCGCATTATATATGCGGTATTTGCGAAAATACTTTCTAAAAAAGACTTCTGCCACACAGGAACACTGCGCGCCGGTATCCAGGAGTGCGGTGGCCGGGATATTATTTACCAAGACTTCAATCTTCGGAAGAGTTAAATTTTTCACCATTACTGTATTTAACTTGTAGGAAGAGGGGTTTTCGTGGCCTTCGGATTTCCGCACCCTCTCGTCAGCAGAAATCCGTTTTAGTTTAAATTATTTTTTCTTTCGGTGCTTTCCTTCTTTCTCCACTGGCCTTGAGAGTTTTTTCCTGGGTTGCTATTGAACTGTCGACGTTCGCCGGCTGGTTTTGAATGCTCGGGTTTCCTTGCCCACTGATTCGCTTTTTCTCCGTAGCCATGTGCTTGAGTTTGCTGTAGTCTTGGCGTACCAAATTGGTTTCGCTGTTGATATTGGCGTCTTCTTTCGACGTCCGCCGTTCTTCTACTTTCAAACTGGATTGCTAGCTCAAATAATTTTTCCAGTGTAGTCGGATTTCTCAATTCAATAAAGTCTTGCACTTGGGGTAGTAACCTCGGCAAAATCACTTGAATTATTTCAGGATCCGGACGGTTTCCATACAAGAGCTTGAAAACGTGAATTTTTCTTAAAATAAAGCTCGAGATGTTTTCCATTCTTTGTTGACATATACTGAAAAGTTCTGTTTCTAATTTCGCACGATCCCTTACAACAGGGAAGGCTTTTAGTAGGGCAGTCTTGAAATTTTCGTAGTATAGGTGGGACTTCCTGCTTGACCCAAGAGACTTCTGCCGATACATTTGAACCAGTTAAGCGCTTGGCCCCTCAAAGCGCTGGTAGCTAAGGTAACTTTTTGAAACTCGTGCACGGGGTAGAGCATGAAGTGGTCATCCAATTTTTCCAAAAACCTGGTTACCTGTGAGTTTCCATTAAACGTTGCTTCTGGTTTCATCGAAGCGCGCATGGTCTGGACAATATACCCAAATCCTTCCAGGGCGGCAGCTGGCATTTCTGGATTCTGAGCTGTTTCTGCAGGCAGCACAGGTTCTTCTTGAAACTCGGCCATGGTTATTCTTCGTCGGGCGCCACTATCAGGTTCAATGTTTCTTCTAACCTTCTTCGGAAACATACAATGACCTGACTAGAACAGAGAGCTTACTAAAGCTATGTTCACTAATTGTAGTAAGTAGACAGGATACAGACGAAGGGTATACAAAACCCTTTATTTTTTTCTTTATATACAATGACTTCCGTACTTCGGAATACAATGACCCTCCACTCGGGGTCTAACTTAAAAGATATCAAAATAAAACTAAACTCTAATTTAACTTTAGAATAAGATTGGCCTTATAATAACAGAAAGCGTATGTAGCACAGAGACTGTGAACACTACAATACGTTTAATTTATCAAGAGGATTAAAACCTCTGGCCTGGAAGGCAAAGTAGCAACTGCGTAACTTCTAAGGTAAGCGGCCTGCTTCGAACTCACGGCTTCCTCTCTTCTGCTTGGCAAAAAGGCCACACTTAAATACTTGGCGTTCGCCAGACAACTTTGCATAAACTCCTTCACGCTTATAATTCTGGCCGGAAGTAGAAAATAAGAAGTGATAGTAAAGATTTAAAATAAAATAAACGTTAGTAAAACTTAAGATCCTTACAAAGGAATCATATTTATCAAATATAATTCAAAATGAAGTTATTAACTTAAAGGCAAGACAGCCTGAAGTAGCATTTTAAACGATATTAAAGAAGCTAAATACTACACAATAATGCTCAGTTCCACTCCGTATGTGTCTCATACAGAAAAAAAATGAGCCATGTAATTCAATACGTAAAAACGTGTGCTGATGTGTGTGAGATAAAGGAAAATTTAATTGATTTCATTGAAGTTGGTGGAAAGATAGGAGAATGTATTTCTCAATTCACTGTAGAAAATTAGTGTCTTAATTGACACTTGATGGTTTAGATATTGGACAATGTCGGTGTCAGTCCTACGACAACGGGTCTAATACGGCTGGCATTTCTAAAACAGTACAAGCTAGGATTACAGAAATGAATAAACTGGAAGAATTTGGGCCATGTTTGGCCAACTCCTCGTATCTTGTCGATGTGCATTTTGCTTCTTCGTGCCCGGAAGCAGTTAATCTGTTTGGAATTACTTCGCTTATTTGTCGGATGCACTACTCGATGGTTTATTATGAAAAAATGTACAAAATACAACTTAAAATGAAGCAGCCAGACAAGATGGTCGGTAAGATATGTCGCTGTGAAAGTCCTTCAATGAATTTACCGGAAATATTAAAATATTTAAAAGAAATTAAACATATTTCTCTTGATGCGGAATCAAAGCATGAGGTAGGCCATCTGGTACATGCTGTCAAAAATTTTGAATTTACTATCAACCTGAAAATTTCAACTAATATTTTTCCAGAATTCAATCGAGTAAATATAGAAATTTAAAAAAAAATTACTCTTCCACGTTCTGTGTAGTTAACGAAAGAACTAGCCAAAACTGAGGAATTATAAAATATGAGAGAAAAATCCTATGGAATATTAGATATAAGAGTCTAAAACAGTAGCCGAAAAAATTGCAGTTGAGTCTATTCTGACAAAGAAAAAATTGCAAAGCAAGACAAGAAAAAAGCAATCTGATGAACTGTTTGAGGAACGAATCACGAACATTTCAACCTTTTCAGATAGAAGTTTCAGCAAATTGAAACATATTAAAAAATATCTACGATCATCGGTGAGCCAGGAGCGTTTACCAAGTCTCGCGATTCTGGAAACCGAAAATCAAACCGCAGATCAAATTATGACGATTCCATGCATTTATTTGCAGAACAAAAGGCTTACAGAGTGAAATTTTAATTTTCGTTACTAATTCCGTGATATTTTAATAGCGTTAAAACAGGTAAGAACTTAAAATTTCTTATGAAATATGAAGTATGAAAAACAAGACAGGAAGTACGAATACTAAGAGTGATATTCTGTATAATCTTTTCAGAATTTTTCCTTTCCGCAATAGCCCATATTTTGTATGCAATGGCCCCATTAGTGGCTAAGCAATAAAAGCCACTAAGCACTAGTAGTTCGGTCCGAGAGTCAAGAGTGAATGTCCAGTATATGTGGCTATATGAGCATTTCCGTGATTTTCCCCGTGTGTAACATACATAAGAGCTAGTTTCCATTACAAATTTTTTTCGCCGGTGCATTCCCCCTTTTCCATGCAGTGCCTAATGGTGAAACACATGGTAAATAATCAGACAAATGTCCTCAGCAGTGGCCGAGTGATTAAGACCGCTGGAATACTGGTAATTCGACCTTGCCTGAGTTCAAATCCAGGCGAACGGGCTGGCTGCATGGTTTGTTTTCTTGGATTTCCTCATGTGTAACGTGAATACGAGCCAGTTTCCTTTAAAAAGTTCCTCCACGAAAGCACCTCTCCTCTACGCAGATACCCCTCCTGTCTTTGCCATATTCATATAATCTAACCTAACGTAATTTAACCCGTATGCAATACACGGAATAGTGAGAAGCTTAGAAGATGCCCGTTCCTCCTAGAACTGAAAAACGAATGGTTTCGAGGACTGGAGAGTTAGAAGCACTTCAGGATTAGAGTTGAGATTAGGATTGAATCCGAAATTAAACTCACCAGAAAGGCGAGTCTCCTAGGAGGGAACGATTTTCTAATTATGTCACTTTGGTACGTATTTTTCCTTTGTAACAAAAACCAAAAAAAAAAAAAAGCACGTAAGGAATTTAGTATAAAATGGAGCTTTGTTTTTTACTTCAAACCCTACCTATTTCTGTATTTATTAAACAAATTAAAACTTGTTAGAGAAACTTAAAGGATGATGGGTGAGGGCGGCAGTTTTAGCTTTTGCCCCACATCAGAAAAATCAAAGATCCGGCGCTGATTGTGGTAATCCATATCTACTTTTGTTCACAAGCTATACTTTGTCGGGATCTGATATGAATGCAGATGGTTATTCCATGTACATTAGTTTATCCAAGGATACATTTAAATATGTAGTTTTTACATCATAAAATCTTATTTTGTTGTTTTTGTAAACTGCAATCGACAACAATGTTCTAAAGGTTGCAAGTCTGATTACTGGACTAAATCCATCTTCATAATCAATTCCTTTTCTTTGATTAAATCCGGTTGCTACTAGCCTTGCTTTGTAATTTGTTTTTAAATTACCCTTTTCATCCTTTTTTTTTTTTTTTTTTTTTTTTTTTAAGAATATCTAGCGGTTTTTAATAACTTTCTTATCAATGTGTCTCTCAACTATTTGCCAAACTTCACTTAACCTCCACTGAACTCAGTTCTTCTACCATTGCTTGTAGCCAGAATTTACTTTCAGCTGATTCTGCAGCTTCATCATATGTCTTAGGTAATTCTTCATTTGTATTGAAGATTTACGTTACATTATTGTACATAATCTTTTAATTTTTCTGGTGGCTTCGTCCCTCTCGCTGGTCTTTTCTGTACATGATTTCTATAACTATCATTTCCAGGTTCTTCATTTATTTGTGGATACTCTACTATTGGCATTTCCAATGTATTGTTTTTGTCGTTTTTGTCGTGTTCATCATCTGTGTTTGATGGTAAAACTTTCTTAGTTTCTTCATCTGTTGTATTATCATCTCTGTGGTATTGATCAGCTATTTCTGAATTCTTTACACTGCCATTAGTTTCTTCCTTGTAAAAAATAATAAGTTCTTCTAATGTTTGATTTTTAACGAATTTTAAATAATTTTCTTTTAGTAAAGCTGATCCTAGTTTCTGCTCATTAAACTTTACATCTCTCACTTCTTGAATTTTATTTAGTTTAGCAATATAAATTTTGAATGGCTTTCTGTTCATGCTTTTCTGCCCATCATAATTCTTTTAGTTTTTAGATCCATCTTTCTCCGTTTTTCTCATCTTATATGAACATATGCTTCCCATCCAAATCTTTTAAGATAATTAATGTTAGGCTTGCGTCCTGTATATAGTTCATACGGTGTAAACGTTTTATCATTTTTTGTGACTTCTGTTATTTACATTATAAGGTATTTCTCCCCCCTTCTTAGCGATCCTTCGTGGTGTAGTGGTCTGCACGCTCGGAGCGTAATTGAAAAGTCCGTAGTTCGATTCCCGGTGAAGGCGTTTGCATATTTTTCACCTTGCATGTTTCCAAAAATACCTAATGTCTCTACAGTGGCGCCCGAACTAAAAGGGTGTTGGATGATGATTCTCCTCACCCAGGATTTGGCGATTGGGTTCCCAAAAAACTCTAGTCGCCTTTTAAAAGGAGGAGTATATAAGGTATTTCTCCCGCTTTCTTAGCGAACCTTCGTGGTGTAGTGGTCTGCACGCTCAGCGCGTAATTGAAAGGGCCGCGGTTCGATTCTCGGCGAAGGCGTTGCTAATTTTTCATCTTGCCTGCTTCCAAAATAAATACCTAATGTCTCTACAACATATACAGCTTCTTTAACGCTTTCAGACCAAAATTTTATTGGTAATTATGCATCAATTAACATAGTTCTAGTAGATTCAATTATAGTACGATTAAAATGTTCAGCTTTTATATTACTTTCCGGTGTATAAGCGGCTGTAAGCTCATGTTTAGTTCCCCTTTTTTTTCAAAAAATTCTTTTACACTTTTCGCTAAAAATTCACTACCATTATCACTGCTAATTCCTTTCAGGTTCTTTCCTGTTTGTTTTCCTTCTTGGTTCATAAGCTTGATTAAAGCTTCTGAAATTTCACTCTTCTTCTTAATTGCTATCACAAATATGAAATTAATGTAATCATCTGCCACTGTTAGACAATAACAACTTCCGTGTATTGATTTCTCAATTGGTCCAACTAAATCTACATGCCATAATTCTAAAATATTTTCAGATTCATTTTTTCCTAATGTATAAGGTTCACAATTGTTTGGGGAAATTTTTACGTTTTATAATCCAATGACCGGTGAGGGTGTTTTTTTTTTTTTTTTCCCCCATTTCTATCCGCCTTTGATAATTTATGTGACCTAGTCTCTGAAGCCATAGTGCATTGTTAATACACAGGGTGTTTATAAAGTCCCGGACCCATTTTGATGTTTAATAACTCATAACATAATAAAGATATAAACAAACTTATGGCATTTTTGATGGAATAACTTATATATTTTCCTTTTCAGGTTTGAATATCTTTACTTTTGTAAATATCGTCTGCGCGTGTGGTTAATTTCAGATAATTTCATTTTCCAGTCTAAATATCTGTACTTTTCTAAATATCGTCTGCTTATTTCGATGGTGTACAAGCTTATTATAAAAAGTAAGACTGCATGCATACAAAGTTCAAATTGTTCCAGTTTTGGAACCGGACGATAGGCCTGGGAGGATGGCCTTTGCAACAGATATGCTAAGGAGGATAGAAGATGATGCTGAATTTCTGAAGCGCATAATGTTCTCCGACGAAGCATCCTTTCATCGTTCTGGCATTGTTAATCGCCATAATGTGCGCATATGGGGATCTAAAAAACCCCATGAATACCGTGAGGAACAAAGGAATTCCCCAAAAGTTAATGTGTGGTGTGGACTAATGCACGACCGAGTCATTGGGCATTTCTTTTTTACAGAAAAGGCGGTCTCATCAGTCGTATACTTAGACGTGTTGGAAAACTTCGTATTTCCACAACTAGAAGAGCTTCAGCCACATGTCTTTTTGCAACAAGAAGGTGCACCACCTCATTGGGGTACCATCGTTCGTAGTTCTTTGAATGACCATTTTACAGGAAGATGGATTGGGCGAGGAGGTCCAATTCCTTGGCCACCCAGATCACCTGATATAACGCCGCTGGACTTTTTCCTTTGGAAATTTGTAAAGGACAACGTTTACAGGAGGGTCGACAGGCTTGCCGGTACCTCGCGTGAAATTGAATATCTACTTGATATTCTCCGTGCGACGAAGGGGGCACACGTGGAAGTTCATTCACCAGGGTCATGAAACTTTTTGAGTCTATCTAACCATTTATGTTACTAATTTTAATCAATCTTTATTATTTTTTATGAGTTATTAAACATCAAAATGGGTCCGGGACTTTATAAACACCCTGTATATCACTAATTTTAGCTTCTTCAACTTCAAATTTATTTCCATTTCTGTTAGCTACATATAGAGTGTTTACATGTTTATTGATCACTGCTTTAGTTTGGGTAAAAATTACTTTTAAATCATGATCTACAATTTTTGATACTGACAGTAGATTTTCACTTAAATTCGGTACTTGTAGAACATTTTCTACTCTCAAGATGTTCTTATTTCTACCAGTTTGCATTTTAATGTTACCAATACCAATTGATTTGATCATGGCGCTTTTTTTCAGCTGTCATTATTTGTCTTTCTTCATCTTTAAAATTAGTAAATATTTTACTGTTTGTCTTGTGAGATGTCGATCCTGAATCAATAATCCATTTCATCTTTCTATTCTTTTGTTCATCTGTTTCTTTCTTTCTTTCTCTATCTTGATTAAGACATGAAGTTTCTATGTTGTTATATACTTCAGATAAGCATGTAGCTGATTCATATTCTCTTTCCTTGCTTGACATTCTATAAGTTTCATTTGTTAAATTGCTCTGCTTTCGATGTTCTTGTATGGTTTTCATTTTACATTCAGTTGTTTTGTGTATGAATTTTCCACAGCTAAAGCACTTTATAATATTGTTGCATGAGTACGGGTTCGTAATAGATTTAATGCACAAGTCTGATGAAAAGTTAACAAAATTTATTAGTATGACAAGAAATAAAACAAAATGTTGAAATGTTTCCTCACAGATATTTGTACAGTATCACAATATCACACAATAGTTATATTTTAAACTACTAAAACGTTAAACAGAACACAATTCAAAGCGCAGAGAAAGCTAATCCGATCTCAAAATAACAGCAGCTAAGTAAACGACAAAAACTTAGTAAACAACTGAACTGAGATGTTTTTCTCCGGCTCTTTTACAGCTTTTTAATCGTGCGTGAGAACATTCTTGTAATATGTATTTTCTCGAGGTTTCTGGAAAGCAAAAGATTAGAATTACAGTTACAGCTAACACACAATTGCATTTATTCAGTTTAAATATAAATTATGAGATCTCTATATATTAAATGCACAGGCCCCTGTATTTTTACCTCTTCTGCGGAGCTTTCTCTTAAAATAAGTCTAGTGCTACATTTCAGGAGGATATAAAACAATTTTAATTACAATTCTACTGAAAATAGCCAACCAAATAAAAAATTGGTTTTGCCCATGTGGCACATCGATCTATTTTTACTTAAAAAAATCAGACATTGAATAAATTCTCCATTGCTTATACACTCAGAAATCTGCTTTCACTTAAAGAAATCAGAGAATTGCAGAAACTCGCGCGAGTTGCAACAAAATGTGTCCAGAAAAATGATAAAAAAAATAATAATAAATAAAGCTGCCAGAATAAAGCAACTACCGAATATCCAAACTGCCATATTAGAAAAGCACCCAATATTTTATTTAAGTCAATAATAATAAATGAAACTTACCTTCAGTCCTCTCCTTTTGCAGAATATATGGCTGTGATCTCACTGAGAAATATATGCATAAATTGGGTGGCGTCGGATTTCTTGTGTTTCCTTCTCCAAATGTATTTTGCAAGATAGGAATCAAACTGTCCTTTTGCCTTACTAAAGCCACGGAAACTTCTTTTGATTGCTGCCCAAGTTCCCTCAATGCTATTGGTATCCGCACTTGTTTCTGGATCTTTAAAACGCAAGCTATGATTGACTTTCAAGTGCGCATACCCTTCAAACTCGAGACAGTCGTACGCTTTCCAACAATCCGATATAACAATCGATCCTGGTAAAACATTCTCTTTAATGATTCCTAGCAATGTTTCGGCACCTCTGTTTTCAACAACTCTAAAGACGCATTTATCTGTCCCTCTATCAACCAAACCAAAAACCCATCTTCCTTCGACTCTTTTCCCTCTATGATACTTTTGCTTGCCAAACTTGCTTTCGTCGATTTCGACAATGACACCTTCCCCACCCAACTTAACATCCTCCTTCAAACATAACTCCATGCATACTTCTCTACAAAAACGTTTCCAATTTGTCACCGTACTTTTAGCAATACGTAATTCCGTACGTATAAAATCATTCCCACACTTACCCAACCACATATAGGTAACTCGCAAAACATCACACATGCTCAATTTACTCTTCGCAAACCAGCTCTTTCCAAAAGACCTTGAAATTTGATGCCTACATTCGCCTCCAGTAACTTTACACATCCACTCAAAACCGTCTATACGGTTTTTTCGCTCTACTAGTTTCATATTTGTTCCACAAATTGGACACTTATACGATATTGCAATTAAACTTTTCTCCATACACCACTCAATAACGTTCTTTTTACCTCTTCGCTCCAACTGATAAAAAAATCAGATTCAGATACTGTATTTTCAGATATATTCTTTTCTGGGTACAATCCTAGTATACGGTGCAGCCTTGGTGCTATTTTGAAAATTATCACCAACACCAAAATGACCAGTTTAACTACTCATCGTATATGTCCCGTTTACTATTTATCATAAATTCGCCAAAAGTAGCCAAATCCCTTGTGCACCGGATACTAGGATTAAACCCTTTTCTGTATTTTCAGAAGTTACGTTTAAAATTTTTAACTCAGGCATTCAATATTTTCAGTCGTTTGGTATCTTAATAATACATTTGTGAGAGATAATTCGTTACGTTAAATGCTAACACTACCACACAACACACAAAAGTAGATTTATAATTAAAAAAATCTCGCGCAGAACATTATAAGCCTACCATTTCAACTCAGTTAAAGTATAATTTAAGTTTTCTTTGTATACGAAGCTATAGCATACTTATAACTTGTTTTTAAGAAGAGGCGTAACCAATATTACGTCATAAAACGGCGTGTCCAAGAATAAGAGAAGTAAACACAGCATCGAGTGATGCAGCCTATTCTGCGATTTAGCCGAATTATCTACTTCTAATAAGAAGCACATTATAGTAATATATAAAAAGAAAACGTTATTAAAGCTTGTTATTATTAATTTTACTGTTTGCCATGTGAGATGTCGATCCTGAATCAATAATTAAACAGTAAAGATTAATAATAACGAGCTTTACCACTTTCTCCAAAACCATAACAATCTCTCTAGATGCCAGATACATTTTTTATTACAATCTTTGAAAATATCAATGTTGCCAAAATATTAAAACTTAAAATTATACTTTATAAACATATACTATCAAAATACATTCATAATGTTAGAATGACATTAATATGAGCGATGAACAGAACTTTCAAAACAGAAGGGAAGAGTTCTTTTTTTTTGTAGTCCCGCAGAGATGAGATTCTAATCTCGGATACGTTAGAAAGAGAAATCGGGAGCTGTGTGACCTCAGCTGTGTGAGAAGAAATGTGGTGGGAAAGGATATTAGTGTGTTTACAGGTTTAGATGACTTTGTAGTAAGTTACATTTTCAACAGTTACTGCTGTGATTATCAATTTTTAATACACTGAACTAGCAGCTTTTGTAAATGATGTCCTGTTACACATATTTTGATGCTGACACACTCTTATCCAACTTTTTGTAGTCACGAAAACTTCTTCATTGACAATGGGCCACATTTTTCACTTCTTTCCCCTTAGTTCCTTCTCAACAAAGGATTTAACTTATTCTTTAAGATTCTTCAAATGCTAGGCCATACACGGGACTCCATACTGAATTGGTAAGAACAGGAATAATTTCAGTTGAATACCAGTACGAACACCCAAGCATCAAAGCATCATGAGCTCCATTTGCTTCGGCAAGAATCAGGTCCTGAGTATTGCGCATTTCGAACTTGAACTTATTTCGCCATCTTTTATTCAATTATTCAACCTGCTATTGGGTATAAATTTCCATTAATAATTTAAATCTTCCTTTATTCAATTTTTAATCAGTTCCTTCGAAAGCACAACGGAGCTAGCAGACAACTTCGCAGCGCTATCTGTCGGTCGTTATAATCATGTATTCTGTTGAAAGTTTTATTATAACTAATTAAAAATATACTTTTCAAATCATAATGTAAAGCTAAGAGCTATTAGTTCTTTTATAATTAACAGAATAATTTTATTTGAAAAGGTATCACATGTTCCTTTATATAAGGAAACAGCAAATACCAAAAACCTTAAATGTTTTCTTTCTACTTATACCCATTTCATTCTTGAGTAGTTTTTTTTCCCCTTCAAATATATAATTACATTGAAAAATTAGTATTACCTGATTAATGCAATTTTCAACTCGCAGTATTTTTTATAACCGGTATCTGTCAGAAAGGAATCGTGATTGCGCAAAAAGTTGCTCGGTAATCGTATTAATCTAGTCTCATTACTGCCCATCGGTCGTATTGTAAACATGGCTGATTCGAGGGAACCACCTCCTTTTGAAGAAAATTTGGCAGAACCAGAATCTGACGATATATTTAAATCTGCACTTGAGGTAGCTATAAGAATGAGTATTCAAGAAGTGAAATTTCATTAATGATCGAGACTGCATTTTGGTGTTTTGTAACTTCGTCATATCCAAATTCTGTTTATGCATTCGAATAGCAGATTCGTTACTTACGAAGTTCGCTTTGATTTGATATAACTTTGTTCTTATTTATTATGTAATTTAATTACTTTTTATGTCAGTTTATCATTATTTTGCCTGAGTATATCAGTTTAGTTTCGTTATTTCGCTTTAAAAATGTTCTCGAATTGTTCATTAATATATTTTCCATATATTCATAGCTAGAATATTAGTAGTAATGAAATAAAATTCTACTAACGAAACTATATTAAGTGTTTTATTTATTTTAGCATATACCATTTAGTCAGTTAAACGGAAATGAGACACCAGAAAGTGTTCTGCTATGCATATTGTGATAGCTAGTATCAGAATTAAATGTATTTAGTGAATTGGGTATTTTGTAGAGCAGTATATTTCTTATTTTAAAGAAAATAGCAATGCTTCGAGTTGTAGTACAACATATTGTTTACATAATGTATACATATTCAGAGTTTAATTTTTGTATTAATATGTATAATGTTAATTTTGTAGTTTGCGTTTAAAAACAAAGAGGTATACTCCTATTCTTGTGCTTATAAATGATATCCACTCCTATGGGATTGGGTTTGTTAACAATTATAAATTATTTTATTTCTGGTCTTTCTGTATCTGCTTTGAAATTTAAATCTCCAGTTTACTATAAAAAATTTCCTTTAACTTGTAAAGTGTTATGTATTAATTAAATAACTAAATTAATCTTTTAATTTCGTGGTAAATTGTTTTTTGTATATTAAAACAAGTGAATTGTTTGCTTTTACTCCTTTTTACCAATTTATCTGTCTTTATTTTCAGTGTTTTAATTAAAAAAAAAAAAAAAGTGTTGCAGTTTTTAGAAGTTTTTTTTAGCATTTCAGTGGACAAACTCAATATGTAAAATTTTAAAAGAAAGAATTTTTTAAAAAATGTATTTCTTTGTTTTTATGCATTTATAGCTATTGCTATAATGTGCTTAATTACAATTTTGGAATGGCAAATGGGATTTTTAATATAGCTATTGCATACTATGTAAAATTTCGGTAGTTAAGTGGTGAAAACCCATTTAATGTTAAAACAAAACTAGAAAAGTAGGAAAGTTTAATTTTATTAATATACTAATTTTGCTCAGTAAGTGTTTGCATAGATAATTGCCAAAGTAAAAATGTGGAATAATAAAAAAAAATTTCTTTTCTAAATGCATTAATTTTTTTGTGCCTGTTTTAATATTTTATCTTATTTTAATATCATTTGCTATTTTTTATATTGTTTGAGTAGTGACAATATTTTATTTGTCTTATGTGAATATATTGCAATATTATCAGAAAATATATCTGAGGCTGTGATTTTCAGAATGGTTACTATTAAAAATGGTTTCAAAAGAATTTTAAGTAGAGTAAAGTGATTATATAAATAAGCATTTAATGATATTTTTGAAGATGTATGATAAATAATTTTTAGAACTGAATAAAAGTAATATTTTGTAATTTTTTGTAAAAATTTTATATTTTGTGTGTAAAGTAATATTTTGCATGGCAGTTTGTAGTATCATTTGCTGGAAAATATACAGCTCTCATATATTACCTACATTGTGGTTTTCAGTATTTAATAGGTTAATAAATAATTTTAAAAGACTTCTAAATAAGAATACTAAAGTGATTATATAAATAAGCATTTAATGATATTTTTAAAGATATATGATAAATAATTTTTAGAACTGAATAAATATAAATCAATGTAGCTTGTTGTAAAGTAATATTTTGCATAGCAGTTTGTAGTATCATTTTCTTGTGAAGAATACAGCTTCTCTTTCTTGATCATGGCCTTCATTAACCTGGCTACTACTATATTCTCACATTCAAAAATTGGAGTTTGAGAGTCTTTTTATTAAATTTTATTGATATTTGTTGAAATAATTATTAGGAATGTTCATAATTTGTGAAACACTAGGTTGTAGTTCATTGAATTCATATAGTGCACATAGATATATAGCATATAGAGATGATGCTTAAAGTTTGGAATGCATGTTATTGTAGTATGTACTTTTGAGAAGAATGAAGAATAAAAGTAGTAAACTTTGATTTGTTTTGAATTAATGTATATTAGAAAAAATTAAATTAAAATTTTGATATCTTGATTTTTTTTTTTTTTTTTTTTTTTTTTTTTTTTTTTTTTTAATTTTCGAGAATTCTGATCTTAGTTAAGACTCTCACTTTGAGAAAATTTACTTAAGCTATTTTATGTTTACAAAATATCTGTTAATACTTTTTTCACTAACTGAAAGGAATTTTAAAATGACTTCTTTTTCTTGAGAAAAAGCAAATATTGTGGATTTTAGTTTTAAATGCCATAAATTTTTCAAAGGATATAGTTTCACAGGATATTTTTATCTGTAAGGAGACTTACTGTACTAGAAATAATCCTGAGTAGAATTGCCACTTTTCCCGACTAATAAATCGGGATATCTCTTACTGTTATCTGCAATTATATTTGTGAAAACACAAATGCCTTTCTATTCTCAATATTAATTTAATAAAACCTTATTGTTACAAAGCAGTATTTTATAGTGTTAATAAAAATACTTATTCTCCTATTTGCAACTTTTTACTTTTGCCATGCATAATTCTGGCTCTTCCAGGAATACTGCATTTCTGTTCCTGGAATTCCATATCACTCCTTAACATTCCCAATGCTTTCATAAGTGATTTGAAATTTTCAAAATATATCCTTACGAAATATTTTATGACTTTTGAGAGGTATTCCTAGAATGTTCCAATTATATTCCAATTCGGAATATTCTTCTAATGTAATGGCAGGAATATGCTGAAGCAATTTGGACATTTTTAATGAAAATATGAGTATTTATGATAATTACATATTTATATATTTTGTAAAGATTCTTCAACTCTAAAATATTTTTGGAATATTTTCAAACAGCATATTAAGACTTGGAAAAAAAAGAGTAAGTTGTGATGAGTTAGCCAAAGAAAATCTTTGGGTATTGACAAGATGCTATTTTCTGGTCATACCTTAAATTTTTGAAACATTGCTAGAATATATAAATATCTTTTGGATATTTCTGGGGAATAATCTTCTCAGTACTTTTCCATTATGTGCCTGCAGTCTAATTTTTCCATTATGTGTCCACAATTTAAAAAAATTTTAGAGCAATTTGCAGAGAATCGTAAAAAAATCATAAGTAACCTGTAAACATCTTTTTTTTTTTTTTTTTTTTCCTGTAGTTTCTATTTTTTCTTAGGATTTTGAAGGTCCTCATTGTAATTGTTTCTTTTTGATTTTCCAAACAATGAAACAGATTTTATATTTTCAGCAATATGGGCTGAAAATGTTCTAATTTTCTTAATATGATTTTATCAAAAGAGGTAGGGCTCACCATCTGGAAAGGTAAATGGTTTGAGAATTCTCGCCTCCCTTTCGCTACTGCCGTAAGATTAATTTATTTATGGTCGATGAAAGTAACATCTATTGACATTTGCGAAAATGAACTTCGCATGTCATACACTACTGTCATTGACTGGAATAATTATATAAGGGAAATTTGCACTGAGGACGTTTTGAAGCAAGAACAGAAAAAGATGCGAGAACCAGGTCAAATAGGCGAAAGTCTTTTCAGAAAAGGAAGGATAATGTCGCCATATTTTTCCACCGTAGTGGCCTTTTGAAGGAATTTGCATGATATAAAAGATGCATTCCTCATTGGTGTTCCAAATAAAGGCACAGAGTATCTGTTGAAATATGTTAAAAAATATGTAAACCAAGAGATCATTATCTGCTCTAATTGTTGGAAGGTGTACAAGAATAGTCTCAAAAAAGCAGACTTTTTCCAAAGTAAATCACAAACTGAACTTTGTAGACTGAGGAATTGACATTTATATGCCGGCTGTAAAATGTCTAGCTAAAGAAAAGGAAAAGGGTTAGCTAAAAAAAAGGGGGGGGGAATAAACAACAGTGCAGAATTGCCTGATATTTACCATCATATTTAGCAGAATTTATACATTTAGATTGTGGGCATGTAATGGAAAAGTACCTTCTTGGCATATAAAAACATGCAGGCATTGGGATATCTTCATTGGGATGTATTCTAGTATACATTGGGATGTATCTACATTGGGATGTATTCTAGTATATGGTTGGAAAATTATGAAGTTTATCTGGAATATTCGTGGCATTTTCCTGGATTTGTATGGGACTTCAAAAGGCCTACTTAAAAAATCAATGTTCATATACAAGTTATGTCACAAATGTGAAAGAAAACATGTTGTGCATTCCGTGATGATATTTGACTTCCGAATAATTTAATTTAATATTTCATAATAAGAAGTCCGTCAAAATTTTTCAGAAAAAATGATGGTTCTTTCATATTAAATGTACAGGATATGCGAATATAGTTACATCTTGGTTTCTGGCAGAAAATGTTTTGTGATTGTCTTTAGAATGATATTGAACATATTATTTGAAGCATGTCTTTTCCTCCAGAGAAACTGTGCAAGGTAGTGCTTTTCATTTTGCCATTTAGCAATTACCCATATGCATTTTATGTTTTGCATGTGTGTGCCAGTTTAGCTTGGTGAAATTATATTTGTGATTTACTTTACAATGAATACACCAGATTGTTCAAGTTTTTATCTTTTATACCTCTTCCAACAAACAGCCTGAAAAAGAGGTTGTTCTTTCTTTGAATGTTCTTTTTAATTCAGCTCATTAGCGTAGTGGCACAACGATTGGGGGAGGGGGCATTTCAAGAACTGTTTCGCATATTTCATGTTATATGGCCCCCAAAATCCGCTAAGGAGGCAATATTCTTCCAGCATTATTTTTGAGTCGCATGAGCATACTTTTGTCAATCTTCACACTGCATCCCCCACTGGCAATTTTTTTCTTTTCTGCTACCGCCATCTCAAGAATGCAGATCTTCTGCAGATAATTTTTCCAATCCACTACTGTTTTATCAGCCATTCTAAGTTATTTTTTTGCAGAACTTGACCAATGTTAGTTTTTCACACCAGCAGTATATGAAACGTAAAGTTGTTGTGAATATTATTCGACTTCTTTAGAACCAGTTTCCTACATACATTTTGGTCTTTTTCAGTATGTGCAGACATTACACTTCTAAAAAATGTATTCTTCATTGATATATAGCTTCACCGAGTGTGAAAGCTTGCATTTTTTATTTTCTAGTAGTATGATGTACTTCTGAAAATAACAAACTGCCTTCATTTTTTAAGCTCCAGAGATCATATAAATTAAGAGTAAGGTACAAATTTTGTTTGATTTAAATTTTGAATGAATGGTTAATAATCTAATAAACACATACCTGATCGAATCACGGGCAGACACGAAAATGTTCAGAATATCATAGGTTGCCATAAATAGTGAAATATCTGACAATAAATCATTGCTGCTGTTATCACTGAAGAACAAAACAATCAACAAAATGGATAGGGTATTTGAAAATTGTCACCAGATGAATGTCTGAGAATTATCAAATAAAACAAATGTCTAACAGTACACAAAAAAGTTAACATACCATTGGGAAAATGAACACTTAAACATGTAGTGAAAATGGGTCCTACAAGGGTAAAATTTTGGAAGAAAGCAATTTATTACAGTAAAAAATCAGAAATGAAGGTAATATATTGCTTCCTATGTCAGCTCACAAATTTTCTTTTGAGAAACAAAAACCTAGACAAATTGACATCCCAAAAGCATTATTTCAAGGCATTGAATGTGTTCATCAGAAACCAGATATTCTGACACCTTTCACGTGAAGCTTAGAATTAAAATATATTGTGTTGTTTACATATTTACAGATTTTAAACTTTTTGGGGGCTTTTGAGTATATCATATCCTGTAAATTTTACTTTTCAATTTACATTCAGAGTCGGTTTAATTTATATGTACATACACGTAAATATTGTAATAGTTGCATTTGTTTAATAATTCATGCTGCATTAGAGTTTTTCTTCCTTTATTATGTTATTGTCCATTCTACTTTAAGTAGTTTATAAATTTATTTTCAGACACAATCTAGAGAAGAGTTTTCAAAAAATGGCATAGATGATCTCATGAGTGGTATGTTTTTCATTATTTTTAAAGTATTTTTTTACCGATATTATTAGATATCTAAATGTTATGCCAGTAATAGCACCCTTGACTCTTTCATATAGGCATTGAGTTAGTTCTAAAAGCTGTTTTAAATTTTTCAGGAAAGGATAAGTTAATTTTAGCTTCCTTTCCCCCCTCCCTTTTTTTTTTTTTTTTTCTTTGAGAGGAGGGTTAAAAAATATTTTAACATCAGTGCAGATATCCATTTAAAGCAAATATCTGCATTGCATTTTTCTTTTTTGAGGGAAGCTAGCTCTTTCAACAGAAATTTCTTTGGATCATGTTTGTTTGTTTTATGTTTATTTTTGCTAAAGTTTGTATTACTTGTTCATAGATTAGTAATGGAAGTAAAACATAAGTGTCTTTGTCTTGTCATAAAGTAAGACTTCCCAGATATTTTTGAAAATACAAGTTTCTTAAGGTGATGGAAAAATCATTTCATCTAAAGAAAAGTTGCTACACATTTGAAGGTACTTGCATATTATCACAACAACCTGAGAAGTTGTCATATGTTGGCAACTATGCACATAACTGATCTTTAGGTAGCCATTTCCATAGTCAGTTGCAATCCAGAAATTCTTCGCGTCATTTTTTCTTCTATAAAACTTGCCAAACTGCTCCAAGGGGGTTGCGGTAATACGAAAGTGCTCGTTTTAACACTAATGGTAGAAAAGTACAACTCAGCGTTTAGTCACTTTTCATCATTTAATCCATGCAGATAATCCTGACTGTTGAATTAAGGAATGTTGAAATTATTTATCACGAAATGGTGATAGCAGTTATGATATCAAAATTTAAATTTATACTCAAACTGTCCATGTTTTACAAATGTATTGGAAGCTTTAAAAATGTTAAGAATAAGATTTTCAAATTGCTGGTGTAATATTATATTTTAAAGAACTTGAAACAGCCTCAATATTAAACCTAATTAGCTATCTAATTAATTTACCTAACCTTCCTCTGCGGTGATGAATTAGTGTTATTTTAATAAAAGTTTAACTAAATTGCAGTGATGCTGACAAGAGGTAAAATTTGATTAAAACTGTATCTTTTAGAATAACTAAAAATTAACAAAGAATATCTACTTTTGTTTGTTAGTTTTCACAATATCAAGTATTTAAAAAAGCACAATATAAAGTTTTTCACCTTCAATGGACCCTCAAATCCTGTGATCTGATGAATAGAAGAAGTTCAGTTGCTAATATGCAGGTCAACCAGATAAATAGCTGCTCATCTTAGCTATACTAAATGGGTGTCATAGCATGTTCCTAAATTAAAAAGTTGCTGCTTATTTAAAACCAATGTAATTTAATTTGCATTCTGGTTACGGCAGATTCAAGAAAAAGAAGATAAAAAATAACATGTTGGTTAAAATAAACCTTTTAAGGCATTTTTAATGTATCAAAATCCAAATTACTGTGTAGAACTTTGCTGATTATATGATTGACATTTTGTTTATGTTCAATACATGTACATTAGACTCCCAATTATCTGCGCCTGCCGCACAAAGTTTTTTTTTACAAGCGTAAAGCAAAGAAAATAAAAATGTTCACAAAACTGAGCGAAACGTTCAATTTGCCAACAGCGTGCTTATTTATGGCAAAAATATCCCAGGCTTTCTTGGAACCTTCCCCTCTGATGAGTAAGTGATTTTTTACTCAACCTTGCAGTGCCCGCTCTACCTCCCTCTCTCATCTTAAATCTTACTGACAGGTCCACTTCCTCCCACTCGCCATTGTTAGTTTAAGCCTGATAGTTTTTCGAGCCGATCAGAGTTAATTTTTTATCTTTTATTGTGTTCAGTGCTTGTGCTTTTTAGTTTTGTGTTTTTCGTTACCAATTTAAAATGTCAGGAAAACAAAAGAAGGTTGTGTTGACGATTGCGCAAAAACTAGAATTAATTTCCAAAGTAGCAAACGATGCTACAAGGCAGCAGATGGAATTGGATTACAGAATCATGGAAACAACAGTGCATGACATTCTAAAGCAAAAAGACAAACTGGTGAACTTGGCATCAATGTCAGACAGTGCTTCTGCAATGAAAACGTGAAAAACTATGAAGGTTTCTACCTTTGATGAGCTAGAGACGGCATTGACAGAGTGGTTAGCTCAAGTTCGAAAAGAGGGTACTCCTGTAAATGGTCCTATCATTGCGGCGAAGGCAAAAACCTTTTTAAGTTGTTAGGCCTGAAAAGAAATTTTGATGCATCTTCAGGATGGTTGACTCGTTTTAAGCAGGGACATGAAATTCGAGAAATTGGGCTTCATAGGAGAAACTTAGTGGTAACCAACAAGCAGCTGACGATTTCCACCATAAATTTGAAGAATTTATTTTAAAAGAAGAGCTATTTTTTTTAACAAATTTACAATAGCGATGAATCTGGACTTTTGTTGAAATGTCTTCCCACTCGCACTTTAGCATTTGAAAGTGAAAGTAAAGCGTTGGGTCATAAAAGCAGCAAGGAAAGGATCACTATCATGTCTTGCAGTAGCGCTACTGGTGGATATAAACTTAGACTTGTTGTCATTTAAGAGTAAAAAAAAAAACGATACCTTTCAAAAGTACAGGGATAGAAAATTTGCCTGTTGATTACTTTAACCAAAAAAAAAAAGGATGGGTGAACCAAAAAATTTTTCAAGTATGGTTCGAAAAAATTTTTCTTCTTCAAGTTCTTAAATCGAAAAACCTGCCTGAAAAAGCTGTGTTATTGATTGACAACGCACCTTCTCACCCAGCAATAAGCGTCCTAAAGTCTTCTGATGGACAAATTTTTGCAAAGTCCCCCCCTCAAATGTTACTGCGCTAATCCAACCCATGGACCAAGGATTCATGGCAACAATGAAGAGAACATACCGAACCAAGCTGCTAATAAGTAATATTGAAGGTTATCTGAAAGACTTTTGGAAACACTACACAATCTTGGACAGCATCTACAATATTGCATCTGCATGAGACTGTGAAACCGTCAACCCTCATAAAATCATGGAGAAAACTCGTGTCTAATGTTGAAGCCAACAACAACCTAAACCCTTTGAGTTGTGAAGAAGAGAATGAAGATGTAGACACGTCCATGGCAACTCTTGCCGATATGGTGAAAACAGTTCTGGGTAGTGAGAACGTCGATGCTGAAAACATTAATGAGTGATTGGAGTGTGACGTCAACGAACCTGGCTTCAAACGCTTGACAGATGACGAAATTGTGAAGAAAGCAAGGGGAGAGACCAAGAATGAAGGAGAGCGAAGTAAAGGCGAAAAAGAGCCTGTTGTGCAGATGCGGAAGACTCACAAAGCAGCTTTGCAACAAGTAGGTGGACTGCTGAACTATTTGGAAGAACAAGACGACGTGGAGTTGGCCGAGAAACTTATGCTCCGAAAAATGCAATCTCGGATCAAGAGAAAATGCTTCCAAAACAAGAAGCAAACACAAATGACTGATTTCTTCAAAAAGGTGTAGTTTTACAGTTATTCTTTTGTAATTACACAATACATTACAGTATTAAAACAGTACATATGTATTAATTTTTCTGTGTATCCTTGATGCCTCTTGTAAGTACAAAGCACTTTTCTGTTTTCATTAAGAAAATGCATTTTAGGTTAGTTTTGAGTGATATACTAAAATATTAAGCGTTAAACATTTCCTGCTGTTTATTTTACGTTTTATTGTACATAAAACAATTTTTCAAAGTTGGAATGACTGTTTTCTCTTTTGCTATATCTGTTTTTAGCTTTATTCGGATTATCCGTGATTTTTGTTATCCGCAGCGGCTGCACCACCCAATTCCGCAGATAATCGGGAGTGTACTGTATGTAATTAATAAAAGTGTAATATAAAAATTTTCTGTTTAAAACATTATTCAAAATTAAATCAATAGACTTTGTTGAAACATAATCTTTACTATTATCTTTGCTATGTGAATTTCTCATGTCTTTTTAGCTTAGATTTTTTTCAAAATAAAATGATTATGACACATTATTAATATCTTTTAGTGATTAAAACTTTGACTGTGTTGAGAAAATTGGCTTTGTAGAAGGGAACCAAAAATAAATGCAATATTTCATACAAATAAGAAAATAGTTTTTTTTATAAAACCAAATAAAATAAGCACGTAACCTAGAGCATGCTTAAAAGAATGTGCCTTTTGGTGTGTTTGAGATGAGAATTTTTTAACTGCTTGATTAATAATGTTGGGTGAAAAGTTCCTGTCAATAGTTACTGCTTTTAAATAATTTAGTTCTTCATCAACTGTCTGTCACCAAAAGGTGCATTCTTGTTTTAGGAGATTATAAGAATACTGTTGTCATTCCCTTCTTTCCATTAATTAGCTATAAAATTGCACATATTTTACAGAAATTTAACTTTTGGGTCGTTTATTCTCTCATCAATGAAATCTGAGTTCCATACTCGATCCCATTCCGGATATGAATTCCTGGGGTATTTTCAGAATTCCTTGCCAGTGTAGTTTAATTTACATTGGTCGATCTAAGAGAGCCTTAAAATTTCACGTTAAGGAACATGAGGCATATGTTAAAAAAAAGGAAACACAGAAGTTTTCTGTTGCCCAGCATTGTTGGTCTGAAAATCACACTTTTTTCTGCAGCCAAAATTATTTAAAAAACATCTTTCATTGGTGAATGAGATTTTCTAGAGGCATTTCACATTCAAAAAAAAAAAAAAAATCTTAACGACCCTAATTCCAATCCATCGTTGCCTTCAGCCTTTAAGGAAATTGTGTTTTAGTTCTCGTTTCATCAGCAGATGATGCCAAACTCTTGTCCAGTCTTTCTTATCTTATGTTATCTAAGCAATATATCTTATCTCATTCATCTGCACTTTTGCAGCTGAGAATGATGGTCGATAAAACCATCGAAACTAGTCCTGTGAAAATTTGAAAATAACGCAGATTTTTTTTTTTTTTTTTTTTTTTTTTTTTTTAACCTTCTAAATTAATAAGCCTCTGTATTTATCCATCTTCAGAGTTACATATCATGGCTTCTTTTTATGCTTGTATGCTGTAACTTTGAAAATGCTCGACTGCATGTTGCCCCAAATACTAATAATTTTCTCAAAATGAGAAAAAAAAATAAGATTTACATCCGAGAAAATTTTTTCTGAAATTTTAAAGATTTATTCAAAAATTCCATTTATTTGAATGCCAGATTGTTTTGGTTTTATTATATTGAAAATATAATTAAAATATTGTTATAAATTTTACATAACATGAATGGCTTCAAGAAAAGCCAAGCTGTGCTGGAAAATAATTACAGGGGCAAGTTGATTAAATATTGATGTAAATGGTTCTGTCTCTAAACTGTCGAGATATTGCCAAGTTTGGCGAGAAATCTCAAGCTTTGGTATCATTTAGCCTGGTCTATGTGTGACTATTATTTCCCTAAATGACTAATGCAGGTGTGATGGTATGGGAAAGAATAATAATCGGTGGACCTATGCCCCTACACATTTTAATGGTGGATCTGTGACTGGCCAGAGATATCATGATAAGGTATTAGAACATTATGTGAGACTTTTCAAAGGTGCATATGGATTTGACTTTTTATTTGTGGACATTAATTCTCTTCCACGTTAAGTAAACCTCGTTGATAAATTACTTCAAAATGAAGGAGCAAATACCATGGTCAGCAAAATCACCTGTTCTTAATCTAGTGGGGAACTGTTTTTAAATAAGTAATAATATTTTTTGTTTACTGTTTGAATAACAATAACCGTCATCCTGCATTTCTTTATGCTAAGCTGCTGTCTGAAAAACAATCCATTGATTTTATTTCTCCTGCTTACGAGTTTATAATCAAGCTGTATCTAGGCTTGAGCTGAAAAGAGCTTTTTCACACTTTTTTTTAGTTACCCTATGTTGAAACACTTATCCTGTAAGTCATTGGTAGCTTTTCTCGCTCTTTTCAGTAGAGCATGCATTTCCCAGTGCATGGAGCAGAGCTTTATCTCAATGTCGAAACCAGGAAAAGATCCACTGAATCTTTCTAATTTTCGAAAAGTAGAGATGTGAATGCCCACATTGCTGGAGGAGTGGATCTTTATTTCCCAGACTGTTGTTTACAATGCTATTGGCAGTATGAAAACATGTTGCAATATTTGTGCATACGGTCAGGGGAGATCATGTTACATATTAAATTTAAAAGCCTTCATTTTTTCAGAATTATTCTTTTTTATGGATTCTCCTTTTAATATATTATTACCATTTTTGTTTCATGCTAAAGTTTTATATCATATGTAATGCTCTTCAATTTTTTCCTTTATATGTTATGTATCATTCCACGCAAATGGATAACCTTATGGTTCATAGTTTATAAGAAATCCATGATTTCATACATGTAAAGATAATTTTGGATATGAATGTGTATATATACTATATGTGTGTGTGTGTATGTATGTTTTTCTAAATGGTCTTTAACAAAGTATTGATTTGATAAAGGTGGTGGGGAAGAAGTCAGTCTTGATGATGATGATCCAACTTCAAAACCGTCACAATCTAAATTGGAATTTCGAACACCTGAAGAGGAATTTAATAACACAAGCCCTGTTGCATCATCACCAGCTGAAATAAAACCAACCGAGCCACCAAAGCCCCAAGCCCGCAAGAATGTCAAAACAACAGAAGAAGTAATTAAAAAATTAAATTTGTTTTTTGTATTTCATTATTTATTGCATATTCAGTTTTCGACCATCCCTCCTCTCGAAGATAAATTTACTCATGTTTGTTAACATTTTTGGGGGAAAAATTAAGTTGTAAGATAAGGCATTTGAAACTATGAGTAAAAGTACTTGTAGTTGCAAAAAAATTATTTTTGTAAAAATATATTTCTAAACCTTGTATTTGGATAAAGGTTTTTTTTTGGGGGGGGGGGTCTTGATGGTTATATAATTTTCTCTCTCCTTCATGTAACCACCCATTTATATGTTGAAGTGGATTTCTACTCAAGTTGTCAACTGCTGGCTCGCTATTTATTATTAATAAGAAAATTTAGAGTAAATTATTTCATTTATTTAAAATTCTTTGTTTTATTAAATGAGAGTTGGGATCTAAATTTAATTAAATTTATTATCAGAATTTCTGTAGGAAGAAACTTGTGAAAAACAAAGTTTAATTCAAACGTTGATGCATATAATTTTTAATTGGGGGATTCAATTTTGGAAAAAAACCTTACTGCTTGGATTCTTGTAAATGTATGTTTGTGTATTTATTCTGTCATTTAAGAGAATACAAAATACTCAGTTATTCAGTAGTTTTTTGCAAATTCTCTAGTTTGAATTTCCACCTGTTGTGGAGAATAAACAGATAAACAATAATCTCTTCTTGTACTGATGTTTTCTTCCATAATCAAAGATAAAAAGCAGTATTAGTTTTATACATTATAAATATTGATTAAATAATTTTTAAGATATGAATATGTTTTAACTATTTATGCCACCAAAAGATCCAACTTTGGTGCAAGAAGTAGATAGGAGAAAATGTAAACAAAACTTGGAAGCATATGATCTGTAGCCTGCAAAATTCTCTAATACTTGTACCTCTACTTTAGAAAGTGTGCAGATTGTCAGAATTTAATTAAAAATAGAATTTAAGTATTGAAATGTGTTTATTTTATTTTTCATAGCAAGAAGAAAGTGATGTAGTTCTTGATATATCGGTATCAGATCCACAAAAGATAGGAGAAGGCATGGGTGCATACATGGTTTATAAAGTTTCTACAAGGACAAATCTTCCATATTATAAAAAGAAAGGCTTTTCTGTGTCCAGGAGATTTAGTGATTTTCTTGGACTTCATGACAAACTAGTAGAAAAACATTTGCATTTGGGAAGAATTGTTCCTCCTGCTCCAGAAAAGGATATGATTGGTTTGTATTATATGTGTTAAACTTATGATATATAATGTGAATGCTTAAAAATGTATGGTTATTAAAATCTGGTATAAGATTTCAATAACATAAGAACATAATAGATCGTAGTATAGCCAGTTTTTAGAAGTTATAATTTACAATTAGCTGTAGTTTTATTAAGTGACATGACAATGTACTGCATTGGAATTTTTGTCACTTACCGATTATCCACACCACTAAAAAGTCATGAAATTCATTGCAGACTAATTTTTTGCCAAGCTATTTTAAAACTGGCAAAAAAGCTGTATTTAAAGCAAGTACAAGAAGCAACAAATATTTTCAAAGTGGTGCAATTTGCAATAAGAATTCCATATAAGAGCAGTCAATCAATCAAATTTGAAAAACATCCAAGAAATCCTTTGTACATTCAATAACATTTTTCACTGTTTTTCCCTCCATGTACACAGCAATTTCTTTTGCTTAAAAAACATCAGAATTGCACAAACTCGGCTCCGTAAATCTTCTGCATTGCACACTAGTCAAAACGGACATGCTGTTATACACATCATGCCATTTAAATACTTGCCAACATCATAGGTTGCCACATAACATTTTTGGCAACATACTGCTCTGCCTTATGAATATGTTTCGCGACTTTTCAGGGGAGGGGGGGGCTGCAGATAATCAGAAAATACTAAATTTTTTTTTTCTCCAAAATTAAAGAAGAGTGCTATTAACTATAAATAATCTCTTCATTTATTGGCTTTCTCTTGTTCATCCCATGGTATGATTGTTTCTAATGAAAATAATTCTTACATATGTACTGTAATTTAAGTGAATAAATTGCTTTCAAGCAAAACCAAATTTATTTAAATGAATAGTTTACTTTTGCTGCAAAAGGTAAAATTTTCCATAATAGATATAAAACAAGTTCATTTGTTTTAAATGAGTACAATTTATTTAATATTTAACTCTCTTAGTGGCACAGCTTTTTGGATCTGGTAATGAAGACTTGTATTTAAACAGCATTTAATTTTGCATAATTGCTTATTTTAGTCTGTTTTCATAAACTTCCATTCAATAACATTATATTTAAATCATTAGAGAAAGTAAGAAAGCAAAATATTTTAAACTAATATATACCAAGGGACAAATCCTATGACTGGACAAAGGCAAAGAATTTTTTGCCAGAGACAGATTTCAGTGTTTTTAGATTCTTTTTTCTGGAACTTTATGGAGAGAAATTTGTATAACATTAAGTTTGAAATCTGCAGAAATGAGCTGGCTGATGTTATATGTCTCTACTTTTAAGATTTTCATATGTAATTTATTTGAAAAATCTAGGAATAGTCACTTATTTGTTACTATCACTGATAATAAGTTTTTCCAGATTCCTTAAATTTTAATCTATTTTCATAGATTTAATGTTAGTCTTCATTGTAATCCTAACATAATTGTGTTTGTTGAAATCTTCAAGTTTTTTTATACATTGTAATTCTGAAATAAATTAAAACTTTAAGCTGTTTTTAGAATTTTCAATGGATGATTTTTTAGAATGAGAAACATTTCTTTATTAATTTAATGTTTATTTTTCATCATAGTGTAGAAAAAAATTCTCATTCTAATCTCTTTTGCATTTCAGAAATGCACAAAATTTGTGCATCATAAAAATACTAAATTGTCTGCCATGTAATATCTTAGAATTTTTCAGTTTCTTCAACAGTTTCGATTTTTCAGTTCATCTTGAAATTTTTCAGTTTTCATCTAATAGCTAGATGAGAGGTGTAATACTGGTAATTTAAATTTTCACTTAATGTTTATCAAATAGTTTAAATATTGAGAATATATAGCAGTTTGATGAAAATAAAAAATTTTTCTCAAATTCGGTGCAAAATTCTTCCATTAACTGAATTTTAAAATGAATGTTAGTCTTGAGTTCATTTTAGCACAGTATTTGATTGTCAAATATCCAACTCTTTAAAAACGGCAAAGCTTACCTGTTAATTTATTAATATCCTTTTTTTTAAGCTTCATAAATATACCCAAGAGCCATTACATTATGATCATCCTCCATCTATAACTATGGGTTCTCCCAGGAAGAAAACCTTTGCATGTGCGTAACTGATGTTGGAGTATTAGTATACAAAGCGGCTCTGCCTTGTAGCAGCTGATTTATCAGGCTTCAATAAAGGTCAAATCGCTATAGTTCAGCGACTGGGAACATCAATATCAGAAACGGTGCGTTTAGTGGGCTGTTCACGTGCAGTTATTGTGATCACATATCGAAAGTGGTGTGGTGAAATGAAAAGTCACTGGCCAGCAGTATGTCATCAATGGCACATTGATTTCAGAGAAGAAGGAGATTGCTACGCATTGTTTGCCCTGACTGAAAAGTTGAAATCACTACCAGCTACAACTGTGGCAACCCAGACAGTGTTTCTCAACATACTGTGCAGCGTACATTGTTGCTTATGGGCCTATACAGCCAGAAGTCGAAGCATGTCCCTTCCCTGACGCCATTTCACCGTCAGCAGTAGGCAAATAAACATCGGAATTGGACACTAGAAAAGTGGGAGAATGTTCCATGGTTCGACGAATCACGTTTTCTGGTCTATAACATCGACGGGTGTGTGCTAATATGCCAATTTTCAAACAAAACCCTGGCTTCCGGATCCACAGTTGGCATTAATCTAATAGAGCATTCGAGCTCTTACCTAGAAAAACGAATTTGTGCTCCTACACTACCTCCTTGCAATGCACGGGAATTGCGGGACCAGTTAATGAGTGCTTGGTTCCAGACACCTCACTATCTATCAACATCTTATAGAGTCAATGTCATGCCAGGTGCTGGCAGTTTTGAGGGCTTAAAGGTGGTCCTACATGTTATTAACAGGGTGATCATAATATAATGGCCCTACAGTGTATATGAATAATAATTACAATTTCTTTTTTCCTTAGAAACAAATTTATTTGATTTTATTAGTGTTCCATTTGTTATGAAGCTACGAAAACAAAATTTTAAATACCCATGCAGAATTTCTCTTAACTTTTCGTCCTTCAATATGCAGAATTTCTTTATCTTGTCCTTCTTCAGTATCTAATTGTCTGCACTTCGAGTTTCAGTATTGTTTTTATTTGTGAACTGTTTTACATTGGTCATCAAAATTAAAGGATAATGAGAAAATATCCTCATTAATTTAATGTTGCAACCAATGCCCAGTGCTGAAATTATTTGCTAATTAAATACAATTGAATACAAAATTGCACTTCTGCACACACATCAACATCAGAAGTATGGATTCGTTGATTGATAATGTGTTGTGCAGTGAACGTATGTTGGAATTCCAGTCTGTAGTGTTGTTTAAAGTGAATTTCTTTTCTGAGAGTTATCAATATTCAGTAATTATGGCTCAGAGGTATTATTATTTAAGTGAAGATCAAAAGTAGCGGATAGTTGGTTGGGTCGAGAAAGGTCCAAACACAAATAGAGGTTGCCCAGGTTTTGAATATCCCTCAAAGTGTTATGTCGAGTTTGGAGCCCCTTTTTAAAAACTGTACCAGTTGATAGACAGCCTGGTCAAGTACAATAAAGAGCAAAAACTACATCCGAAGACCATTTTCTGTTGTTGTCGACTCGAAGAAATTAAAAGCAACCAGAAAAGATTTGGTCTTAGATGTTCAGGCTGAATTAGCCGTCGTACTACTGCATGAAGGCTTAATGAAACAAATGGTTTGTGTCCCACTCACTGCAACTTGCAGAGGGGCCTGTTTAACATCATGTCCAATGGTACGAAGACGACAGGACCCAAATTTTGTATACTTATGAGTCTAGATATAGTCTGAACAGTGATTCTAGATGTATTTTGATCTGGGAAGAGGAAGGAACACATAACTTGCCTTCCCTTGTCTGTGAAATATCCCATTTTCAGGATGGCAGTTTAATTGTTTGGGGAGGAATCCTGGCAAATAGCTGTACCAAGCTGCATATCTTTCAAGAATATATGTACATGCTGGCTGTCTTTAAAGAAATGTTTATCTAGAATCCTTGACCATTGGAACCCACTTCTTGCATATTTTAAAGAAGTAAATGCTTCTAGAGTTAAGATGAAAGGGTCTATTGAAAGTTATAAAATACCTAAAGTAAGTGGAAATGTTGTTACTACTTCCACTGTTAAAAATAGCTTTGAGAAAAATAATTTCTGCACTAGTGAGCAATTTAAATGACAGTTCTCAAAATATTACAAAATATAAGTATAAAGCAGATATAAACGTCTCTCAGAATAAAATTGCTTAACAAGGGAAACATTTTCCAATTACTGTAAGTTAATTTTGTGAACAAAACTTTTTGTTTTTTGTACAATTCATTTTGCCATTATTCAATGTTCTTAACACAATTCTACGAAGCAGAATTCCATTAATTCATGTTTTGCAATCAATGATTTATGATCTGTTTAAAGACATTTTATCACATTTTTGAAAACCAGTCTTTGTCTTGTCTTCTAATTCTATATATGATGTGATTTACAGTGAAATAGAAAATCAGAAGGAAGTGGGGGCTGCAACTAACGAACTAGTGGGAGAACTTTTAGAGGAAGACAAAAATAAGTTTTATTTCTACATTAGAAGCTACTTCTTTCGAATATATGATTATATACTACATAAATTTCCAATCAAAAATGAAATGATTTTGCATGCTAAAGTTGCAGATGTTTATGCATTAGCAAATGCATATTTTTAATAGATTTCCAGTTTTATTTCATTTAGTCATGAAAGACGGTGATATTGATGCTGCAACTGATAAAAGTGCAGTCACAGTTTACAACTAAAAAACGTGGATGAAGTTATAAAGCCTGTTAGGATTGACACCCAGTGGAGTTTAATTAGAAAATCGAAAAGTACTGATGGAATTTTAAAGTATAATGAACTGTCTAGAATAATGTTGGCCATCCTGACAATTCTCCATAGTAATGCAGAATGCGAGAGGATTTTCAGTGTTGTTATGAAAACAAGGACTAAATTTAGATATAATATTAGTTATGACACATTAGAAAAACTTATTAGTAAAAGCAGGTTATGTGAAATTGCTATGCATAAAAGCATATGAGTTTCTTTCGTAATGAAAGCAAATCTGCCACTGTTCTTGGCATTTGCACAGAAACTGATTAAAGTAATATTTTTTGTTAAAAGATGAAAACAATAAAAATGTTTTTAACATGTATTTTTGTACTGCTTGCATTTAAGAATTAATGAATGAACTTTCCTATATTAATTAGTAACTAATTAAAGTTAATTCATTATTAAAAAATCTTTTTTATTGTTGAGAAAAATCCGATTTTTGAGTGTCACAAGGTAGCAAGTATGCATTATGAGTATCAGTTAAGTTTTATTTCTGTCATTTAATTTTGATGACTAGTGTATATGTAATGCACTGTTTACAAATTAAATTTAAGAGACCATTTGTGGAAGTTATACTAGCAAGTTGAAAGTCCTGTCGAGAGGTGGTAGGGGGAAGAGGGCTGGGAGGTTCTTAGACTATGCCTGGAGGTGTTCTCAGTCAAAATTAAGATGGAAGCTTAACTGATTTCAATAATACCTCGATCACCTTTGGTATTGCAGAGGGCTGGTGTAGCTTCTACCTGCATTTGTTCAATTTATATGACAATTGTTGTAATTTGTAGCCAAATTTGCCTTGATTATAACTATTTACATAACTTAAACTTGAGTAACTGTGAAACTGATTTGAAACTTTTGATAACTGGAAACAGTTAATAGGTCTTTAATGCAGGCTGTAAAAATCCTATGATAATGAGTTTTCTTATGAATTATGTAAAAGGTCAAGCAAAAAAAGTTTTAAAAGAATTTTTCTTTCTTTTAATCACAAGAATGCTTAGCAGCTGTCTTTGTTCGTAATGATGCAGTTGACTTATTGAGAGACTATTGAAATGCTTGAAAAAAATTGGGCAATAAAAGTTTGTATTTTTATAAGTTCTGCAAATATACAGTTGATATGTGTCATTATTTATTTACTATTAAGAATTGTAGTTTTTTATAAACTGAAAAAATACCGAATATCCAGTGTTTTTCTCATTTTCATGAGTTTGAAGTACTTTCAAATAAATGCAGAAAACTTTAGGACCTTTTTTTTTAAGTGAAATGTGAAAATTGTTAAAGGTGAATGATTTTCCCAGTTAACTAAGCCCTTATTTACTAAAAACTCGTTTTACATTTTTCATCCTAGGTATGACCAAAATTAAGATGTCCAAAGATGAATCTGTGTCCTCAGCTGAGTTTGTTGAAAAACGACGTATTGCTCTTGAACGTTATTTAAACCGTACTGCAAATCATCCTGTACTCCGTATGGATCCCGATTTCCGAGAATTTTTAGAAATGGAAGTTGATTTACCAAAAGCAAAAAGTACGTCAGCTTTAAGTGGTGCAGGAGTTCTGAGATTATTTAATCGTGTTGGAGATTCTGTTAACAAAATGACTTTCAAGATGGATGAATCCGATCCAGTAAGAATTTTTTGATATATTCTATTGTAAGTGTGCATAGGAATTAACTGTTACATGGATAAAAACTTAATATGTCCATCTTTATTTTTGCATGATTTTTCTCATGATTTTTGTAAAACAAATTGAAACATTTTTATATCGAGGAAAAAATTAAAATTTATTAAAACAATAATTGGGAAGAATTGAAAATGTGATGGGATGTATTCAGTTTTATTTAGTTCTTTCACTGTTCATATTGTTTTATTCATGTATTCAGTTTGAGTTTTTGAAATTTATTTTATGTTAATTTTGCTAAGCTGCATTATGAATTAGAATTACATTTTGTGATAACATTTTATTTCTCTTTGAATTAAATAGATGTATCAAATTTGGATCAAAATAAGTTTTTCTATAAGCAGTGATTTTTTTATTTAAGAGCATTTTAAGCAGCAATGGTGATTTAAAATTTAGATATTTGTATCAGAGCTGTGTAATTGCATTTTAAAACTTCTGTAAATTATAAAAGTCAAGACTTTGTTTTCTTTTAAACTGTTCAAAGAGAATTTTAAATCTATGGTATTTATTATGAAATAGAATGTAATACAAAGTACGCCTTTCGCATTCCAGTCTGATAAATTACAATGTAAAAAGAATATTGTATTTGGCTTGATTTTTATTTGCATGATGTAATCACTTTTCAAAAATTTTTTGGGTCGTGTTTTATTAGTATGCATAAATATTTTAAGTCTGCATAAATAAATATAAAATAGCTATTTTCATCTTCACATCTATATAGCAACAAATTATGGAAGTTTTCAAAATTATAATTATAACGTATGTAGTGTATGAATCGAAATTTTAATTCCCTTTAACATATACATAATCTTTTCAAAGTTCTGCAATGTGGGGAGTGTTTTTATATTAACCTTTAAAGTTTTTCGTGTATTATAGGGCTTGTAACATTGAGATCAGGGAAGTGTAGTTAGTTGGTTTCTAAACGGGGGTTACTTAGCAAATGCATGTCTTCCTTTTGTTGCCATGGTCTTAATTTGAGCAGCACAAGCACAGCTTATTCCTTCCCAGATCTTGACAGTGCAGTTTATTAGCTATGCAGGGTTCGTAAGGTCCTTAAAAGTCCCAAGATTTTTTGGAATCTATTTTTGGACTTTAAAAGTCCTTAATTTTGGCTAAGATCAGCAGAAGGTCCTTGATTTTAACCTGAAATTTCTGTCTGTTTTCATGACTTGCCATTTTGAGTGTGAATTAGCATTTTAGAGGAATATTTTTGGTGATTCACCGACATATATGGTTATCTTTTGAATGGGTTCATGGGTCATAATTTGTTTCTATTTCTAATATAAATGATAGGATACTTTAGTTTCTAAGCAAGAAGTGAAACATAAGCATTTTCAAATTCATTTTTTCTAATAAAGAGCTCTTGAACAACTTTTCACTTTTGGAGATGTGAATTATTTTATTAAACGGTTCTAAATTTTACGACTTATCAACATTTTGGCGATTTTAATATCAGTTTCTATAGAAATTTTTAATTCAGAGATCTGAGAATTTTCTATTTTTTTAAAGCATCGTAACATTAATAAATTTTGTTAAAATAATATATTGAAATTATATTTAAAAAATAACGTTAAGAAAAACATTTTTATTTTTCACTATCATAAAGTTTCATTTTGGCAACTTATACTTTGCCATTTGCAAACTTTCATTTTGGCAACTTTGGTTTGAATCTGAAAAATAAACAAGGTATAAAGCACAATTTACAAAACAGCTCTTGGCAAAAGCAAAATTAGCTATGTAATTAATTAAAAATGTCTTCTTAATTTTTTCATAGTAAGTTTTTCCCATGTAATTGTCTCAGAATATTCAAAATTCTTAGACTATGCATCAGTTTTTTCTATAAAATTAATTTTACTCTTTTCCCTCTCCCCCTTTTTTTACTTCCTTGTACAAAGTAAAAAGGAAGTATTGTAATCGTGAAAAGTTTCAGGCAGCATATTTCAACGAAAATATCCATTTTGACCGCTATCAAATGCAATTTAATGATGTTTTTGCTTGATATCTGTACGCAAGGACAGAATAAAAGACTCGTTTCCTCCAAAAAAATTATAAAACTGCTTTAAAATTAATTCTGAAGAGAATTTTTTGTGCCGTCTGTATGAATGTATGTACGTATATGCGTACGTACGTACGTATCTTGCATAACTCAAAAACGAATAGCCTCAGAATGTTGAAATTTTGTATGTAGGACTGCTATAACATGTAGATGTGCGCCTCGTATTTTGGTTGCAATTGGCCGCACCAAACGTATATAAATATATTTATATATGTATCCACTCTGTTACCCGGCTCAGTGATCAGTTTCTTTACACTTATATGTTTGTAAATTGTAAATATTTTGCTTTAAAAATGATTGAATTATGTTGTTTTTATCTTCCGGTTAAGATTTTTATGCCTTTAGTAAATCTGTATGCAATATTTTTAGAATTATCAACAATTTTAAAATTGTTTAAGTGCCGCCAAGTCTTTTTTTGATGACGGCCATTGATTGTTTACATTTGAAACAGCAGCCTAGTGGATTTGTTCCCAATCTAGAGAAACTTAGCTTCGCAACAACAAAGATAACGCCTTCGTTTATTATTGCCAATTAAACCATGCTTAATTCTTTCTGGAATTTTTTCGAGGAAATAAGCGTTTAAGATTTACTTCGTAATTTTTAATATAGATATTTTGAGTTTTTATGTATTTTTGCCTTCTCGCGAAGTGAGAACTGAATTAATTGAATGAGAAATACTCAATCGTCTGTGAAAAACTGTTTCTTTTTTGTTTTATTTGCTTAATTTCTTTTATACATCATTCTAGCTTTATTATTTTATTTGAATAGAACATGTGGCAATGATTAGATAATTCTATTCTTTAAATGATATAAATTTTGTGCATTATGAGTTATAATATGAACGAAATATAATACTATTAAGTGAATCTAGCGCCAGAGTGTCACTATGGTAAACAAATACTAGAGTGAATGTTAAAGAATGCATTTATTCTATTGTGGTTTATGTGCTGTCGGTGAATTTAATTCAGTGCAATAAGTTTAAATGAAATGCAAGAAAAAATGCATATAATTTAATATTCCGTACAAGGAAGTCGTGGTGTACACATCGGATTTTTTTTCCAAAATATTTCTGCCTTTTTTGCTGTTACAGAATTGGTAGGGATAATTTTCCTTTAGGCTTTTAGACATTGCAGCTTGGAAAGTTTAGAAGGATTTGAAGGCAAGATTTATAGACACATGATTCTAGAAGATTCAAGAAATATGTGACAAAATGAAAAATGTCTCTGTGGTATCAATACGTAATGAATGTATTTTATAGAAAGTTTGCGATGAATTAATATGTCTTAATGCGTCATATACAGAGCTGGCACTAGGCATTTTACCACCTGATGCCAATCTCTGTGGATCCTAAATTCTGCTTCCTAGTGCCTTTCTAAATTCTGCTTCCAATGCTTGCTCTAAATTCTAAAAGTTTTGCCATTTCTAGATTTTGTTGTTTGGGATGTCACTAAATTCTAAAAATTCTGCCACATCAGCTCAGTAACTGTCCTTTACCATATATATTTCATATTTCTTCTGAATGTTCATATTACTAAAAAATAAAATTAGCCACTTTTTCTATACATTCTAAATGCATTTAGTGTTTTTTAAAATAGCAGAAATCCTTAATTAAATCCAAAAATTCTAAAATGGAAAGGAAACGTGTTGAAGAAAGAAACAATACATAAAGAAAATTCTTCTTCAAAAATATATGTGCAGTTGTTGTTATGTAAATTACCCAATTGTTTATAATTTCAACCTTTACTATAATTTTCCGTTTCCTCATATGATAGAGTTACTGAGCCAGATTAAGTTGTATAATCTTTGACCACTAGTCCACATTTGTAGCTTGAATTTGACTGTTCTTGTTTAATTAAATCACTACATTCTGCAATTGATTTTGTTAGCATAAGATTATGCTCTTATGTTCTATGTTCTTTTTTTAAATATATAAGAGGCTTATTTAAACCTTTGTCTGATATTGTAGTTACTTTCAGCCGTAGTGATGATTTGCTTCACGTTTGTCGGGGGGGGGGTTGGACTATTTAACTTTTAACTTTTGCCAGATTAAGTAAACCCTCATAGGTACATTGTGGAGAGGTTGACAAGTTAGGAGATAAAGCATGCAGAAACTATCAAGAGCATTGGTTTGTATATTGAGACAAATCTCTAATTGTTAGAAATTATGATTATAGAGAAGGAAATCGATATGATCTAGCCAAAATGTTTGGGAAGGCTTCAAATTAAAATGATGGATAAATACTATTTTGTTGAGTGTTGTTACAAAACATGTTACAAAACAAATGTTTTGTAACAACAGTTAACAAGTGTTGTTACAAAACATTTATGTTCTGTAGCTACGAAAACATAAATGTTATAAATGCTTTTAATGTCTCTACATATTGTTACGAAATGTACAGGCGCAGTAAGATGGCTTCCTTGCAAAGCAGTTTTAGGGTTGCCATGAAATCGCACATTTGGCGACATTTGACAACAAAATTGGTGATGAATTGCCCGTTTGACGACAAATTTCGCGATATACCATGGACGGATGGAGAACCTTCTGGAACGAATTCTTACCAGTTTAGTCCAGAATGTTCTCGAGCACAAGCCGATAGCTATATAAACCCTGCTATTCCGCAGTCAGAGTGCCTCGTCTAGCAAGTTAATAGTCAGTCATTGAGCGAGTGTCTCAAAGTCTAGTGCCGAGTTGGTCGTTGAGTGCATCGAAAAGTCTCTTAGTGTATCGCGCTGTTAGTGCATCGTCAAGAGAGTGTGTTAAGCTCCAGGAATGACTGAACCGAAGAGTTGGGAGCCGTGCTCTGTGTGTCTTCGAGTGCATCGCGAGTTGTAGCATAGAGTCTCGAGAGTACGTGGAGTTCCGAGAACGACCGAGCAGAGTTGGGAGCTGTACTCTGGTGCTTTGCAGTGAAGCTCTCTCTACTTGCTTGATAACCTGAAAGCTGTGTCGCTGATTGTGTCAGCATGTCTGTCTGTCTTAATGCATCATACGTATATGTTTTAATGCATCTTACACAGGTCTGACGTTAGACATTTTCAAACCTGGTGTAATCACGTTTAAAATTAAACTTATGTCTGTAGATCCTAAATTTTGCTGACTAGTGCCTTTCTAAATTCTGCTTCCAGTGCCTGCTCTAAATTCTAAAAGTGTTGCCATTTCTAGATTTTGTTGCTCGGTGTGTGACTAAATTCTAAAAGTTCTGTCACACCAGCTCTGCAACTGGCCCTTACCATATATAATTCATATTTCTTCTGATTGTTCATATTACCAAAGAAAAAAAAATTAGCAGCTTTTTCTATACATTCTAAATGCATTTAGTTTTTTAGAATAACAGAAATCTTTAATTAAATCCAAAAATTCTAAAATGAAAAGGAGGCGTGTTGAAGAAAGAAACCGAATACATACAGAAAAAGAAAATTATTCTTCAAATATATATATATGGGTATTATTATGTAAATTACCCAGTTGTTTATAATTTCAGCCTTTACTATAATTTCCCGTTTCTATTTCCTCCCCAAAAATCAAATCACTTAGGCTGTTTTTAGACTGAAGTTTTTGGTGTGTAAGACAGAATGTGTTTTTAAAGCTGGCAGGAACTAATACAGCTTGCTCAATGCATTAGTTCCTGCCAGCTCTGATAATTTGCAACTTTTTGTCTTTGCATTATCGCTGCTGACATTTGAATTTGTTATGGCGATAGTAACTGAGCCAGCTTAAATTAAAATTAAATTGTATAGTCTTTGACCACTAGTCCACATTTTATTTGAATTTGACTGTTCTTGTTTAATTATATCACCACAAACTGCAATTGAGTTGGTTAACATAAGAACATGCCTTAAGATTTTTTAAATAAAAGAGGCTTATTTAAACCTTTGTCTGACTTTGTAGTTACTTTGAGACATAGCGATAACTTGCTTCATGTTGTCGGGGGTATTTGGACTAATTAACTCTTACCAGATCAAGTAAACCTTCATAGGTACATTGTGGAGAGGTTGGCAAGTTAGGAGATAAAGCACGCAGAAACTAGTAAGATTGAGACAATCCATAATGACTAAGATTATCCAACTATCTAATTAAGTGCTTACCCTTAAAAATTAACTCTGCATATTAAAGTGAGTTATTGCCTTTCATTAATCCTTAGCGTGGTACAAGATAAAACACAAAAATGTAAAAATTCATATAAAACTAATTCTTCATATCTAATGAGACCTAAAATAATACAAAACAACTTAGTGTCACCTCTGGTGTTTTAGTGGCTTATTGGAACCTTAAAGTATATTAACTGGGTTACAACCCCTGGAATTCTACACGGGGCTAAGACGTTAACTCCAACAGACAGAGTCCAACTAACTTTCAAAACTTGCCAACCGGGCTCACATCAGGCCTTTCAGTTTTGTTCTGATCAGCAGGTCTCTCTCTAGGCAAGGAGCAGCGGTGACAACAGCCAGTCTTTTGTTATAAGTCATTCTGATTATGATTTTACTTCTTATTTTAACCTATGACGCTTGACGTAAAATCTACCTACTATTTACTAAACCTCTAGATTGAGCAAGTAATGAGACATTAAAAAAAAAAAAAAAAATCAACATGAAACTAACTATTAGTAAAATGTAAATAAAATGTCACTTATCTTCTTTCAAATATGCCGAACTATCATAAGTGTAAAATATTTAATGCTATTTGATAAATTTCATAAAGTATATTGTATGCTCAAACTTATTAATAATTATATTAAGTTATCTTTAATAATAATGCATCCTAATTACGGATCTTATTTTATTTTTTGGATGGTATTACATGAGGGAAATTCAGGCATAGATAATATTTTTAATTGTATTTATTAATTTGTTATTTGCTCATAGGTCCTTAATTAATGGTCCTTAAAAGTCCTTAAAAGTACTTAATTTCCCTGTGCAGAAATGTGTACGAACTCTGCAATAAACTATTAAATTTTGAAAAAAGCCGCTAATAATTTGGAAATTCAGGGGACATCTTTTTAGATATTTATTTTGGAACAAAATTTTTCTCTTTTGATTATAAGTATTAAATATTAAAATTTTATGTTTGTATGCATGCCTTGGAGTTAAAAGTAAATGCATGGTTTCGAATTTTAAATGAAATTAGTTTACAAGAAAAAGTCTCATTGTTTTATACAAGTAGTCCTTATAAACTTTCTTTGTTCATATTATTTGATATATAAATAGCTTGATAACTTTGTTTCTTTCATGCTCTCTCTCCTTCTCTGATCTTGAGGATAGGTTTTAATTACAAATCCACAGTATGCAATACAGGTAGGCTGTAATTGTTCTGCATGATGCACTATTTAATAGACCAGTTAGTTTAAATTCATTTTTGAAATTACGTTTTTATTTCAGTGGTTTGAAGAGAAACAACATCAGATAGAAAACCTTGATCAGCAACTCCGAAAACTGCATGCTAGTGTTGAATCACTTGTCCTACATAGGAAAGGTCTGTAATTTTTATTCTGAATAATATGCTAAATATCTTTAAGTATAGAGCTTGATTTTGTTTTTATTACTTAATTTGATATGTAAATGAATACTGAATTGTAAATATTAGTTTGTAATTAATTTTGGATTTTGTTGTGGCTAATCTTGTTTGACCTAATCAGGACAAGCCCATGAATTTTAGATTGCATTTGTCATTTGCATGAGCCTTGAGCACTTTGCACTTTTGCATTAGCTTGTTTCCCAAACTTTTTTGACCGCAGCCTGGTATGAGATTTTTAATTTTTTCGTGACCCACTTCATAAAAAAAAAATATTTACAAAACAAGTTTTATTTTTTCGTAAAAATCAAAATTCAAGTTATTGTTTGTTTATTTCAAACACAAAAATTGCAAAATAATTATATAAAATAAAATAAGTAATTAAAGACAATCCTTAATGTAACTTTAGTAAATAAAGAACGTAAGTAAATAAAGTAAATTTTGTTTTATATATTTTGACCTTAGTGTGAAGGATGTTGTTTTTCATCATATAGTAATTTCAAGTTAGGACTTAATGATGTTAATTCTCAAATTAGGTTTGACATTTTAAGTACACCAAGGCTGAGAACACAGTTTCACACATATAAGTGGAGACAAAAGGCATTAAAAATTGTATCGCTTTTTCGCTTATGCTTGGATATTCCTTTTGACAGCACAACCAAAAATTAATTAGTGGTACAGTTTCAATTTTTTAAGATCGGTGTCGCATGAAATTTCAATTATCAACTTCTTGTTCACTAAGATTAAGCATTTCTTCCTTTTTAATGTTGACAGAAAAAGGATCTTTAATCCACATATTTTTTAAAGAGATATCCAGAAAGTAGTCTTTAAAACTATTTATTAGCTTCAAAAGATGTTCTTGAATTGAAACTGATCGTGTTTCAAAATGTAAATCTTCTTCATCGTAGTATGAATGGGTTTAAATAAATTTATGTAATGTTTCAAAAGATTTAAAATTTCCTTTTTGTTGTTTCCACAGTCATTTTTTTAATTATTGCAGCGACTTTTTCCCGATACTTTGAAAATATTTAAATGATGATAGCATTGCAAATTTAAATTCAATTCATTGAATGTAGCAAATATGTCGCACAAATAAGCTACTTTTATTAGCCACTCGAAATCGTGGAATCTATCCTTAAATGGAAAATAGCAACTTTTTTAGATGGTGGGTGTTCATTCAGAAATATCAAGGCTTCATCTTTTACCTCAGACAGACATTTTAAAACTTTTCCTTTTGAAAGCCACCTAATACAGAAGGAAGTGTTTATGATCACTCCCTATTTCCTGCATAATTCGATAAAAAGTCTGCTATTTAATGGAAGAGACGTTATGTAGTTTACAAACTTGATGACACATTCTTCCAAAGTTATGTTTAAATTTAAAGGCATTCGTTTTACCACCAATGCTTGTTTATGGATACTACAGTGAACCCATACACAATTAATTGCTAAATCTTGAATTTGTTTAAACAAACCTTTATGACAGCCTGCCATTGCACGTGCTCAGTCGCTACTTAGCCCAACACACTTCATCCAATCAATACTGTGACTAGTGACAAAATCATTGGTAGCCTTAAAAGTTTCATCTGAGGTCGTTCTTGTCGGTAGCCTTTTACAAAACAAAACATTTTCTTGTATGGTGTCTTCGGCAATATATCTGATAAAACACATTAGATTTGCATTATCCTCGATATCTGTGCTTTCATCTATTTGCAAGGGGAAAAAAACTTGCTCTTTTTTACTTGAGCAACTAGTTCTTAATGTTTCGTGCAATTATCACTTCTCCATTTAACTTTATTTTTTTTATAATGGTATCGCCGAAAATAAACATTTTCCCTTTATTCCACATAAATTATTTGCGACAAAGTGGGAAGTATTAATTTTTCTCCAGCACTATGAGGATACCCAGTTTCAGCTATTAATTTGGAAATTTCAAAAGATGTCAAAGTGAGGTTTTTATTTGACTGGTGAGGTAAGGGTGTTTTTTTTTTTTTTTTTTTTTAGAAGCTTTCAATTCATTTTTCTTATCAGTAAAAAAGTTAATTGGCTTATCAGAGTATTCAGAATGGAGTATGCTTAAATGCCATTTTAACTTTCATGATTTCATACTTTCATTTGAAAGTTGCTCATTGCAAATAACACATCACGGCAAATTATTTTGTCTGCCACCGACAATAAACCCAAAGCTTAAATATTCGTCACGATAGTTGCAAGTCCAAGTAGCTTTACGCTTGTTATTTTGCCACTGTATATCTGCTTTAGGCACAGTTTCTTCATGATCATCTTCAGCTTTGCTCATGCTTGCTTGATCATCATCATTTAAATCTGTGGTTTTCTTCATTAACCATTTATCCATTTTAAAAAAGGTTGAAAGCTTTACTAAAAAGAATTTGTTTATTAATGATTTTAAAAAAAAAAAGTATTTTGATTACTTACCAATATGAAGTTGCTATTAATAATAAGTAATAATAAGCATTGTGAAATAAAATAGGTAACAAAAATTCAAACATAACCTTGTTTTGATACATGTGAGATTACGGCGCATATACCAGAGAATGCACTGAATGACGAATCGAAATCAGCCAATCAGAGCAATCTGAATTTAAAAGGTGCGGTAGTAAAGGGTTGCCACTTGCAGTACTTGAAAAAGTTTTGAAAAATATTAAATTTAGAGCAAAATGTTATGGATTTTTTGTGTTTTTACAATTTTTGCCGGCTGAATATTTCTGCGACCCACACTTTGGGAAACATTGACGTAGATGATGCTATGACTTAATCCATTTTTACCATAATTTTGAAGGAGAACTTCCAGAAAACAGGTGCAAGGTTCTTCCTACCAGCAAACCATTCAAGAGAACTTTCAACAACTTTCGACTTGCCGTATGTTCTTGAATGCCTTTATGCTGCACAGTCATTATACATTTACAAATAGCTGTGCCCTTTCTAGGATACCCAAGCCCTTCAGTACAGCAGTCAGCGTTGCTAACATCTATCATGTCTGGGCAGCAAATAATTTTAGATGTACTTTCTTGCATTTAACTTATACCTGTTATTTCTATAGTGCCATTTGGAATAATTTCCCATTAAATGTGTAGTTTACTATGTAAGCCACATACAGGTTTCTCCCAGTTTATGAGTTTCCTGTGAAATTTTTGGCAAGCCAAAATGACTTGAAATGAAAATGGAAGGGAAGATGCTTTACCCCTTGAGGACTAGTGCGCAGAGAACAAAGTGCAGCCATGAAGCCGACACCTCCCTTTCCAAAATGAAATGTCATCACCGGCCCACAAAGCCTACTTTTACAAAAAAAATTCATATAATGACCTCAATTTTTGGAATTATACTTAATATACTTCTTAACATGTATTAATATAAAGAATATCATGTTAATAGAAATAAATGTAATATGCACAATACTAAACTTATAACTGTACGAATAAAAGCAAATACTATGCACATAAAAACAAAATTACTAATACAAAATGTAAAAAAAAATTAAGCAAAAAAATTATCTGTAGGTAATTAAATTTCAGTTTAATAATTCTGCTGTGTGCGGAAGAATTTGAAACGATGATCGACACACAGGAAATCTGATGTCTTTCCCCTTCAGTAATAATGATGTAAAGTTACTTTTTAGTTAGCCAAGAAAGTCTATGTTAAGTTCTAAAATAAATATAAAAAAGTTTGAGTTTTTCCATAACGGAAGTTTGGAGATGTTACACCCGCTATAGTCAGCTAGATTCGTTTTTTCTATTTCTCCTAACAACAACAAAAAAAAAAAAAAGAAAGAAAGAAAGAAAAGAAACATTAAGCTGGATGCACTTCCCCACATTCTAATAACGAAAAACGCTAAGAATAAAAATAAAGACAACCAAAAAAAAAATTAAATTCCTAATATGTTTGTAAAAAATAAACAAACATTCCAGTGTCCCTTTAACTTAGAGTTGTGATTCCCAGTTTGTTTGCACCAATAAATCTATCCAAACCAGAAGCACAGAACAGAAACTGATGCTCGTACATGAAGGTCAAAAGCCACATGACCTAAACGGTGTGAAAACCATTGCCATTTAGCGCCATCTACTGGCATTTAAAAATATTTTTTAAATCATTCTCTTTTCAAGTTACTCATGTGTGATGCTGGGCAAAAGAGCTTGATCAGAGCTCTTCCCATGTAAGCGACGCTGGGCTGAAGAGTGGAATTGTTTCATTATGCCTACGCAATGTTCTAAACGTGTTAAACAAACCCAGTCCTTCAATTGGAAAAAAATCTCATAGCACTCATATTCAGATATTAGTAGAAATATCTACATGAGGTAATTTCATTTTCAAAAATTAAGGAAGTATTATCCTGTCAACCAAGAAAGTTAGCTACCATTGACTTATGAAAACTGGCAGAGATGGCGCTAAAGTTATGAGAGTTGTTTCTGTGAAATTAAGAGGTAAATGATGTCTCATTAATAAACAATTGGTACACAACCTGATTTATTTTACTTTTTTTTTCAGAAAAAGGCTTTTGTTGATTTCTAATATTACGTTAAGCCCTCCTGTCGGATTTTCCAAGCCTCTTTTTTTTTTTTTTTTTTTTTTTTTTTTTTTTTTTTTTTTTTTTGGAAGCTCTGTTTAGAACACTTGGTGTAAATATCACTTAGTTAAATTTTTCCAGTCTATTAGTGTTTTGTCAGCCATAGGGAACTGACCAAGTCATGTCCATTAATACACATGTTTTTGATAGTAGAGTCCTATAATTTTGAAAATAATCCACTGTTTGCAATTTTGTAGAAGACGGGCTTCAAATTTAAATTCCTTCCCACCCCCAAAATACAGCAATAAGGATTAATTAATATCTTTGTTCATAAAAACCAAACTTGGCTTTTCAAGAATGAATCCACAAAAGCACATATCTTATGAGACTGTTGTTACATTATGCGTATCCATAATTTTGCTAAATTTTGTTACTTAATGACAATTTTATGTTCAACGGGATATTCCATAAGAATCATTAAAAAAAAGAATGAGTATATTGGAAGCCATAGAAATGGTGACAGTGATGAAACATTGAATGGTTCGAGATTTGTTAATGGGAGATAAGTCTTTTTGTAAAAGAGAAGGTAAATCATTTGTTAATTTTTTATTGTTTTCGTCCATTATTTGACTACATGTGCAGCTTCTGTACTTTTCTGACTTAATATCAGCAGTTGAAATTTGTTGTGCTCTGGTTATAATGTGAATGGTTTAAAGTAGTTATTTGGCTACTTGATGACTTCCCCTCATGTAATTCTTCACAGGCATTCAAAGCATTTTATAAAACCTACCCTACTCATATACTGGCAGTAATGGAATTAATCATATTTTGTTAGCTGTTGTAACAGGATTTAATCACATTCATAATTAAAGGATATTTGTACAGAATTACTAACAGTTATAAAAAAAAATACTGTCATAAGTGTGATCTGCTTGCTTCAGCTGATTTCTTTCTTTTTATTGTTTGTTTGCTGCTGTTAGGCTTTCTCTTCCATAATATGCTTTCATGAGTTATGTATAGTTTTTTTTTTTTTTTTTTTTTTTTTTTTTCATGGGAATAAGCATATTCTTATTCTTTGGCATTACACTATGATCTCACAAAAGTGAATAGTTTTCACATCAGGCTTACCAGCAGCTGAGCAGTAAAATCACTGAACACTGGTAGTTTGGTTCAGGGTTCAAATAATATAAAATGGGCTAGCAGCATGGGCGTTTTTGTGCTTTTCCCCATGTGTAATGTGCATTACAAGCAAGTTTCTCTTTGAAAATCCTCCACTAAATAACTAAATAAGGCATATCTTCCCTTAGGCAGATAACCCTTGAGTGCTTCGCCATAATCAAATAAACCTTTAACTATTTTCACATCTTGAAAAATTCAAGGGGCAATTATGAAAGTTTAAAAAATTGATCAGATATGCTATTAACAGAAAATGGTTATGACTTTATGTGTGTAAGAAGTAATCTTATTTATTGGCAGGTTGTCATTTATAGAAATTGTTGGTAGTATTTAATATGCAACTATCTTTTCTTTAAAAAAAATCAGTGACAATATTGCATAATTATTTTGGTTTAAAGCATTATAATCAATGCTGTATGCTTCTGATAGCTTATGATATGGTAGCATAAATTATATGAAAATTCATTTTTTATTAAATTATAATCAACTTGCTTATTTGTATTAGTTACCCTTGTGTAAAATTCTGATAACATAAAAATGTTTAGTTTATAATTTTAAAACATGAAGTGATAAAGTTTTATCATGAAAACTGAAAGCAGGAAAATGTTATGTTTTACGAAACAGTACTATGGTTAGATTTAATTTAGGTTGGTAAGAACTTGTGTGCTCAATTTTTAAAGCCAGTTTATAATATTGATTTTTGTAATGTTTAAATTTGATGGATACTTTAAAAGTATCCTTTATTCTGTATATTAAGATCTCTCTAAAGCAATAAATATTTTTAAACAATTAATCTAGTTGAAAATAAATTGATTTCTAATTTCCTTTGGGTACTTCATTTTAGAATTAGCTACCAATACTGGTGCTTTTGCAAAAAGTGCAGCAATGTTGGGGAATTGTGAGGAACATACTGCATTGTCTCGTGCTTTGTCTCAGTTGGCTGAAGTAGAAGAGAAAATTGAACAGTTACATAGCCATCAAGCTGGTCAAGATTTTTTCCTTCTATCAGAATTACTTAAGGATTACATCTCTCTCATTGGATCTGTTAAGGTTTGTTGCAGATTTTTAATGCAATGTGAGCATAGGTTTTCGTTTTAACAAAGTAAATAAACATTTGCTGTTTGGTGTTGTATAAATTCCAAATATTTTTTGATAGTTTTATTTGTATCAATTTTTATTTTCGTCTTTATAACACCAGCATTTAAAGTAAAAATAAAAAGGGAAACCCAGATTTTTTTGAATGTTTGCTAAATGATAAGACATATAAAAAAATTCTTTTTCCTCCTTGTGCTTTAACAAATGTGGCATATTTAATTTTTAAGATGTATTTTTGAAAACCATGTACACATACATGCTTTTACAATTGCTGCACAATTTCTGCATTTCTTAAAATCTTGAAATGGCATTTTCAAGTTGTTGTAAAGTATTTAAAAGTTACTAGAGATCTTCAGAAATATTGAAATTGCATTTGAAATAGAAGCCATTCAGAGAAAAACATTAAAAAAAAAAAAAAAAAAAAAAAAAACAGAGTAAAACAATTATATTGAAAATTATCAAAACCTTTTGCTGTGTATTAAGTAGTCGCATAAAATAACAGTAATTTAAATCAAAAGAGAAACATGTTGAAGTGAAACTTTAAATTAAACCTCATATTTCACGTAGATTTAGACAAAAAAACTCAATCAGTTTTGAGGGCAAACCGGGGAATTTCATACAGTGATAAAAAAAAAAAAAAAAAACGATTTTTATGCCAACATTGATGAAAGCCATCACTTTCTTGGCGTCACTTTCTTCTTGGCGTCACTTTTCATCACTTTCTTCTAGTCTTATGTAATTGTCAAATTTTTGTGTTTTCAAGTGTTACCATAATTAATTTATCTCTAAAGCACAGCCAATGCGCATTATGCGGATAGACTGGAATTTTCTTAAAACACACCTGGAAAAGTCTGAATTTCATTCTCCTGTTTGAGTGGCAGGCCTGAAAACATGTCCCTCTTCATCAAGAGCAAAGAAATTTCCAAGACATAACTAGGCATAACGGTCTTATTTATACCCTACTGCAGTAACAGTAAGGTAGTAGTGAAGATAGCACTATCTGTCGACAAAATTAGCAATGAAAATTGAAAAATTATGTTAATAGGATTTTTAAAAGTGTTAGGAAAGATTGGATTGGACTTGAATTAATTAACTAAACAAGCTAAATCTTTGTGAATATGAAAAGCTTTAAAAAAATCTAATTCCGATGGGAGAAGCTTCTTAGATAATTTTTTCAAACCCAAAGTCAAAATTATGATTATATTCCCAGCTATTATTAGCTGTCAAGTCAAAGACTTGTTAATTTTGTCTTTTTGGACACAAGATTCATGTTCCTTGATGCAAAACTTCAATGCTCTTTAAGTTTGGTTGAGATATTTCAAACCATACTGGCACTATATGCTATTAATTCTCTAAGAATGAAAGTCAGTAATAGAACCTTTAAGGAATGAACCATGGATTTTATTAATAGATGAGAAAATTATTTTTAAATTAAACTTTTGGATAATCCATATAACTTCATAACTGACAGAAGGATAAAATGGAAACACAACAAAGTTATTAATTTTATTTCTAACAGCAAAACATCTTTTTTGATGGTAAGTTCAAAATCTTTTAAAGGCTTTATCAATGACCTTGAGAGAAAATTCTTGGTCGGTTTGTACTGATCTTAAACAATTGAGTTCATTAGCAAGCAGTGGTTCTGAGGAACAAACTTTGAGAGCGTAAAATACATAATAGTTAAAGAAGCCATTTTTGATTTTGTTTTACTTCCGATCATTTTTGCAAAACTCGGTGATACTTTGAACTGTTTTCTCTGTCTGTCTTTAGAACATGGATTAGTGTTAAAGAGTTGTGGTTCATTGTTTTGATTAGAAATGTAGATCAGAGGCCGTGAGTTAAGAATTGACTACCTTGATGAGTAGTATCGACATTTCTTCAGTTCAACAATTCTTCCCCTACAATTTGTCTTAAACATTCTTGGACTGATCTAATGAGTCTTTCATAAAACCCTCCCCTACTATGCAGCTCGCTCGATTATAGATTTCCACTGGTTCTTATGTTTGGCAATAAAATTTTGGAATTTGTCCTAGATGACTTTGCGATTTTCTCATCTTCTCGAAACTCTATGAAATGCAAGTAACAAAGGATTCTTTTGACATATTTGACACATTTTATGTGTTTCTGGATTTATTTCTAGTGCTGAAAGGCTTCTAATTTGAATGGTATCAAAGTTTTTGCAGTTTTTTCGCTTCATTAGAGTTTTGAATAGGATTGAAATTTAAAAATTTGGAAATGTATATTATTTAATTTTGACTATCTATTTTTGAGAATTTTTATAGCTGAATCCTAATTAGCTCCCAAAACTGAAAGCCCTCCTATAGCTGGTACAGCATATCCTGATAAACAAGATTTCAAATAATTTTTTTTTTTTTTTTTTTTCCCCTGTTTGGTTAAGTGTAACATTATCATGAATCGTAACTTTGAGTGAATTTCAAAAATTCATCTACTGGTTTATTCTGCATAAAATTTTTGAATTACTATTTTGAATAATTTCATATCATGGGAATCAAAGTATTGAGCTTTTTTTAAGTGTTGGTTGATTTTAGACTTTGCTATTATTATTTTATTATATTAAATTGAAGTTCTAATATCTAACTCTAATGTTGAGTCATCTTAGTCTAATTTTGTATTTATTCATCTAAATTATGTAGTTTGGTTCCTTGTTATTTAATTATTCCAAACAATTTTCTAAATCGCCTTGGTTTTCTTCTAAATACCAACATTTTTGATAACCTGCAGTACTGAAGCATGTAGACGTGTTCGTTTTTTGTTTAATGTTTTTCGTTTCATCTTAGTAGGTTAAGTTTTTATACTCTTGGAAGTGCTTATCCGAATGTCAAAAATATTATTTTAAAATGTTAGATTCTAGTTCTCTCTAAATATTTTATCCAATTTTAAATGTTCTACATTAATAGCCAATATGCGTAATTTTAAAATAATCGGAGCAAAATAACGAAGGTCAAGTTAATGATGTGCATAAGATTTTATTTTTTAATTAAAACTTAAATGATTTTTTTACATGTGTTTACATAGGGCAATCTATATGCTTAAATTCATTTATAAAACTTGAAACTTAATGTTCCCATCAAATATTTCTAACGTAAGTATGGTGCAAATTGAAAATCTAAACAAAGAAAGACTGAAGGACATGATTTTCACATTCTGAAGTGTCCAAGCAGGGAAGAGCTAATAAATTGAACGGATGGACTTGTAATACCATTTTTTGGCAATATTAACATTTTGATCAAAACTGGAAGTAATATGTTATGTATTTTATTTTTCAACAACATTAGTTGTTTAACCAAGTATTTCGCAACAACATTAGTTGCATATCCAAACCTAGATTTTGGAAGTTTTATGTCCAAAGGCAACTGATTCTGCCTTCGATAGAAATTTATGATTAGGCTTTTTTTTTTTTTTTTTTTTTTTCCCCAGAATAAACCCATTTAATTTACACTGAATATTTGACTAGGAGAATATTCTCCATCTACAATAATATGGACAATAAGGAAATCTTTCACAGCATCTTTATCTGCATGAGCTGATTTTCCACCAAGTTTAATATTATGTAAAGAATATCTCATTTTAAATTTGTTGAACAGCGATTACGTGCTTGAAATACTGTATTTGAATCTGCATTTTATCTGGCGTCCAATGTTCATGCAAACTAAGAGCGATTGCTTAAATAATTGAAAATCTCAGAGGAACATTATTTTGATGTTGATCATTAATCCATGATGACAAAGATATTTCCATTTCATCCATCACTATGCCATATCTTTTGGAAACAATCTTTAAAGAAATATTTCCACAATTTTGAATGTATTCCTTAATTTTTTTTTTTTTTTTTTTTTTTTCAAAATTGAACATACCATATATCTGTTTACATCGTACAATGAAGCAAAAGATTCAGCACCTTCAGAACGTTTAATTATTTCCATCATATAAAGTTTGAGTATTTATCTTTTTGTTCCCATCAACACTGCAGTTTCTCACTCATGTTTATCAATTTATAAGGATGAAATATTTAAACTTAAACAAATAAATTTGCAAAACGCACCACTCGATGCGTGCCTTAATACAAGACTGAAACTGTTTTGACCTCTTGCTCGGAAAAACACAGTAACTCCTTCTGTCTTTTTTCCATTGCAAAGTAATTTTTAATATTGTGTGGGACACAGATGCAGAAAATCTGAGGCTTATATTTTATTATGTATGTGTTGAGTGCAGAGCTGCTCACATACTGCCATAGTTTCCATTAGTGTGACTAAGGACTTAAACATAGCTCTTAGAGAAGAAGACCCAATCCTGCATACGAAAACTTTGCATGAGGAAAGTGTAAACTCACTGGCCATTGTATCAAGCTAGTAGAGACAGATATATCTGCCTACAGATGTAATACTGCAAAAGAATAGCAGCTACATGCTGTTCTTTAAACCTGCAAGAGAAAAAACAAATTCATCCTCTCCACTAGAACCTTGGTAGAGTGGTAACCAAATCCTGAAACTTTCCACAGCTTTGCCAAGGAGTATCATCGCTGACAAACAAAATGCAACTTTCCATCAACTGGATGTGCAACTTTCCATCATGGGGAATCCTGAGTGGAATTAGACTGGAACAGAATTAATTATGGCAGTCTCGCTTATTGTGATTTTGCTTTGTATATTTGCTTTGTATATATAACCTTTGAGATAAGACAACTGGCAGAATTTAACTATATGTATAACCTATATTTAAATTTGTGGAATATTAGAGGTACTTGCAGTTTGAATCTGACAGTGACAGTTTATCTTATGATAGCCCTTTCATTTATTTTATGCTTTTTGGTAGCAGTCTAAATTGCTTTTTAAATATTTTGCGTCTATTTTTACTTCTTCGTACAAAGTAAAGGAAATACTGTAATCGCGAAAAATTCTGGATACCATATTTCAACGAAAATATCCATTTTGACCACTATCAAATTTAATTTGGCAATGTTTTTGCATGACATCTGTACGTAAGAACAGAATAAAGGACTCTTTTTCCCGAAATGAATTTAAAAAACTGATTTAAAATGGATTCAGAAGAGATTTCATGGGATCTGTACGTATGTATGTATCTAGCATAACTCAAAAACGAGTAGGCTTTAGAATGATTTGAAACTTAGCAGATTAGTGAATTAAGTCTTTCTGCATCTTCAGTGTCTTTTTGCAGAGTTGGACCAAAAGAAAATTTTAGTTTTGTGCACCAAAAAAAATGTGCCTACTGGCCGAATTGCTTATTTTTGCATAGAAACTGTAATTTTAATTGTTTTAATGGTATTTGGTGTTTTATTTTTTCTATATCTTTCAATTTTTAATGAAGATATTTTGAGTTTTTATGTATTTTTGCCTAGACATTAAGAGAGAAATTAATTGAATGAGAAATATATCATGAAATTTGAGGAAATAAGTTTAAATGAAATGCAGGAACAAATGTATATAATTTAATATTCTATAAAAGGAAGTCATATGGTGTACACATCAGATTTTTTAATTCATTTTAAATTCTGTTTCTATGATTGACTTTCAAAGAAGCTTGCATGTACAGCCAATTTCACTCAGCACATTTCTTTGCATGTAGGTATCACAAAAATAAAATATTTAAAATTTTTATTAAAAGAAATTTATAAGATTTTTTAAACATTTAACTATGTGTGAGTGCTCACCCATCAAATCCAGTTTGGTGCAGAAAATGTATGTGGGTGAGACCTTTTTTTTCCACTTAAGGGATTTTTTTTTTTTTTTTACATAAATGCTTATTCAGTATTTTTAACTTAAGCTTTTCTAACTGAAATATTCAAAAAATGTTTTACAAAATCACATGCAAGAGAACATAATTCGAAAATAGTTTTAAAAAATGAATCCTTGTTTTTTAGGATGTATTTCATCAGAGAGTCAAAGTATATCAAACTTGGCAACATGCTCAACAAGTTCTTACGAAGAAAAGAGAACAGAAAGCTAAGCTTGAGCTGGCTGGAAAAGCTGATAAAATACCTCAGGCTAAGGAAGAAGTCATTGAAGTAAGGTTCCTCATCTGCTTTATATACCTACTGTACATTTTAATTAATTTTCAATTTGTACATTTTGCTTGCTTAAGTTATTTATTATTATAAATTGTTACTTTAAACTTCAGTCTGAGTTCACATTTTCTTTCTGAAATGTTGGTTTCAAAATATATGTTTATGCTAATTTACTAATATAACTGACATAGTTTGTTAATAATCTATAATTCATTACAGTGAATTAGGGCATACTGGGACTTCAGTATGTGTTAATGAAAGAACTTTATTTATTTTTGAAATTAAAAGTCAGTTCTGATTTTTAACATATTAATATTTAACAAGGCTATGAAGTATTTATTCAAGTACTATAACAAAATTTGTGTAAGGATAAAAAAAAAAAAACTTGAAAATTTCAGATTTTTTATTGTGCCTAAAGGGGCCCTTTTTTAACATTTTGCGTGTTATGTTTATTTATTAAATATGTTCTTCACACTTAAAACTTTGAAATTCAAGAAATATCACAATGATTTAAAAAGAGCATATCTTTAGAATTTCTGATGCAGTCTCATGCTGGAGGTAAAAAAAAAAAAAAAAAAAAAATTTCCTGCTGTAAAGTGTTGCCATTGCTCGTTTTGAAATCGTTGAATTTGTTAGTAAAAAATTCATTAAGTTTTGGAAAATGTGAAATAGATAATAAAACAAATTCCAAATTTGGGCTTCCAGTGCCCATATTCAGGTGGAGGATTACGTTATTCAAAATTTGATGACTCTAGGTACCATTCATTTATCACAATGCCAGAAACATACATGCATTTATGCAGATTCTTCATTATCAATTTTCTTCAAATATAATACAGGGCGATAATATTTGGTGCCAACAAATTAAAAAGTTAAAAGTAATGATATGCTGTTTATAGTGATTTGACACAAAATGCCAAAATAAAATTAATAGCCCTCCTGGGCTAATAAACTTCATTTTTTACAAGGGAATATATTGAGGATGTACATGTGCTTGTGTTAACCAGCTAAATATCCCTGAGAAAAATTTATTTCGGTGGTCATTTATATACATCAAGCTTTGTATATGTTCCTTAAAAGTCTTTTATTTGAGCTAAAATTTGCAAGAGTTCCTTAATTTTGCTCATCTGATATTTTTTTTTTTTTTTTTTGTGACTCCCTTGAATGCGAATTAACACTTTGAATGGATACAGAATTCAAACCACGTAGTTGGGAATGGATCTGTCGCAAACTGACATTGTAGGGAATAGTGAACCGCACTTTGGAAGAAAGTTTCAGAATGCGTGGTTGGTTGTACACCCAATTTTTCGAACAGATGTTAACAACTGTTTGTCTGCATTGAAAAAAGTTTCTTGGCCTTCAACCTTGATGTCACAGCTGTGTCTTCTCCTACTGTAAGGAAAGTATACTCTTCAAGAAGGTTGGTGTGTAAAGTTCATAAAAATCGCACTTTTACTGGAAAATTCTTCAGTTGCATGGACAAAAGATATGTGTTTCTGGTTAGGTTATTTGAATGTGCAAAGTGTATGTCTAAGGAAACTGGCTCATAGTCACTATGGACCAAAGGCCATGAGGAAGAAAGAAGGAGAAGAAATGAAGTTGTGAAAAATCTCCCATTAACAGAACAATCTGAAACTAAGGAGGACTCCATATTTACAGGATGAATTTGACTGCCTTGACTTCAGCACGATTGATGGACCCAGAACATTCCGTTGGAGAACCACTAACCAACCAATCAAGCAAAGTAAAGTAAATGATTGCGGATATTGTGACTTTTAAGTAAATTTTCTGTAATACTGTAGACTGGCAATAATTAGCAAGTTTTTTAAATCCATGTTTAATGCATACCTGCCAGTTTTTATGAATTTGTTGCAAGTTTTACGAAAACTGCCTGGTTTTTAAGTCCTTATGCTGAAAATTTTCTATGAATTCTGCAATTTTTATTAAGGAGACTATAAATTGTGCCAGTTCAGCAAATTTATAGTTGCATGTTCTTGTTGGAACATTTGGAGTTACGATTTAAATTATTTTACGTGTTGCACCAAAAGCAACTTCATCTTTTGCAGTACGAGTTCTCCTTTGGCATTTTCAAGTTCGTTGATTTTTAATTAATGTTAAAAATTTTTGGTTCAGTGATTAAGTTTTATGATGGTTTTTTAAATAAATATATTACAATATTGTTAAAATAAAGTTATATTAAAATAATGGTTTTCAGAAAAATAACAAACTAAAATAATTTTATTTCCATCTTATGTTTTTAATTATCTTTGGTCATTCATTTTGGCATTTTCAAGTATCTGTATTTTGAAATTAAATATGATAATGTTATAAAGAAGAATTTCTTAATTGCTTTTTAGCAAAACTAAAAAAGTTACTATAATTATCTTAAAATTAATTTCACATACTTAATTTTTACAAGTTTTTTTCCTTCATGTGATTCTTTCAAAATATTCAAATACATGTCAGCTTTCTATGTAAAATATGTTTGCACTTATTTCTGCTTTTTATTTTCGTGAAGTTGCGAAGTATGCTAATGGCAAAAAATCCAGAAAAGGTTATGGCAAAATGAAAATTGTATTGATGTTAATTAGCATGCAATAGCTTTGTTTTACAGAGAAGAAGTGATCAGTTTCATATATTGTTAGAAGAATTTTCAAAAGAAAGAATAAGAACAGTTATTGAATTATCTGTAATTCTTTCGTATTGTTATAACCTCTCTTATTTAAATGATTCCAAGAACCCTCTTGTTAGTGAACTCTGCCAAAACAGTAACCATGTTCAGAGCCATTTTTTAATGGCAGCTGGACTTTAATTAACTGTAGTTAGGACTTCCAGCCATTTGGGGACGTTTTGCAAAGAGCTATGAGTGGAGGTACAGTTCATTAAAAAATACATCCTATAAGCAGTGGGCCGTAAAAAATAAAGAAGCACCTTAACTTCTTTTGATCCAAAATGTCTTTCTCTTGACACATTTTACTGTCATTTTTTCCTCCTCTTTAATATTTTCTGAGTTTTCACTAGTACAGACAATTGTGAAATTGATTCTGATCTTCTCACATGAACAGGTGTTTATAGAAAGGAACTTTTCTGTTAATAAAGATTAAGATTCATCTTATATCTAAATGTGCATTACAGTAACCCCTCCCCCTTCAGCATGAATTCTCTTAAGACAAACACTTGGTTAACATGAATAAAATTTCAGTCCCAGCAGCAGTGTTTGTGACCTTACAGGAAACGTTACCAGTTAATGTGAGTATAATATGGGTGCAGCTCCTTTGTGACAAGCTTCGTTCATCAGGCAGGCCGGACTGCTTCCTAAATAAACAAACTAGTTAATGTGAATTTTGGTTAGCATAAATCACAATCTGTTTTTTTAGTCTACTGCATCATTATATTTTATCACTTTACATGACCCTTCAAAGCTTTTCTTATATATATTTCCCCCTGTTCAGAATGTTCTGTCTCATTTAATTGAAAACATGACAGAAAACACTATTCTTTAAAACGTAGCCAGCACAAGTGACCTTGCTCGAAATCACAATCGTCTTTTCTTATTCTTTAAGTGTTAGCTAGTATGACTGATGTTAAATTTTGAGTAATCCTGTATTATCAGTGTAACTGTCTTCTTCCAGTGGTCACTGGGGTGAGTTATTTTTTCTTCCTAAAACTCATTAGGGCACAGCATACTAAATGAATAATTCTAGTTAAATTTTAAATGAATTGCATTTACAATAAAGCATTTTCATAGATGTACTGCACTGTAGTTTAGTTATATATGCATGCACCAATATATCTTTATTCTCTGAAACTTTCTAGTGACACTGTTTGATAGACCTGTAGATTGCATTGTGATAGCTTTCAGGATGTGACAACTAATGTTAAATTGCAAGGAGCTGGAATGTGATTCATGACCAAGAGGAAGAAGACAGGCATAAGAGCTGCAAATAAAACTTAATCCTAAAAGTAGGTATTGAAGAAAAGTACAACTGCCAGAAGAGTACGTAACTGCCAAATCTACCGTATCCACAATACTTAAAGATTTTGAAAAAAATTCTTAATACTGCTGCATCGACTTCTGGGAACAAATCCAATCGATTTCACATTTGTAAGTTTGAAGATGTTAAAACTTTACTTCTAGAATGGTTCAGTCCTAGGCACTCTTTCAAAGTTCTACTTTTAAGTGGAACTATAACTCAGTCAAAAGCAAATGAGCGTACAAAAATAAAATTAGACATTCAATATTTTATTTGTTCTGCTGGTTACAAAAAATTTAGGCTTTCAAGATTTCATTTGTTCCACTCGTTGGTTGTACCACTTCCAAAAGAGACACTCGATTTCAGCATTAGTGATTTGTGATGAAAGAAATAAAGTTGATGAAACAATTGGTTGCATTAAATTTGACCTAGTGAGAGAAAAATTTACTTCATGTAATGTCTACAATATGGATGAAAGTGTTTTTTTTTCCCCTTTACAATTTTTTACCAAGTTATACCCTCAAAATAAAAGGTGGCAAGTCTCTTAGTGGAGCATGCACTAAACAATGTTGTCCTTATATATATTACAGGCAGCAGTGCTAAACGCTGTTCATGGGTGTTTGGTAAGTCTGAGAAATAACGTTGCATGAAAACTGGCTGCTTTAATTTTTGTTTTGTATGTTTATATTTTTCACCATGACATTTAAAGAGTGAATATACTTGTATTTTACTTTTTACTATTATTACATTAAAAATTTTCTTCATAGTGGGAGGCCAAGGCAGAACGTGGCCAAGAAGAATTTGAAAATATTTCAAAAATGATTCGCAAAGAAGTTGAACGTTTTGAGAAGAGTAGAGTGCATGATTTTAAAGTCAGTATTGTAAAATACATGGAGTCCCTCCTAGAAACTCAGCAGCAGGTTTGTTATTATTGTTACTAAAAAGTATTCTACCAGTAAGATGTTTCAATTATATAAAAAGTATTCTACCAGTTGTTTCAATTACATAAAAAGTAGTCTGTCAGTTAGATGTTTCAATTATATAAAAATTGATTTTATGCATAATTTGTGGCTAGAAAATGTTTCCATACCTAGAATAAGAATAATCTGAGATTAGTTAAACACAGACATAAAAATTTGTACTTTCTGATTAAATTTGCAATCAATCAACTAATTTAAAATGTAAGAAATATCAGTAATAAAATAGTTTTTTGGGTGCTATTTTGCTCACACATGCAGTGAACTCTTGACTTCAAAAGATGTCAGAGAAATTTAAAACTCAACATCATGCACAACTGGGTACTGCACACATTGTGGTTCTTCCCACTTACACAGTGATTTGTTGTTGCTGTTAAACAAAAAATATCAAATTGCATGTGCTGCTGTTTTTCCATGCACATGGCGATATCTTTTCACTTGGGAAAAAAATCCAAGAATTTCTCAAATTTGGCATTGGCACAAATTTTGATTTGTAACATTTGATCATTTATGAAGTATAACTTCATGCAGTGTGAATTGTTTTGTAAAATTTCATATTTCTGGGGAAAAAATGCAATGCTTTTTTTCATTAGCTGACAAACTCCACAGTCCTATTAAGATCCCCCCGAAAAACACTAATGGTCCGTGCTTGTCTGTTGTGGCCCCCTACCTTGGTTGCCACATGGGCTGCTTATTTTGCAAACAGTAATGTTTTGCCTTGTGAATACTTTTTGGTGTATACAAATAATCAGAAAATACTTAAAAATGTATAGTTTGGAAGGATTGTTTTGAGAAAATAAGTATCCAGATGACTAGTAATTTGATAAACTTAAGCTTGAAATTTAACCATATAAAATTATTCTGTCTCTTCCTATCATAGCTTTAATATTTTAGTAAAGTTTCGACATAAGATTTTAAAGTTGCTGTTAAATTGCATTTCATTCTTCTACGTTATTGGCAGTTTAGTATGGCTGCACCCTGTGTTCCAGTTTGTTCAAGTTTGATAATGTTTTAATAATTACTAAAGAAAAATTCTCAAGGCCAGTTCAGTGCCATTCTCATCCAAACTATTCCTGTTTTTGTTTTCTAAGTTAAGAAATTTTGGAAAAGCTTGTATGTCTTTTTTTTTTTTTTTTTTTTTTTTTTTTTTTTTTTAAATATAACTTTTGAATGGTTTTTAGTTGCACATTTCTTACATTTAATAACTAATTTGTTATGTTTTGTAAAGCAAATTTTTCCATTTGGTTTTGAAAAATAAGAAATTAAAGCTGAATTTCAGTAGGAACTTTGCTAATATGCAAAGATATGCTTTTATTACTATAGTTTGAGCTTTTTTAATTGATTAGAGATGCAAGTATTTTACTACCTCTCATTATTTATGTGAAGAAATTATGTAAGAAAATATAGCTTATAAGATTATTGGTAGTCAAATAGTATGCTAAATAGTATTTCTAAATTTTAAGAAAACACTTTTTTTGAAAACTTGAATTTCTTTGTTCTGTGTACATCATATGTGACAAATTTTTAAATCTGCTGAATTATGTTAAAATTCCGTGAAATTTTAATTCAATGCAATATGTTGAATGTTAACGTGGTTATTACGAGCATAATTTAGAATTTTACTCTGTGAATATGAAATACATAATTCTTGTCTACATTGTTGAACAGGTTTGAGTTCATACCTGAAAAAGGCATGAACTTGTATATGAGTGTGACCATAGTTCATAGATTTTAAAGGATAAGTGTAATCATTAATATTTATGTATTCTTAATTTTTATTTTATGAGTCATGCTTTATTATTTACACATAAAGGAGTAAAATTTAAATAAGATGTATCAAAAATTAAAAACATAAAATCTCATTTAATAAAAAAATCAAATGGAAACAAGAATTATAAATTTATTACTGCAGAATATTTTAAAGAGCTAAAATCACAAGCTACATTTATTTATCTTCTAAACTAAATTTGAGTAATAGTTGTTGACATTTTAATCCAAAATTGTTGAAACTATGCGTATAGATATGCGAGTATTAATCAACCATATATTTTTAATGATAAAGTTTTTTCTATTTATGTAGCTGTGTTTTGCAAGCCTTACTAATTAATAATTTTTCTTACTTTATAATTGTATAAAAAGTGTCTAATTTATTTATTCTTTTATAGTTGATTAAACACTGGGAATCATTTTTGCCTGAAGCCAAAGCTATAGCTTGAGATTATAACAAAAGTGATTTTATGAATATAATAATTCACATGCGTATGTATGTATGTTACTGGATAAACATTGAATCACTAGCTGGTACCAGTGATTTAAAGGTCTGAAGAGGTGATATATGATTAATTTTAAAAGAAGAAATATATTATGTGGAAGACTTGTGGACTTTTCTTGCTCACATTCCCAGGTTTCATATTTTCTGTACTTCATGTCTATTCCGACTTCAATAACTTGTTTAAATTTCTTGCTGCAGCAGTATTGTTTATAGTTTCCAAAATAATTATATATGATTCTTATGAAAATAACTGTTGACTTAATTATGTGAAAACATATGTACAGTTACAGCTTAAAGTTGTATGTTTAACTTTTGTGATTAAAATGTTATACGTTTGATTATATTTTGCTCTTTTTCTTTTGAACAGAAAATACATTCTAAAGTAAGAATGCTTGTATTGAAAGCTTTGATGTATCCTTGAATTTAGAGATACTTTTTTAACTGAAGATTTTGCAGAGTACAGTTTGCTTTGTTGCAGTTACCCAAAAAGTTACTGGCCTAATTATAAATAATTAGAATTATGCATAATTAGGCCAGTAACTTTTTGGGGGGAAGAGTCCAAGATTTTGTAAATATCAAATAAGTCCATAAATTTTGGAATTTTCTCTTATTTCTTAGCTGCTATTGTAACTGTTGAATTATTTTTATATTAAAATAAATTTTAACACTACTTTACATTAGAATTTCTGCAGAAATACATCAGAGAATAATTTTGTTAAAAAATCTACACTAGATTGAACTTTAAATTACTTCAGAAAAGAAAATATCACTTTCCGATGTCACATAGTCATCTTTTATTGCCTGTTTATGTTAACAGATGATTTTGATGCTAAATTATCTTTTCTTTTAGTGCCTGAGTTGCTATTAATCTTGATTTCTTTTCACTAATTCATTTTTGCATTTCACTTTTGTATCCAAATCATCATTTTTCAAATGAAAGAGTGTTGCCACCAGACATTATCACCATGTATTATTTTAAAGAAATAATATAGCAAATATTAACGAAATGCATGACAGCACTCTCTATTGAAAATTCTTAAGATATTGTGTTAAATATTTTCTGATTTTGTTGTTGAATTTTATGGGGCATAAGTGTCAAGGAAGTGACGTTTAATAAATACAAGTTATATAGAAAATTGAATATTGATATGATGAACTGAGAAAATACTAAGAAAAAAAAAAATAAAAAAAAAAATTCATGGCAACACTATATCAGAAATTCCAAAAATTTGCTGCTTTTAAACATTTTGTGATTTTACTGATGAATTTTAATGTGGCATAAACGTAAAGAAAGCAATGTTTAATAATGAAGCTAAAAAGGAAAGAAAAGCGAATTAAGTCGACAGGAATAAGTAGTCCGGAAGCAGTTTGGTATACTGCAAGACCTGTGAGAGCTTAAAAAACCTGGTGCAATGTTAAAATTGGATTTAAAAAAAAAAAAAAAAAATCATACTATTTAAAGAAATCTTTAAATGTAGAACCTGTTGTATAAAAACACTGTTCTGTTAAATTATAATCTTGATCTTAAAATAATGTTGAATGTACTTCCAGAATTAGATTTTTAAATGTGAATTTTAATTTCAATATGCATAATATAATTAGTTATCACATACTGGTTGTTTCATTTATCATATATATTTCTTCCCCTTTAATGCTTGTAAATCTTTAATTGCAAAATTAGTAATATAAATCCTAAGCCATATGAAAGATTCATGATTTTTCCCTAATTATCCCAAAAATTTTGCCTATCCTTCCCACAATAAGATTACTATAATTACAATGCTGTCTGTTAAAATTGCTATACCAGGAAGGAAAGGAAATAGCAGAATCTTATTTATTGTATATATAATGGAAGGAAGATATGATTAAATTTGTGAGTGGTTTGGGGTACAACAGCATGCAGAAAAGTAAATACATGGAACTTCACCTCTGGCAGCAACAGTGGCTGTAATCTGGCTGGGCATCTATTCACACTGAGCTTTGATTACAGATACTGGTACTTCATTCCATGTGCCTTCAACTCTGTGTCGGAATTCATTAATCATAGTGTGTGGTAGCATGTCGGTCTCTGAGCAATCTATCACCTGATATTATCATAGCGTGAGATATCTGGAGAACATGCTCACCAGGTTAACATTTAAACACCTTCTGTATTAAGAAAGGTGAGGACACCACAAACTATATATATAATTGTGTGTTGTCTTGTTGAAAGATGGCATCATGCAGATCTTGAAAATGTTAGCGGTGTAATGGCAGCTGTCCACATTGCCAGCTTATGCGAACAAGTAGTGACCAAGATGTGTACCCAGTGGCACTGCATACAAGCATGTCAGGTGCTGGGTCCATATGATAACAAATGCAAGTTGGCAGCCTTCATTCTCCTCAGTGCCTCCTCATCCAGTTATGTCAATGACGCTGTATACAGAACTAAGATTTGTCTCAAATGCCGACATGGTGCCACTTTATGCCCAAATGTTGTCAGTATTCCTACCACTGTAACTGTACCTGTCTCTGCTACAGCATCAATAAAGTGGCACAGGCATATCACTGTCCATGCAGAAACCTATCCTGCCTACTGGCAAAGTTCCTGATTTGGGGTATGTGGTGTAGCTATACGATCTTGCAAGGATGAGAGGACAACCTATCTAGCACATTAAGCATAAGTAGAGGCTGCTCAGATATAGTGTGGACCTCTCCTGGACCCATCAATTCCACATTTGCCTCAGTCATAGGATACCGACAAACATGATTAACAATGCCGTGAACAAATAAACCCCAGAGCCTGTAGGCCACAGTTTAGTTCCTGTGCTGGTAGGGGTTTCACATTCTTGCAGAAGTATAACATGACCTTTGTATAAATAACCAATGTTCAAACGTGATTTCCAAACAAGAAAACTGCTGTACAATCTTTTCATTTGTACGATATAGCTGACATAACTCATACCTGCTTTGTGCACATGCACTGGAATGCTAATCAATTACTTATAACAATATGTAATTCCACCTTTAATGCAAATTTAATATTTTTTGCATACCACCTTCATGTTATAACAGTTTTAATGTCCAGCAGTATATGTTCATCTGTCTAAATGACTACATTTTAATGCAGTTATTTAGTGAGCATTTAGTGTCAAAGGTGTCTTCTCCTTCCAATTTCACAAGCAATGTATGTTCATCTGCTTAAATGTCTGCATTTGAATGCAGTTATTTAGTGAGCATTTAGTGTCGAAAGTGTCTTCTTCTTTCTCCCATTTCACGATTTCAGTTAAATGTAAGTACAGTAGAAAGTCCGAAATTCGGGCATCCATTATCCGGAATGATCTAAAATATGGACCTCAAAACCACAAACATTTATATATATATATATATATATATATATATATATATATATATATTTATGCATGCACATTTGATTTTTCTTTCCATAATAAAACGTGGAGATTTTCACTTAAAAATTCCGATTGTTAATTTCACTTAGGCACTAAAAAAATACCTCATGGAAAAACAATCATGTAAGCATAAATTTGTGAGATTAATAATTTGGATCCTTAGTTGAGTATCTGCTTAGCATACATCTCAAACCGAAACATTCACGTATTTTATATCCCCGACACCTACCTGGTGAGTCATTATTTATTATATTTTGCTTTCATCCCCCCCATGTTTATCAATACAGCTTCAGTAATAACAGTATTTCAGTAGACAGCTTCAGTAATAACTCATGCAGTGATGTCTAAACTTTTTTTATATTAGTAATTGAATAACAAGATTATGGCAACATTTTATATTATTATAACATTATGCTTGGCAATGATTATAGATTTTTAAATGCTCTAAGAAATGTTGACGAGGAAAAATTCAACAAAATTTTCTTTTTCATAATGCCAAAAATAGATTTTGTTTTTGAAACTTGTAGGCTGAAAAATTACATCTAGTGCTATTTTAATTAAGATTAACTGATATGTTATTCATTATAAACTCAAAAGCAGGTGCAGAATATGTTGGCACCAGACAGCACAATTTAGGTAAGAAAAAATTTTTGGAATTTGAGGAAGCATCGAGCAGCAAAATTAAGGGATGAGAAGTTTTTTATAATGTAAACTTTTCGTATTCTCGACACAGGCATTACAGGAACTTTGTAACTGAACAAGAAAGTATGTTTGTTTATAGAATTAAAGAGAAAGTATTAGCCAGAAAATGAAGCAACTTGAACAACTTACATTGAGAGAAATGTTTAATAAAGTAAACAAATAAATATTAAGCTTTTTTTTTTTTTTTGTAAATTTTAATACCCTTTAGATCATAATTGCTTTTTATTTCATAAATTACGATTTCATATTTTTAATTGTATAATTTCTGCATGCCAGCTTACCAGATTTTAACTGATAATCTAATATCCGGAAAAATGTGAAATCCAGAATCGCAGAAGCCCCGATGAGTCCTGATTTTGGACTTTGTACTGTATAATGATTGAACCATGTTTCCTTAATTCAGTGTTGAAATGAAACTCATTATTTCTTGTTTGTTAAGCATTCCTTTGGTTATTAATTTTCAGATTTGCAATTTTATTTATGAAAAAGGAAATTGTACACTTGAGGTATTTAAAGTTGCTTCAGAGATCTTTTGATACAAAACATTTTAGTTCTTGTAATTTGCTTAAGAATTTATTTGGAGTCAGTATACAGTCTCCACCTAAAAAAAATAAGTTATACATAAATATTAAAAATATATCCCTTTTTAAAAATTTTACTAAACTTTCAGAATTTGGATTTGTAAAATAAGCAAAAAAAATTTCATTTCAAAGAATTTTTGCAGTGTTCTGTCTTTAAAATCTGATGCTGACTTGGCATGAATATTAATTATGCAAATATTATATAATACAGCAACATAACTTTAAAGTACTTAGTATTCCAGATGATGATCCAACTACTTGTTGATTCAGAATTCTATTAGGATTTACAGGATTGGGAACTAATTGCATATGTGCATCATAACACCTGAACTTTTAATTTAGTTATTTACTTTTTCTGTAAAAAAATAGTAAAGTGATTTTGATATTTTTGAGGTTAATCATTTTAAAATTTATTCCTGTTAGTCTTATGTGATGCTAATGATGTATGTTTTTATAGCAACAAAAACTGTATTAAAATCTTTTATCCAATTATAATTAAACTAAAACTTGCATAGACCTATATTAGTAAAGTGATGCTCTAGTAATTAAGCAATTTTGCCATTTTTAATCTAACATTGAAAGCATAATCTTACTCCACTCATTTCTGCCTTCGTCAAGTGACATATGTATATATACATATTCATGTATAGGAGTTTCTCAGAATATGGTCATTCGACAAAGCACAAGAACTGTTATTGACTAAATAAAGTGGGTAATTCATTGTAGCTATAATTAAAATTTAATTAATGCAGTTGTAACATAGTATTTAGAAGTACAATATAACCGCAAAAGCCATTAAATGTTTAACTTAGTAATAACTGAGTAGTTAAGCCCCTTCCCTTTTTTTTTTTTTTTTTTTTTTTTTGAAGTGGTAAATGATTTAGGTTCAAATTAACAACCAGAATTAACATTACATATCAATGTAAGGTGACTAAGTAGAAATAAATTTTTGCAATGATTTCGTGATTATTATCCAAGATAAGAAATATTTCTGAAAGAGTAAGATCAAGAATGTGTAAATTTATATAATGCAGTTTTGGCAGATTTCACATTGAAATTAAGCGATTTAAATTTAGAATTGATGTGAAAAACAAGACAATAACTGAAATTATGAGTAACATTAATGCATGCAAGACAAAATTTGTTACGTTAATAGAAGATTTTCAGCAAAACAAATTTAATCAATTTCTAAATATGTCCCCACCTACCCAGTGACCAAACAATAAGGTCGCTGAGCACTGGTAATTTGACCTGGGCTCAAATCCTGGTGGATACAAGCCACTTTTCTGTAGAAAGTCCTCGGTGTAGGCATCCCTACCCTTAGGCAGATAGCCCTCGCATTCTTTGCGGAAATCAAACAATCTTACAAATATGTCCCGTCGCCTACAAAAGCATTAAAATTGTAATTATAACATTTAAGTATATGTTATAGAAAGAAAAGATGATGGAAGACTGAGGTCAGATTTCGTGATATCCAAAGAGTTAGTGTGCAGTATCTCTTTTCCTCTTAAAGGTTAATTGATTAAGACAAAGCAACTCGAAGGCTCCTTTGTAGAGGACTTTTTAAGGGAAACTGGCTCATATCCATGTTACACATGTGAAAAACCAATGTTCAGCTGGGATTCAATTCCAGATCAAAATTTTAGTGTTCAGAGACTTAACCATTTGGCTGCTAATGGGCCACTATCCTTTCCTCGTAAAAAATCTGAATGTAAAACATATTACAACAAAAATTTCAGGCAGGCATTATAAATATTAAAAAAAAAAAAAAAAAAACTAGAAAATTAAACTCTGCAAACTGATCTATAAGACAGAGAACTTAGGAATTTTTGGATATATATCAGTCGAAAAAAGTATCCCAATATTACCAAATGTAGTAAATATATCTTCTCCTGTTTTGGATTTACATACTTATTTAAATTAGCTTTTCCATATTAAAAGTTCACAAAGATTAAACATCGTTCCCTATCCTACTTATCAATTTCCAAACTGAAGTTTTATTAACAATACCTTTGTCTGGACACTCGCCAAATTACAAACATTCTGGTTAAAACATGGAGATGCAGCTTTCTCATTAATGATAAGATAATCTATGCCAGGTGTTCCCAATTTTTTTTGTCCCTAAGAGCACATTCTAGAATATGTTGGATGGTGGTAGGTCAATTTATAGTTCGATATAGTTATACATGCACATAAAAAAAAAAAGATATTAGTTACATTCATTTTGTCCTGATATCTGTGTTGGATGTAATTTCTGGTTCATTAACAATGAGAAAACATTCACATTCATTTATTGAAAACTAAAACATTTTGATTGTGATCGCACAGTGGCGAGTATACATTAAATGAGCGGTGGGTGCATAGTTGGCAACCCCTGAACTATAATATTGAAATCTGTGTGCATCTGCCTGCCTGTTTGTTTGTGGTATCATCTCCTCTGGAACAGTTGGGAGTTAAGTTTTGAGAGAGGTATCCCCGGATTTCAAGAATTCGTTGGAAGCCATTTCGACTATTTTCATCTTTCTATGACTTGAATTAGTCGAGACATTAATTAAAAACTCGGAAAAACGCTCATTTTTCCGAGTGGAAGCAGTCTCGCATGTTGGAAATAAAAATGCTTTTTTTCAAAAAGTGTTGCTACTGCTCACTTGCAAGTCATACAGTTTGTTAATCAAAAATTTGCAAGTTTTACAAAATATGAAATAAAAACAGCATTGCCAGACATTAAATATATTATTTTATAAGGTCATATTTTAACGTTTAAGAAAGCATGTAATGTCATTGTGTGTCGAAAAGTTTTCGTTAATGTCAGCATTTTAAATAAATAGTTGCTGTTGGCAACTTTTTTTGTTTCAGGTTAATATAATTGACATGATATATTATTGCCACGTTAATTCTTTTATTGATAATGAGAAAAAGTTGTTATATTGCATTATATTTAAATCATGCCATACATATTAATATGAAGTGTGAAAAACTTTTGTTTCCGTGTTAAACAAAAAAATTATTTACGAATTGGTTGGTGCTTGGAAAGGATGAACTGATGTCATCATTTTGAAATGTATTAATACATTTTCTTTTCAGGGGTATATAGAACTTACAAATTTTGCTTTGGCTGCAGCCTGCTTGTTAAATTTAATATTTGTTTTCTATGGCTATATTTCATTTAATAAATATTAATAAAACATCGTTGTTTTAATACCCCTTCCACAAATCCACTCGCCATCCTTCCACTCAACCGTACTGCAAATATCATTCACCTTAAATCGTTCTGTACTGCTGTTTTTAACCTGGACATAGTAATAATATAGCCGGCGAGGAAATGTTTTAACCAGTGGGATGGGAAGATATCCATTCTTTTGTTGGTCCAACCATACAGTAAACCAGTATTTTTACCTTGATCTAGCAAGTTACTCGTGTTTACTTTAGGGGGATGCAGACATTCTTGTTTACTTTAGTATCGCTCAACTAGCTAACGAGCAATATTTCCCCATTCCACTGCCTGAAGCATTACCATGATGACTGTACCTCATTATGAGCATTTCCTCCTGCTGCAATTTATTATTTAAAAATTAATCAAATTTACAGTTCGAAGAATATCCATCTGTGAGAAGACAAAGACGTTTTTATTATATTATGCGGTACATTGCTTCATTCAATGAATCTTTCTTCCTTCTATGATATTGATTTTGGTAAGCACAGTTTGAATTTGTAAAATAAAATAAATTCATTATACATTACTTTATTACTAGATAAAGTACTGTAATTGTAAAAAAATAACAGTTTTGAGGTTTCTGAGTTAAAAAAGTAGTTTTTACAAAACATCTATCTGTATATGTGCTTGCATGTATATCTGTAGACAGCCCTAATTAATTTGTAAAATTTCAAGAACTAAATTTAATAAATATAATTGTTTTAATACCCCTTCCCCATTGCCATTTAATAATACCCAAGACATTAGCTTGAATACACTATCCAACATAGAAAAAATGCAGCACCAAGGAGTGGCCATAAAGTGATGAAACTCGGGAAACAGAGAGGGACAGCGACGAACAATAAGTGTTTATTTCGAAATGATGTGCATAATACAAAGCGAGAATAGCAACGACTCGGTAGGTTGTAGGACCACCATGGACAGCGATACACGAAGCAACACGTCTAGATAGAATCGGTGAGACTACGGATGGTGTCTTGAGGAATTGCTCTCCATTCCCTGTCAACCATTTGCCACAGTTCATCTTCTGAATGTGGCAATGGCAGGGTCTGCAAATGGCGTCCAATCACATTCCACATGTAAACTTATAATAATGTAATTTTTTTAGAAATTGTTCAGTAGTTTTACTTTTAAACAATGGCTTTGCTTCGATATAACAAACATGTTTAATTAGTTCAACAAAAAGTTGTTAGAGACACTATCGAATCAGGAACTAGCGTATTTTTCCACTCTGCAGTTTTACTGCAAAAACAGGGAATTATCCCTTTAAAATGGTTAAGGAATATTTAATTCCTTTTGTTTTGCAGTTATTAAAATTTTTAAAATAATTGAAATTCTAACTAAATCCTTAGATAAAAGTTATTCAAGAACTAGACTAATGAAATGCAAAAAAAAAAAATGGATTAACTTCACCTTATAAGTGGAATTTCAGATATTGTTATTTTCTAGTAACTAACAAAAAATATCTGAAATCCTCTTTAATTTATTTCTCACCAACCTCTAATTGCTCTCCTGCCACCCCCTCTCTTCTTATCGTAAACCATGCTTCTGAGGCCGTTCTTTCGCATCCCAGGTTCGACAGGGGATAAAGCAAGGCTCTCCTTTCTTTAACTGCTTTTTCACTCAGCTGGGGGCGAAAGAAAAGGATTTGGATTATTTAATTATGGCAAAGCACATGAAGACTATCTGCCTAAAGGAAGGGATGATTTCGTGGAGGACTTTCTAAGGGAAACTGGCTCGTATACACATTACACATGGGGAAAACCACGAAAACGCTCATGCAGCCAGCCCGTTCGCGGGATTCGAACCTCGGACCGAACTACCAGTGTTCAGTGTCTTTACCGCTCAGCCGCTGGTGGGCTTCAACAGAAAAGGAACGCAATTGTTTTCCTGCCTGAATAGCTAGGGGACAGTTAGAAAAACTGCATGACAAAAGCCCACAAGATGAATGCCCACTTAAAAACAGCACACATTTTCAGCAAATCCAAAATAGCTATGACTTCCTGAAAATTTTTACGAACAATAATTATTATGATTAAAAATGAAATTTCAAGTGGGAATGAAATTAATTTATGTAAAATCCAAGTTGTCAAAATTTAACTAGATTATTTGAAACCATGCTTTTAATTCACTATGAAAACAGTATTTATTATGATAGCGCGCACAAATGTTTTCTTAATCATAATAAAATACGGTACTTTTATCTTTCTCATTGAAATAAAAGTTCGGCTTTATTTCAACTTTTAATTCTCCATATTAAATTCATTATGTGCAAAATTTTCTGCAGTGTTAAATTAGTCATAAATTATTCTCTGTATAAATACATGTATTTTATTTGCATAAGAGCCGCTTGTGTGCATTCAATGTATTAGGTACATTGAATCACACAGAACCGATGATAGCTTGATGAAATTATTTTACCAAAAGAAACATTCTACAATAATACCAAAGACAAATTAATTCTACAATATTACCAAAAGAAACATTCTAAAATACACTATCTGGGACTCTGGACACTCTGGGACTTTCCACAAAAATACTCGTACAGCTCTTCTCAGTATCAGAGTACAATCAGAAGTTACACTTCTAACTACTAAGAACGTTAAACACAGCGCAATGCAAGAGCATCTAAAAGGCGTAGCTTTTTAAAAAGCTTAATCTGAAAGGCATCTAAAAGGCGTAGGCGGAGATATGTCTATCCGTATTCAATGCTGAACTAAACAACTGAGAAAAACTGAGACCAGATGCTCTCTCCTGTCTTAAACAGTTTTCATCTGGCCGCCGAGGAACCTCTAGTACCTTTCACTTCTCAAATTTATTGGAAGTCATATAAGGGTCGGATGGTTATAGTTACATATAAGTAGGCTTGCCAGACATCCCGGTTTTCAGACCAAATCCCGGAGTCCCACCCCGGTAAAAATTAAATTTGATTTTATAGATGACCAAAAAGTCTAAAAGTAATTAACTGTGAAGTATTATTTAGGATAATTACTTCAGTAAGTTATCTCTGTACTGTATGACAGGTGAAAACTATTAGAAGAGTGATGATCTGCCAATAAATAATACTGTCATCATATCGTTTCGTCTCACCAATCGTAACCATGCACGATGCGAGAAGCTTTCCGGGCGATCCAATATTGGGCAGTAAGGGGTGCAGCTTTAGCGCCAGAAGAGATTTCCCTGCACGCTATACCCCTTGAGTGCAATAACATTGGACTCGCTCACCTCGGCGCTAGCCGCTTGCGATAAAGATAAGTCAAAGTCCCTAGCGCTTTCTGTTAAAATGTCAAAACGGTCGTGTAAATTCACCGGGGATCAGAGTCGTAGCTAGGGTTTTCAGCGCCCAGAGACAACTGAAGATTTCGCGCCCCCTGCTGCTTGCCAAGGATGGAAAGCATTTAATTCTAAAATGTAGTAACATCAGTTTGGCGCCCCTTGGATTCTGCGCCCTGGAACAGATGTACCCCTTGCCCCCCTCTAGCTACGCCCCTGCCGGGGATTTACTGAATGAATTCCCATTTTTGAAGAAGGTATGTAATGGGTACTGGCAATCAAGATCAAGACGATAGAGTTAAATGTTTACATTGTTATTCTGAGTTTTTTGTTGCTCGCGGTGGTCGATATAAAAGATAATTTGCAGTTGAGTAAACATAAAAAGGTTTAGCATGTGCTGCGAGCTCATCAAAACTGGCCAGTTTTTTTAAGACTGCGAGTTCTAATGCTAAAAAACTTAGCAGCGAAAGAGGCGACCTTTGCTTACCACACAGCAAACCATAGCCTAATAAAGAAGACTTGACTAAGTCAAAGTACGTACCTGTAGGTATGGATGCATCAAACAGAAAGGATGTAAAACTTGTGCCAGTTGTCGTGTGCTACTTTAATCCTAATTCAGGTGTGCAAGTAAAGCTGTTAGATTTCAAATCTGTGGCGGGTGAAACATCTGCAATTCTTACAAATTACTTATGCTCTCTCCTGCTGCAAAACGATTTAAACAATAAAGTAGTGGACTTTTGTAGAGATAACTGCAACACTAACTTCGGTCGTGTGAAAAGAGCAGGGCAAAACTATGTTTTCTATCTACTCAAGAATAGCCTAGGACGAGAAAACAGTGGAAACATCAGATTCCACAATGTGGAGCACACATTGTGCACAACTGTGTGCAAACTGCAGTAGATAGTCTCCCATTCGATATTGAGACCATACTGATGAAGATTTATAAATTCTTCCACATATATACACTTATAACTAAACTAAAAGAATTTTGTGAATATGCCGAGATACAGTACCGTAAACTCATTCAACGCGGAAACACCTGGTTTCTATCAATGATACACGCGCTGGAAAAAGAAATGTGCCCATCAACAATAAAAATCTTGTTTACTGATTTAACGGACGAGCTGTACTTGTAGTTTGTCTACGGAAAGCTTCCACTATTTAACAAGGCCATCCTGGTAATGAGAAAAGATAACACTACAGCTTTTGGAGGTTTCTGAAGCTTATAAAGCTCTCAAAAGAAACTTGACAGAAAGAAAGGCTTCAAACTTTATACTTTTGGGGCGTAAAGAACATCCACAGGAATCTAGACGAGCAAGGCCGTTAACAGTGTAAAAGAAGAATTTAATGGCTTTTATGAAAGATGGATTGCATACCTGGACCTCTGGGAAAATAGTTTTGGAAATGCCGACTAGCTTTCTTGGGTCAATCTGACGAAGACAAAGGCTGTTAATTGAGAAAACGCGGTTCTACTGAAATGATTCGCGGCAGTCTTCTTGATGTACCCGATATGCAAATAAACACTGATCAGTTGTTTGGCAAAGTTGTGCTTGCTAAGGAATATTTGCAGTCAGATAGGGAACAGTGGAAACAAGAAGTCTACCAGAGATGCGATTACTTTAAGCGAAGAAAAATAGCTCAGGCTGTTTGATCACTTCAAGGAGAATCACATAGCAGTCCCCAAGCTGTTGAAGATTGTTGAGTATGCCTTCTCACCTGGAACATCAGCACCAGTTCAGAAAGTATTTTCTTTCGCATAAGAACAACGCATAAACTGATGATAGGGGTTTGATGAAGGAATCTGCGGTTAAAGGCTTGATGACATGTAAAATTAATATCCGATTACCTTGTGAAGATTTTTACAAGTTTAAAACCAAAAAAAGACTTTCTAAAAAACGTTCTGGCCAATGAAAAGTACATGTAAATATTGTTCAGATTTTTATTCCTCATTAAGTGTTTCTTCTTAAGTGGACTTGTGGAGAACTCTATTATTATTTGTCCACTGACCCAATAGAGGGCGCTACCAGCTTTCTCCCTCTTCTCCACTAGCGGAAAATTCGGACTGATTACTCTGTTCGTGGCTGCCGTTGGTGAAGCACGCGCTCAACCCTCTTTTGCCTCGTGATGTCTTCGTAGCTGTAATATGACTCATTATTTCTTACCTACGTGGACTTGCTACCTGAACTGCATTCAATGTGACTGTGTATGAGTGAACATGTGTTGAAATATATATCTTTTCTAGTACTAAATAAAAATATTAATATTACCGAGCCAAGCTATCATCGTTTTATCTGCAGCAACAACACAAGCAACCCAAAAATGGCATCCATAAACGAAAGACAGAAACTTATAAATATTAGTATGTAAGAAATAAAATGTTTAAATTTGTGTCATTATTATTTAAATGCTTGCGTCATTTATTATTACCCATGGTTTAGGTTCCTATTAAGTAACTATTTATTCATAACATTGAGAATAAACGGCCCTCTAAAACACTCTAAAAACCCGCCAAGGGTTTGTACACTTGAATACCCGCGACGCCGGGGGGGGAGGCATTCAGGTGTCCCGGTTGAACATTTCTGAAATCTAGTAAGCCTACATATAAGGATCAATTACAATTATTCAATCGCAATACCAGTTACAATTGCACAGAGACCAGACCAAAATGTCTCCAAGTTTGGCGTTTTTTCACTAAATTTGGCGGAAAAATTAGTCGCCAAAACCATTGCTAGCTTAGCTATATCTCGCGAATTCAGCGAGATAGCCTCGATGTTAAATAGTATACTTCCCCCGTGTAGTTTACTTTTCCCGGCAGAGCTTCGTCTCTTTTAAGCATTTTATGTTACATTATACAAAAAATACTGCAATTTCACTAAAATTAATTACATATATTCAAAATTCATAACATTATGTTGACGAAAAAGAATGGAAATTTTTTACAGCTGACTGAACTATCAAATATGATCCTGTACTAACAGAGCAGTTACTGAAGCTAAAACAGTCAACTCAGTCACCGTCAGATAAGAATTAACAAGCTATTTATCTCCCACTCCACAAAATGAGTTTATCTCTCTCAAAGATTTCGACTGATAATTAAAAATGGAAAGTACTTAAGGATCAACTTTGACAGTACTCCCGACATGTCGCACATTGATCAAATGAGTGAAATCATTCATTACGTTCACATAGGGGGGAAAAAATTGAAATACAGGAGTCACTTCTAGGTTTTTTTTCAGCTAAGTGGGAAGAAAGCCTATAATGTAACGGAAATTTTAAAGGTTATCGAACGGAATGGTGTAGACATAATAGTGTCCAGAGGACAAGGAAATGACTATGGTTCTAAAATGGCTAGAGTGCATTCTGAAGTCCAAGCAGGGATTTATGAAAAAGTATTGTTTGTACCCTGTTCAAATCACTCTCTCAATCTGTGTGCAGTACGCACTTATGCAATAGTTCCATTATGTGTGACTTTTTTGAGACCTTAGAAAGTATGTTCGTGTTTTTCTCAGTTTCTAAGCGCAGACAGACAGACGAAGTAGATAGATGTACGGGCGGCTAAAACCCGCCGGGAACTGAAGAAATTCAACCAATCAGAATAAGCTACCGCCGGAGACTGTTTTTGGCGACCAATTTTTATGCCAGCAATTGAAGGGTTTGTTTTGGATTTATTTTCCGCTCATATTCCTCTTTTCGTATCTTTTGATTACGTCTTTTTCGCATCAATTTATAATAATTTTCTAACTTTTATTGCTATAAAAGACAATGTAGTGAATACGGAAAATTCGGTGCATTATCACGTGAAATGTGTAATAAAATTTCTAGCCTGTTCCCGCAAAAGGTGTACGGTGTTGTATCGCAAAAGTTTTATGCTAAATTGTACATTTCACTTTATTTTGTGGCACTGAAAATTACAGAAAGAATTTATTTTTTGATCATCAAGAAAAAAATGCACATGAAAAAGGCTTATTAATTTGGCCTGTGCAGAAGATGTGTTGCTTTTTTCTTTCTTAATATATATATATAAGTATTTATTAGGTACTCAAATTTAGCCAACAAAGCCACATGCAGAACATATATATATATATGAATAAGAAGATTCCTAAATAATAATAAATAATTTGATTGAACTTTTTCTAAAATGAATTACGTTTTTGTGTGATATTTGATTTTTAAGAAATGTAGCATGTTGAATAAATTGATAGTAAAAATCTCAAATGTACTGTATTTTTGAAAAGGTTAATATGAAATTTTATTAAATTGTTTTGTTTATCTAATAAAATCTGGAATTCTTTCCCAATTTCAAAAGAACGATGTGTGAAGGATTAATGCATGTAACAAATAGATTTTTAGAAAAATTGTCATTGTCATGAAGAGTGTAAAATGGGAAGATCTTTATAATGTAATATAATGCAGTTGATAATCATCTGAAAAAGAGCCCATGAATGGTAAGACTGCTGAACACTGATAGTTAGGCTTATATCCTAACTATATATTTGGACACTTTTTGTTTAGCTTATCTGGTCTGATGATCTGTATAAAATGGTAAATGAAAAACAAAGTATTTGTACCCAATATTAAGTCTGATCTGCAAACAAGATCACTGGCTGCGGAAACCGACATGCCAGTGAAATATATGTGTCATGTAGATATTACACAAAATACATCAGCTAGAGTACTCTTATCAAGCAGTATGGGGACAGGTACCATATAACCAAATATGTACATATCAAACATTTGTAATTATGTATTTTAAAGTTATAGGCTTCCAATACAATTAGAATTTATATTTCTGTAATACTTATGAGTCTTCTCTGAAACATACTTATTTTGCTTAAATCTACTTCCAAAGTACTTTATTTTGATACAACCCATGGTTTAGAAAAATTAATGTTTCTGACATTCAAGAGCAGATAAAAGTCATACTTAACTGACAAAAACATATAAAATTAAAGTAAGGCAAAAATAGCAGCTTAACATAAAATCTTGTGTCAGTTTTAAGAAATAACTGACGTAGGTCCCTCTTCTTCAATAAAAATGAAAAAAGGTTTTTATTCCTGGCCTTTTGAAGAACAGATATCAGATAACACTCAAAATTAATAAGAATTATACAAATTCTGCATCATTCTAAGCCTTCTTGATTTATTTTAATCTTGAAATTCATGACCTGACAAATTTTGTGACAACTATATATTTTTGAGAAACTGGGACCACAGGTGGATTTGTTCGAACAGAATTCCATGTTCTTCGATTACATGCTAGAAATGACTCTGCATGAAAAATTTACAAATTCGTCAAAAGTGAAATCTAATACACTCAGTAAATTTGTTTTTTCTGTGTGAGGAAATCAGCTTTTTCATTACCATCAGTTCTACAATGGAAATGAGCCTGCTTGGCAATTAGTCTGAGTTGAAAGTGTCTTGAAATTTCTAAAGATGTCTACAAATATAGCTTTGATATATATACAAGTGAAATCTATTTAGCCTATTCTTAGTATCAGTAATATTATGTGTTTTCAACATTAAATGGGGTACAAAAAGTCCATTATGATATCTTCAGTGATGAGATGTACGAAGTTTGCATGCGTCCTTTGCTCAATTTGTCCTTTGTTCTTTTTGTTTGCTTATTACTTATTCCAGGGAAAAACGTCTTGCATGTTGTAACCGTACTTTAACATACGTTAAATTTTACATTAAAACATGAAATATAAATAAATTATTTTAGGATTTCCATCGAGATGGTTTTAACATGAAAACTGCATAATGGAATTCCTAATAGTGTAAAGGAAGGTATAGTTATTATAAAGACTATTAGTATTAATAGAGGTGAAGCTAAGCAGGCTTTAAGCTTAACGAAAAGTGTTTCCACAATAAGACCTTCTTTGACTCACATGAAGTTTTAGATTTAAAGACAATGCTAAATGGGGAAACCTTTAGCAGAATAGAAAAATTTTGAAAAATCTCTGCTGGTTCTTAAAACCTTACAAATGATCAACTGATGTGAGAAGAAAAGTGAGGGGCAACTTCTGGCACAAATTGTGCACATCATGAAATTTATTTGCTATTTTATGTAATTTCCATGATATTTCTTATTTAATTTTTTTTCATGCACAGTTACTATTTGTTTTCCGTTTTTGTAAAAATTAAACATAATTTGGTATTTTGAATTTTATAAAATAGAGTGTGTGCTCTTTGTTAATATTTTAATAGCTCACCATTAGATATTTTAATCAAAATTTTATCTAGGTTGATAAATTACAATTTAATATATATTGCTCAAAATATCACATTATGTAGCATAATATGAATATTTTTTAATAAATTTTTAAACTCTGTAAATTTTCTTTTTTAATACTATATTTTAAAATATTTTTTGCGCATGGATCATACGGATAACCACAAAATATAACTTGAAGTTCAAAATTTCAAGTGTTTGTTTTCTATGTATAAGTAAGTTGTTTTTATCAATTTAACACTTCATCAGTCATTTCTTAACATATTAAATATAGCATTGGTCCCTAGGAAAAAAACCTTAAACCAAGCAAAATAGAATTGTTATTTAACATGTTAGATATTAGGAAAACATAGCATTAATGTAAACCATTGTAAAACAACAAATGATTATTACTAATTATTGTAACTAAATTCACACTTATACTCAGATACCACCCATTTGTCTTAAAGTCGTTTTTGACTCTTATACAACACTGGTATAATAAACTGAATGATGTTAATTTATTAAATCTGCTTGGAGAATAACAATTATAAACAGAGTCCTTTGTGTGCAGTTATTCTGCTACTAAGAACAATTATTCCAGATGAAAAAAAAAAAAAAAAGTTCCCCAATCAGTTTCAATATAAAGAATAAATTATGATATATCATGTAATGATAACTTCATCCGAAGATTCTGGAGCAGACTACAGTGAGAAATTTTCTATAAAATGGTCACAAAATTTTCACACTGAGAAAAATTATTACTATCTTCCATAATTAGTATTCATCAGCAGTCGAGTGGATAAGACTAAGAAGCACTAATAGTTTGAACACTGGTGGACAGGCTAGCTGCATGGGATATTTCTCTTGTGCCGCATGAACAGAAGTCATATTCTTTTAAACATATACTTCATGAAAGTCTTCTACCCTTAAGAAGATACTGTTTTCCTGCTTTGCAATAATGAATTAAATAAATTACTACAATTGATACAGAACTTTTTTAAAAAAAGAAAGAAAACACTTATACTTCTCTTACCAATTGAAATATTTTTATGCGTGCTCTAATATGCATAATACAGAATTGTGAAAATTCACCACAATTCCACAATCAGAAATGATAGCAAATTATAGGAACATAGGCAGCAGATGTGTAGACTACAATATACAATTTGTTGCTCTTTACAAAATAAAAATTAGAAGCATCCAATGGTGATAGCTGATGTTGGAATATTTTATTTGTACAGAAAAAGAAAATGCTTTGGATTTCAAGAAAACTTATACAGAATTTCTGCTAGGGATTAATACATGACATCTGAAATCATAAGCAAGTGGAATTAAAATTGCAGCTTAAAGACTGTGTGATTTCCTAAAATATAATTACAAACTCTGGAGACTAATGAAAGTGATAAATTACTGCATATTACTCAGAAAAGTCTTGGCAATGAAACAAAATAATGTACATAGTAACACATACGGTGTAATATAAAGTGTAAAATACCCTACAGATTCATCATGAATAAAAATTACTTGATTGTGCTAATGTTCCAAGACTTTAAAAATTACATCTTTATTTTTACATAACACAATGAAATGAAACAGAATTATTTCGATGGAGAATAATGCATAAACAAGTTTTATGTTAATTTTTTCAATTATTTTTTTTTTTCTTTTGGGAGTTACTGGGTTACCTGGGTTATTTTATGAGTTATCCCACATCAGCATTTTAATATACAGATTCTCTGAATAATCATTGTATTTTCTATATTTCAGTAGGAGCTTTTGTTAATGTGATTTTTGCCTACGGAAAAACATACAAAAGAGAAATTTCTAAAAGTTTTAAAAGTAGTTTAAATAAATAAAAAAAAAGACACATTCTTAAAATATTTTTCTTTATTGAATTTCACGATGTTTAGAGTACGTGAAATAATATGAACCTAGATATCAACAAGCATTTTCAAATACACAAAGAGCCCAGAAATTTCACAGTAAGTAATTTTCATCAATTATTATTTTCACCCTTTATTTAAAAGTAAAGAAAAGTTATTGGGTATCGAGTTAGCCAACTGAGTGGAATATAAAGTTGTATTTGTTTTCGAAATTGAGATTTACATACTTCACTTATCGCTTCTACAGTAAATTAAATATTAAATCATATCAGGGCAACACAAAATAACCAAAACCAATGAACTACTTCTACCCAAGAAATACGAACAAGTTACCATAACATTAACAACTGCTTTCTTGTATACCAGTTTTGCACAAGAATTGCGTTTGGCGATCGGAAAATGACGCCAAAAGTTCCTGGCGCAATGGTTGTCTCTGATTGGTTTCTCCAGTTCCCGGCGGGTTTTAGCCGCCCGTGATAGACGTCTTTTGTTGCACCCGCTAACTCTTTCTGCACCGATGGGCGAAAAATCAAGCATAGGTGCGAAGGAAAGGTATCCCAGGCAGCATGCATTGGCCTTCCGTATAAAATACGTTCAAGTTGAACGTAAAAATATCATAAAAATAGTCCAGTGGCAATTACTAAATATTTACGTATATTTTTACGTTATACTATACATAACATTTAGGTATATTTACGCGAGAGACTGCTGTTCATTCGCAACTTTTATGTATAATATTCACTTATCGCTTCTACAGTAAATTAAATATTAAATCATATCAGGGCAACACAAAATAACCAAAACCAATGAACTACTTCTACCCAAGAAATACGAACAAGTTACCATAACATTAACAACTGCTTTCTTGTATACCAGTTTTGCACAAGAATTGCGTTTGGCGATCGGCTTAACGCAGGGAATACGTTCCATCAAAGTAGAGCGTAAAGGCCCGTTTCCACTACTGCGTATGCGTTGCGGTGCGTATGCGTTTCTCCAATCAGCGAGCGAATTCACTTTGATTGACATCTGCAATCCGGTCGGTGTGCAGTGACGGATGACATACGGATGGAGTTCAACAATGTTCAACTTCTATCCGTATGTCTGCGGTTGCGTTGGGTTCACGTTGTGAAAAAGGAGCAATCAGGTGCAGTGACTAAAAATTAATGGCGGCAGAAGTAGCGATGAACGCTCGCTAATAGGGAAAGAATGTTTTGCTAAAAAATACTTATTTCTGAATTAACATTATAGCGAGAAATCTGCGTGCTGAAAATGACAGCAATCAGCTGAATTTAGTTTAAAATGATAAGAAAAACAAGATAACTGCAACTACAGTACTTGTTCATTCAAGAAAATCAGCGGCAAAAATTATCATTCCAAGTCCATGAAATAGCAAAATTTGTTCTGATAATCATTTTTTAGTTCTGCATACTCATTTAGCTTTAATGAAAATGAATGTCTGACTATATCAAACTGCTATAGCAAATTAGATATGATTAAAAGATTTGCTATTTTTTTCTTTTGAAACAGGTAAAAACTAAAAACGTTAATTATAAATTAAATTTGATAGCCTTTTAAATACTCCAGTTCATTGAAGAGTATGTTAAATTTGTATTTCCCTTTATAAATATATCTTTTTGGATAACATATATTTGTAAGCACATGAAATATATTTTTAGCAGCCCGTTTAACTTCAATCGGAGCGCCACTTTAAAAGATAATGATTTTTCCAAAAAATGTACTAGAAGCTGAAGAACAAACTCTGGTGAATTTTTCAGACAATACCAAAGTGAAATAGGACCAAAAAACTTAAGTTTTAAGAATTGATTTACTTGATGATGTATATAACCCAAAATATGCATGCGACTTACGTGTAATCCTAGCTTAGTGGTAAAGCTGATGGTAACGATGTCCACTTTTTGGAGTCGTGAGTTCGAATCCCATACGCTTTTTGCACCATGTCTGCAACTTTCTTACCTTTTTATTCCAATTTGATCTATATTCGTGTTTTATAATGTATTTCTATTATTATATGCATTAAATATATATATTGTACATATATATTTGAATTTAACAAACATTCTCTATTCGTAAAAAGCAAATTTAAAGTGAATTAAATTTAAATGAAATTTAATGCAAACAAAGAAATGATTAATTATTGCTGTGCAAGTATCAAAATCCATGAATAAATATATAATTCCAAAAATTTATTAATCCTTAAAAAATTTATAAAAATGCATAAGTGAATAATGGGATAGATTATTAATCCTAAAAAAATTATAAAAATACATAAGTGAATAATAGGATAGATTATTAATCCTAAAAAAATTATAAAAATGCATAAATGAATAATAGGATACATTTAATCCTAAAAAATTTATAAAAATGCATAACTGAATAATAGGATAAATAAATTTTTGGAATTATATATTTATTCATGGATTTTGATACTTGCACTTGATTTACATATGCTCTCAGAATTTAAATGATATTGTATATTAGTTCGCAGCAATAATTAATCCTTTATTTGTTTGCATTAAATTTCATTTAAATTTAATTAACTTTTAATTTTTACGAATAGAAAATGTTTGTTAAATTCAAATTTCATTCCTTGCAGCAATGGCACAAGAGAATTATTTTAATTTAATTTATTTTGAAACCCTGCAGATATATATATATATATTTTCGTTTCACTTTTATGTGAATGTATATACATGTGCTCAGACTTTGGGATGTTTACGACTCTAAACTTTCATTCCAATAAACATGAGACAGTATTAATGCCCTAAACATTTTTTTAACAAAAAATTACTATAATAATTGCTTTTAAATTCAGTCCTCTCCTGCAGAAGCGCAGGAATTAATTAATTAAATATTTCCATTTTCTTTACCTAATGTGTGTATATATAAAGAGAAAAATCTTATTTTTATAACTTCTTGTATAAAAAGAGATATGAATTAAAAATGTTTAAATTAAAAATAATATTTTATGGATTATGTATAAAATATAACTGCCCATAGTGCATTTTAAAACAAACGAGATTTCTAATAAATTATCCAGCTATGACCCTGAAAAGTCAGCGGTATACAAGCATAGCAAATTTTGCTTAAATATTGTGAACCTTTCCTTACAGTTGCTCTGTACTTTTAAAGTACCAACTATTTTTTAATCCCTTTAACTTTTTTATTTTATGTTATTTATTTGTTTACTTTTTCACTAACAGTACATTTTAGTTTTAATAATATATATATTATTTCATAATATTTAAGGCTTCTAGAAACACAATTTTTTTTTTAATTTAGTTCAGCTTCTATGGAATTCGTGATGTTCATAATATGCATTATAACCTTACTTATCTAAAATTCCATATCAAATCCAAAACAAACAATACTCGCTTAAGCGGGAAAAATTCAGATGTTCAGCGTCGTAACTTGCGAACTGCTTGCGCCAAAATATTACAGTGACACCTAGCGGCGGAAAATGAAAATATTTTACGCATACGCAGCAGTGGAAACGCTTGTACGGATGCCGTAGGCGTGTCTTAAATTGACGCAACGCGTTCGTACGCAGTAGTGGAAACGAGCCTTAATGCGAAACAGCGCTAAACGAGGCTATCTTTACATGTAAATATTGGGGTTAGGGGAAGATGGCTAGAAAATTGGTTAGGTATTAAATTTAAAAAGTATGTTTTTTTAATAAAAATAAAACCAAACATTTATTTCTTAAAGCCCAAATTAATACCACATTATTATTTCTTGCAAAAATAAAAACATAATATAAATAACAAAACGAATATTCTTAAAAAAAAACAAATAAAATTCTCAGTCATATTTAGTTAGCCTTCCGTGTTTTCAGTGTTCTGCCTTTTTGTGACAAAAGCATCTAATGTTGTTTGCCTTTTTCTTTTGCATTGTTCTCTTAAAAGTTCATCATAAACGGATAGAGCATCTCTAACACCACACCTTACTTTTGAGCTCCTGTCAAAATTCGGATCATTTTCAATGAATTGATCCATTATTTCAGTTATGGTAGACAAACTCCTTTTCACAAACGCCATCGAAAGTTCTTTTTGCTCTTCTTCTGAATCACTGCTGTCAACATTTTTGTCTTCTTGTTCAGTTAATTCCTTGAGCTCATCATTAGAAAGACTAGCCGCTGCTTCTTGAATTATTTCTTCGACATCTTCCACATTTACCCCTTCAAAATATGTCTATACAATACCGCACCAAACAAGAAATACAAGTACACTCTTTCGGATATGTATTTGAAACCTATCGCTGCATAATATTTCGGGGAATCCCCGGGTTGAAATAAAAGAGCGCTAAACCGAAACAGCGTTAAGCGGGGTCTTACTGTACGTACATTTCAGGGATTTATATTTTTAGTAAAAATTTACGTATATTTATCGCACATACGTACATCTCAATTTTTTGCTTCGCGTATGCGTATATATTTAGTAAAAATTTACGTAAATTTCCCCGATTTTTTACTGTATATAAACGTATATATTAGGTAAAAATTAAGGTAGATATTCCCCGTATTTTACCGTACAAAAACGTATGTATTTGATAGAAATTAACGTATATATTTCTCGTATTTTACGGTACAAAAACGTATATATTTGATAGTAATTGACCTAAATCTTCCAGATGTTTTATTTGCACATGCGAATGACTGGCAAAAATTTAATCCGATGTCTTCTCCACTTTACTGTGTATAAATGCACATTTTTTGGTAAAAAATTTGCATAAATCTCCAGTTACCTTTTCACTGCATTTTTCGTAAAATGTACTTAATTTTAATCTCATATTTTTTATATAAATCTATGCAAAAACTTTCTGCATGCTATGATTAAAAGGTAAAATGTCATGTTTATATCAAATTCTTACATATCTGCCTTTTAGTTATGTTACATGTATTTGGAAAATTTAAATGCACTAGTAAAGGGGGGAAAAATTCTATTCAAAAATTACGTAACACTTAAAAGCTGAAAACCACTTTTAATATTTCATTTCAAAGTGACTATAAAATATGCAATAAATTTCGTAAACATCAATTCTATGTTTTAAGTCATAGCATTAATTGATTTAAAACATAGAACTCAGGTTTACAAAATTTATTGCATATTTTGTAGTCACTTTGAAATGAAATATTAAAAGTGATTTTCAGCCTTTATTGTTACGTAATTTTTGAACAGAAATTAATTTTTTTGCATTTAAATTTTCCAGTTATATATATTCCATATTGCTGTACATGTCTAAAAGGTGGATATGTAAAAATTTGATATCAAATTAACATTTTATCTTTTAATCATAATATGCAGAACATTTTTGCATAGATTTATATAAAAAATATGAGATTAAAATAAGCACATTTTACGAAAAATGCAGTAAATAGGTAATTGGAGATTTATGCACATTTTTATGCACATTTTTGGTAAAAAATGTGCACTTGTACACAGTAAAGAGAAGACATCGGACTAAATGTTTACCAAAGTCATTCGCATATGCAAATAAAAGATAGGGAAGATTTAGGTCAATTATTATCAAATATATAAGTTTTTGTACCGTAAAATACAGGGAATATCTACGTTAATTTCTATCTAAAGTACAATATAGTTAATTACCAAATTCAGTAAACGATTGTAGTGCAAAAGAAAACATCATATATTTAGATTATTTGAATGAGTGTGCTAAATTTTAAAATTCTTAAATATAGACCAGGAAATTGTAGAAAACTTACCTTTTCCAATAGTTATGAAGTTGACTTTTTGTTATTTTTCTTGAAGATGAATGTTTAATGTCACAAATATTGCATTCATATCTTCAGATAATACACAAATATATACATATTTATTTATTAAAAATAAGTTTATCCAAAACATGTTAAAGAAAATATTAATTTGCATGTAAGTTAATTGAGTAACTTCTGTTTTAATTACAGACATAATTATGATATGTAAAAATTTTACATTTATCAGTCAATCTTGTAATGTATTGTAATCTATTATTGTTGTCTTTCTCAGTTTAAAATCTTATAAATATATTAGATCAGTACTAAAAGTTCACCTCTACAAAAGAAATGCTTTATCAAGGCATTTTTAAAAAGTTCCCTTTTACAATGTAACTGTTAATTTCATAAAATTATGCAAATTCAAATTTACCTAAATATGGTCTTTATTTTATCTTATATACCAGATAAAATTTTAAAAAGTTAATTTGTTTTAGAATATTGAAGTTTTTAAATGTTTATCTCATGTGACTTTTTTCTATAACATCATTATAAATGTACATATTTTTTTTCCATCAAAAAGCTTTATGGTATTAAATTATTTAAAAAGGAGGCAACTGGACAAAAGAAAGCAATTAGAAGTTGGCTAATTTTTTATTAATTTGTTGCCCAATGTGGTGCATTTTAGATTATGCTCATATGATGACAATGAGTTATTTAAATTATAAAATTATTATGAACATATCCCACATAAATTAACAAGTATCAAATTTCAAGTTGTTTGAGGTATTATGAACAGTAATATTTGCAAAAGAAATACACATGAAATTAATTTAAGAATTAGGTTTATTTTACAGGTATTCAAAAACTGCAATTACTGATAAACAATAAAAAAACTAATATTAAACCTAATTCAATAATAAAATTCAACATAAATTTCATTCAGCTTCGCCATATTTGTTCTATAATTCGCTGTCTTTAATATCCTGCTCGATTTTTGTAAAAGTGAATTCTTTGTCACTCAATGTTTTGAGAACAGCTCCTAAACAAGAAAAAGAAAAATTTGTAATAATTTCACACTTCAGATGTTTTCAGTTTTTAAATATAGTTGAAGTATTAAAAGATGCATATAAAATGCACTGAGTATTTCATATTTAAAAATCTACATTTTAGTAATTAAAAATTTAAGTTCATACTATCACACAGTAAACTTCAATGATATACCTTACACAATGCCTATAATTTCAAGTAAAAAATACCTAAAGACTTGTTTAGAACTGCAAGGTTAAGAAAGTCTTCAATGGCTATGTTTGTATTTAAGTACACGAAAAAAACTTAATTTTGTATTAATTGTATTGCATTAGCCTTTCCAATTTTACTCCTACATATAGTAAAGAATATTCGCTTTCTTACAGATAACTTTTTCTTAAATAAAGAGTAAGCAGAAAACTAATCACAACACCATATACACATAACAGAATACTTCATAAACATATACATGTCATTAACATGCGTATATGCATTAACAGACTATTTTACACATTTCAATAAACCAGAAACCAACACACAATCAAAAGTATTATCAGTAAATTCTTCCAAAATCAAAACACAAATCTTTTATTATGATAACAATGGCATCTCAGTTTGCAATATAAAATATTTCAAGTCTACATTCATGTGCATTCTAAGCAAACAGAAAGCTGAATAACAATAAAATTATAAATACCATAAAAAAGTTAAAAGCCACGTAGAATGATAGCAAGACTAAATGAAGTCTTCCTTCAAAAATCAATTTAAATTAAAAAATTTGTCTCAAAATAGGGTTACTGCTTTCACTAACTAAAATTCCTGTCGTGGCAAAATAAAAATTGTCACTTCTGTTGCAAGAAATATTTGCTGCAAACTTTGCATGCAAATAATCCAGTGAAAAAAAATTAATTGTGGCTTGAATATTTTCTTTAGTAAATAAATGAAAAATTCCCACGTAACATTAATTTATGATCCACATGAAGCTTTTTACATCTACCATATCATGTAGCTATTTTAAAATATATAAAATATAAAAGCCACAGAATTTTTTTACCAATATTAATATGGTATAAATCATTAATAAATTTTCTAAAAACAGCCCAAAAAATTTCTGAATTTGATACCCAAAGCATAATTTTACATAACTGTTAATGTATGCATTTGCTTGCACATACTTAAAATGAATTATACACACAAACACTTAACATATTAACTTTAATAAATTCTTAATTAGCAGGATGACTCAATTAAGGCAAAATATGAAAGAAATCTACCAGATGGAATAGTTGTAAAAGATATATTTAAAAAAAGCTAATACTGTTTACCTTACACATGGCAGAAATTGAGTAATCTGTATGCAGCTGGATTATTTATTAGGAATAGAAGTTAGATCAAAGTACCAGTTCAGGAAGGCTTTAACCATTTGGGTTCAAAGAAGCATCTCAATTTAAAAAAGAATAAAAGCTAATAGAATTTTATAACTTTTACAATCTAGTACAAATATTAGACACATAAACAACACTAAATGCCATTATTTACTTGCATATTTTCCTTTTTTGTGTACTTTACTCCTTAATTTTTCAGGATATGATTTAGAAACAGAGTTATGGTAAAAATGTATACTGGTAAAAAAAATATTGCTGAAACCGATAAGTCCTTTGAATTATATACTATAGTGCAAAGAGGGATGGAACATGTGACTAAATATGATAAATCAGATTACAATAACATTAAACAAATAACATGAAAAACTGAAAAAAGAAATTTTATTTGAAATTATTTTTTAATTCATGGAAAGACAGACAGTATTTCCAACTTATTAAATTCAATTACATCTTACCTTTGTCAAACCAATATTGGTACTTTTCCATTTTGCTGGTGCAAGCGATAAAGTCGCCCAAAATGGTACAACCGATGCCAAACAGAATATCCTTGCTGGTAACCTTTTACGTTTCATTTTCCAAACACGTCGCAGCTATTTCTATCAGGCTGAATGTTTCTTTCAATACTGGGATACAATTACATAAAATTTTTACCAGATAGTTCAATTTTATGTGCTAAGGCCATTCACGGTAATTAAATCAATTAGGATGCAATCACACGCTCACACGAAAATATAGAAAAGGCAAAATCAAGGGTTAAATTCATTAATTCTAATGAGAATACACTAGCAAAGTAAAGCACTGCGGTTTTACATAATTTCTGAGTAAGCTATTCATATGAAATGAAATAATTCTTGCATTTAAACTTGTATTCCAAATTAAGATTTAACTTGAAATTAATGTAGATAATTACTGAGAGAATTAGCGTAGTTTAACATGAGATGAGATCACTTGGGGTCATGTGATATGAAAAGGCGAATCAGAATGTTGTACCATGAAAACATAGTAAATTCTTAAATTAATCTCTTTTTGCAAATACAAATTAATGTCTTTCAACAAATTTATTGTCTTTATTTATTATCATTTTACAAAATTTTAAACGATATTAAAATGTTTATGCCTTTAAAATAAAAATTTCTTAGAACTAACATTTGTTAACATTTTTTATGTGTATACTGTGTGTTGTCGCCAATAAAGTCTGCTTGGCAAGATTTGCGCCGGCGAAACGGAAAAGTACCCTGATATTTTGAATTTTTTTTATAATTTTCATAAATTTACTATTTTAGGGAGGCTCGGTAGCACAGTGGCTAGTGCGTCACGCAGCAGCACCAGAGGTTCGGTATTTGATTCCCAGGCTGGGCAAGGTTGAAACAGCCTTTCATCCCTTGAGTGGGTCGATAAAATTAGTACCAAGTTTCATTGGGAACTTAATACTGGGGGGCCTGCAACAAGCTAACCATTTATGCACAAACACCACAGAGCTCACAATCTAGAAAGTAGATATCAAAGTATTGCCAGCCATGGCTCTCTAAGGGCTGTTTGTACCATCCAGTTTAGTTTTAAGTTTTACTATTTTAGTAACATAAAAATACATCTGTAACAGGTTTGTTTTAGGTTTATTTGATTACTGCAAAGCACAATAGGGCTATCTGCCTAAGGTGAGGAATGCCTTCGTGAAGGACTTTCTAAGGGAAACTGGCTCGTATACATGTCACACATGGGGAAAACCACGAAAACGGCCATGCAGCCAGACCGTTCGTGGGATTCGAACATCGAACCAAACTACCAGTGTTCAGCAACTTTACCGCTGGGCCGTTGGCAAGCCTTCTATTACACAGGACCTGTGTGTGCAGAATCACCTTCGAAATTAAGAGAGTTGTATTTAAATCGGTGCTAAAATAAAGCTGCTTTCTTACCTAATTTTATACTATCAAAAATACCGGTAATTGTCAAAATTATTCATATTCAATATGTGAAGATTATTAATGAGCTGCCAAACTGCAGTTTTCAATGCCAGGTTTTCATTATTTCTGCCAATATATCTGTAACAGGATATAAAGATTGAGTTAATGTAGAATAGAAAACTACCTTGCAACATATCCAATACGATTTAGTGACAGTACTTCATTTTCTAGAAAAAACATTTTAAATTATTATACTTAAACAAAAAATTCATATTTGTTACAGCAAAACATCATTAACACAATAAACCAGAGTTGAATGCAAATCTAGTTTAACTCCATTCTTCAAAACTAGTTTATTACTTTCAATTTAACTTTAAAATAATAAAAAATAAGGTACGTATTATGATGACTACCTAGATATCTCGCCTAAACTGGCAATCCTTGTAAGTTATACAGGTTAACCCTAACATAGGTTATAGAGGGCACAAAGATAGAGAGTATTAATCCCACACTAGGGACTCTAACAATTGGTGGGAACTGTTTGAAAAGTGAAACCATTATAATGAATTTATAGTGAACCAACACAAAACAAAAACAATAGTCCTTTAGGGACAAAGCCCCTTTGGACTAATAAATAAATAAACAGCTTTTAGCTATTTTTTCTTCTTGTAAAAAATAGACATACAGAATATTTTTAGAAAATAACAGTACTTTAAGCATGCATTTTCCACATATTTAACACAATAATTCATTCTAGTTCTGTTGCAATACTGGCAAAGGTACTCCTCTGTTATTAGGACGGGATTCAGAAATGTACAATGAAACCTCGAGATATGAGGAAAGTATGAGCAAAATACGAGCACTGACTCGAGTAACGAGCAATGAGCCAGGCTGTTGGTATGGGTGGCGCCATTTCCCTATCCGGCTCAACTCAGGGAATCACCTCATCAGATCATTCAGTGTTCTTTTACATACGTGTTTGTGCAATTGCAAGTTATTTGCTTTGACATTTAACTTGAAATTAATTATTTCAAGATGCCTTACAAGAAGATTGTTGCCTCAGATAGTGCTGCAAAGAAAAATAAGGAGGCCATGGCCGTCGATATCAAGAAAGAAATCATAGATAAACATAAGCATGGTGATGGAATTGGCGAAGACTTGCCTTTCAACATCGAAAATCTACACTATTCTGAAGAAACAGGAAGAAATTAAGAAACTTGATGTATCCAAAGGAATTATCGTTGCTTCCAAGCACCATAAAAGTACTCCTAGATTTGAGAAGCTGTTGTTGGTGTGGATTAATGAGAAGGAGTTAAAATGTTGGTAACAAAGTTAAACTATGGTTATATTATTTACCAGTGTTATTTATTAGGAAAAATTGACTTGATATTAAAATGTTTATATTTTTTGGGGTGTGGAACGGGTTAACTGAATTTCCATTATTTTCAATGGGGAAGCTTGTTTCTAGATACGAGAAATTCGCTACACCAGTTGAATGCTGGAACGAATTAAACTCGTATCTCGAGGTTGCACTGTAGATATGTAAGCATGTGTATATGCATGTATGCACATATATGTGTATGAGTATACACATACATACATAAAGAATATACACATGCACACATGAGCACCTACATTTAAAAATGCATGCATATAGACACACATTTCTGAATCTGGTCCTGATAACAGAAGAATACCTACATGAATCATAGGATTTACATTAATCAGTTTTATTAGAATTCTTAAATGCAGAGGATTTACATTAATCAGTTTTATTAGAATTCTTAATGCAGAAGAGGATTTACATTAATCAGTTTTATTAGAATTCTTAAATGCAGAGAATTTCATCTTCACTATCTGAAAATTCAGTTTCATTTCCAGCTGAAACTATATCAGGACAATCTCATTTATATTATTTCCCTCTAACAACTGAACATTTTTAAAACCTTTTCTATTCCATGGAAAACTAATGCTACATTAAACATATATTTTCTAAATCAGAGAATTTTCAGTTAGCTTAGAAACTGTAATCATTCTTAAAAAAGTTTGATTTATGCAGATGTTAGATCAATAAAATTACTTTCCTGTGAAAAAGTAATATGGTGTTGAACACGATTTTACACATCAAGATATACTGAGTGAAAATTCTGAAATGTTTTATTTCTTGGTATCTCACTGTGCAAGAATTGTATAAATAAGACTACCTCCCTTTTTTAAAAAAATGTTTAGTAAATACTATGAAGAAAATTGGCTACATTATTTACAGTTCATAATTAATAGAAAATAAATAATTTCTTAGCTTATCAGAATTTATTTTTATCACATTCATAAAAGGTACTAATTTGAACAAACATACCATTATGATTTCAATAACTATGAAATAGAAAATCCAAATCTGCGTCTTTGATGGTCTAGTAGATTGGACATCTTGTTTACTACAATTCAGCAGGGTGCTGACTCCCCAGACTGTAATATATATATATTTAATATACAAGGAAAAAAGCAACAAAAATATAAACAATTTCTTGGTTTTATATACGCATTTCTGAACATTTACAATTTTCATTTTTTTAACTTTCTAGTTATATCAAAATACGAGGGCCATCCAGGAAGTAGATTACGTTTCCGTCTGTGTCCGCTAGGGGCGGGGCTAGCGCGGCCATCTTGGGGTCAGAGCGTTGCGCAGCTCAGTCTGCATCTAGCCGTGCTAGTGAGAGGTTTGTGCTGTGCTCCGTTCAGATACTGTGACGGTTTGAAATGTCTGCGTTAATTGAAAATCCCGCGAGGTGCGCTCAGTAATAAGGTTTCTGACTGCAAAAAACTGTAAACCGATAGAAATCTATCGGCAGCTTCGTGAAGTGTATGGGGACAACATTATCACTGAAGGTGGAGTGCGTCAGTGGGTCATAAGATTTCAAAATGGCCGAACCAATGTTCACGACGAAGATCGAAGTGGGAGACCCAGCATAGTGACCGCCGAACTTCTCGAAAAAGTCGATGCTAAAGTCCGTGAAAATCGAAATTTCACAATAACGGAACTTTCTTTGAGTTTTCCACAAATTTCGCGAAGTTTGTTGCACGAAATCATCAGCGAAAAGCTTGGTTACCACAAGTTTTGTGCAAGATGGATTCCAAAAATCTTGACAGAGGACCACAAAAATCAGCGAATGGCTGCAGCGTTGAACTTTTTGGACGCTTACCATAAGGATGGTGACTCTTTACTCGATCGCATCGTTACTGGTGGCGAAACATGGGTGAAACATGTGAACTGTGAAACGAAATTGCAATCAATGCGTTTTGATGACGACGCACAGCTGCAAGAAGAGGTAACGAAGTGGTTGAAGGCGCAGGCGGCCGAATTTTTCGACGAAGGAATTTCCAAGCTCGTACATCGCTACGATAAATGCCTTAATTTGTATGGTGACTATGTAGAAAAGTAGTATTTGAGTGTGGCTTTCATCTGTATATAATAAAATTTGTTTCCTATACTTTGTTTATTTTTTTATTCCAAAACGTAATCTACTTTCTGGATAGCCCTCGTACATGATTTAGTAAAATATAATTCAAATAAATTAAGGTATTTTAGATCAAATGCTAACTTTTCAATAAATTTTTTCATGCAAATCTAATAATCGACATAACTATCAAGTTTTGACATCGAAAATTATTTTTAGAAAAACCTGAGGCTGCAGTAAATAGTAATAAATTTATTCAAAACTGAAAGTAAAGCATTCTTACTTTATTTTCTTTCTTTAACTATGGCAGATCTTTTAAAACGACAAAATCAAACAAACAAAAAAGAAATGCATTCATGAAAGGACTTGAAGAAAACTTGATATATTTCAGTAATTACAAGTGCATGAAAATTCAGTATATGTAAAATAAAATGAACAAAGATTTGGAACAAAGTACCTGTGTTTCTATTGCATAAAATTTCCTGTTTTAATAGCACAATGTCTTTGAGTTAAAGATTATATATTAAAGCAAATTTAAGAAATTAAATTATTTTTACGGAAAACACTAAGCAAATAAAAAATTTTGAATTTCATAAATAAATGAAAGTTACAGGCTTTATTTTTTGGCATAAGGTAGATAATATTTCCAGAACAGATTTCTGAACAATTAATCATGTTAATATTGCCTTTCTTTTTCCATTAAAAGTTATTTCCTGCTTAATTACAGTATGCTTTAAAATAAATATTAAAACGTTTGAGTAAAAATAATATAACTATAAAAAGATGAGACACATACAAACAGGAAGCACTTCCGCAGAGAACCCGGTAAATGTAAACATCGCTAACTTTGGCGATAAAAGTTCAAACCTGGTAACCCAGCGCATTTATCATATTCGCTTGTTCGAAGTTTGCAACCATTCCTCTTGGGTTCATTTTGTTGAATTATCACTGTCGTTGTTCGCATTTGCAGATTTATATTATTCTTCTCTTATTTATTATTATTTTTTCTGAATTTTTTAACAAAGAATAGATAGAAATATTTTCGTAGATAGATGCCGGTTCTCGGTTCGGGATGAAAGGAAGAAAATACGGCGGGAGGGGTGAATGCTAATTTGTAACACGGCTGTTCACGTTATGTTCTTAATTATTAACAGCTCTAAGAACCAGAAATTTAAATAATTAAGTAATGCTTTTATTTTTATTATTGGTTATTGTCATCTAAAATTATGAGAATAAATCAATTTTCTGGCGTAAAATTTTAACAAGATAATATATTGTTAATGCTTTTCTAACAATAACCTTTCAAAGGATGGCAAGTGTGACATAAATAGATGATTAAGTTGAAATAAAAAAGATTATTGATTATCTAAGATGACAGAATAGTTTGATGCATCACCATGGTCATCAAAATTAGCAAACCACCGCTGGTGAAAGGAATATATTGTTTTCTGTGTTAACTGGAATTTAAGACAAATTTTTTTTGTTTATCACGTTTAACAGGTTAATTTCAGTACATTAATACTAACTTGGAAGCACTTCCGCAGAGAACCCGGTAAATGTAAACATCGGCAACTTTGGCGATAATAGTTCAAACCTGGTAACCCAGCGCATTTATCATATTCGCTTGTTCGAAGTTTGCAACCATTCCTCTTGGGTTCAGTTTGTTGAATTATCACTGTCGTTGTTCGCATTTGCAGATTTATATTATTATTTTTTCTGAATTTTTTAATAATGAATGGATAGAAATATTTTCGTAGATAGATGCCGGTTCTCGGTTCGGGATGAAAGGAAGAAAATACGGCGTGAGGGGTGAATGCTAATTTGTAACACGGCTGTTCACGTTGTGTTCTTAATTATTAACAGCTCTAAGAACCAGCAATTTAAATAACTAAGTAATGCTTTTATTTTTATTATTGGTTATTGTCATCTAAAATGAGAATAAATCAATTTTCTGGCTTAAATTTTAACAATAACCTTTCAGAGGATGGCTGGTGCGACATAAATAGATGATTAAATTGAAATAAAAAATATCATCGATTATCTAAGATGACAGAGTAGTTTGATGCATCACCATGGTCATCAAAATTAGCAAACACTGCTGGTGTAAGAAATATATTGTTTTTTATATTAACTGGAATTTAAGACAAATTTTTTTCGTTTATCACGTTTAACCGGTTAATTTCAGTACATTAATACTAATTTATATTTTTCAAATGAATTTTTATTTCCGTTATAAATGCTTATATATTGTCTTATACTTAATATATTCTTTTCTGTGCTAACTTGAATTTAGTATATCACGTTTAACCAGTTAGTTTTACATCTACATGCTTATTATCTGTGAATTTTTACTACCATATGCTTAATATATTGTTTTGTCTGCTAACTTGAATTTACTTGCACTAAAAATCACATTTACAAAATATCACGTTTGCGGCTCGGTTCATCGCCGATGAAACGAGAGCTTGGCGAGTAAAAATGCAACGGCGCCAATTGGTTCTTTCCCGAAGCGCCAACCGGTTCTCTGCGGATGAAAACCCACTAACTTATATTTTTCAAATGAATTTTTATTTCCGTTATAAATTTTTATTTCCGTTTTATTTCCTTATATATTGTCTTATACTTAATATATTCTTTTCTGTGCTAACTTGAATTTAATACAATTTTCGTATATCACGCTTAACGAGTTAGTTTTACATCTACATGCTTATTATCTGTGAATTTTTACTACCATATGCTTAATATATTGTTTTGTCTGCTAACTTGAATTTACATGCACTAAAAATCACGTTTACAAAATATCACGTTTGCGGCTCGGCTCATCGCCGATGAAACGCGAGCTTGGCGAGTAAAAATGCAACAGCGCCAACGGGTTCTCTGCGGATGAAAACCCGTACCAAATCCTGAAAATGAATCATTAGGCACGTACACATAAGAACAACACATGGAAAATCACATTTCCTACACAGACGCTATTTATAAAATTTTATATAGGTGAAGAAAGTACGAGTATTAAACACTGAAAATATAAAATATTCACTTACTTTCTTCAAATAATTAGCAACATCGATGGATTCAGTCACAAACGCCACGAACAAACAGTATTCTTTGCGACATTACCATTCTTTTCGACCGCCATTGCTGACTTCACAAATATCTTGCCACAACCGGAAGTAGAAAGTGTCTACTTTGTCATTGGTCAGTGAACAAGAATTGCAACACTTTTTTTTTTTTTTCTTTATAATTAAACATATTAAGAAAGCCTCTAAATTAGCATATGAAATAAACATACTTTTGCATTATATAAATTTATATTCAAAGCATCTCTGTATTAAAGTAATAATTCAATTTTTCTACGAAAAATAGAAATGTTTGTGTATGCGCCAACGACTTCATATATTATCTCGTTGGTATGCGCATGCTCAGTGTATAATCGTAAATCCGGTTATTTTTTATAAGTTAGCGTAAAATTAACTATGTAAATTTTGAGTTCATTTAACTGGACCCTTGTACTTTATTCTGTAGATCTCCATATTAAGAATGCCTTTAACTGTTTCAGGAAAAATATAATATAATTCTTTATTTACATTATTTATTTATTTATTCCTCATATAAAAATTATTAAAATCGCTATATCATTTTCCCCGTACATTAAACAAAATTAAAAAATGTTAGCCTCGTGTGATTTTTATAACAAAGATTAAAGGAGCTGAAATATATGCAAAATATCAGGATTCAGCTTGCAATTTAGTAGAGTTATTATTATTATTAATTAATAAAAATATTAGTATATATTTGATTATAATTAATGATCCTTTGGTCTACATTAAACTATTGTTCAAGAAGTTAAACATTTTCAAGCATCTTCTGCTCTATTTATTATTCTATTCCTCGACATGAAAGATTTGCTAGTCTTATTCCAATTTAATTACCCACATTTGCTAAATAAAATAAGGCGAGTATTGAAATAAACTCAGTAAGTACACAAATTTAATATACAGCTTATTCCAGTTAAATGGGTAATAGGATTTTCATAAAAGAAATTAAATTGTGTAAATTAATGTAAGTGTTGATATGAAAAAATAACAAATTTGATATGAAAAAATAAGTTATTTTGAAGATCTTTAAATTAAGAAAATATAATTTTTTTGCAAAAATGCACGCAAAGATTTTGTCCACATATCAAACTTCAAAGAAATATTTTAGCCTCATATATGAATGCCCCTTTTTTCATGTTCGTGGAAAAGGAAAACAAAGTGAAATGCCAAAAATGCACTAAATATTTGAAATTAGTAAACTTCATTTTCAATTTTTTTAGACTTCGTATAATATCCGTAAAAGTGACGAATGAAATATACCATAAAGGCAGTAGTTTCTTTGAGAACATTCGGATTCGTATAATATGAGTAAAAGTGACGAATAAAATATGCCCTTATGGCGGTAGTTTTTTTCAGTACATTCGGATTCGTGCAATTTTCGTAAAAACAACGTGTGGAAAATAACGATAAAGAGTCAACAGTAACTTCAGCCTTTTTCATTCGTATAAATTTCGTAAAAGTAACGTGCAAAAAATACCATACCCTTATTTCACCAAAATATATTATACGTATATTTTTGGAGACGTATTGCCCGGGTATATAGAAAGGGGGCAATTTCGTATTTCAGAGGAGAGTAAAAAGGAACTTCGTATATTTTATACGAGTTTGAAAGGCCAGGAAGAAAAGATGGGACAAAATAAAGTAAAAAATAAGTGGCCCAAAAGTAATGAAGAGAAAAAAAAAATTATATTTATAATTTAGAAAAAAAGGGCCTATAGAAAGAAAAGGAAAGGAAGTAAGAGAATTTTATATATATATAAAACGATTGTGTCTATGAGTGTAGTCAAAAGAAGTTGTTATCATTTACATTAAATAGAGTCTTCCAGGTGCGTGTAATGAGTGTGTTTTGTAAAGCTGAATAGATGTGAAGATGGGGGAAAATTAATAATAAAATATAAATATTGGGGGGTCCAGTCACATAACAGTCTAGTTTAGAAGCTAACTTTTGCTATAACAGGGAAACTAAAATTTAAAAATCTTTAAATTAAACTTTTATTTTTTAACATGGAAAGCAATATGTTAGCCTCTACCTTGAGACACAGTAACAGAAGACGCATAAGATCAAGATGCATATAATATCATGCAAAATTATACATTAACTTAAGTAACATCATCAATTGCGGTTTCCAACGTATTCATATACTCAGAAAACACCATCAGATAAAATCATAAATCTAAAACAAGGCGAGAATACATCAGCAAAAATAAATAAGTAAATAAATTACAGAGTTTTTTATTTAAATATTAATTAATTTTTAAAAAATAAGCATTTTATTTATTTATTAAGTTAATGGTCATAATTTATTATATGTGTACTATTTTATCAATTTGAGGCACACTGTATTAATATATGCTTTTAATTTAAATAGATAGGAAATATAGATTAAAGGAGCAAAAACTACAAATCTATACATTCATTGAGGCCCAAGATCGTGTTTTTTCCCTCTCGAAAAATTCCTCAAAGGGGCCCCAATGGGTAGTGCTAACAGACTACACTACCGATAAGGGCTACTGATAAGGATAGCGTCCCTACGAGATGGTAACCAAAGAACAAAAACAAAAAAGGAACCACATTATTTAAAGCAATTATTAAGTACTTAATGCCAGAACATAATAAAATGAGCATAATAATAATGATCATAATAAATAAATGAATTTAAAGGTACTTTAGTGACAGATATTTGATTTAGCTTAGAGAAAAGAAGTTCTACTTATCTGAATGTTCCGTCTTGGTGTTGTAAAAGATTGCAAGGAAGATAAGACCTTCAGAAGAACTTTCGGTTTTGAGAACGAGACAATGAAGAGGATATTCGCGAAAATTTTTCTTAAATAAATGAATATTTTCTGAAAAACATCTTTAAAAATTTAGGAGCTCTTCTAAGATCCTTCTAAGATCCCGGCTGGAGACGTGTTCCTCGAACGTTCAACCAATCAGACGAAAGTTCTGCTTCTGAAGGATCACGGGTAACTTTAAATATGGCGATGGCTCTCACTGTGAAGTGATGGACGGTGGAAATAGAGGCCGACTTAATTATTGCTGTTTTGTTGTAATACAACTGCCTGAGTCATTTTTTAAATGTTTATATATTCATTAAATATATAATCGTGGAAATTTCAGAATTGACAGTATTTTACTACGTTCTTGCAGTTCGGATTTGTTTACAAATTGTTCGTCGCCAAAAGTTCGCCAAATTTGTCGTATTTCGTGCTGATCGTGTATTATCACTGTTATATAATAGAATTTTATTTCTTAAATTTAAGTTGAATAATTTTTTAAAATCCGTTTGTATATGTGCGGCTTTTCTCCTAATTACTTACCTTTTAAACTGTTAAATGCATAATCAGTGACACATTTTAAACAGCATAAAAGATGTATAAAAAAGAAAAGCACAGCTTATGTAATAATGAGAATACTCATTAAATTTGTCTATTATTTTCATGTTATTAATGAAATACTTTTCGGATTATAAATACATTAGAAACTACTATACTTTTATTGTAAATGCTACATATTGAAACATTGGAAATTTATGGATTTATTATTATTCATGATAAATATAACTTTTGTATATGCATTCATTAATATAAATCTTATTCATTACATTAATACTAATAAATATATATTAACAACTTCTAAACCATCGCATCTCTCTATCTGTATGTAAATATATGACTTATTAGATGTGTATATATATATGTATGTATGAATACAAAAGTGATTGGTTTGGTTTATTAGATTACGGCAAAGCCCTCGAGGGCTATCTGCCTTAAGGGAGGGATGCCTTCGTGGAGGACTTTCTAAGGGAAACTGGCTCGTATACACGTTACACATGGGGAAAACCATGAAAACACCCATGCAGCCAGCCCGTTCACGGGATTCGAACCTTGGACCGAACTACCAGTGTTCAGCGACGTTACCGCTCGGCCGCTGGTGGGCGGAATACAAAAGTGAACATTGCCAAGAAGTTTATTTGAAGTTGCTTTTAATTCAGATAACGATTATGTAATTGGCAGCAACTACAGTTATCAGTTCTTTGCAAATTATTATGGGTATGTAATAATCAGTTGAAAAATAATTTATGAGTATTTGAGTACTAAAGAGTGTACACATTTTGTTATTGGGTAAATTCATAATTATATCATACGTATGATCTACGTAATAAAAACATGACTAATAAATAATAAGAAATGTAACAGCTGTGCATTTATAACATTTGATTACTTAAAACAGTGCAGAACTGATTATCACCTTCATGTCTGTTTACATAATGAATTGCACTTTCCAATTAAGTGCACGGGCCTACTAGTGGCCGAAGCGTCGTTGAACACTGGTAGTTCTGTCTCAGGTTAGAATGCCGCGAACGGGCTGGCTACATGACGTTTCCTTGGTTTGCCCCATTTGTAACTGGTATACGAGCCAGTTTTAAAAGATCTTCTACAAAGGGATTCTACTAACAGATTTGAGCTGAAGCTGGCTAGCATAAAAACTATGCTCTAAAAAAGATTGACTTTTAGTGCGCTGTAAGTTAAATCCTTCCTTCATTATTTTAAAAGGCCCACTAGCGGCCGAGTGGTAAAGTCGCTGAACACTGGTAGTTCGGTCCGAGGTTCGAATCCCGCGAACGGGCTGGCTGCATGGGGGCTTTCGTGGTTTTCTCCATGTGTAACGTGTATACGAGCCAGGTTCCCTTAAAAAGTCCTCCACGAAGGCATCCCTTCCCTTAGGCAGATAGCCCTAGTGTGCTTTGCTGTAATCTGAATAAACCAAACTATAAAACAAACTCATGATGTGCACCACCTAATTTCTAGAGTTGATATAATTAATGTGTTTTAGGTATATTACCGAGTGTTCTATGAGACAGTAAACAACTCGCACATGTTTGATTGCTCATGTATTTATATGCTTTATTTAATCTTCATTTTGCTCAATAGTATCTGCTGGCTGTGAGGATGTAAATATCAGTCATATAGAATTTTATCATAGAAGTTTTTTTTTTTTGTCTGTTTGAATGGACAGAGGAGTAATTATGAGCCATAAAGTTAGTCAGGAAAATGCTTTCACCAGGTCACAAATTTTACAGTGAGCCATCAAATTTTCATTGAAATGCAGACAACAGAAAATACACATAAGCGATGTGTGATAAATAGACTTATCCAGCACATATTTTTAAACTATTCTTAGGTGTATACAGAATTTGGCTATTACTGATGTAATTGATTGCTATAACCAGAAGTGTGTTTATCTGTTACATGAAGTGCCAGAGTGGAGATCAAAGTGATTAACTTGATAGCAATCACCTTTCTATTATCTTCCATTACTAACAATAAAGTTTAAAACGAAAAGCATGTGAGCGGTACAAAACAACACGAAGAAGCGAATGTCACTTGAAAGGAAACGTCACTTTCGCCAATCTGAGCGATAACTGATTCTTGTTTGGCTTTCAGCCTGTTTACCAAGTGAAGATGGTAACCCTATTTCGCCAAAGACCGTTTCTCAGAACTGTTGCTGCAAACGTTTTGTTCCGGCAACAAACAGCTAATGTGATAACGCTTTTATTACAGAATTTCCATGCAAAAGAAAATTTCTAAAAACTGCCAAATTTCCAAAACAAAAGTCTCTTGATTACACTTTCTTAATATTCTTAGAGTTTGTGGTTGAACATGAACTCTTCCACTCTGCTCCTAATCTCACTTTAGCATTAACAGCTATCTTTATGTGTTTATGTTATTTATTTTAACTTGATCTGACATCTGATTTCTAAAAACTTGATCTGACAAATTCATTATTTTTCGCCTATTATAACAAGGGAAGAAATTAGAAGTTCTTTCTTAATATATATACCTATATATATATACACATTGCCCTCCAAAAGTTAAGGAACACCATATTTTTCAAAGCTCATCATTACAAAAATGTTAGTAAACGTTTAAATTCACAGTTGATATGCACAAAGTTTAAGAAAATATATGCAAAAACAATAGTTACCACTTTTATTTTATAGAAATGAATACTTCTACAGGAGTTGGAAGAAAAAAGCAAAAATTGTAAGTTTTGTTCACGAGTGTTAACCTTCAGTTGTTATCACAGTTTCATGGACAATATCAATGTCCAGGAGAAGTCATTTGCCCAATTCGCTGAGGTGGCGGGCGATAGGATGAACGGAAATGGGGATATTACTAGCTGATGCTATTACGCGTCTCAATATCTCTCGTAGTGTTGTCCACCGACTATGGAATCAGTTTGAATCCAAGAATTCTGTGTCTAGAAGAGATATTCCAGTCAGACCTAGAATTACAACACCTGCGGGAGATTGTTATTTAGCTCTTTCGGCCCGAAGAAGGAGCAGAGCCGCATTTAGACTTCATAAGGCCCTATGCTATTTGAGATATGGAGCCTTTTATAAGTCCAGATATTATATGTCATTGCCAAATATGATTTTCGGATACCTAGAGGGGTTTTTTTTTGGTGGGGGCCACAAAAAAGCGAGGGCCCTAAGCTATTCCTTGTGTAGTTTATACGTAAATCCTGCGCTGAGGAGGAATAACATTACTGTGCATCAGCTCATGCCAGATCTTTTAGTGGCAACGGGAACACGAATCTCAGCTACTATTGTGCAGACGCCTGGCACAATACAGTTCTGTATGCAAGACGACCAGTTGTTTGTGTCTCCCTCACCCGAGGACACAGAGGTGCCCGTTTATGTTGGGCAACAGAACATGTCTCCTGGACCAGTCAACAATGGGCCTCTGTTCTCTTCGACGAGTCCAAGTTCACATTGGAGAGTGATTCAGGTAGTCAGCTGATCTGGAGGGAACAACGCACCAGATACAACCAATCCCACATTGTGGAAAGACACAGTTACAGAAGTGGTGGAATAATGGTTTGGGCTGGGATCTCTCTCGGTGATAACAGTGACCTCCATGGGTTATATAAAGGAACTTATACATAACACACACACAAACATACATAATACACACACAAAAAAAAGATCACATGCGTTTCCGTTAAAAATATGGGAAAGAATGTTAGTGTTTACATAAGAGAGATAAAATTTTTTGGCACGCTTCCAAACAAGAGCTCTCCGGGAACTGTTAAAGAATTACCATTCCATTTTCGCTGAGTCGCTGATCATTCGCTCAATAAAGTGAATCGGTTCTTTGAATTAGTTCGGAGTGGATCGTCCAACTTTAAATTGACTGACGTTAGCCTCGACCACGCTCTAGGCTTTTGAGTGGTTGACTTATTATTTAAGTCAGATAGGCAAATATTAACCCTCTTATTAACAAATATGTATTTGAGAAAATATTAACAAATATATCGTTGGGACTTATTATGTAAGTGAAGTCCCAAAGATATGTTTGTTTGAAGCTAATACTAGTTTTTTATTGGCACATCAGCGGAAAGAGAGAAAGAATTAGGCTCGGAAGACATTAAGTTCAATTAACATAACAAACTGCGCTCTTCCTTAACTGATTTGATCCAGCTTATTATTCTTTGCAGGCTATTATTATGACAGTCATCTTATCAAAATTAAAGTTTGAAATATTGATTATGTCGAAAAGACTTTTGTATTCTGGAGCTATAGCATGACTTGCAAAATAAAATCATAATTGGTACTTGCCTTCTACAATGGGTTTGGCGCAAGAAAACATCACTGGGGCAACTTGGGCTTAAGAAAGTGTGATTTAGGCAAAACAGGAACCTCATTTTTGCGAAATTTTACAATTAATAGAATTTTTGAAGAAATGAGAATGGCAATAAATGAATATGAAATTACAACAGGTGTTTTCCATTTTGATGTCAACGTCCCAATCAGCAGTCAACTAGTGGATGATAAAATCTGTAGTATGGTTTTAAAACCCACAAAACATCACTACCGAAAATGATAAAGAGATTTTTGAGAATGAAAAGATTTCAACTGACAGTTAAGTGAGAATTTCCGACACAGAAATTACAGGACTTGAGCAACGGAACTTTCTAACTGAACAAGAAGTTACAACACTCTATAAAATTAAATAACTATTGAGCTTTTTTGGTAAATTTGATTCCCTAAATTATAAATGCTTCATTATTTCATAAACAACTATTTCATATTTTTAATTTCATACTAATTTCTACATGTCATCTTACTAGACTTAAACTGATGATAAAAAAATACACATGGCCGCTAAAGTTCCGATTCTGGATGTCAAACTTTGTATATAAAGAAATTAATCAGCCCTGCTATTATCCTGCTGGTCCAAATATAAATTAGTCACATAAAAAAATGACCCTATATATTTTTAATTCTTTCTAAGAATCAATAAAAAGGCTGCTATGAGTTTGACTACGAGTTAAGAGGCAAACATATAAGTTTGAAGATATATGAAGGTATAATTTGCAAGAAATCTACACTGCGAAAAAAAATATCTATATCTCCCGTTCTATTGGACCGACTAACGAAATTCAAATTACGTGTTTCATGCCTCGAAAGCGCGACTTAGGATATATATTAGATTTATATATAGCATTTTTCTAATATTTTGACACAAAATCGAACTTTTCTGAAATATTGACGAAATTCAAATTGCGTTTTTCATGCCTCGAAAGCGCGAGTTAGGATAGCATTGTTCTAACATGGATATTTTCACAACAAAACCGGACTTTTCTGAAATGCCAAGCCAATTTTTTTCCATGTTCCGATTCTACGACTCAAGTTATGCCTAAATATTAAAATTTGTGCGAAATTTAAGGAGAAATTCAAAAATTCATAAATTTATCTTGGCGCATTTTTTTTATTTTCCGCCAAGAATAATTCACTTCGCAATTCTCAATTTATAGTAACCTACTTACTTAATTTCCTTTTCTTTTCATTTATGCACGAGAAGGAAAAAGGTTCATTCTTTCAAATAATTTTAACAGCGTAAACCACATTAGATGTTATTATCGCTTTAAAAAACATGCCAAATTTTAAAACGCGAAAATATATAAATTCACGTATATCTTCGGAAATTTTGAATAAAAAGCTCTAATCTTTTGCAGGTTTGTTTAGAAATACATCTACTTTAAGATGATGATAAATATTTTATAGATTATAATTCAAATTTTTTTCGAAAAATTTATAAAAATTATTTTTAAATACAAAATTTTAAAAATAAATCATAAAAAAAATGTGCGAATTGGATTTGGAATGAACCTAAATTTCGAAATGTGAAAGGAAGAATAAAATAAGTTTAATTAAAAAATGAGATATTAATAAATATATACAAAATTCAATTAACATGGAGGAGCTAAAATTTTGAAAGTTAATTTTTTTAAAACTACTCGTGCGATTTTTACAAAACTTGTCAGTTTGGCATAATTTGAGTCGTAGAATCGAAATATGGGAAAAAATTGGCATGTCATTTCAGAGAATGTCCGATTTTGTTTCAAAATACCTATATTAGAACAGTACTATATATAAATCTAATACATATCCTAAGTCCCGCTTTCGGGACATGAAAAACGCAAGTTGAATTTCGCCAATAGGCCCAGTCCAGTAGAACGGGAAATATAGAACTCTGCCTTTTTATTTATTTTTTTTTTCCTTCTTCTTTTTTACTGAAAACTAAGTAAATAATATTCGATCTGAAAATTAAAAAATAAGTGATAAATTATTATAACTGATTTTTAAAATGATAGGCAATATATGTTAGATGAGCAGGTTTTTAAAAGAGCATGTAGAGGAAAAACATTTTATATCTGAGCTAATATGCTATATAGTATAAGGATCTTTCAAAAGTTGATTGCTTAGTTTGGTTTGGTTTATGTAAGAAAAGCTTCGAGGGCTATCTGCCTAAGGGGGGGTTGGCTTCGCGGAGGACTTTCTATGGGAAACTGGCTCGTATACACATTACACATAAGGCAAACTACGAAAAAGCCCATGCAGCCAGCCCGTTGGCGGGATCAGAACCTCGGACCGAAATACCAGTGTTCATCGACTTTACCGCTCGGCCGCTGGTGGACCTTCAAAAGTTCGTAATCATTATTATAAATTTATTTATAAACTAGTAATGCTAAAATGTTTTTACTAGTGGTTTACTATTGGTTTGAGAGTAAAACCGAGTTCATTTGAAAACATAAGATAAAATTTTCTTTTGAGATGATGCCTAATTTTATTGCATTACATTGGTCATGCAGTAAAAAAGAGCAAATCAGATTCAAAACAAGTAATAACTCAGAATTACTGAATATTTACTCAGGTTTGTTTATTTTGGAAATTATTGCTATCTCAACAATATCACTATAAGATTTCTAAAACAAATGAAAGTTTATAAAATAAAAAAGGAAGGATATATTCAACATTTGTTGCAACATTTATCAATAAAATCTCATATAACTGCAATTTATTTGTATACTTTGGATTGCATTTTTCTGCTATAGGGTGCATCTAATGTGTCATAAATATAAAAGGCTACAGTATTTTTTGCAGTTACTGACATAACTGAATTTTCTGTACAAAAAAATATCTCCAAAAATCATCTAATTTAAAATGTAAAATACTTATTAAAAATACATACCTACAATAATTTCCCAACCTGTATGTTCTGCCATTATTTCATAAGCACATCTCATTTCAGAATACGTCACTCCACCAGCAATAAACACAATTAAACGCGACATGTGTCCATATTTTTTGTCTGCACACCAGTAACGAGATCTAAAAGAGGGGGGAAATTTTGTACCGAAAATTATGTGTAACAACAGAAATGTGTTACTTTACAAAAAGGCTGGTAAATTAAACTTCATCTGCCAAGAAAATAATAAATAAGATATCAACACCATAATTTAAGAACGTATACAACTGATTATTTTTAATTAACTTACGCAACCGCTTTTACGAAGAACTTATTTAAATGTATAACTTATTTAATGTGGTAAAAAAAATATATATAATTAGATATCTTAAAAGTGTACAATAAATGTTTCATTTTTAAGATCCTGAATTAGACTTTCTTTAATTAAGAAGAAATGTTTAAAAGTAATGTTATTACTATCTTAAATATGATAACCAGCTATGCTGCATTTTCTAGAATGAAATTATAAATTTAGCAATTTTAAGTATAAAAATTAAACAATTTACTACACTGTTTCCTTTAATTACATGTTACAACTTATTTAGAGCTAGAGAAAGTAATTAAAAATGTGTTTTGAACAAAATGCATAAGATGTATTTTATGTGAAATACATTTTACACTTTAGAAAAAAGTGAAGTGAGAAGTGAGAAGTATCATCATGCAAATGTAAAGTACAAAAATAAAACCATGTATTGAAAGGAATAACTCAAAGAGGTTTTAGTGCAAAATTTTATACTAGTGTTCAAAATTTGGTACTGATGGTTTACTTAGTAAAAAATGAAGACATATACGAAAGCAAAATGCATCTTATGATTAGCGGAAATAAGAAGTGCCTTAAATCAGCTAAGAACATCTTCACAAAATGATACAGGGTTGTTAACTGTAGGGGGATGGGGGACTTTTGTAAAATTTAGATGATAGAAGCCCATCGGAGAGGACAATTTATTTTAATTTCTTAATTATCACATAATTTTTAGAACAAAACTTGCTATTTTAAATAAAATTTCACATTTAAGAATACACTCAAACCTCCCATTAGCGGAACCAAGAATTCTGTTTATTATTTAACAACATTCACTAAATAAGAGGGCATTAGTCTGCCACTTTAGGGATTCAAAAACTGTGCATGAATGGGATGTATCTATTAAAATCAGTATAAGTAGAAGAAGTTGAATAGCATATATTATTAATTTTACAACAGTTACAGAAAGACTGAGGAAGTTCTAACAGTATGTTGTAGAGTCATGAGGATTTTTGATGCTGGAAACGTGAAAAATATGCATATTCCTTGCCAGAACTTGAACTCTGGACCTCTCGAATGCGCATCAAGTGTACTTCAATTACACTCCAAAAACATGCGGAAAGCAGGGAGAAAATATCTTACATACTCCCGCTATTAAAGGACAACTATTATCCCGCTATTAAAGGAACTAGGTGATGCAATCGCCAAATCCTGGTGGTGACGAATTATAGTCCACCAACTTTTAATTTGGGCGCCATTTGTAGAGTCATTAGGATTTTTTAAGCATTACATAAAAAATGTACATTGTCCTCACCGGGACTGGAACTCTGGATCTTTCGAATACGCACCCAGTATGCTTCCAATTACAACCCGAAGGCATGCGGAAAGCGGCGGAGAAAATACCTTACGATGTTAAAACTGTTATTGTACTTAAATTTGCTCTTAATGCATTTGCATCAAATTATGAAACAAATAAATTGTTCCAAACTGATTACAGATTAATAAAATAATCATTTTGATTAATTCTGCAAGGTATTGACAAACTTATTCTATGCTAATTTTATTTTTAGAAATTACATTTTTTTTTTTTTTTTTTTACCCATTTATTTATATTTTACTACTAAGAAAATTTCATCATATTTCCATCTCCAAAGAAGTTTTCCATAAATCCAAAACTCGACTTGAAAAGTAATTCAGAATCATGCATCTATCGGGTTTTAAAGAAAAGTTTTCTGCCACAAATATCTGCACAAACAGTTCATGTTGGCGTGCTTAAATATATTTGTCAAACGATTTTCGGCATTTTAAAGGAAGACTCATTCTTTAGAACACTGCCTTGTAAAATTTGTAAAAAAGGGCACCTGAAATGGAACTATCATGATATCAGGTTGGAGCCATCATTTACATCCAGTTCTGTTGAAAAAATCAGCCGCCGAATGTCATCATATCATGTGTACAGCTTTGGGTACTGATTTTGTATCATATGACACTGTGAAGATTTAGCACCGAAAGTTCAAAAACAAGGACTATGAGCAGAGTACTCTGGCCGGCCTACTGATGTAGATGAAGCCCGCCACGAGAACTTGTGGAAGAAGATGAGTATGCAACTACGCGAAAGCTTATTTAGGAGTAGACGTTAGTGCCATATCCATTAGTCACGCTGAGCATGGCATAAACTTGACGTACAAATTCAATCGCTTGGTGCCGCATGAGCTGACTCAAGGAGATACGGACAGACGTGTTCGGGCCTGCACTAATCTGCTCGAATATCAACGCCAGAACAAAATCGACCGGATCGTCACTTGTGATGGAAAGTGGATTTACTTCTACGGTAGGGTACGAACTGCGCCGAATTTGATCGAAAATCCCCGTCCCCCTTTTTTCTAATGCACGAACTCAGGACTTAGAAGAGAAGGTCTAGCTCATAGAGCTTTTCCCCCTGAAGCAGAAAGTGAGAAGTGATGACGTAGTCATGATGACACTGAGCGCGCAGATGCAATTCACAGCTTGAAAATTAGCGATTTTGAACCAGCGTTTGAAATGAGCTGTGTGAAAACAGCTATAATTTGGAAGAGACAATGTTTGAAAACAGCTATAATTTGGAAGAGACAATGTTACTGCTTTATGCATTTTAGACTGAACCATTAAAAAATTTAATAATACTTACTCAATTTTAAAATAATAGATAAAATGTGCTACTCTTTTAACATAAAGTTCCGTGGGTTTTTTTCAATTTTTATTTGCAGGTTTTTTATTTAATGAACGTTTATTTCTAATCATTTCTTTATCTGCATGTGAACTGAGAGAATTTTTATACTGCTTCTAAAATAACTATAATAGCAGCTATTTAAATTTACTCAAAAAACAATTTTACACTGACATAGTTTTAAACATATATGACATATATGGCAACATTTCTGCTAACCTACATTTGATTTTTTGCCTAATTGTAAATTTTACATTGTTATAATTCTCTTCCGATTCAATATAATTTATTAAATTTATTATTATTAAATTTTTTAAAATAATTTTGTAATTTATACTTATATCTATATTACAATTAAATAAATGTATGTAAGATTGTTACCTTAATTTTGACAAAATAGCTTTACTCAGTGTACCTAATACAATTATTTAATTTTTCAAAAGTGTGAGTAAAGGAAGCAAGTCTTTTTATGCCAATTAATGTTTTATACTATTATATTTTATCTAGAATGCTAATTTAGCACAAAATCTAATCAATAATTAGTTACAAAGGATACAATAAGAATAAATTTAACAAGTACTTAACAAAATTAGTTTGTTAAATACTTGTTATTCTTGTTGGTAGTATTCATAATACTGAAGATATTATCGATTAACTCATGGAAGTCAGATGCTTTTTGATTTCCTGTAGGATGGAGTATACCTTTTGCGGTACTTTTTGAAAATAATGTTTTCTCTGGAGCGACTTTTTGTCTCTCGTTTCCCTTGACCATTAAATAATTAGGTTTTAGTTTGTGACATAATTTGATTTCTTCTCAATTTCTATTTAAAACCTCTTTAATAATAACAAAATTTAAAACAGTTCCATCTTCTAAAACAAATCCTTTATCTAAAACGTGGTTTTTCAGTAATTTGAGGCAGAGCGCGAAATGAGACCTCTGATTAAAACAAACTGCACATTTTGAAAAGAACCGAGAACTTGGTCCAGTTTAGAGTCATAGCAGAGTTTTCAATCTATATGCATTATGTCAAAACTGAGAACGCATATTTTTTCTACAGAATACAAATATTCGCCTCTTTCCTTCTTTAGAGTAAGAACATTATTTTGAATTTTTGGACTACACTAAAATTTAGCGCACCATTTCTTTAATTTGCTAATACTAGGTAAAGATATTCCAGTTTTTTCTTAATTTTTTTTTCTTTCCAAAAATCATAGCTTTAAGATGACAGAGCTCTTATGACAATGCAACGTGAAATATCTTCACTAGTCCACCTGATTTTTTCCTTCTTTTTCAGTAATGCATTAATCTGCGTCTTTATAAAAATAGGCTTTAGATATTTTTTTCAAATTCTCCGATTTGTGCCCCCCCCCAAATTTCGTTATTTGAGATTTTAATTTCTGATACCAATTTCTGTCTAGATGTCGTCCACCTTCTTTGCCGCTGAACAAACATTCTAAAATTTTTCTTTTCTCTATTTTTCAATACTTTAATACAATTTTCTAAGGATATTATTTTGTTCTTCTAATTATCAATGCATTCTTGTTTATCCTTAAACTTAGGGCATTCAGGAATATCTATATTTTCATTTGTGAGTTTTATTTCAAAATCATTAAAATTTGATTTACTATTCATCATCAATTTCGATTTATTATTGTCAACATAATTTACTTTCGGCACAGCATTCCATTTCAACAGTTTCTTTTTGTGGCTATCCAAACAAGCGATTTTTCATATCATCTTCATAAACACTGCATAGAAAATGTTCTCTGCAGATTTTTCCGCTCTTCGCATTAATAGAATCTTGTCTTTGACATTTGTGTATCCATTCTTTCGTCAAAAGCAAAACCTCATTTGGATCCTTTGGTTCCATGAAATAAAATATCTCATCCTTTCGTGCTTCTGTAAGTGCTACGGCAAGTTACTACAGCGCAAAAAGCCATATTACGTAAATGGCACTTTACAATATAGAATTTAAAATAAAAACTGACTAAAATTACATATATATAAATTATTTTAAATATATACATTATTAGAAAACAGATATATATATATGATTAAAATTAATTTGGGATATGTAACCTCTAGAAAATCGTCTCGCAGCTGAATGAAACTACAGTTTTAAACGCGGGAAATCAGAACAGGTGGCATCGCAGTGACGTCAGATTACTGCCTGTTAATTTTCCTCATTAGGCCGTGGCCTTCGAGATTAGAATTAGAGAGATTAGAGATTGTTATCTCGAAGGCCACGATTAGGCTCGCGTCGGCGAGGAGTCGATCAAAGAAATGAGCTAGCCCTTTCTATTTATCATGGAGATAGGAAGTAAGAAGTTTCCTACCTCCATGCTATTATCCCTGGCACGAACTGCGCGGCGTTTCCTGTCCCCCATTTCTTTCCAGGAAGATTGGGTGCTACAAAAAGTCGTTTATCGCCATTAATGGGGCATTCTGTTGAGACTGCAAGCCTTTATTTTCGTTTATCAATATTGTAAAAACTGTGCATGTAAAACAAATATTAATTTAAAGTTTGGCGTGTGCTAAAAAATAAATTTCTTTTACACTCATTTTAAAGTTTTATGATGCTTAAAGAAATGATGAGCCAGATCTTTTTTATTCTCTGTAAGAATTAAAAACTTTCCAAGTTGTAGATTTTAGTCGCTGATATATATATATCAGTTTTGAATAGTAAAATTGATAGATTAATGACATACATAAAACTGATACATAATCAACGTATCAAATATCGGATTTGTAGCTCACCTTAAATAAGTTTCTTGTCTAGATAAATATTAACAAGGTTTTAACTTTCAAATTTAACATTTTAGGTAAAGAGTTCTAATTTAATTATAAAAATTCTTTATTAAATCTAAAAATTGGACTTCTTAAGTCGTTCTAAATTCACACAAATATTATTGCAATATATTCCCGTATTAAACTTTCCATTTTTAATTATTGAAGTTATTTTAAGGTTATTTAACTTTGTTACAAATTCCATATTTTAATACTAGAAACGTTTAAATATTTATTCTGTTTTCCACCTGGCATACATTTAATTTCTAATACACATTTAATTAATAAATTAATAATCATGAGCGTCAGCAGAATTTTCATAATTGACAAAAAATAAATAAATAAATAAATAATAATAATAAAAAAAAAAAAAAACTCCCTTATATTCATATCCTGGGTTGCAGTTCCCTTTTAATCCATTCCTTTTTCACATATTATTGCACTGTACTCAAGTTTTCATGCATGTAGAATTTATATACTTTGTATTGTATTTATGCCAATTTATATTTAAATCATAATTTTTACAAAATCTTGCATCACAACTCTAGTTAACAGAAGATGTTTCTAACACCTTGGCAAAGCTTAATCTTCAGCATGTAGCTTATTTTCCAACCTAGTTTCAGGCTGAATTATTTGTAAAATTAATTACTTGAAATTATTTGTTAACAAAGATGGTCGCTAAATCACGCTAATAATATTTCTAACTGTTGTAATTTATAATGCAACGAGTTCATGTGATTTATAATGTAATTCATTTACAATTTTTTCAGCAGTATTGAAATTAATAGCAGATACTCATAATAATATACATTTAGATTACAATGATTTAGATTGCCATTGCCTTCTTCACTCATGCTTTTATGCTACATTCCTAAAATTTCATAATGGCATACAGGTAAGTTTAACTCATTCACCAAACATGTAAATCTCTAATTCAGCTCACTTTTGTTCTTACGTGTGCTGTATCTTCTATTTTCTTTGATATATTGTTCAGCCTAATTTCAAAAGGTCTTGTGGGTAAGTCACTAAACATTGGTAGTTCGACCCGAGTTTCTAGTCCCAGTGATCCCCCAGGTCTTTCTTTTTTTGTACTTATTTACTGTATAAAAATGTAGCGTAAAAATTTCAGTTCATGAAGTAAAAATATTTTTTAATTTATTCTTTAAAAGTATTGCAAGAATTTTTACCTTTACCTAACATATCTTTTTACAAATTCCTCTAATAAGAAAAAATAAGGAAAGAAATTAACTCAGTTTCGGTGATTGATACCTCGATGCAAATTATATGTAACATTTTTCCAAAAGCATAGAGTTTATATGAATATCAATAAATTAAGGATTATTTCTCCATCTAATTTTCTTAACATGTTTATTCCAGAATTTTCTTTTCACACTGTAGCGCTTTATGAGTTTTCTATAATCATTCAATTTCTCTAGCCATGGCAACTTTGCATACCTTCTGACAAGTTGTTATATTTTTAACCACTGTATTTTAATTCCTGTTGGCTATCAGCACATTATTCACTTGTTTCACAAGTGCAACTTTTATTTTATACGCAAATCTACGTAAAATAGCATTAAAACTTCAGTTATGTGGAGCTCCTGATCGATTGCTTGTTTTAGATTGAATGAAATTAAGCTTAATGTTACTGTTAATTAGCTTGTTATTAATTTAATTGTATGTTTCGAACTAATTATATGTTCAGATATTTCCAAGTATATTACACAAACTTTTGCATCCTAATTTTTAGTTTTTGGTTAAAAAAATAAGCTTTTATTTATTGAGAGGCCTGATTGATTATATTAATTTGCAGTACTGTTTATCTAATTCTTTTCTTCTAGATAAATTTTAGAAAAACTTCTTAGCATAATAATTTAAATTTATTTACAATTTATACGTCAGTGATCCAAACGCATAGTAATGTTGTTATAATAGATTTCATGCTAAGCTTTTTTTTTTTTTTTAATTTAACTAATAATTTCTGCAAACATTTACATGATTGCTTTAATTAACGAAAAATATTTCTAGCACACTTTAACACACTTTGATATGGAATAATTTTTTGCACTCTATTAAATTTTCTAGTCTAGTTCAGACATCTTGACTATTATTGATGTAATTTATTAAAAATATAATTTGTATGCTTTATAATTATTTAAATTATATTATTATCATAAATGAAAGATGTTTGTAATGCTAATATGTATGTTTACCAATACCTATTATTTTCTTTGTTAGCTCTAGCATTTATTACTCTTATTCAAGTAATTAGCCTGCTTGTTAGATATTTTTTACTTGTTTTTGTGATATGTAATTCTATTTATTTATTTTTATTTTCCTCTTGGCTACAATTGACACGAAAAGTTAAATTGTAACCCTGTAGGCAGCAGAGGGGAAGAAATTGTGATTGGCGCAGTTGGACTATTGCTTGACCCGGGGGGATTTTCATTAGCGCAGTTGGAGTACACCCACTTCTACAAAACAGGCCTAAAAGGCGGTTGGTTTGCGCTCGACAAACCTTTCGGCAGCGTCGCAAAGCACACTTTGACTAACAAAAAGATCATGCTTAATATATGGTGGGATTGCCATGGTATTATTCATAAAGAATATCCGGAAAAAGGTAAACTCCTTGAAAGTAAGGTGTACAGCGAAATGCTAGTGCATGTTGACGCTGCTATTAAGAAAAGACGTCGAATTGAGTTACGGCACAAAAAGGTAATGTTCCATCAAGATAATGCAAGACCACATGTGTCTGCATTCTCCGGCTGGACTCTGTACAGATTCGAATGGGATTTTTTGCCACACTCGCCACATAGCCCCGACATCGCCCCTTCGGACTACTACTACCTTTTTTCACACCTGCAGCTATATCTTGCTGCTGCTATCTTCCATTCAGCACAGGACGTTCGAAATAAGGTTGATCTGTTTTTGGACTCGCGGCCACCAAGTTTCTGGGCCGAAGGCTTTGAAAAACTACGAAAACGTTGGCAGAAATCATAGATTTGGTAGTGATTACTACCCGCACTATAAGTACTACTTTCATGTTTTGTTTTTTTCCTTCTTATTTTATTAAGAACGTTTTTGGATGGAAAACTTTCGTTAAAATGAAATACAAACAGTACAACAGTACTTTAAGAAGTCAAACATCTATAAATGTTTCTGTATTGTTTTGCTTCTGTTTACTATGCATGTACAGATCTGATGTGAGAAATATCCTTAACAGAGTCTTTCCGAAATTTTTTAACCATTAAATTAAATTTCCACAAATATATTATCTCCTTACCTTTCATGTTAGTAATAAATGAATATTCACTATTCATATATTTACCTTCTACTTGACACCGAAGTTTCACGTTCATAAATGCCAACAAATGGGTATAATTCCTCATTTAATGTACCATCTATACAGCGCTGAAAATTTATAAAATCAAACAAAAGTCAATATATATGCATATAAATTAAATTTTATTTTGATTTATATTTATCTTCATATAAAAATTCATACCAGTATAGCAATAAGTAATTGAAATTAAATCTAACATTATTTCTACCTCTAACATTCAGCAAAAAATTTCAAACATGTCTAAATGCTATATTTAAAAAAATATTTACAGTTTTGATGTTAGAAATGTCTTTAGTGGAGTCTCTGCAAAATTTATCGACCACGACGTTATGTTTGTTATCCTACCATGAATTCCTCATCCCTTTGCTCTGGCAATATTACGAAGCGATTAATGATACGAATGCGAAGTTCGAAAGACAAGTAAAATACTTGACGATTCTTGTACGAATGCTATTTTTGTTTCGACGGGTTTGCATCAGTGGTAATTTTGATCTTGATTTGGTATACAAAAATACATGACGACATCTTTTTTTTACATTTAATGAAAACATCAAAATATATCAAGTAATACAAACACATCTGAACGGCGAACCAACAGTTACATAATGTAAACACACAAAAATTCTTTCGGCGCTACAGCGCCCTCTAAATGCATCGTTATAATTACTAAAATATATTTCTGGCACCATACATTATATACCTTGTACAGAATAATTTAGCTTTTATGCACTTACTAATGAGAAGACATTTTACAGTTAATTCACTTTTATTTTATATAAAAGAATAATCACTTTAATTTTATGCAATGAAAAATTTAATCTATATGATAATTTAAACTCTTGAATCCATTTAAATATAATGAATTTACATCGCTGCTTAAAAATACTATACTTGTTAAATAAATATGAAATATTTAGGAAAATTACTGATTCATACATAGATTAACTTTTTTCTAGCTTCACATGCGTTATATGACAGCAGAATTTGATCCAGTTTTCTAGTTCCTTATATTCACATACAAATACTCATTATATACATAGCTGATTATAGCTATGGAAAATGTAAAAAAAAAAAAGGGCTTAATGATGACGATTCTGCAAGGTGTCTATAAATACGTCAACAGATGTATTACATGGACCTTATAAGAAATAGACTAACCCAAACGGGTTTTCTCCCTTGTCTGAGGCGTTGCCGGCTGTCACCTTGATCACATCCGGAGGAGTAGGGACGATATGCAGAAATTTAACATTGGTTGCCTATTGCAGCGTGTATAATTGTCAAGAAAAAGCTGTCTGTAGCGCCTCATTTCCCAAATTAGAATTTATACATATTTTTAATTTTTAAATTGAGATTGTTTTTTAAAAATTTAGCATATTTATCAAGCATAATTAACGTTCCAAATAATTATAAAGCTATTGCATGCTTTCAGGACTGGATATTTTTTTAGCTTTTCCTATGCTGTAAGGAAATTTATAACTACTTCTTTTAGAAAATAATATTTTAAATCTGAACTAATAGAAAATTTCAAACAAGCAATTTTCTCTTGCAATTTTTATGCTTTTTATTGGTGTAAATAAGTAAAAAATACTAAAATATTTAAAAATGAATTTTTGAAAGTTTTGTTCAAAATTCTCAATTGTGCTACTTTTTTAAAAGTATAGTTGAGTATTATAGCACAATTTCTATAAAGGAATTTTATTTCAATTATATTTCATAATACATCATAGTGATAAACACTTTTGACTCCTTAAAAATTTTTATGCATTTAATTCTAATATTAAAATTGTATTTAACCGTAATAATTAATTTTGATTGCATTTTGCAGTGATTATTTTTTTTAATTTATCTTTAGTTCAGCGTAAGATTTTTTTTTTTTTTTTTTTTTTTTGTTTTAGTTACTGTTAATTTAATTTATTAGCCCAAAGAGGCGGTAGCCTAGAAAGGCTGTTAGTTTCGAAGCGGCATTTTGCGCTGTTTTACTATAAATGTCCGTGTCTCCTTGCAAATTGTTGTTACCAAATATTATCGCTCTGTATTATATGTAAAGAAATTAAATAATGAAGAATCTGCATGAATACATGTATGTTTCTCGCACTGTGACAAAAACGACGGTATCTAGAGCCATCAAATTTTAAATAATGTAATCCTCCACTCGAACATGGGCATTTGGACGGACGAATTTCGAATTTGTTTTAATCTATTTCATATTTTGTAAAACTTTAACGCATTTTTGATTAACAAACTCAACGAGTTCAGAGCGAGCACTGTACGGAAAATAACAGTTTTATCTCCAGTGCGGAAATTCTAAAGATATGCTGTTTTCAAATGTATGTGGTTTACGGGCGAAGAACATGATATTCAATAAATATAGGTAACACATAAAACTTTAAAAAAGGTTCCTTTTGCGCGTAATATAAAATCTGAGTGCTTCTAGATTTTATTTTATCTTTTTTTCCCCCCTTCATTACGCTCAGAAAATTTTATGCTCCGAATTTTATGAATTATTAAAATAACTAATCCACTTTAATGTTAATAATTTCATGGTCATATAATCAAATAAATATGATCGTTTTATAACGTTATTATAGGTTGGAAAATCACTGCCCGAAAATGTTCATTAAATTTTTTTAAAAAATTATCAGATCTTGTTTAATTTTACCTTATTTATTTCAAAGCATCGCGTACTATCAATCTTATTTAATTTTAATTTATTTTTACGCAAAATTAAGTTCATAAATTTTGTGCTTAAAGTGTTTACCGTTTTACCAAAGTAAAGACGTTTGTACAAGAATTACGCGTGAAAAATTGCACGAAATGCAGTAAAAAGTGCTTTAATGAGATATATTAAATCCTATTTGAGAAAAACTGTGGCTTTCATAATCTCATCATTATATAACATATCACGTTTAATAATTAAAAAGAGTTATGTGATACAAACATTTACGTAGGTTTCAGTGTTAAAGTAAACCAGATCGTCCCTACTCTTTGTTGCCGACATGTCTGTGACGCGTGCCCCGCCCACTGGGTTAGTCTATCTGTTATGGTCCATGATGTATTATAAAATGTGTTTCAGAAAAACAAAAAGATCATATCGTCATATTCATTAATTTAAAAACTTTTTTTTAAAATTGTTACTTTCATCAATAAACCTTTGCATGAGCTACATGCTGGATAAACTCCATTAGAATCCCTACCAGAAAATGCATTCAGCCATGTGATCCTTGCATTTAACTGTGCATTGATTCATTCTTTTCATCAGCAAGAAGACAGTTATCTTAGATATGCCTGTACTGTATAATTTCTGTAATTTTTTTTTTTAAACTCTTTTAACTTTATTTGGTGTTTTATGTTTTTCCGCATTTTACAATTTTTAATGGAAATATGTTGAGCTTTTATGTATTTCTGTTTTTCCGCGAAGTGAGAGCTGAATTAATTGATTGAGAAATATAATTCTAATGAAATTCGAGGGCATAAATTTAAATGAAATGCAGCAAAAAATTCCTATAATTTAATATTCCACACAAGGAAGTCATGTAGATCAGATTTTTAATTTATATATAACCTTAATATTTTAAAATGTTTATTAAGAATAAAGTTTGCATAATATATATAGTAATAAGCTTTTGTTTTATTTATTACATTATTTTTTAAATCTCCAACACTCAAATGTAAAAGGAAAAATAATGTACTATTTGTATAAAAATCCCATAATCAGCCTATAAATAACATTTTTTCACCGAATTCCATAGTAAACATCTTTAATTGTTTATTCATAAAAATCTAACAAATTCGAAAAGTAATTAGATACGCTATGGATACCTTTTTTAGATATATTTAAAAAAATGTTTGGGATGCTTAGGGATGTTAAATATTAATGGCATCACATTTGAGAAAAAAATTTTTAGATTTGTTGTGATATGTTCCCAAACGCTCTACCTCCAGTTACCTAATATTTCTTATTTTCAATATTTTTCTAATATATTAATATAATTTCCAATAATTTTAATATTTTTCTAATAAAGTATTTTGTTACAAAAATAAAGAGAAAAAGATTTTTTCCATAAAGGAACATTAGCACATAGTTTTCATGAAATATTTATGTTGTGTACCACCCATTGCATTTTTTTTCTTATGTTTTATGTTTTAAATATTAAAACACAAAAATTTATGTATTCCAATGACTTACAAGTATGATATTTTTAAGAACAGGTGTCCATCGAGACTGTCTGAAATTGATTACTGAGTCACTTGATTTTACAATGGGTACATCATCCATGTATTCACAAAACCCCTGAAAATGTTGAAGCTCTAAATTACAGAAATAAACCATACTTTATAAATAACACTTTACAAATTATAAATAATCATGAATGCTTTAGATTTTCTCAAGTGGACGGGTTAAGATTAAAAACCTCGTTGTGAATGATTTTGCACTGTTAACTTTTTATTCATTTGTCTTTACTGTTCAGTTTTAATTTCGTATAATATAATTTAGGAATTTATTATTATTATTATTATTCAGCTGCTTCAGTTGATTGGAGAAATCATTAGAAAACTCTCTCTTAGATACGCCTGGAAACTCCTTCTCAATTGCAGCCTTTATTGGGCCAAAAAATGAAGCTAGGTTCGAAACCACAACGGACAAAAGGTAGGAAATGAACACAATAAGCCATGCCCGTTGTCCGTCCGGGGGCACTTTACAATCTACTGTTTTTCGTAGCACGTGGTGGAACATCTACCACTTGCTCGGGTGACTCACCTGTAACTAAAGTCATAAATGTTAGATAAATCACAAATACAAGATAATAACCAGTAATAAAGCAAGAAGATATTGCAAAATACTTACAATACTTACATCAGAATGTGCCAAACTCTGACAACCATGCGCAAAACCATTCTGCAGGCAACCATGCCTATAACAATCCTTCAGTCGAACACCACCATTTTTGTATGCGTTCTTTTTGTTGTAATCAGCTTTCCAAAGGTTTTTATAAACAAATGATATTTTTTGCCTTAAACTATTTTAAAAATCCGTGCTTTTAGAATTTGCCGGCATTGGAAGAAACTGTGGTAAAATTTTTGCAGGAATACAGTATTTTGCCGCAAAGTCTCTAAAGGGAACAATAAAGAGATGCGTTTGGTAGATAGACGATGTTGCCGAGGTTTGCGTGATGTCGAAATTGCAATTCTTTGATGTTATTTTAAATAAAAACTGATCGCTCTGTATTTGGGAAGACGAATAGCGCCAAAAATTTGCAGATAAATTTGAAGACGAAAATAAGTGTTTAATTTTTTTAAATATATCATGTAATTCTTGTTTGATAATTAAAATTTGTATTTTAAATTGCTAAACTATGTCTTATTTTCATATTTTGATGACGTTTGCCGACTAACGATAAACATCCATAGTTTGGGAATCTTTTAAACAAAAAAAGTCGCGAAAACCACCAACTCGCATCCGGTAAGTAACTTTGACCTTTTCATCCGCAAAAGATATCCAAATTACGCCATGAAGATTGCATTAATACATAAGTACTTACCAAACAATATTAATCTAAATTTAATGCCCAAAAGTAGGTGTACTGTGGGAAAAAAAAATGCTGTAAACTCATTTGCCATAGTATTTAGAAACCATATTCTATATCTATAAATAGAAACTTTTCCTAGCTGTCCTATTATACCTTTTTTCTAGCTACTAAGTATATAATATTTGCTAATCAATATTCCATTTTTTGATAATGAGGAATATTTACATTATATATATAAACAAATGTTTTTCATTATTACAGAAAGAAAAAAAAAGCTTCAATTTTCGACCGTTAACCGTTACATAGTTTATAATTACATTTGTTCTTAATTTATTCAACAAATTGATATTACAACATTGTTAAAAGTTCTTGATGAGTTTGCAACTGAAGAAGCAGGAGTAAAGGTGTCATCTTAAAGAAAAAGAGCAATGAAGTTTGTAGCATTGACATCTTTTGCATTTTCTTCTTTTATACAAATTCTGTGTGCCAGGCCCGCTTTTATTTAATTTTTTTTTAGTGGCACTGAAATTTCTTCAAAATGGGACCTTCAAAACGCACCTTCTGTAATAGGGCTGATGTTTTGCCGATTTTAAGTTTCACTTTGGCATGTTTCTCTTCTCTTTTGATCTTAAGCTCAGATGTATCATTAGGTGCTGTTCTCTGAGCATCATGAACTTATCCATTATTTAACAGGGCGTGCTTATTGTTAAAGTTTCTTCATATGACTTACATCGCAATCCTTTTGTGCATCAACAACATTTCAGTATTCGGCACTAAATCCTTGAAGTCCTAAAAAACTATCTGAAACTGCGTAAATGATTTTATCAAAAAATTAATAAATTATCAAAGAAAACAATGTTATTTGATGCCAAGACTATATTTTATTCCTGATGATAATATCATAAAGAATAATCCAATACCTCATGCCAAATAATGTTTACCTTATGCATTATTTTCAATCGCCTAGGAAGTTTTCAATCGCCTTACATCACCTTTGTAAAATATCTGGTTGTAACGAACGTTTTCCGCCAAAAAACTTTCTTATTATAAGGGGAAAAAAAAAAAAAAATGAAGCCAGTACTTTTAGTGCGGGTAAGTAAACACACATAAATCTATGATTTTCTGCCAACGTTTTAGTAGTTAAGTGTTTTCTGGGCTCCAGCTCAGAAACTTGGTGGCCGCGAGTCCAAAACCAGATCAACCTCATTTTGGACGTCCTGTGCAGAATGGAAGATAGCACCAACAAGATTTAGCTGCAGGTGTGAAAAAAGGTAGTAGTCCGAAGGAGCGATGTCGGGGCTATGTGGCGAGTGTGGCAAAAGATCCCATTCGAGTCTGTACAGAGTCCAGCCGGAGAATGCAGACACATGTGGTCTTGCGTTATCTTGATGGAACATTAACTTTTTGTGCTGTAACTCAATTCGACGTCTTTTCTTGATAGCAGAAAAACTTCCGTTAAAACTCGATGTTTTGATATATACCTCCCACGCAATTCTTATCATTTCAATACAGTTTGAAATAGTAGAGACTTTTCAAGATCATGAAATATTAAAAAAAAAAAAAAAAAAGAATCATACGTAAAGAATTCTCTCTCTATCCTTCTCCTATGCTTTCGTGGTGTAATTTGGAGAATGTCCAGCTAGCAACTGGGAGGTCAGGAATTATAATCCCAGCAAGAACATTGCTGATCCTTTATGTTTCTTGGCTTCAAAAAAAATTCTAATGACTCTACACACACACTGAAGGTATAAGGCCTGGTTACAATTGGAAAACAATCAAAATTAACTTAATTCATTTGGAAATTAAAAAAATAACTGCTGCATTAGAAATGGGTTTATTAGAAAGTAATTATACAGGCGTTTTTAAGAGATTCAAGAAGCTAATTCCCCAATATCTTTGTAGGTTTTCCATTTCTCTCTCTCAAAGGCATTTATTTGAAATAAATTAAAAATTAATGGACCTAATTTTTTTAAAAAAAGTAAATACACTAAAAGATTAGACATCCTTCCATGTTGTGCTGATTTTAGAATTTTATCGATTTTATTTCATTAGATTTAATTTCCCCCCCCCCAATGTCGAGCAATTGCCTATGCCGGCATCGCCTACTATATATGTTTCCACTGTTATAGTATGTAAAGATAATTAAATTCAATCTTTTAAATATTAAATTAATTTAACTAAAATTTTGCTAAAATTTTTGTAAAAATTTTTAATTAAAAGCCCAGTTTTTGCTATGAAGGAAATTAATTTCAAAGAATCTATTTGATGAATGCAATTTATTTCAAATATTAAAATGCCATTATGTATAATTCTTTGTAATGACATCTTGAGCAGTAAAAATTTAGCAAATGCATTTTAAAGGATTACAAAATAAGTATATTCTTAATGAAAAATAATAACTTACTGGTCTAAAAACATCAACATCAAAATGTAGCACATTAGTGATTGAATATGCATCAGAGAAAGGCAAATTAGCTTTATTCACTATCTCATCAAAATGTGATTTAGTGATTCCTAAAATAAAAAGTCATAGTTAAAAACAACAACTGAATGAAATTTAAAATTGGAAAAAAAAAAAAAATGTAGGTAATAGTGTAAAGAAAAAGAAACTGAACTGAAAGCATATATTTACTCTTAGAAGAAATTAGGCAGATTTAAGTGACGCATATGAAATCAGTGCCATCCAATAATAATTAATGGATATTTCGAGTGTATAATTTTACTGCTACAAATTTTAAATAATTTGCATAATTATTTTATGTCATTTGCAAATTAATACAAGTTTGATCTTCTAGTAAATTATTGAGAGATTTAGATACTCTGATTCTTTGTTAGCCACAGAATAGTAAAGATTTTCCAATCATAGTTATTTACCATTTAAAAGTATTTTCGGAAACTCTTCTCTCAGAGCTCATCTATCGCAAAAAGGATTTTGAATGGAAATACAGCATAAAAATCAAAACGTATTTCATTTAGCTTATGATTACTTTGAATAACACTCATACTTAAGGATATATACATTATACAAACATTGAAAACTCAATTACGACTGGTGTCCTTGAAAAATAAATAAAGATGTCTTAGTAGAAACGAATAATAAAACAGCTTGCTATCAAGTTGACTGATTAAATATAAAAATTAAGGATAAACGGCCTTAGGCTCTTATTCTTTGCTTTGTGTGTAAGAAAGAAATATTCCTGCTGTGCATGCTCTTATACAATGGCATTCTTTCAGTTAGAAAATTCTTTGAATTTATGTTTCGTAAACCAAATACAGCTATTTACAACTATGAAATTAATAATTGGATTTAGTTCACTAAATTCAGCTAGCGTAAAAGATATTATTTTGCTCATTTTTACTACACTTTATCTGTGGTATATATCCAATCCGTAGTCAGTAAGTTAATTATTACATAAAGCATTTACTACTTGTTTCGAACTAAAACGACTGTAGTATGAGACATCAGTAAGATGATTTCCAGAATTTCTTATATTCTGGCATAATTTTTTTTTAAAGTTTAAACTTTAATCAATTCTTTTCTGCCTTTCATTTTAAATTGCTTTGTGCTGATACGTATAGCCGCATGGTAACATATGTAACAACTAAATATGTATAGTAAATTTAAAAGTAATTTCTGAGAAAGAAATATTTGTTTTATACAAATGATATTAGAAACGTCAGCATCATTTTCAGCTGGACTATAATTTCATCACAAGTAAATACAAATGATATATATAATTACAAAATTCATAATTTTGAAATTTCATATTGGGTTGATTGTAATCAATTACAGAAATGTAATGAATTAATTAGATCAGCGGTTCTCCACCTTTTGACTAACGTGTAACATCTAAACAAAAATTGAAAAACTTTAGTTCCACCACTACATTTTACAATGATTATTTTTCAATTTCTAAACAGAAATATTAAAAAAATATATTTTGCCATTTGCGCAACTTATGGGTACACATAAGTTATATTAAATGTGCACACATAAGTTATATTAAATGTGCACACATAAGTTATATTAAATGTGCACACATAAAAAAATATTAGATTAAAAATTGGTTACCATTTTAATTGTCAAAATTTAAGTTATAATACTTTAATTCTAAAATTTAGTGTGAAATTTGGGCCTGTTTAAGAGAGATCAATTTCTTTATGTCTGCTTATTTTACTCAACTTTAACCGTAAATTAAGATCCAATCTTAATTTTGTTCTGTGTTTCTTTTTCAAATAAAACGTGGAAGAAAATACTTGTTTACACAAATATAGGTTGTGCAAAAAGGCAATAAAAATTTAACAGCTTTATTTGAAACGCCTTTAAATTCTTCTTTTGGGCTTAGCCAAGAGTTAACAAGTGTGTTATTTGTACAATCTTCAGTTAGAGATCTATTACAGGAAATTTCTATCAGTTGTTCTTTTTCTTCACGAGATTTTTGAATTTAATAGTTAAAAATACTTTCTTTCTTGCGCACCACTTATTTTTCTCTTGCGTACGCAAGAGAAATATTACAAATATTACTATCTAAATAATATTCTAAATATTACTTACTATCTGCCTAAGAAGGTACAATTTGGTACGTGGTTGAGATTATTTTCAATATAATTTTTACTAAAAATGTAATTTAATAATGTTTCTTAGATTTTAGGTTTGCAGTAATGTCCTCTGAGTTTACAATCATATTTTAAATTCATTAATTATAAGAAAAAAACATATTAGTTTATAAAAGCCACGGGTAGCCCTGTTCAGATGATTTTGAAATGTTACAAATATTTTAAAATTTATTCTTAGTTCTACATCTGAAAAGTGTGGTTGTCTCCAAAATAATAAATGCTCTACCCAGTAATTCTACCTAATGAAAATAATCCAAAAAGTTAGAATATTTGACATGACATCAATAAGTGTTTAAAAAGCTCAAGATACATTTAAGAATAAAATCCAGAATTAAAATAACTAACATTTAAAAAAATTTAATTTATTAAGATGCAATCAAAAAGATTTCATTTCTGGGCTACACAATCTGATAAATTATGCAAATTTACATACAGTACAAAGTCTGAGATCCAGAACTGTCGGACATAAGCAAATCCAAATTTCTGAAATTTCCGGATTTAATAATGTTTAATTTCCGGATTTTAAATAATCATTTTTAGTTCCTTGTACAAAGTAAAGAAAAATAATACATAAATAAATTATTTATAAATTTAAGTTTATATATTCATAAGCTCATTTTAAATTAAATAAAACGTAATTTATGAAAGTATTATCAGAGATATCAAGAAAAAAGTTCCTAGTTTACGTCAGAATCAACTTACAATGGGACAACTGGAACACTACTAATTTAAATTGATTTAAGAACTACCTGATTTTAAAAACATAATTAATATACACAAATTTTAATAAGAAAGATGAAAATTATAAGAAGAAAATATATTTTTAAGAATTCACTTCAAATCTGCAATCTGTTCGTATCTTTACACTTTCATGTACAAAAGTTCGTAGTTTATATCTGTGGGATGGCATCGTTCATTATAATCGGATGACGCGACAAGCTGTGAGAATAAATCTTTTACTTTCTCGATGATAGAAGTCAGACGATTCAGCATTTAAGACGATGACGCGATTAAAAGATGTCTGAATGTAAAAGATGATTCCTTCTCTTCATTTGTAAATAATCTCACCTATTTCCTTCTACGTATGTAATTACTTTGTAGTTTGTAGCAACTATTCATGTTTCATTAAATATTCAAGTTTTACATAAATCGGACTAGTTTATTAGCCCCTAAACAGCCACCTAAGAAGTAAGTTTACAAACATCATATTCCTAGACAGTAAGTACCGATTCTACAGAATTGGGCGCTCAGGCCGGTATGAGCCTAGGAGGAAGCATGATGAATATTACAAAAGAAGAGAAGTAAGTTTTGTTTCGATTATTTCCATATTGTTACTTCTATGAATAGTATTTTACGATACTGTGAATTAAGATGACTACCTTAAATTCTATTCCTAGAATTTCAAATTCTTTAAAGACTGGGCCTACTAAGTCAATTAAACTTTTACATCAAATTGTGTTTGGAACTTTGGGTGATCGAAAAAATAGAGCTAGATTGCGTAACTTTTGTGGTTTTCCATCTTATTTTAATATTGAAGAAACAAAACAAAAATTATTTAAAACTCTTACTGCAAACGATTTTATTTCTGTGTGTAATTTGTTACATCTTAATTATGATAAAAACTGTGATTTAATATTGAATAGTCTTTGTGATTTTAAGCTTTTAAAATCCGAAAGTGATGACGACGATGAGTTATCTGAAAACGAAAGTGTTTATGATTCTGATAAAAATGATGATATTAATTCTGTTCGGTCAGAATCATCTCCCATAAATAACTCAGTGGATGAAAACATTATAATGCCTAGCAATATTTCCCTACGTTTTCGTGATATCTTAGAAACTGTTTCTGAATTTAATGGCACTGATACATATCCAGTTGAATCCTTCATCGGTGATTTAGAAGAAGCTTTTAAATTATTTAATTTATCGGAATTACAGAAAATCGTGTTTGCTAAAAATTGCTTACTGGTTCTGCTAAAGTATTTATTAGGTCTTTGAAGGGTATAATATTATGAGACAAATTAAAAGAAAATCTTTTATCTGAATTTGGTTCTAAAATAAACAGTGCACAACTTCATAATTTGTTACAGAAACGACACTTGAAACCTGGTGAATCACTTTCAGAATATTTAATTGCCATGCGTGAAATAGCCAGTCGCGGTTCTGTTAATGATTCATCAATTCTTGATTATGTAATCAATGGGATACCAGATCAGAGTAGTAACAAAATTGTTTTGTATGGGTGTAAAACTATTTTTGAATTCAAAGAGAAATTAAAAATTTATGAGAAAATTCGCTTTCCAGATACGAAAAATAAGGGTTATTCAAGTACTAACACACAAAATAAAACACGTGCTGTACCTAGTAAGATTAAAGAGCCAAGGTGTTATAATTGTGGAAGTTTAGGCCATAAGTCGGATTTTTGTAACAATAAGAGTAAAGGATTTAAGTGTTTTAAATGCGATTTGTTTGGACACAAAGCCGTAGATTGTTCGAAAACATCATCTAAATATATCCAAGATGCCAAAGCTGTTACTACAATAACTCAGACTTGTCAGAAAGAAATGCATAAAACTGTTAATTTAGGTAATTTGCAAATTGATGCTTTAATAGATACTGGTAGTCAAGTAACGCTAATCCAAGAAGGCATACATAAGAAGATATGTTCTCCTGAACTAAAGTCGGCAGATCTACAGTTAACGGGGTTTGGTAATGGGAAAACTAAGCCTAAAGGAAGGTTTGAATGTGAATTCGAAACTAATGGTTCGTCATATCGATCCAATATTTGTTTTATCGCAGAAAACTAGAAATCTGAGAATGATTTTGAACAGCAGAAAAATGCTCTTTGCAATGGAAATGGTTCTGAAGAAGGATTTGAAAAAGTCGTGAATTGTGGTTTTTTACTTCCAAAACCAGAAACTGATCCTGTTAGTATAGTTCCTGTTACAGTACAGAATGTGATCAAACCGGATACATCATCCACAATCAAAGCAAGTGGCAATGATTTCCTGATTGTGAATTCTGACGATGTCCCAAGTGATGCAGATTCTGATATAAGTGAAAATGATGCTATTAAAGATGAATTTGAATTAGTGCAAAAAGGAAACTCAAGCACAATACAATTAGCTTCGAAGCCAACCAGAAGAAACGACACTGCAGAAGGAGATTCTGAAGAGAATCATTTTTCCGAAGAAGAGTCAGTTGCTAAAGATGATGAATCAAAAGTGAATTCTACTAGAACAATTTCAGTAAAATACCTTGCAATAGAGAAGCAAAAGAAGCCATTGGAGACGAAGAAACTACAAAGACCACCGAAGAAGAAGAGAAGATTGAAAAGCAGAAGTCAGTCAGAAAACCTGATCACAACGACGCTGATACGGAAAGCAAAGAGGAACAAAAGAAATTAAAGAAGGTGAGAAAAAAGAAGCGAAAAAGCAGATTCAGAAGATTCAGGAAGAAAACTGAAAATCTTTGATAATGAAATACCGATTTTGACGATTCCTGATTTAGACGTTTTTCTCGACTAGACGAATTTCTCCCAATTTGACTAATGGACTATTATTTTAAAGATGTGAACTAATTTAAGAAGACTGAAGATGATGTCTAAGGATGAAATGTATGAAGGAAGACGGCTTAAAGAAGACGATTTTAAGAAGACGCATTCGAATGACGGATTTTGAAGATATCTAAGATGCATTCAGAAGACGTATGCAGACGGTATCTAAGAAGACGCATTCAGAAGACGTATTCAGACGATGTTTAAGAAGACGTAAATACGAAGACGAATCCAGACGAATTGTTCCAGACAACATGAAAGGAAGATGTGTTTGTAAAATACATGTATTCAGATAGACTGTTGAAGATGAACGAACACTGAAAGAGCATTTAAGAAGAGCTAACGCCGTTATTTCTGAGGATGTTAAGATGATAAGGGAAGATGGCTGAAATAAACCATTTAAGACGACTTTTCCCTCCTCAATAGTAACTAAATTTTTTTTTTTTTTTAATTTTATTTTTCAGATCACTAGATGTAGATGGTGGTGCTACGAGAATGCGAGGCCGCATTCCATCAGGATGGACGAGCAGTTGTGGAATGGCATCGTTCATTATAATCGGATGACGCGACAAGCTGTGAGAATAAATCTTTTACTTTCTCGATGATAGAAGTCAGACGATTCCGCATTTAAGACGATGACGTGATTAAAAGATGTCTGAATGTAAAAGACGATTCCTTCTCTTCATTTGTAAATAATCTCTCCTATTTCCTTCTATGTATGTAATTACTTTGTAGTTTGTAGCAATTATTCATGTTTCATTAAATATTCAAGTTTTACATAAATCGGACTAGTTTATTAGCCCCTAGACAGCCACCTAAGAAGTAAGTTTACAAACATCATATTCCTAGACAGTAAGTACCGATTCTACATATCTTTTTGGCTGAAGTTATGAAACTTGTTAGTTTCACACATACAGTTTTTCATTAATTTCCTATCATTTTACCTATTACACATATGCTATAATAAAATCATTACCTACCTTTGTTAAAGAATATGTAAAGCAAAAATAGTCTCAGTTTCTGTATATCATTATATGAATTAGAAGAAAGAACATTTAAGAGAGAAGTCAGAACATTCTTAACGGGCATTCCATCAGCTGATTTACCCAAAACTAGGTCCTAAAAATAATTAAAAAATAAAAGATAAAAATTGTTTGATTGATTGCAAACACCAAATGTGGAGAGGGAGAAAACATGAAACAAAAATTAGAATGTGAGTGCGAAAGATTCTATGTTCTTATTACTCGCAATAAATATATGAAAGTGTTTTATGCTAGAAATTTAAAATACATAACAAAAAATAAAATTATTAATAGCAGCAGTATTGCATTTGAATTTAGACATTCAAGAGAAATCATTTTAAAATTTTGACCTCATATGGAGTGAAAGGTACAGGCTTGGATGTCTCAATTCAGTTTTACAAATAATTGCTGTTTAAAAAGATTGTAGCCATTGAGTTTAAATATACAACAAGTTAATGATTTTCAAAACATATTTTTAAAAAATTAATAAAAAATGCCGTAAAAATGAATAATAGTAGTAAATAATTATATGTGTTATTTACTACTATTATTCATTTTCTTGACAGATATCAAGCTTAAAAATCAGAAAAGTAAGGAATCAAACTTTTCGAAACTGTTTATTTCTTTTCTGTTGACGAAAACATAACACAAAATACATTCGTACTAACAAGAGTATATGTTGCCAGGCATGATAGTCACCTCTTTTCATTCTTATACTTTTTATAATTTCACCCTCTCCATTCCTTAAATCATGATTAGAGAAGTATACGTAAATGGTATTTCTGTAAGTACGATTAAAAGAACTTTGTAACCAATCCCTTAACATAAACTGTTGGACTAACTGTGACAACAAGGCTGCCCTTTGGTGAGTAGCCAGAGAAGTACTTCAGTAAAAGCCAAGCGTCTAACTTGATAGGTTGTATCAGACTCTTGTTCTGTAATTTTCTTAAAGTTAAATGTAATGTCCGTGTAACTTAAACCTGTTAATAAATATTTGTTACACTATACAGGACTCTTATATGACCCTATCTGAAACGACCTCCCCCCCTCACAAAGTGGCGCCCAACATAAGATCGACAAACTAGTATTTGTTATGGTTGTGGAAAATCAGGCGTCGTTAAGGCTAAGTGTCCAACCTGCTCTCCTCCTTTAAGTAAAGAATCAGCCGACTTCAAAGCAATAAACTTACCTACAGTGTCTGTAGAGACACCTCAAACGACTCTTTTAAGAGTAAAAAATCAACGGATTTACGGAAATTGCCTGTGCTGATACTGGCGCTACTCGCACTATAGCGGGAAAAACATTATATAATCTCTTGAAAGAACAAGGATCAGAATTTAAGGAAAACTACAATGAAGGTCACTCTTACCGACGGTATTCAAAGGGACGAAGAGGTCCACATGACCCAGGTAGATATTCACATTGAAGGAAGATCATTTCGCATAACTTTACTTGCCCTTCCCTCAGCAAAGGGTAACAGGACACTTTTAGGATCGGATTTTCTTAGAAGCGTTAGAATTGTTTTAGATCTACAAAATCATTGTGGTTTTACCACGATAATCCGCAACAAAAGTTTAAGTTTATTGATGATGATTCTAAACTTAATGATCGAACCGAATGTGCGTCGGAAGTTGACACTGTTAAGAGAATGTGGAGAGCAACATCTATCGGCTCATCAAAGATCACAATTAAATGAATTATTGAGTCAATATTCAACTATCTTCCAACCAGGGGAAGAAGTAACACCTTTCATAAAACATCGAATTAAAACTGGTAACCATCCCCCAGTAGCTGTACCACCGTACAGAATGAAACCTGCTAAAAAAGAAATCTTAAAGCAAGAAATTGACAAGCTCTTATCCGAAGGAATAATTGAAGAATGAGAATCCCCTTATGCATCCCCAGTTGTTTTAATACCGAAACCTAATGGAACGGTACGCCTCTGCATAGATTACCGGAAATTGAACGCGATTACAGTTCCAGATTCCTACCCACTTCCGAGAATGTATGACCTGTTACATGAGGAAAAACCTACTCCTTTCATGTCAACCCTTGATCTTCGTGCAGGTTATCACCAAGTGAAGGTTCATACTGATGATCAAGACAAGAAGGCATTTGTGTGTCCCTTCAGAACATATCGTTTCTTACGAATGTCCTTTGGTCTTCGGAATGCCCCAGCAGCTTTCCAGAGATTGACAGACCGTTTTCGCAATGGACTTGAGAACATCCTAACCCTCACCTATCTGGACGCCATAATCGTGTTGTCAGAATCATTCGAGAAACAGCTTTCTGATCTCAAAGCTGTTTTCGAAAGGCTTTTGCTCTTTAAACTGCACGCAAACAGAGAGAAGTGCCACTTCGCTTCTTCTCGTGTGAAATATTTGGGATTTTGGATCACACAAAAGGGAATCGAAGTTGATCCAGAAAAAGTTTCCTCTATCCAGAAAATTCTACCTCCCAAAAACATCAAGGAACTCCAATCCTTGCAAACGTGTTCGTGGTTTAGACGATAAATACAAAACTTCGTGGAAATATCACGATCTTTTAGTGATTTGACGAAGAAGAAAGTCCAATGGGAATGGGGTTTCAACCAGCAAAAAGCATTTGAAACTCTAAAACAATGCCTCATAACACTTTCTGTGTTGAAGAAAGCCAATGGAACTCAACCGTATATTCTTAGAACAGATGCAAGCAATTATGCTCTTGGAGCCGTTTTACTTCAAGGGGAAGGGTCTAAAGATGACCCTATCGAATATGCCAGCCGACTGCTTTCTCCGGCTGAGCGAAACTATTCGACAGCCCTCTCTGTAGCCTGGGCCCTGAAGAAATTTCGTGGTTACGTCGAAGGATCAGAAGTAATTATAGCATCCGATCATCAACCTTTAAAATGGCTTTTGAACCTCAAGTCTTCAAAGGAAGACTTGCTAGATGGTCGCTTGAAATTCAGTCTTTCAACCTGAAAGTACAATACATTCCTGGAAAGGCAAACGTCATTGCTGACATGCTGCCTCATCCAAGCTCCGAACATGAAGTTTCACCTTGTGAGATTTCAAATATATCTCTAGTGGACATGCCCACAAGAAGTCCAAAAGACACGTGGGAATCTCAACTTAAAGGTGAAAACTTCAAAAAAGATTATAGAAAGTTTCGAATCTACTCAGAAAACTGAAGAATGTGCCAACTGGACTGAACGGGGATTCTTAATGAATCAAGGTGTTCTCTACCGATATGTCCCTGACTCTGATTCAGAAGAGGCCCACTTAGTAATTCCAACTGCCGGGCGTGAATCCATCATGCGAAAGCACCATGATGACCCAATGGCTGGACATTATGGAGAGGAAGGAACATTCCAACGAATTGGCAGACGCTATTATTGGAATGGTATGAAAAAGTACATATTCGACTATGTGAAAAGCTGTCCTGAATGCAACCGCTACAAGGCTACCAACCAAAAGCCAGCTGGATTGCTAAGAACCCCTGTCTATTCTCAACGTTTTGAGATCATATCTATTGATTTGTTTAGGCCACTGCCCAAAACTGACACTGGAAAACAATGGATCTTCATTGCCTAAGACTGTGCTACATGATGGGTTGAATTATTTCTTCTTGCTCAAGCTACAGCACGCGACTGCGCTATAACCCTCATCGAAGAAGTATTCATGCGGCATGGTATACCACGAAGAATCATCAGCAATAACGGAACCCAGTTTATCAGTGCAGTCATGCAACAAGTTTGCTGCACATTAAATATCAATTAAAACCTGATACCAGTTTACTTTCCCCAGTCAAATCCTGTGTAACGAAAAAATAGAGACTTAAAACCTCGTCTCGCAATCCTAGTAGGAGATGCGCATGGCAACTTGCATTCGCAACTCCCAGTTATTCGCTTTGCTATGAATACGGCCGTCTATGACACAACAGGCCATACACCAGCATTCCTAATGTTTGGAAAAGAGCTGAGGACTGTCGACGACGTTGTTTACGATTTCAAAGCTGTGGTTGAAAATGATAACTTTGTTCCTGAAATCACCCCTTATCTTAAACGATTCGCAACTATTACAAAGGACCTACGAGAGCGTATCAAAATAAAGCAAGATCAAAGTAAAAAGCAATATGATAAAGGAAGGAGACAAGTGTTTTATTCACCAGGTGATAAAGTAAGGGTCAATTTACATCCCGTTAGCAATGCAAAAAACAAAAAAACTTCAAAGTTCATACCAAAGCGTGACGGGCTATACTTGGTAATGACACAGAAATCACCTACTTCCTATGTTATTTGAAGCCTTAACAAACCATCAGAACCGTTAGGCACGTACCATAGGTCTGCACTAACACCTTTCAAAACCTCGTCCACTTATCCCATTCTTCCGCTCAGGAAGAGTGGTAGACCGCCAAAAGTTACTTTGCATTCCCGATATAATCAAGAACTTGTGGTTCCGGACAGTGCTTCAAAGAGAGGTCCCCTTGCTCAGGAGACAAAAAAAAAAAAAAAAAAAAAAAAAAAAAAAAACACCCTGAGCCTAGAGACAATGTTACAAGAGCTCCCAAATCCTCCAGTTCTGTCTTGTTGCCGGGACGTCGGTGGAGCCAGAGGGAGAGTTTGTTAACCAATCCTTTAACATAAACTGTTGGACTAACTGTGACAAGGCTGCCCTCTGGTGAGTAGCCAGAGAAGTACTTCAGTAAAAGGCAAGCGTCTAACTTGATAGGTTGTATCAGACTCTTATTTTGTAATTTTTTTAATGTTAAATGTAATGTCCGTGTGTAACTTAAACATGTTAATAAATACTTGTTACACTATACACTATACAGGAGTTTTCTATGACCCTATTTAAAACGACCCCCCCCCTCACAACTGTTTTTTTTTTTTTTTTTTTTTTTTTTTTTTTCTGGGGCAATAATTTAAAAAATAGTTAATTCTAAAAAATATTATTCTAAATCAGTTATTTTTATCTTATTCTTTTCTGTTGTTATTATGTTATTCCAGTAATCATGTTATTATTTTCAGTATAGTTATGAAAATCTGAGATTTAATTTTTCTTGTCACTTATAAAGAACCTTAGAAATATTTAAAAAAACTTAATAATTGATTTTTAAATTTATTCTTGATCACTTTTTAATTAAGAGTATTCTTATAGAATATGCTTATCTTTTGGTAAAATTAGGTTGAAAGGCAACTTAAATTTGTCTTTGATTTTATATAAAACTCGTGAGTGTTATATAAAATCTATGCCAATTTAATTTTTTTCCCCCCTGGGAAAGGGCCTAATTTTACACTTTCTGTTTTCATTTGTCTGTTCTGTTTTACACTGTTGCCTATAAATTTATGGTGGCAAAACTTTTATTGCTGAGCTAAGTCTGAAAATTTGTGCCATTTTGAAAAAAATAAGACAATGTGGTAAAATTAAAACCAAAAGCGTAAAACTGTTGATGAAAGATTAGCTGTATAGTTTTACATACATATTTTCATTGCCTGCTCATTTAATTAGATAAATTAAACTAATTTATAGCCTTAAAAGCTTTAAAATATTCATGCTATCAGTCAAAACGTTTTAAAGAAATTGGCAAACTTATTCATTCTATCCATGTTTAAATACCTATTGAATGTTTTAAATTGTTTACAAAGCAAACAAAACTTAATTTTATTAAATTATGTTTAAAGGATAACTTAATAAAGCTTTAATAACTAATCAGAGGTGGTCTCTTAATCAAAATTTGATTTTAATTCCACTAAAATTATTCAAAGAGTTTTTCTCAGTTGGTGAATTATACATGTTTTGCTGGGTTATGTCATTGCTTTCACAAAAATCTATCCAAACTCAAAATTTAGTGTCCTACTTTTGACTTTTTATTTTGAATTCTTTCTTGGTAGACAGATGGTACTAAGTATATTTCATCTTTTGCTTTGCCTATATGGTATATTTTATACTTGGCTTCTCATATTTATTTTGCTCTGCAGCCTCTTCTCATGCAATTTTTTTTTTCATTACCCCCTGACCTAGGTTGTTGTTTTATTTAATTTTATGTTTTGCAATAGCATTTCTTTTTTCCATATATTTTCTCGATAAATCAAATTTTTTATTGTTTGTAATTTTTTTATATTTTTCAGGTTATCAAATTTTGACTATAGTTGATTTAGACCAAAACCAGAAAATTAATTTAAACAATATGAAATTCTTAAACAATGTATTTTCTATTAAATTTCCCAGCATACATAAAATTATCAGGGAGCTAATGTTTTCATCTTTCATACCAAACTGATTCATTAGAGAGCTAGGTTATAAACTAAACTTATTTCCATGAATTATTCCTGTTGTAAAAATTCACTAACTCCTTTCTCCTAAAATACATGGCAGTATCGTACTGATAGTATGCTTATACATGGGTTGCTCAGTTAACATTAAAAAAAAATGGCATGTCAGCAATACAAAGATTAATATTCTGAATCTCTCAACAAATATAAGTAATCCTACTTCTTCAAACGCTGAGAAAAAGGAATTTTATTACCTTCACTATCATTCAGTCATTCAACATGAACAACAAATTCATAAACTGCTGTTTCTCTTTAACATTTTACTTAAAACTATAGATGTTAACACTTGATTTGGATATCTACAGTAAAACAAAAGTTTTCTGAGCAGATTTTCTAAAATCATATCTTATAATTATAACATGTTCAAAATTACTGAATTCTGCCATGTAGTTCATTCTGTTGATGCTGCAAGAATGTGACGCCTTTATACTTGTCAAAGTTTAATATACTATATAAAATCTACTTGTCTATTGTCTGATGTGGCAGCTTGATGCTAACACACTATGCCTCACTCGGGTGCTAACTCAAATAGCAAGAACTAAACTAAAAATTTGAAGATATTAAGAAGTAGTAGAATTACTACTTATCCTTAAATAACTTGGATCTTAAATTATCTTTAATAACTAATTCTCATCTTTAAATAATAAACTGGAACCTTTTGGAAGAAATGCTCTCTCTCAGCTCATTCAAAATACCTTAATAAAAACACCTTATTAACTGTCCCATCAGGAAAGATGAAATGTTAGAATAAAACTAATTTTATGTAGGAAAAAAAAACTATCAACACTATCATCATTGCACTCCTAGTTTTATTCGGCTTTTGAAGTCTAAGAGAATTCAACTTCTTTCAATCTTAGCTCTCTTGCTTTTCTTCAGTCAGTTATATATCAAACCTCATACATGGGCTATGTAGAGGATATTTAGACATAACTATGAAAAAGAGGACGTACATTTTAACTAACAGACTTGAACGAAGCATTCAATCACGGTGTAACTCTCGGATGTGTGAAACATGCAAAAGGGATCCCTTTAAAAAAGGATGGAAAACATATTTAATTTTTAAAGAGTTGAAACTTTTGGTGGGGTTTTTGGTTTCTGTGATAGAGGAATCTATTTATTTTATTCAATTAATGTGGGAATATATTTTTTTATTTTTCCAATGGCCAGGCGAAAAGTTACCAAGAACTTGTAGGGTTTATATTTATTTTAACTAACATTTATTTTAAGCTATCTTTCCTGTCAAGCCTTACTTTCCCCTGGAATTGCCAATGCCAGAGTATGTGAATTTTAGTAGAACGCGCAAAGTATTCAGATTTTCAGCGGAAGTAATTTTGAGTTAAATAGAAGGGAAACGAGTTTGTAGGTGTGCTTTCTTGATTCACGAGCATGAAGGTTGCTAGGTAGAAATTTAAGAACCGCGCATTTCGGCCTGTGTGCTTGTTTCGGCAGATAGTTGAATCTTTCAACTTTTTATTCAGAAAGTTTGCTGAAATCTCAGCTGTATCTTAGAACGCGGTTAGGTTAGTTACGTTTTAGAGAGCCTCGTTTTAGAGAGTAACTTGTTATTATTCATTTTTAGTTTCTTATTTTTATTTTACCGCCGGGTCGGCGTAGTTTGTGAGCGTCAAGTGCACGCATCTGTAACTTCTAAAGTGGAATAAAAAGGGAGTTAAACCCTTCTTAAGAGTTTGTGTACTTTCCAGTTCATAGCAGTCACTACTATTGTTGTGTGCAGGTTGGGGCCGTGCAACACCACAAACTAAAATCTTTTAAACGGAGGTTACAAACAATAGAACTAAGAACAAAAAGACCGAAGTCATTGCCTAAAGAGCGTTCTTGCCTCCCAATATCTGGACTCTTCTGTAAGATGACGAAGAACTACACATTGGAGCAGGCGGTCTCTGTCCACATCTTCTCCAGAATCACCAAGTGGGCAAATAGGATGCTTGAAATGCATATGCGGTGCAGGTGGGCAGCAAGGCAATTATGTCCTGTAGACAGATGAAAAGCCTCGACATTTCTCAGTGATATTTGTATGGTTCAGTGATATTCGTGTGGTTCAGTGATATTTGTGTGGCTCAGTGATATTTCTCAGTGTCGGCAATATTTCTCAAAACGTTAAAACATGAAAAAAGCGACATATTTTGCTATAAAAAATCTCTAAATGTGCTTAAAATTTACATAAAACATAAGTTTTCAAACAAATATTTAACATACTATCTCAAGTTCAGATAAAACATTAATTCCACCACAGTATGACTTCATACATTCATTTGCCATATGTCTGTAACCATAAAATGCTTCATGTTTTCTCCGCAGCAAATGCTTCCTCACAGCAGCTCCCAAAGAAGGGAGCTTTTGGACCAGATTTACATTTGTATTATTTTCTATAATAGTTATTGCATCCATCATGCTTTCAATCCTCCTACAAGAAATATGAAAATAATTAGCTTACAGAAAATATGAATAATGTACTAAGTACAATAGCTAAAACTTAAGCCTTTCTCTGTTTAACATGTTCAAATGGTTAATATGTTGTTGTTAATGGGAGACCTTAAAGCTGCATATAGTTCATAACTATTCAGTATTGTATTTTATACGGAAATAATTTTTTTTAAGTCAACAGCATTAACTTTTTAAGAACTTTAAATAAATGATAATCACAGATTCATGTTTCTTAAAGGAAAATATTTATTTATAACTCATAAATTATCAATTATAAATTTTGGTGAATAATTTCCAAAACTAGCAGTCAAACTAGCATATATATTCACGTTTATAGGAGAAGAATTAGAGACCTTAAAGCTGCATATAGATTTTAAGTATTCAATACCTTTTCCACCTAATACACCTTTTCAAAGCAATTTTTGTAGCTATGGAATATCTTAAAATTTACGACTTCGGAAATTCATTTCACATAACTTGCATTTCCACCGAACTCCTCCTGATCAACTCTCTACATTTGTTCAATATAATGTACGTATAAAAGCATGTACACAAGCTATTTGTTTCAACCTTACAAATTATCAGAATATCAAGTTTGGTTTACGAAGTTTGCAAAAATGAGTTTATTACTTATAAATGAAAAGTTATGATTGAAGATTTTCCTTGCAAAATAAAATATGAGCTACTTCCTACGGGAATAATAGTGCTTCTTTTGAGAGGATTATATATGGAATATTTGGTTTAGTGTTTGAATAACGTCAGCAATAAGTTCAACAATAACTAGTACAATAATATGTTAAAAGAGGAAAGGTAGGAAAGCATGCAAGTCAGATTCGCATAAGTTGGGGGTCTAACTTTGTATAGGAATTTAGTTAAATAGGGCCAAGGGCTACAGAAAAAAAGGCATATAATAAAGAATGTAGTTTCATAGAAATAAATGCAAAAATGTATTAAAATAAATGTGTTAAAGAAAAAGGAGTTACATCCATGATGATACCTTCTCGAAATTTAACAAACTCGTCTGGCAACTCGATGAATCTTTTTATCAAGTATAATTTCATTATAGCAAGATAATATTTTTTTCCTTGTAGTGTTGATAAAACAATTTCCTCATTAATGTCTCTAATCTCCAGAAACTAAATTTTTTTCGATTTAGCTAAGACCTGTCAGGCTCGCGATTGTCATATGCTTTTCTAGTGGATTTTGGCCTGAGCTGTTAGCTTCTTCAGGAGGAATTCGCTTATACAGGGTGTTCGGGATAAATTTGACATATTTATAATTGATTATATTTTTCCGTAGGTTGGAGGTATTGACACACACTACTCGTCATTTAAAAGTTTAGACCCTTCTTCATTCATATACAAGATGTCAGAAAGGATGGATGACTGGAACCCACCTGAATCATGGAAGAGAATAACTTGCATCATGATGATTCGTGCCGGCCATCAAAATAAGGATATTATGACTGCTGCCCAATGCTTCCTGAACACAGTAAAAACAATCAGGCATGAACTAGAGACTTGCAATGGTGACTACGAGGATGTAGCAAGAAGAAAGATCCCTAGCAGACGATCTGATTGCGTTCGTACAGCAGAATTCCTCGCAAATCTGCAGGAACAGGTGTTGAAGAACCCTGGCATTGGAATTCGGGCTTTGTCACGTGAAATGAATGTTGCCTCTACTATGAAGCTTGCCTCAATGAAGACCTTCGCTACTACTCATACAAGCAGATTTTCTTTTTCCTTACGAAACTGTCAAATTTATCTCGAACACCCTGTACATCTGACATTGCAGTCATTAGGTTTTTTTGAAGCAGGAGACGTGAAAAATGTGCAATGCCTTCGTTGGGATTTGATCCCTGAACCTCTCGAATACGCGTTGAGTATGCTTCCAATTACACTCCAAAGGCATACAGAAAGGAGGGAGAAAATAACCTTATAACATCACCAACTTCCAAATCTAATTGCACGGCAAGATTTTCTATTACATAAGTAATTTACTCAGTTTATGTTGTTGTTTTCATTCCACTTTTGACACAGAATGGATAAAATTTCTTCTAAACATTATTCAAATTTTTTTGGGAAATTTCATTTCAAGATATTCCAATGATTCTTATAGCATCTAAAACACTGAATAAGGAATTGGAGTAGGGGAAAATATGAAATGCATAATCTCAAGTTATAAGTTCTCCCACTTCCCTAGCGTGCCTTCGTGGTGTAACGGTAGCACGCTGGGCCGGTATTCCAGAGGTCCGTGGTTCGATTCCCGGCGAAGGCGGTTGCTAAGTTTTCATCTTGCCTGCTTCCAAAATAAACCTAATGACTCTACAAAGTTTGCATTTGTCGGGATATTACTGTATGCATTTCGTACTATTTTAACAATGAATTTTGCTAACTAACACATGTGTACTAACTACACTCACTACAATTTGCAGTATGAATATTGAACAGGAACTAATACTGGAATAATAGATTCAATTTTACGATGAAGGTAGGAATTCAATTAAATTTATTATGCTTTTATGAGCAAATAATGCTCTAATACAATTAAATTATAAATTTAATTTTACATTTAAATATAACTCATTAATCTTTAACCATTGGATTTCCAAAATCTATAGACCACAGAATTATTGCATTAATAGCTATCGCCAAATTACTGCATTACAGGATTTCACATTCTTGGCGGCAGATGATATCTTTGTCATTATCGAAACTATGATTACATTTCTTTCCTTTATTTATTGGCAAAGGCATGTAGGGAATATGTGTGTATAAGCACATTATTACTGAAATTCATTAATAACAATGAAACTGTTATATGAAATCTATAGTTTAAATTGCATATGTTCTATTAACTATTCTATAGCCATTGAGAAATATCATACTGTTATTAAGAAGCATTTCGTTTCACACTGTTTCCCTGATAAACTATTATATGTTACTCTTCATGTACATTCTGCTACATCGGCATTTATTACAGTTTCTAATATTTATTAAAATGCATTATGATCAGCAGTAATTCATTAATCAATATCGCCTTTATTTCCTTTTGTGATGGAAAAAAATCTCATAATGATTTTGAGCTAAGTATTTAATATGCAGAAAAAGAGTATATGTATGTCTACTTATAAACAGTAAAAACTTGTTACCTATGGATGGAGTATTAAGGGATGTTGTTAAAACCCACGTCACAAGTAAATCACCTCAAAGTTAATTAGTTCAAAACACTCAGTCCCAAACGTTTATAGACTAAACTATATTACGTGTTTTAGAAAAATGGAAAGGAACATAAGTAAAAATAAAATCTGTTTATTAACCAAATAAAAATCTGTTTATTAACATCACATGCGACTTCATTCCAGTAAATATTCAACTAAAATAGCAATTCGTATTTTAGAAAAAGTAAAAACACAGAAGAATGTGCATCCTAAAAGTTTGTAAGGTTTTGCGCATATCGGTCTATCTGTTTCTAGTTTTATATCATGTTCAGTAAGGTATCATATCATGTACAACCTGGTTCATTAGAGGTAATACAGAAATACTTGTATATCAACTGCTTTAAATCTTTTTGTTGGTCTTCAGATAATAGTGAATTCAACTGGATACCTCCAATTTTGTGTCAAAATTGCTATGTTAGAACAACGCTATATATAATTCTGATATATATATCCTAAGTCGCCCTTTCGAGGCATGAAAAACACAAATTGAATTTTGTCAATCGGCCCAGTAGAACGGGAGATACAGAACTGTCCCATTTTTTTCACCGCCGTGTACCATGCAGTTTAACATCTTGTCAGCACATTAGTCAACCCTATGTTTATTAAGTTAGATAAATCCGCTTTTACTAGGCTACTCTATCAGAATATACTGTACTGATCACAATAGCCAATCAAATGCTCGTACTACAAAACAGTTCGAATACTAGAATCCACCAACTGAGAGCTCTTTTGTGTTAACAACATGATATTCGACTGCCACATAACAGACCTAGGATCAAATCCCAAGGTCATCATAATCTTAAAGGACAAACCAACTCCATGCACTGCTGCACTTTTCAGAGGTGCTAATACACAAGCAAGCAACCACATACCAAAAAGCACCAAGAGAGATTACGACACGACCATGAGATCGTTACAATACAATATGCAATTTGAAAAGAATTTAATCATTATTTGTGCAAGATTTTGAAAATTAAAATCACTGAACTTGGTTTGCTAGAAATCCTGTGATTACTTCTTCAACGCATGTTACTAAAATGAAACCAGCTTTAAGATAAGAAGGCATTCACAAACAGTCTGATGCTCCATCCATGCCATAACATCACTGATGTTCACAATCAATATCTACTTTTGGAATTGATGCATAAACATCCAACTTTTCATCGCTATGACTTTAATTTCTAAGGGATTCATATCTTGTCAACTGTTTTCACAGAAAGTCGCAATAGTTTCTTTGCTTCAAATTGCACAACTGGCGAATCACAATCAGCATCCATCCCAGTGGCTCTCAACCATTTTGTTTGCCCCATGTACCCCTTTCACTTTCAAGATCTTTTCTCCCCTCCTTTTCCAACTTGAAAAAAACATATGCACATTTACTTAAATTTAGATTATTTTTTAATGTGTTTTATAAATTAAACAAAAAAGTATAGAAAAGAAAAAGCATAGAAAATGTTGATTAAATGGCAAAATTTGAATAAAAGTAGCTTTTTATAAACTAAAAGTAAATAGTTTACAGGTAAACAAAAGGCTGACAGCATACCCCTCGCCTGAAATCGTTCGTTGCGTAGGAAACCGACAACACTGCTCTCCTCCCGCGTACAGACTTCGAGTTGGATTGGGCAGCGCCGAAATCTTTGCTAGCGGTGGGAGCGATTTCCAGAAGCCCGCATTCGACCGTCACGTCGCATCGACAGTTGTCCCGAACGCTCATCGCGAGCATCTGATGCTATGTGGACCCATTGACATCACCCATAGGGAAGCACTTGCATCGAAGTCAATGAGCTCTGAACTGAATTTCGTATTGAGACGTATCATAAACATAGTAAACTACATAAAAATTCAGCCGCTGAAAGTCAAACTATTCAAAAAAACTTTGTATGGACATGGGAGCTGAACACTGCTATATTACTGCAGTTCACAATCGATTTCACGTGGTCTTATCCCGTTTATTCGAGCTACATCAAGAAATTCGCACTTTTCTGCAAGAGAAAGGACATGCAAACTCCAGATACTTTGTGAACCAGACTTTTTACTAAAACTGGCATATTTGTGCGATATATTTGACAAACTGAATGCCTTAAATGTGTCATGTGTCTCTACAAGGCAATAGGATTAGGATTAGGAACGGGGGAGACGGTCACCACACCTTTACCATTTGGTTAATTGGTTTAGCACCGTCTTCCCACTACGTGATCCCAGCGGTTTATTGATATTAACAAAATAAATGCGTAATTTGGAATAAATAATAACAAAATAAATGCGTAATTTGGAATGAATACATAATTTGGAATGATACATAGTTTGGAATGCAATACAAAAATTTGGAACATAATATATAAATAACATATAATATATAAAATAACATAATAAAAAATGTACAGAATTTTGAATATAATACAAAAATTTTAAACATAATATATGACATAACGCCTTAATATATGTACGGAATTTTGAACATAATATACGACGAAAAGAAATAGTAGTAATGAAGAATAGTTTACGAAACAAATGGATATGATATGACGTTCATATGTGATATAGTACGAAATATATGTACGAACTCTATAGTTCAAAGTCCATAGTCCAAAGTGTATATTCAAAATCCACAGTTCAAAGTCTATAGTCCATAATTTATAGATATAGAACAAAATCTATAGTTCAAAGTTTATAAGTAAAGTAATATGTTTATGTAATTCATATATATAGTTCAAATATACAGACTTTGCAAATATACAGTTCAAATAGTACATGTGTAAATACAGTTCATGTACGTAGTTCAGGTAGTTCTAATAAAGAGTTCAGATAGTTCAGACATATATAAAAAAAGAAGTTTCTAAAATATAAATAGTTCTAAAGTTAAATAAATTGTAGTTTATCATACTGTTCAGAGTTTATCTGTAAAATAAAGTTCGGATAGTTCAAAGATAATGGCTCTTAGTCAGTAGATCAAAGTATGTAGTATATTAATAGTTCATAATTGTAAACTCATAAAAAGTTCCTAACAAAATACAAGAGTTCGTAATTGTCGGTAGATACAGAAAGTACAATAGTATGTTATGAAAGGTTCAAACTATGATAGATTCAATGAAATCACTTGGAATATTTGTAAAATTTTAAAATCAAAGTACTCTCTGTAAATATTTGAATTTTCTTGCCAGCCAGCTTATATCTTTTGATTATTACGGTAGATGAAACTTGTACGATTTGGAAGGTTATATCTTTATGATCTGAAAGACTATATTCATCAGACACTATCCCTTCTTGAATATATGGTGTTAAGGATTGATTCGATATTGTTAAATCAAGTCATCGCAAAAATACGCTCAAAAGAGAGAGAAGCGTCTGTGCTATTATGAATTATAAGATTTTTTTAGGAGATATAGTCTTCTGATTGGCAGCCTTTAGTGTCTGTTGTATTGTAACCACAAATGTAACGGTTAGCATACTCGGCGCGTATTCGAGAAATCCAGGATTCTATAAACCTGGCGAAGGTTTCGTGTTTCCTACTTCAAAAATCCTAATGACTCTACAAACATGTTATAAATAAAATTGATAATTAATTGTTTAATAATTTACAGCTACACCATATAAAGTCTTATTCAAAAATCATGGGTACGCTAAGTTTTGGAATTTAAATGTCATCCAAGAGGGGAAATATCCTAAAATAAAAGTTGCTGCTGTACTAATAACTTTTTCCTCTTCTTACCTAGTGGAAACACCTTTTAGTCAAGTTAATAATTTATAGAAAACAATAGGCTGGGTATTTTTGAATAATGACGATTAAAAATATACTAAAGCAATTTTATGCTAAATATTAAAAAAATGCATCAGTAGATCATGTGCAGCCATCAAATTTATTAATATCTAACTTTTGTCCAAGTAGAATCTTTGATTTTGTTTCTGAAAACTTGTTTCTAAACTTGTTTAAATTAAAAAATAATTAGAATAGAAAAACAAAAGCATATATAAACTATTTTTCTCAAAATTTCGTTCATATTCTTAGCCTGTTATCTTTAAGTTATTTACATACAATTAATTGTATTATGATTATGTCATATGCTTTATAACATAAAGAGAACTTTTAGAGGGTCGATAAAGAAAACCACCCTTTTTAAAGGAGTCAATACAAGAAAAAGACTGGAAAACCCTACTTTAGATAACTAATGGGATGTATAGTGATCCAGATGGAGTAGTGCTCTTTATAGAGCTTTTTATATTATAAATGCTTTCTAATTTATGGCACAAATTTCTTCTTAAATGTTATAGGTGAATGTATCCTATAACATTGATGCACTCAAATAGCTTTTGGAAATTATGAGCAGTGATTCATATGACAATAAGAAAACTTAAAATATTGCAGACTAATGGTTTTACAAGACAAAAAGGAAATGATATTTTATTATTATAATCTGAGTATGCTACTTTAGATGTCTGGGAAAATCACCTAATCACCTATAGCTTTTCCTTCAAAATTAATTTCGATGAGAATCTTCCATCTAGAAATCCACTCATCAGAAGCCTTGAACTTATCACCAACTATAAGTTTGTTAAATAGAATTGCTTTTGCTTTCAAAATGTCAGATATAAATGCAGATTCACTTTTTTTCTATAAAAAACATTTCAGTATTTACCTACTTTATTTTTTTTTTTTTCCTTTTTCAGTCTTTCTTAATATTTTTATCTTCTAATGAAAGCCTATTTCAGCTATCACAACATTCATAAAAATATGTAATTTATGTTCGTTAGTTCAATAAATCTTGTACTGTGTCCCCCAGGATTTTACATTTTCAATGTATGCTAGCTGTAGAAACATCATATTTTATTTATCAATCATTTTAAACTTTTATTTAAGAGAGTAACTGTTTCTTAGTTTGCAATCATTACCATACAACATTACTGCTGTATGAATGAAACAATAATGATTTCCTGATATTAAGCAGTCAAAGTTACAACAAATAAGTTTGAATGTTGCCCACATATGCACTTCATATTAAAGTATGATAAAATTTCCTATCATATTTGAAAGAGATGGAATACAGGCAAAAGTGTATAGAATTGTAAATCTAAACACAATTTTCCTTTAAATAGCGAAAAGGTTAATGAAACGGAATGCAGTTACAAGAATACAAAATAGCTAACGCTAATGCCACAATATTTTCAATGAAATCATGAAAGAAATGGAATACAATCAAAAGATTTCAGAAGTGTAAACCTTCAGTTCATATGAAGGTCAATAAAAATTATGGATTGGAGTTAAAATAATACAGAATTGTGAACAAAACTTGAATTTGAGTACTCTGAATTTTGTATTCTCCCTCTGTGATACAAAAACAAATTTGTAAGTCTAAATGCTATTGGTCATTGGACAATGAAGAGTCAAAAAGAAATTGGCACAACGCAAGGCTAAAAAGTCATCGTACAAAATATTGTGGGAGAAAACAAAGCAAGGATAAAACATCGTAGTATAAAACATCGTCGTCGGAAATAAAAAAAATTCGCAGTTTAAAACATCGTTGTCAAAAATAATATGCTAATCGTCGTAAAAAATAAAGCACCTACAAATCATCACATGACAATAACATCGCAAACATGTATTTTCAGGCTTTAAAAGTTGTAAATGCATATTTCCATAATAATTTGTAAGCGCATTAAAAAACGAGGCTTATTTTTGTTTTTGTATTTTTGAATAAATTAATAAATTTTATTGAAAAATTAGGAAGGAAACTTAAGCATTCAGAAACTAAAAATGACTAGAAAACTAATGATACTTATAACAGTTGACAGAATTTTATAGATTGATAGATAATTAAGAAATTTTAATAGAGGTTACAACATGCAACCATCTTTTTGCATGTGGTATTACTCATCTTTTTCTTTTCTTTCCCTAACCCTTTTTAGACTGCATTTTGCATGAAAAATCACAAATAAAGCTTTATAAAAGAGATTAATTTATTAATGACTTTTATTGGTTAATTATACAAGTTTATGATTCTATTAATTGTTATACATAGCATTATTTTTCTACTCATTTTGAGTTTTTGAACTTGGTTCTTACTTTTTTAACAAAAATTGATTAGTTAATTCAAAAACACGAAGTATAAAAGCAAAAATATTTCTTATTCCTTCTTGAGCTCATAAATCATTAAATGCTAAAGCGCATTCAAGCTTAAAAACGCACGTTTGCGATGTTATCGTCATGAGATGATTTGTAGGTGCTTTATTTTTTATTACGATATTTTCGAAGACGATGTTTTTAAACTGCGAAATTTTTTTATTTCGGTGGAAATGTTTTCTACAACGGTATTTTAGAACTGTGATGTTTTCTCTTTGCTTTGTTTTCTCTCACGATGTTTTGTACGACGGCGTTTTCGCCTTGCGTTGTTTTCTTCGCAACATTTTCGTTCGCGATGTATTTACAGTGATATTTTCGGCGGACAACTAGTGTGTTTGCTTAGCATACTTTTCTAAGTTTTTACTGTCATTTCAACTTACAGCCATACAAAATTCCTTTACTGAAAATGAAACCAACTAAAGGTTAGAAAATATGTATGTTTTGGTTATTTGGATTAGGGCAAAACGCACGAAGGTTGTAGGCTTTATGAAGCACATTCTTGAGCTCATAATTATATTGTACAAACACGAGTATGATAAGAAATTATATATGTCTTACTGTTTTGCATTGAATTCAACAATTAAAAATAAACAAAACAAAAAAAAAAGGCAAAAGGTTCAGAATGACCGCTTTCTTCTGCGTCCAAAAAAAAGTGTCTTTTTGACGACAATTCAATTTTTTAACAAATACTTTCAGTAATGTAAATGAATTTTTTTCTTATCAGTTCAGAAATGAAGCAAGACAAAAAGCAACAGGTAAGACCCGTGTAACGCTAGAGGGCGCTAACAGAGCCACTGGGTGTGTTCAGATAGCTGGATGAAAGATGTGACTTAGTGATGATGAGATATTTCTGAGATTGTGATATTATTATATTTAATTAAATCAATTTATATTTTATTGATTGTTGATTTATTGAAATTTGATGTAATATTATGATTACTGAGCCATCACATATTAGAAAGCTGGATAACCAATAAATCTTAAAACCACTGATGCGCATTTGCTGCATCCGCCATTGGAAAACCAGGTAAGAGAATCTTTATTGAATTATTAAAATTGAATTATACCTGGATAGAAATTAAATATGGCTGAAAATCTGTCAAAGTTGAAGAAAAAACGCACTTCCGTGCGTTCGATGTTCACGAAATTAATTAACAAAATAGAAATAGCGATCAACAACGGAGACGAAACAGTTGAACACTTCGAAGCATTTTTAGAACAATTAATCGGAAAAGAAACTGGCTTAAATTCCTTTAAATGAAGAAATTGAAAATCTTTTGAGCATCGAGACAATATCTGAAGATATAGAAGCTTCAGAAGAAATCAAAGAAAAAATAATATTTTAGAAATCGAGACTTCATTCTAAAATAAAGAAAATTAATTCTGATTCTATCCAAATTTATACAGTTTCACAAGACATTCAGTTGATTAATAATGAAACTGAAAATATAAATACAAAATTGCCTAGATTACATATTAGTAAATATTATGGTAATTATTCTGGTTGGTTAAATTTTTACAATTTATTTGAAAACTCTGTTCATAATAATCCTAAATTAAGCAAAGTTGATAAATGTAACTATTTAAAATCCTATCTCGGTGGTACCGCGGCAGCATGTATTAGTGGATTTGCTTTAAGTGATGAAAATTGTGATAAAGCTTTGATTTATTGAAAGAAAGATTCGGAAATAAAAACATTTTGATTAACACTCACTTGAGTGTTTTGCTGAGTTTAACTCCGGTTAAAAATCCTAACGATGTTATAAGTCTACGAAATTTATATGATAACGCGGAAACGTAGATCAGAAGCTTAGATTCTTTAAGAATTACAGGTGAATCATATGCAAATGTATTGACACAAATTTTAATTAAATTAATTCCTTCAGAATTCGTTTTAGAATTTAATCGCAATCAAGGCGACAAAGAATTTGACTTAAAAACCCTTTTGCAATTCATTAATAAAGAAATTCGAAGCCGTGAGAGATCCTTCCCTATTAAAAATTACAAATAATCGAAACAACTAGTGCACTTATTTTCCCCGCAAGAGAAAATAAAAAGTAAAATTTCTACTTCCGTTAGACATAGCTCTTCAAGACGTCCGCATAAGAAGGAGAATTATTTTTCTTCCCCACACATGCATGAATTCATGGCGTCAGTCGAAAATGTAATGTGTTTATTTTGTACCAAAGGCCATGAATCAGAATGCTCTACATTTAATGCAAATGAAAAGAGAGAGAGACTGAAGAAACATGTTCGCTGTTTCTTATGTTTGACGACAAAGCACAGAGTTGCAGAATATTTGAAAAAGGAAATGCAGTAAACCTCACCATGTCTCAATTTGTTTTCGAAATCAAAATAATCCACACATTGTTTCTCCAAAAGGAGAAACCGATAATGTCGTATCGGCGAATATCGTATCGGCAAAACAGAATACTGCATTACAAACATGTTCAGCCTTAATTAATAATGAAAAAGAGCAGGAAATTGTTAGAATTTTCCTGGACACCGCTCCTTTGTTTTGTCAGCTATTTCCAAAAGGTTTACCTTTCTAGTTGTTAGAAATGAAAGCCTTAGAAAAGTTAGAAAGGAAAGTGGAGAACCAGTTCTCTGAGCTAAGTAAAGCGTTAGAGAATTTAAACTTCAATGTAGATCAGGAACAGAGAATCTAGATACAAAGTTGATAGCTTCAAAAGTATTGGGAATTGGTTGGGATGAACAAACGGACACATTTTATTTCAATACCAGAAATCTGGAAACATTTCTTTTAAAAAGAACTAACACAAAAAGACACTAACTACAAGCGGTAGGTCGACTTTTCGATCCAGTAGGTTTTATAGGACCATATACTATTAGAGCTAAGTACTTTAAACAAGAAATTTGGTGTTTTGGATTAGACTGGGATGAAAAATTGCCCAAACAGTTAGAAATTTCTTGGAATAAATGGTGTGATGAGGTCCAAGATGTAAAGGAAATAATTATTCCCCGATATTATTTTAAAAATTCTTTGGCCAGTCCTGCAATCACAATACAATTACACTGTTTTTCAGATGCATCTAAGAAAGCTTATGGTACACTGCTGCGTACTTACGCATAGAATTAAAAGGTGGAAACATCATTTCTAGGTTTGTAGCATCAAAGAGCAGGGTAGCTCTGTTAAAAACCTTTTCGATTCCTAGATTGGAGCTCATGAGTGCACTTTTGTCTTCAAGATTGAGCAATAAAATTGTAACTACACTAAGTTTTCCTGTTACTCTATATTTTTGGACAGATTCCACAATAGCTTATTACTGGGTCAAAGGTGATCCAAAGAGACATAAGGTGTTTGTGAAGAATAGAATAAAAGAAATACAAAAATATAGCAACCCAAAGGAATGGCATCATTGTATAGGAAAGAATAATCCCGCCGATTTGATTTCTAGGGGTTTATCCTTGAGCTCAAGACTAATCACCTCTGGTGGCATGGACTCTGTTGGTTGACAATGAATAATACAGCATAGTCATCCTCCTTAGAATCGATGGAAGAAACCGAAAGAGATGTCGATAAATTAGAGCTTTAGAAATCAGTTGTTGTAAATGCAACTGTTGAAAATAGCCAAACTGAAAACGATTTGATCACAATATACTCCTCATTCAGTAAATTAATTAGGATAAATGCTTTATGTTTGAGATTTATAAATAACTGTAAAGTGAACCCAGAGTTAAGAACAGACTTCATATATGCTTCTGAATTAAGACATGCTACTGAAGTTTTAGTAAAACTCGTACAGTCAACTGAATTTCGAAGGGAAATAAAGTGCTTAAAAAATGGAAAATCTATTCCAGAAAATATTAAAATATCATCTCTGAAAGTATTTCTTGACAAAAATGAGGTACTGAGAGTAGAAGGAAGACTGCAGTATTCTAATTCTTCTGAATTTCACAAACATCAGATACTCTTGCCAAAAGCTCATCATTTCACTAATTTAGCTATTGAATGTTATCATAGAAAATTCTTGCATTCTGGTGTACAAACTAAATTATCTTTAATAAAACAGTCATATTGGATAGCGTCTGGTCAAGATCGAGTTAGAAGAGTAATAAATAAGTGCATCACTTGCTTTAAAACGAAGGATCAAACAGTAAGACAGATGATGGGTAATTTACCTAGGAACAGGGGGGGGAGTCGTATCTTTTAGACCTTTGGAGAAGGTCGGATTAGATTTCTCAGGACCTATAATCACGAAACCTAATTTGAAAAGGTCAAAGGTTACTTTAACGTCTTATATTGCATGATTTATCTGTTTTTGCATTCAGAAGTTGTTTCTGATTTAACAACAGAAGCTTTTCTAGCCTGTTTACGACAATTTACTGCCAGAAGATCCAAGCCATCTGCCATCTGGAGCGACAACGCCACGAATTTCAAAGGTGTGAGAAATATTCTAACGCATATAATGAAATTTGCAAATCTAACCCAATTCAAGGATTCAGTGCAGAAGAAGGCATCCAATGGAAATTTATCCCACCAGCTTCTCCACACTTTGGCCGACTGTAGGAAGCCAACATAACATCATTGAAACGGATTTTGTTAAGGGTAACAAAATCAGCTATCATGGATTTTGAAGTGTTAACTACTTTAGTTATTTCCCGCCCGTTATCACCGCTTTCTTCCGATCCGAGTGACTTACAGCCTTTAACTCCGGGACATTTTTTGACAGGAAATGCTAGTATGTTATCCTTTCCTGAACCACTTACTGCTTCGGATTCTCTTTCTTTTCATTCCAGGTAGTAGCTAGTTCAGAGACTCCAAGCTAAGTTTTGGAACCGGTGGCATTCAGGGTATCTAAATCAACTACAGAATCGTGCTAAATGGACCATTTCGCAGCCGAAAATACAGATTTGTCAACTAGTGCTGCTAAAGGACTCCAACTCCAATCTTTTGCATTGGCCATTGGGTCGCATCTAACAAGTGTATCCTGGTAATGATGGTTTGGTCAGAGTAGTTGAAGTTAAGACGTCTACAGGTGTTCTTCGGCGAGCCATCAACAAGGTCATTCCTCTACCATTTAAAGACTGAACGATATGAACTTGAAAATCTTTTCTTTTATATAGTTTAGTATTTAATTACTAATTTAATATTTAGTGTAATTTTATTGACTTTAAATTTATCTGAATATCTGAAAATGGAAATATAAACTCTGTGGGAGTTTAAGCGGGGAGAATGGTAGAACTCGCGTAACGCTAGAGGGCACTAAGGGCGCCACTGGGCGTGTTCAGATAGTTGGATGAAAGATGTGACGTAGTGATGATGTGATATTTCTGAGATTGTGATATTATTATATTTAATTAAATTAATTTATATTTTAATGATTGTTGATTTATTGAAATTTGATGTAATATTATAATTACTGAATCACCACATATTAGAAAGCTGGATAACCGCTAAATCTCAAAACACTGATGTGCAGCAACTATGTAACTAAAAACAATATATCATTTATTCAAAATAAAAGTCAGATGTTCTAAATCTTACACCAAAAAAGAAAAAGTTATTCCTCAGTCATACAACATCATGCAAAATTATATTTCCTTTTTATTAAACTTGTAGAGGTTGCTTTAAGTGTTTAACAGTTATTTTAAGTTTTACTGTCTATTCTCGTTTTCCATCTACTATTCCCTACCAGAATGAGACTTTAGTATCGCATTTTATGTAAACGAGTTAGAAGGAGTATTTAAGGAAGGTTCAACTTACTTCGAAAGAGAGAGAGAGCTTGGGATTTCTTAATGGCCATCTGGTTACTTCGTTCTTAAATCTACTGCGCTCGGCCGTATTGTACGTGCCTGTTGATAATCGCCGGCTAGGTTAAATTAAGGACCAACTACGTTAGGTGTTTGTGTATAGCTTCGGCTAGGTCTGTTAATTTTAGTAATAGAATAGTTTCTTATCTTAAGTTAAAAGCCCGAGTGAAGGCTTTTCCTGTCAGCCTGAGAAGGGACCATCTGTTATTAATTCTTTGAGTAAATAAAAGGGTATTTTAACCCTATAAGATCTCTCTCTTCTTTTCTACATAAACTAAACTAGATCCTACAAATGAACCTGGCGAATTCTCGCACGGGCGTGAAGTAACTAGCACCACAGAAGAAGGGTGAAAATAACCCTTTATTAGTTCAAACTAAGAACAGTGTTAGCATAAATTTAGGTATTTTTCATAATGAAACTCGAAAGACATACGAAACGAACGTGCGCCAAGATATATATTGGCGAGAGAAAGTAAAGTTCGGGTGCAATGCAGTATATTTGACTTCTCACCTTAGCTACTTGTACTTGGGCCAAAGGTCTAATTCAGTTAGTGCTTTATCTTTCAGGTACTGTGTCGAAGTATGTTCGTGTTTCTTTTTTTTTTATTGCCTAAATAGGTAAGCCTGATGATATTTAGGACTGATGATGATTCTATGTAAGTTCTTCTTTTCGATAATTCAGTGTTTTAATGTCTGTGAAGATTGTTACTTTAATTGGTGTTCTACTTAAGTTAAGCAGAATCCTCCTATTTTATTAAATAAAGATTTTGTAGTTAATTTTTTTACTTATGATTCTTTAATGAAAACTACGCCTGAGTAAACTTACTCATTACGCCTTCAATGCTAATGCACAAACCAACAAAAGATTATGAGACTGAATAAAGTAATTGCCTTGTAGAAATGCTTCTAAAAAATTGAAATGTTGTAAGATTCCAGGGGCATAAAGTGTTAAAACTCTTTGTTGAAAATACTAGTTACAAAGTTTATAAGAATAATTGTAACAAATAATAATGTCTATTCTAAAAGAATCAATTTGTATAGAAAAGTTAACAGATGAAAATTATTCAGCATGGAAATTTCAAATAGAACAACTTCTAATAAAAGAAGGTTTAGATGATGTTGTATTCGAAGAAAAACCGGAAACTGTTACTGATTTTTGGTTAAAGAATGATCGTAAAGCTAAAGCTTTAATATGTCTAAACATTTCGGATTCGCAAATTATCCATGTTTTGCATAGTAAATCTGCAAAAGAAGTTTGGCAGAAGTTAAAATGTGTCCATGAACGTGTAAATTTAACAAAAAAGTTATTTCTTCTTAGAAAACTATATTCCATTAGATATAATGAAAGTTCTAAAATGCAGGAACATATCAAAGGAGTACTAGAATTGGCTGAAAAGCTGCTTAGTATAGGTGAAGAAATTAAAGAAAATAACTTAATAGCAATATTACTATGTTCTTTACCAAATTCATACAACTCCTTAATAACTGCAATAGAAAGTAAATCGGAAGCTGAACTGTCGCTAGAATATGTTAAAAACAAACTAATAGATGAGTATTGTAGACGTGTGGAAACTAAGAAAGTTCAAAAATACGATTCAGTTGCTTTAAAAAGTAAAAGCGAAAATAAATCAAAGTATGCTACACGATATTGTACTTATTGTAAAAGAAATAACCATATGATAAATGACTGTTTTCATTTAAAACCCAACGCTAGAACTTCCCCGAAAACAGATGTAAATAACAGTAAAGTAAGAAATTATTCTCAAATTAATAAAAGTAATGCATGCCAAATAGCAAGTACGCAAAGTGTAGAAAACATAACAAAACTTAAAGAAAATAAGTATCTTAAAAGTAATGAAACTGAAAATTCGCAGATTCAGTTTAATCAAGTTCTAAAAGTGGAAAATAAACATGAAAACATGCAAATGCAAGAATGGGTTATCGACTCAGGAGCCTCAACTCATATGAGGAGTGATAAGAATTTTTTCTCTCAGTTAAATGACTGTAATAAACAAATAGTAACTGTAGCCAATGGTGTTAAATTAAATTCTTATGGTATTGGTGAAGGCTATTTTAAAGTTCAAAACTCAAGGGGTCAGGTTACACAAATAAATTAGAAAATGTATTGTATGTACCAGGTTTAGATAGTAATTTACTTTCTGTTCAATCTGTTATGAATAAAGGTTGCATTGTCACATTTGATATGAATAAGTGTTACATAAAGCGTTAACAATATACTCGTAGCCGACGGCAACGCTCAGCAAGGTTTATATAAATTGACCGTAAACTCAATTGACGAGAAAGCATACTTAGCTAATGATGTTTCATGTTCTAATACGAACTGTATACTAAAATGGCATGAAAGATTAGGCCACAGAAATATAAATGCCATAAAAACACTTGAGAAAAATGATTTGGGAGACGGCATTAAACTTGGCAAATACACTCAAAGTGTGGAATGTTCTACTTGTGTAAAAGAGAAACTAACTGAAAAATCTTACCCCAAAACTGGTTTTAGATCTAAAAATCCACTGGATTTAGTGCACACAGATGTGTGTGGGCCAATTGAAGTCAACAGCTTAGGAGGGAAAAGATATTTCGTAACTTTCATTGATGACTATTCGCGTTATACTCAAATTTATTTTATTACTTCAAAAGATGAAGTATTCAACAAACTTAAACAGTATGTTGCATCGACAACAAATAAATTTAGAAAGAAAATAAAGGTTCTCAGATCCGACAACAGTACAGAATACTGTAACGAAACTACTGAAAATTATTTAAAGAAAGTTGGTATTTTTCATCAAACTTCGGTTCCTTATTGTCCGGCACAGAACGGCGTCGCAGAAAGAAAAAATCGCTCTTTGATAGAAATGACAAAAGCTATGCTAATAAACTCTAAATTACCGAAAGGATTCTGGGCTGAAGCAGCTGCTACTGCCGCATATCTTCAAAATAGGTTACCATCTAAAGCCACAGATAGAACACCATATCAATTGTGAAATGGTAGAAAACCAAACTTAAGTCACTTACGAGTATTTGGCTTTAAAGCATTTTATTATGTGAACAATTAGTGCACACAGATGTGTGTGGGCCATTTGAAGTCAACAGCAGGAGGGAAAAGATCTTTCGTAACTTTCATTGATGACTATTCGCGTTATACTCAAATTTATTTTATTACTTCAAAAGATGAAGTATTCGACAAACTTAAACAGTACGTTGTAAGGATCTGAAGTTTTACTAACGTTTATTTTATTTTAAATCTTTACTATCACTTCTTATTTTCTACTTCCGGCCAGAATTAAAAGCTTTAACTTATTTATGCAAATTTGTCTTGCGAACGCCAAGTATTTAAGTTGTGGCTTTTTGCCAAGCAAGAGAGAGGAAGGAGTGATTAGGAGCAGGCCACTTGCCATAGCAGTTTTACTTGATTGCTGGTTGCTAAACGTATTGTAGTGTTAACAGTTCTCTGTACTACATATGGCCTTTCTGTTAATATACGGCCAATCTTCAAGTAGCCACTTGTTTATTAATCCAAAGTTAAGTCTAGTTAGAGTTTAGTTCATATTTTTCTATTCTTACGTTCAGACCACAAGTGGTTGGTCTCTGTATTCCGAAGTCCGGAAATCATTGTAAAGAGAGAAAAATAAAGGGTTTCGTATACCCTTCCTGTGTATCTTGTCTACTTCCCACATTTATTGAACATAGCTTTAGTAAACTCCCTGTTCCGAGTCAGGTCATTTCATGTTCCCCAAGCAAGTAAGGAGGAACACTGAACCTGATAATGTTACATAGACAACAAATAAATTTAGAAAGAAAATAAAGGTTCTCAGATCCGACAATGGTACAGAATACTGTAACGAAACTACTGAACTTAATATTTTTCATGAAACTTCGGTTCCTTATTGTCCGGCACAGAACGGCGTCGCAGAAAGGAAAAATCACTCTTTAATAGAAATGACAAAAGCTATGCTAATAAACTCTAAATTACCGAAAGGATTCTAGGCTGAAGAAGCTGCTACTACAGCATATCTTCAAAATACGTTTCCAACTAAAGCCACAGATAGAACACCATATGAATTTTGGAATGGTAGAAAACCAAACTTAAGTCACTTACGAGTATTTGGCTGTAAAGCATTTTATTTTGTGAACAAACAAAAACGGCGTAAATTCGACAACAAAGCTGAAGAAGGAATATTCGTAGGATACGATTTACGAAGTAAGGGATACAGGATTTATGTAGGTGGAAGGAAAAGAACAGTAAGTAGAACTGTTAAATTTTCAGAAAACGCGTCTTTATCTGACAATCATGCAGAAAATAATGCTGAAGATTTAGAATTAATTCACTTCAATAACTCGCAAGAAGATGAAGAAAATTATGAAGAAACATCTTTTGGCGATGATTTTACAGAAGATTCAGAAAGTTCTGAAGAGTTGATTAAATGTGAAGAAAATGTAGAAAGAAGGGTTTCTAGCAGATCAACCAAAGGGGTCCCACCGGAAAGATTCTCTCATAAAGCAGAAGACCAAGAATCAATCTTACCTAAAAATAAAGATTCAGAAAGCTTTGAAGAAGTTCTAAACTTACCAAAACGTGAACAAGAAGCTTGGATCAAGGCTATGTAAGAAGAAATACATTCTCTAAAAGAAAATAAAACCTATACACTTACAGAATTACCACCAGGAAAACATGCAGTAGGCAGCAAATGGGTGTTTAAGACAAAATATGATGAAACTGGTAAAAATATAAAATACAACGCACGCTTAGTAGCCAAAGGATTTACTCAAAAATACGGCAGTGATTATGATGAAACGTTTTCACCAGTAGTGAAACACACTACGATAAGAGTTTTCTTAGCATGGGCAGCATATAATAATGCCAAGTTACATCAACTAGATGCTAAAACAGCTTTTTTGTATGGCAACTTAAATGAAGAAATATATATGGAAAAACCAGAAGGATTCGTGGTTCCAGAAGAAAGACATAAAGTTTGTAAATTACAGAAGTCGATTTATGGTCTCAAAGAAGCAGCTAGGTGCTGGAATGCAGAAATTGAAAATACATTGAAGAACCTTAGGTTCAGTCAAAGCAAAGCAGATCCGTGTCTTTTCACAAAAGTGGTTCGTGATAAAAGAATTCATTTAATAGTGTATGTTGATGACATCCTAATACGTTCTACAGAAGAAGGACTAATTCTTCAAACAATTAATGATTTAAAGAAACGTTACCAAATAACGCATCTTGGTGAAGCTAAATATTTCTTAGGCATGGAAATAAATTGCAAGGAAGATGGAAGTTACCTCTTATCACAGAAAAATAAAATAAATCAACTTGTCAAGCAATTTCAACTTGAAGAAGCGGAAACCGCTAGCACACCAATGGAAACAAACTATTATAACCTAAACAAGGAAGAAAATCTCCTAACTTCAAATGATAAATTTCGCCAAGCTATTTGAAGTCTTTTGTATTATATCGTCTATCACAAGACCAGATATCACAGCTTCAACTCACATACTCAGCAGAAGGTGTAATAATCCACGTCAAAAGGACTGGAATGCTGTTAAAAGAATCATTAGATACTTAAACACGACAAAGAATGTATCCTTACAAATTTCGTCGAGTGAAAAACCTAATATTACAGTTTATTCAAATGCTGATTGGAGACAAGATATTGAAGATAGAAAATCTACATCAGGAAGTGTTATTTTATTAGGAAAAAGCTGTATTTCGTGGTTTTCAAGAAAACAAACTTGTGTTTCTTTATCCTCAGCAGAAGCTGAACATGTTGCACTATCGCAAGCTACGCAAGAACTATTATGGCTATTAAAATTAACAGAAGATTTCAATCTACCCCAAACTCTACCGATAAAGGTATTTGAAGATAATCAGTCTACTATAAGACTTGTAAAATCTGAAAAATTCAGTTCGCGCACAAAACATGTTGATACAAAAGTTCATCATATACGCGACTAGAATAACAAAGGAATAGTAAAACTTGTTTATCTTTCGACAGAGCAAATGGTTGCTGATATTATGACTAAACCAATTCCTAAAGCTAAATTTCAGTTTTTCAGGAATGAATTGCAATTGGTATGAGTTTCATTAGCAAAACAGGGGCAATGTTAGCATAAATTTAGGTATTTTTCATAATGAAACTCGAAAGACATACGAAACGAACGTGCGCCAAGATATATATTGGCGAGAGAAAGTAAAGTTCGGGTGCAATGCAGTATATTTGACTTCTCACCTTAGCTACTTGTACTTGGGCCAAAGGTCTAATTCAGTTAGTGCTTTATCTTTCAGGTACTGTGTCGAAGTATGTTCGTGTTTCTTTTTTTTTTATTGCCTAAATAGGTAAGCCTGATGATATTTAGGACTGATGATGATTCTATGTAAGTTCTCCTTTTCGATAATTCAGTGTTTTAATGTCTGTGAAGATTATTACTTTAATCGGTGTTCTACTTAAGTTAAGCAGAATTCTCATACTTATTAAATAAAGATTTCGTAGTTAATTATTTGACTTGTGATTCTTTAATGAAAACTGCGCCTGAGGCAACTTACTCATTACCGCCTTCACTGCTGATGCACAAACCAACAAACAGAAGGCACGATCTTTGTAATTTAGAATAACACCGACAACTTGCGGTGGAACTTAAACGTTATAACATAATATCAATTCACGTCTAAATAGAATAATAACCGATTAGCTCATTACGTTACGGCTAGCTTAGGTTGAATCAACAAAATCCTAACGGCGTGACAATTATCTGAAATGGCAAAGGGGCGTATTAGCATTACAGCGAGATCAGCAACGAAATGTGCGCTGGCTAGCGAAAACACGCTCCGTATAAACTTCAATTCACCCGTTTAAATACTCACTTAACTTAACTTTAAATATACATCCTGGAAAGGAAATGCGAGGGGAAGTTGAGGAGTTCAGAAAAAATAACAAAATGTTGAATAATATGTTAATTTTAACTAAAAAAAACCCTACAAGTCCTTCTCTCATGGAGGTAAGAAAGGAAAGAGTGGTCAAACTGGCACTACAAGTGAAGCACTGCTCTGAAGCTTCAGTCACTAGATGGGTGTTTTTTGTTTACATTCAGAAGCTGACTTGACAGCGCTCTGATAGTATTTCGACACACGACAGCTCATACAAATCGAAAAACGGGACACTTCCGAATAAAAGAAACACTCATAGTGTAATGGATAATAGCGATTTGTATAGCTTAGTGACAGTTACGCAAAAATAAATCTTGGTTATTTTTCGATAACTAACAACAACGATTTTGATTATAAATTCGTTTTATAAAATTCTAATTTGTTGAACTACAAAAATATAGATTTTAGCAAAAATGTTATGCTTACAGAATGAAAAATACCTTACGGTACCTTTAAAATTGTATACATATTCCGATACTTTTCTTTTATGTTCCAAACGCCAAAATGTTTTAAATAAATTAAATTTTTTTCACATCCACATATTATTGTAACCTGTACTTTTTAAATTTTTTTAGAGGAGAGGCTTTACTGTTGCTCATTTTAAACTCACCATTTTATTTTTATATATCAAAATACTTAAATATTTATCAAATTATTTATAAATATATTTGAAATGAAGGATTTATTCATTCATAAACAACTGTGAAAGTTACTGTGAAGAAATCTAATTATTAAATGTATCTAAATTTATAATGATTATAAATATTATGTAAATATAAAATAACCTTAACATTGAATTGTAAACATACATTGAAATCCTGTTGACAAATACGTCATAAAAGTATTTAAGCAAGATTTGTTCGTACTGGAAAGCAATCTGTTTAAAGGTATTGTAAAGCAAATTCTATGAGATGCGTACTTAAGAAAGTAATAAAGAAGAGTTTTGAAATATGTATTGTTGAAATTAAGGGTAAAAAATCTGATAATTAAAAAATTATATTTTATAATAACTCAATTACAAGTTTTAAATAATATTTAAAAAATCCTTATTTTATTCCCTTTCAGAAATACTCATAGAACGTTAAGTACTATTTAAAGTATTTCGCTATTAAAATAAAAGGTGCTCTAATTTGAAATGGACCGAATAGAGAATTAATTATAAATTGACTTATATTTTTCGATTTAAAAGATGCCTCAGAAGATAAAAATTAACGTCATATAAAGTATTTTAGGAAAAAGTTCTATAAATAGAAAATAAATAATGCATAATTTTAATATTAATAATACAATAAACTTTTATCTTAATTTTTGCAATCCTTAACCAAATAAAATCGAATTACCTTAACATTTTTTCCTAATATAATTAACGAAAACTTGAGTATTATTGCATTAAAGATATTTTCTAATTATATGCATACCCTTCCAAATAGTCGCCAACTCATTGCCTACTAATTTTTCACAAAGCTAATATGTGAAAAACTACAGCCATTTTTACTTCCTTGTACAAAGTAAGTATTGTTAATCGCGAAAAGTTTCAGGCAGCATATTTCAACGAAAATATCCATTTTGACCGCTATCGAATGCAATTTAACGATGTTTTTGCGTGATATCTGTATGTAAGGACAGAATAAAATACTCTTTTCCTTCAAAAAAATTATAAAACTGCTTTAAAATTAATTCTGAAGAGAATTTTTCGTGGCGTCTGTACGAACGTATGTACGTACGTGCATACGTACGTATCTCGCTTAACTCAAAAACGAGTAGCCTCAGAACGTTGAAATTTTGTATATAGGACTGCTATAACATGTAGATGTGCAGCACGTATTTTGGTTACAATCGGCCGCACCAAACGTATATAAATATATTTATATATATATCCACTATGTTGCCTGGCTGAGTGATTTCAGTTTCTTTGCTCTTATATGTTTGTAAATAGTACATTTTTTGCTTTAAAAATGATTGTATTATGTTGTTTTTATCTTCCGCTTAAGGTTTTTATGCCTTTAGTAAATCTGTATGCAATATTTTTAGAATTATCAACAATTTTAAGGTTGTCTAAGTGTCGCTAAGCCTTTTTTTTTATGGCGGCGATTGATGTTTACATTTGAAACAGGAGATTAGTGGATTTGTTGCCAATCTAGAGAAACTTAGCTTCGCAACAACAAAGGTAACGCATTCATTTATTATTGCCAATTAAATCATGCTTAATTCTTTCTGGAATTTTTTCGAGGAAATAAGTGTTTAAGGTTTACTTCGTAATTTTTGATATAGATATTTTGAGTTTTTATGTATTTTTGCCTTCTCGCGAAGTGAGAATTGAATTAATTAAATAAGAAATACTCAATCGTCTGTGAAAAACTGTTTCTTTTTTGTTTTGTTTGCTTAATTTCTTTTATACATCATTCTAGCTTTATTATAGTATTTGAAGAGAACATGTGGCAACGATTAGATAATTCTATTCTTTAAATGATATAAATTTTGTGTATTCTGAGTTATAATCTGAACGAAATATATAAGTTAACTGTTATATAATTATTGGATTATATAACAGTTAACTTAGTTTCCGTTACATAATTATTATATAAGTTAACTGTTATATAATTATTAATACTGTTAAGTGAATCTAGCGCCAGAGTGTCGCTATGGTAAACAAATACTAGAGTGAATTTTAAAGAATGCATTTATTCTATTGTGGTTTATGCGCTGTCGACGAAGTAGATTTAATTCAGTCCAATAAGTTTAAATGAAATGCAAGAAAATATGCGTATAATTTAATATTTAGTACAAGGAAGTCATGTGGTGTACACATCAGATTTTTAAAATGGTGGCACACTAAGGATTGCATAAAAGAGCAATGAATTAATAAAATTAAAAAAGCAAGAAACATCCATAATTTAAAAACTTTACATTTTGCAAAAAATTTTTATATAATTTTTTTTTTTTGTAGATATGTATACCTTATATGTATACAACAATCTGTTTTATTTTATAAAACATCAGAGAACAGCACAAATTTAGCATTTAACATACTGTTGTTCTTCCCATGTACACAACAATCTGTTTTCGTTTAAAAAACATCAAGGAACTGCACAAATTTTTTTCCATAACGATTGTTCTAAGTATAACTTCATGGAATACGAATTTTTGCATTCTCTACTGTTAGAGAAAATGCTCCATTTCTGAAGAAACGGAATGCTTTCCCAGTAGCCGGCGAACGCCCCCCCTCCCATTCTCATCAAGATTCCTTACAAGTGTTCATTGCAACAAAAATAAATGCTAATGATCATTCAATTTGGAGGTGAAAATCCACGTTCATTTGCTGTGAATGCGCACATATCTAAGTTCCCAGGTAAACAGAGCCAGATTTAGACTTGATAAGGACCTAAGCTATTTGAGATATGGGGACCTTTTATAAGTCTGTTAGAATATACCTTTTTTAATACTATTTATACTATATTTGACTTCTTGTCTAGTTTACTATACGTAAATCCGGCCCTGCAGATAAATACATTTTGACAACATGACGTGTTGCCTAGTTTGAGACACAGTGCGTTGCTTTGAGCATACTTTTCAGGGGCTTGGAGATAATTAGAAAGAACCTTAGTGAATTAGAATTCAATTCCGCTTGAATATGTTATAATGTAGTATTATAGTCTATGAAGTATAAAATAATTTTGATAAGAAAGATGTTTTTAAAAAAATGTTTAAGACATTGTTTTTTGATAATTTTTTAATCACATCACATAAGAATTTCGTAAATTATTTAGCAATTTTTAGAAGTGAATATTTAATTCCATTTAAGTATGCTGCTTTTATAACTGTTAATATGCAATTGACATCTTACAGAAATAAATAATAATTATCAAATTATAATTGGAAAATTTATGGAAAACAGATTGTTAGATTCCTAAAAACAAGCAATATGTCAGTAGTTACCAGTTTATCAAATAATCTTAGTTTTTGCCATAACTTACATAAATATAATTTTATTAGCAGTAAACTGATATGTGAAAGTGATAAGTGTGTTTAAAATGAATTATAGAATTTATCAGTCAGAATTAGTTACATTGTTTCTTCCACAGTTGTCATAGAATTAAACAAGCAAAGATATTTATCAGTTAATATTAGCTACATTTTTTCTTCCATAGTTGTCATAGAATTATGTAAGTAAAGCTATTAAGATAAGTTTCTTTTGCTTTTCAGAAACTTTACTCCCAAATATATTTAAATTTTATAGTTATTGGGGGGGGTCTTACTTTGCAACGCCAGCCACATGTTCATGTTTCAAACTACACCAAAGAGCATCATCATCACTGAGTGGTAGAAATACATTTTCTTCATCATCTTGTCCAATAGTATATTCATAAATATTATCCTTTATGTCCAATATATCATATGCCATAGCTTGAAATGTGAATTCATGTACTACAGGTGATATACAATCAAATCCACGATCAAGTATCAAGAGCTGGCATCTCCTTTTCATTTTTGCCTTATGAAAAAGGGATTTAAATTACATTTCCTTTTTAATATGGATGTAAATGTAATTAAAAATCGCTAAAATCTTACTACTAATGCAATTTGTTTTTACTAGAATAAGACTAAAAAGGAAAATAACTTTCAGTTTAATAATTTTAAATTATTCTTTTAGGTTGAATAATTATTAGATTAACTACATAGCAGATGCTTATTTAGTAAATAAAAAAACAAACGATATATGACATTGCTGTATTCTATTTTATTGAAAATAAGTTTTCTCTTACAATTACTACAGTACTAACAAGTTTAATTAGACTTAAAAGTTTTCAGTAATTTAATGGCTTTTTTACACCAGTAATTTATACACTTTTTTTTATTACTTTAAACATTAGTACTATTCAGTTTTTTTCTGTTTACTTCGGTCTCCTAAAAATTATTACTATCAACATTTTCCATCCTTTTAATTTACAAAGCATATTAATTTTTTTAATCGAAAGCTTTAAGTTATTTCTAAAATCAAAGGAAAAAATATTGCGTAGCATTGAAATATATATTACAATAAGTTGTTAAAAATTGTAATAAGATTAAATTCTATTGAAGAAAAAGCAGTCATTAGCTGATACACACAAAATGTTTGCACTCCAGCAAACATGCTTCTTTGGAAATATGACATATCAGTATCTCTCAGTTAGTAGAATAGACATACCCTTTTACGGCTACTAGGTGGTAGAGCATAATATCCTATTTCAGGTTTTCTGGAGCTGACTGTTAAAAATCATGTCATTTCAGTATTTTCTTTCTGTATGAAACTATTCCAAGTGTGAACATAAAAAATTGTGCTATTTCAGCTCTTCTTTTAAATCACGAAAGAGTTATTTTTTTTAAACACAAGAAACACGCAAATTAAAGCATACCATAGCTCACAAGAAAATTAAAGCATACCACAGCTCAAAATTATATAGTATGCACACCAGACTCGTTTCTTGGCAACTGATCATTTTTTAGAGAAATATTTTATTCAAGAGAAAACTTCTCAGCACATGCTTTAGAAGCAGAAATTTGAAAATAAAATTCCATATTTCAAGTAATCCAAAATCAGTTGTGTAGTAAACAAAATATAAAAAAGAGGATTTTTTAAGATGAATGCAGAGTACTTATTTCATGCAGAAAAGAAAATCAATTACCTTTATTTGTATACTATACAATTATTCTGTTTCGTAGGTCATTGTAAGAAATTCATTTCTCTACATATGACTCAATATTCTCTCCATGATGAAGCACTAAAATATTATTTAGTAAAATATTTAATCTATCTGATTAAAAATTATGATAGGAACATCAATTATTTCTGTCGAATGAATGGATACATTTATGACTTCTCTGGAATTCAGCATTTATGATGCTCATAATGAATCTCTGGAACATTATATTTTTAAGTTACATTTAATGCCCTCCCACTACTAAAAAATTTTCATTTTTTGCTTTTATTGTAGATTTAGAATTCTTAAATTAGTTTTACCATAACCGTTCATTAGAAATCAATTGAAATAATGAATTATAATCAAGTGAAATTTTTATGTTTATTGCATTAGACATCACCACCTAGAACAGTATTGTTTTTATCTAAACATTGTCTGAACATGAAGTTTAAGAGATGCAGCATTGTTGTGGCATTTCATACATATTTTCATACTGAAGTGACTTTTAATCATATTTTTGGATTCAATGTTCATCCTGATGGAAAATCTGAATTGAGAACTCTTCTTACCTACTGCATCAAGAAATGCTGACTAAAGGCAATTCTTAAAAAAAAATATAAATAAATAAATAAACACTCCTCATGTGGAAAGGCCTAAAATAAGATACAATTTGGCAGACTTCCTTGATAGGTCATGCGACTGTACTGCAGTTGTAAAATGCAGCATACACGTTTTTGCAGATATTCATAATATTTTGTATCCATTTCTATATTCTAAATAATGAAAACAGGACTGATTTTAAAAACCTTAATAGATTCTTCTGGAAATACCATATTTTAAAGTGCATTTTTGTAGACATATAATTATTTTCCCCATTTTATTTAAACAGAAATGTTTAATGAAAATTAGAACTGGACAGGTTACTTGAATAGGACAAAGCACATTATGCCTCCTACTGAAAGGAATTCCTTTGCAGAAGATTTTTTAAGAAAATTTGGCCTGTATTTTTATAACACATACAGAAGGCCAGAAAAATTTTTTGTAGCTAGGCCACTCAACTAATGTGAATAGAACTTGTCATGAATTGCCACTGTTCACTACTTAACTTTCACTACTTAACCACTGGTCAGCCTCATCTAAAATGTTTAATATCTAAAATGTTCAGTTAGTAAACATTCTAACAAAGTTTTCATTTGAGGCAAAACATGAAACTGTAACGTTTTAAATCATTCAAAGTAACCTAGATGGATATAATAATGTATTTATACTTTCCAGCTGCCAAAAGTAATTTCATTCCTTATTTGTTAGGAGTTAACATAATTTACACTTGAAATGCTCAAATGAAGGCTTGAATAAAAATTATTGAAAATTACAGAGGCATTTAGAAAAAATTACCTGATATTTTATAAATATTCAGGCTACTATAGGTTTTATCTATATATATGTGATGTATAATGATCCTGTGGTTCTTGTATACTGAAATCTTAAAAGATCATAAAATATGTTGTAATTTTCAAATTCATTTAAAATTTACATCTTTACTCAAATAAGGGGAATTATAAAAATTTTCATCTAAGGAAAAGCAACCAAGATAGGAAGAAATTCATAAATACCTATCTAAACTACAATTTATTTGGTTTAAAATTAAATTTTTTCATCTAATTTAGATTATTATTCAAAACATACCACACAAAAACACAACAAACTATGATCAGATATTATGAAATCCAAAAGTATTATGTAGATTGCAAAATAATACACTCATTATTTTGTGTTCTCATCTGTAACTGAAAAGAGGGGTTTTTTCCCCCTAAAAGAATGAAATGATGAAAACACATCATTTCATTCTTTTAGCAAAAAATAAGTTTTTCACTAGTTACAAAACCAAGTATCTTTTAGATTTGCTTATAACTGTTAAGTAGTTTCAAGTAGCTTGAAAATGGTTTTTAAAGTTTTTAAGAAGCATACATAAGATGCAAATAATTTTTTTTAGTAATTTTACACACATTAGTAATTAATTCCAAACAAGTTAAAGTACTTTACATAAGAACAGAAATCAGGCACCTTCAAAAACAGGAAGGAAACATAAAAAATAAATAAATAAAGCGATTAGCAGACATAATAAATATTTCAAAATTTCTCAGTAAAATTTACATTGTTAATAAAATTAATCATTTAGCTATTATTTTGAAATTAACATATTAACATCATAACTGAAACAAAAAAATATACCTTCGGATTTGTATCAGACTTGAAAGATTCCTTATATAGATTCAACTCCTGCTCCACAGCTTCAGCAAGTACAAGATTTTTTATAAAACGTCTAAAATTTAGAAATTTAAAAATACAGAAAATTTATAATTATTTATTGCATCAAAAATAAATCAAAGTACGAAAATTTTAATATCTACAACATAAATCAATTAAATAAACTAATTTTTGAATAATATCAAAGGAATTATTATTCAAAAATCTATATAAAAGCAGACAACAAAGGTAACAGAAAAATATGAAAGGCACTGCGAATACAAGTAGCTTAGAAAGTACTATACAAAGGTCTGAAATCCGGACTGGTCGGAACTTCGGCGATTCCGTATTTTAAGTCACAAGTTTAAATCTAGAAAAATGACATTAAACATAGGAACATTGAGAGTTTGATGTTTAGATCAGATAGAAAAATGTTAATTCCCTCACAATCACTCAAGGGCCGAAAGTATGATCCTAGCCAACATCAGTATGTCACATGATCCTAGCCAACATCAGTGTCATTGACAATGGTGCCACTCTCCTAGCCAGCAGGTGTTTGAAAGTTGCATGCCAGAAATCTCAGTTAGTGGGGAGAAAAACTGCATTTAGGGTAGATCTGTTTCTTTTATTAAATACTGTATTTTCTACTTCTAGACATGAAAGATGGAAGGAGAATTTTAAAAATTTTATTTATATATTTATTTACGTATTGGGCTGGTGGTCCGGACGTTCGGATTTCAGATTTTGTACTGTATAAACAAATGCTAACTAAATTACTTTCGGAAGTAACAATGCCGTTTTTTACTAAACGCATTATTAAGATTATAGAGACATTAGGTTATTTTTGAGCAAGAGAAGAGAAAAATGAGCAATGCTCTCGTTGGGACTCGAACCACGGACCTCTCGAATACCGTGCTGACCACTACACCACGAAGGCATGTTAAGAAGGCGGGAGAAATACCTTATAAGATTACTTAATAATTAACATCACTTTCTTTACTTGAAGATTAGTGATTTTGAAATTATTACGTGCATTCAAAAAAAGAAAAATGAAAAGCCAATATTTTGAAAGCACTTCCAAAGTAAAAGATTGTTTTTAGATGGTTTAAAGGGGCTATTAATCTGGAAAGTGTAGAGAAAATTGCATCTCCTTGTATATGCACAGTGCTGAAAAGGAAAAGAAGTGCAACTGTATTCAGTCCCCTAGTAGAAATCAGGCTGATAAGGATATCCTTGTGGTTATCCTTATGGCTATTTAATCCATAGCAGTACTCAAACTGATGTGACAATCCTTCTAGTTATCCTTATGAGTTTATGACTATTGTCGTGATTGTAACTGTAGCTGTCGCCTTTGTGATACAGTGTTTTAAGGCATGGTAAGCTGACGTGTATGTAGCTTTCAAAGATATGCAAGAGTCACACAACAGAGTGTGAGATTCCAGCCTTGCAATATTTACTAAATAGCAAAGCATCAGCTCGTAGTTAAATGTCTGATGACATTATATAATGCCAAGTGGACCAGATAGATATGATGCAGCAGTTATGATCAAGTCAGCAGGTGTTTATCTCATCTTGTTTTTTCATATGTCATTGGCTAACATACATATGTTCATCTATCCTGTTAAGTCTTCGGAAAGATCCATTAAACGTTATGTTATTCTGTTACATCCAGTGTTCTCTATGACATGCAAATTCTACTATGTAATCATCCCTCTCAAGATCCAACAGAAAGACTACCAACTCAGAATTATTACAAGTGCAGTTTATTCTGCAATCAAAGTTAAAAAATCTACGAAGGGAAACATAATTCAAGTTTATAAAATAAATAGTTACAGGATTTTCCACTGAACTTCAATGTTTAGCTTTCCTGAATTTTCCCGATTTTTTATGACCAAATAAAACAATTTATTTCCCCTAGCATAATAAATTAGTCTTTAATAAAGAAAAAATAACTGAACAGTTTTATACATTTATTACAAAAATAATGTTATAATTAAGAATAATTAAAAAGTTTAATTTATCTGATTATTGCGAAGTAAATGAAAAAAAATATACTTATAAGAAGCGTTCATCTAAACAATTAAAAAATTAGATACACTTTTTGAGAAGAAATATCAAATTCTGAAAAAAAAAATATTCATTTTTTAAAAGCAATTTATCGCAACAGTACCTCATAAAAAATAAATATTACTCTTATGGTGTTTTGAAATACAGCTGAAAATTTAAGAATTACACTGTATTGAAAAATGTTTAATTGATACAGTTATTTATTATAACATATAACCACACAGAGTAATGGAATGCTTCCACATTTTATTTAGATGAAATTTCTGTTGAGAATCGAGCATTTAATTGATGTTATGTACAGTTTCAGTGGCATCATTGTTTTGTTGTATTATTATGTTTGAATGCATCTAGCATCACTATTATTTCTGTCATTCTAAAAGTTTCTATGTAAACAATAAGACGTACATAAGTTCTCTTTACCTTTTTGTTATTAAAGTCCAAAATTCATTTAGCCATTACTCTTGTTAAGTTTATAACAGGTTATGGGTTTTAGCGACGTTTAACTGCGCAAATAAAGTTACGATGGCTATGTTGACGTACTATTTGAATCACGGATTTTTTTTTTTACTTTCGTTTTTGATTTCAACACTTCCACCTGAACAGTGTGTAAGTAGACGCTACAGTGTACCGATAGCTTTTTTTTTTTTTTTAATTTTTTATATTTCATATTTCCTTAATGACGACGTAATATGGGAGGTAAAAATTTTGTTAAGAATACCGAATTGGAAGGTTTATCCAACTGGACTAATAGGAAATTTGAAATAAACTCTTTGTTTGTGCTCAACAATTGTGCGGCGGCAGATGGCGCGAGTGAAAAGACTATACGGGAGTACAACGAAGCCGCAAAAGCGTATGCAAAGGCGAATACGAAAGCTGCTGTGATCATTCGCACAAAAGTATCACCGAATGTGTTAAATTTGATCCGTATGCATGGTAATTCCGCACTAGCGATATAGAATGAGCTGTCAAGTAATTTTAAGAAGGTGTCACTCATCTGCAACAGTTTTTCACCTTTCGGATCGAGAGAGACCAAAATGTAATGCAATTACTCGCACGTTTACGTACACTGTGGGTGGATCTTCAGCGTGAGCTATTCTTCCTGATGACGAATATCTCGATTTCAAATCACAGTGGGACTCAATGCCAATGACGGAAAAGTCACCTGAAAAAAACTGATCGAACAGATCAACATGCGGCTGCAAAGAAGATATCAAGAACTTAGAAACAAAAGTACGATAACATTCGTAGTAAATACTAATTATGGCACAAAACATAGTGGAAAGAAATGGAAGAAGGGTGGTAAAAAACCTCAGATGGTCAGCCAACCCCAACCCTTGACAACAAATAATGCTAAAACGATGAACAGACTTAGTAAGACCGGTGATGGTGTGAAAGGTTTCAATGACATCTAATTTCGTTGTAATAAACCCGGGCACATTGGTAAATTTTGCCAGTTTTTTTTTACATGCCAACCACGTCGAATGGCAAAACAGAAACCTTTTTTGCAAATACTCAATGCAGTGCGTTTGCTTGTCAAGAAGATGATTAAGGCCAAACTGTGCGGCTTAAGGACGATGGAGCTAGAGCACACATTATAAATTCAGCCTAGTAATTTCAAGACGTACCGTCACTTAAACAAACAAGCAGAAATCACAGTCGGTAACAAACAGACAATACCAGCATATAGCTGCAGGGACATTGACATGTTGCGCGACGGTTAGAAACGTACCAAAAATCTATCGAGCTCACTGATGTACTGTACGCACCAGAAATTGGCAAAAATTTGTTATCAGCTTTAAAGGCAATGAAGCGAGGAATCTCGAACTTTGGTGATTCAGACGATATGCTGAATACGACGTGTACAACAGCATTCTGGAGTAAGAAGAGCCTAAAACATATGACGAAGCAACGAAGCCTCCGCAGTACGCTGACTGGAAACGAGCCATGGACGAAGAAATGGCTTCGCATGCCAAACATGGAACATGACAACTTGTTGAACCACCTAACGGACGTAAAATTCTCGACAATCGCTGGGTTTACAGAGTGAAGACAAATCTCGATGGCTCAATTGAGAGATTCAAGGCCCGTTTAGTAGCAAAAGGGTACACGCAGACAGTGAATATCGACTGTGAAGACACATTTAGCTCAGTGTGTCGCTATGACACTATTCGAGCTCTAATTGCAACGGCAGCCAAGGAGAATCTCAAGTTATATCAAATTGACGTGGAGACGGCACTCTCTTACGGTGACCTAACTGAGGAGACCTACATACATCAACCCAAAGGCTATAACGACGGAAGTTAGCGTGTATGCAAGATGATCCGACCTTTATACGGCTTGAAACAAGCTGGACGATGTTGGAATGACAAGTTTACTGACGTGCTAAAGAAACATGACATGATTCAAAGTAAATCCGACAACTGCCTGTTCATACGAAATGATTATAGACATAAGATGATGATGGCGATTTATGTTGATGGTGGCATTGTCGCTGTTCAGGACAAAGCAGCATTTTTCACATTTATGGACGAGCTCAAGCTACATTTTAACATTCGAGTAACAATGTTAAATTGTTTTCTTGGTTTACAAGTTGAACATTTGAAAGACGACTCCCTTTACCTGCACCAAGAAGCCTTTACAAGAAAGATATTAAAGCGATTTGGAGATGGTAAGACATCACACATCCCAGTAAAGAAGTCGAGTCTCAAGGTCGACTCTGGTCAACCAAATGACGACGGCACGATCAAGATCAAGGAGGGGAAGCCTCTCAGCAGTGAAATTCCATACCGATCAGAAGTTGGTAGTTTTCTGTACTTGGCGATGGGGACTCAATCAGATACTACTTACGCAGTGAGTTTGATATCTCGATAGCTGAACAATCCAACAGAGAGTGATTGGGAAATCGTACAGGCAACATTAAGATACCTTCGCAATACCATAGGGCACGGCATTGTGTACAATAATGAAGATGACAGAAGTTTGATGTTGTTTAGTCATGCAGATAACAACTGCTGTGCAGAAACACACAGGTCTCGAACAGGTGTTATTTCTCTCTATGATGGAGGTGCAATAACTTGGCGAAGCAAGCTACAGAAGGCCATATCCAAGTCGACGACAAAGTTCATGGCAGCAGCTGATGCCACGAAAGACTTGATATGGTTGAAGGCTTGTTCAATGAGATAGCTAATAATGTCTCATTGCCTATCCTACAAATTGATAATCAGAGTACTATCAAGTACATCAAAAATCCAATGTTCCACGCACGCACAAAGCACATTGACCAAAGGTACAAGTTTGTGCAAGATGAGTTCTCGAAGGGACATTTTCAATTAGGCTATGTCAGAAGTACTGAACAACGAGCAGACATTCTGACGAAGGCGCTTCCAGCACCTCAGTTTCATTTTCAGAAGTTGATTGGTGTAAAAACAGTAAAATAAGTAAAGGTTAATCTATATGAACAATGACTATTTTCATGCTCGAAGGAGGCTATTGAGAATCGAGCATTTAAATGATGTTATACACAGTTTCAGTGGCATCATTGTTTTGTTGTATTATTATGTTTTAGGCATCTGGCATCACTATTATTTTTGTCATTCTAAAAGTTTTTGTGTAAACAATAAGACGTATATAAGTTCTCTTTACCTTTTTGTTATTAAAGTCCGAAATTCATTTAGCCATCACTGTGTTTTGTTAATTTTATAACAATTTCTGAATCCCATTACTCATTTTAAAAGAGTAATTAATTGCTAAAGAAAGTAGTAAGAACAGTCATATTTCTGAAGAAAAAAATTAATAACTTGCTGGCAAGTGGAAAGTAGAGCTACAGGTTGACAGAATTGTTTCAGATATAAGCTGATTAAAATATATGGAGGGAAACTAACTCTTCAGATTTCTATCTTTACAGGTCTATTTTTTATATGTGTGTGCTTTACTTTCTTTACAGATTACTTTATGGGCAGATAATCAGAAATTATCAAAATAGCTTATGTTGTACTAGGCTACATAAAAACGATGTTGGCAGTATTGTTCAGAGATGGATAAAAGTTATTACAGGAATACCTCATTATCGCAGCATTATAGGGTGAGTGAAACATTTTCAAGATCATTTTCATGTTACACAAAGAAGAAAAATCTCAGGGCAAACATCTATCAACAACGAAATTGCAGTAAACATTTGCACCATTTACCTATGAAGCTCCAGCAGTTTAACGTACTAAGCCAGTAGACAACTTAATGTGCTACAAGCAGCAGTGTACCACTAGGTACATGAGTGTCTGCATTTCAAGGTTAAGATATTTCACATGGCATGGGCATTGAAAATTACCAAAAAAACCAAAATGGAGATATTTCTGTCTGGGTTTCGAAGCATAGCTAATGTGAATGATCTTGCAGGCAGACTTGTGTTCACTAATAACGTTTGCTTTATTTATATTATAAGGTATTTCTCCCACTTTCCGGCAAACTGAGCAAACATAATTTCAGATACAAGGACCTGGAATATGAACATGGTTTTCCAAAGATAAACACTTCCTGTGCCAGAATTAACTGCCATGTCTTGGAGCATTTCCTCTTAATGGATTCTACTATTACAAAATTCATTCACTTTGATATGCTTTGTAGTTGCTGCTTCAGTTGGAAGAAAGATGTGCAACTTGGTTTTGAGCAATGGAATGTAGGAGAACTAGACATGTATGCATAAACCTCGATCAGTATCTTTCAGCAGTTGGATCAGTTGTGATAATTTGAATATGTGCCACTCCTAAAACACCCCAACTAATCCCTTGCAGTTATTTTTTCTTTGGAGGTATATGAAAGACAAGGTATTTGTACCCTCATTTTTTCAGGACTTACAGCAGTTAAAGAAATAAAAAGGCAATGAGGCCAACTCAATTAATCAAGCTATGCCGGCATGGGCATGAAAAAAAAATTAAACCTATCATGCAGAAACCTGCTAATTTGATAGGTTTTGATTATCAGTAAAAAAAAAGGTGGAGTATTTAACTGCCATATTATTTAAAGATATATGTACACTAAATTCGTTACAACAATCCCAAGTATGTTTTTCTTTGTACTGTTCATCTTGAATTACCTCGTACATAGCATTGTGCACTGAAATTGCAGCTCTGTAAAATTTGAGTTACAGAAATGAAATTTATTTGCAAAATGACTTTTTTAATGATTAAAGCAGTAGGACCGTCTCAGACTTCTTGATTCTATATAATTTTAGTTGCTGATAATACAGCTTCAAAAGGATTTATATATCCTTTTATACAGGTTCCAGATAAATTCTGCTAGGTACAACTCAAGGTGAGCTGAATTATACATAGTATTTCTTACTGAGAAAAAATCATTTTACTTCATATCATGAAGTGTAATTATGTGTAATTATGCAATGTTAGAAGCCCTTGAAGAAAAAAAAGTATTTGCATTGGAAACTGGCTCTACAAATCTCTGTTACCATTTCTAACAGTGTTGTGGTTTATTTAATTTTGGGCAATCATTAAGTGATGTCAGAAGCAATTAAAATGTGAAAAAGAAAATAGAAAAGAACTATTTACTGAAATAATTATATTGCTTGCATCTGAAGTGTTAAGATATGGTTTGCTTTTAATTGGTAATTGACTTCAGCAATTAATTGATGAGGTTAGAATTTTCTTTCATGGTGGAATACACAATACTAATGCAAATACTAATATACAAATACTAATATGGCAAATGGAAGTTAAGTTGAATTCAATATTGTATTGGCTTCACAACAAAACTGAAAAAAAAAAAAAAAAAAAAAACTTTCCGTAAAACCAATAGCACTTTAAGAAAGACAAAAACATTTATTTTTCCCCCACAAAAATAACATTTGCATGAGGTTAAATTTTACCATTTTAGTTTCATAATGTTCAATTTTCCAGTTTCAAACATCTGAACAGATTATTTACAAATTAATTAATTCCTTAGATTACATCTCTGAATCTGTGTTGTGTGACTTTAAAATATGAGCTACTAAAATATGCGCGAGATCGTATTTGTTGGACACTGGCTAAATGTTTCTAGAAACCTGTTAAGAGTGCTAATGTAAAAAAATATTCAAATATTCATTTTCAAAGCCAAAAAAAAAATTTTTTAATTGAGCTATTTCAATTTTCAAAAATTATTATTATGGTTCATTTTTCTCAAACTGAAATGGAGGATAAGCGGTTACTACTTTTTATAAGTTTCATGAATAAAATAATAAGTTCACTCTTTTGTTAAGTGTTTTACTTAATTTAGATCCATATTTTTCAAAAAACGTCAATTTTTATATTATAAATATTAAAATTAACAACTCTAAAATATTAAACTTACCTTCGGTACCGCAGTAATGGAAACTCTTCAAGTGTAGACAATAGTGTCATTAGTTTCTTAGCCACTACACCACAAGAATTTAAACTCAAATTACTGTAACTATTGAAATATGTTGCAAAGAAATCATCATCATCAAATGAATATACCTAAAATAAAATAAAATAAATTTTTATATTTAAGAATATTTTAAAGCATATATTCGTCATGAGATCCAAAATTTTTCATTTATGCAGTTGTCACTGCTTAATGAAACGACTTCAGCACAGGCTTAAGTTTTATAAGCAGTGATATTAAATAATATTACTGCTTATAAAACTCTGCGCTGAGATGTTTTAATTTGTTTATAGCTTGTTTGCTTAATCAGTTATGGTAAAGCACTGAAGTTCTATCTACGTAAGGGAAGAGGTGCCTTCTTGGAGAATTTCTAAAAGAAACTAGCTTCACTAAAGGGAAAAAGCATTTAAACGCGTATGCAGATAGCCTGTTTACTGGGATCTAAACCCGAGATGAACTAGTGGTGTTTAGTGGTATTATGCACTCGACCATTGGTGGGAATGGTTTTGTAAGGCAGATATTGAAGAATTTGAGTTGAATATTGATTTTTGAAATTGGCTTTAATGGAGCCTATATCTTTTTTTTACTGAACACGTTTAAATCAGTTAACATGCCATTTGAAAACTATATTATATTTTTATCATCAATACTATTCTTTAATATTTTGGATAATACCATACCCCCCTCAAAAAAAAAAGGATTTTGTTTTTCAGAAAATGCATGTTGTCTACACTGCTATATTTATAGCCTGAATATTAAAAACCTAGTTACAAGAGACAAGAAGAGGCGAATTTGGGTGGGAGGAAATAAACAAGAAAATAAAGATTAATTGCATTAAAATAAGCAAGAATAACTGTAAATAAAGTTTTCAACTACAACTAAATTCAATAGATAAACAATTAATGAAACTGAATTAGCCATCATGCAAACCAATGAAAACTGCAATTAATATAAAAATTATTGGCAGCAATAAAACATTTTTTAAAAATTCGATTCATGTATTCGCAAAAAATAGATATTTTGGTTAGGGCTTTGGAAAATTACTCAAAAAAATCTTACATGCACTTAGACAACGTTAAACTATTTTTTCAATTACTTTATTAAATCTTTCTCTTCAAACACTGTATGCTAATTAAATCATTAATTACCATTTGTAAAATCTGTAATAAGCACGGTAATAACAGGTATCTGAAGAACTTAGCTATCAAAATAACCATAATGAGGGTAAGTCAATAAAAAAGTTTTCTTAACTTTGCAATTATAAAAATACAATGGTGAAATTCTTATTAATTAGGTATATTATTTTGTGTGCATCATAAGCTTTACAGCAATAATTATATAATTATATATGTTGGCACCATATTATTAATTGATAGAAATATAAAATTTAAATAATACCTGAGCTTCATAAGGTAAAAATAAAATATCAATTTCCTTAATAAGTTTAACTGAACTTGGATGTATTATTTCACATAAATTTCTAAACATATCCTCTGGTATAGCTGAAAAATTTAAAATAAGCAGACAAAATTAATAATGTTTATACACTTGTAGTACATACATTATTTTACTTACGAAAAATGAAATAATTACCAGATAAAAAGAACAAATATGTGCAATAATACTTCTGATTTGAGGAATCAAAATCAATCTTCAAGTATTCCAGAGACTGTAAAAAAAAAAAAAAAAAAAAATTAAAAAAAAATAAAAATAAAAAATCCTATATTAAATATTGCAAAAAGAAATTAAACTCATTCAAACTACTATTAGAATTAATCACATGAAATATCATAGAAAATATATTTTATTACTAACAATTTTCAAAATTAGTTTGTTTTAGCTCAAACTAAGTTTTATGCAGTAGCTTAATTTTAGTAGAACTAAGATAAGTATTAGTTCAAGATGTAGACCTTGAAGATAAACTATGAATTACATGCTCAAATCTACACTAAGCAGATTTCGATTATGCTTCTTGATTGTCTGACAACAATTAACCAAACAATTAGAAATTAAAATTTTTTAAATCTCGCTCAAGTACCAGATACTCACTGAATCTAAACTTATTCCAAGAGGAAAAAGGAAATTGGATTTTTTATTGGAAGGACCAGAATATAAACTCGTTAATTAAAGAGAGAAACTTGCTGAATGATCAACTTGAAGCAAATAACACGGAAGAAAATAAAAGACTGCTATCGGAAGGATCAGAGTGGAAGAAAAATATGTTGCCAACAAACAACAAAAATAGGCTCTTTGTAAGACTCTAGATCCAAAGAAAGACGCTAAATATTGTAAAATAGCTAAATCACTGAACAACTTCTGCACTCCAAATCCCGCTAAATCTTCAAACATCCTTGATACAGCTGGATTAACAATAGATACTAATGAAAAAGTGGTCAATTAACTTGCAATGCACTTCTCTAGTATTGGTAAAACTGACTACCGGAAAGAAGATAAGAAAATAAAATGCGCTGCCAAAAAATTACTCCTGGGGGCTAGAGGGTACAGGCATGATGATCTGTTTCTAAAGAACACTACTTTAAGAAAATTAGATGCTGCTAATCGATGCTATTAAACGAAATAAACAACCAGAAAATTATCTTATTTTTGGAGAAATGGTTCAAAATCTTGGTGAGAAAGCACGACAATGTTTGTTGACCATCTTTAACACATCATGAAAATCTGGCAAGATGCCTAAGGCATGGAAAATTTCGACCATTTTACCTTTACTGAAACCAAATAAGTCAGCCGCAGAATGCAAGAACTATAAGCTTATCGCCCTCACAAGCATCCTATGCAGTTGATAGACGAATTATCCATTCCAGAATCAAGAATGTCCTCATAAAAAAACAAGAAGATAAATAACTATCAGATAGCGTACAGAAAACAACATTCCACTAAAGACCAATTAATCTATCACCAATGGTTTCCAAGGGCAACTACCAAAAAAGACCACTGCTATTTTTCTTGATATGTATTTTGCATTTAGTACAACCTGGAAACAGAAACTCATTAAACTTATACATCATTGTCTTATTGGAGTAAGTACCCTTATCTGGATAATTGATTTCTTGAGGGACAAAAAATTAAAGTACACTACAGTGGATAATTATCCAAGAGCTAGAAAATCCTTGCAGGTGTTCCACAGGGTTCTTATTTTAGCCTACTTCTCTTCCTGTTATATGTGAACAACATTCACCTGAACCTTAAAAAAGATACTAAAGTGGCCTGCCACGCAGATGACATCGCGATCTGGCACTCCAGGAAAGATATTAGGATATTCATGAATTTGAAACAGTGCTCCAGAAATCCTTAAATGGGATCGTAAAGTGGACGCAGAGCTTAAAACTCAAGATCAATGCTGAAAACATAGAGATGTAGTGAATTCAAAATTATACACTTTGTGCTTTAAAAAAAAAAAAAAAAAAAGAGTCACGGGGGAAAAAAAAGGATATACACAGTATATTAAAGGCATACGCAATAAATTTCTGAAATGCATTACCAACAGTTAATTAAAAGAATGTAAAATAAATAAAGTTTGCATATTACTTCTTCTGAAGAAGTTAAAATATAAATTGCTGAAAGATAAGGTATAGATTGGCGCTCTTGCTCCATTTCTTCTATAACTGTAATAATAAAAATTTCATTTAATGTTTTTCACAATTATTAATAATAAAAGTAAGTACTGATGTTTGGAAAATTATTCAATGTCAGTTGTTTTATCGATCTTTAGCTTTTTCTAAATCATTACAGCAACTATTTTCTTGAGAGAAATTCACATTTTTTTATTTGAATGACTACTTTTTGGATCAAAGAAATTTATTATTCTTTAGGCAGTATTTGCCAAACTGATTATAGTTATTTCATTTTCATTCTAACGCAAAAGTTTCTTACAAGTTGCAAAAAAAAATTTCCATTTAAAAGTAAAATTACACAATTCAAAAATGCAGTAACTTTTCTGCTGAAAATCAGCCTGTTATGCCCATTAAACTTAAAAGTTTTTTTTACTCGTAATCCTAAAAATTGGATTTTTACTCTAAGATCGGTGCTTTATCATAAACAGCATTCTCTCAGAATGCTAGCTGCAGATGTCATCAAATTTTGTTGTCCCATTGAGAGGAGAGTCATTTTGAAGATTTCTAATATGACTAACAACTGTAAAACTTTGGTTTTTGGAGGGTAATGTGAGCAGTTGGAATATATATAATAAATTCTTGAATGCAAGCATTTAAAACTATTAAATATTTAAGTATTACAACAGTTTAATTAATACATTTTAAGTACACTCATGTCCATAAATTAAGGATAATTCAAGTCACGCGGAAATCGAACTCTAAAATAAATATTTCACCTGTAAAATCACTACACACGCCTTCAAGAATCATATGAAAATTTCAGGAAGTAACCAGATGACACCGATGGTACGTCACAATGACGAGAGCGTAAGAGAGTGATATATAAGGAATACAGGCAAAGAAGTAAATTGTTCGCAGGCGCTTTATAAGCATTTCAGTGCAATAACCGAATAGTTATGACACAAAGGACGCATTTGGATGATTTTTTACGTGGTAGAATTATCGGCCGTCTGGAATGGGGGCGTACCCAACTGAAAGTATCAGACGAACTTGCAATTGCCTGTGTGTCATCTCCAGGCATTGGCAACGATTCCAAGATGATGGTAATGTGAGTAGACGTTACAGCACAGGTCGCCCCAGAGTTACAACGCGGAATGAGGACCGGTATTAGCAGTTACTGCCAAAAGAAACAGCCGGAGCACAGTCTCAGACCTGTCTTGTCAGCCCTCTTCAGCCACTGGTATGACAATTTAAAGGCAGACCGTGTACAGAGTTTAGGGCAGATTGGTATATATGCTCGTAGACCTGTCAGATGTGTTCCACTTACTGCAACTCACTGTCGCCTGCGGTTAGCCTGGAGTAGAGAGCATGCATTGTGGACACCGCAACAGTGGGCATGTGTGATGTTTTCCGACGAGTCCAGGTTTAGCTTGCAGTCTGATTCTCGCCGGACTTTCATATGGAGAGCACCAAGTCCCGTTACCACCAAGAAAATATCACTGAACGACACCGTTACGGTGGTGCAGGAGTGCTCGTTTGGGGTGAAATTATTCTGGGTTCCAGAACTGACCTGCATGTTCAAATTGGAACCATGACAAGCCAAATCTATCGGGACGTCATTCTGGAACAACATGTACGTTTGTTTCGGGGCGCCATGGGCGCACAATTTGTGTTTATGGATGACAACGCCCGTCCTCACCGTGCAAACATCGTAAGCGAATGCCTTCAATCGGAGGATATCACCCATATGGACTGGCCAACATTCTCACCGGACTTGAATCCAGTAGAGCACGTATGGGACATGCTTGGCCGACGAGTTGCAGCCCGTCAACCTCCTCCTACATGTCTACCAGAACTTCGGAAAGCATTGCTTTTTGAGTGGTGTAATATCCTCCCAAGATCAGATCGATAATTTGATACTCAGCATGCCTAGGCGTTGTACGGACTGTATTGCATCGTCTGGGAGACATACGATGTATTAACAATCAATACCAAGCATGTAATATTGTTTTTTTGTAAATAGGTTGTTTTTGTAATTTGCTCTAGGGAGAAAAAATCGCTAATTTTTTTTAATAATATCAAACATATAGCATCTTTTTTTGCTCTTTACCTTTTGTTTAATAAATAAGTTTTACAAATAAGTCAAATTTGTTTTGCTTCTAACTCTTCCTTTGTCTGATTTTGCATTATCCTTAATTTATGGACATGAGTGTATTTAACAGTAGAATTACAAATGACTAACATACACCTATTCAGTTTTCTAATATATCAGTATTTCTAATGCTAAATAATATTCAACATTCATCTGAATATGGAATTTGGTAATTCAAATATAAAGACTGTGGACAACTATTCAGTTATAAAGACTGTATCATTAACCCTATACAGAATATGATCAAATTGAGATATCCGTGTTTATTGTGGTTATATAATTTTTTACACATGAAAATGATTATCCATACCCGCACCGAAAATCTGCGAAGTCATTTCTGATTTTGGACAGCATGTGCAAACATGTTGCTATGTTTGGAGAAAAACCCTTGTTTCAGTACCTTTACGTCTATTTCAACAATACACCCAGTGCTATTAATGTTTTTACACTATTGTTTTATACAAGACATACAACACACTTCTCAACTTTTTACAATAAAGTTCTCTCGATGTATACAAATGGTCTGTTTTTGTTGAGAAAATTTTCAAAGAACTTTACAAACTCAGCACTCAGCATCATACACAACTGCAGCATGGAAATCCTAAAATGAGAAATAAAATAGTGCCTTGAGTGGAAAGTGCCTTGGAAATAAAATAGTGCCTTGTGTGTGCCAAACTTGTGTGGAAAGCTAAGTCTGAGTTTTGCCAAAGATGACAAAATTGCAGTATGCAATCAAAAGCTATTCTAAAACACTGAAATTCCCATAGAAGGGATTATATTATGCAGTCACACTTGTGAAAATGTTCAATGAAGAATAAAGAATCTAAGGGGATTCTATCTTGGCCATAATACTATGCGCATACTTGGGTTGCCTTATAAATAATTTTTGGTGACACTCTGGGTTCCCACATACACGGTACATTGCCTCTTCGATACTTTATGGTAGGGGTGCAGATAACTGGAAAGTACCTTCTTTTTGTTATAATCCCATTTCTTCAAAAAGGGTAATAACCACCTCATGAAATTAAAATGTGATTTGAAGTCGAACTGGCTATACAGCACTTGTTCATGTTCGAAAGAAAAAAATTGTCTAAACATAAACATGATTTTTGGAATACATACTCCTTTCTTTATTGCTGTATAATTCATTTACTTATTGTAATAATAACTAGTGTGGTGTATTTAATTACGGCAAATCACACTAGGGCTATCTGCCAAAGGGGAGGGATGCCTTTCGTGGAGGACTTTCTAAGGGAAACTGGCTCGTATACACGTTACACATGGGGAAAACCACGAAAACACCCATGCAGCCAGCCCGTTCGCGGGATTCGAACCTCGGACTGAACTACCACTGTTCAGCGACTTTACCGCTCGGCCGCTGGTGAGCTGTAATAATAACTGAGTTTTGAGAATAAAAGTTTTTATCAAATTAATCACAACATGATGGTTGATTAGAATAATTGCATCAGAGAGGTATGTAGCAGTTCCTTATTATACGAGGGCCATCCAGGAAGTAGATTACGTTTCCGTCTGTGTCCGCAAGGGGCGGGGCTAGCGCGGCCATCTTGGGGTCAGAGCGTTGCGCAGCTCAGTCTGCATCTAGCCGTGCTAGTGAGAGGTTCGTGCTGTGCTCCGTTCAGATACTGTGACGGTTTGAAATGTCTGCGTTAATTGAAAATCCCGCGAGGTGCGCTCAGTAATAAGGTTTCTGACTGCAAAAAACTGTAAACCGATAGAAATCTATCGGCAGCTTCGTGAAGTGTATGGGGACAACATTATCACTGAAGGTGGAGTGCGTCAGTGGGTCATAAGATTTCAAAATGGCCGAACCAATGTTCACGACGAAGATCGAAGTGGGAGACCCAGCATAGTGACCGCCGAACTTCTCGAAAAAGTCGATGCTTAAGTCCGTGAAAATCGAAATTTCACAATAACGGAACTTTCTTTGAGTTTTCCACAAATTTCGCGAAGTTTGTTGCACGAAATCATCAGCGAAAAGCTTGGTTACCACAAGTTTTGTGCAAGATGGAAGGCAAGAAGAGGTAACGAAGTGGTTGAAGGCGCAGGCGGCCGAATTTTTCGACGAAGGAATTTCCAAGCTCGTACATCGCTACGATAAATGCCTTAATTTGTATGGTGACTATGTAGAAAAGTAGTATTTGAGAGTGGCTTTCATCTGTATATAATAAAATTTGTTTCCTATACTTTGTTTATTTTTTTATTCCATAACGTAATCTACTTTCTGGATAGCCCTCGTATCATCTTAATGTTAAAATCAATGGACGTTACAAAAGTTTGGAAATTAGTGACAGCTTATTCACAAAAAGGAAAAATGATTTCAGCCATGTTCCATGTTCTTTCTTCGCTACGGTTTTAGAGGATTTTGCAAAGAAATTAGAAAGTCAAAATCGCAATAACAACCTTGTATTTACCGTAACTATATTAAAACACTCAATCGATTTCGCGGGCAGCTAAAAGTCCATCCTCATCAGGAGAACGCAATTTCTAGAAAGGGGAAAAAAGAAGAAAAATAAAGCATTGGCAAAGGAGTCTCAGAAACGCGTGGTCCTTATTAGCAATGCACGTGGTCGTAACCGGATTTTGAATCAGAGTTACACTGGCCGCCTACTTTTACTGAGCCAGGCGATCTGATGAAACATAACTTTATTCGAAGTTCAGACTTGGTGCGTGAAGGTGCAGTTGCCCCTCGCTCCCTATTTTTTCGACTTCTCTGATTTTCTTGCGTTTAAGTCTATGTGTCATATGTTTGATCAGATAGCCTGGCTCAGTAAAAGTAGGCGGCCAGCGTAACTCTGATTCAAAAATCCGGTTACGACCACGTGCAGTGCTAATAAGGACCACGTGTTTCTGAGACTCCTTTGGTAATGCTTTATTTTTCTTCTTTTTTTCCCCTTTCTAGGAATTTCGTTCTCCTGATGAGGAGGGAGCTTAGCTGCGCTCGAAATCGATTGAGTGTTTTAATATACTTACGCTAAATACAAAGTTGTTATTGCGATTTTGATTGTCACATTGGCATGTTTCTCTTCTATTCTAAATCAGAAAGTGTTTCCATGATAATATTCCCGATTATAGCAATTCATGTAATATCGAGAAATGTACAAGGGAAAAAAAGAATCAAAATACACTGCTGGCCACCGTAAATGCAACATCCTGAAAGAAGCATGCAAATAACATGAAATTTACAACAGTTAGCGGAGGTAAGATATGCAAATGATCAGAATTTCAGCGCAGACGCACATCACGCGCGCCTGTGGCGCCACTTCAAAGCGCTATTTAAGGCTCAGAGTTTTCAACGATTTCAAGTTCGGCAATTGTGTTTTTCTTGTGGTTTTTTCAAAAAAACGGTCAATTATGCCTCGTGGTAAACAGGGATGTTCGTTTGATCAAGTATCCGAGTTCGACAGAGGAAGGATAGTGGCCTACCGAGAGTGTGGATTATCTTTCAGGGAAATCAGTAGTCGTGTTAGACGAAACCAAACAATTGTAATGCGGATATGTGACCGTTGGATGCAGGAGGGTACGACGGACCGACATGGTCGATCGCATCCACCTCAGTGCAGGAACATTGTACGCATGGCAGTGACGGATCGCTCAGTCACATCACGAACCATATCACAGCACATTCAGTCTGTAACGCATCATCCAGTGTCTGCGTGTACCATTCGACGTCGTTTACAGCAGAGTGGTCTGTCCGCAAGACGTCCATTGCTTCGTCTACCTTGATGCAGAACCACAAACGTCTCCGCCGCCAATGGTGCGATGAAAGAAGGATGTGGACGACAGAATGGAATGAAATTGTCTTTATTGACGAGTCACGCTTCTGTCTGCAACACCACAATCGTCGTATTCGAGTCTGGAGACACCGTGGAGAGAGGATGCTGAGCAGCTGCGTTATTCACCGCCACACTGGTCCTGCACCGGATATTATGGTATGGGGCGGTATTGGATATCACTCTCGCACTCCTTTAGTACGCATTGCCGGTACTTTAAACAGCCAGCGTTACATCTCCGAAGTGTTGGAGTCAGTTGTCTTTCTTTAACTTCATGGCTTGCCCACAGCCATACTTCAACAGGATAATGCGCGATCACACGTGGCACGCATTGTCCAAGGGTTCTTTGTCAATCGTCAGATTGAATTGCTTCCCTGGCCGGCTCGCTCTCCGGATCTTTCGCCAATAGAAAACATGTGGTCCATGGTTGCTGAACGATTGACCCAGATTACATCCCAAGCTGCTACACCAGATCAACTTTGGAAACGTATGGAAGCTGCTTGGTCTGCTGTAACCCAGGAACACATCCAAACTCTCTTTGAATCAATGCCGAGGCGTGTGGCAGCGGTGATCTCCAACAATGGCGGCTACTCAGGCTACTGATTTTGGAAGAAACCACATTTCACAGAAGTCTATAAATTTAATCATTTGATACTTGGTCAACATGTTATCTATTAAATAAATTCCGTTGTGATATCTCTTGTCTTTCTTGGTGTTGCAATTTTGGTGGCCACCAGTGTACACCAATATGCACCAACTGCGATACTACTATATGCGGTGTTTATTCTGGGGTTCTATCGCCTGAGCAATACTTCCCAGATAAATAAGTTAGTTTCCTGCGGAGCCTTACATTGAAAAATTTCCCTGCCTTATCTCTCTATGGAAGGACGTAGCCAATTCTGGAAAAAAGTATTGGCACCATTGCCATGTAAATCCAGCGTTAAAAGCTGCATTCTTGTAATGACGGGTAAAGCTGGAGGAGGCGGGGTCAGTCAAGAGAAGGAGCCAATCAGCGTTGTGATAGATGATGCGAGGCATGTCGTGAAGTAGAAATGAAGGATAATTCACGAACTACTGTGAGGAATGCCAAATATTACCCCTTAAAATGTTCGTACAAATATGGTTAATTGTAATATTGGTTACTTCATTATACTGAAGTAGGCAAACGTATGCAGAGACAAAATCGTTCCCTGAATTCAGTCTGATGGATGCTGCTGATATGCGACTGGTCGACGTCATCAGTGGGCGTGTGTCATACGAGAAGCTGTTCTTGAGTGAAAAATGTAATAAAGGAGTTAAGATCTGTTAAGAATTAATCTTCCATATGTCTAAGTTGGTAAGAGGCATAGGGACGGAGAAATAGGTCATCCATGATGATTTTTCATATTCCAGAACACTGTCATAATTGGCAATTTTACTACCTTTAGTTTTCCTGTAGAAGTCGACGTTAAGCTTGGCCAGATGATCCGTCACATAGTCGATTTTTAAGTCCTTATGCAAATTTTCATTTCTTATGTAGAATGGGGCATTAATGATTACGCGCAAGATTTTATTCTGCAGGATTTGCACGTTTCGAATTTTACAGTCTTTAACACTCGCCCATACCGGGGAGACGTACGTGATGATGGGCCTAATCATTGCATTGAAAAGCGTTTTCTTTCTTGCAAGATTTAGCCCTGATTCTTTAGCCATAAGTGGATTAAGTGGTCTTAGAATCCCATAAGCTTTTCCTTTGACACTGTTGATATGAGCTGACCAAGTGAACGAGCGGTTAAAGGTGACTCCAAGGTATTTGGCCGAACGTACAATAGGTATAGATTTCACAAAAAGACTGACGGTGCAATCAAGAGTGTCTGTGGTTTTATATTTCCTGATCACTAGAATTTTAGATTTCTCGGAATTAATTTTAACTTTCCACTTGCGGCACCAGTTTACAATGGCTGGAATTTGGAATTGAATTTTTCCAAGGGCATAATTTGACCTTCTAGAATTAGCGATAATTGCGGTGTCATCCGCATAGCAAGCTACCATGATGTTGGGGTCTTCTGAGAATTTCGGGAAGTCATTCGCGTATATTAAATACATAATTGGACCTAAAATACTTCCCTGGAGGACACCAGCATGAATATGATGAGAAATTGAGTATTGATCTCCCTGTCGTACCGAGAAAGTCCTATTTTGAAGGAAAGATCTGACTACGAACACTAATTCCCTCGGGAAATGCATATTAATGAATTTGAAGAGTAGTCCTTCATGCCAGACGCGGTCAAAAGCTTTGGTCACGGCTAGCATAAGGATAGCTGCGCTGTTTTTATGGTGAATAGCTGCACCAATGAATTCCGTAACACGGACCAGCTGATGTGAAGTCGAGAGTCCTCTCCTGAATCCATGTTGTTCATCTGCGATAAGATCTAGATAAGGCTTAATTCGGTTGTATATAATTCTTTCGAAAATCTTTCCCATCGTCGATAGGAGACTTATTGATCTATAAATCGCCGGTTCGTCAGGAGGCTTCTCTGGTTTTTGTATCATGAATATACTGGCTTGTTTCCAAGGTGAAGGAAAATAGGGGCGTGAAAGACAAGCATTGTAAATTCCGGTACATATGGATAGGCACTGGCAGATATGGCACCAAAAAATACATTGGTATGGCTTTAACAGAAAAGTAGCCTTTATGCCCAGCTTTATCTTAAATATATTCAAAATATAGAAATTAAATTTTTTTCGGCTGATCTTTGGAATATGGTAACTGGTAGTTTTGCGTTTGGCGACATTTTGGAGGCGATAAAGGTTACTACCTAGGACTTTGGTAATAATGTGAGAAGTACTCAGTTCCGATTACGCATTATTTTGTGTGAGGGAAATGAAAGATCATGAGATATGTCATGTGTCATTAATGGACGAATTACAGTTCTTTAATCGGAAAAGGGGGGAAATCTGGAAAAAATCTGGAAATTTTGTATTTAGCTTTATTCTGTGTTGTGTGAAACAGTGTTGGTTAATTTTTGGATCCCATGGCCCTAACTAAAGTGAATTCGAAATGGGTATTTAGTGGGATTGAAAGGAGTAGTAATAAGTGTTTTTTTAAGGTTTTGCGAGATAGAAGTAAAGATGTTTTATTAAGTTATTTATTTTACCTGGTACCTTGCTGTGAACTATAAGTATGATTTTAAAGATCCTGAAACAGGCGCACATACGCTTGCTTTTTATTTAGCGGAGGAAATAAGAAAAGTTTATCGGCCACGTAATCAAGATTCTGAAGAAGATTAGGTAAGTTAGTATTTTTAATTATTTGAGGTTATTATTTTTATGCATTTTTCTAAATGTAAGGAGTAAAATAAAGTAATATGGTATTATTGGAAAATTGTTATTAGCAATGATTTAGTTTAAAGTAATTAGGATTATAAGCTAATTTTTATTAATTTAATGTATGTGCTTATTTATATTTTAAGTAGCGTTTTTGAATTTAATTATATTTTAATTAAATGATAGTTATTTTGTGAATTATATGTTTGTAGGAATTTGGTATACGTTTCAGTGGAAGTAAACGTGCATGGAAATAATTTAAATATTTGACACTAAGTATTTGTAACCATTTATAATGTTTGAGGTATGAATTCGTTGGTGACGTTTAAAATATAATAGATAATTTAGAGGTAAAAGTTTTTGGATATTTTATTTATTTTATACGTGGGAATGTTCATCTTTGGAAAGGGTATATACTTTTTCGCGATCAGGTAATTTCATATATGTTCTTTTTACCGGATTTAAAGATTCACAAAATTTTCATGCATTTTCGTGAAATTTTTCTAATTTATGAGAAAAAAGCAGTGTACATGGATATAGTGAAGAGTGTGCGTAATGCCATTTTTGTGCAATTCTGGGATGTTTTTTTAAGTAAAAATAAGTCAACGTGTACATGGTTTAGTGATATTTTAATTAAATGATAGTTATTTTGTGAATTTTATGTTTGTAGGAATTTGGTATACATTTCAGTTGAAGTAAACGTGCATGGAAATAATTTAAATATTTGACACTAAGTATTCGTAACCATTTGTAATGTTTGCGGTATGAATTCGTTGGTGACGTTTATAATATAATAGATAATTTAGAAGTAAAAGTTTTTGGATTATTTATTTATTTTATACGTGGAAATGTCCATCCTTGGAAAGGGTATATACTTTTTCGCGATCAGGTAATTTCATATATGTGCTTTTTACCGAGTTTAAAGATTCACAGAATTTTTTTGCATTTTCGTGCAAATTTTTGTAATTTATGAGTAAATAGCAGTGTAGATAGATAAAGTTAAGAGTGTGTGCAATGCCATTTTTGTGCAATTCTGGGATGTTTTTTTAAGTAAAAATAAGTCGACGTGTAAATGGTTTATGTGTATGTGCTATTCTGAAAAACGCGCAAGAAGTTTGCGATTGTGCACTTTTTCCCAATTTTGCAGTTAATATTTGTCATGAGTAATCAGTTTTGTTACATAAAATTTCTGGCATAATTGTAAATCGGCTAGTAGATTGTTGGAAAAAGTGTTCAGTAAATAAAAAGAAAAGAAACATGTCTTTACTTCGTGAAGAGAAAATGGCGGCGGAAAAAAAAAAAAAAAAATAGAGGGTTGCTGTAGCAGAGTTGGTCGCCACATTTTCGCCAAAAAATCGTCAAGTTACCATAATCCAAAGATGAACCTTTTTTTCCCAACCTTCTCCTGCTTCCGATTTCTTAGAAGGGCTTCAAAAATGATTTCCAAGGTATTGCTCCCGCCTTCTTCGCATGCCTTCGTGGTGTAATGGTTAGCACGATAGACGCGTATTCGAGAGGTCCGAGGTTCGAGTCCCGGCGAGGGCATTGCTCATTTTTTCATTGTCTTCTGCTTCGGAATAACTAATGTCTTTACAGCGGCGCCCGAAATAAAAAAAAGATGGTGGATGATGATTCTACCCCACCAGGATTTAGCGAATGGGTTTCCAGTAGCCTTTTAAAAAGGGGAGTATATAATGTATTTCTCCCGCCTTCTTAGCCTACCTTCGTGGTGTAATGGTCAGCACGTTCAGCGCGTACTCGAGAGATCCGAGGTTCGAGTCCCGGCGAGGGCATTGCTCATTTTTCATGTTTTCTGCTTCAAAATAACCTAATGTTTCTACACTGTAGTCATAAGCATCTATATTTAACAGGAATTTGAATCTACGTTGATCAAGCACAGTAGAAGCTTGCATTAAACTATTATAGTAACCAGGATGATAGTTAAGGATTTAGGGTGAATTATTTCCTTACAAGTATTATATCGTTACAGATTAAGTATAAATTTTAAAACAAAATAAAATAAATTCTTCGAGAAAAAAAATATGAATATTACCTCAGATTCACCAATGGTCAATATTTAAATTATTACTTTGGGAAACAAGACTGATTCTGCCACGTTTTTCTGTTTAAGTGCTTAAGTTTATAATTTACATGTTAAACGACTATGAAAAACTAAATGTTTAGGGACTGATAAAACTGCTTTCATTAACTTTAGAAAAATCGGAACTGCTTGCTGATTCATTCGTATAATTCTGATCAAGAATAAATTACCCTTATTAATAAGTCCGAGAATAACTAACAGGATTTCAATTAATAATGTACTTCAAAACAATTATTTAGTTTCTAGGAAGAAAGTTTCGAAAGCTTTTTTAAGTTTCAATAAAGCAATAAAATATATAACTTTTTTAAATATTTAAGCTTATCATGTTAAAAATTAAGGAAGATAACCAAATTAATAACAGTACAAAGTCCGCGATCTGGACTTGTCAGCATTTCAGCTATGTGTCATATGTCATCAATTGAATGTCTTGACCGATTCAATACTGAGCTCCAAAGTAGATCGAATTCCGTTCAAGATATAGCTTTATTGTTCGGGATTCTGCAGACAAATACTATACTTTTAGCAAACACTGAAGAGTTGAAATTAGCTGTCTCAAAATTTACGGATTTTATGATGAGGTTTCAGAAATAGAACTTCTCTTAGAGATACCAAGATTTAGAAGACATTTAAAAGCGGCCAAGTTACAGTTTCTAATTGGGTGTCTCTTGACTTTTTGAAATTCATCGTGGAATGGGATTTTACAAAATCTCTTCTGAATCTTATGGTAGCACTAAACTTATTTATAACAATTTCCGAATGAGTTGCTTTGTGAAACGAGTTTCAGCAAACTAAAATTAGTTACAAAAAATACCAAAAAAGGACTATAAAATTAAAAATACGTAAAAAACGTTTAAAACCAACCCCCCCCCCACCAAAAAAAGTCAAAACTTTTGATTTTCTCGATTTTTCCTATCCCTTAATTTCCTCGAGCTAATGTGGCTCCCTCTAGTGACAACCATTTATCCAACTTTCCTATTTCTGCTCACTAATTAGATATTTTTCTGATGTGGAGGTACATGGTATTGAAACATAGGCACTCCGTAAGTTAAAATCATTGGCATTGGTAAACTAAAATTAATTAAAAACTACCTGCGGGCAACAATGACCCAAACGGAGACTCCACAATCTCGCATATTAACAGTAGAACACGAAGCAACACAATATATAAATTTGGATGATGTGATTTATGAGTTTGCTGCTGTTAAAGCTAAAAAGAAAAAAAAATTAAATGATTGTACACTGCTAAAAAAAAGGCGGTGCAGTTCCATGTGTCTAGTTGTATTGAGCCAATTGACGAAATTCAAATTGCGTTTTTCATTTCTCGAAAGCGCGACTTAGGATATATATTATATTTATATATAGCATTGTTCTAATATAGGTATTTTGACAAAAAATCGGACTTTTTCTGAAATGACATGCCAATTTTTTTCCATATTTCAATTCTACGTCTCAAATTATGCCTAAATATTAAATTTTGTAAAATTTGGAGAAATTCGGGGAATATACGGAGAAATTCAAAAATTTATCTTGCCGAATTTTTTCACTTTGTGCCAGCCCACCAGCGGCCGAGCGGTAAAGTCGCTAAACACTGGTAGTTCGGTCTGAGGTTCGAATCCCGCGAACGGGCTGGCTGCATGGGCGTTTTCTTGGTTTTCCCCATGTGTAACGTGTATACGAGCCAGTTTCCCTTAGAAAGTCCTCCACGAAGGCATCCCTCCCTTAGGCAGATAGCCCTAGTGTGCTTTGCCATAACTAAATACATCATATCACATTCACTTTGTGCCAAGAATAATTCACTTGGCGAACTTCTTTATTTATGGCAACTTATTTCTCTTTCTCTTTTACATTGTTCATGAGCGGAGGAAAAGCTACATCGTTCATGAGCGGAGGAAAAGCTACATCGTTCTTACATTCAAATAATTTTAACAAAATGCTTAAATCACATTTGATGTTATTACCGCTTTCAACAAATATGCCACATTTCAAAAAGCGCTAATATATAATTCAGGTATATCTTCAGAAATTGTGAATAATAAACTCTAATTTTTTGCAGGTATGCTTAGAAATACATCTACTTTAAGATGATGGTAAAGATTTTACAAATTATAACACAAAAATGTTTTTCGAAAAATGTAGAAAAATTATTTAAAAATGCAAATTTTAAAAATAAAGCATAGAAAATGGGCGAATTTGATTTGGAATGAACCTAAATTTCGAAATGTGAAAGGAAGAATCAAATAAGTTTAACAAAAAAAGAGATACTAATAAGTATATACCAAATTCAATTAACATTGAGGAGCTTAAATTTTGAGAGCTAATTTTTTAAAAACTATTCTTGCGATTTTTACAAAGCTTCGCAATTTGGTATAATTTAAGTCATAGGATCGAAATATGGAAAAAAATTGGCATGTCATTTCAGTAAAAGTCAGATTTTGTGTCAAAATACCTATATTAGAACAATGCTATATATAAATCTAATACATAACCTAAGTCGCACATTCGAGACATGAAAAACGCAAGTTAAATTTCGTCAATCAGCCCCATTTTTTTTTTTTTTTTTTCCCACAGTGTACAGAATTTTTTAATTATTAAATAAGTTTATTCACTCTCTTCTTTTACAATACTTAAATTTCATTTAACTTTTACGTCAGTGTTAAAAAATAAAATAGTGCTATTATTAACATAATATTGTAACTTGATTATTAACGAGGGGAAAAAATCGCTAAATAAATAAAAATATAAGTTTACGTTTATACAGTTTTTACTATTTTAAATAGCTATCTATCTTGGAGTGACACCACGACCGGGTGCTAGCTATGCCACTGGTCACGAAATAACTATTCAACCAAGAATGGCTTACCTTCGAATAAGGACTACATATTCAGAATATTTGGGTTATGGCAAAACGCATGCAAGCTGTCTACTTGAGAGAATGGAGGCCTTCATAGTGTACCTTCTAAGGGGAACTGACCTGTATCTATATTACACATGGGGAAAACCATGGAAATTCCTATATAGCCAGTCTGTTTACCAGAATTTAAACTCAAGTTCAGGTTCAGCGATTTTACTACTCAGCCATTGGTGGGCCAAATAAAGCCTGTTTAATCAAATATAAATAATGCTTATAAATAGTACAGATTTTTTTTTTGTTTTGTTTTGATATTTATCGTGTTGTAGAATGTAAATCTTTTACATATGAAATAAATTCGCATTTAAACAAAAATTTAGTTTGTGTACAATTTTTCTCTAACTATAAGCTCAAAAAAATTCTTTTTGTACATAATTTATCTAATTTTTTGAGACTTTACTGTAAAAAATAAATAAAGAATTACTCAAGTTATATGAAAGAGCATGCTTACCAATAGTTACCCTGGAAATGACCAAATGAACAATTATAATTATTTACATTACATGCACTTTAATAGTCAAACACAAATTTTATAATATGGACATCTAAATGTGTTTACTGCATTCAAAACTTGAGCTTTCATAGTTTTTAGAGTAACTGAATGTTATTGATTTTTCAAAGACAATAAATAACCCTCATGTGACGCTATTCAAACTATGAATTAAAAAATTTACTTTTCTTAGATTTATCTCACGAATTAATTATCTTATACATTAACACATTATGAGACAAAATTGGTATAAAATATTAACGTACTAGCAATGTTACAAGCCATGATTTCTTGAGTTTTAAAGCACGTAGCCAGTATACTCATAGCTAGTTTATCAACAATAAGTACTTTCCATTCATTGCGGACCTTAAGAGGATCAAAAATGTTTTCCAATAGTCCTATAAGAAGCAAAACTCCAGTAAATAACTTAATACATATTTATGCATAATACAGTAATAATAGTGAAATAGCCATTCATACTTCGCCGACAAATATTTCTGATACCGACTAAATTTGACTCTTTTCGATGCCAGGGCATTATGAAGAAAGGGATAAATACATCAGAACAACAACAACATAAATTATATGTGCATCGAAATTGGAAAATCGCGGTCTGATGAAGTTCTAATCGAAAGTTACTTCAGTAGCAATACAGGGAGGAGCTTTTAAATTTCGCACGTTCACAAAACGCATTGTTTATTTACACTACAAATTAATGTTGCCATACAAATTCAAATTAAAAAATATATATATATATTATATATCCAAATATCTGCTTTTACAATAAAGGATGATAAAAACATTATTTTTTTTCCCTTTCAAGTGATAAACATTTTATAATTTTTTTTTCTTATAATTATACTGCAATAAACCAAAATATCATAGACGTACAGTTTTCAAGATGCAAAATTGTGAAACATAAATAAGAGCAATTTTAACTCTCACAAATCTTATTTTTTTATATTATAAATGTAATTTAATTTAATCTACATGAAATCTGAATTTCTTTTATAATACACTCCATTCTGAAAGTTGTGTATTAATAAACCGTGTGCAAGACCCATGGGAAAAGTAATGGCCGGTTCTGAGTAGCAGAGAAAGTTTCGTTTGTGATATATACATAATAAAATTCTCGAAAATATTTTAACGTGTATTCGAAAGAGTTGTTTAGTTCTTTAAGTCTCTTATGTGTAAATATGTTCTGTCTATAATGTGTATTTTCTCCATTTACAAAATGATCATATTAAAAATTTTGAACTATTTATATCATACATGAAATAACATTCACAAATTGTTACATGGTTGAAGAAAAGGTTTGAAACTGTCTTAATTACTTCTCAGTTAAGTAGGATCTCACGTACTAAACAATGAAATAGTTTTATCATACTTAAAATATACAAACTTTTTTCAAGTGTAAAAGAATGTGAGATCACTGTTATTAAGTTAATTACTGCAAACTTAAATGTGTTGCATTTTAATTTCATTAATTTAATTTTTTCCCCTCCAGGTTAAGTCATGGGTCCAAGAAATGGAAGGAAAGATGTTAGAATTCTTCTAGTCGGAGAACGTTAGTACTTATGTTTTACTTTACTTTTATTTTGATTAATAAAATGAAAGCTGTATGGTTTTACCTAAAAATTATGTAAGGGATATTTCTCATCATAATGTCGCCAAATTCCGTCTGTATCGTATAGGATTAAACCGAAAACTCTTTCCCTAATGATAGAAATATATTTTTAGATTGCGATTTAATTTGTGTTTCATGAATATGTTTCCCTTGCAATAAGTTTGATGACATTTAAATTTTAGGTGTGAAAACATTCTTACTATGATAATAACTGAAAATTTTAATATAATATTTAAAAAAAATAACATGCATTATTTGTTATATATTTAAAAAAAAAAAAAAAGATTAGTATATCAAATCAGCAACATAATAATTAAATAGGACAAAAGTATTAAAGTTGTTCAATGATAGAAAGGGTATTTAACTATTCATAATTTTTTATAAAAACATGTTTAAGTGGCAGTTTAAAGTAGGAATGATCCTGAAATGACTAAATTTTCATTTTTTTCTAATGTAAGTTTTAGTGTAGTTTTATTAATCAATTTTAAAATTATGAATTTTATTTCATGTGCCTCATGATACATTAATACTAGATTGCAGAGTGTAATCTAATGTTAACTGGTTAAGGTAACAGTTTTGAGGCACATTTGGTGCAGCATTTTTTAATTCTTCCTAAGATGTATAAAATTTTAATGTAAACAAATTACTTTTGCAGGTGAAGAAAAGATTTTTTGCATAACTTCTTTCTAGGCTACAGAAATGCATTTCAAACGGATATTGCTGCAAATTTTGTGAAATTTCAAGACAACAAAACAGTATTTTAAATATCTCAGAATTAAAAGAATTATTCTAAGAAGATTATCAGTGACATAAGATCTGTAACAGTAAAATAAGCTGAAAATTGTGCTTCAACAAGCCTGAAATTATTTATATCAATTTCGTGTTAGACTACTTTTTTTTTTTTTAATCAGTGGTAATAATGTAAGTTAGTATTTCAAAGAAAGAATTGCCTAGAATTTTCATGTGGCTAAGGCACCATGTATTTAACTCCATTGTATATTACATAAAAAAAGATCATGAAATAGTGTTATAATGATTTTAAAAAATTCAGTATAAATTGTGTATAATTTTATTTTTGATTAAATTATTAGCAGTAACAAAAAAATAAATGTATGAAATTTTTCAGTTGCTAGGGTAGGGGGAAGGAGTAATGGAAAAGCAAATTGAAAATTATCTTGCTATGAGAGCATGAACAGGTCAAAAAAAGACTGATTACGTCGTCCTCTTCTGAAATTATGAAATTTCTTTTAAGGCGAGAATCCACCCTAGGTTCAGAATTTTGTTCCTTCTACTTTTGAAATTGATGGAGTATTTAGCTACCTACGCAAATCTAAAGCTACTTTTTGGGGAAAATCTCAGATAAGCAGCATTTGGCTCATATTTTTCTGCCATCTTGAATTGTGAAAAATCGCCATATCCTCAGGAGAAATTTTTTTATGCCAAGAGGGAAATGGCATCAAAAGGCGCTTCCAAAAAATTCCTTTATCTTATTCTAATTACGGGTGTAATTAAGTTATTTAGAAAATAATTAAACAGCGAATTCAAAATGTCTATTAACAAAGTCATATGATTATCAGTACAAAGATTTATCTAATGCATATAGAAGAGAATAACCTTTTCCTTTTTCCTATCTTAGTTAACATCTGGGCTAGCAACCTAAACACTCTTCCAACTGTTTGGCACTTATCGCCCTATTTGGCAAACGAAATTTCAGGAACCTCTCCAAGTGATGGTTATCTGAGTATCTCCCTTTTTTGCGTTATTTTAAACTTCAACAGCAACAGTATTTACTATAATTTTTTTAATGAGTAACAAACCAACATCGGACAGAGAATCTGTGACTACATAGAAATCATAAAACCTCTTTCATATCAAGTAAATGTTTAGATAAACTGAAATGTAAATTGAGTTATTTGCACTTTTAATTTTTTCTTTTTCAAATGAGGACTGTTGAATGAATGAGATAAGGCTACAAGAAAATCAAGTGCATTACCTATTATTTTATCATTTGTTATTAATCTGCAGAAATTTTTACTTAAAACAATGACATAAAGTTCATTTTATGATTGATTGCTTTGAAAAATTAGTCTTTTCTTCAGAATTTAATTTTATGAGAAGCCACATGTAGTTGTGAGTACTAAAAAGTAGATCTCCAATTAATATAAATAAATTACATTTTTTACTTAAAAGTCCTTTGTAATTGTTGCTGTAAAAAATGTATATATTATTATGAAATGTCCAGCCATGGCAAGGGAATGCAGGATTGCCATATTTGGTGCAAAATCACCCATTTGGCGACAAAATTGTTGATGTGCCATAGATGGATGGAGAACCTTCTGGTACAAATTGTTACCGGTTTGGCCCAGAATGGTCTCAAATGCAAGCTAAAAGCTATATAAACCCCGCTGGTACGTTGATAGTCAGTCAGAGTCGGTGAGTGAGAGTTTAGCAAGTCAGTCAGTGAAAAGTCGAGTTGATCATCAGTCTACTCTCGAGTTGGTCGTCGGCTGTATCGCTGTATGCTGTTGGTGCATCGTTGAGGCTATCGAGTGTATCGTCTAGTGCTTCGCAAGCGGTAGCATAGAGGGTCTCAAGAGTAGAGTAGAGTTCCGAGGTGGACTGAACCGAGTTGGGAGCTGTACTCTGGTGCTTTGCTGTGAAGCTGTGTTCACCATTATAGTTTGATAGTCGTGCTGCTGATTGTTTCAGTGTGTTTGCAGTTTTGACATCTGTAAACGTGTTTTTGGAGCTGTTCTGAGAAATGCTATCTAATAAATTGTGTTTTGATACTTCATCAAGTGCCGTTGTTGTTATTCACTCCAAGTCCTCGAACCCCTACAAAAATGCAACAGTATACATACAAAGTGTCCATAATTAAAAACTTGAAATTTGCTAGCAGTCTGTAGCAAAAACTATATATAGCGTAATTGCATGAAATTCGGTTAATGGCAGAATGAAATAATAGAAATTTTATTAAGGAAGAAAAAAACAATATGTTTGAAAAACCACTCCAGGTGGCGTATCATAGTTTTATTGAGAACATATTAATAATGTACAAAAGTTTGCAAAATATGCTTGCTATGATGTCCACCATTGTCTGCTACCATCTGGAAGCATAAAATCGCATGTTCAACTGTTGAAAGCAGCATGAACTGGGAAATGTTACGCACATGGCATTCTATGCTTTCTTTAAGGTCAAATAGTGATGTAATGGGATCACGGTAAACCACTTCAGGTATCCCCACAGGCAAAAGTCGCAAGGATTCAAGTCAGGGATTTAGGAGGCCAAGCTGTAGGAAATTGCCAGCTTGATTCTGTCGTTACCGAAATGGCGGGCCCAGCACTTTTTTCATACAACGTGCGATATGTGGTGGAGCACCATCCCGCATAAGCACTGCGATTGTATCACACCTCATTGCCTGAAAAACCAGAATAACAGGTTGCTCTAATAATGAAGCGTATCGTTGACTGGTGACTTTGCATGTCACAGGCCTTGCGGCGCTGTGCTCTTTGGGGGGGGGGAAGAGACCCACAACGAAGTTTACAGTAAAGCCGCAACAAACCGTTGCATGCAAAAAGTATTTGTAGGAACTGATGTAGTTTTGTAGCAGCCCAAATACGGCAACTGTGCATGTTAACCTCACCTTCCATATGAAAATGGGCCTTGTCGGTCCACAAAATGTTCCATGGCCATTCATCCTAGAGCTGAACTAAAGCAAGAAACTGTAATGCAAAAGTTTGTCAACTATCCAGATCAGCTGGTAAGAGCTGCTGCACTAGTGTCAGTTTATAGGAAGAGTAGCATAAGACCTTTTAAAGAATCTTAGGAACCATAGAACAAAGTTGGTCAACAGATGCTGCAGTACACCCAACACTAGTGCTGCCGATAGTGTGCAATCTGTCTTCCTTCACTTGCGTCGCTACATCATCCACTACCTGTATTTCATCTCCTTCTTGGCTGAATCCCCAGTGTTCCCATTGCTTCAAATTTCCTAATCATGTCCTTGACTAGCGAGTGGACCTTTTTATAACTGTTTCAAAGACTGAAATTTCTACAAAACACTTTACCAAAATGTCCCCATTTTGTTAAAACAATTTCACCAGTAAATCACATTCCTAGAGAGTCGGTGTCATCTTCCTTAACTTGGAAATGAGTATGATTGTGGTTCGCCTCTCACATCTTTATAAAGTTGTTGTGGACGCACAGGATTACTATGGTTACGACATTTGCATATGCCAATAGTTTACATTGCACAACGCTGTCTAGTGGTGGTTTTTAAAACTCATTGTACCCCCCTCGATAAAATTCCCACCATTTCATTCTGCCATTAACCAATTTTCATGCAATTCTGCTGCATAGTTTTTGCTACAGACTGCTCGCAAATTTCAAGTTTAATTATGGACACCCTGTATATTTCCTTTAGTACATGAAAGGTGAGACAGTTCAACTATTAATCTGTTAATATTTTTTCTGATAGAATGACATTTGACTGACATTTGACTGATGAAGAATGACATTTGACTCACCATGTTATGGTATGTCAAAGAAATCTAATGAGAAAATAAATAGCATGTGTAGACCTTATTGATATTAGATTTGCTGCTGGTAATATTTAATTTTTCCTGGGTATTAAATAAGATGGCTTTAAATGCTTTTTTATATTGTTTACATAAAACTTATTGATAAAAGTTACTTTTTTAAAATTGTAATATTTCTCCCCTTGTGTGATGCATATTATTTATGTTCTAATATAAATATTTTAAATATCTGTATTATAAATATTTTTAAACTTAAAAAAATTGTTAATGGAATAGAGAAAATTATTCAAAATATGATTTAAATTTTCTGATTGAACTTGTTTATATTTATTTCAGTTTTCTAATTGAAGTTATTTTTTCATTCACAGCTGGTGTAGGTAAAACATCCCTTATCCTTTCCCTTGTAAGTGAAGAATTTCCTGAAGAAGTACCTCCACGAGCTGAAGAAATTACAATTCCAGCTGATGTTACTCCGGAGAAAGTACCTACAAATATAGTTGATTACTCTGGTAAAAAAAAAAAAAAAAAAAAAAAAAAAAAAAAAAAAAAAAATAAATGTTTACTTACCATGAATTATAGCTTAAGATTTCTTCATGTGCATCTTTATAGTAGGGTAATCTATTAATAACATATACTTCCAGTTACAGTGTTTCTGAATGTAAAATGATTTTGAAAATGTAAAATTTATCTTTATGCATGATCCTTGTAAAGCAAGAATGTTGAATTGGTAAAATATGCAGTATGTTTTAAAAAGTTAAATTTATCTTTACATGTAGAATTTGTAAAGGTGTTTCAAAACAAATTTAATTACAGTACAAAGTCTTTAATATGGATGTCCATAATCTGGAAGGATCTATAATCTGGACCTCAAAGCTACAAATTTTCTGCGCATGCGTAAGCGCATAATGCGTTTACCCATGCGCGTTTAATGTATAACGGACGGTATAAGCTAGGCTAAAATTATCTAATTATATATTTCAGTTAACGTTGCAGATTGCATTGTTCCTGTTGAATTGACCTGTTGAATCCTGTTGTTGTTGTTGAATTGTTGAATTGACTTGAATGGGAATTGAAAACAATGCAGATTGCATTGTTTTCAATTCCCATTCAAGTTTTCAAAATTTGTTTGTTGCACTATATTTGTAGCACATTGTAACACTATATTTTGCTGCCGATTCATCCATGGGCTGCAGTTTTGTTGGGGGTTTGGAGGAAGGGAAAAGAACTTTAACATTTTTATATTCACCTTTGATATCTTGAGGGTGACCACTCCAGTTTTTCATCACTAGAACAATTTTTCGTTTTTCCACAGCGATGTATTTATCTATTTAATCTTCTAACCCTTTTTCACAAGTGTGTGAGGTTGTCCATGAGTTCTTATTCTACTTCCAGTGATTTAATACTTCCAAAACATCTTAGATTTTTACTCTTTTCTATAAGTAAAGGATTTAAGTTTTCATCTCCGACCACATTTGCAGATAACACTACAGTAACTTAACTTTGTTATGGTTGCCTCCTAAATATTTCTCTTTTATTTATGTTGTACAAGGTGTGTTTGTTAAATTCTAGGACTGAGGCTAATACAACAGAATGAATAATAAAAAACAAAAATACGTTTAATAGTTCTCAAAATAATCACCTCCGGCAGTCACACACTTTTGTGCATAGCTGTACAAATTCTGGAAACATGCTTCGTAATCCTCTAAAGATATGCTTCGAAGTTGAGCAGTTACTTTTTCTTTATGTCATCTACGTCATGAAATCGATGCCCTTTCAGAGCAGTCTTAAGTTTTGGAAACAAATAAAAGTCAGGAGGTGACAAATCAGGAGAAAACGGAGCATGATAAACCTCTACAATGTCAAGTTTTGTCAAAAAGTGCTTCACACTGAGAGCATAGTGGGTTTTCGCATTGTTGTGCAGTAGGAGCCAGCTGCCTTTACCCATATTCGGTCATATACAGTGTACTCGTTTAACTAACCAGTGCAAAACAGCTTTGTAGTACACTTTGTTGGCAATTTGATTAGGTAGCACAAACTCGTGATGGATCAGTCCATGTGCATCAAAGAAAGAATCAAGACTTTCACTTTCAACTTCTGGAAACAAAATTTTTTCTGTCTTGGAGATGATGGTGATCTCCATTCGGCACTCTGTCTTTTTGTTTCAGGATCGTACCGATAACACCAGGATTCGTCGCCTGTCATGATCGATTGCAGAAATGATGGATGTCGGTCAGCTACATCGATTAAGTCCCCACAGGCTTTCATTCTGCACTGCTTCTGATCATCTAAAAAAATATGACACAAGCCATGAACAAATATTTCTCTTTCCCAAATTCTTCCTCAAAATCTTGTGTACCATGTCCTTGTCCATATTTAACTTGTACGCGAGCATCCTAAGTATCTTTCAGCTATCTGCAGTCACCAAAACGTGGACTTTGATGACCTCATTTTCTGTTCATTTTGTGATGGGTCGCCCACTGCGCTAGTCATCTTCTGTGCTTTCCCACCATTCGAAAGTACGGAAGCGGGACATAACGGTATCTCCATATGCAATTTTCAGTAACTCATAGGTTTCACTCGTCATTTTCCCAATTTTGAATCAAAATTTGATATTCACTCTTTGCTTCATCATCAACCGTGATACGCGCTCTAATGAACCACCTGTGTTTACCTTCTTCAAACCGGAAATGCTGACGCAATCACTGTGCATTTGTTCCACCTTCGCACCTCACTTGTTACACTATCACATCCGCATGATGACACGTTCCTACACATTTTCATTCATTAACTACATGTACAGTCCTGATATTTAATGGATACACCTTGTATTTCATTTTAATGTTGATGCTGTCTGGGATGAACATTAATAAAATAAGCTGGTTTCATTGGCATTGAAGATATCTTTTGGTTTACATTGCCATGAGTTTTAGTTTTCATTCTTTCTGTATGACACAATCATCTTCATTAACTCCTGAACTGCCATGGAAAACCTGCAAGATTCACTTCCCATTGTCACCGATTTTTACACAGGCGCACATAGTTATGCTATAGGGGGAAAATAAGTGCAAGTTTTGCTGTCTAAAAACTGTTTACTTTCACAAAATAAAGAATAAAAGAAAAACTAAAAATAGAAAATTTATGATTAGAGTAAAAGTATAATTTAAAAGGTTTTCAAACATATCTGCCATGTGATAGATCCGTAAACATGGTTATACACATAAACCAACATTACATACAGTGCACTGATAGCGGGATTCACAGCAAACTTTTTTTTTCCTTGAGCAAACAGCACATTTTCTCGATGCATTTTTCTTTGAAGATGATGATGATACTAAGTCCGGAAAGTGTCTAGCAGTAAGTCATGAAGGATGGTCACTTTGTAACTTTTGTTGGTCGTTTGGCAGTAACACTGAATTTCTCAACTATATGTTCCACCAGTTGTACGCGGAAGTCATAATTATATATATTTGGGAGTCATAATTATATATACGCGGAAGTCATAATTATATATATTTGGGAGTTGTTTCTTTTGTAAGATGAAGGCATTCCATATAGTCATATCTTAGAGATGACAAAATAATGTTTCTGTCTTTTTCTGTTCTTTTTCGAGTTGTTGAATAACAAACTAGTGCCTGATACGCTCTATCTACCTCACCCATCGTCAAGTTATAATCTGTAACAATATCTGGCTTTTTAACATTTTTATCGGTTTCAGAACAGGTTGCTCTATGAAAAGTGCTAAGAAGCTATACATATTTTTTGTCACGCCATCTCATTACTGTAATATTTCCTTTTTGAAAAACAACAATTTCACCTTTCTTCGAAGTAAGTTTGTTGAAATTTTCAGGCAAATCACGTCATTTGGGGCGTGTTCCACATACTTCAGTGGTGTTTTGCATAAGAATGTCTGCTAAATCAGGGGAGAGATAAAAATTGTCAGTAACTCAATAGCCTTTTCTCCTAAAAAGTTCAATAAGTGTCATTACTAATTTTGTAGCAACTCCATAGTTTTCATACTTTTTACAAATACTGTACTCGTCCCTATGTACGTGATTATATTGTGAGTATATCCTGACTCTGCTTCAGCAAGTAAAGAATTTTATTCCAAAATGAGCTCTTTTCAACAGTATGTATTATATCCATGATAGCCTGCCTTTGAAAAGCATCAAACTCTCATCAATGCTCAGATCCCTTTTTTGTGTATAAACACATGAAAATTTCTTGATCAAGTCAGAAGAAAACAGCTATATTTTTCTGAGTTTTGGGTTTGGATCAAAAGATTGATTTTCAACAAAAGTACTATTATCAAAAAAGTGCAAATCTTCATAATAAGCTGGAAATGATTTCTACTCAATAATTGTCCCAAAAAATGGAGTTTCAATTAATTTAATTTTAGACCAGTAAAGTCTAATATTCTCAATAACCTTGTAAAATCAGTATTCCGAAGAAAACATATATTTCTTTTGAATTGGTTGGATTCCAAGATTTTGTTCTTGATTTTTCTTTTGCAGGATGTTGTTTCATATACTGATCTGCAAAATGTTTAGTTTCAGTAACATTATGAAGCATGAGCACTTCATCAAAAATAATTCAAAAAAGATAAGTGGGTTTGAAACATTCGTTATATCTTTCTTATTGCTGGCTGTCCCAAAAATGGAAAACATGGAGTCAGCATGGGCAAGTTTTTCATATCAAGTCATACCCCAATATTGAGCATCTTTCAGAGAATAGTTGCAAACCTCTTCATCTGACGTAAACAAATTCTGAGGTGTCCTATCCAGAAGATGACTACTTTTAGTCATCTTCTGGATAGGACACTGTCAGATATTTCACTGTCAGACATATTCATGAAAAAAGTACCTACTGCAAACACAGTAAATGGAAACGGAAGGCACAGAATAAAACAAAATATGTTTTACTCTAACAGAAACACAAGCAATAGTGCAGTTATTCCTTTCACCATTTCAGAAATATCCCCCTCTCCAATTCCTCCCTCCCTATTCCTGAAATAGGTATACTCTGTTAATATACTCCTTTGCATACTCTGTTAAGGTCATTGTGGTGTTGCATTCCAAAGCTTTGTGAATAATTTTACTGGTAGCAATGCAAAGCAAATGATAGTATTTTGGAAGAGTGTATATATGCTCGGGGCAGTTTATGCATTGGCTGGGTAAGGCGTATACAGTACAAAGTCTTTAATCTGGATGTCCATAATCCGGAATGATCTATAATCTGGACTTCAAAGCTACAAACTTTATGCGCGTTTAATGCGTGTGTACGCTACGCATGCGGGTAAGGAGAAGAGAATACTGTTTATAGAGAGAGACTGTTTATAGAAGAGAGAATTAAAGAGAAAGGATTAGCACAAAACACAAAGTAACTTAAACAACTTACATTGAAAGAAATGTTTAATAAAGTAAACAAATTCAAGTGGAGGAATTCAAGGGACAAATTCAAACAAATTCAAGGGAGTTCAAGTGGAGGAATATGTGTGTTCAAAATTTGGTGTATCATAAAAGAGAAATTCAAAGTTTGGGCATCAAGATGTGTTATGTTCTGCTGTAGGATTCAACTGTTTTCTAAATTTAGTGGCTCTAGTTGCTGCAGTTTTTTTGCAGTGTAATACATACAGATTCTTACTTATTTTCCAAATTTTATAAAATAAAACTTTTAACAGCTAATGACATAAAAAAGTTTTAGTTGATTTAAATGTGAAGAATTTTATGAACTAATAACTTATATTGTATCTCAGTTTAACTCTGAGTATTTAAAATCATATCCATCCTTCACATAAAGAGGAATTCATTGTGTTTTAATTTGACAATTTTTTAAGCAGCAAATGCAGATTTAATAAATAATCATTGTAGCGTAAATGAGTATACTTATGTATTAACACAACCACCTTAGTAGAAGTCACCATATTTTCAGAATGTTACAAACTCTGACAATCATACATATTAACCATTCTTCTGGCATTCAAACATGCTCATAGCAATCCTTCATTCAAGCAAAGTGCATTTGTGCATGTCTTCTTTTTTGCTGTATTCCAAGTTCTTGTGGAATTTGCCAGAAGTAGTGTAAAATTTCTGCTGGCATACAGAATTTTGCTTCAAAATCTCTAAATGGAACAACGAGGAGTTGCAATTGTTAGCTAGGCGAGATTTGCACAGTGTCAAATCTTTGCAATTCTCTGATGTTGTTTTGAGTAAAAACTGATGGTTGTGTATCTTAAAAAAAAAAAAAAAAAAAAAAAAAAAAAAATTACAGAAACATTTAACAAAGAAAGTAAGTGTTTTGTTGAGTGTTTCCATATTTAATAATTCAAATTTGCTTTTTAAATTACTATTTTTTTTTTTTGTATGTTAGTAACGTTTATCAACTAATGAGGAATATCAGTAGTTGGATAATCTTTCTTTAAAAATATCTGATGTGTACACCACATGACTTCCTTGTACGAAATATTAAATTATACGCATTTTTTTTTTTTTTTTCTGAACAATTGATTGGATTGAATTAAATCTACTTCGTAGATAGCATATAAACCACAATAGAATAAATGCACTCTTAAAATTCACTATATTTGTTTACTATAACGACGCTCTGAATGCACAAAATTTATATCATTTGAAGAATTATCATTGCCACTTGTTCTATTCAAATACTATAATAAAGCTAAAATGATGTATGAAAGAAATTAAGCAAACAAAACAGAAAAGAAAGAGTTTTTCACAGACAATTTAGTATTTCTCATTCAATTAATTCAGTTCTCACTTCGCGGCAAGGCAAAAATACATAAGAACTCAAAATATCTGCATTAAAAATTATGGAGTAAATCTTAAACACTTATTTCCTCAAAAAAATTCCAGAAAGGATTAAGCATGATTTAATTCACAATAATAAATGAAGGCATTATTTTTGTGTTGCGAAGCTTAGTCTCTCTAGATTGGCAACAAATCTACAATTCTGCTGTTTCAAATGTAAACAAATATGTCCGCCATGTTATTTAAAACTTGACCACACTTAAACAGCTTTTAAATTGTTGATAATTGTACAAATATTGCTTCCAGAATTACGAAAGGCATAAAAACCTTAACCGGAAGATAAAAACAACATAATTCAATCATTTTTAAAGCAAAAAATGTACAATTTACAAACACATAAGAGTAAAGAAGCTGAGATCACTGTGCCGGGTAACAGAGTAGATATAAATATAAATATATTTATATTTATAAATATATTTATATTTAAAAATATATTTAAAATATATTATATGAATATAAATATATTTATATAGGTTTGGTGCAGCCGATTGCAACCAAAATACGAGGTGCACATCTACATGTTATTCAGTCCTATATACAAAATTTTAACATTCTGAGGCTACTCGTTTTTGAGTTATGCGAGATACGTACGTATGTACGTACATACGTTCGTACAGACGCCACGAAAAATTCTCTTCAGAATTAATTTTAAAGCAGTTTTATAAATTTTTTGGAGGGAAAGAGTCTTTTATTCTGTCCTTATGTACAGATATCATGCAAAAACGTCATTAAATTGCATTCAATAGCGATCAAAATGGATATTTTTGTTGAAATATGTTGCCTGAAACTTTTCGTGATTACAATACTTCCTTTTTACTTCGTACAAGGAAGTAAAAAAGCGCAAAAGCCAACAGCTTGCACCCGATGAGTAATTTTTACCTTTTCTTCTGTAAAAAATCGTTAAATTGTGCCATGGCATTGTGTTTAACAAAGAAGTAAAGTTTTGGTGGAAAGTCTGGAAACTTCAAGTTTCCATTGCTATTTAGAAACTGATTAGAGATACTTACATAGCCTTTTTTCAGATTATAAAATTCAGTAATCCTTCTTTCCATTAATGCTGTTTTACATGCAAAAAAGGGCAGTCATTTAAAAATTTTTTACTACAATTAATTTAGCCAGTAGTCTAAAGTGAAATTTCTTTGAAAAATGTAGTTTAAGGTTTATTCTCACTATAAAAATATTCCATGTCTTTTTAAAACAAATGTCATGACTAATTGTAAAATTAAGCAATAATAAATGTCAAACTTATGTGAATGAAAGGTCATTCATATAAAATTTCTTGTTCTCCGATATGACAAACAAAATAGCACACAATTACAAATGGGATTTTAATATATATATATATCCATGAAGTTACCAAAGTGGAATTTCTTTTGAAATAAAAAAAAAAAAAAAAGTAGTCAATAATTTTATCTTACTGAAACAGTATTTTATGCCATTTTATCAACATATATACAGACACACCAAAGAGAGTGTAAAGTTAGGCAGGCTGATTTTCTTTTAGAATTATGTGGGTTGAAAGAATCTGAGAGATACATACGCTGCCAAGGAAAAAAAGTTTTATTCTTTAATTAAGAAAGTGTTCGCTGTTTACAACATGTTAGAGCGGAAAATGGTTAGGAATTTTAAAAGTGTTACAAAAGGCAGTTTTAATTGCATGTTAGTCTCTTCTATGAAAAACTATGGATTAAAAATGTAAATACAGTTCAAAGCTTATTATATATGTAAAAATACTGAGTATGTTATATGAACTAAATACAGGATTTTTATAGTAACTTTACATAATGTTCCACTGGATTTTCCAAAACTTGCTGATAAAAGGTAAGGGAAAATACTAAATTTTACTGTATTTTTGACTCATTTTATTTCAGATTCATTTCTAAAGAATCAAACTTGCTTAGTCTTACTGTTATTTAAAGTATGAATTTAATCACCTTTTATCAGATATTTTTCTGTACTAGAATTCTAATTTATGTACCTTTATCACAGCTCAGGAACAAGGAGAAGATTCTTTAATCACTGAAATACATAAGGTTTGTCTTTTTTTTTTAAAAATCTAATTTTTACATGATTCTTATTTTTACATGATTGCAATATATTACATTAATTAAATGAATAGGGAATTCCATTTTATAGCTATGCAAATAATTATTTAATTATGAATTTAAATTCTATTGCATGTATTATGCTATGAGTTTATTCTGTAATGTATTGTTTCCAGAAAATATTAAATATTTTAACTAAGCTGTTTGGTTTTTATAAAAGAAATTCTCAAATATGTTATTTTTTATCTTTTTGTGCATAATTTTTTTATTAAAATGACTTTAATACTTTCTGATATCATCTGTGTCTAATGTTTTGACATTCAGTAGAATTGTTATCAGGGCTATGGAGTCGGTAGGGGAAATGACCGACTCCATCATATATATGTATATAAACATATACACATGGTTTACAGCTTATTTTTTAATATAAAAGTAATAGATGTTACAGAAAAAAAAATTGATGGCATAGCAAATTACTTATATTAATTAGTATTTATTACGAAATGGAAAAACTGACATTAGTTATTTCTAAGAAACAGTATAGTTTCGGCAAGACCTTCTTTGTTGGAGGGCCATAGATTCGATTTGATAAATTTCAGAGCTGAGAACTTTCCACACTAACTTGAGTAGGAGGAAGAGCTGCTATTGTTAGGGCTACTCCTTTTAACTTTTTAGGATAGATTTTTATAAGTTCTAAAAGAGGTTTCTTGCAAGCGCAATCATATTTCTCTATTTCTTCAAAGACCATGTAGAAATCTTGTATTTTTTTTATTTTTATATCTAAAAGCTGTTGGTTCTTTATTCAGGGTTCGTACGATCCTTAAGAGTCCTTAAAAGTTCTTAGATTTTGTTGAATAGATTTTTGGTCCTTAAAAGTTCTTAATTTTGGTCAAAATCAGCAGAAGGTCCTTAATTTTAATCATCTGAAATTTCCAGCTGTTTTTACGACTGCCATTTTGAGTGTGAATTAGCATTTTGAGGAATATTTTTGGTGATTCACTGCCATATATATGGTTATCTTTTGAATGGGTTCATGAATTATAATTTGTTTCTATTTCTAATATAAATGATGGGGTACTAGAGCTTCTAAGCAAAACATGAGCATTTTGAAATTAATTTTTTCTAGTAAAGAGCTCTTAAACAACTTTTCGCTTTTGGGGATGTGAATTCCTTTATTAAACGGTTCTAAATTTGGCGACTTTTCAACATTTTGGCAATTTTAAGATTAATTTCTACAGAAACTCTTTAATTCCGAGATCTGAGAATTTTCGACAATTTTTTTTAAGACATCGTAACATTGATAAATTTTATTAAAATAATGGTAATATATTGAAATTATATTTTAAAAATAACATTAAAATAAAACAGTTTTATTTTTCGCTGTCATATTATAAAGTTTCATTTTGGCAACTTATTATACAATATTTTAAATCTGAAAAATTAACAAGATATAATGCTATAAAGCACAATTTATGAAACAGCTCTTAGCAAAAGCAAAATTAGCTATGTATTTAATTAGAAATGTCTTGTTTTTAATTTTTTTCATAGTAAGAGTTTTTCTCATGTAATTTTCTCAGAATGTGCATCAATTTTCTGTATAAAATTAATTTTATACTTTTTCTCTCCTATTTTTTTCCAAAATATTTCTGGCCTTTTTGCTGTTACATAATTGGTAGGGATAATTTTTCTTTAGGATTTTAGACATTGCAGCTTTGAAAGTTTAGGATTTGAAGGCAAGATTTAAAGATCCACGATTCTAGAAGATTCGAGAAATATATGACAAAATGAAAAATGTCTTCATGATATCAACATGTATTGGATGTATTTTACAGAAAGTTTGCAATGAATTACTTAATTTTTGGAGAACATATGGAAGAACAATGAAAACATAATATTTGAATGTTTTACCTCTGATACAAAATCTTAACATATTTATCTTCTAATTCAGAAGACAAACAACAAAAATCAGCGTTATATTTACAAAATTTATTCGGCGTGTTATTGTGTCTTAATTATATTTATCTTCTCTTTATTTTCTCTACTTTTCACTAGACAGAAGCATGGAAAATATCAAAAATGCTTCTGATCTTATCACATGGGCAGGCATTATAGAAAAGGATTTTTTTATTAATAAAGAAATTGAAAACTTCAATTTAAAAGATTCATCTAATATTTCTTAATGCATCATACACAGAGCTGGCACCAGGCATTTTCCCACCTGATGCAATCTTTGTGGATTCTAAATTCTGCTGCCTAGTGCCTTTCTAAATTCTGCTTCCAATGCCTGCTCTAAATTCTAAAAGTTTTACCATTTCTAGATTTTGTTTCTCGGTGTGTCACTAAATTCTAGAAATTCTGCCACATCAGCCCTAACCGGCCTTTACTATATATATTTCATATTTCTTCCGAATATTCATATTACTAAAGAAATAAAATTAACCGCTTTTTCTGTACATTTTAAATGCATTTACTGTTTTTTAGAATATCGGAAATCCTTAATTAAATCCAAAAATTCTAAAATGAAAAGGAAACGTGTTGAAGAAAGAAACTGAATACATAAAGGAAATTATTCTTCAAAGATATCTGCAGTTGTTATGTAAATTACCCAATTGTTTATGATTTCAACCTTTACTTTAATGCCCCATTTCTATTTCCTCATATGATAAGAGTTATTGAGCCAGATTAAATTAAAATTAAATTGTATAATCTTTGACCACAAGTCCACATTATTAGTTTGAATTTGACTGTTCTTGTTTAATTACGTCACCGTGAGCTTTAATTGATTTTGTTAGCATCAGAACATGCCTTTATGTTCTAAGCTCTTTTTAAATAAGAGGCTTATTTAAACCTTTGTTTGATATTGTAGTTAATTTCAGACATAGCAAGGCCCACCAGAGGCCGAGCGGTACAGACGTTGACCACTGGTAGTTCGGTCTCAGCTTCGAATCCCGCGAACGGGCTGGCTGCATGGGCGTTTTCGTAGTTTTCCCCATGTGTAACGTGTATACGAGCCAGTTTCCCTTAGAAAGTCCTACACAAAGGCATCTCTCCCTTTAGGCAGATAGCCCTCGTGTGCTTTGCCATAATTGAATAACCCAATTTAGACATAGCGATAATATGCTTCACATCTGTCTTGAGTTTTGGACTATTTAACTTTTACCAGATCAATTAAACCCTCATAGGTACATTGTGGAGAGGTTGACAAGTTAGGAGATAAAGACGCAGAAACTAGTGAGAGCTTTGATTTGCATATTGAGACAAATCTCTAATTGTTAGAAAAGATGCTTAAAGAGAAGGAAATTGATATAAACTAGCCAAAATGTCTGGGAAAGTTTGAAATTAAAATGATGGATAAATATTTTGTTGACTGTTACAAAACATAAATGCTCTGTAGCTTTTAATGCGTAATTATCTTAATATCGTTTAAGAATCTGTGTCATAAATTAAATATACTTTAAACTGTGAAATTTTATTAGATTTTGATTTTAATAGGGCTTTTTTAACAAATGTTGTTAAAAAATAAAATTTAATAGTGGTCATGTAAATCCATAATGATTAAGGTTATCAAACTACCTAATTTAATTATTTATAACTAACTGCTTACCCTAAAAAATTCAAGTAAAACATATTCTACTATGCATCTGTTTAGACTTAAAATAATACAAAACAACTTATCACCTCTGGTGCTTTAATGGCTTATTGGAATCTTAAAGTATATTAACTGGGTTACAATCCCTGGATATCTACACAAAGCTACGACACTAACTGCATCAAACAGAGTCTGACTAAGTTTCAACACTTGTCAATCTTGCCTACATCAGGCCTTTCAGGTTTGTTCTAATCAGCAGGTGTCTCTCTAGACAAACAGCAGCGGTGACAACATTCAGTCTTTTGTTTATGAATCATGCTGATTATGATCTTACGTCTCATTTTAACTTATTCAGTTTGACATAAAATCTGCCTGCTTATTTACTAAACCTCTAGACTGACCAAGTATGTGACAAAATGAGACATAAAAAAAATCAACATAAAGCTAACTGTTAGTAAAACGTAAAAGTCACTTATCTTCTTTCAAATATGACCAACAATTATAAGTGTAAAATATTTAATGCAACTTGATAAATTGCATAAAGTGTATTTTATTTTCAAACTTATTAACAATTATCTTAATTAATTCATGTTTAGTAATAATGCGTACTACTTATGGATCTATTTTATTTTGGGATCTATTTTATTTTTAGGATGGTATTACAAAAGGGAAATTCAGGCATAGATAATATCTTCAATTGAATTTATTCAGTTTCCATTTGCTCATAGGTCCTTAATTTTTTTCATTAATGGTCCTTAAAAGTACTTAATTTCCATGTGCAGAAATGAGTATGAACCCTGTTTATTTTCATTCACTTTGCCTTAGTCTTTTCAATATTATCCAAAAATATTTCTCAAAATCTAATTCATCTTTAGACTCAATTGCATCAGTGTTCCATCATTGATCAATCAATGATGGAGACTCGATTGCAATTGTCTGTAATTTGGCTGTCCTAATTCGAATTTTCCAGTTGTTCTGAGAATAATTTCATTTTTAATGAAAGTTTATAGATGGCTTTCTATGCCTTTTTAATTTATTTGTTCATCATCCAAGAAAATTCAGTGTTTCGGATCTACAAATATTGAACCCAACAAGATCTCATTGTCTAGCAAACTAGTTTCTCTTTTCTTCATTGAAGAAATGATTCCTTCTGCTGTAAACCCTCCATTTCAGAAAGGAACAAACATCACATTCTTCATTCTCGCCTCCTGCCAATTCTCCAGATTGCAGCTTTTTTGTGGCTATATACTGTGTAGAAAGAAGAGTTTGCAATTCTGCTAGATCATTCCACAGTCTTTCTGTTAGTGAAACATTAGGGTTATCTACGTCTTCTAAAAAAGTTCTTAATTCTAACAACCTCTTTATCATCAAATATGTACTTTCTTATTGCATTGCTTGATCAATAATTGCTCCTTTTCCTGCTTGCTTCCTAAGAATGGCATCAATTTTGGGAGTTCTTGCTGCTGTTGCTGCTTACCTAAATTTACCAGTGAAATTTGTAACTAAATGAAGTATCTAAATCAGTTTAATCACTAATGACAAATATCACCTCGATCCTCCTCCCTTATATTTATTTATTAAATATGTCAATAAAATAGAAAATAACTATTTATTAATGTATATAGTTCACAAATAAAAATAACTCAGCCTGTCATTATTTTTTTTATTTCATTTTAATTTTATTTCAAATTCAAACTGTCCAACAAAAACTGGAGTTGAGGTGGACCTGCTTTTAGTGACTCCAGCTTCGACTCCTTTTATCCCAAAATCTGCCCGACTCCACATCCCTGATTGTTATGTTTTGGCTTATTTTGAAATACCACAGCAACAGTGGCTAATGCAAGCATGCATGTATCTCATATATCATTCAAGTACTTATAGAAGTACACGCTTACTTTTTTGAATGAAGGTCATAATTCAAGAGTATCCATCAACTAAAAATTCCTAAAAAATGTTAATTTTTATTTATGAACTGAACTATACCTTCAAGCCATAAACTTTGCCAAACACATGTTATCCACACAACTTTTCTATAGTTGTGTACAGTCAAAAAGTATTTAGTGTACCAGAACATTTAATTTTTTCAACTTTATTCATAATTTTTTCCTTGTAGGCTAATGTCATATGTATTGTGTATGCCGTAGATGATGATGAAACAATAGATAAGGTAAGTTCCAATTTTACAGTTTCAAGTATAAATTTGTTAACCCACTTTTTCAAAATATCACTGTATCATTTCATGACAATGATCTGTTTAATCAATGCATAAAAATATAAAATAATTCATATTTAAATAGCCCTGTAATATTAAGCGTTTCATGATAATTGGATTTTGATACATGAAAATTTTTTCTTCTTCTCCATGCTGTATATTTTGTAGTATTGATATAGAAATTTATTTTTGCTTTCAATAGCTGTACTGCTACTGTTCTTGTTATTGTGTACTGCTCTATGCTTAATTAAATGTCTATTTAACAGATTACCTCTTACTGGTTGCCTTTCATTCAAGAGCAACTTGGTGAAAATCATCAGATCCCAATAGTATTAGTTGGAAATAAAGTTGATTTGGTTGAATACAGTTCTCTTGAAGTAAGGCATTATAATGTAATGCTAAGAGCATGAAATGAGTCATATTGAGTTATTTTTTTTTAGGAATTAAAAAGATTAGTTTTAATAATCCCTTCCAATTTTTTTTTAATTTTCTTATGATGTATTAATTTTTATCAGCTGTGTTTGTATAAATTTACCTTTTCCTCCAAAAAAATTAAGTTTAAAAAAAATAACCATAAGATAAAAAGATGTAAACATTTAATTTTGAGGATCCGTAAATTAAGGCCTAATGTGTGACGAAAATAGAGCACTTTTAGAGTAGATTTAATTTTACTGTTTATCTTCATGTAATAACGTTTATCCAATTGCCATTAAAGGAGTCTTATGTGTACAGTCAAAAGTCGTTAATCCAGACTCGTCGGGACTTCGGCGATTCCGGATTATCGACTTTTCCGGATTATAGATCATCAGTTTAAATCTCGTAAGATGGCATACACAAATTCTAAAATTAAAAATATGAAACCATAATTTATGAAATAAAGAACAATTATAATCTAAAGGGTATCAAAATTTACAAAAAAAAAAAAAAAAAAAAAAAAAAAAAGCTTAATATTTATTTGTTTACTTTATTAAACATTTCTTTCAATGTAAGTTGTTTAAGTTGCTTCGTTTTATGTGATAATACTTTCTCTTTAATTCTATAAACAGACATAATTTCTTGTTCAGTTGCAAAGTTCCGCTGTTCAAGTCCCGTTAATTGCTGTGCCGAGAATATCGACTAACTTGTCAATCGAAATTTTTTCGTTTTCACTAACCTCTCTGTCACATTCTTCATGTCTTTATTCATTTTTTGCAGCAATACCACTTTTTGTTTGACGGACATCGAAACATACTTTCGTTTTGTACGATCCTTTGGGAGCTCCAGAATCGGAAATTCTATTTGACATAATCGAAAGTTCAAGTTTACTTTTATAAAATTGCTCTTATAATCTGCAAAAAATAATAAGCCATATCCAATTCGAAGATTAAGGAACAACGCAATCATCAACATTAACTGAAATAGATAATTAGATAATTTTAGCTTATACCGTCCGTTATACATAAAACATGCACGCGAAAACGTATTCTGCGCTTGCGCACACACATATGCGCAGTTGTAAAGGGTCTTATGTGCATGCGTAAATGCCTATGCGCATGTGTCAGCGCTGCGCATGCGCAGAAAATTTTTAGCTTTGAGGTCCGGATTATGGGTGTCCGAATTAACGACTTTTGACTGTACCAGACTTTCTTTCATGTTAAATTATATGAATATAGGTTGTCCCAACAAAAGCACTGGAGTTAATGTGTCCATTAAAGTACTTAATTTTTAGAAAATGAAAATATTTTTATATGCTTACAACAGGTGACGTTCTGATTTAAGACTGAAAAATAATGTTGCAATGTAATAATAATACATGTCCTCCATGATTTACTCTTTAGCACCACATTCACTTGATGAAATTCATAATCACATTTTACTTATCTGCCCATCGAAGTGATAATGATATGTTTACTTTTCTCTTTTATTGTGTCTCTTTAAATATTCTGGAATTTGCACTAATACTGTCATGCACAAAAGTGAAGTTTTTAACAGATTGGTTGGATAGAGAGCATGGTGATATATTGTCTGCTGTCAAATCCATATCCTAAAATTTCTTTATGAGCCTGTGAACTGTAGTTTAATTACATGCACTTTCTTGCCTAGAGATTTCAAAAAGATGCCTAACAGTCTGTGCATAACTTTTGCTAATATTGAAGTTAGTTTTCACAATCAAATTTGCTGTTCTTTTGTGTAATGCTACATGCCAACTAAGATGAGAAAGAGCTGCGAAATGAACTGTGATAAAATGTCAGTATTGTCATATCAAATCAAACTCAGTGTTCTTAAATCGGAACATATATGTTGTAAGTGTATAAAAATGTTTCCCATTTCCTAGAAACAAAGTATTTGGGGGCATACTAAATCCAGCACCTTTGTTTGGAAGCTATATGTAAGAATTAAAAAGCCATGCAAATCAAAATTCTAACTTTAATTTGCGATAGCCCCTTCACTCTTTATTGTAATTTCGTTATTACAGTACAAAGTCCAAAATCCGAACTCGATGGGACTTCGATTCCGGATTTGGGATTTTTCCGGTTTACGGATCATGAACTTAAATCTGGTAAGATGGCATGCAGAAATTATACAATTAAAAATATTAAACCGTAATTTATGAAATAAAGAGCAATTATGATCTAAAAGGTATCAAATTTTACAAAAAAAAAAAAAAAAAAAAAAAAAAAAAAAAAAGCTTAATATTTATTGCTTTACTTTATGAAATATTTCTTTCAATGTAAGTTGTTTAAGTTGCTTTGTTTTTTGTGCTAATAATTTCTCTTTAATTCTATAAACAGAAATAATTTCTTGTTCAGTTGCAAAGTTCCACTGTTAAAGTCCTGTAATTGTTATGTCGAGAATACCGACTAAGTTGTCAATCGAAATTTTTTCATTTTCAATAACCTCTCTATCACTTTATTCACTATCGGTAGCGTTATTTTCTGGATTTAGAACCATACTACAGATTTCGCCGTCCGTTGATTGATTGATGTTTGGGTCATTGTCATTGCAATGAAAAACTTCTATTATATCATCTTCATTTATTACCACTTCTCCACATTTCTTTACAAAATCCAATAACTGGAAAATGTCACCTTTAGTTTGTTATATCCGAAAACCTTCAAATTCATGGCTATCATCTTCATCATCCTCACCATGAAATATGGTTGCTGGCCATAAATTATGCCAAGCATTTTTTAAAGTATCTGGAGACACATCCTCCCACGATCTTGCAATGCTCTCCACAGCAGATTTTATGCTAAAATATTTCAAGTATTCTTGAATAGTCTTGCCATTGTTCAAGAAATTTAACATAGATTTTAAAAATGCTACTTTATATTTGCATTTCAGCTCGGGTACTATTCTGATATATATAGGCTGAATGACAGACGTACAGTGTGGAGGGCAGAATAATATGAATACATTATCTTTCACTAAAACTTTAATTGAAGTATGAGCTGAACAGTTGTCTACAATCAGGGCTATTTTTGAGTCATCAGGTAAACCAACCGAATTCAAACGTTGCCGAGCCTTGAGTATAAAGTAATTGTCAAACCATCATTCATTAACACTTTTGTCACTCATGCTCTTTTATTTGCACAATATATATAGGGGAAAATCATTACTCCTTTAAATGCTCGAGGTCGTGCATGTTTTCCGATTACGAAAAGTTTGCACTTGTGCGTTCCTGCAGAATTTGCATACGCTAAAATTGTTAGTCTTGCTTTTGAATCTTTGACGCCAGTTGGAACCTTTTCTCCGTAGAGGTAGCCAAGGTATTTCACGGTACATATTGCCAGAAACGACCAGTTTCATCAGCATTGTAAATTTGTTCTGGAGATAATTATTCACTAGTAATGAATTCAATGAATTCATCTGCAAATTGTTCAGCAGCTTCAGTATCAACTGAAGCTTTTTCACCTTAAATTTTTAATTGTCTTATACCATGGCGAGTTTTAAATTTGGTTAACCATACTGTCGAATATGTGCAATCAGTGTTTAAGTTCATTTCGACATGAAATATTTTGGCTTGAGCCATTAGCACTGGACCCGTCAATGGCATGCCCTCGCTGTGAAGCTTTCTGATGCATTAAATCATCACTTTGTCACTTTAAACATAACAAACACTTTTCTGTTGTTCATTGCAAATGGGGTGTGGGAATGCACAAAAAATTCAAAAAGTTCTTTTATCTTTTTCTTATGTCATATTCAGTTGACTTTTCAATGCCATACTCCTCACATAATTTTAAGACGGATATGCCTTTATCCATTTTTTGCAGCAATTCCACTTTTTTTTTTAATGGACATCGAAACATGCTTTTGCTTTGTAGATCCTTTGGCAGCTCCAGAATTGGAAACTCTTTTCGACATAATCGAAAGTTCAAGCTTAATTTTTATAAAATTGCTCGAATAATAACAGTCTATGAAAATAATAAGCTGGATCAAATTAGAAAATTAAGGAGCAGCACAGTCTGCTGTATTAACTGAAATACTTTAGAGTCAGTAAAGATAATTTTAGCCTAGTTTAATAGCATCCGTTAAACATTATTAGCTGTGTATCACAAGATTGGTGACGAAAGCCAAGTTGTTCCACTGAATTTTGTCTTGCTCCTATTGCATACTGAATTAAGTCTGAATTGTATTAGTTTAGTTATTTACTATACCTACATTTATTTCTTGCACATGCTTAAAACTAATCTGAGTCCAGAATAAACCCCCACATATACTTCAGGTTTTATCTAGGGCCGACGCTAGATACGGCCCGGTGCAGTCTCTGTGGGTTCTAATTTCTGCTGCAAATCGCCTTCCTAAGTTCTAAATTTTCGCTGCGCCTAAACTTTGGATCCCAGTGCTTTTTCTAAATTATAAAGAACTTTTCATCCCTTAATTTTGCTGCTCAGTGCTTCCCCAAATTCCAAAAATTTTGTCTTCCATAAATTCTGTCGCCGCATCTGGGTTTATGAGGAATAACAAATCAGTTATTCTTAATTAAAATAGCACTAAATGTAATCTTTGGACCTTTCATTAACAAAATCTATTTTTAGCATATGAAAAGAAGCTACAGTGCTGTCGTCTTATTCACGACTAAAAAAGAAACTTGTTTAGACAGTTTTCATATAAATATGCTTGATAATGTTTTAATTAATTTCATATAAATATGCTTGATAATATAAATATGCTTGATAATTTAAATTTTTGAATGTACGAATAAATATATAAGTTTACTAAAAGCCAAAATGCTCAAGAGAAAGAGACTGCGTTGTTACCTGAGTTCAAATGATGGCCTACTTTGAATTTTTATACATCATAGGAATAAAAAAAGTTCCTTTTAGTAGAGAATATTCCAAGGCACAATCACAGGAACAAAATTACTGTGACAGGTGTTGCCATCTGTTGGCAAATTATGAAATTATTCACAACTTATGAATATTCTCAACATCATGAATATTAATTCAGAAGTCAAACAACAAAAATCAGCGTCAATTTACAAAATTTTCACAGGACTAGCTTCGATGGTTTTACCGAACCATCATTTTCAGCTGCAAAACCGCAAATTCATTTGCAGTTTTGCAGCTGAAGATGATGGTTCGGTAAAACCATCGAAGCTAGTCCTGTGAAAATTTTAGAAAATTTTGTAAATTGACGCTGATTTTTGTTGTTTGACTTCTGAATTAGTGTTTATTCGGCGTGTTATTGTGTCTTAATTATCATGAATATTCTCAACACACAAAAAAAGGGGAGGAATTTTTTTTTAAAAAATGCATTTTATGAAACTGTATTTCTTAAATGATTTAATTGTAGGGGATCAAAAATTGTGAACTTCTCAGATTTTTTTTTTTTTTTTTTTTTTTTTTTTTTTTAAAGCAGATCACTGTGTACATGAATGATACACTGGTTATCATAAATTAAGGAAAAATCACAAAAATAGTGATAACTCCCACAAAAATAAGCCAAACTGTGTAAAATTTGAATATGTTACCAAGTAAGAGTAGCTGAGTAAAACTGTGATATGCAAATTAGTGGCGCTGCTTTCGGAATACATCATCTGCGAGGAGCATAAAAGTCCATGTTTGAGAGCAAGCTCGCATATTTCACTGTGACAGTGACATCAGAAATTTGAGGTAGCCAATTCGTAACAATGACCTCCAGGCATCATTTGCCTGCAGAACTGCGATGGAGAGCCATTGGGAGACTAGAGGCAGGACAAAGTCAAACAGAAGTGGCCAGACGGCTAAATGTCAGTCCTGTGGTTCATAGACTTTGGAGGCAATTTCAAACCACGGATTCGGCATCTAGGAGGTTCAGCCAAGGACGGCCAACTGCTACGATGAGTGCCGATGACCGATATTTGACATTATGTGCACTCAGGAATAGAACTGCTACTCCGACTCTTCTTAGATCCTCCTTGCTGCAGCCACCGGGAGGTTGGTGTCAGTGTCAACTGTGCGTAGAAGGCTTCACGAAGGTGATCTGTATGCGAGGCGAACAACCATTTGCGTGCCGCTTAAGTCACGCCACAGAAGGGACCGTTTGCAGTGGACACGACAACATGTCCACTGGACGCATGAGCAATGGAGGGCTATTCTCTTTACGGACGAGTCCAGGTTTAGTCTATAAAGCGATAATAGGCGTTATTTGATATGGAGAGAACCTGGAACCCATTATCATCCGTCAAACATCCGTGAAAGAGATGCATACGGAAGAGGCAGCGTCTGTCAGGGTTCGTAGCGGTCCTTATAAGTGCTTATAAGTCCTTATATTTGAAAATAAAATATAAAGGCTCTTATAGGTGCTTACTTTTTCTTTAAAGTTCTTATTTTTTTGTTTTTAGTGCTTATTTTTTTGCTTTTAGTGGTTTTTTTTTTTTTTTTTTTTTTAATGAACGCGCTATTTTTCCCCGTACCAAAGCCGAAACTAAATAAACAACTTTTCTTCCTAATATGGAATGTCAGATGGTGATTCATACTCCCGGAAATAGCTTTTGCCCCTTTCTCTGCATTAACATAACCTTTGGTGTGCACGAAGAGTACAGACAGGTGCCCGTCATTCCATTGGTCAAAGAATTGCGAAAGCAGTAGAAAATTCCGCTTCGTTCGGCATTCTTTTCCTCCCACCCAAATACTACACACGTTTGAATTTCTATCAAGATCTTAAAAATTTGCATTCTCGTTCTGCTTGGTCAGTTCATATTCGTGTTTATTATGATCGTTATGCTTATATTATGAGCATATGTATGAATGTTTATAATAACATAGTTGCAGTAACTGCTGAAGTATAGTAAACTTCCAAAAATGGTTGTGTTTTAACACGGATTAGCTTTCTAAGGAATAATATTCGGAATGGCTTAAATAAAGGGAAAGTAATCGAATAGTCAAAATAATTTCATTTTTTTGGCCAATATATTATACAGTACAAAGGTTGGGAGGTCTCCCCTTTCTTCGCAAAATCTTGAATATTGAAACTTTTACAGTTCGCTGCAAAACAAGCAATGGACTTTTTTTTTTTTTTTTGGGTTACTTTCCAATCTGGATTGAATAGGACTAAAAGTTCTGCTGTCTACCAACCCAAGCGAAGAATGATTCTATTCCGGAAATTTAACACCGTCTGTTGAAAATTAAAATGAAAAACACCCCAGTTATTTAGTTCTTTATTCTCTGATTACCTGCAGTTGTTGATTCCGATTGCATAATATCACGTAGGGAAGAATTACGGCGCACATATTGCGCAATAACGTTTGCAATATTTTGCAGAGATAATTAATTTTGATGTTCAGTCCGAGATTTGTTTATGAACACTTACTTACTAACTGAAAGAGTTTTACTGTGCTTGCTAAGCAGAATATTTTTTAGTTCCATTGGTTTATTTTTATATGATGCACATATTGAAATGCCAAAAGCATTTATTAGCGGAAAAATCTAAAGGGCTGCTACAGCCCCCCCCCCAAGTATTGGTGAATATACTTGGAATATTCGCCAATTCCAAGTATGCGGGTTAGTTAAACTTTTACTGTTAAAAATGGCTGCATGAAGCAAATTTCTGTCTTTTGATTTCAGAAATGTTCCCCTTTTTTACTTAAATTACTTTGCTTGCAATTTCTGTTAAGAGAAAACTGATATACAATGAAAATTTAGAAAATGTTTAGAATTTAGATTTAAATTATTTAAATATCAATATGAGTGGAAAAATAAATTGTATTTATTATTAGGTTCCAAACGAATACAATAAATATGCCTTATTATTATTTATTTTCTCTATTTTGAACTGAAATTTCATCATTAAATCTTGTAATATAGTTTAGTTCTTCAAAGTTTTTTTTTTCTCTCATTGTAAACTAGTTCTGTAAATTGAACTATTATTTAAAATTAAAAAAAAAAAAAATAATTATTTTCCATGGTTGAGGTAATGCTTATTCTCTCTTAATAAGTACTTCATTTCTCACATTTTAAATTACAATTCTAATTTTTAAGGTTATTCAGTTGTGTATGATGTAATTAGACAGGTGCTTATTTTTTTTCTTAAAATGTGCTTGAAAAGTGCTTATTTTTTTTAACTAAAATGTGGCTATGAACCCTGTCTGTGTTTGGTGTGGCATCTCTTTGGGTGGACGCACAGACCTACATGTTTTTCCAAGGGGAACAGTGAATGCTCATATTTATAGAGATGGCATCCTTGATGCTTATGTGTACCCATATGCCGGGGCAATAGGGGATGCTTTTCTGTAACAGGACGACAATACAAGACCACACAGGGCTCGCATCGTATATGATTATCTTCAACAGGAAGCAATTATGCGCATGGAGTGGCCAGCTCAATCCATGGACTTGAATCCTATCGAGCACGTTTGGGATGATTTAGGGATATGTTTAGCTGCTCTCAATCCACCTCCTTAGACCCTTGCCCCGCTTGCAACTGCTTTGCAAGAGCAATGGCTCTCACTTCCTATGGAACTGATAGCCCGCATAATTGAAAGCATCACACATTGCTGAATGTGCTGTATTGCTTCTAGAGGTGATTATATTCCATATTGAAGGTACTTTTACTATAGCAAACTGACATCTTCGATTTATTCATTTTATAGATGTGCTAATTTCTGTACTACCATAATTGTCTGGTAATTTCTTTTTATGTTATTTAATACCTTACTATGTGTTGTATATTGTGTGTAAGTTTCATAAAATTCTTCATGTAACTTTTTCATTAATTGTGATTTTTGTGATTTTTCCTTAATTTATGATAACCAGTGTAGTTGGGGTGAGTTAAGTCTTTTTGCTGCAGGTTTTGATTAAGGTTGTTGTTTTTAACATCTTTGCTTGTCGAAAACTTAGTCATCAGTGGTTGATAACTTTCCAGGGGGGCGGATGTATTCAGAATGCACCCAAATATTTAATGAAAATATAATAACAATTATTAGCAGTAGGTTATACTCATTTTAAACTTTTTTATTTGCATCCTACAAGCTTCATAACAGTTTTCAATTCAGTTCACCTCATTTTCTTAGAAGTGATTCCAGATAACATTAAGCATGCCAGATAATGTAATATTTTCAAAAATGTGACTTAAATTTAATATTTTTTACAGATAATTCTTCCAATAATGAATGAATATGCAGAAATTGAATCTTGTGTTGAAGTAAGTAGTCAAAAAGTGTATTTTAACTTTAAGTGTTTTAATAAATATCAAGTATATAGCTTTGTGAATAAGAAAAGATATACCATATATATTAGTTTAAAATTTAAACAGAAATTGCAAAATTTGACATGTGACATCCTATATAATAGCAGTAGTTGTGCAAAGTAAAATATTTTACATAGGAATTTATGCAAATTTTCGTCAACAACAACAAAAATTCGTCAACAAAGCGATGACTTTGTTGACGAATTATGTATCAGATGAGCGTCATTCGGGCACCTGCCATAGAGCCAATTTTCGCAGCTCCAATCAGATTGTCTTTTAGAAAGGCAAAGCAAGTTTGGTTTCCAGTAACCTCAAGAATCCTAAGACTTGCATGTGCAGGTTATGTTGAACTAAAGAAAATACCTTCCCATTCTCGTATACAACAAAATTGGTTTAATCCTAATATACGGTACCATGAAAGCTAGAATAGCCCCCATGTACTCTGTTCTAATGTAAGAATGTCTGTGTAAAGAAAGGAAGATTCCATAGATGTAATGTAAATCAGTTTGCTATAGTGCTGCTAGAAAGTGGAGGGAAAAACTTGCGGTGGAACCTGACGGCGAGAATTTCCCCCTTCATGATGTGTACAGAAAATTGTAGAGAATATGTTAAGAAGAAACGTTCTTTGACTTTTGCGATAATTTATACTTGGATTTTTGTACTTTTTTTGCTCAAAATAGCTAATCTATAAATTAATTTACTCGCACAAAAAATATTTTCTTTTACTTTAAAGTTTAAGAAAATTTAAAGCGATATTCGTTTTATGTACTCTTCATAAACTTTACCATCGAACTTCACGAGCTTCGGCGACAGATATTTCTCACATACGCAGCTGTTTCCCTCTACGTTGGGACGAAGCCATTCCTGTTGCAGAGTTTTTTTTTTTTTATCTTAAAAATACATATTTTTTTTTATTCTAACCTCCATGTATGGTACACTTGGGATTTGGTGAAATTATGATGAGCAGTAACAACAGTTACCTCTTTCTGTCTCTTAGTCACTGTTTAAGAATGTGCTGGTTAGTAAACCGATCATTTTGGTGTCGTGGCAGTTTTCAAAATTGTACAAAGGCCGTAGCGAAAACTAGGATTTTACCGCAAAATCTTTTCAATTTTTTTTTTTTTTTTTTTTAATTTTGATAAATGCCTTATTTTCCATTTTGCAGTAAAATAAAAAAAAATAGTAATCAGTCATCTAGGCTAACGTTTAATATTCGCCAAAATAGCATTGATTATTGTAATTCAATTTTTAAGTAATTAACTTCATTGTAATGTTATTTATATCATTTAATGTTCTTCTTTCCTCTAAATTTATTTAGTATTAGTTAATAACGTTTTTCAAATTTCAGACAAATTTCTCTGGCATAATTCTGAAACTAAATCTAGCAGTATGATGACGTACTATCATGAAATTTAATGCACATATTTTTGTTTATGTATGCTGCTAAATAAATTTAAAATACCTGAATTTATTGTAAAATATCATTAAATAGATATTTTCTTTCGTTTAGCTGCAAAATGTCTGCCAAAAAAAAAAAAAAAAAAACTCATTTTTTAATCCAGATTGGGCAGATTCTAAATTCAATCTTCAGTGGAGAAAACAACTCCTATTATAGCTATAATAATAATGCTTTCAGGATTATATATATAATAAGTCGCATGCAATTGGCAAATTTTTGTGTTTTCAAGTGGTACCATAATTAATTTACCTCTCAGCGCAACCAACACGCACTATGCGGATAGACTGGAATTTTCTCAAAACACACCTGGAAAACCTGGAAAAGTCAGGGAATTTCATTCTCCTCTTTATGTGGCAACCCTTTTAAAAGGAATTTTCATAAAATACGCTCTTACATTTGAACATGCATATACAAAATTATGTCAGTTTGTGTATAGATTGTTGCAAAACATTGTTTGTTGAAAATTGTGATTTGAGAGAAATTCACATGAAGAGCAGCAGTATGTGATAAACGTGAAGCTGTCTAATGTTTCCTAAACGGGAAGACTGAGATTTATTAGAAAAAGAGACATTACATATGGTCTCTTAAAGTGCAAGCAAAAGGCTAAGTAGTTAGCAGTGTTGGCTGCAGTGTTATTAGGCCAGGTTCAAATCCTAGAGGAGGCATGGTTATTTGTGTGAAGTGTTCTGTGCAGCATAGAGGTATTTAAAGAAAAAGTCTCCTGGGCCGAAGTCTAAAGAATAGGGTCAGTGGGGTGCAATGGAAGGGGGATGTTTTGTAAAGTAATTAGTAACAAGGAGGCAGTGCATAAATTAGAACATTGTCATGATGTTATATTCTCAACTGATTTCCACAGTTCAGGTCCTCTTCCTTGATACATCTCTCAATCATGTTAGAATTCTCTCTAGAATTTGTTTATTATCTGAACATGTAATACAAATTCATAGTGCACAATACTTTTCTAATCAGAAAATATATTCATCTTTACCTTGATGAGTGAGCTACTCATCTGCTCTTTCTTTGGTGAAGGAGACTCATTTCCCACCAATTGAGAAGACCACATTGTATCTGTACACTAATGTCTCATCTCCAGTTAGAATGTTCGCAATTAAGCTGTCATCTGCATTTGCAAAAGCAGTTCTTGATAGATTTCAACTCGATTCTGCTTCTGGTCATATGTCAGCAAAGGTGCCACAGATTTTGTACTGACATGATACATTGTAAGTTTTTCAATCAGCAGTTGATGGCATGATCCTGACTTAGTTGTTGCAAGCAACTTCATTGACAGTTAATGGCGATTTTGACAAATTGTAATGCACACACTTCGATCATGTTTGTCATCTGTTGATATGGAAAGTTCTGCTGTCCTTGTATCTTCAGCAATGGAATTTCTGCCCTCCTTAAAACAATGAAATCAAGCATAGCACTACATTTGGCTTGTACAGTTGTACTGTATGCTTGGATAAGCATTTGGAATTCTGAGAGTTTACCTCAGTTTTTTGCTAAATTTCACACAGATACATTGTTTCTCGTACTCCATCATTTTTGTTTTTTTCATTAATCCATGAAAGGGCTTATACACAACCTCACTCAGTTGGTAGTTACTTGATAACTAATGCTTAGATTGAAACTCAGTAACATGTGATTTGTTGCCAAGATATGCAGCTAAGTGCACAAGATGGCCGAAGCAAAACATCTGCAGCTGCTAGTATGCAAACTGAAAGGTTTTATATCATGTGGATTAATAAAGATTTCCTGTTTTTCGAGGAAAGAATTTTTTTGCTGAAGCAGTTCTTTTGGGAAGTAAATTAAGTATTTTAAGTAAATCTTGCTTCACATGTGTTTGAATATATATTCTGTTGCTATCAAGAATAAAGTAAGAGAAAAATTATCAGTGGCTGCAATAGCATAGTTGTCATAGTATTTCTGTTGGTTCTGAAATTTCAGGTTTATTTCTTAGTCAAATAAATAATTTTTGCAATAGCACCTTGTCCACATTATATTTATCAGAAAACTAAAGAGCTATTTTGTATGTTGTATGTAACATAATTTGTTGCTATTTAAAAGCATTAAAAAACTTATATTTAAATCCCTGAATTTGCAATAGCACCTTGTCCACATTATATTTGTCAGAAAACTAAAGAGCTATTTTATATGTTGTATGTAACATAATTTGTTGCTATTTAAAAGCATTACAAAACTTGTATTTAAATCCCTGAAAAAATCCCTGAAAATCACACAGTTATTTATTTATGTATTTTTTAATCAATGGAAATAAAATTAAAAAAAACTAAGAAATTGAATAAGTAATAGTTATCAATTTTTAATGAAAATTATATCTACCAATTATAGTTCTTAAAACCATTTTAAAAATTTTGTTTGGCAATAATGTAAACATGTACAGCTCAAATGCACAATAGAGGGTGAAGTGATTTTGGTTCAGTAGCTTAATAAAATTGCTCTAACTGATTGTTAGCAAACACTTTTAATAGCCAGTATTGTGAAAAGTGATAGAAATATTCAATGCAAGTGTATTGAATATAATTATGATTTTATAATCATAATTATACTCAGTATAGTTGTTGCATATTATTATATATTAATTCTTGTATTTCTGATTTCATTTTAAAGTTATTGTGGTGAAATTAATTAATAAAAACCTTTTATTTTTCATAGTGTTCAGCAAAAACCTTGAAAAATATTTCAGAATTGTTTTATTATGCTCAGAAAGCTGTGCTTCATCCTACTACACCTCTATATATGACTGAAACTAGAGATGTAAGTAAATATATGAAAATATTATAATTCATTTTACTAAAGCGTTGGCCTTGATTTTTTGTCAGCTTTTGAGAATAATGTTTTGTTTTGCAGTTAACAGAAAAGTGTAAAAAGGCTCTAACTAGAATTTTTAAAGTATGTCTTTTAAATATATCTTTTTTTATTTTTTAAGTTCTGCCATCTTTTTTATAAATTATGTAACAAGATGTCTTATTTTCAGATTTGTGATTATGATAATGATGAAGTCTTAAGTGACTATGAATTAAATCAGTTTCAAGTGAGTTTAATGCCTTTTAATATATTTTCTTTGTGGCACTTTTTTTTACTACTGTGTTAATATATATATGTGTGTGTGTTTATATACAAGGTGTGACACAAAGAAAAAAAAAAAAAAAAAAAAGACAAAGTGTGCAGTTTGAAAACAGAATGAAGTTGGCATCTGCTGTTTTGGTGACGTCGTGTCACACATCTCCTCTATCCATGCAGCCAGTTACGACTTAACCGACCATGCCAGTGGAGAGTACTGTGTCATTGAGTGAACACGTGCAACTGCATTCTGCCGAAAAATGTCTAATGTAAAAACCGAACAGCGAATCAACATCAAGTTTCTTGTGAAACTTAAGAAATCATCCACGAAGGAAACATTTCATTTGTTAATTGAGGCTTATGGAGATGAAACTTTGTCTCATGCACATGTGTTTGAATGGCATAAGTGATTTTTTAGGGGAAAGGGACTGTGTGGAACCCATTCAATCATGATGAATGGGCTGAGCGCCTAGCACATTCATCATGATTGAATGGGTCCCCAGTGGTCAGACTGTTAATCAGCGCTACTACATTGAAGTACTAAAAATACTTCATGAAAATATTAAGGGAAAAAAAAAAGGCCATAGTTGGGGACTGATGGCTTGCTGTTGCACCAGGACAATGCACATGCTCACGCGGCCCTATCCGTCAAGCAGTTTCTGACCAGCAAAAACATTACTGTGATGGGGCATCCTCCTTATTCACCTGTTTTAGCTCCATGTGACTTTTGTTTTTTATTTATTTCCTAAAGTTAATACTTAAAGGGAACCCATTTTACCTCAGCTGAAGAGCAAAACGGAGAATCTTCTGAAGGGCCTTCCAAAAAAACCTTGTTCCAGAACTGTTACCAGCAATGGCAGAAGTGTGTGTATGCTGAAGGGAACTACTTTTAAAGTGATAATGTCAGGGAGAATTCTGTAAGTACAATGATTTATTGGACCAGTCTTCTTCTTCTTCTTCTTTTTTTTTTTTTTTTTTTTTTTGTGTGTGTGTGTGTGTGTGTGTGTGTGTCACACCTTGTACATATATGTAAATTCTGTAAATATCTGGGATGATTAGAAGATAGCTCCTGAGATGTCATTTATAGACAGACGTAGCTGAAAACAAGACAATGTTTGTTGCTTGATCTTCTTGAGATACATATTCTGAATCATACACCATTATGGGTATGATATGCACCCCACAATTTAGTATAACTTATCATATTTTTAGACAACATATGAAGCAGAACAGCAATTGATGTATGTTAACAGCAGCAAGGCAAAGTAGGAAAAGGAAAGTGCACATTTAGGAGCATAGGATATATAGTCAAAAGTTTCTTTATTGTGACTGGAGAGAAAAATATCTGCATTGCTCTGCTTACATAAGATGGCATGATGCAGATTAATTTTGAGATATTGTAAATAGTATTTTTAGGACAGCTCATTAGTTTTTGACCAAATTAAAATGAGGAATTGAATGAATTATTGTTAAATGTAGTAGTTTTCTTTCATATTTTATAACTTGCATATTTATATAGAAGAAAAAATAAAATTAATTTAAAATTTAGTTAAATTACTGATTTAGTCATTCAAAATGAAATTTAAAATTACCTGCAGTAACAACGATCAATAAAAATACGTTGTTTAATTTTAGTACTTTATAATTTCCATTTTTTCCAAATATAACAAATACATGTAAAAAAAATTTAAATAGAAAAACCAATTGTAGTAAATTTTATGCAACTTAAAAACTTAAAGCAAGTGGAGAAAACATTGTCTAAGCCGAAAACAACTGGAGCTATTAAGCTTAAAAACATTAGAATAGTTTGAATTTGATTTTTTTCAAAGGAATGTACAAAATCAACTCAGTTTCCAGTGTTCTAATATCATGGAAAATGAAAACAATGTTTCTGAAAGCAGTATGATGTCCAAATATAACACTCTCCCCCCCCCCCCCAAAAAAATTAAGTCAATCTAGACATCATAGTGCTTCCCAACGTTGCTTTGATCTCAGAAAGAAATGTAAAGAAAATGGAAAACTTATTTTAAAAAAAATTTTTAAATCAGGAAACAGCTTTATAAAGCTAAAAATTTGCTTGCCTAAAGATGATAAAAGGAAAATACTGAAGAAAATATTAAGCAATATATACAAATTAGTGAAAAAAAATTTTAAATTTAGAAAAAAAAAAAAAAAAAAAACCTCCTACTACATGACTAACTTTGAATGAAATGGCACGAGGAAGAAGTACATTTTTTTCCCATCAGATTAGGGGTCTTTTTTATTTCAGGGGGGAGGAGATTCCATAAAAAATTCACTCATTTTTTATGATTTTTTTAAAATTTGTATTTTTAAATAATTTTTATAAATTTTTCAAAAAAATTTTGAGTTATAACCTAAAATTTTTACCATCATCTTAAAGTAGATGTATTTTTTCTAAGCATACCTGCAAAAAATTAGAGTTTTTATTCAAAATTTCCTAAGATATACGTGAATTAACATATTGGCACATTTGAAATTTGGCATGTGTTTTATAAGCGATAATAATGCCAAATATGGTTTATGCACTTTTTTAAAATTATTTGAAAGTATGAACGATGAATTTTTTTTCTGCTCATGTAACCCCCCCCCCCCTAAAAAAAGGAAAGGAAAATGGGTTGCTATAAATTAAGAAATGCGCCAAAATAAATTTTTTAATTTCTCCATAAATTTCTCACTAAAAATTACAAAATTTAATATCTAGGCATAATTTGAGTCGTAGAATCGAAATATGGAAAAAATTGGTATTTTATTTCAGAAAAAGTACGATTTTGTGTCAAAATACCTATGTTAGATTAATGCTATTTATAAATCCAATATATACCTTAAGTTGCGTTTTTGAGACATGAAAAGTGCAATTTGAATTTCGTCAATCTTCCAAGTAGAACAGGAGATATAAAACTCTCCCCCCCTCTTTTTTGTTTTGCACTGATGTGTTACATTAATATTCAGGATTTTTTTAATGGAGGCACAAGCACCCCTGCATTACAGTATATGCTTTTTATGGCTCAATGATTGCATTTTTCGTTTAGAGACGCTGCTTTAATACTCCGCTCCAGCCACATGCGCTAGAAGATGTGAAAAATCTGGTCCGGAAGAATGTTGATGATGGTATAAAAAATGATGGACTTACATTAAGAGGTACTAAAATATTCTTATATATATATATGTATTTCATCACTTAATTTAACCTTTTGTACTCAAACTTTTTCTTGCCTAAAGCTTTCAGGAGCGTGGACTTGTCTATCTGGCTATGTAATGTGGGATTTATTTGAAGTTAAAATTTAAAAGGCAAGATATTTTTAACGTTATTATCATAATGTGAGCATTTTGTAAATGAAATAAATGATATAAAAGAGGCAGTAAAATATGATTATGTGTATCACACTGATTGCTAAGCCAAATCAAGCAAAATCAGAAAATTTTATTACTGATATCAGTACATGATTGGCACTAGAGGTCAAATTATTTCTCCAATGCCACATTGTGCTGTGCACATGACATTTGAAAATTAATCAGAATAAGTTACAATATGCATTATTTTTTTATACAAACAAATATATGTATTACAGATGAATTTATCACAACGTACATACATACAATGATATTATTACAAACTATATAATTTCAAAATGGTGTACATGTTTAAACTTTGCATGTAACGGAACTATGCTTTAATTTGAAACCACATACATTCACAACTAGTTTCTAACCTTCACTCCGCAGCAAAACCAATATACATATTCAAAATGTAATGTCAACTGAGCTGAGGAGTAAACAATGAGGTGTTGCTTTTCCTGTGCCAGAGCATGACAGCCATTTGAGACATCACCACGTGCTGGCTCGTGATTTCGTGATTGGCTCTTCACATGTTAAGCTACTTTTAACTTTTTTTATATATAAAATATTATAATCGTCTCAAGCTTAAAAAAAAAATTCAAGTAATCTTCTTCATTTAACCTGGATTTTAAAAAATAATGATGGATCCATAACATGTAACAGAATATTAAAGATCAGTAATCAGAAGAGTAAAAAAATAATTATATTAGAGAAAGAGCTAAAAGTCATTTAGCTCTTCCTCTAATATAATTGTTAGAGGAAGAGTGACATGAAAAATGGCCCTACTAATATATGATTATGTAGATACTGGGATGTACAATTTGTACTCAGAAGAATAGTAAAGAAAAATTAGTATTGCTTATTTAAACACACATATAGCATTAGAACATCTGTAGTTATGGATAGAGAATTGTAATTAAGATTAATATCTTTTTACAATGACTGTTCAAGCAAAAGCTTTCAATGTTTTTATATCACTGAAGGAGACCAGATTTCAAGAGGAATATGAAAACTTTACTCCAAGTTTAGTATTTTTTCATCATTTTAAAAGATCTATGTGATGTAAAAATTTTTGGGAAGTTTGCCAGTTTTGATACAAATGTTGAAAATTTTGTAAATGGAGTTTCAAAGACAGTCAAAATTTTGATAAAGCAGTCTCCAACACTGTTTTAGACTGCATGACAAACTCAAAAAGTTGGGCACATTTTAAACATCTGTATTTGTTTCAGGAAAAAAAAAATAAATAAATAAGTGTGAAATAATTTGAGAAATTGATATTTATTAACTTGATAATTTTATCTTCTGATTGAGCTCATTAGTTATTCATTATTAAATCCCCCCACACATATTTGTGCTAATTGTTGAATGAATTATAATTATTGTTGCTGGCTATGTTTACTTAATGTAATTTCCCTTTGTACACATTAATTGATGAATTAATCGAGTCATGTTTTTTTTTGTACAAACATTAAATTTTATCTGTTATGTAAGAGGATATTTGATAGTAGCATATAAAAAGTAACTGAAATTTCTTGTCCTCTGTAGAGATTACTACAGATTTCTGACATTTTGATATAGGTTGCAATCAATAACTGCAGTATTTTTAAGTACTAAATTCATTTATTACTTTTCTAATCTAATGTATGTAAACTCTCTTTCATTTTAAATTTGTGTAACTTTTTCTTGGCTCTGAAGGAGTTTTCAAAAAGTACAAACAAGCTTTCCTTATGCTCAGGATAGGAATGTTTAATGTATGATTTTATCAATCTTTACCTTTTTAGTGATTATTACTGTGATTTGTTTTCTAGAGAGCCAGCTTTTTAATAGCTGAAATTTGATTGCTTGATTTTGAATTTCACAAGTACTTGATTATGTAGAATTTGATTATATTTTTCATGTTTTCAGGTTTCCTTTTTTTGCACATTTTATTTATTCAAAGAGGAAGGCATGAGACTACTTGGGCTGTTTTAAGAAAATTTGGTTATGATGATAATTTGCAGTTAAGCAAGGATTATCTTTGCCCAAGGTTATTATAATTTTGGAAATTGAGTGTCTTGAAATTATTTCTATTACTAAAATAAATGTAGTGCCAATATCATCTTTTTTTAAAATTGTTTATAGATTATTATTATTATTATTATTTTAGTATTTAAAAGCATTTCTTCTGTTGCTTTTCCTGTATGAAAAAGAAACTTGTTTTACAGGATTTGAAATGTAATATGAATTTAATCCCTTGCCATTATTTTTTTTTCTGTTGTTTTAGTATTATTTCTTTTTTATGTGCAGCAAATTCAGTTCTGAAGCAAAATTTTAGCATTTATTTTTATTAACTCTTTCGAGATGGCACGCCTTTAAGACATGTTCCGTCGAGGCAAATGGGAGTCAAAAGGAATCTTCCTGCAGCATAGAGGTTTTGCGTTTGCTAAGCCTAACTTTAGAAAAAAAAATTCACAAAAAAAGTTTAAATTCTAATGTCATAATTTCTGGTACTACTTTAGGTTATTACTTAAGCTAACATTGAAGTTAAAAGTAGCATTTAATAACATTTTCTCTTTATATTACATGAAAATGTATAAAAAATTGCTTTGAGAAATATCTTTCGGAAGTGCTATTCAAATTATTCAAGTTTTAATTGACAAAATACATTAAAAAACTTTAAAATTAATTTTAAAATGCAAGAAGGCCTATTTACAAAAAGTAGCAGCATCTTTTACAGGTAGTGGAAGGCAGGTATTCAGTGAGTTCAGTCTCTGACAAAATGTCCATATCAAAATCTCGAAAACTCTTAACTCTTTAGAAAAAGAATCATCACTCTCATCCACACCACTAACTGCTTCGTTTACCATACGAGTATATCCTTCTTCCGATAAATAATTCTGCTTAATACCATAATAAGCTGAAGTCAAGGCTTTCTGAAATAAAAAGCAAAGTATGGGAAATATAACAGCTAGAAGTAACGCAAAGTGTAAGAGAACCCCACATAATAACCCTAAAAAACACTACATAGTAACGAAAAAAAGAATAAAAAGTGGATTCGAACGGATGTCAGAAAAGCAAATATTTATATCACGTGTGAGCTTTCTCTCCTTCTCCGCTACAGCTGACACAGATGTTATGCAGAATGTGATCAAAATGAAGGTCAGGATCCTGAAATTATATTGTTCAAACACAATGGATGCAGGATGCCATCTAATGGTCTTCAGAAAAAAGTTTCAGTTTATATAAGTATTAATGAGGAAATTTTTTATTTATTTTATTTCAACAAAGATTATACACTTATAAAATTACATTTAACAGTTTAGCCAAAATTAATTTGTTATCCTTTAGAATAGGAAATATCATGCAAAAAAAAAAAAAAAAAAAACAATGCAGAGCTATAACAAAAGATCAGTAGAAAGTAACTAAGTGCATTTTACTTTGTGTACAGTATAACAGAAATTCCTTACTTAGAGAAAATATCATCTTGATTGCTTGTTATGGTCTAGTGTGTAATTACTTTTCTATTAATATTGACTAAAGTGCATATTTTCCGAATTAAATGAAACAAATACCTATGACATACTTATTGACTTAACAATGTGGATTTTATTGTAAGCCAATAAACATGTTACATATAGTCGACAAGCCCACTAGTGGCTGAGGTGAATGATGGTGATTCAACCCTGAGAATCCCGATAAACTGACTTATTTGGGATTTTTCATGGTTCCATTAAGTTTTAATGCGAGTCGATTTGCTTTAAAAAAATTATCCATGAATGCTTTTATCCATAGGTTTCTTTGCCTTAATTAGTTGGCCTAAACTAATCACACAGTCACCTAAATTAGTTTAATAACTTAAAAATTTAATATACTGTTCAATTTTTAAGTGTATTTAAATCACTGTGAAAATAACTTTAAAAAATCCAGACAATTAGAAGTTGAATAGCAAAGTTCTACAGCATTCCTGTATGATATGCTATTTTGTAAGTGTATGTGTTTTGTAAGTATGCTGTTTTTCTAAAATGAAGAAAAGAAATCATGAAATATCAACTACTATTTCTTCAAAGTCTTAGAAAGTGTAAAGGAATTAAAATATAAAGCTTTAAGAGTGTGTGAAGAAGTTAAAATATATAGTAACTTGTAATAACCAAATTTTAAAATGCAAGAAATGTTACAAATATCAAAATAATTTACATATTACATATTCCACTAACTGTATTTTGCTTTTGTATTATTTTGTATAGTAATGAGCTGAGTTTAAATAATTTATTAGATTGTTACATCATAGTGCAAGAAGAATTTTACTCCTAAAATTTTGTTCAAGACAGCAGTTCTAAAGCATTCTAAAATATATTGTCAAATTTTTTTTATTTATTGTAAAGGATAAAATATTTTTTTTTAAATTCAGCTTCTTTGAAATTATTTTTAACTTTTTAGGTTAGTTGTTCCACCTGGTTGTACAACCGAATTAAGCCATCAAGGGTACCATTTTCTGACTACTTTATTTGAAAAATATGATCAGGTAATAAAATTTGGAACTTCATTAATCAGCTGTCATTCAATTCAGACTGAAATTTGTGTGAAAGCTAAAACTTCTCTTGGCATACATGCACATACAGGCAAGAGAAATGTCTCCTTGAGCCAGTATAAAAAAAACATAGTTTGAAATGACAATTTTCTGTTTCAAAATCATGTTTATTTATTTATTTATTTATTTTGTGTGTGTGTGTGTGTGTGTGTGTGTGTGTGTGTGTATACTGAGAGTCATGTCATGTCTCATATAAAAAGTAACTCATGCTAGCTCATCTCAGAATTCTATTAGGGGAGAATCTGTAGCTTACTAGCACTGAGGATTTTCGTACTGCACCGTTGCTGTTCATGTTGATCAAGACAGCTATGATAATTTGAAACTGATGTGTTCGAAAGGGTCATACACAGCACGTGGGATCTGGCTGATTGCCCTTCACAAATCCTTGTGACAAAAATACCTTGTCTGCATTTCTATTAATGATCATGCAGTTGCATAATCTACCTTGGGTCAAGAAATAGGTCATGCTGTTCAGCATCAAGTATTTGCTCATGTGGTATAATGTCAAGATTATCAGAAAGGTGACTGTTGATTCAGCTTCCCTTGATACTACAATAAAGGAATCAGTGCCTACAGTGGTGCATGACATTTTGGTGGCATATACTTCATCATCAAGTTGATGATATGAATTGTCAATGAATGTATATTCCATTCACTTTTAGTCTGCATTTCTACTTGCCGTTACATTACCAAGATTTTAGTACATGTGTTGGGCCATATGTTTGGGCTTAGGTTATTGATTTTTACAAGTGCTTTATCTTAAAATTACTTGAAGTTTACAAAAATGTATTATACATGGCAAAGAAGGAAATTAAATTTGCAAAAGAAAAACTGAAACAGCTAATCCAGTTATTATCCGAGATGGTGTACAAGGGCTGTCTAAAAAGTGTCTTACTTTTGTTGGGGAAAAATATATTACTTACATGACAGGATTATGTAACATCCCTTTCAAAGTAAGTACTGTGCACCCCATACATTTAGCTCATTGATCCTTGAAGTGCCGAAAACATTTCTAGAAAGTTTCTTTTGGAATGGTGATTATCTATGCTATTACATATTTTGCCAAGAAAGTCTGGATCAAGTGCGATGAATGTGAAACAACTGCCAGTATTGCGCTATCATGATGAAAAAGTTTGGTCTTTTGTGCTGTGCTGAACTGCATCACAGAGGTGGCAGAGAACTTGTTGATATTTTTTTTGCTCACTGTTTGTCTTTTTGGTACGTATTTGTGATGCACAATTCATTGAATATCAGGGAACACAGCATCACTGTAATTTTGATTCGCACCTGTCGCACTCTTTCTGACTCTGAGGGCTCAAGATATTTCAATTATGATGACTCTCATTTTGTTTTCAGGTCATACTCGTACACCCATGACTCATATGTAGTTATCTTATGAAACTCAGGATTAGTGCTGGTAGTGTCTAGCGGGTCCTGTGCAATCTCAAGACAGAATGCTTTTTCTTAAAATGACAGTTGTTTGGGCACAAAATTTGCAGCTATTCTGTGCATGTTTAAATCAGCATGCAAAATTGCATGTGCAGAATCTTTACTGATCCTATACTCTTTGGCTTATTTGATGAAACAACAATGTTCCTTTACCAGATTTTCTACCCTCTTAAAAAAAACTGCATTCTGATCAGTTTCTCAGACTGCTGATCACTCTCTACTTATGTGCAGCTATTTTGGAATTTTGTTATACCACTCCTTATTTTGAGTTACCCCGATGGTATTATCTCCAAACACCTATTGAATCTTATGAATTGTTTTGAAAATCATCAAGCTTTTGACCAAATATGATGCAGTATCTTTGCTCAACTCATTCAGTCATCTTGAGAGAAATCAGAACTCCAATGAATGCATGTAATACCTCATTTGGTGGCTACAGGCAGCGATTGGTGCATTCAAACTTGGAGAAGAGATTGAAGTATTAAGTTGTCTTCTGCTGTGCACGGTGGCACCACCCTAGCATCACTAATGTGTGTGGCGGAAATTGAAGTTTGGATACTTTTTAGGCAGACTTCGTACATGCAGTTTAAGAACTGTATTTGGCATTATTGTAATATGAAATCTTTAAAATAATAATTTTCATATAAATATAGGTTTATTTTAAATATGCAGTATGTAATTTAGTACTTTAAATATCTTCATTTTTTACTTACTGATGAATTTGTAAAATGTGTTGTTTTATATTAATGTTATTTTATTTTTTATTCTTTAATTTTATTTGCACTTTATTTAGGACAAAGATGGTTGCTTATCACCATCTGAAGTCGCGGATTTATTCAGTACCTGCCCAGTAATTGCTTGGGGACCAGAAATAGTAAATGTGGTACCCACAAATGAAAGTGGATGGATAACTTTGCAAGGATATTTAGCCCAATGGACGTTAGTAAACATTTCTAAGGATTTTTTTTTTTTTTTTTAATTCATTATCTGGATGTTTCACTATTTATACATGCAAGAAAATGTTAAAATAAAATAGGATTATCTATCATTATAAAAATTGTGAATTTGCTTTAGATATATTATACTTATACTTTAGATATATTACATCCACTGTTTTGTGAACAGTGCCAAGATTATTGATAAATTAGCAATGCAACCCAATGGTCAGCAGTACTAATAGCAATCATTTATAGTCTGTTCATGACAAGATGATCTCTTAGTAAACTGTGTGTCATTGTATACTCTTTTTTTTTTTATGTAAATATTAGTAATTCACACTCCTTCATAATTATCATGGCTCCATCAGCAGCCAAGCAGTAAAATCTTTCAACACTGTTAGTTCTGATCTGGATTCGAATGAATCCAGGAAAATGGCTGGCTGTATGGACATTTTCGTGGTTTTCCCATGTGTAACATGAATGGGAGCCAGTTTTCCTAAGAAAGGCATCCCTTCCTTTAAGCTGCCGTAATAAACTAAAACAAACCCTTATAATTCTCTCACCATGATAAGAGCTCTGAGTATTCCATGTGTTAATGTATTTTCTACTTTCAAAAAAATGTTTGATTTGCCAAGAAATGAGAAAAAGATGCTGTATCTTTCTTTCACAAAAGACATTTTACCTTGCATTTGAATATATGAAAATTGTTGTTGCACAAAATGCCATATGTGCCAGAAAATTTGCGAGTGCAGGGAAAGAATGTGTTTTGAAAACTGGTTCAGTGGTTTCTAAATGCTACTTGTGACAGCTCAGCAATTTATATACTGTTGGACAGAGAAATTGTTATCAATTAAGTGATAAAAGAGGCAATTCATCCTTTACGAAAATAGAACTATTGAATGGAACAGTTCCATGAAAGAAGTGTATATTCTACATCTAAGCTGTCTACTGTATAAGCAAATAAATTGTCATAAATCGAAATCTATGCATGTAGGAAAAACAAAACCAGCAGAGATATTCAGCAGGTTATGCCGAGAATCTGGTGAACTTTTTCCTGGGAGGCTTCAAATAGAGAAGCAACTGTACTCTTGGCAAAAAAGGATTGTACTAAAAGAATTGATGATATATTCAGGTGGTGCCAAGCATATACAACTGAAAAACTGGAAAAAGTAGGTTAGAGACATTTTATTATGAACCATAAATTTCATTTTGTTGATCCAATAACAGCTGTTTTTACACAAATGTTGCAAGATAGCTGCTATCCACTGAGTGACAGAATAAAAATTGACAGGTTATTGTTTACTGTCATCATCAGTCTTACTTTCTGTCCATGTGGCAAAAATCCTTAGGACAAGGAAATATATCGGATGCCATATCAAAAGCAGTTGTGGAAACATGGCAGCTGCAAATTATAAAGTAAACATTATTTTGGTTATAATCCTGACATTAACAGGGCATTTAAAATATGGGGTCTAATTAATTTTAAAATATGGGTTCTGTAGTAATAAAGAAAGTAGCTATAGTATTTTAGAAATATCATCATAACAACTGTCCAATTGCTCTAAATATAATTAGATATATATTTTATTGTAGTCAATTTTTTTAGAACTGAAACCCTTCTAACTTAAACCCAAACCTTCTCTTAGTGAGCTTCCATTTTGGATAATGATGCTATTTTGTTATGCCCTCTTCCTATCGCAGCAATGTCGAAAATGTAAATGTTCTTGAATAGGCACGATTAGTGTGCCAAGTGAATTCTGATCACAAATGTGAATTGAAATAAAAGTAAATATTTAATCTTACTTGGCTGCCAAGTTTCCTAGTGAATATGGATTTAACTTTTGAGCATTCTATGCAATCAGAATTCTTTTTAGTCAATATGGATCTATGTTCTAAGCTATCTGCCATAGACATTGCTTTGTCTTTTCTATTTTTCGGTTTTCATTATATATATATATATATATATATATATATTGTTACGAAATGTCCAGGCGTGTAAGATAGCTTCCTCGCAAAGCAGGTTTAAGGTTGCCATAAAATGGCAATGGAAAGCAGGTTTGCCACATTTTATGTCGACTACCGAAGACTAAATAATGTGACTAAGAAAGACAGTTACCCTCTTCCCAGGATTGACGATATTCTAGACACCCTATCAGGACACAAATGGTTTTCGACTCTGGACCTCAAGAGTGGATACTGGCAAGTGGAAATTCATCCCGATGATAGAGAGAAAACTGCTTTCACTATCGGTCAATGATTCTGGCAGTTTAAAGTTATAACTTTTTACTCTGTAACGTCCCTGCAACATTTGAACGCCTGATGGAGACAGTGCTTGGTGGCCTATCTTACGAATCCTGTCTGGTCTACCTAGATGACATCATTATAGTGGGCCGTACTTTCAAGGAACATCTAGAAAATATGAGGAAGGTGTTCCAGAAATTGAGAGATGCTAACCTTAAACTGAGTCGTTCGAAATACAAGTTGTTCTACAGTGAAGTTACCTATCTCAGGCACGTCGTCTCTGCTGAAGGTGTTCGCACAGATCCAGAAAAGGTGTCGGCAGTTAAGGACTGGGAATGTCCTGTGGATATTCATCAACTATGGAACTTCCTGGGATACTTATTACAGAAGATTCGTGAAAGGGTTCTCCAACATCGCGAGGCCTCTGCATAAATTAACAGAAAGTAAACAAAAATTTGTGTTGACTGAGGAGTGCAAGAAGTCTTTTAAAATCAGTTGAAGGTGTGGCATTAACATCTACGCCCGTGCTTGCATATCCCCAGACAGACAAACAATTTATATTAGACACAGATGCAAGCAACGAAAGTGTAAGAGCTGTCCTTTCAAATGATTAATGGTCAAGAGCGAGTAATAGCCTGTTGGAGTATGTGCTTGTCCAAACGGAAAGGAATTATTGCAGCACCCATAAAGCTTGCTGTCGTAAAGGCCATAGAACATTTCCATCACTATCTCTATGGCAGAAAAATCTTATTATGGACCAACCATGCTTCTCTAACGTGGCTACTGAATTTAAAAAATCTCGAAGGACAAATAGCCAGATGGATTCAAAGACTCCAGAAATATGACTTTGAGATAAAACATCATAAAGGCTCATCATACGGAAATGCGGATGCTTTATCCAGGAAGCCTTGTCCTGCACACTGCAGGCATCGTTCAAAAACGGGTTAATGAATCTGAGTATCCAGCAAGTAACATCTTCAACATCAACTGATCCAGATACATGGAGTGATGAAAAAGTTAAAGAAGACCAATTAACGGATCCTGACATTAGGCCGATAATAGAACTGATGGAATCATCCAGTACAAAACCCAAGTATCAAGACATTTCCATTTTCAGTCCTACAACTAAAAGGTACTGGGCTCTCTGGGAGTCACTTCACTTTCGAAATGGAGTCTTATATCGACTATGGTAAAGCGACACTGAAACTAATAAGATATGGCAGCTGCTGCTTCCTCAAAACCGAATACCTGATGTTCTGAAGGAAATACACAGCAGCTCAACAGAAGGGCATTTCGGTTGTATGAAGACGCTAAACAATGTCCGAGAGCGCTTCTTGAGTTTGGCAAGAAACAATGTTGAAAAGTGGTGCCGATCTTTTGATGCTTGCGCAACCAGGAAAAGACCAAAGGGACATAGCCGAAGAAGGTTGGAGTGAAACAATGTAGGAGCGCCTTTCGAGCAAACTGCCCTCGACATACTTGGACCTTTTTCACGGACAGCAACAAATACATCCTCGTTGTCATGGTTTATTTTATGAAGTGGCCCAAACCTTATCCAGCTCCAAATCAAAAGGCTATCACGACAGCTCAAGTTCTGTTACAGAATTTGGTGTCCAGATTTGGGACCCCCGCCCCTCCAGATTCATTCCGACCAAGCAGGAACTTCACTTTGGCTATGTTCAAGGGACTCTGTGACTTGTTGAAAATCAAGAAAACTCAGACCTCGTTACATCTGCAGTCTGATGGCATGGTGGAGAGGTTTGGAAAACTCCCGGATGTACATTCCTCACCTGAGGAGTACCTCCAAGCCCAGTTGCTCGAGATCGGATCAACATTTCAATGGACAGGATGAAGAAGAGGTATGATGCAAGAGCCATCGAACATCAATTCCAGGAAAACGACAAGGTGTGTTTGTATAATCCCATGGAGGTAAGAAAGGGAGGAGGGGCCATTCCATGCTAGAAGTGAAGCACTGCTTTGAAGCTTGGGTCACCAGACGGGGTGTTGTTTGTGTACATTCAGAAGCTGGCTTGACAAGATTCTGATAGTATTTCGACACTCGACAGTTCCATAGAAATCGAAAAAGGGACACTCTCGCATGAAAGAAACATTCATAGTGTAATGGATAATAGCAATTTGTATAGTTTACTGACATTTACGCAAAAATCACATCTTGGTTATTTTTCGATAACTAACAACAGCGATTTTGATTACGAATTTGTTTTATAAAATTCTAAACTGTCGCAATACAAAAATATAGATTTTAAGAAAATTGCTAAAAGAGATCTGCCAAAATTTATTTTCTAGAAGATTTGAAAAGTTTGAAACTTGATGGCTAAACGTAAATATAAAATTATGTATGTTAAAATATTTGTAATTAGGCACATAGGTCAGATTAAGTTTTTATTAAATAGATTAATGCATGCAAGGGCTATCTGCCTAAAGAGAGAGATGCCATCGTGGAGGAATTTTGAAGAAAAACTGACCTTTGAGTGGGTATTAAAAATAATACTTATAGTTTTCATTCAAATTATATTCATATATATTTTTTATGTAAAACTTTCGGGTGTATGCTAAATTAGTGTAAATTACTTTACACGAAAAATATTTTTAAAAAAATCACAGAAATTAAAGATTTGCACATGCCGGAAATGATAAATAGGAAATATGTATGGGTATTTATGCATGTGCTTGCAAAAAGCATGTATCTGCCTTTGACAAAATACTTAAATATTCATTAAATTATTTATAAATGTATTTGAAATGAAGAATTTATTCACTTATAAACAACTGTGGAAGTACTGTGAAGAAATCTAATGATTAAATGTATCTAATTTATAATGATTATAAATGTTATCTAAATATATAATAACCTTAATATTGAATTGTAAACATAAATTGAAATCCTGTTGACAAATACGTTATAAAACTATTTAAGCAAGAATTGTTCGTATTGGAAAGCAATCTGTTAAAAGGTATTGTAAAGCAAATGCTATGAGGTGCGCACTTAAGAACGTAATAAAGAGTTTTGGAATATGTATTGTTGAAATGAAGGGTTAAAAAAAAAAAAAAAAAATCTGAAAGGTATAATTAAAAGAATTATTCCCTTTACATTTTATAATAACTCAGTTACAAGTTTTAAATAATACTTAAAAAAAAACTTATTTTATTCCCTTTCAGAAACGTTCAGAGAAAGTCAAATACTATTTAATTCCTAATAATTCTCTAATTTAAAATGAACCGAATAGAGCATTAATTATAAATTGACTTACATTTTTCGATTTAAAAGAAGCCAAAAAATCATGTCATATTTAAGAAAGTATTTTAGGAAGAAGCTCTATAAATAGAAAAGAAATAATGCATAATTTTAATATTAATAATACAATAAACTTTGATCTTAATTTTTGTACCTTAACCGAATAAAACCGAATTACCTTAATTTTTTTTTCTAATGTAATTAACGAAAACTTGTGAAAATATTTCATTCAAATTAAACCATTCTGAGAAAACTGTCCTGTGAAAAGTATAGCATTTAATTCCGTTCAGAATGAAATGTTGTTTAAAAATATGTTGTTTTCACATACTTAGGACTCTGAAGTGTTGTAGAAAAAGAAAATATATACGTTTATATGTATATTTGCGATGTAATTACAAAATATTTACACCCGAACGCGTCAAATCCCATAGAACTCAATGGTAAATGACCCAATGTTTTGGTCACCACGTAGGGATCGCGGTGCTTCAGAGCAGGTTACGGAGAAACTTGTTTAGGGCGACTCCTTCTTACTTCCTACCTCCATGTATAATCCAAGTTGTCGTAAGTGTGTTTCTCCCAAACTGCGGTCGCATTGGGAGGGTCCCTATACAGTCCTCAACAGATTGAATTACATCGTTATATGAACCCTTAAGTCCCCCAATTCCAAACACAAGGTCATTACTTATGGCAGATTAGCCCCATACGATGGCCATAGTACTTAGTGCTTCTCATTCTTAGGGGTATCCATGATTCTTGTGCATAAGATTTCTTACCTAGTTTCTGTGTAAAATTTGTATACAGTGTAAATGTTTGTTTCTTTAGTTATGTTATTTGTTTGTATCAAAATTGGCTTCTAACCAAGGGTTGTACTGCCCAGGACGTGCAGTCCTTGGGAAGGGGCATTGTTACGAAATTTCCAGGCACTGTAAGATAGTTTCCCCGCAAAGCAGGGTTAGGGTTGCCATAAAATGGCAATGGAAGGCAGGGTTGCCACATTTATATATGTATACATACTTATACTTTAATGGCATATGGTGAGAAATTGCCCATTGGGCGACAAAATTGGTGATATGCCATGGACGGATGGAGAACCTTCTGGAACGAAATCTTACTAGTTTAGCCCAGAATGTTCTCGAGCACAAGCCAAAAGCTATATAAAACCTGCTGGTATGAGGAGAGTTAGTGTCTCGTCTAGCGATTTGTTAGTTGGTCATTGAACGAGTGTCTCGAAGTCTAGCGCCGAGTTGGTCGTCAAGTGCATCAAGAGAGTCTTTTAGTGTATCCCGAGTTAGTGCATCGTCGAGTTTTGTCTTAGAGTGTGCTAAGTTGAGAGCTGTACTTTTGTGTATCGTCGAGTGTAGTGTGGAGAGTCTCGAGAGTACATGGAGTTCCGAGAACGATCGAGGAATGTCGGGAGCTGTACTCCGGTGCTTTGCCGTGACGCTCTCTTCAGCATTATAGCCTGATTGCCTGAGGGCTGTGTCGCTGATTGTCACAGCGTGTTTGTAGTAGTTCTCCGAAAATTGTAAACGTGATTTTGGAGCTGTCCTGATTAATATTGGCTAAATAAAGTGTGTTTCGATACTTCATCGAGTGGTGTTTTCGTTATTCACTCTAAATCCGCATGAACCCCGTAGCAAACGTACCAAAGGAAGAAACTAATGTAACAATATATACCAGCACACACACCCTTTTATACATATACAGTCAAAAGTCGTTAATTTGGACACTCATAATCCGGAATGATCTATAATCCGGACCTCAAAGCTAAAAACTTTCTGCGCATGCGCCGCGTTGGCACATGCGCACAGCCATTTTATGCGTGCGCATAAGACCTTGACTACTGCGCATATGTGTGTGCGCAAGTGCAGAATATGTTTTCGCCTGCGCGTTTAATGTATAACGGACGGTGTAAGCTAAAATTATCTAATTATCTATTTCAGTTAATGTTAATGATTGCGTTGTTCCTTAATCTTCGAATTGGATCCCGCTTATTATTTTTTGCAGACTGTAAGAGCAATTTTATAAAAGTAAACTTGAACTTTCGATTATGTCAAATAGAATTTCCGATGCTGGAACTTCCAAAGGATCTACAAAACGAAAGTATGTTTTGATGTCCAACAAACAAAAAGTGGAATTGCTGCAAAAAATGGATAAAGACATGAAGAATGTGACAGAGAGGTTAGTGAAAACGAAAAAATTTCGATTGACAAGTTAGTCGGTATTCTCGGCACAGCAATTAACGGGACTTGAACAGCGGAACTTTGTAACTGAACAAGAAATTATGTCTTTTTATAGAATTAAAGAGAAAGTATTATCACATAAAATGAAGCAACTTAAACAACTTACATTGAGAGAAATGTTTAATAAAGTAAACAAATAAATATAAGGCTCTTTTTTTTTTTTTTTTTTTTTTTTTTTTTTTGTAAATTTTGATACCCTTTAGATCATAATTGTTCTTTATTTCATAAATTACGGTTTCATATCTTTAATTTTAGAATTTCTGCATGCCATCTTACGAGATTTAAACTGATGATCTATAATCCGGAAAAATCGATAATCCGGAATAGCCGAAGTCCCGACGAGTCCGGATTAACGACTTTTGACTGTATAAGGTTTTTTTATTTAAAAAAATTATCTTTTTTTCTGTATATTTCTTTAAAAGTTATTTTTGTCAGTAAAACAATCTCTTAAAAATTCCGATTTTTGTGTTTGACAAATTGTCATGTCTGGAATATCCACAAGGAACCCATTCATTTACCATATGTGAAGTATATTAGATCTGATTTTCTGTCCATGTATTAAAGGATTTCTAGAAGTGTCTTTTCTAGTACCTACACACTATTAGCAGATTATTTTTAGCTTCTATAAATTTTACATACTTAAGACCATTTACAGGTGTTCATTTAGATTGCTATAAGGGAAACCTAAAAGGCCACTGAATATCCTGAAAGTCTTCCTTATAGTCTACATCTTTTTTCTTCAAATGCTCACTGATATGTAATGGTAGCTGCTTACTTTGAATATGTGGTCAAATTTCTCCAACACATTAATATTATATGTGAAAATTTTCTTCCCCCTTCCTCCTCTTTTGTTTTTTACTGTTCATAAAACCTTTATGTAATATAAATTAAGCCTAGCAATATATAAAATAAAGTATACTTGTCTAATATTATATAATTATACTCATTTAACATTATATAGAATAAAATGTTTATTTGGTAAGAGATTAGTAGTTACGATAAAAATATTTTATTTTTAATAAGAGTATAAATATGTAATTCCTTCAAGAAAAGTTCTTCAATTTTGTATATATTTTAGATTAATTGCTGCCTTAGATGTGTGCCGTTTGATGGAATTCCTAGCATATTTAGGTTACATTTCTACCTCTGATGAAAATCAGCTGTCAGCTATAATCGGTAATTATTAGTTTAGTATTGCTGTTTAAAACATTTTCTTAAACTTTGTGTTGTTTCATATCTCATATTGCTTAGTTTATACAGAAAATATTTTTGTAGGAAATTTGTGCATTTAAATGTATGTGTATGTATATGTGTGTGTGTGCATGTGTGTGTTTGTTTCATTAATAAAAAATAAAATTCAATTTAATAAAGTTCAATTAAATGGAATTTTATTTTTTTGGAATATTCAAGGTTTTAGATACTTGCACTTAATTTACATATGCTTTCAGAATTTAAATACTGTTTGTAAATTAGTTTGCAGCAATAATTAATCATTTATTTGTATGCAATTAAAATTTTAATTTCAATTAACTTTAAATTTGCTTTATACGAATAGAGAATGTTAAATTCAAATATATATACATTTCATGGTTAGATATGTGCAATTAATTTACATATGCTCTTAGAATTTAAATGATATTGTAAATTAGTTCACAGCAATAATAATTATTTTTATTTCTTTGCAATTTAAATTTCTTAATTAAATTTTAATTATATTTGCTTTATACAAAATGAGAGAATATTTGTTAAATTCACACATATATATGTGTATATATATAAACTTAAAAAAATTTAAATTTTAACAAACATGTATATACGTAAAAAAGCAAATTTAAATTTAAAATAATTTTAAAATGTGCAAACATATAAAAGATTTAATTTTCGAACTAATCTACAATATCATTTAAATTCAGGTAGCATAAGTAAATCAAGTGCAAAACCAAACCATGAAAATAAATTCACCAATTTAGCAAATTAAAATTAATCTTTGCTAAATTGGTGAATTTATTTTCATGGTTTGGTTTGGCACTTGATTTACTTATGCTATCTGAATTTAAATGATATTGTAGATTAGTTCGAAAATTAAATCTTTTATATGTTTGCACATTTTTTAATTATTTTAACTTTAAATTTGCTTTTTTACGTATGTACATGTTTGTTTAAATTTAAATTTCATTCCTTGCAGCAATGGCGCAAAGAATTAATTAAAGTTCTATTTAAATTTATTTAAATTCAATTTATTCATATATATATATATACACACACATACATAAAGATTTATTTAAAAAATATTTATATTTAATTTATGTAAAAGATTTATTTCAATTATTTCTTTTAAATTATGTTTGAAATTTTAGTCACAAGAGAAAAGAGTTTGGACTTACAAAAAAGGCAAACCAGTAGAAATGTTTTTCACTGCCAGGTTATTGGTCCTCAAGGAGCTGGAAAAGTTAGTATAACTCATCTTATATTTTTATAAGAAAACAAAATATTTTTCTAATCAAAAGTATGAATCAGTTCTCTTTGTTGGTCATAATATTCAGTTAAAAAATTGTTTAATGCAATGTAATACTTGCAACAATCACATCAATTTTAAGCAATCTCTTCTATATTTAATTAGCTCCATCAACATACTCAGAGCACAAGCCTCTCTCTCTCTCTCTTTTTTTTTTTTTTTTTTTTTTTTTTTTTTTTTTTTATGTTCCAATTTAAAAATGCTGAGTGTGATATAACCAGCCGCGTCAGGTTTTTTGTCGCTATCAATTCATTTCTCAGGTTCATTGCAGCTTAACAGACATAGAGCATTACATAAAGGAGAAAAGTTTGGATTTTGAAAATCATTATTGGAATGGAGAGTGATATGCAGAAATTGTTAGGTAATTTCATGGGGTCTTTAGACATGTAAGTGCACCTAATGCAGCAACAGTTCACAGGTTGATAAAGAAATTTGAGGACCCATCTTTCACAGCAGACATTAAATCACCACACTTTTCCATCCAGCCAGTCTCTTGAAAACATCATTGTTATGCTTGACAGTATTATTAAAGGTTCCAGAATATCTATACTAACAAAAACATTTTTAGGAAATTTAATGTGACATGAACCATATTCAGTAGGCAATTATCTGAAAAAGTGATTACGAATTTCATCAAAAGAGTGCAGTGCTGGAGAGTAAGTCATGTAGAACATTATTTTTCATTTTTAAATTGGAATATTTACCTGCTATAAGTAAAATGATTTTCTATTTTCTCAAAAAAAAGTATTTTATTGGACTAAAATCCAGTGCTTTTGTTGGGACACCCTTTATAATGAGTATTTGATCCTCTGCCCCCCTAATAGAATTTTGAATTGTTAATGAAAACTTCTCTAGTTATATACTTTCTTATAGTAATGACTAATTTTTAGTGTAGTATATATTTAAAATAATTGTATCATTGAGATTATTTTTTATAACAGAATTAGAATGTAATCAAAAGTAGTTTCATTTTCTGATAAATTAGGAGATTGATAAATTATTGTCATAAATAGAACTAATGCTAAATTTTAGAAAATTTACTAACAGGCTTCTCAATTCACTCAGTTTTCAGCTCTTCATGTATTAAAAGTTTATTTGCTTGGTCTGCAATTCAAAGTTGCATTAAATTTGTTTGAATTTCGGATCGCCTGAAGTGGGTGTTCAATCATACATGCTCATCAATACCACAAGCTTGAATTTTCAGTACTGGCTGTTCTTTTCTGAATTTCAAAAATTTTAATGCATAATGTGTTTGTTAGTACATGTTTTTTCAGCTTATATTCTCAGACATTTTTCATGTAGAATATATATATATCCATAAATTTTTAAAAGAAAATTACTCCTTTTTGCTTTTCATGCTCTATCTTGATGCCAGCAGGTGAAACAAAATAATAGCATGCGTACCAAATACTTAGCAACACTTGTAATGTCTGACTTGATGTCTAACTTGACATTTCTCCATGATTTATTTCTGTTTTGCACTTTATGCAACCTTTGCTTAAAAAGTAAACTTTCATTCACTTTGATATATATATATTGCTTTCTGTATTGATTGTTTATTTAGGTTTGACTTTTTTGTTATACATAATAATTGGTTTTAGAAAGTGACTTGTATAATTTAATTTCTTTTGACTTCTTAGTATTGTTTAATTTCCGTGTATGTTATTTATATTAAAAATATTTTTCAGACATCATTTATGCAAGGTTTTATTGGCAAAAATTTGCTTCTGCAAGCTTCGATAAATAAAGCTCAATTAACACAGTATACTATAAGTTCCCTTCAAGTTTATGGACAAGAAAAATATTTACTGGTAAGAAAATTCTTATATATGCATCGTTTTGTAAATGTAATACAGTTTTTGTAATTTTGTGTAGTATGAAAATTGTTTATTTAAAAAAAATACAGAATAACATTTTCTTATTTAAAATATGCACATTCATCTTATATGATGCAGTATGCTTTTCATCTTTTCACATGATTTATGTTTTGCCAAACTTTTAACTGTTAATTTCTGTGCTATCTTTATTATACTTTCTGCAATGAAATTAAGAAATAAGTCAGTTTGACAACTGTTCTTGGATTCCTGGCGTCTGCAGACCACAATTTACATGACATTAAAGGTATGTGCTTAAAATGATGTCTGCAAAAATTTTTAACTCTGCTGAATATTTCGCAGTAAACTATAATTTTAAAATATCTTGAAGAACATATTTCAGCAACTTTGTGCATATAACCTCAGTGCATTTATAAAGTAAAATAAGAAATTGTGTTTGATATAAATTCATTTTAACTCTTGAAAATAAGTAAAAAAAAAAAAAAAATTCTCTTGCATTTATTACATTGCTTTGAGTAAAAGGGGGAAATCAAAAATTGTTTGAAAAATTAGTTTTTTAAGCCTTCGTGCGTTAATCTACTTAATTTTTTATGATTTGTGTTGAATTATGCATAAATGTAAATAACTTAATTATTATAATGCCTCAACTCTTTCATTCAGCAGTGCAAAAGTATTTTGATTTCAATAGCTTTGTTATTTATCATCTGAGATTACAAGAACTTTACTTTGGTATTTAATTGTTTTAGTTTTCTGTGATGTGTGCTGAATTTTTTTCCATGAATAATATTAATGCATTGTATTTTTTACAAGCCACACTATTTATGTATGCCCGTGTTTGTTTTTTCTTGATGTAAGACACTTTTATTCTATTTCCCGGTTTATTTAAAGTGTTGATATTGAAAGAAACTACTTTCTATGTCAACACAGTAAAAAAATTATAAATCAAGTATAGGTTTTATATGCATTTATTACTGCATTTCACTGTTTCGTTATTCACTGTACTATTAATTATTTTTCTAAAAAGTCATTTGTTTCTTCAGTAATGCCCCATAATTTATTTTAGTTTCTTGTCATTTTTTTCCAACCCTTTCCTTTTTTTTTTTTTTTTTTGGTTTTGTTTTGTTTGTTTTGTTGTTGTTACTTTAAAATTTTTCAATTATCTTCATTATTATTACTAGTAAAGTCTTTATCAAATAAGATTGTTTTTGAGTGACAAGTGTAATTATTTGATTCGACATTTTATCATATAAGGCTTCATCGCTCTCATAAAAATAAATCATATTTACTGTGGTGGTTTATGTTTCCTCCCATTAATATAATTGCTTGAAAAATTAAGTTACTTAATCAGTTTTTGAAGAGAAGGAAAATAAGAATATTTGATTGTAAGGTGGTATAAAAATCTGTGTACTAATATTTTGCTTATGTTCTCAATACTATTTTTATATTATTATTCTACATTTATAATATTACTTTGACATTTCAGATCAGTCTCTGAATGTGTTCTGAGTTTGAATCCATATAAAGCTCTTCCTTTTATCTTCTCCTTGCTAATAAATTTTTCTTTTTGTTCTGATATATAATCATACTTAGTTCAATGTTCAATTGCAAACTTTCTTGTTGTGAGTTTAATGGGTTTAGCATTATTCATTTCATTTACCCTATTATACCATTGATCCAAAAAAGTTTAAAAAACTGCACAACTCATTTAACTTTACTGTGACATTTTCATGAAAATTACAGAACTTGAACATTTCACTTCAAGCAACTTCCAATAGATCTCAACTATTAAATTAGATGCAGAGGCTGAGAAAACTGCAGAATATATTGGCCATAATGTGCTCATAATATCCTATTTTAACCATATGCATAACCATGAATGAGAAATAAGCAACTACTTTGCACTTCTGGGAGTGCTTTATCGCATCTTGAAAGCTGAATCTTCAAATTTCACAATTTTTTTTTTTTTTTTTTTTTTTTTTTTGCCTCATTTTGTTCACTTCTACTGAGTAGTTTACTGTTTCTGCTGTTTTAAAGAGTATGCAGTTCTAAGCACAAACAGGTTCCTCATCATCATTGAAATCTTTGCAATCTCTCATATTGCACAATGATGGTTTGGCTCAGTTAATGCCTTTATTTGATTGTCATCAACATCAATTGGACTTCCTCATCAAATGGTGTCATTGAAATCAAAATCAGGAGTACAAAATTTTTTGAACCAGTGATGGCACTGACATTCGTGTAGAGCATAACTGCTGTTAACTGTATGCAGCTTTTCAAAACAGGCTTGTAGTGGATTTTCCCCTTTCCTGAAGTAAAACAATAAAATATGGCATAGATGCATCTTTTGGTATTCCCTGTGTTGTCAAATCTTTAAAAACAAATCAAACGAAGATGATAATCAGTGAACATGACATTCAACTTCTGAGTTGTTCATGACATAATGATTGCATGGATGCAAATAACTCTAGTGCTTCCACAAATCAACACTTGTCATCTGTTACCAAAATGTGGCATGACTTTTCTGACAACCTGATACATAATAATAAACAAAAACCATTTTTTTATTAGCCTTGGTATGATATAGCATGAAGAGGCAAACAAAGAGAAAAGGGTTTACAGTAAACAGTAGTGCTAAAATCAGATTCATTGCAGATCATAAGAATATCGAGGAAAGGAATGATATTTCCAGTTTCCATTTCAAAAGTGAACTGCATGGCTGGATCATCAGAATTTATACCAGATAAACTCTGGGGTAAATCTTCTTCATTAACATCAGAAAGAGCGAAAATGTTATCCACGTAGTAAATCCAGAGATGAAAGATAGTTTCTCAGATAATTTGACCTCAAAATAATGCGTGTAAATATCAGCAAGTACAAGGCTGAGGAGATTACCCATAGCTAATCCTTCAATTTGTTTATATTTATTTTGATAAGGTTGTTGCTTTGTCTAATTTTATGTTTTACTTTGGTATATTTCTCTTCTCTCTATATTCTGCTATGTTATATGTCTAAAAGAGCATGCGTTACAAAATTTAATTTTAATTTTTGCTCATTGTTGTTAAATATATACAATATATTTTATTTATTATTATTATATATGTATGTATATATTGTGCGTGTACATTCATTTCTGTAAAATTCAACTAATTCTAGTGAGTCTTTTTCATGCAGTTACATGAAGTGGACATCTTTGGCATGAATGATACACTTACTCCCCCAGAACTATTCTGCGATGTAGTTTGTCTTATGTTTGATGCAAGTCATTCCCGTTCATTTGAATATATAGCACGGATATTTTTAGTAAGTGTTTTGTTATTTTAATCTCCTTTTTTTGAATGGGATACATCATATACAGGATATTCATGCTGATATTTATATATTAACCCCATATAATTAATAATTATATGCCATTTATTCTGTGTTTATTAGAAATATTTTAGTGACAGCAAAGTGCCAGTTTTAATAGTTGGCTCAAAAGCAGACTTACCAGCAGCTGTTCAAGATTATGCTCTTCAGCCTATGTATTTTTGCAGCAAGCACAAACTGCCCCCACTTCAACCATTTACAGCCAGTGGAGTTATCCGAAAAGATGCCTATGTAAAACTTGCTACTATGGCAGCATACCCGTAAGTATTTAGTCTAATCTTGCGCATTTATTATAGTTATCAACTTTGTGTAATACTAGTAAATGCAACAATTTTAGAGCCTTTTTTAATTCATAAGATTTTTTCATGTACTTTAATGTGAAATGCATGAAACTGAATATTAAAATAGGCAAAATTTGGTCATAATTTGGAGTTGATTTTAAAGAAAATTTGTATGTGTTTGAAGAGAATCAAATATAAGACTATCTTCAGGAATCAAATTATGCCAATCTGAAGTTGAATTTTACTTTGTTTACTTTATATGTTAAATTGCTTTAACAGATATGATAAATCTTATTAATTGGCATATAATTTTCATAAATTTCGAAGAATAATTTACTCAGGTATGATAACAGTGAATATGCATATTAATTGCTTCGAAGTGCGAAATGCAAAGCATTTTTATACTTTGCATGAAATAACAAATTGTTACATTTCTGTATGTATGAAGTATGTTATTTAAAAAGTAATTAAATAAGATTTATATAAAGTTCTCTTATTTGTTGCCATTACTAAATGGATATAAAATAGTTTGCTGTCCATAGATATTAAGTGATTGTAAATGCATATGAAAATTTTTTCTGCTTAGTTAGCTTTGTATGGCTTTTTCATTCTTTTTATTTTGCTTTGATTTAGAAAAAGTTAAAGCTGATTGTTAACTACTTCGCAGTTTTTATTAAGTATTTTGATCGTAAATGCTTCTTAAAATTCTAGTAGCCATAAATGAAACATAATTTCAAAGTTTGCTTTTGAATTTGAAAATCAGTGAGGCAAATTTACTGGTAAAGTAAAATTGACCATATTCAGTAACTTTTACACAGTTTTTAAATAATTAAAAAAGTGTAGAACATTGAGTAACTGTTGCAATTAATACAGTTTAGAAACTTGCTAACTTGCAGTGATGAAATAAATATCTTAAAACTGCATATCCATTTTCATGCATCAATCATATTTGAAAGTTGAAACAACATAATTAAGAGAAGCAGAATACCTTTTTCTTAAGAATTTTATATCCGTTTTCATTGTGTTATCAAATCGGGATAAATATATTTTGACATCCTTTTCTTTGTTATTTTTTATTAAATATTATGTAACGTTCTTATTGTAAGTTATTCTTATTTATAGTAACCAACATATAAAATCAGTTATGTTTTTTCAACACTAAATGTTCATGTAAATACAAGTAAAGCAATAAATGCATGTCTTCAACAAGAAATGCTTTATCATAAATAATCTGTGAATTTTCAAGCTAATATTTTTTCCAGCAATAAAGCATGAGAGTGACAATGGGTAGCTCTTGGTTTACTCAAGAGATGTGTTCATGACCAAACTGATACACTGTAGGAATCGACATAAATTTGAAAAATTTCATAACATGAGTAAATCAATGGAAGCTCAGTAACTTCTGTTTTAATGCTAAAATATAATATAATAGCATTTCATTTAAGGCCCTCAAATAGCATAAATGCAAACAAAAGAAGTTTTAAAAATAAGGTGTAATTGTTTCTCCTATTATGTGATATAGGCATTTGGCTGGCTATTATTAAAAATTTTAAAACTTCCTTATTCTCAAATGACTGTATTAGGTTTAAAATTTCACAAGCAACTTTACTAAATACAGTCAGTTTCCAATTAACCTGGCTCTGTCTAGAAAAACTTAAGGAAATGATAAAGTAATTATTATTACAAACCATAAATATAAACAAAACTATCCATGGAAAATATTATAACCACACTAATAGCAAATATAGTATTTGGGAGTTTTTATCCACAGAATTATGTAATTTAATTGTATATAATAAGGTCTGACTTTTTTAAACCCAGTTTTAAACTCACTGACCTTATTCGGTTTTTTCCTAAATAATGTTCTTTGTTGATATTTATAAGTTAGTTTCTTAATTTCTGATGGTATTAAATCTTCTATTATTTACAATTAAAATTTTTTTTTAAATATTGCTTTACTTACATGACCAAATAAAATTATTCTTCAGATTATGTTGTCTATTTAAAAAAGAAAAAGAAGTAACTATTAGCAATTTATTTATAAATATAAATTGCTATTAGTTTCTTTTGTTTACATTTGTTAATTATAGTATTGATTATTCCACCTTCATTTATAAATATATATATATGTCATAATAAAAGCAATGGAAAAGACGGAACACTGTAGATCGGTGATCTAAAGAACTTGACAGTCGAGGCAGTTTTAATTCCATTTTTATTTCCAAATTGATATTTGTGGCCACAGTCACTTGGCACTCTAGTCGTGCCTTTCCACAGAAGATTTACATTTTTGATATTTTTGAAATAGAAAGCAAGCCAGCGAAATTACACCTTAGCACAGTAGAGAGCAAAAGCTGAAGTGCGTAGTTATGCAAGATGGAAGCACGTGAAGAGAAAAGTTTTTGTTTGCAATTCGGTGATTGGTCGTCAAGAGGCATCTGGTATTAACGGTTACGTAAAATCGCATGATTAATTTGAATGACGCAATGCAGAGAAGTTATTACGATTTTTGAATAGAGAGGAAGAATTAATGTTTATAGTTATATTATAATTCTGATTCATATAATTTTATCTTACATATATATATTTATTTATTTATTTCCTCCTCAGAACCGTAATTTTGAATTAATCATGAACATCGTTCTCAGTATTACTATAGTAAATCAGGAGATGACTAATCAATTTCAACAGAGCAAATTCACTGCAGTGAGAGATGAAGCTGCATTATAGGGCTGAACGTAGGCTCAAACATCAAAAGATGGAGGGCGAGACAGAAGGCCTTTTGAACTAAGTAACTGTTAAAAAGATGAATGGTTAAATTAATTTTAAAGAAGTATATTGTAAAATAAGAAATTCCTGCTAAGGCATCAGATTTTTAAAATTCCAAAATAAAACTGTAAGATGTACACAAATTTTTTCCAGGCATCAGTTCTTGTTTATTGAGCTTGCCTAGTTAAGAACTCTTGATTTCCAAGCATCTTAATTTATTTTGTACCAAGAGTGCATATTTTTTTGAAAATTTACTAGTTTAATAAGTTTTAAAAATATGTATTGTAAATTTCATTTTAAAAGTACCCCTCACCCTTTCACCCTAAAAGTTAAAAAAAAAAAAAATTCTTTTAATTTTCATTTGATTGTCTTGTCTACTTTAGTCTGTTTACTGAGCTATCAATATATGGTATATTGTGAAACAGTCTCTCCTTGCATGCCTGGGAGACAAAAATTTCTTAAGCATTCATGTGCTTTCTTTGATATAACCCCATTGGTGCAACAGAGCTTTTGCCACCCGAAGTTTTCCATTAGCCATCCACATCAAAAGATCTTCCTTACTGATGTCATAATTTAGCTTATAAGGTATTTTCTCCTGCTTTCTGCATGCCTTCATGTTGTAATGGTAGCACACTCAACATATATTCGAGGGGTCCAAGTCCGAGTCCCAGCAAGGACATAGCTCATTTTTCACTTCTCCAGCATAAAAAAATCCTGATGACTCTACAGTGGCACCCAAACTAAAAGATGGTGGACGATGATTCTTCACCACCAGGATATGGTGGTGTGGTCCCCTAATCCCCAGTTGCCCTTTAAAGGGGGAGTATATAAGGTATTTTCTCCCTCCTTTCTGCATGCCTTTGTGGTGTAATGGTAGCGCGATCGGTACGTATTCGAGAGCTCCATGTCTGAGTCCCAGCGAGGTATTGCTCATTTTTCACTTCTAAAGCATAAAAAAAATCCTAGTCACTCTACAAGCTAACATTCATATTCTCATTCACATGTTTGGATGAAGTAAGGGAAGTCTCACCACTGTTGAAAGCTCATTGTCATTCTCTTCTCAATTAAATTTTGTGTCATAATTCAGAATCTTGTGATTCTGACCTCAGCACTGAATATTAGTAGTTCAAAATGGAATTCCAAAGAATAGCCTGGCTGCATGATTACATATCTATATTTTATGTAACATGAGTATAATCTAGTGTCTCTTTCATAATGTGAATGTGAGCAGTCTTTTTTATGGAGAACTTTGTTCCTCAAAGGCAATTGTTCTTCCTGTTCCTATAATCCACATGACTGACTGCTAATAATACCCTCTGCTATTGTATAGCCCATAATAGCATTTGTGCATAATAGCGTAATGTGTAATCAATCTCTTTCCATCTGTGTACACTGACTACCAATAGGTATTTGGACACCTATGCAAATGACGATATCTGCGGTCCTAAGGTACGTCACGGACTCGGCCGGTATATATCGTGTAGGAAACAGCATCAGCTTTAGTCCCATACAAGATGCCTCGCAGTTCGGAGCTGTCTGATTTCGAGAAAGGTATAATTATCGGGTATCACAAATGTGGCCGATCCTTAAGGGACATATCTAGCGATCTGAAGTACCCAAAATCGACAGTGGCCTATGTGATTAAGAAGTGTAATGTGAGCGGTTATTGTCGGAATGTTCCCCAAGGCGGCAGACTAACGAAACTGGGAGATAGAGACCGACGAGTGCTGTCCAGAGAAATTCGGAAGTACCGCACCCAACCGATGGCCCTCATCCGCGAGGAGTTTCAACAGGCATCTGGGAGTATTGTTTCAATGAATACCATCCGTAAGGAAGCACATCTGCTTGGTTTTCATGGTCGTGCTGCTGCCCATAAGCCTTTGATCACAAAGTCCAACCGCGCTGCTCGGTTAATGTTGTGCAAAGCACATCGAAATTAGACTGTAGATCAGTGGAAACTGGTTCTTTGGAGTGACGAATCAAGGTTCATCCTTTACCATTCGAATGGCAGGGTATGGGTCTGGCGTCTACCTGTAGAACGTCTCCTGCCAGAATGCATTGTGCCAACAGTCAAGTTCGGTGGAGGTGGAATTAAGGTCTGGGGGTGTTTCTCCTGGTATGGGCTGGGACTCTTGATCCCCATTCATGGTAAGCTCAACTCCGATGCCTACTGCACTATTTTGGATGACAATGTGCTTCCTACGTTGTGGCAGTTTTACAGGTTGGACTGTTACTTTCAGGATGACAATGCCAGTTGTCATGTTTCACCGTTAACCAAGGCTTAATGTGGTGCCAATGGAATTCATCGAATGAACTGGCCTGCCCAGAGTCCAGACCTGAACCCTATTGAGATCCTCTGGGACGAGTTGCATCGCCGAATTCAGGGGTGCACTACCCGTGCAAAATCGGTGAAGGAACTTCTATGTCTTCTCCAAGCCGAGTGTCAGAAAATGCCATTAGCTGTCATACAAAGACTTGTGGAAAGTATGCCCCGGAGGGTCCACGCTGTAATTATCTCTCGTGGAGGCTCTACCAACTATTGATTTTGAATAAAGTTAGTTTTTCTTTTCTATCACAGGTGTCCAAATACTTATTGGTAGTCAGTGTATTATGGAATCATATAGGTTTGAAAATTAATGAAATTGCAGTAAATTAAATGCATTGCTAAGGACATTCTTTCCCCAAGGAATTAGTTTCTGCTAGAGCCAAAGCAATAGACATGATGAATTTATTGTAAGTTGTTATAAAAATTTGTAAGTTGACTTATCTGATCATCTTAATTCTTTTCTAAGTTGTTGACTCCATTTGCTCTGAATAAGCTTTCCTTCTTAGCAAGTCTTCCCACTTAAGAAATTCCTAACCTTCGACCTCCTTCAACACTCCTTACCAGGGTTCTAATGTATATAATTGCAGAGATGACTGTCTTTTCATTTTTCTTAGTTAATATAAGAATTACTATTTAACATAAAAGTAATTTCAGAGGAAATATATGAAATCCTATAAATAGTAACAGAATATATTTTAACTCTGTTTCAAAATTATTATGATGGAATTGTTCAAATCAAGAGCTACCTGTAATAAATATATATAACTATTTGTTTGTTTATTTAATCTTAACTCTTCTCTTAGTGTCTACAAACCTGCTTGGAAGCTGTTATGTCAGTCCAGGTGTGTAATTTAAAAATATTCACTTAATTAAAAATTTTATGCATGCTCAGAACTTAAAAGCTGTATTTGCACATATTATTCAATTAAATCCTTTTTAGGTAATGCTTGTGAGACTGGTTTTTAGCATTAAAAATTATATTATACGAGGGTTGTTTTGAAAGTTGATTGACAGAGATCACTATTCAGCATCTGAATCATTAGAGGCTTTTATATGGGTTTGTTTTCATAGGTGCAGTAGCTTCTCAAGTACAGGTTGCAGATCAGTTTCTGAGAGTTCAGAATAAGATGATGGGTATATCAGCTTTTTCTTCGTGATCCATATTAGCTTCTTATGTTTTAACTCGTTTTTAAATATTAAAAAACATCTTTTAACAATATATCTGTTTTCTCAGTGTTTATGCCATTTACAGATGTTGATAGGTGCCTATTTCTGTGCTCATACTGCACAATGTGTGTTTCCATGACTTGAATATGATTTGTCTGGCAATTTCTTCTTCAGTGTATATTAATTGATCATCCAACATTCTTCTTTTGCATTATTTAATACAAAATTCATTAGCACTGCCTTGTCCTTGAAGTATTGTCAGTATATACTTCTCATCCACTGTAATAATGCATCTTATGGTTTACATGTTGTAGTGAGCAAGGGAAAAGGCAACAGCATAATATTGGCTTTATTTACTTAACATAGCACAATAGAAGATATCTTCATGAGTGGCATTCACATAATTACCTCCTGAGAATCTGCCTCATGTTATCTGGCTCGTGAACTTCCAAAGCAATCCTCGTGTAAAAGCTGAATATCTAGCTCCAAGAGATAATAATGCTGATATTATAGTTTAAACTATAGCTGGCCTTCCCTTTTTCCTTCATTCCTCTTTCACTAATAATAATTTCTAATATAATTTATGTGCTTATTTTTCTAGAGTAAATTAAACTAATTTATAGCATGACATATTTCTGTGGTACTATATAATAAAATTGCAAATGCACATTTGCATGGTTCTAAGTATCTATATTATATTTTTAAAGTCTAAATTTATTTCCTCTATTTTTTAACTTTTAAAGAAATTGTGGAAACAGCCATATAATGCATGGTAAATGGTCAACGTCTTAAGTTCAATCATCTAAAATTTCTGTATTAAGTTTTGTTGTGTCTTATTTTCTTTTAGAAAGATATGTGGCTTAGAAATGACGTATAATACTCATTACTTATAATTTTATATGACATAATTCATATAATATAAGCAATAATTAGCATTCTTCATTACTTTTATACGAGTATCTTCAAAGTTCAAGGATTACTTAGGCAATTTGTTAATTAATTCTACTATTTTAATCTTTTGACCATCAAAATATTAATCATTTTACAGCTCATGTCAGGTATTTTAATCCAATGAGCTCTCATTTTCATAAATCATTTGTTTAATCTTCAGAACAAAAATAGTTATAAAAACCACCTTGTTACAGAATCACTGCATTAATCACTAGGCTGCACAGAAATTTGTATTTATTACATATCTTTTTGTTAGTGCCATTTTTAATTGCTTGATGTGTTCTTTAAAATTGTTTATTGGAAAAGTCTGAAAACATTTTTAGAATAAAAAGCTTGGCATTTAAATATGAAATTTTGCTTAATGCACCTTCTTGGAGTATGTCAGAAAGAACTACTGTTGAGCTTTTTATGTTTAGCAGGATTAATTTATTATGCAAGAAAATTAAAGTGTGTGGTATTGGGATGTTGAAGAAGCTTCTCTAAAGTTGATTGAAAATGCCATAATTTCTAGTATTTGGTTATTTGTAAAATTCTAGTATTTGGTTTCTGATTTCAACAAATTTCTTACTTTCTTAAGAATAGAAAATTTTTAGGCATAACATTAAAAGTACAAATTTTGTTGCCAGTAATAGTAGGTTAGATTCACAGTAGTGCACATTTATTATTATGTGCTTTAGAAATATTATGAAAAACTGAATTTATTTGAAAATGTTTATTTAAGAGTTCATGTGGCCCACTTTTTTTTTATAGTTAATATATTCATTCAATAATTTTCATCCTAATAAACAGAAGATATTCTTTAAATATATTTCTAATGATAATTAAAGAAAATTTTAATAGACAAGATTCATCCTTAAAACATTGCTTTGTTTGGATTACCAGAAATAAACTTGAAAAATAGTGTGTATTTATATGTAAGGTAAATAAATAGAGAAGTCAGTTTGCCTTGGGAATCTTTCAGGAAACATATCTTTCAAGGTGATTAATGTTATCTTTTTTGTGCTTCATCCAATATTTCTGTTTCAGTGTGCTCTTTCATTTGATTTTAAAATTTCTAATGATTTTTCACATAATTATTGGTAACATATTGTGGATGAAGCAGACTGTCCTGTAAGTACATAAGCAAACCTCCTGTCTTCTTGTTCACAGAAGGTTAGAAATCTGTGGTATTTTTCTATCTATTATGGAGGAAAATCTTGATATATTAGATATTCTTAAAATGCATGTGTTAACCATTTATAAAATTGTATTCATAATTACATAATGAAATTTAGTTTAAATTTATAACCGTCACACTTGGTAAATACTTAACCACTACCATGCTTCTGATATGTAGGGAAGAGTAATGATAGTGAACAAGAAATAAGGCAGCAGTTCTATAAGGCATCCAAAAAGCATCCGAGTTAGATGCAAGAACATGAATTACTTAAATTAAAAATTGTATTCTTCATATTTACAAAAATCATTATATTATATCAAGATATTCTAGATTCTTCAGGCCTTCACCAACCTCAAAATGTTGTTCTTAATTGTAGAATTTCTACTATGTATCTCTTTATTAAAAAAATAATAATAAATCTCTGAGGCTCAACACATATTTTATTTTCAAATGTTTAATAGTTATTATATGTTTGCGAGAGGGTAATTATTTTTGTCTTGACAGGGTTCATAGCCGTCCTTACAAGTGCTTATAAGTGCTTATTTTGAAAATAAAATATAAAAGCCCTTATAGGTGCTTACTTTTACTCTAAAGCACTTTTTTGTTGTTGTTTTTAGTGGTTTTTTTTTTTTTAGTCCAAAGGGATTTGAATCCCGAAGGACTATTAGTTTCGTTTTGGCATTTTGCGTCGGACTCATAAATGTCGGTTCACTTTTCAAACTGTTGCCACAAAATGTTAGAGTCCTGCATTATATTTGAAGAAATTAAATAATGAAAAATCTGCATAAATGTATGTATATTTCTCGTATTGTGATAAAACAACGGTACATAGAGTCATCGAATTTTGAATAACGTAATCCTCCAACGAATATGAGCATGTGGAAGACCAAATTTGAAATTTGTTTTATGATCGATTTCCTATTTTTTAAAACTTTGACGAATTTTTGATTAACAAACTCAAGGATTTCAAAGCGAGCAATGGCAACGTTGTGCAGAAAAAACATTTTTATCTCCAGCGCGTGAGTCTCTGTATCGGAAATTCTAAAGATATGCTCGTTTTAAAACTATTTTGCGATATTGCTGTTGCACTGGATCTTATGGTTTAAGTGCGAGGAACATGATATTTAATAAAGAAAGGTAACACACAAAATGTTAAAAAACGCACCTTTGGACGTAATTTAAAATCTGAAACATTTCAGTTTTTTTTTTTTTTTTTTTTTTTCCCTTTTAGTACTTTTTTTTTTAACAAACACACATTTTTTCCCCGTACCAAAGCCCAAACTAAATAAACAACTTTTCTTCCTTATATGGAATGTCAGATGGTGAATCATACTCCCAGAAACAGCTTTTCACCCCGTTCCCTGCATTAACATAACCTTTGGTGCGGGCGAGTACAGACAGGTGCACGTTCTATTGGTCAAAGAATTGTGAAAGCAGTAGAAAATTCCGTTAGATTCCGTATTCTTTTGCTCCTACTCAATACTACACACGTTTGAATTTCTATCAAGATATTAATAATTTACATTCTCGTTCTGTGTGGTCAGTTCATATTCATGTTTATTATGATCGGTATGCTTATATTATGTGCATATGTATGAATATTTATAATAATATATTTGCAGTAACTGCTGAAGTATAGATAAACTTCAAAAATGGGTGTGTTTTAACACAGATTAGTTTTTTAAGGAATAATATTTGGAATGCCATAAATAAAGTGAAAGTAATCGAATAGTCAAAATAATTTCTTTTGGGGGGGCAATGCATTATACAGTACAGAAAGTTGGGGGTTCTCCCCTTTCTCTGCAAAATCTCAAATATTGAAACTATTACAGTTCGCAGCAAAGCAAGCAACAGACTTTTTTTTTTTTTTTTTGTCACTTTCCAATCTGGATTGAATAGGACTAAAAGTTCTGCAGTCTACCAACCCAAGGGAAGAATGATTCTAGATGTGTCCTGCTGAATGATAAATATGCCACGTGGGTGCATGATGGTGAAAACCGGGTGAAGCAAAGGGTTGTTTTATTTATTCTTGAATACCGGCAACTGTTGATTTCCGATTTCGTAGTATCATGTGCGGAAGAATTAAGGCGCACATATTGCACAATAACGTTTGCAATATTTCACAGAGATAAAAGAGTTTTACTGTGCTTGCTAAAGCAGATTATTTCTCAGTTTCATTGGGCTATTTTTTATATGATGCACATATCAAAATGTCAAAAGCATTATTTAGCTGAAAAATCTAAAGAACAGTTATGATCTACCGCCTTCCACTTTTACGAGTTACGCTCGACTATTCGGAATTTTCAGATATTTGGCAATTTCTGAGTATGCCGGGTAGTTAAGCTTTTACTGTTAAAGGATGACTGCATGAAGCAATTTCCCATCTTCTGATTTCAGAAAAGTTCCTTTTTTTTTTACTTAAATTACTTTGCTTGCAATATCTGTTAAGGGAAAACTGTTATGCAATGAAAATTTAGAAAATGTTCAGAATTTTGATTCAAGTTAAATTATTTAAATATTAATATGAGTGGAGAAATAAATTGTATTTATTTTTAGGTGCCAAGCAAATATAATAAATATGGGTTATTATTATTTATTTTCTCTACTTTTAACTGAAATTTCATCATTAAATCTTGTTGTATAATTTAGTTCTGCATAGTTTTTTTTTCTCTCATTTTAAACTAGTTCTGTAAATTGAACTGCTATTTAAAATTTAAAAAAAAAAAGAACATAATTGTTTTCCATGGTTGAGTAATGCTCATTCTCTCTTAATAAATACTGAATTACTCATATTTTAAGTTACAAATCTTTTTCCTTTTAAGGTTATGCAGTTGTTTATAATGTAATGACAATTAGACAGGTGCTTCTTTTTTCTTTTTTTTTAATGTGCTTAAAAAGTGCTTTTAGGTGCTTATTTTTTTAACTAAAATGTGGCTATGAACCCTGCTTGAGGTGTTGTGTCATTCTCTGTATAAATTCTTATTGTATAAAGCATGTGGAAGGTTTCTGGCATAATAAATTTGCCTAACTGTAAACCCTTTTTATGAAGCATAGCAATACATTTAATGATTTTGTAAATTATGAAAAATAGTTAATTTCATGCCAAATGGAGACAGCACTGAAGAAAGGTAAATTTTGAAACTTTTCTTTAAATCAAAAAATGGATGTAAATGATTATTAAAATATCTTTTAATGGCACTTGATATCCTAAAATTTTGATTATCAGCGTGACTATAAATAGGGAAAAAACTGTCTTTTTATTTAAAACTTGTAACTAAAATTTATGTCGTTTAACTCTAGATTTTAATAAAATATTGATTTGTATGCTTTTGTAGTCTAATAACGATTTTCATTTCAAATTGTAATAGTTTCATAGTCATTTTAGGCATTTACCTTTGGCACAAGATTCTACTGTATGGGTGAAAGCTGGCCTTGGGATGGCTGCTGTTGCCTTGGTTAGCTTATTTCTTGTAAAAATTATTAAAGCTGCTTCGGAAAACAGGTAACATTTATGACCAATTGCAGGAAGTTTTTCATCATATTGTTTTGCATATTTAGCTTTATTATTTAACAAATAAATCTTAGCATTGTTGATTTGAGATACTTTCCTGTGTTGATATTTGAAATAAATTACCATTAATTATTCTGGCTAATTTGTGTTGCCAAAGGTATGTAAAAAAGTGATAAATAAGACTGAGAATCTATTAATTCAATAGCATGTTAGTTATGATAGAACAGTTTTCCTTGTAGTTGGTAAGTTAAGAAGTGAACGATGAATGATAGTTTTTTTTTTTTTTTTTTTTTTTTGGTTTTGTTTTGTTTTGTTTAATATTTTGAATGGTTCTGGAATTAAAGAGCTGGAAATTTTGTAATCTTATGCTGAATTGAATTAATTTCGAAAAAAATAGCTTAAAAATGGGAAAAAAAAAAAAAAATCTCCAAAATTTATTTGTTCTGGGTAGAACAAAGTAAGAAAATGTGTCAAACATGTATGATCTTAATTTAGAGAAAATTGTATAGAATTTTGATAATTGTGCACAATTAATGATTTGCATATGATTTATCAAGATTAAATGGTTGTTACATAAAAAACGCAGATATAAATTAATTATTATATCCGAGTTTATACCGTAAGAGTTTATATGACACTCGAAGAGCATTTTTTAAATCAAACAGATATTTTTCTCACTAGCTGCCTTTTATGTCAATTTAAAAGAATTTTAATGCTCAAATGCTGATAAAGTTATATGATGGAATATTAACACAGGGTAACTTTATTAATAAAGCATTTTTTAAAAGATAGAATAATAGATTTAGCGGAATTTCAATTACAATCTATAAAATTTAAAGAGGTTAGTAGAAATATGTATCAGTGATTGTCTTTTATTTCTTAAAATCAATTAATAAAATATAAAATTAAAAAAAGTCTTTATTTTCACTACACTTATGAACAAAAGTCTCAATCATTATGTGTATTCTTAAAATGTGAGTTTTAGTGTAAAAAGCAGTATTCTGTGTTCCTATTAAAAATATCAAAGGTAATTTTATTTATGATATAGAAATAATATTCATGTTTTTCTCAAACATAACTGAAGGTTATGCATATATCTTTCCAAGCTTAACATAAAGCTGTTGTAGAGCAGGCATTTTCTTATTCATATTAACACTATCTTGGACTATCTTGATGTTAATACTATCATTATCATTGTCATCAAGATGCTGATAAAGTTCATATTAACACTATCTTGATGACATCAAGTAGCATCAAATAAATTTGCTGTCTTAATTGTTAAGTAATCTGTGCTATAGCTCTTATCAATAAGCTGTAATAAACAATATCATTCGGTAATAATTACAGTGTGCTATTCAAAAAGCACTGCAATTTTTCAAATCATGCATTTTTATATTACTCCTGATATGGGTTAGCATTAATTTAAGCTGTGGCATGTTCAGAAATAGTTTAAATGCCAAAAAAATTTCAGCATAAAAAATGATGTCAGGCCTCTGAATATCCTTTATCTTGAAATAAAGACCTACTAAAAGAAGTCATTAATGAAACTGTCATAATGAAATTTAAGAACTAGCAGATCAATTAAATATTCCAAAAAGCATGTACATATAATCATTAAAGGTGCTTTGAAAGTAAGCCACTGTAATATTTAGATATCCCATTCTTTGATGGAGAATAAAAAGTGCCCAAGTTTCAGCATGTAATTGCCCTTGAAAAAAAAAAAAAAAAAAAATGAAAAAGGTCCTTTTTTGAATCACTTCACTAAAAGTGAGAATAGATCTTTTATAAGAATATTTTGCAGAATAGATACGGGATAAATCTAATGACTTGCTTCATTGACCTCCAGATACTTTCTCTTCCCAAAAATGATGCTTTTTATAATCGAGATTATAAAGAAATAATTTATTACACCTAATCAGACTGTTTCTTCTAACAAATACTGCTCTTGATTAGCAATTCCGAAGGCAGAAGTTGGTAAAAACATTCAGATAGACTAGTCATTAAGGTATTTTGTTTCATCGTGATAATGTATGCTCCACAGTTCAATGAATATTCAATATACAATTCACTGAATTCATCTGGGATGATTTATTCATTTCTGTCATTCATTTGAACTTAACTTTCGGATTTCAGTCTCTTTAGGTCATTTAAAAATTCTCTTAATAATGAAGAGTTCAGATATTTGGAAGGCATCGAAAAATATTTTGATTTCTTCTTTTCCAATAAATCTAAAGAATTTTTTAAAAGAAGGTTATGGCAAAAAATCACTGAACAAAATAGACATTTTATTGTTAAATAAAGTTTTGAACCGATTTCATATTACTTAATAAAATTTTACCTTTGAAAACCACAAAATTTTCCATATAATCCAATATCACTTAAATTTCAAAAATAGTGTTTGCTAATTTATTTGTGTATCATTATTTTTAAAAATATTATGTACATGTATGTAAAATGTTTTAATATGTGTAAATTGTATGAATTATAATTATTTTGAAAATGAATTGCATTAATTACAATTATACAGTACAAAGTCCATAATCCGGACTTGTCAGGCGATTCCGGATTAGGGGTTTTTGCGGATTATAGATCATCAATTTAAATCTGGTAAGATAACATGCAAAAATTATACAATTAAAAATATGAAACTGTAATTTATGAAATAAAAAGCAATTATGATCTAAAGGGTATCAAAATTTACAAAAAAAAAAAAAAAAAAAAAAAAAAAAAAGCTTAATATTTATTTGTTTTACTTTATTAAACATTTCTTTCAATGTAAGTTGTTTAAGTTGCTTCATTTTTTGTGCTAATACTTTCTCTTTAATTCTACAAACAGACATAATTTCTTGTTCAGTTACACAGTTCCACTGTTCAAGTCCTGTAATTGCTGTGTCGAGAATGCAGACTAACTTGTCAATCGAAATTTTTTCGTTTTCAATAACCTCTCTGTCACTTTCTTCTCTATCGGAAGTGCACATGGGTAAATGCTTTACGCGCATGCGTAGCTGACATGCGCATTAAAAGCGCATGCATAAATGTTTTACGCGTATGCATAAGTTTGTGGCTTTGAGGTCCGGATTATAGATCATTCCGGATAATGGACGTCCGGATTACGGACTTTGTACTGTATTTCTAATTTCCATTATGATTGTCTGTTTTCAAAGAGTAAGTTGTGTGGAATCTTTGTATTTAATCTTTGCCATGTATATGTTTGTAGTTTTGTATTTGCATGTGCATTCAGAAGCTTGCAACTTGCATTGTATCATCTTGAAAGTATATGAATACCTGCTTTTTTGTGTGCATTTGGGCATGCATGCATATACAAATTTTAAGAGAGCTGTAATTTTCATCAATTTTGTCATCATGAAATATATACATGCACAGTTGCTATTAGTGTGTAAATTGAATATCATATGTATAATTTTCATAATAGTCATATCAGTATTAGTTGTAATAGAAAATTTTACAGCAAACTTGTTTGCACAGCTGTCCACATTAATTAATGTTAAAATGAATTTCTACATTTGAATAAATACTTTTTTTTTTGGCTAACTAATGATACAGATATTGAAGCTATTCAGAGCTATTACAAATTCATACTGAAAAGTTAAACTCGGTGTGTATACTTTATGTAGATATATAGGTATGCACATTTGCAGTGCAAAAGTCTACATTTAGGACAGAACTATTTTATATAGTTACATTGCTGTAAATCTGTACATAATATTATATCTTTTTAAAAGTATAACATATGTTGATTTACAATTTACAGTAATCCTAAATTTCTCATATTTCCTAAAATAAAAGTAACTGAATGCTTTAATTGATAATTTCTAACAATTTAATCTTTATTTACTATTAATCAGCCTTGTTTGGCAGTTAGATTCATAAAATTTCTTGTCAATATGAGTCATAATAAACATTTTAGAAAATCACTTTAAGCTATATACCCTCAGGATTTACAGGTTAGCAGATAAGTTTCAAAATAATAATTCTTTAATACATAGTACTTTTTCTGAAATTTATTATATTACCCCCATTAAGGATACTAGTGAATGTCACATAAATTTATAAAATATGGATTTTACCAAAATATAAGTGAATGTTTATGATGTGTGGTCCTTAATATTTTACTGCAGGTGTTTAAAGTTAACATAAACGTTGTTGGGTACTTGTCTGTTATCGAAACCAGATTCAGAAATGTTTGGATGTATATGTTCGTGTATGTGCATACACATATACACATGCATACATCATTTCTGAATCCAGTCCCAATAATAGAAGAGTACCCATCAAAAAATCAGATTTTGTCACAAATTTCTTTGATTATTTTCATTACTTTTAGTTTTTATTATTGCTTTTTTTTTAATTCAAATTATTCTAAATGGGAAAAGAATAAGGAAAACAAGAAATTTAAAATTTGCTTCTTATTAAAACAGGAATCTCTGCATGTGATTACTGCTAAATGTGAACATACAATTAATAGTTAGGCATTTATTTTAGATGTATCATAAAATGTGGCATGACTATATTAACAGTCTTGTAAATCTACGGAATTCTCTCAAGAAAGTCAACATTTTGCTATGATAAATGCAGTAATGTGTGTTGTATTTTAATTTTAAAAGAAATAATATGGTTATAATTACAGAAGTTAAACTATTGTGGCAAACTGATACTTTTAATCATGATGTGTAGGATTTTAACCAGGAAAACTGGGGTAATGGGTAGTTGAGGTGTAAATATTATCTGTGCCTGTTGCTAGGTCTGCTATAACAAGCTTTTGATGGTTCTTATGAATCCTTAAATTTTGTGTTGATGATTGTATCTCTAATTATAAACATTTACAGTGGTGGGAGAGGAAGCATCATCTGTATTTTTAAATGTGATCTGTAGAAATTAAAGTTTTATTATTTTTGTTGTTTGTGAATAGCGAAAGTTGCAAGAATGCAAAATAATAACAATGCTGGAATACTGTTATGCTAAAGGCAACTAATTATTACACCATCCACTCATTCATGGTAGATATTAGTAACAGTTCAGGAGCAATGAGAAATGTTTAAATTTCATTATTCTTAAGTACCAACAGGAAAAAATAAAAATTTCACAGAGTTTCAGATTTCTACTGGCTGATTTGCTAATTTTACTATGAATTCTCAATGTGTCATGAAATCATAAGGTAAAAATTTGATCAAGTTCTGATTTTTTTAAAGTTTGAATTTGAATTTTTTCATTTGAAAGAGATTTGACCTCTTCACTTTGAACAAACTTTTTTTTTTTTTTTTCCCCTCCTGGTAAGAAAGCTCTAGATAAGTTTGCTACAGATGTTAAGTCATTATTATCTTTATTAAGTGTTTTATTTGCATTCTTAATCTTAGCAAGTTTCTTGTGAATAATAACTATTCATAAATTACAAATTTAAAGTTTTATTTTTGACTGTTTGTGGAAATTTTATCTGCTTGCTTTAAAGGTGCAAACTTAAATGGTTTGCATTTATGATAATGATAAGTGAACTGCTGAGAAGCTGTGATTTCAATAAAGTAATTTTTATATTTTAACGTGAAATTTCACTAATTTAATGATACTGATGTGAGATACTCTACCTGATAACTGTGTGCGATTATACTCATAGCTATGTTAGATAAAGCTTAAAGCCCAGCCATTATTTTTAGTTGATAAAGTAATTATTGTACATGTACAAGGTTATCAAAAACACTGCTGACATATTTATAAAAAAAGTATCACTCGAACACTGTATTAAAATAATTCATATATTAAAGTTGTAAAGAAAACCCCAAGTTTGTTATTTACTTCTTTTGCTGTGCAATCAATAGTATATAAAATGTTTATAATCTTGTGCCATGAAGTTGTAATGATTGCTGCCATCTATTGTTTAGATACTGAAATCATTAATGTTTTTATTATATGCAGTTTTCCTGGGTTTTTGCCATATAATATGCTCATTTGAAAACGAAATCCTTATGAAATTGATCTAAAGTCTGAGTAATGTGAATGCATAACACCAAAACTGAACTGGAGTAGTCCATCCATCAAAGTCCAAGCATTCAGATATTTCTCATTCATATCTTTACCCCATGTCTTGAAAATTTGCATTTATTGTTCTACGTTCCTAACACTTATGTCATTTCAATGTGCTTAATAATATGCTTTTGTAATTTTTCCTTACTGACATATATTACATTTCTATGTTTCATACCTTAAAGAAGTTTCAAATGATAGAATAGAAACAGCTTTCTTTTAATAAAAAAAAATGTAAAAAATTCCACAAAAATGAAATCACATTTACCTAAAAAAATACTCCTTGCTGCTTATTTAATAGCAGTGAGTTGTGTCAGCTGTATTTATCAACCTCATGAGATTGCGTATCTTATTAGGCATCTTAATGTCTGAAGTCCTTGTAACATCATTAGTTTCTTCTAAAGCTCTGATGTCTAGTGGCTTACAAGCTGGCTGCATGTGTGTTTTCTTAGCTCCCCCAATGTTTGTTATAAATATGAGATGTTTCCTGTCAGAAAATCTTCTGTAGAAACATTTTTTACTGGGAAAATGCCTTCAAATACTTTGCATAATTAATAACCATTTAACTTGCCATTCTTCATATTAATTCTAAATAATTTTTTTGCCTTTAAATGCCAAGCTTTCTTTTTAGTTTTGCTGTTTTTTCTTTTTTTTTTACCTTCAGATTTCTTTTCTTTTAATAACTAACATTTTAATCAACAGATGCTAATTATTTTATTTTTTATTTTGATATTTATACAGGTTTATTTACTATCAGTATATTCAAATTAATAGGGCATTCTTTTCCTATTCATGCACAACTTTCTAGGAACACATCAATCATTAAAATGAGGAAGTAGTGTAAGTGATCATTCCTCTAGAAAATGTGCTGTGCCTGCAGACAGATAAAACTATTACTGCTTCCACTTCTTTTCCCTTCCTATCACTGCTGACTACCTGGCTCTGCTTTGAAGCTAGTGTTCCAAGTTGCACCTGCTTATCTGCGATAAAGAAATATTTAGAAACTCCATTAGAAACAGGCAGAATGATTATAAATTTTCATTTGCAGATTGATCAATATGTGTCTTTTTAATTTATGTGTGAAATCAAGTAAGAGCATTGTGATAATACGAGGTAAATAATCTAATTTTTTTTAATGTTGTTTTAAATTTTGGATCCATATATAGCTTCTAACTTAAGCAGTTCATGTTATGTGTAGTTTAGAAATTGCATTAACAATACGAGTAAAATAAATTAGGGTGAAAAAATTCAGTTTTAGGTATGATATTGAATTTTACCTAAAACTGTATATCTGTTTTATTGACTTAAATAGTATATGTGTAAAATATTATTAATCCTTCATTCCTTTCGCTTTCCCAAGTTTGTTTTAAATACCTTAATTATATATTAGATGCAATATTATAGAAAAGGAATATTTCTGGGATATATTCTGTACCACGAAAGTTCAGAACAAAAAGGAAATAGCTAATCTTCATTCTTTTTCATGTGAATAAGTATAATTTTATGCTGATTTATATGAAATTCAAAGGTATTAATCTCTTCTTATTTTAAGCAAGGAAAATTTAACATTTGTGTCTGAAAAAAATGGAATGCTTATAAATCTTTAAAATATTAAATTACTCATTTCTTACAATCATCGTTATAAAATGAAACAACAATAAACCAGATGTTTTTATAAATTTTAATAATCCAGAATGATCTATAATCCGGACCTCAAAACTACAAACTTTCTTCGATGCGTTTACACATGCGTGTTTAATGTATAACGGACGGTATAACCTAAGCTAAAATTATCTAATTATATATTTCAGTTAATGTTGCAGTTTGCATTGTTCTTTAATCTTCTAATTGGATCTGGCTTATTATTTTTTGAACACTGTTAGAGCAATTTTATAAAAGTAAGCTTGAAATTTCGATTATGTCAAAAAGAATTTCCAATTCTAGAGCTGCCAAAGGATCAACAAAGCGAAAGCATGTTTCGATGTCCATCAAACGAAAAGTGGAATTGCTGCAAAAAATGGATAAAGGCATATCCTTTGTTTCTCTAACCATTCCGAAATCTGTTTATCAATTTCACGCTGCTCTGCAGGGGGGGGGGGGCATCGTGGCGCTCAATGAACTGGAAGTTGATCTGTTAGCACTATCCTTATCTTCAGGGCAGATGTTTTTATTTTATTCGGCTTATAATTCCTTACTAAATGTAGTATTTCATCTCGATGTACTCCGTCTTTGATATGATTTAAAACAAATTCTTCGTCATTATACATAACACAAATACACATCAAATAGTTTTCTGGTTGCAATTTTCTAATTTCGACAATGCGTAATATGTGCTTTACACATGCACAGGTTGAAAGAAATGTTTAATAAAGTAAACAAATAAACATTGAGCTCTTTTTTTTTTTTTTTTTTTTTTTTTTTTTTGTAAATTTTGATACCCTTTAGATCATAATTGCTGTTTATTTCAGAAATTACGGTTTCATATTTTTAATTTTATAATTTCTGCATGCTATCTTACCAGATTTAAACTGATGATCGATAATCCGGAACGGCCAAAATCCCGACGAATCCGCATTAAAGACTTTTGACTGTATTATTACTTAAATAAATCTCCATATGAAGATCTTGGTAAACTGAATAAATGAAAGATATATACAGATTATGCTTCTTATGAAGATCTTAGTAAACTGAATACATGAAAGATATATACAGATTATGCTTCTTAATTCTGATCTTGGGATTTGGCCATTGTCAAACTACAGAAATCAGTTTTTAAGGGAATCAGCAATACATACCTAACCTTGAGGTTTGCTGTTTTATATATATATATATATATATATATATATACACACACATATATATAAATATTAACAAATAATCAAATGTAAGAAAGAACTCATAAGAATCCTTCACCTAGACTGCATTGATTTAATTAAACATAATTATAATTTAAGGGGAACACTTCTATTAAAATTCTAATAATTATAATATAAGTCTAAATAAATTCAAATTTACAGATTCTTTATTTTTAAGTACTATTAAAAAAAGTTTTAGAAAAATTTTTACAAGCATTAAATGGTAAAAGTTAAATCAGCTAATTAAGAATTTATAAAGTGGAATTTATTTAGACTTCAAATTATAATTCTTAATTTAATTTAAAATATAAGAATTTTAATAGTATTCCCCTTTAATTATATATATTATTGTGATGTAAATGGTAAAACAAAGCTTAAAAGAAGGAATGCATCCATTCATGATTATAATAAAATTTTATAACTGTGAATTTTTAGAGCTTTTATTTAGTGCTGTAGACTTAAAAATCTCGTTTTTCTGTGACAGTCTGATCCCATAGTGCTAAATGCAATGTCTTTACATTCATTCATTCATTTAATGTTTTCAATAAGCCTGTATTTCCAAGCATAGGTAAGCTTCTTGGTATCTTAGTTGATATGTTGAAGAATATTTATGGTAAGAAATTAATGAGACTTAAAACCAGAGTACTCAGTTTTAGTGTAAACAGATTGTGAATTCTAAGTGTTAGTAATAATTCCATCTTTGTGATAAATACATAAATTAATGACAATAGATTCAACACATGACAGATCATGCAAGTTGTCATATGTAGAGCACCAACTGAAGAGGTGCAACTTGTGTAAAGTTTAATGAAGGTTTTTTTTTTTTTTTTTTTTAAATAATTATCCTTTTAAATAAATTACTGTTTAAAATTTCAGTCTGGATAAATAGTAGAATCCTTATATCTGCAAGTAATGTATGGTCCAAAACGTAACACAGATGATAATAATAAAAGCTATGTAAATAACTCACAAATTATGCATTGTAAAACACTGCCAGCATTAAATAATTTATCATTTATATTATGTTACATTGCATGTTGTATATATGTATATATACTGTTGCATACCCTTTCTTTTATGTGTCAAAGTAAGTGATTTTTATATTTTAGCTTAATCTGCCAAAAGCAAATGAAAAATGTTGAAATTCATTTTCTGTACTATAATATAATGTACTGTTTCAAAAACTAAAAGGTGTAAAAATTGTTTTTTGTCCAATAGAACATGAAAAGAAAATGATATGGTTACAGTGACATTAATGAAAATAGCACAATTACTATAAACAGATTTAATTGAAAATATGGATATAAAAATAAAAAAAGGATGAATCAAATATTCCCAGCCTGCCAGTGTATGTGTAGCTTTAGAGTAAAGAAATGATAAAATCTGAAAGGTATCTTGTAAGTTATATACATACATATGGTTCTCCAATGCCATATTTGTTCTTTGTATTTGGTTATATTGGTTAGAATGAATGTGCAGTTGTTTACTATAATAATTTCTGTTGAGAAATGGTAATATTTAGTGTGTTTAAAACTACTGGCAATCTATTTTATGACTTGTATTCAGTTTAATATGCAATTGAGAACTTTAAATTTTCTGGAGGGTATTTAGGAGGACAGATGTGCCTGTTTTAAAGATTTCATTTTCAAGACTTCTTTGTTGATTTTTTCTGGAAACCCATTCAGTACACAGTCTTCTAATTTATACTTCTTTTTTTTTTTTTTTTTTTTAATCCACAGCTTTTTATCCAGAAAAGCATTTGCAGATGGTATATGCTTTATTTCCTCCTCATATTCTTCATAGGACCTATTGCCTTTTTTCATTATCATCACCTTATACCTGAAAGTCAATTAATAATTGTTGTGTATATATGATATGAAAACTGTTAGGTTTTTCATTTCATCTTCTACAGTATCTGTTTTATAATAAAGTGAGGTAGTAGGTAGCTTGTTCTCCTTGGTGGAAGTTCTTCTTAAAATCTTCTTAAAATAAGATACTGCTAATGTTTGATGTAATTTTATTCCATAAACCTCCGGAAAAAAAATAATAATCACGGGAAGAACATGGAAGAGACTTGACCAGTGTACTAAAAATAGCTATATTTTTTAAACTACAAACACTCTGACTATCATATTACTCATCAAGCAGCTAAAGGTTTAACAAGCAGTAAACTACCAGTTTCTTATTTCTGTGCAATGAATAAGAGAATAAAGATTTTGATTGCCCATCCTTTGTGGATATATATTTTATGCAATATTTTTAATTTCAGCTTTGTAGTTTTCAAAAAAAAAAGTTGGTTAATTTGCAAATTTTTCATTAGTGAATGATGTTATGTACTAGAAAATAAATTTCTCAATTATTATGCCCTATTAGAAAAATTGAAATACGAGTACTATATGTATAATTTCTTCACAAGATGAATAATGGAGTGGTTAGGCTCAGGAAAAATACCCTGGGAAAAAAAAAATAGAAAGAACATAAATAGAGTTAGGATCTAAAAACAGAGTGCACTGTCCTCCCCCCCCAATTTGTATTAAGATTGTGTTCATTATATATGTCAGGTGGATATTAGCCGATTATGTAATGCATACTATTTTTCTTTCTCTATTATTGCCCTGCACAATTAAGAGATTACATTTTCCTATGTGTATTTCGGAACCTGCAGCAATACAACCTGTAATTTTCTGCTTGGTTTGAATTATCATGTTTAAACTTTTATGATGTTCACCAAAAAGTTTTTTAATGAGGTTTTTTTAAAAAAAAATTAATTTTTCCTGTTTCTAAGATGGCCTAAATTTTACTTCTAATTTCTTTTAATGGGCACTCTTTGTTTTTTAAACATTTATCAAATATAGTTAAAGACTACAAGAAATTATATATGTACATATATAAGCACCCAAAAAATTCCAAACCCCATTTAAAGTAAAAGAAAATAAAAAAATATTTAAATGTGTGTAATAGTTGAACCCAGTGTTTCCCAAACTTTTCCGAGACGCAGCGCCTTTTATCAATCAAAATTTTTCTATGGCTCCTTATCTTAAATAATGGTATGACTAATTGTAAATGAGAAGTAAAAATAAATAAAGCTTATGTATTTTCATTATTTGACATTTTTTATTTTATTAACATTAAATGAATAATTAATATGATGAATGAGCCAAGCAAATCACTGCACATTTTCTCAGAGCTTGGAATTAAACACACAGCCACCCTAATTTCCACTGAGCCTTATCACTTTGAAGGCGATATTCATCTTCCAAAATTCTGTCAATTCCACATTGCCAAATTTTGCTTTCAAACTTTTGTTGCAAGATAATTCAATAAGATTCTTCTCTTCTGCACAAGTAAATTCAGGTGGAACATTAGTGTTAAATGGAACTGGAATCCACACTAACCTATCGAGATTTTCATTTCGAAAGTATTTCTCAAACCAGATAATTGGATAAACCAGCCTCATTTAGCTGCTATCCAAATTTCACTCTTTTATTTTTTCAGTTAATTTATGGTTGATATTCTCCGTCATATGTTGTATTCTCCAACTTTCACCATATCCACAAAAGACTGTAGAATAAGTTCTGGGATAGTATGAGGCTTTGTACATTTCATAATTCTGTAAGTGAAGCATTGTTTGGCATTAATGCAGTCCTAAGAATTTGTTGTTTCAGTTCTTTTAACTTCAAGGCAAAAAAATTACGAGGTTTCCCAAGCAAACTTTTGTGATTAGTTTCTAAATGGCACTTCAATTTATTTGAAACCATATACTCTGCTGCCAAAATTTTAATACCAGTGCATATGGGGGGTCTTCTCTCTTCACCATTCATTAATGTAGACATAAAATCAAACTGTGAATAGCTGTCTTCATATTTACAATATTTTCATTTCTACACAATCGATGGCACACTTTCTTTATCTGCACTATTACATTTATTACTACTCAAAAACTCAAAAATTGATCCATCGTCAAAAAACAAGAGCAGGAAATCACAAAACTGTTTCTCAAAGGGAACAGACAAGAAATAATATAACATGAAATAATTTACTTATATCACTTTTTATTTATACTTTTAAAAATTTTGTACATAAATAGATGATTTTAGTGCATTTATTGTGCATCTCAGGAAATTGTTGTATTTTGCTGCATTATGTAACAAGAAAAATCTAGAGAGGTAAGCAATGCTGGAAAAGTAAGAATACAGGGACAAGTTCATTTAGCATTGAAGTAACTGAGTATCTCGATAATTTGGCAAGATATTGCCAAGCTAACAATGATTTTGATGATCTTATTGCCAAATTTGGCAAGAAATCGACGAAAGTCGCCAAATGGTAGCTGTTTGGTGACATTTTTGTCCGGTCCCTGTATCACCATAATAGGTATTGTAATTAAATAAATGTAGTTGATCACTATATTAGCTGCAACCATAATTGGACCTTCATATTGCTTTCCAGCAATTTTACTAGAAATATCTCGGCAGCCAGTTGAAAACTATATAAGGTGGGAGAGAGCATCTGCCCTCAGTTATTGTTCTTGCGAGTTGCTGGTTCACCGTGAGCTGAGATATCTCTGCATTACCTTTCTATTTAGGTACGCTGTACATTGTGTTGTATTTAACATTCTTAATGAAATGTAACTACTGATTATGGTCTGTGATACTATGAACACCTGTATGGGTATTTCTCTGGAAAATTCCAGAACTTTGAAGTGTTTCATTTGATAAAAAAAAAAAAAAATTTGATTAACCTATCATCGGACCTGTGTGCATTCAGTCTGTTATGAACTCATGTGCACGCAACAGTGTGAAGTGCTGAGTTTAATTTCACTGGACTTAGATTTAGATTTTAAAAGTCTAGTAAAGAAATTATTACTTTTGCTGCTGATTTGGCTAGCGTTTCTGTGACTAGCATAAATCGCATGAAATCTGACTTAAAAGAAAATGCTGTATTTTCGACTATGAGGGGAAAAACAACCTCTGAAAGTCAAAGTCAGTACAGGCAAACCTGCATCAAACAATATAATGAGCTAACTTTAACAACAAAATACGAAGAAAAGTTCATGGCTTCTTTTTGCGGAATGAGCCGTGAAAGTCCTTCTAGCCTTGTACGTGTTCTCAGGATAGATTGTCATCAATTATTGCATGATCGAGAAGGTGCAGCATTGCTGTCTCCCGCTCGCAAGGATATTCTGTGCTTGTGGTTTTATTTTTATCAAATAAAAACAAACTAAAAAAAAAAAAAAAAAATCTAGATATTTTTATCTTCTCACTTTTTTTTTTTTTTTTTGTTTTTTTTTTTTTTGTTTGTTTGTTTGTTTTAGTTAGGCCAAATGTCTTAGTTCAATTAATTATTGAAGCTTTTGCAGTATTTTGTGGCACCTCTGTGAAGGGGCTAGGGAGCCATGACACACAGTTTGGAAACCACTGCTTTAACCTAATTTAAAGATGTGTCCTTGAGATTGCGATACTTGAGCTTCATTCAAACAGTGCTTTTGAAGTCATAAAATATCTATGCCGAACTTTTTTTGCTAAATAACCAGACCTTGCTATGTCACAAAAGCTGGCTTAAGAATTTTGCCTTCAAATTCTAACTTTTCAACTTTATGTCAAGTTGGTAGAAGAAGTACCAGTCATAACATCAAAGGTTTCGCTGAGTCATCTACACATTTAACATACGCAATTTCTTCTTTCTTGATCAGGTGTGGCTTAAATCCTGTTAAATGGGTGTGAATGGGCTTAATGGTGCAAATGCTTTAAACTACAAAGCTTTTTGATCAAAAAACCATTGTCTGAATGAAGCATTAGTGATCAAGAAAGAGATATCCAGATGTGAATGTTGGATCACTGCAAACTCAGAATGCAATTCTCTCTGAAGCAGTTATGAAATGATTGATGCTGGATCTCGTTGGCAAGACTTGTGATAATGCTATTAGTTCTCCATTGCAACAAACTGATTATGTAGATAAACTATTTTATGTAGTCTTGGCCACCCCTAATAATAATAATATGAGAGATATTAATGGCTCAGCAATATGTGCAGGATATCCTATGGCTACATGTGTTGCTTCGTACAGCACTGCTACCAATAAGCATTTTTCAATATGATAATTCTCTTCTACACACAGCAAGGGTTTCTGAAGAATACCTTCACCAGTTGAATGCACTTTGACCTATCTAATCACCAAATTTATCTCCAGTCAAGCATTTATGAGACTAGGCAGGATGTTAACTTCATTATTCTGCCAATGTGTAAATTCTAGGAGCCCAGTTGCAACGTCTGTGGACAAATGTGTCACAGAATGCCAAATGCAATCTACATGCCTTCTATTATAAACTTATGTATTCTTAAAAATATTCCTAAGGGGAAAAGAAAATTATTATTTCCAAACACAGAGGAAATACACTGCCCTCCAAAAGTTAAGGTAGAGCATGTTTTTCAGAGTTCACCGTTACAAAAATGTCAGTAAGAATTAAATTCACAGTTCATATGCATGACAGTAACGAAGTTTAAGAAAATATGTGCAAAAACAATAGCTACCACCTTTATTTTATAGAAATTAATTCTTTATATAGGAGTTGGGGAAAAAATTGTAAGTTTTATTCACGAGTGTTATCTTGAATTGTTATTAGCAATTTCATTGACAATATCCAGGAGAAGTTGTTTACCAGATTCGTTGAGGTTGAGGTGGCAGGCGATCACAGGGTTCGTAGCGGTCCTTAGAAGTGCTTATAAGTCCTTATATTTGAAAATAAAATATAAAGGCTCTTATAGGTGCTTACTTTTTCTTTAAAGCCCTTATTTTTTTGTTTTTAGTGCATATTTTTTGCTTTTAGTGCTTTTTTAATGAACACGCATTTTCCCCCCGTACCAAAGCGGAAACTAAATAAACAACTTTTCTTCCTTATATGAAACGTCGGTGCGCGCGAGAGTACAGACTCGGTACAGACAAGTGCACGTCGTTCTATTGGTCAAAGAATTGCGAAAACCGTAGAAATTCCGGTACATTCGGTATTCTTTTCCTCCCACCCAAATACTACACACGTTTGAATTTATATCAAGATTTTAATAATTTACATTCTCGTTCCGCGAGGTCAGTTCATATTCGTGTTTATTATGATCGTTATGCTTATATTATGAGCTTATATTATGAATATTTATAATAATATAGTAGTAACTGCTGAAGTGTAGATAAACTTCCAAAAATGGGTTTATTTTTACACAGATTAGCTTTCTAAGGAATAATATTCGGAATGGCTTAAATAAAAGGAAAGTAATCAAAAAGTCAGATTTTTTTTTTTTTTTTTTTTTTTTCCAATACATTATACAGTACGGAGGTTGGGAGGTTCTTCCCTTTCTCCGCAAAATCTCTAATATTGAAGTATCGGACCTTTTTTTTTTTTTTTTTTTTTTTTTTTTGTGTCATTGTCCAATCTGGACTGAATAGGACAAAGTTTTGCGGTCTACCCAACCCAAGCGAAGAATGATTCTATTCCGGAAATTTAACGGTCTGTTCAAAATTAGAATCAAAAACACCCCAGATTAGTAAGTCTCTTTCTTTTCCTTTATTTAGTTCTTTATTCTTCGATTACCGTCAGCTGTTGATTCCGATTCCGATTGCGTAATATCACGTATGGAAGAATTACGCCGCACGTATTGTGCAATAACGTTTGCGGTATTTTGCAGAGATAATTAATTTTGATGTTCAGTCTGAGATTTATTTATGAACACTTAAAAGAGTTTTACTGTTCTTTCTAAGCAGAATATTTCTCAGTTCCATTGGTCTATTTTTATATGATGCACATATCAAAATGTCAATCATTTATTTAGCCGAGCAATCTAAAGAACGGCTACAATCTCCCCTCCTCCTCTTTTTCCAGTTACGCTCGACTATCCGCAATAGTCGCCAATTTCCGAGTATGCGGGTTAGTTAAGCTTTTACTGTTAAAGGATGACTGCATGAAGCAATTTCCCGTCTCCTGATTTTAGAAATGTTCCTCTTTTTTACTTAAATTACTTTGCTTGGAATATATGTTAAGGAAAAACTGTTATGCAATGAAAATTTAGAAAATGTTCAGAATTTTGATTTAAGTTAAATTATTTAAATATTAATATGAGTGTAAAAATAAATTGTATTTATTATTAGGTGCCAAGCGAATACAATTAATATGGTTTATTATTATTTATTTTCTATATTTTGAACTGAAATTTCATCATTAAATCTTGTAATATAGTTTAGTTCTGCATAGTTTTTTTTTTCTCTCATTGTAAACTTATTCTGTAAATTAAACTGTCATTTAAAAAAGAAAAAAAAAAAAAAGTTAATTGTTTTCCATGGTTGAGGTAATGCTCATTCTCTTAATAAATATTGCATAGCTCATATTTTAAATTGCAAGTCTAATTTTTCTTTTAAGGTTATGCAGTTGTGTATAATGTAATTAGACAGGTGCTTATTTTTTTTTTCTTAAAATGTGCTTGAAAAGTGCTTATAGGTGCTTATTTTTTAAACTAAAATGTGGCTATGAACCCTGGATCAGATGGATAGAAATATGGATGTCACAAGCTGATTATTGCTAGACGTCTCAATGTTTCTCGGAGTGTAGTCCGCTGACTGTGGAATCAGTTTGAATCTGAGGATTCTGTGTTTAGAAGACAAGCTCCAGGCAGACCTAGAGTTACAACACCTGCGGGAGACTGTTATTTAGCTATTTCGGCTTGAAGAAGGAGTAACATTACTGTGCCGAAGCTCGTGGTATAGTGGCAACAGGAACAAGATTCTCAGCTACTACAGTGTGCAGATGCCTGCACAATACAGTTGTGTATGCAACATGAGCAGTTGTTTGTGTCCCCTTGATCCGAGGACACAGAGGTGCCCGTTTATGTTGGGCAAGAGAACACCTCTCCTGGACCAGTCAATAATAGGCACTGTTCTCTTTGCAGATGAGTCCAGGTTCACATTGGAGAGTGATTCAGGTCGTCGGCCGATCTGGAGGGAACAATGCACCAGGTACAACTAATCCCACGTTGTGTAAAGACACAGTTACAGAGGTCATGGAGTAACAGTTTGGGCTGGAATCTCTCTCAGTGGTCACATTGACCTGCATGTTTTACGTGGAGAACTTTGACCAGTGTGAGATATTGAGACGAGATCCTTGATCAACATGTCTGCCCATATGCTGCTGCTATTGGTCCTGGATTGTTCTGATGGACAACAATGCATGACCGCATCGAGCTGAGTTGTTGAAGAACATTTTGAGGGTCATGGTATGGAGCAGATGGAATTGCCAATTCAATCCCCAGACCTGAATCTGATAGAGCATCTTTGAGACTACCTTGTGAGACAGGTTGCTACTTTAAGTCCTCCTCCGAGGTCGTTAGATGAGCTTGAACAAGGCTTACTCCATGTCTGGTCGTTGCTTCTCATTTCACTGACAGACAACTTAATTGACAGCATGAAACATAGCTGCCACCAATTTATTGCAGCTAGGGGTGGACATATTCCTTATTAGAACCCATTTTTGCAATGTTACCACCCCATGTTTCCTCAAAAAACTTATATACTGTTTCTCCAAGACAAAATTTCTCTGCCAAGAGTGCAATTTTTTGTTGTAATTCATGTTTGTGTTGAACTTTAGAAACATTCTATGTTGCATTCATTAAAGAACTCTTTAGTGAACATCGCCAGTAAATTTCTTATTTCTATGTTGCTTCATTCTCAAATTAGATACAAAAAACATGCTGTTCCTTAACTATTGGAGGGCATTTTGTATGAAAGAGGAAAGTACCTTATAGTGGGAAGTACATTTATAATAAAAAAATTTTATGATTTTAACCAGTGCAAGATTTAGGTATAAGCTATAGCTTAGGGACCCCTGCTCTCTTGGGGGCCTCCAAAAACCCTCTAAGTATCTGAAAATAATATTTGGCACTGACGTATAATATCTGAACTTATAAAGGGCCCCATATCTCAAATAGCTTAAGGCCTTATCAAGTCTAAATCTGGCTCTGATTGCAACAAAGCAACATACCAAAAAGTATTTCTTTTCCCCCAAAAGAATTTTAATGAAGTTTTTTTTTTTTTTTATTATTATTAATTGTTATATAAAAAACATTCTATAGTATTCTTGAAGCCAGACACTTCCAAAAAAGAATTTTTACTTTATGCTCTTAGTCATCGTGTAAAAGCATCATATTTATAACAAACCGTAACTCAGGTATTTTTGGTGCCCCATCTAAATAAACACATTAACGACTGAAAACAAAATGTGGGCTAATCAGCTAAAACATAATGGCCACTTCTTAATTCTGTGAAGTAGCTGATTGGAATAGTATAACTGCCATATCTCAAAGTAAGAACATTATTTAATGACAGCCTGGGATACTTGAAACATCATTTTGTCAACTATTTGTGAAAGGCTGCTGATTTAAATGAATTGATAAAGCCATGTTGGGATGTCCCAAAGGCTAGAACAACTTGGAATGGCACTGAATTTCTGCTTGTTAGGTGTTCTGAAATTGTTAGTATCTATGAAAAGTGGTTAAAGGATTATGAAACCATTAGTAGATACTAATGCACTGGACATTCACATTTGATCAAGGAATGCAGGTGTTGAAGAATGGCCTGCTTTCAGAGACAAATAGGTAGTTCAATAGTATGCATTGCAAGTTCAACTATAAACATGTTTAAGCATACAGTTCACCAGACTGTGTTTGGTATGGGACTCTGTTAGAGCAACTTCTCTCATTTGCCTCTGTTAACACAGCGTCATTGATATCTAAGTAGGCTTATGAACATCATGCTTGTACCATGCAACAATGAAAAAGAATTAATTGTCTGGTTGGATGAATTACAGTTTCTTTTACATTATGTTAATTGCCATGTTAGTCTATGCCATCTTGCTGGCAAACAGCTGATCAGCATGTGTACCATTTGACCCAAATGAGCCAGTGGTGGAGGTATGTTTTGGAGCATGTTCTTATGGGCATACTTTTCCAGTAAGACAATGTTCCTTGTCCTGGATTATACTATAGTGGTGTGAGAAATAATCTGATGAATTCCACTTGTTCTAATCTCCAAATTAACTGAATGGATATTTATCCTATCTGTAATATTGTGAAGTGTCTGCACCTCATAAATTAAGGGAACTTCATGAGCTCTATTTGCAGATCTAGTACATTCTTCCTCTGGAAATTTACTAAGGATTTATAGAATCTAAAACACAGTGGGCTACAGCTGTTTTGCATGCCAGAGAAGAAGCAGCATTTATTAGAAGGATGGTCATAATTTTTGGTTGATCAGTGTATCAGATTCAGTTATTACTTGTGAAAATAATCTAATAATATTAGATTCAGTTATTACTTGTGAAAACAACATAGCTACTGCCTTCCTAAAATCAGTATTCTAGGCAGCTGCCAAAGTTGCCTGTGCTTGAGTCTTTCTTTTTGCAGCAGAATTTAGAAAGATATTACTATTCTTTCATATTATAAAACTTTTCTTGTGTGTTAAGTATTTTACTATATATTTTTAGTAGCTCACAGTGTAGTAATACATTTAAGAATTAAGTTGTATGTGTAAAAAGTATACTGAGTAATTTTTTAACCATGATATTTATTTTCTTTTCAGGTAGCAGTGTACATAATGTTTAGATAGCCATCATCTTCATTTCATTGAAATGAATTTAGATTGTAAAATCCCATTTCTCTCATTCAGGAATTATAGACATTGAAGTAGAAATTGATTGCATTGTGAATCAAAATGGAGCCTGTAGTTGGAGTGGCATATTTCTTTTAAAAGAACTTGCATTATGTAATATATTTTTTCATTTATGTTAGTTTCAAGAGATCTGTAATTATAGTTGTACGTAATGTTCATATTTTCTCATGGTTCATATCATGGATAATTGAGAAAAGCATAATATTTTCTAGAAATAATTTATAATTTCTGACATGTTAAGAGTAGGATGCTAAAGAGCTTTTTATAAGCAAACATATTACAATTTTTCCATTTCATGTGTTTTGCTCTTGTGTGATATAATGAAATTCTTGTCATTCAAAAGGTTTGGGGATCATATTTGCTATTAGATCCCAAAAACTTTTGATACAGTGTGTTAATAATGCTTTAATATTTTATTCTGGAATTTGTAAAATTTGTAAATCTTTTCCTGTTGTCTCAAAAAGAATGTTACGTATAGTTTCAGTTTTATAATCTAGGTATCATGTGCACAATAGTTTCAGTTTTATAATCTAGGTATCATGTGCACAATTTTTTAAGTTTTATGTGAAGTATTCTGGGGGAAAAGTGTAAAATTTAATTTGTCAGAACTACCTTTAATCCAGATGGTTTGACAAAAGTTTACAGAAAACTGCCTCCGATCAAAATACTTGTGATGAAGTTAATCTGTGCTTAAAATGAATAAAGATTTTATTGGTTCTGAATTTGTTCTCAATTTTAAATATATTTTAATAATTTATTATTATTATTTAAAATTATGTATTTAATAATTTTGATTTTTATGTATTATTTATCTTAAACACATCATTTCACATTTATAGTTGGAAAAGAAACATTTTTGTAGAAAAATCATTGCATTCTAAAAGTCTAAAGGAGCATTAATAAAAAAAAACTAATTTCTAAGTAGAATGCAGTAAAATATAGTTGTAAATTCTTATGCTTCATATTATCCGTGTAATTCAATCCCTCGTTATTTCATTACATAGCTCTTAAAAACTATTGTTTAAAGAAAGTGCAGGTAACCAAAAAAATGTAATGGTAATATTATAGATCATTTTAAAGACATATACAACGAGTTCTCATTAATGTAGGTAATTAAGAACTGCCGGTTATAAATCTTGCAGTCAGGATTCTGCATTAGAGTATACATTTCAGAAACTTCAAGCTGTTCAGCAGTAATTTATACTGTAATGTGATACATATTTAAGCAGACATGTGAAATATAAATAGATAAATTAGTTGAAGAATAAACTGGACCACACGTCATTAAAATGAAGTTAAAAACCAGATAACATATTCTTTGTTGACATGCTGAAATCATGTTTAAACATAAATAAAAGTAAGAACTTTCTCAGACAACTTGTATGCGGCAGCTGGAGTTCAATGAAGCAGAAGGATCATGCAATAATATATGTAAAAAAAATATCTCAAACTCAAATTGCATGCAGGACAGATGCATGATCTGAAAGCAACGGAAAGACAAGTTTTTTTTTTTTTTTTTTTTTTTTTTTTTACAGAATGAGAGTGAATATGTGTGTGTATTGCTGTATATGTACCCCTGATGTGTTAAATTTATAATACATTTGGAAATTTTATTTTTTAAATTAATTTGCCTCATATGTGGTTTAATTGAAAATTTATTTCAATAAATTAAGCTGTAAGAAATTTAAATCTTGGTGCCTGCAAGAAGTTTCTCTTACACTTCACAGTTCAAACATATAGACAGTGAAATGTTAAATTGTCAAACTGGCATTTAGTTCAGGTAATTCTAATATATTGAACTAACCATTAAATAAATTATAAATAATATAGACATAAAATAAATCTTTATTTAAATTTTTCTTCAGCACATGCAGGAAAAGAAATATATGTATCTGTATGTAAACAATTATAAACTTCTTCACTTTTTACAACAGCTTGATTCTTGATAGCATTTCGATGAGAGTAACCTTGGAAAAACATTATTAGAAACTTTTCATCATGGATTGTAAATATTCATTGGTTGATAGTGTTCTTTTTCAGACATATTAATTTTCAATTGTGAAAAACACGATTTAGATATAAATGTACTTTCAAACAAAGCAAGCATTCTTAATGCTACAATTCAGAACTGAGGGTATTTATCTTTTGACAAATATGAATAAAAGTTAATCAAATCTTTGAGTAAGATTTGTATCAGACTGGTAAATTAATTAGTACAGTCTTTTTTCAATAAATTCCTTTGTAGATTTTTTTGGTGTATTATTCAATTTATTTGAGTGAATGCTGATGAAAAAATATAAAATTGAATTTCAGATCCTTCGAGTCAATACATCTTTCTTCAAATTTTTGTTCTAATAATACTGTTTTTCTTGCATGTTTTGATTTTTTTCATTTTAAATAAGAGGACAGTATTTGGTGTGTAGGAAATGCACAAAATATTTTGATTTTCAAGTGATCTTTTCCCGTAATTACAATTTAACTTTAAAAGATTTAATACAAGCATATATGTCAATGATAAATTTATTTTTTTCTTGCAACTCTTTATTAAAAATATTTAAATGTCTGGTTATGTAAACAAGAAATGCTAAGTCTTATCCATGTATCATTATACAGCTCTTCTATGGCTTTATTTATTAGCCCAAAAAAGGTTATTAGTTTTGAAATATGATTTTGCATTGATTCACTAAATACATTGTTTCACTTTTCATTCGAGTCTAATGCCATTCAGCAAAATATAAAATTGTTGTTGATTAACAAACTAAGCTGTTTAAAAGCAGTAGATGCAGTTCTTACATTATTTTTTTACATTTTAATCTCATTGGTTTAAATAAAAATGCATTTAATTCAGGATGTATCTAATTAAAAACATTAAGTGCAAGGTGCGTACATAAAGTAAACAAACAAATTAAAAGACTAAATGATAAAATAAAAAGTGAAAGAAAAGTGTATGTTTAGAAAAGTGACATCTCAACCTCTGTTAAAGCCAGTTCAAAGTAGTTATTTTACCATTTGCATATCAAAACGCTGGAGTCATTTTTATTTATTGAGAAGACGTACAAAAAAATTTGCTTCGAAATGGAACGTTATCAAATTTTTTTACATATTAGGTAAATCTGCTACTCATATATGATGATTCGAACAATATATAGCAGTGATGGTGAACCTATGGCATGCACGTCACAGTTGGCATGTGACTAAAATATTACTTCCTTAATCAATAATCACAATAAAATGATACTATGTAATTTAAATAAGTGTTTTAGTCTGTTCTTTAAACGTTTCACTTACTTATCGCATAATGCCACTGGCTTGGGGTTTAAGCCTAGGTATAAGATTTTCATATATTGCCATAGAAATGTTATACATATTTATTGACTCAATTTATGACGTTTCAATTGTTTAGGCCAATCGTATTACTTGTTACATGGCAAAGAATATGCCAAAGTTGAAGCAGCTAATGTTTTTTAAACGAATTCAAATTTATTGCAGACTGCTGGTGAGTTTTAATACTTTCATTGTTAAATAGATTCCAGTTTCCAGATCTAAGCATTTTGAGGTAACTTATGAATAATTCTAATTTAATATCTTAAATAGAATGTACAAATATAATGTAAAAAGAAGCAATTTGATAATATAGCAAAACACGAAAGCTTATTACGGAAACCAAGCTTATTCACAAAAACTCAGGCAAAATAAAGCCGAAAAGGAGCATATGAAATCTAAAGTTAAGCAAAGATATATCCGTGTTAACGGTTACTGCTGCCCGCTGTTCATACTTTAATCTGAAGCCACAGATTGTCAATTCGTCAAAATCCAATTTCTTACTATTGGCTAATAATGTTAGCCCTTTCTAGTATATGATCGATTTATACTTAATGCTTAATTTTTAAATTTTGTGCTTTTCTGTACTGCAAGTCTTGAACCCTCACAAATGACTCCAGCAAAAAAGACAAAATTAAACATTGATAGCAGATCATTTCAAGAGACCTGGATAAAATCATTTAAGTTATTGTACACAATAGGAAAGCATTATGCATTTTGTGCAGGGAAAGTGTTGTGTGTCGCTCATCTAATGTCAGATGGCACTTTAACATCAACCACAAGATTGTTGCCAAACTTGATGAAGCTGAACGGAAGGTGTTTATTGAAAGGAAATTGAGGAATTATAATAACCAGAAAATTGGATATAAAACAAACCATATAACAACGGCCAGCTTTCAAATTTCACTGTGCCTGGCAAAACATGTTTAACTGCTCCCTGATGAGGATTTAATCTAATAGGTTTAGGGCATGTGGGTCACCCCCCCCCCAAAAAAAAAAGTTTTGAGACACACGGCCTTCAAAGAAGTTCGCCACCATTAACATATAGTGATGCATCATTATTAACAACACAAGTGGTTACAACTGCTTTAAATGTGGACGCAAAAGGGTTAAAGATGAACCAAATACAGGGCAGCATTTCAACTTCAAAGGAAAAGTGTGGAGAAAATTCGCTCTTTGGTAAAAGCTGATAGCGTATAACTCAGCAACATGCCAGAAAGGCATGCTTTGGGATAAATAAAGTAAGATGTACAGTAATTTTAATTGAAAATGTTGAAAGTTTGAGCTTTGTAGTTTGACAGAAAAGCTTTCTTCGAAGATTTGCTGACTACTGTGTGACAAGACACTTTTTTAAAGTGTATCATTGCGGTAGATGATGCCTGGTGTCTACAATACAACCCAGAACAAGAAGTGCACCGTGGAATAAAATCTTTTCTCATATATGTGGAAAGAAAAAAAAACATGGGTGTTGAAATTAAAGATTAAGGTTGTAGGGAATTTTATGTTAATTAACCAGCTATAATCTGAGCCTTTACTGTAGCTAGCAGAATGCAAATGAGTAGCCAGTATTTAAACTGAGGTTTGGGGATTTTAAGACAGCTTGTTTCTGGCATCGTGCATGCTATGTCTAGTTCCTGCCAGCTTTGGTAGTTATAATTATTCAGCTATCCATTTCCTTTCTGCCTATATCTTAATTATGATGTTCCGGTAGGGTAGTGAGCCAGCTTCTAGTATAGTATTTAACTGTGTAGTCCTTGACTGCTGCTCAATTTGCATCATCATGAGTTGTAGAAATTGTAGCACAAGAGGTGCCTTTGTGTTCTAAATCTGTTTAAAGAAAAGAGTTATCTTTAACCTCACAAAGCTGTTGTTTCAGACATAGCGTTAATCCGTTTCATGTCTGTTAGAGCTATTGGACTAATTAGTATAACCCTATAAGTGCTGCCCGAACAAATTACTGATCATGTCTCAAGTTAAAGCAACATCTCTACCGGCCTCAGGAAGTCCGGTAGAAGATTCAGGTTGATCGTTGTTATGATGCAATTAGAGCCTCACTTTTTATTTCATCCATTTACAGAAGGTCACTATATTAACCCCCGCGCTTGGACCAAGGCATTTGCATTACGGAGTACCTTTGCAATTAATTGAAATTACCTCCACATCATCGTTCGGAAAACACTGAGCTGGTACGAAAGCCTCGGCAAATTTTTATTGGGTGAACCAGGTAGTGAGAATTGCAAGTTTGATCTGTTTAAAACTGCCCTTGTGAAAGCGTTCTTTGTGGTAAAAGATGGGACGGAACTACTTGTTAGATATCAAACTAAGTTCAAAGAGTTGACAGAGTTCATGTTATGGAAAATACAAATAGTGAACTTATTGTATGGGGAAAAGCCCAATGCAGATGTTATCTAAATACACTACTCGACATTGAAAATGCAACACCAAGAAGGAATGGCTAGAAAGTGAAGAAACTCGGCAAACAGAGACGGCAACGAACAATATGTGATCTTTATTTGGAAAAGATATGCATAATACGGAGCGAGAACAGCGTCGGCTCAGTAAGTTTGTTTCGGCACAACTGTGCAGCATTCCGACCTAAAGTACAACCTAACGGAATAATGCCTACACAGTGAAAAAGATCTACTACCAGCTGTTACCAAGTTAAGCCTAGCAAATCGGCGGCATTTGTTATTCATAATTCAAATAATTTTACAAAGTCACAAGTTATCAGTACATAAACATCTTTGCGAAATATCACTACGTACATGATTGTAAAAAGAAATTTTCAATTAAAGAATATTACTCTTGCTATTAATTATTCATCATATGTTATAGAGAGTATGCATATACTAATTGGTTGATCATTGAAGAGATGAAATATAGTTTATCATCTGCATATGTAATTAATTATTAGCAAATATTTTATGTAACATTTTCCTATACTAAGTATTCGATGGCAAAAAGTCAATCGCTTGCATATGATGTAAGAAATCATATTGCCAATTAATTATTAGCAAATATATTATTTAGATTGTCCATCGTAGTCCTGGAGTTAGTACTCGATGGCAAATAATCTATCACTTGTTAATGAATCATATTAATTATTAACAAATATATTATTTATCATTGTCTTCTATTTAGTACTCGATAGCAAAAAGATCTATCACTTGTATATGATGTTCATTATTGTAATAATCGTCAGGTCTTAGTTAATACATATTTTGAGACACAGAATTCAACTAAATGTTATTGGTTACATATGTCATGGTAAAACGGATTTCCAAGTAGAGTACAAATTTTCTTAGTGATAACACATATACACCATTACAGTCATATTGCATTTATTCTGTTAAAAGCTACAATTTGTAAATGACATAGTTTTATAAAAAAAAAAAAAAAAAAGATGGTCAATTAATCTAAATTTCAGTAATACGATAGACACTACACTGACTACCAATAAGTATTTGGACACCTATGCAAATGACGATATCTGCGGTCCTAAGGTACGTCACGAACTCCGCCGGCATATATCAACAGCATCGGCTTTAGTCGCATACAAGATGCCTCGCAGTTCGAAGCTCTCTGATTTCGAGAAAGGTATAATTATCGGGTATCACAAATTTGGCCGATCCTTAAGGGACATATCTAGCGATCTGAAGTACCCAAAATCGACAGTGGCCTATGTGCTTAAGAAGTGTAAGGTGAGCGGTTATTGTCGGAATGTTCCCCGAGTCGGCAGACTAACGAAACTGGGAGATAGAGACCGACGAGTGCTGTCCAGAGAAATTCGGAAGAACCGCACCCAACCGATGGCCCTCATCCGCGAAGGATTTCAACAGGCATCCGGGAGTATTGTTTCAATGAATACCATCCGTAAGAAAGCACATCTGCTTGGTTTTCATGGTCGTGCTGCTGCCCATAAGCCTTTGATCACAAAGTCCAACCGTGCTGCTCGGTTAATGTGGTGCAAAGCACATCGAAATTGGACCGTAAATCAGTGGAAATGGGTTCTTTGGAGTGACGAATCAAGGTTCACCCTTTACCGTTCGGATGGCAGTTTATGGCGTCTACCTGGAGAACGTCTCCTGCCAGCATGCATTGTACCAACAGTCAAGTTCGGCGGAGGTGGAATTATGGTCTGGGGGTGTTTCTCCTGGTATGGGCTGGGACCCTTTGTCCTCATTCACGGTAAGCTCAACTCCGATGCCTACTGCCCTATTTTGGATGACAATGTGCTTCCTACGTTGTGGCAGTTTTACGGGTTGGACTCCTGTTACTTTCAGGACGACAATGCCAGTTGTCATGTTTCGACGTTAACCAAGGCTTGGTATGGTGCCAATGGAGTTCGTCGCATGGACTGGCCTGCCCAGAGTCCAGACCTGAACCCTATCGAGAACCTCCGGGACGAGTTGCATCGCCGAATTCAGGGGTGCACTACCCGTGCAAAATCGGTGAAGGAACTTCTATGTCTTCTCCATGCCGAGTGGAAGAAAATACCACTAGCTGTCATACAAAGACTTGTGAAAAGTATGCCCCGGAGGGTCCACGCTGTAATTACCTCTTGTGGAGGCTCTACCAACTATTGATTTTGAATAAAGTTAGTTTTTCTTTTCTATCACAGGTGTCCAAATACTTATTGTCAGTGTATAACACATTAGAAATTTTCAAGAAGAATAATTGCACACATATACCATAGCAGTCAAAATATCATTCAAAGTACCGTAACAATCGAAATACACAATTTCAGCTAAAAGTTAAGGATATAATGTTCTACTATACAATTGACATAGTAATGCTACAAAGATTTTCCAGGAGAATGCAATATTTAAGCTCTTCTACCGGCTTTAATGATGAAAAGTCAAAATATAGCTTTCTTTCAAAAATGTGCATATCTCGAGGTAAATAATGAAATAATACTTACATAAGAATTAGTTAAAACATCATTGTACTGATTTAAAAACCCAAACTCAACTATATTAAAGTATCAAAGCATCAAAGGAGTAATTAATCCAGCAAATGAAAGGGAATGTCAGTCTACGCTCATCAGAAAACCTCGGGGAGTCTGAGAAGGGGCTTCAGAAGCTAGAAATTTATATAAATGGGTTTTGTGAATAACTCTTAAAGTAATTATAAGCAAGTACTGAAATTTAAACAGTGATTGTGTCACAGAAGTGCAAAATGTTCACTAGTTTTTTATGTGCACTTGTATTTTTCATTATATGCAAAGTCCATTGCTTCCAATATTGGTCTAAAAGTTTGCGTAGATGAAAAGTGGCTAGTTAAAGTACAGGAGAATGCGTAATAGAGTGGATGGCCTTGTTGCCCGCATTGGCAAATGTCTGTTTCTGAGAGTCGAAATCTGTATAAATATATAGAAAGGCTCAGTAGATTATAGGACCACCTTGGACAGCGATACTCGAAGCAACACGTCTAGGTACAAGACTCGGATGGTGTCCTGAGGAACGATTCTTCGTTCCCTGGCAGTTATTTGCCACAGTTCGTCATCTGAACGCGGCAATGGCAGGGTCTGCAAATCAGGCAGGGCGTTCAATCACATCTCAAATGTGTTCGATTGGTGAGAGAGCGGTGGCCTGGGCAGCATCTGTACACCTTGCAGAGCACTTTGGCTGATGCGAGCAGTGTGTGGTCGGGCGTTATCCTGTTGGTAAAGGACACTGGGCACTCCCTGAAGGTAGGAAGAGCGTCACCGGCCGCAGCACATCATTCACGTATCATTGGGCCGTCATAGTGCCCCAAATGCGAACTAGAGGTGACCTGGAATCGTACGCAATTGCGTCCCAAACCATGATGCTGCATTGTCGCATGGGGGCCGTTCCACAATTTCTGTCACATTGGACCTGTCTCCACATTGACGCCACATTCGTTCGCGACGACTATCATTGGAGAAACAGAAGCTTGACTCATCTGAGAACACGACTCTGTGCCATTACTGTCGTCCACATCGCTCGAGCTCGACACCATTGCAGACATTGGTGTCTGTGACGTGGGGTTAATGGCAGTCTTCTTAACGTACGCCACGAGTGCAGGCCACTAGCCACCAATCGAAGCAAATGGTTCTGGTCGACATATGGACATTCAGGGTGTCTTGAACAGGCTGTAGAATGGAAGTAAAATTGGCTTGCGGGTGCACACCGCTTGTCCACAGATGCGCCGATCCACGCGTGCTGACGCCTGCACCGGCACCGCTCGAACTTGGTGCATTTCATTGTTCTAACCATCGTCGCCACAGCCGGTATACTGTGAACGCGTCCAGGTGTGTGTCAGCTGATATTTTAAGTATGGACCAACCTGCCCTTCTCAGTCCGATCACCATGCACCTCGTAAAATCATCTGTCTGCTGAAACTGCTTTCGTTGACGATTGCCTATCATTCTCTGCTATTACACGCGTCCTTTGAGACAAGAACAAATTTTCTACAATGATTTCCCTAGCAGAAATAACGGCGCGAGAATTAAACATTCTGCCGCTTCCTTCCCTTATATCTTCTTTAGCGTTCACTGGAGAGCTGTATATTTCTCATCATTAGCATAACTCGGTGACGTGCGTCTTCCTGAAATTTGCCATAATCTAAAATAAAAATCTGATCTGTACACCACATGACTTCCTTGTACGGAATATTAAATTACACGCATTTTTTCTTGCATTTTGTTTAAACTTATTGGATTTAAGTATATCTACTTCGCCGACAGCGCATAAACCACAATAGAATAAGTGCATTCTTTAATAAAATTCCCTCTATTTGTTTACCGTAGAGACATTCTGGCGCTTGGTTCACTTAACAGTATTATATTTCGTTCGTATTATAACTCAGAATGCACAAAATTTGTATCATTTAAAGAATTATCTAATCGTTGCCACATGTTCTGTTCAAGTACTATAATAAAGCTAGAACGATGTATAAAAGAAATTAAGCAAACAAAACAAAAAAGAAACAGTTTTTCACAGACGATTGAGTATTTCTCATTCAATTAATTCAGTTCTCACTTCGCGACAAACCAAAAATACACAAAAACTCAAAATATCTCTACTAAAAATTACTAATTATTAAAAATTAAGTAAATCGTAAACACTTATTTCCTCGCAAAAATTCCAGAAAGGATTAAGCATGATTTAAATCGCAATAATAAATGAAGGCGTTTATCTTTGTTGTTGCGAAGCTACGTTTCTCTAGATTGGCAACAAATTCACTACTCAGCTGTTTCAAATGTAAACAAGCAATGGCCGCCATCAAAATAGGCTTAGCGTTACTTAAACAACTTTTAAATTGTTGATAATTCTAAAAATATTGCATACAGATTTACTAAAGGCATAAAACCCTTAATCGGAAGATTAAAACAACATAATTCAATCATTTTTTAAGAAAAAAATGTACAATGTACAAACATATAAGAGTAAAGAAACTGAGATCACTGAGCCGGGTAACAGAGTGGATATATTTATAAATATATTTATATACGTTTGCCGCGGCCGATTGAAACCGAAATACGAGGTGCACATCTACATGTTATAGTAGTCTTATGTACAAAATTTCATCGTTCTGAGGCTACTCGTTTTTGAGTTATGCGAGATACGTTCGTACAGACGCCACGAAAAATTCTCTTCAGAATTCATTTTAAAGCAGTTTTATATATATATATATATATATATTTTGGAGGAAAAGAGTCTTTTATTCTGTCCTTACGTACAGATATCACGCAAAAACATCGTTAAATTGCATTCGAAAGCGGTCAAAATGGATATTTTCGTTGAAATATGCTGCCTGAAGCTTTTCGCGATTACACTACTTCCTTTTTTACTTCGTACAAGGAAGTAAAAGAGCCCTCTCAGCGTCAATTAAATATAGTGTTAGATAAAAAAATTTGTCCCTGCTGTTCGCGCCTTATGTAAATTTTGATTTTGTTCTCTGCAGGAGGGCGCCTGCGAGCGCCGAACTACTTGTATATCTATTGTACGAACTTGTTCTTCACTCAGTCTAATAAACGCAATAACGAACTTTTGTCTCTACTTTTCATCCGCTAACACCTGCTATTGATTCAGATTCTGAATTAATGTAAATATTGATATGAATAAAGGGCAAATTTCATGTAAGAAAATCTATAAATTATCTTGAAGATCTTCAAATTAAGAATGTATTAAAAATTTCGATGCAACTACGTACAAGTTTTTTGCATGCATTAAAAATCATATACAGACTTTAGCTTCGTGCGATTGTTAGAAAAATGGTTAATATATTTAAATTTAGGAAAAATATTAAGATTAAATTTGCTTTGATGCCTTTCACAATAATAATCGTTGAAGAGTTTCGCAACTGGATGCTTTAGTGGTCCGGTGGAAAATATTTTTCTCTAAGGTTAGGTGTTAAGGGACAGCGCTTGATGAAGTGAAGGTTGTGCTCTTGATCCTGTCTCTCCGCAGATGTAGATGTTATTTTTGTGCCAGAAACGGATATAATAAGAAAGGCACTTGCCGTGATTTGCATTGGCGTCGAGGAAGTAGTGGTCCGACTTTATATTCTTTTTAAACGGGGTTTTGAATAGATCTGGTAAGCATATCTTCCATGTCTTCATTCTGCCATCTGTCTTGTCATTCTTCCAGAAAGGCCACCATAATGTATCTTTTTGCTACCTCATCAAAGACCGGTACTTACCTATGTCCGTTTTTAGGGTAGGTATTTTCGAAAGCTCATTTGCTCGTTCATCTCCAAATCAGCCCGTGTGTCCACGCACTCAGCTGGAGTTGACTGGTTGTCGGGCGCTCAGTGTTGTCAGTAGTTCTTTTAAGGCCTTCAATGTGCGCAGCTCGTGAGCCTCTTTTGTTTATTGCTTGAAAGGCGTTCGTATTATTCTATGGAACCAAACTTCTTGCCCTTATTCCTGGCCTACCTGGCCGCTATTTCTAATGGAAAAGATTCCACCTGTAATACCGTGGCATAGTTACTAAGTCTGCAGTGTTCACAGCATGGAGGTAGGAAGTAAGATGGAGTCGCCCTAAACAAGTTTCTCCGTACCCTGCTCTGAAGCACCGGCGATCCCTATGTGGTGACCAAAACATTGGGTCATTTACCATTGAGTTCTATGGGATTTGACGCGTTCGGGTGTAAATATTTTGTAATTACGTCGCAAATATACATATAAATGTATATATTTTCTTTTTCTACAACACTTCAGAGTCCTAAGTATGTGAAAACAACATATTTTTAAACAACATTTCATTCTGAACGGAATTAAATGCTATACTTTTCACAGGACAGTTTTCTCAGAATGGTTTAATTTGAATGAAATATTTTCACAAGTTTTCGTTAATTACATTAGAAAAAAAAATTAAGGTAATTCGGTTTTATTCGGTTAAGGTACAAAAATTAAGATCAAAGTTTATTGTATTATTAATATTAAAATTATGCATTATTTCTTTTCTATTTATAGAGCTTCTTCCTAAAATACTTTCTTAAATATGACATGATTTTTTGGCTTCTTTTAAATCGAAAAATGTAAGTCAATTTATAATTAATGCTCTATTCGGTTCATTTTAAATTAGAGAATTATTAGGAATTAGCGAAATACTTTAAATAAGTATTTCGCTAATTCCTAATAATTAAATAGGTATTAAATAGTATTTGACTTTCTCTGAACATTTTTGAAAGGTAATAAAATATTTTTTTTTTTTTTTTTTTTTTTTTTTTTTTTTTTTAAGTATTATTTAAAACTTGTAACTGAGTTATTATAAAATGTAAAGGGAATAATTCTTTTAATTATACTTATCAGATTTTTTTTTTTTTTTTTACTTTTCATTTCAACAATACATATTCCAAAACTCTTTATTACGTTCTTAAGTGCGCACCTCGTAGCATTTGCTTTACAATACCTTTTAACAGATTGCTTTCCAATACGAACAATTCTTGCTTAAATAGTTTTATAACGCATTTGTCAACAGGATTTCAATTTATGTTTACAATTCAATATTAAGGTTATTATATATTTAGATAACATTTATAACATTTATAATCATTATAAATTAGATACATTTAATCATTAGATTTCTTCACAGTACTTCCACAGTTGTTTATAAGTGAATAAATTCTTCATTTCAAATACATTTATAAATAATTTAATGAATATTTAAGTATTTTGTCAAAGGCAGATACATGCTTTTTGCAAGCACATGCATAAATACCCATACATATTTCCTATTTATCATTTCCGGCATGTGCAAATCTTTAATTTCTGTGCATTTTTTTAAAAATATTTTTCGTGTAAAGTAATTTACACTAATTTAGCATACACTCGAAAGTTTTACATAAAAAATATATATGAATATAATTTGAATGAAAATTATAAGTATTATTCTTAATACCCACTCGAAGGTCAGTTTTTCTTCAAAATTCCTCCACGATGGCATCTCTCTCTTTAGGCAGATAGCACTTGCATGCGTTATTCTATTTAATAAAAATTTAATCTGACCTATGTGCCTAATTACAAATATTTTAACATACATAATTTTATATTTACATTTAGCCATCAAGTTTCAAACTTTTCAAATCTTCTAGAAAATAAATTTTGTCAGATCTCTTTTAGCAATTTTCTTAAAATCTATATTTTTGTAGTGCAACAGCTTAGAATTTTATAAAACAAATTCATAATCAAAATCGCTGTTGTTAGTTATCGAAAAATAACCAAGATGTGATTTTTGCGTAAATGTCAGTAAACTATACAAATTGCTATTATCCATTACACTATGAATGTTTCTTTCATGCGAGAGTGTCTCTTTTTCGATTTCTATGGAACTGTCGTGTGTCGAAATACTATCAGAATCTTGTGAAGCGAGCTTCTGAATGTAAACAAAGAACACCCCGTCTGGTGACCCAAGCTTCAAAGCAGTGCTTCACTTCTAGCGCGGAATGGCCCCTCCTCCCTTTCCTACCTCCATGGTTAGCAGTGAAAATCTCGACTATCTTTGCATATGATAAAAGCCGCTCCTACCTTATCTTCTACTTTTAACTAGACATGTATATCTCGTAATTCATTCTTTGCTCTGTTTTTTTATTCCAGCTGATATAGGTTAACTGCGCTGAGTGGCGGTTTTGTTCGGTATTGCTGTTTCACTGTGATTGCTTATGATTAGTCGACCTCTAATCATGACGTCTTTTTTGTAATGGTAGGGTCTATACGTTATTCTTAGAAAATCTCCTTTTAAGTCTAGTAGCACTGTCCCTGCCAAGATCAATAACGCTGCTATTGCCGTCGTTTTGAAAGCTGAGTTTATTTTTTAGAGAGCTATTCTGAAGCTTATGCTTTTTTTTTTTTTTTTTCCGGCATAACCTTGTAAAGTATCATTTAAGATTCTAACCTATTATTTTATGTGAATATCCCTTCCTATCAGTCTCTATTTCACTGCCGGTATATAAATTTCTAGAACGCGCGATATTCAAATGCGGTAGAAAATAGAGAGCATTTAAAGGAAGGTTTTAGAGGATAAATTCAGAGCGTGTTCTGCCTGCTTAAAGGCCACGTCCTTAAATTTGTTTCTCTCGCAATTAGTATTCTGCGGCCTTCAGTTATTTTTGCCATTTGGTTTGGTTACGCCAACTTCGGTCAGTGCCAGCTTACGCGCTACGTATACTATGAAGCCGTTAGGCTATACTTAATTGGCTTCTGTAAGCACGAGTTGGTGCAGAGTGTTAAACTTTATTTTCGATTAAATAAAGGGTTTTTTAACATCCTTTCCTTGTCTCTGTAGTACTTACAAGACATAGTGATAGACATCAATAGTCTAGTCTAATTTTTTGCTCAGATGGCCAGACCCTATAATCTTACCGTGCACATCATCCAGGCGAAGAAACCGTATAGAAACATTCTCTTGAGTGCCCTAAAGTATAATTCCTTTCTTAATTTTTCATATTCCATTTCGCATTCACCATTCTATTTAGTCTATTAATTACTTTATTTGTCTTATCCCTAACTGATGTCAGATGAGAGACCTAGGTGAGCTCTTTGTCTAAGACAAAACCGAGATTTTAGTCTTTTGAATGGGACCCCTTGGCATTTAATTCTTGGTGGGTTCGAGTATTATGCCCTTTCGGGGAATAATTATCATCTACGTTTTAAAACTTGACGATATATGCTCGAGAATCGATTGCAGTTATAATTTCTTAAATGCAATTAACTAGGTAATTAAATCAGTGGCAATTTTTCCTGTAGCCCGTTAGCATCTTTCCAGCGTCATTTAAAGCAATCATGTAATGTTAAGTCTTGATGACGTTTATCGCATTGCTTTAAGTAATGTATTGCTTCAATAATCTTTTTGAAAATCTGCAGATAGTAAAAATATCAGTAATAATATCATGAAATGCAGTTCTTAAATATATTTTGCAATAATATTAAAATATGATCTCCGTTTTCTATTGTAAATAGAGGTTTATTCTGTATTGTTTTCTTTTAAATCAGGATTTGTAACTTTTAGTGGCACTTTTATGTATTACGAGCGGGTTATATTTTAAATATTACACATGTTAAAAAGGTTATCTGAGAAAAGATATGAATTGAAAGTAATGAGAGTTAAAAAATATTATAGAACAAAATATTTTTGTTAACGAAGGGGAAATGCAATGAGAGTTAAAAAATATTATATAATAAAATATTTTTGCTAACGAGGGGAAAATGCAAGTAAACTTTACAGTCCATTAATCATATGAATAAATTTGAACATCAGTATCTACCATGACATGACTCGCTGGCTCAAAATTGATTTATATTCTTCTGTATGCATTGGAAACCTGTAATACGTAAAATACACTCATGTCCATAAATTAAGGATAATGCAAAATCAGGCAAAGAAAGAGTTAGAAGCAAAACAAATTTGACTTGTTTGTAAAGCTTATTTATTATACAAAAGGTAAGGAGCAAAAAAAGATGCTATATGTTTGATATTATTAAAAAAAATTAGCGATTTTTTTTCTCCCTAAAGCAAATTTAAAAAAAAAAAAAAAAAAAAAAAAAAAAAACTATTTACAAAAAATCAATATTATATGGTTGGTATGATTGTGAATACATTTTATGTCTCCCAGAGATGCAATACAGTCCGTACAATGCCTAGGCACGCTGAGTATCAAATTATCGATCTGATCTTGGGGGATATTACACCACTCAAAAAGAAATGCGCTCCGAAGTTCCGGTAGACATGTAGAAGGAGGTTGACGGGCTGCAACTCGTCGGCCAAGCATGTCCCACACGTGCTCTACTGGATTCAAGTCCGGTGAGAATGCTGGCCAGTCCATACGGGTGATATCCTCCGATTCAAGGCATTCGCTTACGATGTTTGCACGGTGAGGACGGGCGTTGTCATCCATAAACACAAATTGTGCGCTCATGGCGCCCCGAAACAAACGTACATGTTGTTCCAGAATGACGTACGGATAGATTTGGCTTGTTATGGTTCCAATTTGAACATGCAGGTCAGTTCTGGAACCCAGAATAATTCCACCCCAAACGAGCACTCCTGCACCACCGTAACGGTGTCGTTCAATGATGTTTTCTTGGTGGTAACGGGTAACTGGAGCTCTCCATATGAAAGTCCGACAAGAATCAGACTGCAAGCTAAACCTGGACTCTTCGGAAAACATCACACAAGCTCACTGTTGCGGTGTCCACAATGCATGCTTTCTACTCTAGGCTAACCGTAGGCGATAGTGAATTGCAGTAAGTGGAACGCATCTGACAGGTCTACGAGGATATATACCAATCTGCCCTAAGCTCTGTACACGGTCTGCCTTTAAATTGTCATACCAGTGGCTGAAGAGGGCTGACGAGACAGGTCTGAGACTGTGCTCCGGCTGTTTCTTTTGGCAGTAACTGCCAAATACCGGTCCTCATTCGGCGTTGTAACTCTGGGGCGACCTGTGCTGTAACGTCTACTCACATTACCATCATCTCGGAATCGTTGCCAAAGCCTGGAGATGACACTCTGGGCAATTCCAAGTTCATCTGATACTTCCAGTGGGGTACGCCGCCATTCCAGACGGCTGATAATTCTACCACGTAAAAAATCATCCAAATGCGTCCTTTGTGTCATAACTATTCGGTTATTGCACTGAAATGCTTATAAAGCGCCTGCGAACAATTTTACTTCTTTGCCTGTATTCCTTATATATCACTCTCTTACACTCTCGTCGTTGTGACGTACCATCGGTGTCATATGGTTACTTCCTGAAATTTGCATATGATTCTTCAAGATGTGTGTAGTGATTTTACAGGTGATATATTTATTTTACAGTTCGATTTCCGCGTGACTCCGAATTATCCTTAATTTATGGACATGAGTGTATATTTTAATCGCAGGCTTTTTCATACGTTATGGCTTTCATTTCACAAAACTGAACCTTTTAATTTTATCGTAATTTTTCACAACAGCTTGGATATTTCTTTAATGCTGCTAATTTCCCGTAACAACTGTAAACAGATTACTTCTTTCTGTCAAGATAAGCTACTATTTATACGCCATGCTGAATAAATTTTGTATTAAAAACATTATGAACAAATGCGCGTTAGAGGAGAAAAGTTTTACCGATAAACTTCTGCTGTTAATGAAGACGTATTATATTAAGTAATTGTAATACCAACGCCATGGAAGTTCGAGAAGACGTTGCTACTATCCACCTCGCTCATGTCACCGAACACTCTCGTTATTTCCAGTAATATACTAAATACGTATTTGTTTTTATGATAATTTATGAGAAAATACTAAATAACTTAACAGCATAAGAGAAAAGTACAGTCAGACTGAAAATTCTTATAGGTACGAGATGCTAGCAAATTCATTTAGTATTTTCGAATACTGAAACAGGTTGCCCCCCTTTACGCCCTTTACGTAGTTACATCAGCGTAATCACGGAATTTTATTACTACTCAAATTAATCTAAATGTTTTACCCACAGTACGCGATAAATAATGTCTTTGTTGCTTAAATTCTTTCCGCTGAATCTTAGCACTTAACAGATGGCCTAATTCAAGAGTTTTATTTTCAGTGATAAATCAGAATTAATGTTCCAGTTCTCAAATGATTTTTTTTCCCTAACTGCAAAGATTTAAGGTTGAGATTTTATCTTTTAAAGTGAGCACTCTTGCAAAATGATTGTTAGCTAAAACTCTGTTAATTATTGTTATTATGGAAGTTAGAGTTCGCTGACAAGTTAAAGTATTGTAAAGGATTTGGATGTGTAGTGCTTTAGGTGTAAGAAGCCTTAATACATATTAATATTCAATCGAAAAATCAGTGCGATATGAAATTCTTCAGCACAGAATTCCTCTCATTCTTTTAATTTTAGGTGATACTTGGTATTATGTCATAGCTATTGTGGGAATATATTATTGACTGATTGTTGAGGCTATAAGTAATCTTATACGGACGAACTTCCATAGGGGGAAAAAAGTATTTCATTAACTTCTGTAAAAAACGGACATTTATATTTTGCTAAAAAAATTCCGCTCGGATAAATAAAATGCTGCAAATTCATGTGATTTCAATCATTTTACAAAGTATAATGATACATTGTTAATAAGTGTGAAAAAGGGAAGCATTTAAAAAATGTGCAGAACTTTAATATATCTTTTAATAGGTGCTGAGAGGGAATAAAAAAAAGCATTATGCTGAATTTACCACAAACATGCAATAACAATAAGACGTACCATCGGCGTCATCTGGTTACTTCCTGAAATTTGCATATGATTCTTCAAGATGTGTGTAGTGATTTTACAGGTGATATATTTATTTTACAGTTCGATTTCCGCGTGACTCCGAATTATCCTTAATTTATGGACATGAGTGTATATTTTAATCGCAGGCTTTTTCATACGTTATGGCTTTCATTTCACAAAACTGAACCTTTTAATTTTATCGTAATTTTTCACAACAGCTTGGATATTTCTTTAATGCTGCTAATTTCCCGTAACAACTGTAAACAGATTACTTCTTTCTGTCAAGATAAGCTACTATATCTACGCCATGCTGAATAAATTTTCTATTAAAACATTATGAACAAATGCGCGTTAGAGGAGAAAAGTTTTACCGATAAACTTCTGCTGTTAATGAAGACGTACTATATTAAGTAATTGTAATACCAACGCCATGGAAGTTCGAGAAGACGTTGCTACTATCCACCTCGCTCATGTCACCGAACACTCTCGTTATTTCCAGTTATATACTAAATACGTATTTGTATAAAAAAGGCATTATTGCTTTTTATTCTGATGTAATGGTTTTGCTCTCATTTCAAAAGCAAAGTCGGGATTTTAATACTATTTTAACAGTTTTAAAAATCCTGATAATTCAATAACCTATTTTTTATTCTTTTAGATGGTTAGATTAGTTCATTTAAATATGGCAAAGCACGCAAGATCCTAGGGGAAGGGATGCCAAGCTTCTGTTTATTATTTTCATGCTATAAAACATGAAAGTAATAACTAGAAATTTGCATGAAAATAATAGATAGAATATAAATGCATATTTTATTTTTATAATAGAATATAAATGCATATAAAATAAAATATTAGATAAAATTTAAATGCATATTTTATTTTTATAGCATTGCTTATTGCTCTAAAAATAAAATGTTAATTTTTAGAATATATATATTTATTAATGATACAGGAAGTTTTATTTGTGTTTATAACACTAATATGATTAATGAAAGATATTTTTAACACCACATATTTTTATATAAATCCCGTAATTTTCCTTTTTGTGCACTATTTTCTGCTCAAAAAATGAAATTTGATCATAAAGATAAAATTCTTGTATTATTCTATTACACGCCTGTGTATGTTTCTGCATATTTATTTGTTTATTTAAGCGATAATATGTTTTTAATGATGTTTTTATATTTTTATATATAACTTTTCTGCTCAAAATGCATGAATAAATTACTTGAAGTTTTAAAACTGAAATGCTTTTTGATTTGAATTCGTCATCGAGATCTGCAACACGGCTGATATGTTTATATTCGTAACGGTTTCCTAATTTTCCCCTTGGTTATTTATTCTTTTCTCCGGGAAGGGGGGAGTTATTCACGAAATTAAATTTTGCAGTTCTCACCCTCCCCCCCCCCCCCAAGAACAACTTCTATATTTTAAATACATCAGTATAACGAAAAAAAGAAGAAGAAAAACGTCGAATTAACGCTTTCTCTTTCATTTTACTTTTCGAAAATTTCCGTATTTAAGTGAAACACAATATCTGATATATACGCTTACGCAATCACAAGTTTTACTTTCGTTAAGCACCACTGTAAATATTAAGGGCTTATTCTGAGCTTATTCATTTTAAGAGCAATTGTAACAGAAGGATAAACTGTAAAAGTTAATCTTTTTATTCATTCTTATTTCACTTATTGAAAAAAATTTAATTTTCTTAAACTGCGGGGAGTAATTTTTCGCTTTCAGGATGAGGCACTTAAGTCAAATTCTTCTGGTCTACATGAATATTTCTATAAAACATACGTCGAACTATCCACATTGCCACAATTAAAAATTTTACATGAATGTTAATCCACTGAGCTCACTCTGATAAGTAAATGGATCAATGTACAGCATATTTAAAAGAGTTCACGCATTTAGATTGCTTGCTACCCTTTTTAAATCACTGTTTTAAGTATAAATATTATTTGAATGAATGGTTGTAAATCGACGGTTTTGTTTTAAGCAATAAACTGAATAAAATAGTCTTCAAACTGCAGCAAATTTAGTCATACGTGTCGGTATGACATCGCTGAATAAAATTACGCATATGGTCTTCTTAGAGAAAGGTGTACAGGACTGAAATGATTTTCATAACTGAATTAATCACAGATAATAATTTTATGATCTTGAATAATCAAAATTATCTGAGAAATCATTTATGATTCGTTAAGCACCACTGTAAATATTAAGGGCTTATTCTGAGCTTATTCATTTTAAGAGCAATTGTAACAGAAGGATAAACTGTAAAAGTTAATCTTTTTATTCATTCTTATTTCACTTATTGAAAAAAATTTAATTTTCTTAAACTGCGGGGAGTAATTTTTCGCTTTCAGGATGAGGCACTTAAGTCAAATTCTTCTGGTCTACATGAATATTTCTATAAAACATACGTCGAACTATCCACATTGCCACAATTAAAAATTTTACATGAATGTTAATCCACTGAGCTCACTCTGATAAGTAAATGGATCAATGTACAGCATATTTAAAAGAGTTCACGCATTTAGATTGCTTGCTACCCTTTTTAAATCACTGTTTTAAGTATAAATATTATTTGAATGAATGGTTGTAAATCGACGGTTTTGTTTTAAGCAATAAACTGAATAAAATAGTCTTCAAACTGCAGCAAATTTAGTCATACGTGTCGGTATGACATCGCTGAATAAAATTACGCATATGGTCTTCTTAGAGAAAGGTGTACAGGAGTGAAATGATTTTCATAACTGAATTAATCACAGATAATAATTTTATGATCTTGAATAATCAAAATTATCTGAGAAATCATTTATGAAAATTTTGAAACACCGCCTGAAAATACTAATAAGGAAAGTTGCGGATGTAAATTTTCAAATGTAAATGTCTAAAAATTATCCTTTGCACTATAGAAGCATGCATACGGAAGAAAAGACAATAAATTCTCGTTTTCAGAAATGTTAAAAATCAAAAATTTGTATTAAACCCAATTAATTTATCTCTAAAATTACTTTTTTGAACTTCTTTCCATTTGGCAATTATTTGTGTCAGTGATTTTAAAACTTTGTCGACTCATAAAACCCGTAAAACCATAACTCGTTTCTTGGGATTCGTATCGTATTCAGAAAAGTAAATGTTAAGAAAGCATTGAATTGATTGATGATGTTGTGTGTACACTTCAGATGGAAAATAAAAACGAAATCTTTATTTCATTATTATTTTCACTGGCCAGTTTTAACACAAATTTTATAAGTGTGCTTACAAATTTATTAATGACTGCTGTGTTATAAATAAATGACTGCTGTGTCTAGGAATAAATAGATAAGAATGTATTGCTTACTTTTCTTAATTTTCTTTCTATACCATGGTAAAATATTGTATTTAATTAGGTAGCTTACCTTTCGTCCTAATCATAGTGAAATGAGTTCTTATCAGAACATACTCATACTAAATATTTACTTAACCATATTCACACCAGATATTCTTAAAATCTATCTTAAAATATAAGGATATAAAATGTATCCCAAAATATAAGGATATAAAGTCTTATTTTCGAGTAAAGATATATCTCAAGTCCTTGGAGGGCTATATTAACATTTAAAACTGTGATATGTTTGCTAAATAGCAATTTGCAATTACACTTCCTGGCGAACAGTTGGCTCTCACAGCTGGATACAAAAAATAATGTCAAAGAGACCCCGACATTTACCTGTTTTTATGCTTTATATTTAAGGGAACTCTGGAAATGCTTCAACTTCCGCGCAAACAGACTGAGAAAATAATTCTTTACTGTTGTCCCGTAAATTGTAAGAGTCTTGTAGTAAGTCAGTGTAAGTTATTTTATAGAAACTATTAGGCTTTTCGAAGTAAAAAGTTTAAAAATCAATTATACCCTCGCTAGGATTCAAACTTCAGATATTCCGATTGCCAGACGAACATACTACCACTTACGCCATGTTAATACGAAATGAAAAAATCAAAAATTAATAATTTGCTTTATTTGTGTTTGACTGAATAGAATTGTACTTATAAAAATAGATCTACTTTATATTAATGTAAGTAATAATAAAAGAAATAAAAATATAATTTAATTAATTATTTTAGATATTTAGCTTTGCAATTCAGGTGATAGTAAAAAATTCTTCGGAATTTTGATTTTGGCTTGCAGAATCCTTATGAGTTACGTTGCATTCCCAAATTTCGTAGAACATAGCTGAAGACCACTAGCTTATATCACACAAAAGTCAAGATTGCGACGGATTTTTCAAGGCTTGTTTTGCATATTACAGTCTCCCAAAATTGTCTTTGTTAGGAACCGGTAACAACTTATTAATTAAGATTTTTCTGTAGAAGACCTTTTAACTTAAACATTCAATTTTGTTTTATTTTAATTAAAAGAATTTATCACGCGAATGAATAATTTTAGCAGTCTGAAAATATACCTTGCTTGAAACTGAAAATACAAGACCAACTGTTCCAGAGAAATGGTCTTGCGATCTTTGAAAACCGGTCTGTAGTTATATGTTAGATACAATATCAATTATTTTGAACTTGCCCGTTTTCCTATATGTATGGGAAATCAAGACGTTGCGCCATAACTTTAAAATAACTCAGATATAGAACATACTTAATTCTCGGTTAATTAAAGGTAATTAAAATAAACCCAACTAATTGCAAGCTCTTTGTAGCTTCGAATATTTAATTTTAATTATCAGACATTCACTTTCATCAAATGTTAGTTTAGAGAAGGGAAAAAATCGTTTGCTGTATCTAGTTCAAATATGTTTTTCAGAATCTTCCATGTATTACACAAACTTTAATCCGTAAATCTCTACAGATTAAGTCATTTGTAAGTATTATCTGATGTCATTTCGCATTCTTTTTCTTCGAACTTAATTACTGGACTTTTAGAACCATATATTATTGCTGTTGCAAGAAGGTGAAAGGTATATAAGCGCATTCTAAAAGTCTTCCATGACTTGTGATTTTTCCAGGCACTTAGTGATCATGTTTCTAATCAGACTAAACACTTTATCAATTTGTTTTGCATTGTTCACTGCAATTATTTGCCAAGAATATGATTTTGCGGCAGAGATAACGCGACAATGCCGTAAGTACATTGTATATTTAATTATAACGTCTTAATTTTGGTATAAGTTGCTTATTTTATCAAAAAAAAAAAAAAAAAAAAAAAAAAAAAAAAAAAAAAAAACTATTTAATGTAAGGCGTTTTGTAAAATATTTGGGCAAAAGATAAATTAGTTAACATGTATGATACTTCCTTTTATTCAACTTACAGGTACCTTTAGCCGCTGTCTGAATTCTGGATTATATCTTTGTCTTTATGCATACTATGTTTGTCTGCTTAGCTATCGTTTTGCACATGATACCCCGTATGTAACATAAATATATCAACCAGTTTATTCCATGTAAAAGTCTTCCTCGTAAGCTGACTTTTCAAACCGTATCTACCTAATTTCGCAAGCGGATACTATGTAAAAGACCACTAATCTCTCAAAAATAGAAAATGCCTTATTTTAAAAATATCTTATATAATTTTTAAACATATATTTATGAAAAAGCTAACAATAAAAATCCCTAGCGATTCTCAAAAGATTATTCTGAATAACATATACCCATTAGAAGTGTCTTTAACAATTACAATAACGGTATAAATGCTTATAAAAATTATCAGTTAGCTTTATTTTATCAAACAGTTACTCTATTAAAAATAATAATAAAGCTAAAAACGTGATATGAATATGCATATTTCTTTTAAATTACGCCGTTTATTTTATTATATTGCTATATTTTAGAAGTAAATTAAACACCTCATTCTACAAGGGATAGATACCAATGGCTCTTAAATTGGGCGATTAGCGAGCTCATGAGTGGACAATGTTAATGTCATGGCAGGGATAACATAGTTTTGGCTTACTTTATGATGACAAAGCACAATAGGGCTGCTATCTGCCTAAGGGGAGAGGTGCCTTTCTGGAGGAGTAAGGGAAACTGGCTCGTATACACGTTACACATGGGGAAAACCACGATTATAATCGAACCCATGTCAGAACTACTAGTATGCAGCTATTTTACTGCCGGTTCGCTGGTGGGATTAGTGTTAAAAATAGGAGTAGAACTTCTTGAAAAATTTAAAGTACCTTAGGTAAAAACCAAACTTGAATTTTTAGATTACCGCATTACACTAGTTCTTAACAATGCAACTTAAAATGGTATTAAAAATAATAAAACGAGACCAATTTTTGCAGTAAAGAACGTAAATACTTTAAGAAAGTATTCATAGCAAATCCTGTATTAAACTACTATGCTACAATAATTCAAAAATAGAAAATAACTTATTCGCAAATTATAAACTTGGAATTATTTAAAAAATAATTTAGATAAAATTAATGTAACAACATTTGATCTAGCATGATGATAGCACACGTTATATACATATATTGTAAAAGTTCAGTTTCGTTAAGTTTCGTATTCAGCTTTCAATAGAAGATTACGTACTAATTCAGAAGTCAAACAACAAAAATCAGCGTTAATTTACAAAATTTTCACAGGACTAGTTTCGATGGTTTTACCGAACCATCATCTTCAGCTGCAAAACCGCAAATGCGGTTTTGCAGCTGTCATTTGCGGTTTTGCAGCTGAAGATGATGGTTCGGTAAAACCATCGAAACTAGTCCTGTGAAAATTTTGTAAATTAACGCTGATTTTTGTTGTTTGACTTCTGAATTAGTATTTATTCGGCGTGTTATTGTGTCTTAAGATTACGTAATTGATAAGAAGGAAATATTCTGCAGTTTCGTATAATTACGTACGAAATGCAGTGCATCGTATATAATTAATGCAGCGCTTCCTAAAATTTTTTCAGTCGCGGCCCCTTTTTATCACTGAGGTTTTTTTTTTTTTTTTTTTTTTTTTTTCCCCGATCCAGGACCCCATAATATTTACGAAAATTTTGTGGGACTCCATAAACATTGCGCAAATCCGACACACGCCTGAGTGAAACTGTCAATTGTTTTCACTTGTACTGTAATATATTATTGTGGTTTTAGGTTATTAACTTTAGTTTCTAATTTTAAGATATAGAACAATGTGAAAATTTTAAATAAGTAACAGACGAAATGACAGCGTTACGTACAAAGCAAGTAAAATGAACGTTTATAACGTTTATATTATAAAAGGAATGCATCGAAATGTTTTCGTTTTCTCTTTTCTTTGTCTGTATTACCTTTTCTTTATATAGTTTCAGGTACATTGTGTAGAAATATTTGGTAATTGTAAAATTATTATAATAAGTCAAAAAAATCTCAAAACTGCTAAAATTTTTGGCGACACCTCCTGCTGCAGGTCCCACGACCCCCATGGGGGTCGCGACCTACACTTTAAGAAACTCTAACATAATGCAAAGCGTAATAATATTAGTCAACAGATATCAAAAATAAAATCATTTTTTATTTCTTCTGTAAATGTAAGTTTTTTGTAGCTTGTACAAGACATCAGAGATGCACAACAGTTTAATTTTATAAAGTTCGTAGCTAGCCTTTACTAAATTCTAAAACAAATAATCTATAAAACTTAAAATCTGTAATTCGAGATGCAGTGGCAAAACTGAACATAAATTTGTGTTTATATAAGCGTACTTTTTTGTAAATTTCGGAATTTAGGTAGTACTTGGTTTATTTTAATTCATGAATGAGTTTCCGATATTTTGCCTTTCACTTTCAAAATAATTAACTAATTGAAAACTGTTAAATATTTATTAAATTATAACTTGAACGGATTAAAAAATCTAGGAAAGCTAAATGTATACCAGTTGTACGATGTTTATAAATTTTCCTATCTGTAATTACTCATTGATTATTTAAAATGAATAGGACCGAAAGAGATTCGGACAATTAATTTTCATACTGAGAAAAAAAATGACTATTTTAAGTAAACACTTGAATATTGCATTCATCATTAACTTATTAACATTAAAGTGGAATATTTATTTTAGTAATTTATAAAATTCGGAGCATAAAATTTTCTGAGTGTAATGAAGGGTAAAACAAAAGGTAAAATAAAATCTAGAAGCACTCAGATTTTATATTACGCCCAAAAGGAATTTTTTAACGTTTTGTGTGTTACCTATATTTACTGAATATCATGTTCTTCGCCCGTAAATCGCATACATTTGAAAACAGCATATCTTTAGAATTTTCGCACTGGAGATAAAACTGTTATTTTCTGTACAGTGCTCTCTCTGAACTCGTTGAGTTTGTTAATCAAAAATTCGTTAATGTTTTACAAAATATGAAATAGATTAAAACAAATTCGAAATTGAGCCGTCCACATGTCCATGTTCGGGTTGAGGATTACATTATTCAAAATTTGATGTCTCTAGATACTGTCGTTTTTGTCACAGTGCGAGAAACATACATGTATTCATGCAGATTCTTCATTATTTAATTTCTTTACATATATAACAGGGCGATAATATTTGGTAACAACAATTTGCAAGGAGACACGGACATTTATAGTAAAACAGCGCAAAATGCCGCTTCGAAACTAACAGCCTTTCTAGGCTACCGCTCCTTTGGGCTAATAAATTAAATTAACAGTACATAAAAAAAAATCTTATGCAGAACTAAAAATAAATTTAAAAAATAATCACTATAAAATACAAGCAAAATTAATTATTACGGTTAAATACAATTTTAATATTAGAATTAAATGTATAAAAATTATTAAGGAGTCAAAAGTGTTTTATCACTATGATGTATTATGAAATATAATTGAAATAAAATTCCTTTATAGAAATTATGCTATAATATTCATCTATAATTTTAAAAAAGCAGCACAATTTAGAATTTTAAACAAAACTTTCAAAAATTCGTTTTTAAATATTTTAGTATTTTTACTTATTTACACCAATAAAAAGCATAAAAATTGCAAGAGAAAATTGCTTGTTTGAAATTTTCTATTAGTTCAAATTTAAAATATTATTTTCTAAAAGAAGTAGTTACAAATTTCCTTACAGCATAGGAAAAGCTAAAAAAAAATCCAGCCCTGAAAGCATGCAATAGCTTTATAATTATTTGGAACGTTAATTATGCTTGATAAATATGTTAAATTTTTAAAAATCAATCTCAATTTCAAAAATAAAAATATGGAGAAATTCTAATTTGTGAAATGAGGCGCTACAACCAGCTTTTTCTTGACAATTATACACGCTGCAATAGGCAACCACTGTTAAATTTCTGCAAGTCGTCCCTACTCCTTCGGATGTGATCAAGGTGACAGCCGAAAACGCCTCAGACGAGGGAGAAAACCCATTTGTGTTAGTCTATTTCTTATAAGGTCCATGTTCGACATCCAGTGACGTCACATGCGGTCGCGTGCTTTTTTCAATGTCAGAATATGATCTTATATAATAATAAATGTATAGCAATGCTATTATTGTTCATATTTCGTAACACTTGCAAATTTTTTGTTAGCAAACTCTACGATTTCAAAGCGAGCAGTGGCAATACTTTTCGAAATAAAGCAGATTTTTATCTCCAGCGCGCGAGACTGTTGCTACTCGGAAAAATGAGTGCGAAATTTAGCGTTTTCAGAATTTTTAATTAATATCTCGGCTGACTAAAGTCGAACGAAGATGAGAATGGTCGAAATGACTTCCCACGAATTTTGGGAAATCCGGCAATAACCTCTTTCGAAACTCAACTTCCGGCCGTTCTGGAGTAGATGATGTTACAAACAGACAGCTCTGGCTCTCAGACTTCAGTAGTATCACAAATACTTGATCTGCCAGGAAGCTGTTATAATTTTCTGTGCCTGTTTCAGATTTCGATAAATTATAAAAATTGAATAAATAAATAAATGGAAATAAGAATAAAAAACTAAAGTCAAGAGCTTGTAGTGCATCTCAAGCAAATTTTTGCCATTCTGCGGGAAAATTTCGATGGGATCCTACAAGATCTTAATAATACACTGTAGTTATAATTAAAGGCATTCTGTTCAAACCCCTGTAGAACCCATTCTGCCTATCGGATTTTGATGAAACGTGGTCTATACGTCATATGGACTATGAGGAAAAGATTTCTGCAATAAAAATTTTGTTCAAATTTTGACCACCAGATGGCATTTTTCAAAATTTCCTTAAGCAAATTAGTCAAACCTATAAAAACACTCATAGAGACTTGTAGTTAGAGCCAGAAAGTCATTCTGTGTGCCTTTGTTGTCGTTAATCATGCCGTTACAGAAGAAAGATCGAACTTTACTATTTTATCAGAACGGCAGCAATAACTTAGCTGATTGCGTGAGTACCGTCGTTCAAAGGGATTGCGAAAAAGGCCCATTTGAAGAAGATGATTATGAAATTTGAAGAGACTGGAGACTTAGGTGTGCTTCCAGAAAGAAGGCGGAAACCGACTGAGAATGAAACTGTGGAAGAAGCCTCTACTGCTGTGGTTGCAAGAGCCTCCAGTTCCCGCTATTCTTCAGCAAGTGCTCGATCGGTGTCACGTTAAGTTGGCAATTCCTTGGTCGACAATACAAAAAATTCTGCAATCCATTTTAGAATGGTATCCGTATAAGATCCACTTGGTGTAAAATCTGCAACCTCAAGACCACTTAACACACTCTGAATTTGCTTGCCGATTTTTGGCGAGAATGGTTGTCGATGTCGCGTGGCCTTGGAAAATTCTATGGTCAGATAAGGCGCACTTTTCTTTAGATGGAGCTGTGAATAATCAAAATTGTCGCATATGGATCACCTCCTAATGTCCTGCACTAACAACCAATGCATTCTGATTATGTGACTGCATGGTGTGGATTTGCTGCTGATTGTATACTCGGATGGTTTTTCTTTGAAAATCTCACTCCTCTGTCACGAGTGCACGGTACAGTGAACTCCTTCGACAGAAAGTCATTCCTGCTTTATAGGAACTGCAATGTTTCCAGACCACTGTCTTCATGCAAGATGGAGTAACTCCCCACATTGGACGCCAAATCAAAGAACTACTTCGTGCCTAACTTTGGCGAGAATCGTGTAATATCCAGAGCTTTTCCGGATGCCTAGCCTCCTCGTTCACCCGACTAAAATCTCTGCGATACCTGGTTGTGGGGATTCTTAAAAGACCGTGTTTATGGAAGAGGAATTAGGACTTTACTGAGTTAAAAGCCAGCATTACTCGCCATCTTGCTGAAATCCTTCGAGAATTACTTCGCGCTACCATTGAGCATGCTATAATTCGCTGTCAACACTTAATTGATGTCAATGTAGCACACATTGAGCACATTCTGTAACTGAATAAATTTTAATGATTCTGATAGATTTTTTATCCTTATGTAGGCGCCACAATTCCCCTTGGTGTATAAAATTTGAACTATTCTTTTATAATAGAAATCGTTTCCCCGTGGTCCATATAACATATATACCAAATTTCATAAAAATTCAATAAGTAGAACAGGTTCTAGAGGAGTCTGAATAGGGTCACTTTAATTATAACAAACCTGTATTTCAGAAGAGAATTTTTGGTTTTACAGTTATTTTGTAGAGTCTCTCTTTTTGGGAGCATTCACAGTACACCCTGCGTAGAAGACTGCGTAGCGAATTCTCGCTATGTGTTTGAAGAACAAATACTGCAGAAGAACGTTTTAAATAACCTTTTTATTTGAGCTAAATTTAACAAGATGCACTCACTGGGTGCTCATAATTCACCACCACTTTGCTGTTAAATAAAATTGAACAGAAAATAAAAATGTAAAATCACAATAAATTGGGATGGCTAAACGACTGGCTCTTTATTTATCTAAAGCGCTAAATCGTCTGCACACAGCAAAGCCGAGCCTAGAATATCAATATAATCTGAAAAGGGTGGCTAACACCAAATGGAGAGCTATCTCAGTCACGCAAAAGCATAAACTCGGAATTAATTCCGCTACTACTCCTCACGAACTCTTGAAACCGCATCTTAAATACTGCTTCTGACAGAGTAGAAACGAAGAAGGTGAAATCCTGGCAGTGGACATGCAATACCACAACGGCAAGGGATGACAGACACCTTATCCGCATGGTTGTGACGGATGGTACAGCGTCCCCTCGTGTGTTAGCACAACGTTGGAGTAGTCTGCTACAGCAAGGACTGAGTGTAAGGGTTCCTCCACGTAGGATTCCCCGGTCACTGAATCACAGATGCCTCCGACTTCAGTGGGCAAGGCAGTAAGGTTCGTGGCGTGCACTGTGGTAACAAGCTGTTTTCTTCGATGAATCTCTCTACAGTCTGGCGTACAGTGATGGAAGTGTACGTGTCAAACAATATAAGGAGGAACGTCTGCTCTCATAGTGTGTTATCCAGCGTTATACCGCACAAACGCCTGGCATTATGATGTGGGGTGCTATTGGGTATAATTATCGATCTCATCTAGTGCAGATTGTGGGTAGCCTCAACAGTGATCACTACATTAAGGGAAGCTGTGAAACCAGGAGTCCTCCTCATTCTTCGACGCATTTCGGGCGCTGTATTTCAGCAGGATAATGCCCGTGCACGAGCCTTCTTTAAGGCACAATAGGTTTCGCTTCTTCCATGGCCTGCTTATTCCCCGACTATGTCGCCCATTGAGCAGTCTGGGATTTCATCGGCTGGGGACTCGCTCACATGGCTGGTGAGGCACATATTAAAACTGAACTTTGGTGTCAAGTCGAAGCCATATGTAATGCCTTTCCCCATGATTACATTAAATTTGATCGTTTATTTGTAACTCTATCAATAACATGTGGAATAAATTTTATTCATTTCCGACAATTCCTTCATAATGCTGCATTTTTCACAAATATTAGTGTGTTCGTATATTCACAGTGCCATTCACTGACTGTTAAAAACATAATGCAAATAACCGATAAAATCCTTGAAGCCGATTTCATGCTCTCGTTGAAATTAATATGGCTGCAGGGAGATTTCACATAATTTTAAAAGTATACTTCTAAACTAAAATGCCTATTGTCTCATGTAAGAAGAAATGACATTCACTCGCGTATTGCTAATTGCTATAATACGTCAGTCTGTACCTTAATAGCAAAAGGGCATATATCCAGACTACAAGTAAGAAAGAAAAACTACTTAAGTTTCGACTATATTTTGAATCATATGTCAGATTGAATTAAACTAACAGTTTTAAATTCTAAAAAACTATCAATACTAAAAAAGGTATTTCTTCAAGGGCTAATTTTTTCCTTAAAACCTAAAGGTTATGGAATATTATTTTTAATTTTAATGAATATATCAACTGGGACATTTTTATAACTTTTTTTTTTATTTCAATATGCGAAATATGTTGGTATTTCGAGATTGAGTTGGAAAGGAATAATTAACTGAAACAAAGCATGAGAGAACTATTTGCCTACAAACATAAACCCTGAAGAGCTCCGTAAGTGAAAATGAGTTTTGTTAATGTTATACCTGCGTTTAAGCCATAAAAACACCCATGCAACGAGCATGTTAGTTAAATTCGAACTTGAATCGAATTATAGGGTTCGGCGGTAGCACTCACTTGACCATTGGTATGCTGGTTTCTTGAGATTAGGCTAACTTAGATTGTAACTGTGGAAGTATAATATGTGTAATTTAAAATAGTGGAAGGACACAAAGACGCCGTCACATTGAAATCATCAGTTTTCCAACGACAAAAATCATGATTTGAATACGACTGGTGCAAAAACTACTGGATACTGGTTTTTTTCCACAAAGGCTCGCAGATTTATGAGATTAAAGAAAATCTTGGTATATCCGAAACAAATTAATTTTCAATGATACTTGGGGGAATGAGATGGACGCATAAGAAATTTTATGGGTCTCTGCATCCGTAACATAAGTACATCAGCCAGTTCATTAAGAAAGTGCTCACACATTCTACATTGTTCTAACTCATACTATACATGTTATAAACATTTTGAATGAGAAATGTGTTTTATAATTGTATAATCATATTCTCAGTTACAATACTGTTGATTTCAATTAATTTATTTATGAATAGAAATTTAAATTTACAACATAAAATATTCTCATTTGTCATATTTATCAAAGTTAAACATCTCTTTAAATCTGCACTTTTTTTTTTTTTTTTTCAGTGGTGCCTGATCCTGTGGGACTGCTAGATTGTGTGGAAAACAAAGTCACTCTTCCTGTAAGTAAATCAAAGACAAAAAAAAAAAAACGATTTTCCTGTTGATAATTATTTATGATTTTTACCATTTAGATTACGTATTGCTGATACGGCACGAAAACCAGGAATGCACACACAAGCTACAAGTGTCATTTCTGAAAAAAAAAAAAAAAAAAAAAAAAAAAAAAAAAGGGGAGAGAGAGAGAAAGAGAAAGAAAGAAAAAAAGAACTGATAAAGACCAAGATAATTTACAAAAAATTGAGATATAACTTTAGTATAATATTTCTGACCGTTCGATCGGTATACTAGTCAGCATAGAATTTGACCCTTGTCTTCCTTTAGTTTTTATCCACGCCTAGGGGCCAAAATTCCAGTTATGAGATAAAGCATGGATATTTTCTATTGTTTTGCTGGATGACAACATTCAGAATTTGCGGTGTAAGAACCCTCTCCGAGAGTCTGATGGTAAAAGAAGAGAGATTCGAGATTCATGGACTTTATTCTGTAGCTTGATAAAAAATCTAGGACGGAATTCAGAAAAATCGTACTACCACTACTTTTACTTGAGATGTAACTCATTAATAAGAACGACACAAAATTATTCCCAAGTATAGCTCATATACTTAATGCTACATATTTTCATATGCTTTCTTTATAATATTACTCTGCTAAGGCCGAGATAATGGTAACAGTTCTTGGTATTTTCCATGTTACTGACTGCAAGGTAGACATGCCAGGTTTTTTACAATCATCAGAGCAGACTGACAACATTTATAACTTCCAAACTAAATATAGTGCTTTTTATAAATTTTTAGAGTTCTAGTACGTATATCGCCAGATCTAGACTTCCTTTCTTCCGAGTAAAAACAATAAAAATAACATAAAAGATTTAGACAGATGAATTTTTACCTCAACTTGAACGCAGTAGGTTTTACATTTTCTCTACTCATTCACTCTACCAAAATAGTTAACATAAATATTGATTACTACTTTTGACTATTATTTCGTTTTCTACTTTTATCACTAGTAAATAAAATGATCATGAAGTTTTACGGTGTTATAAGAGGCACAAACTGAAACTAGCTGACCAGCTGACCGTGTTGAGTTTTTAGACATAGAGAATATATATCCAGGGGCATGAGTGAAACATATAAGCTCTTCTGAAATTAGTTACGATTAAACTGAGATTCGAGAAAGAGAAATTAACATATTTAAGGGTGAATTATTTGTCGATCGATATTAAGTTTCCCCGTAAAGTTTCAAACGAACATATTTCAGACTGTGTTTTAAAAAGTTCAACGATTTTGAACTTTAAAGGAAATTATTTTTACATTATTTATTTTGAATTTTCCAACTCTCGCTGAAGAAAACAATTAATGAGATCTTAATGGAGAGTACTACCTATTGAGAACTGCAGAAAAATGCTGCTGGGGAACAAATATTTCCTAATTGAACATTATTAGTAAAGCAATAGTGTAGCTTCCTCATTCATGAAAAGTAAATGCATGAATATTTTAGTAATATAACAATAGCAATAAATATGAATAAAATAAGTAAAATGACTTGTTTTCCCATAAGAAAAATTAGAACATTCATCAACAACAGGTTTATTATTTCTTAATTCTGAATGAAGAAATCATAAACGTGTTAAAATTAATGAATGAATTTAACCGTAAAGACGTTATTTTGTCCTAACCAATTATTTTTATTTTAAGAAACCTTCCTTTCCCTTCTGATTTCAAATTCCTCAGGAAGGCAAATTTGAATGATGCATATGCAAATATACATGAGTTCGGAAATAGTATTTAAATATCAGATTTTAAGTATCAGATTTTAAGAGTTCGCAGTAGGAGAGTTAGTTCCGAATTTATGCCCCATGCTTGAAGTAGCTCTGTAACTGAATATTTTTTGTGCTAGCCACTTACTTTGGATTATATTAATACTCTAGGCTCGGCTTTGTCGTGCGCAGCGATTAAGCGGTTTAGATTGAAGGGGAAACGGTCGTATAGCTAAAATTTAATTCACTGTGATTGTACACTGCTAAAAAAAAAAAAAAAAAAAAAAAAAAAAAAAAAAAAAAAGGGACAGTGCTATATCTCCCGTTCTACTGGGGCGATTGACAAAATTCAAACTACGTTTTTCATGTCTCGAAAGCGCGACTTAGGATATATATTAGATTTATATATAGTACTATTCTAACATAGGTATTTTGACACAAAATCGGACTTTTTCTGAAATAACATACCAATTTTTTTACATATTTCGATTCTACGACTCAAATTATGCCAGAATACCAAGTTTTGTAAAAATCGTACGAATAGTTTTTAAAATATTAGCTCTCAAAATTTTAGCTCCTCAATGTTAATTGAATTTGGCAAATATTTATTAATATCTCTTTTTTTTTATTAAACTTTTTTGATTTTTTCTCTCACATTTCGAAATTTTGGTTCATTCCAAATAAAATTTACCCATTTTTTGCGTTTTATTTTTTAAATTTTTATTTTTAAATAATTTCTATAGATTTTTCGAAAAAAATTTTGAATTATAACCTATAAAATTTTTATCATCATCTTAAAGTAGGTGTATTTTTAAGCATATCTGCAAAAAATTAGACTTTTTTACTCAAAATTTTCTAAGATATACACGAATTTACATAATTTCGCGTTTTGAAATTTGGCACCTTTTTTTTGAGCGATAATAACGCCAAATGTGGTCTATGGATTTTTGTTACACTGAATTGCCACAGCTATTTTTTAACCTTAAACTTCAAGTAAAATTTTACGGAGAATTAATTATATGACATTTTTTCCCTCAATGATGCGTAATAAATATTTATTAATACTATATGAAAGGCTATTTTTTTAAATTATAGATGATATTATTCAAATTTTTAACTATTTTTTTTTTTAATTTCTCTCGTATCTTTTCTTTTTTTAAAAAATTTAAGAGTAAGTTTTTGTAAGAGTAAATTTTTACCTTCGGCGTTTTATCGTCTGCTACTTTACTTCGTTTAAATCGAATTGTCTAAAACTGAGAATTTTCGTTTGATATTTATTTGAATTTTATGACATTAACTGCATAATTTATTTCTAAACAAACTATTGCTTTTGAAGTGGCTGAAAGGGCGGCTGATCCTATTATCCATATTTTTAAAGCACAATATATTTTTATAGAAACATAATATTTAGAATAATCATTTTTTATAAAAGTCAAATTATATATAAACGTACAACCCTCTAGAGACTGAATTAATGGAAGTTCAATGGTTATGTAGAAATGATCTGCAGCTACTTAAAGGCTGGATAAGTCAGCAGATTCTGTGGACAAGTAAGAATAATTATATAAACGACACCAACATTCTGGATTCAATAAACAACGAGGATACGATGTTTACTAAATGAATTTAAGAAGTTTTAAAACATAAAAAATCAACTCATTTTTTTCCTAAAATGTATTTTTGTGCGTAGCGTATTTTCATTATATCCTTAAAATTCTAATTTAGAATGTAATTGTCAAGAACTGAATCCTAATCATCAGTAATATAATAAGTAATTATTACTGTTATTAATAAATCCTTCTTATAAAGTAATTGCAAATATTTCAAAAAACTTTCTGTCTGAATGCAAACATTTTTCTATGCAAATATATTTAATTTTATATTAATCAAGACTGCACACCATATTACTTATTTCCACTTCAATTCTTACCGTCAGTTCTAGTAGAATTTACAAATCAATTATATTTAATTAAGGATTGAATTGGATTATTTAATTATGGCAAAGCACACGAGGGCTATCTGCCTAAAGGGAGGGATGCCTTCGTGGAGGACTTTCTAAGGGAAACTGGCTCGTATACACGTTACACATGGGGAAAACCACGAAACCGCCCATGCGGCCAGCCCGTTCGCGGGATTCGAAACTCGAACCGAACTACCAGTGTTCAGCGTCTTTGCCGCTCGGCTGTTGGTGGGCTATTTAATTAAGGAATGACCATCTAAGTTAAGGAACAGCGTACCGTAACAACATTTCAATTATTGGTTCCGTATCTTTCATGTTACTCCCGATTGGCTAGCTACATGATTTTTAATGAGTATTCGGATTTTACTAGTAACTTCACTTGGAAATCGCGCTTAAACTAGGTTAGTTGGTTATTTGAACATAGAAAGAACATGGGAGCTGTTTGATTAAGATGCTTTCATAGAGAATGTTTGTAAAGAGAACCTAAAAAACTAAGAAAACCAACCATGCAGCCTGGGTTAGACTGAGCAGCAAACAATTAGTATTTAACAATCTTTTCTTTTTCAAATGCTAGGCAACTGATGAGGCTCCAATTAAATCTCCAATTTAATATTTTATTTGTAAATATTTAAAATATTGTTGTATTCTTTGACACAAAAAGCAGAATTTAAGTTTTGTTAACTCGTTAGTAAACTACCAAGCCGTAGTGCAAATGAATATTCAATTTCTTTGGCAATGATTGTATTCACTTAATATTCTTGGAATATGAGCTAAAGAAGGAACGTTCTCGGAAGATTAAAGAAGTGTTTAAATCCAGTGATATTAGGTTTGTCTTACAAGCTCAGGATCAAAACGATTCTGCAATTGCCCGAGTAGTTGACTTGTAAATGGATGTGAATTAAGCAGATGACTTTTAATCTTACGTTATTCAGCCAGAAAACGTATTCCAAATGTTTTGTATTGCATGACAATGCATCTTTTCATTATTCAATAACCAGTCGGAAAAACCGCTTGTGTTCCGAAAATAAGTATGTATATTCAATCGTCCTGCATGTTCTTCAAATTTGTCTTCTTGTGATTTTTTTTTTCTTTCTCAAAAACTAAAGTTGCCTCTCAAAGGAAAGTTTTTTGACATTGAAGAGACAAAATTAATATGAAATCTACTTTTAGAGGCATGTGAAAAACAGATCTCTACAAACCTTCTCTTCCATTACATGTTGTGCAGTCAGACAAAAAGTTACATCAGCGTAAATTCTATAACCTATTTTTATTACACTCTGATTACTTTATTAACATACAGTGAATATATACTAAATCTTTAACTTTAGCTTAAGTAATTCGGAATTTTTGACGGAATTGTTGTCGGAACTAGGACTTAGAAGATAAGTCAAATTAAATATTTCGATAACCCAGTAAATTCAAGTTCGAAATTTCAATATTTTATTTTCGGAGGGAGGGGAAATGTTTTCAGTTTTGGTCCATTATACTAAGTATATTTGCTTCGATTTTTTATTTTTCCATAAAAGCGAAAATTTTACGCATGGTATACATATAACGCATAGCTTCAAATTAAAATTTAATAATATACAGAGTGGTTATAATTAAAGTTCCACATTGAAACGGTCATAAAAGGAAAACTACCGGATCAAGTGTTATCAAACTTGGAAATCGTGTAAAGGAGGTCATGGGAATTTATTTTCCGCGAAAAAAAGGAAGTTCGAAACCTCACCACCAGGGGGGAAATGGTGCTGTATGCAATATTGTTAAACGAAATATGGGTCGGAATCTAACTTAACCTTTTGTTAAACGGGTTTAATATGTTGTATACTCTTAAGAAACTTTGAAGTAGGCAAATTATTATTTAAAGAAGTTAAATTCGATAAATGTCGAGTGCGCCATCCCTGTAAGTGAGAATTTCGTCCGTGAAAACCACGAGTTAGCGATTAGAAAATGTGAGATCGCAAATCACTCTCACAAGTGCGTACAATCTGGAAATCGTTTTCTTACAGATCGCTAATTTGTAATTTTTTAAGCCTGAATTCGGCACTAAAACATGAAGATACTGATTCAAAACGCTTTTAATCGATTTGGGCCAAAGAAATCTCTCATGTTATCTATCTAGTTCCATTGCATTCTCCTACTGCATTCGATTGCATAACAGTCATTTCACACCGTTTACTGTTGAATGACAGCTAGTTTTATAACTGAACCATTTTTTTCTGAAGAGCAGTCGACAGCTGGACCACTGCGATTGCAGCTCACTTAGAGCCAATATTAAAATGTTTCGTGATACATGAACTGCAGTAACGTGGCATTTTAGATACTGCGATTTTTATGCAGGGCTGGGCACCACCTCAAGAGTGTCGCATAGTTACTTAGGCAACATTTCACGAATGAACGTCTTATAGGCCAACACATCCCCTCTTCCCACCAGACCTCAACCTCTGTGACTTTTGTCTATGAGGTTATCTCAAAAGCACTGTTTATGGTGATAATCTAAACAATTTGGCAGAAATGAAAAATGTGATACACTGAACACTGGTAGTTCGGTCCGAGGTTCGAATCCCGCGAACGGGCTGGCTGCATGGGCATTTTCGTGGTTTTCCCCATGTGTAACGTGTATGCGAGCCAGTTTCCCTTATAAAGTCCTCCAGGAAGGCATCCCTCCCCTTAGGCAGATAGCCCTAATGTGCTTTGCCATAATTAAATACACCACACACACACACCAAATGTACAGAGTCCCAAAAACACGAAAAACAAAGTTGCCTTTGCAAGTATTGCAACTTACAGTCGCGCTAGTGTAATTTCTCGAAACTGATGCATGAAATTAAAGGCTTCGCGCTAGAACAAGATGATTGGTACTGTATGTACATCACGTAACGCTGTAAACTGTGCCTAGATGGCTTTCCACTTTGGATATTTCACCTCTTCCGGATTACAAGTTTCCTGAAGTGTCGGGAGCGAACCCTGTTTACTATGTATGATGTTTTCAATTCATGAGCAACGGTGCAAGAAGTTGCAACGCTAGAATTGCTGTGCGAGTTGGGGAAGAAATGTTCGAAGCATGTCAAATCGGAACCAGATGGTATGCTATACAGATATGTAGATGATGAAGAGAGAATGCAAATGAAGGTTATAAAAGAATGAAATGGCAAAGGTCGAATCAAGATAAACTGACGAGGTAAAGCCACATATATCGTTGTGATAAAAAACGAATGGTAATTACTTCTTCAAAATCGTATTTCACAGGATACGGATATTTTTCTGCTGGATGACGAAAAATACGTTGCAGTGCAATGACGGATATAGTGGTTGATTTGCACTTTTAAGTTAGCGGTGAATCAAGAATTTTTGCATGGTGCACTGACTATTTTGCAAACCTGTAGTTTATGAAGGTGCGTTTTTCTCTCATGAGCATAAATAAGACAAGCATAGAGAAGTGCAAGTTTTCTGAGAGTTGATTTTAACTCGTTATTTGTTTAGCGAAGTTTCAAGGTTGTCGAAGTAATTCTGAAGGTAAATGCAAATGAGTCTGATATTTTCTGCTTCGGTGAACACTGTTGCATCATGAGCAAAAAAAGATGATTTGAATTTTAGAATTATACAGGAAATCATGGCTATAAATACTAAAAAAAAAAAAAAAAAAAAAAAAAAAAAAAAAAAAAAAAATGAGGCCCAGTCCACTAAACTAAGGAACACCTGCGTTGATGCTTTAGTAGTAGAGCAGTTTTTAATTCTGACTTTGAATTTCGGATTATTCAGGAAGGCGACAATGATGAAGATGGTAAAGTCAGGAATTTTGAGATAAATAAGTCTATAAATTATTCCAAAGTGCCAAACTCTGTCAAACACCTTTGAGATATCTAAAAAGACGGCACCGGGTCAGATTTTTAGTGTTAAAATCTTCGACTATCATATAATGACCCGAAATAGTTGGTGTGTTGTTGTTACCGTGAAAGACCGAAATTGGAGAATGTCGACTTTCACCGGAGAATGTCAACACTCACCAAATACGTCGGTGAAAGATCGAATATTGCATTATATTCTTGTACATTCGGACCCTCACCGGTGTATGTCCACAATCACAGATATGCTCTGGTGTAGGTAGAAAAGAGAGGAGTATATGTACATGCTGTCATTGCAAAAAGAAGTGTTCCACAAATAAATGCAACTGTAAAAGCAAGGGCCTCTTGTGTAATTCAAAGTGTCAGAGTAGTTTAAGTTGTTGCAATAAATAAGATTTGAATAACATAATTTAGTAAATTTTTAACTTCTATTATTTTCCTTTCTCATTTTGAATGTACTGTGTGTTCTAAGTTCTTATTTTAAGTCTCAAGTGCGTTTTTTCGCGACAGAATTACGGAGAAGAAAATATAATATTCTTATATATTCAACATTCACCATTAGTACATGGTGAATGCCGACATTTACCGGTGTAAGTCAGAAATAAGAGCATTTGGAAAATATTTCGGACATACACCAAGCGACTATGTGAATGTTGACATTCACCGGTGAAAGTCGACCTTCTCCAGATTTCGGTGTTTCACCGTAACATTGTCACGAAATTCGAATGGTTCTGGAGGGAGAATGTCGGCGTTATTGCAGTTAGCGATTAGCAGATGAAGAATAATGCGTTCGAAGATTCTGGAAAATGCACTAAGGAGGCTGACAGAACGATAGCTCCGCAGGAAGATTTTGTTCTGGTTTGGTTTGAGAAAGGTAATAAATTCTTCCAATTTGTCGGGAAGGGCTGGAGTTTCAAATAAGAGTTCAGGATCTTATTGATAAAAGTGATGGCTTTAAGAATGAAGATCTTGGTGGTTATATTAGAGATTGTTGACAGGAGCAGCAGCTTTACTAGGTTTGAGATGTTTGATAGAAGTTGAATTGGTAGTGGTGTAATACAGTGGCATAGCGAGGGGGAGCAAGGGGGTGTATGATGTCCCGGGCGCCTATCACAGAGGGGCGTCAAATGGTCTCCAAACAAGATTTTCATCCTATCACTGTGTTCTTTTCAGTGAAGGGGGCGCCAAAAAGGTATTTTGCTCCGGGCGCCAGTTATGCTCGCTACTCCACTGGTGTAATATACGGAAAAAGGCTACAAGGGCCCTGGAACCTGAGTAAAGAGTTGACTGTAACTAACTTTCTGAATGATATTCCGATCGTAAGGTTCAGCATTATTCAAGAAAGTGACTTCGAGAGTATTAGCAAGACAATTAGGCTCTTCGTCAGAGTAGATGATGCCATCAAGGTCAGGAAGAGGAGAGTACTTTTTTGTTAACTTCCTACTAATGTCAAAAAGAGCATCATCTTCAGTAGCGAATTCAGGAATCCTTGCCATTTCTTCTGACGATGTTTCCTAAACTCTTTAGCCTGGAGGGGAGAGAATTGTATATTCGTTTATAGGTGAGGTCGCAGGTAGTTTGCAAATGCTTCCTGGTTCTGCTTTTCGGTCTAATGAGATCTTTAAGATCTCGAGGAATAAAAGTAGGAGGTCTACTGAACTTTTTTAAGCTAGTAAAATACTGAATAGCACTGTTGATTCCAGCAGTAAAAGCAGCAACTGCAGCATTAATATTATTCTTGGTAGAGATGGTACGATTACCATTGATAACATCATCAAGTTTTGCAGCTTATTTGATCCAGCTAGTGATAGAAAGGGTAGCAAATAAAGGATTGACACTCAGCAGAGTTTTTAGGCTAAGTAATACAGGACTGTGGTTGAAAGCAACATACTAAGAGAGCCGAAATAGTTGAAAGAAGTCTGTTGTAAAACTGCTTAGTGCGTAGGATGAACTGAAGCCAGGGTGGAGAAGCCGTATTGCTAAAGTTGAGGAGCTGGTTACCACGAGCTCTGGAGTAACTGTTATTCTAAAGTTGACGTTTAGCGTTCCAGTCTCCGCTTATGATACATTTCACTTGCTTTTCTGAAGATTTATTCCCCCAGTGGTAAGTGCATCCAGTTTAACATGACAGTGGACGATCTACTGAAGGTTTTCGTCACTTCAACCAATACTTGGACTTCATCTTTTGCATTTACGGACCTTAATTATTATTCGCTGAAAAGCATCATGCACCTCTTCTTTTTTTTTTTTTTCACTCATGTAATTTCTGTGTAAAGCACTAACCACATTAACTTACAATCGCTTCAGGCTATAGTATGGGTGCAAATGAGACTCCAGGTAAGAGCTAATGATAGCTGTCTATCTGGAGGATTAAAAACATGTCAACTACTTCACAAACAGACTTTTCCCCCTGAATAAAAAAGGGGGATTAATGCCCGACAGTATTATTGTGACTACACTGGTTGGCAAAATTTTGCATGCACTGGGCAGCAATTACAAAAAATGGACCAGGAGGCTGATATCAGGCGGAAGAAAAATCTAACCCTGAGTCTTCCTATATTTGACCATTCTCGAAATCGATAGAATTTTATTGAAAACCTACTTTAATATAATCTATTTTTTGACCTAATTTTAAGTATGAATGATAGGCGGATGATAGAGTCCAAATATAATTTAAGTGCCCCTATCTTTAGTGGCCGAGTAGATAAAACCACTGCACGACAGTAATTTGACTTGGGTTCAAAACCCTGAAAACCTGTCGTCATGTTTCGCCTCTTGTATAACGCGAATATTAGTCATTTATAACATACTTAATGAGGGCATCTTTTGCCTTCATTAAGTACCTTAAGTTGCAGGAAAACCTCTGCAGTACTATAATCAAAACAATCCAGCCACATCTACCTTTATCCGAGTATAAAATATAATTTATACTCAAATAAAGGTAGATGTAATTGGACCATCTCCATTTATCAAGTCACCTTTTCAATAACCCCATGGAAACGGGAGAAGGATCTCTTAAATACGAGAGAAATTCATTAAGTAAATCACAATTTGGCATGATATACTTGAAAATAGCAATTATTACTTTCCGTAAGTGGCAAAACTGTCCTAGTTCATGATTACTAAGGACCAGATGTATATGCGTAGTTCAGTCTGAAATTGCTGATGTAACTCGATGACTGTACAAGAAAAGAGCAGCGTGATGCTTTTTTTTTTTTAATTAATTAATTTATTTTTTTTTATTATAATGTTTCTTGCTTATGGAAAGACGTGTTTTTTTTTCTTAAAGCTACAAGCGAGTCGAAACATTTCCTCAAAGCCACTCAAAAGTTTAAGATTGAAAAACCAAAGTGCGAGTCTTTATACTAAGACAGACTCAAGTAGCGCAGAGGTTGGAGGAATTCATTCGAGAAATTACTAAGTATGAGGTCTATATGCGTAGTTCAGTTTGAAATTGCCGATGTAACACTGACACTATAATAGTAGCAGTTTAGTCCATTAAAAAGACATCGTCAAGGCAGAAGCTTTACAAATGATTGACGATGTTCAAGACGAAGACCTAATCTGGCTGATACAGCAACCTAAAGCTTTTAATAAGTCACAAATCTTGCGTTTGTGACTTATTTATTGACTTTTCTTTGAATATTAAATTTATTATAATTCTTTAATGACGATTTCTACATATTAAAACCCTAGTAAATTTTAATTTATAGACATAAAAAATTGGAACTTAACCATCTTCTGCAGTGAAACCTGTATTTTTTTAAAAGGAAATTCTGACATTTAATAAGAAGGGTAAGAATAAACAACATATAACGATTTATTACATTCCTCGTTTCATTTTGCATCTTGCAATTATTTTGTGTTTGCCTACGTACTCAGTTATTTTTTACGAATATCAGATAATATGCATATCTTTGTTTTCGTCTAATTAAAAAAACACAACAAAACTGCTTAAAAACTGCATCTAGGTGAAAATGTTAAAAAATGCAGCTTCATAATTTGGATAAAATGCTGACGATACAATAAATACAATGAATATATATTTTAATAAAACTATTGAGGTTAACTAAGTAAGAGAAATTCTTTAAATAAAATTAATGCTATATTAAAAAAAAATAAAGTTATTATTACAATACATGGACGTTTTCTGTCTCGTTTTTTCATTAATAAATGGGAAAACAGCTAAATATTAGCAGTTGTCTCAGCTCAGTTCCCAACGGAAAGACTGGCTGCATGAGGCTTTTGCAGGTTTTACTGCGTAAAATTTGAATCAGTCAGTATTCTTTAGAAAGTTCTCCAAGAAGGCATCCATCCTAACACACGTGTGCTTTGCCATAATAAGGTAACAAACCATTTTAGTACGTATATTAAGTTTCTAATACGTGAATCTATATTAAGTGAAGCATTAAATACTCGTAAGAGCTTACTTCATTTTAATATTGATTTCAAATGAATTAGTTTTAACTAATAAGAATCTCGATTTAATATTTTTACTTTCAGTACTTAACTAGTTGGGTCGATTGTACAAACAGCCTTGGACAGAATGTCAGAACATCAGCTGACATAATTAACTACAGATGTAAGAGCGTTTGGGAAGGAAAAGGCGTTATACCGGTAAGTATGTGAATTTTTATACTTTTCTAAAACTGGTATTAATTTGAGACCACAAATAAAATGTAGAGCAGATATAACCGAATACGAAAAAGAAATTACCGTCCATACGATGATACCACTTCTTATAAAGATCTTAGAACACAAGATAATTATGATGATAATAATAATAATAATTATATATATATATTTATGAACAAAAATGTTTAACTGATAAGTGAGAATTTTGTATTTTCTAATTTATTTCCTTACAGATGTTGAGATTTCATAGCAAATAATATTTACTTTACGCTTTTTATATTTAGGAAGTATTTTACATCAAAGACTGTGTAATCGAGAAAACGGGACTGCCAGCAAAAAATGTATCTGCAGAAGTACTAGGAGCGTATAAGGTAAGAGTTCTTCTGTGTATTTTAATTTTGATAAATCACTTATTCTTGATCAGCACCTGGGATACCTGAGATAGATAGATTAAAGATACTGAGATTAACAAAGACTGTATCACATAGTAAGTAAGGCTGTCTCTTTATACATTCATGTACTTGATTTCAAATACGTAATTAGACTTTTGCTATGACCTTCAGTTTTTGAAGGACGCCATTTAGTAATATTTAATGCTTCGAAAATTATTTTCTTACTTTGCTTCCTATTTATATACTCCATTTCCTGTTTGTCGTTAAGTGTTACTACAAACCAAACTGTAATTCTTGATAACGCAAATCCTATTTAATACATTAGCTCACATCCCTATGTTAAATCTATGAACAATAACAAAATCCTCTTATGAAAGATACAATGCGAAAGTGAAGGGAATATTTCCTCCGTGTAAAAATATAAATATTACTTGGGCATACAAGGCCTGTGTATAAGCATAGATATGTTGATTACAAACATTGTCTTGTACAAGTTACATATGATAATTACATAAAATCGGGGGGGGGAACTGAAAGGTTTCAGATTTTAAATTACGTACAAAGGGCTTTTTTTTTTTTTTTTTTTTTTTTTTTTTTTTTTTTTACGTTTTGTATGTTATCTTTATTTATTAAATATCATGTTCTTTGCACTTAAACCATAAAGTTCAGTTCAACAGCAATACCGCAAAATAATTTTAAAATGGGCATATCTTTAGAATTTCCGATACACAGTTCCGCGCGCTGAAGATAAAAAGGTTCCCCCCCCCCGGAGATAAAAAGGTTTTCCGTAGAGTGTTGCCATTGCTCGCTTTTAAATCCTTGAGTTTGTTAATCAAACATTCGTTAAAGTTTTACAAAATATGAAATAGATAATAAAACAAATTCCATATTCTAAATTTGGGACTCCAGATGCCCATATTCGGGTGAAAACGTATTTTATTCAAAACTGGATGGCTCTAGGTACCGTTGTTTTGTCACAATGCGAGAAACATACATACATTCATGCAGATTCTTTATTATTTAATTTCTTTAAATATAATACAGGGCGATATATATATATATAATATAATACAGGGTAAATTTTTTATTATAATTTAAATATAATACAAGGCAAATTGCCGCTTTGGGGCGATTCGCCCTGAAGGCTTTAAAAAAAAGGTACAGTTCTATATCTTCCGTTCTGCTGAGCCGCTTAACGAAATTCAAACTGCGTTTTTCATGTCTCGAAAGTGCGATTTAGGATATATATTAGGATAGTTATATACAACATTATTTTAACATAGGTATTTTGACACAAAATCAGGCTTTTTCTGAAATGACGTGCCAAAGTTTTTTCCATATTTCGACTCGACGACTCAAATTATTCCTAAATACTAAATTTTGTAAAATTTGGTACGAAATTTACGGAGAAAATCAAAAATTTAACTTGGCGCATATTTTTCAGTTTGTGCCAAGAATAATTCACTCAGCGAACTTCTTACTTTATAGCAACCTTTCTTTTTCTTTCCTTTTTTTCATTGCAGACGAGCGGGAAAAAAGTCATCGTTCATACTTTCAAATAGAGCCACCAGTAGCCGAGCGGTAAAGTCGCTAGTACTGGTAGTTCGGTTCGGCTGGCTTCATGGGCGTTTTCGTGGTTTTTCCCATGTGTAACGTGTATACGAGCCAGTTTCCCTTAGAAAGTCCTCCACGAAGGCATCCTTCCCCCTTAGGCAGATAGCCCTAGTGTGCTTTGCCGTAATCTCAATAAACCAAACCAAACCATACTTTCAAATAATTTTAACAAGGTGAGTAAACCACATTTGACGTTATTATCGCTTATAACAAATATGCCAAATTTCAAAACTCGTCAATATGTAAATTCACGTATATCTTAGTAAATTTTGAACAAAAATCTCTAATTTTTTGCAGGTGTGCCTAGAAATACATTTACTTTAAGATTCTTTTTAAAATTTTGTAGGTTTGTAGAGACATTAGGTTAATTCGAAACAGGAGAAATGAAAAATGAGCAGCGCCATCGCCGGGAATCGAACCACGGACCTGTGGAATACGCGCCCAGCGTACAGACCACTACACTACGAAGGCATGCTAAGAAGGTGGAAGAAATACCTTATAGGTTATAATTCAAAATGTTTTTTGAAAATTCATAAAAATTATTTAAAAATACAAATTTTAAAAATAAATCATAAAAAATCGGTGAATTTTATTTAGAATGAACCTAAATTTCGAAATGCGAAAGGAAGAATAAAACAAGTTTATTAAGATAAAGAGATATTAACAAATACATACCAAATTCATTTAACATTGACAAGCTAAAATTTTGAGAGCTAATTTTTTAAAAGCTACTTCCACGATTTTTACAAAACTTGACAGTTTGGCTTAATTTGAGGCGTAGAATCGAAATATGGAAAAAAATTGGCATACCGATTTTGCATCAAGATACCTATATTAGAACAATACTATATATAAATCTAATACATATTTTAAGTCGCGCTTTCGAGACATGAAAAACGCAAGTTGAATTTCGTCAATCGGTCCAGTAGAACGGGAGATATCGAAGTGTCCCCCAAATGTTTTTTCCCTTTTCCTTTGATGACGCGTGGATATCTAACACCTTGGCGTCTACTGCTGGTTGCATTATCATTTATCCACTTTGCATAAATACTAACAACGGCAGATCGTGAACAACCTACCATTCCTGAAGTTTCGGAGATACTCGTTCCGAGTCTTCGAGCCGTTACAATCTGCCCTCTGTCAAATTCGCTTAGATTAGTAGACTTTCCGATCAATGGCAAAAGTAAATGCAAGAATGACTCTTTACCTATCCGAACGTGTATCGCACGAAGCACAAAGTGTTTGGCTTGGTGAGTTAAAGCCGGGTGGACACATGACGTTGTAAGTCTGGACCGTTAGCAAAATAGAGGATTGAGGTACAGATAAGGGGGCGACCATGAATCACAAAGCCGATAATGAAAGATGAAAGCAGAAAAGATAGGAGCAGTAAAGGCAAACGCAAAGCGCTGCATGAAATGTTGTGAGGATGCATTGTGAGCAGAGGCACAATCTGACATATAAATTCATGATGTGTAAAATTCCTAGCAGGGTTTAAAATCCTAAGTGCAAAATGCTGTACAATAAAAACAGTAAAATACAACATAAATAGAGAGGCAAAATACAAAAAAATATATACAGTACATATAATTTACAGTCATTATTTACAGAGATATGTACAGCAAGAAAGAAGTGCAACGTCGGAAAATTGGAGTCCCGGGTGAGATGGGCCGCGAGAGGTCTTAATCCACTATTCTCACTAAGAATAATATAGTCAAACACTTTGCATATGCGGACAGTTCCGTGCTTTTGAGAAAAAGTTATCATTCATTCTGTGAAGAAAAGTCGTTGTGCAGAGTACGGTTGTAAACAAAATAATGCGCATGAATCATGATTCTTAATAACTTGTTTTGCGTGACTTGCAGTTTTTCTAAGTCCTTGTTCCTTACGGCCGCCCACGCGGGCGAGGTGTACGAGAAGAGGGGTCTAATGACCGCAATGCAAAGATGCCGTTCTAAGGTACAGTTTGGATTCAGAATTTAGCAGTGGACTCTGTATAGCCGATAGTTTTTCCTCTACCGTAGGCCATATGGTGTTTCCAAAGTTTTCATCGAAAATAATACCAAGATATTTTGCTTTTTTAATTACGAGTACTTCCGTATACAAACGTTGTAGTTTGGTAGAAACTGGAGTTTGAGAGCTTTTTTCGGATAATAAGAAATTGACTTTTGTCTGCATTAATGGAAATTGTCCATTTCCTGCACGAGAATTCTAGTTGTGGCATGAGCGACTGTAATTTATTGACGGCTAAGTTGGGACACGCATACTTCACAGCAAGAGCCGTATCATCTACGTAGCAGCTAAGAAGTAGTTATAATCCATGTTTTTCTTTTGCAGGTCAGCCACGTAAAAGAGATATAATAAGGACCCAAGAATTGAACCCTGGGTGGACGCCTGCATTGATACGTTTGTTTTCGGATGCGTCGTTGCCTAAGTGCACGTAGAACCTTCTACCCTTAAAAAAGGGTGTATAAGCTCTATTTCATATTGATCAGCTTGAAGATAAGCCCCTCATGCCAGACGCGGTCAAAAGCTTTTGCCACGTTCTGTCTATTGTGAATAGCACTTCCAATGTACTCATTAAGTCTTACTAGTTGTTTGGTGGTTGAAAGTGACCTCCGGAAACCGAACTGTTCTTCTGGTAGTTTTTCCAAGTGAGATTGCATTCTGTTAAGAATTACTCTTTCGTATATTTTATCAAGGCCCGGAAGAAAGCTGATTGGCCTATATTTTCTTGGTTTGCTTCCATTGCCTTGGAAAGCAAGCATTACTTAAACAAGCGTTGAAAATTCCTGTGTAACAAGCGATAATGCCAGGAGGAAGATTCTTGATTGCTACATTATTTATATTATCAAAGCTGGGAGCTTTTTTATTTCGTAATTTTTTAATGATCTCCGAGATCTCTCTGGGATTAGTGAATTCAATATTATTTTCATTATTGGAATTGTTTAGCCATTAACTCTTTACCTTTTTCAGCAGCAGTTGGTTGCATATGAAACGATTACTTAAAGGTAAGGTGAATTCTAATTGCTGAGAGGAAAGTAACAGATAGAAGTTAAGCATATTTTTTGTACTATACTAACATTCTATGTTAAGTGAAGTGAAAACATGGGTGATTAAATGATTTGTTGGCTTCAGCGAACACTGGTTAAAGAAAATAAATAAATAAAACCTCTAAGCTCAGTGGCGCAACAGCCCTAGTGGGCCACGGCCTGCAGCGCATCAAAATCTGCTTTCTTAACCTTGGGCCCCGAAGTGCATTAACATATGCCCTGGACAAGTGGTCAGCTTGTCGCAGGACCCCCGGTGTTTAGTCCCCAAGCGAAATTGGTACTCATTTCATCGACCCGTTCAAGGGATGAAAGGCTGAGTCAACCTTGCCCAGCCCTTGAATCGAACCCCGGACCTGTGGTGCAGCTGCACGATACGCTAGCCACTGGTTAAAGAAAATGATTATGCTAAATTCAGAATGAAATCAAGTCACCTAAGGACAATTTTCAGCATAAATTTAATTTGGGCTTTTCTTCAATGCTTGCACCCAAAAGCATTAATTAAGTATTTGGTAGCGAAATTATTTCTTATGAACCCTCCTGCTTTGTTTGAAAGATTTACAACAGGAGGTTTAAGTTTGCAGATTGAGCCTCGTGGCCATCATTCTTCTTCTTTTGATTACGCCAAATTATACGCTATAAAGTAAAGCAGTCCACATCAAAAGTATATGAGTATATATTATTTATTCAATTACTTCTCACCACTCGGTAATTATCGGGATGATACGAAATGTTGACAAATATGTTTAAACGAATTCAGTAATCCTCCTATAATGTAAAACATATAAGGAATAATTTAAATATTTTATTAATATTAACATTATATTAATTTTATTTAATTATATTATTGTATGACAGTAAAATATTAATATTAATTAATACTGAAAGGATTGTATAAGAAAGTATAAGGAATTTTCTCTTTCCTCACTATATATCTTCGTGATGTAATAAAGCAAGTTCGGCTAATAGTCGGGAGATCCCGGAGTTCGAATACCAGTGAAGGTCTAGCTCGTTTTTCATGTTTCATGCTTCGAAAAACATTATAAATTCTAGAAAAAGTACGATATTCTTTCCCTGACTAAAGCAGAAACATAAGAATTCTGTAGTATACTGTGGCTCTCGATGAGAAGTCGATCTAGAAGCGACAGTCGCAGACATAAAGCTCGATGACAGGGAATAGAAGGTAAAAAAAAAAAAAAAAAAAAAAAAACCGTACACAGAATATCTATATCTAAAAATGGTAATGCACGTTGCATAAATTTCCCTTGACAGTATAATTTGCCATCCATTCCTCCCACGTCACATTTGAACAGCAGATTGATACTCCGCAGAATTGCAGCCAATATATGAAAAAAAAAAAAAAAAAAAATGCAAGCAAAGATTGGATCAGTAGCCACCAGAGTGTTCTGCACTGCCTAAAGACAATGCTAGACTTCATTCTTATATTGCAGAGACAACCATGCGGCCGATAAACCACTTCAGGTAAGAAATTCTTCCACATTATCCTTATCTTGTATTAACGGATTCACACTCATTTCGGGAGCTTAGACAATTTTACTAATGACTCGCTTAGCCATCATACTATGGACTTCCTGACTTCCATAAACTGATTCTTTGAAACATTATACAAAAGCCTATAATAACTAATTGACAACAATACACCTATACTTCCTGATTTTAATTAAACGGGTATATTGTTTTGAAAGTCACCCAAGGAATTGGCCAATTTATTTGCAACAACCTTGGTAATTACTGTAGATGCAGAAAAGCAAAATGCTGTTTTATCAAATTCTCGTGCACATTAACTACAGTAAAGGTTTTTCTATGGTTTATTTACACACAGAGAAGATCATGAAAACCAACTATACAACCTACCTGGATTCGAAACCCAGGTTAAACTACCAGTACTCAGCTGTCTTAACCCCATGGCCACTCTTCATGGCTTCACTGTTTATGATAGCCAGTCTCAAGGACTTCGTATTATATGAAATGGCAATATACGCAATTCGCTTAGTACTATTCCTTCCGAACCAACAGAACTCTTGTTCATTCTTAGACCTCAGCTGATTTATTTTTAATGATTAATTGATTCTGCTTTTCTAATTCTTATACGCCAAATATATTTATTCGTATTCTTTTCCAAAATTTAATTCTATACTGATTTTTATCATCCGAATCGGTTTCTCAGACAATCCATTTATCCATTTCTAAGTTTTCAGAAGATAACTGGGAAATGAATCGATACTATTTATTAAACATGAAAAATAAAACTTAAAAAAAAAAAAAAAAAAAAAAAAAAAAAAAAAAAAAAAAAATTAGCCAGTTTCTTGTAATAATATGAAAAAGATCTTTTCTTGAGATATTCTTCAATTAGAGAACTTACTATATAAATATTACGCTTCATTCAAAAACAGTCATATGTCGCTAACGTCAACATTCATGTGCATAGCCCCTCACATACTTGCTGACTGTAGTCAGCATTAGGAATGAAAGCGCTAAGACAAATCTCGGATAAGACATATGTTAACTGTGCGTATTATGGAACATGTATAGCAGGGTTTCACAGCCAGGGGGTATGTATGTCGAAATTAATGAAAAACGAAGTCTTTCCATTTCAAAAGTAACACGCACTTTTATTTACACGGATGGTTCAAAAACAAGTGAGGGGGTCGGAAGGTGTTGGTTGTGCATTAGCACTGAAGGCGTAATGAGTACGTTTCCTCAAGCACAGTTTTCATTAAAGAATCATAAGTCAAAAAGGTTAACTACGAAATCTTTATTTAATAAAATAGGATAATTTTGCTTAACTTAAGCATAACAAAAAGTAATAATCTTCATGGACATTAAAACGCTGAAGTATTGAAAAGGAGATAACTTACATAGAATCATCATCAGTCCTAAATATCATCAGGCTTACCTATTTTAGGAAATAAGAGAAACACGAACATACTTCGACACCGTACCTGAAAAGAGAAAGTACTAACTGTATTAGACCTTTGGCTAGGTACATGTAGCTAGGGTGAAAATCAAATATACTGCATTGCACACGAACTTTGCTTTCTCTCGCCAATATATATCTTGGCGCACGTTCGTTTCGTACGTTTTTCAAGTTTCATTATGCAAAATAATGCTAACATTGCCCCTGTTTTGCTAATGAAACTCATACTAATTGCAATTCATTCCTGCAAAACTGAAATTTAGCTTTAGGAATTGGTTTAGTCATAATATCAGCAACCATTTGCTCTGTTGAAAGATAAGCAAGTTTTACTATTCCTTTGTTATTCAAGTCGCGTATATGATGAACTTTTGTATCAATATGTTTTGTGCGCGAACTGAATTTTTCAGATTCTACAAGTCTTATAGTAGACTGATTATCTTCAAATACCTTTATCGGTAGAGTTTGGGGTAGATTGAAATCTTCTGTTAATTTTAATAGCCATAATAGTTCTTGCGTAGCTTGCGATAGTGCAACATATTCAGCTTCTGCTGAGGATAAAGAAACACAAGTTTGTTTTCTTGAAAACCACGAAATACAGTTTTTTCCTAATAAAATAACACTTCCTGATGTAGATTTTCTATCTTCAATATATTGTTCCCAATCAGCATCTGAATAAACTGTAATATTAGGTTCTTCACTAGACGAAATTTGTAAGGATAGATTCTTTGTCGTGTTTAAGTATCTAATGATTCTTTTAACAGCATTCCAGTCCTTTTGACGTGGATTATTACACCTTCTGCTGAGTATGTGAGTTGAAGCTGTGATATCTGGTCTTGTGATAGACGATATAATACAAAAGACTTCAAATAGCTTGGCGAAATTTATCATTTGAAGTTAGGAGATTTTCTTCCTTGTTTAGGTTATAATAGTTTGTTTCCATTGATGTGCTAGCGGGTTTCGCTTCTTCAAGTTGAAATTGCTTGACAAGTTGATTTATTTTATTTTTCTGTGATAAGAGATAACTTCCGTCTTCCTTGCGATTTATTTCCATGCCTAAGAAATATTTAGCTTCACCAAGATGCGTTATTTGGTAACGTTTCTTTAAATCATTAATTGTTTGAAGAATTAGTCCTTCTTCTGTAGAACTTATTAGGATGTCATCAACATACACTATTAAATTAATTCTTTTATCACGAACCACTTTTGTGAAAAGACACGGATCTGCTTTGCTTTGACTGAACCCAAGATTCTTCAATGTATTTTCAATTTCTACATTCCAGCACCTAGCTGCTTGTTTGAGACCATAAATCGACTTCTGTAATTTACAAACTTTATGTCTTTCTTCTAGAACCACGAATCCTTCAGGTTGTTCCATATATATTTCTTCATTTAAGTTGCCATACAAAAAAGCTGTTTTAACATCTAGTTGATGTACCTTGGCATTATTATACGCTGCCCATGCTAAGAAAACTCTTATCGTAGTGTGTTTGACTACTGGTGAAAATGTTTCATCATAATCACTGCCGTATGTTTGAGTAAATCCTTTGGCTACTAAGCGTGCTTTGTATTTTATATTTTTACCAGTTTCATCATATTTTGTCTTAAACACCCATTTGCTGCCTATTGCATGTTTTCCTGGTGGTAATTCTGTAAGTGTATAGGTTTCATTTTCTTTTAGAGAATGTATTTCTTCTTGCATAGCCTTGATCCAAGCTTCTTGTTCACGTTTTGGTTAGTTTAGAATTTCTTCAAAGCTTTCTGGATCTTTATTTTTAGGAAAGATTGATTTTTCGTCTTCTGCTTTATAAGAAAATCTTTCCGGTGGGACCCCTTTGGTTGATCTGCCAGAAACCCTTCTTTCTACATTTTCTTCACATTTAATTAACTCTTCAGAACTTTTTGAATCTTCTGTAAAATCATCGCCAAGAGATGTTTCTTCATTTTCTTGCTAGATATTGAAGTGAATTAATTCTAAATCTTCAGCATTATTTTCTGCATGTTTGTCAGATAAAGACGCGTTTTCTGAAAATTTAACAGTTCTACTTACTATTATTTTCCTTCCACCTACATAAATCCTGTATCCCTTACTTCGTAAATCGTATCCCACGAATATTCCTTCTTCAGCTCTGTTGTCAAATTTACGCCGTTTTTGTTTGTTCACGTAATAAAACGCTTTACTGCCAAATACTCGTAAGTGACTTAAGTTTGGTTTTCTACCATTCCACAATTCATATGGTGTTCTATCTGTGGCTTTAGTTGTTAACCTATTTTGAAGATATGCAGCAGTAGCTGCTGCTTCAGCCCAGAATCCTTTCGGTAATTTAGAGTTTATTAGCATAGCTTTTGTCATTTCTATTAAAGAGCGATTTTTCCTTTCTGCGACGCCGTTCTGTGCCGGATAATAAGGAACCGAAGTTTCATGAAAAATTCCAAGTTTCTTTAAATAATCTTCAGTAGTTTCGTTACAGTATTCTGTATCGTTGTCGGATCTGAGAACCTTTATTTTCTTTCTAAATTTATTTGTTGTCGATGCAACATACTGTTTAAGTTTGTCGAATACTTCATCTTTTGAAGTAATAAAATAAATTTGAGTATAACGCGAATAGTCATCAATGAAAGTTACGAAATATCGTTTCCCTCCTAAGCTGTTGACTTCAACTGGCCCACACACATCTGTGTGCACTAAATCCAGTGGATTTTTAGATCTAAAACTAGTTTTGGGATAAGATTTTTCAGTTAGTTTCGCTTTTACACAAGTAGAACATTCCACACCATGAGTGCATTTGCCAAGTTTAATGCCGTCTGCCAAATCATTTTTCTCAAGTGTTTTTATGGCATCGATATTTCTGTGGCCTAATCTCTGATGCCATTTTTGTATACAGTTCGTATTTGAACATGAAACATCATTAGCTAAGTATGCTTTCTCGTCAATTGAATTTACGGCCAATTTATATAAACTTTGCTGAGCGTTGCCATCGGCTACGAGTATATTGTTACGCTTTACGTAACACTTATTACTATCAAATGTAACAATGCAACCTTTATTCGTAACATATTGAACAGAAAGTAAATTACTATCTAAACCTGGTACATACATTACATTCAGGGGCGTAGCTAGAGGGGGGCAAGGGGGACATCTGTCCCCGGGCGCAGAATCCAAGGGGCGCCAAACTGATTTTACGACATTTTAGAATTAAAAGTTTTCCATCCTTGGCAAGCAGTAGGGGGCGCGAAATCTTCAGTTGTCCCTGGGCGCTGAAAACCCTAGCTACGACTCTGATTACATTTTCTAATTTTATTTGTGTAACCTGACCCTTTAAGTTCTGAACTTTAAAATAGCCTTCACCAATACCATAAGAACTTAATTTAGCACCATTGGCTACAGTTACTATTTGTTTATTAGAGTCATTTAACTGAGAGAAAAAATTCTTATCACTCGTCATATGAGTTGAGGCTCCTGAGTCGATAAGCCATTCTTGCGTTTGCATGTTTACATGTTTATTTCCCACTTTTAGAACTTGATTAAACTGAATCTGCGAATTTTCAGTTTCAATACTTTTAAGATACTTATTTTCTTTAAGTTTTGTTATGTTTTCTACACTTTGCGTACTTGCTATTTGGCATGCATTACCTTTATAATTTTAAGAATAATTTCTTACTTTACTGTTATTTACATCTGTTTTCGGGAAAGTTCTATCGATGCGTTTTAAATGAAAGCAGTCGTTTATCGTATGGTTATTTCTCTTACAATAGTACAATATCGTGTAACATACTTTGATTTATTTTCGCTTTTACTTTTTAAAGCAACTGAATCGTATTTTTGAACTTTCTTAGTCTACAATACTCATCTTTAACATATTCCAGCGACAATTCAGCTTCCGATTTACTTTCTATTGCAGTTATTAAGGCAAAGTAACATAGTAATATTGGTAAAGAACATAGTAATATTACTATTAAGTTATTTTCTTTAATTTTTTTACCTATACTACGCAGCTTTTCAGCCAATTCTAGTACTCCTTTGATATGTTCCTGCATTTTAGAACTTTCAATATATCTAATGGAATATAGTTTTCTAAGAAGAAATAACTTGTTTGTTAAATTTACACGTTCATGGACACATTTTAACTTCTGCCAAACTTCTTTTGCAGATTTACTATGCAAAACATGGATAATTTGCGAATCCGAAATGTTTAGACATATTAAAGCTTTAGCTTTACGATCATTCTTTAATCAAAAATCAGTAACAGTTTCCGGTTTTTCTTCGAATACAACATCATCTAAACCTTCTTTTATTAGAAGTTGTTCTATTTTAAATTTCCATGCTGAATAATTTTCATCTGTTCACTTTTCTATACAAATTGATTCTTTTAGAATAGACATAATTATTCCTTACAATTATTCTTTTAAACTTTGTAACTAGTATTTTCAACAGCGAGTTTTAATATACTTTATGCCCCTGGAATCTTACAACATTTCAATTTTAGAAGCACTTCCACAAGGCAATTACCCTACTCATAATCTTTTGTTGGTTGTGCATTAGCACTTAAGGCGTAATGAATACGTTTCCTCAAGCACAGTTTTCATTAAAGTATCATAAGTCAAAAAGGTTAACTACGAAATCTTTATTTAATAAAATAGATTAATTTTGCTTAACTTAAGCATAACAAAAAGTAATAATCTTCACGGACATTAAAACACTAAAGTATTGAAAAGGAGATAACTTACATAGAATCATCATCAGTCCTAAATATCATCAGGCTTACCTATTTTAGGAAATAAGAGAAACACGAACGAACATACTTCGACACCGTACCTGAAAAGAGAAAGTACTAACTGTATTAGACCTTTGGCCAGGTACAAGTAGCTAGGGTGAAAATCAAATATACTGCATTGCACACGAACTTTACTTTCTCTCGCCAATATATATCTTGGCGCACGTTCGTTTCGTATGCCTTTCAAGTTTCATTATGCAAAATACCTAAATTTATGCTAACAGAAGGCTAGTGGAATTCAACGACCAGAATCAAATGCATAACTGGAAAGCACATTTAGCATATTATAACGGCTTTTTTTAAGCGGAAGTGTTAGCAGTAAGAGAAGTTATACATATAATAGATTCTAATTAATGGTATTCAACCATATACAATGACAGCATGTCCGTACTTTCAGCCATCTCTTAACATCAGGACACTTCACCAATCATCATTAACATTCAGCAAATTCTGCGTAACAATCGGCATACGCATATAAACCTACAATGGGTGAAAGCACACGCAGCAACAGAAAGTAAGTGAAATAGCAGACAAACTAGCCAAAGTAGCTGCTGATAATGCTGGGGGGGGATGCTTTCGTACTTACTTATCCAGCTTCTCCCTCACACTTAAAAAAAAAAATCTCTCCGATGCAAACGTTTGCGTCGGTGGAATTCAAGGCTTCTCAGAATATTATACATTCCACTGCTCTTTGACAGACTACGCTTATCAACCAACTACGGCAGAGCATACAAAAAATTTATAATAAAAAATCGTATGGCAATTAATGATATCAAGCTAATTTAAAGTATTGACTAAGTCATCAAGTCAAATTTCTCAGCAGTGACAATGCTTACATCAGCTGAACGTAACTAACTAATGAACTTATAAAGAATTCTTTTTTAAACTGTTAAAAGCTTTAAATCTTGAAATAAAAGCAATGCAATATAGAATAACAGTGCCGTTATCGCAAAGCAGCATTAAGCACTACTTCTTGTTTAATTCTTTTATATTATGTGTATATACGTATTGTAAGTCCTTGTATGTGTATGTTTAAGTTATGTATAGTTTATGATGTATGTGTATATGCTATGTTTTATAATTCAATGTGAATGCCACTCTGTACTACGAAAGCTACTATTACCGATGTAAAAACTAATAGCTATGCAAAATATCGTGCTTAAAATATATAAACTCACGGGATGGCTCTTTTTTTACTGTCCAATCCAGAGCTGTTACTAAAAGAGGATTAAAAGAGGGCGTGGGACATATACCTGCTTACCTATGTTAGACATCAGGTGTCCCCACCACCACCACCCAGGGGGGAATTTCATAGTTTTGGGAGGGATGTGGTAAGCCTTTTATTTACTTGTTAAGTATTTAGTTCTAGTTTTATTAATATAATAAATACCTACTTTTTACTACATTTTTTTTTGTTTAGTACATGTCAACATTTTCTTTAATTTTTTAATTTATGAAACACATGAAAATTAATCTATATTTAAATAAATGAATGCATTTTTTTTTCGGGTTTTGAGAGCCATAGATCTATAGTGACAATGTTACAGGTTCCTAACTGGAAGGCGCTAAATGATAAGCTAAAAGCGTATAGTCGAAAATTACAGCAGCACTTTACATGGCATGACTTGAAGACAGAGAGGAAATATTAGACAAGAACAAGACTGTAGGACTTACGCGAGATCTTGATGAAAAAGAATAGTAACGATGATACTGTTGCATGTTCACCACTCAAAGCTGATAAAAAATTTGTAAAAAGAATATGAAAAACGTTTTTATTCCCAAGTTTATGCTGATAGAAATTAGAATTTTTACAAATAGACAATCTGCACGGTTTCCTGTCTTTGGTTTTAGAATAATTTCAAAAGCAAAAAGCTAAAGCAAGTCACAAGTCTGAGAAATATAATATACAAGGTGTTTCAGAACTCCATATCCAAACTTGGAAGGGGAGGTAGAAAACATCAATAGGAATCAGAATCACGTAAGAAAGCAGGGTCATAGATGGCACCCTCAAGCGATAGAGACAAAGACAAAGCAACAACACAATACAAAAAGCAGTATTAAGCGCTATATTAGACCCCCCTCCCCAATAAAGAAAGTAGTAGTAGAAGCATTATAGGAGGTATTCTCCGCCCATCGGCATTAATGCACGATTGACACCTATGCTGGATGGACTGGCGAACATGTTAAAAAATACGGAACGTTTCGTGGATCGCAGCAGCAGTAATGGCTATTCTTGTAACAAGGCCCATTTTAGAATCTAATCGCGTTTCGTAGACAATGGCCTCCATGGCAACACAAAATTAAAAATCAACGGGCGATTAGGTGATCTTGGGGGCCATTCATCTACTTCAAATGTCTTATCCAGACGGTTACGTACGGAAATTTCATAATGAGATAGATTCCCATCGTGTTGAAACCATTCGACGCGTAATCTGTGCAGGAACATCTGTCAGCAATTCCCGAAGGACCTCTTCCAGAAATATGAGAAACTTGTGAGCGTTCACTCGAGGTGGTAAGATGTACGGGCCGACCAAAAAGGCAGCCACGATTCCCGCCTACACCATAACAGCAGAGAGGCATTTAGTCTGGTTCCGTGTCGATTGTCCACGGGGGACATGTGCGTGTTGTGGGTATTGAACACCCCCTAACGTCTAAAGAATGCTTTATCAGTGAACGAAACAGTATATCGGATAAAGAGGAGGAACTGTTTATCCTCCTTTAGCATCATTGATAGGGCATGCCGGAAGATCAGGAGATTTTTGCTATTTTTTTCTTTACATTTAGCGGGAGCTTCAAAGTGGCACACTTTTTTGTAGAAACCACTGTGCAAACGCTACACGTCGAAGATAATCTATCGCCTGCGGTGCGTGGACTCTTTAAAGATGAAAAGGATGCAAACCTTCGCTATGCGGAAGACGCCGCACAGTTGACACGTACAGTGGTGCCGCGATTTCGTCCAGGGCATTCAAAAGGCCTTCTATTCATATTGGTCATATCCGCAAGTCCATCACGTTCACATATGTTCTGGTGCATATGAGCGAATATTTGGTGATGTAATATTTACCCTCATTGGAAATCTTTCTCGATTTCGCGCGTAGATTTCCATTAACTAGGCCATAAACAAAGTGAATATCACTTAAAATGATGCATGTTCATCTTACTCCGTCATCGCCTACAATAGGAAAAACTGAGAGTGCTGACCTAGAGATCTTGCTTATAGCCCCACCTATCCATCTGGGACCATGGTTTCCTATGTGATTCGAATCCTATAGACGTTTTCTCACTTCCTTTCACCCCCCCCGGGAGTTGCGTGCAGTGACTTACTGTAAACACGAACCCGGTACCTATCGCCAGATGGGCAGCCAATGCTGTTCCTGGCGGCTGTGGCTTCGGCCATCCGAATGGGCTAGCATGACGACCAGAGCTGCGGTATTTTAACCCTTAGCGCTCCGCACGTTTTTGTACCACTGCCTACCAGCAACTCCGTCACATTTTCGCAGCGGAATGCAACATCCAGAATATCTGCATAAATCTCTTTCTTGTAAATATTTTACCAAAGAAAGGGATGTGACTATTTTCCTTAACTGACCAATAATCCTGCATATTCGCCAGGGGTATCGTACCCATATTGATAATAACTCCAATAAAAGCCCAAAACTCATCCTCTTCCACCGCACGCCACGTTTTCCAAATAGAATTACTAGATATTTCTTTATTCTTCAGAACATTTCCTGCGTAATTGTTGGTTTCTTTTATAATTTCATTTACCAGTTCGTTTGTGAAAAATAATTTAAAATATTGTGTCGGCTGTACAATATTTGTAGAAATCTGTGGTCCAATGACCTTTGGCGATACACTAAAATGTACTCTATCCGGAATATCTAATTCTTCCGTGACATCGCGCCATTCATCTAAGTCTTCCGGCGACTCTTCGCTTTCACTTTCAATAACTACTATTCGTCGTCTCTTTGGTAGTATAATTTCGGAACCACTACTTGAAGTGTCAGAATTATAATCAACATTGTCTTCCACAATATCTTCTAACGATGAAAAATCAAACACATCTTCACTATCACTCAACTCTATATTCTCATCACAATACTTATTTTTCTCCATGTTACTAACCATAAAATGGGTCAAATAATGTTTCAATCGTAACAGTAGCGAGACAGCACGTTTTAACTACAGATAACAATTGACGATGCCGACGATTCCATAACATCTTAGGAGCCTACGGGATTACGGAACAAATGACGGACGGCTCCGTAGCGGAGCGCTAAGGGTTAATAGGCTTCCCTTCGTGGTCTTGGGGGCATTTTGACAATTTTCCCGACCTCCTGTCCAATAGGGAGATTGAGGTTCAACAATGCAGAGCCAGAATCAGTGATGACGGAAATCGTATTTTCTAACAGACCTACCCTTCAAGTTTGTATGTTGAGTTCTGAAACACCCTATATAATCATAAAGGAAAAAATGAACACACCTTTTTTAAATTAAAAGGGGAAAAACATAAAATTATTAAACAGAAAGCTCGAAAACAAAATACTAAGACATACTGCTTTTGGAATTATTCCAAAAATAACTATTGCAATCATTTCTTTTATAACTAAATTCAATTGAAGTTTTACATTTCTTTTTCTTATTCAATGAAAGGAAATTAACATTTCTCAACATTAATATATTTTACAGGAATGTGAAAGTACACCATCTAGCCAAAGGACAAAATCTGCACCTATTCAACAACAGCAGATATATACTACAGCCTGTAAGAAATTTTTAGAAATTTTTCTACTTAACTCCTTTTAATAATTTCAATAACAAAATAACCATAAAATTTTGTCGATCAGATTCTTCTTTTTGATCATTTTTGTTATTAATAGCTGCAGCTTGATATATATATATGGAAAACAATATTTTGCTAGCTCCGGTTATCAACTTTTTAAGTGGGAAGTTCAAATTCTCCATTATAATCAAATACACGAAATATATCATGGTAAAGGGAAGCATTTTTCAAAGTTCATAAGATGAAAGAACAAATTTTGATAAATAATTTCCTTATGTTCTTAATAACACTGTTCTATATCCATTTTGTTCCAAGTGAACAATCTTTATTAATATGGAAGTGCTGATCACGAAAATATAGATTAAATTAGGTTGGCTCTTGCTTCGATATAAATAAAAGCGGAGGTAAGTGCTTATCTATTGCAATCTGATTTTATAGAGGAATACTATTGAGCTTCCCGCAATGTCACAGTAATATGGCAGTAATTGTAGAAATATGTATAGAGTAATGATTCGTTCTGATTAATATAGGTAATTTTAATCAGGGGCACAGCGTGCGCCTTCAATACAAGCTACATAAAACGAGCAAAATCAGCCCTGAAACCTGGAAAATTAGGATGAAATAAGCGAATTTTTTTTCCCAGGACAGTGTACACAAGCCTAGTTATTTTACTGATTTTAATCGAATTAAAAATAAATGTACACAGGTGGAGGGTCTATGATGTAGGGAGAATTTCTTGATCATATAGACTTTTTAGTACCACCTGCTTGCAAGGGATATACCAAACATGATGATAAAAAAATATTTTGCTGTACCCCAATCAGGTCTGAGGCAGGTGTCCAATTGCCTGAAGTCCTAATGTATCAGTAACAAAACCCCCACAATATTTCATTGTAGAGAGATACTATGAAGATGATACTGAGGATATAAACAGCCTTTGACATCTCCCCATGTTTAGACACTGGTGAACAACATAAAATAGTGCAGATCAAATTAAATGACCTAATTAGAGACTTAGAATTTATGAAAAATTAAATCTGAATTGTTAACTTCATGGCTACAGCGAGATTCCTGTCAGAATGTTGTGAAAGTAACAACATTCTGACAGTAACAACTAGACAGACAGTTGTGAAAGTAACAACTAGACAGACAGTTTCCCTAATTATTTTTTTTTCAAACAAACTAGAACCTGACTGTGTGGCATGACATCAAAGACCTTTTTGAATTAATACATAAAACAGAAAACTGGAGACCTTTTATCAACTCTTCCAAGTTCTCTCTGAAACTATTATCCTGCATACTGTTATGTTCTTCTTTAAATGCCTATTGCCTAAGCAGTTGCCGTTAAAAAATTTAAGAGAATATGAAGGAAAATACTTAGAGCATGATAGATTTGGATGGGAAATATACGATTTAAAGGTTACTGCAATTTTGCAGAAATTACAAAAGGATTACCCCAAACACTTTTGTTTCTTGTGTGAAATAGACAAGCTGTAACACAAATATTGTTTTAACTTCTACACAAGAGCCAAATATTGTTTTAACTTCTACACAAGAGCCAATCTTAGAAAATAAGAAAACAAAGTACATATTCAGACTCAGGAGTTAAAATTTAGGAAAAGAAACCTTATTTCATTTCTGAAGCAGCAGGGGGGATATTTTAGGAATAGTGTAATTGTAGTTTTAACATATGTACTTGTAAATGGCATTTTGCTGGCTATTTCATGCATTCCAATTATTAAATCTTCAAAGTTAAATCTCAATCTATTACTCACAATTATGAAATGAAGTTACGATACAGAAATACAAATTAAAAAATTTTACTTTAACTCAGCAAAATAAATCTCAACAAATAATTCAGCAATTTAAAATTGCAGAAAAATCACAGTATGCACACTACTTCTAAATGCAGGGATAGTGCATTATTCTTCATTAAACTTATTCTTTGATCAACTTATTCTTTGAAGTTTGCATTCAATATTCTTCAAGCCTTTTATTTTGATAACTGTTAATGTGAAAATCAGTTACGAGTTTTAGATACAGTTTGAAAAGACACAGAACATATTATCAGTTAAATCGTGTGCTTTGTGGATTAATATCAGTCCACAGTAAACAAAGACAGATCTGTAGATGATAATGAAACTGAAAAAGTATAAAATAATTTAAATGCTTACGTAAATGCAGTTTTAGCAAAATAATATACCTTTCATGTGAATAAATATACCATATTAAAACACAGCACTTATGACAATAAATGATAAGTCTGAATTTGTCTCACTGCATTTAAAATACATGAAATTGAAAATGTCATAATTTAAAGTTACAGTCCAATTATTCTAATCAGAATCCTAATGATAAACTGTTAATTTTATTCTGAGGTAACTTTTTTGTGCTAGTTATTTTCTTCATAACAGAGGAAATAAATAAATCAAAATGAAAAGATGATAAAATTATTAACATTTCTGCTAAGTAAAAAATTTCATAGTTTTCTATCTCAGTATAAAACTATCTACTGATAAGTGTGATACTGAATGTAATTCTACATTTATAAATAAACCAAAAAACATTTTTGAGTTTTACTGACTTAATTATCTCTTCTAAAAAAGTTCAGTACTTTTCTGTTAATGTGGTGCCATTTTATGCTAACTTTAAACATTGGTGCAAAATTAAACTACATGTTGGTAACCCCAGCAATATGTAAATTCTTATGAAAAGAATGATTAGTTTATTAAATCCCTGAATAAATACAAAAAATAGGAACAAATATAAAATATATTTTACAGGATTAATTTCATATTACACAGGAGGCATAAAACTGACAATTCATTTAACACTGCTGAAAACATTTGCATCTTTTCATGCAACTGCCACCATTGTGGCCAGTGCAGTGCTGTGCTATTATATATTTCATTATTTTTCACATCATGTCCTATATCAGGGTCAGTAAAAGCGTATATTTGTCGTTAATTTGCATGTGTTCATACCCAGTAGCTGCAAATTCATCCGCTTAAAAAACTGAAAATACCTCTTCCTACTTATTTGGAGTGATATTTATTGCATAGGTATTCGGGATGCGATATAAATAGGCTACCATATTTGTTGATTGGCAGCCTATTAACAGAAAAGTACCAAAAGTTTTTACATACAGTCAAAAGTCCTTAATTCGGACACCCATAATCCGGACCTCAAAGCTAAAAACTTTCTGTGCATGCACCGCGTTGACACATGTGCATAGGCGTTTACGCCTGCGTGTAAGACCTTTACGACTGCGCATATGCATGTGCGCACGCGCAGAACACGTTTTCACAAGCGCGTTTTATGTATAACGGATGGTATAAGCTAAAATTATCTAATTATCTATTTCAGTTAATGTTGATGATTGCATTGTTCCTTAATCTTCGAATTGGATCCGGCTTATTATTTTTTGTAGACTGTAAGAGCAATTTTATAAAAGTAAACTTGAACTTTCGATTATGTCAAATAGAATTTCCGATTCTGGAGCTCCCAAAGGATCGTACAAAACGAAAGTATGTTTCGATGTCCGTCAAACAAAAAGTGGTATTGCTGCAAAAAATGGATAAAGACATGAAGAATGTGACAGAGAGGTTAGCGAAATAAAAAAAAATTTCGATTGACAAGTTAGTCAGTATTCTCGGCACAGCAATTAACAGGACTTGAACAGCGGAACTTTGAAAGTGAACAAAAAATTATATCTGTTTATAGAATTAAAGAGAAAGTATTATCACATAAAACGAAGCAACTTAAACAACTTACATTGAAAGAAATGTTTAATAAAATAAACAAAAAAATATTAAGCTGCTTTTTTTTTTTTTTTTTTTTTTTTGTAAATTTTGATACCCTTTAGATCATAATTGTTCTTTATTTCATAAATTATGGTTTCATATTTTTAATTTTAGAATTTCTGCATGCCATCTTACGAGATTTAAACTGATGATCTATAATCCGGAATCACCGAAGTCACGACGAGTCCGGATTAACAACTTTCGACTGTATATCAAAACTATGTGCTGAAAATCATAATACTGGTGTTTATTAGTAATCACTGAAAATTCCTTTTTTTACTTTATAAAAACTAGTGAAATATATAGGTAATCATAGACTCCAAGCAATTATCATGAAACAAATATAAAAAGTATAAGGTGTGTTTCATGTATCAACCTATATTGCAGTTAGAATTGTTGACCAAATGATAATTTTTAATGTTATGTTTCAGCTGTTGCAAGCAGGCCACCAGCAGCAAGTTTAGTCCCACAACTGCCAGCACCAGGCTATCGTCCTTATTCACAGCAATATTTTGTTATTTATCCTCAAGCTCCTTTAGTTCCTCAACAGCAGTATCCAATAGCAGAAGGAACTCCCCAACTTCAACAATCAACAGTGCCCTACTCTTTCTCAAGCAATCAATTGTCTCAGTCACAATCTCTGAGGAGTTACAATCCACCACTTAATGGTGCATATTATTATCAATTTCAGATTCAACATCAACAAAGGCCAACTGCTTGAAATTATTTTTTACTTCTTTGATTAAAAGCAACTGATATTATACAAAGTAGTTTTGAAATTATAGTGTGGTTAAGTAATTTTTTTCATTTCTAAAAAATAGATAATAAGAAATAAGATGTACAATGATAATGTTTTTTCAGAAAATATAAATAATTTGCTTGATATTCAAATCCAAAAGGATAAAAAAATAGACTACATATTTTTAGTACAATTACTTCATCATACATCTAACACAACTATAAGCATAATTAAGTATTCTTTGCACAATACCCACTTTTTATTCATAAGTCTTTTCACCCAAAACATTAACTTTTTCTTTAAGAATCAGGTCTAATGTTTCCTGATTTGCAGGTCAGTGTTTTAATCATAAAATAACAAAAATCAATTGTATCATATTCTCAGGCCTACCTATAGTTCTCTAGACAGTAGAAAGCTTTACATTCAAAAATTAAAACTGCAAAAGCAATACATTTTATTGAAAAATTTCTGCATATTTTTAATTGAATACTTTTACTCTGCACTGATGTCTAATTTGCATTAGATTTAAACTTCTTCAATATTACTTTAAATTTTAAAAATTGGCAGAAACAAAAATTACAAATGTTTGAATTTAGATAAATAAGGAAAGACTGTTAATAATAATTTCTTTTAGAATTTTACTTAAGATGGTTTTTTCCTAAAAATAAATCGAAATATTAACAAATTTCTAAAATATGTATATAGTTTCAGAACAAAAAATTTCAAAAATAATAAAAATATCAGAACAAAATCAAAAATAATCATAATGATAAAAAATTCCAAATAGAATCAAAGAAAAAAATATTTTTTAATATTTTAAAATGTTTTAAGCATACGAAGAGCGGTTTTGAGTATCCAATGAAGTGCTTTCATGCATAACTATTGTTACTAGAGGGAGTTTCTTATATGTTTAGAAGAAGGATGAAGAGTTTCTTTAAAGAGCTTGTGAAACTTTACAAAAGTTACAAGATCCATACGGATGCATGCTGAAAAACTTCTCACTGTTACTTAAAACCTTTATTTGTGATTACAGAATTAATTTTATTCCTTGCCTCCCCCATCATTGAGGGAATATACAGAAAAACTTAAAAAAAACATTTGATGTAACTTATATTAAAACATGAAAACTCATTAAGAAACTGAAATTCAAGAAAACTTTTTGAAAGGTTTGCTAGTAAACTATAAGAAAAAATGCATAAATATTACTTAATAGTAAAGGATTTCGTGTTTTTCACCAGCTGTGCAAAAATAATTTTACACAGAAAATAACTAAAGTTGAACTATAAATATCCACACGAACTAAAATCTAAACTCATTTGGATATTCAGAAAATTCTGATAATTGGGTTTTTCTATATGCCAAATACATATTTAGTATACATTTTATTTACTTATTTATTGTTTATATTTCTTTATTTCAAAATCTATTACAGAATTAAAAAAAAGTGTTTTTATAACTTATCAAATGTAGTATAAAATGTACTTCTTCTGACAATATTAAAACAATACAATTTTATTTATTTATCTACCTAAATACACATTTTACTGTTTTTACTAAATTAAAATAAAGAAATCAATTTTCATTTATATATGGCTTAAAACTAAGATGAAATCTTGTTTCTACTTTTTTGTACTAAAATTAAGCAAAGAAATTATATTTTCCTTGAATACTCAAGTTTTTATTCAATTAAAATTAAGGCCAAACACATTTTTTATTAAAGTAAAATAATATAATTAATAATACACATCACTAAAATTTTCCACTTTTCATGAACTTAAGATTTTAATATAATGCAGGACGGAAGTTTCAGAAAAAATAAGTTATAACTTTTAGAGCATTGAAATTTCAGTAATTATAATTTTAGAACGGTTACATTATTTAAATACACACAAAAATGTAAGACGCAAATAAAAAAAGTGTTTGAAATGGTTATATAAAAATGTGTGTAAAAAGTTTTGCTAGAATATTTACTTCAAACTCAAAAATTTTATTGATTATATGGCTAACCAGCGGCCCAACATTAAAATTTCTGTATACTGATAGTTCGGCATGGGCACAAACCCCCGCAAATGGACTGGCTACATGGGTGTTTTTGCCATTTTCCTCATGTTTAACGTGGATTTGAGACAATTTTCCTTACTCCTGCCCTTAAGCAGACAGCCCTTATTTACTCTGTCACATTCAAACAAACCAAACAAAATGATAATTATTTAGCTTAAGATAATCACATATTAATAATAAAAAAAGATTAAGAAGGATATCTTAAATTTCACCACTTTATCTTTTCCCATAATAAACAGTACTTATAAAATTAGTGTATACATCTGCTTTAAAATTAGCATCCTACAGCAATTTATATCCTATTAACACATTTTAATTTACTTGCAGTATAAAATGCTAATTAGGATTATAAAAATGTTAAGAGTTATATTGAATAAAATGAGATATAATTTCAATACATCAAACTGCTCTGTGAGACTGTTGCAGAATATTATTTATAACTGTTTGGCATCTTTTCTCTACAATGGCTAAAATCTAGCATAATATCAAAGCATTCAACCCTTCTGATGAAAGATGGAATCAGCGGAAAGATTTGTGAACATTGGAAATAATCTTTAAAATTTAAAATGTGAACTTTAGGAAAAAATAAAATCCATGATAAAAACAACATTGTGCATTTGTACTACAGCGAAGTACATGTACAGAAGTTATTTCACAAATGTTTTACAGTTATTTACACAGGAATTCGTACAAAAGTTCTATTGCCTCGATGTCGTCCTCTGCTTCTTTTACTTGGTTTACGAGGTTCGTTTTCTGGCTTGCCAGCATTTTCCGTGGGGCTTGATGAAGATGGCCGCATTTTGTTTGGTTTCGAGCGCGTAACCAGATTAGCAGGTGTGGCATTTGGTATGAGTAACACTATGTTGCCAACAGCTTTCGTTCGACCTTCCCGAAATACCATGCGCATGCCTACACGCAGATATTCAGGATTTTTGATAAAACGAAAATGAACAAGTGCTTTATCCCCTGTCCTTAAACACTCCATAGACATACTGAGGATAGACGCTGTTTGACGAATGCTCCCACAATGAACTGGAAAAGATATAAGATCTAGTTCGCAATAAGCATTTAAGAATATAGACTAAACACTTTAAAAAAGAACAGAAATTTAGATATATAGTAATCTTTTACTTGTAATGAAAGTTATGCTTGCAATAAATTAAAGAAAGAAAAAACTACATTCTAATAAAATTACTTAAATGTCTCTTATGAAGTGGAATTTATCTTTCTTAAATCAGTCATGAATATATGCAGAAATTTTAGAACTTTATGGTGTTACATTAACATTCATTTATGATCATTAAATTAATTACCAAAATCTGTCATAAAACATAATCAAAAACTGTATTTAACTGTTTTGAATTTCAAGCAAAATGAAAGAACCTTAATTTCTCATACAATTAAAGGCTACAAATAAGAGACGGAATGATTGGCTGCATTTGTATTGGTGATTAACATCATTTTGTTTTACTACAATGCTGAAAATATACATCTTTTGATCAATTGCAATAAAAAAATCAGCATAAGTATATAAATTAGATTAGAACACCGAAAATTTTTTATTTACAGAGAATTATATAAAATACAAACATTAAACAGTTATACTTAACCACATATAGAAATATTACATTCCATTTGCACTTTAAAGTAAAATAATTTATATGATGCTTATCCTTCTTCTCATAAATACAGAAGATCAATGTGATTATTTTCAACAAAGATTTCTGAATTAAATTTTCCTTTTTTGCCTAACTTCATATTTCAAAATGTTAATTTATTTTGATTGTTTTTATGTTTGGTGTATTATTACATGACTAAAGTGATGAAAAATGTAAAAAGTTTTTTTTACCCATGGCTTGATAACGTGGACTGATGGTGGTGGGGTGATGAAGGACTAAAATTTCACCTTTAAATTCCCAATACGCTTCAGGATTTAATGCAGGTGAAACCATAACCATACCTTTCCTGATATCGGATCTTCTAATCTTAAGTATACATGAACAAACATTAGTATTTAAAATGTACTACCAATTCATTAAATATAACACATAACAATTACGTATTAACACTTAGTACCTTCTTTAAAGCAAAAGAAGCAGTCTGTCCACTTCTAACTTCTTTCACAGGCATACGCTTTCGATGAATTGATTTCACTGCAACTGCTTGAAAATGCCCCAAAGGATCAGGCCCCAGCATTAAAGTATCATTTAATCTAATAGTGCCTTTTAGTGTTGTACCAGAAACGACTGTTCCAACACCCTGAAATAACATAAAAATTTTAGAATTTTCTATAAAATTTTAAACATTAATTTTAGATTTTCCATGAATATGCATAAAAACTAATAATGCTGATGGCAAACATCCACTCCTGCTTATACTGAACTGCAGGGGCCTAAGATTTACATTATTTTTTCGAAATCTACATAGAAAAAGACAACATTCATGATCTAGATACACAATTTTGTTTTACTTTACTAAACAGCAAGAATATTTTCCCTCCCCCATATCATATGTTTCTGAAGGATGATACCAAATACATAAAAAGTTGGTATTAAAAAAAACTTGCTTTCAGGATTTTAGCAGTTTTCAATCCTCAAAACATTGCCCTTAAATTCATCCTTAAATTTTAAAATTTGATCAATTTTTCAAGAGCTATATTAACTCACTCCAACTACTCAGCTTGAGATACTACTGTTGCTTCAATATATATATATATATATATATATATATATATATCCGTTGTCTGTCTTTGATGCTGTATATATTGGAGAATTTTAATCAATATTATCTAAGATTAAAAAAGCTTAAATTCTGCTCCCTTAAAGCTACATAAATGCATACTGTGTTCTGTGAGAGATTTTGAGGATGGTCTGGTCCATTTTGTCAAATAAATCTAAACAGTGTCATTTTAATTTTTTCCTCTCTTTATTTCTATACTCTTTGCTCACCCTACATGGTTTCATCTGCAATAAAGTAATTTTGGTACTATTCCTCTTGCTCTTCATTTTTTTTTTTTCTATTTTTACTACAGCAGAATATAATTAAGCCAAAATTTTTGCATCTAAGTTTAGATGATATTTCCGATAAAATTTTCAAAATTTTGTTACTTTTGCATATTTTTGAGCTCATACTTTATGCTCTACATTTGAGTTTCAATTCAGGATTCTCTTGATAAGGGAAACAATTTTCATTACAGTAGATCCCATTAAATTCTAAAAGACATGTTTAAATTCAAAAGTGATTTAAGTAGCTGAAAAAAAAATTGCCTTCATTACCTTGTCCAGAAAAATGCTGTAAATAATCAAATTATGCCTCTATCAAAAGGATGCAACTGCAAAGTGATATTTGGGAACAAAGCCAATAACTCAATTACATTTAGGTTTTAACAAAATTAAGGTTAGTGTTAAGTTAGAATACAGTGCCACCTATTGGATAGGGAGAGAATCTCTCTGGATTTGGCCATCTGGATTCAGCTAAGCAACATGCCAGAGCATGTAATAGATCTGAATTTAGTTAATTACTGTCAATAAATTAGTTCTTTTGCTATACAGTCCACTCATTAGTTTAGAATCATAGTACAGTTAGTTATCATTAGAAATGAGAATTCTGTTTTGTCCCTCTTCCCATTCTCTCAATTAGACTTCAAATACAGAAGAAGCTCAAATATTTTTTATTTCAGAAACAACAACAACATAATAAAAGAAACCTTTCCAAACACCAAGACTTCTTAGATTTACCAACTGCAATTGTTTTTTTTCTGTTATCCATACTATATTATAGAGTGCAAAGTGTTCTTTACTACTTTTTCCATTGTGATACATACACCTTGTTATAAATGACAGACTTATTAGGTATCATTCAGAAAAATTAACTGGCATTTTCATTACACATATTTCCTGAACCATATTCTGTACATTCAGGCTTTAAATCTGACAATATTTTGTGATATCAAGCTTCAATAGTTTAAGAAACAGATCCAAATTCCCTGCACAGCTAATGACAGAAAATAACATTTTGATTTCTCTCTTTAAATCCACTAATCCAGTAATCATGACATCACAATGCTCAACTTTATTTGCAAAAATGCTTACAAAAGAAACCTACACATCCTACATAAAACTATGTATTCTTCATATGGACTCAGTAATTATAAGTGTGTCATTTGGTAATAAACATGTAAAAAGTATAACAGTCGTTATTCTATTTTGATTTCAGATGGGCTTTATAAAATATAGCTGAAATATAAAAGGAATGCTTTAATACTGAAAGTTTTCAGAGGTGTATTTGGTTCTGGATTTCATTTGGCAGACAACAATGTTTCTTTGTTATGGTACTAAGCTGATCCAATAATACTTGGAATCCACTGATGCAATACGTATATATAATGGTCTCAACTCATTCCGTCAACTCCAACTGTCGCTGTTAGCTGTTAATATCATTGTGCTTATATAGAGATGTTGCCAGGGTCATTGTGTAGCTGTCAGATGATTAACTATAACAAATATACAAAACATTTGTCAAGTAAGGATTCCTTATATCAGGAATTGCTGTGCAACAAATATTAACAATATGCAGACATTATACGACAACACTCTGTACTAAAAGCATTTCCATTGACTACCAAGGACAACTTCATAATCCAAGTGCTGCGATTTATGACTTTTTTTTGAGGGGGGAGGTGGAGAGGGTAAGTGAACCCTCATTTTTAGTTTTATGCAATTTTTAAATTCCTACTATTAGCTCACACTCTCCCTATATCTTGTTCAAACTTTCAATCATTAATAAAATATTTTTTATTCATCCATTCAAGTTCAAATACATTTTTTTAAACTTAAAGTGGATGCCACCTGATTAAAAGAAACTAGAATACAATGCATAATGAAGCATTACAAGAGATGGATAGAATGAGAAATTATAGACCACCATCAGCTTCATAAATTAGAAATGAAAAAATGTTAATAATTTTACTAAAAATTAACTAAAATAAAATTTTTCTTTGTTGACCTAGCAGGAATTGACTTTAATTTTTTTTAAAAAATATTACTTGTTTCTTTGCACGTTATTTTCATCCTTTTGAGCTAAATTTTCCACCACTTGGATATAACACCAAGCCAAGTAGCACTTCTTTTAACATAGGTCATGAAATTTGCAACAACAGATTATTCTACTACAGGCCATTTGATAGCAGTTTTATATTTTGTGCATATATATTAAGAATAAGTATATCTTGTTTTGGGACAACTTCTTGGCCACGAAAAGGAAATAAGACAGATATATTCTATTCTAAGTGTTTAGCTTAGTAGCTATTAGTCGTTTGCTCCCCCCTTCCACTTTAACATTATGGTACTTACATTTTATTTGTAAACTAAATAGTATATTTAATAATTAAATCACATTTTTCTTTTCCATTTCTTATTCATTAATTTGTGTCCTTTTATGAATTCGATCTTTTTTAGTGTTTATTATTTTAGGAAAGTTTAGAAATTTAGATGTATTTTTGTAACAAGTAGTACCGTTTAATGAATTCTGCGTCCGCGCTTAATTAGATTCTTTGAGTAATTAAATTTTACTTTTAAAATCTGCTTTTGAATTCCTCTTTCAACTTTGAAATACATTGTACATAATTATTTGAATTAAATATTGTAGAGTTCTTCACACTCTCCATCAATTTTGGAAAGTGAGTGGAATTCTTATTTAGCAACTGACTTTCCCACAGGATTAATTTCGTCTCAAAAGCTTTCACAAAGTAATAAAGATTATGAACAAGTAGATCTTTTCCTAGTAAGCAGTATTCAGATGACCTGTAATAACGACAAGAAATGCAAAGTCTCTCTACCATTTTTCATCACTGGAGTTGATCGGTCGGTCACACGAGAAAAAAAAACCACCCCAGAGAATGGAGGGGGAGGAACATTCCACTAAACATTCACTTGGAATATGGCTGCCAAGCATTAAATACACTTGCAAAATTTGCAAAGCAGAACTACTACAGCAAGGGAGAAGAAATAAATCATTATAATATTCCACAATGACTTTTTTGGTACCATACTAAGTCCATTAAGCAAGTGGACAATGAAAGCTTATAGGAAAAGACTTGTTGCAGTCAGCTTATTCAGCTTAGAAGTATAATAGTTCTAAAACTTCTAAAGCTGTGTTCAGACCAATGCGGTCACGCATTCACGCGTTAACCAATCAGAAGCGAGTTCAGAAGCAGCATTTGCCGGTTGGCTGGAGACCACGCAAGTTGACTCAACTTTTTGACGCTTGACGCATCAGTTTCAGGCATCTCGTTTCAAACGACCAGTTTATACCATGGTTTTTAAATGATTGCACTTTCAAAAAAGTCTTCTTGATGGGGGAGGGGGAGGAATGAACTAATAATAAAAATTTCAGATTAAATAACATAAATGCATACGCTAATAGAATAAATAGTTTTATAAATTATTTAAAGGAGAATTTTCAAGTTTATTAGTAGTAATAAACCTTAATAATATACCATAAATGATATATGGTTGATATTTTTTACAGAATAATCTAAAGCAATAGATTGTTGCGAGAAAATAGTGATGGATAGTGGTGTTGTAATGGAATTGGTATTTAAAAAAAAAAAAAAAAAAAAAAAAAAAAAATATTTACAGAAAATATTATGGCTAGTTTCAGAGTAGCCCAGATGCTTCTTCAGTTTCCTGAAGGTGAAAATGATGCTTACCTGTAAGGTATCGTAGTGAGGAAGTAACATGCTCAAGTAAAAGATTGGGGGGCTCAAGTAAAAGATGCTCAAGTAAAGACAAGAAACTTGCATTTATTTTTTATTTCATTCATCATTCATGCAAACTTAATTTTCATTCGGCATTGTGTGCATTATCCTTCTTTTGACAACGAGCCTTTGGTATAATTCATAAGATCTCACTACTATGATCTGATTCTTTTTTGGCTGACACGAACGAGACTAGCCAAAGCGATACTGGTATTAGTATAAAGTTGCTGTTTCATCTAATTAAAAAATTTAGCGAGTTCTGACTTTTAAACGAGTGGTGACGAGTAAAAAAAAAATTAAAAATTAAGAAAACTGTTATTTATACAGAAAAGAAGCTCACTAGCATGTATCTGATTTCCTGTAATATTTCTACGCATTTTAATGGCTTCATTTTTCTTTTTCTTTCTTTCTTTTTTTTTTTTTTTTTTTTTTTTTAACATGCATGCTTCAACAGGTTTAATCTTGATGATAATTTTTTGTTAATTTAAAAAACTTTTGTATGAGCATTAGCAAATTTGCTACTTATGGAATTCAAATTTTAACGCAGAAAAAGAATTATTATATAAAATGCAATTACTTCAATGAGTTTTAGGTAAAAGTGACCTTATAAAATAAACATTTAGATAGTGGCTGTTCCTTAATATATGAATGACTAATTGAAGTAACATTTAAGGTAAAAAATATGTACATTTAACAGTACATAAAAATATGTACTGTTACATTTAAGGTAAAAAATATGTACATAAGGGAGAAACTAAAATAATTTTTTAAAAAACTGATGTTGTTTATTAATTTAAAAATAACTGCTTTTTTTAAAGTGTGATATTTAATTTAGTAATGCTGTATATCCCACATATATTTAAACAAAATATACTTTTTTATTGCTTTATTTAAACCAATTAAGGGAAGTTTATTTAAAGAAGCATTTAATTAAAGTTTATACATCATGCAAAAACATTTACGGTATTCTACCACATGAAAAATTTACTCTCCAAAATAGAATCATACAATTAGGATTTTTTTAATTATCATTCAACAAAATTCATAAATAAATTAAATTAGATATATACAGCGTTTGATATATACAACGATCCTTTTCTGGGATATCTTGTTCCTATAGTCCAAATGATTCTTTTCTGGGATATTCTGACAAAAATTAGTTTTCTGCTTTTGAATAAATAGTTCAATGAGCGCTAGAAATTTATCGAATTGATGAGGCGCCATGCGAAAGTAATTAAAAGAAATTTTGTTTCATTCAAGTGCATTTCTTCAATTAAATTACTTGCACCTCCTTACTGCAGTTATCTCTCACATATTAATATAAACCACTGCATTCTGCTTCTCTTACACAAAGCAAGAAGTAAAATAAGTTTTAATTGACCAGAAATTACATCCATTTTAATTTAAAAATGTAATAGTAAAATGTCAAAATACTACACAAAAATTTCACGTTTTCCTCCAAATTTTCGATATGAAGCGCCATCTAGTGCGAACATATGACAACTTTTAAAGCGAAAGTTGCCGCGCTGGTGTGAACTGCCGTATGTGGAAAGTGTTTTTTTTTTTTTTTTCGTTTTGACGCATGATGCCCCAACGGACCAGTGTGAATGCAGCTTAAGCTGAATAAGAATACTCACATTCTGTAGTTCAATTTTTAATATAATTTTGATCAATAACATAAGCATTAGTACAGTTAGACTGTATATGTATTGTAGTTTCAGTTTTTATTATTACATCACATTATAAATCAACAAAATTGTTTTTCAGATATACACAGAAATAGCCCCAGAACTGCCAAAATTTTATTATTAGATTTTTATTATATTTAACTGCATTTGCATTTCTTTTTAAAACTAAAGCCTTTACCCCCCTCCCCGCCTCCAAACAACATTACATGTTGCACATTTTTTGCTTATAATTTGAAAGACAGAATTTTAATGGGCTCTTATATCCTGACAAATGGGACAAAAACATCTTCAAGGAAAACACTAATATATGACATATATGTACTCATGCTTTCATAATTATTCAGGAACTGATAAAAAACAGGAAAAAATTCTGACAAGGTTATGTGGGAATAAATCTAAACTTAACAATTCATTTCTCTGAGTTAAAACAGACTGCATTAGATCAAGAACCTTCTGAGATTGTTCAAAAAAAGAGTACCTTAGTATGTGGAATATTTAACTTTCTTCTGTCTTAATTTTGAAGACTCTAGAGGAAAGAGGCTTACGGAATGATTTAAAAAAAAAAAAAAAAAGATAGATCTGACTTGATCTGTGAAGTCTAGATTGCTTTTCGCAGTTTTTGTTTGTTTTATTACTACATGCGATGTTTAAATTACTTTCATAAGTGCCACTGTACATTTGTAGTGTATTTGAAATTTCTGGATGTTCAAATAATAATAATAATCTAATTAACCCGATTACGACTCCCTCCACCTAATCCAATTAATCCGATTACAACTCCCTCCCCCCCAAAAAAAAACAATTGCATTTGCTTTTCTCCCAATAAGTAAAGTTCACTAATTTTATAATCACAATTCAAGATTCTCACATCCAATAATACTTTAACATAACTTACTGGCACTGAATAAGTATCATCAATCTGAAATTCAGATGGCTCAGAATCTGAATTTGGCATCCTTGTTGATAACAAATTTAAAAACATTTTTAAATACTTGAGATTCTCTCCTGTAACATTGGAAACTTGAAATATAGGACATAACCTATGGGAGAAGAGCAAAATTAAATCTTAGAAAAAGGCATAAATACAATATTTTACATGACACAATAAAAATTCTTCTCATGTGCAGAAATGCATTACATCGTATTTTAAACATGTTTATAACAATATAAACTACCAAGTTTTGACAGAATCTTTTGGATTAATTTCATAGTTAATTTAACCTGGTAATTTAAATATGAATAAAATGTTCTATGTTGACATGCTAAAGCCATATTTAAACAGCAGCTGCTTTCATAGTAGGAGCATAGTTTCAAAGTAGGACTTTTTGTAGTCATACTTCATCATACATATAAATGTGCTTCATCATCTGAAGCTGAAATGAATTACCTTGCTGAAGCTAGCCTTTTTTCTTATTACTTTCTGCGGGGTTATTTTGTTTCTTTATTAACTTTATCCATACTGTTGAAAATGGCCTCCAAAGAAAAATATAAAAAAGTAGACAATTCTGTTTTCACCAGATGGCATGCGGCATGAAATGTTATTCTTTGTTTACTTCCTTATACGAAGTAAAAAGGAAGTATTGTAACCGCGAAAAGTTTCATGCATCATATTTCAATGAAAATATCCATTTTGACCGCTATCAAATGCAATTTAATAATGTTTTTGCACGATATCTGTACGTAAGGACAGAATAAATAACTCTTTGCCCCCCCCAAAAAAAAATATAAAACCAATTTAAAATGAATTCTGAAAAGAATTTTTTGTGGTGTCTGTGCATAGGTACGTACGTATCTTGCATAACTCAAAATCGAGTAGGCTCAGAAAGTCTACTCGATTTTGAGTAGACTTTTTATATAGGACTGCTATAACATGTAGATGTGCACCTCGCATTTTGGTTGCAATAGGCTGCACCAAAAGTATATAAATATATGTATATTAAAAGACAAAGTAAGAAATTTAAAATTTGAAAAGTTTTAACATTTTTAAATTCACTGTTGCAATGAAATTTATTAATTATGAATTTCAATTTCTGGTCTTTGTGAAATATTAGTTCTAAATTTCCTACTTTATGTCTTTAATGATAATTTTTCTGCAGTTTAATGCACGAAAATAATTAGGCATGTTTGTGTTTGTTTTCAAAAGAATTGTTTAGGAAATATATGGGTACTATTCCGTTTTGAGGACTGTAAAAAACTGCAGCGAAAATGTATGCGCAAAAGCGCCAAATCTAGCAAACGCGCCCATTTAACAGCACGCCAAATCTAGCGTACGCGCTGATTTGAGATTGCGTAAGTTTATATAGTTCTATATTTCTTAAGACGCCATTGAAATACTATGTTTTTACCCTTGTAAAAAGCGGCAAACAAATAAGTGAGCGATTCTGCACTTTACCGAGAATATTTTCAAAGAAAAGGCATCATTCAATATAATTTTGAACAACTAATGAGATGAAATTATGCTTTAGCGATAAGTCGGTAGCCAAATAGCGATGCAGGCATCCATTCAGTTATGTTTAGCAATTTTTATATAAATTATAATAATAAAAAAGTATTATACGAAATTAACCTTTCATCTAGATTAAAATATCAATCTTAGATAGTTATTTACTATTGCACTTCCTTTCTTGCGTTAGGGTTGCCGCAATTATTTTTGGCAGCATTGGCATCAATAATAGTTTGGCGATTTTTACGGCCCTCGAAACCGAATAGTACCAATATATGTATATATTCACTCTGTTACCCGGCTCAATGATCTTAATTACTTTACTCTTATATGTTTGTAAATTGTGCATTTTTTGCTTTAAAAATATTGAATTATGTTGTTCTTATCTTCAGGTTAAGATTTTTATGCCTTTAGTAAATCTGCATGTAATATTCGTGGAGTTATCAACAATTTAAAAGTTGTTGAAGTGCAGCTAAGCCTAATGAATTTTGCGATGGCAGACATGTTGGTTTACATTTTAAACTTGGCAAAATAGCGGATTTTTTGCCAATCTACAGAAACTAAGCTTCGCAACAACAAAGATAATGCCTTCTTATATTATTGCGAATTAAATCATGTTTAATCCATTTTGGAATTTATTAGAGAAAACAAGTGTTTAAGATTTACTTCGTAATTTTTAATATAGATATTTTGAGTTTTTATGTTTTTTTGCCTTGTCGGAGTGAGAGCTGAATAAATTGAATGAGAAATACTCAATTGTCTGTGAAAAACTGTTTCTTTTTTGCTTTGTTTGCTTAATTTCTTTTATATATCATTTTAGATTTATTATATTATTTGAATAGAATATGTGGCAACGATTAGATAATTCTTTAAATGATATAAATTTTGTGCATTCCGAGTTATAATATGAATGAAATGTAATGCTGTTAAGTGAACCAAGTGCCAAAGTGTCACTATCATAAGCAAAGATAGTGAATTTTAAAGAGCGCATTTATTCAATTGTGGTTTATGTGCTATCGATGAAGTAGATTTCATTCAATCCAATAAGTTTATTTAAACTTACGCAAGAAAAAATGCATATAATTTAATATTCCGTACAAGGAAGTCATGTGGCATACACATCAGACTTTTTTATGTCATTAACATTGGAAACAAGAGTTCAGATTTCAAAAGAGATGCAAGACTGTACTTCTATTTCTAATGCCTATTTTTGTGTAGACATGCAATGTTTTGTAACTTTTCTTTCCTTCTTCTTCTTCTTCTTTTCTTTTTTTCTTTTTCCCCTTTTTTTATTGTGTGTGTGTTCAACATGTAAGTATTATTATTATTATTATTATTTTTAAATATAGATTTCAAGTACAGTTTGTTGAAATTTTGTCTAGGTGACCTTGGCTTGGATTAGAACCCTTAGGGGAAAAAAAAGGTACATGAAACCTTTTTTGGAAACCTTATTTTAGAATTTTGATAGAAAGACTCACAAGAAATTTGTAATTAACTTTCTTATAGTTTTCAAAACTATTTGCCTTTTATTTTGCAATATGACTTAATAATTTATTCATAAATTGGAACTATAGTATTCCTTTCATAAATGCACTTCAGGCATGTCAGTTAGTATATACAGCCAGCAACTGCAAATCAGAAATTTAATTCTCAGTGAGAATGCATTGTCATTTTCCCTGTTTCCTGCTCCAAGAAATCTAATAGTCATCATAGTGGCATTCAAACTAAAATGTGGTAAATAATAACTTACTACCTTCTGGATTTAAAAGGTTAACTCTGATGCCTTTTCTCAGCTGTGTTTTCATTTTTGGGGGAAATGTAAGCAATTATGGCATTCTTCAGGTATGCGCACTTATGGTGTAAAAGTTGGTGACCCAGCTAGCAACTGAAAAATCGAGTATTAGCAAAGTTGTTAACCTACACAAAGGCATAACTCCCCTTACACAGATCTTGTTTGTGTTGCCATAGTAAAAATAATCCAATTCACAAATGATTACAATTTATTATTGCTCACTAACTAGTCAGGAATACTAAAAACACTCCTGTATTAACCTTCTAACCAGCTGTATATACATGGAGAAGATAATTTTGTGCGATGTGTTTTAAGAAAGTATACATACATGCATCTGGAAATATATCCAAGAAATTAAGGCTGTATATTAAAAGTAAATAAATCCAGATATAAATAACCAGAAGCATTCTGGTATTAAAATTAAGAAATCACCACTTTCCATGGAGATTGGGAAATTTGGGTTTTGGAACAAAAGCCTTAGCCAGTTGAAGCATCAAGACAAATCTGTATGGTTGCAAAAGTAAAAAAAATTATTATATCGGGTCATTAAAGTTCTGTGTCCCCTCCCCTATGTTGAGAGTTTTTAAATTATTTTGTTTCTGCTGATATGACGTGACCTTGATCAAAGTTAATGTTTAAATATTACTGTGCTTGTACATATTCATAATAGATTTAATGCATACAGAACTGCGACAGATCTATAATTTACTAAAAGAAACACTTCACAGTTGTGGAACTTCCCCCAAAAATAGTTGTACAGCTCTTCACAGTAACACAGAGTACAATCAGTAGTTACACTTGAAACTATTAAGAACAATTAACATAACACAATGGAAAGCATATCAAAAGAGTGAAGCTAAATATTTCAATATTCGAAACTCATGCTGAACTAAACAACTATTGAGAAACCGTTGCTCTCTGCAATTTTATATAGTTTTCTCCTGGCCAAGAGATATAATAATAAAAAATTAAGAGAGACTTCTAGTACTAGACTTCTAGTAAGACCAAGAGATTTCTAGTACTTTCCACTTCTTGAAATTACTGTAAGGCATATGAGGGCCGGATACGATTACAGCTACATAAAGTATCAATTACAGTTAGTTATTCAGTTGCAATAACCATTACAGTTATATGGGGACCAGATCAAAATGTCACCAAGTAGTTGCCAAGTTTGGTGACTTCTCACCAAATCTGGAACCATTTACTCAATGCTAATGGCAAAGTTTCACTTCTTTAGATTTTCATGTTATACAAAAAATATTACAATTTCACATATAATTTCACTAAAATAGTTTGAGCTTCTAAGGTGATAGCTCCTAAGAGCAGAAGTTTGAGCCTCTAAGGTGATATCCACTTAGCATGACAATTCTTTGTTAACAACGACCTATCAAAAGATGCTGTCACAGGAAATCCAAGTTGTACATTTCAGGAACTACCAAACAAAATACATATTCTAAAAAAAGCAGCCCATGATCATTTAAAGAAGATTGGGTATGTACGCTACTATGATGTATGGGCAACCCATACTTCAACAGCTCGAATTTTGGCTTGTGATTCTTTGCTGGAAAATTTAAAGAAGCTTCTTTTTGAAACTGCTTATTACTGCAGATATGTGGCTCATTACAGGAGATAAGAAGTAATTAATTATACAATAATGTTATAAAAAGAAAAAGATCATGGGGTAAGCCAGAAGAACTTCTTTTAATAATATCAAGAGGGAAGCCACATCCCGGAAAAATAATGCTTCCTGTATTTGGAAAAATACTGTTTCTAAATGGCAGTTTTAAAAGCAAAGCACCGAGAAATGGCCAATCTTCGAGGTGTCTATCATGATCATGCTCGACCTCAAATTTAATGAATGTCACATTGTAATGGCTTTGTGGTTCAATAAGGCACCATTTAACAAGACGAAACAAACATTTAGTAAAATTAATGTTCTCAGCATACTACACTAATAAACTCAGAGCAGTACATCGCTCCTACAGCATAGAAAAATCTACAACCTTTCTCTTCTGAGGCTAACATGCATCTCACCTAAAATACATTAAGCCTTCTTGGAGAAGAGCTACACGAGTCAAGCATGCTCTGTTAATCACCAAACAGTCAACAGATACTACACACACATAAAAAAAAGTTATGAAGGTGGCCGAGATGTTTGGTGTCACACCTATATTCACCAGACCTTGCCCTTTCATATTTTCATCTTATTAAGTTACTTTAAAATTTTTGGAGTTACACAGGGTAATATTCTCTGGAGACAGTCAAAAAGCATGTTGATAACTTCTTTATGAATAAATCAAATCGAAAGATCATTTTAAAAAAGGAATTTTCCAGCTGTCTGAAAATGGTGAAAAGGCATAAAATAAAATGGTGCTTACATGATTCAATGAAAGTTTCTATGTTTGCTGTTGTTGCGACTAATCTCGCTTGCTTGATCTCATCATTAGAACTAGCCCCATGAAATTTATCATGACAAAGCACACAAGATTAAGTCTGTTGTTGGGCACCATACAGTAAACAGTACGATTCTGCCCCGTTTTGTTCCAATATTGAGAAAGAGCACCCCGAGGTCCGAGTGCACATGTGGGATGGGTCTGAGGGTTTTATATGTTATGTACTATGTTTTCTACTGCTTTATTTTCATTTATCATAAAAAAAAAACTGCAGAACTTCTCGAATGGCTCGATATAATAAGAGTATTGTAACTCTTAGACAATATTTTGCTTCATCTTCAAAGCATAATGGATTCATCACTTTTAGCAGAGGCTAGATAATGAGGGAAAAATGAAAACAACTTGTAAAACATGAAGCTGGTAAGTAATTAATGCACTATGCAGCAGTTAGTATTGAACAAAGATAATGCAAAGTGTATGCACTTGTTTATAAGGTATCAGACAGATATACCACACTGATGCAACAGATAAATGCAAGCTTTCTTTTCTTGCCTGCAGTGCCTTGAAATTGATATCATGCATAATTTCAAGTATACCACAGAGTGTCAGATGGACTCAGAGGAAGAATATCAAGTATGCTAATGGTCAAGGGGTGAGAATGGAAGAAGGTTATATAGGTAATAAGACAACTCTCTTTTTTTTTTAACACCATGTGGACGAACATTATTTGAACAGCATGTGTGAACATTTTCTCAAAGAATCCTTGCCACCGTAATGTACTGCAAGACACACAAACAGATAAATAAGAGTGTTGCTATCTGAACAATATCTGCTTGGAATAGCACCTGGGGGCCATTCTCCCACCAGAATCAATCGAGAACAGTGCATATTTACTTCTGGTATCTTCTGGTATTTTATTGTAAAGACAGCATCATTCAATAAAATAGGACTAAATATTGCATTGTGATGATGGTTAAGAACAAAATCCCAAGAACACACTTAGAGATCCTATTTTCGAATGGAAGTTATAAATTAAATAATGTAAACTGTATGGATAGTTCCTTTATAATATGCATATCTTTACCATGTAAGCATTTATTCTTTTACACAAGTTTTGGCACTGCATTACAGAAAATTAGGATTATTCTAGATACAAGCAATCTATACTTGCCAATTCCAGATGCAAGCAGTCTGTGGTTGCCATTGAATGTGGCTTACCAATTACTCTGATTTGCTTTTTACATCAAAATGCTAATCTCTGGCAAATTGCATAAAATGGGGTTTCAAAAGTAACTTCACTTTATCTGATGATACAATGCAATTCCTGCCAAAATTTTTCAAAAGCTACCAAAAGTGATTTAACATATCTTTTGCAACGGATTACAAATTCATTCTTGTGTTATTATGTTTTACAGAACATTTTAAAATTAATATATTCTCAAGACTATGCATTAAGCATTATAAAATGCTAGAGAAGTATTGACAGATCACATGCACTGTTTTAGTTCTGAAAGTTGGAATTTCATAATAATGCGAACCATTATTTCAGGCATTTTATGTTGTTCCTATCATCTGCAAGAGTTTAAGAACATTATATTATGTTTATGACAGTTTTTTTACCATTGTTATATTGTAATACCAGTACAATTATAATACTACTCACATATTACATTAATATTACACAAAATTTCAAAATAATTAAGCGATGAAATCTCTTTTGTGTAAAATAATATTAAAAATTTACTGTAATACAGAAACATACATTCCCAGTTTAAAATTATGAAATATTTCTTTTTAAAACTGGTATTTTATTTCATTAATTTAGCTGAGCATATTATACTGTCACATATTTTACGCACATTTAATTTGAACATGCTTACCTCTCAGAAACAAAATTAGTAGCTGAAACTATAACATCGTCTTCAGAATGAACAATAACTGGTATCTTCCTACAACCAGGTGATTTCAGAATACGGACAAGCAGTTTCATAGTGTCATGGAGTACATTAACAGGACACATGTCAATTTTTGTGACAACAACAAAAACTGGAACATTTAAAGCTAGAGCAAGTCCTAAGTGTTCTTTAGTCATTCCAACTACACCAGCATTTGCACCAACCTGAAAAATTAAAAAAAAAAAAAAATTCATATTATTAATGTCACTCTTAAAACTGCCTCAATGAATAAGCAAGCTGATACATATTTGATATAAAGGAAGCTAATATTAAATTTTTAATGCAGCCATAACATGATAATTGAAAGATTAGTACACTTGAAAATTACTGGTATATCCAAACATTTCAATATCAAGTCTTAAAATTCTGAAATATAAAAAATAATAAGATTCTGAACTTTCACCATTTTAGTAAATGTCAAGATACAAATCTCATTTAGCCATAATAGAAAAAAATCATACCTATTTGTAATAAAATTTTAAAAACTTAAGTTAAAAAACAAATATAAAACTTCTGAATGTTTAAAAAAATTATTTAATTAATTTAAACTTGCTTAAAATATTTTAATTTTAAACCAATTTGCATCAATTAATCTCAGCAATTACTGCTTCTGTTGATAAAAATCGCAAATTTATTTAATATATTTTTATGACACAATATGATTGATAAATATTTGGATTTATGAATAAATTTTAAAAATCAAAAGTCCTCGAGCTTTAAAAAACATAACATTTACTTAATAAAACACAGATAACTTGTAAATCAAATGTATATATTACTGAGCAGAATAAGAATTTAAAATGCCAAAGAGGAACAACTACTATTGATTTAATAAAAGAGCTAATAGTAATTAAAACACTTTAGCAAACATTATATGCGTGCAGTATATCTAGTATTTTTCTAGCTGAACTTATGAACTCTACTGATTTCAAAAAAGCAATTAATGTAATTATTCTCACATTAAAGATTTTCTACATTAAGGCCCCCCCCCCAAAAAAAAAACTCTCTACAAGATGAATGAATAGTAACAGAAGAATTAATTGGGCATGTTAACAAAGGAGTACAAATTGCAGCATGCAATTTCTGAAATTTCTTTCTCCCGCTTTTACAAACAAGAAAGAAATATTTCACTTCATCTTTCTTGCTTGAAAGATTAAGAAACATTAAATTCAGTGTTTTTCCTAGCAAAGCTCTGATTCAATGGAAGAAAATACTGAGATATAAAAACATATATAACACTTTGGCTAATTTTTAGTCATTTGGACATCACACGACTTCTTTGTATGGATCATACCTCAAGGCAAGTTGCAAATGACATAAAAAATTTCAAACTTTGAAATTAAATATATCAGTCAATTTTTGTCACACAGGAGTCAAACTTCTTATCATTTTATTTTTTCATAACAAGTATGAAACTTTCCCAAATATAAGTATAGAAAACAAGAGACTGCATTTAAAGTTAGATTTCATTATTTGTCCAAAATTAATTTTTTAAACAATTTACCATTGCCCAAAGATTGCCCTTCTGTAGTTAAAAGTATATGACTCCGACCAACAATTGTGAAAATAAAGGGTGGGTAGAAATATATTCGTACTGCCAATTGAAATGAAAAATGGATGTGTACAATTAGATGTTATAGCAATCCTGTATAAAAAAATTTAATGTTCTATAGCAAATCGGTTTTGATACCTACATACGTATGTACATATATACAGACAGTATGAAAAAAATCCATTTTACAATATGTTTTGGAATACAAAGTCCTTTATTCTGTCTGTATGTTAAGATATCATGCACAAAATAGTCAAAATGGATTCCGGAATGGTCAAAATATATATTTCCGATGAAATCTGACAACCGAATTTTTTTGTGATTACAATACTTCCTTTATTTTGTACAATGGATAAAAAAGGCTCATAATTAAATCAGAGCATAAGGCTACCTTGGAATAATAAACAAAAAATTTATTACTTCATTTGAAAAATAAATATTTAATATACTAAAATATATTTGTAATACATTAACACAAATGTTTATAAACTACATAGATATTTTTGTAAATAAAAAACTGATATAAGCATACTTATCTCTTCATAGAAAATTTAACCAAAAAAAAAGGGATTGTGAACTACTCTTGTGAGCAAAATTTAAGGATGAGACAGTTTTTCAAATGTAATGTCACACAGAAGTGTTCCACATGAACCCAAATCTTACTATAAGATCACCAAGATCAGAAAATATGGGACAAGTGAGCAAAACTATCCGAACAAGGAATCAAAAGGATGAAAGGTGACTTTTTGGAAAAGTAACTCCAGGCACAACTCAAGAGAAGACAGAAATGTCCATGTGACAGGCACTCTATAACAAAATCATCCTTAGAAGGAGATACCATCCCTGACAGATATATAAGAATTACAATGCCTGTCCATGGTGCGGACAAGGTTGTAAAAGAGCTGTTGAGTCATCATTTCCCATTCCTTTTGCAGTGTCAATTTCAGCTTCAGAAGTACTGCTGGTAGCTGATCACATGTTGCCGAGTATCTCCTGAGAAGATCTCGCATGTGTTCTGTGCAATTTAAGGGACCTTGCAGGTTAATACATGCATCGAATATCTTTATTCTCTAAGAGCTCTGCAACAGCTATTGTAAGACCAGTTGTAGTGCTGTCATCTATGAAGAGGAAATCTGGACCTATAGCACCTTTAAACAGATGCATGTGAGGCAGGAGAACCTTGGTACAATCATGGACATCACGGACTAAACCAGTTTGGAAGATGTCGAGGTTAATATGGTTAACAAGCATGATACTACTTTAAATGAGACAAAACCACACCTCCAAAAAAGGACTTTTTGATGATATTGGAGGCATGACTCGGTGTTCTTTTCTCTCTTCAGATCTGTTTACATCTAGAATCACTCATCAAACTAAATTAAATCTTATCTGTAAAAGACTAAATTAAATCTTACCTATAAAACAGCACTCAACCTCACTCTTGTTGTGTCCAATTCTTGTGCTCCTGGCACCACAGAAATAGGTGTTTCTGATAAGCAGGCATTTACTGCACACACTAACACTATACTAGTTGGCATGTATATAAAACATGTTTGTGCAACCTTGTGGCTATCGTAAAATGCAATATTGGATATTTAATAGTCTGCTACACATGCCTTGCAATATATTCCACAATCTGTCATGTGTCTCTTCTAGCTAACAGGAAAATATACCAGATGTCAATGCCATTATTGTGTGTGAAGACCACCTCTGATGCTCATGCAGCTGTTCCCGCCATTTGAAATGCTTTCTAGACATGTGAAATTAAGTTGTGAGCAATCCCATACTCCTCCACCAGACTTCAACCTTCTTTCAACTTTCCAATGACATGACCTCAAGTACAGTCATCCAAAAGATGTCTCCTGGATTGCCTGTTGGCCATGCCACACAGTAGTAGCAAGTTGACATTGTTAAAATCACTGTACACCATGCAATAGCAGTAACCAAACTGCTAAGCACACATCACTCAGTGTTATACAATTTCAACACTCCTCCTTAAGTAATATGCCATATGTGCATCCCCTATTGTATCATCCCAAAACTATCAGTGGACTGGTCTTTCAGTCCATTCTGCTGCCTTATTCCATTTTTATGCTAATTTTTCTGCCTTGTCCTTAATTTTTGCACACCAGTGTATGTTCGTGATACTTAAATTAAACTAATGGCAAATTATATATATAAAAAAATCTTACAAGTCAAAGAACAAAATGCAAATTACCATTAACATTGTGAAATCAGGAATATGCCCAGTCATTCCAAATATAGTAGTTTTCAAATACCTTTCGTGGCCCGCAAGATCAATGAAGGTAATTACCTAGAAAGGAAAGTGCAATTAATGAAATCTGTATAATCAGTACAGTATTTTTAGAATAAGATTGCAATAATCCAAACAAGACTAACTATCAGGCATTATAAAATTCATATTCTGCAAGATTTCATGCACAAATATTGCACATACATACTACAGTCAAAAGTCGTTAATTCGGACACCCATAATCCGGAATGATCTATAATCCGAACTTCAAAGCTAAAAACTTTCTGCGCATGCGCCGCATTGACACATGCGCATAGGCGTTTACGCGTGCACGTAAGACCTTTACGACTGCACATATGCGTGTGCGCAAGCGCAGAATACGTTTTAACGTTTAATGTATAACGGACGGTATAAGCTAAAATTATCTAAATATCTCAGTTGATAGTGATGATTGCGTTGTTCCTTAATCTTCGAATTGGACGCGGCTTATTATTTTTTGCAGACTGTAAGAGCAATTTTATAAAAGTAAACTTGAACTTTCGATTATGTCAAATAGAATTTCCGATGCTGGAGCACCCAAAGGATCTACAAAACGAAAGTATGTTTTGATGTCCGTCAAACAAAAAGTGGAATTGCTGCAAAAAATGGATAAAGACATGAAGAACGGTGACAGAGAGGATAGTGAAAACGAAAAGATTTCGATTGACAAGTTAGTCGGTATTCTCGGCACAGCAATTACGGGACTTGAACAGCGGAACTTTGTAACTGAACAAGAAATGTCTGTTTATAGAATTAAAGAGAAAGTATTATCACATAAAATGAAGCAACTTAAACAACTTACATTGAAAGAAATGTTTAATAAAGTAAACAAATAAATATTAAGCTTCTTTTTTTGTAAATTTTGATACCCTTTAGATCATAATTGTTCCTTATTTCATAAATTATGGTTTCATATTTTTAATTTTAGAATTTGTGCATGCCATCTTATGAGATTTAAACTGATGATCTATAATCCGGAAAAATCGATAATCTGGAATCGCCGAAGTCCTGACGAGTCCGGATTAATGACTTTTGACTGTAGCTACAACAAAAACAACAACAACAAAAAAAGAATATATAATGCTCTAGAAAGGATTTACTTTATTCTGATATTTATCATCATGGTAAATAAATATTCTGCTTTAATTAGAAAGTTTTTATAATAAGACTTATTGCTTTTTAGAGTAATTTTTTCCTTTTTAATTGCTACAGTAGACCGAATTGCATTGAAACAGTTTACAGTGCATTTTCTTTGCACTCTCCAACAACACTTTGCTCACTTCAGATGACTCTTAGTCGCTGCAGACACACACCATCTTATTTTTTCATTGTTGACTTAATTTCTTCTATTTGGAGAAACTTTTTTTTTTGATTAATCAATCATCAGTCTCTAAATGGGATTTTTAAAGTTTTTAGGCAAATGTAAAAAAAAATTGTTTGCTGTGGTATTAGAATAACCAAAAAATCCAGAAAATGTAAGCACAACTGCCAGTTTGCCACAATACATACATTATCTGTGCACTGCTCAGCACATTTAAACATAAGCACGATAAGAAAATTACCCGTTCCACAGTTTAAAAGATTTAAAACTAAAATGATTTTTCTTTATAAAATAATATAAAAGTTACTTTTATGTGAAATAAATTAAAATTTTTTGACTGAATTAAATTATATACAGGGTGTTTCAGCAATTCAGTTACAAACTTTCAGGAAAGATAGAGTAAACCCAGACGATTGAAAATCACACAGCAATGCATGGTCAAAAACACTTTCCTGCCACGGTAATAAAGACACAAAACACAAGAAACATGGACATGAACAGGATGAGAAAACAGTTATGATCAGTGCAGCTAAAATGTTCGGAATGTTAAATTTTTGCATACATTAGCCTTGATGTGCATCTCCACATAAATGCAACATATCCTTAACACTGGATCGGCAGAGATGGTCTGGCGCATTAGCCAGCAAGATAACATTCACTACTTACTTGGGAGAGGGGCGGGGAGTATGTCAAGACACTAATGTATGAAATCCCTTTTAACAGAGCTCAGGAACTTGCTCAGGCATGCACCATGGCAGCTGCTGGGGAAGTCCAGGATACACCAGGTATTTTCCACAACATCAGATCATCCATGCGCCAGAGATGCGAGGCCTGTATCACAGTCCGAGGTGGTAATTTCGATGTTGTAAAATTTAATTCTTTCTTTGATGACAACTGTTGTCAGTTTTTGCTTTCATTTCTCAGTTTCTGCTGCACTAAACATAGTAAACTTGTTTTCTCACCCTGTTTGTATCCTTCATTTCTTGTGTTTTGGTCATCACTACTGCACCAGGAAAGCATTTTTGATCATGCATTGCTATGCGATTTTCCATTGTTCAGGTGTAATCTATCTCTCCTGTAAGTAGTCTGCAAACGAATTGCTGAAACAGCCTATATATAAAAGACATTATTATTCACCCACTAGCCTATGCATGATGGAAAACTGCTACAATGTTCATGAAATATGGAACATTTTTAAAACACACACTTTCTATATAATAATGTTTCTAGGAGCAAATTAATTTTAAAATAATACATTTAAAAACTAATTTATTTTAAAAGTTCCTGGCTAAAACATATGTCTAAATAATAAAACTCTAAAAAAGAATATAATCTCATTAAATTCTCATTTTGTCATTAAAAAAGAAACAAGGTTCCACTCGAACAGGAGAGGGAAATTCCCCGACTTTTCCAGGTGTGTTTTAAGAAAATTTCTGTCTATCCACATAGTGCATGCTGGCTGTGCTGAGAGGTAAAATAATTATGGTAGCACTTGAAAATACAAAAATTTGCCAATTACATATGACTTATATATTGTTACGAAATGTACAGGAGCGGTACGACGATTCCCTGCAAAGCAGTTTTATGGTTGCCATAAATTAGCAAGGAGGGCAGGGTTGCAACATTTGGTGAGAAATCACCCACTTGGCAACAAAATTGGCAATATGCCATGGACGGATGGAGAACCTTCTGAAGCAAATTCTTACCGGTTTAGCCCAGAGTGTTCTCGAACACAAGCCGAAAGCTATATAAGCCCTGCTGGTCCCCAGCCGGAGAGTGTGCCTCGCCAAGTGCGAGATAGTGTGTGCCTTGTCCAGCGAGCTGATAGTCAGTCATTGAGCGAGTGTCTTGAAGTCAAGCGCCGAGTTTGACTTCGAGTCTCTTAGCGTATCGTGGTTAGTGCATCATCGAGAAGAGTGTGTTAAGCTCCGGGAACGGCTGAACCAGAGAATCAGGAGATGTGCTCTGTGTGTCGTCGAGTGCATCGCGAGTTGTAGCGTGGAGAGTCTCGAGAGTACGTGGAGTTCCGAGAATGACCAAGCAGAATTGGAAGCTGTGCTCTGGTGCTTTGCAGTGAAGCTGTCTCCACCATGATAATTTGATAACCTGAAAACTGTGTCACTGATCATGTCAGCATGTTTATAACAGTTTGACGACTATAAACGAGATTTTGGAGTTGTCCTGATTAATACTGGCCAAAAAAGTGTGTTTCGATATTTCATCAAGTGTCATCGTTATTCACTCCAAATCCACACAAAACCCATATGAACATGAAGGAAGAAAATAATGTAAGAACTGGTGTCAGAAAATAAAAACGTAACAATATAATCCCCATAGCATTACTATTATAACTATAATAGGAGTTGTTTTCTCCACTGAAGACTGAGATTACAATCTGCCCAATCTGGATTAAAAAATATCTTTTTCTTTTTTCTTTTTTTTTTGGCTGACATTTTGCAGCTAAAAGAAAGAAATAAATATATTTAATGATATTTTAAAATAAATTCAGGTATTTTATATTTATTCAGCAGAATACATATGCAAAATATATGAGCATTAAATTTCGTGATGGTATGTCATTATATTGCTAGAATTAGTTTCAGGAGTATGCCAATTATTAACTAATAATAAACTTAGATGGAAGAAGCCACATTAAATGATACGAATAACATTAAAATAAAGTTAATTACTTAAAAATTAAAAACTGAATTACGATAATCAATGACATTTTGGCAAATAGTATTACCAATTATAATAAATGGTATTCGGCATTACCAATTATAATAAATGGTTAGCCTAGATGACTGATTACCATTTTTTATTTTGATGCAAAAGGCATTTATTAAAAAAAAAAATGTTTTTATGGTAAAATCCTAGTACACAATATGGTCTTGGCACGATTTTGATAATTGTCATCAACACCAAAATGACCTGTTTACTACTCATCATAAATGTCCAGTTTACTGCTCATCATCCTGACGCCAAATCCCTCTGTACCGTATACTAGGATTAAACCGATTTTGTTTATATGGGTATGGGAATGTATTTTCTTTCATTTAACATCCACTGTACATATGCATGTGAATCTCTTCATTTTTAAGGTTACTGGAAACTTGCTTTGCCTTTCTAAAAGACCATCTGATTGGAGCTGCGAAAATTGGCTCTGTGACAGCTACTTGAATGACGCTCATGCGATACATAATTCCCAACGAAAGTAATTGCTTCCAACGTTAGTGTAAAAATAGCAATTTTTGGGGGATTACTGAATGAAATTTTCTGATTTTTTTAAACAGTTTTCGAATTCCCTGACTTTTCCTTTGTTTTTTAGGTTTTCCAGGTAGCATAGCAACCCTGAAGAAACTACTTTTAGATAATGGAATTAAAAAAAAATCAATTATCCATCTTCTAATATTAAAAAAAATTATTGTATAAATTCATTAAAGTTTTTTGCAATAAAGTAAAATTATACATGCAAAATTGGAAAATCATAATAGATTTGTAATGAAGCATTTTACTGAAAAAGAGACTAATAAAACAAATTTAAAATTTGAAAAGGCCAATATTTCACTTTTTACAAACAGGAACTTGATTTTTATTGAAAGGTTAAAGAAAACTTTGAAACCATATTGCATGAAGTATTTTGAGAAGGCAAGGCTAAGTTTGGGGATCCATGACACACAAATGGATGGAATTGAAATATTCTTTGAAGACCATCATCTCCTTCAACTTTAAGTCTTCAAACTATGAACACTTTAATTCCATATGCCTACCAATCTCTAAAGTTAGCCCTTTCCTATCCAAAAAATGCTTTAAACACTGTTGTTTTACAGTTTCTTTTAAAGCTATCAATAAAATCCAGTCATTTGTAAAAAGCAAAATATGGTATCTTCGTCATACAGTATTTAAAAAATTGTTTGCGAGTGCAGTCTTGCATCACTGGACAAAACTCTAGCCCTTTAAAATTATAGGTAAAGGAATAAATAAGGTAGGTGGAACAAAACTTGGTCAAAAGGTATTCAAATGCTTTAGGTTGGTGGGATAAGAATCCCAATTTTCGATTTTTGCTAGTCAAAACTATTTCTCTTATTAATTTGTATTTCCTAGAAGGTTTGAAAATCTTTCTGCACAAATGATAAATGAAAGTGCGGGAACACCAGAACTTCGCTATGAGATTTTACAGCTATTGTCCCCTCACAATTAATCATCTCTAGAGGAAAAACCCTGTAGGGCAAAACTTTGTAACCTTGAGGTACTGGGTGTTTAAACTAGTGATTTACTGGATGAGACTGCGCTCTCTGTGCCCATTATTTTTATGGGCTGGAAGGCTTTCATATTGGATTATTACTCAGCGTACACTGTGATTTACATAACAACCTCCACTGACATTAATAGGTCAATCTTGCAGAAGTCTTAACCTAACTGTGTGATGTAGTATTAAAACCATGGCTTAGGTTAAAAATATATGCAGTTATGTTTATTCCACAGAGTAATGATGCAATAACATATTGAACAATTAATTTGGCACTTTATTACATAACTTGATAAACATTACTTAACTTATTGTATGTACTTATTATACATATAATTTTTAAAATACATTTTACATAAATCAGAAAGTGTATTAGTTAAGTATAGTAGTTATTTTATAGTAGTTATAGTTTAGTATAGTAGTTTTTTTACATAAATCAGAAAGTATAGTAGTTAAAAACTCATATACAGTGGTGGCCAAAATTGTGGACACTTTTTTGGAAATTTTTATGTTTTTGAACTTTGTATGCTTATAGAAAACATTACGTTTCACAAAATGCAAACTTGCATATATCATTTTAAAGAGAATTTATTACTGAATTCAATACAAAACACAAAATTCAATTATTTGCAATGCAAAAAAAGTTAAACGATAATAGTTATCGATATACATTAGATAGTGATGATTGCAGTGAGTTATCAGTACTTAGTAGGGTACCCTTTATTTTTTATTATAGCTTCACATCGACATTTCATTGAGCTGACAAGAGTTTTAAGCTCTTCTTTCGTTATTACATGATGGCAGGAAACAATTATAGCCTCAATTAGTTCTCTTTTATTTGATGGGCGCCTCATTTGGACAAGAGTTTTCAAACAGTGCCACAAATTTTCGATAGGATTGAGATGAGGACTGTTTCCTGGTCATGACAACAATTTAATGCTCTTTGTACGAAACCACTCTTTCGATATTTTGGCCATGTGGCAAGGAGCAGAATCCTGCTGAAAAATAAACGAAGCATTGCTGGGAAAGAGATCTCTGATGGAAGGTAGAAGTTTTGGTTCTAGAATAGTGTCAATGTATTTTCTGGCATTCAAGTGTCCCATTGATGACATGAAGGTGACCAATACCATCTGCTGATGTGCATGACCAAATCATAACACTAACTGGGTTCTTCACAGTTGCTTGAATGCAGTCAGGATGTAGCTCTTCTCCTATTCTACGTCTTACATATTTTCGCCCATCACTACCGAATAACGATATCTTAGTTTCATCACTCCATATAACTTGTGATCACTGATTATTTGTCCAATTAATGTGTTCCTTTGCCCACTGTAGTCTTTTTTTTCGTTGCTGAAAATTAAGATAAAGCTTTTTTCGTGGAATTCTACCTCTCAGTCCAACATCTGTTAATCTTCTCCTGATTGTTCTTGAACTGACAGAAACACCAGCATCATTCAGATCACTTCTGATGGCCGCTGATGACATTTTTCTATCTTGGAGACAATCTTTTTATTCTTCTGTCATCAATAGATGTGGTGCACCTTTTTCGGCCTTTTCCTTCTTTGTTTTTTATTGAATTTGTCTCCTGATATCGTAAACAAAACTTTCGGACTCCAGATGTAGTCACTGAACCACCCACCTGTCTTGCAATTTCAGCATAGGAAAGACCACTTTCTCGTAACATAATAATATTACATCTCTTTCTAGGTGTCCAATCTACTCTTTTATTTGATGTCATTGCTTCTTGACTAAATATTAAAAATTTTTACAAAAATTCCTACTTGGAATTGCAGTGTATAAGAAACAGGTCCTCCTTCCACAGAACAAAGCAAAATAATGAAGTGTTTCAAGTGTAAACATGATGTCAGCTTCTACTGGCAGTTACTAACATTTGATTGGTTCTCAGAACAAGAACAGTGATTGGCCAGGAAAGCTAAACATTACAAACCACTTCATAACTGTGTTTTTTATTTATATTAAAGTACATATAACTTTTTTGTATTGCAAATAATTGAATTTTGTGTTTTGTATTGAATTCAGTAATAAATTCTCTTTAAAATGATATATACAAGTTTGCATTTTGCGAAACGGAACATTTTCTATAAGCATATAAAGTTCAAAAACATAAAAATTTCCAAAAGTGTCCACAATTTTGGCCACCACTGTACATATTTAATAAAATAACATAACCTTAAATTATTATTTTTTTAATGGCAGGTACTAGTGTTTTTAGGCTTTGGCCACTACAAAGGCCAGAAACAGCGGTAATTTTATTATGGAAGCACCTAACATGTGGCCCCCGTTACCTCCCATGAAGGGACAGACAATTTACATCCATGCCTTCTCCAGTATTCAAACTGGAGCCTTTCAGCATGGCAGTCAATAATTACTTTCCTCGCTGGGTGGCCTTAAATTATAACTAAACAAACAAAATGATAAAGTACAATTTACTTATTGGGACTTGGCTTTGGTGATTTCAAGAACATGTTAGTAATTATAGGGATTTGTGTTTCTGCTTTGTAGAAATGCCCTGTCATGCTATGGGGATGTACAGTGATCCGAGTTGCTTGCTCGGTCATATTTAATCTTGGTATAGAGCTCTTGGGTTCTGAGTTCATTGTTCATCAGTTTTCAAGTTCATTAATCAGTTCATAGTTTGCTGAGCCCATATTTGAACCCATTTGATTATTGAAGTATGTAAGTTCTACTCTTGTTGCTTGCTAGGCGATGTCTTACTGGTTTGTGGTATCAGAAGAAATTTGAGAAATTTCTGTTTCGTATGAGTAAATTTATCTACTATTATTTTTTCTTATGGTTGAAGTTGCACTGTACGATTAGAAGACGTTTGAATGCTGGGGTGATTGGAGACGGATGTCGTCAGTTAAGTACTGAGTGAGGACACTTGCTCTTGAGCTGACTTTTGGGTAAAAGGCATAGACTCTGCGTCCTGTGATGGCATTTTGCCATTCCTGCTGCCAGACATTGTGTATTGTATTATTAATAATATTATGATGATGAAATTTTGGGAGTTTGACCAATAAGGGCGTACCTTCTTGGTTTTGGGCATACCTTCTTCTTCTTGAATTTTGGAATCATCAGTATAAGCAATTATTGCATTCCATGGGGTGAGAATGTTACTTTTGATGAATTTAATTTTGCCATGAGGTTCGGCTGGATGTCTACAATAAGATGGAGGATGGTATTCATATTATTCTGCAGTAAAAATCTGGGCCTGAAATGAGATGTTGCTTTTGAGTTGTAAGACTGTGGAGTAAATAGCTTCATGAATTGCTTGTAGGTGAAGAGAAGTGGTTCCAGCAAGGATATTTAATGCTGCATTTGATGTTGTGTGGCAGCTGAAAATGATGCACAGGTTGAATTGCCTCTGAACGGAGTTAAGATTTCCTTTTCCCTTTTGGTCATAGGAAGGTGCATATGGCAGCTCTGTATGTTACCATATTCACTATCACCACCAGGAACAAGATTTTGGTAAAATGTGGGTTGAGGCCCCAGTTGTACCTGTGGAATCTTCTGATGCCGATTTGGTGCATTCTATTTTTGATTTCCTTAAGACAGTTAATGTAATTCTGTTTGTGATCGAAGTGAATTCCAAAGTATTTTATGGTTTTGACATTCTTGATGCTGTCTCCCTTGATCTTGAATGATAATTGCTGAGAAAATTCTTCAAAAAATTATTTAGACATACAAGTTGTTGAGAACTTAGACAATTGAAAGCCATCAAAGTGAGTCAAAGGCATTTTTCAGGTCTAGGCTAAAGATTATACAGCAGTGTGCATAATTTTTTTTTGACTCGTTTTGGGATTTGCTTGAATAGTATTGATTGTTGAAGTCTGCAGTCAGAATTCGAACTGGTGTTTGTCAACTTTGTCATTATGATGAAGGTGAAATCTGACTCTTCCTGTTATGCCCTGTTCTAGAACTTTTTCAATTGCTAGCAGAAGGTCAATGGCCTGTATGATACAGGACTATCCAGAGATATCAGTTTTTCTTGAGGAACAGGATGACTTTTCCATTTTAAAATAGTGGGGAACACATGGAGTTGAATGCATTAGTTGCAGAGTTTAGAAATGATGTTCTCGTTAGTGGAGTGTATTAGCTTAACTATTTTGTTGCAAATTCCCCCTGGTCCCTGAACGTTGTTCTTATTTAGTTTTGTAATAATATGTGTAATTTCTTCCTGGCCGAATGGAGGGTTGTTGTTGGTGGCTGGGGGACCATTGTTTCAGAGAGATTTCTGTTCATTGTCATCCTCTTCAGGGTTCTCTTCATTGTCATCCTCTTCAGGGTCTTTTAGTAGAACTCCATTGAGCATGGAGTTGAGGGTCGATCCTGTTAAATTGTCTGTCGTTGTGGTGCTTGGGTTGTTCATGAGGAGGTGCAGCTGAGTAGGCTTGAAGATTTTTGTTTATTGCCAACTTGTAGAATGGACCGTGAGTACTTTTATATCGGCACAGTATTAGTGGCATGATTTGACTTTGTCTTCCAGGATTTCCTTTTTATAATGTGTTTTTCGATGCTGATATCTTTGAAGGAGTTCTTGGCGATTCTCCTCACTTGCTGCGACTTGCTTGTGTCTTGTTCTTTTCCTGTCTAATATTGGATGCCACCCAGTTAATTTTGGAGATATTTGGGGCAGATTTTTCTTTGAATGAGTACTGGCATATTATTTGTTCAATATAAATTATGTTCTCTGTTTGTCATAGTTGGAGTTGCTGCTTCCTGTGAACTGTAATATGGTTTCAGAATCCTGCACTAGGCAGTCTTTACATTTTTTAGTTCTATATTTGTTAATTTTGTAGGGAGTTAGACTGGAATTGGTGATTGTTTTGTAGATTTTATAAGATATATATTTATATCAGATTCCATGTGATCATCATGTATGATTCTCTCCTGAAGTGCACTGACAAGTTGATGTGTGATAACCCATTTGTTGATGACTGAAATTGAAATTGAATTGCATTTTTCATTGGGGATAATAGTTGCTGCATCTGAGGTCGGGTGTTTTTAGAAAATTTTCTAGTTGAGAGGTGTGTGTCATATTTGCTTGTCTAGACAGTATGGTTCTTGAATGCCGATGAAGTATGTTGGATGTTCAGAGATCTGTTGTACGAGTTGAACTCTTGCAGTTTTGAAGTGTCAAGGCAATTCTCCAAATGAACCTTTTGGAATTCATTTGGAAGAATGTTATTTGGTCTATGCTTTTCTCCAAGGTGGGTGTTTATCAGAATGATGTTATTGTGGTTGTGAGGATTACTCATGGTAGGTGGTTCTTGCTTTATCTTTCAAAGTTTCTTGTTGATATGTAGAGGCATTTGACCATATCTTTCGGCACAACAATCGAATTACTGACATAGTTCCTACTCCATTCCTATTGATGGTATGGAAAAAAATGTTATGAGCCCCACTTCTTTTCCGTTAGCCTAACATTTCAACTTGCATCACTATAGCTCCAACAGTGTTTATTGCAACAACAACCTTAATAATGTTGGAATAATTAAGATACAATAACACGCTGAACAATATTAATTTAGAAGTCAAACAACAAAAATCAGCGTAGTGTTATATTTTCAAATTTTCACAGGACTATTTGCGCTTTTGCAGCTGAGAATGATAGTTTGGTAAAACTATCAAAACTAGTCCTTTGAAATTATAATGCTGATTTTTGTTGTTTGACTTCTAAATTAATGTTGGAATAGTTGCAATAAAACCAATAAAATTGCTGTAGTCAATGATATTTTCATTTAAGCTAGTTTTTATGTTGATTTGCTTTTTGCTTACTTTTACAGCCAGTGTCCAAGAAAACAACATTCGGTTTTTAATGTGCTACATTTTCAGCTGTTTTTTGTTTATTTTTACAGCCTGTGAGGATTACCCTCTCAACAAACTCTACTCCTACTTAGCAAATACATATTATAAATACAGATCACAGCCTAATAAGTAAATAATAAAAAAATATAGAATTCGCTTCTAATTAAGATATAATTTAATCAAACAAATTTCTAAAATTTTCAAGATGCTACCAAATTTTTTCAACACAATATCTCTGAACAAAAATGCAGCTATTTACATACTGTAAATTATATCCTTTATAAAATTTTCTTTATATAATATTAAAATTATTAAAAATGTCTAAAATAATATTAAAATATGCAACACAACCATTAATAACCTAATACAATTATTAAAAACATAAGTTGAAGCTCTTGTAAGTGCATACTTATATATTATACTTATAAGACCATAATTTATCTGTTATTAGAGAATGTCTGCTAAATATTCACATTTGAGTTTAACATAAAGACATGAATTTAGCAATGCAACAAGACTGAAATAGATATTTTGAAACTCACTTTAGAAGCAGCTTCACATATTTTAACCCAATCTAACTGTCCACCATGGCTGTCAGGTTTATTAACTACATTCCCACAACTGTCAAATCCTAATATGTCATTTCCTACACTAGATGTACGACCTGATTCCATTTCATGCTTATGTCGAAATAGCTTCTGACGAGCAAATCCTCTGCCGTTGTCTAACTCTCCATGAGTAAGTACACCCAATAATGTACTTTTACCAGCATCTACATTACCAATTACAGCCACTCTGAAAATAAACAAGAAATTAACATATATATTTTTATTTCTCAACATCTTTAAATTTCATACTTTTTGGATTTATTTAGAATAATCAAAGTATGAATAATCTAGTTTTTTAGTTTAACCTAAAAATTTAATCTAGTTTAATCTAGAAATTAAAAATTATGTGACCAAAATATCTGGACATTTACTTTTTAAGTGAATCTGACGACCTATGAGAAAAGTTCATCATGAATGAATTTCTATGGGAAACAGCCCAGTATTACATTATATATTGCTCATACATCCTTAATGATTGCAAAGCAATATTCTAAGAGAAAATAACCTATGATCCCCTATCAGCACATTCACATAATATAAAAAGAAAAGCTCAAAAATCCTAAAAAGTAAGTATCATCAATATCAGCTTGGTAAAAGTGTATAAAAATAACTTAAAGATTTGATCCACTCTCCTTCCCTTCCCCCAAAAAGGTTCGAATTCCATAAAGACTGTCCAAAATAGTTGCTGTGCCAGAAAATATCGATGCTGTGCACAAACTGATAAAAGCAAGAGCATCATGTGACATACTGTGAGATTGAGGCATCTTTGGGCATTAGTATGAAAGCATCACCTGAACCAGATATTAACTGAACATTTGGCTGTAAAAAAGATTTGTTCATGTTGGATCCCGCATAATCTGACAAATACTCAAAAGAAAGCTTGTGTTGAATGGTGCAAGGAAATGTTGGAAAAATAAGTTCAAGGTACATCAAAGGCTGTGTATATAACATCTACAGAGGTGACAAATCATGGATCTATGCATGTGAGCCTGAAACAAAACAACAGTCGACTGTATGGGTCTTCCAAGATGAACCAAATGTAACAAAAGTTGTTTGCAGAGGAAGAGCATTGAAGTAAATGGTTGCTTGTTTCTTTGGTCGTCGCTTAGCTGCTGGTGGGCCAGGCAGTTGATATGAGTTGGTCTTGTTAAGTTTAACACTGGTAGTTCGGTCCAAGGTTCGAATCCCGCGAACAGGCTGGTTGCATGGACGTTTCATGGTTTTCCCCATGTGTAATGTGTATACAGGCCAGTATCCCTAAGAAAGTCCTCTAAAAAAGCATCCCTCACCTAAGGCAGATAGCCCCTGAGGCTTTGCCACAATCACATAAATCAATCCATATCAACTGGCTATTGATTGTCTAGATTTTTGCATTTTCAATCATCAAAGGTAAGACTTTTTTTAGCAAGAGATTTCAACTTTCCTTAAGCTCATTAATTTAGAACTCTTAATATATCCAAAAATATTACAAGAAATATTATCTATAATTAGTTAACTTGTATTAGAATATTTATACAGAAATTGTACAACAACAGTATGAAATTATTTTATTTTCACGAACTTAGACTACTAATTAAGTTCAACAGGCATTTATTAAAGAACAGTTTATAAAAGCTGGAAACAGTATAGAAACTATGAATGCTTCATCACATAATGCATCAATTCTTAAACCTAACAGGGGGAGGAGATGAATGGGTAAGACAGATTCATACTATGTACAAAATGCAAATTTTAAAATTTTTCTGTAAATTTGCCTTATTAATTTTATTACATTTTGGCTCTTCCTTTGATTCACAAACTTTGACTACTAATCAAGTTCTACAGGCATTTATTAAAGAACAGTTTATAAAAGCAGGAAACAATCTACAAACTATGGACGTTTTATCACATAATGCAGCCCATTTTTAAACCTAACAGGAAGGTAGGAGACAAATTGGGGTAAGACAGATTCATAATATGTACAAAATGTAATTTTTTAAAAATTTTCTGTAAATGTGTCTTATTAATTTTTTTCACATTTTGACTCTTCCTTTGATTACAAAATGGCCGATCTCAAATTCTGAAAAGTCGCTTTTGTAGCCAAAAAACCCCGACAACTGGTCCTCAGTTCTAAAATTCCTTTTTTCAAGCTTTTGCCAGAATTTAATTTAATTACTTATTCCATTTGAAAATTACAGTTTTTCTTTAGTGTTTGAAACCTCTTTTGCTAACATTTCTTAGCGAGATTAAAAATCGCCAAAATTAACGGGGATTACCATTCCTAGTGACTCCTTTTTTCAACCAACTGATTGTAAAGATTTTTTTTTTTTTTTTTTAATTTTTTTTATTTCAGCTCTGTTAAGTACCAATTTTCCTGGCTTATTTCATTTCTTTTTTCTTGTACATTGATGTGAAACAGACTGAATTAGATGACAGTTTAATTTAATTTACTCCATATTGTATCAATTCCAGTTTTTTTAAACCATTGTTGATAGATATTTTTATATACAGAATTTCTTTTTGGCAGTTTAAACCTTTTTTACATACTTACCGGAATTTTGATTCATTGAATATCTATTTGAAAAATTACAGTTGTTTTGTTGTTGCAGGTTAGTCATGTGCAGGTGGTGTTTTTAGTTTTCAGAGCTATAAATAATTTAAAATAGTTAATTTTGGTTCCTAGCTAATTAGAAGCAAACAGAAACATGACTGATAATGCCCCCTTCCCGGGGGAAAAAAAAAAAAAAAAAAAACAGTAATATTGGTGTAGGGCTTCTTCCATCTCTTAAAAAAGTTTGAATCTGATAGTGATAAAACAGCCTTTTCCAAATTGTATTTATAATTTTTTTTTGTATACTTTTATATATTTATTTGCATAGTTACTTTTTCAATTCAATTAAGGTTAACTTCTTCGAATGCACTAATTTTACTTAATTAGTTTTCATAATTTGATCAAAATTCAACTTTTTATTTCATTTTTTGCTTATTTAGTTATAATTTAATGAAATAATTTATATATATATATATATATATATATAGAGAGAGAGAGAGAGAGAGAGAGAAAGAAAATGATGCAGGCTTAGATGCTATGATATAGAAATACTTATTGTTTATGAATTTTAAGATAAAAATATGTAAATCAAATTTATAATTTAAATTAGCAATAGCCTCTTAATCACTCATTTTATTTTGGGTACTTCTCTCTATTCTAAAAGAAGTAATAATTTTTTCTGAACTGTGTCATTTCTAGATTAATCCATTATACCAATTTTTACATAATGATGACAACATTCTTAATTAGGATCTTAAACCAAAACCTTCTCTCTTAATAAACTTCCAAATTTGATAACTACGCACTTTGCATCTGTTACCACTAAGATCCGACCCCTGCTTCTCTTCTTTCTGCAAAGTTTTCAAAAACATAAAATGTTTGAAATAGGCATAATTAGAGTGCCAAGCTGAATTATGATTACAAATGTCAATTGAAATAACAATGAATATTTAATCTTCATCAGCTGCTAGTTTCCTTTTTATTACAGATCGAAATCTTAACAGACATGAAATGCAGTATTTCAACACATAAGCAACTCAACATTTCTACATTATTATACACACACATATATTCATATACACTCTTTTGCAAAAACATGGAAGCACCATGAAGGAGGTGGTTGTTTTTGATGAAACTGAATATGTGTATGGCTCATACACAGATAATAAAATGATTAAAAAATCAAGGATATAATACCTGTTCATGGCTCACAATCACCCATTGAGTTGGTTGAAGCGCCCCTGGCGGCAATGCATACTTGAATTCATCAAGGCAGGAGTGGTAGAGGTTCCTAATGTCATCCTGCGACACATTCTACAGGCATTCATCAGTTGCTGCTCCAGATCTGCAATATTTTGTGGTGCCTGAATCTGGAAGCCTATTATGTCCCAGAAAATCTCAATTGGTGAAAGGTCTAGTGACCTTGCTGGCCAAGGAAGAGTATGAACTGTACGGACACAGTCCAAAGATATGTGAGCGGTATGTGGCCTGGCATTATCTTGGTTGAAAATGGCCTCAGGATGACGTGCCATGAAGGGTAATGCAACCGACCACAGGATGGTATCAACATATGGTTGAGCTCTTAAAGATGTACGGAGGATGACTAAAGATGACCTGCTGTCGTAAGAAACAGTGCCCCACACAATCACACCAGGAGTCTCGCTGTATGCCTTTGTAAAACAAAGACTGATTGGGATCGCTGACCCCATTCTCTAATAGACGCTAACACGGTGGTCATCTGATTCAAGAACGAAGCGGGATTCATCACTGAACACTATACAATGCCAATCCGATGGCAACCATGATGATCGGCTGCGATACCACTCCAGACGACTCCGCCAATGTTGTGGGGTCAAAGGCAAACATTTTAAAGGCCTCTCTGAGTGTAACCCTGCCCCAGACAAGCGCTGTGAGATGTTGGACGATACCACGGGAGGTATAGACGTGGATGTAGTGCTTTGGATAGTCGACAATGATACCGTTGGGGGCGGTTCGGGCCTGGCGAACAATCATCCTATCTTGCCTTGCATTTGTGCTCCTTGGCCTTCCAGAGCCTTCATTTTGTCGGCAATTTCCTTGTAACTACCATTGCTGCAACATTTTTGCAAAGCAGTGTCTGTACGCTGCAGGTGGTGGTCTATTGCTTGATATGACCGTTCAGCTTCACACAACCCTACAAGTCGTTTAGTTGCCTGTTATGTCTTCGATATCGTCGTAATGGCATATTTAGTTGCTTCTTTACAAAATTACAATGGCAGCAACAAAAAAAGATAAAATTTCAACCTCTTATTGGTTTTATACTTTGCAAATTGCACACTAGAAATGTGCGCTATGATCGCAATTCCTGTTCATTTGTCTTAAAAGTTTGATCATTTACATGTTCGATCAAGATGTTTTTGCATACCAAATTTAGTCACGATCGCAAAAGTCCTTTTCGGTGCTTCAATTTTTTTTTTGCAAAAGAGTGTATATTGATAATGGCTTAGCTTTTGGTGAAATTCTCTCACTCTCTAGTGATCATTCCTAATACAAAAAAATTATTTCTCAAAACATCATTTCAGAGTTTGGCAGTGTCCTTTTACGATAAATTTGCATGAAAAATTAAAGTACCTTACAACTTCTGAAATATATTAAAATGATCAGAAATTGGATATAGCTTTTAAAAATTACAAAAGACATTTAAAATAATATGTAATCTATTTCAAAAGAATAACACACAATCAAAAGATTATACTATCATACATTCAATTAATGATCAACTTCCTTATGTGCGTATGTACATATACCTGACTTCAACAAAATCATTGTCTTTTGCTCTCTTACGCACCAAATACTCAGAAACATCACCCTGTTCAACTTTGTGTTTCCGTAGAAGAACACAGTCAGCTTCTAGAGTACTTGCCATACTTTCCAGTGTAGCCACAGATGCAGCCATTTCTTCTTCTGATAATCCACAACTTCCATTATCTATGTGAAAGAGATAAAATTTTTAAGAAAAAAGTTTTGATCAATTACTTCTTTGAGCGTGCACACACACAAAAAGGATGGACATGGATATGCACATATGAATATCAAGAATTAAAGATGATGAATATTAAATATTAATTCCCTGAGCAGCACAACTGTTTTTATCTGTTCATAAGTTTTCTTGTTACTTGATACACATAACCTTCTTATTTAGAACGAACACTTTGTTTTCTTATTTTCTTTAGCAATCTAAATATCATGCTAATGAATAAATGGTTATAAAAACAAAGAGTAAAATAAACAATTGTTTTATCCTTACTGCTTAAATGCTTCACAACCAGCTCTGAAAAACCATAACAATCAGATAGTTAAAATTCTTTGTAATGTTCTAGATTTAGACATTTAAATAATATTTATTTATATTGAATATCACTTTCAAGATATAAATACTACATGTTAGAATACACTCCTGAAGAAAATTCTCTTTAATTAAAGTTTAAATTCTAGTGTGAAATGGTACATAAGAAAGAGAATAAATTCTGGGAGAAAATTTTCTAATATAAGAGACTTCTTCATGCTCCATACATAAGGCTTTGTAAATTGACAATAATTTAAAATCACAGAACTTTCCTGCATGAGAGTCAGAAAAAATGAAATGCAATGAATAAGAGGTACTATTCATTAGGACATCCAAATTACAGTAAAAATATTTTCAGAACTGTACATCTAAGTTCTTCAGCTCAGGCATTTCAATTCAGCAGCTGACATAAAACCTATATTATGAATTCTAATAAAAATTGCAGATCTTTTGGTATTACAAAAGCTGAACCTGAAACTAGACATAACATTATCTGGCAATTTTAAGCTATTAGGGTGCCACTTGGCACCAAACATAAACTTTGGTAAAAACTGTAATGACGTATAAATGGCAACCCTAATGATATATACAACTTCATGAAAAGAATGGCTATTTTATTAAATCCAAAATTAATCAAAAAAAAAAAAAAAAAAAAAAAAAAAAACTACAGACAAATACAGGAATTCACAAATAAGGATCACAATAATTTCACAGTTTCATCAGCAGTAATATAAAATTTGAATTTATGGTTTTCCAAATAAAATCTTTTAAGTATGGAAAACCTTTATCTTGAAAAAATTTAATCCCATATTTTCATCAGTTGGCTATTGCTAAATCTTGAAATACTTATTGATTCTTTTTCCTAAAACACTTCAATTTAAAGGGTTGGGGAAAGAAAATGCTAAAAAAATTACAGTACAAAGTCAGTAATCCGGACGTCCATTATCCGGAATAATCTATAATCCGAACCTCAAAGCCACAAAATTTTTTTTTGTATGCTTTACGCATGCGCATAAAGAATGCACATACATTACGCCTGTATGCTTTACGCATGCGCGCGTTAAAAGAAAAGTTTAATAAAGTAAACAAATAATATTAAGCCTTTTTTTTTTGTTGTTTTTATAAAATTTGATACCCTTTAGATCATAATTGCTCTTTATTTCAGAAATTACGGTTTCATATTTTTAATTGTATAATTTCTGCATGCCATCTTACCAGATTTAAATTGATGATCTATAATCCGGAAAAAACCCTAATCCATAATCGCCGAAGTCCCGACGAGTCCGGATTACGGATTTTGTACTGTATAAAATTAAAGTATATTTTTCTCTCAGGTTAAATGAACTAACTGGTTAACCAAATATAACTCTTTAGCCCATTATGGTGACTGGCATTTTGTTAACCCAAACTGACTTTATTGTATCAAATACTAATTAACATGCACATTTATTTCCTTTTTTCTAACCTAAATGTGTAAGTTTTGAGTTGCAAGGGAGGGGGAGGAATATCTTTCTAGTTACAACAACAGTTCAAGGAACTTTCACACTATGCTGAAATTTTAATCTACTCCTCTTCAAAATATATCTGAAGAATCATCAATCTGTATGCAAAATTTATTTACACAAAAATATTCTGATTAAATTTAAATGATGTCAGAACTTTAGCCTTCTATTTCAAATTATAGAATAATGGTTAAAAAAATTTTCAATAATAACTAACAAAAAAGTTATGAATACCTTAGCCTCCCCTTTTTTTTTAACGATCTTGCTCAGCTACTCTCATAAGAATGGTTTAACTCCTAACTGTTTATACAACATATATATATATTTAAATAATATTTTTAACAAATATATCTATTTTTAAAACTATAATCATTATTTTAAATTAAATTTAAAATAATAATTAATATTTTTAAGTTCACATATTTCAGACATTAAAAATTACATACTGCTGCATGCTAAGATGATTATAATTTAAAAAAAATCTCAAATCACTACAGGTATACGACACCAGGAAGAGATAGACAGTAGCCATTAATTCACCACCTGCTTGAAGAAACACTGCCCTGAACAAACATTACCTGTTTAGACTACTCAATATCAGACAGTGAATTTATTTACTCAGCCACTGTCTTTATAGGTCAAAAGAAAAGAAAATTATTTTGTTGAATGAAATAGTAAGTGCTGATATAAGTATGGATTCCACACAACAGGAAGTAAAATATGAAGAATACGTAGATATACTAACAGCAAAAAAATGAGGTGCCATTTATATGTATGTGTCTGATTATGTGCATGTATTTAACATATGTATTTAATACATATATACATATTAAATATATACTTTTAATAATATATACTTTTAATAATAAGCATTAAATATATACGTTTAATATGTATATATAATTTAATTATATGTGTGTGTACACATGATTATACACACACACACATACATATATGTCAGGCCTACAAATATCATGAACAATCCTTGAGATTATATGTACATCTTTACATTTACTATTCTTTTTACATTAGTTATCTTTCATTTGTAACATTTCTTTCTAAAATGCTTTGTTTTTGACATATTTTACAATATCAACTTAAATGGCCTCTCAATATATAAATGGATCTGAGAAACAATAATAGAAAGTAAATAAGATACTTAGCACAATACAGATATATTAACTAGGAAAATATGCTTTCAATTTAATAGGGTATATATATATATATATATTCCTAGGCTTCTCTCTCCCTCTTTTTTTTTTTTTTTTTAAATCTGCATTATTAAAACATCTTAGCTACAATACAAATAAAACAGTTCACACTACAATAAACAAAGAATACAAAAATTTTACAAAATTGCAGTCGATGAATGCAATGTAATAGATTTAAAGCTCAGATAACAGCATACCCATATTGCTTTTAGAAAAAAGCAACAATAAATCTACTGAAAAAAAAAAAAATATATAAAAATAATCTATCCATTTAAAATGAATTTTACTTTTACATAAAGTAGAAAAATTTAGGATTAATGGGAAAAAAATATGACAAAAAAAAAAAAAAAAAAAAAAACACCACCATCGATACAGTTTAATTTATCTAGAATTTTGCATAATAAGGCAAAAAAACTACATTTCCTTCACTTGTATTTCCTAAACTCATTAAATGTTGAGTGAAATTCCTGTAAGATAAATTTTTATAGAAAGCAAATTTAGTTCACTGCTACCCATATTTAACTGAAGAAAGTTAAAAATTGAAATATGTAGATGATTAAAATAAAGCACTTATTGCTTTTCCCCCCATTTAAAATAAAATTTATATTACAATTTCTTTTAATGGAAAAATTGTACACATCTTTATATTTAATGCATTACTTTATCAAATGCAGTAAAAGTTTGTTAATCCAACAAGTCTGGGTCTTGGATAATGTTGGATTATTAAATATTTCAAATTATTGGATTTACCAAGATAATATACAATAAAAATAATATTATAAACAAAATGTAACATAGTATATGCATGTAAAACTTTAAATAAAGCTCTACATACAGTAACCCTACAAAAATATTTAATGACTACAAAAAAAAAAAAAAAAAAACAGAATATGCATTATTTATAATTCTTAATTTATATTTTGGAATCTACTGGATAATATTATTACATGAAGACTATCTTAAAAATTTAAGTTTATTTATTTATTTATTTATTTTGTTTGTTTGTTTCTGAAAGACTGCAGATTTTGCTGTATCATGTTAACAAAATATGATATTTATAGAACTTATGCATGACATCAGTATACATTTAGATTTTTTATCAGATTCAATTTAACGATTACTTCTTAAACATTTTATTTGAAGAAATTTTTAAATTGTCATAAAGTCTTCACTAAAAAATTTACTTTGCATTTAAAAATCTAACTTGCACTTATTTGAATGTTAACTGAAATGACAGTGAGAAAAAAATTGATAAATATAGCCTTATAATTTTTAAGGACCCTTAACCGTACCTCCAGTTCCAATATTATAAATGACTTCTCCATGTCCATTTTCTAATCGACCTGCTAGCCTCTGAATAAGTGCATCAAACTGCTCAGCAGTTGGACTCACTAAAGCTGTCTATAGACAAAGACATAAAATTAATAACAGTAAATCAAATAACTTTTAAAACAATTATATTTAAAAAAAAATTTTTAAGTTAGTAAGTTTAAATAACATTTTTCTATCATAAATTTTACTTTTTCTATTCTATTCTCCAATGCATTCATCGTTATCTAAGAAAATAACAACTAATCAGATTGCAATAAGTTATAGAAAGTTTTAATGAATTTTCATGCTTTATTAGTCATCAAATGAATTTAACATTATCGCCTTATATTTATACACTGCATAAGCTAGGTCTTACATAATGTACAAATGCATGGGTTATTCATACCTATTTCCCATCTCTGTCTCCAGAATGAGTTACAGCTTTAAACTGTTAAAAAGAAGAAAATCTATAGCTTTATTTTTAAATCTGAAACTAGGTTGCAATGGAAATACCAATCAAAAGGCACCTCATACACATGATCAAGATGCATTATCCCCAGAAAAGCACAATTTTAAATTTCATGAAAGTGGTGTAAACTGAAGGCCAACCAAGTTTGGAAAGACCATATAATTATCAGTAATACAGTAAGCATATCCAGCATATCTTAGGACATCATATGACATTCTCTGTATACTGTGTATGTGACCATTTAACCAAAGAACATGAATGGGTTCCATTCAGATACTTAGTTGAGATGTCAGACAGAGCTTTATTCAAGACTAATGCTATGATGGAAATTTTTGCTATTCTGTGAAAAAGTAAGTAAAGAAGCTTATCAACTTGGGTTATACAGCTGATTCACCTTTCATAGAATAAAAATTGTTTATCCTTTTCATTTTGTTTTGTTTGAGTATAAATGCTATCTAAGTTCTGGTCTCTAAATGGGAGTTTTGCATTCTTTAGGTCTTTTACAAGATATAGGATATTAATTTAGAAATCAAACAACAAAAATCAGCGTTATATTTGAAAATTTTCACAGGACTAGTTTCGATGGTTTTTATCGAACCATCATCCTCAGCTGCCAAAGTGCAAATGAACGAGATAAGATATAGTGAAAAAATCAGATAAGAAAGGCTGGACAGGAGTAAAGCTATTGGCACCATCTACTGATGAAGCAAGATAACTGAAACATAATTTCCTTAAAGGCTGAAGGTAAAGATGGACTGGAATTAGGGTCATTAACTAGAACAGAAAGATTTTTTTAAATGTAAAACATCTCTAGAAAATCTAATTCACCAATGGAAGATGTTTTTTGCATAATTTTAGCTGCAAGAAAAAAAAAAAAAAAAAAAAACATTAAGTCCTAGTTAACGACTCCAATTCCAAACCATCTTTATCTTTAAGAAATTAGTTTTCTTGTTTCATTAATAGATAGCACCAGTAGCTCCTGTCCTGTTAACTCCTGTCCAGTTTTTCTTATTATTTTACTAAATCTTATCTTGTTCGAAGCCTCGGTAGTACAGTAGGCAATGCGTCAATCTCATAATCTTATCTTGTTCATTTGCGCTTTGGCAGCTGAGGCTGATGGTTCGATAAAACCATTGAAACAAGTCCTGTGAAAATTTGGAAACACAATGCTGATTTTTGCTGTTTGCTGTTTGACGGTGTGTTATTTTAACCTAAAATATAGGATATTCTTTATAAATGTCACTGAATCTTTATTTTGCAACCACCATATATATCTTGGGTAAAAGTTAATGGAAAATTTGCCAAAATTTTTTGTTATTCATTTTTATACAACTATAAAATTACTGTTTTTATATTTTTATGGATAAAGTAATTATTCACAAAGATAAATGTACTAAGTAATTAATTATATAAAATTATCCAGGTAAAATGTATTACAGTACAAAGTCTTTAATCCGGACGTCCATAATCCGGAATGATCTATAATCCGGACCTCAAAGCTACAAACTTTCTGCGCATACATCAATGCATAATGCGTTCACGCATGCGCATAATAACTTTATGCATGCGCATAATGCATTTAATGTATAACGGACGGTATAAGCTAGGCTAAAATTATCTATTTCAGTTAATGTTGCAGATTGCGTTGTTCCTTAATCTTCTAATTGGATCCGGCTTATTATTTTTTTCAGATTGTTAGAGCAATTTTATAAGAAGTAAGCTTGAACTTTTCATTATGTGAAAAAGAGTTTCCGATTCTGGAGCTGACAAAGGATCTACAAAGCGAAAGCACGTTTTGATGTCCTTCAAATAAAAAGTAGAATTGCTGTAAAAAATGGATAAAGGCATGAAGAAAGTGACAGAGAGGTTAGTCAAAACAAAAAAATTTCGATGGACAAGTTAGTCGGTATTCTCAGCACTTACAGGACTTGAACAGCGGAACTTTGTAACTGAACAAATTATGTCTGTTCATAGAATTATAGAGAAAGTATTAGCACATAAAACGAAGCAACTTAAACAACTTACATTGAAAGAAATATTTAATAAAGTAAAAAAATATATATTCAGCTTTTTTTTTGGTAAATTTTGATACCCTTTAGATCATAATTGCTCTTTATTTTATAAATTACGGTTTCATATTTTTAATTTTATAATTTCTGCATGCCATCTCACCAGATTTAAATTTATGAAGTATAATCTGGAAAAACCCCTAATTCAGAATCGTCAAAGTCAAGATGAGTTCGGATGAAAGACTTTGTACTGTATTAACATAATAACTGTAAATAAAAATTAACATGAATTTTTCCAACTAAATTTACTTCTGTAAACACTTGTTGAACACAGGGTTTACATTACATTGTGCATATGGCAAAATCACGTTCTGCAAAGTTAACTTTCTATGGAAAAAAAAAAAAAAGGTTAGATATAATTCAGATTGAGGAAGCCTATATAATTTATAGAAAGCTAAATATTATTGTAATTAAAAGGAAAAAATAAAGCAAATGTTATTGAAAGGATTTCTATTATTGTTAATTAATCAATTCTTTTTCTGGATGATGCATTAACATGTATGAATAAAGGCAGATGAAGAGCTTACATGTTTTTTCCACAATGTTGCATCTAACATGCTTGACATATACCCTGCACAGAATTGCAAAAAAGTCTATGAAATTTTTGCGAACACAAACTCATTTCTTTCTTGCACTGAGCGCTGCAATGAGATTGCAATGGTATACTAATCTCTTGAAGTCCCAATTCTAAGGAGATGGGGAACAGGGTTAAATTCAGCTTGTTACTATGGTCTGCATTTTGATAAAATCGACTATATCATAATAAATGTACTTTTATATGCATCTTCATAACATACGAAATAAAATGTTTTTTAGATTTCTGTTTATCTACATACCTAGTTAGAACTGCCTTGTTTTAGGCGCATTTTTGATTATAGACATAAGTCAGCCCACATAAATGCATACCACACCCAAGGATATATATGTTTCTTACTTAACTGTCATCTCTGAACACTAAAAATTTAAATATCGGTTACAAAGTTGTTTGTTATTCTTACAAAATGCTTTTTTCAGCTATCATGCTTGAACAGAAAAGTACAAGTCTTAAAGATAGTTAAACAAATATATTTTTTTTGCTAATTCAGAGAGTCACCAATGAGTTGGCAATTTTTTGTAAGGATACAGACAATCAGAAAATACTTGAATTTCCAATTTCATACAGTTTTTTGGAATTCACCACTTGAAAAGTGGTTAAATGACATTTTGACACATGGAGAAACAGGAGAATGAGACAAAAACGGCTTGCAACCACTGCATTCTGTGATTCTTAGTAGTATAAATACAGATATTTTCAGTCATTTTATTCCCATTCTTTGTAAATAAGGAATAAATAAAGCATGTTTATTCAATTATTCGATCACAATCACTCAGATTTAAATAGTATGACAAGTCAGGTACTTGTCATACTATTCTATACTACTATTCTATAAGAATATAAGGTTTTTTTTTAAGAATTTCACTTTACACATAAACTATGCTAATAAAAAAATCTGATATTAAAAACATAAAATCAGAAAAAATATTAATAGAAAACTATGACCTAAAAAAATTAACAGAATATATAAAATTTTATGCTGTACTGGCCCCAAATAACATTTTCCACTTAAAATGTCCTTCTAAAAACTAGTTATCTTACATGTATCGCTTAGCTATTAAAAATATATAAATATAATATATTATGGTAGTCGTCATTTTTAGCGGTGACATTAATTAAATACCAAGTTTAGTAGCATTTATTACTAAACAAAACAGCACATCTAGAAGCATAATTAAGTAAGAACTAGCAAATTATTTCACTCTTAGGAAATCTTATTTTTCGAATTCAAAATGACGACAATTTTCAGTTTACAACAAGTGAAAGTGAAGCTATTGCATTCTTCCAATAAAGGAGCATTACTACCTCCACCTGAATTTGCAAAAATGGGCCTGACATGAGACATTGCAAAAATCATATGCAGATATATTGCAAAAAACTGCATGTAAAAGAAAGTCTTAAATTAGCAACTAGTTCCCAGAACTTTATAGCAATCTGAAAAACATATTACAACTTACTTTTTTAGAAGAGATTCATAATTTTAGAAATTAATTTTTATTTGTTATTTAAAAAGCATCTTGCTGTTAACAGGACACCACTTTGTGCCAAATATAAATGTTGGTGTGAAATCTAACTCGATGGTGGCAACTCTATTGATACATATTCAGCTTCAGGAAAAGATAGCCATTTTATATATAATAACATAATATACATAATGTTTAATATGCACAATGACAAAATTGTGCAATTTTCTGATTGTTTTAAGTGAAAGCCACTGCTGTTCACTGTAAACATGGGTATCTTCTCTTGTACATAATGATGTGTTTTATGGCAATAGCATAAATTCTACCTGCCCACAGCTTCAGCACTGGCACCTTAAACATTGTATATGAACACTGCATAGCTGTTCATCACATGATATAAATAGACTATCAATTTTGATAAACAGTGCTAAGTACAATGCTATTTGGGGGGGAAGGAAGGGATATAGCATCTACACTTGCTAACAGTTTTTTCTTTGTTCCTTTGATCACTGGCAAAACCAACAAATACACCTTTATTATTAGTCAGGGTTCATAGCCACATTTTAGTTAAAAATATAAGCACCTATAAGCACTTTTCAAGCACATTTTAAGAAGGGGAAAAAAAAAAAAAAAAAAAAAAAAAAAAAACCCTGTTTAATTACATTATACACAACTGCATAACCTTAAAAGAAAAATTAGACTTGCAATTTAAAATATGAGCAATGCAATATTTATTAAGAGAATGAGCATTACCTCAACCATAGAAAACAATTAACTTTTTTTTTTTTTTTTTTTTAAATTTTAAATGATAGTTCAATTTACAGAATTAGTTTACAATGAGAGAAAAAAAAAAAAAAAAAAAAACTATGCAGAACTAAACTATATTACAAGATTTAATGATGAAATTTCAGTTCAAAATATAGAAAATAAATAACAATAAGCCATATTAATTGTATTCACTTGGCACCTAATAATAAATACAATTTATTTTCCCACTCATATTAATATTTAAATAATTTAACTTAATTCAAAATTCTGAACATTTTCTAAATTTTCATTGCATAACAGTTTTCCCTTAACATATATTCCAAGCAAAGTAGTAGAGAAGAGGAACATTTCTGATATCAGGAGACGGGAAATTGCTTCATGCAGTCATCCTTTAACAGTAAAAGCTTAACTAACCCGCATACTCGGAAATTGCTGAATATTCCGTATAGTAACTGGAAAAAGAGGTGTGGGGGAGATTGTAGCCGTTCTTTAGATTTCTCAGCTAAATAAATGATTTTGACATTTCGATATGTGCATCATATAAAAATAGACCAACGGAACTGAGAAATATTCCACTTAGAAAGCACAGTAAAACTCTTGTAAGTGTTCATAAATAAATCTCAGACTGAACATCAAAATTAATTATCTCTGCAAAATACCGCTAACGTTCGGCGTAATTCTTCCATACAAGATATTACACAATCGGAAACCGAATCAACAGCTGCCGGTATTCGGAGAATAAAGAACTAAATAAAGAAAGAGACTTACTAATCTGAGGTGTTTTTGATTCTAATTTTGAACAGACTGCGTTAAATTTCCGGAATAGAATCATTCTTCGCTTGGGTTGGGTAGACCGCAAAACTTTTAGTCCTATTCAATCCAGATTGGACAGTGACAAAAAAAAAAAAAAAAAAAAAAAAAAAAAAAAAAAAAAAAAAAGGACCGCTGCTTCAATATTAGAGATTTTGCGGAGAAAGGGGAGAACCTCCCAACCTCCGTACTGTATAATGTATTTGAAAAAAAAAAAAAAAAAAAAAAAATCTGACTTTTTGATTACTTTCCTTTTATTTAAGCCATTCCGAATATTATTCCTTAGAAAGCTAATCTGTGTAAAAATAAACCCATTTTTGGAAGTTTATTTACACTTTAGCAGTTACTGCAACTACATTATTATAAATATTCATACTTATGCTCATAATATAAGCATAACGATCATAATAAACACGAATATGAACTCACCACACGGAACGAGAATGCAAATTATTAAAATCTCGATAGAAATTCAAACGTGTATAGTATTTGGGTGGGAGGAAAAGAATAATGAATGTACCGGAATTTTCTACGGTTTTCGCAATTCTTTGACCAATAGAACGACGTGCACCTGTCTGTACTCTCGTGCGCAATATAGGTTACGTTGATGCAGAGAAAAGGGGAAAAGCTATTTCCGGGAGTATGATTCACCATCTGACGTTCCATATAAGGAAGAAAAGTTGTTTATCTAGTTTTGGTTTGGTACAGGAGGGGGGAATGCGCGTTCATTAAAAAAAGCACTAAAAACAAAAAAATAAGGGCTTTAAAAAAAAGTAAGCGTCATAAGGGCCTTTATATTTTATTTTCAAATATAAGGACTTATAAGCACTTGTAAGGACTACTACGAACCCTGTTAGTACAGTCAGTCTTTAATCTGGACGTCCATAATCCGAAATGATCTATAATACGGACCTTAAAGCTACAAACTTTCCCCGCATACTTTAACGCATGAGCATATGCATCTACACATGCATGTTTAATGTATAACGGACGGTATAAGCTAAGCTAAAATTAGCTAATTATCTATTTCAGTTAATGTTGCAGATTGCATTGTTCCTTAATCTTCTAATTAGATCCGGCTTATTATTTTTTGCAGACTGTTAGAGCAATTTTATAAAAGTAAGCTTGAACTTTCGATTATGTCAGAAAGAATTTCCGACTCTGGAGCTACCAAAGGATCTACAAAGCAAAAGCATGTTTCGATGTCCATCAAACAAAAAGTGGAATTGCTACAAAAAAATGGATAAAGGCATATCCTTTGATTCTCTAATCATTCCGAAATATGTTTATCAATTTCACACTGCTCTGCGGAGGGGGGGGGGGAGGGACACGGCATGCAATTAACTGGAAGTTGATCTGTCAGCACTATCCTTATCTTCAGGGCAGATATTTTTATTTATTTTATTCGGCTAATAATTTCTTAATAAATGTAGTATTTCATCTCGATGTACTCTGTCTTTGATATGATTTAAATAAAATTCCTCGTCATTATAAATATCACGAATACACATCGAATAGTTTTCTGGTTGCAATTTTCTAATTTCGACTATGCATTATGTATGCTTTATGCATGCGCACATTGAAAGAAATGTTTAATAAAGTAAACAAATAAATATAAAGCTTTTTTTGTAAATTTTGATACCCTTTAGAACATAATTGCTCTTTATTTCAGAAATTACGGTTTGATATTTTTAATTTTATAATCTCTGCATGCCATCTTACCAGGCTTAAATTGATGATCTATAATCCGGAATCGCCGAAGTCCCAACGAGTCCGGATTAAAGACTTTTGACTGTACTTTACTTTAACTTTTGCTTTAGAACATTTAACTTATTTTTTTAATTACCTCAAGCTCTGTTACTTAGATTATTTAGTACACTCCTTACAGTATGCATTTAACTGTTTATATATGTCTGATCTTATGCATGAAACTGTCTTATATTTGTCCCAAAATAACATAACAGCCTTCTTTTTGGAGCTTAAAAGAAATACAATTTAATAAACTGAACTTACTTTATCATTGAGATTGGTGGCAGTATCATCACTATTCCTTTTCCTTTCTTCAGAAGATAAGCACTCACCATTTTCATTAAATATATCGTTTAGACTTTTTGCTGTATTAGGGGTCTGATCAACAACTGCTGCCATACTATCACTTTCCTTTTACATTAAAACTGTAATACAATGTGACGAATGCAGTGGGCAGTCCAAAGACATACTCTAAAATGAAATGAATAATGGAATATTTCATATAACCATAGGAAATTATTATCAAATAATAAATATATTTTAAAACTTGTTATGTTTATTATTCATATTTATCTGTCTTAATAGTTAACAGCACCATATCTTTTTATGGACCTTGATGCATTATTCTGTGGATGTAATGAAGAAAAGTAATGTTTTGTCTCAGTTTTATCATTAAGAAAGATTACCATCTACAGCTGAAATAACTATTAAACAAAATTTAGTTTTTGCATGTGATTTTTTTGCATTTGCTAAATTTTTAGTTGCAGGTATGATGGCAACACTTTGTAATTTACAATATTCATCAACAAAGTAAAGTTACACGGATACATATCCACAACATTTCCTTATTATAATGACATTTGTTTTATAAATAACAGAAAAACTGTAGAAAAATAAATCTTTTTACAATTTGCTAAGCAATGAGAAGTTCTCAGTAATTCACATGGATTCTTTCCATTAAAAAGACACAAGGTGGCACCAAATAATTGTTGCCAGCATGCATGCAAGTACACACACAACTACAGTCAAAAGTCGTTAATCCGGACACCCATAATTCGGAATGATCTATAATCCGGACCTCAAAGCTAAAAACTTTCTGCGCATGCGCCGCGTTGACACATGCGCATAGGCGTTTATGCGTGCGAGTAAGACCTCTTACGACTGCGCATTTGCGTGTGCGCAAGCGCAGAATACGTTTTTGCGTGCGCGTTTTATGTATAACGGACGGTATAAGCTAAAATTATCTAATTATCTAAATCAGTTAATGTTGATGATTGCGTTGTTCCTTAATTTTCGAATTGGATCCGGCTTATTATTTTTTGCAGACTGTAAGATCAATACTATAAAAGTAAACTCGAACTTTCGATTATGTCAAATAGAATTTTAGATTCTGTAGCTCCCAAACAATCGTTTTGTTTGATGGGCACCGAAGTATGTTTCGATGCCCATCAAACAAAAAGTGGAATTGCTGCAAAAAATGGATAAAGACATGAAGAATGTGACAGAGAGGTTAGTGAAAACGAAAAAAAATTCGATTGACAAGTTAGTCGGTATTCTCGGCACAGCAGTTAACGGGCCTTGAACAGCGGAACTTTGTAACTGACCAAAAAATTATGTCTGTTTATAGAATTAAAGAGAAAGTATTATCACATAAAACGAAGCAACTTAAACAACTTACATTGAAAGAAATGTTTAATAAAGTAAACAAATAAATATTAAGCTTTTTTTTTGTAAATTTTGATACCCTTTAGATCATAATTGTTCTTTATTTCATAAATTACGGTTTCATATTTTTAATTTTATAATTTCTGCATGCCATCTTACGCGATTTAAACTGATGATCTATAATCCGGAAAAATCGATAATCCGGAATAACCGAAGTCCCGACGAGTCCGGATTAACGACTTTTGACTGTATTACATTTTGTGGACATATTAAAGTGGTATCTCTTCAACAAAAAATACATCTCATTTTACCAAATTTTCTTTAAAAAAATAATTATAAGTTTGATTCACCAAGAGGTGAAGAAGGAGCTATAACTTTTTCCAAGAAAGACACAGTTTACCTCGCATTAAAACATAAAATGGGCATTAACCCTTTGACTAACGAGACTAAAAGTTTAAAGTCCCACTAAAAGTTTAAAAATTACTGCTGGGTTAAAAAAGTACTCTGAATCTCCTGAATGCTGGGGATCATGATCCAATAGTTGAAAAATTTCAATGGTTTCAGAATGTTATTTGTAACAGCACAACAATTTATTTACTGTTGGGCAAAGGAACTAATACATCTTTCATGGTAGAAACATATTTTAGCACAGCTTTAAAGAAATTTCTGAATGATTTTATGATGCCATTTCTTCACTATATGACAAATTTCAAAATGGTTACTTTTGTGGTGCATATAATAAATAAAACTTCAGTTACATTTGCAATTATTACATTTAAATTTTTTGAAATTCCACTGAACATAATCAAACTTTTCCTGTATGCATACTAATGACATTTAAAAAATCCAAATACAGCACAAAGTTCAAAATCAAGAAGTCCATTCCAGACCACCAGAAAAAAACAAAAAATAAATAAAATAATAATAACAGAATTTCCCCCTTATAAAGCCTAGGAATGGGGAATATAATACTCAGCATTAGGAAGAATGTGTACTGTAAATGCCGAGTTTTCTCATACTAATCAAGATTATTGCATGTCACTTTCAAACACCTGTTGACTAAAAAGTCACATGGTGACCAAAGGTAATCCATTGATTGACATATTAATGTTGGCCAGGAAATCATTTTCAGCCCTTGAGTCATCATGGGAAGTACACATTTTTCTTTCTGATCTAAACAATAAATTAATCCCCAATGTTGCCATGTCTATGTGTCATATGAATAAAACTGACGATCTAAAATCAACACATTTTTCCAAAATCTAAAATCACTGAGGTCCCATAATCCTTTCTCTTCAGTTATTATACTTTGGGCACATATTAACATGTTCTACATTAATTTTATATTTATTACTGATCTATAATATAATATGCTCATTATCTCATGTTTTAATAAAAACAAAAACTCAGATTTTAATAGGTATTTTCTGATTATGTGCATTTACAGTTTCCACACGAAATTATTTCTTTAAAGATGAAATTTTTCTATAACTGATGTCAAAAACTTCTACCTGATAGTCATTTAAACATTTTGAATTAAAAATAACTATGAAAAACATTATATTTAATTACTTAAATCTGATAAATGAAATGGCATGCTCATTAAATGTACATTATTCATCAAGAATAGTGCTACTGATAACTTAAAACTCTATTACAAAATAAATTATTAACTATCAATATTATAAACACTTGTGCGATAGCCGATAGCTGTAGCAGAAGTATCTGCTGTCTTTAAAAATGCAAATAGTGGCCATAAAAACTTTTATTTTTTCAAACAAAATTTCTCATTTTCTATAAAATACATTAATTATTTTTTTTGGTACTATTTGGTTTCGAGGGCCATAAAAAATTGCCAAACTTTTGTTGATGCCAATGTTGCCAAAAATAATTGCAACAACCCTAATAATTGCGGCAAGAAAGGTAGTAAAAAAGTAAATAACTATCTAAGATTGATGTTTTAATTTAGATGAAAGGTTAATTTCATATAATACTTTTTCATTATTATAATTTATATGAAAAAGGCTAAACATGACTGAATGGAAGCATAAGAGTAAATAACTATTTCAGATTATTATTATAATTTATATAAAAATTGCTAAACATAACTGAATGGATGCCTGCATCGCTATTTCGCTACCGACTTATCGCTTATACTTAAGCATAATTTCATCTCGTTCGTTATTCAAACGTAATTTTCTATAATGAACGATGCCTCTTTTTTGAAAATATTCTCGGTAAAGTGCTGAATCGCTCACTTATTTGTTCACCGCTTTTTACAAGGGTAAAAACAATTGGATTTTTGTCAATTTTCTTTTACTTTTTAAATGAAAATCGGTCGATGTGTACATAGATAATGTCAAGGGTGTGCACTGTGCCCATTTTTGTGCAATTCTGAGTTTTTTTTTAAGTGAAAATAGGTCGATGTGCACATAAATACCGAGTATGTGTAATTCTTAAAAACGCGTCAAGCAATGGATGATTCTGCATTTTACCCAAAATTCCATTGCACACTTTTCGTCATGGGCAATTCCCAAATTGTTAAATCTATAGGATATTAAAAAAGGATTTAAAAATTAAACTAGTATTTCAATGGCAACTTAAGAAATATAGAACTATATAAACTTACGCAATCTGAAATCAGCGCGTATGCTAGATTTGGCGCGCTGTTAAATGGGCGCGTTTGCTAGATTTGGCGCTTTTGCGCATACATTTTCGCTACAATTGTTTTATAGCCCTCAAAACAGAATAGTATTTATTTTTTATTATTAATGAAGAAACAGTACCTATGAGCCACAAGGTTAGCCAAACAAAATTTTTTGCCAATTCACAATCAGTCAATAAGTTGATTTTTTTGTGAGAGTCCAAATAATCAGAAAGTACCATTTTATCCATACTCCTTCAGAAAATGCAGGTCTAACAAATTAATGCTATACAAAATAAGCTCTTCAGAATTCTTACTTACAATATAAAATTGTGGCTTTTAATCTATACTTTAAAATACTTTATAAAACTTTAAACAGTTTCATTATTCACTATAATGTAATTCTATACAATATTACCATATTTGTACACTCTACACATTAATTAAATAATCACTAAATCTTTAAATTCGATTCACTTATAGGTCCTTAGAATGCAGTACAAATTAAAAACTATATGTTATAAATATATTAGAACACTTCTTTTATAGTCATAGCTACCTACACATTTTTGATAATTCAAGTATGTGAAAACTGTATTTCATATAAAAATATTTCTGCATTAACATTCAAAATTTTCTTTGAGATATATTTTTATCATACAACAATTTGAAAATGTAAACATACAATTTTGTTTTCATAATTATATTTTGCTTTAAAAATAATTTAATATAAATTCATTTAAGACTATGCAGAGATAACATGGCAAATTTCTATTCATACTAATGCAAGTTCTGATATGTTCCTTTTCAGATCGAACACGTACATAACTCTTTGTCATTATAAATCCACTTGCATTAAATGACAGACAAACATTACAAATAAGAAATCTGTTTTCACAGTAATCACAGCTCTCTAAACTTATTTGGTTAAGATATAAAAAAGTACTAGAAAATAATAGTAGAAATGCCAACCATATAATATTAAAGTAATCCAAAAATCTAGCAAAACATTGGCCAAGTCTGAAAAACAACTGAACAGAAAAACCCTCACTATGAGAAGTTTAAAATAGTATTAGAAACTGTCACTGATATTTACATCAGGCGGCTTATGAATTTCATCATTCTTTTGTGTTATTGATGATATTCTGGTATTGCACAACGCTGAGTACGCGAAATTTATGAAAGAAATTTGAATGTTACATAAGAACTGATAATAAACGAAGGAAATAAACAGAGGGTAGTTGACTGAAAACAATCGTGGAAAAGGGCTTCCTTAATGGTTTATTAATATATCATAAAAATGGTATGAATTGCATGCGAACATAAACAAAAGTCATATCACCTGTGCTAGTAAACAACAGGTACAATTCTGAAAAACGAAACTGATTATATTTAGAATTACACGACACGTCACGTGACAACAACAAAAAATGAAACATTGCTTTATCCTTTAGACCAAGCTTTGCACTTCCCCTTCTGCTTAAAAAGAATACTATTATGTGGCTTACCGATAATAACATATAAAAATTTTGAAAACATAAAGCTCCTTCCTCTCATTATAAGCAATATTTGTAATCATCTTGAAATTTTAAAACTGATTATTTTCTAAATTACTGTTTTTATTTTAATGGATTTTTTTTAATTATATGAACTAGAAGAAACATCAAATATAATCATTGAATTCACCTTCCAGACCTTTAAAACAGAACGATTTATTCAAATAATCCTATTTTCCGAAGAAATATTTAGTATTTAATAATAAAAGCTAAGAAATGAAGAAGAATGTGAAAAGAAGAGATATGAGTAGTTTCAGTTTTATAAGACTGATGTTTAATCAAAGAATATGTATTCCTCACGAAATGGCGTTTGCCAAAGTCCTCATCATCTTTCTTCTTGTCTAAAAGGCAAGATTGATACTGATACTGATAATATGTATTGTACAAGGAGGTTAGGTTTTGTATGTACATAGACTTTCTTTGGTTTAACCGTGCACTATTTCATGAAGTAAACATGGATTTCAATGTGGATGTTGCTGAGTTTTTTAATGCAGAACTCGGTGATGAACTTCCATCACTAAGTAAACTACAAGATATTTTGGAAAGAATATCAAATTATGAAAGAGAGCTAGAGAACGAGGTTTAACTTTTTTTTGTGTGTTGGTTAATTATTTTATAAATGCTTTTTTTTTAATTTCTGTTACATTACTTTTCTTGCGTATTGTTAAAATCGTGCGCTTTTCCTCAGTTTAAATCTGCCGTTAGTATTTACATGAATTGTTTAAACTGCAGTGTTAATCTTTTATAAATTTGTGATACATTTGCTTTTATGCTTTACATAGATATTTTAACAAATATTCGGTTAATGTTGTATGTCATCATGGGCTTAGCCAGGATCGGAGCTAGGGGGATGCAAACGATCTTAGACCGAGAAAACGAAACTATGATATGACAGGAATTCGTTAGTGGTAGAGTAAATAAAATTGTTAAGCACTTTAGCCTTTCCTTGATCCTTGATCCACGTGCAAGTGTTTTTCGAACAGATTAAACAAATTATTATCCTTTACAGTGTTCGTTTCTTTAATTATTTAACACTATTTTTTCAAATTTAAAACACCATAATGACTCGAATCAGAAAAGGGTTTGCAAGATTCTTTCCCCTTGTCATTAATCCAAGAAAGGAATCTGAAAGTTGCAAATGTCATCCTGAAAAAGAAGCCTTTTAGTACCCTGGGGGCTAACCTCAGGGTACTAAAAATTATACTTAGACCGGACAAAGAGGAAATGCTTGCTTGCAGGAAACTCTTGGAATTTAAAGAGTAATATAAGAAACAAAGAAAATGTTTCTCTAACTTGTTAGTTGAAATAAAAATAAAGAGTTCTATTCGTTTAGGGGGTTGCAAATCACCTCCCTGCACCCCCTTGGCTATGTCCATGTATGTCATCAGTTTTTTTTTTTTTTTTTTTAAATTTTTTTTTTTAATTAATATGAGTTTATTCTGTTGGTGTTTCATCTTAAATATAAAATGTGTGGTTATTATTAGGTTATTATTATTCCACTATTTAATTTGTATTCCTTCCCATTTAGTAGTTAATCTCAATTCTGTCACAAATAATTTTGCATCATGAATCATGTGCAGGTTTGTATTCATTGTTACATGAATTTATATTAAATAATTTCTAGATTAGTTGGCATGTATCAGACCTTCCTTGGGCCAGATGAACAAATGGCTGATTAATCAAAAAAACATATAAGTTGTTATGGTCATAAGCCAAAAAGCATATAAATTGATAGGTTATAAATTAGATTTAAAAATATATGTGTATATTGAAGTAAAGTTGGTTGATCTTTACATTATGGTAACTTGGTGTTTTTTTGGCGAAAATTTGGCGACCAACTCTCCTACAGCAACCCTCTATTTTTTTTTTCCCGCCGCCATTTTGTCTTCACGAAGTAAAGACATGTTTCTTTTCTTTTTATCTACTGAACACTTCTTCCAACAATCTACTAGCCGAATTACACTTATGCTAGAAATTTTATCTAACAAAACTGCTTAATCATTCACTGCAAAATTGGGAAAAAGTGCACAATACCATACTCCTTACGCGTTTTTCAAAATAACACATACACATAAACCATGTACACGCAGACTTATTTTTACTTAAAAAAACATCCCAGAATTGCACAAAAATGGCATTGTGCACACTCTTCACTATATCCATGTACACTGCTTTTTTCTCATAAATTAGAAAAATTTCACGAAAATACATGACAATTTTCTCAATCTTTAAACCCGGTAAAAAGAACATATATGAAATTACCTGATCGCGAAAAAGTATTTACCCTTTCCAAATATGAACATTTCCACATATAAAATAAATAAAATATCCAAAAACTTTTACCTCTAAATCATCTATTACATTATACACGTCACCAACGAATTCATACCGCAACCATTACAAATACTTAGTATCAGATATTTAAATTATTTCCATGCACGTTTACTTCAACTAAAACGTATACCAAATTCCTACAAACATAAAATTCACAAAATAACTATCATTTAATTAAAATATAATTAAATTCAAAAACACTACTTAAAATATGAATGAGCACATACATTAAATTAATACATACATAAATACCCATTTCGAATTCACTTTAGTTACGGCCATGGGATCCAAAAATTCACGAACACTGTTTCACACAACACAGAATAAAGCCAAATACAAAGTTTCCAGATTTTTTCTCGATTTCCCCCTTTTTCCGATTAAAGAACCGTAATTCGTCCATTAATATCACATGACATATCCCATGATCTCTCATTTCCCTCACACAAAATAATGCGTAATCGGAACTGAGTACTGCTCACATTATTACCAAAGTGCCAGGTAGTAACCTTTATCGCCTCCAAAATGTCGCCAAACTACCAGTTACCATATTGTAAAGATCAACCGTAAAGTTATTAAACAGTCATATGTTGAAGTAATATAAAAATCTGCTTTTTGTTTATATATATATAGAGAGAGAGTGTTTGTTTTATGTATATATATAGAGAGAGAAAGAGATCAGTAATTGAAAAATATATACTTAAAATTTGTTAATGTCATGTAAATTGCTACAAAATTAATTTGAGTAATATAGAATATAAATCTACCATTGCCTTCTTCATTTTAAGTAGCTCCCACTTTTGGTGGATTTGTATTCTATTTCATTCTATTCTATAAGCATATAAACACACATACAAATATTTTTTGTAACTTCCAGTTTCTCTAAATGTCATACATTTTCCAAGAACATTTAGACCATTTTGTATGCAGTTTGCAGGTTCTTCATTATAATTCTTCATTTTATGTTCTTATTCAACTTCATCATTTCAGCTTAACTAAAAGTACAAGGAGAGCTATTGAAAGAAAAAGAGGCATATGAAGCAACTAATAATTATCCTTATTGAAATTATTTGTACCAACAATTTCAAAAATTTATTTACAGACTGTGATTGATTAAATTTTAAATATATTGCAAAGTTTTTTTTTTATATAAAATATCATAAACTTTGAATGTTAGATTGGATATGGCTGTAAAATCAGCCATTTAAACTGCGACATATGCTCGGTGTAAACTAAATCTAAACGTGACATTAACATATTTATGTGTCTAACTGATGAACTCTTCATAAAGATATACAATTCTAGTGTCCTGCAAATTAAAGAATATAAGATAATAAGAGCTTGATAAACACTATAATTGTAATCCTTTTATTATTCATGTTATTTCTTTCTACAAAATTTAAACGTTTTTTAGTCTGCTGTGCAGTGAAGTTCAACCAATTAAGATTGATCCCAAATGAATCCTAGATAGCTTTGTAATCCATCTATCTACCAGTAAGTGTCTACTAATAAATCATTGCTATATGTTTTAACATAAAATAGTGATTGGAGATTCATAATTTGCTTTTGAATCGTAAATAAGCCATAATTGAGACATTTTCATAGTAGCAGTAAAAAATGTTTAGATTTACTTTTGTAATCCAAAGTTAATGTTGTAAACACAAAATGGGATAGCTCGAAAAATAATTGTCTTCTTTTAATGAAATTTTATTCACAAATCCCAGTGCTGTGATACTTCTGATAATATCGCAACAAAATAATTAAGGTAATGTTTTGCAATATGCAGATGAAACCAAAAATGGCCAAAACTTAACACCTCATATTTCCAAAATGGTCTGCCTGATAAACAGTGTGGCCGTCTTGCACAGCTTTGTTTGTAAATTAGCTTTCCTCGTATTGTAAATGAGCTTTGATGTTGTAGCAACAAATCCTATTCTTCTAAAAGTGAGGGTCATAATGCATTTAAGATCCTGGAAATGTGTTGATGTTATGCAAAGACACTCTCTAGACCATCCGAAATATGTTTCCCAAAATTTAGGTCTGGTAGTGTCACTGACCACACTGTATGATTTCCTCACACAAAGATTGCACTTAGACCAGAGAGGTCAATTTCCTTTATATTGGAGAGATGATAGTGGGCCCCAGGCTCTTTCCATTTTAAGACTTTTAAAATCATTCTATGTACTGAATCTCCACTTTCTCCAAAGATAACAGGGTTCCAGTTTTGTTGCATCCAAGGATGGTATGCCTGGCTTTGTAAAAGATAGACTGCCTGCTGGATCTTTTGAGGGTTATGCTTAGTGCTGATTATCAGATACAAAAGAACTTCTTTACTAAGTATCTGTATATGGCAGTAGTGCCCAACCTTTAATTCGATGCAAGACAATTTAGAATTTCAAAAAATTTGGTGAGCCACAATTATATGTTGCACTTTTAATATTTCAATTATAAATGTTCATAATGCATAAACTGTGAAAATATGTGGTATAAAATGTCAAAGAAAAAGTGTAATTATTTACTCTTTTTATTAATATTTATAAATTTTCGATAAGAGGAAAATTAAATGTGGAAACAGCATATCTTAACATGAAATCTAGCAGTAAACATCTTCTGTGAGTTTACTGTACTCAGATAATACCACAGTATGACTAAATTCATGCAGTCATTAGGATGTTCATTTGTTATTCTGGATTTGAACTTTGATTTTTACTAGTTCACTGTTGAAAACTCGCAACAGTAAGTTAATTTAAAGCAGGAATTTAAACTTTGAGAAGCTTCTTTTAAGAGTAAGTATTTTTTCTTATCTCTAAGAATCCAAAAATCTATTTGTGATATTCTTGTTTTTAATTGTAGATCAGACAGAAAGTCAGTTATTTCCAATTCTAGATCAGTAAAATTTGTATTTAATGCGTTTGCAATGTGTTGGGACAAAGGTACTCTTAAAGATCAGTGAATAAACATTTCAGGCATAGCTTCTCTTCTGTGAGTGATGAAATTTCTGGATGATTTTACATCTTAGATAACTGGCAAAATTTCATTCCTATTTTTAGCTTCTTGAAATAAAACCTCCAATGCAGCAAGCATTACTTAGAAAGTAAAGTACAGTTCAATTTGAAGCAACCCACCATGACGTGAATAATGATGTGTGGAATATTGAGAGCAATGTTGCCTTGCAATGTCAGCCCGAAGTCACATGAAAAAGATCTGTCATCAGGGGCTTTGATCGGCTACACTTTTGAGTGTATGACGTAACTGAAATTCGACTTTTTATTTATCAGATATAGTGTTTAAAGTCAATATTTTAAGTTTCCTAGGTTGTTTAATTGTTTCCTTCCGAGTGATGAAATTGCTAAGTTCAGTTGAAAACAATTTAAATCTTGTTAGAAAAATTAAGTATCTTTTTTTGCATAATGAAGCTTGGGAATCTCAATCAAACAGGCACGACCAAAAGGTGTAAAACTGACAAGACAAGAATTAACTGTAGGTCTTAGTTCCTTAGCAATTTCAGCTACTGTACCTTTCATTTTCGGAAAATGATCACGCTGCAAGAAATCACCTAATAGGTAAAACTGATTTTGCCAGAAATTAAAAAAGGCTCAAGAATATTAGCTTCAGTCCAAGGAAAGTAGGTCTGTGTCTTTTCACAAAAAGGGGTTGTTGTAAAAAAATTAATGTATTTGTGTATGTTGATGATGATATTCTGAGTTCTAAAGAAGAAGCACTAATTCTTCAAGTAATCAATGATTTCAAGAAACACTATCAAATAACACATTTAGGTGAAGCAGAATATTTCTTAGGCTCAATTTGAAGAAGCAAAATGTAGTACTACAGTACAAAGTCTTTAATCCAGAATGATCTATAATCCGGACCTCATAACTACAAACTTTCTGCGCATGCGTAGCATTTATGCATGTGCATAATACCTTTACGCATGCGCATATGCATTTAATGTATAACGGACAGCATAAGCTAGGCTAAAATTATCTATTTCAGTTAATGTTGCAGATTGCGTTGTTCCTTAATCTTCTAATTGGATCCGGCTTATTATTTTTTGCAGACTGTTAGAGCAATTTTATAAAAAGTAAGCTTGAACTTTCGATTATATCAAAAAGAGTTTCCGATTCTGGAGCTGCAAAAGGATCTACAAAAGCGAAAGCATGTTTCGATGTCCATCAAACAAAAAGTGGAATTGCTGCAAAAAATGGACAAAGGCATATCCTTTGTTTCTCTAAGAATTCCGAAATCAGTTTCTCAATTTCACGCTGCTCTGCGGGGAGGGGGGGGGGACATCACAGCGAGCAATGAACTGGAAGTTGATCTTGTTTGGCTTTAAGTTTTCCTTATGCAAATTTTGATCGGAGGTCAATCGGCGGTAAGCTAATGTGGTTGCTGATGACGTCAAGATCGGCAGGTTGGCCGAGTATTATATATATGTATGCCGGTATCGGCGAATGTTGTGTTATTATGAGTTAGCATAATGCTAGTTTTCTTTCACTCAATGATTTTAAATGTAAAGGCTACAATGTTAGCTTCTTTTATTTTAATTTAAGGAATAAAGCATGAATTTTATTTAGATTAGTCTTAGCTTTATTGAAGGGAAGCAAAATATGCTTTGCCTTTATCGCCACTGCCAACAGATCTGTCAACACTATCCTTATCTTCAGGGCAGATGTTTTTATTTTATTTGGCTTATAATTCCTTACTAAATGTAGTATTTCATCTCTATGTACTCCGTCTTTGATACGATTTAAATCAAATTCCTCGTCATTATAAATATCACGAATACACATCAAATATTTTCTGGTTGCAATTTTCTAATTTTGACTATGCATAATGTATGCTTTACGCATGCGTGCGTTGAATGCGTTGAATGAAATGTTTAATAAAGTAAACAAATAAATATAAAACTTTTTTTGTTAATTTTGATACCCTTTAGATCATAATTGCTCTTTATTTCAGAAAAAACGGTTTCATATTTTTAATTTTATAATTTCTGCATGCCATCTTAACAGATTTAAATTGATGATCTATAATCTGGAATCGCCTCCGGAAATCTATAATCCGGAAGTCTCGACGAGTCCAGATTAAAGACTTTGTACTGTAGTACATCACTAGAAACAAGTTATTATAATCTAAGAAAAGAGGAAAATTTTCTACTTTCAAGTGATAAATGTCAAAATATTGGAATTCTTTTGTATGTATCATCTATCACAAGATTAGACATCACAGTTTCAACTAACATGCTTAACAGAAGATGTAATAACCAATGTCAAAAAAGAGTTGAATGCTGTAAATAGAATCATTAAATATATAAACACAATAAAAAATCCTTCTCTATATATTTCATTGAATGTAGAGCCAAATATTGTAGTCTACTTAAATGCTGATTGGGTACAAGATATTCAATAGTCTACTTAAATGCTGATTGGGTACAAGATATTCAGTAGTCTACTTAAATGCTGATTGGGTACAAGATATTTAATAGGCTACTTAAATAAAAATATTCAAGACTTACAAGATATTCAAGACAGAAAATCGACATCAGGAGTGTAATTTTATTAGATAGCAGTTGTATTTTGCAGCTTCAAGGAAAAAAAAAAAAAGACCAATATCTCTCGTTCTACTGGGCCGATTGACAAAATTCAACTTGCGTTTTTCATGTCTCGAAAGCGCGACTTAGGATATACTATATTAGATTTATACATAGCATTGCTCTAACATAAGTATTCTGACACAAAATCGTACTTTTTCTAAATAACATAATTTTTTTTTTCCATATTTCGATTCTATGACTCAAATTATGCCTAGATATTAAATTTTGTAAAATTTGGTGCGGAATTTACGGAGAAATTAAAAAATTTATCTTGCCGAAATTTTTTCAGTTTGGCCAAGAATAATTCACTTGGCGAACTTCTTAATCTATGGCAACCAATTTTCCTTTCGCTTCCATAATGCCGGAGCAGAAAAAAGGCACCTTGTTCCTACCTTTTCACATTGTGTATGAGCGAAAAAAAAGTCACATTTCTTCTTCCAAATAATTTTAGCAAAGTGTTTAAAACCACATCTGATTTTTTATCGCTTTCAACAAATATGCCAAATTTCAAAATGTGCCAATATATAAATTCACGTGTATCTTGAAAAATTTTGAATAAAAAAATTGTAATTTTTTGCAGGTATGCTTAGAAATACGCCTACTTTAAGATGATGGTAAAAATTTTATAGATTATAATTCAAATTTTTTTTGAAAAATTTATAAAAATTATTTAAAAATACAAATTTTAAAAATAAATCATAAAAAATGGGTGAATTTTATTTGGAAAGAACTTTCGAAATGTGAAAGGAAGAATCAAATAAGGTTAATAAAAAAAGAGAGATTAATAAATATATACCAAACTCAATTAACATTGAGGAGCTAAAATTTTAAGAGCTAATTTTTTAAAAACTACTCGTGCAAGTTTTACAAAACTTGTCAGTTTGGCATAATTTGAGTCGTAGAGTCAAATTATGGGAAAAAAATTGGCATGTCATTTCAGAAAATGTCCAATTTTATGTCAAAATACCTATATATAAATCTAATACATATCCTAAGTCACGCTTTCGAGACATGAAAAACGCAAGTTGAATTTTGTCAATCGGCCCAGTAGAATGGGAGATATAGAACTGTCCCTTTTTTTTTGCACAGTGTATATGTCGGGTAGATATACAAATGATTAGAAATGCAGCGTGATTGTGCATTGCATAATACCACTAGAGGGCATTGAACTTTGTTCTTCTTGGAATATAAAACAGGTAAGCAGAGCTTGCTTGAGTGTACTTAATCTTTTGCCAAAGAAACGCTGAGGTGGGCACGCCGTTACTCTGCCATCGAAGCCAATATCAGCAACTGTCAGAGTACGAGAGGGGAAGAATTATCAGGATAATGGAACCTGGGTGGTCATCTCGGTAGTAGCCATTCTGATTTCAGTCTGACAATCAGACTCATCAGGTAGGCCATTCTGATTTTACTGTGAGGAGTTGTTGGAACCAGTGGACAGAAGAGACATCATTTGTACGGTGACCAGCCTCAGGACGTCCTTGACAGACCAGTTGTTGAAATGACCGTCACAGCATGCGACATGCACGTGTACAGCCAACTGCTTCATTAGCCACTATCCAGACACAGGCAGCAGCTTCATTACAGGCCTGTGTGTCTTTCCGAGCCATTGCAAGGTGCCGGGGTGAAGGACATCTGGTATCGCAGTGCCCATTACGTGTGCTACCAATGACACCCACTCACCGACACCTATGTTTGGAGTGGTGTCGCACATGACAGGATTGGACTTTCACGGAATGGAACCAGGTCATCTTCAGCGATGAATCTAGATTCAATTTGACCAGTGATGACCATCGTGTTCATGTGTGAAGTCCCTGTGGTGAACGCCTCAATCCTGCCTTCGCTTTACAGCGACAAACCGTACCCACATTTGATGTGATGGTATGGGGTGCCATTGCTTACGATACACGGTGACCCCTTATATTGATTACATGGCACTATTACAGGCCAGCTGTACGTCCATGACGTCCTTCAGCCACATGTGTTGACACTTGTGGCAGGGCTCTCAGCAGCCTGTTTTCAACAAGACGATGCTTGGCCTCACACAGTGTGGATCTCACAAGACTGCCTCCACCACATTAACATCCTTACCTGGCCTGCTCAATTCCCAGATTTGTCACCAATCGAGCATATCTGGGATCATTTGGGACAACAAGTTGGACAGCCTACGAGATTGGCCAAACTAGAGTGCGTTTACAGCAACTGTTGAACGAGATGTCTCAGGACACTATACGGATCTTGTATGCCTCAGTGCTCGCTCATATCGCATCGTGCATTCATGCTGGAAGGGCCCAACAGAGTACTAAAACTTCCGTTCATGTGTACTTTTTTCTGCAATAAATGAACCTTTTTTCTTTGATTTTCTAATCACTTACTTATATCAAAGTAGTACTTACAGATGTAAAATTTCGTTTCATTCTGGCAACTCTTTCTTGGTGCATGAATTTTTATGGCAATGAGTGTGTATTAAATAAAACAGATATTCATATTTTTGTTTATGCACAAGATGTTTCGGTATGAAATATTTACTGAATGTTCGGGTTTGCTTCAGAGTTAACTGATTTTTCGTTGCCCTTTCAGATCAATCCACGTAATCTGGATCCCAGCCATCTGCCTTCCTTTACTGAGAATGCAGGCAAAGCTTTGGAGCAAATCAGTGAATTAACAGAGCAATGTGAACAACTTCACGCATCTGCTGAAGCTGAATTAGTGCAACTAGAGCCAATTAAACAACATTTTGCCTTACGAGTAAAGGAATTACAAGAAATTCAATGTCTTTATAATTATCTTCAGTGGATTTTAAAAATTGAAGATGAAAAGTTAGTGTATTTTGAGTAAATGTTTATTAATTCGTTTTGTGAGAGGTTGTTTGTTTTCATATGACTTTATGACTTTTTATTAGTTTTTATCGTTTGGAAGTATTTAAATGTGTCAGCCATTTTGAAATGCAGAATATATTAAGATGCAGTTAAGATAATGAATTGAGTCAGTGTCCTTGCATAAATAATGTTTAAATGTTAATTTTTTAAGGTATGTATTTATTTTTTATCATTTTATAACTGTGCTTTTTTAAACTTGTGCTTCCAAATGTAACATATACACTGAAAATCGTTTAAAACGAAACTGAGAGGACTGAAATATTTTTCATGTTAAAAGAATTTCTCGTTAAAGGATATTGAAAAAAAAAAAAAAAAAAAAAAAAAAAAAAACAAACATTTATTGAGTTTTTGGAAAATAACTTGGTATTTTTCTTTGCATTGTCTTTTTTAGCATCAAATTGTCAACAAATTATTCGATTTCCATTTTGTTATTCATTTCACCATTTAAGAGGGTGTCGAAATAACTGCATGTACTTTTCATGATGTTCCGGATGACATGGGAACAGGAGCTGCATTATTAATTTCATTTTCATCATCAGAATCTGCATCAATGATATTTTTTTAGCTTTGAACAAACTCCAAAATATCTTTGCCATAATTGGGGCTGTACACACATTATCATCATTTACTGCAACGGATTCTGATGATGATACAGTAGGACAGTCCAATAATACAGAAACTTTCTCAAATAATTTCCTTATGTGTCGGCTCAGTTTCAATGTCCTCCTTCTCCATTTCTTTTAATGCAAGCCAAACTCGCTGACTTTTACACACACTGTGATGTACTCATCACCGAACTCCAAAACCAACTGATGAGAGATGAGATGTTTTTGTGTGGTGTTTGTAGGGGGGGGGGAAGGGTGGAAGTAGCTTAGCTAAACAAAATTGGCTTTTGTCACAGGCTATTCTGAGCGCATTTCAAAACCAAGTTTTCCTCCTTTGTACGAAAATATGAAACCACCTCTCTTTCATTTCACATCCCTCTTAAATCTCGTCTGCGCAGCTGGAGTTTTTCATATTTTGTTCATTCCCAGAAGGGAAATCTTTTCATGTTAAAAGAAAAAAAATGCATGAAAGTACACAGTAGCTTGTTGGGACCATTGTATTATTTCGTTGTTAACCAATATTAAGCATTTTCGAATTAAACATATTCTCTGTATACGGTACAAAGTCTCTAATCTGGACGTCCATTACCCGGAATTATCTATCATCCCAACCTCAAAGCCACAAACTTACACATGCACGTTTGATGCGCACGTCCGCTACGCATGCATGTAAAGCCAGTAAAGCATTTACCCATGCGCGCTTCCGATAGTGAAGAAAGTAACAAAGAACGTTATTGAAAACGAAAAAATTTCGATTGACAAGTTAGTCGGTATTCTCAACACAGCAATTACAGGACTTGAACAGTGGAACTTTGTAACTGAACAAGAAATTATGTCTGTTTATAGAATTAAAGAGAAAGTATTAGCACAAAAATCAAAGCAACTTAAACAACTTACATTGACAGAAATGTTTACAAGTAAACAAATAAATATTAAGCTTTTTTTTTTTTTTTTCTTTTTTGTAAATTTTGATACTCTTTAGATCATAATTGCTCTTTATTTCATAAATTACAGTTTCATATTTTTAATTGTATAACTTTTGCATGTTATCTTACCAGATTTAAATTGATGATCTATAATCTGCAAAAAACCCTAATCCGGAATCGCCGAAGTCCCGACGAGTCCGGGTTATGGACTTTGTACTGTATAATTGTAATTAATGTAATTCATTTTCAAAATAATAATAATTCACATAATTTACACATATTAAAACAGCTTTTTTTTTTTGTAAATTTTGATACCCTTTAGATCATAATTGCTTTTTATTTCAGAAATTACGGTTTCATATTTTTAATTGTATAATTTCTGCATGCCATCTTACCAGATTTAAATTGATGATCTATAATCCGGAAAAAACCCTAATCCGGAATCACCGAAGTCCCGATGAGTCTGGATTACGGACTTTGTACTGTATAACTTAATCATGTAAACCAGTCTCTGCTTGGATCAAAAATAGGTACAAGGTACCTTTTAGTTTATGATGCATCAGTTGCGAAATATGTAGCCAAGCAGCAGATGTGGAAGCCTGTTTATATCGTGTCATGAACAGCTCTGTATCAACATCATTACAAATAAGCAGGAAGAAAAAAACAATGAACATCAGTGAAGAAGTTTTCTCTCCTAGATTATTTTCAGCTGCTTTAATAGATGAATTAGTAGCTGCTGTATATTAGATGCTTTAAATTAGCCACAGATACGTTATTAATCCTAATGCAGGAAGCCGTGTGCAAAATGGCAAAATAAACACTAGCACTGCACTGGCTGCTACCATTTAGATTCCTACTTCATTAAATTCATGCGTTGCATGAAAAGTTGAAATAGTTACTTCCTTGTTTGTGGCTACCTCATTTATTCACCAAAGTTGGAAGATTAGTTGCTAAAATTGGTAAACTTGGATTCAAATTAACTTTCAAATAACTTTTCAAATAACTTTTCGAGAATTAATGGAGTTTGCATAAAGCCAAAGCGTTACATCATGCTTTTCCATTATTGGTGCTAAATCACGCTGTTTGATGGCAGTTTTTGTTTAATTCATAGCCCTATTCATGCTTTACAACAGAGTTCCAAATTTCAAATTTTACGCTAACAAAGAAGTTTCCAAAATTCAGAGATATTCCAGTTACTTGAACTTTCTGGTTAGATGAATGTCGATGGTTGGGCTTTTACAGTACTATTATTAAATATTATCATGTATTTTATCAACTGAAAAAAATGATGACATCTTTAATAGTCCCATTATGGAAGGTATTACTGTTTTTAGTATGAAGGGTTGACTGCCGTGGAGGTCACCGGTGACCGGCACTCGCCATGGGTGCCACCGGTGACACGACCAATAGTAAAATACATAATGAGAGTAAATATATCGATACTGATAAATTTTTAAATAGTACCATTGTTACTATAATGGTTTGAAGAATAATAAATCATAAAAATTTTAATTATAAATTGTAATAATGGTTTACAATACCTTGGGGGTCACGGTGACCCCTACCACGAAAAATTTATTAAGCACGGTTATATAACTCGCATTATCTTCTGTAGATAATATTTCAACATAAGATACATTGCATAATAAAAATTTCAAGTTGGCATCGTGGGCAAACCACATAAAATGCGCGCGGCAGTAAATGTGTTAGTGAAACTGCCTTTGTTCTATAATACCCATTAAACCTTTCTTTTTATTAAACTGAGTAGGGTTAACTTAAATGATAGCAAAACTTAAGTGATACAGGGTTAACTTAAATGATAGCAAAGTATTGATGTAATGCCACTTAGCTTTCTTTTTTGTAAGCTAGTTTTAGTGTAAAATTTTCAGTGTAAATGTCATACTTCAGTAATATTTTAATGGTGTTGTTACCTTTATATGTGTGTTTGTGTCCAAGAGAAGGCTTAAATTCAGCCACAGCTTAGTTCTATTACTTTTCAATCTTTGTGTCAAATTGTAATTCCAGTTAGAGCCCTAAAATGAGTTCTGGTATTTTATTATTTAACTTTGTCATTCATTTAACTTGATTAATTTTTGGGGTTTCTTTGTATTTTAATTGATTTTACTCATTATTTATGATTTTATTTGTTTTAATTCCATTTTCCTTTTCTGGCGGCCTTCCATAAAGCTCTGGTCCTCGTAATTTTAAAAATTATGCCCTCCTCTAAGTAAATGCTATAAAATTAAAATAATGGCATCCTAATTATGTTAATTGGTCTTTTACTAGTCTAAATTCATGCATGAAATAAAGCAATAAATTTAAATCTTAAAGCAAATGCTAAAGTAACTGTAGTTGTATTAATGGCCATAAAAGGGAAAAAATACCTTAATTTTTTTTTTAACAATCCATTATTGACCAGATGTAGCTTCAGTAACTGATTTAGTTCATTTACATTTAATTATATTATTAATATCCTTTTCAAATACTCATCTTCTTTTTCTCTAGCTGTAATATGGAAGAAGCAATGAAAAGTGATCTCGTACATCAGATGATTGAAGTCCACTCAAGATTTAAATCTTATTGGGATGAAATTCATACATCAGATTGCAAAAATCTCATTGATTATGTAAAGAAGACTGTATCATATTGGCATGATATATTGAAAGAAAAATTTTCAAGGTTCTTATGTTTTTCTTCTGTTTTTAATTGTTTCATTGATTGGAGTAAAAATTTAAATTGATTTTATCAAAAATACTATAATAAAACTTTGTGTAGGTAGATAAAGAATTTTGTACTTAGCTATCAACTTTCCTTATTGTGTAAAATTTCAGAATATACAACGTATACTTATGTGTGTTTTCTTCTGGCATACTTTCCATCTTAATTTTTTCAGTACTGAATTACAAATGCCTGGTAATACTATACAACGTATGGATGGCTATCTGAGTATAATATATAAGCAAAACTTTATATAAATAGTATTGAAGGTAATAACTATCAAAAATTTCTTTGAAAACAAAATGTAATATTATTGGTACATATAAATAAGCTTTTTAATCCACTAAGCTCTTCCCTTAACTTCTGCTCTCAGAAATGGTATACACCACACAATTTTGCTAATTTTTGTCTTTTGTTTACTAAATTTGTTACTTCACAGTTAATGAGAAACATCAGTGATAAATGTGTGCAAAGCGCCAAATGTGGTGGCTTATTTATTTCACCTAGTGAGTAGCTGTGCAGTAATGTCATTGTGAATAAGCAGGAATAATGCGCATTGATCCTGTACTTTTTCTCCATAATTTTCAGTTTTTTTCCCCCATTTCTTTTTTTAAGGGGGGAGAATTAATATGATTTACATGATTTGGCAGTTTCAAATGATTAACAGCTCTGATTAAATTATTTTAAGACAATGGTATCTGCCATAATGAAAGACTGTTCCAAAAATCAAGGAATAATTTATATTTTACACTAACTGCCAAATTATTGAATTAGTGCTACAATGAAAATGGTTTACAAATGGATGCTAATTAAGTTAAATGCTTGCTTTCCTGCCAGCTCATTATTTTATTTACTTCTGCGGTTAAAAACTTGCATTGGTAGAATGATGTTAACAGCAGTTAAAAATGAATAGAATTGTTTGCTGGAATAATTACATGCATTCTGTATTTGTATTTTTTTAATGTATTTTGGAAGTATTAAAATTCTGTTCTTTTTTTTGAGGTTCTATACATCATTTTGGTTGCCATTCCTCTTTCTAATTAGGTTCTGTGCCAATATTTACATTTGGGCATCAAGTTGGCATAATATTAACCAAAACGTAAAACATTACTTAATTTTCAAGAAGTTAACAAGATTGAGGAACAGTAACATGCTAGTAAATATAGTATTATATAAATGCATGCTAAAACTCTATGGTTACCTAATTACTTTTTTTTAAGTAGTCACCCTAGAAACCTGAAATTCTAGTCTTTTCTCACCATAATTCACTCTGCATAGACAAATATCTTTTTATGTCGGTCTGCATGCCTGATCACCCTAAAAATCAATACTTCTCCCCCCTAAAATCTGTACTGATCTAAATTTGCTTCCCCCCTTACTTTAAAATTTTACATTGGCATGTTTCTCTGCCAGTTAGATAGGTATATTTTTTCTACTAACATGCTATGATTGCATGGCACACAAATGCATCTTTAGAGGGTTACTCTCCTTCCAAGTAGAAAATCTGTAACCATGGAGAGAATGGTATCGGAAAAGGCCCAAAATCACTAAATGTGAAGCCAGGTATAACGCAATATGGGCATGAACGCTTTAAAATAGTTGTCTGAAAAAATTTCTGAACAGAAGTCACCTCATAAGCAGAGGTATTGTCTTAAAGAAAGAGCACTGCTACAAACTTTTGAAGCTTTTTTCCCCCCTTTAATGGAAGAAATTTTGTTTTAAGAGCATCTCCATAGACTGCAGCAATCATTGTAATGCTTTTGAGAGTGCAATAAGTGAGTATAATATCTGTTATTCTGAAACAGAGCTCTGGGAACCACCTGACATTTCTTTGATATGCTTCTTTAAATGTAGCTGTGCCATTTAATTTGGCTTTAAACAGTATTCTTGGCTCATCCTATGACTTTAATGAAATGAAGCTACTCTTTATACTTCAATCATATATCAACATTGCCTATTGGGGGCTATGCTAAAAACCTTATATTCATCCATCAACATTCCCAGAACCATCTGGAGGAAGCTTCCATCAATTTGAAGTCTTGTGTATGATTGATGTGGTGTGCAGTTTCATGTATGATTGATGTTTGTGACATGATTAGAGTAAAAATTTTATTGAGGGACAGATTTCAATGACTCTTTTATTGAATTTTAGGGAATTTTTTAATATTAAATTTTTTTGCAGATATAGAGTATATTGATGAATTTCACATTTGTTTTATTATTTTTTTAATTACTAGATTCCCCCCCCCTTTTTAAACAAACTTAATGCATCGTTTACTAGGATTTATACAAAAAGTACCTTGAAAAATAATTCTGCTTCAAAATACAAATCTGAAATTTTCTCAAGTTATAACACCTCAGTAGATTTATAGAGTATTTAAAAAGGTTAGTTTCCATAGTTACCTAAAAGAATTATTTTTTGTTTTCAATGCTAACAAATGTTTTCAGTGTAAAATAACTTTTTTTTCTAAATTTGAAAAAATAACAGTTAGTGAAGAAAATTCTTATGTGTATGTGATTTAATTAATCAAGATTTAATTAGAGTATTGATCATAAATGAGTTAAATTAAGTACAGTGAGTTGTTTTTCATATTTGTTTCATCTCGAAGCTGAAATAAATATGCCATATATTTTGAGAAGTATATATAAACATTAGCATTGGTCACCAATTTAAGACCTTTACAAAAAGTAAAATTATCTGACATTCAGAGAAGGCTCATTGTATATATATGGACAAATATATATATATAAATTAAAATTATAATCTTAATTGTAATCATTCCTTACAATTTCAATTTAGTTATTTTCCCTTTCTACCCTAAAAATAATAGCTGCTTGTAATAAATTCCATCATTTCAAAATTATTCTCTCTCATGTGATACTTACATAAGACTTCGCAAACGATAGTGTCAGTTTTGAAAATTGAAACTTAAAATTAACCATTCATAAGGAAGCTGAATCAAAACCACTTAATTCTGAATAAATTTTTTCTTGGACATGTTGCATTCATTTTCCTTTTCCACAGCATCCAAACTTACTGTCTGCTGCAGCACTTTCCTTCTTTAGATATTAAAAAAGTCAAAAGCTCTCTGAAGAATGGGTGTGTAGATTGTGATATTTATTCTCTGAAATTCATGTTTAGAATTTGCTTATCAAGAATATAGAAATGTTAAATCAGCTGCTATGACCAACATCTTTTACACATCAAGATCCATCACTCCATAACTGTATTCTCTGCTGCATCATCGACTTCTGAATCATTACACACGCTAGTGGGTATATATATGCTTATGTCATCTCTTGTTAATAAAAAAATTTTGATCTCATGTAAAGGCACAAATTATATTTTCAGAATTTGTTTAAAAAATGCATAACATTATTTATTAGTTACATATTATCTGTTTCTGTTATTGCTATACAACTAGAGAATTTTTGGGGGAGAGAGGCTATGCAGATCCTCAACAGCAATGAAACTTTTGCAAAGTTTCGTATTTATCCCATGACTGCTTTGCGAATTTTGTCATCTTTTTTTAGCGATAACATTACTGATCTAAACATGGTAAATCGGAAGAAGTCACAATCATGTGTTCCGCTTTCACAGTTATGCAATTGATTAGCTATTGCATTGGTAAAGCTGCTTTGCTTTCACTTAGTGTTCAACATTCCTTGAATTAATCAGTAAATACATATTTTTCACATCTGTTATAAGGTATTTCTCCCATTTCCCTAGCGTCCTTCGTAGTGTAGTGGTTCTGCACGCTGGGCCGGTATTCCAGAGGTCTGTGGTTCGATTCCTGGCGAGGTGGTTGCATATTTTTCATCTTTTCTGCTTCCAAAAATCCTAATGACTCTACAAGTGGCGCCCGAACTAAAAGGGTTGTGGATGATGATTCTCCGCACCCAGTTTTTGGTGACTAGGTCCCCTAAAATCCTAGTCGCCCTTTAAAAAGGGGAGTATATAAGGTATTTCTCCCACTTCCCTAGTGTGCCTTCGTGGTGTAGTAGTTCTGCACACTGAGCCGGTATTTCAGAGGTCCGTGGTTCAATTCCCGGTGAAGGCGGTTGCATATTTTTCATCGTTTTTGCTTCCAATTAACCTAATGACTGTACACTGTAACAAAGAAATGTATTTTAAGAATGAAGGCTATGCCAAAGTAGAGTGGCTGCCTCCGACCACTGAGGAAAACGTGGCAAATCCATCGAGCATTTTATTATTTTGCACATGCATGTAATAGCTTTTGAGCAGTGCTGAAGGTTGCCTTTATCAAGAACTCAAAGTTCTGTGACACCATTCCCCCCCCCACTGTATTGATATAAATCAAATTAGTGATCTGCACGAGTAGATTAATTGATGGTTATTTATTTTGAATAACAATACATTTGGTGGTCGTGTGCTTAATGCATGATATAATTAAAGAAAATAAGAGTAGACAACCTCCTATAACAAAAGAATATATTAAGTACTAAATTACAATTTAAATTACATTGCAGAGATCAACACAGAGCTCGGAACACAGTTCATGCTACCGTCGCGTACAGTTGTCTCACGAGAAGCCTGAGTGAGTAATGACGTTGCTTTGCTGCTCCGATTAAGAACTGGATTTTACACGTGGCGCCATCTCATGAATAGAAGTTGAAGTATCTTTCGGAACGCCACAGTACTCCCCCCCAAGTACCATCGGTACGTTATAAGTACTTTGGGTTAAATTTAACCTTTCTTCCAGATCTGGTAGTTTTAGGTTGCTCTTGAACGGGATGTAAGCTTTCTTCCGGAAGTGACGTTGATGAGGAAGTTGTTGGATCTTGCATTAGAAATGCTGGTTTGAGATGATCAATTCCAATCTGATTGTTTGCCATTGCAGATGAGGGTGAAATGTTTCGGTGTTTGTTTGACAACTTTGAATGGACCATCATATGAAGGTGTTAAAGTTGGCTTAATTGAATCGTTGCACACGAATACGTGCGAAGATGTCTCAAGCGCAGGATGTACAAAATAGCTTGGCTGGTTATGCGAAGATGCTGGGGTTGGCGAGATATTACTCATGGTCTCACGTAAACGTTGAAGGAATGTTGGAGGGTCGATACCTGGAGTAGATTCTGGGTGAAAGAATTCACCTGGCAGACGGAGGGTTGCACCATATAACATTTCAGCACAAGTGCTACCAATGTCTTCTTTGAATGCTGTGCGAAGACCAAGCAAGACTAGGGGTAAGGCTTCTGTCCAGTGTGTGCTACTGTGGCACTTCAGACCTTGTTTGAGAGATCGGTGAAAGCGTCCCACCATCCCATTTCCAGATGGATGGTATGGTGTTGTGCGAATATGGCCAATGCCAAGAAGAGAGGTGAGGGATGCGAACAAGTGACATTGAAATTGTCGGCCTTGGTCAGTAGTGATGGTGGTAGGCATGCCAAATCTTGAAAGCCACTGGGAGGTGAATGCTCGAGCTACAGTTTCAGCGGATATATTTTCAATAGGAATGGCTTCAGGCCATCTTGTGTACCAATCAATACAAGTGAGGAGGTAAGTGTAACCATTTGAAGGAGGCAATGGGCCAACCAAGTCTAAGTTCACATGATCAAAGCGTCTTGCTGGAAGGTTAAATTGTTGAATGGGGCTGTGAGTGTGACGGGATACTTTACACCGTTGACATCTAATACATGAACGAGTCCATTCTGTGATGTCTTGATTCATTGCTGGCCAGACAAATCTGTCTGTGATCAGCTTTTTGGTGGCACGGATTCCAGGATGTGCCAAATTGTGCAAGGCATTAAACACTTCACGTCTAAAATTGACAGGAATATAGGGACGTATTCTATTGTTCTCTATGTCACAGTAAATTTTAAGCGTTGGATCAATGTGCAGCAGTTGTAACTGAAGGGAGGTTTGTGGATTTGAGGTTAGGTTCTTGAGTTCCTCATCATGCAGTTGAGCTTTTGCAATTTCAGAGAAATCTGGGGTAGTGAGGTTGATATTGTTTACCCGAGCCAAGGCATCAGCGACACAATTATCAGTACCAGAGACATATCTGATATCTGTACTAAACTGGGCGATGAAATCCAGATGTCGAAGCTGACAAGGAGAACATGAGTCAGAGTTTTTTCTAAAAGCGAAGGTTAATGGTCGATGATCGGTGAAAATGATGAAGTCGTGTCCTTCCAAGTTGTGCCGGAAGTATTTAACAGCACAGTACACAGAAAGTAGCTCCCTGTCATATGTGCTGTATTTCCTTTCTGCCGTAGTAAGTTTTCTGGAGAAGAATGCCATTGGGGAAAGTCCTTTAGTGGTATGGGCTTGAATCACTGCTCCTATGGCCGTGTCAGATGCATCTACCATTATAGAGAGCTGATCACTAGGTGAGTGATAAGAAAGTGTGGCTGCATTTGCCAGATCGTGTTTGCATTGCACGAATGCTGCAGATGCAGATTCAGTCCAAGGGACAGCTCGTTGATCGTTTTTTTTTTTTTTTTGCTATCCTTCAGAAACTCATGTAGGCAGGCTTGTTTTTTGCGGCATTTGGCAGAAAGCGTTGGTAGAAATTTAACATTGCTAGAAAACGCTTCAGTTCAGAGATGGTTTTGGGCTGAGGTAGGTCGTTAATTGCTTTGACTCTTTCCGGTAAAGGTTTGACTCCATTCTGGGTGATAAGACATCCAAGAAAGGAAACTGAGGATTGACCAAGTACACATTTGGATGGATTTAGTTTTAATCCATGATCTTTAAGGCGAGTGAAAATCTGACGCAGATGTTGAAAATGTTCTTCCCGCATCTGTAGATGCAACCAGGATATCATCAAAATATGGGATGCAGAAATCGAGGCCAGACAGTACTTGGTGTATGAAACGCTGAAATGTTTGGCCAGCATTGCGAAGGCCAAATGGCATTTATAAGTACTCAAAGAGACTAAATGGTGTAGTCACTGCGGTCTTGGGCACATCTTCAGCATGCACTGGGATCTGATGATATGCTCTGGCAAGAATGAGGGTAGAAAATATGTTTGTTCCATGAAAAAGATGGGTACAGTCTTGGATATGTGGGACTGGATATCTGTCAGGGACTGTGACGGCATTAAGTCGACGATAATCTCCACAAGGCCGCCAGTCACCATTAGACTTTTTAACCATGTGAAGTGGACTGGCCCATGGACTTTTAGATGGGCGAATGGTTCCCTGTGCTAGCATGAATTCAAATTCTTTGCGAGCAGCTTTTAGCATCTCTGGAGAAAGACGACGAGGCTTGGAAAATACAGGTGGGCCATGTGTTTCAATGTGATGATACACTTCTGGCTGATGAGTACGCCGCCTTGATTTGGATGGGTTAAAATGTCAGGGAATTCTACTAATAACCGATGAAACCGTGTGCTGCCCGATACAACACTTATGTTGGTAGGTACGTTCGATATGTGAGAAGCTTGGCCCTGTGATGTCATCTGAGTTGTAGCATCAATTAAGCAATTATTCTTGACATCCACTAGAAGGTGGAAATGTGTCAAGAAGTCGACACCAATAATTGCTTGAGTTACATCCGCAATAATAAAAGGCCAGTTGAAAGTCTGGCGCAAGTTTAAATCAAGTGTCAATAGTTTGGTGCCGTAGGTTTCAATTTGGGTACCATTGGCTGCATACAGTACAAGTTTATTAAGTTGGTGAGCATTTGTTTTAGTTCTCGGGAGCACTGATATGTCAGCTCCAGTATCTACTAGAAAACATAACTGAGTTGAACGATCAGCCAGTACTATTCTGTCGATGTGGCGGACATTCTGTTGGCCAGCAGAAGACCGCCCATTTAGTTTCCCGCTCGTTCAAAAGTGCATGGAGGGGCACACCTGCGAGCTTGAGTGCCAAAATTCATATGATGAAAACAGATGCCATTTGTGGGTTTTTTGTACTGCGTTCGAGTATTGTGACGAGATCAACTCCTGCTTCGGGCACAAAATTTATTACATGGGCCCTGATTTGATCGATTGTATCTCCGTGAAGCATGAAGACTTGTTGAGAGTTCAGATACTTTTTTGGTCAATTCAGCCACTTGTTGTTCGAGGGATGAACTGGAAGGTGCAGCATTAGCAGCACTGACATAAGCTGGAGTAACAAGTTCATTAATTTTGTCAGCCATTGCTGCTAATCGGGTTAGATCTTCATTGGAAGCAGCAAGAATTATTTGTATGTTATTAGGGAGACGCGAAAGCCATAGTGACTTCAACAAGTCGTCACTAAAATGGCTTCCTGCCAGATCACGCATTCGTGACAGCAAGTATGAAGGTCGCTGATCTCCAAGTTCAAGTCCTTGTAGTAAAGTACGTATTTTTGAAGATTCACTTTCTGAATAGATTTCAATGAGCCGCTGTTTCAGTTTGGAGTATTTATCACAATCAGGTGGTTTGAGAATTAAGTCATGCACTGAATTCAGAATATCAGACTCAATTGCTGCATGAATTTGCTGTTGAATTTTGTAGAATCCTCACTAATGCGAGCGATAGAAAATTGTGCTTCGATCTGAGTGAACCACAATGAAGGATTATTTTTCCAGAAAGGTGGTGGCTTCACCACAACGCGTGTGATTTGTGGCTCTGGTGGAATATCGTCGGGCATACTGATAGATAATTTTCACTTTAATTAATAAACACTTAACAGCACAAATATTGTAGCATGAGGATACACTATTGATATTTTACCATGATAACAATAAATATTTTAACCATGCAGAAAAAATTTACGTAATGATACACACACAAATAAGACAGGGTCAGCAATTACACACACAAATAATATTTTACCGAAATGCATTTGAAAAGAAACCCCTATTTGAGAAAAAAAATGATGCGTTCATTTTGTATTGCGCACACACAAAATCACCACTTCACACAGCTGAGGCACATTATCGAAGGAAAAAGGAAATCACTCCTGTAGCACGTGGGAAAGAAATTCACTACTTTCGAACACTGAGGGAAGAATTTTGCCGTAGCACGTTGCAGAAAAATTACTGATGTAGCACATTTAGCGAAAATCACTATTGTATCACACTTGTCACAAAAGTTGAATGATCGAAGAATTATTGCACGACTGGCGAAGTCAGCGGAACGGAACAGATCACATTGATGATTTGCTGAAGCTCCTTGCGATGATATGCAAGACTTTGAAAAAAAACACAAGCAATATATATCAATACTTCTAGAAATAATTGAAGGGGTACGTTGTAGCATACGTTTAATGTCCATATTCATTGTTATTTTTAGTCAGTTCTTCAGAATGCCTTGGATGCACGTGGCTTAGGGTCGTTGAAAATCCATTGTCAGTAGCATGCTCAGTCAAAAGGTCACCACTTTTGGTGGTCGTGTGCTTAATGCATGATATAATTAAAGAAAATAAGAGTAGACAATCTCCTATAACAAAAGAATATATTAAGTACTAAATTACAATTTAAATTACATTGCAGAGATCAACACAGAGCTCGGAACGCAGTTCATGCTACCGTCGCGTACAGTTGTCTCACGAGAAGTCTGAGGGAGTAATGACGTTGCTTTGCTGCTCCGATTAAGAACTGGATTTTACACGTGGCGCCATCTCATGAATAGAAGTTGAAGTATCTGTCGGAACGCCACATACCTATGAAAATCCAAGTTTAAATTATCACAAAATGCTTTGTGAAAGAATAAATCCTGTAAGTTCTTTGAATTTTTACTATTCCTCAATCTCCCATACACTTGGCGATTTGGCGAGGAGAATTTGTACGTACACATTGTGGTGCAGTAGTCAAACTGGTTTACATTACATGTGTGAAAGCTTTCCTTCTTTAAATACATATTCTTTGTTTGTAATGTCTTTACCGGTGACCAGACAAAAGCACACGCGACAAAAGCCCACAAAAAAGACCCCACTGGGTTAATTTGCGTACACGACTAATACCCACACCGATAAAAGCGCACATTGATAAAAGCTCACATAAGTATAAGCCCTTGTTGATAAAAGCCCACACTGACAAAAACCCATAGCGATATATAAGCTATGTTAAAATGAATATTTTTTCCCTTTTTTCTTCAGCTGCATAAAGTAGATTCATGAATAAAGATAAAACAAAAAATAAATTAATAACAAATAATTGAACAATAAATTTAAGTAGAGGAACACATTTCATTTTGGGCTCTGGCTGAATTAAGAGAGTCAAAATAATGTAATTATAAACATATACATATATGTGTAACTTTGTTATTATATTTATGCGACAAATGGAAGTGCCCTCGTATAAGTCCGACAAAGGGAGGTGAAAGGGAATACTGGCCACACTGCTTCTTTTAATTCTACAAAATTATAAGTGAGTATAAAATGTATGTAAATTTTCATCATATACAGAGAATAATTTATGACTAATTTAACACTGCAGAACATTTTGCACATGATGAATTTAATATGGAGAATTAAAAGTTGAAATAAAGCCGAACTTTTATTTCAACGAGAAAGATAAAAGTACTGTATTCTATTATTTTTAAGAAAACATTTGTGTATGCTATCACAATTACTGTTTTCATAGTGAATTAAAAGCACGGTTTCAAATAATCTAATTAAATTTTCACAACTTGGATTTTACATAAGTTAATTTCATTCCCACTTGTTAGCTGTTATATAAGATTAGCTGCTTTCTGTGTATTTTTTCATGTTTTATAACTGATATCCATACGTCTAGAACAAATATACAGTAAATGCAAGACAAATTATTTTAAAAAATGTAATTTGAAACATTAAATATTAATTTTCTATTACTATACATAATACTATTAATGAATGATGAATTTATATAATATGTATACTTATCATCTAAAAATTATGAACTTTGACTGTATATGTTCATGTAGTTAAAAAATTTTATTTGATGTTACTATATGCATAGTTTTTTGTAATCTTCACAATCTCTAATGAAATGAACTTTAATATTTATTACTATAGATTGAGATGATTGTACTACTTAAATTAGTAGACATGTTGATTTCTAAGAGTTGTTCCATCCCCCCCCTCAAAATAAATAAATAAATAAAATGAAAATTAAAAACACTGTTCCAAATTGATGTTGTTGAAAGATTAAGAGGTTACACTTGTAATTCATTTTCTGACAGGGTGTCAGCTGACAGTTTTAATTTATTCAGAAATCTGAAAGAAAATATTTCTAGAAAATCGCCAAATTATAATTGTTACATTTAAAAAAGCTTTCAATGAGATATATATTTAAACTTTGATAATAAGCTCAGTCTAAAGTAAAGAATAAAATATCTCTTTGCCAAATTTTCATTGTGCTTAGCTGTTTGAATATTCCTAAACTAAAAAGGAACTAAAGGAAAAATTAAAAAGAAATAAAATAAAATTCAAGTGTTTTTAATTAAAAAGTTAATAGTTTTAATAATAAAACATAATTATATTTAATCTCAGCCATATTACCTTAAAAATAGCACCTGAGAAACTTCACAATGATATTTTTCATTTTCAGGTACACATACCAAAGTTAAATAAGTAAATAAATAATAAAATGCAATTTCAGATTTATCATCGAAATGTTATAGCTAATCAATCAGAGAGCAGAAAGTTTGCTTTCAACCTAATAAATTAAACAAATAAAGTAGTGATAAAATATACAAACAGACATATATTTGAGACATTAAAATTCAGATCTGAATACTCTATTTATTATAATTAAAATTATAAATACATTTTATAGTAATAAAAACCATAAGTCCCTTTTGATTATGTGTGCATTTATCAGTGTGTGCTTTTATCAGAGTGGGCCTATATCTATGTGGGCTTTTATCAATGTGCGTTTTCATCGCTGTGGGCATTTGTCACGTGGGTAATTATCATAGTGGGCTTTTTTTTGTGGGCTTTTGTCGTGTGCGCTTTCGTCCAGTGGGCTTTTGTCTGGGAACCGTCATCACCATATAGCTATATAACTTCCAATTAATTTCAATGAGTTTTATTGCATGCAGGTTTATGAAACCAATAGGAATAGGCTATTCTTCAAATATAAATATCACCATCCTTTAGTAGCTAATATGCTTTCACTATTATACAAGGTAATGGGCTTTTTATGAGTTGGATGGTATGGTCAACTGCCTCATCCAAATTCAGCAAATGCTTATTGTCTTTTGAAACAGATTTCTACATGTTTTCATTTCTGTAGGTGAAAAGTTAGGAGACCTTAGAAGTGCCTCTTATTTTCATAAAGATGCTTTTTCAAAGTGCTAAAAAAATGCATATTTTTAATTAAAAAAATTTTATAGGGAATTTCAAAAGACTCTTCAGAATTTGCATTGGCCAGTACTTTCAACAAATCTTACTGCTCCTTTAAATCAATCTCCTGATGTTTTTTTGAAGTTTGAACAACTTTTTGTGTCAATACACAGAATTGCTTTGCCGTATCCTTTATATTATCATATTGCATTGTATTGCTGTGCATAAATATACTTATTTATTATTGTATAATTTCTTATATGTCTTGGAGCTGTTCTTCACTTTATCCTTTTTTTAACCCTAGTTTTTATGTAGTGTGTTTATAATTTTTTTAACAATAGAACATTTTTTTTCATGACTTAAGTATTTATTATAAGTATAAAATTATATTGCATAAATCAATATCAAAAAATATTTAAAGATGAGATTAATAATCTTAAGTATAAAAGTGGAAAAAAACATATATTCTGGCTATAATCATAAACAAATTGTGACATTCTCTAAAAGACTTAAAGGAGCAAAAGGAAGTGCGTATGTTTTTAAGTATCCACAATATTAAACAACAAAAATAAAGAAGTGGCAAAAAGTGTAGAATATTTGTGATGTTAAGGAAGGGTTTATAAGATTTTAATTCTAGTGGGTATCATGTTCCCAAATACATGGCAAAACCAATAATGCTCAGCAATAATTACTTTTCTACAAGAAGAATTAGATCATAGGGAAAATTTATACTTTTATTTCAAATTAATGTGTGTGGTATATACAAGGTAAAATTAAAAAGTAAGTTTTATTTTTTCCCTTATAGTGTACATAAATAGAGTTGAAAGCACTTTGTCATTTTTAATATGGTCATCACCATATTTAGAGCAAATACACTGTATAAGATAAACAAGCGATGCACCAAGAAGGAGTTATTCAAATGAGATGAAATCCTATGTATCCATATCTTATGGTAGAATATGCAAATGATTGAATTTTTGTGGCTAGTCATTGGTGAAATTTTGGTGGCTGACTAAGTGGAGCTCCGAAGCATTGCAACTGAGCATTTGGATATGTATAAAACAGAGGGCATTCCAATGCTAAGGCATTACTTCCATGCGACTGTGGTTCCATCAACCATGTCATTGACCCTCATGGACTGTACCAGTGCCTTGCAGATGGGTTTGTGAATAATATGACTAGATATTACCATTTGAAAGAGGACATGCAGTTAAACTAAAGGAGGTAGACTGGTCAAATTGCAGGATCCTTAGACATTGGACTTTGAGTGATGCTACCATTTGATGATGTTGGTAGGAATCATTGAACCATGTCCATACAAAGCATCAAGAATGTAGCAGTCGACTGAAAGTGAGTACAGAACTGGGACACCAGTGACTGCTATGGCTATTGAAAATGAGACTCAGTGAACAGAGGCTGAAGTTATATAGGATACTGTGGCGACTGCCCCTCACCATTGCACACTGTGAGATATGTTTCAGTGGTGCCAGGCACCTTCGACATGGGTTTGGTTTATTTATTTAATTATGGCAAAGCACACTAGGGCTATCTACCTAAGGGGAGGGATGCCTTCGTGGAGGACTTTCTATCGGAAACTGGCTCGTAGACACATTACACAGGGGAAAAACCATGAAAACGCCCATGCAGCCAGCCCATTCGTGGGATTCGAACCTCGGACCGAACTACCAGTGTTCAGCAACTTTACTGCTCGGCCGCTGGTGGGCTCCTTCGGCCTGGGATCTTGCGGATTGGAGTAGAATCATTTTCAGCAATGAGTCCTGAACAAAGCCCCAATGATCAGCGAAGACATGTCTGAACAGCGGACATTTCAGAACAACGGTGGGATAATCACTTTACAGCCTGGTAACCAGGAGCTATAATATGGAGTGCCATTTCATTTGATAGCTGGATCCCTTTGGTTGTGACCCATGACAGCCTTACAAGACAGTGATACATAAACCAGGTTCTGTATCCTGCAATGTTACTTTTGGCCCCTGGCCTTTCATTTTAACAAGATAATGCACAGCTGGATACTGCTTGTCTTTGTGCTTTGCCAACACTTCCCTGACCAGTGCGATCATCAGATCTCTCCCCACTAGAGTACATTTGGGCTGTGATCAGCATGCATCTTCAACTGACCCTGAATTTTGCCGATCTAACTCGCCATTTGAAATGTGTATGGAATCGTAGGAGGATATCCATTGATTCTACCATTCAGTGCCCAACTGGATAACAGTTTGCATCAAGGCCAAATGTGCTATGTGAAAGCATGTTATTGATTTTTTTCCTTCTTTTAGTTGTATTTTCCTGAACAAAACATTTATTTCTTATGATACTGTTAAGGTTTCATTTTCAATTCATGTGCATCATATCTACTGATTTTCTTCTTATTCGGATAAATCCTTCTTGGTGCTTAAAAAAAAATTCTCCTCTCTGATTGCATGATTACTGATCATGCTTGTACTGAACTTTTTGTCAGTAATTGTCTTGCTAAGGGACCCACTTGTACACTTATAAATGTGATACACAAACATCTCCATTGTTGCCTCTTCATCCTTTGATGAGCATCTGTTCCTTTTTCATTGTAAGCACTAAAAAATCACATCATCATCATCCTTTTTTGTAATTCAAGTTCCATAAAATTACTGAACACTGGTTGTTCATACTAATTCATCCTTGGCTTGATTTAAGCCTCTGGATGGGCTACATGAATTTTTCCAAGAATGACATAAATGTAATCTAATTTTTGTTTATTAAATCCTTAAAGCAATTAGACTTTAAGTACTTTGTTGTAATAAATAATCTTGCCAATAAAATTTAAGCATTAGCTTATAATTATCTTTGTATAATAATGGGTTTTCTATTTTCAGATTACACCCCTCCCCCATTTTTGGGGGGTATTTTATTTTTTATTGCATCTGTACCACCATTGTTAATTATTTCAGAACATATGTGGCAAATGTGGGGAATATATGTGACAAATCATTCTTTTGCTATTTGTGCATAATGTACAGTGTATTTTCTAAGGTGCAGATGGGCATTGAAGCATTCCAAAATTTGCTTTTGTCATAAATTTTGGAGTTTTCTTGCAAAATTTCTTAACATATTGCAAGAGGTGAATTCATCAAGACTGAAGATAAGAAAGAAAGCATGGAGGACACTGCTCTTTTATTGCCACTGCAAATCATGCTGCAACCTCTTCAGAAACGATTTGTGTTTCATTTTATGAGCAAGAAACCTACTAACAGATTGGACAAGGTGTAATATTTTTTTGTATACAATTGTTATTTATATACCTAATAGAATTAGCATTGTTTTCTCTCTATGTAGGCTTTGTATTAAAATATGTAAACTTGTCATTCAGTTTCATGAAAATAGAATTTTAAAATGTATTTGCCCCTAAATTCATCAGTTAAAAAATGAATTTTATAGGATTAGTAATTTTCAAATGCACATTGCATTAAAATAACTCTGCAAATATTATAACATTGACAGGCTTGAGAATTAAAGTGAAGTAAATTGTGTATAAATTAGAAATATGATTTAAATAGAAAAATGCTTTTCTAAGAATTAAATATGAAAATACCTGCCTGAGAATTAGATGCAGACGCTATTTTTCTATTTATCCTACTTGCTTTAGTGAGGCTGTAATCATTCATCAGATCTAAAATGAAATCTATAGTAAATACTGATATATACATTAAGAACAAACAGAAAACACACTGAAATAATATAAAAGGAAAATCTCATACATATATGGAGGATTAGTAAAAATGAAAACCTAGAAATAGTCCATATTACAACAGAGAGGAACTAATTGTTGAGGTCATTATTGAATAGAAGAATCAACACATTCATTAACCCTTTGGTAATCATAATAATCACTGCTTGAAAAATTCTTACCTAACAGGACACAAATAGATATCAAATGGATATAGATTGATATCAAATAGATGTTTAGATATCAAATGAATTTTGAACCTGTTGTTTGCAGACAAGTTGACCTTATTCATGGAAATAATATATTGTTATTGGAGTTACAAATAAAAATTAGCTCATGATAGGAATTAAATATAAGTGGTATTAGAGTAATGTATTATTTTTTGTATTATAGTGTAATAATTTTATGCATAATTGGAACATTGCTTTTTATCAGGGATTTTTCTCATTGAAAGTTATTAGCATAAAAGAGGAAGACATGTTCTTTTACTACCTAATGGATTAAATGCAGTAGAAGAATGCATTTTAGAAATGATTGTAAGATATTCATGATTTGAAGTTTTGATTTTTCATGATTATAAATATTCCTGATTATAAACCTAATGGATTAAATGCAGTAGAAGAATGCATTTTAGAAATGATTGTAAGATATTCATGATTTGAAGTTTTGATTTTTCATGATTATAAATATTCCTGATTATAAATTTTGAGTGCATGTATGTCATCATTTTTACGGTAAATGCCAAAAATGACAATAACTTGCTAATAAATTCTTCCTATTGGAACCATGTCCTTAATTAAAAGCTATTTTCTTATGCAAATAGTAGGTCATTTGCTAAGTTCAGTATATTACACCCTCTGGTATGTTTGCAATTTATCATTTTCTTTTTGTGTCTAAGGAATCTCTTTCCTAGCATGAAGCAGGTCCTAGCAGGTCTTTCCTAGCATGAAGAGTTGCAGGCTTTTCTCCCTTCATCTTTTTAAACTGTTGAGACTTGATGCATTAATGGATGTAAGCAGATATAATAATTTAATGCAATAATGTAGGGCTGTATATAAATTTCTATATATAAATAATACATTTCTACTTCAGCATGGGAAGTTAAAATTGAGTTTGAATCTCTCTTGGAAGAAAGTTAGAGTTGGTTTATTCCAGTAAACTGTCGGTATTTCAATAAAATTTGTGATGTAGCACTAACATGAATGAGGCTATAACAAATATTTCTATCTGGAAAACATTGCATATTAAATTCAGAGTTCGTACGGTCCTTAAAAGTCCTTAGATTTTTTGGAATCGATTTTTGGTCCTTAATTTTGGCCAAACTCGGCAGAAGGTCCTTAATTTTAATCATCTGAAATTTCTTTCTGTTTGTACGACTGCCATTTTGAGTGTGAATTGGCATGAATTTCACTATTTCTCCAACTTGTGAGCCATGTGTCAGTCTCCCCTTGCATTTAGTGAATAAGTGAAAAAAGCTCTAGAAATAGAAAAAATGTTTAGTTTCATAGCTTGAAATCATTCTAGAAAAGCAATTTCAACGTTTCTCAATTTTCTGACTTTTTTTGATTTTTCGTGAGACACTTGCATTTTGTTTTATCAGTTCTTCATTAATTATATTTTCTTGTATAAGTAAATTGCACAATACTGTTTTGAAAATTCCCAGTTAAAATATCGTTTGTCCCCCCCCTGCAATTACTAAAAACATTAAAATCTTTTATCTCTCTTTTTTTTTTCCCCCAGTATTTTTAAGTATTTTTGCTTAGCATTTTTGACATGTTACATTTTAAGCACACAACAAATTAAAAAAGTGCTTCTTCTAATGATATATTCAAATCTCAAAATTTATGTTTCTAGCCTGCCGAAATATTACTTTTTGTTTGTTTAGTCAATCTGCATAATTATAAGCATGACCAATGCTTTCCTTGCTTTTTCTTCAGTCTATAGTAATCACTTCCTTTCCATTGAAAGACTTTTAATATATGGTAATGCTCAGAGAAATTTCATGAACTTTTTTATAACTTTATGTAAATATAATGTGTGTATCCCAAAGAGAAGATTTTGAAGGTAAATACCTTAAATGATGGAATATAGAAGTTGCATTTCTGCCTCCTATAAGCCAGTATTTAAGAAGAAACCATCACTCATTTACTTTGTCTTCTAGAGAATTGTTTTTGTTAAACTTAAAGTAAGGAAATCCAGCCCCTCTGAAATCCATTGCAGGCAAAGAACTTTGATAATGGTGTTGCACAAGTACAGGAACCGGGAAGTACGAAATTTTGATCAAACCCATTTTATTGAAATATTACATGCTCGAATGATAAAGCTATTGTGTGAGTCGTTGATTCGAAATATTGATTACTTAAATTAGTGTCACAATTTTTTAACTATGCATCCTAGAAACTGAAGCAAAATTAAATCTGTTTATACAGAACATTAATTTTTAAACTGTATTAGATGAATTACATGAACTAGTTGTCATGAAATCAAGATACGAGGCGTATTCAGAAACTAAGTACTGTTTTAAAAAAAAATAGTAAAACAGTTTTTTTTAATCCAATTTTATTTTTACATGAAAATACATTTCTTAAACTATTTTTCAACATAGTTTCCACCAATGATCAAACACTTGTCATAGCGGGTGACCAGTTTTTGTATACCATTGTCAAAGAAACTTCCCGCCAGTTTCGATAACCACGACTCCACAGCACTTTTCGTGTCATCGTTAGATCCAAAGCGCTTGCCACCAAGCTCGCGCTTCATATGCAGGAACAAGTGATAGTCAGACGGCGCCAAGTCCGGGCTGTACAGCGGGTAATCGGACTACTCCCAATGAAACTGTCGAATTAACGATTGAGTGACACCAGCAGTATGGGGCCAAGCATTGTCATGGAGCAACACAATTCCTTTACTGAGCATTCCTCTTCATTTGTTTTGAATGGCATGCCTTAGTTTTGTTAAAGTCTCACAATATCGTGCCGCATTAACGGTTTCACTTCTGGGAAGAAATTCAGTAAGCAAAATGCCTTTCCTATCTCAGAAGACAGTGCACATGATTTTTTGTGATGACATTGTCACTTTGAACTTTTGTTTTTTCGAAGAATGAGTGTGTCTCCACTCCATCGATTGTTGTTTCGATTCCGGTGTGAAATGACACACCCAAGTTTCATCACCTGTCACAATTTGATTTAAAAAGTTTTCTCCCTCATCACTGTACCGCGGGAGAAATGTCAGGGCACTACCAAGTCGCTTTGTTTTGTGAACATCAGTGAGCATTTTGGGAACCCATTGGGAACACAGTTTGCGATAATTCAAGCGGTCAGACACAATTTTGAACAAAACAGTACGTGAAATTTGTGGAAATGCCTCTGAAAGAGTTGTCATTGTGAAGCTTCTGTTCTTGTGAATTGCTTCATCAACTTTCCTTACCAAATCATCAGTGACAACAGAAGGCCGACCACTCCGAGCGTCGGCGTGGATATTTGTTCGATCTGCATTAAACATTCTTACCCACTTTCTCACCATTCCATCACTTATCACGTATTCACCGTAAACTTCTGTCACTTGAAGCATATAGAACAACACCTACCAGTTCTTTACAAATAATTTCAGGTATTCCACCAATTACTCTGACTTTATAGAAAGAAGCAGTTAAAACAATAGTTGCACGCCTGCGACAAACAAGCACATATAATTCTAATATCTATCATCCAACAGGATATGAAGAACTCAAACAAAATGTAAACTTACATCCAAATCAATTATATTCAGAAAATCTAATAGTAAATTCAAATATAGATCATTTTCAAATTCAAATTTTTACAGATGGATCAAAAACAGAGTTAGGCGTAGGCAGTGCTTATTGCATTTTCAGAAATAATAATCTTATACAAACCTGGAAAACAAAATTGAATCATACAAATTCAGTATTTCAAGCAGAACTATTGGCTATAAGAGAAGCAATGACATATGCAAAGCAATTCTCAATAACCAGTGTTATAATTTCTGACAGTGCATCAAGTATTCAAGCAATAGCTGGTCATAATCGCTCTCCTTTTATTCAAGATATACAATATTTACTCGCATATTTTCCAACTGGACAAAAATCTAAACTACATTGGACACGTGCCCACGGTGGAACATTGGGCAACGAAATGGCAGATAGCTTGGCAAAAGAAGCAGCAAATAGTACTATAACAGCAATAACCTATTTACCAAATCCAATATCACTTTTAAAATCAAGACTTGAACAAGACTTGATTTTACAGTGGAAACTCATGTGGTCACAAGATAATACGGGCAGACGAACTTTTATGTTTCTACCAAAACCAACACGAAATTTAGTTACAGCAAATAATGCAATAACATATCTTCTAACAGCACATGGACCCTTCATTTCATATCTTTTTCGTTTCGGCTTGTATCATACAGACAACTGTATATGTGGATCAACAGGAACAATAGATCATTACCTGTTTGAATGTACAATCACTAAAGACCTCCACTTTCGTCCTTTCACAAGTGAAAATGCCCAAGGATGGTTCAAACAACTACTCAGAAGTAAATCTCTCTGCAAAAAACTTCATAATTTAATGGAATATCTCATAGAAAATTGTGATAATCTAAAGGCAGCATAAATTAAGGCATCACAATTCCACATCAGCATTTTTTCGGCATAATTAGCATCACTTCAAGACAGCCCAACTTCAATCAACAAATATGAAACTTACTTCACACTAACTATAAAATTTCTCAAAGCTTTATCAGAACTTACTTCAGACTAATTATTAACTTCAACAGATAAATAAACTTTAAAAGACTTATGAACTGTGCACTATAATGAACAGTGAACTATTTATGAATTATTGTAATATAAAATATATTATTGTAATAAAATTTTAAATAAACGTGGTCCCACTGAGTGAGCAATAAAGCTGAAAGTCTTAATGGCGGCACAGCTGCTCACCCAGTGGTCTCCGGTCTCCTGTCACTTGACGATAAATTTCGGCCGGTTTAACATTCCTTGCGTTCAAAAATTTAATCACTGAACGAATATCACAGTCAGCCAGAGAACTAATTGTCTTAAACATTTTGAATGTGCACAACAAACTGAAAACACAACATAGAGCAACCAAAATGGCGACAATTGAAAGTCAGTGAACAAGAAAGACTAGTGCGCATGCGCGGGACGCCTACTACAGCGCTGCGACGGCGATAGAATGAAACGGTACTTTGTTTCCGAATACGCTATGTACAATGACTAATGGTTTAAAATTTAGGTATTCTTTCAAAAAGGTACAGGTATAAATTTCTCCTTTATTAATTGGTGAATTTATATTGATATAAAAACTCGTATTAACTTCAATTTTAATTCTTTTTTTGGAATTTGTCCAATTAGTTTATTAATTTTTAATGATCTAAATTTAGTCTTGCCATTTTTTATCTGTAATGTGAAAGAAAGCTCTTTAATAAGAAATTTGTATTTTAGATACAATTCTCAGTTTCTTTTAAATGATTTTTTTATATTGAGAAAACTAAGTAGGAACTTCAGTCTTTCCTTCATGATAATTTGATAATTAGTATTGTTTTGTAAGTGTTGTACAGAATGTAATTCCTGACAATCATTATTGAATTGTAACTGTTTGAACTAACGTTGAATTGAAATTATATAACATCTTAGAATTAAAATAACTTAAATAATCTTTCTTTTATATCTTTTATGTCCTTAATTATATTTATTTATATTCAAGTATATTATTAACTTATTTATTTAAGTTTTTTATGAACTATAACCTCTATTTTATCTATATTTCATACATAACTTTGAATTATTGTTTTTATTACAGCCAGAATGGTATCTTACTCAAATTCTTACGTGGATCTCTGATCATACACGTTTCATGGAAAAGTCTGTGCAGCCTATTTTAGATAGAGAAGGATTGTCTAAAATTAATGCAAGAGTGAGTTTTTTGTTGATGGTTTGCAGAAAAAATTAAAATATAAGGAAATTTTTACATTCTTTTTTTAAGCAAATTTTGTATTTATTCATAAAGTATTTCTGAATTATATGTCGATGCAATAGCTATATTTCCACATTCTTTGAAATAATTAAAAATTCAGTAAGAAAAAGTATAAATCTGGTAAGTGAAATCTTTTTAAAATTAAGGAACATATGTGTTATGACCATTAGGGAAATTAAAGTTCTTTATTCGCATGGGTGTATTGAATATATGCTATTTTAATAGAGACAAACACATTAATTGCATATATTGATGCTGAAATTTTTAATATATAATATAGTGCTATATAATCAAAATTAAAATAGGTTTTATTTTTTGCTTAATTACTTTTTCAAGTCTTTTACATATCAAAGGAGAAAGTCATTCTGATAACTGTGGTCCCATCCCCTTAAATCTGAATTCTGATAATGTATAAAATGTAATTTTCATCCTATAGCAATTTATTTAGCCATATGCCAAAACTATGACTCTGTAAAATTGTTATTAAGAGAAAAACATATTTACATGGAAATGGGAGGATGGTAAAAACTAAGCTATGTCTTTTATGCATAATAATTTTCTTACATTCATGAAACAGCAACATTCCAGTTTGTAGCATAAAATTTAAAAAAAAAGGCTTAGAAAATGCAGTATTAATATTGCATGTTACTAAAACGTACATAACTACAGACCTATAAATAATCAGATTTATAAATTTCACCATTGCAACCTGCAATTAGATTAAATTGTAAGATGCTCATTCATCTCCTTAAATATAATCTGTAACTTTTAAATTATATAATATGTTTGCTTGTATCTTCAATTTTTAATGTGAAAGTTGATCTTTTACATTTAAACATATTTTTTTATGATACATAAATGAAAAGTTTATTTCAAATTTTCCTTATTTAGTTAAGTTATAAATTTTAATATGAGTGTATAATTGCTGTGATTTATTATTATTTTCAGACACAGTTAATGAGGGGTTTAGTTAATCTAGCCGTCATGCGTTTAAAATCAGATCTACCATGCTTGGTTGATGATGACAGATTACTTAGTCATACTATTGATGAAATCCTGTTATTTTCCCAAGAACTTCAAAATCAAGGTTATCCATTAAGTTATCCAAATGTTATGGCACTGTTGACCACAGAGCCATGTTTTACACAATGGCGATCTCTTGAGCACCAAAGTGAGTTGGAATTTCTTAAGTTATCAAATGCAAAAGTGTTTTTGCTGTGTTAACATTTCTGTTTAATTTCAGGTGCCTTGGAAAAAATGGATAGGTTCTTAAGCTTAGAGACTGCTTGGAAATCTCGATATCAAGATGAAAGTGATGTAGATGATATGTTGGTTCCAGAAAGTGCTGAGCTTTTTGTCACGCTTCTTCTCACTATGACTGGTAAATATTTAACTTCAGCTACATATTTATCCTAAACATTTCTGAAATATACTTTGTAACATAATTATGAGTAGAGGTATCTCCTTTGGTTACATCAGTATTGGCTCAGCATAAAATAATGAAGCGATTTTTGACCATGATACTTTAGGTCTTAAGAGACTAGGCATTTATCAAACCAGGACATGAAAGGAAAGAGTAGTTTCATTTCATCAACCTTTAAGATATTTTTATCTGATACCCATATACTTGTTTGAATAAATTCTTGAATCTTCAACAAATTCTGCTGAAACATCTTTGGATTCTCTGTTTATGATATGATATAAACATTCTATGATATAATTTTAATTTATACTGCACTCCAGTGAAAAATTAGTTGCTTTTCACTTTCACTCGTAATGTTATTTCTTGTGTTTTTTCTGTTAACATTTCTTCCAATGTTTGTCACTCAGCATTGAGTGAAAAACTTCAGCAAAATATGGTTTTGAATATCCAGATATTTTCTTTTTGAATACACAGTTTCTTTGAAGCAAATTTTTTACAAACTGTTGTTCTTCTAGTTCCCTTCCTTCCAAAATAATTTTTCAATGCTGATACAATATTCAGTTTTTTCAACAGTTATATTCTGATAAATTTTGTATTCTTGTCAAAGTCTCATAAAATTTAAGTTGTATCTTTCAGGGAAACCACTTTACATTTTCTAGATATTTTAGTTACAAATTAAGTTTAAAAATAAAGCACAGGACAAATGGTTGAGTTAAAAAACATGTTTACCAAATGATAGAGGAAAAATATATATCCCAAACTTTTTTGACTAACTGAATACACCATTTATCCTATACCATCTAGTGATCCAGTCTTAAAATCAGGTGCAAATAATCTAAATCATTGAGCACAGCTCTTTTTCCTCCTTAGAGAATGAATACTTGTGAAGTGGCAGGCATATTTTTTTTTTTCAATTTATAGGTTGAAATAGTTAAAAATACACATAATATACTAAAAAAAGTATTCCTAGAATATAATTTTACGTTAAAATTTTTTTTATTTGTTTTCTTATGTAATTACTAATAATTACTAATTGTAATAAGTAATTACTAATTTAAACAGTCATTGGTATAAAAATTCTTTATAAAAAATGTCATCTTATTCTTTAAGATATACTTAAAGTTAGTGTAATATTTGGGATTGCATTTCATTAACCATTGGTTCATATCCTGCTTGTAAGCAGTCATGAATATGTTGATCTAGTCTATCTATATTCTAGTCTTAAATCTATATTTTGATTTTGTGATATACATTGTTAGAAACAATGCTAGTACATGTATGTGGAACACACTTGTATGTGGAACCAAAAATGATATTTTCTTGTATGGTGTTGTTTTCAAAAATGGAAATTAACTATGTTCCAGAAATTTTAATCTGATACATTGGATTTTATTGCAGTACCATTTTGAAGATCCATAATTTCTAACTCCAGTTCTTCCTTTCTTGCTTTGAATAAACTATGAAATTTATGCAGCTATTTTAATTACATTTTTATGGCTGGTAAAAGGATTGATGAAAACGTTGACCATTGGCTCGATAATATTAAGCTACTGAAATAGTCTTAAGTGGTCTTGAAGTAATTGAGGGTTGTTAACAAATATGATATATTTTCATCTTTAGATGTGAAATCCATAAAACAAGTTTGGATGTAGATAGCATAACAGATCTTGTCAGTAAAGCTATATGTTTGTCTGCAGCTCCAAGTTTAAATAATTCACTTATGCCTGTAAGAAAACGTAAATCCACAGGGTTGCCACGCTACCGGGAGAACCGGGAAAAGTCAGGGAATTCGAAAATTGACCAAAATATTCAGGGAAAAGTCAGGGAATTTAAGTATTTTTGTCAAAATCTGGAAAAGTCAGGGAAGTTCATACAACGATCCCGCCAAAAAAAGCGATTTTTGCGCCGACGTCGGAAGAGATAACTTTTTTGGCGAATTATGTATCACGTGAGTGTCATTGGGGTAGCTGGCATAGAGCCAATTTTCGCAGCTCCAATTTGATTGTCTTTTAGAAAGGCAAAGCAACTTTCCCGCAACTTTTGGTTTCCAGTATTCTCGAGAATCGCATGTGCAGTGCATGAACTAAAGAAAGTACCTGTTCTCGTATAAAACAAAATGGGTTTTATCCTAGTATACCGTACCATGGAGGTTAGAATCAAAGAATATGTATTGTAAAGAAGGAAAACCTCTCTGCAACAGACGTGGCTCCGTTCCATCATAGAGGGAAACAGCTGTGCATGTCTGATATATCTGTTGCCAAAGCTCGAAACCGGTGTCGAAGTTCGAAGGTCACGTTATCAAGAGTTCATAAAATGAATATCGTTTAAAATTTCTTTAACGACTTGCGCTAAAAAGACGTGCCACGCACGTCGAGATGCTTTTGTCTCAAACCGTGAGCGACGTGAACACCACGTCGATAAGCATTTATCGCAAAAATGAAAATAACGTGGTGCACACGTCGCCTAACAACGAGATTGTTTATTTCTCGAGTTACAGCTCTGGATTGCACTCGCAGATGCGGAGCGGCGTAAATGAGACACTTTACCGCTTGTTATATTGTAGCGCACGGCACCGCAACCGTGAAGTTTAGTCTTAGCGCAAGTGGTTAAACTCTAAAGGAAAAGAAAATATTTTTTGGCGCAAGTAAATTAATTCATGGATTAGTTATTTTCAGGGGAAAAAAGAACTACGAAAATCCGTTTTTAAAATTATTGCGTGGATTTTTCGCAATAATTTTAAAAACGGATTTTCGTAGTTTTCCTTTTGTCAAAGAGCGTTTCTTCTTAACACGTGTTTCTCAATTTCCTGTACACATCGCGGAGAGGGAAATTCTGGCCGCCAGGTTCCGTCGCCAAATCCCTTGGCAAATTTTTCCTCCGCATTCTAACGGCGTAATAGCATTTTACTTGTATGGAACCTTTTCTTCTTTACATAGACGTTCTTTGGTTAGAATAATAATGAGATTTGGCGACATCATGATGCGCAGTAAACGGGTCATTTTGGTCTTGGCGAGAATTTTCAAAATCGTGCCAAAGCCTTACCGTATACTAGAATTTTACCGCAAAATCTTTTTAAACCTTTTTTTTTTTTTTTTTCTTTTTAATAAATACCTTGCCATTTTGCAGTAAAATAAAAAAATAGTAATCAGTCATCTAGGCTAGCCATGTAATATAACTATATTCCCTAAAATATCGTTGATTATTCTAATTCAATTTTTAAGTAATTATTTTTATGTTATTCATATAATTTAATGTTGCTTCTTCCCTCTAAATTTATTTATTATTAGTAAATAATATTTCCAAATTTCAGGAAATTTTCTCCGGCATAATCCTGAAATTAATTATAGCAGTCTGATGACATACCATCACGAAATTTAATGCACATATTTTTTCCTTATGTATGCTGCGAAATAAATATAAAATACCTCAATTTATTAAAATAGATTTCTTTCTTCCGTTTAGCAGAATGTCTGCAAAAAAAAAAAAAAAAAAAAAAAAAAAAACTTATTTTGTTCCAGATTGGGAAGATTCTAATCTCAATCTTCAGTGGAGAAAACAACAACTATTATAATTATATTTGTGTTTTCAAGTGTTAAGGTGCCTTTTAAAAACATACCTCACGCAAATTAAATTTACCTAAAATCTAACCTAACTATTTAGCATTGCGTTGTGATTTATAAGGACCGGATTAGCCTCGTGTTGAACTGGTGATGATCATGAGTAATAATTAAATAAAACATACATTTGTTATCCAATGTATATATCTTAAATTTTATTAAGTGGAAAACTAAACAAAATTATCAAACAAAGTATACCAAGAATAATTAAGAATAAATGTCCTCTGGGATTTATTGAATAATTAAGTGAATTTGCTACACAATACAAGTAATACCATAATTAATTTACCTCTTAGCACAGCCAACATACATTACGCAGATAGACTGGAATTTTCTTGAAACACACCTGGAAAACCTGGAAAAGTCAGGGAATTTCATTCTCCTGTTTGAGTGGCAACCCTGAATCCACCAATTAGTCCATTAGTTCAACAAAATTTTGATATTTTTTCAATTCAATTTATTATGTTGTGCATATGGCACCATCTACAAACAGTAGCATACAGTACTGTAATACAGAGGGCATTAATAATAGTTTTTAATTCATGTATATTTGAGATTTTTTAATCTTTAACAAATGACAGGAAAAAATGGCAAACTAACTGGGACATCAGGACTAGACCTTCAAACTTAGGTAATCCCAGTCAAACCACAATGTCTGGTAAGCCCATTTAAAATGATAAATATATAAATAAACAAATCTTTTTTTTTTAAATAGACATACATATTCACCTAATTACTAATTAACTAAAAATAACAAGCTCCAATATGCATTACTACAGGAATGGGTGCTACTGCCACAACAGGCGAGCAACTATGCTGTTGCCAGCTTCCCTCACCATTGATAAGCATGTATTTGAGCTAGAGGGCATAATGCCCATTATTAGCATGTTTCCTTTGCACTTTCTTCCAGTCCGTTTTTGTCTTTAGTGATGTAATGGTCGTAATACATGTAGTTTTATACATCTTTGTTTTATTGTTTGCTATGTGGTCCAGTAATACCACACCAATCCCTTTGATCAATTTCATGCATATCTATTAAAGAGGTTTTTGTTTTATTATGCCTTTGTTGATTGTTTTTTGAACAGAAGTGTACATCATCAGTGCATCTGGAATAACAGTTTTCAACTATGTAATGCAAGATTAAAAATCATCTCCTTAATTCTCAGCTATTTTAAGTCAGCTATTCAGCCAAATATTTGAAATTGCAGAATGGTTTTGACATTTCACTTTATAGGATAAATTTAATGTCATAGTCTAAAACTCTAACCCCTGTTTAATCTTCCAACATCACAGGAAATTCTGTAACTGAACATTCATTTGCACAATGGCTTAGTAGTTTGCAAAATAATATTTTAACAAAACATAAACTCCATTTTTTGGTGCCTGAGAATGTAATGATATTTTAATGTTTTACAAATAAAATAACAAATTAGACTAATAACCTGGTTCTTAATTTAAGTAGGTGGCCAGAAGGTTAAGACCACTAATACTAACCCAAGTGAACTGGCTGGCTGCATTCTCATAGTTTGCCCATGTGTAATGTGAATACAAACTAGTTTTCCTTAGAAAGTCCTCTCTGAAAGCATGCCTTCTCTTAGGCAGATAACTGGTGTTTTGCCATATTCAAATAATATAGCATAATGTGATGAGATATTGAAAAAGAAGGCAAAAGTGTAAATTTTGAAAATTTTAATTTAGTATGAAATCAGATTTTTTAATCAAGAGATAGTTTAGATCAATGTCAGATTTTTTAATAAAGAATAAAGCTTGCATTTAAAATATTGTAGATTTGAATATTATTAATTTATGTATTTACTAACTGTCTATACACGTGTAATAAGAATGTTAATTTTCTGAATCCCCTTACTGTATTTGTTTTGGATCTAGTTATAAAAATATATTCCGGTTTTAGACATGCATTTGCATATAATGCTTCAATCTATATTCATTCCAAAGTATTCAGGAACTAGCATCAATATCAAGTTGTATATTTCAGAATATACTGTTATGAGTTCATCTATGTAACATTTTGAGATAGTAATAGTAATTTACTATTTATTTAAAATTTTATTTTAATTATAAAGTTCTTTTATTTTAATTAATTACACAATAAGACAAGGTTACTTATTATTATTAACTGACATAATTTCAGTTAATAAAATGCTAAAATTTTATTAAATTAGCACACCTTTGATACAGGATGTTTTGTATTTTAATTAATCAATTATTGTTTTTAATATTTTCATTAAAACCAACTTTCTCAGTTTTTAAAAATTCATTTTAATGAAATTAAAGTAAAAAAACAAACATTAACATAACAAAGATAAAAAATATACTTTTACGAACATGTATATATATGTTAAAAATTGGATTCATGTTTATTATAATTTAAAAAACTCTTTCTATGTATTATTAATAAGTATTTATTATTTTTCATTTGTAAAAATGAGAATAAATTCTATATGAGTAATCATCAGTAAAATTTTGTATGGAAATATAAGGTTAAGAATATCTGTGGCAGTTCATTGAAGGTTGTAACAAGATGCATAAATCACATGTGTCATTATTTTTGCTTATTACAAGATGCAAGATTTCAAAATCTACCAACATAGAATATATCTTCAATTTTTTTTTAATAAAAAAATCCCTAATTTTTTTATGCGGATATGCCAAGAAATATGTCTACTTAAAGTTTGTGTTGATAGATGTGTAACTTATAATATTTTTTTCCCTTCAAAAAGCTTTAAAAAATTATTTGAAAATACTAATTTTTAAAATAAATCAGAAAAAATATGTACATTTTACTAGGGGTGAACCTAAATTTCAAATAATGAATGAAGAAATTAAGCATAATGAAATAAAGAGATGGTATTGAATATGTATTAAATTCAATTAATATTATGAAGTTAAAGTTTTGAGTGCGAATTTTTAAAAAACAGCTGCTGCGATTTTTACAAAACTGAGCAGTTTAACATAATTTAAGGTGTAGAATTGAAATATGGAAAAAATTTATATATCCTTTCAGAAAATGTCAGAATTTATGTTATAATACATATTTTTAATAGTGCTATGTAGTCTAATATATATCCTAAGTGGCACATAAATTATATATCACTTTATTAAAAGAAAGCATATATACTTTATATTAACTTTTGCTTAGATGCTTTATATGTTGTTGGAGATGTTATTTAAATAGTCTAAAACATTTAAATATTTTTTCATGCATAATATATTCAACTTACTGATTGACATTTCTTATAAGCAAGTCATTTTTTTTTCTTTTAATCTTTGTAAAATGCCTTCAAAATATAGGATCCACTTACTTACATATCCTCAAACTTAGACCAATATATAATTAATTATTCAATTTGTTTAAATCTTGAACATAATTCATTTTTTATACTATATCTAAATTTTATATTCTGTCTATGCAGAAAGGTACTGCAATCTGGCAGATAAAGAATGCCAGCTTTCTTTCCTGGAACTTCAACTAGAGCTTTTAGATGATTTTAGACTTAGATTACATCAATTGTCACAGTGCGAGATGCAGGACACAATTCAGCCAAACTATTGTAGTATAATGAATGCAATTTATTACATTACAACAGTCTTGGAAGAGTGGAACAATTTACCAGTAAGATTAAAATCTTTCACCTCCCATTTTCCAATTTCTGAATCTATTATTTTATCCCTTTTAATAAATGTTATATACTAATTCAGAAGTCAAACAACAAAAATCAGCGTTATATTTTTAAAATTTTCAAAAGACTAGTTTCGATGATTTTACCGAACCACCATCCTCAGCTTCAAAAACGCAAATGGATTCACATTTGCGCATCCATTTGCGGTTTTGCAGCTGAGGATAGTGGTTCGGTAAAACCATCGAAACTTGTCCTGTGAAAATTTTGAAAATATAATGCTGATTTTTGTTGTTTGACTTCTGAATTAGTATTTGTTCGGCATGTTATTGTGTCTTAATTAAATGTTATATATGTAAAAACATTGTATAATTTTCTTGTTTGTAGACATATTGTTTACTACAGCTACTTAACACATGATAAAAATCCTAAATTTATAAACAGGTCCCCCCCCCCCAGTAAAACTATTCAAAGTAATCTATGATTCCAAAACAAAATTGAACTTCCAATTATGTTTTAATTAGAATGTAGGAAAAAATTGCATTAATCTATTTGGATTTTTATAAAATAATGATAGAAACAGATAATAAATAATATTGCATTCAGCTATTTATGATAAAATAATATATTTAGTTTTATGTTCTAAAAATATACTAAATATCTAACCATCACTCTATTTTTCCCCCTTTCTTCTATGCATGAAATCTATTTTTCATGCGAATTGTTCATTGTTAAATACTCTACTTACTCATTTTAATAAAAATTTTCATAATGAGATTTATTCATATGGTTTGTTTTTTGATAATTTATTAATTTTCTCTTTTCAAATCCTTTTAATCGTATTTTGTAATGAACATTTTATGCATCATTTGAAATAGATTGCATAGTATTATTATGAAGTATTTGAAATATGCAATTATACCAAAGATGATGTATTTTGGATCCTTTTTGATTATCTGGACCCTCAAGGTAAACATGTAGTAAAACTGCCATATTTTTAGTATATTTTGTAATATACACATGGAAATGGCCAACTCATGCATGCACATGTTTGAATATATGTGGCTTTATATACTTTATATTTAACCTCATTTTGGTGAACGGTATTCATAGACCATAAAAATGTAAATATCAGCCACATAGATTTTCGCATTTTGTCTCGTGAAATTTCTTGTTTCTTAGGGATTGCTCCTTTAATTATTTATGAACAGAACGGCACCTGTAATCCATAAAGTTAGCCAAATAAGCTTTTTTTTGGGGGAAGGGGCAATGTATTTGCAAGTGGAAGTGCAGATAATCAGAAAGTACTGTATTATATTAAATGCCTTTTTAGATATCATGACATCATTATTTGCATTTGAAAATTTATTATTATTACTATTTTAGTTTTTCTTGCAACTTTATGCATATAAAAAGAACAAACTTGTGTGTGAAGAACTGCTAAAAGGTAAATTTCAAAAGCATTTTAGCACTTTGTATTAAAATGTCATTAGGCTCCAAATAATCATTTTTATATTTAATACATTGTGTATCTTAGTCTGGAATTTTGTTATACATTGTGTATCTTACATAAATGATAAATAAAATTCATTTTGGATTCTGTCATTAAAAAAGTGTTTTACATTCACCATTAATTCAATTTTAAAAAAATATCTAAGTATCCGGATTTTGGGTGTTTATGTCTAAGAAGAAAATTCTTATGTTGAATTATTAGCATGAATTCTTGATGAAAAAAAAAATAAGTGTATATGATCATATATTAGATACTTAAAGTTCACAGTATTTTTGAATTCAGGCGTATTTGTAACAGAAATGTTTTTGGTAAATAAATAAAATAAACAAATTTAAAAAAAATCATATTGAGAGAAGTCTAGATCAATATTGCTGTGTTGGGTATTTAAAACTTGTTTTGCAGTTTTGGTGAAATTCATATATTTAGAAAAAATCAAGGAAATCATATTTTCCTAGAATGTGGTAAATGCCACAGAAGTTTTTGATGCACAAATTATTGTAATTTAATATTTTTATTCAATGGTTTAAAATCTACCTTTCTTAATATGGTTGTTTTCTTATTTGTGTAATATTTTTATAAATATGTTTTATATGACTGTTAATTGCTTCATCTTGGAAGTGCCTTAAATGATAGTCAGCAGCATTAGAGGTTGTTATGATTTTTTTAATCAAAAAATATTAAATCTTAAGCATACATATTTTTTCATATAGCTCCAGAATACTAATCTGTTACGGCTAATCATTGGTGGCCATATTGAATGTTATCAATTTTTGGTTTTTGCTATGAATTATTTGAAATTTTAGACAATTTAGCCTTTTGTACTGGTTTGTGATCTGATGATTCTTGTTCAGTAGGTGTTGTTTTAGTGAAAATATTCCTGAGAAAATTCTTAATGCGTTTGAGATTTACTATATTTTCCTTAAGGAAGTAGCTCTTTTGAATAAAACTGAAAAATGTAATAACCTAATTCTTTGTAGTATTTAAACTATTTATCTATAAGAAGCATTAGTTTTCATCAGTAGTTCAGAAACCAAAGTTGCAATCAGGGTTTTTTAGACATCCTACTCATAGTTACATTTGGTATATAAACATTTTTGGCCGTATATGTTGTCCCATCAATTATATTAATAGTGGGAAATTAATTTGTTCAATTTATGTTTTGGTTTATATTCTTGATTAGTAATAAGCTTTTATACATGGTTTGAAATATGTAAAATATATAGTAGAAGCTCAGATGTCTGAATTAATTGGAACCATAAGCATCTCAGTTAATGCAGACTAAATTTTCAATAACTTTTCTTTCAACAAGGTTTTAATGAAGCTGTTTATTTGAAGAAGAGAACAACAGTTAACAATAGTGCACAAGCTCTGTTGTTAATATTTTACAGAACTCTTTTTTTTAGTAAATAAAACTTATTTTTCAATTAAACAAATAATACAAGTTACATCTTATTTCATGACAAAAATATTCTTGAAAAGAAAACAAAAACTGAAATGTACAATTTTCATCAAAAATTGATGCAAATTGTTAAATATTTTCAAATTTTGTACATATGAGACATGATACAGTCAAAAGTCGTTAATTCGGACACCCATAATCCGGACCTCAAAGCTAAAAACTTTCTGCGCATACGCCGCGTTGACACATGCGCATAGGCGTTTACGCGTGCGCCCATAAGACCTTTACGACTGTGCATATGCGTGTGCGCAAGTGCAGAATACGTTTTCGCGTGCGCGTTTTATGTATAACGGACAGTATAAGCTAATTATCTATTTCAGTTAATGTTGATGATTGCGTTGTTCCTAATCTTCGAATTGGATCCGGCTTATTATTTTTTGCAGACTGTAAGAGCAATTTTATAAAAGTAAACTTGAACTTTCGATTATGTCAAATAGAATTTCCGACGCTGAAGCTCCCAAAGGATCTACAAAACGAAAGTATGCTTCGATGTCCATCAAACAAAAAGTGGAATTGCTGCAAAAAATGGATAAAGACATGAAGAAGGTGACAGAGAGGTTAGTGAAAACGAAAAAATTTCGATTGACAAGTTAGTATTCTCGGCACAGCAATTACGGGACTTGAACAGCGGAACTTTGTAACTGAACAAGAAATTATGTCTGTTTATAGAATTAAAGAAAAAGTATTATCACATAAAACGAAGCAACTTAAATTTTTTATTACATTGAAAGAAATGTTTAATAAAGTAAACAAATAAATATTAAACTTTTTTTTTTTTTTTTGTAAATTTTGATACCCTTTAGATCATAATTGTTCTTTATTTCATAAATTACGGTTTCATATTTTTAATTTTAGAGTTTCTGCATGCCATCTTATGAGATTTAAACTCATGATCTATAATCCGGAAAAATCGATCGCCGAAGTCCCGACGAGTCTGGATTAACGACTTTTGACTGTATTTTGGAAAAAAATCTATTGTCCATTTTGGCAGTGTTTCTATAATTCATATTATATGCTGCATACTCATGCCACATGTTGATCAGTGATCAGTGAAAGATCCATAGCTGGGTCGGCTGCAAGCATAGAAGACACAGATAGCCACCTAGGGTATCAGTTATCAGAGATCATGAGATAAGTTTTTCTTACAAGTAACATGTAGATGAAAATATATTTTGTGTTAATTAATAAAATGGTTAATTTATTCTGGGTGTCAACTGCTCTGATTGTCGAAAATGCTGGGGATAACTTGCGTAGAAGCTAAAGTAAGGACTAAATACTAAAGGGCTTTGATATAGGCCCTTTAGTATTATGGCTAATTAATTTCACATTGTTCCTGTTTCTTCACATCTTCAGCATATCCTCTTGACTGCAATTTTTGATGTTCTTCAGATCCATGACACAAGTGATTTCTTCATCACTCAAAACTTGAAAACCTGATTCAACTAATTTCTACATTTATCTATTCCAAAATTTTATTTTAAGGGAGGGCCTACGTGCAGCCAAGCGGTAAAAGTTGCTGAACACTGACAGTTCAGTCCATGATTTGAATCCCAGTGAACGAGCTGGCTGCATGGACATTTTCATAGTTTTCTCCATTTGTAATGTGTATACGGGCCAGTTACCCCCGAAGAAGTCCTCCACAGAGACATCCGTCTCCTTAGGCAACTAGGCCTTGAATGCTTTGCCATAATTAAATAAACCAAACTAAACCATCTTGAACTATGTCTTCCCGTATTTTTATCGTATGAAACTTCACGTGTTTATATCATATAAAACAGTTCATTGTCAACTCCGCTCAAAAAAATGGCCAGAAGATCAGTTATTAATACGAGAATCTATGAATACTACTGATTTTCATTCTACATTGTATATTTTAGTAATCTATGTTTTACCAGTAGTTTTTTTTTTTTTTTTTTTGTTGTTTGTTTTTGTTTTTGCTTTTTGTTTTTTGATTGAGTTTGGTTTAGTTAAATAGACATTTAGATTAGCAGGTTCCCAGTTAATAGAAATTCTACTGTATTTTAATTCTTTTATTTCATATTGCATTTATTTTTCTTAATATTTACAAATATGTATTGTTTATAATGTTAATATTAAGTAGCATATTTTAAAGTGGTATTTAGCAATTGCCATTCATTATTTATTTATGTTAATTTATGATATTTGCAGATCCTGATAAACAGCATATGAATATTATGAAAAGGAAAGAAGCCAGATTTTCCATACATTCTGAGGAACAGTTGTTGGAAGCTTCAGTTTTTGATGAGCCAATTGGACTTTTTCAACACATATTAAAAGATCTGTTGCAGATTTTATGTGAACGGGTTATGCTTGACATTAAAGCAAAGAGCAGACCATACAGGAAAGAAAAGTAAGTTCTCTGTGTGTTGCTGTGGGTTAATAATATGAATTTTTAAATACAAGTTTATTTTTCAAATTTTTAAAACTGAGAGTGAAGTAAATTTTACATTTTAAAAATCTGAATTTTATAGTTGAAGATCTAATGTATTAATATTAAAGTATATAATCAAAGGTCTAATACATTATTATCAATTAAAGGTCTAATATTTTAAGATTGTGTGCTTTTTTCATATTTGTGTTAATTTATATATTTTTTTTTTGTATAAACCCTTAATAGAATTCTGCAGAAGCGTTTATATATTTTCTGTGTCTATTAATTCTAGATTTTGTTTAATTTTACTTCATATAATAATTTTGCAGTGTTAAAAAAATAACATGAAACATCTTTGTGTTACAAAATTTATTAGATATATTGTCTATATACTATGACTGAAATTTTCTGAATTTGCATATACTTTAAGTAATATATTTTAATATAAAATATCACGAATAAATACTTATACTGCATCATTTTTTAGTAAAGTCTCCATCTGAAGAATAACCTAAGTACATTAAACATGTAACTTAAAATGGATCAGTAGATCCAAAAGTTTTTGGAATTATATATTAAAAATCATTTGGCAATAAATTCTTGTTGCAGATGCATGATAAAAATACTAAATGTATAAATCTGAAAAATTCCTTAGAAAAGACTTTTTTTTTTTACTTTTTACTGAATGACATAATGTTCTAAAGTGTTTAAAACTGAGTATCATGCTGTGATTATTAAACTTTTGACTAAAGAAGGTCTTAATCTCAAAGAAATAAAACAGGAGTAGTGCTTGGATCATGTGTATTGTGATTCATCTCATTTCTTCTGTACAGTAAAAGGAAGGGTAAAACAATATTACATGAGCCAGAGAAAGATTATGCTTGTGCAGGTAGACCATTGGAAGCACTAATATCAGAAAACATTGCTCATGTCCAGAAGGAAATATAAATTATAGGAGATAATGGCAAGATAGATCTTTCTAAAATAATTGTTTTGTGCATTCTATATAAACAATTTCACATGAGCAAAGTTTCTGCCAGATGGGTTAACCTAACATTTTGATGAATTCAAAAACAGTTGCATGTTTATTGTTGTGAACAGAGTAGGCATCAGAGCAAGTGCAACCAGCATTGTCATTCCAGGTGGTAGAAGTTTTAGAATTGAGGAAGGAGCCAAATATCAAAATGTAGGGGTCACAGAATTTATACTTGGCAGTAAAAGAACTAGCGCCAGCTCCAACTGTGAGCAGTTGTTGCAGCTTTATGGTGATAATGAGAGGGGTTCCCCCTCCCGGTCATCACCTTTTTAGTTCGGGCGCTACTGTAGAGACATAAGGTGGTTTTTTTTATTTTATTTTTTTAAGCAAGAGAGATGAAAAATTAGCAAAGCCTTTGGCGGGAATCAAACCACGGACCTCTGAAATACCAGCCCAGCATGCAGAACCATTACACCATGAAGGCACGTTAGGAAGGCGGGAGAAACACCTTTTAACTTATTTGGAAATTTTTTACAAATTCTCTTTTTTTTTTAAATTTATTTATGACATTTACATAGTTTTATCTAAGCATTAAATAAAGTAAAGGCGGGATAAACACCTTTTAACTTATTTGGAAATTTTGTACAAATTCTCTTTTTTTTTTTTAAATTTATTTATGACATTTACATAGTTTTATCTAAGCATTAAATAAAGTATTTGCTTTTGTACTGTTTATGTTTCTATTTGAAATCAAGAAATTTTGGGGAGGATTTTTAAATTTTTACATTTGTATGTCGCAGGTGGTTTTGTATGCCTGCTGTGCATGATAAAAAATTACTGGAAATATCTCCAGCTGCTCATCCTATGTTAGAAATCATCAACTCCAGTTTGTATCGTCTTCAGGAATTGTTGGCAAAGCCTCTTTTCACAAAAGTTTGGCAGCAAATTGCTGCTGAACTTAACATTTATTTATATGAAGAAGTGAGTAATATAATTATTAAAATATTTTATTCAGAAATTTTCTTTATTTTCTTTTTTAATTTTTATTCCACTTCCCCCATTTGGAGAAAATTTTGATATTTTTACTACCATTAAAATGCATAGTAATACTTTCCCAAGTAATTTTCTATATTACATCAGTCATGAGTCATGTTTTGTGCAGAAATTCTGTATACAGTAATGATATTTACAATATTAGACAGAATATTATCCATCATTTATACTAAGCAAAGCTATTTTCATTTCTTTGAAATCTAATTAATAAACCTTCCTCTCACATGCAATGAATAAACAATGCAGCATTGTCAGATTTCTAATCAAATGTATGTTAGCCTATAATTTGCACCCTGTCAAGTAATTTGTTATGTATATATTTCAAAGACAAAAAATTTACAAGTATATTGAATTGCAAAGTAAATATTTAAATATTATCTAGTTCTAATTTTTTGTTGTTATTTAAAAAATATGAAAGTCATATTAATTGATCATGCAGAACATTTTATCAAATTGTTTTGAATGTTTGAACATTGAATAGCTGAATTTAAACTCATTTTTTGTTTCAAATTTATGTTCATATATGAGAGCCAGTGTTTGAAAAACATTAATTTCACGTTCAGTTTATCTAAGATATTTGTCTTTTTGTTTCATTAAAATTATGTTATTGTAATAAAAGTTTTGTAGTTAAGTGTAATACAGTTATAAATGAAATTACTTTTTAGTATTAAATAATTGAAAGATGATTTGAATCATTGGGGAGGAAGGGAATCTCAATTTGATTTTTTGGGCGGTTGGCTAAATCATGTATTTTTGGTTTCCAAGCTTGAAATTTGAATGTGTGAGTAATCTGCTTAAATTATTAAAATTCAAATAGTCTGCATGCTTTATTTTCTAGTTTAGTGTTTAGCTGAATTATATGCATTGGATTATCTGTAAAATTCTTATGCATTTAAGTATTTTAACGTAATGCTTTTGTTTTGTAGGTAATTCTACAGAATAATTTCAGTGAAGGTGGAGCTGCTCAGCTGAATTTTGATGTGACTCGTAATTTATTTCCAATTTTCGGAAGTTATACTCTAAAACCAGAGAATTACTTCAAACTGTGAGTATATGTTCATGAGAAAATATTCTTAAATGACTGCGAACCAAAACATAAACATCTTGGGTGAATGACATACAGATAAAAAATGTGAAACTAATTCTATGCTGCTAGTTTCCACTTTGTTAAATAAATTCAGTTAAAGAAATTTATTAAGTTTAGGTTCTCTCTTTGAAAAATAAATTAATTTAATTTAATTAGCATATCTAATTATTTAATTTTCTCTTAAATGAAAGAAAAATTCGTGTTATTAATTATTATTACCCAAAAACATAAACAGTAACGTTTTGTTATCCTAAATGTAGTTCACGTAACCCTCATGTTTTCAAAAGTCACATTTAACTAACTTTTAGTATTAACTAACTTTTAGTATGAACATAATTTCTTCTATTCTTAAAGAGATGTTTGCTGAAGTACAGTTTACTCTTCAAAAGTTTGTGCTCTATGATATAATCTAGAGTTTGACATGCTCATGTAAATTCCAAAACATTAAATCATGAATTTGCACAAAATCATTTTAATTTTATGCAAACCCTTGATTTCTTCTTTTTGATGTTTCAATAACTATTGATACATCGTATTATTTTACTGCTTGGCTAAATTCAAATATTGATGTTATTTTGTAATCAAAGGATAAATCCTCTTAACTTAGCTACAGAACAAAGTCAAAGATCCAGACTCATTGGGATTTTAATGATTCTGGTTTTGGAATTTGGTGAAAGGATGCATTGAGTTAAAAAATTAAAAATATGAAATAATGATGCATGTATGACCCTAAAACAGGGGTGGGCAGTAAGTCGATTGCAATTAACCGATGAATCACCAAGACATTTTGGGGTGACTGCATTTACTAAGATCTAAGACGTGCATACTAAAAGGAACATATCTAGGGAACATGGATGCCTACTAGGCTGGAGAATCGGTTTTTCACAATCGATGAGACTGTGTTTACTTAAACAAATGATTTGATGAATGTGTAGACGACACATGTACCATCATTGGAAATGCACAATGATGAAGTACATACATCAATTACAGATTCATCGATTTATGTAAGTTTGCTGCTTGCTGCATTGAATATGTCCACGTTTCACAATCTAGCTATCGCTAAATTTCTTCAAACATTCAGCTTGACAATTTTGTGTTAAATGTGTTTTTGTAGTAAAAATAGTAATCTGTCATATTTTTAAAGAGGGGGTACAGTGTCAAAAAGAAGTGTTAAGGAAAGAAAAACATACAATTTTAATACAGAATGGTAAGAACAGTTTTTCTTTACAATGGTGAATGCAAACGTGTGTGCTATACATGTCATGAAAGTGTGGCACTTCCAAAAAAAAAAAAGGAAACGTTGAAAGGCATTTCAAAAGCATGCATGGAAGTTTTGATACAGGTTTTTCATTAAAAAGCGAATTGTTGATGTTGAAGGAGTAACTAAAAATATAAATTATACATTCTCTTTACCTCTTGAGAAAAATGAAGTTTTTCTCTTTCAAAATAACATAATTTTAAAAGCATGTAGTTCAGAACCTAAGAATAACATTTGGAATCATGGACAAAGTAAAGTATCCTAACTTAAAAGAAGTTGCATTTTGTTTAACATTGTTTTTGGCTCTACCTACTTATGTGAATCTGCATTTTCAAAAATGAATGTAATTAAGAAAACATATTGTTCCCATCTCACATATGACCACTTAAAATCCAGTGCAAGATTAGCAGTTATTAATTATATACTGATATATTCAAGATTGGTGTACAGTATGCAGACTAAGTCTTTACTAGCTATAATTAAGATAACTAACTTCAGATGAAAATACTGTATTATTTTAATGTACTTTGAATTATTTGATAAGAAATGCATCATTTGAAATTGTTATATTTGTAACTATTATTATTATGTTTGTATCTTGCTTTTTGCTTTAAACACGGTTTTGTAAGAGTAAGTTTTTTTTAGGTAGTGTTAGGTAGGCAATAACATATTCTGTATTATGTTATAATAATAAATATTGTAGACCTTTTTCTAGCTCACCACACCTATGCCACTGGATGGACTGTAACACCTTGAAAAAATTAAGAAATAGCCCATACCCTGGGAAAGTCTGCCCACCCCTGCCTTAAAAGAATGAAAATTTGGAAAAAAAAAAAAAAAAAAAAAAAAAAAAAAAAAAAACATCAATAATTGCTTCTTTGCTTTATTAAACATTTCTTTCAATGAAATTTGTTTAATTTTTTTCCCTTCTAATACTTTCTCTTTAATTTCATAAATAGACGTAAGATCTTGATATAAATCCTATTCATTGGGAAATATCACCCTTTGTTTCCGATGTCTGAAGAACTTCAGATTCATGGCTGTCATCATCATCATCACCATGAGGTATGGTAGCTGACCATAAATTATGCCAAGCATTTTTAAAAATATCTGCAGACACATCTTTCTACAGCTGTGCAATACTGCATACAACAGGTTTTATGCTAAAATATTTCAAAATTTCTAGAATTGTCTTGCCACTGTTCAGAAAATTTAGTGTAAATTTTAAAAAGGCTGCTTAATATTTGCATTTCAGCATGCACAATATTCTGATGTCCATAGGCTGAATGATGGATATACAATTAAAAGGAAGGAAGATGATGGAGACATTGTCTTTCATCAAAATGAAGATGAGCCAAACAGTTGTTCAGGGCAAGTTTTATGTCATCAGATAAACTAGTCAATTTCTAATGATGCCAAGCATTGGATATGAAATGATTTTTAAACCTATCATTCATTAATGTTTGTGTCATCTGTACTGTTTGATTTGTAAGGCAGGTAACAGGGAAAGTCTTTAATTCTTTAAATGCCCAAAGTCTTCTATTTTTGCTGATTATAAAAATTTACACTTGTATGTTCCTGTAGCATTTGCACATGCTAAAATTGTTAGTCTCGCTTTCTTCTTTGACACCATCTGGAGCCTTTTTCACAGAGATTGTCAAGGTATTTCAGTGTACATGCCACAAAAGACTAGTTTCATCAGTTTTGTAATTTGTCCTGGAGATAACTTTCTCTATTAATAATGAATGAGTTGAATAAATTCATCTGCAATTAGTTCATTTGCTCCAGTATCAGTTGAAGATTTTTTGAAGATATGGTTTACCAACATGTTAAATATGTGCACTCTGTTTTTAAGTTCATTTCCTCTAGAAATATTTTGACTTGATCCATTAGCATTGGCCTTCAGCAGCATGATCTTACTCTGGCACTGTCTTACTCATTCAGTCATCACTTTGTCATGATCATCACATAATAAATGATTTTTCTGCTACTCATTATGTGTGGGGATGTTAGAATCCATGAATATTATTATTTTTTTTATGTCATATACTGTATATATTCCAATGCCATACTCCACACATAATTATGAGACAGGTATGTCTTTATCCATTTGTTCGACCTGCATTAAACATTCTTACCCACTTTCTCGCCATTCCATCACTTATCGCGTATTCACCGTAAACTTCTGTCACTTGATGATAAATTTCGGCCAGTTTAACATTCCTCGCGTTCAAAAATTTAATCACGGCACGAATCTCACAGTCAGCGGGAGAACTAATTGTCTTAAACATTTTGAATGTGTACAGCAAACTGAAAACACAACATAGAGCAACCAAAATGGCGACAATTGAAAGTCAGTGAACAAGAAAGACTAGTGCGCATACGCAGAACGCCTACCGCAGCCCTGCGACGGCGCTAGAATGAACCGGTACTTAGTTTCCGAATACACTACGTATCTTTTTCATACGTATCTTTGACATGCATTTTTGATTCCAATCAGAAATGCCATATTGACTATAAATTTTTTATATAGGTTCTAAAATGCTTATGTCTGCACTATATGGGAGATGTTCTAATGCATCTGTCATGCATCCATGCTTAGTCGTTTTCCATATGTGTTGATGTCTGTCTCTTAAAACAATGTATGAGACTTCAAATACAAGTCTGTTTTTGGTAAATCTGTGGCACTGATGCCTGTTCTATTGAAAACATTATGATAACAACACACTGTGTTTAGGCAGCTGTGTCCCTCTACCCATCTTCCTTTTATTCTTCTTACTAAATAAATACTGTTGGTAAATAATGTTTGATAGCATAATCTTTCATTTGCCATATTCTTTGCATATATTTATATCATATCTTTTTGCAATGTATTTCATGAAATGTAACGTGTTGTAAAGTTCCATTTCCATTAGTGCAGTACGAACATGTAGCATCATTGGGCTAAATACATTTGAAGATGGACAAATGTTTATACTACTGCATTGGATTTGTGCTTACTTGAATTCGGTTATTACTGCCACCAGATGTCTCTGTATTTAACTTACAGGATTAAGACTCTCTGTATTTAACTTACAGGATTTAAGAAACTTCAATTCGATTTTATTGGAAATTTTTATATCTGCTTATGAACTGTGAAAGTAAAGCATGTTAGCAGGTTTTAGGTAAGACATGAACATCTCTAATCATATACATTTTGAACATTTCGAATTGCATAGAAGCTTAAGTAATTTTTTAAAAATTTTCTGCATTTCTTGAAGCCTTAAGTATTTATGAAGTAATATGTAATAAAAGCTAAAATATACTGTTAGTTCAAAACAGAAGTTAAACACATTTAAAAACAGCTGGCACTTTAAAAGTACAGAACAACTGTAATGAAAATTTCATAATACTTGTGCAGAATTTGCTATGCTTTTCCATATATATGATTAACTGCCATATAAGATTGCATATTTAAAAAGTAAGCCCAAATTTTGTAAGAAAAGATACTTAACCTAAAATTTTAGTATCGGTTTCTTCAGTCACATAGCTGGATAACTTATTAAAAATCTCGTTTGTGTTTTAAAATGCACTATGCACAGTTATATTTTATGCATAACCAATAGAATATTATTAATTTGTAAATTTAAATGCATAACCCTTTTTATGGGAAAAGTTTTAAAGATAAGCTTTCCCTTTACTCACAAATGTAAATGTATTATATATATTAACCGTTTGAGTCCCAAGCAGCGCGATTGCGCCTTTGAGATTTTATGTCGAGAAAAACCCAGTACATTTCGAGCATTGTGGAGAACATTATGCTGATAGATTTTCTTTTTTGGTTCATTCTACCTTTTTAGGGGTACACCAAATTTAAAAAAGTTAAAACAGTAAATGTAGATTAGTTTTTTACTTATTTTTTGCATTGCTTCGTCTAATCATTTTGAAACACACAATTATTAACAATGACAAACACTTATGCAAGAATACATCAGTCGCTTTGCTAACTGACCCAAACATGGCGGAGCGATGGAAAAAAGATGAGAATCGCGTAACTTAACAAATACAAGAAGCGCTATTATTCTGATTGAGATTCATCAATGTAAAATAAAGAAAGTGCTGTAGCGTCGCTTGGTATTTCTTGAGATAAAATAAAACAAGCGCTGTCGCGCTCCTTGGGTCTTTTCATACTCATTTAGAGAAAGCGTGGTTGTGCTGTTTGGGATTCTTCGACAGTGTTTTTTCAATAACCCCTGGGACTTGAACGGTTAAGGAACGTCTGTGCAAAATAAGTTTTCATAAGTGTTTTTGCAGTGATTTAAAGCTTTATTTCTACTATATAAATAAAACATTCCATTGTTATCACATATACAGGGTGAATCTGAACAAGTGGGCAGAATTTTAGAGTGTGATAGAGGGCAGCTGTACAAGCAATATTCGTCATAGAATGTGTGGTCAGAACACAAGCTGTGAGAAGTTAAAGGATAGTTTTCCACTGTCACAATCAAATAATTAACACAAGAATGAGACACTTCAGAAAACATTTTGTTAACAGGAATGTAATTGATGTACATGCTCAAAAGACCTTTTGCCAACTGTAATGCAGGCTTCCAACTTACATGATAATGACTGACTCACATTTGCAAAGACACCAGGCATTTCCCGAGTATCACCAACAACAATGGTGAACCTGATGATTAGATCCATATTTCATTTCAATGGGACATTCATAGATTTAAAACTTTTTAATATGGCCCCACAGGAGAAGTCTAAACATGACAGATGCGGTGATCTTAGTGGCGGAGCTGTGGGACCACCTTGACCAATCCATTGTGCTGGAAATTTCGTGGTTTGTATGACCAGCCATTGTCTTAACAGTCCACAGTAGAAAATACTGTTGGGTGCGAGGACTGATTCTGGAAAAGAGTGTGGGATCGAACTCATGAACCAAAAGTCAAGCCATGCTACCTTTGCTCCATTCTATTGTCACACAGACACGGCTTTCAAATTTGCCTTACTTAGGTAACCAAATAAATTAGTTCTTAATCTAAATTTTTTACCCCATTTTTTGTGCTATCACCTAAAAAATCATCTTCAGCTTCTAGTGCATTTCCTACTAAAAAAAATTAATTAAGTAGCATTTCGATTGAAGTTAAACTGATTGCAAAAAATATTTTCGAAATAAAGATACGTATACAAATATATATAAATTTAAAAGTGCATTTATAAATAGAGAAACACAAATTCAGCATGCTTCTTAATGCAGCAGAATATTTAAAAGATCATCAAATTAATTTATTACTTACTTTATTAACATTTTAGCTCTTTTTTTTAAAAAAAGTCTTCTAATCCCTTATCTCATTTACTTGTTTGTGATAATCAAAAGTTCATTTTCATTAAAAGTAAATGTGTATGCAGCACTAGGGATGGGAAGTAATTGTCAGAGAAAATTTTGTTAATTCATGAACTTATTAATTATATTTTTTATATCTGAATAATTTCTTGACAGTAATCACTGCTGATAAGAATTAACACCATAGTTCCAGTTATCTTTTTAAAAAAACTAAATTGAATCGGTTGCTGTCTTTTTCAATATGCATATGTCTCACTATAATGTGTGCATTTTTTTAATTCAGAAATGAGCGTTTTTTCGTAAAACAATCTTTCCTTGATTCGGTGTTCATCGATATTTCTATTTCCATTAGTTTTTGTTGACATTATCTGATTGCTCCTCTTTAACACATGACCCCAACACTTCCACAGATATACTGATAGAAGTTGAATATGGTTCATTTCTGTGCAGTCTGTCTCTCGTCAGCACATCACAAACTGCCAATCAAAGTCATTTGCTGATTGGACAATTGCATACATGCTATGTTCATAGTGCACTAATGGAAATGGGCTTTAATTTTTTATAAAAAATTTGAAGATCAGTGTTTATTTAATTTTATTTCAGAGTCAGAGATTCTTGTGTGCTGTTAAATTTAAGTAGTGCACCAGCAATGCTTCTTAGAGAAACTTTAAAACATCAAGAAGGTTTTGAATCAAAAAGCAGTGCACTAGAAGAACTTGGAGTATACACCTTATCACCATCCCAAGCTTTATTGATACTTTCACAAAGGAATTATACAAATTTATGATAGTCAACTTTTTAAAAAAATATTGTTATTATATGTAATGTATTTTGAAATAAAAGAGCTGCATGTAAAATAAATATTTATTCTTGTGAATAAGATCATTGAAATTCTATGAGGAATGTCATTTTTTCCAAAATACTTATAATTAAGTGCATTGATATTTACCATCAAAAAATATATTTTCCTCAAAATGTTTAGGTGATGTTTATTACTGCTGAATTTCTCATAATTAGCAAATTTCAAAATCTATACAATGTCAAAATCAGAATTACTTTTCTTTGAGGAGCACACTTAATTTTTGTGTCTTAAAATGTATTAAGTCATTTTAAATTGACTTTAGTTTCAAATAATGGCTTAATAGCCGTTAATATTTAAATTGTGTTATGTCTATTGATGACATATCACTTTTTTTATGGCACAAAAAAAAAAAAAAAAAAAAAAAAAAAAAAAGAGAGAGAGAGAGAGAGAGAAGGAAAACAATACAAAGGTTCAGTACTGAATTTTTTCCTCTGATTGCAATCAAGTTGCCAGTGCTAATTAGTTGAAATTATTATTATTCATGCCTCAGCTTTTCTGTAAAATGTCGTGCTTATGGAAAGAAATTTAAATGATTCTTTTTTTATTTGATTTCATGTTTTTGATATTATGCTTTTGTAATTTCAGATATTGAGAAAGTATAAAGTTTTGTTCATCCATTCAGTTATCTTTTATCTGTTTCTTAAAGCATTGCAAAAAATAGCTTGAGCACTGGTTAACTGATATTTCCGTTCATGCCTGAATATAACTTGGGTGGCTTTGAATATGTGTTGTTAAAATGTATATCATCATGGAAGCACTTAATCAATTTTTTTTAAACTTATGAAAACAGCTTAACTTTTTCTCTTTAAAAATCAAACATATAAACTTATTTTCATATCAAGAAATCTTCAACTTTTAGTTATTTGCAATAAAATAAAATCATATATAATTGTTAATTTATATTAAAATTATAATTATTTAATATATTATATTAAATTATAATTCATTATATAGTTCTTTTTTTCTCAAAAACAAAATTAGTGTTAAAGAGTTAATCAGCACCTTTTTTATACCATTTCAAAATTCTGTAAGCATAGCAAAGGAATGAGAGAGTGTTCCAACATTTAACTCTGTAGAGACATTCCGTTGCTGTACAACCAGCTGTAGTAAAATATGTGTTGAGTTACTCAATGTTTGAGAATGAATCTTTTTAGCTAATTCCTGTAGATCTGCAATTAATATTATAACATCTCAACTTGCTTTTTCTAAAATGTTGTGTACATATAGATAAAATTTTCTGTTCAGTGAATCATTTCAAAACATCCAATAACATTTTCTGTCATATGTTCAAAACCTGAGTAAAGAATAGCAGTACAGTTTTAAAGAATAGCAATGGAAAAATTTGAAATGATGTATAAAGCATATGGAGTTCAAGCATTAATATGATGCTGTATTCCTCACTGATATGAAAAATTTTGCAATGGATTCAAATGTTTTGATTCTGAGAATGGTGGCTCTTTAAAGATTAACGGTCATTGCTGAAAAATAGTGATTTGCCTGTGTGAATAATAGCTAATGAGCTTAATATCTGTAAAGACACTACTCACAAAACTGTTCTGGACTATCTTGAAAAAAGAGCAAATTAATTCTCTTGTTCCTTGTGCATTGCGTGACTGAATGGAAAGAAGACCCAATTTCTGTTTTCATGATTTGATTCAAATAGCAGATGTTAATTATGTGACTGAAGATCATACCTGATGTTTTGTTTTTGATATTAATAAAATGTCAGTCATCTGCTTGGATCTGAGGTGGCTTACATGGTTTTATTTCATTTTCGATTCTATTCGAGTGTGCATTCGTTTTTGAATGGGGCCGTTAGCGGCGGCTGCTACTGCCGAATGTGTGGTTCGACAGTACAGTACAATAATGCCCCATCTTTGGATTATCGAATGCTGTCTGCTACTTTTGATGAGGCAAAGCTTCTACGGAAGGAGACGTACGATTCTCAGGAATTAGTGTTTCTCATTGGATTTCACAATAAAGTGTCTTCGATGCTAGACTATGTGCAAAAATTAGCCCAGGATAGGAAAGCCAATCCGAAAATTTGCGATTACGTGAAGAAATACTCGCTATCGGAATTTTAGCACCAGTCTGACCTTTCCAACTCAGTTATCTAGCACACACAAAGTAAATGCGAACTTCTTGGTACCAATTCTGATTCTTGTCCTAGTTTAAATGCTGTGTATAATTCTCTGAAAACATGCGATTCTTTAAGTGAAAAATTAGTGTTGACGGTAATCGCGATTCTTCTTGCATTGATTCTGAAAATGACTCTATTAATCATTGTACTGATATCCCTGTTCCTAGTAGTTCAAAAAAAAGGTGTTAATAAATCTAAGAAACGCTTTCTTCCACAATTCTGAGACTGGGGATGGCTTTATTATGCCAAAAGTTACTGCTAAATCCGGCAAAATGTATAAATCCAATGCTGAAATCCCACTCATGAAAAAATATGCTAGTCTAGCTGTAAATAGTAAAGAGATGCATAATGATGGTAGTAAGCAGACAAGTGCGGATAATAACGGTTTAAGAGCTCCTGTTCAGATGCCTAGGTTAAAACCCATTATGATCCAATACAAACTAACACCAGATGAATTTCATATTTAGTGAAATCAAAACTGATAAATAATAACTACCCTTAATGATTATCCCAACATTGTATGATCATTAAAAATTATCAGTACACAACAAATCAAGCTCTTTAATTTTTGGCACAGATGTGGATAGCCAAAATCACTCTCGATTGCTTAAATTTTCAGGGTTTTTCCAACCATTTAACTTAGAAGATACGAAGCAAAAAATAATAAAAGAACTTTCACTCAACCTAATTTCTGTATGTAATTTACTATATTTGGAATTTTCTACTACACTTTCTAAGTGTGCTAACGCAATCCTTACGAACCTTCCTAACATCTTATTATTAAAATGAGTTGTCTGACAGTAGCAAAGTTGATGACGAACTTCTGGTACAAAATTCACCTCCAACGGATTTCATCGCAAAAGCAAATATCACTTACACACCAGATGAATCTTTTTGTAAGCAAATGGGAGAGAAAGCCTGTCTCGATAACCTTCTAGGAAATTTAATACTACAGGCTAATAATTCGCATGATCAAAGTGTTTCGTTTCAGTATTTCGGTTTGAAAGACGTTGAATTGATTAAACCCTTTTTCCTCTCGTGATAATTACAACGTTGAAACTTTTTTTTCCGATATAGAAGACACTTTCTATCTCTATCAGATAACAAAACCTGTTTGTTCAGCAAATAATTTTCGTTCAAAAATTTCTAACAAGTCCAGCTTTAATAAGATCAATTTGTGGATTTACTAATTGGGAACAATTAAAACACCATTTGTTAGACGAATTCTCTGATAAAATTAATACCCTTCAATTACCTCAAATAATGGAATCTCGTCGTATGAAACCATTTGAAACGTTACAAGAATATTTTTTAGCCATGAGAGATCTCGCACACAAAAGCTGTATTGATGACTTTTCTCTGTTTGAGTATGTTATAAATGGTTTCATGATATATCAAACAACAAAATAATTTTGTGCGGCTGTTAATCCATTCCTGAATTTAAAGAAAAACTGAAGATTTTTCGAAAAACTCATAAACAGTTCAAAACATTTGAGGCAAAATACTCAAAGGAAATTTCATAATTCCCTTCACAGTGTTAAACTTGATAATAAACGTACATCAAACACGCAACTAGTATTTTAGTTTAAATATCACGTTGAATAAGAATCAAAACAAAGTCTAACATTAAGAATTACTACTGCAAAACAAAAAAAAAAAAAAAAAAAAAAATATTTTGTTTTAATTTACCCTGATTCTTAATATTGGACTTTGTTTTTGATGCAACTAATATGCTATTCTTGTGGTTTAAAAGGGCATAAAGGCATCAATTGTCCAAATGAATCAAATTTGCCATTTCATTTATCAGCAAAATTTTTTACGGCTGCAAAAAAATTATGATCATTGTTGATAGCAATTTGTAGTTGTGGACTGTGTATTAATTCATAAAAGTCAAGTTGAAAACTTAACAACATTTATTTTCTTTCAAGCACAATAATGCTGCTTAAATGGGCAAAGAGTAAGTAAGGAACAATTGACTGCCGCTTTGTTCGGGTAGAGGAACGGAGACTCGGTGTGGACCGAGTGCATGTCTATCGCTTACTGATTAGTACTGGGGCTCTCGCCACTGACTTCTACGCCTAATACCACTGTAAATACACTTTCTGCTCAGAATTTTTTAAACATCTGTGCTTGTTGATATTAAACTTGCAGGAACCCCGTTAACTGCACCTTGTCACACTGGGTCACAAAGCCACATTTATTAATGAGAACACATACCGCAAGGTTGTTTGTCTCCCATTACATCCCTCCAGAATTATCTTCTCAGGATTCTTTCAGAACTCCATTAAAATTCGAAACGCTTTTACTTGCTAAAATCCATGTAGTAAAAGATTATATGATTCTTCTTGATGGTATTATTGGAATTTACTTTTTGTAACAAACTCAGTTTACATTTGACAAAGACAGTGTTTATGAGACTCTATTTAAATTTTGTTCATTCAGTCGGTACTTCATTAAAAGAAACGTAAAGAGAAACTTATTATTAAGTAATATGGGCAATCCACCCAATTAATTCACTATAAAACAGGCAATCCACCTTAATGCAAAATCATGGTACATTTTGCTTTATTTATTCTAAAACATAAAAACGATACAATGTTGCCAAACCGTAAAATTTAACCTTTAAAGAAATTACATTTATACAACCATTGAGTTGCTCGCGACATCTCTTCCCACCTTTTGATTTATGGTGGGCGGAACAGAAATCAAAATACAATAATGAGGCTAAACAATACTTAGTATAATCATAAAAAGAAAAAACTAATTAAAACACAAAGGTTTTACAATAGTTCTACCACATCTAGTTTTAATTATCTTATCAGGATGTTTAAAGTTAATTTCTTTACTAGCAGGAAGTTTAAATTGGTTTTGTTTAGGTAAAAACAAGTTCTCGTCATCCATCACTTCCAAAGGATACAATCGCTGCACAGGACGGATCAATTCACCTGCAGCTGCTTTCACCTTTGCCACTCTAACACAAATACCTTGACTCTAGAATAGTTCAATAACTCGACTAATGGCCAGTCCAATCTTTTTTTGTTGTCACTTCCGACAAGTACCACATCTCCTAAATATATTTGTCTTCGAGCAGCTTTATTATCTGTGGACTGAATTAGGAGACTCAAATATTTGTGTCTAAATCTTTTTCTGAGATCTTGCCGTAATTTCTGTTGATATCTATATCTCTTAGTAATATTGACTTCATCTACACTCACGTTTGTGAAAATTGCAACACCAAGAAGGAATCGTCATAATTGAATGCAATTTAATACACAGTTGAGTGGTAGTGGTACAAATAAATGATTAAATGTTCAAAGCAAACAAACAAGAACAAGAGATCAGAATCAGTATTTTGTGTGGCCACCACGCGCCGCAATAAGTGCTGCTACACGACGTGGCATGGAGTCAAACAAAGTTTGAATGTCTGACTGAGGAAGAGCATTCCATATCGTTTGTACGCGTACCCAAAGTTCGTCTGCAGACGCAACAGGACGAGGATCACGAGCAAGACGCCGACCAATGACATCCCACACATGTTCAATTGGCGACATATCCGGGGAACACGCAGGCCAAGGAAGAAGCTGTACCTGCTGCGCTGCAAAGAAGGATTTAACAATCCGAGCAGTATGAGGGCGGGCATTGTCCTGTTGAAATACAGCGCCTGGCAAGCTTTGAAGGAAGGGAACAGCTTCGGGCTGTAGAACTTCACGGATATACCGGTTGCTGTTCAGATTGCCCACAATTCGTAGCAATTGAGATCGTCTATGATATGCTATGGCGCCCCAGACCATAACTCCGGGTGTTCGTCCACTGTGGCGTTCGATAATGCACTCCGGAAGGTGGCGTTCACCGGCATAGCGTCTGACACGAATGCGGCCATCATGGTACCACAAATTAAAGCGGGATTCGTCAGAAAACACGACATGCTGCCAATCAGCACGCCAGTCTCTATGCTGATTGGCCCATTGTAGCCGCAGGCGGCGATGGTCGTGCGTTAGGGGGATCCTGTATAAAGGAGTCCGTGCGCGCAGTCCACACTGCAGCAGACGTCTACGAATTGATGAAGCACACAATGAAACACCTGTAGCTATTGACCACAGTGCTGCCAATTGTCTAGAGGAAGCTGTACGGTCCGTCCGTGCCATGCGGACCAGGTGTCTATCATCGCGAGCTGACGTCACATTTCGGGGTCCACTCCCGGATTTCCGAGTTGTCCGACACTCGTCCGTCCACTGCTTCCAAACGCGCATCACTGTGCTGCTGTTAAGCTGCACACGAGAGGCTACTGCACGATACGACAATCCAGCTTCACGAAGACCGATGATTCTCCCTCGTTCAAACTCTGTAAGTTGTTCAAATCTCGCTCTCTTTCGTCGACGAGGCATAAGTACAGATTGAGTTAACGTTTACCACTAGCAGATAACCACCGATAACCATACACGCCTCGCTACAGCCGTCTATTTATTCGGATCCATCAGCCGTTCAGAGGGCGCTGCTCAGCATACGCATGCGCTACGGATTTGCAATTCTAATCATTTGCATATCATGCGCTACTTTGCATTTCCTGAAAATTTCAGCTCACTCGCGTAAGTCCTTCATGGTGTTGCAATTTTCACAAACGTGAGTGTATATGGTCCAAGTCTGGAACTCCCACCGTTACGCAGAGATCGTATTTTATTCTCAAGTGTCAAGATGTAGAAACATGTTTTTACTCAACTTCTGATAAGAATCAGGTGGGAGGATAAAGAGTAGGGTGGGAGGGGGAAAAGAGAATCAGGTCCGCGCTAGCGGCGGCGAAAAAAGGGCGGTGCCAAGTTCAATACCGTTATAAGATGTAGCCGCGGATGGTAAACCGTTTAGTCAGTTTAGCGTGAGTCAATTAAGGTTGTAATTCTTATGTGGGTAGGATGTGACCAGGGTACCGATGTTTTTCACTGGGATGCGGGGAATGTCTGACAGTGCTAATAAGGCTATTACTGTGGGTGTGTACTGAATAAAAGAAGTTGACCGCTAATCATTTAACATAGTCTTGGATAGGTTCGATTTGAAGGTCTCTGAATGTAGATGTTTGGAATATACCAAGGAGCATTGATAATTTCTCGTATAATTTTATTTTGCAGAATTTGTAATTGTTTAATATTGGTTTTAGCTGCATGTCCCCAGATCGGAGCTGCATAAAGGAGGGCTGAACGAAGTATGGAGCGATATAAAATTAATTTGTTTGTAGTAGATAAGTTGCTTTTTCTACCAAGAAAAGGTCGCATAGTAGCTGTGGTGATTTTAAATTTTTGTACTACGGAGCGGAAGTGGGTTCTGAGGGTACGTTTTTGGTCAAGGGTGACTCCAAGGTATTTGGTTTCATTAATCCAGTCTATTAGTCAAATATTTCAGGGGGTGGAGGATAATATTTCGTGTTTTCTTTCGTTTTCCTTCCTTGTTATGAAAGAAAAACCTATGTTTTGTTTCTATACTTTGCCGAAAAATCATGGGCACCAATGCTGTGTTACAACTTCCTTTTAGGGAGGAAACCAATGCAGAAACAGACAAGTGAAACCGCAACTAACTAAATATCAACTGAGAAATTAAACTCTTAAGAGTTTGCTAATTACCAAACTTTTAGTGATCGTATAAGTAAATTTTTAATGCATTGCGTTGTGAAAATGCATCCGAGACCGCCCCGTGAGAGGATCGAATAAACAACATGTAAAATCAATATATATATAAGAAAAAACACATAACAGATATAAAGAAAACATAAGTAATAGGTTTCCAGATTAAATATCAGTTTATTAAAATTCCTCACAATAAAAATTAAATCTTATCCTAATCAGAGAGTCAAATTTCTTATTTGTGTTACATTTTGAATTTACTTATTTTAGACACAGGGGAATTCTTCAATTTGTCATTTACTTTTTGTTACATTTAAATTCATGATTTGCAAATCTCTTACATGACTCCTTTAATTTAACGGGTTAAAGAAAACAAATTATTTGCAATTCACATCTGTTCTAAGGAAGATTACACAAACAACTTAAATTATTACATTCTAATTCATATAAAGACCTTAAGGTTTGTCTCGGTAAATTAAGAAGGGGAAAGGGAAACAATTGAAAGCCTGAGAATTAATTTAAGATTCGACGTTGTTTTTACATTCATAGCAAGTTGTTGAAACCTTACTTAAAGTTGAAACAAAAACTTATCTTGGGTGGACGTCTTGAAGTGGAGGACTCGTATCCTAATAAGCGTTGACGTCGGCGGCGCTGATCCACGTTTACAAATGGAAGTGTCAGAGGACATCGTCCTGTCCTGGCACTACTGGCGAAACACACACGGCAGGTAACTGGTTTTCATAACGACGAAGCAATTTTCACTCTGGAAAACAGAAACAGGAGCACTGTTGCCCACCACGGCTGGCTGTCCGCCTGGTCTTCCCGCTTCGAAAAATCGAGCCAGAAGTCTTAATTCTGAAAGTCTTAAATCACTCGCCCGGGTTCAATTTAGCCTTTTAGCCAGAACGCGGCAGGGGAGCATGTTTGCAGCTTCCGGCCGGAAACGTCTCACTAGGCAATTACAGCTCGCCTTCTATCGCTCATCCCAAGAGCAAGCTCGAAGTTACAATCTTAGCCCAAAAATAAGTAAGTCCACCCAGTAAGTCCTTCCAAGAGTAAGTGAGTAAAGTCTTTTAAATCTTTCAGCAAATACTCATACCTCTTCAATCTCGCCTCTTAACCAAAACGCGGCCGGGGAGCATCTCTCTTCGTAAATTACATCGTTTCTAACGCTCAACTCCAGAGCAAGTTTCAAGAGTAATATCCATACAGTAAGTCTCGCACGAAAAAGTGATTCAAACTCGAATTTTCTTCCTCTCCTTCACAAACGCGGGCTCCGACTATGGCTTCAATTATCGCCCCCTTAATTTTGGCAAAATTTGCGTTTTCAACCCCTGAATGCGGAAATAAGGGTGATCGCGCATGCGCGCCCTTCTTCACTTAGCCAACAACCGGACCCTCAATCGCCAAAACCTGAATGACTTACATCGAAGGTTAAGTGGCAACCTCTGACCCTTCTGTCACGTACTTCCTGTCCTAAGGTCAACTGCACAATGAAGTTTCTTCTAGAACATTCTAAAGGACAGAGCGCGCGAAATCATGACTTAGCAAAATTGCCTCCCATTCCCTGCTTTTTTTCACAATGAATCAAAGCTTGTACAAAAATTGCAAATAAAAGAAAAATAATTAATATTCTTTTAAACTAAATAATATTCCCAGAAGCATCTGTTTTCCCCCAAAATTAAAGCATTAAAATAAATAATTCAGAATCAAATAAAATTAAGATTTCCTTAAATCAGAAAATCATTCACCTAGTGTTATATCTATAACGCGATCCTATAACGCGATCAGACAATTTCTCTACACAACATCCCTTTCCTCTAAGGAATTAAATTTTGGTTTACCATAATTTAGAAGACAGACACTTCTTGAAATACCATGACTCATACTGTGCAATAAGGCTGAAGGAAAACATAATGTACCAATATTTCACACGACTCCTTGGTAACAGTGACGTTACTGACACATTAAATCTCAAATCCAAAATGTGCAAGCAAAACAACAAGATTAATCAAAGCAATTACTAATAAAAATACGCAAGGAAGATCATCAAAAATAATTAAAATCATCAATTAAATCACTTAATTAATTAAACCTAGAAATATTCGGAACACATACAAAAATAAAAATTAAAAAATAAGGCGTTAATCACAAACAAAATATGTCTAAGATCAAGAATTCAAGAATTTTATGACAAAAAGAATTTCTCTTTTTTTTTCAGTTCATTACATCACACTAGTATTACAGTCTCTGTGCGGCCACATTTCTGAACATTTATTTATCTATTCATTTTTTTCAGTCCATTAATGAAAATAATTTGACCTGAGGTCGAACACATTCTACTATGGTGACAATTTGTGCTGAGCACAATCATGGAGTACATTAAATGAGTACGGAGTTGTCAATGCAAGCGAGGGAAAACCCTGTAGTTAGAAATCATTGTGTTAGCAACTCCCCCCTGCAGCCTTCAACGCGAGAAAGTGAAAGCAACAACCCCGTAAGTAAGAACTCAGCACCACAATACCCTTTAGTAGAAGATCACAATTGCTCGAAACACAAACAGCTGACTGACAGTTTAGTAGAATACAAGCCAAGGAACTTGACCTAAAAAAGAAAAACCAGATTTCATCCCCCTACGTCTCACCTTCGACCAAGGAAGAACAATCTCTCTTTCAAAGTTGAAGAAGACTTTATCTGTCAATTTTTTCCTGACGATAGATAAGCCACTGAATTTGTTCGGATACTCACACCCGAAGAAAGAAATAATCTAATCCAATTGTTCACACCAAAAAAAAAATGAAATAAATAAAAATAAGATAATTAACCAGCCGCAGATACATAAAATACATTCCTGAGAAAATAAAAACACTAATAATTCAAACAATTCCAAATAAAATATGTCACATGAACGTATTCAAACAAAGAGTAAAGACCCCCTAAGTACTACGAAATTGAATAACTTCCAAGAATGTTTCCCAAAGAATCACGTCTAAGAACAGAAGCGGCCTGATCAGGGCCAAGCATTAAAAAGAAAAGAACGTTACAACACAAGGAACCTCGGAACCAGCCGAAAATACCCCACAAAAAAAAAAAAAAAAAAAAAAAATCATAAAGAAAGAAAACGTGATTGTCCAAAAATTCAATCCAACCAAAATCATTTCCGGGAATTAACATAACGAATACGCTGTGCAAATACCAATTAGAATTTTATCTAAGACACACAAAATTAATACTAATACAACCTAATGCATATACAAAATAACGTTTGGCCAAACTGAGAAAATCAAAACTATATACAAAAAATATATATATAGATATATATATATTTCGCTAAATTCTGATTTACTGAGTCCAAAAATAAATGTTTGCCAAGCCCTACATTAGTAAGCAACAAAACCCTGCGAATCCCTACGTCTCAGGTTATAAGGAAGATCAGCACATTGATAATGAATTCTCTCTGGAGCATCAGAGTTGCACGCCTGCAATGAAGGAAAGTTTATACGTTCAGGTACCTTTGTCAATCTATCCACAGGTACTACCTGCGACTGCTGTGGGCTCGTAACTGACTCAATTTTAAAATTCACTTTGGTGACCTGTTCGACCACTCTAAATGGGCCCTTATTAAACTTCGCAAATTTCTTAGTCAATCCAGGCCGCAACACAGGAGTAAACAGATACACTATATCCCCTATTTTAATATTTTTCGAAAAAATAACCTTGTCTTTTCCTGTTTTTCAGCCGCCTCCGTTAAGTTTTTATTTACTAAAGAGAAAAACCTGCAGAGTCTTAAAATTAAATCCCTTGAATAAGTGTCTGTGTCACAATAAGTCTTAAAGTCTGTTTGTGTCAACAAATCAATAGGTAAATTTAAATCTCTGCCATAAAGAAAAAATGCTGGGCAGTCCAGTAATGCGCTATGCCGTCTAGTTCTGTGCGCTAAAGTGCGAAAGGCAAATGTCTGTCCCAATCTTCTTGCGTCTCACTCACAAGGTGGCTGAGAGGATTTATTAGAGTAGCATTTAAGCGTTCAACGACTCCGTCAGACTGCGGGTGGTAACTGGTGGTGGTGTGCTTAGTGATGCCTAATTTCTGATATACTTCTTTTATTGCATGTGAAATAAAATTCGAGCCCCTGTCAGTAACTACGTGTAAAGGCACACCATGAGCCGAAATAAAAAGTTCCAGTTTTTCTATGATAGATTCAGAAGTAAAGTCTTTCAAAGGATAAGCCTCGGGCCACCTCGTAAAATAATCAGTGATAACTAAGATGTATTTATTTCCCTGTAAAGTAATGGGTAAGGGACCAACAATGTCCATGGCTATTCTTTCTATCGGACTAGAAGCCACAGGCAGTCTCAGAAGAGGAGCCTTGTGAGAAGGCCGGTGACCCCTCCTTCCGATACAAGAATGACAAGATTTTACATAATTATGAATGTCCCTATGCATGCCTTTTCAATAAAAGGATTTTTGAATACGTTACAGTGTGCGATGGAACCCGGAATGCGCCGCCACCGGCGAATCGTGGTGCTCTTGCAGAATACGTGAAACTAAAGATCGTGGAACAACCAACCTGTGCAGTTTTTGCCAACGGGTACGTTGCTTAGCATATTCACAATATAAAATGCCATTACGCATAAAAAATTTCAAAAAACGAGGACTAGGAGTCACAATTTTTTTTTTATATCTGAAATAATCTGCTTAAACTGCATATCTGAACCCTGCTCTTCTTTGAACGTCTGTAATAAGTCTGGACTGACAGAATTTTGAACAAAATGCGTTACATTTACTACTCTAGACAAGAAATCAGCTGTTACGTTCAATTTCCCTGGTTAATGTATTATTGTATAGTCAAATTGGGACAAGCCCATAATCCACCTAGCTATCCGGGAAGTGGGATCCTTCAATTTTAGTACGTGGGACAGCGACGCTTGATCTGAATAAATTGTGAACCGTTTCCTTAAAAGGTACTGGCGAAAAAAGGCAGTTGCCCAAACTACTGCTAAAACTTCCCTTTCAACTGTACTGTATCTGGTCTCCGGATCTTTTAACTTCCGGCTTGCGTAACAAATTGGATGCAAGAACCCAGTATCATCCTCCTGACAAAGAACAGCTCCTAAGGCTAAATTGGAAGCGTCCGTACAAAGCGAAAACGGTTTGGAAAAATTAGGTAGAGTTAAAATAGGTTCCTTTAAAAGTTCATTTTTAAGAGTGTCAAAGGAATTTTGAGCTTCATTGGTCCATTTAAATACAATTTTTACTTTTGTTAGCTGTGTAAGAGGAAGAGCCTCCTGTGCGAAATTAGGTATAAATCTTCTATAAAAACCTACAAGCCCGAGAAACCTTCTAACTTCTTTTCTATTCCGAGGAGGAATAAATGCTTGTACAACTCTTAAATTTCTGTCATCTGGTTGTAAGATACCTTTTGATACTTTAAATCCTAGATAAGTTATTTGGCTTTTGAGAAAATGACACTTGGACGGTTTCAACTTAAGATTATGATTTCTGAGTCTGTCAAAAACTATTTTAAACTTTTCAAGGTGCTCGTCAAAAGTACTCGAAGCTATCACAATGTCATCTATGTATATGCCTATTTTTAACGGGGACAGATTGGCTAAGACAACAGACATGAGCCTTTGGAAGGAACTGGGTGCATTGCGCATACCAAAAGCAGTCCGAAGCCATTCGTAATGCCCGGAAGGGGTCGAAAAACCACTTTTAAAGGTGTCATCCGGGTGGATCTTCATTTGGAAAAAACCCGAAGTTAAGTCCAACGTGGAAAAAAAATTCGCATCACCCAATTGTTCCACAAGCTCGAGCATATTAGGAAGAGGAAATGAATCTTCAACAGTTTTTTCATTAAGTTTCCGAAAATCCGTCACTAGTCTATAAGTATTATCAGCTTTCTTTACAAAAAGAACCGGCGCACTATATGGACTATCGCTTTCTTGAATAATATTGGAATCCAATAATTCTGTTATTTGTCTATCTAATTCCTCGCGAAGATGAGAAGGCACTTTGTATGGCTTTTGTCGAACCGGAATACTATCCTTAAGGTTAATATTGTGTAGAATTGTATCGCACCCCGTTAGCTGAGATACAGAAGAAGCGAAAATGTCATTGTAATGGCCTAAAAGCTTAGTCAGGTGCTCTGCTCATCCGGTGACAAGTGAAATTAAGGTCAAATTCTCTCCCCCCCCACGAGTCAAAACCCTCTCCTTTCTCCATGGTCGTCGTGTTATTCACGCAAGCAGTTTCTATTGAAGACACAGTAACAGGAAGAATAGATGCTAACTTAGTTTTTTTTGTTAATATGAATAGTCCGTGGAGTAAAATTTGCTATCTTAACGTTAAAAGTCTTAGAATCATTATTTAAATTAACTGATCTTGCCACAGAGAATTTACTATGAGAGTTTATATCAATCGGCTCTAATAGGACTGTGTCATGCGAATCATTAAACGTAGGAGCAATTACCTTTACTATATTCTCAGAAAACAGCAAAAGTTTATGTTTACGAACTGCATAGCAATAATCCAAGGAATCTATCGGTCTCGGAAAGAGACAATTTGAACTGTCACACCAACGTAAAGCAAAATTTTGCCCAAGTAATTGTTTAGTGTTAAAATCCAGAATGAGTGCATTATCAAGTAAAAACTGTGTTCCTAAAATGGCACCATAGTGCAAAGAAAAATCCTTGTCCTTAATGAGAAATTCAAGAGGAAAAATCCTGCCTTGCAATACTACGGGAAGTGAAACTTTTCGTGTGATTAGAACATTCTGATTAGAAATTCCTTTTAAATAAAGTTCACAAGGAGAAAATGAAACTTTATCCCCTAACCCTGCAATAATTTTTTCCTCTATAATATTAACCGTTGCCCCCGAATCAATCAAAAATTTAATTTCTCTCTGTAATATAGAACCCTCTACTATTGGTAATGAATACTCTCCTGTAGTGACTACAAAGACGGATGGCACCTCCAAAAGGGCATTCGAGGATGAAATGGAAGTGTGTTTCTCCCCACCCTTTTCTAGTTTAAAATTAAATGTCTGAGCTTGGTGATTCAATTTGCGACTAGTTGCACCTCGATGCTGGGATGCTACCGCCAAATGTTCGGGTGCCATATGAGAATTAAGTCTATTCGCCGTTCCTGCCTCTCTTTGTCGAAATCTGTGATCTGATCTGCCCTGCTCGTTATTAGACCTGCCATTTACATAACAATTTCTGCTTATGTGTCCTACCCGGTTACAACGGAAACATCTAGGCTGTAAGGATCTCGACCGAGGATTATGCACCATCAAAGATTGCATTTGGCTCCGCAAAGTATTCGTCATCTGTGTCAACTGGTTTAAGTTCTGTTGTTGCAATCTAATAGCCTCTACAAGCTCTACATTTTCACCTGAAACGCAAAGAGTGTCCTTGGAATTTACCGTACCTGTTGTATGGACCGTCTTAACTTCAGCTGACTGAAAATCTGTCTCAGCATGGTTTTTTATCCACATCTCCTCCTCCAAAACTGCGTGGTTTTTCGCTGCTACAAATGATTTATGATTATGGGGCAAGAGCAGACGTCTAAGGTGCAAGTGCAATCCTTCTAGAAAAACAGATAATAGCAATTCCTGTCTCTGAGTTTCTGCTGCTGGATCGGCCATCCTTTCTACTGGCACTGTTTTATAAGATAAAGCCTCGATACGCGCAGCGAATTGTCTGACTGACTCCAGCGGCTTTTGAAATGCCTGTATAAGGAAGAGAATATGGGAATGTAGACGTTGAACTGTTGTAAACCTGTCCTTCAAGGCACCTACCAAGTAGGAAAAACCAGCTTCGCTCCTCAAACGCGGATTATTCCTAACAAATTCCGCGGCTTTCCCCCCAAGTTTAACCCGAATTACCGTAACTTTATCTGACTCCGTCCATCCTACATGTGATGCTATCAGTTCGAGTCTATCTAAAAAATCAGCTAGGCTAATGCTATTTTCTCCCCCCGTAAAAATAGGAACTGACTCCAGTGGGTCCAAGCCAAAAACTGAAGTACCACTTACGCCCGGGGCTGTCTCTTCCAACATCTCTACTGATGGGTCAGGCTGTCTCGCAGAACGGCGTGTTTTCTTCGACATATCGCCCTCTAATAGTTTTGAATCATTCAAACAAGTTTCCAAATTGTCAAGCTAATTTACTCAGCTGCCAGTTACGCGCAAAACTTAAAAAAAAACCTCCACAGATTGACAACTCCGGTACTTTTACAGAAAACATAAGTATCGATCATTAAATCTAAAAAACATACTGAGTATTTCGAAAGCCTCAAAATTTGAAATTCACAAACCTTCTTAAAACCTAATACTTTTGTACTAATAACAACCTAACTTGCACAGTATGAAATCATCGAATCACACCTACTAAAACACTATCTTTTTAGTTAATTTTATACCAAAACAATTTACCTAACCTTAAATTCAATTCTTAAATTAAATTAGAGAATTAATATCCTGCAATAACCAGTAAGCAAACATAATTCAAATCAAAACCTTAATTAGTCCTCACACATAAAATTTAACACCTTCTTAAAACAGTAAGTTATACAAAATAAATAAATTCAAAAATCAGTTACTGATTCGATCCTTCACTAAGCAGAGGTCACGGCACCAATGTAAACTAGCTACTGCACCAATGTTCTGTTTCTGAGAGAGAAACCTATGTTTTGTTTCTATACTTTGCCGAAAAATCATGGGCACTAGTGCTGTGTTACAACTTCCTCTTAGGGAGGAAACTAATGCAGAAACAGACAAGTGAAACCGCAACTAACTAAATATCAACTGAGAAATTAAACTCTTAAGAGTTTGCTAATTACCAAACTTTTAGTGATCGTATAAGTAAATTTTTAATGCATTGCGTTGTGAAAATGCATCCGAGACCGCCCCGTGAGAGGATCGAATAAACAACATGTAAAATCAATATATATATAAGAAAAAACACATAACAGATATAAAGAAAACATAAGTAATAGGTTTCCAGATTAAATATCAGTTTATTAAAATTCCTCACAATAAAAATTAAATCTTATCCTAATCAGAGAGTCAAATTTCTTATTTGTGTTACATTTTGAATTTACTTATTTTAGACACAGGGGAATTCTTCAATTTGTCATTTACTTTTTGTTACATTTAAATTCATGATTTGCAAATCTCTTACATGACTCCTTTAATTTAACGGGTTAAAGAAAACAAATTATTTGCAATTCACATCTGTTCTAAGGAAGATTACACAAACAACTTAAATTATTACATTCTAATTCATATAAAGACCTTAAGGTTTGTCTCGGTAAATTAAGAAGGGGAAAGGGAAACAATTGAAAGCCTGAGAATTAATTTAAGATTCGACGTTGTTTTTACATTCATAGCAAGTTGTTGAAACCTTACTTAAAGTTGAAACAAAAACTTATCTTGGGTGGACGTCTTGAAGTGGAGGACTCGTATCCTAATAAGCGTTGACGTCGGCGGCGCTGATCCACGTTTACAAATGGAAGTGTCAGAGGACATCGTCCTGTCCTGGCACTACTGGCGAAACACACACGGCAGGTAACTGGTTTTTATAACGACGAAGCAATTTTCACTCTGGAAAACAGAAACAGGAACACTGCTGCCCAGCACGGCTGTCCGCCTGGTCTTCCCGCTTCGAAAAATCGGGCCACAAGTCTTAATCCTGAAAGTCTTAAATCACTCGCCCGGGTTCAATTTAGCCTTTTAGCCAGAACGAGGCAGGGGAGCATGTTTGCAGCTTCCGGCCGGAAACGTCTCACTAGGCAATTACAGCTCGCCTTCTATCGCTCATCCCAAGAGCAAGCTCGAAGTTACAATCTTAGACCAAATATAAGTAAGTCCACCCAGTAAGTCCTTCCAAGAGTAAGTGAGTAAAGTCTTTTAAATCTTTCAGCAAATAATCATACCTCTTCAATCTCGCCTATTAACCAAAACGCGGCCGGGGAGCATCTCTCTTCGTAAATTACATCGTTTCTAACGCTCAACTCCAGAGCAAGTTTCAAGAGTAATATCCATACAGTAAGTCTCGCACGAAAAAGTGATTCAAACTCGAATTTTCTTCCTCTCCTTCACAAACGCGGGCTCCCACAATGGCTTCAATTATCGCCCCCTTAATTTTGGCAAAATTTGCGTTTTCAACCCCTGAATGCGGAAATAAGGGTGATCGCGCATGCGCGCCCTTCTTCACTTAGCCAACAACCGGACCCTCAATCGCCAAAACCTGAATGACTTACATCGAAGGTTAAGTGGCAACCTCTGACCCTTCTGTCACGTACTTCCTGTCCTAAGGTCAACTGCACAATGAAGTTTCTTCTAGAACATTCTAAAGGACAGAGCGCGCGAAATCATGACTTAGCAAAATTGCCTCCCATTCCCTGCTTTTTTTCACAATGAATCAAAGCTTGTACAAAAATTGCAAATAAAAGAAAAATAATTAATATTCTTTTAAACTAAATAATATTCCCAGAAGCATCTGTTTTTCCCCAAAATTAAAGCATTAAAATAAATAATTCAGAATCAAATAAAATTAAGATTTCCTTAAATCAGAAAATCATTCACCTAGTGTTTATAACGCGATCAGACAATTTCTCTACACAACATCCCTTTCCTCTAAGGAATTAAATTTTGGTTTACCATAATTTAGAAGACAGACACTTCTTGAAATACCATGACTCATACTGTGCAATAAGGCTGAAGGAAAACATAATGTACCAATATTTCACACGACTCCTTGGTAACAGTGACGTTACTGACACATTAAATCTCAAATCCAAAATGTGCAAGCAAAACAACAAGATTAATCAAAGCAATTACTAATAAAAATACTCAAGGAAGATCATCAAAAATAATTAAAATCATCAATTAAATCACTTAATTAATTAAACCTAGAAATATTCGGAACACATACAAAAATAAAAATTAAAAAATAAGGCGTTAATCACAAACAAAATATGTCTAAGATCAAGAATTCAAGAATTTTATGACAAAAAGAATTTCTCTTTTTTTTTCAGTTCATTACATCACACTAGTATTACAGTCTCTGTGCGGCCACATTTCTGAACATTTATTTATCTATTCATTTTTTTCAGTCCATTAATGAAAATAATTTGACCTGAGGTCGAACACATTCTACTATGGTGACAATTTGTGCTGAGCACAATCATGGAGTACATTAAATGAGTACGGAGTTGTCAATGCAAGCGAGGGAAAACCCTGTAGTTAGAAATCATTGTGTTAGCAACTCCCCCCTGCAGCCTTCAACGCGAGAAAGTGAAAGCAACAACCCCGTAAGTAAGAACTCAGCACCACAATACCCTTTAGTAGAAGATCACAATTGCTCGAAACACAAACAGCTGACTGACAGTTTAGTAGAATACAAGCCAAGGAACTTGACCTAAAAAAGAAAAACCAGATTTCATCCCCCTACGTCTCACCTTCGACCAAGGAAGAAAAATCTCTCTTTCAAAGTTGAAGAAGACTTTATCTGTCAATTTTTTCCTGACGATAGATAAGCCACTGAATTTGTTCGGATACTCACACCCGAAGAAAGAAATAATCTAATCGAATTGTTCACACCAAAAAAAAAAAAAAATGAAATAAATAAAAATAAGATAATTAACGAGCCGCAGATACATAAAATACATTCCTGAGAAAATAAACACACTAATAATTCAAACAATTCCAAATAAAATATGTCACATGAACGTATTCAAACAAAGAGTAAAGACCCCCTAAGTACTACGAAATTGAATAACTTCCAAGAATGTTTCCCAAACAATCACGTCTAAGAACAGAAGCGGCCTGATCAGGGCCAAGCATTAAAAAGAAAAGAACGTTACAACACAAGGAACCTCGGAACCAGCCGAAAATACCCCCCCCCCACACACAAAAAAAAAAAAAAAATCATAAAGAAAGAAAACGTGATTGTCCAAAAATTCAATCCAACCAAAATGATTTCCGAAAATTAACATAACGAATACGCTGTGCAAATACCAATTAGAATTTTATCCAAGACACACAAAATTAATACTAATACAACCTAATGCATATACAAAATAACGTTTGGCCAAACTGAGAAAATCAAAACTATATACAAAAAATATATATATAGATATATATATATTTCGCTAAATTCTGATTTACTGAGTCCAAAAATAAATGTTTGCCAAGCCCTACATTAGTAAGCAACAAAACCCTGCGAATCCCTACGTCTCAGGTTATAAGGAAGATCAGCACATTGATAATGAATTCTCTCTGGAGCATCAGAGTTGCACGCCTGCAATGAAGGAAAGTTTATACGTTCAGGTACCTTTGTCAATCTATCCACAGGTACTACCTGCGACTGCTGTGGGCTCGTAACTGACTCAATTTTAAAATTCACTTTGGTGACCTGTTCGACCACTCTAAATGGGCCTTATTAAACTTCGCAAATTTCTTAGTCAATCCAGGCCGCAACATAGGAGTAAACAGATACACTATATCCCCTATTTTAATATTTTTCGAAAAAATAACCTTGTCTTTTCCTGTTTTTCAGCCGCATCCGTTACGTTTTTATTTACTAAAGAGAAAAACCTGCAGAGTCTTAAAATTAAATCCCTTGAATAAGTGTCTGTGTGACAATAAGTCTTAAAGTCTGTTTGTGTCAACAAATCAATAGGTAAATTTAAATCTCTTCCATAAATAAAAAATGCTGGGCAGTCCAGTAATGCGCTAAGCCGTCTAGTTCTGTGCGCTAAAGTGCGAAAGGCAAATGTCTGTCCCAATCTTCTTGCGTCTCACTCACAAGGTGGCTGAGAGGATTTATTAGAGTAGCATTTAAGCGTTCAACGACTCCGTCAGACTGCGGGTGGTAACTGGTGGTGGTGTGCTTAGTGATGCCTAATTTCTGATATACTTCTTTTATTGCATGTGAAATAAAATTCGAGCCTCTGTCAGTAACTACGTGTAAAGGCACACCATGAGGCGAAATAAAAAGTTCCAGTTTTTCTATGATAGATTCAGAAGTAAAGTCTTTCAAAGGATAAGCCTCGGGCCACCTCGTAAAATAATCAGTGATAACTAAGATGTATTTATTTCCCTGTAAAGTAATGGGTAAGGGACCAACAATGTCCATGGCTATTCTTTCTATCGGACTAGAAGCCACAGGCAGTCTCAGAAGAGGAGCCTTGTGAGAAGGCCGGTGACCCCTCCTTCCGATACAAGAATGACAAGATTTTACATAATTATGAATGTCCCTATGCATGCCTTTTCAATAAAAGGATTTTTGAATACGTTGCAGTGTGCGATGGAACCCGGAATGCGCCGCCACCGGCGAATCGTGGTGCTCTTGCAGAATACGTGAAACTAAAGATCGTGGAACAACCAACCTGTGCAGTTTTTGCCAACGGGTACGTTGCTTAGCATATTCACAATATAAAATGCCGTTACGCATAAAAAATTTCAAAAAACGAGGACTAGGAGTCACATTTTTTTTATATCTGAAATAATCTGATTACACTGCATATCTGAACCCTGCTCTTCTTTGAACGTCTGTAATAAGTCTGGACTGACAGAATTTTGAACAAAATGCGTTACATTTACTACTCTAGACAAGAAATCAGCTGTTACGTTCAATTTCCCTGGTTAATGTATTATTGTATAGTCAAATTGGGACAAGCCCATAATCCACCTAGCTATCCGGGAAGTGGGATCCTTCAATTTTAGTACGTGGGACAGCGACGCTTGATCTGAATAAATTGTGAACCGTTTCCTTAAAAGGTACTGGCGAAAAAAGGCAGTTGCCCAAACTACTGCTAAAACTTCCCTTTCAACTGTACTGTATCTGGTCTCCGGATCTTTTAACTTCCGGCTTGCGTAACAAATTGGATGCAAGAACCCAGTATCATCCTCCTGACAAAGAACAGCTCCTAAGGCTAAATTGGAAGCGTCCGTACAAAGCGAAAACGGTTTGGAAAAGTTAGGTAGAGTTAAAATAGGTTCCTTTAAAAGTTCATTTTTAAGAGTGTCAAAGGAATTTTGAGCTTCATTGGTCCATTTAAATACAATTTTTACTTTTGTTAGCTGTGTAAGAGGAAGAGCCTTCTGTGCGAAATTAGGTATAAATCTTCTATAAAAACCTACAAGCCCGAGAAACCTTCTAACTTCTTTTCTATTCCGAGGAGGAATAAATGCTTGTACAACTCTTAAATTTCTGTCATCTGGTTGTAAGATACCTTTTGATACTTTAAATCCTAGATAAGTTATTTGGCTTTTGAGAAAATGACACTTGGACGGTTTCAACTTAAGATTATGATTTCTGAGTCTGTCAAAAACTATTTTAAACTTTTCAAGGTGCTCGTCAAAAGTACTCGAAGCTATCACAATGTCATCTATGTATATGCCTATTTTTAACGGGGACAGATTGGCTAAGACAACAGACATGAGCCTTTGGAAGGAACTGGGTGCATTGCGCATACCAAAAGGAGTCCGAAGCCATTCGTAATGCCCGGAAGGGGTCGAAAAACCACTTTTAAAGGTGTCATCCGGGTGGATCTTCATTTGGAAAAAACCCGAAGTTAAGTCCAACGTGGAAAAAAAATTCGCATCACCCAATTGTTCCACAAGCTCGAGCATATTAGGAAGAGGATATGAATCTTCAACAGTTTTTCATTAAGTTTCCGAAAATCAGTCACTAGTCTATGAGTATTATCAGCTTTCTTTACAAAAAGAACCGGCGCACTATATGGACTATCGCTTTCTTGAATAATATTGGAATCCAATAATTCTGTTATTTTTCTATCTAATTCCTCGCGAAGATGAGAAGGCACTTTGTATGGCTTTTGTCGAACCGGAATACTATCCTTAAGGTTAATATTGTGTAGAATTGTATCGCACCCCGTTAGCTGAGTTACAGAAGAAGCGAAAATGTCATTGTAATGGCCTAAAAGCTTAGTCAGGTGCTCTGCTGATCCGGTGACAAGTGAAATTAAGGTCAAATTCTCTCCCCCCCCCCCCACGAGTCAAAATCCTCTCCTTTCTCCATGGTCGTCGTGTTATTCACGGAAGCAGTTTCTATTGAAGACACAGTAACAGGAAGAATAAATGCTAATTTAGTTTTTTGTTAATATTAATAGTCCGTGGAGTAAAATTTGCTATCTTAACGTTAAAAGTCTTAGAATCATTATTTAAATTAACTGATCTTGCCACAGAAAATTTACTATGAGAGTTTATATCAATCGGCTCTAATAGGACTGTGTCATGCGAATCATTAAACGTAGGAGCAATTACCTTTACTATATTCTCAGAAAAAGGCAAAAGTTTATGTTTACGAACTGCATAGCAATAATCCAAGGAATCTATCAGTCTCGGAAAGAGACAATTTGAACTGTCACACCAACGTAAAGCAAAATTTTGCCCAAGTAATTGTTTAGTGTTAAAATCCAGAATGAGTGCATTATCAAGTAAAAACTGTGTTCCTAAAATGGCACCATAGTGCAAATAAAAATCCTTGTCCTTAATGAGAAATTCAACAGGAAAAATCCTGCCTTGCAATACTACGGGAAGTGAAACTTTTCGTGTGATTAGAACATTCTGATTAGAAATTCCTTTTAAATAAAGTTTACAAGGAGAAAATGAAACTTTATCCCCTAACCCTGCAATAATTTTTTCCTCTATAATATTAACCGTTGCCCCCGAATCAATCAAAAATTTAATTTCTCTCTGTAATATAGAACCCTCTACTATTGGTAATGAAGACTCTCCTGTAGTGACTACAAAGACGGATGGCACCTCCAAAAGGGCATTCGAGGATGAAATGGAAGTGTGTTTCTCCCCACCCTTTTCTAGTTTAAAATTAAATGTCTGAGCTTGGTGATTCAATTTGCTACCAGTTGCACCTCGATGCTGGGATGCTACCGCCAAATGTTCGGGTGCCATATGAGAATTAAGTCTATTCGCCGTTCCTGCCTCTCTTTGTCGAAATCTGTGATCTGATCTGCCCTCCTCTTTATTAGACCTGCCATTTACATAACAATTTCTGCTTATGTGTCCTACCCGGTTACAACGGAAACATCTAGGCTGTAAGGATCTCGACCGAGGATTATGCACCATCAAATATTGCATTTGGCTCTGCAAAGTATTCGTCATCTGTGTCAACTGGGTTAAGTTCTGTTGTTGCAATCTAATAGCCTCTACAAGCTCTACATTTTCACCTGAAACGCAAAGAGTGTCCTTGGAATTTACCGTACCTGTAGTATGGACCGTCTTAACTTCAGCTGACTGAAAATCTGTCTCAGCATGGTTTTTTATCCACATCTCCTCCTCCAAAACTGCGTGGTTTTTCGCTGCTACAAATGATTTATGATTATGGGGCAAGAGCAGACGTCTAAGGTGCAAGTGCAATCCATCTAGAAAAACAGATAATAGCAATTCCTGTCTCTGAGTCTCTGCTGCTGGATCGCCCATCCTTTCTACTGGCACTGTTTTATAAGATAAAGCCTCGATACGCGCAGCGAATTGTCTGACTGACTCCCGCGACTTTTGAAATGCCTGTATAAGGAAGAGAATATGGGAATGTAGATGTTGAACTGTTGTAAACCTGTCCTTCAAGGCACCTACCGAGTAGGAAAAACCAGCTTCGCTCCTCAAACGCGGATTATTCCTAACAAATTCCGCGGCTTCCCCCCCAAGTTTAACCCGAATTGCCGTAACTTTATCTGACTCCGTCCATCCTACATGTGATGCTATTAGTTCGAGTCTATCTAAAAAATCAGCTAGGCTAATGCTATTTTCTCCCCCCGTAAAAATAGGAACTGACTCCAGTGGGTCCAAGCCAAAAACTGAAGTACCACTTACGCCCGGGGCTGTCTCTTCCAACATCTCTACTGATGGGTCAGGCTGTCTCGCAGAACGGCGCGTTTTCTTCGACATATCGCCCTCTAATAGTTTTGAATCATTCAAACAAGTTTCCAAATTGTCAAGCTAATTTACTCAGCTGCCAGTTACGCGCAAAACGTAAAAAAAAACCTCCACACATTGACAACTCCGGTACTTTTACAGAAAACATAAGATCGATCATTAAATCTAAAAAACATACTGAGTATTTCGAAAGCCTCAAAATTTGAAATTCACAAACCTTCTTAAAACCTAATACTTTTGTACTAGTAACAACCTAACATGCACAGTATGAAATCATCGAATCACACCTACTAAAACACTATCTTTTTAGTTAATTTTATACCAAAACAATTTACCTAACCTTAAATTCAATTCTTAAATTAAATTAGAGAATTAATATCCTGCAATAACCAGTAAGCAAACATAATTCAAATCAAAACCTTAATTAGTCCTCACACATAAAATTTAACACCTTCTTAAAACAGTAAGTTATACAAAATAAATAAATTCAAAAATCAGTTACTGATTCGATCCTTCACTAAGCAGAGGTCACGGCACCAATGTAAACTAGCTACTGCACCAATGTTCTGTTTCTGAGAGAGAAACCTATGTTTTGTTTCTATACTTTGCCGAAAAATCATGGGCACTAGTGCTGTGTTACAACTTCCTCTTAGGGAGGAAACTAATGCAGAAACAGACAAGTGAAACCGCAACTAACTAAATATCAACTGAGAAACTAAACTCTTAAGAGTTTGCTAATTACCAAACTTTTAGTGATCGTATAAGTAAATTTTTAATGCATTGCGTTGTGAAAATGCATCCGAGACCGCCCCGTGAGAGGATCGAATAAACAACATGTAAAATCAATATATATATAAGAAAAAACATATAACAGATATAAAGAAAGCATAAGTAATAGGTTTCCAGATTAAATATCAGTTTATTAAAATTCCTCACAATAAAAATTAAATCTTATCCTAATCAGAGACTCAAATTTCTTATTTGTGTTACATTTTGAATTTACTTATTTTAGTCACAGGGGAATTCTTCAATTTGTCATTTACTTTTTGTTACATTTAAATTCATGATTTGCAAATCTATTACATGACTCCTTTAATTTAACGGGTTAAAGAAAACAAATTATTTGCAATTCACATCTGTTCTAAGGAAGATTACACAAACAACTTAAATTATTACATCCTAATTCATATAAAGACCTTAAGGTTTGTCTCGGTAAATTAAGAAGGGGAAAGGGAAACAATTGAAAGCCTGAGAATTAATTTAAGATTCGACGTTGTTTTTACATTCCAAGCAAGTTGTTGAAACCTTACTTAAAGTTCAAACAAAAACTTATCTTGGGTGGACGTCTTGAAGTGGAGGACTCGTATCCTAATAAGCGTTGACGTCGGCGGCGCTGATCCACGTTTACAAATGGAACTTTCAGAGGACATCGTCCTGTCCTGGCACTATTGGCGAAACACACACGGCAGGTAACTGGTTTTTATAACGACGAAGCAATTTTCACTCTGGAAAACAAAAACAGGAGCACTGCTGCCCAGCACGGCTGTCCGCCTGGTCTTCCCGCTTCGAAAAATCGGGCCACAAGTCTTAATCCTGAAAGTCTTAAATCACTCGCCCGGGTTCAATTTAGCCTTTTAGCCAGAACGCGGCAGGGGAGCATATTTGCAGCTTCCGGCCGGAAACGTCTCACTAGGCAATTACATCTCGCCTTCTATCGCTCATCCCAAGAGCAAGCTCGAAGTTACAATCTTAGCCCAAAAATAAGTAAGTCCTTCCAAGAGTAAGTGAGTAAAGTCTTTTAAATCTTTCAGCAAATAATCATACCTCTTCAATCTCGCCTCTTAACCAAAACGCGGCCGGGGAGCATCTCTCTTCGTAAATTACATCGTTTCTAACGCTCAACTCCAGAGCAAGTTTCAAGAGTAACATCCATACAGTAAGTCTCGCACGAAAAAGTGATTCAAACTCGAATTTTCTTCCTCTCCTTCACAAACGCGGGCTCCCACTATGGCTTCAATTATCGCCCCCTTAATTTTGGCAAAATTTGCGTTTTCAACCCCTGAATGCGGAAATAAGGGTGATCGCGCATGCGCGCTCTTCTTCACTTAGCCAACAACCGGAGCCTCAGTCGCCAAAACCTGAATGACTTACATCGAAGGTTAAGAGGCAACCTCTGAACCTTCTGTCACGTACTTCCTGTCCTAAGGTCAACTGCACAATGAAATTTCTTCTAGAACATTCTAAAGGACGAAGCGCGCGAAATCATGACTTAGCAAAATTGCCTCCCATTCCATGCTTCTTTTCACAATGAATCAAAGCTTGTACAAAAATTGCAAATAAAAGAAAAATAATTAATATTCTTTTAAACTAAATAATATTCCCAGAAGCATCTGTTTTTCCCCAAAATTAAAGCATTAAAATAAATAATTCAGAATCAAATAAAATTAAGATTTCCTTAAATCAGAAAATCATTCACCTAATGTTTATAACGCGATCAGACAATTTCTCTACACAACAATGGATTATTGCCTTAGTTTTGTCAGTGTTAATTTTAATCCTCCAAAGGGTGAGCCATTTTTCCAGTTTTATGAGATAGTTTTGGAGTTAGTTTCTTACGGCAATAACTGTGCAGGCTTTAGTAAGTATCGCGGTGTCATCGGCAAAGAGTGCAAAATGAACAGAAGGGTCTTTAGGGATGTCTTGTGTATAAATATCAAAAAGTTATCGCGAAAATGCCGACCCCTGTGGGACACCACTTTTGATTACTCTAGTGGTTGAGTAAGCAGTACCGATTTTGATTCTGAATGTTCTGTTGCTGAGAAAAGAGGCTATTAAGCGAATAAAATGATCTGGAAAATTGAGAGTGATTAGTTTGTAAATAAAGACTCCATGCCGTATCCTGTCAAAAGTTTTCGCGATATCGAGGAATATAGCACCGGCCGGAAGCTTGCAGTTGTAGCCTTCAGTGATAATGCTGATAACTCTAAGAAGTTGGTGGCAAGTGCTATGATGATTACGTAAACCGAATTGTTCTTCTGGGAGAAAATTCATGGAAGGGCGAATTTTTTGGATGTGGAAAAGTAGGATTTTCTCAGTAACTTTAAACAGATGGCTAAGTAAACTAATAGGGCGATAGTTCTGTGGGAAGGTTGGATTTTGTTGCGGTTTAGCAAAAACAATTATTATAGCTTGCTTCCATGAGTTAGAAAAATGAGCGAATTTGATAATGTTGTTGATTATCTTAGTTAGGCAGGTAAGAGCGTTGATCGGAAGATGTTTCAGTGCTTTGGTCGAGATGCCATCGTGCCCTGGGGCTTTCTTTGTTTGTAAGGAGCTGATGGTATTGGCAACGATTGTTGGGGTAGTCAGGAAAGTGAAGTTGTACGGAGCAGGGGTATTAAGGAAGTTATTGACCACCAGGCTGACCCGTTGAATATAGTTATTGTCGTACGAAGTGGTATTAAGAGTGAATGTATCTTCCATATAGTTTCATATAAATATAAAGCTAAATCTAATCTTTATATGATGGATATACATTCATATATCCATCATATAAAGATTTAGCTTTATCTTCTTCTGTATATGAAATTGCACTAGGTCCATGGATAGGTGGTATAGGTGGGATAGGTTTATACGGTTTCTTGAGTTTGCGGGAAATGTCAAATAGGGAATTGTCCTCTATAGCTAGGTTATTTAGGAAATTGGTCCATTTTTGGTTTTTGAAATTCTTGATTCTTCTGTTGATTTTTTTTTTTGCATAGAATTTAGTTTGAATTGTGGATTCCCTGGTGGTTTGCCATTTTTTACGGATCCGGTTTTTCTCTTTAATACTATTTCTTATATTGGCAGGCAGGGGGAGGAAAGGCTTGTTCACATAAAAAGTATTGGTGGCTTCCTTTAAAGCAGAATTGATGCAGTTGGTAAATTTTGAGACTTCGTGTTCTAAATCTTCTTTGTTGTTGATGCATGGATTTCCATGTATGGAGTTATTCAGAATTTCAGAGTATTTGATCCAATTCGTAACTCCTATACTTCTGTCAAGTGAGGGGAGGTATTTATTAATGGAGATTTCAAATACATTGGGGTTGTGGTCGGAAGACAGGGCTGGAATTACAGAGATATTGCATCTCTTAGTAATGTTATTTGAGATGAAGAAGTCAATTGTGGTGGCGCTATTGTACCCATAATGGGTGGGCTCGTCTGGGGCATGAATGTTATAATTATTTGACTGAATGAGTTTAAATATGCCATTTCCTTTTTTTCTTAGCAGGTCCTCGGTTCCAGCAGGGATGTTTGGCGTTGAAGTCTTCTCCGACAGTAGTAGAAGTATTAGAATTAAGGAGGTGAATCAATTCTTGTGCACTGGGATTATTATTTGGTGGGATGTATGTGTTACCGTGAAAGACCGAAATTGGAGAATGTCGACTTTCACCGGATAATATCAACATTCACCAAATACGTCGGTGAAAGACCGAATATTTCACTACATTCTTGTATATTCCGACCCCTCATCGGTGTATGTCGACAATCACAGATATGCTCTGGTGAAAGTCGAAAAGAGAGGTCATAAAGTGCCATATAAGTTTAAGTTGTTGCAATAAATAAGATTTGAATCACATAATTTAGTAAGTTTTTTATTACTGTTATTTTATTTTCTCATTTAGAACATACTGTATAATTAAGTAAGTTTTTAACTTCTATTATTTTCTTTTCTCATTTTGAATGTATTGTGTGTTTTTAGGTTCTCATGTTCTTAAGTTCTTATTTCAAGTCTCGAGTGCGTTTATTCGCGACTGAATTACGGAGAAGAAAATATAATAAAGTGCCAAACTCCTGTCAAACACCTTTGAGATATCTAAAAAGACGGCACCGGGTCAGATTTTTAGTGTTAAAATCTTCGACTATCATATAATGACCCGAAATAGTTGGTGTGTTGTTGTTACCGTGAAAGACCGAAATTGAGAATGTCGACTTTCACCGGAGAATGTCAACACTCACCAAATACGTCGGTGAAAGATCGAATATTGCACTATATTCTTGTACATTCGGACCCTCACCGGTGTATGTCCACAATCACAGATATGCTCTGTTGTAGGTAGAAAAGAGAGGAGTATATGTACATGCTGTCATTGCAAAAAGAAGTGTTCCACAAATAAATGCAACTGTAAAAGCAAGGGCTCTTGTGCAATTCAAAGTGTCATAGTAGTTTAAGTTGTTGCAATAAATAAGATTTGAATAACATAATTTAGTAAATTTTTAACTTCTATTATTTTTCCTTTCTCATTTTGAATGTACTGTGTGTTCTAAGTTCTTATTTTAAGTCTCAAGTGCGTTTTTTCGCGACAGAATTTACGGAGAAGAAAATATAATATCTTATATGTTCAACATTCACCATTAGTACATGGGTGAATGTCGACATTGACCGGTGTAAGTTAGAAATAAGAGTATTTGGAAAATATTTCGGACATACACCAAGGGGACTATGTGAATGTTGACATTCACCGGTGAAAGTCGACATTCTCCAGATTTCGGTTGTTTCACCGTAACATATACATTAGAAATTGTGAATTTTTAAGTTCTATTGAAATTTCTATTGTGTTACTTTCGAAAGTGGTGCTGGGATTAGGAAATTTGTGAGTGTTTTATGCTCCTTTTAACAAATGTGATGATTGCCACCGCCTCTTCCTGTCTCACGATCCGTACGGTAGGTGTTATAATTAGCATTAAGTACTTTGAGTGCTGGTTTAAGGTGAGTCTCCTGTATTGAGTATAACGTCAGGTTTCAATTTCAATAATGAGGTTGGATAATTCATCTTTTTTATGGTAAAGACCGTTTGCGTTCCAAGAGAGGATTTTTATGTTGCACCTATTCTTGAATTTATTAGAATTGAAGATGATTTCCTATTTTTTCAATGAATTCGACTACTGCGATTATTTTATCAAGAGGGGATTTCTCGGGTTTTAATGTTTTTGAGTCTTTGTATCACTATTGTCCAGATTGTTTTTAGTGAAGAGAAGTCGAAGAGGTCTGACAGGGAGGATTCTGCGGTGCTGGTAGTTTCTTCTGTTGGATTTTCGTTTTGAATGGAGGTTTTGAGCGAGATTTTCGTTACTGTTTTATGTCGGCGGAGGAAAGTCTTGTCTTCTGTTAGTCCAGGGATTAATTGCTGGTGGAGAACCGGGTTGGAATTGAACTTGTTTGTTTTTTGGTCTGGGCCGGACAATTTGAGAAGTTGGCTAGTTTTTCTAGTTGACCTTTGCAATGATAACATATGGCTGGCTGGCCGCGACTATGGGTGTATTCTATAGGTTTATGATTGCCTCCGGACGCATACCCAGTCTCTGGTGCAGAGCAGGGAACTGTTTCTTATATCCTGAATGAACATAGAGGGTGTTAAAGGCATTTAAATCTTCTGACAAATAATTTAACGGTCTTGCGTTGATTACAGCTTGCATATCGCAGAGACAGTACACAGCTCCTCATATCTCAAGAAGGCTCTTCCTAATATTCTCAAAAATTTTCTTAACCATCTGAATAATACGCTTTCACCAAACCCCCATCTCGCAGCTGTGGGGGGATTGAACTTCCATATAATCTTCAAAATAGAACATTCTTGCATAATTTTGTTCCAACCGAGTGAAAGAAAGAGGTTGTTAGTCCCAACAAAGTTCGTACCATTGTCAGTATACATAGTTTTTGGTTGTCCACGTTTGGCTATGAACCTTCTGAAGCCCAACAAAAAATCGTCGGTGGAAAGTCCTTGTATCAGTTCAAGATGTATGGCCCTATAAACATAATAAAAGTATCCAACTTTTCTTTCTATTCTTTAGATAAAGAGGTCCAGGTGAATAAAAGTATCCAACTTTTCTTTCCATCCTTTAGATAAAGAGGTCCAGATAAGTCTACTCCAGTTACTTCAAAAACCAGAGCGTCTCGGACCCTATCTTCAGGCAGTGGGGCTGCAACTGTTCCGAATTTTTTTTTCATTATATCTTTTGTATCGAATACATTTTGCGATTACCCTTTGAACTGTTTTGCGTCCTCTTAAAATCCAAAACCGTTGACGAATATCCGTCAAAACAATTTGAACTCTAGCGTGTGAAAGTACTGTATGTTTTTCGAAAATTAACTTTTCTACAATTTGATGATCAGAAGGTAAAAGTATGGGACACACGAAATAATCTGTATCATCACTTCGAAGGATTTTTGTCTTCAGTCTCATTAAACCTTCTTTATCAGTGAAAATGCAAAGAGTTTTCAACTTTGACTTTGTAGATTCGTTTTGGAAAGATTCTTTCTGAACAATTAAGAAAAGCCTTTTCTCAGCTGCTTCTATTTCCTGAACAGAAAATTCTTCTTTCAGTTTATGATCGGAATTTCTAGAATTATGAAAAAATCGCAGAATTCAAGCTATCAGCCGAATGATTCTCGAATATTTAGAAAAACGATGCAAGTACCATTTTTCGTTAGGAGCAATTAAGGTAACTAAGGCAGTTATTCCCTTTTCTCTTTCTTTAGAAATGTCTTCTATATTTAATTTAATTTCAGAGACGGGCTAATTTTGTTCAGGCTGTTTAAGCCACAGTGGACCCTCCCACCATCTGTATCTGAGCCGAACTCCAGCGGAACATCCTCTGGATGGGAGATCAGCCGATTATCGCTTCCTGGGATATGCTTCCCTTGTTCCTCTGATGTTAAATTTCTTATCTCCTTCACTCGATTATTTACAAATGTTCCCCATTTGTCTTCATGCTTGATCCAGAACATAACGGTAGAGGGGTCGGTCCAACAGGTACTTGATACAGTGTCTCAAAAAAGTGATGGGGACACTTGTGCTTTACAAAAGAAAACTGTAGTAAAATAAATTAAAAAAAACATGTAACTTTTTTTGTGGGTGTGTTTCATACTTAAATTTAGTAACAATTATTACATAACATACATTTTCTCAAAATATAAAAATATTAATTTAATAAAAATACAATTGTTTAGAACGGAGCAAAGGATGGCTCACATAAGTGATGGGGACACTTACTTTTCCATCAAATATTTATCCAAAAATTTTACTTTTTAAAAGGTTTTAATATTTTGTTGGATTTCCTTTTACTTTTAAAACATAATTTAATCTCCTTGGGATGGATTCGACTAATTTTTTTTGTGATTTATGGAGTGATTTTACCCCATTCTTCTTGAAGCACTGATTTTAATTGTTGTTTTGAAGAAATGGTGTGTTTGCGAATTATTGTTTCCAATTCTTGCCAAATATTCTCTATGGGATTTAAATCTGGAGATTGTGGTGGTGTTTTTATTATTTCAGGACAGTTATACAGCAGCCAGAGTGTGCTTGAGGTCATTGTCCTGGTAGAATTTAAAATCGTTATGAAGGTTCAATTTTCGTGCTGAAGATTTTAAATTTTGATTTAAAATGTCAATATACTTGTACTGATACCATTATACTGTCAATAAAAACAAGATTACCAACTCCAGCGGACGACATACACCCCCATACCATAACTCCTCCTCCACCATATTTTACTGTTGGCACCAAGTTCTGTTTGCGAAATTCTTCCTAGGTTTTCTCCACACCAAGATTCTACGCCAGAACGAAATATATTAAATTTACTCTCATCAGCAAATATAACTTCAATCCAGTAATCAGAATTCTTATTTATGTTGGATTTTGCGAAAGCCAGTCTGAGGTTTCTATTCTTTTCACTCACGAAGAATTTTTTCCTGGCTGCTCTACCGTGATATCCAGCAGATCGAATTACTCTCCTAATAGTCTCAGGATTAACAATTACTCCCATATAATGCTTGTAAATCAGCAGCAACTTTAGGAGCACTCATTCTTGGATTTTTTTTAAATATTTCGAACGATAATTCGCTTTATTCCATTGGATAGCTTTGATGGTCGGCCAGGTCTTCTTTTATCCTGAATCATATGATTCTTTTTATATCGTTTAATGATATTGAAAACTGTTGAATGACTGAAGTTAACTGTTTCAGTAGTTTCTCTAATAGATTTTCCACGTTCAATATGCAAATTAATAACTAATTTTCGAATTTCAGGCATTCTTTTCGTTTAGCATTCATGGCTGCACAGAGCTAAAAAACACAAAAATTCCAAAACAAACTGGAGAGAAATACTGAAGACGATTTTATAAATTATTGCCAATTGCTTTTGACTAAAAATAAAAACCCCAAAAAATATTTTTATTGTAGTACGTAGTAGTATCTAATGGTGTCCTATCACTTATGTGAGCCATTTTTTGCTTCGTTCTAAACAATTGTATTTTAATTAAATTAATATTTTAATATTTTGAGAAAATGTATGTTATGTAATAATTGTTACTAAATTTAAGTATGAAACACACCCACAAAAAATTTTTACATTTTTTAAAATTTATTTTATTACAGTTTCCTTTTGTAAAGCGCAAGTGTCCCATCACTTTTGTGAGACACTGTATTACCTTTAAATCCATCGCTTCTTTCACTGTTGCAGTGAGACGAGCTCCGATCAAGCATGCTAACAATTCTAATTGAGGCATCGTTACCTGTGTTAAAGGAGCCACTCTACTTTTAGCTTCAATCAAATGACCTTTTACCCCTTTCTCACATTCGCTTTGTAGAAATACGATTGCGCTATAGGCGGACTTGCTCTCATCACAAAAAGTATGAAAACTCAATTTTTCTTCCGGGGCATTGCTTTGGACATATCGTAGAATTTTGATCTCTGTCAACAGATGTAAATTTTCAAGCCATTTATTGAACTCCAGGCGAATATCTTCTGGACAGGTTTCATCCCAACCAATCTTCAGGTTCCAGCTATTCCGTATTAACAGTTTCAAACGAATCGTTACTGGACACAGAATTCCTATAGGATCGAAGATGCTGGGAACTGTCGAAAGAATATATCTTCTAGTAATGGGTTTTTGCTTGAAATCAATTTTTTCAAGATCACAAAACAGAACATCTTTAGTTTTATCCCATAATAATCCAAGAACAGGGACGAGTTTTTTTTTTTTTTTTCATTCTTCACCTGTTAGACTGGAATGTTCCCAACCTCTTAAATCGAAACAACCAGTAGCCAGAATCCGTTTTGCTTCAAAAATGAATTTCTTAAGTTCATCTTGACTAGTTATCGAAGTTATGCAGTTATCCACATAGAATGCATTCGTCAGCTTTTCTACGGTTTCAGGAAAATGACTTTCATTTTGTTCCAAATGGTAATCTAGAACGGCAGCTAGCAAGAAAGGGCTGCTCGTAAGTTCAAACACTACTCGTCGGTGACGATAAATTTTTTGTTTTCTTTCCTTATAATCTTCCCACCATATGAATCTAAGAAAATCTTGGTCTTCTTTGGCCACAGATATCTGTAAAAAGGGCTTTTTTATATCTAAAACTACGCCAATTTCTTTCTGACGAAATCTCATAAGTAATGGAGGAATGTTTTCGATAAGATTTGGTACTGTTTCTAGACAGTCGTTGAGCGAAAGTGAGTTCTTACTTCTACACGAAGCATCAAATACAGGGCGTACCTTCGTAGTAGAATTTCCTTTAAACATACCTCTATGAGGCAAATAATGACAAGGATTTCCCAATTCACTATCTAATACTTCGATGATAGTTTCCTGTAACCATTCCTTAAATACAGCTTCATAGTCATCGTATTTTCCTTTTTTAAAAGTTTCTGAGTAGTAGTTACGCATCTTTTTTCAGCTATATCTTTGTTTTCACTTAACGTCTCGTATGTCTTCTGTCGCTAACTAAGGTAGTTTGACGATCTAACGGCCATTTTTATCTCTCTGAACGGTTTTTCGAAAACGCTGAAGAATGGACTGTTCGTTTTCTTCTTTAGTTTTTGTTTCAGTAGGATCATTTATACCTACAGTAGCTAATTTCCACAAATCAGCCACAGAAGAATTGTTAATCAGTAAAGATGTCACTAAGTGGGATGAAGTTTCATGAAACCTTTCTTTGGACATGTTTCCCATGATTACCCATTCTAAATAACTTTCACATGCAATCAAATTGGATTTCAATGTAGTACACATTCTTCCTGTAAATATATTACCACAATAATCTGCACCTATTAACAGATCAATATCAGGACAACCTTCTCCATAGTCAGTGAGCCAAATTTTATTTTCTCTTAACTTTTCCTTATAAAGTTCTCTTCTCAACCGAGGAATGTTGCCACAAATGATCTGCTGATCCAGAACCTTTATGTTACAGGAGAAGTCCTCTTTTAAAGATATCAGATTAACAACTTAAACATAATGCTCCCTTTTCTCAGTTGTAATTCCCCCAAATAGAGAGTGAATTAAGATTGTCTTTTCTGTGGGCTTCAAACCTCATTTCTTTCTTTAAGAATGTAAGAATGTTGTGAGACAGTGTCAATGAGTACACGTACTTGTAGCTCTTTCCCTTTAGTCTTCAGTTTCCCTTGTAACGTTTAAAGCAATATTTCATCAGAAGTGCATAAGTTAGATGAACTAACATCAGACGACATCTTCTCAAGTTCCTGTACGTCACCTTTCATCTTAATTCCAGGGAGATCTGGGCACATCAAAATCGAATGTTTTTTGCTGCAAAGAACACATTTGATGCTGGACTTGCAACATTTAGAACGATGTCCAATTTTTAAACAGACAAAACAGGCCTTTTTTGTTTTTTAAAATTTCTTGTTTTTTCTTGAAACTTGAGTTTAAGTGCAGAAAAGCAATTTTTACTTGTGTGCAATTTGTCACAAAATATAAAAACATTTTTTTTTATTCTCTGTTGCTCCCGCAAACAAATCTGCTGCCGTCGGTGGATTACTAGGAACAGAACGCTGTATTTTTTCCTTCTGAAATTTGTGTTTTTTACTAACAAATCTCTTTGCTAAACGAATACGTTCTTCCCCTTCAACTTCAGCTTTCAGGAACAATAATAAATTTTTTAATTTCTCTCCATAAGCATTTTCTTCAGAAGAATCGAATTTGGTGTTAACTATAGGGTTTCTTAACCAAATTCTAAAAATGTCTTCCGGAATACACGATTCTACAAGAGGGAAAAGAATAGCTGAATATGTATCGGATGTTTAGCCTATGGACTCCAACACTCTTAGATGCGATTCTATTTTATCATATAATTTCGACGTGTCTAACTTTCTTTTTTCTTCGGTAACATTTTTTACAAGAAGATTTAAAAGTTCGCGTATATAAAATTCAATTAGTAAATCCTCCCTTCCGAATCTTGATTTTAAACATGCAATAGCTTTATCATCATTTTCACATGTCGGTGGGTAACTATCGACAATATCGCGAGCTCTAGAGCCTTCAGTCATACATTGAATTAAATACTGAAATTTATCTTCTTTCGCAATATTTTCATCGTCATGTATTCTTTTGAATTGGCTCCAAAAGGCAAGCCAATCTTTGATTTCCCCGTCAAATTTCAAAAGTTTGATCTCTGGTAACTTTAACTTTCGTTTCTGAACGGGCGAAGAATCAACAGAACTTTCGGTTTTAGAAATTCTATTTAAATACATTTCTACGTTTACTTCCGTCTTTACGAAATTTTCATTATATTCTTCTATTATCGCGTACTCGTTCTGATACTTTTTATCGTCTTTATCTTCTAATAATAAAGAACTTATTTCCTGATCTATTTCAGTTAGCTGACAATAAATTCTACGCAAATTAGTTAAGTTAGATCTAATGCTCTCTTCTTTAACATTATCTGCCTTTAATAAATCATTTAAACCATTAAAACACTTTGTAAAGTTAGCTCTTATAGGAGAACGTTTTTTAACAAGTAATTCCATTTTCAGAATAATAGATAATTCAAAATAACGTACCTTTAATATCACGTCATACGGTCACCGTGTTAGACTACCTGAATTTTGTTCATTCAGTTGGTACCATATTAAAAGAAATGTAAAAAGAAACTTATAATTAAGTAATACGGGCAATGCACCCAATTAATTCACTATAAAACAGGCAATCCACCTTAATGCGAAATCATAGTGCATTTTGCTTTATTTATTCTAAATCATAAAAACGATACAATGTAGCAAAACCGTAAAATTTAACCTTTAAAGAAATTATATTTATACAACCGTTGAGTTGCTCACGACAACGGTATTTATTTACGCAAAAGTAATGATGATCTATTTTTGTTAACGTTGCTAATGTTACTGATGATAAAACCTTTCCATTTGATCTTTCACACATCTCGAACTCTGAAATTCCTGACGAAGTTCAATATAGCGTTACTTCTTACAAATCTCGCAAATTTAATACTGCTATGAAATACTTTAAGGGAATGAAAGAAAATGAAAATCGGTTAAAGAAAACAGTTAAGTATGAAGAGGACGATGATGATTTGGATGATGGTGTAGACAATGACAAAGACGATGACGAATTGGATTTGGATGATGATGATATGGATGAAGATGATGATGTTGACAATGCCGATGATGAAGCTAATGGAGATGACGTTGATGCTGTTGATGAGAATGATGATAAAGAACAGAGTGTGCAGAATAATGAAAAAGCTGTCAAAAATAAACTGAATCAGATAAAATAAGCCTTAAAAAAAGTTCTGAAGAGAAAACACTTGCTGAAAGTGCAGAAACATCCAAAGAAAAGAAACCGAAAAAAACTCTAAAAACTGAAAAGTAGGTTTTTTTTTTTTTTTTTTTTTTTTTTTTTTTTTTTACAGATGAGATGGTTCCTAATGATGAAACAAAAGATGCAAAGAAACGAAAAGAATTATTTGCATTTTTTGAATTTATTAGTGAACCTAAAGCTGAGAAAAACCACAAGATCCTGCAAGAGAAAAAATTACGAGATCAGCTTGTTTCAGTACATTTTGCTGGTGTGAAAAGCAAATATAAACCAAATAGGAACAATTTCTCAACTTGCTGAATTTTTTCCAAAGCCTCTCAGATAACTCTAAATTCATCACCTGTATAGTGAAATGCTACCGTAAGTTACATACGAGAGAAAGATGCAGCTGAAGCTTTTGAGGCTACAAAGAATGCTGAAATAGCTAAGAAAATATTACTGTTTTATATTCTTTAGCTGCTTCACGACCAAAGAAAAGGGCCTGGAAGCATAATCGAAGAAAATTTGAAAGGACTTTAAAGAAAATGAAATTGGAGACACATCGAGATGATGGAAACAATGCGTTGCGTATTCAAGCTAAACGGAACATCCTCCATTTACAAAAAGAAAATATACGACAGTATAAGAGACGTCACAAACCTGCCTGCAGATACAAGCTCGAAGACCAAGTGGCAATATAACCTGCACTGAAACTTCGTCCCAGATACGCCATGAAGTCCCACCATTACGTCAACCTCTGCTGATAAGATAAAACGTTGGTGCACAAACTGAACATTCCCCAACAAGACATTTCTTGATTTTTTTCACTTTTTCTGCTTTAAAAAAAATTTCTTTTCAGATCTCTAGTTTTTCCCCCCTCCAGCCGAGGACGTCTGGTCCGTCAGGATGCCAGTGTAGACACAAAAGTTCTTACATCTGACAGTGGCAAAGTCCATAACAGTTAGATGGTCCTGCAAGCTGTGTGAAGGAATCCAGACGATTTAGCCATTGAGTCGGAAGACGTTACAAGATTTCTAAAATATCCTTAAGTAAAGAAAGTATTTTACTGATCTTGGAGGCGTTAGAAGCCTCCAAGATTTCATGACCAAAAGACCTTTTCTCTAACAAAGGAGGCGCGACTTTTATCTTTGGCTGTGGTTCGTCAGCGTTACCCCTGAGGTTGCTCAAGAGAATTCCTGGGAAGTACTGGCTAGGATCTGTACTTAGGCAGTCTCAACTATATAGAATAGTCTTCACAGGGTATAGAATTAGTCTTCACAGGACTAGAACCTCCGTTTATTCGACGGATGGTCCAGGCTTAGCAGGGACGGTACTGGTACTGTCTTGTCTGTGGGGTCGCAACATGGTTAATTATTGTGGCCTTCCTTGGGGGTTTGGTTCCATTCAGTCCCTTCGACGGGGAATGACAAAGTACAGAACACCCTTTGAATCTATCGATGCTCCCGGCATGGTGCCGTGGCAGAGATATCTTTGTGTCTTTTTTGTCTAAGCATTAAATCCTTTCTCATGCTTTGTATAAAGCCAAGGGAAGGTCGCTGGGGCTGCGCCCGCTTGGGGGATGTCCCCCAGAATTAGACATAATTTTCGGAAGGCAAGTACCATGGCGAGGTTCGTCTCTGGAGTTCTGTAAGTTGCCTGAGTGGCGTCTGAGAAGAGTTTGTATTTGAATCCCTCGAAGACTAACTGCAAGACTTATTATTCCAAAAGCAGTCGCTCAGACACCAATAAAATTTGTCGCAGATATTTCTTCTTTCTCTTTGTGAGTTCTTGAAACTCAGGAATTAGTAAAAGTTAATTTCGTTCTATAGATAAAAAAAAACTGTATGTAAAGTAAAAAGCTTCCAATCACTCTGTAGAGAAGTTAGGTTATTTTGAAACAGGAGATGTGAAAAATGAGCAATGCCCTCGGTGGGACTCGAACCACGGACCTCTCGAATACGCGCTGAGTGTGCTGACCACTACACCCCGATGGCATGCTAAGAAGGCGGGGGAAATACCTTATACTTCCCCTTTTAAAAAGCGACTGGGGATTAGGAGATCCAATCGCCCAATCCTGGGGGTGGAGAATCATCATCCACCACCTTTTTTAGTTCGGGCCCCACTGTAGAGACATTAGGTTACTTCGAAGCAGGAGACATGTAAAAAGAGCAATGCCCTCGCCGGGACTCGAACCTTGGACCTCTGTTATATGCGCCGAGTGTGCTTACCGCTACACCATGAAGGCATGCTAAGAAGGCGGGAAAAATGCCTTATACTGTTTTAATCGTCTTCTCAGCTCTTCCACAGCATAAAAAAATATATCAATATCTTTTATGTATAACTGCACGAGAGGAAAAAATTCTCATGCTGCTTTCGTATAACTTGTCAATACAGCGAAACATTTCAAAATACAGCTTCATATGAATAGTTTTTCTTTAACGAACGAACACAGCTGAAAACATATCAACAAAAGAGCAAGTAGTATTATTGTGCTCATTCGTGATGCATTACTTTTTTTAATTTCTCAGTTTCTAAATTTCTCTCTCTCTCTTTTTTCTTAAAATACACAAGCAATGACCCATCAGTGGTACCATCGCTGAGGACTTGCAGTTTGATGGTAAACAGTACGAGTTATTTAGCTTTAAACGTCCTATACAAGATTAACTCCTTTTAAGCATATAGCCTTCGTGTGTTTTGCTGCAAATAATGCTAATATAAATTTGGGTGATACAATTTCATATAAAAATTTCATATGAAATATTCATATGAATTCATAATTTCATATGAAAATTTTATATGAAAATTTCATATAAAAATTAATCACAATCGTTAACAGCAGTTTTTGTGCGCATAAACATGCGAATATTCATGTTCCTTTTAATCTGGTAGCAAACTAAAGCGGCTCTTTGGTACTTATTCGTTACGCATATAGCACGCTTAGTTGCTATGACGTTGCAGTGACATCTCAATGTTGCATTTTCTTCACATTACATTTGTGACCACGTACAACGTCGCAGAAATGTCACATTGGGGTGTGGATGTGAATGTCGCACTGATGTCACATCCACGTCACAGCAAACGTTTGACGACAAGAAATTCGCAGTCTTCCCCACCCTGACCTTTCTTGACCTTGCTCACGTAATTTTTCTTTAATGGGAGGTATTCTTGCACGCTGACCTTCCCCCCCCCCCGATTCATTGCTGTGCGTTTTAGTAAACCTTTCTAAATAAATTATTCTTTTAAATGCTACTAGCCAGCAATTTAGTTACTCCTTTTTTATTAAAAATATTAACAGTTTATAGTGTGTTTTTATTGATGTGGTACTTCGAAATTATTGAACTATATTCTGTGGTGAATGAATTCACATTCTACCGTATCTAGTGTTATCAAGAGAGACTAACGAAACACTTTGTTGTCTGCATAGAGTTTGTTTGTCTTAAGGATTTTCGCGACCATTTTTTTAGTTCTGTTCGCCGAACACATCATCAATGGTACATTTTCAGGTAAGCACTGTTTATTGTACATTGATGTGAATGATATCAGAAGTAATTAATATATAATAATAAAAGCACAATTAAATGCTATGAAAAAGAAGAAATAATGAACTGGCAGTTGATTAACTTTTATTTGTATTACAAAGAGTGCGGAAGCAAGGCCATTATTAAAAGTTTACTCTCATTTTTGTCTGACTGCTTGAAATTTTAATTTAGGGAGTCAGGTTTATTTGGTAGATATAATTCACTTTTTTGTTTTTAACGTTAAAAGATAATGTGAAAAGAAATTTATTTTATGCATTTTACTGCAGTACTTTCATCGTGTTCAGCTGTTTTTCAAAATTATTCACAAAATAATTGTTTTCTTTCATGCGTGGTACTTAGAGCCCAAGGTCCGTAGAAAGAACTTTCTACGAACCTTGCTTAGCGCCCACATTACAAATGATGTCATACTTCCATAACCACTCCTCTAGTTATATAGAATATGTGGCCAATTTTTGGAATATGGTAACAGGTAGTTTGGCGACATTTTGGTAGGCGATAAAAGTTACTACCTAGGACTTTGGGAATAATGTGAGAAGTACTCAGTTCCGATTACGCATTATTTTGTGTGAAGGAAATGAGAGATCATGAGATATGTCATGTGACATTAATGGACGAATTACAGTTCTTTAATCGGAAAAGGGGGGAAATCTGGAAAAAATCTGAAAATTTTGTATTTAGCTTCATTCTGTGTTGTGTGAAACAGTGTTGGTTAATTTTTGGATCCCATCGCCCTATCTAAAGTGAATTCGAAATGGGTATTTAGTGAGATTGAAAGGGGTAGTAATAAGTGTTTTTTTAAGGTTGTGCGAGATAGAAGTAAAGATTGCTTATTAAGTTTTATTAAGCAGTATATTCTACCTGGTACAATAATATCTGATTGCTGAAAGTAATATGTCTGTTTGGAGGATGAAGGTTTTCAACATCTTGCTGTGAACCATAAGTATGATTTTAAAGATCCTGAAACAGGCGCACATAGGATTGCTTTTTATTTAGCGGAGGAAATAAGAAAAGTTTATCCGCCACGTAATCAAGATTTTGAAGAAGATTAGGTAAGTTAGTATTTTTAATTATTTGAGGATATTATTTTTATGCATTGTTCTAAATGTAAGGAGTAAATAAATTAATATGGTATTATTGGAAAATTGTTATTAGCAATTATTTAGTTTAAAGTAATTAGGATTGTAAGCTCATTTTTATTAATTTAATGTATATGCTTATTTATATTTTAAGTAGTGTTTTTTAATTTAATTATATTTTAATTAAATGATAGTTATTTTGTGAATTATATGTTTGTAGCAATTTGGTATACGTTTCAGTGGAAGTAAACGTGCATGGAAATAATTTAAATATTTGACGCAAACATTGCATAAGTATTTGCAATGTTTGCGTTATAAATTCGTTGGTGACGTTTATAATAGATAATTTAGAGGTAAACGTTTTTGGATATTTTATTTATTTTATACGTGGAAATGTTCATCCTTGGAAAGGGTATATACTTTTTCGCGATCAGGTAATTTCATATATGTCCTTTTTACCGAATTTAAAGATTCACAAAATTTTCATGCATTTTCGTGAAATTTTTCTGATTTATGAGAAAAAAGCAGTGTACATGGATATAGTGAAGAGTGTGCGCAATGCCATTTTTGTGCAATTCTGGGATGTTTTTTTAAGTAAAAATAAGTCGACGTGTACATGGTTTAATTATATTTTAATTAAATGATAGTTATTTTGTGAATTATATGTTTGTAGCAATTTGGTATATGTTTCAGTGGAAGTAAACGTGCATGGAAATAATTTAAATATTTGACACTAAGTATTTGTAACCATTTTTAATGTTTGTGTTATAAATTCGTTGGTGACGTTTATAATAGATAATTTAGAGGTAAATTTTTTGGATATTTTATTTATGTTATACGTGGAAATGTTCATCCTTGGAAAGATATGTCCTTTTTACCGAATTTAAAGATTCACAAAATTTTCATGCATTTTCGTAAAATTTTTCTAATTTATGAGAAAAAAGCAGTGTAGATGGATAAAGTCAAGAGTGTGCGCAATGCCATTTTTGTGCAATTCTGGGATTTTTTTTTTAAGTAAAAATAAGTCGACGTGTACATGGTTACTGTGTATGTGCGATTCTGAAAAACGCGGCAAGGAGTTTGCGATTCTGCACTTTTTCCCAATTTTGCAGTTAATATTTGTCATGATTAAGCAGTTTTGTTCTATAAAATTTCTAGCATAAGAAGCAGATTGTTAGAGAAAGTGTTGAGTAAATAAAAAGAAAAGAAACATGTCTTTACTTCGTGAAGACAAAATGGCGGCGAAAAAAAATTAGAGGGTTGCTGTAGCAGAGTTTGCCACCAAATTTTCTCCAAAAAATCGCCAAGTTACCATAATCCAAAGATTAAACGAATATGTTTTTTTTTAATTATTATAACTTTACAAATGGCGTATTACTTTAAAACACTGAACTTTTCTACATGTTTCGTATAAATTTCTGAGTTTATTTTAAAAATTTATTATATTAGATCTTTTCTTTTCGCAAATTGTGTCACACTTTTACGCATAATATATGTATTGGGGGAGTTGAAGATGCTAAATAACAATTCCAACGTGTTTTTCACACCACAGAAAATTTAATAAAGGAAATCAAAAGAAGGTACAAATTGAATTAAATGCAAGTGCCGTTTAATACAAACAGGATTCTGTATAGCTTTTGCAAGTCTTAGTGCCTACTCGCACTTGCTGGTGTATTGTACAGTCAATTTACCACCTTCGGGTGGAAAGCTACAGTTCCTTATTCTACACCTACACGTGTACACATCAAACCACCTTCGCGTGGGATAGCAGAAGAAAGTCTCTGTCATACTCCTCTTTCACCTCGCTCTTGCTGCTGGCGCATCGGTGAGGCTCTCTGGTGGTTGTGACGCCTTTACAGATACCACATATATGTTGAAGTTGTGTTGTTAAAGTAACCCAATTTCCTTATTAAGAGATATTTATAAGATCTATCTTTACTTTTCCACATACACTAACTTAGATCCTACAATGAACCTGGCGAATTCTCGCACAGGCGTGAATTAAATACCAGCACAGAAAAAAAGTGCAAAATAACCCTTTATTAAATCAAACTAAATTAACAGAAAACACCGACTTCGTGCGTTATAAAACACCGTTCACTTGCGGCGGTAATTAAACGTAGACTGTAATACAAATCAAATCCGAAAAATAAACGAGTGCAAGAACGCACTTCAAAATTACGCCTAAGAGATGGACTCACAGAAATCTAACCGGCATGATGCAAACTGATGAGGCCAAAAGGCTTACTGGCGTGACCGCGAAATAACAACGAAACGTGCGCTAGGCTAGCGAAACACGCTCTGAATAAACTGAGATAGAGACATGTTTAAATAGCACTTCACTTAACTTTAAATTTACATCCTGGCAAGAGAATGAGCGTGCTTTATGCAAAATGAGTACAGCACTTACCGACTACCCCCACATTTACTTGTTAGAATTAAACCAACTAGACCTAGACAGACACCTTGCAATCAAACCTCAGCCTGAGGTGCTAACGGAAAATTAGTGTAGGCTGGAGAGCCTAACTTTTTAATTTACATTCATTCTCAATTTATCTTAACTTCTTTTTACTACTTATCATCAGTAACATAGACTACTCTTTCATTCGAAACACAATTAAAATTTAAAAGGCTTTAAAAGCCTGGATGAGTTAGATAAATTTTAAATCTACATGCGAGTTCACCTTTACAATCTTAATCTATATTTAATGGTTTTTACAGATGGAGAAATGTGAAACGTAATTACAATATCTTCTTTCTTTAGCAATTCTTGTTTTGTCCCTGGAAGGAAAAAAGTTTAGTACGTGCTTACATATATCTTACACTTGCCACACTTTTAATATACATATTTGAACAATTCAACCTTTTCGATATTTACTCAATTCAATCTTTCTAAATAACCTTGAAACTCCCCCTTTCTCTCCAGCATAGTGTACCGTAAAATCCGAGTGTGCTTTATGTAAAATGAGTACAACACTTACCGACTACCCCACATTTACTTGTTAGAATTAAACCAACTAGACCTAGACAGACACCTTACAATCAAATCTCAGCCTGAGGTGCTAACGCTAGTGAAAATTAACTTAGTGTAGTCTGGAGAGCCTAACTTTTTAATTTACATTCCTTCTCAGTTTATCTTAATTTCTTTTTAGTACTTATCATCAGTAACATAGACTACTCTCTCATTCGAAACACAATTTCAAGAATATAACATACTTTAAGTAATTCAGAATTCAAACATTTTTAGATAATCAATTTCTTACTTTACTCCGCTGGAAAATAAGCATAGATTAATTACATGCACGAATTTCTAACACTTTGAGTAACGAATTTCGTTTTCTTGATACCATACAAACATTTTCCTACCACCGTCTCTACGACCAAAGTTAACATTTCATTCTAACATGGCAGTGGCGTAGCGAGGGGGGGGCAAGGGGTGTATGATGCCACAGGAGCCGCTTGGAGAGGGGCGCAAAAGGGTCTGCAAACAAGATTTTCCGGAAAATTTTAGTTATTTTGATCGATTTCTGGAAAATATACTTAAAATTAATAATTATTGTAATATAATTAATTATTTATTTTCTTGGTTTGTCTGATAAAATGTGTAATAAAATGTTTGCAGTACATCAACCAAATATCTCCGCATACAAAACGTTCCTTCTGACCACTTTACTTCTCTAAATTTTTTTTTTTTAAACGAAATGCGCATATAGCTTCCGCTTTTTATTTTAAAACGATAACACGATCTTGTCCCGAATTTCTCAAATATCCACTTTCCAAAAACGATTCCATAGTCTGGAAATGACATTTTTGGAAACTCCTAACACTTCTGCTACAATGCATTTTGTTTGATTCTCCTGTAAACGACTGATGGATTGCTTTCCTGACTACCGATTCAACTAAGTCATCCTGCTGAGACATCACATATTCACTGCTACAAAGCATTCAACGCAGGTCAATTGTTTTTAATCTCTTAATACAAAGGAATGCTGCAGGTTGCTCCTTACTCCTTATCTAATACGCATAGTTTTCGACGTAACACATTAAATTTGCATATTTTGCTTTGTAGTAAAATATGCAAATTAATATAATATAATTAAATTATAACTTTACAATTAATATAATATAATTAAATTATAACTTTACAATTAATATAATATAATTAAATTATAACTTTACAATTAATATAATATAATTAAATTATAACTTTACAATTAATATAATATAATTAAATTATAACTTTACAATTAATATAATATAATTAAATTATAACTTTTGTTAAAGTTATAATTTTCCTTTATAATCTCTTCTATTTCTTTTTGTTAAAATTGTTGTCGTTTATTCATACCGAACTTACCAGGGCTTAATTTCAACAATTAGAAGTACCGGAGCCCTATAGAAGACCTTCAGCAAAGAGGAACAAGGATAAATAAAGAATAAGATGACAAATAAAATCATTAACAATTAAAAAATAAATAAGTCATTTTTAAAGTAATTAAATAATGGTTAACGTAATTAAATAATTAAAATTAAAATTTAATAAAATGCAAAGAGATAAATTAGAATTTAATAAGCAATTTTATTAGTAAAAATAAAGTTTTCAAGATCAAATTTCTACTGAAATTATTGTTCAGTTACATAAAAGAAATTCTTATTTAGGGCTCCAGTGTGCTCCGGCTAAAGTTATAAATTATCCCCAAAACTAAGAAGTACCGGAGCCAGGCTCCTGTGGGCTCCGCCGCAATTTAAGCCCTGGAACTTACAATATCTCCTAATTGTTTTGAGCAGTGAATGGTACTGCAAGATGTTACTCCGCAGTATAGAAGAAATTGAACCTAAAACGCCATTACAGATCTATGATGTTGGTGTATTTAATTATGGCAAAGCACACTAGGGCTATCTGCCTAAGGGAAGGGATGCCTTCGTGGAGGACTTTCTAAGGGAAACTGGCTCGTATATACGTTACACATGGGGAAAACCACGAAAACGCCCATGCAGCCAGCCCGTTCGCGGGATTCGAACCTCGGACTGAACTACCAGTGTTCAGCGACTTTACCGCTCGGCCAAAGATCTATGGAGAAAATGTTTTTCCAAACCTAAAAGTCGCACTTCAAATACTGCTTACTATTTCATTATCAAATGTTAGCTATGTACGTTCGTTCAGCAAATTAAAATAAATTTTGACTATTCACAATCAACGGTGGGACAAGATCCCTAAGTCATCTAGCATTTTTAAATGTGGAAAGAGAAAAATTTGAAATGATCAACTTTGATGAGGTAATTGATAAATTTCCTGTACTTTTTTAAAAACAATTATATAAATATGTAAAATAAATAATCCCTTTTTAACTAATTCCAGATCATTGTATCTTTGATTTTTCAGACGACACAGATACATTTCCGAATACAGTGTAGTTAGGTAGTAACTATTCTTAACATGTTTTAGAGTATTTTTATGGCAGATTCAGCATTTTATTACTATTTGCATTATTTGCTTATTACGAATATATTCTATACATTATATTACTGTAAGTGTTTTTTTTTTGGGGGGGGGGCTCCAAAAAGGTATTTTGCCCCGGGCGCTAGTTATGCTCGCTACGCCACTGTAACACGGCGAAGATTATTTGTTAAACTTTCTTACTTTTCATAAACATTTATAGCTACTTGCTTAATAGAACAATTTCAAATCACTTGGATAATGCAAAAACAATTCTTTTTAGCTTTTTTTTCTTCAAACACAAAATTGTAAGCTTTTTGCTAAATTAAACAAATCTTGTCCTCTTCCCAAGGCAAAACTGACATAAATATTTTCAACCAACTCCGTACTAGATTTTAAAATAAATTTAAATAGAATAATTTTGACTTATCTTATCTTCTGTCATTCTCTTTTTGACAAAGTCTTCCCACGATAGAACTTGATTGAGATATCTGACGCGTATCCTTTGCCGAGGCTGGCCGATTCCATTCCTCTCCGTTGCCGGCGGTTTTCTTTTGATGCCTCGGTCCCACGCTGGTTTCTTTCGGCTATGTTCTACTTCTGCATATGCTGAACGCTTTACGGTTATGGCTGAGGAACCTCCATGGACTGGCCGGGGAATTTTTCGCTGGACCTCCGTAGGCTCTCCTTCGTTTCTTAGGTATTTCCTTCTATTTAACGGCTCCTCGTCTAATGGACGTTTCCTATGTGAAACTTGAGATGCTAACTTATTCTTGACTTTCTTCCTTAGTCGCTGACGTCGTAAGTTCTGATGTCTTAAATGCTGTTTCCTCTCCATTTGCCTGCTTGTCGATCTTGTATGGGGTCTAGTCTCCCTTTCCTTTCTCAGGACCTTATTTCTCTTATGGGGCGTTTCAATTTTCCGCTAGGGCCCACCAGCGGCCGAGCGGTAAAGACGCTGAACACTGGTAGTTCGGTCAGAGGTTCGAATCCCGCGAACGGGCTGGCTGCATGGCCGTTTTCGTGGTTTTCCTCACGTGTAACGTGTATACGAGCCAATTTCCCTTAGAAGGTCCTTCACGAAGGCATCCCTCCCTTTAGGCAGGTAGCCCTCGTGTGCTTTGGCATAATTAAATAATCCAATGCAATTTTCCGCTTGTTCATACATTTAAGTTCTTGAAGTCGCAGCTTCTTTCCATCCGGCTCCAAGACTCTGTCTTCATTCCTTTTGGTTCCTGGAAGAACGATTTGTGCTGTTGAGGGCCCTTCTCCTATGTTTGAAGTTTCCTGAAAAAGATCTTTAAAAATAGGCATGTCATTACGGTCGTCGTATTTTTTTGTTTGATCCGCATTGGCAGTGATCTTGCTCTTTTTGCTTCCTTTTAAATATAAAACTGATCCACAAATACGTTTAATCACGTAGGAGCCTTCAAATCTCGGGAAAAATTTTGACACTTTTTCGAGTGGGGCGCAAGACGATGCATGTTTTCTTTTCAGTACTTTATCCCCAGGTTTAAAATTAAACTCTTTTCTTTTCTTATTATAGTAAAGCGACTGTTTTTCTCTAGCTACATCTGAATTTTTGATTGCATCATTAATTAATTTTTGGATATCTTTTTGTTCAAGTTCTGCGTCCCTTTTTCTGGACAAAATAATAATTTATCTAAAGAGATAATTATCTTCCTCCCCAGAAAGAGTTCACAAGGGGCCTTCCCCGTGGTATTATGCTTGGCCGTTCTGAGGGCATACGCCAATTCATCTACACAGTCATCCCAGCGTCGGTGATACGTTTTTACATAGCTCCGAATGATTTTAACTATGTTTATGTTTACGCGCTCGGCAATATTTGACTGAGGTCTGTACGGGACGCGTAATGGCAAACCGCACATTGAGTTAGTCAATATTAAACGAAATTCGCGAACTGCGCAGGTCCAGAATAGAATTTGGCGCAATTGCAACTTTGGCGCAGTTTTAAAAGATGATAAACACGGTATACGGTTGATATTGTGTTATCTACGAGTAAACAGTTCGGCGTTTTAAAATTTGTTAGGTTGTAAGTTGCTTCATTACTTAGATTATTATTATCGATTGTAAACTACGCACATTTTCGTTTAAGAAGGATTACAAAACAGGAAACATTACAAGATATATTAACTGAATGCTTGTTGATTATACTTTTGAGGAATTAAAGCAATTCAGCATTTACTATACGTTCCTTTCGTATATACTGTCAAAAATTAAGGAATAAATCCAGTTTAAATTACTGAATTAAAATCAAATAACTAATGTTAAATTAAATGTTTATGAACAAAATAAAACAGAACGAAATGAAACAGAAGCGCATGCAATAAGCACACACAAATTTCCGTAGTACTGCTATTGTAAAACAGTAAAACCAACATGACCAACAGGCTTGTGTAGGGTTGCCCCCCTTAGTCGCCAGTATTACCTCCCACGCCAACGGTACACCACTGAGCATGCGCACTAAGCGAAATTCGTTAACAGTGATCAACTCAATGTGCAGTTTGCCATTACGCGTACGGGACCATCTTAAGGTGGCAGATGCCAAGCCCTGCACATAGCTCCTCGAAAATTTGACTAACGAATTGGGGGCCGTTATCTGATATTACCCTAAGTGGTGTACCATATTTTAAAATGTATTTATTTAGAAAAGAATCGGCTACAATTTTCGCTCAGGCTCTTTTAAGGGGGACTATTTCCAACCATTTTGAAAAATGGTCAACTATAACTATCAAATATCTATTTCTATTACTTTCACTTTTTGGAAATGGGCCCAGTAGATCTATTCCAATTAAATAATTAGGAAAAGTAGCTCTTATACTATTTAGATACCCGGCCGGGCTATAATTTACATCGTTAACTAACTGGCCTGTATGGCAGGGCCTGACATACTCGGTTACGCTCTTTGAAGTTGCGGGGAAAAAAAAGCCGCCTCGCGCACTCTTTGTACTGTTTTTCGAATACCTTGTTGTCCAGCTGTAACCGTGTCATGCAATTCCATTAAAATACTGAGTCACAACCCGGCTGGAATGACTGGCATTATTTCACTATTTTCATTTGTTGTTTTAGTATAAAATAATAGTTTATCGACTATTTCATAGTTTGCTGCTCTATTCCTTATAGCCACTATATCCGGATGTTCGAAATTATCCGGCTCTTGCAAGTATGCATAAATATGCCTATATTCTGGATCCTTTTTTAACTCGGAAATAATTGTTTCCCTGGAATCTAATACTTTGATGTTAATATGGCTCATTTATTTTTTTTTTCCTTCTTCGTTCAATTTTATTCGAGATAATGCGTCTGCCACGATATTTTCCTTCCCCGGTGTGTGTTTAACTATTAAGTTGAATTCTTGCAACTTTAATGCCTCTCTTATGAGTCGTCGACTTCAGTTTTTGCCGGAATATAGGCGTGTCACAGCGGCATGATCTGAATACACGACTATCGGTGCTTTATTAAATAAACTCTGAATTTCTGTATGGCTAAAAGTACAGCCAAAGTTTCTCTTTCCGTTGCAGTATAATGTCTTTGAGTCAGTGTTTTTGAAAAATACACCACAGGCTGCTTATTCTGTGCCAAAACCGCACACGAAAATCTGGCTTTTTTCTTTTCAATTGTAAGAGTGGTTCCTCTATTTGTGCGAAGTCTTTTAAAAATGTGCTATAATAGCTACACATACCTAAGAAAGAAGAGAGCTTTTTGGCAGTGTTGGGCGGTGGATAATTTTTTATCGCAGTTACTTTCGAGTCTTGAGTTTCAATTACGCGTTTTGAAGTCTTGTATCCTAAGTATTTTAGTTCTTCTGCCACGAACTTACACTTACTCGCATTTATTTTTAGGCCTGAGTCTCTTAATAATGTAAAAACTTCGTTTAAATCTTTTACGTGTTCGTCAATATTTTAACTTGAAACAATTATATCGTCGAGATAAATAAACTTTGATTTCCCGAGGACAGGTCTTAATATAATGTCCATGGTGCGCTGGAAATTTCGCCGGGGCTCCACATAAGCCAAAAGGCATTTTCAGGAAAGCATAAGTTCCTGATTTCGTGATAAAAGCTGTTTTAGTAACATCCTCTGATTTCATAGCTATTTGAAAATACCCTGAGGTAAGGTCTACGGTGGTCATATATTTGGTGGACCTAATGTTTCTGATCCCTTCCTCAATTATAGGTAGAGGATAAACGGGGTATTTGGTTAAGCTATTAAGCTTCTTGTAGTCTATAGCTAGCCTTCAGGCTTTAAAATTTGAAGAAGTCAGATCATTTTTCTTTCTACACAGCACAATGGGACTCGCATAACGGCTGCTTATTGGCTTGATTATTTTATTTTCGAGCACGTGCTGATATGCTCCTCAATGATCTTTTCCTTAACGCCATCATATCTGCATGGCCTGGATTTCACGGGCTCCTCAATTTTTAACTTAATTTCATGCTGAACTATCTGAGTGAGGCCAGGTGCTTCAGAAAATAAATCAGAAAATTGTCTTACCAGTTCTTGTAGTTTTCTTCTGTCTTCCAATTTCGCGTGTTCCAGGTTGAGTTCCTTTGAAGGCTCCACAGAAAGTTCCTTTGAGGCTCCACAGCTTGTACTTCCATCGGCTTCATGTTGATTTGCATAGTTTCATTCTGAAAATTAATTTCGGCTCACGCTGTTTTTAAAAAATCTGTGCCCAAAATTACCGAAGCTTGTAGATTTGGCACCACAAAAAGTATAGATTTTTGAACTCCATTCTTTATCTCCACATTAAACGTTGCTTTACCTATACATGAATAATGTTTGCCCTGCGCTGCAATGACTTTGGTGTTTTGCGTTTTAAGTAATCTATAATTCTTAAAATTATTTCGAAAGAAATGTTCTAACAGAAAATTTGCTTCTGCTCCTCTATCCACCAAGGCCTCTGTTGGCACCTTATTTATTCGAATGTGAATTACAGTTAAGGACAAATTTTTTATTATCACCGTATTCAATTGAACTTTTGAGGGATTTTTATTCGAATGGGGTGACTGTACCCCCTTTTCAGCAGCCACCCGTCCTAGTTTAAATCCTTCTTAACTGCCCCCTTTTTTTAATCTTGCGGCCTATTTTGGCGATGGCCTTTCTTTTTATTTTGAAATTTATTTCCGCTATGTTTTCGCTTTTTCCGCATATGGCCTCGAAAACAGTCCGTTTGGTCGAAATATCAACGAAACGTGCGCTAGGCTACCGAAACACGCTCTGAATAAACTGAGATAGTCACAAGTTAAAACTTCTCGTACGGGTAATGTCTGCTACCCTCTCAAATTTCACCGCCAGCTCGAACAATTGTTCTAGAGTGCTGGGGTTTCTTACTTCATTATAATCCTGAACTTGCGGCAAAAGTCGAGGCAAGATAATTTGGGTTAGTTCTTCGTCGGGCGTTTTACCATATAATAAATTCGCGACTTGAACCTTGCGTAAGATGAAATTCGACAACTCTTCAATTTTAAGTTGGTACTTGCCGTACAGTCGGTCACAAAAGTATTCGAACACCGGTACCCTATCAGAAAATAACAAGATGGCGTTTTTTCTCTCTCTCTCTCTGTCGTGTTATTCCATCCTAGGTTTTCTTCTTCCTCCATCTTGGAAAAAACTGGAAAAAATGGCCACGATCTCTCTTTGAATGGGGAGGCCATTTTGAGAAAAAGCAGACGACCCCATCTTGGAGAATGAACATGACCGCTCTACACACTCTTTCTCTCTCTCTCTCTCTTTGAATTGGGAAGCCATTTTGGGGAAAAGCAGACGACCCTATCTTGGAGAACGGAAATGAACGCCCCTCCCTCTCTTTTTGAAATGGGAAGCCATTTTGGGAAAAGCGGACCCTCTTCTTCTGATCTTGGAGAACTGGAAATGAACGCTCTACACCATCTCTCTTTGAATTCAGAAAGTATTACGGGACCTTCTAAACTTGGAAAACTGAAATGAACGCTCTACACCTTCTCTCTCTCTCTCTCTTTGAAATGAGTAGCCATTTTGGAGGATTCTCCGCTCCCTCCCCCACCCTAACCTCCGAAAACTGAAATGAACGCTATACACCTTCTCTTCTCTCTGAAATGGGTAGCCATTTGAAGACTCCCTAACTTTGGAAAAATGAGAAATGAACGCTCTACACCATCTCTCTTTGAAAATGGGGGTGCCATTTTGAGACCTCCCTCCCCTAAACTTGGAAAAAAAACTGAAATGAACGCTCTACACTTTCTCTCTTCGGACATGGGTAGCCCTTTGGGTACCCTCTCTTCTTGGTAGAAAAAGAACTGAAGGGAAGGCTCTACACAATCTCTCTTCGAATGGGATCCATATTTCGGGAAACGTGGAGCACCTCATACTGGAAAACTGAAGTGAACCACCAAGATTGGACTCTATATAATATTTGTTTTATTGATATCATGACCCTCCTCCAATTTGTTTAAAAAATGGTTTTTTTTTTGTTTTTTTTTTTTGGTTTTTTTTATTCCATTTCCGATGTGATTTCAGAAATGCAATTCCATAACAGTTCAATTTCATTCGAGGTTAACTGATCTAAACAATCCTTGACCCATCCATCCATATTATTATTATTTTCTTCTTCCTGTTCCATCAAACTTTGTAAGTCCATATAATCATTCCATACGGGAAGGACTGGATCCTCACAAGGCTGTCTTGAAACACTTGGAGTCTCTTTAGGATGAGTGGAAGGATCTAGGATGTCTGGACCCGGCTGCGATTCTGCCTCCATGATTTCTGGACCCGTTGGAGCTTGTGGACCCGGCTGAAATTCTGCCTCTACGATTTCTGGACCCGTTGGAACATGTGGACCGGGCTGTGATTCTGCCTCCATGATTTCTGGATCCGTTGAAGCTTGTGGACTCGGCTGAAATTCTACCTCTATGATTTCTGGACTCGTTGAAGCTTGTGGATCCGGCTGACATTCTACCTCTACGATGTCGGGACAGGTTGGAGAAGAAGAAGAGGAGGATACTGGAAGACGTTCTGTCTGATAGGAGTCCGAAAGAGGCTGCCTCTCTGAACAAGTGGGGAAGAAGAAGAAGCTTCTGGGTTCTGGAGCGGATCTTGCACGCCAGGTAAGTTCCGGTAAGTCGACCGTTTTTTAATAAGTATTTTTTTTCTTCCTCCTCATCTTCAATCGTGATGACTTCAATTTCATTCCGTTGCCGGGTCGATTTTGTTTCGGGCCACGATGGTTTGGTCCAGCTCCTCTTATCATCTAAGGAAGGGATGGGTAAAGGTGGCTGGGGGTTCTCTTCTTCTTGAAACAGCATCGGCGATTGGAAAGGAATCTCCTTTTTCAATTGTTTCCAAAGCGTCCACGAGCAGCGATCGACGAGAAAGAGGCTCTTCTGGGTCGTGGCGATGAGATATTGCGTTTTCGGAGGGACGACATAGTTTTGGAAATGTCTTAGGATATATTTCTTATATTTCATCCTGTCGGTGACTTTAAAACTTCATTCCTTCAGATTGGGGAACGATGATTCGTAATAAGCGAGGGAAGAGGCTGTGGTCTGAACAATATGAACTTCGTCTTCGGCCGTCGTTCTCACTCCAAACGTAAAGTATCGTTTCGTGAGAAAAATATTCTTCCACCAAAAACTCGTGCGCGGATCCGTATATCTCCGGTCTGTTTGAATGGGCCGTCTGAAAGCTCGATCCATTCGGTTCCAAGAGAAGGGAGATTCTTCTTTCGTTTGTTGCGATTTCATAAATTTCTATATATATTCTGAAGGAGCAGGTTGGAGGATTCGACATCTTGGTTGAAAGAAACGATCGCTTTATGAATTGGTAAATGCGGAATAAATTTCGCACAATGACACGCCAAAAAGATTTTCAGGTTGGCGATTTGCTTTAGCGTCTTCAAATCCTCCCCGTTCGAAATCCGTTGAGTCGGAAAAACATCTAACAGCGACAGGGCTCCCAATGGAAAGAAATGATCTCGCATAGTACTCTCGCCTTTTTATATATATATACACACACAGAGACACATAGAGGCTCTATGACGTCCGTTTTATTTGTTTGTTTTTTGTTTCTCTCTCTCTCCTTTCCAAGAAATCTTATCTCCATGATCTGTTTTTTTTTTAAAGATGAGTGGGTGGGAATGAGGAAGTGAAATAATTTATTTTAAAAAACTAACCAACCATGACCTTCCTTTTCTAGAGTCACCCCTTCCATCCCAAGGACGTCCAGATATAGAGGAAGATGGGAAAGGAGGGGGGAGATCACACTCTCATTCTCTATAAATAAAAGGGGAGAGTCGATTTTTGTCGAAGTGGATCATGAGGAGGCATCCCCAGCTCACCACGTGTATTCCTTTCAAATATAAATATGTTGACAATTCCTTTTATATCATCCAAGGAGTCGTTTACTTGAAAGCCTCCGATTTTTCAAAATGTGCGGGTTATCATATCGTGGGGAGCTGTCAAAAGATGAGGGACGAATTTTTGTCTGACGAAAACCTGTTGATGGCTCGTGACATTCCACCTTTGGATGCACAAATTTTGTTAATGAAACGAGCCAAATATTTTTACACGTCCAACTTTCTAACCGTCTCGCAAATGAATAGGATTATGGATCGTCTTGAGAAGACAAAGGGGATTCTCGTTCATTTTAGTGAATGGTTGCACAAATGTCTGCCCGAACCTCTCTCGATCGAGAGGATTGGGAAGAATGTCTATTATATTCTTCTCGAGGATTCTCCTCCTTCATCTCATCTTAAAGAGGCCACGACTTTTGAAAAAATCCTCGAGCAAGAAAAAATAGAATGGTGGAACAACTACCCCATCCCTCTTCCCGAGAATCAGGAGGAGCCTGTTCAGAAGAAAAAGAAACCTTTCCAAAATCCTATCCTCATCCTCCTCGATGATGAGGATGAGGAGAAGCCTGTTCAGATTCCTCTCCGTTTGTCAAAAACCGTCGAGGATAAAAAACCTCTCCCTTTCTCTCCTCGAGAAGGAGAGATCTCTCCCATTGTCAAACCTCCTCGAAGATGATAAACCTCTCCCTTTCTCAAGACCCTTCGAGAAAGAGGGACCTCAACCTTTGTCCCTCGAAGATGAAAAACCTCTCCCTTTCTAAAGACCCCTCGAGAAGGAGGGACCTCTTCCTTTGTCAAACCTCCTCGAAGATGTAAAACCTCTCCATTTATCAAGACCCCTCGAGAAAGAGGGACCTCTCGAAAATGAGGGACCTCTCGAAAATGAGGGACCTCTCGATTTGTCAAGACCACTCAGGGATAAGGGAACCGAATCTCCTCTCTCTTTCTCAAGACTCCTCGAAGAGCAGAGATTTCTCCCTTTCGAAGATGAGGGACCTCTCGATTTGTCAAGACCCCTCGAGGATAAGGGAACCGAAACTCCTCCTCTCCCTTTCTCAAGACTCCTCGAAAGGAGGAGGAGGAGAGACCGCTCCATGTCTCAAGACAGGACCCTCCTATATCTCTTGAGGATCCCAGGGAAACCACTCCTATTGAAAAACAATCTATCGACGACCCTCAGAAAAGATCTTTGGATGAGATTAGACTTCCATGTAGAAAACGACTCTGTCACAATCATCATAATAATATACCCACCCCCTCTGAACAAAAGAATCCTACAACATTTGCAGATAAATGCATTCAAACCAATCCCTTTATAGTAACCCTTTTGATTGGAGAACCCATGTATTAGCCTCGAAAAATGAGATTCTAGACTGTTTCTATGACCAGAACGTTAAGCCAATAGATAGGTCTCGCTCAGAATTTTCTTTTAGAAGAAAATAAATAAATAATCCAAAGACCATTCGTAAATATAAATGGTAAAGTCTCGAGTCGGCTGGAAAAAAATTTTCAGAGCTGAGAAAAAATTCTCTAACTCAGGGAAAAAAAATTTTGTTAATTTTTATCATGTCTTAGACATGATAAGAATTAACGTTGTTGACATGATAAAAATTAATGTTGTCTCACTCTTTTGAAAAACAAATCGTGATTCATTCTTGGAATGATTGCCATTAGAAAGGATGAGACATAGTGTACTTTTAGAAAGGGTAAGACATCCTTCCCAGACAAAAAGGGAGGTCATTAATTTTCATCATGTCTAAAAGACATGAAAAAAATTAACAAAAAGCTTTTTTTTCATATCTAACTTTCAGCCAGAGAAATTTTTTCCGGCTCTCAGAAATTTTTCCCACTCGACTCGATGGATAAAACATCACCGTATTTTAAGAATGATTTCTCCCTGATCTATTATTTCAGAATTCTAACTTTCGCTTCAGAACCATCTGCGTTGTTGAAGAAGTAACTTTATATGTATTTTTTATGAGTTCTGTCAAGATTGAATTGTGCAGGATCGACCTTGCCGATTTCATCTCTGTGTCTTTAAATAATTATGAAACCGAACCGCTTTTTGTAGAGCGCAATGAAAAAAACCTTTTGTTCCGTTAGGACAATTCATGCGTTCGATCCCATTGTGTTTGAGAATCTCTTGCATCGATCTCGAAATGCGACTCATGGATCTTTGCAACCATTTCTCTAAAAACCGGCGTTTCGTTTCTCCTCGAACCCAAATCACGGAAAAGGGTTCCGTCAACATCTTTAACACCCATGGAAAATAACTGTACGGAATTTCTCTTTCGTACCACGACAAGCCGTGATAATAATCACTCGCCCATACAGCGGTTCGTTTTAATTTTTCGGTGAGCATATTCCATGGAAACGGAGGTTTAAAAACAAATACCCCTCGAGAAGTACCGTCCAATGTGACGTAAGCCAATTCTTTCACAATAAAGGCTCCTTGAGAATCGTAGAAACCTTCAAAATCGAGCACGAGTTCCATGATTTTTGTTTCTTTTTCTTTCAAAGGTGACCTTTATTATTATGATGGATGTGTATTGAGATGCGCACGATATTATTCAAAAAAATATACGAACGTGACCTTTCCCAGAATTCATACGACCTGTCACGTGCAACCTTCTCTCTCTATAAAAGAGGAGATCGCGAGAGAACGCTATCCATTTTTTCATTCAGGACACACATAGCGAAAGACAGAGAGAATTTTGTTTTTTCAATTGAACAAGATGGATATTTTGAGTGCCATACCTCTCAAAGGTTCCTACATTGTTCTGGACATGAAATACTTTCTCTGTCATGATCCAAAGACGGGAGATATATGTTTCATCTTGAAAGAACTGGGCTACTTCACTTGCGATTTAACCTTATTCGGATCCATGATTTTTCTCCCTCCTGTCCATTACGATGACGTATCGTCCCGCAATCAAGCTGTGGTGAACCAGACTACAAGTAACCGACACGGCCTGCAATGGACCGAGGCTCGTCTTTTCTACAAGCATCTTCCTACGATCCTGAAAATGCGGACCGAAAATGTGGAGGCGATTTATGTCAATGGATACGATAAAGCCGAATTTTTCAGCAAGCTCTGCCAGCGATCCGTTTACGAGTTTTACATCCCGGGGAAAACCGAGTGGTGGTACAAGTCGAAATGCACGCGACACCAATTTTTCCAAAAGATGATTCATTGTGCCGAGAACAAGGTGAGAAATTTTCGATACCATTTGATGGAGGGCAGTTACGTTCTCCGGAAACTACATTGTTACCCCTTCGAGAGCAAAGCCGTCGAAGACAAAGAGGAGGCGGAAAAGGAAGAAGAAGTGTACGAGGTCGAAACTCCCCAGGAGAACCTGTGCGACGATGAGGAGGAGGAGGAACTTTCTAATAATAATAATAATAATAAATGTTTAAGTTGGGAGGCCTTAGAGACCCAAGAATATTGGTCTCAACCCTTATCTCACCTAGACCTGAAAGAGAATCCTCAAGAGTACTCTTTGTGGTCCTCTTCTAAAATTCGGTCTTGGAGAGATCCCTTGAAAGTTCATGAATGGAACGGTATGTGAATCCCTAGAGAAAAAATAATAAAAAATTCCTTTTTTTTGTAATGTGTTGATTTCTTTCCCATCCCATTTCTTTTCCATAACTCCAACCAAATCGACGAGAAGAAGAACAATCTTCCAAGTTACACAAGACGTAGAAAGATTTCACAACGATTTATGAATCACACTCTCCCACATGATATATATAGAGAGACCCTCTGTTCTCTAGCCAATACGTCAAGACTTCCCTAATTTCAGAGAGACCATGAGTACAGAGGAAACCTTAGCAGAGCAAGTGGAAAGACTTTCAAACAGATTAGAAGAGTTAAGAGGGGATAGATTTACAGTTCCGCCGACTAAAGAGGAAACTATCATCGATTTCAACACACCGCTGTACTTTCATCCCCTACCCCAAAGAACGAGACAAGTGGACTCGCCGTTGAACAGTTCCAATGAGAAACAGAACGTCACTTATTTGAATAGCCAATTTCAACACATGAATATTGCAAAAATATTTTTTTGTTTTTTTCCCTAAAGCGTAGGGAAAGCGGATCAGTATTTTTTCCCTTTCCATCGTCGGAAAAGATTGGGAAGAAAAATCTCTCTGAGCACTCTCAGAAAAATTCCCTAACCTAGAAAAAAAAACTTTTTGTTAAATTTTATCATGTTTAGAGACATGATAAAAATTAACTCTACCCCCCCCCTTTTGTTTGGGAATGTTGTCTCATACTTTCTAAAAATAGACCATCACTCATCCTTTTCTGAAGAATAGAATTACAAGAATGGGATCTGGTCTATTTTTAGAAACGGTAACCCCATTCCCAGACAAAAGGAGGGGTCGTTAATTTTTATCATGTCTAAAGACATTTTAAAAATTAACAAAAAGTTTTTTTTTCTGAGCCAGAGAATTTTTTTTCTCGGCTCTCAGAAATTTTTCCTAGCCGACTCGATCAACAAGACGTCACCATTTAAAAAAAATGAACTCTCCATGATCTCTTTATGTATTCCAAGTTTCGCTTCCGTTCAGTCTGTGCTAAAAATACAAACTACTACGGTATCATGGTGTATGGAAACAGACTCTTGTCCATCGACCCCCCCCATTTTGTTAAGAATGTATTTTCAGTTAATCATTTTTTACTATAGATCCTTCTCCCTGTTTCATCAAGCCCTCTCTATCGCTCTGCATGAAAGATATATATCCATTAGCTTCCCATGATCACCTTTCCCTAGCCAAGATTGGATTCAAGAGATTATCGAAAAAAACTGGGTTGAGTAAAAGAAAAAGTACATTGGATAAGACCCGTTTGTTTCTTCCTTTCCAATGTACTATTTCCTTCACTCAACGCGGTTTTTTTCGCCTCCTCCCTGACAGACGGGAAAAAAACAAAGAGGAGGAGGTCCCGTATAAAGATCGTCCAAAAAATACCATCCCTTTTATATAGACCGCATGATGCCACCTCATCTCATCATGATTTCTTTCTTTTTTTTTTAGGAGGACTCGATGATGAAACTTTAGTAATACAGATGAGAGTCCAAGATGGGCTTAAAAAGCCATTGCATTGAGCATGCATAAATCTGCTCGAAAGAATCTCGAATAAGAAGAAGAATATAAAAAAAGGGGGAAGGGGGAAACGAGTCCTTTTCTCTATATATAATATTTCTCTCGTTTTGGAAGGGTTCCAAGCCGACCCGTTCTCTTTTTTGAAAAAAAAAACTCCAACCAGATGAGTCTTTTTTTCGCCCCAAGGTGACCTTTACAAGATAACTCTTTCAGGGTCAATCCATCCTCTTCTTATGTGAAACGGTGACTCTGACGAGATCGACATAAACAAGTCCTGTGAGTTGTTTTGTGACCTTGAAGCGATCCAAGAAAGACGTTTTATTTTTTTTTGGAATAAGCGGGGGGAGAAAACGTTATCATGACCCTCAGATATCCTTTCATAAATATATTTTTTTATCAAAGTGTTTCTTTCACACCGTTCCTTTTAAGAAAGAGGTTGGAATGACCCTGACATTTGGATGGGGTCGCGATCCCGACAGATGTCGCGCGAGTATAAAAGTGTGTATCCTCCGCGAGATTTCTTCAGAGAACAGAAGAAGACGTGAACTGAGCTGGTAAGTCCCTTTGGTCCTATGAATATGGTTATAAAATCGATTTCATTCTTTTTTTATTAATAATAATAATCATAATAATAACTTCATTTAAAGAACTCTCTTCTTAGCCCTTTGAAAAGAAAACGTCTCTTTCAGGACGATGACTCTAAAACGTTTTATTTTTTTTTCTTTCTAGATCTTCTCTGTTATATATATATAACTTTTCGATTCTTTTTTCCTGTTTGTGGGAGACATTACCGCATTCATCGCCATGGCGTGTTCAGAAAACTTTATCGTGCTCGATCTAGAGGGTTTCCAGTCCTACAACCACAAGAAGGGTGAATTTACCTACGTTTTAAAAGAATTGGGCTATGCGAGAAAAGATTTTTTGCCCGTAGGATCGTTGACGTTTGCTCCTCCTCAACCCTTCCACCAACTGAGTGACAAAAACCAAAAGACGAATGCCTGGCTGACGAGAAACAGGCACGGGCTTCGTTGGAACGAGGGCCATATTCCCTACAACCATTTAAGACGCATTCTCCAATCGCTCACTCACAGCTTCTCCACGATTTATGTGGTGGGATGCAAGAAAGCTAAATTCTTTGCTAAAGCCTTGGACTATCAGAAACCCGTGACGGATATTTATGTGCCAGATGGAATCATTTGGAGGTATCGGGGGAAATGTGTCCGACATCATCAAAGGAGGAAATATTTCCATTCTGCGGAAAACAAAGTGCGCAACTATCGGTGGCACATTACGGAAGGGGATTTTCATATCAATCACGTCTATCCAGACGGAACGGAGGAGGAGAGGATCGAGGAGGAAGAAGACAATCCTCTGCAAGCTTTTGATAAGGCCTACGATCAGTTAGAGAAGGATCCGTCCCCGAAAGCGTATGATGAGCTCCTCTAGAAATGGGATAATCTCTCCTGTTTCCAAGTGATGGAACATTCGGATGAGCATACGCCTTTCTACTTGATGGGCTCTTCTTCTTCTTCGTCGTCGACTTCCTCCAATAGCTCGAGAAAGACGGAGGGTTGGGGAGACGTACCTCAAAATATTCCCCATTACGATCCAGCAGCCTTTTGGGACGAACCTCCCAAAGAATCTCCTGAGACCCCCAAAATATCTTCAGAGGATCCAAATAAAAAATCCACTGAGACTATGTCAGAGTGTTGGGACGATGAACTGACGACCCATGCTCCAAAATCCACTGAGACTAAGTTAGAGTGTTGGGACGATGAAACCGAAAAGACTACAGAGAATTGGGATGACCGTTCTCAAAAGTATTTGAATTGATATGTAAACTCAGGAAAAAAAAGATTTTTAGAAATAAGTAGGGAAATGTTCTCCGCTTTCCCTATATTTATGGAAATGGACTAAGAAGAGAGAGAGAGACGAATCAGGAAACCAAAAAAATGGGTCTTGGAAGGAAAGAGTGCAAATGCATTCGATTCCTTCCGAGACCCATTTTTTTGGGTCCCTTTCTCAGCTTCTCTGTAGAAAATCTAGTAGGTGCATTTGCATTCTTGAACACCCGGCAGTTATTATTGGACGCGAAACGTCGAATGCTGAAATAGTTAACAGTGAGCCCATTCTTAAAAAACGGTGATGTTTTATTCATCAAGTCGAGTGGGAAAAATTTCTGAGAGCCGGAAAAAAATTTCTCTGGCTGAAATTTAAATATGAAAAAAAAAAACAAAACTTTTTGTTAATTTTTATCATGTGTTTTAGACATGATAAAAATTAATGACCCCCCTTTTTTGTATGGGAATGATGTCTCACCCTTTCGAAAAACAAACCTTGATTCATTGTTGAAATAATAGCAATTAGAAAGAAATCGATTAAGGAAATTCCATTCTTAAAAACAGTCTTCTCTTGTGGATTGACTGTAGGGGAAAAAAATACCCCACCTTTTCGTCTGAAAATGATGTCTCAAATTTTTTGAAAAAACAAACCTTGACTCTATCTTACATTGGGTGCAATTAGAAAAATACATTACCCCCCTCCTTTTCGTCCGAAAATGATGTCTCACAATTTCGAAAAATTGAAGACATCAATTTCAGACGAAAAGGGGGTATTTTTTTTTTCACAGTGTGTCGACATTTTTCATCATCGAATATCGTCAATATTCTAGATGTGACTTGTAAGCGACCCATTTAATTACAGGATGGAACTAGAGAGTGACTGTAAAATTTACCGAATATCTTTTTCCGTTTCATCTATACTTCTGTGTGTATCAACAAGGTAAACTTTTTTTTCTTTAAGTAAAGTTTTTTTATATTGATTTTCTAATTTGTTGAGATATTCTAATGTAATATTATGTTCCTCGGATTTATTTCTCAATTTTATTCGTTTGTATACCTCCAAGCTATCGATTTGTAAATAAATATAATAATCCACATCGTACGTCAGGGATTTATATAACTCATCGTAAATGTCCATGGTCGGTTTATCAAATATCAATTCGCTAAAGACGTATCTCGATGTCCAGGGACAACGTTCAACAATGATAAGACCAGGTATATCTTTAAACTTTTCTTTCTGATCAAACTGAGATAATAAAACTTGAAATTGAAAAGCCTTCTGGTATTTTTGAGGTTCATCATAGAAATGAGATAAAAGCGTAAATTTTTCAATGGGTTCTTCAAAACAAGGATAATTGCTTTTTAAACGTTTCATGATACTTTATTTACCAGCTCCAATTAAACCATCTATACACACAATCATCTGCTTCATATTTTTATTTTTTTTTGGGGGGGGGTACGGGTAAATCTAAAAAGTGAGAGTACCCTTCTTGCTACTAAATGTAAAAGTTTAGCTCACCTATTCCAATAGTAGAGGGTTTAAATAGGCAAGCGAGAGTCCATTCTAGAAAGAATTAAATCTTATCTTGTCCGTCGAGTCGGCTGGGAAAACACTCTGAGGGCCGGAAGAAAATTTTCCCAGATTAATTAAAAAAAAAAAAAAAAAAACCCTTTTCGTCTGAAATTGATGTCTTCAATTTTTCGAAATTGTGAGACATCATTTTCGGACGAAAAGGGGGGGGGGGTAATTTATTTTTCTAATTGCATCCAATGTAAGATATAAAAAAAATTACACCCTTTTCGTTTGAAATTGATGTCTTCAATTTTTCGAAATTGTGAGACATCATTTTCCGACGAAAAGGGGGGTAATTTATTTTTCTAATTGCATCCAATGTAAGATAGAGTCACGGTTTGTTTTTTTCAAAAAATTTGAGACATCAATTTCAGGCGAAAAGGGGGTATTTTTTTTCAGTCAATCCACAAGAGAAGACTCTGTTTTTAAGAAGAATGGAATTTCCTTGATCGATTTCTTTCTACTTGCTACTATTTCAAGAGTGAGTCACGATTTGTTTTTTCGAAAGAGTGAGACATCGTTCCCGGACAAAAGGGGGGTCATTAATTTTTATCATGTCTAAAAGACATGATAAAAATTAACAAAAAGTTTTTTTTTTTTTTTTTTTTTTTTTTTTTTTTTTTTTTTTATCTAACTTTAAGCCACAGAAATTTTTATCCGGCTCTCAAAACTTTTTCCCAGCCGACTCGATTCGATGTGAATAAAACTTCACCGATTTTTAAGAATGGTATTTCCTGGATCGATTTCAGCCTATCGAGTTTTGCTTGAGTTCCGGCCGTGTTGTGGGCCCACCTGGATGCAAGTTCCCCCTTCTGGAATAGAATTTCCGTCAAGGTAGGCTCCTTTTCCTCTCTTTACATTTTTTCATGTCATTTCATTTGTATTACAATATACTGAAAACGGGCGTTCGAACCGATTTCTAGGCTATTTCTACACAAATGAAGCTCGATCCAAGAAAAAAAAAATGATGTCTTTTTTTATTTTGTGGACAGCCAATTTGTATTGTAATATACTGAAAACGGGCGTTCGAGTCGGTTTTCAGTATATTCTAATACAAATGGAGCTCGATCCAAGAAAAAAGTGATGTCTTCTTTTATTTTGTGGACAACCAATTTTGTATTGGAATATACTGAAAACGGGCTTTCGGGTCGGTTTTCAGTATATTCTAATACAAATGGAGCTCGATCAAAAAAAAAAAAAAAAAAAAAAGATGTCTTTTTTTTTATTTTTTGGACAACCAATTTTGTATTGGAATATACTGAAAACGGACGTTCGAGTCGGTTTTCAGTATATTCTAATACAAATGGAGCTCAATACAAGAAAAAAATTATGTCTTTTTTTATTTTGTGGACAGCCAAATTGTATTGGAATGTACTGAAAACGGGCGTTCGAGTCGGTTTTCAGACTATTTCTATACACATTCCACCGTATCAAAATGACGTCATCGTTGAGTCCAAACAGAGTCGTCCCCGGACAATCTTATACCGAATTTGTATAGAAATATACTGAAAATGGGCTTGAGGGCCGCTTTCTAGTATATTCCTATATAAATTCGGTTGCATTCAGAAACAAAAAGAACGTCTTTTTGAATGGACAGGATGACTATGGAAACCGGATCTCTCTCTCCCAAGAGTGGATGAGAGAGCGGCCCCTATTTGTATTGCAATATACTGAAAACGGGCGTTCGAGTCAGTTTCTAGACTATACAAATGGAGCTCTATTTACGAAGAAAAATGATGTCTTTTTTATTTTGTGGACAGCCCTATTTGTATTGCAATATACTGAAAACGGGCGTTCGAGTCGGTTTCTAGACTCTTCCTATACAAATTCCACCGTCTATATAGAAATGATGTCATCGTTGAGTCCAAACAAAGTCGTCCTCGGACCATCTTGATGACCGAATGTGTATAGAAATAGTCTGAAAATGGGCTTGAGGGCCGGTTTCTAGACGATTCCTATACAAATTCGGCCGCATCCAGAAAAAAAATACATAATTTCTTTTTGGGTGGACAGGAGAGAATAAAGTTCTTTTTCTCTCTCTCTCTCCCAAGATTGGAGGAGAGAGTGGCCCAAAAAATGGGTCTCGGAAGGAATCGAATGCATTTTGAAATGCACTCATTCCTTCCAAGACCCATTTTTTTGGTCTCCTGATTCAACTCTCCAGCCTATGGAATAGGGAAAGCGGAGAACGTTCCCCCTTCCTTAAGCGACTGGATACCATAGCGCATCATCATCATCATCATCCTTCTCATACTTTTCAACTAAGGCTTGTTGCCTCTGGATGATTTTGGGGAGGTGATGGATCCCGAATTGAGTGAGGAAAAAGAGGGGACTCTTTTTCCTTTCTTGTTCGTCTTGCACGGTCTCTCGGAGGGTGATATACGTTTCCCCGTCCTCCACGATTTTCGTCAGAGGTCTCATGAATATTTTACACATCCAAGGGAAGAGCGACTTGTTATGCAGGGATTTCGAAGCGACGAAGCCCGCTTCATTCGAGGTGAGGACAATCTGGTTCGGATGACCCCATTCTTTGGAGTAGTTGTCCAAATCGCCTAGTCGAAGAAAAAGTGTCGATTGGGGAAAAAGACTTGGAGAACACTCGTCGTATGCGAGACGTTCGTAGGCAAGAGAGTCAAGATATCTTTGGCATTCCAGTACAGGAATTCTAGATCCACATGCACGTGCACGTAATAGTCATCGTTATATTCCAGTTTGAGCAGCATGGCTTTTGTTTTTCCGTTCTCAAGGCGAAACACTCGTCTGATATGAACAAGAGCTCGCTGGCGATCCGTTTATATAGACTCCTCAGAGAGAGGGAGAGAGGGTGAGGGGAGGAGGAACAAGGTTGATGAATCCTAAAATAAAAAATGATAAAACATGAGTGTTTATGAAGGTCATAGAGAGGTGACTATAAAGTTGTTTTATTTTTTATTTCCTCAAAAGAAAAACCAAAAGGGTCCCATTCCATACGACATGACCTTTGAGAAGGTGACGGGATCATGTGTCTACAAAGTTGATAAACTCTAGAACAGAAAAAAAGCTGCCATCACGTATCTTTCGAGAAGAAGATGACAGGGGTCTCTAGGAGAAGGTCATAGGTAGTACACATAGGATAGTTGTTTTTTCGTTCCTCTCAATCCCATGACCTTTGAGAAGATGACGGGGTGTCCTTTAGGAAAAAAAATAGAGGTCATAGAGAGAGAGAGGTAGACAAAGTTGATTTTTTTTCTAGAAGTCAATCGTCACGTCGCCCATCACGTGGTCTGCTCGTATATATATAGAGGCGAGTGGAAGACTGACTCTATTTCCCAGAGAGAGAGAGACTGCAGTGCGTAGCCGTATTTCCACTCAAGATGATGATCCGCGTTTTATATAATGAGTTTGTGTGCATTCGCTGTTATGTGGATGACGGAAGATTGTTTTGGAACGCTACGGACATTTTGCCTCTGATTCATCCTTCCAGCAAAAGAACCTGGGACATTATCTCCGTGTTTTTCGACGAACACCCCGTCTTCAGGAAAATAAAAGACCTCGAGAGTCTCGGCAGTTCTCAAGAGGGTATGTCCTCTCCAGCGAAGAAATGTTACATCTGGCCGAAAAGAATCCTAAAAATAATCAGCTTCTGGCCTGGGTGTATAGCATTTTAACTCAGCCGCTGGTTCGAGTTGTACCCAGTCAACCCGTTTACCGACTGCTCTATCCGGGGGAGAGATTTCCCTTCATCACCCTGTTTAATCTGGGAGTGCGCTACATACCGCCGCATCCAGGCATGACGGACTCTTCTACTTACCCTAAACAATATGCCAGCGCTTATTGCCAGACAGACCCCCGTCAAGAAAAGGTCGCCGAGACTCAAACGGATCCCCTGGTGGTCTCTTTAAATGTCACAAAAGTCATCACTTTCTAAAAAAAACAACCACCACCACCAAAAAAAATTTGCTTCTCGAAAGAAAAAAAGAAACTTCCCCATCTAGCCTCTTTCTTTCAATCTCTCTTAAGAGAGAGAGGGAGGAGAAAAGAAAGAGAGTTTTGAGAAGCCAAAAGAAATGGGTCTGGAGGGAAATGGGTGCATTGCGAGAAAAAGAGGGTCGAGAGTCCATTCTAGAAAGAATTGAATCCTATCTTGTCCATCGAGTTGGCTGGGAAAAAATTCTGAGGGCCAGATCTTAATTAATTTTTTAATCTGATCTCCAGATCAGATTAAAAAAATCGGTACCTGTACGAATATTTAGCGTCAATTCAAGGTGGTCCCATTTTCCCCAAAACACGCATGACATATCTGTCCCAATTAAAACGAAAATTGAATTACATTTTTCCTAATAGAAATTTAAATCCTTCTTATACTATGATTAAGAGATCCATGAAAATTACATCTTACCGAAAGAATACATAAAAACGTTTTGTCTAAAAGTGATGTATTGAAATTTAAGTTTTTTTAATAATCAAGATATATATAGCAAAAATATGGAATCATATATTATTCTTAATTACGAAGGTTTTGAAATTGAAAATGAAAAAACTCTCAAAGAGTTGCATATGTCTTGCAGCAATGAGCTTCCCAAATACATAATAAAAGAACTGGCTTATATAACAAGTGACCAGTCAAAAGGAATCATTTATGTAGAACCACCTATACCATGGACACAATTATCTTATTCTACTCAAAAATGTTTCACTTCCATTTACTTACCTTTACCTGACAGCACGCATGGCTTTTCGTGGAATGAAGGACATTTACCATATGATGAAGTACAAGCATTCCTTATTTCATTAACTAAAGGATATAAAACCATTTATTGTCCTGATTATTGGAAGATTAATCTTTTATCTGAGACTCTCGCTCGTCCAGTTACAGTGAATTTTCGATCAGAGAGGGAAAATTTATCTGATTCAAAGGAAAATTTATGCGATTCAACGAGTGTATCTTGTACAGATACATACACATTGTTTTGTTCTAAACATTTAGGCCGAACAAAATATTGTGCTTTTCAGGAAGCTTTCGTTTATTTTCATCGTTTACAAGAATATAAATCAGAAATTCCCGAGTTTGTAATAGCAGATAAAGGTAAGGATGGAAAGGCAAACGAAAAAGATACAGAATAGTAAAAAAGTTGTTTAAAATTTGAAGTTTCACTGTTACTAAATTTAAAAAAAAATACTCCCCCTTTTCATCTGAAATTGATGTCTTCAATTTTTCGGAATTGTGAGACATCATTTTCGGACAAAGAGGGGGGGGTAATGTATCTTTCTAATTGCATCCAATGTAAGATAGAGTCAAGGTTTGTTTTTTCAAAAAATTTGAGACATCATTTTCAGACGAAAAGGTGGGGTATTTTTTTTTCCTACAGTCAATCCACAAGAGAAGATTGTTTTTAAGAATGGAATTTCCTTAATCGATTTCTTTCTACTTGCTATTATTTCAAGAATGAATCACGGTTTGTTTTTCGAAAGGGTGAGACATCATTCCCAGACAAAAAGGGGGGTCATTAATTTTTATCATGTCTAAAAGACATGATAAAAATTAACAAAAAGCTTTTTTTTTTTCATATTTAACTTTCAGCCAGAGAAATTTTTTTCCGGCTCTCAGAAATTTTTCCCACTCGACTTGATGAATAAAACATCACCGTTTTTTTAAGAATGGGCTCACTGTTAACTATTTCAACATTCGACGTTTCGCGTCCAATAATAACTGCCGGGTGTTCAAGAATGCAGATGCACCTACTAGATTTTCTATAGAGAAGCTTGACTGGATGGAGAGTGAGTGACTTTTTCCAAGATTCCCGACTTTGGACGGTCAAGAGGTGAAGGATCTTTTTTTAGAAAATTTATGGAGGGATTCATTTCTTTTGAATGGACCTAGAAAAATAGGACAAAGTTCTTTTCCAAGATTGGATGAGAGAGGGACCAAAAAATGGGTCTCGGAAGGAATCGAATGCATTTGCACTCTTTCCTTCCAAGACCCATTTTTTTGGTTTCCTGATTCGTCTCTCTCTCTCTCTTCTTAGTCCATTTCCATAAATATAGGGAAAGCGGAGAACATTTCCCTACTTATTTCTAAAAATCTTTTTTTTCCTGAGTTTACATATCAATTCAAATACTTTTGAGAACGGTCATCCCAATTCTCTGTAGTCTTTTCGGTTTCATCGTCCCAACACTCTAACTTAGTCTCAGTGGATTTTGGAGCATGGGTCGTCAGTTCATCGTCCCAACACTCTGACATAGTCTCAGTGGATTTTTTATTTGGATCCTCTGAAGATATTTTGGGGGTCTCAGGAGATTCTTTGGGAGGTTCGTCCCAAAAGGCTGCTGGATCGTAATGGGGAATATTTTGAGGTACGTCTCCCCAACCCTCCGTCTTTCTCGAGCTATTGGAGGAAGTCGACGACGAACAAGAAGGAGAGCCCATCAAGTAGAAAGGCGTATGCTCATCCGAATGTTCCATCACTTGGAAACAGGAGAGATTATCCCATTTCTAGAGGAGCTCATCATACGCTTTCGGGGACGGATCCTTCTCTAACTGATCGTAGGCCTTATCAAAAGCTTGCAGAGGATTGTCTTCTTCCTCCTCGATCCTCTCCTCCTCCGTTCCGTCTGGATAGACGTGATTGATATGAAAATCCCCTTCCGTAATGTGCCACCGATAGTTGCGCACTTTGTTTTCGGCACAATGGAAATATTTCCTCCTTTGATGATGTCGGGCACATTTCCCCCGATACCTCCAAATGATTCCATCTGGCACATAAATATCCGTCACGGGTTTCTGATAGTCCAAGGCTTTAGCAAAGAATTTAGCTTTCTTGCATCCCACCACATAAATCGTGGAGAAGCTGTGAGTGAGCGATTGGAGAATGCGTCTTAAATGGTTGTAGGGAATATGACCCTCGTTCCAACGAAGCCCTTGCCTGTTTCTCGTCAGCCAGGCATTCGTCTTTTGGTTTTTGTCACTCAGTTGGTGGAAGGGTTGAGGAGGAGCAAACGTCAACGATCCTACGGGCAAAAAATCTTTTCTCGCATAGCCCAATTCTTTTAAAACGTAGGTAAATTCACCCTTCTTGTGGTTGTAGGACTGGAAACCCTCTAGATCGAGCACGATAAAGTTTTCTGAACACGCCATGGCGATGAATGCGGTAATGTCTCCCACAAACAGGAAAAAAGAATCGAAAAGTTATATATATATAACAGAGAAGATCTAGAAAGAAAAAAAAATAAAACGTTTTAGAGTCATCGTCCTGAAAGAGACGTTTTCTTTTCAAAGGGCTAAGAAGAGAGTTCTTTAAATGAAGTTATTATTATGATTATTATTATTAATAAAAAAAGAATGAAATCGATTTTATAACCATATTCATAGGACCAAAGGGACTTACCAGCTCAGTTCACGTCTTCTTCTGTTCTCTGAAGAAATCTCGCGGAGGATACACACTTTTATACTCGCGCGACATCTGTCGGGATCGCGACCCCATCCAAATGTCAGGGTCATTCCAACCTCTTCCTTAAAAGGATCGGGATGAAAGAAACACTTTGATAAAAAATATATTTATGAAAGTTTCATCATCGAGTCTTCCTTAAAAAAAACAAATCATGATGAGATGAGCTGGCATCACGCGGTCTATATAAAAGGGATGGTATTTTTTGGACGATCTTTATACGGGACCTCCTCCTCTTTGTTTTTTTCCCGTCTGTCAGGGAGGAGCCTGGAAAGGAAGAAACAAACGGTTCTTATCCAATGTACTTTTTCTTTTACTCAACCCAGTTTTTTTCGGTAACCTCTTGAATCCAATCTTGGCTAGGGGAAGGTGGTCATGGGAAGCTAATGGATACATATCCTTCATGCAGAGCGATGGAGAGGGCTTGATGAAACAGGGAGAAGGATCTATGGTGAAAAATGAGTAAACTGAAGATCCACTCTAAACGAAACCCCCCTTTTGTCTGGGAATGGGGTCTCACCGTTTCTAAAAATAGACCAGATCCCATTCTTGGAATTCTATTCTTTAGAAAAGGATGAGTGATGGTCTATTTTTAGAAAGTGTGAGACAACATTCCCAGACAAAAGGGGGGGGGTAGAGTTAATTTTTATCATGTCTAGAATTTGACAAAAAGTTTTTTTTTTTTTTTTCCTAGGTTAGAGAATTTTTCTGAGAGAGCTCAGAGAGATTTTTCTTCCCAATCTTTTCCGACGATGGAAAGGGAAAAAATACTGATCCGCTTTCCCTACGCTTTAGGGAAAAAAATTTTTTTTTTGCAATATTCATGTGTTGAAATTGGCTATTCAAATAAGTGACGTTCTGTTTCTCATTGGAATTGTTCAACGGCGAGTCCACTCGTCTCGTTCTTTGGGGTAGGGGATGAAAGTACAGCGGTTTGTTGAAATCGATGATAGTTTCCTCTTTAGTCGGCGGAACTGTAAATCTATCCTGTCTTAACTCTTCTAATCTGTTTGAAAGTCTTTCCACTTGCTCTGCTAAGGTTTCCTCTGTACTCACTCTCTTAGTTTAGGGAAGTATTGACGTATTGGCTAGAGAACAGAGGGTCTCTCTATATATATCATGTGGGAGAGTGTGATTCATAAATCGTTGTGAAATCTTTCTACGTCTTGTGTAACTTGGAAGATTGTTCTTCTTCTCGTCGATTTGGTTGGAGTTATGGAAAAGAAATGGGATGGGAAAGAAATCAACACATTACAAAAAAAAGGAATTTTTTATTATTTTTTCTCTAGGGATTCACATACCGTTCCATTCATGAACTTTCAAGGGATCTCTCCAAGACCGAATTTTAGAAGAGGACCACAAAGAGTACTCTTGAGGATTCTCTTTCAGGTCTAGGTGAGATAAGGGTTGAGACCAATATTCTTGGGTCTCTAAGGCCTCCCAACTTAAACATTTATTATTATTATTATTATTAGAAAGTTCCTCCTCCTCCTCCTCCTCATCGTCGCACAGGTTCTCCTGGGGAGTTTCGACCTCGTACACTTCTTCTTCCTTTTCCGCCTCCTCTTTGTCTTCAACGGCTTTGCCCTCGGAGGGGTAACAATGTAGTTTCCGGAGAACGTAACTGCCCTCCATCAAATGGTATCGAAAATTTCTCACCTTGTTCTCGGCACAATGAATCATCTTTTGGAAAAATTGGTGTCGCGTGCATTTCGACTTGTACCGCCACTCGGTTTTCCCCGGGATGTAAAACTCGTAAACGGATCGCTGGCAGAGCTTGCTGAAAAATTCGGCTTTATCGTATCCATTGACATAAATCGCCTCCACATTTTCGGTCAGCATTTCAGGATCGTAGGAAGATGCTCGCAGGAAAGACGAGCATCGGTCCATTGCAGGCCGTGTCGATTATTTGTAGTCTGGTTGACCACAGCTTGATTGCGGGGCGATAAGTCATCGTAATGGACAGGAGGGAGAAAAATCATGGATCCGCATAATGTTAAATCGCAAGTGATGTAGCCCAGTTCTTTCAAGATGAAACATATATCTCCCGTCTTCGGATCATGACACAGAAAGTATTCCATGTCCAGAACAATGTAGGAACCTTTGAGAGGTTTGGCACTCAAAATGTCCATCTTCTTCAATTGAAAAAACAAAATTCTCTCCCTCTCTCGCTATGTGTGTCCTGAATGAAAAAAAGGATGTCGTTCTCTCGCGATCTCCTCTTTTATAGAGAGAGAAGGTTGCACGTGACCGGTCGTATGAATTCTGGGAAAGGTCACGTTCGTATATTTTTTTTGAATAATATCGTGCGCGTCTCAATACACATCCATCATAATAATAAAGGTCACCTTGGAAAGAAAAAGAAACAAAAATCATGGAACTCGTGCTCGATTTTGAAGGTTTCTACGATTCTCAAGGAGCCTTTATTGTGAAAGAATTGGCTTACGTCACATTGGACGGTACTTCTCGGGGGATATTTGTTTTTAAACCCCCGTTTCTATGGAATATGCTCACCGAAAAAGAAAAACGAACCGCTGTATGGGCGAGTGATTATTATCACGGCTTGTCGTGGTACGAAAGAGAAATTCCGTACAGTTATTTTCCATGGGTGTAAACGATGCTGACGGAACCCTTTTCCGTCATTTGGGTGGGACAAGAAACGAAACGACGGTTTTTAGAGAAATGGTTGCAAAGATCCATGAGTCGCATTTCGGGATCGACGCAAGAGATTCTCAAACACAATGGGATCGAACGCATGAATTGTCCTAACGGAAAAAAAGGTTTTTTTCATTGCGCTCTACAAAAAGCGGTTCGGTTTCATAATTATTTAAAGACACAGAGATGAAATCGGCAAGGTCGATCCTGCACAATTCAATCTTGACAGAACTCATAAAAAATACATATAAAGTTACTTCTTCAACAACGCAGATGGTTCTGAAGCGAAAGTTAGAATTCTGAAATAATAGATCAGGGAGAAATCATTCTTAAAATATGGTGATGTTTTATCCATCGAGTCGAGTGGGAAAAATTTCTGAGAGCCGGAAAAAATTTCTCTGGCTGAAAGTTAGATATGAAAAAAAAGCTTTTTGTTAATTTTTTTCATGTCTTTTAGACACGATGAAAATTAATGACCTCCCTTTTCGTCTGGGAAGGATGTCTTACCCTTTCTAAAAGTACACTATGTCTCATCCTTTCTAATGGCAATCATTCCAAGAATGAATCACGATTTGTTTTTCAAAAGAGTGAGACAACATTAATTTTTATCATGTCAACAACGTTAATTCTTATCATGTCTAAGACATGATAAAAATTAACAAAATTTTTTTTCCCTGAGTTAGAGAATTTTTTCTCAGCTCTGAAAATTTTTTTCCAGCCGACTCGAGACTTTACCATTTATATTTACGAATGATCTTTGGATTATTTATTTATCATCTTTTAAAAGAAAATTCTGAGCGAGACCTATCTATTGGCTTAACATTCTGGTCATAGAAACAGTCTATAATCTCATTTTTCGAGGCTAATGCACGGGTTCTCCAATCAAAAGGGTTACTATAAAGGGATTGGTTTGAATGCATTTATCTGCAAATGTTGTAGGATTCTGTTGTTGAGAGGGGGTGGGTATATTATTATGATGATTGTGACAGAGTCGTTTTCTACATGGAAACAATTGAAAAAGGTGATTCCTTTCCAATCGACGATGGTGTTTCAAGAAGAAGAGAACCCCCAGCCACCTTTACCCATCCCTTCCTTAGATGATAAGAGGAGCTGGACCAAACCATCGTGGCCCGAAACAAAATCGACCCGGCAACGGAATGAAATTGAAGTCATCACGATTGAAGATGAGGAGGAAGAAAAAAAATTACTTATTAAAAAACGGTCGACTTACCGAACTTACCTGGCGTGCAAGATCCACTCCAGAACCCAGAAGCTTCTTCTTCTTCCCCGACTTGTTCAGACAGGCAACCTCTTTCGGACTCCTCTCAGACAGAACCTCTTCCAGTATCCTCTTCTTCTTCTTCTCCAACCTGTCCCGACATCGTAGAGGTAGAATGTCAGCCGGATCCACAAGCTTCAACGAGTCCAGAAATCATAGAGGTAGAATTTCAGCCGAGTCCACAAGCTTTAACGGGTCCAGAAATCATGGAGGCAGAATCACAGCCCGGCCCACATGTTCCAACGGGTCCAGAAATCGTGGAGGCAGAATTTTAGCCGGGTCCACAAGCTCCAACGGGTCCAGAAATCATGGAGGCAGAATCGCAGCCGGGTCCAGACATCCTAGATCCCTCCACTCATCCTAAAGAGACTCCAAGTGTTTCAAGACAGCCTTGCGAGGATCCAGTCCTTCCCGTATGGAATGATTATATGGACTTACAAAGTTTGATGGAACAGGAAGAAGAAAATAATAATAATATGGATGGATGGGTCAAAGATTGTTTAGATCAGTTAACCTCGAATGAAATTGAACTGTTCTGGATTTGCATTTCTGAAATCACATCGGAAATGGTGTAAGGATCTTAAGTTTTACTAACGTTTATTTTATTTTAAATCTTTACTATCACTTCTTATTTTCTACTTCCGGCCAGAATTATAAGCGTGAAGGTATTTATGCAAAGTTTGTCTGGCGAACGCCAAGTATTTAAGTGTGGCCTTTTGCCAAGCGAGAGAGAGGAAGCAGTTGAGTCAAAGCAGGCCGCTTACCTTAGAAGTTACACAGTTGCTGTTTGCCTTCCAGGCCAGAGGTTTTAATCCTCTTGATAAGTTTAAACGTATTGTAGTGTTCACGGTCTCTGTGCTACATACGCTTCCTGTTATTATAAGGCCAATCTTACACGTTTATTATTCTAAAGTTAAATTAGAGTTTAGTTTTATTTTTATACTTTTACGTTAGACCCCAAATGGCGGGTCAGTGTATTCCGAAGTACGGAAGTTCTTGTATATATAGAGAAAATAAAGGGTTTTGTATACCCTTCGTCTGTATCCTGTCTACTTACCACAATTAGTGAACATAGCTTTAGTAAGCTCTCTGTTCCGAGTCAGGTCCTTGTATGTTCCCGAAGAAGGTAAGAAGGAACAATTGACCCTGATAGTGGCGCCCAACGAAGAAGAATAACCATGGCCGAGTTTCAAGAAGAACCTGTGCTGCCTGCAGAAACGGCTCAGAATCCAGAAATGCCAGCTGCCGCCCTGGAAGAATTTGGTTACATCGTCCAGACCATGCGCGCTTCGATGAAACCATAAGCAACATTTAACGGAAACTCACCGGTAACCAGTTTTTTGGAAAAATTGGATGACCACTTCATGCTCTACCCCGTGCACGAGTTTCAAAAAGTTACTTTAGCTACCAGCGCTTTGAGGGGCCAAGCGCTTAACTGGTTCAAATGTATAGGCAGAAGTCTCTTGGGTCAAGCAGGAAGTCCCACCTATACTTACGAAAATTTCAAGACTGCCCTACTAAAAGCCTTCCCTGTTGTAAGGGATCGTGCGAAATTAGAAACGGAACTTTTCAGTGTATATCAACAAAGAATCGAAAACCTCTCGAGCTTTATTTTAAGAAAAATTCACGTTTTCAAGCTCTTGTATGGAAACCGTCCGGATCCTGAAATAATTCAAGTGATTTTGCCGAGGTTACTGCCCCAAGTGCAAGACTTTATTGAATTAAGAAATCTGACTACACTGGAAAAGTTATTTGAGCTAGCAATCCAGTCTGAAAGTAGAAGAGCGGCGGACGTCGAAAGAAGACGCCAATATCAACAGCGAAACCAATTTGGTACGCCTAGACTACAGCAAACTCAAACACACGGCTACGGAGGCAAAGCGAATCAGTGGGCAAGGAAACCCGAGCATTCAAAAACAGCCGGCGAACGTCGACAGTTCAATAGCAATCCAGGAAAAAAGTCTCAAGGCCAGGGGAAAAAGAAGGAAAGCACGGAAAGGAAAAATAATTTAAACTAAAACGGATTTCTGCTGACGGGAGGGTGCGGAAATCCGAAGGCCAAGAAAACCCCTCTTCCTACAAGTTAAATACAGTAATGGTGAAAAATCTGACTCTTCCGAAAATTGAAGTCCTGGTGAATAATATCCCAGCCACCGCACTCCTGGATACCGGCGCGCAGTGTTCCTGTGTGGCAGAAGAGTTTTCTAGGAAGTATTTTCGCAAATACCGCATATATAATGCGGATAATACGATAGTGTTAGCGGCGCAAGGAGAAAAATGTAAGTGCGTAGGTAAAGTACCTTTGTACAGTCGGTCACAAAAGTATTCGAACACCGGCACCCATTCAGAAAATTTACTTTTCCGTTGAGAAACAAAATTGTCTCCAGAGTCCATCTTGGTTCGATGAAAAAAAAACAAAAGGATGGCTCATGTCCAAAATTGGCTAGGTGCATGAAACAAAATACAACATGACCTATCTGGGTGAGATGGGAAACAAAATGGCTGCTCACGTGATCCATTATTGCGCTCAGAGAAAACGCAAAGTGTGGCTGCGGCTCGTCTCGGTTCGCGAAGAGTGAAAACCCAAAACGGTCTGCAGTGTCTATCTTTGTTGGATGAGAAAACAAAAGGATGGCTCATGTCCAGTTTATTTAGGTGTGGGAAAAAATATAGCGTGACCTATCTGGGTGATATGTCTCCAGCGATGCAGTATAGACTATTTCCCCATCTGCAATAGGTGACATCTATAAACAATTTCATTGAAATCTCCTCGAAATATAAGAAACAGCTAGCTCGTGAAATTGTAAGGTATTCCCAAAGAATTCCACTTCTTGAAAAAGGAAAAACATCCTAGATGCAGATGAGGTAGAGAGAGAAAAAGCATGTTGCACTATGGAGAGCCCGCACGGTTCTGAACAGAAAACGTGGAATGCTTTTATAGAAAAGAGTTGAAAGTGAAAGTAAAAGCCGATTGCAAATTTTTCACTTGGTTGCCGACTGGGAAAATTTTTCAGAGCTCAGAAAAAAATTTTGAGATGTAAAAAAAAAAAAAAAAAAAAAAAAAAAAAAAAACTTTTTGTTAATATTTATCATGTCTTCTAGACATGATAAAAATTAACTCCCTTCTCTTTTTGTCTGGGAATGTTGTCTCACTGCTGTGGAATTATATGTTTTAGAAAGGATGAGTCATGGTCTTTGGGTTTCTCCATTCCAAAGTAAACAAAGTGAAGACATCAATTTAATAGAAAAAATGGAAGATTTTTTTTTCCAGCTCTGAAAATATTTTTCCCATTCAACAGCCAAGGAATATTTCCAGCCAATACAATTTCATTTTTACTTTCACTGTCAGTTCATTTCTTATGTCTATAAAAACATTTCATATTTCTGTTCAGATCAGTGTGGGTTGTTCAAGATGCAGCAACTCTACTCCATCCCACAACCAGGAAAAAAGATGTTCTTTCATGAGGAATTCTTTTGGCTTTCGAAAACAACGATGACATGATGATTCTAATATATTTCTGTTCTCAAGTCCGATGCTTGAACTCAGAATTATTTCCAGAGCTCTGAGAATTTTTCCTAGTCCACTTGATGACCCAAATTTCGTATATTTATTTAAGCCACTCGAGTTTCGACTTCCCATCCGTGTGTGCTGTGCATTCAACCTGGGCACACATTCCCTAAGCTCTAAGAAAATGGTTCCCAGCCCACTCAATCGCTGAAATGGATTAAAAAAAAATTGTTTCATACATTTTTAAAGCTCAAGTGTGTTAGCTGTCATGGAAAGGCCCTTTTTTTCCCCCAGCCCACTCAATAGCTGAAATGGATTAAAAATAAATTCTTTCATACATTTTTAAACCTCAAGAGTGTTAGCTGTAATGGAAAGAGCCTTTTTTTCCCCTGAGCTCTAAGAAAATGTTTCCCAGCCCACTCAATCGCTGAAATGGATTAAAAATAAATTGTTTCATACATTTTTAAAGCTCAAGTGTGTTAGCTGTCATGGAAAGGCCCTTTTTTCCCCCAGCCCACTCAATAGCTGAAATGGATTAAAAATAAATTCTTTCATACATTTTTAAACCTCAAGAGTGTTAGCTGTCATGGAAAGAGCCTTTTTTCCCCTGAGCTCTAAGAAAATGTTTCCCAGCCCACTCAATCGCTGAAATGGATTAAAAACAAATTCTTTCATACATTTTTAAAGCTCAAGCGTGTTAGCTGACATAGAGAGGGCCTTTTTTCCCCCAGCCCACTCAATCGCTGAAATGGATTAAAAATAAATTCTTTCATACATGTTTAAAGCTCAAGCGTGTTAGCTGTCATGGAAAGAGACTTTTTTTTCCCCAGCCCACTCAATCGCTGAAATGGATTAAAAATAAATTCTTTCATACATGTTTAAAGCTCAAGCGTGTTAGCTGTCATGGAAAGAGCCTTTTTTTCCCAGCCCACTCAATCGCTGAAACGGATCAAAAATAAATTCTTTCATACATTTGTTTAAACCTCAAGACTGTTAGCTGTCATGGAAACTGAAATTTATGTCATGGCTTGTGTCTCACACGCCGTGAACGGTATGATTTGAGGTGAAAATTGAAAACCCGGTATGAAAAATCTCTTTAACTTCACTTTAGAAGAAGGTGTGGGATAGAGAGATTCCGTCATGGGAAAATGTCTTTCAATATCATGGAAAATGTCTTTCAATGTCCGTCATGGAAAAATGTCATTCAATATCATGACATCTCCTTTCAAATAGGATTGAAGGATTTTTCTTAAACCATGTTGAAATCTTGATGCATGCAAACCACGGATGGGAAATTCTGATTCATGGATGGATCATCCAATTTCGCTAGAACCTGATAAATGGTTGCTGATGAAATCCAAACGAGGGGCCGTAGCTTTTCAAAAGGGAAACATTTTCCCCTAAACAGAAGAATGATTTCTATTCTGTGAGACATTAAAATGTGGAAAGAAACTTGTGTTCACAGAAGCTCTTTATAGAAGAGTGGTCCTGGGTCCAGATGAGATAGAGAAAGAGAAAAAGCATGTTGCACCTTGGACAGCCCGCACGGTTCTGAATAGAAAACGTGGAATACTTTTATAGAAAAGCGTTGAAAGTGAAAGTAAAACCCAAATCGTCTTGGCTGGAAAATTTTGACTTGGTTGCCGACTGGGAAAAAATTTTTAGAGCTCAGAAAAAAATTCTGAGATGTAAAAAAAAAAAAAAACTTTTTGTTAATTTTTATCATGTCTTCTGGACATGATAAAAATTAACCCTACCCCCCTTTTGTGTGGGAATGTTGTCTCACTGTTTCTAAAAATAGACCATGACTCGTTCTAGGAATTATATGTTTTAGAAAGGATGAGTCATGGTCTTTGGGTTTCTCCATTCCAAAGTAAACAAAGTGAAGACATCAATTTAATAGAAAAAAAGGAAAAGGGTTTTTTTTTTTTTTTTTTTTTTTTTTTTTTAGCTCTGGAATTATTTTCCCATTCAACAGCCAAAAAATATTTCCAGCCAATACAATTTCATTTTTCCTTTCACTTTCAATTCATTTCTTATATCTATAAAAACATTTCATGTTTCTGTTCAGATCAGTGTGGGTTGTTCAAGATGCGACATCTCTACTCTATCCCACAACCACGAAGAAAAGATCTTCTTTCACGAGGAATTCTTTTGGCTTTCGAAAACAATGACGACATGATGATTGTAATACATTTCTGTTCTCATGTCCCATGCTTGAACTCAGAATTATTTCCAGAGCTCTGAGAATTTTTCCTAGTCCACTCGATGACCCAAATTTCGTATATTTATTTAAGCCACTCGAGTTTCGACTTCCCATCCGTGTGTGCTGTGCATTCAACCTGGACACACATTCCCTCAGCTCTAAGAAAATTTTCCCAGCCCACTCAATCGCTGAAATGGATTTAAAATAAATTGTTTCATACATTTTTAAAGCTCAAGAGTGTTAGGTGTCATGGAAAGAGCCTTGTTTTTCCCTGAGCTCTAAGAAAATGTTTCCCAGCCCCCTCAATCGCTGAAATGGATTAAAAACAAATTCTTTCATACATTTTTAAAGCTCAAGCGTGTTAGCTGTCATAGAAAGGGCCTTTTTTTCCCCAGCCCACTCAATCGCTGAAATGGATTAAAAACAAATTCTTTCATACATTTTTAAAGCTCAAGCGTGTTAGCTGTCATGGAAAGGGCCTTTTTTTTCCCCAGCCCACTCAATCGCTGAAATGGATTAAAAACAAATTCTTTCATACATTTTTAAAGCTCAAGCGTGTTAGCTGTCATAGAAAGGGCCTTTTTTTTCCCCAGCCCACTCAATCGCTGAAATGGATTAAAAATAAATTCTTTCATACATGTTTAAAGCTCAAGCGTGTTAGCTGTCATGGAAAGAGCCTTTTTTTTCCCCAGCCCACTCAATCGCTGAAATGGATTAAAAATAAATTCTTTCATACATGTTTAAAGCTCAAGCGTGTTAGCTGTCATGGAAAGAGCCTTTTTTTCCCAGCCCACTCAATCGCTGAAACGGATCAAAAATAAATTCTTTCATACATTTGTTTAAACCTCAAGACTGTTAGCTGTCATGGAAACTGAAATTTATGTCACGGTTTGTGTGTCACACGTCGTCAACGGTATGATTTGAGGTGAAAATTGAAAACCCGGTATGAAAAATCTCTTTAAATTCACTTTAGAAGAAGGTGTGGGATAGACAGATTTCGTCATGGGAAAATGTCTTTCAATGTCCGTCATGGGAAAATGTCTTTCAATATCATGTCATCTCCTTTCAAATAGGATTGAAGGATTTTTCTTAAACCATCTTGAAATCTTGATGCATAAAAACCACGGATGGGAAATTCTGATCCATGGATGGATCATCCAATTTCGCTAGACCCTGACAAACGGTTGCTGATGAAATCCAAACGAGGGGCCCTAGCTTTTGAAATGGGAAACATTTTCCCCTAAACGGAGGAATAATTTCTATTCTGTGAGACGTCAAAAATTGGAAAAAAGCTTGTGTTCACAGAAGCTCTTTCTAGAAGAGTGGTCCTGGGTCCAGATGAGGTAGAGTGAGAAAAAGCATGCTGCACCTTGGACAGCCCGCACAGTTCTGAACGGAAAACGTAGAATACTTTTATAGAAAAGTTTTGAAAGTGAAAGTAAAAGGCCAATTGTCTTGGCTGGAGAATTTTCACTTGGTTGCCGACTGGGAAAAATTTTTCAGAGCTCAGAAAAAAATTTTGAGATGTAAAAAAAAAGAAAAAAAAAACTTTTTGTTAATTTTTATCATGTCTTCTAGACATGATAAAAATTAACCCTACCCCCTTTTGTCTGGGAATGTTGTCTCACTGTTTCTAAAAATAGACCATGACTCATTCTAGGAATTATATGTTTTAGAAAGGATGAGTCATGGTCTTTGGGTTTCTCCATTCCAAAGTAAACAAAGTGAAGACATCAAATTAATAGAAAAAAAGGAAGAGTTTTTTTTTTTTTTAATAGCTCTGGAAAATTTTTTCCCATTCGACAGCCAAGAAATATTTCCAGCCAACACGATTTCATTTTTACTTTCACTTTCAGTTTATTTATATCTATAAAAACATTCCACATTTCTGTTCAGATCAGTGTGGGTTGTTGACGATGCAACATCTCTACGTCATCCCACAACCAGGAAGAAAAGATGTTGTTTCATGAGGAATTGTTTTGGCTTTCGAAAACCACGATGGCGTGATGATTATAATATATTTCTGTTCTAATCCGGGGGGGTTGTGTTCTCGGTACGTAATCCCCCACCCAGGAAGAACAGAAAATGTTTTAAAAGGAATACTTTGGCCTGACGTTTGAAGAAAAACAATGATCACAGGGCTTTTGGGATAAGATTGAGAACCCATGATGATGTTGTGCGATGGGGCTAATCTATTTTACTTAAACGGATCTTCTTCTAAACATCCAAGGTACGATTGTTCCCCTAGATCAAAGAAAACAATACCTTTTTTTTCTTTTTTACAAGAAAAGTATCCTCAATAATGTTGCTGAAAAGATTAAAGCGATATTTCCTCATGGAACTATTGGACCGCTCGTCTATGGTGTTGTCGGGTGGGATATCGCATTTAATCCCTTTTTACCGACTCACAAATCACGAAAGGAGTGGCTTTCCAGCATCCAGTGCACCCAGCTTCCCTTACAGAGTTCCGTGAAGGAGGCTCGTGGGTATTGAATTCTATTTCTGTGTGTTGTTTCTCAAAGACCCACAGGATGTAATCCATCTTCCTCCCTCGCGATTGACTAAAAGAATTCCTCTTCTTGAGAAAGAACATCCTAGGTCTAGAGGAGGTGGAGAGAGAGAGAGAGAGAAAGAGCATGTTGCACCTTGGACAGCCCGCACGGTTCTGAACAGAAAACATGGAATACTTATATAGAAAAGAGTTGAAAGTGAAAGTAAATCGCGTTGGCTGGAAACATTTCTGTTGGCTGTCGACTGGGAAAAAAATTCTCAGAGCTCAGAAAAAAATTCTGAGATGAAAAAAAAAAAAAAAAATCTTTTTGTTAATTTTTATCATGTTTTTTAGACATCATAAAAATTAACTCTACCCCCTTTTGTCTGGGAATGTTGTCACCCTTTCTAAAAATAGACCATGTATACCAATATACTACAAACGGACTTGAACGCCTGTTCTCAGTATGTAGCTATACAAATTTGAAGGTAAAATTAAAAAAAAGACATCTTTTTGGGGAAAGGGAGTAAATTTGTATAGGAATATACTACAAACGGAATTTAAGGCCTGTTTTCAGTATATAGCTATACAAATTGGAAGGTAAAAAAAAATAAAAAAAGACATCTTTTTTTCGGGGGGGAAGGCAGTGAATTTGTATAGGAATATACTACAAACGGACTTTAAAGCCTGTTTTCAGCATATAGCTATACAAATTGGAAGGTAAAAAAATAAAAAAGACATCTTTTTGCTGGGAAATTAAGTGAATTTCTATAGGAATATACTACAAACTGACTTTAATGCCTGTTTTCAGTATATAGCTATACAAATTGGAAGGTAAAAAAAAATAAAAAAAAGATATCTTTTTTGGGGAAAAGGAGTGAATTTGTATAGGAATATACTACAAGAACATCAAGAAAAGAACATCATGGGTCTAAGAATTGAAACTGAAAGTCCAAAAACGAAATGTTAACGACTGGGAAGAAAATTTTCAAAGCTGAAAAAAGATTTTGAAAAAAAAAAAAATCCTTCCTTTTTCTTTCTTAATATGATGTCTTCATTCTTTTGACCTTGTAGAAATTAAAAAAGTGAAGACATCAAATTAAGAAAGAAAAAAGGAAGTTTTTTTTTTTTTTTTTTTTTTAATGTGTGAAAATTTTTTCCAGAGCTCTGAGAATTTTTCCCAGTCGGTTTCTAGAAGCAACTCGTTAATGTATTTAAACCACTCGCGTTTCGGCTTCAGATCAGTCTGTGCTGTGCACTCAACGTGGATACACGCTTCTCACTCTCCTGGGAAGAGCTTCTGTGAAGGTATGTGAACATTTTTTTCTTACTCTTTTGTATTTCATAGACTACAAATATTTATAGTGTGACCCATTTTATAGAAATGTATTCTTATTTCCTTTCAATACTTTGAGGTAGGGTAATATTTTCCCCCCTGCTACTGTTTTTGCTTTTCAAGGCTAGAAATGTTTTACTCAATAGCCGTTTTCATAGAAAACATGCTATTATTTCGTATACTGATATATTTTGTGAAATTTTAACAAATGACTTTCAACAAGGCAAGATCATGTCACCCACAATTGACTCCATCAGTCAGGATCAACGGGTCACGATTGTTCCATCGTGTACTGATATATTTTGTGAAACTTTAACAAATCCTTTTCAACAAGGCAAGATCATGTGATCCACGGCTGGCTAGACCCGTCGGTATAATTGGATCACGATTGTTCCATCATATACTGATATATTTTGTGAAACTTTAACAAATTCCTTTCAAGAAGGCATGATCTTGTGATCCACAGTTGGCTAGACCCGTCAGTATAATCGGATCACGATTGTTCCATCATATACTGATATATTTTGTGAAACATTAACAAATTCCTTTCAAGAAGCCAAGATCTTGTGATCCACAGCTGACTCCATTAGTCAGGAAAAACGGATCACGATTTTATCAATCGTATACTAATATATTGTGTAAAACTTTAACAAATCCCTTTCAACAGGGCAAGATCTCGTGATCCATAGCTGGCTTAAGCAGTCAGGATCAACGGATCACGATGGTTCCCTCGTATACTGATATATTTTGTGAAATGTTAACAAATGACTTTCAAGAAGGCAAGATCTCGTGATCCACAGCTGACTAGACCCGTCAGAATTAACGGATCACGATAGTTCCATTGTATACTGATATATTTTGTGGAACTTTAACAAATCGTTTTCAACAAGGTAAAAGATCCCATGATCCACAGCTGACTCCATCAGTCAGGATAACGGATCATGATGGTTCCATCGTATACTGATATATATTTTGTGAAACGTTAACAAATGTCTTTCAAGAAGGCAAAATCATGTTATTGAATAGAATTGTTGAATTGTATACTGGTATATTCTGATAAAACAATAGAATGATCCAATTTTGAATACGATCCCAATATGTTTTTATAAAATCCATTTCATATTTTGTAAAACGTGAACAAATGACTTTCAAGCTGGCTGCATGGGTGTTTTTTTCGTGGTTTTTCCCCATGTGTAACGTGAATACGAGCCAGTTCCCCTTCCAAAGTCCTCCACGAAGGCATTTCTCAAGGCAAATAGCCCTCAAATACTTTGCCGTCATCCGAATCGACTTAACCTTTCTCCAACTTCCACGGTGTCATTTGAAATTCATTGAACCAACCCATCAAGACCAGTATGAAACGAAACACACGCACACACACACACACAAACACACACACACACACACACACACAATCTGTGGCCACTTTCCCGAATAACGAAACGTGGGGAGTCCACAGCACAGACTGAACCGAAGTGAAACAAGAAATGCTTCCAAAGATAACCGAAAGTTCAGTCTGAAAAAATAGAAGGGTGTCTCATCGATCGAGTCGGCTAGTGGAAAAAAATGTTTGACAGCTGAAAACAATCTCCACACACCTTCACAAAACCTCTTTCAAGGAGGAAGAAGCGTGCATTCAGCTCCAGTGCACAGCACAGACTGATTTAAAGCTGAAACGCGAGTGTTTTAAATAGATGAGAACCCTCTATGGAAATAATTTGAATATATCTGGTTTTGTGAATCAAGCCGACTGGGAAAAAATTCTCAGAGCTCAGAAAAAAATTCTGAGTTGTAGAGGGGAAAAAAAAAAACTTTTGGTTAATTTTTATCATGTCTTCTAGACATGGTAAAAATTAACTCCCTTCTCTTTTTGTCTGGGAATGTTGTCTCACTCTTTCTAAAAATAGACTATGACTCATTCTTGTGGAATTCTGTTGGGCTTTTACTTTCGATTGGGTTTTGACTTTGTTTCAATTCCCCAGTTATCTATAAAAGCATTCCGCGTTTCACTTCAGATCCGTGTGGGCTGTGGAAGAGGCAACACGTCTCTCTCTTTACCCAATCTCATGATATTCTTTAAGAATTTCTTAGCCATTTGTCAAAGAAGGGGACTATAATTGAAGAATTTATGAATTTGGGAACATGTCACCCATGACAAATCTAAAATCTTGGAACTGGATACTGGAAAGCCCCGCTCTGATTATAATTCTGAGTTCTAGCATGGGACATTTTTTAGATCAATAAGCTAAACTATTTTTCTAGTCTCATATTCTCTCGTGACTAGGGTTCTAGATTTGGGTAGAGAGAGACATGTTGCCTCATCAACAGCCTGCACTGTTCTGAACAGAATTGCGGAATGCTTTTATAGGAAAGTGAAGAGTTGAAAGTGAAAGTCGAAAAACGAAATGGGATCGGCTAGGAAAAATTTCTCAGAGCTCAGAAAAAAATTTTGAGATGTAAAAAAAAAAAAAAAAAAAAAAAAACACCTTTTTTTAATTTCTATCATGTCTTCTAGACATGATAAAAATTAACTCCCTTCTCTTTTTGTCTGGGAATGTTGTCTCCCACTTTCTAAAAATAGACCATGACTCATCCTTTCTAAAGAACAGAATTCCAAGAAAAGATTGGGTTCTGGTCTATTTTTAGAAACGGTAAGACAATATTCCCAGATAAAAGGGGGATGAGTTAATTTTTATCATGTCTAGAAGACATGATAAAAATTAACAAAAAGTTTTTTTTTTTTTTTTTTTTTTTTTTTTTACATCTCAGAATTTTTTTCTGAGCTCTGAAAATATTTTCCCAGCCGATCTCATTTCGTTTTTCGACTTTCACTTTCAACTCTTCTCTTTTCTATAAAAGTATTTCGAGTTTCTGTTCAAAACACTGTGGGCTGTTGAAAAGGCAACACGTCTCCCTCTCTACATTAATTGGGAATCCAAGATGTTCTAAAGAAGAATTCTTTGAGAATCTCTTAACCTTTCTGAACTTTAGACGAGCTAGCTGGATATTTCTTCATTTCTTTTTCAAGTATGGGTTCAAAGGATTCTTTTAAATAGTTGCAAGTAAGACGTTGTATCATTTTCTGTTGATCATTATTATATTAAAAAATTTCAATGCCTAGTTTGAGGGCTACCTATACCGAACATGATTCATATGTTTTACTCTACGTTTTAGATGAGACCCTCTCTTAAAAACATGATTTTCCTATTCAAAGTTGAAATGATTTTCCAAAAGCTTGATCCTTTTAAAAAAACATGTGTGTTTGTGTAGGTGTGGTGGGACGGTTAGCTTTCTGTCTTACGAGATAGTCATCTCCACGAGATGTGTTTTGGATATCTTCTCCACCCTCTCGTGGTCGCTGAAATCTCGTGATGGCTCAAGTGAAAAGGGTTCGTTTATTTTGACTCACAACCACGTTATATTTTTTTTTGGATATCTCCTCCAACGACTCGTGGAACTCTTTTCCCTGAAATCAGGTATGTTTAGCAAGCCCTCTGAAGTGAAGCTCGGAATACTTTGACAAATCCTGTCGAGTGGATTCTGAAACCATTTTTAAAGGATCTCAGAGAAACACCCATGAAGACAATAGCAACGTGTCGTTTTTTTCGGAAAGGATGAAGCAGGCTCATGGTGAGAGATGTTGCTGTAAAATGTTTTTTTTTCTTAGAAATTTGAAAAAAAATACAGAGTAGTAAGACACAGTCTCTTTTTTCGAAACTGAGTAGGAGGGTCATTTTGAGATGAGCTGGAAAATATTTTCTGAGAGATTAAAAAAAATTTTTTTAAATAAAAAAATATATATATTATATAATATATATATTATATAATATATATTATAAATACTTTTTGTTCATTTTTATCATGTCTTCAGACATGATAAAAATGAACGACATCTCTCTTTTCTCTTTGAAACCTCTCTCAACCTATCTCGTCCTGTTTCTCAAGTAACATTCCTTTCCTGAAAAGCTAATTTCTTTAGACACCTAAGACAACAGGTAGAGACATACTTCGAACCAAAAAGAGAGTAGAGATCCTTTTGAATAATGTCGAATAGACAAAACACGAGTAGCCATTTCCGTTCTGTGCTTTTTTCATAGGGACGATCCACGAAGGGTCCTCTTTTGTTCACGACCCGTGGTTCACCCATGAATTAAACACGTAGGCTCGAAACTTTCTAACATCTCTACCTCCACGGTGCAGTTTGAAAGGAAGGTGACCCACCCATCACCCCAGCTATGAAATGAAACGTCAAAACAGTGCACACGTTCTAGAAAAAGAACCCTTGTAGACATTTGGGGGCTCTACAGCACAGACTCAACAGAAACAAAACGATAAAAACTTTCATAGATCGCAGAGAGTGGATGCTTAAAAATAAGGTGATGTCTCGTCGATCAAATCAGCTGTAAATAAATGTCTAAGAGCTGTGAAGAATGGATGGCCTACCTTCACAAAAGCTCTTTCTAGGAGGGAAAAGTATGTATCCAAGCAGAATACACAGCACAGACTGATGTTAAGTCGAAACTGGAGTGATTTCAATACACAAGTATGAATTCGTTCTAATAACCCTTTAGATAGGTCTCGTTTGACTCATCGAGTCGAGGGGGAAAACATTGACGTTTTGCCTTTCCAACAGCCCACACTGTCCTGAACAGAAACGTAGAATGCTTTTATAGATAAGAGAAGAATTGAAAGTGAAAGTAAAAAAAACGAAATCGGATCGGCTGGGAAAATTTCTGAGCCGAGAAAAAATTCTGAGTCAGAAAAAAAAAAAATAATAATAATAATAATAATAATAATAATAATAATAATAATAACCTTTCCTTTTTGCTTTTTTAATTTGATGTCTTCACTTTTTGACTTTCTACAAGGTCAAAAGAGTGAAGACATCAAATTAATAAAGAAAAAAAAAAGGTTTTTTTTTTTTTTTTTTTTTTTTTTTCCAATCTCAGAATTTTTCCTGAGCTCTGAAAAATTTTTTCCCAGCCGATCCCATTTCGTTTTTTGGCTTTCACTTTCAACTCTTCTCTTTTCTATAAAAGTATTCCACGTTTTTGTTCAGAACAGTGTGGGCTGTTGAAAAGGTAACATGTCTCCCTCTTTCTCTACCCAAATCTGAAACCCATGATGATCTTAAGAAGAATTCTTTAAGAGTCTCTTACGATTTCTGAACTTTAGACAAGTTGGATGTTTCTTTTCGTATTTCGAAGCTATGGATGGATCAAAGAAGGCGACTCAAATGGAATGACTTACGAATTTGGAACATGTTACCTGTTGAAAACATTTGGGGGGAAGTATATCCTTTGAGGCTATACTAAACATGAGTTTTCTGTAGAGAATTGAAATACGTTTCCCAAAAGGCAGGATGATTTTTTTAAAAACAAAAAATGGGCGTGTGTAGATATATGTCTGGGATGGTTAGCTTTCTCTCTTACAAGAGAAACTTCCTCTATTCTTTTTCTCCACGTGATATTTTATGGATATGTTCTCCAACATCTCGTGGTTACTGAAATGGGTCTCTATCGAAAGGGTTTGATTTTGTCTCAAGGGATTTTTGTACTGCTGATCCAGGTGTCCCCCGCTTCACGCTACCCATCTTCACCCATTTGTAAAGAATCTCAGAGAAAACTAAAAGCGAGATCGCAAAAAAGAAATAGCATCCAGTGAACACAATTCCAACCACAGTGGATAGCTTTTTGGGGTCCTTCCAGATATATTCCCGGTGACCGATAGGTTGTTCAGGGTCTACAGCACAGACTAATGTACCCCCTTTTGTCTGGGAATGTTGTCTCACCGTTTCTAAAAATAGACCAGAACCCATTCTTTTCTTGGAATTCTATTCTTTAGAAAAGATGAGTCATGGTCTATTTTTAGAAACAGTGAGACAACATTCCTAGACAAAAGGGGATAGTTAATTTTTATCATGTCTAGAAGACATGATAAAAATTAACAAAAAGTATTTATAATATATATTATATAATATATATTATATAATATATATATTATATAATATATATATTATATATTTTTTCTTTTTTTTTTTTCTGACTCAGAATTTTTTTCTCGGCTCTCAGAAATTTTTCCCAGCCGATCCCATTTTGCTTTCTGACTTTCACTTTCAATTCTTCTCTTTTCTATAAAAGTATTCCACGTTTTTGTTCAGAACAGTGTGGGCTGTTGAAAAGGTAACATGTCTCCCTCTCTCTTTACCCAAATCTGGAACCCATGATGACCTTAAGAAGAATTCTTTAAGAATCTCTTACGATTCCTGAAGCTTAGAGAAGCTGAATGTTTCTTTTTCGTATTTCGAAGCTATTGATGGATCAAAGAAGAAGATTTCAATGGACTGACTTCATCGTTCTAGGATAGAATATTTTTCGAAATCTCTTCCTACTTTCGTCTACACAGAAATGCTTTCAACGAAAGTTAGGTCCTCTTTTACATTTCCTTTTTAAATAGTTGTTCAAAGGGATTTTCGTTCTGCTGATTCAGGTTTCCCGCGCTTCACGCTACCCATCCTCACCCATTCCTAAAGGATCTCAGAGAAAATTGAAAGGGAGATCGCGAAAAAGAAATACCCTCCAGTGAACAAAGTTCCAACGACAGTGGATAGATTTTTTCGGTCCTTCCAGAGATATCCCCGGTGACAGATAGGTTGTTCAGCCACATGGGTGTCACGAAAAGGCACACCATGCCTGTTTCCCTCCCTAAAATGTTTCTTCAGAAAAGGGAAATTTTTTTCCCACCCCTTTGGAGATTCCTTTTCCGAATCGATACCCAAACCCATCGGCCAGAAAAATAAATTTTTTTAAGAACCTTTCTACTCTTGAAACCCAATATAAGATACGTATTCATTGTAATATTTCTAATAAATTATGCATACATGTATTTTACGAGGTTATTTATTGTTTCTTACAATGCTTCGTGAATCTTACGTAAAGTAGCTTGGAAGAACCATATTATTATTTCTTTCTTCTAACCTCTTATATTGTTTAAAGTTTCTAAGGAATTTCTAATACATTGTGTATTTAGCTAAAGCCTGTGAACTCCCCAAAACAATTTATATATAGGCAGTTTGAGTTAGCTGGATCCGTGGAAATAATTAGATAATATTTATGTCACGTAAATATTTGCTAACACGTGTTTCGTTTCCTTCTTATCATGCTATTTCAACCATTTTGTTTAGCAATGATCCATCTCAAATAAAAAGGATTTGACAAGACACAAATAGTAATTAAAAGATTGATGAAATAACACTAAAGTCTCATGTTGTTGGAATCACTTAAGAAATTTAGAGTTTACAGACTAGTTCATCCAATTTGTTAACAATATTAGAATGAATACGTATCTTATAATGGGTTTCAAGAGTAGAAAGGTTCTTAAAAAAATTTATTTTTCTGGCCGATGGGTTTGGGTATCGATTCGGAAAAGGAATCTCCAAAGGGGTGGGGAAAAAACTTTCCCTTTTTCCGAAGAAACATTTTAGGGAGGGAAACAGGCATGGTGTGCCTTTTCGTGACACCCATGTGGCTGAACAACCTATCGGTCACCGGGGATATCTCTGGAAGGACCGAAAAAATCTATCCACTGTCGTTGGAACTGTGTTCACTGGAGGGTATTTCTTTTTCGCGATCTCCCTTTCAATTTTCTCTGAGATCCTTTAGGAATGGGTGAGGATGGGTAGCGTGAAGCGCGGGAAACCTGAATCAGCAGAACGAAAATCCCTTTGAACAACTATTTAAAAAGGAAATGTAAAAGAGGACCTAACTTTCGTTGAAAGCATTTCTGTGTAGACGAAAGCAGGAAGAGATTTCGAAAAATATTCTATCCTAGAACGATGAAGTCAGTCCATTGAAATCTTCTTCTTTGATCCATCAATAGCTTCGAAATACGAAAAAGAAACATTCAGCTTCTCTAAGGTTCAGGAATCGTAAGAGATTCTTAAAGAATTCTTCTTAAGGTCATCATGGGTTCCAGATTTGGGTAAAGAGAGAGGGAGACATGTTACCTTTTCAACAGCCCACACTGTTCTGAACAAAAACGTGGAATACTTTTATAGAAAAGAGAAGAATTGAAAGTGAAAGTCAGAAAGCAAAATGGGATCGGCTGGGAAAAATTTCTGAGAGCCGAGAAAAAATTCTGAGTCAGAAAAAAAAAAAGAAAAAATATATAATATATATATTATATAATATATATATTATATAATATATATTATATAATATATATTATAAATACTTTTTGTTAATTTTTATCATGTCTTCTAGACATGATAAAAATTAACTATCCCCTTTTGTCTAGGAATGTTGTCTCACTGTTTCTAAAAATAGACCATGACTCATCTTTTCTAAAGAATAGAATTCCAAGAAAAGAATGGGTTCTGGTCTATTTTTAGAAACGGTGAGACAACATTCCCAGACAAAACGGGGTACATTGAGTCTGTGCTGTAGACCCTGAACAACCTATCGGTCACCGGGAATATATCTGGAAGGACCCCAAAAAGCTATCCACTGTGGTTGGAATTGTGTTCACTGGATGCTATTTCTTTTTTGCGATCTCGCTTTTAGTTTTCCCTGAGATTCTTTACAAATGGGTGAAGATGGGTAGCGTGAAGCGGGGGACACCTGGATCAGCAGTACAAAAATCCCTTGAGACAAAATCAAACCCTTTCGCTAGAGAACCATTTCAGTAACCACGAGATGTTGGAGAAGATATCCATAAAACATCACGTGGAGAAAAAGAATAGAGGAAGTTTCTCTTGTAAGAGAGAAAGCTGACCATCCCAGACATATATCTACACACGCCCATTTTTTGTTTTTAAAAAAATCATCCTGCCTTTTGGGAAACGTATTTCAATTCTCTACAGAAAACTCATGTTTAGTATAGCCTCAAAGGATATACTTCCCCCCCCCAAATGTTTTCAACAGGTAACATGTTCCAAATTCGCAAGTCATTCCATTTGAATAGCCTTCTTTGATCCATCCATAGCTTCGAAATACGAAAAGAAACATCCAACTTGTCTAAAGTTCAGAAATCGTAAGAGACTCTTAAAGAATTCTTCTTAAGATCATCATGGGTTTCAGATTTGGGTAGAGAAAGAGGGAAACATGTTACCTTTACAACAGCCCACACTGTTCTGAACAAAAACGTGGAATACTTTTATAGAAAAGAGAAGAGTTGAAAGTGAAAGTCAAAAAACGAAATGGGATCGGCTGGGAAAAAATTTTTCAGAGCTCAGGAAAAATTCTGAGATTGGGAAAAAAAAAAAAAAAAAAAAAAAAAACTCTTCTTTTTTCTTTATTAATTTGATGTCTTCACTCTTTTGACCTTGTAGAAAGTCAAAAAGTGAAGACATGAAATTAAAAAAGCAAAAAGGAAGGGTTGTTATTATTATTATCATTATTATTATTATTATTATTATTTTTTTTTTTCTGACTCAGAATTTTTTCTCGGCTCAGAAATTTTCCCAGCCGATCCGATTTCGTTTTTTTTACTTTCACTTTCAATTCTTCTCTTATCTATAAAAGCATTCTACGTTTCTGCTCAGAACAGTGTGGGCTGTTGGAAAGGCAAAACGTCAATGTTTTCCCCCTCGACTCGATGAGTCAAACGAGACCTATCTAAAGGGTTATTAGAACGAATTCATACTTGTGTATTGAAATCACTCCAGTTTCGACTTAACATCAGTCTGTGCCGTGTATTCTGCTTGGATACATACTTTTCCCTCCTAGAAAGAGCTTTTGTGAAGGTAGGCCATCCATTCTTCACAGCTCTTAGACATTTATTTACAGCTGATTTGATCGACGAGACATCACCTTATTTTTAAGCATCCGCTCTCTGGGATCTATGAAAGTTTTTATCGTTTTGTTTCTGTTGAGTCTGTGCTGTAGAGCCCACAAATGTCTACAAGGGTTCTTATTCTAGAACGTGTGCACTGTTTTGACGTTTCATTTCATAGCTGGGGTGATGGGTGGGTCACCTTCCTTTCAAACTGCACCGTGGAGGTAGAGATGTTAGAAAGTTTCGAGCCTACGTGTTTAATTCATGGGTGAACCACGGGTCGTGAACAAAAGAGGACCCTTCGTGGATCGTCCCTATGAAAAAAGCACAGAACGGAAATGGCTACTCGTGTTTTGTCTATTCGACATTATTCAAAAGGATCTCTACTCTCTTTTTGGTTCGAAGTATGTCTCTACCTGTTGTCTTAGGTGTCTAAAGAAATTAGCTTTTCAGGAAAGGAATGTTACTTGAGAAACAGGACGAGATAGGTTGAGAGAGGTTTCAAAGAGAAAAAAGAGATGTCGTTCATTTTTATCATGTCTGAAGAAAAAAGGATGAGTCATGGTCTATTTTTAGAAAGTGGGAGACAACATTCCCAGACAAAAAGAGAAGGGAGTTAATTTTTATCATGTCTAGAAGACATGATAAAAATTAACAAAAAGGTTTTTTTTTTTTTTTTTTTTTTTTTTTTTTTTTTTTTTTTTTTACATCTCAAAATTTTTTTCTGAGCTCTGAGAAATTTTTCCTAGCCGATCCCATTTCGTTTTTCGACTTTCACTTTCAACTCTTCACTTTTCTATAAAAGCATTCCGCGTTTCTGTTCAGAACAGTGCGGGCTGTTGATGAGGCAACATGTCTCTCTCTACCCAAATCTAGAACCCTAGTCACGAGAGAATATGAGACTAGAAAAATAGTTTAGCTTATTGATCTAAAAAATGTCCCATGCTAGAACTCAGAATTATAATCAGAGCGGGGCTTTCCAGTATCCAGTTCCAAGATTTTAGATTTGCCATGGGTGACATGTTCCCAAATTCATAAATTCTTCAATTATAGTCCCCTTCTTTGACAAATGAAAATAAGAAATTCTTAAAGAATATCATGAGATTGGGTAAAGAGAGAGACGTGTTGCCTCTTCCACAGCCCACACGGATCTGAAGTGAAACGCGGAATGCTTTTATAGGTAACTGGGGAATTGAAACAAAGTCAAAACCCAATCGAAAGTAAAAGCCCAACAGAATTCCACAAGAATGAGTCATAGTCTAGTTTTAGAAAGAGTGAGACAACATTCCCAGACAAAAAGAGAAGGGAGTTAATTTTTATCATGTCTAGAAGACATGATAAAAATTAACCAAAAGTTTTTTTTTTTTTTTCCTCTACAACTCAGAATTTTTTTCTGAGCTCTGAGAATTTTTTCCCAGTCGGCTTGATTCACAAAACCAGATATATTCAAATTATTTCCATAGAGGGTTCTCATCTATTTAAAACACTCGCGTTTCAGCTTTAAATCAGTCTGTGCTGTGCACTGGAGCTGAATACACGCTTCTTCCTCCTTGAAAGAGGTTTTGTGAAGGTGTGTGGAGATTGTTTTCAGCTGTCAAACATTTTTTTCCAATAGCCGACTCGATCGATGAGACACCCTTCTATTTTTTCAGACTGAACTTTCGGTTATCTTTGGAAGCATTTCTTGTTTCACTTCGGTTCAGTCTGTGCTGTGGACTCCCCACGTTTCGTTATTCGGGAAAGTGGCCACAGATTGTGTGTGTGTGTGTATGTTTGTGTGTGTGTGTGTGTGTGCGTGTGTTTCGTTTCATACTGGTCTTGATGGGTTGGTTCAATGGATTTCAAATGACACCGTGGAAGTTGGAGAAAGGTTAAGTCGATTCGGATGACGGCAAAGTATTTGAGGGCTATTTGCCTTGAGAAATGCCATCGTGGAGGACTTTGGAAGGGGAACTGGCTCGTATTCACGTTACACATGGGGAAAAACCACGAAAAAAACACCCATGCAGCCAGCTTGAAAGTCATTCGTTCACGTTTTACAAAATATGAAATGGATTTTATAAAAACATATTGGGATCGTATTCAAAATTGGATCATTCTATTGTTTTATCAGAATATACCAGTATACAATTGAACAATTCTATTCAATAACATGATTTTGCCTTCTTGAAAGTCATTTGTTAACGTTTCACAAAATATATATCAGTATACGATGGAACCATCATGATCCGTTATCCTGACTGATGGAGTCAGCTGTGGATCATGGGATCTTTTACCTTGTTGAAAACGATATGTTAAAGTTCCACAAAATATATCAGTATACAATGGAACTATCGTGATCCGTTAATTCTGACGGGTCTAGTAAGCTGTGGATCACGAGATCTTGCCTTCTTGAAAGTCATTTGTTAAAGAAGTTTCACAAAATATATCAGTATACAATGGAACTATAGTGATCCGTTAATTCTGACGGGTCTAGTCAGCTGTGGATCACGAGATCTTGCCTTCTTGAAAGTCATTTGTTAAAATTTCACAAAATATATCAGTATACGAGGGAACCATCGTGATCCGTTGATCCTGACTGCTTAAGCCAGCTATGGATCACGAGATCTTGCCCTGTTGAAAGGGATTTGTTAAAGTTTTACAAAATATATTAGTATACGATTGATAAAATCGTGATCCATTTTTCCTGACTAATGGAGTCAGCTGTGGATCACAAAGTCTTGGCTTCTTGAAAGGAATTTGTTAATGTTTCACAAAATATATCAGTATATGATGGAACAATCGTCTTCACTTTTTTAATTTCTACAAGGTCAAAAGAATGAAGACATCATATTAAGAAAGAAAAAGGAAGGATTTTTTTTTTTTTTTGTTTTTTTTCAAAATCTTTTTTCAGCTTTGAAAATTTTCTTCCCAGTCGTTAACATTTCGTTTTTGGACTTTCAGTTTCAATTCTTGGACCCATGATGTTCTTTTCTTGATGTTCTTGTAGTATATTCCTATACAAAATCACTCCTTTTCCCCAAAAAAGATATCTTTTTTTTATTTTTTTTTTACCTTCCAATTTGTATAGCTATATACTGAAAACAGGCATTAAAGTCAGTTTGTAGTATATTCCTATAGAAATTCACTTAATTTCCCAGCAAAAAGATGACTTTTTTATTTTTTTACCTTCCAATTTGTATAGCTATATGCTGAAAACAGGCTTTAAAGTCCGTTTGTAGTATATTCCTATAGAAATTCACTTAATTTCCCAGCAAAAAGATGTCTTTTTTATTTTTTTACCTTCCAATTTGTATAGCTATATGCTGAAAACAGGCTTTAAAGTCCGTTTGTAGTATATTCCTATACAAATTCACTGCCTTACCCCCCCGAAAAAAAGATGTCTTTTTTTATTTTTTTTTACATTCCAATTTGTATAGCTATATGCTGAAAACAGGCCTTAAATTCCGTTTGTAGTATATTCCTATACAAATTTACTCCCTTTCCCCAAAAAGATGTCTTTTTTTTTAATTTTACCTTCAAATTTGTATAGCTACATACTGAGAACAGGCGTTCAAGTCCGTTTGTAGTATATTGGTATACATGGTCTATTTTTAGAAAGGGTGACAACATTCCCAGACAAAAGGGGGTAGAGTTAATTTTTATGATGTCTAAAAAACATGATAAAAATTAACAAAAAGATTTTTTTTTTTTTTTCATCTCAGAATTTTTTTCTGAGCTCTGAGAATTTTTTTCCCAGTCGACAGCCACAGAAATGTTTCCAGCCAACGCGATTTACTTTCACTTTCAACTCTTTTCTATATAAGTATTCCACGTTTTCTGTTCAGAACCGTGCGGGCTGTCCAAGGTGCAACATGCTCTTTTTCTCTCTCTCTCTCCACCTCCTCTAGACCTAGGATGTTCTTTCTCAAGAAGAGGAATTCTTTTAGTCAATCGCGAGGGAGGAAGATGGATTTCATCCTGTGGGTCTTTGAGAAACAACACACAGAAATAGAATTCAATACCCACGAGCCTCCTTCACGGAACTCTGTAAGGGAAGCTGGGTGCACTGGATGCTGGAAAGCCACTCCTTTCGTGATTTGTGAGTCGGTAAAAAGGGATTAAATGCGATATCCCACCCGACAACACCATAGACGAGCGGTCCAATAGTTCCATGAGGAAATATCGCTTTAATCTTTTCAGCAACATTATTGAGGATACTTTTCTTGTAAAAAAGAAAAAAAGGTATTGTTTTCTTTGATCTAGGGAAACAATCCTGCCTTGGATGTTTAGAAGAAGATCCGTTTAAGTAAAAAAGATTAGCCCCATCGCACAACATCATCATGGGTTCTCAATCTTATCCCAACAGCCCTGTGATCATTGTTTTTCTTCAAACGTCAGGCCAAAGTATTCCTTTTAAAACATTTTCTGTTCTTCCTGGGTGGGGGATTACGTACCGAGAATGTATTTTCCACAACCCCCCGGATTAGAACAGAAATATATTATAATCATCACGCCATCGTGGTTTTCGAAAGCCAAAACAATTCCTCATGAAACAACATCTTTTCTTCCTGGTTGTGGGATGAGGTAGAGATGTTGCATCGTCAACAACCCACACTGATCTGAACAGAAATGTGGAATGTTTTATAGATATAAATAAACTGAAACTGAAAGTAAAAATGAAATCGTGTTGGCTGGAAATATTTCTTTTGGCTGTCGAATGGGAAAAAATTTTCCAGAGCTATTAAAAAAAAAAAAAAAAAAACTCTTCCTTTTTTTCTATTAATTTGATGTCTTCACTTTGTTTACTTTGGAATGGAGAAACCCAAAGACCATGACTCATCCTTTCTAAAACATATAATTCCTAGAATGAGTCATGGTCTATTTTTAGAAACAAAACAGTGAGAGAACATTCCCAGACAAAAGGGGGTAGGGTTAATTTTTATCATGTCTAGAAGACATGATAAAAATTAACAAAATGTTTTTTTTTTTTTTTTTATATCTCAAAATTTTTTTCTGAGCTCTGAAAAATTTTCCCAGTCGGCAACCAAGTGAAAAATTTGCAATCGGCTTTTACTTTCACTTTCAACTCTTTTCTATAAAAGCATTCCACGTTTTCTGTTCAGAACCGTGCGGGCTCTCCATAGTGCAACATGCTTTTTCTCTCTCTACCTCATCTGCATCTAGGATGTTTTTCCTTTTTCAAGAAGTGGAATTCTTTGGGAATACCTTACAATTTCACGAGCTAGCTGTTTCTTATATTTCGAGGAGATTTCAATGAAATTGTTTATAGATGTCACCTATTGCAGATGGGGAAATAGTCTATACTGCATCGCTGGAGACATATCACCCAGATAGGTCACGCTATATTTTTTCCCACACCTAAATAAACTGGACATGAGCCATCCTTTTGTTTTCTCATCCAACAAAGATAGACACTGCAGACCGTTTTGGGTTTTCACTCTTCGCGAACCGAGACGAGCCGCAGCCACACTTTGCGTTTTCTGTGAGCGCAATAATGGATCACGTGAGCAGCCATTTTGTTTCCCATCTCACCCAGATAGGTCATGTTGTATTTTGTTTCATGCACCTAGCCAATTTTGGACATGAGCCATCCTTTTGTTTTTTTTTCATCGAACCAAGATGGACTCTGGAGACAATTTTGTTTCTCAACGGAAAAGTAAATTTTCTGAATGGGTGCCGGTGTTCGAATACTTTTGTGACCGACTGTATATCCGTATCAAGGACGAACAAATAAAGGTGATGTTTTTTATAGTAAAGAATCTGCAAGCACATTTAATTTTAGGAATAGATTTTCTTTCAGAAGCACAAGCTACGCTGGATTTTAATGATGCTCCCTTAAGCTGACAATGAAACCAGTTCGTACTGAAAACGCTGAACCGCCGATGTTAAAACTTGACCACCTGCCTAATGACGAGCAAGATAGAATCCGACAAGTGGTAAGTGAATTTGCTTCGTTATTTAGTGATATTCCAGGATTTACTCAGGTTACTAACCATAGTATTGACACCGGAGATGCAATGCCAGTTCGCCAAAAACCATACCGGTATGATAAGAATAAGGAAAAATTATAGAATGGCATATTACCGATATGCTACGTAAAAAGATCATAACGCCCATCTCAAGTAGTTATGCTAGCCCGGTGGTTTTATGTAAGAAAAATAATGACTATCCTTTGGAGCATCCAAAAAGGTGGAGATTCGCTATTGATTACCGTAAATTAAATTCCATAACGAAATATCCGGTATATCCGTTACCGATCATAGAAGAAATTTTAAGGAACATAAAATCAACCAAATTTATGACGACTTTAGACTTAACGACTGGTTATTTTCAAATAGGGGTGAGGCCTGAGGACGTGCCTAAGACTGCTTTTATAACCAAGTCTGGCACTTATGCATTTTTGCGTATGCCGTTTGGCCTTTCAGGGGCCCCAGCAACATTTCAGCGATGCATGGACATTGTGTTAAGACCTGTTCTTGGAAAGTCCACATTTATCTATTTAGACGATATCATTATTACTAGTGATAATCTCGACCAACATGTACAGGATTTAAGACAGGTGTTTTCTTTATTAAATGAGGCCGGTCTAAAAGTTAATGTCGAAAAGTGCAAATTTGCAGCCCCTGAATTAAAATATTTAGGTTACAAAATATCTCAAAAAGGGATCGAGACAGATGAATCAAAAATAATCGCTGTACAAAAGTATCCGACTCCAAACACGGCAAAGAAGCTCTCTTCTTTTCTAGGACTTTGTTCATATTATAGGTCCTTTATAAAAGATTTTGCGGCTATCGCGGAGCCATTGTTAAAATTAAAAAGGAAAAAGGCAAGATTCTCGTGGACGGCCGAAGCCAATAGTGCTTTCGAAAAATTAAAACAAGCATTAACGCAAGCCCCTGTGTTGAAATTTCCTGAAAAGGATGAGAATTTAGAAATTTCAGCGGATGCTTCGGATTATGCTGTAGGAGCGGTACTTTCGCAAAATCAGCAGCCCGTGGCATTTTTTAGCCGAACTTTAAATCAAACACAAAGAAACTATTCCGCGACCGAGAGAGAGGAACTTGCAGTTCTGTTAGCAGTGCAAAAGTTCCGAGTCTATTTTGGAAAGGCGCCGATAACAGCGTACTCTGATCATGCGGCGGTAACTAGATTGTACTCAGGGAAAAATTTATCCCCAAGGTTAATAAGATGGGCACTCAAGCTGCAAGAATATAATCTGGTAATCAAGCATACCCCCGGAAAGGAAAATATCGTAGCAGATGCCCTATCAAGAATTAAAATTGACGAACAAGGTAATGCTGTAAAGGTGGCAATGCTTACAGCATGTACAATAAATTCCCGAGAAACTGTAATAACCGAATTGGGTAAGGATCCTGAGTTTGGAAGTATTTATGAGTATTTGAAGGATCCTGAAAATTTTAGCCGCCAAGATATTGTGGCGATAAGAAATAGGGCGGCCCATTACAAACTAATAGATGGTCTATTATTCTATACAAAAACTACGAATTCCAACAACGAATTTCGACCTGTTATCCCAGCTAGTCTTAGATTAAATATCCTGCAGGAGCTCCATGACAGCCCTTTAGCTTCTCAAGCTGGTATTCGAAAAACTATCCAACGCGTACGCGAGGCAGTCTACTTTCCTGAACTGCAAAAGTTAACAAGGGCGTATGTCCAGTCCTGCCCAACATGTCAAGCAGTTAATTATATTAATTTACGCCCGGCCGGGTTTCTAAATAGTATTAAATCCGAATTTCCAAATGAAATAATTGGCATCGATTTATTGGGCCCTTTCCCAAAAAGTCAGTTAAATAAAAGTCGCTATCTGCTTGTTATGGTTGATCATTTTAGTAAATGGACCGAAATTGTTCCCTTAAAACGAGCCTCCGTGAAATTAGTTACTGATTCTATTTTAAATAAATATATTTTAAAATACGGGGCGCCCCTAAAAGTTATATCGGATAATGGTCCTCAATTTGTAAGTAATATATTTGAAGACATGTGCCGAAAACTGGGCATACGTCATTTAAAAATGGTCCCGTATCGGCCGCAATCAAATATAGCGGAACGGATCAATAGAAATATAGTGAAAATTATCCGTAGTTATGTTAAAAATTTTCATAAAAGCTGGGATAACTATGTCAATGAATTTGCTTTCGCTCTTAGGACCGCAAAACATGATACAACGGGCAAAACTCCTGCTGAGTTATTTCTAGGCAGAAAGATTATAACACCGTTAGATAAATTATTTTATGTGCAACAAAGAGCCCCAGAATTTAAAATGGGTGATATTGAAAAACTAATAAAAGAAGCAAAAAAGAATACGGAAGTCGCACAAAGAAAACAGAAGCTCTATTATGATTTGAAACGACGGGGAGTAACTTATAAAGTAGGGGATGAAGTTTTGAAAATTAAGCATTCACTTTCTTCAGCACCAGAAGATAAAACTGCCAAATTTTTTCCACGATTTGAAGGACCATATGTTATAGAAAAAATAACTCACGCTGTAGTAGTGTTAAAAGCCAGAAATGGTGAAACCTGTTCCGCAAACATTGATCAAATCAAGCCCTACTTCGATCGTAATAAAATGCAAATCTTTTCAGATCTTTTGCAGGATCCGGCACGGCAGACACCGCGGGAACAAGCTCCAGAGGTGGAAAAACGACAAGTACAAGGGCAAGCCAATGAGAGACAGAAGCAAGTGAAAAGAAAATTGCCCCGCGGAAAAATTGAAGGTAACAAGAAAAAGAAGCCGTTCCACCGTCCAGAAAAGAGAGTTCACGAACACCCCCAGAATGAAGAAGGGAGAAGGACGACGTATGTGAAGAGAACCAGGAGAAATGACGGCAACTATAACCCGGCTCTAAAACGAAAGATCTACTCATCCGACAGAACTCTCCGCAGCAAAAGTCGCCGAACTGCGGAAGGGCCATCAGCGGCGGAGGAAAAAGTACAAGGAAAATTTGAACGGCCAGCAACGAGGTCCAAGCAAGAACACGGAAGAAGTTTCCCGGTTCCGCCAAGACCAGCTGCCATCAAACGGCCAAGACCACAAGCAGAGGAGAAAAGGAAGGTATTCAAGGGTGGCCGAACTGGTGAAAAAAGGAAGCTTCCAGAGGAAAGCACTGAAGGGCGAGCCCGTACAAGAAGGAGGATAAATCAAACTACTATCTGCAGTACCTTTAAAGACTGGGCCCAGGAAAGGATGTCCGAATATTACAAAGATCTCTGGAAGGAACCAGAATTGAATAAAAGCTCCTGTTTAGATGCAGTACAGATGAAAAAAAAATTGTTGTATATCCTGGGAGCTGCTATTGTAACAAATTTCTTTCTTTTAAATTTCTAGTTTCTAGCGAAGTATGTTTGTAAAAGATTGGCCTCGCGTTAGATTCTAGAGCTAAAAGTTTTCAACAAGGTCGTTTTAGTCTTGAGTTTCAAACTAATTAACTCTGGCGGGAAGTATGTAAGGATCTTAAGTTTTACTAACGTTTATTTTATTTTAAATCTTTACTATCACTTCTTATTTTCTACTTCCGGCCAGAATTATAAGCGTGAAGGTATTTATGCAAAGTTTGTCTGGCGAACGCCAAGTATTTAAGTGTGGCCTTTTGCCAAGCAAGAGAGAGGAAGCAGTTGAGTCAAAGCAGGCCGGTTACCTTAGAAGTTACGCAGTTGCTGTTTGCCTTCCAGGCCAGAGGTTTTAATCCTCTTGATAAATTTAAACGTATTGTAGTGTTCACAGTCTCTGTGCTACATACGCTTCCTGTTATTATAAGGCCAATGTTCCACGTTTATTATTCTAAAGTTAAATTAGAGTTTAGTTTTATTTTTATACTTTTACGTTAGACCCCAAGTGGCGGGTCAGTGTATTCCGAAGTACGGAAGTTCTTGTATATATAGAGAAAATAAAGGGTTTTGTATAGCCTTCGTCTGTATCCTGTCTACTTACCACAATTAGTGAACATAGCTTTAGTAAGCTCTCTGTTCCGAGTCAGGTCCTTGTATGTTTCCGAAGAAGGTAAGAAGGAACAATTGACCCTGATAATGGGATAACAACAAACAAAAACAAAAAAAAAATTTAAACAAATTGGAGGAGAGTCATGATATTAATAAAACAAATATTATATAGAGTCCAATCTTGGTGGTTCACTTCAGTTTTCCAGCATGAGGTGCTCCACGTTTCCCGAAATATGGATCCCATTCGAAGAGAGATTGTGTAGAGCCTTCCCTTCAGTTCTTTTTCTACCAAGAAGAGAGGTACCCAAAGGGCTACCCATGTCCAAAGAGAGAAAGTGTAGAGCGTTCATTTCAGTTTTTTTCCAAGTTTAGGGGAGGGAGGTCTCAAAATGGCACCCCCCATTTTCAAAGAGAGATGGTGTAGAGCGTTCGTTTCTGATTTTCCCAAAGTTAGGGAGTCTTCAAATGGCTTTTAAGAGAGAGAGAGAAGGTGTATAGCGTTCATTTCAGTTTTCCGAGGTTAGAATGGGGGGCGGAGAATCCTCCAAAATGGCTACTCATTTCAAAGAGAGAGAGAGAGAAGGTGTAGAGCGTTCATTTCAGTTTTCCAAGATTAGAAGGTCCCGAAATACCTTCTGAATTCAAAGAGAGATGGTGTAGAACGTTCATTTCCAGTTCTCCAAGATCAGAAGAAGAGGGTCCGCTTTTCCCAAAATGGCTTCCCATTTCAAAGAGAGAGAGTGAGAGGCGTTCATTTCCGTTCTCCAAGATAGGGTCGTCTGCTTTTTCCCAAAACGGCTTCCCAATTCAAAGAGAGAGAGAGAAAGGGTGTAGAGCGGTCATGTTCATTCTCCAAGATGGGGTCGTCTGCTTTTTCTCAAAATGGCCTCCCCATTCAAAGAGAGATCGTGGCCATTTTTTCCAATTTTTTTCCAAGATGGGGGAAGAAGAAAACCTAGAATGTAATAACACGACAGAGAGAGAGAAAACGCCATCTTGTCATTTTCTGATAGGGTACCGGGGTTCGAATACTTTTGTGACCGACTGTACAATTCCGCTTCAAGCCTAGCTCTATCCTTCACCACGGGAAAAGCTTTTACTAGCGAGGCTTTGAAACTGTCGAACGTGTAAGTGGGGCTTCCAATTTCTCCCAGTCGAAATTTTCCAATGCCTTTAAAGCAACTTAATGCCTGTTTTCGCAAGGCGGTCGTGGCTATCGTGATCTTTTGTACATCAGGTACAGGATAAAGTAAAAAGTGAGTATCTAAAATTTCTAGGAAGCTAGTGACCGACGTTCTTCCGTTAAATGTCAATGAGGGTTTCATGGAGGCCTTCATAGTGTCCACCAGATAACCAAAGCCTTCCATCATATTTCCAGGAGCCAGTGGGGTTTGTGATGTCGATGGAGCTAACTCAGCTGCACCTTCGTTGTTAGCCATGAGTTCGGAAAAATTCGGGCGCCACTTGTAAGATCTATCACTACTTTTCCACATACGTTAACTTAGATCCTACAATGAGCCTGGCGAGTTCTCGCACAGGCGTGAATTAAATACCAGCATAGGAGAAGGGTGCAAAATAACCCTTTATTAAATCAAACTAAATTAACAGAAAGAGCGGACTTCGTGCGTTACAAAACACCGTTCACTTGCGGCGGTAACTAAACGTAGACTGTAATACAAATCAAATCTGAAAAATAAACGAGTGCAAGAACGCACTTTCAAAATTACGCATAAGTGATGGACTCGCAGAAATCTAACCAGCGTGATACTAACTGATAAGGCCAAAAGGCTTACTAGCGTGACCGCGAAATAACAACGAAACGTGCGCTAGGCTAGAGAAACACGCTCTGAATAAACTGAGATAGTAACACGTTTAAATAGCACTTCACTTAACTTTAAATTTACATCCTGGCGAAAGAATGTGAGGGTAAGTTTGAGAAGTTAAGAGCAGGAAAACGTAAAATAAATTTGTTATGCAGAATAAGGAAAACCCTACATAGTTAGAGAAAAAGATTTTCTACTTTAGGTTAAATTATTTGAATACGGCAAACCACACGAGGGCTGCCGACTTAAGAGAAGGGATGCCTTTGTGGAGGACATTCTAAGGAAGACTAACTCGCATTCACTTTACATATTAAGAAAATTATGAAAACCAACTGTGCATAAGTATTTGTTACTTAAGAGAATATATTTATGGTATTAATTATTTTAAATAGATACATAATTTTTTTAAACCATAACAATATAAAAATAAGTAAATTGCATTTCATCATTACTTGTATATGAAGGAAGTTAAAATTTCTCTTGTGACAACGAGTTTTCAAATGGCTACCCATTTCAGAGAGAGAGAGAAGGTGTATAGCGTTCATTTCAGTTTTCCAAGATTAGAAGGTCCCGAAATACCTTCTGAATTCAAAGAGAGATGGTGTAGAGCGTTCATTTCCAGTTCTCCAAGATCAGAAGAAGAGGGTCCGCTTTTCCCAAAATGGCTTCCCATTTCAAAGAGAGAGACTTAGGGGCGTTCATTCCCGTTCTCCAAGATAGGGTCGTCTGCTTTTTCCCAAAATGGCTTCCCAATTCAAAGAGAGAGAGAGAGAGAGAGAAATGGTGTGTAGAGCGGTCATGTTCATTCTCCAAGATGGGGTCGTCTGCTTTTTCTCAAAATGGCCTCCCCATTCAAAGAGAGATCGTGGCCATTTTTTCCAGTTTTTTCCAAGATGGGGGAAGAAGAAAACCTAGGATCGAATAACACGACACACAGAGAGAGAAAGAGTATAAATTAATATTAATTTGTCTTTAAAAGTAGAAGTTACTTCATTTTATAAAGAAGCCGAATTTCAAATTGCATTTTAAGAAAATTTAACCTATTGCAGATAATTTTATAAATGTAATGAAAATTGCTATAAATCAAAATGCATATTTAAGCTTCACCATTAAACTTTATTTGAAATAATAATTTTATTTTAAATTAATATATTTCAATTCGGCAAGCAAGATATTTTTATTTTGTTATTAGAAACTTAAAAATTACATCTAACCCACTAATACGTCTAATTTAATTATCTAACGTTATCCCATCTAGTTTTGCTTTAATGTACCATTTGCAGAAACAGACATTGAAAAGATACTAATTTCTGTGGTCGTATTTAAAAAACTTAAATAATTAAGAAAGGAATCTTTCACAAAGGAATTTAAAAATTTTATTGTAAGAAAGGAATCTTTCACAAAGGAATTTAAAATTTTTATTGTGATAACTTGGAAATTCGCATATTATAAAACACTGATTAATTAAAGTGAAGTCTTTGCCACACAGGGGAAGAAAAGCTGATTTTAAGATAAAATTTTTAATTTATTAAATTCTTTTTATTGGATCAGACCTCAGTTCTTTGCCGCATTTAAATAAACAAATAAATTTCTTTGGAAATTTTATAACAGAAAGCCAACTTCGCTGGAGAGTCAATCGAAGGTTCTGAAAACTCTGCATAATTGCGCTGCATTATACTATTGTGTAGGATAAAGAAATATTTCTTTTAATGTAAGAGGAGGAGTTTTTTATTTTAGTTATTTTTTTAATTTTGACAAAAGTTGTAAATTTGTTCTCACAAAATCAAATAGTGGAATTACTTTTATTTTCACAAATACAGCCAATTTTAATTTGAACTTAAGTAAATAACTGAAATTCGGTTTTAATTGCATAGATTCTAAAATGAAAGGCATAAACGTGTTCTCATACTTACTTTTGAGCTAAAAGTGAATTAAAAAACTATTTTTTATATTAAAGAAATCAAATAATCTATTTCTCTTCAGTTAAAAGTACACTAAGGAAACTGTTTCTTTAATCCCGTCTAGTAAACAAACTATAAAATCATTACTAGAACATGTATTGATGCCTTCTGGACATCTTAACAGTTTGAATGATTTCAATAAAGAAATGAAATGAAAACTTTAAAGAAAGTCCAGTTTAAAGAAAAATGAAGTACTTTAAAGAAATTACAGCATCAATCAGGTTTTAATATGTGAAATTAATCTCATAACTGTTTCTGCTAAACATTTTTATTGCTTTCCAAATCCTCATTTATGCAATATTATGTGCCCCATTACTGGCAAGTGCCTGATTCACCCAAAAACGGTACGGCTCTGTATTATACAAATTCATTTAAATTAAATTAATAACTTTTCAAAGTATGCATTGTAAAATATAATATCTTTATATTATTTAAATTAAATAAAAAAAACTCAATCATGTTTATATTAAAGGAGAAGGATAACAAGAATGTCTATATCTCATGTTACCTCATCTTTACATCAAAACACATTTTCCGAATCCTTATCTTTGCTGTGAAAAACCGTATTAAAATAATTCCAAATGATTTAATTGTATGTTTGGAGAAATTTGTGGATAACAAAGAATCTTCATTGATTTTTCTCGCACTTCTATAACGTTCATGCATCTCTGGTATTTTTCTCGTCGATAATCGCTTTATTCTTAATAATAGTTTTTAAATTTAACTTCAATTATTATATATTAATTATTACTGCTATCATTCAAGTCAGTATACAATAAATGTTTACTCACCATATGTATTGATTAAATAAAGAAACTTTTGAACTTAAAGTAAACTGAATGAAACTCATAAACAGCTGAGTTTCATTCAGTTTACTGTGTGAGCTACGAACAGTGTTTAAGCATTGCTATGAAGGTCATAGTGTAGTGTATATTCTTAGAAGTGAGTAATACAGATTTTCCGTAAGTCAGCTTTGGTAACAATAATTGTTTTTTGAGCTGAAATTATTAATTCATGCAAATTTGTTATGCTTTTGCATAATAAACTGTTTAAAACTGTATTAAATTTAATCTGTAATTGTTAAGAGAACAGAAAAATGCGTTTAGGAAATGCTGAAATATTTAAGACAAATAATTCACATTAATCATTAAATGAAAAAAATGATGCGATATTTTTACCGTAATACAATTATTTAAATATATTGAAGTTGTGCAATGTAAGAGAGTTATTTTAAATTTATAGTTTAAAAATCTCATAAAATTGTAATTTGTCAATGGAGTAATAACGATGAAAGAGAATGCCCGTTTTGTATAACTAATATAACTAACTATAAATATTTATTTCCTGTAATTTAGTTTCTATAACCACGTTTCCCAGCTACTGACTTTTGTGCCCATAACTATTTGTTCAATATTATAGATTAAGCAACAAATTGTGTTGATTTATAAAAGCGTGTAATTCAAAACGAAAGATTTAGTTATATAACAAAATAATAAAATAGGTAAATGTCCTATAAATGTAGTACCAAAATGGTTTTCTTTTATCCAATTATCAAAATAATTTAGCGCTTTTTCTGGAAGGAAAGCGATTAAGGAAGAGAGGAATAGAGAACAGAAAACAGTATTAAAAGCTGTTAGAAAAAATATTCCAAACCAAATAGAATTTTTTGAAGTATTTTTTCTGTTTAGAATGAGGGGGAGGGGAAGGTACTAAGTTAAGAAATATAGTTATTATAAATACTGCAAGCCAAAGAATATTTTTTTGAAATACTTCTATTTTGTAAGATGGAGGAAAATTAAGGTGTTAAATTAAGAAATACAGTTAAATCGTTGATAAGTTATAATAAGAACTCAGATTTTTAATATAATTTAGAAATTTTGAAAATATATGAAGTGTCTTTAAATATTAAATTCTAAATAATGAAAGCAAAATTATGTAGCTTCTAGATAGGTATTACTCAAAAGTATTCGCAATATATTACGCTTAAAAAATGTCTGTATGTGGGATCACTTTTGCATCATATATAATACGTCCAGCATTTTCTGCATACTATGGTTCATGCATATGTGTAACAAACACAAATGGATTTACAGTTATATAAGCTTAATATGGTGAGACACAACCATAGTACGATGAGAAAATTTCAAATGATTATATTGAATATTTTCAATAATTTAGAAATTTCGAATATTATGGAAATATTTTAATACCTTGAAGAGTATAATTCTTTACTGGATCGCTAAAACATTGTTGTAGTTACATGTTCACTAAAATAAAAGTACATCACGCTACATTTAGAAAGTAATCCTGTGTTGCGTGACATGCTTTTGCATCTTTAGTGACATTACATTCATGGCACTTAATTAGGTTAACATTCATATCACTTTATGGCGTTATATTAAAGCTGTAATGTGTCGTTATATGAATATCACAGTGTGACTTCCCAATAATATTACAATTTAAATTCACAACTTCGCAGCGAGACTACGCATCAACGTCATAGTGTGACTTCACAACAATGTCACAATGTAACTTCACATCAAAGTCCCAATTTAACTTTACATTAACGCAATGGGACGTTCCAAAAAGCGGACATTAAACCATACCCACAACGTTACTGCGACATTGAGATCGTCACAGTGTGACACGTTTTCAATGCCATAGCGACGTCGCCGTGCTATTGGGGTATATGGGTGAATGTATAACAGGTACTTTTGTATATCCTAATCCGATAGCATGTAGCCATTAAAGAGCGTGATTGTGCACTCTCCGGCTTGATTTTTTCCCGCAGAAAATATGATATAGAAATAATAAATGCCTCATCTGTTTTCGAAATTACCTTAGGGTCGTCCACCTGAACATGAAGACGCTGTGAAGTCATGTGAAACAACGTTCTTATAAATGGTGACAAACAGCGTTCAGACTTATTGCTATCATGAACAAAAAAGTTATACTAACGAATATTTTTATTTTATTCGTAATTCTAGAATTTCCAGTTTAAATGCATGTAGCAAGATTTTCCTTTCTACAAACAAAAATCTTCATAAAAGTTTTGTAAATTATTACCTAACATTTTAAGCAAAGTTTTCATAAATAATTATTTAATATTTAGGGCATTTTCATGAGCTCGCTAGCAATCTAATTAATATTTATTACATTTCAACATAATCACTTCAACTTCGGGGGGGGGGGACCAATCAAATTTGCAACTCTCTTTAATTTCTAAAATTTAATAATTCTAAATTTAATTTCAGAAAAGATGTATTTTTAAATTACTCAAAAGGCTGAAAATAAAAATTTATTGTTACTTTCAAATGATAGAGACGGAAAAATTCAAATATTTTAAGTTGACGATGATACTTTTTTCCTTTTCTGACATTTTGGTATTTATTAGTAGCGCGTTTAGTAAGTGCATAGCCATACATTAAATTTAGAAGTAAACGCATTTCTTTAAACCAATTACTTATAAAATTTCTTTTCTCCACCTCACACTGTTTGTTATTTCGGAAGGTTTTGCGCATATTCTGGCTATGCTTCCAGGGATTCCATACTTCTACACATGCGTCGTACAAAGCCTTTTGTTCTGCGCAAGATTTCATGAGCGGTTATATCCTGGATGTATACTGAACTATTATTGGAGCCGTAAGATCGTATTCTTGATGTTACTTTTAGAGGCTAAATTAAATTGAAATATGCATTTAAATGTTTATTGACATGTTTTTATTTAACATAAAAATGTTTGTTTTGAAATACTGTTATACATTGTAAAAGTTTCAATGGAGACTGAAATTGTTTCCTCTAATTATGTTTGTCAGTTGTGTAAAGAATCATATGATCAACCTAAAACATTATATAAACATTTGCAGAAAATGCACAATCCTGCACGCTCGATGAAAGATAATCACACTTGCCCACTATGCGGAGTTTTGTGCACCAAGTACGAGTCTTACCGAGATCACCTTATGTACATTCACGGCCAAAGTGGGGATAGTACGAAACTGACGTTTAAATACCTTAATGGTGAGATTTAGCCAAACAGTTATTAAGTTTTTATATGCTATTTTTATGTAATTTAAATCGATAATTACTATTTAAAAGTTTAGTAAGCAGAAAGTAAATGTGGTATCTTGTTATGATTGTTTAACAATTTTTTATGTAAGAAAATCTTGTTTTATGTGGAAAATTTTAAGAAAGGTACTTTGCCGAACACTGTCATTAAAGGAGTCTTAAAGAAAAAATATTAGTAATTAATATAATTTTTACGTAACATTAATGAATTATTTTTGGTCTATTATATAAATACTATCATATATATAATCTAAGACATTAAAAAAGTAGATGTGTAATTTTATAAATATTCAGTTATTTTTTTGGAATAATTTGAATGAAGTAAGAACTTTTAGTTTCAGATAGATAGATAAGATTTATAATTAAAAATTTCATCAAAAACATAAATAATTTGAAACAGATATAAATTTAAAAGTTTGTGATTTGCTTTTAAATGATATTTTCTTTTGTTTTTTAAAATTATTATATTTATTTCAATTATGAGATGGAAAATAGGGTTTATATTCTGACCCAGTGGTTTTGAATTGGGAGCCATAGAGCATTTTATGAATTCTCATAAAATTGTTATTTTTCAGTTAAAATAATCATATGACTTTAATGATAGTTATTTAGCATATTGATAGTATAAATATCATAAATGCATGTAAAAATTTATGATTATTTAGGTTGATCTTTGGATTATGGTAACTTGGTGATTTTTTGGCAAAAATTTGGCGACCAACTCTGCTACAGCAACCCTCTATTTTTTTTTTTTCGCCGCCGTTTCTTTTCTTTTTATTTACTGAACACTTTTTCCAACAATCTACTAGCTAAATTACACTAGAAATTGCTAGAAATTTTATGTAACAAAACTGCCACAAATATTAACTGCAAAATTGGGAAAAAGTGCACAATCGCAAACTTTTTGCGCGTTTTTCAGAATAGAACATACACATAAATCATTTACACGTCGACTTATTTTTACTTAAAAAAACATCCCAGAATTGCACAAAAATGGCATTGCACACACTCTTAACTTTATCCATTTACACTGCTATTTTCTCATAAATTACAAAAAATTACACGAAAATGCAAAAAAATTCTGTGAATCTTTAAACTCGGTAAAAAGAACATATATGAAATTACCTGATCGCGAAAAAGTATATACCCTTTCCAAAGATGAACATTTCCACGTATAAAATAAATAAAATATCCAAAAACTTTTACCTCTAATTATCTATTATATTATAAACGTCACCAACGAATTCATACCTCAAACATTACAAATGGTTACAAATACTTAGTGTCAAATATTTAAATTATTTCCATGCACGTTTACTTCCACTAAAACGTATACCAAATTCCTACAAACATATTATTCACAAAATAACTATAATTTAATTAAAATATAATTAAATTCAAAAACACTTCTTAAAATATAAAAATCATTGCTAATAACAATTTTCCAATAATACCATATTATTTTATTTACTCCTTACATTTAGAACAATGCATAAAAATAATATTCTCAAATAATTAATACTAACTTACCTAATCTTCTTCAGAATCTTGATTACGTGGCCGATAAACTTTTTGTATTTCCTCCGCTAAGTAAAAAGCAAGTGTATGTGCGCCTGTTTCAGGATCTTTAAAATCATACTTATAGTTCACAGCAAGGTACCAGGTAAAATAAATAACTTAATAAAACATCTTTACTTCTATCTCGCACAACCTTAAAAAAAAAGCACTTATCACTATCCCTTTCAATCCCACTAAATACCCATTTCAAATTCACTTTAGTTAGGTCCATGGGATCCAAAAATTAACGAACATTGTTTCACACAACACAGTATAAAGCTAAATACAAAATTTCCAGATTTTTTTCCCCGATTTCCCCCCTTTTCCGATTAAAGAACTGTAATTCGTCCATTAATATCATATGACATATCTCATGATCTCTCATTTCCCTCACACAAAATAATGCGTAATCGGAACTGAGTACTTCTCACATTATTACCAAAGTCCTAGGTAGTAACCTTTATCGCCTCCAAAATGTCGCCAAACTACCAGTTACCATATTCCAAAGATCAGCCATTGTGGTCAATGCACATATTAATTACTCATTCATTTAAATCTTTGAAGATATGCTTACATAATTTTGAATTTTCTTATTGACTTGAAAATGAAAAAAATTCTTTTGTTGTATTTTTATTCTAAAATTTAGTAGGGTAATAAATGAGTATTTTGATGAATGAAGATAGAGAGAAGAGACTTTAATATCACACAATGTATGTTTTTAAATTGTTTTGTGATATTGCTGTTGAATTGAATTTAATAGTTTAAGTGCGAAGAACATGATATTTAATAAATAAAGGTAACACAATACATTAAAAAATGCTTCTTTAGGCATAATATAAAATCTGAAAGCTTTAAGATATTTTTTTTTTATTTTATTTTTATTTATTTATTCTTTTTCTGATAAATACAACTGAAGCCATACATAAGAAATCTTTACTTTCATTGAACAACATAAGCACCATTTTGTTCTGCGACTTTTTGCCACCTCTCAGCACAGCTGGAAAATTGATTTTTAAAAGTTATTAAGTTTTTTAAAAGTCATTAAGTTTATTTTTAAAGGAGTTATCAGTTTACTGTTTGACAATCTCCACAGAAGTGAATTCTAGGCCATTCTGAGAATTTTGAAGTGACCTGAAGAGCTGAAAGTCCTAGTAGGCAAGGGATAGTGATTATGAAAGCTGACACAAAACTTCTGACCTTTTTTGTTTGATTTTGATTGAAGTTTGACATTCCTAAAATTGTGGGGCCGAGCATTCTCATGATGGAAGATGACATTTCGAAGATTGCTCATTTTGCTTCAATTTCTGCTTAAAACTGCCATTTGAGAACAGTATTGGTATTTACGAATAATCCTGCCAACTTTGAAAGTTGGCTGCCATTTAATTATGAAAGTTGGCAGAGTTCTGTCAAAATTGTGCAAATCATTCATGCAGAATTCTGAGCTAAACTCCTACAGTAAAACATCATCAGTCTCTCTGCACTGTGTAACTTGAATTTATAGCGGTAGCTTCTTTTAATTGATCCTTTTTTATGGCCCAAAGCAGGCATCATCTTCAAGATTTAAATTTCTCAAATTGTGTTCAAACCATATTATCACCATCAGCACTTTTTATGCAACATAAATTTTGCAAGCAGTCTGCCTAGCATTTTTTCCCCCTTTTTGAAATAAAAGAGCAAAATATCATAAAAACTAACTTTTGGGTTCTCCTTTCTTAGCACTGTACTGAAACAAAAGTTATGCTGTGACACATGCTGTAATTATGCAACATGAGCAGAAAAGAGCATATTTAAACAGCTGCTTCAATCAAAATCATTTTATATCAGCAGTAGTAAAATATGGAAAAGAAAACTAATTTCGATTTGAAAAACAGTAGTAGTTTTGAAGACCCAAAAAATAATGCATATTTTCTGGGGGAATGTATATATTCTGTATGTGGAGAGCAGTGAAATTATGTACTAATCAAAAGGGCCATTTATAGAAAATGATTGCTGTAGTAAATCAAAATTTCCATGTGATTTTTTTATTCCCTCTTCATCTGGATAACTTGGACTTTCCTTAGCTATCAGTGTCTGAAGTTGTAAATAAGGAAGAGAAAAATAACGTACGAAGTCCAAAATCCAGACGTCCATTATTCGGAATGATCTAAAATCCAGTCCTCAAAGCCACAAATATTTTTTGTTTTGTTTTTTATTAATACTTTACGCATGCCCATTTGATTTTTCCTTCCGTAATGAAACATGTGGAGATTTTCAGTTAAAAATTCTGATTCTTAATTTCACTCACACACTAAATAAAATACCTCGTTATGGAAAAACAATCACGTAAGCATAAATTTGTGAGCTTATTGGCTTCGTAGCTGAGTATCAACTTGGCATACATCTCAAACCAAAACATTCACTTATTTTATATCCCTGACGCTGACCTGGCGAGTCATTATTTATTATATTTTGCTTTCATCACCGCATGTTTATCAATACATGACAGCTTCAGTAATAACTCATGCAGTGATATCTAAAAATTTTTTATATTAGTAATTGAATAACAAGAGTATGACAACCTTTTATGCTACCATTACGCTTGGCGATGATTGTAGATTTTTTAAATGCTGTAAGAAATGTTGACGAGGAAAAATTCAAAAAACATTTCTTTTCATATGCTAAAAATAGATTTTGTTAATGAAACAAATAGGCCAAAAGATTACATTTAGTGCTATTTTAATTAAGAATAACTGATGTGTTATTCACCATAAACCTAGAAGCGGTGGCAGAATATGTCGGCACCGAACAGCAGAATTTAGGGAAGACTTAATTTTCGGAATTTGCCTTGTGCCTTTATCATCGAATCTAATAGCAGCACACAGGTTTCTGAATCGCTTGAGACCATGACCCCTTGCAAAATTTCAATTCCAGTACCGTCTTTTACCCATGCTTCCACCAAATTCAGTTTCGACTTCTTTTTTGCACCCTAATAAGCATAAAATTTCTAAAAAGGCCAATATTTCTTCTCTATTAGCATCATACATGCTTCTCTTTGAGATGTTTTGGAGATCATCTGTAGTCCTGTTATATTTGAGATAAATATTTGTATATTGTGCGATAGCATCAATCATGTTTGTATTTGTGGTTTTCTGGAAAGCAGAAAACTCATCATTTATATCGTCACAAGTTTTGGCATTTGTGAATACTTTTTTTCATCAATTTTTTTCAAGGCGTTCTGGCGAATTTTCTCTTGAGGAGAACTTTATTCCACTTATAAGGTTCCTTTTCTTTCAGAAACTATTCTCCAACTTTCTTCTTTTTATAAATTGTATTTACAAAAGTCCTCACATTTTAAATCACTTATGTCATTTTCAATATCGCTAAAATCATCATTTGTTGGGGAAACATCATTTGAGGAAGGAAAATGAGGATGTTTAGAAACATTTCCCTCAATTCCTGAGTCACTTTCATGATCAGAATGTTCGACGACTTCCGATTCATCAATATCAGATGCGTTATCCAAATTGTTGTCTTCATCAACTGAGACTTCTTCTAAAATGCTCAAATAATCTTAAGGAGGTAAATATTCTTTCTGTATATACTTGGAGGAGTTGCGTACTGCTTTCGCCTACGCAACATGTTCACAATACCTGCTTTTGGAAGGAAGGCAAAAACCAGACTGACCAGAAATACCAGATGCGTTGAACTCATGGAATGTTTCTAGGAGGGTAGAGGAAGGGAGGTAGCTCTGGAAGGGGTTGTCTAAAAATTACAGCCCAAAGGATGGAATTGGCGTACGCTGTATGCCGGCTTCTCCATTGCAGGGTTAATAACATCTGCTAATACATTATTAGCCATGTATCCTGAGATTGTTCCACTAAATTTTGTCTTGCTTCTATCGGGAACTGAGAAGTTAAGCCTCAGTTGTATTAGTTTTGTTATTTATTATACTTACGTCTATTTCTGGCACATGTTTAAAGCTTACTGAGGGCTGGCACTAGATGTCTTACTAACTGATGCAGGCCCTAAATTCTTCTTCAACCAAACACCTTCCTAAGTTCTGAATTTTTGCCACCACTGAATTTTGGTTCCAGTGCTTTCCTTAAATTCTAAAAATTTTGTTATCCTCTAATTTTGTTGTTGGGTGCTTCTCTAAATTCCAAAAAACTTTTCTTCTCTAAATTCTGCCACTTGGTGTGGCCATACAAGTTGTGGTTCCAGTTCTGGGTTTATGTGAATAACAAATCAGTTATTTTTAATTCAAATAGCAATAAATGTAATTTTTTGGCCTATGAGTATCATTAAGAAAATCTATTTTTAGCATATAGGAAGAAATTTTTATTAAATTTTTTCTCATTAACATTTTTTAGCGCATTTAATTTAAATCTCTAATCATTGCCAAGCATAAGGCTAACATAAAAAGTTATCATGCTCTTGTTATTCAGTTACTAATATTAAAAAAAAAAATTGTTTAGGTATCGCTGCAATTGTTTAGGTATCGCTCAAGTTGTCATGTGTTGATAAACATGGGATGATGAAAGCAAAATATAATAAATAATGATTCACCAGGTTGCCTTAGAGATATAAAATATGTGTGAGACCAAGCAGATACACAGCTACAGAGCCAAATTATTGATTCCCCAAATTTATGGTAAAATGATTGTTTCTTCAATAATGAGGTATTTTATTTAGTGCGAAGTGAAGTTAAATTAAGAATCGATGATTTATTACAAGGGGGTAAAAATCAAATGCGCATGCATAAGGCATACCAGAAAAACTTCCTTAAAAAGATAAGTAAAAAAAAAAAAACAGAAAGCTTTCAGATTTTACATTACGTCCCCACATAACATCTTTACAATTTCCAATACACAGTTTCGCCTGCTGGAGATTAAAATTTTTTTTTTTTTTTTTTTTTTTGTATAGTGTTGCCATTGCTTGCTTTGAAATCGTTGAGTTTTTTAATAAAGCATTTTCTAAAGTGGTACAAAATATGAAATTGATAATAAAACAGATTTGGGCTTCCAGATGCCCATTTTCGGTGGAAGATAATGTTATTCAAAATTTGATGACGCTAGGTACTGTTGTTTTATTACAATGCGAGAAACATACATACATTTATGCAGACTCTTTATTATTTTATTTCTGTAAATATGACACAGGGCAATAATATTTGGTGGTAACAATTCGAAAAGTGAAACTTATATTTAAAGTTTTCAACACAAAATGCCAAAACAAAATTAATAGCCCTTTTGGACTAACGGCCTTTCGGCTTAAAAAAAAAAAAAAAAAAAAAAAAAAAAAGGTTGTTGAAGTTTGGATTTTAGATCATTCTGGATATTGGATGTCCGGATCTCGGACTTTGTACTATATATATTTCTTTCCCCTAGGTGTGGTGGGCAAGGGTCAACATATATATATGTTTATTTCTTGAACTGCTTAGAGAATGACCAATAGTTGTGGACCAATCTCCAGGTCTTTAAATAGCATTTGTTTTCTGACAGATTATTGCTTTCTAAGGAAAAACTTTGAGAGTTTAGACATGCTAAATAAATGCCTGATTTCAAATCTTTACTTTCTAAGTTAGAATTTTGAGTTGTATCTAATGAATAAAAAACTACTTCATTCACTTCTGTGCTGCCCATTGGTTTTTCTTTAGAACTAGCTTTGCCCTCTGGAAGCAGTGTTAACAGGGAATGTGTGATTGCCTCGTTAACAGAGGGCGAAATTTCCTAGTGGCTATGCACCTGTCATCTTCACTCGATTCTTTATAGTTTCACTCGTTTCCCGTTTCAGTATTGACAGTTTCGTAGTTCCTTTGATATACTAACCTTTGTATGTCGGTTCCTGAAAAAAAAAAAAAAAAAAAAAAAGACTCCTTCATTTTGATTTCCTGTTAATTTTTCATCAGTCTGGTTCCTGAGTAAATGGCGTCTGGTTTCCAAATTTTTCCAAACGAGTGCATCTTGTAACTTCTGTATAGTCACCTCAAATTGTCTTCTTTCTCTTCTGATTTTGTCCTGCTTCTTTTCTTTTTCTCTTCTTATTCTGTCCTGCCCTCTTTTCTGTTCTAATTCTGTCTTGCCTCTTGTCCTCTTCTCTCCTAATTCTATCTCATCTCTCTTCTTCTCTCCTAATTCTATCTTGCCTCTCTTCTTCTTCTCTCCTAATTCTAGCGTGCCTCTTTTCTCTCTTGATTCTATATTATTCCCCTTTTTCCCTATCAAGTCTCATTGAAGTGATATTTTCCAAAAGATGTATCACAAGTTCCTCCTCATAGGCTTCATTTCTCATAATCAACTGTCTTAGATTCAACATCATAAGCTCAGGTCTGACTTTTTTCCTTAACTCCTCAGCCAAAGTTTTAAGATCATCCTTTCTAACTTTTACTAAGAATGCCACGATTTGAGATATCGCAATTTGTGATAAAAATCTAATGACTCTATCTCTCTCTTTAAATATATATTTGTTAAAAAAAATTTTTAACTATGAGGAGTAAAATTTAACCCCTTATTTTTTTTTTCCCCGCATCATACTCTACTGACCTAAAACACAAATTCGAGACAGTTTACACTAGAATGTGCTATCATGCCTTCAGTTATAGTTGATCTACTTGAAGATGTACAATAATACAAATAATATTAACCTTTTAAATGTTTTACATTCAATTGCTTTAAAACTTACTTATTTATGATAATACAATATACTTTCATTAAAATTTTCGAGGTATATTAAAGTATTAAGATAAATTAAATTTAAAAAAGAATATTGCATGTGTACATGCTTATAACTAAACATTGATACAGCAACAACAAAAACATCAGATACGGGGGATTCCTAGACTTTCCCTTTAACACATTCAAATTTCTTATAATTCTTCCACAACTAATGTTTTATACTCCTTATGGAAAAATTGTAATATTTAAAACATTCAAGACGTCTTAGAAATGTTATATCGAAATACCAGCTAACATTTAGAACCTTCAGAAATATAGTAAGTCTTCTCTCTTACAATTATATAAGCTTAATTTCAGCATAACTCATGACAATTTCAGATATTGAAAGATCTATTAACACAAATTCAAAATCTAAAATTTATGCTTTCTTATTTGAAACATAAAACCAAAGGTTCACATTTCTTTAAGCTTTATGGAAACAATGTCGACTAATAAAAAACAGTTATGTGAACTTATGTAAATTAAATTGCAAAAATAACTTAAAATAATTTAACTCACTGACTCAGTATAAAATTCAAAGACAAGTTAATTTCTAGGTGGAGATGTAAAATTTTTTTAGCATAATTTATTGACAATTGAAACTTTCCTAGTTAGAAATCCCCGCAAACGGGCTGGCTGCATGGGCATTTTCGTGGTTTTCCCCATGTGTAACGTGTATACGAGCTAGTTTCCCTTAGAAAGTCCTCCACGAAGGCATCCTTCCCTTTAGGCAGATAGCCCTCGTGTGCTTTGCCATAGTTGAATAATCCAATCCTAGTTAGAAATCCGATATCAAAAAGTAACAAATTGTTTTTAAAATGAAATGAAGAATGTTGTACATTCCTACGGCTATGATTAAAAGGACAGCTATAGAACTTGCCATCCGCTAGATCTCGACTCTTTTATCAGTGACACAGTCTACATCGAACGTCGTTACTCCCGAAGTTGGCCCCTTTTCCACATTTATGTTGTTATGTTATCATTAATTTCTGAAAATCTACATTAAAGTTTATGTTCTTACATAGCGTATTAAGAAACTAAGTACCGTTTCATTCTAGCGCTGTGGTAGGCATCCCGCTCATGCCCACTAGTCTTTCTTGTTCACTGACTTTCAATTGTAGCAATTTTGGTTGCTCTATGTTGTGTTTTCAGTTTGTTGTGCACATTCAAAATGTTTAAGACAATTAGTTCTCTGGCTGACTGTGATATTCGTTCAGTGAATAAATTTTTGAACGCAAGGAATGTTAAACTGGCCGAAATTTATTGTTAAGTGACAGAAGTTTACGGTGAATATGCGATAAGTGATGGAATGGTGAAAAAGTGGGTAAGAATGTTTAATGCAGGTCGAACAAATGTCCATGCCGACGCTCGGAGTGGTCGGCCTTCTGTTGTCACCGATGATTTGGTGAGGAAAGTTGATGAAGCAATTCATGAGAACAGACGCTTCACAATGACAATTCTTTCAGATGCATTTCCACAAATTTCACGTACTGTTTTGTTCGAAATTGTGTCTGACCGCTTGAATTATCGCAAACTGTGTTCCCGATAGGTTCCCAAAATGCTCACTGATGTTTACAAAACAAAGTGACTTGGTAGTGCCCTGACATTTCTCACACAGTACAGTGATGAGGGAGAAAACTTTTTAAACCAAATTGTGACAGGTGATGAAACTTGGGTGTGTCATTTCACACCAGAATCGAAACAACAATCCATGGAGTGGAGACACACTCATTCTCCGAAAAAACAAAAGTTCAAAGTGACAGTGTCATCACAAAAAATCATGTGCACTGTCTTTTGGGATAGGAAAGGCGTTTTTCTTACTGGCACGATATTGTGAGACTTTAACAAAACTAAGGCGTGCCATTCAAAACAAGGGAAGAGGAATGCTCAGTAAAGGAATTGTGTTGCTCCATAACAATGCTCGGCCCATACTGCTGGTGTCACTCAATCGTTAATTTGACAGTTTAATTGGGAGCAGTTTGATCACCCGCCGTACAGCTCGGACTTGGCGCCGTCCTACTATCACTTGTTCCTGCACATGAAGCGCGAGCTTGGTGGCAAGCGCTTTGGATCTGACGATGACACGAAAAATGCTGTGGAGTCGTGGTTATCGAAACTGACGGGAAGTTTTTTTGACGATGGTATACAAAAACTGGTCACCCGCTATGACAAGTGTTTGATCATTGGCGGAAACTATGTTGAAAAGTAGTTCAAGACATGTATTTTCATGTAAAAATAAAATTGGATTAAAAAAAATTTTTTTTTTTTTTTTTTTTTTTTTTTTTTTTCGAAATGGTACTTAGTTTCCGAATACGCCTCGTATTTAGACACTTAAATAATAAAGCATCTAAACAAATACATGACCTTGAATTTTTTTCTTGCTTTTACGCTGCACCTTTTTTTTTTTTTTTTTTTTTTTTTTTGAGTTTTAGATTTTTAAAGGGAGGTAAGAATAAAAGCAAAAGGTTTAAACAGCTATTTTTAATTATTAAATAATATAAATGTTCAAATCTTTTTTCAAAGTGTAAATTTACGTTTCCTTCTTTTATTTTCTGTTGTTTTATTTGCATTTGGCATTTATTTCTTATCGAAATTTGAGTTACTTAACGAAAGTGCTTTTATCATTTGAAAACTGTTTACATTCTCTTTATATCACTGTAGTTAGGCTGAAACCCACAACCAAAATGAAAAAAAAGAGCCGGTCCTGCACTCTACCTCTGCCGTATCATTTCATCTATTATAAACAGGTTTTTATTCTTTTACTTTCAAAGTTGATTAGCATCTGAGTGGCACAGAAACTGGCTATTGGTGGTGACATTGTCAAATGCTTATTATGATGTGGTATAACCTTGATAATAATGTACTTTTTTGAAGTTTTAGATTTTTTTCTTTGTACAGTGAAAAGTCGTTAATTCGGACACCCATAATCCGGAATGATCTATAATTCGGACCTCAAAGCTACAAACTTTCTGCGCATGCGACTCGTTGACGGCTGCGTATATGCGTGTGCTGCGAATAGACCTTTATGGCTGTGAATATGCGTGTGTGCAAAATACGTTTACGAATGCACGTTTAATGTATAACGGATGGTATAAGCTAAGCTAAAATTATCTAATTCAGTTAATGTTGCAGATTGCGTTGTTCCTTAATCTTCGAATTGGATTCGGCTTATTATTTTTTGCAGACTGTTAGAGCAATTTTATAAAAGTAAGCTTGAACTTTCGATTATGTCAAATAGAATTTCTGATATATATTTACTAATATGTAAAGGATCTACAAAGTGAAAGTATGTTTCGAAGTCCATTAAACAAAAAGTGGAATTGCTGCAAAAAATGGATAAAGGCATATCCTTTGTTTATCTAAACTTATAAGTTTGTTTATCTAAACTTTGTTTATCTTTAACGCTGCGGTGTGCAATGAATTGGAAGTTGATCTGTCAGCACTATCCTTACCTTCAGGGCAGATGTTTTTATTTTATTTGGCTTATAATTCCTTACTAAATGTAGTATTTCATCTCGATGTACTCCTTCTTTGATATGATTTAAATCAAATTCCTTGTCATTATAGTTCGCTACCGATAGCGAAGAAAGTGACAGAAGTTATTGAAAACGAAAAAATTTCGATTGACAAATTAGTCGGTATTTTCGACACACCAATTATAGGACTTGAACAGCGGAACTTTGTAAATGAACAAGAAATTATGTCTGTTTATAAAATTAAAGAGAAAGTGTTATCACATAAAAAACGAAGCAACTTAAACAACTTACATTGCAAGAAATGTTTAATAAAGTAAACAAATAAATATTAAGCTTTTTTTTTTTTTTTTTTTTTGTAAATTTTGATAAACTTTAGATCATAATTGTTTTTTATTTCATAAATTACGGTTTCATATTTTTAATTTTATAATTTCTGCATGCCATCTTACCAGATTTAAACTGATGATCTATAATCCGGAATCGCCGAAGTCCCGATGAATCCGGATTAACGACTTTTGACTTATATGCCTAATGATCTACCTTGATGCCAAATTTGAACTATCTAAGTCATTTGGAAGTAGCTTAGATTTTTTAACAGTCAGTCAGTGAGTGAGTGATAAAAATGGCACTTTTCAGACCTTAATTCCATAACTATAAAAGGTGGATTAATGAAATTTGGAATTCTAGGTGTTCAAGGGAGCTGTATTAAAAATACAAAATTGAAAGTTTGTAGATCTAATCATTCTTGAGTAATGCAGGGGTCAAAAGTAGCTTTAAATGGTTCATCTAAGATACAAATAGCCAGTGGCTCACTATTTTCTTTTCCATCTGTTCTGAACTTGGCTGTGTGTCTAAATACTGGATAGTTGGGATTTTACTGTAACAGTTTTTTAATATTACATGCATATTCTATTTTTGATATTACATGGATTTTTAATATTACGTAGTTTATGCATAAAATTACAGTTTTCTTCTCTTTTGTAGATTTTTTGATATGGAAGTCTGAAGAGGAGAGGATTAAGGATTGTAATTTTGCTTTGCAGAGTGTTCCTAAAATTTTATCATCTGGTAATAGATTGTATTATTACCAATGCGATTTTTTAGAAACACGTCTAAAAAAAGAAAAGATGAGAAATACAGTGGTTAAGAAAATTGAATCATGCCCTGCTATGATATCAGTTATCGAATCTGATAAAAAACCTCAAGTTCAAGTGGAATACTGGGCAACCCATGCTGGACATATAGTACCAGACTCACCATTTGAGAAAGATGATGAATTAACTGATGCTATCAGTTAGTGAATTTTTTTAAAATTATGGATTTTTATGAATTTATTAGTTTAAAAAGTGCTTCATTAGAATCTTATTTTTACTTTAAAAAATGCTCTACCAGTTTTATTATTGAATCTCAAATAATTAAGTAAAATTTAAAAATGTACAAGTTTTTTTTTTTTTTTTTTTAAACTGACGGTACTTAGAGACCTCTGTAGCTTGAACTATCAGCCGCAAAGCCACGAAATTTTGCACGGGGACTATTGACGACATGGGAAAAAGGAATCCGGGGGGGAAAAAAAGTTGCCAGTGAGGGGAAGGGAATATGGCACTTTTGATCTAAATTTTAACTGCACGATAAAATTTCTGACCACTTTAAAATGTTACAGTAAACATATAAATGAATAACAGAGAATTAATTTTTCCACAAATGTGCTTCATTCTATAAAATAACTGATTGTCATGTCTGTAAATGGTTACAAATTTTTTTTTTAAAAAAGAGAACATTCTTTTCAATTTCCTTTTTATTCTTTGTTCTTTTGTTTTTATTCAGTAGAATCGCTTTCTTAGGGAAGACATCGGCTGTTTTCAATATGACCTCCATTTTCTTGATTTTCAATACCCCGCTTCTTTTTTATAACTCAAAATACTGACGCTGGTGTCGACTGCGTAATTGGGTTTTTGCAATTTTTTTCTGAATGCAAAGTTTTAGCTGTCTTAAAGTGTAAAGTGCTACATTTCCTCCTATTGGCAACTTTTAGAATTTTTTTTTCAAGGATTTCTTTTTCCCACGTCGTCAGTAGTCCTTGTACAAAATTTTGCGGCTGATAGTTCAAGCTACAGAGGTCTCTGAGTACTATCAGTTAAAAAAAACTAACAGTGTACTTTTTAATGTCATTTTTAGTCTGCATGCAGTGAAACTTCCATTAAATATATAAAGTAATCATACATGAATCTGGATGATTTTAATCTTTGTTAAAGTATATTCACCTTTGAGAGTTGATTTCAATACTGATTATTACTTATTTCTAATTTAAAAAGGAAGTGTTTTTGGATGTGGTTGCTGTGAGGGGTTCAGTGTAATTTTTTTCAAGATATTTGTCAAAAATTTCAGTTTTTTAAAGAATAATACATATTTACTATCTGTTAATTGTGATTTTTGTTTGGCAGTGGAATCAAAAGAAGGTAAATTTTAGGGTAATACAGTCAAATGTCGTTAATTCGGACACCCATAATCCGGAATGATCTATAATCCGGACCTCAAAGCTAAAAACTTTCTGCACATGCGTGAACGCGACCCATGCGCATAGGCGTTTACGCGTGCGCGTAAGACCTTTACGGCTGCGAATATACATGTACGCATGCGCATAATACGTTTACGCATGCGGGTTTAATGTATAACGGTTGGTATAGGCTAAGATTATCTAATTATCTATTTCAGTTAATGTTGCAGATTGCGTTGTTTTTTAATCTTCGAATTGGATCCGTCTTATTATTTTTTGCAGACTGTTAGAGCAATTTTATAAAAGTAAGCTTGAACTTCTGATTATGTCAAATATAATTTCCGATATATATTTACTAATATGTAAAGGATCTACAAAGCGAAAGTATGTTTCGAAGTCCATTAAACAGAAAGTGGAATTGCTGCAAAAAATGGATAAAGGGATATCCTTTGATTATCTAATCATTCCGAAATATGTTTATCAATTTCACGCTGCTCTGCATGGGAAGGGAAACAACACGACGCGCAATGAATTCGAAGTTGATCTGTCAGCACTATCCTTGTCTTCAGGGCAGATGTTTTTATTTTATTTGGCTTATAATTCTTTACTAAATGTAGTATTTCATCTCGTTGTACTCGGTCTTTGATATGATTTAAATCAAGTTCCTCGTCATTATAATTTGCTTCCGATAGTGAAGAAAGTGACTCAGAGGTTATTGATAACGAAAAAATTTCGATTGACAAATTAGTCGGTATTCTCGACACAGCAATTATAGGACTTGAACAGCGGAACTTTGTAACTAAACAAGAAATTATGTCTGTTTATAGAATTAAAGAGAAAGTATTATCACATGAAATGAAGCAAATTAAACAACTTACATTGAAAGAAATGTTTAATAAAGTAAACAAATAAATATTTAGCTTTTTCTTTTTGTAAATTTTGATACCCTTTAGATCATAATTGCTCTTTATTTCATAAATTATGGTTTCATATTTTTAATTTTATAATTTCTGCATGCCATCTTACCAGATTTAAACTGATGATCTATAATCCGGAATCGCCGAAGTCCCAACGAGTCCGGATTAACGACTTTTGCCTGTATATCAACTTTCTTTTAAAGAAACTGCTTTATGTAATTGCAGGTCTCTTATTTTAATTTTGAAGATATACAGGGGGTTAAAAAATTATCTATTAAAAATGGGAAGGCTGGTATTGATTGCCAGGAATATGCAGATATTGTAATGGAATGTGTATGGGAAAATGGCTCATTGACGCGGTACAGAGCATTAGATGTTGAGCAATAGATAAAGGCATTTGCTTGCACAAATTATTATTCCCAGTGTGCATTTTAAGCAATATGAATTACTACATGAACATGAGCTTACTGTATGTATCTTAGGGGATGTGCCTGAAAAGGTAGCAGTTGCTCAAAATATACTCAGGAATCTTTCTGTATACGTTATTTGAGTAGCTACTCCGTTTAAGCTGGTTCTGAGTGCATAGTGGTTAGCCTCCACTAACCACTATACTGTCCAAGACAGAATTAGAAGATTAAAATTGTATGAATAGATACACTAATATCATCGTATGACATATTTCAAAAGTGTTAATTGTAGCTTTTGACTATATAGAGTTGTAGCTTTCAATGCTGATAATTTTACTACTAACATCTTTCCTTGCAAATAATGTAATGACCAGTCTCTGGTCTTTATGTATCTTCAACTTCTTTCCTATTAAAGAAAGAAGGCTTTTTCTCTATCATTTGAGAAGGTGATGGCCAGTAAAGCTTTGGGCTGATTTTTATAACCCTAAAAATAAGATGAGACATTCAATCAAACTTCCCTTCTTCTGGAAAAAAGGAGTTGAGGCTTCAGTGTTCCTTGCAGTTAGCTAAGTATATTGAGAATAAATATGTAACTTTCACATTGTACGTTATTACCCTACATATTCTTTCCATGAATTAAACATTTCTAAATCGTGTAAAATGTAAATAAATATGTTAAAAATATATAAATTTGTACATATGTTAGTTGTTGAGTGTAAGTACGATTTGATGCATTAAGTTGCAGGCCATTAAAAGTAAGAAGTGTGTGAGAAGTTTATAGAATTAAGTTTTAATTTGTGGAGAGAATTAATATATACAATTTGATATGTAATTAGTTTTATAATTTTATGTAAAATAAAAAATATTTGCATGTTAATTGAAATCAATAACTTTAAGAAAAAATATTCTTCTTTAAGTCTGATAATGCATACTTCTCAAGTAAGTTTTGCCAAGTCTGGTTTTGTCTGAATTTGAGTATGTTAACTGCTTTCACCAATAGTAATTAAATTGTGCAAATTTTTGCTTAGCATTCAACTCTTACGGTTTTTTTGTCACATTTCCTGGTCTTCGGGTTGATCACCAAACTCTTGGTTTTTAATTTTTACTAAGGAAAGTGTTTTTCAGCAATAAATTAAACATATTAAATTAAATGAAACTTAAATTGTGGAGATTTTGTTCTAAACCCTTGTAATTTTCATTATTATATTTTATTTGCCCTGCATGTCCTTAATCTACCATATAGATTTGTAGAACTGTATATGAAGATTTACCATACACTTTATGAGTTAAATTTGTATTTAATTCTGTTTTGCATCGATATGTGGCACATTCTAAATTTATCCACACACCAGTGTGCACATCAGTTACTAATTTTATTTTCATGGTGGTTGAAAGTACTCTGATGAATCAAAGCTTTCCTTCCATACTGAGGATTTTCTCAGTATAAAAGTGCAAGAAAATTATAAAAATAAATTATCCAAGAAACATTAAATTTAGAATATCTAATTAATATGAATGTATCTTATGTCAGATTCATATATGAATAGTTGAATAACCTGAATTATGCATTATAAAGTAAATTTAAGTTAATTTGAACTTTTTTTGAAATGATGTGTGTAGTGCAAAAAAACCTCTCAGAGGCCCCTGGCTTTTGGCACGAGAACCTCCTAGTTTTTCATATTTCAAAATTTGGCTATTATAGTATTATTGTAAATGTGATGTGGCTTGCTTCAACCATATTTCTTACTCTTGTGTTTAACCATCTATTTGCACTGTTCAGTTTTGCATTTCCAAACCACATTTTTCTTTAGAGAGGTATAATTTCATTGCATGAGAGTTAGAACATTTCAGACTATTTGGGACTGTTCTATAATTTTGAAGAAGGCAAATAGCTTCAATTTTGCTATCAAATCTGACAAATTGCAGAGACTAAGAAAATATAGAATATGTTGAAGGCTGGAACACATTGAAGCAAACAGAAGACATGGTTGAAACATGATGAGGATTTTCCAGAGGGAACAATAAAATACTTTACTTTATCTGATTACACTGCGTTCAAAATAAAATTTTAAAAAATGCACTGCTTTTTAACTTTTATGCTCTCAAAATGTCAGGCGTAAGTGTTGCAGCAGTTATGTTATGAATAACATGGCGGCGACCCATATTATTCATACCTAAAAATGCAAAGCATACAATTAATTATAGGCTATATATTGACAGTAGAGGCATCAGTGTGTATAATAGACACCTTGTTAACTGGCTTTATTTCAAATGGCCATCAGTTTAGCCAACTTCTTAGCCAAAGTAACTGATGCAGCACTTTTCACAACATGATTGTCTCTGTTCTTAATCTTTTTGTTAAGTGTTCTAGTCTGTTGAGCAGTGAACATATTGTTGTGCAAACTTTATCATTGTTTTATTGTATGTGTTTATTTCTATTCAGTTACTGTAGTTTAGTACACAGAATAGACTTTTGTTGGCAAAATGAATGAAAAACGAAATCACAGTGTATTAAAGATAAAACAATTTAATATTTTAGAGCATTAAAACAAAGGCAAATCGCCAAAAAGCTTTTTTTTTTTTTTTTCTCAAAATCCATGTAGGAGAGTGAATGACTGTATGTGAATGTGTATAGTAAATGACTAAAAAAAAAAAAGCTTTTTTTAAAAAAAAAATTTTTCCATACTTTTTAATTATCCACACCAGATACAAGGAATGTCTGAAACGTTTCCAACCTTGATATGTAGATGGCAGCTCAGATCAACCAAAGTGTGGACGAGGGCTTGTTCGGACATCGTTTAATAACAACAAATCAAAATTTCAGGTATTCTGATTGCAAATATTTTGTTTGACAGTTACTTTTATGAGTTGATGTGACCATTTTTGCAAAAATGAAAAAAAAATAAGTATTGTGCTGTCATTAGATACTTGTTTTTTAAAGGTATCTAATGACAGCACAATACTACTCAGATTAAAGAGGAGTTGGACATAGTGTATGGGGACTCTACACCATCAGTTAATACTGTGAAATTTTGGGTAACTGAATTTAAACGGGACCACACCAGCTTGGGTGACGATGAACATTCAGGATGGCCAAAAACTGGAACTACTGATGGAAACATTGCTAAAATCACGAAACGGTGCTGGACGCCCATCGAATCAAGAATAGAGATAGCAGAAGCTATGAGTATGCCCAAAGAGTGTATTTGCCACATAATGAACCAAAATTTAGGTATGCTCAAGCTGGCTGTGCATTGAGTGCTGCATTTGCTCACTTTGGACCAAAAACGTGTCCAAATGCACATTTGCATCATTCTGTTGGCACGATTCATTCGCAATAAATCGGATTTTTTCAACTATTAATCACTGTAGATGAAACCTAAATTCATCAGTACAGCCCAGAAACAAAAACACAGTTGAAACAGTGGACTGCAAAAGAAGAGTCGGCTCCAAAAAAGGCAGAAACTGTTCCTTTGCTGGAAAGTGATGGCAACAGTTTTCTGGGACAATCATGGGATTGTCTTAATAGAGTACCTTGAAAAGGGAAAAACCATTACTGGAGTATACTATGCAGCGTTACCTGACAAGCTAAAGGCAGAAATTGCGAAAAAATGGCCACATTTAGAAAAGGGAAAAAAAAAAATTTTTGTTTCACGAAGACAGTGCTCCGTCTTGCACCTCAGCAGTTACAATGGCAAAAATCCATGAATTACAGTTTGAACTGCTTGACCACTTGCTGTATTTGCCAGACCTGACACCAAGAAGCCTTTTTTTTTTTTTTGTTCCCAAAGCTAAAAGAAGCACTTGGAGGACAAAGATTTCGTCAAATGAGGAGGTTATGACCTTTGTTAATAACTAGTTTGCAGAGAAAGATTTCGCATATTATTTGAGCAGGTTAAAATGAAGGGAATATCACTGGAAGAAATGTATAGACATACAAGGAAATTGTGTCGAAAAATAAAGGTAATTTTGGAGAAAAAATATTTTTTTCTTTGTTAGGTCGGAAACTTTTCAGACAGCCCCCATTGGCGTGAAAAAGTATTGATGAGGGAATAAACATGTTGCCAAAAGTATTTATGTGACAACCCATGATATTGCCAAAAGATATTGATGTGGCAACTCAAGTATTGGCATAGCATTTCTCAAATCACTTTCTACTTCTCCACTCTAGACATTTATGACAGTGACGGCAGATTATGATCCCTTTTAATGGCATTTTAGCATTGCAGTGATTGCATATTATAGTTTTTGTCATCTTCGATAAAGTCCAAGGCTTATCTTTTCTGTATACATAGAGCATAATGTGGCTTACTTAAAAAGGCATCATGCACTTCTTTTTCTCCTTCTCATTTGAGAATTTTGATTCTGAGGTTATGCAGTTCTCTGTAGCGAAAACAGACCACTGTGAACGTGAGAAGATTAACAATGAAACATGAAAAACGAGAAGTGTGCATGTCTTCTATGACAAAAGTCGTTAATCTGGACTCGTCCGGACTTCGGCAATTCCGGATTATCAATTTTTCCGGATTAGGGATCATCAGTTTAAATCTGGTAAGATGGCATGCAGAAATTATAAAATTAAAAATATGAAACCGTAATTTATGAAATAAAGAGCAATTATGATCTAAAGCAGTGCTCCGCAACCGGTGTGCCATGAGTAGGATATAGGTGTGCCGCAATCAAATACATGTATTTGACATTTTGCAATTTTTTATCATGTATTTAATACACAATGACAATTTTTTTTCCTTAATAATGTCTTATTTTAAATGTTTTTATATATTTCACTGTTGTGTGTGTGATTGTAAGTGTGTCAGCATTTGAATTTTTTCGGCACTTCCTTGATAACTCGGAACTCTTTGGTGTGCCACGAAATTCCAGAAAGATTTTTTGTGCGTCGCAGGTGAGAAAAGGTTGCGGAGCACTGATCTAAAGGGTATCAAAATTTACAAAAAAAAAAAAAAAGCTTAATATTTATTTATTTACTTTATTAAACATTTCTTTCAATGTAAGTTGTTTAAGTTGCTTCGTTTTTTATGTGATAATACATTCTCTTTAATTCTATAAACAGACATAATTTCTTCTTCAGTTACAAAGTTCCGCTGTTAAAGTCCTATAATTGCTGTGTCGAGAATACCGACTAATTTATCAATTGAAATTTTTTCATTTTCAATAACCTCTGTATCACTTTCTTCTTTATCAGAAGCGAATTATAATGACGAGGAATTTGATTTAAATCATATCTAAGATGGAGTACATCGAGATGAAATACTGCATTTAGTAAGGAATTATAAGCGAAATAAAATAAAAACATCTGCCCTGAAGATAAGAATAGTGCTGACAGATTAACTTCCAATTCATTGCGCGTCGCGGCGTTTCGGCGTCCCCCCCCCTGGGCCGCAGAGCAGCGTGAAATTGATAAACAGATTTTGGAATGGTTTGAGAAACGAAGGATATGCCTTTATCCATTTTTTACAGCAATTCCACTTTTTGTTTAATAGACTTCTAAACATACTTTCGCTTTGTAGATCCTTTACATAATAGTAAATACATATCGGAAATTCTATTTGACATAATCGAAAAATCAAGCTTACTTTTATAAAATTGCTCTAACAGTCTGCAAAAAATAATAAGCCAGATCCAATTCGAAGATTCAGGAACAACGCAATCTGCGATATTAACTGAATTAGATAATTTTAGCTTAGCTTGTCCGTTATACATTAAACGCGCAAGCGTAAACGTATTACGCACATGCGCACACGCATATTCGCAGCCGTAAAAGTCTTACGTCGATGCGACGCATGCGCAGAAAGTTTGTAGCTTTGAGGTCCGGATTATGGGTGTCCGAATTAACGACTTTTGACTAATTGAAACTAATGTAAAGATATCCCCAAAAATGTCACTTTTCAAAGTCGGCAGTTGGTTTGCAAATTTATTGGGAGGGAGGGAGAGCACCAAAAATTAGAAAATGTAAATTTTTTTACACAAGTTAAATCAAAGAAAACACTTTCAACATGTACACTTAGAAACATGTGCGAATGAGGTGGTTCACAATGCTTTATGGTTATAGTTTCAGCTGATAGAGAAATATTCCAATAAGCAGCCAAATTTTTAAAATAAAAGCACTTGTGTTACATGCAAAAGCTGTGTTCATTTCAAAAGAAAAAATATATATATATATATTTTTTTATAGAAGAAGACAAAATTTAGCCATAACCGAAATGATGGCAGTACTGGAGTTTGCAATATCTATATATTAAGCAGCAAAAAGAGTCCACTGAAGTTAATATAATGTTCTAATGGAAATGGCATTATTCTGCTTTTAAAAAAGTACTGTTTCCAAAGATGAAACATACGCTTCCTTAGTTTAAAAAGTACATTGATATTCTAAGTATATATATATATATTTAAAAAATACATTGATATTCTAAGTATATATATATATATATATATATGTATGTATATATACTTAGAATAATGTATTTTTTAAATATATATATACATGCTATCCCCCCATCTTATAAACTGATCTTTACTGTATTCCGTGTAATCCAATTTAACCAGCTATTTCATTATTCTGCCTACAAACATAACCAGGTGTGGCTTACTAAGAAGGCATATACTGTGCTAAAATAATTCTTGTGTGAATTTCACAAATATGTGCTATTATTTTATTATTATGATAATTGAAAATAAACAAAAAGGGTTAGTAATGTCTAGAATTGTAGAAAAAATAATTAAAATTTAATGACCAAATGATTTAATATATCTGCAAATGTTGATCCTCCATCTAAATTAACTCAGAAATCATGGCTATAGAAAGCTGAATTATTTCCTAATGTTGTAATTAATTATATTTCAGGCTCGCCAAAAAAACTTTTTATTAAAAAAAGATTTAAAAAATAGTTTAGTCATTAAAATAATCCATATTAAATCATTTTATTATGTTTTGCATCATGACAAAAGCTTTAAATTTTTTAAGCCCATGATCTCTGTCATTCCTCCCCCCCCAAAAAAAAATCTGCACTAACTATGGCATGATACATGGCATTATAAACATTTTTATAAAATTACAACAGTTGTATTTTATTTTATTAGATATAATATATAATTAGATATATTATAAAAGAATTAAGGATTTAAACTATTAAGGAATGGATTCATTGCATCTAAATTGCTCAGTCTGTTAAAATATTATGAATTGCTTTGTTAAATTCGAGTAAATTCAAAATAAAGGTCGTATGTTTTGTCGTAATGCTCTGAAAATTGGTTATACAAGTTAAATACATTGTTTCAAGTAGTGCCTCAGAACTTTTTGAAGAGAATGTCTTTTGCTACCTAAATTTTCTCTTTCTATTTTATTTTTCCTGTAAATTTTTAATTGTATGTGTATTCACTCCTCTCTGAGAACTGTGACTTTTCATTTCAGGTTCTGTAAGATCTGATAAAAATGCTGACAATGAACCATTTTCTGAAACATTTGATGCTTCATGTGATGATACTAATATGGTTACAGAAACAGCAGGAAATCATGTTTTGACAGAAACGCTTGTATTTAATAATAGAGCTACAAATTCATTCACAGTGACTCAACAAGTACCCAGTCTTGATCAAATATCAAATCATAGTAAAATTTTTAATTCTAAAGCTAAATCTATTACTAAGAAAAGGACTTCTGAAAAAAGAGATTTATTGTCTTCATCTCTTTACAGTTTAGCATCTGTTGCATGTGGCAAAGTGAGTAAAAAAAGTAAAATCACTGAGAAAGATAAAGTAATTGATAAAAATTCATCTGAAAATTCAGATAAAACTTCAAATCCGACAGAACCAGAAAAGAATAATATACAATCATCCAGCAGTGCTGAAGGTGATGAAACAGTCTCTGCAGAAATCACATCATCTAAAGTTGATTTAGCTGTTGCATCTAAAGATTCTTCAAGTACTACTAATTTGAATGTTGGGCATGGAAGACCTTTGTTTCTTTTAAACACTTTACCTATGAAACAAAATATACTAAATGCAAATGCAGTTTCTTCTGGTCAAAATGTTTTACTTTGTCCTGTGCCACAAAATGTTTTGCCTTTAAGTAATACTGGAATAATTTCAAATCCTGTCTTGCACACTCAATCAGGTGTATTTGATGTAAATAACACAAAAGAGACACATTCATGTGCATTGAAAATATCATCTGTAGGCTCAGTTTGTAAATCTGCAGAGAAAAAAGCATCATCAGTTGTAGCTGAAAATATACATGGAATTGAAGCATCTGCTTCTAAGTTATCTTCAGATCCCAAACCTGGCTGTTCTGAAAAAAAAATATCATCAGTTGTTACTGAAAAAATGCAGTCAGCTGGAAAAAAGACGGCATTTCCGAGGAAAAAGAAAGTAAAGCTTTCTGAAGACACAAGAAAGCAAGACTTGCTTGGAGGTAATAAGACTAAGGAGGCAAATGTAGTAAATTCACAAGTTTCTGCACCTAGTACTTCTAATGATTCTAATGCTCAGATAGTACTTGGTAATATACCCCCTGGTATGACATTTATGAGAATTAATAATAGTTTAATTCCTGTGAGGAATGCATCTGGAACATACCTGACAAATTTACACCCCACTTTAACTGCATTACCAACCATTCCTAATGCAGCTGGTGCTTTGTATGGCTATCCGCCAGTTCTAAATTTAGCACCTCTGAATTCAGTGAGAATTCCTGCACCAATATCCAAGTCCTCTCAAGTTTCTGCGAAATCTCCCAATGTTGGAAAAGATGTTAAAAGTATTTTAAGTTCACCAGCTACAGTTTCTGCTCCAGCCACTACATTATATGGTTATCCTCCAGTACTGAACATAACACCTTCCACTCCTGTTATTCATACGACAGTGTCTAATTCTCCATCACTGTCACTGAAATCTGCCACTACTACTACAACTACAATGGCGTCGTCATCTACAGTGTCTGATATTCGCACTGCTTTGTTTGGATTACCTCCTGTGTTGAATATAGCAGCACCAATTCCAGTAAATATTTCCTCTGCACTGCCTAATTCGAAAGTTACTGCACAATCTGAAACCATTGCGAAAAGTGTCATGAATACATTAACCTCCCCAAATAAAGCATCAGTTGTGCCAAATGCATTATATAGTTTTCCTCCAGTATTGAAATTAACACCTTCATTTTCTGTTAGTACTTCAACAACATTATCCAGTTCTCAAATGTATGTACAGCCACCAGCTGCAGCTGATTTTAAAACATTACCATCTACTGCTGTTACTAAAAGCATAGTGTCAAATTTTTCATTGTCTCCCATTCAGACTGAACAAATAAATCAGAAGAGAAATGCAATTAATAAATCTGGACATAATGAAAAACATGCTAATGGCTCTGAAATATTGAATGGTACAGCTAAGAAATCGGGAAAAGCAATTGCATTGCAGTTAGAGATGTCTGATGATATATATATATTGGAACCAATTGAAAACAGTGTTGAAGAAAGCGATATGTCGTGCCAAAAAAGTGGACCTAAATCTGGGTTAAATCTTCAGAAGGTAAATTTTAATGTATTTAAACGAACATAAATGTTGACAATCAAAGCTACTAAAATATCTAATTGTTAAACTTTTTTCTTGTAACAGAATTATTCTGTAATTAACTGCAAGCTCATTAGCTGAAATAATTACACATTTTTCTTAAAAAATTATATATTTATGTTTTGAGGTATAAAACAGGATTTTTTGGCCTTGTGCGTATAATTTATAAAGAGTTTTTTTTTTCCTATAATATAAAACAAAATATATTAATCAGGATGCATGTTGTGGAATACAAAAGGAACCAAACTCGTGAGTATTTAATTGAAACTGATATTAATATATTGAAATCTATTTTTGTGATGCTATAAGGTATTTCTCCCACTTTCATAGTGTAGTGGTTAGCACGTTCGACTCATATTTGAGAGGTCTGTGGTTCGATTCCCGGCGAAAGCATTGCTGATTTTTTACTCTCTTGTCTCTACAAAACATGTTTAATAGATATGTACTATAAGATTGAAAAGTTTATATTCTATATTTAGTATACTATGAGAAATATTGAATCTGATTTGATGATTTCTGATGTAAAAAAATATATATACTGCTGAATCCTTGAATACTGTTGTTTTATATGTAAAATAGTATTAAATATATGTTAAAGGAAGTACCGTAATTTCCGGAAGAAACGCCGCGGCGTTTACGTGTTTAAAACTTAAATTTTCAGCGGATGCAGCGTTTAGGTGCACTAAAAATAAAATATTTCCTATGATGGTCATTGTACATAGTTTGGATGGCCTTGTCATTGTGCATAGACTAGTGCTGTTCCCACACAAAAGACCACTCAGTTGCTTTTTGCAAACATTATTTTGTTTACATTCCTTCCCTTGAACGGACCTACATGCCTTATTCACCCTAAACGAGATCTCAGAACAATAACATTCTTCCCCCTTTCAAGTCAACATTCTCATCAGTTTGAATAATCTCTCTCCTCTGCCATTCGATGAATCTTCCAGGACTCATTCTCTTCCCACCCCTGCCTTTTCTGCAATTTTTTTCAAAGGTGGACACGACTCCACCTGCCTCGCAATAACGAACTCTGAGGTATTTCTCCTTCAGCATGAATGGATTTTTCTTGGCATTCTGCCAAATACAGATCCCATCAGTTTGGGTACAAGTACTTGTTGGATAGTTTTTAAGTAAGAAGGGAGCGGAAAATTTTTGAAAATGTCTCTAAACGGCACAGAAGCTGTACATTTCTTACCTTTAATTTATTTTTGAGTTATGGTTTCATATCATGCATTTTTCTTAACTGGTATGTCATATATCAGGACTTAGGTTGAGTTTTTGCATCTATACGGCCCACGACGATGTCACGTGCAATTTAATCTATCGCGGCGTTTACGCTGATGCGGCCTTTCTGTGTAATTTTAATTTTTTCCCGCCATTTTTCTCGAGTGCGGCGTTTACGCTGATGCAGCCTTTCTTCCGGAAATTACGGTAGTTAATTTGTGCTGTGTCATGTGCAAGATAAAGAAACACATACCATTTTTAGGAGTTTCAATGAAAAATATAGCTAGTTATAGGATATGGTTTGTCTCTGAGACTTTACTATAGCTATTTATGCCGAATCGTTCAGATAATTGTAAATATACATAGGATAATTTCATAAGAAACTTTTAAAATATGCAAAATAATATTGAATTAATGTAGTTCATTCTTTAATGTCATTGGTAGTTTCCCTAATTATTAATCTTTGGTAAGCTGTTTACTGTCAAAACCAGTAATTAAAAATTAGGTTTAACAAGTGTTTTTTAATTAAAGCATGTAATCTTTTGTGCCTATTTGCAACATATGCATTACAGCTGTGTTAAAATATTTTGTGCAGTCATTTTTGCTGTATGCTTTTATTTGACAAATTACTAATTATTCTTACTATACATTTCTTGAAAGTACTTTACCTTTATTGAAAAATAACAAATGATATCTTTTTGGGGGGAAATAATTTTCCCCCTTCTAGTTCCAGCAACTCTTCTTAATTTTGTGTTATTTATTTATTTATTTATTTTTAAAAAGAGAGTCGGCCCACCAGCGGCTGAGTGGTAAAGTCGCTGAACACTGTTTGTTCGGTCCGAGGTTCGAATCCTGTGAACGGGTTGGCTGCATGGGTGTTTTTGTGGTTTTACCCATGTGTAACGTGTATATGAGCTAGTTTCCCTTAGAAAGTCCTCTTCCAAGGCATCCCTCCCCTTAGGCAGATATTCCTCGTGTGCTTTGCCATAATTAAATACACCATACACCTTTTTAGATAAAGATTATTGTCATTGTGTAAATTTTCATTTTTTTCAACTTCAAATTTTAATGGTATTTCTTTGTTAAAGTGGCCATCATGTTGAGTCTTGAAAATTGGCAAATTTAATCATTCAATTGAAAATTTCAGATGTCATTAAAGGCCAGGAAGGCTAGGGTTGTTTTAACTAGGTGTATCATATTAATTAATGTAATTATTTGTTTCCTTTCTGAAGTGGTAAATATATATTTAAGTTTTTAGATTTCTATAAAAATTTAAAATTTTTGTTGCCTAGCTAATTTTTCATAAAGTTAGTCATAATTTATCTGTATTAGTTTCTATAAATAGAGAAGATTAATTTTAAAATATTTAATTTAAAAATATAGTAGAAACAGGGAAGATAGGTATGTTTCTTCTTTCTACACTTTTTTGATTTTCCAGGCTGATAGTATAAATATTTTCTGGTAAAGAAAGTGCAAAACATTTAACTTATATCAGAAGATTTTAATAAACTAAGCTTTCAATCAAAAATATGGAGTGAGCTTTATAACTGTTCTGATTGTTTACACAGCATAATATTAATGTAAATAAAAGATATATGTATAAGGTTTACAACATTAACCTTTGAAATATTATAATTCTTTGATACTTTTTCTTCATTTTTAAAATTATTAAATAAAATATATAATATTTTTCATAGGGCAATGATCCTCAAACTGATTTTAAAAAATCTGCTGTGTCCGACATTCAGAAGACACAAAATGGCATTTTACAAAATGATGAATATTCTGAAATTGAAGCAAAATATATTGCCTGTCAAGAGGAGTGCAAGCGACTGAAATTTGAACTAATCAAAGTAAGTATAGTTGAAAAGCTTTTTTTTTTTAATGTGTGCATTGATGAAATTACATGGTTAAAGAGTTTTACACATTCAAATAACATTAATCGTTACATTTGATTAATTTTTTTTTTTTTTTTTTTTTTTCTAAATTTTTGTACTGGCCAAGGTTGTAGTAAATTCTTATTAAGCATCAGTGTTATTCTGAATAAGTATTAACCAGTCTTAGATCCAGTTATTCATTAATGCATTGCATAGCTGCCATTTTAAATATAAATCATTAAATATTTTATTTTATGGGTTACTGTATAACACAGCCCCAACAAAGTGGGGCATGGTTTATGATTGAAAATTAAACTCGTACGTTTTGCATGCATTTTTAATATTGAAAATCTAATTTTTCTATTATCTGTTAAATTCATTTAAAACAATTCCTCTGGATATTCTGTCACTGTATATAAGCAGTAAATTTTTATAGGGAGATTATTAGGTTACTTTATAGGTTTGTTGTTATTGCTTCCCCTTTTTTCCCAGTGTTTCTTAAAATGCATTGATGATATTTCTTTTAAACAATGTCATGATTCAAAACTTTATTTTGCAGGCTCGATTAAATAATAAAGAAATCGCATTTCTTATGGAATCTAATAAAAATCTGGAGTGAGTATAATTTCTTTGTGTTTCAACCAATTAGTGAAAGAAAAGAGTATGTGCCAATGTTGATTATGAGCATTATAGCTTACTACATAAATGAAAGCAATAAGTGTGAGAGTTTAAGAGATAACCATTCAGGAAGTCAAGAGTTTATGTACAGGGGGATTTCAAATTAATAGTACAAACTTGGAAGGGAGGTACAGAACAAAGATAAGAATAATGTTCACTTAGGAAATCCAGGTCGTAATCTAATTATTTAGTCATAAATGCAACTTAAAAATGCATTTACAATAACAAAACTTTAAAAATGAGATTTAGATCATATGACATCTTGTATGAATTGCTTTATACAAAGAATAGCACCCACAGAATCTTTTATCACTCATTTAAAAAGATCTTGCTTCAAACTACATCATGAAACACATTTGCATACTAGTAATTTGAATATATATATATATATATATATATATATATATATATACACACACACTATTGCCGGTAGAGGGCAGTAAGTGTGTATCTCAGTAGGGGTAGATGCCATTTGCAATTGTGCTGTTGTCAGTCAGGGAAGACTATGCATATGCCAAAAAAGCAGACATGCATTACATGTTTGACTGTGCAAACGGTAACACCAGAACTGTGCTTCAAATCTATCATGCGCAGTTTCGGGATAGGCGAATACTGGATCACATAATGTATCAACGGTTGCATCATCAGCTTTGTGAAACAGGTTCTTTCCACATCACCAAACAGGACACTGGTCAAGGATGAGCTGTATGCAATCTAATATTTGAAGAAAGCATCTTGAACAGTGTGGCTCACAGCTATGAGTGAAGTACAAGAGCTGTTGCACAAAATGTAGGTGTGAGTCAACATACGGTTTAGAGAATGTTAAACAAAAATCACTTACACCCATTGCATTTTTAGTAAGTACAAGCTCTGGATCTGCAAGACAATCCTCTGTGCCTGAACTTTTAGCAGTGGCTTGGCCCATACCTATTGCCAGCAACTCATCTGAAACAAGTGCTACCAGAACTGCTGCAAGATGTTCCGATCTCCATTCATAACTGAATGTGGTCCCAGCATGATGGGATGCCAGCTGGCCTCAACACTGATGTTTGCAGTTGCGGTGTTTGGGGAGCGATGGATTGGCTGTGCTAGTCTCTTGACCATACCGATCTTCGGATTTATCGAGCCTCATTTACATATTCTGGGACATCCGTAGTGTTTTCTGTATGTGACTCCAGCTGGCTCATCTAAAGATCTTGTTGCTTGAATATCAGTAGCTGTTGCATATGTGTGTGAAAAATGTGGCATACTTGCCAGTGTACACCAGCCACTCCAATAATGCTGTCAAGCATGCATCGCTGTTGGGGACGGAATTTTGAACAGTGCTTGTAAACATCTTGTTTCAGTTGAAGTGAGACAACCCTATATTTATGACTAAATAATGGATTGCAACCTAGGTTTCCTATGTGAATACTCGTATCTTTGTTCTGTACCTCCCCTCCAAATTGGTACCATGAATTTGGAATCACCCTGTAGAAATTAGTGCTGCCAAATACTTTTTAAACTCTAAATAATAACATAGTTTTGGGGGTTATATGCAGTCCTTAGATAAATAATATAATTTTCATTTTGCATAGATTGGGGCAGACACTTTTTCATTTGATTGTGATGTAGTTTAAGTTACTGAAATGCTACTAATTAAAAAAAATACATTTCAGATATGACAGCTTTGATTCCTGTTTCCAGTGGTTTCATAAAACATGTATTAGTACAGCTTTAGAATCTTTGCAGCTAAATAATCTCATGTGGCAGCAAAGTTTCCTACTGGTATTTAATGAGTCTAATCACAAAAGCTTTTTGCTTGTTTCATTTAGTTCAGATTTGGTCTAAAATTATGTAGTCCTAAGTCTTAAAGTCGTGTATTAGGATATGAATGTTTTGAACTGGCCTTGTCAGTTCATAAATGAAGTGAAATCATAGCATTGAAGAACTTACTGATATATTTAGCTATTTCATTTTTTGGATAGCCAAAGAAGTTTAGCAATAGTTATTCAACTTCTTTTGAATTCTATTTTGAAGAAACCTTGTCATGGATACCCGTTATTAGATGTTATAACTAATAAGGGAACCACACAAATTTAGACTCAATGATGTTATCCAAATTTGCATAATTATAGATAACCTTAAAGTTAATAAGTATATGAAGTCAGAATTTTAAAAGTCTGAAATATAAGCAAAGCTAAGAATAAAATTCATAAATAGCATTTTAAAATTTTGAGCTTTGTTGAATTTTCTTGGACAGTGTAGTGAAGTGGTACAGAAAATTTCTGTGAGTCGTTGCATCTTTCTTCCAGTTTTTGAATCAGTTTAAATACTATGCAGTCATTAATTTTGGCATTAAAATAATTTTATCCAATAGTTATACTCCAAAATATTTCGCAAGACATAGTATCAATGAACTTTGTCACTGTTGCTGTCCCTGCTTTCATATTTATATCTTTTATCTCCGGTGCGTGAAATTGTGTATCGGAAATTCTAAAGATATGTTCATTTAAAAATTATTTTGTGATATTGCTGTTAAACTGAATTTTATGGATTCAGTGCGAAGAACGTGATATTTAATAAATAAAGATAGCACACAAAATGTAAAAACAAAGGGGGGAAAAAATCCCCTTTGGAACGTAATTTAAAATCTGAAACTTTTCAGCCCCCCCCCCACTTCCCAGTGCACTTTGTTACAAGTTAATTTGTGTATTTTTTATCATGATTTTTTTTTCTTCTTATAGCATGCAGATGACAGTAGATGGAGGCCAGTAATTGTGCATGTAATATTCTGAATTATATATGAAAGAGACTGCATTTTTCATGTCTGTACTCAGATCAGATTAATTTTAGCATACCTTCTTATATGAGTTTTTACTTCAAGAAACAGTATTTTGTAATTTACTGACAATTACATTTCACTAATTTTAAATGTACACAATATTGTTCCATGAAGAAAATAAAGCCTTACTCGGACTTTTCTCCCTCAGGATTCATAAAAGCCTGTTTAAAGATATTACCAAACTAAGATTGACTTTTATTATGCTGAAATGTTTGTTTTAATCTGTAATATATAGATTGAGGTTTTGCTTAGAAATAAGTATATGTTATTCTTCATCAAACAATTAACAATTTTCATGGATCCGGTGATTTTTCATCCCATTGTAGACTATGTTTCCAAGTGTCCTACATAAATATCCTAGCTGTAATTTTAAATAGATAATAAGAAGAACCATTTAATTGCTGCTGTTTTTATTATTTTTCATAACAGAGTGCATTTTATAGTATATGTACAGTTAAGATGCTATGCAGTTGCCTTTCCATTTTGATGATGCTTTAGTAAACCCCTTTTATTTATAACCAATAATCATATATTCAGACATTTAATGCATTCTCTCATTTAATCTTCATAGTTGGCAATTCATTATGAGGGACTTTTTTTTTCCCCTTTCATATTCTCCAGTCTCAATCTCATGAATTTTTAATTTTTTTACCTTTGCAAAAGAAATAATTGGGCAGAAATTAATGAAATTATGCAAATTCCATTCCTGCACCCCTAATAACATTCAGCATAATGTTTCTTACTAAATTTCCTTTAATTTGAATGTCTTAATCTACTGTAGACATTTGTAGAGTTTTTATAAAGATTCAAGCAGTATTTAATCAATTAATATTCATATTTAAATTTTGTTTTGCATGAATATGTAGTGCTTTACTAAGTTTATTCACACAATTCTATTAAAATCATACATGAAAGTACTTTAAATAAATTAATGCTTTCTTTCCCTATTCAAGATTTGCTCCATATAAACATATAAGAAATTTACATAATGAAATTAACCCAAGAATGCAAAAATTAGAATATCTAAAAGAATCTTACTATATTTTGCATGCAACAATATGAATTTTCTTAAATTCTTTTTGAAAGTTCATATGTAAAATATTTGAGTTTGACATTGTTTGCATAATTTTTAGAAAATATTAAAATAACACACGCGTATTATCACACTTTGACCCACAGCAGTTTTATGCGACCCCGTGATACATTTTCTGTAAATTAATTAGCATTATTATAGTATGAGTAATGCTCTGGAAAATTTTTTAATGGAATTTTAAATTGAATTTTCACAGTGCTGTAAAGTTTACTCAAAGATGTCAAGATAGAAATTTAACTTTTTCCTAATTTTGCAAGAAGTATTGCTTTGTTTGGGAATGCATTTATATGTAAATAGGTTTTTCCCATAGATGAAAATTGTCTATTAAAAGAACCAAATTGGTTGACAAATCGGAGATGAAGATAATTTCTAGTAATTTTCCTCCAAGTTTACAAAATGGGAAAAGTCATGAGTTGTTATAACGCAAAGGTGTAGTAAGAAACAAAGAGGTTTAGTTACATACAAATTATTTACATACAAATGTGTATTTTCTGTGTAGGCTTCAGAGAAAAATTTAGTAAATAAAAGAAAGATCATAAGTTGTCATTATTTTATCCTCAAGTTTTGCCTCTTCTGGAAAGTTTTCATATATTTCTTTCTTGGTTAAATTAAAAGTAAGTTGTTTAATGGTTGTTTCAATATATCATGATTATTTGAATGCATGTCAATCTAAAAATTTTAATATTAATTGCCAGTATGTTTGAATTACAAATTGTGACCAATAAAAATTTCTTGCAGATTTGTGCCTTTAGATTTCAAGCCCAAATTTGAATTTTTTTCTTTGTGTCATTTTATATGCAATTTTGATAAATGTTTATTAATTTTTTAAAAAATTAGTAAACAAATTTTGTTTTTAACAAAAAAGAAAACTTTTTTTCAATTACGGGCCAGCGGCTACTTTCAGATCATGCATTTGGCTTGTAGGCAATTAGAATTTGAGACCACTGATCTATGATGAGTTTCTACTAAAAATAAAGTATTGACATGTATGAATAAAGGCTGTTATAAAATTATTGATTATAAATAATCCATTAGTATTTTTACTTATCTCTCTCTCTCTCTCTCTATATATATATATATATACACATTTATATGCTCGTATATATACAGGGTGAAACAGAGCAAGTGGGCAAAGCTTTAGGGGATGACAGAAGACAGCTATACAAGCAACATTCGTCGTAGAATGTATGGTCGGAATGCAAGCAGTGAAAAGTTATAGGGTAGTTTTCACTCTTACGTTTAAAGAATTAACACAAGAATGAGAGGAGATACTTCAGAAAACATTCTATTAACAGGAATATAATATATGTACATGCTCAAAGAATTTGCTCAAAAGACCTTCTGCAAGCTGTAATGCAGGCTTCACACTTGCGCGATAGGGACTGATACCCATTTGCGAAGACACCACACATTTCCCGAATATCGCCAGCAATAATGGCAAACCTGACTATTAAATACTTATTTGTTTGAATGGGCGCATTCGCATGGCCCCACAGGAAGTCCAAACACGAGAGATCCAGTGATCTTGGTGGGAAACATCGAGCCATGCATCACCCTGGGAATTTCGTGGTTCATATAACAAACAATCATCTCGGCAATCCACGGTAGAAAATGCTGTTGGGTGCCAGAACTCACCCTTTTTATACATTTACAATGCCTCCTAGCGGCTTGCTGTTTGTGTTCCAACCGTACATGCTATGATGAATATTGCTCATATAGCTGCCTTCTATCATGCTCTAAAGTTTTGCCCACTTGTTCAGATTCACCCTGTTTTACATGTATGTATGTTACTGGATGACTTGGAGAAAGCTACCACGGAGTAGTAATGGTTCTTTGTGTTGTAATAACTTGGACAGACTTGACTGTGTAGTTAGAAAAATGGGCTGATATCAAAATTTGGCAAATGATTGATAAATTTTTTGGCAGCAATGAAAGCATTATGATGTGTTTTTTAAACGTAAACAGAATAGTAACTTTTAAGTTTTGCAGTAGTTAAATGCCATTATTTTATGTAAACAGAATAGTAAAATGAAACGGTAAAGTACTAGATGAGTAAAACAAATTCCAACAGCTTTGCAAGCTAAAACATAGTCCTATCTATGTAATTAATCATGAAATAGTAGAATAAACAATTCTTGTAAATAATTATTGAGTAAATAAATATATACATTTATCAGATCAAAGCTCTGCGAAGTGAGTTTTAAACGTAAACAGAATAGCAAATTTTTGTTTACAGTGGTGAACAGTGATTATTATGTGCAAACAGAATAGTAAATGAAATTGATTAAATGATAAAACAGCGTCGCGGAATTACTGAACAACTTTCGTTAAAAACTTCAAAACTTTAAATATTCCATATCTTTCGATTGCCACATGCCAGAAACAAAACTAAAAAAGAAAAATTAACTAAATGAAATTAAATGAAAACATTCATAACTTCACATCATCTAAAATCCAACATTCTCCCACCAACAACAGCTTAACGTTCTGCAAATATTTATATAAATATAATATTAAACATATACCAGGCGGCTATAATTAAACTGATAGTGCTCACAGTGTTCTTTAGCGCGATCTATTTGCGAGAATGACGCCACATTATGTAGGAAGATTAAACAAGACGGGGGATGAAGGATTCCGCGAAAAAACAAATTAGTTCCAAAAGTCACCACTAGGGGAATATTTGCCGCTGTGTAATAGAAAATAGTGTTGTTAGCAAATGCAAATCAATATGGAAATTACCTTTTATTTCGCATTCAAATGAGGTTTAATGTGGCGGCTGTTGCTGTGGACCATATATTGCATTCTGTGCACAGTATGCACAACAGCAGAAAGTAACATGTCTGCAGGAATTTCCCGTACAGTCCATGATATGTTATTCTTCAATGCAGCCAGGTCCTGGACCACTCCTTGATAGACCTTGGACTTAAGGTAACCCCATAGCCAGAAGTCGCATGGGGTAAGATCAGGCGACCGAGGTGGCCATGCAGTTGGAAAGTAGCAGCTAACGACTCTTTCTGTTGTGAATTTCTGTCATAGCATCTGTTGCACCCATACAACAACGTGTGGAGGGGCTCCATCTTGCATGAAAATGATTTTCCCCAAACATTGTCTTTGCTGAAGTGCCGGAATGGCAAAGCTCTTCAACATGTGGCGATATTTCTCTTCGGTAACAGAACAGGTTTCCGGTCCTGTCGGGTAATGTTCTCATAAAAGAATGGACCTATGATAAATTTTGCTGTGAACCCACACCAAACAGTTACCTTTGGTGAATGTAAAGGAATTGCTGTGACTGCATGTGGTGATTTGTCATCCCAAATTCGGCAGTTCTGGGTGTTCACAGTTCCATTAAGGTAAATGTGGGCCTCGTCTCACCATAAGATTTTCCATGGCCAAGCATCATCCACCTCCATTCTGGCAAGAAAGGTGAGAGCAAAAGTCAATCGCTAATCATGGTCGGGATAGAGTAACTCCTGTACATGGCTGATCTTGTAAGAATAGAAGTTGATAATCTTTCGTAAGATTTTCCATACCGTACTGTAAGGCATATCCATATTCCAAGCTACTCCACGAGTGCTAGAGGTGGCAGCAATGTTGTCTGGTCCTCTGTCGACAATTGCCTTGGCAACTCCTTCGATTGTATCGTGTGGTACAGGATTTCGTCCTCTGCCTGACTGAACCTTCAGAGAACCTGTTTTCTCCAACGTCGCAACCATTGCTTTTAGCCCTTTAACTGACACGGGACCGTTACCTTTATGCATTTTTTTGTGCGTTTTAAAAGCACGAAGAGCGGCTGACGCATTGCACTGGTTGAGGTAAAAGAATTTGACCAGTAACGCACACTTGACTAAAGAAGGAGACATAGTACATAAACTTTCAATCCGATTGATTTGAAATGTAACACATTGCCTTTTAAAACCCAAGCAGCTGGCACTGTGCGACTGGATGTAACGTGAAATGTGAATAAAGAACTTATTCTTCTGCTCACCGTACGTGATATGAGACTTTATCGGCGTTTATGTAGATTTTACGCTTTTTTTAAAAATGTTGCCATATTGCACTTGAACTAAATCAGAAAATGTGCATAATAAAAGGTAATTTTATTCCCTATTAATTTGCATTTGTTAACACTCTATTTTCTATTGCATAGCGCCAAATATTCCATTAGTGGTGACTTTTGAAACTAATTTTTTTTTTTTTTTTTAAGGGAATCTTTTGTCCCTTGTCTTGTTTAATCTTCCAACAAAATGTGGCGTCATTCTCGGAAATAGATCACACTACAGAACACTGTGAGCACTGTCAGTTTAATTATGGCCACCCATTATATAATAATAATAATATTAAACAGTAAAACTTTTAAAAACACAGACAGTATTTCAGAATTAAATTTTTAAAAAAAAATCTTCTGGCTACACTAAATTTGCACTCTTACAATTACCGAAATAAAGCTCTAGGTTTGCTACAAGAAAACATACAGCCGGAAACCACAACCAAATCAAAATTGCGCCAAATAAAAAAACTCTCGCCATGTTTGGCACTCACCCCAATTATGGAATATTAACCAAAAAATGGCTCTTTAAAACAGGCATAGCGGTAAATTCCACACATAATTTTATTCCTTGATTCTTAGGGCTTGTATTCTTTTTCATTCACATCATCATTGTGGGTGCACTATGCAATTTTATACAGATTCTATTTTTAGAACAATGGACAGTAGCTAGTAGAGGCTAAGCAACACGTCAGCGATCGAAGAAACATCTGAACAGCAAGAGAACTGAAGCAAAAGTGTGCAGTTATCCAAAATTTTGAGTTCAAGTTCCGAATTAGCTACGTCAAAGATTCAGTTTACGTTCTGTATTAGTTGCATCATCAGCATTATTAAAGTGTACGGGTGGATTGATCTAGAAATGCTGCAGTTGAGATAGCTTAGAGAAGGGGAATTAAGCTGCTATTGCTTGTTTAATCCCTTAACTGCCGCGGCCGTATATATACGCCATGCTCAGCCGATGCATTAACTGCCACGGGCGTATATATATGCCCTTCTGATCTTCTATCATTTGCTTTGCACTGCTACCCGTAAAAATTATTCGCAAAACTTTGGAATGCAACACCACAATGACCTTGACAAAGTATGCAAAGGAGGATACCATTTCAGAGAAGTGTGGGGAGAAATTGGAGAGAAGGGTGTGTCTAAAGCGGTGAAAGCAATGACTGCGCAATATTGGCTGGTGTTGTTTGATTAAACGTATTTTTTTTAATCCAATGTCCCCCGTTTTCATTTACTTTTTGTAGTAGGTTCCAGAAATAAAAAAGATACAACAGATGTTTCAAACCAATTTTCTTTTTTGAATTATTTTTTGATGAACTGCTCGTGCTTCCTATTGTTACTGAAACTAACCATTTTGTAGACAAGTATATGAACCAACACCTTGCAAACGAAAAATCAAGAACAAAATCTTGGCATTCAACCAGCTCAGAAGAAAATATATGTTTTTTTAGGCATACTGATTTCACAAGGTATAACACTGAAACCTGATATTACACTTTACTGGTCTAAAAATGAATTGATCGAAACTCCATTTAAGGGATCTTTTTTATTATAAAAACATCATTTTTATTATACTTACATCTTTTTATTATACTTTTACTCAAAACATTAAATTTTGTGCATTTTTTATTTTTCTTTTATTCTTTATTTTGTGAAAGTAAACAGCTTTTAGAAGTAAAACTTGCACTTATTTTCCCCCTAATACATCGCATAACTATGCACGCCTGTGTGAAAAACCATAGCACTGGGAAATAAATCTTGTACGTTTTCCGCGGCAGTTAAGGGGTTAAGTTATAATTATGATTTACATATTCTTTATCTTATATATAATATGTGAAATAATTCTACCTTTTTCCCACTGAATTGAAAAGAATTGCATGTCTCATGAAAATGATAGTCACTAAACATTGTTAATGAGGGTGGAATTTGTATAATAGTGATGAGATGAACTTTTTGCATTACTATTTTTGTAATTTATCTCATATATAATGCAAATAGATCTAGTTTCCTTCAGTAAGACAAATTTTTCCTTCATTGTCTAGACAAATAACTTTGCATGCATTTCAATAATTCTGTAACCACTTATTAAGGTTTTTGCATTTTTACAATTTAGAGAAATAATTATTACAATTTTCAATTTACATTTTTGAGTAATAATTTATAATCAGCATGTGTATTTATATATTGAAATTATTCATACAGCAACAGGTCTGATTCCGAAATGTGTATGGAGATTTCTTATGATGATGCCCAAAGTTCTGTAAAAGTAAGATATTTTACAAATATATAATTGATAAAAGCTGTAAACTAAAGAGTTTTCATTACAATTAATTTAATCCTTCTCCCCCCCAAAAAAAATGAAAACTTATAAAGTATTTATATAAGGTCTACCGGAAAATTCTGTACATTTAGAAAATGAAAGAAATTAATATGTTTATATACCTTTAATAGTATTTATTGGACACTATAATATCTGTTGTTACTTATGATCTCTTGCCAGCATGATGGTAATTTATATGCATCATTTTTTTAAAAAATGTCTTGTTTTTTGAGGCGGAGAACTTGAGAGGGTGCTAGGTCTGGAGAGTATGGTGAATGCAGCAGAATTTCCCAGCCTAGCTATGCAATTGTCTGATGAATCACCATAGCAGCATGTGGTCTGACATTATCATAATGCAGTATGATGGTCTTTCTATTGAACATCGCCAGCCTCTTTAAGTACTTTGTTTAAATCATCCATTTGCTGACATTACGTCTCCAAATAGAGCTATTCTTTAGAATTCAAAAGCTCATAATGTATTGATCCTTGGACGTCTCACCATATACTCAGCATTCTGTTATTCAGCCTGAAATTTACTTTACAGTTGAAGGGGGCAGGTTGTTCGGTCTCACTGCATGCTCTTTTTCTAAGGAGGTAGGTAATCCACTTTTTATCACCAATCATCATCTGGTCCAAAACTGGTTCATTTTAGTTTCAAGCAAGCTGCAATGTGCATGTGACAACATGGTCATATAAATTTTTCTCAGTTGTGCTCTCAGTTTTTCTCAGTTTATTATTTTGTTGTTATTGTTGCAATCATTGATGTTATCAAAAAATGATCTTATGCTATCATGGTCTTGACAATATCATCATTGATCAAAGATGGCTGCTGAGATCAAATCATCAAAGATTTAAATAAATATCAATGATAGAGATCAAATCATCTTATCATTGAGAACAAAATAATATGCTTCAAAACTTTTTAAACCATCTCCTGCATGTTCTGTCCGAAACTGCATTTCCACCAAAAACTTACTAAATTTCAACACATTCCTATAGCTTTTCTTCCTTGTTGCAATTCATGTACATACATGACAATACAGTGTCATAAATGAACTTTATCATTAGCCATGTTTATATGATCTTGTTTCACTTAATAATGATATGAGACACTTTTGTTTCAGTTAATTGATAAAGGGAGATAACCATATGTTTCAAATGAATACCTGCATGCATGCTGAAACTTGAAATAACATTATCGGACAGAATGTTCCTCTAGAACTTACGCAGACTTGATATATACTTCAGGATTAGTGATTTCTATTTTTTATTGACTGTTTTTTTCCTTTTTCATGTTTTTTATTGATTAGTGATTTTAGAATTATTTAGTAATTTCTGTTTTCATCTTCTTATATTAATTTAGGTTTTAAATTAAATATTTCTTTAATCATTTTTACTTGTATTTATTAACAGGTCCATGAAAATTTGAAGAAAGATGATGCAGATATTTATGCTATGATTCGCACATCTGTATTGCGAAGTTTATATGCTGATATGAAAGAATTATGCGAACAGAATGAGCAGTTAAGTGATGAATTGGAGAACTACAGGTCAGTTTTGATATAGCTTATTCTATTATTTTAACACATTTATTCAATACTTTTAAACAAAAGATGTAAAATTATAACCATCTTGACTTTATTATAAGCATTAATAAAATACCAACTTAATAAGCTGTGTACACTTTGTATATTTAACCTGTTACCGCCCAGTGATCTGTTTATAGATCACCTACTTTTAGAATGACCATTGAGAACAGTATCTTTAAATGACTTCTTTTTGTCACTGGCTGATTTTGTTAGACATGTGGCCATACCCGCAGAGGCATTTTGAAACACTCTTTACCAGAACAGTCCAGCAGATAACGTCTAAAGTTAGCCAAGCGATGCTTCATAGCGCAGCTTTCGATTTTGTATCCAACGGGGAAAAAAATTAAAAGTAAGATATCCTTTTTTTATGTGTTCTGCATTTTCAATACCCCTTTAATTGTTATAATTAAATTTTTAGCTTGAACATGCTTATCTATAAATAGATCGCTGGGCATTAGTGGTAACTAATACTGTTTTTTTTTTCCTTTTTCATGTTTTACAAAATGTCCAGGTGTCCAAGTGTTTCACACAACCAAAGAAGCATTAGAAAATGTTTTCTAAGGAGATTGTATCAGTGCTTTACCGCCTGAGGTGGCCAATTTGACTGATGAAGAGTACTTTGATAATGGTGAAATGATCACTCCATCGGTAACAACATAAATGATTTTGGACCAAACTATTTCAGAGCAACTGCCATCTACGTCTAGCACCAGTTATAAAAATGAAAATAAAAAATAGTTAGTTCGAAACTATCAGACAAATGCAGCCAAAAGCAAATTGAACAAAAAATAACCCTACTTATGCTTTTAACAAAGAAGGTAATTTTTCGGTTAAAAATCTTGAGAGCATTTCAAATATTTTAGAAAATTTGAATCCACATGAAAGTTTTGAAGAATTTTTAACTCCCGAATTTTACGAATATGTAATAAATGAAACAGAAAGATATGCGAAAGTGTGAGAAAATAAGCCAGAGTTTTCAGTTACAGTTGATGAATTGGAAGAGTTTTATTGGTTTTTCGATTTTCTCTGGCTACCATACTTTACGTAATGGAAGTGATTGCTGGTCAGAGGAAGATCTCATAGTACCAATAGTAAATAAATATTTAGAAATTAATCTGTAATCCATTTTGCCAACAATAATTACGCAGCAATACAAAAATCAGACTGAGCATTCAAAATAAGAAAAATAATGATGCATATAAATCAGTTTTCAAAAATTTGGAATTTTCGATAAATTTCTGTCTGTTGATGAAATGATTAGATATTATGGTCATTATTTTTTCAAACGATTTCTTAAAAGCAAAGCTATACAGTTTTGCTATAAATCATGGGCTATGTGGAGTGTAAAGGGCTACTGTTGTAATTTTGACTTATGCTATGGTGCGAAGAATTTTGACAATACTTCTGAAACTTAGAATGAACCGCTTGGAACTTGAGTGGTGAAAAAAGTTTAAAAGACATCCGAAGATGTATGTCAAACTGTGAATAAATTAGAAAAAAAGCATTTGGTGATGTCATCGAGACCAAAGTGATAGGCTCTGTACTTTTAGATAGAAAAGATCATGTTATACGTAAAAGACGAAACCAAAGAAGATACCAATTTAAAAAATGTAAGGGAAGTCCTATTATGTTTTGTACAAAATGCAGTGTAACACTTTGTGTGAAATGTTTTCCACTATATCACACTTAAATATTGCAAATTTGCTCAATAAAAATATAACTAAGGATATTTAGATCAGTAAAATATTTTTTTTTTTTTCTTTTAAATCTTTTTAGTTGGTTTTAATTTTACAAAAAATTAATATCTTTTTAACTAAATTCGTAATTTTTCAAACATAAGATCAAAGGGCAGTTACTTGTTCTTTTATTACCAGAAGCATGCAGCGATCTATTTATAGATCACCTGTTATCTGAACTGCTAATTACAGTAATTGAGTAAAACTTTGTAATTATTTATTTATGATATATGAAATGTAATTTAAAAATATTTTAAAAAAATTCTCATTTTAAAATAATTTGGGCATTAACGGGTTAAAACAAAGTCATAAGATATAATTTTTAAATTGTATTACTATATTATACTAGATTATAAATACTTTTAGTAAGTAATCCAATATAAAATTTTACTGTTTGTGCAACAGATGATCATCTAGCATCTAGAAGAAGAAATATATGTATCATTTAAAAGTTTAATAGAAGCTTTGCTTTGCTTAGCTTTGCTTTCAGAATTAACCATTTTGAGAGAGAACTCCAGAGAAAATGTGTGCCTTCTTGCATCTGGTTATGTAACATCATGCAAATAGGTATCCCATTTTTGTTTGCCAAAATATGAAGTATGCTACAATCCATTAATTAAAAGATTAGACTTATTTATATAAACATAATAATAAAATTTTACTTTAGTGGGAGACTTCAAAATTTTGTAATACACCTGAATATAAACGATTGATCATATATGTGGAATATAATAACATTTATCATAAACAAACTGAAAATAGGTATATTTTATGACATTCTACACCATAATAATATATTCTAGAAAAACAGCATAAGATAAAGTTGAGATAAAAATAAAAATGGTTTACTTTTAGTTTAAATCTACTTAACCAGCTAGTTTTTCAAAAGAAAAAAGTTGCTTTTTTGTGATTTTTGTAGGAGCAGTTTTCTGTTAGCCTTAGTAATTTTTAATAACAAGTATTTTCTTTTTTTAGTGAGCATTTCATTTAAATCCTTAAATATTTCAATGCCTCCCTCAGCTGTATCACTCACCTTTTGTTAATTCTTTATTTTACTTTTTCATTTATAAAATCTTCATTTTCGTTCCACTGATATGGTTCAAAAGCTAAAAATAATGTATTGATCTTCATTTTGTGAAGAATTCTCATGTTCATATTGTAGCACAGTGGCCTAATTTAGGGTTTGGTTTGGGTTGCTCATACTGTTCATATATTAGATTAATAGTTGAAATGTTGCTGAAAAATCACTCTTTTATCAAAATTTGATAATTTGTCAGAGTAAGGCCAATTGAGTTTTCACAAAGATATTATAGATGTCATTGTGGTACTTTTTTTGAGACTTTTTTTATTTGTTCATTAAAATTTTTATATTTTTGTAGATCAAGACATAGATCATTTGCAGAGGCTTGTACGGTAAGGGTGCCTGAATCCATGCACAGATGTAAACGAAATAACCATCATTTGTTCTTAGTTCTTTTGTTGTCAGTCAGTTTCAAAATATCTTTTTAGTTGAAAAATAAGTAGATTTTAATTGCATAAGTGTAGCCCTTCATTCTATGTGGTGAACTGACCCCAGAACCCACTAGTATAGTTTTCAAGGAAATGTTCCCAAATTTCCATTTTACCTTCAGTTATCTTTTGATAATTGTCTCTAGCCTGTGCCTGTCTATTTATGATGCATTTTGTGTAAAGCAATCATGCTTAAGATATTTTGGCCCACATTCCATCTCTAAAGGAAAACACATTTACACTATTATTATTATTTTTTTACTCTTCACTCACTTTTTCTGTATATTTTAAACAAAGGCTTTGATGCAATGCTGGTGTGACATCCAGGTCTAAGAGAACACGAATACAATGAGCATATCTTAGTATCCATGATCATAATATACATGATCATTGAACCAAAAAACATAAATGGTTTCTCTGATTCCTTTGAAAAACTTTGAACTACCAGATAGAACTCTATTCAATGTTAATGCTATGATGGAAATTTTTAAAACAATGGTTATTCTCAAGGAAAGAAAAAGTAATGAATCTTATGAGTTTGTGGCTTTTTGGGGATTTACCACTTCATTTTCTTTGAGTGCAAATGCTCTTTCAATTCTATCCTCTGAATTGAGGTTTTGCATTCTTACATCTTTTGCTAAACATAGGATATTTTTATAAAGATTATTAAATATTTGCTTTACAGCCATACATATCTTGGGGAAATTATTGTTTTTTTTACTGAACATTGGCTAAGACTTATCTGAGGAAATTATCTTTCTTTTTCACCTTTTTCAAAACAGCAAAACCTCCCACAGATTCTTCTACCAAACTCTTTGCTTTCTATTTCTGCATCAGAAATTCATCTGCATGGTGAGCTGTAAAGTTTCTGCATTGAAAATAAGGTGACCATTATTGAAAATATATGGAATAGATGGAGTGTAAAACTGATAATTGATGGAATTCCAGTTTACATAAAACTGTGATAATATGAAAAATAAAAACTCTTTTAATTTTCGTACATGGAAAAAATTTGGGAAATAAAGAAAAGTTCAGTAAGTTTTAGCATGTAAATATTGAAGAAGTGTTGCTGAAATGATCTGCCATTCAAAGAACCCATAATTTGATAAATATCTGGAAAAATTCTTGAGACAAAGAATTTTCCTAACACTTTGGGGAAACTGGAAAAGAACAACAAATTTAATAACTGTGTGTAATAATGATTGTAATTAAATTTTATTATGATTTTTCAAAATTGAATTTATTATTTACTGGTTTTGGTAGATGTGACAGTGTTAATCAGTTTTTTGTCTTCATTCATGATCAGTTTTTATACATGTTTTAGAGATAATCCATTTTTCTTGTCATATCAGGTATAGTGAACAAAACTTCTGATCCCTTGAAACTTGCTATAGGAGGGTTCGATTACACTCCATTGCTATACAATAGCAATTTGATAATCCATGTTCAGTTTTGGTTGTAAACAAAACAAAATTCTGATTTTCTGAAAACTCAGAATGGCAAATTCGGTGGCAATATATTCTTATATGTACTTCTTTCGATAAAACTTTGTGAAAGAATTTATTTAAAATTCTAAAATGAAATGCATTAGTAGTGCAGTAAATATTTTAGAAAACTCTTTGATTACTAAATATAATTTGTTTCCTTTAGTGAAACAAATAACATATACAAAATCTTGTTTCACAACAAAAGTATTTAGGGCAAAACTGAATAGAAAAACCCCATTCAAATTTACACAAACTGATTTTTTTAAAAACTTTTATATGCATTTATTAATTTTTACAAAAATATATTACCCTTTTTTATGATAGCCCTACAACTGATAATTCCTACATGATTATGACAGTGGTTTTTTTTTTTTTTTTTTTTTTTTTTTTTTTTTTTTTTTTTTAATCAACCAAAAAAAATTCATAGGAGAGCATGAGGGAAAAGGTCATTCTTTTATTCTTTGAAACAAGTCTATGATTTATTGTCAGTTAGCGTTCTTTTATTTTTAACACATGTAAACACATTTTTTTACCATATTGCATTATAAGGAGGCTGTTAAATGACTTATCACTAATATGAGAATTTGTGAGTGTTATTAAATTTTGCTATATCCTTTCAAATGTTGTTACATTTTCCAAATGATTTCTCTTAATTGATTGTCAAGTCAGTTAACAGAGACCTCAGTTGATAAAAACTTGGTTAATAGAGGTTCCACTGTATTCTGCTATCTTTCAATATGAATTTTGAATTCATGTGTTAAAACATGTAATTTTGTAAGACATTTATTCTTTCTTTCATGCACCTCATATGTTGATTATTAACATTCTGAGCAATTGTGCCGGAGCTCAGTTCGATATTTTCCCTTGATAGCAGCGCCAACACGGACTAGCATCTCGCTATACATCTTAATGTCGAAGGTTTCACATTTTCCAGATACTCTTTGTGAATAATAACATGGCAACACCACTATCCTGTATAAATCCAAAATTTAAATTTTAGTATATGACAGAACTGGTGTAGCATAGCTGCCAATTCTCCATGCTTGCTGGGAAACTTCCAGTTTTTAATTTGTAGTCTTTATTAAGGAAAGAGATTTTCAGCAATTAATGAAGCTTAAGTAGAGATGGAAGGGAAGAAAGTTGTGTCATGATGTATATGAAAATGGATTTGGTTGCATCACTGTCTGAAATATAAGAACTATATACATTTGTGTGAAAGAAAGGGACAAACTGATGGATTTGAATAACGTTGTCGAAAGCAAGAGAGTATGAGGAGAGGCTTGTGGTTCAGCTATAGTCATTTGAGTACTTGTGATTTTCCAAGGATTAAGAGGTATTGGTGATGTGGTCAAATTAATTTTTCATTCCTATAAGCTATTATCGGGCTGTATCTACCAACGGAGGAAGATTGAGGTTAAGTTAAAAATGTTAATTTCCTTTAAGGCGCTCCCATTTAATGCCCATTTCCGTGCAGCATCTTCCAGAGTTTGCACAGAAATGAACCTGATGATTTTCATAAACATGCCAATCAGTGGACTGAAACAAATTTTCACTTGTTGAAGATGTAACCATACATGTGTGATTCTCATGTATAATTTTGACTAAAAATAATTGTGGTAAACATACTTAACACATCATTTCAAGAGAAGCAAAATTTTATTGAGTTTTAACGAAAGTTTCCCACCACTGCAAATAACATCTGCACAAGCAGATGGCAAGCACAAACGTTGGTGTGTTTAGTCATATTTTGTCAAACGATTTTTGGCATTTGAAAGAAAGGTACTTGCTTTAGAACACTGTATTGTGAAATTTGTAAAAAAAAAAAAAAAAAATTAGGTACAAGTTGTCTGAAATGAAACTATCATGCTACCAGTTAGAACCATCATTTATTTCCAGTTCTGTTGCAAAATGTCAGCTACAGGATGTCATCAAATCATGTGTACAGCTTTAGGTATTAATGTTGTATCATATGACATTGCGAAGGTTTGGTACTGAAAGTTCAAAAACAAAGACTATGACATTTAAGAAGCAGAGCACTCTGACCAGCCTATTGATGCTGCTGAGCCCACCTGTGAGAACTTGTGGAAGAAGGTCAGTATGCAACCACTCGAGACATTGTTAAAGAGTTAGACGTTAATGTCATATTCATTAGTCATGCTATGCATTGCATAAACTTGACATGCAAGTTCAATTGCTGAGTATCACATGAGCTGACTCAAGAAGATAAGGACAGATGTGTTGGGGCCTGCATTTATCTACTTGAATATCAACGCAAGGACAAAATTCGAGACCAGATCATCACTTCTGATGAAAAGTGGATTTATTTCAACAATACTGGCTGAAAAGGCTGTTGGTCTGAACCCTCTGAGCCTGACAGCAGTGTCGCAAAGCACAATTTGACTAACAAAAAGATTATGTTTTGTATATAGTGGTGTTGCCGTGTTGTTATTCACAAAGAGTATCTGGAAAATGTGAAGCCCTCGACATTAAGATGTATAGCGAGATGTGCTAGTCCGTGTTGGCGCTGCTATCAAGGGAAAATGTCGAACTGAGCTCTGGCGCAAAAAGTTCCAGCAAGATAATGCAAGACCACAGATGTCTGCATTCATCGGCTACACTCTGTACAGACTCGAATGAGATCTTTTGCCCAGTATTGCTTCTTCAGACGTCTACCTTTTTTTTCACGCCTACAGATACATTTTGCTGGTGCTATCTTCCATTCTGCACAAGATGTCTGATATTAGGTTGAGCTGTTTTTGGACTTGCAGCCACCAAGTTTCTGGGCCTGAAGGCTTTGAATAATTACTGAAACGTTGGCTGGAAATCATAGATTTGTGTGGTGATTACTAACTGCATTAAATGTACCTGCTTTTAACTTTATTAAAACAATTTTTTGGTGGAAAACTTTCGTTAGAACCAGATATTCAAAAAAAGTTATACTGAAGAGTGGTCATGGTTACAGTTTTCAAAATTTTCAGAAATTCATATCTTATGTTCTGTGCGCAGTAGTGATTTTTTATTTGCTTATGGTAGTCCTAATGATTGCAAGTGGTATGAGTAATTTAATAAACATCTAAACTATGAAAAATAAAATCTATTTCTAAGGGCAACCTCACCAAAATTGGTGAAGTGGTTATTTTTGCAGAAAATTGCCTGCAGTAAAACATGCAGCAGGGTTGACCTTATCAGGTCTACAGTAACTTGGGAAATGTATTTTAATTTTCTATTTCTTGCCAAAAATTGTTAAGTAATGTGCCTTTTATGTGGCATAATATCCACTTTATGCTGTTGAATCCCAACCCTCTAAGCTAGGGAATGTTCAGGTATCACATTAAATATTACTGATTCAGTTAATTGTAACTAATAAATATTACTATTTAAGTATCACTGATAGTTCTCTTCAGAAGTTGGAATCTCTGTGATTACAAGCATTGGTGACTGATATTCATTTTTTAGATGGAGAAAATATTGCTGTGTGATAATTAAAGCCCAAGTTTTAAGATGATATGTATTCCCCCCCCTTTCTTTTGAGTTTTTTTCCCCCTGAGTTTTTTGCGGCATATTATGGGAATCAGCTTGAACAATAAATTACTCTTGAACACTGTCTTAACTCACATGAACTAGGCAGGCCTGTCCTAACCACAGAAAACTGTTATGTAATATGTTAGCCCTATCTATCACGACAGGTTTCTCCATAAGGTGTGAATGTCACTAAGAATTTTTTCCATATCAGCATTTCTTAAGCTTTTTAAGATTTTTTTGTGTATAATCAGCTCCACAGGATTACCTGTAGAGAGGAAATACTATTCCATAGACACATTCTTGGAATGCACACTTACAGGTGTGTGCACTACATTTTTCTTCCTCCATAAAATCCTGCTCCCACCACCACCTTGCATAGTTTATTGGTGCTAAGTTAGCCATATGACCTTGGAGCTTGTAATTTTTTAAAAAAGGGACTAACAGATTAAGAATGCCATGAGTGCAAAAGAAGTTTGGTGATTTTACTTTTCACCAAATGATTCTTTTACCTTGAAAGCACTGCCAAAAGAAGCAGTGTATTTTTAAAAATTTATAATTTTCCCTATATATATTTTGTTTAAATCTTTTTACAAGAGCCTTGGACAGAAAATGTCCTTCCGCATATCTGGTTTATTCAGTGTTTCTAGGCACACCAAATATTCAGTGTTTCTAGGCATGTGCACTCACAGATGTGTATATATAAGAGAGAGAAAAACATAGTAGTTTGCCAAAAATTAAAAATTTGTTAACCAATCCTGCACTATAGCTGCAAGATTGAAGTAAATTAAACATTAAAGCATTAAAAGTAAAATTAAATTGAAATCAAAGCAAGGCAGTTTCACAACAATATTAGTACAGTCAAAAGTCTTTAATACAGACTCGTCGGGACTTCAGCGATTCCGGATTATAGATCATCAACTTAAATCTAGTAAGATGGCATGCAGAAATTATAAAATTAAAAATATGAAACTTTAATTTATGAAATAAAGAGCAGTTATGATCTAAACGGTATCAACATTTACAAAGAAAGCTTAGTTTACATTATTAAACATTTCTTTCAACGCGCGTATGCGTGAAGCATACATTACGCATAGTCGAAATTAGAAAATTGCAATTAGAAAACTATTTGATGTGCATTCGTGATATTTATAATGACAAGGAATTTGATTTAAGTCATATCAAAGACAGAGTACATCGAGATGAAATACTACATTTTGTAAGGAATTATAAGCCGAATAAAAAAAAAAATCTGCCCTGAAGTTAAGGATAGTGCTGACAGATCAACTTCCAATTTATTGCATGCCACGAAGTCCCCCCCCCCCTCGCAGAGCAGCTTGAAATTGATAAACATATTTCGGAATGGTTAGAGAAACAAAGGATATGCCTTTATCCATTTTTGCAGCAATTTCACTTTTCGTTTGATGGACATCGAAACATGCTTTCACTTTGTAGATCCTTTAGCAGCTCCAGAACTGGAAATTCTTTTTGACATAATCGAAAGTTCAAGCTTACTTTTATAAAATTGCTCTAACTGTCTGCAAAAAATAATAAGCTGGATCCAATTCGAAGATTAAGGAACAACGTAATTTGCAACATTAACTGAAATAGATAATTAGATAATTTTAGCTTTGCTTATAGCGTCCATAATACATTAAACGCGCATGCGTAAACGTATTATGCGCATGTGCAGAAAGTTTGTAGCTTTGAGTTCCGGATTAAAGACTTTTGACTGTATTTGCAACTGTGAATGAGAGATCACACATTGCATCTAAGCAAATCGAAATTAATATAAGAATTCATCAATAGAATAAGTACAAAAAATAAAAATGAAAAATTATAAGAACTATAAAAATAAAAATATTAATCTCCTTCTACTGAAACTTCAATTCAGAACTCATCAGGGGAAAATTTCATAAAAGTCTATTATCTGTAAATTTATATTAATGTGATATACTATAAAATTATTGTTATTTTCTTAAAATCAGGAAAGAACCAAAGACTTCCCACCAGTTACCATCCAATAAGTCTACTTCCATGTATTCAGAAATTCTTGAAAAAGTCATGCAGAAAAGCTTAAACGAATTCTTTGTGAACAACAACATTATGAAAAACAACTAATATGAATTCAGAAATGGACACTGTACAATGATGCTAACTCCCATTGTCATAGAAAGAGTTGAATAAAAAACAATGTGTAGCGGCATGCTTCCTCGACATTGAAAAAGGCCTTTTATCACATTTAGCATGATGGACTTCACGATGATCAAACTCCAATCAATCATGATCAGGCTTTTCAAATCCTATTTAAAATATTGAACATTTCAAGTTGGTATGAGAGATATGTTCCCTGCAGGAAATTATATGTGCTATAGGTCCACGAGGATCCATATAGGAACTGACACTTTTAAAATATATATGTGTGTAGAAACCTCTCAGCAGCAAAATATGCAATGATAATAATGACCAAATCTATCAGACGTAATCATGATATAGAAAATCTCCAACTATGCCTTAATGTGGTTACACATGGATGTGATCTGTGGAAATTTAAAAGCAAGTAAATGTTGTATAGTCTTATTCAGATGATACAGGGAAAACCATCTTCTGAACTTAAGTATATGAATCAGAAATCAAATTCTCCCTGTGATACATTATACAAAATATCTAGTTGTAATCCTAGATAAACAGTTAAACTTCAAGGAGCAAATCAGTTATACCTTAACTCTTTTACGGCCAAACCGCCCCAAACGGCCCTACATTGAGACAACCAGAACCGTCCGAAAATGGCCGAGATAGCAATCTTGTTTTCTTGCCTCCTGTAAGGTATGCAGTTTTCCAAAATGCATTGTATCAGTTTACTGTAGACAGCTTGTCCTAAGAGGTTTCTTATCTTTGGTTGCTTGTGAACTTTTGTTGTTGATTCTTTTTTTTAACTCAATAAGAAATTGAGGCTATTCTTTTTAATGATACAGATGAGTCAGATTTGGAATCAGAAGATGGTGATAGGAAAGAAATAGAAAATGGAATAAATTATAATGAAGTAGAATCATTTATAGCAAAAGATGAAGATGAGCATAGAGCAAATCTGGAAGCAGATGTTTCAGAAATTTGTATCGAAAATCCAGTAAAAACCTGGTATACTAGTGTTTACTACAATGATGCTGTAATTTTGTCACCATTTAACAGCTTTTCGAAACCAATTCATTATTTACCTGTTGGTACTTCACCTTTACAATATGTAAAGTTGTTTCTTATGGATAAAATTTGTGAATTAATTCTCACAAATACAAATAAATATGCTGAATTCTGTGCAAGAAAGTGGGGCAGTGTTTATCGTCAATGGGAAAAAATTTCATCCATAAAAGAAATGTGGGCATTCATTACAATCCTTCTTATATTCTTCTTCTTCCGTTGTAAAATTACAAAGAGTAAGTGATTATTGTCAAATAACGCAATGCTTGGAAATGAAATGGTGAAGAAAATGATGAGCAGTTGTCACATAGGGAAACTGAAGTATAAAATAAAAATAGCGAAGAGAACTTTACATATGCACAAAAATTAGAGCCCGTCATTTCATATTTCACCAACAGTTTGCGCCTTATGCTGAAGTATCAATTGACGAAGTGCTAATTAAATTTAAAGGTAAATTAGGGATCATGCAATATATGCCTATGTAACTAGTTAGGCATGGATTTAAGTTATGAATGCTCTGCACCTCTCGCTTAGAATATACTTTCAACTTTATTGTGGTAAAAAAGATTAGATACCAAGGTCAGGAAAGTGTTTATGATATGACATAGTTATGCACTTAAAAACAAAGGCCATGAAATCTATTTTGACAGATTTTTCAACAGCGTAGATTTGAAACCTGAGTTATATAAATCTGGACAATTATCATGTGGAACCGTGATGACAAATAGGAAAAACATGCCCTAGAACATCAAGCAAATGAAGCTGGAAAATCAGTACGACAGCGTAGTTATGCTATGCAAAAGCCTGCCGAATTTACTTTATTCATCCTGGCTTGATAAAAAATAGATACATATCATTTCCCACCAGTCATGGACACTGAGCCGACAGGGCAGTTAGCCGACACGGAGAGTTAGCCGTCAGGACATTTAGCTACAGGACAGTTAACTGTCAAAACATCTAGTCAACACTAAGCCGACAGTGAAGTTTAGCTGACACGTACCCAATAACTATTTAAATTTACAATCAATTACAAAATTTCACGATTTCTCCATAAGTTCAATATTTAAGTTATTGTTTTCACTTATCAGTAAAATTCAGTTTTCAATTCTTGAAGATCTCATACGTGCTTTTAATTATTGTGTTAATTTAGCATTGTTTGATATGTATCGTGCTGTTTGGTGTATATTGGCCAAATTGAAAAAACGCTAAAATTTCTCATCAGGGAATATGAATTAAATTTCGAAAGAAAAAAAAGAATTTTTTTAGTTAAGTACGACGGTCACTTAATTACATTTTAATATGGGATCTTCAAAAATTATCCGTAATGCTTCTTCATTTAATCAACTGGGTTCTTTTGAACACTTTCACATGAATTATAATTTCCCTTGTTTACTTAATGATAATAATTTTCCAATCTCGCTCTTCCAAATGCTTTCAAATTTCTAATATCTTTATGTTTCATTAATATTTTACTCATCATGTTACATTCTTTCCCTTACAAAATTGTTTGGTTCCTCCCACTAATGAAATTTCCTTTCCCTGTCCTATGAAGCGATGCAGTCGCAGATGTAGGTATCGAGCCATTGCCTTGCCCTGTATGCAAGTGAAATTACTGAGCATAACTTTTTCTGTGCTAGCATTGAGTTCAAGAGATTTGAATGCGAGGCATTCAGTTACCATTTTAGCGAAGTAGAGGGGATTAATATTTTTATTTTTATAGTTCTTATTTTTCATTTTTATTTTTTGTATTTATTCTACTGATGAATTCTTATATTAATTTTGATTTGCTTAGATACAATGTGTGATCTCTCATTCACAGTTGCAAATACAGTCAAAAGTCTTTAATCCAAACATCCATAATCCATACAATGTGTGATCTCTCATTCACAGTTGCAAATACAGTCAAAAGTCTTTAATCCGGAATGATCTATAATCCGTACCTCAAAGCTACAAACTTTCTGCGCATGCGCATAATACATTTACACATGCATGTTTTATGTATAACGGACGGTATAAGCTAAGCTAAAATTATCTATTTCAGTTAACGTTGCAGATTGCATTGTTCCTTAATCTTCTAATTAGATCCGACATATTATTTTTTGCAGACTTTTAGAGCAAATCTGTTTATCAATTTCACGCTGCTCTGCGGAGGGGGTGAAACATCGCGGCGCGCAATGATCTGCAAGTTGATCTGTCAGCACTATCCTTATCTTCAGGGCAGATGTTTTTATTTTATTTGGCTTATAATTCCTTACTAAATGTAGTATTTCATCTTGATGTACTCCACCTTTGATATGATTTAAATCAAATTTCCCGACATTATAAATATCATGAATGCACATCAAATAGTTTTCTGATTGCAATTTTCTAATTTCGACTATGCATTATGTATGCTTTACGCATGCGCGCGTTAAAAGAAATGTTTAATAATGTAAACAAATAAATATTAAGTTTTTTTTTTTTTTTTTTTTTTTTTTTTTTTTGTAAATTTATATACTCTTTAAATCATAATTGTTCTTTATTTCACAAATTATGGTTTCATATTTTTAATTTTATAATTTCTGCATGCCATCTTACCAGATTTAAATTGATGATCTATAATCCGGAATCGCCGAAGTCCCGACGAGTCTGGATTAAAGACTTCTGTACTTCATAAGAAAAATTAATATAACATATTATGGTACTTTTCTGTATTCATAAGACTGTATAATACTGTATTCATAAGACTGACTGTATTTCATAAGAAAAAATTAATATAACATATGGTACTTTTCCGTTTTGCCGTCGCAACCAATAAAGTCACCAATAATGGTACAACTGATGCCAAACAGAATATCCTGGCTGGCAACCTTTTACACCTCATTTTCAAAACAAGTCGCAGCCATTTCTTATCAGATTGATTGTTTCTTTCAATACTGGCATACAATTACACAGAATTTTTATCAGACAGTACGATTTTATGCCCCCAAGGCCATTTGCGGTAATTAAGTCAATTAGAATGCAATCACATCGCTCACCCGAAGGCTAAAATATAGAAAAGGCAAAGGGTTAAATTCATCAATTCTAATTGAGAATGCACTAGTGAAGTAAAGCCCTGCGTTTTTACATTATTTCTGAATAAGCTGTTCATACGAATTGAAGTAATTTTTGCATTTAAACTTGTATTCTAAATTAAAAGTTAACTTGAAATTAATGTAGATAGTTAGAGAGAATTATATTTTTGTAGCGTAGTTTGCGTGAAATGAGATCACTTGGGATTGTGTGATATGAACCGGCAAATCAGGATGTTGAACCATGAAAGCATAGTAAATTCTTAAATTTATGTCTTTTTACAAATTTATTGTCTATTTTTAAGACACAATAACACGCAGAATAAATACTAATTCAGAAGTCAAACAACAAAAATCAGCGTTATACCTACAAAATTTTGTAGGTATAACGCTGATTTTTGTTGTTTGACTTCTGAATTAGTATTATCTATTTATTGGCTTTTTAGAAAATTTTAAACGATATTAAAATGTTTATGCCTTCAAAATAAAAAATTCTTAAAACTAACCTTTTTTTATGTGTATGTTGTGGCCAATAAAGTCTGCTTGGTGAGATTTGCGTCGAAAATTACACATCGCGACTTTCGAAACATAGTACATAATATTATCTATTTACATGACTGATCTAGTTAAATCTAGCATCGTTAGATGGCACCACATTACGGTGACTTTTCACGATCTGATGCTTTGCTCCACCCTACTTGGTTTGTGGCCGCCTCCTTCTGCGGCTTCAGTTATGAATAAAACAAAACCTTAAAGAATATTTTACTTCTAAATTCAATATTAAGCACTAGTTTAGGGCTATAAACATTAACCTAAGTAAGTATTTTAAGCGAGAAGCGTGGTCAATAAAATGTTACAGAATTTTTATCTCAAGGATGGTGGCATGAACTGCAAATTATAGTGGTCACAAATAATTTATACCTTTGCTGGTCTTAAAAATTCACTTTTTTAATTGTTTTTAGTAACAAAATATATTTGCTAAACTAACCCTCACTGCCATATTTTTCTATAAAAACGTATAATTCAAAAATAACAATTTTTATTGCATTATTCAGATTTTTCATGACAGGGAAAGGAAATTTCATTAGTGGGAGGAGCCAAACAATTTTTTAAGGGAAGGAATGTAACACGATGTGATAAACAAAATTGTAATGTAACATAAAGATATTAGAAATTTGAAAGCATTTGGAAGAGCGAGATTGGAAAATTAATGTCATTAAGTAAACAAGAAAAATTATTAATGATGTGAAAGTTGCGTAAATGAAGAAGCTTTATGGATAATTTTTGAAGATCCCATATTAAAATGTAATTAAGTGACTGCCGTACTTAGCTAAAAAAATTTTTTTCCTTTCGAAATTTAATTCATATTCCCAGACGAGAAATTTCAGCTCTTTTTCAATTTGGCCAATATACACCAAACAGCACGATGCATATCAAACAATGCTAAATTAACACAATAAATTAAAAGCACGTATGAGATCTTCAAGAATCGAAAACTGAATTTTACCGATAGGTGAAAAAAATAAATGTTGAACTTATGGAGAAGTCGAGAAATTTTGCAATTGATTGTAAATTTAAATAATTATTGCGTACGTGTCAGCTAAACGTCACTGTCGGCTTAGTGTCCTGTTGACTAAATGTCTTGACAGTTAACTGTCCCATAGCTAAATGCTCTGACGGCGAATTCTGTATGTCGGCTAACTGTCCATGTCGGCTAACTGACCTGTCGGCTAAGTGTCCATGTCGGCTAAATGTCCTGTCGGCTAAGTGTCTATGTCGGCTAAATGTCCTGTCGATTAACTGGTGTTGGTTAAGTGTCCCGTCGGCTAAGTGTCACGGACCCCATTTCCCCTAACTGTAAAAATGAACCATATTTTAATACAAGAAGAAAAGGCTCCAAAAAAATATAGTATCATGTCCACCCGCATTTGTCAAGAACAATAAGAATATGCAAGGTGTAGGTCTAGCAGATCAGCATCTAGAAAGTCCTCGAAATGGTGGATGTCCATATTTTGCTTCCTTTTAGACACAGCAGTGAATAATGACTTTATAGTTCATAGAGTCACTAATTATCCAATCCTAAAGCGATCAAAGCAGCTGTATGACTTCAAATTAAAACTGATTGAAGAATCCGTATCACAAAATTCGTTTTGAAAATGAACCTCGGGCGTATTTTCGCCTAGTGCATTTCATTATCACAAGCATAAAAAAATTAATGGTCGTAAACACACGTGTTCGATGTAAAGAATTAGGGGAAAAGGCAAACTCTGAGAGGTACATTCAAAGTTCTTGGGAGTGTGATATGTGCAGAATGTGCTTGTGCAAAACATGCTTTTAGGCTTCGAATTTCAGTTACTAAAATACAAAAAAGGCGCTTTTCAGGGCCATGCAATTTCAGTTACAGTTCTCTTATCAGGACCAGATTCAGAAATGTATGTATGGAGGGATGTATATACTGTAAGTATGAATGTACATGTGTATATACATAGACACATATATGAATATACATACACATGTGCATACACTCATATATTTCTGATCCGGTTCCGATTATAGAACAGTATCCAATTATTTAAAAAAAAGTGAAAACGTTATTGCAGTCATGAAAACATGTATAAATGTGGAATGAACAGCAATATGTTTATAAACATAGACACATTTACACAAGCAACATGTTTATGTATGTGTATGTCTAGCTACAAATTTATATGAGTGATAATATGCACATGCATATTTACCAATAACATATGCAGAAATAATAATATACATATGTAACTAATTAATGAAAACATGGAAAAACAATGACATTTATAAAAACGGGCTTTGAAACTCGTACAATAAATAAAATCATAAAAATGTCTTTAAAATAAGGTTTATTCCTCACAAAAATGGGATCAAACAACTGATCAACAAATGCAAAGGCCTTCATTATTTTTGGAAAAGGTAAAACAAAATGAAAAAATAACTCATCACATTAACTAAAAAATAGCAACTTAACGTGCAAAGAAAGAAGGTACATCAAGTGAAATTCGAATCCTCCATTCAATAAAAGAAAAAACAAATTCCTGTAAAAATGAAATTTAAAAAAAAAAAGAAAGAAAGAAAGAAAATTATTTATTTATATTCATCACGGGTTGTTAGAATAGCCTATTGTATATGGGAAAGTACAAGAGGATTGGTGATGGCATGGGAGTGATTTTCCCAACGGAAATTGTCTCATATTTACGTTGCACGTGATAATAATAAATATACGTATTTTGCTTAGTGGGGCCCATTTTTATAGCCTTTATAAAAACCCAGGAATATTTTAGTACTTAACAGAATTATGACAAAATATCTACTCTTTAAACCAGAGCTATTTTATCATAAATATTTAACACCATTAAAAGTGCAGTTAAGAAATTTAAGGATTATATTTATTTTTAATCAATTTATATAAAAATAATCCTATAAAAATAATGGAAGTAAACAAAATCTCAGTCGTGATCATAACAAAGCCAGAAAGGCTTGTTGGTCTGACCTTCAGAATAGCTTCATAAAGAACAGGGTCAAAGGCTAATGGAATCTTTGTTAGAAAGTACAAAGGATGTCATTCAAAATCTTCACACCTATTTTCTGCATTAATGGACGGGGAGGGGAGGAAATTGCTGTGAAACTGGAAAAGTATTTCGAGCAGTTCGGTATTTTGAGGATACAGGTTAGCGAAGGATCTGGATTTCGAAGAGTTAAGCAAGGCAAATGTGACTTACATGCCATTGTATAACCGCTTGGGGAGGAAATAAAATTGAACCTAAGAGTGAAAAGACTCTTTAAAGCATTCATATGTCCAGTTCTGTTTTATGCTGTGCTGCCAAAAGAAGCTATATTTTTCCAGAATAAACTACTAAGCATGATTATGAATGCACTGTAATTCGTTAAAAATAAGGATATTCATGACGATCCTTCCGCTCTTGACTATATCCTTTCAAATACTCTTAATTTCTTTGAGAAGGTGGTAAACTCCAGCTATGCCCATGTGACCAGTTTTGGAGTATTGAGTATCCATTCAAAGACCTTGCGTGATTCACCATAATGCTGCTTATTAATCAGCGCGGTCTACATAGTGTACGTTCACCAAGTCATCATTGTAATATGTATTTTAATATGTAATTGTATATATATCAGGGATGGCCAAGTTCCTTAATAGTCCGAGCCATTTTTCAAAATTTGAAATTTTCACGAGCCACAGTTAAATACGTATTTAAAAGGTATGCAATAAACCTATTAATTTTTTTTTACATAAATTAAATTTATTGAAAACATATAAATAAAAGTACAAAATATGTGTATTGAATTTAAATATTAAAAATTAAACACATTTATTTTACTTCTCTTGATAATTCTTTAAAATTTGGTGAATAATTGGTGACAGCACTTCTTAGTAATTCTTTGAGATTCTGGTTAGTTAATACTGATTGGTGTTTAAATTTCACAAATTTTAAAGTGGAATAAAATCATTCGCATAAGTAATTCGACAAGCGGCCTTTTTTAATTCAGGATACTTTGATTCTGGTACAAATTTCCAAAATTCAGTAATTGGCATCGACTTATATTTTAATTGTAAAGCTTGATTTTCTTGCATCTCTATTAATTCTAATTCTCCAGATATTTTTTTAGGTCATAATTATATTGGAAATTTAAAACTCGCATTGAATTATGTTAATTTCAAATGGGTTCAGAAAAAAATCAAGAGACGATTTAAAATATTTCAAGTTTTGAAATTTGTTTTGGAATTCCGTCAGTATTCCTTCTAGCTTTTTAATATATTCGTTGAGTTTTTCTTGTTTAATATCGGAACAAATTTTTTTATTTCAAGGAAAATGACAAAATGTTTTATTTTTAATGTGCTTTTGAGAAAGTTGTAATTTAGTTTGAAAACTAAATATATACTGTTTGAAAACTAAATATACTACAATATCAGATATTATTTTATCTTTCTCCTGCAATTGCAAATTCAGTTCCATGACATCAGTCAAAAACAAAGTCTTGTAACCACTTGTCATCATCTAATTCTGAACACATTATTTCCTTTTCTTTTAGAAATGCAGTTATCTGATCAAACAAATCTACAAATTGATTTAATATGTTGTAGCTAGATAACCAAGTAACAATGGAAAAGAAATTAATGTCATTTGAAAGTTCTTCATCCTTTAATTCTTCAAGGAAATTTTTGAATTGTCGATGATTTTTTGCATTAGTGCGAATGTAATTTACAGTGTGTAACGCTGTTTTCATAACATCAGGATATTTTAAATATTTTGTAACAAGATGTTCTCGGTGAATTATGCAGTGAATCGGTATGAATTGTGAAATTTGAGAATCATCTCTTAAAAGCCTAATAAGACCGATTTTTTTTTACCCAGCATTGCTAGAGCTCCATCAGTTGCGATAATTACAAATATATTAAGAGGCACATCAAAAGTTTTCATTATGGAATATAATACATTTTAAATATCGACTCTTGAAGAGCTACTAAATCTAATAATTCTTCTTTAACAACGAAGTCAGGTGAAACAAAACATATGAAAACTGCCAATTGCGGAAGATCTGTGATATCTGTTGATTCGTCAAGAGCTAAGCTGAAGGCAATACAATTCTTCAAATAATTTTTTAAATTATATTCAAGAGATGTATTAATTGCAGTTATGCATCGTTCGGTTGTGTGTCTCGAGATGGGAATTTGCAAAACAAATTTGTGCAAAGCTGCATTATGTGGATCTAAAACTTTAAGTACATCTTCCAAGTTTTTTTTAATAAACTCTCCCTCTCCATACGGGTATTTTGCACAAGCAATATTTCAGGCAATAACAAAACTAGCTTCAGCCGTAATATTAGCTTGATTGCTAAAGGTCATCAAAATTGACTGTTGTGTTTTTAAATTTAATTTGAAAGAAGCAAGTTTATCTGATCTTAATTTGGAATTTGGTGGATACTGATTAGAAAACTGAGGATTATTGGTTTCATAATGTCGATGTAAATTGCTAGCTTTATAATTTTTGACCGTAGAATTGTAAATAACACATAATGCTTTTCCATTATTGTCAATAGAAAAGAAATTCTCCCACTCATTATTAAAACTTCTATTTTCTTGCTCGTATTTTCTTTTTTTATTTTGTTTTTGGGGGGGGGCTCTGTCATAATATTTTTAAAAGAACTGGAAATAAATAAAAAAATTTAGAAAATACAAATTTTGTGCTATTAAAACAATAACATCACGTGTTACACACTAAGAAACAAATTATAGTTAATTTACCAAAAATTCCAGATTACAAATTATATCTGTAGCAAGAGTGATACAAATTGTTTCCTTTAGAGCACAATGTCAACTGTCCATTGCAATGAAAGTTTACAAATTCAAAATCAGTCTGAGTCAGTCGATTACGTAGATTGTAGTTTGCCATTCGTCAAGAAGTAATCGGCCGGACAAGACTTGACTCCCATATGTTTCTCATAATTCACAAGGCAGTCGAAGGGGAAGAAAATCCGACGAATGAAACTGTTACACCATTGTTTATGTTTGTTCGTGGAGTTTTCGATGAGTCAGATCATTCTTAACTTGGACAGAAATGAAATTTGTTGCAACGTTGCACTTAGTCTTTCATATTTGTTGTCAGTAATTTAAAAGACATTTTGAAACACATACAGAATGATAATAATTTTTTAAAATATAATAACACAAAAATGAAAAGGGAACTCGGGTACATTTATCACAAATAAGCCATCAAAGAGCCACATGTGGCTCGCGAGCCACAGGTTGGCCACCCCTGGTATATATAAAATGAATTTTATACCTTGAATGTTTCTTTGCCATGCTGTGTATTACTTCATTACCCCTGCTGCTGTATAAGGCATTGCTATCTTATGAAATGGCCACTAAATGGCTTCACTTCATTCCAAATTGAATTCTGCCTGCCGAGACTTGCTCATCAGCTCAAACAACACTTATTCTTCGCTGTGTGGCGGTAGCGCTGCACTCTTACATCTTTAGGCATTGAGCTCACTAAATGCAAGTAAAAACCAGCATGGTTGTAAGTCTGTCTCACCAGTAAATAATAGTAACAGTTAATAAATAACCAGTTGGATTTTTTTTTAGCGTTAACAAAAATAACAGTATTCCTCGATCCAGTAAAAGTGCATTTTGAAATGAACTGTACACTGCTGTTATTCTGCACTTAAATTTTTAAACTTCAAAATTAAGATTCCATCAAGTGATAATAGATGTTTGTTTTGAATATTAAAGATTAAAATACAGATGAGTAAGCATAAATTCAATATTAAAAATTGTTAGTTCCTTTTTATTAGAATATTTTTAACCTTCTTGAAGAACAATTTGAAAATTTATATGTATATGTGCGTACATATACATATACATATAAATTTGAAAATTTATATGTATATGTATAGATCTTATTACGCATTTTGTATATTTTTGTACAAATGAAAATATTGTTTTATATATGTGTAAGTGTAAGATATAACAAAATACAATAGCTTCTTTTAAAAAATAATTGACGATCTCAAAATTAGCTTTCTAGATTTGGTGATCTCCCCCTAAATACATCTGTTCTCCCAAATTCGAGATTTCCGTACGTTATGTAATGCTACTATGAAAAGGGCACTTGAAACTAATATTAACCAACCATAGCTTGTTTCTAGAATCGTACCTACTCTGGTATAAATACCTCTAGTGAGCTAGCTACGTATTAATTCTGCGTCATTTTTCTGCTAACTTCTACTTTGCTAATATCTCCCTGCTTCGCTTTTCTAGAATGCCTGCATCTTAATTTCTAAAAAACCAATGTGTATAAGAAATTATCATAATTGTATGATTAAAGAGTATATTGTTTACAAGGAGTTATTCTCGTGTGTCTGGAAATAAAGATGATAATTAGCTGAACTTAGTTTGGTATCAACTTCTTCCTTTTGTCCTACAACTCAGCAATCACGACTGTGCTCCGAAATTATGACATATATGTAGGTTTTATTTTATTACTTTGTAATACAGATTTATTAAAAAAATTTCAGTGAATTCATAAAATGTTTAACAATTTTTTTTTCCCAGTTTGTAACATAACTGTCTGTTCATTTTCAGGCTCCATGATAGATTTTATAAAGCCTTAAGACAGAGAATGGAAGAACAATGTTGACAGATCTTGTTACGCATTTTGTATATTTTTGTACAAATGAAAATATTGTTTTATATATATGTTTGAAATTTTAATAATTTGATAAATAAAATTGTAAATATTTTAAATTTTTCTCTCTATATAAATAAAAATGCTACTAATTGTTCATGATATTAGAATTTGTACATTTGTGAAGAGTTTTTGCTGATGAAGAAGTAAGATAATGAAGCATAGCAAGTTTTATTAAATTCATTATTTTTAAAAGACTCCTTTTTTAATTTTAAATATGATTGTAAATTGTTATTTAAAATAAGTAACATATAATTAATACCTACAAATATAAATTTGTAGATTTTAATTAAAATATGTTTGCACATGAATCATGAGTAAGAGGAAAATAAGATAATGAAGCATAGCAAATTTTATTGAAGTCATATTAATTTTAAAAAGCTTATTTTTTTAAGTATATGCTTTTAAATATTTATTTGCGATAAATAGAAATATATCTAAAAATATAAATTTAAATATGTTTTCACATGCGTTTCGAGTGAGATGCAAATAAAAATTCATTAAAAAATTTATCTTCAAATATATTGTGCATTTAAAATAACAACCTTTTTTTTTTTTTTTTTTTTCCCCCTTATGTTAAATATCCTATTGACTATAGCTTTAAATTTTTTGACTAAAAAGTATATAAAAGGTAACTTTTGCTGGCATAACAGTATTTTGGCTGTAAACAATTAAAATTGAGACTATTTTTAGAACATGAATAACTACATTTTTATTTTACATTAAAGTTAAAATGTATTACAATAAATTCAATTCAGCTTAATTTGTAAAATTCATATAGTTGATGAAAATGTATCATTTTTAAAAATTTCAAAATAAACCATACAAAAGCAATAAAGTATGTTTTTTTATTGTATAAATTAAAAATTTCAGTCAGGTAAAAACAAATATTTAATTCTAAAAAATTCTATATACATCAAAATGTACAAATACTGATTTACAGTTTGTAGAAAGTTTCTTTTTTTGAAAGATTTATCCGGAATTGAATAATAAATGTTTTTTGGCATTTGATACAGTTTTAAAACTTAAGGATACATAGTGATGACCAAATAAATGTTTATAAGTAATTTTAAACACATTTTGTTTCTGTTTGAAATATTTAACACATAAGCACATGTAATTGTTCAGTAGAGTGTAATATTTTAACTATTGTCGGAGATGAGAAAGAAATACATTTTTTAAATATAAGCAATAAAGACATAAATATTTCAAGTTACCATGGTAACAATGATTCATATAGAGAACAAAATAGTATGCTTATATATAATTGTGATGCCATAAGGTGTAAAACTGTTTTGTTTAAATATTACAAAAATAGTCAGATATCAAAAGCACAAATTTATGCAGTTTTAAAACATTATAAAAAGAACAGGTATGTTGATATCATTAAAAATTTTAGGAAAGGCAGCGTTTCATGAAAATGGTTAAAAAAGAAATTCATAAAAAAAAAATTATCCATCAAATTGTTTGTAAATTGAAGCTATCAAAATCATCAACTCTTTATCTGATTTAAAAGATAAAGGCTTAAAATTGTATATAATGGCAGGTGGGAAGTGTCAGAAATAGGGGGAAATATGCCTTGAAATTTATCTATTTAAAAGTGGATGGAAATGTTATTGATGATGAATCGTATTTTTTTATGCTTGATCCTGATCACAGAAATGGCACTAAATGTAATGATTTAGCTTACCTTAAACTCTATTTCTGTACACTTCAAGATAAAGCTTAAAGAAAAAATCGCAAGAAAAATTATGGTATGGCATGTCGTGGATGAAGAGAGCAATGTTTCTAGACTGGTTCTTTTCCAAGAAAGTGTTAGTTTTGTTTAGTTAAATCAATGCAGTAATAAATATAAGGTATGATTCCTTTCATCAAACATGATCAAGGATAATATTTGTTTTGGCCAGATTTAACTACCAGCTATTATTAACAAATGATATCAACTAGTTGAGTAACCAGAAAATTTATTTTGTATCTAAATCGAGTAATGCCCCTAACATACGCTAGGCTAGAGCTATCAAAAGATTTTAAAGCAAGTATTCCAGTGGAAATGAGATGCCTAACAATTGCCTTAGTTTAACAGACTTTACTTCCATCAGCTACACAAAACAGTGCAAATGTGCTGACAAAAGTTAAAGAGAATTTTTATAAGATATGCCACAAAGAAAATTATGCCAAAATTAAGTGTAGTAATGGAAAGGGAATTGACTGAAAAATATTTAAAACAATCCCCCCTCCAATTTGTTTCATTCTTATATGGAACATTCTTTAGTTTGGTATTTAATCCTTTCGTGAAGACTGCCTCAGTTAGTGAACTGCCCTGTTGGAATGATATGTGAACACAGAAGCTCCTAACCTTTTGACTAATGCATACCATCTAAACAAAAATTGAAGAACTTTAGTACCACCACAAAATTTTACAATGATTATTTTTCAATTTCTCAATAGAAATAGATAAATAAATATATATATATATATATTGCCATTTCCACATCCTACTAGCTATTTGTGTTAAATATGCACACATAAAAATATTAGAATAAATATTGGTTACCATTTTAACTATCAAAACTAAAGGTATAGTAATACTTAATTCTAAAATTTAGTGCAAAATTTGGGCCGATTTAAGACAGATCAGTTTCTTTATATTTGGTCTTATTTCACTTAGTTGTAACTGTAAATTAGGATCCACTTTTAATTTTGTTCTGTATTTAGTTTTCAGATATAATATGAAAAAAAAAAAAAAATCCTATTCACACAAATAAGTTATGCAAAAAGGAAATAAAAATTAAATAGCATTACTTAAAATGCCTTTAAATTCTTTTTTTTCGGGGGGGAGGGGGTTCAGCCAAAAGTTAACAATTGTCTTATTTTTTAAATCTTCAGTTGGAGTTTGATCACAGGAAATTTCTTTCAATTGTTCTTTTCCTTTGTGAGATAAAATTTAAGTACCTTTGAACAAAATGAATTTCTGATTCAATTTTCTTTTTCATAATCTTCGGGAAAATACATGTTGGAACTATTTATCAATGAAAAACAATGATTTTTATTGTCGGATGCTTTTTTTTTTTTTTTTTTTTTTTTTTTCAAATTAATTTTGGTAAAGAAACTTTCTAAAAGTGGTAAAAAGTTTAAAATGTTATTATCCAGTTCTTTGATTACTAGCTCGAGTTTTTTATTATTACATTTATTTTATCTCTAATGGTAAACAAATTAACACTTTGTCCTTGTAATCATAAATTTAAATCATTTAACTCTCCGAAAATATCAGCTAAATATGCTAAATGCACCAACCATAATTCACTAAATAAACATTTTGCAATTCAGATTTTAAATCACAGAGGAAAATTTGAATTTCTGATTGAAGTTCAAAAAGACGATTTAAAACTTTTCATCTGGATAACCACCTTACTTTGGAGTGTAACAAAAGCTTTTCATGCTCACTGCTCATCTCTTGCCACAAAATTGTAAATATTTGAATGAATTAAATTTAAAGCTTCGCTTTTAATAAAATTAATAATTTTCACAGTTTGATTCAAAACGATTTTCAAGTTTTTGGGGACTGTTTTGAGTAAATTTAATTTCGGAAGCGACTTTCTTTATTTCAGAAATCACACCGGAATGTTTTCGTGTTAAAGCTTGAGCTCCGTCACTGCATACAGCAATGCACTTATTACAAGGAATATCATTCTCAGACATAAAATTGCCGATTACTTTGAAAATTTAATTTACAGTTGCTCTATCATGAAGAGATTCACAAAATAAATACTCTTTGGCAATTCGTTTATCTTCGAAACGTATGCAAACTAATAATTGAACTCATTCTATCAGAACTTTCATCCAATTGCAATGCGAAATACTCACTGTGTTTTATTTTTTGAACAAGGGTCTCTTTTATGGAATTTGCCATTTAATGAATTCATTGACTTGTTGTATCATTTAATAATGGAATATTATTTAGTATTAGCCGCTTTCTCATTGAATAATGTTAAAACACTATCCTTAGCTTTTGGTAATACAAGGTTTTCTTCAATAGTTTGAGCCTGGCCGAGTCTTCATATTTTTAGGCTTACTTTGTAACTAAAGTTTTTTCACTTGAAGTAACAAAACCTTTCATTACTTGGTTACTATTTTTGAACCATAATTTCCTTTTAAATTATTCTTCAGATTCATCCTTTAAATTGTCATTCTTCATCAAGACGTCTTTTAAGAAACGATTGGTTGCATACTTTGATTGGAAAATAAATCCCCGCAAATAATACATTGAGGTTGAGGGTGAAGTTAGCTTTGTGTTATTCATAAATTCGATATTAGAGTCTTAACAATTTTATTCTGTATATCTGAAGGCATGTACTTTTCAATCTATGTTCCGATTTAACTACGGAATTGTTTTAAAATGAAATATTTAAATTTTTCTGTTTGATTCATATATGTATCACTATGCATTTATGATTAGACTTCATTCTAGAGTGCAATTCGATGCATATATGAATTTATTTCAGGATTATTTTTATATCAGCAATACCCACTCGATATTTACATGCATTGTTCTCTTTTAGAGTCATAAAATATTAATTTTATGTCTCTAATTATGTAGTATGTATATTGTTTGTTTGTATTTAAAATTCCTTTAATTTTTTTTTTTTATTATTTATGTTCATTTACTAAGATTGTTGAACTGCGGTGCTTAACCCCCAGGGTGCTTGGGCGCCATAGCCCTACCCCTCATCGAATAACATGATAAAAGTTTTGAATTATGAGAAATATAACTGAATCTGCTAAATAATTAAATGAGCAAGAGTTTAAATTCATAATTGCTAATAGTTAAATACATATTTTTTCCTTAAGTACCTAATTACTAATCCATACATAATTAACTATTTTTTAACAACTATTTCACAGAAGAATACATGTACACACAAGAGAAACAAAATACGAAGTGCAACGCCTTAGTGCCTGTTCATTTACTGGGTAATTGTTTTCAAACTATTTGGTGCTACTTTGGTAGATGGTTGCACGGATGTTTGGCGATTTACTTTGGCGCAATTTTTACAATCGTCAGCCATATTGAAAAACGCCGTTTTTACGTTATTTTGCGCATAGTAAAGTATTCGAAACTTTAAAAAAATAAATGATGGATTTAATGAAAATAATGGATTAATTTTTTGTTGAAAACGTTGTTTTTTAAGATGGCAGGCAAATGTAAATAAATACATTTACTACGAGTATAAAATACTAAAGAAAGGTTAAATTATTACTTTCATATAGCACAGAAATAAAATAAAAATACCGCTATAAAAACATTGTGCCAACGTTTAAAAGAATTAAAATATTACTTAAATTAAATTCTTTAAAATAAGTAAATAAGAACGCTTCGTACTCTAGAGCTAAAATGAAAGCAATTAGTTTATTGTCGGTAAAAAAGAAGGAATGTCTAATACTTTTCTTACCATTACAGCGATTACTTCTTCCAACAATGACCACAATACCATATACGGCCATCCTCAGAATCGACTCTTCTAATGATCTTCATCTGTGGTCTAAATTTTCGCACTTCATTGAAGAAGCAATTAGCGAGGTTTACTCCAAAAATTTAAAATAAATTTCCTCTGACCCTTGTAACAATTTATAAATAAATCTTTGATTAGGAAAGCCAGGCTGGCCAAAATAAGGTCTCAAAGGACAATTTTTTGATTCCAATACCAATAATTCTTGGTACTTACCAATAACAACATTCATCTTTGAAAGAGACATTTTTGAAGGAATTCGAAGATATGAATAAAATTTTAAAATGGCGCGGTAATGCACAAATTTTCATAAAAAAATTAGGAAGCTGGTTACAACTCGTTAACAAAGGACCAAGGAAGCGTTCTATTCCGGGGCTGTTAGGCATGTAGCCTTTATCCCCACATCATCAAAGAATTATCTTTATCGTCAAAAAGAGGGTTCCGCAAAGAGGTAAATTTAATGCCAAAATCTTAATTTAACAAAAAGAGTCACTGCCTTCCACAGTGAAAAAAGGAAAAAACACTGAAGGACTTAATTTAGTAATTTTGGTGTCAAATAAGGGCCAGAATCAATTTGTAGGGATTACATCATGAATTTTGGAAAAGTATCAATGTTTCCTTGATTGATGGTCATGTTGTGTTAACAGGCCGATGCTATTCGCACCCAGGGATAAATAGAAGGGCTAGCTCATTTCTATGTTCGACTCCTCGCCGACACGAGCCTAATGGGGGGACGTAACAGGCAATAATCTGACGTCACTGTGATGCCACCTGTCCTGATTTTCCGCGTTTAAAACAGTAGTTTCATTGAGCTGCGAGACGATTTTCTAGAGGTTACATGTCCCAAATTAATTTTAATAATATATATATCTGTTTTCTAATAATGTATATATTTAAAATAATTTATATATAAGTAATTTTAGTCAGTTTTTATTTTAAATTCTATATTGTAAAGTATCGTTTACGTAATATGGCTTTTTGCGCTGCAGTAACGTGCCGTAGCACTTACAGAAGTATGAAAGGATGAGATATTTTATTTCATGGGACCAAAGGATCCAAATAAGAGTTTGCTTTTGACGAAAGAATGGATACACGAATGTCAAAGAGAAGATTCTATTAATGTGAAGAGCGGAAAAATCTGCAGCGAACATTTTCTATGCAGTGTTTATGAAGATATGAAAAATCGCTTGTTTGTATAGCCACAAAAAGAAACTGTTGAAATGGAATGCTGTGCCGAAAGTAAATTATGATGACAATAATAAATCGAAATTGATGATGACAATAATAAATCAAATTTTAATGATTTTGAAATAAAACTCACAAATGAAAATGTAGATCATCCTGAATGTTTAAGGATAAACAAGAATGCATTGATAATTTGAAGAACAAAATAATATCCTTAGAAAATTGTATTAAAGTATTCAAAAATAGAGAAAAGAAAAATTTTAGAATGTTTGTTCAGCGACAAAGAAGGTGGACGACATCTAGACAGAAATTGGTATCAGAAATTAAAATCTCAAATAGCGAAATTTGGGGGGGGGAGCACAAATCGGAGAATTTGGAAAAATGTCTAAGGCCTATTTTTATAAAGACGCAGATTAATGCATTACTGAATAAGAAGAAAAAAATCAGGTGGACTAGTGAAAATATTTCACGTTGCATCGTCATAAGAGCTCTGTCATCTTAAAGCTATGTTTTTTGGAAAGAAAAAAAATCAAGAAAAAAATTGGAATATCTTTACCTAGTATTATCAAATTAAAGAAATGGTGTTTATTTTATTTTTTAGTGTTTTCTAAATTTTAGTGTAGTCCAAGAATTCAAAGTAATGTTCTTACTCTAAAGAAGGAAAGAGGCGAATATTTGTATTCTGTAGAAAAAATATGCGTTCTCATTTTCGACGAAATGCATATATATTGAAAACTCTGCTATGACTCTAAACTGGACTAAGTTGGTTCTTTTCAAAATGTGCAGTTTGTTTTAATCAGATGTCTCATTTCGCGCTCTGCCTCAAATTACTGAGAAACCGCGTTTTAGATAAAGGATTTGTTTTAGAAGATGTAACTGTTTTAAATTTTGATATTATTAAAGAGGTTTTAAATAGAGATTGAGAAGAAATCAAATTGTGTCACAAACTAAAACCAAATTATTTAATGGTCAAGGGAAACGAGAGACAAAAAGTCGCTCCAGAGAAAACATTATTTTCAAAAAGTACCGCAAAAGGTATACTCCACCCCACAGGAAATCAGAAAGCATCGACTTCTAGTATGAGTTAATCGATAATATCTTCGGTATTATGAATAGTACCAAAATAGTACCAACAAGAATAACAAGTATTTAACAAACTAATTTTGTTAAGTACTTGTTAAAGTTATTCTTATTGTATCCTTTGTAACTAATTATTGATTAGATTTTGTGCTAGATTAGCATTCTAGATAAAATATAATAGTATAAAACATCAAAGTAATTGGCATAAAAAGACCTGCTTCCTTTACTCACACTTTTGAAAAATTAAATAACTGTTTTAGGTACTCTGAATAAATCTATTTCGTCAAAATTAAGGTAACAATCTTATATACATTTGTTTAATTGTAATATAGATATAAGTATAAATTACAAAATTATTTAAAAAATATCTATTATATTGAATCGGAAGAGAATTATAACAATGTAAAATTTACAATTAGGCAAAAAATCAAACGTAGGTTAGTAGAAATGTTGCCATATATGTCATATATGTTTAAACCTATGTCAATGTAAAGTTGTTTTTTGAGTAAATTTAAATAGCTACTATTATAGTTATCTTAGAAGCAGTATAAAAATTCTCTCAGTTAGCATGCAAATAAAGAAATGATTAGAAATAAACGTGCATTAAATAAAAAATCCTGCAAATAAAAATAAAAAAAAACCCACGGAACTTTATGTTAAAAGAGTAGCACATTTTATCTATTATTTTTAAATTGAGTAAGCATTATTAAATTTTTTAATGGTTCAGTCTAAAATGCATAAAGCAATAACATTGCCTCTTCCAAATTATAGCTATCTTTCACACACAGCTCATTTTAAACGCTGGTTCAAAAACGCTAATTTCCAAGCTGTGAATTATATTGGCGCGCTCAGGTCATCATGGCTACGTCATCACTTCTCACTTTCTGCTTCAGGGGGAAAAGCTCTATGAGCTAGCCCTTCTCTTCTTAGTCCTGATTCGCACCAACATTAACCACGCATGCGCATTGAATTGTCACATCTGTCAATTGAACCCAATCAAAAGGAACGGATTCTGCGTTCGCGAACTGATGTAGTGAATCTTTTTTTAAAAAAAAGGTGGGTTTCTACCCTGGCGTAGTTTTTCATTTTTTAAGCGTTGGCGGTTTTCAAAAGTTTAGAAAGGAAAATGGGTTCCTTTTCTTATAAAAAGAAGGAACACGTTTCTTTTATTAATTAAAAGAGCAAATTTTTATGTTCGCAATGTTTATCCTTTTCCTGAAGGGTTTGAATAGTTTAAATGTCTGATTTGGGTAGGGAGGACAAAATTCTGTTTACATTTTTTGTACTTCTTAGGAGTACATTCTTAGGAATACATTTAGCTTTAAAGATGTGTTTTCGCAATCAAAACTTTAATTCATTCCTCTTTGAAAAATTTTGTCTGATAAGAGATACTAAAAATTAGACAGAGGATTTCTGTGTAGAACATTTAGACATGAAATAAGTTAAAAGCGATTATATCAACTATTAAATTAATTATTCTGTATGCCTGCTTATTTTTTTATGGAAATACTTGGCATTTTCAGGACACAAAAATTGCTTCAAAGAATTTTGAAATATTAGTACAAACACATTAATCAATTAAATTGAAATAAATAATGGTATGTAATTGAAAAGACAGAAATAATGTAAGAGATTTAGATTTAAACATTTGCACACACAAATGATTTATCAGATTTTGTAAGGTTTTATTTCATACATAACTTTGATTTTGAAATATGGCATTTGAACCTATAAACCTGTGTGGATACCTAAAAAGTGATGAATATATAAGAATATTATCATTTTCAGTAAGTATTCTTATTGAATAATAAATTCTGACAGTCCTGTGCTATAAGAATAGGGTTTAAGTTTGCATAAAAATTCCTCTGTTAAGTAGAATTTAAGTAATTTCTGTAGCCTTTTTCTCAATACACTAAAGATTTTTTAACTATTTAGTACTCGTCCTCGTCTGCAATTAGATCCATCATTAAATCCCTATTTTATCTAATCATTTCCTGAACATTATCATGTATATATATTGACCGCGTCTTTGTAACTGATAATAATTGCTTACAAATTATTCTTTTGCTGGTGAACTATTAACAACATTCGCCCTCACTACCGCCAGCGTTACGGAAATCGGTGTAAAACAAGTAGATTAGAATAACCTCCTTTGGTGTAAAATGCTGGTACCTGGGCTGATTGTGCACATGCGCGAATGTAGGTGGTGTGAATAGCCTGTTAGCTATTCGCACCGTAGGTGCGATTAGCCACTGCGGTGTTGGCAACACGAGAGCGGAAACACTCTCGAAAAACTTCATGTCGCAAGTGCTTCGGGTCTGGGGGAGGGGAACAGCGGGTACTCGTTAGGCGAGTTTGAATTAAAGAGACGCTGCCAGCAATGCCTCTGAGGAGAAACTTTTATAAATATAATAAAATTGCATTAACTTTAAGTGTTATGATAACTAATGGAAAGGCATTAAATTCTGTTAAAGAGATTAAATTTAAATTAAGTAATCCTTGCACTAGAACCCTTTTGAGAAGGGAACAAAGATGTGCTTAGAGCCTGATAACAATCGCTTACGGTTGAAAGATGTAAGATTGCCCGATTACGGGACAAAGAGAGAGTGACCCTGAGGGAAGCTGAAAGATCAGTGAATTCACTCAGGCGGGGGGAAAGCCAACGAGTGTATTGAAACTTTCAAGGCGCCTCGTCTCCATAGCAACGCCTCTTGGAAAAAGGAAGCGCATTATATGCGTTCTCCAGAATAGCTCTGGGTCTCTTTTTTGACGATGCAATTCCCGGATGATAAACAGGGAGACTGTGGAGTACGGGGTTTCCGATCGAAGGAATCTTTTGGAAAAATTTAGCCGAAAGTCGCTGTTTAAAGCGATTTATGGGGAGAATTTTGGCTGCATTATGAATGTCCTCGTTCGTATTAAACCAAGGAGCTTTATAAATTTGCCGTAGCATAATGTTCTGAAAAATTTGGATATGTTTCCTGTTAGTAATTGCTGCTGCGCCCCATACCGGGCTAGCGTATGTCAGAATTGGCCTTATCATTGATTTATAGAGCAAAATCCTGTTTTTCGTGGACAGGTCGCTATTTCTAGCGAAAAAAGGCAGTAATTGGATTTTGACAACCTTCGCATTGGAAATTGTGTTTTGAATGTGAGGTTGCCAAGTTAATTTTGAATCAAGTATCACTCCTATATACTTAATAGGTAGGAACCCAGAGAATTGGTTCTCCGAAGAAGTGAAAGTTAGGTGAATTGGGGAAAGTACTTCGGATAAATAAAGTGGCAGCACATTTAGCAACATTAATTTTGATCTTCCACAGTCCGAGCCAGAGCTTTAGGTTTGAAAGATAATTCTGCACTGCAGAAATTACCGTGGAGGTGTTGAAATGTTGGTTCATGATGGCTGTGTCGTCCGCATAAAAGCTAGATCAACATTAGGTGACTTAAGTATGTCATTTATGTAGATGTTGAACATTTGAGGTCCGAGCAAGCTTTCTTGGGGGACCCCAGCACAGATCAGGCGGGGAGTTGAGTATTCATGGCGAACTCGCACCCGAAAGGATCTACCCGTAAGGTACGAGTTGATAGTTTTAATGAGTTGTGCCGAAAAACCAAGCCGCATGAACTTGTAAATAAGCCCATTATGCCAAGTCCTGTCAAAGGCCTTGACAGTGTCAAGATAGACAATTTCACTTTTCTCTCGTTTACAAAAGCCCTCGTGAATTAATTCCACTACACGGAGTAACTGGTGTACGGTGGAGTGTTCAGGCCGGAAGCCATATTGTTCCGGGATTATTAAATTTCGATCACGGCAGAATTCATTCAGGCGTAAATTCATATACTTTTGAGAGGGATGATAAGAGGCTAATAGGCCTGTAGTTGACGGGGAGATTTAAATTTTGACCCGGTTTTGAAATAGGAGTGACTGTGGCAATTTTCCAACAGTCAGGGAAGTAACACCTTTTAAGCATAAGGTTAATCAAGACCTTAATCAATATAATATACATAATGGGGAAGTTTTTAATCATGCGATTCGAAATTTGATCTATGCCAGGGGCCTTATTCAGCTTCATTTTATCGATGAACTCCAGCACCTCAGTTGGATCAGTCGGCCTGAGATCAGGCGTGATGGGTCGTCACCATTGAGATAGATAAGGCCTGCGGTCTGAAACGAAACTGGCTTGTGACGTCACGGTTAAGGGACCATGGACCTTATAAGATAGACTAACCCAAACGGGTTTTCTCCCTCGTCTGATACGTTGCCGACTGTCACCTTGATCACATCTGGAGCAGTAGGGACGACTTGCAAAAATTTAACATTGGTTGCCTATTGCAGCGTATATAATTGTCAAGAAAAAGCTGGTTGTAGCGCCTCATTTCACAAATTATAATTTCTACATATTTTTATTTTTGAAATAAGGATTGACTTTTAAAAATTTAGCATATTTATCAAGCATAATTAACGTTCCAAATAATTATAAAACTATTGCATGCTTTCAGGGTTGGATATTTTTTTAGCTTTTCCAATGCTGTAAGAAAATTTGTAACTACTTCTTTAAGAAAATAATATTTTAAATCTGAACTAATAGAAAATTTCATACAAGCAATTTTCTCTTGCAATTTTTATGCTTTTTATTGGTGTAAAAGTAAAAAATACTAAAATACGTATTTAAAAACGAATTTTTGAAAGTTTTGTTTAAAATTCACACACATAGATCGTATTTTATTCTCGAGTGTCAAGATGTAGGAACATTTTTTTTAAATTCTAAATTGTGCTGCTTTTTTAAAATTGTAGATGAGTATTATAGCGCAATTGCTGTAAAGGAATTTTATTTCAATTATATTTCATAATACATTATATTGATAAACACTTTTGACTCCTTAAAAATTTTTATACATTTAATTCTAATATTAAAATTGTATTTAACCGTAATAATTAATTTTGCTTGTATTTTATAGTGATTATTTTTTTTAAATTTATTTTTAGTTCTGTATAAGATTTTTTTTTATTTACTGTCAATTTAATTTATTAGACTAAAGGGGCGGTAGCCTAGAAAGGCTGTTAGTTTCGAAGCGGCATTTTGCGCTGTTTTACTATAAATGTCCTTGCAAATTGTTGTTACCAAATATTATTGCCCTGTATTATATGTAAAGAAATTAAATAATGAAGAATCTGCATGAATACAATGTATGTTTCTGGCACTGTGACAAAAACGACAGTATCTAGAGCCATCAAATTTTGAATAATATAATCCTCTACCCGATCATGGGCATCTGGACGGCCGAATTTCGAATTTGTTTTAATCTATTTCATATTTTGTAAAACTTTAACGAATTTTTTATTAACAAACTCAACGAGTTCAGAGCGAGCACTACGGAAAATAACAGTTTTATCTCCAGTGCGGAAATACTAAAGATATGCTGTTTTCAAAAGTATGTGGTTTACAGGCGAAGAACATGATATTCAATAAATATAGGTAATACACAAAACTTAAAAAAAAAAGGTTCCTTTTGGGCGTAATATAAAATCTGAGTGCTTCTAGATTTTATTTCATCTTTTTCCCCCCTTCACTACGCTCAGAAAATTTTATGCTCCGAATTTTATGAATTATTAAAATAACTAATCCACTTTAATGTTAATAATTCAATGATCATATACTCAAATAAATATGATCGTTTTGTAATGTTATTATAGTTTGTAAAATCACTGCCTGAAAATGTTCATTAAATTTAAAAAAAATTATCAGATCTTGTTTCATTTTACCTTACTTATTTCAGAGCATCACGTACTATCAAACTTATTTAAGTTTAATTTATTTTTACGCAAAATTAAGTTCATAAATTTTGTGTTTAGAGTTTTTACCGTTTTACCAAAGTAAAGATGTTTGTACAAGAAAAACGCGTGAAAAAAATGCGCGAAATGCAGTAAAAAGTGCTTTAACGAGATACATTAAATTCTATTTGAAAAAAAAACGGTGCTTTCATAATCTCATCACTATACAACGTATCGCATTTAATAATTAAAAAGAGTTATGTGATAGAAACGCCATAGGTTTCAGTGTTAAAGTAAACCATATCGTCCCTACTCTTTCTTGCCGACATGTCGGTGACGCGCGCCCCGCCCACTGGGTTAGTCTATGTCTTATAAGGTCCATGACTTGTTTTTAAGGAGAGGCGTAACCAATATTATGTCATAAAAAGGCGTGTCCAAGCATAAGAGAAGTAAACACAGCATCCACTGATGCAGCCTATTCTGCGATTTAGCCCAAACATTTATTGGATGTGGAAAATGCATTGTAGCATTTTGTCTAAATATAGATAGAAATTGTTTCGAAAATTTCCATACAAAGCAAATTGCACAATAAATAAATATACATGTACAAATTATTTGATTCGTCATTTTTATTTCAATTTTCACCACAGTTTTAATTTTTATAAAGTCTGAACATGATTAATTAGAATTGAGTATTAATAAAATTTTAATCAAAGTCAATATCTTCTAAAAACAATAAATAATTAAGTATTTTATGCCAATATTTATTAAATATATTATTGTAAATGATTTTTCATGTGGTTTACATTTTAGTTCTGAATACATGACGATACATGTATGGGTGCTACTTTGGTAGACGGTTGCACGGATTTTTGGCGATTTACGTTGGCCGAATTGTTGGCGCGATTTTTACAAACGTCAGCCATCTTGAAAAACGCTGTTTTTACGCATAGTAAAGTATTCGAAACTTAAAAAATAAATAAATAAATATCGTTAAAAGTAATGGATTAATTTTTTGTTGAAAATGTCGTTTTTTAAGGTGGCAGGCAAGTGTAAATAAATACATTTACTATGAGTATAAAATACTAAAGTAAGGTTATTATTACTTTCATATAGCAAAGAAGAGAATAAAAACACCGCTATAGAAACATTGGGCCAACGTTTAATTAGATTAAAATATTACTGAAATTGAATATCGAATTAAAAACCATCATACCAACATTTAAAAGAATTAGAATATTATTAAATTCAAATACTTTAAAATACTTTATATAGAATATAATTAACATTAAAACATATGGACAATAATTATCTCAGCAATTTCTGAAAATAGTGAAATTTCTGAAAATTAATTTTTTAACAAAAATTGAATATTTTTTTAGCTTTTCCAATGCTGTAAGAAAATTTGTAACTACTTCTTTAAGAAAATAATATTTTAAATCTGAACTAATAGAAAATTTCATACAAGCAATTTTCTCTTGCAATTTTTATGCTTTTTATTGGTGTAAAAGTAAAAAATACTAAAATACGTATTTAAAAACGAATTTTTGAAAGTTTTGTTTAAAATTCACACACATAGATCGTATTTTATTCTCGAGTGTCAAGATGTAGGAACATTTTTTTTAAATTCTAAATTGTGCTGCTTTTTTAAAATTGTAGATGAGTATTATAGCGCAATTGCTGTAAAGGAATTTTATTTCAATTATATTTCATAATACATTATATTGATAAACACTTTTGACTCCTTAAAAATTTTTATACATTTAATTCTAATATTAAAATTGTATTTAACCGTAATAATTAATTTTGCTTGTATTTTATAGTGATTATTTTTTTTAAATTTATTTTTAGTTCTGTATAAGATTTTTTTTTATTTACTGTCAATTTAATTTATTAGACTAAAGGGGCGGTAGCCTAGAAAGGCTGTTAGTTTCGAAGCGGCATTTTGCGCTGTTTTACTATAAATGTCCTTGCAAATTGTTGTTACCAAATATTATTGCCCTGTATTATATGTAAAGAAATTAAATAATGAAGAATCTGCATGAATACAATGTATGTTTCTGGCACTGTGACAAAAACGACAGTATCTAGAGCCATCAAATTTTGAATAATATAATCCTCTACCCGATCATGGGCATCTGGACGGCCGAATTTCGAATTTGTTTTAATCTATTTCATATTTTGTAAAACTTTAACGAATTTTTTATTAACAAACTCAACGAGTTCAGAGCGAGCACTACGGAAAATAACAGTTTTATCTCCAGTGCGGAAATACTAAAGATATGCTGTTTTCAAAAGTATGTGGTTTACAGGCGAAGAACATGATATTCAATAAATATAGGTAATACACAAAACTTAAAAAAAAAAGGTTCCTTTTGGGCGTAATATAAAATCTGAGTGCTTCTAGATTTTATTTCATCTTTTTCCCCCCTTCACTACGCTCAGAAAATTTTATGCTCCGAATTTTATGAATTATTAAAATAACTAATCCACTTTAATGTTAATAATTCAATGATCATATACTCAAATAAATATGATCGTTTTGTAATGTTATTATAGTTTGTAAAATCACTGCCTGAAAATGTTCATTAAATTTAAAAAAAATTATCAGATCTTGTTTCATTTTACCTTACTTATTTCAGAGCATCACGTACTATCAAACTTATTTAAGTTTAATTTATTTTTACGCAAAATTAAGTTCATAAATTTTGTGTTTAGAGTTTTTACCGTTTTACCAAAGTAAAGATGTTTGTACAAGAAAAACGCGTGAAAAAAATGCGCGAAATGCAGTAAAAAGTGCTTTAACGAGATACATTAAATTCTATTTGAAAAAAAAACGGTGCTTTCATAATCTCATCACTATACAACGTATCGCATTTAATAATTAAAAAGAGTTATGTGATAGAAACGCCATAGGTTTCAGTGTTAAAGTAAACCATATCGTCCCTACTCTTTCTTGCCGACATGTCGGTGACGCGCGCCCCGCCCACTGGGTTAGTCTATGTCTTATAAGGTCCATGACTTGTTTTTAAGGAGAGGCGTAACCAATATTATGTCATAAAAAGGCGTGTCCAAGCATAAGAGAAGTAAACACAGCATCCACTGATGCAGCCTATTCTGCGATTTAGCCCAAACATTTATTGGATGTGGAAAATGCATTGTAGCATTTTGTCTAAATATAGATAGAAATTGTTTCGAAAATTTCCATACAAAGCAAATTGCACAATAAATAAATATACATGTACAAATTATTTGATTCGTCATTTTTATTTCAATTTTCACCACAGTTTTAATTTTTATAAAGTCTGAACATGATTAATTAGAATTGAGTATTAATAAAATTTTAATCAAAGTCAATATCTTCTAAAAACAATAAATAATTAAGTATTTTATGCCAATATTTATTAAATATATTATTGTAAATGATTTTTCATGTGGTTTACATTTTAGTTCTGAATACATGACGATACATGTATGGGTGCTACTTTGGTAGACGGTTGCACGGATTTTTGGCGATTTACGTTGGCCGAATTGTTGGCGCGATTTTTACAAACGTCAGCCATCTTGAAAAACGCTGTTTTTACGCATAGTAAAGTATTCGAAACTTAAAAAATAAATAAATAAATATCGTTAAAAGTAATGGATTAATTTTTTGTTGAAAATGTCGTTTTTTAAGGTGGCAGGCAAGTGTAAATAAATACATTTACTATGAGTATAAAATACTAAAGTAAGGTTATTATTACTTTCATATAGCAAAGAAGAGAATAAAAACACCGCTATAGAAACATTGGGCCAACGTTTAATTAGATTAAAATATTACTGAAATTGAATATCGAATTAAAAACCATCATACCAACATTTAAAAGAATTAGAATATTATTAAATTCAAATACTTTAAAATACTTTATATAGAATATAATTAACATTAAAACATATGGACAATAATTATCTCAGCAATTTCTGAAAATAGTGAAATTTCTGAAAATTAATTTTTTAACAAAAATTGAATATTTTTTTAGCTTTTCCAATGCTGTAAGAAAATTTGTAACTACTTCTTTAAGAAAATAATATTTTAAATCTGAACTAATAGAAAATTTCATACAAGCAATTTTCTCTTGCAATTTTTATGCTTTTTATTGGTGTAAAAGTAAAAAATACTAAAATACGTATTTAAAAACGAATTTTTGAAAGTTTTGTTTAAAATTCACACACATAGATCGTATTTTATTCTCGAGTGTCAAGATGTAGGAACATTTTTTTTAAATTCTAAATTGTGCTGCTTTTTTAAAATTGTAGATGAGTATTATAGCGCAATTGCTGTAAAGGAATTTTATTTCAATTATATTTCATAATACATTATATTGATAAACACTTTTGACTCCTTAAAAATTTTTATACATTTAATTCTAATATTAAAATTGTATTTAACCGTAATAATTAATTTTGCTTGTATTTTATAGTGATTATTTTTTTTAAATTTATTTTTAGTTCTGTATAAGATTTTTTTTTATTTACTGTCAATTTAATTTATTAGACTAAAGGGGCGGTAGCCTAGAAAGGCTGTTAGTTTCGAAGCGGCATTTTGCGCTGTTTTACTATAAATGTCCTTGCAAATTGTTGTTACCAAATATTATTGCCCTGTATTATATGTAAAGAAATTAAATAATGAAGAATCTGCATGAATACAATGTATGTTTCTGGCACTGTGACAAAAACGACAGTATCTAGAGCCATCAAATTTTGAATAATATAATCCTCTACCCGATCATGGGCATCTGGACGGCCGAATTTCGAATTTGTTTTAATCTATTTCATATTTTGTAAAACTTTAACGAATTTTTTATTAACAAACTCAACGAGTTCAGAGCGAGCACTACGGAAAATAACAGTTTTATCTCCAGTGCGGAAATACTAAAGATATGCTGTTTTCAAAAGTATGTGGTTTACAGGCGAAGAACATGATATTCAATAAATATAGGTAATACACAAAACTTAAAAAAAAAAGGTTCCTTTTGGGCGTAATATAAAATCTGAGTGCTTCTAGATTTTATTTCATCTTTTTCCCCCCTTCACTACGCTCAGAAAATTTTATGCTCCGAATTTTATGAATTATTAAAATAACTAATCCACTTTAATGTTAATAATTCAATGATCATATACTCAAATAAATATGATCGTTTTGTAATGTTATTATAGTTTGTAAAATCACTGCCTGAAAATGTTCATTAAATTTAAAAAAAATTATCAGATCTTGTTTCATTTTACCTTACTTATTTCAGAGCATCACGTACTATCAAACTTATTTAAGTTTAATTTATTTTTACGCAAAATTAAGTTCATAAATTTTGTGTTTAGAGTTTTTACCGTTTTACCAAAGTAAAGATGTTTGTACAAGAAAAACGCGTGAAAAAAATGCGCGAAATGCAGTAAAAAGTGCTTTAACGAGATACATTAAATTCTATTTGAAAAAAAAAACGGTGCTTTCATAATCTCATCACTATACAACGTATCGCATTTAATAATTAAAAAGAGTTATGTGATAGAAACGCCATAGGTTTCAGTGTTAAAGTAAACCATATCGTCCCTACTCTTTCTTGCCGACATGTCGGTGACGCGCGCCCCGCCCACTGGGTTAGTCTATGTCTTATAAGGTCCATGACTTGTTTTTAAGGAGAGGCGTAACCAATATTATGTCATAAAAAGGCGTGTCCAAGCATAAGAGAAGTAAACACAGCATCCACTGATGCAGCCTATTCTGCGATTTAGCCCAAACATTTATTGGATGTGGAAAATGCATTGTAGCATTTTGTCTAAATATAGATAGAAATTGTTTCGAAAATTTCCATACAAAGCAAATTGCACAATAAATAAATATACATGTACAAATTATTTGATTCGTCATTTTTATTTCAATTTTCACCACAGTTTTAATTTTTATAAAGTCTGAACATGATTAATTAGAATTGAGTATTAATAAAATTTTAATCAAAGTCAATATCTTCTAAAAACAATAAATAATTAAGTATTTTATGCCAATATTTATTAAATATATTATTGTAAATGATTTTTCATGTGGTTTACATTTTAGTTCTGAATACATGACGATACATGTATGGGTGCTACTTTGGTAGACGGTTGCACGGATTTTTGGCGATTTACGTTGGCCGAATTGTTGGCGCGATTTTTACAAACGTCAGCCATCTTGAAAAACGCTGTTTTTACGCATAGTAAAGTATTCGAAACTTAAAAAATAAATAAATAAATATCGTTAAAAGTAATGGATTAATTTTTTGTTGAAAATGTCGTTTTTTAAGGTGGCAGGCAAGTGTAAATAAATACATTTACTATGAGTATAAAATACTAAAGTAAGGTTATTATTACTTTCATATAGCAAAGAAGAGAATAAAAACACCGCTATAGAAACATTGGGCCAACGTTTAATTAGATTAAAATATTACTGAAATTGAATATCGAATTAAAAACCATCATACCAACATTTAAAAGAATTAGAATATTATTAAATTCAAATACTTTAAAATACTTTATATAGAATATAATTAACATTAAAACATATGGACAATAATTATCTCAGCAATTTCTGAAAATAGTGAAATTTCTGAAAATTAATTTTTTAACAAAAATTGAAGTATACAATTATAAAATAAAAGAAAAATATGTACTTACATTTTTTTGAGTGTTTAACCTGTTGTTTACTGATAAGTACCACAATAAAAAATCAGAATCATAATTTAGATAACATCTTTGAAGACATCTTTGAAGGAATTCGAAGATATAAATTAAATTTTAAAACGGCGCGGAAATGCACAAATTGTCAGTAACCAATCAGGGAGCTGATTACAGCTCGTTAATGCACAAATATTCTATAACCAATCAGAGAGCTTATTACATCACGGCTAGAATTAAAATTATTTAATTCATACATAATAAAATCATTTTTTAAAAAAAATGCAAAATTAAATTGTATTTTAATATTTAAGAGCCATAAATAATGTTTAAAACATTAGATTAAATTTATACATATTAAAACGAATTACTTTTAAAGTAAGGTGACGTCATTGATTACATCATCCACAACATAAAATTTCATAAAATATGATAAACAGTAAAATTTTTATTTCAAATAAAAATGCAAAATTAAATTGATTTTTAATATTTAAAATCCATAAATAATATTTTAAACACGGAATTTATGCACAATAAAACGCATTATTTTTTAAATAAAATGACAACAAAGTATCGGTTACCATAAATAACTTATCCAGCAATGGGTTTACCAAAAGTTGTATTACTCGCCAAAGGAAAATCGCCAAAAAATCGCCAAAATCCGTGCAACCGTCTACCAAAGTAGCAAACATATATGCATCAAACCTAAAAATTCAAAAAATAACCAATAAAGAATTTTAAATAATTTTTTTAATATTTTTCCATATTTATTTAAGCCATGACCATGAAGAAAAAAAATTTTGGGTAAAAATATAAAAAATCATGCATTGAAGGGTTAATAGTTAAAAATACTTTGTTTCTTTGCATACCACCTATTTTTCTCTTGCGTACCACCGGTTGAGAATCGCTGCGCTAACAGGATGCACTGTCATGTAGTGCATAGACAATTTGCAATGCTAAGCCTAACTTTGGAAAATGGTTATCATGAATTTAAGACCCAATTTTGGGTACATTAGGAGAGAGGCTTTTTTTTAACATTTTGTCTGTTACCTTAATTTATTAAATATCACGTTTTTTCGCACTTAAACCATAAAATTCAGTTCCAGAGCAATACCGCAAAACAGTTTTAAATTGAGCATATCTTTAGAATTTCTGATAGTCTAACGCGCTGGAGATAAAAATGTTTTTTCTGTACAACGTTGCCATTGCTCGCTTTGAAATCCTTGAATTTGTTAATCAAAAGTTCGTTAAAGTTTTACAAAATATGAAATCGGTAATAAAATAAATTCCAAATTTCAAATTTGGGCTTCTATATGCCCATATTCGCAGTAGGATTACGTCATTCAAAATTCGATGGCTCTATATGCCGTTGTTGTAACATAATGCGAGAAATATACATACATTTATACAGATTTTTCACTATTTAATTTTTTCAAATATAATGCAGGACTCTAACATTTGTTGGCAACAGTTTGAAAAGTGAAACCGACATTTATAGTGAACCAACGCAAAATTGCAAAACGAAAACAATAGTCCTTCAGGGACAAAGCCCCTTTGGACTAAAAAAAAAAAGAAAGGAAGAAAGAAAGAAATATCGACTCTGATCTACAATTCTCCAATCCCCTGGACTAAGCAGGCCCACTATTTAGGTGTTATTCTTGATCATTGGTTCACTTGGTCCCCACATATCACACAAATTTTTACTAAGTTTCGAGAGCGTAAGCATACACTCGCCCCTTAATTTATCGGAACAGCGTTCTTTCTATAGATAAAAAGTTATTCATTTAGAAGATCATGTTGTGTCCATTATTACCTTCCTGTCTGGGGATATGCCTGTAAAATCTCTATGCCAAGGCTTCAAACAGCACAAACTATTGTACTGCGGAAAGCGGTGAATTGCCGATGGTTCAATAGAAACTCAGTGATTCACTGTGAATTCAAAATTATAGAAAATAATCTATATATGGCCAAACTAGCTGACACATTCTTCAGAAAAATTCCGGGAGTTAATAATGAAACTATTCCAATCCTAAACCATGATTATAATGATCATGTGAATCGAAAAAGGCCAAAGGCGCTCTTAAGATCTTTTCTTTCACCTGTACTATATTTGTTCCTGACAGTCATTATTGTTGTATTGTATCACTGTGTATACCTGCATCTATATTTGTTATAGTAAGTTTTTAATTGTACTATGAAATGTGTTTTTGCAACCATTAACATTTCCTTTTCTTAACTTTGCTTGGAACTCGCCGACCCATTCTCTCACTGACGCTCACAGATCTTCCTGTCCCAATATCGCTGGTGGAAGTTAGGTGTAGCACATCGTTCTTAGTCGGTTCTTTGACATCTTCTTGGAAGAAGCTATGATAAGATATTGCTTTTCTACCTGGGAAATACAGATATGCCTTTATAAATGCTATCATATTTTCTCACAACATTTGTTGCAAGTTCGGAAATCCTAAATTTTCGAAAATCGACTATTACTCCCGTTATTCCGGGCTAGCGATTCTACGCCGGTACCCATCAACTGCGAAAGGCATTTAGCTTGAACTAAGGCTTTATATAGGAGTCTTAGCTCGAACCGAAGGTTATTATGCGTTTTTCTGCAAGTTAAATAGTATTAAATAGTAATAATAGTATTGTTGCGTGTGTACGGTGTAATATCTTGTTATTTAATAAATAAATATAATTATTGTTGAAGTGGCAACGCCATATTTGTATTAAACCGTTACTCAGTAACGTGAGATATTGTTTTAAAAAGATGAGGATTCTGAAGATTTTAACAGCTAGGAGTAGGATGAAAATTTTGCCACTTAAGAATTGTATAAAATTTGTCTATCACCGTGAACTAGAAATAAAATTTATGTTCTACTAAGAAGATTGTCTGTTTTGTAAATTACTGCAAAATACATTACAGTCTTTAATTAATTGGAGGTTCCACCGAGATACTGGAAATTAGGAGTGCAATTATCAATTTCGATGGTGCTGGTCTCCTAATCCCAGAAATTTACTGAATTTTTTAGAACAAGTTTGCTAATACCAATTGCCTGGTTTGTTTATTTCAAGGAGAAATGGATGTAAGAAGTCTGCCGTTTTAAAGCCAGATTTGAAGCGGATCATTCAAAGGTTATCTTCTGTGCTTCTGTAACTTGCGTCCGAGCAAAAACTGTCAAAAATAGGATATTGCTGATCTCTGAAGATAAAATTAACTTTTGGTTTTCTTAAAAAAGATTGATTTGAATTTTAATACTTTGTTTCAGAATTATAGTTTATCGTGCACAATTTTGTTTAAAATAACTGACACTAAAAATATTCAGCTTAAATTTATAATTGATATTTGTGGTAAAGAAGTATTTTAAAATTATTATTTATGCTTTACTTTTATTTGTATTGAAATTTTATGTTGATAATTGATATGTGTAAGCCATCCCGGCGTTTATAAAAAAAAGAACTGCTAGCTGAGTTTTGAATTTGTTGCCAAGCACGCGCGTGAAAAATAAGTAATAACGTCAAACTGACGTAGTGTGATTTGATTATACTGCTGAATTGGCAAAGATGTTTTCTTAGTTCTCGCCATCCAGGCGTGTGGTAGAAAGTAACGTCATCGCGACGTATTATAGATTGTATATTCTAAAAGTTGAATTGCCAAACTGTCAAAAATTGTTTTTGTTATCGCCAACGAGGCGTGGAGATAGATAGTAAAATCGTCAAACTGACGTGGGTAATTGCCTAACTGGCAAAGGTGTTTATATAGTTATAGCTAACGAGGCTTGTGAATAGTGAGTTAAAACGTCAACCCGACGTAGTATTATAGTATTTTTTGCCAACCTGGCAAAGTTGTTTAAATAATTCTCTCCAATTGGTTAGTGTGAATTTCGTATTTGAGAAATTAAGTGTCGCCAAAAATTATACATTTTTAGTACAAGTACGATCTTTTAGATTCAATTTCAAAAGAAAACCTAATAAAGGTAACTTGTGTCAACATGTCATTCTTAGCTAGGAGTAAAAAACAGGATTTAAAAGTACTAGCAGAAGAGTTAGGTTTAACCGTGAAACCTGAATTTAAGATTGCTCAATTGTATAAACTGATTACTGAAAGTCCCAATTATGATGAGGAATTTATTCGAGAACTACTGGCTGCAATTAGAGAAGAAATGGAAAGAAAAGAAGAACGCGAAAGAGAAGAAAGAGAAAAAGAACACGAAAGAGAAGAAAGACAAAGAAGAGAAGAACGCGAAAGGGAAGAAAGAGAAAAAGAACGCGAAAGAGAAGAAAGAGAAAAGGAACGCGAAAGAGAAGAAAGAGAAAAGGAACGCGAAAGAGAAGAAAGAGAAAAGGAACGCGAAAGAGAAGAAAGAAAAGAAGAGCTCGAAAGAGAAGAGCGAATTAGAGCCTTTGAGCTACAGAAACTTCAGCTGGAAGCAATGGCTGCCACAGCACAGCCGGTAGAAACTACGCAGTTACCTGAGCAGCCTTTAAAAATCAGAATTCACGATGTCATGCCACGTTTCAACCCTAAAGAAGATGAAATAAGTTTATTTCTGGTGTTATTTGAGCGTCAAGCTAAAATAATGAATATACCTGCTGAAAACCAAGTGACTCAACTTATTTCATTGCTGCCTCCTGACATTGTTCAGCTTATTGCTAGAGAACCAGAAGAGGACGCGAAAAAGTATGAATATGTAAAATCTTTACTGTTACAACGATTTAAATTGAGTGCTGAAAAATTTCGACAACTATTTAATAAACACCAAAAATCTACTGAAAGTACTTGGTATGATTTCTACTGTGAATTAAAGAATTATTTAGAAGGATGACTTAACGGATTAAACATTAACACTTTTGAACAGCTAAAAGATCTCATGCTGGTTGATCAAATAAAAAAGCGTACTTCTCCTGATTTCAAAGAACATTTTATGGATCAATAGACAACCATCATTTCACCTACTGAAATGGTTAAGAAAATTGAAGATCTTGAAGATGTGAGAAAAACAATAAAACCGAAATTTTCTATCAAACAGACTGAGAAAATTAGCAAAGGATAATTTAAACAGCGTTATGATAATTTTGTGAAAAAAAATAGAGCATCCGCCTCATTTTAAGCATTCTGATAAATAGGAGATTCAAAATACCAGAAAGATCACCGACAAAGAAGTCAATTTCAAAACAAGAACCAAGAAAATTTATATGACAAAAGGTATCGACAGCGTTGTTTCGAGTGTGGATCATACGAACATTTTAAGCCTCAGTGTCCTAGCTTAAAACCAAATGAAAAGATAAATTGCGTATCTTCGAATGATGATTTGTTAGAAACATATACAATTAACGTTTTAGTTAATGGGCATGAAATGCCTATTTTTCGAGACACAAGAGCCACTGTTGATGTTATTTCTCGGAAATACATAGATAACGCAAAAATGACTGGAGAACATGTCTGGATACAATATCTTTTAAATGACCATTTAGTGTGTCTACCGTTAGCGGAAGTTGAAATTAATTGCGAACTTGGTCATATAAAGACAAAGGCAACTGTTGTTACAAATTATCCAGGCAGATATGTGTTGGGTAACAAAACTACCCAATTGTTCAAAAATAAAAATTTAGAAATAAATTTAGAAAAAATAAATGCAGTTTTGACACGATCTCAAGTAAAAAGATCTCGTGAAGATGATCGAAATAGAGAAACCGAAATGGATAAACTAGAAGAACTGACGTTTATTGACACCGACGAAGATATTTTACCGCAAGCTGATGAGGAAGACAAGGAAATTAAGAAAGGGATTAATGTTAATTCAAAGGAATTAATTGAATCTCAGCATCAAAGCAGAGATCTAGCGTCATTGCTTAATGAAGCTAAAAATGAAAATTCCAGCAAGACAAATGATTTCAGAGTAAAAGAAAACGGATTGTTGGTGAAAAGGAAAATAGATAAAAATGTAAATGAAAGGGAATTAATTGTTATTCCTGAAAGATATAGGGATCAAATGCAGAACTATTCATCTTTGATGCAGATCCAAACAAATAGTAGTGCTAAAACTCAGGGTAATTTGGTCAATACTCATCCTCCTAAGAGTCAAGCCTCTGTCAATGGTTCATAGAAATAAGACAAAAGACAATCTAAGCGTTCATCTACTGATGAGAAAACTGAAGTTATTAATATGAAAGCTGACTCACCTTGCTCACCTGGTGATTCACCTTTTATGGATAGTGTGTATGATTATTTCTCTACAAGTTCATCAGTTCCTTCTTCCCCAAAAAGTAAAGATGTGTTTGACAGTTCGTTAGCAGCAGATCAAAGAACTTCTGATAAAAGAACTCATGAAGGTGCTTCTAAAGCTAAGAAATTAAAAATACGTTCAGAATCTATGCACACGTCAGAAAACTGAACAAAGAGGCACAAACATGATAAAGGATACTCAAAGTTGCCACATTCAACGAGAGTGCAAGCAGCAGATAAGAACAAAAGTTCATCTCGCAAAGAGAAAAAACTATCTGACAAGAAAGAACTGATAAAATTAAACGATTCTCAGTTAAAAGCTCTAGATGAATTGCCAAGTTCTGAAGTTGAGATGCAGGTCAAAGAGAAGTTTTTAAAGAAACTAAACAGACAAGAGCGAGTTGTTGAAGAAGCAAAACTGCCACAAAAGCCTTTGTCACACTAGCATGATTTCAATAAGGAGTTTATTTTGGAAATTGATGTTTCAGACTCTGGTATGGGTGTCATTTTAGCTCAAAAAGATGAACGAGACAATGAACATCCAGTATTATACCTCAGTAAGAAGTTTACAGAAACTGAAAAAAAAGTACTCTACCACAGAAAAGGAATGCGCCGCCATAATATTTGCTGTAAAGAAACTTCAATGTTATTTAGACGGGCATACTAAATTCCTCATCATGACCGATCATAATCCCTTAGTTTGGCTCAAAAATAATGTGAGTCTAAATCCACGACTTATGAGATGGGCACTAGTACTACAACCCTACAATTACACGATCGTTCATCGAAGTGGTAAAAACCATAAAAATGTAGACGCATTAAGTCGTACTCCCTGGCCTGATTAAATAATTTGTTTGTCTATATAGATAAAAAAATATTTTGTTCCTTCCTCTCTTCCTCAGTGTATGTTATTATGTTATATCTTGTATTTCAATTCTGTATTGTGCTGATATTCTTGTTTTGAAAAGAAAAAAAAAAGTAAACTTTAATTTATAAAATTATAAATTAAAGTTTATATTTTTATAAATTAAAGTTTATCTGGAGGGGGAAGAGCTTGTAATATCTTGTTATTTAATAAATAAATATAATTATTGTTGAAGTGGCAACGCCATATTTGTATTAAACCGTTACTCAGTAACGTGAGATATTGTTTTAAACAGATGAGGATTCTGAAGATTTTAACAGCTAGGAGTAAGATGAAAATTTTGCCACTTAAGAATTGTGTAAAATTTGTTTACCACCGTGAACTAGAAATAAAATTTATGTTCTACTAAGAAGATTGTCTGTTTTGTAAATTACTGCAAAATACATTACAACGGGTTCGAAATGGACTGAATTTACAAATCCGGTAATAGGTTAATAAGATTTATTCTTATCAAAAGAAATATATCAGAACGTTGGAATTTTCCTCAGAGATATTCGTACAAGTGTTCACAATATCACTAGATATTGTAATCAGCAGTCATACTTCAAACTACTGAAAACGTTGAAATACAGTGCAATGAAAAGCATATCTAAAGGAAAAGCTAACTCGGATTTCTCAGCTCACGCGGATATAACAACTCGCAACAACAGGAACTAAGCAAGTGAACTGAGACGCTCTCTCTGACCTTTTATAACTTTCAACCGGTCGGGAGAAATTTCTACTAATTTTTGCTTTCTTTAAAGCAATAAAAGGATGGAGTTGCGGTTATATCCAACATTCTGGTCAATTATATTTATTCAGTTTCAATACAAGTCACCGAGATATCCATTTACTCAAAGTTAAATGCACGTGCCCCTGTATTCTTACTTTTCGGGCGTAGCATTCTCTTAAAATCTGTCTCGCGCTACATTGCATGGGGAAATACAACAATTTTAATTCCACTAAAATTAGCTATCTAGATACAAAATTCCTAACACTATCTGCTTTCCAAATACTGCAGATCCCGGACATTACAATCCCTGGGCAGGAAGCCAGACGTAAAACTAAAGCATGAATGCAATAATAAACATTACAATACAATAACAAACAAATGAAAAATTAGTTTAATAAATAACTTAAATACTAAATCAATGAATGAGTGCACAAATTTACAAACAAAAGGACCATGGTCTTATACTATTTACATTATATACACTACGTACTATAGCCATAGTAAGCAGCTAGTCTGTCATAATGAACGACTTGAGGCTTCGAATTCGATGACTAACGTATCCGAACTACGACGTCACTCAGCCTCTTTAGGACTGTGTAAAGACCATCCCAAGGGGACTGTAGTTTAGGAGAAAGTCCTTTACGTCGAACCGGATTCCACAACCACACCTTGCCTCCTTCGTTGAAACGATGTCCTGCAGCTTTCGCGTGGAATCAAGTCTTCATCTTCTCCGTCGCCAAGCTGATTCGCTATCGTGCAAAATTATGCATCACTTCAAATTGAGGCTGGAGATCTTGAATTTAATCCTCAGGTGATGAAGGCGCATCCGGAAGGCGACCAAACAAGGCAGACAAAGGTCACGATCGAAGAGCATCTGAGATGGGGAATAGCCGGTAGTCTCGTGGACAGCACTGCGATAAGCCAGTAAAAATATAGATAACTTCTTGTCGGAGTCCTGTTGGTTTCTGCAAACCACCAATGAGAGATTATTAAGGATGGTTCGATTAAACTTCTCAACCATGCCGTCTGACTGGGAATTAAAGGTGTCGTTTGGGTTTTGTCAATACCGAGTAGCTTGCAGAGTTCTTTGATGACAGACGATGCAAATTTTCTTCTTTGGTCGGAATGTAACTCAAGAGGCACTCGGAACCTGGAAATCCAATGCAATCCAGTGTGACGGCCTCTTGATCAGGAACATGATTCGCCGTAGGCCACTTGGTGAAGTAATCTCTGACAACGAGGATGTATTTGTTTCCATCAGCAGTTCATGGCAAATGTACCAGGATGTCATGCAATACGTTTAAAAGGCGCTCCTATATTGTAACGTTGCAGCTTGTCTCGGCTGCCTTTCTTCGGTCCTTTTGGACCGGCACAGACATCGCAAGATCGGCATCACTTTTGCAGGTCATCCTTTGCATTACTCCAGTAGAAGCGTTCACGAACTCTCTGCAAATTCTTCATTATTCCGAATTGGTCTTCTGTAGGGCTGCTATGTAGTTTTCTAAGGACGTACGGAATCCAAGATCTTGGAAGTATCAGCTGCCATCGAAAGTCTTTCTATCATCCGATTCAAATTTTCGGTAAGACGCTGTTTTGAATATGGAATGAGTGCCACGGAGCCCAATATTGTTTTGGCGTAGGACTATAGATCGAAATGTCCTGCCACGTAGGTTTTCTGTTCAAAGATTTTGTGAAGTCATTTATGAGTTTAATGTCGCTGTTCTCCAGCTTCTCTTTTCTGACTTCTTTGTCACTCCACGGGTCTCGATCAGTCGATGTTGATGTTGTAATTTTTCGTGCGACCGGATTAAGCAGCTCGTATTTCGTTTCGACTCTAGAATAATATCGGTAGCTTTCTGGGCAATATCTTTTAGACAGATGGTCGGCGTTTCCATGTGATGATCCCTTACGATGACGAATAGTTATATCATATTCCTTGAATCTCTATATCCACCTGGCTATTTGGCCTTCAGGATTCTTGAAATTTAAAAGCCACGTCAATGATGTATGATCCGTGCGCAGCAGAAATTTTCTGCCGTAGAGATAATGATGGAAATGTTCTACATCTTTAACTATGGCGAAGAACTCTTTCCCGATGACACAATAATTCCTCTCCGGTTTAGATAGCACTTGCTCCATCAGTCCACGACACGTTCTTGGCCGTTTATTTCTTGGGACAAAACAGTACCGACACTCTCACTGCTCGCATCAGTGTCGAGAATAAATGACCTGTCGAGCTGAGGACACGTCAGGATTGCAGCAGAGGTTATAGCTTCCTTCAAGTTCTTAAATTCATCCTCAAATTCTTCTGTACACAAGAACTTTTGCTTGCTCTCTGTCAGCTTGGAAAGGGGCTTTTGCGATGGAAAAATCCTTCACGAATCTCATATAGTAAGTGAAAAGCCCCAGGAAACTTTTCAACTGATGGGCATTTTCGGGGCGTCTCCAGTCTTTAACTGCTGACGCGTTTTCAAGATCCATACGCACACCTTCAGCAGAGATAGCATATCTGAGGTAAGTGACTTCCTGTCTGAATAATTTACATTTGGCGCGACTTAACTTTAGGTTGGCTTCTTTAAGTTTTTGAAGCACCTTTCTCAGATTTTCTAGATGTTCTTCAAAACTCTTCTGACGATGATGAGGTCATCCATATATATATATCAAACAGGCTTCGTAGAAAGATCACTCAACACGGTCTCAACAAGGCGTTCGAATGTAGCCCGCCCATTATGCAGTTAACGGCATAACTCTGAACTGCCAAAGTCCTTGTCCCGTAGTAACTGCTGTCTTTTCTCAGTCATCAGGATATATTTGCCAATATCCACTCTTTAGATCACACGTCGAAAGCCTCTTGCATTCAGAATGTCATCAGTTCTAGGAAGAGCGTAGCTGTCTTTCTTCGTAACGTCGTTCAATCGGTGGTAGTCAACGCAAAATTTGGTTGAGCCGTCTTTATTTTTTACGAGCACAATGGGAGATGATCATGGACTTGCTGAAGGCTCGATGACATCGCTTTTTTGCAGAACCATTAAAAGTGTTCTTACCTCTTCCAGCAATAGGTAGGCGTCTTGGATATTGCTTAATTGGCGGATGTTCCCCGCTATCGAGTCTATGCTGTGCCAAACTGGTTCGACTCACGTCAGAAGATGAGCGGGAGAAAACATCTTGAAATTCTTGAATGACACATTCGGCAGCATTCCTCTCTTCATCGTTTAATTGTGCATTCTGCAATAACTCCGACGAAATGCTCTCTGACGTCACGGATTCTGGAGATTTACTGTTTCGTTTAAAGCTGGTCACTGGAGTACATACTGCAACCACTTCACCTTTCTTAATAACTTTCACCTTCTCAGTTACATTGGTAAATCTCACCGGGATAACGGTCCTCGATAGGTCGACGAGTGCCGAGGCTACTAGTACTCCTTTCGGACTGTCAGTCTTCTTGGGTTATTCTCCAGGAAGTAAAAATTCTGCTCTTGCTGGTATTGTGATATCGCCTTGAGATTTGTGTATATATTTAATTCCTTCATCATTAATCCCGAATAAGGCTATGTCCTCAGAGGCTGAATGCAGTTTGGTATTTTGAAAGTCCATGTAAAAATTGTATTTTTTAGAAAATTCAATTCGAGTCACACAGCCATATATGCTGTGTGATGGTAGGCGGCAATGCCAAACGTGATGTTAATGTTTATTTTTCCTTCGATGTCGATCTTCTCGCCGGATACAGTCAGGAGAGTAATGCACAGCGGCGTCCACATGAGTTTACCGTTCAGTTGTTGATCCAGATCTTTTCGGATGATGGTAACATTGGCTCCTGTATCGATGGTCATATTACAGGAAACTCCAATGTTATCTGCAGGCAAAGAATATGTATTGTTCTTTGCTGCAGGGCCGGATTTACGTACAAGCTGCACAAGCTATAGCATAAGGCTCCCACTTTCTGGAGGGCCCCCAAAATTAAAATATAGTATAAATAGTATTAAAATATATTATAACAGACTTATAAATGACCCCATATCTCAAAAAGCTTAGGGCCATATCAAGTATAAATCTGGCTCTGGCTATCTGCTATGACTTTTTTCTTTTTTTTTTTTTTTGGAGTTTGCTGTTATTTGAGCTCTGCCAATATCTCTTAGTATTTGTGTACAAATTACTTTATACAAATCAAGTTTTATATGCTCTGAAAGTGCATTAGAAAACGGATTTTTTGAACAAGACATCAAGATTGTGTGAATAACAACTAAAGAGATATCAACATTCCAAAACTGGAGATTTCAGAGTTGAATTTTGCAATAATGTTTAGTGCTGAAACGGCTTATCTACGGTTTGGTATGTCATTTGAAATTAAAAATTCAGAATAACATTTAGGTAATACTAAAATAATTTTATAATAGCTCTGCAGGGGAAATTTTGTCTATCCAGCTATATAGGTTTTACCTTAAAATGTTTAAAATTGTTAACGTTATTATTTTAGTTATTAACTTTTTATATTGTATTTTTTATATTTCAAATGCCATAGAAAGAAATTTTTATTTTTGATGATGATGCTTAAATTTTAATATATTGATGCAAGCTGAACATTTAAGCTTAATTTTTATTTTTGATAGAATAATATCTTTATTTTTCAATTACATATAGTACTAGTAACATACAACTAAACATTACAGCTAAGGAAATGAACAAGATTTTATTTTATCGTTAACAATGTAACTCTGATGCAATATCAAATTTGCGTGCAATACTTGACTGAATATTTTCATTTGTTAAATATTGATAAATCTCAATTAAGAATACCAGTTTTCAAACACCTTATAACTCTACCCCCTTAATAGATATTCTTACAGCCTCAATTCCAAATTATTGTATTTCAATTTTAGAATTCATAGCCACTATACACATCAATTCTACTATATATATATATATATATAAGTTACGATGCCAAAAGTTAAAACTGGATCTCCAAGTATATCATGACTAGCTTTTTCTGATGTTGCTTCAAATTTAATTCCTTGCATACCGAGTTAAGCTATTTCGAAGCTATAAGAAACATATTCTTCTTAATGATGCCATAGTCACCAGTGTGGGGTCTATGTAGCTGATAAACACCTATTTATAAAAATAAATTCCGTTAAGAAATCCAAATATGTACATAGTGTTAGAATAACATTAATCTCAGTGATGAATAAAGTGTGTACACGAAATTGTAAAAACAGAAGGAAAGAGTTCTTTTTTGCAGTCGCGCAGAGATGAGATTGTTATCGCACAAGAGCTGGAAGGAAAATCGAGGTGAATACCTCGATTGGAATAATGGTAGGGGGAAGGTAAAACCCCACAAATATGGAGGGGGGAAGGTAAAACCCCACAAATATGGAGGGGGGAAGGTAAAACCCCACAAATACTCTAATAACATCATGCACTGGTACAAAAGTCAGCGCTAACAACATTTTTATATAAACACACACATTTTCGTTATTTAAATAAGCTTCCGCCAAATTCAGTTCTTGCACTTTTCGCCATAAGCATTGTCCCACATGAAACAAACCGCCGACAACTTCTGTGTTATTAGAAACTTGTAGCGCCGCGCTTTGAATCGCTACACTTCATCCTTCATTGCAATAGTTTCTGAAAAACGTGAACATACGTTGCTTGACTTTTATTTCTTAACAATACATACACCAGTGGAATACAAAAATTTTCTATTAGTCAGTGTATCTTGAATGGGGTGTGAAGGGGGAACGGATTAACCCTCTTCCGTATGTAAGAATGAACACAGGCACCAACTTTTTATTTTCTTCATGGGAGTTCGAGGGAAGGCAAGATAAGGATTTTACGAAACTTCTTAGTCGAAAGTCGTATAGAGGATTTATTTTCTCTTTCGTAGGGGAAGGGGCTGCAAGGGTTTATAGTCCAAGACAAAATTCTCAACATTTATACAATTTACTTAATGTGTAGACTCCCCAATTAAACATCTTGGTGTATTCGTGCACGCGTTTGTACAGAAAAACAAAAGGCATATAAAAAGGCCACTTGAAGGGGCTTACCCATTAGGCACGAATGCAGGGGTGGCCGAGTTAAAGAACTGAAGTTTTACATTCAGTTATTTTCATAGAACATTGAGAATCTTTATTAGATTTTTAATATTAAGTGGGCTTTTGGGGCTTCGCCTGTACTCTACTTGGGAATGCTGCATCGGATCCCCTGAGGACCTTGTCCTTCTCATTAACGGTTGAAATTTCATTATTCCTTTGATCTAAAAACAAAATTGTCTACATTGGTCATTTAAGCTTGGTTTTACCCCACATACAGAATTCTTACCAGTTGTAAACGTATATTAGCAAAACATTTTGCACTTTCCTCCTCTGAAATTTTCTAGCTATGTGCCTGGTACGCATTGTCACCCCTCCCTCCTCTTCTTTGGAGAAAATCTGAATCCGCCCAACTACACTGACTACCATAAGTATTTGGACACCTGTGATAGAAAAGAAAAACTAACTTTTTTCAAAATCAATAGTTGGTAGAGCCTCCACGAGAGGTAATTACAGCATGGACCCTCCAGAGCATACTTTCCACAAGTCTTTGTATGACAGCTATTGGTATTTTCTTCCCCTCTGCTTGGAGAACACATAGAAGTTCCTTCACCGATTTTGGAAAGGTAGTGCACCCCTGAATTCGGCGATGCAAATCGTCCCAGAGGTTTTCGATAGGGTTCAGGTCTGGACTCTATGCAGGCCAGTTCATTCGATGAATTCCATTGGCACCACATTAAGCCTTGGTTAACGGTGAAACATGACAACTGGCATTGTCATCCTGAAAGTAACAGTCCAACCTGTAAAACTGCCACAACGTAGGAAGCACATTGTCATCCAAAATAGTGCAGTAGGCATCGGAGTTGAGCTTACCATGAATGGGGATCAAGAGTCCCAGCCCATACCAGGAGAAACACCCCCAGACCTTAATTCCACCTCCACCGAACTTGACTGTTGGCACAATGCATTCTGGCAGGAGACGTTCTACAGGTAGACGCCAGACCCATACCCTGCCATTCGAATGGTAAAGGATGAACCTTGATTCGTCACTCCAAAGAACCCGTTTCCACTGATCTACAGTCTAATTTCGATGTGCTTTGCACAACATTAACCGAGCAGCGCGGTTGGACTTTGTGATCAAAGGCTTATGGGCAGCAGCACGACCATGAAAACCAAGCAGATGTGCTTCCTTACGGATGGTATTCATTGAAACAATACTCCCGGATGCCTGTTGAAACTCCTCGCGGATGAGGCCCATCGGTTGGATGCGGTTCTTCCGAATTTCTCTGGACTGCACTCGTCGGTCTCTATCTCCCAGTTTCGTTAGTCTGCCGACTCAGGGCACATTCCGACAATCACCACTCACCTTCCACTTCTTAATCACATAGGCCACTGTCGATTTTGGGTACTTCAGATCGCTAGATATGTCCCTTAAGGATCGGCCACATTTGTGATACCCGATAATTATACCTTTCTCGGAATCAGAGATCCGAACTGCGAGGCATCTTGCATGCGACTAAAGCCGATGCTGTTGTCTGCACGATATGTACCGGCGGAGTCCGTGACATACCTTAGGACCACAGATATCGTCATTTGCATAGGTGTCCAAATACTTATTGGTAGTCAGTGTAGAAGGCATTTCAGATGTTGAATTTTATTTTTACGGGTATTTTTAATGATTATTTCTTCAAAATATATGAATAGTATTTATATTGAAAATTGAACTTAAAAATATCACACGACAGTGGTTCTGTTGCTAAGACTTTAGAGGTTGTATTCCTACATCGAGGATAATCACACCATTTGTTGCTGCTCTTCCGCGACAACATATGCTGATTCCATTTTTGTGAGAATTTTGGGAAGTGGAGCTTTATTGTGGATAGTCCATTTTTAAATATTGTATACGGATTACATGTCCAAACATCGGCGGTTTTGGCTGTGATGCCTTTTACAAATCTGGCTTTTGACAGGTAATACATTAAAACAAGTAACAACAATAGAATAAAACACTGGAATCATATACAAGATTCAGGATAATAATAAACAAAAATCAACATTAGACGTTCACAATAGTTCAATTGTAAAAGATAATGCAATAGTACAGTGCGACATCAAAATGAAAGATACATACAGGGAAATGACAACTTCACGAAAACCTGCTGAATGTGCTGGGGGGATATTTACAGGGGCATTATTATGTGGCTAACGTTCACCGTGAGCTGATATAGGTTTGTTTTGTTTTCGGTGCTGCTATGGTGGTGTACAAATGGGTAAGGCTTGGCTGGTATTTAGGAAGAAAGAGGTTTGGGGGTCATTGTACACGGAACCCTTGTAAGGATCCTAAGTTTCACTAACGTTTATTTTATTTTAAAACTGTATTATCACTTCTTATTTTCTACTTCTGGCCAGAATTAAATGCTTTAACTTGTTTATGCAAATTGTCTTGCTAACGCCCAAGTATTTAAGTTGTGGCTTTTTGCCAAGAGGGAGAGAGAAGAAGATTTAGGAAGCAAGCCGCTTGCCACTGCAGTTTTACGAGTTTTCATTCAATTACTGGTTGCCTTTAAGGCCAGAGGTTTAGCCCTCTTGATATTTGAAAACGTATTGTACTTGTATACTAATTCAAAGTAAGCTTTTAGTTAGAGTTTTAGTTAGTAATTTTATATTCTTACGTTCAGACTACAAGTGGTTGGTCTCTGTATCCCGAAGTTCGGGAGTACCTGTAAAGTATTGAAAATAAAGGGTTTCGTATACTCTTCCTGCTTGTGTTGTCTACTCCACACATTGTTGAACATAGCTTGAGTAAGCTCCCTGTTCCTATTCAGGACACATCACGTTTCCAAAGCAAATCAAGAGAAACACAAGTCCTGACAGTGGCACCCGAAGAAGAATAACCATGGCCGAGTTTCAAGAAGAAGCTGAGGTTCCTGCAGCAGCGGCTCAGAATCCAGAAATGCCAGCTGCCGCCCTGAAAGGATTTGGTTACATTGTCCAGACCATGCACGCATCGATGAAACCAGCAGCAAGCTTTGACGGAATCTCACCGGTGACCAATTTTTTGGAAAACTTGGATCACCACTTCATGCTATATTCAGTCCATGAGTTCCAGAAAGTCACCTTAGCTACCAGCGCTTAATTGGTTCAAATGTATCGGAAGAAACCTCTTGGGTCAAGTGGGAAGTCCCACTTACCCTTACGAAAATTTCAAGAACGCCTTAGTAAAAGCCTTCCCTGACGTAAGAAATCTTGCCAAATTGGAGGCGGAACTCTTGAGCACATACCAGCAACGAATCGAAAATCTCTCAAGCTTTATTTTAAAAAAAAATACACGTCTTTAAACTTTTGTATGGAAGCCAGTCGGATCCTGAAATAATCCAAGTAATTTTGCCTAGGTTACTTCCCCAAGTACAAGACTTTATTGAATTAAGGAATCCAATGACATTTTAAAAGTTATTTGAGCTCGCAATCCAATTTGAAAGTAGAAGAACGGCGAGCATTGAAAGAAGACGGCAGCACGAGCAACGAAGCCAATTTGGTGCGCCAAAACCACAGCAAAGGCAAGAGCACGGCTACGTAAGCAAGTCGAATCAGTGGTCAAAGAAACCCGAGTATCCGAAAACGACCGGTGAACGGCGACAGTTCAATAATAAGACAGAAAAAAAGTTTGAAGGCCGGCGAAAAAAGAAGGAAGGCCCGGAAAAGAAGAAAGAAAATTTAAACTAAAACGGATTTTTACTGACGGGAGGGTGCAGAAGACCGAAGGCCAAGAAAGTCCCTCTTCTTTTAAGCTCAATACAGTGATTGTGAAAAATTTGATTCTTCCAAAGATTGAAGTTTTGGTGAACAATATTCCAGCCACCGCACTCCTGGATACAGGCGCGCAGTGTTCCTGTGTGGCAGAAGATTTTTTAAGATATACTTCCGTAAATATAGAATATATAATTCGGATAATACGACAGTATTATCTGCCCAGAGGGAACGATACAAATGCATAAGTAAAATACCACTCTATATCCGCATTAAAGACGAGCAGGTAAAAATTATGTTTTTTATCGTAAAAAACCTGGAAGCACATATAATTTTAGGGATAGATTTTCTTTCAGAGGCCGAAGCAACGCTTGACTTTTAACTAAGCGTCTCTTAAGCTGACCATAAAACCAGCGCTCGAAGAAAAAATAGAACCACCCACATTAAATCTCCACCACCTGCCTATGGGAGAGCAAGAAAAAATTCGCCAAGTGGTAAGCGAATTTTCTTCTTTAGTGATATTTCCGGATTTACTCAAGTCACGAACCATGAAATCGATACAGAAGATTCACTGCCAGTTCGCCACAAGCCGTATCGTTATAATAAGACTAAAGAAAAAATTATAAAGTGGCACATTCGAGATATGTTAAGTAAAAAAGATCATAACGCCCATTTCAAGTAGTTATGCCAGCTCGGTTGTGTTATGTGAGAAAAATAATGATTATCCAGTTACACATCCAAAACGGTGGCGTTTCGCAATTGACTATCGTAAATTAAACACCATTACTAAATATCCGGTATATCTGTTACCTATTATTGAAGAAATTTTAAGGAACATAACTTCTACGAAATACATGACTACGTTAGATTTAACGACGGGTTATTTTCAAATAGGTGTAAAACCAGAAGATGTGCCTAAGACTGCTTTTATAACTAAGTCTGGCACTTATGCATTCTTGCGTATGCCCTTTGGCCTTTCAGGGGCACCGGCAACATTTCAGCGATGCATGGACATTGTGTTAAGGCCTGTTCTCGGAAAGAACACATTTATATATTTAGACGATATCATTATTACTAGTGATAATTTGGATCAACATATAAAAGATTTGAGAGAGGTGTTTTCTTTATTAAATGAGGCCGGTCTAAAAGTTAATGTTGAAGAGTGTAAATTTGCAGCCACTGAATTAAAATACTTGGGATATAAAATATCTCAAAAAGGGATCGAGACGGACAAATAAAAAATAATCGCCATTCAAAAGTATCCGCCGCCAAATACGGCGAAGAAGCTGTCATCTTTTTTAGGACTTTGTTCATATTATAGGGCCTTTATAAAAGACTTTGCAACTATTGCTGAACCATTGTTAAAATTAAAAAGGAAAAAGGCAAGATTCTCGTGAACGGCCGAAGCCAATAGTGCGTTTGAAAAATTAAAACAAGCGTTAACGCAAACCCCTGTTTTGAAATTTCCTGAGAACGACGAGAATTTAGAAATTTCAGCGGATGCTTCGGATTATGCGGTAGGAGCAGTACTTTCCCAAAATCAGCAGCCCGGGCATCTTTTTAGTAGAACTTTAAATGAAATTCAAAGAAATTATTCCGTGACTGAGAGAGAGGCACTTGCAGTTCTGTTAGCAGTGCAGAAGTTCCGAGTCTATTTTGGAAGTGCGCCAGTAACAGTGTATTCTAATCAAGCGGCGGTAACTAGATTATACTCAGGGGAAAACTTATCCTCAAGGTTAATAAGAAGGGCACTCAAGTTACAGGAGTACAATTTGGTAATCAAGCACAACCCCGGAAAGGAAAATATCGTAGCAGATGCCTTATCTAGAATAAAAACAGATGAAGAAGGTAATACTGTAAAGGTGGCAGTGCTCACAGCATATAAGATTCATTCCGGAGAAACTGTAATAACCGAACTGGATAAGGATCCGGAATTAAAAAATATATATGATTATTTAAAAGATCCTGAAAATTTTAGCCACCAAGATCTTGTGGCGATAAGAAATAGGGCGGCCCATTACCAACTAATAGATGGTCTGTTATTTTATACAAAAACTACGAATTCCAACAACGAATTTCGACCCGTTATCCCAGCTAGTCTTAGATTAAATATACTGCAGGAATTGCATGATTCGCTTTTGGCATCTCGCAGTGGTATTCTAAAACCATCCAACGCGTACGCGAGGCAGTTTATTTTCCTGAGCTGCAAAAGTTAACAAGGGCGTATGTCCAGTCCTGTCCAACATGTCAAGCAGTTAATTATGTTAATTTCCGCCCGGAAATAGCATTAGATCAGAGTTTCCAAATCAAATAATTGGCATCGATTTATTGGGCCCTTTCCCGGAAAGTCAGTTAAATAAAAGTCGGTATCTCCTTGTCATGGTTGACCATTTTAGTAAGTGGACCGAAATTGTTCCCTTAAAACGAGCCTCTGCGAAATTAGTTACTGATTCTATTTTAAATAAATATATTTTAAAATACGGGGCGCCCTAAAATTTATATCGGGTAATGGTCCCCATTTCGTGAGTAATATATTTGAAGACATGTGCCAAAAACTGGGCATACGTCATTTAAAAATGGTACCGTATCGGCCGCAATCAAACCTAACGGAACAGGTCAATAGAAATATAGTGAAAATTATTGGTAGTTATGTTAAAAATTTTCATAAAAGCTGGGATAACTATGTCAATGAATTAGCTTTCACCATTAGGACCGCCAAACATGACACGACGGGCAAAACTCCAGCTGAGTTGAGTTACTTTGAGGCAGAGAGATTATAATGCCGTTAGATAGATTATTTTATGTTCAACAAAGAGCCCCTGAATTTCAAATGGGCGATATGGAAAAATCAATTAAAGAAGCAAAAAAGAACACTGAAGTAGCACAAAGAAAACAGAAGTTGTATTACGATACGGAACGACGGGGAGTAACTTATAAGGTAGGTGTGGTGTGTGGTGCATTTAATTATGGCAAAGCACACTAGGGCTATCTGCCTAAAGGGAGGGATGCCTTCGTGGAGGTCTTTCTAAGAAAAACTGGATCGTATACACGTTACACATGGGGAAAACCACGAAAACACCCATACAGCCAGCCCGTTCGCGGGATTCGAACCTCGGACCGAACTACCAGTGTTCAGCGACTTTACCGCTCGGCCGCTGGTGGGCCTTATAAGGTAGGGGATGAAGTGTTAAAAATTAAGCATTCACTTTCTTCAGCACCAGAAGATAAAATTGCAAAGTCACGATTTGAAGGACCTATGTAACAGAGAAAGTAACTCAGGCTGTAGTGGTGTTAAAAGCCAAGAATGGTGAAACCTGCGCGGCAAATATTGACCAAATCAAACCATTCTATAATCGTAATAAAATGCAAATATTTAAACATCTTTTGCAGGATCCAACACGGCAGGCACAATCTCCAGAGGTGGCACAACGACAACCACAAGGGCCAGCCATGAGTAGAGAGGTCTACACGAAAAGAAAGTTTCCCCGTTGGAAAACTGAAGGTAACAAGAAAAAGAAGCCGTTCCACCGACCAGAAAAGAGAGGGCACGACCACCCCCACCATGAAGAAGGGAAAAGTTCTAGTAATGCAAAGAGAGCCAGGAGAAATGGCCGCAATCATAACACTGCTCCAAAACGAAAGATGGATCCATCGGATAGGAATCTACGCAGCAAATGTCGACGAATCGACCCTGAAAACCACCTGCAGATGCAAGGAAGCAACAAACGTTTGAACAGCCAGCAACTAGATCCAGGCAACAACGGGAGAGAGTTTTCCCGATTCCTCCAAGAACAGCAGCCATCAAGCGTCCGGGAGGCGTAATGGCAGACCGCACATTGAGTTGAACAGTGTTAAACGAATTTCGCTTACTGCGCATGTTTGATGGTGTACCTTTGGCGCGGGGAGAATTATTGACGACTAAGCGACCCTACGTTAGCTTATTCGTGATCTTCATGGCTGTCGAGTGATGTTTAAAAACTGCAATGTTGTGGAACTTTGCTTATTAGTTATTTTAACGTCCATGCCGATTGCACTTTCATATTTTTCTAATATATGTTTCATTTTAATTTGTCAATAACAGTGCATTTAATATTTGTTAACATATGTTCGTAATAATTCGTTATTTAAATGCAATTTGTTTACATGTTATAATTCAGTAATTGTAAACTGGAGTATCTCGCTTAGTTTGTTAGCGTATATTCGCGCTTTTATTTTCTCATTTCAAAGAATTTAATAATTAGCATTAAAGAATTGTAAAATTTCTTCAGTGTTATTTGCAAGCACTTGTTATATTCCTCAGTGTTTCTTTATGTATGTACGAATGGAACGTATGGTAAATCCTGAATTGTTTTTATTGCTTAAAAGTATAATGAATAAATTTTCAACTAATGTAACCTAAATTTCAGTCTTTTTCTGAACGAAAATTTGTACAGTTCCAAAGGAATGTGCAGAATTTCATAAGTATTATATTTTACATTTTGAATGTAATACAGCTTCACATTACTTGGCACTAATTTCTGCTTTCTAGTTGTTTGAGCAGTACAGCAAAAAATAGTATTTTAACACAGTAATTAATTTACATTTACATTATACTCTATGAAAATTTAAACGCCAGATTTGTTTACAATTAGATGGCGATACATCTGCCATATACCGTATTTATCTTCTTTTCAAATCGCGCCAACATAGTAATTACGCCAAATTGTTTTCTGGGCATGCGCAGTATGCAACATTCGTTTAACACTGTTCAACTCAATGTGCGGTCTGCCATTACGTGTCCGGGAGTACAATCAGAAGTTAAGAAGAAGGTCTTCAAGGGTCATCAAACAGGCAAAAAAACAAGAAAGCTCGCTGAGGAAGGAACTGAAGGGCGAACCCGCAAAGACGGAGGATAAACCAGACAGTAATCTTCGCCACTTTCCAGGACTGGGCGGCTAAATGGATGTCTGAATATTACAAAGATAAGTAAAACTTTATGTTACTTTGAAACTTAATTTTTCATTTTTCATTTTTAATTTAATTAATAAGTTAATTTTTCGTTCTTACTGCAAGTGGCAGAATTTAAGAAGTTTTACCTCATGTGAGGCCTATTTTCTCGCCAAAAAGGCGAGAAATGAGTTTTACCTATTTTGTTACTATGTTTTTCAATTACTCGCGAGTAAACTAAAATTATTGTATAATAGGGAATGTGTAAATACTTGAGTATTGTAAAAGCTTTGGTAATCTATGAGAAAGGTACCTTAAGAAAATTGTAAAATTATTGTATAAAATTTTATTTAAAAAATTCTGTCAAGAAAAGAAATTTTAGTTTGAAGGAATTTTGAAATGTAGTGTTTAAATGTAAAAGCACTTAGAAGAAATAGAAGTTAACAAACATTGTATTACTAATGTATGTTCTGAAATGCGTAAAATTAACGGCATGTTAATATGTTCTTATGTACAATGTGAACTGTTATCTTAAAAGTTAAGAAGTACTGTGATATGTCAGAAATGAAAATGTTCTAGTAATGCCCAAATTTTAACTTTTGGTATGACTGAAAAAAAGAGTTAAGCATGGTGAATATGTGCTAAAGGTTGAATGAACGTAGTTAGGCTCTCTGACGCTACACTTCAGAGTTAGCCACTTCTTGAGAAAAGTACCTCAGGGTTCAGAGATGAATATGAGGTGTATTCTGAGGTCTTGTTATGTTGAATTTTAACACGTTAGTGTTTTGATTGCAGGTGGTAGTGTTGAACACTTGTACACAGACACGCATGTGTTTGGTGTTTCTCTTTACAACACATGTCAGAGAGCACGGGGAGATAATTAAATAATGGCATGAATGAAATAAGAATATTTTTAAAAGGAAGATATACGTGTTCATGTTACTTGCCGTTTGATTGTTTAACATTTCATTAAACTAGTTTTCCTTCCAGATTTCTGGAAGGAAGCAGATTCAACTAAGAAAAACTCATGTTTGTAGATGCAGTACAGATGAAAAGTAATTGTCCATGGAATTGATCATGTAAAAACGACTTTTTAATTTCTAGATTAGATAGCTTTTAGTGAGGAATGTTTATAAAAGATTGGCCTCGCGTTAGATTTAGAATCTAGAGCTAAAAGTTTTCAACGAGGTCGTTTAGACCTCAGTTTCAAACTAATTAACTCTGGCGGGAAGTATGTAAGGATCCTAAGTTTCACTAACGTTTATTTTATTTTAAAACTGTACTATCACTTCTTATTTTCTACTTCCGGCTAGAATTAAATGCTTTAACTAGTTTATGCAAATTGTCTTGCTAACGCCCAAGCATTTAAGTTATGGCTTTTTGCCAAGAGGGAGAGAGAAGGAGATTTAGGAAGCAAGCCGCTTGCCACTGCAGTTCTACGAGTTTTCATTCAGTTGCTGGTTGCCTTTAAGGCCAGAGGTTTAGCCTTCTTGATATTTGAAAACGTATTGTAGTTTCAGCAGCTCGGCGTACTAAATACGCACCCTTTTAAATAAAGGCCAGTCTTAGGGCTAGGCATTTGTATACTAATTCAAAGTTAGAGTTTTAGTTAGTAGTTTTATATTCTTACGTTCAGACCACAAGTGGTTGGTCTCTGTATCCCGAAGTTCGGGAGAACCTGTAAAGTATTGAAAATAAAGGGCTTCGTATACCCTTCCTGCTTGTGTTGTCTACTCCACACATCGTTGAACATAGCTTGAGTAAGCTCCCTGTTCCTATTCAGGACACCCCCCTTAGGTAGATAGCCCCAGTGTGCTTTGCCATAATTAAATACACCACACCACCACCTATTCAGGACACATCATGTTTGCAAACCAAATCAGGAGAAACACAAGTCCTGACACCCTTAGCAAGCGTTTAAGTTTGCTCCATCAACACGGTCAAACGTTTCCTTATCGTTTCTTCGAAAGATGCTAATTCTTCACCAACTGCTCGAAAAAGATTATCATAAAGGTAATTTTCTTTTTTTTTAAATTTTCATCTAGTTAGCAGATGTTATGGTTTATTTTAAAAGAAAGATTATATATTTAATATTTAGAATTTAGTTTTTACATTTAAGAGTGAAATTTTGATAATATGGAAACACAGAAGAAATCATCCGGTGAGCAGAATCGTAAACGCAAAGCTGAGAAAGATGCTGCCCTTAAGAAGCAGGCAGACGCAATGTCTCATTTCATAAGGAAGATAAAGACTACTTCTGACATAAATGATGTTCACAATGAATCAACATCAGATTCGATTACAAAAGAACAGACATCATCCAGACAAAGAACATCAGCTGCATTGGATGAAGTTATTGACAGGACTGATGGAACTCCAGAGGAAGAGAATGATAGAAGCATGGAATTCAATTAATCGGAAGTTCAAGATTATCCAGATAATTCGAGGGAAGAGACCATAAATGAAAATTCACTTCTTCATAATGATTTTGATACTCCCGCAAAATGGCCAACAACGAAAAAGTGAGAATGACATTTTCTGACATGGCGCTTATTCAAAAGAAAAGTTATTCGAAAAGTAATAATGAATGCAAATTTAGTGATACGACAGAAAAATGGAAAACAGTGAATTAGTTGCCCGTACACGGCTATTATATTCCATAAGTAGAAATTCTGTTTTTTGCTTCTGTTGCAAGATATTTGCATCGATTGACAGCAGTAGCCCCGTAAAAGGCTATAATGATTGGACAAATGTACCTAAAGCCTTACATAGGCATGAGACTAGTAAAGCACATATGACGAATTTCTTAAAATGGAAAGAGCTTGAGAAAAATTTCAAAAATAAAACAATTGATTCTCAAACACAAGACATGTATGGGGGAAAAAAAAATGGCCAAATGTATTAGGAAGACTGCAGCCAGAATTTAGCCTTTTAAAGCTTATCTGATGTACAAAATGACAACGGAAGCTTCTTAAAATGAGTGGAATTGTTTGCAAAGCTTGATTCAGTTATGGAATTTCACGTAGAAAGTGTATTATAACCTAAAGGTAGCAACAGCGAAGTTAGTCTAAGCAAAGATAGTCAAAATGAAATGCTGCAGATTATTGGCAGTAGTACAGGAGAGAAAAGTTTACTCTCTTCGAAAAGCCAAGTATTATTCTATAATTTTAGATTGTACTTCCAATTTTAGTATAACTGAACAGATGAACGCAGTGATGGAGTAGTAGAAATCAAGGAGCATTTTTTAAGGCTTTATTAAAGTTGATTCTACAGGTAATGTCCTATGTGAGACAATAATGGAAATGTTGGAATGATGATATGAGAGGTCAGGGATATGACAAGGGCGCAAATACGAAAGGGAAGAAAAATGGTCCTTAAAATATCTTAAAAGTAAATTCTGGTGTGGTTTACGTGCCTTGTGCTGCTCATAGCTTAAATTTAATGATTAACAATGCAGCAAAGGTAAATGCAGATACAGTTAGTTTTTATTTTGACAATGAGATACATTCCGGTGACGTCTGAGGTCACGTGATGTAAGGACTGCTAATGTAAACAAACAAGCTTGTGCTGTTGTAGCTGTGTTGAAAAATCGGAAACTTTGTTTATTTTTAATTAGTTATGAAATTTGCATTTCAGTTTTAAGTATTATTTCAAACGTTAATTAACTGTTCATTCATTTGGTTAGTATAATTTTTGCCACTCTTATATGTTATTATTATCTTCATGATACTCTCTTGTTCGCTGCTTTACCATGTTCTGATTGTTAATATTTATTTATGAATTCTTTCCTTGATCTGATAATTCATTTATCATTTTCCCATTATAGTTTTAATCTTTAGTCTGATTTCTAAATTCCTGTTTACATTTCCAGTTTTTGAGTGTTGACAATACATGTTGTGCATACGCTTGTTCAAATAACAATATGAAAGACCGATGTAAAGAAAATAAGATTTCCTTCCATCTGTTTCCTAAGGATGAAAATCTGCGTAAAGAGTGGATAGTAAGAATAAAAAGGGAAAACTTCAATCCAACCCCCACTACCAGAATTTGCTCTGAACATTTTGAAGAAGAATGTTTCACATACCAGCCATTCACGAACAGGAGGTCATTGGCAGATGCTGTGCCAACGAAATTTATTTTTATTTCGACTAAAGGAACCACTCGTAAGCGAACTAGTTATGTATTTGGTGAACCATCACAGGAAAGTTCAAGAGAAAAGAGGTATTTATCTACTAGTTTTATCAGAAATACATAGAGCATTTTTTTTTTTTTTTTTTTTTTTTTTTTTTAAATTTTCTACACTTTTGGTTTTAGAAAAAGATAAAAGCATAATTGGTGTGCTATGAAATTTAATTACTTTCTTCCTGTTTCAATGTTTTTTGCAGCTGATAGTTTTAGAAATGAAAATTGCCTTGATCGCAACTTAATTGCTGTCTATGGCATGATATTATTTCGTATTTGACAGGGTTTTTATTGCTTATGTGTTAAGGACTTGTTGTTTTATTCTTTTATCATGTTTCTTACTTCAATTCTTACAACTTTGGTAGACACTTCACTTGACGAAGCAGTTAGCGAGGTTTCCACCTAATTTTAATACTTATTTCTATAATATGACACTTTCTATGCTTATTTCTTTGGTGTTTCTTACTTCAGTTTTTACCACTGCTAATAATACTTTTTAATAAATTCATTGAATTTGATTTCTGGGTTGTTATTATTTACTTCACCAGATTCTGATTACTAGCATCACATTGTAAGGTATCATATTAGACGCTAGCCTTAAGTTTATCCTTGCAAATAGCTTACTACATAGAAATTTTAAGCTTCTAAATGCTTCAGTATTGCTGATTTAAAAATAATTTTTATTGTTAGTTCATCCTCTATTTTGTATACCTTATGTTTATTTGCATGTAAAAGTTTCACAAAAAAATTGAAAATTTAGTAAAATGTCCCCCAAATTTAATTACTAATCAACCAAGATGTAACATGTAATGAGGTATGAGAAATATGTGGAAAGATTTCAATGAGATGTTTCAGTTGATTAGTGATTCAGTCTTGGGAACTGCTTTAATAAAGAATTCTATATATTACAAAAGTATTTAAATAGTTCAATAAAAGAATGCCAAATAAATGAGAGTACTTTTCCGTTATATATCTGCCATGCAAATTTTGGTGTGTGTGTGCGAAGTGGTATATGTGTACACACATACCTCATTTTTCGGTTATTAATGCATACACATCAAAATGCATGGCAAGTGCATAATGGAAAAGTATCTAAATCAGTTACATTGATACCTTTCTAGCTAAGAGAATGCATTTTTTTATTAAGTTGCTGTACTGTAATCAGAATAGATATTTTAGAAATGTCTTTTCATAATAAAACGTTATTTATACTTGTAGTCAGATATTTTAAATTTATCAGTTATTTTGGTACTTTAGCTAGATGCAAGTGATAAATTAGATGTTTGCAACGTGTAGCATGGTGTAGTGTCACCAAAATGGGGGAAAGGGATTGTTATTCATAACATATATACTTTATACCCAGTTGAGTACCTGTATTTTATACATATATTTATTCCCAAATTATTAAAAGCACTGTTTTCTTTTATTATTTCTTTCTTTCATTATTATCTTTATTTTTCAAATTATTAAAAGGACACTTATGCATTTATTTTGGTCTTGGAGCTTGTTGTCTACAATATATTTTTTTATAATATTGAATATAACCCATCCTTAGTTACATATATACCGTCTTGAAATTTTCATGTATAATATCTAGAAATTGTAAATATATTTAAAAAAATAGCAATAATATGACTATGTTTGTTGTTATGTATGTTGTTTGCCTGTCTATCACAACATTAAAAAAAGAAAATTAAAAAAAAAAAAAAAAAAAAAGCATATTGCTTGACTAATTTCTGATTAGGAAAATTCCTATTCACCAATTCCATCAACCATAACTATTCTGTGGTGTAGGAGCTGCAATTCATGCTTTAAATTTTGGACATTACTATTGAAGAAAAGTATTTATTTTAATATTAGAACTTTTGTTTTATTTAAACTGTCAAACTATTTATTACAGTACATATTTTCTTTTCCTTTTCAGAGCAAATATTCCTGTTTGCATAAGGAAGACAGTATCATCACAAACTGACGAGTCTTTTTTGTTAATTTTAAACGAATTTTGTCAAATGAGAGACCAATTGGATGCTGCACAAAATAATGTTTTATTGAATGTGTTTTCTTCAGCTAATGAGAGGATAAAAGTAAACATGAAATGTGTAACAGGTTTCTCTCATGAGACGTTTATAACAATATTCAACTTTTTAAATTTATCGGAAGATTTGTTAAAGAAAGATAGAATGCCACCTATTGATCAATTTTTCATGTTTCTAGTGAAAATTCGAACTGGAACCACAAATGAATTCCTAGGAATAATTTTTAAGATAGCTTCTTCTACAGTTTCAAAGATTTTCAATTGTGTAACGAGAATTGTTTCTACTAAGCTTAAATGTGTGAATATATAGCCAAAAAAAAACCCAAGTTAAAGAGTTCATGCCTCTGCAATTCTTACATCAATATCCAAATTGCCGAGTAATCATTGATTGCACAGAGCTCGAAATACAGAGGCCATGCAATCCTACAGAACAGCAACTAACTTTCAGCTACTACAAAAATGCCAATACGCTGAAAGCACTAGTCGGCATCTCTCCTTCTGGAGCAGTCACCTTTATTTCAGATTTGTGGTGTGGTGCAATATCAGATAAAGCTCTCTTTTTAAAAAGTCAGTTACTTGATTTGCTCGAGGAAGGAGATTTAGTATTAGCTGATAAAGGATTTACAATTAATTCAGAATTATCTAAGAAAGGGTGTCATTTAAAAATACCGCACTTTTTGAAAGGAAACATTCAGTTCACTCTTGAACAAAGAAGTGAAAATAAAGCTATTTCCAATAAAAGAGTGCATATTGAACGGGCAATAGGAAGAATAAAAATATTCCGCTATTTTGAGGGAGCTATTCCATATAATAGCCTACATAATTTAAATGAGGTGTTTTTTATTGTTGCATTTTTAACGAATTTTAATAAACCTCTGATAAATGTTTTACCATTAAAAAAAAAAAAAAAAAATAGTTAGATGGTTAATGTATTCCCAAATATGTGTACATATATTTTACTTCATACCATTTGTTAACGGAAATATTTTTTGTTTTATAAATCTGTGTACTTTTTAAAATCTTATATAAAATGATTAATTTTAAAAAGTAGTTTCATATTCTTTTGTTATATAATGAAAAAATTAACATAGATCATCAGTCATTTGAAGATAAAAATGTATTATCATTATTCTACCATTGTATTTAGTTTTATTATCGCCGCTCTATGAGAAATGTAAATTTCGATATGCATGTATAGAACAAGGAAAATAATTGTATAATATAAATAATAAATCAGAGGTGCAATATAAAAATTAACACAAATAAACACATCATCAGAACTCCTTCCATATTAGCAACATAACTTTGATAAAGCAAATTCCAGTGAAATTTCAACCAGTAATACATTTATATGGCTAATCTTTGGAATATGGTAACAAGTAGTTTGGCGACATTTTGGTAAGGTGATAAAGGTTACTAGCTAGGACTTTAGCACTGTACATGGATAAAGTCAAGAGTGTGCGCAATGCCATTTTTGTGTAATTCTGGGATGTTTTTTTAAGTGAAAATAGGTCGACATGTATATGGATACCGTCTATGTCGAATTCTTAAAAACGCCGCAAGCAGTTTGCGATTCTGCACTTTCTCCCAATTTTGCACCTAATCTTCGTCATGATTAAGCATTTTTGTTCCATAAAAGTTCTAGTATAAGCATAATTCGGCTAACAGATTGTTGGAAAAAATGTTGAGTAAAAAAAAAAAAAAAAAAACATGCCTTTACTTCATGAAAACAAAATGGCGTCCAAAACAAAACTAGCAGGTTGCTGTAGTGGGGTTGGTTGCCAAATTTTTGCCAAGTTACCATAATCCAAAGATTATTTATTGATTTGTTTTATTGCTATGTATATACTGTATATACTCGCATATAAGTGACAAATTTTAAGAAAAAAATCAAAGTTCATAGTAGGGGCCGACTTATACACAGAACCTAAAAATATATCCAGCGGCATTGCCGCCGATTGATGGCACGTCAGAGAAATTGATTATTAAATATATCGTTCATGCAGTAATTTTTTTTTAATTTATGTTTTTTTTTTTTTTTTTTTTTTTTTTTAATTCAACATCTGATGTTGCAGACCAATTCAATCTGATGATGGCGCAGTCTATCCAAGTGAGGCTTATTATCTGCTAAAATGGAAATAAAAAAAAATTCACTAAATCGTGAATTAAATTTTATTGTGAACATTGGAATGTTGTTTTTATTAGTGGCAATGGCATTGCTCAACAAGTTTGTTTTCCCAAAAATGTTTCTCAAATGTAGGAGAGTGAACTTATACAGGGTGTGTATAATATATATACACTGATATATGTATAAATGGGGCAAATTGGCAGGGCTTTTGTTTGTATTCAAGTTATTCATGTAAAAAAGTTTTCAGTGTGATTATAGCCAAACAGTGGGAATTAACAGACTCTAAGCATGCAATGGTAGTTGGAGCTAGATGCATGGGACATTCCATTTTGGAAATTAGGGAATTCAACATAGAGAGGTAAAAAGAACGTGCCGGGAATACGTAAGTTCAGGTATAACCTCCCATCATGGACACAGTGGCCAATCACCTGCACTTAATGACTGAAACAACACTGCATGAAATAACTGCAGAAATCAATGTGGGATGTATAATAGACATGTCTGGTAGGAAATTTGGTTTTAATGGGCTATGGCAGCAGAAGACCAAGCAGAGTCTTCTATGTCAGTGGCAAGTAGCAAACTATGTATGTGCGATGGCAATAGTAAAAAGTATGGTCATTACTTACACTTTCTCGGTACAAAGTCCGAAATCCGGACCTTAAAGCCACGAACATTTTTTTTTGGGGGGGGTATACTTTACGCATACGCATTTGATTTTTCCTTCCGTAATAAAACGTGGAGATTTTCACTTAAAAATTCCGATTGTTAATTTCACTTAGGCACTAAAAAAATACCTCATGGAAAAACAATCATGTAAGCATAAATTTGTGAGATTAATAATTTGGATCCTTAGTTGAGTATCTGCTTAGCATACATCTCAAATCAAACATTCACCTGTTTTATATCACCAACAGCGATCTGGCGAGTCATTATTCATTATATTTTGCTTTCATCACCGCATGTTTATCAATACATGGCAGCTTCAGTAATAACTCATGCAGTGATGTCTAAACTTTTCATATATATTAGTAATTGAATAACAAGAGTATGGCAACCTTTTATGCTAACATTATGCTTGGTGATGATTATAGATTTTTAAATGCTTTAAGAAATGTTGACAAAGAAAAATTTAACAAAAATTTCTTTTCATATGCTAAAAATAGATTTTGTTAATGAAACTCTTAGGCCAAAGGATTACATTTAGTGCTATATTAATTAAGAATAACTGATATGTTACTCACCATAAACACAGAAGCGGCAGCAGAATTTAGGGAAGACAAAATTTTTGGAATTTGGAGAAGCACCAAGTGGCAAAATTAAGGGATGAGAAGTTTTTTATGATTTAGGGAAAGCACCTGGGATCTAAAGTTTAGGCACGGCAATTTATTTTGAATTGAAGGTCGGTATATAAAATAATTTAAATTGTGGTAAAATTTTGCATGAACTATAACTTATGGACCCTAAAGACATAAAATTGAGACTTAAAATTAATCTAGAGCGAAACCCTAAATTTGAGACCCGGTATATATTTTATACCGGCGCCCCTCTAAGACATTTTTTTTTCAGGTAGGTACCAACTGTTAATTTTTGATTTTCAAATTAATTTTGCATACTTTTGATGTGCATTTGTAGAGATGGGTGCTTGAGTATAGTTATGCAAGTCTAAAGACAAAAACTTTAAAAATTTCGGTAGAAATTTAAAATTTTAAAAATAAAATTTATGTTTTTATGCACTTTGATGATGCCACCCGGCTGAACATACTTATGTAAAATATGGGTAAAAAGCTTTTGAACTTGATTTAAATTCAATATTATTATTTTATAAAAAGAAATTAGTAAATATGACACTGCATGCATAAATCATATCATGCAGTAACTGAACTAGTATAATATTGCAAGGAGATATAACAGCCAAAAAATTTAAAAAATTAAACACTAGGACTCAGATAAGAAAGTATGTTGCATTTTTGAAGTCATATTTTATGCTTTAGATAATATGTAAAAAAACCATGGTTCATGTTATGATATGAAGAATCGCCCCCCCCCCCCCACACACACACTTTAGATTATCGAGGACCGTAAGCAAAGAATCTCTAAGGAGAAGAAGTAAAGGTTCCCCGGGGCAAATGTGGCTCCGTCAGACTGAAGAGACACATTATGTACATCCCTGAAGTTTACTTTAAAGGGGTAAACCATTCCAAAGCTATCCATCCTCCGTACCTCACTGCGCATGTGCGAAATAACATCAGGAGGCAACAAAGCAGCACCAAAGAATGCAGCATGCCGTCGGCCATGTTAGCAATCTTTTACCACGTTGTTCGAAAACGTTCTTTGTTGTTGTAGTCAGAGGTACTTGGTTTTAGCTATGTGAAATTCTTTTAAAGACTTTTTAAATGTAATGCTGTAAGTGAAATGGTTTTGGCTATTGGGTGAAAACTTTGCTCTTGGTTTTTACAACGGTCATTCCAAATAATTGTCTAAACGTTTTCATGGTAATTTGTTTTTAAAGTTGTTGTCGGATAATTATAATGTATTTCAATGTTTTCAATTTATTTAGGGGTGCCTTTAATTGTCTTTAAATATTTTTTTTCTGTTTCAGTTAGTTATTGCAAATTTTGCTTTTAAAATTTCACTGGAAAATTTTCACTATGGATCCATAAAAATTTATTACGTTTTGTACGGCATGTGTTTTCCCCCCTTTTTAAGTTTACAGAAGAAAAGAATTAAGAAATTTATTTCATTTAAATTTTGTCTTCGTACGGCTCGCTGTTTAAATTGAAAGTAAAAATTGGACAGGATTTCTATAATTCGCCCCAAAATTCCAACTAACATCCTTTTGCTCATAAAACTCCAGAAATGTATGAAAATAAAACATTTTGAGTTATTTCAAAGTAAAAAATTTACTATCTCCTCGAACTGCGCTGTTTAAATTTGACCCTGCGCTGGTGCTTCACTGCATAGCCGTGGCTCTTCGGTACAACGGCGCAGAGGCGAAACAGGTTTACATTGCGTCTATGGAAGCTTTCATTCTTCTTCTTAGAGATTCTTTGCCGTAAGGGCCCCTTTTTTATTTTTTGTAAATATAGGTTGTAATATATCTTTTTGTTCAGGAAGAAACGCCGTTAAACAACTTTATTATTTTATACACCTGAAAGCTCTTATTTCGATTGGCCTCCTAGGGGCTCCTTTTGAACTTTTGGATAAATTCTAGTTTGCATCTAAAACAGGCCTTAGAAATATTTTCCCTCATTTCACAAACTGTGAAATTTATTTCAAAAACGATCGAACCCTAAATTTCTCTTGGGTTCCCTAGTCTTTCATCTGAAATTAACAAAGACGATCAGAATAAAAGCATGCTTTCAAATCAGCAGTTTTGTGATTACACTAAGAGATGGGCCTTCAGTACACTTCCATTTCCCTATTTTTAAGTGAGCTTTGTGTGATCTTATCACACCACACAAAGGGAAGAAGGCTTGACTCTGGAATGACAAATCAGTTGTCAATCACCTCCTTTCATTTTCATTGGATTCTAGGATTTTGGAAAACAGGAAGCAAAGGACCAGTTACTCCGTGTAGTGGAATTCATTCATGAAGGCTTTCGTAAGCGAGAGAAAACTGGAATTGTCTATCTGGACGTTGCCAAAGCCTTTGACAGGACTTGGCATGACGGGATTATTTACAAGTTCATGCGGCTTGGTTTTTCGGCTCATCTCATTAAAATTATTAACTCGTACTTGACCGGACGCAGTTACCGCGTGCGAGTTAACCACGAATTCTCCTCTCCCCGCCCAATCTATGCTGGGGTAGCTCAAGGTAGCCTCCTTGGCCCTTCAATCTTTAACCTTTATGTGTATGATATTCCTAAGGCCCCAAATATCGATCTTGCGTTATACGCAGACGATACAGCCATCATTTCACAACACTCCAACACCCTCCAGGTAATCTCCCAATTGCAGAGTTACCTTTCGACCTTAGAACTCTGGCTCGGTCTGTATAAAATCAAAATTAATGTCGCAAAATGTGCTGTCACTATGTTCATCCGAAGAAATATCCCAAGTTTACCTAATTTAATGCTCTTCGGTGAACCCATTCCCTGGGTCTCCTCTTACAAATATCTAGGTGTTTTACTAGAATCAAAATTAACTTGGCAGCCTCACATTCGCAAAATCGACAGCTGTCAAAACGGCCCTACGCCCTCTTTTAGCTAGTAATAGCGACCTGTCAACTGATAACAAAATCTTGCTCTACAAATCAATGATTAGGCCGGTTCTTACATATGCGTGTCTCGTCTGGGGCCCATCTACACTGACTAACAGGAAACATGTCCAAATTTTTCAATCTAAAATGCTTCGGCAAATTTTAAAAGCTCAGTGGTTCGTACGGAACGAAGAGATTCATAATGACCTCAAAATTATGCCCATTAATCGCTATATACAGCGACTTTCGGAAAAATTTTCCAAAAATATTCAACGTGTTGCAAATCCTGTGCTTCATATGCTACCCGTATACGATCCTGCTGTTGCTTCTTCCCGGAAAAGACCCAGAGCGGTTCTTAACAGGAAATATTCAGCTCTTCCATTTAAACGGGCTAGATATGAGCACACTGATAGCCACGTGAATAACTACCTCTCGTTCTTTACCCTCCGCCTCTAAAGTTCTTTAATGCACACGGCATTAACTCGAGGAACCTCCTTTAACGTTTCTTTAATAAGAAACATCACAGTCAAATAGGACTGATTTATAATATTTTAACTTATCAATTGAATCAACTGTAAAAGATTTTAAATTATAGCTTCTTTCTTCCTTTAAAAAGGAACTTTCTTAGGCGCTTAACAGCGTCCTTTTTGGCCTTTAAATACCGCATAGAATAGCGGTCAAAAACGGAACTTCTCCCTCCCAGCCAAGGAGGTTAGAATTCTAACCTCCTTGCTCCCAGCTGATCACTGGCAGAACTACTTTTTCGACCTGTAAACAGGTTCCCCCCTCCCCCACCCCTGAAGAATGCGCATCGGAAAATCTCCCCTGCGTGCTCTTCACCTCTGACGTATGCAAAACATGATTATCAAGGTTCAAGGAAACTTCACCTTTTATTTTTCTAGTCTAAATTTTATGGCTGCCCCTATCTAAATTATTCTGGCCCTTTTTCGGCGCAAAATTAACACCTTCTGAATTTTTTGCCTTTTTTTGACTCAGTGTGAAGGCACTTATTCCAAGTCATTCGGCTTATCAAAATTTTACCCTATTTGACAATCCCCTCTTTTTGATGATTTAATTTCCTTTGAAGATGTGGAGGTAAAGGCGTAATTGCCTATGAACTCCGTAACTTGCACTTCCTTGATCCTTGAGGAAGCAAAGGGTGTCTTTTGGGAATTAACATGCCACATTTAACGCCTACAATTGTGTAAAATTTTGACCCCAGATGGCAGTTTCGAAATCGATGGCGGGGGAAGGGTGAAGTTAAAATTTTAGCTAAATAGAGATGAATGACACTCGCGCAGAGTAAAAAAGGAATAAAAAGAAACAAATATACTTGTATTCAGTCCTAGTGCAGGGTCAGTAAACTTCTCATCCTTTCACGAGCATAATACTGAATCCTAAACAACTTGTAAATTAATTATAAACAAATTGTTACATCATAAACTATTATAATGTAAAGAAATGTTGTCATCTCTCACAGTAGAAAAGGAGAAGCCTGGTGCTTTCATCTATTGGAAAGGTACCCTCAGTAGGAGCTCCGGTATATATTATATACCGGTATTAAAAACATATACATAATCTTCTTTTAATTATCAGTTTTGATCGAAATGCAGTAAATATAAAAGGTTCAGCATGTGTACGTCATATATTGACAGATTTTGAATTTTTTCTTTCCCTCCAATAGAATTTATCAATCTTCAAACATGATACCTTGGAACGAGGTATATTCAACTTTTCAAAAAGTTCATTTTACATGGTGATTTGATTGAATGACTAGTAAAAAACTACAAATGAATTTACAATATTTTATATTCAAAAGGATGATTAGTGACAGATCTTTTATTAAATCTCTTTGAGTTATGTCCCTTCACGAAAAGAAATAAACAATTTAGGACATGATGACTGAAATGTTTTTAGTACTGAGAACACTGATTGTCAAGCATTATACTCTCACTTTTTATATAATTATATTCACATAACAGTGTTCAACACAGAGATAAATTTATTTTACTTAAAGCCGTGCTAACAATACAAGTTCTTATCTTGCAGTTATCCATGTTGAATAAATGGTACTGAATATAAATCTCTCTTTTTATAGCATTAAGAACATTAAAAATTTTAATCTATTTACTTACTTACAATATTGAAGAAAGTAATATATCTGATGTAGTAAACTTCATCATTCCTGCCAAGCTGTTTAAAAAAATCTGAGAACTGTAAACTAAACAGTATGTAAGGAATTTAAGCTACAAATCTGATTATTGATATTTTATAATAAGTCATTTATTTCTCAAATCTCTTTATTCATTAATCCAATTATATTCCTATTTTTATTTATTTTTTACATCATACAATAAATTTATTTCTTCCAAACTAGCATTTCATCTTTTTTAATATTCTCAGCCTTAATTATTACATCAAGATTTACTAAATCCAGAGTCTCATTACTTTACGCTCATTTCGTGATCCATATTCAATGATTTTACTTTTCTTTTTCCTCGTGTATCTAATTTTAGAGAATATTTTCCTTTATGGTCCAGGCCCCTAGTTTGCTTTTTACCATAAAATAAACACATATGAAATTAAATTCAAGGAAATCTTATAGAATTATTTGAAATTCATTCCTTTATTTGGAAACAGTATTTTATCTAGAATTATTTACACTCATGTCCATAAATTAAGGATAATGCAAAATCAGGCAAAGGAACAGTTAGAAGCAAGACAAATTTGACTTATTTGTAAAGCTTATTTATTAAACAAAAGGTAAAGACCAAAAAAAGTTGCTATATGTTTGATATTATTAAAAAAATTAGCGATTTTCCCTCCCTGGAGCAAATTACAAAAGAAACCTATTTACAAAAAACCAATATTACATGGTTGGTATGATTGTTAATACATTGTATGTCTCCCAGACAATGCAATACAGTCCGTACAACGCCTAGGAATGCTGAGTATAAAATTATCGATCTGATCTTGGGGAATATTAGACCACTCAAAAAGCAATGCTCTCTGAAGTTCCGGTAGACATGTAGGAGGAGATTGAAAGACTGCAACTCGTCAGCCAAGCATGTCCCACACGTGCTCTACTGGATTCAAGTCCGGTGAGAATGCTGGCCAGTCCATACGGGTGATATCCTCCGATTGAAGGCATTCGCTTACGATGTTTGCATGGTGAGGACAGGCGTTGTCATCCATAAACACAAATTGTGCGCTCATGGCGCCCCGAAACAAACGTACATGTTGTTCCAGAATGACATACTGATAGATTTGGCTTGTTATGGTTCCAATTTGAACGTCCAGGTCAGTTCTGGAACCCAGAATAATTCCACCCCAAACAAGCACTCCTGCACCACCGTAACGGTGTCGTTCAATGATGTTTTCTTGGTGGTAATGGGTAACTGGAGCTCTCCATATGAAAGTCCGACAAGAATCAGACTGCAAGCTAAACCTGGACTCTTCGGAAAACATCACACAAGCTCACTGTTCACTGTTGTGGTGTCCACAATGCATGCTCTCTACTCCATGCTAACCGCAGGCGACAGTGAGTTGCAGTAAGTAGAACGCATCTGACAGGTCTACGAGCATATAGACCAATCTGCCCTAAGCGTCTGTACACGGTCTGCCTTGAAATTGTTGTACCAGTGGCTGAAGAGAGCTGATGAGACAGGCCTGAGGCTGTGCTCCGGCTGTTTCTTTTGGCAGTAACTGCCAAATACCAGTCCTCATTCGGCGTCGTAACTCTGGGGCGACCTGTGCTGTAACGTCTACTCACATTACCATCATCTCGGAATCGTTGCCAAAGCCTGGAGATGACACTCTGGGCAATTCCAAGTTCGTCTGATACTTCCAGTGGGGTACGCCCCCATTCCAGACGGCCGATAATTCTACCACGTAAAAAATCATCCAAATGCGTCCTTTGTGTCATAACTATTTGGTTATTGCACTGAAATGCTTATAAAGCGCCTGCGAACAATTTTACTTCTTTACCTGTATTCCTTATATATAACTCTCTTACACTCTCGTCATTGTGATGTACCATCGGTGTCCTCCGATTACTTCCTGAAATTTGCATATGATTCTTGAAGATGTGTGTAGTGATTGTACAGGTGATATATTTATTTTAGAGTTCGTTTTCCGTGTGACTTCGAATTATCCTTAATTTATGGACATGAGTGTATTTAGGCTTTCCAAGATGTCTTAAAATAAATATGTTGCAATCTGAAAACTTTAGATTAGAATTTTACAATTTGAAGAGTTTGTAAAATTAAGTCCACTTGAAGAGCGGCGGACTTAATTTCAATAAATAAAATTAATGAGAAGTTGCCTACTGCTCTTGGTATACAAATTTCAAATTAACAGCTAAAGCCATTTTAAGCTGAGGTTACGAGGGGCTTATTAGTTTAGCTAAGATTACAACAGTTCAAAGAATTGGGAACCATTTACATGTAATCATTACATGTGTTAAGTAAAAAGACTTACTTTAACAATGACAAAACATCATTTATTTATAAGACTGTAGATTTATGAAGTGTTGCAGTTTCACATACTGCTTAACATGAAAGATAAACATACACAGTTTTCAATCTGTTGTAGCTGAATACTGACACCAGTGGAGGTGTAGCTTATCAGTAGGTACTCTTTCCAGACAAGATAGAGAACAAAAGAACTTGTATTTAAAATAAGCTCTTCAAACTAACAAAACCAAACAGCAGAAAGGAAAAAAATTCTGTGAAATTTTTTCATCTTACACATTATCATATATCATTACTTACTTATTTTAAATATATGTCATATTATGGATTTGTAGTTGGGGGCAGGCCTGTGGAGTCAGGCAGATTTTGGGGTAAAAGGAGTCGGAGCTGGAGTCGCTAAAAACAGGTCGACTTAGACTCCAGTTTTCGTTGGACAGTTTGAATTTGAAATGAAATTAAAATGAATTGAAAAAAATTAATGACAAATGAGTCATAATTTTCATTTATGGATTGTACACATTAATAAATAGTTATTTTCCATTTTATTGACCTATTAATAAATAAATATAAGGGAGGAGGATGGATGTGATATTTGCCATTAGTGATTAAACTGATTCATTTAGTTACAAATCTCACTGATAAATTTAAGTAAGCAGCAATAGCAGCAAGAACTCCTAAAATTGATGCCATTCTTAGGAAGCAAGCAGGAAAAAAGGAGCAATTATTGATCAAGCAATGCGATAAGGAAATACATATTTGATGATAAAGACATGTTTAGAATTAAGAACTTTTTTAGGAGATGTAGATAACCCCAATGTTTCACTAACAGAAAGACTGTGGAAGATCTTGCAGAATTGGAAACTCTTCTTTCTATACTGTATATAGCCACAAAAAAGCAGCAATCTGAAGAATTGACAGGAGGTGAGAATGGGATGTTCTTTTTGAAATGGAGGGTTTACTGCAGAAGGAATCATTTCTTCAATGAAGAAAAGAAAAACTAGTATGCTAGACAATGAGATCTTGCTGGGTTCAATATATGGAGATCCGAAACACCAAATTTTCTTGGATGACAAACAAATTAAAAAGAAAAAGAAAGTCATCTATGAACTTTGATTAAGAATGAAATTATTCTCAGAGCAACTGAAGAATTCGATTTAGGACAGTCAAACTGCAGACATTGCAATTGAGTCCCTATCATCCTTTTCCATTGATGAATTAGATTTTGAGAAATATTTTTGGATAATATTGAAAAGGCTAAGGCAAAGTGAATGAAAATAAAAAACAAGAGCCTTTAGATATAAAAATGAAAAAATACAAACAAGATTTCTAGAGTCTTTAAAGAAATAGAGAAATATGATTGCGCTTTCAAGACACCTCTTTTAGAACTTATAAAAAATCTATCCTGAAAAGTTAAAAGAAGTACCCTTAACAGTAGCTCTTCCTCCTACTCAAGATAGAGAACAAAAGAACTTGTATGGAAAGACTCTTCTCATCTTTGAAGTTTATCAAATCGGATCTATGGCCCTCCAACAAAGAAAATCTTGCCGAAGCTATACTGTTTCTTAAAAATAACTAATGCCAGATTTTCCATTTCATAATAAATGCTTATTAATATAAATAATTTGCTATGCCACCAATTTTTTTGTCTGTAGCATCTATTACTTCTTTTATATTAAAAAAATAAGCTGTAACCCATGCATATAATGTTTTATACGAGGGAGTTGGAGTCGATCATTTTCCCCATCGACTCCACAGCCCTGGTTGGGGGTGACTGGTACAAAACACAGTCACTAATCTCTATCAGAGTGAAATTTAGTATAAAATATCATCCACTAGTTAAGAACTTTGCAGCAGATTGCACAAATGTTAAAGTTTTTAGCATAGAAATTGATTTTTATATTCATCTGTTATTTTATTATATCTGTTATTCATCTGTTATTATATTCATCTGTTACATTTAGGAAAACTGTAGTAACTAAGGCCACCTATTATAAATTTATAAAATAACATGCTAAGTAAAAACAATGTCAAATTTCAATTTCATATGTTATATTTTCAAATGTTTAAAGTACCTGAAAATTTACTCTCCTCTTTAGTAAAATTAGATCACATTTGATGAATGAATTGCATTTTATTATGTTGGATGTAACTGTATTCAAATTAATGATTTTACATATGAAGTATAACTATGCCTCAAAATTTCTGAAATCAAAGGCTGAATTGGCAGCATTTTGTGTACACTAACAAAATTCTTTGTTTTCACATTAAAACATCACACAATGAATATAAAAATCATTTTATTATATATTAAATACACAAAGGCACATTTTTTCAGCATGAAATGATGATTGTAATACATTTGTCATGTTTGTACAAAATTACAGTTTTCATGTAGTGGAAAATTTTTACTACATATTTTTATGCTTTATTGTATCAAAAATCAAACAAACATAACTGATATAAAATATCATTTGTTTCGTAACTCATAATTTCCTTAGATTACACAACTGAGAAGCTTTCCTGTAAAAGCTTTTTGATTTTTTATAACATTTATACATATATATTTACAGATTCAGGGCATTTCAATTACTTAGGGTAACGTTCCACTATCATTCCATGACCCTGAAAAAAGAAGACAAAAACAATATAATATCAGTAGCATACTAGCAATAGTATTGTTGGTATCACAATAAAAACCATGAATCTGCAAAAAATCACTTCGAACATGCTTGTTTCACATAAACCTCTTTCTCTCTCTCTTTTTTAGTCCAAAGGGGCTTTATCCCTGAAGGACTATTGTTTTCGTTTTGCAATGGTTCACTATAAATGTCCGTTTCACTTTTCAAACTGTTGCCATCAAATGTTAGAATCCTGTATTATATTTGAAGATATTAAACAATGAAAAATCTGCATAAATGTATGTATATTTCTCACATTGTGATAAAACAAGAGTACCTAGAGCCATCATGTAATCCTATTTTGAATGATGTAATCCTATTGCGAATATGGGCATCTGGAAGCCTAAATTTGAAATTTGTTTTATTATCGATTTCATATTTTGTAAAACTTTAACGAATTTTTGAATAACCAAACTCAAGGATTTCAAAGCGAGCAATGGCAACATTGTACAGAAAAAAACATTTTTATCTCCAGCACATGAGACTGTGTATCAGAAATTCTAACGATATGCTCACTTTAAAATTATTTTGCGATATTGCTCTTGAATCGAATTTTATGGTTTAAGTGCGAAGAACGATAGATTTAATAAATAAAGGTAACAGACAAAATGTAAAAAAAAAAAAAAAAAAAACCCGCCCCTTTGGACGTAATTTAAAATCTGAAACCTTTCAGATTTTTTTTTTTTAGACAGAGACAAAAATTAAGCTATGATTTCTATATTACAGTTCTAATTTATTTATACCAAAGAACAATAATTTTCTCTTTTAATATTATTGGAAACTCTACAAAACCATATACACCTTTCAATAAGGGACACTTATCGGACCAGATGTCTTGTCCTTTATTAAGAAATAAATATTTGCCTAATTCAAAGGAACAGGACTGACAGAATTGTCCTTTACAGGAAATACTATATATATTTGGTCGTGCACACTTATCTGACAACCACTTAGCTACCTAGACATTTAGGCAACATGGACACTTAGCTGAAAGGACAGCTAACTGACATTTAGTTGACATAGACATATAGATGACAGGACACTTAGCCAACATGGACATCTAGCTGACAGGGCATTTAGCTCACATAGATATTTTGCAAATAAGACATTTAGTCAACAACACATTTAGCTGAAAACACATATACACTCTGTCACAAAATGTACCCAGAAGAAATCGAGACACAATCACCAAATTCAGCAGGAATGTAGTCTGGTAAGAGATATGCAAATAATTTAAATTTCGATGCCAATGAGACAAGGGCAAGTGCGCTATGTGCAGGAGTTTGATTTATAAAATCAAGTAAAAATTAAGTACTTCTGCAGTTCTGAAGCCCTACAGAAAGCATAAAAAGTGAACAGAAAAACAAAAAATAATAAATAATAAAATATCGGACCTCATCTTATTTGGGGGTCCAGATAGAATTATATTTTCATGAAATTATAATTCTCAAAAACTAAGAAGTGTAGGAGTCAGGGATCCTGCTAAATTTACGCTCTGAATATACAGTACAACATATTACATCAAAGCATGTTAGAATCTTTGAACACACTACTGGAAAAAAAAAAAAAAAAAAAAGTTAAATTACTGAGGTGCCACTAATTACAGCTGAAAATGTTTATATAAAACATCATCAAATATTTTGATAACCATTCAGAAATTTAAAATATTTCGAATCAAAAGTAAGAAACAGAACATAATATTTACCAATCAAGCATGGCCATGTGAAACAAATTTTGTTTCAAAAAGGAAACCTTAGAGAAAATTTAGCTAATTTAAAATTAAATAATAATAATAATAATACATAAATAATAAGAAACTGTAGTCATCTTAACTGAAGTAGGGGGAAAAAGGGTGGAAGGCTGGATATTAAGTAACACTGGTATGGAAGGATTACAGTTAAAAAAGAAGACATTTTAATAAAATTAATTAGGTTAGAATTAGTGAAGCACCCAGATTCAATAAACAGTATTTGCTTTTGCACTAAAATGCACTTAGAACACATAACACAGTTTTAACACATCCTTGAAAAATGAAAAACTGTTTACATTTTTGATATTCTTACTTTTAAGTAATGACACAAGTTTAAAAATTTTACTGCTCCATAGCAAACCAAGCAATTTTATTTTTCCTAATGTGACTTATAACAAAAACTCAATCTAGATTTTGAAGTCTTAATAAATGTCTTTCATCATAATAAGTTAGCATTACCTTAAATGCCAAAAGGGACAAAGAACAATGTGAAAGAGAAAAATCACATAAAATCATTCAGACATTACTCAGAATTACAAAACTAACCAGTCTACAGGATTTAAACTTGTGTGTGGGGATCCTGTCCGATTTTGAGTCCTTCGCAATAAATAAAAAATCTAATGTGTACACCAAATGACTTCCTTGTACAGAATATTATAATTATACACATTTTTTCTTGCATTTCATTTTAACTTATTGGATTGAATTAAATCTACTTCGCCGATAGCACATAAACCACAATAGAATAAATGCACTCTTTAAAATCCACTATATTTGCTAAACTTTAAAATTCACTATATATATTTTGCTGATTTAACCTAACACCAGAGTGTCACTCTGGTGTTAGGTTAACTTAACAGCTTTACATCTCTCATTCATTTTATAACTCATAATGCACAAAATTTATATCATCTGAAGAATTATCTAATCGTTGCCACATGTTCTATTCAAACAATATAATAAATCTAAAACAATGTATAAAAGAAATTAAACAAACAAAAAACAGTTTTTCACAGATGAATCAGTATTTATAATTCAGTTAATTCAGTTCTCACTTTGTGACAAGGCAAAAATACAAAAAAAAAAAAAAAAAAAAAAAAAAAAAACCCTCAAAATATATATATTAAAAATTACGAAGTAAATCTTAAATACTATTTTCTCAAATAAATTCCAGAATGGATTAAGCATGATTTAATTCACTATACTAAAAGAAGGTGTTATCTTTGTTGTTGCAAAACTTAGTTTCTCTAGGTTGGCAACAAATCCAGTTTTCTGCGAAGTTTCAAATGTCAACAAATGTGGCCGCTATGGTAAAAATAATTAGGCACAGCCGCACTTAAACAACTTTTAAATTTGATAATTCTACAAATATTGCATGCCGATTTACTAAAGGCATAAGAACAAAATAATTCAATCATTTTTAAAGCAAAAAATGCACAATTTACAAACATATAAGAATAAAGAAACAGATCACCGAGTCGAGTAAAAGAGTGGATATATATACACTGCTCAACATTGAAAATGCAACACCAAGAAGGAGTGGTCAGGAATTTATGCAAATTTTGATGCACGTCACCGAGTTATGCGAATGATGTGAAATGCGCAGCTCTCCGACACACATGAATTAAGATATAAAGGAAGAAAGTGCAGAATGGGCAATATTCGTGTCGTTATTTCTGCCAGACGAATTATCAAAGAAAGTTGATTTTTGTCCCGGAGGATATGTGTAATAGGAGAGAATGCCAGGCCGCCATCAACGAAGGCACTTCCAGCAGACAGACGATTTTACGAGGAGTATGGTGATCGGACTGAGAAGGGCAGGTTGGTCCTTACGTCAAATCGCAGCTGATACCCACATGGATGTGAGCACGGTGAATCGGCTATGGCGAACATGGTTGGAACAAGGAAATGTGGGAAGAAGGAGGGGTGCAGGTGCAGCCAGAGTGACGTCAGCACGCATGGATCGACGCATCCGTCGACAAGCTGTGGCGGTCCCACAAGTCACTTGTACCATGATTCTGCAACAGGTGCAAGATACCCTGGATGTTCCCGTGTCGGCCAGAACCATTTCCCGTCGATTGGTTGAACGTGGCCTGCACTCACGCTGTCCGTTAAGAAGACTGCCATTGACCTCACAGCATAGACGCCAATGTTAAGAATGGTGCCGGACTGGAGCGATGTGGATGGCGAAACATCGTGTTCTCAGACGAGTAACGCTTCTGTTTATCCAGCGACAGTCGCCGCATACGTGTGTGGCATCGACGTGGAGACAGATCTAATCCGGCAGTAACTGTGGACACCCCACCGGGCAACAACGTGGCATAATGGTTTGGGGCACTATTGCCTACGATTCCAGGTCACCTCTAGTTCGTATTCAGGGCACTATGACGTCCCAACGATATTTGAATAATGTACTGCAGCCGGTGGCAATCCACTACCTACAGGGGCTGTCTAATGCAATTTTTCAGCAGGATAACGCCCACCCACCCAGTGCTCGCATCTGCCAACATGGCCTGCAAGGTATACAGATGCTTCCCTGGCCATCGTACTCTCCTGACCTGTCACCAATCGAACATGTGCGAGATGTGATTGGACGCCGTTTGCAGATTCTGCCTCATTCAGAAGACGAACTGTGGCAAGTGGTTGAAAGGGAATGGAGAGTCATCCCTCAGGACATCATCCACACTCTTATTGACTCTATGCCTAGACATGTTTCTTCGTGCATCGCTATTCACGGTGGTCCTACATCCTACTGAGCCGATGCTGTTCTCGCTCTGTATTCTGACTATCATTTTGAAATAAAGATCACTTATTGCTGCTTGCTGTCTCTGTCTTTTTTCCAAATTTCATCACTTTCTGACCAGTCCTTTTCGGTGTTGCATTTTCAATGTCGAGCAGTGTACATATATATATATATATATATATTTTGGCGCGGCTGACTGCAACCAAAATAGGATGTGCATTCTACATGTTATAGCAGTCCCATATATATAAAATTTCGACATCCTGAGGCTACTCACTTTTGAGTTACTTGTGAGATACGTACATATGGACGTACGCAGACGCCACAAAAAATTCTCTCCAGAATTCATTTTAAATCAGTTTTATAATTTTTTGGGAGGAAAAGAGTTCTTTATTCTGCCCTTACATACAGATATCAAGCAAAAACATTGTTAAATTGCATTCGATATAGGTCAAAATGGATATTTTCGTTGAAATATGATACTCGAAATTTTTTTGATTAAAATACTTCCTTTTTACTTTGTGCAAGGAAGTAAAAATAGTCGAAAAAATGACACAAATAAATGACTAAAGATAACTTAATATCAATAAAAAGATTTCATAGTGTTAAAATACAAGATATTTTTACATTCAATAATATTACTAGATAAAAAAGTATAGAATTACCAGAATTTGATTAAAAATGGCTTTTCTTCAAACAGCAGCTGATAACAATTTAATATGGTCAGCATATAATGAACATTAAATTCAAACTAAAATTTAAAAAAATCTGATGACAAAACCACAAGATTTTTTTGCATGCCTATTAAATTATACACATTTTTCGCTGCATTTCATTTAAACATATTTCTTTGAAGTAGTCTAACTTAATCAACTGTTCCCTCAAGGCAAGCTGAAAATGACATAAAAACTGCAAATTTTGAAATTAAATATCCCGGTCAATTTTTGTCACATGAGAGTCAAACTTCTTGCATTTTGATTTCTTTATGATAAGTATAAAACTTTCCCAAATATAAATACAGCAACCACCCAAATATAAATACAGCAACCAGGAGACTGCACTAAACAATTTTGCTATTTGTGCAAAATTGATTTTTAACAATAATTTGAAATTGCTAAAACATAAATATTTTTGTCATTTAAAACACTTCTGTAACTGGAAGTATATCCCTACGACCAACAATTGCGAAAATAAAAACCAGATAAGAGGGAAGGGTACAGATGCCATGCCCCCCTCAAATGATATTTCTGTTGAAAGCTGAAACCCAAAATTTTTCACGATTACAATACTTCCTTTACAACGAAGTAAAAATGCACACATTTAAATTTAACTGATGATGTTATGGATAACAATCATGATAAAACTAAATGGAAGAAAAAAGCAAGATGCACTGAAATTTGAATAACATATTAATCCAATTTTTTTTTTTATGTGTGAAAAGTTTCATCAAAATAACTTCATATGTTAGAGGATTTGTTAAAATAAATTGGCTTAAAAAGAGAGAGAAGCAGAGATATCAATAATGATCACAATTCATAAATTTTTTGCTTTAAGTTCCATAATCTTAAATTTTAAAACTGTCTTTTTTAAGCAAAGGATGGCATACATTACAATGACATCAACCTAACTTATTTACAGATGTTGCACAAAACAGGTTTCTAAATTATCAAATGCAAATTTTTTATATTATGCTTTGATTTCAAAATAACTTACTAATCCTCCTGCAGCACAAGCAGCTACAAGTGCATACTGACCACCTTCTTTTATTAAACGATTTGCTGCTGTTGTCACAAGTCTAACTCCAGTAGCACCGAAAGGATGACCAATTGATAAAGAGCCACCCCAAGTATTGAATTTTTCAATGGATGGTACACCAACCTAAGCAGAATATTAAAATTTTAGATTATTAAAATAATGTGTAAATATTATTGTTAATTTTAAATTATGTTTTGATAAACACTTTTTTGATGACTAATTTTATTTTTTCATTACTTTTTGAAAAAGTGCATTCATAAAGAAAAAATTTCATTAGGGATTTTTATTCTTATTATTAAAATGACATTTTTACGCATTTAGAGTCTGAAAATTTGTACCCACAAAAATCATAACAGGATAAGAACATGTTTTTTTTTTTTTAATTACCAAAATCTTTTGTTAATTTTAAAGGCTGTCATTTCCGATATGTTATAGAGTTTTGGCCAAAACACTAATGATAATTCCACTTTCCTTTTATAGGTGTTTATTATTTTGATGCATATCAAACAGACAATTTTATAATGACACTACTTGCTTTCTTAAAATAGACTTAATCACTTTTAGTTTTAAAACAGAATTTTTTTTAGCAATAATTTAAGAAAAGATTCTTATCATATTTGTTTAAAGTAAAAACATCTTGATTTACTCCATTTTTTTCTTTCATTTTATTTCCTTATATTTAAATAATAATTACATTTTAGATCTAAAACACAGACTGCTCCATTTCAACATATTTGACCATAAATAAGCCCAGTTAATACAAAAAATGCCAAAAAGATAAATGAAAATGTGAGGCTCTGTAAATCATAGCAAAAATGAATACGGCAATTTTGGAACAAGAATATCACATATCACTAATACACAACCAAAAATAGCTAAATAAATTACATTTTAGATCTAAAACACAGACTGCTCATTTCAACATATTTGACCATAAATAAGCCCAGTTAATACAAAAAATGCCAAAAAGATAAATGAAAATGTGAGGCTCTGTAAATCATAGCAAAAATGAATACGGCAATTTTGGAACAAGAATATCACATATCACTAATACACAACCAAAAATAGCTAAATAATACTTCTCTTCTATTATGACATGTAAAATATTAGGCACACATTTTCCCTTCTTTTTACAGCTATTAATTTTTATACATTTATTAAATGCAATGGTAGTAATTTAATCACAATATGAATTTTCATGAAGAATTTTGTAAATGTTGGAGAATTTTTTGAAATTTCACGAACATTAAATTTTTCTGCAATTATCATTTAAGTTCATGAATTTTAGATGTTTTTCTTATTTTTTATATTTAAAGAATCTTAATATTTATGCTAATTAAATTAACTATTAGAACAATATATTATTTTTAGGTACTTTCTAATTATTCACACTCCTCTGAAAAGTATACACAAGGCAACACATTATATTACCACAATAGGAAACCAATGACATCACCAATCAGAATTAGGAAAAAAATATACATTGCAGAGCATTCTTATATTAAATCTTAAACCATAAAACCTTAGTTGGAATTGCTAAAAAAGTTCAGTTTACTAATTGTAGGGAAAAAATTAAGCATTTGTATTTGAAAATTAAAAATCTTGTCTTTAAGCTACAAAGTGTAGTTAAAGTACTTTTGATCTTGATAAATTTAAGTCCTTAAACACATACAATAACTACGATTGATTTATTTTTAGTTGCATTCCTAAAATTAGTGAATGAGAATAAATCATTAAATAAATTTTATTTACATAAAATGAATGCAGAAGAGTTTCATGTTGAAAGTAGTTTGCTAGTCTTCTGACATATGAACACGATCACATGGAACTATTCAAAGTCATATTGGCAAATAATACTGATGCTAAATGATTCTTAATTTAAAAATGGGTTACAAGATAATAAACAATGCATTAAAGAAGAAAATCTACTAGAATTTAATGACAATTTAAAAAACACAGAGTATTAGTTATTTAATATCCTTTCCTGTTTAAAACATTCATGGAAAAGTTATGCCATGTGTATGAAACTTGCAGACTAATTTGACTGCTTAAGAGTGTCCACATACTTGCATTCGCTATGGATCAGTAGTACTTTTTTTCTACCATGCACCCCTTTTACCATTGCCAGGTGATTATTCCCTCTCCCTCATGCCTTTCCTTAAAAAAAAAAAAAAAAAAAAAAAAAAAAAAAAAAAAAAAAACATACATTTATTTAGATTTAAATTATTTCTAATGTGTTTTATCAGTTTGTAGGGTTATTATTAATTGACTTGCTGTTATGATTTAGACCTTTAACATAACTTTCCTTTTCCTCACCAGAAATGTGAATTAGAGGGTATTTAAGTTAAGGGTTTTGGATTGCAAGACAGAGCATGTTTCTTCCTCTCAAGGCCACCTTACTAGGTTTCGCCAGCTTTGAAAAGATTGCAGTTTTTCAGCTTTGCATTACTGCTGGTAACATTTAATTGTTATTGTAATCTTTGACTACTAGTTAAGTTTTAATTTTAATTTGACTTTTCTTTTATGTTACATCGCCACAAGTGAAGGTCAATCCTGTTGGCACGAGAAGTACATTTATGTTAAAGTTCTGATTTCATAAAAAGCTTATTTCAACATTCTCAAGACTGTTGTTAACTTCCGAAAAAGCGTTAATTCGCTTTAAGTCTGTTAGGAGTTTGAAACTAGTTTCTACTACTAAAGAAAATCAAACTCTATAAATTAAACAAGTATAGCAAATATATACAGTATAGCAATTTATTCAAGTACCAAAACTTGAATAAAAGCAGTTTTTATATGGATGAAATAAAACGGAATACTTAACAGGCAATAAAAGGCTGACACATTCCCTCCAGTTCAGAAACCCTGTTATAGATGTCATTATATACAATGGCATATTTCAAATAACATTACATAAACTAATATAAGCCATTTTTCAAGGCAAATGGAATTAAAGCATCTAAAGCAAACAGTATATAGGCAAAGAAGATGAGTTTCTATTATTGGAAACAGATCATTGCCATGTGACAAACACTTAATTATGTCAAGTTACACATTGTCTGATTTTGCTGTTTTGCTGTAATATCTTATCAGATGGATAAGGCATTCTTATCTCATCTTATCACTATACCTTACCTCGTTCATTTGCACTTAGGCAGCCTAAGAAGATGGTTCTATAGCTAAACCATCGAAACTAGTCCTGGAAAATTTGCCGATATTGCGCTGATTCTTTACGTTGTTTGACTTCTCCAATAATCATTATTCAGCGTGTTATTTTAAGCTAAATGATTCAGCTTTTGGGGGATTAAAACTAAAACATTATTTTCCCTGCAAACAAGGCATTGTTCTATGATAATTATAAAAGGGTCAAGTTTCTTACAATTGAAAATATCTTAAAGACATTTTAACCATTTCTGAAGATCTTATGTTATGCAATAAGATGAAAGGCACATCAAATAATATTTCATATAAAATAATTTCCCATCAAAAAGTTTTCAAGTATTTTAATATCTGAATAAAAATTAAAAGTATAATATATTATAATGATATGAATTTTTTTATTTAGTTATTGCAAACAAATAAAACATATGGGAACATAAGAAAACTTTCATACTTTACATAATTAAATTACATTACAACATAATGCACATAATTACTCATAGGGTAGTTGAAGCAAACATGATCACTTTTAAAACTAATTTCTGTCAAAACTATAAAAGGTATTTAAGTCAGACTACATTAAAGATACAGAAAACCTTCCTGGTTAATAACATTACTGCTACTCTGATGTGTGACTCATACCAAGAACTTCATTTTATTTATTTAATTCCTTTTATAGCTTTTCAAGTTTAGAGCAATTATTGTAATGTATACTATACAGTCAGTCTTCAGTTTAGTAAAATCACTCAGAATCTAATGGTAAAAGATATTAACACTAAATAGGCTACAAATATTAACCATAATGAAGACTTTTGCTTGGTCAAATGTTCTTTAAAAGTATGATAAACATTGGATCTTGCATTACCATGAAAGTCTTAAGTTGTTTAAAACATTTATGAAGCAACCAATTCAGCAAAACAGCAGCATACTGAACAATATAAGGATGGCTTTTATGGATAAGCAATTTTGTGATAATAAACGACCATAATCAGCACTTTTTTTTTGGTTTGTGAATATTTTAAACTTCAATGTTGGTTGCTACTACTCTGAATACAGGTATTAATTGACTGCTGTTGGTTTACATATACAGTAAGAAAATTTGAAGTCTTATCAACTGAGAGCATCTTCCTAAGTGAATATGGATGCTTAAAATACTAAATTAATTTTGCATGCATTCACAAGATACTGCAATTGATCAGCAAACCATAACATACACATTTTCAAAGAACCCAATTCATCTTTAAATCATTTGTCAAAAGAAATTATATGATTTATAACATGAAAATGGGAAAAAAGAACATTGTACTAAAATGTCATGACTCATTTGCTATAATTCTAGATCTGTTAGCTCCTTCAATTATGAATCAAGATCTGAAACATCGCCCCCTTTTTTTAATCTGATATGCCATTAATTAAGACACAATAACACGCCGAACAAATACTAATTCAAAAGTCGAACAACAAACTAGTTTCGATGGTTTTACCGAACCACCATCTTCAGCTGCAAAAGCGCAAATGAGTGAAATAGGATAAAATGATCAGATAAGATAAGAAAGCCTGGACAGAAAATGAGCTAGTGCGCCATCTGTTGATGAAACCAGAACTAAAACATAATTTCTTTAAAGGCCGAAGGCAAAGATGGATTGGAATTAGGATTGTTAACTAGAACAAGATTTTCTTAAAAGTGAAATGTCTCTAGAAAATCCAGTTCTCCAATGGAAGATGTTTTTTGAATAATTTTGGCAGCAGAAAAATTGAAAAAGCGTCATTTGCGCTTCTGCAGCTGAAGATGGTGGTTCGGTAAAACTATCAAAACTAGTTCTGTGAAAATTTGAAAATATAACACTGATATGCCATATTTTCTTAATTTAGCTCATTCCATCAAATTTCAACCTACTGATATTTTGCTAGGTATAATCACTCAATGTTTTTATCAGTTGACTTTCAGCTACACAAGCATATCAATCCAATACCATTGCAAACTCCAGAAAAAACAATTACTCAACACTGAACAAACTAAATTTATCTTTGAAACCACTGCTGAAAATAACTGTTTGACATATTAAAATGAAGTTCCTATTTTGTACCATGCATCTGTAAAAAATGAGGAATAAACATTAAGGTTTGATATGATCATAAAGTGGGAGGAGGAAAGCCAAGAATTAAAAACTGCGATTTAACATTGATAATGGATCACATACAATATTAGATATGGGAAAGTAATTCCCAAAATATTACTTTTTTACCTTTTTTTTACGATTCATATAGTTTTGAGCAAACCAGTCAGAATCCATTGCTTTGAAGTTGGCTAATATTTGTCCCTGCAAATGAACAACTTCAATAAGATAACACATATTTATTAAGAAGTTCAAGAGTGGTAACTCTTATCATGAGTATTATAGTCAAACTTATAATGTTTAGATTTCACAGTTTTATTGTATAAAGACAAAGTATACGTAAAAATTTAAAGAGAAAAAATATGAAATTAATCTTACAGCAAAAGCTTCATGAAATTCAAATACATCAATATCATTCAGGGTTAACCCAGTTTTGTCCAAGATTTTAGCAGTAGAATATGTAGGACTGGAATAACAATACATTTGGAATAATTATTATCTTATTTTGATTCTTCATTGCTTTAATAATTAATACTAATCTAAACTTACCCTAATAATAATTGGTCTTTAGGATCTTGAGATGTATATACATAATGCCTTAAAAAAAAAAAAAAAACTTTTACATCAAAAAAGGCATAAAAATAATTATAATGATATATTTAACTAATTGATATAAAATATCTCACATTTTTATTATAATGATATATTTTACTAATCGATATAAAATATCTCACATTTTTTTATTATTAATATCCAAAGCAAACTGAGTACATACATTCTAACTCATGTCATTTGGCACTCTTTATGAGGTTAATGTTTTTTGGTCATAAGTTTTCAGACTGCATATAAGTCACAGCGTTTCTTGTGTTTTTTGACTTTATATCAAGCTCACATGTTTATCACAAATAACTATTCCAATCTTTTATAGTTCTGCCCAGCAACTCTATTTCTTCTTTATAAAATTTAACTGCTGTTAGCTCCTTATACCAGCAATAAATCAATCACATAGCTGTTATACATATTACATGTTTTCCTTCAAGTTGACTTCAACATACATTTTTACAATTTGTCTCAACGTATGTGAACATACATAAATGTGTGCATTTTCATATAATGTTTCTTTTTCTTTCTTTTTTTTGGTAACATAAAATTTCATTTAAAAAGAATTAACACATTTTCAAACATTTTGCATCATGTAATTTTAGAAAAACTACACAACATTAGTTTTAGCATTCGATAAATCCCAAAGATCACTAACTAAACAAGAAACATCATTAAAATTAGCAAACAATATATATTACCTGGAACAAAATACAACAAATAACACCATGAAATCAAGTAAGTTGTCTATAAAACATTTAGAAAAAAGTGGAAACATGTGATTGGTATGGTAAGATTGGATATGTATTTTATTTACACAGGTGATAAAAATGTTGACAAATTATTCAGTGATTAACAATCAGTGTGAGCAATTTCTGAATAGTGTTAAGGTATCATTTAACATGTAAGCACAATATTATTAATGAATAATTTGTTCACAACATTAATAGAAGGTGTCTTTATGAAAGATTTATGAATACCATAAAAATCTGCATGTAAAGTAAGTTAGTTAAGTGAATAGTCATGCAGAATCACATAAAACATGGAAGAAAAAATGTGAGACATATAAAAAGCAAACCTTAAATATGCTTTTGGTTTTAACCCCAAAGACAATGCCTTTTCTTCTGTCATGAGAAGGCAAGCTGATGCACCATCAGTCTACAAAATAAAATGTATTAAATATATCATCATTTTTGTATTAATTCATATTAGAGCTATATACGATTTGTTACTTAAGAACAGTGCCTCACATAATTTCTTTTCATTTGCAGATTTTCTTGAAACAATGACAATATTTGCAGAGTTCCCAAATTCATTCTTCCCAGTTTATATTTCAGTTTAGTGTGCTTCCATGTAAATCAAAACTATGTAAGCAGAACTGTGAATTATTTCCAGAATTAAAAACATTTTGAACACACTGCCCTCAACCAATTTTCTAAAAATACAGGATAATCCTAAATTTGGTTCCTTTGATTACATATAGCAGCATTGATACAAAGTAAAAGATGATCGCTCATACTGAAAGGAAAATAAATGTAAGAACTTGGATTTCTGAAACATATATTGCTTGGTGTTGCAATAATTATATGAATAAAAGTTTGGGAAGGGGGACTGCAATTTTAAAACTTCAGATTACTGCTTAATATCTCAAACAGCTAACCATCGAATATTTTAAAGGATTACAAACATATATATATATATATATATATATATAATTACAAAACAATTTTTTAAAATTATATATATATATAATCATAATTCAAATTTCTCACTTCCCTTTTTGAATAAAAATAACATCTACTGTTACCAACTCATAAAATCAAGTCTTTGTTATTGAATAATATTAAAAAATTCAACTTAAAATGACTAAGAGGTGAACCTCTTAGTTGTCGTACCCATCTTTCATACGGGCAGCCAATTCGAATAAATTTTATCGCGCCCATATCTCACAAGGGCTATGCTTTTGAAATTCCAATTTTTATAGTGCTTGTATCAATTTCATTTATACAGCTGCTTCACAGATGGCAGCTAAGTACTTGTAATTACATAACAGTACTATGCAGATTTAGAATATTTTTTCCATTACAACATGTTTTGAAAGGATCCAGTTTTAGTGTTTATCGTTTTTCCATGTTTCATATTTGTCAAATAAATGGCTCAAGTTAATAAGAGGATTTAAATCTTCAAGAATCAGGAAGTGATTCAGAAGGCAACTTTGATTTCTTAGATGGTTTTGATTGTGAAGTATCGGATTTTGAAGACGGTGATAACAGTGATGATTACCAAGGTAACAATGGAACAAAATTATGACAAACGTCCTCCCATTTTTTGGTTCAAATTACACTGAATTCACAAATTTCTTCATAAGCATTACATTTAAAACAGAATCATCATTTCTATCATAGGCTTAATCATTATCATAAGAGATTAGCAATTTTAGCCAATTAAGCTATATAATCCATAACTTCTGCTTTTATTTTACTTAAGAATTACCCTGTATGCTCTTTGCAATTTTTACAGTACTTTAATATTATTTCAGAAATGTGAAAAACAAAAGATGATGAACTTCTATGTCAGGTCAAAATCCTAGACGGTACCATTTGATTTTTAGCAGTTTATTAAAGCCTCCACTGCAATGCTTAGTGAATTATTGTAAGCAGCTGATAAAATTTTAAAGGCCTATTTGCAAACTACTGTTAGCTGTTATTAAATATTAATGCAAAATAAAAACTATAGTTTTTATATCAAATAAAGACTTCACATTGAAATAAACTCATCTGCACATTTCTATAGAATTAATTTTTTCTGTAAAATGTACTTCTAACCCATATTTCAAATTCCACACTGGTGTTACCATGACTCTCAAATTTTCAAATATGCTATTTTAAAGATGCAACTTGAAGTGTAAACAATTAACTACGCATGAGATTTTCAAATTTCAGAATTCATCATATTAGATTAAAAATGAATTGAATAAAATGCAAACCAAAAATGAAGCATTTGCTGCAGTGACTGTGCCATGAGGACGAATGAATGCGGGCTTCAGTTTGGCCATTTGTTCAAGAGATGAAACTCTGATGCCATTATCATTTTTAATTGGAGTGTCTTTTCCTGAAAAATAAAGGGGGAAAAAATCTAACATTTGCAAATAACACTACTAACGTTTCACCTTTAAAATATTAAGTACACGACCAACATAATAAAAAAACTCAAATTTATAACATGGAAATTCATTTTTTCATTCTTACTAACATAATAAAGTTAGGGATCAGCACAATACTACAGAACCAAAAGTATTAATTGGATGATAAAAAATTCATAACCTATGTCATTAATTCAAATCCTTTTATTTCTCTCTCCCTAAGTTTGCTTTAGAACGTTGCATTTTATATAGCATCTGTATACACCTGTTTTTGTATTTTCTATTATTTCCTACACATAAACAAACACATGGTATGCAAAAATTTCAAAACATACAAGTTCTCACTTCAGAAAATCTGACAAAAAAACAAATCAATTTACAATGCTAAAAGTACTGAAAATGTTTCCATTAACAATATGAATTTGTTTAAAATAACTAAAGTTGAAATTTTAAAGTACCTTTTATAACTAAAGTATCTGCATCATTTTCCGTCTCAAATGAATAGCATCACAATATTTAAATTTTGAATTTTTAAAAATATTCATTTTTAAGTATCTTAATAGAAAATACACAAGCACAAACATGCATATGCCATTGGGACCGACCTATTGGCAAATAGGGTGGATGAAAATAAATCGTGAAGTAGGGATTTTTTTTTATTCTTTTCTTCCCCCTGTTTATTTCAGCTGCATTCAAAGCACCGAGTCAAAGAGATCAGATGATTACTTTTCAGTAATGTAAGATAATATGCTGATCATAATTTGTAATTAAATGTCTGATTGCATTGTGTATAAATAACTATTATTATACAAAAACTGTTATTTTAATTATTATAATTTATTGTATTATTTTCATTATTTAATTATCATTGCAATAACTTCTAATGTAATAATTACTGTAATTTATACATATATACTTTAGCTTAAAGCCTTTTTTAGCTTTAAGCTAAAGCAGCAGTAGTAGTAGTGATTTTTTTCAGCACAGCACCATTTTTAAGCTAAAATGTATGTACATTAATACACATTACAAAGAAAAGAAAAAAAAAAAAAAAAAAAAAAAAAAAAAGACACTTCTTAATAATTAATTATATAATAAATAATCATTACACTTCTTTTGGATTTATGTGTTAAAATCTATATGCATTATTATACATATTTAGATATGGAGACCCCACCCCCTTTCAGAAAGAGGGAAATTTAGTCATCTACGATCAAAGGAGATCCCACACAAATGAGCAGTAAACCTGACCCCCCGCTGTAAAAAAAAAAAAAAAAAAAAAAAACACAAAGAGACTACTTTTGTTAAAAATACAGTTCTATTACTTTTAGTAATCTCATTTTTAAAAGTAAGCAATGAATTTACATCATTATATGAATATACACTACTCATGTAAAACTGATATTATTTAAAAAAAAGTCAATGTGTTTGGCTTTTAGGGTTGCAAATCATTGCTAAACTTCACGTTTATTTCTGCGAATATGAAACAAAGGCACAAAAGTCCACTGGGCAGAATATCAACCACAGCTGCATTTGCCACGGCCAAACTATACACCAGAATTTCATTAAAGTACATAATCATTAAAGTAAATATGCACTTGATATCTGTCTGCAATAGTTACGCATTTGTTAACTTCCCAAATACCCTCACAACTACAACATTTTCCATTCTTTCTTCCATGCCACAAATTTTCCTTTCTTTAATTTCTTATACAGCCATAAAATACTGCGATAGAATCATTAGCTAATTATTCCCAAGTTAAATATATTTTTTCCTGTATTTCCTCAATTGATATAATTATAGTCCAAATAATTCTCAAGCAATTTTATATCATATATACATAACGTAAAACTTTTCATAAAATTTTTATATAGTATTTATTTCAATTGGACAGGCAAAACAACTTAAAAATTTTAAAATGTAAAATCATATACACATTACCAGGCACTGTTATCGGTTCAATATCAGTTAAAAATCCTTGCTGCGCAGCTTTGTTAGCTAATGTATGAGATCTCAGAGCATATTGATCTTGCTCTTCACGAGAAACATTGAAAGCTGCAGCTAATCGGTCTCCAGAATGCCCCATTGTTTCACCAGTGGAGAATTCAGCTACACCAGGAGCCTAAAAATGATTTTATAAAATACTCAGTTATTTAACACTTTTATATGAATTACAACAAAATATAAATGCAGAAAACTTCAAAATTAGCATATTGTACAATATACCTCTGGGACTAAATGTCCAGGCCTTAACTTTAAAAGAAGTCCTAATTTTTGCCCTGGAGTTTTTGCTTTGTTTGCAGATAACATAAGTTTGCGCATTGAACGATTGAACCGAATAGGGACATCGGAAAGAAACTCAACTCCTCCAGCCACAGCAACATCAATTTGACCAGAGGCCAGCTGCCCATAAGCTATATAAAAATGCAAGAAAAGTAATTAGTGATTTAAAATTAATTTTAGAATAAATAATGTTTTTAGAAGGAAATTATTTCTATGATATAGGAATGAGAATTCTGAGTTTCCATATATTTCAAAATTGTCAAAAAGCTATATTCATGTTAATAAAAATTCAGTGACAAAATTAACTCTTAGAGCTCCAAGATACCTTATGCAAATTAGCATTTAAATAACGAAACACACCATGGCCTGCTTTCTCTGAGAGTTCACACAGAGCCTACTGCTTTTTAAAACTCACTGGTGAATAAAATCAGCTACTTATTTCGTTCAAATTTCAAGAACCAAAACAAGTATCTACAGGTAAATAGAAAAACAGCTATTTATTAAATATACATCTGCTGCTTATAAAACTCAGATTAGCAAAAGACTGTTCTGGTGGAGTACAAATATCCTTTTTACTTGTATCTAACAAAGTTGTTTGTACATCATCTATTTAACTTATTATGGAGTAGCTTATTTATTATTCAGGCAAGTAGTGCTTCCGTAAAATGGATTTAACCAAAATTTTTCTGCACACAGTTCCAGTACTTGTGAAACATAGATTTTAGAACTTTTTGCCCATGCTCAGAGGGATAGAATTTCCATATCTTAAGGCTAACATAAAGAGTTCTTTCCAAGCATTGTAATAAATGAGCATTCCGTCTAGAAAACCAACTGATAGATGGAAGTGGAAATTCGGCATCCCATCTTTTAAAGTTTCCCCACTCAAAATCTTACCTTTGGGATACACATATATTCAAATGAGTTCTAAAAAAAGTTAATGAAATGCTACACAGCATTTCATGAACAATTTTTACATTAACAGTCTTTATATTGAAAGAGTGATAATTATACGCTAATGAAAATGCAAAGAAAGTTTTGGTCATGCCTGAAATCATGAACGGCAGATCAACTTACAGACAAAGTGCAACATTTCTGCTGGCTAGAAACATGAGCTTTGAAATTTAATAAATCATTGGAGATACACTGTTTTAATTTGTTAGTGCTTAATTTGCAATTAATTTGTTTTAATTTGTTAGTGCTTAATTAAGTTGAAAATGCCCAAACAAAAACATTTAAGTCTAAAAAAATTAATTAAAAAAAGATAACTTGTTAAAAGATCTTGGTTAAAATAAAAGCCAAATTAAAAACTGCATTTAAATTATGAATTTCCAAAAAGCATTGTGCAATTTACTTAAAGAATTGTAATTGATGAAGAACTAATGAAAAATGCAAATGTCTCAAGGAAGTGCAAACAAAGCGGGAAATGGAGAGGTGTTAAAACTGCTCTTCTAGAATGGTGTCAAGTTATGAAATTAAAACAAATTTTTTTAGAGATCTTTTCACCATAAAAGGTATGGAATTCACTAAAATGCCAGATGAGAAATTTGTATCAGCTGACATATGGCTCACAAGTTAAAAGAGAGGAATAACACAGTTCACTCGAAATGACATGTTGAGAAGGAAGAAGCAGATCATCATCTAGCTAGCTGTTAAATGCATAAAAGATGTTTTACCTGGGCTGCTAAATGAATACAAGTCACACGAAACTTATTCTGCAGACAAAACTTGCTGTGTAACAGAACATTACCAGAACACATGTTATTACTTACATGTGAAATACCAGCTGGTTCAAGAAACTGAAGAAACAAATCAATCCTAAATCCTAAATGAAAAAGAAAAGAAATTCTAAATCAAAAGAAAGAAAATCCAAAATATCCTAATCCTTTCAAAAGAAATCCTAAATGTACAATAAACAATTTACCTAATAATATTGGTCCAGAAGATGTCACTGAAGTAATTCAACAAGCAACTAATTTGGAAGAGAACAAATTCAAACCCTCTTTTAAAATAAATGACAAAAAAAAAAAAAAAAAAAAAAAAAAAAAAAAAAAAAAGAATAAAATGGGTAATTGAATGCTCTCCTCTAGCCTTCAAAATACTAATGAAGCAAAATATTATCAACCACGCCTGGAGAAGTTACAAAATCGCAGAATTTTTTTGGTTCATGTCGATGCTTCATATGTCAAGACTTTAACCCATTTAGTTAGAAACTGCAAGCACAGAATTTATTGTGCATTCTGTGGTGGCAATCACAATATAAGAGAATGCCAAGCAGAAAGTCCATCATGCATAAACTGAAATAATGACGCTAATAATATGGACCTTAATATGCATCACCCTGCTTACGCATCAAACTGTCCAATATATCAAAAGGAAGTGACTAAAATAATTACAAGAACCAAATATGACATCTTAGATTAAATTCATCCTTACAACCAACAAGTTAAAATCACTTCTTCACCTTGGTCCACCAAAACAATATAATTATATTGTCGACAATACTATCTAAATGTATGTATATCCACTAAGGACAAGTGCTTCACAAGAAAGATGACAGAAAAATATTAGGAAGATTACTACAATAATGATATTTATGCTGCAAAATAAACTGATGAAATCCATTGGATGAACTATAGCTAAACTATAAGTTACCATATAAACCTATTGTGATAACTTATTAGGTATTGTACTTTATGCTATCAAGTGAAAACATTTACATTAAACAAAATGTGAACTTAACTAACTTAAAGAACTCGACATAAACTTATGATGTGAAATGACAACATCTTAAATAAAAGAATGGAATCATATAATAAACTACACATCAAGATACTATTACGAACTATTATAATCATGGCTGTTGGTGTTCTATTATTATATCTATCAGTACTATTATAATTATATCTAATGTTTATGATACCAATCAAAGTGTCAGTGTACTGTTATAAACTATATACTAACTTTGAAAATTATACATGATCATGTCATTGTCTATTAATTTGCTGATTATGATACTAATAATATAATGACAATGAACTATTGCAAGTGCTGACTATTAATCTGGAGCCATTCCTAGAGCCTAATGGATTTGATAATTCTGCCGAATAGACGTAAACTATACCAATTAGTACAATTGGGAACTGTTAACCTAGTTATGGAGTTATTTATTATTAACTATTAGGAACTATTATAAATACTAATTTATAAGAACTAAAAGTCAGTGAACTATTTTAATTGTTCTTCTTGATTATGGCACCAATAATTTTGCAAATAAACTTTTTTGAAAATTATTTACCAATATCCTATGGATGTACTATTGTGAACTATAATTTATATTGTGAATATAAATTATGTATGAACTATATGGCAGTGAACTATTTGTGAACTGTATGCCAATGCATTACTTTGAATTTTTATGAACTATCACAAATATAAACTATTGAGAATTATTGGGATCAATGAACTATTTGTCATTGATCTGTTAAATATATGGACAGTGCTGTTATTTTTCTATATATATATATATATTGAATTACTATACTAAACTGAATTATACATTAGATATTGAATTGGTAAGGCACTGAATTGTACTGTTTATTTAAGTACTACACTGATTGATTTGAAATCTCAGGACTATACCAACTATAACGGGATAACTAGTAGGGACTGTATTGTATTTGATTGTATCAATTGTATTATACCTAATATATATATGTATTGCTGCCACCAAGACCAAATTGTACAAGTAAAAACTGGATATATATCCAAAGCATGCAAGTGTGATGGCACCATCTGTTGAATGTTATGCACATTTGTATATATTTTCGTCCAGAGTCTTGGTTATTTTTTATAAATGTCTAGAGTCTTGGTTGGGAGTCCCGAGGTTCACAGGAGTCTCAGGACTGTTGATGTGAGGTGAAATAAATGTTTTGAGCCACAACAGCTCTGTGAACCCCGTGATCTTTTGGGCTTTCTCTAGATCGAAGTATAGTAGGACTGTACCTACATTATAGTAAACATTGTGTGTCCCACTACATTTCTACCAGACCAGACCAAAAACAAGTCAATGTGTTATTAATGTGCATTATAGACACAACAATTAAGGCAGTACTCATTTTTAAGATAAGCAGGAAACCTCAAAGTTTGAAAGGAATCAAGAATTTACTTCTGACTTACCATAATAACAAGACTCAGGGATGACAAACAGTATTTTAACTGATTTTCTTTAGAAATGGGACAGCAAACTGAAAAATGATAAAATAGCCTGCCTTACTAATTAGATAATTTTGCAGCACACATTCCCTCTGATTTCTTTCTGAAAAACACAAGTGTCTCTTCCTGCAAATACAGCTTGTAACATTTCAGCCTTTAGACCAGGGTATTATTAAAGCTTTCTCTGTCGTTAGTGAAAATATGTTTAGAAAATGCTGAACAGAATTGAATCAGGTGAGTGAGTGAGTGAGAGGTTATTGGCGCAAAACCAAAGGTGATTAAAACGCGCCAAACACAGGATGGGATGATTACAATTGATGAAATTAAAATGCAATAAATAAAAACAAGTGGACAAATGTACCAAATCCAGAGGATGAAGTCATGTAAAAACAAGGTAAAAGCACACATTAAAATCCAAGACACAATTTTCAAAACAAATTACATTAGGTGATAAAAGCGAGTCTCTTTTAAATAATAAAATAAATTACAATTGACCTCTCTTTTGATTAAACGGTTGAGAGGTAAGTCACAGCTATAAAATCTGACGAAATATCACAGCTGAAATCTGACGAAGACTATTAAAATATGGACACTCTATTAAAATATGACGAACAGATACACAAACATTACAATTTAAACAAATAGGCTCATTTTCAGCTTTCAGAAGATAGCTATGTGTCACTCTAGTGTGACCAATTCTGAGGTGAGTCAAAAGAACTTCCTCCTTACGATTTCCAAGAAAATCCCAATGCTCAATTCTAGGCTTTACATTTCTCAACTTGTTGTGAAGCTGAACCTCCCAAATTTGCTGTAATTTTTTTTTTATCTTCCCCTTGATGACACAGCAGATGTCTCTAAAAGGGATAAGGCGGATGGACAGTTCAACAGCAGATTTTGCCGCGATATCTGCAAGCTCGTTTCCCTTTATTCCCGGGAACCCAACAGTACAGGATTTCATATCCTCGAATTGTTAAGTTTATATGAATTTTGAGAACATCCACTACCACAGGATTCTGAGTGTTGGGAAAAGCTTTCAACGATTTAAGAGCACTATACGAGTCTGTATAAACTATGAACTTTTTGTGGCAGAACTTTGAGATGTACAAAAGACCGATATTGCAGTTAGTTCAGATGTTAGGACCGAGAAAGCATCTTGAAATACAAATGCCATCCCAACATGATCATTTGACTTGGATCCATCTGTATATATCGGATAATAACTGCTATATTTGTGCCTGTGCTCAGTGAAGAGTTGTCTGTAAATGATCTCGTTAGTGCTTCCCTTCACGTGATGCTTGAAAACATCAAGAAGCTGTGCATTTTCCCAAGGTGGGATTTTAAAATTCTGCACTGCTTGGGGGCCCATATCAGAGAGAGAAAGTTCCTCAACCACAGGGTGAAATCTTAAAGGAAAGGTAGGAACACAAGATGGACGTGTTTCAAATAAAGTGTTACACACATTATAAAGTAAGCAAAGCTTATTAGGATGTTCAGGTTGCGATAGAATATTCAAATATTGCAAAAGGGACAATTGCTCACACCTCAGATAAAGTGATGGTTCATTAGAGTCAGCATACAGGCTCTGGACAGAAGTCCTGAACAAATCCGCAGGGCTTGATGGTGAATAGGATCTAGTTTTAACAATACTGATGACTGAGCGGATCCGTAAACAACTGAGCCATAGTCCAGTCTAGAGCAAACAAGCGCTCTGTAAATGCGAAGCATAGAGCAACGCTCTGTAGCCCAGGAGGTGTTCGTCAACACTTTTAAAATATTTAGTGTTTTTAAACACTTCTTTTTCAGGTTTAAAACATGAGAACGAAAAGTCAATTTTCGGTCGAACATCACTCCTTAAAATTTTACTTCAGGCGCAACTGGAATAATTTTACCATTCAAATATTACTCAGGCTCAGGATGGAGACCTCGCTTCCTACAAAAGTGCGTGCACACAGTTTTCTGTTTCGAAAATGTAATTCCCTGTTTGTCTGACCCTTTTTGGATCTTATTCAGAGCCATCTGCAATTGCCTCTCTACGTATCTCATGTCTGCCCCTCGACAGCTAATCTGTAGATCATCAACATAGAGAGATCCCAAGATGGTAGGAGGAAGTTCTTTTAATACAGTTTATTTTAAAAATGAAAGGGGTTACATTAAGCACACAGCCTTGAGGCACACCCTCTTCCTCTTCAAAAATATCCGACAAAACAGAGCCAATCCTTACTTGAAAAGTCCTAGTGTTCAAGAAATTCTGAATGAAAATTGGTAGGTTGCCGCGCAAGCCACTCTCATGAAGATCCCGAAGTATACCGTATCTCCATGCCTTATCATAAGTTTTCTTAATGTCAAAGAATATTGAGACAAGGTGACTTCTTTTTACAAAAGCTTTTCGAATGGATGTCTCTAGGAAGAGCATGTCATCTACGGTTGTTCTCCTCTTTCGAAAACCACTTTGACAAAACGATATAATATTATTCTTTTCCAAGAAGTAGACTAGGCGGCTGTTTACCATCTTTTCAAACAGTTTGCATACACAACTGGTAAGGGCAACTGGCCGATAGTTCGAGGGATTCCTCGGTTCTTTCCCTGGCTTAACAAATGAAATCACAACAGCTCTCCTCCATGCACTGGGAAAAGTACACTCTTTCCTACCCTATTGTAAAGAGTGAGAAGGGCAGTCAGTGACTTATAGGACAAATGCTTCAGCATTTCATTCAGACCCGGACAAGACCTATGAGTCTGTAAAAAAGCTCTCCTTTAACTCTAGCACAGTAAAATCTCTATTATAAGGCTCAAAGTCGGAAGAGTTGAAAGTGATGGGATTTCTCTCAGAGCGCTGCTTGATAGAAAGAAATGCAGGTGAGTAATTTCTGCTGGAAGAAACGGCAGCAGATGTCTCACCAATAGTATTTGCAATTTCTTCTATGGAGCTAATCACTCGACCATCTTTTTAAAGAAAGGAAAGTGAGTGGTCTTTATATATTCCGCATGCTTTTTTAACTCTTTCCCAAACCCGTTTACTAGGCGTAGAGGATCTTATGGATGACACATATGAAATCCAGGAATCCTTCTGGCTCTGCTTTCTTACTTTTCATGCATTTGCTTTGGCTTTTTTAAATGCTATGAGGTTTCGCAGAGTAGGGTATTTACGAAAAATTCCCCATGCTTTTTTCTGTTTTTTCCGTGCTTTATGACAGTCATGATTCCACCATGGTTTCGTATATTCCAGTATTTTCCCTGATGTTCTAAGAATGGAAAGCATAGCTGCCTCAATAATAGTATTAGTAACAGCTTTAACAGCATCATCAATATGCACATCTTCTACCATGTTCTCTGTGAGCTCTTCAGTGGAAGAGAAGAGTTCCCAGTCTGCCCTATCGAGTACGAACCGAGGGACATGGGGTTTGCTCCTCTTTGTGCAAGAGGTACTAAAATAGGATAGTGATCGCTGTTGTAAAGATAATTTCCCACACTAAAAGTGCAAAACGGCAACAGAGATGGTGAATAGATGGCAAGGTCGATAGCGTGGAATATCCTTAAAGGCTCATGGAAGTAAGTATCCTGCCTGTTATTTAGGAGACAAAGGCTATGATCTTCAATCATTCGCTCAATTTGTCTTCCTCGGGAATTTGTATCTTTACTTCCCCAGAGCAGACTATGGCTGTTAAAATCCCCTATGAAGATAAAGGGCTCAGGCAGCTGCTGTACGAGATCACTTAAATGCTGTTGATCAACGTGCTCATTTGGAGGCAAGTAAAGAGAAATGACTGAAACCACAATATGAAAATTTACCCGTATAGCGACAACTTGGAGGGATGTTGTCAAAGGAAGTGTAGCTGATGGATAGTCAAGTAAGGTGAGGAGACTTACATCTCCACTAGCACGTTCACATGCAAGATTGTCTTTACTGACAAACAAAAACCTCCGAAGTTTTGCTTCTTGTTCCGGTTTCAAGTTTGTTTCCTGTATCGCCAAGCACACAGGGTAATGAGCATTGACTACACTTTTGATGTCGAGAAAATTTCGGAGGAATCCGCGACAGTTCCATGAGATGGAACATTCATGACATGTTCCATGAGATGGATCAGGGTGGCCATTATGATTTATGTTTGTTTTTTCTGAGCTGCTTTTTTGTTTTTCGTGGAAGTAGATGCTCGGGAACATCTAACCCCTCTTCTACTTCCATACTATCTGAATCTAAAGATTCAGATAACATATCTTCAAATGAACTATTACTATTGCTTGTATTTTTGGTTACTATTTCTAAAGGCCCATTTTTGGGTTTGCTCTGGATTGCTATTTCTTTTTTTTGTACAACATGAGTCAGAGTTTCCTTTTTCTGGCTGGCAGGCTCATGGGTTTTATTTGGTGGAGTCTGTGCATTTATCAAAGTTTGAGTGGCAACGGTACGTGTTGCTTTAACGGCACTTGCATATGATCTATTTGGTTGAAGCTGTGTGCTTTGAACCAGCCTTTTGGCTTCTGTAATAGCATATGTTTCTAGTAACTTTTGCCGTCTGTACTTCCTTTTCTATTTTCCATTTTGGACATTAACGAGAAAATGCTGGATGATCGCCCTTGTAATTTACACACAATGCCGTAGTGCAATTATCACTATCATGACCAACTGATGATGAGCACACGTCAGGTTGTCACAACAGGATGTTTTAAAGTGACCAAACCGCTGGCATTGGAAGCATCACATTGGGTTGAGAATATATGGTCTTACATGACAGTTCACATATCCAGCTTTTATATTCTTTGGCAGACCAGGCGATTTGAAGGTCAGAATCATGTGTTTTGTGTCAATCAACTGACCTTCCTTACGCATCTTGATCTGCTTAGCAGCACAAACCTTTTGGTCAGCTAACTCCGAAACGAACTCTTCTTCTGAAACGAACATAATTTCGATTTCTGAGATCACGCCTTTACAGAAGTTGAGTGTTTTGTGAGCTGACACAGTTATAGGTATTTGTCCAAGTTTGGTTTGATGCAAAAGTGAAGCAGACTGAGTGTCCGAAACAGTATCAATAAGCAGGTCTCCAGTACGGAGACGCTTTATGTTCCTTGGCTCACATGAATGAATGTGTTTGTTTACCAGAAAAGGAGACATCTTTTGCAATTCTCCAGAGGCATTGGAAACAACAACAAAGCATGGACAATCAATACTTTCTTTGGCATTTGCATCGGTACTAATTTTCTTGCTAATAGATTTCTCAATAATTTCTATATCTTGGTCAGTTTCATTTGAGTCAGGTTTTTTTTTAAGATGAAAAGTGAAGCCATGATTGAAAAAGAAAAAATTCAGATCCAACGGCCCTGCCCACCATGGAGCTCAACAAGGGAACACAGATTCCTGTGTTAGGACCAGCCAGACCTATACGCAAACTGAAGCCCCACAGTTGGCTTTCCCGAAAGCAGATAATCCCGAGAGCTTATCTCCAAGCCACTGACACAAGGACTAATGACCAGCTGATTGACACCTGTGAGGACGATTAATGTGCCTCCCGTTTAGCTGAAGCAGAGGCCAAAGCAGTGTGTTGGGGACAGTACCTCACCTCTCAACTACCAGGACCCTCCTTTCCAGCAACATGGGTCTCCACGCCCGGCAAACACGTGGGCAGTTTTCTCGCCACTCGAAAACTAGAGACGGCTGTTCCAGCCTCTCGTGACGAGCCCCAAACTCCAAAGAGAGAAACCACAAGGGAGAAGGGAAGGGAAAAAGTTCCAGCCAAGAGGAGAGGAGATGGAAAAGTGAATAGATCACTGGGGCTCCAGGATCATGACATCCGTCTTACCAAGAAGATGATCCCCTGAAGGGCTAGGGTTCCTCGGGATTGCCACACCCATACACACAAGAGTGAGCCCCTGAGGGGAATTGAATCATGTGACAATGTAAGCAATTCCAAAGTAATAAATAGATTGATATCTCTGCTGGCAATCACAGACGCTATAACCAATGCATGGGGTTAATAATTTAAAACACAGTTAAAAAATGTTATATGTGGCTTTTGTGTAGAAACGCCAGAGGAATTGCAAGTTGTGTTTAACATTTCAAATACTACTGAGGAAAATTATGAAGATTTAGTATTAGAATATGTGCCTACTGATGACAATGGTGAAACAACATGTGTAAAATGTGACTAGTATTAAAAGAACTATGGAAACTGACAGTGAGAATAATAGCGAAAAAAGGGATAACATTCCAATCTCGATCAAATCTAAAAAAGCACAGCAAATTCTAAAAACTGTTGAATGGAAAGTTTTGATAAAAAAAAGCTACCAGCTGTTTTACAAAATTGAGAATACAATTCAAAAACTGTTGATGAACAATTGTTTCTAAAAGTTACAAATTTCATCATATATATAATTATAAAAAAAGTTATTACCAAAAAAATAAAAACTTCAAAATTATGTAAATAATTTAATTCTAGCATTACTTTTCAATTATTATTTTAAGTATTGGATTAGCTATTTTTATTAGCTAAGTTTAAAACATATATCACAATTTGCTTACACAAATTGCTGTCTATTAAACTCAAATATGTTTGGAATGGAAGTGATAATAATATGCAGTGGGTACGGTAAATATTTTATATTACAGTTTAAATAAGACTTTTATAAGCATAAGAAATACTTTTTTATTGTCTGTCTTACATGCTTGTTGTCATTATCACTCTAAAATCTGTAGCCACAAAGATTTTTTATAAAAAATGCGTGATACTGGAAATACAACAATTCTGAGCATGAATATGTGACATGCAACATTGCCCTGAATGCTTTTATACATGAGACTTCATATGGCGTGAGCTACTTCATGGGACCTCTTCTGCAAAGAGTGGCACAGACAACTATACCTGCAATAACATACCATTCATAGCCAATAGTTTCAGAAATGTATTTTTACTGGTGGTGAACCATGTATTCTTCACAGCACATCAGAAATGAAAGGTACAAGTATTGAATAAAGAGTGCAAACTTCTAACAAAATAAGAAATTATGAGTCATGCTATCTGTTGGCAAACGAATAAATAGGAAATCTGGAATCCGAAAGCTGTCACAATGATTTATTTCTTAGAAAAATGAATGGCAGTTAATGCACAGATAAAAACTGTTTTATTTCTTCACGATAACATTTCTCTATATGAGTGATTTGGGAGTTTTGAACTAGTTGCTTTATAGAACCAATCTAGAATTAAGTAATTTTCACTTCTGTGAAGGGGTGAAACTTACAAAATTCTACAAAATTCTTAATTACTCTCTGAGAAAACATCTAGATGGCTGCAAATTGCTGCAGCCTAAAAAAAAAAAAAGAAAAAAAAAATTGGACCAAACATTTAGAACATTACATTTTACAAGATAAAAATTGAAGACATTTCTCATGATTAAATGTCTCAAATGCTATGGTGTAACTGTATGAAAAAATAAAAGTACTCATCATAAAACACAGTTTTATTCAGATAAACTCAGCCCTTAAACCAAAAACACTTGAAGATTAACTTTTGGAATTACGCATATTCATAATCAATAATTCTGTAATCAGCTAAATATGATAATTTAGCTATCTTAAATATCATATGATAAAACTTAACCTAATACATGAATGAGAGAATTTTTGAATTCTTATTATAGAATTTTGTTTATAAACTGCATATTATACTTGATCTGGGGAAAAAAAAAAAAAAAAAAAGCCTTTTCTTAAACTTTTAACATTAAATTTTTATTCTTAAAAACTAATTAAAGTCTTTTGTCATTTAATTTGTAAAAAAGACAGACCAGTAGTTATAGCCTGATTTGCAGATATGCAAGCCTGAGTAACTGTATGAGCAGGTGTATGAAGAGAAAATCCTCCACCCAAAGAAGCCTATAATGATATTATATAACATATGAAATACATTGCAATATCATTTCTTTACATAAATATAAATAATCAAATATAAAAAAAAAAAAAAAAAAAAAAAAAAAGCTTACATTTTAGACATATAATTCAGGTCTCTTATACAGTGCATTCAATTACAGTGTTTTTTAACACATTTAACGCAATATATGATAATAGTCATAGATGGCAAACAGAAGTCATTTGCTAGCTATTAGAATAGTCATATTTGATCATGTTACCAAGATCACCAATTATGAGTATTGCAATGTCAAATGCATGCAATGTTTAAGTGTTTGGCATACAGGAAGGGGTTAAACAATAAACTCGGCATATAGAAATGAATCATTTATTTTTCAATGTAGATAAACAACTAAATGCTTAAGATGCAAAAACATAACTATATTTATATAATATAGTGTGGATATTTTCAAGATCACAGCAAATAAAAGATTTTTTTTTTTAACACATCAGGTTGACATTTGCCTATGTTGAACTATGAGCACACTCTGTGAGAACACAGAATTCTCACAGTGAACGCTGTGGCATTATCGATTCTTGAATCGTTGTCGCGCCCTACCACGTGCGTCGAAAGGTATAAAAACTGGAAGGACTTGTTTGTCTTGCTCTCTTTCTCTTGCCTTTTCTTCTGTCTGACGTCGTGTTAACGAGTGTGTGGGCCTTCGGGCCACACACACTCAGCAGTCACCATCTTTCCTGCATATTTTGCATGTGGAATGTCGTCGTATTTTTGCATAGAAAGAAGCTGAATGAAGAGATCCAATATCTGAAGTAAAGTGCTTGTTTTGAGACTCACTAAGTCCTGCTGCCGTGAATAACATAAAATAAAGGCTCAAGGAGAATATCAATATGTGTTCGACTTCAAGATGTGCTTGACTTCAATCAATATGTGTTCGACTTCAAGATGTGTTAACGAGTGTGTGGGCCTTCGGGCCACACACACTCAGCAGTCACCATCGTTACTGCATATTTTGCACGTGGAATGTCGTCGTATTTTTGCATAGAAAGAAGCTGAATGAAGAGATCCAATATCTGAAGTAAAGTGCTTGTTTTGAGACTCACTAAGTCCTGCTGCCGTGAATAACATAAAATAAAGGCTCAAGGAGAATATCAATATGTGTTCGACTTCAAGATGTGCTTGACCAGCGAATGTGTCACCACGTGATGATAAGTGTGTAAAAAAAGAAGAGCGTACAAGTATGTAACCAGATCGCGTGATAATATGAAAATTAATAGGAGGCAATTTCGACCACTGATATATATGATGGGACAGGATTGCACGAATAGTCACGCTTCAGCACTCCGCGAAACATTCCATGTTTAGTTATCGCATTGTGTGTATCTAAGTTATGATATTTTAGTATTTTATATGTGTGTGATAAATGTGCCTTATTTAATCCAGAAATTATGTTCGGTAAAATAAATGTGAGGTTGGAAAAAGAAATATTCGGCTCATGCATGCATTATTGGGTAAGTCATGTTATTCTATTTCGTAAAGATTCTGCAATGTGCTAACCACTAAATTTTAGTTTAAGTGTTTACGCGAAATTAATTTGTATTTGATATTCTTAGTATCGTCACTTTTGGCGGTCACGCTAACAACACCACATCAATGGCGCAGTAACACAACACACTCATATGAATTTATTCATTGCTAAAAGTGATCTGTTATATCTATATTTAAAAAATAAAATCAAAGAAAACAACTTAAATGCATAAAAATGCATAATGCATCTTGGCATGTGTGAACAGATACACCATCAGCAATAGCATTTAATATGATGCAGTCTACACGATATCAGCTTTGGTTTTCAGACTGGTTTCTTATTATTATTATTATTATGGCAAAGTACTCAAGGTCTATCTGTCTAAGAAAAGCTATGTATTCTTGAAGGACCTTTTGGGGAAACCAGCTCATACACATGATACACATGGGGATTACCATGGAAATGCCCATGTAGCCAGTGGGTTTGTTGAGATTTAAAACATGAGAAACCTGAGATTAGACCGAATTACCAGCGCTCAACAATTTTACCACTCGGCCTCTATGAGTTTTGGAAGTTAATGTGTTAATTATATTTACATTAATTTTTAATCAAAAAATTAGTAAAATCTGTAAGCACTTAATATCTTTCAGAATGCAATCAAAATTTTGGATCTTTAAAAACCTTACCTATTATAACATAATATTACATAGTTTACTGCATGCAAATAAAAAGCTACACAAAGAATTCCAAAAGCATTAAAATAAGAAGCCACGAAAATAGAGACAACATTAAAAAAAGTGCAGTTGTACAATAAAAATGATATTCGTTTGCAGAAGAAATAAGTAATTTTCCCTAACAATAAATAATTAAAAAAAAATATTTAGGAGATTGAACAAGTTAATAAATGCATATTACTTCTAAAATTTTAATCCAAAGTTAAATATGCTCTGGCATTATAATAAGCATGAAAGCAAAGCTATTAATAAAATTTATCTAAGATAGTGTTATAAAATTAGTATAAAAATTATATATATATTTGTTTTATATTGGAGTAGTTGTGTACTTAAGTTTGCATGTTTACTATATTTTTAGTTTATTAAATTATATAACAGTTATTAATATGTTAATTCGCTTTAGCAGATACTGAAGATAATAAACTCTAATTTAGCTACATTTTCCAAAAATTACCATACTTGGCAATACTTGAAAATATTATTAAATTATTGTTTTTTGAAAGTATCTCAGTCTTTAAAACCTCAACAGTGTAGAAAATGAAGGATACAAGAAACCTTCAAGCTTTAAAAATTTTAATTTGAAGAAAATTAAACCTTCAGAAAGAGTAACATTTTGTGGTTTAAATTTACAGTATTTAATTTTATGATCTCTTCTTAATGCTTTTAGTACACTTACTATGCCAAAAAAGGCAACATTATTTTCCACAGTAAAAGAGCAAAAACTTCCATAATCTCTTTTGGAGTAAATTTTTAATGGTTTTGTTTCTATGATTATTATTTTATGAAACAGGCCCACATGATCTGTGCAAAATTTTTAAACTTTTAAAGGTAGAATTTAGATCCATGTTTATTTTTAATTATTCTTTTGATGTCTTTGAATTTTTCTTTGACATGGCTGTAGGGACAAAAGGGACGGTACTGTCTTCAGAAAAACTCCAATAATCATTTTCAGAGTATATCTGATAATATCCACACAATAAAAGCAATATGAAAACCTGTTTAATCTCTTTCCAATTTATATATTAGTCCTCTTTCAAGGTGCATAAGTTGATGTCATTTTGGCCTGCTTACATATTCTTACATATTTCTGAAAAACGAATCCGAGGGGAAAAATAAATAAATAAATAAATAAATAATAATAATAATAATAATAATAATAATAATAATAATGCCAATACATTCTGCTTCTATCAATGGAAATTTATCCCTAATTTTCTGTACTGGTTCACTTTTGATGCTCTTATTAAACATAGATTTATGTTTCCATTCCTTTTGCTGTTAATTTGGAACTTGTTCTTCAAAACAGTTTTTGCTAATTGACAATTTGTTAACAATGCTAATGTGTTCACAAACATCAGAAGGCGTAACAGGACTAAGAATACGGACAAAGATGAAAGATACAGAGCTATAAGTTTCAGTATTTTTCAGAAGTGCGATTAGTTCCATCGGGAAGAAGCTGACATATTTCAATTTCTTCTTCAGATATATCTATAATCTCAGAATCCCTAAGTATCATCAGATACTCAACAGCTGCTTCTACAATTTTAAAGTGTTTCTTGTTAAGGTTTCTTTAAAAAAAAATCTTTCACCACAAAATCTGAGGAGCTAAATGCTGAAGATTACAGATTTGCCAAAATTAGGAAATTTCCCCTTCATGGAGTGTAAGATAATTTTTCCTTTCTGGGGAAAAAAAAAAAAAAAAAAAAAAAAAAAAAAATATATATATATAACTTTTTTCTTTTTTAAGAAACTTTTTTTCTTATATATATATATATATATATATATGTATATATATATATCTAAGAAAAAAAGTTTCTTCTTATTTGCAGTGGAAACTCATAATAATCAAAATTCTCTCTTTCACAGAATAGTGGCTACCAGCCAATGTTCTCAGTTGGGAACATGGAAGTTTAATGAACATTTCTTATCCATATTATTACACCTTATATTCTTTTCGTAAAATGAATCTTTTGAACTATGTCTGCCAGTTTTTAGAAATAATGGATAATTTTTCAATTTTATAAGAATTTTTAAGTTGTGTCCTCTAAAAATTGATAAAAGGGCATGTTTTACAATTTCTATATATTCCTTGTTTTATACTTGAAAAGTCTATATGAAAAGTCTATATAAGCTATCTTTCATGTATTAATGACCATTTTTTTTTCAAGTCAATATGAATGAAATTTAATTTTTAAATGAGTATGCAATTTGATGTTCCTATTTGGGATCATTGGCCTGTAAAGTGTTAAGTGGTTCTTCACATAAATATGCTCAGCACACGGACTGTTCGTTAGATGAAGAAAATTTGCCAAAATGCAACAATATTGTTATGAATCTGTACAAATATAAATAATTTTAGTGAAATTATATTGGTATTTTTTTGTTTAATGTAACATTAAAATCTAAAGAAGCAAAGTTTGCCATATAGGAAAGTAAGTATGCACCTTTTTTACATTGAGTCAATAACTATCACGCTAAATTGGAAAAACATTGCCCAGCTGTTGATGATTTGGAGAAACTAAATTTTGTCACCAAATTTGGCAAAAATTCGCCCAAAGTTGCCAATCATTTGGTGACATTTTGGTCTGATTTCTGTATAACTGTAATGGGTATTGCAATTAAATAACTAATTGAGCCTCTTTGTAGCTGTAATTGTATCTGGCCCTCATATGATTTCTAGTAATTTCAAGAAGTACTACAGATTTCTCGGTGGCTGAGAAAAAAACTATATATGACTGGAGACAGCATCTGTTTTCAGCTGTTAGTTCAAAGATGAATTCGAAGTACTGAGATATCTGTCTTAACTTCTCTCTTTAGATCCACTTTGCATTGTGCTGTGTTTAACATTCTTAATAGTTAGAAGTGCAACTCCTGAGTGTGCTCTGTGATACTGTGAAGTGCTGTATGAATATTTTTGTAGAAAGTTCCAAAACTGTGAAATGTTTCTTTTTGGTAAAATAAATTTTGTCAAGCTGTCATTGGTTCTGTGTGCATTCAATCTAATATGAACTTGTACTCATGCAACAATACTCATATCAAAGAAAGATGCCTAACAAAGAAACTTGGCAGGGCAGACTTGCCCGGGTTCAAGATAATTTTATTATTAAGAAAATTGACTCTGTATTTTCAATATTTGGTTCACATATGGATGCAAATCCTACATTTTTGTTAGCTCAGCACATATTCAGTGAACAAAGAAGGTAGCTGTAAAGCATCTTGCCAGGAGGAAAGCATAAGCGAAAGTGTCGCAGAAATTCGCAGAGGAAGAAGGGGCAGAGTCAAACGTTTCAGATCGAGTTAAAAAAGTTTTGGTTTACAATTATTTAGTGATTGGGCAAGAGGAATCTGCATTAAGCGTTACATAAGATTGCATGATTAATTTGAATGACACAGCTTAGACTTCTGGCGCTATTTTTAGAATAGAGAGGGAAAGTCACCAAATTAAATGAAAAATAAAAGAGATTATAGCAAATTTAAATTAGAAGTTTGCTTTTTAATTTTGAAGTTTATAATTTTGAATAAGGGAAATACAACAAGAATTGCTTAAAAAATTATGCTAATTTAATACTATTTGCATTTTAAAGCTCTGATAATGGCATATGCAATTCTTAAATTCAAGAATGTGTGAGAATTTTATGTTTACAAAAGTCCAGCATTACAAAAATTTTTTCATATTTCCATTTAAGGGCTTTAGAATTTTTGAATGGTCATGATGCCATCTGGCAGTAAAGTGTGGGAATTGCTAATACATTTAACACTATCACATCTAACAAATTTTATGATATATTACAATACACTTTCAGGCAACCTGTTATCAAATATTCGGAATACAAGGAAACACAGATACAATAACAAAGTAAGATTTATAAATTCCTTACTTCTCTAGCAATATTGCTAGTCTTGACTTCTTGAATAACAGTCCCAACAATAATATATTCAACAATTTCTAGATAAAAAATTCAAATATTTAATAAAATAAGTAAAATTCAAGCAATGAAATGCCTATCTTTTAACACAAGTACAAATCATATTTCGGTACTTAACTATTAATGCAACCACCTTAGTGTAATTTGGCAATTTTTTACAAATGAAAAGGTAAAAGCTCCTTATCAGGTGCAAGTGGCTGGTTTTTGTGCCTTTTTTCAGAAAGATTCCTAAACTATCAGTACTTATCATAAGGTGGTAAAGATTATCGACATATGAAAAGAAAACATTATAGCAATTTAAAATGCAAATTTGAATTATTAAATAAGGATTATGTTAAAAAAGTAAAACACATTCTTCTTCAAATCTTTCCAGAATTTTTTGCCCTTAAAAGTACACAACAATATGTTTTCCCTTAAAAATTCTAAAAAAAAAAATTTTTTTTTTTAGAATTATAGAGACTTAGCTATGTGCAACCCTTGACAACAGTGGCTTTCCAGGATATGCATTACCTCATTGTTCCCTTCTGTAAATTTTTAGCAAAATGTTGTACACTTCCATAAATTTTACTGCAGTTCCTTCCACTGTTGGCAAATTCCACAAGCTCATATTTTAAAATTAAGTTAAAGCAAAAAATATCATGAATTTTTTACAAAAACCACTGGAACTTAGAATACAATAAAAAAGAATGTTTAAAAATATGGTACCATTGTTTGACGGAAGGAACTGTTATCCCCTTCGCGCCGACTGTCACGTATACGTGCCAGCATCGAACGCACTTATCTACTGGCCAACACGCAGGCGTGCCAGAGCATTGTTGCGTTTTCTACCGAATGTCACGTATTTGTGCCAGTACCTTGGAACGTTTTTCAAACTATAATTTCTGCCACAAGATGGCACTGTATGCCCATATGGTTTCAGATACATGTACATTAGACTTTCTACTCGAAATGAGAGAAGCATGACTCACATACACGTGTTTTTGATTATATAAACAAACGGGGAACTAAATGTTTCCGAATGGCGTGATTTATGACGTCTCTTTAAATCGCACTTTATTCGCACGTGGTAGTTGTTTATTGTAAGTAGAAGTTTTATACGCGCTAAAGCGTTGAGTATTTCGGTTCACAGTTCAGTTTTTAGAAAATAATTCGATCTTGTTAGACGTGAATTCTTTCTGTTTTTACCGTTTCAATGTCGAAGCGTCGAAAATGTTTAACAGAGCATGAAATAGCAGAAATGATACAAAATATTTCAGATATTGATTCTGAAATTTTGATATTGATTCTGAAAGATTAATTGAAAGACATTTTCCAAAACTTTGTTCAGAAGAGACTGATAAGAAAATGAGACGACGATGCTTCGTTTGTTCACATTCCCGGAAAAATCCTCCAAAACGGCAAATGAGTTATTACGAGTTCAAGGAACGTAACGTAGGACTGTGTGTAGATCCCTGTTTTAAAATTTTTCATACGAAAAGAGAATTTTAAGTAATATATTTAGTTTTCAGATGCATAATGTTAAAAGTCATAAAATGGTAAGTAATTAAAATAAAATGTGTAAAATATGCATTTAGACAAGAAATAAGGTAACTAAAGTATATATATAAAAATATCTATAAAGCATAAGCCGTTTAAATACTCTATAGAGCATTATTAAACAATACGTTGATACTTCGGAAATTTCATGGATTTAGGCTTAGTAGCAAAAAAGTCCCCGGCCCTGGAGAGACGCTCGCGGAGGCGCGCGTTTTCGCCACCCGGCTCGAAGGGGTTATGAGAGTTGTAGCTGGAAGAAGGTTATGCGTAGGGTTGCTAGAGTTCGACACATTCTGAAAATTTGGAGACTTCCACTAATGTGGTTGCCTTAATACGTAAATACTCATATTTCATAACGATGAAATTTTAATGAGCAGCTTGACTCTCATTGTAGTTTATTTCTCCCCATGACTTTATCTTTAATGAAAAACACCAGAACCTTTAAATTACTCAATAAAATTTATAAAATTAATTAAAAAATCAATTTATCTTTCAACACAATTTAAAAAACACAATTAATTCTGAATTACAAATAAAATTGTATTCTGAAGCACAGACTAAATATTTTTTCCTTTAAATCTTATTGGAATGTTAAGTAAGTCTACATAAAAAGAATTACAATTACCTTTTGGAATTCCTGTACGTCGAACTAGTGACCTATTAAAGTAAAAAGCAAATTTAAAAAACAGTATTTTTACCAAAGCATTCTGAATAAAAATTAGTTTCAAGAAAAATATATAGCAAAGCTAAGAGTTTAATATGAAAGGAATAGTTTATTATGATAGCACCGAAATTAAATACTGCAACACAGGTACATTTGCCACAAACTTCATGATTGCAATTATTTGATATATTGGAATAAAAATTCAAATTAACTATCAAGTATTTTTCATACAATTTAAAAAAAAAAAAAAAAAAAAAAAAAAAAAAAAATTGATTTTTTTACTTATAGTTTCACTTTATTATTAAAAAAATTGTAGTTTATTTCAATATATTCATTATACATATATTCATTGGTATACATGAATATATGTATTCATTGGTTTCAATTTATAAATTCCTTACTTCTCTAGCAATATTGCTAATCTTGACTTCTTGAATAACAGTCCTAACAATAATATATTCAACAATTTCTAGGTAAAAAATTCATATATTCATTTGTATACATATATTCATTGGTTTCATTAACTGTATTGTTTTGGGTAAATTTTTTTTTTTTTTTTTTTTTGAGAAATTTAAATTTATCTCAAACTCACTCATTTGTAGCTTTCCTCACACATAAAATATTAGAAGTAAAGCTCTAGTAAGCATTTAGATCATAAAACTATGTATATGGTATAAATGACTTACACTATTACCTTATATAAGATAGTAATTTTATTCAGATAAAATTGCACATGAACTCATTGTGTTAATTTAATAATTTTTTCACATAATAAATTTCGAAACAAGGTATGCATAATCAAACACTGCACTCCCCTCTCCAAAACCACATCAGGAAAAGTTCTCAGATTAGAACCACATCCAAATTCTTCAGTGCCAAAATCATCTTTCAATAAATCTGCAGCTTAATTTACAAAAATATGCAATAAAAAGAAGTGGATTGGAAAAAAAAAAAAAAAAAGTACTGCCCTAAGTACATTTGTACAAAGTTCTTGGCAGGCAGGCAGACACGCTGTATTTTTCTTTCAAGAAAGACATATTTGACTTCACATTTAAATATGCAAAGATGGTCATTAAATAAAACTATCTATCAATGAAATACTTGAAGGTACAATATGAAAAGTTGCAAGTGAAGGAAAAGCATACGTTTTGACAGCTGGTTCAGAGGTTTCAGAATACTCTATGTTATAGTGCAGTAATTTAACTACTGTTGGACAGAGGAATTAATCTTGATTAAGCAGTGATAAACGGAACTTAGTCTTTATGAAAATAGAACAATTGAATGGAACAAAAGTATGAGTACTCTACATCTAATTATGAATTCCCTACATCTAAAACCTACTCTATTAATCTAATCATCTCTACAGATAATCAAATAAGTGAATAGGTGGGCTTGAAAAAATTGCATACAATGAAAATCTAGTCTAGGAGGAAAAACAAAGTAGGCAGGATTCTTCCACAATATTGAATATTTAGCAAGTTATGCCAAGAAACTGGTGAATTCTTTCTCACTCAAGCTATCAATCAATCATACTCATGATAAAAAACATTGACCATGTACAAGAGGTATTGATGAGTTATTCATACTCTTGGTGAGCATATAAAATAGAGGAACTGGTTAGAGACACTTTACTGTGATGCTGATTCAACAACAGCTGCTCAAGTGCTGAAGACTGTGGCTTCCTGTTAAGTGGCAGAATAAAAAATGAGGCACAGTTCAGTAATCATAAGTATACTATTACCGAGATCAGATTCAGAAATGTATTCATGTATGTAGGTACTTACTTATGTTTACATGCAAGCATACATATATTTTTGAATCTGGTCCCGATAACAGATAAATATCAAAAATGCTTTTGATGTATTAAAAACAGTCGCAGAAACATGACAAGCACATATCAGAAGTAAACATGAACTTGCCATTTAAACCTTTTGTGATTGCACACCTTTGTTTAAGACGCTCGTGCGGGACGGAAGGGAATCGAAGGCAGTCACCGTACAGGATGGAGGTTTTCATCCCTAAGCCTAATTATATATATATATATATATAAAAAAAGTTTCACTTCCAGCATCGTAACTTTTAGTATCATTTTAGATTATTACTTGAGCTCTTATATATGTTAAAATTGGCACTTAATAACGCGTTTTTCTTTATTTTACATGAAAATATACTTAACAAATTGCTTATCGTGTAAAATAATTTTCGAAGTGCTATTCAAATTATTCCAAAGTTTTAATTGATAAAAATCCATCAATAAAGTTTAAAATTAATAAAACAAAACAATAAAGATTATTTACAGTAAGAAGTAACAAAATTTAAAATGAAGACTGTGGTAAATCTCGAAGTACGGAGAAGTAACACTTTCTAACTCTTTAGAGGTGAGGCTTTCCGAAATAAAAAGAGAAGAATCAGAAATTTATCTGAAGGCAATGCAATACGCAACAGAACTGCACATAGTAGACACAACAAATACACAACAGAACTGTACATAGTAGAGGGAATAAATAGAATAAAAAAAGGAATTGGATATAAATAAGACACGCAAATGTAATTAGCACGCAACGATTTAAAGAGCCCACCTCTGTTTACGCTTTCCCTCCCCCCGACCTTCGCAGCAGTTGATGAGTAAAATACATCAAAGTCTCAAGGTCAGAAACTGTGTGTTCATTTCAAAAGTAATGGACACAGGTTGCCATCTAGTGGCCTTCAGAAAAACATTCCAGCTTAAAATGCGTATACGCATCACCCATCCTCTGAATGCAATCTCTAGTGATGCGTGGATGGGATGCCCGGCTGTAAGATGTTCTTAGGGAATACGTATATGGGACGCCCATCCTGAAAGGGTTAAAAAGGAGAGGGTTTAATAATTTTTTTTACAAAACTGGAAAACAGGCCATATAATTACTAGCAATGCCTGATACACTTTCCCAATTTCAAGCTGCAGTGCATATTTGATAATAATTTAAGTACTTACATATTATTGCAACCATCTTTACTGAAGTACCCACATTTTCAGAATTCCCAAACTCTAGCAACCATCCACATAACTGTTTTTTCAGGTAACTATATCTATTGCAAGGTGCAATCCAAAAGTACACTGAATCACATTTTTTCTTCTGTCAAAAATCGCCAAACTGCGTCAAGATGGTTGGGTACGTATGCACGTATTTTTTTAAGGTCAAATTTTACATTTAGAAAGCTAAAATAATACTTTAAAATATAAGATGTAGTGAGGAAAACATGACAATAAAACTTTGTAGCAAAGTTAATGCAATGAAAATTGTATATCCAAGTTTAAAAATATTGTTGCATGCATATGGGTTCGTAATAAATTGAATGCACAAGTCTGATGAAAAGTGAATAAAATTTATTATTATTACAACAAATAAAACAAAATGCTTAAATTTCCTCAGATATACAATATTGCAATATCTCACAGTAGTTATCTTTTAAACTACTCAAACATTCAACTTAATCCAAAACAGAAAATGCTAATCGGATTTCACTGAGAATTCCCTACAGTAAACAACAATAGTTTTCTGAACAAAACTGAATTGAGATGTTTTGATCCCACTTTTATAAGCTTTTTAATTGTGCACGAGAATATTCTGGTATTTTCTAGATTTCCCCCGAAAAGCAAGGTCATACAATTATGAGATATCTATTTATTAAATGCACGTGCTCCTCCATTTTTAATTTTTCAACGTAGCTTTCTCTTCAAAATATTAATTAATTCTATTTAAAACTAGCTAAATTAATACAAAAACCATAACAATATATTATAAATCAAACTTACAATAATGCATGCCTTTGTAGATCATGAGCCATAATATTATTGTAATCTGTCCCAGATACCAGAAATGGTGTTCTGACACCCTCAACAAGCACAACATTTTTCAAGTTTGTAGATGATTGAGCTGAAAATCAAATTACAATAATAACATATATTTTAAATTTAGGATCAACATAACAAGGCATAGTAATAATTAAATTATTTTTGAAAAAGTAATATATAAATATTTCATGATGCATGCATTAATTAACTAGTGCAAAATATTTCATAACACAAAATGTACCAAAAAATTTAACAATAATAACTGCCAAATAATTTTGGAGTTATAGTTGTAGCAGTTTGCAGGAATTTTACAAACAAAAAAGGCTGACAAATAACACCCAAGTTACGACAATTTTTATCGATTTACAATATTAAGTAACAGAACAAATTCACTTTTGTTGTTATCTTGTTTTTTACGCAAGAACTTTTGTTATCTTGGCTTTTTATGCAAGAACGTAAAATTATCAAGACACATTACAGGTATTTTAGAGAAACAACTATTTAGAAAACTAATATACAGATCCAGAAGTTTACGAATTTAAGAAAAACCTTAATTTTTAATCATCAGATTAGTTTTAAAATTGTAACTATGTGGAAGGTCAGAGACAGAATGACAGCAAAAACTTGAAATCATCAGAAGGCAAAATAAGTCTTTTTTTAGTTGATATATGGGGCATACTCAGATAACCGGCATTTGGCAAGGTTCCTGAAATCGTATTCGCCTTGGAAAAAGTGTTTAGGTTGCTAGCTCAGATGTTAACTAAGATAGGGAAAGGGATATTTTCTTTCTATACGTAGATGTTTTGTGTTGGGTGTTGTGACTTTGCAGAAAAATCTTTGTGCTGATGATGATCACATGACTTTGTGAGTAGACATTTTAAGTTCGATGTCTAATTATTTTCTAAATAAATTAATTACACCCATAATTAGAATAAGATAATTTTATTTTCATACAAGAAAATTTCAGAATATGTCGTTTTCTGTACTTATGGCTCACAAAAATTTTTAATTACAGACTAATAAATTAATTAATCAGAATTCAATTCAGCTCAATTCTAATAAGAATAAAATGATTTTATTTTTTGGAATAAAGCTCATATTTCCTTCTAATTAGAATGAAAATATTTTTAATTATCTACTTCATATTTAAATAGGTGGGAGTCTAGCCATAACAAACAGGTATTAATATCTGTATAAATTAATTGGGTAAAAGTATATTTTAGGGTACCCCTTAGAGAAACTTGGCGGTACATGGATACCCTGTTTGTGCAATTCTTTGACTTCTTAACGGCGATTTTTGGTTAAAAAATCACGCTACACAAAGTCAAAATAACGAGACAAACTTGCACAAACTCGGTATCCATGCACACATCGACCTATTTTCACTTAAAAAATCCAAGAATAAAAGAATAAAAAATCACTTTGTCCATGTACACACCGATATATTTTCACTTAAAAAGTCAAAGGAGCACCCAATTCTACAATACTGGCAAACAAAAAATACAAAATTTCAATAAACTACATTTTAAATCAAACAATAAAATAACATACAAAAGGAAAAACATGTTATACATTTAAGCACTACAAAAAGCACATATCCACTTATCCTATTTAGAAGTTCCTTCGTCTTTAGTCTGTGGCACACAAAATTCCTTAACAGCATCCAAAAACTTCCTAAAATTATCTGAACTCGAATCCGTATATCAGAGTCACCCCATCTGAACCTTTCTTCCTACAAACCCATTCAAATCCATCTAAATGGTTTTTATGTTTGACTACACGTATATCCTTCCTACATGCAGGACACTCATAGTGGCTACTAAATAAATCTTCATTTACACACTAGTCAATTAACGCTGTTTTTCCCTTTTGTTCCAAATCATACAGAAACTTCAAATTAATCTTACTACATTCAGCCATTCTACGGTCTAAACAATAAAATGAACACACACCACAAAAGAGCTTACAAAACATCCCATGATTCAAAATTTCCTAGAATCATGCACCCGATTACATCACAATAGGGCTCCCGTAACATTCAACTACTTAAGCTACCATAAATGGAACAACAACTTCGGCATAATACAAGCGGGTATCTTAAAGTCTACTCTAACCATTAATTGTACCTCTAATATGGATATATATATATATTTTAATTTATGAAAGTCATTTGTTTAATCTAAGCCAGGGTTTCTTAAACTCTGGGTGGCAACCTACAGCAGGGGGTCGTCAAAAAGTTTAGCAGTTTTGATATTTCTTTAACTTATTATAATGATTTTACAATTACCAAATATTTTTATGCAATGTATCTGAAACTACATAAAAATAAGAAAATACAGACAAAGAAAAAAACGAAAATGTTTTGATGCATTCTTTTTACAATATAAGCATTCATTTTCCTTGCTTGGCATGTGAAGTTCTCATTTAGTCTTTTACTTATTTAAAATTTTCACATTGTTTTATGTCTTAAAATTAGAGATTAAAGTTAATGACCTAAAACTGCAATACAGTATATTACAGTACAAGTGAAAAAATTGACAGTTTCACTCATGCATATGTCGGATTTATGCAATATTTATGGGGTCCCACAAAATTTTTGTAAATATTATGGGGGTCCTGGGGGTCGCGAAAAAATCTCAGTGATAAAAACGGGTTACGATTGAAAAAGTTTAAGAAACCCTGACCTAAGCAAATGCTTTTTTTCTAATTATGTCCATGTATAAATAGGATTATGATTGTTTAAAATATGAAAAGTACTCCTGGGCAATAGCCCAGCCCATTATTCCCAAAGTCCTAGGTAGTAACCTTTATCGCCTCCAAAATGTCGCCAAACTACCTGTTACCATATTCCAAAGATCAGCCTCGGGTTTTCTTCCACAGTGGATTCATTGGCGCCGGTGCGTATTTATTCGCCAACGGCTAATCGGCCATGATTTTAGCGGGTGTATAGTTAGTTACGTTGCAAGGTATTTAACATATGGAAGCGTTGATTTCAGCGGTGTACAGTCAAGTTATAAGATATATAGCATATAGAAGTAAAATAAATAGGTTAACCATGACATTTAGTGGTGTCTATTTAACCCGGGAGGACGCGCGCTGTATTATTATGTAACACGAGAACGTGCGTCGCAATTAAAGGACGTACAAATGTAATAATGTAAAATAATGCATTTTATATTTATTATAACATTTATTATATAAAATTTTTTAAAAATAAGGTTACTTTTAAAATTAATGACAAATAAATCAAAAGTACTTACGTTTTCTTCATATGACTAGGAAACATTGATTTCTATGAGAAATTTGTGTTTTTTTTTATTTTTGAATGCAATTATAATCCAAATTATGCAGAATTATTCCATGGACAATGAGTTGTATAATTAATTTTCAAATCAATTAGATATTTTGTAGTTTGAATGAAGCTTCTATTTCACAGTGTTCTTGACATAGTATATTTTTTTTACACTTCACACATATAATTTTTGATTTTCTGTCTTTTTTTCACATGAGCACATGTAACATCTCTGGTAACATAATTTTCTTTTCTTTGTTTGCGAATCTTCAAGAGAATCTTCGTTGTATTCCTTCTGTTTCTGTCGTGATTTTAAATGAGGATCTTAAAATGCAAAGGCAAATTAGAAGTGCCTCTTATTCCTGAACTTCTCTGGTGGAGTTTTAGTAGATAAAAGCAAGATCTTTGAATTTATGCTGGCAATATTTAATAACAAAAAAAAAAAAAAAAAAAAAAATATGCCCATAGGCCATCGGTTTGATACTCTGGCCACAGAGTAAGTGCCACCCATTTCGTCAACTATATCAACTGCTCCTTTTTTCATGGGGTCCACCAGCAGCTGAGCGGTAAAGTCGCTGAACACTGATAGTTCGGTCCGAGGTTCAAATCCTGCAAACAGGCTGGCTGCATGGGCGTTTTCGTGGGTTTCCCCATGTGTAACGTGTATACAAGCCAGTTTCCCTTAGGAAGTCCTCCACGAAGGCATCACTCCCTTTAGGAGGATAGCCCTAGTGTACTTTATAATCTCAATAAACCAAACCTTTTGTCATGTTATAAAACGTAATTATTTCAGATTTTTTCAAATCTCCTGTGCTTTCATCAATATGGTCATCATTGTGCATAGTTGACAAAGGTTGACACATTTGTTCTTTTTAGCCATATAAGAAAGTAGCATTATATCCTTTTGAAACCCGAAGAGGGTTGAATGCTGTTCTCTACTCTTATTTGACACAAATTCAGGTGGGATAATCTTCTCATCCTATTGTTCCAACGATAGAAATTTTATTTTCCTGTAAGAAATTGGCCAATTTATAAACTGGTATACCAACTGTGGTAACATTTCTTCCTGAACTGTATAATGGAGTTAGGATGCGCTTTGCTTTTTCACAAGAACTGTTGACTTTCTTGTATGGCCCATCTGGCTACTGACCTGAGTAAATTTCCATGTTGAAAGTATAGAAGGTTCTAAAATCAACCGCAGTAAATATACCATATCTTACAGGTTTCTTAGGCATATACTTAAGAAAGGACCACCGTCCTTGAAAAGGTTCTAGCTCTTCGTCCAAAGTCATGCATTCCCCTACATGATATAATTTCTGACAGTTCTTGACAAAATTTTCAAACAAATCTCTTATTGGAGCTAATTTATCACTCTTTCTTCTGCCATCCCGTGTTCCGACATCATCAAATCATAAGGCACGAATGAAAAGAAAACGCTTATAGTTCATTGTTTTATGAAAAATATTAAATCCTGTTCCATCAGTCACCCATAATTCTCTAACATTTACATGGGAGGATAGATAATGGGAATGGGATTTACATAAGTCCTAAAAAAGCAAGAAACACTTCTTTCTCCATAAGTTTTGCATCTCTTTAAAATTTCCCGAAATATTTTTTACATAAATATTAGAGCATTTCACAATCATTTCAATCATTGTGTCATCAAATATTAGCTTCTATGCATCGATGGGTGAAGCCACATCTTTAGATATATGTGTATTGCCAGGCAATTTTTTTATGATATTATGGGACACCATGCATCTTTGAATTCGAAAGGGTTCTTTCTTCCATTTTTGTTGTTTTATCTTTTCCTCTAAAATAGTCACTTAGATCACAAGGAATGTCTTCTGAAGAGTCGCACTGTTTTTCGAATTCAGACTGATGATCACTAAATATATCTTCATCATCTAAACATTGTAAGAAAGATAGTTTCTGAAAAGATGTTTGGAAACATATAAGAAATGATGTTCTGCAAATTTACCTTAAAATGGATATAATTCAATGAGTGCAATTTAGAATATCCAAACTGAGAATGGAAAAAGCAATATTCTCATTTCCATTAATGAAATAACCAACACTGTTGACAAATTAATATGTACCCTATGATAACTGCAGTTCTAGGATATCATTGAAATAATTTCTTCTTATAACAAATGTAGGAAAAATCAGCAGTTCCAGTATTTTATTCTGCATCAGGCCTAATGAAATTAAACATGACAACATCATTTTCTTCTGAATGATGCAGCCATACTGAAAAAGGTAGATGAAACACTTCTCAAAATGTTGTATCTGAAATGAGTCATAAATGCTTTGCGTGAAAAGTTCATGAATTGTTGCCAGACGTTGACAAACCTATTTGTATTCTAAGAAAGATCTTTTTAAATCTCTTTTATAGTGAGAGTCTTTGGAGAGACTGCAGCTGATATAATAATTTTGACAAAGTGGGTAACATGGTCAAGTGAGATTGTTATTATGCCAAGCAGTAATAACTTTAGGGGGCATGACAATGTGATGCCTCAAGATAGTGAATAATGAAGATTCAAACTTGGGTCAAACTACCAGTATTCAGAATTGTATTGCTCAACTGCTTATGAACTTGAACAAAAGTATGAATATCTTGCTAGTGAAACCCACGACGTAAGAAAATCGGGAAAATTTATAAAGTTTTCAAGATTAAAACATGGTCGATTTTGTTATGAATCCCGTGATTATGACATTTTTTAAATACACTCCTGCTACACTAATAGAGGCGGAATTATCATTGTCCTGCTTACAACAGATACATCATGTCAATGTAGAATCTGAAGGAAAGTTTAGGTTATTCAAATATGGCAATGAATACCGGCTATGGACCTGAACAACTTTCTAAGGGAAACTGGCTTGTATTTGCATTACATATGAGGTAAACTAGAAAAATCAACCATGTAGCCTGCCCTTTAACCATGATATGAAACCAGATCAAACTACCAGTATTCAATATCAGTTGTAGGAAAAATTTGAAGAAAATGCTTGCAATATCATGTAATCAGAAATTAACTATGTGTTGCATAGCAGGATTACTTTTGCAAGTGTCGAGGTAGAGAATACTACTTTTTTTTTTTGTTTTGTTTCTTTAGGTATTTAGCCATGGTATTCATTACATATATTCTCTGTCATTCATACAGAATACTAATATTTTTAGTAAAAAGTGTCTTTTTCATTACGTGCTTTGCTTGTCTATATTCTCAAAATTATGTTTAATAATTAGTGCTACTGTACATTTAATAGATTAATGGATTCATTACTAAATAATACATTTAAAATATTTATTTTTACACAAGCAATTTTTCAAAGTTGTTTTTTGAATTTACTTGCTGATAGCTTAAAATATTTTATTTTGAAACAACTGTCTTTTTTATAATAAATTTGACAATGCCAAGTATCTTCAATAATATTCAAATCCTTTAAAGTAGCATTGTAAATAAAACTAGAATAAGCATTATACATCTTGTTATCTTTCAAGATTCATTCAAACTTTGATTAATTACTCAAAGCAGTGGTTTACTAACTTTGATGACCCTGGGAATACATAAAAGTATTTTGTCATCTCAGAGAACCAATAATTTTTTTTTCCATTCTAATCATCTATTGTATATAAACACCTAGCATCCTCCGAAAAGTAATTTTTAAAAATGCATTAAAAATATATCAAATTTTTAAGCATGAAAACTGATTTAATACTTATTATTTTAGGTAAAAATAACAGTAATAAAAATAAAAACTTAATTTAAACTTAACCCACGTTAATAATAATATTTTAGGAGCCCTGTGGTTCTGCGTGTTTAAAGTCTTTTAAAAATTACGTAATAACACAGCCATACTATTCTAAAAAGCCGTATTATATTCACCCCCCTACACCTGCGATTTTCACCACGTAACCCGGTACTGACGCACCGCTAGCCAGCAGCAAAACGGAGCCCCGAACACACGCCAAATATTCTCTTTCTAAAAGCGAACCAGGTTGCCAATTCGCCAGGTTACCAGCTATGAACATTTATCACCATTTTTGGCGATGTTTACATTTAACGGATCCTTTGCGGAAGTGCTTCCTCAGCCTCTTTAACTATGGACTTTTCCCTTTAGTCTTACGAACAAAAGAGAAATTTAAAGCAGTAAGACTGTGATGCTTCTGACCGTCATTTTGTTGCACATCTCGCACCTCTGAACTCATTACCACAGAAAACAAAACATACTGAACTGCAAAATTGTGCATTAAAATTTATAATTCAGTCTGCTTCTAACATTCTATGTGAGAAAGGATTTTCCTCACCACTCAGATAAACACAAAATACCGAAATTAACATGATGTATGTGCTGATCTCGGACTTAAGTTTACTAGCACACAGCCAAACACAGAACAGCTGTATAGGACTAGGAATGATCATCTCATTACTGTCAGTAGCAACATATAATTTTTAGCTCTAGCATGCTTGAGTAATTAGAAATGAAACAAATTTTCTTTTATTAACTTAAATGAATTTTAATTAATTGTATTTTAAAAATATAAGTGTATTGGTAGTAACATACGTTATTGTTTATTATTGGTAGTAACATACGTTACTATTGAAGGGGGGCAAGAATTAGGAGGTCTGCAAAGCAGTCGGATTTACACAAGTGGGTACCCACTTGAAAAAGTTTGAGAAAGGTCAGCTTATGGCCAAGCATTTGTAAATTATAAATAAATATCTATAAAAGATAAAATTTATGCAGCATATCTTAACTGTAAACAAATTTAGAAAAGGAATTTTACCTGGTTTAACTTCTCTGCATGAAATATTGCTGCTGCAGATTGTTCGTAGACCTTAAAAAGGAGGGAAAAATGAACAATTTATATTTGTTTTTATATGAATGTATTCTTTTTTTGATAGCACAAGAATTTCCAAAAATAAATTCTTAGAAAACTAGGAAATCGAACCTACGATTCAAAAGTAAATAAAGAGCAAATTAAAACTCAAAAACAATTTCTTATTAAAAAAACATTTCTTGCAGTTATTAACCGATTTAATAAGTAATACGTATATTCATGTTATTCAGTTACTTAAAAAAAAAAAAAAAAAAAAAAAAAAAAAAAAAGATTGCGAAATATCGCAATAAAATGATTCATTTCTAATACTACTTACACAAACAGCAGAAAAACTTAACATGGTAACTTACACAATTTTCCATAATTTGTAGTTAATAAAGATCCAAGCTTCGTCGAGATCATTTTTGTTCTTAGTTTATGATTAATGAAAGTTATTAATGATTTCAGGTAAAATAAAGCATAAATTAATGACTAAATTAAAGGTATCACGTACTTCTCTTCCTTATCAGAAAACACGGAATACTTCACTGTTAAGCAATGTTGCCATACTATATGTGTACGCAAATTATTTCATTTCATTTTCAGATATTTTTTTAATGTTGACAATAAATTTTTCGGGATAATGCATAACTGATGCCTTTATTTTGAAATAAATGTAAAACTTTCAGTGAACTTACAAGAAGTTTTCTCTGAAACATTTTGCCAAGAAACTTAGATAAATCCAATGATGCATTTTTCGTTAGTTTTATTTCCATTGAAACTTTTTAATTTCTTTAAAATAGTAAAAACAATTATTTTGAAGTAATAACATTGCAGAAAGCACCTCTTCAAATAAAAGTTAATAAATCTTCAAAATATTTATGTGTAACCGTAACTGGTTATACTTTGAAACTTCAATGGCGCGTTAATAAGCTAATGATGCAAATGCAGTTCCTGTTTCGATCATAGATTTTATATATGTATATCAGTAATCTAATTCATTTACTATGTCGACGCCTAAGGATAATACTGAAGTTGTGCGCATGTTGCGGGAAGTAAAAAACTCAATTTGGAAATCTGTAACTCCGATGAAAGTCAATAGGCCTTTTAATGAATACATCTCAAATCTGTCTTCTTCATCCTCTAGTATTAACAAAAGTTTACCTTCTGTAGCAACAAGATTACAATTTAGTAGTATGGATGAGTCTCAGATATTTCCTGAGACTTCTAAATTTTCAACTTTTAAAACTCCAGGTTATGTACTTTCCTTGATTTTAAAGAATGAAAAAAATGCTATGTATAATTTAAGAAGAAAGCTATGTTGCAGTTTATGAATATTAGTGTATTTCTTTAAAGATGTAAAAAAAATCACGCATGTAGGCGTGATTCTTTTTTCTTTCAAGCGAAGCTTTTAATTAAATCGTGTGTTTATTATGTATTGTTTTTAGTGAAGTTTTGGGTATTTGTTTTCTACGAAGTGTAAGTAATAATGTTATCCTTAATGACATAGTCATTAGCTGAAGCTGACCGAATGATACATGGTTATCAAGGGTTCAAGTCCCTTGTAAATGGCAAAATTTGTAAAGGCATTATTTATTGTTGTATCTTTGTTGCATGAAGATTTTCATTTTATGCAAAACTCGGATTGTACTTCTCACCTTGATGTTATTTTTCTAAATTGGTTGGAGCTTAGGCATATGACTTTTATATCATGTGCCTTAAGTAAACAATCTATTTAATCCGTAATTGCTATAGTAATTAACCTTTTTGGAATGGGATGGCTATTATATTGGACTTGGTATTCCCTGTTTGAAAGAATGGAGATGTGCACTTTAGTGACCATGCCTTTTTCTCCCATTTTTCAAGCAAAAAAGGTTGGGTGAGTTGTCAAGCAGCTATATTTCCACTGGCTAGGGTGGGGCAAGGGGTGACATCTTTTCCCAGGCGCAGCATCCAAGGGGCACCAAATTGATGCTACAAATTTTAGAATGAAAATTTTCCATTCTTGGAACACAGAAAGGGGTGCAAAATCTTTAGTTGGCCGCGGGCACTTAAAACCTTAGCTACGCCTCTGTATGTTTCTAGACTGTTAACTACTTTTTGGTTTCAGAGGTATTAAGGATCTGGTTTTGCCTATCATTCCCTTTTCTTTCTTGCTGCTTCAGAATTCAAAGATGACCTCATTCAAAAATTGTAAAGGGAACCTTGCGATATTTTGAAATATTCCATACTCTAAGGGAGATTTCTTGGAGTTATTTTGCTTAATTTTGCAGGAATATGCTAAAACAGAAAAGGGAGCTGATTGAAGAAGAAATATGAAAGCTTCTACAAGAGTTTGTGAAATTATGTAGCATCATAAAACACAGAATCATTGTAATAGGAACTGAAGATAAAAATTAACTATCTTGTAACTTCTTCCCATTCTTTCAAAAACTATATACACTGCACAGCTTTCCCCTTCTAATTTGAAAGCTTTTTGCTGCAAAAAAATTTGCAGTATGAAATATACGACTAATGTGTAATACTAATATTTATTTAGACTTAAAATTTTGACTTATCTACAATTTGATTTTTAACATTTCCGTACAGTTTACAATTTTAATCATATGTGCAGCATTAATTTTTTATTTTAACTATTCCTTTCATAGAGAAAATTTTAAAGAATTCAGATAATTTCAGAAAACAAAACAAACATCTGGAAATATGACAGTAAATAACCTTTTGTTTACTGCAATATTTGTTTCTTTGTTTAGGAAGACATGAATGTTTGCAAATTTAAGAAATATCTATTGTATAAATATGGGGGAATTTTTTAACACAACTTTAAAGTATAATAGAATTAATTGTTTCTGTTTTATAAATGCCCTTAATTTGGTAAGATAAATTAAAATCATTACATGAAAATTTCAGACTTTTTTTTTTTAAGAAAGTTATGTGCTATAATATGGAGAAATGGAATGACATTTTCTATAATGAAAATATACATTCTCTGCTGCATTTCACTGAATAATCTAATTTGGAGTCAACTGTCAACTGTAAATTTTCATTCCATAAGGAAAACCATCTAGCAGTTTAGACAATAATCCTTACATTTCCTTTTCTTTCCTAAAGGAATTGCACCTTTTTCAGGTTGAATCAAACTACCTAAGCAGGCCATTGTTGCAAATAGCAACGGACTTCTTGAAAAAGTGAAAGCATAGGGTACAAACTCCCCCCTCCATCTTTTTAAGGATATTACAGGTGTCGAATCCCTGACCTCAAAAGGTTAAAAAGAAATACAATCAGTGGTGCACCATGGTTTTGACCAAAGGAGATTAGATATGGAAAAAAGGAACTACTCTAATATGCGCCCTCAAGTCGCCAAATTTCTCGCCAAATATTTTTGGCGAGAAACTTCACGCTGCCATATTACTATCTAAATTTTTTTTCTACATTTTGAACTTTTAGCCTAAAATGTCTCCAAAAACGCGGTTTTCGCACATGCAAAAACTACATTTTGAAAACACAATTTAGCTAAAAATCCAAAACAAAAACAAAAAATTTAGATAGCAAAAACGTAAAGTTTCTAACCAAAAATATTTGATAAGAATCCATGTACACAGCGACATGTTTTAACTTAAAAAAACATCTAAGAATTGCACAATGTAGGCAACGAACGAATCTACAAACTACGCACACCTCGCTTTAATAAATTAACATAACAACAATAAATTTCAAAGAATACCATGTATACAGCATTCTGTTTAAACTTTAAAAAAATTATACGAATTGCACAATTTAGGCAAGGAAGGAATCTATGATCTACGCACTCCTCGCTTTAATAAAATAACATAACAACAATAAATTTCAAATAATACCATGTACACAGCGTTCTGTTTCAACTTAAAAAAACATCTACTAATTGTACAGTCTAGACACTAAACAACAAAATAAACTAAAATAAATTTCAAACAATTTAAAAAAACAACAATAACGACAGAAATTCATACTAAAGAACCAATGAACATAACATTCTACAAAATAAGAACAAGGATAAAATAAAATGCACTTACCATGAATTAATGCATTTTTGAATAGCAGAAATATAAATTTCATACCGCCTTTAACATGTCGCCATGTAATTACTATCGTATTTACATGACAGCCAGACACACTATCCAGAAAATTTATACTATGGTTTACAAATAAATAAAATCACAAATTCTTACTTCTATCATGCACTGCCATTAAAAATAATCTCCCAGACCCTCTTTCCACACTTCCAAATACCCACTACCCCTCAACAGGATAGCCACAATCATATTTCCTTTTGCCGAACTTCAATTCAACAACTACCATTTTATCTTTCCCTCCCATATTCTCAGACACAGAGGCGAACCAACGAGCTCCAGCGAAAGATTTTTCAACGCCAACAGGGTTGCCATAGAACATGCAATTGCACCAAAAACCAGTGCAGAACACATATCGCCACATTTGGTGAAATTAGGGCGTATATTAGAGTTGTACTGGAAAAAATTATAATTCTTTCTGATGACCATCTGTGATTATGGTTAACTTTGGTCCTTAATGGAGGTGAAGTTTGGAATTAGTGTTTATGTATATTCTCAGAAATATTGGCAACTTTCAGAAGTGGTTGCCACTATAGAACTTACTGTATTTTTAATAAGAAGGCCGCTGAGTATAATATAGCGAAAATGCTTAATTCAGAATGAGTTCTTTGGTACTCTACTTTGGTTCTAAATACCATCACTTCACGGAACTACAGTCAAAAGTCGTTAATTCGGACACCCATAATGCGGAATGATCTATAATCCGGACCTCAAAGCTACAAACTTTCTGCGCATGCGCGTAAGACCTTTATGGCTGCGAATATGCTTGTGTGCGTGCGCAAAATACGTTTATGAATGTGCGTTTAATGTATAACGGACGGTATAAGCTAAGCTAAAATTACCTAATTATCTATTTCAGTTAATGTTGCAGATTGCATTGTTCCTTAATCTTCGAGTTGGATCCGGCTTATTATTTTTTGCAGATTGTTAGAGCAATTTTATGAAAGTAAGCTTGAACTTTTGATTATGTCAAATAGAATTTCTGATATATATTTACTAATATGTAAAGGATCTACAAAGCGAAAGTATATTTTGAAGACCATTAAACAAAAAGTGGAATTGCTGCAAAAAAATGGATAAAGGCATATCCTTTGTTTATCTAAACTTTTAACGTTTGTTTATCTGTAACGCCGCAGCGGGCACGCAATAAATTGGAAGTAGATCTGTCAGCACTATCCGTATCTTCAAGGCAGATGTTTTTATTTTATTTGGCTTATAATTCCTTACTAAATGTAGTATTTCATCTCGATGTACTCCGTCTTTGATATGATTTAAATCAAATTCCTCATCATTATAATTCACTTCGGATAGCGAAAAAAGTGACAGAGATTATTGAAAACGAAAAAATTTCGATTGACAAATTAGTCGGTAGACACAGGAATTATAGGACTTGAAGAGCGAACTTTGTAACTGAACAAGAAATTATGTCTGTTTATAGAATTAAAGAGAATGTATTATCACATAAAAAATGAAGAACATTGAAAGAAATGTTTAATAAAGTAAACAAATAAATATTAAGCTTTTTTTGTAAATTTTGATACCCTTTAGATCAGAATTGTTCTTTATTTCATATTTTACGGTTTCATATTTTTAATTTTATAATTTCTGCATGCCATCTTATCAGATTTAAATTGATGATCTATAATCCAGAATCGCCGAAGTCCCGACGAATCCGGATTAACGACTGACTGTATGTGGCCTAACTTAATTTGCCAGTTTGGCATAACAGTTATTACTTGAGTAAAAGACGAAACATGTTTGTGTTTATTAATTATTGTTCATTGAACAGGAGTTGGTTTGTTCCCCTTGAAAAGTCAACTAATTTTCGATCAATAGCGATAATTACTTGCTTTTAATTTAATTTCTTTTTTCAAAGTTTGAAATTTTGTTGTCCATGATTTAATTCAAGTTCCTGTAAAACATTTTTAACAATTTACATTCAAGTTACTTTAAAACACAATTTTCGGAATTAAACTTTCTACATATGGGTTCACTCTTTTTAGATACTTCTACTAAATTTATATTAGGAGATAATGTAATCAATATTTCTTTAGTAAATAAATTAGGTACTCTTTTGTTTTGAGGGCCGTAAAAAATTGCTGCAAAAATGTGTGTACAAAAGCACCCATTTAACAGCTCGCCAAATCTAGCGTACACGCTGGTTTCATTGCGTAAGTTTATATAGTTCCATATTTCTTAAGACGGCATTGAAATACTAGTTTAATTTTTAAATCCTTTTTTGATATCTTATGGATTTAATAATTTGGGAATTGCCCATGATGAAAAGTCGGCAATAGAATTTTGGGTAAAGTGCAGAATCACTCATTGCTTGACACGTTTTTAAGAATTGCTCATACTCGGTATCCATGTGCACATCGACCTAGTTTCACTTAAAAAAAAAAAATCCTAGAATTGCACAAAAATGGCACTGTGCACCCCCTTGACTTTATCTATGTATACATCAACCTATTTTCATTTAAAAAGTAAAATAAAATTGACAAAAATCCAATTGTTTTTACCCTTGTAAAAAGCGGGGAACAAATAAGTGAGCGATTCTGCACTTCTGAATTCCGATTCTGAATAATTTCAAAGAAAAGGCATCATTCATCATAGAAAATTACGTTTGAACAACCAACGAGATGAAATTATGCTTTAGCGATAAGTCGGTAGCGAAATAGCGATATAGGCATCCATTCAGTTATGTGTAGCAATTTTTATATAAATTATAATAATGACCTGAAATAGTCATTTACTCTTATGCTTCCATTCAGTCATGTTTAGCCTTTTTTCATATAAATTATAATAATAAAAAAGTATTATATGAAATTAACCTTTCATCTAAATTAAAACATCAATCTTAGATAGTTATTTACTATTATACTTCCTTTCTTGCTGCAATTATTTTTGGCAGCATTGTCATCAACAGTAATTTGGCGATTTTTTTACAGCCCTTGAAACCGAATAGTACCATAAATTATTATTACCTTACTTTGTAGTTATTGTGCAAGTATTAGAAAAACTTGTTTTCGAACTAAGTGAATTCAAGATCTTACAACATGTAATGTGTGTATTTTGCGCATTGAGCTGCAAAATTTAGAAAACAAGGTAAAAAGAATATTTGTAATGCTTTCGCTTAAAAGTGGTTGTGATACTGTGGTTCCATTGAAAAATTTTTTTAACAGAAGTAAAGGTACAACTCTGATATATGCCCTAATTTCACCAAATGTGGTGATATGTGTTCTGCACTGGTCTTTGGTGCGATTGTGTGTTGTATGGCAACCCTGCTGACATTGAAAAATCTTTCGCTGGAGCTCGTTGATTTGCGTCATGCTCTGTGTCTAAGATAGAGTGGAAAGATAAAATGGTGGAAGTTGTTGAATTGAAGTTCGGCAAAAGGAAATATCATCGTGACCATCCTGTTGAGGGGCAGTGGGTATTTGCAGGTGTAGATAGAGGGTCTGGGAGATTATTTTTAGTGGCTGTGCATGATAGAAGTAGGAATTTGTGATTATTTATGATTTTATTTATTTGTGAACCATAGTATGAATTTTCTGGATAGTGTGTCTGGTTGTCATATAAATACGATAATAGATTATGTGGCGGTATGAAATTGGTATTTTTGCTGTTCGAAAAAGCATTAATTCATGGTAAGTGCATTTTATTTTATTCTTGTTCTTATTTTGTAGAATGTTATGTTCACTGTTTTTATAGTATGAATTTCTGTTGTTATTGTTTTTTTTTTAATTGTTTGAAATTTATTGTAGTTTATTTTGTTGATTAGTGCGTACTGTCTAGATTGTGCAATTCGTAGATGTTTTTTAAAGTTGAAACAGAATGCTGTGTATATGGTATTCTTTGAAATTTATTGTTATGTTAATTTATTAAAGCAAGGTGTGCATAGTTCGTAGATTCATTTGTTGCCTACATTGTGTAATTCATAGATTTTTTAAAGTTTAAACAGGATGCTGTGTACATGGTATTCTTTGAAATTTATTGGTATGTTAATTTATTAAAGCGAGGTGTGCGTAGTTTGATAGTCAAGGTGTAATAGGTGTGTGTAGTAGTCAAACTGATGGGATCTGTATCTGGCAGAATGCCAAGAAAAATCCATTCATGCTGAAGGGGAAATACGTCAGAGTTCGTTATTGCGAGGCAGGTGGAGTCATGTCCGCCTTTGTTTTCAAATTTTTTTTTAAATTGCAGAAAAGGCAGGGGTGGGGAGAGGATGGGTCCTGAAAGATTCATCGAATGGCAGAGGAGAGAGACTATTCGAACTGATGAGAATGTTGATTTGAAAGGGGGAAGAATGTTATTGTTCTGAGATCTCGTTTAGGGTGAATAAGGCATGCAAGTCCATTCAAGGAAAAGAATGTAAACAAAATAATGTTTGCAAAAAGCAACTGAGTGGTATTTTGTGAGGGAACAGCACCAGTCTATGCACAATGTCCAAACTATGTACAATGACCATCATAGGAAATATTTTATTTTTAGTGCACGTAAAAGCCGTATGGGTAGAAATGCCGCACCCGCTGAAAATTTAAGTTTTAAACATGTAAACGCCGCGGCGTTTCTTCCGGAAATTACGGTAATATAGCAGCGTGGAGTTTCTCGCCAAAAATTTTTGCCGACTTGAGGGCACATATCAGAGTAGTTCCCATGTGCATAACAGCTCTTTAGATAACCACAACAACTGTTACAAACCAAAAATTCACTGAATCACTTTTATTTCTATAAAAAATCATCAAACTACATTAGGGTGGTTGTGCTAATACATAAGTACCCAATTTTTTGTGAATGGTTAATGTATCTTTTAAAAATATAATATTCCAAATACTGTGGTTGACAGGTTGTTGACAATATAAGATTATAATATCCATAGCTGATTAGTGCATCATCATAAATTGTCTATAATGTGGCGACAACAATAAGGAGGATGCCCTGTGCTAGCATGTCTGCCAATAAACACGGCAATCCTAAGGAGAAGTTTTTGAAGAAGCGCAGAGGGAGAACAGAGACTGGCTGTAGAGGGATAGTACACATATCTGGTCTTGAAATAAAGATGAATTGTTATTGTGTATTATGTCTGGTTAAAGTTTTCATCAATGAAGTGAGAATAATATGATATGGGCAACGAGTATCGTGTGGATACACTATGATTTCTTTTGATTAATGCAGTGAGAATATTTAATGAGATATGGGCAACAAGGATCACATGGATACATGGGCAACAAGGATCACATGGATACACTACAATTTCTACAATTAATATATTTTGCTTTTAATTACTGCATCAGTATGTTTTGTTTTGTCAATGTATTTTGCTATTCTTTTACACATCGCAAGAAAACTTTCATGAACACTAACTAAAACATAGCACTAAAAGTTAAATTGATTTCACTTCTAAAAATCATGAACAAATTCAAAATTTCTTATGACTTGCTGCTGATAGATAACAGCATGTCTAAGGGCCAATGGAAACAGGTGAAACTAGCTGTCTTCTTTTGGGCAGATCTAGAATACTTTGAATGCATCTTATTTGCATCAAAATCTGACTACATTAAACGATACACATTTTCAAAAGAGATAAAATTAAGCTCGTTTTAATTTTTTTAGCTATTAGGTAAAAATTGATTATAGGCTTGAAAACATTACCTGAAACATTAGGAGATAACATATCTCTAGTCAATTGAAGACATGCTATTGAAAGCCATCATGTTGAAGAAATGGTATTGAAGAAAGTATTTATTGAGGTAAATGGAAGGAATAATATTTATGGTTAAAATCTATGCTATTTAGTGTTCCCAGAATTTATTTGTTATTTGTAAACATAAGTTCAGCATCACTTGTGGAAGCAGTATTGATTGCACACTTCATATCTGCAGCAAAAGCATTAAATGTAAAAAGGGAGAAAAAAAAATTTGAAAATTCAAGTATCTTTTTTGGTAGATCCAACAAGGACTTTAAAAATGACTAAATATCTCTTATTTTTATGATGGAAGTGTGGTCCTCTAGTCAGAGTACTTGCCTGGAAACCACAAGCTCTAAGTTTAACCTATATGTGTGGCAAAATCTTTACAAATAAATCATCAGTTATTCTGAATAGTATGTGAATATTTTTGAGTAAATGTAATGAGTTTTTATATTGCATTCATTTAAAAAAATGGTACAAGTACATCCACCAGTGACCAGTTGTTTGGAAAGTAGTTTCATTTTTTTCACAGCAGAGGATTAAATTGTATTTGCTCATAGCCAACTTCACAATTAAGCTGTATAATCAGTACATATTTTGTCAGCTGATGTATCAAAGCTTGTTTATGAGTAAGTTCGATTGATTCTATACAGTAATTTTTAGTTGATGCCCTTTCAAATATGGAAAGTGAAAAGCAGCATTTTCTACCTATTTTAGTTTTTTACTATCGAAGAGGTAAAAATGCTGTTGAAGCAAGAAAAAAAATTATCCGATGTGTATGGAGAAGCTGTATTGACAGAATTCAGTGCCAAAACTGGTTTGCAGAATTTCGGTCAGGCAATTTTGATCTTGAAGATGCACCAGCTTCTGGAACGCCAGTTAAAGCTAAAGAAGGGCTTGAGAACTTGAGAAACCCATATGTTGAGCTTTGATATTAAACTTAGGTATTTCAAATGTCCATGAATGGTCAAATTTGAAGATAATCTCTCAGCGATCTCATGGGTCATTATTCACCGGTTTGCATCAATTAATGTCTTTATTGTGTCTTCATGAGTTTCAACTGGCCTTCCAGAACGTGGTGGATTTTCAAGATCAAAATTGCCAGATTGAAATTTCGCAAACCAGTTTTGGCTCTGATATTCTGCCAATACATCTCCATGCACAACGGATAATTTTTTTTTTCTTCCTTGAACAGCATATTTACCTTTTTGATAGTAAAAAACTAAAATAAAATTAATACACACTTTTTTCTCCACAAACTTGCCTTGCTATATCAACTGTCAAAATATGTAATGATTTTGCAGCTTAAGAGTGAAATTGGCTATGAAAAAATACAATTAAGCCATTTGTTGAAAAAAAAACTAAATTACTTTCCGAACCACCCAATATTGAATTCTGATCATTTGATTTGAGATTGAATCTAGGTAAATAAGTCGGCTGCATAAAAATTTTCGTTATGTTTCCATGTGTAATGTGAAAGTTTCTCACATTACACATTTCTCACATTACACATGTATTACAGTTGTAATGTGAAAGTCTTTTTATGAAGACATCTCTTTCTAGGTAGATACTTCTCATATGCTTTAATTAAAAATTAATCATCTTTATCCTTTGTTGAATTTCAGGTTTGATGACAAATAGGAGAGGGATACTAGATTTCTTCGACTCTGAGATACATTTCTGCCCTCTGTATATGTCGCTGTAAAGCTTTATCATAATCTGCTACTTTGCAGTACTTTGTTTTAGTTGCTTATTTTAAAGCACTTCCCATCTTGTGAGAATTTTTTACTGGAATTTAAGTAATGTATAAATCTCTAAAATAAAGTTAGGTTAAATAATAATATTCAGGGTTGTGCTCAAGTGTAAGCTCAGTATGAAATAATTCGTTTTAAGTGATGTGTTTTACTTTTTAAATATAATTTAAATAATTAGATTTAAGTGTAGCTGGGGGGATTTTAAAAAATTATGAAATTTGCTCTTGTAATTCCAAAATTAGTTCATGCAAATTTATATGTATAATATGTTTCTAATTATTATAATTTTAAAGATGCTATGGAAAGAAAGTTGAGAAATGCAGAAGTTGAACTCCAGGCATCAAAAGCTAAGCTATCGGAACGGGAATCTTACATCAGTGTAATGGAGCCTGCTAATAAAAAGCTTTGCTTGAGCTTAGAGACTAAATTAGATAAATATAGGAAACAAAGTGAGGTATGCTTAAATATTTATATGCATGATTATACCAGAGATTAGATAACCTTATGTACTTAATTATAGCTTATTAAGCTTTTCTTTCCCTTGCTTTTCCTCTTCGTGAATTACTGCCAGTTATATGTTCAATAAAATAAGCACTTTTAAGTTTCAAGCATATCTAAAAATATTCAAAATGCAAGATGTTTTATCAGTAACATATTTATTATCATTTATTTATCAGTAACATATTAATTTACTTTGTCAGTAAAATCTGTAATAACGGGGAGTGTTATGAGGTATTTCTCCCATTTTCCTAGCATGCCTTTGTGGTGTAGTGGTTTTTCATGCAGGGTCGGTATTCCAGAGATCCGTGGTTCGATTCCCGGCGAAGGCAGTTGCTAATTTTTCATCTCTCCAGCCTCCAAAAAATCCTAATATCTCTACAGTGGCACACGAACTAAAAGGGTTGTGGATGATGACTCTCCACACCCAGGATTTAATGTTTGGGTCCTCTAAAAACCCCAGTCGCCCTTTAAAAAGGGGAGTATATAAGGTATTTCTCCCACTTTCCTAGTGTGCCTTCGTGGTGTAGTGGTTCTGTACATTGGGCCAGTATTCCAGAGGTCCGTGGTTTGATTCCCGGCGAAGGCGGTTGCTAATTTTTCATTTCTTTGGCCTCCAAAAAATCCTAATGTCTCTACAGTGGCACACGAACTAAAAGGGTTGTGGATGATGACTCTCTACACGGATTTAACATTTGGGTCCCCTAAAAACCCCAATTGCCCTTTAAAAAGGGGAGTATATAAGGTATTTCTCCCACTTTCCTAGTGTGCCTTCGTGGTGTAGTGGTTCTGCACGTTGGGCCAGTATTCCAGAGGTCCGTGGTTCGATTCCCGGTGAGGGCGGTTGCTAAATTTTCATCTCTTTGGCCTCCAAAAATTCCTAATGTCTCTACAGTGGCACACGAACTAAAAGGGTTGTGGATGATGACTCTCCACACGGATTTAACGTTTGGGTACCCTAAAAACCCCCAGTCGCCCTTTAAAAAGAGGAGTATATAAGGTATTTCTCCCACTTTCCTAGTGTGCCTTCGTGGTGTAGTGGTTTTGCACATTGGGCCAGTATTCCAGAGGTTCGTGGTTTGACTCCCGATGAGGGCGGTTGCTAATTTTTCATCTCTTTGGCCTCCAAAAAATCCTAATGTCTCTACAGTGTGTTTATCAAATTTTTCACAACTGATTTTAATAATTGAATTCTAAATAGCTCAAAAATCTGTTTGTGATATACATATAAATATTAAGCCATAAAATAATTACTAATAATGAAAATTAATAATTAATTTTGGATAATTTGTCACAGTATTACAATTTATTGAACCTTGATTACATTATTGATTGTAACAGCTTATTGAAAATGAAGTATTTTATTTATTATTTTGTGTATTTTTCAGCAAGCAGTTATGATAGTAACAAAATATGTAATGATATTTGATTAAGGCCGATACATTTTTATAGAACCCTTTAATATAAAAATTATTCTGCCATCTCAATAATGCATAATAGAAATTTTAAATTTAATGAAGAAGATATTGCCAGTGTGCGAGTATGTTTAAGATATAATTAATGAGAGATATAATTATTTTTAACACAAATTAATCATCAAAATGTATCATTTATGATGTGGCAATTTAATTTTTAGGATGTTTTTTTTAAAGAATAAATGTGCAGTTATCTATTAAGTACATATCCCATATATTTGAACCCTGATTTAAACAGCACTTACTTTTCTGAAGATAAGCCTGGACTAAATTTTGTAAAGTGTTTTTAAGTACCTGTCTCAGATTCTTTTAGATGCTAATTATTATAAAATAAGTGAAGTTTTTAATTTTGGAAAGAGCTAGAAATTGCAAAAAATTGTGTTTAAAATTGTAGAATGGTCTAAGTAGGCAATTGCTTTTTCTGGCACAAACTTTTCAGAAATTTTTCTCATCCTCAATTCTTAATTAAAATTAAACCATTTTTTTCATAATTTATGTTCTTTCAGCTATCAATATCACTTATTTGATTCTATCACATCTCATGCTGTCTTCTCATGATTAACCCTCTAAGTGGCCAAGGACTTGGTCCCGAACTTAAAAACCATGAGGAAATATTGAAATTGTAATTCCAAAGTGACCCTCCCAATTTATACCTTGACTTTTTAACTTTCAATATACAGTCAAAAGTCGTTAATTCAGATACCCATAATGCGGAATGATCTATGATTCGGACCTCAAAGCTAAAAACTTTCTGCGCATGCGCCGCGTTGACACATGCGCATAGGCATTTACGCGTGTGCGTAAGACCTTTTACCACTGCGCATATGCGTGTGCGCAAGCACAGAATACGTTTTCGTGTGTGCGTTTTATGTATAACGGACGGTATAATCTAAAATTATCTAATTATCTATTTCAGTTAATGTTGATGATTACTTTGTTCCTTAATCTTTGAATTCGATCTGGCTTATTATTTTTTGCAGACTGTAAGAGCAATTTTATAAAAGTAAACTTGAACTTTCGATTATGTAAAATAGAATTTCCGATTCTAGAGCTCCCAAAGGATAGTACAAAACGAAAGTATGTTTCGATGTCCATCAAACAAAAAGTGAAATTGCTGCAAAAAATGGATAAAGACATGAAGAATGTGACAGAGAGGTTAGTGAAAACGAAAAAGTTTCGATTGACAAGTTAGTCGGTATTCTCGGCACAAAAATTAACGGGACTTGTACAGCGGAACTTTGTAACTGAACAAGAAATTGTGTCTGTTTATAGAATTAAAGAGAAAGTATTATCACATAAAACGAAGCAACTTAAAACAACTTACATTGAAAGAAATGTTTAATAAAGTAAACAAATAAATATTAAGCTTTTTTTTTTGTAAATTTTGATACCCTTTAGATTATAATTGTTCTTTATTTCATAAATTAAGGTTTCATATTTTTAATTTTAGAATTTCTGCATGCCATCTTACGAGATTTAAACTGATGATCTATAATCCTGAAAAATTGATAATCCGGAATCGCCGAAGTCCCGACGAGTCCGGATTAATGACTTTTGACCATATATGTTACTTTAATTGTCTAGACCAGGAGGTCTCAACCTTTTGACTAACATGTACCATCTAAACAAGAACTGAAAAACTTTAGTACCACCACTACATTTTACAATGATTATTTTTGCTCGATAGAACTATATATAAAAAATATTTTGCCATTTGCACAACCTATTGGGTATTTGTATTAAATATGCACACATAAAAAATATTAGAATAAAAATTGGTTAGCATTTTAATTACCAAAATTTAAGTTATAATACTTTAATTCTAAAATTTAATGCAAAATGTGGGCCTGTTTAAGAGAGATAAATTTCTTATGTCTGGTCTTATTTCACTTAGTTTTAATTATAAATTAGGATCCACTTTTAATTTTGTTCTGTATTTATTTTTCAAATATAACATGGAAGAAAATCCTTGTTTACACAAATAGGTTGTACAAGAAGGCAATAACAATTTAATAGCGTTATTAGAAATGCCTTAAAATTCTTTTTTTCAGTTCAGCCAAAAGTTAACAAGTATGTTATTTTTGAAATCTTCAGTTAGAGTTCGATCACAGAAAATTTCTATCATTGTTATTTTTCTTAACGAGGTTTTTGAATTTAACTCTTTGTGGCACAGTGTGCCCAGTCTGTGGACACCTAAAAATTTCCCTGTGTACACACAGAAAAATTGAATGAGAAAGGCTTTATATATTACTAACGGTTACTTTTGACCGTATTTATTAATACTAGATGGCAGCACAACACATCTGCCCATAGATTTCAGCCATGTTTAGTTTTTGAAGGACATTTTTCAAAGGAATCTTCCAGATTTTTTTAAGATATAAAACAAATTGTTTGAAAGGAAGTTTCTATGTTATTTTTGTGGCTGTATGCTGATCTCTTCTTTCTATATTCTTTTAAGTTTTTACATTGAAAACTTACCTAAAATCTAACAACGAACATCTGGTGTGCCCAGAGTGGGATCACTGACACACTAGGATCAACAACTGTATCTTTGTTGTCCTGCCGTATTTTCTTCGTGGTGAGCTCATTCAGTACAGAAGAGTGGGTGCAGATCTATGTTTCATTTCCCGTTTTTCTTTTTCTTTCTTTTTGTTTCTTTTTTTTTTTTTTTTCGGGGGGGGCTAAGAAATTGTTAGGCTGTTTTTTTTTTGAAGCCAGGGATAATTTTATCAGTTAGCTCTTTGATTTTCTTTAGAGTAGTTCTTTTTTTTCTTTCGCTTTCATTGAAAGAAGTTTTCTTAGCTACATTTTGATAGTTTTGAGTTGTAGATGTTTATTTAATTTTATTGTAGGTATAATATTATTTTATTTTTTTCTGATTTTTAATTATTTTGAAAATCAAAGATGGATCAGAGAGGGCTGACCATTTATGAAGCACTGAAAATGCTAAATGAATTGCCATCAGATAGTGGATCTGTTATGGACAGCAGTTATACCAAAGACTACATAGCTGAACCGGGTGACATTGCTGAGCTGAGTGACCATTCAGATGCCAATGTTAGAAATTATGAAGATGATGGAGAGATGGTGAATGATCCTTCTCAACCAGGTCCATATATGCAACCCCAAGTACCATCATGGCATATGAAAAAAGAGCTGCAAAAGGTGCTTCTCAATTTTACATTAAAGAGTGGGCCGTGTGATAAGCTTTGGGAATTACCAGAGAAAACACCAATAGTGGTGTTTCAAGCTATTTGTACTGTTGCTCTAATGGAGCATATAGTATTTGAGATAAATCTATATGCTACTCAAGGTGGAGGAAGCCTTTTTCACCCTGAAATTATGCATGATTTAGGCCTGAATTTTCTTATGGGCATAAAAAAGATGCCCAGTTATCAGGATTACTGGACAAATGAAGAAGCTCTGCATGACGGATTTTTCAGTAGACATATGTCATTTCAAAGATTCTCCTTGATCCTAGGACATTTGCACTTGAATAATAATGTTCTGGAATCGAAAAGATGATAAAGAAAATTTTGACAGATTGTACAAGGTGCGCCCATATCTAAATCACCTTTCTGATAGTTTTATAAGAGTGCTTTATACTCTTAAAAATCAATCAAGTAATGAGTCAATCAAGTAATAAGGGTAGGAGCTCCATAAAACAGTACATGCCTAAGAAGCCAATCAGAAGAGCTTTCAAAGTTTAGATAAGATGTAACGGGAGAAGATTTGCTTCTCAATTTGATATATATTCAGGGAAGAAAGAAGCAGTTGAAAAGAACCTAGGAGAAAATGTTTGTAAAATGATTGTCGGAGTCCCTATATGGAAAAAATCACTGCACATTTATGGATAATTTTTTCATAGTGTATGAAATCTTTTGCTTCCGTGAAACGAAAAATATTTATTTGTTCAGTACGGACATTCTTGGCCAGAAAAATTTGCCGAAAAGGCTGCTTGCGCAAGACAGGATCTCAAAAGAGGTGAATTCGACTGCATGGCCATTCTTGGTCAGAAAAATTTCCTGAAAATGCCACTTGCCCAAGACAAGATCTCAAAAGAGGTGAATTCGAGTGGGTAGTGATGGCCTATGCCTCAAATGCAAAGACAAGCACTGTGTTTCTATTCTTTCTTCTCATCCTGATGCAGCTGTTGCGATTGAAGTTGAAAGGAAAGAAAAAGATTGCTCAAACTGAAAGTAAATTGCCCAAAAGCAGTTTCCATATATAACAAAAACATGGGGTTTGTGGATAAATTTGACCACCTTGAAGTCCCTTTAAGAAGTAGCCCAGAAAAGAGAAAAGTGGTGGCACAACATCTTTTTCCATTTTCTGAATGTATGTGTCATAAATAGCTACATACTGCTTAAATTGCTAACTGATGGAGCCATCAAGACAGCAAACAATACCGGCCAACTCTGCTGTATTCTCTCCAAGAGATGGGAAAATCTGGAACACCTATGCCAAAGAGAAAGCTGTATTCAAGTCCTCAAAATGCACTCCGCTACAAGAAATAAAGTTTAGTAACTTTGATCACATCCCAGTGAAGGGTGTGAGAAGAAGGTGTGCTTACTGTAGCACTAGACAGGAGCCCTACAGATCCCGATACATAGGCAAAACATGCAATGTTGGGCTGTGCTTTTTCAAAGGTGGTGTGATTTGCTTGGAAAGTACCACCATGGGAAAAAAAAATAGATGAAAGAATAAATATCAAGTGTTAATAATGTAAATATCATATAGCCGAGTTACGTTTTTTCATTTATATGCGTGAATCATTATATAACCAAGAAGAGTTTTTTTTTTTCCCCTTGAGGGTGAGTAAAGTAGCAGGCCTTCCTGTGGTGCATGCTGGGTAATGCCAAATAAGCTACGGTTATCAGAATCTAGTGTTTTTTAATCATTTTTAATCTTTTACTCTGTTACGGGCTTCCCAGCAATGTATCACTTCAGCGCTCTTTCTGAGGCTCTGTTTATTCATTGTGCCCATCCTGTGCACACCCACAGAATTAAAACGGTAAGTGCTATGTTTACAGAATTTTGCCTGCGTACTCCTCTAGGCCTGCTTAGGCTGCCTACCAATTTTTTTTTTTTTTATTGAAATTTCAACTTTAAAAGGTAGCTTGCTGCAAAGGGTTAATAGTTAAAAATACTTTGTTTCTTTGCATACCACCTATTTTTCTCTTATGTACCACCGGTTGAGAATTGCTGGTCTAGACACATTTCAAGATGCATGTCTGTGTACTTAAAAATATCAATACAGTCAAAAGTCCTTAATCCGGAATGATCTATAATCCGGACCTCAAAGCTACAAACTTGCTGCACATGCGTAAACGCATAATAACGTCGCGGCGCACAATGAACTGGAAGTTAATCTGTCAGCACTATCCTCATCTTCAGGGCAGATGTTTTTATTTTATTCGGCGTATAATTCCTTACTAAATGTAGTATTTCATCTCGATGTACTTTGTCTTTGATATGATTTAAATCAAATTCTTCATCATTATAAATATCACGAATGCACATCAAATAGTTTTCTGGTTGCAATTTTCTAATTTCGACTATGCGTAATGTATGCTTTACGCATGAGCGCGTTGAAAGAAATGTTTAATAAAGTAAACAAATAAATATTAAGCTTTTTTTTGTAAATTTTGATATTCTTTAGATCATAATTGCTCATTATTTCATAAATTACGGTTTCATATTTTTAATTTTATAATTTCTGCATGGCATTTTACCAGATCTAAATTGATGATCTGTAATCTGGAAAAACCGATAATCTGAAATCGCCGAAGCCCCGATGAGTCTGGATTAAAGACGTTTGACTGTATAAATAATATGACCATTTATGCGTATGATTTGAACACTTAGAGGATTAATAACCATAATTTTTTTGCTATCAATTTCTGGTCCATTTTATTGCATTTTCTAATCCATGTTTGAATCTTATGCAGCTCAAAGTACTTGATATTTTTATGAGATTTTCACCTTTTGCTTTTTTTTGGTAGTTCTAATAATTTAATAGTTCTGTAGTTTTAATAGTTTAATTTTCTCAGATTTTCGGACATGGTGCCTTAAATTTCAACTATCCATTTTTCTTGATTTGTAGTGGATATATATGTGAGTTAGCTTGAAATTTGCACACATATAATTTTAGGGATGTTCAAACATGAATATTTTTATAATTTCAATTAGTTAATGCCATGGGCTCCATTAGAAGGCCATTCTAAAAATTATATTGTATATATATATTTAAAATATATCGGTGCACCTTTGTAGATATTAAGGTACCAAAAATGAGGAAGACTAAAGGAAAGAAACTGAGCATTAAGGTGGGCCAAAGAAACGCTTTTCCCCATTTTTCTCTTCCTATACCCGAGAAAACTTGCCTATTGTCTAGCTGTGCAAAATGAAGTGAAAAGTTTTCATATATAAGTATATCATCCATTCACACATTGCACTCAAAAGTTTTAAAAAATAGCAAAATTTTGCTGTTTTCTGTTAATTTTTTGTAATTACTGAAATTACTACTTTCGAAATGCAGTTGTTCCTAATGTGAATTTGGAAGATGAGGAACACAAAAAAGTTTAAAATCTGTTATTTGAAAATATTTATTGTTTGCATAAAAACCTCAAAATAATGCCATTTTTCATAATCATTTTGCAATTTCTGATAATTTTACTTTTTCATTTTTGTAAAACAAATGGTGAATATGTTAATCCTTTTTAATTTTGTTATTCAAAGCAGTGTATTTTTAAAGGTCATCCTAATGAAACCTTCTCTTGCGTCAACGCAACAAACATTTTTACATGCTTCAGTCACAAGTTTGACATATTGTTTTACAGCCTAGGTGTGACAAAGGAAACTTAGGAAATCTGGTTACAGCAATGTGCCAATCTGTAATAGATTTTTGTTGTCCTCATCCATAACGTTCCTCAACACTGTCAGCATTACATTTTTTCCCCCCTGCAGATTTAAAAGTTTTGCCAAATGACACGAATAAATAGTATTTTCTTGATTATAATTAAAAAAAAAAACCTTTAAATTTGTACCTTGAACCCCTTTTCTTCCAATATATATCCCACCTAATAGCAGAAGTATTAGAATATGGCAAAAATTTTTATGTGTATTGAATTGGGATACCATCCTTCTATACGGAATTTTACATCCATAATGCTTAGAGGGTTAATAGTGGAGGAGGAAAGATATTGCAACTATCTTTTCAATCATGATGACTTAGTTTGACTTGATTTGAAGTTTAATTAATTAATTAATAAATTTTTTTTTTAGGTTTGGCAACTTACCCTTTTAGGTTGCTATAGACACAAATTCTATTTAACAACAGTTAATTTACAATCATTTTTAACGTGGGGTGCAAAAAATAAACATTTTTGACATATTTTAATTTCTTAATTTTCATAAAGGCAAGAAAGCGGCTGAGACTCACAGAGAGGTATGTGAAGTTTATGGTACTCATTGTTTAATTGAATGCATGTGTCAGAATTGGTTTAAAAAATTTTGTTCTAGAAATTTTTCACTTAAAAATGACTAGCTTTCTGGTCGACTTTCTGAAATTGATGATAACGATATTAAAGTCATAATTGAATCAAATTGCCATATAACTATGTGAGGGATTGCAAAAAGGTTAAGTGTATCACACGCAACAATTGAAAATGACATAAGATTTCTTGGAATCGTTAAGAAGCTTGAAGCTTTGCATGAGTTAAAAGAAATTCACTTAACATACTGAATCAGTTTTGATACAACTTCCAAATGTAATGTAATCACCCCTTTTTTTTAAACGAATTATCACTAGTGATGAAAAACGGATCATCTAAATTAACATAAATTGAAAAAAAATCATGGTCCAAACATCAAGTATTGGCACAAATCATACCGAAAGCTAAATTACATCAGAGAAATGTCATGCTGTCAGTTTGGTGGGATTACAAAGATGTTGTGTATTTTCAGCTGCTTCCAAGCAATCAAAACATCAACTCAGATGTTTACTATCAACCACTTAAAAAATCAGAAAAAGCAATCAAAGGAAAAAGTTCAGAATTGGCAAATTGCAAAGGAATTGTGTTCCATCACAACAATACAAAGCCTCACATATCTTTAGCAACACGTGTAATGTTACTGGAGCTTGATTGGGAAGTAATGTTGCATCCTCCATATAACCCAACATTGCACCATTGGATTATTATTTATTTCAAAGTTTACAAAACTTCTTAAGGCTTTAAGAACCAGTGCGCGGAGAATGAAGTGCAGTCATGGGACCGAACCCGCTGAAATGGATCGTCACCACTGGCCCTCACATTTTCAGCAGTTAAGCCTAACTTTGGAAAAAAAAAAAAAAAAAAAAAAAAAAACGTATCAAATCACCATTTTGATATAATGACTTAAATTCTAGAAGTTGTGTACTTGTTTTTAATGTGTATTAATATAAATAATTTCATATTAATAGAAATAAATTAAAAAGGCAAAATATTAAAATCATAACTATACACACAAAAATGAATACTATAAATATGAAAACAAAATTAAATATCCAAAATTAAAAAAAAAATAAACTAAGCAGGAAATTACCTGTACCAATTAAAAAATTCTGCTGTGTGAAATAGTTCAAAGCAAGTATCGACTCACAATCCTACATTGCATATTTTGCACTCAAAATACGTTGTTTTCTTTTGCGTTTCTTTGTTTTTAGTGCACACAACACATCTTCTCCTACCATTATTACCTTTTCCGTCAATGTAAATTTTCAGAAAATGTCTTCTAGTTAGACGGAAGGGTTGCTGGCCACATTGCATATTTTGCACTCAAAATACGTTGTTTTCTTGTGCGTTTTCTTGTTTTTAAGTCACACAACGCATCTTCTCCTCCCTTTATTACCTTTTCTGTCAACTTAAATTTTCGAAAAATGTCTTCCAATTAGACGGAAGGGAGGAGTGTCCGGTGATTTTGGACAATTTTTTTTAGTTTTTAAGTAAAGTCTCTTAACCATGGCTAATGGATTGAAACTGAATATAACCCCAACATATGTCCCAAAACTTCTTCAAAAGACACCCAGAAATATTTCATCCTCAAACCCTGTGTGACATCAGGCTTATATTAGAAAACTTCCTGTTTTTCTAAATCGAAAAACAGTGTCTGCCATGAATACCGGAAAGTGATCAAGGAAAGACCCCCATTGGCGGGATATCCGTTACTGATCATGCAAATATATGCATTATATATAATTACATTATATGTAAAGTAAATATCTTATATACCATAATATAATGCCTGGGTCATTATATATAATGACCTATTAAGTCTAGTAAGAAAAACAAAAACGCTAGCTCTTTCCTGAGAAATATGAGCAAATAAGATGCATTACACATTGAGACAGCTGATGGTCTTTTCCCTTTTGTAACAATGTTGTAATGTTACTTTTTAATTAACCAATAAAAGGACAACTAGTCTTGAGTTTTTCCGTTACAGGAGTTCGCGATGTTACACCTGCTACAGTAAGCTGAATGCCCTTTCCTAACAGAAAAAAAAAAAAAAAAAAAAAAGGAACATAAATGGAAACTAGTAGCCGGATGCACTTACCCACATTCTAATAACAAAAAAAGCAAAGAACAAAAGCGGAAAAATACAGAATTCCTTACGAAATAAACAAAAATGCCTGTGCACCCTTTAATTTACAGGCACACTTATAAAAAGCCGTGATTCCCAATTTGTTTATACAGTCAAATACCAAAAATCTGCCAACCGGAAATTCGCCAACTCCTGAAATCCATGTTGCCTCTCAAAATATAAACATTTAGTTTATAGGTTCCGGAAACCGCAACATGGAGTACAAAATATCGAAGAAAAAATACTTAGATAAATGATGTCATAATTACCGAATAATAGTGAGTCATAATGGAAATACCAAATTATTGACATCATGATAAGAGTTTTTTTCCCCCTCCAATCTGCATCGAGGTAAAAAAAGCAGACGATTAACTTAACTCTTCTTTTAAGTTCACGCTTCACGTTGTTGTACTTTCTGAGCTTTGTTATTTCACAAGATTTAGTAATGTCGTTTTTTTTTTTTTTTTTTTTTTTTTTTTTTTTAATCCGGATATTTTGTGGGTATATTAAGAATATTTTAAATTTCAGTGCTTTTTAATACAATGACAGATAAGAAACGCACTCGTGATTTTACTTCTTGCAACGTTGAAAAACGTAAATGTGTTCCATTGACGGTAATGAAAGAAGTGGAAATTCTGCTAAAGATAGAGGCAGGTGCTACTGCTCGGTTTATAGCAGAATCGTATGGAATTGCCTCAGGGACTGTGTATGATATATGGAACAATAAAGAAAAGCTGTTGAAATTCTACAGCAACAGTGATTCTAACATCGGAATCCAAAACCGGATATCTTTACATGAGGCGAAATCAGCAAACCTTGATGCTGTCTTGTATGAGTAGTTCCGGCAGCAGCGGAGTGATGGGGTACCTATTTCAGGCCTGTGCCAAGCCTAACCTGTACTCCCGAGAGAAAAGGAGAAGCAGATTCATGCTGATTTAAAAATAGAGGAGCCTAATGTAAATGAACAGTATAATATAATCAGTTTATATATGTAATAATAATTTAATGCATATAATTAATTATTGTATTAATGTATATAATAATTTAATTAAATGTATCTAATGCGCCTTATTTATTTTGCACTTTTAGTCTGAATATTATCTTTTCTGTCCTGAAATCCGCAAAATCCTAAAATCTGCAGGGGTGTTTGTGCTCTGGGGAAACCCCGGAATTCCGGGGATTTTGAACTTCGATCCCCGGATCGTCGTTCAAAAGGAAGTAGGAATAATAATGAATTATTTATTTTGATCTGGGTAATTTTGGTTGCTTTGAAAGCAGAAAACGCAAGGTCAGTGTGTGTGGTGAAAACTTTTCCTTTCTTTCTACAAAGGCAGTGATAATGCATGAAAAGGGGGAAAAAACTTCTTTTTTGTTCTTTCCTTATTGCGAGTTATGACTCATTCCCCCGGTTCTCGGACATTCTCTTCTGGATTCTTTTCGGCAAGTAGGCGCGGCAGAAAAAAAAGGGAGAGACTTCGTTCGACCAGATGTGCGATCACGTGACTCTGGGTTCAAAGGTCTTATCTCTCCTGGCATGGCGCCAATAAATAGAGAAGGGGGATTTTTCGCCATATTAGCTATTTGTCATTGATTGCTTCTGAACTTTTTTTTCTCCGCTGTGTAAAATTTTCGTTTCATTTATTGATGCACGTGTAAATTTTTCGTTTCGTTTATTGAAATATTTTTTTATTTATGTACGCAAGAGAATTTCACTATGAAATTTCTTGATATAAATAGTGATATTATACAATTAGAAGAAGGTGTCTGGAATGCATTTAGGTGGAATTGGATTGAACGGAGAGATGGTAATGGGGCACATGGTGCAAGAAAATAAATGTTGCTGGACAAGCATATTGTGTTTTTTGTAACTCACTCCTGAAGTATGGTGGGGAAGGATTCAAGGCTTTCACATATCATTCTACGCACATAAAATATTCAAAGTGCATTAGACATTCAATGACTTTAAGTAATTATGCTAATTAAAAAAATACTGAGAGACTTACTGGAGACTGATGCTCGGCCATTGGATATAGTGACAAGAAAAGCGCGCCAAGAGGTATTAATAACTTCGTTTATCACCGAGAATTCTCTTTCTTTCAATGTAGCTCCCAATTTAATTGAACTTTGCAAACAGTTGAGCCGCGATCAGACGGCACTAAACTCGTTGGAAATGTCAAGGAGTACTGCATGTTATAAGATGAAATATGGGCTCGCAAAAACTATTAAGGAAAATATCATTAAAACTTTAAAGGAGACTCCATTTTCTCTAAATTTGGATGAAAGTACTAGCAATGCTCAAGAAAGTATACTGGCAATATTGGTGCAGTTTTATGACAACAATCAAAATGAAGTTGTAGTTCATCATTTTTGCATCTCTAAAGATGTAATCTTGCAATTCAGAAGCTGTTTTTAAAGCAGTTGTTAATACTATTGAAGATAATAATATTCCTTGGGCAAACTTAATTAGTGTATTAATGGACTCATGTAACACCATGCGTGGAAAGAAAAAAAGGGTGTTGAAACCAGACTACGATCAAACAAAGCATCCCACTTATTAGATATTGATGGTGACACATGTAACACAGCTAATAACTGTGCAAAAAAATTTGCTTCATGTTTTGATAGATACTTAAAAGATTTGTTTGATAACATCTATTTTGATATGAAAAGCTGCAGTAAAAGAGAAAATTTTTTCAAAATCTGTGAATCCCTTGCCATTAAAAAACTTAAGCCATTGAAGAGATCAGACCATAGGTGGGTGTACATTTTATGTGTTTTAGAAAGAATCAAAGATCTGTGGGATGCTCTTATTGCATTTTATTTTCACTACTTGGATAAAACTAATAAAGGGGATTATTTTTCTTATGTTGAAACTGTATACAATAAAAGAAATATTTCTGCAGCTCAGAAAAAAATTGTTGAAGGGGTGTATTCTTGCTTGCATTCCCAACAACTCACAAAGGATGCTTTAGCTCGAAAAAAAAAGAATACTAAATGGGTTATTTGTTATGCAAAACAAAACTTTATTGCATATGGCATTATATTCAGCAGTATTACCAGAGATCAACACATATATTAAATTATTTGAAACAAAAAAAACAATGCTTCATTTAATACATTCCAGTATTTATAAATTGAAGGCAAAATTTTTCTCTTTTTTTATGAAGCCAGAAAATATAGAGTGCACATCTTATAATGATTTATTAAAAGTTGATGTCACAAATCCAGAATTCCATCTACCTAGCGAAGTAATATTTACTGGTGCAGAAGCTTCCACTCTCCTGAAGAAATTATCAAAAAATCATCCAATAGCAAAAGAATTCCAAATTTCTCTGATGAAAACTTATACTAATACAGCACAGCACATGAAACAGAAATTACCCCTTAAAAATTCATATCTAATTAGTTTTACAGCATTAGATCCAGAGCTAAGAGGTAAAACCAGTACAATATTAGCTTTTGAAAAATTATCATCTTTTATGTCCCATTTTTTTTAGTGATAATGAAAAGTCAAAAGTAGAAGCTGAAATAAGGTTATACCAGAGTGATATTGATATTTTTGCTCTACACATCTGATGAAAGTGGAAATCAAGTCAAGTGTACAATTGATAAATATTGGTCTAAAGTTTTTAATTTAAAAGATGATTTCACAAATGATTATAAGTATCCTACATTGGCTAAATTGGTCAAAGCCTGCCTTAGCTGCTTCCATGGCCCATTAGTGGAAAGTGCATTCAACTTAATAGATACACTTGTCACTGACTATAGAACCTCTCTTAAGATTGATTCCCTAGATGCAGTGCAGACTATTAAATATGATTTAATGGCTTCTAAAGAAACCTCATGTGAAAAATATGGCTCATCCAATGACTGATCCAATTCACAAAAATCTCTTACTGAATATGAACAGAAGTTGGAAAACATATCAAGAGGACTTAAAAACATTTATTTCAGATGAGTCACCTATAAAAGTCTCTGAAAAACCTTCTACGTTAGCAGAAAAGCAAACTGCTTCTACCTCTGCATGTGCAGTTCTCGAGGAAATTTCTTCAACTGTAAATGATGAAAATAAAAGTCAACCTTCCTGCAATTATGAAGTTCACCACAAAAGAAAGACAAGCCCACAAACATCAGAAAATAAAAAAAAAAGCAGCAGAAATTAGATAATTTTTTTTAAAGAATTAATTCAGGTAATTTAAAATATTTACATAAAATGTAGTAGTTTATATGTTTGAAAATTTATGGTTATTAATTTTGCAAAAAAAAAGTAATTCATTGAACTTTTATAATTAGGTCATTCAATACTTCATAATTGTAATTTTTCATTTCTCTTCCCCCCCTTCTCGAAACTCCAAAATGTCGGTAAGTAAGTCCTTAAAAGTTTCAGGGGATTTTTTGGTGTCCCACAAACACCCCTGAATCCGCACAACCTCTGGTCCCAAGCATTACGGATTTCTGGACATCTACTGTACCAATAAATCTATCAAAACCAGAAGCACATAATAGAAACTAATGCCAGTACATGAAGATCAAATGCCATATTAGTCAACCCATGTGGAAACAGCTTACCATTTAGCACCATCTAATAGCTTTTAAAAATTCAAATAAATCATTCCATTTTAAAGTTATGTATACGCGACACTGGGCTGGTAGGAGTGGAATCATTGCGTCAGGTATACGGGACGCTGGTCCTGAACAGGTTAAATGGTAAAAATTTCAGTAATGGCAATGACCTAAAAATCGCACTTAATTGAGTTTTTTTGCTATAAAGACCAGAAGTTCTGTAGAGTGCAGAATCATAAAGTTACCAGAAAGCAAAAGGTCATCAAACAAAATGGAAAATATTTGACTGAATTCATTTCATTTTTTTGTGTAGAAAAATTTAGAATCATTAGATTCTAAAAATCTGAAATTACTTTCTTGCCAACCCAATATTTCATAATATTTGTAGCATAAGAGAATGCCTTTGATAATTATAGGCACCGTATAAAAAGGTTTGTAGCAAAAATTATGAAATTTTTCTTTTTTGAGTTTTTGCACAAGCAATAAAGAATTTGAAATTATAGATTTTAAACTTTTTTGTGTTCTTCACGTCTCAAAATTCACATTAGAAAGCAGAGCATTTTGATATTAATTAGTTTAGTAACTGTAAAAAATTGATAAAAAACATAAAAAATTACACAATTTTTAAAAGCCTTTGAATGTGATGCATAAATAGAAGTTATAATTTTGTTTGAAAAAATTGTTTTCCCATTTTGCTAGCTAGGCAGTAGGCAACTTTTCTAAGATATAGTGATAGAAAAAAAGAGAGTGTTTTTTTGGCCTGTCCTACTGAATAGCCTTCATTTGAAAATTTGTATGATATTTGACAAAGCAATAATTGAACTGGTAGTATTTATTTGGTAAGATATTAAAAATTAAGGAGTGTAATGCCAATTGTATGATGTATGACATAAACGCATAAATATCATTAAAAGCTTACTTTTTATTCCAAATAAGATAAGTGCAAAACGAATTTTTACACATGGTTTCATTCTTGCCACTAATCTATAATAATTAAAATTGTATTTACTATGCTTATAAAATATTGTCTCTTACTTTTCTGTTGGTTAAGAACACAAATTGCCATCAATAAACAAAACCAAGACGGCGTTACATAGTTTAATTTTGAGAGTTTTCAATTTGGACTTCTCTTATGTTCATAGCATAATTTAATCCTGCAGAAATATTGTGGACGGTACAATCAGACATATTTGTCTAAGCAAATATAATTTATTAGCATTTTACTCCTTAATTTTTAATTGCTTACTGAATAAGTACTACCAGTTCAATTATTGCTTTATAAAATATCATAAAATCTGCATATAAAAGCTCAGTAGGGTGTTTTTTTTTTTTTTTTTTTTTTTCAAACTTTTAACAATTTAACTATTAAAATAAATGTTTCTGGGAAAATATAACATTTTAATTTTTATGTATTAAGAAAAGCCTTAGTGATTAAGAGTGCATCTGTAGGTAACCAGATCATGAATAGTTCTCTATTTCTTCATGCCTTCACTATGCCACCCCCCCAAAAAAAGAAAGTGGTCATTTGATGCCTTCTGTGCTTGAAAATCCCTTTTTTGAACATTAGATTTGATTGTCTGTCAGGAAAAGTCCTTGCAACTTGAGTTCAAGTGAAAGTTCTCCTGTCATGGAATGAAAACCATTAACTATGTTCCACCACAATTATGTTAACAACTATGTTAACTATTTATGATAATTAACCAGCTATTTATAATTTCAACCTTTACTATAATTTCCCCTTTCTGTATTTCTCACCAAAATGCAAATGAATAGCCAGTATTTAAACTGAGGTTTTTAGATTTTAAGAAAAAGCATGTTTCTGGGATTGTGTGCATGCAAAATGTTAGTTTCCTGCCAGCTCTGATAGTTGCAATGATTTGGCTCTGTGTTTTTGTTCGGCTGTGTGATTTGGCTCTGCTGACATTTTAATGCTGGCACTTCAGTAGAATAGGGAGTGAGCTTCTTGTATATTAATAAACTGTGCAGTCTTTGACCACTGTTCAAACTTTGAATTAATTTGGAACTTTTGTGTTTTATTTTTCATTACCACAAGCCATGGAATTTGTGCCATGGAGAGTGCTTTTATGTTCTAAATTCTGTTTAAATAAAAACATTTTTAACCTTTATCGTCTTTTCAGATAGTGATGATTAGCTTCACATCTGTTAAGGTTATTGAATTAATGAGCATTACCAGAACAAGTGTAACCTTTTAACTATAAATAAATGCTGTAATGTTATATGCTGAGCATGCACTCAGATTAAAAGTTTTATAAAGTTTTGAATAGCAGTATTTTAATTTGAAAGGACAGCATTTCTTATTTCATTTATAAATCCTAATAAAATTATATTTATTACTCAATTGCTAAAACAAATCTGTTGTTATCAATTAATAAAATTTGATGTTCTTTATAAGCCAAGAGACTGAAAAAGTTTTTTTGTAAAGTAAGAGAGTGCTTATTATGCTAATATTGGGATAGTGTAAAAATCTCTTGATGTCCCAATAACAGAGAAAAGTTAGGTCCTGTGCATTGTGTATATTACAAATAATATTTTATTTATTTAATAAATAGTTATTCATTTCATAAATAGTATATTTTAATATACTATCTAGTTCTAGGTATCCCTGCTTTTCATGTTTATAGGGAATTTGATTTAAATACTAAATATAGGTACTTACATATTTTCCTGTCAACCATGAAGTCGCGAAGCAGTGCAATTTAGCACCTGTTATGAATAAGTGTACCAAAACAATATGCTTATAACACCTGCATTTTCATTTGACGTAACCCTGACTGATTCTCAATGTGCTAGCTTTTGTTGTTATGAATGAGAAATAATTACAAGCAGGAAATTTGTACTCTCAGCGTTCTAAATGGAGTTTCCAGTAAAATTAAAGGGCCTAACAAAACTATAGAAAACAGCGAAAGTCTTTTTTTTATGAAGCACAAAAGCAAAGGAGATCAAATGCTAATTGCTTATGTATAACAAAATGGTGTCAGTTCCATCAGAATTCCACCAAAGTGATATTATGCGTGGACATTTTTTCTTTTTGGTACATCGGAAAAAACAGGTTCTCATCTTATTTGATGGCGTGTGGTATTCGTGAACATACAGTCACTTTCCTCTGGACTTTTCCCTAAGTGAGCAGAAATTTTGACACTGCAGAAGTGAGCCCATTTTTCATCTTTTGTCAAGCATTAAATATGTTGCATGTAATGCCTGGCCTTATAGCAAGAATGTTGAAATTAGATGGTACGTTCTTGCTATAAAAGGCCATAATATAATACAATAGTCATTGTGGTTGTAGTGCCTGGGATTTACAAACAGAGTTTATAAATTTTTGGGTTCTACCTCGTACTTATCTACTGATATATGAAAAATTTTTCTGTTCATGTTTTGGTAAGTGGATATTTCTTAGAAATGAATTTGACACATTACTGATATCTATAATGTATTTAGATTATCTAATATTCTCTTATTCACAATGTTTCCCCATCTCAGTTTGAAGAACACCATTCTATATGAGAATGTTTTTATTTTCATCTATCTTGATTGCATTAAAAGTTAGTTATCTTATTTCTCATATCTTAAGTTTGTTGTCATTTTTGTTATTTAATTAGAGTAAATCATCATCTGAAGGTATTGATGCCAAAATGTATATTTGAATGAAAAATATTTAAGTATTTCTAGTCTAAATGTTAATTTTGTTTTAAAGGTTTTTAAATTGTTTAAAATGTTTAATTTTGTATTATTAATTAAAATTTTTTTTTTAGTTTGATGCTAGAAAAATTGAAGAATTGGAAGGAAAGTTAAGATGGGCCAAAAAGCAAACAGAATGTGCAAAAAGTCAGGTTCTTGAAGTTGAACGGAAAAAGAAAATTGAACTTGACAAAATGGAATTTAAAATAGTAGCATTACAACAAGAATGTAGTAATTTAAAAGTTGAATTGGTGGACGTAAGTTGATTCTTTTTTAATTTTATGTGAAAAATTTATGGAAAATCACTATTTTTGAATTTTCTGCAGGCTTTTTTTATTTTTTAGCTACTTTTACTTTGGGCTTTTTTAATTTTTGCATAGTAACGTAACCACCTTGGCACAATCTGGCAATTTTTTACAAATGAAAAGGTTGTAAAGTCATTAGGATATTTTGAAGCAGGAGACATGAAAAATGGAAAATGTCCTTACCAGAACTCAAACCTGGACCTCTCAAATGTGCACTGAGTGTGCTACCGTTACACTACGAAGGCATGCAGAAAAGAGGGAGAAAATACCTTATATACCGCCCCATTTAAAGGGCGACTGGGAATTAGGTTTCACCAAATCCTATTGGTGAAGAATCGTCATCCACCACCTTTTAGTTTGGATGCCACTGCAAAGTTTTTAAAGTTGCTTTGAAGCGGGAGTTGTAAAAAAAGGCCAACACCCTCACCAGGACTCAAACCTGGACCTCTTGAATATGCGGAGTGTGCTACTGTTACACCAGGAAGGGCATGCAGAAAGGAGGGAGAAAATGCCTCATAAGGTAAAAGCTACTTATTGGGTGCAAGTTGGTGATTTTACGCCCTCTGTTTTTTTAGAAAAGATTCCCAAACTACTGATATTTATCATATGTCGGTAAACATTATCAGCATATGAAAAGAAAATATACTTTAGCAATTTAAAATACAAATTTGAAATATTAAATAAGGACTATGTGATATATTAAAAAAATGAAACACTTACATTCTTCTTCAAATCTTTCCATAATTCTTTTACATTATTCTTCTCCCAAAGTGCATAGTGATCTGTTTTTGCTTAAAAAATGTCAAACAATTGCACAGTTATATGTTAACCTCGTAAATAGTGGCTATCCAGAAAAAACATTTCCTCGTTGTTCCTTTTGGAAAATTTTCAGCAAAGTTCTGTATTCCTGCAGAAATTTTATTCCAGTTTCTTCCATTGCTGGCAAATTCCACAAACTCATATTTTAAAACCAAGGTAAGAAATATCACAGTTTGCTTATAAAAACCATCTGAACTTGGTATTCCAAGTTCAGATGAAAAAAGAACGTCTACAAAAATGGTGGCATTACTTGATTGAAATGATTGTTATGAACATGATTACCAGAATGGTTATGCACATGGTTGCCAGAGTTTGGCTTATTTTGAAAATTTGGAGGCTTCTGCTAAGTTGGTTGTGTTAATATGCAAGTACCATTTTTTAATCATCTTTTGAAAACCAAATACACATTATTAATACATGAAATATACAAGTTGTAAAAGGACATAATTAATTAAATTTTTATTAGTGTCTAACATTCTGCCTGGTTATTAGAATTTTTTTGATCTGTTAAAGTAATATATAGTTGCTTAATAAAAATGGAAAAGATTTTGATCAAGCATGTTTTATGTGTAGGCTTCATGCATTGAAATTAAAAGCATTATTTGGTTCTATTAATAGTATAACTTGGAGTGTTCTGTATGCTTCTACAGGATATTCATCATTATTTTGTGTCTTAAAAGTACATCCCGTTTATAATTTGAATTTTGTTGTAAATCTGATTCAGTAAAAAAGAAAATTTTTAAATCCATCGATCCTTCTAAACTCCACATTGGAGTTAAAAGAATAAAACAAGTCTCGAAAGGAGGAATCTTGATTGAAACAAATAAAGAAAATGACTTAGAAATATTAGAAAAAGAAATAAGTTTCATTCCAGACTTAAAGAAGGAACTCCAAATAGTGAGACCATTAAAACGCTCTCCAAAAATCATTATCTATGATATCCCAAACGATATCACTCGATTCTCAGAAGCATGTTTCAGTCAGAAACCAACTCCAAAGCAGTTATGGAGCAAAACAAGACCTCCCATTCACTATGCAGGAAGTTGAATATACAATTAAATCATTAAACTCGGGAAAAGCTCCAGGATTGGATAATCTTCCAAAAGAAATAATCTTAGAAACATTTTATGCTAATCCAAATCTGCATACTGAACTCTTTAATGAGCTTTTAAGACGAGGAATATATCCTGAATGTCGGAAAATAGCAAAGCTTGTTCTTTTCTCAAAAGAAAGAAAAAATACAGAACTTCCAGAAGCATATAGACCAATCTGTCTATTAAATACATGGAGCAAAGTCTACGATAAACTGGTTACAAACAGGCTAAATTACTATTTATATTCAAATGGCAAACTAAGCCAAAAACAGTATGGATTTACAGCTGGCGTCTGTTCAACGGATGCTATAAGAGATATTATATATACTGTAGAAGATAACAGAAGGAAAAACTGCTATACGAATATCATCTCCTTGGACATAAAAAGTGTGTTTAACAATATCTGGTGGCCTTTCCTGCTGAAAGAATTACAATTTCTTCAATGTCCAATTAACATATATAAAGTTATTGAATCTATGCTGGACAACCATCAAATTGTTTATGAAACCAATAATGAGCAATACTACCATGCCCAGGAAAAGGGATGCGTTCAGGGTTCAAACTCTGGACCCCTCTTTTGGAATGTAGTGATGAATACAGCTTTGAGAATCGATTATGGAGAAGGAGTCCAAGTTCAAGCTTATGCTGATGATTTTTTTGTTCACTGTTACGGGCTCAACTCATCAGCAGATCCAAACTAGAGCACATAATGCCTTGAAATAAAATATCAGAATGGGCAATCTTAAGCAAGCTCAGCTTCTCACCAGAAAAATCTAGTTCAATGTTTTTTACAACCAAAAAAAGGGGCTCTGCATACTCTGCCCCAATGATAAAACTGGGAAATATAACCATCAAATGCCAAAAGCAAAAAAATATCTTGGTGTCATGAGTGCCTAACATGGCTTCCACATCTGGACTATATGAAAATAAAGGTATGTAAAATAATTAATAACCTTATGAAACTACCAGGTCTGTCCAAGGCAGTAATAAAAGAATTATATAAACGAGCAGTAGAAAGAACAGCAGTTTATGCATGTGCACTTTGGTGGTATCCACCTACAGTAAAAATGCGAAATAAGGCTAATACCATTCAAAGGGTGGCCTTACTAGCCATGACTAAAAGTTATAACACAGTTCCAACTTCGGCACTACAAATATTGGCAGGTCTAATCCCTTTGGATATTAAATTAGACCAGGAAAGTGCCATTCAACGAACCAAAAGAGGATGGTCAGACTTCTCCTTCGAAGACATTAACTTTCCCAAAGAAGATTTTGACTATCAGCTGAGCAAATAGTATACTCACCCAGCTAGAATAAAGACATATGAATGGGATGACCATCTCCCTCTTAATAAAGATCTTGAATTATTTACAGATGGATAAAAAAATGATGAAGGTATAGGAGCTGGCTTCTGTGTGTACTGGAATGGCATTTTGCAAGAAGAGAAATCTTACAAACTAGACAAAAATTGTTCCGTTTATCAAGCGGAAACACAAGTGTTGAAGTCGGCCTTATTATGGTTAATTAAGAACACATAAGAAAATTATTATTATTAAGAACACATAAGAAAAGAGCACAGATTTACACAGACAGTCAAGCAGTACTAAAATCTCTGGCAAAATTCGATATATTAAATCCAGAAATTATAGAAGTTAAAAAGCTGCTCTTTATCACCAAAGCAAAATTACACTGGATACGTGGACCCTGTGGTTACCGAGGTAACGAGAAAGCAGATGAACTAGCAAAGAATGGAATTTCATCTTCCAATCGCATCAACCGCAAGATCCCAATTAGCACCATAGTGCGTAAAGCCAAAGAGAAAGCTCTCGTACTCTGGCAATGTCGATGGCAAGACGAAGATACAGGCAGATCCACTTTTAAAATTCTTCCTAAAGTCTCAGAAAGGAGACACTTTAATGATTTTTTCATCAATCAAATCATGAAGCCTTTCCCTGTTACTTCAATAGATAAAAGAATCACAATGTCGATGTTCATGTGGTCTAGACTCCGCGGATGCACTTCATATGATATTAGACTGCCCTAGCTTGGATAGTAGACGTAGAGAGCTATTTCCACAAAGTCTGAATATCAACCTACTTTGTAAACTTGCTCTATTAGAAAAGGGTCGATCTCAACTATCAAAACTCATGCAATTTCTGTATGTCAATGAAAATACAATCTATTTTTCTTCATAATACTTATATGTATAAAATGTTTGTGCTTGACTTATTATATTTCTTGTATGATTAAAATCATTAAAATATGTATTTTTGGAATATATATCTTTTTCCTTTGTAACATTATATTCTTACTTGATAATATTATCTCAAACTTGATTGTAATCTTTATTTATATATAATATTGTATTATAGATTTAATCAATTTAAAACTTGTATCTAATTCTTAATAAAGATGTTGGTGAGGCCAACACATCCTCTAGTCAGAAGACTTCAAAATTTATCACTAGGATTCTAAATTCTCTTTAAATTCTGATGTTACTCTTTAGCTTTTGCTGTATAATTAGTTAACTTTTTGGCCTATGGCTTCGGTGATACCTCTGCATTGAGGTGAGGACCGGATACTCCACTTTCATGTTATAGAAAATTTGAACAATATGAAAAAAAAAAAAAAAAAATAGTGTGGTTTTACATTGTGATTAATTCTGTTGCACATTATATCATTAATTATAATTTTTTTTAAAAGTAACAATAAAAATATATGTATTAGAAAGATTTTCTTGTGGTCATAATTAATTTCTTTGTTATTACTTATTTCCACAGAGTGCTAAATATCTGCAGAATTTCAGTTTCCCTGCACCTTTTTAATTTGTCCTTGTTATTGATATGAAAAAAGAATTCAAAATTATATATTTTTGTGTAATATACAGTCTAATTAAATGTGTAAACCAATTACAGTGCAAAGTTCGAAATCTGGAGGGATCTAGAATTCAGACCTCTGGATCACCAACAATATTTTTATGCTTTACACTCTCACATTTGATATTTTTTCGTAATAAAACACATGGAGAGTCGCGATTCCTAATTTCACTTTGACGCTGACTAACTCTGTTGCTAAGCATTGAGTGTATTGACGAGCAGAAATTTAACAGAAATTGTTTTAAATTTGCACAAAGTAGATATTGTTAATGATAACTAAGCCAAAAGATTACATTTAGTACTGTTTGAATTGAGAATATCTGATTTATTATTCAAATAAGCTCAGACCTGGTGTGACTGCACCTGGTGACAAAATTTAGGGAAGGCAAACTTTTTAGAATTCAGGAAGGTACCGAGCAAAAAAATTAAAGGATGGCAAAATCCTTAGAACATAGTCAGTGAACTCTGATGCCAAATTTAAATGCTACATAGAGCACCAAGTCTCAAAATGTCTAGCAGCGGCCCTCGGCAAGCCTTACGTGTACGTGAGAATTTATTTATTTGAGACTCAGCTAATCCTTGTGCATGTGTGGGAAATAGGTGTAAGTATAATAACTAATGCAATTCAGGCTTAACTTCACTAGCATGTGATAGAAGCAAGACAAATTTTAGCAGAACAACAGGTCTTTAGACTCGTGATACATTGCCAATAGTGCATAGTGAATGCTAACTAAGCTTTATCATCATTGCCACGAATCTGAGATGTTCAGGTGTAGGGGGAGGCGAAATTATTCTATCAGTGGAGGGGGGGTGAATACATGACCTAATATCCAAATCTCCAGATCACCAGCATTTTCTCTTACAAAGTCTAGGAAATGAGAATATAACAGTAAAAAAGAAAAAGAAATAAATAAAAAAGAAAAAAGAAGGTTTGCTGTAAAAGCTATTTTTCGCCCAATTAGATGGGATTCCTGTATATCACTTTAATGACGATACAATGATTGATAGATACTTGTATTAAAACTGGCATTCAGCTGCTATTTCTTAACAGTTCTTTACAGCTGTCTGAGTTATCTCATGTGTTACGAAATGTCCAGGAGTGGTAGGATAGCTTCCCCTGGCCATAAAACAGCAAGTGAAGGCAGGGTTGCCACATTTGGCGTGAAATCGCCCATTTGACGACAAAATTGGCGGCTGGTTTAGCCCAGAATGCTCTCAAACACAAGCCAAAATCTATATAAAACCTGCTGGTATGCGGAGAGTCAGACTGCGAGATAGTTAGTCCGTGCGGAGTCGATCGAGTTGACAGCTGGGCAGCAAGTGCTGAGTGGGTTGTCGAGTGTATTCTATAGTTGTAGCGTGCAGAGTACGTGGAGTTCCGAGAATGACCGAGCAGAGTCAGGAGCTATACTCTGGTGCTTTGCAGTGAAGCTGTCTCCACCGTTATAGCCTGATAACCTGAAGGCTGTGTTGCTGATTGTTCCAGCAAGTGTATAGTAGGTCTTCGACGACTGTAAAACGTGACTTTGGAGCTGTCCTGATTAATACCGGCCAATAAAGTGTGTTTCAATATTCCATCAAGTGCTGTTGTCGTTATTCACTCCAAATCTACACGAACCCCGTACGAACGTGAAGGAAGAAAATAACATAATAACTGGTGCCAGAAAAAAACGTAACACATGGATGATCTGACGGGTTGAAGATTCCTGGGTGTCATCTTAACAGCATTGGGAGAGCTAGTGCTGAGGTATCTATAACCACTAACAGAAATGAAGTATAAATTATATGTAAATGGATTAGTGTGGGTCCCCTATGCTCTTGAACAGTGTTCGTAGCGGTGCTTATAAGTGCTTATAAGTCCTTATATTTGAAAATAAAATATAAAGGCCCTTATAGGTGCTTACTTTTTCTTTAAAGCCCTTATTTTTTTGTTTTTAGTGCTTATTTTTTGCTTTTAGTGCTTTTTTTTTTTAATAAACGCGCTATTTTTCCCCGTACCAAAGCCGAAACTAAATAAACAATTCTTCCTAATATGGAATGTCAGATGGTGAATCATACTCCCGGAAACAACTTTTCCCCCTTTCTCTGCATTAACATAACCTTTGGTGTGCATGAAGAGTACAAATAGGAGCCCGTCGTTCTATTGGTCAAAGAATTGGGAAAGCAGTAGAAAATTCTGGTACATTCAGTATTCTTTTCCTCCCACCCAAATACTACACACGTTTGAATTTCTATCAAGATCTTAAAAATTTGCATTCTCGTTCTGCTTGGTCAGTTCATATTCGTGTTTATTATGATCGTTATGCTTATATTATGAGTATATGTATGAATGTTTATAATAACATAGTTGCAGTAACTGCTGAAGTATAATAAACTTCCAAAAATGGTTGTGTTTTAACACATATTAGCTTTCTAATGAATAATATTCGGAATGGCTAAATAAAGGGAAAGTAATCAAATAGTCATAATTTCTCCGCAAAATCTTGAATATTCGCTGCAAAACAAGCAACGGACCTTTTTTTTTTCTTTCTTTTTTGGTCACTTTCCTATCTGGATTGAATAGGACTAAAAGTTCTGCGGTCTACCAACCCAAGCGAAGAATGATTCTATTCCGGAAATTTAACGCCATCTGTTGAAAATTAGAATGAAAAACACCCTAGTTATTTATTCTCCCAATACCAGCAGCTGTTGATTCCGATTGCGTAATATCACGGCTCACGTATTGCGCAATAACGTTTGCGATATTTTGCAGAGATAAATTAATTAAAAATTTAATTTTGATGTTCAGTCTGAGATTTGTTTATGAACACTTAAAAGAGTTTTACTGTGCTTGCTAAGCAGAATATTTTTTAGTTCCGTTTATATGCTGCGCATATATGTTTTATATGATGCACATATCGAAATGTCAAAAGCATTTATTTAGCGGGAAAATGTAAAGAGCGGCTACAGTCTACATCCCCCTCTACTCCTCTTTTTCAAGTTACGCTCGACTGTCCAATATTTGCCAATTTCCAAGTATGCGGGTTAGTTAAGCTTTTATTGTTAAAGGATAACTGCATGAAGCAAATTTCTGTCTTCTGATTTCAGAAATGTTCCTCTTTTTTACTTAAATTACTTTGCTTGCTCTGTTAAGGGAAAACTTATATACAATGAAAATTTAGAAAATGTTCAGAATTTAGATTTAAATTATTTAAATATCAATATGAGTGGAAAAATAAATTGTATTTATCATTAGGTTCCAAGCGAATACAATAAATATGCCTTATTATTATTTATTTTCTCTATATTGAACTGAAATTTCATCATTAAATCTTGTAATATAATTTAGTTCTGAATAGTTTTTTTTTTCTCTCATTGTAAACTAGTTCTGTAAATTAAACTGTTATTTAAAAAAAAAAAAAAAAAAAAAACAATTATTTTTCATGGTTGAGGTAATGCTTATTCTCTCTTAATAAATACTGCATTTCTCTTTCTCATATTTTAAATTACAAGTCTAATTTTTAAGGTTATGCAGTTGTGTATGATGTAATTAGACAGGTGCATATTTTTTTTTCTTAAAATGTGCTTGAAAAGTGCTTATAGGTGCTTATTTTTTTAACTAAAATGTGGCTATGAACCCTGTTGAACCTGGACAAGTGCCCAGTGGGCCTATGCATTAAGACAGTCCTGCTCAGATATTCTCTTAAGAGAACTTGAAAAAATAAGGAACTTTTTGCTCAGATAAAGTCAATGCATCTTGAAAAGACGATCTGATAGGCACACGAGTAAGTTCGGCTGGAGAAGAAGGCTGGCATCCAGGTTTGGAGGTTGTGGCTTCTAGAGAGAGTGCTGGAATATGATCTCGAGCAGCAACCAAGGTCCTTCTATTTCTGTTTAGTGAGTAGCAGCACAAAATTGAGAAAAATATGTCAACCAGTAAGATGGTAGGTCAAAACTGCAAGTAAAATCAAGTGTTAAAATACTAATTTCTCATTTACTTTCACACATTAAAAATTATTGGTTTTGGAGAGGGGGCAACCTTTTTCTGTCTGATTTAAACAGTAAGTGAAGTGCTAAGAAATATTTGTTTAGAGTAGAATTTCATTCATAGAGGTTTTTTTTTTTTTTTTTTTTTTTTTTTTTAAAGTTTTTTTTTTGGGGGGGGGTGGAAGGGGTTTGGCATAATAGGGTGGAGAAGAAAAAGAACTAGGTTATATAAAAATTAGATTCAGTTAATTGTGCTCTCCTCAACTTTCAAGTTTGATCCAGTTTAGTATATTTAGTCTATTATTATTACAGGTATCTTATCAAAACCAGAGTTTCAGTTTTCATTTATATTGAAAAAAGATTTACTTTGGAGCTGTAGCAGTGTCTGCAAAATAAAAGCATATTTGGCACTTGCCTTATACAGTAGCCTTGCCGCAGATCGGGCTTAAACTAGTATGATTTTAAAATTAGGTAAAACAATAACCTTATTCTGATGTAGATTTTGAATGAAGTAGAAGGCAGAATTTTTCATTTAAATAGAATTTAGATAGAAATGTAGGTAAATGGTAATAAATGGAGATGCTAAAACAGAAATTTTTCCTTGTGAAAATGATGCCTCAATTATCAATCAACTAATGAATAGGCAAATTTGTACAGTCAAAAGTCGTTAATTCGGACACTCATAATCCGGAATGATCTATAATCCGGACCTCAAAGCTAAAAACTTTCTGCGCATGCGCCGCGTTGGCACATGCGCACAGGCGTTTTATGCGTGCGCGTAAGACCTTGACTACTGCGCACAAGTGCAGAATACGTTTTCGCCTGCGCGTTTAATGTATAACGGACGGTGTAAGCTAAAATTATCTAATTATCTATTTCAGTTAATGTTAATGATTGCATTGTTCCATAATCTTCGAATTGGATCCCACTTATTATTTTTTGCAGACTGTAAGAGCAATTTTATAAAAGTAAACTTGAACTTTCGATTATGTCAAATAGAATTTCCGATGCTGGAACTTCCAAAGGATCTACAAAACGAAAGTATGTTTCGATGTCCAACAAACAGAAAGTGGAATTGCTGCGAAAAATGGATAAAGACATGAAGAATGTGACAGAGAGGTTAGTGAAAACGAAAAAATTTCGATTGACAAGTTAGTCGGTATTCTCGGCACAGCAATTAACGGGACTTGAACAGCGGAACTTTGTAACTGAACAAGAAATTATGTCTCTTTATAGAATTAAAGAGAAAGTATTATCACATAAAACGAAGCAACTTAAACAACTTACATTGAAAGAAATGTTTAATAAAGTAAACAAATAAATATTAAGCTTTTTTTTTTTTTTGTAAATTTTGATACCCTTTAGATCGTAATTGTTCTTTATTTCATACATTACGGTTTCATATTTTTAATTTTAGAATTTCTGCATGCCCTCTTATGAGATTTAAACTGATGTTCTATAATCCGGAATCGCCGAAGTCCCGACGAGTTCGGATTAACAACTTTTGACTGTAATTTGTTTCTAAATCCAGAAAATATTGCTATCGTTAATGAAGAAAATGACAGAAAGTTTGTTGAGAAAGAATTTTGATTTTCAGTTTAGGGGGAATTCCAACATAGCATTTACAGGATTTGAACAATTGAGTTTTGTAACTGAACAAAAAATTATGCCTCTAAAAAATTAAAGAGAAAGTATTAGCATAATAAACAAAGCACATTGAACAACATAAATTAAAGGAAATTTTTAAAGGAAACAAATAAATATTGTGCTTTTCTTTTTACAAATGTTGACTCTGGTAAGATCATACATGCTTGATTATTTCATGTTTTTTATTTTTATAATTTCTATGTGTCATCTTACCAGATTTAAACTGATGATCTAATATCTTGAAAAAATCCCAAATCTGGAATTACTGAAGTCCCAACGAGTTAGGATTTTAGATTTTGTACTGTATTTTTAAAAATGGTTTTTGAAAGAAGATATTTATTTTATATTTAACATGAATGTGTATAGCTTTTTATTAATAATATATTTTTAGAAGTTTTAAACTTTATGGCAAAGTTAAATCACGGACAAAAGAAACTGAAGTGAAAATTAAAAAGAATGAACTTTGTTACTGATTTCTTTGAATATTTTATAAAATTCTTCCTATCTAATCTTGAGAATGATAATTTAATCATTCTCATGATTGCCAATTTTTAAAGGTCTAAGTTTTTTCTTCATTTCTTGTGTAAGGGAATTTAAAAAATAGCTCTACATTTTATATAACTGCATGTAAAACTTAATGTATCATTAAGTATTTTTTTCGTTTTCCAGCTAAAAAGTGAGAAAACAGAAACTGTGCGAAAACTGCGTTCTGAACTGGGGAGGTAAAATGAATTTAATATTCTTTTCAGAGTCGTAACTACTACTGGACAGTGTGGGGCCCTGAATGAGGAGGAAAAAATATATTGATTTTTGTATATGAGATTCTACTTTAAAAAATTGAAAAAATTAACATCTAATAATATTTATATTTTTACTTTTCTAACTAAAAAAATTGTGTAACTAAAAAAATTTATCCTCCTCATAGTTATTTAACCCTCTGGCTGATCATCCCGCAGTTTCCACGGGCAACTCAAATGTAACAAATTTTGCTCATCCCGCAATTTCCGCAGGCATAGAGTTTTTCTTCCTTTGTTGAGGAGCGCGTCCCGTTTTCCCTCTGTTTAACCATTGAAATAAATTATATACAGCATTATGAGTTTAGTTTACATTTTAGCTAACAGATATCGTTAGTTGTCCACTAAATTGCGACATTTGAAGGCACGTGATATTAGCGCTCAAACTTCACTTTTTGCCGCTTTTTTCTTACAGAAATGGCTGCTAGAAAACGTTCAGTGATTATCTTGATTATTTAATTAAATTATTGAATTATTAATTAGATTTATTGATTAGATTAATAATTAGATTGCTTATTAATTAGATTCATTGAATCTGGTACAAAGACTATGAAGTTGGACTTTGCCTTGACCCCTGTTTTGAAATCTGTCGTACTAAACTGCATTTCTAAGCTATTTTTCCCTCAGCACTTTACATTTTCTTAAATTTATACGTTTTACTTTTTTATATTATGCAATAAATATAAATTAACTGTAATTCGACTGAAATTTATTTTAAAAAAGATTTTTTTTGGTGATAACATCTGAAATTGGTTTTTCTGGCAATTTAGTTTTTCATGATAAAAATCTATATAAAAAATATTTTCTAGAAAGAAAAATTGCATTTTTCAATTCTCCAATATATATAGATTCAAAATATGGGGGAAAAAAAAAAAAAAAAAAAAAAAAAAAAAGAAGAAGAAGAAGAAGCGATTTTGGCCCGCAAATTGAGCAATCAGAGGGTTAATGCAAATTTTTAGTATTCCTAAACATAATATCAAAGTCTATGCAACTGAAATCATAGATCTGTTATTAGCATATGGAGTACTGGAGAATGCCTAGCTTATAAAATGGGAAGAAAATTTGGAGATTTTTGTGTTTGTCATTTCGGAGATTTTTTAGGCTTTAAGTAATTTAGAGTTTTTCACAGTAGGATTTAAAGAGAAAAAAAAAAAAAAAAAAAAGATGAATTATGCAGACATGTGATTAAAAAATCCAGAATCTTATTTTAGGGTAACTGTATTTTATCGAATGAAGGATACTTTATGAACTCAGTTTTATTGTTTCTAAGGTATAAACAATGTTCTTGATGCTTACCAAGTAATTTAACCCAAATTTCTTATGAAAGAAAATGAAAAAGACATCCAGAACAAAGCATTTGATTTTGTTCAAAAGTTTCTAGAGGATGTGACAGTAACACTTTTTATGTTTAGTTAGATATCCAAGTGAGCATGTTTGCTAGCATCAAACTATCAAAGACAGAAACAGCAACTTGAGAGTAATATGAATAAAGCTCTGAAAACCCTTTAATCATGGACCATGGACAATCACATTATCATCAATTAATCAAAAACTATGCATCAGTTTTTTATTTTGAGACATGTTAAACTCCACAAAACTAAATGGAAATTACAGGGCAAAATACCTTGTTATAATGGAAAGTAAGTTAAATTTTTCAGAGCATATCAGACACACTGCAAAATGAAGCTGTACTCAGAACACTCTAAATCTCACTTACAACACCTATATAAGACCAGTTCTTAAATATGGCAGTGGAAGTCTGGTTTCAGATGCACAGACCAAGTTGGAAGTCCTGGAGAAGGTTCAGAAAAAAGCTCTCCACTTGATCACAGAAGCGGTAGTGTCAATTCTGATCGCAGCTTTATAGTCCTGTACTTGAAACCCACCCATTGCTGCTGAGCTAAAGAAACAGGCAGTTTACTCAGTTGCTAGACTGAAAGCATCTCGGTGTGCAGATTGAATGCAAAATAGACAAGTGGGCATCCTCAGAACTCAAATTTCTCCAGTCGAGATTTATGAAGGCCTTTTGGATGATTTAAACCTCAATGTCGAAAATACTAATATGCTTGCAGACCCGCTGGAGACGTTTTAAATACCCTATAATCTAAAACTGGGTGAAAACAGAAAAAAAGACACACAAGTTATTTTAAAAACAAATGCTGTGTCACTATTGGGCAATAAATATCCTGAACCAGAATGGATATGTATATTTACAGGTGCCTGTAGAATGAATAGTGCTGCTGGTGCAGGTGTATATTGTAAACCTTTTCACAGTATATCCCAGTGGGTAAACATTTTTCAAACTTTGATGGAGAATTTTGTGCAGTCTTTTTGGCTATGTATAGTTTGGAATCTAGAATTGAGTTTTTTGACAAAAGCCGTCATTCATGTTGATTCTAAGTCAGACATAGAGGCAATAGCTCTCCAGCACCACTCTGAGCCTCCTCTTGTGCCAAAAATAAAACAAGATATCTGAGAACTAAATAGAAATGGTAAAGCAGTAGAATTTCAGTGGGTATCATCCCATATAGATATTGATAGTAATAAAAAAGCAGATATCTTGGCAAAGAGGAGTATGCATTATTTATTGAACAGTTCTATTCCTTTGGATTCCCTTCGAAGAAGTATTCGAGAGCATCTTATGTCAGCTTACAACACAGAATTATCAATTAAATTAAAGCGTAAACTGTGGGAAAATATCAAGAATGATTGAGTTGCAGGCCATGTAGAGAGGCTGTGGCTAATTTTAGACTGCTTGTAGGGCACAACTGCTTAGCTGAACGCCTCGGCAGAATAGGCATACTGACTGATAGCCAATTCTCTATTTGTAAAACAGACACTTTGAATTAGCACTCGCTCATCTGTCTGGTCTGTGACCCTAATTACAACATAGCAGTGATGATCTCCGGCTGTATTGGATGGGCAGGGCTTTTATGTCCTGAGCTAACAGTTGTTTTGCTTCTAATCACTGGGGATTTTTTTTAAGATTTTAATTGTGAAATTTTGATGTCTTAATATCTGTCTAAACTTCAAAATGAGGTTTTACAGCTGAGGATGGTGGTTCGGTAAAACCATCGAAACTAGTTCTGTGAAAATTTAGAAAATATAACGCTGATTTTTGTTGTTTGACTTCTGAATTAGTATATTGCATATGTTTCATATTATGCTGTACATGATATCAAATTTCAGATACCATACTCTTTTTGACTTAACAAGATCAAACAGGATTAAAAAATAACATATAATAGCACACATCAGTAAGCCATTTAATAGCATTTTTTTTTGTTCAATTAAAGCAAAGAAAACTACTTTAATTATTAAACTGGGAAAAAGGAGTGGTTAATTTTGGGAGAAACAATAAGCAAGGGCTCCCACACCTCTAATTATGACTCTGATTCTTTTGCTATGAAATTTTAATTTTTTAAAAATGATTTGCTGTAGATTTGCAATGGATTGTGCCAAGTTTTCAAGTAAAAATGTGTTAAGCATGTTATAATACAAAAGCAGAGAAACATAATAAAGCTCAATTCAAAAATATCTTTTTATTAGCACTTTTGTTGATTCTGTATATTTAAGTTCTACAAGAAAGCTTCCTTTTTGTCCATATATTTTTATTTGTATTCTATTTTAATGAAAGGCTGTTGTGTTTTTATTGTATTAATAGTTTACACTAAAATTAATTTTTTAATACTAATTGATTTTCTTTTTTACATGAAGTTTTGGCATATAGATTGAAAGTGTTGGCATATTTAATAATCTCTATTTCTTTTATAATGCTTAACTTTGCATAATTTCATTTAGACTTGAACTGAAAGTTGATATGTTGACTACTGAAGCTGAGAAATCCAAAGAGTATATTGAAAGTCTTAAAAGGTATCATTTAACTATACTCCTCTCGCCTTCCCCCTTTTTATTTTCTAAATGCATGTTGAGCATCAAAATTCTGGTAGTCAGTAATCCAACACAGTCTTTAATCAGGGATAAATTTCCATGAAAGCAATTTCATGTTTTTGAAGTTGCTGCAGGGTTTTATCACTATGTTTGAGGATGCTAACAGCTGTATCAATTGTTTTGTCACTATTAATTACTAGTAAGGCTTGTTAACATTCAACAGTAAACATAACTACAAAGAATATTATCTTCTTAAGTGCTTCTCATTGTGTAAAACTCAAAACAACAACAACAAAATAGTATCTTAACAAATAAGATAGAACTTCTGAAAATACTTCACATGGGTGAGTCTGTGCAAAATTAATATAATTTATGTGGCACTACCTCATCTGTAAATTATGAAATGAAGAAAAAGGCAGCTAATTTTGCTCAATTTTTTTTTCTGACAGTGATTCAAAGAAATATGTAAAAGGTAAATAATAAGTGAAGAAAAAAGGGATATCTAATGAAGTAATTTAGATTATTTCAAAATGTTTGCTGGACTACCTGAGAGACCGGTTAATCAATAAACCTCTTCCTTTAGCTATACATTTGACTGATTCAAATTATTGATACTACATATGAAGAAATAAATATCGGCTAAAGTTTTGAGATTATCTGACCAAACAAATTCATTAAAACTTCCATCAATAATTCCAGCAGTCAAAATTCCGTAATGACATTTAACATAACAAATTATATCACCTCCTTTGTGAACTTGGCACCTCATTTAAGTACCTATTTTAGCTATTTCTCCATTTTGTTGTGCCATTTTGCCAAATTCCGGCATATTTTAATGTTTTGAGTATCATGATAGGATTCCAGAGCTTTGAAAATATTTCCCTACGTGCTGTCCTGTAGAAGGCAGATTTTAATTTTTAATGATTTTCTCAAAATGCAACAGAAAAACAGGGAATCAGTAGCTACATTCTTCTTGACAAAAACAAATTAACTAATAGACAACTGGCTTTTTAAACTACAGCTCAACATGTATATTCAAATACCTGTTTAAGTCTTTTTGTTGAAAGTTTTAATGGAATAACATACTGATAAATAATTTTGGTTTCCCTTTGAGTAGCATTCTATACAAGAAACAATATACAGGGTGTACCGTAAATGTTGCAACAAACTTTTAGAGGAGCTAGGGCACATCATAAGGATTAAGAATTACATAGGAACCTATACCCTTAAATGTCAGGTTTAAGTGGTAGCAAAGGTAAAAGATGGGAAATGAAGCAAGAGTGATTAATTTGAAACATTTATTGGACATGAATACAAATGGTGTATAACAGCTTGAATGTATCAACAGATGCTTGAAGTTTTCACCATCAGACACCACACATGCCCGACACTGACGGATCATTTGAATCTTGGGTGCAACATGTGATTCCAACATAACATGTGATTTCACCAAATGTGAGGTGCAACATGTGATTCCAACATAATGGGGCCATTGCTTATTTTAGACTGGATATTCTTAGCCATTTGAACAGATCATTCCCGCAACGATGGACTGGGCGTGGTGAGGCCCGCGCTAAGCCTAATTGGCGCTGTCGAGCAAATGTCTAGCGAGCGCCTTTGTGCAGTGACGATATTAAAGAGAAACTGCTTATGGTTAACACTTAAAGTGAAGTATTATTAACACAACAATAAAAAAAAAAAATACTTTTTCTCTTTTAATTTTTCTAAATGTGAAAACATTTTGTGCTCAAACATATTTATTGAAGAATTATTATAAAAAATAACATTGCAAGCGAAGCAAAATAACATATTAAACGCATTGGATAACAAATATACTGCTTAACACTGTTTATTTTCTTACAATTAAAAAAAAAGAAGAAGAAGAAGAAATTACATAAGTTTGCATTGAATAAGTTGTTGTTCACAGCGTCGTTTACAACAAGGTTCGAACGGTAGGTAGGGCACAAAAAGTGCTCTGGTGTTGATGTCTAAAATTCTTTTCTGTCCACTTCTCTGTTATTGGCAACAATATAGAGTTTCAACCGGCGATGCTACATATCTTCCAAAAGTTTGCAAAAACTACAGTTCATGCACAAGATCTATACTAGTTATATTGCTTTCATTTTTATTATTTAATCCTTTCTGCAGTTTTTGGCATATATTGAGCTGATCTTGTACTATATATAAATAAAATTTAGCCTTTCAGGGTTTCAGAAACAAAAAATTCGAAAGAAATAATAATTTTTTGAATGTGTATAGAAATGATCGCAAAATTTACCCCTATCATGTCTGTACATTAATGAAACTCAAAACAATATGCCTCATTACCTTGGAGATAAAATTCAAAATGAAACAAGTAACATATTATGGGATAATATAAAACAAATTATTTTAAATAAGATCAAACAGACAGAGTATTTTTCTATTTTGCTTGATTGTACCGCTGATGCCAGCCATCAAGAGCAGATCTAAATTTATGTTAAAGATTTAGAGAAAAATAGTTGACATTAGTAATTTACGTGGGCAAAAATATGACAATGGTTCAAAAATGAGAGGAAAACATTTTTCGAGTAATTATGCTGAAATCGTTGTTCATCTGTATTAAAAATTTAACCTAAGTTTAACATAATATGTAACTGTGCTTACCTTTTGTTATGTAAAATAACAATAACAACAAGCAATGAGCAAAAGAAAATCACAAAAAAGATAACTGCTGCACAAATTGCTGCGATTGCAACAGTATACACAAAATAAGGATTAAGCAATTTATCGAACGTGTCTACGGTGCTGGCATCCACCCTTACATGCGCATCGACATCCCGTAATTTCACGTCCATTAAGACATAAGAGAACACCAGAGACGAACTTCTCTGCCCTGGTTATAACCTTTCGTTCAAATAAGACAGTGCACTAGGAGGAAAAGCACCCAGACCTGGCAAGCTCGAGGCTGTCTTAAAGCAGTTAAATGCCCCAACCCCTAGAGGAGATCCAAGGGCCACTAACCAATCGATTCAGCCGACAAACCAAGACTAAGCCGAGTCAACAAGAATACTCAGCAATGCAGATTCCGCGTCCCTGTTCTGGAGGGAAGGTAAAAACATCTGCCAAGGGTCCCAACCACGGGCAGCAGAACAAAGTCATTTAAACACTATCAGACAGACCGGGCCACCAATCCGGCCTATTAACCCTATGTCATGGTAAACAGACATTGGTTTCAGGCGGGAACCAAGGGAGAATATAAATATGCAGTTTTGAAGCTCCAGGCACCCCCTGAAAACCTCAAGCAGTCTAAAGACTCGCTGAACTTGCTGACTCCACAGACCCGGGGGGTGGGTGTTTCTCCCTGGACAACCATGAATATCTGACTATATAGCTCCACCACAAACAACGGAATGGACAAGTCAGTACCACATGGTACTGCCGAGCCTGAACTTGCCATCGCCAGCGATGACTCTTGTGATGTCCAGCGAGTCTTATGAAGACCGAATTTATACCCCTGTGGCCAAGACTACCTAAGTACAGATTATAACCAGTAGCATCCCAGGTTTTACCTGAATCAACTCCTGGGGGGCCGTTCAAATAAGGCAGTGCACCAGAAGGAAGAGGCATCCAGACCTGGCATGCATAAGGCACCCTTTACACGATTAAATCGCCCCAGCCTGTGGAGGACATCTGAGGAAGTACGCAGGAGGACTTAAATGTTTCACACAGAATGATCATAGTTAGAGATCGACCGTCCCCCAGTTTTGATCAACAGGAGCCCATCTCCCAACAGCAACCTTCGATATCTAATCATGTAATGCCCCCCCACAACAAAGGAGAAGACAAGAAAGTACCCGTCCGGTCCCAGCCGAACCTGAACCTACCACCAACTAAACAACGGTCCTGTCACTGTGAAGACAGTTTATTTACCCTAGAAGTCATACCTGTCTGGATATTGATCTATCCAGTACGCTGGGATTGGCAGTCCCAGTTGACCTCCAGGAGTCGTCATCCGAACATAGTTAGCCCAGGCGAATCTGGTTACCAGCGTGGCCATGAGGACGCTTATGTCGGATTAGGTCAGCGAGAGGCTAGAATTTTCCTGTTATGACAGGCAGCAAAATGTTCTGCTTGTTTTAATGACTGCCCGGCACCTTTATGACACAGCGGCGCATGGCCCTGCACCTATAGTCGGCACGGGCCTGAGCGTGGTGGACCAGTTCCCTGGCCCCCACGCTCACCGGATTTATCAAGCCTTGATCTCCTTTTGTGGGCAGCCATCAAAAGTGTCGTGTATTACGATCCTGTTGTGTCTGAAATGGATCTCATGACAAGACTGCCTGCACAGTTGCTACAGTCAAAGAAACTCCCCTGTTTGAACATGTCTGGCAATAAATGGTCCTTCAGTGTCAAGCATGTTGGTGCAAATTTCGAGCATCTGTTGTAACATTCAAGCTATCATACACCATTTGTATTCATGTCCAATTAATGTTTCAAATTAATTAATTTCAAATTAATGACTTGCTTCTTTTCCCATCTTCTACCTCTTACCCCTGACGTTTTCAGGCATTGGGTTCCTATGCAGTTCTTAATCCTTATGATGTGCCCTACCTTCCCTAGAAGTTTGTCACAACATTTACAGTACACCCTGTATATTCAATATCATAATTTTCTGTTAGGTCTTAGAGAGTCATTATATTATAAGCTGACTATATTATTTTTTCAAGTGAAGATTAATTTGGAGTAATTTTATTTTAATTTTCTGTGTGTCAGTGTTGCATCAAAACACATTTTTATATATTTTTACAGAAAAAATACTGAAATGGCTGAAAAAATTGCACTTTGTGACACTTATCAGCAGGAGCTTAGGGAAGCTGAAGATAAAATAAAAGTTTGTTCTGTCATTAACATTACTGAGTTCTTAAAATTTATTTGTTCTTTTATGTAGCTAAAGATAGTATATAATGATACTCACTCAATTCTTTTAGGCATTAGAAAATAAAATTGAAGCAGATAAAGATGCTTCTTTGATAGTGTCAAGTCGACAATCTGATTTGAAATTGCTTGTTGATTTACGAAAAGAAAATCAACTTTTGAAAGAAGAGCTTAGTAATTACAAGTAAGAATTTTTATATATGTAAAATTTATATAACTTTATGTACGTGATTTTTTATTCAGATGCAAATACAAATATATAATATAGTTATGATTTCATCTGGGAACATTGCATTATTGCATTAAGTATATTTATAATCAATGCAAGTGAATATTTCTGAAAGTTTCACTCATATTTATTTATTTCATTCCATTTTATGTTACATGAAAATATTAATTTTTCAATATTTATTATATGTATGCAGCTGTTTGAAATAGTAGTTTCATTTTCCAGCATTAATGCTGCTGATGTCTAAATGACTATATTGAATTTAAAATTTGCTATTTTTACCTTCTAATTTCAGTAAAAATGTTTAAGTAAACAAATTGAAATATGCATTTCTTTTGCTGTTTGAAAACTGATATGAGAAGAATTGAAGGGTGTATACTAATTTTTCTTATAAATACTTTACATAAGCATTTGCAGAAGTATAAAATAAATGATTTATATCTATAGAAATATTTTCTCAAGTATTATGTATTTTAGGGAGAATAATGTACCACTGATTCAAGAAAAATTGTGGAGCCTTGAAGAAAAATTGGTTCAAGCTGAAAAGAAAAGTATTGCACTAGCCAAAGTTCAAGTAGAGAATGAGCAGTTGAAAGAACGAATTAGACAATGGGAAGAGTTATTCGATGACAAATCAACAACTTACAAGTATGTTTGATACTCTATATTCTTTTCTATATTTGAACTTCATATCCTTGTTATAGAATTTAAATATCTATTCTTCTGTTTTTAAAATAATGCTTCCCTGAATTCTCATGTAATTGGATTTGCATTTGAGTTCCATATAAGATGTTGGACGTTCGTGATTGTAATATATTTGCTATAGGCGGATACTTAAAATCTGTCAAGTTGAAAGAGAGGCTAGTAGTAAAAGTATAAGATCTGTGCATACCTTTGTCTCAAGTGAAAGTTAGTGAGAGTTTGGGATAGAACATAGATATTTTTAACCTCTTCGTCATCCGTAACGCGTCTAGCATGAAGTTGTTGGCTTTAGTTTTCCTTATGCAAATTTTAATCAGAGGTCAATCGGTGGTAAGCTAACGTGGTCGCTGATGACGTCAAGATCGGCGGGTTGGCCGAGTATTATATATATGTACGCTGGTATTGGCGAATGTCTTGGTATTATGAGTTAGCATTATGCTAGTTTTCTTTTGCTCAAATGGTTTTTAAATGTAAAGGCTACAGGGTTAGCTTCTTTTATTTACGGAATAAAGCATGAATTTTATTAGATTAGTCTTAGCTTTATTTAAGGGAATAATAATAATAATCTAGTGTACGTGCCCCACCTTTATTTGGTACTACACAGACTGGACCCAGGCTGAAAACCCCCATATCAGGCAAGGGGAGGATCACAGTCAACTTTTTCCCCGAGGAGATCGTAGGTTAACTTTTTCTACGACTCCGGGGCCCCAACCCGGAGTGGCACACTTTTTAGGTTTTCCTCTATGTCCACGGGTACGCCTGGGCGCGCGGGGTCCCCACTCCCGGTTCTCAGGTTTCGCCATGGATGGGTAAAAATATTGACCTGACAGTTTGACCGGTCGTTAATTGCTCCCGCCAGTACTACATGGGCAGTCCACCGGCTGAGGGTTTAACATGGAATACTGGTGATGACCACGGACTGGCCGTGGCACGCACCGCTACCAATACCATGGGTTTACACGGAATACAGGTCCAGAGGCAAGCCTCGCCCGCTACCGATACCACCAGCACGGTGACCTATAGCCTTTCCCCCTTTGGTCCAGCCATACAGACGGCCTTCCCTTGGGGTTCTGGAACCGCCAGGTTTGTAATTATTTACCTTTAGGATGCTCTGTCAAGATATAAATCTAGCCAGAAACACCCCCAGCGGGTTATTTAAGGAAAGCAAAATATGATTTACCTTTATCTCCACTGCCAACAGGATTATGGGCCCAGCGCCAACAGCTAATCGGTCATCCAGTTCAACTCAGCATTGAAGGAATGTAGGTGAAGAGGGCCATTATCCACGAAAAGAAGCTAAACTGTCTTAGAAGTATGTTCAAGTTGTTGTGCTCACACTTAATTGAAGATGTCATTACTACCTGAAGGTTTTGAGCTGTTAAACCATGACAACTGGGATCGATGGAAAGTCGATATGAAAATGCTGTTACTGGATAAAAATTGCTGGAGCTTCATAGATGACAAAGAAGAAGAATTAGATAAAAGTGCAACAAGGCGTGAAAAGCAGGAATTTACACTGAGAGAGAATAGAGCCTTCACTACATTATATTATGAAATTAAAACCGAGTTCAGGCCGCTGATACAAGAATGTTCAAGTGGTAAAGAAGCATGGGAAGTTCTACAGAAGCAATTCGAACTCAAAACAAGAGCAAGGATAATTCAGTTACTGGGTGAATTTTTTAGTATTATATATATGCCAAATAAAGAAATAGGATTATTCATCACGAGGATAAGAATGACTGCAAAGAAGTTGGCTAAAGCTGGTCACAACTTGGCAGATCGTTTTAAAGGATTTCAGGCAGTAAAGAGATTAACCCAGGAATACTCCGGCATTGTACAGTTGATCTATAGGTGGAAGGACGAAGATTTTACGCTGGAAGGAATTGCTGAAGAACTGGTAAGGGAAGAAAGCCGACTTCGCCAGGTAAATGCCGATTTAGAAGACAGCAAGGTAAGCGTGTTTAATACTATTAGTTCAAATGCAAGGAATGATAGAGTTGAAAATAAAACTAAATCTTGTAGGGTTTATATTTATTTTAACTAACATTTATTTTAAGTTTAAACTATCTTTCCTGTCAAGCCTTACTTTCCCCTGGAACTGCCAATGCCAGAATATGTAAATTTTAGTAGAACGCGCAAGGATTCAAATTATCAGCGGAAGTATTATGATTTAAATAAAAGGGAAACGAGTTCGGTGTGTGATATTCTTACTTCACGAGCGCGGAGGTAGTTAGCGAGAAATTGAAGAACCCCGCGTTTCGGCCTATGTGCTTGGCGGGAAGTAGTGTTAATCGTTCAAGTGAGCTTCAAGTCTGCTGAATTAGCAGCGGTATTGTAAAACGTGGTGAGTTAGTTATTTTAGAGAGCCTCGTAGTTAGAGTATTGTCTTTAGTTTCTTTTCAGGTTATTATTTTTATTTGACCGCCGAGTTGGCGCAGTCTGTGAGCGTCAAGAGCACGCAATTGTAATTTATTACGTTGAATAAAAAGGGACTTAAACCCTTCACAAGACTGTGTTTTATCCTGTTTGGTTGCGTGCAAGTTGGAGGCGCGCAACGTTACATTGGCGCCCGAACACTTATCGAACTGAAATGGCCGAAAATTGGATGGAAGCCGCTGGACAACACCAAGAAATGACAACTCAGTTGGAAGGATTTGGATACCTGGTCCAGACTTTGAGAGCGTCGATCAAGCCAAACGTCCATTTCGACGGAAAAAATTCGGTGGCGGTATTTCTAGAAGGTCTAGAAAACCACTTTCAGCTCTACCCTGTTCCTGAAAGACAAAAAGTTGCCATCACCACATCAGCACTAAGAGGACAGGCCGCGCTATGGTGGAAAAATATAGGCAAATTTTTATTAGAGGAATTTGGAAGCCAGACATATACATTTGAAAATTTCAAAAAATCGTTAGTAAAGGCCTTCCCCATAGTGAAAGATCGCGCACGGCTGGAAGCCGAACTATATAGTTTCTATCAACGGAATATAGCAGAATTGACGGACTTTATTCTACGAAAAATCAAGCTAACAGATATGCTGTATGGAAAGAAACCCGATGCGGAGATTATTGAAATAATATTACCAAGATTGTTACCCGCTGTTCAAGACTACTTTGAAATTAGAAACCCAAGCACATTGCAGGAACTCTTCGAATTGGCGGTGAAGTTTCAAAATCGCAGAATAGCGGAAAAAGCGAGAGGGGAAACATATTCTCAAAGTACCCGAAGGAAATCTTCAAATGAGGAAACCAGAAATGGAAGTCGCTCTTATGGGGGAAAGAGCTATCAAGCTAACGCATCGAACCTCGAAGGTCAAGGCCCAAAAAGGAAATTCGAAAACAAATGTCCGCGTACCCAGAAGGCAGAAGTTGAAAGGAAAGCTTTAAACGAGTAGAGGGGCCTGTGAAAGCGAGGGTCCAGACCCCGGAAGTTTTAAAAAAACCCTCAAATAGACATTTAAATACGGTCATCGTAAAAAACTCACAGCTACCAATTATACAAGTCCTGGTTGGCGATGTACCAGTAGAAGCCCTCATCGATACAGGAGCAGAAGGAAATTTCATGAGTGAAAATTTCTTCAAAAAGAATTTTTATAGGGTACGACTATTTAAAATCAAAAATACGGAAATTATAGCGGCGCAAGGAAAAACATGTCACTGCATCGGGAAATTATCATTAAACTTACAGGTAAAAGAGGAAAGTCTCAAAGTATTAATTTTTGTAGTGAAAGACCTGCAAAATTCTCTTATTTTTAGGTATGGAGTTTTTAAGGGCCGCGAGGGCCAAATTAAATTTTCAAGATAGTTCCGTGGTGTTGGAGATGGACCAGAGGGTGGTGGAACCTGTGGAGACACCGCAAGTGGACCTTAGCCATCTGAATGACCATGAAAGGAAAGCAATACAGCAAGTGGTGAGTAATTTTTCTCATTTATTTTCAGAAAAACCAGGAAACTGCCAAATAGTCACGCACAAAATTCAATTAAATGCCGAAAAACCTAGTAGGACTAAACCTTCTCGGTATGACAAACAAAAAGACGTAATCATCGAAGAACATATTCAGGAGATGTTAAAGAATAAAATAATAACGCCCATAAATAGTGAGTACGCGAGTCCAGTCGTACTATGTAGGAAAAAGAACGAGTTTCCTCCTTCGGATAAAAGGGCTTGGAGGTTTGCTGTTGATTACAGAAAACTAAATAGTATTACCAAATTTCCAGTTTACCCTTTGCCGGTTATAGACGAGATCATTAGACAGATCAAATTGACAAGATATATGTCTACTTTGGACTTAATGTCTGGCTACTATCAAATAGCTATAAGACCCGAAGATATACATAAAACCGCGTTTATAACAAAAGTGGACACTTATGCATTTTTACGCGTGCCTTTTGGGTTGTGTGGGGCCCCATCAACATTCCAGAGAGCTATGGACATTGTTCTAAAGCCTGTCCTAGGAAAGTCAACTTTAATTTATCTAGATGATATAATTATAACGAGTAGTACGTTGGAACAACACATTAATGATCTAGAACAAGTTTTTAAATTATTAAAAGAGGCCGGTCTTACAATTAACGCCTCAAAATGCAAGTTCGCAACTAAAGAACTTAAATATCTCGGTTATAAAATTTCGCAAAAGGGTATAGAAACGCAAGATTCAAAAATAAAAGCTATTAAGAATTTCCCACCGCCCAACACCGCCAAGAAACTTTCTTCTTTCCTTGGGTTATGTTCTTACTATCGATCTTTCATAAAAGATTTCGCTAATATTGTTGAACCACTCTTAGTAATCAAAAGAAAAAGGGGTAAATTTATGTGGACAGCGAAAGCTAACACAGCTTTTGAAAGATTAAAAGAAGCGCTTATTAATGCCCCTGTTTTAAAATTCCCGGAGGGGGACAAAAACCTGGAAATTCCAGCAGATGCGTCAGACTATGTGGTGGGGGGGCTGTTCTTATGCAAAATAACCATCCTCTGGCATTTTTTAGTAAAACATTGAATCAGACACAAAGGAATTATACAGCTACAGAAAGAGAAACATTAGCCGTATTAATGGCTGTACACAAATTTCGAGTTTATTTCGGCAAAGCGCCAGTAACAGTCTTTTCGGATCATGCGGCTGTTGGTAGACTTTACTCGGGGAAAAACCTAACGCCCAGGTTAATAAGATGGGCTTTAAAACTCCAAGAATATAATATCACAATAAAATATAAACTGGGTAAGGAAAACAATGTAGCTGACGCACTTTCTCGTATAAAACTGGACGATGAAGGAAATGAACTTAAATGCACTGTGTTGACTTCAAAAATTTTAGATTCTAGAGATACGGTTATTACTGAACTGAAAGCTGATCCTGAATTTGGAAATATCTATGCTTATTTGAAAGACCCCGAAAGCTTTGAGCACACAGATATCGATGCGATAAGAAATAGAGCAAAAAACTATGAAATAATAGATAATTTATTATTTTATACGAAAACAACAAACGAAAATCTTGAGTATAAACCAGTCATCCCAGCCTCGCTTCGATTAAGCATTTTGAAGGAGTTGCACGAAGCAAAAACAACGGGCCACGTAGGGGTCAGAAAGACTTTAAAAAGGGTACGCGAGGCGGTATATTTCCCGCAATTATACAAAATAGTAACGGCGTATGTCAGGTCCTGCAATCAATGTCAGTTAATAAATGATATTAATTACAGCCCGACCGGGTACTTAAATAGCATTCGCGCTACATTTCCGAATGAAATTTTAGGCATAGATCTCCTTGGTCCCTTCCCCCAGAGCGAGTTAAATAAAAATCGTTTTCTTTTAGTAATAGTAGATCATTTTTCAAAATGGACAGAAATTGTTCCACTTAAACGCGCGTCAGCCAAAACAGTCGCAGATGCATTCTTACACAGATACATTTTAAAATACGGTGCACCAATAAAAGTCATTAGCGATAACAGAAAACAATTCATTAGTCAAATATTTGAAAACATATGCAATGGACTTGGCATACGCCATATCAAAATGGTTCCGTATAGACCACAGGCTAACATAGCAGAAAGAGTTAATAAAAACATAGTAAAAATAATTCGCAGTTACGTGAGCACACATCACAAGCGCTGGGATGGCTACATAAATGAATTAGCTTATGCTTTAAGAACGGCAAATCATGATACTACAGGAAAAACTCCAGCAGAATTATTTTTAGGCAGAAAGTTAATTACGCCTTTAGATAAATTATTCTTTGTGCAACAAAGAGAGCAGGAGTTTAAACAAAAAGATGTGCAAAAGCTGATTGATCAGGCGCTTAAAAGCTCGGATACGGCAAGAAATAGGCAGAAAATATATTATGATAGAAAACGCCGTGAAGCAGATTTTAAAGTTGGGGATAAAGTATTGAAGCGGAAATTTTCTTTATCAAGTGCCCCAGACAATTTTATGGCAAAGCTAGCTCCAAAGTTTGAAGGCCCCTATGTAATTCAGGAAATCAAAGGAGTAGTATTATATCTTAAGAACAAGAGAGGGGAAATCTGTAAAGCAAGTCCCGACCAGGTGAAAAAATACTATAATCCAAATGATTTTGAAATCCTTAAAAGTTTCTTGCAGGACTCAAGTCTAAACGAAGTAGAAGGTCCAGAAATAACAACAACTATTCCACCACCCAAGAAGCAGAGAACTGAAGAAAGACCTAGCCCTTCTACAACCCGGACGTCGGTATCAAAAAGAAAAAATAACTTTCAAACTCCAGCGTTTAAGAAAAACAAGAATACAGATGCACCGCGTAAAGAAACCGTGGTAAAGAGCAAAACACCACCTACGACGGATCGCAGGAGAAATTATACATCAAGGAGAACGTGCACACGGCCACAGAGTCAGGTGCCAGCAAGGCCGCCGTTCCGGAAACTGAAACGGCAACAGGAGGAACAAAAATATCAGAAACAGAAGAAATTCAAGAAGGACGCCAGACCGGAGGACGTCAAGACCAGCCGTCCCAGGGAAAAACGGAAATGCCAACCACCAGACGATTACTCCGCCAAGAGGCCAGCATGTAGAGGACGCAAAAGAAAAAGTAATGTGGACGACACTCGGAGGGCAGTAAGAAGAAGATTAACATCCATGAAACCTCTAACTTGGGACCAATTTTGCCAAAAACGAATGACGGAGTTTCAAGCATCGAAAACTCAAAGATAAGTTAAAACCTTCTATAAATTTTTTTTCTCTTTTGTTCCGAAATGTTATGCATAAGTACGAAGTTCTATGTTTTGACGAAAGTCAATATGTTCTCGGTTGAGACTTAGTTTTGTTTTACTTTATTTAGCTAAGGCAAAAGTATTATTTTCTTTAAGTGTAAAAGCTAAAAACAAGCATTTTCTGTTGGTCAAAAGACTAATTCTGTTACGTTAAAGCCAAAATTTGGCCGAAGATAAAAATAACTTCGTATTCTTGTATTAATAAGAATTTTAGTTTCAGTGCCGCCAGCTTGGCGAAGAATGAGTAAAGTAAAAATTTATTTTCTCTTATTCATTTTATGGTAAATTGTAAAAAGCATATGTATTAAAATTTTGTAAATGTACGTAAATACTTGAATGTTATGTAAAAGTAGAATTTAGTCTAGAAGCATAAAATTGTAGATGCTAAAAGTGAATGCTTAAAAGCAATGAAGTCAAAATTTAAGTATTAAACTGTAAAGTCATGCTTTAGAGCGAAAGCCTGCATGTTTAAAGATGAATGAGGGGGAAGTTAGAATGAATGTGTTTTGTAGAGTTCTCCACCTACATTTGAATTTTTAAGAATATTAAAGTAGCTCATTGAGTTGTAGAATGTCGAGTAAGGTGTGTCTATTTGGTCGTTGAATTCTAACAAATCATGGTGGTTAGGGGAGGTGTTGTAAGACTAAAACACGAATATTCCCGTTTGCACCACACACGGTGGAGAGCCAGGGTAAAGTTAAATTAATGCTTGAAAAATTGAATGAATGTGAAGTAAGCAATAAATAAGAAAAACGAATCGTTTAAAAACAAAAATTTATTGTGTCAAGAAAGTGTAAATTATAATGTATGTAGAAAGATACTGATACTTATTCCTTCCAGATGCTGGAAGGAAAGACCAAGATTGATTGATGAAGTCCAGGAAAAGTTGCTGTAAGAAGAGAGCTTTATAACGATCAACAGAATTTTAGTATATAATTTGTTACATAAGACTATTTTGTGTAAACGAGGTTCTCGCCAGTTAGTTCAGAATTAGAGAAACTTACAACAGGTCGTTTGTAGGACCTGCTTCCAAGTTTTCCAAATTCTGGCAGCGGCAAATGCAGGGTTTATATTTATTTTAACTAACATTTATTTTAAGTTTAAACTATCTTTCCTGTCAAGCCTTACTTTCCCCTGGAACTGCCAATGCCAGAATATGTAAATTTGAGTAGAACGCGCAAGCATTCAAATTATCAGCGGAAGTATTCTGATTTAAATAGAGAGTAAACGAGTTCGGTGTGTGATATTCTTACTTCACGAGCGCGGAGGTAGTTAGCGAGAAATTGAAGAACCCCGCGTTTCGGCCTATGTGCTTGGCGGGAAGTAGTGTTAATCGTTCAAGTGAGCTTCAAGTCTGCTGAATTAGCAGCGGTATTGTAAAACGTGGTGAGTTAGTTATTTTAGAGAGCCTCGTAGTTAGAGTATTGTCTTTAGTTTCTTTTCAGGTTATTATTTTTATTTGACCGCCGAGTTGGCGCAGTCTGTGAGCGTCAAGAGCACGCAATTGTAATTTATTACGTTGAATAAAAAGGGACTTAAACCCTTCACAAGACTGTGTTTTATCCTGTTTGGTTGCGTGCAAGTTGGAGGCGCGCAACGTTACAATCTAAGAAAAAAATGGGGAATATGAGAATAGGACCTTGTTTCAGATGTCATAAATTTGGACACTTAATCACTCAATGTAAAGAAAATATAAGTAAAAATCATAAGTTTAAAATAGACGATAAAAATGGACAGTTTAAAGGTAAAGTATTAATGCTAGTAGAAAATTATGTAACAACTACAGATAAAGGAGGTAACGCAAATAAATTTAATTGGTTCGTAGATACTGCAGCTACAACTCATTTCTGTAATAATAGAAATTTAATGACAAATTTTGAAGAAATAAATGATATACGTATGTCTTTAGCTGTAGGAAATTGTGAAAGTAAAATACTAGGAAAGGGTACCATCAAATTTGCAGTAAAAGTAGGCAATCGAATAAATTGGATTGAGCTAGATAATGTGTTATACAATCCAAATCTAAGAAGAAATTTACTATCAAGAGCAAGGTTACAAAAGGCAGGTGCTCATTTTGTCATTTTAAAAGGGAAGATGTGGATATACTTTACTAATTAGGATAGATTATGCTATGCTAAACGATATGACAGACTTTATTACATAAAACCATTTAGATATGCAACAGATAAAAAGGAAGCTGGTTACGGTACAGAAATTGGAAAGTTAAATAAAGTAGACGATGCGATGCTATGGCATCGGAGATTTAGACACGAAAATTTTGATTATATTAAGAATACTAGTAAGAATCAAAGCGTGAAAGGGTTACCAGAAATTGGAAAACCAATGGAGAGGTGTGAACCATGTATTATTGCTAAATCTAGTAGAATAACTTTTTAAACTGTTCCGAAGAGATCAGATAAACCATTGCAGTTGGTTTATTTAGACGTTTGTCGCCCACTACCAGTTCCATCTAAGGATAGGAGTAAATATTCCTTGTTATTGTGGATGACTATAGTAGATTAGTAACAGTGTATTATATGAAAAATAAAAATGAATCGTTCCACAACTTTAAGAATTATCATAGGCAAATGGAAAGACTCACGAATAGAAAATTAATAAGTATATGCACCAATAACGGTGGGGAATTCTGTAGCAGGCAATTCCAAGGGTACTTAGCCGAAAATGGAATTAGCGTTGAACGCACAAATGCATACACCCCAGAAGAGAACGGTGTGTGTGAACGTTTTAACCGAACAGCATTAGACACAGTTAAAGCTATGCTTAATGATGGTAAAATGGGAAAAGAATGGTGGTTAGAAGCTCTTGGCTGTTTCGTACATACATGGAACAGAGTTTGTCATAAAAGCAACCGAACCCCTTATGAAATGTTCCTAAATAGAAAACCAAGTGTTGTTTATTTTAAAATATTTGGTTGTAAAGCCTATGTTGGCATGCCAAAAAAGATTAGAAGTAAACTACAAATGAGGTGCAAAGAAGGAATCATGGTAGGATATACGAAGGAAACTAGGGGTTATGGGATATGACTACCAGAAGAACTCAGATTAATAGAAACCTGTAATGTGAAGTTCGATGAAAAACTGAATGCAGCAAATGGCATCCTGGAACAGAAATCAAAAACTAAGTTTAAAAGACTAGAGCAATCTGAGCTATTAGCAGAATCAGATGAAGAACAAGAAACTTCTAGAGAAGAAATAAAGTTGTCAGATGGCAAATCTACTCCGAAAGAAGTATCAGACTTAATTGGCAAAGAAAAGCAGTTAAAAGGCCAGACGGAACATGTAGAGGGAACGGGCACCCGTTTTAGATCCTATAATGATATTGAAAAGTATTGTGAGGCAAGAAATATTAAATTTGAAAAAGATAAGTTTTATTTTATTGGAAAAAACGAATACTTGGGGAACGTTAATTTTGTAGAACAGGAGACTAGCTCCGTGTCTGAAGAGGCAAGTTCCATAGAAATTGTTATCCCACAAAATTTTAAAGAAGCATGAAAATCAATAAATGCTGAAGAATGGGATAAGGCAATGAAAGAAGAAATTGACACAATGACGAAAAGAAATGTTTGGGAATTAGTTGAAAAGCCAGAAAATAAAACTATGCTAGGAAACAAATGGGTCTATATGCTAAAAAGAAATGAAAAGAATGAAGTGGTTAGATACAAAGCATGTGTAGTAGCACAGGGATTCAGGCAGAAAAGAGGTGAAGATTTTGATGACGTTTACAGTCCTGTAGTAAATTTTTCAATCATAAGAATATTTTTCACTATACTGGTATGTTTATATGGATGGACTAATTGTCAGTTAGATGTAAAGAACGTATATTTATATGCAAACCTAAATGAAAAAATATATATGACCCAACCAGAGGGATTTATTGAAGAGGAAAATAAAGTGTGTTTATTACACAAGGCCATTTGCGGTCTACATCAAAGTGTCCGTGAATGGTTTTGTGAATTTGAAAGTACTTTAGAAAATCTACATTTAAGAAAAACAATGGTGTAATTGTGTTTATAAGAGTTCAAATGTAATTGTCTTGTTACATGTAGATGATATTGTGATTTTTAGTAAAGATCAATATAGTATAGATAAAGTGATTTCACAGCTGAGTAAGTTTTTTGATCTTAAAGTATTAGGCAAAACTAAAACATTACTTAAAATTGAATTCTTAGAGAATGAGAATGGGGTTTTTATACATCAGCAAAAATATATCGAAGAAATTTTTGAAAAATTTAAACATTTCCAGATACCAATAACTTCACTTCCCATAGCTAAAGGCACTATTCTTACAAAATTAGATTGTCCATCTACAAGTGCAGAAATTGCGGAAATGCATACATTACCCTTTAGAAATCTGTCGGGATGTTTAGTTTTTGTAGCTAACAGGACAAGGCCTGATATTACATATGCAGTGAATATCTTATCACAATTTCAGGAGAATCCTGGAATTAGGCATTGGGAAGCATTGTTGAAATTGCTTGGTTACCTCCATAGTACTAAATTATATAAGTTAAACTTATCGAAGATTAAACATCTAAATTTATATTGTTTTTCAGATGTTGATTATGCAAGTAATAGGGATGACTGCATGTCCATGGGAGGATTTATATTATATTTAGATGAAGTACCGGTAATCTGGAAATTTGTTAAACAAAAATGTGTAAGTTTATCAACCATGGAGCGGAGTATATCGCCTTATCAGAGGCAGCGAAGGAATTAATGTGGATAAAAAAGGTCTTACAAGATGAAATTTTAAAGTTTAAATTAAGAGAATGTAAACTATTTTGTGATAACAAGTCTGCCATTGATTTTTCTAGATTGCTAATAGAAAATCGCCAAACTAAGCACATAGACATAAAATATTTTTTATTAGAAGACTAGTAAATGATGGAGTGTTTGACCTTGAATTTATCACCAGTAAATTAAATACTGCGGACTTATTTACAAAAGCAGCGACTGCTGTTAATTTAAGAAAGTTTTGTTTAGATGTTTTCAGTGTGTCAGTAAGTGTTTTCGTATAACAGAATTGAACTATGAACTTCTTTAATTCTGTGTAAGTTTTGTTTTTGTCTTTGCATGAGGAAAAGAGGGCCGTTTGTTGGCTTTAGTTTTCCTCATACAAATTTTGATCGGAGGTCAATCAGCGGTAAGCTAACGTGGTTGCCGCTGATTGGCCGATGACGTTAAGATCGGCGGGTTGGCCGAGTATTATATATATGTACGCCGGTATCGGCGAATGTCTTGGTATTATGAGTTAGCATTATGCTAGTTTTCTTTCGCTCAGATGGTTTTTAAATGTAAAGGTTACAGTGTTAGCTTCTTTTATTTTTATTTACGGAATAAAGCATGAATTTTATTTAGATTAGTCTTAGCTTTATTTAAGAGAAGCAAAATATGCTTTGCCTTTATCTCCACTGACAACACAAGTGAAACTTCCGCAGGGCGGCCATAATGTGCTAAAAGCGTTCTTCTACATTTTAAAACTTTTAAATGTTTTAAACGCTTTCTAAATGTTTACTTGTTTGAGTTTTCATTTTTGTTTGTTCTAATACCTCCTAGAGGGCAGCACAATTGAATTTGTCCCGGGTTTTATAAATATTCGCACCATTTTACATAAGATACAAGACAGTGAGAGATGGCTTCGTCTACTCAGCAGAAAAAGAGAAAAACTGAGGTTGTGAATTGGAAGGCAAGAAGGATATATGCTTGATGAGCACAGTCCATAATAACTCGATGATTGATTTTGGAACATGGAAAAGAACTGTAAAAATATCAATAATTGTAAAAGATTACAACAACAAAATGGAAGGAGTGGACCGCCTGGAACAGATGTTATCAAATTATCCTGCTGTTAGAAATAAGCAGAGATATTATTTTTCCATTATGCTTTATTTCCTTATAATTTTACTCAATATTCATTGACATTCATCCACTACGAAAGTTATGTATGAAAAGTTATGATTTACAGAGAAATTTTAGCAGACAGGAGAGGACGGCAAAAAAGTTAATTTGCTGATGAAAACTGGGATAGAACTTATGCATTTTCCATTTGCTGATGAAAGCTGATAGAGCTGAAGCATTATTCGCTAATGAAAACTAGGGTAGAATTTAGGCATTAGTCTTGATGCATTTTGCCCATTTAAATAATCCAGTTTGTCAAAACTATCTATTACAAAGTAGGGTGAATTAAAAAAATTATGAATTCTGTTTTATTGTTTATGAAGCATAGTCTATGAGCATATTGAATCAAACTTGTTCTTTGCAAATACAGAATTTTCAAAATCTATACATCTTGAATTATACTTATTCAACCTTTTTTTTCATTATTTTATTATTATTATTATTATTATTATTTTTTTTTTGTTAATTTTATGCAGTTCACTTGGTATAATAAACATAACCAGTAAGTAATAAACTAGCTGATTAAATTAACCGAAATCAATGACAAGGTCTAGGGTAATCTAGATCTAGTCATTAATATAGGTCTAGATAGGTAAATTTTCAGATCCTGAGTTTTTTTTTAAAGAGAAAAATTAATCACTGGTTAAAAATATGGTACTTTTCTGTTAATGGAGCATCATTTGCCAAACATACTCCAAAGTGCCAAAGTATCGTAGCCTGTTTATGTTGCATCATGAATAGCCATGCAGTGTTTAATATGCAAAGGTCAACAACGCCAAATTTATGCAATTCTCTCTCTCTCCCCCTTTTTTTAAAGCGAAAATAACATTGCTTTGTATGTGGGGATAACTACACACAGCTTTGGCGTTATATATATTTTATTGTATGATACAGTACTATTATGAGTTAATTTTTTATGAAACTTTATTTATCATTATGGTTGCTGTTAACAATTTAGATTAAAATTGTTAACAATTTAGATTCAAAGATGTTGGGCTGAAATTGTATACAAGCTCGCACAGTGTTCTGGACATTTGCACGACTTGTGTAACGCTCTAATCCGGGCAATCATAAACATGACGAATTATGTAATTTTCTAAGAAAGTATAGGCGAATAATTATTGATGATACATTCGATGACGATCAACTACCAGAGTCCTGGCTTTGGAAAGAAATAAGAAATAGTCCAAAAATCTGGGACTATACGATGACTCCTGGCATAAGAGAGGAAGCCTTATGTCAATTAGGAGGAAGTAGAGGAGAATTTGATATATTTAATCTAATATTTCATGACATATTTTGGAACAGTATTGTAACTGAAAGGAATCAGTATGCAGATCAAGTACGAGAAAATCCACATAGAACACGAGTGTAAAAAGTGTAAAGTTCCATTACATGTACCAGAATGCTTTGGAATATATCATACCATTACAGATTACTAATTTTATATTTTGGAGTTTTTTATAAATAAACATTTTGTAATACTTGTGTCTACTACAATTATTGCATCAGACTGTAATTGCGTATCATATTCCACGTAATATTCACTTCTGGCCGGATCATTGTACGCGGGCTATGCCCGTGAAAGTTAGGTTTTGCCCGACCATTGTACATGGGCTATGCCCATGAAAGTTAGGTTTGGCCCGACCATAGTACGAGGGCTTTGCCCGTGAAAGTTAGGTTTGGCCCGGACATCGTACGCGGGCTATGCCCATGAAAGTTAGGTTTGGCCTGACCATCGTACGCGGGCTATGCCCGTCATTGTAGATTAAGAGGTTAACTAGTTACATTTTGCATCGACACTTATTTTTGGTACTAAGTGATGTTATGCTAAAAGAAAAGTACCTAATATTAAAAACTACTACTACTACTCTATTACCTATTTATTAAACTGATTGTTTAAAGCGGAATAATTTTAAATTTTGAAACTGAGCCTCATTTTTTTTTTTTTTTTTTTTTTTTTTTAGTTAGGTATAAAGAAAAATATTTTTCAGAGCAATTTTCTCTTAAATTTCTTTGATTGTCCAAAAGGATGGCAATTTTAAATTTGTGCAAGTGTCTGGAAATTTTTTTTAACCCAGTTTATTTTGTCTAAAGCACATATGTGTGTGGGATTGTTGTTCAAAATATACAGAGAATATTATATATTCTATAGCAAACTCTCTCATTAGTCTTTTTTATGCATTGCATTTTGTATAACACAAAGTAAACTAGAATGTTAATGCTTTTTTACAAATATAAATACTGTAGCACACATATGTTAGCATATACCAGTTATTTCTTTGGGGAATTTTGAGAAACATATGACTAGTTTATTTCTGCTAATAATAGTGCATACCAGTTATTTGTTTTGGTGAATTTTGAGAAACATATGCCTAGTTTATTTTGGTAAATAAATTCATATTCATTTTAATGATGTATGGAGTTCCACAAGCAATGTGCTATTTAGGCAATGTGTAACTCTTAAAAAGGATATTTCTTTAGTCTGTTGTGATTTTCGGCTGCTATAACCATTTCTTCATGTTTGGTTGATTACAGTTTCTTCCGTGGACATGGTCATATGCACATTTGCATAAATATAATTTGGCTTATTTTTCTTGATGAGAAAGTAAATGGATCTTGTTTTGAATTTATTTGCATGTTTATTTTTTCTTTGATTTAAATAACATGAAAAGATAGTATATTGCAATATATTTTCAAGGAATTATTAAATTAATTTAGATAATTGCTGATGACTTGTAAATTGTCTTACACTATATAATAAATATGCAGACTGTAAACATGAATAGTAAAACAATTAAGCGCTGTATATTAAATAGATTTTTCTTTGTTTATTGCTCTAACTGCTGTTTAGGGATTAAAAATGTTCTATTCCTATAAGCTAATAATATAAAATTATGATTTTTCAGTGCAATTTCTTTTTTTCCCCCTAGTATGCAGCATACAGAAAGTGATTGCAGTTATTTTCTGTTAGCCTTTTGATGTACATTCTGTAGTTTTTTTATGTGTAAATTTTTACTTTTGAAGAGTCATTTTTCCTTTGGTATAAAAGGTAATATTTTTGATTTGCATAATTTCCACTTGCATTATAATATTTTTATTTGGTTGACTTGCAGAAAGAAAGGGAACAAATTATCGAGAGATATTATTTATAATATTGGGAATTGGTTTGAGTTTCTCTGGATAGTGCAAGTTTTACTGTGTCTTCTTAATTTGCAGTATTCAGTTAAAATAATTTAATTATAATTATTGCAAACTTAAAAATGAATTATGCCTAAAATGCATAGCAAATGTATTCCATTACAATCTTTTTTAAAATCTTCACTCCGTGCATTTGTAAAGTAAGTTTTTTACAATCTGAATTTAGCATTTCTTTCAGGCTGTGCATGTAAAGTTTAAAAATTGGTGAGAGATAAAAACTGATATATAATTCTTTATTATCAATCTAAAGTTTTTGTGTAATTAACAATTATTTTGTAGTTTTTCCAGTTTCCCAGTAATATATTTCTTCCATGTTTAAAGAGAAAATTTGCTATTTGTTTTGTTATTTATAGGTCACCAACTGCTTTTTCTAGAAAATTATCTGATTATCAGAAGAATGAAATTGCACTTTCTAACAAATTGTCTCAGGTTACATCCCGGTGAGTGTGTTTTGTTTCTTACAAATCATTCCATTAGGGTATAAAATTTTATTCAACTGTTTCTTTTGTATGTATGTGTAAATGCATTATTTATAAATCTAGTTTGGGTGAAAAAGTGTGATTTTTGTTTATGAGCTCATGTATAATTTTAAATAATACATAATTATTTTTAATGGCATTTTAATGGTAGCATTTGTGTACAGAAATATGATTTGTTTCATTTTTATTTAGGTAAACTTTAGGAGTTTGAATGAAAATATAGTTTGCATAAAATTTGCTGCTTATGAACAGGCACAAAAGTAGCAAATCAATTTATGTATTAATAATTAACAAAATACAATCTTTGGCACTGGCATCAGTTAATATACTTTTAAAGAGATAAAATGTTGTCTTCACTCTTCAGGAACTTTTTTGTCTTTCAAAATGCATGGCTTATTTTCAGTTGAAATCAGTATAAAACTAAGGTTGTATTTTGCAAGTTATTACATCAAGATTAGTCCTGAGTCATATTATTATCATATTTACTCGCATATTCCCTCTTTTTGTACTAATTTTATCCTACAAAAATGAGAACATAACAAATGAAAAGTGTTCATGGATAAACCACTGCTAATTATTACATTATTTATTTAAAAAAACATACATTTTGATAAGAATATATACAAATATTAAATTATCAATGTCCAATTAGATATCTTCATTCCTTTTTCCTGTATCTTGAATCTTGCTCAATGATATTGTTGTCCATTACTGTTCTCTAGGCCTGAAATTGTTTAATATTGCTGAACTGCCACCTGTGTACTCTGCTACAGCTTGCAGGCTATCACCATTCAGTCTGTCTTCCCATGTGCAGAACCATCCTTTCATATAGGCATTACTAGCATTAGGTATTTTGGTCTTGAAGCTCTTGACTGTAATTGCTTCATCAGTCAAAGACTATGTGCCCCAAATCACCCAGGAAATCACTTAGTAAACTGGGATAGAATTTAAGCATTTTCCATTTGCTGTTGAAAGCCAGTATAGAGCTTAAGCATTTCTTATTTGCTGATGAAAACTGGGGTAAAACTTTAGAGTCACAATGTGCTTTGAACTTTCAAATTTATCAGAGTTATCCATCACAATGTAGGGTGAGGGGTTTTTGATAGGAATATTGTAAGCCTTTCATTATTGAAAGAAGTGTCAAGAATGCTGTTTTATTGTTTATGAAGCATACATTCTGCAACCATATTACACCATTCAGAATCAAACTTGTTCTTTGCTGTTACAGGACTTTTAAAAATATATGCATCTTAAATTATACTTAACCAGCTCTCTCTCTCTCTCCCCCCCCTTTTTTTTGTACTTTATGTTGTGCACTTGGTAAAATAAACTGTTTACTTTTTGCTATGCATTTAGTATAAGTATAAATAAGAAGATTAAATTAATTTATATCACTTAGTCATTAATGCAGGTATAGATAGATAAATTTTCAGATGCTGATTTTTTTTTTTTTTTGAGAAAAATTACTCATAGGTTAAAAAAAGATATGGTATTGTTCATTAATAGAGTGTCTGCTCCAAAATGCCAAATATTGTAGTCTGTTTACATTGCCTCGTTAATAGCTGTCCAATGTTTAATTTGCATAATGCCAAGGCTGTGAACAATGCCAAACTTGTGCAATTATTTGAATTTGTTTTAAATGAAAATAAATTGCTGTGTACACAGGGAAAGTTACACACAGCTTTGATGTTAAATACTATATATATTATATTGTATAATACATTACTGTTATCATAAGTAATTTTTTATAAAGATTTTTGTATCATTAGGGTTGCTGTTAACTATTTAAATTTTGTACTAACACTTACTTTTGGCACTATATCATGCCACATTAACATAAAGTGGCTAAAATATTAAATGGAATGTTTAAGGAAGAATAATTTCAAATTAGGAAATAAAGCCTCATTGCATCTTTTTTGTATTAACTATAAGGAAAAATATTTTTCAGAGCAATTTTTTTAGCCTGAATGGGCAATTTGCTCAGAAGGGTTATGAATTTCGTTTTGGCATTTTGTGTTGGTTCACCATAAATTTCAAATTGTTGCCACCAAATATTAGAGCCCTGCATTATATTTAAAGAAATTAAATAATGGAGAATGTGCTTGAATATATGTGTGTTTCTTGTACTGTGAAAAAACAATGGTAGCTAGAGACATAAAATTTTGAATAACATAGTCCTCCATTTGGAATTAGATTTCTATTTCATATCTTGTAAAGCATTTATGAGTTTTTGATTAAGAAACTCAATAACTTCAAAGTGAGCAATGGCAACACTGTACGGGGAGGGGGTGACATTTTTATTTCCAGTGTGCGAGAATGTATCGGAAATTCTAAAGATATGCTCATTTAAAAATTATTTTGCAATATTGCTGTTGAATTGAATTTTAAGATTTAAGTACGAATAACATGACATTTAATAAATAAAGGTAATACACAAATCATTTAATAAATAAAGGTAACACACAAAACATTTAATAAATAAAGGTAACACACAAAACATTTAAAAAAAAGAAGGAGGGGGGTTCCTTTGGGCATAATACAAAATCTAAAAACTTTCAGATTTTTTAAAATTTTATTAATTATTATTATTTTTTTATTTTTAAAATTTCTTTGTTTGTCTAAAAGGATGGCAATTTCAAATCTATTTAGGCATCTGTAATTTTTTTTTTTTTTTTTTTTTGTGCCCAAGTTATTTTATCTAAAGCAAATGTTATGTATATGTGTTGGCAGTTTGCAGGAAATATTGTATATTCTGTGACAAATTCTCACTAGTATTCTTGCATTTTGTATAACATAAAATAAATTAGAATATTCATGCTTATTGTGTGCCATTTCATGATATGAATTGTCAAATGAGCTATGTTTAGTAAAAAAGTTGTGAAAAGAGATTATACTATGTAGATAGAGCAATATTATTCCAAGTACAAAGGTTAAATGCTAATATGCAAAATGGTAACTTAATGTGATTTTTCCTTTATATCAGGTCACAAACTTGAATTTCTGTTGTTTAATTTATAAAAATTACATTTAATTGTCCCAAAAGAAATGCAGTTTAGATTTTTTTTTTTTAATTGATGAGCAGCCCAGTAAAATGATGAGAGTGTAAAAAAGTAAAGATAAAAAATGGCCTCCATAGAGTTGTCTGAAAAATAACTTTAAAATAATAGGTCACCATCCATATCACGCTGATGACACAGAGGAAAACAAGCAGAATTCTTGACTCCAGTCGTATGTAGATGTTGCTGTAAATAATCATGGACAATTGTCAAACGAAAAAGCAACTCCAACAGCTCGAGGTAAAAAGTGGGGATTTTATTTCTTTTGTTGAGTAGGATATTCCACTTTGTTGAGTAGGATAATCCATTACTGTATCAACATATAAGGATGTTCTGCCATATTTCATATTATTATGTATAAATTTTTAATATTACGCAAAGGGAAAGGGGAATCAGGTTGAGTCATAAGGGATCTGGCCCGCTCATTTCCAAAAATATCACAATGGCTCGGAAGCCACTGAAGGGAAATGCACTTTCTGTTTTCCCGTAGCTAAAAAAATTTCATTTTACAAGAATGAACCTAGGCATTTTCATTATAGTTAAAATTAGTAAGTGATAAAATAGCAGCTTGTGAATAGATCAAAAAAAAAAAAATATTTTAAACTAGTTTATTTTTAAATTTATCAGTTGCATATGTTATAGCTGCTATCTCTCCGTAAAAATTGTCACAGCACTTCCCAACAGGATAGCTAATACTAAAATTGCTTGAATACATTCCTGGACCTGCATTTTTTATCGCATTTTCTGCTGAACCACTTGTGTAAACGTAAAACCACTTGTCTGAAGGGTACTTGTAATATATGGCAACCACAGCAGCATTTTTTAAATTAATTCGGAGTGGAAAAGTATTTGCTGACAGCTCTAACAAGATCCGAGTGTTTTTCTAGCTTATCTAAATAAAAAATGGCTTCCATTCCTGTGAGAAAAACCTGGCGATTAGGTGTAGGAGTATCGAAAGTATCATAAAGATCATACACAATAATTTAAAAAGTTTGCTTTTCTTCTCAATATTTTTTTCCAATAACATTCATAGCATTCCTTTAGAGCTTAAAGGTGCCAAAGGAGAGCAGTATAGATTATAATAGATAATGCATGTCTGTATAATATCTGCAATGTGATTTTTCTTGAGCGAAATTTTCTTTCTTTTCTTTCTTGTCTGTATGTGAACCAAATATTGCGAATCTTGTTTTGCTTTTCTCAAATAATAAAGTTATCTCGAATCCGGACATGTTTGCCTTGCCAAGTTTCTTCACTACTCATCTATTATGCCACCACCAAGCTCCAAACCATTCATTTTATATCATGACATTTTTTAGTTGGACAGGATGTATACCTGCTGCCTGGAACTTCATTGGGAAAAGTATCTGCAAGTTCATCGTTCTTAAAGTTAGGATTCATCGAGTATCCAAATATGGTACTTACTTCATTTTGCAAATTCCTTAGGAAAAGTGTGTGGAACTAACTCCCAATACAGTGTTTTCAAAATTTGTGCTTTCTTTACAATAAAATGGCGCAGCCGCTTTTTGACCCTAGGCATGGAACTCCCAGTGCAGTTTATTTCCACATCGTTTAATCAATGGATAAAATGAAAGAGTAAACTGTTCATCTAAATTCCCAATGCAGAGTATCCAAACATTCTCTCCTGTTCTAAATTTATTCTTCAAAGTTTGCAAGAAATTTAAGCACCCAAATTCCGAAAATGTGTTTTGATGTTACGTGATGATAAAGTTTTTCAAGTTTTTCTCCAGCTGCATCATTATAAATAACTTGCTCAATAATTGGTTATGCTTTTGAAATCTGAAAGTGTGATATTTTCTTAGAAAATGATTTTAATTCGATGAATATAAAAAAAACGAGGCACTGCTTTAGTAAAATATCAAAATAGATAAGTATTCTAAGATTTTAATTGGAAGATTTTTAAATTTTATTGTTATTAGTAATTATACGTTTTGTCAAATATTTTTGAACTAATGTCAAAAATTTTGGATTTATTTTGTTGACAAGATAAAAAGTTTGAAATTATTTTGTAATTAATATTATTGTTTAAAAATTTGAATTTTAAGAATTTTACAATTATTTTGAGAATGACATTATGCCACCACCAAGTTTCAAATCATTCATTTTATATCATGACATTTTTTGGTCGGACAGGATGTATACCTGCTGCCTAGAACTCCAATGGGAAAAGTATCTACAAGTTCATCGTTCTTAAAGTTAGATATAATCGAGTATCCAGATATGGTACTTACTTTATTTTGCAAATTCTTCAGAAAAGAAACTCCCAATGCTGTGCTTCCAAAAAAAAATTTAAAAAATTCATATATATAATATATCTATATAGTACTGGGGTATTTTTTTTTCCCTTTGAACAGGTTGCTACTTAGCAGCAAACATAACTTATGCAACAAAAATCTACCTAGATAGTGGCAACCTTAATAATACATAAATTTTCACCAAAAAAAAAATCTTGTAATAACAGTAAAGTATAATATATAATATAATGTGCCTAATGCTGAAGTTGTGCACAATTCTCCCCATTTACAGAGCAATTTGTGTTTGCTTAAAAAATTCTTAAGAATCGCACAAGTTCAGCATTGTGTGCATTAAATGTAGCACAGATATTTGTGCGTGATGTAAAAAAGCTACCCGATTTGATGCACATTCATCAACTGGCACCTCATTAACAGAAAAGTAACTTGAATTCTATCATCTACTTTATGTATGCATTCATCCTGTATCTCTATCTAATTTTCAGATATAATAATGTCTGGAAAAATTTTGTGGATGCCCTTGCACAGGACACTATAAGAAGAACTAATTTCTATGGTTAAACATGTAATTTATATAAACCTGTATGGCAAATAAAAGTCAATATGAAGGTTATCATGTAGAAAAGACAACAAAATATTAAAAAGTAGACTGCATACTTTTTGCATCATTCCTATTATGATGATCATGTGAACAGCTAGATTGTTAGGCCTCTTTTGTTTCTGTTCCATTCTTACATATTTTTCATGAGCCAATATTTTCCTCAGAAACTCTTTGTTGCATTTTACATGTTTTAAAATTTATTACATGAATATTTGGAATTTGCTTTTAAGTTTTATAGTTCTATTTCTTCTAACACCTGTTGTTGAGAGTAACAGGGAAGTTACATTTATGATTGTATATATAAAAATACAATTACTTTATGTTTGATTACAATTACTTTAATGATATTTATTTAGCTTTTTCCCCCCTTTCAAATATCTGATTTAGTGTGATATATTTTAAAACAAGGTTAGAGTTCAGACAAAAATACCAAGTCTGTTTTCTAATTCTTTTGCTGTTGTCATTTTCCCTCAGTGAACATATTGGGCCATATAAAAAGTCTCTGCCCTTTTTTAGTACATTTTTTAACAAAAATTTTCTTTATTGAAAATCAGTTTTAATCAAGTAAATAATGAACATTATTATCTATGACCTTTTGCCATTTTTCGGATAGCTTCATGATTCCATCAGTGTAAAACTTCTGTGGTTTATAGTCGAAAAACTTGGCCAAGTGATTTTCAGCGGCGCCTCAGTCAGCCAATTTTTTACCATCAAGAGAATTTTTCAGAAACTGAAACAAATGGTAGTCAAACAGAGCAAGGTCCGGGTTATACGGTGTGTACATCAAAACTTCCCAACCAAGCTCCGTCAATTTGTTCCGAGTCATCAAAATATGTGTGGCCGTATATTGTCGTGATGGAACATAATTCCCTTTGTGTTGTTGTCAATTCTGGTCACTCTTTCTGGATTCATTTAGATGGTCAAGTTATGCACAGTACGTGGCCGAACTGATGGTTTTGTCAGGTTGCAGCAGCTCATAATGGACAATTCCTTTCCAATCCCACCAAACACTTAACATAACCTTATTTAGTGACAATCCAGGCTTTGAAGTCGTTTGTGGAGGGTCACTGGCCTTTGAACATGATCACTTGCATTTGATATTCTCGTATTTGACCCATTTTTCATCCCCTGTAATAATTCGCTCCAAAAATGGTTCGATTTCATTGCGTTTCAGCAGCATTTCACTGATGGTAATTCGGTCAGTGAAATTTCTTTACATTAATTCATGTGGCATCCAAACATTGAGCTTCTTTTTGTAGCCTGCTCTTTTCACATGATTCCAAACTGTTGTGTTGTTGATGTTTAGTGCCTCTGCTATTTCCTAACAGCTTGCATGCCGGTCTTGCTCCACCATTTGCAAAATTTTATTGACTTTTTCAGTGACTGGCCAACCAAAGCGAGGTACATTTTTGACATCGAAATTTCCGGAACAGAATTATGCAAACTACTCCTGTGTCCTTCATTTACTCATAGCATTCTCACCGTACACTTCACAAACTTTTCAGCATGCTTTTGCAGCGTTTTTACTTTTTTTTTATAGTAAAAAATCTGATGTTTACACCACATGACTTCCTTGTAAAGAATATTAAATTGCATGTAGGTTAACTAAAGGCATAAAAACCTTAACCAGAAAATTAAAAAAAATATAGTTCAATCATTTTTAAAGCAAAAAATGCACAATTTACAAATATATAAGAATGAAGTAACTGCGATCACCGAGTAACAGAGTGATAATCCACTCTTCATTTTTATATCCATTTATGTAAATGTACACTGCTGGCCACCATAAATGCAACACCCTGAAGGAAGCATGCAAATAACATGAAATTTACAACATACATTAGCGGAGGTGAGATATGCAAATGATTAGAATTTCAGCACAGATGCATATCATGCGCACCTGTGGTGCCACTTCAAAGTGCTATTTAAGGTTTGGAGTTTTCGACGATTTCAAGTTCGGCAATTGTGCTTTTCATGTGGTTTTTTTTCAAAAAATGATCAATTATGCCTCGTAGTAAACATCGATCATCGTTTGATCAAGTATCCGAGTTTGACAGAGGAAAGATAGTGGCCTATTGAGAGAGTGAATTATCTTTCAGGGAAATCAGTAGTCGTGCTGGATGAAACCAAACAACTGTTATGTGGATATGTGACCATTGGATGCAGGAGGATACGACGGACCAACGTGTTCGATCGCATTCACCTCAGTGCACCACTTCACGTGATCATAGGAACATTGTGCGCATGGCAGTGATGGATCGCTCAGTCACATCATGAACCATAGCACAGCACATTTAGTCTGTAACGCATCATCCAGTGTCTGCGCATACCATTCCATGCCATTTACAGCAGAGTGGTCTGTCTGCAAGATGTCCATTGCTTTGTCTACCCTTGATGCAGAACCCAGATGTCTCTGCCGCCAATGGTGCGATGAAAGAAAGATGTGCACAGCAGAATGGAATGAAATTGTCTTTACTGACGAGTCACGCTTCTGTCTGCAATGCCACGATGGTCGGATTCGAGTCTGGAGACACTGTGGAGAGAGGGTGCTGAACAGCTGCATTATGCACCGCCACACCGGTCCTGAACCAGGTATTATGGTAGCGGTGTTGGATATCACTCTCGCACTCCTCTAGTACGCATTGCCAGTGCTTTAAACAGCCGGCGTTACATCTCCAAGGTGTTGGAGCCAGTTGTCCTTCCTAGCCCTCAGGGCTTGCCCACAGCCATATTTTAACAGAATAATGCACGACCACATGTGGCACGCATTGTCCAAGGGTTCTTCGTCAATTGCCAGATTGAATTGCTTCCCTGGCCGGCTCGCTCTCCAGATCTTTTGCTGATAGAAAACATATGGTCTATGGTTGCTTAACAATTGACCCAGATTGCATCCGAAGCTGCCACACCGGATCAAATTTGGCAATGTGTGGAAGCTGCTTGGTCTGCTTTACCCCAAGAACACATCTAAAGTCTCTTTGAATCAATGCCGAGGCGTGTGGCAGCGGTGATCTCCAACAGTGGCGGCTAATCTGGCTACTGATTCCGGAAGGAACCACACTTCACAGAAGTCTATAAATTTAATCATTTGATACTTGGTCAACATGTTATCTACTAAATAAATTTTGTTGTGATATCTCTTGTCTTTCTTGGCGTTGCAATTTGGGTTTTCAGCAGTGTATATTTATATCCTTACCTGTAATATGCATATATTTATAGCCTTTTGGTGTGGCCCATTGCAACCAAAATACGAGGTGCACATCTACATGTTATAGCAGTCCTATATACAAAATTTCAACATTCTGAGCTCTCTCATTTTTTAGTCATGTGAGATACGTACATACGCACAGACGCCACGAAAAATTCTCTTTAGAATTCATTTAAAATTAGTTTTATAATTTTTTTAGGGGAAAAGAGTCCTTTATTCTGTCTTTACGTACAAATGTCATGCACAAACATCGTTAAATTGTATTTGATAGTAATGAAAATGGATATTTTCGTTGAAATATGATAGCTGAAACTTTTCATGATTACAATATTTCCTTTTTACTCTCTTGTACGAAGTAAAAAGCATCACATAGCATATTTCTGCAGATATTTCACTCAGTTTCAAATTCATAACTTTTTACATGAGCAATGGATTAAAAACTATCTTCACAAACAGTGGAAGCTGAATATCACCTTTTAAGCACATGTTCGTTTGAGACAATCAGATGAGTGTTGCCAGATATATAGGCATCAACACCATCTAGTGGCAAAAAAGCACAGAGACTTTTTATATGACCCAATACATGGCACCATGTTGCAGGTCTTATCTCCTGTAAGTTAAATTACTTCTAAAAAGTGTTTTCTGCTAGTCTTAATAGAGCTAGTAAACACCCAGGAAGATCTTTTCTTATCTTCTATTATTGCATGCCATTCAGTCAGTCAAATAAAACTGCAAATTCTTACTGTGATTTTTTATACTAGTATCGAAGCAATCTAGAGAACTTTCATTACTCGCAGGCACGCTTACAGACATTTCAGATTTTGATTCCAAATCAGTCTCATTCACAAGAAATTAGCTGTATACAATCTGAATCACCCATTATTTTAGGGTAAAAAACAGTTTTAAGTACTTCTACATTAATAAAGTTACCAAATCAGCAGTAAAATACACGTGAAAAGCTGAAAACTGAAAGATAAATATTCACAAAGTCTCGTAAAATACATGAAACAACTGCATACTTTTGAATCGCTTGGAATAGAACAAAATAGGCTCTACAAACTAACACTTAATGCACGTCTGCTGCCATCTATAAGACTAATTTAATATTAAAAATAGAAAAGGTATTCAAACAGCAAAAGCAACAGAGAAATGAAATTGCCTGTGATTTGAAAGTCCAAAAGCAGCACCTGTACAGTGTACGGATAACACAAGTACCATATAGTCCAGTGTATAAGCATGCACCTATAATTTCAAACTACATTTTTTAATTATTTGTAATATCCACCATATAACATGCACCATTTTCTATATGAAAAACCTGAAAGATACATGTGTGATGTCCTTATCATTTGAAGTCATTCATTTGAAGATTTTACCCCAATGGTATACAGAATTGACAAGCAATAAGGGGAACAATGTGGGGGAAAATATTTGAGGAAGTTAATAATCCTAAAGAGAGCACACACATTTTGGGGTAAGAATGACTTCCAACTTGAATGAATTCTCAGAATTAGAAGTCAGATGTTTTTTCTTTCTGTAGTCATTTGAAGCCATGATTTTGAAGTGGGGGCTTTGATTGCTTTAGTTAAATCTCATCCACTTTAGTTTAAATACACCTACCAAATGAAACAAACTCAGTTCTGGTTCCTAATGCGAAGTTATTCAATTTATGAAAGAAAATGGAAATGTGCTGCAGCAAGGATGTTTGGTGTTGGTAAAAGCCCCATAGGCGAGTGGAAGGAAATGAAAATCACAGTATATTATATGCTAAAGAATAAACATGTTTCATGTAAAGGAGTAATGAAATGGCTTATCCTAAAAGAAAGTATTGCAAACTGTGTCCTAGAAAATCACCAGAGTGGATTAATTGTAACAATAAACAGCATATATTTATTGTCTTTAAAGTTATCAAAAAAGAATACAGATGAAAGTGAAAGCCTTCAAGCAACTTTGGCATATTCAGTTTATGGCACTAAATAATATAACTCTACCCCCCCAAAAAAAATGTTTTGTAAAGGCTTCTGAAAGATTTGTACAACAAATTGATAACTTTTTTTCATCTGCAAAGGTGAAAAAATTATTTACTATCACCTAATGGAAATATGAATGAAACTCCAGTAATGTTTGATATGACAGGGAATAAAACAATTGATATGAAAGAAACAAAAATGGCTCATAAGAAAACAACAGGTCAGGAAAAATTTCCCCTCACCATAGAGCTTTGCTACTTAGCAGATAGTACAAAATTAAAATCAATGGTTATTTTTAAAAGAAAGAACCAAAATGTGTTCCCAAATGTGTTTTCATTCATGTTCCCAAGAAAGGTTGGATGGGCAAAAAATGTGAAATTGTGGATAAGAAATGTTCAGCATAAGCATCTTGCTGCCTTAAAGTATCCACCAGAAAGTCTTTTAGTTTAGGACATATTCAGATCCTATCTATCGAATGATATAAAGAAATTGTTGAAAGAATGTTTTACAGACATGACAGTTTTTCCAGGTGGATAAATACCATTAGTTTACTCTTTAGAGGTGTGTACCAGAGTCCAATAATAATTTTTAAATTTAATATTTATTACCAATAATTTATGTTTATTTATATTTAAAATGGAAGTGAAATACACGAATATTAGAAGGTGAAAAAACATGTACAAAAGGAGGCCAAATGCATCATGATAGTCTAGAAATAGAGTGGATAATAAAAACATGGAATGAAATTAAACCTTGCATAAGTCAAAAGTTATTTTAAAGATGTAGTATATCTAATAATCTAGATGGAATGGAAGATGATTATTTATTCATAGAGCAGAGTAACAGTGACGGTGAAGATGAAAGAGAATTCGATAATCTGCCTGAAGATATACGCCTGAAGACAAATATGGCAGAAATATATGACAAATATGGCAGAAATATATGAAGAATGATATTTGATAATGAATGTATAATTTAGTACTTGTTCGCAGAAATAGAATCCTGGGCTTCCAAATAAGCCCAGGATTCTATTTCTTATTCTATTTCTTCTTTTCTATTCTATTTCCAATCCTGGGCTTTCGTGTTATCCCATACTGGAAATTTTCTTTTCAATAAACAGCATTTAGGTAAATATAGAAATCTAATTTTTATATGTTTTTACTCCTTATTTTAAAATCTATCATTTTTATATCCACCATATAATGCTCACTCATAAATTTCAATCTTATTTTTTGTATTAAAAGTGCATGTTATATGCTGGGATATATGACAAGTGGTTTTTGAATGTACATATTTTCTTGCTCGACTCAAGTAAATTCCAATTAACAGAAGACATTTCTCCTTTAGTGTACTTCAGATAATTGAATTGAACAAAATATGCAAGTCTGGTGAGGTTCTCTATAAGCTGCACAGAGTGCAGTTTTATTCATTTTTAATTATTCACATATTAACAGTTTTTCAAAATTAATCTGAATTAAAAGCTGAATTTATGTGATAAATAAAGTGCTAGTATATATCGAACCAGTTTTGTGTTTTTCACATACAGTTAATATATTTTTTAGGGTAAAACTGAAGTAAGCTGAAAAGTTCATTACAATTTTTAATATCTTGATTATTTTTATTCTGTATAACCATATATTTTTTTTTCAGCTGTGACACTTTGGAAAAACAAAAATGTGAGTTGGAGGAATCCATTAGATCACTTAATCACCGGTTGCAACAGTACCAAGCAAAAGTGATTAATCAAGACACTCTTATTAAGCGTTTTCAGAGAAAAGTGATATTTTTAACAAAGGTATGTTTATCCTAAATGCCACAAGTTTGGATATATTCACCATTTTTAAACTCATTTTTTTTAAGTCTCTTAATTCTTTTGTTCCATGATCATCTACTAACTTCTCTTCATAATAAAAATTATATATATATATATATTTTGCGATGAATGATATTTGATAATGAATGTATAATTTAGTACTTGTTCGCAGAAATAGAATCCTGGGCTTCCAAATAAGTAATAAATGATATAGACATAAATTCTTTGTTTTTTTCTGTTTTGAGAATTATTTATTTTGGAAATAGGAATTTAGTTCAGTAAATTATTTAACAAACTTTACATGCCCTTATTTTTTACAAACTAATAAATGAATGTCTTCACCTTCAAATGATAAAACTAATGACTTCTTCATCTTCAGTGACTTGACTGCTCATAATGAGCCTTGGTCTGTAGAATTTCATTCCAGCAGTTCTACTCTTGGCCTCAGTTTTCCAATTAATTATCTTTAAATTATATAAATCTTTCTTCAGACAATCTAGCCTGCTGAATTTTGGTCTCCCTGTCTTTTGAGTGCCTGCTGTCTTGTACATGAATATTTTTTTGGTAGTTATATTTTTGGATATTCTGATTAAGTGACCAGCTTATCTTAATCTTTGTGTGCTGATAAAATTTATGATGTATGATGTCTGAATACCATGACATCCAGTAGTAGTAGTTCTCCAGATGCCATCTATTTTTGCCATGCCTTTGGTCTGAAGAACAGCTGCGACTTGCCTTGTTATGGATGCCACAAGTTGGCTGGAGACAGGTTGTAATAAATACTTAAGCAGGGGTCACGCAAAGTCGAGATATTTCAACATGGTGGGGTTTGAGCTCTGAGCTGCTGCTCCATGACACCCAAAATGTGCTCTATCAGTTTAAGATCCGGTAAATTAGGTGGTCAGGACATTAACTAGAATTCATCCTTATTGCTCCTGTCTTATGCCTGTGACCAGGCAACTGTCTTCCACATATCTGTGGTCCAGTCTTGATCTTCCCGAGCCATTGTGCTAACAATGATGCTTTGTGGACAGAGGCACATCAGTGGGGTGTCTTCTGCGCAGTTCCATATCCAACAGTGTCCACTGAACTATGTGTTTTGAAACACTTGGACCTGTAATGTGTTGAGCTACCAGCTGAGCTACTGTCTGGTGCTGATTTTGCTGTACCTACCTAGTGCGACAGTCTCTGATGCCCTTTTTCTTTGATGATGCATGGACGTCCAACAACTTGGCATCTACTGCTGGTTTTACTGTCATTTATCCCCTTTGCATCCATACTTACAATAGCAGATCGTCAAAAGCCTACCAGTTGCGTAGTTTCAGAGATATTCTTTGGGCCAGTCTGCCCTCAGATCAGTAGCCTTTGCCATCACTCGAAAAGGAAGTGCAAGAATGATTTGTTTAGATCAGCAGTCTTTGCCATCACTCGAAAAGTAAGTGCAAGAATGATTCCTTACCTTCTGTAGCAGCAGTTAGGTACCATTCCCACTTGCCTCCACATCATCCAGATGAGTTCATTAACCCCTTAACTGCTGCGGAAATATATAAGATTCACTTTCCAGTGCCACTTTTTTTTACACAAGCGTGCTTAGTTATACAATGTATTAGGGGGAAAATAAGCAGGGCTGTGGAGTCGGTAGGGAAACTGACCGACTCCGACTCCTTCATATATATGTAAACATATAAACATGGGTACAGCTTATTTTTTTAATATAAAAGAAGTAGTAGATGCTACAGAAAAAAATTGATGACATAGCAAATTTTTTATATTAATTAGCATTTATTATGAAATGGAAAAACTGGCATTAGTAATTTCTAAGAAACAGTAAAACTTCGGCAAGATCTTCTTTGTTAGAGGCCCACAGATCTGATTTGACAAACTTAAAAATTGAGAAGAGTCTTTCCATACTGACTTAAGTAGAAAGAAGAGCTGTTACTGTTACGGTTACTTTCTTTAACTCTTCAGGATAGATTTTTGTAAGTTCTAAAAGAGGTGTCTTTTAAGAGCAATCACATTTATATATATCTTCAAAGCCGTGCATAAATCTTGTTTGTATTTTTTTATTTTTATATCTAAAGGCTGTTGGTTCTTTGTTTTCATTCGCTTTGCCCTAGCCTTTTCAATATTATCCAAATATTTTTCAAAATCTAATTCATCAGTGGAAGCAGATGATAGAGACTCAGTTGCAATATCTGCAGTTTGACTGTCATGATTTGAATACTCCAGTTATTCTGTGAATAATTTCATTCTTAATGAAAGTTCATAGATGGCTTTCTTTGCCTTTTTAATTTGTTTGTCATCCAACAAAATTTGGCATTTTGGATCTACATATATTGAATCCAGCACGATCTTATTGTTTAGCAAACTAGTTTCTCTTTTCTTCATTGAAGAAATGATTCCTTCTGTAATAAATCCTCCATTTCAGAAAGAACAAACATCGCATTCTTCCAGTCTTGCCTCTTATTAATTCTTCAGATTGTAGCTTTTTGGTGGCTATATATGGTATAGAAAGAAGAGTTTCCAATTCTGCAGGATCATTCCACAGTCAAGGCTCGCCAGCGGCCGAGCGGTAAAGTCGCTGAACACTGGTAGTTCGGTCCGAGGTTCGAATCTTGCGAACGGGCTGGCTGCATGGGCGTTTTCGTGGTTTTCCCCATGTGTAACATGTATACGAGCCGGTTTCCCTTAGAAAGTCCTCCACGAAGGCATCCCTCCCCTTAGGCAGATAGCCCTAGTGTGCTTTGCCATAATTAAATACACCAACACCATAGATCTGTAATGGCGTTTTAGGTTCAATTTCTTTTATACTGCGGAGTAACATCTTGCAGTACCATTCACTGCTCAAAACAATTAGGAGATATTGTAAGTTCCAGAGCTTAAATTGCGGCAGAGCCCACAGGAGCCTGGCTCCAGTACTTCTTAGTTTTGGGGATAATTTATAACTTTAGCCGGAGCGCACTGGAGCCCTAAATAAGAACTTCTTTTATGTAACTGAACAATAATTTCAGTAGAAATTTGATCTTTATTTTTACTAATAAAATTGCTTATTAAATTCTAATTTATCTCTTTGCATTTTATTAAATTTTAATTTTAATTATTTAGTTACGTTAACCATTATTTAATTACTTTAAAAATGACTTATTTATTTTTTAATTGTTAATGATTTTATTTGTCATCTTATTCTTTATTTATCCTTGTTCCTCTTTGCTGAAGGTCTTCTATAGGGCTCCGGTACTTCTAATTGTTGAAATTAAGCCCTGGTAAGTTCGGTATGAAATAACCATATAATCGACAACAATTTTAACAAAAAGAAATAGAAGAGATTATAAAGGAAAATTATAACTTTTACAAAAGTTATAATTTAATTATATTAATTATATTATATTAATTGTAAAGTTATAATTTAATTATATTATATTAATTTGCATATTTTACTACAAAGCAAAATGTGCAAATTTAATGTGTTATGTCGAAAACTATGCGTATTAGATAAGGAGTAAGGAGCAACCTGCAGCATTCCTTTGTATTAAGAGTATTTGTAAACCAAACCATTCTACAGTCTTTCTGTTAGTGAAACATTAAGGTTATCTACATCTTCTAACTTTCTCGTCTCCTGTTAATTCTTCAGATTGTAGCTTTTTTTATGGCTATATGTGGTGTTGAAAGAAGGATTTCCAGTTTTGCAAGATCATTCCACACTCTTTATGTTAGTGAAATATTAGGGTTATTTACATCTTCTAAAAATGTTCTTAATCCTAACAAATACTATATCATCATATACGTACTTCTCCATTGCGTTGTTCCTTTTCCTGCTTGCTTCCTAAGAATGGCATCAATTTTGGGAGTTCTTGCTGCTTACTTCAATTCACCAGTGAGATTAGTAACTAAATGAATCAGTTTAATCAATAACGGCATCTATCACATCCATCTACTGCCTTATATTTATGTACTAATATGTCAATAAAATAGAAAATAACTATTTATTAATGTATATAGTCCATAAATATAAATATTAACTCAGTTTGTTATTATTAATTTTTTTTTCAGTTCACTTTAATTTCATTTCAAAGTCAAACTGTCCAACAAAAACTGGAGTTGGAGTCGATCTGTTTTTTAGTGACTCCGACTCCTTTTACCCAAAAATCTACCAGACTCCAACTCCACAGCCCTGAAAATAAGTGCAAGTTTTGCTGTCTAAAAACTGTTTCATTCACATAATAAAGAATAAAAGAAAAAATGAAAATACAAAATTTTATGCTTAGAGTAAAAGTATAATAAAAGAGACGTAAGTATAATAAAAATGATGTTTGTTTTATAAAAAATATGTATAAAAAAAAGATTCGAAAAGATGGAGTTTCGTTAGACCAGTAAAGTGTAATATCAGGTTTCGGTGTTATACCTTGTAAAATCAATATACCTAAGAAAAAAACATGTACTTCTTCTGAATGGGTTGGATGCCATGACTTTGTTTTATATTTTCCTTTTGCAGGATGTTGGTTCAAACGGTTAGTTTCTGTAACAATATGAAGCATGAGCAATTCATCAAAAAGTAATTCAAAAAAAGATAAATCGGTTTGAAACATCTGGTATATCTTTCTTTATTCTTGGCACCTACTACAAACAGTAAATGAAAACAGAAGAATAAAATTAAAAAAAAAAAAAAAAAAAAAAATTGCTCAAACACAAACATGAGCAATTACCACCTAATGATTACTTACACCACCACCTACTAGAAACAATAAACGAAAACAGAAGCTACAGAATAAAAAAATACCTTTTACTCAAAACAGAAACACAAGCAATAACCGTTTACTCAAAACAGAAATACAGTCAAAAGTCGTTAATTCGGACACCCATAATCCGGAATGATCTTATAACCTGGACCTCAAAGCTACAAACTTTCTGCGCATCGCGTAAGACTTTTACGACTGCGAATATGCGTGTGAGCAAAATACATTTATGAATGTGCGTTTAATGTATAACGGACAGTATAAGCTAAGCTAAAATTATCTAATTCAGTTAATGTTGCAGATTGCGTTGTTTCTTAATCTTCGAATTGTATTCGGCTTATTATTTTTTGCAGACTGTTAGAGCAATTTTATAAAAGTAAGCTTGAACTTTCGATTATGCCTAATAGAATTTCTGATATATATTTACTAATATGTAAATCATCTACAAAGCGAGAGTATGTTTCGAAATCCATTAAACAAAAAGTGGAATTGCTGCAAAAAATGGATAAAGGCATATCCTTTGTTTATCTAAACATTAACGTTTGTTTATCTAAACTTTGTTTATCTTTAACGCCGCGGGGGGCGCACAATGAATTGGAAGTTGATCTGTCAGCACTATCCTTATCTTCAGGGCAGATGTTTTTATTTTATTTGGCTTATAATTCCTTACTAAATGTAGTATTTCATCTCGATGTACTCCGTCTTTGGTATGATTTAAATCAAATTCCTCATCATTATAATTCACTTCCGATAGTGAAAAAAGTGACAGAGGTTATTGAAAACGAAAAAATTTCGATTGACAAATTAGTCGGTATTCTCGACACAGCAATTATAGGACTTGAACAGCGGAACTTTGTAACTGAACAAGAAATTATGTCTGTTTACAGAATTAAAGAGAATGTATTATCACATAAAAAACGAAGCAACTTAAACAACTTACATTGAAAGAAACGTTTAATAAAATAAAGAAATAAATATTAAGCTTTTTTTTTTTTTTTTTTTTTTTTGTAAATTTTGATACCCTTTAGATCAAAATTGTTCTTTATTTCATAAATTACGGTTTCATATTTTTAATTTTATAATTTCTGCATGCCATCTTATCAGATTTAAACTGATGATCTATAATCCGAAAAAATCGATAATCCGGAATCGCCGAAGTCCCGACGAGTGTGGATTAACGACTTTTGATTGTACAAGCAATAACCAAGCAGTCATTTCTTTCACTGTTTCAGAAACACCCCCCTCTCCAATTCCTCCCTCTCTTCTCTGAAATAGTATCCTCCTTCGCATACTCTGTTAAGTGCATTGTGGTGTTGCATTCCAAAGCTTTGTGAAAGATTTTACTGGTAGCAGCGCAAAGCAAATGATAGCATTTCAGAAGGGTGTATGTATATATATATATATATATGCCCTGGCAGTTAATACATTGGCTGAGCAAGGCATTTATATATGCCTGCGGCAGTTAAGGGGTTAAAAAATGTGGGGAGCTGGCCAATTGATATAATGGTTAGCGTTGCTGACTACCATGCTGAAGTACCCGGGTTCGAATCCCAGAGAAGGCATGGATGTTTGTAAATGTATAGTATCAGTGCGGCATGATGCCACTCTACATGTGCAGTGAACTGAAAGTCCTTTTGTGTGGTTTGCTGGAAGGGAAGAGGGAGAGACCCTCAGACCCATCTACCCCCCAGATCTCTCCATCAAAATTTGAGGTGGAACAGCTAAATCACACTGTCACCTGAAAGGTGCTCAAGGCTGTTGTCAATGGCAGGGGTGTTCTAACGCTCCTTGCCAGGAAGAATTTCATGGACTTGGGCTGACTGTGTCAGACAAGTGAGCATAAGCAACAACAACATAATTGTGGGGAGGTCATAATGTTCTGGCTTATCATTGTGTATAGATTGATGTACTCACGCTCACAGATATATATATATATATAATGCCTCACACATATATATATATGTGATATTTCGGCATGATTTTTGCAGAGTGGTAAGGCTAATCCAATTGAAGAGGCAAGTTGATTTGGTTTTTAATGGTACATCTTTATTCCATAGCTTTTATTCAATTATCACTGTAGATCATTTATTCGTTACTAAAGAGTATTTAAACTTTAATGCGTCATAACTTATTCTAACAAAGACAGCAAGCGCAGTAGCGTAGACCCTAAAGGCACAGAGAGAGGAAAGCTTCTGACGCAAAGTGGCATGCATTCGTTATTTATAGTAGAGGTTATGTAATAGGCTAGCAGATTCTAGAAGGTACTGGTCTAGGGGAAAGATCCTGAATTGCAGAAAGTTAATTAAAGGTTGCGTGTTTGCAAAAAGCAAAGCCATCATGTTTTTTTATATTTTACATCTTCAGAACATAGCTTGCAAGCTTTAACTATGTCCTATCATAGATCATGATCTTCTCTCATAGAATTGTAAAGTTTTTGAATTATACAATTTTACAATGATTTATAAGTAAATATCTAACTAAATTTTATATGGAATAATAATAATAATGAATAAATTATAAGCATAAAAGTTCTCAATTTTTCTTAAAATGTCCTAAAAATAGTTGGAATGAAATACTTTTTAAAAGTCTCTTGATGCCAGTAAGTCCAGCTTATTTTCATCTTGTGGACTAACAAGTTCACAAACATTATGCAATTTTTCCAATAAATATGATTCAATAATAATTTTGAACAGAAAATGTTTAAAATTTTCTTTTTATATAAAACTTAGAAGATATACAATTTATACCATTTTAAAATAATGTATGAATTCAATACAAAATATTATGATACAATTCAATATAAATAATGATACGATACAATAAGACATTAACACTTTGAATCAAAAGTTTTGGCATGCCCTCGCCAACAGATCAGCCTGACTAGCTTGCTGATGTTTGGGGGGGGGTGCTCAGTACAAAATATCTAAAAACCTCCATTGCCTAATAAAAGGTAACTGTTTTTAGCATTGTACATTGTATCAAAGTGTTTTTATAAAAATACAAAATCCTACATATTAAAATACAAAATCTTACCAAATTAAAATTTAAACTTGTGTGATCAAGTTAAAGTCTTTTTTTAGCAATTTAGAAATGAGAAATGAATATTACCTTACAACAAGAAGAAAGAAAAAAAAAATGTTACAAAATAATCTAAAATTATGTGGAAAATATGTGTTAGTGTGTTGTGTGTGTGTGGTAGTACTTATGTGCTAAACTATGGTCAGAGGATCGTGGCTGGTATGAAAAAGTATACAAAAAAGCCAAGCCAGTTTCATGACCATAGCTGACTCAAAATTATGTGAATATAAAAGGTCAAAATTGGGAAAATGATTTGTCATAGTTAGGATTTAAGTCTAGATCAGGTATTAAAAGTCATAATCAGGAAAGAAATTTGAAAAATTAGAATTATCAATTTTGTAAGTAACTTCAGAATATTGCTTTAGAATTTTGTAAGGTCCTGAAAATGGAGGAGAAAGTTTATGTGTATTAGGATATTGAAATTCGTCATACATTGCTAAATCACCTATTTTAAAATTACTAGGTTTATAATGAGTGTCCTATCTTTCTTTATAAACATTATGGTAATCATCAGATCTTTTTTCAGCTATTTTTCTAGCTTCTTCTATTGGTGAATATAATTCTTGATTTTGAATTAAGGAATCATAAGGTAATTTTCCATACATTAAGTACACGGGTCGAATTTTGTTACAGAATGAGCGATATTATTATATTCTTCAGTTACTTGAGGTAATAATTTTGTCCACGTGATATTATCTTGATAAGAATTTAGTTTACATTTTAATCTAGTTATAATCATTTGATTAACAGGTTCAATTTTACCATTAGTTCGGGATCTATTTGCTGTAGTCAATAATTGTTTTACATTATGATTCCTTAGAAAGTGCTTAAATTTTGAAGACTTAAAAGCAGCATTTCTATCACTTAAAATTTTCTTAGGTACCTGAATTTGAAAAATTTGTTTTAAGCAATTTATGTAAGTATCAGTTACACTTTTAGAAGGAAAAGTCCAAATATATCTGGTGGCATGATCAATAATTATGTGAATATACTTTTTAGAAGAATTATAATAATTTAAACCTCCAACAGTATCAATAGATAATATTTCAAAAGGCTCACTAACTGATGGTAAATTTTGCATTAAATCAAATTTCTTTTGTTTACTTTTATTATTAAACTGGCATACTTCACAATGCTTGCAATAATTTGTAACATCTTGAACAATTCCCGGCCAGTAATACTGAGGAGATAATAAATTTAGCTTTGAGGACACACCAATGTGACTAAATTGTAGATGTGCTTTTTCAAGTAATTTAGTACGAAGAGACATTGGAATTACAATTTTATACAGTCCTTGTTTTTTAATAGTTAACACATCATTCATTTTCTTATATTTAGGATTACAATCATTATCTAAATTTTGATATTCTTTTATTTCTTTCAATGATAATAAATTAACTTGCAATCTTAAATTCTGACAAATGGGATTTCTAGACAGCATGTCAGCTTCAACATTAGTGGATCCTTTGTTATACTTTATATTAAAATCATACATAGATAATTTTAAAGACCATCTAAGTAAACGACCTGTAGGATGTTTTATATTTTTAAGCCAGACTAAAGCAGCATGGTCAGTATGTACAGTGAAATGATTACCATGTTAATAATAATAAAATTTATCAATTGCATCAATAATAGATAAGCATTCCAGCTCAGTAATTGCGTAATTTTGTTCCTAAGACCTTAATTTTCTAGAATGAAAAGCAATTGGATGTAAACTACCATCAGGATTTCTTGTTTTAGAACAGCACCAACAGCTTCTTTAGAGGCATCGACAAGTACATGACAAGGATATTTAGGGTTAAACAAAGTTAAAATATGTCTATAAATTAATGCATCTTTTAATTTTTGAAAAGCTATTTGACATTCATTAGTCCATTTATAGGGGGTATCTTTCTTAAGTAAATTAGTTAAAGGAGCTCTAATTTTCGCATAATTTTGAATAAATTTATGATATACATTAATGCTTCCTAAAAATCTTTGCAACTCTGTGACATTTTTAGGGGGTTGCAATTTTTGAATAACCTCTATATTTGCATTACTGGGCTGGTATTTACCTGCTTGAATTTCATACCCTAGAAAATTAATTTTTTCTTCAGCAAAATTACATTTAGATTGTTTTAATTTTATATTTTTTTCACATTATATCAAATATTATTTTAAGATGGTTTAAATGTTCATCAAAATTTGGAGAAAATACTAGAATATCATCAATTATTCGTTACTAAATAAGAGTATTTAAACTTTAATGCGTCATAACTTATTCTAACAAAGAGAGCAAGCGCAGTAGCGTAGACCCTAAAGGCACAGAGAGAGGGAAGCTTCTGACGCAAAATGGCGCACATTCGTTATTTATAGTAGTGGTTACGTAATAGGCTAGCCAATTCCAGAAGGTACTGGTCTAGGGGGAAGATCCTGAATTGCAGAAAGTTAATTAAAGGTTGCGTGTTCGCAAAAAGCAAAACCATCATATTTTTTTATATTTTACATCTATGTCACACACACACACACATAGTACAAAGTATGTCACACATATATGTACAGTACAAAGTCTGAAATCCAAACTTCCTGGAAAACATTTTTTGTTTGACAATATTTTTAAAATATTAGGAATGGAGAATATAGTGCTAAAATGTAATCAATGTGCTGTAAAAGCAATTTTTCTCTCGACTAAATGAAGTTACTAATTCAGAAGTCAAACAACAAAAATCAGTGTTATATTTTCAAAATTTTCACAGGACTAGTTTCGATGGTTTTACTGAACCACCATCCTCAGCTGCAAAACCGCAAAATGAAGTTCTTATATGTCACTTTTAAATACCTGTTGGCTAAAGAATCACTCTCTGAAAGACGATAATATATTGATTGATGTAAGCCATAATAGCACTTTCAGCCCCTAGTTAGTTGGGGGGGGGGTTGTCTGACCTAAACAACAAGTGAAGTTCCAACACATTTTTTGGGAATTTGATGCTGCGCATACTTATTTTCTGTTTTTGGCATAGCAGTGGGTAAGAGAGAAAGAATTAGATTCTGAAGAACTCAAGCCCTGTTAACATAGCAAAGTGAGCTCTTTAATTTTCAAACTTCATCCATCTTGATCCTTTGTTGGCTATTATTATAACAGTTGTCTTATCAAAATTAAAATTAAAAATTAATTTAAAATGTAAAGTTTTTTTGTTTATGTCAAAAATAATTTCTAATTCTGCACCTGTAACAGGACCTTCAAAGCAAAAGCATATTTGATACTTGTCTTCTATATTGGCATTGGCAAGAGAAAATTGTGTTGGTGCAATTCGGCCTTAAGAAAGTATGATTTCAAAATTTAGCAAAACAACAACCTTATTTTGGCATAAGTTTTAAACATTATACAGGGTTGCCATGCTACCTGAAAAACCGAAAAATGTCAGGAAATTCGAAAAATTAAAAAAAATAAAAAGGGGGGGGGCAGGAAAAAGTGAGGGAATTTAAATATTTTAGTCAAAATCTGGAAAAGTCGGGGAATTTCGTATGGCAATCTCCAAAAAAGAGATGTCAATGTCTGAAGCAATCACTTTCTTGGCGAACTATGTTTTGCGTGAGAATCATTCAAGCAGCTGGCGTAGAGCCAATTTTTGCAGCTCCAATCAGATTTTCTGTTAGAAAAGCAAAGCAATTTTTCAGTAACTTTGGTTTCAAGTAACCTAGAGAATCGAGAAACTCGCATGTGGAATGCATGTTGAACAAAAGAAAATACCTTCCAGTTCTCGTATAAAGCAAAATTAGTTTAATCCTAGTAATGGTACACACAGGATTTGGCTGCAGTGCATGTTGAATGAAAGAAAATACCTTCAAATTCTCGTATAACACAAAATCGGTTTAATCCTAATAATGAAACACACGGGATTTGGCGCCATTATGATGAGCAGTAAATGGGTCATTTTGGTGCTGCCGACAGTTTTCAAAATCATGCCAAGGGCATAGTGTATACCGGGATTTTACAGCAAAATCTTTTAAACCTTTTTTTTCTTTTTAATAAATGCCTTTTTTGGGTCATTTTTCAGTAAAATAAATAAATAAATAAATAAATAAATAATAATAATAATCAATCATCTAGGCTACTCATTTAATATAACTATATTCATCAAAAAATTGTCGATTTTTGTAATTCAATTTTTAATTAATTAACTTTATTTTAATGTTATTTGTATCATTTAATGTTTCTTATTTCCTCTAATTTTATTTATTATTAGTTAATAATACTTTCAAATTTTAGGCAATTTTCTCTGGCATAATCCTGAAACTAATTGTAGCAGTATGATGGCATACTATCATGAAATTTAGTGCTCGTAATTTTGCTTATGTATGCTTCTAAATAAATATAAAATACCTGAATTTATTTTATTTTGAAATATCTTTAAATAGATTTCTTTCATTCATTTAGCTGTAAAATGTCTGCAAAAAAGGACATTATATAATCCAAATTGGGCAGATTCTCATCTCAATCTTCACTGGAGAAAACAACTCCTATTATAATTAGAATAGTAATGCTTTGGGGAATATATATAATATATAAAATCATGTAATTGGCAAATTTTTGTGTTTTCAAATGGTACTATAATTAATCTACGTCTCAGCACAGCCAGTGTGCACTAGGCAGATAAATAGGCATTTTCTTAAAACACACCTGGAAAACATGGAAAAGTCAGGGAATTTCATTCTTCTGTTTGAGTGGCAACCCTGATTATAAGAAAGCAAAATTTTTCAGTTATTAGAATTTGTGAAGAAGTGTGGATAAGTGATAATGAATGAAGATGATATAAATGATGTTTTCCATTGCAATGACAGAGCCCCAATCAACAATCAACTAATGGTCAAGAAAATATGTAGTGAGGTTTTAAGTCCAGAAAATATTGCTACCTTTTAGTAAGAAAGTGACCAAGAGCTTGAGAATGGAAAGAGTTTGATTGGCAGTTTAGTGGGAATTCTTGGCAAAACAGTTACAAGATTTGACAACTTACATTAAAAAAAATGTTTAATAAAATAAACAAATTAATATTAAATTTTTTTAAATTTTGATTATGAATACCCTATTATTTCGTATTTTTAATTTTATAATTTTCACAGGTCATCTTTCTGGATTTAATCCAATGTTCTAAAACCAGAAAATTTCCGAAATCGCCAAAGTCTGTAAGATTCCAGATCTTAGATTTTGTATTATAATACCTGTAATATAAAATAGCATTAGAAATATATCTGAAACTGCTACAGTTCAATGACATAACATTAACTATTTGAATACAAAACTATTTGAATAAATTTAAAGATTAATCTTTGAAAGATCTAATCCTTGAACATCAAAGCTGGTGATAATAAAAGGATGAAACAAAATTTAAAACCGTTTTGAGGATTGAAACACTTGTCTGAAAAAGATGTATGTTTAAAAACCAAAAATTCAGTTAAAATTTATATTTAGTGATACATTTTAATAGCTATTAAAATTCTAAAAATATACACATGGTGCTGTACTCCAGTTAAATCATTAAGATTTATTTTTTGAAAATACAGCATTAAATAAAAATTAAAAAAAGGGACAACTAATTACAATATATTCAGTTGACAAAAGAAAATTCTGTGCACTGTCTATAGGCTACTTCCCTCCATTTCAATAAATACTGAGGAGTTAATCATGAGTGACCAATATACTGAGGAGTTAAAAGGGCTTTTTTATTGTGGTTTCTGTTCAATTCCCAATTCTGCACTCCAGATATGATGTGTCTCAGTTCATTATTCACTTAAGTTTGTCATAACTGTTGCCATTTACCTATTACTTTGCTTTTGATCACCAGAATTTCTCAGAGTGCACAATGGGGATGTTTTTCTACAGACAGTGTTAGCTGGTTCATTCTCCTTAATTCCTATGTGTCCATGTTCTCAGCAGTAAGTGGTATTAAATCCCTGACACCAAAAATTTTTTTGAAAGGCTTTAAATTTATTGTACTGCTTAAAATGGTTTTAATTAAAATAATACATACATTTCTCTATATTTAAACTTTTTTTGGGGGGATACATATTAATGTTCTTTAGGAAACATTAGAAAAAAAATGATATTAAATTTTTTTTTTTTGTGTGTGTGTGTGTGTACATATAATGTCCCTTTTTGAGTCATGCATCTAGAATATCTTCATAATTATTTTGCTCTTCTAATGTCTCATTTGAGTCATTACATCTAAAATATCTTGTCCTGATAAACTCTTTTCTCTTACCCTCCTTTTTTTTTTTTTTTTTTTTTTTTTGTTCTTTTCTTTCTCTTTTCCCCTTCTCATTTGTCTTTCTCATCTGTACTTTTAATTGTCTTCACTTATAGTTTTAATAATTTTGATGAGGTTTGATGCTGTCATTATTTCATAGGCAGAAAACCTTCCTTTTCTATTATTACAGGTATAATAGAAATACCTACAAAAATACCCCCAACCCCAGCCATGAGTTAAACCAGGAATCTTTCAATCATGAGTTTAGTATTATGATTTTAACTTCATTTAAGCTTTAGCAATAACATTCAATGCATCAAAAATCATTATGTGCTTCTAAGAAAATTTGCAATTTTTTTGTCCTGATTAATTTCAATGTGAGAACATTTCTGAGGGGTGATGCATAGATAATTTGAAAAGCTAATAATCAATAGGCAGACTGGTGGGAGTTTTGTGTACTTTCATGCACATCAGGTCTTTTGCTTACTCTATGCATGAGGGATGGAATAACTGATCTTGATCACTCTTCAGTTGCTTTTAACAATACAAAATTATCTTAAATATTTGATGTGGTTATTTAAGTTAGGAGGATATTGCACTTTTAAAATTTTATATTGTAGTTTTTGGAGTGATGATTTCATTTTCATGCAATGATTCACTCTAATATAGTTATTTTAAATATGTTGTTTTTATATTTGCATGTTTAGGAACGAGATAACTGTAGAAAGTTATTAGATTCCTATCTTAGTGAAACTACTATGACAGGTGTTGCATTGAATGAAACACAGTTAAGTCACTTAGAAGACATGAATATGGAATACAAAAGAGCTTTAGAAAAGGTAAATATTTAAGTTTGGAAAAATGATCTTTGTAAATTGGAAAATTTGCAATCTAAGTATTTTTTCTCCAATTTGATATTTTAAAACTTATTTACAGTGCTTTGTGCTTTTGTGGTAAAAATTTTCATACCTGATATGAACTACCTCTATCTGAAATTAAATAAAAAAAATGTTATTTTAGATTGGCATAGATTTTGAATAAAACTCTGTCAGTTTTAAGAGCAATCACATATTATAACCTCTTTTTTGAGAGGGAAAAAATATTGTTCTCAAAGAAGTGGAACCTGCATTTGATATCTCTCAGTAATGATAAAGTTTTATTCAAAATTCATGCCAATCTAAGACTGCTTTTTTTACCTAGTTTTAAATTTTACATTGTTGTATAAAAATTGTTGCTTTACTGGTTATATTATGCCTTGATATATGGAAGAAAATATTAATAAAAATATATTTTAATAGTATCTTATATTAAGGCATATTTTCCTTTAGTTTTTGCCAAGCACATACCTGCCAACTTTTACGAATTTTTCGTAATTTTTACGAAAATGAGTTTGTTTTTACGATTTTATGATCGTAATCCATTTTTTACGATTTTTTCCTTTTTCAAGTGTTTTTAGTGATTTTTGTCGAAATTTTAGAATTTTTTGCCAATTCAGCAATTTTCGCCAATTGCATCGTGTTTTATCGCCAACTACCGACTACTTCGAATCCAGTAACCTGCAGTTTCTCCCAACTCGCCGCTTAATCAGCCAATCCAATGCGCTGAACTTGTTTCTCCCACTCTTTTCTTTGTGGGCGCCAGATTATTTTTTTAGCGTGGATTGTCGCATTCTGTTTTTTTTTTTTTTTTTTGTTTGTTTGTTTGTTTGTTTGTTTGCACGTGCTACGAATTTTCTTAATACGTCGTCGTTACGAAATGAGTTAAAAAAAAACGTACAAACCAAAATATGATAGACTCAATATTTTCGGCCTGCCTACAAAGCCGAATTTCCAACAATTAAAGAATCCTTCAAAGGAAATAACTATGCATTTTGCAACATGCGCGTGTGTGACTTCATAATAAGTCACGGTGGAAGAAGTGACATTGTGAAGCATGTTAAGTCTAAAAAAGCATGAAGTTAATGCTTCGGCTTCGACAACGTTAAAGAAAGTGGATGATTTTTTTTTTAAATTCGGCTACGAATTCGGATCCCGATATCATTTTGGCAGAGTGTTTGTTTACACAGTTTGAAGACTTTGCCAGTTCTGGAGAAGATAGACTTGATGTCCTCATTGGTACCTTAAAAAGAATAAAAAGAGCTGATGGAACACCAAAATATGATAGACTAGCAAGAGTTTTATGTGCTATTCTCGTAATTCCACACAGTAATGCTGAGTGCGAGAGAGTTCTCAGTGTTGTGAAGAAAAACAAAACTATGTTTCGTTCTTCAATTTCACCAAAAACTCTAGAAAACATTTTAATTGCTAAATGTTATGAGGAAACTAATTGTTATGACAGGAAATTTTCCAAAGAATTTTTGGCTAAAGCCAAAAAAATGCACTCTAAATTCATTGCAATAATTTTTTTTGTGTAACATTAAGTTCTTGTTTTATGTTTCCTAATAAATTTTTTAGTTAACGACTTAATTGAGATTTACTAATGTAAGTACAATTTTCTTTTTTCTATTTGTATAAATTGTTATTTTTTTAATATCAAAGCATGATATTAATTCTTCGTGATCTTCTGAATTTTGGAGAAATCTTCTGAATTTTTATCTTTAGAGGTTGGCAGGTATGCAAGCATATGATGAAAAATATATAAGGGTATAAAAATGAAACAATTATTTATACTTTATTACATAATTATCTGAGTTGTTTTTAATTTATTGAATATTATATTGCAAGGCTATTGAATTTACTTAGGGCAAGTTAAATCTGTTTATGTAAAATAATACTCATAAATCTTGTCAGATTTGTAACCCATTATTGTGGTTTTTATTAAATCTTTTTAGAGAATTCATTTGAATTTCTCTAAATTTATGTGTACTGTTTTTAGTTTAGTTACCAGAACTCAGAATTGTATATTTGATGATTAAAAATTACCTAAATGATTTTATACTGTAAGTATTTAACTATTTCTGCCATTATACAATTTTTGATTAATTCAATTCTCATCTTAATTCAGTCTTAATTCAATTTTTGTATCCTTTTGTATTGGATGATCAAATGTGCCTAAAATTACTATGATCATCTCCCTTTCATAGCAGCAAAGATGAGTAGAAAGCAAAAAAATTACTGAGTGCAATTTATTCTATGGGTTTATTAAACCCTAGCTAAGAAAATTTTAGCTTATGACTTTTAATTCTGGGCAATTAAAAAATATAAAAGGGCAGTTTTCAACAATTTTAAAATCTTATCATCAGAACCTCACAAAGTATTAAAATTTTTAAACAGACTTTCTTGGATAGGTGTGACTTATTCATCAGAGCTTAATGTGGATACTTTTCATTAGCTATTAAACATGACAGATTGTCTAATCCTGTCTTACTAGTTGATCAGACATACAATGTTTGAAACATATAAATATGTAGATATTCTTAACTGTCTGTTGTCAATTTGTGGGAGCAAGCAGGTAAGAGTGACAGTTCCCGCTGCTCATTAAACTCATTGGTTAATAAACTCAGCTGCTTGTTACATTCAAATTTCCAGGTGCCAAGACAAATACGTACTAACTAATAGAAAAACTGTCATTTATTAAACTCATCTTTGCCATTTATTAAATTCAGATTGGCAAAAGACTGATTCTTCATTGCCAGAATGTCCTACTTGTATCTATCAATGCTTTTCGTAGATCATCCATTTAATGTGTTGTGACTGTGGTTTTATCATTCAGGTATGTAATAATGCTTCAATAAAGCAGGTTTGACTGAAAATTTCCTTGCCTCATCTTTGTACCTGCGAGACATTGTATTCAGAGTTCTTTGTCCATACTGGACTTCAGGTGTGGTTATCTTAAAGTTAACAAAAACAGTACCCTAGAGCTTGTGTAAATGACTGAGGGTTCCTTCTCGAATACCAGCTGATAGGAGGTGAATTGGCAACTTGTGTATCTTATCTTTTAAAGTTACCACATTTTAAATCCTTCTTTTGGGCTACACGTGTTATGTTCACATATATACTGACGAGCTAAAACATTATGACCATCTTCACATTTTTCAATGAACTGATCTGGAGACGGGGAGGGTTTGTGAATAAGCGGGAATGATATTTAACTGCTGGTGGAGAGGTAAAGAACTGTATTTGCAGGCAATGTAAAGAATGTATGTAATGTATGTAAAGAATCACTCTTGTACTTGTTTCTGCGTGTGATAAGAAAGGCTGTTGATCTAAGGTAATGTGATAGAGGGCAGACTGTAATGGCCCGAAGACTCGGAATGAGTATCTCAGAAACTGTGCAACTGGTAGGTTGTTCAGGATCTGCTGTTGTTAATATTTATGCAAAGGGGATAAATTATGGTGAAACCAGCAGTAGAAACCAAGATGTTGGTCATCCAGGCGGAAATGGAAAAAAAGGATGCTGGAGACTGTCCTGCTTGATACAGCAAAATCGACACCAGACAGTGGCTCAGCTGGTTGCCCAACACAATGCAGGTCCAAATGCAAGTGTTTCGGAGCACATAAATCAGAAGACACTGTTGGATATGGGACTGTGCAGCAGACGTTCCACTTGTGTGCCTCTGTCCAATAAGCATCATTGTCAACTACGCCTATGGTGGGCCCAGGAACATCGAGACTGGATCATGGATAAATGCTAGATAGTTGCCTGGTCGAATGAATCATGATTTCTCTTTTATCACATCGATGGGCATATTAGGGTATACCGTCTTCCAGACGAGCATTTGGTCCCCCTGTACAGCAGGTCATACAAAGGCTGGTGTTGACAGTATTATGCTTTGGGAGATGTTCTCATGGGTGGCTCTGGAACCCTTTGTAGTGGTAGAACAGACCATGGAAGCTGCTGGCTAGCTGCACATAACTATGTATCAGTTGTACCTTTACATGGCATCTGTTTTCCCGACTTGAAATGTAATCTTCCAGCAGAATAATGCCCCATGTAACAAAGCTCAAATAGTGTTGAAGTGGTTCGAAGAGCATAAGGATGAATTCCAGTTAATTTCCTGGCTACCTAACTCACTGGATCTTAACCTGATAGAGCACATTTGGGATGTCATGAAGCAGCAGTTCAGAGCTCAAACACTACTATGTTGAAATAGCTCGACTTTGTGGACCGCTGCGTAGACTTTGGTACAACCTGTCTCCAGTTACCTACCAAGAACTTGTGGCATCCATGCCAAAGTGAGTTGCAGCTGTTTTGCAGGGCAAAGGTCATGCAATGTGTTATTAAGTAGGTGGTCATAATGTTTTGGCACTTCAGTGTAGTTATAAAAAGTTCATGAAATGCTTCTAGGCTTTACCATGCACTAAGAGTCTTTGAATGCAAAAGAAGTAGAAACTGTAGCCTGAAGTAAAAGCAAGGAAAGCATTGTCATGCTTGTAATCATGAAGAGGCAGATCAACTAACAGTCAAAGGTAAATCTGCTGGCTAGAAATGTTAATTCTGAAATTTGAATACATCACTCCAAGAAGCATTCTTTGAAATTTGTTGTGTGCTTAACTTATCAAAATGACAGGTGAAAAGACGTAAGCCTGAAAGAAAAGAGTAAATTGTTAAGATTTTAAATGTTTTTGGTAATTGTAGCCAAAGAAAAAATACATTTAAACTGGAAATTTCACAAACAACATTATGCATTTTATTTAAACAAAGAATTATAATTAGAAGACTAATAAAAATGCAAATATTTCAAGGAAGTGCAAAAGAGACATGAAATAAACAGACTTTGAGATTGCTTTTCTAGAATGGTTTCAAGCTACTGTTTATACAGTTATTTTTACTAATTTGCTGAATTTTTGAGAGAATTTTGTCACCTAACATCTCACAGTTTGAAGAAACAAACATAGAACATTACTTGTCAGAAATTGTTTGATGAGAAGATAAAAAACAGATCATCCTGCAGCTGATAAGTGGGTAAAAGGCATTTTGCTTGAGCTGCTAATGTATATTTGCTGCTTGAAATTTATGATACTGATGAAATTCAACTATGGTACAGAATACATATTAATATTTAAAAGTGAAACAGCAGTTTAAGAAATTGAAGGAATAAGTTACTGTTTTATTAATGTGCAATACGAAACCAACAGTTAAAAAGACAGCACTAGTTATTGATAAAAACAGAGAAACCTTGATGCTTAAAGGGAGTCAGGAATTTATTTCTGACTTACCACAATAAAAAGACTCATGGATGACAAACAGTATGTTTACTGATTTTCTTTTGAAATGAGACAGTGAATTGAAAACTGAAGAAAATAGCTGTGCAGCACACACATTTTTATCTGAAAAACATTCATGTCTCTGCCGGCAAATACAGTTTCTAACATTTGACGTTTAATTTTAGGATATTATAAAAGCTTTCAAATTTCATTTCAGAAAAGAATGTTGATGAGAAGTGAGAACTTAGATAACTAAGTCAGTATCTCTACTTGAGGCTATGCATATTGTAGTCAGTATATAGAATTAATCTTGTAAAATTATTTAAAAAATGTTTCCAAAATGTGGTTTTTTACACAGAAGAAGCCTCAGAGGAATAGCAAACTATAGCTTATGTTTGAGATGTCAGTGAGGGAAGTTATGATGATTAATTTTTAGAATACTTATCAAGTCGCCACAGAATTGAGACAAGGTGGCAAAAAAAAAAAAAAAAAAAAAAAGACTATGAAAGTTTTAAAAGAATTGCAGGAACTGGCTGCGAGAGTAATGACATGTCATCATCATTCGGTTCTAGAAAAGCACTGCAAATTTTAAGAAAAATTCTTGAACTGAAATGAGCGAATCAAAAAAGCTATCGGCAGTTTTACAAAATTGAGAATGCAGTTGAGAAATTGTTGTTGAACATTATGAAATAAACACAGATAGAATAGTTGTTTGAAGAGAATAAAATTTCACCAGAAAAATAATTATAAAAATATTTTCATAAAAAATTAGCAAATGAATTCGTGTAAATAGTTTAATTTTAATATTAATTTTTAATTATCATTTTAGAATTAATTAATGAATGAATTTTTAGTTATTATTTTGCTTGAAAAGTTTAAAACTGATATTACTGTTTGCAATGTATGAAACATTGTTTATTAAACTTAACCTCTTAATAAATTCAAATATATGTTTGGACGTGATTTTTATAAGGGGGCGGTTGTATTACATTTACTTTAAATTAAATGTATGGTATTTGATAGAAAATGGATATAAGTTAATTAACTGCAGAAAAAAATCTGGCAATTATTTCTCTTAATATTTGGTGTTTCATTTATTTTGCTATAGAGTGAAAAGGAGGTTGACAATTTAAATGAGAAACTTAAGAATTTAACTGAAAATAGTAGTTCAATGGAAATGCTTGCATCTGAAATGAAGAAACTGAGGTAAGACTGGCTTTTCTTTTATGTTGAGGAGTGGTAATTTTTCGTAACATTTTACTTAATTCAAAAAACTAAACTTTTCACTCAAATATGAATCAGAAATAAAATATTATTGTTATTTTACTTGATGCTTAAAAACTACTTTTTGGAGATTTAGTCATTTTATTTGAGAAACAGTCAGATAGGCAGACTTTTCCTTCTCAATTTAATATGAATTCGGAGTCTGTAACTTTATGGATCTAGGATGTGAGTAAAAAAAATACTATTTTATTTAATTAAATTATGAATGCAAGTGACAAAGATATCAAGTCTATTTTGCTTTCAGAATTATTGAAAATAATTTAAAACTTGCTATTTTTCACTATAGTGAGCTTTGTTTTTATATTTGCAGAATTATCTCAGCCTGTTATTTTCATTATACTAGAAAAAGAAAACATATAGTGTCTGATATGAAATTCTGTTTGGATTAAGATGTCGTATCTGGCATATGTGATGAAAATATGCATATTGTTACAAATCCTAAGACTTGATTTTTTAAGCGAGTGTCTGTTTTAATGTAATAAATCCAAATTACCTTGATATACACTAAAACTTTTCACCAGTTGCCACTTGTTTAGTTTCTAAAATGAAATGAGCTGCCTTAAAGCACTTTAATTGCATAGTCTGTGCTCACAGTATGCAATAAACACTATGCCATTTTAGCATATCTCTTCATGTATTCTGTGAATTGTACACCTTACCACAATCTCTGTTTTATTCTTATGTATATGTATGTGTGTGTGTAAAATAAAAGTATGTAAACATAAGTTATAATTTAAATTAGCAATAGCCCTTTATGCTTAATTTTGATTGTGTATCAGATTTCACAGTAATTGTTGTAATAGTAGTAATTGTTGGTTGGTTTGATCAATGAAAGAAACACTGCAGTATTAGTCAGTCAAGTGTTTGTGGTAAAAACTGTCATTGAATTTTGAAGAAATGGAAGCATTCAAGAAAACATTTTAAGAATTAATTGAAACAGAAAGGCTAATGTCTGATTACATATTTACTGTGAAGAATCTGGCCTTAATTACAAAATATTTTAGTTAAGAGTCTTGCCACAAGGCTCAGGTGCGAGGCATTTCAACAGGCTCCTAGGCTGGGAAAGCCACATCCTGTGTGTAGCATCATGTGGAAAAGCATATCTTTCCTGGCATAACATTAAGTAGTACTTTGCAGTGAAAAAAAATTTCTCGTGATAAGTGATGAATGAGAATACAGATCAAAGAGTCAGTCATATCATAAGCTGGTGATGTCATGAAGCAATATTGCAGCCAAAAATGATGCATCAGCCCTGGCTATAAGTGCAGTAAGAAAGACAATTTTAACATGCAGTAATGCTACAACAAACCTCAAAATATGCCTAGTAATAATTGGAAAATCTGAAAATCCTAGCTTCTTTAAAACAATTTTTTAAAATATTTCTCTTCTTGTATTCAGAAAATGGGCATGGATGAGCAATGAGATTTTCAAAGATCATGTTTTTTAAGCAATTCATTCCTTCAACAGAATTCCTCAACAGAGAAATTTTTGAAAGAAAATAATTTACTCATAAAAGCTGTTTTGTTGCTAGGTAATGCCCTATCACAATCTGATGCAGAGGAGTTTAAAGATGGTGATTATAAGGCAATGTTTTTATCCCCCCCTCGAGTGTAACTTCTATATGCCAACCTATGGATCAGGGCATTTTGGAAACAATAAAAAGGAACTATTGCTGGAAGCTACTGTCCACAGTGATAGAAAAAAATTAAGAAGGACAAGCCACAATTGAAGAACTAAAATGCATCAATGTAAAGGTTGTGCTTATTGGGTTGCATGGGCCTAAGCTAGTGTAAGGCCTAGAGCAGTTGTCAAATCATGGAAGAAGCTGTTAGGCAATTATGAAAAGATGAAAATGGGGAACACACATGAAACTGGATAAACTGTTCTACCTTTATTCCAATGTATACCTGGATGTGAAGCTGCATCTGCACAAGAAATCGAAAGTTGGATGAAAGATGATGGTCAGTGAGAAATAACAGTACCCTTCTATTATCGAGACCGGATTCAGAAATGTATATATGGATGCATTTATATTTATGGATGTATATGTTCATGCATGCATGCATATATGTATGTGTATACAAGCACACTTATATACACATACATACATTTTTGAAGCTTATCCTGATAACAGAAGAGAACTGAAATACCCATTGAAGAAATTGTCGTTTTTAAACAGTTGTGATGAAAATAAAAGTGAGGATCAAGCCCCAGCTGTTCAGCCTCGCAGGATTTCACATAATGATGAAGTTAAGGCTCTAGAATCTGCAATTAAATATATTGAGCAAAAGAAGGAGCTACAAGAATTGACACAGTGATGCTGCAAAGATGTCAAGAAGAAGAAACGACACTCATCAAAAAGCAAAAAATTTCTTTTGATTATCACAGAACTGAACTTTCAAAGTTAACTGTAGACTGTCAGTTAAGTTTTTTCTTTATATTTTTCCTGTTTTGTTTTAAAAGTCATTATTAGGCTTGTAGTACAATTGCTGTCCAGAAAGTTCTGTGAATGTGTCTATATTTACAATGGATTGTTGGTCTTATGTAAAACAAATGTTACTGTTCTTTGAAGTAATCCCCATTAAGGATTACTTCAAATTTGGGAACACACATTTGGGAATGGCACATTTGGTAACAGCTGTACAAGTCTCGGAAATTCTTGACACAGTCTTCTTTAGGGGTGGCCTTCATCATGGTTGTAAAATTATGTTGGATGTCTGAAGGACTCTGTCCCTCCAGGGCCAATTTCAATTTGGGGAACACGAAAAAGTGTGGAGGGGGGAACGTCTGGGAGTAGGGTAGGTGATTCAGGAACTCAACTCGCATGTTGGCCATGAACTTCTGCACCAGAAAGGCAGTGTGTGGCTGGGCATTGTCATGGAGAAGGTTCCAGTTGCCTTGCTTGGTGTACTGGGGGCATACTCACTTGATATAATTCAGCAAACGTTTCAGTATTTCCACGTACGTAGTGGCAGTTAGCATGGTGCCCTCAGGGAGGAATTTGTTATGGATGAGAACCTCAAGTTGAAGAACATCACAAGCATTGTCTTGATGTGGGATTTCTCACTTCGCACCTTTTTACATTTCAGAGAGCATTGACGCTGCTGCTCTATACTGTTGATGCTTGCTTTCAGGATTATGTCTCAGACACCAGGTCTCATCACCCATGATGATGGTTTTTAGAAATTTGATCTGCCATGATGATGAGGTCTGCACAAGGTTTAAGCTGAAGTTCATTTATTCTAATGTCAAAGTGTGGGACACATGTTGGGAGCAAAGCTTTCAGTTACCCAAATTGTAGGTCACTATGAGGTGTGTCATCTCATAACCAATGCCCTTTTTTTCCGCTATCATTCACATTATTACATGACGATCCTGGGCCAAAAGTTCCTTCACTTTCTGTACATTGTCTGAAGTGTATGCAGTTACAGGCCAACCACTTTGGGGAGAGTTTTCCAGGGTTCGTAGGGTCCTTAAGAGTTCTTAAGCGCCCTTAGGTTTTTCGGAATCAATTTTCGGTCCTTAAAAGTCCTTAATTTTGACCCAAATCAGCAGAAGGTCCTTAATTTTAATCACCTGAAATTTCTGTCTTGTTTTTACAACTGCTATTTTCAATGTGAATTATCATTTTGGAGGAATATTTTTGACAATTCACTGACAAATATAATTATTTTATGAATGGGTTCATGGGTTATAATTTGTTCCTATTTCTAATATAAGGGGTGGACACTGGAGTTTCTGAGCAAGGAGTAAAACATAAGCATTTCAAAATTATTTAATTTTTTTCTAATGAAGAGCTGTTAAACAACTTTCCACTTTTGGGGATATGAATTCTTATATTAAACGGCTCTAAATTTGGCGGTTTTAAGATCAATTTCTATAAAAAAAATTTATTTCAGAGATCTGGGAATTTTTTGGCGATTTTTTTTTAAACATTATAACATTGATAAATTTAACTAAAATAATGCTAATATATTGAAATTATATTTAAGGAATAACATTAAAATAGAACATATAAAACATTTTAATTTTTTTGCTGTCATATTATAGAGTGACATTACTTTCTACACTGGTTATCATAAATTAAGGAAAAATCACAAAAATACCAATAACTCCCTTAAAAATAAGCCAACCGGTGTAAAATTTGAATATGTTACCAAGTAAGAGTAGCTGAGTAAAACTGCAATATGCAAATTAGTGAGGCTGCACTCGGAATACGTAATCTGCGAGGAGCATAAAAGTCCATGTTTGAGAGCAAGCCCACATATTTCACTGTGATAGTGACATCAGAAATCTGAGATAGCCAATTTGTACCAATGACCTCCAAGCATCATTTGCCCGCAAAACTATGACGGAGAGCCATTGGGAGACTAGAGGCAGGATAAAGTCAAACAGAAGTGGCCAGAAGGCTAAATGTGAGTCCTTCTGTGGTTCATAGACTTTGGAGGCAATTTCAAACCACAGATTCAGCATCTAGGTGGTTTAGCCAAGGACGGCCAACTGCTACGATGAGCGCCAGTGACAGATATTTGACATTATGTTCACGCAAGAATAGAACCGCTACTCCGACTCTACTTAGATCCTCCCTTGCCGTAGCCACTGGAAGGTTGGTGTCAATGTCAACTGTGCGTAGAAGGCTTCATGAAGGTGGTCTGCATGCGAGGTGACCAGCCATTTGCGTGTCGCTTATGTCACGCCATAGGAGAGACCGTTTGCAGTGGGCACAACATGTCCAGTGGATGCCTGATCAGTGGAGAGCTGTTCTCTTTACGGACAAGTCCAGGTTTACTCTAGAAAGCGATAGTAGGCGTCATTTGATATGGAGAGAACTTGGAACCCGTTATCAACCGTCAAACATCCGTGAAAGAGATGCATACAGAAGAGGCAGTGTCTGTGTTTGGAGTGGCATCTCTTCGGGTGGACACACAGACCTCCATGTCTTTCCAAGGGGAACCATGAATGCTCAGGTTTATAGAGATGACATCTTTGATGCTTATCGGGGCAATAGATGATGCTTTCCTGTTACAGGACAACACAAGACCACATAGGGCTCGCATCGTAGATGATTATCTTCAACAGGAAACAATTATGCCCATGGAGTGGCCAGCTCGTTCCCCGGACTTGAATCCTATCGAGCACGTTTGGGATGCTTTAGGAAGACGTCTAGCTGCTCTCAATTCGCCCCTCAAACCCTTGTCGCGCTTGCAATTGCTCTCGCTTCCTGTGGAACTGATAGACCGCATAATTGAAAGCATCACACATCGCTGTATATGCTGTAATGCTTCTAGAAGTGATCATATTCCATATTGAAGGTACTTTTCCTATAGCAAACTGACAACTTCGATTTGTTCATTTTATACATGTGCTAATTTCTATACTACCATAATTGTCTGGTAATTTCTTTTTATGTTATTTGATACCTTACTATGTGTAGTATATTGTGGGTAAATTTCATAAAATTCTACATGTAACTTTTTCAGTAATCATGATTTTTCTGATTTTTCCTTAATTTATGATAACCAGTGTATTTTGGCAACTTATTATACAGTATTTTTGAATCTAAAAAATAAACAAGGTAATAAATGCTATAAAGCACAGTTTACAAAACAGTTCATAGCAAAAGCAAAATAGCTATGTAACTAATTAAAAATTCCTTCCTTTTAATTTTTTCATGGTAAGAATTTTTCCTATCTAATTGTCTCAGAATATTCAGAATTATCAGAATATGCAACAGATATCGGATAGACATATAAAGATTACCATATATCATTTCATATTTATTCTGAATGCTCAACTTTTTCTTTATATTCTAATTGCATCTGGTTTTTCTCTATAAAATTAATTTTACACTTTTCCACTGTTCCCCCCCCCAAATATTTCTTCCGCCCCCCTTTTTTTGATGATATAGAATTGGTAGGGCTAATTTTTCTTTAGGATTTTAAATGTTGCAATTTGGAAAGTTTAGAAGGGTTTGAAAGCAAGATTTACAGACCCACAATTCTAGAAGGCTCTAGAAAAATGTGACAAAGTGAAAAATGTCTTCATTGTATTAACACATAATGAATATATTTTACAGAAATTTGAGATGAATTTGGAGAATTTTTGGAAAGACAATGAAAACATGATCTTTGAATGTTGTACTTCTGATACCAGAAGTATGTTGTCTTCCTTTTATTTTCTCAACTTTTCACTAGACACAAGTATAGAAAATATCAAAAATGTTTCTAATCTTTTCTCATGGACAGGCTTTTAAAAGAAATTTTAAAAAATTGAAAACTGACAATTTAAAAGATTCACCTTACATGTCTCAATGGATCATACACAGGGCTGGCACTAGGCATTTTTCCACATGATGCTATCTCTGTGGATCCTAAACCCTGCTCCCAGTGCTTGTTCTAACTTCTAAACGTTTCGCTATATTCTAGATTTTGTTGCTCGGTGTGTCACTAAATTCTAAAAATTCTGCCTCATCAGCTCTGAAACAAGCCCTTACCATATATCATTTCATATTTATTCTGAATGTTCAACTTTTTCTTTATATTATAATTGCATCCAGTATTTTAGAATAACAGAAATCTTTTAATTCCAAAAATTAAAATAATTCCATATTAAAGAAAGAAACTGAATACATAAAGAGGAAGAAAATTATTCTTTGAAGATATATACAGTTATTATTATGTAGATTAACCAGTTGTTTATAATTTTAGCCTTTACAATAAGTTTCCCTTTCCTCACCAAAATACAAATTAGATAGTTTTAAACTGAGGTTTTTGAATTGTAAAACAGAGTGTTTTTGCTCTCCTCTGGGTTGTTGCTTTAGTTCCTGCCAGCTCTGATAATTTGTAATTATTCCTCTTTGCGTTGTTACTGCTGATATTTTAATTTGTTACAACAATAGAGTTACTGAGTCAGCTTAGATTAAAATTAAATTATGTAGTCTTTGAATACTAGTCCGCACTTTTAGTTTGAATTCGACTGTTCCTTTTTAATTGCATCACCACATGTTCACCAATTGCATCACCACATGTTCTTATGTTGATTTTGTCAACATAAGAACATGCCAGTATGTTCTAAATTCTGTTTAAATAAAAAGGTTTATTTAAACCTTTATGTGACTTTGCAGTTACTTTTAGACATAGCGATAATGTGCTTCATGTCTATCAGAGGTTTTGGATTCTTTAACTTTTACCAAATCAAGTAAAACCTCATTAGGATAAAGAGACTGGCAAGTTAGGAGATAAAGCACACAAAAACTAGTGAGAACATTGGTTTGTGTATTGAAGCAGATTTCTAATTGTTAGAAAAGATGTTTAAAGAAAAGAAAATTGATATAAATGAATCCAAAATGTCTAGGAAGGCTTCAAATTAAAAAGACTCATAAATGTTTTGTAGCTTTTGATGTGGAATTATCCTAATACCGTTTAAATATCCTAATACTGTCATAAATTGCGTGTATTTTAAACTGTGAAATGTTATTAGATTGTGATTTTAATAGTGCTTTTCTAACAAATGTTTTTAAAAAATAAATAAAATTTAATAGTGGTCATGTAAATCTATAAGGACTAAGATAACTACCTAATTTAATTATTTGTAACTAACTGCTCACCATTAAGAGTTATCTTTGGATATTAAAGCAAGTTATTGCCTTTCATTAATCCTTACTGTGGTCACAAGATACAGCACAAAAATGTAAAAGTTAGTGTTTTTGTTATTCTTTGCATCTAGTGAGACTTAAAATAATGCAAAAGGACCTTTGGTGCATTAGTGGCTTATTGAAATCTTATAATATATTACTGGGTTACAATCCCAGAAACTCTACATGATACTACAACACTAACTGTGTCAGACAGATGGAGCACAACTAACTTTCAAAACTTGCTAACCATGCCTACATTAGGCTTCCAGGTTTGTTCTGACCAACAGATCTCTCTCTAGGCAAGCAGCAACACTGGCAACAGCCAATCTTCTGTTATGAATCATGCTGATTATGATTTTATTTCTCCTTTTAACCTATGCCGTTTGACATAAAATCTACCTGCTGTTTACTAAACCTCTAGACTAAGTATGTGGCAAAATGAGGTATAAAAGAAAAAAAATCAACATAAAGCTAACTGTTAGTAAAATGTAAGTAAAATGTTCCTAATCTTCTTTCAAATATGTTTAACAATTATACGTGTAAAATAGTGGATTTTATTCTCAAATTTGTTTTAGTTATGTTTATTAAATTATGTTTAATAAGAATGCATCTTAGTTATGGATTTATTTTACACTTAGCGAGTTATTACAAAAGTGAAGTTCAGATATTAAGTTGATTGAATTTAATTGAATTTATCCAGCTCCAATTTGCTGATAGGCCCTTAAAGCTCCTTAAAAGTACTTAATTTCCTTGTGCAGAAAATGTGTACGAACCCTGTCTTCAGTGGTGTCCCGCCCTTCTTAGATGAATTTAAACTACTCACACATGCATGCTCATACTGTTATGAGGATTTCATGAATCTGTTTTGCTGATTTTCCAACTTTGAAACAGAACAGCATATTTGTTCACTGATCTATTTTGAGTTTCGAATGCACACACAATATCTTCACTCTACAATGAGCTGTTTCCATAATAAACATGCAGTTCCATAATAAACGTGCATACCCCTAGAACTAATTCAGTGTTGACCTGCTTGGCACTGGAAGTGCTGGTTGCATACTTTATATGACTGTGAGCTATGTCATTTACAAAATTTTCTGGGTAGAGTTTGTATGTAAAATTATGACATAGTTTGATGATTAATAGGCCTTTTTCTTAACATCTACATTTAATATTTTTACTTTGTTGTTTATCCAAGATTCTGCTCACTCGTGTATGTCGGATAGCCAAGACTCTGCTGTATATGAAATAGAGATTATGGCAAGAGAGTCTCTTACATACTCTGTTTCATATATACTTGGCATACAATCTCATATATGTTTCTTATTTTTTGGTTAACAATAAAAAAATCCGTTGTACATAGTATCATGTGCTATTTTGGATGCATGAAGCATGATTATATAACTGGCAAATGTTACTTCCGAAAATATATGCGTATTTTTTGTTTAAAATGTTTTCTTAAATTGAAGGATAGTTACTATTTCAAATAAGGGAGAGGTTAGTTGCTTCCTTACTTTATGCTTATGATAATTTCTGCATCTTGTTTAATCTTTAATAAAAAAAAAAGAATAGGATTGAAACAAATGTAATCTCACTGTAATATGATTTTTTGCTATGATTTTATCACCATGTATTATTTTTAAAGATATAATGTAGTGTATATATAAAGAATACAGTTACAAAAGCTGAAGTTCTGTGGTGTCCCGATGCAGAAGGGTAACCATATGCAGGTACATGCAGAAGTTAGGCGAGTACTCTGTAGTACTACAGGTGATTGAGATATTGCTGAACCTAGCTAACTGTCCAGCTTCCATTCCAGTTTTGAGTGAGAACACACAGGGTGCAGTCCAAAGGTCTTTTGCCCATCTTTTTCCCTACTACCTACATCTCAGAAGGACTTTTGGCTCATTGTGAAATTTGAATGCCCCTTTGCCGCACAGACACTCTATGCTTACAAACATCCTTGTCTTACCCGAATTTGAAGCCAGCCCATTCAAGTGGTCTAACCAAGATGGCAGTCAGTGTCTCTAACCATTATACTGGTTTGGTGGCAGTAACCATAGGCAGAGGGAGATAATGAAAGAGAGGGAAAGAACATGCACGTATGGTAGACAAAGGAATAATGAAACAATGTAGTATTAAATATTACGTGCTTGTATAATGCTGTTGTTTAATAAATATGTATAGTCAAAAAGACAAAAGGTTGTTAAGGCTATCTTATTAAGATATTATTATAAATGGATATGAGGAATTGAGTAAGGGCTTTGAAAACTGGAAAAAGGTATCTTAACAAAAGTCTGATAGATGCATAAAGTCAATAAGACTAAAAAAGTGTCTTACATTTTCCCATTATGAAATCAAAACTGAAGAAACATCACATATCTTTTCATCCTGAAAATTCATCAAAGATACATTCATTCATTCATATATATATATATATATATATATATTAAATTAGTTTTTGGACAAAATGACACTGCAGATTACCTTAGTTTAGATCTTACATTGATTCTCACCATGAACACATATTTACTGAAAACTTAGATATCATTCAAGACCCACACCTTAAAAATCTCATCAGCTTTGGTTTAGAATGCAGACCAGTATGGTACATTAGCAAAAGGTTTTGCTTCAGAAGTATAGAAAATAACTTCAACAAATTTATTGTCAAGTCTAGCTCTCAGCTTAGTATACCTAATACTGCTTTTTTTAAGTGGAAGGACGAAATACTGCAACGAATAAAAACTGAAAATTAACCAAGTAAAATTTTGTAGCAGGTTAAAATGATCTCACATTCTTTCTGGTATTAAAGCATTAAAACAACAATTTAGTATCACTAAAATAGAGAATGCAAATAATAACTTAAGCATTATTTGAAAATTTTACTGCAAAATAATTATTGGCATAGAACTGCTAAATGCTGCAACTTATCAGCTCACTAATGTAACAGAAATTTCAGTAATCAACAACAGATTTGCTAACCTTTTGTGCTTTTCCTAAGTTCCATAAAACATCACTAAAATTCAGATGCATTGCTAATGGCATTAACAACTGAAAAAAATATATATATAGAGAGAGAGAGAGAGAGACTTTTTTTTTTTTTTTTTTTTTTTTGCGCTGTAGCTTAAAAAAGAAAAAAAAATGTAATTTAATCTTTACTACAAGTAACACAGAACATAATTATTGCTGGATTATCAGTAATAATCATCCTATTATTAAAACTATTCATTCTCTAGATATTATAAACATCTATGACTTTGAAAATTTACATACTTTGCTTCCATTAGAAGAAATCTACATTAGCTTTCTTTTTGTACCAGAATGCTTTCCTACTATGCTCACTATACTAGACTTTAATGGAAGACCTTCCTCACTTGCACTATTTTTAATAACTGCATTAAATTTGAAAATCAGCTGTTTAAACAAGTCAAAGGAACACCCATTGGAGCTTCTAGTAGTCTTTCTAATTTCTTTTTATTTATTAAAGAATTTAAATCTCATAAAACCTGTTTGAATCCTGGAGAAGTCATGGGTGTTTGTAAATACAAGCAATAATATTTTAATCTGAAGCAATAATATTTTAGGTTTTGCTATATTTGCGATTGCAATAAATAATATATATATATATTTGCACGTTGGTTTAAGGTTTAAAGTTTGTTTCAGAGATGAGAATTCTTTACATTTAGCTCATATTGTTGAGCTGGAGAAAGAGAAACTTCAGTTAGAAAATAAATATGCTAATCAAAATATGGTAAGTTTTTTTTTAGAAGTCTTTTATGCTGTTCATTTCTTTTCTTTTTCTTTTTTTTTTTTTTTCTTTTTTTCTTTTTCTTTTTTTCTTTTCTTTTTTTTTTTTTATATATATATGAGTAGATTTATGTTAATATTTATTTTTAAAAATACAAATATTGTATGTTACTTAAATGCTGCTTATATTTTTATATCTTATAAAGATTAAATGCTGCTTATATTTTTATATCTTATAAAGATTAAATGCTGCTTATATTTTCATATTTTATCTTTAAAAGTTACATATAAAATGAGAAATATAAGTATACACATAGTATACACTGGTGTGCAAAAATTAAGGACGAAGTCGAAAAATTAGCATATCAGCTGAACGAAGAGGCAGAGCGGACAGAAAGACCAATCAGGAGATTAAGTAAAGTGATGTACTGTAGCACATGCGCAGATATGCAGGTAGACGTAATGGGGGAGTGTCTGAGTAGTATAAAGCATGTTGTCGGTGTAAGATTAGTATTTCTGGCAAAGAGATTGTACATCGTATAGCAGATAAAATCACACCGAGTTGCTGCCTCAGCGAGCAATGGCGAATAATCAATCTGTTAGACGACATCTGGATGCTTTTACTCGAAGTCGAATCATTGGGAAGTTGGAGGAAGGCCGCAGTGTGACAAGTGTGGCTGCAGAGTTCAGAATTGCTCACAGCATCGTTTCACGACTTTGGAGACAATTTCAAACTACAGGAACAGCTATCTGGGATTTTAGTAGTGGTCATCCACAAGGAACCACACTGGCAGATGACCGGTATATTACCTTACAGGCCAGAAGAAACAGGTGGCAAACAGCGGGAGAAATCGCTAGACACACGACACAGGCGACTGGACGACCGATATCGCGTTTTACCGTGGCCAGAAGACTGCACTGTGGTGGTCTGTTTGCACGACGCCCTGTACGGTGTGTACCTCTAACGCCTGCCCATCGGAGAAGGCGTTCTCTGTGGTGCCGGGAACACCGGAATTGGAGATACTATGAATGGGGATGAGTACTCTTTACAGATGAGAGCAGATTCAGTCTGAGTAGCGATTCTCATCGCATACTCATCTGGAGAGAGCGGGGAAGCCGCAATCATCCCTCGAACATCATTGAAAGGGTCAGGTATGGAGGTGGCGGTGTTCTCGTTTGGGGAGGCATCATGCTTGGTAGTCGTACAGACCTTCACATCTTCAACGCAGGTTCAGTCAACGGGACCCGTTATTGTAACGAGATTCTTCTTTCATATGTGCGTCTTTTTAGAGGCGCTATGGGTCCGCAGTTCCTTTTCATGATGGACGACAATGCACCATGTCATCTCACAGTAGCTGCCGAACAGCTCTTAGAGAGTGAGGATATTGAACGTATGGATTGGCTGCCACGATCTCCGGATCTCAATCCCATCGAGCATGTATGGGATTTTCTAGGCAGACGCTTGGCAGCTCGTACCTTACCACCAGTAACGATTCCGGAGCTTCGATTGGCGCTGCAAGATGAATGGGAAGCAATGCCTCAACAACTCATTGACACCCTCATTCTCAGCATGGCAGATGCTGTGAAACCTGCCTAGCAGTCAGGGGAGATCATATCCCCTATTAAAGACCGGATGTTTCTTGCTGGACACCCATCACAGGGATGTTTCGGCCTTCAGTCGCATTGCACTCCATGCTACTTTTTCAATAAAGCTTCTTTTTATCCCTCTGATTTCTCTTTTAGGAAGTGTTGCTTACATTACTCATGTCCTTACGTATTGGGGATCTTACGGTATTAAATGTGTTGATTTGGAAAGCTTTTGTACAAAGTAATATTGAAAAAACCGTCTCGTCCTTAATTTTTGCACACCAGTGTATATATTTCACTGTTCCCAAACATTTTCATCTTATTAAATATTTGCATGTGTTCTCTTTCACTGCTAGATAGTGTTTCTAATTCAGATTTTTTCATGGTCATACATTCGATGCACAACAATGAAAGCATTAGCAACCAACATTGTTTCACTTTTAGACCACATTATGCATTTATTTTAGTAGTTGCATCTCTAGTTGTGTGCACAGGTGCTAAAAAATGTAACAGCTTGGAGATAATGTATATCCAGGTTGTTACATTTATGCAATTTGTAAATATTCCATTGTAAAATATATATGCTTATTTCATCAGCTGAGTTCCTAGTGTTTACATGTCTTTGCACATCAATATATTCTATTGAATGGTAGTCCACACATATACTTGCTCTGTATATATTCTAATTCAGGTTTAGCCAGGTTTATTACGGCTATAAGTTGTGTTTCAGTTGATTGATTATCCAGAGAACATGCTCACTTCAGTTGTCAAAGGTCATTTCAATAGTCATGCTCCCTTCAGTAGTCAAAATAACAATACTTCTTATCCTACTGGAAAAATTTATGAAAGAAGCCGCACTTTTGCAAGCAAAACGTTAGTCATGGCATTTGAATAAAGAATAATAACAACAATATATAGATAGCTAATGAAACAATGGGCTTTCCTTTATTCACACTAAAATCATCAATCAGTTATAGTTTAAAACATTTACAGTTTGAGATGCTACAATGCTCCTGAAATTACACTTCAGTGTTCTATAATAAGACTCATATTCTTTGTTATTATCATATACCAAGCACACGAGCATTTTGCGTTTTTTCAATAGGGCTGTATCTGATAATTGAAAGAGTCACTTTAATGACTAAATTTAGCACTGATTGAAGCACATCGTGGTATTTATTAGCTGTGTGTACAACAGCATTGTTTTGCTGATTGATAGTGGAATTCTTTTGAAATGGTTTAGCAAAAAGTAATAAAACAGTTCAGATATTCAGCAGTATTTATTTATGGAGTTGGAACTGCTACCATAAAATTCCAAATGAATAGACTATATTTTCATTAGTAAAATTTTGCTCTTTCCTCTGATTGCTGCAGTATCATATGAAACCATTTAGCCTATTAAGATTTAAACATCTTTTTATTCCTGAAGACACTATGAAATCAAGTACACATACATAAATTGCGCAGACATACCTCTTACTATTCACATGAAATAGTTCACGTAAATTTGCTTATAAAATCAAATTTGATTTCATTCCACTTTAATGCTGTGAGCAAATACAAGATGCTAATCATTTCTTCCATTCTCAGATTTGGTAAAAACTTCATTTGGGCATTTTAAATATGTGGAAGCTCGTTAAAACCTCTCAGAATGGTGCATTTATGATTGTTCATTGAATAGATTTTCTTCCTCGACTGTTGAATTACTCGAGTAACACTAGGAATCCCATCCATGTTAACTCAAAATCACAGTTATTCGAAGGGTTATTGTATAAAAAAATAAATAAATAAACTGTACTATAATTAATAATTAGTTCTCTTGCAAAAATACTCTTAACGATTTACTTATATTTTCTAGCAGTTTAATCTGGAGAATAAGTTCATTTCACTATCTAAATTGAGTTATTATTCAAAGTAAAAAGAACATATTATAAGTCGTGAGAGAAATAAGTTATAAGTAGCTTGTAAAAATAGTATTAATGAGAGAATTTGAACAATGCCATTGAGTTCAAACTCACAAAAAAATTAATTAGAACTTTTTCAAAGTCCCATAAAAATGTCAGTTAGAACTCTTTCTTCTTTGTTGCACAGTGTTTATATTTTCCAGATTACATACAATAAAACTGAATATTGCTGAGGATGAAAATAATTCCCAAATATTAAGTCATCTGCTATCACAGCTGTTATCCTGCAAAATTTTTCTTTTCCTTTTCTTCCTACAGATGGTTTTATTTTATTTTGATGATTTGTGATAGTCATACCTGCCAACTTTTACAAATGTTTCGTAATTTTTACGAAAATGCGTTTGTGTATACGATTTTACGATCGTAATCCATTTTTTACGATTTTTTTCCTTTTTCAAGCGTTTTTAGTGATTTTGTCGGAATTTTAAAATTTTTCGCCAATTCAGGGATTTTCGACAATAGCATCGTGTTTTACTGCCAACTACCGACTACTTCGAATCCAGTAACCTGCGGTTTCTCCCAACTCGCCGCTTAACCAGCCAATCCAATGCGCTGAACTTGTTTCTCTCACTCTTTTCTTTGTGAGCGCCAGATTATTTTTTTCGCTTTCGCTTCAGCAGCAAGGGAATTACTCAGCTCGGACTCAGCGAGCGTGGATTGTCGCATTCTGTTTTTTTTTTTTTTTTTTTTTTTTTTTTTTTGTTGTTGTTTGTTGTTGTTGTTTGCACGTGCTACGAATTTTCTTAATACGTCGTTGTTACGAAATGAGTTCAAAAAAACCGCATTCTCAATATTTTCGCCCTGCCTACAAAGCTGAATTTCCAACAATTAAAGAATCCTTCAAAGGAAGCAATAACTATGCATTTTGCAACGTGTGCATGTGTGACTTCATAATAAGTCACGGTGGAAGAAGCGACATTGTGAAGCATGATAAGTCTAAAATCTAAATCATGAAGTTAATGCTTCGGCTTCGACAACGTCAAAGAAAGTGGATGATTTTTTTTCAAATTCGGCTACAAATTCGGATGCCGATGTCATTTTGGCAGAGTGTTTGTTTACTGCATTCCTCATCGAACACAACGTGCCGCTAAGCGCTGCTGATAATGCCGGTCAACTTTTCAGACGGATGTTTCATCTTTTGACAAGTTGAAAATTCATCTTTTGAAAAGATTCGTTTTTTTATTGATAAATTTCCATTTTTGTTAACAGTTAAAGAAAATGAATGCCATAATGATGCTTTAGATGAACTGCAGAACCAATTTTCTGCTGCACGGTTTGAAGACTTTCCAGTTCTGGAGAAGATAGACTTGATGTCCTCGTTGGTACCTTAAAAAGACTAAAAAGAGCTGATGGAATACCAAAATATGATAGACTAGCAAGAGTTTTATGTGCTATTCTCGTAATTCCACACAGTAGTGCTGAGTGCGAGTGAGTCTTCAGTGTTGTGAAGAAAAACAAAACTATGTTTCGTTCTTCAGTTTCACCAAAAACTCTAGAAAACATTTTAATTGCTAAATGTTATGAGGAAACTAATTGTTATGACAGGAAATTTTCCAAAGAATTTTTGGCTAAAGCCAAAAAATGCACTCTAAATTCATTGCAATAATTTTTTTGTGTAACATTAAGTTCTTGTTTTATGTTTCCTAATAAATTTTTTAGTTACTACTTAATTGAGATTTACTAATGTAAGTACAATTTTCTTTTTTCTATTTGTATAAATTGTTATTTTTTCAATATCAAAGCATGATATTAATTCATCGTGTTCTTCTGAATTTTTATCTTTAGAAGTTGGCAGATATGAATAGTAAATTTTCCATTATTTCACAATAAATAAACATTTCTTTAGACACAGCCTGGTTAATCCAGAACCTGTGTAACACCACCCTGTTGAAGAGGAAATTGCCTGTAGATGCCTCTCTAACAATTCCATGTATGATCCTAAAGTTTAGGATTCCTTCTTAATATGTACTTGCCATATTATTTAGAGTTCTTCTAATAAATTTGAATAACAAGATCAGAAACTGCCTGCTTAGTCTGTATTATGTTGGTTCTCATAACATATATTGCCAATTTCTATTCTCTGAGCCATCCAGACGGTATAGTGGTTAGGAGAGCTCATTTCGATAACGAAGGTCCCGCATTCGAATCCCAGAGAAAGTATGGATGTAAATTCTCTGTCCCCTTATAGGAGGTAACAGTGGCTGCCTATTAGGTGCCTTAACAATAAAATGGCCACCACTCAATTATTCTCTGAAGGACTGAGAGTAACATTTTACATAAATCAAACTACATCACTGTACATTAATTTTCATATGGTCTGAAACATATTTTATGGAATTTATTGGATGGCTCAGCTTAAGCTTAGAGCAAGATTATTCTGGGAATCGCATGGAAAAACAAACATTTAACACTCTACAATACCTAAAATCAAACTTATCTTTTGATACACATTGTATCAATTAAAAATATTAGTAGGAGAAAAAAGAAAAGCAGATGAATAATATACTTTATTTACTATTAATTCATTAAACGGCAGTTTTTTTTTAAATTTTTTTTAACAGGGACAGGAAAAAAGTTCTTGGGATGGTCGAATATTGCATCTCAAGTGTAATCCATTAGATAACGCAAATGCAAAACATTTAGAAACTTTCAAAAAGCTACAAGAAGAAAATGACCATTTGAAAAAAAGAATAAAAGTTCTAGAGGAAGAAGGAGCTGCTGCTGATGATGTAACAATGAAAGTGCAACAGAAGTTGGCTAATGAAGGAGCTGATTCCACTCTTAAAAGTATTGTAAAGAACACATAAATTTAAACTTAGCATAATAGTTGTCTTCAGATAATAAATGTGTGTTTACTTAAGCATTCTTATTCTTATTCATCATGTAGGAATTAGATAATATTTAAAAATCTGTTTTAATAGATACAAAGATTTTTTCATTTTATTAGAATTAACCTTAGCCTATGGAGAGTAAAAAAAGAATTAAAAACAAACTTTTTTTATTTGTAATTTTTTTAAACTTTTTTTTTTTTTAAAAAAGCATGCAATTTATAAATACTTGCAAGAATCTTTTCTGTTCTATAATTTCTGTTTGATTTGTTTTCAGCTCTTAAAGAACAACTGGCAGCTGCAGAAAGGCAGCAACGCTTCATTCTGGAGAATGCTCGCATAAAGTCTACTGAATTTCGAGAAACTGTGTATCGACTCTTGGGTTATCGCATAGATGTTCCTGCAGCTGAAACTTACAAATTATCTCATTTGTATGCTGAATCTCGTGATGATTATTTATTATTTCAGGTAACATATATTTAATATTAGGGCAGTTGTTTTTTAACATTGTTTTAATATTCTAAAGTATTTTTTATATATTTTTGTCTTTTTTGACTTTTCTTAGCACACCAGTGGGAAAATGTGGCATATGATAGCTCTTTACAATATGGCATATGGTTCTTTATATTTACAATATGGTATATGGTTCTTTAGTGTATATATAGGGAAGTTGAAATTATTTCTGTGTTTGGTGTTTTTTTTTTAAGTAATTTATTATCCATTATGAATTTTATTGTATGTAGTTAATTACAGAAGAAATTTAAGAAGTCTTGGGATTTCATAAGTACATCTTCAGAACAAGTTCAGAACTTTGACATAGCTGTTTATTTTGAAATGATTTTAATAACTGATATTTCTCTGTTATGTAAATTATTCAACAAAAAATGAAATCTTAGCATAAAAATGCCTTGCAAAGTTTAATTCAATCGTGTACATTTTTGTCTTCTGGCATCCTGAAAATATCAATAACATCATTGCATTTTTGTATATAATTAATTAACCTTATGATAAATTTTTTATTGTTTTTTAATTTCTTAAACAATTTGTAAAGTGATATTGCCTTAAAATGAACAAAATACAGTGTTAACTTAAATACTGGGAACATTTTTTAATATAAACATGTCTGTGCATGATTTTATATTAGAAATTATACAAGGTGTGGCTATTAATTTCCAGGACTGCTCTAATAACACCGAAACAGATGATGTCAAAAATGTAACCTTTTAATATGTTTCAAAATAATCCCCATCTGTCGTAATACACTTCTGTGCTCGGCTATATAAGTTGTGGAAACAACTTTTAAAGTCCTCTTTCGGAAGGCTCTTCAACGTCGACGTTACGTTCTTCTTGATGTCTTCAACATCCACAAAACATGTTCCTTTGATCGCAGTTTTGAGTTTGGGAATGTTCAGTCATACTCTCCTGACTTCGTCCCCGCAGACTTCTTTTTGTTTCCCAAACTCAAAACTGTGATCAAAGGAACACGCTTTGTGGATGTTGAAGACATCAAGAAAAATGTGATGTCGACATTGAAGAGCCTTCCGAAAGAGGACTGTGAAAGTTGTTTCCATAACTTAGCCGAGCACAAAAGTGTGTTATGGCCGATGGAGATTACTTCAAAACATATTAAAAGGCTAAGTTTTTCTCATCATCTGTTCTGGTGTTATTAGAGCAGTCCTGAAAATTAATAGCCACACCTTTTATAATGTATATTGCTTAATAGGATTAGAAGTGATGGGTTATAAGTAGAAAAGTTCGAAAGTGCATAATAAATATAATAGCAGGTACTGAATATTTGACAACTGCTATAAAAAGTTCCAGTGAACATGTAAGTTTAAGACATGTTTTATATGCCTGGATTTTGGGAATGGCTTCAAACTTCAGGATGCATTGTAATTTTTTTCCTTAAATCAAGGCTTACTTTAAGAGAAACTCTTTATTTAATACTAGCTACTCATTTTTCATCACTGGGAGAAATCTGTAGATCTGCATAAGTAGTCTTAGTGGTGATAAGGCTACGTTTACATAAACCACTTGCTGTTATTTAATGGAGAGCATGTATGGAGACTGCTAATATATACATGATGACAGTGCAAAATCAATGCAGATTTCAAAGAAAATGGGGTATATAATATAGAGACTTGGAAACTGATAAGTGGCTGTCTATTCTGCTTGATCTGTAGTTCAACGTACAGCTGTTTGGATTGCTTATTAATGAAGAAGCTGTAATAATTCCTTTCCTTGTACATTGACAGACTGCATGTATTCAAGACAAGTTGTAGTTAGAGAAATATAAGTACTAACTGTAATATTGACTTCTAAGGAAGGGGGAAAATTTGCTGATAGCCAGTGCCATATGGAAACATGTTCTCAGGTCACAGACAAAAGACCTAAAACCGCCAGATAAAGAATTTGTTTTTATTTTATTTAGTGCACATTTGGTGTATTTTGATGTCTATTAGCTCCTAGCTGGCTGCCCATTAATCTGAGTGATTGAGGTATGGAAGATACAGTACAAAGACTCTAATCCGGACGTCCATAATCGGGAATGATCTATAACCCGGACCTCATAGCTACAAACTTTATGCGCATGCGTAAACGTATAATGCATATACACATGCAGATATGCATGTTTATGCGTGCACATATGTGTTTCTGCATGCGCATAATGCGTTTCCGCATGCACATATGCGTGTTTACGCATGCACATATGCGTTTACGCATGTGCGTTTAATGTATAACGGACGGTATAAGCTAGGCTAAAATTATCTAATTATCTATTTCAGTTAATGTTGTAGTTTGCGTTGTTCCTTAATCTTCTAATTGGATCTGGCTTATTATTTTTTGCAGACTGTTAGAGCAATTTTATAAAAGTAAGCTTGAACTTTCGATTATGTCAAAAAGAATTTCCTATTCTGGAGCTGCCAAAGGATCTACAAAGCGAAAGCATGTTTCAATGTCCATCAAACAAAAAGTGGAATTGCTGCAAAAAATGGATAAAGTCTCAAAATTATATGCATATCCATCTCAAAATTATGCGAGGAGTATGACATTGAAAAGTCAACTGTATATGACATGAGCAAAAAAAAAAGGAACTTTTTGAATATTTTGTGGATTCCGACACCCCACTTGCAATGACTAACAGAAAAAGGGTTCGTTATGATAAAAGTGGCGATCATGACAAAGGGATGAATGTTTAATAAAGTAAACAAATAAATATTAAGCCCCCCCTTTTTTGTAAATTTTGATACCCTTTAGATCATAATTGCTCTTTATTTCATAAATTGTATAATTTCTGCATGCCATCTTACCAGATTTAAATTGATGATCTATAATTTCCGGAAAAACCCCTAATCTGGAATCGCCGAAGTCCCGACGAGTCCGGATTACGGACTTTGTACTGTATAGGCTAACTGGCATTTTCACAGGACATTTAAATGTGGGTATACCATAATTGTCAGAATTCAATGAGATAAGCCCCCCCGGTTTTGGCTTTGTTCACTGTTTTTTAACATCAAGTCTTTAACTTGTCCCTGTACATTTAATGCAATTATTCATAAATTTAAATAAAATTATAATTTTCAACAATCTAATTTCTTTGTATTTAATATCATACTTCCATGCTTAAAATTTCATTGTAATACAAAAAGCCATCTACATTGTAAGTTTCTTTAGGGTTTTAAATAAAAAGAAAGCAAAATTACATGGAAACATATACTGGAGCCAATACAACAATGGTTTAGTTTTATTTTAACATATTCACTACCAGAACAGAGAAATTTATCAAACAGTGGGATCAACTTCTGTATTTCTCTGTCACAGAATTCTGCTGCCCGGCATCAGAACTATGTATTAAGCTGTCTACATTTCTTTGTTAGTTTTAAAATTCTGACCAAACAGGAATTTCTTGAGGTGTTAAAAAAAGTGGAAGTTATTGCGAGTGAAGGCAGAATTATAGGATGGGTAATCAAACATCTTTTTGCAGAACTCCTTGAGCAAATGTTTTGTGCATTGAGCAGTATGTGGGTGAGAATTATCATGGATCAACACAACACTTGCACTGAGCATCTCACATCTTTTGTTCTCGAGGGCTCGTAGCAGTTTCTGCAATGTTTTACTATAATGGTCAGCACTAATTAGTTTACTTCTTCCCAGGATGCCAATGTGCAGAATATCCTTTCTGCTCTTTGACATCCTGGGTATTGTGCACATCCATTTTTTCCAGACAGAATCTGCTTAAATTTTGTACTGCACTGAAATCTAATCTGATGCCAGTTCATTGATTTCTGCTTGGGTTTTGAGACAAAGTGAGCAGCCTATGTTTTCTCACCTGGTATGATTCTGTTCAGGAACTCATCACCATTCTCATGGTATCACTGCAGATGCTGATCCAGGAATGCATTTGTTTTCGTATTTGGGTGTTGAGTTTTTTGGCATTCACCCGAAATGCAGTTTTCAGAGCAAGGAGTGATTTGCGATAATTTCATTCAGTAAAGAATGTAATATATGGGGAAAATGTCTGCTAAGTTCCGTAACTAGGAAGCAATAGTTCTCCAAAATATATTGTCGCTTTTAGTGCACAAAGTACCGACTGATGAGGGACATCTGCCCAGTGTGCTCCTGATCATGGATTGTCATGATGACTTTTGTAAAACTGCTTGCACTAATGGTACACCATCTGCATACTTGTGATGTGAAGCTCATAAACTTGACACAACTGGTGTTAGCTTCTCTGCTTTTAAAAGCTTTATCAGATCTACTCTCACACTTAGGAGGTAAAAATTAAAGGTGGGCATTTTAAACCGATATAATTGTGATATTATTGATTTTAATTAATGTCATATGCATATGAGAGCCATATCCTAAATCTTTCAGGCATGTGTATTTGCCTTTTTCAGTGCATGTCCTGCCATCTGTTGTTAATATGGGAACTTACTTTTTGGATACACCTTGTATGTCCACTTCTATTTCATATTACATAACCTACCTTTGTTGAGGTGTATAGTTAGTTTGTGTTCACTAATTATCAGTTTTGTTTACCAGTGAAGTTATTTTCATTGATTTAATTAAATGTAGGAAAAGCAGTTGAAGTATACTGGCAATGAGCACTTTCCTCATGTGTTTCCTACATTCTTTTCTTGCAAACCATAGATGTTATTGAAATTTAAAAAATATTATTATTATTATTGGTGGAGGACGTTATTCATTTAACTTATTCTGAACATATATTTTAGAATATATTTTGGTACTATACTTTTAAATGTGAAAATTTCAGATTAATTCAGAAGGAATCCAGCTGGTTGAAACAGAGTATTCTAAACAGTTAGGTGATCGCATGGAGTTGTACTTACAACAGTATGACAGTTTTCCTGCATTTTTAGCAAGTTTAACTATGGATCTCTTCAGTCAACAGACATATATGATGAATTAATAATTGGAACTGTATGTTTATACTTCTGTGTTGTATCATAAAATGTGCATTTTATCTCTTGTAATATAAGTTGTAAGTTATATATGTCCTTAGGGGTTAGATTATTTTATGTAGTTTTGTTATTTTTGTAATTAGTTTACATTTCATTTATTTAAATATTCACAACCTATTAAAAATATTTTGAAAAACATTTGGGAGCCATTTCATTTTACTGATTTAAAATACAGCAATAATGATTACAGATATACATTTAAATTAGAGAAATGCTGTTAAATTTCCTGCTTTCATTGGGGAATGCATAAAAGAAAAGATTTCAGGCTGTTAAATATTTATTAAGAAATTATCAGCAACATTCAAAAATACTGATTTTAATGTGACAAAATATTTCTTTGTGTTATAAATATGCACACAACACATACATATATATCACTTAACACTAGAACTGCAGTAGGGGTAATTTTGATCCCTGAACACTTTCGGCTGTTGATTACTTTTGTTTTATTGGAAGAAATCGTTTGGAATTTTTTGACTTGATTTTTTGACCTAAATAGATAATAAATATTTGTAAAAAAAATTTCAGCATTCTAGGTTTGTTAGTTTTTGAAATATTGGCATGTATTCCTAGAACGGCTGTCATTATGACTCCTTTACTTTTATCTCTTTTTCTGCTCTAAGGCATTGTCAAAAAATCAATGAAAAACATTCACTGATAAGGATTTTTCGATTGCATTCATACTATCTCCCAGATGGATAAAAACCTGAGTGGTCTCACTACTTTGTAATGTCTACATAAGCTGTTGTTCCTTATGTTTGCAATTATCTATTTGTTTGAAGAAAATACTGCAAGGTAGGTAGATGCAGAGTTTTTCATGCTTAATTTCTTTTCAGAAATAGTTTATTTTACAGATGTATTTTCCCGTTTGTTAGTTCAGCTTACTGCAGGTGATAACAGTTAGGACAGATATTTTCTTGGTAATCCCAAATATGTATTTCAGTACATATGAATTCTGCCCTCAAGTTCATTATCACCTTTCCTCTACACTGTGAGAATCATATGCTAAAATATATTTCCTATCGTTTTCTGATAGTCTGATATTTTTCTACTTTTTTCAACTTTTACAAAGTATGTCTAATAAGTGGAAAAGAGGTCTTATGGATGAAGAAATTAAAAAATTGTTGCAGGAGCTATCTGAAAATGAATCTGATGGAGGTGAGATTGATAATTTTTCTGTAGAAATTGAAGATGAATTCCAGACACTAACTATTAGTGAATCTGAGGACAGCGAAGTAAACGAATAAGAACTCAGCAGAAATAAACGAGCAAAAACAGATCAGGGTATTTGCAAAACTGTTTTTACAGCTCCTGATAACACTATATGGAATGAAATAAATTCCAAAAATTCAGTCTGCTGCCGTGTTGCTGCTTATAATGTTCTAAAAGAAACCAGCAGGGCCAACATCTTTTGTAAATAGTCATGTTTCTGAGGACAAAGTGTCTAGTGCTTTCAAGCTTTTTATTGATGATGATATCTTGCTGCACATAAAGAAATGTACAGAATCCGAAGCTCATCGGCAACTTGGAAATGAAGATTGAAAGTTATCTCTGGCTGAGTTAGATGCTTTTGTCACTATATTGTATGTTCGAGGAGTAATAGGAGCAAAGGGCTAAGATTTATATTCCTTGCAGTCTGAAGCATGAGGAATACCATTTTGCAAAGGAACTATATCAAGATATAGATTCAAAAAAATAAAACGATTTTTAAGGTTTGATGAAAAGACGACAAGATCTACTGGATTACAGACTGATAAATTTGCTCTTGCATCAGACATGTGGAACAAATTTATTGAAAACTGCAAAATGTGCTACCGGCCAGGACAAAATATTTCAGTTGATGAACAATTATTCCCATCTAAAGCTAGGTGTAGATTTACACAATATATACCTAATAAACCTCACAAATTTGGAATAAAATTTTGGTTATCTGTCGATGTTGAAGCTAAATACCTCTTGAATGGATTTCCTTATCTAGGAAAAGGTGAAACAGCAAATCTTTAATTACGTTTGCCTGAAAATATTGTCATAAAATTAACGGAGCCACATCAAAACAAAAAGAGGAATATCACCATGGATAACTATTTTACTAGCATTAAATTAACAGAAATACTCAAGTCAGAAAATACAACTATGGTCGGCACAATGAAAAAGAACAGAAGAGAAATTCTTATATCTTTTCTAAAATATGCGTAATCTTTATTCATCGACAATAGTGTAACGTGATAATATCACACTTATTATCTATCAAGGCAAAAGAAACAAAAGCGTTTTTCTACTGAGCTCATTATATTCTACTGTAAAATCTGAAGACAGTCTCAAGAAGTTGCCTGATTCAATAGCCTTTTACAATGCAACAAAGTATGGTGTGGAAATTCGTGATCAGATGTGCTGAAAATAATCAGTTAAATCTGCTTCTAGAGGATTACCTGTATAAATAGTTTTCAGTATTTTGGATCATGCAGCTTTGAACACCTGGATAATTTATAAAAGTGTAATTTATAAAAAACACCATTAACAGGAGAGATTGTCTACTGAAATTAGGAGAGGAGTTAAGAAAGGTATATATGGTTTCAAAACTCCCAAAGATCCTTCCTTCAGAAAAACACATGAAAAGAAAATGGATATAAAAAAGGTGTCAAGTATAAAGCTGCAATGGCACAAATCTCAAGAATATTGTGCATCTTGTTCCAAAGTTGTGTGCGGAAAATGCAATGGAAAAATTGTTAAAAATAATTTTTATATCAACTGCATTAATTCTTAATATGTATGTGTGATCTCTAATATTTTATACATTAAGTAGAATTGAAACAAAATGCTTTACATATTCCATTCAGCTCCACATATAATGATATAACTGAAACATCAGAGAACATTTCTCATTTCTGGATTTAGAGAGTGAATCATCCTTCGAGTAAGTACATAAAAAAATATTATTATATAAATTGTGTTTTATTTTAGTTTACATTAGTTTTAATTTGTGAAACCATTTATTTGAAATCAATTCTTATATCAAATTAATGAGTTATTTGAGTAATTATAGTATGATCCAATTGATTGCCATGTACTCGATACATTGACAGTATTTTAAAAAGTCAATAAATTATCATGTGATATTAAATATAAATTATGAAATACATATTAAGTACATATTTGTGCCAACATATGGCATTTAAAATTGCTTTACCATTGTTATTTCAGTACTTTCATCGAAGGGTTAAAATGACCCCTTACCGCCGTTCCAGTAGGTAAGATTTTCCCGCCGTTCTAGTGTTTAATGCACATAACCACTTTTTTATATTCTTCTTTTCAGAGTATTGAGAAAAATAAATATATTCAGGCATTGGGTGGAGTGCACAAAATCAGTTAATATATATATATATATATATATTAAGCTCAACAAATGCATTAAGTTGCAAAGGTCTGCCATTTATAAGAGCATGCATTCATTTATATTATTAGGTCTACGAGTCAGAAACAACTTAATGTGTGGAAAAGCTCAAAGAAGTGAAGCAAATGTTAACCCTGACAAAAACATGATTTTCTTTATAATTATTTGTCCTGGGTTTATTCATAGAATATATATACACTTGCAACAAAGTATGGTGTGGAAATTCGTGATCAGATGTGCTGAAAATAATCAGTTAAATCTGCTTCTAGAGGATTGCCTGTATAAATAGTTTTCAGTATTTTGGATCATGCAGCTTTGAACACCTGGATAATTTATATGAATTGAAACGAAATGCTTTACATATTCCATTCAGCTCCACATATAATGATATAACTGAAACATCAGAGAACATTTCTCATTTCTGGATTTAGAGAGTGAATCATCCTTCGAGTAAGTACATAAAAAAATATTATTATATAAGAAATAAAAATAAGCAACAAATGCTACAAGAAAAAGTACAAATGTGAAAAAGGGATTAAAACATACAATTTACACATTAGGTAAAGGTTGAATTACAAAATACAAATGGGCAACCAAAATTAGTATAAAATATAATCCCATGGTCACATCACAATGCCTTAAAAAAGAGTGTAATGGAACTCTGCATCAGTTTGTAAGCAGTGATATTTCCGTGTAATCCAAGATAACCAAAGTGGAAAGTGTGAGCCATAGATACCACTTGCATGATGAAATGCGTTGGAAGGCTGTCGGGATTTTGCAAGCTGGTGCATGACAGTCCGCTGTTGCAAGAGTGCTGAATGTGTATTGTAGTATCATCAATAGGCTATGGAATCATTATCAATAGGATCAAAAACCCCTCTAGAAGAAGTGCATCTGGACATTGGAGGATTACCACATTGGCAGACGATTGCTTTCTGTTGCTATGTGCAAGATCACTAACACATAACAGTTGGTGTCCCATCTTTTTGCTGCTGCAGTATGGCCCATATCCTGAAACTCTGTTGCATTAACTCCATGAAGGTAGACTGTATGCCTGACGGATGCAGTTAAATTGGGCCCGTGAAAATCGCAGTTGAGCACCAGAACAGTGGGGCCACATACTCTTTATGGATTAGTCTTGATTTAACACCCAGAATGATACCTGATGGGCAGTGACAAGGACATGCTATTGGATGCCGAACATCATTGAAAGGTACCATTATAGAAGAGGAGGCTAACTTCTACAGGCTGGGATAGCAACGAAGGGCCAGACGGACCTCTGTGTCATTCCTGGTGTTTCTGTCCCAGCCATCTGATATTGTAACAAAATTCTACATCCTCTTGTATGTCCTTTTATTGCTGTATTGGGTACCAATGCAATATTTATGGATGATAATGCTTGCCTGCATAGAATAAATTAGAATGAAAACTCTGGAATTCTAGTAAAAGTAAGTGAGAATTTTAAACTGAAATGTAATTATGAAATTTTTAACAACAAATGTATTACTAAATTGTATTGTGTAGTAAAGCTGAAAATAAGTGATATATATGTAATCTATTGGAAAAGCTTATTGCAAAGACAGAATGACAGATGCAGCCATAGATTCAACATAATTTTATTATTGGATAAAGCTTATTAACATTTTAATCAAATTTATGTAATTATGGGCAGGATATGCACCTTACATTTTTTTATAGCTTAGCGCATCTTTAGACAGAGAAAAGAGTGGTGACGTATTACTTTGATGCATGCAAGTCCTTATTTAGAAGAAAAACATAGGGATGATAAAGAATGGTTTGATTTCAACAGAAATCTTATTCAATGATTGGATAAGAGATGTCTTCACTGCAGCGTTGCATTAATATCTTAAGATGCAGGTTAATTTTGAAATGATGCAATGAAAAATAAAATGGACTCTTGCCATTAGAAATTTGCTTTATATATTTTTGCCTCACATACATGCATCTTAATATGTTTATATAGGTAAAGAATATATAAATTCCATAAAATATCGTATCAAATGCCTTATAAAATATATAATTGGAGATGATGTTAATAATCTGTTATACATTCAGTACCATTGAACGATGTTCATTTTCAGAAGATATTGCTTTTGAAAGAAAGGTTATTATTTGCATTTTGAAATATACAGCCTTTCCACTTGGAAATAGTTAAAATTTTAATTTTATGTGAATTAATTATTGTTAATTTTGGTGTGAATCTGTTGCATTTATTTACAGTTAAATTTCAGTGTGATAAAGCTATTGTAAATGTAACAATTAGATTCAGTAAGTAGTGTTTCTTCTGCAGATTTTTAATTTTCTAGTGGCTAAATTACCAATTAGCAAGGAAGCAGTAATATAGTGTCAGTGATCAGTTTTCAGATATGGCTCTTAAATCCTGGTAATTTATCTAAAGTTTGGCTTATAATGTGCAAATTGTGTGGGAGGGGTCTTAGTTTTTCCTATGTATTACATAATTATGAATTTTTCCTTAGAAAGTCCTTCACAGAGGCATCCTTCATTAGGAACATACTTGTCTATTATAGATTCCTTGCATATTTGTCTATTATAGTTGATAAATCCTGTAATTAATATATTTTTTAGCAAAGGTACAAGATGTATAAAAAGACTGAACAATTCTTTTAAATATGAACCATTCTTTTAATACTGATGAATTTAATGATTGAAGTTATTAAATTATAAATACACTGGAACCTGAAAATAGTAAAGGCATATAATGACTAAAATCAAAATCCTTGGTCTAATAGATATGTAGTGGCCCAGTTATTGCATGAGAAATAATTATTTTTTATTTCATATATTTGTTCATGTGTTTAATTATTTTATAAAATTAACTTTAATATTTTGTTAATATTCATATTTATATTTCTTTTATGCTGAATGGTAATAAGTAGTTCATATTTAAATTTCTTTATGCTGAATGGCAACTAGTTCTAGTTGTGATTCATGATTGTAAGGTTTTGGTTTCAAAACTTTGCTCGTAGCGTTGCATTTCGATAGCTGGAAAATAAAATGCAATAAACTTAGCTATTTGTTTATAATTCATGCTGTTCCTAATCACAAATTAATTTTAAACATTAGTAGCCAAGGCTACATCGTGGTGAGTCAACAAATGACTCTTCTGAAACTGCTATGAAAGATACGATGCAGTCACCGGATCTTCATAAGGTGAGTGTAAAAATACCTCTTTTTTGGACTGATAAACCAGAAATATGGTTTTTTCAAGTTGAAGCTCAGTTCAAAATTAATAATATCGTTTCAGAAGAAACGAAATTTAATTATTTAGTTTCACAGCTTGAACCTAAGTTCGTCGAAAATATTGGGACATTGTAACGAACGATAGTGCCTTAAAATATTCGGATGCTAAAATTAGGTTATTACATTTATTCAAAGAAAGTGAAAATGTACGGATTAAACGTTTGATTACTGGTATCGAACTTGGAGACATGAAACCAAGCCAACTTTTGCTGAAGTTGAGATCAGTTGCTACTACAGATGTGTCTGAAAATCTAATCAAAACTTTATGGCTGGAGAAGCTACCTGACTCAATAAAAAATATATTATTAGTTAGTGATGAAGATGTAACCAAGTTAGCGTCTATGGCAGATAAAATTAGTGATATGAATCGGAAACCAGAAGTATTTAGTGCTAATGCTCCTTCCGTTCCCGCAAATGATTTGTTGCAAAGAATTACCTTTCTGGAAAAAAAATTGATCAAATAACCATTCGCTCAAGATGCAGGGACTCGGATTTACGTAATTCACGTTCACGATCTCGAAGCCGATCTCGTAAACGATATGACCCTACTGGCAAATTTTGTTTCTATCACTTTCGATTTGGAGCAAAATATATTCCAGAGAAATGCCAGCTTCCGTGTGCTTGGGTAAAAAACGATTCCAAAAACCAGGAAAACTCGAATCTGCAGTAGGTTCAGCGGCAAACGCTGCTGCAGAAAATATGAAGGATTGTCGCAAATTTCGTTTATTCGTTCGTGACCGAAGATCAAATTTGCACTTTCTTATTGATAGCGGAGCTGACGTAAGCTTAATTCCTGCTACTTCACAGAATAAATGTAAAACTGAATACAAACTGTATGCAGCTAATGGCACTGATATTTCCACTTATGGCATAAAAACGCTAACTCTTGATTTAGGATTACGTCGTGATTTTCAGTTTCCATTCATAACTGCTGATGTCACAAAAGGTATTTTAGGAGCTGACTTTCTTCACAAATATAAATTGCTTATCGATGTAAATAAGAAAAAATTAATTGATGGCGTAACACAGCTTTGTGTTCAGTGTGATGTCGCTGCTATTTCCACTGATTACGCAGTAACCACATTAAATAAATCCATAAAAATTTTCGATTTACTGTCGAAATATCCCGAAATTTCTAAACGTAACCTTTTTCCTACACAAATTAAACAAGGTGTTACACATTTTATTACGACTGATGGTCAACCCGTTTATTCAAAGGCACGAGAGCTCGATCCAAAACGCTTAGCTATAGCTAAAGAGGAATTTAAATTTATGCTTGACAATGGAATAATTCGTCCATCAAACTCCCAGTGGTGAAGCCCCTTGCACCTTGTTACGAAAAAGGATGGTTCATATCGTCCTTGCGGAGACTACCGACGATTAAATGCGCAGACGATACCTGATCGATACCCAATTCCTCGCATTGAAGATTTTCATCATATTTTAAGAGGTACAAATATTTTTTCTAAAATTGATTTATTCAAAGCTTATTTTCAAATTCCCATTGCAGAAGAAGAAAAATGTAAAACGGCTATCATCACTCCTTTCGGTTTATACGAATTTAATGTAATGAGTTTCGGTTTAAAAAATACTTCTGCAACGTTCCAACGATTTATTCACGAAGTCTTTAGAGGATTAGAATTCGTTTTTCCCTATTTAGACGATATACTCATTGCATTCAGTACCCACGAAAATCACCTTAAATTAGTTTTCGAAAGATTATATACATTTGGGTTAAGAATTAATGTTTCAAAATCTGTATTTGCTGTTCCACAAATCGAGTTTCTAGGCTACCTAATTACACCTAAGGGTTCCCGTCCTTTGCCAGAAAGAGTTCAAGCTATTACTAACTACAAACGACCAGAAACAATTCATGAACTTAGAACTTTTCTTGGAATACTTAACTTTTATCGTCGTTATATAAAGGATGCAGCGAAGAATCAAGCATTGTTACATGCGTATCTTAAGGGAGCTAAAAAGAGGGACAAACGTAAAATCGAATGGACTGAAAAAGCTGAAAAACAGTTTGAAAAGTGCAAGAATGACCTGGTGAACACGGCACTGTTGTCTTTCCATAATTCTGAACTACCTCTGGCGTTATTTACAGATGCTTCAGATATGGCGATTGGCTCAGTGTTGCAACAATACGAAAACTTCTCGTGGGAAGCCAATAGTATTTTTTTCTAAAACATTAAATGATATTCAGCAAAAATATAGCACCTATGATAAAGAACTATTAAGCATATATCTTTCAGTTAGATACTTTAAGCATTATCTAGAAGGAAGAGTATTTACAATTTATACAGATCACAAGTCCTTAATATTCGCCTTTCGTCAAAAACTTGACAAAGCAGCACCTAGACAGGCTCGCCAACTTCAATACATCTCCCAGTTTTCGACTGATATCAAATATGTAAAAGGTGAGAATAATATTGTGGCGGATACATTATCTAGAGTTAATGAAATTTCATCGATAGATTATGATAAAATAGCTGATGAACAAACTCAAGATGAAGAACTGAAGAGTTTGCAAACCACTACTTCCTTGAATTTAAAGCAATGTTCTCTACCTTCGGGGAAATATTTGTGGTGTGATACATTAACTAAACATATTCGGCCGTATATTCCTTAAGCTTTCAGAAAACACGTCTTTCAGCGAATTCATGGTTTATCACATCCAGGAACAAAATCGACTAATTAATGACATCAAAATTCATTTGGCCTAATATAAAAAAAGATGTACAGTTGTGGACAAGAACCTGCATTCCTTGCCTAAAAGCTAAAATCAGTCGGCATACCAAAACAAAATTAGGTGAGTTTGAAGTACCACCAGGAAGATTTTCTGTCATCCATATTGATCTCATTGGACCACTTCCACCATCTAAAGGGAATATTTATTGTCTTCCTTGCATAGATAGATTTTCGAATTGGATAGAAGCAATTCCTTTAGAAAATATTTCCGCTGAGACTGTCGCAAGAGCCTTTTATAGCACCTGGATTGCGCGTTTCGGACCGCCAAGTAAACTTATTAGTGATCGTGGATCCCAATTTAAAAGTGATACATTACGAGCTTTGTCCAAAATCTGTGGCATCAATTTACAACACACTACTGCCTACCACCCCTCGTGTAATGGCAAAGTTGAGCGCCTTCATCGAACATTAAAAACAGCATTAAATGCCCACAACAACATATCTTGGACGGACTCGTTACCAACAGTACTTTTGGGTTTGTGTACTGCTATTCAAGAAGACACAAATCATTCTATTGCGCAAGTAGTTTATGGCCAGAGTCTCAGACTTCCTGGAGAGTTTTTCAGCGAACCAAGTATCCAAACAGCATCGGAGACTTTAGCTAAATAAACTCCAGAAACAGATGGAAGTTGTTGGCCCTAGATTAATTCGTAAAAATTCATCTGAACGGACATTTGTACATAAAGACTTAAAAACTTGTTCTCATGTGTTTCAGCGAATAGATCGGGTAAAAAAACCTCTGGAACCTCCTTATGAAGGACCATTTCCTGTTATTGATCGCAAGGACAAATATTTTACTATTAGCATAAAAGGAAAACATGTTAATGTATCCCTGGATCACTTGAAACCAGCACATATTTTAGCTGAGGAAAATTCCCAATTGATACAACCTGACTACAGTAACTTGCAGCGACCGGATTCAAATTCTGATGTGAATCAAAAACATTCTCGCACAGCCAGAAGTATACGTTTACTTGGTAGATTCAAGGACTGACTAAATTATTTTGATAGTGGTTAACACTGCAATACTAGTTGCTACCTATTTCTCGACCTTCGTAACGTAACTGGTGGGGGAGTAGTGTAGTGGCCCAGTTATTGCATGAGAAATAATTACTTTTTATTTCATATATTTGTTCATGTGTTTAATTATTTTATAAAATTAACTTTAATATTTTGTTAATATTCATATTTATATTTCTTTTATGCTGAATGGCAATAAGTAGTTCATATTTATATTTAAATTTCTTTATGCTGAATGGCAACTAGTTCTAGTTCTGATTCATGATTTGGTTTCAAAACTTTGCTCGTAGCGTCGCATTTCGATAGCTGAAAAATAAAATGCAATAAACTTAGCTATTTGTTTATAATTCATGCTGTTCCAAATCACAATTTTAAACATTAGTAACCAAGGCTACAGATGCACTATTAGTAATTCAGTTCAATAATGCGTATAAATAAATGGAAATTAGAAGTGAAAAGAATCGCAAAACGCATATTACTTAATTTAAAATTTTAACTTTGAGAAGATTTCCTTGAAGTGGCTGTAACCAAACAACTCACATAGAAAGACAGTGGGAATTATTCGAGTATTTTGAACTTATCGGTCGGTGTACCGAATTTGTACCTGAATGCAAAGAAGTTTGGTAGGGCAAAGCAGAACTGTTATCAGTACTGGGAAGAGTTTACAGAAATCATGCATATTAAGACTATATCTGTTATAATTTCTGAAATTTAGGAACCAAAGTGCTGTTAAAATTTATATGAATTCAATGCCAGATATCACTCATATTAATGAATACATATTTGTTATAACTTGGTATATTCTATCTGTTGATGTCATGCTTAAAGACTTTTGCACTTTATTCTGCTTCATAGTCATAATACTGAGCACCTTCCACTCACACTGATCTTCTTTGCAAAAGAAATATCATAGATATTAAGAATTACAAGCATCTGTTCTGGAATAGTGCCCAGCTAGATGCTATTTAAGACTGCAAACTAAAATCAGGAAAAGAAATATGGGGTGATTATAAATAATTGATCAGCTTGTAAAACATATTTCAAACACTATTTATTACACATGGAATAATGAATGATGTAATTAAAATTAATGTTAAGTATCCATATTTAAATCTCAGTTTTAAAATTTATGTAGCTTTCTCAATGAGGATCTCTCATATCACTGAAGGGCAGATCATATAACCCCCCCCTCAAGGGCATATAATGACTTAATTATGTGCCCAAAATTCTACAAGATGTGGCGGCTGTTAATTCGCACGTGTGAAATTCTTCCACCTTTTGATGTATCTGGTTCCGATTCAAATGAGATATTTCACGTCACATTTTCTGTCTGATATTCGTTGAAAGTGAAAGTTTCTTTATTCTTGTTTCCCTGACTTCCTGGCATGCTTAATTGGCAGTGAGAAGAAAACAATTGTTAGACAGGGAGTCTGACTCTGGCATGATAATTTTAGCAAAAATTTGTAAGCATCAAAAGCTTTCAACTGCAGTCTGTGTATTAAAAAAATTCTGCTTCCTAAAGAAAATAGAAATCGAAATGAATATTAGAAATTCAAAAGAAAATGAAATTTGCATCAAAGACATTAATATCTACATTTTGAAAAAATTAGTATCAGTTAGGTTACCACACCCAGTTTGGTATTAAAGATATCATAGAATGGCTACACAAAATATAGAAATTTGAGATAATTTTTATTTTTTAGCTGTGACAAATAATTTAAGAGTGCTCAGTTTGACAAGTTGCTGTAATACAGAGATCTCCAACCTTTTGGTACCTTAGAGCACATAGAATACTGATGAAGCAGCAGACACATATTTTTTCAAGGTAAATTTATGTGTTGACATAGTTAATAGTATGCATAATATACTCCACTCCCCCCAAAAATATCCAAAAATATAATTTTCAGGTTTTGATTGTATTTTTATGCAAAATAAAAGATAATGCAAACAAAACTTATCAAATTTGTTGGTATAAAAATTCGGTACTCTTCTGTTATCGGAATAGGACTCAGAAACAGATATGTGTCTGTATGCACAAACGTATGCATGTACATATATAAATGCATACATGAACACATACATCCATATATATATATATATATATATATATATATGTATACATATTGCTCAGTAATTTATATTTAAATTGAATAAGTGTAATTGTTGTCACTGGAGAGAGAACATCTCAGCTCCGTTGTTAAGTTGGTTGCTTAGTTACTGTTGTTGGGAGTTTGGTTTCCTGTGAACCGAGATATCTGAATTAGCTTTCTTTTTCTCTTTGCATTGCATTGTATTTTAATGCTTTTAGTAGTTTGCAGTATAACTACCGATTTTATTGCGTGATATTATGAACACTTGTACGAATATTTATCAGGAAAATTTCAGTGCTCTGATATATTTCTTTTGATAAGAATAAATTTTAACAACCTATTATGAGACTTATGCATTCAATCTATTATGAACCTATATGTATGCAATACTTATTGGTGTTCTGGAGTGGGGTTGAATGCCAGTGACAATAGTGATGGAGAAATAATTATGGCAGTTGGTGGCAGCCTTGGTAAAAGCGCAGAATAGGCTGTATTCACAATGTATTCTCCATGAACCTTATAATATATAGACTAACCCAGTGGGGGGGGCGTCACCGACATGTCCGCAAGAAAGAGTAGGGACGATCTGGTTTACTTTAACACTGAAATCTATGGCGTTTGTATCACTTAACTCTTTTTAATTATTAAATGTGATACGTTGTATAGTGATGAGATTATGAAAGCCACAGTTTTTTCCAAATCGGATTTACTATATCTCATTAAAGCACTTTTTACTGCATTTGGCGCATTTTTTTTCACGCGTAATTCTTGTACAAACATCTTTACATTGGTAAAATGGTAAAAACTCTAAGCACAAAATTTATGAACTTAATTTTGCGTACAAATAACGTAAAATTAAACAAGATTGATAGTACGTGATGCTTTGAAATAGATAAGGTAAAATTAAACAAAATCTGATATATATATATATATATTTAATGACCATTTTCTGGCAGAGATTTTCAAAACTATAATAACATTACAAAACAATCATCTATTTGATTATATCATCATTAACTTATTAACATTAAAGTGGAATATTTATTTTTGTAATTTATAAAATTCGAAGCATAAAATTTTCTGAATAGAATGAAGAGGTGGGAAAAAAAAAGGTAAAATAAAATCCTTCGCCCGTAAACCACATACATTTGAAAACAGCATATCTTTAGAATTTCCGCACTGGAGATAAAACTGTTATTTTCCGTACAGTGCTCGCTCTGAACTCATTGAGTTTGTTAATGAAAATTCGTTAACGTTTTTACAAAATATGAAATAGATTAAAACAAATTCGAAATTCAGCCGTCCAGATGCCCATGTTTGGGGGGGATTACATTATTCAAAATTTAATGGCTCTAGATACTGTCGTTTTCGTCACAGTGCGAAACACACATGTATTCATGCAGATTCTTCATTATTTAATTTCTTTAAATATAATACAGGGCGATAATATTTGGTAACAACAATTTTCAAGGAGAAACGGACATTTATAGCAAAACAGCGCAAAATGCCGCTTCGAAACTAACAGCCTTTCTAAGCTACCGCCCCTTTGGGCTAATAAATTAAATTAACAGTAAATAAAAAAAAAATCTTATGCAGAACTAAAAATAAATTTAAAAATAATCACCATAAAATACAAGCAAAATTAATTATTACGGTTAAATATAATTTTAATATTAGAATTAAATGTATAAAAATTATTAAGGAGTCAAAAGTGTTTACCACTATGATGTATTATGAAATATAATTGAAATAAAATTCCTTTATAGAAATTTTGCTCATCTATAATTTTAAAAAAGCAGCACAATATAGAATTTTAAACTAAACTTTCAAAAATTCGTTTTTAAATATTTTAGTTTTTTTTACTTATTTACACCAATAAAAAGCATAAAATTGCTTGGTTGAAATTTTCTATTAGTTCAGATTTAAAATATCATTTTCTAAAAGAAGTAGTTACAAATTTCCTTACAGCATTCCTTACAAGAAAAGCTAAAAAAATATCCAGCCCTGAAAGTATGCAATAGCTTTATAATTATTTGGAACGTTAATTATGCTTGATAAATATGCTAAATTTTTAAAAAATCAATTTCAATTTCAAAAATAAAAATATGTGGGAATGAGATACATTCCGATGACATCAGAGATCACGTGACTTATGCATAGCTAATGTAAACAAACAATGCAGATGACCTCAGAGATCACATGACTTATGTATAGCTAATGTAAACAACAAGGTCATTCTTCCTCTTCTTCTGTTGCAGAATGTATCTCATTCTAATTTGTGAAATGAGGTGCTACAACCAGCTTTTTCTTGACAATTATACACGCTGCAATAGGCAACCACTGTTAAATTTCTGCAAGTCGTCCCTACTCCTCCGGATGTGATCAAGGTGACAGCCTGGAACACCTCAGAAGGGGGAGAAAACCTAGGGTTGGTCTATTTCTTATAAGGTCCATGATATTCTCGCATTTACACTACGCGTACTTTCTATTTTCTCTTAAAAATACAATAATAAATTGTTTATTATTGTAAATTAATATTAAATTCTTTACTTTAAATTTACATTTATAACAGGGTTGCCACGCTACCTGGAGAACCGGGAAAAGTCAGGGAATTCGAAAATTGACCAAAATATTCAGGGAAAAGTCAGGGAATTTAAGTATTTTTGTCAAAATCTGGAAAAGTCAGGGAAGTTCATACAACGATCCCGCCAAAAAAAGCGATTTTTGCGCCGACGTCGGAAGAGGTAACTTTTTTGGCGAATTATGTATCACGTGAGTGTCATTCGGGTAGCTGGCATAGAGCCAATTTTCGCAGCTCCAATTTGATTGTCTTTTAGAAAGGCAAAGCAACTTTTGTTTTCCAGTATTCTCGAGAATCGCATGTGCAGTGCATGAACTAAAGAAAGTACCTGTTCTCGTATAAAACAAAATGGGTTTAATCCTAGTATATGGTACTATGGAGGTTAGAATCAAAGAATATGTATTGTAAAGAAGGAAAACCTCTCTTCAACAGACGTGGCTGTGGCTCCGTTCCATCATAGAGGGAAACAGCTGTGCATGTCTGATATATCTGTCACCAAAGCTCGAAACCGGTGTCGAAGTTCGAAGGTCACGTTATCAAGAGTTCATAAAATGAATATCGTTTAAAATTTCTTTAACCACTTGCGCTAAAAAGACGTGCCACGCACGTCAAGATGCTTTTGTCTCGAACCGCGAGCGACGTGAACACCACGTCGATAAGCATTTATCGCAAAAATGAAAATAACGTGGTGCACATGTCGCCTAACAACGAGATTGTTTATTTCTCGAGTTACAGCTCTGGATTGCACTCGCAGATGCGGAGCGGCGTAAATGAGACACTTTACCGCTTGTTATATTGTAGCGCACGGCACCGCAACCGTGAAGTTTAGTCTTAGCGCAAGTGGTTAAATATTTTTTGGCGCAAGTAAATTAATTCATGGATTAGTTATTTTCAGAGAAAAAAAAAAAAAAAAAAAAAAACTACGAAAATCCGTTTTTAAAATTATTGCGAAAAATCCAAGAAGAAACGTCCTTTGATAAAACGTTTCTTCTTGGATTTTTCGCAATAATTTAAAAACGGATTTTCGTAGTTTTCTTTTTGTCAAAGAGCGTTTCTTCTTAACACGTGTTTCTCAATTTCCTGTACACATCGCGGAGAGGGAAATTCTGACCGCCAGGTTCCGTCGCCAAATCCCTTGGCAAATTTTCCCTCCGCATTCTAGCGGCGTAATAGCATTTTACTTGTATGGAACCTTTTCTTCTTTACATAGACGTTCTTTGGTTAGAATAATAATGGGATTTGGCGACATCTTGATGCGCAGTAAACGGGTCATTTTGGTCTTGGCGACAATTTTCAAAATCGTGCCAAAGCCTTACCGTATACTAGAATTTTACCGCAAAATCTTTTTTAACCCTTTTTTTTTCTTTTTAATAAATACCTTGCCATTTTGCAGTAAAATAAAAAAAATAGTAATCAGTCATCTAGGCTAGCCATGTAATATAACTATATTCGCTAAAATATAGATGATTATTCTAATTCAATTTTTAAGTAATTATTTTTATGTTATTCATATAATTTAATGTTGCTTCTTCCCTCTAAATTTATTTATTATTAGTAAATAATATTTCCAAATTTCAGGAAATTTTCTCTGGCATAATCCTGAAATTAATTATAGCAGTATGATGACATACCATCACGAAATTTAATGCACATATTTTTTCCTTATGTATGCTGCAAAATAAATATAAAATACCTCAATATATTAAAATAGATTTCTTTCTTTCGTTTAGCTGCAGAATGTCTGCAAAAAAAGCCTTATTTTATTCCAGATTGGGAAGATTTTAATCTCAATCTTCAGTGGAGAAAACAACAACTATTATAATTATATTTGTGTTTTCAAGTGTTAAGGTTTTAAGAACATACCTCACGCAAATTAAATTTACCTAAAATCTAACCTAACTATTTAGCATTGCGTTGTGATTTATAAGGACCGGATTAGCCTCGTGTTGAACTGGTGATGATCATGAGTAATAATTAAATAAAACATACATTTGTTATCCAATATATATATCTTAAATTTTATTAAGTTTCTTAAGTGGAAAACTAAACAAAATTATCAAACAAAGTATACCAAGAATAATTAAGAATAAATGTCCTCTGGGATTTATTGAATAATTAAGTGAGTTTGCTACACAATACAAGTAATACCATAATTAATTTACCTCTTAGCACAGCCAACGTACATTACGCGGATAGACTGGAATTTTCTTGAAACACACCTGGAAAACCTGGAAAAGTCAGGGAATTTCATTCTCCTGTTTGAGTGGCAACCCTGTTATAACATTTAAGCTTAGGCATTACTGAAAATAAGTATAATAAATTGTTTATATTTAAAATTACTGTGATACAGTGAGCGAATTCTACCAATTATTAAAACGATAAACAACGTCCTAGTCTCTAATATTTGTACAGCTTCAATATTTTCAAAGACTTTTATTGAAGCATTTATACAAATAAAAAAAATATTTTTTTAAATTTAAATTCGTATTGTGGAACATTTCAGTTTTATCATTTTTACAAATTACCTTCTTGCTACGTAACGACATAATTCCTTACATACCAATAATTAGACAATTTTCATTATTTTCTAAAAATTTTAAACTTTGCATAAATAAAAAAGAAGAATATTTTTTATTGCATATGAACCATTACGCAGCTTTCATATCAGTTTCTAAAATTCCTAAATCACGCCATATTCTCCGTAGGCATACTTAGAATTCTACGCATTACTTAATAAAATAAAAAAAATCTAATTTCTCAGAATGAAAGAAAATAATATAAGAAAATAAATACTACAAACTTGGAACACTAAGCAGTGCTTCACATACGCACACACACACATATTATCAATGAACTCATATTATCAAGTGCAATTACGATACCAAACACTACGTATTAAAATATGAGGTAAACGTTACTTAAAGGGTCAAAGTTTACAGTTTTGCTACTGTTGAGTAGATCGTCGGACTATCGATATTTATCGTAAGTCGGAAAACATCAACATATCAAAACGAAACACTTAAAAATACAATTTAAATAACAGAATAGGTGTATCAAATATGATTTATAATTAACACAATAATACAAATTTAAAATACACAAATGGTATGTTAAACATTGCACATAAATAAAGTTACATTACTGCTTGGCATCACACACAACCTCGTTTTCCCTTGTACACAACGATCAGTATTCGCTCGAAAAACATCAAAGAATTCCACAAACTCAGCATTGCGCACCACATTGACTTTGCCCATGTACACATCGATCTATTTTCACTTGCAAAAATCGGAGAATTGCACAAACTCGGCATCGCGCACAACCTCGGCATTGCACACTCCATTGGCTTTGCCCATGTACACATCGATCTATTTTCACTTAGAAAACATCATAGAATTGCACAAACTCGGCATTGCGCACCACATTGGCTTTGCCCATGTGCACATCGATCTATTTTTACTTAAAAAAATCAGACATTGAATAAACTCTGCATTGCTCATATGCCCTGAAATCTGCTTTCACTTAAAAAACAAAATTAGATAATTGCAGAAACTCGCGCGTAACCGACTCCATTGATTCGAGTTGCAAAAAAATGATACAAAATAAAAATAAAGCTTCCAGAATAAAGCAACTACCGAACATCCAAACTGCCATATTAGAAAAGCACCCAATATTTTACTCAAGTCAATAATAATAAATGAAACTTATCTTCAGTCCTCTCCTTTTGCAGAATACATGGCTGTGATCTCACTGAGAAATATATGCGTCAAATATCTGGCGTTGGATTCCTTGTATTTCCTTCTCCAAATGTATTCTGCAAGATAGGAATCAAACTGTCCTTTTGCCTTACTTGAACCACGGAAACTTCTTTTGATTGCTGTGCAAGTTCCCTCAATACTATTAGTATGCGCACCTGTTTCTGGATCTTTAAAACACAAGCTATGATTGACTTTCAAGTGCGCATATCCTTCGAACTCGAGACAGTCGTACGCTTTCCAGCAATCCGATATAACAATCGATCCTGGTAGAACATTCTCTTTAATGATTTCTAGCAATGTTTCGGCGCCTCTGTTTTCAACAACTCTAAACACGCATTTATCTGTCCCTCTCTCAAACAAACCAAAAAAACCATCTTCCTTCGACTCTTTTCCCTCTATGATACTTTTGCTTGCCAAACTTACTTTCGTCGATTTCCACAATCACGCCTTCCCCAACCAACATCACATTCTCCTTCAAGCATAACTTCATGCATAATTCCCTACAAAAACTTTTCCAATCTGTTACCGTATTTTTAGCAATACGTAATTCCGTTCGTATAAAATCATTACCGCACTTACCCAACCACATATAGGTAACTCGCAAAACATCACACATGCTCAATTTACTCTTCGCAAACTATGAGTTCTTTCGAACAGACCTTGAAATTCGATTCTTACATTCGCCTCCAGTAACTCTACACATTCACTCAAAACCGTCTATACGGTTCTTTCGCTCTACTAGTTTCATATCTGTTTCACAAATTGGGCACTTATACGATATTGCAATCAAACCTTTCTCCATACACTACTCAATAACGCTTTTTTTTTTCCTCTTCTTTATCCAGATTCAGATACTCATCCATTCTGCAGTAAGCACCGAATTAGACACACTCATCAATAATCAAAACATTCTTTAACCAAAAGAATTCTTTTCTGTATTTTCAGAAGTTACGGTTATAATTTTTAACTCATCCATTGAATATTTTCAATCGTTTGGTATCTTAATAATACATTTGTAAGAGATAATTCGTTGCGTTAAATGCTAACACTAACACACAACACACAAAAGTAATTTATAATTTAAAAAAATCTCGCGCGGAACATTATAAACGTAACATTTCAACTTAGTTAAAATATAATTTAAGTTTTCTTTAAGTACGAAGCTATAGCATACTTATAACTTGTTTTTAAGAAGAGGCGTAACCAATATTACGTCATAAATAGGCGTGTCCAAGCATAAGAGAAGTAAACACAGCATCGACTGATGCAGCCTATTCTGCGATTTAGCCGCAGCCTTTGTTGCATACAAAGAAGAAATGGAAGCTCTCCAAAATTCTGTTAAAGAAAGATGAAAGTTGGCCAAGATCTGTTAAAGAGGAAATGGATGTTGTTCAAGTAAAGATTGAAGCAGGTAAAGAGGAAATTACCTGCGTAATAGAAAACAAATTCGAGGGTTTGAAGGCAGAATTGACGCTGTTGAAAATAAAGTTGGACACATCGAAGAAAAGTTTCTTTTGTAAAAGAACAAATAGAAGAAAGAGTTTATTCTGTAAAATAAGAGATAGAAGAGAGAGTTTGTGCGATGGAACAAGATATTGATGACAGGATTTCTGCAGTCGCAAAAGAAGTTGATACCTTATAGGAATTCATAGTGACTGCAGGGAGCAATAGTGATGGTTTTAAATTTTTACTCATGCCTGCTCGTCCCTCTCCTAAGCTATCCACGTATGATGGGAAGATCTCCTGGAAAGCGTATATGACACAATTTTCTATAGTGGCGGATGCGAATGGATGGGATTCCCAAGCTAAGGCCTGTTTTCTTGCCGCTTCTCTGAAAGCAGATGCTGCGGATATTCTTCAAACACTTCCAAAAAAACAGAGACTAGACTTCAAAGCTCTATCTGGTGCATTGGAACTGCACTTTGGCAAGAAGTGTTTAAAAGACTGCAACAGGCTTCAATTAAATTTCCATTAACAGAAGCCTACGGAAACCCTCCAGGAACTTGCCACAGATGTTGATAGGCTGTCTCATCTCGCCTTTTCAGAATGCGCAACAGAAGCAAAAGAAATCCTATCTTTGCAGTACTTCATCGACGGCATCTGGGATCCTGAAATACAGAAAGCTCTGCGAATGGTGGATGTCAAGGACTTAACTCTCTAACCAGCAAAGCCGTATTTGTAAGACCGTATATATAAATACAGTACAAAGTCCGAAATCCGGACTCGTTGGGACTTCGGCGATTCCGGATTTGGGATTTTTCGAGATATTAGATCATCAGTTTAAATCTAGTAAGATGGCATGTAGAAATTATAAAATTAAAAATATGAAATCGTGATTTATGAAATAATGAAGTATTTATGATCTAAATGGTATCAAAATTTACAAGAAAAAGCTTAATATATTTTTACCTTATTAAACATTTCTTTCAATGTAAGTTGTTTAAGTTGCTTCGTTTTTTTTGTGCTAATACTTTCTCTTTAATTCTGTAGACAGACATAAACTCTTGTTTAGTTACATTGTTGAAGTCCTGTAACTGCTGTTTCCGACTAACTTGCAGATTTTGCCATTCATTAATTGACTGATGATTGAGAAGCATTGTCAGCACAATAAAAACTTCTTTTACTGTATCTTCATTAATCACCGCTTCTCCACATTTCTTTACAAAATCCGTTAATTGGAAAATTTAACGTTTGTTTTGTGATATCCGTAAACCTAATTAGCGGCTATCATCATCAAATTTAACTATTTTTCACTATACTATTTGGCTATGCATCATGAGCTTGGCGACTAACGACAAGTTGTTCCGTTAAATTTTATTTTGCTTCTATCTCACATTGAGACAATTAAGCCTTAATGGTATTTATTAGTTTAGCTGTCTATTTCTTGCACTTGCTTTATCAGAGTTCTGAAAAAATAAATCCCCACATATATTTAAGCCTTATTGAGGGCCGGAGCAGTATCTGTGGGTTCTAAATTCTGCGACTCGGTGCAGCCATACGAGCCCTGGGGCTGGTTCTGGTTTTATGTGAATAACAAATCAGTTATTCTTAATTCAAATAGCACTAAATGTAATCTTTGGATCTATGATTATCATCAACAAAATCTATTTTTAGCATATGGAAAGAAATTTTGGTACTATTCCGTTTTGAGGACCGTAAAAAATTGCAGCGAAAATGTAGGGCCAAAAGCGCCAAATCTAGCAAACGTGCCCATTTAACAGCGTGTCAAATCTAGCGTACGCGCTGATTTCAGATTGCGTAAGTTTATACAGATTTATATTTCTTAAGACGCCACTGAAATACTAGTTTAATTTTTAAATCCTTTGTTGATTTTAAATCCTTTTTTGATATCCTATGGATTTAACAATTTGGGAATTGCCCATGACGAAAAGTCTGCAATAGAATTTTGGGTAAAGTGCAGAATCATCCACTGCTTGACGCGTTTTTAAGAATTGCACATACTCGGTATCCATGTACACATCGACCTATTTTCACTTAAAAAGTAAAAGAAAATTGACAAAAATCCTATTGTTTTTACCATGGAGGTAGGAAGTAAGATGGAGTTGCCCTAAACAAGTTTCTCCCGTACCCTGCTCTGAAGCACCGGCGATCCCTACGTGGTGACCAAAACATTGGGTCATTTACCATTGAGTTCAATGGGATTTGACGCGTTCGGATGTAAATATTTTGTAATTACGTCGTAAATATACATATAAATGTATATATTTTCTTTTTCTACAACACTTCAGAGTCCTAAGTATATGAAAACAACATATTTTTAAACAACATTTCATTCTGAACGGAATTAAATGCTATACTTTTCACAGGACAGTTTTCTCAGAACGGTTTAATTTGAATGAAATATTTTCACAAGTTTTCGTTAATTACATTAGCAAAAAAAAAAAAATAAGGTAATTCGATTTTATTCGGTTAAGGTACAAAAATTAAGATCAAAGTTTATTGTATTATTAATATTAAAATTATGCATTATTTCTTTTCTATTTATAGAGCTTCTTCCTAAAATACTTTCTTAAATATGACATTATTTTTTGGCTTCTGAGGCATCTTTTAAATCGAAAAATGTAAGTCAATTTATAATTAATGCTCTATTCAGTTCATTTTAAATTAGAGAATTATTAGGAATTAGCGAAATACTTTAAATAGTACTTGACTTTCTCTGAACATTTCTGAAAGGGAATAAAATAAGTTTTTTTTTAAGTATTATTTAAAACTTGTAACTGAGTTATTATAAAATGTAAGGGGAATAATTCTTTTAATTATACTTATCAGATTTTTTTTTTACCCTTCATTTCAACAGTACATATTCCAAAACTCTTTATTACTTTCTTAAGTGCGCATCTCATAGCATTTGCTTTACAATACCTTTTAAGAGATTGCTTTCCATTACGAACAATTCTTGCTAAAATAGTTTTATAACGTATTTGTCAACAGGATTTCAATTTATGTTTACAATTCAATATTGAGGTTATTATATATTTAGATAATATTTATAATCATTATAAATTAGATACATTTAATAATTAGATTTCTTCACAGTACTTTCACAGTTGTTTATAAGTGAATAAATTCTTCATTTCAAATACATTTATAAATAATTTAATGAATATTTATGTATTTTGTCAAAGGTAGATACATGCTTTTTGCAGTAATATGCAACAATAATGTATGGATGTGAAAAAAATTTGTTTTATTTAAAACATTTTGGCGTTTGGAAAATAAAATAAAAGTAGTACTCTATCAAGGGTATCGAAAGACGTATACAATTTTAAATGTACCGTAAGGTATTTTTTATTCTTTTTAAGCATAACATTTTTCTTAAAATCTATATTTTTGTAGTTCAACAGCTTAGAATTTTATAAGATAAATTCATAATCAAAATCGCGCTGTTGTTAGTTATCGAAAAATAACGAAGATGTGATTTTTGCGTAAATGTCATTAAACTATACAAATTGCTATTATCCATCACACTATGAATGTTTCTTTCATGCGAAAGTGTCCCTTTTTCGATTTGTATGGAACTGTCGTGTGTCGAAATACTATGAGAACCGTGTCAAGCGAGCTTCTGAATGTAAACAAAGAACACTCCATCTGGTGACCCAAGCTTCAAAGTAGTGCTTCACTTCTAGTGCCGACTGGCCCCTCCTTCCTTTCCTACCTCCATGGCTTTTACCCTTGCAAAAAGCGGCAAACAAATAAGTGGACGATTCTGCACTTTACCGAGAATTTTTTCAAAGAAAAAGCATCATTCATCATAGAAAATTACGTTTGAACAACCAACGAGATGAAATTATGCTTTAGCGATAACTCGGTAGCGAAATAGCGATGCAGGCATCCATTCAGTTATGCTTAGCAATTTTTACATAAATTATAATAATGATCTGAAATAGTTATTTACTCTTATGCTTCCATTCAGTCATGTTTAGCCTTTTTTATATACATTATAATAATCAAAAAGTATTATGTGAAATTAATCTTTCATCTAAATTAAAACATCAATCTTAGATGGTTATTTACTTTTATACTTCCTTTCTTGCATTAGGTTTGCCGCAATTATTTTTGGCAGCACTGGCATCAACAATAGTTTGGAGATTTTTTACGGCCCTCAAAACCGAATAGTACCGAAATTTTTTGTAAATTTTTCCTCGTCAACATTTTTTAGCACATTTAACTTAAATCTGTAATCATCGCCAAGCGTAATGTCAGCATAAAAGATTACCATACTTTTTTATTATTCAATTACTAGCATAAAAATTGTTAGTTTATACATGAGTCATTACTCAAGTTGTCATGTTTTGATAAACGTGGTGATGAAAGGAAAATGTAATAAATAGTGATTCGCCAGGTTTGCGTCAGATCACCGATGTATCTATGTGGAATGTTTCGATTTGAGATGTGTGCCAAGAAGATACGCAGCAACAGAGCCAAATAACTGATCGTACAAATTTATGCTACAATGATTGTTTCTTCAATAACAAGGTATGTTATTTAATGTGGAAGTGAAATTAGGAATCGGGGCTCTCCAGATGTTTTATTATGCGCGAAAGGGGGTATCAAATGGTCATGCTTAAAGCCTACGAGAAAAACTTTGTTGGTGGTTTTGAGGTACGGATTTTAGATCATTCCGGATCACGGACGTCCGGATTTCGGAACTGTATATATATGTCATAATAAAAGCACAAAGAAAAAGCCGGAGCAGTGTCGATGCGTGACCAGACCCATACTGAAGAAGAATTTGATTGCGTAGTATTTAAAGAACTTGGCAGTCGAGGCAATTTTAATTCCATTTTTATTTCCAATTGATATTTGTGGCCACAATCACTTGGCACTCTAGTTGTGCCTTTCCACAGAAGATTTACATTTTTGATATTGCTGAGATAGAAAGCAAGTCAGCGAAATTACATCTTAGCAAAGTAGAGAGCAAAAGCTGAAGTGCGTAGTTATGAAAGACGGAAGCACGCGAAGAGAAAAGTTTTGGTTTATAATTCGGTGATTGGTCGTCAAGAGGCATCTGGTATTAACGGTTACGTAAGATCGCATGATTAATTTGAATGACGCAATGCAGATAAGTTATTACGATTTTAGAATAGAGAGGAAGAATTAATGTTTATAGTTATATTATAATTCTGATTCATACATTTTTTATCTTACATATATATGTAATAATAATTTTCCATAGTCAAGAATACACTTAAAATTCTAACTGTATGTTCTTTTCATTTTTTTAATGGCGACGGTCTCTTATTTGAAAGTATGTGGAATTAAATCCACAGCCCCGTAGTCAAGTTGTTTTTCCCGTCTTTTCTACACGTACAGTTATAGAATGTTCTGGAAATATTTAAAGCGAACTGGAATGGCTGACGAAGCTGACGTCATTTCTTGGAAGCTCCGCTTTTCCAGAGGCTATAAAAGGACTCGCAAAGGAATATCGGGGTCTTTCTTTAATGTAACGATGCAGTAAACCTTCATACAAAATATTATTAGTAGTACTTTTTTATTTACTCCGGATATCTGATTTTGTAACTGCTATTTCTCCTGACCAATAATAAATGGATCCTGTTTTTTAAACTTATCGTCTGATAATTTAAGTTACGACTACATCTATGATTCTTTACCAATCTATTTATTCTGGACAAAAGCTGGTACATCACACATAAATATATATATATACGTGCACATTAAATATGTCAAAGAAATTATGGCAATATATTAAAAGTACACAAATCCAGGTATAAAATAGCAGGAGAATTTTGACATTAAAATCAGGAAAATAATTTTTTCTTATAGTAGTTTTGGGGATTTTTTTGCGTTCTTAGCGAAAACCCTGGCCGGTAAGAGGTTTAAAGAGCGCTCTAATGTAAGTCATGAAATTCGAGGCAGCCCTACCAGCAAGCAACTTGTAGAGACCGACACCCTGTCAGAGCTGCGCAAGTCTAAGAGCCAGTGGATCAAATGACTGCTCATTTAGATGATTTAACCAGACAAGTCAATGCCTTGATACAGAATAGGAGTGTGAACAGATTGACTCTAAATTGCTGAAGGCCTTGTTTTAAGGAAATGCACAACACCGCAGAGCATGAAAAATAAGATGAACGATTTAAACAGACTAATTAGTACCTTGAGATGGAATAGGAGTGACAAGAAACCATCTCTAAAGTACTGGAACTACGGTGGTAAAGGACATGTACAGAGGAACTGCAGAACACCCTAGGGCACGGTAAATAATATCGTTTCCCAGCAACGACGCAGGAAACAAATTACTGGTCATCTCGTAGTGCGGAGTTTGAATGATAATGAAAAACCCCATTTTAAAGCACTCATGATTTATGCAGTGAGTGGAAACAGTAATAGACTATTGATCAATGGGCATATGGTTGGAGTTGTTTGCAATATGACCATCAGCACAAGAGGCAATGTTACCGTCATTCAGAAAGATTTAGCTCAACAATTTAAAGATAAACTCATTGGGACGCTATCTTGCATTACCCTTCAGACTGTGCCTGGTGATTAAACTGCAATTGATGCGAAGTTAAACATAAACATCACATTTGGAAGTGCCGTCTACCATCACACGGCATATGTGGAAGATATTACAGATCCTTGCATACTCGGATTCGACTTTCTAAAAAAATGCTGTATTTTCCCTTGGACTTCAAAAACAAGAAACTGCTTTCAGCATCTGAGGAGATAACTCTCCATCATCAGAAAGCACCCTCACCTGGAAACATCGACGCCTTGACTGGAAGAACCTGCTCAGAAAGTTGGCAATGTCACACTAAGATCAAACAGAAGCACGAGCTGCCTAGTCCGGTCACACAACAAATTACAACATCAACGTCGGCTGAACATTAACATTGTGTGACTGGTAGGTAGAAAACTGACGACCACTGTCGCCAAGTGGCGATGGCGCCAATCCTCTCCAAGATGCGAGTTCAGGGTTTGAACCTCTGGGCCTGCTTCGGCTGCTGAATTGGATGCGCAGTGTCATTTAGTTTGACGAAACGTGGAATGCCCAATATCTTATCACCTCTTGCTCATTCTTTCATAGTAATATTTAGGTCTTTTACAGTAAAATTACTAAATGCTATTTTTACCATAATTGCTAACTGTGCAATATCTGATGTATTTGTAGACGTGTCAAACTGTAGAAAGAACCAGCCACATATTTCCAAGTCACGCTTTAACTGAGTTTGCATGTCTTTTGAAGTGGCATATATTTTTGTTGTGATAGTGTTATGTGACAACTGCAAGTCTTGTATTGCTGGCATAGTCTCATGTTTATTAGAGAATTCCTCAAATAAGTTAAAAAGCCTCACCAATTATAAATGTTTCTTTTAACAATTTACCCTTTTGAAAAGGGTTTTCCTTCTTTGCGAATATGTGAGAAATTTTGAAAGAAGTAGTAGTGGCATTTTTAACATATCACCACAGACTTAATGGAAATTGACTGTTGTGCAAGCAAGATTTTAGCTGGTTTATTTTTTTCTTTCTTATTTCAGATTTAAGTGAACAGGTCTTATTAAAAGTTGCATGAATAGTCTGCAAGTGAAATTAACATTGTATTTTTAGCACAACAAACACATTAATTTTTAAAATTGTCTAAGCGATATAATTCTTCCTATCCAGTATTAAAATTATAGATTCTCTGTCTTTAACTTAAGTCGCTCATTTTTTGATTAAAATGAGAAACTTTAAAAAAAAAAAAGTAGTAGAAGACATCAACAGTTAAGTTGGAGACACGTACACTAAAAATATGAGCATATAAACTAGCAATAAACACAACGCGGCATTTAGGGTAATATCTATTCAATAGGGATTCCCTTCATAAATGACATCATACTGCAGAACAAATAATTACGCTGTACGTATGGCACCATCTACGAACAATAGCATACAATATAGTACTTCAGGGAAGCATTAAAAATATCTTTAATGCATGTATATTTGTCATTTCGAAAATCTTAAAAAATAATCGGTACAAAATGAAAAACTTGCCGGGACCATACCTTGAGACTTGGACAATCCTTTTCAAATCAGGACGTCTGGTAAATCTATTAAAAATAATACACATATAATTATTAACAAATACGCTTATAGTTCTGTAACTAATTACTAACTGTACACGAATTTTACAGAACACTTTATTGAAAATTTGAATAATTTTTTATCGTGGTCGCACAGCAGTAGGGACATGTAAAATCGCTGGCAGGTGCAATGGCGCCTGTGGGCATAGGGTTTGAGATACCTGCTGTACTAGTTGACAAATACGATTGTTTTAGTATATATTTAATAGCTTATTCTGAAATGTAGGATAGATTTTTAAACAAGTTCATATTCTGTAATTCTATTTTAAGGACCCATCAGCGGCCGAGCAATAAAGTTGCTGAACCTGAACACTAGCAGTTCAGCCTGGGCTCGATTCCAGGCGAACGGGCTGACTGCACGAGCATTTTTGCGGTTTTCCCAGTGTATAATGCGAATACGAGTCAGTCTTTCTTAGAAAATTCTACACATAGTTTTCCATTCCCTTAGGTAGATAGCCCTCGTGAACTTTACGATAATTAAGTAAACCAAAACCGAATCGTTTTGAATGAACACATAAGCTATATATTTATTGAATCAAAAATCATCATGAATTTCAAATTCGAGAATTTCGTATGTTTAGATCTGCGAATTTCTTAACTCATTTTCAAAGTAGTGCTGATTTCTCTTTTAAAAACTCTGTTATAAAATCTTGTTCATTTAATATGTCGGTGATACAGTTTTAATATTCTAAGTAAGGGATGAGTTCTCTTTTGCTATAAATAAAATTAAATATTGAAACCGTATAAAATCACGCTTAGAATGACTAAAAACAATGTCAGGTATCATTTGAGAAAGTCCAATTTAGATTTTCAACATCCTAGGTATAGTATTTTTTCAGGGGGCTTCCAACGCTTGCTTGCTTTCTTTTTGTGTGAGAGAAAAGTACAATCATAAGGAGTTTGGGGTCCTATAAAACTTGCAGTTTTAGGCTTAGCGTAAGTATTAATTGAGCTATGTTGCTCAATTATTAGTAAACAAGCTGAAAGTACACGATTACTCCTTAGGACATAGTGGTTTATAATAAATAAAAATTGAGCTGTTGCATATCTTGGTAATTTGACATCAATGTAGATTATTTACATAATCAAAATCATTCTAACGATGCTAATACCCATGGAAAAAGAACAATAGAATGCAAAAAAACGTTTACTGAATTTAACCGATGCGCATACTTTTTTTTAAAGTTGATGGTAATTAATAAAACTGAATGCAACAAGGAATACTTTTGTTGTGTCTGTATTACAGTAATTATTCTTTTAAATATGTTTCATTATTATAATTATTTTGGTTATTATTATTATTTTAAACAGGCAGACGGATGTTTTGAAGAATTTTACTTCCTTGTTTAGATATGTGTACAAATTCAAAAACGTGTATTGAAGCAATTAAATTTATTAACCATCAGCCTATGGTGTTGTGTTTGACTTGTAATAAAAAAAATATACTATATTTTCCTGTGTATAACGCGCACCGTTGTATAACACGCATCTACAAGCTTCGTACGGTCTTTAAAAGACCTTAGGTTTTTTTTGGAATCAATTTTTGGTCCTTAAAAGTACTTAATTTCCGCCAAAATCGGCAGAAGGTCCTTAATTTGAATCATCTGAAATTTCTGTCTGTTTGTACGACTGCCGTTTTGAGTGTGAATTAGTATTTTGGAAGAATATTTTTGGCGATTTACTGACAAATGTGGTTATGTTTTAAATGGGTTATAATTTGTTATTTTTTCTAATATAAAATGATGGGATACTCGACTTTCTGAGCAAGAAGTGCAAACAAGCATTTCGAAATTATTTCATTTTTTTCTAATGAAGAACACTTAAGCAACTTTTCACTTTTGGAGATGTGAATTCTTTTATTAAACGGTTCTGAATTTGCAGACTTATCAACATTTCGGCGATTTTAAGTTCAATTTTTTTAACAAAGTAATGTTAAAAAAATTAAATTTAATAGTGGCCATTAAGTTCATAATGACTAAGGTTATCTAACCGTCTAATTTAATTATTTATAACTAACTGACATCACTAAAACAGTTGTTGGCAACTCTGTTTTCAAGTTACACACTTAATCCGGATTTTTTTTTTTGTGTCTGTGTGTGTGTCATATCTTGTATACCGCTTGACATAAAGTCTACCTGCTATTTACTAAATATGTCCAACTATTATAAGTGTAAAATATTTAATGCTACTTGATAAATTTGATAAAGTTTATTTTATTCTCGAACTTATTAATAATTATGTTAATTAAGTTATGTCTAATAATAATGCATCCTGCTTACAGATCTATTTTATTTTTAGTATGTTATTACAAAAAATGAAGTTCTGGCATTGATAATATTTTTTATTGAATTAATTCAGCTCCCATTTGCTCATAGGTCCTTAATTTGTTTTCATTAATGGTCCTTAATAGTCCTTAAAAGTACTTAATTTCCGTGTGCAGAATATGTACGAAACCTAACCTTTAATTTCAAGTTACATTTTAAAATTTTTAGGTATATTTCCCGTATAACGTGCACCCAGTTCTTCACGAAGAAACCTAAAGGATACATGGACAATGCTCTTATATTTTGAAGTCACTTATATTTTGAAGTTCGAAAGGCTAGGACAAATCAATGGTATACCGAACTTACAAGCAATAAGGGGAACAATATATGTGAGGGTTAAATACTTGAGGGTGTAAATATTCCCGCAAAAAGGGTGGAGTATATTCAATGCAGCTGTCCTAGAGAATGCTATTGTAGGGTTTCGAGAAAAGGGGGGATATAATTTGGAGTAAGAATGCACTTCCATCGTGAATGAATTTGTGGAATTAGGAGTTAGATGTTTTCTCTTTCTGTAGTCATTTGAAGTGAAAATCGAATTTGTTTTAATTAAGATAGAGTTGACCTAGTGTTCCTTTTAGTATTAAATATGGCTCCCGCGAAAAGAAACGAACACCGTAGTGGTTTCAAATGCGAAGCCATTCATTTTGCGAAAGAAAATGGAAATCGTGTCAGCAAGGATGTTTGGTGCTCGTGAAAGCTTAATACGAGAGTGGAAGGAAAAAGAAATCACAATTATTAATATGCCAAAGAATTAATGTTCTTTGTGTAAAGGAGTAATGAATTGGCTTTTTCTAGAAGAATGTGTTGCGAACTACGTCCTAGAAAAGCGCCAGAATGGATAAATTATAAAGGAAATAATATACATTTATTAGCCTTAACGTGGGCCAAAAAGAATGCAAATGAAAGTGAAAACTTTAAAGCGACTTTGAGTTGGTGTAGTACAGTTATGACACGGAATAATTTAGTTCTACCAGAAAAAACAAAAGTTACGCAAATGCTTCCGAAAGTTTTGGATAATAAATTAATAAGGTTGCAAAAGTGTGTTATTGACTTACGAAGGCAAAAAATGTTTTTACTTTCACATATTGGAAATATGGATAAAATTAGTAATGTTTGATACGATAGGAAATAAAACAACTGATGTGAAGGAACAACGGTTCATATAAAAGCAACAGGTCATGAAAGATTTCACTTCACCGTAGCGCTTTCCTGCTTAACGGTCGGTTCAAAATTAAAACATGTGGTCATTTTTAAACGAAAGACAATGCCAAAGTGTAATTTCCCAAATGGTGTTTTCATTCATGTTCACGAGAAAGGATGGATGGACGAAAACGGTGTGAAATTGTGGATAAGAAATGTTTGGCAAAAGTAGTCCTTTTGCCTAAGAATCCAGAAAGTCTTTTAGTCTCGGACATGTTCAGATCTCATCTAAAGGACAACGCGAAGAAATTGTTGAAAGAGTGTAATACAGACATGGCAGTTATTCTAGGCGGATGAACGCAATTAGTTCAGCCTTTAGATGTGTGTATTAATAAACTATTCAAAGAAAATTTAAAACGACAATGGAATATGTGGATGTTAGAAGGTGAAAAAAACATTTACAAAAGGAGGCCAAATGCGTCATGCCAGTTTAGAAATAGAGTGGATAATAAAAGCATGAAATGAAATTAAACCCGACGTAATTCTAAAATCATTTAAAAAGGTTCAGTATATCTAGCAATCTAGGTGGAATGGAAGATTATTATCTATTTACGGATCAGAGTAACAGTGATTGTGAAGAGAAAACAGCATTCGACGATGTGCCTAAAGATATAACAGACGACGACCATAACTTTTCATGTTATCCGATAGTGAAAATTTTTAAGTTCATAAGGTTTGTCATTGCTTTTAAAAAGCATTTAGTTACATATAGATATCTATTTTTTTTAATATACTCATTCCTTATTTTTATACCCGGCGTATAATAGCATCCATAAATTTCGATTTAATTTTTTGTATTGAAGGTGGAATATACCGCCGGAATATACGGTTAATGTAAAAAAGAGCGCATGTCTCTCAAACTATAATCGAAGTTGATCGTTAGTTAAACTTTATAACATGTATAAGTGAATTAGGGTGAAATATGTTTACCCTTATGATGAACAAGGTGTTTGAACTCGAATTTCTCATTATGACTTTTTTGCATAATCACCTCCTACATATAAGCATTCTGTGCTACAATTTACAGTCATCTTATGGAATACTTTGTTCTTAAAACATTGAACAATTATTTCGATAACCTCAGTGATTGTGTTGAAGTGATACCTTCGATGTGAAATCTTCATAACGGAGATCAAATGAAAATCAGACGGATTCAGTCGGAAGCATAAGATTGATAAGGAAGTGAGCTGAAGCCACAATCAACCAAACCAGGTCATACAATTGTGGAATGGGGAAAAGATGTGTTAACTTAATGCAAGATGTTTCTGTTCTCACTTCAGAAGGAAGCAAATTGTAACTTCTCACAATTTTTGCATATTGTGCCATAAAATTTCAACATAGGGTCCTAAAATTTTTAACTGCTTAGTACCATTCCTTCGGAGCTGAAAATCTTCCATTCTACCTATATAGAGTATAAGTATGTGTATGTGTATGTGTGCATGCAAGATATTAGTTTTAAATTTGGACCCTTTAAGTTAGAATTCTTCCTTTTGAAGTTGCACTTATTGTTTTATTATACATTAAGCTCTATTTAGTCAGCTATATCAGCAGTGTGAAAAGGAGAGTTTACCGCCAGGAGGCGCAGCACAGAGCAAGCTCGCAGGCGGATTGGGAAGGCGGAGTGCGCAGAGGCGCAGCAGATAAGAAGGAATATTTCAGGATTCTTTATTTAGTGAATAAGATGACGTCACACTTTAATGAGAGATTATCTTTCATTGCTTTTCCGGAGGTTCTTTGTTAATCAATTTTTAGCCAATGTATATTTCTTCATATTCCAGCAGTTATACTACGTATATGATGGTTATTTTCTAGGTACCCTTAACGACGATTATTGTTTAATTTAATGATTTATTCAGAAGGCCTTAAATTTAGATGTAATTTTTTTTTTTTTTTTTTTGTTTCCGTATATTTTAAGCTTTAGTATTTCCTACATACTCAAAATTTTACGTTATTTCTTAAATCTTCTGTTCATAATATCAGATTTACTTTCTGTAATCTTAATTACATTACTATTTTTTATTATTTATTTCATTTTACCCAGAATTCATACTTGTTAGCCAATACTTTTAACTTATTTGTTATATTTTACGAGTGTAATTCCTCAATCACTCGTTTTGTGTATTATATAACGTCAGTGATCTTCAACATATTCTGTGACAACTTATTTCATGTCACAACTTTTGTTTGTTCACAATTTTTTTTCACATTTTCTTCAACTTATTTCATGTATTTTCTGATCATATAGATGACCTTTACTTAATTTTAGATGTATCATTTTTAGCTTGTTTTATACATTTTAACCTTCATAATATTTAACTTACTCTAATTTTTAACCAATTTATATTTTCACACTGTATACATAACTTTTATTTGATTCTCTTCATACATTTTAACCTACATAACTTCCAATAAGATCCTAATTTTAACACTATTTCTATATTTTCAGATCATATACCTGACACTTATTCAATTTTAGATGTAAATTTTAACTTCTTTTCTACTTTTTAACGTTTTTAGTTTCCAACATACTCTGAATTTTAACTAATTTATAATATTTATAGACTATGTACATGACTTTCATTTAATTTATAGCTACTTTCATACGTTTTAACTTGGTAATTTCAAACATAAAGTTTAGCCTAATTCCTATAGTTTCTGACCACATATATGGCCTTTATTGAATTTCGGATGTAATTAACTTCTTTCGTACATTTTAACCTTCGTAATTTTCAACGTACTTTAAGTTTTAATTTATTTTCATGTTATTTGCATGAATTGTATTTACTTTTAGATGTAATTTTCTTACATTTATAGCATTTTTGTTTCCATTGTACCCGTAATTTTAACGCATTTACCATATTTTCTGTTTATAATACATATTTATTTTACCATTTTACTTAATTTTACATAGTTTTTCACATGATTTTTCATGTTTAAACTTCTTAATTATACACAGAACTGAGATATTTTCATTTAAGCATTTTATTCTATAACAACATATTCTGTGTATAATTCACATCCAATTGGTTGAATAATCCTTGCTTAGTTTATATTTTATATTACTACTTTAATTTGCCAGTTCTACAATTTATCTTTCTATAGTAGTCTTACCATGACTGATTCTACTATTTCACTTCATTTAGGATATATTATTAATTTCATTGGCATGTCTAACCTTTATTATACGAGTATTTTCTGCATATTCAGATATTTTCATATAATTTTTAATACCCTTTATATTTGAACGCATGTTTTTAAACTCTTTAATGTTACCATAGTTTAGTTTTGAGTCCAAATTATTTTTAAACTAGCTTGATAGATTCCGAATTTTCGGAATGAAGTGCCAGATTTCACGTGTAATTTTAGGAGATATTCACAATTTCATGTGCTCATCCAGAAGTCTTTCCCAATATTTTTAACATGTAATACCTTTTATTCTAATATACTTTGCCAATTGCTTGCACTCATGCCGTTATGTTTTAAATTTTAGGTGCCCTGAATATTCTAATTTTTTCTTACTACCTTTGCCTACGCTAGATAATTAAGAATATTTCTCTCTTCATAGGAAACTCTCTGAGAAAAAAGCCCTTATTTATATTATATATCTAATGAAATAACTAAACACTAATACTTTTAGAATTAGCCTTTTACTATGGAAAGTCTACTAACTACTAAATACTATTAAATTCGTAAATATATCACATAAAATTAATTCAAAGTTTTATGAATGATATTTTTAGCAACGGCTTCAGACTGCATAAAAGTCAGCATTCACTATCTTAATAAATGTATCATCAGTTATTTACATTAATTAATGTAATATCATCATTCGATAATGCATATATTTTTGTTTACTTTTTATTTTCAAGTTAATATTCTTACTTTACGTAATTAATTATCTGTTCTAAGAAAAGGCTCTATATCTGACCATATTTAGTTCACATTTAATAACTTTTTCCAGAACTCACCCTGAGCCATTTTCATTAAACTCATCATAGCTCTTTTTTGTTTTTCCAAAAGCTTTGGTAGTTTCTCTCTCTACATCATACGCTTTAAGTAACTGCAAACAGTTGCTACGGAAATGTGGGTAAATGTATTCAGTTTCCCCATTTTCACATTCACGACTCATTTTAACCACAACAACTGCATACGATTTCAGAAACCGATACGTTGCTACATTATCACTCAATTTTTCTACAAGTTGTGATTTTATGTATTCAAGAAACACATCTAGGTCTTGATCATTCTGTGTATTAGAGAAAAATTGACTCAGTAGCGAACATATCCTTGAGACTTGTGATTTTACCACCCGTACATACACTGACATGGTCAGCATTTCTTCGTTTTTCTATGGTTCGGGTTAGACTACGCTTCATTCGAATATGATGTAAAAGATCACGTTTTCTTTTAAAAGCTTGGGAACATTGGGTGCAATTTCTAACATGAGAAGCTTCATGCTATTCCAAAGCATCATCACTAGTGAAACTCTGAGCAACTACTGCATTTAAAAACAACTTCATATGTCTTCTTAAATCCCTTTGGTTTGTAAAAACTTCCGAACATTAAATACAATTTTTAAGAGGGGAAACTTCATGCTGTTTTAAATTATCAAGTTCATCAAATACCTTTGAGCAGGATTTACACTTAAAAGTATCTTTATGAATTTTCACGTGTCTTCTTAAATCCATCTGACTCGTAAAAACTTCCGAGCATTCAGTACATCTTTTAAGATGGGAAGCTTCATGACATTCCAAATGATCAAATTCACTAAATTTTTTAGCACATTTATTACAATTGTAGCTCCTTTCATGAGATTTCGGATGTCTTTTCAAATCACTTGTTTTCGGGAAAACTTGTAAACATATCGCACAAGTAAAATTTCGAAGATGAATCGTTTCATGAACTCTTAAGTTATCAATGCGAGCGAATTGCAATACATACTGCATTGGAAAGGTATTTTTTTCAGTATATATTCCCTATTTAAATCACTTTATAGTACGAAAGACATTTCACATTCCACATTGAAAGGGTTTCTCTCCGAATGGATCTTTAGATGTCGAATCAAGCTCCGTTTCACTGTAAACGCTCTGCCGCAAGTCGAACATACCTAACAGAAAACACGAGAAAACTCGTAGGCATTAGAATAACTTAACACATATATACATATTACACACAAACATGTGCATACCAAAATTTGAATTTATTAGAATATTGATAATATGTACACACTTCTTAGGCTGTAATGGCTAAATTTATCATACATCTTACCCTAAAATTTTCATGTTAAGCCATTTTTTCACAAATTTAGTTTCACTAGGTACATTATGTCCCAATAACATAAACATTAAATGTGTAACAAACCTTAAACATAATAAAAATATATTTCATAAAACATTGTAAAACCTACCTTTTTAGGTATAAATATATCAGCAATAGTATCATCGGAGATTGAAGATACTGAAGTATTATCTATTTTACACATAAAAATGGAAGCAAACAAACAACGCACAATCGTGAAACTAGTTTACAAGGTACTGTAACAATGATTTTGAAAGATATGAATTTATATATGCTATACTACGAATCTAGAAATCACTTAAATCACCAGTCAGGTAATATGGATTTAAAAAAACATTGTTTTACCAATCAAATGCTTTCCATTCACTAATACATATGAAACATTCTAGAATACTCATTATCATATGATTTCATCCTTCTTTAATCATCTTATCTATTTCGATAACATCCTGTTTTCTGGATTACGTCAATCACCTTCTCAAAATTACTCAATTAAGGTTAAACAAGCGGACCACGTACCAAGATAATAAATACATAATTAGGCAAGAAATCGTCTATCATTTAGAATTAAACATACAGTTAGTCACAAAAGTCTGCGTACAGACTAAATTGTAAATTAAAAAAACACTTAAAGCATAGAAAATGTATTTTAATTATTGCATTTTTTTCTTCTATTAGCTAAAATTGTAAGCTTAAATAAAAAGTAAATAATATCAGTGTAATACTTTTTACATTTTTTCAAAATATATTTTGTCAAAAAAAACTCAGAAATCCCTCCAATAAGTCTGCGTACACTTTCAAAAAAAAAAAAAAAAAAAAAAAAAAAAAAAAGAAAAGAAAAATATAAGTTTTTTATATTACTTCAATACTTTGTAGGATATCCTTTATTCTTCAAAACAGCTTGCAGACGTCTGGCCATTGACTGAACTAGTTTTTCAGAGTCATCCGATTCGATTGGTTTGAGGTCCGGTGACTGTGGAGGAGTACGCAACTATTTTGGAGTGTGATAGAGGAGATATTCCTTTACAAATTTAGCTGTATGTTTCGGGTCGTTGTCTTGTTGGAAAATAAAGGTGTTAGAAAGGTTTAAATTTCGGGCAATGTCTCGTAGATTTTTCTTCAGAATATCCAGATAAACATACTTGTCCATGACTTTATCAATAATGTGAAAATTTCCAACTCCTTTCGACGACATACACCCCCATACCATCACACCGCCAACTCCATGTTTGACAGTTGGATTTAAATTTCTCAGATTCAGTTTTGTTCCTAGTTTTCTCCATACAATAGGGTGGCCATTAACTTTAAATATTGTAAATTTACTTTCATCTGACCAAATTACATTGTTCCAGAAGTCCTGCGAAGAGTTTAAATATGTTTTGGCAAAAGCAATTCTTTTCTTTCTATTTGTCTCGGAAATGTATGGCTTAGACCTAGGTTTGCGTCCATGATAATCGGACTTTCGCAGCACTTTTCGTACAGTTTCAGGAGAAATTTCCTTGTTGCTAGTTAAAAAAAATGTCTTTTGCAATGCTTGTAGCAGAAAGTTTAGGATTTTGTTTAATTCGTAAAAGAATTTTTCTTTCTTCTCTCTGCGTTAGCTTCTTCGGTCTCCCACATCTTGGTTTTACAGCAAGACTACCAGTGTCAAGATAGTTTTGAATAACTCTTTGCACACAAGAAGATGGTTTTCCAATGGTTTTACCAATATAACGAAGAGTTTTACCTTCATCTCTCAATTTGATAATTAGTTGTCTCGTAACTAAAGGAATTTCTTTATTGGTTGTCATTTTCGTCAAAGAAAATAGAAATAGCAACTTCCAATCAACGTGAAATTTGCTTCGGAAGTCAATGACCTTGAAAGTGTAACCTTCTTTGCATTCTCAAGTTTGAAGAAAGTTAGATAAGAAATCCCCCGCCTCCTTCGCGTTAAGTTAGATAAGAAATCCCCCGCCTCCTTCGCGTTGTACGCAAACTTTATTGGCTTTGATTTCTGGCCACTTATCTTTTAAAAATTAGTGTGCATAAATTATTAGATATGAAAATATTACAGTTAAATAATTTCAAAGTCCCTTATTGAAACTAAATATTTAAAAAATAAAACTTTAAGAAACTACCCTTTTCGCACCTTAAAATTTGGATTTGATATTACTTTTCTTGATGTACGCAGACTTTATTGACTAACTGTATGCATGTTATTAATCGCTAAGAACACAAACGCAAATGAAAGTTTAACATTTTTAACGCGTTTTATAGCTTTAAACACTGTTTCAAAACAGAAAAGCACTCGAAAATGTTTATACAAAATCATATTAACCTGTACATTTTTTAAACTTTAACTCAGTTCCTGTTAGTTGATTTATCAACAACAGATTATTTTCACCAAAGTATTTTAATGTTTTCCTAAATTTAGCACATTTATTCGGTTCCCTAATTTATAAAATAAGACACGATGAAAATAGTAAGAGTAGCTATTATTTCAGAATTTAAGAAGAGATATTCAATAATAAAAGTGAAAATATACTGAACTTCATATAAGACTTTTATCATTTCACACCAGACATTTCACTATTTCGTAGATTCTTAGAATATATCCCAATCTTTCTCAAAGAATGCATATCATTTCACATAAATTAGGGAGTGCCAAACGAGTTTAATTGCAGATGAATGATACTAAAACTTTCAAGAAAAAATCAGCATGAAAACTTATGAATAATAACGACATGTCACAAAAGTTTGAAGACTTCGCGTGCTATGAAGTAGCTTCAGAAATATAAAAATATTTTCAAAATCTCAATTCGCACAGAAAATTTTACGTTATTCTCACATAAAATTGTATTCAGTCGAACTTGAAAACGTGTTAACCAACCAGTGAGAGCCTGTTGAACTACCATTATTAGGATATGTACACTGCGAAAAAAAAGGGGGGGGGCAGTTCCTATATCTCCTGTTCTACTGGGCCAATTGACGAAATTCAAATTGCGTTCTTCATGTCTCGAAAGCGCGACTTAGGATATATATTAGATTTTATCCATTTTATCCATTTTTTGCAGCAATTCCACTTTGTTTTTAATGGACTTCGAAACATACTTTCGCTTTGTAGATCCTTTACATATTAGTAAATATATACATAGCAATTTTGTTTCCATATTTCGATTCTACAACTCAGATTATGCCTAAATATGAAATTTTGTAAAATTTGATGCGAAATTTACGGAGAAATTCACAAATTTATGTTGGCGCTTTTTTTTTCAGCTTGCGCAAAGAATAGTTCACTTGGCGAACTTCTTAATATATGGCAACCTATTTTCCTTTCCCGTGAGCGGATAAAAAGTCACAATCGTTCCTTTTTTCAAATACAGTCAAAAGTCGTTAATCCGGACTCGTCGAGACTTATCCGGACACTTGGCGATTCCGGATTATCGATTTTTCCGGATTATAGATCATCAGTTTAAATCTGGTAAGATGGCATGCAGAAATTACAAAATTAAAAATATGAAACCGTAATTTATGAAATAAAGAACAATTATGATCTAAAGGGTATCAAAATTTACAAAAAAAGCTTAATATTTATTTGTTTACTTTATTAAACATTTCTTTCAACGCGCGCATGCGTAAAGCATACATTACGCATAGTCGAAATTAGAAAATTGCAACCAGAAAACTATTTGATGTGTACTCGTGATATTAATAATGGCGAGGAATTTGATTTAAATCATATCAAAGACGGAATACATCGAGATGAAATACTACATTTAGTAAGGAATTATAAGCTGAATAAAATAAAAACATCTGCCCTGAAGATAAAGATAGTGCTGACAGATCAACTTCCAGTTCATTGCGCGCCGCGATGTCCCCCGCCCTCCACAGAGCAACATGAAATTGATAAACAGATTTCGGAATGGTTAAGAAACAAAGGATATGCCTTTATCCATTTTTTGCAGCAATTCCACTTTGTTTTTAATGGACTTCGAAACATACTTTCGCTTTGTAGATCCTTTACATATTAGTAAATATATATCGGGAGTTCTATTTGACATAATCGAAAGTTCAAGCTTACTTTTATAAAATTGCTCTAACAGTCCGCAAAAAATAATAAGGCGGATCCAATTCGAAGATTAAGAAACAACGCAATCTGCAATATTAACTGAATTAGATAATTAGATAATTTTAGCTTATACCATCCGTTATACATTAAACTCGCATGCGTAAACGTATTATGCGCATGCGCACACGCAAATTCGCAGCCGTAAAGGTCTTATGCGCACGCGTAAACGCGACGCATGCGCAGAAAGTTTGTAGCTTTGAGGTCCGGATTATGGGTGTCCGAATTAATGACTTTTGACTGTAATGTTCTTTATGTTATATTTTTAATTATAATTTTTATTATTTTAAGTAATTTTTTCTTTTTCGAATTTCATTTTAGTTGCATGTTTTCTTTCGAATAACTGTTTTAAAAAGCTCTATTTACCCATTCGAACTGTGTAGTTTAAATATAAGGTGGATCGTTTATTCTTTTTCAAATAGTTTTCTTTATAATTTATTTTTTTGTCACAGTTTAAAACTTTTCATATAGTATTGATAAATATTTATTACGCATCATTGAGGGAAAACATTTCATATAATTAATTCTCCATAAAATTTTATTGGAAATTTTAAGTTAAAAATAGCTGTGGCAATTCACTGTAACAAAAACCCATAAACCACATTTAGCGTTATTATCGCTCAAATAAAAGATGCCAAATTTCGAAACGCGAAAATATGTAAATTCGTGTATATCTTAGAAAATTTTGAATAAAAAACTGTAATTTTTTGCAGGTATACTTAGAACTACACCTACTTTAAGGTGATGGTAAAAATTCTATAGGTTATAATTCAAAAATGCTTTCGAAAAATTTATAAAAAATTATTTAAAAATAGAAATTTAAAAAATAAAACACAAAAAAATGAGTGAAATTTATTTGGAATGAGCTTAAATTTCGAAATGTGAAAGGAAAAATAAAAAAAGTTTAATAAAAAGAGATATTAATATATATATATATATATATATATATGTCAAATTCAATTAACATTTTGAGAGCTAATTTTTTAAAAACTACTCGTACGATTTTTACAAAACTTGGCAGTCTGGCATAATTTAAGTCGTAGAATCAAAATATGGAAAACATTATATGTTATTTCAGAAAAAGTCCGATTTTGTGTCAAAATACCTATGTTAGAATAGTGCTATATATAAAGCTAATATATATCCTAAGTCGCGCTTTCGAGATATGTAAAACGAAATTTGTCAATCGGCCCGGTAGAACGGGAGATATAGAACTGTCCCCACCCCTTTTTTCTTTTTTTTGCCCAGTGTGCGTATTCTTTTAGAAAAAAGCTCTGTAAATAGAAAAGAAATAATGCTCAATTTTGAGCTCAATGAGCCAACTACCGCAGTATACTAAGGCAAGGTGTCGTTTCTAGAAGGATTATCTGGCCCAGCTTGAACAGAAGGCCAGTGTTTCATGCCAAGAACTAAAAATGTGGGACGTACTCCTTATAGAGCTAGAGAATAAAAAACGTGTAATGTGGCCCATGAGCAAAATTGCCAAATTCTGCAACAGTAGAGATGGTGTTGCAAGAGTGATACTAGTAAAAACCAGCAGTGAATATTAGCTAAGACCAATAAAAAACTTTATCTACTACAGGTTTCAGCTGCCAGCGATCTTGTGCTAATCCTGGTAATTGAACATAGATCTGATATGAAAGATTAAACCAAGAAAAATTCTTGAAGATTACGTAAAATATAAGAGTTTTGGATACTAAAGCTTTTGGTCAACTAATGACTAATTGTGTTCAGCTTATTCTATTAACCTCATTTCAGTATGTTACATCATATTGTAATTTCATATATATATATTGTATTTTAACCTAGTTTTTTTTTTCTTCCAAGATTTTCTAACTAATTTATTAGTGCTGTATTTATTCCTGATTCGTAATGTCAGAAAATTTTGAGTAATGTCTGATTTTGAGAAAATCAGAGTGGGAGGATCTTTGTGTTTCTCATGTGTGTGGAAGATGGAAGAGCGAGACTAGCAGCAATAACCATGCTTACAGAAACTATGAACTGTGGGCATCTGGGTCTGAGGAGTTTGTGTTAAAGAGGTCAGGAGTTTGAGAATATGTGAGGGGAAAGAAAAGGTGGTGGTTTTTTTTTTTTTTTTTTTTTTTTTTTAACCTGGGGTGACGGAATTGAGTTCTGGTGTGGAGAATGACATTCCATAAGAAACTAGTTGTGTGTATTAGGGAGTTTTTTAATTTGTTGCTTTCAAAAAATAATACAGCTCCAGTGTTTCAGTTTGCGATGTTAGAGTTCCAAAAGTTTTCAAGTTTAGGAAAAGTGTGCCAGGCTTATTCTCGGCACGCAGATCAGTAGAGATTTTGTGTTATTGTAGGTGTGCATAATTTGCAAATATAACTATAAATAGAATTGTATGAAATATTCAAAAACTTCAGAATGGTAATTTTATTTTTCTCGTAATTTGCTATACATTCTATGTCGGGACCTGTTGCAATGTATTTCAACAGACTAGATATTGTGTGCAAAAAACAATATCTAGCGATAAGAAAATTTTGAGACTTTTACTCACGACACACACATTCGCTTATTTTAAGGTAAGATGCTAATTTATAAATGTAAAGGAGAATAAATGCACTAAAAGGAGAGGTAATTCTTGCAGAGAAAGGGGAATTTAGAAAAGATGAAACAGAGGAAAGAGGAAAAAATAAACTTCTCGTTTGGTTACTCATTTACAGCGAAACGATTAATAAAATGTATCGAAGCAGAAGTATTGCTTAAGCATTAATAGTGCGGTAGTCAACATTCTTCATGAACTATGACCCTAGATAATCTTGCGAGGAGATTTTTATCGTTCACCTAAATCAAAAGCAAGAACCTAAGATCATTTACAGTTCAAATCTTAGTGAGAGAGAAATATACTAGAAGCTGAGCAATAAAATGCGCTTAATAATTTTTGTGCTGATTGTTGGTCTTGGATCCACATATGGTAACATTTTTCCTGCATATTCCTTTACTTTACTTACTTCATAAAATACTTTTATTTTTTCATAAAATAAGAATTCCTGTGTTTTTAGGTATATCGAATTAGCAGATTTGTTTTAGGCAATGAACTACACTTTTGGTCGTTAAAATTTATTGAATTATGCGCATTTTATATTAGCTTATACACCAGTTGAATAGTTTAGGTAGTATATATGCATTATGGATTTATTGCAATGAAATATTAGAAAATACGAGTACAAATTGAAAATTTTGCTACCTTCTATGTCGATTCTGAAAAAAAAATTTAATTGGTTATAAACTTAATGCTTTCATACACTATTATTTTTGGAATATAGGGTTTGGCTTGCTTTATCACCTACATTCTTGAATTGCAGAAATGTACAAAATAAAAAACGTAATTAAATCTTCTGTTTCAGAGGCTGCATAAACAAGAATTTCGGCCATTTTGAGTTATACGTAATTTACATTTTATGCAGATAAAAGTAAGTTGGGGTATTTGACTTCGATCCTAAATTTGTAGATGCTTCTAAAATTGAATCTAACTTAAAAAAAAAAAAAAAAAAAAAAAAAAAAAAAAACACCAGTTGGTAACTGATATTTTAACCGATTACCCCAAAATCAGTGTTCAGTGACTGATTGTTTTTGAAAAAACACTAAATTTTATCCTTGAGATAAAATTTAGCAAGGCCATAGAGCCATTATCTTTGACCCCTTAGGGATCGATAAAATTTTGAAAGGCGTAAGTGATGATCAAGGAGTCGATAGTCGAATATGCATCGGCAATCGATCGGCATTATCAAGATCCCATTGATTAAAAAAAAAAAAATTACAATTAGTTGATGATGTAAAACTTTGTTATGTAATAAAGAAAGTAATAAAATAAATATAAGCCAGTAATTTAATATGGAAAACAAGAAACAAGTTAAAGATTTTTGAACGAGGAAATTTAAGAATTAAGAAATTTTATTCTTAACATTAAAAAAATTGCATCACTACATCAACCGCAGGAATAAGTTAAAATCGATCATTTGTGATTATTAGAATCAGTTAGAAGTGCGAATTAGAATTAGTGCGATGAATTAGAATTTGGGATTTTATTTCTGAAAATGTGTTTAAATTTGTAAAGTTAAAAAATAATAATAGTACCAAAAATAATGAAACACATAACAAATAAACCATTTCTTTCAGAACTTCTTTTTTTTCATATTCTTAGTCTAACTGTTATTTTTAAGTTATTTAAGTGCAATTATTTGCATTATGATATTGTTGTATGCTCTAAATCAGTGTGGTCCAGTCCTTAGTTACCTGTGGGCCATTCAAACGATAATATAGGAGAGTGAGGGCCAGAGACATTAAAGAAAGAAAACGAATTACATATAAATCTGTAGTTTAATATATCACTTTATTTTACAGTCTAGAAATCAATGTGATGATTGTCACTGCTTTTTTTTATACTAGGTTATTAGTCCCCACTGTAATTTCAGCAAGGCAAAGTCTCAGGCTCGATTTCAATATATGCATTATGGATTTATTGCAATGAAATATTAGAAAATACGAGTACAAATTGAAAATTTTGCTACCTTCTATGTCGATTCTGAAAAAAAAATTTAATTGGTTATAAACTTAATGCTTTCATACACTATTATTTTTGGAATATAGGGTTTGGCTTGCTTTATCACCTACATTCTTGAATTGCAGAAATGTACAAAATAAAAAACGTAATTAAATCTTCTGTTTCAGAGGCTGCATAAACAAGAATTTCGGCCATTTTGAGTTATACGTAATTTACATTTTATGCAGATAAAAGTAAGTTGGGGTATTTGACTTCGATCCTAAATTTGTAGATGCTTCTAAAATTGAATCTAACTTTAAAAAAAAAAAAAAAAAAAAAAAAAAAAAAAAAAAAAAAAAAAACACCAGTTGGTAACTGATATTTTAACCGATTACCCCAAAATCAGTGTTCAGTGACTGATTGTTTTTGAAAAAACACTAAATTTTATCCTTGAGATAAAATTTAGCAAGGCCATAGAGCCATTATCTTTGACCCCTTAGGGATCGATAAAATTTTGAAAGGCGTAAGTGATGATCAAGGAGTCGATAGTCGAATATGCATCGGCAATCGATCGGCATTATCAAGATCCCATTGATTAAAAAAAAAAATTACAATTAGTTGATGATGTAAAACTTTGTTATGTAATAAAGAAAGTAATAAAATAAATATAAGCCAGTAATTTAATATGGAAAACAAGAAACAAGTTAAAGATTTTTGAACGATCAATGTGATTTCTCGTTTTTGATTTCATTTGTTTGAGAGCAGAAAAAGCTCTTTCACACACATATGTAATGCCAAATATCGATAACATTTGCAAAGAGAATTTATGAAGTTTGAGAAAACGTTCTTTAGAAATCAGTTTCCAGATATGTTGAGTGAAATCACAATTTTTAGTCTGTTCCAGTTTCAGGATCTGCCCGAAGATCACAAATTTCCATTCGAAGGTCGTAAGGCACCTCACTTACTTCAATCTCTATGGGGTTGTTGAAAAATGAAAATTTTTTATTTTAGGGAGTCAAAATCCTGGAAACTGTCCTGGAACTCTTTCTTGAGATCAGTAATTATTTCATGAAACATACTAAAATTTGTGTCAGTTTCTTCTTTTAGCTTCTGACAAAATGGGAAGTGTGCTATATTATTTGCCTTCAATGCAGTTTGCATTACATTAAGTTTTTTGCGAAAGCCTTCAATATGTCCATAAAGTTGGGTTATATTTTGTTTTCTGCCTTGCAGTTTCAAGTTTAGTCAAGTTCTGTCAGAAAGATTAAAGCAAGATTATTTAAAAACTGGATTTCTTTCAATTTTTCTTGATACTCATGCCTAATGGTTTCTTTTTTGAGGAAAGCAAGAATTTTATTCCTCAACCCCAAAAAACCGTTGCAGACAATTTCCAGCACTTAGCAAGCGCACTTAATAGTGCAATAAAATGTCACCATACTCAGCATCCAAATTGTTCACATATGCAATAAATGCTCTGTGTCTCCCCTTATTTGCCTCCCCTTATTAAATTTACAATATTTACGACAATTTTCATTGTCTGAGACTTCTGATACGACAGTTTTCATTGTCTGAGGCTGTCTCTTTACTATTTAATTATTATATTTAATATAGTTATTTATATTTACTATTTATTATTTAAAGCAGCAAGAGAGGTCTTTTGTTTTTCCAAACGTTTAACTAATTTTTTTTTCCAGTGAAGAAGGGCAAGTGCCAACAAAATGAATAAGAGGGCCGCATGTGGCCCGCGGGCCGCGAGTTGGACCACGGTGCTCTAAATTATAGAGAAAAATGTAACGAGTCTATGAAGAAAACAGTTCCTTTACAAGGGGTCGATAAATCTATTGCTAACAATTCTATTTTTGTGAAAAATTCTGAAAGTTAATACAGATATACAGTATTTTTATATTTATTAATGTGACGACCTACATTTTTAACACCAAAATTTGTTAATTTATAACTAGATAACAGATCATTTTATAAAGTTCTAAAATACCAAAAATTTGAAATCTTCCTTAAAAAAAGGATACTTGTAATTGAAAAGAAAAGTTTAAAATTTAAAATGGAGTTTAGTTTAGCGTTTATTAATGAAAGAATTTATAAATTAATTAATTTTTTTATTGTTTATTTTAAAATAAAATAAACTATTCTTTTCTGATGGCAGTACATTTTTAATTTATTATTTACTTTTTTATTTATTTACTTCTATTACTTATTTATTTATTTATTACTTCTAACTTTATTTATGACTATTATTCTTAGGATTCAGGAGCGTATCCTGAATTTTCAGTTCATCTTCTTAACACATTATTTTGAAAAACATTAATCAATAAAAGTCTATTTCTAAACTGCTATTATTATCGGAGAATAACTACATTGTTGAATATTGTATAGCAAATAAAATAATGAAATGTACGAATATAAAAGCATGAAATTCACCAGATTTGGAGTTTAAAAAGGAAATATTTTAAGGTAAAGTTTGTAAACAGTTTATGCCGTAGAATTATAGTTTGCTTGGTTTTTGAAAATTGAACTGTAATATATTTCGAAGCATCCTATTGTGTGTGTGTGTGTGTGTGATTATGGTAAAGCCTCGAGGGCTATCTGCCTAAGAGGAGGGATGCCTTCGTGGAGGACTTTCTAAGGGAAACTGGCTCGTATACACGTTACACATGGGGAAAACCACGAAAACGCCCATGCAGCCAGCCCGTTCGCGGGATTCGAACCTCAGACCGAACTACCAGTGTTCAGCGACTTTACCACTCGGCCGCTCGAAGCATCCTATTGAATCCTTTGTGAAGGATTTTTTAAGGGAAATTGGCTCGCATCCACGTTACACATGGGAAAAATCAAGAAAACCAACCATGGAGACAGCCGTTTGCCAGGATTTAACGGAAAATAAGTTAAAGATCATACAGTTTCGTATGCCTAGCTTTGGCTTAATGTTATTATGGCAATATATTACGCTTTGCAGTTGCAAGTTTGATTTGCTTGCGAGGCTTAGAATATGTGCTTTTCTATTTTGATTTTATAACCCAAGTGAGGTTTATACTAAATCTTTTTAAACCTTTGCACATTGGTTGACTTGATGGTTCTTCTAAAGACAAGAAGTAATAGTTAGGAACAGTATAGAAATAAATCATGGACCCTTTATAAGTTCTACGTTCATTTCGAAACCAAGCAAATATGATTTTTCATTTCTTCCTTTCTCACAGAAATTTCATTAAAAATGGGGCATTTGCGTACACAATCACCTCGACGCAATATGGCAGTTTTTTACAGGCGGAAAAGGAAAATTTATTTATCGGATGCAAACTGGCGGTTTTCGCGAATTAAAAAAAAATCCCAAACGATCGATATTTATTGTAAACTGCCAAACATTATCAACATATGAAAAGGAAACATACTTTAGTAACTTAAAATACCAAATTTTAATTATTAAATAAGTACTACGTGATAAAATAAAACACATTTTTCTTCACATCTTTCTGTAATTTTGTTGTGCTGTTCTTCTTCCCAAACACACAGCAATCTGGTTACACTTAAAAAAATCAGAGAATTGCCGAGATACGGCATCACGCAAACTCCAGTAACATCAGCTATCTATCAAATGCATCTCCTCGTTTTTCCCTTTAGAAAGTTTGCGTCAAAATTCTGTGTATCTGAAGAAATGTTACCGCAGTTTCTTCCATTGCTAGCAAAGTCCTCAAGCACATATTTTAAAATTAATTTTAAGGCATACAATATCATGATTTGTTTAAAAAGCCGTTAGAATACACTAGAAAAGAACGCAAGCGAAAATAGTTTTGCTTGCCATTATCTGCCTGAGGAATCTTTATGCGCTTGGTTGCTAGAGTTTGCCACATTCTAAAAAATTGTTGAGTTCTACTAAAGTGGTTGCAATGATACATGAATACCGAAAATGGTGTAAAATAGAGAAGAAAAGGAGAATTAGTGAATAATAAAAAAAGTATATCTCAGAAAGCGTTGAGAAATTCTGTTCCTTGTTTATTTGTCACTCTTCTGTATGAGTATTCCATTTACATAAGTTAATAAAGACTCAATGATAGTTTGAAAAGTGCAAGGTGAACCATAATTGCTTCTGGGATTTTATTTATTATGCCATTACACAATACTGGAATATGACAGAATAATAGTTAATAGTACGAGAAAAAGAAATAATCATAATCTTTTATGGGCTTTAAAAATTATCTTTGTCATTGTTCATAACACAACAAATGTCTATCCTGTAGCGCACTTTGACATATTACTCGATTTGCAGCACTGGTTATTTTTTTCAGTTAATAAATATCGTATAAACACCTGCTGAAGCATAAATACTTGCAGAAGAAGAAAATATATAGAGTTAAGTTTGTTGATCGAGGGTGTATGCGATCGGTCGTTGACAGCTACAAGTCTAATCGAGTTTTTGTTGGGTCACTTCTCAGCCAGGCAGATAAGAAATGCACATTCAAGGAGGATGGTAATTGCACTGAAAGTTTGAATAACTGAAGGAATGTATTACTACAGTTATCACTCAGCTATACCAGACTAGTGTAAAATATAGCAGATATTGATATATATATAATCCATTTCGACATTTAGGTCAAATTAGATTAAAAGATAGTCATTAACCGAGCCATAGATGGCAGACACATTGAGAATTTGGAGAAACATTTTTGAAATTTTTTTTTCTCATTTTTGTTAACTGTGAAGCTCTAATCTTTACAATTAAAAAGCAAGATTGCATTAAAATTTCGGGGACCATTATGATTCATTTTATACATTTATCTGTGTGATGTTTATCTCATGCGAAATATAAAAAGTATACCGTTAATTTCCACTCATAGTTATTTGAGGTAATTCTTAACTTTTAATACATTAAAGCAGAACTAATCTGGATTTAATGTATCTAGAATTCCAATTATTTAGACAAATCCTTTTTTAGGCCGAGATTAAGATTATTATTAATTTTATTCATTATAGATAATTGGGATTATAGTTAAGTACCCTAGGGTTATCAGTTTTACATGCGAGTTGTCTTTATGGAGGACATTCCAAGGAAAACTGCCTGTGTTCGAGTTACAGAAACCAACGAAAAATCCCATTCAAACGGCTCAATACTCAGGAGGCCCACCAACGGCCGAACACAGGTCCGAGGTTCGAAGCCCGCCAACGGGCTGGCTGCATGGTTATTTTCGTGGTTTTCCCCATGTGTATCGTGTATACGAGCCAGTTTCCCTTAAAAAGTCTTCCACGAAGGCATCCCTCCCTTAAGGCAGATAGCCCTCAAGTGCTTTGCCGTAATCTAATAAACCAAACCAATACTCAGGCTGACCAATACTCAATACTTTAAACCAATACTCAATACTTTAAAGCTGAGTCAAACTACCAGTGTTCAACGGTCTTATTACTTGGCCACTAGAAAACTCATTTAATTCCTTTTATTTATTTGAATAATATAAAGTGATATTAGTATTCCGGTAAATATTTAAGAAGCTATTAAATTAATTATAATGATCGTGTTCGACGTGCAGATTGGTCTACAGCAGTGTTTTCCAAATTTTTTCTTTCATTTAGCACTTTTAATAAAAAGATAAAGAGAGTGCTTTTCTTTATCGGCCCCTTTACATTTTTCTCTATAATGTACAGAACACAACATAACCATAATACAAATAATTGCATTTAAATAACTTAAAGATAACAATTAGATTAAGAATATGAAGAGACCTTTAGGGAAAAAAATGTGTTATTAAATTTATGTTATATTATTTTTAATATAATCATTCTTTTTAATTTTATAAATCTAAACAAGCTTTCAGAAACAAAATCACAGACTCGAATTGCACAAAATCTCGATTTGAATTAATGTGGTCGCTGCGGTTGGTGCATTGATGGAATTTTTTTAGAAAATATTTCACATAAAACTGCTTAACTCTTAAACAGTCTAGTTCATAAGTATTAAATATATTTCTTTTCTTTTATAATAATTTATTGACTCAACTGAAACCTCCTTCCACTAAATAAGAAGAGGGTAAAGTCAACGATATTGGTTCCGCAAAGCGTTTTATGATATTTTGTTTTATTTTGGGATATTTCTCATTGAGGATGACTTCTCAACTCCGCGACTTCAGTACCCATGTGTTTTGAATAAGACTTGTGTTCGAACACTCTTTCAGTGCCATTAACTCTTCTTATATCATAATTTTACTATATTTTTCTTTATATTTATTTTATATGATGTCTTTCTAACTATATAGCTTTATATCAATAAACAATTAATTACCAGTTTTACTTATAATTTTTTTAATCAACAAGATTATGTTTATGCCGATCAATTACCAGTGCATGTTCAGCTATGAACACCAGTTGACCCCTTGATTATCACTGATGTCCTTAGAAATTTCGGAAAATTGTGTACTTGTAGCCGAATTTCTTTCCCCACACAGAAGGAAAAACGAAAGAGGTTTGCAAGTAAATAAACGCTCACCACTTAGCCAAGACATCGCAACTTTGCCCGCCTTATTCTGGTGTTAAGTTTTCTGAATACCGATATCTTTAATAGGCTCGGCCCACTTGCGGCCGAGCGGTAAAGTCGCTGAAACTGGTACTTTGGTCGAGATTCGCATCCCGTGAAAGGCTGGCTGCATGGGCGTTTTCATGTTTTCTCCCCTGTGTAACGTGTATACGAGCCAGTTTCCCTTAGAAAGTCCTCCACGAAGACATCCCTCCCCTTAGGCAAGTAGCCCTAGAGGCTTTGCCATAATTAAATAACCTAACCTAACCTTTAATTGGCTTAAATCTGGCGACCATTTGCCAGAATTAGCATAGTTATTAATAGCACTAACTTCCACAAAGCAGACTACTTAGAGTTTTTTCATTCAATCATATTTTAAACGAAATTGCTCAGCATACAATACAATTAATTTATTTAGATTTGATCGTGTTTTGGAAATACTAAAAATGTTCTTCGTTGTAATTTTGATTTCAGAAACCCGACAAATGAAGTTAATGAAAGTTAAAATGCTTGGATTTATATAACCCCCTTCCTTAATAAGTATTAAAAGTTTATTCAGCTAGCTTGGTATTTCTGTCTTCGATATACTAGTTAAGAAAAAGGTAAGACAATGGTAAAGCTTTTAAATTTTATTTTTGGAAGACGGTACTTTCATTTTGATTTATGGTAATGTAATTAAATTAAATTTTATAGCAGAAAATATAAAAATGAATTCCACTATGATATGTGCTATGACTTATTATTATTAAAAAATAAAAATGAAACAACAAGCGTAACATGCATGGCGAATGGCTGGCTGCATTCTGACTTTTTAGTTCAATCTCATATTTGACATTTTAAAGTTAGACACAGAAATTGCATTCAGCATTAATGAATAGTTAATTAAAAAAAATTCTAAAACTGAACTTTGGAAGATTGATTCGAACTAATTTATCTCAAAAGTAAATTATATATGAAATGTAAGTATACAAAAAATATGTCGTTTAATTAATTATGCAAAGCATTCCAATAAAATGAGAAACCCACTCAAAAGACTGTAGTAAAGTTAAAAATATGTTTCTAAGGGATAAGATCGACTTATTTTATTGCACATTTTGCAACAACACTATTTCAAAAATTGCATTTCAGTTTATTAAAATTTTCATCATTTCAAAAAATGCGAAGCTCTCGAATTAGCTGGTTGTATAGGAGTTTTCTCTTTTCTCCATGTGTAACATGAATGGAAGCCAGATCCCCTTAAAAGGTCTCCCACTAAGGCATCTTCATTTTGGCAAGTAGTGCTTTGCCATAAGCTGTTAAACATACAAACTGAAAATGCAAAGCACTGATAAATTTTGATCATAATATGTTGTGGTGTGGTTGGAAATTTTATAATTCATAAAAACTTGTTCCAGCAAACTGGAAAGCCGCATGCGGCTCGCTACGTAATAAGCAGTAGATTTATTTATGAAGAAAATTATAATTTAACGAAGACATCTTCTCACTAAGACGCTTGTGTATATGTATTAGTAACTTAATTTTTTGATAACGTTATTATGTGTATAATAATTTCAAAATGCATACAGCGCATTAAATTGTCGAAGTAATAAACAAAAGACAGAAAATTTTGTTTCAGGACTTTAGAGAAATTGTTTTTAAAATAGACATTAACTATCGAAGCAGCATAAAAGACATGTACGTTGGGAATATGCTCTACCAATATATCTTATTGAATGACATAATAGATGTATATAGTTACAGACTGCAGTGAGCAAAGCAAACTGTATCTGATAATTGAATTTGCTTTACGTTATGAATTATTCAAATGATTTAGAGTTAGGCGTTGCTAATTCTCTGTACTTTGGCCACCATGTAGTTCTGTGTGAAAATTAAAAAGATAGATTTTTATGCAAACCCGCGCTCTAAACTGATAGAATTTTAAACACATTTTCAGTAAGTAATTTGAAATCTCTCTTCACCGTACGCTGTCTATGTCCTCCTCTTTTTTTTTTTTTTTTTTTTTTGTTCTTTCTCTGGAATTGTGTATGGATTGAGAGTAGAAAAAAATTTTGCTGCTCTAAGTTTCAGAACACAACAAAATTCTTACCTTGAGTTAAAATGTATTTTTGTTATTAGAAAGATTATAACATCCATTTCTGAATTCTGTTTACTTTTTTTTTAATTAGTTGTCAATTATGCAGTTATAAACAGATAGAAACACGAATTCGTAAAAAAAGATTTTATAACCGAATAAAATATTTTCAGTGCAGAGGAGAAAAATTTAAAAACTGTATAGAAACGTAGAAACGTACTCCTCTCAATACAGAATAACAGCAATAACAAGAATTTATTTTTGTTTATAAACAGCAGCATTAATTGAAAACTATGAATCTTTGTCAGTTTATTTGGAATATTTCATTTTTAATCACAAACTTTTATTTCGCTTTTAAAATTTATTTAGTTGCGGAAAGGTACAATTACATTTCATGGTAAACGATACAGTTCATTGCTAACGAGAAATGACTGAAGGCCAAAGAAACACATACAGACATCGATATTAAATTTTTTTTAATGCGAATTACGATGCATATGCATTTTTAAAAATTGTTCATAAGAAAGACATTTGAATAGCAGACATTCTTACTTTTCTTTATATTGCGTTTTATTTGTTATATAATGTAAAAAATAAAACACAATTAATTAAAGGTATGGTTGCTTGAATTGCGTTAATTTGTTATATAATGTTACATAATAATAATAATAGATTTACTTATTTGTTATATAATTTATTTATTATACAATTGCGTTTTATTTGTTGAAAAAATAGAAGAAAAAAGATTTCTTTTGAGGGGCGAGAACTTATTAGCGTTTTTGTATGTATTTAATTTTTCAGTTAGTCCGATTTCAAAGAGTGTGGGGTAATGGCGGAACCGGTTAGCTAGCCTGTGTAAGGTCTGGTTGTGTCTCAGTTTTAAGTGAATCTGTGTGAAAGATTTTTGTTTTCAATTTAAGTTTAAATTACAGTTTATCGTTAATCAATCTCAAATCCATGTGTTTTTATTTTAAAATTGTTGGGTAATTTCGTGCTTGAAAGTAAATAGCATAACTATTCGTATCTTTTATTTTAATTTTAAATTACAGTTAACTTTAAACTTCCTCAAATTCATATGAATTGTATTTCACCGTTGTTCGATTGTTTCATCAACGAAAGAAGTGCATTTCATTAATAGCCAAATATAGCAAGCTATCGCCAAATGTGCAACCAAATTAAGGAAATCGAGCATTAGGGGATCTTAAGAGGGAATTTCCTTGAGCTCTTTACAGCCCCGTTCACATGCAACGCTCCTTCGCACAGCTGCCGTTAGCAAGAGGAGAAAAAGGAGACATGAAAGAGTTTTGTCTTTAGGACCCGTTCAGAAGACCACCGTCTTCCTACCCTTTACACCTAAGCCTCCGTGAACAATCACGTCTCCGAATTGGCAGATTTCTCATACTGTTTACATATTTTTAACGTTGTTTACTGTTGTTACTTTTGTAATCTGTACTTTCGCAACTGGTACCTGAACTTTAGATTTTTTTCAAATTTAAAGTTGAAACGATTTTTTGCAAATATTAACAAATAAACTGAGAATCTCAGAATATTATACTTTGCACCATAACACACTGTGGAGGGAAAAAAATTAAATGAAATTTTTAGCGTAATTTTTTTTAAAAATATTTTGGGAGAATTTTTGAAAATCGTTCATATTTTTAGACTTTTTGACGCCCATTAATTTAAAAATTTTATATCTAAAAATATATCGGTTACAAACTTCCGATATTTTCACAGCTTATAAAACAAACTTTTCGCATTTAAAAAAATGATAAAGGAAATTAATTGGAGGAATTTTTTACTTTTTTGAAAGATATGCAATGAAGCAGAATGGGAAATATTGGTTCTTCTTGGGTATCAATTCGAAACATCGGTTTCAAAGTATTAATCTCATTATACCACATTATTTTTATGGCATTATTTATGCTATATAAGTTGTTATTGTTGCCAGTTGTTAGTTCAGCGTGAGATTGGAGATATTTCTGAGTTAACTTTCTCTTAAGATGCGTTTTGCATTCCGTTGTGTTTAACGTTCTTATTAGATTGAAGCATAACTACTGATTATACTTAGTGATATTCTACACACTTGTACGAGTATTTTTGTGGAAAATTTCAGAGTTTTGAAGTGTTTCTGTTTATAAAATAAATTTAATTAAGCTATCATCGGATTTGAGTCCAATGACAATCATTTACGAACTATTATCAATCTATTACAAACTTGTACACACGCAACAATATTATAATTAATCAATGTATTAAAATTGTTTTGAACGTGTTTTACAAAACAAAAGCAGTAAAGGAAAATTCTGCTTGCGTTTTATGAGTTTGCAATTTTTCTGGCCACATAAGGTTTTAAAAAAAGGTTTGTAATTTATGTTTATATTTACCAATTGAATAAATAGCCCTAGGTTTGATTTATATATATATATGTTTATTGAAATTCAGTAATAAAATTTTAAAGATTTGAAATGATTAATTGTCTGTTTAGACAGTTTGTATTCTTTAAACTGCAAATGCAAATTGAGAAACCTTTTGCATTTTTTTCAATAAATCCTTTTACTTAAACTCCTAAAACATATACAGGTATGGACTAAATTTTTTATTATTTTTACTGCTTATTTAAAATCATAAACTTTATAGAAACAAGGATGGGTTTTGCAAAATACTGAAATGAAAAATTATTTGAAATGAAAATGTTACTGAGATCATATTTGTTTTAAAGATTTTAGATAAAATTGTATTTTTATTTTTTTCTCAGAAACTAATTCATTAATTGCAAAATCATTCCTTGACGTTATTAAGAACACTCTAATAAATACAATAAAAAAACTTGGGGGGGGAGACATTGAAAATTGTAGGAGAAGAAAGACATTTTAATTGTAAAATTTTTCTTCAAAAATTTAAATTAAAAACATTACTAGCAAAAACTTTTTTTCATCTCAAATTTTTTTTGTCTCGCAAAACCATTTAATAATATTCATAAAAAGTAGATGAAAATGCTTAAATTTTTTAAAAAAAATCATTCAGAAGGTACCCAGTCCCTTGTCGCGTTGAAGCCGATAAGCATTTGTCTTAACTTTAGTTTTAATTTGAACGATATCTCTGGAACACCTAGCATCAGATAACCTTGTCTGTATTTGTCTATAATTTCCGTATCTTGTACAGCTCTATCTAATTTTTGGGAGGATGCTATCACATCCCCAGACATCTATCAGCGCGATTGTTTCGCTGACAGTCCAGCGAGCAGTAACTAAAATTAAGTGAACCGCGCAGTATAGTACGGGAAATCTCCCCATTTGCCCTGCTCCCGAGAGGTAAGGAACATTCAACCAAGTTCTAACTCCAATTCGGCGAGGCAATTAATGCTTGTCCCATGTGAACGGGACACCTTGGAAGAACCGGTTTTCGCTACCGGTCGAATCTGCTCTTGTGAACGGGGCTTAAGTGAGGGAGGGGAAGAATTTTCGGCTAAAAATCTAACTATTTTCCTTTTCGGCTCAACTTCCACGACTAAAAGTGGACATCATCGTCAATACCGACCCCGTTGTGATCATCACATGTTTGGTAAATATGTAAATCTCTGAAGAAATGTTCCAGCTGTTCTGCTTTTTGCAACCTCCTATTAGTTTATGCTTCCAAACTTTTAAATTTGTACTTCCTTAGAGTACTGTGAGAGCCATGTTCATATTTAATTACTGAAGCATCATTTGCTTTAGAATTTCTTCACCGCTGTAAAATTCATTATAAATTGAAACTTTGCTTTTGAAACATCTTTAGTCAATAAGTAAAATTAAAATTTTGTGTACGAAATGTCCATTTTAGTCCGGTTATTACACTTTTATACTTAAATAAAGTATGCTTGTTTTTTTTTTTTTTTTTTTTCTAGGATCAAAATGCGGCGATATATCTGGAAAATGGGTCAATGAACTTGGTTCGCTTATGACAATTGAACATCGACCTTTGAATAGAATAACTGGAGAATATAATACAGCTGTGGAAACTTTTAAAGGAGCTGCTGCATTAGTTTCTAATCTAACAGGTAAACAAAAGTGCAGAATAAAACCAAATTCTGAGACAACATAAATTCTTTTCCCTGAATATCCTTCACTGAAAGTTAGCTAAAATAATAAGGTTGAATCAGGCGTCCATTAGAAATGTTTCCTTTATAAGTTTTAATTCAATCTGAATTTTAGCATTCAAATTACGAATCAATGGCAGCATGCTCAGAGAAAATATATTAAGGCGATGGGAAAATAAAATATTACAATATAAGAATCCTAAAATGATTCCCTAAAGAAAGATACTTACTTATCAGTATAGTTGGGGTTGCATACATACAAGTCTAATTTCTTCAAATAAATCCAACAGTACAACAGGCGCATTTGACTAATTGCTATGATGAATGTCGTGGGCTTGTGTTAACTTTCGATAGTTGAGATGAATGACAACAACAAATTCAACAGTTTAAGTAGTTATGCATTTTATTTCTTTAAATATTTATTCTAGACATATGCTTTCAGCGATAAGTTTCTAAAAAATTAAAAGTAACATTTTACAAAATCAGAGTCATTTCTAAGTGCTTTGGAAAAAAAATATTTTTAGACTTCCATAGAGTAAGAATTTCTGTTCATAAAATATTCATTGCATTTTAATTAGTTGAAAATTAAAAAGTGTCTCACCATTATGTGAAAAATTTGTGGAATTTTTTCGAGAAAGAATTTACCAACTTAAGTAATTTTTCCATGCATATTACTGACTTTAATTCGAGACTTTTAAGAGAAGAAATTTGGAATTTAGGAAGCATCTATAAAACAAAACTTGCTCAATATTCAAATTTAATAATTTGCTTTAAATTTGATAATTTTTATTTTATGGAGGTAAGGTTTTTCAGCGTACTGTACACTCACAGCGTACTGTACACTCAAATTAGGTACAAAATTTTAATATATATATTAAAATTTTGTACCTTATTTTAAGAAATTTCTTAAAAAGAAGTCTATATGCGAAGTAAATATTCAAAGAGATAAAACCCATGGTCAACGTTTTCAAACACTATGTATATATCTAATAAATGCTATATATAATATTACATCAATGGATTTTCAGAGTCTATTTCTTCCCGGTAGCAACAAATATGACATCAGACTTAAGCAAAAGCTACATTTCTATTTGTAATTCATAAACCATAGGAATCCGTGCATGAATAGTTTTTTTATAAGCATAGTATTCTACATGACGAAATTAAAAATAAATGTCTGAGCAGCAGCAATAGTACTTGATTGCTGAACTTAAATAAAGCGTATTAGTCAGAAAAGGGTGAAGGGAGAAATAATTCGAAGATTTAAGTTCAGAGCAATTACTATCAGAAACCAGCAACACAAACAGACAGCTGTATAGACAGGAGTGTCGTCCACCTTTGTTTACAAATGAAATGACTTCATCTCGCTTGAATTCGATATGCAATGCCTAGTTACAGAATATAAATTAACATAATGTTCATTTCAATAATAGATTTAAAAATTTGTTTTATTTGTGGCGTACTTTCATTAAATAGCAAACTAATTAGACTAATAACGAATTTTGAAGTAGAATATATTACGTTTTTTTTCGTATTGCAATAGCAATACCTATTAATATAACAATTTACATATTAATATAACAATCTATAAAAGTGCTGAAATAGTAGCCCTGAAGAAACAGCTATTCTTGGGTTGCGTTGTATATGTCGCATTGTTTATTGTCTGGTCTCATGTTCTAGATTATAACTGAACTATTTTGATGTAACATATTTATTAAATGTCAGTGATAAACATGTGTAATAAACATTGTATATCAACAAGAATATCAATGATGGAATAAAATACGATGCCAGTTTCAGCTAGCCCTTGAGTTCTGCAAATTATGATTAATAATTTAATCATATCATTGCACAGAATGCTTGCTAGCGGGAAATTTTTAATAGATCTCGCCTGCTGAGAGCTTTAGAGGATTTTATAGTCTCGCTATATTTCGGACTTAATGCTGAATAAATTGTTCATATCGTTTAACTTTTTGCGTCACTGTAGGTCTTCTGATTCGCCATAGTTGAAGACGAATTACAGGAACCGAGGAATCATTAATCGAGACCCTTCTGAAATTATGCTCCTCCAGTAGCAGATAACTTTTAAGTTATTGTCGTGATTCCACATTGTTTGTGAAGATTTTCGTACTGCTAGGTAGGGCAATTATAGTTATAACTTACATTATAAGGTATTTCTCCCAGCTTCTTGGCTTGCCATCGTGGTGGGGTGATCTACACACTGGACCGGTATTCCAGAGGTCTGCGGTTCGATTCCCGGGGAAGGCGTTGTTAATTTTTCATCTTTTCTGCTTTTAAAAAATACCTAATGACTCTACAGTGACGCCCGAACTAAAAGGGTGTTGGATAATGATTCTCCTCACTAAGGATTTGGCGATTGGGTCCCCCCTTTTTTTTTGTATAAAGTTTATATAATCTACTTGGTGTGTTGTAAATAAACGAAAAAGATTAATCTGCGTGTCATTAACTGTGTACAAGACACGGCACAGGCTACAGCTGGATGTTACAATGTAGCTACTCATTCAACAGTAATAGAAATCCTTTCAATTAACATTTATTTAATTTTCGCTATTAATTGCAATAACGTTTGAGTTTGTATAAATGATTCATTCTCTCTTAACTTAAACTATACCTAACCGTTTTTTACATAGAAAGTTAACATTGTGAAACTTGATTTTGCAGTACTTGCAATGGGATAATGACTGAACTCCCGCATTGGGCAAGGGTTCAATGTACCCTGCTCATTCGCGAACGAGAAACGCATTGACTGCATTTTCATTTGCGAGTTGATTTTATGTTGTAGTTACATATGTTGCAATCAATTTATTTGGCTAATATTTATATTTGAACAATTTAACTTGCAGGTACTTACCTGCCTGTTGGTGATGGGGCTTTGATAGGATTTTCTGTCCTTTTCAATCGAGGAGCGTCCTTGACATCTTGGGTTGGTAAGTATTAAAACATCAAGTAATTACTTTTAAATTTTTAAAATCTCTTCAGGCGTATATGCCTAAAGGGATTTTAAACATAGGAATAACACTGCGCTCTAACTGGTATGGTTGATAATAAAAGATGGGAAGAAATTTTCCCATTCCTCGTGCCTGTTGATGTGATGTAACTGGTTAGCGATTAGAAAACTCGTAAACCGATTCCCAGTTTAGAGTCCCTTGATTTTTCGTTTCCCGGCTACATAAGTCTAACATGTCTCTTCTATGACGCTCGAAATAAAGTATTGGGGGGGACGCAGCAATTCGTCACTAGAGGGATCTGTTCGACAACATTATTAGCCTCTCTCCAATATCCCTTTGACAAAGGAAGGAAATGCAAGAATTTTTATATTTTCCCGTCTTGGCTCTGATAGTGTAAGTGCTGAGCTCATTCAATAGCAAATGAAAGATCGATTATTTGAATCACGGAGAGAAAGCAGGAAGTGCTCACGTTTGGGATTCCTAAAGACTTACTGAACATTATAACATGTATTTTCTTAATTTTTTTACTTCATTATAATTTTTACGGGGTCATGTATAAGGTTATTTTTATTCTGCTAACCGACTAATATTTATTAAGAAAGTATTATTTAAAAACTACGAATGATAACAAAATCACATTGCTTTCAGATAGTTTTAGAAAAGAAAAAGTTTCACGCGCGTCATTTCCAATTTGCCTTGGAGATTTTAATGACACATTGTACTAGATATAGTATATCAGAAGTTATAGCGTTAGACATGCTATTAGTATTACTGCGTCGGGTATAGCTACATAGAAAATAATTTCGAGAAATAACATTTACGCTGTAATAGAAACCACTTGATAATATTTCCAATGAATTTATCTTCATCTAATTCAGTTACGCTTTCAGAATGTTATTTTCAGTCAAGGAAAACGTTTCTGGTTCTTTGAGAAGAACATCAGTTCTGAATTAATATATATCTGTCAGTCATGTTGACGAGCTTACATGAAAATCCTTTTTCGATAGAACAACTACTGACAGTTCTATTCAATGAAAATACCTATTTTGAACAATGGCCAAGTGAGTTATTTGTTTAGATCAGCGATTCTGAACCTGTGGTACGCGTACCACTGGTGGTACGGATGAGAAAAATAGGTGGTGCGTAAAGAAACAAAGTACTTTTAACTATTAAATTCAAAAATATCGTGAAGTAAAAGATCAATTGATAGAAATTTCCCGTGATTGAACTCCAATTGAAGATTTCAAAATAAGACGCTTGTTAAACTTTGGCTGAACTGAAAGCGCAAACTATTTGTGTGAACAAAGATTTTCTTCCATGTTATATCTGAAAAAAAAAAGTATAAAACACAACTAAAATTGGATCCTAATTTATGCAGCTAAGTGAAACATGACCAAACATAAAGAAATTGATACTTCTTAAACTGACCCTAATTTCACAATAAATTTTAGAATTAAAGTAGAATAACTTAAATTTTGATAATTGAAATGGTAACCATTTTTTAATCTAATATTTTTTATGTGTGCATATTTAACACAAATAGCCAACAGGGTGTTCAAATGGCAAAATATATTTTTTTTAAATATTTCTATTGAGAAATTGAAAAATAATCATTGTAAAATGTGGTGGTGGTACCGAAGGTTTTCAATTTTTTTTAGATGATAAGCGTTAGTCAGGTTGAGAAACGCTGGTTCAGATGCTTTATATCATCGTTAAGATCTTGTAGGTTAAGGGGCGTTATACTTTTGAGATGTCAGTTCTCAATCCATTATTGTTTTCTGTAGTCGTCTTGCATATTGCTTGGTTGGTGGTTGATCTCCCTTATCAATTCTATGCTAGGCCAAATTTTTTCGACCTACGTGAGATGTGCGAGAGAAAACATCTTGATTTTTTTTTTTTTTTTTTTTTTTGTTTTTGTTTTGCAGCTGTCCTCTCTTCATCGCTTAGTTGTGCATTTTGCAATAACTCTGATCTTATACTCCCCGAAGGTAGAGAGATTGCCGGACTATTGGTTCGTTTAATAATGCAGGTCAATGGATTACATGCTGCAAGCATGTTGGCTTTCCTAATGACTTTAGCTTTATCACTAACAGTAACTATCACAGAGAAGACAGTCCTTGATAAATCGACGAATGCCGAAGCTACTATTATAGTTCTTAGGTTTCTTGTTACAGTTCTTAGGCTATTCCATTATGGCGTAGCGGAAATTTTTATTTTCAGCTACGGATCCAGGAAATCAAAATTTTGCTCTTGCTGGTACTGGGATGTCTTGAGTTTTTATTTGGTGGACGGAATTAACTCCTTCCTTCTTAATTCCGACAGGTTTATGTCCTCCAAGGCAGAATGCAACTCGTTATTTTTAAAGTCGGAGGAAAAATTATATTTCCTTAGAAAATCTAACCCTGTATGAAAAGGTCGCTAATGTCTGCTGCATATTCCTTGTGATGGTAGACGGAACTCCCAAACGTGATATTAATTTCGACTTTATGACCGGACACAGTCTGGAGGGTGACACAGGGAAACATCCAGATGTGTTTGCCTTCCAGTTGTTGATCAGATCTTTTCGGATGATGATAACATAGGCTCTTGTATCGATAGTCACATTGCAAGGAACTCATGATGTCCATGTCCATTACTGCCGCTACTCATTGCAGAAATCGGAAGCGCTTTAAAAGGGGGTCTCAATATTTGGCAAACTCGCGAGATGGTCACTACTTCATCTTCTACCTCTCTGTTGTGAAGCGGTATAAGCTTCCGTGCCTTGGTCCTGCAGTTCCCTAGGGTCAGTTTCTTATCACTCATATTCCGCCGCAAGGCACTTACTAGCCTGGTTAAATGGTCTAGACGAGCAGTTAGTTTTTCCACTGGTTTCTGAACATGAACAGCTGTGACAGTATAGCGGTCTCTAAGGATCTCTTGTTGGGCTACCTTGAATTTTATGGCATACACGAAAGCGCTTTATAAATCCTTGACATCCACCATTCGCAGGGCTTTCTGTATCTCAGGATCCCGGATGTTATCGACGATGAAATACTGCAGGGACACTATCTTCCTTGTTTTTGCGCCGCTGTCCAAAAACGCGAGATGAGATGACCTTTCAGCATCCGTGGCGAGAGCCTGGAGTATTTCCGTGGGTTCCTGTTTTAACTGAAGCTTGCTTTAATCTTTTAAACATTTTTCGTCAAATCGTAGTTCCAGCACTTCGGACAAAGCTTCGAAGCCTGCCTCTGGCTCTCGGGCAGAGTTTGAAGGATATCACTGCATCCTCTTTCAGAGTAGCGGCTAGATGGCAGGACTAACTTCGAAATCTAATCCATTTACGTGCACCATTGTAGAGAAAGGATTCTTGTACTCTTGCCAGATCTTTCCATCCTACAGGGATAGCTCTTGAGAGGGTCGAGAAGACATAGGTAGGCATTTAAATCTGTCTGAATTGTTTCTAGCTAACGCTATGGATTTCTTCAAGCTGTCAACTTCCTTAGGAACAGCAGAAACTCTGTCATCAATTTGCTGTTTGATATAAGATACTCTATATCCGATAGGTTGATTGACAGAAATAACTTTCATCAATTTGTTTTTCTGCAGCAGAAACTCTTTCTTCAGTTTCTCAAACTCAGTTTTCAACTGTTTTTTTCTGCCTTTCATAGTCTGGAATTTGTTTTTTATTTAGTTCCCACCATTTAAATTTAACTTTTTTGTTAGTTATTTGTATATCAAGGGGGTGGCAAATATAGGAACCGCCCCACGCGACAAACTCAGGAATGTCTCGGGTCACTACAGCTGTAGCTACGCCACTGATTTTGTTCAGTACTATCAGCTTTCTTTTAGTAATACGTTTCGGCACTGCACGTCTAGACGACGCAGTCCTGATTTACAGTCAAAGACGCTATTTGTGTGTTTCCGGTAGTTACCAGTACTGCATGATAATATCTGAGCAATTTTCCCAAGGCTTGTTTTCGATTTAAAGTTGGTTATAGATAGTCTATTGAAACACTATTGTTGGGCAGAAATAACTCCCAACTACCCTTCATGGTGATTTACCCTTACGTTCAAAACAAAAATTACTTCATTTGGTAAAAGAATCATATATAAGATTTCATAATTTTCTACTACTAAAAAATAAACGAGCAATAAATAAATGCATACAAAAAGGATTACTTACCCCTCTCTCCCTTCTTTATTATCCAAAATTAACGGGTAAAGTGCAGAATCGCCCACTTATTTGTTTGGCGGTTTTTACAAGAGTAAGAAGGATTGGATTTTTGTCAATTTTCTTTGACTTTTTAAGTGAAAATAGGTTGATGTGTACATGGATAATGTCAAGGGAGTGCGCAATGTCATTTTTGTGCAATTCCGGGATGTTTTTTTAAGTGAAAATAGGTCGATGTGTACATGGATACCGAGTATGTGCAATTCTTAAAAACGCGCGAAGCAGAGGGCGATTCTGTACTTTTCCCTGAACTATACATGACAAAGTGACGAAGATCGCCTTTCATCTTTCATATTAAATTGTAATAAATGTAATATCTATATTCCGCGACACGAATCTGTCCGTCTCTTTACAATAAATATGAACTTTTCTACTTCTGGACACCTAGCACCATCTCTTGAGAAAAGTTGAGTCAAACATTTAAATATAACAAATATTAACAACGTCATCTCTTCGATTCACGCTTCGCATGGTTCATCTAGAATAGCAACGCAATTCTTACAGGCAAAGTTTTTTCAATACTTGTGTGGGTGAATGGAAGATTCTCAGTTTATTTTTCAGAAAACGATAGTTACTAATTAGCATGGTATACCTTTCCCCGTACTCCCTTGACTTCAAGGGCTATGCATTTTTTAATGTATATATCTGGTTAAGACATGATTATTTACACATTAATTCTCATTGTCATCGGAGCTTCTTGTGCGCGGATTTTACGGGATTATTGGATATTGTATATCTTTCGTGGATGACCCTCGGTGTTAATAATTTTGGAAAATTTAGAGAAGCTCTTTTTTATACTGTATGATCTTCTGAAATTTACGAAATTAGTTATAAACTCTCAGAGCTCAAAGAAAAAGCTCAAAATTGATCAGGCAGTATAACTTTTATCACTAATTATTGAGTTAGATTTATTACAGACTCGATTTCCTAAACAAATCAATTAATGTGCGTTTAATAAAAATAAAAATGTAAATAAATTTCTCCGTGTCTCATTTTCTCATTACTTTCGTGATTCAAGTAATACATTCTTCTTGCTGAAATTATTCGCTGGCAGATCATTTCCAATATCTAGCTAATGAAGTTACTTCATAACGCTATTTAAAATTTTAGCATTTTACCTCTGCAGATAGAGAAGGCATTACTCTTGTGTCGATATGTTACAGTGGCTTAATACCAAAGAATATGGAATCAGAGTCTTTGTTATTAGTTAAGAGTTTTTGGGGTTTGCTTGGACATAGATTCTTACTATGAACGTACATTATTTTCTCTGTTTAGGTCAGTGCATCGTCTGCGACGGGGAAGAGAAACTCTTCACAACTTGGGTTCTGAGACGTCACGCGGAAACACCGCAAAAATGGATGGTTACTAATGTTGATCAGAATACTTTCCTGCGGTTAGGTAAAGATGCCGATTCTTCACATTATTCCCATAATAGGGTTAGTATAACTGTTTTTAGATAAATTTTGCAAAATATTATTAATTTCAGACGATAACTTTTAGAAAAATCAGTACTTTCTTTAAGTAACAGATTATCAAATGATGAAACATAGTTGCAACAAATAAAAATAAATATGTAATAGAATATAAAATAGAATGTATTTGATTTCATTTCATGTAATTGAGTAAAGCACCTTTTATTGATACTGTAACACATAAATTCCCTGTAGTAATTCCAAATTAAATTATTATCTTGTCAGTTCTGTAAGATTTATCTTTCATTAAATTAAATTTACCTAATTTGAATGCTAAACGTAGATCCGAGACAGCCTAAATCAGTTATTTTCATTGTTTCAGCCTTTGTTCAGCATTAAGGTTATTAAGCATTAACGCTATTAAAGTCGGTGTATCATCTGCAACAAAAGTGCGTATGGGTTCGTAATGCATTTTATTTTTATCAGATGGAACCGATGATATCTTGATGAAATTTGTGTCCTCAAAAGACTACAATTCTGGAACTTCTCCAAAAGTACTGGGATAGCTCTTCTTAGTATGACAGAGAACAATTAATAGATACGACTTTAAACTACAAAGAACGTTAAAACACAAGACAATATAAAAATCCTCAAAATATAATCTCGCACAATGATCTCTCAATATTCCGACTAAACTCTGAACTCATGCTCTCTCGAGATTTATTAAAATTCCCCCCCCCCGTCTCGAGGGTACATAAGACAGGATACAGTTATAATTATACAGGAATCGGACCAAAATGTCGCCAAACGGTCGCCAAGATTGGCGACTTTTGGATATTTAATTTTGGCGACGATAATTAGCCGCCAAAAACCATCGACACCTTGGCACCATTTACTTCAATGTTAATTGGACTTATCCGCTGTGTTTCGGCCACCAGAGTCGTCTGCCTGTCGTCTGTGATATGTTATTTCGCAATGCGCAGATCGTATGCGCAGCTTGCACTTTGTTTTTGCAGCCTTGCAAACACTAATTGTAACTTTCACACTTTACTCTTTGCTGTGTTGTGGTTTAAAGTGGAAATCGCTAAAATAAAAGTTAAACTACAGTCCGCTCGCATTGATGTATTCTTATGTTTATTAATTTAAATTTAAGATACCGCTACGCTACACGTTGTAATCCTATTTTTTTCCGGCAAACCCTAGCAATTTTGAAGTCTCATGTTACATTATACAGATACTATGGTTTACATATAATTTCATTAAAATTATTTATATATATACAAAATTGGTAACAATATAATTAAACATAATAAAAACCGGTAAATTCAATATGTGCCCACAAATGAAAGATTACTCAAAATATGCGTTACATAAACATAAAATAGCTATAAAAATGCATTAAATAAATAAAAAATGCGATATACAAGCAAATAAAAATATTTACATAAATTACGATGATAAATATGACATGCAGAGCTAAGGAAAAAATTGTAAAATATGTAAATTACATAAAAATTATAAAATATGTAAGGAAAAAATTAGAAATTTATAATGTGAGAAATATAAATATGAAGCTGGCGTATAGAGAAAGAAGCATCGGATAGAATGGAAGTTATTGACATATGATAGTGATGAAGGATATGCATGATAGTAAAAGCAGAGTAGCTGGCCAATTGCAGAAAGATGTGTAGTTCGCAATCCTGTCACTTAAAAACCACTTGAAACACAGCAAAATACCTCACTTTTCGCCTCAATACGTAGGCAGTTTCAGCACGAGTAGACAAATACGAGTAAGCTACTCATCACCTATTTCACTTCATAACTCTTGTTTATACTAGCTGCCTTCATTTCACATTGGTGAGGCGTCGACTGTATGCAACATATAACGCCACTGTTTGATGTTTGCAATGCCTATTGCAGGGTTTGCTGTTATGTGTGATCGTACGAAATTTGGATTTTTAACATATCGTCAGCGCGCACTTAAGCTATTTACACAATGTTTCGAAGTTGTAGATAATTTTCATGTTTGGGCGCAAATTTTTGCAGACAATTGTTCTATATTAAGTATAAAACAATATAACATAAGATATTACAATGGGGACTACCAAAAATATCATCACTGTGCAATTGAAAATTCATGTTATTACCTATATTGTAGTAGGTAAATGTGTGGATATGTGCATACATAAGAAAACATTTTTTCGACCAATACTGTATCAATCACAAGATATAGCAATACGTGTAATTATCATAGTGGAACATAAACAATAAAACAATTCTAAATTACAGATAAGTGTTGCGTTGTGTCCATTAAAAAAAACCCATTCTATGACTAATGTTCAGTGTAAAATTAAGTACAATACCAGGTAAGTAAAATCAAACTAACGTTTATTTATAGTGATACGATTAAGAATACAAGTTACATTTTAAATTGGTGGTGACTGCTCATCTAAATTTCTGAAGAAACAACGGAAAAAGTTAACATACCTTCTTTCACATATATAACATTTCACTTCCCGGATGGACTCCATCATACAAATTTTTGGATTACTTGATACAGGTGAAAACAATGACAGGATACATTACTGTCTCAGGGAATAATTACTATACGTCGGGAATATAAGTGATAAAATTAATCAAAGGCTATTGTTTCGGAAGCCAGGCTTTCCTCTGTTTGCAGTTTCCAACCGGGAGGACACAGGTCTTTCCACCGCATGCCATTATTGAATCAGAAATTCAGCAAGAATTATAGATGCAGACGCCTTTCTTCGGTGCAGGTTATTTAAATGTTCTTCTCCTCCTCGTTTCCGAAGCGGCTGCCCTCCAAGCTGTACAGTAAAGTTGACATCTTTTGTTGTACATCGAACGTCTCATGAAATTTCTTTTTTCCGTCTCTCTCTCGTCATCCACTGCGCAGCCACTTTTGTAACTGGCGCGCTTTAGAAAAAATTGGCGAAGTGTGATGATCGGAAGGAGGCCAAGCACAGCAACCCAAGCAGAGAAATCTTCACGGGAAGGGGGTTTCCCGACTATCAGAAGAAGCTAACTATCGCGGTTTCAACCATTCGGCCTCCAAAGCAACTCCACTGGGTCAACATACTCTCTGTTGATGGAAAAAAAGGGGGGAACTAGCCTCGTCTCGAGGCGCAACTCCAACATTGCGAGTTTCCTATCTAACAACTTTTCACTCTCATAAATAAACTCTCCGTAGAACCTTTCCTTGCTAGAGATGTCACAGCAACCGGGATCCCGTTTATGCAAAATACTGCACGTGGCGCCGTCATTCAGAGCATGTGGTGAAGACATCCATCATGTGTTCAAACGCTTGGGCGAAAGAATTTCGGGGTGCAGTAATCCCCAGATAAGGAATTCTGAGAATGAATTCCAAGCCGACGGTTTGGATGAGAAAATTTTTCAGAACCAGTGAATAGTTATTCAACACAACGAATTTAGGACATTAAAAATTAAACTATTACATAACAATTAAATTCATTAAAAATGTCAGCACAATATAAATTGTTTCTTCAGCAGAAATTAAGTATACACATTCATTATCCAGATTGAGTTTCAATTACTTTTGATTTACCTTACCAGTTAGAAAATATGTATTCGATAACTTTAATAGAAAGAAGGGTAAAAATTAAGTTACCTTAAGTTAAATTTAAAAAAAAATACACCAAAAGTGCACCAACAAAAACTTTAAAATAATTAAAGTCAAAAACAAAAGTACAAAAACCAAGTAAACTTAAGTCCCTAAACTCAAATTAAAATTAAACAACTTCAACTTAAGAAAACTTTTAAAGCAACCAGACCTAAATTTAAAGTTTACAAAAGTTACAGTTTAAACTTACAACCAACAACTAAAGCAAAAATTAATAACTTCAATTATTAATCAAAACTGAATTAAGTAAGCAAAACTTAAAGCTTGAAAATAATAACAATTAATACATAACAAATCTGTACAAAAAGGCGTCAAAACGTATTTACTTAGTTACGCTAATATAATGAGTGTTGCGAAAATTTACTAACATTGAAATGTGTCGTACATTATTAAGAAATGCATGTTATTTTTTAAATGTCAATTTTTTTACTCTGACGAGAAATGTACTGTTATAACTTAGAAAGTAAAATAAGGATATTATGCCGCAAGTATTGTCCAAAACCTCCTCTCTTGTCAGAAGTAAGTTTTGTTGAACGTTACAGCAGCATTTTTTCACATGTTGAAAACTTTTTGTTTCATCTGAAGAGAACGTAACACATGTTGTAGAGTCATTAGGCTATTTTGAAACAGGAGACATGAAAAACGAGGAATGACCTCGCCGGGACTCAAACCTGGACCTCTCGAATAGGCGCAGAGTGTACTATCATTACACAACGAAGGCATGCTGGAAAGAGAGAGAAAATATCTTATAATGTGATACACACATGAAGAGTAAAAGAAATTTATTGAATTTCTGCAACGGAAAATTCTAATAGCACTAGTTTGATACTTTAATTAATGAAATTAAATAAAACCATGCTGTTCGAGTTTTTCTTTTGTAAACATTAAAAAATTATAGTAGTCAGCAAAATAAATGAAAATAATAGGTTAACTCAAATTAAACTCAAATTAAAATTAAACAACTTCAACTTAAGAAAACTTTTAAAGCAACCAGACCTAAATTTAAAGTTTACAAAAGTTACAGTTTAAACTTACAACCAACAACTAAAGCAAAAATTAATAACTTCAATTATTAATCAAAACTGAATTAAGTAAGCAAAACTTAAAGCTTGAAAATAATAACAATTAATACATAACAAATCTGTACAAAAAGGCGTCAAAACGTATTTACTTAGTTACGCTAATATAATGAGTGTTGCGAAAATTTACTAACATTGAAATGTGTCGTACATTATTAAGAAATGCATGTTATTTTTTAAATGTTAGCTGATGCAAACGAAACGTTAACGAAAAGCTGATGCAAAAAATGAACAATATGTAGAGGAAATTGGGGAAATTTAAGTAATTTTTCTGTTAACAAATAAAAGGCAACTAGCAGTGTAGAGCCCAATGAATCTGAAGTTACATATAAAAATCGGAACAACTCATGTATAATACAATAATGTTTACCTTTACTTTTAATTTATTCTCGTAAAGATGATCACATGAGAACACTTCTGAAATTCTTGAAATCATAACACTTTGCACTTGAAGAACGAAACTCAACTATCGGTTTTACACTGCATGTTCCATTACCTAGAAAAACTTGATAATTCGTGATAAAAAGTCGATCAAACACCAGAATGAAGACACAGCTTCACGATAACGTTGATTTTATTTTACACACACAAATTATATTTTTTATTTGTGTGTTATAAGTTTGTGTTTTATTTTATTTATTACTTTTTTTATATTTTTATCTATTATATAAGTAAATTTACACAGTAGGACTTCGGCCGCACGCACTTCCACACCTCTCCTTTCTCAACTGCCGATTTTGGCGAAGTTCTTTTACTGCGTTTCTGCGCCGAAGTCCACATTTGGCGAAATTCGCATACTTGGCGGTTCTAACAGCTTTTTCAATCCTCTAAAGCAGTGTTTCTCAACCTTTTAGTATTCACGGCCCAATTTTCAATCATAATTTTCATCGCGTCCCCCCTTCCCCACCGCATACAATAAATGTATACAATAATAATGTATTTTGAGTATTTTGGGGCTAAACCTACACTACAACTTTAATTTTAAACTTTACAAATTACCAAGAATACGGAAATTTATTGACATTTTGTAACACCGATCCTCAGCATTGAAAAAACAAGAATCCTATGCCTTTTTATTGCTCTTGCGTCCCGCCATGTCGGGCATTCTCACGGTTTCGCGAGAAGTTTCGATTTGTCTGGTCAGCTTAAAAGTTAAGTTTGGAGCGTGCGCAGATGTGAATAAATGTTTTCTCATAGGGAGAAGGAGAAAGTTCTATGACGCCAAATTCAATTCCAGGCAATCTCGTTCGAGTCGATCCTTCTATCGCTATTGAATCTATTCTGAATGAGTATGTATATATTTTCGTGTAATTGCAATTCACCGTATTAAATATTCGTAGCTGCAGACTTATGCAGAATCATGGATAAATTTTTAAGCGGGCTAAGCGAGCATTAGACGATAGACAAGCATCAACAAGTACACAGACGAGCGTGGTTCCGAAAATAAAATCAAGAGAATATTCTCAAGAATACTTAAATTTTGGGTTCACTAGTACTGAAGTAAATGAAGAAGAAAGGCCCCTGTGTATCATTTGCTCAAAAATGTTGGCGGCAGACAGTATGAAACCTAATAAACTTAAACGACATTTGGAAACGCTTCATAGTGAGTACGTAAAAAAACCCAGAGAATTCTTCGAATTAAAATTAAAATCATTTGAAAAGCAAAAATCATTGTTTAAAAAACTTTGTCTGTGAATGAAAAAGCTTTAATTGCCTCTTACAAAGTTTCATATAAAATAGCCAGATGTAAAAAGCCTCACACCACTGGTGAAGAGCTTATTTTGCCAGCCGCAATTGAGATTGTAGAAATTATGTTTGGAGATAATTTTGCAAAACAATTGCAGTCTATACCTCTTTCAAATGATACTGTTGCCCGTCGAATTGCTGATATAGCTGAAGATGTAGAGTGTCAGCTTTTATCGAAGTTACTTGACAAATTGTTTTCAATACAACTCGATGAGGCAACAGATAGTAATAAAGATGCTCATTTCATTGCCTATGTTAGATTTTGTGATGATTTGTCAGTAGTAGAAGAATTACTTTTCTGCAAACCAATAGAACTCAAAGCAACAGCACTCGCATTATTTGCTATCTTATATGATTTTATGAACGAGGCAAACATAGAATGGAAAAATTGCGTCGGAATATGCACCGATGGTGCTCGTTCTATGTCCTGAAGATTCCAAAGTATTCAAGCACTTGTGAAACAAAAATCGCCACAGTGCGTCTGGACACATTGCATGATCCACAGAGAAGCTTTGGCTTCCAGAGAAATGAGTCCTGGTTTGAATAAGCTAATTTTGGCATTCTGAAAGTAGTTTTTCTTCTTTATTTTCTTCTTCATGAGTTTTAATTTTGCCAATACTTCTCCAATATCTTTTGGTCCGTGAAAATTTATTTTCCATTACTGTATTCCCATCTCAGCCTCAAGAGCAATATAAGTAAGTCATCATTTCTACTGTTAACACCAACACTATTAACACTTATTTTAACAATCAAAGAGATTCAGAGGCATTCATTGGTTTTACACCAGCAGATCATTTCTTCCTTTTGAGGTCCCGTAAACAAGTTGGTATAGAACATAAACTAAATGACTTAAATGTGTTGTCATATTTAAGTTACAATGTTTACTGAAAAACACTGTGGTTTTCTTAAGAAGCCCTAGAAAACAAGGGGCATAAAAAACTGAGCAAAGGCATTACTTTCATTCGCAATAATTACAGCGTCAAAGAAGGCACTTACAGTGTAAGCTTTATTTGAAAAATTTGGAGGACTTCCTAATGAAGAACAGGAGCGAACAGTAGTTCTACGACCGCTTCCTCACCAAGAGAAAAGAGTTTTGTCTTCAGGGAATCAAAATTTAGCTCTATAATCAGACGATTCTCTACAGAGGCTAGCCACTTGTGTTGAAAAATTATGAGGTATTTCACTCATGTACTATTATTGTAGAGAGTCTCTCAATGCAATAAGTTTTATGTTAAAATAATCAAATGTGATTGAATATCCCTTAAATTTAAGAATTTTTGTATTGAGTTTTATCTTTATGTAATTTTTAATTTAATGTCCCGATCTTTCTTTTTTTCCCCCTTTCTAGATTTCTTCGAGACGGCCAGAATCCACTAGAGCTGACATCGAAAGTAAAGGTCAGTTTTAGATCTTCTGCTAAAACATTGGATTACTTTCAATATTAGACGCCGTTATAATCTTGCCTTTTTTTTCTCATTTTCTATTTTTTTAATCGTCCCTTTACATTTGCTACTGCACCATTGATAATCCACCCCGTCTAGTAACTGCGAATGCAAAGTGGTGTTGCAAGCCCCTGACAAAATAGAGTAACTTCTTTTCAAAACACGATAGCAAGATAAAACTGACTTTGAAAATCACAGTACTAAATTCTGTATCCCTGCAATAAAGCAGACAGTGACTTGAGGAAAATTTACAAATTTAATAACTTTTAATAGATTTTATATCTTAATAATGTATGTAATTAATAAACTTTATAATACATCTATTTGATAGTTTTTAAAAATGTTTGTATCATTGGTGTAATTAATAAAAGATCGTTTTTTAATGCCATATGTTCTGTACCGGGTTTACAGAACGAGCATCTTACAGAATGAGTGTCATTTGAGAACCACCTAACACGAATTTGCTGCACATTAGACTTGATAATTTTTAATTGTTATATATAATTAGAACTTACTACAAAATTAAATATATAATACGGCTAAATTAGTAGAAGATGGCAATGAGGCAATTGCAAACTATGCAAGTACGAATTTGTTAATTTAATAAATATATTATAAAATGAATTAAATTTGTGAATTTAATAAATATCACGTGTTAAAAAACAGTAGATAATTGCTTTCGGAATGAAAAAAAAATAAGACTTTTAAGTTTCCAAAAAAAAATAAAATACAATTAACATTCACAAATGGAAAAACTCTTTAGGCTTATTTATTCCTTTAAAACTGTAGACTTGTGTTGACACAGCATACGACCAAGGAAATGATTAACAGCTATTTAAAGAATGCTTTTAGAATTGCTACACACATTGAATGTATAAAGGAAGAGTAAGTATTATTACGATGTATAAGTCTTTTTTCATTTGTCGTCCTCTGTGTTCGCCTTCCATCGTTTCTTGTCTTCTCACATCAGTTTTCGATTCGTCGTGGCATCAGTTTATCATCGGAGATGTCATCCGACGGTAACAAAGATAAGCATTGATTTCTAATTGTGATTCTAGTTAGAAAGAACTTGATTGTTTCTTTCCTTCTTATATTTCTGGCTATCATCGGCCGTACGATAAGATCGCTGAACACTGGTTATTCGAGACGGGCGGATAGGTTGACTGCATGGAAATTTTCATGGCTTTCCCGATGTGTAACTTAAATACAAGGCAGTGTTTATAAAGTATCCTGCAAAAGGTGTCTGTCTTCTTAAGCGGATATCTGTCAAATGCTTTGCCATAATCCAAATAACCTAATTTTCTTATATTTGCACTTAATTGCTTTTATCCGTACATCAAACCAACATAAATGAAATATTTAAGTGAAGAACGTAGATTTCGTATAATTATATGAATCCATTATAATTCAATAACCTCGGAATTTAATGAAAACTGAATTTCACTTTCTGTTATTAGAAACACTTGTTTATTGTATTTGGAAATCTAACGAAATCTCAAGAAATTACCCAACAGTTTAATTGTATAGACTAACATTACTACTGTTCTAGTAGCCTATATTTCAATTATGTAATGCAAGTATGGCAATTTATGTTATTTTGCTTTATTATGACAGAATTTCGATAGTCGAAATTTTGCTAAATCGAAATAAAATGCGTTCTGCAGACAAAATAATTTGAAAATCCTTATTAATTTTAATAGGAATTTTGAGGAAAATATAATGGATTAGAATAATTAATGGAAAAACGGAATTTCAATTTTTCAAATATTTTGGTGTGACGAACTGAAATGTATTCCATAGTTAAAATATTTTAGAAATGAATGCTAATTTTTCTTACGAATTAATATACTTAGCTCCAAATATTCGATAAGTCGTCACTGATATTATCTTTTTTTGTAGACTTTTATTTAATGCTAAACTTATATCTCGTTTTACTGAAATGGAAAGTAAGAAATATCCGCATAAAACATCGTATCCTAACCCTCCTTTGTAGAGTGCTTGGTGCCGAATAATCAGCATGCTAACGGATTTCTGTATCATTAAATTTAGCTTCATGACAGAAGCATTTGCACTTTTTGAATATTTAACTATAATGTCAAAAGAAAATCTAGAATTAATTCTATATTCTAGTATACTTTTTATTGGATTAAGTTATTTAGATTACGGCAAAGGATTCGAGATCTACCAAGAGGATGGATGCCGTCTTAGGGAAATTGCCTTATATTAACATTCCATATTGGAAAATTCCCCAATAGCCAGCCGAACTTTGAACTGGTATTGAACTATGGTGTGTGTTGGTGTTGGTGTATTTAATTATGGCAAAGCACACTAGGGCTATCTGCCTAAGGGGAGGAATGACTTCGTGGAGGACTTTCTAAGGGAAACCGGCTCGTATACACGTTACACATGGGGAAAACCACGAAAACACCCATGCAGCCAGCCCGTTCGCGGGATTCGAACCTCGGACCGAACTACCAGTGTTTAGCGACTTTACCGCTCGGCCGCTGGTGGGCGGTATTGAACTATGAGTGAAGTGTTTAGTGATTTTATCGCTCGGCTACGGTGGGCCAACATTTATTTGGATTTAAAAACGATTCTGCGTATAATCCGTAGATATTTTACACTTTTATTCTACACTGGTGAAATAAATTAAGAGAATTTTCATATTTGATCTACGATTTCCAGAACTACTGGACAGATTTTAATAAAATTTCGTGTGAACAAAGGCTGATATAATAGAAGCAAAATAAACACTCAACTGTTATAATAGACGCATATGTTCGTGTGTAACATTCATGGGAGTGTGGAGGTCCGAAACAGCGGTTGCAGAAGACACAAAAGAAATGGGTTAATAGGGGGTATGGTTCCCTCTTACAGCCATACAGGCCTCGCAGCGTGATGTCATACTGGAAATAGGGCAGTTTATCAGTGCCTGTGGCAATTGGTCCCACTCATTCAGCAACGCTGTCTTCAGTTCCTGGATGGTTCTCGGAGGGGGATTGCGAGTTGAAATTGCCTTTCCCAGAGCATCCCAGACATGCTCTATAGAGTTTTGGTCTAGAGACCCGGACGGCCATGTAAGATGAATTCGACCTCCACTGTATCTCGGCAAAGGCGAACATAGGGCTCCAAGAACTCATCCCTATACCTCACGCCAGTCACAGAACCTCTATCAAAGACGTAGAGAGTCGTGCGGCCATCCAACATGATGCCTTCCCAGACCATTACATCACAACCGCCGTAATTGTTGATTTGACGGACATTGGAGTGTAGGTAGCGGGTCCCTGGCTCTCTCCATATGAAAGTACGGCGAGAATCGGTGTTTAGGCTAAAACGTGACTCGTCGGTGAACAGAACGGTCGCCCATTGCTCCGTACTCCAATCATTATGCTGCCTGCACCATGCTAATTCAATTCTCCTGTCCGTAGACGTGAGCGGGACGCAAACAGCCGGTCTTCTGGCAAAAAAATCATCTCTCATTCAGTCTTTTGGAAACAATCACCCTTGTTATACGGGTTACTGTGGCTGCATACACGTCCCAAGAGAGCTGAGAAGCTGTAGGCCCTCTATTACGCTTCGCTAAAATGGACAAATAGCGATCTTTTCTGGCCATCGTGGTTCTTGGACGATCTTATCCAGACTTTCTCTTGATGGATTCAGTATCTTGGAACTGTTTCCATAGGTTACAAACGATGCTGGGCGTTAAATTAAACTCTCTACATATCTGGACTTGTGATTGCCTGCCTCTGCACAATTCGCCAGCTTATTCCATTATCTAAATGTTGGTGGTTACACATTTTTAATATTCCGATCTGAATTCGTCTTACCCTCCACGCGCTTATAAAGCCTGTTTTTCTGCTGCCTCCGCCTACACTCACGTGTACGCTTACGTATTGGCCGTACAAGATATGCATTTTTATCTAGGAGCAGTCGTTTTTCCTTCAGTTCAGTTCTTTTCATGCAATTCGATAAAATATGCAAATTCTCTTAATTTATTTCACCAGTGTATATCTTCTGAGACATTTAATATATATTTTCTAAAGAAACCGTCCGTTAATTTGTTTGATAAGAGTAAAATTTCATTGTTTGAATTTGGCTAAAGACTACAGCCCAATTTTTCAATTTTTCAATTTGGCGTCGCGCCGCATTGCGCTACAAGCGTCTTAATCATATACACTCTTAGGGGAAAAAAAAAGACGCACTACGACGCACCGAGAAGATATAAAGTAAATTGAAATGCATACAGATTTCGACAGAAAATGCAAAATTTTACATTTTGACTGCCAATGAATGAACGGTTGTCACTACAGCGCATCTGATTTGCGCAACTGGCGGGATATTTAAGAGAAGAAATTACGATTCCAGGACATAAATTCTTCACGAATTTCATTCCGTGTACTCTGGTAGACAGTAACTATGCCTCGCATACAGGTGCGCGAACGATATACGCAGATCTCAGAATTGTAGTTGGGCTCAAAGAAGCCGGTTGGTCTTATCGGCGAATAGCTCGACATTTGAGCAGGAGCGATGCCACTATTAGTAGACGATGTTGACAAGAATGGGTGAACCATGGCCGCACACAGCGTCAAGAAGGTAGGCCTAGAGAAACGACAAATCGTGAAGACCGAGCAATCATCAAAGTGGCACTCACAGCCCCAGATGCATCATTATCATCGATTGTACGTGCAACTAGTGCTTCAGTGACCGCAAGGACCGTTCATAGACGGCTTACAGAAAGGGGGCTGAGGTTACAGCGCCCGTTGCATCGACTACAATTGACCTCTGTACAACATTAAGCCCGTTTGCAGTGGTGTCGGGCCCATTCGCAATGGAATGTCACTGACTGGAGTAAAATAGTCTTCAGTAATGAATCCCGCTTTTAACTGAGCCCCGGTGACCAGCGAAGGCGAGTCTGAAGACGGCCCGGACAGCGGTGTGATACCAACCTGACTGTCTTCCGGCAGACAGCCGAAGTAAAAATCCTTTCCTTATTTCAATATAATGGATATTGAACCTTGTAGGAAGAACAAAGCTAAATTTTCAGAATGAACAAAATACTTTTATTTGAATTTCAAAACAGAACCAAAAAAAAAAATAAATCCTGCAGCTCTTAACTATCAAAATTTTAAACTCTTAACTACTACAGTTAAAATTCTTGCAACTATTAAAAATACTAAAAAAATTAAACTCTCTAAACAAAATATATAAAAATCTTCCGAATCCTCTTCTTGTTGCCACACCGTAAAATGCAAGTTCTTGTCCTATTATTTATATTTCACGTTCTCTTTAAGTCACGATCTTTACAAGTCATGATCTTTACAAGTCACGGTCTTTACAAGTCACGATCTTTACAAGTCATGATCTTCACAAGTCGCGATCTTTACAAGTCATGATCTTTACAAGTCCCCCCACAAGAAGCACATTCGTCACCGTAGAGAGAATGCTGCTCAGAGTTCATTGAGAGAGAAACAGTTAACTGCTAACCTTGACAAAGCATCAGCATTCCCATGTGAACTTCCTTTGCGGTATGTCACAGTGTAACGCTAAGGCCCAACGAGACAGTTTAGCATTATGAGGGGCGCTTTGGGTCAAGTAGGTGAGGCGATTGTGATCAGACACAATCTGCACTTTGGCACCGAAAATCCATGTGTCAAATTTTTTCAAGGCTTCGATGATAGAAAATGCTTCTCGTTCGATGGTTGACCATCGTTGTTGACAGGACGTTAGTTTCTTGCTGAAAAATGCTATGGGCATTTCTTTTGTAAATGGCTTATCTTCATTATCATTCTCACCTATGGTAGGCAATCCTAGTAGCTGTTGTTCCTTATCTTTCTTCTCTTCTATCTTTCCAATGGCTTTGTCAAGTAGCTCATACCATTCATCAATTGCTTCAGCTTTATCAATTTCTTCAAATATGGGAATTCTGTGGTGAAAGTCCTATAAACTGAAAAAATCTCAGCAATTTTTTCTTCTGCTTTTTCTAATAATTCTTCATCAACATGATGTAGATCGTCTACCTCGGGCTCGGGCTCTTCTATTAATTCAGCAATTTGTTCCGTTTCTTTCTCGTCTTCCAGTTCTTCGCTGTCATCCGAATAACTTTCTGTTCAATCTTCCATGTTTTCACCCTTGAACTTGAAAGTTTTCTGAGTTTTTCAGTTTCATTGTGGATGACATTTTCCTTTTAAGTTTCAACTTTTGTTGTATAATCCACACTTTCTTTTTCCTCTCCCAGTTCAACAGTATCTATGCTGTCCTTATTGTACTTTTTGTTTCTATTATCCTCCAGAATTTCTTTTTCAGTAAATTGTAATAGTTCACTGTTATCTGCAAGTTTATTTTCAGTCTCAAGATCTGCAGCTTCTGTGTGATTTACATTTTCATTTTCAGTTACTAAGTCAGCTTTCACACTTTCCTTATGGATTATTAAGTCATTCTTTTTATCACCTACTTTTTCCTTCTCGTTTTCAGTTTCAGCAATATATTCTATCTCTTCTATGTTCTCATCATCAAGATTTACTTGAGTTTTATTGTCATCTGCAATTATTTCTTTTTCAGCTGCAGTTTCAGCATCATCTGTATTTTCTGGTTTGGTTACTGGCTTCATTTGAGTTTCACTTTCATTGACAGTTTCTTTTTCAACTGGGATTTCAGTCTCACCCATAAATTCATTTTTACTTTCAGGTGGAATAATTTCTACATCTGTTATTTCGCTGTCAATTAACGTTTCCTCTTTGAGTTCATCTTCTGTTTCTACCCTCTTAATTTCTTCAGTTATAATTTCTTCCTTCTGTGCTTCCTGTTCAACAATTTTATCTTCTATCATTTCTGTTTTCTCTATTTCTGTAAAGGGCAGTTCTTTACAACTTTCACAGAATTTTTTAACATCTTGCTTAATAGTAGGCCAAACGAACGAGTACTTGATTCGTTGAATCGTCTTTTTCTCACCGAGGTGGCCGGCAAGAGGGATTTCATGTGCCATTCTTAGGACTTGCCTTCTTTTTTCTAAAGGTAACACAACTTGCTTAATGTTTTCACCACAGATATATTCGGAATGAAGTAATATGCCATCATCGAAAGTATATGAATTTTGATTTTTATTTGCCCATTCAAAGCATTTTTTCAGAGTTTCGTCTTGTTCTTGATGTGTCTTGAATGTTAGTCTTACTCTGTTCGTTGTTTTTAGAGACTCTATGTTTTCTTGGGAAATCTGATTAACAACAGCCAAATTTGTAGTATTGTCTTCAACTGGTGAGGGTTTATCATATGTCTCTTTGTACTCTAAGGGGGATGCATCCCAATGACGATCACTGTTCCACAGTTTGATATTTCCACGGAGTGTTTCATAAGCTGAAGAACTCAATAGCAAGTCGGTAACTAGCTTTTTTGAAACAGCACACGTAATGGACACTCTACCGTGGAAATCATCGTCAATTTTCATCTGGAAAATCTTTAGTGAAGTAATTTCGTTTTCACCAAAAGCAGAAAATATCTCTATTTTACTTTCTCCTTCGCAAGGTATCTTGTCAACCAGTTTCTCACGGACTACTGAAATTTGTGCTCCCGTGTCTACGATTCCATTTAGAATAATATCTCCACATTTAACTTTGACAAATTTTAATTCATCTATGTTTCTAGACACGTCCACTGATTTTGAGACAGGAATAGAGATCTTGGCAGTTAGCACTTCTGGTTTTTCTTTTTCTGCAAGGGGTGCTTGTGTTTGTATTAAGTTGTTTTGTGCTGTTGCAGAAGCACTTCTTGGTATCCGATTTTTGGTACATAACTTAGATGTATGACCTTCTTTTCCACAATTATAGCAAGTTAGTTTGAAACTAGGCTTTTGTGGTTCGTCACTCTTACGGGATGGGTACACTCTTGGCATGTTTTCAGCGGACAGCGATTTATTTCTGAAAGCTCTTTCTGGAAGTGGAGAACGAGTTGCCATTTTTTATTAGTTCTGTCTGCTGATGGATTACCACCAGTCCGTTTTGAGATATTACGAACACTGTCATATTCGTCAAGTTTATCAGCTAATTTGGTTGGAGAAACGAACTTCGCCCAGTCGTCAAGAAGATGGTCTCTTACTTCATAGGATACTCTTTTCTTAATTTGGTCAGTAATAATCAAGTCTTTTAACGCGGCAAAATTTGTGATTTCAAGACCATTGATCCATTCTTCAAAATAACTTGTAATTTCGTAGCAAAAATCTCTCCATGATTTTTCAGCGCACTTTTGGTGCATCACAAATTTTTTTCTAAAGCTTTCAGGATTTAATTTAAATCTCTTCAAGAAAATGGCCTTAATGTACTCATAATATTCAAAATTTTCTTCAGATTCCCTACCAATTAATTGAATGATTTCAGATGGCATTAAAGTCAATAAACATGAAATCCAATCTTTAGGATCAATCTTTGTCCTTTTAGCTTGTCTTTCAAATAAGGATAAATAAATCACAATATCATCGTGTCTTAAATTTCATTTGGGAATAAGCTTAATTAAATCAAAATTATGATGTCCATTTTCATTTGTTGGTGGAGTTTGTGTTAATCGAACACGAGATTCAATTTCGAGTTTCCTCAATTCAAACTCCATTTGCTCTCTTTTCTGCTGTGCTTCTAATTCTTCTTTCCTTCGTTGTTCTTCAATCTCTTATTTCCTTTGCTGTTCCTCAAGCTCTTCTTTCCTTCGCTGTTCCTCAATCTCTTCTTTCTCCTTTCTTCGCTGTTCCTCAATCTGTTCTTTCTCCTTTATTCGCTGTTCCTCAGTCTCTTCTTTCTCCTTTCTTCGCTGTTCCTCTTCTTTTCTTTTCCTCTCTTCAATAATCGTTTAAAACACTTCTTTAGCAAATGCTTCATCATATGTATCACTTTAAATTATTTCATTTTTTATCGCCACGATTTTCATACTTGGATCTACTTGAATTTCTAATTCAGCAGCTAAAGCCAGCAAATCCTCTTTTTTCCGTCGTCCCATAAAAGCCATGTCTCGATTTTATTTAGCCAATAGACTCATAATTTTATAAAAAAAAAAAAAAAAAAAAAAAAAAAAAAAAAAATTATTTTTCTTTTCTTTTTCTATTTAAATATAATTCACAATGAATTTAATTTTATTCGGCACGAAAATCAATCAGTGGAATCAATACTTAATGTGTTGTTGACTACTCTGGCGAGTCAAACGAAATTACATTTGAACACTGGCGTATTCATTACTTTGACAAGTAAATAAACTAAGATTCCATGACGGAAATAATAATTAACTTTTCATAATCTTAATTAATTATTTTACGTTTATAAGGTAAATTGAGCTCTCACCTGAGTTATTTTGGTTCGTAATTATATGCGGGGAAACTCCGATCCTACCGGCTGCGCCAGTAAAAATCCTTTCCTTATTTCAATATAATGGATATTGAACCTTGTAGGAAGAACAAAGCTAAATTTTCAGAATGAACAAAATACTTTTATTTGAATTTCAAAACAGAACCAAAAAAATAAATCCTGCAGCTCTTAACTATCAAAATTTTAAACTCTTAACTACTACAGTTAAAATTCTTACAACTATTAAAAATACTAAAAAAATTAAACTCTCTAAACAAAATATATAAAAATCTTCCGAATCCTCTTCTTGTTGCCACACCGTAAAATGCAAGTTCTTGTCCTATTATTTATATTTCACGTTCTCTTTAAGTCACGATCTTTACAAGTCATGCTCTTTACAAGTCACGATCTTTACAAGTCATGATCTTTACAAGTCACGATCTTTACAAGTCATGATCTTTACAGCCGATAACCAAAAGTGATGGTCTGGGGTGCCATTTCATTTCATAGTAGGACCCCTTTGGTTGTCATCCGTCGCAACCTTACAGCACAGCGGTACGTCGACGAAGTGTTGCCCGTTGTGTTGCTCTTCATGTCACGCCACCCTGGGCTTACATTTCAGCAAGATAATGCCCGCTCCCACAATGCGCATGTTTCTACTGCTTGCCTTAGTGCTTGCCGAACATTACCTTGGCCAGCAAGGTCGCCGGATCTCTCTCCTATTGAGCCCGTTTGGAGCATTATGGGCAGGGCCTTCCAACCAGCTCGGGATGTTGACGATCTAACGCGCCAGTTGGACAGAATTTGGCACGATATCCCTCAGGAGGACATCCACAACCTCTGTCAATCGATGCCAAGCCGAATAACTGCTTGCATAAGGGCCAGACGTGGACAAGCACGTTATTCACTTTGTGAAGCTGTATCATTTCAATAAATCATCCAATTTTTCTCAAACTGTAATCATTTGTTTTTCTGTAGATGTACACCACTTCCACCTATTTTCGTCCCATTCGGATAACTCCTTCTTGGTGCGTCGTTTTTTTGTCTAAGAGTGTACTTAGCTATCCAGTCAGATTGCTAGTTCTGAAAGGTATTATGCAGCTTGATATCTTTAATTTATAGTTTGCTCATTGTAACAATGTTTATAAGTGTAATAAATGGAACGATTTAAAAGTAATGCACTCATTTCCAAATAATTGTTTAACATTTTTAATATTGTATTTAAAATAATACAACCTGAAATACACTCATTTTATAATTTTTATAAAACTTGACACTTTTATGTTTGTTACTTACCTAGTTATTTTAAAGACGTTTTTAGTGCCGTATGCTATGCAGCATAACTGCATAGAAGAGGAACACCCTAATTTAAGATTTCAAAATCAGCAAGGGGGGACGTAAGTAAGTTGACATAGATTTTCTGTAAAATTCTATTGAAGGCTAAAGCGATAGAGTTCCTCCCAGTTTTTGCAAAAGGTTTGAAGAAGTGGTACCTAACTTTGATTGTCTTTCAAGTGGATAGATTTAATTCAAAATCTACACCATTCTAGGATTTTTTTTTTTTTTTTTGTCTAATTTTGTATAATAATCATTTGTGTGTTGTCTTGCAAATAATTTACTGCAATTTTATCTTAAAAAAATTATTGTTACACTATTTGCTTGTGACATTTCTGCGACTTGAAGAAAACTATATATTATCAAAAAACAAGGCAAGCATTTTAGTATCTTTCATCATTTTCACACGGATATAGATGTTCAAGTTTTCATCAAAACAATATGACCTCTTCGCATTATCATTTCCCTTAGAAATACTTCTGAAAACACCTTTTGATGACGAAATGTAATAAAGGAAAACATTTTATTATCGTTTTTTGTTATCTTCTGGGAAGTAAAAGAAATAATAACACTCTAAATATTCACAAGAAGCATAAAAATTTCCTGCCATATCTTTTTCTAAATTGCCCTCGGAAGCAGTTTTTCGTAATGCAAATTACGATCCGTAAGCACTTTCCGATGTTATCGCAAATCAGTTTCATTTGTACAACATGTTTGAATAATGAATTAATATAGCATATAATAATAATAATAATAATAATAATAAATACATAAAACAAAAAATCTGAAATGTTTCAAATTTTAAATTACGTCCAAAGGGGCGTTTTTTTAACGTTTTGAGTGTTACCTTTATTTATTAAATATCATGTTCTTTGCACTTAAACCATAAAATTCAGTTCAAGAGCAATATCGCAAAATAATGTTAAATTAAGCATATCTTTAGAATTTCCGATATACACAGTCTCGCGAGCTGGAGATAAAAGTATTTTTTTTTTATATATAACGTTGCCATTTCTCGCATTTAAAGCATTGAGTTTGTAAATCAAAAATTCGTTAAAGTTTTACAAAATATAAAATCTATAATAAAACAAATTCCAAATTTGGGATTTCAGATGCCCATATTCGCAGTAGGATTTCGTCATTCAAAATTCGATGGCTCTATGTACCATTGTTTTATCACAATGCGAGAAATAGACAATCATTTATGCAGATTTTTCATTATTTAATTTCTTCAAATATAATGCAGGACTCTAACATTTTGTGGCAACAGTTTGAAAAGTGAACCGACGTTTATGAGTCCGACGCAAAATCGCAAAACGAAAACAATAGTCCTTCAGGGACAAAGCCCCTTTGGACTAATAATAATAATAATAATAATAATAATAATTAATATATTATTAATTAATATAGCATACTCTGCGAGTAAAGTATTGCATCCCACAGTACATAAAAATTTGAAACTCTGTATGTGCGTAGTACATGATCTACCTACAGTATTGACGATGGAAAATTTTTATGCATACAGCTAGAAATAAGTTTGAAAGTATTGAATTAACCCTTTAATATTGCGTTTCTTTTTATACATTTTTTATTTTTCAAAGTTTAGGTAAACAAATATTTAAAAGAAATCTAAAATATGCTCTCCTACACCCTCTCCTAGTTCTTATTAGTTACGAAATCTTATTTCACGAGAGTTTTTTTTTTTTTTTTTAATTTAAAGAAAAAGAAATCCTCGTGTACCACAAAGTATCATACGAGACTTACAAATCGTAAGTAAAAAAAAAAGGCAAAATTGTATGTAATAACATCAATTTTCAATAATACTGTAATGTTGCGCGCTCCCAACCTGCACGCAACAATAGTGGTGACTGCTATGAACTGGAAAGTATACAAAGTCTTGAGAAGGGTTTAAATCCGTTTTTATTCAACTTTAGAAATTACAGATGCGTGCTCTTGACGCTCACAAACTACGCCGACCCGGCGGTAAAATAAAAATAAGAAACTAAAAAAGATTAATAACAAGTGACTAACTACGAGGCTCTCTAAACGTAACTAACCTTGTAGGGTTTATATTTATTTTAACTAACATTTATTTTAAGTTTAAACTATCTTTCCTGTCAAGCCTTACTTTCCCCTGGAACTGCCAATGCCAGAATATGTAAATTTGAGTAGAACGCGCAAGCATTCAAATTATCAACGGAAGTATTCTGATTTAAATAGAGAGGAAACGAGTTCGGTGTGTGATATTCTTACTTCACGAGAGCGGAGGTAGTTAGCGAGAAATTGAAGAACCCCGCGTTTCGGCCTATGTGCTTGGCGGGAAGTAGTGTTAATCGTTCAAGTGAGCTTCAAGTCTGCTGAATTAGCAGTGGTATTGTAAAACGCGGTGAGTTAAGTATTTTAGAGAGCCTCGTAGTTAGAGTCTTGTCTTTAGTTTCTTTTCAGGTTATTATTTTTATTTGACTGCCGAGTTGGCACAGTCTGTGAGCGTCAAGAGCACGCAATTGTAATTTTTACGTTGAATAAAAAGGGACTTAAACCCTTCACAAGACTCTGTGTTTTATACAGTTTTCACAGTCACCTCTTGGTTGCGTGCAAGTTGGAGGCGCGCAACGTTACATTGGCGCCCGAACAATTATCGAACTGAAATGGCCGAAAATTGGATGGAAGCCGCTGGACAACACCAAGAAATGACAAGCCAGTTAGAAGGATTTGGATACCTGGTCCAGACTTTGAGAGCGTCAATCAAGCCAAACGTCCATTTCGACGGAAAAAATTCGGTGGCGGTATTTCTAGAAGGTCTAGAAAACCACTTTCAGCTCTACCCTGTTCCTGAGAGACAAAAAGTTGCCATCGCCACATCAGCACTAAGAGGACAGGCCGCGCTATGGTGGCAAAATATAGGTAAATTTTTATTAGGGGAATTTGTAAGCCAGACATATACATTTGAAAATTTCAAAAAATCGTTAGTAAAGGCCTTCCCCATAGTGAAAGATCGCGCACGGCTGGAAGCCGAGCTATATAGTTTCTATCAACGGGATACAGCAGAATTGACGGACTTTATTCTACGAAAAATCAAGCTAACGAATATGCTGTATGGGAAGAAACCCGATGCGGAGTTTATTGAAATAATATTACCAAGATTGTTACCCGCTGTTCAAGACTACTTTGAAATTAGAAACCCAAGCACATTGCAGGAACTTTTCGAATTGGCGGTGAAGTTTCAAAATCGCAGAATAGCGGAAAAAGCGAGAGGGGAAACATATTCTCAAAGTACCCGAAGGAAATCTTCAAAGGAGGAAACCAGAAATGGAAATCGCTCTTATGGGGAAAAAGCTATCAAGCTAACGCATCGAAACTCGAAGGTCAAGGCCCAAAAAGAAAATTTGAAAATAAACATCCGCGTACCCAGAAGACACAGATTGAAAGGAAAGCTTTAAACGAGTAGAGGGGCCTGTGAAAGGGAGGGTCCAGACCCCGGAAGTTTTAAAAAAACCCTCAAATAGACATTTAAATACGGTCATCGTAAAAAACTCACAGCTACCAATTATACAAGTCCTGGTTGGAGATGTACCAGTAGAAGCCCTCATCGATATAGGAGCAGAAGGAAATTTTATGAGTGAAAATTTCTTCAAAAAGAATTTTTATAGGGTACGACTATTTAAAAGCAAAAATACGGAAATTATAGCGGCGCAAGGAAAAACATGTCACTGCATCGGAAAATTATCATTAAACTTACAGGTAAAAGAGGAAAGTCTCAAAGTATTAATTTTTATAGTGAAAAATCTGCAACATTCTCTTATTTTAGGTATGGAGTTTTTAAGGGCCGCGAGGGCCAAATTAAATTTTCAAGATAGTTCCGTGGTGTTGAAGATGGACCAGAGGGTGGTGGAACCTGTGGAGACACCTCAAGTGGACTTTAGCCATCTGAATGACCATGAAAGGAAAGCAATACAGCAAGTGGTGAGTAATTTTTCTCATTTGTTTTCAGAAAAACCAGGAAATTGTCAAATAGTCACGCATAAGATTCAATTAAATGCCGAAAAACCTTGTAGAACTAAACCTTATCGGTACGACAAACAAAAAGACGTAATCATCGAAGAACATATTCAGGAGATGTTAAAGAATAAAATAATAACGCCCATAAATAGTGAGTGCGCGAGTCCAGTCGTACTATGTAGGAAAAAGGACGAGTTTCCTCCTTCGGATAAAAGGGCTTGGAGGTTTGCTATTGATTACAGAAAACTAAATAGTATTACCAAATTTCCAGTTTACCCTTTGCCGGTTATAGACGAGATCATTAGACAGATCAAATCGACAAGATATATGTCTACTTTGGACTTAACGTCTGGCTACTATCAAATAGCTATGCGACCCGAAGATATACATAAAACCGCGTTTATAACAAAATCGGGCACTTATGCATTTTTACGCATGCCTTTTGGGTTGTGTGGGGCCCCATCAACATTCCAGAGAGCTATGGACATTGTTCTAAAGCCTGTCCTAGGAAAATCAACTTTAATTTATCTAGATGATATAATTATAACGAGTAGTACGTTGGAACAACATATTAATGATCTAGAAGAAGTTTTTAAATTATTAAAAGAGGCCGGTCTTACAATTAACGCCTCAAAATGCAAGTTCGCAACAAAAGAACTTAAATATCTCGGTTATAAAATTTCGCAAAAGGGTATAGAAACGCAAGATTCAAAAATAAAAGCTATTAAGAATTTCCCACCGCCCAACACCGCCAAGAAACTTTCGTCTTTCCTTGGGTTATGTTCTTACTATCGATCTTTCATAAAAGATTTCGCTAATATTGTTGAACCACTCTTAGTAATCAAAAGAAAAAAGGGTAAATTTACGTGGACAGCGGAAGCTAACACAGCTTTTGAAAGATTAAAAGAAGCGCTTATTAATGCCCCTGTTTTAAAATTCCCGGAGGGGGACGAAAACCTGGAATTTGCAGCAGATGCGTCAGACTATGCGGTGGGTGCGGTTCTTATGCAAAATAACCATCCGCTGGCATTTTTTAGCAAAACGTTGAATCAGACACAAAGGAATTATACAGCTACAGAAAGAGAAACATTAGCCGTATTAATGGCTGTACACAAATTTCGAGTTTATTTCGGCAAATCGCCAGTAACAGTCTTTTCGGATCATGCGGCTGTTGGTAGACTTTACTCGGGGAAAAACCTAACGCCCAGGTTAATAAGATGGGCTTTAAAACTCCAAGAATATAATATCACAATAAAATATAAACCGGGTAAGGAAAACAATGTAGCTGACGCACTTTCTCGTATAAAACTGGACGATGAAGGAAATGAACTTAAATGCGCTGTGTTGACTTCAAAAATTTTAGATTCTAGAGATACTGTTATTACTGAACTGAAAGCTCATCCTGAATTTGGAAATATCTATGCTTATTTGAAAGACCCCAAAAGCTTTGAGCACACAGATATCGATGCGATAAGAAATAGAGCAGAAAACTATGAAATAATAGATAATTTATTATTCTATACGAAAACAACAAACGAAAATCTTGAGTATAAGCCAGTCATCCCAGCCTCGCTTCGATTAAGCATTTTGAAGGAGTTGCACGAAGCAAAAACAGCAGGCCACCTAGGGGTCAGAAAGACTTTGAAAAGGGTACGCGAGGCGGTATATTTCCCGCAATTATACAAAATAGTAACGGCGTATGTCAGGTCCTGCAATCAATGTCAGTTAATAAATGATATTAATTACAGCCCGACCGGGTACTTAAATAGCATTCGCGCTACATTTCCGAATGAAATTTTAGACATAGATCTTCTTGGTCCCTTCCCCCAGAGCGAGTTAAATAAAAATCGTTTTCTTTTAGTAATTGTAGATCATTTTTCAAAATGGACAGAAATTGTTCCACTTAAACGCGCGTCAGCCAAAACAGTCGCAGATGCATTCTTACACAGATACATTTTAAAATACGGTGCACCGATAAAAGTCATTAGCGATAACGGAAAACAATTCATTAGTCAAATATTTGAAAACATATGCAATGGACTTGGCATACGCTATATCAAAATGGTTCCGTATAGACCCAGGCTAACATAGCAGAAAGAGTTAATAAAAATATAGTAAAAATAATTCGCAGTTACGTGAGCACACATCACAAGCGCTGGGATGGCTACATAAATGAATTAGCTTATGCTTTAAGAACGGCACATCATGATACTACGGGAAAAACTCCAGCAGAATTATTTTTAGGCAGAAAGTTAATTACGCCTTTAGATAAATTATTCTTTGTGCAACAAAGAGAGCAGGAGTTTAAACAAAAAGATGTGCAAAAGTTGATTGATCAGGCGCTTAAAACCTCGGATACGGCAAGAAATAGGCAGAAACTATATTACGATAGAAAACGCCGTGAAGCAGATTTTAAAGTTGGGGATAAAGTATTGAAGCGGAAATTTTCTTTATCAAGTGCCCCAGACAATTTTACGGCAAAGCTAGCTCCAAAGTTTGAAGGCCCCTATGTAATTCAGGAAATCAAAGGGGTAGTATTATATCTTAAGAACGAGAGAGGGGAAATCTGTAAAGCAAGTCCCGACCAGGTGAAAAAATACTATAATCCAAATGATTTTGAAATCCTTAAAAGTTTCTTGCAGGACTCAAGTCTAAACGAAGTAGAAGGTCCAGAGACTACAACAACTATTCCACCACCCAAGATACAGAGAACTGAAGAGAGACGTAGCCCTTCTACAACCCGGACGTCGGTATCAAAAAGAAAAAATAATTTTCAAACTCCAGCGTTTAAGAAAAACAAAAATACAGATGCACCGGGTAAAGAAACCGTGGTAAAGAGAAAAACACCACCTACAAAGGATAGCAAGAGAAATTACACATCAAGGAGAACGCGCACACGGCCACAGAGTCAGGTGCCAGCAAGGCCGCCGTTCCGGAAACTGAAACGGCAACAGGAGGCACATAAATACGAGGAACAGAAGAAATTCAAGGACTCCAGACCGGAGGACGTCAAGATCAGCCGTCCCAGGGATAAACGGAAATGCCAACAACCAGACGATTACTCCGCCAAGAGGCCAGCATGTAAAGGACGCAAAAGAAAATGTCAGGTGGACGACACTCGGAGGGCAGTAAGGAGAAGATTAACATCCATGAAACCTCTAACTTGGGACCAATTCTGCCAAAAACGAATGACGGAGTTTCAAGCATCGAAAACTCAGATATAAGTTAAAACCTTCTATAATTTTTTTTTCTCTTTTGTTCCGAAATGTTATGCATAAGTACAAAGTTCTATGTTTTAACGAAAGTCAATATGTCTCGGTTGAGACTTAGTTTTGTTTTACTTTATTTAGCTAAGGCAAAAGTATTATTTTCTTTAAGTGTAAAAGCTAAAAACAAGCATTTTCTGTTGGTCGAAAGACTAATTCTGTTATGTTAAAGCCAAAATTTGGCCGAAGATAAAAATAACTTCGTATTCTTGTACTAATAAGAATTTTAGTTTCAGTGCCGCCAGCTTGGCGAAGAATGAGTAAAGTAAAAATTTATTTTCTCTTATTCATTTTATGGTAAATTGTAAAAAGCATATGTATTAAAATTTTGTAAATGTACGTAAATACTTGAATGTTATGTAAAAGTAGAATTTAGTCTAGAAGCATAAAATTGTAGATGCTAAAAGTGAATGCTTAAAAGCAATGAAGTCAAAATTTAAGTATTAAACTGTAAAGTCATGCTTTAGAGCGAAAGCCTGCATGTTTAAAGATGAATGAGGGGGAAGTTAGAATGAATGTGTTTTGTACAGTTCTCCACCTACATTTGAATTTTTAAGAATATTAAAGTAGCTCATTGAGTTGTAGAATGTCGAGTAAGGTGTGTCTATTTGGTCGTTGAATTCTAACAAATCATGGTGGTTAGGGGAAGTGTTGTAAGACTAAAACACGAATATTCCCGTTTGCACCACACACGGTGGAGAGCCAGGGTAAAGTTAAATTAATGCTTGAAAAATTGAATGAATGTGAAGTAAGCAATAAATAAGAAAAACGAATCGTTTAAAAACAAAAATTTATTGTGTCAAGAAAGTGTAAATTATAATGTATGTAGAAAGATACTGATACTTATTCCTTCCAGATGCTGGAAGGAAAGACCAAGATTGATTGATGAAGTCCAGGAAAAGTTGCTGTAAGAAGAGAGCTTTATAACGATCAACAGAATTTTAGTATATAATTTGTTACATAAGACTATTTTGTGTAAACGAGGTTCTCGCCAGTTAGTTCAGAATTAGAGAAACTTACAACAGGTCGTTTGTAGGACCTGCTTCCAAGTTTTCCAAATTCTGGCAGCGGCAAATGCAGGGTTTATATTTATTTTAACTAACATTTATTTTAAGTTTAAACTATCTTTCCTGTCAAGCCTTACTTTCCCCTGGAACTGCCAATGCCAGAATATGTAAATTTGAGTAGAACGCGCAAGCATTCAAATTATCAGCGGAAGTATTCTGATTTAAATAGAGAGTAAACGAGTTCGGTGTGTGATATTCTTACTTCACGAGAGCGGAGGTAGTTAGCGAGAAATTAAAGAACCCCGCGTTTCGGCCTATGTGCTTGGCGGGAAGTAGTGTTAATCGTTCAAGTGAGCTTCAAGTCTGCTGAATTAGCAGCGGTATTGTAAAACGTGGTGAGTTAAGTATTTTAGAGAGCCTCGTCGTTAGATTTTTGTCTTTAGTTTCTTTTCAGGTTATTATTTTTATTTGACTGCCGAGTTGGCACAGTCTGTGAGCGTCAAGAGCACGCAATTGTAATTTTTACGTTGAATAAAAAGGGACTTAAACCCTTCACAAGACTCTGTGTTTTATACAGTTTTCACAGTCACCTCTTGGTTGCGTGCAAGTTGGAGGCGCGCAACGTTACAACCTAACCGCGTTCTAAGATACCGCTGACAATTCAGCAAACTTCTGAATATTACGTTGAAAGATTTAACTATCTGCCGAGGCAAGCACACAGGCCGAAACGCGTGGTTCTTCAATTTCTAACTAGCCACCTTCACGCTCGTGAAGTAAGAAAGCACACTTTCGAACTCGTTTCCCTTCTATTTAACTCAGATTACTTCCGCTGACAATTTTGAATACTTTGCGCGTTTTACTAAAATTTACATACTCTGGCATTGGCAATTCCAGGGGAAAGTAAGGCTTGACAGGAAAGATTGTTTAAACTTAAAATAAATGTTAGTTAAAATAAATATAAGCCCTACATTTGCCGCTGCCAGAATTTGGTAAACTTGGAAGCAGGTCCTAGGAACGACCTGTTGAAAAGTTTCCACAATTCTGAACTAAAATTTAAGAGCCTCGTTTACATAAAAAAACTGTTTTCTCACAAAAGGTAGAATAAATTTCTGTAGATACTTATTTAATTCTCTCTTCTTACAGCAACCTTTCCTGGACTTCAGCAATCAATCTGTTCTCTTCCTTCCAGCATCTGGAAGGAATAAGTATTAGTATTTTTCTAAATACATTATAATTTACACTTTCTTGACACTGAATAAGTTTTTGTTTTTGATCGATTTATTTTCCTTAGTTACTGCTTAATTAACATTCATTCAAGTGTTCAAACATGAATTTAACTTTACCCTGGCTCTCCACCATGTGTGGTGTCAAACGGGAATATTCGTGTTTTAGTATTGCAACACTTCCCCTAACCACAATGATTTGTTAGAATTCAACGACCAAATAGATACACCTTACTCGACATTCTAAAACTCGATGAGCTATTTTAACATTATTAAAATTCAAGTGTAGGTGGAGAACCCTACAAAACACATTCATTCTAAATTCCCCCTCATTCATCTTTAGACATGCAGGCTTTTGCTCTGAAGCATGATTTTATCTACAGTTTAATACTTAAATTTGAATTCATTTCTTTTGAGCATTTACTTTTAGCCTCTAAAATTTTATGCTTCTAGAATAAATTCTACTTTTACATAACTTTCAAGTATTTACGTATATTTACAAAATTCTAATACATATGATTTTTACAATTTACCATAAAATGAATAAGAGAAAAATAACTTTTTACTTTACGCATTCTTCGCCAAGCTGGCGGCACTGAAACTAAATTTCTTATTAATACAAGAATACGAAGTTATTTTTATCTTCGGCCAAATTTTGGCTTTAACATAACAGAATTAGTCTTTCGACCAACAGAAACTGCTTGTTCTTAGATTTTATACTTAGAAAAAATAATACTTTTGCCTTAGCTAAATAAAGTAAAACAAAACTAAGTCTCAACCGAGATAAATGGACTTCCGTCAAAACATAGAACTTCGTATTTGCGCATAACATTTCGGAACAAAAGAAAAAAAATATAGAAGATTTTAACTTATCTTTGAGTTTTCGATGATTGGAACTCCGACATCCTCTTCTGGCAGAACTGCTCCCACGTTATAGATTTCATCGAAGTCAATCGTCTCCTTAGTGTCCTTCGAGTGTCGTTCATGTTGCTTTTTCTTTTTCGCCCTCTGCATGCTGGCCTCTTGGAGTGGTAGTCGTCGGGTTGTTGTCTTTTCCGTTTTGCCCCTGGACGGCTGGTCTTGGCATCCTCCGGTCTGGAAGCATGCTTGAATTTCTTCTGTTGGTGGTGGTCTTTTCGTTTCTCCTGCTGTCTTTTCGTTCTCGGGAACGGCGGACTTGTTTGCACCTGACACTCTGGCCCTGGAGGCGTTTTCCTCGATGCAGAATTTCTACTGCGATACGTTGTAGGTGGTCTTTTCCTCTTACCAAAGCTTCTTTACGCGGCGGGGTTGCTTTCTTGTATCTCTTAAATGCTGGAGTCTGACCGTTTTCATTTCTTCTTTTCGGTACCGTCGCATGACTTGTAGAAGGGCTAGGTTTCTCTTCAGTTCTCTGCTTCTTGGGTGGTGGGGTGGGTGACGTTACTTCTTGACCTTCCACTTCTTTTACACTTGAGTCCTGCAAGAAACTTTTAAGGATTTCAAAATAATTTTGATTATAATATTTTTTCACCTGGTCGGGACTTGCTTTACAGATTTCCCCTCTCTCGTTCTTAAGGTACAATATGACTCCCTTGATTTCCTGAATTACATAGGGGGCCTTCAAATTTTGGAGCTAACTTTGCAGTAAAATTGTCTGGGGCACTTGATAAAGAAAATTTCCGCTTCAACACTTTATCCCCAACTTTAAAATCTGCTTCACGGCGTTTTCTATCATAGTATAATTTTTGTCTATTTCTTGCCCTATCCGAGCTTTTAACCGCCTGGTCAATAAGTTTTTGCACATCTTTTTGTTTAAATTCTTGCTCTCTTTGTTGCACAAAGAATAATTTATCTAATGGCGTAATTAACTTCCGTCCTAAAAAAATTCTGCTGGATTTTTTCTCGTAGTATCGTGATTTGCAGTTCTTAAAGCATAAGCTAACTCATTTATGTAGCCATCCCAGCGCTTGTGATGTGTGCTAACATAACTTCGAATTATTTTTACAATATTTTTATTAACTCTTTCTGCGATGTTTGCCTGTGGTCTATACGGAACCATTTTGATATAGAGTATGCCAAGTCCAATGCAAATGTTTTCAAATATTTGGCTAACGAATTGTTTACCGTTATCGCTAATGACTTTTATCGGTGCACCGTATTTTAAAATGTATCTGTGTAAGAATGCATCTGCGACTGTTTTGGCTGACGCGCGTTTAAGTGGAACAATTTCTGTCCATTTTGTAAAATGATCTACAATTACTAAAAGAAAACGATTTTTATTTAACTCACTCTGGGGAAAAGGACCAAGAAGATCTATGCCTAAAATTTCATTCGGAAATGTAGCGCGAATGCGATTTAAGTACCCGGCCGGACTGTAATTAATATCATTTATTAACTGACATTGATTGCAGGACCTGACATACGCAGTTACTATTTTGTATAATTGCGGGAAATATAGCGCCTCGCGTACCCTTTTTAACGACTTTCTGACCCCTAAATGATCTGCTGTTTTCGCGTCGTGTAATTCCTTCAAAATGCTTAATCGAAGCGAGGCTGGGATGACTGGTTTGTACTCGAGATTTTCGTTTGTTGTTTTCGTATAAAATAATAAATTATCTATTATTTCATAGTTTTCTGCTCTATTTCTTATCGCATCGATATCTGTGTGCTCAAAGCTTTCGGAGTCTTTCAAATATGCATAGATACTTCCAAATTCAGGATCAGCTTTCAATTCAGGAATAATTGTTTCTCTAGAATCTAAAATTTTTGAAGTCAACACAGCGCATTTAAGTTCATTTCCTTCATCGTCCAGTTTTATACGAGAAAGTGCGTCAGCTACATTGTTTTCCTTACCCGGTTTATATTTAATTATGAGATTATATTCTTGAAGTTTTAAAGCCCATCTTATTAACCTGGGCGTTAGGTTTTCCCCCGAGTAAAGTCTACCAACAGCCGCATGATCCGAAAAGACTGTTACTGGTGCTTTGCCGAAATAAACTCGAAATTTGTGTACAGCCATTAATACGGCTAATGTTTCTCTCTCGGTAGCTGTATAATTCCTTTGTGTAGGGTTCAACGTTTTACTAAAAAATGCCAAAGGATGGCCATTTTGCATGAGAACAGCACCTACAGCATAGTCCGACGCATCTGCTGCAATTTCCAGGTTATCGTCCCCCTCTGGGAATTTCAAAACAGGGGCATTGATGAGCGCTTCTTTTAACCTTCAAATGCGGTATTTGCTTCTGCTGTCCTTGTGAATTTACTTTTCTTTCCTTTAATTACTAACAAGTGTTCAACAATATTAGCAAAATCTTTCATGAATGACCGATAATAAGAACATAACCCAAGGAAAGAAGAAAGTTTCTTGGCGGTGTTGGGAGATGGGAAATTCTTGATGGCTTTTATTTTTGAATCTTGAGTTTCTATCCCCTTTTGCGAAATTTTATAACTCAGATATTTAAGTTCTTTAGTTGCGAACTTGCATTTTGAGGCGTTAATTGTAAGACCGGCTTCTTTTAATAAGTTAAAAACTTCTTCTAGGTCTTTAATATGTTGTTCCAACGTACTACTCGTTATAATTATATCATCTAGATAGACTAAAGTCGATTTTACTAGGACAGGCTTTAGAACAATGTGCATAGCTCTCTGGAATGTTGACGGGGCCCCACACAACCCAAAGGGCATGCGTAAAAATGCATAAGTGCCCGATTTTGTTATAAACGCGGTTTTATGTATGTCTTCGGGTCTCATAGCTATTTGATAGTAGCCAGACGTTAAGTCCAACGTAGTCATGTATCTTGTAGATTTAATCTTTCTAATAATTTCCTCTATAACCGGCAAAGGGTAAACTGGGAATTTAGTAACACTATTAAGTTTTCTGTAATCGATAGCAAACCTCCAAGCCCTTTTATCCGAAGGAGGAAACTCGTTCCTTTTCCTACATAGTACGACTGGACTCGCGTACTCACTATTTATGGGCGTTATTATTTGGTTCTTTAACATTTCCTGAATATGTTCTTCTATGATTTGCTCTTTCTGTTTATCATAGCGGTAAGGTTTAGTCCTACAGGTTTTGTCGGCAGTTAACTGTATCTCATGCGTAACTATTTGACAACTACCAGGCCGTTCTGAAAACAAGTTTGAAAAAGTACTCACCACTTGCTGGATGGCTTGGCTTTTATGGTCATTCAAATGGCTAAGGTTGACTTGCGGTTGTTCCACTGGTTCCACCATCCTTCGATCTATCTCCAGCACAATAGAACTTTCCTGAAAATTGAGTTTGGCCTTCGCGGCTTTTAAAAACTCCATACCTAAAATAAGTGAACTTTGCAAGTTTTTTACTACAAAAATTAATACTTTAAGGCTTTCATTTTGAACCTGTATTTTTAAAGATAGTTTTCCAATACAATGACAAGTTTGTCCTTGCGCTGCTATGATTTCAGTGTTTTTATTTTTAAATAATCGAAACCTATTAAAATTCTTCTTAAAAAAAATATCACTCATAAAATTACCTTCTGCTCCTGTATCGATGAGGGCTTCTACTGGTACATCGCCAACCAAGACTTGTATAATTGGTAATTGTGAGTTTTTTACGATGACCGTATTTAAGTATCTTCTTGAGGGATTTTTCAAAACTTCCGGGGTCTAGACCCTCGCTTTTACAGGCCCCTCTACTCGTTTAAAGCTTTCCTTTCAACTTCTGCCTTCTGGGTACGCTGACGATTGTTTTTAAATTTCCTTTTTGGGCTTTGACCTTCGAGCTTCGATGAGTTAGCTTGATAGCTCTTTCCCCCATAAGAGCGGTTTGCATTTCTGGTCTGCTCATTTGAAGTTTGCCTTCGGATACTTTGAGAATATGATGCCCCTCTAGCTTTTTCCGCTATTCTGCGATTTTGGAACTTGACCGCCAATTCGAAGAGTTCCTGCAATGTGCTTGGGTTTCTAATTTCGAAGTAATCTTGAGCAGCAGGTAGCAATCTTGGTAAGATTATTTCAATAATCTCCGCGTCGGGTTTCTTCCCATACAGCATATTCGTCAGCTTAATTTTTCGCAGAATAAAGACCGTGAGCTCTTCTATATTCCGTTGATAAAAACTATATAGTTCGGCTTCTAGCCTTGCTCGGTCTTCACCATGGGAAAGGCCTTTAATAACGATTTTTTGGAATTTTCAAATGTATATGTCTGGCCTCCGAATTCCCCTAATAAGAATTTGCCTATATTCTTCCACCATAGCGAGGCCTGTCCTGTTAGTGCAGATGTGGCGATGGCAACTTTTTGTCTTTCAGGCACAGGGTAGAGCTGGAAGTGGTTTTCGACGCCTTCTAGAAATATCGCCACCGGATTTTTTCCTTCGAAATTGACGTTTGGCTTGATTGACGCTCTCATCGTCTGGACCAGGTATCCAAATCCTTCCGATTGGCTTGCCATTTCTTGTTGTTGTCCAGCAGCTTCCTTCCAATTTTAGGCCATTTCAGTTCGACAAGTCTTCGGGCGCCAATGTAATGTTGCGCGCTTCCAACCTGCACGCAACAATAGTGGTGACTGCTATGAACTGGAAAGTATACAAAGTCTTGAGAAGGGTTTAAATCCGTTTTTATTCAACTTTAGAAATTACAGATGCGTGCTCTTGACGCTCACAAACTACGCCGACCCGTTGGTAAAATAAAAATAAGAAACTAAAAAATAATAATAACAAGTGACTAACTACGAGGCTCTCTAAACTTAACTAACCTAACCGCGTTCTAAGATACCGCTGACAATTCAGCAAACTTCTGAATATTACGTTGAAAGATTTAACTATCTGCCGAGGCAAGCACACAAGCCGAAACGCGTGGTTCTTCAATTTCTAACTAGCCACCTCCACGCTCGTGAAGCAAGAAAGCACACTTTCGCACTCGCTTCCCTTCTATTTAACTCAGATTACTTCCGCTGACAATTTTGAATACTTTGCGCGTTTTACTAAAATTTACATACTCTGGCATTGGCAATTCCAGAGGAAAGTAAGGCTTGACAGGAAAGATGGTTTAAACTTAAAATAAATGTTAGTTAAAATAAATGTAAACCCTACAATACAATGAAAACATACACAAAGAAAAAATACAAACACGCACACACAGAAAGTAAATGTAAAAATATAAGAATGTATGACGAAATCATTTACAATGTTTAAAATAAAAGTTAAAAAATCGTTTAAAGCTCGGTAGGCCTAAGCTGAAGTGCAAAATCATAACATTTCGGCGGCCAATGAATTCCAATTAATTTTAATCTGCAGTTCAATAGATTTCTTGCTTTATCAAACAATGGGCAGTGAAAAAGCAGGTGGGAAACACTTTGCTGAACGTTAAGATTGCAATAACACAAACTGAGAGACGTCAGCTTAAACCGTTCAAGATAAACATTAAACTTACCATTTTCAGACAAAAACTGCGTAACTTTAAATTTGAGCAACAAGGCCTTACTTTTCAGTCTTTCAAAAATAGTTAGGAATAGTGTTTTTGTAACAGATCCCTTATCAGAAGAGATACAATCACAGTTCCACTGCTCAATCATTTTAGCTTTGAATGTTTTTTTGAAATAAGATTTTGGAATATTTACATCAACATTAATATCATTTTTAGTTGCATTCTTAGCAAGCCAATCAGCTCTCTCATTTCCATAATTACCCGAATGACCACGGACAAATGTAATAAACACTGAAAAACCCTTTTTCTCCAAATCTCCGAGAGACTGCTGTATATTAACAATAATATCATTACACAAAGAGGTATTTTTAAGGGACTCCAGGGAAGAGAGTGAATCCGTACAAATTAAGTAGCTGAAACTACGTCCATCATGGCTAATTATCCACTTAATTACAAAATTAATACACAGAAGCTCAGAAACATATACAGTATATTCATTTCTAATGCAAATTGATGGTACTCAATTTCAATATCATCAAAAATAACATAAGCAAAACCAACTTTATCATTAATCCTACTGCCATCCGTATACAACACAAGTGAGAATGAATTTACATCAGTGTCCATACTATCCAGAATCTGTACTGGTTGAATGATGTTGAAGAACATACAAAGGCAATAAAACGATCAAAATGTGAACTGGAGCATTTTGGAAAACTATTCTTGTAATCTATATAGGTCAGAATAAACAAATGTAGCGGTGGAAATCTGGCAAGAGGGAAAACAGCATTGTAACTAATACTTTGGTAACCCCTTATAACTCGCAGTAAAATTAGTCTTTGGAACTCGAAGCAAGCGTTTAGAGTTAATTTTCCTTTTTAGAGACAATCCTCAAGCTCTACATCCATATGAAATAAAGGGTACAATGCCTTGTTTATAATTAATTGCGCTAACATTCGATTTAACGCCAAAACTATTACATGCGATTCGAGTCAGCCCATGCTGAAGTCTCTCACATTTATTAGAAATGTAGAAAATATGCTTTTTCCAGTCTAATTTGCTGTCTAACAAAACACCTAAATATTTATAATTTCATTCACCCTCTCAAGGGGATTATCATTTAAAAGCAATTGATATCCTTCATAAGTAGTATTTTTTCTATCAATATACATAATCTTGGATTTTGGATGGTTAAAGTTTAACTTAAAATATATTGACCAATGATAAATAAAATCTAGAATATCTTGGGCGAGATGAAAAGCTTTTTGCATTTTTGTACAAACCTCTCTTCTTGCCGCTCTGTACAATGTCGCTAAGACGCAGAACTGCACCCTCAGTACATTTTTGAGCAATGAAACAATATTGGTCAGCACTAAGAATATTTTCTTTTTGTAGATGCCAAGTAATTCTGTTAGTAATTAGTTTTTCAAAAAATTTACCTAAAGAAGAAAGAAGACAGATGCACCTAAGATTATTCACGTGTAGAACACTGAAAGTTTGTTTCTTGGGTATCACAATAACGAGGGCGTTCTTCTAAGTTCGTGGAAAAGCACCAAGATTCAAATATATATTAAATAATCTATGAAAAACTGCAAGAAAAAGCCGATGAAAGTATCTTATAGTTTCATTGGGAATAGAATCCGGGCCAGGAGTCTTGCCAAGCCTTAAATTACGAATTACATTGTAGAGACATTAGGATTTCTTTTGGAAGCCGAAGAGATGAAAAATTACCAACCGCCTTCGGCGGGAATCGAACCAAGGACCTCTGGAATACCGACATAGCTAGAAAATTAGGAGAAATACCTTATAACATCATCAACCTCGGCATGCGAAAAAGGAGAATCAATCTGAGACGCATATTCACTACGAGCAGATAAGCGCCACTGAGTATGAAAGTCATTATCAAACCTCACACAATCAGGAGGAAAGCTTTATCAAGAATAACGTCGATAGTTTCCTCCAAAGGAAGACGTAAAGTTACCGCTTGGAAGCCGAAGGCCAATCTTCTTCATAAAATTTTCTTTAATACCGTAAGTGTAGATTTTTTTCCACACATTCTCATTATTGATATCCGAAAGAAACTTCCTCCAAGACTCTAATTTGGCCTCAAGAAGCACTTCATTGTATTTTTCCCTTAAATCAAGGCATTTCCGCTTATACAAGTCCTGTATATCATTGCTAGTAGTCCTCTGGAAAGCGTTGACCCTCTTTCTCATAATGGAAATTTACAGTGACCACTTAGGTACTTTTCGCATACCAGTCCTTCTAGTAGGCATAGATTGTCAGACCTATGCCCTTAATACATGCCCGAAAAATAACTGAAGTTATAAAATATACAATCACATCAAGTGAGTCAGTAGTTGAGCAAGAATCCAATCTATTAATAATCAAAGAAATATACTATGAAAAATATTTTTCAAAATATCCCCAATTTGCTTTTTTGTAGTAAACAAAAATCTACTGACAGCAATAAAAGAAGCAACAGAAAAAGATAACTCAAATTCAATCATTGCATGGTCTGACAATAATTCACAGTCCGAGAGACAACAGCGGGTAACATTCACTAGCAAATTAGCTTCCATAATTGTCACCTCTATATGGCTTGATCCCTGTTCCGAAGAAAAGGTAGGGCCGCAGTCCTCATTGATCACATATAAGTTATAGGAGCTGACAAAATCTCCAAGCTTGTTTCCTCGAACATCACTGTAAAAATTAAACCACAGTTCAGACTTAATATTGGAATCCATACCCCATATAAGCTTTGCAAGATCCTTAGCCTGGAAGACCCGACTTATTTTCTGTAAATCAAAGTCAATACATCGCGAAGGCTCAAAGTAGTATGAAAATAAAAAAAATATTTTGTATCTTTAAAAATAATGTCAATAGTCCCCATATAATCCCATAAAATCGCACTATTTTGAAAAATGTAATCGCTACATATAATAAAAGAAAAAGTCTGTGCGTCTTTCGTTCGTGCTGCGCGTAAACTAATAGACCCAGAGCTACGAAATTTGGTATATAGGTGCATCTAGACAAGAGTCAGTACACCTCGAAGCGATTTTTTTCAAAATTAGAATCAGATATTTTTTATTTTATCTTTTAGATTTTATCGCATCATTTTGAATACTTTCATTCTTTTGAAATGTGGTTTTGGCATCAGTTTTGCATTCAATTGTATACGAGACTGCTGACTGTTGAAAATGGACTGTTGCCACTTGGAAAAATGAGGGCAATTATTCTGTGCAGTTTTTAAATTTAATATTTCTCTTGTACACTGGGCGTTTGTTGAAAGAAGGCAACGAGAGGTTGGTTAATTTATTTATTAGGATAATTAATATTTGTATTAAGGGATATTGCTTATTTCATTGTAATTTTGTTTTATGTAATACTTTTTTTTTAAATCTGTGTGGGGGTTTTTTTATTAAGTAGTTCTGCAGAGTAAAATTCGGCGCAGTTTTTAAATTTAACGTTTGGCGTTCCCTTCAGGCATTTTTCCGGTACATTGAAACGCTAGACGAAGGCTGACATCGTCGCTGCTAGTTCATGATAATTTAAACTGTTGCGCGTCGCTTGCTTTTATAATTTAATTAATGTGTTTTTATTTTTCTTTATATAAAAAAGGAAGCTCATGTCATTTTTATATGCAGATAGAATCAAAGGACAATGGATATCTGATAGTGGCGATAAGTTGAACATATCTGCTCAATCCGAACCTGGTCTTTTTACAGGTAAAACTTGAAGAGTATTTTTTTCTTATTTAAAAAAAATCATTTTGGATGTTTCTTCACGAGTTGTAAAGATTTCCAAGTTAGATTTAGTTCTGTTCTTCAAATGCTTAACAGTTACTGTTAAGCAGTAAATGAACTGAATGTATACATGCAAGAGAAAAACATATAGAGCAAACTTCTAATTTTTATTGGCAATAGTCTCCTTTTATTCCTCATTGTAGTTTAGGTACTTCCCCTTTTCATCACATACCTGTCTAAACTGCATGATTTCAAAATTAATCCGCATCATGGATTCTTACGTAACCCTGCAATGCAGATATCTCTTATTTAATCACAGATCAAGATTGCTATTAAAAACTGAAACCTGAAGACTTTCCCATACTTTTTCTGAATGCGTAGTCATTTTCGTCGCTTGCTTGGCTACTACTGACACGTTGCGACTAATTTCTGTTTATCATCTACAGTCATCAGCTTCCAAAAATTGTAGGGTGCATGGTGCGCCGATAATGATGTGTGAATCAGATTATGCATCTAACGATTTCTGTTAGCAAAAGATAAAATTATCTCTAATCTAGAGCTACGTCTGTCTGCAAGTGTCATTATGGTATCTATGAAATAAACTTTTACAATCTATTAAACACATATACTTTAGTGATGCACACATTATGTAATAATTTAGATATGTTGTAGATAAATATAGATGTGTAATCGAAGAAGAAACTTGAAAGTATTGGCAGATTTAAACATTCATTTTTATTTCAGAAATGCAGTAACAAATAACTTGGCACACTGATCGTTGCCTGTTCCAAAACGTTTACATTTTTGATATCGTCGTTGTAAGAGGAGAGCACCTCTGTAGCAATCTGGCTAGGTTGAGAAGCAGAAAAGTAACTGTAATGTGTTCGTGACAAAAATCTTACTTCAGGATAAATTAGTTTTGATTTACTAATAATTTACTAAAAGTATTATTGACTGGTTCAGTTTCACCTCAGGAAATGTTAGCAGTGTTATGCAAGAGTCAAATGATATGGAAAAATCTGGAAATGACACAGTAGTCCAGAGAGTTTTATCATAAACAATTACTATTTCTAGAGCAGAAAGGAGAAACATCCAAATTAAAATGAAGAGTTAAGGGGCTACTGCAAATTTAAGTTAGAATTTTGATTTACATAATTTTTTTTAATCATGCATGTGTATATGTATCTACATTAGTTTTGAAACTCTTCATATCCCTGGATATATTTTCAGACTAAAAGAACATTTGCAAATATTATAACTTTATAGACTTCATTATATTTAATTTTTAATGACATTACTTTCTTATCTCTATTTTATCCGATGTTCATAAATAGGATAAATAAAAATTTAAAACACATTTTATTAACAATTATTTATTTTATGTTTATTTGTTTGTTGCGCTATAAATATTATCAATTAACTACAACCGTTATTCTTGAAAACAACAATGAATTCGTGTATTATCTTTATGGGATTTCCTTATTTATGTCTGTTTAGTTACAGAAATCTCATACTTTATAGATTTCATTTTAATGTAATAGTCACTATTTATGCATTTATATATTTTTCTTCTTATAATTACCATTATTACCATGCTACTTATTTAATCAAGTTATTCATTTGTTTACTCATTTCCATTGTCCTGGTCGTGAATCTAGCATCCAAAATACTGTTTATGAACTATTTTAATTGGAAAGATTATACGTCTTCTACGTTTCATATTCCCAGTCGCAAGCATAAACAAAATCTATCACTGTAGTTAACTTTTGAAGCATAATGATCTCTTTGTTCTCAACTGTTTGTGTTCATAATAAATGCTACGCAGACCGAAGTTTGAAAACTAAATGCATTGCGGAAGGCGTCTGTATATATTGAGTAACATATTATTTGCATAATACGTCACATATTTCTTCCATTGTCATTTGTTTATATTTAGAAAAATAAATAAATCAATAAAATAAAATAACGTCAAGAAGAAAATATGAAATTGGAATATCGCCAAAATGACAACTAACTTCAACTTTTTGTGACGACTTCCGATAGCCAAGGGAATGTGTATGAGCAGATAAATTGCTTATGCAGTAAGAGGTTTACGTTTAGCTATTTAGCCAAATTCCTATCTTACCTATTTATTTCTTGCAAGTCTGTATATTAATGATATCAGTGACTGCCCTCGAATCCGGTAAATACAGCCTGATTATACTTTAGGTCTGGACATGGGCTAAGGTCCTTTAAGTGGCCTAAATTATACTTTAAGTCTTTAGAGTCGGTCTAGGGCCTTACGCAGCCCTTTACGAGGCATTTGCGCCTTATCCTAAAACTAATCATAATCCTGTCTTCTCCTCGTAAAAATTAGGAATGTGTTCTGTGCGTATAGTCCCAAACCCTCTTAAATGGGCTCACAATAAAATCGGCTAATTTGTCTAATGTATAGTAGTTCATCTAATACTGTATGCAGCGTTAGGTGCACTGAATGAAAAGTCTTAAAAATACGACAAGAGGCATTTCAGTTCTAACATTATAACTTTATGGACGTCATTTATGTTTAATTTCTGTTTAATATAGTTTTATGTTTATCTCATTTTTTTTAAATATTATTATTATTTTCTCTACATCTTTCAGGATCCAACTGTCATTCTGAGATTATTGGACACAGTGATGGCAGTGATGATTTTGAAGCTCTTGGATTTGTATCCCCTCAAACATCTAAGAAATTTAAAGTTTGGGCAGGTCAGTCTTTAGCAAAACGATGAATTTTAAATTTAAGTTAAAATAAGTCAGAAAATTAAATGCTTGCGATAAGGTAACTATATATATAACTAAATAAAAATTGAAAAAGGTACATTATTTATGATCAACACCAATTGGTTAGCTTAGTCCAATATGATAAAGCACACCAGGGTTATCTGCTTGAGAGGATAAATGCTTTCATGAAGGACTTTCCAAGGGTAATTGGACACAGAGTAAATCTATTTAATGTATGACATCGCAATGCTTGTATTCAGTGAACCACACACCTTATGTTATGCTATCAGCTAGCTTATGTTACGCTAGGCAGTATATGTGTTATTTAACTTCTAATAGTGCCATTGAGTAAAATTACTGATATGGCACATATTAAAAAATTAGTCTCAAAATTATATCTGAAGTTTGAAGAAAAATATCTCCATTTTGTGTTCTGAAACGCGTAAAAATGCGATCGATTTTCTTTTGAAAGAAATTCTGAAAAAAACTTCAGCTTAAGGAAAGTAATTCAAGACTAATCTAGGTGTGGTCAAACTTATATTTCATGCGTAAAATTCTTCATTTTTTAAGATGCTCATGCAAATTTATCACCCTTTTCAGCCATTTTAACATATGGGTATATTTAATTAGTTATACATATAATTCATTACATATGCAGCAATCTAAATACTTTTAACTTTATAACGAAAGGATTTCAACTGAAGACTAGATAGACATTAATTACTAGACTTTTGAAATGCTTTGTTTCTGCTAGGCTTGTAATATTTGGACTTATTACAGAAAATATAAAACAGTTTTTGAAGTTTGAATTAACTTATTGCGACCATAGTTTAATCTTAATAATCTTCATGGAAGGAAATGTTTTTTCGTATGTGTACGTTGTTTCAAAAAGACGGATATAACTTTGAGAAAATTTTATTAGTTCTGGAAAATGTTCACAGAACAACGATCTTCAGACGTTAATAAAATCATCAGCATCTGTGATTGATGAAAATGCATTTAAATAAATAATCATTTTAGAATAAAGAATTGGTTTTGAGATGAGTAAATTTCATTTATATGTCATATGCATCGACAACATTTTTGGTTCATTTTGTGGAAAGGGATTTATAAATGCAAATCTGGAGTCGTCTTCTTCGGCGAAATCATTAATTTTAAATATGAAAATTCCTGTTTTCTAAATAGAACCCGAAAAGATTTCATTTAATTTTTAATGAACTTACGTTATATACTCAGATTGGAATTGACTTTGTCTTGCCCTGCACTTTTAAGTCTAGATTATTCGGGGTGTTACTATTATCAATTAAATATGTTGAATCAAATATTCATTATGAACGCTGTATTTCATTGTCCAAAATCTACTCAGAACTTGTCTTCTAGAACAGTTATAAGGTATTTCTCCCGCCTTCCTAGCATGCCTTCGTGGTGTAGTGGTCTGCACACTGGGTCGGTATTCCGTGGTTCGATTCCCGACGAAGGTTTTGCCTATTTTTCAAGTCTCCTGCTTCCAAGAGAAATCATATGCCTCTACAGTGGAGCCCGAACTAAAAGGATGGTGGATGATGATTCTGCCCACCCAGGATTTGGCGATTGGGTTCCATAAAAACCTCAGTCGCTCTTTACAAGGTGGAGTATATAAGGTAATTCTTCCACCTTCCTAGCGTGCTTCGTGGTGTGGTGGTCTGCACACTGGGCCGGTATTCCAGAGGTCCGTGGTTCGATTCCCGGCGAAGGCGTTGCTAATTTTTCATCTTGCCTGCTTTAAAAAAATACTTAATGTCTCTACACAATAATCTGAAAGTTACGTCTCACGGTCCGCATGTGACCCCTGAAGCAATTTTACTCGGCCTGGGAATAAATTTTCTGAAAGTTAATTAGAATTATTATGAAATTATTTATTATGGCAAGAATTTGAAGAATTTAAGCTTCTAATGTTCTGAGTCCAGTTTTACATTATTTTCATTACCATTAAAACGAACGTAAGTAAGCTCTAGAAAATCTACAGATGGAGCTAATTTATTTATATTGTGATATAAATCTTATTTAAATATTTGAAGATACTGATTCGATTAATCTTTTTTTTTTTTTTTTTCTCTTACTAAAAGGTAAATACCCTCAGTTACGAATTTTTGCAATAAGAATAATCACTTTGTTTAGGGATACATTTATACATGAACATTTATTTTCCGCAGTTGAAAATTAACAAGTCAAGCATTAACAAGTCAGTCATTAACAAGTAACAACAAAATTAACAAGGACAAGATTGATCCATGAGTATCTATAACTCGTGACAAAGGTAGTTTCTAACAATCTTTTACGTAAGGTGCAAATTTTAATGATATCGAAATGCCATGGGATGTTTTAGCTGAAAGCTTCAGTAAGAAATAAAGAAATTTGTAATTATTTGGGTACAAATACATGCATTTTTTCTGTATGTGTGGGTTAAACCAACATATTAGAGTTATCTCTTCTCTACATATAATAAAAGAAAGAGTCTTTCGTTCGTACTGCGCGTAAGCTAGTAGATCTAGGGCTACGAAATTTGGTATATAGGTGCATCTAGACAAGAAACAGTGCACCTCGAAACGATTTTTTCAAAATTCGAATCAGATTTTATCTCTTCGATTTTATCGCATCATTTTGAATAGTTTCATTCTTTTAGAAATGTGGTTTTGGCAACAGTTTTTCATTCAATGCTTTGTATACTGGGCTGCTAACTGTTGAAAATATAAGGTAAAATGCTGCTTTTTTTTTCTTTTGATTTTTGGACACGCAACATTCACATCGCAATCTCCTTATTCTGACGCGCATGTGTCTGGCGAGGCACAACAGAAAGAATTTCCTTTTTTCCCCCTGTCTCTCTCTTTATTAGCTAATGGCAAAGAGATTTGTATATTTTGAATTATGTCACCCACAAAGCACAATTTTGATTTGTTATTGCTTTCTGATGATAGTTTCATTCTTTAAGAAATGCGGTTTTGGCTACAGTTTTTCATTCATTGCTTTGGATACTGGACTGCTGACTGTTCTCTCTTGAAAATATGAGATTTATTACTTATTTCATTGTAATTTGTTTAGTATTATGTTTTAATTATATATAATTTTAATTATATAAAAAGTTTTGCATGATTTGTTTTAGGAAACAAAGTTTTTAATTTTCCTTATACCATTTGAATTCTTAAGATTTTGCAATGAGAAGTTGGTTAATTTATTTATTAGGATAATTAATATTTGTATTAAGGGATATTGCTTATTTCATTCTAATTTTGTTTATATGTAATACATTTTTTGTTGAAATTTGTGAGTTTGTTTTTGATGAAGTAAAATTCTGCGCAGTTTTTAAATTTAAAGTTCAGTGTTCACCCTTTAGGCATTTTTCCGGTGCATTTAAAAGCTAGTTTGAAATAAATGCCTGTCTGAAAATTGAATAATTAGGTATCGATACATTTGAATTAGAGAGCATAATCAAAAGAAATTCCTTGAAGATTCAACCTTTAAGTTTCCGATCGAAAATAAATATAAATTGGAATTTTTTCGTTTGTGTACTATTATTACCGTTTTGATAAACATTTAGTAAATAAAACACTTTTATGAAATTTTTAATTTAATTAAAGAATTTTTTTGTTACGAAAACCTTCCATTGTAGTTAAGAAAAAAATTGTTAGCTGCTTTCGATCGTGCATTCAGCTGCATTCATCTTGAGTATAAGATCATTGCTCACGAAAGCCAGCACGTCTCTTCGTGAATAAAGAGAGAGATCAACGTATTCCATACCTAACAAGTCACAGTATTCGGAAAATATTATGAATAAACCTCTTATTTTTAACGTTCTAATCTCGTTATTTTTAACGTTCTAATGTTACATTTTCTCATCTCTTATATCTCTTGTATTGAGAACAACCTAAAACCATTCCAGGTAAAGTTAATGATCCTAGAAACTCTACCTACCATTTAACGGTGTTCCATCAGTGGAAAACTGATGAGTTTATTGGAATCTGGTTGATAATTTTCTAGGCAGGACTTCGCTTTCTGAAATTTATTTAACGCTCTCGTTTTTCCATGAAGCAAGACAAGACAGATACGTTCTTCAAAGATGTTAAAACTATCAATTCTTCTAATAAAAATACATGATTGTGCTATATCACATATCTCAGTGGATTTCCGCAAGACTAAAGAAAGAAAGAATGAATAGGAACATGGCCTTTCATTAACATCACTGGAAGGTGTTTTCATACGTTTTATAAATGTTTGCTTGGACAGAGCCATATCATTCACTTTTCTTTTAATACTTTTATCTCAAGACATTTACAGATTTATTTTTCCGACACAGAGTTTAATAACTTCTCCTTCATTAAAAAAGGGCTTTTAACCAACACAATGAAAAATTGCACGTTTCAGCAGTCAGAAATTAGAAGAACAGAAAAATCTTGGCATGCTTCTCCAACGCAAAAAGAATTTAAAATTTTTTTTTAATTTATAGAGTTATATTAAGGCTTAATGAAACAGAAATATTATCTTAAAAACATTTATAAAAGATATAAATTCGAAAACACTGAATTGTTCATAAGCATTGCGTAAGAAGTTCATCTAATATAACACTATAGTTTGGTATAACTGATTGGGAATCTAGAGACGCACTTTTACCGGTGCTTGCCATTTCAGAGTTAAACAATTAATAAGCATGGTAACATGCATAGTGCAGTAAATGTTCATAGTAACATGAAATTACAATGCATAGTAATAGTGGAAGGCTAAAATTTAAAAATAAGGTTATTGTGTATTTATAAATAGAGAAAAAAATTCTTCTGTGAGGTTTAATACGCCACTTCTAGTCATGCAATGCGCCAGCACCACCTAAGCACATGCACAACAGATTTACTATTTCTTGTTATAGTCGTTACGAGTATAATAAACCTTTGTCGAACGTGAACTTAATGAACGCGAGTTTGGTAGACGCGTTATCTTAATTTTCACCATTTAATTTGTCGAATGCGAGAATTTCAAATATGTGTGGTGCGCTGCAGAATGTCGGACGCGTTGCTATAGTCCTTATAATTAATTAGTTTGAAAATTTAGTCATTAAAGGAGTCACATATGTTACTTAAAATAGCAAATCTTGAGCTTTGAACTTCTCATTCTAGATGATGCTTCGGGACACGGTTATGAAGCCCTCACAGCATTGCATCCAAGTGCTGAAGCTTTATTCCTTCCACTGAACACCACTTCCTTAATCCAACTAACGGATCAAGAAATCAAAAACCTTCAAAACCTATTATGGCAGGCATGTTTCTGTGCAAATAAAGCACTAGAACGAAGGAAAGCATGACACACTAATGGCATTTTGGAAGTAATTCAACGAAAGACACTACATAGAAATTATTAAACTCGCATGGAAATAAGTGAACAATGAACAATGAATGCTTGCTGGCATTAGCACGAGCTAGAAGTTAAACCATTTCCATTAATTCAAAACGAAGCCAAGAAAACCATTTCCACTAATTAAAAACGAAACCAAGAAAATCGTACAAACTGCAAAAGTAATAGGCGGCAATGGATTTTCAGATATGGAAGAAAGAGAAATTAAAGAATTAGACGAGAATGACGATCGTGAAATGACGAATGAAGAATTGGATGATCTTATAACACAAGTCGACGGTGAAAGCAGCAGTACCGGAGAAGAGAAAGAGTCTTTAACGTACTGTGATACTTCTTTCGCAATTTGGTTTGGTGTATTTAATTATGACAAAGCACACTAGGGCTATCTGCCTAAGGGGAGGGATGCCTTCGTGGAGGAATTTATAAGGGAAACTGGCTCGTATACACGTTACTCATGGGGAAAACCACGAAAACACCCATGCAGCCAGCCCGTTCGCGGGATTCAAACCTCGGACCGACTACCAGTATTCAGCGACTTTACCGCTCGGCCGCTGGTGGGCCTTTCGCAATTTGAAGCAAACTCCATTGATTGAACACAGCAATAAGTTTTATTTAACACTCAAAATGGCGGCATACAAACAAGAAGAAAAAACGTATTCTAACATTAAAAAAGCATAATAATAAATACATTCTTCGTTTCGAAAGAAAAAAAAATACTTCGTGCGAGAGCCACACGTGGCTCTAGCCTGCGTTTCAAACATTGCCGTTAATATACCTTAATGTTCATCTATTTAAATCATTTATTTTAAATTATAAGATTTTTAATAACAATATTTAAAGCTGTTACCACCTCTCCTCCAACGGAGAGACTTTTTCCGAAGGGAAAAGTTCTGTAAAATTCGAAAGTTTATGAACTCGGCTTTCTCATTAGCTTAAAGAGAAAAGTAACTTCTCTCATAAGTTTCCAAGCTTTAGGTAAAATATTTTAAGTTTTAGACAAATACTTTTTCACCACATTTAAATAGACAGAAAATGGAGAACGTTCAAATACATCAGTTGAGCATACATTAAATAATAAAATAAATTATAAACTTGGCTATCATATAGGTACTTTTCAGGAGTCCACTTCTATAGTTTGCCTTAGAAATCGTCTGAAAAGATTGCGATCCGTTCACAAGATGCATCTTACAGCTACAAGTCACTTGCACGAAACTTTGAAAATCAGCGATGAATGGTGCAATCAGTAGCTGTATATGGTACAAAGACTTTGGTAATTTTGTCTATAGCGGAATAACCCAGTTTGAATTCCAGGAAAATCAACTTTTGCTGTGAAAAGTCTATAGTTTTGACGGCTCGTTTCAACAAAATACTTAACTCACAGCCAACCATGCTTTTCAATTACATGCTGATCAAAACACAGGTTGTCATTTCCTACATGGTCGTTATTTCCTACATGTATTCGGAGATCGTTTCCAGTATTGCTTAATACAGCCATTTTAAATGCACCAACTCAATAATTTGCATTAAAATGCCATTATTACTATTTGCTTTGATTGTGAAAATATTTTCAACTTCCAGGTCATCTCTATGATAGTGGCACAGAAAAGAAACTGGAAACCTCATGGCTGACACATGAATTTAGAAAGGATTGTCAGAATCCCCGTCACCTCGTCCATTTCGGAGTAGATCATTACAGTCATGCTGGTAAAAATGAAGGTAAAGTTATAATTAATCTTCGTTGAATCTAATAGTTATTAGTACGCATTCTTCGCTGAATCTAGTAGTTATTAAATTTTAGTGAAATATCGTTTATGAATTGTCAGAGGAAATATGTAAGGTATAATATAAAATCTAGTTTTCTCTCTTTCTCTCTGTTACTCACTAATTCTCTAGCTAGATCTAATTTAACTCTGGCAAGATATAAGCTTTAATGTTTAACTTCGCGAATAAACATAAATGTGGTATAAAATCCCAAAATAACAGCTTTTTAGCCTTGCATCCGTAAACAAACAAACAAAAAAAGAACCAAAATATTATACGTTTTACAATATACAGGTTGTTCTTTAAGCCAAAAGTATCGTAAGAAATTTTAACGAGTCTGTTTAGAAAGCTACCTCTTGTTCCTAATACAAATGCACAATATTTACTACCACTCTGATAGCAAAAGTTCAGTTACAGTAGTCTTAACCCTACTTTAAATATCAGTAATATTTTCTCGGTGGTGCTACTAAATGTTATTATCTTCTCTGCGTAAAGCGCAGCTTTTTAAACGATACAAATAAAATTTTTTTGCTATCAGATCAGAGATGTATGAGGATTACATAATGTACTTACAGTGACCTAACAGAAGTTGTAGAAATTGGCAACCACAGTAATCTCGCAGAATAGTGACATCCTATGATCTGCATAATGCTGAACTTAAAAACGCCCTATAGAGACACGCACGCCTGTAGGTAAGTATGTTCTTGAAAGACACGCTTAACATAGGGGCTTTCAGTTTAAGCTTTTGTAGCTCAGGTTTGATGAACTTAATTCTACTAATTACATCAGGCAGATTCTACAATTTTACCATCCATAAACACAGCTTTAATTTAAGCGACCTCAGATAAAAACTGGATTTCAGTTTCAGCAGCAAGAAATAAAAATATCAGCATGCTTTTTTCGTTCTTCTCTCTCTCTGTCTTTTTATCAACAATAGCTAATTTGCAAATATTTATGGAGAGTATGGGCCTTTTGAAGATTTAAACTTGAAGGTTTAAAGGCAAAGCGATTGCACATGCGTGGAATGTGAATTGTTCCATGTATAGAAAACATGTAAAGTTGCGTTGAAATCTGTTTCTCGTCCTCTATCTGCGGTGAACGTTTAATTAGTGGTCAATATTATTTGCCAACAGCGGAAAGTGTCATACCAATAACTAACGGAATTCGAACGAGGCCGCATCGTCGGGTATCCGAGAGGGTGGACTTTCGCACCGAGCAGTTGCAGCCCGCGCGCAGTATAATGCCACAGCAGTTATGCAGATTTGGAAGAAATGAACAGAGGAGAACCAAACAAGGCGAAATCCTGGCAATGGGGCACGTAACAGCAGTGTGGCACAGGACGACAGACACCTCATCCGCATGGCTATGGCAGATTGTGCAGCATCCTCTCGTATGTTAGCACAACGTTGGAGCACGGCTACAGCTGTTCTGCTGTCTAGCTCCACGGTTGGAGAATTTCCCTGTCGCTGAATCACAGACGCCTCCAACTTCAATGGGCACGACAACACAGTGCGTGGTAAGAAATGAATCTCGCTTCAATCTGGAGTACAATAATGGAAGAGTATGCGTCAGACGTTACAGAGGGAAACGTCTGCTCCCACAGTGTGTTTGTTACCCAGCATCATACGGCACAAACGCCTAGCATCAAGTTAAAACCATATGGCAGTGATTCCCATTTTATCGGATAATCTTCAAAACATATTTAAAATTCATAAGAAACAGTTTAAATTTCAGTAATTGCTCCTTCATTTTCATTTGACTCAAATTTACCAGAAAACTTGCGAATTGGGTGTAAAGAGCTGTAATCAAACATGTAACATAAGGAAAATTTATTTAAGTGGACTTGTAAAAATTGTACTTCCTCACCAAAAAAAAATTATAATATCTCACCTTTTATACTTAAAAATTCATAATTCATTATGGCATTTTATAGCCATGATGTCTTTTTTGAAACCATATTCATATGTTAGCAATTTTTTTCTCATATGAAGCATAAAAAGTAAAAACAGGCTAATTATTCACATTGGAAACGTCCATATGGATTTTGCCTTATAAACATCTTTCAGATTAAAATTAATTAAACTTTATCAAATGTAATAACATAGGTTATAATGTGATCGGTAATAAATAACTTTATATATGGCCTTGGTGCATTTTTATCGGATTTGCTTTCTTTGTTAAGCTTCTAGGCTGCTTAGCTTTGCCGAGCAAAAGAGCCTAGAAGTTTCAAAATGTAGAACGCATGGGTTACAGCATATAATGTTTCATTTTGTTTTATTTTATTCTTGCAGGCTCAGCACTGAAAGAAGAATCCCTTTTGGAGAAAATCAAGAATTTTTTCAGATCAGTGTTTTGAATTGTCAATAAAAACCAATGCTTATGTTTTCTAGAAGACTTTACACGTGTATTATTTGTTTTAAAGAATATTAACAGGATGATTTTATACGTGTAGAAGTACTAAAATATTAACTATGCTTTATAAATAATTTATGTTGCAATAAAAGTTTAATTTTTTCCATGATGCAAGTTCTTAATGTTTTACATGCGGAGATCCACTGGTGTGCAGCTGGAAGATTCATTATTTTATGCCCTAGAATAGTGGTCTCCAGAGTGGGGTACGCATACCCTAAGAAGTACGTGAAAGGGTACTTTGGGATACGCCAATGAAGTAGACTCACGTTCACTTGCGAGTTGTATGACTGTGTATTACATGAGTGAGAGATTCTCTCACTGGTCGCTGCGTCTGGTTTCACTAGCGTCTGGGAAGCTGAGCTTCATAAATGCACCGCCTTTAAAGCGCATGCATATACTTAAAACTTACTTTAAAGTGCATAATATTACGTTACATTATATTATTTTAGATTATATATTAAATTATATTGCACCTCGTTATATTACACTATTTTAAATTATATTATATTACATTATGTTACATTAATTAATTATATTTGTATTGCATTACATTATACTTGTATTATATTACATTGCATTGCATTATATTTCATTATATAATGTTATGTGCGGTAAAATTTATACAGTAGAAGTCCAGAAATCCGCAAAGCTTGGGACCAGAGGTCGTGCGGATTTTAGGATTTCAGGACAGATAAAGCATAATATTCGGACTAAAAGTGCAAAATAAATAAGGCGTATTAGATACATTTAATTAAATTATTATATACATTATTGAAATAATTTATTATATGCATTAAATTATTTTTACATATATAAATTGATTATATTATTCTTTGTATTATATGTACGCAGCATCGAGGTTTGCCGATTTCGCCTAATGCAAAGATTTCCGGTTTCGGATTCCGGTGTTAGAATCACTGCTGCTATAAAATTTCAACAGCTTTTCTTTATTTTTCCGTATATCATACACAATCGTGTCGCAATTCCATACCATTCTGCTATAAATCGAGGAGTAGCACCTGCTTCCATCTTTTGCAGAATTTGCACTTTTTGAGTTATCTTCAATGCAACGTGTTTACGTTTTTCAACATTGCAAGCAGTAAAATCATGAGTGCTTATCTGTTATTGTACTATTAAAAAGGGCTGAAATTAAAAATATTCTTAATTTATCCACAAAATATCAGGATAAAAAAAGGCAGCTCTAAACAATCTCGTGAAAATAACAAAGCTCAGAAAATACAAAAACGTGAATCGTGAACTTGAAAGAAGAGTTGAGTGAATCGTGTGCTTTTTTACCTGGATGCAGAGATTAGAAGGAAAAAAAAACTGTTATCATATTTTTTAAACTATTATGTCAATAATTTGGTATTTACGTTATGACTCATTATTATTTCGTAATTATGACGTCATTATTCGGTAAGTATTTTTTCTTCGATATTTCGCGCTCAATGTTGCGGTTTCCGGAACCTATAAACTGAATGTTTATATTTTGAGAGGCAACGCGGATTTCAGGTCGACGGATTTTCGGTATTTGACTATAATTATTTTCGTCTTAGGGGTACGCTATCAATGGAGATCGCTGCCTTAAAACATCATATAACATTTAAAAGGAATTAAGGATAAAAAAAAATAGCGAATCTGCAAATTATACCTATTTTTTACGAAACGTTTGAACCAAAAGTAATAATTATGCCACCGAAGAATTATGTAAATATTCAGAGGGGAATACGTAAGTTTAAACGTGCACATGTGTAATGAACTATGCGAATGTGCAGTGAATATAAGCCCACGAAGAGTTTTCGGCGATTTAAATGCTCGTGATCCTTCACGACATTATTCGCCGTGTTTCTCGCAAGAGTTGGGTAAATTTTATAAGGTATCATATAAAAGAGTACCCATGAACGCAGTTTTGTTTAAAATTGATAGTTTTATAGATTACTGTAAAGTTATGCTCAAAAACCTTCTCATATTGAACTCTAAGTGATAAGTGTTCTGATAGATAAACTAGGTGATTTAAATGTCAGTAAATATTTAAAAAATTTGTATATTGAGACATTTATTTAAAAAGAATTTAAACATGTAGAATGATGCGTAATAACTTTTGTGGTTAATAGAATTGAATGAAAAACCACTACCTCTCTCATGAACATTTATCCCCAGGCGTCTAGACCAGAAACTTCCGGTTTCTGATTGTAGAATTACCTGAAATCATGGAAAATCCACTTCATTCCTGTACTTATTTTTATCCGCCTGGTTTTACTTTTCTATTTTTTATTTTGTCAACATAAAGAAAATTAACGGATATTATTTTTTATTTAATCGTTCCTATAGCTAATTAAGATAAAAAGCGTGATAGTAACTAGCAGAAATAATGGTTATATTTCTGAACTAAAGTACTTAATCACAATGGAGATTTAATATGCTCTTGAGTAGTAATTCTTGAACAAATACCTAGAAAACAATCTGAGAATGATTTATATCTTCATATGTTTTCTAACAGTAAAAATAATGAGGGTATGTCAAGGAAACAAAATTATTCATACAGCAAATGGATTGCTTTTTTTAAATATCCGTATTCTATATAATTACAACTAGTATTCCTTGATTGCATTAGCAGAAAAATAGAGGATGGAAACTAAATCATAGTTCGACTAATGGCAAAAATTCTTTCCTTTTGTAAAGGGTGTCCCAAAATTAACGCAAGATGTGAATTTGGCGCCATTTTTGCATTAAGTTGTTGGCAACCCTGAAAAAAGAACAGTTTGAAAGCCGAGAGTTTAGGGTTGGTGAAAATGGAGCGTTATACGATACAACAATGTGTCTTCATTATTAAACAATATTTTAAAAATAATGAAAGTTTGGCGGCCGCAGCTCGAAAATTTTATACAAAATAAAATAGAGTTTTAACGTCGCCAACTGTGAAAAGATTAATTGAAAAATTCGTGGAGATTGGATCAGTTGGAGACGCTAAACACACCGGTCGTTCAAAACCAAGCCGTTCAAATGTCAATATTGAAGTAGTGTGTGAGAGTGTTGATGAAAACTCAGGAACATCAATTCGGCGTCGTGGACAAGAACTGCAAATTTCAAGAAGCTCTCTACAGCGTATACTCACAAAAGATCTGTGTCTTCATGCTTACAAAATTCAATTAACACAACTACTGAAGCCTAATGACCATGAGAAGAGAAGAGAGTTTGTGGAACGGATTCTTAATCATTAAAAAGTGGATGCTGGTTTATCGAGCAAAATAATCCTAAGCGATGAAGCACATTTTCATTTCGATGGCTTTGTTAATCACCAAAATTGTCGTGTGTGGGGTTCGGAGAACCCACGTGTGATTAGCGAAAAACAAATGCACTCACAACGTGTCACTGTTTTTTTTTGGGGGGGGCAGGATTTTGGATAGGAGGCATCATCAGACCACACTTTTTTTAAGAATGAGGCTGGTCAAGCAGCAACTGTTAATGGTGCTCGATATCGCGACATATCAACACAGATCTTTCTGCCGAAATTGGATGACAATGATGTGGCCAATATGTGGTTTCAACAAGACGGTGCCACATGCCATACAGCCAATGAAACAATTCAATTACTGCATGAGACATTTCCTGATCGGGTAATCTCTCGTTTCGGTGATCAGAATTGGCCCCCCTAGATCATGTGATTTAACACCATTAGATTTCTTCTTATGGGGTTATTTGAAGTCAAAAATCTATGTCAACAATCCCACAACCACACGTGCATTACAAGAGGAAATTAAACGCTGCATCAAAGAAATTCAGCAACAATTATGCAGAAAGGTCATGAAAAGTTTCTACAAAAGGGTGCGTATGTGCCAGCAAAGCCGTGGAAGCCATTTGCCCGATGTGTTATTCCATAAATAACCCTATACTATGTACTTTATAATTCACTTAAAAAATAAATATCTAAAGACTAAAAACTCTCTTTTATACTGAATTAAAATCTTGCGTAAATTTTGGGACACCCTTTAGCTACACAAATGCAATACTCAAATTTTAAAAATATTTAAAACTTCTCTTACAGTTACGTACACATATTACAAGAACTATGTACGCGTTTAATAATTATAAACATTTTCAATACATTACAGAACGTAAATTCGACCAAACAAACAAAAAAAAAAAAAAAAAAAAAAAAAAACCTTTGCCAAATTATTGGGTAATAAAAAATTTGCCGCTTTTTCTATGAAAATTAAAAAAAAATCAAGTGCTTATTTCAGAACTAATCTTACTCTTCTTAATAGGGACCATGAGAGTCTAGAATCTTTTCCCAGCGAGAAGTAAGCTCATATCATCTGTTTCTTTAAAATGTCTTAATTGGACTCCTCTGAATTTATATCCGAAACCTTCTCTTATGTGTAGATTTCCAGAGCAAGTAATGGATAATAATCACTTGGAAAACTTTAATGAGAATCGTGCAGATGAGGCAATATTTTATATTCTAAAACGTTAATTATATTGCTCGTAATTTTCGCTCTACGTAGTTTCGGACTGTCAAAAGAGAATTCATTTTATTGACCTTTTACGGTCACTTATTGTTTGTGAAACAATACATTCTGAACGCGTTGACAATTATAGACGTTATAAGGTATTTCTCCACTTTCCTAGCGTGCCTTCGTTGTGTAGTGGTTCTGCACGCTGGACGGTATTCTAGAGGTCCGTGGTTCGATTCTTGGCGAAAGCGGTTGCTAATTTTTCATCTCTCCGACTTTCCAAATTAACTTGATGTCTCTACAACGTTAGCAGTGTTTCATCTGTGAAATAACTCAAGAAGTACAATATGAGCCGAAGCTCACCATGAGCTATAAGGTATTTCTCCTGCCTTCGTAGTGTGGTGGTTTGCACGCTGGGTACGCCTTCCAGAAGTCCGTGGTTCGATTCGCGGCAAGGGCATTGCTCATGTTTCATGATTCCTGCTTCGAAATAACGTAATGTCTCTACACTGGCGCCCGAACTACAAAGGGTGAAGGATGATGATTCTCCACATCCAGGATTTGGTCACTGGGTCCCCCTAAAAACCCCAGTCGCCCTTTAAAAGTGGGAGTATATAAGATATTTCTCCCGCCTTCTTAGCATGCCTTCGTAGTGTAGTGGTCAGCACACTGGGCCCGTATTCCAGAGGTCCGTGGCTCGATTCTCAGCGAGGTCGCTGCTCATTTTTCATGAATCCTGCTTCGAAATAACCTAACGTCTCTACAGAGCTACTAAATTGGAAAGAAACTTTTAAAGAATAGGGAATTGGTTATAATCAACGATATGCCTTCTTATTGCTGAAGCAGTGAATCTGTTTTTCATCTCACTTCTACTAAAAAAAATCTGAAAGGTTTCAGATCTTAACGGTCGCCCAAAAAGGTTTCTTAAGAGATTACATGACTGGAAAGTTCCAAGCATTAAAAACAAATACGAAGTCTTATCATTTAGCCAAGACGTTAGAAGAAAAAAAGTTGTTTGTAATCGATATCATGCGCAGTGAATCAGCACTTCTTTTAAATAGGAAGCACTTACAGGAAGCAGCTATCGAATTAACTTGTGAAAGTGAAATCCTTTCAGTATGCAATATGACAAATATCCCGTGAGTCATGAAAAATGAAGTGAAATATTTCAAATGGAAATTGGCAAATATTCTTTGAACTGATGTCTAAATGTAATAGCTAACATCCTTTGTTTCACATATAAATTACGACAGCTGGGCAGTATCTTAAAGAATGATAATATGTTTGACAAATAAATATAGAAATTTAAACAAGTATATAAACAGCCGCAGCTAGACAATATCATAATTTTAACCTGTTGATAACTCTTAGTGAAAGTTTAAACTAGCAGTATTAGTTGGGGAAATTGAAAATGTTTTTGTTAACCGTTCTTTTTATTTCTGGCTTGAAGGCAGCTCATGGTAAGAGTAAAACCTTTATTTATTAAAATGTTCGTTAATTAAAATACTGTAGCTTTTTACAAGAATATTTTTTGAAAGACAGGTTAATCAAAATCTTCTTAAAATAGTCAAGCACTGATCAATTTATCACTTTATAAGGTATTTCTCCCACTTCCTAGCGTGCCTTCGTGGTGTAGTGGTTCTGCACACTGAGCCGGTACTTCAGAGATCCGTGGTTCGATTCCCGGCGAAGGCGACTGCATATTTTTCATCTTTTCTGCTTCCAATTAACCTAATGACTCTACAAGTGGCGCCCAAACTAAAAGGGTTGTGGATGATGATTCTCCGCACCCAGGATTTGGCGACTAGGTCCCCTAAAACCCTAGTCGCCCTTTAAAAAGGGGAGTATGCAAGGTATTTCTCCCACTTTCCTATCGTGCCTTCGTAGTGTAGTGGTTCTGCACACTGAGCCGGTATTTCAGAGGTCCGTGGTTCGATTCCCGGTGAAGGAGGTTGCATATTTTTATCTTTTTTATCTTTTCTTCCAATTTACCTAATGACTCTACAACTTTTTGCTCCATTTAAGGTACTGAGTATTGGTAATCAAAAGATACTATCATTATTAGTAGCAGAAGAAATTTTATTGCCTAAAATTAGATAAAATAAAATATTAAAAAGGGGCAAATTAATAAAGAATGCAAAGTTTACCCAAAATAAAATCGGAAATAGTTATAATGTAATTAAGCATTATTTATAACAGTTATCTAGTAGTTTTGCTAGAAGACATTTTATATCCAAAAGGCTACAGATATGCAGTTCTTAAATTAGTTTCTTTGTAAATTATCACTGCATTGTATTTCCTTGATATTTTTAGCTTTAAAATTAGAATTAAAGTTATTTATTTACTTTGACAGTCAAATCTTTAACAAAGCTTATTTGAACTGCGAAGGTCGTTTATTAATACATTGGGGATCTTTTTGCGTAAAATAATTTGAAAAATTTGTACAGATTTGTGAAAATTTCAAAATTTATACGAGCCTTATAACCAAGATATGCAGAAAAAGAACTCGAGTATGTTTCATAAGTGCATAAAATTAAGTAAACATGAATCAATTTTATCTTTAATTTCCATAAAATATACACAGATTCATTGCGATAACGCTTCAGTTTCTGATTTTTAATTAATAGCAATTTATATAATATCTATTCTGTTTTATGTTTTCTCTTCCAATTTTGATGCTAGTAATATACATTTTATTCGTATTACGAACAGGGCAATTAATTCAAATGTTAGTAAATAGCATATCGTACTGTAAATGTAATTTTTCTTCCTTGTCATTTTCTTAGCAATAATTTTATAGCTTATTTTATTTCCAGTATACAGTAAAATATGCATTTAAAAAATTTATAATGACTGATATTTAATTCCCATTTCTTTCACATACCTTTGCGTACATTTTGTAGGAATTAAATTTCCGATTTTTAATCTTAATCTTTTTATTTTCATTTTCTTCACGCAAAGAAAATAATGCGAATTGATAATTAAAAAAATCTGATGTGTACACCACATGACTTCCTTGTACGGAATATTAAATTATACTAATTTTTTGTTGCATTTCATTTAAACTTATTGGATTGAATTAAATCTACTTCGCCGACAGCGCATAAACCGCAATAGAATAAATGCATTCTTTAAAATTCACTCTAATATTTGTTTACCATAGCGACACTCTGGCGCTAGATTCACTTAACAGTATTAATAATTATATAACAGTTAATTTATATAATAATTATATAACGGAAACTAAGTAAACTGTTATATAATCCAATAATTATATAACAGTTAACTTATATATTTCGTTCATTTTATAACTCATAATGCACAAAATTTATATCATTTAAAGAATAGAATTATCTAATCGATGCCCCATATTCTATTCAAATACTATAATAAAGCTAGATTGATGTATAAAAGAAATTAAGCAAACAAAACAAAAAAGAAACAGTTTTTCACAGACGACTGAGTATTTCTCATTTAATTAATTCATTTCTCACTTCGCGAGAAGGCAAAAATACATAAAAACTCAAATATCTATATTAAAAATTACGAAGTAAATCTTAAACTCTTATTTCCTCGAAAAAATTCCAGAAAGAATTAAGCATGATTTAATTGGCAATAATAAATGAATGCCTTATCTTTGTTGTTGCGAAGCTAAGTTTCTCTAGATTGGCAACAAATCCACTAGCCTCTTGTTTCAAATGTAAACATCAATGGTCGCCATTAAAAAAAGACTTAGCGGCACTTAAACAACTTTAAAATTGTTGATAATTCTAAAAATATTGCATACAGATTTACTAAAGGCATAAAAACCTTAACCGGAAGATAAAAACAACATAATATAATCATTTTTAAAGCAAAAAATGCACAATTTACAAACATATAAGAGTAAAGAAACTGAGATCACTGAGCCGGGTAACAGAGTGGATATATATATATATATATATATATTTACATACGTTTGATGCGGCCGATTGCAACCAAAATACGAGGTGCACATCTACATGTTATAGTAGTCCTATATATAAAATTTCAACGTCCTGATGCTACTCGTTTTTGAGTTATGCGAGATACGTACGTACGTACGCTCATACGTTCGTAAAGACGCCACGAAAAATTCTCTTCAGAATTAATTTTAAAGCAGTTTTATAATTTTTTTGAAGGAAAAGAGTATTTTATTCTGTCCTTACGTACAGATATCACGCAAAAACATCGTTAAATTGTATTCGATAGCGGTCAAAATGGATATTTTCGTTGAAATATGCTGCTTGAAACTTTTCGCGATTACAATACTTCCTTTTTACTTCGTACAAGGAAGTAAAAAGCGCTAAATTTTCGTTTGCTTTCCTTCTTTAATTTTTGATATAATTGTCAGATTACTGAATGGGCATAACATGAATTACGTTTGAATGCCGAATGAAAAGTAATAGTATTATTGCTGAGGCACATGGATATTTCTTAAAAAAAAAAAAAAAAAAAAAAAAAAAAAAAAGAGAGAGACAGAAGGGGGAACTACAATTTTCACTTTTTTAAAACTCTCATAACATAGAGAGAAACTCCTCATGTTGTGTCATAATTGATTGCAATTGTATAGTCACAGTTTCAGAAATAGTCTTCTGAAAGATTATTCAGGACACGCAGCCACAGATAAATATCTATTATTATTAGCCACAGATAAATATCTTTTTTTTTTATAACGTAGTAAAATTCATTGGAATTTACAATAAAAATATTTTTGTAACTTTCTTGAATTGTTTGATGTTTCGTTTTGAAGTTTGAGAAAGTGAAGTTGATCTTTTCAGTGCAATGCAAATTTTGACGAAACTAAACCATCAAAGAACGTAAATTCTGAACACAGATTTATTTCTCAGATCGCTGTTAGTGCATTCAGTACATCGAGATACTTTTTTATTATAAAATATATAGTTACATCTGAAAAAAATAACTTAATGGAATTGATTAATAGAGCTGGAGGTGACTTAATTTTTTATTTATTAATTTGATATTCTTTTTCTGCATTACATCAGTTAAAAACAAAGTTCACTTCGGCAAGGCTTTACTGCATGGTAAAGGAGACACATCTTATACCTTAATTTTCATATATAACTGTATAAAAGGCACGACTAGTCTTATTTCATTGAAAGTGAAAATAGCAATGAAATCTCTTTGCAGAACTGTACGAAGGAAGCTGCTGGCTCCGGTAGTTCAGCAGTAAAATAGACTGGTTACACTAACTGAAGGAGTTCCGTTTGAAAGTTAGCTAAAGTATTTATAGTAATACAAAATGCTTTATTTAAATATTTTCAAAGTCTTATCTTCTCGTAAGATAACTATTTTTTTTGCTGACATAATTGCGTGATTTTTGGTATGTATATTCATTATTTGTTTTATTAAATATTACTACATTTTAGCATAGAGTATTTGTAATGCAAAACGCATTTATAATTGTATTCAATTTTTACTTTTGAATTACATTTAATTAAAAATAACTTAGATTAAATTTATCTTTTTTTATACCAAAAAGTATTTTTAGAATCCTTTGCAAGCATTTTTTTATCTTATGTTATTATTTAACATTTTGTAATATCGCCCATTAACAGATATTTTACAGCTTTCGTTTACTCATTTTTACTTCCTTGTACGAAGTAAAGAGGAAGTATTATAATCGCGAAAAACTTTATATTTATAGGCATTATATTTCAACGAAAATATTCATTTTGACCGCTATTGAATGCAATTTAACGATATTTTTGCGTGACATCCGTACGTAAGGACAGAATAAAGGACTCATTTTCCCCCCAAAAAATTATAAAATTGATTTAAAACGAATTCTGAAAAGAAATTTTCATGGCGTCTGTGCGTACGTACGTATCTCGCAGAGCTCAAAAACGAGTAGCCTCAGAACATTGAAATTTTGTATGTAGGATTGCTATTAGCATGTAGATTCTCGTATTTTGGTTGCAATCGGCAGTACCAAAAGTATATAAATATATGTATATATGTTACTCGGCTCAGTAATCTCAGTTTCTTTATTCTTATATGTTTGTAAATTGTGCACTTTTTGCTTTAGAATGATTGAATTATGTTGTTCTTATCTTCGGTTAAGTTTTTTTTTTTTTTTTTTTTTTTTTTGCCTTTAGTAAATCTGTATGCAATATTTTTAGAATTATTAAAATTTAAAAGTTCTTTAAGTGCCGCTAAGCCCAATTATTTTTTCAATGGCGGCAATGTTTGTTTACATTTGAAACAGCAGAATAGTAGATTTGCTGCCAATCTAGAGAAAGTAAGCTTCGCAAAAACAAATATAACGCCTTCTTTTATTATCGCAAATTAAAGCATGCTTAATCCATTCGAGGAAATAAGTGTTTAAGATTTACTTCATAATTTTCAATATAGATATTTTGAGTTTTTATGTATTTTTGGCTTGTCGCGAAGTGAAACTGAATTAATTGAATGAGAAATACTGAATCGTCTGTGAAAAACTCTTTCTTTTTTGTTGTTGTTATTTGCTTAATTTCTTTTATACATCGTTTTAGATTTATTATAGCATTTGAATATAATATGTAACAACGATTAGGTAATTCTTAAGATCATATAAATTTTGTGCATTTTGAGTTAAAAAATGAATGAAATTTAACGCTGTTAAGTGAACTTAGGACCAGACTGTCGCTATGGTAAACAAATAAAGTGAATATTAAAGAGCGCATTTATTCTATTGTGGTTTATGCTCTATTGACGAAATAAATTTAATTCAACCCAATAAGTTTAAATGAAATGCAACTAAAACCTCTTATAATTTAATATTCCGTACAAAGAAGTCATGTGGTGTACACATCATATTTTATAAGTCTGATTTCAGTTAATTTAAAGTAACATTAAATTACTTAATGTCAAAACAATTTGTTTTCTTACGGTATTATATGAATGCTTTAATAGCACTATGAACTTAAATTTTCCGATAGCAAATATTTTCTGCTAATTTTTCAAAATATTTGTTTGCAGTTAGAGCAGTTCAAAATTCAGGGTTCAGAACTTTAATTGCAATGCAAATTCTGTGGGCAAACAACTATTTGGAGAACAGCTTGCTAAAAAACGGTCGTCTATTCTTACAAATTCAAAAACGATTATGTTGCGCCGAACACAAGTTACATCATTTCTGTTTAATTACAATCGCATAATTAAAAACCACTGAACTGGTGATTAAAACAACTGCTAGGATAAATATATGATAAAAATTCAACGAATGAATAAAATATAAAACCAAGTAAAATCATAAAAACATGATATTCGTTAAAATATATTAATATATAATAACCCACATTAATTCAAAATAATAATAATCTGTCTCTTTAAGTTACTTCCTACTAATACTTTTAAATATTTTCTGTTAATACTATTCTTTCTATGAGAACTATCACGAGCAAATTGCAAGAGAGTTTCCTTCAATGGAAAGGGATCCTTCTCCTTGTATTTTCTTTCACTGAAAGTTACCGACACTAAATCACAGATTTTTTTTTCAGAAGAAGCTGTCAGTATTAAATTTAATGGATTATTTTTTTCTGTCAAGTTACCAAGATACTATTACAATTGATTCGTGATTTTACAAAATTGTAGAATCCCCTATTCGTAAAACCAAAAGTTTATAAATGAAAGTGTGTGGTGTCTGTCTTCATGAGTCATAAATTCAAAGATCGTTTCGTTTCAGGAGTCAAGGTTGGGAGAGCATTAGAATTTCAAATCAAAAACTTCCAAGATTTCACGGAACATAGAAATAACATTTATTAACGATAAACTTATATTACTTATATTACTTCCGCCTATAGCGGCCATGAAACACAATCAAGCATCAAATAAATATGACATGCGTCATTCTTCATGTTCAAGCGTCAAGTGGAATATTTTTCATCGGCGCGCATCAAGAGCGCCACCTATCTACCAAAAAGACGGAACATACTCCGCCCCGATGAACATTGGTTCATTACAACATTATTATAAAGATCTTCAATTTTAGATTTAAACAAGTTTTCCAAAAGTTCAACAGTATATCATATAAAATAAAAATGCATAATGACAAATTTAAATTGAATAACAACATTAAATTTAGCACAAAATTTTACTAATAAAACATACTTACAATCTCTAGAAGGAAAACAAAATAATGAAACTGCTAAATTACCATAATCCACAATTGTGGTCCATTCTCTGAATCTGAAACATAATTGAATTAATAATAATAATAAAGACACAAATTATGAATATACAATTAATGTTCTTTTTTTTAGAGTCTTATTCACTCAATGGTAAGCGGGTAAGCTTCATTTTGCCCAATAAAGTTTTTAGTTTCACAACACGAACTTTTCCATCAGCACCAGGATATAGTTCAATTACTCGTCCAAGTCGCCACTTTAATGGAGGCAAATTTTCGTACTTTATCAAGACAAGTCATTGAGGGCTAAATTTGGTTTATCCCTCAACCATTTGGTACGCCCTTGTAATTGTGAAAGATAATCTCTAGACCAATGTTTCCAAAAGCTCTGGAAAATTTGCTGTGTCAATTTCCATCTTTCAGCAGGGGTTAGCTTATTATTTGTAAGATCAGGTTCAGGAATTGCTGTTAATGTAGTCCCAATTAGGAAATGTCCAGGTGTTAAAGGATTAAAATCTTCAGGGTCAGATGAGATGGAAACTATTGGCCTTGAATTCAAACACGCCTCGATCTGTGTAATTAAGGTGTGAAATTCTTCGTATGTCAGAACCTGGGTCCCAATAGTCCGCTTTAAGTGAATCTTCATTTGTTTCACTCCAGCCTCCCAAAGGCCTCCAAAGTGAGGGGCAGCAGGAGGATTGAAGATCCATTGAATATTTTCACCGCTCAGGTAGTTTTGAAATGCTTCCTCAGAGGAAAGTGTAGCTATGTATCTTCTTAATTCTCGATCAGCCCCAACAAAGTTGGTTCCTCTATCGGAAAAGATTTTCTTGGGTTTTCCTCTGCGTGACACAAATCTTTTCAGAGATGCTAGGAATGCTTCAGTTGTTAGATCACTGACTACTTCTAGGTGAATGGCCTTTGTGGTGAAGCATATGTAAAGGCAAACGTAACATTTATATCTCGTTCCTCCTCTTCCTTTCCTATCTTTAATTAAAAAGGGGCCTGCAAAATCTAGTCCAGTATTCGAGAATGTTCTATCCGGCAATACGCGAGAAGCAGGTAGGTCGCCCATTATCTGACTGGATGTGCTTGTTCGATTTTTAAAACATTTTATACATTTCCAAATTATTTTTCTTACAATTTCTCGGCCATTAACGATCCAATATTTCTGTCGCAGAGCAGATAATGTTAATGTGGCTCCTCCGTGAAGGTTCACTTCGTGAAAGTGTTTGACTATCAATTCAGTAACTTGGTGACTTTTGGGAAGAATGATTGGATACTTTGTATTTTCTGAAAGATTCGAGTTACAGAGTCTACCACCGACTCTAAGGATTTCTTCTCTATCAAGAAAAGGATTTAATTTCAGGATTTTACTGCTGAGATTCAATTTCTTCCCTGCTTTCAAAAGTCTAATTTCTTCTCTAAATTCGGAATTTTGCATGATTTTAAAAATCAAATTGCTTGCCTTATCCAATTCTTGAACTGTTAAAAAACCCTTGAGTTTTAAAGATGTAGGTTTAATACTGTGGCAGAATCTTAAACACCATGCAGTTACGCGTTTCAATTTTTTCCAGGATGAAAACCTGGATATCAATTCAAATTCAACCTCTTGGCTAATAACAGAATATACAGTAGTTTGACGCTGTTCTACCTGTACCTCTTCTACCACAGGCTCAATCAAAGGATCAAAAGATGATGAAGGTACATTTTTCTCTTTTAACCACACTGGTCCATTGAACCAAAGTTTATTTTCCACTAGATCAGAAGCTCTTAATCCACGTGAAACTATGTCAGCCGGATTGTCATTTCCCTTACAGTATTTCCATTGCGAAGGTGATACAACATCTTGTATTTCACGTACACGATTAGCAACAAAGGGTTTCCATTTATCAGCGGTACCCCTGATCCAGTGAAGAACAATTTTAGAGTCACTAAAACAAAATATATTATCTTCTTGGATAGTAAATAACTTCCTTAAATATTTAACTATTCTTGCGGCAATAATGGCTCCCATAAGTTCTAAACGAGGCAAGGTTAATTTTTTAAGTGGGGATACACGGCTCTTTGAAAGAACAAAAGACGTACAGCAAGAATCAGGATCACGAAAATATGCAACAGCTCCATATGCCTTGAGGCTGGCGTCACAAAAGACAAAAAGCTCTATTTTATCGAAATTTACACATTCATCATTTAATATGTATTTTCTAGGAATACACAAGTTGAGAATAACTTCAATTTCAAAGTACCAAGTTTTAAATTTTTGACTCAAATAACTGGGCAAAATTGTGCCCCAATCAATACCCAATTCCCATAACTCTTGTAATAAGAATTTTATTCTGATAACAAAGGGTGCAATGAATCCAACTGGGTCATAAATTTTTGCCACAATCTGTAATACCTTTCGCTTTGTAACGTGTTTCCAGTCAACTGGTTGTAAAAGTTCTTGTACATCTAATTTCAATGTGTCCTCATCCAAATCCCAAATTATTCCCAGCACCTTTAACGTTTTCTTATCCAACTTATCTTCCTTATTAATTAAACCAATATCTTGCCAATGATTTTTTAAAGATACCGAATTTCATTCAAATTTTCTTAAGTTCATACCAGCGTCTTGAAGAATTTTAACTGCATCAGTTAATAATGAGAAAACTTCTTCAACGGAGTCTGCTCCATGGATAAGGTCATCAACATATAGGGACTTATTTAACATGTCAACAGCTTTGCTATATTCCTTTTCATAACCCTTAATATGATGTTTGATCGTGGCGGACAAAATAAACGGACTTGTTGTCATTCCAAACGGCACTCGGCACATTCGGAAAACCTTAAAACCTAAACTATTGTCACTATTGTCGTAAGAATGATCAAACCACAAGAACCTTAAAAAATTTCTATCTTCACTATCAATTTGAATTTGGTGAAAAGCCTTCTCTATGTCTGCACAAAATGCAACTTTATGTACGCGAAATTTTAAAATTATATCTAACAAGTTAGGATTTAAATAAGGGCCTGATATCAGACATTCATTTAACGATTTAGCTCCTTCAGACCTAGACGAGGCATCATAAACTATTCTTATTCTTGTTGTTACTTTTCCTTCACGTATAACGGGCCTATGAGGCATATAATTAACAGTTAGGTTCATTTTCAACAAACTTACATTGTTCAACAATCCCCCTTTCAACTTGTTCTCTAATTATATTATCATATTCATTATATAGGAAATCATTTCCCTTTAATTTATGCTTTAGTCCTAGAAATCGTTGTTTAGCAACGAAAAAATTATCAGCGAGTTGTGATTTATTGTCCTTCCAAAAGAGTTTTGTTTCGTACCTGCCGTTATTAAACTTCAAACTGTCGTTAAAATGCTTAATAGTATCCAAATCAGTTTCCGAAAATGTTTTGTTTTCATTTTCAATTCCTATCGAATCCAATTTCAAAAATGACTGCAAATCAAATGTGCAACGGCAGATAAAAACAACGCATTAATTCGAGTATTAATATTTTTTACTTTGCCCATCACTGTGTATCCAAATATCGTCGGTACTATAAACAAACCATCATTTATCATTGAATTACTTCCTGTTTGTATATACCAGAAATGCTCCGCGCCAAGCAGAATATTTATGTTCTCATTAACGGGACTTGTATCCGAAAGTTCCAAACCCTTTTTAGTCATAAATTCTTTAATGTTTTGACATGTTGATGGCGCCTGGAATTCTACTGATGATATTAATTCTATCCATACAGCTTCTACAACAAGGCAGCGATCATCGTTTTTATTTTTTATTTTTAAGCTATATACATCAAATTCTTGCGAGTTACCGCGCTGATTTCCAAACGAATAAATTGTTAGAAATTCTTTTCTAATGACTTGCAATTCTAAATCGCGCGCTAACTTGTGGGTGATGAAGTTTCGTTCACTACCTGAATCAATTAATAATCTTACGATTCTCGATTTATTTTTCTTTGAGCAATAACATGTCTGTAAAAGCACACTATTTTCAGGTTTTAGAGTGTTACAGTGGGAGTAGATATTAAAGTTTTATTTTGCGTATCTGCTGATTTAACATCTTCCATTTCTTTCGATTTCAAACGGCAGAAAAGTTTATTATGATTTTTCTCGTTACAATTTTCGCAGGGTTGTATTTTTGACCGACAAAAAGACGACAAATGTGATCTCAGAAAGCATCTGTAACAGCGACCTTCATGTTTCAATTTGTTTCGTTTTTGTTCGTTGGAAAATTTCAAACATCCGGCAGATGTATGTTCGTTTGATTTGCAGAATATGCAAAACATTTTTACCGATGTGTTAAAAGAAGAAGCTTGTGATTTGACTTTATAATTTTTTAACCCTTGTTTAGGATTAACCCCTGTGTATTTATTACCTTTTGAGCTATTAATCAAAATACTTGCTTCTCGGCATTCAGTTTCGATTTTAATGAACTCTATTAATTCACTTACTTCTATATTTTGGTTAGATGTTCTTTTTCTATGGAATTCAAGAGCTAAATCTTCAGGTAACAATTTAAGAATTATTGGGTTCAATAACTGTCCGTATGAACCGCTAGTAACATCTAAACTACTTAAATTTCTAACGCAGATTTGTAACTGATCATAGAGCTTTCTTAACTCAAAAACATTTGAAGAACTTTTAACTGGTTCTAACTGTAACAACATCTGCATGAATTTTGATATAATAACATCTTTACGACCAAACCTCTCTTCTAAACTTTTAATGCATAGATCATAATTTTCTTCAGATAAAGCATAACCAGAAGCACAATTATATGCTGAACCAGATAATAAACTTTTCAAATATGTAAACTTATCTATTTTAGATAAACTTGGATTAGAATGAATAGCATTATCATACGAATTAAAGAATTCGAACCATTTACTGGGATCACCAGTAAATTTTTCAATATTTAATTTAGGTAACTTTACTGAAGCACTACTTGTAACAACATTATTACCATTCAGAGTACTACTAATACCATTACTAGTTGTAATTATACTTCTTTCAACAACTTCATTACTGTTAATTTTCTTTACTTTACTAACAATCTTAGCTTTAAACGTTATAATTTTTTCATCATACTCTTCACATACAAGTAGTTCGTTATCATATTCTTTTTCATCAATTATGAGAGCATCGATCTTTGAGTCAAGAGTTTTAAGTTTATCATGGTATTCAATTAACAATTCATATGATGAATTTAAATCTTCTAGATGTTCTTTACTTAATTCTTCCGATAATAATTTCTCAAGTTTATTTAGAAGTGTAGTAACTTTACTACGTACAATAGCACGTTTCTTTTTCTCTTTTGCTAAATCATCCATTATGTTTCGTTTCAAAGATCGATACCAAGAACAAATAAATCAAAATTCTTACCTTTCAAAAGGTAATTCCCCTTTTCGCGGGTTTCAGATCCCAAAAAATGTATGGTGTCTCTCTTCATGAGTCATAAATTCAAAGATCGTTTCGTTTCAGAAGTCAAGGTTGGGAGAGCATTAGAATTTCAAATCAAAAACTTCCAAGATTTCACGGAACATAGAAATAACATTTATTAACGATAAACTTATATTACTTATATTACTTCCGCCTATAGCGGCCATGAAACATAATCAAGCATCAAATAAATATGACATGCGTCATTCTTCATGTTCAAGCGTCAAGTGGAATATTTTTCATCGGCGCGCATCAAGAGCGCCACCTATCTACCAAAAAGACGGAACAGAAAGTAGCAAACTTGCAACAATTTGCAAACCAGAGAATAAGAAGCTGCGTAAAGTTTTCATTAACGGTAGATTTCAGAAAATGGTTGGCTGTATGAACATAAAAATTTTAGAAGATTTTAGAGCTATTTAAGACATGATTTCATTTTCGTGAATTTGAAAAGGCTTTAATATGTAATTATCTAGGTTCATATTTTCTTCCTACCTGTATTAGATTACCATATTCTGAGCAGGAATGAATCACATAAACAGACTCCGATTTTAACAAAAAAAAAAAAAAAAAAAAAAAAAAAAATGTTAGGCAACTATGATTAGTTGCCTAAATTTTGTACCATCTCAACTCTTCTGTGTGTAGTATAAAATTATCGTGATCCACATGTAAGTAAAATAAAATAAGTGATGCAAAATTATGTTAGTAATACAATAAGTAATAAATAAAATAAATTATCTCCATAAAAATGCAAGAAAAGGGCGAAAAGAGAGAGAAAAAAAGCTTCTTAGAAAAATTTAATAAAGAAATGATAAATAAATATATGTCATAATTAACTATTAATTATTAACTGTAAATTAAATGACAATTATTAGTAAACACATGCAATATTAAACCAATAACTAACAACATCTGAATGTAAAAAATATAAAACTCTAAATTTTCCGATACCCACCAAAGTTATCTTCGAAATCAATAATATATTGAGACTTCTAGAAGCATGCCTATTAATATGGTATACTCGATATGGTAAATATCGAGAGCTGATGTAAAAAGGAATGGCTCTGTTTCTGCTTGTTGCATACTTTATAATAATATTTAATAATATAAATTTTATGACTTCTGTAGTTTTAGATTTATTTGTCTTTGGCTAGGATATCAATGTGAAGATCTTTCCGGTGTCTGGGTTAATGAACTGAACTCGACTATGACCATCGTCAACTTGCCTTTCAATAAAATAACTGGCCAGTACAGAACAGCTGTAGAAAGCAACCCAGGAGCTGCTGCTTTCACTTCTAATCTCACAGGTAACAGGAAAACACTGCGATTTGAAAATTTTAGATTTCAGTCTAAAACCTCAACACTTTACAAGTAAAGTTAAAAAAGATTTAATGAATTAAATGAAAAGTGAATTCAAAATGTAAAATGTATGACTTAAAAGGAATCTGAAATCTGACCTTAGCATACAAATTTCAGTTTATAGCTAAAACAGTTTCAACTTAAGCAGTTACGACAGGTCTTCTGGTTTAAGAATTAGTATCTTAAAAATTAACTACATAGAAAATAAAATCTTGTAAGTAAACTGAGCTATTCAAAAAAGGTAAAATCAAATGACAGAAAAAATTGATGTGATATCAGTTCATCGTAAATTAACGCTACTTGCAAACTTTTACGCTTATTCAACTAAGATATAATTATTAAAAATGTAGCTGAAAATTTATTTCACACTAGATCGCTTGCGCACGATGTTTGCAACAAGTTTTTCCCTCAAGCGGAAATAATTCTTAATTTCCCAAAATAGGAAATCTGTTTACTCGAATCGATACCGAGATGTTACGGAAAAAAAAAAGAGTATAAAAATTACTCCAATAGAATATTTTTTACCGAAACATTTTTAGCTGGAAATTTATTATCGGTTACATTTTGAATAAAACTCTACAAATTTCAAGGGCAAATAGACACAGATCCCTCTTCTTCAGGAGAAAAAAATATTTGCAAAAATTTAGCAAAAATATTTTCGCTCTTGAAGATGAAAACCCTGTGTCTGATTGCCCTTGAAATACATACAGCTTTACCCAACCTCTGCGCAGAACAAAGTTTGCATTTTACTTAATTTTGGATATTATTCTTTGATTATTAAAATTTTTTAATTTTGGGGAACACTTTTTATTCTGAATGATAGTTAAAGCTGCTTTGCGGTTTTAAAATTAAGCAAAATTCATCTTATTTAATCCTAATTTTTAATTAAAAGCTTATGAGAATTTACAGAGATGATTTGTTAGCATGCATTTCTGGCTTCGAACGTTGCTTCGATAACACTGAATAATGAGTTTTTAATCTTTTGTAGTACTTCTGTTGTTAAATTCAAATATGCAATCGAAAATTTTGCTAGCGCACAAGAGCTCTTTAATGATAGTTTATGTACTTTTTAAAAACTGCCTTGCGATATAACAGTTTGCATATAAGTATTCATGCCACACTTTATCGAAAATTTCTATATCTAGAGGCGAACAATGAAACTTTCGAAGCTTCATAATGCGATATCCAATTGTCCAATGTAGGTTTTCGCGAGAAATTATCCAGCATGTTAATCATACAAGTGATTCTGCCCTTCTGCTTAAATAAACATTGTTAGTGAAAGCAAGGAAAATTTTTATAGCATATTTTACCAATTTTTACGTCATGTTTTGAGCAGCATTCATTATTTGTGTTATTTTTCACATCTGACATCTGGCATATCTGGGATTTTTCCCGTCAGGAGATTGAATAATTTTTAGCCTGAAGGGTGTAAGTTTTGCTTGTTAGAAAATTGTACAGTTGATGAACAGAATTCCCTATCGACGATGGTACTATTTTAGTGTCTAAAAATGCAATATAGTAATACCACCATATACACGAGTTCAGTGTTAAGCCGTCCATTTTTTTTTCATTACGGAATCTTGGAGTGACACGTACCAAAATACCTGGAATGATATCTGGAAAAAGATATTGTCCGTTAGGTTTTAGAAACGAGACGAAAATAATGCTAAAAATGTTCAGTTATTCCTGTAATAGAGGAAACTGACAATTTTGGCAGGAAATTAAATTTTTAAGTTGATAGTGATTACGTCAGAGATGTTGCCCTTGCATTGCAAAAAGCTGGCAATTTAAGAGCTTACAGATGTGCATGAGCAAATCATTACCTGAAGTAGCCAACACCTACACACAGATTCGCCAGAAAAACATATTATCCTGTCGTATAGAAGCTTGACGGTAGGTTTGAGGTCAGTTGATAAAAAGCTACAAATCTGGGGAAACGCTGATTCTAATGAAAAATGTGTTCTAGCTGCAAGGTAAAGAATAAAAAAATATTAGCTTGCTACCACGAAATTTTACGAGACTAAAAATCATTGAGCCGTTAGATAAGTTTGCGGTGATACAGGGACCGGATCAAAATGTCGCAAAATGGTCGCCAAGTTTGGCGAGTTTAGGAGATTTCTATACGAATTTGAAGACAAAAATTAATAGCCAAAACCGTTGCCAGCTTGGCGATATCTCACAAAATTAGCGCGAGAGTCATTTACTCAATTACTTCTCTAGATTTTAATGTTACATTATACAGAAAAAAAAATTCACATATCTAACTGCACTAAAATATCTCTCTCTGTACAAAATTCGTAACAATACTATTGGTTTGACAAGAAAGTAACATTCGTTTTGTCATTCTTTTGTCAATCTTATCATTTTTTTTCTTGTAGCTGAAACTTTTAAGTTGCTATAGAAACAAATTCAGTGTATTTTTCTTAGAGCTGTTAGTTTAAGGATAGTTTCAACATGAGGCGAAAAAATTAAACATTTCTGCCAAATTTTACTTTTTTGTTAGGCAAGAAAGCTGCTGAGACTCAGAAAGAGATAAGTGAAGTTTATGGCGTTGTTTGCTTAAGAGAAAGCATGTGTCATAATTAGTTAAAAAATTTCATTCTGGAAATTTTTCACTTGAAGGTGCCCAACATTCTGGCTGAACTTATAAAGTTGATTATGACAAAAATTACAACCATCATTGAATGGAATCATCATATAACTGCAAGAGATTGCAAAAACATTGAATGTTATCACACACAACAATCGAAACTCACATAAGATGTCTTAGACTCGTTAAGAAGCTCCATATTTGGATTCCATGTGAATTGAAAGAAATTCATTTAACACAACGAATCAATATTTGCAATACGTATTTCACACGTAATATCGTCGACCTTTTTTTTAAGAGGAATTATCACTGGTGATAAAAATAAATGGATCGCTTAGAATAACATTAATCGAAAAAGATCGTGGTCCAAGCATGATGAATCAGCACAAATCATATCGAAAGCTAAATTGCATCAGAAAAAAAAATCATGCTGTCAATTTGATGGGATAACCAAAGTGTTGTGCATTGTAAGCTGCTTCCAAGCAACCAAACGATTACTCTGATGTTTACTGCCAACAACTTATGACAATAGGAGGCCTCACACATCTATAGAAACAGGTACGAATTTATTGGAGCTTAATTGGGAACTAATGTCGTATACCCCATATAACCCCGACCTTGCACCATCGGATTGTCTTAAATGGTAAAATTATCAGTAATAACGATGATATCAAATCGTACTTGGCTCAGGTTTTTGCTAATAAAGACCAGAAGTTTTATGGGCACGGGATCATGAAGTTACCAGAAAGATGGCAAAAGGTCATCGAAAAGTATGGAAGATATTTGGCTTATTAAAGTTCAGTTTTTGTTCAGAAAAAATTGAGCTTTATTTACCACTAAAAAACCTAAAATATTTTCTTGCCAAACCAATATTTATAGGCATGTATTTAAAAACTGTATTATATATATTTTTTCTAAAAAAAATGCTGTTTTAGCTGTTCATCCTATTTAAATCTAATTCATATGTATTTATATACAAAGACAGACTCCCCCGGATCTACTTTCTTTTGATTAATTTTCTTCTGTGTAACTTAGGTATTGCTATACAATATTCTTTCAGCTATCTTAAACCTTTATTTTCCAATTCTAGGAGCATTCTTACCTTTCGAGGACGGATCTTTGCTTTCTTTTACTGTGCTTTATAATAATGGATCGTCTTTGACGTCATGGGTTGGTAAGTTTAATGAAACCATCTACATTTTTTAGACTAGTTTTTCATTTATTGTATAAAATTCTCATTGATATCCAGTTTAATCATTTGAATGTGAAATTTAAGTTATAAATAATGCATAACTTTTATACGTACGATATAAATATTAGTGTATAATAAAATGTACACGTTTAAATATACACACATAAACATATGGAAACCTTAATGCTGAGTGAGATATCTGTCCTGAATTTCCGTTTGTCTGAAAGAACTTAGAGAATAATATTTAAGATAAAAAAACAAAAGATGACCAAATAAATTTTATCAATTTATCAGTTATCAAAATGAAATATGCTTCGTTTATCTAAACAGGCAACTTTGAAGAAAACTAAAATCAATAATGATAAAGATTAAAATAGGAATTTTTACTTTAAAAAATGTCATGCAATCTTGTTTAAAAATGAATTAAAGAAAAGTAACGGTATGAAACAGCAGAAGCTACATACAGTGGGTACAAAAAGTATTTGCACACATACATTTTTGTTCACAATTTATAAGAAAATGAATTAAAAATACAAAAATTGGCATTTAAAACACAGAATAAGCTTATTCATTTAAATTAACTACAAAAAAATATAACAATATTAATAAAAAAATATTTTTGCAACAATATTAAAATATTTTATGTCAAAAAAGTATTTGCACACTCAACTCAACTTTAGCAAATTTGAGTTTTATGCTATTATTTGACAGTCCTCCCACAGTAAATAACATACGTAAGACGACTATAAAAGGAGGTATTGTAGAAACGTTATCAGTTGATTGTCGATTTCAAACTGTAACGGCACCTAAGAAAACTGAATTGCCGATTTCGTTGCGAGAAAAAATTGTTTCTCTACGTGAAAATGGCCTAAGTTATCGAAAAATAGGTAAAAAAACGTACATGTTTACTTCTCTACTGTTCGGTATGTTATAAAACGTCATATAGAAAGAGGATCTACATCAAATAACTTGTCTTCTGGACAATCAAAGAAACTTTCACTGCGAATGAAGTGAAAACTCATAAGAGAAGCATCGAAAAATCCATTTATTAGTGCAATTACTTTAGCCAATGATGTCGCTTCAACATCTGGAGTTCAAATCTGTGCCCAAAGTGTTCGAAATGTCCTGCACGATGCACACATTTATGGGAGATCTCCAAGGAAAAAAACCTCTCATAACTGAACGAAATAGATTGAAGAGACTTGAATTCGCTAAGGAATATATCAATAAGCCAACTGATTTCTGGAAAAATGTCATATTCTCCGACGAGAGTAAGTTCAATATCTTTAAATCAGATGGCAGGAAATTAGTTTGGAGAAAACCTTGTACTGCTTTTCATACCAAAAATATGTTACCTACAGTGAAACATGGAGGAGGTTATGTTATGATTTGGGGGTGCATGGCTAGCAAAGGAGTTGGTAATTTGTGTTTCATTGATGGGAATATGACAGCTCGAACCTATATTGATGTGTTGCGAGATAACTTGTCACAAAGTGCAATAAAATTGGGTATCAGTAATTCGTACTATTTTCAGCTAGACAATGATCCCAAGCACACTGCCGGTATAACACGTATGTGGTTGCTTTATAATGTTCCCAGAAAACATGCCACTCCACCACAATCACCAAACTTAACTCCTTTGGAATATTTATGAAATTCTTTGGATTTAAAAATGAGAAAAAGGAAGATTTCAAGCAAATCTGCCCTTATTGAAGAGTGATAGAATACTGATGCTACTGTTACAGAAAATTTAATTAAATTAATGTCAGCAAGATTACAAGCAGTAATAGATGCTAAAGGAATGCATACTATATATTAGTTATTTGAAATTTGTTTGTATATTTTATTTCATTTGTATTCATGCAGTTGTGCAAATACTTTTTTGATACGAGATATTTTAATTTTTGTTACAAAAAAGCATTGTTATTTATATTATTGTAATTTTTCTGTTTGTTTTGGATGATTAAACTTATTCTGATTTGGCAATACCAATTTTTTTATTTCTTAATGCTTCTTTTTATGAATTGCAAACAAAAATGTAGGTGTGCAAATACTTTTTCTACCCACTGTACATTATGTAAAGTAATTTTCAGTTTATTAAGGAAACATTTTCAGATCAAATAAAAAGTTCGTTCCATCTGCAGCACTTAACCCTTAATGTTCTTCCTAAATACTTTGTATAGCATTTTGTTTACGACTGTGAATTTGTATCCCAAAAAGGACATTAGTCTCGGATTGGATATTAATTTCGAAATGGCATTTTGCGCTGAATTATTATAAATGGCGCATCACTTTTCAGTATTTTGCCAGCAAATATTATCGCCCTGTATTAGATTTAAAGAAATGAAATAATGAAGAATCTGAATAAATGTATGCATGCTTCTCATGGGGAAAAAAAACGATACCCAGAGTCATAAAATTTTGAATAACGTAGTCTTCCGCCCGAACACAGTCACCTGGAAGACCGAATTTTGAATTTTGGGTTTGTTTTATTATCTATTTCATATTTTGTAAAACCTTTAACAAATTTTTGATTAACGAACTCAACGATTTCAAAGCAAGCAATTGCAACACTGTACGGAAAAAATATTTTTATCTCCAGTGCACGAGACTGTCTATCGGAAATTTTAAAGATTGCTGTTTTTAAATATTTTATGATTTGGATGTTGAATCAAATTCTACGTAGCGCAAGTGCAAAGAACGTGATATTTAATAAATAAAGCAAACACACAAGATATTAATAATAAAAAGACAAGCAAAGTTTTGCAAGGCCATCTTAGTAAGAAGAAAAGATTTAAAAAAAAAAAAAAATGTACGCCAACACTTATCTCTGAGTCGGGGATTCGAAAAGTATACTGCTATGATACTTTTAAAATTTTTGTAATTTTGCTGTTGAATTGTATATGTCGTAAGTGCGAAGAAAATAATGCTTAATAATAAAACTAAAAAGTAAGAAAAAATTGGGTTAATGGAAGTGAGTATAAGAGCAGACAGGTAGAGTGCTAGATTGTAAAAAACCTTAGCAATCCCTTTGGGGTGACCGTTAAGATCTGAAATATTTCAGAATTTTATATTTTAATTTTTGTGGGATTAAATAATTATGTGCATGTGAGTTGTGTTTAAGACTGAAATAATGGCAGTATTCGATAAGATTACTGACTTTTCAAGAAAACTTATTGCTGAAAATGCATATTTTTTTACTCGGCTTTTCTTTTCTTTATCGTGTTCTTTTGTATAATTTGTCTTTTGCACATATGTCTCGATCCCATCCTAAATCTGCAACGAGGAATGCAAGAACTATGTTGAGTTGTTTAGAGGTTGTTGTGTTAGCGGTAGTGCACTTACGTATAGTCATATTCCTGGATGGTTCGTATTTCCAGAATTCTATTATTTTCGTATTGATACCATAGCTCAAATCACATTAACATAACGAAAACATAAATAATTATATATGAAATACACAATTAAAAAAATAATTGAGGCAAAATGAATAAAAAAATTTACATTAAACACAGCTTATGTATTCGTCCAATTTATATCCTTATTTCTGAAGTTAAAAATACAACTAGGTTACATATAATGATTTTGAACGAAATTATCATGATTTATAAAGTTAAAAATGCAGGTAGGATTCTTATAACGAACAAAATTATTATATGTAACCTATTTACGTCTTTTTCGAATTGAAATCCAAAAATTAGCTACATGGGTTTAGTTTACAACTTACCAGACAAAAAAACACCTTTTGAAATAATCTTTCCCTATGGAATAAGTTTAGAAATCAGTAAATTTAAATAAGCCTAGCTCTTTGTATTTTTGTTTATTGTCAACCAGATATTATTTAGTCACAAATGATAAAGTAATTGATTGAGGTTTCGTAATTTAATATATTTCTTTAAATGCAGCATTGGAAGCTGCAGTATTATGATCCAAAGCATTTTCAGAGTGTAATCAAAAATGTTTTCTAATTATTTGCTTATTGAAAAAATAACATTAATTGGCAGTTGGAGATCAAAGGATTAAAAATTTGACAAAACGATGAAATAAAATGCAAAATGCTTTACTCTTGAACGATAAAAATTATCCGAAAAATTCGGTTTAAAAATTTGCCTTTTCTGAGATCAGTTTTCAATTGGATTGAGGGATCGATTAATAAATCATTTACAATGATTTGAAGTTTATTTTTCCCTTTAATGACATTCAATGATATTCTTTTATAATTTAGCAATGTCTTTAGTTTATAATTTTGTTACATTTGGTATGGCGAAAGAATTTTCACATAAGTAATTTACATGTTTTCGAAGTCTCAAAGTATGTTATTAATATTCTCATAAAGTGTTAGTACTTTTGAACGTAATCATGCAAACAATTTCTTAAAGTACGAATATTTTTCATTTTTAATTATAAGTTACTACAATGCCGATACTAAAGCTTGCTAATGTTTTCTAGAACCCGAATTCTATAAGATCTTTGTAAATACAATCTCCATTTTGGAAACAGAAAGTTACGTTAATTAATACTTTTCACAATTATTAGCGCAAAAATGCTAATTACTTAATGTACATTAGAAACATTTCTCTAAACTAATATTTTATTTTGAATCACTTACATTTCACTTTTCAATTTGTTTACGGTCCCTGAATATGATGTTCCACAAAAAGTTAGATTTCGTAATTTTTATATAATTGATTTCTTTAAATTAAAAAATGACAAAACAATGCAATGTTTGAAACATTTTTTGAAATTGGAAATATATGTCTACGAACAACGGCTACGAAATAAAAGGTCGATTAGGGACTTTTGCGCACACGATATATATATATATATATATTATGAAAAAGTAGCTAAATGAAAATTAAACCTTCCTCTGAAAATTATGTCCCTGATTAAAACCATTCTACAGTACTTTCAGTGTAAAAAACGTTACATAATAATGTTTATTTCTTAAGACATATTTTGTCATTTTTCAGTGAAATATAGATTTTCCTGTTGAGATAACTTTTAACTACTTAATTTTTTACACTCATTTTAGGAAATAGATTAATGCATTTTCGAAAATGAAAAGTCTACTTTCTATGTATGCTTTCCCATAAATTAACTTTAAAATTTTTTTCTTTATTGATGAGCTGTATTATTTTTGTTGTTTATCATGAAAAAAATTAATGCCTAAGTTTAACCGACTGAGCTAAATTTAGACAGTAATTTTTGCATATACAGTGGATGTCAGCATTAGAAGATTTTGACAAAGACTCCCGGAGAATATTAATCTTATAAAGGAACTTTCAGCATTGCACTGCTTATATTATACTTTAAAACTTTTTCAAATTTAGGCCAGTGCTTAGTGTGTGATGGACAAGAGATCATTTTTACTACTTGGGTACTACAAAGAGCCGTACGAAATCCTACGGAGCAATGGATGGATACTTTAGTACGCCAAAACACCTTCACTCGAAAGAACAGTGGCAGTGGTAGCCAACCAGGAAGCCAGGTTAGTGTGGATGTTTCAATTTTAAATGCGACCATAACTTATTACGTATATACCTATTATAATAAATCAAAACTTTATATATATTTGTAAGTTCCGTAAACATTTAAATTCTTTTTCTTGCATTCGTATAATAGTGTACATTTATTTATTTAATGATTTACTTATTTGTTGCTTTTATGGTTTATTTTGTATTTGTGGCCGTATATATACATAAGTGTCCTTTCATATATAGAAATCTTGATCTTTCAGTTTTGAGTGCAACTATGTTTAAATTGTAAAAATAGCTCTAACAGAACTCGAGATATAGACAAATAAGTGCCTTACGGAACTCATTTAGCTGTTCAAAGAATTGAATTGCGATTTAGAGTTTACTCCGTAAATGATTTGGGGAATTGACGAAATTTCTGGTGCCCTAAAAGAAGGACTGTTGCTTAGTATTCGCGTTTCTTTATTGTATCGTAAATTTTGCAGCAAACCAGAAATTTCCTTTCTATTATCTTAAATGATTATTTATTGTAAAGAGACCAGCCAGTAGCTTGTAATAACAAAACCCTTATACGGCAATAATATATGCATATATATAGAGAGAGAGAATACCTAAACATTTTTATAGAATACTTGGTGTTTTCAGGCAAAGTACGAAATATCAGAACTATTATATACTTTCCCTGGGCATTGTATAGAACACCTAGAAATTTTCTATAATGAGCAATGTTTATTTAGGCAAAGTACGAAAAAAGGTGATGATAAGGCTATTATTTAAAAGACGTGCATTCCTCAAAAATATAAATGCTATTCTGAAACAAATAATCAAAGAGTGCGATTAAAAAACTTTTATACAAAATACATAAAGAAAAAGGAAATTTATACAGTAAAAAATTTAGGCCTTTCTAATCAAAAAAAAAAAAAAAAAAAAAAATTGAGGTGTATAACTGATTTGCATTGTGTACAACGTTTTTCTTCCTTCAGATTTCTTCAGTCACAGTGGAATCATCCGTATCTTCTCCTGCCATGGAAGGTAATTATAGACTCCCCATTTTAATTCTGCATAAATATTTATGTTCCTGTTATATTTTGTGATTAAAACTTCAGTAGATAAAAGAGCGATTAGAGTTGTGGGCGAGGTTTTTTCTCTTTTAATATTATTCTATTAAAAGAGATGGTGTGATGTTATTTCATGAACAGTTCTCGACTCCATTTATCTATGTTCCACCTTAAAATGTTCTCTTAAAAGCTCCTTGGAAGACAAAGAAAGCGAGATACAGTACAATGATCTTCTGACGTAAAGTTGAGGTTTCATCCAGGCGAGAGGTTGCTATCACTGTATAAGCCGAGTTCGTTGCTAGGAAACCAGACCTTGTTACTTTCACAAAAATGGTTTAAGAATTTTGCTTACATACTCTAGTTTTCCGATTTTATGTCAGCTTATTATAAAAACGTTCTCATCATAGCAAAACAAACATGAACTGACATTCGGTCAGTTGCTTTGCTGAGCCAGCGTGTGCATGCGCAACTTGAACTTCCTTACGTCTTTTAAATCCTTTTACACAGGAGTGAACAGACTTAGTAATGACTGTTACGCCTTATTATTTACAAAACCCTTATATGTACGAAGCCTTAAAACTACGGTTTATAGGTCTGTTTATCTGAAAGCAAGATATTATTGAGAAGTTCCCTATCTGGCGGTTGTGTAACGGTTTCTTCGTGTCAGCATTGCAATTATTCTCGAATGACCTTGATAAGCAAGATGACTAACTGCTCCCATGATTAAAACGCAGTTTCAAATTCTTGAAATCACAGTTTGGGGAAAATTCAGCTCTTTACAGATAACTGAGTTTGTTTGACACTGTTTTAATCAATTGCCGCGGCTGGTCTTCACGTAAATGACGTATTTCAGATATGATAAACAACTTCTAACCACTTTAAAACACTACATATTTTCTTTTATTATCTGTATCCTTATTTGCATATTCGGTCTACAAATAACTAGACAGCTGTGGGCTTTTGTATTTAACTTCTTAAAATTACTTTAAATAATTATACTAACCACTGTGGAATTTCGAACAGATTTTGCACCCTAAGAATCACTTTTATAGTTTTTCTCTAATTTTGAACATGTGTATTTATGAATTAGAATTTTTTTAAAGTTTTATTTTTTATTTCATGAATGTTTATCAAACGATTTCAGACAGAATTGTCATTTTTTTTCTTCTGTTGATGAGTGGTAAGTATGACATGCAATGCTTTGAGCTGATTTTAAACGTATTCCTCATTAACGTAATTCTCATACGTGTTTGTATCTTGTTTCAGGAATAAATATATTGCTTTAAGAATTCATATGGATATTGTTTCGAGTAATTTTTTTATGTGAGAGAATTAATACTGTTATTTTTTTCAGGTATAGTTAAAGGAGCTTGGATATCAGGCATTGGTGATATTTTAAATGTTACAAACACTTATGGAAACAGAACGGCAGGAGGTAATTTAGGGTTAATATAGGGGTTGCAATTTATTCCAATTTTTATTCTCGTTATTTATTTTTAATAAAATGTTAATTTTTAACATTCCTTGTTTTTTCTATTACATTACTTGTTTTTGCTTATTTGCTCTAGAATAGGTTTTAGAACTATAAGTTCTAAATTTTGCTTGAAACTGCTTCAATAAATAATTAATCAATTTTTGTTGACTGAGATTTCTCATTCTTCAGTTCATTATAGATATTATAAATATAGATAGTTCTCCTTATAGATTTTACTAAGACCGTTATGGTTGAGAATGAGAAAGAAATTATAAATTAATAAATCATCATTTTGATTCTTTCCGCTTTCATCCCGCCCATGTGAACTCTTTGCCTCGGAATTAGCTATTTTACATCTTTGATACTGTAGGTTAAATATTGCCATTCTTTTATGCATCTGTACATATATATATATATATATATATATTATGTTATGTAGAAGCGAGGGGACCACCTAATATTTACCCTAATATATATATACACACACTCATATATATGATGAAAATGATATAGAAACTGATGTCACAACGGAACAGAGAAATGTTTCATGGAATGACAGAGTTTGGCGTATAATTGCTGAAATAGTTTGGAAGTAGATGGTATGAAGAAGAAGCTTGCAGTCATGTCCTGTTTTAATATTCCTTTTTGTTCTCATTAATACACATTTTCAGTCGCCAACAGAGATAAGGTGATGCAAAAGCGCCATCCTGGAACCGTTACATCTTTTGGGACGAAGCAAAGAAAGAAAACAGAAATTGAATGCGACATGTCTAAGACGAAAGTTTCGGAAAGACTGATTTTTCTCTTGTGGTTTTAAGTTTTCAAAATTATTCGCGTCATTAACGTTATGTAAAAATCATATGACATTGGATTAATTTTAAAATGATGCAGTTTAGAGCAATTTACCATAAGTAGTTACTATATCTAGAATCGAAAGAGGAAATACTAACTCCAAATGGCTATTCTAGAGACTATTGCAAATTAAAGTTAGAATTTTCCCTTATATATTTTTTTATCTTACATATATATCCCAGAGGCAAAGAATATAAGAATCTTAGTTTTATTATCTTTTAAGTCTATCAGTTTGCAAAGTGAGAAAGAGGGTCATTCTGAGTGATTTTGTTAGTAAAATTGCAGAAAAGAATGCAAGTATAACTTACAGGAAATTGCAGAGTATTGATCTGTTAGCGTTTTGATTTCTTTTGAAATTCTTTAAGTATATGCACACTTTTGATAAAATAAAGTTTAGGTAAAAATACAATTTTTTAAAATTTTATTTTGATCTTTAAATTCTGATTTTTCATGTTTCAAGTACGTTTAAATTATGTTTATGTTCCAATCAGATTACTTGTTTCAGCTATTTTAATGTCACAATAATGTTTTTGACTGAAATTATTATTCTGCTACAGGGAGTGGGGTTAAATATTTAGTATTTGTGTTGCAAGATAATTAAGTGATTATTAAAGTCAGCTTCTATGTGTTCAAAAATTGTTGTGAACTACAAAACTATTAGCAAAATGTCTGCTGTAGTTCGAAATGAAAATCAGAGTTTTGGTGGCTTATTTGCTTCAATTACGCAATTTCATTGTTACAGAAGATGCATTCATTTATTTGACTTATGGAATTAAGTCCATTTGACGCAGTTATTCTATATGACGAAGAAATTTAAATTTATTTGACTGTGTTAACGAAGTTCATGGAGAACCCAAAATTTTTTAATAATAAAGGATAACATAACTTCAGATAATATATAATTTAATATAGCAGATTAATTTCGAATCCTCGTGTAGTTCCCTTTTAATTAAGCTACATAAAAATCTGAGAGCTTTCGGGAGTAAAATAATAAATGCTTGACATAACATAAGGGATGAAATTTACAAATCAGGAGTATTTTACAATTTAAGTTAAAAATAATTATTTACGTTAGAATGTGAGTTTTAGCTTTTTCTCCAAATGATATTTTTTCTTTAAGTAGAACATCATAAGGCGAGCAGTTGCGTACGGAATATCACAAAATTTTGGATTAACATGTTTCAATAGTAGACGATGGGAAGAAACGTTTCTTACGATTGCAGACCCATCATATTTGCATTTTCAATAGTATGGTTTATTGATTGCTTTAACCCTCAAAGGCGTTTCTTTTATTTAAAAACTATTAACCTAAGCAAGTTCTTAAATAACTAATATATGATAGCGAAATTGATTTATAAGCTATATTATGCTCCATGAAGAAAATTGTAATCATATAACAAAATTTACAGAAATAATGTACACTTAAATTCGTGCCATAATTATTAGCAGAAGCATTATTTAATTGCAACCTTTTACTTGGAAGGAAAAAAATCACAAATGTGTATTTCGTTATATTATTCCAAGTTATTAACTACATTTAAATCTGTAGCCCCAAAACACGTTGTAAAATTCGAATAATTTAACAAAATTCTTTTTGAAGGTTAACAATTACCTAGACATAGTAGGTAAAAATATAATATATATACATAAAAATAACAAATGTTCGAACACAATATAAAGCAATAACTATATGATATAATCACCCAGCGCTTGAATTCGGTAATTTGAAGGTTTTGATAATTTTTAAACATTGTCAGGCACATAATTTTTATAGTTTCAAGATCGCTTTCATTTATAACATATCGTAATGAAAATTGTAGTTATGTAATAACTTATCCAAATGCTTTTAATTGCTTGTTGAATTTTAGGTGATCATGGATATTGTAACATGTATATGCATGCTTTAAAACTGCTTCAAATAAACGAAAAAGGTCTGGAAAAAATTTCCTAATGACTGTTTATAATGTATTTTTCTTGATTTCTTTTAGGATTTTATAATAATTTTGAAATGATCGGTCAGTTTGATGGGAAAGAAAATTTTACAGCATTTGGATTCGTTTCTCCGATATCTGCTCAAAAATTTAAAGGAGGAGTTGGTAAGTTTTTATTACAATGTGGAATTATTTCAGGCACCATATATTTACGTACTTACGCATGCCTGCCATATCTCAAGTTATGAAATTCTTTTGTCACTCATTTGGAAGAAAGATCGTATTTATTTCTTTCTAGGAGCAAATTAATGGGATCAAAATTTGATTAAAATGTTATTGAGTTGGTACTGATCAAAACGTTGTTTAGTTTTAATGTCACAAGACCTCTGCGTACCACCGGTTGAGCAACGATTCTCAAATAAGTACCACCGGTTGAGCAACGATTCTCAAATAAGTACCACCGGTTGAGCAACGATTCTCAACCGGTGGTACGCAGAGGAACAAGGTATTTTTAGCTATTAAATTCAAAAATTAAATACTTCAACATCCTCTTTAAGTTTGTTCTATATATATATGTAAGATACTGAAGAAAGATACAATTTAGAAACTCTTAATAAATCTTAATTGGCTATCAGTAGTCTAAAATAAAACATATTTTCAGTATGAGGAAAAAAATGCCGAGAACCTAGTCAGAGGCACTAAGTAGCCTCTATATACACTCGCAATAGCACAAAATAGTGATGGTATTTTGCGATTTGGTTTGTTAACATTCTGATCACCAGAATTATCAGGAAAACAATGTACATTAACATACTGATCAGGCTCTCTCAAATTTGTCTCTGTAATATCGACTGTATGATTAGTAGTCTGATTTCGTGTTGGCTGAGCATGTCTGTGACATGATGGTACGTACGAGACATGATGACACATTCGATACTTTATCCGAGACAATCAGTATATGAAATGCCTAATGTCTGTAGAACATCTTAAGTGAAATAAAAGGATTAAAAGAAACTAGAAAATGCTGTACAAGTTCTGTTTATTACGATTTATTATTTTCTCCGACTCTTTAGTGATGAGTGTATCAGTATGTCTTAAAGAACAAGACGCGAAATGCGGAACAGGAGAAAAAATACCCAGTTTTAGCAAATAAAATTTCATTCCAGTTTTTAACTGGTACGAAAAAATAGTAACAAACCTGTACAAGTAATAAATGTATCATATGATGTTTAACTAAAATATGAAATAATTGATAATATGAATAGTTGATTAATATGGAGTTTTAAAAGGATATATGAAACATAAAAAAAAATCTCTAGTATTCACAATTACGCTTTGATATCTGCTCATTGTTTTCTAAAATTACAGGTCATATATATCCGAATGATGCAAATAGACTAGGAGTTTCTTGGCTAGAACATGAATTTACGAAAGACTGCGTGAGACCCAGAAGTAGAGTGTTTGTCGGGATGGATTATTATATTCGATCTAATAGTTAAGGAAGGTGAGTAACCTTTAAATAGCAGCTAAAAGTTTACTAATAATATTTATTTTTACTATTATGTCTGTTTTAAAAATGGAGGTAATTAAAATAATTAAAGCCAGAGTTTCTTAAACTGTGGGTCTCGGGACCTAAAGCAGGGGGTTGCCAAAAATTTTAGCAGTTTTGATATTTATTTAACTTATCATAATAATTTTACAATTACGAAATATTTTTACACAATGTATCTGAAAATAGATAAAGATTAGATGGTACAGACAAAGAAAAACGTCTCGACGCATTCTTTTTATAATATAAACGTTTATTTTCCGAAGCTGTCATTTCGTCTGTTACTTATTTAAAATTTTCACATTGTTCTATGTACTAAGATTAGAAATTAATGACCTAAAACTGTAATAGTATATTACAGTAATGGTGAAAAATTGACAGTTTCACTCACGCGTGTGTCGCTTTTGCAGAAAGCTTATGAGGTCCCATAAAATTTTCGTAAATATTATGGGGTCCTGGGAGTCTCAGTGATAAAAAGGGGTTGCGACTGGAAAAAGTTTAAGCAGCCCTGAAGCTATACAGATCCAAACAGAAGAATGGATGACATTTTTGAAAATGCGATTTTTGAAAAATAAAAATTTTGACAGTTTAACAAATTATTAAAAAATATTTTCGCTTTAAAGTTTAGTAAATTATTGAGAAACTTTTAATTTTATTTAAACGCAAAATGGTTAGATATAGATTTTGTAAAATGTATTTCTTCAAAAATTTTTCCAATTGATTGTTACTTAATAAAAAATACTTAAATTTCCATATGTATAATCGTAAATTATTAGTTATTGTGTGCATTTTAATAAATTTTATAAAATTACAATTTATTTAAGCTTAAACTTATTTGCATGCAAATGAAACTTTATTTAATATCCTCATTTCTTAATGCTGCCATACTGATTATTAGAATGTAATTCGCATTACTAATTTCAATAAGCTCAAATTACTTTAAATTATTTGAGAGACAATGATTTCCGAGTTAAATGTAGTTATTTTAAAAATTGTTAGGTTTTTCACGTGAGATAAAGCCGCCATCTCATCTGCTGTACAAGTGGCAAGTTATCGGCTCTATATAAAACGCGCAATATGTTCTACAACTTCGAGCAGTACGCAGTCTTCACAGGCTGCGCTTTACTTTATCTTATTTCTTATTCATAAACTTACAAATGGCCTACACTCAGTTAGTCCTTATAGTGTACTATTATTCCCAGGGGTTTAATAGTCATGAATTTAGTGAATTTGCAAAGTCTCCGATGATATTTTAAGCCATGCAATAGCTATATGCAGAGCTTAGTTTCTAAAATTAAAAAAGCTTGAAACTTTTGGGAAAGCCGTCAGGAGCACTGAAAAAATGATAATAAATAAATTCGGGCTTCTAAGTATCCATGTTCGGGTGGAGGATTACATAATTCAAAACCGAATGGCCCTAGGTACAGTCATTTTTTCACAATGCGAAAAACATACATACATTCATGCAGATTCTTCATTATTTAACTAAAATGTAATACAGGGCGATAATATTTGGTGGTGACAATTTAAAAGGTGATCCGTCGTTTATAGTGAAACGCCACAAAATGCCGTTTTGAGACTAGGCGCTATTTTGGGTTACCGCTCCTTTGAGCTAATAAATAATGTATGATTTAAAATTGAATAAAATGTAATGATGTTAATGAAAGTATATTAATAAATTAATGATAATGATAGGTAAATGAAATAAAATAGTAAAACAAATGAAAAGTTAGTAAATTAATGAAACACTAAAAAAACTATCCTCTAAATCAAATGAAATAAATCTTAAAACAAGTATAAGACTTAGCAATAAATAGTAACAAAACATGAAATAAGCATTTTAAACGGCATTTCTCGTAGTTCAATAAATTTTCTTTCTTATTTTGATATTGCGATTTTAAACAACCACAAATTATAATTTTCTTAGATGATAAATTCAAAATCAAGTGAGCTTATGCCTGTTCTCTAAACCTAGTTGCAATGACAATTTCTTTGATTTTGAATTTCACCTAATTTATCTTTCCCTAATTATTATAGCCATTTCAATTGCATTCCCAGATGTTAAATTTCTTTAATCTAATCATATTTTTTTTTTCAGGTTAAATGCTGTCACAAAATTCTACTTCGAAAAAACAGGAACTATTTAGTACACGCATTATTGAGAAAAGTTGATTTTCCAAGTTAAGGAATAGTAATATAATAGTGTTTTTTAGCATTTAACTTGATGTCATTATTTTTTTAGTTGTACGTTTTATGATTATATTTTCGCCATATCCACAGTTGAACTTTGCATTTTGTTTAATGTTAAAAAAAATTTCCAGTGCCTGCTTTGCAGTTCCAGATGCAAGCTAGAATGGTATCACATTCTTAGATTTCAGTTAGCTTGTTAAGTGGTTGCAGCTTTGATGGAAATTACATTTACTTGCATGCGTAATTTCTTTTATCTGTTGTAAGTGTTCAATTTCTAAATAAAATATACATTTCTGACAACGCTTGGAATCCATACATTTTCTACAACATCTACTGTACCAGTTGTCGTGTTAAAGAACTTGATATAGCGCATCATAAATTACTAGAAAAACACTGCTAAAAATTTATTTTTCCCATTGACAGTAGCATATTGACTTATAGAAGTCAAGTGACAGAGGACGGGAACTTCTGGTGGCTAACGTTGGTAAACAGTTATTGTCCCACATTCATCATTATCTGTAGAGCCAAAGAATTTGAATTCGGAGAAGTAAAGCTTCAGCGACACAGCAACGCACCGAAAAAATTAAGCTGAAAATGTGAAAATCGCCGACAGGTTTATAGGCATAAAGACAAGCCTTGAAATTCATTTACGAACACTATCCAAACCGCTAGCAACATCTGAGAACCTTATCTGAGAACCACAGTGCTATATTGAATGATTTACATTTAATATTACATTATTTACGTTATATTATATTTCGTATTATATTACGTTACATTTATGAATTTATTTATGGAAATATAATGGCACAGGCATTTAAAATTAAGGCATAATTTAACATAGCATTATGTTAGAAATGTTAATACAGTAGTAACCATTTATTAAATACTTAAGTAAGAAAAGAATAAATTGTGAAAAGAAAATTTTTTCTAAAAAAAAAAAAAAAAAAGTATGGAAAGCATTCTTCAGAATAAAAATGTCTTGAAATAAACAGCAGCTAATTTTCAGAGCATAAAGTAAGACATTCTTCGGGGATAAATTTTGCCAGTAGCCTGCGAGTTTGCTCATCGCATACTGGCTTCGATTCTAAAGTTGCCAGAGGCGAGCGAGGCCTTTTTCATATTATGGCTACGCGAGCTTACCTACTTTTTCTATTCATATTCTTTGGCACACATCTCTCTTGTGGCCACAGGACGTCTCATCGGGAGTTCATTTTAAATATTCTTTAGTTACATTGTGAAACAAGAGCTGTTGATTTAGTTACGTTTGGTGATTCAGAGAACAGCTGATGATACAAACGTGACACATGAAGAGAAATTATTCATATATATTCACCAATACTTATAAATACAGAATGCACATATAAACAAATAAATAATAAACGCATTTAAAGGAATGCAGTTATTCAAGCACTTATATAAAGTACATAAAACACTTATAAACACAAAGATCACATGTGGGCCCATAAAGCACATGTAAGCACAGCAATTCAAAACTGCTGCTGTATGACACGGTGCAGATGGTAAGATATAATATTTGCAAAATAATGCTAGCGGTAATTCATACTGGTATAGATAGATTGAATTATCACATAGGAACATATACGTACACATGCACATAAAACACAGCAAGCTTAGTGAAATTATAATGCTAGGACTTAAAACAAAATTATGATGCAAGTATATGTTAAAGATGATGTACGATACAGATAATTATTGAGAAACTGCATAGTATAGAGGCAGACTAAGTGCGAAAAGATAAAATCATCTGGAGTACTGGATGGGAAAACTTATAAAGTCTGTAGATATAAGAAAGCTGCGGTGTTAATTTGCACTTTAATTACACGTAACACAAAAATACGTATGTCACTAAAAGAGACAGAATGCTATCACATAGAAACACGTACAGAAAATAAAAGTAAAGGACGCATATATACATACTATATAAAAGCTCGAAAGTGGGTCAAATTATAGTCCGGATGAATATTAATTGTAGAAAAGGAGAGTACGATTATAGTTGCTACTCACTGGCAACAGTCTCTTGCCCTAAGGTCGCCAGAACGTTGACTATGTTGCATAAATGTCGCCGTAGTATTGGAGTTCTGAGAATATAGCGCTTGTATGCGTTGAGGTCAGTTGTTGGCAGTTGAATACGCAATGAGGCAGTGAGAAGGAGAGCAGTGAAATGGATGGCCCTGTTTCCCGCATACACATATGTATGTATCTACGATTGCAAGCTTAAAATAATAAGAAAGGAAAAGTCCATGGCCACTTATGTAGCGAATAAGATGCGGAACTGAAGAGAATCGGGTCATGGTGACTCTAGGAATGTGGTTTAAGTTCGTCTTCCACACTCGCTGGTGTTCCATCCATTCTATCAGCTATTAACAACTGCCATTACAATTTGTATCCTCATATAGGAAGGTGAGGTTGGTAACAGGTGCTGGAAAGCATTGCAGTTGCTAGCTGCTTCTTTGGCTTTTGCATCCGCTAACGTATTGCCCTTAAGTCCTACGTGGTTTCTGACCCAACGGAGATTGATATGGACAGCTGCGTTTTATCTTAATCGTCTCTGGATGTTCAACTCAACTTACAAACATATCGCTGGAACTATTAAAAAAAGTTCAATTTTGCCGGCTCAATGAGAATTAAGCCATAAGACGCATGACGATAATAGTTTGCTGGCATGGTAGGAGAAGCGGAGGCTCTGGATGTTCCGGATAAGTGGTGACTTATAATGAGGATTACAAATAGCGTGTGGCATTTGTCTAGGATGGAGATTCGGTAAAGATGCATTTCTAGCATTGGCGATTGCTTGCTTTATTGCCAGTGACTCCGCCTGAAAGGCACAATTATATTTGGAAAGGTGGCATTGCCAAAAGAGAAAGATATTTGCGTCGTCTATGTGAAAGAAAGCTCAGCTTACTGCTGCAATAGTTTTGGAGCCATCTACGGGCGGGGAACGGCGCTTTAACATTTTCTTCCTTTGTATATACTCTTAAATTCATGTTTTTGCCTGAGGAAAGAACATGCGAGACGGTCACATGTTTTTCGTACTCATCTGGGCTTTAAGTAAGAGCGTTATTTTGTACTACTTAGCAGAGATGAAGTGGCTTCGCTATTGTTGTACTAGTCGATATATTCATTTAGAGTTTGACAATATAATATTGGATCATGTTTTATTTTTGTGGAATTCAGTTGCAGCAATGAAAAGATAAAAAGTTGCATTTTTGCTATGCACATGTTATCTTTCATTCGTTGCATCCCCTTTTCCCGCAAGTTCTACCATTAAGCTACGTGGATAGGCCTTGCCTGAATAATCATATGCACTTGCTGTTGGACGTAGGCTTCGAAAGCAAATGATAATAATGCAGCTTTATCGATTCTATAACATTTTTGAACTCCGGAAACGGGAGGTGCAAAACTACATGTTATAGCAGTCCCATGTACAAAATTTCAACATTCTACGGCTACTCGTTGAGTTATGCAAGATACATATGTACGTATATATGTACATGCGTACAGAGGTCAAGAAAAAAAGGCTTCTAAATCCACTTCAAATCCATTTTTTAATTCGTTTTGGAAAAAACAGTCTATCAGAATCAGTTGACTTGTAATGAATGTAAAAAGTTTTCTTATCCCGATACTTGGTTCTTTATGAATTCACAGCTGAAAACCGTCAACAAGGATCATTGCTTTGCGCTTCTGTTTCCATAAGGAAGGAAATGGAGACATTTTTAAGGATATGAAGAAAACAAAATAGTGCAAAAGTCTAACTAAATCTCTCAAAACAACCAAAGTTGAATAAAAGAAGTTCTTATTCTGCGTAAGGAAGGATAAATAAGATACAATGTACTTTGAAGTATTAGAACATAATCAAACTATTAATGTCGATATCTACTGTAAACTCTTTCATAATTTTTAACAGACTTCAACCACTGAACGACTTGCATTAATCCGCAAATCTGAATTCTTCAGCAGGATAATGCTAAGTCTCACACTATAAGAGTGCCTGAACAAAAGCTTAGTAACAGATATTTTTATTTATCCGTCTAAAAATTCAGGTAGTGTCCTCTCCGGTCATTACCTGTTTAGGTGAGCATAGTATTTTCAGTATCACTATAGTATTCCAGTATAGATAAAACTTCCACAGTACTCAGGACGTCGGGAAAAAAATAAATATTTTGCTGCAAAAGCAAAAGATTCCTTCAAAACAAGGATGGAAAAGTTATCTGAAGGATGATAAAAGTCATAGGAAGTGATTATATTAATAAATAAAATTACGCATCAATATTCTTTTCCGAAGTTGTCTATTTCAATAGGGCTTTATTTCCGATCAATCCAAAATGAAAGAAAGGAAATGGAAGAAAATGCTCCCGAGGTTTGATTATAAGGTTTTCATACAACTCTTTTAGTTACACAGGGTCAAGGTAATACTCAAGTCCTTGCCACATTTGCTTTAGCTTATCATTTGTTCTTGTCATAGATAAATAATAAAGTGGACTTTTAGATACTGTAAACATTTAGGGCAAATGATGCAAGGGCACATTTTAAGACATATTTGAAAAGAAGAAAATAGCATGGCGTGAGATCGGAGGTCAATTATGAAATGCCAAATCATTGAGTGTACTGGCGACAAATCCAATGTGTCTATAATAGAACATCTGAGTATGCATTGGGAAACCATTCTTTATCATTTGATATTTAGCAACTAATACCGTCTTATAAAACGCCAAACAATGTTCATCAAATCAAAGGCGTAGCTAGGGCTTTCAGATCCTGGGGACAACTGAAGAATTCGTGTCCCGTCCTGTTTGTTAAAATGCAGTGGTGAAACTCAATTTGGCGCCTTTTGGACCCGGGGACAGATATCCCCTTGCTTTCCCCTAGCTACGTCACTGAATCTGAAATCGTGCAAATTATATTCAGTAACTTTGTATTTTATTTAAAAAATAACGTAAGTTATTAAAAGATATAGAAAGAAACAAATGCTAAGTATTCACTAAAGTTTAAAAATAATGCTTAAAATAATAATTTCTGTATAAATTTATACCAGATAATAAAATTCATTGCACTTATTTTGTCCTAAGGATTTTTTAAAGATAAAAAAATATGGATTTTTATTTCATTAATCTGAAGCAATTTCTTTAGAAGCGAAATTTAGAAGATTAATAACAAATGCTTAATACTCGGAAATGTCTAAATTTTAACCAACTTTAATATTCTCACAATTGAATAATTAATAGTTAAAATTATTGAAATCATCTGAAATTAAGATCTTAGTTTCGAAAGAAATGAATAGATTGTATTTCTAATTTTTAAATAAAATTTATATTTTCAATTCAAAATCAAAGGGATATTGTAGGTTAATATATTTTTAAAGAGGGCTTTCATACCTAAACAGTCTACATGGAGGAGTTTCCATTTTTTACACTGCTTTGTTCAATTGGATTTCTTTGATTTAAGGCAAATCTTAGCAATATAATTTGACTTCTTTTGCATTAACGTCATTTCCTTGAAATTTTTTACGAACACATATTAGCGATATTAGATTTTTTAATGTGCTGTTACTCTAGATTGGAAAGGAGATAATTTTTAGATACTTTTTTTATTTACATTTGAACGTTTCTCTCATAAATCTCTGTTTCAAGATCAAACTAATCATTGCAAAATTTTTATCTTTTCACCATGAGATAAACCGACTGTTTATCGTATCGTCCAAATGAATGATTTGTTTGGAATTTTTAGCGTAATTTTCCGAATTTGGGTAGTTTTTCAAAAAGTGCTCATTATTTTTAACTGTCATTAAGCTTTTTAATTATGATGGATTTTTATAACAAAGGATTTAATCTTTCACTGTGAGCAGCCTCGTGATTTTCAATAAAGAAATCTGATTTCTTAATCGAATAAAAATTTAAGTGAATTAAATGCAACCATACATCATATTATAAAAATAGATTTCCTCTATTCAGAGGCAATACTCTTTCTGTATTGCTTTTCTAAGGTAAGTTCCGAACAAACCGTTTCAAATAAAACGTGTCAAAAACTTAACTTTCATTAAATGCACTAAAATTAAAAAAAATAATGTGTTAGTTATTGCGATTTTCTTGTCTTACGTGACTAAGAATAAATTTTTTATGGGTTCCTATATATGACTTGTACTGGCTAGTAACAGAATTTCATGGAATGCTACAGGTGATAATATAGAAATGGCATGTATAAAAAAGAACGATTAGATGCAGTTCACTAAAATTCCTCTTTGACAATTTTATTTTAAATCAAAAATTAAAGTTTAGGTCAAATAAAATGTAATTAAATAAAAACCAGACCTACACTTTGAGTCGCGTACAATCAAGGATATTATGCTGGCTAAAATTTATGCTTTGCGTTTTAGCGAGTTTGATTATAATAGTGTAATTAAAAAACGTTTCCAAATTTATTTATAAATTTGTAGTTAAAAATGACGTAATATTCCTCCAAAATGGATTTGCAAAACTCTTTATTCATTTTAAAAATATGCTTATGAATTGTATGTGAAAATACGTCACATACAATTAACAAACATATTTTTGATCGGATTTAAAATTTAAATAAAATAAAAACAATGGCTTCTTAAAGAATCACATATCTTGAGTCATTCATTGACGTTGCCGAAAAGGCATTTAATGACGTACTAAAATCTCCACACGGATAAAATAAATATTAATAAAAGACGTCATTCTGTCTTTATCATGTATTATTTATAGATTATTTTATTCTAAATGGAAGAAGGAAGCGTCTTAGGAACTTGGATGATTTGTCTCAAATGAAATATTTTACACTCCTCGAAGTCATATTTATAAACGAACCACTTTACAAGTAGTTTTTTTAGAAAGTATTCTTTTAAACTTCAAGTGTAAGAGCTGTTCTCTCTGCCGGCGGTTCTGCTAAAAATTTCTGTATCCCGGTGGAGAAAAGAATTAATTTCTGAGGAACTTGTTTCTTTATGTCCGCTATTTTGTATTGAGTTTTTTACTTCAGGGAATTTGAATAATATCTCTTTCTAAGATTTCGTTCTACAGTTTTCTGGTCTTCCGAAGAGATTGTCATATTAGATAGATTATAACTTCCAGTGGCGTAAAAATAATTGGGAGCTGTTTGTTCTCAAACCTAACGGTTGATTTTAAGAATTTCTGGGTCAGTTATTGTCTTTGGTATTGCTTATTGCTAGGCCATAAGGCGAAACACAACAGCAAACTGACCCAAAATTTTGTTAGCCACGGCTTGTAGCAATACATCTAAATAAACAATAAAAAACTAGATCATACGACTTCTTATAGACTGTCATTTATAGCGACTTGGCGCAGAATAGAAGTTACTACATAACTGCGACAACAACCTATTCAGTAATCCAGGAATATTTGGTTCTAAAGAGGTTACTACACATGGCTAAAGTCCCAGCTAGACGGGACTTTTCTGAGAAACGAGATTCTGGTTGCACTGGTTTAAGCGCGAGGATTCCTAGAAAAAAGATCCCCGCCTGAAGCGAAGTCCCGCCTAGCTACGGAAACAATGTTGCGGCTACGCGGGATTTTTTTCAAATCTTACCGAAAATGTTTCGGCTAGTCCCGGGTAGAGACAACCAATCAGATGAAAGTTCTGCTTCTGAATCCCCACGTGATCCCAATCGGAGCAATAATCGATTGGTGTTTGGCATTCAAGTCTTTGTAGTAAGTGAAAATGGTAACTTAGCTACATGGGTTTCCTGGAATTGTGAGGGTTCTGAGAATTGTCCCGTTCGACGTCAAGTTCCGCGTATCCGAAACATAATGTGATTGGGACTTAACGGAAACTTACCTCTTTAAATCGAATTCCACTGAACCTTTTGGTAGTTCCAGATTTTTACTATGCATGCGTCTTCCTTCAGTAAGCCAACAGTCTTTCGAAGCGAATTCCACTTGCACTTCGAATTTCGAAGCGAATTCCATAATAATTCGAGATTGCATCCATCGACACAAGGACATATAGGAAAAAAATAACATAACTGTTAATAAAACTTTAATGTTACAAGGTCATGTTTAATATTGATATTTATTTATATTCTTAGAAACTGAGCTGTTCTTAGGAAGGCGGTAATATAAAAAGGTTTCCTAAATTTTACAGGAACATTAAATTGATTTCTTTAAATAAATTTTAATTGTTGCAGTAATATAATAATTGCAAAAGAATGAGAAGGGAGTAAGTTATCGCGATTTGTAGCTGTGAAAAGGCACTAAAAATTCAGTTTTTAGCCAAAATTGATCATTTTGCTGTCAAGCTCCAAAGAATTCCTTACAGTTGACAACTCGAGACTTATATGTGACATACTCAACGATTAAAGGATTTCATCTATACATATGAGCTTATATAAAATAAGTAGCTCATGTAAGTGCGTGTGCATTTTGGCAGGAACATTACTAACGTACTTTGGACTAAAGTAACTGAATAATGCTAGACACTGAAAGACAATTTTTTGTCTCACTAAAAATGCTGATGCAGTATAGCTGCTGTATAAATAACATGCTATAATTTTAATTATTTTTAACAAAAAAGTTATTTCATTCGCAGTCAAGGAATATATTGCTCCAAACTTTGTCTCCGCCAAATGATCTGATTTTTAAATGAATAATCACATATTTAATTTTTTGAATTCATTCAGTCATTTCCAGGATTATGCAGAAAATTTAGAAAACTCTTGCGTAACGGAAGGAAAACCTTCATAATTGAGAAACTCAACTACTAAGATCGCGTGTAATATATATCAACTCTAGAATGAGCAGTATAAAGTCTGTATCGAGTATTAAGTACTGTATTGAGTACTCTGAGATTTTGCATATGAAACGTGTAGTAGATACATTACGGTAATGATGATTAATCCGGTGGTTATTCAGAATAGCAGCCTATTATGAATAATTATAAATTATTTTAATATGAGTTTGATAAATTTATTTCAGATGTTACAAATTAAACCCATTTTCAGTTACCGTGTACATTCTCCTGTTTACAGTGGCAAATGCCATAAATCGTATTGAATTAATCAAATTTACCAGACATAACAGATAATGAACAGTCTAGGCTAGCTAAGAATTATGCATAATCGGAGGTAAAAGTGAGAAATTATTCCATATTTATCAGATTTTCCAATTTTATTTTGAAAATGTGCAAAACCGCCTATAAAAGTGCAAATTTAATAAGATTTATGATTTATTAGAAATTATGCATTGTATCCTAATTAAATTACTTTTACAATAGTTGCACATGTCATGTTTTTGTCAAATACTTCCAAAAGAGCTAATGTCGGGAAATTGCTTTTTGCGTATGAAGAGACTTAAATCGAAATTTTATCAAGTTCTGTCATCAAGTTGTAACACGCAATGATGGCAAAATATCTTTACTCATGTTGCAAGGATTGTGAAATAAAAGTTTAACGCCTTTTAATAGGGGATCTTGGCATAACAGTCAAGGTCTTTCGCTATACTATTTTTTAGGCTATCATCTTTAATTTATTTCATGAATGGAACAATTGATTTAATGATGACAATTGACTTTAGTTGACTCTCTCTATATGAGGAATGTATCAGACTAAAGAGCCATACAGCGGAATTTATTTCTAAAAATTACTCTCATACATGCAAATATTCCTTACGCCATAAATCGCTGCTGAAACACAGGATAATATAATCAATATTCGCTATATCTACATATCTCCTTATAGTGAGCATAAAAAAACCGCTACAAAAAATCTCCAGATAATTGACAAAATATTAGATCCACTATCGTGCTCGTTTTAACTTTTTTAGCCCAGAAGGGCTATTAATTTCGTTTTGACATTTTGCATTAATTCGCTATAAAAGACTGAATCATCAAATATTAGAGTTGGCAACAATAATCTGCTGCGACCAAATATTAGAGCCCTCGATTATATTTAAAGAAAGTAAATGGTAAAGAATCTGCATGAATGCATGCATGTTTCACGCAATGTGAAAAAGCAACGGTAACTAGAGACATCTAATTTTCAATAACGTAGTCCTCCATTCGATTATGGACATCTGGAACCCCAAATTTGAAATTTAGAAATTGCTTTATTATCTAATTCATATTTTTTTTTTAACTTTAACAACTTTTCGGATTAACAAACGATTTCAAAGCGCTTCATTAGCATTAACATCGCGTGCACCTTCAAGCAGGAATAATTTTTGCGCAAAATTTCTTTACATTTCTTAGTGGTATTTTGTTGGTAGCGTAGCAAGGCAAAGACGTTACAATGTTTAACGGTATTTTGCGTCGAATGACTTTGAATGCATGTATCGCTTTTCAAATCCCCTTTGGAATACCCCTCGAAGAAAATGTCCTTTAGACTTAATAGAAATCTGAAAAATTTCAATTTTTTTCCCTTCTATAAAATGCAAAGGGTCATCTTGACGAATGGTAACTGTATTAAAACTTGTTTTCAGAACATTTAGGAATTTAATGCGTAAATAGACACAGTGCATCGTAAGCGTTTATTTTGTTAAGTTAATAAAAGTTTAAAATTTAAAACAAAAGCCATTTATGATAACTATGTATTCACTACCTGTGGAACTTATCATCACGTTTATAAAATCTGTGCATAACTGTAGAATACTACGGCGTTATGCTTTATGCTCTGATAATAAACCTCCTTTAATTATCATGCAATATCTTTTTACATCTCATTTCATAAATTTTTAATTCATTGTCAGTAACAAATATATACAATGACCTTTGTTTTAATGATGCAAATTGTGTAAATACTAGCTGTTTTAAAAGTGCAGCTTATAGTATCGCAGCTTGTTTTTTGGTAAGACATTAGAACTCGAATACCGCATTGGTTGTAAGTATTTATTACATCGTACTTTTTACTTTTTTTTTTTTTTACAAACTGCTTCTCTTAATTAAATCCCTTTTAAAAGTTAGTTGAGTAACAGAAGGTACAGATAATTTTATGCATTAGTATTGATAGCATATCTTACTTTATCTCAGTTCTCATCGTTTTCCGACTGGGCATGAACATTTACTACTCATTTTTTCTATCAAAATAAGGCATAATTCTGTTTCATTCAGGTTACCCAGGTTACTAATTAAACAGCTGCATCAAAAATGCAAAAACCCTTTTCTTAAATGATGACATTTAATTTTAAAGTTCCAATTAGCTGCTTCTCTAGTATCTATCCGAAAAAGTGAGAATCTGGACAGAAAAGCGTTGCAATTATTCTTTTATTGAATAAGACAAAATGTGACTGCACAAGTGTATGCTATGCGTATGACTTCGTTCCAAGACGTTAAGATTCAGGAATTTTCAGTCATAAACTACGTGTACTCAAGTACAATGTTTAAATAATACTTTTTTAAAATCGAAACACTAGGATAATATCAATACCGATTCATTTATTCATAAAACTTCAAAATTCATTAATTTTATGTCTTTTTAGCTTATCGCTCACCGTGCAGAAAAGGCATAGCTCCAAATCACATTGTCCCATGCACCTGTTTTGTCTAGATCTACTTAAGCATAAAGTATGAGCCTAAACCCGGTGAGCTGTGAATAGAGCTAAGAAAGTTTCTCATGATCTGAGCAAGAACAGAGACTTTCACAGGAGTTCAGTATCAGCGAAGTTTTAGCAAACGAATGAAGACTGTGGGACAAAGTATACGCTTAAAAAATGCAACACGTTTTACTTTTCCTTTCTTGTATTCCTTCCCTTGACCACTTTTAAATTTCTCGTGTTTTCACTATTAATAGTTCTCCTATACATATTGAAGAGCTTTATATATTCACTGCATTCTTCCACCTTTTTATACGTTTCTTTGAAAGAAATATTTTTCAGTTAGTAGTGAACAGAACGCTTTTCAACTTTTGTTTTATTTTACAGATTTAGTGTTTATAACAGACTAAAATTAAATTCGTAAATTATATCGTCTAACTCAGTAGTTTTTAGCCGGTGGGGAATTCCTCTTTAAAGGAAATAATTCAGGCGCTCATCAAAGAAAAATTGTTCAACATCAAGTGTAATAAAAAGTACTCACATCAGTTAAAATTAAAGCAGAGTTGAAGCCCTGTGACCAAAATGGACTGAAAAAGTTAAAATCTAAGCAGTACTTAAGGACAGTGAAACCAACAAAACCATTTTCTTACATAATTAAATTTACTAAAAGAGCCAATAACGTATGTATTAATAGCATAAAAATAATGCGTATTTATCAAATATAATAAACCTTAAAATTATGCGTCTAACCCTCCCCCCCAAAAAAAAAATAATTTTATGACATTCTCATGATTCTCATGACAACTGCAGAATGAAATTCGTTTTTCTATTTTTTTTCTCAAAATATAAAAGAGATTGATTTTACCATTTTACATCATAATATACTGTTTAAACAAAATTAGAAATGTATTAAATTTATTGAACTGTATTTCGCAGTTACATGCAATTTGTTCTGTTAAGAGGAAAAAGATCCGATTTTTTTCTGGGAGCATTGCATTTGTTAAACTGGATTCTAAACTGTTAGAATTAGAGATTCCAGATTTATGTTTAACTGCATATTTATTTGAGCTCTGACATTTCGAAGTAATTTATTGCATGATTTTAAAGATATTTTAACTCATATCCTGTGTTAAAATTATTTAAGTATGTAGACTCTTTTCATTATAAAGCATTTTTAAAAATGAGAAGACGTTGATGTAATCAAATTAATATTCACTGCGGCCGAAATAAATAAATAAATAAATAAATAAAAACCTGAAAAGTTTCCGATTTTAAATTACGTCCAAAGGGGCGTCTTTTAAATATTTTGTGTGTTACCTTTTTTTTATTAAATATAATGTTCTTCTCACTTAAGCCATAAGATTCAATTTAAGAGCAATAATGCAAAATAATTTTAAAATGGCCATATCTTTAGAATTTAATATACACAGTTTTGCGCGCTGGAGATAAAAATGTTTTTTCTGTACAATCGCTTTAAAATCCTCGAGTTTGTTAATCAAAAATTCGTTAAAGTTTTACAAAAATTAAAATCGATAATAAAATAAATTCCAAATTTCAAATTTGGGCTTTCAGATGTTCATATTCGCAGGAGGATTCCGTGGGTACCGTTGTTTTATCACAATGCGAGAAACATACATGCATTTATGCAGATTCTTCATTATTTAATTTCTCTAAATCTAACACAAGGCCATAATATTTGGTGGCAACAATTTGAAAAGTGAAACAACGCTTATGGTGAATCAACGCAAAATGCCAAAAGGAAATGAATAGTCCTTCAGGGCAAATTGTCCCTTTGGACTAAAAATAAAATTGGGACAGTTTTATATCTTCCATTCTACTGGGCCGATTGACGAAATTTAAATAGCTTTTTTTCATGTCTCGAAAGCGCGACTTAGGATATAAATTAGATTCTATTTTGACACAAAATCGGACTTTTCTGAAATAAAATACCAAACGTTTTACATATTTCGTTTCTACGACTGAAGTTATGCTTAAATATTAAATTTTGTAAACTTTGGTGCGAAATTTACGAAGAAATTCAAAGATTTATCTTGGTGCATCTTTTTCAGTTTGCGCCAAGTATAAGTCACTTGGCGAACTTCTTAAATTATGGTAACATACTTTCCTTTCCCTTTTTACATTTTACATGAGCGGAAAAAAAAGTCACTTCTTTCCTACTGTCAAATAATTTTAACAAAGCGTCTAAACCACATTTGATGTTACTATCGCTTTCAACAAATATGCCAAATTTCAAAACGCGCCAATATATAAATTAACGTTTATCTTCGAAAATTTTGAATAAAACATTTTGCAGGTATGCTTAGAAATACATCTACTTTAAGATGATGGTAAAATTTTTATAGATTATAATACAAACTGTTTTCGAAATATTCATAAAAATTATTTACATATACAAATTTTAAAAATAAATCATAAAAAATTGGCGAATTTTATTTGGAATGAACCTAAATTTCCAAATGTGAAAGAGAGAATCGAATAAGTTTAATAAAAAAAAGACTTAATAAATATATAATTGAGGAGCTAAAATTTTGAGAGCTAATTTTTTAAAAATTACTCTTGCGATTTTTACTAAACTTTAAAAACTAAAAACAATTTGGCACAATTTCAGTCGTAGAATCGAAATATGAAAAAAAATTGGCATATCATTTCGGAAAAAAGTCCGATTTTGTATCAAAATACCTATATTAAAACAATGCTATATATATAAATCCAATACATATCCGAAGTCGCGCTATCGAGACATGAAAAACATCGGCGCAGTAGAACGCCAGATTGTCTTCCCCACCACGCCCGCAGTGTATATACTATATATTTAATTGATGACAGGACTTTACGGAGGACTGTCAGGCGTTTTCAAGGGTATTTATGATTTTTATTACTCAATTAAAAAGTTAAGACTATATTTGTTCATGAGGCGTACGTCATTTAACTGAAATATGATTCACTCTCAACTTGGAATTTCTCATGGCGCTCATTTCAGCAAAAATAACTCAAATTGATTTGAGCATCGTCAGTCAGAATTCTCTCCTTAGAAGACAAGGAGGATATCTGGCTGTGTCTCATACCGATTTAATGTGGTTCTTATAAATTTTTGGTGAGTTTCTTTTTTCTTGTTTAAATTTAGTACATTAGAATTATACTGCTTCTATTGCTTAAATCTAATACTTCGAAGCTGGTTCGGAAATTTTTAATGAAAATAATGAGTGGTGAAAGACTATAAATGTTTGAAGATTATAAAAGTTATAAAACGATTCAAAGATATTTATATAACGTCATAGAGACACTGAATATTTTCGGAACAGAAAATGCGAGGTGTTAACTGTGCTATCATAGAGATTTGAATTACGGAAACTTCTAGCTGCTATCTGGATGTGCTAACCATTTACTCCACGAGAGCACGCATAAGGGAATGCGTTAATTCCTTATATTGTTGTAAAATATGTGTATCTCTCTTCATTTTACACACCCTATATACATACATATCGCTATCTCTATCTGTATATGCATACATATATCTTTAATTATGTGCATATATCCATCTATATACACACAGAAACTAATAATTTCGATTAAGTCTTAATGAATGTTGTAAAAGTCTGAGATAATAATATTAGCCAAGATTGCGATAAATATATTAATATTTGAAACTTTCTTACATAAAAAGGCGATATAAAATATTATGAGGTAAAGAATTACCCCCTCCCCCGTAAAAGGCTGATATTGCCAGTTCATTCTAAATTCATTTCCTCGTAACTGACGGAGGGAATTATGTGAGCTCATTTGCATGTATTAAGCGCAATTCTCAGAATGTTCCGCATAAAAACGTTACTTCTAAAATCGAATAATCTTTAAGTATTTACCGTAATCAATTGTCTGCTATACATGTACATAATGCTCTGTAGTAAATGTACTCGAAAATATTTTTAAAACGATTTTGAAAGTGACAATTCCCTCACGAATTAATTAATAAATTGCATATTAATAAACATTTTGTTAGCCCAAAGAACGTTATCCCAGAAGGGCTATTAATTTCGTTTTGGCATTTTGTGGCGTTTCACTATAAACGATGTTTCACTTTTCAGATTGTTGCCACCAAATATTATCACCATCTATTATATTTAAAGAAACTAAATAATGAAGAATCTGCATAAATATATGTATGTTTCTCACATTGGGATAAAACAACGGTACCTACACCCATTAAATTTTAAATAACGTAAGCATCCACCCGAATATGAACACCTGGAAGGCCGAATTTTGAATTTGCCTTATTATCTATTTTATATTCTGTAAAACACTAATGAATTTCTGATTAAAAAACTGAATGATTTCAAAGCGAGCAGTGGCAACACTGTTAAGGAAAAAGACTTTTATCCCTAGCTCGCGTGACCATGTATCGGAAAATCTACAGATATGCTCTTTTTAAATTATTTTGTTATATTGCTGTTGATTCGAATTTTATGATTTAATTGCGAAGAACATGACATTTAATAAATAAAGGTAGCCCACAAAAGGTTAAAAAAAGCCTCTTTGGGAGTAATATAAAAAGTGAAAGCTTTCAGATTTCTTTATTAGCTCAAAGGGGCAATCTGCACAGAAGGGATATGGTATTTTGCGTTGATTCACTATAAACGGCGAATCGCTTTTTAAATTCTTGTCACCAATTATTAGAGCCCTGTATTATATTTAAAGAAATCAAATAATGAAGAATCTGCATAAATGTATGCATGTTTCTCGCAATTGTGATAAAATAACGGTACCTAGAGCCATCAAATTTTGAATAACGTACGTCTCCACCCGAATATGGGCATCTGGAAACCAAAATTTGGAATTTGGAATTGGTTTTATTATCTATTTTCTATTTTATAAGGCATTTATTAGATTTTGATTAAGAAATTCAACGATTTCAAAGCGAGCAATGCAACACTGTACGGAAAAAAAAAAAAAAAATTATCTGCAGCGCGCGTGACTGTGTATCGGAAATTCTAAAAATATGCTCTTTTAAATATTTTGCGATATTGTTGAATTGAATTTTACGGTTTATGTGCGAAGAACATGATATTTACTAAATAAATGTAAGACACAAAACTTTAAAAAAGAACCTTTGGACGTAATGAAAAATGTCAAAACTTTCAGATTTTATACTACGCCCAAAGAGTAAAACCATCGTAGAGGATTTTCTAAAGGAAATTAGCTTATATTAATGTTCATTTAGCTTTCCTGTTCACCAGGGATCAAAACGTAGAAAACCACTCGGCCATTGGTGAGAAAATGGAACTTAAAGGATATTTTATTAATGATAAAAGTAATGGATTCCAAAGCTTTTACTTGTATTGACATGGATTAATGTTATAACAAAATTCCTAATCTGTTAGTTAATACAGAAATTAAACCATAGTAAATCATTTTAAAAAACATAAATGAATATCTTAATGCGCTTCGAAAGAAAATATTTCTGTACAGTCAGTTTTTCATAGGTTCCTGCAAAGTAACCATGAGTAAAACGGTTTAAGCTGTTTGCTAATCCAATTATCTAAGTTTATCTTTTTTTAACAAAAATTTAAATTATAACTTTGCTTTTAACACCGTATCTTTGACATGAATTTGATTCATATTCAAATTCAAATCGTTGATTAATTCAAGTTCTCAGAGAAAATTTAAATCTTAATAAATACTATACATATCCTATTAGTGAAGTGCAATTGAAATTTTTAATTACGTATTGAGGAAGCATTAAAATTTTTTTGTCCTTATTAGCTACCGTTGATTGCTTTTAGACGAATGTAGAAGGGTGTTACTCTCAATTGTGCTGTAGATATCATATTGACGTTCTGAGTGATGTTTAATCTTAGAAGTTGTTGTTGTTACTTATGCTCACTTGCCTAACCGTAACATCAGCCCAAGCCCACGAAATACCTCGTGGCAAGAGGCGCTAGTTTTCTCCTGTCGTTGGCAATATGCTTGAACACCTTACAGGTGACAGTGGGATTTTGCTCAGTTCCGCCCCCAATTTTGATGGAGAGCACCTCGGGGGGGGGACGGATTCGAGAGTCTCCCACACCCTCTCCCATTATATCACAAGAGAGGACTTTCGACTCGCAGCATATTTAGTGTGCCGCCATGCGGAACCGACACTATATATTTACAAACACCCGCGTCTTCTCCGGGATTCGAACCCGTACTCTTCGACACTGTAATCCTAGTTATGTAACTTATTCTGGATCAAGTATCATGTATCCTGGCATCTGCATATATAATCTCGTATCATCCTGTAGCATGTAACATATTTTGCACTATGTATTATGTATCTTGGATAATGGTATCTGTCTATATTAGTATCTTCTGCACCTTGTATCATATATCTTGCAACATCCTTCAATACGTAACCTATGTTGTAAAATGTAACCCTGTATGTTTTAACAAATATCTCGTATCATTGTGTAATATATGTCATATTTCTCGTATCATCCTGTAATATGTATCATATATCTCGTATCATCCTTTAATATGTAACCTATTTTGAACCTTCTTTTCTTAAGTAGTCACCTTATGCATGTCCTTATATTTGTCACCTTACGTATCTACTGCACCTTATGTTCTACGTAATCATGCTTCCTGGCATCTGCCAATATTTGTATCTTCTGAATATTGTAACGTATATCCCTCATAATCCTGTATCATGCATCTTATTTCGCACTTTCTACCATGTATCCTGGCACTTATATCACTCTGCATCTCGTATTATGTATTTTGGCATTTGCATTATCTGTATCCACAGCATCTTGTATCATATATCTCGCAACATCCTGTAACATGTAACTGATTCTGCACTTATATATCTTATATTCATAAGTATGTGTACGTCACCCAATGTGTGTCACCTTAGATATGTTCTTATGAATGTCCCTTTATACATCTCATGCACCCCATGTTCCTACGTAAGATGTATTTAGGCATCTGAATATATATGTATCTTCTGCACAGTCTATCTGTAGCCACCGTATGTTCTTATGTATCATATATCTAGGCAATAGATAAAGGTGGACGTGGCGCTATACCGATTAACCGTATTGGTAGAGGGATGGTGCCCACGTTCTCTGTCGCATGTCGCATGTCGGCACGGAAATCATCGACGCTAACCACTATAGCGGTTGGGCAGCAGTCCTAGAAATAGCTACATATTACAATTTTAAGGCATTTATTTATTGACAGACTGACTTCCAAACTTCTTTACAGGTGGATAAAGTTGCCTTCAAGACATAGCTTTTAATCGCAATTGAGTTATTGGTTTGAACAGTAGCCTAGTGTCTGCATATCAAAGCAAAATGACGCTGTTAAATATATGGAGAATCATCCACTCATCGAAACAAATATATCAAATCAGGGCTAGCCGCGTAACAAAGCAGCATGAAATATCCCAGAAAAGTGGGGGTAAGTTATTATTTCTATTAGATTATTTATAACAAAAAAAACTTAAATTTTTTTAACAAATTTGTTTACTTTTATAAATGCAAACTGATTACTTGAAAATTTCTCTTATAACTCTCCTAGAGTGTTTCGCGATTTAATTTGATTTTAATCTGAAATATTAGTTTGAGTAAAATAACCCCCTCATTGTGTTTCGGCCCAAAAAGGACGCCAGCCCCGAGGGGGGTATTACTCTCGAAACGACATTTTGCGTTGAATCAGTATGAATTGCGTATCACTTTTCAGTTGCTGCCACCAAATATTATCACTCTATATTATAGTCAAAAAACATTAAATAATGAAGAATCTGCCATAAATGTATCTATGTTTCTCGCACTGTGAAAAAACAACGGCAGCTAGAGCCATCAAATTTTGAATATCGTAGTCCTCCAACCGAACATGACAGTCTGGAAGGCCGAATTTCGAACTTGTTTTATTATGTATTTCGTATTTTGCAAAACTTTAAGAAATTTTTGATTAACAAACTAACAATTTCAAAGCGAGCAGTGGCAGCACTGCACAGAATAAATCATTTTTATTTTCAACTCTTGAGGCTGTCTGCCGGAAATTCTAAAGATATGCTGTTTTTAAATATCTGGCGAAAAGAAATCCAATTATCTACAGCCGTTGAATCGAATAATATGGGGCGTAAGCGTCAAGAATTCGTTATTTAATGAATAAGTAAATACACAAAACGTCAATAATAAACACAAAAAAAGTTTTGTAAAGACATTTTTATAAGAAAACTGAAGATTGTTATAATGAGCTGAGAAAAGACTGAAAAAATTCAGAAAAATGTATGCTAACATTAACGCTGCATCGGGAGTTTTAACGTTTACTATTGTGCTACTTTAAAAATTTTTGTAATTTTGCTGTTGAGTTGTAGGCAACGTATGTGGGAAGAAAATTATACTTAATAATAAAGCTAAAAACACAACAAATATGGGTTAGTAGGAGTGTGGGTAATAGCAGACTGGCTGGTAGACTGAAAGCTCTGAGAAAACGTAAAAAAACTTTAACAAACTCTTTTGGGCGATCGTTAAAACCTGAAAAATCTTTTAGATTTTTTTTTATTCTTAATATTATTGATTATGTATAGAATAAAACTTTCTCCCGAACTTAAAAAAAAGTTTTTAAAATTATAGATCAAATATTTAAGAAATCTCAATGACCTTTATTTATCAGATAATATATTTTAAACTATAATAAAATAATTATCGCTTTTTGTGTTTAATTTTCAACAGGTTCCAAATCACCGTGTCTGCAGTGCCGCTACTTGGTGGCCATATTGGGTTTCTTCGTATATTGTCTCCTAAATATTCTCAGAGTAAACATGAGTATTGGTATTGTGGCTATGGTGAACGTTTCAGGAATTCTCGGAATAGAAGATTTAAACCCTGAGAACCTGACCCTCTGTCCGCTGGATTCCAATTCTTCTAAAGATTTAATAACTACTGAAGTAGGAACAAACATTTTCAAATGTAATTCTATTAAACTTTCCAAAAAATTAATGAAAAATTTGATTTCATTTTAAGAATTTTTTCTATTATGTTTATGTGTCAATCATTCTGAATAAGCAGAATTTTCTAGCAAATTTTGTTGTTTTTTATTGGTCTTAAAGGTATTTAATTTATAATATTATAACGTGTTTCAAACAAAAGTTTCGTTGCTTATTGGTAGCTTATGAATGTTCATTTTGTTCTAGGTTTCATTTCTATGACGTAAATCGCACAATATTTGGTAAAAAATTATGTAGACATTATTTTTACGGCGCAAAAAATATAACTGATAAATGTATACCAGTACGCATTTAGAGACAGAAATTGTCATGAGTAGAACTAAACGTAGTACACTACAACTCCAATTATCCGAACTCCGACTATTCCAATCGCTGATTATTCGATTCGCTTTCAGAATTTGAAAAAAAAATTAAGACAGAAACGTAGTGTTAAACAATCAACTTAAAAGGAGCAAACCTACCGTTTTAAACTTCGCGTCACTGCTTGAAAACGAAGATGGAAGTTCTTCAAGAAAATCAATGAAGGCAGCAACAAACAAAAATTTAGATGTCGTTTTCACGTGTTTCTTGCAGCAACGTTCTATGGGAAACCCAATTTCGGGTTCGATTATTTGTGAAAAAGCTAAGATCTTAGCTCAGGAGCTTCGTTGTTCATCGTTTAAAGCAAGTAACGAGTGGCTAAGAAATTTTAATTTAACCGAGATATTCAGCAAGCAATGACTTTCAGCACTTGTAAGTACTATACAGTACGCTATATAACATGTACGTAAAAATTCTGTCTTTTCCTTTTAACTAATTAAAACCTCTTTTTCTTTAAAAACACTTTTCGTCTCTCATTTTCAATATACAGTACATACAGTAATTAATTAAAGTGTACGTAGACCCTTTCTTCGGGAAAAATCCTATTATCTGAATCTTTGATAATCCGAATGGTGTCCGATCCCAATTGATTCAGATAAGTGGAGTTCTACTGTACAAGACAGATAATTTCTCGCGTTTTGAAGGTTTCTTTTGGTTTTGCTAAAAAATATCCAAATACCACATTTACAGTCTTCTATTATGGAAGTCTTTATTAACAAAAAGGGCTGCAATGGCTTAAACAGGAAGCAATTTGGCAAGGCAATATTTGGGCGTTTAAGGAGTAAAAAATTTCCCATTATTAATCTTTTATTGAATCATCCTTGTTGTTGCTGTCTGATGCTCACTTGTCTGACCTACAGTCTGCCCAAGCCCATGAAATTCCTCGTAGCAAGAAGCGCAAGATTACGCTTTTCATTGGCTACAGCCTTGAGCACCATACAGGTGGCAATGCAGCTTGGCTCAGCTCTACCCCCAATTCTTATGGAGAGCACCCCAGGGAGGGAGACAGGTATAAGGGTATCTCACTCCTCTTCCTCTATCACCAACCTCCCGAGAAGCCTCCGGCATTCTAAGGTGGGCCTTTCGGTACGGCAGTCAGCGTTGCAAACCACTATACCGGTTGGCGGCCTATACTTCCAATATTTAGGATTATCTTGCTGAGGAACTATGTTGTCTGTTGACTAATGTAGGTTATATGGTGGATACAGCCCGTTTCAAATTATTTAAATTATTATGTTGACAACAGATGTTTGAATTAATGGTCTGATTTTATCCTTCTAATATGATGATATTTAGGATTATCTTGCTGAAGAACTATGTTGTACGTTGACTTATGTAGGTCATATGGTGGATAAAGCCCGTTTCAAATTATTTAACTTATTTAAATTATTATGCTGACAACAGATGTTTTTTCTAGCAATTCAAAATAAATGTATCTTCCATTTCCCCTTATGCAGATAATGTTAGGTTAACTGATTAAAGTAAAGCACATGAGAGCTACCGTATCAGGTTCTGTGTTCCTCCTTACTTGCTTTGGGAACATTAACTGTCCTGACTCGGAACAGGGAGCTTACTAAAGCTATGTTCAATAAATTTGGGAAGTAGACAATACACACAGGAAGGGTATACGAAACCCTTTATTTTTCTCTCTTTACAATGATTTCCGGAACTTCGGAATACAGAGACCAACCACTTGTGGTCTGAACGTAAGAATATAAAAAATATTAACTAAAAATCTAACTAAACTAACTTTGGATTAATAAACAAGTGCCTACTCCAAGATTGGCCGTATATTAACAAAAAGCCGTATGTAGTACAGAGAACTGCTAACACTACGGTACCTTTAAAATTATCAAGAGGATTAAACCTCTGGCCTTGAAGGCAACCAGCAACCGAGTAAAACTACCATGGCAAGCGGCCTGCTTCTAATAGCTCCTTCCTCTCTCTTGCTTGGCAAAAAGCCACAACGTAAGTACTTGGCGTTAGCAAGATAAATTTCCATAAATAAGTTAAAACTTTTAATTCTGGCCGGAAGTAGAAAATAAGAAGTGATATTAAAGATTTAAAATAAAATAAACGTTAGTAAAACTTAGGATCCTTACAACCGGACTAAAGGAAGGGGTGCTTTCGAAAAAGATTTTCTAAAGAAACCTGGCTGGTATTTCTCGTCACATTTATATCTTAACCTGTCACTTCCTGAGAGGCAATGGCTTCATGAGGGGTTTTCTAAAGAAACCTATCTTGTGTTTCTTGTTATGTTTCTATTTTAACTTGTCATTTCTTGAGATGCAATGATTAATGGCTTTTTTATACCTTAGCTCCTTTTGCTAGTCTGTCAGAGTGCTGTTATGTACGTGTGAATGCATGTACTGAATGTTGACTGTGTTCCAACGCTAGCTTTGAGCTCATTTGGAATGGAATGATTGGTTAATTACATGCTCTTGCTTTTCTATTCTCCAAATAAACACAATATTTTTACTGTGCATGAATTAATGCTATAATATTCATATTGCAAATGAAAACTTCGAAAACGTCTATTCGGCCATCCCATTCGCTGGGATTGAATAAGAAACGAACTACAATAGTTCAGCAGTTTTAATCATTCAGCCACAGATATGTGCCCCCCAAAATATGCAAAGCAAAATATGCGGCTTCTTTTTTCGTCTCAACTCTTCTTTTCGAAGTAATTTAACGCAGAGAATCCTTTTCTTATCTCCTGGCATAGTATGCCTTAAGAAAGGTTCTGTTTCATTTCTTGAGAACAAAGAAGTGCAAATCAATATTTATTGCTGACAATTTTCAGCAGTGAATTTATGTGAAACACAAACATTAGCCCGTTTTGTCTTAAACGATCTTTTGACAATACGCCTTGACTGTGATCTGTTGCTGTTGCCTCTGTATCTTTGGTATCTGTTACACGTTTAATGATAGTCGAAATAGTTGTTACGTTTTTAATTTGATGTTTACTTTTATATGAATTTTAGAAAACGAAACATAAATAATAGCAATTAATCTGTTACTGAAAATTCATAAATAAAAACAAATAAAATGATAAGTATAATTCATTTTTACTAATATATAGTACGATTTTTTTTATTTCGTGCATTTATCTTTCTAGTTCAATGGTAAATTCGAATGGAATTCAAAAATGCAGGGATACATATTGAGCTCCAGCTTCTTCGGCTATTTTATGACTCAGGCTGCAGGTGGAAAATTAGCTGAAGCCTACGGGTCCAAGCGTATCATAATAGTTGGAACACTCATTTCTTCTTTGTGCAATATACTTTCTCCTCCTGCTGCTTGGTGTCATGTGTACCTTTTAATCTTTGTGCAGTTTGTCAGAGGAATGGGACAGGTATATTTAGAAGTTTCAAAATAACTGTTATTTTCTTGTAAGTTAAAATTTTTATTTCAAATAATTTCTGATGAAAAAAGAGTAAAGAGGAAGTAACACGATACTTTTTTTTTTTGGATGAAAAATTGCAATACATTATCTTTCAAAATACTGAAGATTTCAAAAATATGCCTGGTTTTATATTTTTACGATTTCAAAAAATATGCCTGTTTTTATATTTTTACGATTTCAAAAAATATGCCTGTTTTTATATTTTTACTTTCATATTTTATCCAAAATTTTTATTTTATTTATTATTTTCAATAAGTAGATTAAATAAGTATTTTCAATAAGTAGTGTAAATAAATATGGATGCCACAAAACTGTTTTAAAATAAATTCCAACAGAAAGGAATTTAGTCTTTAATTTTCTTCTTGTTTCAGGGACTTCTTCAATCAGCCACATGCATTTTAATGGCAAGCTGGTTTCCTAGGACAGAAAGAGGATTTCTGAGCACATTCATTCTATCCGGACTTTGCCTGGGGGCTGTTGTTGGAGGCTTGCTGACAGGTGTATTATGCAATTCCACTTTTCTTGGCGGTTGGCCTTCTGCATTTTACGTCTTTGGTAAGACCAACATTTGAGAACAAATTCTGCAGTATGCTTTCTACCTTGCTGTTTACAACATTACACATATGCATCTTAGAGTCAACAAAAAATATAAGATTTAATTCAGACTAACGAAAAGTTTACGCAAATTTGGTAAAATCTTTAAAAAACTATTAGACATTTTGCCTATTGTGCATGACTGCAGTCATCCACGTTTCAAAACTGTTTGCAAAAGACATCAAGCGTTTAAATCAAATCATATTTACGCTAAAATTTTTATTCCTTCAGTGGTTATATAACACCGTAGAAAAATGTGCCGAAAAGACTGTATCAAGAATATATCAAAATTCCATTCATATGAGAACTTAATGGGACTTCTTTCCGTCTAGGATATCATATTTCTATGGAGAATTCAGGACGAAAAAACAGTTGATCATACTCAAAGCTGTTCAAAGCTGCCTTTGAGCAGTTACTTGACAGCATGAGTCTTACGAGTAGGTCATTCATGATGTTATAACAAATAATTATCTGAGTTTTATTATCTTCCCTACAAGTACAGATATCTTCCACGTTTTTTGTTGAAACTAATAACTAAAACTTCTATGACTTATTCAAATTTTTTTACAGGTGGACTAGGCATTCTTCTGACTCTTATTCTTATTATTTTCCTATATGAAACACCAGCCACTGATCCAAGAATTTCGAATGAAGAACTGAAGCATATTTCTGGAAATCAAGAACAAGAAATTCCTTATAAGGTGAGTACTAATTTGAGTTTTAAGAACAGAACAGTTTCTCTGAAGTCTCTACTTCACACTAAGAGAAAAATTATTTTAGCAAGCTTTTTTTATCAGTGTTCTGTCTAGCTTTCACTAATGAATTTATTGATATTTTAATTGACTAATTTTGACGTTTCATTTCCAGCGACCTCCGACGCCCTGGTTAAAGTTACTAACTTCAGTCCCAGTATATGCTTTAGTTTTTGGCATGTTCGGACAAGTTTGGTCTGGAGTCCATTTTCTTTCTATTCATCCAACATATCTTGGAAAGATTTTGCACCTTCCTATTGCAGAGGTAAATTGCTCGATAAATCCCTTTTGTATTCCTGTTTAAGTATACGGAACAGAAATATTTTAAATACTGACCTGACGATCCTTAGCAATGATTACAAAATGCCCTATATTAGTAATATTGAGAGCAACCTACGGGCAGAAAATGAAACAAGTAAAAATGTAAATTTCTTCAGAGAATAAGACTCATTTTCTTGATATCTACATGTATTTAAATGAGGTTTCAGAGCGCCATTGCTATCCGAACATTATTTTTGCGTCCCTGGAGTGAAGTGTTCCTGACGCCCATTATTATGACATAGCACTAGGAAAGTAAGTTATTTAAACTAATTTTTTAACGCTTTTTAACTCCATTCAAATTATTTACGGCGATCCCTTAATCACCCACTGTAGCTCGCGAGATAAGAGTTCTGGAGTGCAAATTTTCATCCAGCAGTATTGCCTGGAATGCGCCCAGACGGGATAGTGGTCAGTGTCGCTAATTGCCGTAGCGAAGGTCTCGGGTTTGAATCTCGGTTTGAATATTATCAGTGCGGCAAGGGAACACTCAAAATACATGGCCAGATGACATCCTCTTGAGAGGTTGTTGGTAGAGACCCTCGGGCAGACACCCTCTCGGAGCACCCTATTCTACCTCGAAATTCTTCCTGGAGCGAAAGCTTAGCACTTAACAAAGTCCAACGTACCTAATATGTTACATGAATGTATAGAGGCTGCTCTTGCCTTGACCAAAACATTTGTGAGATTCAAGAAATACCTTCAGAATAATGAAAACCGCCGAAAAGCAACCTTTTTCTTCATTACATTTTCCCAAGTAGTCACAAGTCCTCTCGACAAATGGAGTTGTTTGGAACTACACGAATTTCCTAGAAGAACAGGAGAAGGGATCTCAGCTCTTTTCTCCCATTTTCATAGAAGTGTTTTGGGGAGTCAGTATTTTATTTCATAAAGGCAGGAAAAGATCACTGAGATAATGCAAATGCTAAACTGGAAAATATATTCTGTTCAGCAGTAATTGTAACATTAATAAAACTACTACCTGAACTTGTTAAGTTGGAATTTTCAGAACTCAGTAAACAGGAATAAAATTTTTATAAAATTTTTATAGATTAACAGTAGTTTTAGAGTTATTCATCGCTTAAAACACGAATCTAATAATTATTATATTTTCACAGAATGGATTCTTTGCAACTGCGCCGTTTGTATTGCAAGCTATTTTTAGTTTATTAGGAAGTTCGTTTTCTGACTGGTTGAACCGGAAGGAATATGTAGGAGTTGATAAAGTCAGGAAAAGTTGTAATTTAATAGGTAAGTCCCAACTAGCAAGTTCGATAATATACATAAATTAAAAATATTAATTATTTATGACTGATTTTTCATTTTTTATTCATGGTTGAGAAAGAAATACTTCAGAGCTTTGTTTTGTTACAAATTATAAGAAGAAGTTTTCTAAATAAAAAGCGATTAAGAATTACCTAAGATTTTCAAATGGTCTTAGACAGAGAAGAAATCTTACTTAGAATTTCCTAAGACTTACAAACGATCTTGCCTTCAAGAAATTTTATTATTACTGCACTAGCTATTGAACGGCAAGAGGAGTAACTAGATTTCTACGAAGCTGTCAACGATTTTGTCAATAGAAAACAATCAGAATAGCATTTTAGAATGCTAAATCCTGGCTTAAAGAATAAGCACAGTGTTCAAATGTTTTCCTACGTATTGTTTTAGATAATTATATTGCTATAATAAATTAGGCATTTATTGGTTTAGACTGAAAGAGGCGGTAAATTCAGAACCGCTCCAGGCGGCAAAAGCTTTGGCTATATCTCTGCACTAGAGCGATGGTATCAATAGCATTCAAGAATCAGAATCAGTTAACTTCGGTTTACAGTGATATTTTAGATTTCATTATCTCGCTAAAATTTCTTATTATTCTACTGCTATTATTGAATTTCAAGATCTCATTTAAAGAAGAAGAGTTGCAAAAGAACGTGGCAGAGGGAGAACTAGAGAAAATGCTGAGCGCAAATAATGATGAACTTATTTGAGTGAGAAATCCAGCAAGTGTGGGCATATTTCAGCAAGATGAGAAGCAAAAAATCATGAAAAATGTTCAATATATGCAATGCGGTATGATGAAACCTAAAATTTAAATAAGCGAGAAAAGGAAATCGAATATATGAATCTATACAAGACGATACAAATTAATCGACTTGCTGACAGAATGGATTTAAATGGATTCCTTTGCAAGGGCCAGATTTCTCCAAAGAGAAGAAATGGATATTTTGAAGCGGATGTAGTAACAACAAAAGAAATATCTGTTGTGAAATTTTGAAGGTAAGGCGCAGTTCCGACTGAAACATTATCAACGTAAGGAGCTCGAGAATAATGTAAAAGCTGGAACCAATTATATTGAACTAAATGAAGAAAGAAAGAATTTGGAGCAAGAATGACTTTTAAATGTAGTTTTAGGTATAAAATATGAAAATAGATTATCTAGAATGGAAGACGGCATCATTAAAACAGATTTGGAAAAATCAAAATATCTGTCTTAGCTTCAAATGATGATTCGTAACGTATTTTCCTTGTAAAAGGTTATTTAATGAATATGTTGAAAGAAAATTAACTGAATGAATAAAATACTGAAATGGAATTTTTGGCAAGTAGCTCCATTAAATAACTAGAAATGAAATTAGTTACGAATGTTCAGCCTTCCTGTGTTGTTATCAAATGATGGAAAACGAAAAAAAATTGAGGAGTTAAAACGCCTTTGAAATCCAGATAACATTTATAGCTAATAAATTAAGGAGCTTGTAAAATCCACTATAGAAAGAAATTATCATATTGGTATAATGCTAAAATTTGTTGGGTAATAAAACATTAATATTTTAATATATAATAATTTAATAATTTTTTCAAAGAACTGTTAACTTATTATTTGAATAAATTTCAAACATAACTACTAAGTAATACTTAATGATGTGATTAAAAAATCCGATTAATTTTAAAATTTTAACCTGTGTATGCTATTATACCTATCGCAGTCTTAATGATAACCTAAAACATTTGGAAGCCAATATATATATTACGGATCATCACCTTTCCCTGGTCTTTACGTCAGACACTTTAACTAAGGTATACCAGGTGTGACACAAAAAGAAGGAGACTAGTCCAGTAAATCAATTGTAGTTACAGAATCAGTTCTCCTTGACATCATCACCTTCAAAGAAGTCCCCTTCAGTATTCACACACTTCTGCATTCGGTGCTGCTATTACTGGTAACAGTTCTGGAACGAGGTTTTTGGAACGCCCTTCAGCAGATTCTTCGTTTTTGCCTGAACCTCTTCAGCTGAGTTAAATGGCTTCCCTTTAAGCAAGATTTAACTTTGAGAAATAAAAAAAAAGACGCATGGAACCAAATCAAATGAATAAGGAGGATGCCCTATCTCAGTAATGTTTCTGCTTATCAGAAACTGCTTAACAGGTAGAGCCGTGTGAGCGGGTGCATTGTCCTGGTGCAACAGCCATCCATCACTCCGCAACTGTGGCCTTTTTTTCCTAATTTTTCACGAAGTCTTTTTAGTACCTCAGAGTAGTACTGCTGATTCACAGTCTGGCCACTAGGAACCCACTTAATCATTACAATTCCATTAATGACGAAGATGACAATTAACATTGCCTTGAATTTTGATTTTGACATGCATGCTTTGTGCCTTCCCCCTGAAAACCACTTGTGCCATTCAAACAGACGTGCACGAGACAACGTTATCCTTAAGCCTTAGTTCTCCATAAGCCTTAACTAACATTTAAAATGTTTCCGTAGCTGATTTATTAAGTTTCACAAGAAACATAAACTTAATGTTGATTCGCTATTCGGTTTTTACATTAGACATTTTTTCAGACAGAATGCAGTTGCACATGTTCACTCAATGACGCAGTACTCCCAACTGGTGTGATCGGTTAAGTCAAAATTGGCCGCATGGATAGAGGAGATGTGTGGGATGACGTCACCAAAGCAGTTGTTGCCAACTCCACTCCTTTTTCAAGCTACATACTTAGTCTCGTGTTTTTATGTCACACCTTGTATAAGATGTTAAATATAAATCCTCACGTAATTGAGCTGGCTGACTGAGGATGGTCCTCACCCACAGATTCTTATTAGATAGTGAGGGATGCAAATTAAAATTCGTTTCTTTTTATCTGTCCGTAGAAAAATGATCAGCATACTACATATATTAAAATCTCGAGTTCTGTGGCGACTGCATAATTTTTCAATTATGTTTCTTTCCAAAAATCTTTAAATTTTCTGTGCTACTACAACTTTCTCTATCATAAATTGCTTGATGGTTTCATTTCAAGTTGAGATAAACTGGAAAACCATCACAATTTCGTGCAGCAATTATAATAAAATTGGTTAAACAATTTTGTCTTAAACCTTTTAGGCGCATTGTAGAGAAGTATAGACATCATGGTATAACATATATAAAACATGTATTTTATAAAACGTTTTATAATTATGAAAGGACAATGTCATTTGAAGCTGAAAAATTTTAATCTTTGATTGCGTCTCGTAGCTTGTCTTGGTTATTCTGTTTGCGTCTGGGGAATCTACTTTACTGGGTGTAGAAGAACAGTGAACATTGCTTTTTCAGTCTTGGCAATGTCCTTCATTGGATTTGGTTTAGCTGGATCCATGATCGTTCCTGTAGACATGTCACCTACGTTTGCTGGTGAGTTACTTTTAAATTTTTACTAAAAATATTCCAATGTATTTCTTCAAACGAAAGTGTGGCCATACTTGTTTACAATGTTTTCAGCATGTATATATCTTTCAGAGAGTTTTTTTTTATCAATAATACGTTTCTGAACTGGTTACTTTTATTCATGTGAGAAACGTGTTAGGTATTGAAATTTATTCGTATGATATATAAATCAAAAATTTTCAATACTCATTCTGATAGAAAATGAAATTACTCTCTAAATTTTCTAAAGAATTAATATTACATGTTTGAAATGCCTATGTATGCCTTCTATGACAGTAAAAAGGTAATATTGTTTCAGAGAAATGAATCAATTTTAGAAATTCTTTCCTAAATCATTATTTTCTAATTAAATCATGCTAATTAAAGCGGTTTAAATATCCATATCTAAATGAGTTTGCGTTTAATTCCCAGTTCTAGAGACATTAGGTATTTTTTTGGAGGGAGGCAACATGAAAAATATGCAACGCCTTCGCCGGAAATTGAACCGCGGACCTCTCAATTACGCGCTAAGCCTGCATTAAGAGAACAGTTACAATCATCTGTTTCCCCTTAACTTTTACCGAGATACAAGCAACGAAATGAAAGTATCATTGTTCCTGATCTGAAGTGCGCTAGAATTTTGAATGCTGATATAATTCGCATTACCAAGCAAATTTAGTCTCAAAACTGAACTGCTTAAAATTACAGGTTAATTCTTAGCAGTGGCCCACCAGCGGCCGAGCGGAAAAGTCGTTGAACACTGGCAGTTCGGTCCGAGGTTCGAATCCCTCGAACGGGCTGGCTGCATGGGTGTTTTCGTTGTTTTCCCCATGTGTAACGTGTATACGAGCCAGTTTCCCTTAGAAAGTCCTCCACGAAGGTATCCCTCTCTTTAGGCAGATAGCCCTAGTGTGCTTTGCCATAATTAAATACACAAACACCAATTCTTAACAGTATTTTATGTTAATTATACTGTAGGTTATCCCTCTTTCCTGTATTTATTTTAAGTGCAGTCGGATTAACCGTGATTTTGAGTTAACTTGGGACGTCGACCCTCGTATTACCCTGTTAATCAGGAATCTAGTGTAGTTTTGATTGCAAGGGAGTAGAATAGAATTATTTTTTAAATATGCAAACAAAGATAAACCCTTTATTCAAATTGAAATTATGAGCCTTACGAGGTATTTGAGTCAGCATTTTCGATAAGACTTTTTAGTGCCTCCTTCAGTGTTTGTGAAAGCATGCTAAGATTTTTCATGGGGATTATTTTAGGAAAAAACAGTATGCGTTACTGAAACAGAATTAAAGAAAAAATTATAATTCTTCTTATGTAATGTAATACTTTTATTTCATTCTTTAGGAATTAGTGATAGAAATGCAGGCTTAAGTTGTGTTCTTAGATATGCTGAGCATTGAACACTTATCATCAGATTTTTCATATCTTCAGTTTTAGGAAGATTAGTTTCGTTTCTTTTCTAGGTACTTTGATGGGAATAGGCGGCACCATCTCTAACACAGCGGGTTTCATTTTACCGGTACTGACGGGTTTCTTGACAAAAAATGGGGTAAGTTGCTAGAAATCTGCATATTTGTTTACAGAATGTAAAGATAGTTAGATAGTCGAGCCACGGAATGTTCAATGCTAACTAGTTGGTCTAAGTCTCACACATTACAAGAGAATCCTCTAACTCCTGCACGAGAGGAATCCTGTAACTTCTGCAAGCACAGCCAACTTAAAATTTCTCATACAGAAACTCTTTTGATTTTAATTGTATTGAATACTCTGTGGATTGTATAGTACTGAATACTGCGCTGTACTGCATGGTTTTATCTACATCCTAATGTACAGGTGTAACCCGCACTGTTATATCTATACATTAGGATATAAAATACACAGGATGAATGGATAGATGATATCAAGAAACAAACAAGTTCGCAGGAAGGATTTCGTCCTGAAAGTGTTCTAATATTGGCAGTATTTAAAGAGATATTTCATTCTCAAGCATACAATTATTCTTTAAGAGTAGGGTCAGTAGTAATATTTTTAGTGATGTAAAATAATATAGTACAACTGCGATAATAAAGTGATTGGTAATCGTCACAAAGGAATTTTGAGTATAGATCGAAATTAAGTATGGGTAAGTTTATTTTCTTGAGTACTTCATGGTTATAAAATGTTGGATCGTATTACATGGAAAATATCTTTAATATTCAGTGAGCAACAAATGTAAGTTCTGCGTAACAGTATTCATATATGTACAATGGATTTGGAAAGTGCATAAGTATTGGAATACGATAGTCCATCATAATAATGTACTAATATTATAATTGTATCATATGTATGTACTTGTACTGGTGCACCAGTACTTTGGTACTGCACAATATTTTTAAGTGCTTATATTATGAATTGTACTATATATTGCAGAGTATTATTTTCTTTTGATGTGTGTAATAGTCTATTGCCATGCATCTATTTTTAAGCGAGTGCAAGAGTATGCTTGTAACAATGTAATATTTCGAGTACCCACAATAAGACAGCTCTGTTTTTAAACCAAAACCAAAATGAATAGCACGTGTACTGTCCTCTTCAGCATAATAATAGTACAATCAAAACAGACTGCTTTAATTGCACGGGTGACTTCACTCTTTACAGTATACCTTTGTTACCCTTTGTTATAAAGGCAGCTACCTACATCCGGAATTGAGAACAAAACTAGAATAATTAGCAGGGTTTAAACAGGCTGATAAACACGACATAGAAGTGGACCAGCTGCTCTTTCGGCAGAGTAAAGTAAAGACACTAATGGGGAATCTGTCCAAAATTATAATATGCGGCATCGAAAAGCGTGATTTTGGGAAACTAGATTTTGGGAAAGCGTCCTATCTGAAGGGGACGCACCATAGGCCGAGTGCTTAAGACAGCTGAATGCTAAGAGTTCGACCCGATTTCGATACCAAGCGAACGGGATAGCTGCATGACTGACTTTCGTGGTTTTTCCGATGTGAGTACGAAAGGATGGAAGAAATGACGGAAAGTGAATACGAACGAGTTTTCCCTTATAAAGTCTTCCACAAAGCACCCCTACCTTTATGCAAATAGCCCTTGTGAGCTTTGCCATATTCAGACAATCTAATCTATTTGAAAGGTTTCTATGCATGCCATAAGACACACATTTTTTTGTTATGTTGAAACTTCAGAAATTTGGAGTGAGAAACGGGAGAACTGTGTCCTTGCTGGAATTTGAACCGCAGATTTTCCATTTTCTGACTGGACGTGCTAGCATATACACAAGACCTGCTAGCATAACACGAGAGCACAAACGAAGGAATATAATTACTTATATTCTCCTTCACTTAAAGATGACTGGTAGATCACGATATCCAGTCTACAAGGGACGATACCCAGTCTACCAAATTTAGATGGCGATGAATTATCGTTCACAATTTGCATAAAGATCTGCACAAGACACAGCAACTATAAACAATGATATACTATGCTTACCATGGCCAAGAAACAGCTTCTTATTAGCAGGAATGGAGTGTCATAAAAGGGAAGGATAACTTTTAAAATATTTCCAAGTTGTGATATCAATTGACTAATAGTTAATCCTCAAATAAACTGGCTAATCCTAAATCAAAACTAAACAATGTCAATTATATTTCTTATAATGTTTTAAGCGTCGATATTTAAGATGGTTTACATTGATTTAATAACTAAGTTATGTTTATTATGTTATGTATTTTGTAGAGATATTAGGTACTTTTTGAAAGCAGGCAAGATGAAAAATGAGCAAACGCCTTCGCCGGGAATCGAACCACGGACCTCTGGATACCGGTCCAGCGTGCAGAACCACTACACCACGAAGGCACGCTAGGAAAGAGGGAGAAATACCTTATAATTTAATGATCACTGGATAAATCAGAAATTAATTTCAAAATATTTTTGAAGTAAGATATACCTAAAAAGTATTTAAACCTGTCAATATGCATTATACGATGTTCTTAAAATGTCACTAAATGTATTTTTATCAATGCTGTCACAAATATTATTTTTTCATTAACAGCAAACTACTGAACAATGGAACAAAGTCTTTCTCATCTCAGTCATAGTGGTGCTAAGTTCTGGAATCTTCTTCTTCTTCTTTGGTTCTGCAGAAATCCAACCTTGGAATTTTTCTTCTGAAGAACTCTCAAAATGTAATACCGTAACTTGTAAAAAGGAAACGAATTTGGAGAGAAAAGAAAACGATTTCAATTCTGATATTATTAACCATATTTAATTAGTTTACGATGAAAAATTAAGCGTCATTTGATGGTAAAACAGACTCTAAAGATTAGAATTAACTAAATTAAATCTCAAAATTTAAGAGAAAACACCTAAGGCAAATACACTGGTATCCAAAATTAAGGTAATAAATGTAAACTGCGTAATATCTAAAAGGTTAGAGATGCATTTGAATAAAATCTGGCTAAATGGTTTCAAATCATACCATGAAATACGAATACAGTAATATGCAAGTTTAAACTCCTGATATACTAATTTCAGCAATACAGCTTTCACACCCTCATGCCATTAACGAGATTGCTGAAAAGTTTGAAAAGCAATAATATCCATTCCTCTACAACAGTGGATTTTAGCTCATGGTAGGGCCTGAAAAATGGTATTATGCATAGTGATCCTCTTTAGAGCATCTTGCATATGTTGCATAGGGTTGAATGTACATATTCATCGAAGGACGGTGAATATTTTCTCAAGGAATTTCATCTCTATAGCAATGCAAATTTATACACCTTCCTGCAAAGACATACAACGCCGTTCGGCAATTCAGCACTATATTAGCCCCTAACTAAGATGACTTCTTTATGACTGTGCTTTCCTTTAGATTAAAAGGGTAACAATGAGACCAAATGCCATGTCAAGAACCAGCTTCCACATTTCATCTGAACTAGTGAGAAAACAGAAGGCGACCTACCATAAGTCGATTGTTTTCATGTTCGGAAGTGGTGCTCATGAAACCAGTAGTGCTCAAGAAATAATGGAATTTTTCTGAGGTAGTGATGAGAACAATACACATTGTTATCGGTGGCCTTTCCCAACCAAAATTTTCTGTTTATCTCGATGTCATTATCTCAGAGGTAACTTAGACCTCAAAAAACAGCTTTCTTCTACCATCTACTTATAACATGGTGCACTTAATGCTAACTGACTGTTGTGATGAAATATCATTGTTCTAATGTGATTTTGGTCTAATATTCTGGCGATACTGCTTTGAAGACCTCGTAGTTATTCTGGGATTCCTGCCTTTAGAACTAGTCAGTATCATGTATTTTTAGGTCATTTATTATATAAGATGGGAATTCACCATCTCATTGCTTTGTGAGAGCAAATTTTTAGAGAATTATAATTAACCTGACCATTCTTAATATATCACTCATATAAAATCAGACTTCCCGAAACATAATTTTTTAACTTGCTTCATAAACTTGTTTCCATTCTTTCCCCACCATATGGAAAAGGGAATTACACTCGTCATCCAATTAATCTTTCATTTTCCCGTCTTTCTTAGTGCAAATTTTGAGTAACTTTTACCTTAAATTTGGATACTATCGAAATTAGGAACAATCAAAGTTGAATTAAAGTTCATGAATACAATAAGGTATTTAAATTCGAATTTTTAATCACTGAGGCGAATTTTAGCATTCAGGTTTCAGGACAATAAATGCTACACAGTATTTTGTGTTGTGGAAAAGGGACTTAGTGACACTACTACCGGATTAAGGAATCATTTTTTATTTCACGTTCGAAGAGAAAGCGCAATTTGTCACTAATATGAAAAGGAAGGTCAGTCATTTTAATACAGCAGATCCATTCGATACATTTCTTTTGAGAATTGAACGAAACCTTTCACTCCCTTTAGACGCCCATTTTCTACGACACAACATCTTATTCATAACTGCTCATACGTGTGATGACTAACATTGAATTCCTATTCTAAGGAATTCATGGTCACCTTATAGTCCGCGTTTATGTACTACTTGTTCCGTAAAATGAACTGTAATGATTAAGTTTGACTGACGGGATCTCACACCATCCAAGAGGCTTTTGTGACCTAGAGCATGCAATCCACATATGTACATTTCTACGTGAAAAGCAGTTTTCTCCATATGTGACAAGTATCCTTCTATAATCTGCTTGTTTCCTTCAACACATAAAATTATATGGCATATCGTTTTCGCTTACCAAAAACTTTTGTAGCTCAAACACCATTTTGAGGCAGCATCTACATCGAGTATACTTATTATGCAGGCGAACCAGTGTAGACTGGCTATTCTGCCAGTCTACAATTTAGTGTTCTTAGATTACAATTTGGTGTTCTTCACTAAATTTTTATTCTACAAGAAAAACAATTTAGTGTTCTTATCATGTTTTTCTTTGACTTCATAATAATAGAACAGGAATCGTAGTAGTAATCGAATTTTCTTCAAAGCAATGAAACAAATACATATTTTTCACAGAAGTAAACTGATACCATTTTTATACCATTTTTTTTAGAAATCAAATAAATTAAAAAAAATTCTTGTATAGTAATTTAGAAAATTCTTAGTTTAAATATTAAGACAAAAATATTATTAATAGCAATAATAAATGTAAACAAATGAAGTGTTGTAAGTGATCTGAATAAATTTTCATATGCTTCAAAATATGCTTTGATATTTTTATAGTTATTTAAACACTGCTTTTTAAACATAGGACATATATATGTATTAATTTAGGTGTTGATGCATAAGGAAAGTAGCATTCAACGAGGCCGGCTGAACATTAACTTATTGCAGCCACAAATAACTTGGGACAGAAAGCCTCCTTTCTATGATGTTGCGGTAACGAAATTTCGAGATAGGAATTTAGCTAGATAGAGAAGCAGAAAGCGAATGAAAAGAAGAAAATTCTTTATTCAGAATGATCTGTAAAGCAAAATCTTCATTCGGAATGATTTAGTTTTGGTTAGGTTTACTTTGATGGATTTATTCTGATTATTTTGATTGATATTAAAGTTCACTTGCAAATTTGAAATTATTATTGGTCGAACCGTTATGTAAGTATCTGCCTCATGAACGTGATTAATTTTGAAATGACGCGGTTTAGAGCAATTATTAGTTTAGGAAAAAAGGGGAAAATAGTTAAAAGAGAGAGAAAAAAATTAGAGCAATAAAAAATGAAGAGTGGAAAGTATTTTCTATTGAAATTGAATAGAAGCATTGTTTTTAGTGCCTTATTGAAATTTAAGTTGTCAGTCCAATTGAAGTTTCTTGTTTTTGCAGAGTCCAAAAATATCGATTATGATTCTTAGTGTCTCATGAAAAAACAGAAAAAGAAAAAAAAAACTGTTACATTAATATTATTTTTCATGATATATTATAAAACATCAAGAAGTTATAACACTAATTTTCATATTTTTAACATCCTAAATATTTAATATTCTATTAAAATTATGATTATATTTCAGTTATAACTCCTAATTTTATATAAACGGACAAATTGGTCCTATCCTATTTACTGTACATGTCTCACTGCACCAGTGATTCGGGGGGGGGGAAGAGCAGCCACTTGAAAGCCTTTCGTTCTTTACAAAAAGGAATTGGCTTTTGAGACCGGCATTTACACATTCCGTAATAATAATAATGATAATAATTCTATAACAAATATTATATTCCTTCTTATAAGTGGTAGCCTTCAGTTTTTATTTGCATAAGTGGGTGGAAAGAAATATAGAATCAGAAATGAAAAATAATTCTGTTGAATTTTGAACCACTACTTCCTACAACATAATTTATTCTTTACATTCATTTATTAATTACGTAATTATAACTTTCATTCAACTTCATTTCAAAATTCTTAATTACATTATTCATAATCACTAAGATAAAAGTTATTCAAATTCATAAATCAGTATTTTTAATAATATCTATTATAATTGCATTTATTATCACAACATTTAATAATTTCTTTATTAGACTCAAAAACAAAATTTTTGCATTTTTTTCTATACCAATAAAACAAAATTATTTCATTCATATTTCATATTCATTCTCAAAATAATTCAACAATATACTATTTTGAAACACTGAAAAAGAATGTGGTTTAACTCACTCTGCTGGTCATTAAAATTGTTACACAGGGAAGGAAAGCAAATAGCAGAATCGTATGTATTGTATATATACAGTATAATGGAGGAAGATATGATTAAATCTGCAGATGGTTTGGAGTAGAAAGTGCAATATTGAAGTAACAACTTGGAAATGAGCTTGGTGAGCTTGGATGACAGATACGGGTACTCCATTCCATGCCAGATTTCCCCCCTCTGTGCCAGAGTTCATTATACTGTGCTATTCACATAGTTCGTCCATCGTAGTAGCTGGAATCCATAATCAGATGTTTTCACTCAGTGAGAGATCTGGAGAAAGTGCTGTCGGAGGTAACAACCAAAACTAGAACTACACTACACCGCCATTGTGCAAAATAACTTGTTTATTAGGGAGTTGCGGTGCAGTCTAGAAGAAACTACACTACCGTCGCGAGTGCTACACTACCGCGGGCCGGGGACTTGGAAAATGTCGTTACATAGTATATAGCTACGGCTATGACTCAGTGACACCGTACAATAGAAAAACCAGGACACGCCAAACAGGGAGCCGATAGGGTGGACAATCAGGCCAACGCATACCAAATGGTGGCTCATGTGGGATTTTCGTAAACCCAAAAAGAAAAGAGTGCCCAGGCACAAGATGGAAACCAGTGCACTGCGGGAAGGCCATGGTATGAATGCACACTAATCATGAAGACTAGCCGCAACAACAATGGGAAGGGTGTAAAAGACCCTTTTATTGAACGCAATATAATCTATAGACGGCACGGGCTTACATACTTACAGACACCAACGATTTGCGCCGAAAACTTAAAAGATACGTAACACTTACTAAATTTAAAGGTAGGAGTAGTACGAGATTATACAGTTCAATTTAATCTAACGAAATAGCGATGTTCGCAATAGCGATATCACTCTCTGACTGAGCATTTAGTTATTTAAATACTCTTTCGTTCACCCTGACTAATGTACATCCTGGCGAGGAAACTGGAAAGAAATCAGAAGGGACAGGAAAGGCTAACAAATTAAATTAACTATTAGAGAAATTAATATGCCACAACTATTAAACGCAAAGAATTACGAAATATTCCTGATGTACAGAGGTGCCTTCATTTTTTATGCTATACCAGCAATAGTCATTTCATATGGCGATCTGCATATCGACTCGGAGTACATGAAGTGAAAAAGGAGTTAAAACAATATTGTGTTTATACTACCGAAATGAACCAAAGTATCAAACTGACTGCGTTATTTTGTGTACTGATGCAAGTCCAATAGGATTTTTGAACATCTGATATTCCCACATAATTATGTAGTAGGGTATCAATGTATGATAGTCAGCTTGACAGCAAGCTAACACTATAATTATCTGCGATTCTTAAAATAGAAATAATCAAACTGCGAAGATATTTAATTAATAATTATAAATAATATAGTGAAAAGTTAACGATATATAACTGTAAACTCATTTCAAAGGCGATCTGCAATAAATGCATTAATAGAAAAAAAAAAAAAAAAAAAAAAGATACGGATTATATGCTGTGTAGATTTAGTTGCATTTTATGTTTTCTTTGCTAACATAAAATGCAACTAAATCTAAACAGGTGTTAATCCCTGCGAATTCTCGCACAGGTTTGAAGATGAACTTAAAACTAAAAAAGTAATACAGTATTCAAAATTCGATAAACCTCGTAAAATTTTATATTCATCATTTTTTACTGAATATGTGTAGGGATACATCAAATCATTTTTACTAATAGCTTTCTTTTTGTATATAATCAGCCTTATTTATTTCAAACCATTTAATATTTTGGGTCGTAAGAACACCCTTGTGAGTTAAGTTTATTAAATTAAGTTTCACGCTACCTTTCTGAAAAATTAAAAAAAATTATAAAATAAAATTTCCATAAAAGATTAAATATTTTTTATTTGCATCATAATTAAAGAAATACGGAACTTTTCACGACTTCACGCGAAGTCCGAAATCTCCCTGAAACCCAGGCTGAGATACGCTGTACTGAAAGTGGTCAATAAAATAAAATATACGCATTCGAAATGAAACCAAATCACATATAAAAATTCCTTTATTCGCTCAGCGACTATCGTTATGATTGAAACAGGTGGTAAGTCAAAAAATACACAATTTTAAATGTAAAAAAAAAAAATACATTCTGCATACAGTTTTGTAAAAGTACAAGAACATAATGAACAATACGACGAATATAAATTTTCAAGGTAACTCAAACGAAATATGCCTTTTATTATTTGGCAGAAATTATAAGAAATGTCTATCTATACGCAAGAAAAAATATTAGAAATATAAAACTGTTGATGCGATTACTCTGTTGCAATCAGAAACACGATTTTTAATCCCACTGATTCAAATTCTTAAAGCACTAAAAATCTGAATGAAATAAGATTTTGGAAAAATCATTTTCACAACAGTTTTGAATATTTTGTTTTAAAATCCAAATGTTAGGACAGTTTTCTTGGTAGCTTCTGGAATTCGAATTTGTACGGTTTTAATCCATTTGTTCTCGCGCGATCTGACAGAACAAAATTAAGTTTTGATTTTAGGCAGTTCACACATCATTAAATTTTAGTTTCTTGAAAATTATGATATAGCATTTTATCAAACAATATTCTTCCTTTTATCATCAGTATTCATGCAACTTCTCTTTAGTTATATTTTTGCTTTAGTTTCGAAACAGTAAAGATTCACAAATTATAAAACTAAATACTTTCTTTCATAAATATGTGAGCCATTATTTTAACACAATCAAAACATTTCGCACAATTCAAGTATTAATCTTGCTTTGTTTACTGGCCTGTTTTCTTTTGCGTCTACAGAAGGTATTTCAGGAACACGGACCTCGAGTTTAGCTTTTGAACCACTCTTGTGGCAGATTTATATTACCAACGATAAAAGTACAGAAATTGACATAGAACATTTAGCTACGGCAGACTAATGACTGTGATAGAATTGGGAAATAGAAATTAGTGTGCATTTTGTGTTTCTGCATACTTTTGTAAAATTTTCAGACAATTTCCAATTTTTCAGTGTTGATTTTAGAAGCACGTTCCTGTACAAATTTTCCGCTAGCCTTTTCTGTTTTTAACTGATATTAATAGTTTAGTTGGATCCTTAGGAACACTGCATACTTTGAGTTAAGTCATAAATAATAGATATAATGTCATAATTCGACTCAATTAGATAAAGAATTCGGAACGCATAAAATTAGTAAGTGATAAATATATAGTAAGTTTTAAATAGTTATTAATATTTCATTTATAATTAATAAAGTATAATATGGAATGACTTGCAAAAGGTTTCATTATTTGCATAATGTGTACAGAGAACTCACTCATTTTTTAAAACGGCCGAATTACTGCAATGGTTATCCAATATCTTCCGGTCTTTAAATTTAATTCACAATTTGAATTTAATTTTATGATTGCAAAAATATTGCAGCAAACTCTACTGTGACAGAAGCAAATGCAGAGATAGTACAAAAAGTATTTTGAAATTAAAATTAAACGATTATTCTATACCGAAATAAATACATAGCCTCGTCTTTTATAAAGTGCAGAAACTCTGGAAATGTTTGTAAAAATTAGCCGGATATATAGTAAATTTCATCATGTGTTATAAATCATAACGGTTAAATATGTTTTAAAAAGTAAAATAAACAAATACATTATTCAGAAGCACTTTTTAATTACTGAGTTTGTTAAGTAAATACGTAATTTCAGAGATAATTAAAAATCTCATACACGTCGAATAGAAACATTCTGATAACTAGTTATTTCCCTGCCAAAATAAAAATGAAAGTTCTTTTTTCTCTTATAATGGCATAACTAAGTAGATGATAAATGAGATTAATTAACGTACGACATCCAAAATCAGAAATATTCCCTACAGGCTTCCAAACGCCAAAGTTAATTTTAGATTTTTAACTTATATTTCTTGCAGTTGCGAAAGTGATAAGATTTATCCCTATCCAAAATTTAGAGATGGTTCTACTGGAAAATATTGGTTTTATATCTGTCTGTATGGTTCAAAAAATGAAGCTACAGCCAGTGGTTTTGAAATACCCTGTATCCATTTTCCATCTCAAAGCTCCTGTAATCACAGGAAGCTTCTGCTTAATACTCGTAATAACTTAAATAACATATTCATATGCTTAAATGACAAGATTTCACAGTTTAGATGAGTTCGCCGCCGTGGCGGGGACGTCACCGTTCTCCTCGGGGGGCGTTTTCTTTTCATTTTCTTTGCTCCCCGCAGGATCCCAGGATTGGATGTCAGACGACCCAGCAACCAAAAAAATGATACCACTGCCAGCTCCTACAGCTGCCGTAATCAAGAATATTTTTTGCCACTGTGCGAGCGTTTGCTGTCAAACAAGAAAAATATTTGTGAAATATTATTGAAGAAAATAGATCAAATATTTTGCTATGAAAACAACCTCATAATAAAAATTAAATTAAATCAAATAGTAATACCACTTAAATTATTTTATGATTTACTACTGCTTTTAAAAGATGCATGAAACTTTGAAAATCTTCATCTTTCTTTTATCATAAGAAAATTAAAAGAAAATTTTTAGAAAACATCTAGGATAAGAATGACTTCAGTTAAATCTTGAAATCATCGTCAGATTGAAGGCCGAGAAAATTACGAACTTGAAGAGTTCGCAGCTATTTTTATGACATTGACATTGGCCCATGTTTCATTTACTCATTGGCTGTTTTTGTCGTTAAGAACAGGAACAGTAATTATAATTGGATGTGGTACATTAAATTTTGTCAAATTTTTTGTTTCTTACATTTTAGAAATATATATGGATGTCTTAATGGAAAATCCACTGAAATCAAATGCCTTAAAGGAACAAAATATAAAGTCTTAACAGAAATTTTTAATACTGGATCATACAGATAAAAAAAAATGCAAATAATTTATCACTGCAACAACCGCTCCAGATCTTGAGAAAAAAAGCCCCCCCCCCCTGAAAAACAAACGAACGGAGAAGTGGACAAGAACCAAACGTAGAAAATAAAGATGGGCTCTTAAAGTTCAAGATTTCTAACTTTACCTGGATGATAACCATAAAGATAGTTGTAAAGAACAAGTGAAGTAATTAATATTCTGATTGGTTTCAGCAAAACTTTCTCCTTTTCATTAATTACAGCGCCTATAATAATATTATACGCTTCTATTGTTTTTTCATTTAAGGCGTGAAAATAATTAGAACACAGTCTCTACTGGTAAAAAGGAAAATAAAAAGGAATGTTGCCCCACATCTTTCTCACATTGTTAAATCTATCAATTTTGTAGAAATGACCTCAAAATGCAAAGAAATTGTTTTAAGCTGTTTATCACAGGTTTAAGCTGGCGATGTTAATGCAAGTTAAACCTTTGATTAATCTGCATTAATATTACCCATATGTAGCCAAATTGACAATCAGTCAAAGGTAAATTATAAAAAAACTGATGTGTACACCACATGACTTCCTTGTACGGAATATTAAATTATACGCATTTTTTCTTGCATTTTATTTAAACTTATTAGATTGAATTAAACCTACTTCGCCGACAGCGCGTAAACCACAATAGAAAAAATGCATTCTTTAAAATTCACTTTGTTTACCATAGCGAAACTCTGGAGCTAGGTTTACTTAACAGTATTATATTTCATTCATATTATAACTCAGAATGCACAAAATGTATATCATTTAAAGAATTATCTAATCGTTGACACATGTTCTATTCAAATACTATAATAAAGCTAGAATTATGTATAAAAGAAATTAAGAAAACAAAACAAAAAAGAAACAGTTTTTCACAGAGGATTGAGTATTTCTCATTGTATTAATTCAGTTCTCACTTCGCGAGAAAGCATAAATACATAAAAACTCAAAATATCTATATTAAAAATTAGGAAGTAAATCTCAAACGCTTATTTCCTCGAAAAAATTCCAGAAAGAATTAAGCATGATTTAATTGGCAATAATAAATGAATGCGTTATCTTTGTTGTTGCGAAGCTAAGTTTCTCTAGATTGGCAACAAACCCAATAGTCTCCTGTTTCAAATGTAAAATGGCCGGCATTAAAAACAGGCTTAGCGGCAATTAAACAACTTTAAAATTGCTGATAATTCTAAAACTATAGCACGCAGATTTACTAAAGGCATAAAATCCTTAACCGGAAGATAAAAACAACATAATTCAATCATTTTTAGAGCAAAAAACGTACAATTTACAAACATATAAGAGTAAAAAACTGAGCCGGGTAATAGAGTAGATATATATATAAATATATTTATATACGTTTGGTGCGGCCGATTGCAACCAAAATACGAGGTGCTCATCTACATGTTATAGCAGTCCTATGTACAAAATTTCAACGTTCTGAGGCTACTCGTTTTTGAGTTATGCGAGATACGTACGTACGCATGTACGTACATACGTTCGTACAGACGCCACAAAAAATTCTCTTCAGAATTAATTTTAAAGCAGTTTTATAATTTTTTTGAAGGAAAAGAGTATTTTATTCTGTCCTTACGTACAGATATCACGCAAAAATATCGTTAAATTGCTTTCGATAGCGGTCGAAATGGAATATTTTCGTTGAAATATGCTTACGATACTTCAAGGCTTAGTAGCACTGAGACAACTTTAAAATTCTTGATAATTCTAAACATATTGCATACAGATTTACTAAAGGCATAAAAACCTTAACCGGAAGATAAAAACAACACAATACAATCATTTTTAAAGCAAAAAATGTACAATTTACAAACATATAAGAGTAAAAAACAGATCACTGAGCCGGGTAACAGAGCGGATATATATATAAATATATTTATATACGTTTGGTGCGGCTGATTGCAACCAAAATACGAGGTGCACATTTACATGTTATAGCAGTCCTATATACAAAATTTCAACGTCCTGAGGCTACTCGTTTTTGAGTTATGCGAGATACGTACGTACATACGTTCGTACAGACGCCACGAAAAATTCTCTTCAGAATTAATTTTAAAGCAGTTTTATAATTTTTTTGAAAAAAAATGGTATTTTATTTTGTCCTTGCGTACAGATATCACGCAAAAACATCGTTAAATTGCATTCGATAGCGGTCAAAATGGATATTTTCGTTGAAATATGCTGCCTGAAACGTTTCGCAATTACAATACTTCCTTTTAACTTCGTTACAAAGAAGTAAAAAGAGACTAGAAAGTAAGCATTTTTTCTTTCAAGGAAGTCGCAATAAAGTTTCAGAATTGTTATTCAATAGAAGAATAATCTCTTTCACAAAAAATAATTTTAAAAGAAGAGATTTTATTTACTAGACAACTTTAACTATAAAGCGCATTTGAGACATAAGTACATAATTCTGATTGCTAAATGAGCAACTGAAAACATTTGATCGAAATAACTAATTACTTCAAATGAATTTCAAGCTTACTATTAGTCATTGGAAAAGCCTTTTCATTTATGAAGTTTTTATTAATATTCAAACAAGAAAAGAGTTCCCTTATGTAAAATTTAAAATATATAAGTTCTATACAACACATTACAAACAATATTATAGGAAACAAATAAAGTAATTTTACACATTGAGTGGTCGAAAGATGAAACACCCCGTTATAATGCGTTTAACTTTAATTATAGTTGATATTTTTCTGATCATGGGCTCAATAGTGCGCTGGTATCATTCTTGAGGGCAATTAAATCAAATTGGACAATAACAGCTCTAATTTTTATTCAAACTGGATGGTGTTTTTCCCAGGCATTGAAATGATTGTCTACAGGTGTTGGATATGATTGAGGTCAGAGGACTGAGCAGACCGTGTAAATGATTTGAACTGTGAGCCCATGTTCTTCAAACCAATTTGAGGTTAGTCATGCATGCATTGACTTTAATTTTTCCATTTAGGTATCATCCTGCTGAAAATGACCATCTGCTCAGACAACATTAAGCAATAAATGAGTGTACGTGATATATATATATATATAAAGGTATTGAAGTACATCGCGGTGCTGACAACCGTTTTCGACATATCATAGGACAATTTGTTCTCTAGTAAATGTTTTTCAGAGCATAATTCCATGGTCTCCAGCTTAAGAGTTTTCTAAGAAAGAGGGTTCCAAGAATTCGCCCGATAATGATACTATTCAATTTCTCACCGAAAATATCCATCAAACACCACCAAAAAAAAAAAATATTATCTTCCACACACTAACAAAATTCCTCTCACAACCACGCTCTTACTACATCCTTTCTATCTACCCGTCGAAAGTACTTCTATGCATACACAAACTCTAATCCCGAAAGAGCCCTGACCTTGGTGAAATATCCAATAACATAATTGCTAACATGGGAACCATTATGATCTTCAAAGTTCGTCTGAATTGCCGCAACTCGGGTATTTTCCGTCCAGATTAAAAATCGCCCTCATCTCTCCAGTTTTTAAAGCAGGAAAATTTCCCCGGCAATCCAGTATTCTATCGCCCGATCAGTGTGCTTTCTTCTCTGAAGAAGGTAGCGGACATGCTATTCTTGAAAGGCTTTTATAATGCTGGAAGATAAAAACATCATAATTCATAATCAATATGGATTCCAGCGAAAGCATTCAGTGAACCTATGTAAATCAGAAATTATTAAGCTAAAGTAGCAAGAGAAGAATTGTAAAGTAGCAAAAAGAAGCACATGTCATGACACATTGTGTGAGTTTTGTGAAGCCGTAAGTTCATAAACTCACAAGATCTCTGACATCATTACAAAATTAGCATCCAAGGTTTCCTTAGGAGTGGATTGTAATTCGATTCGTGGCCATTGCGTTATATACATTAATATCGACGAAAATCTTAAAACCCGATAGCTAGTTTTTCATTGCCTAAATCCCATTTCTTCCTTTAATTATTTCTCAGTAAACTTAGGTTATCATTTTTCTGTTAATTTATTCATATTCGTTATTAGGTGCTTTCTCACGTTTGGATTGTTAACATTGTTGTACTAATTCTTTTTGAGTTAGCTGTTTATATTTTTAATTTACTATTTTTTGCTTTAATTGTTAATTTTTTTCAGCTGATATTCCGTTCTGATTGTTGAACCTCTGTTTCATTTCATTGCTTTATAAAGATACGTTCTTTTACTATTAAATTTGCTCGTGTTGTTATTAAGAAATCCCGTGTTGCATTGATTTTTAAATCATTTCAATTGTTTAGTTTATATCAGTATTATAATCAAGAGAATAAATTTCGCATAAATGGTGCACGGGCCACATACGGACACGTCGTAATTTTAGAGTTGAGGTAAGAACTGGTTTAAAAAATAAATAAGAACTTAAGAGCAATAAAATAGCCAATATTGCTATTAACATGCATAACTTCGTTTCACTCTCATTTTGTAGTATTTTGTCTTTTATTACTATAATTTTTACGGAGTTGGCCGATCTATCAATACTACAATATAATCTGTTGCCCGAGAATTCAGAGAAAAATTTATGAATCTCCCTTTCCACAACTGTGAGAGAACTCGAGCACAAAATTTACATCGTTTCGGTCTTTTTTTTTAAATTACGTACATCATATTTTTACGATATATTATAATTATTTATAAGAAGTATAGGCAGTGGTCTCAGGATGACAGCACGCTCCTTAAACAATTTAAACTGCCCGCAAGCACATTTCAATTACGTATCTGTAACAAATACGGTGTTAAAATGATTTTCAAGATTTTAATTTTTTAAAGTGTGAGTTTATATTACTTTCATTATCATTAAAAGGTACTGTGAATAACAATATAATTTTATAGAATCAGAAATCTATAAATTGCACTAATTAATTTACAGACTTATGTAAATATTATTAAACGATTTGAAGATACAGATCTGATTAACTTTTACTTGTACTTGCCAGAAAATAGGCACGATTGAAAATTGATAAGGAAAAAAACCCAATGAGCGTCTATAATTCGTGATGAAAATAATTTCTAGCAATTTTTCTGCAGTGCATGGACATTTCACAAATTTTGTATTCATACATAAAATTTATAATTATTTACATACGAATATATGTATTTTAAGTTTCGTGTTGAAGAAAAACTCAATAAGAGAAAAAGACTGGATTGCCGTTATTTATTCTCAAGTTTTGTGTCACCAGGAAATTTTTTTTGGAAAAATTAGAAATTAAAAAAAAAAAAAAATTTACACTTTTAACTGAAATTAAAGTACGTTATTTAAGGAATAATTGGACATACAAGAATTTTTTAAGTACCTTTCAGTCTGAAATATTAATATTTTGATATTTGATTTACAAAGTGTGACCAACAAATATATCCTTTAGATTTCAGGCAGAAAATAAATATAAATCTGAAATTTTTTCCTTTGCGTTATTTTTATTACTTTTTATGTACATTTGATAAATATTTAGTAAGTGACATTTTAAAATTTAGTTAAAATATTTCTTTATTAAATTTTTTTTATTATGGTTAAAAAATTCCGGTTCGTCAGCTGTTTCAGATTGTGCATTCAGCCTGCACGCAATTTTAGTTTGATACCACAGAATTATGGCCCCTGAATTGAAATTAATATCATGGAAACAGAAAAATTATTGATGCATTATACTAAATAAATAAGTGATCCTTAGAATTTTATATTGAAACTTTGTACGTAGTTTCAATAAGGTGTTAAGTATAAAGAATGATATATTCGAATTTTTTAGATAAACGTGATAGTAATTTCCTTTATGAATAGACATTCCCGTCTTGGGTTCTAAAATTTTAGTTAAATCAATATTCTAAAATTGGTTTATATCGATATTCTACAAAATTTCAGTTTGAAAAAAAAATTATAGAATAAATACAGTGAACATACTCTATGACAACCATTCGTTTTGAAAAATAAAAATTTTTTATGTATTAAAGAAGCACTTGCTGCGGATTAAATCAGTTTAATGTATTCTCATTTCTCATTTATGTTACTTGCAATAAGATTTTGTGTTTTATGTTTTCATCCTGTCTAACCACTTCTCAAAACATGGGTATTTTAAGCCAAGCTTTTTAAAAGCTGGTGCTCAATTTTTTCATGATTCTTTTAATTCGCGTTTTAGTTAAATGAAATTTTGTAATTGTACTTATAGATGACCAAAATATTAAACAAAATAATCAATGACACAATGAAAATACTAGCTACTAGTCCTGGTATTGAGCGCACATGCACTCACATGTTACGAACACAGGACTTCAGTACCCAGATTTTATTTAGGCCTAAATAAATTACTACTTTTAATTATAAATTAATTTCAGTAGCTACGTTATATTAGTATGACCGAATATTATGCTAATGTTAAGAAAACGTTTAAGTAGGAAATATAGCGTAAAGAAATAATAGAGTGAAAAAAAAAAACACTCAAAATTGCTTAAACATAAATTTTAATAGCACAACTTTGTAAAAAGCAGCAAATTTACAAAGTGTCCCACGATCTGGCAACACTTTTCTCTCATATTTCTGATTGACTGAGTTTGGGTGCAGAGCCTCAAATATAAACTTAAAAATCCTGGGATTCTGAGATTACTTTCTCCACATAATTTACTCCTATTTGTAAGATTTTTTAGTTCGTATCAACAACAAACACTCAACCCGTCGTATCACAAGTCTCATTACTCGGTTGTATGCTGTAAAATAATTCCACGAATGACATTCCATACAGACAAGACTAAACACTTGCCATGTACGCCGATGAGACTGAAATTTTGACGCAAACTGCATCTTTCGGCTCACTCATTACAAGTACATATCCATGCACATACTACACATGTGTGCAATTTCGGAAAATCCACATTAATGCAAAAAACTCTATTGTTGAATTATTTATAAAGAAAGTTAATCTATTCAACATTTCACTTCTCCATCTAGCTTCCAATCAAGTGCAGCAAACGTGATAGAAATCGCTCATGAATATCTATTCTGGGATAGCAAAACCGTGCGAAAACCCTGACTGCGAACTGTGTTCTCCTGAATCGTCCATGAATTCGTGCTGTTTGCGCAATAGTCTCATCCTGCCATCTGCTTGATGGAGATGTAAACGAGATTCGTCTCCAACTGTTAAAACGCTCCCGTTGAAATCCCATCCGCCATGTTATAATTCTTTGGTCGTGTTGCGCTTTCTCGTACTCTTTGTGACGCACCTGAATTGCAATGAACCGCGATGTATCATAATGTTGCTTTTCTGTTGCTGCGGATGCTTAGACGTTACAGCTGCCTTCCGCTTTCTCCTTTCACTGACATTTTCCGATCAGAATCATCCTAATAGCCTGAATTTATTTGTTCGCGTTCCACTCCTTAAACACTCAAATACTGCACGAAAACGCAAGAACATTAGCCGTTTCAGAGATGCTGGAACCGAGTCTTCTTGTGCTCATGATCATGCTTCATTCAAAGTCATGCAAATTTTCCGTCTATTGTTACATTAGCAGCAATAAAGAATATTCCATTTCCATATTTAGACTATTTTATGTAAACACTTTCAGGCTGTTACATTAATATAAAGCTTTGTCAGACGTATCGGTATTAAAATCGGGTGTTTTTCATATGTTGGCTGCTTAGTATATACTTCAGAAATGAAACCAGCTATTGGATTCCAAATCCAGTTTAATAAAAGGATAATGAACCTTATATTCATTAGCGAAGAAGCAAAGCAAATTTTACACTGTATATCTAGAAATCAAATAAAGGATATTTAATTAAGGAAAAATTGCAAATATTTTTAAGGTTGAGAAAAATCACAACCACCACTGTTTTGACACATAGAATGCCCTCCTCATTAACACTTTACCTTAACCCTAAAAATGAATATAACATAGCTCACCCAAATCTGTAACAAAAAGGATAAAAAGTGTGTAATTACCTCTTCGTTTGTCAGCCTTCCAACAGTGACAGGTACAAGAAAACCTGCAAAGCTGGCTAGTGTGCTTGCATACCCCATCAGAGCACCTAATTTTACGAAATCGATACATAATTATCAACAATAAGAATCAATAACTGCAGATAAACACAAATTTAAAAGTTTTTTTAATCAGTTTTTTTTTTGTCAGATGAAAAGGACGCTAAGACAAAGAATAATATTCTAAACATAAAAAAAAAAATTAGAAACAAATATTATTTATATATTCGTGTAGCAAACTACAAGAACTACAAATATGCAATGCCGCGGTTAGAACTGAGAAAACTATATAATCTTGTCCTTACCGCAAAATGTGGGTGTCATGTCTACAGCAGTTATCAAACTGCCGGCGAATCCAAAACCTACGCTAGCTATTGCTACAAAAAAGGATACTTCATTCCAAGTAGTGCTGCATCCTGACAGGTAAACACCTACCATACCAAGAGTGAAGACTGAGCAGCCTAAAAAGACAAATATGAATAATTAAAAGCATTTTGTACAATAACTTAAAGTTATTAGAGCTGTTTTTCGAGTGAGGGTTATCGAATTCAAGAAATTTTGCGGATTATAAACATTTTTGTTGGTTTCTTGGTTGTTAAAGAAAGTTCTGAAATGAACCGGGAACAAATCAGCGTTTCGAAATACCAAATAAGCCATATTTTTAATTCTAAAAATTACTCTGCTCTATTTATTTGATAACTATTAATTATAGTTTTTAATATGGTGTATTGTTATACTGTAGCAAAGCCAAACTTACGTTGTTATTAATTCATTCAATCGTAAAATTTTCCTTAAATTGTAAATGTAAAATTATCAATGTAAAACAGAAAATTTTCATTTTGCAGTAAAGCATTCAATGAGGAATCAAATTTTTAAAGTTCTTGAAACTTCGTCCAATTTCATTTTCGATAATATAGCTTAATCCTCAGTAGTTCAATCATTTTCATTAACAGAACTTTGATTTCTTATTTCATTACCAGTTTTCTTACAAGGATAAAATATGATGCTTTGTGGCATCTATTGTTGTTTATTTGTCTTATGAAACAAAGTTGAGGAATTTTGGGAGAATGTTTTTAAAATGTACACTAGATCTATAGTTATTCTGACTTTGCATAAATGCATGGCTTTATTTAAATTTAATATAAACACGTTTATTTAAACCTTAATGATATTTTTCTCTCAGTTAACTTTTAAAATTATTTTTAGGACGAAGCGTCAGTTTTTGCCTTTAAATAAATGATTTATTTACTTAATCAGTACTCTGATACTATATTAATTTATTTAATCAGTATGAAGAAGAAAACCACTCTTTCTTACGTACATGATTTCTCACCTATATATTATAAAATATACTGAGAAAAAAGGTTAAAAATAAGAGAAAAATTTAATAACTGATATTTAATCTAATAATTTATAAATTTAAACATGCATTTGGATTGCAATAATTTACTGAAATGTATTACATACTGAGTGAGTTCCATCCTTTCCTGCAAGCATTTATTCTATCTGGATAGCGTCGTTTCAATAGGAACGAAAACCAACACGCACCGAAGCCTGCTATTGCTTGAGCTAAAAATGGCCCTGATGAAAGCAGACCATTCTGAAAAGAAAAAGCAATAACAGTTAATTAAATACTTTGATTGTTAAAACCTGAAATCTTATAGATCTACCTCTTATTATACACCATCATATCAAACTTAGGATTTTAAATAGAATATAATGCCTAAGCAGTTTATGGATCATAAAATGATCACATGATAGACTATGCTATTTAAAAGAGGCAAACAGAAATATCCATAGAACTGTTGCCTCTTATAGATGAAAGGAACGGGAAAGCAAACGCTTGCTGTTATAGCATGTTCAGCGGCTTGAGATACACTTCTTATCTGCAGGATATACCAAAATCGTTGCTCCTTGTTGTCGCCAGGTGCTAGTTTCTTCTCATTTTAGTGGCGACTGCCAAAGTATATAAAATTTATTTCTAATCTTGGCTAATGCAGACGATTAATAAATGGAAGGCAATTAGCTAGCCACAGACAGTAATTACATAATTGTCTAAGGAATATTCATGAATAGTCAGCGGTGTTCAGTGATGCTTTGATGCTTCATTGTTTATTCATGTTCAGCGGTAATTTATCCTGTTCTTAACACAACCTCACGGAATCCCATAAAGGGCCTCGCATCTGAAAGTCCATTACTTGCGAATTATATTTGAGGATGGGAACTAAAAGAAATAAGAAAAGAGGCACTCAGTGATATAATATACGTACATAAGAAAAGAGACAGCAAATTCAATGATGTAATATATGTAAGATATAGATATAATTAATATGTTCGTTATACATATTAATTATATCTATAAAACAAATACAGAACAGCATAATGTAGTCTACCTTAATTTACATATTATTGATTACAATTTTATTAAAGTTTACGACAAAAGAAGAGAATTTAATTTTTCCACACTAAAATTAACTAACTGGAATTCAAATCTTTCCAAAAGAATCATACTTAACACAATTTATTCACAGCTACTCAGAATAAAAAGGATTTGCAATACTGCGAAACACTTACAAGAAGAAATACTGTACTTCGTAACTATTTTGAAAAGTAACCTAATTCCTCATAAAATAATTAAAAATACCCTAAAAAAAGCTGGCATTAGCCTTACCTATTTTTAGATTTTTTGAATTAGATAATGATATTTTATGCCTAAAGCCCGAAGGACGGTTTAAGATGGATGACTGATTCAGAGAATCTAATGTAAAAATGTACAGATAATTCTTGTTTATTCATTCTCTTTCCTCCAAAATTTTGGCACTTTACTTTTAAATACTATTGTTCAAATAGTTTTAAATTTCTATAATGGCCAATTTTACTGCTTTTATTAACAAATCGGGCCTTTTCGTTTTTCATAGTAGCTTGATCGCCCGCTAGCTTGAAGAATTACGACTTTTTTAACAAATGACTGTTTTTTCCTTTTACTCTTGCTTTTGTGGCCAAGTTTTGTAGTTTTTGCTGAATTAGCCATTTTCACTTTCAGTCACAATTTTTTCTTCCAACTACATGTCAGACGCCATTTTGAAATCTTTTCACGTTTTTCCGAGTTTTCTGACCCCCTTCGATAATTGGAGACGAGTTGCAGCTAACGGACAATCTTTTCGTATTAGCTGATGCCCACAGAACATCGCTCCCCCCTACATATGTCACACGACTGAAGTACACAGAAGGGAATTACAACTACTTTTCAACATAGTATTAAGAGGGAGAGCTCTGCATCGCCACAGGTCAGTTTTTTATGTTTCTTTTGTTACAACTTTTTCTTGGTCTTAGCAAGACCCACTTTGTTAGTTTTCATCTTAATTTTCTTTTATTTTAATTACAGATTTTCATTACAGATTTCTAAAATATATAAAATTATAAATCTTTAAGCTTGCAGGCCCAGCCCGTATGTTTTTGTATATTTAGGACTAATAGCAGACCGCTATTTATTTTTGTTTTTATTTTTATTTTTATTTTTATTTTTATTTTTATTTTAGTCTAGATTTAAGATATATCGGAATAGTTTTTACATATTTTAACACCTTAATGTGTCATTTTGTGCGGACGCGTCGGGAAATTGGAACAGAGAATTGAGACTATTAAAATTTTCCAAGACACTTTGTCTAAATTAAAAAATTTTGTAGTGAAAAAGTTTCAATTGTCTGTTTCGGCGAAACGCGTAACGGGGTTAGCTTGATTCGACGTTCAAACAAAAAAATTCCCCTTGAAAAGCCAGTTTGGAAGTCGAGTTCGATTAATTTACCCTTTTCCGCTTACTTTTTTATCTGATTTTGTTTTTTTAATGTTTTACATGTTAAATGGTTTGATTTTCATATGTATTAATTTTTTTAAAACGTGTTGAACTTTTTGGAGCAACAGCTCCTGGTAACTTTTAGGCGAGCTTACTACAATTTCTAATTTACTTATTTTGCAGCATATTGTACAAGATGTTTTCTAGACCAAATTGGTCATTCAGTATTGTAATAACTACCTTACTTAATATATATATATATATTCCATCACTGAATTATTGCATTTGAATTTTAATAAACCTTCTTTACCATTCAGTAGTACATTTTTGTAAAACCTTGAACATTAAAAACACGTATATTACTAACAGTTCTACTCACTATATATTTGAGAAATTTCCCTCGACATCCAAATATTACTTTTAACTTAAATCGTGCTTCGGTAATGAATTTGGAAAAACAATAAAACAGTGATATAGTTTAAGGTAATGAAATCGAACTCAACACACACACATACGTACATACATACATATACATATATATATATATTTACTAAATAATATTGATTAATTGATTGAGTGAATCCATACTAGTACGTTACATTTTGAAAGATGTTTTGAAGTAACTTGAAAGTAAAATGTTAATAATGTTTTAACGGGGACTGGAATTAAATCATCATGAAGAACAAAATTTCAATTGTAAAAGGAATAAATTAAAGGCAAAAATTAAATTAAATGCATGTAATCATTGTCAATGATCGGAAGTTAGTTGACTTTTCAAGGGGAACGAACCAACTCCCGTTCAATGAACAATAATTAATAAATAAATACGGTGTTTCGTCTTTACTCGAGCAATAAGGCTAAGCCAAACCGGCAATTCAAGTCAGGCCAAATATTTCCGTGTATAGAATGGATTATGAACCAATGCTGATATTCAAAGAACTTATTCCTATGAAGCATTTTAGCCCATTCAATTTTGAGCAATTTCTGCAGTGAATTTCGAAAAAACTCGAGTAACCGTCCCCCGACACCCTCGTGTTTATGCATTTGAGTTCAATTGCTCGAGTAAAGACGAAACACCTTCGTATGTATTTATTAATTTTTCTTCATTGAACGGGAGTTGGTTTGTTCCCCTTGGAAAGTCAACTAATTTCCGAAGATTGACAATGATTACATGCATTTAATTTAATTCTTGCCTTTAATTTATACCTTTTACAATTGAAATTTTGTTCTTCATGATGAATTAATTCCAGTCCCCGTTAAAACATTACTAACATTTTACTTTCCAAGTTACTTCAAAACATCTTTCAAAATGTAACGTACTAGTATGGATTCACTCTTTTAAGATAATTCTTCTTTAATTAAACTTAGGAGATAATATAATCAATTAATCAATATTATTTAGTAAATAAATTATTATTAACTTACTTTGCAGCAATTGCGCAAGTAGTAGTAACTTGTTTTCGCACTAAATGAATTTAAGATCATACAACATTATTATATATATATATATATATATATATATATATATATATATATATATATATAATATTATTATATATATATATTATATATATATATATATATAATAATAATATTATTATTATATATATATATATATATATAATAATAATAATATTATATATATATATATATATATATATATATATATATATAATGTTGTTATAAATAAACAGTGATGTAATATATATTCTTGACATATATATATTCTTGATATATATTCTTAAATATATTTTTAATCTAAAATTAAACATATTTTAAATTCATTTAAATTTTAGGGAAATATAATGTTTAAATAATACAAGTTTGGGGGGTGAGTATTTAAATTTTTTTGGCTTTACTTTAACTGATTATGGGTTACAGATATCTGCCATATAATTTCATAAACAACTGCATTCAAAAATTATTTTTTTAATAGAAGCACAAAAGTTAATTTTTTAATAGAAGCAGATCAGCTTGTTTCTCCATGTGAAGGCATTGTTTAAAATTTATTCACTATATACTCATTACAAACACACACATATAAATAATAAATGCACACATAGATGTGCATATATATATATATATATCCTTATATATACGCATGTGACCGCAAAGGATATATATATATATATATATATCCTTTGCGGTCACATGCGTACTTACCATTACGTGCGTGTCTACCGTAATGGAAATTCAACTTTTAAAGGAAGAAACATAAATATGCGCAGAAAATATCGATACGACTTATCAATTTTACGTGGAAATTATGTCCAGTATGATAAAGCTAAACAATTTGTTCTTGAATTTACTTGTACTACCTTAGTACAATATGGTTCTGAATTTAAATGTTGTTTGTCATTACAGCAGTGTGATTGATTGCCACACAACCTTATGCTCGGCTGACGAAAAACTTTGAAAAATTAAGTAACGGTGACTTCACTAAGTAAATTAGTTTACACTGTTTAGGTAAAAGGCAGCAAAGCTCAATTTCCTTACCTGCATCGAGAATCTCGTAGGCTAGAACATTTTCAATGTCCGCAGGGTTATTGTAAAATTCGTTTCCAAAGAACTTGCTTATCCGATAATTTGCGATTGCTTCAAGTCAGCATGAATTCTTTTGTTTCTTGTATAGTTAGAAACTTCAGTAATAATTCTGAGGATCTTGTTCTCTAGCTTCTGAGCAATCTGAATTTGATTACATAAATTTTCCCACGTGGACGATGCGTACGTAAATATGCGCTTGATGACAGAAACGTAATTTATTTCTCCTATTTAATGAGAGCAGTTGATTTTTGAGTATAGGATAAGATCGAAATATGACACCAAGTGCATTACAACGTACAAATGCATTATTGTTTATGTGGTGGACCAAGTAAAAGACCGGTTGAGAGTGATGCATAGGTAGTTGATTTGGTTCACTCTTGGCACTAGCCGTCCGAAGAGACTGATGTTGTTCCTGATTTCATCATTGTGACGACATTTTCTTAAGAAAAGTACTTGCGATTTATCAGTCTCTTTGCTGGCGTTCAATCTAGCATACAACTGCTGAATTTCCAAGATTTTTTCCTGAACCTTAGCTATCATATAATCAGGCAGTAGGGATTTAACTATGATCGCTGTGACGTCTGCTTAGTAGAGGAGCAAAGCATTGTAGTCATTCCTGAAGTCAGGGATGTCATTGCATATATAATATAAAATATCGGGCTTAAAATAGAACCCTAGGGAACCCAGCGCAGATAATTTAGGTACCTGAAATTATGTCAGCTTGCTAAGAAATGAATTGTTCTTAGGGATGATTTTACGTGAAAACTCCATGTGGATAAACTTGAAGAGGATACCTGTTTGAAACACGCGGTCAAAGATTTTGACCACGTCTAGCATCAGGATCGATGTGCTCAACACGTTGCGCATAGCAAAAAAAATAAATTCCGCAATTCTTACGATCTGCGATGCGGTCGAGAGACCTTTTCTACAGCCATGACCGGCGATTTTCTGAATTTCTCTTTAATCTGGCTGTAAACGAGTCTTTCAAGAATTTTACTGAGGGATGAAAGAAGACTTTTCAATGTGTAGCTTGCTGGAAGTTTTTGCGGCTTGCCAGGCTTCTGAATTAGAAATATAAGGAAAATACGAACGCTGAAATCATGCATTGAAAATGCTTGTCACTTTATGGATTATTCTGTCAGGCAAAGTTGCTGAGCATTTTGCTGTTAATAGCATCTATCCCCGGTGCTTTACTCGAACTGAATATTTTGATGATATTCTTGACTTCATAAAGTAATACCAACACTGCAATTTTATTCGGACAAGGAGAGCCACTCCATGTTTCTGCGAATTCAATGATATTGTTTTCTGAATTTCTATCAGTCGCAAGTGCCTTAGGCATACACTGTTTCAATAGGTGCTCGCCGAAGAATTCGCTTTCTCCCCCCATTGGTGTAAATGAATCTCTGAGAATCTCTAAACGGTCTAGTTCAGACTTTCCGAATGTTTTAGGTTATTGCCAAGTTTACAGTGAATTATTATTCGGATTGAGATTCGCGAATTTTTCATTCCAGATACCAGTCTTATATTTCTGAGTCATCGTGTTAATTTTTCCATTCAAGCTATTGACCTCTGTCTTCACATTTCGGTTCCATATCTTATTAAAATTTTTTGCGGTGTGTTACGGACTGCAGTGACTTCTCCAATATGCAATTGAAGTTTATGTTTCGTAAATTTGCCGTCGATTACGCGTATAGCTTCATTTAAAACTCTGGTTGCATTTTTGATGTTTGCTTCAGTTTTCAGTGCACCAGTGTTGACACTTGAAATGGTTGCGATGTTATGAATCTACATGTGCAGTTCAAGCATATACAGTGCAGTGTCAAAAATACATGATCTGTAATGTAAATAGTGCTTACTACAAGCTATAATAGCCAATGTTTTAATTGATTACTTGAGATCGGACTTGTAAATACCTTTACTTTGCGTATTTTTTATTTTAAATGACAATAAACAAAGTGTTCATTCGAAAGATACTTTGCATCTTTTACTGCTAAAATACATAAAATCTTAATCTTATTTACTTAATCTTTTACTACTAAAATACATGAAATTATTGCCCTTTAAGATGATATTATAACAGTTAGAAGCAATGTTTTGTCACAGTTTCTTTCAAGATTTTTTATTATCAACTTCTTTTATTTACCTCAAATATCTTCATTTCAGTTTTTTTTGTTTATGTTTTAGTTTATTTCTTGCTTTTAATTTCTTACCTTACAGCTCTAAATACGTACAAATAGCGGCTCGTAGAAAGGGTTTAGGCGCGTGGGAATACAAAACAATTGTCAGAGGAAAAGCAGTGAAGAAAAAAGAAAATATTTGAGTGAACTTGTAAAAATTCATTCCTTCTTCACCAAGAGTATTCCGCAACCACCATTTGAAGAAATCGAATATAATGTACAGAATACATTAAAGGAGACGAGTGTTCTTTCAGCCTTGAATGAAGATGAAGGTGTTACAGAAAACCATGATGAATAAGTGGAGAAGAAGAATCAACCATTTATTCATAGAACGTATAGATTTTGTCTAAATGGCGATTTTCAAAATGCAGATTCTAATTTTTCAGAATTCAAGATGAGTCTATAAAAACCAGACACGTTTATCGTACGGTGATTCTGCGAATATGTCAGAAGCCTATACCTGTATCTAAGCAAGAAGTAAATATGCAAACAAATTTGCTGAATTTATACCCTTTTCAGCCCATTGTTTGAATCTAGCTGGAAGTTTAGCGGTTATTTGTTGTAATGAATCTACAAATTACTTTACATTTCTGCAAATCTAAGACTTGTTTTCGGCATTCAGAATGCATTGGGAGACACCGAATAAGAATGATGTACAAATAACATCAAAGAGTCTGCCATCCACAACATGCTCAAACGTGTATTAAAGTCTTGGAAAGATATGCACAGCACTCTGAAATCAATCTCAAATTACAGTCCAGAGAAGACAGTCACGAATGCAGAAGCAATCGAGAAAATAATCGGATTTGAAACTGCGTTTAGGATTTTTTTTTAGTTGTATTCGGAATCACATCAATATAGTTAGTAAAAACCTACAACTGGAAGACTCGATATTGGATAGGTCATCCATCTGTGTAAATCCTTACTTTCGTTTATTTCATCTCCCTGTGAGAACTTCACAATCTATGAAGAGGAAGACAAGACGTTGTTTGATAAGCAGAACTATATTGCAAGCAAAAAGCGTACCAGAAAGAGAAAGTATCGATGATGAAGAAGTTCTGTTCGATGCCAAGAATTATTTCAAAGTAAATGTATTCCTTGCAACTGTGGATCGATTATCTCGGAAGTAGACTGTCGAAAATGCGCGTACGACAGTGTCCTAAATTTTCTACGTTCTCTTTAAATTTCGGAGACTCTCTGTTGGAGAAATAAGGAGTAAGGCTTTAAAATTATGAACAGTTTGTTCACAGGATATTTCAGATGATCTAATTGAAGACATTCTTGCCCCTCAAAGAGGACGCAAGAAGACGGAAAAGCATGTAAATACGACTTCCGATACGTCGACATTCCGTATAACTCGATAACGTTTTAGGAACTTTTATAAGATGATATCTCTAGGCCTAACAGAGCAAATATTATATACATAACTATTATTCGTGCGTATGTCTTCCCTGTTCTGTTCAAAGATTTGAGTGTTATTTTTCTGCAATTTTTGCCGTTTTGGCATTGTACCATTAATTCTTACGTTCGTATGTTTTAATTGCTATAGAAAAATGACATAAATGTTTTTCTCATTTTTTCTAACGCTTCACTTTGTAAAATAATGTAAGCAATTTATATATAATGCAATTCTTAATCCTTCATTTATTGGAAATGCGCACGGGAAAAAATTAAGTTTTTTTCTCCTACTACCTCAGTAAATTTCAAAGTCCTAGATGCGCGCTGGTTTCACAGAGCGACCACCATCCACAGATCAATCAATGAGCAAGAGTAGATTTTTTTTAATTCCTATATTATTTGTCTCTAGGATCATAATATTCGATTTCTAGAGTCCCTTTTAGTTAAAACGTTATAAAAATAATATCATGCTCTCAAAGAGTTAAATATTAAGAGTTCCGAAAAACCCATCCCTGATTCCGTAAAACTAAACTTTTCAGAAACTCGACAGTCTCTCAGTCTACATTATTTCGAGTTTGCGGGACTCTATTGTATCAACAATATATGCAACTAGATTTAGGATTGGAATCTGCTTGATATTGTTTCCTAATATCGACATAGTTTTAAGAATTTACAAATTAATGGTAGTAAGCAATTGTTTTGGGGACCGTTGGTTCTCATACTTGAAACGAATTAAAGCATACTTTCACTGAAGTATGTCCGAAAGCAGACTAAACGATTTAGCATTTTTATCAATTGAAACAAACACTGCGAATTTTATTTTATTTGACAATGTGATTAAAAGTTTCTTTGAGAATGAATTCTGATGAAGTGTAATTCGAGCGAAAGGAAAGATGATTTTTATTTATTTGAAAATCCAAAATATGCAGATACGTATGCTAATATTTGAGTTTTTATATTCTGTTGGAACGAAGTTTTTGTCGCATTATGTGATTCTAATAAGCGTTTAAAGAACTTTCGTATTCCTTATTTTATTACTTATTTTTAGTTTTGTAAGAAATGTAGCACAGGCGGCGATTGTAAATCCGCCTCTGGTCTTAACATCAACAACTCCATCAGATGCGCCTGCTGTGCTAGCCTCATTAGAATTTGGACGTTTCCTTTTCCCTGTCTGCTGGGGACGACCATGCTTCCGTGATGTTAGAAGATGCTGTTACTTCCGTTATTGCAAAGCAAGTTGAACCTTTCTTCCGGTACCTTTATTTCTGGCAGCATTTTAACCGCACTTTTACTGCAATGTCATATGGAATCTGTCTGTTGCAATACTCTAAATCCAGCTTAGCTTCTAGTTGATTTTCAGCGACTTTATCACAGGCCATGATTATGTAGCCAGCTTAACTTTTTAATCTGCTTTCTTCTAGCCAAATGCTACTGTGAACGATTGAATGGTCAAAATGATTAACTTTCCTTTTCAAAGCTCAAATTAGGAACTTCTAGACTGTCCTCATTCTCTTTTAAGAATTAGTTGAGATATTTAGAATAAGGGCTATTTAATAAACAGCGGAATGCTAGATAAAAACACAAATGTCAAAATATCAAAGTACCTGGAATCATTTTAACATTAAAATATGATACGAGCTCAGGGTTTTGCTGAGATCTGGGCATGAAGGTTGGAAGCTTGTGAGTGAATCAACTGCTCAGACAAGCATTATACAGGCTGAATTTTACAAATATTTGCACGTTGTTTTTATTTATAATAAATAATTAACATACTTTAAAAAGAATTTAATAATAAAAGGAATATTTTAATCAAATTTAATTTAATAACTTTAATCAAATTTACTTAATAATTCATTACAGTATTCATTACAGAAGTAGCTTACTTGTTTAATCGGAATATGCAGAATGGTTCCCATATAGGTGGGGTGAACGGATAAGAAGTAGAATGCCATCCAGTACTGACCGAATAAAGCAACAGTCAGAGCATAAGTAGGAATGGACGTCACCAGAGATTTCCATGGAATGGATGGTGGCTGGAAAAGTATAAAACAATGAAAGGGAATTTTATTTATCTAGGAGTAAAACATTAAGTGCTTTTTAGTTTATATACGATCACAAATTCAATGATTAAATATTAAGATTAAAAGAAGTGAAATAAAAGTAAATTTTAACAAAAGCTTTGCAGCGCTTCTTATAGTGTAAATGAACGATTATAGCATAGAATGCCTTGTATTTTCTTTTGCAAACAAACAACACAAAGTGTATCTAATAAAATTGCTAATAGATGCGAGAATTGTACTGGAAACGAAATAACTGGTTAAAATTCAGTTTGATTTCAGTTGAAAGGATTGTATGCATTTAGAAAAAAAGCCCGCTTACAGTTTAAAAAAATAGAATCTTAGCAACTGAAATGAATAATAAATAATCTCTTAACTTCGGCAACCTTTAAAGCCCACCCTTCGTCAGAAGTGTGTATATACAATCATCAGTATGGTAATGTACTGTGAGGGGAACATGTTCACAAAGGGGCAGGAATATTTTGGGTTCACGATCAAGATATTATCCTTCTCATGTTTCACGGACTTTCGACGGCTTCACTATTTCTAATACATATTTAAAAATATAAAGTAGAATCAGAAATCAGAACCTTAAATCAAAATATGATTCCATCGATGATCAAAGGTGTCTTATCAGAGAAGAGTTTCAGAAAAGTATATTCAACCTAAAATTTAAAGTTAAGGAAAGTTCAGTTCTACGCTGATTTCACTTCATTCTTATTTTGTTATATGTTTTATTCCTGACAAGCTAGCTCCAACTGAAGCAAAATAAATAAATAAATAAATAAACAATTATAATTACAAATATTTAGAATGATTAGTTATGAATGATTCAATAACTTCCTTTTTTTCTAACATCATGTTTGTTGTTTCCAGATGTGAAATTTTAATGCTACTTTAATTTGACTACTGTATGTTAAATCACAATGATGAAAAGTGTTAGAAGTCACGATTTCAAAACTATCTTTAAGGATTAAATCCTTATGATAAAACATTTTGGTTAGTAATGATTACTTAAATACCGAATATTATATTGAGCTTGAACAGACTACATGAATTAAAAAAATTAGTCGTGTTATATGATAGAATCGCTACATATTCAAGACTTTTGACAGTATAAAGTATCTTAAATGATTGTAAATTTACTTAGATGAGAAACCTTCAAATGAAGCCAAAAATGATGAGGATTTAAAAGTGTGCTTTGCGAGCATGTGGAACAGACAATCCGTTATTAAAGCGAACCTAGCCTTGATCTAATTTTATTTAAAAATTTCTTTAAAATCATTACTGCAATTAAATATGTTAAAATTTACAGTTTATAATCATTGATAATATGTGAATAAATTGTAATAAAATCTTCCTGATATTAAAAAATGAAAATTTTAAAGAATATATTATAATATTATATATTTATTCTAATAAAAAAGTTATACGAGTATATGTAAAATAAAAAATATGCGTATATGAATTAAAATTTAAATTAAGAATAGTTTCTTTGATAGTAATTTGGGTACTTGCCGTTTCTAGTCTAAAAACAACAAACACTTTTTCTAGGCTGCGTCATTTCTAGATTAATCTTAGCATATGACTTTAACATAACGACGATGACGTAACTAACTCGGAACTTAAACCGAAACCTTTCTATTGATAAGCTGCCATATTGGATAACTTTGCTCTGTTCTTTTCACTTGGTTAAAAATATTCGGAAATTGCATTATATAAGTAGCAATGTGTAACTTGGAGGAGAAGCAGCAAGATTGTGAGTATATATTTACCAAATGTAAAATATGATTTTGTGTTTGACATATTGAAATAATGTGTGTATCTATGTAACGTAATGTTCTTTCTCACGGTTTAGTAATAAAAGTTGATTGCTCACAGCGGAACAATTGCCTTAGCAAGAACTTACTCGCGATATGTGAAGAAAACTGGCTGAAATAATAATGACAAATTTCAGATCATCTTTTTCTAATGAAAGCAACCATGAGGTGAAAGCCTTCTTTCTCAGCTGCGTATAAGGAACGTTCGACAAAAGTGAGCCCTATTTTAAGGATTCATCTCTAACCACAAGCTTGTCAATATCACGCGGTTTTCTGAGAGGCGCATCTGGAAGGCACGTTTTCTGCTTTTGCCTGTGACAATACAAAAACCGGCTAGTTAATAACTTATAAAACCTGAACGTGTCTACTATATTATTGTCATGCGATGATTTGAAAGGTGCTTTATTTTTTACCACTATACTTTTACGACGATGTTTTCTTCTCTGGTTTCTTTTCTCTCACCACATTTTGTGCGACGATGTTTTTCCTTTTGGTTTTGCTTTTCTCTTTGGCGTTTTCGTCCGCAGTGTTTTTTGCCTCGGTGTTTTCGATGGTCACCACCAAGAGCAGCTTTTTAAGCACAACTTCAGTACACTAATGGATAAATGTGTGAAGGTAGAAAACAAAGTGATCATACGTTTCCTGTATCAGAAATTCAGTATAAGTCATCAGTGTAAAAGGTTGTGAATGAGGAAGGTATATTTTAAAAAGTAAGTTAGTAATAGGTGCCAAAATTACTCCTAAGTGCACAAAAATATCTGAATTAACTTTGCAACAGAGACTGTTGCGTTATTAGAGTGACCGGTGATTCTTTCCAGTTGAGTAGCAGGTGATGAAATATGCTTCGAGCCAGGAACGTAACCAATGAATCTGCAATGGAGGCACCCAGCATGCAGTTAGTTGTGCTACGGAAGAAATGCTACATGTTTTTTAAACTGTTTTTTCTCCGAAAGGGGTATGATGCACATCGAGTTCTTTCATTAAAGAGATCCTATTAAATACTGCAATATTTGCGCATCTCTAGCAAAAATCAAAGGTGCAAGATAAAGAGCTCCTCAATTGCTTGTACGATGACGCTCGGCTACATGCTTCTCATGTAAAACATTCTTGTTACGAAATTTCAATGGCAGATACTACGGTATCCTCCCCATAGTCTGGGCATATCACCCTACTGTTAGCATTTCTTGTACTTTTCTAAAGAACTACCTCAGACACTGATGTTTCCACTTGACGACTGAATTGACTGATTCTATAACAGTCGGTATCCTCCCAGCCTCGGAGCTGACCTTGCCTCGTAATGTGGTTTTTTTAAACTTTATTTAACCACTTTTTTTTTGGGAGGGGGTAATAGGAAGTGCCTAGAGTAAGAATTTAATATTCACTCAGTTTTCCCTAGAAGTTTAATTCTCTTTACTACAACTGTTTGTGGATGTCGCGCAATATACATTTGCAAATTTCTGTAAAGTGCATTGTAATGTGTACTGTTTAAAGGTGTATGTTCTGCTGTAAAGTAATTTGGGTATCTTAAATAATATAATAATTATGTAAATTATGCAATTATTTCCTGAGCCACAACAGCTACATTATCTTACAATGTTATTTTGAAGTATCTCCTGATGCTGGATATGCGGAGATGCGAGACAATACCACCTAACGTTTTGGTAGAATGATGGTATCTGAGTCTCCCATCAACTGCCAACCGGTATCCTCCCAGTCAGATACGTTTTCGAGAATGGTATTCAGTCGTTAATACAACTATGACGTTTCTCCTTGCAATCTTTAACTAATTACTATTAATTGGTGTATAATTATTAAACTATCTCTTCACTTTTTTCATTTGAGCCGTACAAACATATCCGAGGTTAATACAATTTATGTAAATTTCAAATAATATCCTTACTCTAGAAGAAGTATCATTTTCCTGATTCTTCAGAATATATTGTAGTTCTTTTTCGGATATATCAGGATCATCTGCAGGCCTCTCCACGTAGAGAAACACCAACAAGATGCTCAAAAGCACACCAGCCAAGCCTGTAGAGAAGAAAAGAGCCGTAGTTTTAAATCAGTGTTTGTTCATGCGTCATTATTTTATAATCCTTATTCAGATATATAAATATATAATGTTTGCATTTCCAGCCGTAATTTTCAAGGGAAGAACTAAAATAGCTATATATCTGGAATATATGATGCTATTGGTTTTCTTTGGCGCAGAAAGTGTTTCTGAAGACCATAAGTATTCAATTTGCACTAAAAAATTCCAAAACAATTTATCTTGTACATTAAATTACAATCTGCTAATCCTGCTTTACGATATATCCTGCTTTACCATATATAATATGCAGAAGATAATTTTTAGAAGCTCAGAAGAAACCATTAATAAAACAAACAATTTATATAGAAGATGTTTTATGATATTAAAAATATCAGTACATTAAAACAAAAATCTATCATTTACTTCACTGTAAATACTTGTATTTACAGTAATATCACAAAGCATGCTTTGAATAAAAACTCAGTATTTTCTGTCCGTTTGTGTAATTGCATGTATTTCTAAATCGTATGTTATATAAATGTGTCCAGACGAAGGGCTTCTAAAATAACATAATTGCGTCTCAAAACGTATTTAAAGTAATATAGCGTAATGATGCACATTATATAAAATAGGCTGCAGAACCAGATTCACAAATAATTTGTCAAATCTAGGGAGGGAAGCCTCAGTTATAGACCACGGGATTACAAAGAAAAAATCTGATGTGTACTCCACATGGCTTCCTTGTACGGAATATTAAATTATAGGCAATTTTCCTGCATTTCATTTAAACATATTGAATTAAAAGTTAACGAATTTTGAATTGAATCTACTTCGTCGATAACTCACAAATCACAATAAAATAAATGCACTCTTTAGTGTATTATATTTATTTACCACCAAAGTTCACTATATTTATTTACCATAGCGACACTTCGACGCTGGGTTCATTTAACAGCGTTACATCTTATTCATTTTATAACTCAGAATGCACAAAAATTATAGCATCTGAAGAATTATCCCATGTTCCATTCAAATACTACAATAAATCCAATAAATCTAAAACGATGTATAAAAGAAATTAAACAAATAAAAAAGAAACAGTTTTTCACAGACAATTCAGCGCAGCTTAACTAATTCGCATGCGCTAATTAATTCAGTTCTCACTTCGTGGCAAGGCAAAAATACATAAAAATTCAAAATATTTTCATTAAAAATTAAAAGATATAGAAAAACATAAAACACCAAGTATAGTTAAAAATTAAAAAGCAATTTTCACAATTAAATTACAGTTTCTACGCAAAAACAAGCTAATAACTTAAATGATAATTCCAGAATGAATTAAGCATAATTTAATTCGCAATAATAAAAGAAGGCGTTATCTTTGTTGTGGCGTAGCTTAGTTTCTCTAGATTCGCAACAAATGCACTATTCTGCACGAAGTTTCAAATGTAAACACGTATAGCTGCCATGCTAAACAGAAATTAGGCTTAGCCGCACTTAAAAAACTTTTAAATTGTTGATAATTCCACAATTATTACATGCAGGTTAACTAAAAGCATAAAATCCTTAACCGGAAGATATGAAGAATATAATTCAATCATTTTTAAAGCACAAAATGCACAATTTACAATCATATAAGAATAAAGAAACTGAGCTCACTGAGCCGAGTAACAGATTGGATATATATATACACATATTTATATACTTTTGGTGCGCCCGATTGCAACCAAAATGGGAGGTGCACATCTACATGTTATAGCAGTCCTATATACAAAATTTCAATGTTCTGAGGCTACTCGTTTTTGAGTTATGCGAGATACGTACATACGTACAGATGCCACAAATAAATCTCTTCGGAATTAATTTTAAATCAGTTTTATAATTTTTTTGGTGAGAAAAGAGTTCTTTATTCTGTCCTTACGTACAGATGTTTCGCAAAAACATCGTTAAATCGCATTCGATAGCGGTCAAAACGAATATTTTCGTTGAAATATGATACGCGAACGATTACAATACTTCCTTTTACTTCGTACAAGGAAGTAAAAAGGGTAGAATGTTGGCTAGTGACCAAAAAATAAAAAAAGTAACGAATAAATAAATAAATCTAGCTTGCAATGTATTTAGGCAAGTGAAAAATTTGTAGCATTTTTACTTCCTTGTACGAAGTAAAAAGGAATTATTGTAATCGCGAAAAGTTTCAGGCAGCATGTTTCAACGAAAATATCCATTTTGACCGCTATCGAATGCAATTTAACGATGTTTTTGCGTGATATCTGTATGTAAGGACAGAATAAAAGACTCTTTTCCTCCAAAAAAATTATAAAACTGCTTTAAGATGAATTTTGAAGAGAATTTTTCGTGGCGTCTGTACGAACGTATGTACGTACGTATCTCGCATAACTCAAAAACGAGTAGCCTCAGGACGTTGAAATTTTGTATATAGGACTGCTATAACATGTAGATGTGCACCTCGTACTTTGGTTGCAATCGGCCGCGCCAAATGTATATAAATATATTTATATATATATCCACTCTATTACACGGATCAGTGATCTCAGTTTCTTTACTCTTATATGTTTGTAAATTGTACATTTTTTGCTTTAAAAATGATTGATTTATGTTGTGTTTAATCTTCCTATTAAGGATTTTATGCGTTCAGTAAATTTGTATGCAATATTTTTAGAATTATCTAAGCCTTTTTTATATGGCGGCCATTGATTGTTTACATTTGATACAGTAGACTAGTGGATTTGTTGCCAATCTAGAGAAACTTAGCTTCGCAACAACAAAGGTAACGCCTTCATTTATTATTGCCAATTAAATCATGCTTAATCTTTTCTGGAATTTTTTCGAGGAAATAAGTGTTTAAAATTTACTTCGTAATTTTTAATATAGATATTTTGAGTTTTTATGTATTTTTGCCTTCTCGCGAAGTGAGAACTGAATTAATTGAATGAAAAATACTCAATCGTCTGTGAAAAACTGTTCCTTTTTGTTTAGTTTGCTTAATTTCTTTTATACATCATTCTAGCTTTATTATAGTATTTGAATAAAACATGTGGCAACGATTAGATAATTCTATTCTTTAAATGATATAAATTTTGCGCATAATGATTTATAATATGAACGAAATATAATACTGTTAAGTGAATCTAGCGCCAGAGTGTCGCTATGGTAAACAAATACTAGAGTGAATTTTTAAGAATGCTTTATTCTATTGTGGTTTATGCGCTGTCGGCGAAGTAGAGTTAATTCAATCCAATAATTTGAAATGAAAAGCAAGAAAAAATGTGCATAATTTAATATTCCGTACAAGGAAGTCATGTGGTGTACACATTAGATTTTTATTATTAGGAAAGCCCAGCAATGGAAGAAAAAAACTCCTTCTGCTCATGGGGTGAAAATCACGAAAACTTCCCCATAACCAATCTGATTGCCTTGATTTGAAGTCAGTTACCTATCATCAGTGGTTTTACCGCTTGGCCGCAGAACGTTTTGCATCACCGGTTCTTGAAATTCCAAATAGTCTGTTAATTGCAAAATAGCGTAAAACAGATTAGTATTTTAATATTTTTCCGTTTACCTCACCAGTGTTGTATATTCAGTTCGTAGCCAGCGTATTTATTATCGCTTTAAGTGTGCACTATCCGTATCGCGTTAAAATAATTACAGTACGATACATCTTTCAGCAGTAAAATCATTTCCAGTATGTCTTGCATTCTGACCTAATTTTTTTAAAGGCTAAACTCTTACCGCTCCATTTAATTTATCATTTTAAGTTACTGGATTTTGACAGCCGAAATATACAGTTTTTGCTTGTCACATCTTCATTCATCATTTTATACATTTGTTTCAAAAATTGATCAAGTAGGTTACTTCCCAGATTTTTCAAAACTGAATTTTGAAATTTGCCAAATAGCGGCTGTATCGCCAAATCTTGCTATATATTTTTAACTGTTTGTGGTATTTTAAGGCGTAGGCAAAGGCATGAAGAAGACTTAACAAAACCAATTTCGGCAAATCAATATGTTTATTTTTATGCATGTAAAATACTTTGGCAGACAAATTATCAGCCATTGTTACAATAAATTTTTATGTATACTGGTTTTAAAAGGACGATGTCATTTCAGGCAGGCAGGAAAGCATAAAACCACTATCACATACGCTATTTGTTGCCGGAAACACGACGTCAAAAGAAACATTTCTCGAAACTGCGTACCACGAAACCAGGTTAACCGTCTTCACTTAGTAAACAGACTTGAAAGATTGGCGAAAGAGACGTTTGCTTTCAATTTCCGTGTACATATAAAATATATTTTATAACTATTTTAATACTGTTGGTTCAATACTTTGGCAAAATGACATGCATTTATTACATTAATTGTTACTTTTAAATTGTATATTTTTTTTACTCTGACTGTTGTAATAATCTGTTGTATATATTTTTGTAAATACTTTTACGTCGTACATTCAGTGATTTGTCATTATTTCTGATTTTAATATTGAAAACAATATTTTTGTATCCATATATTTATTTAATAACTTTTATGTGCGTAATATAATGTCATTTATATAGATTTTGTGATGAGTGAAAAATATTTATTTTATCCTCAAAATGTTAAATATTTCGTAAAGGCTACTTGTTCAGTTTTTGTTTTTGTTTTTGTTTAAATTGTCCTAATGCACAAAATGTACTTCAATTATTTTTCAGGTATGTATTCCATATCCATGATATTGTGCAAAGAACTGATGACTACAGTTGCTGCCAGTTACATGATCGTTACATGAATTAGAAGTAACTTCAAATAAACTTTTTGACAATGTTCATTTTTTTGTTCACACACATCTAATAAGTCATATATTTACATACTCATAGAGAGAGAGAGATGCGATGGTTTAGAAGTTGTTGATGTATGTTTATTAGTATTAATGTAATAAATAAGATTTATATTAATGAATACATATACAAATGTTTTTCATCATTCATAATAATAAATCCATAAATTTCCAATGTTTCAGTATGTAGCATTCATAATAAAAATATACATCTTAATGTGTTTCTAATCTAAAAAGCATTCCGTTAATAATATGAAGATAACAGCATACAAATTTAATATGTATTCTCATTGTTATATAATCTTTGTTTTAATAAATATACATAATTGCTGATTATGCAATTTCAAGTTAAAAGTAGTGAAAGTAATTAGCAGAAAAGTAAAGTCGCGCATAAGAAAACAGATTTAAAAAATATTATTCGATTTAAATTTAATTAAAAAATTTCTATTATATAACAATAACATTTCTTTTCACAAGATGAGCACGAAATACGACAAATTTGGCGACGAATAATTTGTAAACAAATCATCAAAAATAGCACGTCATCACCAAGCTCGTTATAAAATACTTTCTACTCTGAAATTTCCACGATTATAAATTTAATGATTATATAAACATTTTAAAAACGACTTAGATAGTTATATTACTACAAAGCAGAAGTATATATATATATATATATATATATATATATATATATATAATAATTTATTTCCTAAACAATATTGATTAATTGATTATATTATCTCCTTAAGTTTAATTAAAGTAGAATTATTTTAAAAGAGTGAATCCATAATGGTAAGTTATATTTTGAAAGATGTTTTGAAGTAACTTGAAAGTAAAATGTTAATAAGGTTTTAACGGGGACTGGAATTAAATCATCATGAAGAACAAAATTTCAGTTGTAAAAGAAAAAATTAAATTAAAAACATGTAATCATTGTCATTGATCGGAAATTAGTTGACTTTTCAAGGGGAACAAACCAACTCCCGTTCAATGAACAATAATTAATAAGAATACGTAAATACGAAGGTGTTTTGTCTTTACTCGAGTTATAAGGTAAAGCCAAACCGGCAATTTTAGTCAAGCCAAATATTTCCGCGACCATTGCCTTAAAAGAGCAGGCGTTAAATACTCACTCTAAATCATTTAACTGATAGGGATATGATAATTTGTTCCTAAACCTGAGAAGGCGGTATAAGTTGTATGACTATCAGTTGAAGAATTTGTATATAGTGTAATGACTCAGTTGTATATATTGTAAAAAGCTAATTGTCTTCAGACTTATGCTGTTACTGTGCTGTTACTAAAAAATGGGCCTATTTCATGACTTTAATCTGTCTAATAGCTCTTGGACAGTGAAAATTCCTTTTTTCCTTTCTTAAATTCTTAATCATAGCGACACGACAATTAGCCAGAAATTAATTAATTTCCATTCACTATTATTTTCAAAAAAATCTTAACAGACAGTTTCACTCAAATAAGAACTCCACATAATACATCCCTCAAGAATTCCGAGTCCCACCCACTACCATAAATTACTTCACCCAAGTCTTACCGACTGATTTTATTCAAAGCCCCCACTGCCGCTAAGAATTTTCGGACACGAAGAGAACACTTTGCCAACTCCCCACTAGAAAGAATGTAAGATGTAAGTTACTTAATACCTTTTCTGGCCTTTATATCTTCATGTACATTCACTGTTCTTATTATATTTTTTATATTATTTTTGATTAGTTTTTACAAAGTTTGCATTATTTATCTTATTTTGTAATCTTCTATGTTTATTTCAACTTTACTTTGAATTCTATTTAATAATGACAATTTCCAATGTTTAATTCTTGCAAATAATATAGAACTCAAATGCATAAACATGAGGGTGTCGGGGACGGTTACTCGAGTTTTTTTTTGGATTTCTCTACAGAAATTGCTTTTTACTCCAAATGGAATTGGCTAAAATGGTTCATAATAATAAGTTCTTTGAGTGTCAGCATTGGTTCGTAATCCCTTCTATTCGCGGAAATATTTGGCTTGACTAGAATTGCCGGTTTGGCTTTACCTTATAACTCGAGTAAAGACAAAACACCTTCGTATTTACGTATTTTTATCAATTATTGTTCATTGAACGGGAGTTGGTTTGTTCACCTCGAAAAGTCAACTAATTTCCGATCAATGACAATGATTACATGTTTTTAATTTAATTTTTCCTTTTACAATTGAAATTTTGTTCTTCATGATGATTTAATTCCAGTCCCCGTTAAAACATTATTAACATTTTACTTTCAAGTTACTTCAAAACATCTTTCAAAATATAACTTACCAGTATGGATTCACTCTTTTAAAATAATTCTACTTTAATTAAACTTAAGGAGATAATATAATCAATTAATCAATATTTTTAGGAAATAAATTATTATTAACTAACTTTGCAGCAATTGCGCAAGTAGTAGTAACTTGTTTTCGCACTAAATGAATTTAAGATCATACAACATTATATATATATATATATATATATATATATATATATATAATAGGTAGAAACAATGCAGCGCGCTTGCTAAAAAGTTACCAGGAGCTGTAGCTCCACGAAATAGTTCAACGCAGTATTACTATATACGGCTTTTTCCGTATTCCTTCAATTAAATCAGCTTCTATTGCCACCTTTCAAGATCTCTCAGTTGCTGCCATCGCCATATTGAAAATTACCCTTGATTCTTCAGAAGCAGAACTTTCGTCTGATTGATTGATCTCTAGGAGGGATCACAGTTGAGAACGCAACATTTTCGAAAAAGTTTAAAATTGTTCCTCATAGCCGGGACACCCCTTCATCGGATAGACGAAACATTTCTCGGAAACCTCCCGTTTAAAACAGTGCTAACAGAATCTCGTTTCTGGGAAATGTCCCGCCTAGCAGCGCGAATCGCTAGATATGATAGCACCTTGAGCAACGTGGAGTTGTTGACAAGGTGCAAGCTAGGAAACAAAAAAGAAGCGTAATTGCTCGTGACTCAGTATTTATACGTCGTAGATGCCAAGCCGCGATTGGTCAATTTTGATTTTAGGTACCTTTTTCAAGCAATGTTATTTAATTTGGAAAGATCTTGAATTTGGGAAAAAGGATGAACTTAGGGGGGAGAAGATCAAATTTAGAATAGTTAATTTTGAAGTCGCCAATTATTCTTAAAGCAGCTATTGTGTTTTGTTATATCTTACACACAGACACACACATATATATATACAGAATGTTTCTTAGATCATGGGACAAACTTAGAGGGGTGGTGAAGCGTACTAAAACATGCAGTTTTTGTATAGGAATGTAGGGTCTAAAGTGACGGGTTAAGGCAGGAACGCAAAAAAACCGACACGAGAGGAAAATGTGCTTATGTACAAAATAAACGCAAAGTGCTTCTTTGCAGCAATACAGTATTCACAATAAATGTTCAAAAAATGGAACACTAATAGTAATAGGAACTACAGCTGTGACTGACCGGAAATGCAGCGGTAAAGGGCGGTAGTGAGTCGGACAAACCACGATCCGATGCATCAGAGGATCATTCATAATTCTGATGTGGAGCGTGATGGGTGAGTTTACGCACAGGGAAAAATCTGACATGCATCTCATGTATGGTGCTGCTAATAGGAACGGCAGAGCTGCGCTACAGTTGTACCAGGAGCGGTTTCGGAACAGGCGCATGCCGAAGCACACAATGTTCGAGAGGTTGAATCGGTCTCTGCGGGAAAACGGGTCATTTGAAGCCGCCTCTGACACTAGGAGTGGAAGAAGAAGTGCAAGAAAACCTCGCATTGAAGAATCTATCTTGAACATTGTACATGAATCATCTCAGACAAGTACAAGAGCTATTGCACGTCGCCTGCAGCTGAGTCATTCCACCGTTTGGAGAGTATTGCATGAAAATAATTTGCACCCATACCTTTTGTAGAGAGTCTAAGCCTCTTCGAGTTCAATTTTATCATTAGTTCTTGCAGCAGTGTGTGGCGCAGGCAGATTTCCCATCGGATATGCTATTAACGGACGAGGCAACGTTCTCATAGGACGTGTGGGCAACTCATAATCCACACGGCACACGTCCACAAGCATTCCAAACCTGCTTCTCCGTGAATGTGTGGGCGGGTATTGTTAACGACAACCTCACAGGCCCATACCGCTTACTTGCACGTACAAAATGGCTTATGTTATCATATTTTTCTGCAAGAGATGCTACCGGAATTGCTGCAGGATGTTCCGGCTGTCGTTCGTGATCGCATGTGGTTCCAGCATGATGGTGCAAGCCCATAACCACGTGCAGGTCCGCAATTACTTGGACAGGACATTTCTGGGCCGATGGATTGGCCGTGGTGGACCCGTTCGATGGCCACCCCGTTCGCCAGATTTATCCAGCTGGAATTTTTTTATGGGGCCATCTGAAGAGCATCATTTAGGAGACTCCCTTTGACTCACTGGAGGACCTCGTTGCACGACTATTCAGTACGGTTGCAAGCGTGCGCGAAATGCCTGTCGTTTTTCAAAATGTTCGTCAATCCCTTCTGCGACGTTACCAAGCATGTATTACTGCTGGTGGTCACAATTTTGAACATTTATTGTGAATACTGTTTTTCTACAAAGAAGCACTTTGTTGCGTTTATTTTGTACATAAGCACATTTTCCTCTCGTGTCGATTTTTTTGCGTTCCTGCCTTAACCCGTCACTTTAGACCCTACATTCATATAAAAAATGCATGTTTTAGTATGCTCCACCACCCCTCCAAGTTTGTCCCATGATCTATGAAACACCCTGTATATGTGTGTGTGTGTGTGATGATATAATTTAGTTCCTTACAGTAAATTGATGACAGATGAGTGCTTGACTAGGGAAGACATTATTTTGCAGTCGCGAGTGGATAAAACTGTGATGATACGATTTAATTCCTTGTTGTAAATTGATGAGAAATGAGTGCTTGACTAAGGAAAGACATTATTTTGCAATCGCGAGTAGATGAAGGATTAGAAGATCACTGAAAATATCAATTACGTAGTAGAAGATGCCAGGAACTTTTGAAGAAACACAAAGTCACTTGACATTCCAAATCTATCTTTATTACTTGTTGCAATTTCCACTGAGGCCAATCTGCGTCCCACAATTTTGATTATGGCGCATTACATTTTTAACAAAAGCAGCCAAGCAAGATACATCTTTTAGCTAGCAAGCGTAGGCAGAGAAAAAGGAGGATAGTCGGGTTGAAACGGTATTTTACAGTAAAATGCTTCGTTCATCTCATTGGTAAAACGTATTGGCAATGCAGATCATTTAAGACAACATAATGCAGAATTAGTTTTCAGATATGACGCAGTTTCGAGAAAGTTATTACCACAGAGAATTACCCAAATTAAAAATTTGCATTGAAGAGGCTTTGCAAGTTGTAATTTTGATTTGCATATTTTATATATATACATATAAGTCTTTTACTGGTTTTTATTTCTAGTTGAGTATATTCATACATATTTGTTTCCAGTAGAATTCAGGATTTGAATTTGGACGACCTTTCTTATTGGAAATGAGACAATCGATAGGACATGCTTCCCTGAAATTTAAGCCTTTAATCGGATATAAAGCATTATTAGGTATGATTGAGCAATTCTGTCGGGTATCGCAGAAGCAGTTATACTATGTTTAAAGCGATATGACTACCAAACAGATAGGATTACAAAAATGACCAGAAAAACCTCCATTTACAAAATATTAGTATGCAATATCTGTGAGTTCCTTATGTATATGTTTAACATCATACTACAGCATTTATGTCGAAAAAGAAATCGTTAGCAGAATAATATTTTCAATTTTTAATTAAAAATTTTTGTTTTAATTTTTTGTCATTATTACTATAATTTGTTATTTCGAGATATATATATACACAAAACATTTGGCACTAATACTGGTGCCAAATATCTATGCTTCAGTTTGAATACCTTTCCACATCACTTCAAAGAAATAACAATTTTTTTTCCTGTCTTCTTTTTCTATATTCTCCTTTTCCACCGTCCATAGAAGGGAACAACTAATGAAAGTTTATTTATGAAACTGGCGCAAATGATTGTCGCTCCGCTGAATTTTGACTCTTGAAAAAAATAATTTCCGAGGGAAAGTAAGATATTAACGATAACCTCAGAGAAAGTGTTCAGAGTTTCTGAGGCGTTTCGTCAGGGTCATTGCTACAGCACGTATAAGATATTTTTTTTTACATGCGAAGGATCAGATGATGAAGGTCAGTCATGGCTATGATATCTGACACCAGCGCATTTCTTCTGTCGCGGCAATGTTATGAATAAAGTCTTATCTATGATATTTACGAAAAACCGACGACCTGAAGCTATCTTTAAGAAATTCAAGTCGAAATGTGTGCCTCTGAGTCCTTGATTAATCTGCTAGAAATATGTAAACCTATTTTTGTCACAGATTTTAGAAATCGATTACTTTTGTTTTCATTTCTTATAACTTATATTCAAGAATATAAGTATTTTGAATCATATTACTTCTGCATGACCCTAGGGAAACTGTTTAACACTGAAATTGGGACATCAAAAAAGAAATACTGCAGAAATTTGAAATTCGCAGGATAAATAAGCATTCCAATCATATGCAAATGATAAAAAACGTAACAAAATATTCAAATAATCTATGTTTATTTAGTGTGAAATATGATCACCGTACACGGAAGTTCACGCAATCACACGTTCCGCATGTATCCAATGAGGCCATTAAACATAATCTGAAATTATTAAACATTCAATAATTCGCCATGATGCAAACATTGGGAAACATAAAGCATTAAGATTGGTAGCTGGTTCTTCCTTCTGCAATAGCCAGTCAATGATATCTCAGACATGCTCTGTATGAGACAAGCTTAGAAATGCGGTGGTCATGGGACCACATCAAGTTTTCGTAAATTATCCAAACAGCAAGGTAGACATGCGTTGGACCCTTAAAGGGGCTCTTAGAGGGCCTTCAAAAAATGGATATATCACTGATTTCTCTAGTAAATCAAAACTTCATTGAGTTGTCAGTACATCAGGAAGGAAGACTTCAAGGGTACATTTAAAAATATATTATGTCTTCTAGCATCATTATTCAAGGTAGACAGTGTCTCCAGACTAACCTACTAATGTCACTGCTTCTGGACAGAAGAAGACAGAGACATAAGCGAAAAATCATGGCTGAGGAGGATAGTTCTCGATTCTGGCCTGTCTTATCTACATACACGAATGAATACGAAATAATAAGCCATAAGCACGTACATCATGATAACCTTTGGTTATCAATGGAACACATGGGTCGCTGACCATCTGCCGCGCAGCCAAGTAATGTGTAAAAGCTTTCTGATGCTTTGCGTAAATCTGGACTTCTTGTGCTCAGTATGCTACATCAAAGTTCACGTGAAGCACGGTAAGGATCACTACACGCCATCCGTTTAGTCCGATGATCCGTCCTATCAGAATTTTTCCTCTAATCGCAGTTTGCTGTGATCTTAGCTTCGTTGTTCTCGCAGTCGGATATATAACCATAACATTTCGGCAAAAATACTATACACCACAGTTGAGTGTCTCTAAGGTAAAATATGACAACACTGAGCTTTAGATCAACGTCTCTAAGAACTATTCGGTCCCTCTCCGCCTGCGATGGTTAAAAATAAATGTCATATCCAAGAACTCGAAACAGCATATTATCAAAACACATGATGTTATCCTATTTCTGAACATTCATTTGAAAGAATGTTTTAAAAATATTTCGGTGGTTCTCAGACATTGCTTGGGTAGAGTTAAGCACTTAAGAACATGATCATTTTGAAGTCATAAACTGCACCTATATCCCGCTCTGATATACGTAACTTCATGGCTTATACTTCTTGGTGTTAGTTAAATAGTGTATACATTGCATACAGCATTACTATATCATGTTATTAAATTCATGCCGTTATATCATGCATTGCAGACATATTCGGCGTCGGCGTTATATGTACGCATAAAACTATTTTTAATATATAAATAAAAAACATAAAAATTTTACACAGTATTTAAGAATTTTATAATAAAGACAAAATATTGGAATATGAAATGTTTAGAAACCTGGTTAATTACCAAACACGTAGAATACCAAAGGCCATCCTCCTAAAAATTCGACTTCACATAGAGCTCCAGACACCAGACTTCCAATGAAAGCCCCTACAGGATATCCACAGTAGATAAATGCTGACAGGAACCCTCTTTCCGACCTGGGAAACCATTTGGACATGAGAACGCTCATAGAAGGTTGTTGCAGGCCCTTTGAATTTTAAGAACAAAATTTCATGTCATTTACTAGATACTGAAGTAGAACTAATCTATGGGGGAGAGTCAAAAAGTAACGTTATATGGCTATATTAAATTAATTAACTTCATTGGCGGTTGTACTGTATATATTTCATGACTTTATACTTGATGTGTCAGAATGCGCAAGCTCGACAATTTGAAGGGAAACGTATTATCAGCAAGGATTAAATAAAATGATCGCCAAATTGAAAGCCTTTTCACGAAATGAAATGTTAACCGATTATGGGTAATGCATGGGAGAAACCAGAAGATATTCTTCTAAGAATGAATAAGCGATATCGTGGGCGCGTGAAAATCTGTTTAGCTAATTTTAGAGGGAATATCTGTTGCCAAAATGTTCAGCTACTACGCAATCATTTCGAGGAAATAATATTCTTTCAGAATCCAGTTCTTAGAAATAGTACATTGATCCCCTTACTGAACACTGAGAATGGTATATTAGAAGAGTGAACTAATTTTTAATCGTACTTATGCATGTTCTCTTAGTAAAATAAATATTTTAGTTACTTTTTGGCTCTTCCTTAAACAAACTAGTAATCTTTATCATCTGTTTTAGAAGTGCTAACTAATATTAGCATTAGACACAAACACAAAAGTCAGAATTATTTTACTGATTATCTGGACAATAAAATATACAGTAAATTCAGAGAACTTATCTTTGCCTCTTGGTTTCGAAAAACGAAAAAAGTAATACAACTTAGAAGAATATAAAAAATATAAAAAAGTATATAAAAATATATAAAAATTAATATTTTTCATGATTTTGCCATATAAAATCATTTAACATCTGTCCATTTAAGCAACTCCTCAATTTATAACAATATTAAGTTTTTTGACCAAAGTTTTATTAAACATAATCACTCTAAAAGAGTACCTCGTTTCTGGAGGACTTTTTCATCGCTTTGCATGTTTTGTATTAATGGCTGAAAATGGCCATTTGTACAGGGTGTCAAAAAATAATGATTACAATTTTCATTTGTTTAAATTTAAATTCTAGTTCTCTACTTCTAATTAAAAAGTTTTAAAAATAAAGTGACATTTTTAAGAAATAGGTTTTAGCAATAGGGGTAGACCGGTTTTGAGAACATAAAACTGTACTCTTTATATGGTACCCTGAAAAAAAATGTAGAATTTCTAAAACGTTCTTTATGTGCTAGCAAATTTAGCGCAAAATATTTCCATATAAAGCCATGTGAAATTTAGTAAGATATTTCCAACTACTAAATTTCACATGGGACATTTCGTCATGGGACAGTTTCAAAGATAAATAACTAATAAAAATAATAAATCACTAATCACCAAAGGAAGCTGCTTTTGTTAGTGCTTCCTAAAGTTTAAGAAAAAGTTTTAAGGAATATTCAATTTCCGTCGAAAACATGTAAATATGAAAAGTACCTAAATGAGTAAGTTTGTTTTTTAACAGTTTCACGAATTTTGCACGCAAGATATGAAATATTCTGCGTTTAGAATATGATGAATTTCCGACAAACTGGAAGTTTTGTGCTGTAGGGGGCCATATGAAAATTTAAATTTTAATATTAATTTAAACATCCTACACCCAGTATTAAAACTGTTCTCATAAAACTAAGAAAAATTTTGTAATTGGAAGTGCACTTCTAGGATAAAATATTATACAGGCAAATTACTGTAACTCCTTTTATTAGAAGATCCGGATGTTGTAAAAAGGTAGTTTCAGTCTTATTAATAATACTGGTCAATGTACATCTGGGAAGCGTCTTTGGACGTGCGGAAACATATATATAACTTGAAAACAATTCTCAAAATAAAGTGACAATTTTGCGAAATAGCTTTCAGCAATAGGGGTAGAGTAGTTTTGAGAATACAAAACTTTACTCTTTATATGGCACCCTTGAAACAAAATGTATAACTGTTTACACTTTAATTTAATAAATCATACATACATACGTTGTGGGGTTCCAACCTTTTATCTATCAGCTAAGTGTATAGGAACTCGTGAACAGGTAAGCGAATATTCGCTCTTTAGTTCAGAAACAGATGCGTAAAACTCAAGAAGGGTTAATTACCCTTTATTTCTCAAAATAAGAATTTCACAGATGGTCCCTTTCTCAGGACACACAGCAAAGCCTCCACTTGGGCTTGAACTCAAAGTAATACAAAGTAATAAGAAATTAAACTTAACTAAAGCTTAACTAAAAAATACGGCCGAAGCTATCAAGATTTCTAAATTGTTAGGCCCTAAATAGCAATTTGATCTAGCGAAGCTATCAAGTGCATGAGATACGGCCGAGCGTAGAAATAGCTTAGAGAGAGTATAGCCAAAAGGCAAACGCGCGCTAGTCAGAATCTCTGGCTCTTTAACGAAGTCAGTGGAACTTCGAATTGAATACCGCTCTTACTCATTTGCATTAACCGCGATTCTAAAAACAAATTCTGGTAGGAAATTGTAAGCTGAAATTAGGAGGAATGGGAAAGTAGCTTTAACTAAAGATAACTGTTAAAAACATAGGATAAACCTTACAAAGTATTTAAATTAAGGGATAAATTTTGGGCCCTAAGAAATATAATTTATGCCAATGTAGAATAAAAAAAAACAAATAAATATTTAAGCTTAAATGAAAAATTGTTTTAACTATTATTGAATTTTATAATCTTTGTATTTCGACAGAATGAAATTTCAGAGCTAGCGTTCTGCTTTGACATATAATTTGCCCGAATTAATTTTTCTCTGTTATTGGACTTTGGAGTTCTTGGCTTTTACTCGTAGACTGCTTTAAGCGTCTCCAGGTTCTTAGTAAAAATTGCAATTTGATGCTTTTAGCTCCCTAAGGTGTTCAAATCAGCGAGGCTCAAATAATATGCTGGGCAAATTGTAGAGAAATTAGGTTATTTCGAAGAGGTAGACATGAAAAATGAGCAATGCCCTCACCGGGACTCGAACCACGAACCTCTTGAATACGCGCCGCATGTGCTGCCCACTACACCACGAAGGCATGCTAAGAAGGAGGGAGAAATACCTTATATATTCCCCTTTTAAATGAAGACCGAGAATTAGGGGATCCAAGCGCCAAATCCTGGGAGGGGAATCATTATCCACCACCTTTTTTAGTTCCGGTGCCACTGTAGAGACATTAGGTATTTTTTGAAAGCAGGAGAGATGAAATAGTGAGCAATTCCCTCGCCGCGAGACTCGAACCATGGACCTCTCGAATACGCGCCTAGTGTGTTAACCATTACACTATGAAGGCAGGCTAAGAAGGCGGGAGAAATACGGAATTTTTACATTGCATTTAATCTCGATTGGTTCAATTTCCGATCTTTGATTTAGAGAGGTTGCAGAGTTCGGTACGCAATCGTTTAAAAACGTACTTCTGATTCTAAATTTTGATATTTCTCGGACTAGCAATATGGAATATGCGGTTCTATATGATGCATTACTGACAGAATAAATAGGCAGAGATGCTAGCAATCAAAAGCAGGGTGCTGTTCTTTGCAAACCATGCAGTCAAAGCAGTATACCGTCCCAAAGAACACTAAACCTACTAATTCATCATTAAATTTCAGTTTTCGAACGCTTTGAAGTTTGAAAGCATCAACAAATTTCAGTTTTCTAACGCCAACTGTCTAACGCTTTTATGCCAGCTGTCATTCTGGATCTCATTAAAATACAGAAGAAATTATCCATTTCTGATTAAAACACCCCTATCATCCATTAGTTGTAATTTATGTTCAGTGCTTTAATCAGGAGCAGATGGGTCTCGTCTAGCCAGGGTGCAGGACTTTGTGAAAAGGTGCATTTCTTAAGGTGCGCATACCCAATGCCTCTGTGGCACACCGGCATAGAGGTGCCAGCATCCTTTTGCTGTGACAAAGTCGCAAAAAGAAAACAAACCTCAGCAAGATTGTCAGGACAACCATGTGAAAGTCTTAATATTGGCGAACAGTCGTCAACTTGCTGAAAGATGCGAGCATCTTCTTTAAGTTCGCAATCACTTGGCAAGACACAAGGGTGCCCTGACACAGATGTGCCGGCACCCTTGTGAAGCTCGGTACCATGGAGAAAGCAATCCTTATCAAGGTTGCCATGATGTATGAAGGTTTTAATCTTGGGGGAACAGATGCCTACCTGCGTAAAGATCATAGCACATTTATAACATGTTTATGAAATTATGAAAATTTCTTCTTGATTTGCTACGGAGTAAAGAATTAGATCCAACAGTTATGAATTTGTGATGAGCTAACGACAACGCGGTTAAGATATTGAGTTTACGGTTGACATTGGTTTATCTTTCATATTTTAGTGTCATTAAATCATTTTCTTCTTATGAGTTCATCGTTTTTGCTACCTGGCCTCAACAATTATAATAAATTTTTCAATTTCTTTAAAAACCGTCGATATCACGTAAAGCAGCGTGATAGACACTGGCGCCTTGGGAAAATTTCCCGAATCCCCGATGGCTCTGTCCAAAGTTTAGGCGTATCCGACGAAACAACGAGCGACGTTTGAACGTAGGGATACTACATGCCTGTTGCTAGAGTTAGGCGTTTTAGATAATTTTTCCTAAATTCACGCTGAGCAGTGATTACATGACTGACTTCTTGCAAATGAGAGCACATAAAATGCCTTTTCCTGCTTAGACGCCACTTCTTTTCAAAATTTCAAACAGCTTAATCTCAATAGTGCTGCCACCTGTTGCAAAAAGGAAACATTACAAACTGAAAGTTTAATGTTTTTTCTTCACAGTGATATATTAATTATAATTATCTGTTTGTAATTATGAAAAATATTAAATTTCGTAATCAGATGATTCTTTCCTGATAACCACGTAAGTCTCTCAGACTTTTTTCTTAATAATGCCCTTTGTTCATACTGTTTATATAATATTAACATTACATATTATATACGTCTGCTGATGAAGTACAGTTAAGTATAAGCGTTCAATTCACTTTATCATTTAACAAGTACTTCACATGAATAATAATCACATATAAATCCAATTCATTCTTGCATGTGCAAAATACAATTTTAAAACTATGGCGAGATTCTAAAACTAAGAGAATGATTCTCGAAAAACCCAATTGTTGAATCATTCTTTCTTTTAAGCTGCATACATAAGAACTGCATATTATAGAAACACGTCATTTTTTTCTTATATTTACTTATATTTGATTCTATTTAATTTCATTCTATAGGAATTCTTAAGTCTTATTATTTGTTAATATCAGCTCTTCAAGTATATACTTAGTATTTAATTCAAAATGCAGAGCATAAGTTATTAATAAAGAGTGCCACAAAACGCTCTATTTTTAAGGGAATGTAAAGGATTAGGATTTTTAGAATTATAGGAGAAATACCGTTTGGTCAGAACTCACCTGGCCCATTCCTCTCAAAAGTTGAACAGCTGTGAGCAGGTAAACGTGGCATCTGGCTGAGAGAGGAGAAATTAGATTGCATATCGAAGCCAGCAGAAGTCCGGCAAGGAGAACTGGCTTGGAACCAAATCGTCCAGCTAGAACGCCTCCCAAGATCTGTGTTAAAACATATCCTAAAAATCCAGCGCTCAGAATGTAACCTTGTAGTTCTGGATTCCAAGAAAACTCTCCTTTGCGCTGTGATAAGTAAAATTTATCTGTGCATAAAATTATAGTTTTAAATTACAAAAATATAGTTTTCTCAATAATATAATAGAGCAAGAGGCCAAGTGATAGTAATTTTATGACTTTATGAGGTAATGCTCATACAGACATAAATTAATAGAAGAAAGCGAGTAGTCCATGTATTCATTTACTGAAAGTAGATTAAATTATCCAAAAACTGTAACATTAAAAAAATTGCACAACGATTTGTGTTGTAATACATTTGCATAAATAATGATTTTATTTACATATTTTTTTTGTTTTGTTTTTATAAACTGGGGTATATTTATTTGCATTTTATGCATATTTGCTTTGAATTTACGTAATGATCTGAATTTTTTTAAATATTTATATGCTTTCCTTTGAATGTTTTGTATAATACATTTCGTAGCCATGCATAACTGTTTGATAATTTTTCAAGTTAAGAGTTTTATACATTAAGCATTTACTTCTTGTTAACTCACTGAACCAAAGATGATAAACTTGGAACCAAAATTGAGACAAGCTAAGACTTCTAGAAGAATATCGCTAAAGTTATTGAAATTTTAGTATACTTCCTTCACAGTATGTAAATTAAAAAAAAAATAAAGAAAACACATATAAAAAATGTAGGTAATTTTTTGATTACGTTTCTTTTTTGTTTCCAAACTATCATTTAGTCATCCAAACTGCCATTTAGTATAAATATTTTCCCTAGGTTTGAGTTTAAAGAAAAGTACAGAGTCATGATAAAGTAACTTGACCTAAGAAACCTAAAAATTAAGGAGTTCGTTGCAACGATTGCAGGATAAGTACTACATGATAGAACGCGTTAATGGCATTTGAAAACAGAAGTAGAACCTAAAACGAAATTACATTTAGTAACATCGTAAAAATTTCTATTACAACACTAAGATTTTAATGCGACATCAGTTTCGTATAGAAACCAGAATTAGGTGTAGCATTATATAATGTGAAGAGCGAAAAACAGAAAAAATAATGGTCTTAAAAGAAGCAAGCCAGTCAATAGGGGTGGATAAACACTAATAAAGTTTCTTAAATAAGGGGACAACATAGTCAAAACTCACAGCGATAGGCCTCTGCTCTGCTTTGTTTTAATTCATATTGATCTCTGGCTGTGGAGTGATCTAAAATCTTTAAACTACTCCAATAATTCCACTTCACTGAGTGGCTTGAAGTAACACATCACGAGGGAAGCATTGAGCGTCCAGACTGACGTGCCTCGTTACGCTATTATCTCTATCTTTCTCCTAATGTATCTTTGGCAGCAATGGTAGTAAGCATTTGCAATTGTTATCTATAGTAAACAATTTTCATCACTTTACACTTGTCGTTTTTTAATTTTCATCTCGAAATTTAGTGATTTCTTAATAATGCCGTCTCACTGTTCGAAAAGATATATCACTGTTGTTTTCCTGTGCACTGTTTCTGGTATGCAAAATCTTGTGTCAGTATAAAATTCTGGAAATTTTTGCGATCCAGTTGTGTTTTTAATTGTGAGAATCCTGAGTGTACCCTACTCCCGTACCCTATTTTCCGCATTGCTGACCACGTCATCCCGTACTTACGCTGCAAAAGCTGCAGTGTGTACTCGACTTCCAAACTCCCGAAAGTCGGTTAAGTTATTTTATGATCACCTGCATTTTTTTTACATTGCTTCTAAAATGCCCAAGAGTCAAAAATCTAATGAAAATAAATACGTTAAAAACCGGTTTCCGGGAAGGAAGTTTTGCTTAAATATTTAGTGTTTAAATCATTTTGGTTAAATAAAATGCCCAATTAAAAATATTCTTCATTTAATAAAAATTATTTTAAGTATATTTTAAACGCATCTTCATCTGGTCAAGTGATTTTAATTTTTCAGCATAACGGTGATTGCAAACAGAAGGGTTTAAAAGGGTTTTTAAGTGTGCGTACGATAACCTTACTCCTTTATTTTACGTGTAAGGAAAGTTCCGTCATCAAAATAAATAAATAAATAAATTTATTCGTTCCACCTATAACCAATATTTCAATAGAAAAAAAAACATATATTAATGGACAAAGGTGAGTTAATTTTCTTTTGTGTATGAAAAAGGTATCCGTTATTAGAAGATATGATGTATACAATGGTCTAAATAAGAAGTAAAGTAAAGAATAAAACTTTTAACGTTTGGAAATATAACTTTTAAGTCTTCTTTATATTATCAAATTTTATATCATCTTGAATAATTTTAACTCTTGAATAGCAACGTCTTAGCTATAATTTAAAGAACCAATTATCAGAAAATAATATCTAATTTGAACTTACTGCTTCGCTTAAAGTGACATTCTTCTCCAGAGCAGGACATTCTGTGACATTTGGGGACACGTACAGCTTCGTCGAGTTCACCATAGCCACCAGAGCAATACTGATATTAAGGCGTTGGGCATGCATGATGATAGAACACAGGCAGCCTAAAATGGCCACCGTGTGTCTCCTCATCAAAATCGAATGCGCTGTAGAGGAAGAAAAAAAGGTTAAGCATTTTGAGCTAAATGCACAATGATACGAGTTTAACACTCGACAAAAGCTACGAAACAAATTTACTGGCGTGCAAAGAATTTCCATTTTTTAAAGAAGGTATAAATATTTAGGAATATCTTGTCCCAGTGGTATTTAGAAATGTATGTCATTATTTTCTGAAATATTTACTCTGAAGCATTTTAAAGAATGTCCTTCACGAGGGCCACTCTCCCATTAGCTCTTCAATGCTTGGTTATAATTAGCTATTAACTAGTATATATTCTCTTATTAAACCTGGTGGAGAGCTAAGGTATTTTAAATAGGAAATTGTATAATTAATATTGCAATAATAATTGTTTTTTTAACTTGTTAAAATTTGCTACATTAATTCTCAAATTCTTAGTAAGTGTCAATCAAGTCAAAACGTCTTCAGACTTATTCCGTCTCTTGTGATTTCCGCTAATGAACGCATTACCTTCGAATTTTAATAGTTTCACACTGTGGGAAGGTTACTTCTAAATTATTTTAAATAACGAAAGTGGAAAAATTATTGTTTTCAATTGCAAGGTTTTTATCTTTATTAATCCATTTTACCTTATTATTTTTATCTTAACTGTCACTTCTACTTTTGTCAGCTTCCACCAGAATGTAAATTAGTAACCGTATATAAAATCATAGTTTTTGAAGTTAAGAGAAAGTTTTTGGTTGCAACTCCTAACCTTCTCCGAATTATTTGGATCTAGCCTTTCGCCAGCCATGTTTGCTCGTCGTGAAAACACGGATAGCAAAAGGCCTTGCGTGCAAACACGGCTAGCAAGAGAGCTTGAGCTTCGGCTTGCAGTAAGATTTTGTCGTGTGGAATGTCTCCTTTAATTGCTTAAATTTTACTTTGACTTTCATGTTCTGTTGAATTTTGCAAGAAGCGGTGATTTTGTTCTGTCAGTTACACAATGTAAATTGTTATGTTCATTTTAAACCTTCTTCTGAGTAGGGAGTTATTTTCACTGGAAGATTAAAACAGGGAGATATGTCGCTTGAATGCCTACACTGAAACACAATTTAGCTTTGAAGTGTATAGATTTAGTACACAGGTACTGCAAGACTATTTATTGAGTGATTTCGATGTCTAATAATCTGTGTTTCCCACGAGTATCTGTTAAGAGTTCAGAAACTTTAAAGAACTTTTGTTTTCGTAGAGTTTCTAAATAGCTTTTGTAACAGAGTTGAAATGCAGAACGTTTAATCGCTTATATTCAAATTCTTAGGCAGCGTATAGGCAAAATTTCCAGTCAGACCGTCAAATGCTCTTTGCGTGTTCGAATAAAAAGCAAGCAAATTTACAGATGACATTTCGCTTACGTAAAAATTAAATTTATATTAATAACATCCACAGATTTTGTGTTTTCTTTCACAATACAGAGAATAACTAAACAAAATTTCTTTTGCATTGTGCAAAAATAGTACGACTTATAGAGAAAACCCAAAAATCTTCAAATAATTTAAATTTTGTGTTAATAATTGTATTATTTAGAAAAAATTTTAAAAAAGAAAATATATATAGTAAGAAAAATAACATATAGTAATAAAAATAATAGTTTCTTCAGTTAACCGACTCTTTAGTTTAATGAGGTTTGATGCTGATTTCTTGAAAGTTTTTTTGCCTGAATCTGAGCGATGTAAAATAGGAGTATGAGGTTGTAAGTGGAACAAATACTTTCCATTAACATATTAAAACACCTACGGGATTTTATTACAAATAATGTTATGTTTTAATCTCTGCTATTTACTTTGTGACATGTTATTAAGGTATGCTTATGAGTTAAATTTTAGAGTACAAACATTATGAAACAGTAATCAACTTAAAGTAAAATGTTTAAATAATTTTTTTTTAACTTAAAGTAAAAAGAATGATGAATATATCACAGTTTTAAAATAAATAAGTATTTAGCATACAATTAATTATGTAATATCAATAAATCAGTATTTATTTATACACAATACTCGTACAAACATTCAGTATGAAACTACATTCATGACTGTAATTTCAATGCTCTACTACTGGAAAAAAAATCACTAAATATCTTTTTTCTAAACTTATCAAAGACAACACAACAACAAAAAAAGAAAAAAGCGGGGCTGATTAAATCAATTTCGCTTCTAATTTTTTTTTCACAATAAAAAAGAATGGAAAGTAATGTTTACTCGTAGATGCATTTCTTGTACAAAAATGCATTTATACTTCTTCGGAATTTTGCCATTACTTTTTAAATTTAGAAATAATTTGGCATGTGATTCAGCTAAAATAGCACGTATGAACTAAATTAAGAGAAATTTATCACACTGTTGCACTTATTTTAGATCACAGGGATAAAACTGATACTAAAGAATAATATGAAACGCATCAAAGAATCAATAAATTTCTGAACCGTCATGTCATCTACCGTCGCAACTCTTTAGTTCAAATATTTTGAATTAAAAATCTTGATAAAACATCGACAAACTCAGCTTTTCGCTTAATATGGTATTAATGCTCTACATTACTTCCAGTTTATGTGTGCTAATTTTTTTAACGTACTACCAACCTATTATCTGAACAACACAGTTAGATGACCAGATTTCTCCAGTTCTAATCCGAGACAAGAAAACTGTTACGACATTAAAAAAAAAAACTTTTCTTGGTATATGAAGTGTTTTAATTGAAGGCATTGTTGGCAGTGTGTTCCAAGAATCCTATAATAACGCAAAGAGATTAAATCACATAGTACTCACAATACCATATTTGTTAAATCCTGAAAGTTAACGTACAAGCTATGCTGTCTGATTATCGTAATAATTTGTAAATGATCTATGATAGTTTAAATTTCTACCAAATAACTCACCTCTATTAAAGCTCTGCTCCATATTACTTTTTTTCTGCTTGCGACAAATCTTTGTCGAATTTCCCGGAGACACTTTCGAGTTAATATTTAATGCAAAGGACGTAATTTTTTACGATGAGATTTCTTTACTCCTGGTGAAAGGATACTTAACTTTGAACATTTCCTTAGATGAAAATAACACTGTATCGCTTTCGATATCGAATAATTAAAGCAAGGAAAACTGCTGAGTTGGAAGAAATGTTGGGAAACCGGAAATAATTGTCAGCTTATGAATAAAGTGATTAGATTTTAAGGTCAAATTGCTCCTTCAGTTTCTGACAACTCGTATACAAAGTTTTAGGATGGAATTTATGGAACTCGAAGATAGCCAGAAAACAATTTTGTCAGTGGAAGAAGAATAAAGTTAGTTTAGAAATGAATATTGATATTATACATGCAAAAACTGATAGGGCATGTTTGGAAACTAATTTTATTCAAACGTGAAGTTTGTTTTAATTACATAATATCAGTTTATATCATTCCTATAGTATTTTAAAGGCGCAGAAAAAGGATTCTTGCTAGAGGATTTACTTTTACTTCCTCCACCGGGGATTATTTTATATATACTGTAATTAACAACTAAAACAGCTTATAATAAATTTCAAAATTCCACCCTGTTCATTGCATGGAATAATTTGATGTTATAAAAAATAGCTGTAGTGCACACAGATATGTATTTTACATTTTACCAAATATATACAAAACTCAAGCAAAATTTTAATGGATATGGCATAACATTTCAGAATGTTATATAAAAAATCAAACGTTATTAATACAAAAAGTCATAATTACTCAATTATATACACAAATTAAAAATTTTTTGCCAGGTTTAGATCTTGTTCATCTATAAAAACTTTGTAATCTTCAGTACTTGTTGAGCGTTTCAGAATTCTGTTTTCAATTACTGGTATTTTATTAAGAAAATTGGAAAAAAAAAACACTTTTTGTATTTAAATAATTGAATTAATTCACAGGATGTTCATTTCTTTCAGCCGCTTTACTGCTCACAGAGATCGTATTCTCAAGTTTCATGCCCATTTCTTATATAATATATTATAATTCTAAATGTAATTTGAATCGTATTTGTATTACGTGTTTTAAATATCATTTATATCAGGTTAGTATTTTCATTAAAAGGCAGCACGTCGAAAAGAGTTTAGTTGTATCTTGAAATATATCTTCCCGTACTTTATTGGTCATTTATAAGCCAATCAAATCTGTCTTAAATTCCACACTAAAGAGTAAAATTGCATCGTATTCTGCGTGCCGATTCCATTATTCACTTTAAACGTATATATTTTTTTCTTAATCTGATGGTGGAGAACTGTTAGTTCGGAAAATCCTCACTTCAACATTCAATATAATTTTCTGTCTGCGGTATTTTTCGTAAACTAAGATACTTTTAATTAGCTGGTGTTCTTCACAATAAGGATATCGAATGACTGATATTGAGACTGAATTTCTGATTAAGTATTTTTAGAAAAATAATTTTGTAATCTTCCATTTTTGCTTCCTTGTACGAAGTAAAAAGGAAGTATTGTAATCTCGAAAAATTTCAGGTATCATATTTTAACCGCTATCCAATAAATTTAACGATGTTTTTGCTTGACATCTGCAAGTTTGCTTGACATTTCCTTTCCCCAAACAAAATTATAAAACTGATTTAAAATGAATTCTGAAGATAATATTTCGTGGCATTTGTACGTACGTATGTACGTATCTCGCATAACTCAAAAACGAGTACCTCAGAACGTTGAAATTTTGTATGTAGGACTGCTATAACACGTAGATGTGCACCTCATATTTTGGTTGCGATCGGTATGCCAAAAGTACATAAATATATGTATATAATTAAAGAAAAGAGAACAAACGATAAAAGACCTATGTGGTCAAAAACTTTGGGCGATTGAGCTGCAAAATTTGGAAAAAAGTTAAAAGAAAATTTTTAGTTCGTACGCTAAAAAGTTGCTTAGATACTGTGGTTTCGTGAAAATATTAACATAAGTAAAACAAAGTGCAATAAAATGCGTAATAAAGATTAAATAAACAATATAAACACTTGAATATTTACAAATAAAATTCAATACTAATTGTAAGCAATATGCTGATCAAAGTAAGGCATATTTTAAATATTAGAATTAAAGTGTGACAAATGACTTAAGCAAAAATACAAAAACAAAGAAGCGTTAAATGGTAGATTAGCACAATTCGAATCTCATTAAGGCTCTTCAAGGGAAATTATTTTTAATGATTTTCGAATCTAGCTAACTCCATATCGCGTTTCGCTGAAACAGAATACGAAAACTATATACGAAACTGTATACGAAACACTTTTTATAAATTAATTGAAAAAAACTTCGCCATAAACTTTAGTCTCAATTCTCTGTTCCAATTTCCCACGCGCCCGCTTGAAGAAACACATTAAGGTGTAATAATAACTATAGATAATGGACTGGCAATGCCTATGTACAAAATAAAATAAATAACGATTTGCTATTAGTCAAAGTATACAAGATTTTATGGGATGACCTACTAGCTTATAGAGTTTAAACTTTGTGAAAGTACCAAAAATTAAATTTTAAATTTTAAATTATAATAACACAAATAAATTTTTTGTAAGGGCCTTGCTAAGACCAAAAATCAATACAAGGGAAAGAAATATATTTTAAAAGCAGACCTGGATCTTCATTGCAGTAACGATGCAAACTCAAAAAGGGGGTGAAAGACTCGAGCAAGTAAGCTGCTAACCAACTAGGCACTATGATGTAAAAAGGGGAAGAAACGTCATGAGGAAAGAGCCAAGGAAAAGTGACTGACCGTTGGCATAAACCTGACTCAGTGTAAGGGGGGGCAATGTGTTGTGTGAATGCAGAAACTGTTCAAGATGGCGTCTTGCTCTATGAGTTTGAAGAAATTTGGGCGCGGGTGAAAGAAAAAACGGCTAATTCAACAATATGTTATCATATCGCCACAAAGTAAGAAGAAATAAGGAAAAATAGTAAATTGTTAATTAAAGTCGAAATTCTTCAAGCTAGAGGGCGATCAAGCTTCCAGAAACGAAATAGCCCATAAGTAAATAACAGGAAAGAAATGGCCAGAAAATGCTTAAAATCTATTTAAGAATAGTATTATAAAAGTACTGTGCCAAATTTTAAGAGTAAAAAATGAAGTTGTGAGAGGAATTAATTTCATATTTATACATTAGATCTTCTGAATCAGCCATCCACTTTACACCGTCCCATAGGGCTTTAAGCCTAAAATTTCATTATCTAACTCAAAAAATCTAAAAGATAAAGTTAATGCCAGCTTATTTTAACGCATTTTTAATTACTTTTGTAGGAATTAGGTTGTTCTTCAAGATTGTTACAAAGTATAGTACTTCTTCTTGGAGGTGTTTTGTTGTATTGCAGATTCTTTTTATTCTAAGCAGTTGTGCGTAAATTGTATTGAGGACGACTATTTTAGAAATATTGGAATTCCAGTTGGTTAATTTAAGTGTAGGAAAGTTGAAATCTTTTCGTTTATCGTAGATTGTCAAAAAATTGTAATCTATAATATGCAAATCAAGGTAAAATATATCAAGGTAAACTATCAAGGTAAACTAAATCAAGGTAAACTATGTTGCACTGTATTTGTAGTATTAAGTTGAAGGCAGGAAGGGTAGATATTAGCTTTTTCTATTTTGTTGAAGTTTGTTGAAGGCTATTACATCATCAATATAACGAAAGATGTGTTGGTAATATTTATGATCTTCGCAACAACAAGTTAAAGCCTTCTATTATTATTGCGAATTAAATCATGCGTAATCCATTTTGGAATTTATTCGAGGAAATAAGTGTTTAAGATTTACGTCGTAATTTTTAATAGAGATATTTTGAATTTTTATGTATTTTTGCCTTGTCGCGAAGTCAGAACCGAATTAATTGAATGGGAAATACTGACTCGTCTGGGAAAACTGTTTTTTGTTTGTTTGTTTAATTTCTCGTATACATCGTTTTAGATTTATTATAATATTTAAATTGAGCATGTGGCAACGATTAGATAATTCTTCAAATGATATGAATTTTGTGCATTCTGAGTTATAATATGATCCCTCCTTCTCCAGCTTCCTCCGATTTAAAAGTTAGTTAAAATTTAAAAGTTTAAGTTAAAAAATGACATGCCAGGAAACTCTTATCGTCATGCGCCGTTTAGGCTTCATTCTCACTAAGCCGGCAAAATTACACTTTTGTGTAATAGTTCCGGCGGTATATTTAGATGTTGATGTTAAATTATAATATGAACGAAATATAACGTTGTTAAGTGAACCTAGCGCCAGAGTGTCGCTATGGTAAACAGATATAGTAAAATTTAAAGAGTGCATTTATTCTTTTGTGGTTTATGCGCTATCGAGTAGATTTAATTCCATTCAATATGTTTAAATGAAATGTAAGAAAAAATGCGTATAATTTAATATTCCGTACAAGGAAGTCATGTGGTGTACACATCAGATTTTTTCTTAGTTTTATTAGTTGTGTCGGATATCATTGTAATTAGCTAGAACTAACATCAAAATCTTTTACATTGAAAAGTACCTTATTTTCTGCCGAAATAGAAAGAGTTTAAGAACGAAGATCTATGAATCGCTTATGTAGAACCTTTTCTATGTTTCCATCAGCAGTTCGTGAATACGCCTTATGTTATCAGCAACCGGGCTTTCAATTCATTTTCTTTTGCTGACTTTTACGTGCTTTAATATAGCTCTTACTATACCGTATGTTAATTCATATTCATTCCCTACCATGCGTTTTCATCTCCGGTTTCCAGTTTATGAATATTTTAATTTTTTAATGAAAGAAATGCTTTATCTATATTTTGATTTCATTTTTAACATTAGGCAGACGAAAAAATTCGAAAACAGTGAAAGGCCAAGCATTTTTCCTAAGTTACACACCTCTACAGGAAGATGGCTTTTCTTCGCATAGGGAAACCGTTTGTAGCTGCTTCTTCTCCTAGGAAATCGAAATATGCATGGATAGCACAAAACGAAATATCTGATTGGGTCCTTTTGATGCTCCATGGCACAAAATTAAAATTATAAAAAGTTCTTTTTTGAACTTTTCAAAAAATATTTTCCATAAATTTTTTTGATAAAGGGGATCTAAGCCTTAAATGTAATCCAATATAAAGGTTGTTGTACTTACACATTTTTACTACTGTTTTTAGTGTTAGATATTTTAAGTTTGAAATGCGCAATAATTTAGTAATATAAGTGGACTTTTATGTATTTTATAGTATATATAAGAATATATAATATACATCGGTCATAAAGAACTACTGATATTATAAAACGTCAATCGAAAACTTTAAAAAATAAAATAAAAATAAAAATAATTAAAAGTTTAAACAAAATTAATTATATTTTGCTCTTTTTCCTCCGGTTTTAATTTATTTTATCCAAATATTTTTTACCTTCCTCATTAGAAGTTTTACAGTTGAGTTCGAAACGGAACATGAATTTACGATTGCCATAGATAAACTTTGAATTTTCGATAATTTTGATGACGTGATACGACTAAATACCGAAGCACATAGTATCTGACATTGATTCATTAGCCTACTCGTGGTCTTATTAATACAACCGCAGCCGCTGAACAAGGATAGCAACAAATTTGATATCTGCCGAAACATGCTATCTGCAAAAGTGTTGCATAGTTTTCTTTCATGTAAACGTTAAACAAGACACTTCCCACTATGCCATAACCAGTCATTTCACAAATTAATCATTGGTTCATTACAGTGCCCCGTGTGTCCATATTAAAAGGAAGTAGCATGCATTGTTGTTGGTTGTCTGTTTTATGCAAAGTTCTGATGAAGCTAGCTATAGAGTAAAGATTTCCATATAGAAATCAGACCATTTTTTTTTTTCATATAACATAAATACTTGCAATTTATGCACGAACATTACACTGACTTTCATATTTGTTTTGACCTTAACCAATATACTTAATAAAAGTGAAAATTTCTCTTCTAGTTTTTATTTTGTTGCTTAGACTCGATAAATAACAGGTGCATACTATTTCTTCTAAAAGTCACCCTAGTGCAATCAAAAATTTTACTATTTTAATAAATTATGCTATTTACAACGGAGAGAAAATTTAAAGGTACAGTCATAAACGCTCATGCAACTTGAATAATTTTACCGCTAAGAATATGAACTTGCGTGAGATCTTTATTTTGTCAAACCCAACATGTTTTCAAAATGCAAAATTGCCTATTTCTACAAAAATAAACTAAAATAAGAACACTGAAAATGCGGTTTGAAGAGGCGTTAAAAAACGTTGGTGTTAACAACTTTTCACGCAACCCGAATCGAAGTGTTAAGCGCTGTTCACATTCAAGGTTATTTGAGCTAACTGTCTGGGTTTCATTCGTCGACTAGCTCCGTTACACATGAAGTTCAGATTTCTCAACTGGCTCCGTTGTAAAATGTAAATATTTTTATCGTCCATCAGGAGAAATTTTCACCGAATGCACTTCTTAACAACTTACATAAGGGTCGAGAACCTCTCCCCTGCATATTTCGGCATTGTTAGTTGCAATGACGCCAGCGAGGTTATTTAAAGTTATGTTCGCTCATACCGTGATTCCACCATTTTTATACCGATGCCTTTCACGGATGGTTTAAGCTGTGCTGCCTGTGGTTTGCTCCCTTCAAATTATAACAAGTGTAATAATTATTATAACAAGTCTGGAATCCCATTTCATCAAAAATAAGACTCATAGTAAACACGCCTCGGCTCCAATTCGTGGTACCCCCCAATCATGACGATCTGCACAACTTCAACCGGGCGCACTTCGCCAGGGATAAATAGAAGGGCTAGCTCATTTCTTTGTTCGACTCCTCGCCGATGCGAGCCTAATGGGGAGACGTAACAGGCAATAATCTGACGTCACTGTGATGCCACCTGTCCTGATTTCCCGCGTTTAAAACAGTAGTTTCATTGAGCTGCGAGACGATTTTCTAGAGGTTACATATCCCAAATTAATTTTAATAATATATATATCTGTTTTCTAATAATGTATATATTTAAAATAATTTATATACTATATGTAATTTTAGTCAGTTTTTATTTTAAATTCTATATTGTAAAGTATCGTTTACGTAATATGGCTTTTTGCGCTGCAGTAACGTGCCGTAGCACTTACAGAAGTATGAAAGGATGAGATATTTTATTTTATGGGACCAAAGGATCCAAATGAGAGTTTGCTTTTGACGAAAGAATGGATACATAAATGTCAAAGAGAAGATTCTATTAATGTGAAGAGCGGAAAAATCTTCAGCGAACATTTTCTATGCAGTGTTTATGAAGATGATATGAAAAATCGCTTGTTTGGATAGCCACAAAAAGAAACTGTTGAAATGGAATGCTGTGCCGAAAGTAAATTATGATGACAATAATAAATCGAAATTGATGATGACAATAATAAATCAAATTTTAATGATTTTGAAATAAAACTCGCAAATGAAAACGTAGATCATCTTGAATGTTTAAGGATAAACAAGAATGCATTGATAATTTGAAGAACAAAATAATATCCTTAGAAAATCGTATTAAATTGTAGTATTGAAAAATAGAGAAAAGAAAAATTTTAGAATGTTTGTTCAGCGACAAAGAAGGTGGACGTGAAAATATTTCACGTTGCATCGTCATAAGAGCTCTGTCATCTTAAAGCTATAATTTTTGGAAAGAAAAAAAATTAAGAAAAAAATTGGAATATCTTTACCTAGTATTATCAAATTAAAGAAATGGTGTTTATTTTATTTTTTAGTGTTTTCTAAATTTTAGTGTAGTCCAAGAATTCAAAGTAATGTTCTTACTCTAAAGAAGGAAAGAGGCGAATATTTGTATTCTGTAGAAAAAATATGCGTTCTCATTTTCGACGAAATGCATATATATTGAAAACTCTGCTATGACTCTAAACTGGACTAAGTTGGTTCTTTTCAGAATGTGCAGTTTGTTTTAATCAGAGGTCTTATTTCACGCTCTGCCTCAAATTACTGAGAAACCGCGTTTTAGATAGAGTATTTGTTTTAGAAGATGTAACTGTTTTAAATTTTAATATTATTAAAGAGGTTTTAAATAGAGATTGAGAAGAAATCAAATTGCGTCACAAACTAAAACCAAATTATTTAATGGTCAAAGGAAACGAGAGACAAAAAGTCGCTCCAGAGAAAACATTATTTTCAAAAAGTACCGCAAAAGGTATACTCTACCCCACAGGAAATCAGAAAGCATCTGACTTCTATGAGTTAATCGATAATATCTTCGGTATTATGAACAGTACCAAAATAATACCAACAAGAATAACAAGTATTTAACAAACTAATTTTGTTAAGTACTTGTTAAAGTTATTCTTATTGTATCCTTTGTAACTAATTATTGATTAGATTTTGTGATAGATTAGCATTCTAGATAAAATATAAGTATAAAACATCAAAGTAATTAGCATAAAAAGACCTGCTTCCTTTACTCACACTTTTGAAAAATTAAATAACTGTTTTAGGTACTCTGACTAAAGCTATTTTGTCAAAATTAAGGTAACAATCTTATATACATTTATTTAATTGTAATATAGATATAAGTATAAATTACAAAATTATTTAAAAAATATCTATTATATTGAATCGGAAGAGAATTATAACAATGTAAAATTTACAATTAGGCAAAAAATCAAACGTAGGTTAGCAGAAATGTTGCCATATATGTCATATATGTTTAAACCTATGTCAATGTAAAGTTGTTTTTTGAGTAAATTTAAATAGCTGCTATTATAATTATCTTAGAAGCAGTATAAAAATTCTCTCAGTTAGCATGCAAATAAAGAAATGATTAGAAATAAATGTGCATTAAATAAAAAACCTGCAAATAAAAATTAAAAAAATAAATAAATAAATAAATAAAAAAAAAACCACGGAACTGTATGTTAAAAGAGTAGCACATTTTATCTATTATTTTAAAGTTGAGTAAACATTATTAAATTTTTTAATGGTTCAGTCTAAAATGCATAAAGCAGTAACATTGCCTCTTCCAAATTATAGCTATCTTTCACACACAGCTCATTTTAAACGCTGGTTCAAAAACGCTAATTTCCAAGCTGTGAATTATATTGGCGCGCTCAGTGTCATCATGGCTACGTCATCACTTCTCACTTTCTGCTTCAGGGGGAAAAGCTCTATGAGCTAGCCCTTCTCTTCTAAGTCCTGGCACTTCGCGGTCCGAACAAATGGGACATAAATTATGAACTTCCTTGCCCATACGGCACTCTTTCATTGTACCTAGCATTAATATTACATTCTGGATAGTGGAGCTCCTATAGGAGCAATGAACTGTTTTGCAAACTGGGATGACATCAGTTGTGTATTTTTTTTTACCAATCGTTGCCTAATAACAGTCTGAGAATCAGTTGTGGCACGTGTTCGACCTTGGCCTGGTTGTCAGCATGCATCACCAATAAATTTAAATCACTTCCGGATACTTTGATGTGTTTTGGGTTATATTTACGTCGTTACAGACCATTTTCCACACCTTCTCAATGATATCATAACAGAAAACGTTATCGAACTACTCATACAATCTTCAAAACTAGAATTTGAATAAAGTTTTCAAAGTAAAACAGTAGGAAAACATTATCAGCATTGCGGTTAAGAGGGTACTTATAAGCATAAGGTTACTGTAAACATCTTTACATGGTCCCCCGTTCAATATAAATTTATGTAAAAAATTATGTAAAAATTTCAGTGTGTTTCAAAAAATTAAATAAAAAAAGAACCTTCCATATCTTAAAATTCAGAATTCTCAGACGCATACTAGAATTCATTTACTGACTTGGATAATTTTTCAGCGCCTATTACTGTTTGTAATTCGACATCATTCAATTAAGTTTAGAAAGCAATGACGAATTTTTTCTTTCTTTCTTTCTATTTTTTCTCTTCTTTTTCCTTTTTATTCTTCCCTTTATTTTTTTCGCATTTTGTTTTTGGGGTGGGTGTGTTGCTTGATGGTTTCATCATGCGTAAAACTGCATTCGACAACTCTGTAGTTTGCGCTATGAAAGTATTAATTACGAATATCTTCACAAAAATTTTACATAAAGGTACCGAACATTCTGTGTTTAATTTATTAAACTTTAAAGAACATTACATTGTTTGATTTATAAAGGCAATAAAAATTTATCTTTGTATTAAAAGAAACCTGACAACCACAGCTTAGAATTTCTTTACTTTGTAGGGTTTATATTTATTTTAACTAACATTTATTTTAAGTTTAAACTATCTTTCCTGTCAAGCCTTACTTTCCCCTGGAACTGCCAATGCCAGAGTGTGTAAATTTTAGTAGAGCGCGCAAGGATTCAAATTATCAGCGGAAGTATTCTGAGTTAAATAGAAAGGAAACGAGTTCGAAGTGTGCTTTCTTGCTTCACGAGTGTGGAGGTGGCTAGTTAGAAATTGAAGAACCACGCGTTTCGGCCTGTGTGCTTGCCTCGGCAAATTGTTAATCTTTCAACGTAATATTCAGAGTTTGCTGAAGTATCAGCGGTATCTTAGAACGCGGTGAGGTTAGTTACGTTTAAAGAGCCTCGTAGTTAGTCACTTGTTACTATTCTTTTTTTTTAGTTTCTTATTTTTATTTTACCGCCGGGTCGGCGTAGTTTGTGAGCGTCAAGAGCACGCATTTGTAATTTCTAAAGTTGAATAAAAAGGGACTTAAACCCTTCTCAAGACTCTGTCTAATTCCCAGTTTCAGCAGTCACCACTTTGTTGCGTGCAGGTTGGAGGCGCGCAACTATACATTGGCGCCCGAACACTTGTCGAACTGAAATGGCCGAAAATCGGATGGAAGCCGCGGGACAACAACAAGAAATGGCAAGCCAATTGGAAGGATTTGGATACCTGGTCCAGACGTTGAGAGCGTCAATCAAGCCAAACGTCAATTTCGACGGAAAAAATTCGGTGCCAATGTTTCTAGAAAGCCTAGACAATCACTTTCAGCTCTACCCTGTGCCTGAAAGACAAAAAGTTGCCATCACCACATCTGCACTAAGAGGACAGGCCGCGCTATGGTGGAAGAATATAGGCAAATTTTTATTAGGGGAATTTGGAGGCCAGACATATACATTTGAAAATTTCAAAAAATCGTTATTAAAGGCCTTCCCCATAGTGAAAGATCGAGCAAGGCTAGAAGCCGAACTATATAGTTTCTATCAACGGGATATAGAAGAGTTGACGGACTTTATTCTGCGAAAAATTAAGCTGATGGATATGCTGTATGGGAAGAAACCCGACGCGGAGATTATTGAAATAATCTTACCAAGATTGTTACCTGCTGTTCAAGACTACTTCGAAATTAGAAACCCAAGCACATTGCAGGAGCTCTTCGAATTGGCGGTGAAGTTTCAAAATCGCAGAATAGCGGAAAAAGCTAGAGGGGCATCGTATTCTCAAAGTACCCCAATCTTCAAACGAGCAGACCAGAAATGCAAATCGCTCTTATGGGGGAAAGAGCTATCAAGCTAACTCATCGAACCTCGAAGGTCAAGGCCCAAAAAGGAAATTCGAAAACAAACGTCCGCGTACCCAGAAGGCAGAAGTTGAAAGGAAAGCTTTAAACGAGTAGAGGGGCCTGTGAAAGCGAGGGTCCAGACCCCGGAAGTTTTAAAAAAACCCTCAAAAAGACACTTAAATACGGTCATCGTAAAGAACTCACATCTACCAATTATACAAGTCCTGGTTGGCGATGTACCAGTAGAAGTCCTCATCGGTACAAGGGCAGAAGGTAATTTTATGAGCGAAACATTCTTCAAAAAGAATTTTTATAGGTTACAATTATTTAAAAACAAAAACACAGAAATTATAGCGGCGCAAGGAAAAACCTGTCACTGCATCGGGAAATTATCATTAAACATACAGGTAAAAGAGGAAAGCCTCAAAGTATTAATTTTTGTAGTAAAACATTTGCAAAATCTTCTTGTTTTAGGTATAGAGTTTTTAAGGGCCGCGAGGGCCAAATTGAATTTTCAGGACAGTTCTATTGTGCTGGAGGTGGACCAGAGGATGGTGGAACCTGTGGAACAACTGCAAGTTGACCTTAGCCATTTGAATGACCATGAAAGTCAAGCCATCCAGCTGGTGAGTAATTTTTTAAACTTGTTTTCAGAAAGGCCTGGTAGCTGTCAAATAGTTACGCATGAGATACAGTTAACTGCCGAAAAACATTGTAGGACTAAACCGTATCGTTATGATAAACAAAAAGACCTAATCATCGAAGAACATATTCAGGAAATGTTAAAGAACAAAATAATAACGCCCATAAATAGTGAGTACGCGAGTCCAGTCGTACTATGTAGGAAAAAGAACGAGTTTCCTCCTTCGGATAAAAGGGCTTGGAGGTTTGCTATCGATTACAGAAAACTGAATAGTATTACTAAATTCCCAGTTTACCCTTTGCCGGTTATAGAGGAAATTATTAGAAATATTAAATCTACTAGATACATGACTACCTTGGACTTAACGTCTGGCTACTATCAAATACCTATGAGACTCGAAGACATACATAAGACCGCGTTTATAACAAAATCGGGCACTTATGCATTTTTACGCATGCCCTTTGGGTTGTGTGGGGCCCCATCAACATTCCAGAGAGCTATGGACATTGTTCTAAAGCCTGTCCTAGGAAAATCGACTTTAATCTATCTAGATGATATAATTATAACGAGTAATACGTTGGAACAACATATTAAATATCTAGAAGTAGTGTTTAAATAATTAAAAGAGGTCGGTCTTACAATTAACGCCTCAAAATGCGAGTTCGCAACTAAAGAACTTAAATATCTGGGTTATAAAATTTCGAAAAAGGGTATAGAAACTCAAGATTCAAAAATAAAAGCAATCAATAATTTCCCACCTCCCAACACCGCCAAGAAACTTTCTTCTTTCCTTGGGTTATGTTCTTACTATCGGTCATTCATAAAAGATTTCGCTAATATTGTTGAACAACTGTTAGTAATTATAAGAAAGAAAAGTAAATTTACGTGGACAGCGGAAGTAAATACCACATTTGAAATTTTAAAAGAAGCGCTCATCAATGCACCTGTTTTGAAATTCCCGGACGGGGACGAAAACCTGGAAATTGCAGTAGATGCATCGGACTATGCGGTGGGTGCGGTTTTTATGCAAAATAGCCATCCTTTGGCATTTTTTAGTAAAACGTTGAATCACACACAAAGGAATTATACAGCTACAGAGAGAGAAACATTAGCCGTATTAATGGCTGTACACAAATTTCGAGTTTATTTCGGCAAAGCGCCAGTAACAGTCTTTTCGGATCATGCGGCTGTTGGTAGACTTTACTCGGGGAAAAACCTAACGCCCAGATTAATAAGATGGGCTTTAAAACTCCAAGAATATAATCTAATAATAAAATATAAACCGGGTAAGGAAAAAATGTAGCTGACGCACTTTCTCGTATAAAACTGGACGATGAAGGTAATGAACTTAAATGCGCTGTGTTAACTTCAAAAATTTTAGATTCTAGAGATACAATTATCGCTGAACTGAAAGCTGATCCTGAATTTGGAAGTATCTATGCATATTTGAAAGACCCCGAAAGCTTTGAGCACACAGATATCGATGCGATAAGAAATAGAGCAGAAAACTATGAAATAATAGATAATTTATTATTTTATACGAAAACAACAAACGAAAATCTCGAATACAAACCAGTCATCGCAGCCTCGCTTCGATTAAGCATTTTGAAGGAATTACACGACGCGAAAACAGCGGGTCATTTAGGGGTCAGAAAGACTTTAAAAAGGGTACGCGAGTCGGTATATTTCCCGCAATTATACAAAATAGTAACTGCGTATGTCAGGTCCTGCAATCAATGTCAGTTAATAAATGATATTAATTACAGCCCGGCTGGGTACTTAAATAGCATTCGCGCTACATTTCCGAATGAAATTTTAGGCATAGATCTTCTTGGTCCTTTCCCCCAGAGCGAGTTAAATAAAAATCGTTTTCTTTTAGTAATTGTAGATCATTTTCCAAAATGGACAGAAATTGTTCCACTTAAAGGCGCGTCTTCCAAAACAATCGCCGATGCATTCTTACACAGATACATTTTAAAATACGGTGCACCGATAAAAGTCATTAGCGATAACGGTAAATAATTCATTAGTCAAATATTTGAAAACATATGCACTGGACTTGGCATACGCCATATCAAAATGGTTCCGTATAGACCACAGGCAAACATAGCAGAAAGAGTTAATAAAAACATTGTAAAAATAATTCGCAGTACGTTAGCACACATCACAAGCGCTGGGATGGCTACATAAATGAGTTAGCTTATGCTTTAAGAACGGCAATTCACGATACTATGGGAAAAACCCCGGCAGAATTATTTTTAGGCCGAAAGTTAATTACGCCTTTAGATAAATTATTCTTTGTGCAACAAAGAGAGCAAGAATTTAAACAGAAAGATGTGCAAAAACTTGTTGACCGGGCGATTAAAAGCTCGGATACTGCAAGAAATAGGCAAAAAATATATTACGATAGAAAACGCCGTGAAGCAGATTTTAAAGTTGGGGATAAAGTATTGAAGCGGAAATTTTCTTTATGAAGTGCCCCAGACAATTTTACTGCAAAGTTAGCTCCAAAATTTGAAGGCCCCTATGTAATTCAGGAAATCAAAGGAGTCGTATTGTACCTTAAGAACGAGAGAGGGGAAATCTGTAAAGCAAGTCCCGACCAAGTGAAAAAATACTATAATCAAAATGATTTTGAAATCCTTAAAAGTTTCTTGCAGGACTCAAGCGTAAAAGAAGTAGAAGGTCCAGAAATTACGTCACTCGTTCCACCACCCAAGAAGCAGAGAAGTGAAGAGAGACCTAGCCCTTCTACAACGACGGTACCGAAAAGAAAAAAAATGAAAACTTTCAGACTCCAGCATTTAAGAAAAACAAGAACGCAAAGCCGCCGCGTAAAGAAACCTTGGTAAAGAGGAGAACACCACCTACAACGTATCGCAGTAGAAATTATACATAAAGGAAAACGCTCCCAGGGCCAGAGAGTCAGGTGCAAACAAAGTCGCCGTTCCGGAAAATAAAAAGACAGCAGGAGGAACGAAATGGCCAGCAACAACAGAAGAAATTCAAGAATGACACCAGACCGGAGGACGCCAAGAATAGCCGTCCAGGGGAAAAACGAAAAAGACAGCAACCCGACGACTACTACGCCAAGAGGCCAGCATGCAGAGGGCGAAAAAGAAAAATTAATGTGGACGACACTCGGAGGTCATTAAAGAGAAGATTGACGTCAATGAAACCTATAACGTGGGAACAGTTCTGCCAGAAAAGAATGACGGAGTTCAAATCATCGAAAACTCAGATAAGTTAAAATCTTCTATAAAATTTTTCTTTTGTTCCAAAATGTTATCGTAAATACGAAGTTCTATGTTTTGACGAAAGTCAATGTGTCTCGGTTGAGACTTAGTTTTGTTTCACTTATTTAGCTAAGGCAAAAGTATTATTTTCTTTCAGTATAAAATCTAAGAATAAGCAGTTTCTGTTGGTCGAAAGACTAATTCTGTTATGTTAAAGCCAAAATTTGGCCGAAGATAAAAATAACTTCGTATTCTTGTATTAATAAGAATTTTAGTTTCAGTGCCGCCAGCTTGGCGAAGAATGAGTAAAGTAAAAATTTATTTTTCTCTTATTCATTTTATGGTAAATTGTAAAAATTATATGTATTAGAATTTTGTAAATATACGTAAATACTTGAAAGTTATGTAAAAGTAGAATTTAGTCTAGAAGCATAAAATTTTAAATGCTAAAAGTAAATGCTCAAAAGCAATGAATTCAAATTTAAGTATTAAACTGTAGATAAAATCATGCTTTAGAGCGAAAGCCTGCATGTCTAAAGATGAATGAGGGGGAAGTTAGAATGAATGTGTTTTGTAGGGTTCTCCACCTACACTTGAATTTTAAGAATGTTAAAGCAGCTCATCGAGTTGTAGAATGTCGAGTAAGGTCTGTCTATTTGGTCGTTGAATTCTAACAAATCATGGTGGTTAGGGGAAGTGTTGTAATACTAAAACACGAATATTCCCGTTTGACACCACACATGGTGGAGAGCCAGGGTAAAGTTAAATTAATGTTTGAATACTTGAATGAATGTGAAGTAAGCAGTAACTAAGGAAAATAAATCGTTTAAAAAATTATTCAGTGTCAAGAAAGTGTAAATTATAATGTATTTAGAAAGACACTGATACTTATTCCTTCCAGATGCTGGAAGGAAAAGAACAAGATTGATTCCTGAAGTCCAGGAAAAGTTGCTGTAAGAAGAGAGATTTAAATAAGTAATTACAGAAATTTAGTATACCTTTTGTGACATAAGATTTTTTTGTGTAAACGAGGCTCTTAAAAGTTAGTTCAGAATTGTAGAAACTTTACAACAGGTCGTTTGTAGGACCTGCTTCCAAGTTTTCCAAATTCTGGCAGCGGCAAATGTAGGGTTTATATTTATTTTAGTTAACATTTATTTTAAGTTTAAACTATCTTTCCTGTCAAGCCTTACTTTCCCCTGGAACTGCCAATGCCAGAGTATGTAAATTTTAGTAGAACGCGTAAGGATTCAAATTATCAGCGGAAGTGTTCTGAGTTAAATAGAAAGGAAACGAGTTCGAAGTGTGCTTTCTTGCTTCACGAGTGTGGAGGTGGCTAGTTAGAAATTGAAGAACCACGCGTTTCGGCCTGTGTGCTTGCCTCGGCAAATTGTTAATCTTTCAACGTAATATTCAGAGTTTGCTGAAGTATCAGCGGTATTGTAAAACGCGGTGAGGTTAGTTACGTTTAGAGAGCCTCGTAGTTAGTGACTTGTTAGTATCTCTTTTAGTTTCTTATTTTTATTTTACCGCCGGGTCGGCGTGGTTTGTGAGCGTCAAGAGCACGCATTTGTAATTTCTAAAGTTGAATAAAAAGGGACTTAAACCCTTCTCAAGACTCTGTCTAATTCCTAGTTTCAGCAGTCACCACTTTGTTGCGTGCAGGTTGGAGGCGCGCAACTGTACAACTTTGTTTTGAAAAAGTAATTGTAGTTAGACATATTTAGGAAAAATATTTAAGGGAATAAAGCTAGCAATTAGCTTTTTCGAGCAGTTGATGTATAAAACTTTATTGCCTATTTCTTTAATTATTTCTCACAATTTATATTAATGCTAATTGACAATCCGCTAAACAATTTAACCATCTCCAAGATACGTTTATTAGAGGAGTCATTTTAGACTATTAGGACGAATTTTTCACATTAAGTTATGCTTAAAAGCAGGAAATTGTTTTGTGTTCAATTTAATGAAAGCATTTGAAAAAAAAAATAATAATTAAAACGTAGAATATTCTTACTCTACTGATCACAGTTTTCAACCTTAATCCGCAAATAAATCAATTCGAAAAGACCATGCGAATTTATGCTCATAACGGCGGTGTCATTAGTCAGATAGAAGATAGACAACGAATTCTAATACTAAAATTATACTGGCTTTCGTGACACTGTGTACATCTCGCATATGGTGTATACCAGAATTTCAAACAGGTGCAGCTCTGAAGTAACTATTAGCAGTATTTAGGAATCATGTAAAAAAATAATTATATAATTCTAATAAAAGAAATAACCTTTCAAATCGCGCTAATCATTGCTCTTTCTTTAGAATTCTTACGATTACCACCAATACCTACTTGTAAATGTTACAGGGAAAACAATGAAAACGGCCCCACAGGTAGTCCATTTGCTACGATTTCAATTCAGGTCGAACTACCAGTGCTCATGTGTCTCTTCTATTTAGCCATTAAAGACTTGGCGACGTAAATCTAACATAAGTTTAATGGTGGATTTTAAAAGGTCTAGCAACGTAAGTCCTGAAAAGCACAAATCGGACTGTCTTAGCAATATAATGCTATCTGCGTAAAATTTTCCGAATGTTCTTGAAAGTACACCCATGTCCATAAATTAAGGATAATGCAAAATCAGGCAAAGGAAGAGTTAGAAGCAAAATAAATTTGACTTATTTGTAAAGCTTATTTATTAAACAAAAGGTAAAGAGCAAAAAAAGATGCTATATGTTTGATATTATAAAAAAAAATTAGCGATTTTTTCTCCCTGGAGCAAATCACAAAAAAAAAAAAAAAAAACCTTTTTAAAGAAAACCAATATTACATGGTTGGTATGATTGTTAATACATTGTATGTCTCCCAGACGATGCAATACAGTCCGTACAACGCCTAGGCATGCTGAGTATCAAATTATCGATCTGATCTCGCCACTCAAAAGGCAGTGCTCTCCGAAGTTCCGGTAGACATGTAGGAGGATGTTGATGGGCTGCACCTCGTCGGCCAAGCATGTCCCATACGTGCTGTACCGGATTCAAGTCCGGTGAGAATCCCGGACTGGTGCTGGCCAGTCCCGGAATCCCGGTGCTGGCCAGTTCATACGGGTGATATCCTCCGATTGAAGGCATACGCTTACGATGATTGCACGGTGAGGACGGGCGTTGTCATCCATAAACACAAATTGTGCGCCCATGGCGCCACGAAACAAACGTACCTGTTGTTCCAGAATGACGTCCCGATAGATTTGGCTTGTCATGGTTTCAATTTGAACATGCACTTCAGTTCTGGAACGCAGAATATTTCCACCCTAAACGAGCACTCCTGCACCACCGTAACGGTGTCATTCAATTATGTTTTCTTGGTGGTAACGGGTACCTGGAGCTCTCCATATGAAAGTCCGGCGAGAATCAGACTGCAAGCTAGACCTGGACTCGTCGGAAAACATCACACAAGCCCACTGTTGCGGTGTCCACAATGCATGCTCTTTACTCCAGGCTAACCGCAGGCGACAGTGAGTTGCAATAAGTGGAACGCATCTGACAGGTCTACGAGCATATAAGCCAATCTGCCCTAAGCGTCTGTACACGGCCTGCCTTGAAATTGTCGTACCAGTGGCTGAAGAGAGCTGACGAGACAGGTCTGAGGCTGTGCTCCGCCTGTTTCTTTTGGAAGTAACTGCCAAATACCGGTCTTCATTCGGCGTTATAACTCTGGGGCGACCTGTGCTGTAACGTCTACTCACATTACCATCATCTTGGAATCATTGCCAACGCCTGGAGATGACACTCTGGGCAATTCCAAGTTTGTCTGATACTTCCAATTGGGGACGCCCGCATTCCAGACGGCCGATAATTCTACCACGTAAAAAATCATCCAAATGCGTCCTTTGTGTCATAACTATTCGGTTATTGCACTGAAATGCTTATAAAGCGCCTGCGAACAATTTTACTTCTTTGCCTGTATTCCTTATACATTACTCTCTTACACACTCGTCATTGTGACGTACCATCGGTGTCATCTGGTTACTTCCTGAAATATTATCCTTAATTTATGGACATGAGTGTAAATAGGTATAAAGAGATTGATGAACGATAACAACTATTTACCACTGCAGATGCACTGAAAAAAAAAAAGATTCTAAAGTGCAAGGCATTTTTGGAAAAAATTAAAATGAAAAAATGCTACACGAAAACAAATGTTTCTTTATAACATTGCTGAAATCGTATTGTATCTATCACGCACATTGGCCAGCAAATAAGAATAAAATAAGAAATCGTTGCCAAGTATGTTTACTAAATGGATTCTTTTTTTGATAAAACAAACATTTATCAGCTGCAGATTTTAGAATATTTGAAAAATTAATATAACAAAATCTTCACTAAATAATTTACTCAATCCTGCTTTCAAAGGAATGTCATTTATATATCCAGTTACTTAATCAAAAGCGAGACTTAATGAGGCCTATGTAAACCAGCACAGCGCAAAAGCTAATATATGTAATATACCTAAAACCATTCATGGGAAATGATAATTTAATAATGTATATACATATCCATATAAGACAGTTTAATGTGCGTGAGAAATAAAAACATTCACAAAACATAGTATATACATTTCTAAACCCGGTTCCGATAACAAAAAATAAACGCTTTTCTCACAAAAACATACAGATACATTGCTTAATCATACCACCGTTTCTTCAAGAGACTGCATGAAAATAATCTACTGAGTATAAATTTTGTAGACCATTCTTGCCGCCTAGATGATACAGTAGTTAGTTATGCTGGCTGTTGTAACGATTGGCACGGGTTCGATTTCAGGTCGATGTTTTAAGTGTAGAATGTCTGATCGGCAAAACGGTACTTAAAATGCATGGTGATTCAAAAGTCTTCTTTACTGTTTGGTAGAGAAAGAAGAGTGGGAGGGCCTCCGACCCCCCCCGGGGAGTAATCGATCAAAATTAAGGCTAAATTAGCTTAACAGTTAGGAAGGCCGGCAATACCGAATTTATACGTTTAGGAATGCGGACTTTAAAGAAAAAAATTCTTTTGGTAAAAAAATTGCAGATGACTGCTTTTGGAATCATTAATTCAATGTTATTTTCATACGTTATTTTGGATAACTGAAATTTCAGGCATACGGAGTTCTGCTATACGAAGTTTATGGCACATTAAATGACTAGTCAATTTTCGGTGACATCATTATTTCACATACTAAGAACTATATAATAAAGGAGCATTTAGCGTGCATTCAATAGAACAGAAAACGGTAATGCAGTTAGGCTTTCATTTTAATAAAAAAGCATGCAGTTAAATTACTTTTAGTGATCAATTTTCTAGGTCTCTATAACACAAAACATTAATGGAATTCTAACATTGTTAATAACCAGATATTAAGCAGTATCAACAAATAAATCATTTAACGATTGCATGAGCTTAATTCGAACTTTTTACATAAATAGAATTACCGGAACTGAGAAGAACGTAACTAAAACTTTCGGAAGATCAGTGATATGAATAGAAACTTGCAATTACCTCAATTAAACCATTTTTGTGCTTTAATCAAAAAGCACTTTAATAGACTTACTTTCTTACCTCGTCTCCTAGTAATGCCATATAAAGAGTGACAGCTGCGAGTAAGTTTCATCTTGTTCACAGAACTTCACGCTAAGCGTAACTGAGACTAAAATTTTTAAGATAATTTTTCAAACCTCGGCCCACATTTTATGTTGATTATAAAGCAGCAACGCGTCCGAACTCCTCTCTGCTTGTTGAAAGAAAGCTGATAGTAAAGGTCAACAAAATATTTAGCAGACAAACGGACCAACTTATCAACGGGATTAAAAACAGCTAATCTTTTACGCTACGGTAATAATATCTTTGACATACTTTGCATGGGCGGAAACCTCGTTCCAAAATTTGCGATGCTTTCTTGCTGAATGTGCAGTGGCTGTTAAATAGCAAATAATGACTCATCATTATACAGTCAGGATATCGTATCAAGATTGAAAAGATCATTTTCGAAGAATCTTGAAAAGTAAATATATATATATATATATCAGATATTATAATGACATGGCAATGATATATATATATATATATATATATATTTGTGAGAACTATCATTGCCATGACCAAACGTCGAAAGTTATTATGTCTTTTATATAATAAGAACTAATAGTGTGAAATACGAATAAATGAAATATGGATAGATTATAAAAGGTCATTGAAAATTTATCAAGAGAAAATCGAAGTGTTACGTAAAGTGGTTGGAGATAAAACGCTGTTAGAATTTTAGAATGTTATTTTTGGCTCTGATTAAAGAAAAACAGAAATCATAAATATACTGTTATAAGTAACAGCAGCAAACGAAAATCAATATGTTAAGTTTATGAGTTAAAAATGTTTTTAAGAAGAGAACAGACAGAAAAGTTGAATCAGAATATTCAGACACCAGTTTTAATAATTCCAAGCTGATGAAAGCTCATAATTTTATGGTATAAAACATTCCAACAAAAAAATAAAAAATAAATTTTATAAGAAATATTTACTTCTACAAATGTTAACACACAAACGTACCTATATATGTGTAAGACAGCAGTATGTAAATCAAAATTCTAACTTAAATTTTCAGTAGCCCTTTTACCCATTCATCAGCAGCAAAAAAGGCACCAGGCCCATATGGAGTAGATAATTCTATTCTTATAATAATGCATCATGTATTTCTCAAAATTTTATATGTTGTACAGAACTATTTAGCGGTAAACGAACTATTATATTGAATGTTATCTAGTAGCGAAGTGGAACAATCGAACCCTAGCCTCCAGCAGTCGATCTCCAGTCACAATGACGTTAGATTACCCTGCATTAGATGTCTCTGTAATTCGAATGTTTAATGTGCCATTTGGTACATGTTTTACTTTTATGTAAATTTTCTTTGTACCCGTTCCTGTGTGCTCTGTTAATAAATACTTTTAGAGCTAGCCTGCGTTTGTATTTACTGAGAAACGGCTACAATGTATTTATTTTTACTTGCTGGAGACTAGGTCACTTCTCCATCGACACCAGCGAAAGGACCCCTTTTCTAAAGAGTGATAAGAATTTAACTATGCTCTCAGCAGTGGCTAGTATGCCTGTTCGAAAATGTTTAGAGCGAAACATCGTGTCACATCTAAATTATTATCTCGAAAGACACGACGTATTGTATCCAAAGCAGTATGGTTTCCGATGGGTCGCATAACCGAATGTGCACCGACTGAACTCTTGCACTAACTGGAAGATAACAAAAGAGCTGATAATCACTCATTTATTATAGCAATCGAGATCCAGGAGGCCTTCGATTCATTGGGGTGGCCAGTTGTCATTTATAGCTTAGTCTTAGTAGAACACTAAGGCACACTCGTTGCCCTCATTCGTAGCTATTTAGAGGCACACAAAGTGTAAGTAGCATTAGATGGCACCGCAATGACGAAGGACATCTCCCGATGATGCCCATAGGGTTAATGCTTAGGTCCGACCTTGTGGAATCTAGTTGCTAATACAGCTCTGCAACTCTACGACGAATCGGAGCATGCAAAGGGAATTGCCTATGCCAACCCTTTCATATTCTTTAGGTAGAACTATATCTTCCAGAGGGCTGGCATCTAAACTTCATATGGGTAACAAACCGGTCGTAGGCCAACTCAAGCAGTGACCAGTAGCTCCTTAAATTCTCTAATTTAATTCGAATATTTTCCTTTCCCATCCTTTACATAATGATGATTATGTCGCTCTTTCTAGATTGCTTACTTCCGACTAACACGTAGCGGTTGACTTCTTTGCCATCGCCTTAAGATCTGCTAAGCTTCCAACAATGTGTAAGTGCATATTTCGCCCATAATGATGTGGGGATCAGAATATGAGTCTCAAGAATTCTTTTATCTTATAATAAAATGTGTTGAATCTACAGCTACGTTTGTCTGTAAGTTTCATCCTTCTGCTACTCAATAACCATTCTGTATGCCAGCAGACACCACCATTTACAACTATTAACTATGATTAAAATTATTTATGCTTCTCTCCCGTATTCCTAAAATATTACACACACACACACACATGCATATATATATGAACTCGAAGATTATGTCGCTTGTGCTAGCGCCAGCAGACACTTTCTGTCCATGCATATCAGGACGTGTAATGTAGAAACTATTGCGTATAGTTGATTTGACCAGATAAGAAAGCTTCTACTGAAGTATCAAAATCAAAGGCGGTTATCGCTTCATTTGTTAAAAGCTCTCAAAATAATCCTTCACAGTCCAGTAAATGTTTGAAAATTTTGAGTTGATATCTATGAAATAGCTCATCAGCGACCGAAGAACACTGGTAGTTCGGTCAGAGGTGCGAATCCCGCGAACGGGCTGGCTGCACGGGTATTTTCGTGGTTTCCACCATGTGCAACGTGTTAATGCGAGTCAGTTTCCCTTAGAGAGTCCTCCACAAAGGCATCTCTCCCTTCCAGGTAGTTCCTTAGGGCGGAACACGTAAATAATAATAATAATATCTATGCGATGACCATACGTAATCCGACAAAAGAAATCGAAAGTTTTGTTCGAGAAATATGAACTCCATATAACTTAATAAGTTTAAAAAGAAATTGAAGTAGTGTTATGAAATGGGAAGCATACTAAATTGATTAAAAAATAATTCAAGATAAAGTTACAATGTTTAAAAGAAAAAATATTGCTGTATTAATTTAATTATTAATATAGTATCAATCGTTTTCTACAAGTTCTGCTCCTCCTTCAGGCATCTTTTACTCTTTTTTCAAAAGTTTCTTTTAGTTTTTGTGTTTATTGTGAAAGTATTTGCCAATAAGAAAATACTGCAGCAACCTGAACATATCTAAACGGTTAAATCCGGAAGAGGTATTATACATTATCAAACTTTTGTAGGTCAGTCTTTCAATATGTGAATTAGCATAATCTTAATAAATAATAACACGAGTTCTATTCTTAAATGCAACGAGTTCTGTTCTTAAATGCAAGTTGCTTGAAGGTTTTGTTTAATTGATAACAGAAGATGTCTGCATTAATGACTTGGTTATTTTTCAAAGGTTTAAATCTCGATTTTTAGGCCAAAAGTAATAGTCTTAAGCCATTCAAATCACTATACCGATAGATGAACTGGCCTGTATACTCCTCAGATTTAGTTTCCATTTTTATAAGTTTTTAGCTCAATCATGGTGTTTCACTATAGTCGGAATTTTATCACCGATTTTAACCTACTTCTTGATAAGCTGCTGAGTTTAAATTTTGTACACGTACTATTTGTAGATGACAGTGCAATGTGGTAAAACGATGTTTTTCAAAGTTAGATTCAGATTTTTTTTAATTTTAAATTTAATGCTTAAGCAATTTTTTTCATTTAACGAAAAAACTAAAATTCAACAGAATTTTACTGTTTGCACCATGGATAATAGTAACGGATGTGAAGCTTTGAAATTTTCACAGATTATAAGAGAAACACTTTCCATCACTTACAGATATTATTACTTTCAAGGTTATGATGTCATTACTTCAGATGTTTCTTATCTCTTCTGTAAAGATATCTTTCATTTTGTTCTCTCAAAAACAGCACAAAATTGAGGATTGATTAGCTTTTAATTCAGTTTTTATTGATAACGAATAATTGAGACCAAAAGGCAGAAAATAAAATACAGTGTAGCCTCTATTTTTCGGGCTAAAGCTGGGGTAGTAGGTCAAGGATAAATAAAAAACGCCGTGTAGGTTTCTGTTCAACTGGAAACTTATGTCCTGTAGATCTTATCAGAAGAACAATAGGTTATTGCCACGTCTTAAACGAAACATAAAGGCACAACTACAGACAAAACTTCCACTATTTGTGAATATTTAAATTAGCAGACAATTAATTTCAAACGTCGATAACGTTGAAAGCTAAAACTACACATTAAATAGACTAAAACAAGCTAGCTCAGCATATTTTACCTGCCCGTAATAGTATAAAATATCGTCCAGTGAGATGTTAAAGCCGATATATAACTTTTAAGGAAAGATGGCGAAAATATTAGCAAGACGTGGTTGCCAAAAGCTTTCATCTAAAGATTCAAAACCATCAGCTTAAATATACACATACAGTTAATTTGCATTCTAATGAGAATGTACGGAAAGCAGTAGATATTAAAGGTTTAAATCATAACTTCTGGTTAATTAACATAAGGTACCTTACAACGGATAATCCAAACTATCAATTTTTATGCACATTGTATGTGTTTTATTTTTAAAAAATCAGTAATTTTACTTCGTTTTTGAGAACGTTAAATATTTGTCATATTTCACCGCATATTTGTGGAATTACTACTATTTTATCACCGTATTTGAATCGTCTTTGGCGAACCCTAAGTCCAATAGAGTTTCAACAGAAGTCATTCACTGTCTCGAGACTAATGCAACCGCCAGTATCTTCTTCGTTTGTATATTCAGTATCGCTCTCTGCGTCGTCTGCTCTTGTGACATTTGAAACAATATTCGCATCACTCAAGCATTCGCATCACTGCTTAGCTCTGTCGAGTCGCCATCGACTTTTCTGCAGTGAAAGGAAGGGATGAAACAATAGCACCGAAAGATGAAGAATTAACGTATCTTAAAGAGGAAAGAGCGAAATTCGCGAGGCGACTGTAGAATACATAGTGAAAATTCGTAAGCTTACCAGCCAAAGAATTATTCTATTGTTTTTAAAAGTCTATCCTGTACAAAGAAGTAACAGTTAACAAACAATTAATTAATGTGCCTTATTTTACATTTCTTAAATTAATGCTTTCGCGATAAAACCAGACATGTTTTTTAAAAACAGTTATATGAGATCAAGATTTCAATTTAAAAGGAACGCGTTTTGATAAAATAAGTAATTTTTACCGGGATACAGATTTTCGATTTTAATGCAGTGTTTGTTGCTGTGTAACATAGTTGTAAGTTAGAAAAGGATTATTATTTGTCATCGATACTATTTGTGAGTTCCGAGAATGAGAGATTTTATTGAATAGGAAAGTTACCATATTCATATTGCAGAATTCTAATAATTTTTTCTTAATACGAAATTCTTTTGAATTACCCTCATAATGGACAATAGTCACATATTGGTTTGTCCTTATCTTCGAACAAAAAATTCCTATCTAAAATAAATCTTCATTACCGTCAAAAGCGCGTAGGTTCTTAACTAATGAATATTAAATATACTGCATGCTTTGAAACTGCAAACAGAATTCGTTTAGGAAATTAAATTAAAGTTCTTCAGTTCAAGGGTTCAAATTTCTGTTAAGAGTACAATACATTTTCACGCAAATTTTGATGATAATTGTGATATTAATAATCAGTTTAGTTAGTATAAATACTAAAACTGCTTAGCTATGAATATTGCTTCAACAGTTATAATGGAAATAAAAAAAATAATAAAGGGAAAAAATCACGAATTTATTTCGTTTACGCAGGAATCAAAACATGAGATGGAGGTATCTTAGAAAATTCTTCAAAATTCGCACCGCGAATAAATTATTTAAATTATCACTAATAATATGACATCGTTAATATTATATTATTCAAATTGTAATAATATTCATTTCTTATGGGTGCAACGTAAGTATTTTCAGACATCCAGATTGTAAACAAAATACCGTAAAACCTTCCAAATCTGTAACAATAGATTTCAGATGATTTTCATGTGGGTATAGTCATTTTATAGAGTATGAGTTTTGGTGATATTTACTGCTAATAAAGTTTTTAGAAATTCTAATTATTTTTCAAGATTGTCACCGGCAGACGTTTTTCACTTTATCTGCTATTTGAACAACAGTCTTGTTCAAACAATCGATACAGTAAAGTAAGGTGAAAATATAACGCTTATATAGATTCATATTTCTGAAATGCCTTAGCATAAAAACAGAGAAAGAAAAATCATAGGCTATTCTACAAAGCTTTTGTAGGCCGTATAAGTGTTGAAGCCCTTGTCATAGATATCACTTACACATACTAATAATCCGTATTATAATATCATCATCAGTTTAAAATTTTAGATGCAATTGATGAAGTACGAAAGATAGAGAGAAATTCTTTAACCGGGAACATAATATATAATACTAGACATGTCTTTTAAGTATCAATAAAGTAGCTAATTATCACAATAAATCAGCATTCTATTTGAAAATAACACTGAAATCATTGCTTAGAAATAATATATGAATATGGACAGTAGATGTCCTCCTGATAATCTTATTGCTATGGAAACGCATTCAAATACTATTTAGTAGTATATTTTGCTTTTAAATTCCTATTATTTTTGTACTGATGAGACTGTCATAATCTAAAAGTTAAAAGTTAAAACAAATGTATTTTTTTTTTTTGCTTAAACTAGAACTTTTTCCTATCTTGTTCCAGATGTGACTTTTTTCTCAAAGCGTAAATAACATTCCTTCCTTCAAGCAATAATATGTTAGTATTCGAAAATAAAATCCAGCGCTGAAGTACCATCTAACACTCATTGTTCCAAATTCAGGCTTTGATGATTCAGGCTTCGAGGCCTGGGGATACTGTCCCAGGAGAACTAGTAATCGCTGCCTTCTATCCGCTTTCAAGCATAAAAACAGGATATTATGCAGATTCAGAGGATATAATGATGTTTATCATTCTACTTGTGAATTAATCATTAATCTATACTATTTAAATAAACAAAGCTTTGCTCCTCTGAGAACTGGCGTCAAGCTGTGCCAAAAACAAATTAGATTAATATGCAGCGGCAACTATGTTTAACTTCCTTGGAAGCAATGAGGCACTAAATTGAAGGTTGCATTCTAATCTGAGACAGCGGCCTAGAGATTTAGTCAGTTTTTGACCTTTGTTGTCGCAATAAAATGAACCAAAATGAAACTGTTTCTATTGTCTGCAGCACAAAGCTCTTTATTTGTATTAAATGTCATAAAAGTACATTGTTTTATTCATGCGAAGCACGGCGGGTCAATTTAAAAAATAACTGTGCTATTCTTATTTAAAGTTCTTTTATTTATATTTGCTTCTTCACGGGTAAGCACAGATAAACGGAAAACTCGAGTAATGCAATATTGACTTTATAAGACTGTTAATAATTGATGGATATAACAAGGGCTTCTTAAAGGTTTAAAATCAACGATATGGATTGTATATTTAATATACAGTTTATTTAAAGTAATAAAAAATTACATTAATATTCAGCTTTTCTTATTTGAGAAATTTTCGAAAGGCTATTTCCACTTTTCTCCTGCGCAAAATGATCAGCACATTGAAAATATCTCACTAGTCTATCAAATTGATCAGCGCATTGAAAACATTTCGAATTTTTTGGAAAGCAACGCTCAATTTTTTCCTATGCAAATTTATCACCGATTGAAGAATTATAAATGGCGTTGGAAAGATACACATATGACGAAAATTGCCGGCTTAATACATTTTACATTAAGTAGAGCATTGCAAAGAAGCAATGATAAGATAAGAGCGTAGTGGAGGAGAAAACTTTTGTTGGAATTATAAGTTTTCAATGTGTACAAGGTTTCAAGAGAGTCATTTCTTGTAACTTTGCAGATTGGTAGCCACTTTGATCCCCCAACTTTACTCCAGTAAATTTCTGGTTCTACAGTTATCTGAAAGCTAAGGTGTACACATCAAATTCGCGAGATTTGTCAGAATTGAAAGATGCCACAAAACGTGAAGTTATACAGATTCCTTCTGCGATGTTACTTTAGTGAGTTGCCGTTCGAAAATTTCGAAATTGTTTCACTCTGATCGTAACAGTGAGTTTTAAATCATGGCAATCTCGAGCGCATACCTTCAAATAACAATATCTGAAATTTCATTTCAATAAGAGGATAGGCCGTTAGGAGTTCATATATCAGGAAGTTATTAATGACCACTCTGTATAAGATTATTTCAACATATAAAAAATATTGTGATAAAAAATAAAGTACCTAAAAATCATCGCATGACGATAACATCGCACACATACATTTTTCAGGTTTTAAAAGCTGTAAATGTATTTTCGCATAATGATTTGGGAGCATAAGAAGGAGAGAGGGTTATTTTTACTTTTATATTTCATATTTTTGAATGAACTTATAAATTTTTACTGAAAAAGTAAGAAGAATCTTAAGCATTTAAAATGAGAGAAAATTAATGCAACTTACAGCATGTAATAGAATTTTAAATACAAACAGTTAATTTACAAAGGTCATTAATAAATTAATCTTTTTTATAAAGTTTTACTCTTAATTTTTAATGAAAAATACAGCCTAAAAATCTTTAGGAAAAGGGAGATAAAGAGGTTACCTCTATATTTCCTGATAAATTAATTCAAAAATTTTTGAATTAATTTATCAGGCTCTTTGCTTTCCTCTTTCCCATGATGCACGTTTCCACCTTGCATTGTATTCTCCGCAACGTTTTCGTCTACAATGTTGCCGCGATGTTTTCGGCTGTAACCGTCCTGAAAATTTCATCTCTTTTGTATATCTCAGAGTATCATAATAATGGATGTCTTCTCTTAATTTCAGCATGAGTTCTAAGATAAAGGTATATGGATGAGATTTTCTCACGTCATTATTCAAGGATGAAGCCAACCTTCGAACGCATTTGTCATTCAATGTCTTTTATTGTAACAACTCCAAATATTTTACATAAATGCATTGTCTAACCACTGCTACTCCATGTAATATCTCAGCTTGGCTGGATCTAGAAATAAGTTCCAATTTTTTCAGTCACTTCTTATCAGTGTTTTATGGAGGTAAGTGATCCAAGGAAGTGTTCATTAAAAGAATATACCTTTTTTATACTTCCCCTTCCTTTATACAGACGTTATCAGATCTAGGTGCAGTGCTTTCTCCCACATGCAATTATTAGAATGGAAATTCTAATATTTAATTAGATTGTTTAGAAACCCATTTCTTGAGGCATTTATTACAATATATTCGAAATTAATTTTCTAAGTTTCTGATTTCCACAAAGGCGTTTCCCACTTTAAAAAACAGGAAAAAGAATTTCTTGAATTAATTTATCAGGCAGAAGAACATATGTCGAAAGATACAATGCTTTTTCATCAATAATTTTTCTGCAATCAGTATGAATAATCTACACTTGTTTAAAATGAGAATATCAAAACTTAAAAATTCCATCACTAAAGCAATATTTGCGTTTTCTTAGAAATTGTGATCCGTTATTCTGGACTATTCCGTTATTCTGGACTTCCGTCTCTTCCTTGTTATCGAAAAGAAAATATCCCGTATAGCTGTTCAGTATTACTATATTTTTTCTAATTGGTGCCGTACCAGAAATCCTAAAACTCGTGTCTTTCTCTGTAGAGAGATGGCTTCAAAGATCCGCATTCTAGCATTGCTGCTATGAATTCGGAATCCAGGTTTTAGAAAATGATTTCTTTTAAATGTTCGATATAGAGATAAATTTTGTTCCAGCACATTTCTTGCATACATCAATGCGTTTTAGAACTTCCATATTGGCAATAGCCACAAATGTTCACTTTCGTTTAGTATGGTTCTACTTCCACTGAGTAGCAATCTTCCGAAACTATTTGATTTGCAGCATAATTCGAGTTTTCAAATATATTTTTTACTCGCTTTCATCAAGTAAAGGAAGTATTCTAGTGTATTTCTTCTAGTGTGCTAGCTCCGTAAATGTATATTAATACTAGATGCAGAGGTTTCTAATAAATGTATTATAAACCGTTCATAGTAAAGGTGTTGTGATTATTAACTTATTACTTTATGTTCATTATATATCCATTCTCTGCAGATGCAGTCTCTTAAAGCATGAGATAAGTTACTTTTCGAAAATAGCATCACGATGTTTATAGTTAGTCTGAAAGAGCGAATTTATTTTTAAAGTTAGACATATGTAGATTTGGAGCAGAGAAACAGAGATGCGTATGTTTAAATTGAATAATATTACTTTATGAATATTGCCCATTTTTTAATGTGTAACATCTTTTGTACCTTTGTATAAAAATCGTGTTATTAGATAAGTATTCTTTTCTTATACACGTTTATTAAATTCAGCGATGATACTGAACGCCTCTTTCTCTTTCCCTTAAGGCAAATTTTAAAAATGACAAAGACGTACACACATTAATTTGCAAATAACATGTACAGCTGCAAAGGAAATATTTTCTGCAATGTGAAAGGAACAGAATGCAACAAAATGCAATAATAATATTCTTACGAGCGGACAATGCCTTTACAATTGGATCGAGATCGTCGTTTAATCCAGTGTGTTTAGATTTTTTGCTCTAAATTCATGAGCTCAGCTATTTATGTGATCTAAGAGCTTAAGATTGCTTCTGATATGAACGGCATCTTTGATGGATTTTATAATTTTATTATTCCATTAAACAGAACGCCATCTGCAAAACGCTGTATGTAAATTTTTTCGTATGGAATAATACTCAAACAAGCGATAGATTTCACGCTTCCGTGTCACGCATTCACGTCATTCAAGGAAAACAAAGCTGTAAGAATCTCGCTTAAACGTCATAACACCAAGCCGCTCTCAAGAAATGGTGTGCTTGGAGAAAATGCCATCGGACAACTAGGACGGATTTTCCCAATGCGCGTGGCGCGGTACGGAATGCTTATATGCAGACGACCACGTCAATATGCATGCGCAGTGTAGACACGATGTGCTATGCTCTTCCAGTTCATCTGGCTAATTTCAATTTTATTTTTGCAAAAGTAAATATATAAATTCCCAACATTAGTGAACTATCTGAAAATACGTAAAATCGGCGATGAATGTCGTTTGTTTAATAAAGAATGTACAAACGAATATTTCTTTGATAATACAGGGAAGCAGTGTGTTTACTGTATCGGAAAAAGATAGCCACATTTAAGGAGTAAATTCTAAAACTACACAACGAAATAAGAAATAAATTGAAAATAGTACAATAACAGTTTACACCCTTTCTAACTATTATTAAACTGCACATTTCGCAACACATTTGTCTTTTGAATTTGATAAACAAACCCAGCGATTATAAAGAAATGTTTTCCCACTGACCGAATTAAAATATTTTTATCTTCCACTTGGCAATACGTTGTCTTCAGCAGAGCATAAGATATTTCATTTTTCTTTTAAATTTATTATGTTATTAACTAACAAATTAAGCGATGTAAAAGCAATAAATGCAGATTCATTTCATTCATTATAAATTACTAGCTGGTCCCTTGAAATTACGCTAACTGGATTCATTAAAATCATCTACATCATTGTATACAGGGCTTAATTTCTAAAAGTAGAAGTGCCGGAGCCCTATGAAAGACCATCACGAATGAGGAACAAGAGTAAATAAATAAACAAAATGACTATTAAAATCATTAATAATTTTAAAATTAAATAGTTCATTAATATCAAATTATTCAACAATTATTTAACTGATATTAATAATTAATATTTATTAATTAATATTTATTAATTATTATTTAATTAATTCACAATTAATTTATTGAAATAATTAAAGATTAAAGTAATTAAATAATTAAAATTGAATGTAAAGAGATAAATTAAACTTTAATAAGCGATTTTTTATGTAATTTTATTGCTAAAAATAAACTTTTCTAGATCAAATTTCTACTAAAATAATTATTCTGTTACATAAAACTGTGCCGGAGCCTTCTTATTTAGGGCTCCGGTGCGCTCCGACTAGAATTAGAATATGTCCCCAAAACTAAGAAGTATCGGAGCAGAGCTCCGATGGGCTCCGGCGCAATTTAAACTCTGATTGTATATATCAAGAAGAGTGTCTGTCGGTTTGCTTATTTGTGGGTTTGTATAATTCACATCTTGATGAAATTTTCCCTTAATAATAAAAGAAAGGTCACGTCTAGATAAGATCTCAAAAAACCATTCCATAGAATCCACACACTTAACAAACAGAATGATGAATCTATGGAGAACTTTTAATAGTAGCCAGATCCAAAAGGTGGCGCTACCAGCTTTTTCCTTCTCGTCTCTGAGAAAATTTGTCCTTCGATAATTGAACTCAGGCTCAGAGAAGCACTGAACTGACATTGGTTTCAGCAGATGGTACCGCTTGGCTTTCATTTAACTAGGGTAGACTCCGAGTGATACTTTTTTGATTATGCCGATTGAATGGATGTAAATATATATATATATATATATATATATATATATCCTAATTATCATTGCATTAACACACAACTCAACTGCAATCTCTACTACGGTAAAACACGATAACTCCTTGTTTCAACTTCACAAGACTTAGCCCCCATAGCACAAAACATCCTCAGGATGTCCTATTTAAGTCGCGATATCCCGGGATATACGTAGGATGTCCTAAGGATGTTGATTCTCAGATGTCCTGAGGAGATCGTAATTTAACATCCTAAGGATGTCTTATTTAAGTCGCTATGTCCCGGGATATGACAGGATGTCCTGAAGATGTTGATTCTCAGATGTCCTGAGGAGTTCACCAATTTCACATCCTGAGGACATTCATTCTGCATTGTCCGGAGGACTTTCGTTCTCAAACATTTTGAGGATATTTGTTCTCAAATTTACCAGTTTTAATTTTTTGACATTGCACATCTGAAACTTGTACATTATTTTATTTTTCATATGTATTTTACTAAGTTGTTTCTAAATGCTGTACATTAAAAATATTGATATGATTGATGATTTATTCTTGTTATTTTGTTATTAATTTTAACTGCTATTTTTTCTGACGTTTTTAAAAATTTATTTAGTCATAGAAAAAATTTTTTTCAATGGATTAGCATTTTCTAGAATATTTGCAAAATTCTAAATAACATTTTTTTTTATAAAAAATGTATAAATTACATGTATAATTACTTACAGATTACAAACCCTACTACAAATATAGGTAAAATTAGATATAGATATATTTAATTACGGAAAGGAATTTTTTTTTAAATTTGGGTATAGAGACATTAGGTATTTTTTTGGAAGCAGGAAACATGAAAAATTAGCAACTGCCTTCACCGGGAATCGAAGGACGGACCTCTGGAATACCGGCCCAGTGTGCAGAACCACTACTAAGGGGAGAGATGTCTTCGTGGAGGACTTTCTAAGGGAAACTGGCTCGTATACACGTTACACGTGGGGAAAACCACGAAAACACCCATGCAGCCAGCCCGTTCGCGGGATTCGAACCTCGGATCGCACTACCAGGGTTCAGCGACTTTACCGCTCGGCCGCTGGTGGGCCGAAGACACGCTAGGAAAGCGGAAGAAATACCTCATATTACTTCTCTTTTTAAAGGCCGACTTTTTTTTAAGGGGATCCAATCGCTAAATCCTGGGTGTGGATATACCTCATCCAACACCTTTTTAGTTCGGGCGCCACTGTAGAGACATTAGGATTTTTTTGGGAAGCCGTAGAGATGAAAAATTAGCAACCGCCTTCGCCGTGAATCGAACCACGGACCTCTGAAATACCGGCCCAGCGTGCAGAACTATTACACCACGAAGGCACGCTAGGCAAGCGGGAGAAATACCTCATAAGGAAAATATTTTTCCTCTAATTACAGGACAGAAAATGTTTTTCAATCGCGCGATCTGTTATTGTTATTGAAATACAGTCGTGCGATAATTTCGCAGTAAAGATACATCTCTGATGACTATCCAAGATTCTAGAAACTTTGGTCTTATATAGAGATGGTCGTCTTATAGAAATAATGCTTAATATCAATATTTATTTATAATCTCAGAACTATTGGTCACTTTCAGAAGTGGTCGTTTGAGAGGCGATATTCTACATATTTATTTACTGATACTCTCAGATTCCAAAATTTGTTTATATTCTCAGAAATATTGGACGGAAGGTGGTCGTCCCATACATACAAAATTTTACATTTCATTAAAAATGAATTCGGCTTTACTTAACTATTTCCCTATTAATTAATTAATTAGATAAAGAAAAAATTAGGAAATAGTACTGTTTATTACGGAATAATGTAGGAAGTTCTACAGAACTATATTCTTTCGCGTCATTGCACATTGTATCCGGCAAACTACTAGTTCCTCGTATTCTTCCGCAAATCCGTAAACATCTGTCTGATTTGAAACGAAATCCAAAATGGCTGCGCCATGAGGTTAACTTGTATGGATATTTTTTGTTGCATGAAAGGTAAGTTCAGTTGCAATACTTGTATGTTTACTTTTTTTGCTTTTCGAATTTATGTTATTTATGTCATTTTGACAGTTAAATGTTTCACAGCTTTATGAATTGTTACCATTCTGTCGTGAATTACGTGTATCTCAATGGCTGGCTGTCTTTTCAAATATCTAATTTGCCCTGCTATCCAAATGTTTATGACTGAATTTTTTTTAGTCTAGTTTATGCATTCAGTTTCAAAATAATATGTGTGATCAGATTGCTTATTATTTTATTGCAGCAATACGTTTATGTTAAATAGTTTGAACAATTGTATAAAAATAAGAGTTTGCATTGTTTTGTCCAAAATATGTATGGTTGAAACATTATCTTAATCTAGTTTGTAATTCAAGTTTTTTTTGGGGTACTGTTCTGTTATTGGGACCAGAATCGGAAATGTATGAACCTGTGTTCGTAAGTATGTGCATATATGTGTATATGTAGACACACAAACATACAAATATACAAGCATACATAAATACAATTCTGAACCCGGTCCTGATAACAGAACAGTACCTTTTTTTAATCTTTTTTGAATATTTTATAAAAGGATTGAGCATTTTTCAAACTGCATATCATTTTAAGATTCGACTTGCAGGAAGACAAAATATGGTCATTCAATCAAATGCCTATGATTGCTTTTAACATTTTCTCATAAATATTGTTTGCATTTTTATTGTATTTTAGATACTTTAGTTATGTAAAGTGAACAGGAGAATATTAGTAAAGCCGAAGAATATGAATAGCTACCATAATACATGTATTTTTTCATCGAGCCCATTGTTTTAGAAACCAATGCACCATTATTATATGCTGGCTTATTTTATAGTTATATGCAGTTTAATTTTATGTTCATGTTACTGTAGTACAGTCAAAAGTCGTTAATTTGGACACCCATAATCCGGAATGATCTATAATCCGGACCTCAAAGCTACAAACTTTCTGCGCATGCGTCGCGTCCACGCATGCGCACAGGCGTTTACGAGAGCGCGTAAGACCCTTATGGCTGCGAATATGTTTGTGCGCATGCGCGTTTAATGTGTAACGGAGTTATACGCTAAGCTAAAGTTATCTAATTCAGTTAATGTTGCAGATTGCGTTGTTCCTTAATCTTCGAATTGGATCCGGCTTATTATTTTTTGCAGACTGTTAGAGCAATTTTATAAAAGTAAGCTTGAACTTTCGATTATGTCAAATAGAATTTCCGATATATATTTACTACAAAGCGAAAGTATGTTTTGAAATCCGAAATCTGTTTATCAATTTCACGCTGCTCTTCGGCAGAGGGGGGGGGCAGAAACGTCATTATTAGATTATGATAGATTAGAAAGATTATATCAAATAGAATTTCCAATATATATTTACTAATATGTAATTTGTATCTACAAAGCGAAAGTATGTTTTGAAATCCGAAATCTGTTTATCAATTTCACGCCGCGGATTGGAAGTTGATCTGTCAACACTATCCTTATCTTCAGAGCAGATGTTTTTATTTTATTTGGATTATAATTCCGTACTAAGTTTAGTATTTCATCTCGATGTACTCCGTCTTTGATATGATTTAAATCAAGTTCCTCGTCATTATAATTCGCTTCCGACAGTGAAGAAAGTGACCCAGAGGTTATTGAAAACATTTCGATTGACAAATTAGTCGGTATTCTCAACACAGCAATTATAGGACTTGAACAGCGGAACTTTGTAACTAAACAAGAAATTATGTCTGTTTAATAGAATTAAAGAGAAAGTATTATCACATGAAACGAAGCAACTTACATTGAAGGAAATGTTTAATAAAGTAAACAAATAAATATTAAGTTTTTTCTTTTTGTAAATTTTGATACCCTTTAGATCATAATTGTTCTTTATTTCATAAATTACGGTTTCATATTTTTAATTTTGTAATTTTTGCATGCCATCTTACCAGATTTAAACTGATGATCTATAATCCGGAAAAATCGATAATCCGGAATCGCCGAAGTCCCGACGAGTCCGGATTAACGACTTTTGACTGTATTGTCATTATAATAAAAGTATTGATAATTTTTGTTGAATCTTGCAAGTTGCCTAACATTCAGAATTATTACTACCGAATTTTACCGATAGGTTTTTTTGAGTTGACATAATCTGTCTGATAAATAAAATAAACTGGTGTTTAAATTATATGCATTTCTCTTAATGTTTCATTGAAAGTGAGATGGAAATATAAATGCTATCCAGAAAGGTGAATTCTTTTTGCCTGAAATGACAAACTGTACTAAATGATTAATGTTTATATCATTTTAGAAATGTCAATATTAAAGTTTCTCCCCCTTCTCTTCTTTGATTTTGAAATAATTTATAATAAAATAATATATGCATAAGTGTAATTAATGTAAAGTGTCATTCAATAATATAATTTATTTTTACTGATATTTTTATATTTCTTATCTGGGTTTTCTTTTGGTGTTAGAAGGAGGAAAAGACTGTAATGTTTTAATTAAGGAAATAATTAAAACATTACAGTCTTTTAAATAACACAGTTACAGTAATGTTTATTGAAGCAATCAGTACTGTGTGATTGCCAGTGATTGAATAATGTTAAAATGCATTGTTCATAAGGAAATTTGCTTAGATTTGTGTTATAGATTTTATTTTGACACAAGCTGAAATTTGAATTATTGGAAGCACTTTGAAAACCCGAATTATTTCCTGAATCATTAATCAGGCCAATATATAACATACAAATTTTCATACAAAATTATTTCTTTGAGCATATTATAAAGAGCTCATTTAATTTTATTATTTGTACAAATTTTAGACAAAAGTAGCATGTAACAGTTAAAGATTTATTGAAGCCTACTTGTTACTTGTGGTAACAAAGAAGTGTGAAAGATATTGCCACATTAGCGAACATGACGATCATTGATGCTTAGTTTAGTAATTTAATAATATGTTGAGAAATGCTGGGAACTTTCAGAAGTAGACATTTCGGAAATGATGGGCTTGATAAGAAATTTACATGGTTTTATTATTTATTCTTTAGTTAAGAATGGATTTTAGATGTTCATGTGAAAGAATTCTGTTTAATTAGTGAAAGAATTATTAAAGTTTGGCATTTAAAAAAATGAGTTAATAATATGCAATTATCTTTTTATTATACATATATTACTATATATTTCTAATGCGCTATGTAAATGTCAGTGCTAAACAATTGAGATACTATTGTCAGGGCAATCTTTTCTTATACATGAAAAATTCTGATACTTTCTTATCATCTGCCCTCACAGCTTCAACTTATGCTAAAACAGCAAGAGTATGCACACGATAATAGCAAACTATGAATATGCATACCACACACATGTATTTACATGCTTTATATTTAATCTTTATTTCTGAATAGTATTCCATTGGATGAAAAATATGTGAATATTGACCCAATGTATATATTTTTGTGTGTGTGCATCCTAAAATTTCTTGTTTCATATAAAGTGCTTATTTGAATTACTACTTGTGAACAGAGCAGTAGATATGAACCATAAACTAACCATTTTGCCAATTTTCACAGCTTTGCAGATAGTCAGAAAGCACCAAAATTTGTAATAATGTTAAGTTTAAATGATGTTCTATACTTTTGTGTTAATTTTTCTATTCTATTAATTCTATTACTGTGTTATCAAACCTTCTGCAGGAATTTCAACTGGTTAAGATGTTATTACCATGTGGAGAAGAATTTGGTTTTCAAGCTAGAAAAAATTGCAGCTGAAGGATTTTGTAGAAGGTAAGTCAAACTGGTTTTAGTTAATTATAATTTAATTTTGGGTGAAGAATTCTCAAATTTATTTATCATAAGTGTCTAAAGGTCTAAATTAAATTCTGCTTGTTTTTGAAATTTTTCATGACATTCATTCTTTGATTATTATTATTATTTTTTTGAATTTACTAACTTACATCCAGGCACATAATTGCATTTAATGCCATACCTTAAATATTGTAAAATGTTAAAATAATACATTTCACTTAAAAATGTGGTTGTGACAGTAAATTTTCTGTTACATTTAATCATATCTATAAACATTGGTATACATCATTTTTCAATAATCTGTATATTATTTTGTGCATTTCTTTTACATCCAAGATCTGGCATATGACTTGCTTTTCAAACTGATAACATGGTGTAATAATGTAATCTAATGGTTAAAGTTTACTATGGAACGGGCCAAATTTAATAAATTATTCTTTGATAGAAATTTATTCATTTGTTCAGTGTGTCTCATCTCTTTAAATTGCTAAAGTAAATTTTATGTACTTGCATTTAGGAATTTTGACTGTATCAGAGTAATTTTGTTTCAGTTATTATAACATGCAAGGGAAAAAATTCATTCATAGCTCTGTATTTAAAATTAGTTAATTAAAGTCCTTAATAAAGAGGGACGTTTTGTTGTTTTTAATGTCGATAGAGTTTAATTTAAAAATATGCCACATTAAGGGTTACTTTTTAACCTAATTTAAAATTTTCATTACTTTAACATGTCCAATAATTGTTATTTTAACTCCGATATTGTAATAATATCAGAATTCCTTACTTTTTGATAGGTAATCCAAATGTAAAACAAGAAAAGAAAAAATTAAAATCTAGAAGTATATTTATTTCATACCTCTAACAAATAAAAACAACACAAGCACTTTTTACTGTCTATCTGCATAGTGTGGCATGTCCCGTAAGACTGAGATTTGTATGGTCAAATCCATGTTTCAGTTAAAGGAAAATGCATGCACAGTCTTCAGATTTTCCCTTCGATTAAGGATTCTGTATATACTAGCATAAGAAATATATTAGTTAATGCAGTGTTATACATCAATATTTATAGACAATTATTGTGGCTATGTTTATTATAATTTTGTTCACTGTAATGGCTGGAGTGCCTAAACCATCATGCTGTGTAAACAAAACTCAAATCTTCATTTCTGCATACTGCTCCACTAGTGTTTAAACCACTGAAATGGTGATTATGGTAGAAGATCTTTGGTAAAAATTTACTCTACTGTAACCCTTGGTGAATCGTTTCTTTTTTTTATATCAAGATCGTCACCTGAGAGGATCGGCACCAATTTCAAGGAGGCCGCTACACAAAACCAAAATAAGAAGTCAAAGACATACACAAACTCTGTGTCCATGTACACATCGACCTATTAAAACAGAGAACTGCACAAACTGGGCATTGTGCACTGCTTTAACTTTGTCGATGTACACATTGATCTATTTTCACTTTAAGAAAATCAGAAAGTTAAAAATATCATAGTTACCAGAAAAAATTCGCCACTGTCTTAACACACAGACAACCAAAAATACACAAACAGAGAGGAATAAATTACCAAAAATACATATTTCCTAACATAAAAACATTAAACAACAAATCTTCTAACACAAATTAACACACAGAGACAAAAAAATAAATGAAACGTCATTTTTTTTAACATACCTTTTTTTTCACATGCATATGTTTAGGCTTCCCACCACCATCTTCCAGGTAAGCAATTCAATTAAATTTTTCGTCTCTTAGTCACTTCAGACATACTCAAACGATGGTACCCACACCAAAATAATAAATAGTATGTTCAAAATACAAGACCATACCACTTCCGTGCAACCAAACACAGCAATTGAAAAGAATGGTAAGAACCAAAAACATGGGACCGTACAAAAGGTTTACTATTAAAAAAAGTAGCCCAAAACTAAATTTATCACAGCACGTTGGCAATATTTGCAGAAATAACTCCTTTTTATTGACAAAAAAAAGTTTTTTTTTTCCCAAAGGCTACTTTTGCCAACATTATCAACATTAGGGTTACCGAAAAACTTATTTGAGGCAATGGGCTTCCACATTTCACAAACAACCAATACCACTTTGCGATTTTTTTTTCAGACAGAAACCAAGGTGTACCATACAGTAAAGATTAGCCACATCTTCATTTACTACTGTTACAAGTACTTCTTTGGTAAATTTCTGCGGTTAAATTCAAAAGTTTAAAATTGCATTAACATGATCAGATTCAGAGTCATAGCTAGGGTTTTCAGCGCTCAGGGACAACTGAAGATTTCGCACCCCCTACTGCTAGCCAAGGATGGAAAACATTTAATTCTAAAATGTTCTAACATCAGTTTTGCGCCCCTTGGATTCTGCACCCGGGGACAGATGCCTCCCTCCCCCCCTCTAGCTACACCCCTGATCAGATTTTATTTTCTGCACGTAGCTAACAATTACTTATGTGTTGTCAGATAAATGTTACCAGATGCAGTTAATTATTTTTTACTTGCCAATCTCGTGAGACAAGTTTTTTTTGCTCCTGCAAGACTTTACTTTGTGTTGCAAAATAAATTCATTCTCACTCTTTTTGGACTTGCCTACACATTAAATTTAAAATAGTTTTATGAATAGGTAAGATGTGATTATCATAATTTTGTTTCTCTCTTTATCTTGGCAACTTTATATGTTGATTCAGTATCCAGGTTACCTACCAGTGGCTGATTGATAAAACTGCTCATATGTTCAGCTGGTGGTTTGAGTTTATTTTCTGACATAAAAAATTTTAAAAGGCATCCCCCATGTTTATTTTACTATAATCGAAAAATCAAATAATTGCTACTCTGTTTATAGGTAGGTACTAAATGTTAAAATATTTTAAATGCTTCCTTTAATTTGCATTCTAATAGTCATTTGTTTAAATTTAATTATGAATTATATTCACATATAGTAATTGTGAGTGTTTTCTTATTTTAGGTGCTGTGAAAGGCAATGACAGAGATCCAATTTATCAAGAGTTCTTATATACATAAGAATACATGGATATAAGATTGTTTTTCATGAATTCAAATAAAATGTGATAAATTGGATTAATAAAAGCTATTTTGAATTTTGAAAAGTGTTTTTCCTCTCTTAATCATAATATAGTGCCATAAATTTCTGAATGTGTTTATTTTTCATCCAAATAAATAGCTTTACAAAAATTTGTCATATTAATAGATATTGCATAATTTAGCATTATTATAAATATTTATTATAGCAGATTTAGCTGAACTACTTTTTTAGTCTCTTTGCAGATGAAGTCACAAAGGTAAGTGGTTAGATATTTTTCTGTATTCCCCATTAAGTAATTTTATCTGGTAAATTACCATTACTTATATACTAAAGGTGAAAGAATAAGCTTTCCTTGAAGATACAAAAATTTGCAGATATTTCAAAAAATTGGTATACGTAAAAAAGTTCTTAAATTGCCACATATGCGAAACTGAAAATGTTATATATGAAATAGTTCAGAAATATAAATATTTTCACTATTTTTTAACTATAATTCACTGCATTTGTTATATATAATCACAGTTTAAGGTAGGAGTGCTTTTCTCACTGTGATTTCTCATGTATTTTGATTCATAAATACACGTACATAAATCCACGTATTTTGATTTCTCTTTTGAGACCGAATAAAAAATGAATTAAACATTCTCGTTGACATTGAGAGTTGAATAAAAGCTCACCTCAAAATAAAATGAATTAATAAATTTATGGAAAATTTTACATTGCATATATTGAGCAGAAAGAGTAAATAGAATATACTTAATGGAATTAATAATTGGTAAAGTTGATAGCAGAATAAAATGCCTTAATTGCATGGTAAACAGTAGATCTTTTGAAGTTTTTCTATGTTGCGTAAAATGCAGATTTAAATTTTTGATATTGATTGTCATATAAATGGCAATTACTGTTTTATTTTGCTCTGAAATGAATGTAATAAAATTCTGGATGAGACAACCTTTAACATGCGCTAGAATTTACAAAGTTTAATTTGGTGCTGATTTCAACGGGTAAATTTCATTTTACTGAATTTTGCATAAGATAATACTAATGAACCATTGCAAATTATTTTCAGAACTTTTTTTTTTTTTTTAAATCTAAAAGGGCTATTAGTTTTGAAATGTGACTTCATATCTTCAGTCGTAAACTTGTTTCGCTTTTCATTCAAGTCTTGCCATTTGGCAAAATTTAACATATTTACCTTTAAAATCTAATATATTATTGACTAACAAGCCAAGCTAATTAAAAGCATTACACACAGTTCTTAACAATGCTTTTTTAAATTTTTAATCTGATTGATTTAAAATGCATTTAATTCATGATATATCTAATTGAAAACATTTTAATATTTCTACATAATTACATGATATATTTCTTCACTTTTCAAATATATAGAAGATATATAACTTTCTGGTGTCAGTATCTTATAAAATGTTTTGCTATTTCCACTGCCCCATCTGTACTGATAATCTATGCATTCATAAACTTTTAGCCTCTTTGAGTGACTGCTAAAATCTGAGGCCTTTCAGATTTTTTTTTTAATTGTGTGAGCAGAAAGATAGAATTTTAGAAGAGCTTCTTGAGTTACCTTTTGAATGATATAAAGAATTGTTAACATAATGTCAAATTTTTACAACTAAATATTAAATATATAAAAAAGCCTGCAGCATTCTCATGTTACGAAAACATATTTATTTATTCTGAGGCTAGGAATTGATTTAGTTTTAAAAATACAATTTTTTCCTTTTAACAATTTCCCAACAGTGTCATCAAAACACTATAAATTCCTTACATGTTTTAAAGAAAGATGATTCATTTATGTAAAGATTATTAAATGGGTAATTTTATTATTCAATTTTTAATACAAATTAACTGAAATTAGAAACTGATTTTGTAAAATAATTTAATTATGAATAATTCAATTTGGGGGCTATTGGATGTTTAAAAATGATCAAAAGATTTTTAATATCTTAAAAATAAAAGCAAAATTTTCAGTTTTAATATTTTGCATTAATAATTCATTTTAATTTCCTTGCTCAGTTTTAATATATTCACAAATTCAGATTTAAAAACAAAATAAGTTGTATAAATATTTTCAACATTTCTGATTTTTCCATAGTAACCATAGGAGAACGATTTGAGACTATCTGTGTAAAAAAAAGTAGGTTTTAGATCATCACACCTTCACATACTACTTTCACTGGAATTTTCCTCTGTATATATACTGGGATGTGACACTAAGCAGTTGAGAATATGTATTTAAGAGGTTAAAGGGATATTGTAACTAGTGTTTCAAATCCTGATAACATCCCATACGCTGTCGGTGGGACGTAGGATGTGACATTAAGCGCTCAGGAGGATGAGTTTAGGAGGAAATTGGGATATTACGGGATGTCCTGATGATGTAGTAAGTAGGACTTTAAATCCTAATAACATCCCATATGCTGTCGATGGGACATAGATAGGATGTTTTTAGGATATAATGGGATGTGCTTAGGAGGTTTGTGGGATATCCCGGGATGTCCTGAGGATGTAGTAAGTAGGAGTTCATATCCTAATAACATCCCGCACGCTGTCGATGGGACTTGGTTAGGATGTCCTGAGGATATCCCGGGATGTGACATTAAGCACTCGGGAGGAGGTGTTTAGGAAGTTCGCGGGATATTCCGGGATGTCCTGAGGATGTGCGCATATCCCGCGAGCAACATCCTTGGGATATCCCAAGGATGTTTTTGTGCTATGTGGGAGAGGATCCATATCGGAGACGGAAAATCTACCAGATGGTGGTTGTAGGCATGGCATAATTCGTTGCTGGGCATTCTTCAGATGTATTTTCTCGATTATACATCATTTTGGGTGCGATAAACATCTCCAAATTTTGTATAGCTATTCACATCTTCAAACATAGGACGAAACAGAGCGGGGAATTATATGTGGCAGCAGAACAAGAGGAAAGCGGAGAGTAAGTGTGCAATGAGCAGCACTCATGTATATGTATACATAACAGTCCGGTCTCTGTTGGAATTTTGATCTGTGGTAGGATAAGTCATCTGCGATGCGCGTTACATAAGATGAGATAAAGCGAGTTAATTTTGAGACGGCGCATTTCGGTTCATAAACTATAAGCAATTAGTACTTTAAGGAGAGGAAGGGGAAGTAGCTAAATTAAAATGAGAAATAAAAGGAACAATTGCCAATTTAAAATTATTAGCTTCTTTTTATATATCACACACACACACACACACACACAATATATATATATATATATATATAACATGATATGGATGATTTGAAACTTGATGATGGCGTAATAGATGCGTAACGAAGAAACTTGTCAAGGTAGACATGGCCGGATTCAAGATAACTTTATTATTGAGGAAAGCAATCCTGGATTCACAATTCTTGGTTCACATACCGGACGGGCGTCTTCTGCGCCCTACATTTTCGTTAGCTCAGCATATATTAAGTGAACAAACAAAGTAGCTGCAAAGCGTCTAGCCAGGATGAAAGCGCAAGCTAAAGTGACGCAGCAATTCAGAAGAAGAGAGGAGGGAGTCAGAAAGTTTCACTTCGGATTAGAAAAAATTTCGTTTCACAATTATTTGATTAAGCTTTTCGTGGGATCGCATCATTAATTTGAATGACGCAGTTTAGACTTATAGCGCTATTTTTTAAGATAGAGAGAGGAAGTCCCCAAATTAAATAAAAAAATAAAAGAGATTATAGCCAGTTAAAATTAGAAGTTTACTTTGATATTTTTATCTTACACAAAGTACATAAAATTATCGTATTTAAATATGATAGGATAAATTCCTTGTTTACCAAAACATTATTTGATGCGAATTATAATGGAATAAAATTATGTTTTGAAACGGCTACATCTAGAAGTTTGTGGTGTATGTATCCATCTGTCTAACTACGTAGACTTCAAGCTGCAGCGCATCAAAATAGCCATCTATGTCGGCCATGAAGACTGCAAGCTGTTAAAAGTATCGGATTACTACATATATATATATATATATATTAATTGAATTAATTGAATCTTTGATTAAAAATTCAATGACTTAAAAGTTTTGTATTGGCACTCTTCAAAGCGTAAGATATGTTTCAAACTGAATCAGAAAAGATATAAAAGAAGTATGTTGCTACTAGGCAAAATATTTGCCTTTCGAATTTAATCAACAAACTCGGTGATTTAAAAGAAATTTGTTGCTGTGGCACGAATTAGATATTTTCATTTTCCACTCGGTAGTGTGATGTCGTTTAGCAAAGCGTAAGGTAATATTTAACATGTCTTTAAAATTTATTCTGTTACTAATTAACAAATTAAGCTGTTTAAAAATAATGAACGCTGATTCATTTCAGTTATTAACTACTAACTGGACCCATAAAATTACACTAGCTGTATTCATCAAAATAATATATATATATAAAGAAGAGCGTCCGTTTGTTTGTGCCTGTGTGTAAGTTATACAAATCTACATTTTTATTCTGCTCTTGATGAAAGTTTCCACATTTAACTTTCAATACAAGAGGCAGGTCACTGTCTACACAGGATTTTAAAAACTACCTAACGGTGTTTACACTCCGGACATTTATATTAGAACACTGTGCTCACATCACGCATCTTAGGTTCACGTCGCCGTCATTGAGTTCTCAAAATCAGTATGCCCTGTATGCCAATATGTTCAACTTATTAAACAAGGAATTTATATATACATTTTTTAAATACAAAAAATAAGTATTAGCATTTCTGCACAACTTCATTTTTGAAATAATATCACCCATCTTTAAAAAAGTATATTTTAAGAAACTTTGTGATTTGTACCATTAAAAATGTAAAATACATTCGTTGTATTCTTCAATTTTTACAGAGAGTTCATGGAAACGTTTAGATTCTATTGAGAATAATTGTTTAAATTATGATGTTTTATGTGAAGGCAAAATATCAGAAATGTTGTTTTGAGAAAAACCAAAAAAAGTAATATTTATTTAATAAAAAAATGAAATCAGACCTTGGAATTCAAACTTAAATTTTAAAATGTTCGTGGCTCTTAAATTTTACCATCTGGAGTATCTGAAACACTTACTTTTGCTTCCCTTTTCACTTTCAAAATTTTTCGAAGCATCTTTGCAACAGGAATAATATGTCGTTTAGAGGGTCAGATGCAAATGCTTAATAACTTTTTATAACTATTCAATGTACAACTTTGATAATACTTTCAAACAACCCTAAAATACAGCATTATGATGAATAATTGTATCATATGCACTTAATTTTGCTGTTTAAGGAAACGAAAACATCTTTCCATGTTCGCCCCAACTCTCCATTGATGTTTTCATTTGTATTTTGAGTTTACCCATGCAAACATTTTTCTAATAGTCCTCTTCATCATAGCTCTAAATATGCTGAGCCACGCTATTTTTCTTGAACCGGTTTTCCAGGTTCGTTGAGAATAAAACAGGTATATTCTTCAGCTGGCATTGCCTAAGTATTGATTTTTTTTAATTGAATACACAGTGAAACAAGGCAGCTGTAATATTTTGTTGCATGCTTTGTAAATTACCTTTTTAAAACAAACAGAAATCCATTAATAATTCTTATATTTATCTAAAAAGAAATTCGTCTATTTCCTTTTTCTAGGTAGTCCTTTAGTTTTTGCTTTAGTTACCGCTGATGCGAAACAGTTATTTTTTGAGCAACTTCAAGGCTATTTAGAAAAAATTCTTATCACCATCAGGAACAAAGTTCGGTGCTTATGATTATTGATATTGCTATCTAAATAAACATAAATGGGCATTTCCGACTTAAAAAGCTTTTATGAATTACAATGAAAATAACCAATTCATGCTCCAAAAAGTAACAAAACAATATAAAGCAATTTTAGAAAAAAAAATTGAAAAAAAAATATTTCAATCGAAAATCATATTCTTAAGGAATGTTAATCTTAGCGTATTGTTACGTTTGTTTTTCTGACACCAGTTGTTACGTTATATTCTTCCTTCACGTTCGTTCGGAGTTCGTAGAGTTGGAGTGAATAACGACGACACTTGATGAAATATCGAAACAAACTTTATTTATCCAATATTGATCAGGAAACCTCCAAAGTCATGTTTTACAGTCGTCGAAGATCTACTAGACACTCGCTGGAACAACCAGCGACACAGCCTGCAGGTTATCAGGATATAACGGTAAAGACAGCTTCATTGCAAAGCACCAGAATACAGCTCCCGACTCTGCTCGGTCGTTCTCGGAACTCCCCGTACTCTCGAGAATCTCCACGCTACAACTCGTGATGCACTCGACGCCACACAGAGCACAGCTCCCGACTCTTCGGTTCAGTCGTTACCAGAGCTTAACACACTCTCTCGGCGATGCACTAACCGCGATACACTAAGAGACTCTTCGATGCACTCGACGACCTATTCGGCACTCGCTGCCCGGCTGTTAACTCGTTCGACTCCGCACGGACTAACTCGCTAGACGAGACACCAACTATCTCGCACTCTAGATGAGGCACACACACTAACTGATTGCGGGCCAGAAAGGTTTATATAGCTTTCGGCTTGTGTTCGAGAACATTCTGGGCTAAAGCGGTAAGAATTCGTTCCAGAAATTTCTCCAACCGTCCATGGCATATCGCCAATTTTGTCGCCAAATGTTGCTACCCTGCCTTTTCTTGCTATTTTATGGCAACCCTAAAAGTGCTTTGCGGGGAAGCTATCCCACCGCGCCTATACATTTCATAACAATATTAAAATATTGTTACAAATACTTTTGATTAAAAAAAAAGTGTGTCTGTATCAGACATGTAATACATAACATTAGAAATATCTGTTAGTAATTATAATAATACTGCAAGTATTTTAATTTATATCAGGTACGTATATAATTTGAAATACAAAAAACATCTAAATTATAAGGGAACGGGTTGTTGTTTTTGAATCATTGTTTGTTAATTATAAGCCGATTAATTAAATTCGAAATTGAAATTAAGTATCTTATCTTTTTTATGTAACAGATTTCATGTTAAATTAAAGTCCCTAGGATTCGCGTAGTGACAATATTTATTAATGCAAAATTATTAAATATTCATGATAGCATAATAAAACGTAACGTGCAAGAATCCAAATATTTCAGAAAACTCCGCTAAAATGTTTAATTCCAAAAAATCACGGTAGTCATGCATCATCGTGGTCATCGTAGCTCTAAAAGTTTCGATTTTTAACATAAGTAATATGATCGAAGTCAGTAATGTAAGTCAAATGTTTTAGAAATTAAGAAAAGCTTATATCCTATGTCTTCTTAGATTGTATACTTTTACAAAAAGAAAATGAATTAAATAAAAATTTGTTGAAAACCTAATCCAATTGCGCGCCGAAAGCATAATAAAAATGTTTAAGATTCATCCTATATTCAATGACAATGCAAAATAAATTAAAAATAATATAATGTAAAATGAATTAAAAATGATATGTTTAAAATTCATCCTACATTCAATTTGGAATAAATATGTGTCAAAACCAGCAACAAAAAGCATAGTGCCAAACTGCAAAAACTAGAAATGAAGTAAAAAATTTTCATCTTTTGCTGCATCATCATCGAGGGATTGGCGCAACGAAAGAAGTAAATTTTGGTTTTGGAATATTTTACCCCCCTTTTCTTACGATTTGCCAATATACTTCTGGTATCTGTCAAAACCAAAACTGAAATAAGAAATTTTCATCTTTCGCTGCATCATCATCAGGGAATTGGTACAACGAAAGAAAAAAATTTTATTTTTGGAATGCTTTGCCCCCTTTTTCTTGCAATTTGTCAATATACTTCTGGTATCTGTGAAAATCAAAAATGAAACAAGAAATTTTCATCTTTCGCTGCATCATCATTAGGGAATTGGTGCAACGAAAGAAGTAAAATTTGGTTTTGGTATGTTTTGCATCCATTTTCTTGCAAGTTGCCACTATGCTTCTGGTATCTGATTTTTGCATAGTGTTACGAAATCTTCAGGCGCGGTAAGATAGCTTCCCCCAGAAAGCAGGTTTAGAGTTGCCATAAAAAGGCAAAGGAAGGCAAAACTGCCACAGTTGGCGAGAAATCGCCGATTTGGCGACAAAATTGGCGATATGCCATAGACGGATGGAGAACCTTCTGGAGCGAATTCTTATCGGTTTAACTCAGAATGTTCTCGAACACAAGCCAAAAGCTATATAAACCTTGCTGGCCCGCAGTTAGTTAGTGTGTGTGCCTCATCTAGAGTAAGAGATAGTTGGTGTCTCGTCTAGCGAGTCAGTCCGTGCCGAGTCGATTGAGTTAACAGCCGGGCAGCGAGTGCGGAATGGGTCGTCGAGTGCATCGAAGAGTCTCTTAGTGTATCGCGGTTAGTGCATCATCGAGATAGCGTGTTAAGTTCCGGGAACGACTGAACCAAAAAGTCGGGAGCTGTGCTCTGTGTGTGGTCGAGTGCATCACGAGTTGTAGCGTGGAGATTCTCGAGAGTACGGGGAGTTCCGAGAACGACCGAGCAGAGTCGGGAGCTGTATTCTGGTGCTTTGCAATGAAGCTGTCTTTACCATTATATCCTGATAACCTGCAGGCTGTGTCGCTGGTTGTTCCAGCGAGTGTATAGTAGATCTTCGACGACTGTAAAACGCGACTTTGGTGGTTTCCTGATCAATATTGGATAAATAAAGTTTGTTTCGATATTTCATCAAGTGTCGTCGTTATTCACTCCAACTCTACGAACCCCGTACGAACGTGAAGGAAGAAAAAAAAACGTAGCAATATGTTTATTCCGAAGTGAATATGGCATGAATTTTAAGCGTATAATTTTTTAATTTATTTTGCATTAGTTTACAAAAAGAAGATATAAATTATGGATATCAGTATTTTTTTACTTTTTTTCTTTCTTCCCCTCCCCCAGACTGATGCTACTTTAAAGGGAACAAACAGAGGGGGGGAGAGTTTTTAAGGAAAATATAAATAAAATATTTAAGGAAATGATCACAGACAAACTCTATCGTCGATCATTTTTAATAAAATTAAATTAATTCTACCTTATTAATGGCTATTAAAATAATTAAGTAAAATTCAGCGCCGTATATACAGCATAATAACGAAAAAAGAAGCAAAGAAAATAAAATACCATGGTAAGGATACATTTTTGACACACAAAGAAAACATCTTCAGGATATCGCCATTATCCTCGTTTTTATTATCCCTGTAGATGTTTACATTTGTTGAGGTTTTTGCGGAAGTACAAATATCGCTTCATTAAAAAGTTTAAAAAATAGATTTATGAAATATATTTTGTTTTCTTTTTTTTTTTTTTTTTTTTTTTAAATCCAAACTTGGTTTTGAACGATTTGCGCATTCAAATGTAGACTACGAAGCAAAACCCTTTACCTTAAAAACAAAGAATTCTAGAATCCTGATATCTTTAATACAGATATGGCAATGTTTTTTCAAGCGTATCGATCGTCACATGTTTCCTCGGAGAATAAAATCGATTACGTGAACTCTTTAATTACGTAATACAGTTTGTTACTCCAGTTTTATGTGACAGAATACGATGGAGGAAGTAGATTGCGTGTAGGAGAAGATGGTGAAAGAAAATATGATGGTTTGTTGGCAAACTCTTTTTTCGTGACCCAATTATTTTAATAAATTTCCTGCATTACCCAGGAAAAATGCTTGTGTCTTATAGGTAAATCAACAAATTTTAATGTTAAAATATTTTTCCTTTATTGTGAAAAATGCATACATAAATGTAAAATTATAAGATTTTAATGGGAAGTGTGATGCTGGTTTTCGTTAGCTAGAACTTTCAAGGTTTACAGAAAAAAAAAATCGCAACTTAATTCTTAAATCTGTTTCAATATCTTATCGGTTTCTGTATTTAATTTTTAAGAAAAATGAATAAAACGTTTTAGGGAGAGAAAAACATCAGAAAGGTTTCAGATTCTAACGGTCGTCGAAAAGGGTTTGTTGAGGTTTAACGCTCTCGCTGAGCTCGCAGTTTACCAGTCTGCTGTTGCATTCACTAAATACTAACTCAATTTTTTTTTTGTCTTTTTAGCTTTATTATTAGGCATCATTTACTTCGCACTTACGCCATATAAAATTTAATAAAAAATTGTTAAAACAGCATTGCAGTATACGCTTAGAATTCTCGAGGCAGCGTTAAGAATTGGCATACATTTTTTTTCCAGTCGCAGTTCATCATATCAATGTTTAGTTTTCGTACTGAGATGGTTTTACAAAACTTTTGTCTTTTTATTAATAACGTTTTGTGCAATTACTTTATCTATTAAATATCACTTTCTTGGCATTTACGGCAGAATATAATTCTTTTTTCGGCGTTGTCAGTACTCGCTTTGAAAGTGTTGAGTTTATTTGTAAGATTCTCACTAATGCATTTCTCAGTTACTGTAGAAAGTGACGAATTTTAAGAACTAGTTAATAATCGCTGAAGTTCGTGTAACAAGAAACAATAAGATGGAAGGGTAATGAAACTTTATTATTCCAATAAGATTTAACAAAACTCCGTCTTGGAGTGTACAATAAAAGCCGACACTTGAACTTAAGAGTCTAAGAAATAAACTAAAACTAAGATTAACTAAAGAGATATAGCCGAAGCTGTCAAGATTCCAATCGAGTTGGCCACTTAATTCTGTTTGACTACGAAGCTTATCAAGGGCCTGAGTGTGGCCGAGCGTAATAACAGTTTTGAGAGAGAGTAGCCAAAAGGCAGACGCGCGCAAATCCGAAACTCTGATTCTCTCTAATTCAGCAAGTAGACTTCGCGGTTTAAATACCGCTGCTCCTCATTAAGTATTCAGAGTGATTCCAAAACTACGTTCTGGCCGGAAGTAAGTTGAGTTGAGAAGTAGTAAGTTGAAGTTAAGACTTTGACAATAAAGGAACTTAAAATTTAACTGTTAATAAAATTAACATAACCCTTACACGTTAATCAAAAATTCGTTAACGTTTTACAAAATATGAATAATAAAACAAATTCGAAATTCAAAATTCAGACTTACAGCTGTCCATATTCTGGTGGAGAACTACCTTATTGAGAATTTGATGGCTCAAAGTATAGTTGTTTTTTTACAGTACGAGAAACATGCATTCATCCACGCAGATTTTTCGTTATTTAATTTCTTTAAATTTAATACAAATTGATAACACACTCTTTTGCAAAAAAATCAAAGTACCAAGAATTATCCGATGCTTTTGCGATGCTTTGATTTTTTTGAAAAAAAAAAAAAAAAAAGTGTATGCAAAGCTAGTGCACGATTCGCAAAGTATAAAACCAGTAACAGAGGAGGAAAGGTTATATTTTTTGTTGCTGCCACAGTAATTCCGTAAAGAAGGAACTAAACATGCCATTACGACGGTATAGAAGACCTTACTGACAACTAAACGCTTCGAACGTGGTCGCATTGTTGTGTGAAGCTGGGTGGCCATACCGAGCAATAGGCCGCTACCTGCAGCGTACAGACACTGTTGTGCAAAGATGTTGGCAGCAATGGTTGCTACAAGGAAACTGCCGACGAAATGAAGGCTCTGGAAGGCCAAGGAGCACAAATGCGAGGCAAGATAGGATGATTGTTCGCCAGGCCCGAACCGTCCTAATGGTATCATTGTCGACTATTCAACGCACTACAGCTACGTCTTTACCTCCCGTGGTACCGTCAATCATCTCACGGCGTTTGTCTGAGGCGGGGTTACGCTCACAGAGGCCTTTAAGACGTTTGCCTTTGATCCCACAACATCGGCGGAGTCGTTTGGAGTGGTATCGCAGCCGATCATCATGGCTGCCATCAGGCTGGCATCGTATAGTGTTCAGCGATGAATCCCGCTTTACTCTTGAAGCATATGACCACCATGTTCGTCTCTGGAGAGGACAGGGGCCAGAGTTCCCGACCAACCTGTGTTTTACAAAGGCATACAGCCATAACCCCTGGTGTGATGGTGTGGGGCACTATTTCTTATGACACCAGGTAATCTTTACTCATCCTCCGTACATCTTTAACAGCTCAACGATATGTTGATACCATCCTTCCTGGCACCCTTCATTACCCTTCATGGCACGTCATCCTGGGACCATTTTCCAACAAGATAATGCCAGGCCAGATACCGCTCGCATATCTCTGGATTGTCTCCGTGCGGTTGATACTCTTCCTTGGCCAGCAAGGTCACCAGGCCTTTCACCAATCGAGCATGTCTGGTGCATGATAAGCCACCAGATTCGGGCACCACAAAATATCGCAAATCTGGAGCGACACCTGATGAATGCCTGGCAGAATGTGTCGTAGGATGACATTAGGAACCTCTACCACTCCCTGCCTCGACGAATTCAGGCATGTATTGCCGCCAGGGGCTGTTCGACCACCTATTAATCTAAACACTCAATGGATCATTGTGAAACGTGAACAGGTACTATAATTTTTATTTTTTTATCATTTTATTATCTGTGTATGATCTATACACGTGTTCAATTTTATCAAAAACAACCACTTCCTTCATGGTGCTTCGATTTTTTTTTTTTGCAAAGTAGTGTATTTGGTGGCAACAATTTGAAAAGTGATACATCGTGTACAGTATCAAAACTACCGTTTCGAGACTAATATTCCATTCAGGAGTAACATCCCTTTTGAGCTAAGAAGTTTTAGGATTTAATTTTTGCTGTTGAGATGGCTGTTTCACATTGGTAAGCAGTAATAAAAGGCATTAGAAACTTAACTGCTTTTTGTGCTGGAAATGGATAATCTTAATGACTGGATATCCAAAATCTATTAGTGGTATTTTGAAGTTGTCTTTAAGAGCTGTATCACAATACTGTTGAATTATAGATTCAGTATTCTATATACTATTAATTGTGAAAGGATTTCTTATTCATACTTTATTGCTATGAATTGAAGGAAAATATCCCTTTAGATTTGTGTGAAATTCTATCAGATGATTTAATAGCAAGTGAAAAATTTCAAGCTTCTACTAGATGGATCCAGAAATAGAGCTTTTTCATTGCAGCTTCTATCTTTTCATGGACTTTAAATAAAGTTACATGGTTGTCTTGTAACATAGTATTTAATTTATTTAAAATATCAAAAATGTCACCGAATTCAAGTATAGTTTAGCCGTTAGGAGATTTTAGTTTATAAACATTAAAAACTTCTCTAATTTCCAGTCTCTTCGAAACATTTTCTCTAGACAGGGCCGGCGCTATCGCCCGACGCAAACTCTGCGACTCAAAAATTCTTGCCGTTTCTTTCCTAAATTCTAAAAATTTACCACCCCCTAAATTCTATCGCCCGGTGTGGTCACACCGGCTACACACTCCCTGGAGCCGGCCCTGAGTCTTGATAAACATCGTACTTTGAAGCATAAAAATCTTCATGTTCACTGCCCATCGGTTTTACATAATGCACGGAAACAAGAACATAATAGAGAGATTTGAGTCGTATATATTCTTCTGTTCTTATGCACTAGGCACCAAAGGTTCTAGAGTACACTAGGACTATCTACCTAAAGTGAGGGATGCCTTCGTGGAGACTTTCTGAGGGAAACTGCCTTGTATACACATTGCACATGGGGGAAAGCCGGCCCGTTCGCCGTATGTATGTAAGTGTGTGTATGTATAAGATAAAATATAAATAAAAAAATATTAATTTTAATTTGCAATAGCCTTTTAACTCTTTACTTAATTTGGTCATTTCGTCTTTCTATCCCAAAAATAGTAACTTATTAATATTTAATAATTAAAAATAGTACCTTAGCCTAAAAATAGTAAGAAATTTTTCTACATTGCGTCATTGCAAAATTAATGCTCCTCATATCACATAATGCTTATATCATGCTAACAAACGCAGGTACTTTCATACCGCATTAGCTAGTAAAAGTATTCAAATTTGCGAATTGAAAAGTAAATTAGTCAATCGAAATGAAGTGAAATCCTAAATGAAACGGTCTACAGCAATTTTCCGCTTAGAAATCGTTCTTTTCTTCTCTTGTTTATCCCTGCTTGCAAATTTCTGTCCGCAGCTACCCTTCCTTTCTTCAGATACAAAAAATACAAAAAATTTAAAAGCTACCGATGTACATAAATAATAACTGAAGAACGGGCTCAATGGGCCTCGCACTGGCTTAGCCGCACGTGTCTTCATCAGAAATATTTTATGAATAATAGAAAAAAGTATTCAACCGGCCGGCCGGTTGTGAGTTCTGCATCATGTTCACGCTCCGCTGTTATCAGAGGTATCTCAATTATCACATATAAATTATTACATACGCCATGTGTACGAATAGAGCTTGTGGTTGCTTTAGTCTACTGTTCTATGCAAATTTTCGGAATTGTTATATCGTGAAACTCCGCTGTGTTATTAATTTTTCTGTTTCAAATATACTTTTTTAAAATTCTGCTTCACGTTTTACCATCACGCCTATACAAATCGGTATTTTCTGCAAAGAAAACAGTGAAGTCTATAAACGAAGATACACTGATGTACATCTTTAAAATGATAGCGTTTTAGTCTTTCAATCTAAAAATGACGTTTCAGTGAACTCTATGAACATACCGAGCACAGATTAAATTCGTAGGGGCGTATTAACAACATCGTAATGATAATTAAAATCTAAATCACTATGACCCAAGATACGGTAATTTAATTAAGTACATCTCCAATCAATAAAGATTAGAATGTTTCTTTACGGTCTGCATTTATCATTGTATTAGTTATCACGTGGCGATACAGCGGTCTGTAAGGGAAAGTCTGTATATTTAAAATCGTTTGCTACATATTTTACATATCAAGCATATACATCTATGATCCTACAGAAATGCAATTCTTAAAAATTATTCTTAAAAATGGATCATCTAGGAAGATAGTGCTCAAAAAGTACGCAAAAAGCATCGCAATATAACAAAAGAAAAGTGTTTTTTTCGGCTACATATGTATCTTATACGAAACAGAATTTGCAACCACGATATATAAGCTAAAAATTTTATTTTGCAAAAATTTCATGAAAAGAGAAATTTGAGCTAAAAAAATAGTGGAATAACCGATTTATGACTTAATGAAAGGAATCTAATTTTCTGTTTTTAAGGAAATTCTGAAAGTGCGTGAAAAAATGATGATTTGAACTACCAGTATCTAAAGGATATTTGAAGCAGGTCAGAGATCTACGTTCACAGCTTTTGTTTTATTAATTATGAATGTCACATTCTTATTAGAAAAAAAAAACATGATTTCTGACGGTTTATGAGTCTCTGGCCGATATACGAAGTTTTTCGCAACAGAACGATTTCTTTTAACTTTCACTGCAGAAGCTCTAACTGTGAACTAACTGCATTTAATGCCTGGTTGTTTGGTAGTCTCACTATTCCAATTTCTGAAATTATTCACTTTTGGTGCATTTTGAATTGTTTACTTTGTGAAATTGTTCAATTTTAAATATTGTTCACTTTTGGTGCATTTTGTAAAATCATCACACATTCAGAATTTGATTACACTTTGAGTTTCTATCACAAATATAAATCTTATTTATTGATGTAGTTAGTTAACGAGGATTTTGAAGATAGGACTTTGTCGGCCGAGTACATTATAAGAAATTTTTGGATCCTACCTTGCGTGCTCTTGCGGCATAAATGAGAACTATGATTCGAATTCCATGAAGTCATAGTTGGTTTTTGATGTATTCACGGACGACAATGTCACGGACTTAACTCCATAAGGGTGTTTGAATTAAAATATGCCTGAGGATACTTGTAGTGAACATATAGATTTGGTCGACTAGGTCTTGCGACTTTACACAGTCGTCCTTTAAAAAAGGAAGACATGAAATTCCCACCTCCCCATGTTTGCTATTGGTGTAAATAGTTAATTACGTCCATTTGGCAATCAAATGATTCATAATTCGAATCCCATTGAGGGCACAATTGATTTTTCCGTCTTTCTTTTATCCAAAATATCTAATTATCTCTACAACCTCAACTAAATGCGATGTTTTTAAAAAGAATTGTTACCACTTGTGAGCGGATCTAGTCGTCAACAGTGAAGCAAAATTTTATAAATGTCCTTCAAATTCCAGTTAAAATTTTCCCCACAAATATCTGATAAACCACTATTACTCATCACGTATCTCTCACGCATTTTACTGACCGTTTAGTCCTTTGTCTTAAAGATAAGTGATAACATTCTATAATCGCAAAGAATTATAGTGCAGAATTTTAACTTTAGAGTCATCCGTTTCCTTTTCGCACCTTTTTTAAATGAATATAAGGAATCTTATTCATCTTTTCACATGGCTGCTTCAATTACAACGCGGGTTGTGGCTCATAGTGACTGTTCATGAATACGTTATGCAAATTAGGCATGAATTCTCCATATGCCCCAATATTTTGTTTATAACTGAATTTCTGTCAAAGATTTCCAGTACTCATTAATTTTGTTAATAATATTTTAATGTGACATAAAAGGATACAAATTTGATTCTTAAAGGCATAATATGTTGAATATCCTCTGCTAATATAGCTATGAACTTTAATGACGAGCTTCAAAGACCACGAGCTTTACCACGATGTAAATTAATGATATGTGTTAAATAGAATTACATGAGCACTGGGAATGCTGGTATTGTTTCCATTATGATTGTAACTGAACAGCATTTTGGCAATCCTAAACTAACAGTCAAGAAAACTTAGATAAATTAATGATCGTGTGAACTGTATATGCTAAATAAGTACTTTCTTTCCAAAAATATCTTACTCTGTTAGAAATATATCTTAATGTGACAATCAAGCAAGTTTTGAATTCTCTGTGGATAATTCCTATCTGAAGGTACCACGGATTAAACTTAGTTTAACATTTTAAATTTTCTTCTCAGAATTTTTTTCTAAGAACCACTGCTAAAAATTGAAATGCAACAACCATAGCGACTACCAGTGGCCGAGCGGTAAAGTCTCTGAACACTGGTAGTTCGGTCCGACGTTTGAATCCCGTGAACGGGTTGGCTGCATGCGCGTTTTCGTGGTTTTCTTCATGTGTAACGTGTATACAAGACAGTTTCTATTAGAAAATCCTCCGCGAAAGCATCCTTTCCCTTATGCAGATAGTGCTCGAGGCTTTGTCGTAATCACACAAACAAACTAACAAGCGTAGTTGATTAGGTATCAACATAATCCTGTAAATAAGTATCTTAATTCATGAAGAATGTTCTTCTAGCAGTTAAGCAAGTAAATGCGGCTTCAGGGATTCAAAATTTGTCATTTATTATGCATTTTCTTATATTCTATTTTAAATCTTTTAGTTGATTATAGCAAGCACGCGTTGACTGTCTGCTTAAGAGAGGAATGCTTCGGTGGGTGACTCATTTGTTTCATGAAGGTAGGAATCCAAAGCTTATTTAGTTAAATACGGATAACACGCGAAAGTTATTTGACTAAGGAGAGGTTTCTTTATAAAACCATATTTCGTATAGACGTTATACATTAAAGAAGACCATAAAAATCTCCAGGCAGGCTGTCCGTTCACTAGAAATCCGTTCTTTGTAAGACTATCAATGCGTTGTGGAACCTTTCTAAAGGAAACTGGCTGGTATTGAAACCAGTCATTTTGTCGGTATCCGAAACCAAGTTGAATTACCTGTAGTATTTTATCCACTTGTGATGGATAAGATATTTGCTGCGTTCTACACTTGTGGTGGGCATATTTAAATGTGTAGTATGAAATTTCCTTACGTGAGTCATGCATGACTTCATGCTTCCATATGTGAGTCAGACACATAAATTACTACTTTCAAATGTTTGACTTGTTGGGAGCAGAGAATGTTGCTGCCAAGTATTTTAACACTGACAGCTGGTACTTTATGCTTCGCTTAATATCTGGTTTCACAATTCCAGATCCATTTTTTCCTTCGCATAGATTTTGTTGTTGTTGTTGTATTTAATGACGGCCAAGCACACTAGGGCTATCTGCTTAAGGGAAGGGATGCCTTCGTGGAGGACTTTCTAAGGGAAACTGCCTCGTATACACGCTACACATGGGGAAAACCACGAAAACACCCATGCAGCCAGCCCGTTCGCGGGATTCGAACCTCGGACCGAACTACCAGTGTTCAGCGACTTTACCGCTCGGCCGCTGGTGGGCCCCTCCGCATAGAAATAACAAAAATCATAGCAAAGGATATTTTTTAATTTTAATCGCGATAAACTATTAATTATCAGAAAATATATTTTAAGAAACTTACATTTGTTTTCCCCTTCGTGATCTTTGGGCTCTCCATTTTTACTGTTGTTCACCGTCCACGTGAACTTCAGGCACCGAGAACTTTTGAAATTGAAGAGTCCAACTACCATTTTGGGTAAAAATAGCTGCAAAAAGAATTTTAATCTAATTATTTAAGGCAGTGTTAGAAAAAGATCATTCTTAATTATGATTTCCAAGGTGCGCAACTCAAAATATCGGACTAACTGAAATGACAGTCCATCGGAATATTTAAAAAATCATTTGTTTTATGTTGTTTCAGGCTAAATACCTACCCATGGTAATGCAAGCAAAGGAATTTTAACCTTTCTGTTATTAGGTTTACTTCAAAGATTATGTAGACAAAGCTATTAACTAACTACATTTCGGTAAATTAAAGCACCCTTTTTTCTACAGAATTGTTTAATTAAAGTGTTTCTGATTCGACTACATTGGAAGGCTAACAGAAAATAATTGCAATAACGTTGTGTATGTTGTAAGACAAAAATTCCTTGATGTTACGTTATATTATTTGTTCAGTCTGTATTTAGAAAAGAAATATTTATTGCTAAATGGTGACTCAGTAAATAAAAACCAGTTGGCCTACTTAAAATATGTAATTGCTTTTTCATTTAAGTTATAAAATATACATTTTTAAATCATGTAGGCTGATCTATATATGGTACACATTCTAAATTAAAATAATAGTTTCTTAAAATATGTGGTCTACTGTATAATTATTTTACATTTTTAAACTCAAAAATTAAAATCATACAAGTTAATTAACACAAATGTAATTTTAATTAGTCTAGAAAGAGCAAGCGATCTGTATATTAAAATAGTTGTTCTGTATATTAAAATGATTGTTCACACAGAAAATAACATTCCATACTCGATATGTTATTGTTTTTTTAGATGACAACAAAAAGAATATCTTTAAATTAGCTACTGGGGTTCTCTTTTATATTTAACACAATTTTACTATCTACATTTCTTATGGGGGGAGATTAATTTTTCAGACGACATAAATTATTTTGAAATCCTCGTAATATTTCGCGTCTGGCAAAACATCACTAAAAAATTCTAACTCAATCAACCCTTCTGTTTATATTTATAGCATTGCTTTTCAGGGTAGTAATTTAAGGTATAAAAAATAAAATAACTTCTTTATTAATATTTTCCTACTTTTCAATAATAACATGTTTACTTATAGTTATATCATTAATACAATTAAAAAGAGCGTTTCTAGCCATGCATCTCGGTTATAGATTTTCTTTATAACTTCTCTACTTATACACTAGTGTCTGAGTCATGAATAAAACTTAATAAAGATCATAAAATTTTGTAGCCATGTAACGCAGTTAAGTATATTTTTCTTTCTGCTGTTGATATCTGCATTTTAAATGGTATTTTCAAAATGATTTCGGCAGCGCTTAAGAAATCCATTTATTCCTATTAAAATTAGAGTTAACGTGGTGCAAAGCGCTACTGAGAGGTAGATAAAAGCGTTTCTGCTGCCGTGAATTGTCATTCCTCATGCGGATTTCGAGTGGTATGCATCATTAATCGAAAGCGTTGCTCTCGGACATGCATTTTATCTGTAAGGCTGCAGATGAAAACGGAGTAGCTGCTCAAAAGGGAATCGTTCATTGTACCTCTTTTAAGTAGCTACTAAAATTTATTACGAGCTTTGCGTTTATGGAAACGATGTGTGCTGCTTGAAATCTGCATTGGGAATGACCATTTACACCAAACGTTTTTATTTTCCTCTCCGTTGCGCCTTGTATCACCTCAACTCGCTGTTTGGGCTCATACATGTCATTACAAATCTTCTTGTTTTGATCTTCAATGTGTGCCTTTACCTTTTTCCCAGATAGATATCCAAGCACCCTGTATATATGTTTGTGTGTATATGGAACTGTCATCAAACTAAAATATTGCAAAACCCATTAAAAGTTCTTAATTTTAGTCCTTCAAATAATTATTTAGCCTTAATACATCTGATGATATTGTATGAGTGTGTACAGTATAAACTGAGTGTGTACAGCATAAAATAAATCTTTAAAGATTTGAGTTAGACGATTCAAAATTATATCTTAAATGATTATCTTAAAAGATTTAACTAAAAAGAATTGAGCGAGGAGATTTGGAATACTGTCAATCTGGTAAGGTCGGCGACCTCGACTATTCTGTATTCAACTGCAACTAGAACCAATAATCATCTTCGATCTTCAACAGATCAATATTGGCCACAATGGGAAGACAAACCCATTTGAACTGGCAAAATTAAAAGGAAATTAAGTGAAATTTTCAACCATTACGCGGTACGTTACGCTTCAGTTATGAGACGCAGTATAATAGCGATATAATAAAAAATGAACAACCTTAGACAAAGTTCGATGTACCAGCATGTTTCAGGACTTATGATTCTGATTTATGCATCATGATTATCATGGACTATACATCATGGAATTAGCTATAATGTAACATATCCGAATAATATTAGAGAACTTCCTGTTTTCTCTTGAGAAAGCTCCGGGTCCGCCGGAAAGTGACCAAGGAAAAAATTCGGTAAGTACACCCTTCCCTTGTGCGGTTTTCTTAGGACGTAAACGAAAAAGGTAAAAAAGTGCTTTTGTCTGAAAGGATACCGGAATAGTAAGTCGCATCATGCGACGAGAAAGCTGCTGCTTTTCCCTTTATGTAACTGAGCTTTATTTTTATCTTTTAGTTAACCAAGAATACTTGCGTCAAATTTCAAGATAAATATTTAAAAAGACGGTTGGTCTTAGTATTTCCATCAACGGAAGATCGGCTGACGTCACAATAGTGATTATTTTAGTCTTATGTATCATGATTAGAATCATGCACTCACGTAAAATGGTTTTTATGCTATGCAATTATGTATGTATGATGTAAAATATTTCACATATATAATACTCAGCGTAACTGTAAATATATGTATTTTTGAAATTGAAATAAATACCGTTTAGTCTGCTAACCTATCTCTTGGAGTGGTCTAGTTAGTATCAGGTGGTATTTACCAGGATGAGTAAACAGTGAAAGACTTTTCCAGGAAAAGTCACAAAACAGTGGTCAATCTTGGATGTGTCAAAGTCAGGGATTAGTTTCTAAAATTAGAAGTTTCGAAGCCCTATGGGTTAATGTGAGAAAAAATACTGCAAAGAAAGAAGAAACAAACAAATAAAATAACTAAAAATTTAAAAACTGAAATTATAAGAAATGTAAAGAGATAAAGAGAAATCTAATAAATTATTTAATTAATTTTAAATAGTTAAAAAAATTATCGGGTGGCGTCTTGTTTAGGGCACCGACTAGAATTGCATATTTCATTCAGAAGCGAAGAAGCAGCTCAGCCGATCTTTATATGAATTAAGCACTGATTATACGTGTAATTTACTATTTCAAAGGATAAAAGATACAATTTTTTTTTTCAGCACACCAATGAAAAAAGATAAAACGATTAAAGCGTCTCTAAGGGGAATAGTGAGAATTCTAGAAACAGTATGAGTACGGAAGGGAATTTTAGCGAAAAGTGTAGTTTTGAAAATAAAGAGGGAAGAGTCGAATGCTTTCTAATCGTAAGTATAATTCTAGCCCTCAAAGCAGAAATCTTCTCTGAATACGATGTGATAACAAAGTGAGAATAAACGTAAGACTCCTGTGTACGAGTGACAGTACTGGTCTCCATGTTTGTTTAGATCATTTAACAAGTCTACAGAAGCTCTTCAGTAGGAAGTCACAAGCACGGCACATGCAAGGAAGATCACTTTCAAGAGTATTTTTAAGAATGCAAAATTTACCTGCTCTCACAAATTCATTATACCTTGGAGAATAAGCCTCTGACAAGTGGGTGGGGGCTTTACTTTCCTTAAAAGTTTTGACTTCTGCGCAAGGTTTGAGTCCAAGGGAATCACAGGCCTGCATTCAGAACTTAGAATCGATTTTTAAACATATTTACTACCCAAGCAAAATTTGTCTGCTGTAATTGTGTATCACTTACCTAAAAAATGTACTGGAGCCCTTTTTATTTAAGGCTTCGGAGCGCTCCAGCTAAAATTATGATTTATCTCGAAACCTGAGAAGCACCGGAGACTGGCTCCGACACAATTTAAGCTCTGGTCAAATTCAAAGCATAAAAGAAATATAAATTATAATTAAAAGTAAAATGGGAGAATTTATTTCAGTATAAAAAATCACATTCATTATTTTTTTTATTGTAAGTACGAGAACTAAAAGTTAAATTAATTTTATCACAAATATTTGTACATATTTAGCATAACTCTGTAACAATTATAAATTGTATAACATATTTATATATATGCACGGCCATATTTTATTGCAACTAATTGCAAAAATTTGTACTTGCGCAAGTGATTACTATTTGCAATATAAATTACGCAACAATACGCAAAATTGATATTATTACAATAAAAACTTTAACATTCATTTCGTATAGGAATGTACTAAACCATTTTTCGATATATGCAGTTATAAAGTTAGCAAAATGCAGAAATAAACAAACAAACAAATGAGAGACAGAATAAAATTTATTCATTTATCGTACTGAAATATTTGAAATAATAGTCATCAGGTGAAGTTTATTGCAGCAATTATTATATAACTTTCATTGCATATTATTCTTCTAAATAATGGTTTTAAAAATTAGACGCAATTACAAATTAAGCTAAAAATAAGAATAAAAAAAGCTAACTTTAAAACATGCACACACTTTTGGAACAGATAACATTAATAATATTTAATAACTGTTTTATGAAAAAATTTATGACATATTATATCTAATTTTATCTAATTTTAATTAGAGCTTTTAGATTTCGGATGATATAGATTTCATATTTTAATTCTTTTTTTTTTCAGTTCTAAAATTTTATTAATGAACTTGAGAAAAGAAGAAAGTCTGCATTATCTAAAGTTCTAATTGGAAGAAGTCTTCATTATCTCTAATTCTTTAACGAAAAGAAATGCCCTTACGCTGTTATGATAAATTTCAATAAACAATTAAATTGCATATAAGCAATTTTTTAAATGCAAATATATGATGACCAAAATTTAATTATATATAATGAAAAATTTAAAAACAATATCATGTTATTTTTGATTATAGCATCAATTATCGTTGATAAGAGAAAGGGAAACGCACTTACTTTCATTAAAAAGTGACGAAATGGCGAATGTTATCCGAAAGGCTTCCTTACATGTTATAAGCTGGATTAAAGCAACAAAACCTATCATGTTGACCTTGATAGGTACATCTTTCTTCTGTGCCCGAGGAAGCTCATCTCATGTGAGTGTGGAAAAAGAACTCCCCCTAACAAGTTTTTTTTTTTTTTTTTTTTTTTTTTTTTTTTTTTTGGAAGGGGAAGCAGAATATTATCGCATCTAAAGTCACAAAAAAAATGTTGTTGTTATTTTGCTGCCAAATTACGATACACTCCATAATGCGACATTATTGCAAAGTTGCATGCAGGTCACAATTGACACTTGACAAAAATGTGACCTTGTGACGCGAATACAACGGACCAGAAACTAGGTGTGCCATATGGGATCTAAATGATTTGCAATTTAACTCAACGGCTTTTGCTGCGATTAGAAGAAAAACCGGCTGCAGTTTGAGATACTTGGTTCAGATTTCGGATAAAGCATGAAACTTTGTACAGTGTTTTCGTAGAATTGGATCATTTAAAATTGACTAGCCAGAAAGACCGCTCGAGGATCTCAAGCGATAATGGCAGTAGAAAGTGAACAAGACCTGCTCCGCGGCCCCCCCCCCCCGTACTTTATCTTAAAACGAAAATCCGATCCACTCCTTCATTATTTGAACACATACCTTCCTCCTTTTTTTTTAAAAACAGCCAATCAATTTTCCAAGAATTTTTATATGTTAACCAAAATGAATCTGCATGAACTAAGCACACGATTAGCAAACAGTCAACATGATTTGCAGCAAATAGTTTGAATTTAATTTTAGGGGAAAAAATATTATAACATCGCAGTTTTCGCACTTGGGGGGAATATTGACTCGCTTGGACCTTTTACGCGCGTGCTACAACGCAGGAAAGAGTGAAATGAAAACTGATTGAACAAATGTCATAGTGTATTAAGTATCCAATTTAAATATTTATTAAAAACCATTGATTTCAATCTCATTTTTATAAGCTATTTAGATTACAATTAAAAAAATAAACCTTTTACTATAACCTGAATTTCAGATTTTTCTAATAAATATCAGATTTCATTTTTAGGACAGCAATTCATTATCAACATAGCACCGGATTTAAGGGGACTCATACACCTTAAAACCCATAACATGTTCGAATAGGTGACTGTTGCAAGAATTGGAATAAATTATTTATTTTAAAAGCAATTACTACCAACTTTTTACAGCTAACTACATAATATAGCTGCTTTCTAAAATAGTCATCAGAAAGTTTGTGTTCCCACAAATATTTTTATAATTTAATCCGCTTTGTGACAACATTTTTCGTCATGTTTCCAACTTTACACACGCGCACAGTTTAAACATTCTGTTTCATAATTTAATTCCATATTTAATATATAGCTTTTATAACAATTGGAAACTACTGTGAACCTAAAATTCTAAAAATTTCACGTTAAATTTTTATTTTATTTTGAGTTGAGTTTATAAAATGTATTTTATTAAAAAATTTGTAATGTTTTCGCCCATAAAATTTTCAATATTAAAATATTCATCAGATTGTTAGTTCAGTTAGAAAATAGTGCCCATATAAAGAATTCCATCCAATTTCAAGTATGTACCATTAGCCATTTTTAAAATATCGTGCGCGCAGGGTGGAAACACGGCGAAAATTTTGTCACAAAGAGGATTAAATTACAAAAATATTTGTGGCAACACAAACTTTCTGGCTACTAGTTTCCAAAACAGCTATATTATGTAGTCAGCTGTAAAAAGTTGGAAGTAATTGCTTTTAAAATAAACAAAATATCCCAATTCTTGCAACAGTCACATATTCGAAGATCATGAGGGGTTTAAGGTGTATGAGTCCCCTTAATCGCCGCCACATCACCAGCGTTTTAATGTGGGATTTCCATCATTCTGTCAATATAAATCTTCCGAAAATTATAAATAAATTTAAATTACAAAAATTTATAATATTAAATTAATTAAAAATAAATTAGAAAAATATACCTCAGGTAGATTCTGTGAGGCGACAGTAGCGGTGAATGTCAACAAAAATTCGCTGTGCTAGCTTTTCCTACACATCGGACGACCATTAACAGGAAATAAACTTATTTTGTTCAGTCCTAGAATCTGTTAACTGGATCAAACACGCACTAGTATCAGAAACGTCTAATTTAAGGCTAGAGACAATAATTTACATTCGAAGTCTATTTTTTATTCAACTGTGATTTTACTGCATTTCTTACTATTCAACCCCCGGTAAACTCATTAAGAAGTTAATGGAGGAGACAATTGTGTATACATACGAATATAAATAGACACAACCATCCACATATGTACAATATGCATTGTTTCCGTTCCCCCTTTTTTCATATTAAACCGCCTTTTTTAAATTGAAATTATGTGCATATATGCTTAAGTTCAGGATGTTAAAGTGTACGGAAAGTATTCGCAGTATTTGGTAAATATTCGAAATGCTTATCAGAGATAGTATTTAAATTTCAGATGCTACATCCCTTTTATCAAACATACAAACTACTAGGTGACACTTTCAAAAGCAGTTAAGAGCGAGACAGAGCAGTCAGCAAAGTTCTCAATCTTTTTCTCTGCTCAGAAATACATTTCTAGCTTTCACATTCCCTAATTTCCTTGGTATAGCTAGAAAGGGGCGGAAGGTTGCGTTTAACTTTGAGCAACCCACTTTTTTAAGGGGAGGGGGGCTTTTTTTTGCACGAAGCCTTATCTGTTAGAGACTAATCATGTGAATCGTAAAGGCACGTACAGAATGATGAGATTCTGAACTGCATACCGAATTAAATTGAATAAAAAATGTTTTTACTCGAGGTAAAGTATTCAAAGAAGTCACTACGAGATTTCAACAGATAACCTTGAGTTATACCTCTTTTAGTGCGTCGAAACTTTCGAATGATAATCACGATTATCAATTAAATTTTAATCAAGGTAGCATTAATAATAAATAATTCCTTTTCAAGAGTTTTATTTCTGTTACATTTAGGGAAAATTAAACAGAAGCATGGAAGGGTGATCCATTTGCATTTTTTTTGCAGTTTATTCTAAAAAACGATTTCCAAAACAAAGTTCCAAGTGTTGTAATACTCGTACGAACTTTCCTCACAGTTGCTGCAAGTACTGCAGGTTTTGAGAAGTGGTTTTTATATAAAAATCATTTACAAAGTATTTCAGAACCATAAACTTTTATTTTGCTTTCAAGAAATATTTAAGATTTATAAATGTTTATTCTGCATGTAAGAGATCTTTCTCTGCTGTCTACATCAGCAGCAATCAAGTAATCAAGTATTCTTCTACAGAGTCATCGATGACTTTCAGGGGGAAAAATAAACTAATGTAGTTTTTAAATATTTGAATTTTTTTTCAAAAATAAACATACAGTTTAAATTTACTTCCCTGTATGTCATTTTGATATTTTTTTAGTCAGCTACTTGTATATAAATAGGGGCAGCAAAATCAGGCACCGCTTCAATCGACAAAAGATGATTTCCGCTTTCTGCTTGTTTCAAAGTACCCTGGCTTAGGGCTTCAAATTTAGAAGGTCCCAAAACATTCTATAACTTTTTAAAACCTTTTCCTATATCTGTTTTTCTTCCTTTAATCAATTATTTTTCTGTCCCTCCCCCCCCCCCCCGCAAAAAAGTAAGCTTAGGGATTCATCTTTTTTTCCTCCTTTATGCAATTATTTTTCTGTCTTCTTCTCCCCCCCAAAAAAAATTAAGCATTAGGGATTTCTAAATAAACTCTCTCTGAGAGCGTCAGACTTTCTGAATCGTGCCTTGGATACTAAATTATAATGGAGAGGGAGTGGATCTCAAATCGTTAGACGTCCACTAACATCGAACTTCGTAAATCTGGATAAAAATCTCCGACCTATTACTAAGACACTTGCCATCCTTTGATAGTGTTCAAGATTATTCAATAATTCATTGAAAGACTATTGGGAAATATTGATTTCTAAGTAAGTTTAATTTAATGCAGAAAAAAAAATAACCACTGTTTCACTTCAATAATACATAATTGCTTTTACGGCGTTTTGCTAGCTTCTACTGGCAAAAGCTCACGCTATAATTATTTAATTTACTGATTTTCAAACGTCTTCACTAATAATGTACGCATACAATTTACAGCTCACATAGATTTTTACAAACTCATTCCCATATCCTATAATTCTTAAGTTTGAACTTTTTCTTTCCCTGAATATAACCAGAATATAATTTTATTAATCCTTTCCTATTAGGATTATCAAAAGCGTATTTGTCTTTTATCCTATCAAAAGCGTATTTTGTCTTTTAAACATACGGTCACTATTCGTTTCGTAGCTCAGTAATATTAAAAAAATGGCCGCATTTTAATTCAATGTAATGCGATTTTCGTAAAGGATTAAATACAAAATGAATTAAACAATGTCAGTCCATTATTATATTTATGGACGCCTGTAACAGACTAAATATAAAATTGCATCAGTCCTAACTGGTATATTTGTATCGCATTCTGGAGTTCAAGTGAGCTTGATAGAAAATGTTGATTTAATCGTAAGAGATGTATTAGTTCAATATGTTATCAGTCTTAAATATTTGTAAACGAAAATAAAAATGTGTCGTACTTTGTAGTACATAAAAAGAAAGCAGAACAGTATTAACATTCATACGAAGTCACAGTTACATGTGGAAACAAAACTTCAAGGAATTAAATATTGCATTCAGCACAAAATAGAATTGATCATTTGCCTTTATTTATAGCATTTAAGTAGAAGTGACTGTACTTAACATAGTATATAAGTAATTTCACATTTATGCAAAAGTATTAAAAAAAAATACTAAAATCATTTTGAGTGTTTGAAGGTAACGAGTAAAAAATTGTTATTAGCACAAATAATTATGAATAACTTAAGTATAGTTTCAGCACTACAAATAATACTTTTTTATTCAGAATTTTATTCTAAAATGATTATCGTCAACTGCGTTGGCTTATATATGGAAAATAGCTGGCTTTTTGTAAAATCTAAAATGTCGGCTACTTTGCGGGAAAATTTGACAAAGGTATTTGAAAATAAGGCGGTAAGCATTACAAAATTCAGCATTTGAAGGCTGCTTAACAATATATGCAGCAATGTTAAATTTCGTTTATTATAAATAACAAATAGTGTTAGCTGTTTTACCATAATAAACCTTCATTAATAGATGCATACTGAAAAATCTTCTTATTGTACTAATTTTTCATTAAGAGCTGAGTAGATATAAATAATTGCTTTAAACATTTTACCATCTGTATGTGTATAATACGCATATATAACATCTGACATCTGCATAATACGCATTCTGTCACTAAGGAATTCGATGCATTTTTTCACTAATTAATACACAGTGTTGAGAAATCTAATCTCCAGAATACTGTTCTGTAATGATACAATTAGACAATGCAATTCAGTAATTACTTTGAATTTTAATAGCTATGATTTTCGCATGTAAATAAATTTAAAATAAGTCAATAAATGCTCCAAAACATTTATTTATAATAAATAATATGGTATAGAATAACCACTGCATTTTTCACAAATATGAGAAGATTATTTTCCTCTTCAAATGTTTTTTCTCTAAGCAATACTAATCTTATAAGTACAGGCAAATCTTATAAGTACAGGCAAATCTTAAAAGTGCAGGCAAATATAATATACATCAATGTAACTTAATATTTATTCCCTTGAATTTACGCGATAACAATAATTTCGTTTTGCTTCAGGCTATGATGTTTAGATTATCTAATTACATGACTTATCTATCCTCTATAGCTTATCATGTAAAGCTCTTTTACATGCAAGCTCTTATTTTATTTTACTAAACCCCGTAAAGTGCAAATATTTCTTGCATTTGAGAGAGATCTTAAATTTAACTAAATGCTATAAATTAATTTTTTGCTCTAAATTTACTCAAATAACAATAGAAATAAATGACTTATGTATTATATAAGATTTGAAGAACAGTTTATTCTGTTTAATAAACACCCATCATTTGAAATACTTTTAGGTAACGGCTTGAATGCCTGGATTATTGCCCTATCCTCTAGATTTCTGTCTTTCGTCACCAGGTGGCGTGACACCTATGAAAAAATTTAAATAACGAAATCTCAACTCCGAGGGAAGCTACGATTCCTAGAACTGCGTTCTATTTTCTTAATGCATGAAATCGGGTCACAGTTTTGTAGTAATTAGTGCTTAATGGTCATCTAATACCCTGTCCGAATAGATATATAAAGGGAAGGCTCCATGAATTTCACTTTTTTGAAAGGAAACTAGATATTAAATTGAAGAATACGAACTTACTTCTAAGGGGAGACAATAAGAGAACGTTTTCACTCAGAGGTCGTTGGACGCATAAAATTCCTTAGTAGTTACCTGCCGATGCAACCAGCACTCACGCCACCTAACACACGACTAAAGTGGCTTACCGACCGACTTTTTTAATGAGGAGGGAAACTGACGTTCCAGTTGGAAAAGGGAAAGTGGTCATGAAGCAGCTATCTGATTGGCATTGACCAAAGATCAAATGTAAAGTTTCTGTCATTTAAACTGGGTTTCTTTCGAAGAAACAAGGGATTCGTTCTCTCCGGACTTTTGAATGCTTTTGTTGTTTCCTAATCCCCTAAACTAAAATTTTCTCCTACCTTTCCTGGGGTCGCTGATTTGCTTTAAATTTACATTTTCGGACAAGTAAATGCAATAAATCTTGAAGAAAAACGAGGTACGTTATTATAATTTTTAGAAGTGGAGAAACTAAAGCAAAAATTGTATCCTTCTCTTGAAGCGGAGCAAATGATGATGTATTTACAGTAAAGAAACACGGGTTATGATTTATTCGATATTTCAATTCAAAACGCTCTGTGGGTAAGATGAATGCATGTACATATATGTGAATACTGGATATGATGCATTCTCGAAGAAGAAAACTAAACGCTGTGTGGGTAAGATGAATGCATCTACTTATGTGAATACTGGATATGATGCCTTCCCGAAAAAGAAAACTATTTTGTTGATAACAATGTAATATATTCAGCAAAATGTCTCGAACGTTAATAGTTAATTTTGGCAATTGGATGATACCGACTCTTGAAGAAATTATAAATGAATTTGTCGGTATATATTGATTTCATTTGTGCTGTTAAGATTTGTTTCCCTTGCTCCTTTCAGATTCATAACAATTAACAAAATCTGAAAAATAAAATATAGAAAACTATCACATGGTCCTGGGATTATTTAAAAAAGTTCTCGATAATTTTACGATGAGATTTAGTGGCATATTTGAAAGTGTCGTAACATCAATAGATGTTTATCATATTCACGAATTAGGCCACCCAGAAGGTATAGTGATTAGAGGAGCCTACTGCGGTACTGAAGGGCTCGGGTTCGAATCTCGGATAAGGCATGGTTGTAATTGCCCGTACCTTCAAAGGAGGCAACGATGGCCGTCTATTAGGTGCCTCTAAAAAATGGCTACAACTAAATAATATGGCTAAAATAATGGCCTTAGATGTGGCCAATCCTGAAAGGCAAGTGCCTGACATTGGATTAAAAAAAATATTCACGAATTAGAAACGTGTTACTGATATGTTGCAGTACGCCGAAATGAAAAGTGGACATGTCTGACCCTCAGCACGGATAAGAATAAGTCCGAAGTTGGCCAGACGTACAGCACAGCTAATATCAGATGCAACGTAACTTAAAGATTTCGAAATACGAAGTCCATCTCGATTATCGTGTACAATCGCTATTAATACGTAATTCGTGTTAATCGTGAAATAAATGCCAATCGTAAGAAATTTAGGAAATTCTTCTGATATAGCTCGGTGGTATACTGGCCAGCTCCAATTAGCAACTTGAAAGTCTCGGTGTCAATATTCATTTACAACGTAATTGTTTACTCTGAATTTCTACTTCTTATAATCTCTATATCATTACCTCGCACTAACCATTATTTGCTATCGACCTCTCTAAATTGCTGTGTCATGCAAATCAGCAGCAAGAATGTTGGCAATGATTAAATTTAATCCTTTGCACTCGAGAGGTGACTCTGGGTCATCATTTGGTTTGATGCGGAAACTCAAGAGAGGATTTGCGATCTATTTGGCGCAGTAATTCGAGCGGTAACAATGTTGTTTTAGATTTGATTTCTACAATATTGCTTCATAAGTATATTCAGCGACACTCGAGTATAAAATAACTATCAACCTTTAAACTTAAATACATTTTTTAGATTTATTGTTATATATGCGTCTTCGACGTTCGCTCGAACTCGACAGTCGTAGTAACAGGAATATTATTTTCAATGTTCTGGAGCTCAATAAGCATGGAATACGACGAAGAAATCAGTTCAAGTGATGATGAGTTATATTTTTCTTTGACGAAGAACGTAATTTCATCTATGCATAGACTACTTGACGACAGAGAGGAGGAAAGCAATGATAAGGATAGCGATGATGTACCAGTCTAAGAAAGCAAACAAACAGGATAATAGTGAATGTGAAAGCAACAGTGATTCTGCGGAAGAGACAGAAAATTTAGAAGGGATAACGGGTGCAGAATCCGAAGAAATAGCGCAAAGAATACCGTTTGTAGCCGTCGAAAGAGCCGTAGGACCGCAAATAGTTTCAGACAATAAAATAACCATTAGATTTCTTTAAATTATGGGTGAAGTCATTTTAAGTTCTGTAAGAAATCACCAAATATCCGGAAAATTGTCTCGAGTAACTGGTTTGGCAGAGTGAAAAAGGCCACCTGTGCAAAGGGTTAACTGCTAGCTTCTAGGAAACTTTATCCACTTGGTATGATAAAACCAGGCTAAAGCCAGGGTGAACTGGCGATGTGTGAACCGGTGAACTGAAATTAGTCAGCTGAACAAGTCATTGTTGCCAACATAATTATCTATTACGCATTTAGAAGAGCTCTTATCCGTACATCTACGTTGACAGCCTACATTGTTAATTGAATGACCTTATACTGGTTTACCACCATAAGCATGTAATTTCAAAATTTTGATCAGAATTTTATGAGATGAGTGAAGGCTTTTTGCAATTCCTTATAATATGCTTATAATATAGATGTAAATGCTACTAGTGATGTACTAGTGATCAGCTAACTGTTACAAATTTTCGTGTGTAGATATTAACATACCGATGGATGAAACTCGACATTTCAGCAAATCAGTCAAGACTAAAAGGTTTCATCTATTAATTTATGCATGCCGAGTGATGGTCAATAATATATATATATTAATATTTCGACATGCTGTTGCAAAGCTTCGTTTTATAAATGTAAATGACACACATTGATATTTCTAACTAGTTTGTAACTCTTAGTTAGAAGGCTTGATATATAGCAATAAAATTGTTAAGTTGCCGATATTGCTTCTAGTTAGTAAATTGGTTATTACAAAATGATTAAAGACTATATACTAGGAGATTAGCTGGCATAAATGAATATAAGAGAACAAATTTGATCTATGAATCCAATAAATGGTTTTAAATGTTTAGTCATTGCTCCGGTGTACGTACTTTTGCAACACATATTGGAATAACATTATTTGATGCAAGATTCTTTTTTCTGTATAAATTTGTGTATATCTGCTTTTTAATAGCACATAATAAACTGTTTCAGGGAGAAAAACGGATAGAGAGGGAAAATGTAGTAGTGCATTAGAACATTCTGGTATTTTTATTAATTTCATAACTAGAGAATCTTGAGTAAATCTGTCATTTAATAATTCATAATAAAATGCTGCAAAAGTCTCGACACAGCTGACAAAACGTAATTGTATATTAATATAGTAAAGTTAAACACAATTAGACCCCTAATCGCATTTTTTTAACTTCCCTTTTTCCAGCAAAATGTTATCTTCGCAATTAAACAGGGGTTAACTAAATTTCAGTTTCAAAGACTAGAGATAAATCTGAAGTAAAAGGCTTTATTGATTATTTCTTTTAATTTGCGTAAATAGTAGACAATGTGAAGTTTCAAGAATTGAAATATTTAAAGTAGTAATGCACAAGATCTTATTTTAATTTGTTAACTTGGCTCCAACAACGGGGATTCTAATCTTGCGTTCTAAGATTCATTCATCAGCGTACTGGTCGGCTAAATGAGAGACAGACCAACAGTTACTGAGGTGCCCTTATACTCTCCCCATATTCCAATTTAGCTCGTTTGGTTAGCTCAAAAAATTTGCATTTTGGTAAAGACTTATGGAAGAAACAGAAGGAGAAGAAAAGAATTAAATACTTTGGATAAAATAAACTTTTTAATATATCTCTGTATTTTTATTGATTTCTGTGCTAACGAATATAACTTTTGTTAGTAATAAATGGTAAGTTGTGACGATGCAAGACTCTGCGTTGCTACCTCAATCTTGCCTTTCATGATGACCCAATGAATTTTACTTCTTTTAATAAGGTAATATCAATACAGCATGTACTATATATATATATTAGTGAGAGATCATTTTAAAACAGCTGAGATGTTTTGACGGCTATTAAATCTTCCTTGTTTTTCGTTCGCACGAGCGTTTGAAAAATAGAACACGCATTTGCGAGCTGACGCCATTGAGTCATTATGTCGTTGAACTTCTGGACATCACTTTCCATTTGACCTAGTGGACGCCTTCCGCTGTCTAGTGAAGGCAGTTGCCAAGATAAGACAAACACGTGCAAGAAACTTTCAAGACCGATAAAAAGGAGATTTAATATACGACTAAGCTGGTCATCATAATGTCAAGGTTTCGAAATATATATAAAAGTATATATAGTATAAAATATATATGCAAGTGAAAATGCCTTTAAAACTTTTCAGCTTAGATACATTCGAAAGGAGGTTTAGATTTGCACATATTTTTAAAAAAGATCACCATTTGTTAAGTTAAAATATTTACTATTGCTTAATACCTGCTTTTATTCCTTTCTTATTAAGTTTAGATTTTATTTTCATTTTAATACTCTGAAGAAATATCTCAAATCATATATATTCTCCCTTTTATTTATTAAATTTCACAGATTAAAAACTCTTTCCGTTATTCACTTCTAGTTAGAAGAAATATTTTTTCGGGTACAAGTGGCAAGTCATCTTTTTCACTGCAGTATATAGAACAAAAACTGAAGAGCTTTAGATTTTAACGGTCAACGGTTGTCCAAAATGATTTCTTACGCTCTCGCTCACCCCGCAGTTTCCTTCTGTTATACTCACTCACTCCTACTAACCCTTTTCTTTTCTGGCTTTTAGCTTTATCATTAAGCATTTTTTTCGACTCCATTTATAATTTGACAGCAAAATTACAGAAATTTTAAAATCAGCAAAGCAGTATACGTTTAGAACTAACGCAGCGTAAAGTGTTGGCATACATTTTTCTGTTTTTCTCAGTCTTCTCTCAGTTTATCGTAACAATGCTCACTTTTAATATTCAAATGGCTTTACAAAACTTTGTCCCTTTTATTATTAACGTTTTGTTCATTTACTTTATTTATTAAATATCACATTATTGGTGAATTCGATTAACAGCAAAATCATAAAATATTTAAAAACAGCATATCTTTAGAATTTCTGACAGACAGTCTCATGCGCCGGAGATAATTTTTTTTTTTTTTCGTACGGTATTGCCATTGCTCGCTTTGAAATCGTTGAGTTTCTTAATCAAAAATTCGTTAAAGCTTTACAAAATATGAATAGATAATAAAACAAATTCGAAATTGGGCTTCCAGGTGCCCATGCTCGGGTGGAGGACTCCGCTATTCAAAATTTGATGGTTCTAAGTACCGTTCTTTTTTCACAGTGCGAGAAACATTGATACATGCATGCAGATTCTTCATTACTTAATTTCTTTAAATATAATTCAGGGAGATCATAATTAGAGGAAACAATCTGAAAAGTGATACGCGATTTATAGAGATTCAACGCAAAATACCGTTTCTCCACTAATATCCCCTTTTAAGCTAAAAAAACAACAACAACAATATAAGTGTATTAGATTCAAATGAGCACTTATTTTGGAATTTTAAATACATCCTTTATGGGAAAATAGTGGTTTTATTCCCTTATACTAGATTAAAATGAATGTCCATACGGAAATGTGAAGCTCATTAATTTGGTAAATTAGTGGATTTAGTTTTCGGAATTTAAATTCGAGACTTTTGGTGCTATCATTTAACGGGTAATTGTTCAAAAGAATTAATAATTGCGCTATTAAAGCGAAAACTCACAGCGTTCCCATGATAATGACAATTTGCAGTGAGACCTTTCACCCCAATTTTTTAAAATTTTCTGAAAGAATTCTACTTACCTTAGATGCTCCGCGATGGTTTATGGGACTGGTGACTTGAAAATAGACAGTATAATATTTGAATATAGACTTTTAGCTTGTTGTGATCTCATAACCTGTAAGAAAATAAAAATTACATATCATTTTTGTATAAAGCAATTCTGAAGAATAATCTGCAATTTAGATTTTCTTAATTTAGGAAAATGTTCTCTAAGTAATTACAAAATTTATTCAGTTTTATTGGAATTAAAATTAATTCACAAGTCATTTTGGTAGGACGTAAAAGAATAGCCCTCAGCCGACTTTGGCTTATCCCCTACTAAGGCCAGAAGTAGTGGTCATTTTATCATGGAGGCACCTAAAAGGTAGGCCACCTTTGCCGCTTATGAAGGGGATGAACATTTACAACTATGCTTTCTCCAGGATTCGAACCCGGACCCTATTGGTATCGCAGTCGACTCCCCTAACTACTATACCGTCTGGGCGGCTTTGAATGTGTTATGTAATTTGCTCAAATAATCTGCTATTTGTCAGCGTAAAGATCGCAAAGATTTTTCGGACGCAAGATGAAAAGGAATTTTGCTAACTTGAGAATGCATGAAGCACTTCTGGACTAAAACCGTTAAGTGTTTATGATTCGAACTGCCAAATCAATTACAGGTGGATTCAAACATTTTACGGCTTGATATACTTATTTATATATACAAAAGAAACAGAGGAAATTTTAATAGTTTACATTTCAGTATGATCTCCTTGTATTTTATGCATTTTCAGGTCATTAATAAGTAATTTTATGTTCTTGAAAAAGTAATTCGAAAGTTTGTCCTCAATATGTTCTACATAGCTGCTCTTTTCACATCCTCATTATTAAATCTGTTTCCACAAAGGACAGATTCCAGTTTGGAGAACGGATAGTAATTAAATCTGGTAAACCTGGGCTGAGTTCGTTAAGCTCCCTAAACCCACACTGCTGCTTTCGAGATGCTTTTAGACGTTGTTGTTTGTGAATTGCTGAAAGACGGGACATCCATCATGCAGAGACTTTGTTCATGTGAAGATGATCATGTAGAAAGCGTAAACTAGTTGTCAGTCTTGCTGACTTGTAAATCAGTCTTGCGGTAGTCTTTGCAATGTTCTATCATTCAATATTTTCTCCTGGACCATGGCAACATCTTCTGATATCAATGCTTTCAATAGTCGAATTTTACTAGAATAATTCTTATCCTCATTCTATGGATTCTCGACACATGCGAAATTGTTTTATCCGTTATTTTCACTATAAAACAGGAAGCAACCGAATCAGCATACACATATATAGGGTACAAATATTATACTCCTTTATACTCCATTAGACTCACAAGCGAATTAACCGTCTGAATTATTATGAATAAAGTCTTAAGAAGGTTTGAATAATTATTTTATTAACTCTTCAAATGCAGCAAGCGCAACTTGTACTCACAAATAAACTCCATAGCTTAAAATAACAAACTTGAAATTTCAGATTAGAAAACTGTAGTCGGATTCTATAGAAACTGATCTACTTAAGCTTGCTCAAGACTTTAAATGACGCATATTGACGTCGGTTAGCAGAATGGCTAAAACCGAAATATTACTGGCAAAGCAGAGCGATTAAATATAAACTGCAGGCGTCACTGCCAAAAGCTCTAAAAAATTCAAAATCTTCGATTTAAATACTTTTCAATCTAATCTTGGTGAAGGTTATGAAAAGGAGACGTTGTAGTAATGATATTTAATCATAATTCGTTAATAAACATAAAATACCTTATACATAAACCAAGTATTGTTTTATTTCTTATGATTAAGACTTTCTTTAGTCAAAATTTTAATCACAGAACGATGATTAGTTTCATACATTTAATGCAGACTAGTTCATTACTTCATTCAATAAGCAGTCAAAAAGAACATAGACGATTTTTCTGATGATAATAGAAACTAATGATAATAATAATTTCTGATGATAATAGATCCGAATCCTTTCTACAATCCGTCGTATAGTTTTATTATAATTTTCAAAAACCTGTTTTTCCCCCTTAGTTTTGATTGAGTAATAAAAATGGTAAAATCTGTATAGTTGTAAATTTTGTTTTAATTTAGAAAATATTAAATGCGAAGTAAGAAATTCGATTTACTTCATCAACTACTTATATCATATATTGCAACAAATGCATTAAAAACAAGAAATTCTACATAATTTAATTTCATTTTAATGAAATACGAGTCGTATGTAATTTGAAAAACTTTTTAAGCATTAAAAGGTTTTACAGTAATTTTAACACATGCTCAGTTTTTTTAATATGTAACGTGAATAATTTAATCATTAATTAATAATTTATTACATAAATGTTGATAATAAAATATCTGATAGTTAATAAGTCATTTTATGGTGAATTAGTAGTAATCAACTATTAATTATTTAACTTGATTTTCTAAACGCAATGAAACATAATACTGGATAAATTGAAAAGTAATATAGCACGTCTTCTCGTAATCAGACTGTGTATCTTTCGAAAATTTTTCATGAACCCATCACAGCTGAAAAGCGTGTTAAATCCGCAGCTGTAAAACATAGGGATAAGGATAATGCATTAATGATTTCACAATGCTGGCCTCTTTTGGTGAAATGAAATACGACACACGAATTTGGCATACTTTCAATACTTCTCATATTTCACTTGACTGTATCAGTATAATTCTCGATTATCAAAGGATTCTCAGTTATATTTACTATTTTGATTGATTATTACTAAATGATACATGTAAGACGTAGAACCATGGTAAACACCTAAGACCGTTAACACCTAAGACCGTAAACACACCTAAACGTATTTTACCTTTTTTACACCAATGTATAAATTATTATACTTTCATGTCAGTATAAATATAAATAGTATTAGTATAAATAAGTAGAAATAAACCCTTTGCTCCCTCCATTCCACCACCCTCTCCACGATTTGAAAACTCAGTGTGCATATGCATCAAATAATTGAAGTTCTCGTTTCAAATGAATGTGAGTACTGATTCCGAAATAAAAGCTAAAAATCGCAAAAAATTAGCATTAGATCTGAATCGCTACTTCTAATATGTCTCTCAGTGTTATACATCTCTTGGGTTTCTCGACTTCTAGCTTTCATAGTTACTGTGATTAACGGGAGATTCACTTTAAATAAATACGATATAATGTGCATCGTGAGAGATAACTGAAATAATTACTTTTTGTTAAGCAGTGATGGGAGATTGGTTATTCTTGCGATTTTTCCCAATGTTAGAGTGCTAAAATAGAGTCGTCTCTTACTAATCTGCATTATTGAACAATATTACGCTTCTTTAAAAATCCTTATTTCTGGTGATATTGATAAAAAGGGAACTGATTTATCAATAAATACAGCCGAATTAAGATCGTATAATTTTTTTGCAATTTGTACTCGCTTCTCAGTTGTTATAATCTCTTGCACAACCTCAAATTCTTCATCAGCCGAACTTCTTTTTTTAATCCCTAACTTATGTCATTTCAATAGTTCGGAAATTATTATGTAGCATTCTAGTAACGCGTAAAATAATTTATTTTTTCTGGTCCATATTCTTGATATACTTTTGAATTCCCTAAAATAAATTATGATTAAAAATAGGATGGAATCTTTGAAAAATGGCATCACTATTTTACTTGGACTTATTTGAAAAATAAGATTTCTTTTCCGTAACTTACATTTTCTGTATAATTTATGGAGACTAGTAATACTAATTACAAACTTAATACAATATTCAATATCTAACTCCCGAGGACGTCAATCAAAGAATTGGCTAGCTTTGAATAAACAGTTATCACCGAGGCTACCTATTACACTCGCAATCACTACCCGTTTAACCCCCAAAATTCTCGCAACAACTCACTTATTCCTTTTATGCAAATTACTCCGTTTCTACTTGCATTTTCAAGGGAAAACTCCGCTTACTACGTATTTTGACCTCTCTCTTTTGTTCTTGTATTATTTTCTCTTACTATATTAATACACGCATAACTGAAATATCAGCAGTTTAATTTTCCAGATACATTTTCACAAATTTACAAATGGTTCAAACATTCTCAATTTTTATATGATTAATAGTTAAAGTAATATTTTTAATAAACACGGAAGAATAAATGAGCGAAGTGTATCGTATTAAAGCAGATGTCATGTCTTATACGCAATTTTATTATACAGTTTATTTTCATAATTAATTCAGAAAGTGCTTTCCAAATGCTAGACAGTTGTTCTTTCTTTTAGCTTTAAAAATTCTCTTTAAGTAATAAAGGCTGTTCTTCCGTTCAAACAAAAATCTATTCATAAAGCTGCTTTTTTATTTAACGCTAAAAATTATATGCAAATGTACAAATATTTATTTGTCAAAATTTGAAAATTACTCATAAATATTTAAAAAATTCCCTCACCTAAATTAAAAAATTACTTATAGGATATTATTATTTTTTAATTAACGTTAAAATTTGCCTGCTAATAACTGCTTTTTTCGTTTAAATTTAATACCTTAACTTCAAATAATAAACAACTTTCCACTATTTATAGATAATTATTTGGAAGTAAATAAACAAAAATATAATAATCAAAATACAATGGCTTCGAAAAGTAACATTAAATTGCCAGAAATTTCATTTCATATAAATGTCCAACCTATTTGGTAAATCAATAATTGTAACAAATTTATATTTTTACTTTCAGAATTGCTTAAAAAAGTGAGATTCTCTTACCATCGAATTTCTCTGAACTTCTTCCACCGAGATTACCGCCATTCTGCAAAGACCGAAATTAGTTGTCAATCACCCCACCCCAAAACCCTTGGCCCAATTTGACCTAATTTCGATACTAGACATGCAAGTTTCACTAGGGAAACAGCGGAATATAATTTTTTTTACAAACTATTTCACCCTTTTATATGGACAGTGATATGGTCATCTTACATTGTGTATGCAAGCAGTTCTCGACTTAACGACAAATACCTTTCCAGCGGTCCCGTTACAATTCGATTCTCAAGCAAATGGAGACCTGTTTTAATTTTGGTTATATTTCTATAAATAAAGCAGTTTTTATTTATTACAAAATGAGTTTAAGAATGTGTAAATTTATGTAACATTTATAAACGATTTATCTGTATACATATACATATGCGCTACATACCTATTTTATAAAATTGACCATACTCTTCCTTTAAACTAGTTAACAAATATATAAACAATGTCTTTAATTAAAAATATAAATTGAGTAATTGTTACTGACTTTACGTTATTCTAGTTTCAGGGAAAAACTTTGTTGTGCAATAACTATCATTTTAAAGAACTCCCAACAAGGGCAACTGCGAGTACAAAACATAAGGCGAATATGCAAAAATAACGGCCTGCAAGGCTGATTTATAAAAATTCCATCTTCAGTCCTCAGTGTAGCAGAAGAATCAGTAAGTAATGTACTAAAATGCTAATGCTGTTAGAAGAAGAGAAATTAAAGTATTCGTGTCAATTACTCATTTAGATGATTTATTGCGAATAAAAAATAGTACGAGTATGTATATGCTGACGGTAAAATTAAATTAGAGGATTTTTAATCTTCGTGCTTGGCCGTCGTAAAAGCGAATTATTGTAAGTCGAGAACTACCTGTAATTATTCTACCAGCGTTCATCAAAAGATCTGAAATTCAAACTTGTGTTTTCGTTTTGCAAAAGATTCGGAAAATAATTTTCTTGGAGATATATTAATCTAAATGGCATTTTATACTGTTATTAATGTGAATTTCTAATAACTATTATATTTCAATAACTTTTCAAACATGACAATATTAAGCTGTTCGAACTTCATCGATTTGATTGAATATAACAGTTGCAATAAAGAGAATTGTAGTTATTATATAAGTAAATTATTTAGCTTCAATTCGCTATAGGATTTTGTTACATTACGAAACTGCTCAATATGTTCACGTTTTGTTATAATTTCAGAATTTTGTTCCGCCTGCTTGAGACCACGTTGCTACCGTGATTAAATAGCGATTTGATACTGTGGCGTTGAATGCTTCTAGCCATTAGGCTTGTCTCGACGGTTTTCGACAAACCAAAGCCTTCCTGCGCTTTACTTATATAGCAAACGGATATCGTATTATTAAAAATGAAAGAAAGGCAAAAATTTTAAAGGAATTTTTATATTGTTTAAATCAATGATATTTTGGCACTATATGCAATGCATTTTTATTGTTTAAGAGATTAATTAAAAAACGTCTTCCTCGACATAATTAACAATCTTAGAATTGCCGACTCTAGGAAAGATAAATTAAACACCTTTTGCTAATCGATTAGACACAGGTACGAGAACTTTTAATTTAATGGATTTGTGGGGATAATTAACACTGTGGAGCTCAATAGTACGCATTTAGTCTCTAATACAAAATAATTCGAAGAATAGTTAGCATGAGCGGTTAAGCCGTTTGCAGCTCACTGGATAATTAACCATATTTCTGGTCACTTATAATAAAATGGTAAAAATATAGTCTTTTATATATTTGTGCATAGTATGTATATTTGTGAAACTATTTATCATATCCGCTGCTTCAGTAGGCAATTTTGCCCATTTTCAATTGGTGGAGGGTAGCATGGGAGCTATATCTGATAGTGGAGTGCCGCTTGAGAGCGGTGTTTGAAGAAAATTGCATGAGAAGTAGAAACAGCTTTAAGGGTATGGTATAGGATTCTTCCTGCCTCTCTAGACTTCAGTGGTTTATGGAAAAGTGGAATTAAAAGCATAAAGACTCATCTCAGAAGAGCGTTAGGAGAGACTGTGCTCACATTTGAAGAGTTGGTTATTTACTTGTAGAAGTAGAGCTTATTTTAAATTATTTTAAATTCTAGACCTCTTCGGATACTATTTCGGGTATTTCTACAGATATATCAAGTTTAGATACAACTCCATCTCATTTCCTTGCAGGAGAAACTATTACGGGTGTTCCCGAATCTATCTGTATCAGTCTTCGAAACCTTCGTTGCAGGTGAGAATCTGCTGCAAGAAATAAAGCAAGGATTTTAAAACAGATGGCGCTGTGAATACCTACATACCTTGCTGTCTAGATCAAAATGGACAAGAGATCGACCGAATCTGTTAGTTGGTGACATCGTTCTATTAAAAGTTGAAACTTCTCCGGCTACATGGCCATTGGGAAGGTATATCCAGACTCAGATGGGTTTGTCCGTGCGGCTTAAATTCGAACTTCTCACACCGTATTTTAGCGGCCTGTAAAGAAGTCATTCTGTTGCCTAAAGGATCAACAATGCGATTCTTGAGAATGGGAGTGATGGTGGAACGTCGCTTGGGACTTGAACCTGATAGTGAAGTGCCGCCTGTGTGGATTCCTCGTTGCAGCTCATTCCAGGCTGCGTGGTTACGCTGCTTGCTTTTATAATAAACACCTAAGCTGTTATCGTTGTATTACTACTGTTTCAGAAATTCCAGTACTGGTTTTACTGTACATCACACGGAGCTGCGGACCATTACCACTTTTGTCCCTTTTATTTTACGTTACCTTATTGTTAAATTTAATAAATGCTTTGTTTGCTGTTGCAGTCTCGTTCCCTGTATTATTCTATTTCTAGATTTAATCATACGGACACCAATCGTTTCTGTTTCACAAGGCAATGCATATCTGAAAGAGAAAATGCACTCTTTTCTCTAATCTTCCTATACAAGAAAGCAATTTTTATCAATAGGTTGTTTTATTTATTTATATTATTAATATATTTTTATTTAGCATGAATAAGCAACTGTCTGGGCGCAAAACACTTGCGTGCATTAAGGTAACAAGTGTAACAGAGTGTTGAAGAACTGAAACACTCGATTGCAGATATATTTAACATCAATATTTCACGAATCCCTTTAGAAAAAACGTTTGTGAAAAACTGTATTAAGTTACTAACAAGATATTTAAGCAGTAATATCAGAATCTTGGGTTTCTTTAATTTTTGTATATAAATACATAAATTATTTTCAGTCTAAAACCAATGCTTGTTTAACTTTATGTCTTTTTAATGCATGATTTTCATCGGTAAGGCATTCATGATTTTATCGGCATAGCAGAATTTTCTATTATTTTCACGAACATCGAATTTATCTGTTTTATTTATATTGTAGAGACATTAGGTATTTTTTGAGAGCAGGAGAGATATAAAATGAGCAATGTCCTCCCCGGGACTCGAACTGTGGACCTCTCGAATACGCGCCGAGTGTGCTGACCACTACACCACGAAGGCATGCTAAGAAGGTGGGAGAAATACTTTATATACTACCCCTTATAAAGGGTGACTGTGGATTAGGGAATCCAGTCGCCAAATCCTGGTGGTGGAGAATCATCATCCACCACCTTTTTTAGTTCGAGTGCCACTGTAGAGACATTAGGTTACTGTAGGACATTGCCACTGTAGAGACACAGGAGACATGAAAAATGAATAACGCCTTCGCCGGGACTCGAACCACGTACCTCTCGAATACGCGCCGATTGTGCTGACCACTACACCATGAAGGCATGCAAAAAGGGAGGGGTAAATACTTTATATACTCCCCCTTTTAAACTGCGATTGCGGATTAGGGGACCCAATCGCCAAATCCTGGTGGTGGAGAATCATCATCCACCAGGATTTGGCGATTAATAAAATTAATTAAATAATAATAATTATCAAATAAAGTTAAAATGATGAATAAAAATATTGGTGATCTTATTAAGAAAAGTGGGCATTGATATTATGAAATCTGAAAAAAATACATGTATCAGTGACAAAATAATAAAAAATGTTGACTGTGTGACTGAAAAAGAATTTCAGTCATAAAATCTGGAATAAAAGACCGTGTGCCAACACTTAACATTCTAATCGGAAATTCTAAAGGTAAGCCGCTTTAAAAAAAGTATGTATGACAACACTTAACATTCTATCGAGAATTGTAAAGTTCAGCTGTTTTTAAAAATTTTGCAATTGTTTAAGCATTGATTAGTGAATTCGAAACGCTGTATGAGTGGAGGATGGATACACTACGATCGATGCGATATTTTCAAAGCATGAGAACGGAACATAAGGACGTATTGTTATCATTTTCCATTGGATGGGAGAATAGAATAATAAAAATGAGTAGCGTGTATACTTCACATTAAGCCATAAAGCTTTTACCAAACTAGTTAGGTTTTTATTTACAAACGATCAGCTGAAAGTTATATTCTCGTTGCTGTTTAAAACACGTAATTGGAGAAAGGTCATGTGTTAGCCTAATCAGACTTTTACCTTTCTTATTTATTTGGTAGTACAATTTACTGCTTCAAATATCTAGCCTAAGTAAGAAAAACATTTCGTCATTTACATGAACAATTTCTTTCACTAATTCAACAGGTTCCGATAGTGACAACAGCTATGAATATAAGAGTATCCTACATTTAAATTTAACTTTATATTTCTATTAAATTAAATTTAACTTTATACTATTATCTCACAATAACTTACCTCCACATTAACTATAACTGAGTTAATTTAAAGTGGGAGACGTTAAAAAGAAATGATTGAATCAATATTATTATATTGCATACATATTCTCTAATATTTATGAATAATAAACGGATACTAAAATTTAGCTTTTTCAAGCCATGTTAGTCTCATTCTGCGAATTTTTGCTTTTAGAATGACTATGCTGGTTTTGAAGCCCAGGTCTCACATTATACAAATTTACAAAATTAACTAAAAGAGTAAAATAACGTCGCAAATCTCATTTTCCCGATATAAAACATTTAGATATTTAAGGGAAAGATAACTGACTTGTTAGAAAATGAAGATATGAAAAGAAAAATAAAACAGATATCATTTCCGTATCAGTAGGAAACTCTTCCTACTACAAATGAGTGGTCTCCCGAAATAAAATTCTAGCGTCCCACACATTATTCTATGAGTAGTACTTCGGAATTTATTCGCGTATCGTGCTTTCATCTGGCCCTGAAAAGATAGCAGTATCTTTTCTCAGCAGTAGGCCTTTGTCTGTTGTATGATAATTCGCTGCGCCTTTCAACAATGGCGGTCGGTTTATGCTCCGAAGCTACTAAGATCCTCTCTGTTTTTGCTCTCAGCCTCTTAATTTGTTACATCATCTCCAAATGGCTGAAGCGTTGTAGTTACCCCCCTGGACCGATAGGACTACCCATTGTAGGTTACGCACCTTTTCTGGGGAAAAAACCGCAGATAACTTTGAGAAACTTGAGCAGAAAGTACGGAGACATTTTTAGGTAAGTATTTATTCTTTAAAAGTATTTGAAACACTTATATTCGGGTATGTTCGGAAAATACTCGGAATGAGGAATCGCAGTAATTAGAGGTCCTGCATTTTGACCCTCAGTAAGACAAAGTAAGAAGAACAAGTTTAGCAGGAAACTAAAAAAAAATGTTGCTGAAAATGCTGAAGCTGTATTTAAAATTTTAAAAAATTAACTATTTTATTGCATTTTCAAAGCTAAGATTTAAAGCAAAATAAAAATTTAAGTCTCTTAAAGTGGCAACTTCTGCCTTATCATTTGGATGATAAATAAAAGTGTAGCATGGTTGTATAATGTAATGCAACAACTAAAAATTTAGAAAGCTTCTATAAAAGATACACCTAACGCTATACATGCGCCAGTCGAGTCTTTATACTATCGGTGAGATGTTCAGTCAACATTAGGTTGTTAGCACAGTGTTGGACTACATATAAGACAGTATTCTTTGGGGAAATGTTTTCTAATTCTTAAATTTTTTTTACTTTCGAGAATGTATAAGAGCCTTAATTTTTCTTTCAAGTTTAATCAGTGTGCTACTGCTTAAGAAACTAAGTGTTTTGAGGGGGTAAAATTGTAAGAAAAAGGTAAAAATATGAAAGCTGTCAAATTTTACACTAGTAGGGATAGGGGTGTTTTTTTTAACATTTTGTGCGTTATCTTTATTTATTAAATATCCTGTTCTTAGCACTTAACCATAAATTCAATTCAGCAGCAATAGCACAAAATGTTTAAAAAGAGAATTTCCGATTTTCTTAAGAATTTCCGATACACAGTCTCGTGCGCTGGAGACAATTTTTTCCCGTACAGTGTTGCCATTCCTAGCTTTGAAATCGTTGAGTTTGTTAATCAAAAATTCGTTAAAGGTTTAGAAAATAGGAAATAGATAATAAAAAAAATTCTAAATTCCAAATTTGGGCTTCCAAATGCCCACATTCGAGTGGAGGATTATGTTATTCAAAACTTGATATCTCTAGGTACCGTTGTTTCTTCACAAAGCGAGAAATATACATACATTCATGTAAATTCTCAATTCTTTAATTTCTTTAAATATAATGCTAATATTTGTGGCAACAGTTTGAAAAGTGAAATGCTGTTTTACAGTGAACCATGCAAAATGTCAAAACGAAACTAGCAGCTCTTCTGGGCAAATTGCTCCTTTCGGCTAGTTATAATTTAAAATACCTTATACTTTCAATAGTATATCTAGGTCATATCAGTTAGACTAGACTAAATTTATACCATATATTCAATTCATATTTTTTCTGAATATATTAAGATTGCTTTAATTAGAAAAATATGTTTCTAAAGACTTTCATTACGTACTTTTGTACGAAATCGTTACGTTTTTCAAGTTAGTATTTCAGCCTACTAATACCTTCGATCCGTTTTCTGCTAGTAGAAAAGAACAAAAACACATACATCTTTTTTTTTCTCGCTTAAAATTTCTTTTTGGAAAATATAACATCATATGCCAACAATATTTTGAGGACCAAAACGTATTTGCAAGCAAGACACGCTTTTCTTTAACATTTCAAGAATTTCTGGTTTTAATCGGCGCTGTTCTCGAGTAAACAAGCGAGATAACGGCATTAATATCTTGAGGGGGGATTATATTTGACATTTTAGCTAGAATACAGATCCATAACAAAGAAGTCGGAGTTATATTTCTAAAATGAAAAAGAGGTCAAATAGTAGTTCTAGGTATACTTTTAACTAACTAGCAAAAGGAACTTCTATACTTTTTTCCCCGCAATGAAAATGTGGGAATCAATACCTTTCAACATGCTCTATGCAATTGTTTATAGTGTTTTATTCTTAAGCGCAATACCTCTTTTAGTGAATCATGGCGGGAAATAAAATGACGAGTAATGCGTTCAAAAATCAATAATTCTTTATTGATTTCTAGTCTACTTTCTAACGAAATTCCTACAGTCCCCAAGAAAATTCTTCGGGGAAAGTAATATAGTTTTTACACACTTCTATGGAAACCTATTCCAGCTTATAACTTCCAGCTTATAACTTCTATGGAAACCTATTCCAGCTTATAACTTCTATGGAAACCTATTCCAGCTTATAACTTCCAGCTTATAACTTCTATGGAAACCTATTCCAGCTTATAACTTCCAGCTTATAACTTCTATGGAAACCTATTCCAGCTTATAACTTTCAGTTCGCGGATTTCGTGTCTTGACAAAATAGAAAAATTAATTTTACGGGAAGGAAATATTTGTTGCAAGCCTTATGCGCATGCACAATAATAGTACCATTTTTATACTTTTAATTTTTCAATATTTTTTAACTTTTAGAAACTACAACTTTAAACACTTCAAGCAGTTATACTGTAAAACGAAGTTTCCGAATAGCAATTTTTTTTAAAATTTCAGTTTGTTATTTGAAAGAGAACGTAGTTAATTTAGTGAAGTAAATTTTAATGGATGTATTAATAAACATGATAAACTAGGAATAATAACTCTTGCAAGGAAGTATTTTGATAACAGAGAGTCGTGCGATAATGATTTTATCAATAAAAACAGCTGAAATAAATTCAGCAATTAGCGATGAATAAAACTTAATTTGACGCGAAGTGCAGAGTTATTTTACTATTTTTAAATCAGTAATTTTTTTACCAAATCTGTGAGATTATACACTGAATTGTGTTTTTGCTTTTTCAGAACAAATGATGCAAAGTAACATGATTTGCCAATAATTAATAAAAAAATCTAGAACCAAAAAATTCCGATTAAATGGGAATATTTAAAGGACTAACACATAACTGGAAAATGCAATATATTTTAATCAGTTGGTTAGCGAAAATAAGACATTTGTCTGTTATAGAATCGCTCAGAATATGATGATTTATCAGTCCCTTGTTACTTTATCAATTAAATGTTGATAGAATAAGAAAAGTAACGCTATTTTTAAAATAAAAATGTAATACTTTAAAGTTTCATTATTACAGCAAGCCTTTGTACGCTAGTATCACAGAAAGCTAGTTACCCTTTTTATGTACCAATTGAACTGAAGGCTGTATAAAGAGATCACTAGAACAGAATTTAATGTTGCTGGCTGTCATTTACATCGCATAAAATCTTTTTCAAATCAAACTTCACGTTTTATTCAACCAGACAAAGAAATTTGACAGACATCCCCCACCTCTTTCGCTCTGAATCTTTCTTCGAGGTTCGGACCTTGAAGGATGAACTTGACATACTGCCAAGCACAACAGTGACCTCGAAATGACCACTATGCAAGGTACTTTCGTCTAGATACGTGGGCATAGATATATTCTCATCTGTCTAACCTTCTAGAGAAAGCAAGAATGGCTGACTATGAATTTGGTTTGCTCTTTTTTTTTTTTACTACTTTACTTGAATTTTTTACAATTTTACTTGGATTATGGATAAACCTAGCTGAATACCTCATTTCTTAGAAAGACAAACAGATGCGTAATTCTGTAGTACATAAAACACTATTATAGAAAAAACAAGGTAATTATGGGGGTCTCCCACACGCCTTTTGGGCTTAGCTAATTCGTAATCCATTTAGGACAAGGGGAAGAAAACGTCTGTTGTTAGTTTACGTAGCATACGATGTTTCATTTATTTTCCGAATCAGTATAAAGGTGCATAGCTAACTTTAACAAAATTATCCACATGAAAACAATATGTACTTTTCGATAATATTTTGATGGTTGAAAGAAATTCCAGAAACAAACATTTGAGCGTTTAAAACTAACGTATTGTTTACCGCTAATTTATGTGCTTTAATGCCATTTTCCAATTTATTTTGACAATGCTGAAACTGAATCCACAAACAGCCACTGTCATTAAATTTCATTAAATTGCAACAGTGTATTTTGCATTTAATAAATTGTTCTTATTCTTGCACAAATAAAATAGCATTTCAAATAAAATATTTAGTAAATGCCTTTTTGCTTTGGTCGGTTTGCACTTGATAACTTCTTTGGCGAGATCAAAATATTCTGACAAAGAATTAAACTAGTTAGATTTCAAATGGCAGACTACAGCAATGTAACATGTTGCAGATTTGTTTAATAATATGTTAAAAAAAAAAAGAAACAAAGAAAGAAAGAGATGCAACTAATTCTTTGTAATGCGGTGCAGAAATGTTCATTCTGAGATCAAACACATAATATATGACATTAGAAACACATTTTATTAATCCTAATACTGGTGCAAATGTTCACAATAACAAACATATATATATATAACTTATATATTGTTATTGTGATCAACTGTAGAGACATTAGGTATTTTTTGGAAGCACGAGAGATGAAAACTTTGCAACGTCTTCTCCGGGAATCGAACGGCGGACCTATGGAATACGCGCCTAGCGTGCAGACCACCATACCACGAATTCATGCGAAGAAGGCGGAAGAAATACCTTTTGTAACAAATAGCTAATAAAATATATACAGCAAAATTATATAGATTAAATGATAAAATATACCCAAAATTCATAAAATTTATCATTTTATGCTAATCGTTACCAATCAGACTCTTATTTAAAATAAAAGAAAAATACGAATTATTAAAAAATTCGTATTTTCAATCAACTGAATGAATCAATCAATTTTGAATCAATCAATTCCTTTAACAGTATATTAAGGATGAATTAAATAACTGAATAGTTTGCTGAATGGCAACGCATTTAAGAACTGGTAATCTGCCAGATTGAATCTATCTTAAAGATATTATGACACACTAATGGTCACCTCAGTCAAACGACACGTTTGATTATTTTGCTATGTTAACGTAGTATAATTGTATCATAAATGGATGAGGAAAAAGAAAAAAATGGGCTATAGAAGTTTCTAACTTTAAAAATATGTAATTTATTCGATATTGTAAAATTTTTGTTATTTAATCATCACTTTTATGATATTATTTCATTTGCGTTCATCACCCAAATCATTATGCGCCTCTTTGTTTCGATATGCATATTTATTTAACATGTCGGCTCGCAACATGAAGTAAAATACATGCTATTTCATACCTTTCATGCTATTTGCTGTTTACTGTAAATTCAGTAAGTGGATATACTACTTCAGAATATTTTGGAATATAGTCTCTATAGTAATTACATATACTTAATAAACTTTTGACCTGCTTCTTTGTCTTCAGTTTTAATAATTTGGAAATGGCTTTTATTTTCTCGGGATCCGTTTAATGTTTTAAAAAACCAATTACATGACTCATATTTGACTTGTGATTTGGCACCATTACATTTTCTGGTATTTACTGTAAAGCAAAGTCTTCTAACTTTGTGAGTATTATATCCAAATGAATCATAACGGGATTTTCAGTCCCTTGAAAAAATTGTATATGTGCAGTATACGCTCTTATGCTCTGGCAAAATCTCTGTATTCGTAGAAATGCTTGCCGCAATTGTTTTGTTGTTTGCAATTGTCGCTGCAGCTTTTTTCAGATCAAAACTCAAATTTTTGAATCTGTATTATTGTCGATGGGTTTCAAATGAGTAGCAATCACGACCTTCAGGATCCATGGGAATAACCCAATAGCTTTGAAAAATCTAGTTGATATTGTATTAGCTTTTGTCCTACCGAATGTATAAATTCTACTGCACTTTGCATAGTAAAATCCTCAGTATTATTAATCATCGGTAATTGTCAGTATTTAATGCACAATAATCAACACACAATTCCAATTCCTCCATCTTTCTTGTTTACACAAACGACAGGAATGTAATTTCAGCCCTACTTTCTTCTATTAAATCAAGTTCTAACAGCTCTTCAATTTGTTCATTAACTTTGACATTTTAAGTTTCAGGAATTCGGTAAATACATGGTTTTTTACTTTCTTCTATGACTTTTAATGTTTTCTTGAGACAACCAACTTTCGTAATTTTCACTTTACCTGCAAATAACGATTCGTGCTTTCTTATGAGTTGTCGAATTTTCTGCTGTTGATCACTCGTTAAATGTTCAAGTTCGAACTTCTGCAGAATGCTTTCTATAGTCTGAGATAAAGCTTCCGAAGTTGGATGAAGCTCTTCAAATTCTTTATTTTTGAAGATAATTCCCACGTCATTTAGTTTAGCGATATACCTTCTAAATACGTGAACATGTCTTATTTTCCCATCAGAGAGTTTGACTTTATATGAATGAGATGGACAGTACTTTATGATTTCCCATGGACAAGTCCATTTTACTTAAGGTTTATTGTATGAGTCAGGAATGAATAAATAAACTTTATCTAGTATTTTAAATTCTTTAGGAACAGTTCAGCAGTTGAAGTAATTCGAATAAGCTGCCTGTTTCTCAGGTGCTAACAAACATGCTTGATTTTCAGCTCGCTCTAAGTTTATTTTCATTTCCTGTAAGTAATCAGCAAGCGACTGCTTCATATTTAAAAGTACCAGTATTTAACCACTGTAATTAGACTTAAGAACACTCATTGAGCCACGTATCTCTCGGCCATACATTAACTTGAAACTCTGTAGTAGAACTGGGAACTTCTCTGTAAGCAAAAAGCAAATACGGCAGATATATAACCCAATTAGGCGGATCCGTGAGGATGATATAATGCAAAGCCTTTTTCAAAACTCTATTCTATCATTATACGAGACCTTTACTAACTGGATATCCTAAAATGTTTTATGACATCCAAGACTCTTCATAATTTTTTGTGTCAGTTGAGAAATTAAGTTGGTTCTTTGATCACTTGCTATAATTTTCGGAAAACAAGTTCTTGAAAATATTTGCAACACAGCATCATATTTAACTTTTGCTGTTGAAGAACGAAATGGAATGGCTTCTGAACAACGTGAATGTTGATCCATTAGACATAAAACATATTTATGTTTCCCAGCCGAAAGAGGTCCTACAGGACCTTTAATATCAATATCAACAACTTCAAATGGTCTTAGAAACTGGGGTAAGGAATTCTATCAGTTATTTTCTCGCTACTCCTTAACTGACACGAATCGCATGATTTGAAATATTCTGTAATATAGTTAGCCATTTTGAGCCAGTAAAAATTATATCTGATTCTCGCTTTTGACATCTTTATTCCCATTTGAGCTCCGAAAACATATTCATATGCTAATTTTAAAACATCTTTTTTTAGATTTTTTAGAAGAACTAACTGCCGAATTAAATATCTGATTACTTTATCCGTATGAAAAATTAGATTATCAAATTCCATAAAGTTTCCTTTCCTCTGTTTTAAATCAATTCTTACTTCTTCTAAAATAGGGCAAGAAAGCTGCTTCTCTCAGAATTTCAATACATCATTTACGATTATCTTTTCCTTCCAATTCCGTTTCCCCTTTCAACCCCCCCCCAATCAAACCACATCCACCGGGCAAGAGTTCCAGTGTAATCAATACACCAGCAAAGGAGTTCAAGGGACTGTACGTATAATAAACAGTGTAAGTCAAGAGATCAGTCACTGCCACCAAAATACTTACGAGATTAATAAATCGGAATCATCATCTTTCAATGACATAAATTACATTATTAGTTACCCTTCTATTTCTTCAATGAATGCAGATATCAACTCGAATTTTCCGTTATCTTGAGCGCTTTGCGGTAAAACATTACTGTTTAGCATCGGAACCTGTGTACCTGAATCAATACCATTACAGCAGTAATTTCTTTGTTTTTCAACTGCATTAATTTTTCTCTGCAGTTTTCGCATATTGCAGAGACTGAATTTTGACTTGCTTCTTGTTAATGTATTATGTATTAATCTGGGCCACAACAGCGTCGATTTTCTGTAATTTGCTACTTTCGGAATTAGTTGTATTTTGATTTTCGCGTTTAATTTTTTTCTGACAGTCATTAGCTATAGGTTGGAAAGATGCACAAATACAGGGTGTTCAGAATTCAAAGCTACCTACAGCCGAAACCAGTCACAGAAAATCGTTAAATTTTTGTGGCAGACTTAATGAAGAGATGGGAATGTCTTTCGACGGAGGGAAAAATTAGTTACTAATAGCGGCACCATACGATGCCGTTTTGCTTTGGAAACCTATAGTAAAAATGTATACCTTTGTTGGCGCAGCAGCTGTTGTAAACGTAGAAACATTCGCGGAGGTTTCGTTCTCAATATGTCTGCTGCTCACAATGATGATAAGTCTACAGGATCGCGCTTCGTTAATAAAATGGTTTTACCAAAACAGTAATTTTGCAGTAGCTATTGTGCGGAAATTGTGGGCTTTGAACGGGATTTGAAGGTGTCCAGTGGATGAATCTTTCGGAAAATGATAACGAAATTTGAACAAATAAAGGCCGTTTTCTCTTCGCCCTGGTACAGGAAGAAAACACGTTTCTGCAGAAGCAGTTCAAGAGGTTGCGCTTCAGGTGCTTGACGACACAGCTTCAAACTTTCAGGCTAGCAGCAGTGTCCGACGTGTAGCAGAGGTATTAGATAGGACAGGTTCAACTGTGCATAAGATCTTGGAGATATTATCCTTACAAACTTTCACTAGTGCAGTGGTTGCTTCCTTGTGATTTTGACGATTGCCACCGGTTCTCACTTCAGTTTCTTGCTCGCTTTGGGGTCGAATCAGAATGGCATTGGAATATACTCTGACGAAACGTATTTTGATTTGGATGGTGTAGTGAATACTCACAGCTGCCGAATTTGGGAGTCCCTTTCTTAAGAGTTCCGTTGCATTCACCAAAAGTGATGTTATGGTGTGGATTTTCTGCATTATTATCTTTTGCATTATTATAACATAAATCAGCGATTCTCAACCTTTTGACTAACGAGTACCATCTAAACAAATATTGAAAAACTTCAGTACCACCGCTACGTTTTACAATGATTATTTTTCAATTTCTTAATAGAAATATTTTAAAAAATATTTTGCCGTTTGAATAACCTATTGTCTATTTGTATTAAAGATGCACACATAAAAATATTAGATTAAAAATTGGTTACCATATTAATTATCTTTAAGGTTTTGATTTAAGTTATAATACTTTAATTCTAAAATTTAGAGCGAAATTTGGGCCTGTTTCAGAAAGATCAATTTCCTTATGTCTGATCTTATTTCACTTAGTTTGAACCGTAAATTAGGATCCACTTTTAATTTTGTTCTGTATTTATTTTTTAAATATGACATGGAAGATCATCCTTGTTCACACAAATAGGTTCTGCAAAAAGCAATAAAAATTTAATAGCTTTATTTGAAATGCCTTTAATTTTTTTTTTCTGCTCAGCTAAAAGTTTGCAAACGTGACATTTTTGAAATCTTGAGTCAGGGTTCGATCACAGAAAATTTCTATCAATTGCCCTTTTACTTCACGAAATAAAGTTTCAGGTACATTTGAACAAAATGGATTTCTAATCTAATTTTATTTTCCATAATCCTCGGGAAAGTACATTTTGAAATTATTTATCAATAAAAACAATGGTTAGTAATGTCGGATGGTAAACTGTCTTTTATTTCTTTTATTTTCAAACCGTTTTCTGTTAGAATGTACAAGTGATGAAAAGCTTAAAATATTATCCAATTCTCTGATTATTAGTTCGATTTTTTTTATAATTGCATTTATTTTATTTCTTATGGTGAACAAATTAACATTTTGTCATTGTAATCCTAAATTTATTTCATTTAAATTTAACTAAATATGCTAAACGCGCCAACCAGAATTCCCTAAATAAACATTTTTGCAATTCAAATATTTAATCACAAAGGAAAATTTGAATTTCTGATCGAACTTCTTTTGAACTTCGATCAGGTGATTTAAAACTTTGCCTCTGGATAACCACCTTTCTTCGGAATGTAACAAAAGCGTTTCACGTTCACTGTTCATCTATTGACATAAAATCGTAAATATTCTCGAAGTTCCGCTTTTAATAATATTAACATTTTTCAGGTTTCCAGCTACTAATGCTTCACGATGATTGGAACAGAGAGAAAATTTTTTTGAAGAGTCATTAGGTTATTTCGAAGCAGGAGAGATGAAAAATAAGCAATGCCCTCAATGGGGCCTCTCAAATACGCGCCGAGCGTGTTGACCACTACACCACGAAGGCATGCTACGAAGTTCTAAGTTGCCACAGTTCCTGCTTTAAGATGCCTGAGTATAACATCAATACGATTGTCTATTGCTAAATAAAAAGAAATAGTGTGCGGCACTGACAGCTATCTCAGTATTTCATAAATTATCCAAGATCTTAGTTTTTAACTCATTTTCCAAAAAATATTAGTGAATATTGTTTTTCTTGCAGCTTTTACATTGGACCTCAACTTATTATCTGCATAAATGATTACCATCTAGCGAAAGAAATCCTTACTCATCCCCTGACATTAGCTCGCCCATCTCATGCTTTCGATTTCCTTATTGGAAGAGGTGGTAAGTGAATAAATTTTTCATTCTACTGTATAAATTAACGTTTTATAGCCAAGAAACGCAGAAAATCTATTTTCCTCCAGTTGGGCATTTGAATGTCTGTGTTAACGTTAATTCCGTTACACATTCCGAACTGCCATGTGCAGCTTAGAAGTATCTAAAAAAAACTACTGCTTCTGGTTAAATTTTTTTGGATCATAAATTATAAGTTTTTTTTTATTAATCCTTTTATATATCTTTCATTTTTTATCGCCTTACCTAGAATACAAATTAGGCTTAAATAGCAAAGGAACGCGATATTTTATACAGCATTTCGGTAATATTAAGTTAGCTTCTTATGCTGGTTTGAACTGTCCGCTGATAGCTGCTGCCCACTAGATGGTCGAATACAGTGGTGGCCAAAATTGTGGACACTTTTGGAAATTTTTATGTTTTTGAATTTTGTGTGCTTATAGAAAACGTTACGTTTCACAAAATGCAAACTTGTATATATCATTTTAAAGAGAATGTATTACTGAATTCAATACAAAACACAAAATTCAATTATTTGCAACACAAAAAAGTTAAACGACAATAGTTATCGATATACATTAGATAGTGATGAATGCAGTGAGCTATCAGTACTTAGTAGGGTACCCTTTATTTTTATTACAGCTTCACATCGAAGTTTCATTGAGCTGACAAGAGTTTTAAGCTCTTCTTTCGTTATTACATGATGCCAGGAAACAATTATAGCCTCTATTACTTCCCTTTTATTTGATGGGCGCCTCATTCGGACAAGAGTTTTCAAACGGTGTCACAAATTTTCGATAGGATTGAGGTCAGGACTGTTTCCTGGCCAAGACAATAATTTAATGCTCTTTGTACGAAACCACTCTTTCGATATTTTGGCCGTGTGGCAAGGAGCAGAATCCTGCTGAAAGATAAACGAAGCATTGTTGGGAAAGAGATCTCTGATGGAAGGTAGAAGATTTTGTTCTAGAATAGTGTCAATGTATTTTCTGGCATTCAGTGTCCCATCGATGACATGAAGGCGATCAATACCATCTGCTGACATGCATGACCAAATCATAACACTAACTGGGTTCTTCAGAGTTGCTTGAATGCAGTCAGGATGTAGCTCTTCTCCTATTCTACGTCTTACATATTTTCGCCCATCACTACCGAATAACGATATCTTAGTTTCATCACTCCATATAACTTGTGACCACGGATCATCTGTCCAATTAATGTGTTCCTTTGCCCATTGTAGTCTTTTTTTTTTCGTTGCTGAAAATTAAGATAAGGCTTTTTTCGTAGAATTCTACCTCTCAGTCCAACATCTGTTAATCTTCTCCTGATTGTTCTTGAACTGACAGAAACACCAGCATCATTCAGATCACTTCTGATGGCCGCTGATGACATTTTTCTATCTTAGAGACATTGTCTTTTTATTCTTCTGTCATCAATAGATGTGGTGCACCTTTTTCGGCCTTTCCCTTCTTTGTTTTTTATTGAATTTGTCTCCTGATATCGTAAACAAAACTTTCGGACTCCAGATGTAGTCACTGAACCACCCACCTGTCTTGCAATTTCAGCATAGGAAAGACCACTTTCTCGTAACACAATAATATTACATCTCTTTCTAGGTGTCCAATCTACTCTTTTGTTTGATGTCATTGCTTCTTCACTAAATATTAAAAATGTTTACAAAAATTCCTACTTGTAATTGCAGTGTATAAGAAACAGGTACTCTTTCTACAGAACAAAGCAAAATAATGAATTGTTTCAAGTGTAAACATGATGTCAGCTTCTACTTTCAGTCATTAACATTTGATTGGTTCTCAGAACAAGAACAGTGATTGGCCAGGAAAGCTAGACATTACAAACCACTTTATAACTGTGTTTTTTATTTATATTAAAGTACATATAACTTTTTTTGTATTGCAAATAATTGAATTTTGTGTTTTTGTATTGAATTCAGTAATAAATTCTCTTTAAAATGATATATACAAGTTTGTATTTTGTGAAACGTAACATTTTCTATAAGCATACAAAGTTCAAAAACATAAAAATTTCCAAAAGTGTCCACAATTTTGGCCAGCACTGTATGTGCTTTCTGTTATAGTTAGTTGGAAAGTTGCAGCGGAACCTTATTTAAAAGATAGTTAAATAGCATTATTTTACTTAATACTTGCTGGTTTGGAAATGAAAAGACAATTTTAATACTTGCTGGTTTGGAAAGGAAAAGACAATTTTAATACTTGCTGGTTTGGAAAGGAAAAGACAATTTTAATACTTGCTGGTTTGATCGCTAACTTTTCTTTACACCATGCATACTCAGTATGCGTGCAGAGTTTGAGGATTAAGTTTGTACAAAATCGAATAAATAAAGAAAACACCAATCTTATCTTTTAGCCTTCAAAATATCGGTAGTCCAAGTTTAACCGAACTCAAATCAAGTAAAATTTCTCATGTCCGGCTTGGTTTACCTTGCCCCCCCCCGATAGAATATCATCTCACAGTTTTTGGATTTTTCACTTGCTTTGAGTTCAGATTTCTTGAGCCACCCTGTACAGTTCTTACAAGTCTGTAGATTCCTTGGCACATTCAGACAGATGCTTGATTCTTTCGCAATATTCATCTTTTGGAATGTCTGGTTAGAGTTTTCTGAATATTTTCAATGCTATTGAGATAATTAATTTTAAATTGCGATTTCAGTTCTGGAAAGAAAAACTGAAGATAACAAACCTGATGAACAAAGTAGTTTTTAAGACTTGCGATATTTTTCTTTGCTAGTAATTGTTTAGTAAGAAAGGAATTCTGTGACAGCGCATTGTTGTGTAGCAAAAAGTAGATTTTTCGATTAAACTTTTCGGGCTTAACGCACTGAACGTTCTTCAAACGTCCATTCATTATGCCTTTATAAAATATGTAGTTCACCTAATATCTTTCAGGAACTAATTCTTACAAATTATCATTCCCCACTTAAAAAAGATCGCCGACATTCTACCTTGCTAGAGATTTATAAAACTGAAGTTTCTTCAGCAATGGTGAAGAGTCTTTAGCAGATGTCTGCCGTTTTATCTCATGGTCGTAAATAAAGCCTGATCTCCAATCACAATGTGTTTGAAAATATAAAACAAAATTTTGTTGATTTACAATAAAATATTATTGTTATTATTACTTCCGAATCCATGACAGCAGATGTTAACCGGATCATAGCTAACGAGTAACTACATAGAAAATTCTGTCCGTAAGACAAATGAAATTTTAAGAAAAGCAAATCGAGATTTTATAACAATAAATTCTGTCACTTATCGTTTGGTACATTGGCTAGAATCAGCAAACAAATTTGTCCTTTAACTTTGTAGGCACTCTGTGTACACTGATACAGACTTTCCTCATTCTCGCCCCCCTCAAATGGTTATATTTTGACATTTTGCAGATTTTTGTTTTCGTTCCATTTTCACAATCTTATCGGAACAGAAGTTGAAAATGTAGTTTAGAAATAATTGGATTGTTAAAATTAGTGTTAATGGTACAGGGGAAAACCGCAACTTGTTCTCCTTCTGCAGGGTGTGTAATTAATGAAGATTAAATAGACCATCAAAACAAGAAAGTGATGAAACAACTTCGCGAAAGAGGGTGGGCAATGATAATAATTTTTTAAATGATTAATGCGTAAATCTGATTTTTTTCCGAAACGTTTCCGACGATAACGCGTGGCCTTCTGTGATTTACTTTTGCTAATAAGGCTTTTAAAATTTCCAGCATTTGTTTTATTATTGTTTTGGTGTCAAGTTTTATTTCTTAACTCAAAAGTTTTAAGCTACTTGATTATGAAATCCTCTAGAACTACTTCTTGCTCGTCTAGTTGGATGATTAATTTTAATAAAGGGTGAGAAGTTTTCAAGAACAATATTAAATAATGGGAAGTGTGGTGACGATCTACAAAGAGGTCAATCTTCCTCCCCCCCCCAAAAAAAAAATTCTTAAAAGTTGGTTTGTTTTCCTGGTTACGGCAATGGTTATGGCCTTAGAGACGAAATATCTTCGTGGAAGACTTTCAAAGAGAAACTGGCTCGTATCCATGTTACATATGGGAGAAACTATTGCAAGCGCCCATGCAGACAGTACGTTCGCCAGCAATGGAACCTACGTCGAACTGCTAGCATTCAGCAACATTATCGCTCGGTCGCTAGTGGGCCCACTAGTAAAATGTTTATTTATCTTAATATAAAACTGGGACTTTTTTAACCATCTTTAATGAGATTTGCTTCGGATAGCTAAAAGTTCCAAACATAATAAATTAGTATAGATCATTAAAATCTAGGTTAAAACCATTAGCTAGTAATACAGAGTTTCAGCGTTTTTTTTTTTTTTTTTTCCGTTCCCTATTTGATTTAAATTTAAATTGTAATGAGGCGTTTTTTTTAAAATTTTTACGCTTAGACATTACTTTTTCCTGTATAAATGAAATATCTCTTACGTTAATCTTGATAATTCAGTTTGTCAAGGTTACTTGTGGATTAAAGCTTTAGTATTAAAGTCACGATCACAGCTGCCACTTGTTAGTGAGTGTCTCCCCGAAGATTTTGTAGATCGTTTTCGCGCTTTAGAAATCAGTCCTTTTCGGCGACCGTTAATAGTATAAGTCAGATTTTTTTTTAAATTTTTTTACAGATTTATAGTTAATCGTTTACTTTAATATGAGGGAAAAAACAATTTAGCTTTGATTTACTGGATATATACTCGTATATATAGTCATAATATATACGATTTACGGAAGGACAACATTAGCGGTAGCAAGGTTACAGTTAACTAAAGCCATTGCTGTCATCGTGTGTAGTATTTATGCTGCTGTGACATAAATCACTCACATTAACTGTCACATTTCTGAACCTGCTCTGAAGAGCGCTCTAACTGCAATTGTAGCAGCGTTGAACGAAAGTAATAAATTCCGATTCGATCTGTGTAAAAGGTATTGCCATTTCTCTCATCGTAAATGATAAAGGTGACTTATTAATAATGTAATTCCTGTAGGCAAAAATTACCCTAAAATTTAAACCATAAAACTGGAGCCTAGAAATTTGCGTTAAAAACCGAAGTCCCTGGTTCGAAATCGGAGAGACTGTAACGACTAGTTTGTCACTGGTTTCCATTGTCAAGACTAGTTCAACGGGTTTTGAAAAAAAAAAAAAAAAAAAAAAAAAAGAATATTGATTTCGAGGGCTCTAGTAGATCCCTTTTTTTCAGGAACTGAAAAGTTTCGCAAATTTGGGAGCAGCAACGATGAAGTTTATAGGAAACTCAACTAAAACAGTAAAAAGGAAATTAATTTAGGAGCTGAAGAAATTAATGTTGGGGAAAAAAGCAATGAAATTTCAGATATTTGAATTTTAAAAACGTTGTGAAGAACTGGATTCGACATTAAAAGCCAATTTAATTCTTCGAAACGCTTTTGAAATTCTGTTAGCTTAGCGTTCTCCATAAATATCGTTGTTACACAAATATTTCACGTCTGGCAATAAGTAATCTGTTTCAGATCTCACTTAAATAATCTAAAGTTTTTTTTTTGGCCTAGTCTTAATTTTTCATTGGTTTCTTTCTCTTCCAGGCAGAAGGTAATTAATCAGAATCAGTGCAATTTGATACAGTTAAAGCATAAAACTTGCTTGCACATGCACTTGGCAAAGATTTCTTCAATAAAAATTCAAACAGCACAGTAGAATCACAAAAGCACAAAATTACCCATTCGCTTACGCGTCGAAATAAACTTTTACGCTACCATCGTGACACGGACTCTAGAGACTAACAACCGTATTTTATTGGATCTTAACATCATTCATTCTTAACAGCAAACATTCTTTAACAAGCCTACTACACGCACCTATTTTCAGCTCATACTAAAAGTAGTTTCGTTGTCATTTCCAAGAAATAAAACTAACAATATTAGTGGTCGAAAAACATTAATAAAATTAAAGTGCATATAAAATACAAGTTACGCATCATCTGAAATTCAACACTATCTGCATTTAATTTTTTTAGAAGGCTCAGAGTTTTTAGATATAATCTTTTTGGTTTCTTATAATAATTTTCTGTAGCAAGACAGACTATAAAACACCTGTTTAGTTTCGTGGTTGGGACCTGCTTGCAATTGTATTTGGAATGTTGCTCCGAAAATATGACTGTTAACTTAAGTTACTTTAAGTGTTCGTATAGCATATGTTGTGTTTTGTGATTAATCTCAGTTGCCTGACCGGATTGAAACAAACCCGCGAATTTTATCGTGGTAAGGAGTACCAGACTGCGTTTGTCGTCTGTCGTTGAGTACCATACAGAACGAGTATGCCCATTTCCAACCCAGTTTTAAGGAAGAACACCCCGGGGGGGGGCAGTCCGAGGGTCTCCCATCCCTCTTCCCCCACTAAACAACACGAGAGGTCTTCTGATATATTTGGCATGCCCTCCATGTTGCAAAGGCACTATACATTTACAACTTTCATACCTTCTACGGGATTCGAACCTAGCGCCTTCGGTAGCGTAACCACTATCACGTTGGGCAGCTAGAGTGGTGAAAGTTAACCGTAATGTTGCCGGCGGTAACATCCATTCGTTAACCATCTTTTTAGATCTTTAAATTATTAGTAATTTACTTATCCTCGACATATTTCATGAAAAATTAAGGAAGTCTTGTTTTACCGTTTCTTTATTACTGCAAATTTCAATCACTATTAATTTGTATTAAATTATTCGAGGATTCAATCACTATTAAATTGTATTCGCACAATTGTAACACACATAAAGCAATTTGAAGCAAAATTTACAATTTTACTAGTATAAACAAAAATATATTTGAAGATGGGGTTTAGTTCTTTATATATCGAAGAACTTTGTTCATAAATACTCACGCGAATAACCAGCTTAGATATTCCATGATATCATAGAGCATGAAGCTATGATAAAAACGAGTTTGAGTTACGAAATGGAACTGACCTTTCCCTGTTCATTTCACGCAGTCACACTAATCATTATACACATAGTAATTACTTTTTCATGAAATAAAATTACATCATCATTAATTTTACCATATTCGTCCCAATGACTTATCTTCTGAAGATCACGAAACAAGAAACTAATGTGATTAATATATACTTTGATTTTCGATCACAAAGCTATATATTACTGAATGTTTAATCGTTTTACTAGCTGGAAATGTTTCGAATTTGTTTTAGCTGTAACTTTGAGATTGCAAAAGTTAAAAAAATAAGTATTTTTTTACTCAAACAAAAATTTTACGGATTTAATTCAAAGGTAATCGGGTAACACTCTGGGAGAAAAATGCATTTTTAATGAATCGTCCTTTTCTCAGTGCACTAAAAAGGAAAAGCTCAATAAATACCTAAATTATTCGCTTTACAATTTATAGCAAATTTTTACCTCATAAAATGTATTTATGGTTAAAGTATTTTAACTGCATGGGCTTACTTTCATTAAGTTAAGTTCACGGGAAAAGACTACCGAATATTTCTGTAAAAAACCGAGAAAATTTTAGTATCATTTTGTGCTATTGAAGTCTGATGATAGTTTACGTAGGTAGATCTAAACGTTACCGGCCATATTTAATTATTATATATTACTGAGTTTTGAGTTTGCACTTTGAACTAAAGAATGTTTTTACACTAAAGAAATAAAGCAACACTTGGATATGTATGAGGGGTGACTTATTATCTTAAACAGAAATCATACCCACTACTGTCAAGTATCAGCTTTATTACATTCAGGTCTATATCTGCCCAGGTCTGCTTTTTATTTTAATCAAAAATACCGTTAACCACTTTCAATAACGTCAATTCATAGACAAAAAACTCAAAAAAAAAAAAAAAACCTACATTTTTGGAATAGCGTCACAAGATTTTATCTTTGTAGTGTTGACAATAAATTCAAGATGAATTTAAATGGACAGGTAGTTTTTAATTCCTTTGGCCGTTCCATTCAAACCATATCGTTTGCAGTACTGAAACGCCACTCTTCGCGTTGCGATTTTCTTTTCGCTCAGTATAAAAAAAGAAAAAAAATAAACATTAGAATTTGTTTTCAAAAAAGAGAAACTCTTTATCATTTGTTTTACTCGTGTTCTCTCGTTAATAAATTTTCTTGAAGAAGTTTGTTCTCTACAGTGTACTGTTAATACATTTTTGCTCAATCAACAAACCTATAAACTAGTGATCTGAACGCGAAAAACTGGGTGACCGTGAATTCAAAAATTCATCCACCACCCGCTCCGTCGCCAACCTGCGCATTTCCTGTAGAAGTTGTAATGGTTTCCAGTCACCCAATTCTTCTAATTCATTCAGAAGTTTCCTAGCCAGAATTACTGAAAATACGAAGCCGAAGGATATCCCCTAAGATAACGGATTCCAAGCACTTCGAAAAATTTTTCCGAAGAAAATCCTGAAGGAGGAGCTAACCCTGAAGTACCACCCCCACCCACTGTGTTCCTGCACGTTGATTGGATGACACCAGACGAAAGTTTTGAGACGAAATTGTACCGAACCTCACGAAAGTCAGATGAAAGAGAAATCTATTTTTTTTTCTATACGAAAAACTTATAGGATTAGAATGCGGAAAGCGGATCCGAGTCATATTGAAGAACCTCCCCGCGTCTGTGAAAGAAGATACCATCTACCAGGATCTGGAACGAAGAAAATACTCAATCCTTAAAATAAAGCAGTTCACCCGAAATCGTAAAGAAGAAACAGTAAAACTACCAATATTTCTGCTAGAGTTAAAGAAAAATGCTGAATCAAATTTGATTCATCACTTAAATAATATTGTTACGTTATTTTCCCTTTACTTCACGTATGTACGGCGTTCGTGCGGTTTGGAGTGACTGCCCGGCTGTCAACTCGATCGACTCCGCAGGGATTGACTCGCTAGACGAGACACCAACTCGATACTAACTGACTCTCCGCGTACCAGCAGGGCTTATATAGCTTTCGACTGGTGTTCGAGAACATTCTGGGCTAAACCGGTAAGAATTCGTTCCACAAGGTTCTCCATCCGTGCATGGAATATCGCCATTTTTGTCACCAAATATCACCAAATGGGCGATCTCTCGTTAAATGTGGCAACCCGTCCTTCCTTTGCCATTTTATGGCAACCCTAAATCTGCTGTACGTGTAAGCTCTCTTACAGCGCTTGTACATTTCGTAACACTGCCCCCTCCCAAGGACTGCACATCCCGGGCAGTACAACCCTTGGTCAGAAGCCAAATTCGATACAAACAAAACGTTTTAAAACATACACATAACATAACTAAAGAAACAAATAATTATAAGTTATGCACACAAATTAAACACATAACAATCTTAAGTTTTACAAATTAAAGTTCAAATTTAAATTCAGTCTCAGTCTTTACATTACTTTATAACCGGGTCAAATACTTTTCCACTGCAGTTCGCAGATGTATTTCTGTTTTGCATATCGCAGTCTGAAGATTCAGTTCTTTCAGACTTTTCATCCACAGGAAAATCTAAAACAGTTCGTTCACCACTCTGTAGTTTATTTCCACGATGTATACAGTTCTCCTCGGTATTTTCAGCCGCTGGTACATGCCCATTTACCTCCGTTTCCTGGGAACTAGTTCCTAATTCTGCGTCAGAGCTGTGAATAGAATCCGATTCTTCACAAACACAAGGATCCTCACTTAAAATTGAGTTCGTGTCTGTACAACTTGTGTTAGGAGACACATACTCAGTTTGTGAAATGGGAGTATCTTCTTGCTCTACTGGTGCACCCTGTGTAAGTTCTACGTCAGCTTCTTTCATCTCTGCATCACATGCATTTTCAGATGGTTCAATTCTTGATAACAGCGACTTCGTAATTTCATTGTCAATTTCGACGAACTTAACAGTCGCATTTTCACTTTCTTCCACTTCCACTTCAGGCACTGGAGTGTCAAAAGCTTCTTTCACGTCTTTTATTTCTTCATGTTTTCATTCTTTTCTTTAATCCCGTTAGATGTTTCATTCTTCCTTTCTTGATCTTTCTTAGACAGTTCATTAGCTACTTCCATTATTTCCTCATCCTTTGATTCTTCAGATGCCACTTGTCTCATATCCACGTCGCCTTTTATGGCTCCAGTTTCTTCTGGAAGCTCGATTTTCACCTGTTGGAGTTGCTCTCGGACCTTTTCTTGGCCGACATTTATTTCTTCTTGTCCGGTGTTCTTCTCTTCCAGTGTGGTTTTCATCTCCTTCAAGCCGGCTTTCAACTCAGCCTTCATCTCTTTATATCCGGCTTTCATGTCAGCTCTCATCTCTTGATATCCGGCTTTCATTTCAGCTCTCATCTCTTGGTATCCGGCTTTCATTTCAGCTTTCTTCTCAGCCCTCATCTCGGCTAAGAAGTTCATCATTCGTTTCCTCCGCCATGGCTTTTCTTCCCCTTCAGGCGGGTCACTGGCATTCACTCACAAACCCACTCCTGACACCAGTGGCCCACCAGTTGCCGAGCGGTAAAGTCGCTGAACACTGGTAGTTCGTTTCGAGTTTCGAATTCCGCGAACGGGCTGGCTGCATGGACGTTTTCCTGGTTTTCCCCATGTGTAACGTGCATACGAGCCAGTTTCCCTTAGAAAGTCCTCCACGAAGGCATCCCTCCCCTTAGGCAGATAGCGATAGTGTGTTTTACCATACTTAAAATAAACCAAACCAAACCTGACACCAGGTGTTGCGTTTTTCTTTTTTGACACCAGTTGTTAAGTTATTTTCTTCCTTCGCGTTCGTACGGGGGTCGTGAAGTTATTACGGGGTTAGTAGATTTGGATTAAATAACGACGACACTTGAAAAAGTATCAAAACACACTTTATTAGCCAGTATTAATCAGGACATCTCCAAAACATGTTTTTACAGTCGTCGATGAACTACTATAAACACGCTGACACGATCAGCGACACAACCTCCAGGCTATCACGGAAACTGACACCGAAATAGCTCAGAAAAATCTTCTCAAAAATTACGTACAGCGAGAAAGGCAAAACTACACCTCCGTCGGAAGACCTAAATGAAGCTTTAGCCTGGCTGAAAGACGAAAAAATTAGTACGTTCCTAACTTCAATTATTTCCTATATTGAAAAAATAAAATCAGGAAAACATCTGCAGAAAAATATCAAACAGTTTTTCAAGTATCGATGCTACTAATTCAGTTCTCCGAAGCAGATGATTAGTGACTTCACGAAGAGCCAGTAGCTCAGTGGTTAGAGCGTAGTAGTAAATTTTTGGACTCTCAGTTTGTGGGTTCTAACCTCGGCCTTACGCACTTTCTACTAATTTATTACATCTTTGTTTTTTTTTTAGAGGACAGCAGTAGTTTTATTGCTATAACATCTCAGCATCTTTATGCGGAGTAACTAAAACGTGAAGACTTACAACGCATCATCGAGAATTTTTCTCAATTACGAATTCCCGTTTGTTATGCTAGGAAAAGTTGAGAAAATGATAGTTGTTACATTCAGGATGCGGCTTTCGCTCAAGAGCCTATTTTCAAGTGACTTCGCACCTAGAAGTTTCCTGAGTTTTCTGTAATTTGGAATCTGCAAAAATCTCTCTTTGATGGTGGTCTGGTGGTTTGATGATGATATCAGTGACTTGTGACAATATCTCTGCTTCGATCGAACTGGCTACATAATCAATTTTGTTTGATAAGTAGTAATTCTAGCGCTGTGGAATTGCGCTTTGATCTGAAGAAACCACATTTTGGGGTCGGGTTTTCAAAAAGGAGGAATTATTAGACTTACCCCGGCAATTGTTAATCTCTCCGATGCTGTTTGAGCATTCTCGTTTGTAGACGTTTAATCGCAATAAATCAATCAAAAACGCGGTCACCAATCAGAAGGCCCCGTGTTCGGATCACGTACCGGATAAAAGAAAATCGCAAAGCGAAGAGTTTGACAGATGGCGTTTCAGTATGGCAAACGAAGTCGCCACACTCATCTTTTCTAGGGAAAACTTTATCCCTCATTGCCTTTCATATACCTCATTTTACCTTTCATATCTAACTGTCCGACCAGTTTTTTGTGTTTCTAGGGTTAATATCTTTGGAAGGATCATTGTTCAAATGGAAGTGGGAGTAGGAGTGGGATTTTGGAGTTATCGGTTTTACTTGGCTTAAGATCGGTTGCTACTCCACCTTTGAATTGAAATGTGGTTTCACTCAGCCTATAGATATTCTTTGAATTTTGCCTGAAACTATCACATCAAAAAATTTATCTAAACGTTGTTTAACTAAATGGAACTCAAGACAGGTTGGTTAAAGAGAAGACTAAGAATTAAGGATCGGAGCATAATTAGAAGTAATTATCACATTTAAGAACTTGTACAGTGGCTTGTAGTATGAATTACAGCCCATTACATTTGAAGTCCAGAATCGTTGGACTGGAACGATTGATTAAATTAATGTAATAAAAAAAGCAATAGTTTCAATTTATTATAAAAATATTTCATGATTTTTATGTGATATGATGAATTTATATGATGAATGCGAAGTAAACATCTGAAGTTTAGAATCGTTAAAAGTTAGTTCTAGAAGTTATGGAAATTTTATCCGTCTTTTAATTTTGCAAACATTTCTAGAGGAATTAAATTTGGAATTTAATGGAAGTCGAAAAATGGAAACAGGGTTAGATATAAAGGAACTTGTAGAGTTCTTAAAAAAGGAAGTTAATTGAGAGAAGCTGTGCGAAAAAAGTAATCAGCTTATCCGAGTAATAAACCGAAAGTTCCGACTGTTTCAGTTTGTCAACTACAAATGTACATTTTGTGAAACAGAAGACCATACGAAATATAGATGTATAATATAAAACTCTGAAGAGAAACGTAACTTTTTTAAACGTACCAGAAGGTGTTTTCTTTGTTTTGAATGTAAACATTTAGCAATCAATTTCAAGAAGAAATAATTTTGCTACAAAAATCGCGGCGGTAAACATCATGAAATTGTTTGTATAAACGCCGCATCAGCTATCCCCAGTGTAAAAAATAAGGACACCGAAACATCGGTGTAAGTTGCTCAAAATCATTCTGCTAAAACTAAATCTAATATTATGCTTCAAAAGTATATATACTGTGGCTGATTGTGAAGTGCCTTTTTGACGCCGGTAGCCACACGTCTGTAATTCGAGAAGATTTATCAAGAAAAGTAAAATTACCAGTGAAAGGAGAAACCATTTTAAATCTGCTTACTTTTGTCGAAAAGAAAGGAAAACTCTGGAATAAAAAAGAAAGTTGAACTTACCTCTGCAAAATATTAATGTTCCTAGAAAATAGTACATAACTCTTGAATTAATCGAAGTACCAGTCATAACAAAAGCTGACTTACAGATACTAAATGTAGATTTGAAGTCCAAACTCCAAATACTCGTCATACCAATGTAAAAATGAAGTCCAAACTCTAAACATTCGTTATAACTTTAACAGAACCCAGCGGTTCGGACAGAATGAGTCATGAGATTTCAGTGTTAATCGTCCCGAATAATACATGAAAAGTAGCGAGTGGAGAATTAAAAAAGATAAGCAGTTAACGCCGTAGCAATGAAAACCTCCTTTGGTTGCTGGTATTTCTTTTTCAGACGTTGAAATACATGATGTGTGTTTACACGTAAGTGTAGAAGAGAAGCTTTTACAGTGACGAATCGTTTTGAGACGTGAATATGTAGGAATAAAAAATCTTATGAACAAAATAAAATGATTTTACAAGTATTTGAAAATCCGATTACTCAAAAAGGAGATCGACATGAAGTTAGACTTCCATAAAAAGATGAAAATTTGAATTTAAGCGACAATTTTAAAACGCTGAAAGGCGATTTTTGAGATTGATCGGCCACTTTAAATAAATCTTCAACTTTTGCCCACAGTATAAAGGAATAACAGATAGTCAGTTTAAGGAAGGAATAATAGAAACTGTCAATGCAGTTATTCCATCTGTGAAACGGGCTCATTTTATTCTTCACCGTGCTGTAATCCGTGAAGATTACAATTCAGCAAAATTTCGCATTGTTTTTGATGCTTCTTCAAAGGATACTTCAAGGACCAAATCTTCTTCTGGAATCATTAAAAATGTTAATAAATTTCCGACTTCATCAAATTGCAATTACGCCAGACATTCAGAAGATACTTTTGCAAGTTTCTGTTGTTTTGAAAATTGAGAAGCTATGCGATTTTTATGGATTAACGAGAATGCAAGTTTGACGAATCCTAGAATTCAAGTTTATCGGGCATGTGTAATTTTTGAAGGAAAATCAAGTCCATTTTTGCTAAGCGCTTGCATTAAGCATCATTTAAAGAATATGAAAAGGTCTATCCCAAAATTGCAGAAATGTTACAGAACTTCATGTGACGACTTTATTTGTGGATCAGATACGAAGAAAATGCTGTACAGATATATCATGAAGATAATGATATAATGAAAAAGTCATTAATAACACTGACCTAATGGAATTCTAATTTTGATAATTTAAAGGACCAGTATAAATCAAGTAACAACTTCACCAGCTTTAACCTACCTGATTGTGATTACCCCCTCAAGGAATCCTGGTCTTCAGGGGGATAATAATAAAGATATATTCCGCTTTCATACTCAAGACATTATAGATTTCATCCTCTCACATGATCAAACAAAGCGTTATATTGGATAGCTGCTTCAAAGATCTTCGATCCTCTTGGGTTTTGTGGTGCATATGTGATTTAAGCAAAACTTCTATTTCAGGACTTATGGCTTAAAGACAATGGTTGGATTAAATTATCCCATCAGAATTGCACGACAAATGGAACAAATGATGCAAGCCTTTATGTGATCTATAGAAAACCGTGTTGATATTTTCGTGATGTTGATGAAACGCCTGAAATGTTGGAATGACATTGCTTTTGTGATTAATCTCAAAATGTTTATTAAGCAGCAGTGTACGGAAATACCGTAGCTTTAAATGTTCCAGAGCAACTTTAGTAATCAACAAGAGTAGAGAGGCAGGCTCCTCTCAAAAAATTATCTTCACCAAGACTCGAAATCATGGCAGCAGTATCAGGCGCAAAATGCATGACTACATTTCTACATTTTCCTCGCGTAAAGATTTATTTATAGACCGAGTCTCTCACTGTGCTTCACTGGATAAAGAACTCACCGCAGCAATGGAAAACATCCTTATAAAAGCACATGTCGGAAATTCAAGGTAAAATATCACCAAGTATGTGGTATCAGTGTCCTCGATCAGACAATCCTGCCGACAAAATCACGTTAGATGTTGAGTGAACTTGTAGTCGATCGACTGGGGTGGCAAGGATTTCCATGGCTACATCAAAATGAAATAAGTTGGCACAAGATGAACGAACATAGTGGATAATGTTGAAGAACGAGTTGTGATTCAAGTTACCAGCAGTTTTCAGTCTTTACAACCTGTGAAGATTGAGAACTTTGGTGACTTTTAAGAGTAACGCCATATAAATTTTATATTCATAAACAATTTAAAGTTCCAAAACAGAGAGATTGATTCTGTGACCAAAAATAAAATATATAATGCTTGTTACTGGATTAAGTTATCACAAAAGAGAGCATTTGTTTTGTAGAATTGAATGAATTTAAATGTAAAACCCATTGTGGCAAAATTTCAAATTGTTTGGGTTGTTGTTTCCTTGTCCATATTGCATGGAACAATGGTTCCCAGAGCCTACTCCAAAGAGAGGCTAGACTTCTATTTTCCACCCAATTTTGAGAAAGAGTACCCTGGGGAGATGATCTGAAAGTCTCCCACCCCTCTCCTCTTCCACCAATCTACACGAGGGGTCTTTCAGCTCGCCGCATATTTAGAGTGTTGCCATGCCGCACCGACATTCTACATTTACAAACATCCATGTCTTCTCTAGGATTCAAACTCGCGCCCTTCGAAATCGTAGTAGGCTTCCCTAACCACTCTCACTCATCTGGGTGCCCGCTCATACGGGAATAGAAGGAAATGAGAGAGCAGATGTTGTCGCAAGGAAGCAGCGGATTCATCCACTTTGCGAGAAGTCATGACCCTTAGGCCAGTCTCGGACCTAAAGAGTCGGACATTCGATTAGCTCCTAAGAATATGGCAAGAACGTTGGGATCAAGCCTCCAGTGGGAGACGTGTTTACAATCTCATTCCCAAGGTCAAGACAACAATCCAAACTAATAGCAATTACATGACGTATTTCCTCACTGGTCATGGGCCCTTTTCTTCATACCTCTGCCGCTTTGGCTTGAGAGAGAATGGTAACTGTGAATGTGGGGAGGAAGGTCATCCAGATCATTTTGTGTTCTCCTGCCCACACACAGCACTTAACAGCCTCAAGCAACCAGGAGCCAGATTCTTGCCAAATTGGTTCCTGAATCTACAAAGTAACAGAGTTGCCCAGCGGAGATTGAAAACAGTAATTGACTACTGTACTAGCAATTACTCTTCTGACACTGGAAGATAGTAGTCATAAAAGTCTATATAAGCTAGTTCAATATGTCAGCAACAGAGTATGTGATATGTATGTTCAATATGTAATTTTATATTTACGCTGTGCCAGGTTCTCATACATAAAGTTCGTACTGTATCTGAATGCTGTAATGTATCTGTACATGTTTATATCTTTTATTTATGGTACCTAATTTATACTAAGGATCACGCGTACCTCAATAGCATGCTTCTTATAAACTTTAACTATCATGATAACGTATATGTATGAGTGTATATATCAATAGGAGTGAGAGTATGTATACTTTTATTTGTTTAGGAATATCTATGTATGTAAGTGTGTATATATCTGTATATGAGTTTGTATTTGTATGTATATACATATATTTTGATTGTACTCTTCTTCAAGTGCCTTGTATACACATGTATATATTTCTTTGCACATTGTTGCACTCTTCTTCAAGTGCCTTGTATGCACATGTATATCTCTTTTTTGCATTTTATAAATGTCGTCTGCTCAGCCGGGGCTGCCCAGACCTGCGGCCTGGTAGCTAGTGATTGACTCCCGCCGAGTTGGTAACCAATTTTGCATGGATATATCTATACCTGGGTCGGAAGCCAACTCAGCGGTTTACCTTCCCTAACCACTATACCGTCTAGGCGGAAATGTTCGGGTTAAATTCAATAATTGACCAAAGGCGTTGTTTAAGAGTTGGGAGTAGGATAGCAAAATCGTTATTAGATGTAGATGAAATTCAGCCTATAATATTACCAAATAATTATTTTTCTCCTTTAATTATTTTAAACTGTCATTAAAAGTTATTTCATAGTGGCGTAAGTGAAACGTTAGTACTAGTAAAAGAGAAATTTTGGATTTTAAAAACTAGGCGTTTTATAAAATCTGTGCTATATGATTGTAGTTTATTTAAACTGTTTCATACATATTTAATTTCACTATGCAATCTATGGAAGGACACCACAAGTTCAACACAGACCCACGTGATATAGAACATTTTTATTCGTCAGTTAATCACAAGTGCAACAGCAAAAGTTTTCTCTCAGTACTCAAGAAATTATAATAGTGTAGTACAAATTATATAACTATCGTGATTGATTTAATAAGAGCAGGGTAATTCCCTGCTATACGCCAGAATAAGACACCAAAGCATCAGTCGCAAATTGAACTGAAGAAGAATCGTATTAAAGAATCTTTATGTAAATCTACTTAAACTGAGTTACGTTAAGACCGCTAAATGTTGCCTAATCATGTGTGCACTTATTAAGGGCAGTTTTTGCTTTGCCATCTCTTTTTTTCGTCTTCGGGTGAGCGGTGTGATTTCACCGTAAATGAACTACCGTGAGTGGCCTTAAGGGAAAAAAAAAATCTGTTAAGATACCAATATTGACAGGAATGATCACGATCACGATTGGCAAAATGCGCAGTCCCAAAATGCTATGTAAAATTTATCTTAATACATTATTAATAAATTATAGACACATTTATTATATTAAATAAGAAAAAGTTTTTACAGAGAAATAGTCTATTCATTACTTTAAACTTTTATATTTTTATATTTCGTATTACCTTTCAGGATTTTCTGGCATGAATGGCAAGGAATGGCAAGAACAACGGCGATTTACCATGCATACAATGCGAAATTTAGGCCTCGGAAAAGGACTCTGGGAAACGATGATTCAGGTAAGCAATCTTCATTAGTGCACTAAACAGTTCGTCAACTTATAGATTTGTCTAATCTAATATAAAGGCATTTTCTCATTGAATATCCTCACTCAGTAGCTGTTTATCTGTACTCAATAGTTGTCAGTAGTATCAGAGATATCGGTTGCTATTAAAACCGTAACATGCAGAAACTGAGACATGAAAGTTAGAGTAGCTGTAATAATTTTAAGCTTTGTGTAATAGTTACTAGTTTACAAATAAATGTTTGTTTATTACTTATTTACACGGTATTAATTTGGTGATTTAAGTTCTGAGGACTCGCCTTATTTCAGCTGCAGTTTAGCAGGTAAGCAGCAGACCTATTAAATTTTTTTAAAGAATAGATCTTAGACGAGAAATTAGAATAAGGAAGATATTTTATAATCTGTAATATTGTTATGAAATTTGGATAAATGTAAATAATTTTAGGGAAATTATATGTGAAATTGCAGCATATTTTGTATAATGTAACATGAAGAGTCAGAAGAAGGCAATGCTCTGCGGGAAAAACAAAATTACAGGAGCAAGACAATTTAACATTGAGATAAATGGCTATCTCGATAAATTGGTGAGATATCCCCAAGCTGGCGTTCTGCTACTAATTTTTGTCGCCGAATTTGGCTAGAATCTCCAAACTTGCCGTCCTTTTGGCGACATTTTGGTCCGGTTTTTGCAGAATTGTGATTGAATAGCTGTAATTGATCCCTATATGTAACTGTAACCGTATTCAACTCTTACATATAACTTTAGCAGTGTATGCCTTTCTGTAATTTCGAGAAATGAAAGATATTCGAGATTTCTCGGCGTCCTGGAGAAAACTATGTAACCCCAGAGAAAGTATCAGTTCTCAGTTTTTTTTTTAGTTCAGAGCGAACTTCGGAATGTTGAGAGATCATGCGAGCCTTGCTGTTTGGATGTGGATGCGCTTTGCACTGTATATCGTTTAACGTCATTAGTAGTTTGAAGTCATAACTACTAATTGTGTGCTGTTATACTGAGAAGAGCTGTACGAGTATTTTTGTGGAAATTCCAGAGATATAAAGTGTTTCTGTTGAGAAGAATAAATTTTTATCAAGCTATCATCGGTTCTGTGTGCATTCAATCCATTAAGGCCCATTTCCACTGCTGTGTATGCGTTTCTCCAATCAGCAAGCGAATTCACTTTGATTGACATCTGCAATAAGGTTGATGTGCGGTGACGGATGACGTACGGATGGAGTTCGATAATGTTCAATTTCTATCCGTATGTCTGCGCATGCGTTGAGGTCACGTGGTAAAACAAGAGCAATCAGGTGTAGTCACCAAAAATTAATGGCGGCAGAAGTAGCGATGAACGCTCGCTTAGGGAAAGAATGTTTTGCTAAAAAATACTTATTTCTGAATTAACATTATAGCAAGAAATCTGCGTGCTGAAAAAGATAGCAATCAGCTGAATTTAGTTAAAAAAAAGATAAGAAAAATAAGATAACTGCAAACTACAGTACTTGTTCGCAGATAAAATCAGGCGTTCAAGAAATTCAGTTCAAGAAAATCAGCGGCAAAAATTATATAAAATCCATAAAATAATAATATAAAGTCCATAAAATAGCATAATTATATAAAGTCCATAAAATAGCAAAATTTGTCCTGACAACTATTTTCCTAGTTCTGCATACTCATTTACCTTTAATGAAAATGAATGTCTGACTATATCAAACTGCTATAGCAAATTAGATATGATTAAAAGATTTGTTATTTTTTCTTTTGAAACAGGTAAAAATTAAAAACGTTAATGATAAATTAAATTTGATAGCCTTTTAAATATTTCACTGTATTAAAGAGTACGTTAAATTTGTATTTTTTTTTTATAAATATATCTTTTTGGCTAATATATATTTGTAAGCACATGAAATATATTTTTAGCAGCCCGTTTAACTTCAATCGGAACGCCACTTTAAAAGATAATGTTTTTTGTAAAAAATGTACTAGAAGCTGAAGAACAAACTCTGGTGAATTTTTCAGACGATAGCACACTGAAATAGGACCAAAAATTTAGTTTTTACCTGATGATGTATATAAGCCAAAATATGCATGCGACTCTCGTGTGATGCTAGCTTAGAGGTAAAGCTGATGGTAACAATGTTTACCTTTTGTAGTCGTGAGTTCGAATCCCATACGCTTTTTGCCCCCTGTCTGCAACTTTCTTAGCTTTTTGTTCCAATTTGACCTATATTCGTGTTTTATAATTTATTTCTATTATTATATGCATTAAATATATTGTTTTATTTATGCTCATATTTACTTAAATTTTGCACGCAAAAAAGTTTGAAAATTATATAATACTAATTTAAAGCATACCCTGTACGTTATATATGTGAATTTAACAAACATTCTCTATTCGTAAAAAGCAAATTTAAAGTTAATTAAATTTAAATGAAATTTAATGCAAACAAATAAATGATTAAATATTGCTGCGAACTAATCTACAATATCATTCAAATTATGAGAGTATGTAAATCAAGTGCAAGTATAAAATTCCATGAATAAATATATAATTCCAAAAATTTATTAATTCTAAAAAATTTATAAAAATGCATAAATGAATAATAGGATAGATCATTAATCCTAAAAAATTTATAAAAATGCATAAGTGAATAATAGGATAGATTATTAATCCTAAAAAATTATAAAAATGCAGAAGTGAATAATAGAATAAATAATTTTTTGGAATATGGGCACTGCTGGTACGCGGAGAGTAGTAGTATTGAGAGTGCGTCTCGTCTAGCGAGTCAATCCCTGCGGAGTCGATGGAGTTGACAGCTGAGCAGCGAGGGCCGAGTGGGTCGTCTTCGAGTACACAGAAGGAGTCTGTTAGTGTAGCGCAGTTGGTGCATCGTCGAGAGAGCGTGATGAGCTCCGGGAACGACTGAACCGAAAAGTCGGGAGCTGTGCTCGTATGTCGTCGAGTGCATCGCGAGTTGTAGCGTGGAGAGTCTCGAGAGTACGTGGAGTTCCGAGAACGACCAAGCAGAGTCGGGAGCTGTACTGCGGAAAGCAGAGTCGGGTGCTTTGCAGGAAGCTGTCTCCACCGTTATTGCCTGACCGTGTGAAGGCTGTGTCGCTGATTGTTCCAGCGTGTTTATAGTAGATCTTCGAAGACTGTAAAAGTGTTTTGGAGCTGTTCTGATTAATATTGATAAATAAAGTGTGTTTCGATACTTCATCCAGTATCGTCGTTATTCACTCCAAATCTACGAACCCCGTACGAACGTGAAGAAAAAAAATAACGTAACAACTGCTGTCAGAAGAAAGAAAAACCCAACAATATATTTTCTTTTCACTTTTATGTGAATGTATATACATGTGCTCAGACTTTGGGATGTTTACGGCTCTAAACTTTCATTACCAAATAACATTAGACAGTATTAATGTCCTAAACATTTTTTAACAAAAAATTACTATAATAATTGCTTTTAAGTTCAGTCCTCTCCAGCAGAAGCGCAGGAATTAATTAATTAAATATTTCCATTTTCTTTACCTTGTAGGGTTTATATTTATTTTAACTAACATTTATTTTAAGTTTAAACTATCTTTCCTGTCAAGCCTTACTTTCCCCTGGAACTGCCAATGCCAGAGTATGTAAATTTTAGTAGAACGCGCAAGGATTCAAATTATCAGCGGAAGTATTCTGATTTAAGTAGAAAGGAAACGAGTTCGAGTTGTGATATTCTTACTTCACGAGCGTGGAGGTAGTTGGCCAGAAATTGAAGAACCCCGCGTTTTGGCCTGTGTGCTTGCCTGGAAGTAGTGTTAATCGTTCAAGTGATCTTCAAGTTTGCTGAATTAGCAGCGGTATTGTAAAACGCGGTGAGTTAGTTACTTTTAGAGAGCCTCGTAGTTAGAGTCTTGTCTTTAGTTTCTTTTCAGGTTATTATTTTTATTCGACCGCCGAATTGGCGCAGTTTGTGAGCGTCAAGAGCACGCACTTGTAATTTATTACGTTGAATAAAAAGGGACTTAAACCCTTAACAAGACTCTGTCTTTATCCAGTTTTCACAGTCACCTCTTGGTTGCGTGCAAGTTGGAGGCGCGCAACGCTACATTGGCGCCCGAACACTTATCGAACTAAAATGGCCGAAAATTGGATGGAAACCGCTGGACAACACCAAGAAATGACAAGCCAATTGGAAGGATTTGGATACCTGGTCCAGACTTTGAGAGTGTCAATCATGCCCAACGTCAATTTCGACGGAAAAAATTCGGTGGCGATATTTCTAGAAGGCCTAGAAAATCACTTTCAGCTCTACCCTGTGCCGGAAAGACAAAAAGTTGCCATCGCCACATCCGCACTAAGAGGACAGGCCGCGCTATGGTGGAAAATATAGGCAAATTTTTATTAGGGGAATTTGGAAGCCAGACATATACATTTGAAAATTTCAAAAAATCGTTAGTAAAGGCCTTCCCCATAGTGAAAGATCGCGCAAGGCTGGAAGCCGAACTATATAGTTTCTATCAACGGGATATAGCAGAATTGACGGACTTTATTCTACGAAAAATTAAGCTGACGGATATGCTGTATGGGAAGAAACCCGATGCGGAGATTATTGAAATAATCTTACCAAGATTGTTACCCGCTGTTCAAGACTACTTTGAAATTAGAAACCCAAGCACATTGCAGGAGCTCTTCGAATTGGCGGTGAAGTTTCAAAATCGCAGAATAGCAGAAAAAACTAGAGGGGCAACGTATTCTCAAAGTACCCGAAGGAAATCTTCAAATGAGGAAACCAGAAATGGAAATCGCTCTTATGGGGGAAAGAGCTATCAAGCTAACTCATCGAAACTCGAAGGGCAAGGCCCAAAAAGAAAATTCGAAAATAAACATCCGCGTACCCAGAAGGCACAGATTGAAAGGAAAGCTTTAAACGAGTAGAGGGGCCTGTGAAAGGGAGGGTCCAGACCCCGGAAGTTTTAAAAAAAACCCTCAAATAGACATTTAAATACGGTCATCGTAAAAAACTCACAACTACCAATTATACAAGTCCTGGTTGGCGATGTACCAGTAGAATCCCTCATCGATACAGGAGCAGAAGGAAATTTTATGAGTGAAAATTTCTTCAAAAAGAATTTTTATAGGGTACGATTATTTAAAACCAAAAATACGGAAATTATAGCGGCGCAAGGAAAAACATGTCACTGCATCGGGAAATTGTCATTAAACTTCCAGGTAAAAGAGGAAAGCCTCAAAGTATTAATTTTTATAGTGAAAAATCTGCAAAATCCTCTTATTTTAGGTATGGAGTTTTTAAGGGCCGCGAGGGCCAAATTGAATTTTCAAGACAGTTCCGTGGTGTTGGAGATGGACCAGAGGCTGGTGGAACCTGTGGAGACACCGCAAGTGGACCTTAGCCATCTGAATGACCATGAAAGGCAAGCAATACAGCAAGTGGTGAGTAATTTTTCTAATTTGTTTTCAGAAAAACCAGGAAATTGTCAAATAGTCACGCATAAGATTCAATTAAATGCCGAAAAACCTTGTAGAACTAAACCTTATCGGTACGACAAACAAAAAGACGTAATCATCGAAGAACATATTCAGGAGATGTTAAAGAATAAAATAATAACGCCCATAAATAGTGAGTGCGCGAGTCCAGTCGTACTATGTAGGAAAAAGAACGAGTTTCCTCCTTCGGATAAAAGGGCTTGGAGGTTTGCTATTGATTACAGAAAACTAAATAGTATTACTAAATTTCCAGTTTACCCTTTGCCGGTTATAGACGAGATCATTAGACAGATCAAATCGACAAGATACATGTCTACTTTGGACTTAACGTCTGGCTACTATCAAATAGCTATGAGACCCGAAGACATACATAAAACCGCGTTTATAACAAAATCGGGCACTTATGCATTTTTACGCATGACCTTTGGGTTGTGTGGGGCCCCATCAACATTCCAGAGAGCTATGGACATTGTTCTAAAGCCTGTCCTAGGAAAATCAACTTTAATTTATCTAGATGATATAATTATAACGAGTAGTACGTTGGAACAACATATTAATGATCTAGAAGAAGTTTTTAAATTATTAAAAGAGGCCGGTCTTACAATTAACGCCTCAAAATGCAAGTTCGCAACTAAAGAACTTAAATATCTCGGTTATAAAATTTCGCAAAAGGGTATAGAAACGCAAGATTCAAAAATAAAAGCTATTAAGAATTTCCCACCGCCCAACACCGCCAAGAAACTTTCGTCTTTCCTTGGGTTATGTTCTTACTATCGATCTTTCATAAAAGATTTCGCTAATATTGTTGAACCACTCTTAGTAATCAAAAGAAAAAGGGGTAAATTTACGTGGACAGCGGAAGCAAACACAGCATTTGAAAGATTAAAAGAAGCGCTCATTAATGCCCCTGTTTTAAAATTCCCGGAGGGGGACGAAAACCTGGAAATTGCAGCAGATGCGTCAGACTATGCGGTGGGTGCGGTTCTTATGCAAAACAACCATCCTCTGGCATTTTTTAGTAAAACATTGAATCAGACACAAAGGAATTATACAGCTACAGAAAGAGAAACATTAGCCGTATTAATGGCTGTACACAAATTTCGAGTTTATTTCGGCAAAGCGCCAGTAACATTCTTTTCGGATCATGCGGCTGTTGGTAGACTTTACTCGGGGAAAAACCTAACGCCCAGGTTAATAAGATGGGCTTTAAAACTCCAAGAATATAATATCAGAATAAAATATAAACCGGGTAAGGAAAACAATGTAGCTGACGCACTTTCTCGTATAAAACTGGACGATGAAGGAAATGAACTTAAATGCGCTGTGTTGACTTCAAAAATTTTAGATTCTAGAGATACTGTTATTACTGAACTGAAAGCTCATCCTGAATTTGGAAATATCTATGCTTATTTGAAAGACCCCAAAAGCTTTGAGCACACAGATATCGATGCGATAAGAAATAGAGCAGAAAACTATGAAATAATAGATAATTTATTATTCTATACGAAAACAACAAACGAAAATCTTGAGTATAAGCCAGTCATCCCAGCCTCGCTTCGATTAAGCATTTTGAAGGACTTGCACGAAGCAAAAACAGCAGGCCACCTAGGGGTCAGAAAGACTTTGAAAAGGGTACGCGAGGCGGTATATTTCCCGCAATTATACAAAATAGTAACGGCGTATGTCAGGTCCTGCAATCAATGTCAGTTAATAAATGATATTAATTACAGCCCGGCCGGGTACTTAAATAGCATTCGCGCTACATTTCCGAATGAAATTTTAGACATAGATCTTCTTTGTCCCTTCCCCCAGAGCGAGTTAAATAAAAATCGTTTTCTTTTAGTAATAGTAGATCATTTTTCAAAATGGACAGAAATTGTTCCACTTAAACGCGCGTCAGCCAAAACAGTCGCGGATGCATTCTTACACAGATACATTTTAAAATACGGTGCACCGATAAAAGTCATTAACGATAACGGAAAACAATTCATTAGTCAAATATTTGAAAACATATGCAATGGACTTGGCATACGCCATATCAAAATGGTTCCGTATAGACCACAGGCAAACATAGCAGAAAGAGTGAATAAAAACATAGTAAAAATAATTCGCAGTTACGTGAGCACACATCACAAGCGCTGGGATGGCTACATAAATGAATTAGCTTATGCTTTAAGAACGGCAAATCACGATACTACGGGAAAAACCCCAGCAGAATTATTTTTAGGCCGAAAATTAATTACGCCTTTAGATAAATTATTCTTTGTGCAACAAAGAGAGCAAGAGTTTAAACAAAAAGATGTGCAAAAGCTGATTGATCAGGCGCTTAGAAGCTTGGATACGGCAAGAAATAGGCAGAAAGTATACTATGATAGAAAACGCCGTGAAGCAGATTTTAAAGTTGGGGATAAAGTATTGAAGCGGAAATTTTCTTTATCAAGTGCCCCAGACAATTTTACGGCAAATCTAGCTCCAAAATTTGAAGGTCCCTATGTAATTCAGTAAATCAAAGGAGTAGTATTATATCTTAAGAACGAGAGAGGGGAGATCTGTAAAGCAAGTCCCGACCAGTTGAAAAAATACTATAATCCAAATGATTTTGAAATCCTTAAAAGTTTCTTGCAGGACTCAAGTCTAAACGAAGTAGAAGGTCCAGAAATAACAACAACTATTCCACCACCCAAGAAGCAGAGAACTGAAGAGAGACCTAGCCCTTCTACAACCCGGACGTCGGTATCAAAAAGAAAAAATAACTTTCAAACTCCAGCGTTTAAGAAAAACAAGAATACAGATGCACCGCGTAAAGAAACCGTGGTAAAGAGCAAAACACCACCTACGACGGATCGCAGGAGAAATTATACATCAAGGAGAACGCGCACACGGCCACAGAGTCAGGTGCCAGCAAGGCCGCCGTTCCGGAAACTGAAACGGCAACAGGAGGAACAAAAATATCAGGAACAGAAGAAATTCAAGAAGGACGCCAGACCGGAGGACGTCAAGACCAGCCGTCCCAGGGAAAAACGGAAATGCCAACAACCAGACGATTACTCCGCCAAGAGGCCAGCATGTAGAGGACGCAAAAGAAAAACTAATGTGGACGACACTCGGAGGTCAGTAAGGAGAAGATTGACATCCATGAAACCTCTAACTTGGGACCAATATTGCCAAAAAAGAATGACGGAGTTTCAAGCATCGAAAACTCAAGGATAAGTTAAAAACTTCTATAATTTTTTTTTTCTCTTTTGTTCCTAAATGTTATGTATAAGTACGAAGTTCTACGTTTTGACGAAAGTCAATATGTCTCGGTTGAGACTTAGTTTTGTTTTACTTTATTTAGCTAAGGCAAAAGTATTATTTTCTTTAAGTATAAAAGCTAAGAACAAGCATTTTCTGTTGGTCGAAAGACTAATTCTGTTATGTTAAAGCCAAAATTTGGCCGAAGATAAAAATAACTTCGTATTCTTGTATTAATAAGAATTTTAGTTTCAGTGCCGCCAGCTTGGCGAAGAATGAGTAAAGTAAAAATTTATTTTCTCTTATTCATTGTATGGTAAATTGTAAAAATTATATGTATTAAAATTTTGTAAATGTACGTAAATACTTGAATGTTATGTAAAAGTAGAATTTAGTCTAGAAGCATAAAATTGTAGATGCTAAAAGTAAATGCTCAAAAGCAATGAATTCAAAATTTAAGTATTAAATTGTAGATAAAGTCATGCTTTAGAGCGAAAGCCTGCATGTTTAAAGATGAATGAGGGGGAAGTTAGAATGAATGTGTTTTGTAGGGTTCTCCACCTACACTTGAATTTTTAAGAATATTAAAGTAGCTCATCGAGTTGTAGAATGTCGAGTAAGGTGTGTCTATTTGGTCGCTGAATTCTAACAAATCATGGCGGTTAGGGGAAGTGTTGTAAGACTAAAACACGAATATTCCCGTTTGACACCACACATGGTGGAGAGCCAGGGTAAAGTTAAATTAATGCTTGAAAAATTGAATGAATGTGAAGTAAGCAATAACTAAGAAAAACGAATCGTGTAAAAACAAAAATTTATTGTGTCAAGAAAGTGTAAATTATAATGTATTTAGAAAGATACTGATACTTATTCCTTCCAGATGCTGGAAGGAAAGACCAAGATTGATTGATGAAGTCCAGGAAAAGTTGCTGTAAGAAGAGAGAGTTATAACTATCAACAGAATTTTAGTATACAATTTGTTACATAAGATTTTTTTTGTGTAAACGAGGTTCTCGACAGTTAGTTCAGAATTAGAGAAACTTACAACAGGTCGTTTGTAGGACCTGCTTCCAAGTTTTCCAAATTCTGGCAGCGGCAAATGTAGGGTTTATATTTATTTTAACTAACATTTATTTTAAGTTTAAACTATCTTTCCTGTCAAGCCTTACTTTCCCCTGGAATTGCCAATGCCAGAGTATGTAAATTTTAGTAGAACGCGCAAGGATTCAAATTGTCAGCGGAAGTAATCTGAGTTAAAAAGAAGGGAAACGAGTTCGAAAGTGTGCTTTCTTGCTTCACGAGCGTGGAGGTGGCTAGTTAGAAATTGAAGAACCACGCGTTTCGGCCTGTATGCTTGCCTCGGCAGATTGTTGAATCTTTCAACGTAATATTCAGAAGTTTGCTGAATTGTCAGCGGTATCTCAGAACGCGGTTAGGTTAGTTACGTGTAGAGAGCCTCGTAGTTAGTCACTTGTTATTATTCTCTTTTTAGTTTCTTATTTTTATTTTACCGCCGGGTCGGCGCAGTTTGTGAGCGTCAAGAGCACACACTTGTAATTTATTACGTTGAATAAAAAGGGACTTAAACCCTTAACAAGACTCTGTCTTTTATCCAGTTTTCACAGTCACCTCTTGGTTGCGTGCAAGTTGGAGGCGCGCAACGCTACAACCTTATGTCTGTATATATAAAGAGAAAAGCTTATTTTTATAACTTCTTCTATAAAAAGAGATATGAATTAAGAATTTTTAAATTAAAAATAATATTTTATGGATTATGCATAAGATATAACTGCCCATAGTGCATTTTAAAACAAACGAGATTTCTAATAAATTATCAAGCTATGACCTTGAAGTCAGCGGTGTAGAAATATAGAAGCATGTTTTTCTCCTTTAATATTTTCCCATTTATGACCATTAAATTTTTATTGTCGATATCGATATATAATTGATAAATACGTAAAATATAACTCATGTAAAAGGCGTAGTAAAATTCTGGCCTTCGCTACCCCTGCAAGAAAAAAAACCTACTGTGGAGACCATAAGACATCCTTGTACAGAATATTCAATTACACACATTTTTTGCTGCATTTCATTTACCATTATACCACCGAATTTCATTAGAGATATAGTACTAATTCAATTAATTCGGTTCTCACTGCACAGCAACGCAAAAATACATAACTCAAATCATGCTCATTAAAAATTGAAAAATACAGAAAAACATAAAACAACAAATACAGTTAAGAGTTAAAAAACAATCTTTAGAATTAAAATTAGATTTTCTACACGAAAACAAGCAATTCGGTCGGCGGGCAGGAAGACAAATTTTTCGGTGCAAAAAACATAAAGTTCACTTTTGGTTTCACTCGGCAAAAAACTACTGAAAGTATAGAAATTGACTTAATTCACTATTATGCTAAGTTTTAAATGGAAACAAATGGGTTCTCCGTTGGGCTTAGTCGCACTTAATCAGCTTTTGAATTGTTGATGATTTTACAACTATTGTATGCAGATTAACTAAAGAAATAAAAACCTTAACCGGAACATGAGAACAATATAATTTAATCACTTTTACAGCAAAAATTGCACAATTTACCAATATATAAGAATAAAAGATACTGGCCTCACCAAGTCGGGTAACACAGATACACTTTTGGTGAAGCCGATTGAAACCAAAAGGAAAGGTGAGCAACTACATGTTACAGCAGCCCCATGTACAAAATCAACGTTCTAGGGCTACTGGTTCTTGAGTTATGCGAGATACATACATACGTACCTACGTACAGACGTACATACGTCATGAAAAAGTGTCTTCTGGATCCATTTTTGAGTCCGTTTGGGGAAAAAGAGTAATTTATTCTGTCCGTACATACAGATGTCACGCAAAAGCATCATTCAGTTGAATTCGAAAGTGGTCAAAATATATGTTTTTAATGAAATACGATACCCGAAATTTTTCCCTTTTCCAATACTTACTTTATAAGGTATTTCTCCCGCTTTCTTAGCATACCTTCGTAGTATAATGGTCAGCACGCTGGCGCGTATTCCAGAGGTCCGAGGTTCGAATTCCGACAAAGGCGTAGCTCATTTTTCATCACTCCTGTTTCAAAACTAACCTAATGACTCTACATTAACCCCCGTACTAAAAGGGTGATGGCTGATGATTCTCCACACCCAGGATTTGGCGATTGGGTCCCCTAAACCCCAGTCGCCCTTTAAAAAAGGGGGAGTATATAAGGTATTTCTCCCGCCTTCTTGACATGCCTTCGTAGTGTAGTGATCAGCACGCTGGGCGCGTATTTCAGACGTCCGTGGTTCGATTCCTTGCGAAGGTGTTGCTCATTTTTCATCACTCGTGCTTCAAAAATAACCTAATGTCTCTATAACTTCACTTCGTACAAGGAAGTAAATGAATTTCACAATACAAGTTATCGTAAAAACAAACCACCATTTTAAATTAAATTATTTCGTAGATAAAAGATTAGTGTTGAAAACATATCTATTAATTATTTTAAGATTGGTGATTACCTTCATCTAAAGTAAGAGTTAATAGTGAGTAAAAACAATTAGTATATATATATATATATATGTGTGTGTGTGTGTGTGTGTATATTTCAAGAGCAGAAAAGGCGAAGGCAGATTAAATCTTCAGTTTTATTTTCAGCAACATATTGCGGCTACACACAAGTAGGCACATTAAATGTGGATGTGCTTGTTCCAAAGACTTACATTTTTGATAACTTTGTAGCAAGAGAGCAGCAGCAGAGAGACAAGTAGTGCAGTTAGGCCAAAGCGTAGAAAGAAAGTGTGTAATGCTCAGGATGAAATCTTAAGTCAAACTGAGTTAGTTTTGGTTCTCAAAGCATTTTGATTGAATAGTTAATTTTGCTGTAAAATTACTATTGGCTGGTTGAGTTTTAGTTGCATTTACATCATCGTAATTATGTATGAATCATATGACATAGATGTTTCTCGAAATGACGCAGAATAGAGAAGGGAAACCAATTTACGCTGCTATTTTAATCTTTTACATATTCTTTATTTTTCTTACAGACACATATATATATGTAGGATATAGTTGTACTTCCGAACTAGAACAACAGTCTTATTGATGACAACTGTAGTAACATTTTAGTAATTTAATTATGAAGACAAGCGAATATAAAAGACGTAATTAACACGAAAATGATGTATAAAAATAGAAAGAAATAAGAAGAGAAAGTCGGCCTATATAGCATCAATAAAAACGAAATAGCATTATAATAATCATAATTTAGTATTCGTTTTCGGATTTTCAAACTTCGTCGTCGCTCACGTCTCTCTAAGAAGTGGTCACGTGATCATGCTGATGAGCGCGGTACTATTCTTACATATAAAAAGAAACACATCTCCATTTAAATTAATTCAGCTAATGTAATTTCACAAACCAACCCCCAGCTAGCAATTAGTAGAAGAAATGGAGATTTGCATTTATTGATTTTACGCATTTCGTTTATATTTTTTTATTCTAGGCTCTCGGGCGAGTGCTTGGTCCTGTGTACAGCGACGTGGAATAATTAACCAAATGGTTTTCTGTGGCTAACATTGCAAAGATGATGAGTTTAGGAAAAGACCGAAGCCTAATCCCGTAGAAAGAGTAATCGTTGACAGGAATAGCATTTCATTAGTCATGTGTGAATTAAAACCAAGGTGGGGTATTGGGCATGAAAATTCTTTGCCGAAGGAAACTAGAGTCCTCTGTAGGTTAGAAATTAAAGCAACAATTCTAAGTTGGAGTAATAGTGGAGTTGTGCAGATTACCATATGTGTTAAGACAATGATTCTATTCTGAGAGGAGTGAAAGTTTTGCTGTAAATCCACATGTTTCCAGGTAGTAACATGATTGACTGGAAAAAAAGAGGCAATACAGAGAGTTAAGAACTTGGAATTCATAAGAAAAGTTTATAGTAAGTATATCAAAGATGATACTGGAATCATTCGATATGTTTTATTAGTAATATAAATACTTGGGATGGGGCATTTGTCCCTGAATTTCTTAATATACTATATTGCTATTATGTTGAGGCTTGTTTCCGTACGTGGAAATTTTGCCGCTGAGGGGTAACGTTTATCAGATCAGTTTATCAGCTTTTTGTGTTTACTGTAATACATTTCTTAAAGGTGAACATACCCATCATAAGAGCTAACATTCCTTGGCAGTTGCAGTATCTGTGTTCATGTTTACTAGAAAGATGCGGTTGTCCACTCTTAACAAATGTGGTTGGAAACTGCAATTTCTGAGGAATGACTAATATATTGGCAGTTATAGGACTAGGATAGAAAGTCTTTAGTTTTAAACTTTTCAATTTTAAAAACATAATACAGCATAGTATCAACTTCGTAGACTCCATTAACACTCTTTAGATGATTAACAAATGAACTCGAAAGATAGAGAGAAAATCAGTTTTAAAATTTCATAATTGTACAACTTTGAGGACTTTAAAATTTACTAAAGAGAGTTCAGTGGCAATTTTGTTTGCAGGAACAGTTGATCGGTAATCCTTTGATTACTCTTTTCGTAGGCCAATAATAATTGTGTAGCATTCAAATGAATAGCAATTTAGGTAACTTGTGATTACATTACAATTATTCATTGCTTCAGAGATAACGCTGAGAGCATCTCAGTGAAATTTAATAAAAAAAATAGCCTTAATATTATTTTCCCTATCGTAGAGTGTATTGTGATGATCTAGCTGGGTCTGGATAAGAATACGTGGGCTAGTATTAATTTTAGCTGAAGCAAGACTATTAAATTCTCTATTCTCCGTGAAATCAGGAACAGTGTCTACGTTTTCTGCATTTCTTAGTTTGATAAATTTATTACTGGTAGCTATTTCGGGGCAGAAGCTGGCTTAGGCAGGTTAGCAACTTTTTGAGAGCATCTTATTGAGTCTAAAGCAGGGTTGTCTTTTATGTTGAATTCTGCATTAGGATCCTGAGTATCCATGTTACTAATTTCATCTTGTGTAGACAACGGTACACAAGATGAAATTAGCAATATAGATTGCCAAATTTGGCAGCCAGAAGCACTGACTTCAAAATTTGGCAATATTTGGGCAATAATTTGTTTCGTATGGAGACCCATTTAATCAGTATAAGTGTTTCTGTATCTGAGGGATTTTCTAATTTTTTTTTCTTCTTTTTTTTTTTTTACTTAGGACTACGTTCCTGAGAACTAATTTGTTGACTCTTCGCATCGGTAGTATTTGATGTCATGTTGTACTGAATAAACACACTTATTTTACTTCTAACAGTACTATATGAATCAAAATAGATTTACAAAATTGTTAGACTTACATCATGCCTCGTTTTATTCTCTTTTACTCCACCTCTACCGACCACACCTATCTACTCTTTCACTATTGAAACTTTGCATCAGTTATACGCGGGCGACTCAGTGTCCTATGTAAAGTTTTTCAACAATTCCTCAATGATGGTCTCTGGGGCAAAAAACTTAAGACGGAAAACATGTTTTAAACACTTAAGACATGTTTTTCAATAATCGCGAAAGCTATAGTTTTTGTTTATGGCTTATTTGATAGCTTAAGAAGATTATTAAAAAACACAAAAAAAGTTTTGAAAATTGGAATTATGATTGAGCCACAGTAGAATCTCAAAGTTAGGCCAACAATGCGCAATATTTTAATGACGTTACAAGTGTGCGCGCGCACGAGTTAGGTTATAAAACCGTTGAGTTCTATGTTCGAGTCGACGCCGAGCGTTTGTGGGAGCGAAGTATTGATTTTTGTTTGTACAAAAATACCGTATACGCGCGTGTAATGTCCGCGCTCATGTAATGTCATGTAATGTCATTAATGCTCATGTAACCCCAACTTTACAGATAAAATTTATGTAAAAAAAAGTGACTCGCAAAATGTCCGCACCCCCAAAAGTAAAGAATTTCTTACTCTAAATTATATTTTTTAACGTCGCCTTATACTCTTTAATCAACAAACATCTTTAAAGAAAGAATATGCATTTGCTTTGTCTTTGGTTGGTGCCAGGATAGAAAGCAGAGACTTTTCTTGCATTCTGGTGCAACTGTTATTGAGTCATAACATTGCCACCAGCAATCCACTCGGCAGACGTGTTAATAAATGAAGGCAGTCCAAACAGGTTTTCACCACGATGGCTTTCAGGAAATACCTTTTTTGTAATGAAATTACTTTCTCCTCCACTTATTTTCATTGCATTGAAGGGGGAATTTGAAGTTTCAACTGTTCTTAGAGAATCGTGGTCATGGTTGGTGAGCAATGCCGAGTTTGTGCAATTGTCTGTTATTTTTTTTAGCGAAAATAGATCTCTGTGTACACTGGGAAAAAAAAGTAATGTACTGCATGTTATGTGTAAGTTTAATATAATGTTTTCATATTTTTAATTTGCACTATTGTATTAATTGTAAATTGTATTTTTAATGAACATTTTTAATTTTAAATTGCATTTTTCATTGTTTTCTCTTGGTATGTTGATAATGTTTCCCATTTACGATAAATATCGATAGTTTGACGACCTTCAAAGAGTCACGAAAATCTCAGACTTGCACCCCATAAATAACTCTTGCGTTATTATTTTAATTATTTTAAAACAGAGTGTTTGCTAATATAATTGCACTTGATATTATGTTTTCTATTCGTAACATTCTGTATTATTTCAAATTTATGGTCTTGCAGTTTCGTATCTTAATTTTTTATTGTGAGAAATTATATATTTGCCAGTTATTGATGCGGGGAATATTAATATGCATAAAGAAAATATAGTGACCTTTAAGAATCTGAAAAATAGTGAATCAAAGCTCTTTACGAGATTCATCTGCCGTAAAAAAAAAAAGGTATTTTCCTTTGTTTAATACTGCAGTGACCTTCTTAAAATTTTTATAAAATAATGAATTTTGTCTACTTAATAATACACTCATGTGCAAACCATGTCTATTTTTTTATAGTTATGTCTAAAATTTAATCAAAGGTACTAATTATGCCGCCGAAAAATTACGCAAATATTCAGAGTCAAATACTCAAGCATAAACGTACGTATACGAGCTTTGGAGAACTGTCGGCAGGCCAGTCACAAGGCACGCCAATCACAAGGGCAGGTAGCTAAAGACCTCACTATAACGCGCAGTGTCGTCTGCAATTAATGTAAGCGCCATTTCAGTGCCTTGAATTCATATCGAGAAGATCTAGATAAGGTCTACGGAGATCCACAACGTCGAATGAGGATCGTTATTTGGCATTTTCAGCTCGGCCACACAGGATTGCTACAGTTTCATAGCTCTCAAGTGAATTGTAAGCTGCCATTGCAACACGAGTTTCATGGTCTGCAATTGCCCCAATACAGATCTGCAATCCCTTCTGGCATACAGCCTCATGAGATAGGGCTGTATGCCAGAAGATCCTCTGTTTGCGTCCCGCTTACTGCAGTAAACAAAACAGCACATTTAGCATGGTCCAGACAACATGCGCTTTGGACCAGACTTTATTAGAGCACTGTACTTTATACATTTGAATCGAGATTCAGCCCGAACACTGATTCTTTGCTTACCTACGTATATTTGGAGAGAGCCTGAAACACGATACTATCCTTCCCTCATAAGGGAAGAGGATCATTACGGTGATGGCGGTATAATAGTTTCGGCAGGCATTATGTTGCACGGCCTACATCCTTGCATATGTTTGCCAAAAGCTTTTTGACTAGTATAAGATATAGGGAGGTCTTAGTCTTAGAGCTCTTCGTTGGATTTCTCAGTGCCATAGCTGGTCCTGGGTGCCTGTTAATGGATGACAACTCTCGTCCACATAGGTCTCAGCTGGTCGACAACTACCTGGAAAGTAAGAATATTTGCTGCATGAATTATGTCATTTGAATGGTACGTTTCTTTCGTAGTTACAAATGTATATTCATACGAAATTTCATTAAAATGTATCTATTAATTTATCAGAAATTCGACATAATATGCAAATTATGTTAATATTGCCCCCGATTATATAAGCAGATTGTGACGTTGTGTAGCAATAAAATCATTTGTCAAAAATATATGTATATATATAGAATATAGAAAAAATAAATAGAAAAAATATAGAAAAATATAGAATTAGAGGTTGTACAATGTAAATTTAAGTTCAAAAACACTTTTTTTCTTATTTGCATTAATGCCAAAGTTTAAAAAAATCTTTGAAAACATTAAAACTGTCTGAAATTCAAGTATGCGAGACTGGGATGCCCAACCGTTTTAATGAATGGTATAACTGAATTATTCTATCACATTAATTAAAAAAAACAATTTATTTTACTTATTTTCAGTAAAACCAAAGCTTAATTGTTAGAATGATAATTTACATTTTTGTTTATGCAGCATATTCTGACTTTTTACTAGTGTTTTTTATTTGGATTTATTTATATTATAATGTTATTCTAATTTGTTTATATTATAAAACGCGGTTTTCTCGGCAAAGATTTTTGGAGACAACTTTTCGCCAACTCGAGTCTCTGGCATATCATCTATACCTTTATATCATATTGACTGGTCGTCTGGCATATCTATGCCTAGACGACCAGTCAATTTGAATGGGTAAAACAAGGAAAGGTCTGGCACACTTGCGGAATAAATTTATTAATGTGGTTTAAGGTGATTAATGCAGGCCAAAAAACGTTTCACACATACTTCTTAGTATATCCGAAGCAGTCTTTAACTTGTTGGTCTTTTCCATATGAGCAAGGTGATCCGGCAAATAGTATTTCGCGGGGTAAGAAAGAAGTCCATTAATGTGTTTTAGTGCATTTTCAAAACAGTGAAAGGTCTCCTCCACGAGAGACAAGGCTTGAATTCCAAGATCATAGTCACACACATTCTGCAACTTGAATGAAAGCTCAAGAAGTAATAATTCACTAAAACTGAGTCTATTAGATAACGTTTTCTTCTTGGAAATATCACAGCTCCAATATCCGAGATATACAGCAGAGACTTAGATTTTTAAGAGTAAATCTATTAAGAGTTCCTAGGCAGAGCCTATGACAGGAATCATAGTCGTCTTTTTCTGGAAGCAGTATAACTATGACTTTTCACAAACAACCGCCAAAAGCCAAATAAGTTTCTTTTAAATCCCTGAGTTTGCTAGTTAAATTCGAAAGACAACTGTATTGCATTTTACCTAATGGCATCATACTTCTTTTATAGCGATGAGTTTTTGATTAAATTTGAAACATGCTTAATCTTTGCGCAATGACAACACATTCTTTTTAATCTTTGACTTTGTTAATCACGAATTCACTTCATTTGAACAAAATATGAAATAAATCAATATCAAATTAGGAATTCGAAATTCTACCTTCAATGTACACATATCTGGGTGGAGGAAAGTTTTTTGGTTAGGTGTCGCGTTTTTACACAATGCGAGAAACATACATAAACACGTACAGATTCATCATTATTTAATAATGCTAGCTGGACTCATTAAAATTATTATATATTTTTCATTTCTTAATAACTGCTTTAGGCCACTGGCCGCGCAAACACCTAGTTAAAAAATATTAAAAAAAAAAGAAATGAAATAAACTTTTTATTAATAAATTATACTTCCTAAACATGAATGTCCATACATATTTTTAAGATTGTCTCTTGTGTAGGATATAAACAAAATTTTAAAATCAACGTGTTTCTTTCTTTCAACAGCATGTTCTAAACTAGTTCTCTTACATAAGAAAACGCAGTAGATAATAGTGCAAAACAAAATAAATCTTTGAGCAAAATACTGTGAATGTCTGAGGCTTTGGGTATGTTTGCTCATTTTAGCTTGTCTTTTGTAACTATCATGTGGATCGCCATTCCTTGTGCTCCAAATAGAAATTGAATACCAATGCTTTATTCGACTTCCCTTTCTTTCTTTCTACGTTTACTGCAATTCCCTGATAAAAGAGTTATCCATCCTCATTGCTGAAATTACAATTGCTACCAATAAAGGAATCAGAATTGATGACATGTACTTTCCTTGACATTCGGTGACCAGTCTTTTTATATGATGTCACAAGATTCTGTTATTCGTTAGTAAATCTGTGCTATTTTATTTTCCAGAAAACCCTGACACACTTTTCGAAATGCTTTCATGCCGTTTCACTGTCACTACGTTTCTGTTCAAATTGAGAATCACGTAACAAATTACGTACGTGAGATCCAACAAATACACATTCTTTGATTTTATCTCAGTTTACGCAAAAACATTTTCTGCATAAGTACGCAAATGGAAAAAAAATTATTTATAATTTATTTTATTTATTCTTGTTAGCCTTTCTTGATGGTTTTCCATAGGATTTCTGATCTTATAATTTCACAAGCAAGTCGCTTGTGTCGGCAATCGTCTAAAATAGTTATTATAAAAAAGGAAAAATATATAAGGATTTTGATGTGTTCAGCTAGTATCATTTTACGGGTCCATCTACTGGTTTTATTTTGGGGTAAATATTAGCTGGCCCCCTTACTTCTACATTACATAACATACTGGTTTTATTGCAAATGGTTAAACAATGGGTGTCCACCTCACTTCACTCTATCCATATCCATACTGGCTTTATTACTTTTAAATCGCTTAATTTCTTAATTAATAACTGGCCTATTAAATTTTTGAAAAAATTTAAGTATCTTATGCTTTGCAGAGTGGTATAGTATTTCTTCTAAATCGCTGGGTTTATTAATAAAAATTTCATTAATTTTGCTCAAGACATAAAATAAATATAAATCATATTCAAAATTAAAAATTCGGACTTCGAGGTGTACATGTTCGGGAGAGGATTGTGTATATTCAAAATCTGGTGGCTGTAGGTACCGCCTTCTTTCCACAATGCGAGGAATATGAGTTCATATTCCTCGCATATGTGGCGTTCCGACAGATACTTCAACTTCTATTCATGAGATGACGCCACGTGTAAAATCCAGTTCTTAATCGGAGCAGCAAAGTGACGTCATTACTCACTCAGACTTCTCGTCAGACACCTGTACGCGACGGTAGCATGAACTGTGTTCCGAGCTCTGCGTTGATCTCTGCAATGTAATTTAAATTGTAATTTAGTACTTTATATATTCTTTTGTTATAGGAGATTGTCTACCCTTATTTACTTAAATTATATCATGCATTAAGCACACGACCACCAAATATACATTCGACACATAATGTATATATGTATTATATGTACGACACATAATATATGTATTATGTATATGTATAATATATATATGTACGCCACATAATGTATGTATAATGTGGATATGTACGACACATAATGTATGGATCTATATATTCATCTAAAATATGTATTTTAGATGAAAGAGAACCTCAATTAATTTAGCAGCCGTAAGTGGAATGATGTGTGGTGATGGCGATAAGGAGCGCGCCTTGCGCCCTCCGATAAGTGTGGCAACCCTAGAGGAGAAGTTTCTTACGAGTAGCGAGCAGAGCGAAACAGGCAGGCTGTCGGGCAGTGTGCGCGAAGTTCCTAAATAAAGCTTAATTTTTATTGTGCACTATGTCTTGTTAATATTATATTAATGCAGTAAGAACATAATCTGTGATATGGAATTCGAGGATTGGTGGTAAAAACATAACTGGAAATCACCATAATGGTAACCTGGACTGTGTTAAATCGTATGAACAGTTCTCAAGCACTTTCGGTTTTGACTACAAGCCATCACTCAAGATCTCTAAACCAGAAGTAATGGATTACATCGGTTTTCGTCCTCCGGATCACAGATGAGTAGTAATTATAGATCATTTTATAATTCTGTTTTCTACTTATCATTTAATTTAATTTTCTTTAGTTAAATTTTTGCTTTTATTTTGGCTTAAAAACCTTGCACAATGTCTGATGTTCATGCCGTCCAAATTCCGGTTTATAACCGATCAGACCCATCTTTATGGTTTATTATGTGTGAAAGTACTTTTGCTCTTGCCACCCCCAAACCTATCACAGAATCCATTACTAAATATAATTATGTAGTTTCTCATCTTCCTCCAGATATCGCATCACTAGTACGGGATTTACTTATGAAACCAGACCCTATTGATCCATATGCAAAGCTTAAAACTGAGTTAATAAATCGTTCGGGAGAATCTTCTCAGCAAGAAATTCGCCAATTATTATGTGGAGAGGAATTAGGTTCTCGAAAACCTTCCGATTTGCTTAGAAATATGAAACGTCGAGCAGAATCTTTAAATGTTCCTGATAACTTAATGTTAGAATTATTCCTTCAACGTTTGCCTTCGACTGTTCAGTCTATTTTGGCAGCGGTTTCCAATTTAACTGTAGATAAAGCTGCAGAAATTGCCGACAGAATTTTAGAAGTAAATCCAACCCCAGGGACTTGTGCCGTTTCTCGCACAGTCGATCAGTCTCTTGAAGATAAATTATTTAAACAAATAGAAAAATTAAACAAACGTATTGATCGCATTTCTCTTTCTCGTGGTCGCTCGCCAAATCGCGGAGGTCGCAATAAGGAAAGAAGCAATTCCAAAAGGAGAGATTATTCTGTTTGCTGGTATCATAGACGTTTTGGGAAAAAGTGTAGAGATGACAAATGTACAAAACCTTGTTCATGGCAGGGAAACGAAACCAGCAAAGAATAGAGGCGACTTATTCTTTGCCTCAAGTTTCACGTCGCCTGTTCGTTCGTGACCGTAGAACAAACCTTTCATTCTTGGTCGATACCGGCTCTGACGTGTCCTTACTTCCAGCAAATAATTCTCAAAAACGGAATTCGTCCCAACAAACACTTTTCGCTGCTAATTCTTCTACTATTCATGTTTATGGTCAAAAAACACTTTCTTTGGATTTCAAATTAAGACGACAGTTTACATGGACTTTTCTTATAGCAAATGTTAGTACACCCATTCTTGGAGCAGATTTTCTCCATTTCTTTGAATTGGTGCCTGATCTCAGAAACAAATGTCTCAAAGATTTAAAAACGCCTTTTAAAACCGTCGGTTGCGTGAAAAATGCAAGCATTTATTCAGTAAAAACTGTATTTAGTGATACACCATATCACAAAATTTTAAAAGAATTTCCTTCAGTTACTAGATTACCAGATCCTAACCAACCTGTTAAACATAAACCGTTCATTATATCATAACTAAAGGTCCACCTGTGGTTGCAAAACCTCGTCGGTTAGCTCCAGATCGCTTAAAAATAGCAAAACAAGAATTTCAAACTATGATGCAATTGGGGCATTTGAGACCTTCGAGCAGCAATTATGCATCCCCACTTCACATGGTTCCAAAAAAGGGAAGTCTGGAATGGAGACCTGTAGGAGATTATCGAGCATTGAACGCTCAAACAATAAAAGACAAATACCCTATTCCATGCTTAGCCGATTTTACTGCTGCATTGCACGGTACTAAAATTTTTAGTCATGTCGACCTGATTAAGGCATACCATCAAATACCAATTAACCCAGCCGACATCCACAAAACCGCCATATGCACACCATTCGGTTTATTCGAAAGTATCCGTATGCAATTCGGCTTATGCAATGCATCTGCGACTTTTCAACGTTTTATAGATAAAGTCACGCGAGATTTAGAAGGCGTTTACGCTTTTGTCGATGACTTGCTCATAGCCTCTAAAGATTCTGAGGAACATTGCAGGCATTTGAAAGCTTTATTTTCCAAACTTCAGGAATATGGACTTTGCATAAATGTTTCAAAATGCACCTTTGGTCAAACATCTATTGATTTCTTAGGTTTTCACCTTAGTGAAAACGGAATTGAACCTCTTCCTGACAAAGTCAAATGTATTTTAGATTTTCCTCAACCTACCACTCTCACTCAGCTTCGCCGATTTTTAGGCATGTTTAACTTTTATAGATGTTTCATACCTAGAGCAGCACATATTCTTTCTCCTTTAATAAAATTGTTAGAAGGCTATATTAATAAAAAGAAATCTCGTTCTCGTGTTCAGGATTCATCCCCACAATTAAATTGGAACGAGAATGCTGAACAAGCCTTTATTGCTGCCAAAAATGCCATTGCTCAGGCTACCCTTTTGAGACACCCTATTCCCGGAGCCCAGCTAAGCATCTGGGTAGATGCCTCAGACGTCGCAATCGGCGGCACACTTATGCAGTTGTCTCAACAAACATGGGAACCTATAGCATTTTTCTCTATGAAACTCAGTAAAAGTCAACAGAAATGGTCCGCGTACGATAGGGAATTATTTTCTATTTATTCTGCAATTAAGAAATTCCGACACATGTTAGAGGGCAGAAATTTTATAATTTATACGGATCAAAAACCGTTAATATACGCTTTTAAACAGAACCCTCATAAATGTTCCCCTCGACAATTGCGCCATTTAGATTTTATTTCTCAGTACTCTATTGATATTAGGCATGTGCAAGGTTCAAAAAACGTCGTTGCTGACGCTCTTTCAAGAATCGAAATTGATTCCATAACAAAATCTCCATTTTTGGATTTTAAAAAATTTTCGGAAGCTCAACGGCATGATCCGGAGGTACAAGACCTTCTCAAAAACAACACATCATCTTTGAAACTGGAATTTAAACCGTGCCAATATTCTGATGGTAATATTCTTTGTGACATATCAACAGACATTCCTCGTCCATTTGTTCCGAATTCCTTTCGCAGACTCATCTTTAATCATCTGCATAATCTGTCACATCCAGGAATTGCACCTACTACGAAGCTTATTTGTTCTCGTTATGTATGGCCCGATATGAAACGTCATATCAAAAATTGGGTGAAATCCTGTGAATCTTTCCAAAAATCGAAAATTACTAGGCATACTAAAGCACCACTGGGCACATTCTCTCTTCCTGATGCACGTTTTTCAGAAATCCATATGGATATCGTCGGACCGTTACCTCCATCAGAAGGCAACGTGTACCTTTTGACTCTAATAGATAGATTCTCCAGATGGCCTGAAGCCATTCCCATCCCGGATATGAAAACGGAAACCATTTGCAGAGCCATCTTCAACTGTTGGATATCTCGTTTTGGCTGCCCATCGATCATAACAACAGACCAAGGTTCTCAAATGAGATCCGCACTTTTTGCAGAATTTACGCGCATTTTGGGTACGAACAGAATCACAACAACAGCCTATCATCCAATGTCAAACGGCATTGTTGAACGATTTCATCGACATTTAAAATCTTCTCTCAAGGCTCACGAGACCAATAACTGGACTCAAACACTACCAGTTGTTATGCTTGGTATTCGGACAGCCGTAAAGGAAGATCTACAGTCATCTTGTGCTGAACTGGTGTACGGCACAACTCTCAAGCTGCCTAGTGATATGATAACGTCATCTAAGATATCTCCGTATGACACACAATTTATCACGAATCTTAGGCATAGAATGCAACAATTGAATCCAATAGCAACATCTGCACATTGCCAAGAAAAATGTTACGTAAGTGCTACCTTAAAGTCGTGTACGCATGTATACTTACGTGTCGATCGAGTAAAGCCACCTCTGTGCCAACCATACACAGGTCCGCATAAAGTCCTTTCTAGAACGGACAAAACTTTCACAATAGATGTTAACGGTCTGAAATCTACTGTGTCTATAGACCGTGTGAAACCAGCCTATTTGCTTTCGGACTCTAATTTGCCTGAACTGAAAACAAATAAAGACTTAAAGACAGTTCAGCAGAATAAATCTGCAAACGAACTCTCTAAGACACAAACTGTCACCAGATCGGGAAGACATGTTCACTTCCCTAAGAAACTTGCTTCTTACATAACAATTTAAAACATTTTTTTTAAATTCATATCTTAACATATTTCTTGTTATTTCATGTTTATTATATGTGTCAATACCTTGTTATATATTGAATTTCATTTTGATCTTTTCTAATTTTATATTCTAATTTTGTAATCATGTAAAAATACCCGACAGTACGGATACTCTGAGATAATTTCATAACCTATGTCGTTCCTTTGAATAGCCATTAAAGGAACTGGGGGGAAACTCTGTGGTGATGGCGATAAGGAGCGCGCCTTGCGCCCTCCGATAAGTGTGGCAACCCTAGAGGAGAAGTTTCTTACGAGTAGCGAGCAGAGCGAAACAGGCAGGCTGTCGGGCAGTGTGCGCGAAGTTCCTAAATAAAGCTTAATTTTTATTGTGCACTATGTCTTGTTAATATTATATTAATGCAGTAAGAACATAATCTGTGATATGAAATTCGAGGATTGGTGGTAAAAACATAACTGGAAATCTCCATAGATGATGGGGTTGCAATGTGTATCGATGCAGCTGCAATCAGCTGCAGCCGTCATGAAGGATAAATATCTGTTTTTACTTCTGAACAGGAATAGTTCTTTAGAAACACAATTTTCACGATTAGTACAACACTAGCGTAATTAAAAGCGCCCTGCAACTTTATATACGCAGTTACATCTTAGAGAATAGATAATACACCTAAGCGAAAAGTTTTTGTTTTGATCTTGCAGAGCGAAATGGGCAAAGTCTTTGCATTGCTGTTGCTGCACGGAAAGAGTGACGTCAATGCAGATACTTTGAAGAGGATTGCAATCTTTTAAAATTAGAATTTCAAAGGGCTGTACCAATTAAGTTAGTAATTTGTACCAGTTTAGTTAGTAATTTTTTAATAATTTTGTTCATTATTTTTATATCGTATACACATACATACAAATTCCTCATTGTTTAATAACAGAGATCTTTTACATACTGATTGCTCATTATTTTAGTAGAAGAGATAGATATAGGATGTATTTTTATTTACAAAAATAAAACATTTTAATATGTTAATAATGTCATCACAATATTTTGTTACTCCTTTAGTAATAATAATGAATTTTTGATGGTAGATGTTCAATGGCATTAATTGTTAGCTAACAATAAAAGTAGCTTTAAGTGTTAGTAACAATAAAATTTTATTTCGGTTCTTACTTTGGATATAAAATGTCCATCTGACTGCAAATATTCCGTTGTATCCATCAAAGAGGTTTTTTAATCAGCACCCTTTTGGCAAACTGCTTAGTTATTAGAGCTATATACGACGCTGATGTAGAATTTAAATGATTTGATTATTTCGAAAGCAAAAGGTTGTGATGTTATTTAACAACAGAATAGCAGATTGTACAAGAGAAACAATAAATCGACTTTATTGAATGGTAGCTTTAGAAGGGAGGGGTATTTCCCAAAATTAACAATACTTTCAATTATTAAAATTTTGAACGAAAATTTTAAAATTTATTTGGTGAAATTAGTGCTGGTCATCTAAAGGTCGTATTACACATTCAAAATATTTCGGAAGAACAACAGTTTAGTTCAATTTTTCTGCTTTGCATTAAGATATAGAACAACCAATCACCATGGATCACTTTGGGGTTACCACCAACGACTTCATATAACAGGTAGACGGCTCACCACAGGGAATTCGTTACTTTGATACTTTTGATATGCCTGTTTCAGCAGGAATTATATCCTGCTATTACAGGCACCTCAAATAACCCCGGTTAGGGTAGACATAACATACAGTGCTTCGCAGGAATATCTTGATAAGGGACTGCAGGAAAATTGTGTAGACATGGCCAAGGCCAGTGTAAATGAAAAAGGCATACTTTGAAACTTCAGAATTAGCAGGTAGAAGTTAGGATTATTTATGGGGGATTCCGATAAATGTGGGTTGCATAGGGCCTTAAATTAATTTCAATTTCTAGGAGCTCGTACTTAAAATTGTCTGAAAAATTTACCTGCGTTGGTAATGGCTTTCATGATAAAATTATTATTTAATTTATTGATGAATAACGCCAGACTTTGGAGTTTAAGATCTCTGTGTAGCTGTTCATTGTGAACGAACCAGGGGGGCTCCTGCGATATTTCGTAAGTAGTTGTTTTGGAAAATCTGCAATTTATTTAATACGGAGGTGGTAAGAGAGCACTATGCAGGGGAGGCATATGTAAGGATGGGTCTTAATATTGATGTGTAAATATGCTTTTGAGAGCAAGATCCAGTGGTGAGGAGGCGTCAAGAAAGTTTCGGAGCTTTCTAGAGACTCCTTTCCCGATAGTCATGGAAATGTGAGGACCCCATGTAAGCGAGCGGTTAAAACGAACTCCGAAGTATGACTTTGTGTACTGTTTCATTAAAGAGGGTCAGATCTGCATCAATGTTTTTACTTCTGTGCCGTTCTATCAGTAATAATTTGGATTTTGTGGCATTAATGGACGTCCTCCATTTGCGACACCATTCCTCTATCTCGTATGTGTGGTTTTGTATTCTGATCATGGCATGTCGTGGATTAAGTGAACTAGAAAGAATGGCGGTATCGTCAGCGTATAGTAGGCGGTGATGCAGTTTGTATTTTCAATCATAGGAAAGTCCTTAACATAGATAGAGAATAGGTCCAAGGATGCTCCCCTGGGGGACGCCGGCTTTAATTAATGTGTTTTCAAAATAAACATCGCCCTGCCTGACATAGAAAGATAGATCAGTTAGAAAGAAATGAAGAATCAAAATCGTTTCCTGGGGAGATCGAGGGAAGCAACCTTGTAGATAAGTCCGTTATGCCAGACGCGGTCAAAGGCTTTTGCCACGTCCAGCATAAGGAAAGCAGTTGTCTGGTGCTTATGAATAGCTGCGCTTTAAAATTCAACGATTCTGCAAGCTGCATGGTGGTAGACAACCCTTTACGGAAACTAAACTCCTGGTTTGGAATCGCGTTTAGGGCTGGCTGTAATCTTCTGCAGATAATCCTCTCTAGGATCTTTCCCAGTGCACAAAGCAAGCTGATTGGTCGAAACCCATCCACTGTTGTATTATCTTTTCCGGGTTTGGGAATTAAGATGACAACCGCTTATTTTTCATTTTTCAACCGGTCATTTTTCCACTCAGCTGCGAAATAACATAGGTACAGGCAGGCGTTGTAAATGCTACAGAGTTTGTTAATGAAATTACCAGGCAGATGTTTAATCATTGAATTAGATATTTTGTCCTTCCCAGGTGCTTTTCTGTTATAAAGTGTAGCTATAATAGAGCTAACGTCTGTGGAAGAGGTAAAAACAGGGAGATTTTTGACACTGGGCTGGTTAATCTAATTATCGACAAACATGTTTATGTGATTAATAAAATTTCAATCTGAAAGGGTCTCATTTGGAGTGAACTGCTTGGCGAAGTGGGTGGCAAAGGCTTTTGCTTTGCCTTCGTTGCTGTATTTGAATCCAGTGTCGTCCTGTAGAGATTTGTTGCTTGTTTTTTGTCGACTTCATTAAACGGAGGGACTTCCAGAATTCTCCGTCTTTCGCATTTAATTTTTCAATTTTGTTATTCCAAAGTTTAGTCTGGTGGGAGTCAATTAATTATTTAATGTTGCGATTAAGTTTATTAATTTTCGATTTAATTGCCGGATCACGTGAGTGGGAGAAGATCTTGCTGAGTCTATTTCGTGTTTGGCTAATTAATTTAATTTCTTGCGGAAGTTTGAAGTGATGTTTTTTATTAATAATTTCTATAGTAGAATTTTGCAATGCCTTATCAATGCAGGGGCTGATGCTTGTGATAGCCTGGTCGATATCATGCGTATTTTTAAGTTGCTATGTTTTGGGGGAGGTGATTGTTAATTTCAGATTTGAATTTGTCCCAATCAGTAATTTTGTAAGTGGTGTTGGCTTCAAGCCTGCTAATACCCAGGTGTGCCAGAATTGGCACGTGATCTGAAGAAAGGTCATTGATTACTTCCGTAGTGATCGGTAAGTTATCAGATGCGAGGAAAAGATCCAGTATGTCTGGATACTGTCTTGGGTGAGTAGGCCGGAAAGTAAAATCTTCTGGGGGGGTAAATGTAGTATGGGTAATTGAACAGGAAGTTTTGAAGGATATCACCGTTTTTATTTGTTTTTCGGCACCTCCAGCTAACATGTTTAGCATTAAGATCACCTCCGATTATGGTGGGAAAGGGGCTATTTAGCAAATTCTGTAAGTGTTGATCTTGCAGCCTGAGATCTGGAGTGTTGTAAAGGGCGCATACAAGCATATTTCTCAAATTAGGGATCCGAACGACTACCCTTACTTCTTCGAACCCGTGAGAATTGTCAGACGCGTAGACGCAGGAGTCCAAACTCCGCTTAACATAGATTACGGCACCTCCGCCTCTATGTTTGATCCTATCGCAGAGGTAACTGCGATAGTTAGCAATACTGAGGGAGTGCGCTGGTGTAGCGTGTGTCGCAGTGATTAGTGCAATGTCAATGTTGTAGTGTGTGAGAAAGTCCTGCAGTTCGCTAATTTTGGTGATAATGTTCTGTGCATTCCATGTAATGATCGTCACTGGGGTCATTTTTACTAAGGACCTACGATACATAATTTATCTCAGTATCGAGCTTCACTGTATTTTGCTTTTCAGCCATGGCAGTTGTACTGTGTAGAAGCGCTATAAGATCAGCGAGGTACTTCATGATCTGCTGAGCGTCCGCTACAGCTTTCTGAATTTTCCCAGCGAAAATATCAGATTGAACAGCCTGGGCGTAGGATTTATTGACAATGACCCTTTCATCAAACATTGGGTTTCTGCTTTGGGAAGGCCTCACAACTTCTCCAGTTGCTGGTATGCTTCCCGAGACAGTTACAACATTTCGGCTCAGAATCTTTAGGTTCCGGGCAATCCCAACTTTCATGAGGGCCTGCACACTTACAGCAGCGAGGCGGTTGATAACACGCCGCCTGCGCGTGATGGTATCTTTGACATCAAAAGCATTGTGTCATCCCGCGCCGACCACGATATCTTTCGACTTTAATGTGCAAGTACAGTAGATATTTCAGATGGTATATCTCATTATTCCTAGGGTTTTTAGGGAGAGTGACCAGAAATAGGGGCATTTTAGCCCTATCTTTTCCTCTGCCTTTCATGCCTTTCATCAGTTGTTCCACTTTGAGCGCAGTGAAATCTTTTTCACGGAGCTTCTCCTGAATGCCCGTGGGTTTCGCATCAATGGGAAGATTTCTTATCACAACTTTGAGGTTCTTCTCCTCAGGGAGAAGGAACGAGTGGTAAGAAAGTTCTTTTTTGCCGAAAAGGGCAGTTATGCTTCGGAAGGTATCCGAATTCTTTGTGTGTATCTCATAGTTGCCTTCACCTTTCTTTTTCGCGGTGAAATCGGCCAGTTGTTCCTTTTCAAGTAGTTCAGTGAAAGATTTACAGTTGTACTTGCATTCTCGAATGCAAATCGGCGGCATTTTCGCCGTCCTGTGCGGGAAAGTGAACTGACCCTCAGTTCGGGTTGCTCCAGTCTGAGTTTCATGAGCATCACTATCCATTGGTCCAGCCGGGCACGTGACCTCATCCAAAATGTTGATTGGCCGAGCTACGTTTTCTGCCAAAGACATACTCGCGTGAGTTGACTTTTCAGCAGCCTCAATAGATGGCGCCACATTATCATGACTCCTGGCAGCAACCTCGTGTGTTCGAGTGTTAGGGCCATCCGCACTGATTGGTTGATGAAAGGCAGTGTCGATCACGGCAGACGAATCGCGTGGTTCATTTTTCTGAACGGCGGAATTCAGAAGTTTCTCTTCCTGAGGAACAGGATTCACTGATTTTTCTTTACCTTTTGGGATTGTAGCCGGGGTACGGCGTTTCCTGTGCGTTCGCCTAGTTTTCCGTACAGATTTCCTAATTTCTGTGTAATTTCCATCATCCGAACTGTCCATGTCCAGTGGAGTTCTTTCTTCTGCAAAGGAAAATCTGTTAGCGTCTGTAATATTGAATTCAATGGTGGGACTGAGCGGGCGTTTAGATATAACTTAAACCTTTTTCCTGAATATTTTATCTATATTTTTAGTAATTGCTTTAAGTTATTTGCACCGTTTTTAAGATGTTTAGGTTAAATAATTTTAGGAAGAAAATCTAAAATAAATAATGAAAAATTGAGATGGAAACTTTAATTTTGAATAACATTTAAAAATTAATTGCACTACTGTTATAATAATTGAGAAGGTAAAAAAAATCTGTTTTATTTTTAATGCGTTGCATCCTAAAGAGAAAAAGAAAATCATATTGTAATATATGTATTTATGCAATTGATGAAATATGTACTTAGAGACTGTTGACTTTCAGCTGGAACTATAAACTATTACTGTCCAAATTTATAATATAGCTTATGATACAAAAAGGTAAATTATACTGAAATCTTATTACAGAAAATTATTTTTCTTTCTTATATTTAAGTAAACATAATTTTACTTAATTTAAAGTCAGAAATAGTTTTTGGAAGAATTTCATTTATATTTGACCTTTCAGTGTTACCATTAGTACTTGCATTCTGGAAATGTACGATAGTAAATAAATTTTTATTTTTAAAAAGATCTTTCACTGATGTAAATGCCCATTTTATTCAGTTACTTGCATATTAAAGTGCTTATAAACTTAACAATGTGCAGAAAATAATTTCATGCAAACTTGGAAGCTACTGCCTTAACTGTATGCTGCTATAAATTAAATTTAGTAAGATTTCATATTCTGCAGATCAGCTGTAAAATGTACATTTCCAAAATAAAATTTTCTTTCTGAATTATAAATTCAAACATGACAATACATATTCTATTTTATTCCTGTATCCCAGTAAATAAACACATTGTGAAAATGTGCATTTAAATATAGTATTCACTATAAAGTAAGCGGATTTAATTACAAATAAACACTCAAAAATTAAGTAAAATAAAAGTATACCACTTTGTATGAACACTAACCTTTTAAACGCGAGCAGGACGCACATTTTGAACAAAAAGCTTTCGTTCTTCCCCAGCTGCAAAGGATCCAACTTGCATCTAATGAATAAATAAAGCTTTTCGTTTGAAAAGCATGTCCTGCTCATATTTAAAATTTTGGTGTTCCTACAAAGTAGTATATTTCTATTTTAAGGGGATAAGGATTATTTTATTTATTTTAATTATTTTTTCTAAAATATATCAGGAACAAGTACTAAAAATAACCTACTCAAACTGGTAGTCAAGTATATTCCAAATTTCCTACTTTAGATTTGAGAATAAGTAATGAGTTTTTTAAAACAAAAACACAATTTGGCCGAAATATAGAAACTAGATATTATTATATACTATATGAATAACTTAAGAAATAAATTACCTTATAAATGACTGATATGGGAAATTTGACTTAAACTTTTTTTTTTGAAAATTGTATAAATTTAAAAAAAAAAAAAAAAAAATTAGCTTGTAAAACCATGGAAATCTTTATAGATATATAAAGAATGTGATATTTACTTTTAAATAATTAATACATAAAACAATGTAAATAAAATACAAACTACAAATTGAAGATACATGCTTTTATTTTAACAAATACAGGACTTAAATAAAACTGACTGTTTCACAGAAAAGAAAAAAAAAAAGCTTTTATGAATATAAAGTGAAAACTAGTAAAGATATAATGATGAAAGCCTCATTCAAACTTACAAAAGTTCACTTATATATATATATATATATATATATATATATATATATATATATACTGTTTATATGCAACAAAAAGTTAAACCCTGTTTTCAAGGATTTTTTTTAAATTTAACTCCTACTAAAAATCTTAATACACACTTAATCCTCATTACAAATTAAAGAAACTTCTATAGTTATGATATACTTAAGTTGCTAAAAAATAATTTTAAACGAAAAAGTTTTTTAAAAATCTTAAATTAAAAAAATACTACTATGAAAGCAAAAACTCTGTAATCAAATATTGAGGTGATTAAATTATAAATAGGTGGCACTTTTAAGTATAGGCAATCTGTTGACATTACGAGTTAATACCATTTTATTCCTTATAATGTTTGGTAAGTTTGAATTCACTGACACTTTATTCCTGCTTTACCAGATCATTCTCATGCATTAGCTTAAATTTAAAAAAAATTTGGATTGATTCATACAAGATACACTAGTATACAAATTTTCAGCTCATTTATAGATTTCGAATTAGCTTTTTTTTAACAAAGTAAACATATCGCACAATCTTATCTCAATATTTTAATAATAATAGCATTTTTCTTTTTTCTTTCTTTCTTTCTTTTTTTTTTTTTTTTTTTTTTTTTTTTTATCACAGGCACTTGTTTACGAAACCAAAAACGCGTTCGATTTGGCGAAAAAATGTTAGCGCCAATTGGAGCAGCTTTCTATTTCAACGGAGTACACAGAAAAAGAACATAAAATTCAATTATTTGTAAAAGTTGATTTCAGTAAATAATGTCACAGTATTTAATACATTTTGATGCTAATAATACATGCTGAAACTGTCATATACAGCGGCAATTTGCTTATACAGTATGGCTCAAACTTTCCAACCAATTCAACAGAGATAGTAAAATGACAAAATACTGGAAATAAAATAATAAATCACGCAGTTTTAACTTAGCTATGAAAGGTTACAGGTCCTCCTTTTGCAAAACGTTCTTTACATCCATAGACGCTGCTTTACATCCATAGGCGATAACCATTTTTTCTTAAATTTTATGTGACAAAGCAGAGCAGGCGTCTTTTGCCCCATAGAAATGAATGTAAAGTATTTCCGGACTTTCGGAATTCGACCAGCAGTCACGTGACTCTAATGTTGGAACCGGTTGGAGGTTGCAAATACGCTCTCTACCAGTATATATCTCTTTGGTTACTACGTAGAGGAGAAACTAGTTCTTCATTACAAATAATGGTTAAAGACAAAGGATTCGATGTTGATAGTTGACTCATTGTTGGAAATGAACAACTTTTCTTCCTTTTGCTAATTTTTTGCAAAAGGAAGGAAGAAATTGTGCGTGTTTCTTTCAGTGGTAAAGTAGGTAGAAAAATTGCTTGAAACAGTTGTTCGTCCGAAACAAATGGATGTGTAAGGAGATGAAATTGCCCTCATAAGAGCTTAACCCTATAGACATTCTATTCTATGTTTCTGACCTAAACCAGATAAGGACCTAAACCAGTTAAGATCAGGAAATCTGGATAGCTAAGCGATGCAGCGAATATCCTTACTTTCCAGGTAATCTTTGACCAACTGAGCGTTATGTAAACGAGCATTGTCGTCCGTTAACTGGAACCCAGGACAAACTGCGCTTCTAAAAATCCGAATACAGTGCTCTAAGGTCAAATCACTATATCTCATAGCAGTCAGGAAGACCTTTGTCAAATACATTCAGGAATGTGCGGCCTTCTAACATAATGCCTGCTCAAACTATTACACCTTCGCCACATTAATGATGTCTCTCCCTGATGAAGGAGGGATAATGTCGTATTCCAGGCTTTCTCCAGATACAGGTACGCCGAGTATCAGTGGCCTGGCTGAATATCGACTTCATCTGTAAAACAGTGCTCCATGGCACCACGCTAAACCTGCTCTCTTACGTACTGCAGTGAGCGGGAAGCAAACAGATGGTTTTTTGGCATGCAGTCCTAACTCATGAAGCCTTCGGGGGACTGTGAACCTTGAAATTCGGGTTGGATCGTAAAAAACAGTGGCAGAATACAGAGAGCGTTAATTGAGAGCTTTAAAGCTGTAGTAGTCCTGTGCTGTCGTGCTTAACGTGCCAAATAGCGATCCTTGTTCATCGCTGTGGATCATATTCGACCTTGTCCAGGTCTTCTCGATATAGATTCAGTATCCTGAAACTGTTTACATTGAAAACTGTGTTCAACTGCAGACGATGCTGCGCGTTACATTGAGATCTGTAGCCACTTGCGCTTGTGATTAGCCTTTCTCCATTCTACCGATAATTCTGCATCTCATTCCGTCATCCATACGTTCGTAGCTACTCCATTTACTTGATATATTATTTTATTTACCCATATCTTGGGAGAAACACTGCTAATGTCGTAAATGAATACGAACACACAAGTTGTGGAAAATCCCTCGATCACCTCCACAGCTCTGCAGACATGCACGTGTACATTTACATATTCTACTCTTGAATATTTGCATAAATTAGTACCAATGGTTCAATCCATTTAGTAAAAATAGACATAATTTGAAAACTCTCTTAATTTTGTACACGAATGCATATTATCGTCTTCAATGGATATCAGAATCATATACCAAGTAGAAGTTTATTGCCTCATTAGAGAAAGAAGGATCCTGGTAATCTCTAATTTCCTACTGACTCGCTTCCGCTCACCAACCATCATTTTTGGTCTTGGTGCAAAATGTTGTATGTTGTTGTCCAACTCTTCAAGTTTATTATAGGAGAACACTTTTCTAGAAAAAGTTGCTTAGTGTGTCTCGATTGCTTCGACATGGTAGTAGCTTAAAAGTGAGTAAATCGAGCCAGTTGTGTGAAGGTTCCGAGTTTGACCCCTAACAAGAACACTTTTTCTTTTTTCTTTTTCCACTTTTCTGCTCAAGGGATGCATTTTAAAACAATGATTTCACACTCCTGATATAAATCTCCACATTAAATGACTGTCTGAGAAAACAAGCGATTCAATATCTACTGTGTCTACTTTCAGGACGGTGCTGTTGATTTCGTGGAAGAAATAAAGAGTTGGAACGGACGTCCTACATGCATTGACGACGCCCTCTCCTTCTCAGAAGTCAGTAATAATATCGCTTTGCTCTTTGGAAGGCATCTTGACAAGGATACATCCAGAAGTGATATAGAGGTATGGTAATAAATGCACCTTTTTTCTCTTATAAAATAAGAGAATGAATTATTTTTGCTTCGCAGAAGTAAACATTATTCTGTTATATTTACTAAAAATAACATATTTTTTAATGATATGTATAAACTGTCACACCAGTTAATGTAAAAATATAATTTTTGCTTTCTGTGATTTCAGCTGAAAAGTGTCAGTATATGTCTAAAACAAAACAGCAATACCCATCTTCCAGAACCAATTATCCTTATTAAATACCACCGAAATGTTATTCTACACGAAAAAACAGGATGAAGGAAATAAATAATGTTCAAAGTGAGAGATTTCCCATTGAAATATAATTCCTAATTTAAAGAGCTTTTATGATTAGCCAAAGCAAAGTAGAAGAAAAACAGATAAGTGATCAATAAAGAATACATTAAAGAAGATTTTTTTTTTATTTCACCTTACCTGACCAAAGATTTCTGACTTTCTATGCTAGAAATACCAAGGGTGGAATTCCCTACCTTTTTAAGTGCAGTAACACAATCTGTAAAAAGAAAATTAAATTACATTTTTTTAAAGATTTTTATAAAAACATTTTAACAACTATTTTATTCAATAAATTTCGTTATATCATGGAATGCTCAATATATCGCTGTGTTTCGAAACTATCATTTTCAAAAGTCAGCATTATGCTGATCTTTTGTGAAGCAATATTTTTCCTCATCTCTTCCTAAGCTCTGCGTATTGTGACATGTGTGCGAAGGCACTATCATTCCATGTTGCCTCGCCTTAAAGTCTTATTCTCAGGTCTGGTGAAAAATCAAATAATAAATCATCATTTTCAGCTTCAATAACCATATATATATATATATATATATACACCACATACCGGAAAGCCTATGATTTTAAGATGACTAGTTGAACTTCCTGTACCGCCATTAGAGGCTTAACAGGGCTTAGTGGAGCTATTTAATTAAAGAAACATTGAGATCTAAAACAAGGACTAAATCAGGCCCATTAAACAGTAGAACTACTACCTTACTACCTGAAATAACTTAGAATAAACAACTAAAATATGAACTTAAAGTCTAGGAGCTGGTGAGATATGATTTTAAGATAAGGTATGGAACTATCCAAAATCATAGATTTATAGAAATTACTGGACTTCATTAGCAATTTTAAAATATATAATTTAGGATAGTGCCAGATTTCCTGAAAAAGTACTGCTTTCGTTATCTGACCTTTTAACTAGTCTTCGGGTTGTCTCAATATGTCACATTCAGAATGTCTTCTACAAGTGCGCTTTCTTAACTCTATTTCAGTACGCGCGGTTTAGGTTTGAAGATTAAAAAAGAACGATAGCAAAGAAAAAGCCTAAAGTTTCGACGCGTTTGCCAAGTGACAACGCTATAGATCATAGCGAAATACAACGCTCAGACATTTGCAGCACTGTCTACGCAAGCACTCAGTTATATGCTCGTTTCAAACTGTTAAATTCGATTCATAGCCTATTTATAATTTAGAGGTAAAGCAGTTGAGCACTGATAGTTCGACAGGTATTTGAATCTTGGCGAACGGATTACCTACATGTATATTTTCCATAAGATATATCTCGCGCTCTTACCATAATCGATTAAACCAACAGCTGTAAATTTAATTATACTTTTCTCCGCATTCTTTCTACTCTCAACAGTTGCGCGTTATAAAAGCTTTCGAGCGGAAAATCGCATATGTAATGTAATAATGGCCTCAGAGGGTAGGAATAATGACGCTACTAGAGTTCGAGAATTAGAAAGTTATTAGTGGTAGAAAAATAAATCATTTTTTATTCCTGTTACTTGTAATAATAGCACTCTACAATACGGAAGCTACATTTCTCCATTTCAAATTTATAATGATTATAGTTAAAATATCTGAATCCTTTATTTTTATACGTATATATATATATATATACTAGATATATATATATATATATATATATATACTAGATATATAGAGAGATAGAGAGAGAAAGAGAGAGAGGATAGTGTGCAGTGTATTGTATATTAATTTATTTTGTAATACAGTACGTAATGTAGTGCAATGTATACTTAATGAAATGTTTTTAACTGTTTCAATCTATAATTTGTAAGCTATATTTGCCCTTAGTTATGTATGTTATATGAAAATCTTTATAGCGTCCGCTATTATATGTTGTTTCACGTATCTGCAGTAAGTCTTGGAACGTACTACCGCTGATACAGGGTACTACCGCATCGACAAAGGTTAATATTCCAACCTCTATACGACCATTAAAATTATACCTCATTTAACCATTAGAATGCTGTTAAAACTATAGACTGCGAAAATATTTTTCTAAAAACTTCTAACAGTACGAAACCGGTACGAAGCTGACGACAAATCGACAGCTTTTAAACATAATTCATTACCAAAGATCAGCGGAGGTTCTCAAGCCTTTTCTCTAGTTACTTTTAAACTAACTGTATTATTCTATCAGAAACATCGTCTACAGCATATGCTATAAATTTAAAATTGGGGAAAGGAGTCATTATTTTTAATTAATTAGTATAACAAAATTCTTATTAGTACCACTCGTGCTCAAAAGGTGAGCTAGAAACACTAAAAGATAAGGTACGAATCTAAAAAGGAAAATTAAAACATGCAATTTACATATGAGTAGAGGTTGCATCGCCGAATGCAAATAGGCATTCAGAAGTAGCATAAAACGCAATCCCGCAGTCACACTACAACGCCTTAAAAAGAGGAATGTCGGGCCTGTGCGTTAGTTCACAAGTATCGATATTTCCGGGTAATCTGAGGTAGCCAAAGCAGAAAGTATGAGTCGAAAACACCATTTGTACGATCAATTGCGTTGAAGAGCTGTCGTGATGTCGCAAGATGGTGCAAGACAATCCGCTGTTGCGAGAGAGCTGAATTTAAATCATAGTCTCACCAGTAGGCTGTAAAATCGTTATCAAACGGACTAATAGATTGTCAAATCTTTACCAAACGGACTAATAGATTGTCAAATCTTTACCAAACGGATCAAAACTTCTGTAGAAGACGCGGGTCTGGACTCCGATGGATTACCACAATGGCAGACGATCGCTTCCTGTTGTTGTATGTGAGATGCCGTAGATCACTTTGTAAGGATCTTAAGTTTTACTAACATTTATTTTATTTTAAATCTTTACTATCACTTCTTATTTTCTACTTCCGGCCAGAATTAAAAGCTTTAACTTATTTATGCAAATTTGTCTGGCGAACGCCAAGTACTTAAGTTGTGGCTTTTTGCCAAGCGAGAGAGAGGAAGGAGTTAGTAGAAGCAGGCCGCTTGCCTGAGCAGTTTTACTCGGTTGCTGGTTGCCTTACAGGCCAGAGGTTTAATCTTCTTAATAATTTTAAACGTATTGCAGTGTTAACAGTTCTCTGTACTACATACGGCTTCCTGTTAATATACGGCCAATCTTCCACGTAGGCCCTTGTTTATTATTCCAAAGCTAAGTTAGAGTTTAGTTAATATTTTTATATTATTACGTTCAGACCACAAGTGGTTGGTCTCTGTATTCCGAAGTCCGGAAATTATTGTAAAGAATGAAAAATAAAGGGTTTTGTATACTCTTCCTGTGTATCTTGTCTACTTCCCACATTTATTGAACATAGCTTTAGTAAGATCCCTCTTCCGAGTCAGGCCTTTGAATGTTCCGAAAGCAAGTAAGGCGGAACATTGAAACTGATAGTGGCCCCCGACGAAGAAAAATAACCACGGCCGAGTTTCAAGAAGAACCTGTGCTGCCTGCAGAAGCGGCTCAGAATTCAGAAATGCCAGCTCCCGCCCTGGAAGGATTTGGTTAAATCGTCCAGACCATGCGCGCAGCGATGAAACCAGAAGCAATATTTAATGGAAACTCACCGGTAACCAGTTTTTTGGAAAAACTAGATGACCACTTCATGATGTACCCCGTGCACGATTTCCAGAAAGTCACATTAGCTACCAGCGCTTTGACGGGCCAAGCGCTTAATTGGTTCAAATGCATAGGCAGAAGTCTCTTGGGTCAAGCAGGAAGTCCCACCTATACTTACGAAAATTTCAAGACTGCCCTACTAAAAGCCTTCCCTGTGGTAAGGGATCGTGCGAAATTAGAAACAGAACTTTTCAGTATATATCAACAAAGAATGGAAAACCTCTCGAGCTTTATTTTAAGAAACATTCACGCCTTTAAACTCTTGTATGGAAAACTTCCGGATCCTGAGATAATTCAAGTGATTTTTCCGAGGTTACTTCCCCAAGTACAAGACTTTATTGAATTAAGGAATCCGACTACACTGGAAAAGTTATTTGAGCTAGCAATCCAGTTTGAAAGTAGAAGAACGGCGGACATTGAAAGAAGACGCCAGTATGAGCAACGAAGCCAATTTGGTGCGCCAAGACCACAGCAAAGTCAAGAACACGGCTACGGAAGCAAAGCGAATCAGTGGGCAAGGAAAGCCGAGCATCCAAAAACAGCCGGCGAACGTCGACAGTTCAATAGCAATCCAGGAAAAAAGTCTCAAGGCCAGTGGAAAAAGAAGGAAAGCATGGAAAGAAAAAAAGATTTAAACTAAAACGGATTTCTGCTGACGGGAGGGTGCGGAAATCCGAAGGCCAAGAAAACCCCTCTTCCTTCAAGTTAAATACAGTAATGGTGAAAAATTTGACTCTTCCGAAGAATGAAGTGTTCGTGAATAACATCCCAGCCACCGCACTCCTGGATACAGGCGCGCAGTGTTCCTCTGTGGCAGAAGATTTTTTTAGGAAGTATTTTCGTAAATATCGGATATATAATTCGGATAATACGACAGTGTTAGCTGCGCAAGGAGAAAGATGCAAGTGCATAGGTAAATTACCGCTATACGTTCGTATCAAGGACGAATAAGTAAAGGTTATGTTTTTTATAGTAAAGAATCTGCAAGCACATATTATCTTAGGGATAGATTTTCTTTCAGAGGCAGAAGCAACGCTGGATTTTAATGAAGCGTCCCTTAAGCTGACGATGAAACTAGTTCGAGAAGAAAAAACGGAACCGCCAATGTTAAACCTTGACCACCTGCCTAAGGAAGAGCAACAAAAACTTCGACAAGTGGTAAGTGAATTTGCTTCGTTATTTTATAGTGATATTCCAGGATTTACTCAAGTTACTAACCATAGTATTGACACCGGAGATTCAATGCCAGTTCGCCACAAAGCATACCGGTATGATGAGAATAAAGAAAAATTATAGAATGGCACATTAGCGATATGTTACGTAAAAAGATCATAACGCCCATCAAGTAGTTATGCTAGCCCGGTGGTTTTATGTAAGAAAAACAATGACTATCCATTAACACATCCAAAAAGGTGGCGTTTCGCGATTGACTATCGTAAATTAAACTTCATAACTAAATATCCGGTATATCCGTTACCTATTATTGAAGAAATTCTAAGGAACATAACGTCTACCAAATATATGACTACTTTAGACTTAACGACTGGTTATTTTCAAATAGGTGTTAGACCGGAGGACATGCCTAAGACTGCTTTTATAACCAAGTCTGGAACTTATGCATTCCTGCGTATACCGTTTGGCCTTTCAGGGGCACCGGCAACATTTCAGCGATGTATGGACATTGTGCTAAGGTCTGTTCTTGGAAAGTCCACATTTATCTATTTAGACGATACCATTATTACTAGTGATAATTTGGACCAACATTTACAGGATTTAAGACAGGTGTTTTCATTATTAAATAAGGCCGGTCTAAAAGTTAATGTCGAAAAGTGCAAATTTGCAGCCCCTGAATTAATATATTTAGGTTACTAAATATCTCAGAAAGGAATCGAGACAGACGAATCAAAAATAATCGCTGTGCAAAAGCATCCGCCGCCAAATACGGCTAAAAAGCTCTCTTCTTTTCTAGGACTTTGTTCATATTATAGGTCCTTTATAAAAGATTTTGCAGCTATTGCTGAACCATTGTTAAAATCAAAAAGGAAAAAGGCAAGATTCTCGTGGACGGCCGAAGCCAATAGTGCTTTCGAAAAATTAAAGCAAGCATTAACGCAAGCCCCTGTGTTGAAATTTCTTGAAAAGGATGAGAATTTAGAAATTTCAGCGGATGCTTCGGATTATGCGATAGGAGCAGTACTTTCGCAAAATCAGCAGCCCGTGGCATTTTTTAGTCGAACTGTAATCAAACACAAATAAATTATTCCGCGACCGAGAGAGAGGCACTTGCAGTTCTGTTAGCCGTGCAAAAGTTCCGAGTCTATTTTGGAAGGGCGCCAATAAGAGTTTATTCTGATCATGCGGCGGTAACTAGATTGTACTCAGGGAAAAACTTATCCCCAAGGTTAATAAGATGGGCACTCAAGCTACAAGAATATAATCTGGTAATCAAGCATACCCCCGGAAAGGAAAATATCGTAGCAGATGCCCTATCCAGAATAAAAATAGATGAAGAAGGTAATACTGTAAAGGTGGCAATGCTCACAGCATGTACAATAAATTCCCGAGAAAGTTTAATAACCGAACTGGGTGAGGATCCTGAGTTTGGAAACATTTATGAGTATTTAAAGGATCCTGAAAATTTTAGCCACCAAGATACTGTGGCGATAAGAAATAGGGCGGCCCATTACGAACTAATAGATGGTCTATTATTTTATACAAAAACTACAAATTCCAACAACGAATTTCGACCTGTTATCCCAGCTAGTCTTAGATTAAATATCCTGCAGGAGTTACACGACAGCCCATTATCTTCTCATGCTGGTATTCGAAAAACTATCCAACGCGTACGCGAGGCAGTCTATTTTCCTGAACTGCAAGAGTTAACAAGGGCGTATGCCTAGTCCTGCCCAACATGTCAAGCAGTTAATTATATTAATTCCCGCCCGGCCGGGTTTCTAAATAGTATTAAATCCGAATTTCCAAATGAAATAATTGGCATCGATTTATTTATTGGGCCCTTTCCCAAAACGTCAGTTAAATAAAAGTCGCTATCTCCTTGTTATGGTTGATCATTTTAGTAAGTGGACCGAAATTGTTCCCTTAAAACGAGCCTCCGCGAAATTACTTACTGATTCTATTTTAATAAATATATTTTAAAATACGGGGCGCCCTTAAAAGTTATATCGGATGATGGTCCTCAATTTGTATGTAATATATTTGAAGACATGTGCCAAAAACTGGGCATACGTCATTTAAAAATGGTCCCGTATCGGCCGCAATCAAATATAGCGGAACGGGTCAACAGAAATATAGTGAAAATTATCCGTAGTTATGTTAAAAATTTTCAAAAAAGCTGGGATAACTATGTCAATGAATTTGCTTTCGCCCTTAGGACCGCAAAACATGATACAACGGGCAAAACTCCTGCTGAGTTATTTTTAGGCAGAAAGATTATAACGCCGTTAGATAAATTATTTTATGTTCAACAAAGAGCCCCAGAATTTAAAATGGGTGATATAGAAAAATTAATTAAAGAAGCAAAAGAGAACACTGAAGTAGCACAAAGAAAACAGAAGCTCTATGATATGAAACGACGGGGAGTAACTTATAAAGTAGGAGATGAAGTATTAAAAATTAAGCATTCACTTTCTTCAGCACCAGAAGATAAAACCGCCAAATTTTTCCACGATTTGAAGGACCATATGTCATAGAACAAGTAACTCACTCTGTAGTGGTGTTAAAAGCCAGGAATGGTAAAACATTCTCCGCAAACATTGACCAAATAAAACCATACTCTGACCGTAATAAAATGCCAATATTTAAAGGTCTTTTGCAGGATCCGGCACTGCAGGCACAAGCTCCAGAGGTGGAACAACGACAAGCACAAGGACAAGCCATTAGAAGGCAGGAGCAATTGAAAGAAAGTTTCCCCGTTGGAAAATTGAAGGTAACAAGAAAAAGAAGCCGTTCCACCGACCACAAAAGAGAGCGCACGACCACCCCCAGAATGAAGAAGGGAGAAGTACGACGAATGCAAAGAGAGCCAGGAAAAATAACGGCAACTATAACCCGGCTCCAAAACGGAAGATCTCATCGGACAGGACTCTCCGCAGCAAATGTCGCCGAACTGCGGAAGGGCCACCAGCGGCGGAGAAAAAGATACAAGGAAAATTTGAACGGCCAGCAACGAGGTCCAAGCAGGAACGAGCGAGAAGTATCCCGTTTCCGCGAAGACCAGCTGCCATCAAACGGCCAGGACCACAGGCAGAGGTATTCAAGGGTGACCGAACTGGAGGGAAAAGAAAGCTCCTAGAGGAAAGAACTGAAGGGCGAGCCCGCACAAGAAGGAGGATAAATCAAACACGAATCTTCCCTACCTTCCAGGACTGCGCAGAGAAAAGAATGTCCGAATATCACAAAGATAAGTAAAATTTTATGTTACTTTGCAAACTTAAGTTAATCTTTCATTCTTACTGCAAGTGGCAGATTTCAAGAAGTTTTACGTCATGCGAGGTCTACCTTTATCGCCAAAAAGGCGAGAAATGAGTTGTTACCGATTTTGGTATTATGTTTTTCAATTACTCGCGCGTAAAACTAAAATTAATGTATAATAGGAATGTGTAAATACTTGAATATTGTAAAAGCATTGATAATCTTTGAGAAAGGTACCTTAAGAAAATTGTAAAAAAATTTATTGTATAAAATTTTATTTAAAAGATTCTGGCAAGAAAGAAGTTTTAGTCTGAAAGACTTTTGAAATGTAGTATTTCAATGTAGAAGAATTGGCACTTGCTTGGAAAAGAATAGAAGTTGACAATGTACTACTAATGTATATTTTAAAATGCGTAAAATTAACGGCATGTTAATATGTCCTTATATACAATGTGAACTGTTATTTTAAACGTTAAGAAATACTGTGATATGTTAAAAGAGAAAGTAATGCCAAAAATTTTAACTTATCCGTGTGACTGTAAAAAGAGCAAATTGTTGTGAATATGTGTTAAAGGTTGAATGAATGTAGTTAGACTCTCTGACGCTACACTTCAGAGTTAGCCACTTTTCAGAATAGTACCTCAGGGTTTAGAGATGAATATAAGGTGTGTTCTGAGGTCTTGTTATGTTGAATTTTAACACGTTAGTGTTTTGATTGCAGGCGGTAGTGTTGAACACTTGTACATAGACACGTTCGTGTTTGGTGTTTTCCTTTACAACACATGTCAAAGAGCACGTGGAGATAATTAAATAACGTCATGAATGAAATTAGAATGTTAAAAGAAAAATATAAGTATTCATGTTAATTGCCATTTAATTGTGTAACATTTCATTAAACTAGTTTTCCTTCCAGATCTCTGGAAGGAACCAGATTTCAACTAGAAACTGCTGTTTAGATGCAGTTCAGATGAAAAGTCTATCAGGTTCAATGTTTCTTCTAACCTTCTTCGGAAACATACAATGACCTGACTAGGAACAGAGAGCTTACTAAAGCTATGTTCACTAATTGTAGTAAGTAGACAGGATACAGACGAAGGGTATACAAGACCCTTTATTTTTCTTTATATACAATGACCCTCCACTCGGGGTCTAACGTAAAAGGTATAAAAATAAAACTAAACTCTAATTTAACTTTAGAATAAGATTGGCCTTATAATAACAGGAAGCGTATGTAGCACAGAGACTGTGAACACTACAATACGTTTAATTTATCAAGAGGATTAAAACCTCTGGCCTGGAAGGCAAATAGCAACTGCGTAACTTCTAAGGTAAGCGGCCTGCTTCGAACTCACTGCTTCCTCTCTGCTGCTTGGCAAAAAGGCCACACTTAAATACTTGGCGTTCGCCAGACAACTTTGCATAAAATCCTTCACGCTTATAATTCTGGACGGAAGTAGAAAATAAGAAGTGATAGTAAAGATTTAAAATAAAATAAACGTTAGTAAAACTTAAGATCCTTACATACTTCCCGCCAGAGTTAATTTGTTTGAAACTGAGGTCTAAAACGACCTTGTTGAAAACTTTTAGCTCTAAAACCTAACGCGAGGCCAACCTTTTACAATCATAACTTAGCTAGAAACTAGAAAATTTAAAAGAAAGAAATTTGTTACAATAGCAACTCCCGGGATATACAACAATCTTTTTTTTTTTTTTTCATCTGTACTGCATCTAAACAGGAGCTTTATTCAATTCTGGTTCCTTCCAGAGATCTGGAAGGAAAACTAGTTTAATGAAATGTTACAGAATGACATTGCAATTAACATATAGAATATACTTCTCTTAACATTCTTATTTCATTCATGACTATTTTAATTATAGCTCCCCGTGCTCTCTGACATGTGTTGTAAAAGAACACCAAACACGTATGTGTTTCTGTCTACGTGTGCCACACTTCCTCCTACAATCAAAACACTAACGTGTTAAAATTCAACATACGAGACCTCTTAACACACCCTACTTTCAACTCTAAACCCTGAGGTACTATTCTGAAAGTGGCTAACTCTAAAGTGTAGCGTCAGAGAGCCTAACTACATCATTCAACCTTTAACACATATTCACCATGATTTAATCTTTACAGTCACACGAATAACAAATTTTTAACATTTCTTTCACTTTTACCATATCACGGTATTTCTTAACATTCAAAATAACAGTTCACATGTATACAAGAACATATCAACATGCCGTTAATTTTACACATTTGAAAACATACATTAGTAGTACATTGTTAACTTCTATTCTTTTCAAAGCAAGTGCCAATTCTTTCTACATTGAAATAATACTACATTTCAAAAAGTCTTTCAGACTAAAACTTCTTTCTTGCTAGAATGTTTTAAATAAAATTTATACAATAACTTTTTACAATATTTAAGTCTTTACACAACGCTATTATACATCAACTTTAGTTTTACGCGCGAGTAATTGAAAAACATAATAAGAAAATCGGTCACAACTCATTTCTCGCCCTTTTGGCGATAAAGGTAGACCTCGCATGAGGTAAAACTTCTTGAAATCTGCCACTTGCAGTAAGAATGAAAGATTAACTTAAGTTTGTAAAGTAACATAAAATTTTACTTATCTTTGTAATATTCAGACATCCTTTTCTGGGCCCAGTCTTTAAAGGTATAGCTGATAGTAGCTTGGTTGATCCTCCTTCTTGTACGGGCTCGCCCTTCAGTGCTTTCCTCTGGAAGCTTCCGTTTTTCACCAGTACGGCCACCCTTGAACACCTTCCTTTTGTGCTCTGCTTGTGGTCTTGGCCGTTTGAAGGCAGCTGGTCTTGGTGGAACCGGGAAACTTCTATCGTGATCCTGCTTGGACCTCGTTGTTGGCCGTTCAAATTTTTCTTGTACTTTTTCCTCCGCCGCTGATGGCCCTTCCGCAGTTCGGCGACTTTTGCTGCGGAGAGTTCTGTCGGATGAGTCAATCTTCCGTTTCACAGCCGGGTTATAGTTGCCGTCCTTTCTCCCGGTCCTTTCCATATACGTCGTCCTTCTCTCTTCTTCATTCTGGGGGTGTTCGTGCACTCTGTTTTCTGGACGGTGGAACGGCTTCTTTTTCTTTTTACCTTCAGTTTTTCCGCGGGGCAATTTTCTTTTCACTTGCTTCTGTCTCTCATTGGCTTGCCCTTGTACTTGTCGTTTTCCCACCTCTGGAACTTGTACCTGCGGTGTCGGCCGTACCGGATCCTGCAAAAGATCTGAAAAGATTTTCATTTTATTACGATCGAAGTAGGGTTTAATTTGATCAATATTTGCGGAACAGGTTTCACCATTTCTTGCCTTTAACACTACAACAGCGTGAGCTATTTTTTCTATAACATATGGTCCTTCAAAGCGTGGAAAAAATTTGGCAGTTTTATCTTCTGGTGCTGAAGAAAGTGAATGCTTAATTTTTAGTACTTCATCCCCTACTTTATAAGTTACTCCCCGTCGTTTCAAGTCATAATACAATTTTTGTTTTCTTTGTGCTACTTACTTTTTTGCTTCTTTTATTAGTTTTTCTATATCACCCATTTTAAATTCTGGGGCTCTTTGTTGCACATAAAATAGTTTATCTAACGGTGTTATAACCTTTCTGCCTAGAAATAACTCAGCAGGAGTTTTGCCCGTTGTATCATGTTTTGCGGTCCTAAGGGCGAAAGCAAATTCATTGACATAGTTATCCCAGCTTTTATGAAAATTTTTAACATAACTACGGATAATTTTCACTATATTTCTGTTGACCCGTTCCGCTATATTTGATTGCGGCCGATACGGGACCATTTTAAAATGACGTATGCCCAATTTTTGGCACATGTCTTCAAATATATTACTTACAAATTGAGGACCATTATCCGATATAACTTTTAGGGGCGCCCCGTATTTTAAAATATATTTATTTAAAATAGAATCAGTAACTAATTTCGCGGAGGCTCGTTTTAAGGGAACAATTTCGGTCCATTTACTAAAATGATCAACCATAACAAGGAGATAGCGACTTTTGTTTAACTGACTTTTTGGGAAAGGGCCCAATAAATCGATGCCGATTATTTCATTTGGAAATTCGGATTTAATACTATTTAGAAACCCGGCCGGGCGGAAATTAATATAATTAACGGCTTGACATGTTGGGCAGGACTGGACATACGCCCTTGTTAACTTTTGCAGTTCAGGAAAGTAGACTGCCTCGCGTACGCGTTGGATAGTTTTTCGAATACCAGCATGAGAAGCTAAAGGGCTGTCATGGAGCTCTTGCAGGATATTTAATCTAAGACTAGCTGGGATAACAGGTCGAAATTCGTTGTTGGAATTCGTAGTTTTTGTGTAGAATAATAGACCATCTATTAGTTCGTAATGGGCCGCCCTATTTCTTATCGCCACAATATCTTGGTGGCTAAAATTTTCAGGATCCTTCAAATACTCATAAATACTTCCAAACTCAGGATCCTTACCCAGTTCGGTTATTACAGTTTCTCGGGAATTTATTGTACACGCTGTCAGCATTGCAACTTTTACGGTATTACCCTATTCGTCTAATTTAATTCGTGATAGGGCATCTGCTACGATATTTTCCTTTCCGGGGGTATGCTTGATTACCAGATTATATTCTTGCAGCTTGAGTGCCCATCTTATTAACCTTGGGCATAAATTTTTCCCTGAGTACAATCTAGTTACCGCCGCATGATCAGAATATACTGTTATCGGCGCCTTTCCAAAATAGACTCGGAACTTTTGCACTGCTAACAGAACTGCAAGTGCCTCTCTCTCGGTCGCGGAATAGTTTCTTTGTGTTTGATTTAAAGTTCGGCTAAAAAATGCCACGGGCTGCTGATTTTGCGAAAGTACCGCTCCTACCGCATAATCCGAAGCATCCGCTGAAATTTCTAAATTTTAATCCTTTTCAGGAATTTCAACACAGGGGCTTGCGTTAATGCTTGTTTTAATTTTTCGAAAGCACTATTGGCTTCAGCCGTCCACGAGAATCTTGCCTTTTTCCTTTTTAATTTTAACAATGGCTCAGCGATAGCCGCAAAATCTTTTATAAAGACCTATAATATGAACAAAGTCCTAGAAAAGAAGAGAGCTTCTTTGCCGTGTTTGGAGTCGGATACTTTTGTACAGCGATTATTTTTGATTCATCTGTCTCGATCCCTTTTTGCGATATTTTGTAACCTAAATATTTTAATTCAGGGGCTGCAAATTTGCACTTTTCGACATTAACTTTTAGACCGGCCTCATTTAATAAAGAAAACACCTGTCTTAAACCCTGTATATGTTGGTCGAGATTATCACTAGTAATAATGATATCGTCTAAATAGATAAATGTGGACTTTCCAAGAACAGGTCTTAACACAATGTCCATGCATCGCTGAAATGTTGCTGGGGCGCCTGAAAGGCCAAACGGCATACGCAAAAATGCATAAGTGCCAGACTTGGTTATAAAAGCAGTCTTAGGCATGTCCTAAGGCCTGACCCCTATTTGAAAATAACCATTCGTTAAGTCTAAAGTCGTCATAAATTTGGTTGATTTTATGTTCCTTAAAATTTCTTCTATGATCGGTAACGGATATACCGGATATTTCGTTATGGAATTTAATTTACGGTAATCAATAGCGAATCTCCACCTTTTTGGATGCTCCAAAGGATAATCATTATTTTTCTTACATAAAACCACCGGACTAGCATAACTACTTGAGATAGGCGTTATGATCTTTTTACGTAGCATATCGGTAATATGCCATTCTATAATTTTTTCCTTATTCTTATCATACCGGTATGGGTTTTGACGAACCGGCAATGCATCTCCGGTGTCAAAACTATGGTTAGTAACCTGAGTAAATCCTGGAATATCACTAAATAAGGAAGCAAATTCACTTACCACTTGTCGGATTCTATCTTGCTCGTCATTAGGCAGGTGGTCAAGATTTAACCTTGGCGGTTCAACCTTTTCTACACGCACTGGTTTCATCGTCAGCTTAAGGGACGCTGCATTAAAATCCAGTGTAGCTTGTGCGTCTGAAAGAAAGTCTATTCCTAGGATTAAATTTGCTTGCAAATTCTTTACTATAAAAAACATCACCTTTACTTGTTCGTCCTTGATACGGATGTACAAAGGTACTTTACCTACGCACTTACATTGTTCTCCTTGCGCCGCTAATACTGTTGTATTATCCGCATTATATATGCGGTATTTGCGAAAATGCTTTCTAAAAAAGACTTCTGCCACACAGGAACACTGCGCGCCGGTATCCAGCAGTGCGGTGGCCGGGATATTATTTACCAAGACTTCAATCTTCGGAAGAGTTAAATTTTTCACCATTACTGTATTTAACTTGTAGGAAGAGGGGTTTTCGTGGCCTTCAGATTTCCACACCCTCTCGTCAGCAGAAATCCGTTTTAGTTTAAATTATTTTTCCTTTCGGTGCTTTCCTTCTTTCTCCACTGGCCTTGAGACTTTTTTCCTGGGTTGCATTGAACTGTCGACGTTCGCCGGCTGTTTTTGAATGCTCGGGTTTCCTTGCCCACTGATTCGCTTTTTCTCCGTAGCCATGTGATTGAGTTTGCTGTAGTCTTGGCGTACCAAATTGGTTTCGCTGTTGATATTAGCGTCTTCTTTCGACGTCCGCCGTTCTTCTACTTTCAAACTGCATTGCTAGCTCAAATAACTTTTCCAGTGTAGTCGGATTTCGTAATTCAATAAAGTCTTGCACTTGGGGTAGTAACCTCGGCAAAATCACTTGAATTATTTCAGGATCCGGACGGTTTCCATACAAGAGCTTGAAAACGTGAATTTTTCTTAAAATAAAGCTCGAGAGGTTTTCCATTCTTTGTTGATATATACTGAAAAGTTCTGTTTCTAATTTCGCACGATCCTTTACAACAGGGAAGGCTTTTAGTAGGGCAGTCTTGAAATTTTCGTAAGTATAGGTGGGACTTCCTGCTTGACCCAAGAGACTTCTGCCGATACATTTGAACCAGTTAAGCGCTTGGCCCCTCAAAGCGCTGGTAGCTAAGGTAACTTTTTGAAACTCGTGCACGGGGTAGAGCATGAAGAGGTCATCCAATTTTTCCAAAAAACTGGTTACCTGTGAGTTTCCATTAAACGTTGCTTCTGGTTTCATCGAAGCGCGCATGGTCTGGACGATGTACCCAAATCCTTCCAGAGCGGCAGCTGGCATTTCTGGATTCTGAGCCGTTTCTGCAGGCAGCACAGGTTCTTCTTGAAATTCGGCCATGGTTATTCTTCGTCGGGCGCCACTATCAGGTTCAATGTTTCTTCTAACCTTCTTCGGAAACATACAATGACCTGACTAGGAACAGAGAGCTTACTAAAGCTATGTTCACTAATTGTAGTAAGTAGACAGGATACAGACGAAGGGTATACAAGACCCTTTATTTTTCTTTATATACAATGACTTCCTTACATCGGAATACAATGACCCTCCACTCGGGGTCTAACGTAAAAGGTATAAAAATAAAACTAAACTCTAATTTAACTTTAGAATAAGATTGGCCTTATAATAACAGGAAGCGTATGTAGCACAGAGACTGTGAACACTACAATACGTTTAATTTATCAAGAGGATTAAAACCTCTGGCCTGGAAGGCAAATAGCAACTGCGTAACTTCTAAGGTAAGCGGCCTGCTTCGAACTCACTGCTTCCTCTCTGCTGCTTGGCAAAAAGGCCACACTTAAATACTTGGCGTTCGCCAGACAACTTTGCATAAAATCCTTCACGCTTATAATTCTGGCCGGAAGTAGAAAATAAGAAGTGATAGTAAAGATTTAAAATAAAATAAACGTTAGTAAAACTTAAGATCCTTACAAGTCTTGTCCAAGGAGTTGATAATGTAAAAACGACTTTTTTTAATTTCTTGTTTCTAGTGAGAAATGTTTGTAAAAGTTTGGCCTCGCGTTAGATTCTAGAGCTAACAGTTTTCAACAAGGTCCTAGGTCCTTTTAGACCTCAGTTTCAAACTAATTAATTCTGGCGGGAAGTATGTAAGGATCCTAAGTTTTATTAACGTTTATTTTATTTTAAATCTTTACTATCACTTCTTATTTTCTACTTCCAGCCAGAATTAAAAACTTTTAACTTATTTATGCAAATTTGTCTTCCTAACGCCAAGTACTTAAGTTGTGGCTTTTTGCCAAGCGAGAGAGAGGAAGGAGTTAGTAAAAGCAGGCCGCTTGCCATAGTAGTTTTACTCGGTTGCTGGTTGCCTTCCAGGCCAGAGGTTTAATCCTCTTAATAATTTTAAACGTATTGCAGTGTTAACAGTTCTCTGTACTACATACGGCTTCCTGTTAGTATACGGCCAATCTTCCACGTAGGCCCTTGTTTATTATTGCAAAGTTAAGTTAGAGTTTAGTTAATATTTTTATATTCTTACGTTCAGACCACAAGTGGTTGGTCTCTGTATTCCGAAGTCCGGAAATTATTGTAAAGAGTGAAAAATAAAGGGTTTCGTATACCCTTCCTGTGTATCTTGTCTACTTCCCACATTTATTGAACATAGCTTTAGTAAGGTCCCTGTTCCGAGTCAGGTTCTTGAATGTTCCCCAAACAAGTAAGGAGAAACACTGAACCTGATAACTTACAGCACGACAGTTGGCGTCGCATCTCTGTGCTGCTGTAAGACGGCCCATACCCCGTCGGATTACGTCGCGTCGACTGCATGAAAGTGGACTTTACGTCCGACGACCTGTGGTCTTGTGTTCCTTTGTCCTCATCGCATGTCAGAGCGCGGGTGAAATGGACTCCTGAACATCGCAATGTGACACCGGAGCAGTGGGGACACGCTATCGAGAGCCAAACATCGAAAGAGACTATTACAGAGGAGGTGACTTACTTATATGGACTGGGATAGCAACGAAGGGCTGCATCAACCACTACGTGGGATATCCCTGGTTCTAACACAGTCATTCGATATTGCGACGAAATCTGCATCCTCTTGTACGTCCCTTTATCACTGGAATGGGTACCGACGCAATATTTATGGACGATAACCTCCGTCCGCATAGAGCTCTAGTGATGTGGAGTTATCTGGAGAGTGAAAGCATTCCACATGATGTAGCCTACTAGATCACCGAAATTTAATCCCATATAGCACCTGCGAGACATGTTGGTATGAAGGATATCAGGTTGCAATGTGTCGCCGGGCACTCATGGAGCTTGGACGTGTATTACTACAGGAATGGGCGCTACTGCCACAACAAGCGATCAATGACACTATTGCCAACTTGCTTCGCCGTCATTTCAGCTAGAGGGTATCATAACCGTTATTAGCGTGATGTTTCTACTGCTCATTCTTCCGACACATTTGGTCTTTTGTGGTGTGATGGTTGTAATAGATGTGTTTTTGTATGTCTTTGCTTTATGGTCTAGTAATACCGCACCAAACTCTTGGATCAATTTCACGAATATTCATTTCATTTACTCCATATTTTGCCTTTGTTTCTTACTTTTTTAGCAGGAGTGTATTTTCAATACATAGTTTTCAATGAATCATTAATTTTATTTTGAATAAAATATTTAGAACAAAATGAATAATGGGCTGTCTTGTCTTCTTTCTTTCTGTTTAGACACAGGGCATACTTTCCAATCACAGCCCTGTTGACGATTATTTTACATGGGTAAAAAGAACTTTCACTCTTTTCCTCTCACAAACCGCCGTGTTGAGTAAATTTTGAATAGCTGCATGGGGTCACTTTATCGTATGCAGCGCTGAAAGATAGAGTTCTTTAATACTAACTGTATGTACTAATATTTATTTGTTTCGAATTTCTCTATGATAATGCATTAAATATAAATTTAACTGGAATATCTTTCTTAAAAGTTTGATCCACGACTACGAAATAAACATGAGTGCTTTTTGAGGATCTAATCAACATATGTTTAGTTTTTCCTTTGATTATTAATCTTTTTTACATGATCTGTCTAATAATAACAAAATTATCATCTTACAATGGAGTCATCGTCATTTTGGTATCCGAGCTATGAAAGCGTATAGATTTGCAGGTAAAAAATACTGAGCGATTACTCAGATATCCAGTGATGAGATGCGTGAAGAAAGTACTTAAAAATGAATTTTTCAAACAAGTTTGGAAAGAATTTCCGAGAGTTATGATAGAACAGTATTTCACATATGCCAAAATTCCCAGTTTTACGTATCAAAGTCCAAAGAAAAGGGTAGTTGTAGAATCTTTACTATGGAATATCTGCACACTTACAACAGTCATTATTGCTTCCAATCGATATTGAAACTTTGCCAAGCACTCTTCTTTAATAACAGGATGTAGAAAATAATTTATTATAGGAGTTGCTGGCTATACAGTCTAATCTCTGAGAAGAAATGAATTGAAATCATATTCTCCGCTATCTTGCTCTCTTCAGTCCCAAGATTTGGAGCTGTATTAAGAAGAAACAAATAGATTTTTAAAAATCTTAATCTGCTGCCGCACTTTATTTGTTTATGGATTTATTTTACCTTTTGTTACCTGACGCTTTGTATTTCTGAATTTTAGTACCTTTTATATTTTTGATTTTCAGGTAGTTTTTCAAACCGCTTTTTGGCTAACTGAAAGGGGGGTAACTTTTAAGTTTAATTTTTTGGATGCAGCGGCACAACTATTCAAGTCACATTTATACTGCTATTTAATGTCATATTTATATTGTTGTTTAAATAGCATCTATACTTGTGTTTAATTCCTATTTATATACTTAATTTAGTCATGAATCATATTTATACTGTTGTTTAAGTCATTTATACTGTTGTTTAAGTCATTTATACTGTTGTTCAAATAACATTTCTACTGTTGTTTAAATAACATTTCTACTGTTGTTTAAATAACATTTCTACTGTCGTTTAAGTCATATTTATACTGTTGTTTAAATAATATTTATACTGTTGTTTAAACAATATTTATACTGTTATATTAAAATGAATTATATCTTTCAGAAAATTCAACGATGTGACCAACTGTTGATGAAGAACTTCTCGCCTGTCGGTCTTAATATCAATCTGCCTTGGATAACTAAATTTTTGGAAGTTTTTAACATTGGAGGTTATAAACATTTTGCTCACGTCCTTCGAGACTTCGAAGACATTTTCAAGTACGTTTTGAGAAACCCATTTGTTACCTAATTTAATTTACATAACTGAAATAATTGGCTAGTCTCCAACTCGTGTTTTTAGATGGTTTTCTAAAAAGATTACTTTTCAAATAATAAGTTTAATTGTATCTGAATAATTTGATTTTGTTAAGTTTCGGAAAAATATGAAGAGTGTTTACTTTGACTTATTTATTAATTAGATGCAGCGAACAGAAAAGTAAATATTCACAGTTCCTATTCAGTTTACATATTACATGTATATCCAGGTAAACACAATTCATTATGAAAAAAATCAGTGCTGATTTTTGGTAGATTTCCATGTTCAAACTGCAAAGGTACAAGTTTATGACAGCTTTCAAATATTAAACTAGTGTGTGAAGGATATCACTGGAAACTTGTTCACTGTTTTAAAATTCATTTGATTTGGTTGTAAAATATTAGTCCTAAACAACAACAAAACCGTAAAAATGTTTTGGATAAAACTTTAACAGTTCACTCAGCATTTACTTAATTTCATGAATTTTTATTAAATACGTTAAATTCCTTTTCTTTATCACTGTCTTTGGTTACACAGTTTTAAATTAATCTGCAAAATAAATGTGTTGTCATTGCTTTGACATGCCGAGTCAGCTAAAATCGAAACAGAAAATATTCTTTATAATCTGTTTTCCCAAGTATCAGCACAAAAATGTATTTTAAGTTTATCCTGTCTAAAACGTTGAATTATAAATTTATTGGACTTTTTTTTATGATTCTTAGACGTGAAGTAGAAGAAAGATTGCGTTCTAAAGATGCTCTCACAAGAGATGATTTCATCGGCTGCTACTTGCAAGAAATGGAGAATAGGAATAATGATTCGAAACCACACACGTTTACAAGTAAGTAACAATAACTGTCATAATTATTTTTGTTTTACTTTAAATTCGCTATTATCCAATTAACCAATTACCATTATGTACATTATGATAAGTTGATATATATCAACACATATCCGTATGTATAAAAAAGATAAATGATGCCTGGAATCATTTATCTGGAATAAAAATAATTCTTCGTATGTTTCTCGAAATTTTGCATTAACAAATATTATTATTTTCATACTTAATTTGTACATGCAAATAACCTATTTATCTTAGTATTATTTCCATTAAGTCTTACTAATGACTAACTTTTCCTACATTTCAACATTTATATGAGCAATAGCAATAAGCTTTTTATTAATTAGGTTAAATAATTTTGTTTCCATTTACTATTCAATAATGCCTGAAATTTTTCATTGGATGCACTAGTTTTTGAAAATTCGTAGAAGACAGAAACACTGACATACGTTCTTTTTTATTAACTGAAAACATTCTCTCTTTTATTCTCTCCCCCCTTATGTGTGTATGTGCGCGCGTTTTGGATTGTTGTGTGTTGTGTTATACTTGAAAAGTTAGATAAAAAAAGAGAGATCGGAGCAAGACAAGCGGTAAGTAAATAAATAGTTGCATTTCGGAAAAACTTACTACTTAGTTTTGCAAATTGATTGAGCTTTTCTCCTCATGCGCAGAAGCATCACGGGGATCGATTTAACATCGGTACATAGTATTTTTTTTCTGTGACAAATGTCTAATTAAGTTATAATATTTTTAAAATATGAGTCTATATAAGGTTTCCTGATGTTGCCACAGCTTTGACTACTTTTATCTAGAACAATATTTAAATAGTAATACAGCATAATTTTAAATGTTTCAAATGTAAACTGTATCGATGCTTTTTACAGTAACTCATTGTCTGAGACTTCATCATTTCAATCAAAATAAAACATCTGTGTTATTTTTCAGTCGAAAACCTCCTTGGCAACTTGGTAATTCTTTTCATTGCCGGTAATGAATCAACTTATGCCGGAGTTATTTGGCTATTATTGTTAATGACGACGTATGAAGACGTACAAGAAAAAGTGCACCAAGAAATAGATGCCGTGATAGGAAAAGATGGCACCGTTTGTTTTGATGACAAGATAAAAACGCCGTATACCCTGGCAACAATCATGGAGATGGCTCGATTTATATCTATTAATCCGATTTATCCACCTAGATAGTAAGTAATAAGTTTTAACTGATTTGTAATTTTACAGAACACATAAAAATATCCAATAAAATTTCAAATTTTTTAATATTTTGTACTAAAAAATTGCACCGAACTGCACTTTATTTACGTTGAACCGAATGATTAATATATGAAATTGCACCGAACTGCACTTTATTTACATTGCACCGAATGATTAATACATAAACATGATTCAAAATATATTATATTTAGGCTAACTTTAAGGCTTAGATCAATGGTTTTCAACTGATCCGAATTCAAAACTACTGTGCGAATGAAAATAGTACATTAGCACACACTTAATCAGATATATTAGACTATTTATCAGCCATGCTTATTAGACATATTTAATGAGACATATTTCATGGTGTGTGGCATCTTTATTTTGGGCGTATTCATAATCAACGCAATCCTCATACCACGTACTTTAATTTTAAAAGTAATGCCATTCAACACTAGAATTGGTGTGCTTAAATGTTCTTTCGAAACATATAATTGTATCAAGAAGTATAACTAGTCCCCTCTTGAAAGGAAGTGAAACTCTTGAAAGACTGCACTGTGAAATGAAAGCATGGCCTCATCTTTTTTATGGATTTGTACAGAATGTCATTAGTTATAGTAGTCTTTATATATGGACTCGAACAGCATGACAAGATCTTACATCTTAAGGTGCAAAACTCAGTTGCTTGAATTATACTTTTAGCCCATGTTTTGAAACACATGATACAGGTTCTTTAAAAAATTAAAAAACAATATATTCAAAGCATTGCTTTTATAACACTGTTTACATTAATTTTTCCATGCAATAATAATGTGGTTGAAAGAAGAAGATTACTAAATGCAAAGAAAACATTGCGTTAGCTTTCACTATAAAGTAGATCTATACCATTCGATTCTCTATCACAGCTAAATGACTTCATATCACTTTTTGTAGCATTTTTCTAATATAAATTATACAAATAAGAAATCTGATATCCTAATTTCAAACATGCTTTAGAATTTTTTATACAGTTATATAATTATCATTATTAATGTAGGCAATAATTTCCGTCGTACTTTGTAAACACGTCAATTTATACCGATATGGAATATTCAGCGCTTTCCTGGGGCAATATGACGAAACCTTCATCGATTCGAATTTGCAATTATTCGAAATTTATTCTTTCTCCTCTTAGTTTCGGTTCATCAAAGATCATCTGATCTATATGTAATCTCTCACTTTTTGCAAGATTTTACAAACTCTAAACGGCGTAGCCATTTGCAAAGGATTGCTAGCCATGGCCACGCATTTTTCTTCCAAACAAAGGATAAAATTCTTGTGAAGAATAACGAGTCTATTACATACATTTATTTACTTATCTGTTTGAGTTTGCGTGTATTAACTACTGATGAGCTGCCCACGAATGCATGTAGAGTAATTTACTTTATAAACTTGCTTTCTGAAAACACTTACGATAAATAAATCTGAAATCGAAATCCATCTTAACATTATCTTAAAGCCTTGACAGATGTTGATACCAAGTGGTTGTAACCTTAATTATTCCCAGACACCTACAACCGAAATGCTTGGTTTTCAGTGAAAGATAAAAATGTAAGTTTTAAGGTGATTTATCCTTCTGATTTATTCACTGATCACCGAATTCTGATAAATTATATGATTAGTGGGAAAATCATATAATTTATATAATATATATAAAATATATATATTATATAAATTATATGATAATATATAAATATTATATAATAATATATAAAAAGTTTATTATCGATAAAGGGAAATATAAAAAGCTCAGAAATTTACTAATGTTTTTATAAAATTTTATATAACACATTTAGATCAAATAGCAGGCATGCCTAAAAAAGATATTTTTATTAAACCATAACCCGTGAGCTGGCACCCAAAGAATCGGGGCTTTTGCCCGTTATTAGGAATCATCCGACAAATGAAAGCGTATTAATCTCTGATTTTAAGGATCTGGTGTCTTTGACCGAGGTTTGACTGCATATTGAAAAGAACGTACTTTTAAATAAAAGGAATTGGGAGAAAAAAAATGCTGTTAAAACAATTAATAAATTGAATTCATTGAATTAAATTAATTACATTTGTTTAATGAAACTGATTATTAATTAAAAACAAATTAACTTCTGAATTATTTTAACATGCTATTAATAATTCGAGAAGTTATAAATGTTACAGATGGATATTTACAATTTACTAAATTTGGTCACTGAAAAAGCACGGATTACTAGATTAAGTTCTTCCAAAGAACTTGAAATCTGCTCCTATCTAGCTGTCTGTCTCTGCGGCCAGAGTCATTAACGGATTTCGTTTAATCACAAAGTAAATCTTTTCCTTAGAAAATTAAATGTTATAACTAAAGAAGACTGGAGATATATTATTAATATAATAAGAAAGCTGTTTATTTAGGTAATAATTTTATAACCTAATCTTTATGATAACGAAATTAATGTCAACTACTGTCTGATTTTTTATTAACATTTATTAAAAGTCGTTAAATCTTGCATCAATACATTAATTTTACCTTAACGTTATTTGATAAATAGCAATAGTCTTTCACTTACATTTTTACTTGCCAGCTGCTTCAGATCGTTCGCGTAAACTAAGAATTAATCAAAAATCATTGCAGTGGACATTAAATAACATGCAGCCTTTGCTATCATGTAAAATGTGTGCTATATTTTTTACTATTTTAAATAGCTTAAATAAACTTTTGTCGAAAATATAAAACATGATTATAGCAATAAATAAGATTCATCTTATTAGATCATGAATTTCTGTCAAGAGTACCCATGCGTAACTCAGACGCTCACATATAAACCTTGAAATTGCATTATGTCTTTCTTGTTAATGCCCGAAGTCTGAGTCATAACGAATAGAGCAAAAAATCCTATTGCTTCAGCGACCATCGGAATAAATTAAAACTCCATTCTAAGAAGTTCAAAATTCGTAAAGATTGATGAAAACCTGAGCTATTTTTTTAAATTGTTGTAGTTTATACAGATGCAGGTAAAACAGAATAAAGCTGAGCTAACAGCAAATGAAAAAGTAAATTACATTACGCGCAAAGAATGAGTTTCTATTCGAGTTACCAGCAGCATTAAAGTCAGATCTACGCAATTTCAATAAAGTTCTTATAATAAAGCACTTTCAAAATTCCTCATTCTTATTAATAGCACATTTTTATGAGTGATGACTTTTTAGCAGAACTCAGCTACATCTTTACATCGACATCAAATAAGAAGCTAAATTAGATGAACATTAGCTTGCAAGTGGAAATTGAGTTAACATGTTTCGAGAAACGTTATTTTCATAAAAAGGTGGTAATTCAAGAATGTTGCAAATGATGTTCTATAAACGAAATATATAAAATTCAAAATACTTAATAAACATTTCAAATAGCCAAGAAGATTGTAAATAAATTTTGTGTACGAAAATGCAACACTATATTATTAGTGTTTCAAGTAAGTAAGTAAATAAATGAAACTGAAATTTTATTAGAAAACATTCCGAGTATGAGAGAGCTCGAGATAACTTCCACATTATGATGTTCTATAATCTATCATAATGACGTCTTAAACTCTGAATCCGTTGCAGACGTATTTTACATTTTTTCTCTTTTTTGTAGCATAACTAAACCCGCTGCTCATCCTAAATTTTTCTCAATTTTTAATAATAGTAAATTATTGTTTTTAAAGAAAGTTGCAAACTTACTCTTTCACAAAAATTGAAAGAGTATTGTTTATAATTAGCAGCACATTTTCTAGTACTCATTTTATACCTTGAAGCCTAACAAAATCTAGATTTATGACAAATCCTAATGAAAACAAAATTGAAGCATCCGCACGAAAGTTTAAAACGTACGACACAGTTTTAGCACGTCAAATTTGTGAGTTGATTTCCTTCTCAAATCCCAGGTTGTTAATTTCTATTTGATAACATAACTCTGAAGTAATTTTTATCAATTCATCAAGTACATTCGCAGTTAAAATTTAAATAAATGATTGTTACCACTCGTTAAAAACAGAATAAACATTAATGAATTTTGCCTTCGTTCAAAGTAAAATGAAAAGAAGTTCATTTTTTATTCTGTTTAGTCATTTTTATCATTTGTACTTATATGCAAAATTGTAAAGAATTGTTAAAGTTTTGTTGGGAAATCAAAGCAAAAACGAAATGAAACTATGCGAAACAGATTCACAGGAGAAAGATCACAATGTTGAAAAGGCATTGAACGTTTTGTTTTCAGAAAACAGGAGTCTATTAATGCGGCAGAAAATTGAAGAATTAACCGTAGAAAGAGCGAAAGATAAGTTTGTAACAACTTATAGCTGGTGGAAGAAAACATTGTTGATTCACCTGTTATTTGGTTGTCAAATGAATGGCCTGAACTCCGTACAAAGTGCTGTACTGAAAATATTTTCAATGCAGACGAAATACAGAACATGTGAAAAGATTGTTTGTGCTAAGAAATGAGTTATTGCCCAAAGACTTGAAAACTGTTTATATTGTTCCGTGCGTACGGTTTCGTAATAAATTGAACGCAGGACGAGCAGGCATCGATTAAAAATTTAAAAAACCATCTGTATTTCTCTTTGCCGTCGCTACGAATTTCTTCAAAGTATCAACTACTTTCGCAACTGCTGAAACCCTGCCATCAATTTGTTGTTCGATTTGTTGTCGGAAGGCAGAAACTATTCCTTCTGTTTGTTCTTTCACAGAAAAAACGCTTTCTTTAATGTGTCTAACTTTTTTTAACAGTGTCAATGCTGTCTTCCATAACTTCAAATTTGTTTTCTATCGTGCATGTGATTTCTCTTTTCATTTTCGCTTGGCCCATATTAACTTCTTCTTTAATAGATTTCATCACTCCTTTAACTGAATCTTGACCAGCTTTCATCTCTACTTTAACAGATTCTTGGCAAGCTTTCATCTCATTTTTAACTGATCGTTGACCAACTGTAATCTCTTCTTTAAAGGATGCTTGACCAGCTTCCATCGTTTCTTGGAATACAGCAAATGCAGTTATCAACTGCTTCAATTTTCCTTCCATCGCTCTAGTTATTGGCATCCAAATCCTAATTCTACTACTATTGGCATCCAAATCTGACACGAAAAAGTGTTGCGTGCTTACGGCTTCGTAATAAACTGAATGCACAAGTCCGATAAAATGTCAATAAATTTTATTCTTATCACAAGAAATAAAACAAAATGCTGAAACTTTTCCTTACAGATATTCGTAAAATATCACACACTAGTTATATTTTAAACTACTAAAACGTTAAACAGAATTCAATCCAAGTGCAGAGAAAGCTAATCCGATCTCACCGCGAATTCGCTACAATCAGCAACTCCATAGAACAATCGATGAAACAACAAATCTTAGTAAACAACTAATAAACAACTGAACTGAGATGTTTTCTTCCGGTTTTTTAATCATGCACGAGAACATTCTGGTATTTTCTCGAGGTTTCTGGAAAACAAAAGAGTACAGTTACGAGATATCTATTTATTAAATGTTAAATGCGCGTGCTCCTGTATTTTTGCTTTTTCAGCGTAACTTTCCCTCAAAACTCGTCGCGCGCTGCATTGCACGGGGAAATAAAACAACTTTAATTACAATTCTACTAAAAATAGCTAAATAAATACATAAACCGTAACAATATAAAGCTTTACATTCATAATATCAACAGAATCTTCCATGATGAAGCCATTAAAAATAATAACTTCAGTTATTCCGACCATTTTAAATACGAAATCATAGATACTGATTTCACATATAGATCTTATACACATCCTACATGATCAGTCAGTAGGTACAGAATTTTTAGCCCATAATTGTATAAATTAGCCTTATTTACTCATTTTTAAACTGAAATTATTCATTGTATCTATATTTGTACCCCTGTTCATTTTTATTCATGTTCCTTTTCCCCATTATATTGTAGGTTTGATCACCGAGGCAAGGGCCTCAGTACCTGTTTTGGACTGTAGTTCGAAATAACGAAACTAATTTCCCTTTAAATTCATCATTTATTTTATTGGAAAAATAACTGCTCAATTAGCAGCCATTCAGAAATCCAAACAAAAACAAAATTTCATCGAACAAGTTAATAACAAGTAGAAAATTTTCGTATAACAGACGATCAGGCGCCAATATCCCGCCCGGCGTTGAAATACTAATTTCAAAACTAATATATATTATTTAAGAATTCAAAGTTAGATACATATATCAATTCGACACAATTAAATGCAATAATATATCCATATAAACAAATAATAAACAAATTACTACATTTTACAATAAAATAGATATGCAATATTTATACAAGTAATTATAATATAAATTCACTACATCAGTCGTTCATAGGTAGAATACATATGTTCGATATTCCACGTTTTATCAGTCCTTGAGACGTTTTGATAACAACAACACGGATTTTACCATCGTTTCCAGGGATGGTGTCATAGATACGGCCTACTATCCACGTACATAGAGGTAGTTTATCCTCTTTAACTAATACCAAGAGTAACTATTTTTATATTGTCCTTTTGAAATAGCCATTTACTTCTCTGTTGAAGATTGTTTAGATAATCTCTGGAACATTACTTCCATATCATTTGGTTAATTTTGACAATTTTCTGCCAGTGGGAAAGTCTATTGTCGGGAATTTCTGTTATACAAGGTTCAGGCAGAGCATTAAGAGGTCTTCCGATTAAAGGTCTTCCGATCCAGGGGTCAAAGTTTCGAAGTCCTTGGGATCTGAAGATAAAGGTAATAAAGGTCTACTATTTATCATACCTTCAATTTGATTTATAACAGTCAAAAATTCTTCGAGAGTCACTTTTGCATTTCCGGTAGTTCGTTTTAGATGATGTTTAAATTCACCCCGGCCTCATAAATACCACCGAAGTTGGGAGAACGCGGTGGATTGAATTTTCAAACGATTGATTTAGAAGCTAAATATGACGAGAGACTAGGGGAACTTTTGACGAAGTTTAACAGCCTTTTCATATTGAAGTTGGCTCCGACAAAGTTGGTAGCATTATCCGAATATACAGTTGAGCAAAGGCCGCGTCGCGCGAAAAATCTTTGTAAAAGGGTCCGCATAAATCAATTTCAGTTACGGAAAAAGGGGGATTCACCGAAACTCTTTTTTTCGGCAATGATGCCATAAAGTGTTGGGCTATTTTAGGTTTATTTTTAAAACAGATAATGCAGTTATGTACTATTTTACGAGCATAGTTTCAGCCGTTTAGGGGCCAAAATTCCTGTCGAAAACAATGCAGCAAAGTTTGAGCACTAACATGTAAATTTTTTAAATGGAAGCGTTGCGTAATTAAAGTAGTTAAGTTATGATCCCTAGGAAGCAGAACAGGATGCTTTTGAAAGATGATTTATTTAGTTTGCTACCAACCCTAAGTATTCCATTTTCGTCGACGAAAGGATTTAAATTACTTAAGTGACTATCCTTTATGTTTTTACCATATGCAAGGGCTCGAATTTCTCTTTTGAATACTATTAGCTGTAATAGCCTTACCATGGCTAGCTTGGCATACGTAAACTCATCTCTAGTAATAAGACCTGATGACCTCTTACCTTGTCGACAGTTGGAAATAAACCTATAAATAAAACTAAGACTACGAATTAGTGTAACAAAACTATTACTTAAAGAAAGAAAATAGTTAATGAAGTCAATACGAAGAGAAATTTCTGGAGATTTTTTCAGTTTGCATTCGTAAAGTTCATAGTCCTTAACATACAAACTGGCCTTTTCTATAACATTCATGGCCCACCAGCGGCCGAGCGGTAAAGTCCGCTGAGCACTGGTAGTTCGGTCCGAGGTTCGAATCCCGCGAACGGGCTGGTTGCATGCGTGTTTTCGTGGTTTTCCCCATGTGTAACGTGTATACGAGCCAGTTTCCCTTAGAAAGTCCTTCACGAAGGCATCCCTCCCCTTAGGTAGATAGCCCTCGAGGTTTTGCCGTATTTAAATAACCTAACCTAACCTAACCTATAACATTCATGTCAAGATTAGAAGGTCCATTGAACCATAATTCTGAAGATAAAAATTCGCTAGGCTCGACTCCACGTGAAACCAAGTCAGCAGGATTCTCTTTAGAACGGATATATTTCCACTCGAAGTTCTCTGATAACGACTGAATTTTCGCAACACAATTCCCAACAAAGGTTTTGAGTTGATGTGGAGAACCGTTTATCCATGATAATGCGATTGTCGAATCCGAATATAATGTTACCCTTTCAATGTCTAAATTTAGCGAAGTCAGAACTCTTTTAACAAGCTCAGCAAATAGAAGACAAGCTGAGAGTTCTAAACGTGGTAAAGATAGAGTCCTCAAAGGGGCTACTCGAGATCTGCTTGCCACTAACTCTAAACAAGGGTTATTTTGAATGGCATTTAGGTAGACCACTGCTCCATACGCAGATGTTGAAGCATCGGAGAAACCTACGATAACATTTTTATCGGTTGTAGAACGCAGAGCATATCTTCCTGTCTTAAGATTTTCCAATTCCTTTAGGAATATTTTTGCTTTACAAATGACTGGCCCGATAAAATCAATAGAATCATACAACCGAGCAATGACTGAAAGGACATTTCTTTTCGTAAAAGATGATTTGCCTTGGAAAACAACTTTAAAAGTAAAGATGTCGGATTCCGGTTGCCAAATTATGACAAGAATTTTCGTAAATTCAGTGGAATCAAAGTGAAACTCTTCCTTTGATTTTAAAATGTCTACTACACGCTGAGTTCCATTTATGTAAAGACATACCACAGCTTTCGAATATCTTTATTAGTTGATTCTTTGATTCAATAGCAAACTCAATATCAGAGGCTCCTGTAACTATGTCGTCCAAACAGACGTCAGAAAGAATCACTTCGGAAGCTAAAGAGTGTTTCTGCTGTTCATCCAAAGCTAACTGTTTTAGGGTTCTTATAGCTATAAATGGAGCACATTTAGTCCCATACGTAACAGTGTCCAATCTGAACATACTAGGTGAGTCGTCTTCATGCTCTTTCCATAAGATCCGTAGAAGATTCCTTTGCGATGAATCGATTAAAATCTGTCTAAACACTTGTTTAATGTCTGCAACCAGTGCTATTTTATGCTTACGAAATTAAACAACTAAATCAAAAATATCTTCTTTAACCTCTCCTGAGAGTAAAATGTCGTTCAGACTCAATCCTGAAGTAGTAGGAGCTGATTCATTAAACACAATGCGCAATTTCGTAGATGATTTTTCAGGCTTGTAAATTTCATGGTGAGGAAAGGTAGAAAGTAACGGGTGGAGGATTTTTTTCTTCAATCCTTTCCATATGATTTACGCTTTCTTAATCATTGATAAAACCTGTATAAAGCCTTTTTAGGTCTGGTTTTTTTATTTAACCTTTTAGTCGTCTGATCAAGATTTTAATCGTCTGATTGATGAAGTGCTTCTTCTCGAATAGGTATCTGTACTAAGAAACGCCCACTCTCATTTCTCATATGTGTCTTCTGATAATGCAATTCGCAAAACTCCTCTTCTTCGTTTCTAAGGGGTTCGCTGGCTATTTCTTCGATTTTCCAAAATTTATGTACACATTCCTCTAAACTTTCCGACTGGGAGATTAGCTCACAATATTGATGTGAATTTTCAGTTTCAACAAACCCACTAACAATAAATCCGAAGATTGAATCTTGAAAAAAGAAAATACTAGATAATCGTATCTTTCGCTCCTACACTAATTCGTAAAAACGTTCTGCACCCAATATGAGGTCGATCCTTCCAGGGTTGTCAAAATCTGGATCCGCTAAGTATATATGCTCAGGTATTTTCAGATTTTCTACATTTATTCTGGTAGCAGGTACAAAGTCTGTTATTTTAGGAACAACCCAAAAATCAGCGTACGTTGAAAAAGAAGAATTTTCATTGGTAACAAGTGCCCTAGTTTTAAATTTAGCATTTGTCACATTTCCACTTAAGCCACTAACAGGCATCGTAATTGGTTCCCTTCTCAACTGCAAATTATTTGCTAATTCGGAAGTTATAAAGTTCGCTTTGTAAGGATCCTAAGTTTTACTAACGTTTATTTTATTTTAAATCTTTACTATCACTTCTTATTTTCTACTTCCGGCCAGAATTAAAAGCGTTAAAGTATTTATGCAAAGTTTGTCTGGCGAACACCAAGTATTTAAGTTGTGGCTTTTTGCCAAGCGAGAGAGAGGAAGCAGTTAGTCGAAGCAGGCCGCTTACCTTAGAAGTTTTACTCAGCTGCTGGTTGCCTTCCAGGCCAGAGGTTTAATCCTCTCGATAACTTTAAACGTATTGTAGTGTTCACAGTTCTCTGTACTACATACGGCTTCCTGTTAATATAAGGCCAATCTTCCACGTTTATTATTTTAAAGTTAAATTAGAGTTTAGTTTTATTTTTATATTTTTACGTTTAGACCACAAGTAGTGGGTCTTTGTATTCCGAAGTACGGAAATTATTGTAAATAGAGAAAAATAAAGGGTTTTGTATACCCTTCATGTGTATCCTGTCTACTTCCCACAGTTATTGAACATAGCTTTAGTAAGCTCTCTGTTCCGAGTCAGGTCCTTGCATGTTCCCGAAGAAAGTAAGACGGAACATTGAACCTGATAGTGGCGCCCAACAAAGAAGAATAACCATGGCCGAGTTTAAAGAAGAACCTGTGCTGCCTGCAGAAGCGGCTCAGAATCCAGAAATGCCAGCTGCCGCCCTGGAAGGATTTGGTTACATCGTCCAGCCCATGCGCGCTTCGATGAAACCAGAAGCAACATTTAATGGAAACTCACCGGTAACCAGTTTTTTGGAAAAATTGGATGACCACTTCATGCTCAACCCCGTGCACGAATTTCAAAAAGTTACCTTAGCTACCAGCGCTTTGAGGGGCCAAGCCCTTAACTGGTTCAAGTGTATAGGCAGAAGGCTCTTGGGTCAAGCAGGAAGTCCCACCTATACTTACGAGAATTTCAAGACTGCCCTAGTAAAAGCCTTCCCTGTTGTAAGGGATCGTGCGAAATTAGAAACGGAACTTTTTAGTATATATCAGACAAAAATCGAAAATCTCTCAAGCTTTATTTTAAGAAAAATTCACGTCTTCAAACTCTTGTATGAAAATCGTCCGGAACCTGAGATAATTCAAGTGATTTTGCCGAGGTTACTGCCCCAAGTGCAAGACTTTATTGAATTAAGAAATCCGACTACACTGGAAAAGTTATTTGAGCTAGCAATCCAGTTTGAAAGTAGAAGAACGGCGGACATTGAAAGAAGACGCCAATATCAACAGCGAAACCAATTTGGTGCGCCAAGACTACAGCAAACTCAAGCACACGGCTACGGAAGCAAAGCGAATCAGAGGGCAAGGAAACCCGAGCATTCAAAAACAGCCGGCGAACGTCGACAGTTCAATAGCAATCCAGGAAAAAAGTCTCAAGGCCAGTGGAAAAAGAAGGAAAGCACGGAAATGAAAAATAATTTAAACTAAAACGGATTTCTGCAGACGGGAGGGTGCGGAAATCCGAAGGCCAAGAAAACCCCTCTTCCTTCAAGTTAAATACAGTGATGGTGAAAAATTTGACTCTTCCAAAGATTGAAGTATTGGTGAATAACATCCCAGCCACCGCACTCCTGGATACAGACGCGCAGTGTTCCTGCGTGGCAGAAGATTTTTTAGGAAGTATTTCAGTAAATACCGCATATATACTAATTCGGATAATACGACAGTGTTAGCTGCGCAGGGAGAAAGATGCAAGTGCATAGGTAAGTTACCGTTATACATTCGTATCAAGGACGAGCAAGTAAAGATTGTGTTTTTTACCGTAAAGAATTTGCAAGCACATGTCATTTTAGGGATAGATTTTCTTTCAGAGGCATTCGCAACGCTGGATTAAAACGAAGCGTCCCTTAAGCTGACGATGAAAGCAGTTCGAGAAGAAAAAACAGAACCACCGACATTAAACCTCGACCACCTGCCTAGGGTAGAGCAACAAAAAATTCGACAAGTGGTAAGTGAATTTTCTTCGTTATTTAGTGATATTCCCCCATTTACTCAAGTTACTAACCATAGTATCGACACCGGAGATTCACTGCCAGTTCGCCACAAACCATACCGATATGATAAGAATAAAGAAAAAATTATAGAGTGGCAGATTCGAGATATGTTACGTAAAAAGATGATAACGCCCATCTCAAGTAGTTATGCTAGGCCGGTTGTGTTATGTAAGAAAAATAATGACTATCCGGTAACACATCCGAAAAGGTGGCGTTTTGCAATTGACTATCGTAAATTGAACTCCATTACTAAATATCCGGTATATCCGTTACCTATTATTGAAGAAATTCTAAGCAACATAACTTCTACCAAATATATGACTACTTCAGACTTAACGACTGGTTATTTTCAAATAGGTGTTAGACCGGAGGACATGCCTAAGACTGCTTTTATAACCAAGTCTGGCACTTATGCATTCCTGCGTATGCCGTTTGGCCTTTCAGGGGCACCGGCAACATTTCAGCGATGTATGGACATTGTGCTAAGGTCTGTTCTAGGAAAGACCACATTTATCTATTTAGACGATATCATTATTACTAGTGATAATCTGGACCAACATGTACAGGATTTAAGACAGGTGTTTTCATTATTAAATGAGGCCGGTCTAAAAGTTAATGTCGAAAAGTGCAAATTTGTAGCCCTGAATTAAAATACTTAGGTTACAAAATATCTCAGAAAGGAATCGAGACAGACGAATCAAAAATAATCGCTGTGCAAAAGTATCCGCCGCCAAATACGGCGAAGAAGCTCTCTTCTTTTCGAGGACTTTATACATATTATAGTTCCTTTATAAAAGATTTTGCAGCTATTGCTGAACCATTGTTAAAATTAAAAAGGAAAAAGGCAACATTCTCGTGGACGGCCGAAGCCAATAGTGCTTTCGAAAAATTAAATCAAGCATTAACGCAAGCCCCTGTTTTGAAATTTCCTGAAAATGATGAGAATTTAGAAATTTCAGCGGATGCTTCGGATTATGCGGTAGGAGCGGTACTTTCGCAAAATCAGCAGCCCGTGGTATTTTTTAGTCGAACTTTAACTCAAACACAAAGAAATTATTCCGCGACTAAGAGAGAGGCACTTGCACTTCTGTTAGCAGTTCCGAGTCTATTTTGGAAGGGCGCCAATAACAGTGTATTCTGATCATGCGGCGGTAACTAGATTGTACTCAGGGAAAAACTTACCCCCAAGGTTAATAAGATGCGCACTCAAGTTACAAGAGTATAATCTGGTAATCAAGCATACCCCCGGAAAGGAAAATATCGTAGCAGATGCCCTATCCAGAATAAAAATAGATGAAGAAGGTAATACTGTAAAGGTGGCAATGCTCACAGCATGCACGATACATTCCCGAGAAACTGTAATAACCGAACTGGGTAAGGATCCTGAATTTAAAAACATTTATGAGTATTTAAAGGATCCTGAAAATTTTAGCCACCAAGATATTGTGGCGATAAGAAATAGGGCGGCCCATTACGAACTAATAGATGGTCTATTATTTTATACAAAAACTACGAAGTCCAACAACGAATTTCGACCTGTTATCCCACCTAGTCTTAGATTAAATATCCTGCGGGAGTTACACGATTCCCCATTAGCTTCTCATGCTGGTATTCGAAAAACCATCCAACGCGTACGCGAGGCAGTTTATTTTCCTGAGCTGCAAAAGTTAACAAGGGCGTATGTCCAGTCCTGCCCCACATGTCAAGCAGTTAATTATATTAATTTCCGCCCGGACGGGTTTCTAAATAGCATTAAATCCGAATTTCCAAATGAAATAATTGGCATCGATTTATTGGGCCCTTTCCCAAAACGTCAGTTAAATAAAAGTCGGTATCTCCTTGTTATGGTTGATCATTTTAGTAAGTGGACCGAAATTGTTCCCTTAAAACGAGCCTCCGCGAAATTACTTACTGATCCTATTTTAATAAATATATTTTAAAATACGGGGCGCCCTTAAAAGTTATATCGGATGATGGTCCTCAATTTGTAAGTAATATATTTGAAGACATGTGCCAAAAACTGGGCATACGTTATTTAAAAATGGTCCCGTATCGGCCGCAATCAAATATAGCGGAACGAGTCAATAGAAATATAGTGAAAATTATCCGTAGTTATGTTAAAAATTTTCATAAAAGCTGGGATAACTATGTCAATGAATTTGCTTTCGCCCTTAGGACCGCAAAACATGATACAATGGGCAAAACTCCTGCTGAGTTATTTTTAGGCAGAAAGATTATAACGCCGTTAGATAAATTATTTTATGTTCAACAAAGAGCCCCAAAATTTAAAATGGGCGATATAGAAAAATTAATTAAAGAAGCAAAAAAGAACACTGAAGTAGCACAGAGAAAACAAAAACTTTATTATGATATGAAACGACGGGGAGTAACTTATAAAGTAGGAGATGAAGTGTTAAAAATTAAGCATTCACTTTCTTCAGCACTAGAAGGTAAAACTGCTAATTTTTATCCACGATTTGAAGGACCATATGTCATAGAAAAAATAACTCAGGCTGTAGTGATGTTAAAAGCCAGGAATGGTGAAACATGCACCGCAAAAGTTGACCAGATAAAACCATTCTATAATCGTAATAAAAAGCCAATATTTAAAGGTCTTTTGTAGGATCCGGCACGGCAGGCAGTGCAGGCACAAGCTTCAGAGGTGGAACAACGACAATCACAAGGGCAAGCCATTAGGAGGCAAGAGCAATTGAAAAGAAAGTTTTCCCGTTGGAAAATTGAAGGTAACAAGAAAAAAGAAGCCGTTCCACCAACCAGAAAAGATAGAGCACGACCACCCCCAGAATGAAGAAGGGAGAAGTACGACGAATGCAAAGAGAGCTAGGAGAAATGACGGCAACTATAACCCGGCTCCAAAACGGAAGATCTGCCCATCGGATAGGAGTCTACGCAGCAAATGCCGACGAATTGATGAAGGAACACCAGCTGCGGAGGCAAAGAAACAAGGAAAATTTGAAGAGCCAGCAACGAGATCCAAGCAGGAACGAGAGAGAGTTGTCCCGGTTCCTCCAAGACCAGCTGCCATCAAACGGCCGAGACCACAGGCAGAGGCTAAAAAAAGGTCTTCAAGGGCGACCAAACTGGAAGGAAAAGAAAGCTCATGGAGGAAAGAACTGAAGGGCGAACCCGCACAAGAAGGAAGATAAACCAAACCGTAGTCTTCGCTATCTTCCCGGACTGGGCAAAAAAAAGGATGTCCGAATATCACAAAGATAAGTAAAACTTTAAGTTACTTTGAAACCTTAAGTTAATTTTTCATTCTTTCTGCAAGTGGCAGAATTCAAGACGTTTTACCTCATGTGAGGTCTACCTTTATCGCCAAAAAGGCGAGAAATGAGTTGTTACCTATTTTGGTATTATGTTTTTCAATTACTCGCGAGTAAAACTAAAATTGATGTATAATAGGAATGTGTAAATACTTGAATATTGTAAAAGCATTGATAATCTTTGAGAAAGGTACCTTAAGAAAATTGTAAAAAAATTTATTATATGAAATTTTATTTAAAAGATTCTGGCAAGAAAGAAGTTTTAGTCTGAAAGACTTTTGAAATGTAGTATTTCAATGTAGAAGAATTGGCACTTGCTTGGAAAAGAATAGAAGTTGACAATGTACTACTAATGTATATTTTAAAATGCGTAAAATTAACGGCATGTTAATATGTCCTTATATACAATGTGAACTGTTATTTTAAACGTTAAGAAATACTGTGATATGTTAAAAGTGAAAGTAATGCCAAAAATTTTAACTTATTCGTGTGACTGTAAAAAGAGCAAATTGTTGTGAATATGTGTTAAAGGTTGAATGAATGTAGTTAGACTCTCTGACGCTACACTTCAGAGTTAGCCACTTTTCAGAATAGTACCTCAGGGTTTAGAGATGAATATAAGGTGTGTTCTGAGGTCTTGTTATGTTGAATTTTAACACGTTAGTGTTTTGATTGCAGGCGGTAGTGTTGAACACTTGTACATAGACACGTTCGTGTTTGGTGTTTTCCTTTACAACACATGTCAGAGAGCACGTGGAGTTAATTAAATAACGTCATGAATGAAATAAGAATGTTAAAAGAAAAATATAAGTATTCATGTTAATTGCCATTTAATTTTGTAACATTTCATTAAACTACTCGTAGTTTTCCTTCCAGATCTCTGGAAGGAACCAGATTTGAACTAGAAACTGCTGTTTAGATGCAGTACAGATGAAAAATCTTGTCCAAGGAGTTGATAATGTAAAAACGACTTTTTTTAATTTCTTGTTTCTAGTGAGAAATGTTTGTAAAAGATTGGCCTCGCGTTAGATTCTAGAGCTAAAAGTTTTCAACAAGGTCCTAGGTCCTTTTAGACCTCAGTTTCAAACTAATTAACTCTGGCGGGAAGTATGTAAGGATCCTAAGTTTTACTAACGTTTATTTTATTTTAAATCTTTACTATCACTTCTTATTTTCTACTTCCAGCCAGAATTAAAAACTTTTAACTTATTTATGCAAATTTGTCTTGCTAACGCCAAGTACTTAAGTTGTGGCTTTTTGCCAAGCAAGAGAGAGGAAGGAGCTATTAGAAACAGGCCGCTTGCCATAGTAGTTTTACACGGTTGCTGGTTGCCTTCAAGGCCAGAGGTTTAATCATCTTGATAATTTTAAACGTATCGTAGTGTTAGCAGTTCTCTGTACTACATACAGCTTTTTCTTAATATACGGCCAATCTTGGAGTTAGGCACTTGTTTATTAATTCAAAGTTAGTTTAGTTAGATTTTTAGTTAATATTTTTTATATTCTTACGTTCAGACCACAAGTGGTTGGTCTCTGTATTCCGGAGTTCCGGAAATCATTGTAAAGAGGGAAAAATAAAGGGTTTCGTATTCCCTTCCTGTGTGTATTGTCTACTTCCCAAATTTATTGAACATAGCTTTAGTAAGCTCTCTGTTCCGAGTCAGGACAGTTAATGTTCCCAAAGCAAGTAAGGAGAAAAACAGAACCTGATAGCTTGACTGCACGAGTCTAACAAGCAACGTCTTTTACTATAGCAGGCATTCTGGGGATTCCACACCCAAACTATGGCAGTTGCTAAGAGAATAGTTTTATGTTTTTACTTATTTCGAGTTGAAAAATTCTGCGATTTCGTAACTTCCTTTAAATCTGTCGGCAATTCCTTCTTTGAAAGTACTGCTGGCTCCTGAGGTTGATTAAGTGATCTTTCCAAAACCTGAGAATTTGGTTCATTGGTACAACAACTGTTTTGATTGCGATGCAAAACCGAATTATGTTTGCCTTTACAAAAACGGCATGTCTATTTAGAAGTACAAGAATTCAATTAGTGCGACATATCTAAACAGTTTAGACATAGTTTATGCTTTTTTACAATATTGAATTTTTCTATAGGTTCCATTTCTAAAAATAACGAACATTTATACAATGAATGAATATTTTTAAAGCACACACTTTGAAGAATCTGATTTCACAACAAAATTCTGATTCTTAATTTGGTTTGGAATAAATCTAATTTTGTTAACAAGTAATCGATTTCATTGCATATTCTTCAGGTTCTGACATCAATTTTCTAAATAATCTAAAAACGATCTACTATCAGGCAGATTTGTAGAGGTTAAAGACATTTCAATTTGACGTCTTGACTCTTTATCTAAACTTTCTTGCATTGAAACGATTAACATTATTTCGGTTAACTTATTAGGTTCTAATTCCATTAATTTTAGTGCTCGTAGATGCTTGTGCACTCTGTCAATTAAAACTCTTAATTCTTTTGGCGATTCATGATGTAATTTAGGAATCGATAATAGTTCATTAATATGACTATTAACTATTAGCCGTTTATTTTCAAATCTGGATGTAACCGTTTTCAACAAAGATTCATAAGTATCATTCATGGTTTGAATTTTCTTTGCCTTCCCAACAAGAGCTGATTGTAAATAATACAGCTTTTATGAATCGGTTAAATACTCTTTATCATCTATTATTGAATTAAATTGAGCTTTAATGAGAAATCATTTTTGGTAGTTTCCGTTGAATTTAGGCAAGGGAATCTCTGGCAGTTTAACTGAACTTTGTTTATTTGATACTACAGCATTTATTGTTAAAAATACTATATTTACTCCTGGGCTTAGTGCCCAGTTCTTTTAAAAAACGTCTAAGACTTAACTCAATTTTTTTCGAGGTCAATCTCCATTTCCCAAAAGATAATTTCATGCTCCTCGCATTCTTCATCCTTTGAAACGCCGTAAAATTCACTTTTAAGTTCTTCCAGCTTAGTTGAAATGATTTAAACATTACCCAGCTTATATTCCATTTCTGTAGTATCGAAGTTTGGGTCATCATTAGTCACAAAGCCTTTTAATCGCGTTATTTGTGCCTTCAGATTACCTCTTCTTCGAATAAGAACCGTAATATGTGATGACGCCATTTTCCTAACGATAAACAGTTTCTTCAAAATCAAAAATTTAGCTCGAATATTGCTAGAATTCTCCGGCTGAGCAGGACCACTGTTTTGGACTGTAGTTAGAGATAACGAAACTAATTTCCCTTTAAATTCATCTTTTATTTTATTCGAAAATAACCGCTCAATTAGCAGTCATTCAAAAATCCAAACAAAAACAAAATTTCATCGAACAAGTTAATAACAAGAATTACAATAACTAAACTATATTGACGCATGTGCGTTACAAGATTCGTTGCTAGGCGACTACTATAGAGGAGAAAATTTTCGTATAACAGAAGATCAGGCGCCAACAGTACCTCTTTTGCATCTCCTCGATGGAACACTTCACTGAGTTTGTTACATGAGATTTCTCATGTCTTGAGTTATTTGAGACGGCTAATAACAGAGCTAGATTTTTAGTGCTGAAGCTAGAATAATTTTAGTATTCGAGCAACCTACAGTATTATGAATTGTTACAACACAAAGTCTGCAAATTGTCATACAATAAGGAAGCTTTTAATGACCGAAAAAAAATTCCTCGACTCTTTATAGGAGTAAAATGTTTTCCAACGGAGTAAAGATATCATTCAAAACATGGGCGTCAGTAATTTTTAAAGAATGGCTTTTGAAATAGGATAATGATCTGAAAACTCGTATTCTTTCTTCTTATTTTCAACTGTATAACGTACATATCTCTCATAAACATATTTTAGTTTTATATTGTTACGAATTTGGTACTTAAATAGCTAATCTTAAACCAATTCTGATTAAAATTGTTTTATCCCCCGTGCAATGCTGAGTGTGAATTATTATTAACGAATATTAAGAGAAAGCTACGCCGAAAAACCAAAAATACAAGCGCATGCATTTAACGTTTAATAAATAAATATCTCTTTCAATTTATATTTAATTCGGATAAATGTAATTGACTAGTGTAACCGTAGTTCCACTCTTTTGCTTTCCAGAAACCTCGAGAAAATAGAAATTACCAAAATGTCCTCGTTCACGATTAAAAAGCTTTAGAAAGCCGGAGAAAAACATCTCAGTTCAGTTGTTTTAGTGAGCTGTTGTTGTTTACTTAGCTGCTGTAAATTCTGAGATCGGATTGGCTTTCTATGCGCTTTCTCTGCATAATATTGTATGAATATCTGTGAAGAAAAATTTCAGCATTTTGTTTTATTTCTTGTGATAAGAATAAATTTTATTAACCTTTCATCAGACTTGTGCATTCAGTCTATTACAAAGCCGTACGCACGCAACAATCTTTGGTGTCAGAAGTGCCTTTCGAGCCCACGCCCACATTCGTGGACCAGAAAAAAAGTATTGCGTGCGCACGGAAAAAAGTATTGCGTATCTGCGTGCGCAGATTGAATGCACAAGTCTTATGAAAAGTTAATAAAATGTATTCTTATCACAAGAAATAAAACAAAATGCTGAAATTTTTCCTCACAGATACAATATCACACAGTAGTTACATTTTAAACTACTAAAACATTAAACACAGTTCAAAACGCAGAGAGTACTAATCCGGTCTGAAAATTTATAGCAACTAAGTAAACAACAGCTCATTAAAACAACTGAACTGAGATGTTTTTCTCCGGCTTTCGAAAGCTTTTTCATCGTGAACGAGAACATTCTGGTAATTTCTATTTTCTCGAGGTTTTTGGAAAGCAAAAGAGTGAAACTATGGTTACACTAGTCAATTACATTTATCCGAATGAAATATAGATTAAAATATATATTGTTACGAATTTGGTATTTAAAAAGCTAATGTTAGTTCAATTAGAAATTAAATGGTTTTATTTCTCGCGCAGTGCAGCGCGTGACGAATATTAAAAGAAAGCTAAGCCGGAAAATTGAAAATACAAGAGCGCGTGCATTAAATAAATAAATATCTCTTTTTGATTTCGAGAAAGTACTGGAAAATTCTAGCGCGTGATTTTAAAATCTTATAAAAGGAGGAAAACATCTCAGTTTGTAGTAGTTGCTTAGTTTGTTGTTGTTTAGAAAACTACTGTTGTTGATTGTAGCGAATTCGCGGATTAGCGTTCTTTAGCTGTTTTGAATTACGTTCTATTGGATATTTGAGTAGTTAAAAGATAACTACTGTGAGATATTGTAATACTGCATGATAATTTGAGAAAATTTAAGCATTTTTGTTGTGATAATAATAAATTTTTGTTCATTTTTCATCGGACTTGTGCATTCATTTCATAACGAACCCGTACGCACGCAACAATTTTTGGTGTCAGAAGTGGGGTTTGAATGCCAATAACAAGAGCGATGGAAGAACAATTGAGACAGCTCATTAGTGCTTTTGCTGCATTCCAAGAAAAGATGGAAGCTGGCCAAGCATCATTTAAGGAAGAAATGAAATTGGGCGAGGAATCCGTTAAGGAAGAAATGAAATTGGGCCAGGAATCCGTTAAGGACGAAATGAAAGCCGTTCAAGCTGGTCAAGAAGAAATGAAAAGAGAAATTACTTGCATAATAGAAAATAAATTTGAAGCTATGGAAGGCAGAATTGACGCAGTTGAAAATAAAGTTGGATATATTGAAGAAAGAGTTTCTTCGGTGAAAGAAGAAATAGAAGAAAGAGTTTCTTCTGTAAAAGAACAAATTGATGAGAGAGTTTCTGCAGTTGCCAAAGAAATGGATACTTTAAAGAAATTCGTAGCGTCGGCAGGGAGCAGGAGTGATGATTTTAAATTCTTACCAATGCCTGCTCGTCCACCTCTGAAGCTATCCACATATGATGGGAAGACCTCCTGGCAGGTGTATAAGACACAATTTTCTATCGTGGCGGATGCGAATGGATGGGATTCCCAAGCTAAGGCCTGTCATCTCGCCGCTTCTCTAAGAGCCGACGCAGCGGATATCCTTCAGACTCTTCCCGAAAACAAAAGGTTAGATTTCGAAGCTCTGTCCGGCGTCTTGGAGTTGCGCTTTGGGGAGAAGTGTTTAAAAGACTACAGCAGGCTCCAATTAAAATCTCGTCAACAGAAGCCTACCGAAACACTTCAGGAGCTCGCCGCGGATGTTGAAAGGCTGTCCCATCTCGCCTTTTCGGAATGCCCGACAGAAACAAGGGAAATCCTGTCCTTGCAATACTTGATCGACGGCATCCGAGATACTGAAATACAGAAAGCTCTACGAATGGCGGATGTAAAAGATTTAAAAAGCGCTCTGTTGTACGCCATGAAGTTCGAGAAACAGCCGAAATCATGCTGGTAGTCTGGTGTTTCTTTTCGACCCTAGCAATATCTCGTTAGACAGAAGTCTTCGTTCGAACTCCGAATTCTCCTTCGTTAGACTCAAGAGCACCTTCTATTCGTCTGCAGCGTTCAAAATAAGTTTATCTTTAAACTGTTCAGCTAAATCTTTCCTAATGATGGTAACATTAGCTCCTGTGTCAATGATCATTCTGCAAGGAACTCCATCGATATTCCCATTGATGGACAGTCCGTTATTGTTGCCACTCACTGTATAAATTTTAAGAGCTTTAAAACAAGGTTTTTCACTATCTGGCAACCTCCGTTCCTCGATATGGTCACTAATTTGTTTACTGCGTTGTTGCTGGGAAATGGTCTTATTTTCCGTACCTCGGGGTGTTCTGCAGTTTCTTCGTATGTGGCCTTCAACTCCGCAGTTCCAGCACTTTAGAATTAGTTTCTTTTCACTTCTGTTCCGTCTCAAGCCACTGACGTGTCTGGTAAAATCATCTGCTTTATATTCCGTACCCTGGGGAGTTCTGCAATTCCGTCTTAGGTGACCTTCACTACCACATCTCCAACACCTTAGAGCCACTTTCTTCTCGCTCCTACTCCGTATCAAATCTTCGACTTGTCTGGCTAAATCATCTAAACGAGCCATCAGTTGATCCACTGGCTCATGGACTCGCACAGCTCTAACTGGGTAGCGATCTCTACTAGTTGCTTGCTGGGCTGCCTCGAACAGCTCCCAGATGCTTTTTCACTCTACATACCTTTGTATTTGTCGCAAGACAAATTACAACATCAACATCGGCTGCTCGAGACCCGTGGAGTGATGATGAAGTCAGGAAAGACCAGCTGGAAGACCGCGACATTAAACCCATACTTGATTTAATAGAGTCATCAAACAGAAAACCTACATGGCAGGACATTTCTATCTGTAGTCCTACAACAAAACAATACTGGGCACTCTGGGATTCACTTCACATTCGAAACGGCGTCTTATACCGGAAATTCGAGTCGGATGATGGGAAGACGTTCCGATGGCAACTGATACTTCCGAGATCCCGGATTCCTGATGTCCTCAAAGAACTACATAACAGCCTTACAGGAGGTCACTTTGGAATTATGAAGACCTTACAGAGAGTTCGTGAGCGCTTTTACTGGAATAATGCAAAGAATGACGTGCAAAAGTGGTGCCGATCTTGCTATGCCTGTGCAGGTCGGAAAGGACCGAGGAAACGCAGCCGAGGCAGACTGCAACGTTACAACGTAGGTGCGCCTTTTGAACGTATCGCCTTTGACATCCTGGGACCTCTGCCACGAACTGCTGATGGCAACAAATACATACTCGTTGTCATTGATTACTTCACCAAGTGGCCTGAAGCTTATCCTATTCCTGATCAAGAGGCAGTCACAGTAGCTGAGGTAATGATACAGCACTGGATTTCCAGGTTCGGAGTGCCTCTTCAGTTACATTCCGATCAGGGAAGGAATTTTGCCTCGGCAGTAATCAAAGAACTATGCAAACTACTTGGCATTGACAAAACTCAAACGACGCCATTGCATCCACAGTCGGACGGCATGGTAGAGAGGTTCAATCGAACCATCCTTAATAACCTCTCATTAGTGGTTTCCAGAAACCAACAGGACTGGGACAAGAAATTACCACTCTTTTTACTGGCTTACCGCAGTGCTGTCCACGAGACTACCGGCTATTCTCCATCACAGATGCTCTTCGGTCTTGACCTTCGTCTGCCTTGTGATCTATTGTTTGGCCGCCCTCCGGATGCTCCTTCATCGTCTGAGGAATATATTCAAGATCTCCAGGCCCGGTTTGAAGTGATGCACAATTTTGCACGAGAGCGAGTCAACTTGGCGACGGAGAAGATGAAGACCCGATACGACACAAGAGCTACTGAACATCAATTCCACGAAGGAGACAAGGTGTGGTTGTGGAATCCGACTCGACGGAAAGGATTTTGTCCGAAATTACAGTCACCTTGGGATGGGCCGTACACAGTCCTAAACAGGCTGAATGACGTCGTGGTTCGGATTCGTAAGTCTTCGAACTCTAAACCTAAAGTCGTTCATTACGACAGGTTAGCTCATTACTATGGCCATAGTACATAATGTAAATAATTGTAAATAGTATAAGACCATGGTCCATTTTTGTTTTTAAATGTGTATTTGATTTGTATTTGATAGCATTTGATTTGTTTTATGTATTGCATTTATTGTTCATGTTGTTTATTATTGTAATGTAATGCTTATTAATGCATTTATGCCACAGTTGTAAGTTTTGCTTCCTGTCCAGGGATTGTACTGCCCGGGACGTGCAGTCCTTGGGAAGGGGGCAGTGTTACGAATTTGGTATTTAAAAAGCTAATGTTAGTTCAATTAGAAATTAAATGGTTTTATTTCTCGCGCAGTGCAGCGCGTGACGAATATTAAAAGAAAGCTAAGCCGGAAAATTGAAAATACAAGAGCGCGTGCATTAAATATATAAATATCTCTTTTTGATTTCGAGAAAGTACTGGAAAATTCTAGCGCGTGATTTTAAAATCTTATAAAAGGAGGAAAACATCTCAGTTTGTAGTAGTTGCTTAGTTTGTTGTTGTTTAGAAAACTACTGTTGTTGATTGTAGCGAATACGCGGATTAGCGTTCTTTAGCTGTTTTGAATTACGTTCTATTGGATATTTGAGTAGTTAAAAGATAACTACTGTGAGATATTGTAATACTGCATGATAATTTGAGAAAATTTAAGCATTTTTGTTGTGATAATAATAAATTTTTGTTCATTTTTCATCGGACTTGTGCATTCATTTCATAACGAACCCGTACGCACGCAACAATATTTATTTATTAAATGTTAAATTGTATTTTTAATTTGTGCTTTTGTATTTTTAAGTTTTCAGCTTAGCTTTCTCTTACTATTCATTACACGCTGCATTGCACGGGGAATAAAACAAGTTTAATCATAATTGTACTAAGATTAGCTATTTAAATACCAAATTCGTAACAATATTTACCATATAATAACATAGCCCAAATTAAACCAAATGGTCAATGGATTAATAGAGAGACGAACGAATATAATTATCCCGAGAGTAGTCTTTTATAACGTGGATAATATGAATGTAAGTGTAAGGAAAACTAACCTGGAATCAGCAAGGAAACCTTCTTAACCTTCTGGACGCGCTGCATTCGCTGAAAATACTATAACTGGAGCAGCGTCTCAAAAAAATACAAAAATCTGTTTTTTAAGTATGCATACTTTTAATACTAAATGAGTTAGAGGAAGTTAAAAAAGCAACATCTTCAGCTAGCATTAATTATGACGAAAATAATGCGCGAGGGGAAAATTGATGAAAAAAATCTAGGTTGTCGCTTTCTGAAACACAATTAAGCACATCATGTGATACATTTTCTATCGGGAAATTTCCTACAAATGATGAGAAAGGGGCGCCCTACTAGTATTTAGATTACGGGCATCGGCCAAATAATTTCCCAGAACGTAGGGAACACTTCATAAATAAATTTTTTAAAATGCTTGCAGTCTATCCACCAACAGCGACTTTTTTAAAAAATTAAAATGTTGTGAAAGTAAGTACTTATGTGTTTCGAGATATATTTATATTAAATTAGTTAAATTCGTTTCCTAATTTTAAGGATATTTTGTTCTCACTGTTGATTGTTATCATAATATCCATGGGTAAATATGATCACAACAAGCAGCGCTTACTGTATATTCTATATTTAAATATGTGATAAATTATTTATTTTATTATTATTAGTTACAATGATCAGTGTAAAAGATTTGTTGGAGATTATAGAAGGTATAATTTGGTATAAATCAGTAAGTCCTGAGTTAGACCTTAGCAAAGTTGTAATTTTTAAATTAAAAAAAAAAAAAAAAAAAAAAGCTTCTAAATCAATTCATTCTGAGTCGACTTTCATTCTTAGGATTTTTTGAAGGAAACTGTTCTTTCCTTAAGTGTAATAAAAGAAACATTTTTGTAACCACAGCTGATATCACTAATTTTGCTTAAAAATCCATGTTGGAAGAAATCAGCCTAAAGCTGCACTCATTTAGCCACCAGCTTGATACAGTATTTTAGATATTTTTGTCATTTTTTGGGGGGGTAGAATACGCTTTATTTAATACCATAATAAATGAGATACTTGAGATAAGGCTAATTTTTTTTCTCCCACAGTCCTCTGGCAACATTCACTTTTCATGGCTATACAATACCTCAAGGATCTCACATATTGTGTAACATCTGGTCAATAATGCATAATCCCAAGTACTTTGAAAAACCCATGGAATTTAAGCCTGAGAGATTCTTGACAGATGACGGACTAAAAGTTTTGAAACCTACTGGATACGCACCATTTTCTTTTGGTATGTAATTCAATATTACTTAACATTTTTCACCTATTAAGGAAAAATTTAGAACTCACACCATGGTTAACTACATAAATGTGGAATGACTAAGCGACGAATGTTCAAATGAACTTAATATCATATTTCTCTCTATATATATAGACGGCTGCATCCAAAAATTAATGGCATAACTTTAGTTTTCGTGAGAAAGAAAATTAGTGCAGTATACTCTGAAACGCTTCTGTTTACTGCATTAACATGACATATTACATCAAAGCGTTGTTTTGGCTTGGTTTATTGCCAGCGAAAATAAATACTTTCTATTTCTGCAATGTTATTTTTTAATCAGCTTGATACGGTTCTGAGTCTTTTCTCTTTAGATCTAAGAACGTCTGTAAGTCACATATATACATAGAATATTTTCATACGGTTTTGATATGTAGATGGCTCATATAGAAATTTAAATTTTTATACGTGTCTTCTGCATATAAAAATAGTACATACAAAATTTTGATATAAAGACTAGATGTATAGTCTCTATACTATGTACTATGCATAGTCTATTAAGCATACTGTATACCATATACTATGCATTATCTATTAAGCATACTGTATACTATACACTATGCATTATCTATTAAGCATATTGTATACCATATACTATGCATTATCTATTAAGCATACTGTATACCATATACTATGCATTATCTATTAAGCAATAAAGCTGAAAAGTCGTAACGGCGTTACAGCTGCTTAAATGGTGATCTCCAGTCTCTATAATATACTAATTTTTTTATATGTGCACTCTGCACATATATAATACGCATATTGTGCATATACTATACATACAGTACGTATAAAACATAGCACATGCAAAAGTTTGATATAGAGATTAGATGCATAGTCTCTACATCAAATGTTTTGTATACACACTCTGCATATAAAAATTAGTGCATACAAAAAATAGCACATACACAATTTGATACAGAGTCTAGATACATAATCTCTGTCACAAATTTTTTGTATGTACACTTAGCATATAAAAACTCTGCCTGGAAACTGTTTAAACAAACCTTTAGAAAGAAGGTTCTAAATAACAAGTTATACCTAATTAAAGAACTTTTTAAAATACTGGAGTCTGTAATAAGCAAAATTGGCTCTAAACATATTCAGAATTATATGACGTAATCCGCTTATCGCAAAAAAAAAGGTTGAAAAAATTAATTTTGCTATATAAAAATTAAATTATGTTAGGAAAAGACTTTCAAACAGTCCCTTGAATAAGATTTTGAAATTATCTACTCGTATATGTTTTTCTTACTGTAATATAAAAATTATAGCTTTTAGAATTTTGGCACATTAACTAGACCTTGCGCAGAAGTTAGAAGTGATGAGAGATCTGGCAATTAAGAAAAATGGGTATTTTTCCGTTTTGCCGGCGCAGGCAATAAAGTCGCCAATAATGGCACAACTGATGCCAAACGGAATATCCTTGCTGGTAACCTTTTACGCCTCATCTCGAAAACAAGTCGCAGCCATTTCTTATCAGATTGATTGTTTCTTTCAATGCTACACAATTACATAGAATTTTTACCAGATAGTTCAATTCTATGCCCTAAGGCCATTCGCGGTAATTAAGTCAATTAGGATGCAATCACACCGCTCATCTGACGGCGAAAAGGTGTTACTTTGTTTGAAGTTTTGCACGGATTTTGGGAATTTTTTTGGGCGAACGATAAGACTTATGGTAAACCCATTGTTGGACAATTTATTTATGGTAACCGATATTTTATTGTCATTTTATTTTTTAAATAATGCGTTTTATTATGCATAAATTCCGTGTTTTAAATATTAAAAATCAATTAAATTTTTGCATTTTTATTTGAAATAAAATTTTATTGTTTATGATATTTTATATAATTTTATGTTGTGGATGATGACGTCACCTTACTTTAAAAGAAATTGGTTTTAATATCTGTAAATTTAATCTAATGTTTTAAACATTATTTATGGCTGTTAAATATTAAAATACAATTTAATTTTGCATTTTTAAATGATTTTATTATGTATGATTATTTAAATAATTTTAATTCTATGCGTGATGTAATCAGCTTCTTGAATGGTTACTGAATATTTGTGCATTACCGCGCCATTTTAAAATTTTATTATTCATCCCCTCGAGTTCCTTAGATTTCAAAGCGAATGGATATGTCCGCTTCGAAGATGAATCTTGTTATTGGTAATTGCCAAGAATTATTTGTATCGCAATCAAAAATTGCCTTTGAGACCTTCTTTTGGCCAACCTGGCTTTCCTAATCCTAATCAAAGATTTATTTATAAATTGTTACAAGGGTCAGAGGAAATTTATTTTAAAATTTTAGAGAAAACCTAGCTAATTGCTTCTTCAATGAAGTGCGAGAGGTGTGGATCACAGATGAAGATCGTTAAAAGAGCCGATTCTGAGGACGGCTGTATATGGTATTGTGGTCACGGTGGTAGAAATAACAGCTGTAACGGTAAAAAAAGTATTAGACATTCCTCCTTTTTAACCGGCAAAATTTTTTTCATTGATATCTAAATTATGATTCCGATTTTTTTGTGGTACTTATTAATATACGACAGGTAAAATACTCAAAAAAATGTAAGTACATATTTTCTTTTACTTTATAATTGTATATTTCAATTTTTATTAAAAAAATTAATATATTGTTTTCAAAAGTTGCTGAGGTATTTATTGCCTCATATGTTTTAATGTTAAATAAGTGTATACTATAAAACTTGTTTTAAAGTATTCGAATTTAAGTAATGTTTTAATTCTTTTAAACGTTGGTATGATGTTTTTAATTCGATATTCAATTTAAGTAATATTTTAATCTAATTAAACGTTGGCCCAATATTTTTATAGTGGTGTTTTGATTCTATTTTTTATATATGAAAGTAATAATTTAACCTTACTTTATTTTATACTCTTAGTAAATGTATTTATTTACATTTGCCAGTTATCTTAAAAAACAACGTTTCAACAATAAATTAATCCATTATTTTTAACAATATTAATTTTTTAAGTTTCGAATACTTCGAACTATTCGAAACTATGCGTAAAAAACGTAAAATACGTAAAAGCAGCGTTTTTCAGGATGGCTGACGATTGTAAAAATTGCGCTAATGTAAATCGCCAAAAATCCGTCCAACCGTCTACCAAAGTAGCACCGACGAAAATATAGAAAATGCAAAGTCAAGGGTTAAATTCATCATTATCTGCAGAAGACTACAGCCAGCCCTAAACGCGCTTCCAATACAGTAGTTTGATTTCCGTAAAGGGTTGTCTACCACCATGCATCTTGTCAGAATCGTTGAATTTTTAAGCGCAGCTATTCATAAGCACCAGACAACAGCTTTCCTTATGCAAAAGCCTTTGACCGCGTCTGGCATAACGGACTTATCTACAAGGTTGCTTCCCTCGATCTCCCCAGGAAACGATTTTGATTCTTCATTTCTTTCTAACTGATCTATCTTTCTATGTCAGGCAGGGCGATGTTTATTTTGAAAACACATTAATTAAAGCCGGCGTCCCCCAGGGGAGCATCCTTGGACCTATTCTCTATCTATGTTAAGGACTTTCCTATGATTGAAAATACAAACTGCATCACCGCCTACTATACGCGGACGATACCGCCATTCTTTCTAGTTCACTTAATCCACGACATGCCATGATCAGAATACAAAACCACACATACGAGATAGAGGAATGGTGTCGCAAATGGAGGACGTCCATTAATGCCACAAAATCCAAATTATTACTGATAGAACGGCACAGAAGTAAAAACATTGATGCAGATCTGACCCTCTTTAATGAAACAGTACACAAAGTCATACTTCGGAGTTCGTTTTAACCGCTCGCTTACATGGGGTCCTCACATTTCCATGACTATCGGGAAAGGAGTCTCTAGAAAGCTCCGAAACTTTCTTGACGCCTCCTCACCACTGGATCTTGCTCTCAAAAGCATATTTACACATCAATATTAAGACCCATCCTTACATATGCCTCCCCTGCATAGTGCTCTCTTACCACCTCCGTATTAAATAAATTGCAGATTTTCCAAAACAACTACTTACGAAATATCGCAGGAGCCCCCCTGGTTCGTTCACAATGAACAGCTACACAGAGATCTTAAACTCCAAAGTCTGGCGTTATTCATCAATAAATTAAATAATAATTTTATCAAGAAAGCCATCATCAACGCGGAGGTAAGTTATTCAGACAATTTTAAGTACGAGCTCCTAGAAATTGACATCAATTCAAGGCCCTATGCAACCCATATTTATCGGAATCCCCCATAAATAATCCTAGCTTCTTTCAGCCAATTTTGAAGTTTCAAAGTATGACATTTTCATTTACACTGGCCTGGTCCACATCTACACAATCTTCCTGCAGTCCCTTGTCAAGGTATTCCTGTGAAGCACTGTATGTTATGTCTCCCCTAACCGGCGTTATTTGAGGTGCCTGGATATAATTCCTGCTGAAACAGGCATATCAAAAGTATCAAAGTATCAAAGTAAATTCATCAATTCTAATGAGAATGCACTAGCGAAGCATAGCACTGCGGTTTCACATAATGTCCGAATAAGCTATTCGTACGAATTGAAATAATTCTTGCATTTAAACTTGTATTCCAAATTAAGATTTAACTTGGTGCTACTTTGGTAGACGGTTGCACGTATTTTGACATTTTTTTTTGGGGGGGGGCGAACGATACGACTGATGGTAAACCAATTGCCAAAGACGTTATTTATGGTAACCGATACTTTGTTGCAATTTTATTTTTAAAATAATGCGTTTTATTATGCATAAATTCCGTGTTTTAAATATTATTTATGGCTTCTAAATATTAAAAATCAATCTAATTTTGCATTTTTATTTGAAATAAAAATGTTATTGCAAATGATAATTTATGTAATTTTATATTGTGGATGATGTAATGAAGGACGTCACACTTTAAAAGTAATTGGTTTTAATATCTATAAATTTAATCTAATGTTTTAAACATTATTTATTGCTGTTAAATATTAAAATACAATTTAATTTTGCATTTTTAAAATGATTTTATTATGTATGATTATTTAAATAATTTTGCATTTTTAAAATGATTTTATTATGTATGATTATTTAAATAATTTTAATTTTCGTCATGATGCAATCAGCTCCCTGATTGGTTAGTGAATATATGTGCTTTACTGCGCCATTTTAAAATTTTATTATTCATCTCTTCGAATTCCTTAGATTACATTTTTCAATTTTTTTTACAAATATTTTCCCTTAGATTACCCTTTTTAAATTGTATTACATTTTTCAATTTTTTTCATTGATATCTAAATTATGATTACTATTTTTTTGTGGTACTTATCAATATGCGACAGGTTAAATACTCAAAAAAATGTAAGTACATATTTTTCTTTTACTTTATAATTGTATACTTCAATTTTTATTAAAAAATTAATACACTGTTTTCAAAAATTGCCGAGATATTTATTGGCACATATGTTTTAATGTTAAATAATTATATCCTATAAAACTTATTTTAAAAGCTTTAAGTCTAAGTAATATTTTAATTCTTTTAAACACTGATATGATGTAAATTCGATATTCAATTTAAGTAATATTTTAATTTAATTAAACGTAGGCGCAATATTTTTAGCGGTGTTTTGATTCTATTTTTTTATATATGAAAGTAATAATTTAACCTTACTTCTTAGTAAATGTATTTATTTACATTTGCCAGCCATCTTAAAAAACAACGTTTTCAACAAAAAATTAATCCATTATTTTTAACAATATTAATTTTTTTAAAGTTTCGAATACTTCGAACTATTCGAAACTATGCGTAAAATACGTAAAATACGTAAAAGCAGCGTTTTTCAAGATGGCTGACGATTGTAAAAACCACGCCAACAATTGCGCTAATGTAAATCGCCAAAAATCCGTGCAGCTGTCTACCAAAGTAGTGGGGCGGTGGGCTGAGAATAAATAGTTGTAGAAAGCTAGACATTTCTCCATCGGTGTGAAGGGAAATTCCTAATGTTTGCAAAAATCAAAGTATAAATTTTGTTTTTTCGATTGTTTGTCTTTCCATTTATTCCTATTCTTAGAATCTGTATGTGCTTTACCTTTCTTTCAGGGAAGCGCAACTGTCCGGGCGAAGTTGTAGCTATCATGACGATATATCTCTACTTCGTTAGCATCATGCAGAAATTTAAAGTAAAGACGCCTCATGGCCTGCCAGCAGATTTCGATTACATATTTGGTGGAGCTCTTCTTCCTAGGCCTCAGAAGCTATGTTTCCTAGAACGTTAAACGAATTTAATTCAGTGAGTGAATGATCATAAGAATGAATATCATAGATTTTTCTTAATAAATAATCATCTACAAGCGCCAAAATATGATGACTATAAGTAATTTTTGTATTTGCAGTGTGAAGCTATACACTCTGAAGTGCCACTTAATTAGGGGTAGCTAGTCGCTAACGAGTTGAGCCTCCTCTGGCCTTTATAATGGCTGCCAAACGAATAAGTTTCTGGAAGCATTCTAAGAGAATGGCTTGCCAAACATCGGATAGAGCTGTCTATAATTTAGGAAGAGTCGATAGTGTTGTGTGATGAGGTTTTAAACCTTTCCTCCAAAACGTCCGAAAGATGCTCAGTAGAATTTAAGTCAGAGCTTTTAAGTAGCCAATTTATGACAGAGAATTCACAAGAACGCTCATCCAACCTGGCATTAGCCAACCGGGACCTGCGAGAGGTGCAGTTTCATACTCCATTTCATTGCGAATGACAGGACAACATAAATGGATGGACATGATCTCCCAGCAACTCTACGTACCGAATCATATTGCGGGAGGTTGCCACAAGTACAAAAGATCCCAAACACTGCCAAGAGAAAACACTCCAGACCATGATTAAGCCACCATGGCTTTGTACAGTTCCAATCTGCCATACAGGATTCATGGCTTCAAGAGTCAGTTGCCATATTCTCAGCCACCCATCGGTATTAATTAGACGGAATCGAGACTCATCACTCCTTGCAACTCATTTCAAGTCCACTAGTCTATTCCCTGTATTCTCTTGCCCAGGCAAGAAGTGCAGCTCGATGGCATGCATTCAGCAAAGGCACTCTCCTGTATCTACGGCTTCCGAAGCCCATATTGTGAAGCGAGCGTTGCACGATCCGTTTTACTGACTATACGACTGTTGCCCTGATTCAGCTGGGTGGTAATTTGAAATAATGTTTGGCTTCATTGACTATGAACAATACGGCTGAGTCGTCTCATACACTTGTTCTAGGTTAATTGTTTTTTGCAATTTGCCCGATCGCTATTTCTTTTTCCCACCATCCGTGCATTTTCGGTGTACGCTTGACTCTGCCCACCTTGAAAATTCTCGCCCGCTGAGGATTTTGAAATTGAATGGTCCATGCGTCGAGTACCTACTATCTGTCCGCAATCGAAGCTGTCTAAATCAGAAGTTTTACCCATAGTGTTAATTGAAAAGCCTGATTAACAACAACCATAGTACTAGCTATATGTGCATTTACCACAACTTCCTCACGTGAGAACACATGCCGCGCAGCGCTATAAAATTTGCATAGCCATGTCTATCCCTAATTCAGTGGCACTTCAGTGTATTTGGAAATCATAATGTCATAATATTGAGTAACGATTTCAATTTATCTGATATATAACGATAAATAATTGTTAAATTCGTATTAATATTATGAATCCCTGCAAGATCGTTAAGCAAGCAGGTTCGGAAATGTTTTTATTACAGTCGGCAGTTAACATGTGTACTAAAAAAGTACTGCAGTTTTATGTTTTTAAAAATACAACACTTACTATAGCGATATTAAAACTTTTTCGACAATTAAACAAATAGAATTAATCTTAGAAATTAAAAATGCCAGATCTCCATACAAGTCCAGTGAATGGATGAGCAAAAATAAATAAATAAAATAATAAATAATATGGAATTAAAATTAAATAAAAGAATAAATTATAAATTATAATACACTGACTTTCGTGAAAAATGCAACATCATGAAGGAATTGTCGGAAATGAATGAAATTTACTCCACATATTTTACTGATAGTGGTACAAATAAATGATTCAGATTTGATAACAGATTCAAATTTGCAAGACAAAAAACAAAACGAACGCCGTAAATCAGTACTTCGTGTGTCCGCCACACTAAGCGATAAGAGGCTGTAGACGTCGTGGCATTGAATAATACAGGTTCTGAATGCAATTCTGGGGAATGGCATACCATATGGCTTCGACTTGACGCCAAAGTTCAATTTTAGTGTGTAACCCTACCAGCTGTACAACCAAATCGCCGACCGATTAAATCTCAGACATGCTAATTGGGCGACATGTCCGGGGAATGAGCAGGCCATGGAAAAAACGGAACTTGTTGTGCCCTAAAGTAATCTTGTATAGTCTGAGAAACACGTGTACGGCCATTAATCCTGCTGAAATACAGAACCCGGAATGCATCGAAGAATGGGAAGGACCGCCTGGTTCCACAACTCCACTTTGAAGTTGCCTTCAATCTGAACTACTAGATGACATCGACAATTATACCCAATAGCTCCCCACATCAGGCGTTTCCCTCTGTATCTGACGCGTACTTATCCATCATTGTACTCCAGATTGTAGCAAGATTCATCAGAGAAAACAACTTTTTGCCACAGCGCACGCCACGCTATGTCCGCTATATTCAAGTGTTTTTGCCGTGCCCATTGAAGTCAGAGGTGTCTGTGATTTAACGACAGGGAAATCCTGCATCGAGGAACCCTTGCACGCAGTTCATGCTGTAAGCAGTGTAAGCAGACGACGACGAAACGTAGAGCTAGACAACGCAATACCTATAGCCGTGCTCCCACGTTGTACTAACACACCAGATGACGCTGTACGATCCGTTATAGCCATGTGGATGTGGTGTTTGTTATCCCGTGCCGTTGTGCTCTTGTGTGCCCCACTGCCAGGATTTCGCGTTGTTTATCCTGTGTTCACTTCTTCCAAACACGCAAGGCTGTTGCGTCATTACGCTGCGTGCGGGCTGTGATTGCTCGATACAAAAGTCCACCCTCTCGCATATCGACGATGAGGCCTCTTTCGAGTTCCGTTAATTATTGGTATAGCAACCTGCACTGTTGACGAGACATACTGGCCACCAATTAAACGTTCACCGTAGACAGAGGACGATAAACAGATTTCAACATTCCTAGTTTCAGTATTAGGCCGCAAATGTTGTGCAGTATACACCACGTTTTCCGGCTCTCTGAAGTTGGGTCGCTGAGGACGCATCACAGTATAGATATCTCACGCGAGCATTCAACAAGCTGGGATTGGAGGTGGTCAGTGGAGGGCGTGACCAATCGTCGCGTGGGCTTCAAGAAGCAACGTGAACTATAGGTAGGTCCTGGAAATCCTAAATTGAGAAATTCAAGCAGAAATACAAATTACAGCATAAAGTAATGCACATGTTTGATAATTTTCTTAATTCCAGAGTGCAAAACCAATTTTAGCAGTAGCGAGTTTTAAGCATCAAAGAACTGATTTTCAGCCAGACTCGAGCTTCATAGATGACAATATACAATTTCAGAGTAGCAAAATATGTAATATGTACAATAACAGAAAGAAATTTTGGTGAAATTGGGCATGTGACCCATCAGAATGATCAGAAAAATCTGACCTCGATCATGGGAGTGGTGAAAAATGAGCAGGGTTTAGTTTACAGTTCGCGCATTTGGATAGTGGTCGGCAGAATTTGAGCTCTCTGACTGGCTCAGACGTGGTTGCGATACGAATACTTAAATAAAAGCATTTATATAAGTAATAGATATGTAGGCGTAAAAAATGAACTAAATACAAATGAAATATACAATTATTGAGCACAATGAAAATGCAGAGTCCTATGCAAAATTGATAAATAAATCAGTATTTAAACGTTCGTAGATGCGGCATAAACACGCAGCCGCGTGATAGTTCAGTCACTCACTACATAAAAAATTAACCAGAGTCCTAATCAGTTAAGATAATATAAATCAAACTCCAAGGAATAAAAAAGTCCAAATACCTGGAGCGCAATAGCTAAGACACATATTTAAGTGAGATAGTCGATTTTAAGATCTTTGTGCTGCTTTTCATGACTCATATAGTGGGCATTTGTCATGTACCTTACAACTTTGGACTGGAGAACTTGCAATTGTTTTCTGTCTCGCAGTAGCAGCCGCCCAAGCAGGGGATGCATACGTTATAATAAGTCTGATTACAGACAGGTAGATATGCCTTTTCATGGTGAGGTCAAGTTTGGAAAATTTACCAATTAACCCTTGAGGCACTGTGTGCTCTCTGGGCACACCTAGAAACTTTTTTCTGTACGCACAGAAAAATTGAATGCGAAAGGATTTATAGGTTAATCTGAACCTTCTTTAGTTATAGTAGATAGCAACCCAAAACAAACCAGCATATATTTTAACCATGTTTAGTTTTTAAAGACACTCATTTTTCAAAGAAATCTTCCAGACTCTTTTTTAGGATATAAAAGGAATTGTTTGAAAAGAAATTTCTATGTTATTTTCTTGGCTGTATGCTAATCTCCTTATTCTATATTAATTTTAAATTTTTACCTTGAAATCTTGACCAAACTCGAATGGCGAACATCAGGTGTTCCCAAAGTGAGAGGCAACTGTATCTTTGTTTCTCCGCAGCTCATCGATCAGTTCATTCACAATAGAAAGGTGGGTCCACATCTGTGTTTCATTTCCTCTTTTTCTCTCTCTCTCTCTTTTGAGGGGAGGTTTGGTTATCAACTAAGAAATCGTTGGGGTCGTTTCCTGGAGGTCAGGGTTAATTTTATTAGTTCTCTTTCTCTCTCGTTCAAGGAAGTTTTGTTAGAGCTACGTTTAATGGTTTTAGCGTTTATTTAATTTTATTTTATAGATTATAATTTCAAATTGTAGATATAATATTAGTTTATTTTTTATTTTCCAAATGGATTGGAGAGGGCTGACCATTTCTGAAGCACTGAAAGTGCTACACAAATTGCTTTCAGATAGTGAGTCTGATACGGATCGGGGACATGGGCAAAACATGCAATATTGGGTTGTGCGTTTTCAAAGGTGGTGTCACTTTCTTTTAAAAATACCACCATGGAACAAAAAAAAACAAAAAACAAAAATAAATAAAAGACGAAAATATAAATATGAAATGTAAATAATGTAAATATCATATACCTAAGTTACTTTTTTTTCATTCATACACATGATATCATCTCATTATAAGAGCTTTTTAGGAGGTGTAGAGTAGCAGGCCTCGACATGGCACACCCTGGATAAAGCTAAATCTGCTACGGTATTCAGAATCTAGTGTTTTTTTAATCATAGTCAAAAACTCTTACTCTTTTACGCGCTTCCCAGCAATGCTCGTTTCAGCACTCTTTTCGAAGCTCTATTCATTCAGTGTAAGCAGCCATATACACAGAATTAAAACGATAAGTGCTATGTTCACAAAATTTTACCTGTGTACTCCTCTAGGCCCGATTAAACTGCCTGCCTTTTTTGGTCGAAATTCCAACTTTGAAAGGTAGCGTGTCGGAAAGGGTTAATCGTAGAAGACAATGGATGATGTAGACTGCTTTTTTTCTTCACATATTTGACATGGTCAGTCCATGTGAATTTACTCTTTAAGATGATCCCAAGGTATTTGGCTTGTTTAACGATTGGCACGATTTTTTTCCATGGGGCAAGTCTTTTTGGAGCATCGAATCGCAAGAAGTTGTGACTTCTGGGCATTCATGCACACCATACATTTTGTACACCACTCTTTTATTTGAGGAGATTTAAATGAAACTTTACAGTCCTTTATAAACATGGAATAAGCTGCCTATTCTCTTTCCACGGATGCGCAATCGCTTTCTAATTGTAATCACTTGCATGCCTTACTTCACTTTACATTTCCTGTAAGTTTGGTTCAATTTGCATAATTCCTTCATGGCGTTGCTTTTTCACAAATATTAGTGTAAATTTATAAGCAAAGATTATAAATAACAAATTTTAAAATTAAATTATCACCGCGCCATAGAAAGTTATTGAAATAGTGAAATAAATGGAAGACAAGGAAATTAAAGATAAGTGGAACTTAAAAAAGAATAAAAACAGAATTAAAAAAGATAAATCTTTTGAAAGGTATTTTAGTTTAAGAATGTAAAGGAATTTTCTCATTCGAATGTTTCATGAAAAGTATTTGTTCATTTTTACAAATGAAAAAAAAAAATTTTAAACATTTTGTAATAAAATCGCGTATTAAATATAAATATGTAAGCGTTGGTTCTTCTATATCGGTAGTTGCAGAGTCAAGCTTCATATCAAACACATCTTAAACAGGAAATTTAATCGAAAATTCCTTAATGAATTAAAATTCATTCGCGAAATTTCAAAAAATTCTTCTAATGTTGATTCAGTGATACCTAAACCTTGCAGTTGAGTTGCAAATAAAAAAAAAGTAAAGGTTTGGTGAAAGTTATAAACACTTACCTTACAGTAGGTGTTGAAAATGGCCGCCCTCCAGGTGTAGGCAGTAGTATACCCCAATATAAGAGGCGGAAGTGACGTCAGAGAAAAGGGGCGTGACCTCCGCCATTTTGGATCACGTGACTATCGATCGCCATTTCTTTATCACGTGACTATCTTTCGCTATTTCTTTATGACGTGACTATCTTTCGCTATTTCTTTATCACGTGACTATCTTTCGCTATGTTGGTCCACGTGGTGTCCATTTGGAATGACTCATCCTTTTTCCCGCCATGCTTTCCGCCCTGAATCATTAATTGTATTCGGTAATTATTTATGAAGGATTTAATTATTTATAATTATTTAATTTAACTAATTAATTTATTAATTACGTGGTCTTTGGAGAATATCAGCCTTGTATGGTGATGCATGCTGCCCTTCATGGCGAGAACGCAGTTTCAAAAAAGACCAGGGGCCCAAACCCATAACCTCGAGATCTCCAGCTACGCGCTGTAAAGAACGCTCCTGAACTCTACTAGAAAGACCTATGATGCTCTTGACTAGAGAGAACGTCGTTAGCAAACTCCTCACACTACGAGTACTATAATTCATTTTAACACCTTATTTAAAGAACTGTGAATGGCAACGACTTAACTGAAGAATACGCATGCGTAAAGAGATGAGATTTCTGTGAGACGTCTGTCACAGGGAGTTTGGAAAGCTCCGCCAGCGAGCTGAGATGTGGAGACTAAATTTGTCCAGTGATGACGAGTGCTATCTTCGTTAACGTCTCTGATCGTGTCACCAACTCGGATATGTACTCAAGTTTTTCTAAATGTATTAATTAAATGTTATATCTGTGTTATATTGTGTAATTAAAGTGATGCATCACCAATACCAGTGTTGATTCCGTTCCCAATGAAGCATCCAGGACGTCACAGACGAAAAGAAAATAAAAATTGGAGGTTCCACCGAGATTTGTGTGACAAGAGACCAGGTATGTGTTCTCCACAATATTCATTTCCAGGCCTGAAGTGTATAATGTAGTTATTTATTACTTATTCGGGAAATCAATTCCCAAAGCAGAAGTAGCACATCAATGCATAAGAGTTTAAACACTCAATGTGTTTAGTTTATATATCTAACAAGATATTTTCCTTTTGTGGTATATTCGGGAAAACATTTTCCCATTAACACGTAGCACATCAGTGCTTGTTATAGCACGTCAGTGCATAAGAGTTTTTTAAAACAATCAAAGTGTTGCATTTATATATCTAACGAGATATTTTTCTTTTGTATGATAATGGGAAAAATCCATTCCCGTAAATAGACAGCACATCAGTGTATTTATGTTTAACGTTTCGCTATAAATTGGTGTGATAGAATCTGAACTGTTTATTTTGTGTATATGTGAAAGCACATCAGTGCAATATTGCAATTTTCATTTCTAAGTCATTAGAAGAAAATTTATGTTAAATTCTTGTGAAAGAAATAAGTTGTGGAAAATAAAAAAACTTGTTACTTTGGGTTTCTCATGAAAGCACACCAGTGCTGTATTTTAATATGATGTGTTTTTTTTTTTTTTTTTTTTTTTTTCGGATAAGTAGAATGTTAAATTTTTATCATTTCATTGTATAAAAATTAAAACTTTGAGCAGTAAAGAAATGTTCTAATAGTGTTCTGATTTAAACCTGCGCCTATCGAATTTACGTAGTATTTGCGTTGGCCATGTGGTTGCTAACGGAAGTATCTGTCATGAAAACGATAGTTAATTAAAGGTGTTTATATTTATTGGCGCCACTCTGGTTTTTTTTCTGTCTGGCTGTACCAAATGAAAAGAATTTGTTATTATTTTTTTATACGAAGTATTCAGTAAGGTTGTTTATTCGTTTTATGTTTGAATGGAAATAAATCCAAAATGATTAATGCTTTTATTAACTTTTTATTTTTATTTGCCTAATTTTGTAAGTAAGAAAGTGTTTTTTATATCTCTGATATATTTTTATGTGTATTATTTGTGAATAACTATTTGAGTTCTTATTTGTTTTGAACAAGTACTTTTGCGAAAATGGCATTTTTGGGGAAAGCTAAGAAAATGGATCTATTCCTTGTCGCTTCAGAACTTGGGAAAATAGCTTTAGAAGATATGAAAGTAATAGATTTAAAACATTTAATAACGAATAGTAAACATTATGAGGAAGAAGTTGTTAAAAATTTGTTAGAAAGTATTATGACTGATAGGATAGAAAAGGAAAACTTAGAGAAGCAAACAAGAACGAAAGAATTACAGTTAGAACGGGAAGCTAGGGAAAGGGAATTTCAGATACTACAACAAAATAAAGAAATTTAAAAGCAACAGTTAGAACTAGAATGCCTTAAAGCAAAACAGAACACTGAATCTGCTAAACCTGGAGGTGAAACGGTATTTAATCAGAATTTTCAGAAACTTATGCCCAAGTTTAATTTAAAAACTGATAATATCAGTTTATTCTTAGAACTTTTTGAGAGGCAAGCTAAAGTTTTAAAATTGCCCACGGATCAATGGGTGTCATATCTCATTGGTGTCCTTCCGGTTGAGGTAAATAATATAATTGCTAGGGAGCCTGAAGAACAGGCTAGAGATTACCAACATATTAAAGAATTACTACTTAAAAGATTTAAGTTAAGTGCGGAGAAGTTTCGGCAACTTCTTGTTAAGACTCAACAAAATCCGGATTCTACGTGGTACGATTTTTATCACGAAATTAAGACATTTTTAGATGGGTGGCTTAAGGGATTAAAAATCGAAACATTTGAGCAACTCAAGGATTTAATGTTGGTAGATCAGATTAAAAGGCGCACGCCTAATGAGTTTAAGGAACATTTTATAGATGAATGGGCTACGATCACTTCACCAAAACTGTTGGTGGGTAAAATAGAGGAATTTGAAGATGCGAAAAAGACGATGGTTGGGAAAACGAAATTGGGTGAATTTAAAACAAAAATATCAGGTAGACAAATGGGTGTTTTTCAGTCCACTGGTAACGTTTTCAAAAATAGAAAAAACCCTCGTGGCACACAATTAAAAAAAGATGATGACGCAGGCAATGTTGGGAAAAAGTCGGACTTGAATTTTGATAGGAGAAAAAGACTCCAGTGCTATGAATGTGGATCTTTTGACCATTTACGACCTCAGTGCCCTAATTTAAAAACTCAAAAGGCAGATTTGTATCGGATAAGCGGGAGATCAGAGAAGAATCTGTTAGATCCCTATACATTAAATGGAAGAGTAAATGGTTTTGAAGTACCTATTCTAAGAGATACAGGAGCAACGGTAGATATTATTTGTCAGAAATATGTAGACAGAGATAGAATGAAGGGGGAACATGTGTGGGTTCGACATTTGTTGGATGATCATATGACTTGTTTACCTGTTGCTGAAGTAGATATTGAATGCGATTTGGGTACAGTAACCACCAAAGCAGCTGTTATAGGAGACCACTTAGACCAAGGACGATATATATTAGGCAACCAGACAGCGGCTCTTCTCAGAGGAACTGAAAAAAATTATTCGTCGTATGTCGGTAATGTTAATGCGGTCGTTACTCGATCTCAAGCACGAAAATTAAAGGAAGCGGAAAATTTATGTGAGACGAATCAAAATTCTGAGCAGAATGAGTTAGAATTGGAAGAGGAGGACGATGCTCATGAGAGGTCAGAAAACGGAGAGATATTGCCTCCTGTTGACCTTTATGTCCCCACAAGTCCTGCGATTCAAATAGACTCAAGTACTTTTATTGATGAACAACAAAAAAGTAAAGAACTTGCTCCTTTATTAGAACTAGTAAAAAGCGGAAGTAAAACAAGTTATGGGATTAAAAATGGGGTTTTAGTAAAAAAGAAGGTAAATAAGTTAGGAGGAGAAGAACATTTAATTGTTGTTCCAGAAAACCTCAGAGAGCAAATTAAAGCAATTTGTCATGAAGGAACTTTAGGTCACTTAGGAGTTCTGAAAACAAAAGACCGGTTACTAAGACATTTTTTCTGGCCAAATTGTTATAAAGACATTGAGGAATACGTTAAAACATGCGACTCCTGTCAGCGTGTAGGAAAAGCAAGTGACAAAAAGAAGGCACCGTTGGTAATAGTACCTGTGATATAGGAAGTCTTTAGTAAGGTTAATGTAGATGCTTGCGGGCCTATGCCTACATCTACTGAAGGTAATAAATATCTTATTACAGTTATGTGCTTAGCATCTAAATATCCTGACGCCGTCCCGGTACCGGATATAACGTCGAAATCTGTTGTAAGTGCACTCTTGCAGGTATTTAGTCGGATGGGTTTTCCAAGGGAGGTTCAAACTGATCAAGGAAAATCTTTCATGAGTCGCTTAACCGTTGAATTTTTGAAGAGGTTTGGTATAAAAATTTCCAGAAGTTCGGTTTACCACCCCCAGAGCAATCCTGTAGAACGGTTCCATAGGTCAATAAAAAGGGTCTTAAAGGTATTATGTATTGAAGCTGCCCCAAATTGGGAAGTACAATTACCTGCCGCTCTCTTTGCTCTGCGGACAGTAACGCATGATAGTACAGGATTTAGTCCAGCTGAATTAATGTACGGGACCAACCTCAGAACACCTGTCGCATCATTGTATGAGAAATGGTTAGATCCTCAGGAAAAAGAAGATACCGTAATAGAATATGTTTTCGAATTAATCAATAGGCTAAAGAAAAGTAGAGAATTAGCTACAGAAAGAATGGAAGAGGTGAGGGACAAAAGGAAGAAATGCTATGACAAAAATGCCGTGAAAAGGGAATTCCAGCCAGGAGATTCTGTATTAGTATTAGCATTGAACCAACCCCATAAACTCGCTCCTCAATGGAAAGGGCCGGGGAAAATAGAGAATAGATTATCAGAAACAAACTATGTGGTTAGTTTTGAAGGGAATCAAGAAGGGAATAAAGTGTATCACATCAATATGTTAAAACCTTATCATAAGAGACCTGAACTTTTGAATATGGTGCTCCTTGACAACGAGGAGATAGTTGAACCCTCGGAATTAGAGGAGGATTTTCCTTATATGTTAACTGACCCCAATGTGTTTGATTTTAATGAAATAATAGCAAAAGATAATCTTAAAGAAAGACTTAGTGATGAACAAATCCTGCAGTTGGGAAAGTTGTTGGTAAAGTTTTCTGCTATATTTTCGAATATTCCAGGGAAAACAAATTTAGTCGAACATGATATCGAACTAATCAGTGACAAAAATGACAAATCGACAAAACGAAATTCTTAAAGTCGAGATTGAAAAAATGTTAAAATACAAGATTATTGAACCAGGACCCTCTGAGTATACTTCACCCATGATCCTTGTTGAAGCACCAGGTAGGGATCCTAGGCCGTGTATTGATTACAGAAAGTTAAACGAAATAACGCGTACTGAGTTCTATTCGATCCCCAATATAGAGCAACGTGTTGAAACTGTTGCAGCAGCCAAATTTATCACCTTGATAGACTTAACTAAAGGTTATTGGCAAATTCCGCTGACCCCTAGGGCTCAGGAAATTGCTGCATTTGCTACAAATTTTGGCGTATATAGGCCTTTGCGAATGCCATTTGGGCTTAAAAATGCTCCTTATTATTTTAGTAAAATGATGAGCGAAATATTGTGCGGATGTGAGAAATATGCTACCCCTTATTTAGATGATATTGCTATTTTTTCTGAAACGTGGGAGGAACATTTACAACATTTACATGAAATTTTAGAAAGAATAAGAAAAGCCAATTTAACTATTAAACCCTCTAAGTGCAAGTTTGCACAAGAAGAAGTGCAATATCTCGGTCACATAGTAGGTCGAGGAAAACGTTCTCCAGCAGAACTAAAAATCGAAGCGGTTCAAAATTTTCCTGTTCCCACAACTAAAACTGAGATTAGAGCTTTCTTAGGGTTAGCTGGATACTACAGACAATATATACCTATGTTTTCTGCTATAGCCGCACCTTTGACAGATTTGTTAAAAGGGAATAACAAAAAGGGTAAAATTGTTTGGAATGATGAATGTAATGAATCATTCAAATCGTTAAAAGAAAAACTATCTAGTAGGCCTGTGCTACATGCACCCGATTTTTCTAAACCATTTATACTACAGACAGATGCATCAGATCAAGGATATGGTGGTGTTTTAGCCCAGAAGGATGATAAAGGAAAAGAACATCCCATATTGTATCTCAGTAAAAAATTTACTGATAGTGAGCGGAAGTATTCTACCACTGAAAAAGAGTGTGCCGCAATTCTGTATGGAATAAAAAAATTGAAAGGGTATATAGATGGGCAAACTAAATTTTCAATTCAAACGGACTATAATCCCCTAGTATGGCTAAAAAATAATGCAGGTAGAAATGGTCGATTATTACGCTGGGCCTTAGCCTTGCAATCTTATAATTTTACGATACATCATAAAAAGGGAAGTGACAACTTAAATGTAAACTGCTTAAGTAGAAACTCTGGTACATGCCAGTTAAATAGACTAGTTATCATTTCTTTTAAGTTGTCTTGTTATTTAATTTGTATATTGAATTTTTTTTTTAATTTATACTATATAGTAAATTGTTAGTTTTATTCTTACAGAGAAAACTTTTAATTTTGGTTTTTCATATATTGTATGTGTATTTTTAAATGTCTTTTTTTTTATGATGGCCTGGTTATGAGAGTGGAGAACCTTTGTAACAGTGTGGTTTAAAATTAACTGGTAAAATGTTGAACAATCTGTATTGAAACCATAAACTGTGAAGGTTTACTTCTCCTGTGTCCGGAGAAACAAAAACTGGAGGCGGAAGGTGTTTGTTTCTAGTGAACGCCTGCCTGAACTTGTATTTTATCCCGTAGGAACCTAAAAAAACGTTTTATTTCCTCTGTGTCCGAGGAAAACAAAATCTGGAGGCGGAAGGAGTTAGTCTGTAAAGAACGCTCCTGAACTCTACTAGAAAGACCTATGATGCTCTTGACTAGAGAGAACGTCGTTAGCAAACTCCTCACACTACGAGTACTATAATTCATTTTAACACCTTATTTAAAGAACTGTGAATGGCAACGACTTAACTGAGGAATACGCATGCATAAAGAGATGAGATTTCTGTGAGACGCCTGTCACAGGGAGTTTGGAAAGCTCCGCCAGCGAGCTGAGATGTGGAGACTAAATTTGTCCAGTGATGACGAGTGCTATCTTCGTTAACGTCTCTGATCGTGTCACCAACTCGGATATGTACTCAAGTTTTTCTAAATGTATTAATTAAATGTTGTATCTGTGTTATATTGTGTAATTAAAGTGATGCATCACCATTACCAGCGTTGATTCCGTTCCTAGTGAAGCATCCACGACGTCACAGCGCTTTAACCACTGAGCCACGCTCTTGTTGCACTGCGAAGACAAAAAAATTCGTACTTATAAAGAAAAAGGCAAAGCGTTCAACGAATTTTTTTTTTAACCGATAGAAAAGTTTCTTTTAAACGACGAATGGGGCAGAAGATATATATATATATTTTTTCTTTTTAATTTTTTCGAGCATTGATGACCTTCTTTCGGAAAAAATAAAACACTAATTGTTTTTTAATTATATTTGTAATTTATCAAATGATTTTTTTTCTCTAAATGGGTGATTTCATTTTCTAATGGGAAGAATTTTTTTCAAAATCATTTTATGATTTGCAGCGAATGGGTTAAAATGGTTTTTTTAAAACTTTATTATTGGTTTTTCTTAATTACATGTTGCTGCTGGCTCCATCTAATGCCCATAACATCTACTAAAGTTAACTGGATGATTAAAAAATATATATATGAAGAAGAAATATATATTTTCTTTCCATGGGAATCGAACCCGCTGTCCCCCGCAAAATTTAATAAAAAAAGGAATTGAGGGGCACTGCATCCAAGTCTTTAAGCGATACCCCACATTTCCTTAGTTGAAATTGTTCTTAATTATGTATATAAGGTTTTTTTTTCGTGAATCGCCATCTTGGATTTTTCCTGTAGCCGCCATTTTGAAGGATTTGCTTTGTGGGTAAATGACATCACCCCAGGGCTTAATTTCTAAAATAAGAAGTACCGGAGCCCTATGGAAGACCGTCAGCAAAGAGGAACAAGAATAAATAAACTGACTATTAAACTCATTGATAATTTTAAAATTAAATAGTGAATTACTATCAAATTAATTAATAGATATTTAATTAATGTTCATAAATTTTTATTTAATCAATAATTAAAATTAAATGAAATGTAAAGAGATAAATTAAAATTTTATTAGCGATTTTTAATATAATTTTATTGCTAAAAATAAAATTTTCGAGATCAAATTTCTACTCAAATTATTTAATTACATAAAAAAAGCGCCGCAACCTTCTTATATAGAGCTCCGGTGCGCTCCGGCTAGAATTATGATTTATTACAAAAACTAAGGAGCATCGGAGCATAGATCCAGTGAGCTTCGGCGCAATTTAAGCTCTGATCGTAAGGGGGTTCTTTTATCATCACAAAAATTAAATATACTTAAAATACATCTGATGAAAAATCAGATAATGCTAAAAGGAGGACGAAACAGAATGAGGGTATGAGTGGGTGAAAACAAAAAAGAGGGGAATCTTGCTGATAGAGAACGTTCTCTTTGACCGCGGCTCTTTGCTGGTATAATTATAACCATCAAGCGGATGTATGTCAGGGGTAAAATGAGTCCTAAATCTGACTCCTAAGGATGAATGTAAAGTTGCTGGTTACGTTTTTCGCCCCCTGTATTTGGTTACATTAGTGGATAATGTGGGAAGACGATGTTTAGGATGTGCTTGAGAAATTTATCTCAGTATTTCACTCTTATTGTATTCGCTGTCACTTAACACACATTTAAGAACACAAATTTTCCTTCCTGATAATTAACCATCGATAACAATACACTAGATACAATGGCAAGGCGAGAAATTTACGCGTTCCTAAACAAACTCCTCCAAATTTATTGCCCTTCTTAAAGGGAAAGGTTTACGCATGTGAGTAAGCGGACTTTACTTGAACATCTCATGTTCTCATGAGCTGATATTTCTAGGAAAATAGAGTATTGCAAAATCTGCTAATTGCTAAACTAAAACGTTAGGAATTCTAATTTTTTTTTCCTTGAAATTGTGGCTCAGTTTTATAAAAGGAAGTACCGGATCTCATCTTATTTAGGGCTCCGGTGCGCCTGGCTAGAATTGTAATTTATCTTAAAAATTAAGAAGTACCGGAGCCGGGCTCTGGTGGTCTCCAACGCAATTTAAGCACTGCGATCACCCATATCATGTTTGTGCATGATTTGGTTGGGAAATGGCGTCTGCCTTTTCACTCCTCCTTTGGGTAGACATCCGCATGGGTGAACGAATACATTTCTGTGGACCAATCAGAAAAGCTGAAAAATGTTATCATGGTGTCTTAGCCTATCAGAATTTTCAGACAAAGTAAAAAGTTCGAAGCCGAGTTTCAACTGCTGGATTGCCTCCGAAATTCATTACTTGCTAAATTTTGGAAGTTGTTACCACGCGTTGCTTATTTAGTTTTGTGTTTGCTTTGTTGTATTGTTGTGCATAATGAAACGTCTAGCTTCAAAGTCATGTTTATCATCAAAGAAATTTTGCGGTGCTTCATATGATGAAACTTTGCTGAAGCTTGATTCTTTGCCAAAGAATATGTTTCATCTCGGAGGGGATATTTTTGTGACTGTGTCGTGTTTTTTAGGTTTGACTCGTGTTCACGTTCGGAAATATGTGACTGATGACAACGATTTGCTACATCCTACCAAAGATGGAGTTTCTCTTTCTCCTCTAGTATGGAAAGAATTGTGCGATCATACCAATACATTTGCTTCCTTTGAAAGTTCCGATAGTGTTTTTATTGTGAAGAAAGATGTGTGTTTCAAAACAAAATGTCAACGATGAACTAATTATATCACTGCAAAGATTGTTCCAAAGAAAAGATTTGCGATTTGAATTTGTACCGGAACGTGTTCTGTTGAGGAAAGAAAATTTACGCAAACTGGACTCCATATATAGCGAAATATGTGGTGTCGCGAAAGAAACACCCACCTTATTTCTAAAACTCTTAACTATTTTGTGAAAAAGCAGTTGGTTGGTGATACACATTTTGAATTGAATGAATATGCTGGTGATCCAGACCGTCCAAATGGATTTCATGAGCTGCAGGACTCTTTGTGTAAGTGCATTGAAAAATTTATTTCTAACAAATTTCAGAACTTTTTATGTGTTTTGGTTGCAAACAAGGGTTTAATAATCAGCTCGGACATGAATGCTTATCAACAAGCCGTGCTGAAAAATGTGAAACTTATTTTGACCAGGCTTTGTTTAGTTAATTGGCCTGAGATAGCAAATGACTTCATTCGTCAAAATGAATGTAATATAAATTTTAGCAAACTAACTGTTACTGATGACTTTTTTGATGTTATTAATGTAAATGATGTATTGACTAATGCTCAAAATTTGTACGTATGTGAAGAAACTAATTTGTTTAAAGATTTACTGAATAGCTCTTTTTGAAAAATAAAATAAAATATTAGTTTTTATTCACTTTTTTGTTTTGCTTTCTTTTTGTTTCAAAAAATTGTTTTGATTAAAAAAAATTGTATACATTTTGAGTGACTCGGCATGAATTTTAATTTTCTAACTGTATATTTTTACTAATAGATATTAATATTTTGAAAGAGTATTGCAAAAAAAAAAAAATTATTTTTTAAGTAGGAGGCACTATATAAATGAATATCAGTGTGGTGTCAGTCGATCATAATATAGTTGCTATAATGGACGCAGCTCTTATTCAGGCTTATCGAGATCCTCAAGTTCCCGGGAGTTTCGGTGGCGTTACTGCTTTGCATCGTGCTTTAAAAGGTCGCGTGAAAACAAAAGACATCCAGAAATGGTTGCAAACTAAAGATTCTTATACTTTGCACAAGCCTTTAAGGCACACATTTCCCAGGAACAGAGTAATTGTGGGAGGTTTAAATGAGCAATTTCAGTCTGATTTAGTGGATATGCAATCCTTGGCATCTTTTAATAATGGGCACAAATACTTACTGACATTTATAGATATTCTTTCCAAATACGCCTGGGCTATCCCTTTCAAAGATAAAACAGCCATGTCCATCAAATCTGCTTTCGAAAGGATATTTTCGGAACGTACACCCAAATCTTTACAGACAGATACAGGGAAAGAATTTACCAATAAGCAAGTTCAAGATTTTTTAAAAAAGATAAACGTTCACTTTTTCACGACACACAACGCTACCAAAGCTTCTGTCGTGGAACGGTTTAATAGGACACTTAAAACTAAAATGTGGAAATACTTTACCGAAATGAATACACGAAAGTATATTGATGTTATAGATAAACTGATATACAGTTATTACAATACGTAGCATCGAAGTATTAAAACAGAACCCGCATCGGTTGCGTTACAAAATCAAGAAAAAATTTGGAGAACGTTGTACGGTCAGCAATCATCACAAAAGCCTGTTACTTCAGATTTAAGAATTGGAGACACGGTACGCATCAGCCGAGAAAAAATGCTTTTCGAAAAAGGATACAAACAAAACTGGACAAGAGAAATTTTTACAATACATAAAATAATTAACCGAAATCCTATCGTCTACAAATTAAAAGATTTAGTGGGAGAAGATTTAAAAGGGACCTTCTACAAACAAGAGTTACAAAAAATAGCGGACTGTGGATACTATTCTGTCGAAAAGGTACTAAAGACAAGAAAACATCAGAGGAAATCAGAATACTTCGTCAAATTTCAGGGTTACCCTGAAAAATTTAATAACTTGGGTGTCAAATTTAAAAATGTTATAAAAAAACGTGTGCATTGTATTCACTTTTCATTTGAACGAAAATGTCCTTCTACTTAACACTCATAAGAGATAGCTGTAGAAAATTTTTTGCAGATAATAAAATATCTCGATTTACTACCCAACTACCATCTTCTATTGATCTCAGCAATGGGGATTGGGAACTTGCGCTCCTAAATATTATTTATCCACATTCTTGGTATAACGTCGGAAAAGATAACAATTTATTTGGTTTTGCTGTACACAATGGAGAACTAGAAGGAAGGTGTATTCCGCCTGGTTATTATGAAACGATACCGGACATATTAAAAGCCATGACTTTAGCTTTACATAAAAATAAAATTTAATTTTCTTACCATGACATCACGAAATGAGTGACGGTAAAGACGGATGAACAATCAAAAGTGGTTCTTCACGAAGGATTAGCTGAGCTCTTAGGATTTGAAAAGGGTGTTTACGAAGGAAATGTCCAAAATCCTTTCATAGCGAATCCGAACGGTTTTTTCCTCGTTATGTACGTATACTTTGATTTAGTTGAACCACAAATCGTAGATGTACAAGCTCCTTTTTTGAAAATTGTAACAGTGGAAGGGAAGGACGGAGAGATAATTGATGAACATTATTCTCGACCTTTTTATTTACCAGCGATTCGTCAACATTTTCAAACAATTGAAATCGAAATAAGGTCTCATTCGGGGAGTCTTGTACCATTTGAAAGAGGTAAAGTTTTCATAGTGCTCCAGTTTCGTTTGAGACAGATTCTATAAAAAGCTTTACCAAAGAGAAAAAATATTCATTTATAGCGTAAACGTTCTAGAAGCTGTATCAAAATGCTCGTTCCATATGCTTGTTGCACAAAAGACTTTGAGGATTATTATGTGGGACAAACTGGAAAAGGTCTACCGTATTATCAGGGAATGGTTTTACAGAAAGGATACGGAATAGGTGGATTTTTTGCGAAACTTTTCCGCAGCGCCATGTCTTTTTTAATTAAGGGGGCAGAAACTGTTGAAAAAGAAGCTCTACGTACAGGAACGCAAATTGCAAACGACGTGTTATCGGGGGAAAACTTAAAAAACATCCCTCAAAAGCAGATCTAAAGAAACTGGGAAAAAATTAGCAAAGAAAGCAGTTCAGAAAACAGATGAGATGATTGGTCACGGAAAGTTTAAAAGGAAGCGCAAATTTCCCAAATGCTTCATTTCATCTAAAGCCAGGAATGAGCAAGGACGTGATATTTTCAACTCATAATGGCATTCCTCTTAAAATATTCGCCAGAATGCGCTAAATCTGAACTTAGTTTATTTACATTACCTCCAACCCAAACAGTTATAGAAAGAGGACAAGGCATCTTTTCGATCTATCACCTGATTTGTGTGATGGGTCTCATTTGAATTTAGTGCGTCATAGTAATTTGAAACCAAGAAGGTTAGAATAGAAGGAGGCAAGGTTCAACTCACACGGCGAAGCTTGGCGGCCATGTTACTGTTATGGCTGTGACTTGTGCAAGGAAATCTGTAATTGCAACATTTTTTTTCTTTTCTTTTTGAAGCATGTCAGCTTGTGTTGCAGATAGATTTTTGAAAAAGATTTCTGGGATTACTTCTCACGCGTAAGTCTTGATTTTCTTTTTTTATGTAATTTGATAAATATGTTAAAAAATATCACAATGTCATGTTGTTTTCTTTCCAGATTTGGAAAAAAAAAAAAAAAAAAAGACTTCATTATAATCCAAATATGTTAAATACATTTTAATGTTTCTGCTTATAGCTGGTATCTTCGTTCCCTAACATAAAATGATATATGCTAGGATTTAAATTGTATAATTTGAACGTTTTAGGTAATTCATTTTATAATTTTCATGGAAAGTAAGAAATCAATTGTTGCTTACTATTTTTATGAATTGTAAAGGTGTTAAATAAAATAATACTTTTCTTTATGTATTAATTATTATTCATTTTTAAGTTTCATGAACTGTTATAAACATAATTTGTGCATTTGATAAAAAAACTGTTTTGTTGTTAAAATATGTTTACATAAACTTACAAATTTCTGGGCAGTATAGCGATAAAAGTAAGTAAAATATTAACACAATTCAACATGTGGAAAGACGTATCCAAGAATTTATATAGGTATATTTTCTGTAATTCAGCTTAATGCAAGGCAATTTCTACGAGATTCATAAATATGAAACACAGATAAACTGATATCATTAAATTCACATCAGTCTGTTTTATTTTATTAATATTTATTTTCTTGTTGTTGGCTCTGACAAGAATATATTTAAAACTTTCATTTAAAAAAAATGCAACCTGTGACTATTTATTAGATAATTACTGCTTAAATATGTGAATTTCTGTTTTAGTGTATTGCAGCTTAAATCTGAAGTATTTAAGCATACTAAAATAAAATAACTTTCTTTTCTATCTCTTAAACTATGTATATGAAATAATTTTTAATAAATTATAATATTGTGAATAAATCAGAAATATCACTTCTTAAAGGAAAAATTGAAAAAGTACACCCAACAGGTTGCTAATAAAACGTAAACAAATCCTTGAAATATGCAGAAACATCATTTTTAAGGGATTTAAAGTTATACACATGCATTTAGATTTTGAACTGTTTCTTAATAATTTTCTGTTCATAGTAAATTATGGATATGACCTTTATTACTTTAAAACAAAAGTTTAACATTAGCGAAGGATTTTATTATAAATTTAACATATTTTTACTGGAAAATACATGCACGGAACAGCTTAAAAACATGTAAGTAAACATGCCGTAATGCAATGTTTTGAAGTTACAAACATGGACGCTGCTTGTTTGGTGGAGTTTCATACCCCGATAGTGGAGGAAACTGTGAACCCTCCCTCCTTCTATTCTAACCTCCTTGTTTGAGACTGGAGGTAAAATTCGGTTTCCCTCTGCCAATAACAACATTGTTAATAGTCTATGCAGAATTTGAAAATTTAATAGAAATCAAAAAATCTAGAAATATCATCTATGATTTTGGCAACTAATGAACTCTTCAGAAATTCATAGGATACTCTCTCGCAATAAATGTACAGTAAAGTACTACAGTGGAACTTTCCCTTCAGATAAAATCCCAGATATTCATAGTTTTCCAGCAGCTATTGTAGTCAACATTGATAAACACAACGAGGAAGGGACGCATTGGCTGTGTTAAAAAATTCTCACCAAATTTGTTACCTCAAGAACTATTTATTACTAGAAAATAACTATCTATATCTCTTTAGTTATTTAAGACTCTACAATAATTAAATAGTTCTTTTATTCATACTCAAATGATGAAAACAAAAGTTACACTTAACTCTCTAAAAAAGAACAACATCATAGTATGTTACCTTTCTCTGAAACATAAACTGTTACAAAACATAGATAATAATAATACGAATAGATAATGAATAAAAACACCTATAGGGTAAAAAGAAAACGATTACATCTGCTTGAAGCTCGTGCAATATTACTCAGAAGCTGCAGTTACAAAAAAATATAAACAAAAATATGAGAGTCAAAATATTGTTCAGGCTGGCTTTCTTCATTGAAGATATGCAGACTTTAGAATTTTTTGATTCTTATGGACTTCCTCCTATGACCTACAGTGATGACATAGAAAAATTTACTAACAAGTTTAACTGTGTGACATGGAATCAGGTTTCTCTTCAAAGTATAACATCAAATGTTTGTGGACAATATTGTACTTATTATTTGCTGAAACGATCTCAAGGATTATGTTTGGAAACAATTGTATGTAATCTTTCTGTAAGAAATGGTGATTTTCATGTATTTCATTTTGTGAAGAAAAGATATGGTGTAAACATGATTTTTAAGAAATAAAATATCATTGATTTACTTGGAATTTTTTTGCTCTTTCTTTTTAAGTATAATTTACAGACTTTTTTAAACAAGTTTTTTTTTTCACTTTCCATCATACTTTTTTAGTTACAGAATAAATTTATTTTTTTTCATTTAAACTTAAGAATTATTTTTCCTTATAAATTACTGCAAAATTAATTTTTTCCCACTGGAATTTTATTTTACTCGTTACATATGCAAAACTTTTAAGTGGAAAGGGATAACTTACCTTAAAAAAAAAAAAAAAAATTCCGTATAATTTTTTTCCTCTACCTGAAATTTAAAAATATCTTTCACACAAATAAAAATACACCAAATTTAATTGATATCCTTTTTTTTTTATTTAATATTTTATCCAAGAAGTTGAATACATTTTTCTTTTCTTTTTAACATGTTTAGGTTTAGCATACATTGTAAACAGATATTTGTTTTTTACAAATTCCTTGGGAAAATCTACACCATCTAAGAAATTTTTAAACTCTTCATAACCTATCAGTTTGGTTTGTTGATTTCTTAACAAATAATTCACTAACTCTTGAACATCAGATTTATTAATTGTAACTTGGTTGATGATTTATTCTTTAGATGAAGTCCATGTGATAATATCATTGTGAAGTTTTAAAAAGTCTATAATTCTTTTGACAAGACTCTTGAATTCACAATTTCTTCGTCCAAAGTAATCTTTTTCTCTTCTTCTTTCGTATTCTGGATGCTTTCTGATTTCATTTGGGGAAACGTTTTGAAGTATTTAAAGGTATTTCTTGGCCTTTTCATCTTCGGATAATTTCTCTTTTAAAATGGTACTCATTTGCTGATCTAAATCCGATAGATGGTTTTCAGCAAATTCTAATTCTCGATCCGAGGGTACAAGGATAAATTTACAAGTGAACTCCATTAACTAATGTGCTCAGTACAGAAACTACTGCAGGAATGAGCAATGAAAGAAAACCATCACCTTTTTGTATCAAGTCTCCTTTTTTTAAATAATGGTACCTTTTTATCGCCTAACTTATGCAAAGTCCGTTTATAGACAGCAAGTTTCCGTTTCTGTCTTTTGGACAAAGGAACGTTACCCTGTAATACATTTAAAGCACATTCACATACACTTTTAATAACACTATTAGGGCATTTTCTTAGAAGAGATTTTTTAACTTTACTTTTGCCTAGGAGTCTAAGATGTTCCAGGCTCGACATTTGGACCGCAAATGATTAGTAGTTTTACAATGCTTTCTCTTTCATACAGGTCACATGAGCAGTCGCTTTTGTGCAAATATTTTATTTTAGGACAAAAGTTTTTTTTAAGTAACCTAATTTTCTAAAAAAAAAAAAAAAAAAAAAAAAAAAAAAAAAAAAAAACTTTAGATCTTACAAATGTATTCTTTTTACAATGTAAATGAGAGCTCTCAATTGAAAAAAAAACTTCAAACACGATCCCTAACAGAGAAAAAAAAAACTTATTCGTACTAAGAACTAACGGAGTTCATAAACAAAATGCTTATCTGAAGGAAAAATGCCTGTACGTAACCTTAACCTTTCCTGGGTTTCAGGTCTTAAATCTATTAATAAATCACTGTAAGGGTTTAAAGTTGCATCTTGGAAGATTTTAATTTAATGAATTTTTTAATTTTTAAATGAGTTGTTCTTGTTCATTTAAATGAATTGTTCTTGAAAAGCCTTTGTTTTTCCGGGGAACATCTGCCTTGCCAAATGTATGATTTGACTTTTATCTCTAGGATTTTTATACAACACCATGTAATGACAATTTAAATGAATTGTTTGCATTTCTTTACCCTGCTGAAATAAATTTTGAACAATAAATATTACAGAAAGATTTCGGTGATGGCTTCCTTTCGTAAAAAGTTTGCTTAAACGAGTACCGCTCGCTAATTTAGACATTAAATCGTCGATGATAATGAGTGCATTTTGCAGGGAATTGAGGTTCAATGGCAATCCTTCTTCAAAATGCACATTTTGCGTTTTACTAAAAATAAGCTGATATGCTCCATAGCAAAAAATTATATGCTGAGGCATAGGTGAAAGCATACCTTCTTCAATGACTCGTTTCACAAAATAGGTCTTTCCCGATCCTGTTGGGTAGCTGATGAGAGATGTGGAAGGGTGCTTCAACAGGGGTAACTCCATTCTGCATACTGATTATTTTCAGAAATATGTGAAGCTTTATATGCTCATTTTGTTTAGGAAAAGGCTAATTAAAATTAAAATAAAAAATTGTAGATTGTACATTTTAAAAATTCACGACAAAAAAAATTTAAATTTTTTAAAAGTATGAATCCAATAATAACCATGCAATAAAAAAATGAGATCCATACCATTTAAAATCCATAGGGAACAGTAGATAAATCTTCTTTTAGCACCCTTTTGTTGTAAACAATCTTGTACAATTTTGTTTCTGCCTTAGTTAAAACTTTCCTCGTTTTGGCATCTCTCGTGATTTTATGTTCATCGTACATGGCGATTCTTGTTTTTCGATCCATCGAGCACACTAAATTCTTAATCTCCGAAAAATTTAAAATCTGTTGATTTTTGAAGTTGAGAGAGAAACCTCTAACTTTACAGCAAGTCTTTCCTCGTGCTGTTACATAAGCATAATTTTTAGGTCCTCCTGAATGGGGAAAAAATTATGCTACAGAAACTAGAAGAAAAAATAAAAGACAACCTAATAAAATGAAGCTCACCAGAGACAAATGGAGTAATGGTAACTCCATTGAGTTCATCTGTTCAACTCCCCTAAAAAATTACCAAAAGGCAGATCGTTAATAGAATTGCTTGTATATATAATTGAATCCGTGTCATGATACAACACAGCACGGCCCAACTTCTCTATTTCACTGTAAAGCTTTAATCTTGCCCAAGAAGTAGTAAAAGCTGCCAAGAACACATTTGTAGATGTGTCCTGTGGAACAAAATAATGTTTATTTTTTAAAAACAGAAAAAAAATATTTACCCATGGATACAGTGAAGTGAAGTCCATGTACTTTGCATTACCCTCATAATACAGCTGAATGACATGCCAAAGAAATGTCTGTCTGCCCGCCAAAGAAAGCATCTTTTGGATTTAATGGATCCTGAAGCTCGTGACTTAGAAGAAAATATTTTACTTCTTCATTTGTTTTCTTTTCCATCTCGAACTCATGCTCCCACATTTCAATTACATTATACCCTCGAGCACGTAGCTGGTAAGTCTTGTCTACCGTTTGTTGTCGCAATGTCGACATGGGTAATTTTGTCATAGGATGGAGTGCATCTCCGTCAAAACAAGTGGGGCAACCGTGCAAGAAACATCCCTGCGATAAAATTTTTGTATAATACCAATAAATAAATATAATAAACAATATATTTTTAAATAAATATTGAACTCTTACGTGGTATTGATAAACTGTATTTGTTTCTTTGCAATATCCATCTACAGATATGCTATCCAACTGTTTTTCTCCTTTCCGCTCAAAGCAAGTTCGATTTCAATATTTTCCTTATGGGCAATAAAAATCAAGCCAATGAATACAGTCAGGGCTGTGATTCGTGCGATTGATGTAACCTCCTACATGTATCATTGCTATGGTATTAGGTATTAAGTGTTGAGCTCTGTAAACCGCCTTACACGCTGATGCAATGGTTATGTAACTGAAAATAAAACGAACAAGAATCATATATACATATATTATACATGCACGTACACAATACGTGTTGCAAAATGACAAAATCATGTAAAAGAAAAAAGCTTGTATAAAATACCAAAAGGGGTCTACTCCTGTAATTTCTAAGAACTGATTTCTAAATTCAACGCAACATCTACGGAGGATATCAACATCTGATCTGAAAATGAAAAAGAAAAAAATAAATAAAATAAATAAATAAAACATGGTACAAAAAAAAATACACGTAAAAAAAGGGGGATCATAATGAAGGCTTAAAAAATAGATTGTTGATACAAACCGGCAGTACGTGAGAATTTCTTCTTAAAAATCAAATATGTCCTTCTCGTGTTCTTTATGCCATTCCAAGAAGGAGGTTCGCACCGCACTAGCCATACAGTCAGGATCGTAGTACTTAGGCTCAGGTAAAAATCCCACATAATTTTGATTTTCTTTTTTGTTGAAAAGGTGCGGAAAATATCCTATTTTTAGCTCTGTCAGGCCGAAACAAGCAGGCAACATTGAGAGGGCCATCGGCAAGAACAGAAATGTATTCGTTCACTTATGCGGATATCTACCCAAAGGAGGCAGATGCCATTTCCCAACCAAATCATACAAGAACATGATATGGGTGATGTCATTTACCCCCAAAGCAAATCCTTTAAATGGCGGCTACAGGAAAAACGCAAGATGGCGATTCACGGAAAAAAAAATCTTATATACACAATTAAGAACAATTTCAACTAAGGAATTGTGGGGTATCACTTAAAGACTTGGATGCGGTGCCCCTCAATTCCTTTTTTATTAAATTTTGTGGGGGATAGCGGGTTCGATTCCCATGGAAAGAAAATATATATTTCTTTATATAAATTTTTTAACCATCCAGTTAACTTTAGTAGATATTATGGACACTAGATGGAGCCAGCAGCAACATGTATTTAAGAAAAACCAATAATAAAGTTTTAAAAATACCATTTTAAACCATTCGCTGCAAATCATAAAATGATTTTGAAAAAAATTTTTCCCATTAGACAATGAAATCACCCATTTAGAGGAAAAAAAATCATTTGATAAATTAAAAATATTAATTAAAAAATTAAGCACAATTAGTGTTTTATTTTTTCTGAAAGAAGGTCATCAGTGCTTGAAAAAATTAAAAAGAAAAAAATATGTATATCTTCTGCCCCATTTGTTGTTTAAAAGAAACTTTCCTATCAGTAAAAAAAAATTCGTTGAACGCTTTGCCTTTTTCTTTATAAGTACGAATTTTTAGTCTTTTCAGTCCAACAAGAGCGCGCTCGATGGTTAAAGTGCGTAGCTTGAGATCTCGAGGTCATGGGTTCGGGCCCCAGGTATTTTTTTAAACAGCGTTCTCGCCGTGAAGGGCAGCATGCACCAGCATACAAGGCTGATATTCTCCAAGGACCACATGATTAATAAATTAATTAGTTAAATTAAATAATTATAAATAATTAAATCCTTCATAAATAATTACCGAATACAATTAATGATGCAGGACGGAAAGCAGGGCGGGAGAAGGATGAGTCATTCCAAATGGACACCACGTGGACCAACATGGCAGAAGATAGTCATGTGATCCAAAATGGCGGAGGCCACGCCTCTTATAGTTTGGGGTATACTACTATAGGCACAACCGAACTCGCCACTCCACGTTAACTACAACACTCTGCAATATGTTGGCAATATTGTATAGAGTTTTCTTAGAAATGTTGGCCTTTAATTTAAGTGCCTGTGGTTTATCAGAATAGACACGACCTTCAGAAAACCCCATATGGAGAAATCTGGTGAACGCGAATGTCACACACATTTGGAAATAATGCTGTCTCCAGAGGAACTTCTGATCAAATCCATACTTTCTTTTGACATGTGGCATGTGGCACCATTGGTAAAACGTCAAAGTGCTATGTCTTCAACAGTATGCAGTCTTTCTTGTATGGAATTTCGCGGAATGCCGCAGTTTTTGTTATTTGTTATTTCTTCTTTTTTTTTCGCTTTTCCCATCAAAAAAATGGCATGGGCCACTAAATTTTCATCTTTCCTGAATCTTTTGCCGCAAACTGCATTAAAATCTAATATTTTTTAACAAAACTACAGCCCAATGAAATAGGTCAATTCTAAAAGAAGCACACTGGATATCTTTATTATGGTAAGGTTCCTGAAACACCATTTCTGGATAGGCCTACCAAGACTGAAGAAAATACCTTTACTTTTCTTACCTTTTATTAAGGTAAGAAAACCACATTTTTAGCATTCCTGCTCAGTCATAAGGGCGAAGAATTAGAATATATTTACTTCAACATACAAACATATTGACTACCCAAAACACACTGACCACAAAAACATACTGAATTTTATGTAAAGTTTAAAACTTAATTGTTATTTGTACCTAAATATTCGATAATAATCTCAATAAATTAAAATGTAAACATGCCATTTTGAGAAGGAAGTTCTTAAGAAAATAAACTAATTTCTAACTGCAATCTTGCTCCTACCAGTGAAGGAAGTACAGGGTAGTATCCTTAATATCAAATTGGTAATGAAGATAGAAATTTTTTAAGGTTTTTGTGGTTTGATCATTCTTCCAACAATAGTTTAGGCTTTAAGGTTTTTTTAATGTGCCGAGTGCCGTTTTGGGATGACAACAAGCCCGTTTATTTTGTCCGCCACTATCAAACAATTTCATATTGGGCCATGAGTCAGGTTGAAATACGTCTAAGACCAATTTTAGGGGCTTCAGTGAGCTCCGGCAAACTTTTTAGGTGAAGGACTTCTTAAGGCACCAGAAAAGGGTTCCTGGGCCGAAGCCCTATAGCTGAATATCTTACAATTTAACAGGGTTCATAATGTTCAGCAAAGAAGAATATTAAGAAATGAAGAGACTGGTTAGAAGGCAGTGGATGGTTTGGAAAAAAGCTTAGCCATTGGCTGAAGGTAGCTGCAAGGAGTGTATCAAGCTCTGCAAAAGTTCTGGCAAGACTTGCCCAATCATTGGAGACTCTTCCCAGTTTCCTAGAAAAGAATAAAAGAAAGAAGAAATGAGATATAATGACTAAACCCTAAGTCGTCCGCCTGGAATGATCTTAATTTAGAAACTGTTTGTGTTTGTTTATTCTTAGAACAGAGGATCTTGTTTACTGATTTGAACAAACAAATGAAAAGATACCAAAATGGGAACAAATAGGGCTGGAATTTTAAATACAGAGGTGGATGTTAATGCTTAAGAAATAAATTGAATTCTACTTGCTAATAAAACTAAAAAATTAACTGCTTGAAAACTAGAAGTTATGGAAAGGTTGAAGTTCAGGATGAAATCGAAAGTGTTAAGAATATCAGGAAATCGTTAACTTAAGGGCAATTCAAGGTGATAAAGCATTTTAATGTTATAAAAAAAATCAAAATTTCACATCAATTTTAGCTCTCTGCTATTAAGGATAAATAAGTAAATATATTCGCTGTAATATTTACTCAAAGGGGAAAAATATAAAACTCCTATAACTCAGGATTTCAAGACCTTCAATACACAGGAGCTAATATTAGAGCTCCTTTAAAGCAATAATTTCCAAAATATAAATGGTTAGTTAAAATAGATTGTTTCAAGATTTAATGTCATGTCTGACACATAAAAAATTAACAAATGGTTATTTTAGAAGTTAAGTATTTTCAATAAGTAATGCGTTCACTTCTTTTTCAAGTTTATTGCTATTTATTGTACTTAAACTGGAAAATAAGTGCAATTTTTTTTCCAGTTTATTACATTTTTACAATGCAAAAGTTTTTTTATTTTCTTACTCCTGAAAACAATTTTTCTTCAGAGTAAATCTTTTGTTCATATCTAGCAATCTTAATAATTTGACCAAAATACGTGAACACTTTTTCATTATTAAAGAAACATTATTTATTTTTTACATATATTATACAAATATTATAAATTATAAATGTTTGACTAATATTAAGAAAAAAACAATTTAGCAAACAAGGTATCATGAGTATTCTGCAAAACTTCGTTCATAGGAAATATAACACAGGCATCCTCTGGACAAATTACCCAGTTCCTAAAATATAAAAATAGATGAATTTAAATGTTTAATAGCAAAAACAGAAGAATAACATAAGTGTATTTAATAGAAGTGTTATACAATTCAGATGCTCACTTTTTTTCAAAGATTATTGTCTTTGGGATGTAGGCATCATGGGTTCATAGTATACATAAATAAGGAACTCCAAAAATCAATACTTGCAATATATTTGTTAAGCATAAGCATACTTGGAATGAACGATTTTAATATGTTTGGTTTTTAAGCACAGAAACTATGCTACTGAAAATCAAGGCAACTTCACAAAATTTTGTTTAGCCAGTAACTGGGACTTTTAACAGTAAATCCTGCCTAAATTTACCAAACTTAAATAATGTTGAAAAAGTTTTACGACTCATCAGTTATTTAAAATCCTGACAAAAAGTAAATATACACAGATCATCCTAAAGATTCATCTGCAGAAACATGTGGTTTTCTATTAAAAACCATATGTGAAATTCTTTCTTTCTAGTTACTTTTTAAAAATAGTGGTCTAAAACAAAAATGTAAGAGGATAGTTCTTTATAACAATGCATGAGACAATATTGATTTATTAAAAAGTACAAAGCCTTTTTTTCATTGAAGAAGGAAAAAGTTTTCATAAAAGCGAAATAAGCTAGGTTAGGTTATTTCACTTTCATGGCTAAGCTCTTTCATACAGGACTAAGGTAAAATAGCTCATACTCATGTTACACATGTGGGAGGGAGGAAGATGCAGTTAACCTATTTTCCTAGGTTTGAACTATCAGTATTCAGTGATCTTAACCACTTGATCTCTGGTGGGGAGAAAGAGAAGTAGAATATATGCTATATAATTATAACATTCCAGTAATAATGTTTTAAAAATGATTGATTCATAAAGCACAAAATTAATGGAAAACATTTAGAATTTTAGTAATGTTTTTTCACCATTAAATTTATTAGGCCACTTAGATATACCACTAATGGTAGTTTATCATATGATTCTTAACTACAATTTACTTTATAAATATGCTTCAAATAGAGTAATTTCTTTTCTTTCTCAAAAGAAATGCTATCAAAAGACTCTATTCATGCCATTTCTGCTATGGGAAAGGAACTATTTAAGCTATTTCTTTAAATCTTGAATATTTATTAATTCAGATAAACATAATTTTAATCACAAAGAAATAGATTTTCCTCTCAAGTTCAAGAGTTGGAAAATGAAAGTACATAACTAGGAATAATTTTGAAGGGAAAAAAATCCTTAGATGAATTTCAATTAGATAAAAAGTCCTACCAGTACTTGCAGCAAGCAAGAAATGAACAAGAAACAAACTATGAAAAGTGAAATTTAATTGCTGACATAGAAAATTTAAGTCTTCATATCCATAGTACCTTTTAAGCCATTTGAAGTTCTTTTAGCCATTTTAAGCCACTTTAGACATTGTAAGATTTTTAATAATATGTTTGCATCATTTAAAAAAGACTTAGATCATGGCTTACCCGGAATTATATAAGAAACAAACTCATGAAATATATATATTACATAACTGACATTTAACATGTCAGTCCATAATTTGAAAATACTGCAATTTCTTATAAATATGATTACAATCGCACTATAAATACTTCTCAGGGTATTTCAAATCATTATCACTTTTCAAACTTGGATTTAATTTAGACAACTGGAAAATAGCTTATATTTTATTTCTGTTTCACAGTGACTAATCCACTAAGTGCTGCAGTCAATAATCAGACAGCTCTGTTATCCTCAAAAATACTATTTGGAAACACTATAAAAAAATCTGCATGAATTCAACTTTAAATTACAGATATTATCAGTAAATATCTAGAACTCTAGAGCAGGGTTTCTTAAACTTTTTCCAGTTGCGAAAAAAAAAACTGGATTATTACACTGGATATTTACAAACATTTTGTGGTATTGTGCAAGTATTGTAAGTATACTTGCGCAATACCATAAGTACTGCACAAATCCGACACACACGCAAATGAAATTGTCAATTTTTTCACTTGTTACTATAATATACTATTGCAGTTTTAGGTCATTAACTTTAATTTCTAATTTTAAGACATAGAACAATGTGAAAATTTTAAATAAATAACAGAAGAAATGACAGCGTCACATGCAAAGCAAACGAAACGAACGTTTATATTATAAAAAGAATGCGTCGAAACGATTTTTTTTTTTTCTTTTTCTGTATCGTCTTATCTTTATCTACTTTCAGATAAATTGTGTAAAAATATTTGGTAATTGTAAAATTATTATAATAAGTTGAAATATTAAAACTCCTAAACTTTTTGGCGACCCCCCTGCTGCAGGTCCCGCAACTACCAAGGGAGTTACAACCCACAGTTTAAGAAACCCTGCTCTAGAGCAAAAGAGAACCACCAGCAATGGCATAGTGAAATAGCTAAACACTGATAATTTAAGTTCAGTTTCACAATGGATGGGCTGACTGAATGGAAGTTTCTGCAGTTCCCCCCATTTGCAATGTAAATAAAAAGCCTGTTTCCTTTAAAAAGTCCTTTATGAAATAACATCTCTTCTTAGACATATAACTCTAAGAGCCATAATCCAATTAAATCAGTCTAAGCCCCGAACAAAAAAACCTGACAATGCTCATTGAAAATACTTTCATGTGGATTCAAAGCAATAGCATTAAACTAGATACATATTTTTGCATTAATTAGGAAAGGCTTCAATTGTGAAGTAAGACAGATGCCACATTTTTTGCAATGGAATAAATGTGATACTCCTGTGAACTAACATAAATGAATGTAATTTTGGTTTTGATCTTCCTGAGACATAAATAAATACAAATATTTTAAATTTAGGCAGAACTCAGTCCCAGCTTGATGTCTTTTTTATGGAAAAACTTTATGCATTTCAAAGGAAAGGTCCTCTTCTATGAGGAGCAAAATATTCTGTGCCATTTTTTGCTAGAAACACAATGCTTTTCTTCCAAGTAAAGAGAAGTGATCTCAAATCATGTGATTAAATTGCTTTACCATACAGTTCAATTTTACATTTGAGTTGTTTAAAGGTTCCAGGTAAGCACAATTCTTTGGAAAAGGCAGAAAGGAAATGTAACTTGTCTCCTACCACAGCAGAAAATATCTATAACAGGCAGAATGCATTTGTTGCCTTCAACTGTCACATGTATTGGCCTCAAACTGTCCAAAGATATCCTCTTGAAAGATATTTCAGAACTATAACAATAATTCTAAAGTACATGTTTCTGACCTTTTACATGCAGGGCATAATATACCCCAACTTTCAAACCACCTCTTTAGTGTTACCTTAAGAAACACTTCAATATTTTATGCAAAGATTTTCATACATCAAAGTGCCATTGCAAAACTTAGCATGAATTCTTTCAGGTCATTAAGATTCAGTGATCTTAGAAAAACTAACTACCATATGATGCTCTTTCCATGATCAGTTCCCTTTCAGTACTGGAGAACTCTACATTGCAACTGCAAGGAATCTCAAGGCATCACGTTTGAAGCCTGTTCTAGTCATGTACCTGGAGGGGAGTCCATCTGCTCTATGGCATACACCATAAATTATTTAAAAAGTACCAAAAAAAAATATTTAAAATGAACAAAACAATGAAAAACTAATAAATCTCAAAATATGCATACATATCATATTTAATTCCTAAATATGCATTAAATCCTAAAACTGTATCAGCCTGCCAGATACGTATGTCAAATATATTTTTCTAAAAATGTAAATGTTCTGCTGTTGAAAATACAGGGTGTTTATAAAGTCCCGGACCACATTTTGATGTTTAATAACTCATAAAATAATAAAGATAGGTTAAAATTAATAACATAAATGGTTAGATAGACTCAAAATGTTTCATGACCCTTGTCAATGAACTTCCACGTGTGCCCTCTTCGTCGCATGGAGAATATCAAGTCGATATTCAATTTCACGCCAGGTACCGGCAAGCATGTCGGCATCCACAGAGGCTATTGCGGTTGTAATTCTGGCTTTTAGGTCATTAATGTTTGACACTCTTCTCCTGTAAACATTGTCCTTTACAAATCCTAAAAGGAAAAAGTCCAACGGCGTTATATCAGGTGATCTGGGTGGCCAAGGAATTGGACATCCTCGCCCAATCCATCTTCCTGTAAAATGATCAGTCAAAGAACTACGAACGATAGTACCCCAATGAGGTGGTGCACCATCTTGTTACAAAAAGACATGTAGCTGAAGCTCTTCTAGTTGTGGAAATACAAAGTTTTCCAACATGTCTAAGTATACGACTGATGAGACCATCTTTTCTGTAAAAAAGAAAGGCCCAATGACTCGGTCGTGCATTAGTCCACACCACATATTAACTTTTGGGGAATCCCTTTGTGCCTCACGGTATTCATGGGGGTTTTTAAATCCCCATATGCGCACATTATGGCGATTAACAATGCCAGAAAAATGAAAGGATGCTTCGTTGAAGAACATTATGCGCTTCAGAAATTCAGCATCATCTTCTATCCTCCTTAGCATATCTGTTGCAAAGGCCATCTCCTAGGCCTATCGTCCGGTTCGAAAACTTGAACAACTTGAACTTCGTATGTATGCAGTCTTAATTTTTTCTTAATAACCTTGTATACCGTTGAAATTGGCATATTTAATTCTCTTGCCGCTGATCTCACAGATCTAGGATTGTGTAAAAATGTCTCTCTGACAAGCTCAACATCAAAATCACTTGTGCAGGGACGTCCGGAATGTTTCTTATCTGCAATACTTCCTTTTTCCATTGCAAGATGCTGCTTTTGGATGGAGGACCTTTTTGGTAAATTCTTCTGCAATTTGTCTGTGTTTGCATTATGGATTTCGTTTCTATGAACCACTATAAAATCTGTGCTTTCTCTTGTGGTGTATGCATTCTCTTTAATATCCGGTCGAATAAAACATCACATACAAAAGTACTAGAACAAACACATGAAAAGTAAACATAACATTGCAATAGTTGCCAAAAACAAAAGAGAGAAAATGCAATTAATAAGCAGACGATATTTAGACTGGAAAATGAAATTATCTGAAATTAACCACATGATCAGACGATATTTACAAAAGTAAAGATATTCAAACCTGAAAAGGAAAATATATAAGTTATTCCATCAAAAATGCCATAAGTTTATTTATATCTTCATTATTTTATGAGTTATTAAACATCAAAATGGTTCCGGGACTTTATAAACACCCTGTACATTATTTAGCAGAAAATTTTGACAACTAACTAAAAGAGAAATACCACTTTAATTAAACTGCTTAGTTTGACATTATAACAATTGAGTTAACTGTGATGTTTTATTGTACCTATGAATTAGATAGTGGTTACTCAAACAATTCTCACGAGTAAATTTTTTTTGTTAGTGAAATGCATGTACTGGCAGTTATCTTCTTAGAATAATAATGGTGACAGCAGTAAACGTCAATGCTTTCTACTGTAAATTAATGCATGCTTATGCAGAATCAAGAAATCGTATAATTTTAAAAAGTAGGCAAGTTATTCAACATGATGCGTAGTATAACTCTCCAAGGATTCTCCCCCACTCCCCCCAAAAAACTTAATTTTTCTTATACAATACAGTTTGAGTGTGAATGAAGTTTGAAGTTAGAGTCAGATGCTGAAATATTCATTATAATAGTCAATCCTCTTGATTGTCCAAGATGTTTATAGCAGAATGATGAATTACTTTAACAAATTACCTGTACAAAACAAAACTGTCCATGTAAAATGTATTGGATAACAGCAGTGATAAGCAATGAGTAGTGTTGTTATTTGGGAGCAGTTTTTATCCACAGCAGTTCACAATTCAGTTATGCATGATCCTGAATATATCAACATCACACAATAAAAAATAAAAAGTTTTAGCCAACTTTTTTATACATTAATTTGAACTCGATGAAATTATTCAAGTTTTTATACTGCTTTTAATGCCATTTATAACTTACTTTCTACATTCCCAATAATTTCTACTCTTCAGTTCTCATTTACAGAATGTTCTTAATCTTTTGAATGTTGAATTAATTTACATAACCAAATTAAATAACACTCTAGATTAGACTGCTTAAAAATAGAGAAAAATTTTGATAGTATTTTCCTGTTAATTATAATATGGTTTATTCTATTTTTTGTATTTCTTTAACTCCTCTTCTTTTAATTATGTTTTCAGTTAATTGTAAACATTGCCCCCAGTATTAACCTGGCTAATCAAAGTTGATTATAACTATATTTTATCCATAACATCAGTATGCTTAGTATTATAAAATGGAGAAACATATTATAGTTAGCTTGATTAAATTTAAAATAATAATTTTCAATTAAGACTAAAAGATGCCTTCTTATTCTGAAGCACGAGAAACAATAATTCCATGCATATTAACTTAAATTAACCTTATTAACTAGTATTTATTAACTTTTATTTCTAATCTATTTCTTATCACTTATATGAGTTAGTTTAACAAGTTAATTTTAAAAACTGAATATTAAATTTCACATATTTTTATACAATATTTCAGAATTTATACATATTGTAAGAATACAGAAAATTAATCTAGGAACACAAAATACTGCTGAAACTGAATAGATATTACTCAAACTACAGAGTTTGATACAGTTGCAGCAAATAGAAAACTGATTTCAAATTTAATATAATCAAATTACACTTAAAATCAATTTGAATGCTTTAATAAGTTTTGCTCAGAAATACTTGAATATTGATTTAAAAACATTTTGCATGTAGAAAACAAATAATTTAATACAGTTTTTAGTTTTATAAAACTTATTTCACATAGTTATTGAATTTATGAGTGCTCTTAGGATGAAATGCAATTTATTATGTTAGTTCTAGATTATATCCATGCAAAATCTTATAGAGTAACGCCATTAACATCCACACCTGGTGCAAAGTAAGCCCAGTATCACCAGTGCCTATTATCACACTTTGTTAAACAAAAGTTACTATGGCTCTTTGACTATGTCTTTCACTATATGCTTGCATGAAACATATTAATGTCCTCAAGTCTGGATTCCCTGCTTGGTCTTTTACAGAGGTTTCCACTGGCACATTTCTGATACTGGAGAGGTTATATTAACTTTCTCAAAGAAAGAAATTTAAATTTGCACTTTTATCCAGATTTTGGAATACTTAAATAATTTTACTTGAAATTACTGAATTACTGTTATATTATTAAACTAAAATTTAAGTATTCCAAATGAAAACATTACTTGAACTGAAATTTATTTGTAATGTGAGGAAAGTTAGAAGACTGCAACTGAAGAGAATGTCCACTGCATATGGAAAATAGAGAAATACAAAAAAGAACACTAGATGATTCTCTAATTACATCAGATGACAAGTCATGACTGTGTCCTACCCGAGATAATTTTTCGTGGTCTGGCAGTCTTAAATCATACACTTATTTATGCCACTGCCTATACTACACAACTTGGAAATACTTCGTAAACCATCCGTTAAGCAGTTGATAGCTTTGATAACAAATACATTATTTCATCAAAAAGAATGTAACTGTTATCAAAGCTATCAACTACTTAACAGATGGTTTATTTCATCAAAAATAATATATTTTTCATGAAATAATTTGCACCCAGGGTGATTAAATTGGTACTGGATCTATCTTGAATTTTATGTCATATCATGCTGAAAGACCAGTTCCATGAATGACCATACCATGCTCAAAGTACCAGTTCTAATCCGATCACTGAAGGCAAGAATTGGGTGCAGTCAGTATCTAAGGAGGAAGACCTCCTGGGATCACAGTATGCTATTGACGTATTCCTAATCTCTTTGTGGCATGGGGGCACTTAAAATATACGGTGAGCTTTTGAAAGGTTAGATAAAGGGAAAGAGAAATGGAACACTCTCAGTTCTTTTCCTCAGAGGATTCTTCGTCAAAACTGAGACAAAGATCAGCAAAGTCATATTTTCACCTATAAAATCCTAAGGTCTGTGCCAGCAACAAATACAATCTTGTGCTTGTTAAAATAATAAAAGTCATAGACTTGTTCTGATATAACTGTCAGACAAGTGAAATAAGTATCAACAACAACAACAACATAAATTTTATAGTTAACTCAGGAATGAGATGATTTTCATTTACATTCACCTATAAGGTGCCTAAGGCACATGCCAGAAACAGATAAAATCCTGTGCTTGTAAAAAAAATATAAGCCATAGACTTGTTCTGATATAACTGTCAGATGAGTAGGCTAAGTCTCAACAATAACGTGAGTTTTATGGTTAATTTTGGACTGAAATGATTTTCGTTTATTATAAATTGTATAAACAAATAAGAAAACTGCGAAGAACCTTTTAGTTAATTTGTTTGAAGATGATACAGAGAAAATTGTTTTCAAAGACTGCAAATCCAAGAGAATGAACATTTTAAGACAAAAATATTTACTTGAAAACATCAACAATGAGAGACTCGAGTACTAATATTAGGGTTACCATATTTTAGAAATCAGACCCCAGGACTATGGGTTTACATGCACAAGAGATTCAAGTAAAAAAGTGGTTTTATAATGATGTATACAAAGCATGCCTATGAAACACATGTTTTTGCATTGATACAATTCTGCAGTCTCTATCTCACCTAAAATTAAACAAATATATATATATATATATATATATATAAGATATAACAAAATATGATAGCTGTTTCAAAAAAATAATTGGCGACCTCAGAACTAACGTTCTAAATTTGATAATCTGCCCCTAAATTCATCTCTTCTCACAGGTTCCAGATTTTTCTATCTTACGTAACATTTTAATGCAGATGCTTTTTGTCCAATCAAATTAATTGTAAACCAAAACTCTGAACTGAAACTTTCCCACTCCCAAACTTCTTCCTCTGAAAGTACTATAACTCTCCCCTTTTCCGCACAGCTCTCCTGCTGGCAAGATGCTTTTAAACCATGCTGCTGCTGCTTACTTACTTAAGATGTCGTTCTAATCAAAATGCAATTTATGTATACAAATATAATTAGGAAACACCTTGTCTGAAAAAGGATGATTTGATATGCGTGGAAAAAATAAAGATTGTGATTTTTCAAGATACGTTGTGTTAAATTGCGTCATCATGCTTTCCACTCTGCCACCTTCAAGTCACTACGGTCTTCTCGGCCATCTACGCAGTATCTAAGCTGTTAAAAGTTCCACTCTTTTCCTCTACACATTTTAAAATCGTTGCATATTTATAAAAAGTCGACAGGATTAACCTGATGCAAGTTTTCCCCAATGGTCTTCGAACTCTGCTGCCTTAAACTTCCAGTGAATCATCAAATTTGTTTCTTGTGTGTGATTTAACGGCATATTAAAAAAGTGCTTAGAAAATCATCGAGTACCTAAGTTCAAAATCAAAAAGTGTTTCGAATCAAGATCAGTGCCAAAAAATAGTGAAATATGGTTACTGGTTCTCGCTTGCTCCGAATATTCATAATGTTTATGCACTTCCGATCATCGCATAAGAAGAAAAACATCCAAAGTGCTTTGAAGGTCAGCAACCTTGCGAGTGAAATAGTGTTTTGTGCACATTTTTGCATTTTTCAGTGCTCTTATTCAAAGAATTGAATATCGTCAAAAGGTATTAATGTGATATTGAAGTGGTATGAAGTTCCAAATGGAGTAAATTGCGTTTTTAAAATGACTTCATTATAAGTAATTTTGCATTTATAAGTAATTGCATTGTTTTACGATTTATTGATGGCAATGTTTTGCTTAAATCATTTTAAAATCAAAGTTAATAATTAAAAAATTTTATGGTTTATTTAAAATGTAGTTTGGTATTTCTGAATTGGGAAAAAGAAATTATTGAATTTGGTAAAAATTAGGTAAGGAATTTGAAGGTTTTACTTAGGGAAGGTTCCTAATACGAATAATATTTTTGTATTACTGTTTAAATTTCTTTGAATTTATATTTTTAATTTTTACTGTATTTTAAGAATGAAATTATTGTTTGAAAATTTTAAATTCTAGGAATTTATTATTTTCAGGATAAACATTGAAGGCTCTCACCGTATGAAAAAGCATGTTTTAAAAAAAATCTAAGTATTTTTATTTTTTCAAAAAACAGAGAGTGTTTTTAATTTTTATAATGGAATGACAGCAGTTTAAAAAAGGCCAGTAGCCTCTACAGAAGGAAAGGAATTCTACAGTAACTGCTAATTTGGCAAATCTTTTGGCCACTGGTAAAGAATATTAAACACCAGTTTCCTCAACTGATAAACCAATGTGATGGATATGCTAGTATTTAGAGAAAGTTGTGGAGTCTTCAGGTTTTGTAAAGACTCGGAAAATTTTAAATGTCTTAATAATAGTGAAAAGTTTGAAATTTGTTGTGTTTATGAATGATGTGTTACAAAATTTTTATATTTTAAAATACCTTACCTAAAAAACATAATTAAATAACATGAAAGTTGGCATGTTAATTTGTATTATAATAGAAATATTTTCATCAACAAAAATTGGAAAGATTTTATTTGAACATTTACTTTATGAAAAAATTTGAACTTTTACCGTGGGGAACTATCAGGAACTTTACAAAATTTCATTGGACATTCTTATTTCAGGACTCTAAAATACGCAATTGTTTTAAAAGAATACAGTGCTAAAATTAATTATTGAATTCAAAATTTTATGACTTCCAGTGAAATATCGAAGTATTGGTCAAACTTTTATGACAATAATTTTTTGTTTAAAAGTTAAACAGGTTTGTTAATATGTTTTGTATTTTCAAAATTGTATTTTTCACATTTTGCTGCTCTAATGCTTGTTCTTCCATCCTGCTCACCCAACCTTTCTTTTGAAGGTGGAATATATGTAAGATATAGTCAAAAGTCTTTAATCCGGACGTCCATAATCCGGACCTCAAAGCTACAAACTTTCTGCGCGTGCGTCAACGCATTGCGTTCACGCTTGCGTGTAATACATTAACGCATGCACGTTTAATGTATAACGGACGGTATAAGCTAAAATTATCTAATTATCTATTTCAGTTAATGTTGATGATTGCATTGTTCCTTAATCTTCGAATTGGATCCGGCTTATTATTTTTTGCAGACTGTAAGAGCAATTTTATAAAAGTAAGCTTGAACTTTCGATTATGTCAAATAGAATTTCCGATTCTGGAGCTGCCAAAGGATCTACAAAACGAAAGCATATTTTGATGTCCATCAAACAAAAAGTGGAATTGCTGCAAAAAAATGGATAAAAGCATATCCTTTGTTTCTCTAACCATTCCGAAATCTGTTTATCAATTTCACGCTGCTCTGCCGGGGAGGGGGGGGACGTCGCAGCACGCAATGAACTGGCAGTTGATCTGTCAGCACTATCCTTATCTTCAGATGTTTTTATTTTATTCGGCTTATAATTCCTTACTAAATGTAGTATTTCATCTCGACGTACTCCGTCTTTGATATGATTTAAATCAAATTCCTCGTCATTATAAATATCACGAATACACATCAAATAGTTTTCTGATTGCAATTTTCTAATTTCGACTATGCATAAAGTATGCTTTACGCATGCGCGCGTTGAAAGAAATATTTAATAAAGTAAAAAATAAATATTAAGCTTTTTTTTGTAAATTTTGATACTTTTTGGATCATAATTGCTCTTTATTTCATAAATTACCGTTTCATATTTTTAATTGTATAATTTCTGCATGCCATCTTACCAGATTTACACTAATGATCTATAATCCGGAATCGCCGAAGTCCCGACGAGTTCGGATTAAAGACTTTTGACTGTATAACAAAATATGATAGCTGTTTCAAGAAAATAACTGGTAAATTTTGATACTTTTTGGATCATAATTGCTCTTTATTTCATAAATTACCGTTTCATATTTTTAATTGTATAATTTTTGCATGCCATCTTACCAGATTTACACTGATGATCTATAATCCGGAATCGCCGAAGTCCCGATGAATCCGGATTAAAGACTTGACTGTATAACAAAATATGATAGCTGTTTCAAGAAAATAACTGGTGACCTCAAAATTAACATTCTAAATTTGGTGATCTGCCCCTAAATTCATCTCTTCTCACAAGTTCCAGATTTTTCTATCTTACGTAACTTTTTAATGCAGATTCTTCATGTCCTATCAATTTAATTGTAAACCGAAACTCTGAACTGAAACTTTCCCACTCCCAACCTTCTTCCTCTGAAATCCGCAAATCTCCTGCCGGCAAGACGCATTTAAACCATGCTGCTGCTACTTACTTAAGATGACATTCTAATTCAAAATGCAATTTAAATATTCAAATATAATTAGGAAACATCTTGTCTGAAAAAGGATGATTTGATATGCATGGAAAAAATAAAGATTGTGAATTTTTAAGATACATTGTGCTAAATTGCGTCATCATGCTTTACACTGTGCCAATACGGTCTTCTCGGTTATCTACGCAGTATCATAAGCTGTGAAAGTTCCAGTGCCTTCATCTACGCATTTAAAAATCATCACACACACACACACATATATATATACACATACATTATACAGGTCTGTATATACAAAGTTTCTAGGAAGGAAATTTATGTATACAGCAAGGATAAAAAAATATTCGAGACATTAAAAAGTAGATTGTATTGTCTTTTGCAACGTGTCCACTCCAAAGATGAAGTGGATCGTTGGGATCCATGCTTCCATTTCATTTTTGTATATTGTTATGTTTTTCTGTTTTCTTCTGACACCAGTTGTTGCGTTATTTTGTTCGTTCACGTTCGTACGGGGTTCGTAGATTTGGAGTGAATAACGACGACACTTGATAAAGTATCGAAACACACTTTATTTGCCAGTATTAATCAGGACAGCTCCAATAACACTTTTTACAGTTGTCGAAGTTCTACTATAAACACGTTGGAACAATCAGCGACACAGCCTTCACACTGTCAGGCAATAACGGCGGAGACAAGCTTCCTGCAAGGCACCCGACTCTGCTTGGTCATTCTTGGAACTCCATGTACTCTCGAGACTCTCCATGCTACAACTCGTAATGAACTCAATGACACACAGAGCACAGCTTCTGACTCTTGGTTCAGTCGTTTCCGCTCAACACGCTCTCTCGACGATGCACTAACCGCAATACTCTACGAGACTCTTTCGGTGCACTCGATGACCCACTCAGCACTCGCTGGCCGGCTGTCAACGCGATCACCTCCGCAGGGTTTGACTCGCTAGACGAGACACATTCACTCAATGAGAGAGGCACACTCTCACTACTAGTACTCTCCGCGTACCAGCGGGGTTTATATAGCTTTTAGCTGGTGTTCAAGAACATTCTGGCCTAAATCGGCAAGAATTCGTTCCAGAATATCGGCAGTTTTGTTGCAAAATGTCACCAAATAGGCGATTTCTTGCCAAATGCGGCAACCCTGCCTTCCCTTGCCATTTTATGGCAACCCTAAAACTGCTTTGCGGTCAAGCCATCTTACCACACCTTTACATTTCGTAACAATATCATTCTTTCGTTGATTTGGTTTATTTGATTAATGGTTTATTTATTACACAGCACTCAAAGGCTATCTGTCTGGGAGGGATGCCTTCAGAAAGGACTTTCTAATGGAACTGGCTTGTATACACATTACACATGGATGGAAAATATGAAATTGCCCATTTGCAGAATTCAAACCTAGAACCAAATTACCAGTGTTCAATGACTTACTGCTTGGCACTTGTGGGCCCTCTTGCATATTATTCATTAGATGTTATTTTTCTCAGAAACATTTTTTATATTCATAAAAATTACTACATAAAATATGGAATTCACTTTCAAGGTTTAAAGAAAGGTTCCTTGACTGCTTACTCTTGTACTTGACCTCTTTCTAGAGACCAAATGTTGCTGATAGTTGAAAAAGTAGTTTCTACTGAAGCTGATGCAGTTAGCAGTGAGAGTGATTAAACAGAGAGATAATCACTCTTATTTAAAAATCCTGGATGTCTGGTAACCCTAATTAATATGGCTAGGAGCAGCATAAGTCAGCAGATTCATAAGAACTGAACTAGAATGTCCAAGTTTAAATGTCAGTATTTCACTACTTTCTGAATCAGATTACAGCATATCACAGGATTGAGTATAAAATCCAGTGTCTGCTGCCATCAAACAGTGTTTTAGCTTTAAACCCACACTTCTAGCAATATTTTAATTGAAAGTTGATATGACAGGTGCCACTTAATATGATTACACTCTTCTGCAGCTATTTTGGTAAGATTAACCAAATGATAACATTGAATGAAGAGAAAAAATATCTTTCAAAACAGCAATGGAATTTAACTAATTTAATATTAAAAAATTTTAAAAACATATAAATGCATATTTTCACAGTATTTTAATTAGAAAAATGCAAAAGTTTATGAACTGTTCATAATGTCTTTAATGCAAAAGTTCACTTCTGAACTGTTCATAATATTTCTGGAAATTATTTGACCGATGCTGTACCCCTGATCTTAATATTAACATATTGAGCGCCAAGCGTATTTCTTAGGCAATCCCGTTCAGGCCACGGGCACCGCTTAAAAGCGCTGGTATTGTAGGGCCAGCGATTCCTTATCGCAGTAGAAGATAGTTTAGTTTACAAAGATAGTTAATGCCTATTGGAACGTGATTCCTATAGGCATTCATTCAACACGTTACACGCAAAGTCTGTTTTGTAAATAGTTACATTCTATAGAAAGATATTACAAAGCAGAAAATTAGCATTACTGAAGTCCGGAAAGAATTAGCGCTATCCCTTACAAGTTGTGAAAAAGAAGATGTTCCATCGAACAGAAATGCAAGAATATCTAAGAAACAACAGCAAAATCTCCAAAGAAAACCGGGAAAAGCCTCTGAAGTACGGAAATATTGTAAATTATGTTATGATAAAAATGCAATTGAAGCTGGCAGAGTAATGGCAGAAAAAAGACTAAGACAGTTGTCACAATTTGTAATAGCTGTAATGGAGAACCGTTTTTATGCTTACTGTGTTTCAATGAAATCCATTAGTCCTGTAATGAATCAAAATTAAGTAAATTTTAAATAATTTTTCTGTAATTCCATAAAACAGGGTAAATTTTATGGTCATATATCATGTTACACGCTGTCAGCCAGCAGCGGTCAACGCGGCCTAAACGGAAAGTCTAGTGTCAGCCACAGATGGCTGATGCGGCCTAAACGGAAAGTCTAGTGTCAGCCACAGATGGCTGACGCGGCCTAAACGGAAAATCTAGTGTCAGCCACAGATGGCTGACATGGCGCTCAATGTGTTAAGGTATCCCTCATCAGAAGAAATCATGCTTAAGTAAAATTTTGTTTTAGATGCTACGAGGGAATTCTTTTTTCCAAGGAAAAAGAAAAAGTTCTGCAGAATTTTTTTTTTTTCCAAGGAAAAAGAAAAAGTTCTGCAGAATTTTTTTTTTTTTTTTTTTTTTTTTTTTTTTTTTTTTTTCTCCTGGAAAAGAAAGTCTTCTTTCTCATCACCCTCAAAATCAATAGTTATTCAAAATCCACATCAGACTAATTTTGTTTTTTGGTCTAATTTTAAATGGTTGAATGAAATCAAAACTAAACTATTTGATGACTTAAGCGCTCACTTGATGACATTTCCCTGTCACTAGGCAATTTTAATATTTTATTTTAACTTTATTTGGCAACTTTACATTAGTTTAAAAAATTATTTTTATAGTCTGATCATATTAATTGCATTTTTGATCATAATAAGGAATATACTTTTAATGTGTTTGCAAACAAACAGGCAGGACTTCGGCAAATCAATAACAATATCTAAAATGATAACAAACACAATCACATTAATCTGTGTCTGTATTTTAATAATAATTAAATAGGTCAAATTATAATTAGTCTGGAATATCATCATCTTTATTTTTAAATTACAACCGTACTTTAAATGTATTATGAAAATAGATGTTTGTCACAATAAAAGGACTAACTCAAATGAAAATAAAACAGATAAGAATCTTCATCACTTTGAATGAAGACATAGTGCATCAAGCATAATGAATTTAACTTTCAGAAGCTAATTACACAAAGAAATTTAACTGGTTAACCTTATTACAGACGATTTTCAAGTATGTAACATGAAAAATATCTTAAAGGCTAATAATGTTTATGGCACTGATAGACACCAGCTACTCAAATATTTTAATTTACTGTATATATATTTTCTACTGCATGCAAAAAGAAGAATGTGAAAATAAAAATAATAATAACAATAAAAAATTAATCAATTAAAGTAAACACTGCAATGTTAGTTTTGATAAAAATGTGCTACCTTGAAAGTATGTCATCCAAGAAATGCTGAACTTTAAACTGATACAATTGTGCCTTCATACATAAAGAAAAGAAAGAAATATTTATTATAATAGATAAATTAATTATTTATCTTTGCACTCTATGTACATATAAATACTTAATTACTTTACTTCAAATATAACTTTTATTACCTGAATTGCACCAACTTTTCCCAAGCGCACAATGCTTGCAATTATTGTTCTTAAAGAATTAAACATAAACATTTTGCCAGCTTTCAAACAAGGAACATTAAGCACAGCACATACAACAGCAAACACAATGGGCTAAAAATTAAAATAACAATAAATTACTGTTCTTAAATATTAAAATAACAATTAATTATATAATAATTAAAATTAAAATAACAATAAATTATTGTTCTTAAAGAATTAAACAAACATTTTGCCAGCTTTCAAACAAGGAACATTAAGCACAGCACATACAACAACAGCAAACACAATGGGCTAAAAATTAAAATAACAATTACAAAAAGAAAATGTCAGTATTAAAGATAAAATAAACTAATTTATAATATAATAAAAGAGATTAGCTGTTAAAATGAATATGGATGTTTCTTGAAAGTTTACCATTATTCTATGCATAATTTAAAATCAGTGCCCAATCTAATAAATTATACGTAATTGATAATCTAATTAATAACTAGTTTAATTTGAGGATGTGAAACATGAAAATGACACTAAAACAGTTCAACTAGTGACTAATTTGGTGTAACAGAAGAAGAGGTGGGGTGCAAAGAAATACTCTTGAGCATCTGGCTCAAGAGTATTTCTCAATGTCACAGTAATAACAACACAACATTTGTGGAAATACACACACTCAATAAGATTAATTGAGGTAGTTTTAATCATGGATATATAAAATAGCACCCTACAATCTTTTCCATGCAAGGTGCACTGATCAGAGTGTACAAAATCAATCCTGATACATTGAAAATCAGGGCATAAAAACCAAAATGTTAACTTTTGGGGGTTTAACAAACTTATTAACAAGCTCAATTATACTATTTATTATAACTGAAGTTTGAAATAAACATAAATGGGTAAAGAATTCCTTTGTGAGTGAGAAAGTTATGCCAGCGATTTATATTACATGGTAAATGCCTTGAATTTTTGACAGCTGAAAAGTGTTACTTCACAACCTTTTACAAATCCAACAGATATTGTTGATCCCCCGTCATACCAACTTGGGATAGATAAAGAACTTTAAAGGCACTGCAGCAAGGCAGTCTGGTATTTGTATGTTTATGTTGAAAATTTCCATTCCTAATTTTGGATAAGATGGAAGACGGTACGTTTGTTCTTAAGTGGTTTGTACCATGTCATTTAGAACAGAAATTTTATGATGGTGAACAAATAGCATGAAATGCATTTCAACAAGCATGTCACAGTTTGGAGGAACAGAAGAGAATTATGAACAAAGAGTGGAATACTTTCTGACATCATAAAAAAAAGGACCAGTTGCTAAATGTCACTAAAAATTCATGTCATTTATTCTCAATTAGATGTCTTTACTGACAACTGTATAAATGCAACCCATGGCCCACCAGCAGCCAATCAGTAAAAGGCGCTGAACGCTGGTCATTCAGTCAGATTGAAGTTTTAGTGAACAAACTGGCTGCATGGGCATTTTTGTGGTTTTCCTAATATGTAATGTGGATATGAGCAAGTTTCCTTTAAAAAGTCCTCCACAGCGGTATCCCTCCCTTTCTATGCATTGCCAAATGATACAGCATGTAATGTAACAAATAATTATATTAATGTCAGTGATGAGCACGGAGAATGCTTTCATTAACAAATTGCAACAATGGAAGAAAAATGCAGTTTAAAATTGGGTGCAGTAATGTTATCAAATTTCTGTTGAAGCATTAGAAATGATGATGAAGAAGAAATTAGCTAAAAGTGCATATTCATGTTCAGGAGATGAAACTTTGTACAAAAAAGTTTATTTAATTTCTCTACCAGGAGGGAAAAAAATGAAAATTTTGTAAAGCAGTATTACATGTTATTAGCTAATAAAATTTTTCTACAAATAAAAACATTGCATTACATTGGTTGCATTAATTTTTCCTGCTTCATACATCTCAAATAAGATTATTAAAAGTAAATGTTATTTGAAATGGTTCTTTCCTAACATGGAATGGCAAGGTGCACTTTTTAGTGACGTGGATAGTTTCATTGAGTATTAATACATATGAATGAGCTGCATTATATACTACAGAAATACTTTCCTTGGAAATCACACAGTAAATACACTTGATATAATTCTTTAGCATACTTTCATCTGGAACTGATACTTAAGCAAATTTCTCTAAAAGTTTTTCAAATAATAATATTTAAAAGTTTGAAGTGGTATATCACAGTGTAAAAATGTCAGTGTAAGATTAACAACGAGTTTATTGCACTTAACTATTTGAATGTGATAAAGCAATATCACACTTCTCTTGTGTTGTGAAAAAAATGTGGCGAAGCACTATCACGCTTCGCTGCTGTTGTACCAAAAAGCATGATCTCGCTGCTGTTTGTGACTATAATTTTCACATTAATTGAGAGCAGTTGTATTCATATCAACTGTGGTTCTTAATAATCTCACTCAACTGTGATTTTTAATGATGTAATCTCTTAGGCATGATGTTGTACAGAAAATTATAGAGGGCGCTGCGCCGCCATGTATGTATAGTTAATTAGACTTTCAGTAGAGAGTGGATGAGTGTGATGATGTACAGGTGTGGTATTAAACAGCTATCATGTAACTCCAGCTAATCTGTAATATGCCTGTATATAGAATTTACTTTATAAAGTAGATTTAGAATCAAAGAAATGTTTTTATTCACCACAACATGACATGAAGAACCACTGGTGTGAGTATGGAATTAAGTACACTGGTTATCATAAATTAAGGAAAAATCACGATTGCTGAAAAAGTTACAAGTAGAATTTTATGAAACTTACCCACAATATACAACACATAGTAAGGTATCAAATAACATGAAAAGAAATTGCCAGACAATTATGGTAGTATAGAAATTAGCACATGTATAAAATGAACAAATCGAAGATGTCAGTTTGCTATAGTAAAAATACCTTCAATATGGAATATAATCGCCTCTAGAAGCAATACAGCACATTCAACAATGTGTGATGCTTTCAATTATGTGGTCTATCAGTTCCATAGGAAGCGAGAGCCATTGTTCTTGCAGAGTAGTTGCAAGCGTGGCAAAGGTCTAAGGGGGTGGATTGAGAGCAGCTAGATGTCTCTCTAAAGCATCCCAAACGTGCTCGATAGGATTAAGTCCGGGGATCGAGCTGGCCACTCCATGCACATAATTGTTTCCTGTTGGAGATAATCATATACGATGCGAGCCCTGTGTGGTTTTGCATTGTCGTACTGTAACAGGAAAGGATCATGTATTGCCCCAGCATATGGGCGGACATAAGCATCAAGGATGTCATCTCTATAAACATGAACATTCAGGGTTCCCCTTGGAAAAACATGTAGGTCTGTGTGTGCACCCAAAGATATGCCACCCCAAACACAGACACTGCCTCTTTCACGGATGTTTGATGGATGATAACGGGTTCCGGGTTCTCTCCATACCAAATAACACCTACTATCGCACTCTAGATTAAACCTGGACTCATCTGTAAAGAGAATAGCCCTTGCTCAGGCATCCAGTGAACATGTTGTTGTGCCCACTGCAAACGGTTCCTCCTATGGCACGACTTGAGCAGCACGCAAATGGTTGTTCGCCTCGCATACAGACCACCTTTGTGAAGCCTTCTACCCACAGTTGATGTTGACACCAACCTTCCGGTGGCTGCAGCAAGGGAGGATCTAAGAAGAGTTGGAATAGCGGTTTTATTCCTGAATGCACATAATGTCAAATATCGATCATCGGCGCTCGTCGTAGCAGTTGGCCGTCCTTGTCTGAACCTCCTAGGTGCCGAATCTGTGATTTGAAATTGCCTCCAAAGACTATGAACCACAGAAAGTCACGCATTTAGCCACCTGGCCACTTCTGTTTGACTTTGTCCTGCATCTAGTCTCCCAATTTCTTTCTGCCGTAGTTCTGCAGGCAAATGATGTCTGGAGATCATTGTTACAAATTGGCTATCTCAGATTTCTGATGTCAATATCACAGTGAAATATGTGCACTTGCTCTCAGACATGGACTTTTATGCTCCTCGCAGATGACGTATTCCGAGTGCAGTGCCACTAATTTGCCTATTGGAGTTTTACTCAGCTACTCTTACTTGGCAACATATTCAAATTTACATGGTTTGGCTTATTTTTTAGGGAGTTGTCGCTATTTTTGTGATTTTTCTTAATTTATGATAACCAGCGTATATTTTCCACAGATGTGCTACTATAGTGGCTTACTGTTTGAACTGAATAATTGTTTTCACATGTTGTATTTCCCATTTTTGTCTTTACAGCGTTGAACAGTATATGGACAGCATACCCAGTTTTTGTTTTTGATATGCCAGTGCCAAGTATGAATTGTTGCTTGTCATATATTGCACTGCTATATCATTTACATCTAGTTCGCATTGAAGTCTGCTGTACAAAGAAACAGCCCTATGCAAAATTCAGCCGGCACCTAAGAAGTTAAATGAGAAATTTTCCTTAGAAAAATTGCCTGGGCAAAACTCTCAACAATGCGAGATATGCAGTAAAAAAATGGTAATGGATTTAAACGATCCAGCTTAATTTGTACTATATGTAAGAATGGAATTCATGGTGCAACAAAACACTCTTGTAATAAGTAAGAATAAAAATACTTTTATTGGTAAAAATTACTTTTTATATAATAACTGTTTCTATTATTTTCAAAAAAAAAAAAAAAGAGTATGTATTTCATTCTGCACTTTTAGCAAAATTACAAGAAAATTTTTCAGTTCTTAAATGTTTTATCAGTACACCTTATGCAATTTTTTAATAATTGTCTACAAAATACTATTATACTATAAATTTAAATTATAACATTTTTCAGAAACGTTGTTCATTTGGTATTTTGCCTAAAATTTTTTTCTGAATTGATGAGATCATATGTTTTTTTATAAATAGCTATGTTTACAGTCACGAGCATCATATTTGACAATTCACCTTTTCCTTTAAAAGACACACACACTTCTTTTTTCCCCCTTTCTGTCTCCCTTTTTTGAGGAAAAAAGCAGCTGAAATGGTGCAGTTTTCTAGGTCACAATGTGGTTTGCTTAAGAAATGAGGTTCATGAAGGAGTCAACGAAGCATTATTCAAATTGTCCATTTTATTGACTGCAGCATAATGCAGAAATTAATATAATTTATAGCATAAAACAAAAATATTACCATAACATTCTCTTCACATGACTATTTTTAAGCCAACTCAAAATGATGGCTTTCCTCTCCTCTTCTCTTTTCTCTCTTTGTAGTTTCCTGAATATTTTTTTTAAGTTCATATTTTTATTATTTGAAATAACTAAGCTGATTTAATGTCACTGGATTAGTCAAGGTTACATATACAAACAAGGTTTTCAATGAAAACTTTTTTTTCTTATACAATATTACTAATGCAGTAAGTAAGAAGTAAAGTGAGAGGAAATCTATAGGATAAAAAGGTGACAAATGGGAGCAATAGGTGCAAAACTCATATTTAAGACCATATTACATCTGAAAGGGCTTGTATTAACACAAGAAATAGAATTTATGAAAGCCTCAGTATTATTTCCTAATAAGTGCTGCAATTAAACATTTGGGCCCTAGCAATATCATTAAATTTATCATTATACTTGTAAATAAAAATGGAATTATAAATTTATGATGCTCCAAATAAATTGCTTTAGTAAATCAAGCATCATTGACCAAAAGATAAGCAGAAACAAATGGATTAAACAAACTTAACATGAATGGCAAGCATAAAAGCAAGAGAAGTGAAGACATTACAGTAAATTAAAATATATGTTGTAAAATTTAAAATGAAAAAATTAGAAATAGACTGTTTTTGAAAGCTTTTCCCTTTGAAAATATAATTTTAAATCTTTTTAAGTTCTTTCATTTAACTAATTTTATAGTTACTAAATATCATAGCAAACAATGATTACTATTACAGAGCAAATTTCAAAGCAAAATTTTAAACTATATGATAAAATGTATTTATTATGTAATATAAAAAGACACTGATCATAGTCGAAAATAGAATTTCATTAGTTTATAAACATGAGTTTTAGAAATAAAGTTTCTAACCAGGTGACCATGCATTTTTTCATCATCAACAAGGTCCTTTATGGCTACAATTTGCGACAATCCAAATACATCACATGACGTGGTTAAAAATGCTCTACCCTGTTCAAAAGAAATGCATATTTCATTCATGAAAGAATAAAAAATAACTGATATAATTAATAAGTAAATTAAAACAAATTCATATAATGATCACATTGTTACATGCCCAAAGAAAAAAAATCCATGAAAAATGTAGAAATACAGGTGGGGGAGGAAAAGTAAAGTTGCTTTATCTGTTACCTGTTAATTTACTCACAATTTCAATGGATCTAAAATGCACAACAGTAAATTATTATCTTGCGAATCTACCAATGAACCAATGCCTTTGGTTGAACTTTGTAATGGTTCAAGTTTTTTATTGTATTTGTTCTATCATTTGGTATGGCTTATGGGTGTTCGCAGAGTCGGACAGTACACTCCGGAACTGATTCAAAAAATTGATTCACCTGATTGAGTGAATTTACTCTAATTCCAGGGAATGGTGTTGCAGTTCTTCTAAGGTTTCCAAAGAGCTTTTTTTGAAAGTGTGCCAGGAACAGAGACTTGTTATTTGTTCATGAACTGATTCACTTTACTGAACAAGCTTACACTTGATTGATGAAAGAAATACAGCTCATGTTGGAAATGTGCCAGGAAATACTGATTTACATTTTAGGGAAGAAAAGAATGTTCCCATGTTATATATGAGCTATTTATCATTTCCCAGCTCTTTGAAAAAACTTTTATTCTAGAATTTTATTATGAGTTATGTGTAAATGAAGGTTTTAGGGAATCTCAAAATTACAGTTGAAAGAAATCAGTTTCAGCAGTTAGGGTTTAACTGAGTCAATTCTTCTGATCCCACTCTTTGTTTATTCTTTCTGCTCTTTGCTCCATCCTCGCTACCTGCTCTCGATTCTCCAAACATTCTGGATTTTTTTTTATCAGTGTTATTGCTAATGAGTAATGAATTATAAAAAGGTACTGATAAATTTCACAGAGTGAATCGTCCTGATCAGATCTTGCTTGAAAACAAATAGGTAACAATACATCACTAACTTTTACCTTTACTTCAACTTTCAACCATAGTAAATGGTACTGTTATTTTAAGGTCTATAGAAAAGATAACAAACTAAGATTTTCTTTCTCAGAATTATTTAAGAAAAAATTATTCACTTTTATTTCTATTTCTTAAGGTTTATCCTATAATGAAAGGGTGGTCTTATATTAGAAGGGGGTCTATTTTCGCATAAATACGGTATACATAAAATAATGTGTATACATTGTTCTATGTTATGTGCTCATAGAGATCTCTTTGAATAATGCAGCCCATGAAAAGGAAAATTTCAAATTCAGAATTTTATTTTAATTTAAGATGCATACCAATCCTTATGGTCAAGGTAAAGCACTATAAACAACCCAAGGAATTGCAGGTCACCAAAATTACTAACAAAGCAAAGTCTAAAAGAGAACTCATTTGCTCGACAGCACTCAAAACTCCTATTTATACCACTGCTCATGAAAGAAGAAAGACACATCTGGTACTCTCCGTGCATCATTTAGCTGAATTGATTCAGTCAATGAGGGGAACTACACAGTTACAAGTATAAGGAAAAGCACAAGTCAAGAATATAAATAAGCTAACAGGTAAAAGAACCTGCTTAAATGTTATAAGAACATACTTGGTTATATTCCTACACAACTCCTATCAATTGTAGTAAAAATCTGAATTAAATCATTTCATTTTAGATTAGAATATACAATGGAAAAATTAGTTACACCATGCAGAGACATGGGATTCTTAACATAATACCTATATGAATGTTTAGGTATTCTGATAGGATAATAGGTTAATGGCCAATAATTCAGTCTGATGTAGTCTGAAATTTGTAGGAGAAGACTGGTGGCAGAACCTTTGTTCAGTTCTTTTGGGGTGGTCTCCATTAGAAGTGAGATGGAACTTTCCCTTTCTCATGAATGTAATTCATTCATCTCCTTAGGTGCACTTGCAGAAATATTGTCTGTGATGATCTTAATGTTATTCGAAATGGCTGGACAATTACAAATAAATACAAGTGTCAAGTAGTTTGGAACAGCAAGAAGATTTATCCAGGCTAAAACTGTAACTTTGCTGCATGATCAGCGTCATCTTAGTTAATAATATAAACTTGCATAAATGGGTCTCATTAATTAATTCTATCTTTCACCATTTCCTTTTACTAACATATAACTTTTATTTAAAACTTGCAGCCAAATCGTAGCCTGCTTTGTAAGCTACCTAAGATCACTATTTCCACAAAAGACTCAAATCATTTAAAACTATGGATATATTCACAGTGAGTATGAGCAAATGAAACACTCCCTCATCAGAATCATGAAAAATATGTATTTTATATTAATGCCTGTACTTTTCAGTCATCTCCTTAGGTGCACCTTCAGAAATATTGTTTGTGATAATCTTGTTGTTATTCCAAATGGCTGGACAATTACACAAATAAATGCAAGTGTCAAGTTTGGAACAGCAAGAAGATTCATCAAGGTTAAAACTGTAACTTTGCTGTATGATCAGTGTCATCTTAGTTAATAATGAAAACTTACATAAATGAGTTTCATTAATTAATGCTACCATTCATCAGTTCCTTTTACTAACATAAAACTTTTAGTACTGTTATAGCAATGCACTTTTACTTATGAAATATGTACTTTTATAGCAATATGTACTTTTGTATGTAGTATATATATACTCTTAGAGAAATGCACTGTTACTTATGAAACCCTTTGTCACATCAAATAATTAAATAAAAATTTTTTAAATAATTATTTGTCTAAAAGCTTTTACCTGCCTGCAAAATGTCTTTGGATGCCAATGTTGTAAACTATAGGTAATCATCTTAAAGAACGTTCACAGTACATATAAATAAATTTAAATTTGCATTTGAACATACTTATTTCAGTGTATGATTTCTATAATAAATATTTCTCATTTTGAAGAACTTAATTTCAGGATATGAAATTAAAAAATACAATTAATTACAGAGTAATTTATGTAAGAAAACAGGGAAGAAACATAAAAAATAAAAGAAAAAGCATTCAAATACTATTAGCTTTTTCACGGATATAAAAGCTGAAAGCTCTGAGTAACAATATTATTGCTGTAAAACTTAGGAATATATTTATTTTTAATAATAAGCTAATGTTTTATATTCTCAAAATGCAATGAAAAAACTTTACTAACTAAAGATATTCATTCATATGGTTCTGATACTACTGAAAATTGTAAATAACCAGAGCATTTTATAAATTATAAATAAAATGCTCTAAATTTATAAATTATAAAATTATTAGAAGAATTAATTAATATGGAATATTTTAATTTACCACAAAATTTTTACTTTCGATTCTGTTAAAACATAAAAAAAATAAATAAAACATCAGCTCATAAAAAAACAGAATTTTTCCTAAATGTTCTATTTTTCAAAATTCTTCAAGTTTTTTTAATGTAAAAAATACTTTAAAAAATGCTAAACTAATAAAACTTTCAAGGAGTTTTTCATCACTAACTTTGTATAGTGATATTAATAATAAATGTTTTCATTCATTTTTAACCCACAGCAGGAAAGTACAGCATGTCCCCTGCTCCCCACCCAAAAAAATGGACAATAGGTAGATTACCTGTTGCTTACTAGCTCTATGAGCAACATGGTTTAGAAGTAAAGCATTATACAATGCATCTAATTTTTTTAACAAAGAAAGATCAGAAACTGCTTCATATGCAGCTTTTACAAATGGAATACACGAAGAGCCTGTAAAGAATGTGAATAAGTGAGATTGTTAAAAATCAAACATAATTTAACATGAGCTCTTATTTTAACCATTCTAAGAAAAAACATTAAACAAGGAACTTTTTATACTGAATGGTAAAACAAAAACATTAAACTGTTATTTTTCAAATTAATTATAATTTTTGGTCAATAAATATTATTCAACAAAATAACACTGTATATGCCACCCAACCAGTATAGCGGTTAGCACTGCTGACTGCTGTGTCAAAGGGCCCAGGTTCAAATTGCGGAGAAGGCATGGATGTTTGTAAATATATAGTGTTGGTGCTGCACTCTAAATATGTGACGAGCCGAAAGTCCTTTCATGTGGTTTGGTTTAATGGGAGAGGGGTGGAAGACCCTCAGACCCATCCACCCAGGGTGCTCTCCATCAAAATTAGGAGCGGAACTCAGCCAAACTGCACTGTCACCTGTAAGATGTTTGAGGCTGTTGCCAACACCAGGCGCATCTTGCGCTCCTTGCCATGAGGAATTTCGTGGTGTAATACTTCTTTGGCGATATGAAGCAACTCCAATGATGGAACACAGAAAAAACTTTATTTAGCACTCAAAATGGCGACATACAAACAAGAAGAGAAAACATATTCTAACATTTAAAAATAAATTACATTCTTAGTGCGAGAGTCGCACGTGGCACTCGAGTCTGGTTTCAAATATTGCCATTCACAATTACCTTAATGTTCATCTATTTAAATTATTTAAACTACAAGATTTTAATACTATTTAAAGCTGTTACAACCTCTCCCCCAACGGAGAAACTTTTTCCTAAGGAAAAAGTTCTGTAAAATTTGACAGTTTAATAAGCTCGGCTTGCTCATTTGCTTAAAGAGAAAAGGTAACTTCTCTGATAAATTTCTAAACTTCAGGCCAAAATTTTTAAGTTTTAAACAAATATTTTTACACTGCATTTAAATAGGGAGAAAAAAAATGGAGAACGTTAAAATACATCAGTTGAGTATACATTAAATAAATAAATAAATCCTGAACGTGGTTACATACACTAAGAGTTATTACATTACTTAATTCTACTCAGAACATCTACGTTCTTGTGCAAAGATCCTTTGCGATGAATGACCTTAAAATTATAAGGTTGTAATGAAAGTGCCCAGCGCATCAATCTAGAGTTACATTTGGCGTTGGATTGTAGCCAGACCAAAGGATTATGATCAGTTTGAATCAAGAATTCTTGCTGACCATCCAGATAAAAATGCAGTTTCTTGATAGCGTAGATGATAGCAGCGCACTTCTTTTCAGTAGTACAATAATTCTTTTCAAACTTAGTAAATTTTTTGCTTATATACAAGATAGGATGTTCACGTTGTTCATCATCTAATTGGCATAGTACTATACCCATGCCATTGTCTGAGGCATCGGTTTGTATAATAAACCTTTTATCAAAATCGGGAGCATACAGAATTGGTTTCTTGCATAGCAACTCTTTTAAATTTTTAAAAGCTTTGTCACATATTTCAGACCATTGTATATTTCCTTTTTTTGTTACCCCCTTCAAAGCGTCCGTGAGGGGTGAAGCAATTTCTGAAAATCTCGGTATGTACTGGCGATAATACCCTACCAGTCCTAAGAAAGCACGTATTTCTGTTTTGGTTTTAGGTGTAGGATACTCCTTTACAGCCAGGATCTTTACTTCATCCGGGGTTCGTTGTCCTTGTCCCACAACATGGCCTAGGTATCTCACTTGATCTTGTGCAAATTTACATTTTGATGGTTTTAGTCGTAAATTTGCTTTCTGTATTCTTTCTAGAACAGAAGTTAAGTTTTTAAGGTGCTCTTCCCAGTTTTCTGAGTAAATGGCAATGTCATCCAGGTATGGTACAGCGAAACCTTCGCATCCAGCCAGGACTTTAGTCATAACTTTGCTAAAAAAATATGGGGCATTTTTTAATCCAAAGGGTAAACATAGAGGCCTGAAACTTCCAAAACTAGTTACAAATGTTGCATATCTTTGGGCTCTTTCTGTTAACGGAATTTGCCAGTAGCCTCTAGATAAATCTAATAGGGTAATATATTTTGCTTTTGCTACAGTTTCGATACGTTCTTCAATATTAGGCAAAGGAAAGTATTCAGTTTTAGTAACAGCATTGAGTTTACAATAATCAATACAAGGCCGAGGATCCTTTGATGAAGATTCTATCAAAATCATGGGAGATGTATAGTCTGATTCTCCCGGCTCTATAATTTTAAGATCGAGCATTTTCTGTATTTCCTTTTTGAGAATTTCAGTCTGTCGGGGTGACAGTCTGTATGGCTTTATTTGTATTGGTTCGTTATTTAATAGCTCAATATCGTGACAAACTAAGTTTGTTAGTCCAGGATTACTTGAAAAACAACCAGAATATTTCCATAAAATCTTTCGTAAATCTTCTATTTGCTCGGATTTCAACCTTTTCTCGAGTTCATTCTCCTCTATGATGTCCGAAAAATTTAATATACTTGGATTGGAAGGTAAACGAGGAATGTCAATTTCTAAGTCTCCTTCCACTTCAGTTATCATATTAATCATTTCTGGTCTTTTGTAATATGGTTTAAGCATGTTAATGTGATATACTTGATTTGGCTCATTTTGTTCCTCGAAACTTACAATATAATTGGTTTCTGAAATTTTCTGCTCTATTTTTACAGGTCCTTTCCACTGTACTTCTAGTCTATTTTGACGATTCGTTGATAAAACAAGAACTAAATCTCCTCTAGCAAATTCTCTTTTCACTGCGTTTCGATCGTACCATGTTTTCCTCCGTTGTTGAGCTTCTTTCATGTTTTCGACGGCAAGTTCTAGGCATTTCTTCATTCGATTAATAAGTTCGAAAACGTAACTGACAACATTATTACTTTCTTCAATCGGTTCTAGCCACTGCTCATAAAGTAAAGTGACTGGCGTTCGTAGGTTTTTGCCATGAACTAATTCTGCTGGTGTAAAACCAGTGCTTTCGTGTGTGACTGTTCTGAGAGCAAAAAGAACTGATGGTAGATAATTCTCCCAATCCGAAGTCGCTCCTATACATACGACTCTTAACACCCTTCTTAGCGTTCTATGGAATCGCTCAACGGGATTACTCTGCGGATGATACACAGAGCTTCTTACATGTTTAATGCCGAAACGCTCCAAAAATTCCTCTGTCAAAGCACTGACGAAAGAGGTCCCCTGATCTGTTTGGATCACTTTTGGGAAACCCATACGACTGAAAATCTGTAAGAAAGCATCAATCACAGATGGCGAAGAAATGTCTGTCACCGCAACAGCATCTGGATATTTGGACGACATACACAGAGCTGTAATAATATATTTTTTCCCAGTCTTTGAAATAGGTAGCGGACCAACGGCATCGACATTTATTTTAGTGAATATTTCGGAAATTACTGGTACTAATGTCATTGGAGCCTTCTTTTTGTCATTTCCTTTTCCAGCGCGCTGACAAGCATCACAGGTTCTTAGAAAATATTCAGTTTCTTTGTAACACCTCGTCCAATAAAAATATCTAGCAAGTCTGTCTTTGGTCTATTTGACACCCAAATGACCAGAAGTTCCTTCGTGGCACATCTTTATAATTGACAACTTGAGTTTTTCAGGTATAACGACAAGCTGTCTTTCAAAGCCCATTTTATCAGTCGTTTTTTTTAACTAAAAGCTCTTTTCTTGTCAGACTATAGTTTTCATTTTTGCATGTACCTTCTTTAACTTCTTGGATGATTTTAGACAGTTCCTTATCAGTAAGCTGAAGTCATGCAACTTCTTCTGAGTCAATTTTTACCAGTTTCATGAGAGCTTCATCTTCCGTATTTAGTTCCGGTAAATTATCTTCTTCTTCAAAAACATCTCTGGATGCTTTATTTTCTTCCTTCATCGGTTCCAAGAGCTTCTCTTCGGCTATTTCTCTTTTCCTTTCAGCTCTAGTAGAGACAGCATTAACCTGATGAGGACAACTATCAGGTTCCTTTCCTTGTTTATTCAACAGTGCAAAAGTTCGATTGCCTAATAAATACCTTCCTTTGTCGAGTTCATTTCTAATAATGGCAGCCTTAGTTATTACTCGCCCAAGATCGCAGTTTAGTTCGATCTCAGCCAATGGTAAACAGGTTGCATTCAAGTCTAATGGCTGTTGCACCCACACATTTTCACCTGTCAGCATTTCCGGCGTGATGTATTTGCGACAAACTATATCAATACTAACACCTGAATCCCTTAATATAGGAATTTTATGACCATTTACGTAACCCATACTAGTATAAGGTAATAGAAATTTATCCTCTGGTTTTGCACTAATTCTGTTAAGATTAGCAGGAGATTCAGTACTATTCTTAAGTTTTGGACATTGGGGTCTTAAATGTTGATAGGACCCACACTGATAGCATTGTGGCGTTTTTCGTTTTTCATATTTATCATCTGGACGTGGACTTCTAGGTCTATGAAACCAGCTTTGCGAATTAAATCCTGATGACAATTTTTTTTTCAGTTTTATTTTTATTATCTGAACTCAATTTACCTTGAGTTAGTGCATTGTATCTTTCTTTCTGCCGATTCACTACAGGCTTTTTTTGAAAGTTTCCGCAAACGTTTTCATAGGCATCAAGTTTTTCAGGTTATTTTTTTCGATGAAATTATCTCTACCCATTCATCAAGAAAATGATCTCGAATTTCAGGAGGAACTCAACGTTTAAGTTGGTCAAGCACCATCAAATCTAGCAACTGATCAAAAGTCTTAACTCCTAGACCAGTCACCCATTCCTTGCAATAATTTTCTATTTCATAATTGAAATCCACCCATGTGGATTCGGTACTTTTTTGATGTTTCATAAATTTCTGCCTAAACTTTTCCGGGCTTAGTTTAAACCGTCTTAGCAATAAATTTTTCACGTGTTCATAGTCTTTAGCTTTATTGGAGGGTTCTCTAGCTATTAACTGGGTTACTTCGTAAGGAAGTAGTCCTAGTAAATGAGATACAAATTCTTCTTTATCAATTTTAGCCCATTCTGCTTGCCTTTCAAACAATAGCAAATATAGACTGATATCTCCTTTCTTGTCATCGAATTTCTGCATAAGGTGACGCAGCTCCGTTTTCGGCCAGATCTGTCCGGTATTTTGAGACTTTGTCTCTGCTTCAAGTCTTAATCTCTCTAATTCATACTTTTCGTTCCTTCTCCGCTCTTCTGCTTCTTCCTGTCTCCTACGTTCTTCTCTTTCCCTTTCCTCCCTCTCTTTCCGTTCTTCTCTTTCCTCTTTCCTCCCTCTCTTTCCTTTCTTCTCTTTCCGTTCTTCTATTATTGTGTCTAAGACTCTTTTGACGAAGACTTCATCATAATCTCTACTTTCAACAATTTTCTGTTTTAAATCAACTATTTTCAAATCTGCAGTCACATGAACTCCCAGTTCAGCCGCGAGATTTTGCAAATCTTCCTTACGAGCTCTTCCTAAGTAGGACATTTTTTTATGTTTAAAATTAACGAACACTGTGTTCTTTATATTTCCTCAAAATAGCTCAATTCAAATACTTTAGTTAATTAATGAAGTCAGGAATTACGAAATTAAATGCACTTTGTTAAGTACGTATACCTCAAAAATGAAATATTTAAATTATACGAAGTTCATTCTCTGTACCACATTAATTGTGATTAAAATAAGAATAATAACATAGAGCAATATATATATCTACCGTCTGGACAACTAAAATGAATATTAAATATAATATCAAATACGGTAATAAAATAAGACAATTTATTATTAACAGGAAGTAATAATCTGGTATCACTAATATTGCGTTCAGTGATGAACTAATAACATAAAGCAATTCTATATAAACATTAAGTAATAATCTGGTATCACTAATATTATGTTCAATGATGAACTAATAAAATAGAAATACGCATGATTATTCGATCTCGGTCAGTGCCTCCAAAATAATTAAGACTGTAATACTTCTTTGGCGATGTGAAGCAACTCCAATGATGGAACACAGAAAAAACTTTATTTAGCACTCAAAATGGCAACATACAAACAAGAAGAGAAAACATATTCTAACATTTAAAAATAAATTACATTCTTCGTGCGAGAGTCGCACGTGGCACTCGAGTCTGGTTTCAAATATTGCCATTCACAATTACCTTAATGTTCATCTATTTAAATTATTTAAACTACAAGATTTTAATACTATTTAAAGCTGTTACAGTGGGTTTCAGTTGATGTTACTGTCAAACAAGTGAGCATTAGTAACAAAAACACTATACATAAGATATTCCACAACTGGCAAGTTAATTAAAAATATGTGAAATGGTTGAATTAGTAAATGGCATTTCCAACATCTTAATCAAGAAAACTGAATACTTAAAAATTGTAATATAGGCCACACAAACAAGTACCCAAAACCAACAGGAAATGTAAAGCTTGTGATCTAAGATTATTTCTGAAGGTTTTGTACAGATACTTTCAAGATTCAGATATAATTAATCCACAGATACTTCAAAACTGAACAGTAATATTAACTTTATGTATCTATTTTTGACCAAATAAATATATATTATTAAATATTATTACTGTAACAGAGGCATTTCTAATCCATATAGCCTGTTTTTTAAAGTGTTACATTTTGCAAAAGGAATAACTTTATGTCCGCTAAATGAAACCAGTTTAGTCTACAAAAAATGATGAACTCAAAATATGTTAAAAATTTCTTACATTACATTAAAGTTCCTGCCAATTTAAATCATAAATCTACATATCAAATATTTGATACAAATTGTTTTCAATTATTTTTTGAGCTTGCAGGTGGCTTGTTATTTAAATTATATCACAAATGGCTTTAGAGTACTTTATTAAACGGAATGAAATAATACAAGTATTTTAAAAAATAGTTTAAGCACATCATTAAATGCCTGTAAAACAATTAAATTAAGGAAAATGATACACATGATTATTTTAGGAAGGTACAAACCTATAGAGCATGTAAAACAAGGTTTGGACATATATACACAGGTTAAATTAGGTTACTTGAATGCAACTAAGCACACAAGGGCTGACTGCCTAAGGAACAGAATGTAGCAAAGGAAAAGTGTTTTATATCTTGTTACAGCAAAAATAAGGAAAATCAAAAAAACTACCATGTAGTCAGCCCATTTGTCTAGGTTCAAACCCCAGTCAAACTACTACTATTTAGCAGTCTTAATCATTCAGTCATTATTGGAGGCCAAATATAGACAGACCAAATATGACAATTATTTTAAGTCAAAATAGTTTTCCAGACAATTACATGTAACAAGAAGGTACTTATAAACTTCATGATACAAAGAATTAAAAATTACCTGTGTTCTCAAGGCTACTTAAAATAAAGGTCTTCACATCATCTATAACAATAAATATTTTCTTTAAGAATTTCAAATTTGATAATATATCTTCATAAACTTAAAATGTCTGTAAATTTTACACATACATATATTATATAAAAAATCTCAGAAGCAAGACACATAGCTTGAATACTATTTTCATTACACAAAGGAAAAATGCACACACTTGTAATAAATGCTATAGTTTTATGAAGAAAGTTCTTGAAAACACTTTGCAGCTAAAGCAGACGATTTTGCTTTATTAAATGTAAAGTTTTATTGCATTACAGCAGTTCTTTAAGTAAAATATTATATCAAAGAAGTGAAAGCTATCGGTACAATAAAAATATAATTGCTATGCAAAATTAAACACAATAATTAAACATTTTTCTTTTTTTGGGAAGGAATAAATTAAATATTATTGCTGTATTTTTGCTTGTATTTTGAAAAAAAAAAAAAAAAATGTGGTACCAGCCCTCTATAAAACAGCAAGTAGTGAATTATTTCCAAAGTTATGGGATTGTACTATAAAAAATAGTAAGTATCAATGGACACAATATGGTCAGCTCAATAAAGCTGACAAAACAGTCACAGACTGGAACAATAACCTGAGGTAAGTTTGTACTCACAGCATCTTAAACAAGGCTTCTGGGAAAATTGGAGGGCCTAACAAAACAGTAGAAATCAGTGGAAGTTTTTGTACAAAGTGTGAAAATGAAGTGAGTTAAACACTGATTGTTTGTTAAATAAAAAGGCATCAGTTTCTTTAGAAAACCATGAGAATGACTAGTGCAACTTTGGCGGGATATCGACCAGCTTTCATAGTTGACATGATATTACACTGATTATTCTTAAAATGTAAGACCAGCAGCAACGTTCTGCTTGGTTTATATGATATCAATCACTTCATTATGAAGTATGACCAATATTAATATTCTGCATACTATAGAAAGCTGTTAAGAAGTTTTTCCAGGTCCAAAGATTGTGGGGAACTTCTTAATCAAGGAGACTTGTTATAATGAAAAGCTTGTAACAGATATAGGATACTCAATTAGCAAAATCACCAAGAGCTTTAAAAGAAATATACAGATATTTACAGTAGTTTATCATAAATTAATGCAGTAAATCTATGTTTATGGTTTTGGTAAAACTAACTCATTGTGAAATGAAACTTCTTAACAATGCACATATAGCAGACTCCTGATTAAAAAGTGTAATACTGGGGATGACATCATGGCTAACTGAAAACACAGTTAAACCAAAGGCAGTTAAAAAATGAAGGAAAGAGGAGTCTTCCAAAAATATTTAGTTGAAAAATACTATGAAGAACATACTAGTATTTTCAAACAGTTTAATCTGAAGAATAAGTTTATTTGATTGCAAAAATTAAACCAGTGTGGAAAACAAAAAGAACACACAACAAAAGGAAGAGAAGAATAAACATCATTAGAATAAAGAAACTAAGAAATACCTGGCATTAAAGAGAAATTTAAGCTCCATAAAAAAGTCAGTTAAAACTCACTTTTTTTATTTCAGATAACATACAATTGTATTGTGGATAAAAACACTCAAATACTAGATTTCATCTGCAATCAGTGCTATTGTCCCATAGAATCTTGTCTTCCTTTTTGTAATTTCCATTCATGGTTTGTTTTATGCTGATGTTTTATTTTTCCATCAAAAATCCATCAATCAATAAAAAACTTTTTTTTTTTTTTAAAGCAGCGCCTGGTTAATTTGCAACTCAGTTAATTGGAAGTTGAGAGTAATTTATTGTAATTAATTTCAGCAAAATTTCTGCATGATGTTTATAAGATTTTAAAGTCAGCAGATGCTAATAGGTTATAGTATATATTAATAGGCATATACTGATTAATTTTATTCATTACTTAACTGATGTAATGACCACACCACTGTTCTGCATTTTGACAACATAATCCATTGCAAATTATTGCCCAGTTACATCAAATGAAAATCTTTGAGTCATATGAGTAGATTGCACAAGTCAGGACAAATTTCAAACATAGACAATTGCCTAGCAAACTGATTTTCAGAATTTCAGCAAGACTTGACATCATTCTAAATTGCTTAATTCGCCACTGACAACTGACTAAAGATTATACATTGCTTTGAATTATTAATGTACTTAACTTATATGGGTACATGAGACTGATCAATCACTTTTAATGTCTTATTTTAATACAGTCAAAAGTCTTTAATCCGGACTCGTTGGGACTTCGGCGATTCCGGATTATCGATTTTTCCGAATTATAGATCATCAGTTTAAATCTGGTAAGATGGCATGCAGAAATTATAAAATAAAAAATATGAAACTGTAATTTATAAAATAATGAGCAATTATGATCTAAAGGGTATCAAAATTTACAAAAAAGGAAGCTTAATATTTATTTGTTTACTTTATTAAACATTTCTTTCAACGCGCGCATGCGTAAAGCATACATTACGCATAGCATACATTACGCATAGCCAAAATTAGAAAATTCCAACCAGAAAACTATTTGATTTGTATTCATGATATTTATAATGACGAGGAATTTCATTTAAATCATATCAAAGACGGAGTACATCGAGATGAAATGCTACATTTAGTAAGGAATTATAAGCCGAATAAAATAAAAACATCTGCCCTGAAGATAACGATAGTGTTGACAGATCAACTTCCAGTTCATTGCGTGCTGCGACGTCCCCCCCCCCCGGCAGAGCAGCGTGAAATTGATAAACAGATTTTGGAATGGTTAGAGAAACAAAGGATATGCCTTTATCCATTTTTTGTAGCAATTCCACTTTTTGTTTGATGGACATCAAAATATACTTTCGTTTTCTAGATCCTTTGGGAGCTCCAGCATCAGAAATTCTATTTGACATAATCGAAAGTTCAAGCTTACTTTTATAAAATTGCTCTTACAGTCTGCAAAAAATAATAAGCCGGATCCAATTCGAAGATTAAGGAACAATGCAATCATCAACATTAACTGAAATAGATAATTAGATAATTTTAGCTTATACCGTCCGTTACACATTAAACGCGCACGCGAAAAAGTATTCTGCGCTTGCGCAAACGCATATGCGCAGTCGTAAAGATCTTGCGCGCATGCGTAACCACCTATGCGCATGCGTCAATGCGGCGCATGCGCAGATAGATTTTAGCTTTGAGGTCCGAATTAACGACTTTTGACTGTATAAAATATATAAAATTTATATATAAAAAAAATCATCTTTAAAGGAAATAGAATTTTAAATGAATTTTGTTACATATATTTCAGTTAAAACTTGATATGGCCATTCAGTTATTAACCATTCAGTTATTAAAGGATGGTTACAGCCAAAAATGTCATGGAGAAAACAACGCAAGGTGAAAACGTTATAGTACAAAACATTGTGGAGGAAAAGAAAGCAAAGAGAAAAAGTCCCAGTTCTAAACCATCATAGTACAAAATATCACCTCGAAAATAAAATGTATAAAAAACTTCGCTGTTTAAAAACATCATTGTTGCAAATATCAAAAGGAGAGATTAAAGCACCTACAAATCATCACAGGAATGTGTTTTTCACGCTTTAAAAGCTGTAAATCCAAATTTGCATAACAATTTGCAAGTGCAAGAAGGGAAAAGGGATATTTTTACTTTTATATTTCAAATTTTACATTAAGTAATAAATTTTTGGTGAAAACGTAAATTACGTTACAAGACTATCAGATTAAAAATGTGAGAGAAAATAATTTGTTAATTAATTAAACTATTTTTTATATAGGTAACCTTATGCAGTCACTTATCTTTCTTTTTTTAATCTTTTTTAGACTGTTTTGCCAGAAAAATTATCAGTAGAATTTAATAAAAAATTATTTATTAACAACCTTTATTAGTTAACTATTTAAGTTTAAAATTTTAAATGCTATAAACAGCATTGATTTTCTACTTATTTTCAGTTTTTAAATGCTTAAGTTTCCTTCTTACATTTCCTTCTTACAGCAAGTTATCATCATACGATGATTTGTAGGTGCTTTTTTTCCACCATGATATTTTTGACAACTCTGTTTTTGAACAGTGAAATTTCTGAACCGATTTATTTTCAATGATGATATTCTGTACTACAATGTTTTAGAACTGGGATGTTTTCTCTTTGCTTTCTTTTCTACCACAATTTTTTGTACCACTACGTTTTCACCTTGCATAGTTTTCTCGAAGATTTTTTCTTCCACAATGTATTCGGCAGACACTGTTAAGGACAAAGCAAGAATCATACAGTTTTCTGCTTTAAACTTTGAACAACCAGCTTTGAACATGGCTTAAAGAAATTGACCAAAGTTTGAAATTATAGCCTCTGTTTCAAATTTAATGATTTTTTTATATGATGTTTTTGGTAGATGAAAGGTTTACTTTACTAGAGTTTAACAGTACAATTCTTAAAAACTATACTTTAATATTAGTATCATCAATAGAATGCAATTAAAAACACCTGTGGAGATTTCTGTGCATAACACAAATAAAACAAGCAATTTCACAAAGAAGTAAAATTATTGGCTGATCTTTGGTGGTGGTGTGTGTGATTATGGCAAAGCCTCGAGGGCTATCTGCCTAAGAGGAGGGATGCCTTCGTGGAGGACTTTCTAAGGGAAACTGGCTCATATACACGTTACACATGGGGAAAACCACGAAAACACCCATGCAGCCAGCCCGTTCGCGGGATTCGAACCTCGGACCGAACTACCAGTGTTCAGCGACTTTACCGCTCGGCCGCTGGTGGGCCGGCTGATCTTTGGAATATGGTAACTGGTAGTTTGGCCACATTTTGGAGGCGATAAAGGTTACTACCAAGGACTTTGGTAATAATGTGAGAAGTACTTAGTTCCGATTACACATTATTTTGTGTGAGGGAAATGAGAGATCATGAGATATGTCATGTGACATTAATGGACGAATTACAGTTCTTTAATCGGAAAAAGGGGGGCAATTTGGAAAACTGTAGTACTATATTATTTTGTATTAAGCTTCATTGTGTGTTGTGTGAAATAGTGGAAGTGTGCGTGCCACGTAATGAAGATTCTGAAGATTAGGTAAGTTAGTATTTTTAATCATTTGAGGATATTATTTTTATGCATTGTTCTAAATGTAAGGAGTAAATAAATTAATATGATATTATTGGAAAACTGTTATTAGCAATGATTTAGTTTAAAGTAATTAGGATTGTAATCTAATTTTTATTAATTTAATGTATGTGCTTATTTATATTTTAAGTAGTGTTTTTTAATTTAATTATATTTTAATTTAATGATCGTGATTTTGTGAGTTATATGTTTGTAGTATTTTGGAATACGTTTGAGTAGAACATGTTGAGTATTTTCATGCTTTTTCGTGAAATTTTTCTAATTTATGAGAAAAAAGCAGTGTACATGGATATAGTGAAGAGTGTGCGCAATGCCATTTTTGTGCAATTCTGGGATGTTTTTTTAAGTAAAAATAAGTCAACGTGTACATGGTTTAGTGATATTTTAATTAAATGATAGTTATTTTGTGAATTTTATGTTTGTAGGAATTTGGTATACGTTTCAGTTGAAGTAAATGTGCATGGAAATAATTTAAATATTTGACACTAAGTATTTGTAACCATTTATAATGTTTGCGGTATGAATTCGTTGGTGACGTTTATAATATAATAGATAATTTAGAGGTAAAAGTTTTTGGATATTTTATTTATTTTATACGTGGAAATGTTCATCCTTGGAAAGGGTATATACTTTTTCGCGATCATGTAATTTCATATATGTGCTTTTTACAGAGTTTAAAGATTCACAGAATTTTTTTGCATTTTCGTGCAAATTTTTGTAATTTATGAGAAAATAGCAGTGTAGATGGATAAAGTTAAAAGTGTGTGCAATGCCATTTTTGTGCAATTCTGGGATGTTTTTTTAAGTAAAAATAAGTCGACGTGCAAATGGTTTATGTGTATGTGCTATTCTGAAAAAGGCGCAAGGAGTTTGCGATTGTGCACTTTTTCCCAATTTTGCAGTTAATATTTGTCATGATTAAGCAGTTTTGTTACATAAAATTTCTAGCATAAGTGTAATTCGGCTAGTAGATTGTTGGAAAAAGTGTTCAGTAAATAAAAAGAAAAGAAACATGTCTTTACTTCGTGAAGACAAAATGGCGGCGAAAAAAAAAAATAGAGGGTTGCTGTAGCAGAGTTGGTCGCCAAATTTTCGCCAAAAAATCGCCAAGTTACCATAATCTAAAGATCAACCAAATTATTTAACACTGAGAAACAAATGGTAATTTTAATACTCGGATTTGTTTTTACTTTTATGATGGAAAAAAGCATATATATTCTCTTCTATGATATAGTTGTAAAAGGCTTCATTTTATCATTAGAACCAACATTAATAATCACATAACATTCAGCTATTAAAAACAATTATACATGAAAAAATTTATGATCCATGGAAAGATTATATATCCTTTTTTACAGATATTTTATTCTGGAGTCATAATAATGGTTTTAGAAAGTTCATGAAATTTATAAAAAAAAAATTTTTTTAATTTAAAAAAAAAATCAGACTTTTGTTAATAAGATGCAGGAATATATTTAATATAATAATTATTATTATTTACTACCTTGAAATCTTTAAAAAATGTTAGTACCCAACTTTGCCTTAAAATTAAGGTTGTGAGAAAATTACACTTACTATATTCTTATAGAGCACTTCTGTCTGAGAGTACATATTAAAAAGTGTACTATACCAAATTATTGTTAAAAGACTTGAATCAAATCAAATTAATATAAATCAAATGTACATTTTTATATAGAAATTTTATTTTCTAAAAGAATTTTAGGCTAATCTTTGGAATATGGTAACAGGTAGTTTGGCGACATTTATGTAAGGCGATAAAGGTTACTAGCTAGGACTTTAGCAGTGTACATGGATAAAGTCAAGAGTGCGCGGAATGCCATTTTTGTGCAATTCTGGGATTTTTTTTTAAGTGAAAATAGGTTGACGTATACATGGATGATACCGTGTATGAGCAATTCTTAAAAATGCGGCAAGCAGTGGACGATTCTGCACTTTCTCCCAATTTCGCACCTAATCTTCGTCATGATTAAGCACTTTTGTTCCATAAAAGTTCTAGCATAAGCATAATTCGGCTAGCAGATTGTTGGAAAAAAATGTTGATTAAAAAAAAAAAAGATGCCTTTTCTTCGTGAAAACAAAATGGCGTCCAAAAACAAACTAGCAGGTTGCTGTAGCAGGGCTGGTCGCCAAATTTTCGCCAAGTTACCATAATCCAAAAATTAACCGAATTTTATTCATTTGCTAATCTATAAAATCACTATATGCTTCACAAAAGCCCCTATTCAACAAAATGGTCACTCATGTTCAACCTAAAAATCACACTGTCCCTGGCTTTGTATAGTATTTGGGGGGTAAAGTTCAGAATCACACACTTATTTGTTTGGCGCTTTTTAGATGAGTAAAAAGAATTGGATTTTTGTCAATTTTCTTTGGCTTTTTAAGTGAAAATAGGTTGATGTGTACATGGATAAAATCGAAGGAGTGCATAATGCCATTTTTGTGCAATTCTGGGATTTTTTTTTAAGTGAAAATAGATTGATGTGTACATGGATACCAAGTATGTGCAATTCTTAAAAATGCACCAAGCAGTGAGTGATTCTGCACTTTCCCTGTGTTTTGAGCTCTTACCTATGCCAACCCTTTGAAGGACAGCAAGAAGTTTACCAAGGCATGTACTTTGGCACAATAACTAATAAAAAGTTACTGACCTTTGCCTTAAATAATAGATAAGATTGTTTAATATATAGTATCGAATTCTTATTTAACTCTGCTATAACCTAAATTCCTCAGACAACTTGTTATGTGAACAGGCAAGAGATAGCTATACAAAATCCTCATAGCCTCTTTTACAACCTTTCTGAAATTTTCTGAAGAATTCAAAATTGCAGAAGGTTAACTGGTCACAAATTCCCCTAGAGTTGAAGTATGCCCTCTTTAAGGAAATATTCTTTTACGGGAAACTTCTTTGCAAAAAATTAGGGTTGGTACCAGGGTTGTGGAGTCGGAGTCATGGAGTTGGGCAGATTTTGGGGTACAAGGAGTCGGAGCTGAAGTCACTAAAAACAGGTCGACTCCGACTCCAGTTTTTGTTGGACAGTTTGAATTTGAAATGAAATTTAAATGAATTGGAAAAAATTAATGACAAGCTGAGTTATTATTTTTATTTATGAACTATATACATTAATAAATAGTTATTTTCTATTTTATTGGCATATTAATAAATAAATATAAGGGAGGAGGATGGATTAATATTTGTAATTAGTGATTAAACATTCATTTAGTTACAAATCTCACTGGTAAATTTAGGCAAGCAGCAATAGCAGCAAGAACTTCTAAAATTAATGGCATTCTTAGGAAGCGAGCAGGAAAAGGAGCAATTATTGATCTAGCAACGCGATAAGGAAGTACATATTTGATGATAAAGATGTTGTTAAGAACTTTTTTAGAAGATGTAGATAACCCTAATGTTTCACTAACAGAAAGACTGTGGAATGATCTTACAGAATTGGAAACCCTTCTTTCTAGATGGTATACAGTCACAAAAAAGCTGTAATCTGAAGAATTGACAGGAGGTGAGAATGGAAGAATGTGATGTTTGTTTTTTTCTGAAATGGAGGGTTTATTGCAAAAGAAATTATTTCTTCAATGACGAAAAGAGAAACTAGTTTGCTAGACAATGAGATCTTGCTGGATTCAATATATGTAGATCCGAAACACCGAATTTTCTTGGATGGCGAACAAATTAAAAAGGCAAAGAAAGCCATCTATGAACTTTCATTAAGAATGAAATTATTCTCAGAACAACTGGAGAATTCGAAACAGGACAGTCCAACTGCAGACATTGCAACCGAGTCTCTATCTTCCTCTTCCAAAGATGAATTAGATTTTGAGAAATATTTTTGGATAATATTGAAAAGGCTAAGCGAATGAAAATAAAGAACCAAGAGCCCTTAGATATAAAAATGAAAAAATAGAAACAAGATTTCTACACGGCCTTTGAAGAAATAGAGAAACATGATTGCGCTTGCAAGACACCTCTTTTAGAACTTATAAAAATCTATCCTAAAAAGTAGCCCTAACAGTAACAGCTCTTCCTCCTACTCAAGTTAGTGTGGAAAGACTCTTCTCCGCTCTGAAGTTTATCAAATCGGATCTATGGCCCTCCAACAAAGAAGGTTCTTGTCGAAGCTATACTGTTTCTTAGAAATAACTAATGCCAGTTTTTCCATTTCATAATAAATGCTAATTAATATAAATAATTTGTTATGCCATCAATTTTTTTTTTCCTGTAGCATCTATTACTTCTTTTATATTAAAAAAATAAACTGTAACTCATGTGTATATGTTTACACTTATATATATATGAGGGAGTCAGAGTCGGAGTCATCAGGAGACAGAGTCTGTCATTTTCCCTACCGACTCCACAGCCCTGATTGGTACCATTTGTAAGCTTTAGAGTTCTTTGTTTGACGGGTGGAAAGGGAGAAGAAATCATTGTAATCTCGAGTGAAATTTTGGCCATTATAGTATTTTATCTACAAAACAAAGCAAAACTATCCATATATAAAATTCATACTTAAAACAGAAATCACAAATTATTTCTAACTTCCTATTTTTCAGATGATACTAACAGTAACAGCTCTTCCTCCTACTCAAGTTAGTGTGGAAAGACTCTTCTCAGCTCTGAAGTTTATCAAATCGGATCTATGGCCCTCCAACAAAGAAGGTCTTGTCGAAGTTATACTGTTTCTTAGAAATAACTAATGCCAGTTTTTCCATTTCATAATAAATGCTAATTAATATAAATAATTTGTTATGCCATCTTTTTTTTTCCTGTAGCATCTATTACTTCTTTTATATTAAAAAAATAAACTGTAACTCATGTGTATATGTTTACATATATATATATATATGAGGGAGTCAGAGTCGGAGTCATCAGGAGACAGAGTCTGTCATTTTCCCTACCGACTCCACAGCCCTGATTGGTACCATTTGTAAGCTTTAGAGTTCTTTGTTTGACGAGTGGAAAGGGAGAAGAAATCATTGTAATCTCGAGTGAAATTTTGGCCATTATAGTATTTTATCTACAAAACAAAGCAAAACTATCCATATATAAAATTCATACTTAAAACAGAAATCACAAATTATTTCTAACTTCCTATTTTTTAGATAATACTAAATCAAAAATATAATTACAGTAAAATGCATAATAAAGTTTATTAAATATTAGATTGCATACCATTAATGGGCTTAATTATTTATATTCATGATAAATAAATAAATAAAGATGTATCATTAAAGTATGTGAAATAACATGTTAAATGATAAATAAGGACATCTCATACAGTTTTGTAATACTGTGAAATCATACCATTCATTAAATGAATACTATAAATTACGATCATACTTAGAGTGAAATTAACAACTATACAATTACAATGATTTCTTCCTAAGATGATCACTCATGTTATTAGTTGATCTTCTGTGGCTTGTTTGTCGTACACAATATGATCACTGGCAATGTTCAATACCAATGTTCTGCATTTTCAGAAATATTGGTCCCTTTCAGATAAGATATTGTTGGAGAGATGATTGCTGCACTAAGCTTTGCACATGCTGGAATGTTGCATATAAATTATTAAAAATGATGACATAATCTAAAAATATTTTAAGGATTAATATACAGCAGACAAGGGATATTAATATAGAAAAAAAGCTCTTTAAAAGAATATCTTTCATGTGGCCCTTTGGAGAAAACAGTATCTATACAGTTAATCTGTCAGCAATATTTTTAATATTAACATTTAATCCTCATGTTTTTAGTTTGAGTTTCCTTTAGCCAGAGTTTGATTGCATGAATATGACAAAGCACAGGGAAGAGAAAGATAAAGATATATTTATAGAGTTTTTAATGACTACTGATGAATTATTTTTGGAGATATTTAGTCTAGAGCTTTTTTTCTTCTTTAATTTATGATTGATAAGTAGTAAAATTTTTACTATATAATTCATTTCCCAGTTTCTATCATCTTTTTTCCCACAAAGCATAGAAAGAATAAAATTGTACACTTGTCAAAAGTATAATTCAACTCTTTTAAGATGATTACCACAGAAAGATGCCAGTATTTCTATAAACATCACCTCTCTTGAGTGATCTCCACAGAAGCCCAAAATCATCTAGAACCCTAAATGTTCATCTTGGTGGCATGTCATTGAATATTCGTTTCTTAAAAAATATGCTAAGATTTTTGCAAGTGCTACAGTAATGAGAATTTGAAATGATAATACTGTACCTGTATTCTGAATATACAAATTTTGTACTGCTGCTTCAGTTCCCATACTATGAGAAAATCCTCCAGTAGGAAAAGCTTCAAAGAAAAAATATATATAAGTTACAGGCAAGATTTCAATTTCAATTTTCATAAATTTTGGTTATGCAGGCTGCAGCAAAAAAAATCCCAGATTTCATAAATAAATTAGATATCATGCATAATTTTATTTCACAGTTGTGAAGAATAAAATTTACCATTTTGTTTCCCACATGTACCAGGAAATAAACATTTGTATGATTCCAAAAATGTACACACAGGACACACATCAAGTGTATCAATGATTATTCTACACAAAATATTATCAGTCTCTGATCTCACTCCAAGGTCTCATTCCATGGCCAATCCATTCCCTCTGATCTTTCACCTTGCGATTTCTTTCTGTGAATACCTCTGTAGGCAAAGTTTACTAAGGAAGGCCAAGAACAACCAATAATCTGAAAGATTCTATTGGATAAGATATTTTGGCAACACCATCAGTTATGACTATGATGATAATGCAGAACTTCAAAAATGCAAGTCATCATTTGAACGATATAATTTTCAAAGCAAACTGAAATATCATATAAAATTATGAATTATTGACCATTATTGATTTCGACAGAAATGGTATACATATTGTTTGTTGCAGCCGTCGAATGCATTGGTACATTTTGCAATTGAGGAACAAAATAGTAAAACCTGTTCTTTCCAACTGTGAAATATAATTTTGCGTAACATCTCTCATTGCTTTGTTATTTACATATAAATTCAGAAGCGATTCTGACACACTGTATACTTTATAAAATTAACTTCCAGAAACATCTTATCTTAAAGATAAAAATATATTAGCAGATGAATTAAACAAGTTAACAATTGAATTTGGAAGAAAATGGCAGAAATTATAGGAAACACTTAAAAGAAATTTATAAGGACAGAACATAGAATTCTTAACTATTTTACTGCATTATTACAGACACAGCTGAATATATAAATTAAGTTTTTTATTCAAATTATGATAATTACGCTAAGTTTTGGGCATAAATTGAGAAAACAAAAATTCCCTTGAGTTTTTAGTTAAGACTTGTGATTGCAATCACGACAGAAACTATTGGCAGCTCTAAAAATTGTAAACTAAATCAGCAAAGGTTTCAGTCAGGGTAACCAAATGTTTTTCTATACTGCTTTATCAAAATCTGTCCCTGATTTCTTAAACTTTTGGTGAACATCTGGTTTTAATTAATAGTTTTATATACTGTTAAATTTTCCATAAGGTACTTAAGTTTCAGAAAACTCAAAAGGTTTTATTACTATTTACCATTTAAGGTTGCTGATGCAAATGCTGCCTTAAACACCACAAATTCAACATATTTGAAGTAAAATTAGAAAAATATTACATACAATTACTTAATTTATAATTTTACAATATGCTTTTTCTGTGCACAGCTTAGTGTTACATTAGATTTACAAAGTGGAGAAGACAAATTCTTTTAAAGCATAGGTATATGTAAATGCAACTGCACTTCATAATTCTTTATTCTTGGTAAAATTATATGTTTAAATTACTATTTAGTTTTACACTCATTTCTTAATTATTATTTTAGCATTAATTGAAACAATGATTCACATTAAATACATTTTGTATTTATTTATATTTATTATAACAAGCCAAAAGAAATAAACACAAAAGTCAATTCAAGAATTATGAATTTTTATATAATAACTATGCAGAATAAATATGAATTTGAGAATAAATTTACATTTCAATTATTTCTTGGATTTTAAAATATTAGTTCTTAATTCCATTCTGCAGAAAATTACATGACAGTAAAAAGAATAATCCCCCGATTATGGTAACTTGGCGAGCCAACCCTGCTACAGCAACCTTCTAGTTTTTTTTTTTTTTTTGGACGCCATTTTGTTTTCACGGTTTTTTTTTTTTTTTTTTTTTTTTCCTTTTCTCAACATTTTTTTCCAACAATCTGCTAGCCGAATTACGCTTATGCTAGAGCTTTTATGGAACAAAAGTGCTTAATCATGACGAAGATTAGGTGCGAAATTGGGAGAAAGTGCAAAATCGCCCACTGCTTGCCGCGTTTTTAAGAATTGCACATACACGGTATCCATATACACGTCGACCTATTTTCACTTAAAAAAACATCCCAGAATTGCACAAAAATGGCATTGCGCACACTCTTGACTTTATCCACGTACAATGCTAAAGTCCTAGCTAGTAACCTTTATCGCCTTACCAAAATATCGCCAAACTACCTTAACCTGTCATTTAGTGGTATTATTGTCAAGGAAAGAGGTTAGATTAATTGAATACACAAATCACACAAGGATTATCTGCAGGGTAGAAACAACCACATAGTCAACCCGTTCGCGTGCGATTAAATCTAAGTCGATATCCCAGTACTCAGCCACTGGCGGGATCTTCTCGCAGAAAGAGACTTAACATATATTATTATATTGATTATATTATAGAACAACTTTAAATTTTTATTTCTATATTATACTAAAATATCTAAAAAAAAATAACTATAACAAATTACTAAAAGCTACAAAAATACCGCTGTCACAAATCTGCAAGATTGTGTACATATCGTCCCTTTCCATATCTGAAGATCCAAGTAAATTACAGCTATAAAACTTGATACGTACTCAGTTTTTAAAAATTAAGATAGGTCAAAGACACCTCCATGTTTTGTATCTGCTAAGTCTTTCTGCCCGCAGGGTGGAACATAAGTCCTATAAAAAGAAAAGAGTTGGAAAAGTTTTTAATAAGCTTTTATTTCAAAAGCATCAGAAAAATAATTTATCATAGAGTTTAATAAGAACAAGCAATTAATTAATTTTCTTTTTAAAGGTGATCTACAGTTCACTTTTAGAGGAATATATAATGAATAATAATACTGTTGGATAAAACTGTTTTTACTCGAAATCCAACTTCGTTTAATTTACATTGTATTAACGTAACTGCTACTTTATCTAGAATAGTGCTTCTAAAAAGAAACAGGATGGTTTAAATGAGACTCCTAACGGGACTCTGAAAGAACTGGAATATTGGTGTCAAAATATGGTATGAGAGAAACACCGGGGCTCCTGCGACAAGCTGACCCTTGCTAAGCTGATGTCTTTCGGGACCCAAATGTCAAGAAAGTAGAAAAAGAACACTGCAGGCCATGGCGCACTAGGGCTGTTGCACCACTGAGTTTAGTATAAATATATTAACATATGCAGTGAAAGAAATTGCAGTACGTATTCCTATTTATAACTGATCCCAATAGCGGCCGAGGGGTAAAATCGCTGAACACTGGTATTTTAGTCTAAGGTTCGAATCCTGCTAGCGAGCTGGCCGCATGGGCATCATATAGCCGGTAACTTCCAGAAGCATAAAAGTTTAAGGCATACAGAACCTGTTTTAAATAAATAAATAACTATATATATAACTGTATTATAAATATATTAACATATGCAGTGAAAGAAATTGCAATACATATTCCTATTTATACCCTTTTTAAATCGATTCCTCAGCGGTCGAACGGTAAAATCGCTGAACACTGGTAGTTCGGTCCGAGGCTCGAATCTTGCGAACGGGCTGGCTGCATGGGCGTTTTCGTGTTTTCCCTCTGTGTATACTAGAGAGTTTCCCTTAAAAAGTCCTCCATGAAGGCAACCCTCTTCTTAGATAGATAGTCCTCGAGGCTCTGGTGTTTGGTGTATTTAATTATGGCAAAGCACACTAGGGCTATCTGCCTAAGGGGAGGGATGCCTTCGTGGAGGACTTTCTAAGGGAAACTGGCTCGTATACACGTTACACATGGGGAAAACCACGAAAACACCCATGCAGCCAGCCCGTTCGCGGAATTTGAACCTCGGACCGAACTACCAGTGTTCAGCGACTTTACCGCTCGGCCGCTGGTGGGCCCTCGAGGCTTTGCAATAATCTATTTATAAAACGAAATACTTTTTAAATCGGAATAAAAAATACACGAAACTGATGTACTATCTTAAAGCAGATCACATAAAAAATCATATAACTAATTATAAATCATGCATTAAAATGTTTACAAGGATTTAATTTAACTGAAAATTACACAGAATTTATACAGAAGATTCTAAAATCTACTGAAAATGACATTCATATCGGTACAATTAAAACTACTTAAATAATTATTTTTACTCAAAGCAATTTAATATGAATGTTGAATATAGTGTGTGCATAATTTTAATATATACTGCATATTCTTTAATGCACTTGTTAATGTATTGCATTTTTATACACTACAAATTAACGTAGAGGGAGATGCATTATAATTTAAAACATAAAATTTATAAATTTATAAATTACTCATCACATTTTGAAATTAAGTACATTAGTATAGACATTAGTTTAAAAATTACAATTTAAAATTAAATGTATGCATTCATTCTTTATATGTGAAAAGAGAAACACCAGCTATACTATTTTCACTAAAATTGTCTAAATTAAGGAATTTCTTATCCCATAGCATAATAGCAAGAAACCTATATCATACAGATATGAAAACAAGCGTATTAGTCCTTACCTTTATTTAATTCAGGAGTTATTGCTGTCTTTGATGGGGATGCTCCAGTAAAGCATGGCCTTAATTTATTGATAAGGGTCTGTACTATACGCAGTGGCTAATTGCACCGAAGGTCCGAATAGCCTCTGAGGCTATTCGCACCACTACGTTAGCGCATGCGCACAATCAGCCCAGGTACAAGCATTTTACGCCGATTTGCCATAAGACATTCGGTAACAGTTTCTGCTTATCCTCCTTAATTAATTTTTAGTTATTGTTACTGAAATTTACGTGTTATTTGTTTGACATAACTTGAGGACGATGGATGTGACAAAAACAAATTTCTTGCCTTTTGAGTGTGGAAATAAGTTTTTCACATATTTTTAATTTGAAAGGGCAAAAAATCTGTATGAAAATCAAAATTTTGCTGTTTTGATTAAAACGAGATCGCAAAATTTTACGAGGGTCATAAACATCGTAAAAAGGTATTGTGCAAATATGTTACCTTTAAATGTAAGAAAGGACATATTCATAAACAGCCATCATAAAAAGTTATATTCATGTTCATAAAGAGTTAAATTCTTTTATTTAACATTGGAACTTTTATGCAAACTTAGACCCTAGTCTTATAGCATAGAACTGCGAGAATTTATTATTCAATAATAAAACTTATTGAAATATATAATGTTCTTATATGTGCATCACTTTTTCAGTGTCCACACACGTTTATAAGTTCAAATGCCGTATTTCAAAATCAAGGTTATTCATGAAATAAAACCTTACAAAATCTGATCATTCATTTGCGTGTGCAAATTTGTCAATCTAAATCTCTTACATTAGATTATTGTCTTTTAAGTTATATCCCATTATTTATTAAAATTTAATTTATTAATGTGTTTGTACTATTATTTCAAAGTCCTTTGGAAATACTTTTTATGTTCTGAAAATGAAGATATCCTCTGTCTAATTTTTATTATCTTTTCTCAGACAATTTTCAAAGAGGACATGAATTAAAGTCTTGATTGTGAAAAACAGATCTTTGAAGCTAAATGTATTCTAAGAAGTACAAAAAATGTAAACAAGATTTTGTCCCCCCCCAAATCAGTCATTTAAACTATTCCAACCGTTCAGGAAAACGATAAACAATGTGAACATAATCTGCTCCTTTTTATATATACTTTAATAAAAGGAAATGTGTTCCTTCTTTTAACATATATAAGAAAAAGAACCCATTTCCTTTCTAAACTTTTGAAAGTCGCCAACATTTAAAAAATGATAAACTACGCCAAGGTAGTAACCCGCCTTTAAAAAAAATTCGCTACAACGCTTAGGCAGTTCGCGTACGTAGAATCCGGTGTTTTCGATTGGTGCGAATAGCTCAAGCGGCTAATCGCACCGCTGGTGCGAATAGCATTGGCCCTGTACTATAAGGGTCCATGCTATATTGCTTTGGTTTGGGAAGTCGAACTAATCCAATAAAAGTGGAATGTTCAGCATCAAATGCGTTATTTCTATCGCGAAACACTCGAGTTTTTCGGAAATCTTAAGACATTAAAATATCCATTACGCACGCTGCCAAAAACTATCCGTGACCTCCGCCGTCTTCAATTTAGCTCTAAAGCGACAGTCAGAAAGTTAAACTGCAACTATACAACTGACGGAAAATTTTCCGACGCGTCGATCTTTGTAATGATCGAAACGATGACACGAGACTCGCTCTTTGTCGAGCAGATCGCAAAAAAAAAACGACCCGTTCTTACATTTCGACGGTGTCCAGTCTAGAGCCCTAAATCGGGATAAGAGCACGTACCAGTTCCTCACTCTAAACAGGCAGACTTTTATCCCAAAGTTGACATATAAGGGTGTAGATGTTAAATACAATGATCCGACAAAATGTTTGAGTTGCAACTTCGACCCACGCTTAAATTAGAAGGAACATGCAGAAGGTTGGTAAAATAAAGCCGTAAGAAAGCCTTGTGTCTTAAAACGTTTGGCTGGCTCAAGGTGAGGCTGTGACAAAGAGACATTGAAGACTACTTGCTAATTATACATTCAACCAATTATTGGTAATTTTACCGAGATCCCATCGCGGCTCGGAAGAATGTAGTCCAGATCTCGAAGTCTTCCAAAACCAAGCGTTGCGCATAGTTACTGGGGAGTGAGATCTACTCCTATTCTTGCAATGGTAACCGGTTTGGAACATGTTCATGATTGTATTAAGAGAAAAGCGATCCTGTTATACCAGAAGCTGGTGCCTTTGCCCAACGATCTTTTTTGGGGGAACTATAATAAGGAAATTTCTAGGAATCTTTAAAAAAATTGGCTTTACCTAGGCTGCTCAGAGAGAATCTGATGCTACCGAGGTTATCTGATTTTACATCCTCCCCAATGTCCCTTGGACGTTTTGAATTTGAATATAAATCTTGATCTGAATCAAAGAGTTATTAAAAATGAAATGAGCGATTCACAATTAAAATGTATTGCAATGGAAACTATTGGAGTTCGCTATCCTCAAAATGAGTGGTTGCATGTCTACACTGACGGCTCTATGTTACAGAGAACGCGCGGTGCTGGAGCAGGTATCCATAGCGAGCTTTTCAGTTTTTACTTACCAATGGGACCTCTTACTTTGATGTTGAAATTGAAGCTATTGCTGCGACTATTCAACAACTGTCCATTCGTAGCCGCTCTTTTGTAAAGGCAGTCATATTGTCAGATTCCAAAAGTGCACTTCCAGCTCTTCTGAATAATCAAAATAGTTCCAAAAGAATCTTAGACTGTAGGCCTTTGCTTAAGGTAATGGCACACAGGATTTCTTTCCAATGGATTCCACCTCACTGTAGAATTATGGGAAATTAAAAAGCTGATACTTTGGCTAAAAAAGGAACTTTCATAACGCAATGCATTAATCGACCGCTTTCATTTCATACGACTAAATTGTTTGTTAATCTGACTCTTAAGAAAATTCTTAAGCAGGATATGATTCAAAGTGCTATGGATGAGAGCTAGAGGATTCTGGGGGAAGACACAACTTTCATTACCAGTTTTTCAAGAGAGACAGAGGTGCTGAAGCTATTTAGACGTCTGATCGGTCACGACTGTTTGCAAGACCACCTCTATAGAATTGGAGGGATGGATTTCCCAAACTTGTATTTTATCTGACTTCAATAACCCTATGATTTTTTAATATTTAAATAATTGTATTGCACTTTCTCGGTATGAAGACATTGTTAAAAAGTACTGGTGAGCTCGTGAACTAATGGCTTAAACGCTGATGTTTGGCATTTGTAAAATAAATATACTTAGAACGGGAATTTTCTGATTCACAACATACCAGATACAAAACAGATATATCAACAATGTTGAAATTCAAGAATAACTTAATTCAAGATATAAAACGATAGTAAATAGGTGGCGCTTTTAATCATATTCATAGAGAAACATTCTTCCACCTTTTGATAAATGATATTATATCAAAATTATATTATAAAATTACAAAATCGAAGTTAAAGTTTACAGTCCTTGAATTTAGTAGGCGTTTTAATTTTCCGACCACATCTGGTGAATTTCTCCTTAAGAACTTCGTGAAGAACCTCCGACTCCTTTCCTGAAACTTCCTCCTTCTTGTTTGAATTACTTGAAGCTTGCATTTCTAAACTATAGATACGCTGCACAGGTCTGAGTAATTCTTCTTAAGCAGTTTTCAAACGCACTAATTTACTGTTACTGTCTTTACCAGGGTAAATGTGGATTACACGCCCCAGTGGCCAAAATGCACGTTTCTGATTAATATTTTCAATTAAGAGAATATTACTAATTTTAATTGACTGCTGTGGAAGTTTTGAAGATGTTTGAGCAGTAGTTGTCCAAAACTCTGTTCTAAGCCTCTGCCTCAAATTTTCTCCAAGATGTTGTTAGTATTGAATTCATTTTGTAAAATTCCCTTCGTCTATATTATTCAGATCAGGAAAGGCCACTTCTTGAATAGGGTGCAGGAACATCGTTGGGGTTAAAGGCTTCAAGTCATCTGTATTTTCTGATATGTATGTAATAGGCCTTTCTTTAATTATGAACTCACAATCACAAATCAAAGTTGACATTTCTTAGTGCCTCAAACTTGCATTACCTAGCACACGCCGCACTTTTTTCACTACAAAGGTGCTCCCAGAACCCTTCCCACCAAGCCGCGTTAACTCGCTCAGGACAAACGTCGCGTATACGCGAAGCAACGATTCCACTCCTATCACTTTTTTTCGTTATTAAAATCCAGCTCCTTGTTTTCGTTTATGTTATTTGCTTTTTTTGTTAGGAAAGTGCATTCAGCTTACTATGGCAGATGTAATGTCGCTGAACTTCCGTGATGGAAAAACTCAAGACCAGCTGTCCTTTTTTTTTATTTATTTATTTTGAAACTTAACATAAGTTTTTTTGGTTAATTAAAAAGTAACGTTGCATAATTATTACAGAAGGGGAAAGACTATCAGCTTTCTCGACGCATAATGCGTCTTACTAGCTCGCATTTTTCAGCAAAGAGCCAGCATTTTTGTTTTCCTTACTCGATTTAATAGTTCATTATATATAATGAACCAGGCATTATATTATGATATAATAAGGTATTTACTTTATATATAATGTAATTATATATAATGTATATATTGACTTGATCAGTAACGGATATCCCGCCAGTGTGGGGGGGGCTTTCCTTGAGCACTTTCTGGTCATTGTGGCGGACACTGTTTTTCGATGTAGAAAAACAGGAAATTTACTAATATAAACCTGATGTCACACAGGGTTTGAGGATGAAATATTTCTGAGTGTTTTTTGAAAAAGTTTTGGGACGTGTGTTGGGCTTATACTCAGTTTCATTCCGTTATCCATGTTTAAGAACCCTTAAACCTTACCTTACTGAGATGCAGTCTAAATGGAAGACATTTTTCAAAAATTTGCGTTGACGGAAAAGGTAATAAAGGTAGGAGAAGATGCGTTGTGTGCGCTAAAAACAAGGAAAAGCGAAAGCAAATAACATATTTTGAGTGCAAAATATGCAATGTAGGACTGTTTGTTGATCCTTGTTTTGAATTATTCCACACACGGCAGAATTTTTAAATTGGAATTTAATTACCTACAAATAATTCTTGCTTAATTTTTCTTTCTTTTAATTTCGTATTTTAATTTTGTTTTCATGTTTATAGTGTATATTTCTGTGTGTATAGTTATGATTTTAGTATTTTTCCTGTTTAATTTATTTCTATTAATGCGATATTCTTTATATTAATACATATTAAAAACAAGTACATTAAAAACGCAACTTCAAAAATTGAAGTCATTATATCAGAATGCAGATTTTATACGATTTTTTTTGTAAAATTAGGCTTAGCTGCTGAAAAGGCGCGGGCTGGTGGCTACGATCCATTTCAGCGGGTTCGGTACCGTGACTGTGCTTCGTTCTCCGCGAGCTGGTCCTTAAGTGGAATTACCTTCATAGTTATTTCCTTGAAACTGGCCTCCAGTTCCACTACTTTCCAGTCAATCGAGTTGAAAAGATTACTTGTACCGACGAAATTACTCCCATTCTGGCTATAAATGATTAGAGGTCGCCTTCGATGGGCTATAAATCTTCTTAGGCTGAGTAAACCGCCTTAGTTGACAAAAACTGCACACGTTCCAAATGAGAAGCTCTAAAAACTGCACACGTTCCAAATGAGCAGCTCTAAAGACTGCACACGTTCCAAATGAGCAGTTCTAAAGACTGCACAGGTATATAGAACAATCCAGTTCTTGACTCCTCCCTTCAGAACAAGTGGACCAGCAATATCAATACCACAAATTTCGAACACTGATGCATCCCTGGTTAGGTCTTCTGGCAATGCAACAGAAATTGTCTTAATTACCTTAGCAGTGTGTCTTCTGCATCTGATGCACTTTTCAATTACTTTTCTGACAGATTTTCTTGCATTTATGATCTTGCAACTTTCAATTAAATCCATCAATAGAGTATTCAACCCACAATTTAGTAATTCTAAATGCCGTTCTTGGATGTGTAGCTCAACCCATTTGTTGTTTACTGGGTAATAAAATGGGTGTTTTAAAGTTCTCGCAATCTTTCCTTTCTGTCAATTTTGTTTCAACGCGATTTTCAAATAGTGGCATTTAACATTGTTAATGATTTCTTTTCCATTTTTGAAAATACTTCTTATTTGATCAATTTATCAGATTCTGGTCATTGATCTTCCTCCTTCTTCAGCCAGGATGAAATACGAGAGCAAAGAGCTAGTTGCATCATTTTATATTTTCTTCTGGTTACGACAAATCAGAGACTGCCTTCAATTTTTAATATACAAATAAAATATTTATTCGTACAGTATATGATGTATTACAAAGTAAATCTTCCGTTACAGTTCTGATTTTTCCTATTCTTACTAAAACTCGGTAAAGTACAGTAAGTACGAGCGATTCTATTTGACTTTCATTAGTATAGAGCATCACTGGGCAAACTGTTGTAAAACAATTTATCTTCAATAGCTTGCGGTCTCCAGAAGGATGATACATGCTTTTTGTTTGATAATGATAATTCACTCGCAGGACACTTTTATAAAGTGCTCTATTCAGACAGATTTCACACCCTCTTAAGAGCTTTCCGTCAACTGATAACCGCCTGCAGAAGCGTAGGGAAAAGAAGACCACAGCATATCATCTAAACATATCTTAAGCGGTTTGGGCCAAATTTGGGCTTTGTGTATACGAGTCTTGAACACTTTCGAATTTTGTAGCTCTAATCAAAAGGCTGTCATAGTAGCAGAACTAAAGATTCAGCATTGGATTTCTCGGTCTGAATTGCCTCTTCAGTTACATTCCGATCAAGGACAGAATTTTATCTCGCCTGTAATTAAAGCACTCTATAGGCTACTTGGCATCGACAACGAGGCTTTTAAATCTCACGAAATATTGTAGTATTTTTTGTATATTGTAACTTGAAATGCAGGAAAGAGACGAAACTCTGCCAGAAAAATAAGGTTACAAATGCAAGTCTGTTTCACATTGAGGTAAACGGCTATCTTCCTAAATTCGCAAGATATCGCTCAGGCAAGTGATGGTTTTTGCAACTAATATTTACGCCACATTTCGTGAGATATCCGCAAAAGTCGCCAAACTTGGCGAGCTTTTGGCGACATTTTAGTCCTGTCCCTGTATAACTGTAATTGGTATTTTGATTGAATAAATGCAATCGATCCCTTTATGTAATTGTAACCGTATCCGGCCATCATATACTTTCTAGTAATGTTATAGAGATTTCTCGACGCCCGGGGAAAACTAAGACGGAAGAGAGCATCAGTTTCGGAGTAGTTTAGTTCAGCACAGTTTGGAGTATTGAGAAATCTCCGCAGGAGCTTCGCCTCTTTAGTTGGCTTTTTCATTGCGCTGTGTTTACGTTCTTAGAAGTTTAAAGTGTACTCATAGTACTCAATTTACTAATTGCACTCAGTGATACTGAGAAGAGCTGTACGCGTGTTTTTGTGGAAAGTTCCAGAAATATAGAGTGTTTCTTTTGGTAAAATAAATTTTATCCAGCTAGCATTAGTTCTGTGTGCATGCAGTCTATTACAAACCAGTACTCACACACATTATTAAAATTAGGTAAAGTATTGGGTGCTTTATCATAAGTAACGATGCTTCACAAAATCATCAAAAGTTTGGTCTGAATCCTAGAAGACGCTGCACAAATCGAGATGTTTTTCACTTCTCTCTGAGGACATGAACAGTTGAAATTCGGAGTCGATGGCTAGCAACACATCCGGAAAGACTTCCATTCCTTGGTTTAAGCCTAACTCTGAATTCATGGATGCCGACAACCAATCTCATTGCTCTAGTTTTTCTAACGGGAATTTAGCTGACGAACCTGATAAGAAATTACAGAAACTTAGTAATGAACTCAGTTTCTCCAGCATTACGGTTGAACATTGGAAAAACATTTCTCACCTGTACAAGGGAGCAGTTGAAGCGCAGAAAATGAAATCCGCACGGACAATTTCTGATAGACAAAGTGATTCTAAAGAAGAACGGAAATTACCTAAAAATTCGATCAAGATGAACACCTCTGAGCATGAAGTCAACGCTATCCCTCAAAGCAACATATTTGATGCATTAACTGAAAATAAACCTACTGAAAAAGGCCGAAGTTAATTTCTACGCGCAGCCAAGTAAAATCCTCGAATTGTTCTGACTGAAAGTAATATAGACTGGGCATTCTTCGAAACTGCTCTTCATAAAATCTGTGTTAACGAATTCGAAGCTCAACTACGAAGAGGTTCAATCTTTATTTTTTCCAAGTCCGTAGAAGATTACCGACAACTCGCTCAATTCCTGGAACAGTGCAAGTTTAAATTTCATTTGTACCAAATGGAAAATGAACGCACCACTAAAGCCATAATCAGAAACCTATTGGGACGATTTCAGAAACTCATATTTTTCAAATAATGTCGATGAGAAAATTTCCTGTACGTAAATTCAAGCAATTCACCAGAAAAAACTGAAAACAGAACTGAAAAACAGCCTATCTATCTATTTTTATTTCAAAAGAGCTTGACAATTCCAAGGAATGCAATGCAATTTTTTCTGTCAACAACATCTGTAGTTTCCAAATCTCTATCAAATATTACAAGCTTAAGGTGAACCACCCAATACAGTGCTTTAAATGCTAGACATTTGGGCATATCCAACATACGAGGGTTGGAACTTTAATAGTGGCAACACAGCTGAAAAAACGCTACGCAACAAAACCAAAGAATATCGCGTATACCACACGTGAACTACATATCTACTTAACCTCTCAGCAAAAAGACTCGTCCTGCCTACGCCACGCGCATGCGGAGTGACGCGAAGAACGAATCCTTGTATTAGCTCGCGGTCTAAAGTAAGTGTTGTCAGGATGTTTTCAAACCAAGAACAACGATGTTGGATAAAAATTGAATGTGCCAGAGGTCGTACAGCACGACATTGTCATCAAGGGCTTCAAGAGGCTTGTTGCCTTACAGAACCGTAGCAAGATGTGTGAAAGCATTCAATGAAGGACGCCAAAACGTGGCAGACATGCTGCGGCCAGGTTGTCCGAGTGTCAGCGATGCAGACGTGCAAGCTGTTGCCGCACTAATGGACAGTGATCGTCGCCAAACGATTCGTCAGCTGGCCGGACAAACAGGATTAGCGCATACGACTGTGCTGCACATTCTGAAGGAACGCCTGTCCATGAGAAAAATTGCTTCACGATGGGTTCCACATCAACTGACGAAAATGCAGAAATGGCTACGATACGATGCTGCTCGAACCCACCTGGAGCGCTATGAGCGCGAAGGAGATGCTTTTTTACGCCGTATCATTGCGCTGGATGAGACTTGGGCCCGACCGTACCAGCCAGAACTGAAACGCCAATCAAACGAATGGCGTCATCACGGGTCACCACGACGTTCGAAATTTCGTCAGAACCCCAGCAATGTGAAAGTTATGGTGATTCTCGTGTACGACTGTGATGGTGTCATCCTAACGCATACCATTCCCTCACAGCAGATCGCCACTGCTCATTTTTGGAGCACAATCTCCGACCAGCTTTGAGAAAAAAACGGCGACACTTTCTGCAGAACGCTCCTCTCATTTTGCATGACAATGCTCGGCCGCATGCACCGCAAGCTGTGACTGATTTGTTCAAGCGATGGGGCTGAGAAGTGCTTTACCATCCACCATACTCCCCAGATCTAAGCCCTTGTGACTATGACTTAATTCCTAAGATGAAGGAACCACTTCGTGACACTCGCTTCCAAACTATTCCTGAGATTCTTGCGCCAGTAGACCGGTCCATTCAAACTATCAACAAAACAGGCGCTGCTACAGGTATTCTGCGACTTCCACATCGTTGGAAACGGGTTGTACACAATGCTGGCGACTACATTGAAGGACTGTAAAACATGATGACATGAATCACTTTTGTATTCATTGTAAATAAATAGTTGCCACTATTAAAGTTCCAACCCTCGTAGATGTTTCAACGATGAAAGATGCTGCAAATGTGAAGTCCTCACAGAAGTTCTACTTGTATTCTTAAGGATGGTCAAGAACTTAAATGTATTTTCTACGGTCAAAATCATGTAAGCTCATTTCAAGGATGCCCTGAATATCAGAAAAGATTCACCAAAAGGCAAAAGAAAAGAGAACGACACAACCCAGCACCTGTCGAAACTGAATGAAGTTAACTTCTCTTCATTTACTAAGGACAATCCTCCTTGTCAGCATCACTACGAAAAATCCTCTTACAGTGAAATACTTAAGAAAAACATTTCTGAAGACGAAAAACTCAAAACTATCTTTGGTGTATTTAAATAGCAATCTCAACTTCTTGCAAAATATTCTTCAAATTATTCAAAAAATGCGAAATTCTAAATTTCAAGCAGATAAATTAATATTAGGACTACAAGTTCTTCAAATTATGTTGGTTTTTTCCGAAACTGGAATTTAACTCCGATTGGCCGTCGAACACAAGACTCCGCCCACTCATCCATCTCTTCACAACTAAGTATTGTTTAATGTGCAATCTCCAATGATTCTTTACTTCATTTTTACTAATTCCGATTTTTCGTCAATCATTTTCTCAGAGATTTATCTCTCCTCTCCCTGCTACCACTCAGCCATGTAGGCTTTTCTATTATTCCCCCTCCTTTTCTTTCTTTTCTGTTCTCTCCGAATCCGTGTATTTGTAATACTACTCTAATATGGAGGTGCGTGATTTTGAACCACATGGACTCATTGGAATTTTTCCTCAGTGGCATTGGCTTGTCTTAGGCTTGGCCACTTTTTTTTAATAACTTAATATTATAACGTAGAAGGAGTGAGTGCAACAGCAGACTGGTACACTGCGAACTCAGCGAGAGCATAAAAAAACCTTAATAAATCCTTTTGGGAAATCATTAAAATCTGAATTCTTTCAATTTTTTAATACTTATTTTCGTTAAAACCAAAGCTTAATTATTAGAAATGTAGATTTAAAATAAAGAATATAATGTTAATTTACAGTAATAAACAACTCACTGTTGTTATTTTCAGTAGAAAATAGTAAATACATGTAGTGTAAAATGAAAGAAGAATGTATTGTGACTTGGCAAGCCTAGCCCCACCCATTTATGACATCACTGAGTCCCGCCTCCACAGTTTTGTTTATCAGTTTCAGTTTTGCCTTTTCAGTTTTGCAGCCTATTCTGAGCTTTTACCGATATTTTTCATTTGGCAATATAGGAAACAGGAAAAAGAAGCTACAAAATTTGGATTTTTTAAATTTATTTGGGAACAGATTTAGTGCAGAGAGTCAGATCTTTTACATATTCTCAACAGAAGTTTTGGAATCGTTGCAAAAATTCGTTCCAGTCCAAGTTTTAATGCAATTTTATCATATTCACTATTTTGAATATGCTTAGCATCTTTTTTACACAATGTTCAAATTCGGTCACATAAAAATATACGTTGAATTGGAAATCTAAGTAAGTTGGCTTTTTATGCTATGTGTAGAAAGAAGTCCATGCACTAAAAGGAAAATACGGGAACGTATCGAATTAGATCTGAAACTTGCTGATCTGGCGAGAAAGAAAATTGATATTAATGTTTACGTCGTTGCAATATATCTGCAAAAGAGAACATGATGAATTTCGATAATGAATAAATCAATTTCGGAATGCTTGATATGTATGAAAATATCCATCTTGAAATTCGTCAAATCGTGATAAGAATACTGTTTATTGGAATGGCAAGTAGCTTGACAAAATATCCAGTAAAGCCCATTAAAGAAACTCCAACTATGGTAGCAATGCAAATCTTCTTGTACTCTTCCCAATCCGGCTTTGTACATCTGCGTAATAGGCGTATGCTGTCCTTAATACATCTATCTGTTGGTTTTCTCACTTTTTGATAGAATACTTCAGAAGTAAAAAATGAAGAGAAATTAAGATGCATCGCTAAATTAACTATACAGTCGCCGATTTGATACTTTCTACACGAAATGTACAAATTAATATTAATACTTCTTTACAAATTCTTATGATTTCTCAGAAATATTTAACAGAAATGCCGAAATGCGAAGCATCATCGGCAAAAATGAATGCATTTGTTTATTTTGAATTATCATTAGAAAATAAATTTATATAAAATATTTGTTGCCACTGTAAAAACTATAATGTATTTTGTATTTAAAATTTTTCTCCTTAACTTGTGTCTTACTGATATTTTCAAAAGTTTAAAATATGAAATAATTTATTTTTAATAAAAAATTTTTCATTCGAGTCTGTTGTCAATAGGAAAAACGTAAGATATTATTCTTTCATCTTTAATATGTCTGTTATTAATTAACAAACTGAACTATGTAGACGCAATAAATGGATATCTTAAATATATATATATATATTGCTTTGCTTTTTATCCAGATTGATTTATATAAAATACATTAATTCATGATATATCTAATTAAATACATTAAATATTTTTACCGAATTACATTACATATGGTTTCACCTTTTTAAATATTGCTCGAGTTTTAATATGTATTAATAATTTTAGTGAAATTTTATGTAATATCACTTGTATAATTTAACATGGAAGGCCTCAGAAATGCGAAGCATCATCGGCAAAATAGGATTATAGATTTAACGTTAAGGTTAAGGTAAAATGGCTGACGTTAAGGCACCCCTTAACTGAACTGAAGAGTTGAACGAGTACATTTATGAAAAGTTCCAGAACTGTAAACCTTAACGTTCCCTTTAACGTTAAGGTAAAATGGCTGACGGTTGTTTTGGCGACTAATTTTTGTAAGAAATTACAAAACTTGGGGGTTATTTGGCGACAGTTTGATCCAATCCTTATATAACTGTAACTGCATCCGGCCCTATGTAACTATAATCGTACAAATTTCGAGAAATCGGAGATGATGGTAATTTCTCGGCGGACGGGGGAAACTGTAACAACGGAGAGAGCCCATCAGCTCTTAGTTTAGTTCAGAGTTTAACTCAGAATACTGAGAATATTCAGAGATCACTGTGCGAGCTTACGCATTTGAGGCTTTTTGCACTGTTCAACATTATAAGTAGTTGAAGTGGTAATTACTAATTATGTTCTGTCATAGCGAGAAGATCTGAGCGAGTACATTTATGAAAAGTTCCAGAACTGTAAATCGTAACTTTTGGGAAAATAAATTTCATCAAGCTATCATCAGCTCTGTGTGCAGTCAATCCATTACGAACCCGTACGCACGTATCAATATGCGGCAGATATATAACGTTGTCATGTTGCCCGTATGTGGGCCATCTCTATTAATAATCCCTACTGATAAACCCTGTTAAACTTTAAAAGAGGCCTTTTTATAAGATCTCCTAAATACGAACTCAGATTTTTATTCATTTACGTACCAATTTTTCGAAAACCAAAAATAATGTCAGTAAGAGTTAAAATTTTTCATTATAAATTAATGCTTGTTGCATGTATAATGAAGAAATCGTTCAATCAGAATTTTAAAATGAAGAATAAATTCATGCAAGTAATTTTAACATAATTATAATAAATGGCCAAGTTATTTGCAATCCATGGTGTAATATAGACCCAATTTTTATGTTTTTAATGCATCAACAGAATTTCAGGTTAAAATCTTTCGTTACAATACAATTAGAAACCACAGTTCGTTCGCTTAACTATCGAATCCCTTGGAATAAAGTCCGGGATAGAAAGAAAAATGCCTATATTAGTCCCATTTTTAGATTGAATGCAAAATTTTATGGAGAGATATTCACAACTCACCGTTTGGTCACACTAACAATGTCAGTGTAACAACGTATTTTAAGATATCGAAATATTTCTTAATTACCCGTTTATTAAAAGGAAATTAATATTAAAAAAATTGACATTCCAATGTAATTTATATAAAGCTACAACTTTCTAAAGTTATGTAAAATTCACTGATCTTCCCAGTAATGAGTAAAGGTCTCCAGTATTCAGTTCTTCATTAGGGAAGATAGAAAAAGAAATGTCTGAAACTTCAACGCGATAATTCAGAAATAAAAAATAAAAATTTATATCAAAACTTAAAATGTTACATTTAATTTTTCTTTAAATTTTCCTGCAAATGAGAAATTAGTGTGCTTAAAAATGAAAAACTAATTCGTATAAGAAGTTTTTAACACTTGAAGAGGTCATAAAAACAATTTCTCATAAATTTTATTAAAACAAGTATTCTTTTTGACACTCATGGAAAAGACGTATGTTTTTTGAGTCGAATAACCATTGCACTGACAGACACGGATCTGCCTTTTGAGTGTCAAAAGAAAACAAATATTCAGTACCCCGACATCACTGTAGAGCAGCAGTTCTCAACCTCTCGTCTAACGCGTACCATCTAAATCAGGGTTTCTTTTTACCACTGAGATTTTTTCGAGACCCCAAGACCCCATAATAATTACAAAAATTTTGTGGGCCGCCATAAGTATTGCGCAAATACGACACACGCGTGAGTAAAACTGTCAACTTTTTCATTTGTACTGGAATATTGCAGTTTTAGGCCATTCACTTTAATTTCTAATTTTAAGACATAGAACAATATGAAAATTTTAAATAAGTAATAGACGAAATGACAGCATCGCGTGCAAAGCAAGGGAAATGAAAGTTTATATTATAAAAAGACTGCGTCGAAACATTTTCGTTTTATTTCTTTGTCTCTTTATCTGTTTTCAGATACATTGTGTAAAAATATTTGTTAATTATAAAATTATAAGTTAAAGAAATATCAAAAGTGCTTAAAATTTTTGGCGACCCCCTGCTGCAGGTCCCGCCACCCCCAGTTTAAGAAACCCTGATCTAAATAAACTGAAAAACGTAAGTACCACCGCTACATTTTACAATGATGATTATTCAATTTCTCAATAGAAATATTAAAATTAAATATATTTTGCCATTTTCACAAGCTATTGGCTATTTGTATTAAATATGCATGAATAAAAAGTATTTTAGATAAAAAGGGTTTACCATTTTTATTATCAAAATTTAAGTTATAATAGTTTAATTCTAAAATTTAGTCTGAAATATAGGTCTGTTTAAGAGAGAGAAATTTATTTGTGTCTGGTTTTATTTCACTTAGTTTTAACAGGAAATTAGGATCCACTTTTAATTTTGCTCTGCATTTAATTTTTAAACATAACATGGAAGAAAATACTTGTTCACACATTTTTTTTTTTTTTTTTTTTTTTTTCAAATGGCAGATTATGAACAAATACAAATGTAACCCAATCCATTAATCTATACAAAGCCAGATGTGGTGCTCTCTTTATTATGGAGGCAACTAATAGGTGGGCCACCATCGCCTTTCCTATGAAGAGACAAACAGTTACAGCCATGCCTTATTCGGGATTCGAACCTAGGCCCTTCGGTATTTCGGTCAGCTTCCCTGACCCCTATACCGACTGGGCGGCAATGTTCACACAAATAGGTTGTGCAAAAAGGCAATAAAAATTTAATAGCTTTATTTGAAATGCCTTTAAAGTTATTTTTCGGTTCAGGCAAAAGTTAACAAGTGTATTATTTTTGAAATCTTCGGTTCGAGTTCGATCACAGGAAATTTTTATCAACTTTTCATTTTCACGAGCTTTTTGAATTTAATTGTTAAAAATACTTTTTCTTTGCGTACCACATATTTTTCTCTTGCGTATCACTGCGTACCACCGGTTGAGAACTCTTAAGTAGCAGCCATGTTCAAGAGATTGGCGTTAGCAATTTTCTCCTTCTCGTCTAGTGTGGAGGAGATTAAAGATTGACCTCCGACACGTCTTATCTTTTATCAACAACGCTGTCCTCCTGGACTTCGATCAAGCACTGCGACTACTTCAAGCGGCCTTAGAGGCAACAAATTCAAGATAGCTGGAAAACAAAACGTTATTTTACAAGATATTGGCGGCAATCAGTGAAACTTGGAACTTGGAATTTTATCTCGCAGCCTTAACTCATGCTCAATTTATCTCGCCCCGGTCGCTCACTACCGGCTGATTTTCTGCGAACCAGCATGCAATTACTAACGTGTATATCAGCCTGTGATTATTCTTTCATTATGTCAAGCGACTCGCATCTCATATTTATTTTTGTTACCTGTATATATGTATCAAATTAATATGTGTTTGAATCTCATTAAATAGTAGATATGAAAACGTGTATCTTATTTTTATCTTGCTTTAACGTAGAATGATAATCCAACATATTCTCTGTTATGAATAAACACCCCAATGATACTCCAGTCTGGAGAATTTCTACAATAACCTGGGTTGAGGATGTTTACAAAATGGTGACCTGCTGCAGTTGTGTTTACAACAGCGGCTCGAAATCTCTGACCATATGCCTACTGAAAATGTATTTGCATCTTCAATTTCTGTGCCTACAACGATTGGTGAACTTTAGATATAATTTCCCTAAACAGAATTAGTATTTGAATCTGTAGTATTTCTGTGAATTCGATGAAATTATACTCAAGATCGTTGTGTGCTTCATCAACACTTATCTACGGTTGATACGAAAAACATGCCCTACATAACGAAAAAAACGTGTTCGTTACATTCAAAGTGAATATAGCGTAGATCTATATATAGTCTATAAAGTGTGCTATATATCAAATTTTTTCTTTTTTTTAATATTTTTTCAAAGAAAAATGAATTATTGAATTTGAAATTTTTTTCACTCTGAATCCGTTGCTGATTGAGCTCATATTTCTTTGTATAATTCCGAGGTAAGCCGTGTCAAATTTTGGTTGTTATTTCTCTAAACTAAAGCTTATGCCTAGAATGTATACACGCAGATTTTGTTTCTTTTTTTAATGCTGGATGTATCTAAATTTACTTTAAACTTTTATTTCGCACGTGTTAAAAATCATTTTTGCGTCTTATTCATACAACATTCATAACCTTTCAAATGTTTGCGTTAAATTTATTTATTTATTTCACTTGAACTAGCACTCCTTTATTTGAATTTATTAGTGATTAATTACAGCATATTCACTTATTTCATATTCGTCATTTTTACTTCCTTGTACGAAGTAAAAAGGAAGTATTGTTATCGCGAAAAGTTTCAGGCAGCATATTTCAACGAAAATATCCATCTTGACCGCTATCGAATGCAATTTAACGATGTTTTTGCGTGATATCTGTACGTAAGGACAGAATAAAATACTCTTTTCCTTCCAAAAAAAAAAAAAAAAAAAAAAATTATAATACTGATTTAAAATTAATTCTGAAGAGAATTTTTCGTGGCGTCTGTACGAACGTATGTACGTATGTGCGTACGTACGTACATATCTCGCATAACTCAAAAACGAGTAGCCTCAGAACGTTGAAATTTTGTATATAGGACTGCTATAACATGTAGATGTGCACCTCGTATTTTGGTTGCAATTGGCCGCACCAATCGTACATAAATATATTTATATATATATCCACTCTGTTACCCGACTCAGTGATCTCAGTTTCTTTACTCTTATATGTTGGTAAATTATACATTTTTTGCTTTAAAAATGATTGAATTATGATGTTTTTATCTTCCGGTTAAGGATTTTATGCCTTTAGTAAATCTGTGTGCAATATTTTTAGAATTATCAGCAATTTTAAAGTTGTTTAATTGCCGCTAAGCCTGTTTTTAATGGCGGCCATTGATGTTTACATTTGAAACAGGAGACTAGTGGATTTGTTGCCAATCTAGAGAAACTTAGCTTCGCAACAACAAAGATAACGCCTTCATTTATTATTTAAATCATGCTTAATCCTTTCTGGAATTTTTTCGAGGAAAATAAGCGTTTAAGATTTACTTCGTAATTTTTAATATAGATGTTTTGAGTTTTTATGTATTTTTGCCTTCTCGCGAAGGGAGAACTGAATTAATTAAATGAGAAATACTCAATCGTCTGTGAAAAACTGTTTCGTTTTTGTTTTGTTTGCTTAATTTCTTTTATACATCATTCTAGCTTTATTATAGTATTTGAATAGAACATGTGGCAACGATTAGATAATCCTATTCTTTAAATGATATAAATTTTGTGCATTATGAGTTATAATATGAACGAAATATATAAGTTAACTGTTATATAATTATTAATACTGTTAAGTGAATCTAGCGCCAGAGTGTCGCTATGGTAATCAAATAATAGAGTGAATTTTAAAGAATGCATTTATTCTATTGTGGTTTATGCGCTGTCGGCGAAGTAGATTTAATTCAATCCAATAAGTTTAAATGAAATGCAAGAAAAAATGCGTATAATTTAATATTCCAATACAAGGAAGTCATGTGGTGTACACATCAGATTTTTTTATAATTGCATTCCTTACTCTACCTTGTAAGGATTACGTTAATTTTATTAACAGTTAAATTTTAAGTTAAAGTTCCTTTCCTGTCAAATTCTTAACTTCAACTTACTACTTCCGGCCTTCAGTTTCTGAATTACGCGCGTCTGCCTTTTTGGCCGCTCTCTCTCTCAAAGCTGTTATTACGCTCGGCCGTTCTCAGGCCCTTGCTAAAGCTTCGTAGTAAAATAAGTTAAGGGGCTAACTCTAATTGAACCTTCATAGCTTCGGCTATACTTCTTTAGTTAATCTTAGATTTAGTTTAATTTTTAGTCTTTTTAGTTCAAGTCCAAGTGCGGTCTTTGCTTGTACACTCCCAGGCGGAGTTTTGTTAAATCTTATTGGAATAATAAAGGGTTAGGTACCCTTCTATCTTGTTGTTTCTTGTCACCGAACGCAAGCGATTATTCGCTTATTAGTTCTTGGATTCCTCACTTCCAACATTAACTTAGAATTCCAAAGTGAGGTACTCTACAACCTTACTACCGCAAAAATGCTTTTTTTTTTATCGGCACTCTGTTAGATTATGTGTGTGTGTGTCTCAAATTACCAGCTTAAATTCCCTTCTGTGTTCTAAAAATAGTAACTTTTATTTGCACTGCGTCATTTAGAGATTAATCCATATCATATGATTCTTATGTAATTCTGGTGAAGTAAATGGAACTAACACTCAAGCCTCGAATAGTAATTTTACAGCACTATTAACTATCCAATCAAAATACATTGAGAACAGAAACTAAGTCTAAATTAAGATTTCACACTTGCTTTCAACGCTTTGGCCTAGCTGGACTGCTGTCTGTTTGCTCTTCTATTCTTACTGCAAAATTATCTAACATGTAAGCTTTTTGGAATAGGCACAATTAATATGCCAACTTGTTTGTGGCCGCAACATGTTTGCTGAAATAAAAAATGAATACTTAATCTTCCTTCGCCTCCAATTTCCTATTCATTATGGATCAACACTTCTACACTGTCAAAATTCCTTCTGGTCAGTTACTTATGACTTTGTTTTTTTTTGTTTTTATTACAATTGAGTTGAGAGGATAAATCTCTGCTGCTAACCCCAATGGATAAAGTACCTGAAAAAAATGAGACGTCAGCGAAATCTGTTGATTCCGAAATCAAGAGAACGGTCTTCTCGTGATTAAAAGGGCTACAACACACACACACATAACACATATATTTCACATAATTTTAGAAAACAAAAATTTTGTTTATTTTTCTTTCCTACATAATTCTGTAACAAAATTTTCTTTTCTTTCTTCTTATGGCAGGGTAATATTCATTTCTAGTTTCGAAAATTCTAAAAAAGACTTTAAGCTTGGTCATACAAGTTATTTGTCTTGAATTTTAATTTTATAGGTTTGGTTTGGTTTACTTAATTACGGCAAAGCACACTAGGGCTGTCTGCCTAAGGGAAGGGATGCCTTCGTGGAGCACCTTCTAAGGGAAACTGGCTCGTATACACGTTACACATGGGGAAAACCACGAAAACTCCCATGCAGCCAGCCCCTTCGCAGGATTCGAACCGAGGACCGAACTACCAGTGTTCAACGACTTTTACCGCTCGGCCGATGGTGGGCTTTAATTTTGTACGACTTTGTATTCCTTACAAAACACTTGGATACAATGTACAACGCCAAAAACAAGTTACCATTTATTAGGCAAAGGAGATTGTTTGATATTTTGTACTTAAGCACCCCCCACCATCAGCAAATTTGTCAAGTTGATTTGTTGGAGAGTACATGCCAAAGAAATAATTCAAAGTGTTATGTCTTATTGCATCATATTATTAAAGATTTATACTGAATTGTTAAGGTATTATATCATAATGTTTTATATTGAATTTTTATATTACTTTAACATATGCCAATGCATTGTTAATTACCTACATGAGAAGAATGAATACAAGTAGTACATTACGCATAAATTGTATATCTTCTAAGTTTTATATAAAAGATGTTCACCCAACAATTTCAAAATCTTCTATTCAAAACTTACTATGGAACCATCTTCATTAAAAAAAAGTGCATCACCTTTGTGGATTCATTTTTATTTTCTGGAGTACCGAGAGACTTTAAAAAGGATTTCATTTGACTTTAACTATATTTGCGAAAGGATTTCAGACCAAAAATTTCACTTTTCAATGGACATTTTGAAGAAAATTGAGGACTTTTATAATTCTAATTTATTTGGTATTATTCTTCCATATATTATTGTCTTAGAGTTCTAAATTAGACGTTTAGTTATAAATTATATGTTTATTTATAAATTGTAGGTTCCATTGTAAAATTATATAACTAAGCATTTTCTAATTATATGAGAAAGATCGTGATAATGATAGGGCACTGTTAAAGCCTGTAGGCTATGCCCTGCAGTTTTTTTTTTTTTTTCATGTCTTTCCTCTCTTTTTTCTTGCTTCACTAATGTACTAATGCTTTGTTCTCCCGGCCTCTCGTAAGGTATATTTTATATTTTACATCCCCCCACGCGGGGGATGTAAAATATAAAAAACAGGATGGTTTTGGCTTTGCTCTGCATGAACAGGCAACCTATAATTAACTTTACACAATTTTAGGATCTTACCCTAGACCAGTACTTTCTAGAACATTTTGGCATGCTATATAATCACTATTATAAATACCGAGTATGCGCCATTTTTTGATCAGACAGCTTCCTACTATCGCTGATACAAGACTCTGCGCTGCTCTGTCCTTCTTTCTTCCCTTTGTTAGAATAGTTATGACATCAAAAGCCTAGATTTCATCTTATTCAGTTTAAAACCCTATTTGATATGTAATTTGGAGAATTTCATTTAAAAGAAAAATGATCTGCCATTTGAATAAAGATGTGTAATTAAAAGCAAAATCTTTCTGTGTCATCATTCTGCTGTATACCTCTCAGCTAAACACGCCAGGATTCTGATGCCAAGCTTCGTCATTTCTGTGCCTATCCGCAAAATCATCATCATCATATATATATATATATATATATATACAGTCGAATCCGATTAATTGGACCACCGGATAACCGGGCCAGCCACTTTTTCGGACGAAATCCTAAAGAACCGAAACAAATCCTATGTACATAAGCCTAATATTATTCGCTTATTTCTACCGAAATTCCGTTTAATCGGACCAAAAAACGTGAGAGCGAATAAGAAACAGAAGCCACAAGTCGGCCGCCTACAGCGGATGTACATGTGGTCTGCGACATATGGGAGGATCTGTAGTTGCGTCTCCCCAGGAAAAAGCTTTATCAAAGGTCAGGAATTCCTTAAAGCAAAACCGGTGGGTGCATGACAAAAGCAAAACCGGTGGGAGGTGAACATGCGCAACATTTTCTTTGACCTGCGCCTCCAAGTTTCGATTAAATGAAGAATAGAGTGTCCGGCTCCACCTGAAAGAAATTCCCGCCTGTCAGTCATGATTAAAGTTTACACGAGAAAGCTATCATTTCATCACTTTTTGGGATGGTTTTAGTGCCAAAGCTTTGAATAGCGAGCATTTTATCTCCCTCTTGACCTCAACATCTTGATCCCGAAACATCAAGGCTCTTCAGATCACTTTAGTCAGTGAACTTGTCTCCCCTGCCGAAATGCCACGACGGGATTTGACGTTAGCTGAAAAAATGAGTTTCCTGGATAAGATCAACAACAACACTAGGCACCGTTGGTTGGTGGAAATACCCGGATTGGCAAAGACTACAATTTCGCGCTTGATAAAACAGGATAATGAACTGCGAGAAGAATGGACACAATGTGAAGGACGAGGAGGAACTTCCAAAAAACGGAAGCGTGAAAGCAAGGACCCAGATGTCGATGAGGCCCTTAATGAATGGTTTGCTATTGTTACTGGACGATCTGTGCGAGTAAGCGGCCCAATGTTAAAATGCAAAGCAGAAGAACTCGCTAAAAAGCTGGGCCACGATGACTTTAAAGCTACGGACGGTTTTTTTGTCTCGATGGAAATCTAGACATGACACAAAATTCAAGAAAGCACATGGCGAGAAAGAAAGTGCTGATAGAGCAAATGCTGAATCGAAGAAATTGAAATTCTTCCTGAGCTTCTGAAGGATGGAAATCAGCAAAACTGCCCGATTTTCTTGAAAAATTTTCAGCAGATGACATCTACAATGTTGATGAGACTGGGCTGTATTATCGTGTTACACCGGATGGCTCGGACAAGAGGAAGCTATTGGTTATAGGGAAAAGCACTAAGCTCACTGCTTTAAAGGACTTAGGAGGGAGAGTTTACCAGTTGTGTATCGTGCGAACAGAAATGTATGGATGACCTTTGAACGTTCTAAAAAATGGCTGAAGATTTGGGACAGAGAGCTACAACGCCAGTCGAGAAAAGTGCTGCTTCTTCTTGACAATTGCGCAGCACATCCTCATTTAGATTGCTTGATGAACTATCATTAATTTAAGTAATAGTATTGAATCATTGTATATTTATAGTGAATCATTGTTTTAATATTCGCATATAATCATTGTTTTGAATCATTGCATTTTAGAAATTGTATAGAATTAATGTTTTTATAGTGTATTTATAGTCTAAGTGCAATTATTCATTTAACTGTATTAATATCCAATTTTAATGTAATAACTGTATCTTTAGTAGTAAGCTGTAATATAAAAGTTAACAATGACATTCAGAATAATTAGAGACTTATGTGAGATCTAAGCATTTTTATACTTCTCCACTATAAATTTAAGTTAGCAATGTATGAAATATAAACATTTGCATGTTCTTCGGTTTTTTTATACTGAGTTTAAATGTTGAATTTTGCATTAGTAAATTCATGTTGACAATGTCGTCACTTATCAATCATAACAGTATAATATAATCATTATGTATGATATATCTTCTTTATGTATTGAATTGTAAACTTTATATGTAACTTGCTAAAATTACTTGCTAGGATATTGAATTGTAATCTTATGTGTCACTTGCTAAAGTTATGTTCATAACTCATAAGTGCTGTGTTCACACAGATGTAACCATTTTTAATATCTATGTTTTGTAACACTAATCAGTGTGCCCTATGAGTGGATCTCGTGTGGTCCTAACATGAGTCAGCTTTAGATAAGGGTGGACGTGACGCTAAACCAATTAACCATAATGGTAAAGGGGTGGTGCCGACGTCCTCCGTCACTAAATTAAACTAAACTACCTCCCAGGCCCACAGCTTTGGTCCAGCCGATGGACATGGGCATCATAAAAAAATATGAACACCCTTTATCATGCAAGGTTGGTTAATTATATCCTTGAAGCAATTGAAGAAAGTTTGCTTACGTCATCGTCAAAAGCCAGCGAAGTCAGTTCAAAGGTCAACATCTTACAAGCAGTTAGATTTGTGGTCGACAGCTGGCTAAAAGTGAGTAAGACAATTCAGAACTGTTTTTTTTTTTCACTGTGGCTTTAAGCACTTGCTTTTGGAGATGGATGTGAACATGCTCATTGAAAGTGACAATGATGATTTACATGTGGAACTTCAACAGGTACAAAATTGAGAAGAATTCTTATCCATTGACAACGAGCTTCAATGCTACGATGAAAATGAAGATTGCTAATAAGTTGGGGCAAGTGATAATACAGGATGCGAGGAAATGCATTGAAACTTTGCTTCGGTATTTCATGCAGGAGGGAAATGAAGGCAATCCCATTTCTGCGTTAGAAGTTTGTGGCGATTTCGTTCACGTACAATCCGTCAAGAGAAGACGTCAGATCACATTGGATAAGTTCTTCAAATGTTGACTGGAACTTGGGTAAGAATCTGTTTTTATTGTGCTTCGCATGTTGAGTATCGTGGAGATTGTTTCTTAGAATTTGTTTCTAAATTAATTTTCTCAATGAAAAAAAGTTCGACTGTATTTCTTGTTTGTACATGTATGTTCACCACACGTGTGTACCGCACCATAAAGTTCCTAATTACATTTTAGTACATGATTTACATGTACATTTACTGTTTACTACATATAGCACGTCCCGTCTTACAACATAGGACATGTTCGTGTAATCGGACCAGCCGGCTATTAGGATCAAAACGATCGCTTCCTGATGTGGTCCGATTAACCGGAATCGACTATATATATGACTGAAAAAATTACGAATCTCACCAGTCTCATTAACATCATTAGTGTTGTAATAGCAACTACCTCGGATAATGAACAGCAAATTGTGGAGCTGACGAAGCAAGTAAATGAACTCTCGCTAGCAGTCAAAAACAAACGCGAACACCTCTAGAACATAAAGAATGTAAGTGTAACGGATGTTATCGACAGTGTAAAGAACCGAGCAGCAACATTTGCTTCTATCACATTACCTTTGATTCCAATGCACAGAAATGAGTAGCGTCATGCAGTTTCCGACTGTCGGGAAAACTAGATCGGCGATTGTCGGCTCAAGCAGCTTGCGGTTAGTGGGCTCCCGCGGACCGACGGTCAAAATCGCAACTCCTGCGTCATTGATATAGACGTCGATTTAGCAGCTATTTTCACGAGCTACCGTCGGCATGTAAACAATTAGTCTTCTATTGCCGCCACTGCCGCCAAAACACCAACATGTGATACCAAACGCTTGTCAATGTAAAATTTTTCGGTCATTTACTTGGCCCTTCGTCATTGAAAATGTCAATCTACCCATCATAAATGTTGACTCTTACGAAATTCAGTTTTCTTTTTGATGTTAAAGACAACCGTTTAACTGATGGAGAAACTAAATTCAAATCTTATGACCGACTACCCGAATACAGTAAGCTTAATACCAACACTGAGCTCAAAATTTCAAATTCAATATTAGACAACATTTTTGCTGTCAAATATTGAATCGACAAACGTAAATTCTTGATTACTAAAAGTCCTCACCCGGCTCTTATTTTCGCAGTCGTTGATCGTAGTCATATACGCATTTTAAATGACGGAAATGTTTATGTTCTGGCAACATGAAATTAAAAAACAAATTTGGGCAACTAATGAAATCTAACTTTTAATGCAATCTTCCGGTTCCTATACTTATATTTGGGAAAGTTTTATACTCGTTATGAAAAAACTAGAAAACCCGGCGGTCATACGAAATCACCGCTGTTCTAGATATTATAAATTGTAATTAAAATGATCTGTGCAAATGTGTCTGTTAATTCAAACTGAATTACTCAGGGCAGGCGGCGAGGACGCCCCCTTTGCTTACTGCCCCACGGGGTTTGCCCCATCCACTTGCTTAATTGCAATGAAGTAGAGTGCAATGAAGGAAAGCACTGGCGGTACATTTCTTAAGAGCCGCCGCTAGCTCAATAAATAAAGGTGATTTAAATAATAAAATGTTAATTCACATGTCAAAGATCTCTTTGTACACAACATTTCTTGTGTAGATCTTTCCATCATTTTTAAGCTCGCCTTGCAGAGGACCATCAATTATTTTTAATTTTACGTCCGTTCTTTTACAAGCTCTTGAATAGGCAATATAAAGTTGACCGTGCCCAAATGCAGGCTCAGGTAAAAAATGCCAACAAGCTTAAGCGTTTGGCCCTGAGACTTATTGATGGTCATAAGCAAAGGCAAGTTTTACAGGAAGTTGTCTACGTCTCAACTGAAACGGCACCCCTGTGCCCTGGCAACGTCACCCCCTTGGCTAGTACAGTTATGCAAGCAACCAATAAACTATCGGCGAGAAACAGACACGTAAGCCGCATATAATAAAGATATTTATTTATTTCATTTTATTTGCTTTTTCATCGTTGCCGGTTTTTGCCGATTGCATATTTCCGAATTCTTTTATATATAGATGCTAAATTTATTTATTAAATGTTAAATGCATGTGTTGTATTTTTAATTTTCCGGCTTAGCTTTCTCATAATATTCGTCACGCGTGCACTGCACGGGGAATAAAATAATTTACAGTTACTCAAGCAACCAATAAACTATCGGCGATAAACACTTAAGCCGCATATATATAAGATAAACTTAGAAGTTTGACTAGGTAAGAAAAAATTGACCAGGGTATTAAACTTCAAAATTTGGAACTTTTTATGTCATTTTCAACTTGCCTTGAGAAATCGGTTAATTAAGTTAGAATGATTTGAGGAAATAAGTTTAAATGGAGTGCAGAAAAATAATGTGTGTAATTTGGTAGAACACGCAAGGAAGAAAGGAAGTCATGTTGGTGGTCTACATCAAATTATTTACCATCTACGTTAAGGTACTAACCACTTAGTGAAACTTTTAGAGAAACTGTTGTGCACAAGCCAGGAAGATTTGGGAGGGTTAAGATGGAAGTTTCGTCAGCCTGCGTTTCTAGTCGTAAGTTAATCATATACTGTTGGATATAAAAGTATCTTTAATCATTAAATAAATGTGATAAGAATGACTCCTATATTTACATATTAATTTTTATTATGAATCATTAATAGCAGAAACGATGAATACTACTCACATCACTACCATTTTCAAGGTTAATTATTTTTTATAGAGTTTATTCTCAATTTTGAGCAGGTTTCATCTAATTATGTCGTACATGTATATTTTAAACAAGAGAACGTTGAAAACGTTTATAGATACAATAAACTTATTAAAAATATTAGAATTATTTTAATCAGTTTTCCTCAAAATACTGCTTTAGATTTATACTTTTTGATAAGTATGCGCTATGATTTAAAAGAGTCCTGAGTTACTTTTGAGATACCTTTTACTTCCTTAATTAGTGAAGCTATCAATTGTTTTTTAATTCTTAATTAATTTTTACGTAAAAAATTACATTTGTTTTTGGCACAGCCTTCCCTCATTTTTGTAACTTGATTTTGTGTTAAATGAATGAATATATACAGTTTTTTTTGTATTACTATATTGCGTTCTTATTTATAAAAGTCAAAAGGCTATATATCTACACAGTAAAACTTGAGATTTAAACAAAAAAATTGCAGTAGTGTAAAGCTGAATCGTTACTATCCTCTGTCATTTTTCTCTTCAATTCTAAATAGTCCCGCAGTAATATTATTAAGTGTTGAAATGGGCAATATTTAAGACAGTTATTGATTTAACAAATGTAACTTTTAACGTAATACTTCTACATATTACATATATTCTAAGCATATGTAATAATTGTACTTTTGGAGGAAGATGAAAACAATTCACGTTAAGTCATGGCCGAAAAAACTGCTGCGTAGACCATGGACCTTATAAGAAATAGACTAACCCAAACGGGTTTTCTCCCTCATCTGAGGCGTTACCGGCTGTCACCTTGATCACATGCGGAGGAGTAAGGACGACTTGCAGAAATTGCATAAGATTGATTGCCTATTGCAGCGTGCATAATTGTCAAGAAAAAGGTCGTTCTAGCGCGCCTCATTTCACAAACTAGAATTTCTACATATTTTTATTTTTGAAATTGAGATTGATTTTTAAAAATTTAGCATATTTGTCAAGCATAATTACCATTCCAAATAATTATAAAGCTATTGCATACTTTCAGGACTGGATATTTTTTTAGCTTTTCCTATGCTGTAAGGAAATTTGTAACTACTACTTTTAGAAAATAATATTTTAAATCTGAACTAATAGAAAATTTCAAACAAGCAATTTTCTCTTGCAATTTTTATGCTTTTTATTGGTGTAAATAAGTAAAAAATACTAAAATATTTAAAAACGAATTTTTGAAAGTTTTGTTTAAAATTCTAAATTGTGCTGCTTTTTTAAAATTATAGATGAGTACTATAGCACAATTTCTATAAAGGAATTTTATTTCAATTATATTTCATAATACATCAATCATATAGTGATAAAGACTTTTGACTCTTTAAAAATTTTTATACATTTAATTCTAATATTAAAATTGTATTTAACAGTAATAATTAAGTTTGCTTATATTTTAAAGAGATTATTTTTTTTATTTATTTTTAGTTTTGCATAAGATTTTTTGATTTACTGTTAATCTAATTTATTAGCCCAAAGGGGCGGTAGCCTAGCTGTTAGTTTCGAAGCGGTATTTTGTGCTGTTTTACTATAAATGTCCGTGTCTCCTTGCAAATTGTTGTTACCAAATATTATCGCCCTGTATTATATGTAAAGAAATTAAATAATGAAGAATCTGCATGAATACATGTATGTTTCTCGCACTGTGACAAAAACGACAGTATCTAGAGCCATCAAATTTTGAATAATGTAATCCTCCACCCGAACATAGGCATCTGGACGGCCGAATTTCGATTTTTTTTTTAATCTATTTCATATTTTGTAAAACTTTAACGATTTTTGATTAACAAACTCAACGAGTTCAACGAGCACTGTACGGAAAATAACAGTTTTATCTCTGGTGCGGAAATTCTAAAGATATGCTATTTTCAAATGTATGTAGTTTACGGGCGAAGAACATGATATTCAATAAATATAGGTAACACACAAAACTTTAAAAAAAAGAGCGTTTCTAGATTTTATTTTATCTTTTTTTTCCTTCATTACGCTCAGAAAATTTTATGCTCCGAATTTTATGAATTATTAAAATAACTAATCGACTTTAATGTTAATAATTTAATGACATATAATCAAATAAATATGATCGTTTTTAATGCTATTATAGTTCTGAAAATCCCTGCCTGAAAATGGCCATTAAATTTTTTTAAAAAAGTTATCAGATCTTGTTTAATTTTACCTTATTTATTTCAAAGCTCCACGTACTATCAATCTTATTTAATTTTACGTTATTTGTATGAAAAATTAAGTTCATAAATTTTGTGCCTAGAGTTTTTACCATTTTACCAAGGTAAAGATGTTTGTACAAGAATTACGCGTGAAAAAAATGCGCGAAATGCAGTAAAAAGTGCTTTAATGAGATATATTAAATCCTATTTGGAAAAAAACTGTGGCTTTCATAATCTCATCACTATACAACGTATCACATTTAATAATTAAAAAGAGTTATGTGACACAAACGCCAAAGGTTTCAGTTTTAAAGTAAACCAGATCGTCCCTATTCTTTCTTGCCGACATGTCGGTGACGCGCGCCCCGCCCACTGGGTTAGTCTATCTGTTATAAGGTCCATGGCGTAGACATTATGGCGTAATGGATGATCGGATGGAAATTTTAGAAGCACGACCAGCTAGTTAAGCATAATTTATTCTTGAATGACAAATTTCATAATACATAACTGTAGGAGACTAATGGTGCTAAACGCGTCCCATAATTTTAGATATGCAATTACATTTTAATTAATGGCGAATAGCTAGCAGAGGCTGAGCGATACGCTGTCAGCAGGCTAGTAGGGAGGCGATAAAGGAAGACTACGCAGTTATTAGCTGTTTATACAGGATAGGTGCACAAAGTACAAATAATCTTTGATTTGTTACTTTAGGGTTTTAGTTCCATTTTTCAAGCAGCGTTATGTAATTTCGAATGATCTCGAATTTGGGAGAAAGGATGACCTTAGGGGGAGAGTACCAAACCTAGCATGTTAATTTTTGAGGTCCCAATTATTGAATAGTGAACTATTTATGAATTATAAACTATTTATCAACTGTGAACTATTATTGCATTTCAACAAATCATCAAAATCCTATTTTATTTATTATGTATATAACCAAAATTTTGTATCTAAATCTTTATTTGTATTCTACATTATGCATTCTACATTCTATGTACGTACCATCAAAATTTCCGTTAATATTTATATGAATTCTATCAATGTATGTCAAGTATATGTCAAAATTATGTATACATCAAAATCAAAATTTTTATTCTAATATAAAATTTTAAATAATCGTGGTCCCACTGAGTGAGCAATAAAGCTGAAAGTCTTCATGACGGCACAGCTGCTCACCCAGTGGTCTCCGGTCCCAATTATTTTTAAAGCAACTATCGTATTTTGTTACATCTTACATATATATTATTTATGTCATAACATCAGGCCACCTTTCCAATTATTGTTTACTTTAATACAGTTAAATTTCCAAAAGCCTGTGTTAAAATATTGGATCAGAAAATTTGCTTAAAAATATTTACCCGAAATTTATATTCTTTCTTGAAATACGTCTGAAGTCTGTCGATGAAAAGAGCAATTATCACGGAAGAAATATTAAGTGTTGTTTTACTATTAAACACTGTACTAAAGAGTAAAAGAAACTTACTTAAGTGTATTTAAAGAGTAAAACAATACACTTGTCGATTTTAATGACGAGATTGAATTATTGGACTTTATATTTTAGATGCAATACTGATATCTAAAAATTTTGAATATATTTAGATATCCAGATTTTTATTCAATGAATACAGCATTTCCTTGATGTAACAGTTGTGGTTACTCTTTGCCTAAATCTGTGTTATCATGCAGCCATTTTATATATTTAGAGACTTTTACGGCAACAGTAGGGTGACCCTTCTCTGAACAGTCTGTATTCCCAAAAGAAACGACGCCGACTTGCACCCAAATATCATCCTTCAGTTTGGCGAGATATGGACCACCAGAATCTCCCTGGATAGAAATATAAAGAATATGCAAACATATGAAAAATATTTAGAGGAATGTACTTTTAATTAAAGAAACATAAGCAAAAGAAAAATTCTGAAGCAGAAGAAGGTATGTCGCAATATTTACAAATTTAATGTTAGGTTAGGTTATCTGAATAGGGCAAAACCACGAGGGGTTTTTCATTAAAAGAAAGGATGCCTTCGTAAAGGATTTTGTGAGGGAAACTGGTTAATATTCGCGTAACATATTAGAAAAACCCGGAAAGCCGGTTATGTTCGAAGCCAAAGCATGTCAAACCACCAGCAGTCGTTGGTCTTATCCATTTGGCCAGTGTAGAGTTACAAATTTAAGAATTAATTATAAAGATTAGTAGAGAAGAGAACAATTAAAAAAAACTTAGATTTAATTTGTCTTATTTTAAAACACGAAAAGAGGTGTCCGCCGAAAACATCGTAGAGGAAACAACGCAGAAAGAAAACGTTGTCATACAAAATATCTTAGAGGAAAAGAAAGCAAGATGAAAATATCGCAGTTCTAAAACATTGCGGTATAAAACACCATTATCGAAAATAAAGCGGCTCAAAAAGAATTCAGTTTTAAAATATCGTCGTCCAAAATATCGTGGTATAAACTAAAGCACCTACGAGTCATCTTATGACAATAAACTCGCAGACAATGTGTTTTTCAGGCTTTAAAAGCTCTAAATGTGTTGTTACGAATTTTGTACATGTGTAAATAATTTTAGTGAAATTATAGTACCGTTCTGTATAATGTAGCATGAAAGAGACTAAGCTTTGTTAGGAAAAAAGAAAAGAACACAAGGGTAAGTCTATTTAACATTAAATGGCTATCTCGTAAACTGGCGCTGGTTTTGGCGATTAAATTTTGTATTCAAGTTTGGTAAGAAACTACCAAAAATTGCCATACTTGAAGACCATTTGGCGACATTAGTCCGATCCCTGTATAAATAATAGATACTGTAATTGAATAACAAATTGATCTCTATGTGTAGCTGTAACCGTACCCGGCATTTAGATGTAACTTTAACCGTATATGCGTTTCAGTAATTTCGAGAAATGAAAGGCACCAGATTCCAGAGACTTCTCGGCGGCCGGGTGAAAACTACACCCGGCCGCCGAGACCGAAGAGAATATGTGCTGTCAGGAGTTGTTTAGTTGAGCATGAGTTCGGAGTACTGAGATACCTTCGTGTTTGCTTCTGAAGCAGAAGGTATGTAGCATTATTCCCAGCTTCTCTGTGTAGATTCGCTTTGCATTGCGTTGTATTTAACGTTCTGAGTAGTTTGAAGTATAACTACTAATTGTGCTCTGTGATACCGTGAAGAGCTGCGCGCGTATTATTGTGGAAGGTTCCAAAACTGTGAAGTGTTCTTTTGGTATAATCAGTTTTATCAAGTTATCATCGATTCTCTGTGTATTCAATCTATTACGAACCCGTACGCACGCAGCAGTATATTCGCATAATGATTTGTGAGCGCAAGAAGTAATGAGGAATGTTTTTTTTTTTTTTTTTTCATGTTTCTGAATTAATTAAGAATTTTTTGTTAAAAAAGCAAGAAAGAAACTTAAGCATCAATAAAGACTGAAAGTGAGTAAGAAATTAATGCTACGTAATACAGTTAATAGAGTTTTAAATTTATGTATTAAAGGTCATTATTTAATTAATCTCTTTTTCGTTCGCCATGTCTTCGTTTGTAACACGAAAAACTAACCTCCGTAAATTCAGAAAACAGACGAAACAATACGTTATAAATTAGCGTTATAAACTTACGTTAATTAGAGGAAATTTACATTATAAATTTTGTGTTACAAATTACGGCTTTCTATATTCAGCCAAACAGCTCTGTTTAGTAATTTTGCTTCTTAGTTATTGACTTGCTTTTATGTAATTGAACTTTTCGAAAGAATCATCTTTTATTTACCAATTCATCCGCCAATTGTTTAATTTATTTATAGTCTTCATCAAAGGAAACTACCTAAATTTCTTCATCTTTTTTTACCCAAGTTTCTTCTCAGTCGTTAAAAAAAAAGAAAAGAGGCCATGCATTTTCAGTTGCCTTTTTACCGCTCGTGAAGTTATTTTTCGCTATTTCCCATTCCTTTTGATATCATTATCTAGCTGCTAACCTAGATCTACGATTTAATTTTTGTTTAGGACTAAAATTTGCATTTCCGTGTAATTCACAATTTAAAAATCTATTTTTAAAAAGGTTTCTTTATCTTGTTCTCGACTCATCGTTACACACTTTTTAAAGTTTTGAAACACAGCTAATACAGAAATTTTCCAATTTAATCTTTCTATATATTTTACTGAATTTGTAAAGTATATTATGTTAATTTACTAGTTATTATCATTTCGAGCTTTACTATAATTTCTTCCTCCTGTATTTCTCACCAAAATGCAAATTAGCTTAGAAAGTATTTACGCTGATAGTTTTGTATTTTAGATAGTATCTGGCAATCCCGCCTCGCAGTAAGGATTCTTTGCCAAAAGTGATATTCTGACTCTGGCATTCTCTCGTTAACCAATACTTTAACCTTACCGCTCGCGTTTGAATTCAATTATTGACATTTTGACTTCATTTGAACAGTGTTCAGTTCAGACTAAATATAAAGGTTATTTAAAAACTTCTATTGTATTTATGTGTTTTTAAGACATAATAATAACTCGCTAATTTGTAGGGTCTACAAGACTAGACTTCAATATCCAGATACTAAAGCTATGTGATGTGCAGACGAATTGCTTTCCTTAAATTTTTAATCTTCAGGTGTTCACACGAACATTTCTAATATTTTCATCCTTTCAACTGATAATACTAGTAAAAACAACAATAATAGAAGAATTAAACATTTAAATTTAAAATTTTTATCTTCTTTCAGTTTTCTACAGGTGTAACATGTACACATACATGATTTATCTTTTTCCCACTCTCATCGTTCTTTAATTCGCCAGCTCCAATCTAGTCTTCGTACAATTAAACTAGAATTAGCAAATGAAAATAAATTTGTTGCTATGTAAGCACTTTTTGCACGAGGATCCGAGCAGTAAAATCGCTGACTACTGGTAGTTTGCTCTAGGTTAAAATCCTGGCTAAACGGGTTGGCTGCATAACACGCTTTACTATTTCCTTCGCGTATAACGTGATTTTTATTGATGTTATATTACGGGAGGACTACGAGTTATGTTAATTTCTTCTATGTGTAACGTAAATGTAAGTCAGCTTTCCATAAGAAACTTTCTACTAGCAGCTTTTCTTTTAGTGAGATAGCTGTCGTTGCTTTATCATAGTTCAAGTAATCCAGTTCAGGTTATTTGAACGTAACAAAGCACACGAGAGTTATCTGTCTAAGACTCATTTCTTCGTAGAGGAACATTATAAGAAGTAAGAAACATTGCGAAAATCACACAGGCAGTCAGCCGATTTCCTTGGTTAGAACTTAGGTCAAACCGACAGTATTTAGTAATCTTAAACACTTGGCCAATGATGAAAAGGAAATGCAATCGAATCTACCTTTCACCCTTCCCCCACCATATTTGAACAGTGTTACATGGGAGTTTTTTATGTTTTTTCCCATGTGTATAGTGAAGAAGCCGGTTTCCCTTAGAAAGGCCCTCCATGAAGACATCCTCCCTAGGCAGATAGATGCTTTGTCGTATGCAAACAAAGTAATCTAAGCACTTGACGACGCGCTTTCTTTCAATAATGAATACGAATGAATAAAGGAAATATTTTAATGTAAGTAGTCATATTTTATTAAGACGTAATGCAATTTGGACCTAATCGATGTTATACGAGTTTCAGTTATACGAACTTCATTGCTTGCTGCCTGACTTGGTTTGGATGAAAGCGATGTGACATTTACACAGTGACATTAGATATGACACGAGACAAAATTTCCAGGTGGTTCCTGAAGGTAATTGTTATGAAAATTTGATAGAACTTGGCAAGTTTCAAATATTGTTGAAGTATTGATCAAAAATTAAGAATACATGTTCTTTGAACAAAGATTTTTTAGGGGAAGAATTGCTCTGAGGGACAAACCTTTATAATTCAGTGAATTAAAGCTGTGCCTAATTCATCAGCATGGTTTGAAAAAGTATTTTTAACAGTTTACAGTCAATAAAAGTAAAATAAGAAATGAATTACGATCATCATTGATAATTTGAGTCCTCCAGATAAAAGAATAATTGAAACATTCATCAACTGCAGAGTTAACTAAAAATAAATACTTATAGCTTTTTCTATGTACGTAGGGTCATCTGTGTGCAAATGGAATTTTTAACAATATAAATTTAATTATGCATTAATTTAAGCATTTAAATTAGGTCAAAATCGCTTAGTAAACGAATACGTATGTTTAATGCTAGAACTACGACTGGTACATTCCTTTATAATAATTCATAAATTCTGGTCATGTCTTATATAAACCCAATAGGGATGATAATTGCTACAGTAATTGTTAATAGTAAACAGAAATCACGTGAAAATTATGATTATTAAGTAGTGGTATTTTTTAAGACAGATAATGAATATAAAGACTGAAAAGAGAAAAGAAGGCTAGATTTAAAATTAAATGTAATGTTGGATAATTACGCTGCATGAACCCTTGCCACCTCGTTGCTGACCAACGCAGATAAAATTATCAGTTACTTTCGGGTAGAAAGTCTTGCATTCTTCAAGCTGTATGACTGGAATGTTCACTTCTTGCAACACGTTCTCGAACTCTCCACCTATACAAATATATATATATATATATATATATAAAAAAAAAAAAAACATTATATATGCTTCCTAGACAGAAATAGAGTACTTATACCTGTTTGAATACGAAAGATGCGATTAATCCAACGAAATTAGTTCTTTTACGAGTCTTTTTTTCGTTTAATTTTTTTATTCATATTTGCATTGCGGAGAAACCAAAAATTAAGGGTAATATTCAATGCGAAATATAGAATAAATTCACACATAAGAGATACCTGCATTTTTAAAAGTGTTTAAATGGTACAACGATGAGCATTTTAAAAAAGCATGGCAAGGGTAAAATCAAACAATCGTTTTATATTTAGGTCAATACAATGTTTCAGTTTACTGTACAAGAAATAAAAAAAAAATGTTCATCATTTTTTAAAATTCTTGGAGAGTAAGCAATTTCTCTTATAATTTCCTTCCGTCTTTTATTACAACTAATATAGGAGTAAAGCAGAGATAGGATGCTGTAAATTCTTCAAAATTACAGTGCTACTATACAATACCACAACAAACTAAATATTTAAAACATAAATTCCTTTACTTTCAAAGCATTTTCAAGTATATTACATAGCTTGATCTCGAATTTGGTGCATAAAAGAGCATTAAAATTTGAAATGAATAAATTTTCAAACTTTATTGTTTTGTTCCTTATTCGTTCAAATTTTACGTTTACTAAAATAATTCGAGTAAGAAGTGAATAAACGTAAATGTTGAATTAAAATTAAATGTAAATGGCGAAACAGGTCTTACGAAAGTGTCTAACCTTGCATAAGTTTTTTATAGTTTCAGCCCAGTGTTCGAGCTGAAAAATTGCTGAATGATGGTAATTCGACCTAGGTTCAAATCAGGGCCGAACGGCAATGCTCAAAGTTTCTCCCATTTGTAACATGAATATGATGAGCCAGTTTTCCTTAAAAGCTCTCAGCAAAGGCAACCCTTTTCTTTATATAGATAACCTTTCTTATGTACATAACCTAACACTCCCGAATTTCAAATATTACAGTTCTTAAATTTTAATTTTTCATTTTACTACCAGTCCTTGACATCAAAAACTGTTTGCATTTTAATTTACCTCAACAGACGGGATATAATGTTCGTTGCTTTTTTAATTTGAACCAATTCATATAGTGCACTTTTATATATCAGAACACAAAAGGGAATGTTTTGGTTCATCTACTGGGAATTGAACTTTACAAATATCACTTTGCCTTTTCTTTTATAACTAGATGTTAATTCCAATTTAAAAATGTATTTCTCTTTCTCGTGTTTTTTAATTTACTGCATATTAAAAGTTACAAGAATGAATTTAAAATAAATATAAAACAGAAATATTAAAATCACTCTGGCAGGATAAAGAACCTAAACTAAAAACAAAATTTTGATAAGAAGTAAAAAGGAAAGGAAGGATTATATTACAGTACAGATCTTTTAAGATAAAAAAAATATTACACAAGACGTATTCGCGTACAAGTGAGTATAAATAATTTTGTTCATTCCTCCAAAAAAAGACGTTTCTTTGACATCTCCGTGAATTCTTCACGTAAATTCCTCAAGAACTGAGCGTGCAGTTTATTCGAATATCAAGGTCAATGACTTAGTGCATGGAAAAGGCCCATGAAATATTCGCTTTTATAAATGTATTAAAAACAAAGTTCAACACCAGTAATGTCAATGGATTGCAGTTAAGTGAATTCCCCTAAATGAAAAAAATGTTTTAACTTCGGCTTTGGGCTCAATAGGAGGCAGTGAATAAAGATGAAAGAAGATTTATCTGACTGGCATTATCTGGAAAACTACTCTGACTTTCAGATTACGGAGAATACCGCTTTCAGATTTACGGAGAATTGCGGCGAATCATCATCAGAAATTTTTCAGGATTTCAAAAATTGCAAAATTTCTGAAATACCTAGATTACCATCTTCAATGGGCAGTTTAAAGAGGAACACAAGAAAAAGATCAATATCTTTGCCTTGACGAAAAAGGATTCGTATACTTTATTCCTACCTTCTGATTACTTGATCCCTTTCAAAATGGAGCTTAAAGCATAATTTTTAAGTATTAAAGCAAGTTGTTGCTTTTGGTCATCAGCCCTTTAAATTGGCTCTTCGAGAATGCATTTCAAGAAAAGAATGCAGCTGCACTTGTTCTACTTAACTACTAGCCGTATTAGTCATATGATTCGTTAAGAGTGTAGTTCACGAGTTATGATTCTTAGTGGGGGCCAATACAGGAAGAGTATGCATCTCGAGCAAAGAAAATTATCGAATGAATATGCTTCTATTGAGTAACATCACCCAATTTCTCACTGAGTGTTTTTATTTCCTAAGTCAGTTTAAAAGATAAACAAACATGCTTCTTAAGAACTTACCTGTATATTTAACAGCATGGAAGTACGGCGATAAGCAGTAAAGTGATCGACAATATTCTACATTAACAGTACAGTAAGAGACATACAGTAATAAAAAATACAGATACAATATTCTTTGATAGTTATCATAGCATTGCCAGGCCATTTAAAAGTATAATTTAAGAAAAAGTAAGGTACGAATCACCGAGAGCTGCCTCTATAATTGTTTATAAAGAGATACGCTATCATTTCTGTCATAAAGTATTCTTGATCTATGACAGATAGTGCTTACATCTGTTAAAGAATATTAACAAAGTTTGAAATATTTTTCCAAATCTGTTAAGTTACATCTTGAAATAATACCTATGGAATGGTTTTATGAGTCCAGGCCCAGCAAACTGCATTACTTCCAAATGTTAAAATAGTATACTGGATCGACGAAGTTATTTGCGGAAAAATGATACCATTTCACCAAGTTGTTTCTTAAACTTTTTGGCTGTTTCATGCAAATAAATACTTCCACTGCTTTAGGAACATAATTCTTAATGACATCGTATTTCTGAAAGGAGCACATATAATTATCATCAGCTCGAAGTGTTCTGAAGTGGTTTCTTATTGTGTTTTAACCCTTATTTTGTAATAGCGGGTCGGTGTGTACCGTGTTCTCAAGCGTTTCTTAATGTTTGATATTTATAATTTTTGCTACATATTAATGCAGCAGGAATTTTATTTGCAAATTAAATAATAAAAATCACCAGAAGCAAAAGAATTGAAGCGCTTTTTAGCATTAGTTTGACTACGTATTGCTGTTTAGTTGTGATAAGCTTTGTAATATGTGTAGCGCACTGCGTTCAATTAATACAGCTTTATAAAACAAACAGTTTAAGGAAAATTAAAATTCAAAAAATAATTAAAATCAAGAAAACTGAATTTTATAATTAAGAATGCTAAATTTTTTCACTCTATTCATTCGAACAATATTCCGAAATAAGTATTGCAGACGCTAAGAGAGTTTCGACGCCGCTCATTTCATAAATTAAGCTCAGAAATTTTATCTTTGTTTCTCTGTCGAAACTTATCAGTTTGTTTTATATACGCTCGTCACATAAAAGATTTGAAAGTCACATCTTTAAGAGGTGCTAGAACATGGCAAAAGGAACAAATTTTGTTACACTATGTATAGTAAAATGCGAAATGTGAATATGGAAACATAATAAGTACAAGAGATATGGAGAACCATTGTGTAGTAGTTAATTTTATTCCATATTTCTTTTTAATACACTTATAATTTTATGTTTAGGTCAATTTCTTCATGAATTAATCCTATTTAAGTGCACTGTTATTCAATTACCTTTTCAATTTTCCTTGATTTACTTTCAACGCATATGTTCGCACATAGGATTCGGGGATTTCCGGCGAATGCTAGCAAACCGAGCTGTAAAAACAAACACTAGCTTTGTATCTAGAACAGCAATGTACAAGCCGCGAATAGAATCCATTTCAATTAGACCCTTCAGGGAATGACAATATAAAAACAGCAGCGGTGTTTGAGACCTTTCAGAGCTTTTTTCTGACCGCCCAGGAAATGACAAATGAACAGCTGCCATATCTCTGACATTTTAAACCTCCACCTGGCATTCCGAGTTGCCTTGCTTTCTAAAATGATCTGAAAGTACTAATTTGTGTCTTGGAACAAAAGTGATCACAAGAACATATATTTCACTGGTGAATCGAAACGCAATTGAAGTACCTTCGAGATATGAGACTCGAGATGACGTTATTAATAGCAACAAATTTAAGTCATCAGCAGTATGCGATATAATGGAAACAAACAAGAATTTTAAAGATGGTTTCACTTTCCCTGGTAAAATTTCTGATTACTAGGTAAAATTGCTGATCTTCCAGTTATAATTTCCAAATTTAATATGGACTGAAATAAGCATTAAAAATTTAGGCATTACTAAAGTTTAAGGGAATATAAAAGGCAACTTACTGCTCTTCAAGCATATGCAATTCCAAATGCTCTAGATTCTAGAGTCTAGAAGAATCATCCGTATAGAAAAATCATCCACTTCGAAAACATTCCATAACGTTCAGACACTCTGATAAGCCAAGAATAGTAGCTGATAAGAAATTGCTTAAATATATTTCGGTAGAAGCTATCCATAGTAATTTAATCGCTCAAGGCATTTCAAGTACAAAGCTGAAACCTATGCATAAAATAATGAATGGATAAATAAAATTCTTCTAATTTATTTTGAATCTTGCAGAAGAAACAACGATGGTAAAAAGATCCCCAAGATAATGCAAGTTCTTCGTCTAATAGACACCTGTAAAGTATATAGCATGCTGCCCAAATAACAAAGTGCAATCCGACGTTCATTTTAGTCACGGTTCATCAAGAATGATTGCAGTTTGTATGAAATTCACTGATCTTCATACAAATCATGCATGTGACCAGGAAAACGAAAAATGGGAACAATCAGAAGGCCAATTACAACGGACCACATACTTCACCCTGTACTTCTCTATGCTATTCTGTGACCCATAAAAATTTCAGCAAAGCTAGAAGGAGTGAGGAAATTTCTAAACTAAATGAGTAAAACACGTTTCATTGTTGACAGAAACTGAATGTAACTCCATATCAAATTCCTACAGAAGCAGCAGCTCTGACCCCAAGAAATTTATCCTCTAGGGTTCTGATTTCCCAGTCCTCAGCCTAAAAGAGAGAGCACATCCAACATCAGCAAGGCAAATAACAAATCCTCAGCCACAGAAAAGAAAACTAACAAAAATACTCTCAGTCAGTCATAGATTCTTTCAGATATGAAAGGGATAGGAGAAAAGCATTTTTTCAAGTCCTCAAGGACATCTTCATGAAATTAAAAGAAATTCTGCAAATATTCCAAAATAAAAATTCCTGAACAGGTAACATTTAAGTAGGAACCGAACAATGAATTGCAGCTTAAATACCACCTTCTTTAATGTCTCCGCTTCCAGCACCAGTAGAACAAAGTATCGTGAGCCCGTGATTATGGAGTGCTGAACGTCACTGTGTAATTAAGTCTAGCATACAAACTTAATTCCTATAGAATCTGCTTGGCATCGACATATATGGATTACTACTCATATTATTTCAATATTTTTATTATTATTATAATTGCTGGAAAATTCTAATGTTTATAATTAAACTAAAAATTTAAAAATTAAAAATAAGATAAAGCGCAATAATAAAAATAGAGATTATATTTGCATATTTAAATAATTTATGTGCACTTTAAATTTCAAATAAAATGTTTCATTTCAGCGTATGAAATACTATACTTTAGGCCGTAAGACATTCGCAAAATAAAGTAATGCTTATTGTTAAACCTCATCAACATTTGAGTTCAAAAGACGAATTGGAAATGCTTGCTGAGCAAAATCTGGGATTTTAATGCATCTGATTTTAAATATAAATTCCAGAATGTAACTGCACTTGCTGTTCCTGTGGTTCTTATGCGCAGAAAGGGGTGGTAGAGAAGAACATTAATCTTATCCCAGAAAAAAAGTTTTCGGATCACATAAATGGCTAAATAAATTCTATAATGTAAATGAATCTGGCATAGTTTTTTTAAAACGTTCCCAAATACTGACAACTCGGCGAAACCATTGATTTCTAAAGCCTTGTAGACATTAACAGACAATATAGAGATCTAAAGAAGGTTCGAGTAGTTATTTACAGAGAATTTCATGCACGATACCTAAGAAATTTAAACACAGTTTATATTATTTAGAAAAATGATAGGACAATCTATGATCTCAAATTAAAATGAAAAAAATACAGAAAACTATGCTAAAACAAGAAACGAAAAATAGACAAAATATAAATTAATACTGTAAAATGCAATATAAATAAAACTATACAATAACTTCACAATACAAGCAAATATTTTCATAAATGCACTTAAATTGCCTAAAATTAGTGCATTTTTGATGAACATTCAATATGCGAGGAGAATCTATCGAACTATTAAAAATCTGCTTACCGGAAGACGTGTCTCCCCATCCAGTAGTTGTCACGTGGTTGAAGTCCGAGTCTTTCAGATCATGTGAAGGCAAACACACAGGACGGACTTCTTTACTTAATTTTACCTCTTTTTTCAGATGTAGCAGAGCGATATCATTATCTGATTTGTTTGTATTATACTCTGGATGAATGAGAATTTTGAGGATAGAGTATTCTACTCCATCTTCTAATGTATGGGCACCAGCCAAAATTAAAAGATCCGACGGATCTCTGTAAATAGATTATAAAAACATCTAGTATGCACTTAGATTAAGTGTAAATAACGCACTAGTAATTAAATGTAAATAAATTAGAGAACTGAATTTGTTAAGGCATATGAATTCGTTGCGATAATCCAATAAATTTGAAGTTCACATGAAACTTGAAGCTATTTTTAAGTTTAGAGATTGAATATTTAAAGAAAATTCATAGCTAAAATCCTTAATAATTATAAAGTGTCTCATAAATAATTTATTGTTAGGATTTGAGGTAAATCGGGTAATATTGTAAGGATCTTAAGTTTTACTAACGTTTATTTTATTTTAAATCTTTACTATCACTTCTTATTTTCTACTTCCGGCCAGAATTAAAAGCGTTAACTTATTTATGCAAAATTTGTCTGGCGAACGCCAAGTACTTAAGTTGTGGCTTTTTGCTAAGCGAGAGAGAGGAAGGAGTTAGTCGAAGCAGGCCGCTTACCTTAGAAGTTTTACTCAGTTGCTCGTTGCCTTCCAGGCCAGAGATTTAATCCTCGTGATAATTTTAAACGTATTGTAGTGTTAACAGTTCTCTGTACTACATACGGCTTCCTGTTAATATAAGGCCAATCTTCCACGTTTATTATTCCAAATTTAAGTTAAAGTTTAGTTATATTTTTATATTCTTATGTTCAGACCACAAGTAGTTGGTCTCTGTATTCCGAAGTACGGAAATTATTGTAAAGAGTGAAAAATAAAGGGTTCTGTATACCCTTCCTGTGTATCTTGTCTACTTCCCACAGTTATTGAACATAGCTTTAGTAAGCTCCCTGTTCCGATTTAGATCCTTGCATGTTCCCAAAGAAAGTAAGACGGAACATTGAACCTGATAGTGGCGCCCAACGAAGAAGAATAACCATGGCCGAGTTTCAAGAAGAACCTGTGCTGCCTGCAGAAGCGGCTCAGAATCCAGAAATGCCAGCTGCCGCCGTGGAAGGATTTGGTTACATCGTCCAGACCATGCGCGCTTCGATGAAACCAGAAGCAACATTTAATGGAAACTCACCGGTAACCAGTTTTTTGGAAAAATTGGATGACCACTTCATGCTCTACCCCGTGCACGAGTTTCAAAAAGTTACCTTAGCTACCAGCGCTTTGAGGGGCCAAGCGCTTAACTGGTTCAAATGTATAGGCAGAAGTCTCTTGGGTCAAGCAGGAAGTCCCACCTATACTTACGAGAATTTCAAGACTGCCCAAGTAAAAGCCTTCCCTGTCGTAAGGGATCGTGCAAAATTAGAAACGGAACTTTTCAGAATATATCAGCAAAGAATCGAAAATCTCTCAAGCTTTATTTTAAGAAAAATTCACGTCTTCAAACTCTTGTATGGAAACCGTCCGGATCCTGAGATAATTAAAATGATTTTGCCGAGGTTACTTCCCCAAGTGCAAGATTTTATTGAATTAAGAAATCCGACTACACTGGAAAAGTTATTTGAGCTAGCAATCCAGTTTGAAAGTAGAAGAACGGCGGACATTGAAAGAAGACGCCAATATCAACAACGAAACCAATTTGGTGCGCCAAGACCACAGCAAAGTCAAGCACACGGCTACGGAAGCAAACCAAATCAGTGGGCAAGGAAACACGAGCATTCAAAAACAGCCGGCGAACGTCGACAGTTCAATAGCAATCCAGGAAAAAAGTCTCAAGGCCAGTGGAAAAAGAAGGAAAGCATGGGAATGAAAAATGATTTAAACTAAAACGGATTTCTGCTGACGGGAGGGTGCGGAAATCCGAAGGCCAAGAAAACCCCTCTTCCTTCAAGTTAAATACAGTAATGGTGAAAAATTTGACTCTTCCGAAGATTGAAGTGTTGGTGAATAATATCCCAGCCACCACACTCCTGGATACAGGCGCGCAGTGTTCCTGTGTGGCAGAAGATTTTTTTAGGAAGTAGTTTCGGAAATACCGCATATATAATTCGGATAATACGACAGTGTTAGCGGCGCAAGGAGAAAGATGTAAGTGCATAGGTAAATTACCGCTATACATCCGTATCAAGGACGAACAAGTAAAGGTTATGTTTTTTATAGTAAAGAATCTGCAAGCACATATTATCTTAGGAATAGGTTTTCTTTCAGAGGCACAAGCAACGCTGGATTTTAATGAAGCGTCCCTTAAGCTGACGATGAAACCAGTTCGAGAAGAAAAGGCTGAACCGCCGATGTTAAACCTTGACCACCTGCCTAATGAAGAGCAACGAAGAATCTGACAAGTGGTAAGTGAATTTGCTTCGTTATTTAGTGATATTCCAGGATTTACTCAGGTTACTAACCATAGTATTGACACCGGAGATTCAATGCCAGTTCGCCACAAAGCATACCGGTATGATAAGAATAAGGAAAAAATTATAGAATGGCATATCACCGATATGCTACGTAAAAAGATCATAACGCCCATCTCAAGTAGTTATGCTAGCCCGGTGGTTTTATGTAAGAAAAATAATGACTATCCATTGACACATCCAAAAAGGTGGCGATTGGCGATCGACTACCGTAAATTAAACTTTATAACTAAATATCCGGTATATCCGTTACCTATTATTGAAGAAATTCTAAGGAACATAACATCGACCAAATATATGACGACTTTAGACTTAACGACTGGTTATTTTCAAATAGGGGTTAGGCCTGAGGACGTGCCTAAGACTGCTTTTATAACCAAGTCTGGCACTTGTGCATTTCTGCGTATGCCGTTTGGCCTTTCAGGGGCACCGGCAACATTTCAGCGATGTATGGACATTGTGTTAAGGGCTGGTCTTGGAAAGTCCACATTTATCTATTTAGACGATATCATTATTACTAGTGATAATCTTGACCAACATGTACAGGATTTAAGACAGGTGTTTTCTTTATTAAATGAGGCCGGTCTAAAAGTTAATGTCGAAAAGTGCAAATTTGCAGCCCCTGAATTAAAATATTTAGGTTCGAAAATATCTCAGAAAGGAATCGAGACAGACGAATCAAAAATAATTGCTGTACAAAAGTATCCGACTCCAAACACGGCGAAGAAGCTCTCTTCTTTTCTAGGACTTTGTTCATATTATAGGTCCTTTATAAAAGATTTTGCAGCTATTGCTGAACCATTGTTAAAATTAAAAAGGAAAAAGGCAAGATTCTCGTGGACGGCCGAAGCCAATAGTGCGTTCGAAAAATTAAAGCAAGCATTAACGCAAGCCCCTGTGTTGAAATTTCATAAAAAGGATGAGAATTTAGAAATTTCAGCGGATGCTTCGGATTATGCGGTAGGAGCGGTACTTTCACAAAATCAGCAGCCCGTGGCATTTTTTAGCCGAACTTTAAATCAAACACAAAGAAACGATTCCGCGACCGAGAGAGAGGCACTTGCAGTTCTGTTAGCAGTGCAAAAGTTCCGAGTCTATTTTGGAAAGGCGCCAATAACAGTGTACTCTGATCATGCGGCGGTAACTAGATTGTATTCAGGGAAAAACTTATCCCCAAGGTTAATAAGATGCACTCAAGCTACAAGAATATAATCTGGTAATAAGCATACCCCCGGAAAGGAAAATATCGTAGCAGATGCCCTATCCAGAATTAAAATAGATGAAGAAGGTAATACTGTAAAGGTGGCAATGCTTACAGCATGTACAATAAATTCCCGAGAAACTGTAATAACCGAACTGGGTAAGGATCCTGAGTTTGGAAACATTTATGAGTATTTAAAGGATCCTGAAAATTTTAGCCACCAAGATACTGTGGCGATAAGAAATAGGGCGGCCCATTACGAACTAATAGATGGTCTATTATTTTATACAAAAACTACGAAGTCCAACAACTAATTTCGACCTGTCATACCAGCTAGTCTTAGATTAAATATACTGCAGGAGTTACACGACTTCCCATTAGCTTCTCATACTGGTATTCGAAAAACCATCCAACGCGTACGCGAGGCAGTTTATTCTGCTGAGCTGCAAAAGTTAACAAGGGCGTATGTCCAGTCCTGCACAACATGTCAAGCAGTTAATTATATTAATTTCCGCCCGGCCGGGTTTCTAAATATCATTAAATCCGAATTTCCAAATAAAATAATTGGCATCGATTTATTGGGCCCTTTCCCAAAAAGTCAGTTAAATAAAAGTCGGTATCTCCTTGTTATGGTTGATCATTTTAGTAAGTGGACCGAAATTGTTCCCTTAAAACGAGCCTCCGCGAAATTAGTTACTGATTCTATTTTAAATAAATATATTTTAAAATACAGGGCGCCCCTAAACGTTATAGCGGATAATGGTCCTCAATTTGTAAGTAATATATTTGAAGACATGTGCCAAAAACTGGTACAACGGGCAAAACTCCTGCTGAGTTATTTTTAGGCAGAAAGATTACAACGCTGTTAGATAAATTATTTTATGTGCAACAAAGAGCCCCAGAATTTAAAATGGGTGATATAGAAAAATTAATTAAAGAAGCAAAAAAGAATACTGAAGTAGCACAGAGAAAACAGAAGCTTTATTATGATTTGAAACGATGAGGAGTAACTTATAAAGTAGGGGATGAAGTGTTAAAAATTAAGCATTCACTTTCTTCAGCACCAGAAGATAAAACTGCCAAATTTTTTCCACGATTTGAAGGACCATATGTCATAGAAAAAATAACTCACGCTGTAGTGGTGTTAAAAGCCAGAAATGGTGACACGTGCTCCGCAAACATTGATCAAATAAAACCCTACTATGATCGTAATAAAATGCAAATTTTCAAAGATCTTTTGCAGGATCCGGCACGGCAGACACGGCAGGCACAAGCTCCAGAGCTGGAACAACGTCAAGCACAAGGACAAGTCATTAGGAGGCAGGAGCAATTGAAAAGAAAGTTTCCCCGTTGGAAAATTGAAGGTAACAAGAAAAAGAAGCCGTTCCACCGTCCAGAAAAGAGAGCTCACGAACACCCCCAGAATGAAGAAGGGGGAAGTACGACGAATGAAAAGAAAGCCAGGAGAAATAACGGCAACTATAACCCGGCTGCCAAACGGAAGATCTACTCATCGGACAGGACTCTCCGCAGCAAATGTCGCCGAACTGCGGAAGGGCCACCAGCGGCGGAGGAAAAGATACAAGGAAAATTTGAACGGCCAGCAACGAGGTCCAAGCAGGAACGCGAAAGAAGTGTCCCGGTTCCGCCAAGACCAGCTGCCATCAAACGGCCAAGACCACAGGCAGAGGCGAAAAAGAAGGTATTCAAGGGTGACCGAACTGGAGAAAAAAGAAAGCTTCTAGAGGAAGGCACTGAAGGGCGAGCCCGCACAAGAAGGAGGATAAATCAAACGAGAATCTGCGCTACCTTCCAGGACTGGGCTCAGAAAAGAATGTCCGAATATCACAAAGATAAGTAAAATTTTATGTTACTTTGCAAACTTAAGTTAATCTTTCATTCTTACTGCAAGTGGCAGATTTCAAGAAGTTTTACCTCATGTGAGGTCTACCTTTATCGCCAAAAAGGCGAGAAATGAGTTGTTACCGATTTTGGTATTATGTTTTTCAATTACTCGCGCGTAAAACTAAAGTTGATGTAACTTAAATATTGTAAAAGTTATTGTATAAATTTTATTTAAAACATTCTGTCAAGAAAGAAGTTTTAGTCTGAAAGACTTTTTGAAATGTAGTATTTCAATGTAGAAGAATTGGCACTTGCTGGGAAAAGAATAGAAGTTAACAATGTACTACTAATGTATGTTTAAAAATGCGTAAAATTAGTGCCATGTTAATATGTTCTTACATACAATGTGATCTGTTATTTTAAATGTTAAGAAATACTGTGATATGGTAAAAGTGAAAGTAATGCCAAAAAAAATTTTTTATTCGTGTGACTGTAAAAAGACCAAATTATGGTGAATATGTGTTAAAGGTTGAATGAATGTAGTTAGGCTCTCTGACGCTACACTTCAGAGTTAGCCACTTTCAGAATAGTACCTCAGGGTTTAGATTTGAAGATAGGGTGTGTTACGAGGTCTTGTCATGTTGAATTTTAACACGTTAGTGTTTTGATTGTAGGAGGCAGTGTTGAACACGTATACATAAACACATTCGTGTTTGGTGTTCTTTTACAACACATGTCAGAGAGCACGGGGAGAGATAATTAAAATAGTCATGAATGAAATAAGAATGTTAAGAGAAATATAAATATGCATGTTACTTGCCATTTCATTGTGTAACATTTCATTAAACTAGTTTTCCTTCCAGATCTCTGGAAGGAACCAGATTTGAATAAAAGCTCCTGTTTAGATGCAGTACAGATGAAAAATTGGGTGTCCATGGAGCTGCTATTGTAAAAACAATTTTTTTTTTTTTTCTAGTTTCTAGTGAGAAATGTTTGTAAAAGATTGGCCTCGCGTTAGATTCTAGAACTAAAAGTTTTCAACAAGGTCGTTTTAGACCTCAGTTTCAAACTAATTAACTCTGGCGGGAAGTATGTAAGGATCTTAAGTTTTACTAACGTTTATTTTATTTTAAATCTTTACTATCACTTCTTATTTTCTACTTCCGGCCAGAATTAAAAGCGTTAACTTATTTATGCAAAATTTGTCTGGCGAACGCCAAGTACTTAAGTTGTGGCTTTTTGCCAAGCGAGAGAGAGGAAGGAGTTAGTCGAAGCAGGCCGCTTACCTTAGAAGTTTTACACTGTTGCTCGTTGCCTTCCAGGCCAGAGGTTTAATCCTCGTGATAATTTTAAACTTATTGTAGTGTTAACAGTTCTCTGTACTACATACGGCTTCCTGTTAATATAAGGCCAATCTTCCACGTTTATTATTCCAAATTTAAGTTAGAGTTTAGTTATATTTTTATATTCTTACGTTCAGACCACAAGTAGTTGGTCTCTGTATTCCGAAGTACGGAAATTATTGTAAAGAGTGAAAAATAAAGGGTTTTGTATACCCTTCCTGTGTATCTTGTCTACTTCCCACAGTTATTGAACATAGCTTTAGTAAGCTCCCTGTTCCGAGTTAGGTCCTTGCATGTTCCCAAAGAAAGTAAGACGGAACATTGAACCTGATAATATGAATGAAGACATTTCGATAAAACAATCAAAACGAATGCTTTTATCCCAATCCAATAAGATTTCCTTGGAACGAAATGCTTACCATGCTCAACGAATTTTTTATGAAGCTATGTAACTCGGTTTATTCTTATATTTGAAAAAAATCTAGCCTATTATTTAAACATTTAGGTGACCTTATTTTTGAAATATTCTCGAAGATTTAAATTTTTTGCCTTTTAATGATCTTTGAGTTTATTTTTGTTGAAATATATGTCTAAAAAAATTTGCACACCATTTTGTTCTTAAATAAAGCTACAAGACTTCCAGACGACACTTTCGTGTCGTGTTTGTAACTAGCTTTTTATAGATGCACAGTTATATCAGTGTTTCTAAATCTGAATGGTGTTGCCCTCCAAAATGGATACATGTTTAATTGCTTAATTTCAGTGACTGGTCTTGTGTGTTAGTGCTTTTAAACTCTTATAAAAAATGCTTTACAAATTAGTATATTCTTTTTCTTCGTCTTCTTTGTTGAACAGTTTTCCTAAGCTTTTTTTTAAAGCATTGTACAACTTAATTATAAATTTTGAAATAAATTTGTTTGATCACTTCCCCTAATTATCATCACAAATTTTATGTCATATGGGAATAAATGTCTTTTATTACTACAATCTAAACCTACAAAAAATGAAGGAGTAAAATAACTTTTTTAAACTTACTCGTTTTCAACACAGTGGGCAGCTGTCAGAACATACTGACGGCTGATGAGAGTTGCTCCGCATGAGAAATATGGGTCACCTGAAGACGGTTTCTTCATAAGCGCCAGCTACAGAGCAGAGATAAACGTTTGAGGACTACGCCATTTTATAATAAAAATGAATAAACCACATTTTTATTTTATTAATAATCTAAATTTTGATACCTTGAAATTAGTGTTAACGGGAGTGTTTGCAAATAGAATTTAGCTTTCAAAATTTATTTAAATAGAGATTTAAATATGATTAAATTACTTACCTATAAACTAAATCTAAAATAAAAATAAGAAGTAGTAGGCGCAGATAGTTAGCTATCCTAGAGAAAAACCAAGTTAGATATCCAGGTTTTGCTCTAGTGCTCCGACAACTAACCAATATGATAAGAACTATATTAATGCCTTTTATTATTAGCAACAATTTCCTTTGTTGCAGAAGAAAAAAAAAACTTTTCTTATGCAAAACTTTTGAAAGCATTTTTACTTTACGTAAAGATCTTTTTTTATTAATGCATTATAAAGAAATATTGAACTATTTGTACAGTAGCATTTGCGCAAAGATAAAAAGTTTCTTTAAGAATGTTATTTAATAAGATAGCTAAAGAACCATCTTTTATTTTAAAAGTTATGCAATGATAGTTCATTATATTGCAATACGTTTCTACTTAAAACTGACGATATATACTGCTGGGCGTTCAAACTGCTACGCCATGAAAGAAAGTAGTTTCCAAAATTGAATTTATTTAATCTTCTTTTTTAGCTTCTTTTCTTAATATATGCGACATTTTTAAATATGCCACACATATTAAATTTTTAAGTAATTTTGATCTGCAAAATATGCATAAATCAAACATCCAGCTCTTACAACGGTATCATATGTTATATAATTGAGCAAGTAGTAGATTGTAACGTTACTATTACTTTACATAAACATTTATTTTATGATTTAGATCTTTTCTGCTATTTCTCCTTTCCATTTCCCTACCAGAATGCAAATTCAGTTTGAGAGTGTGTAAGTACAGATTTTTGGATTGTAAGAGCGAGCCGTTTCTCCCTCTCGAGGCCACATTACCAGGTTTCGCAGCTCTGATAATATTGTAATTTCTCGGTTTTGCGTCATTGCTGCTGACATTTAAATTCCTACGCCTGTGAGACGTTTGAGCCAGCTTTACTTTAAATCAGTTGTAGAGGTTTTGGCTACTAAGTTTAAATCTTAAATTTGACTTACTTTAAGTTACCTCTCTGCAAGTGGTGGTTAAGCTTTGCAAGCCAGAGAAATTTGTTTTATTTTCAAATTCTAATTTAATAAAAATGTTTGTTTTAAAACCTTTTCAAGACTCTGTAGATCTTTTGAGACGAAATGATAATTCGTTCCAAGACTTTTAGTATTTGGTACTAGTTTATGTTATCCAAGCAAGTCCAACTCTATAAGAGTTTGGATGGCGATTATGGGTATTGCAGCACATGGGACATTAATGTTATAGCAGAATTCTTTTGCTGTACTTGCTGGGTAGTCATGTAATGCCAGTCTCTCTGTAAGTATTGCCCAAACATTTAAAATTTTTCAGAGATCTGGAAAAGCACTTGCCAAGGAAGCATTCTCACATCTTGTATAGAGAAAATGTTGTACAATGTGAGCAATGTGTGGTCTCGAACCATCTTGTAAATAGTTGAGCGAGAGGGTACGAAAATCTAAGATCTCACGTAAATAAGGGAGCTCTTTAAAATACTGGGTAAGCAGAACTAAGTGAAAGGAATGTGTACCAAAAAGCACTCCATAGTCTGAATCAAAGTCCTGAGCGTTATGACGAATAAAGAAGCTTTCAGATATTACTTGGGAACTGATTCTTGCACTGTAGCCTTAAGAGAAGCCGAAACATGGTCGCTTTGCTCACACTCTATTGGCGTCGCAGACGTTATCGCAAACGAACCTGTCAAACTTAATGATATGCAACATATTCAGTTCCCTACACAAATAATTTAGAGCGATTCTAGAAAGATATCCATCTTGTTGGATGATAAGTTTAGATCTCGCAAGTCGCTTTCTATGGCCCTCCTGGATTTATTATTGCAAACTGTCATAACAGTCAAGAGATCTCGACTAATACGAGCAACAAGTGCGTGCTTCTAGAGTCCTCATTCTCGACAGGCTATGGTTTACTCGCGGTCGAATTCTGAGATGTACCTGTTATGAGTTCCTTCTTCTTACAAGAGCTATATTACGACTTCCTATTACAAAGAACGGTAAAAACTCTTTTTCTAAATGAATTCATTTCCTAAATGAATAATCGGGCTTTCTATTAGCCGTTTTATAATACTTCGGAATGTCATTATACTTGCTTGTTTAGTGGCTTACATAAATATAAGAAAATTCATGTTCTATTGTCACAGAAGGTGCAATTTAAAGGGCGAGCCGAGCAACCGGAAAATTAGAAATGCGTCGCTTGAAAAACAATAACTTCTTAAGTCATGTTTTTACGTGAGATTATAAAATCATAACCTCACGATCAATGTCAGAGGAATTTAGTGTTCTGCAAGATAACTGTTACTAAGCTGCTCGATTTGTGTCATTAATAATGATCTTACAGTTCCTCTGAATTTCTTCAAACATAACAAGGTTGTAACCATAACAAAGGACAACAGAAAAACTAAAAAGGCCTGTCTAATTACGTTTTTAAAATAATAAATAGAGAGAATGTTCGGAAACTCTCAGAGAGAACTAATAAACCAATTGCTCGTTTTCTTCATCCAATGAAGATGATTATCCGAACTTACCTCTGAAACTCACAAGCTAACTTAGTACTGCTTATATGCATTTAAACATTTGATTGTTCATTTGCCATTGATATTATTAATAATGTTTTGGGCGATTATTAAGCTTTGATAGATTATTAATGTATGTATTAAAGTTCAATATTGCAGTTGTTTAGAAGATTGAACATGCAACACAAGCACCACTCGCTACATTTATGATCATTGAAATAACAAGGATACGACGCTCCACAAATACAAGTAGAAAACAGCAAACTAATAATATAATAGTAGAAAACAGCAAACTATATCACGCACACCTAACCTAACAATGCAAAATAGAACAATACTAGTCGCTCCCACGCATTGGGGCCCACCAACCAAATTAATAAATTATAAGCTCCTGAATTTGAGCTTTTATTCAGGATCGGAATTTGGAAAAAAAAGTCGGGGCATCACTTAAGAAGTAGATTTTTAGTGTCTTAGAAGAGTGCAGGTGGAATGGTCCTGTTCTGGGACATCGAAGTTAAGAGAACGGTGCTAAGCTAACTACTTGGTATTATAGAGATGAGGCAACAGGCGTTGGTAAGAGGCTGAGTTGGCTTCTAGTGAATTATTAGAATCAGAATATTCCAATCAAGAAACAAATTCGCGGTAAATCATGGGATGCATTTTTACAAACTGAAAAGAAAATTGAGCAAAAGTCCTATTTTTCTTAGAGAAGCAGAAAAACTGAGGTTTTTGCCTTGTGTTTGATACTGGGCTGAAGAAAATGCATTAATTAACACATCAAGAAGCATGATGATTCAGTACAGAGGTGTTTCAGAAAACAATAGATAGTGTTGGTGTTTGTGAAAGTTAATTATCACGTGATACTCGAGATCCAGTCCTGAGTCTCGTAGAAATAACCTGAATTGGCAGCTAATACCAATGAGTTACCTCGAATTTTAACTTTCGGAATACTTGGATATAAGGTTCTAGTAGCTGTTGAAAATTTTTGAATTGATTAAAATGGAGAAGCATAGAATTCAGATCACACTGTAGTTTCTAATTTGACGGGAAACAAATGGTCTGAGAAGACAATCTTATTTGAGGATTTCATAGTTGAAGACTTGGGGAAGACTGGCTACTTCGTTTGTCCTGGCCTTCTAGAAAAAGTTTTCATTAACGGAATCCAGATATTCTGTGACAATGGCAATTCCTAAATCGTTGTGTGGGCTTGAGTTTCAAAATAAATCAAGATGCATTCTTGATGTTCTTCAGGAATTTTTCTATATAATTTGTTGCTTTCGGTTATCTGTATCATCAGCAGTTGTCTAGGCTGGTGACACTTAAGTGAGGAGAGGTCTGAAGATACAGAGACAAATCCTTTTTTTTTCTTGTTAATAAGAGTGCAGAAAATTTGAAAGTACTAGCTGAAGTTTAAGATTCACCTGAGTGTCTTCCCTTTCACTTGCTTAAGGTGGGTGGTCCAGGTGAAGGATCTAATGATTTTAATACCAAGGTATTTGGTTGTATTTACTAGTGGCACAGGTATCTGAAAAGGGTTAAGCTTTTGCTGATTAGGTCTGTTTTTTTAAACCTTCTGATGAGCAAAATCTATTCTTTCTCAGGTGTTTTATGCAAGTTTTCAAGGCTCTTCACCACTTCTTGATACCTGTCACTTTATTTTGCAGTCGATCGATGGTGTGCGCTAGTTTCCTTGATCTAACCATGACGGCAATATCATACTCCTGACATACAAGGAATTCGTTATAATCTTGAGCTCCTTTTGAAAATCATTCGCGGAAATTCGATAAAAAATAGGACACAGTATCTGTCCTTGAGGTACTCTTGCATTTATGTAGAAAATATCTGAGGTGCTGTCTTCACATTTCACACTGAATGGAAGATTTTTAAGGAAATACAATCGCAAAGACCAGTCGGATCACCTTAAAAATGCGGCCAGGGAATTATTTCGCATCTCTGATGGCCAGTTAGTGTTCCTCCCAGGATAAACGATCCCAGGTAGCGACTTGAGCTCCAGGTAGCATGAGCAGTTTCGCAATGGCAGTATGATATTTGACTTCTACGCAGCAGACTTTAATTTGATCCTAGGGCCATTTACGGCTTTCTCACGGGCGTAGAGAAACTGAGCGATGCTTCATTTCCCAGCTTTAATGCAGATAGCGTCAAGCTAGTTCCTAGTGTTAATCGAAGTCGATGTAGCTCAAAGTAGTAATGAGATAGCAGAAAATTTCAATTCATTAATCAAACGTGAATTTCTGACTGTTCTGAGTAAATTACTCGCTGTTACGGTGTTAAAGAAGCGAGAACAGACAAGCCAGCTATATTATTTTGTATTCATTTACTCTGAAACATATCTGGAAAGTAGCCTATCAAACTAATGATTTTGCACTAAAGAGAAGAAAAGACGATAAAGGAATACCTGGATCTCGAAACAATGCGAACAAAATTTCTTCAAATGATATGGATTCGTGTCTAGACTGACTGTCTTTTATCTTGTATAAGGAGAAAATGATGGTGGAGGAGTTTACTCGACCCTCTTTGATCCTCGATATCATTGGTACCTTGAATCAAATGCCACTTCCTTTGATGGGGATGTACGTTATGGGATTAGCATCTCCACATGTTGCGAAAGAGCGAAAAATCTTTGAAAAGCGTAAAAAATCTTTGAAAATATTGTAATTATTTTCGATTCAGGCTCTGTAGTAATTCAGGATATTTCCCTAAATTTGTACGTAGACTAAATACGACTAAACTTATATGCTTTCTTGGAATTCTTAAACTAGACGCAATACCATATTTCTTTAGTGGGTGCCTCTACACTAGGATTTCTTAGTAATTAGACAGTTTAGTTTTTAGCAAAATGATGAGAGGAAATCGTACAATTACCTTTATTTGTGATAACATTTTCAATTACAGTGAGACTTATCTAAAACACACTGAATAAAAATATGAAACTAAGCAACTGGACCATATCAGAGAAAAAGCTTCGTGATTTTCAGATTTTCACTCGATTAAATTCCTATTTTTTCAAGAGGACATGTTATTATAGCTTTTCATTTAAAGATTTTCATTTAGATTTTCATTTAAAGATGCGACATGATTGTTCAGCAAATCTGTAATATAACGCAGTAAGGACGTGTGTCATCTGTGATCTGTAAAGTTCTGTGCTTCCACTCTGCAGAGCGTAAGCTATTTATGTTTCAAATTTAATCAGAAAGATGTTGCCAGTCGCAATATATTTGTCTTTCAAATTTAATAAACACACTTTGTGATTAAAAAAGAAGGTTTTGCCACTTAAAGTTAAGAGTTAAAATATTTTTATCTTCCACTCTGCAGTGTGCGTGTACTCGTTCAGCAAAAGCGTAAGTTACTTAATTTTTCATTAAAATCCTATTCTATGTTCCTACTTAAAGCGTTAGAAGGTGCCGACTTTACTTACTTTTGAGAACAGTGCAGAACGTTCCAAAATAGTGTGCAATCTTTAAAGAATTTACCTTTAATATTTGGTTCTGAAACAGTGGATGCAAAAAATGGTGAAAATCATCTATCTTAGTGGGTAGTGTAATATCTTATTATTTAATAAATAAATATAATTATTGTTGAAGTGGCAACGCCATATTTGTATCAAACCGTTACTCAGCAACGAGAGATATTGTTTTAAAAAGATTTGGTATTCTGAAGATTTTGCCAGCTAGGAGTAGTATTAAAATTTTGCCACTTAAGAATTGTATAAAATTTGTCTATCACCGAGAACTAAAAGTAAAATTTATGTTCTACTAAGAAGATTGTCTGTTTGTAAATTACTGCAAAATACATTACAGTCATTAATAAATTGGAGGTTCCACCGAGATACTGGAAATTGGGAGTGCAATTATCAATTTCGATGGTGCTGGTCTCCTAATCCCAGAAATTTACTGAATTTTTTACAACAAGTTTGCTAATACCAATTGCCAAGTTTGTTTATTTCAAGGATAAATGGATGTAAGAAGTCTGCCGTTTTAAAGCCAGATTTGAAGCGGATCATTCAAAGATTATTTTCTGTGCTTCTATAACTTGCGTCCGAGAAAAAATTGTCAAAAACAGGATACTGGTGATCTCTGAAGATAAGATTAACTTTTGGTTTTCTTAAAAAAGCTTTTATTGAATTTTAATACTTTATTTCAGAATTATAGTTTATCGTGTTAGATTTTGTTTAAAATAACTGACACTAAAAATATTCAGCTTAAATTTATAATTGATATTTGTGGTAAATAAGTATTTTAAAATTATTATTTATGCTTTACTTCTATTTGTATTGAAATGTTGATTTTTATGTTGATAATTGATATGTGTAAGCCATCCCAGCATTTATAAAAAAAAATAAAAAAAAAAAGAACTGCTAGCTGAGTTTTTGAATTTGTTGCCAAGCTGGCGCGTGAAAATAAGTAATAACGTCAAACTGACGTAGTGTGATTTAATTATACTGCAGAATTGGCAAAAGTTTTTTTCTTAGTTCTCGCCATCCAGGCGTGTGGTAGATAGTAACGTCATCCCGACGTATTACAGATTGTATAGTCTAAAAGTTGTATTGCCAAACTGGCAAAAATTTTTTTTGTTATCGCCAACCAGGCGTGGAGATAGATAGTAAAATCGTCAAACTGACGTTGGTAAAATTCCATTGTATTGCCTAACTGGCAAAGGTGTTTATATAGTTATAGCTAACGAGGCTTGTGAATAGTGAGTTAAAACGTCAACCCGACGTAGTATTAAATTATTTTGTGCCAACCTGGCAAAGTTGTTTAAATAATTCTCTCCAATTGGTTAGTGTGAATTTCGTATTCGAGAGATTAAATCTCGCCAGAAATTATATATTTTTAATACAAGTACGAACTTTTAGATTCAATTTCAAAAGGAAGCCTATTAAAAGTAACTTGTGTCAACATGTCATTCTTAGCTAGGAGTAAAAAACAGGATTTAAAAGTACTAGCAGAAGAGTTAGGTTTAACCGTGAAACCTGAATTTAAGATTGCTCAATTGCATAAACTGATTACGGAAAGTCCCGATTATAATGAGGAGTTTACTCGAGTACTACTGGCTGCAATTAGAGAAGAAAGGGAATGAAAAGAAGAATGCGAAAGAGAAGAAAGAGAAAAGAAACGCGAAAGAGAAGAAAGAGAAAAAGAACGCGAAAGAGAAGAAAGAGAAAAAGAACGCGAAACAGAAGAAAGAGAAAGAAGAGAAGAACGCGAAGGAGAAGAAAGAGAAAGAAGAGAAGAACGCGAAAGAGAAGAAAGAAAAGAAGAGCTTGAAAGAGAAGAGCGAATTAGAGCCTTTGAGCTACAGAAACTTCAACTGGAAGCAATGGCTGCCACAGCACAGCCGGTAGAAACTACGCAGTTACCTGAGCAGCCTTTAAAAATCAGAATTCACAATGTCATGCCACGTTTTAACCCTAAAGAAGATGAAATAAGTTTATTTCTGGTGTTATTTGAGCGTCAAGCTAAAATAATGAATATACCTGCTGAAAATCAAGTGACTCAACTTATTTCATTGTTGCCTCCTGACATTGTTCAGCTTATTGCTAGAGAACCAGAAAAGGACGCGAAAAAGTATGAATATGTAAAATCTTTACTGTTACAACGATTTAAATTGAGTGCTGAAAAATTTCGACAACTATTTAATAAACACCAAAAATCTACCGTATTGTACTTGGTATGATTTCTACTATGAATTAAAGAATTATTTAGAAGGATGGCTTAACGGATTAAACATTAAAATTTTTGAACAGCTGAAAGATCTCATGCTGGTTGATCAAATAAAAAAGCGTACTTCTCCTGATTTCAAAGAACATTTCATGGATCAATGGACAACTATAATTTCACCTACTGAGATGGTTAAGAAAATTGAAAATTTTGAAGATGTCAGAAAAACAATAAAACCGAAATTTTCTGCCAGTCAAATTGAGAGATTTAACAAAGGATCATTTAAACCTCGTTCCGATAATTTTGCGAAAAAAATAGAGCATCTGCCTCATTTTAAGCATTTTGATAAATGGGATGATTCAAAATACCAGAAAGATCACCGACAAAAAAGTCAATTTCAAAACACAAACCAAGAAAATTTATATGACAAAAGATATCGACCACGTTGTTTCGAGTGTGGGTCATACGAACACTTTAAGCTTCAGTGCCCTCGCTTAAAACCAAATGAAAAGGTAAATTGCGTATTTTCGAATGATGATTTGTTAAAGACATATACAATTAACGGTTTAGTTAATGGGCATGAAATGCCTATTCTTCGAGACACAGGAGCCACTGTTGATGTTATTTGTCGGAAATACATAGATAACGCAAAAATGACTGGAGAACATGTCTGGGTACAATATCTATTAAATGACCATTTAGTGTGTCTACCGTTAGCGGAAGTTGAAATTAATTGCGAACTTGGTCATATAAAGACAAAAGCAGCTGTTGTTACAAATGATCCTGGCAGATATGTATTAGGTAACAAAACTGCTCAATTGTTCAAAAGTAAATCATTCTTAAATTTAGAAAAAATAAATGCAGTTTTGACACGATTTCAAGTAAAAAGATCTCATGAAGATGATCGAAGCAGAGAAATTGAAATGGAGAAACTAGAACTGAAGTTTATTGAAACTGACGAAGATATTTTATCTCAAGCTGATGAGGAAGACAAGGAACTTAAGAAAGTGATTAATGTTAATTCAAAGGAATTAATTGAATATCAGCATCAAAGCAGAGATCTAGCGTCATTGCTTAACGAAGTTAAAAATGAAAATTCCAGCAAGACAAATGATTTCAAAGTAAAAGAAAATGGATTGTTGATGAAAAAGAAATTAGATAAAAATGGAAATGAAAATGAAGTAATTGCTATTTCTGAAAAATATAGGGATCAAATGCAGAAGTACACAACTTTGATGCAGAACCAAACAAATAATAGTGCTAAAACTCAGGGTAATTTGGTCAATACTCACCCTCCTAAAAGTCAAGCTCCTGTCAATGCTTCACAGAAATCTGACAAACAATCTAAGCGTTCATCTCTTGATGAGAAAACTGAAGTTATTTATATGGAAGTTGACTCACCTTATTTACCTGGTGATTCATCTTCTATGGATCATGTGTGTGATTATTCCTCTACAAGTTCCCCAGTTCCTTCTTCTCCAAAAAGTAAAGATGTGTTTGACAGTTCGTTAGCAGCAGATCAAAGAAATTTTTATAAAAGAACTCATGAAGGTGCTTCTGAAGCTGAGAAATTAAAAATACATTCAGAATATAAGCTCGCGTCAGAAAACTTAGCAAAGAGGCATAAACATGATAGAGGACACTCAAAGTTGCCACATTCAATGAGAATGCAAGTAACAGATAAGAACAAAAGTTCATCTCGCAACAAGCAAAAACTATCTGAAAAGAAAGAACTCACAAAATTAAACGATTCTCAGTTAAAAGTTCCAGATGAATTGCCAAGTTCTGGAGTTGAGATGCAAGTCAAGGAGAAGTTTTTAAAGAAACTAAACAGACAAGAGCAAGTTGTTGAAGAAAAAAACTGCCACAAAAGCCTCTGTCACACTCACCGGATTTCAATAAGGAGTTTATTTTGCAAATTGATGTTTCAGACTCTGGTATGGGTGTCATTTTATCTCAAAAAGATGAACGAGACAATGAACATCCAGTATTATACCTCAGTAAGAAGTTTACAGAAACTGAAAAAAAGTACTGTACCACAAAAAAAGAATGCGCCGCCATAATATTTGCTGTAAAGAAACTTCAATGTTATTTAGACGGGCATACTAAATTCCTCATCATGACCGATCATAATCCCTTAGTTTGGCTCAAAAATAATGTGAGTCTAAATCCACGACTTATGAGATGGGCACTGGTACTACAACCCTACAATTACACGATCGTTCATCGAAGTGGTAAAAACCATAAAAATGTAGACGCATTAAGTCGTACTCCCTGGCTTGATTAAATAATTTGTTTCTCTATGTAGATAAAAAAAAAATTTGTTCCTTCCTCTCTTCCTCAGTGTATCTTATTATGTTATATCTTGTATTTCAATTCTGTATTGTGCTGATATTGTTGTTTTGAAAAAAAAAACTTAAACTTTAATTTATAAAAATATAAATTAAAGTTTATCTGGAGGGGGGAGAGGTTGTAATATCTTGTTATTTAATAAATAAATATAATTATTGTTGAAGTGGCAACGCCATATTTGTATCAAACCGTTACTCAGCAACGAGAGATATTGTTTTAAAAAGATTTGGTATTCTGAAGATTTTGCCAGCTAGGAGTAGTATTAAAATTTTGCCACTTAAGAATTGTATAAAATTTGTCTATCACCGAGAACTAGAAGTAAAATTTATGTTCTACTAAGAAGATTGTCTGTTTGTAAATTACTGCAAAATACATTACAGTAGATTTGAAATACACATATCAAAGACAAATGGTATCTTAGGGACATGAGTAAGTTCAAAACAACCAGATTAGCTGATTCTTTTGAACTGACTCATGTCCCCAAGATACCATCTAATTTTAATTTAGTTTTTTCCCCTGTTCGTTGGATGTTTTTAAACTTTTTTAAAATTTTATATCATTTTAAATTCTATTTTGCATGTTATAATTCTTTCTGTGTTTATGCTGTGCCTTTACCTACTATTGAATATTTTTGTATTAACAACTGCTATTATCTAAGAGTTTGGAATCATTAAAAATTATCTTTATGGCATGCATCTTGTTTAGATTAAAACAACAGACAAGTTTCACCTTCACGAGCATCCATGTCATTTACTTTATAAACAGGAGAATAATTAAAACATATAACAATAAAAAAGTTAATAAATTATAGCATATTATCACGTTCTACAAAAAAATATATTTTAGAGAGTGGTGTAAATTACGAAGAAAGAAAGAAACCATTTACCATCCACGGCCATGAGTGTTTCTCAGAAGGTTTTCCTCCTACTACATAAGGCAAAACGTATCTTTAAGTTCCTGTAAATATTAGCATTTAAGGTTTCAAATCTTATATTATCTATATTACATACAGACGAAAACATTTTTTTCGCATATGTGGTCATCAAGAATCGTTACCTCAATTGAATATGATCCAAATGTAAGTCCGAAAGACTAGTATATTTCCTCCTACTTGCTCTTGTAATGTAAAGGGTTAGCAAGTGAAAGTTTTATGATTACAATCCTTTCGAGGGTGCTCTTGATTTATTATGCTTTCTAGCTTCAATAAATATGAATTATTGCTACTGTAATGTCTTAATCACATCCAAAGTAAGTGTGATTACGTAAGAAATGATCACTTTGCTCCATGTGCATGCTTGTGGTGTAAATGTTTAGTATGATCAGGAAGCAAATTGAAGATCCATGGTTTAAATCATGGTGAAGTTACAGTTTAGGTTTCAGTTTTTCTTATTCAAACAATGTAATAATCTCTACAATATTTAATCAAACTGAGTATTTTTTATTGGCCTTCCTTAGAATAGCAGTTATTCAAATGCATCTGTGACTCGCATACGTTTTATTAACTATTATTGGAGAGAAAAATAGAACAGGGAAAACTCTGAAAGAGACAGGCTTTTTCTCCAAGCCTGTCAGAACTCTTTTAAATTTCTATAAATGTTCAGGCTGAGCTGTAGGAATGATTTTAATGTATAACGTATACAAAAGAAATCAATGGCCAGGGACCAGAAATTATACTTGCACTCGCGATGCTGTAGATCTGGTTAAAATTTAAACCAAATTACAAGCATAAAATAGCAATATGAAGTACATAAAAAATACTTGAAACAGTAAAAGAAATATTTTATTTTATGCTGATTTCTTTAATTAACAATGGAAAATGCTATATAAGTGGCATCTTATTCTCGTGTTCATTCAAAAACTGGTTTTGAAAAACATGACAGCATAGCATGATTTTGTGTAGCGAAACAATTAAAATGAACTGAAGAAAAATGAAGAAACATTTCAATATGCTGAAGATTTTTTAGATGTTAATAACTTTTAATTTTGTTTCGTACTGTAACCATATATTATCAGTTGCTCGTATGATTTCAAATTCATACAAGAATTCACTGAATTCATTGCTTTCTGTTTTCTTCCTAATCAATTTTAAAATATTTAATCATACCAAAGGATTCACCACTTTGATTATTTGTACGATTACTGAGCTCATGGTTAGCTATTACCAACGTTCATATAAGCTCTAATGTTTAGACATATATTCTATAATGAATCTTCTCGTTAAAATATTCTTAAAAGATAATCTTCTTACACTTAAAAACAAAATGACTATGAGATATATGAGGCTACTTACATCAGTATAAAACTATGAACAAGAAGAATAAAGCGCGAATTTCGCTATTACAGCAACGCAGAAGATTAGCGTTTTACAAAGCAAGCTCCTCTATTCTTTCTGTCAAAAAACCATGATTTATATAAATCAACTTAATCCATATTGGTCAAACTTAATACATTTTACATAATATAGAAAGGAACATTAGGAATCCACAGTTCCTGAACTGTGTCTTCTTTTTTCAATGCCTTCAATATAATGAAACCAACGTTTAACATGTTCTAGACTCTCAAATAAATTGCTCATATGAAATATATCTCAAATAGATTGCTTATATGAGAACGTTCGTTATCACACCTACACTCAGAGTGTTGTTCAATAATTAAATTCTGAATTTCTTTTTTAAAATTTCCAACATAGTACATCAGTTACCAATTAAATTTTTACATGAGAAGCAACTTAAATTTATTTCTTACTTTAATGAATAAATTTATTTATTTATTATTTATTATGGGCGATGAAGTTTTTAGCGAAATAAACACTGGAGAATGTTTCAAGAACGACAAAAGGTAACTGAAGGTATACCGAATTTTGTGAACTGAATTTTGCTGGAATGGAAGTAGCAGCAACGTCCACAGGTATTTATTTCCGTATTTTTAATAAATAAAATTAATAATAAATACAGCTGTCACCTAATAAATGTTATTTCTTAGGTCAACTAAAATGCGCTTCGAATTTATTGTTTCCAATTTTTAGACGTATTACTAGCTGTGCCCGCTGAAAATCTCGCGGAGAAAACGTAGAGGAGAAAATAATGCAAGGAGAAAGCACCATCTTTCAAGAAATTGTGGGAAAAAAGAAAGCAAAGAAAAATCATCGAAATCCCAACACATCGTAGTATAATATAGCATTCGTAGAAAATAAAGCGTTTAAGCCTTTAAGTTTCCAAACATTATTGTAGAGAGTATCGTAGTAAAAAATAATGCATCTACAAATTGTTCACAGGATAATAACATCGCACATATATGTTTTCAAACTTTAAAAGTTTCAAATGCATATTCGCACTATCAATCCAGCTTTATTAGAAAGATTATCACTAAATCCAATTTTAAAAAGGGATTAATTAAGTAATTATTTTTAATAGTTAACTGCATATGTTTAAAATTTTATTAACAGCTATACGTAGTATTTTTTTAACACATTTTCAGTTTTTGATTGCTTAAATTCCTTTTTGCTTTTTCAGTGAAAAATTATTAGTTAATTAAAAAATATGAAGTATAGAGACAAAAATATTTCTCATTCTTTCTTGCGCTCACTATTCATTATGCTAACATAAGTTTCAAACTTAAAATCTGAAAAGTGTTTGGGATGTTATTATCAGGCAATAATTAGTAGGTGCTTCATTTTTTCCACTACGTTTTATAAGACAATCAGTGTCGTATAAAAATAGGGTTTAAAACTGAGAAGTTTAAAACTAAACCTTACAAGTAAACAGAAACAAATTGTTCTGACTCTAATGTGTTTGACTTGAAGTGAAGAAAGGGAGAATTCGTTTATTAAGCCGTCAGGAGTTTACACAATGACTTTCATCTTGCTCAATATGCAATTTATTATATATCTGCATTTTTTTATATAAATCTGTTTGCATTGTCTCTTGTATAACGCAATTAAAAGAAAAATATTTGTTTTACATACAAAGTTAAATACAAATACAAATTTTACATACAAATACTTTACATACATATTTGTTTTACATGTATTAAAAGAAAAATACTAAGTGTTTGTTTTCGTTACGTATTAAAAGAAAAATACTAAGTGTTTGTTTTCGTTGTTTCCACTTACCAAGAGAGCAACCAAAGTCATCAGATTTGGACTTCAGATGCTTTCGTTGTTGAACGCTTTTTTTCTCGTAATCGTCAACGGACTCTTAGAAACAAAGCAAATAAAAACTTTGATTTTATATTATAAGACTGTATTGTACATAAATGAATAAATGTTATGGTTAAGATTCATTGATATGAATATATATACGCTGCATATTGCATATATGAATATATATTGATTGCATGTTTTTCGTTTTAATTTATAAAAATTGTTCAGATTATCTTACCGGTAAGGTACATTAAGGATAGCACAAGTAGAAGAAAAGCTAATATTCTTTGCCAGATTCTCATCCCTGAAAGCAATAAAAATAAAATGATTACAATATGAAAATAAATGACGTAATAGCATCATTTTCATATTAGGTATGAAGTAAGTTAACGAGCGTCTGTCTGTACTGCCAATGTTGCTGAAGTACAGAGCGTTACTCTATTTATATAATATGAAATGTGCCCTTAAGAATAATTAACGCGGACAATCTACATTCCTCCAAATTATAATCTGTGTGCAGTACTACAAACTCTATCAAAGGTAAAATAATGTAGGTGAATTACTGAGGTGGGGAAAAAAATGAAATCTGGGCGAACTCGGATTATGTTACCCAGATTTTTATTCCTGTGCTGAAGAGTTCTATTTGACGGCTTAATGAAGCCCGTGTACGTTAATTAAGCGCTTTATTATTTTCCCAAAGGCTAATAATTTGGATGGCATAGTTGCGATAGGAAGTAAACGAGAATATTACATAATATAAACTGCGATTGTTTCACACAAGATTAAGCTGAAAAGTTTATAGTAATAGATCTGTAAATTTTCCTATAAATGTGAAATTGAGACGGAATCAATATATGTATAGCGTCTAAGTATGTGAAGCGGTATTTTAAAAAATACTTAATTATATTTCTTTCTAGGAGAGCTAGAATAAAGTGGCTATCTGTCAAAAGTTGGAATATACAGTAAATTCTGCCCAAGCCTTAGTTGCAGTCAACTAAAATTTTTAATTGTCTACTAGGATCATTAAGAACTTTATTTTAGAATTATTTAAATTCTAATGGGGTGACTATTACGTTTTATATATTAATTAATCCAATTAACTGATTTAGTTTTTCTGTACATTCATTTTTGTTTTCATCAGCTTTCCTCAGAAAGCAAATTAGATAAAATATGGATAGGTATAGAGTTTTCGCTTTGTAGCTATGAACATTTTAACCTATACTTTGCACTTAATAGTTTTATTTTGGTCCGTCAGATGTACTGGGAAGCAACGTGAGTAATCGCTGTAACAGCTTTAAATAGTATTAAAATCTTGTAGTTTAAATAATTTAAATAGATGAACATTAAGTTATTTGTGAATGGCAATATTCGAAACCAGACTCGAGTGCCACGTGCGACTCTCGCACGAAGAATGTAATTTATTTTTAAATGTTAGAATATGTTTTCTCTTTCTTGTTTGTATGTCGCCATTTTTTTGAGTGTTAAATAAAAGTTATTGCTGTGTTCCATCATTGGAATTGCTTCATTTCGTCAAAGAAGTATCACAGTCATAATTATTTTGGAGGCACCGACCAAGATCGAATAATCGTGCGTATTTTTATTTTATTAGTTCATCACTGAACATAATATTAGTGATACCAGATTATTACTTCCTGTTCATATAGAATTGCTTTATTTTATTAGTTCATCACTGAACGCAATATTAGCGATACCAGATTATTATTTCCTGTTAATATTAAATTGTCTTATTTTATTACCGTATTTGATATTATATTTAATATTCATTTTAGTTGTGCAGACGGTAGACATATATATATATTGCTCTATGTTATTATTCTTATTTTAATCACAATTAATGTGGTAGAGAGAATGAACTTCATATAATTTAAATATTTCATTTTTGAGGTATACGTACTTAACAAAGTGCATTTAATTTCGTGATTCCTGACTGCATTAATTAATTAAAGTAATTGAATTGAGCTATTTTGAGGAAATATAAAGAAAACAGTGTTCGTTAATTTTAAACATAGAAACAATGTCTTACTTAGGAAGAACTCGTAAGGAAGATTTGCAAAATCTCGCGGCTGAACTGGGAGTTCATGTGACTGCAGATTTGAAAATAGTCGATTTAAAACAGAAAATTGTTGAAAGTAGAGATTATGATGAAGTATTCGTCAAAGGAGTCTTAGACACAATAATAGAAGAACGGAAAGTGAGGGAGGAAAGGGAAGAACGGAAAGAGAGGGAGGAAAGAGAAGAACGGAAAGAGAGGGAGGAAAGGGAAAGAGAAGAACGGAAAGAGAGGGAGGAAAGGGAAAGAGAAGAACGGAAAGAGAGGGAGGAAAGGGAAAGAGAAGAACGTAGGAGACAGGAAGAAGCGGAAGAGCGGAGAAGGAAAGAACAGTATGAATTAGAGAGATTAAGACTTGAAGCAGAGACAAAGTCTCAAAATACCGGACAGATCCGGCCGAAAACGGAGCTGCGTCACCTTATGCAGAAATTCGATGACAAGAAAGGAGATATCAGTCTATATTTGCTATTGTTTGAAAGGCAAGCAGAATGGGCTAAAATTGATAAAGAAGAATTTGTATCTCATTTACTAGGACTACTTCCTTACGAAGTAACCCAGTTAATAGCTAGAGAACCCTCCGATAAAGCTAAAGACTATGAACACGTAAAGAATTTATTGTTAAGACGGTTTAAACTAAGCCCGGAAAAGTTTAGGCAGAAACTTATGAAACATCAAAAGAGTACCGAATCCACATGGGTGGATTTCAATTATGAAATAGAAAATTATTGCAAGGAATGGGTGACTGGTCTAGGAGTTAAGACTTTTGATCAGTTGCTAGATTTGATGGTGATTGACCAACTTAAGCGTCGAGTTCCTCCTGAAATTCGAGATCATTTTCTTGATGAGTGGGTAGAGATGATTTCATCTAAAAAATTAGCTGAAAAACTTGATGCCTATGAAAACGTTTGTGGAAACTTTAAAAAAAAGCCTGTAGTGGATAGGCAGAAAGAAAGATACAATGCACTAACTCAAGGTAAATTGAGTTCAGATAATAAAAATAAAACTGAAAACAAAATGTCATCAGGATTTAATACGCAAAGCTTGTTTCATAGACCTAGAAGTCCACGTCCAGATGATAAATATGAAAAACGAAAGACGCCACAATGCTATCAGTGTGGGTCCTATCAACATTTAAGGCCCCAATGTCCAAAACTTAAGAATAGTACTGAATCTCCTGCTAATCTTAACAGAATTAGTGCAAAACCAGAGGATAAATTTCTATTACCTTATACTAGTATGGGTTACGTAAATGGTCATAAAATTCCTATATTAAGGGATTCAGGTGCTAGTATTGATATAGTTTGTCGCAAATACATCACGCCGGAAATGCTGACAGGTGAAAATGTGTGGGTGCAACAGCCATTAGACTTGAATCCAACCTGTTTACCATTGGCTGAGATCGAACTAAATTGCGATCTTGGGCGAGTAATAACTAAGGCTGCCATTATTAGAAATGAACTCGACAAAGGAAGGTATTTATTAGGCAATCGAACTTTTGCACTGTTGAATAAACAAAGAAAGGAGCCTGATAGTTGTCCTCACCAGGTTAATGCTGTCTCTACTAGAGCTCAAAGGAAAAGAGAAATAGCTGAAGAGAAGCTCTTGGAACCGATGAAGGAAGAAAATAAAGCATCCAGATATGTTTTTGAAGAAGAAGATAATTTACCGGAACTAAATACGGAAGATGAAGCTCTCATGAAACTGGTAAAAATTGACTCAGAAGAAATTGCACAACTTCAGCTTGCTGATAAGGAACTGTCTAAAATCATCCAAGAAGTTAAAGAAGGTACATGCAAAAATGAGAACTATAGTCTGACAGGAAAAGAACTTTTAGTTAAAAAAACGACGGATAAAATGGGCTTTGAAAGACAGCTTGTCGTTATACCTGAAAAACTCAAGCCGTCAATTATAAAGATGTGCCACGAAGGAACTTCTGGTCATTTGGGTGTCAAAAAGACCAAAGACAGACTTGCTAGATATTTTTACTGGACGAGGTGTTACAAAGAAACTGAAGATTTTGTAAGAACCTGTGATGCTTGTCAGCGCGCTGGAAAAGGAAATGACAAAAAGAAGGCTCCAATGACATTAGTACCAGTAATTTCCGAAATATTCACTAAAATAAATGTCGATGCCGTTGGTCCGCTACCTATTTCAAAGACTGGAAAAAAATATATTATTACAGCTCTGTGTATGTCGTCTAAATATCCAGATGCTGTAGCGGTGACAGACATTTCTTCGCCATCTGTGATTGATGCTTTCTTACAGATTTTCAGTCGTATGGGTTTCCCAAAAGTGTTCCAAACAGATCAGGGGACCTCTTTCGTCAGTGCTTTGACAGAGGAATTTTTGGAGCGTTTCGGCATTAAACATGTAAAAAGCTCTGTGTATCATCCGCAGAGTAATCCCGTTGAGCGATTCCATAGAACGCTAAAAAGGGTGTTAAGAGTCGTATGTATAGGAGCGACTTCGGATTGGGAGAATTATCTACCATCAGTTCTTTTTGCTCTCAGAACAGTCACACACGAAAGCACTGGTTTTACACCAGCAGAATTAGTTCATGGCAAAAACCTACGAACGCCAGTCACTTTACTTTATGAGCAGTGGCTAGAACCGATTGAAGAAAGTAATAATGTTGTCAGTTACGTTTTCAAACTTATTAATCGAATGAAGAAATGCCAGGAACTTGCCGTGGAAAACATGAAAGAAGCTCAACAACGGAGGAAAACATGGTACGATCGAAACGCAGTGAAAAGAGAATTTGCTAGAGGAGATTTAGTTCTTGTTTTATCAACGAATCGTCAAAATAAACTAGAAGTACAGTGGAAAGGACCTGGAAAAATAGAGCAGAAAATTTCAGAAACCAATTATATTGTAAGTTTCGAGGAACAAAATGAGCCAAATCAAGTATATCACATTAACATGCTTAAACCATATTACAAAAGACCAGAAATGATTAATATGATAACTGAAGTGGAAGGAGACTTAGAAATGGACATTCCTCGTTTACCTTCCAATCCAAGTATATTAAATTTCTCGGACATCATAGAAGAGAATGAACTCGAGAAAAGGTTGAAATCCGAGCAAATAGAAGATTTACGAAAGATTTTATGGAAATATTCTGGTTGTTTTTCAAATAATCCTGGACTAACAAACTTAGTTTGTCACGATATTGAGCTATTAAATAACGAACCAATACAAATAAAGCCATACAGACTGTCACCCCGACAGACTGAAATTCTCAAAAGGGAAATACAGAAAATGCTCGATCTTAAAATTATAGAGCCGGGAGAATCGGACTATACATCTCCCATGATTTTGATAGAATCTTCATCAAAGGATCCTCGGCCTTGTATTGATTATCGTAAACTCAATGCTGTTACTAAAACTGAATACTATCCTTTGCCTAATATTGAAGAACGTATCGAAACTGTAGCAAAAGCAAAATATATTACCCTATTAGATTTATCTAGAGGCTACTGGCAAATTCCGTTAACAGAAAGAGCCCAAAGATATGCAACATTTGTAACTAGTTTTGGAAGTTTCAGGCCTCTACGTTTACCCTTTGGATTAAAAAATGCCCCATATTTTTTTAGCAAAGTTATGACTAAAGTCCTGGCTGCATGCGAAGGTTTCGCTGTACCATACCTGGATGACATTGCCATTTACTCAAAAAACTGGGAAGAGCACCTTAAAAACTTAACTTCTGTTCTAGAGAGAATACAGAAAGCAAATTTACGACTAAAACCATCAAAATGTAAATTTGCACAAGATCAAGTGAGATACCTAGGCCATGTTGTGGGACAAGGACAACGAACCCCGGATGAAGTAAAGATCCTGGCTGTAAAGGAGTATCCTACACCTAAAACCAAAACAGAAGTACGTGCTTTCTTAGGACTGGTAGGGTATTATCGCCAGTACATACCGAGATTTTCGGAAATTGCTTCACCCCTCACGGACGCTTTGAAGGGGGTAACAAAAAAAGGAAATATACAATGGTCTGAAATATGTGACAGAGCTTTTAAAAATTTAAAAGAGTTGCTATGCAAGAAACCAATTCTGTATGCTCCCGATTTTGATAAAAGGTTTATTATACAAACCGATGCCTCAGACAATGGCATGGGTATAGTACTATGCCAATTAGATGATGAACAACGTGAACATCCTATCTTGTATATAAGCAAAAAATTTACTAAGTTTGAAAAGAATTATTGTACTACTGAAAAGGAGTGCGCTGCTATCATCTACGCTATCAAGAAACTGCATTTTTATCTGGATGGTCAGCAAGAATTCTTGATTCAAACTGATCATAATCCTTTGGTCTGGCTACAATCCAACGCCAAATGTAACTCTAGATTGATGCGCTGGGCACTCTCATTACAACCTTATAATTTTAAGGTCATTCATCGCAAAGGATCTTTGCACAAGAACGTAGATGTTCTGAGTAGAATTAAGTAATGTAACTCTTAGTGTATGTAACCACGTTTAGAATTAATTTTATTGTTTAATGTATGCTCAACTAATGTATTTGAACGTTCTCCATTTCTTTCTTTTTAAATGTAGTGTAAAAGTATTGTTTAAAACTTAAAATTTTTTGGCCTGAAATTTAGAAATTTATAAGAGAAATAACCTTTGCTCTTTAAGCAAATGAGCAAGCCGAGCTTATTAAACTGTCAAATTTTACAGAACTTTTCCCTTCGGAAAAAGTCTCTCCGTTGGGGGAGAGGTTGTAACAGCTTTAAATAGTATTAAAATCTTGTAGTTTAAATAATTTAAATAGATGAACATTAAGTTATTTGTGAATGGCAATATTCGAAACCAGACTCGAGTGCCACGTGCGACTCTCGCACGAAGAATGTAATTTATTTTTAAATGTTAGAATATGTTTTCTCTTTCTTGTTTGTATGTCGCCATTTTTTTGAGTGTTAAATAAAAGTTATTGCTGTGTTCCATCATTGGAATTGCTTCATTTCGTCAAAGAAGTATCACATCGCTTACGTGCCAGGCATTTGTAATCAGAATATAAGGTTAATATTTAAATTAGCAGTTATTTGTAATTTAAGCGTTTATTATAACTTCTAATTTTACAACTTTGCCTGAGCAGAATGCAAGATTGTATTTATAATGAGGTTTTCGGATTGTAAGACAGAGTTTTAAGAGAATTAGAGACAGAAGTAAGTTGTAAGACAGAGAAACTTATACTAGTTTTCAGTGGACTTATCCACTCCGTTTGGGCCAAAAGGTCAAATCAAAAGAGAATTATACAATCAGTAAAAATGTTTTCAGCATTAGAAACATTATCAAAGGGACAAAATTTAATATCTAACAGCTTCAAAGAATTTGCTCATCTTTTCAAGAGTTTACCTTGAAATCATAGACAGCAGTTGACATTGTTATAATCTTATAAATGACTGATATGTTCGGATTCCTTCGATACACAAATGAATTATGCGTGTTGGGTATACTTTTTAAATGCATAAACAGTTCTTTACAGAAAAGAATAACAGTTTTGCTGATAATCTATTTTTTCCCTCCTTCCAACATTCCTTCGGGATGTAACGGTAACATACTTGGCGCGTATTTGAGAGTTCCAGCTTCGAGTGTAGGCGAGGGCACTGTACATTTTTCACATCTCCTGCTTCAAAAATCCTAATGAGGCTACAATCTTTCTGAATCTTCTTTCATCTTACAATAGTAATTAGTAACATTAGTATATATTCTTAATGGAATTAACGAATTCAGATATGATTGAACTGAACTGTGTTCCTGAATTATCTTTAAAAGATCAGATCTGGTTTTAGCGACAAGAATCATTCAAATACCATGGTTTCTAAAGCTAGATATTCTGATGAAACAATTGGAGCATTTAAACATTCAACAGCTAAGTTATAAATTGCCTAAAAGAAGTATTTTACTGAACTTAAATAATTTTCCGATTGCAAATGATAAGTTATCTCGTTAAATTTTTCACTTTTCCATTTTAGTTTTGAGATTAAAATAACTTTCGCTTCTTTCATTTGTAGTATGAAAAAAAGCACTTAACCATAAAATTCGCACTTAAACCATAAAATTCAGTTCAAGAGCTATAGCGCAAAACAATTTTAAATTGAGCATATCTTTAGAATTTCCAATAAACAGTCTCACCCGTTGGAGATAAAAATGTTTTTTCTGTACGACGCTGCTACTACTCGCTTTGAAATCATTGAGTTTTTTAATCAAAAATTCGTTAAAGTTTTACAAAATATGAAATCGATAATAAAATAAATTCTAAATTTCAAATTTGGGCTTTCCAAATTCACAGTAGGATTACGTCATTCAAAATTTGATAGCTCTAGGTACCGTTGTTTTATCACAGTGCGAGAAACATACATACATTTATGAAGAATCTTCATTATTTAATGTCTTCAAATATAATACAGGGCGATAATATTTGGTGGCAACAGTTTGAAAAGTGAAAGGGACATTCAGAGTGATTTGACGCAAAATTGCAAAACGAAAACAATAGTGTCTCAGGGACAAAGCCTCTTTGGACTAATAAAAATAAATAAATAAATTATATCTTTTATCAACTGAGTCTTGTCAATGTGACGTATTTTTTTTTCCTTTTAGAACATACAGACTCCCCGTGCACCACATATGTACAACACGGGGCTTACAGAAGTAAGTTAACTAGAACATTAAAGGTTACATGTATAAATAAACATTAAAGGTTACATGTATAAATAAACATTAAAAATTACATGCATAAATAAAGCGAACAAAAGCAGAGAACAGCAGTCTGGACTTCACGAAAACAGATAAGTTCACTGGCCAAGTCACTCCGAACATTTTCAAATCGTTCTGTAAGCATAATCTAGTGCCATCAAATGTAGGGCAAGAGAAAATCAAATGTTCCACATCCTGAGGAACTCTTTTTGAACATTCACATAAATTGTTTGATCGTAGATTAAAACGAAACAGATAACTTGCAAATTTACCGTGACCAGATAAAAACTGAGACACTTTAAAATTTAACGAGAGGAAAGACTCGGAATTCAGTCTATGGTAAATAGAAGGAAGGAACTTTTTGGTGACTTCAGCATTACAAGATGAAATGTATTCCTCATTCCACATAGCTAAAAGCTTTTTATAATGAAAGGACTTCCAATAACTCTTTGGAATGCTAATGTTGATATCAATGGGTTAATTTAAGGCATCTTTAGCTAAGAAATTAGCTCTTTCATTTCCGTAGAAACCATGATGAGCACGCACATAAGCAAAGCAGATATCAATACCTCTAATTCTAAGTGAACTAACAGTTACTAGGGTTTCGATAACTAATTTATCGCAGCTGGTAATACTGTTCAAAAGTTGACGAGAAGAAAGAGAATCAGAACAAATAAGGTACTTTGAGGATGTTGTCCCATGGTCCTGGATCCATTTGACGGCAAGATGAATGTACAGTTTTTCAAGCAGAACTTCTGTGCATTTATTAGAACAAATAAGGTACTTTGAGGATGTTGTCCCATGGTCCTGGATCCATTTGACGGCAAGATAAATGCACAGAAGTTCTGCTTGAAAAACTGTACATTCATTCTGTATACGGTGTCTAAGAAAACAAATCTCGGAATGGCCTTCAAAAAGAACAAATGCAAGGCCAACCTTGTTGTTCATCTTGCTGCCATCTGTAAAGAAAACCATATGAAAACTTATTTCTGCAGTCTCTTTATAATCGCAGAAATTTATGGGTTCTAAAGAAGCGGGATGAGGAAGATCAATGAAGGGGACAATTCCATTAATACAGTCTTCCGAAGCATGAGTTGCCAATGACTCAAAAATATTATTCTTATATGCAATTTCAAAATCACTAGGCGGAACTCCTGCAAGAACAAAAGTAGCCTCATAGCTTAAGGTTCTATAACCACTAATAATACGAAGAAGAATTCTCCGTTGAATCTTTCTTAAATTTCTTTTGTTAACCTTCTTGGCAAGAACATGTCCCCAAGCACGACAGCCGTATGAAATGAAAGGTACAATACACTGCTTATACATGAGTTTCTTAACATCGTAGCTTACTCCAAAAGTATTTTTGGCGATTCGGTGAAAGCCATTAATAATTTTTTCACATTTAGAAGAAAGGAATTCAATGTGCTTTTTCCATGTTAATTTTTGGTCAAGAATGACACCAAGATATTTAACATTTTCTACAAATTCCAACGGAGAATTATCGAGCATCAAAGAAGCAATATTTTGTTCATCAAACGTACTGGGAACAAGCATAGCTTTACTTTTTGAAGGATTGAAAGTGAGTTTATGAGAAATCGCCCAACTGGAGGCAAAATCTAGAACTTCTTGTGCTCTCAAAAGAATGTTATTCAAAATCCTTCCTTGGAAAATTAATGGTAAGTCGTCTGCAAACGCAATTTTTAAACAACTGTCGAGATGACTTAAAAGATCATTTATAATTATGTTCCAAAGAGTAGGTCCGGATACAGAGCCTTGAGGATAGCCTTTTTCTAGAGAATAAACCTTAGCTTCGTTCCCAAGCTGAAGCTCAGCAGTCCTCTCGTTCAAGAAGCTTTTAAGAAGGTTATAGATATTATGTGGTATATCAGCATCTTTTAAAATTTTTAAGATAGATGGCCACCAAGCATTATCAAAAGCTCCTTTGAAATCCAGGAAAATAAGAAGTGTAGTATACTTCATTTTCTTTGCACACTGCAAGATATTACAAAGGCGAATAATGGCGTCTTCAGCGGACTTCCGAGGAGTAAATCCGAACTGAGAATCATTATAAAAGCATTTTTGTCTCAAATACCAATTTATTCTGTTAATGAAGAGAGTTTCAACACATTTTCCCAAAGTAGGCAAAAGACTAATGCATCTAATATTATCAAGGGGTTCTTGTATTTAACGTTTTAGGAATCAAAACAACCCGAGCTCTCTTCCATTGTGCTGGAAAAACTGCTAATTGTAAACAAAGGTTGAAAAGTCTGTGTAAAAATGTGCAATCCGCCGCATGAAAGTGCTGTACCATTTCATTAGAAAGAGAGTCAAGCCCAGGTGATTTGTTCTTGAGATTTTTAATAACACTGTTAACTTCTGAAGTAGAGAACGGACAGTCCATAAAAGAAATATAAGGTCCATCAGACTCAGTGCGCATAGTTCTATGAGAATTTCTATCATCACGCGCATTATCTCTTGGGAAATTCTTTGTGATTATAGCAACAATTGTATCACTCAAACTCGAAGTAACACTGCCATCCGGGAGTTTAATTCCCGAAATCTCAATCCTTTTCGCAAAATTGGTCTTAACCCCATACTTATATATAGATTTCCAGACATTGTGAACAGTAATAGTTGAGAGAAAATTTCTCCACGATTCAAGCTTAGCATTAGCTAATTTAGCCTTGTACTTATGCCGCAATTCGAAATATTTAATTTTATAAATATTTTTAAGAAGACAGTTTCTTTCTCTCTGGAATCTACGCCTAGCAGCAGTTACATGCTTTCTATAACAATCAATTTCCTTAGACCACCAAGGGACCCCATTCTTCTTACTTTTCTTCATCGGAATTGAAAGTAAAGCACAATTAAAACCAACGGTAGAAAGTCTCTTTACAACATTTTCTAATGCAATACAATCAGAGCAACTGTTAAGAAGGATATTCAAGTTACACAATTCTCTCTTACAAAGTTCAGTAAATAAAAACCAGTTCGCACTTTTTAAATTAAAAGTACACAAATTAGAAGATATAATCGGACGGCATAAAACAAGTTCAAAGATAATCATTTTATGGTCAGAAAGAGAATCTTCCTCAGAGATATCCCAACCTTGAACGTATGGCAGCAGTCCTAAGCTACAAAGCGTAAGGTCAATATAACTCGAGCCTTGCGTGGAACAGAAAGTAGGTCCGCGATTTTCATTAAGTAGAAACAAATGATTCGCACTAATAAAATCACTAAGTTTCGTTCCTCTAGCATCAGTAATAGGACTATGCCAAATCGCTGATTTGCTATTCGAATCCATACCACATAAAAAATTGCATGGTTTCTTCATCGTTAAAATTTGTGAAATTTTTAATAGTTCTATGTCAATATTAGTTTGGGGCTCGAAATAAACGGAACAAATAGTCAAGTCAGATCCATTGATTTTTATATCTAAAACAACAGTATTATAAACTGTATGATTTAAGTCCAAAAAAGGAGAAAGATTTTGGTTGCGAACAATAACAGCAGACTTGACAACTTCTGCTTCGGAATCATAGTAAACTTTATATTTTATTGGAAAGCCAGGAAGAACACCTTTATAAAAGTGCGGCTCCTGAATCAGTGCGACATCAGTGTCATTTGCCTCCATATATAAAATAAGTTGCTGAGTAGCAAGTTTTGATTTGTGCAAATTTATTTGTACAAAAGAAATAGACAAATTGTTGGACTTACCCATAATAAATTTTTGAAGCTGAAAGATTCATCATAAATGTATGGCTGGAACAAGTTCCAGAAAATGGCTTATGATTTACATCAACTTTCTTAGTTGCATTTTTCATCTTTTTATTAAATCTTATGCAATTAATACACACTTGCATTTCTTTTTTATCACATTCTGAACTCTTATGCTCACCAGAGCAGCAATAACAAGCCAAGGGATTTCTGCAATCAAGACTTCTGTGGTAGCTTAAACATTTAAAACAACAAAATCTTCAGCTTTACACATATTCCACATCACTTTAATACGCCCAAAATTTAAAATACGCTTGCGCACAGAAGGATGCACCTCAATAACCACGCTTCTCTCACGTTGAAACTTTTTTAAAGTAAAGCGAACTTTAACGTCTTTCCAAGTCTCTTCACTCACGGTAATTTCAGGATTTTGTTCTTCAATAATTTTTAACAGTTCATCATTACTAATGCTGTTTGGCACATTTTTAAGTAAAACTGTAGGATATTTTCGTCTTGGAATAGAGGGATTCAAAATAGATGAGTCTTCCTGCAAAGCAGTAAACAGTTTTTCTTTATCATATCCCGAAGCACATTTCACCATTACTTTATTGTTATGAACTGTTCGAATATTGCTAATTCCAATTTTATGTTTCCGAGGGTTGATTTCAGCTTTAAGGAGCTTTTTAACTTCATCAGATGTACAGTTTTGGACACTCACAAAAACACAACAATCTGAATCAGTCTGATTTGTCCCAACAGATGGCGCCACAGCAATAGCATACGATTTCGTTTGCATGACTGAATTCATGAAGCTTTCTTTACAAGCTTCACGAAAATTTACAGATTTAACATGCTCAACATACCTAGTAATCAAACTTTTAATCTCACCCAAAGCCTTCTTCGCATCATCACGAATCTGATTCATATTGCATTTCGATCGTATTAAACTTTCTTTTTCACTTCTTTCCGTTATTTTGTTGAATTTATTGCGAGCACTATGAGTTTGTGGCTGTCCATTTAAATTATCATTCCGGATGAGAAGGAAGAAATTATTATAAATCGTACTGATACTCAGCAAATTAAATAACTATAAGTAGCTCAAGGAGAACTCGGATAGATCATTCTTTCTTAGCGCGCAAAAAATATCGCAAATTTTCAATATCACTATCACAGTAAATTCTAAAACGCAATTAAACTAATCAGCTTTTAACAGAGTTTCAGAACTGATTAACTCGTCTTGGTTTTCGCAAGCGTATTCATATGGTGTTGCACGGGCTTCTGGAAATTTTGAGAAAAATATGTCGTAGGACCTTAAAAATGCGTTTTTCTTAATCTTCCAGAGAGTGGCCCAGGTGGTGATAAATTGTCGAATGTTCCCTAACCCGTCAAGAGCATGTTTACCTAAATCTCAAGTTCTACTTAAGCTTTCTCACAGTTTAAACGTTGCTGGACCGAGAACTGAAAGATCTAGAATTTCGTATAAGAAGTAACATGAATGTACAAGACATGTGAAATTACATATCCAATTCATTTACATACAAAATAAACTTATCACTACAGAAGCAACAAATAAATAAATAACAAACAAAACAATGTCCATTATTACCACAACACATAAAAACAATAATGGAATAAATGAGTTTAATATTTATAGAAATTTCTAATAATATATTTACCTTTAAAATTAAATATGTCACATTTCTCAAGAGCATTTTCCTTAAAAAATGAGATCAACCTTCTATTTTCTGTTAAATATGATAAACATATCAAACATACGAATTTTGCTTAAAAGGAAGGATGTTATTAGGGAAGACTTTCCAAAAGCTCAAAGCTCCTCGAAGTGAAAATGGTTAGTATTTACATTACTAGCCATTACGTACTAGTTACTATTGACATATGGAGAAATCCACGAAAACATCCATGCAGCCAATGCATTCGCTGGTATTCAAATCATCTATTATGGTAATCCTTCATTTAGTTAAAGTTGCTTATAGTAAGGCTTTATTTACCTTTTCTCTTTCTTCTAGTATTAAATTCCGAGCACAAAATTTTAAATTGATTTCCTTAAAGAGACTATTAGTTTCCGCCCATTCCAATAATACATCATTTGATGTCTTATATAAATTTGAGGCTTTTATTAATGAGCTGAAAATGATACAAAATGTATAATGCTAATACTTTTGTCTCAATTTAAATATTAATCGTATTATTAAATCGCCAATAATTAATGAAATTCTGTATTTTGCTTGGTTACTTGATCAAGCAAATCCATTTTCTCGATTGGTGTTGTCTAGTTACTCGCTTGCTAATCAGGCCAATTACACACCCAATAGCTTGAACAGATAATTCCCTCAATGTACAATTTGAAATTTATTTCTTAAATTCCGAGGTTCTTGATACAAGCTGGACCAGCCGCATATTAATAAGGAGAATCTGTCGTTTCACACGTGCATAATGCATTCTCTTCAGAGCTTAATGTGACAATGAAAGACAGAGTTTGAATAACCGGTAAGCAATATAAACAGGTACTTTGGGAATCAAGGAAAGTAAGCGTCATGAAAGGGTGCTTAGGGACAGGAAGCATCACAAATTTTTCCCAATGCCGGTTTTATTATCGAATGTGTGGTGCAGCTAAACCGAGACGGAGAGAAAAGAAATGAGGAAAAACAGAAGTAAATGTACGTGAGGGCACCAAAATCTTTTCAAATGATTAGAGCCTCTAAAAGTCTTAATCAGGCTCTGGTGAAAGGGGTTCGGTGCTCCTAGATTGGTTGCTTCTCGAAGAGTCGCCGAAATTGCTTATTTCTCATAATAAACTTCTAATAAATTAATTAATTTATTTCTTACAATAAACTCGCAAATATTCCTATCCCCATCCGCCATTTTTCGATCACTTTCGCTTTTTTCATTCGCCATTTTTCTATCATTGTCCTCTTCCCTTCTCCTTTCCAACTCATTTTCTTTTTTTACTTCGTCTATTCTCGGCTTGTCTCTACTTCATACCACACAGCTAGCTGGTTCAGAATAGAACTTCAAGAAAGAGACCTTGAAACAGTGATATATTTCAAAATTGAAAGTTAACAATCACAATTTATTTTTTAAATGCATGTCTAAAATGTCACAAAATATTTGATGCCGTTCCTAGCCATTCACATACGGTAAGTACCTCACATTTAAATTTCAGCTCTGCTCATGGAGATATAATATTATAGAAGCAAAACAGGAATTACTTCTGTAGGACTTGTGGTTTGTCAGAGGAAGGGTAACAGAAGAATTTTAAGAAACGCATTTCTTGAATAAAGAGCAAAAATATAGAAAAATCATACTGTGACTAAAAACATTAATTAACCAGTAATATATACAGAGATTTATATCAGTGCTTCATAATAAAGTCAGTATTAATTGTTTACATGAAGTAAATCGTCCTAGCAAGAGTGCATGTAAGGTGGTATAAAAAAGAGGTTTCGAGACTAGCTTCTGTTTCCGCCGTATCGTGCACCCAAGTTTCGTCACCGGCAATGATCTTTGACGTGAAGGACGGGTCAACCAAGAGCACGCTGATGGAGTTCTTGGCAGACTTCGACACTGTGTTCCTTCTGCGCCCGGGTCAGCAGCCTGGGAGCGAACTTAGCAGCAACACGGCGCATGCTCAAATCCCAGTTAAAGATTGCCTGCACTGTTCCGTATGAGATACAACGGCAAAAATGTTGTGGATTGTTCTCCGACGATCCTCATGCACACGTTACCGAATGGTTTCAGCATTTTCAGATGACGAGCTCATTGAAGGTCGTCCTGATCTCTTGTCGCCTCTCAGTGATGTTGTTCCAATCTTAAAGCGCACGTGCGACTCAAGCTCTTCGAAAGATTCATTGTAGCATCGCCGTACGCTTACTGAATGGTGTCAAGCATTTCTGTCGAGGGATTTGTTCAGTAGAATTTCCCTTTCGCTCACTGTTCTAACTTGCTGCCCATGATGAAATCGCACATGGTCAAAATAGCACCAGTTGAACTGCGGAAAAAAAAAAAAAAAAAAAAAAAAAGACAGTTCTCTTGTTCTACTGGGCCGATTGCATAATTTAACTTGCGATTTTCATGTTCCGAAACGCGACTTACGATATGCATTAGATTTATATATAACATTGTTCTAACACAGGTATTTTGACACAAAATCGGACTTTTTCTGAAATGACGTACCAGTTTTTTCCATATTTCCATTCTACGACTCAATGTATGCCAAACTGTCAAGTTTTGTAAAAATCGCACGAGTAGCTTTTAAAAAATTATCTCTCAAAATTTTAGCTCCTCGATGTTAATTGAACTTGGTAAAAACTTATTTGATTCTTGTTTTCACATTTCGAAATTTAGGTTCATTCCAAATAAAATTCGCCCATTTTTTTATGATTTATTTTTAAAATTAGTATTTTAAAATTATTTTCAATAATTTTTCGAAACAATATTTGAATTATAATCTATAAAATTTTTAACATCATCTTAAAGTAGATGTATTTCTAACCATACCTGCAAAAAAAGAGTGTTTCTTATTCAAAATTTCCGCCGATATACGTGACTTTAGATATTGGCGCGTTTTGAAATTTGGCGTATTTGTTGAAAGTGACATCAAATGTGGTTTAGGCACTTTATTAAAATTATTTGAAAGTAGGAACGATGTACTTTTTTTCCTCTCATGCGCAACGTAAAAAGGGAAAGGAAAATATGTTGCCTTATATTAAGAAGTTAGCAAAGTGAATTATTCTTGCCTCAAACTGAAAAACGCGTCTAGATAAATTTTTGAATTTCTCCGTAAATTTCTTACCAAATTTTACAAAATTTAATATTTAGGCATAATTTGAGTCGTAGAATCGAAATATGGAAAACACCTGGCATGCCATTTTAGAAAAAGACCGATTTTGTGTCAAAATACCTATATTAGAACAATGCTGTATATAAATCTAATATATATCCTAAGTCGCGCTTTCGAGACTTGAAAAATGCAATTTGAATTTCGTCGATCGTTCCAGCAGAACGGGAGATATAGAACTATCTCCCTTTTCTTTTTCCCGGTGTACACAGGACGATGTCTCTTGGCATACTGAGTTCGGAAATTCGGTGCTGCTTGTAAACGTGCTTGTAGCCTCGCGCTGCTATCTATTTTTGATACCACTTCGTAATGTAATCGATCTGTTTTTTAGTCAAACTAAATGAGGAAAACCTATTCATAAAATACACTTTTTCAGATAACGCATGACAACTAATTGCGAAAGTTTAAGGCATATTCAACAAAAGTGTCTAATACACTTACACGTCTATATTATTTAAAAGAATGCGTGAAAATTGGAGTTGACTTTTCGCAACGCTTGCAAAAAGGTATTTAACCTTTTCTAGCAATCATACATTGTGAGGGGGATATAAAGTTAACTCTATATAACACAGATTTCACAGTTCCCTCTTATTTCATCCAATACTTTGAGAACTTTTTATCAGAAACAATTAATTTTTGTTCATTTTTTTTTATGAAAAACAAAAACAAAATTTCATGGCTCAGAAAAACAAAAATTTTTTTTGTTGATATATGGGGAGGGGAAGATGTATTTTGAAGGAAGAATGTTACTATTTTGAAAATCACTCGTGGTTAAGCTATTTGGTGGTAATATTGGCGTTTACTGTATTAATGAAGAAGTATTTTTATGAACACATCCGTGGATAGCACATACACATTTTGCTTATTTTAAAATTTCAAGGCCGTTTAAAAGAAGCAAATAGAGCAATATCAGATAAACACAGAAATTTATTCCTGTTAATCCCAGCTATAGCGAACCTAATTTGTAACAAACCCCCGGATATAACGAATGAACGTTTGGTACCATCCAACTTCTTATATGCTTAGAATTGCTTTACACGGCTGTAGCGAACTTCATAACGTATAAAAATTGGATGTAACAAACTTTGCAGAAGTCCTGAACTGATATTTCGTTTCTTTGTGCGTTTCAAAGTTTTTCCCAGATATTCGGATACTTCCAACTAATCCTAGAATTACTAACCTAAAAACTCTAAAATTATTAATCTAAAACTTATTCTAGGTTAATAACTAAAATTATTAACCCGAAATTACTAACCTAAAACCCCTAAAGTTACTAACACTATTAAATTACTAACCTACAAAAATTACTAACCCTCATTCATTCTGGGCCCACCAGCGGCCGAGCGGTAAAGTCGCTGAACACTGGTAGTTCGGTCCGAGGTTCGAATCCCGCGAACGGGCTGGCTGCATGGGCGTTTTCGTGGTTTTCCCCATGTGTAACGTGTATACGAGCCAGTTTCCCTTAGAAAGTCCTCCACGAAAGGCATTCCTCCCCTTAGGCAGATAGCCCTCGTGTGCTTTGCCATAATTAAATACACCACACCATCATTCATTCTGTTTAAGCTATTAAAATGATGAAAATTATGTTTAGGTTACTGACCTTTTACTTTCTCACTCACCTTTCTCTGCGTTCTGGAAAAAAAAAAAAAGAAAAAAAAAGAAAAAAGAAAGAAAGCTATGCGTAGGAGCTGTAGCGCTCAGTTCTTGGAAAATTTGGACACGCAAATAAACATACTTTAGAAAATCCTATTATCTCATACACTGAGCTAATGAACAATTGATCCATTGAGATAAAGCGTTTCAATCGGTTCTTTATTTGCACTGCGATTCTTTTACTGAGCTCGGTTTAAGACTGATGCTTATCCACAATTGTTAAATGTGTATTTTGATGAAAATGTGTAATTGGAGGGACGGTTCTAAACCATGACTTTTTTCTTAAGTAATTCCTGGACAAAATTATTAACGTATGATGAAATTTAAAAACAAACAGAAATTCTGATTTAAATGTAATAAAAATTGGAATCAAAATTAAATATATTCTTAAAAAAGTTATAAATATCCTTAGAGAGATATGATAATGCTACTCGCTCTTTCCGTGTAATTAGTCAATCAATTTTCACACTATTTTGTTATATGATTGATTGTTTTGTTATCAGATGGAACGGTAAACGCTTACAATTGGGTGCCCCTTGTTTTTTGGCGATTCTTTTTTTGATGCCAAGATCGGCACCAGGAAGGTACAATTTCTTGATGGTCGCTACACAAAACCAAAATAAGAGGTCAAAGAATTGCACAGACTCTGTGTCCATGTACACATTGATCTGTTTTCACTTAAAAAAACATCCTAGAATTGCGCAAACTAGGCTTTGCGCACTGCCTTAAATTTGTCCAGGTACACATCAATCTATTTTCATTTAAATAAAATCAGGAAGCTAAAACAGAGTTAAAACTATCATGGTTAACCAGAAGTGAGGTTTCATTGCCAAAATTAAAAAAAAAAATTGTCGCTAATCGAAGGGACACCCAATTCTACACTAGGAGCCGATGGAACATAGCGAACCATCAGGTATAGTGAACCAAACGATCAATCCCTTGAAGTTCATTATCGCGGAATTCGACTGTATATAAAATCATACCCACACTAGAATCGTAAAAACAATAACAAATCGGTGACACTTACTTACTTTTGGCCGTTTCTCAATATATTATCAGAAACTTCAAGCACTCAGTTTGACTTGACAACTGCCTTTAACTTTACAAAGTTACGTCTTTAATTCGTTAGGTCACGGTCACGTCAAAGGTTTGTGCGTCACCTGCACGTTAAGGGTTTACGTCGTCACCTTCACGTTAAGGGTTTACGCCGTCCCGTTCACAACTACGTTTTTTACATTTCAAGGGCTGGTAGCTAAAAGAATCATTCTTACTAGCGAAGAGCTTTTATAAGACAGCGGATATTTTGCGTAATATTCATTTCGCAATCTATAATTCTTTAAAACATCTGAGTTCTTCGAATAAAGTTTCAGAATAACTTCTAGGCTTGTGCGAAGTTTGCAAAACCACTGATGAGCCTACACAAAAAAGGGAATAAACAATGACGAGATTTCAAAATTCTTGATTTTAATCAAAGTCTTTTAATGACATTTTTATCCCCCTTTTTTTCTTTTTCAAAAATAGTAATACAACATCAAGCGAAAGCTATACTGCTTTTCCTTTAATAAAATAAAGATTTTACAATTTATACAAAACTAAAAATGGAATATACAGATAACTGCATTTTATACATACTTAACAAAATTTCATTATTTTTATTAAACTCAATTTTTGCAGCTAAATCTGTATCTATGATAACGTCATAACGAAATTTCGGACCTATATACATAACAAATTACACGGCAAACGTTTTTTTTTTTTTTTTTTTTTTTTTTTTGGTGCTCAATATCCTTAGTATGGCACGTACATAAAAGCTGTAGTTATAAAGTTACGTATAATAAGAAAGGAATACGACAGCAGTAATAAATATCTGTTCAGTGACAAATCCGTACAACAGTGCAATTGCCCGTAGCCTCAATTAAATAAGAAATATATAAAAGGTGGGCAGCTCATCATTTACAGCATTTTAAATGGTGTCCGCCGATAACATCGCGGCAAAAACAACGCGGACGAAACAACGCAAGGCGAAAACGTCGTGCTACAAAACATCGTGGGAGAAAACGTCGCAAAGAGAAAACATCGCAGTTCTAAAACATCGTAGTACAAAATATCGTCGTCGAAAATAAAGCGGTTCAGAAACTTCGCAGTTTAAAATCATCGCGGTCGAAAATATCGTGGTAAAAAATAAAGTATCTACAAATCATCGCATGACCATAACATCGCAGACACACTTTTTTCAAGCTTTAATAATTGTAAATGGGTATTCTCATGATGATTTGTGGGCGCCAAGATAGAAAGAAGAATAATTTTTACTTTCATATTTTTTATTCACTAATAAATTTTTGCTGGTAAAGTAAGAAGGAAACTTAAGCATAGAAAATTAATGCAACTTATAGCACTTAATAGAATTTTAAACCGACATAGATAACTAAGATAGGTCATTAATAAATCCTTTTTTATAAAGTTTTTACTGGTAATTTTTCATGAAAAGTATTATCTATAAGTTATAATTTTCTATGCTTAAGTTTCCTTCTTACTTTGACTTCTTACTTCCTTCTTACTTTTCACTTCTTACTTCTTTCTTTCCTTCTTACTTTGTTTTGAGAATAATAAACATAGGTTTTAATCATTACGCAATTTCACCACATCCACACAAGATTAAAAAGATATCGAATTTTGAGTGGTCGCTTAAATTGGATTGCTTACATTTATTTTTAGGTTTAGACTTTTATTATTAAAAGTATTATTTAATTCTTCATATACATTTTATTCGAAAATTTCGTACTTACTTATTGAACTTACAGTGACCAACTTCCTAAGGCAATTTTTAATGTTTTTTTTTTTTTTTTTCATGTTTCTTAATTTTTATAATATTTTAATTTATGGACTCTGTAGCGAAATAAAAATGAAATCTGTAGCGAAATAAAAATGAATAATTCTTGATTAAATTTATATTTCCTGATTCTTTGTCGTCGGAATTCTTTGCCTAGCAACATTGAAGCGACTAATTTTTCTTGTACTTTCTAAAGTTTTAATTAAAGATAAAATTTAATCAAATAAAAATTTAATCAAATTTCCCTTATATAATTTTCAAGGATAAAAACTGCATATATTTTACGTTGACTTATTATCAGTTATTTTCAGTGACTGAAACGTTTCAAGTACATTTTTTTTTTTTTTTTTTTTTTTTTTTTTTGTATTTATATGGCAAACTGTTTGGAATAAGAAAATGAAACATTTTTATGCATAATTTTAAATGCTTTAAAAGAATATAATTTTGAATATCAATCATAACTAAATTTTAAAATCCAGGTTCGCTTTGTTGTATGATTATTTTTTAATTCCTTGTACGAAGAAGTATAAAGGAAGTATTGTAATCGCGAAAAGCTTCAGGCAGCATATTTGAACAAAAATATCCATTTTGACCGCTTTCGAATGCAATTTAACGATATTTTTGCGTGATATCTCTACGTAAGGACAGAATAAAAGACTCTTTTCCTCCAAAAAAATTATAAAACTGCTTTAAAATGAATTCTGAAGAGAAGTTTTCGTGGCGTCTGTACGTACGTACGTACGTATCTCGCATAACTCAAAACTGCATAACTCAGAACGTTGAAATTCTGTATATAGGACTACTATAACATGTAGATGTGCACCTCGTATTTTGGTTGCAATCGATCGCGCCAAACGTATGTAAATATATTTATATATATATCTACTCTGTTACCCGGCTCAGTGATCTCAGTTTCTTTACTCTTATATGCTTGTAAATTGCACATTTCTTGCTTTAAAAATGATTGAATTATGTTGTTCTTATCTTCCGGTTAAGGTTTTTATGCCTTTAGTAAATCTGTATGCAATATTTTTAGAATTATCAACAGTTTTAAAGTTGTTTAAGTGCCGCTAAGCCTAATAATGTTTTTGATGGGGGCCATTGCTTGTTTAAATTTGAAACAGCAGAGTAGTGGATTTGTTGCCAATCTAGAGAAACGTAGCTTCGCAACAACAAAGATAACGATTATTATTGCGAATTAAATCATGCTTAATCCTTTCCGGAATTTTTTCGAGGAAATAAGTGTTTAAGATTTACTTAATTTTTAATAATTTAATTTTTAATAATTAGTAATTTTTAATACATATATTTTGAGGTTTTATGTATTTTTGCCTTGTCGAGAAGTGAGAACTGATTTAATTAAATGAGAAATACTCAATCGTCTGTGAAAAACTGTTTCTTTTTTGTTTTGTTTGCTTAATTTCTTTTATACATCGTTCTAGCTTTATTATAGTATTTAAATAGAACATGTGGCATGATCAGATAATTCTTTAAATGATATAAATTTTGTGCATTCTGAGTTATAATATGAACGAAATGTAATACTGTTAAGTGAACCTAGCGCCAGAGTGTCGCTATGGTAAACAAATAGAGTGAATTTTAAAGAATGCATTTGTTCTATTGTGGTTTATGCGCTGTCGGCGAAGTAGATTTAATTAAATTCAATAAGTTTAAACGAAATGCAAGAAAAAATGCGTATAATTTAATATTCCGTACAAGGAAGTCATGTGGTGTACACATCAGATTTTTAATTAAAGTAACCAGAAAGAATATTTTTTTAATAAATTGAAAGTATTTAGTGCTTCTACGCATTAAACTACTGGAAAAAGTTTTCTTGAAAAAGGCATGTTAATTTCCATATTTTACGTTTTAAATCAACCAAAAGTATTTTTTTGTTTTAATAATTTTACAAATCTTATAGTTTTTCTTCATCTGTAATTAACTGTAGTTTTAGTTTCACAGTTCGTAATAATAAACAACAAAGATATACTGTTAATTAGCTAAATCAATGAGAGGTGTGTTATTAGGTAAATGTAGAATTCAGTTTATCCATGTACACCACTATAAATAACAAATGTACTAATTGCTTGTCTGATTTCTTTTCTCAAGGTTAAACATTTTCTTTATCTTTCACTTCACAGGGAGAAAAAAAGGCTTCTCTATCTCTTTTTCCAGCCATACAAACTCTACTATAATGCTCATTATTGCATCTGCATGAGACAAAAGGAACAAACTGTTGCATATAAGTTTACAACTTCATGGAGTTAACCATTTTTTATATGGGATATGCGTTGTTTTTAATATTCATGTAAAGCTTAATTAGCATGTTGGTTGCGATTCATACTATATATTTATACTTGTATATATTCGAATCACATGCTTTTTTGAGTGCTAGATTGCTGTTAAAAAATCTTTTTTTATTTCCATTTTATTATTGCAACATGACTAATTTTTATATAAAGTTCAGTGGTGATGGTGCGTATATAAGAGGACTACATATAGTCCTTATTCGTTTTTTGTATATTGTCCGTATTTAATAGTCCTTATTATAATACATATTATAATAATGCATTTTAGTAATATTTACGAAGTCTCATTGATCCTGTGACACAATCATTTTCTCCTTGAACGTTACTTTTGCAATAAATTTCTAATGTTCCAGTTTCATCATAGAAGGGGAATGTTTTTCATACTGAATTATTTTTTATGGATATTTAGCTCTAGGATTTTGGTACGAAAAATATGAACTGAATTTTGTGCTCTAATTTTCCATTAAGTTGGACCAAAAATTCTGGGAAATTCTCTGGTTATTGAAAACTAATACATATAAAAGTAGAAGATAGTAGTTTCTCTAAATTGTTTTGAATTTCTTTTAAACGAATGTAAAATGCTTCTGCGATTAATATATTCCTAAGTGTAATGGTTAAGAATTGTTATAAAATTATAGCTCATAGGAAATGTAGAATTATAAAGCAATCAGATAACTACGAATTTTCTCATCTGTAATTTAATTTTCTGATAATTCTTGAATCATGTTTTAGTATTGAGTCATCTATGATTGTTTCACTAATGACCTAGCTAACTACAGTGTTATCAAATGAGTCTTACAAAAATGCATGATATTATGATGCTTAAAATCATTTTAACAGTATAGATAATAGATATCTGATTACATATTTGTGTAAGCTCTTTCTGATTTGTATATAAAAATATTTGCGCTATATTTATTTTATTGACAAATGTTTAGAAAGCAGACGTAAAAATCTGATTGACTTAAGGTCTTTACATTTATGACTTAAATGAATGTAGGTCTTTATACCGAAAATAGTGCTAGTTTAACTCCCTACAATTAAATTTAATATGAATTTCTTGCTTATGTATGAATTTGCACTTTTAGTGACACACACGTAATTTGAGTTTTTGATTTTCTTTCTCCAATCAAAGAACAAATCTCATCAAAGAACAAATAAATTCAGCAATTTTAACGAACAAGATTTCTAATTTTTCTACAATATTAATTTATTACCAATTATGTATAGAGTTTAATTGCAGAGAGAAGACTAGAAATTTTACCCTTTTGTTTGCTCACTTACCTGCTGTAAAAATATCTGAAAGTGGCATTCGAGGGTAATTTGAAGTTTTTACTTAACATTTATATAATACACTTAAGCAAAATCAAGTAATGTTGTTCGATGTTATGCAAATTATATTTCTTTCTTTGTACCGAGCAGCGGCGCAGACGCAAATTTGTTAGGTTTTTAAAGCTCGCGTTTAGAGCTTTGAGGTTGCTGTGAATTACTGGAGTTTCAACTAAGCAGAGGTTCTGAGTTTGTGTTTGGTAAGCCGCCACTGAAGTCGGAGTTTGTGTGGTCTTCGCCGTTCCTCAATTAACTTACTGTTTGAAAGTCAATAAAGAGGTTTCGGTCAACGTTATGACTCTGAGGTTTTTTGGGTTCTATACTGAAGTAATATCAAGTCAATTTACAGTCCACTATTTTTAAACAACGGAACGTACAAATGTGATATACATTATAGAAGATATAATTTTACCAAATAATTACAATATTATTTTTAAAAAATACTGGTGTAAATAATTTATTTTTCTTTCATGTCTTTATTTATTTATTTATTTATTTTGTATCAAATTACTAAACAAACTGCGTACTCTTGACCAATCTTACTATAAAAGGTGTAATTCCTGGACTAATTAACCAAAAAATTTTTTAAATCATTTAAAATATGAAAAAGGTTAGACAGGAGGCAGGCAGCTGAATATTTCCGTTTGAAAAGTAAAGAAAATATATATCTTTTCTCATTTTAGATCTTTCTTTCTTTCTTTTTTTTTTTTTTTACACGAGCCAACCTTTTCACATATAAAATAAATAAAGCTTTGAAAGCTGCAGATCTCAGTAAGTTCAATCTCAGTGCAGATTTCAAAAGCTCTCTTGATGCCCTTCAAGTTCCATAATAGACATAAAATTTCCATTTTTACATGGAAATTTTATGCATTTCTCGTGAATAAAAAATGCATTTTTATTTTAACTAAATATGTTTACTTTTTGTTTATTTGTATTTTTTCTATTGATTAGTTCTTAAATGTTAATGTTTTTTAAAGAAATTGAAAGTTGATTAAAGAAATCGATATATTCATATGCTGAAAAAAATTTTGCCTATGCTATTCACATACTTATATAGTTTTTTATACTGAAATAAGTACTGAATACACTGAAATAGTTTTTTACATTTAGATATACAGAAAAAGTCTTTTTTAGGGCTATTCATATATTAACTTGTTAGTTTTGAAAGACTTTTTTTAACTTTTTTTCTATATTAATTTCCAAACTTAAGCTGAAACTTCGTTTGTAACATTAAACCACCAACGTTTTATAAAAGAAGACTCCCATCATAAGTCATCTATTTTATGAAGCAATATAGAGATTATTTGTTGAATTATATAATCACCTTATATTAATACTTATTTCTCAGATCAATTTATATCCAAAATTGCATCCTGAAAAGTTCGTTTAAAATAGCCTGTGCTACTTTCAGATTTTGCAGTGCGTCAGGACATAATATTTTGACTCTATATTTTAATTAAAAGTTGCCATTCTTAATATTATACTAATTTTATTCAACACACTGCTTTATAATCCACTCTTTTTACGATTTTTAAGTAATTATCAAAATTAGGTGTTATTGAATAATGAAAACTATTTATGGCACCCTTATAAAATTTATAGATATTTCAGCCTTGTTTAAAAATAATAGCTTAAGAATAAACAATAATTTTACTTTCCTTCATTTCGTTAAAAGGTGATATCATGTCAAAACTTTGCAAATCATGCACCATCTATTGATGCAGTTATAAAAATTAATTAAAAAATAATAAATACTTCATTATATACATTTAAAAAATTAGGAGAGCGAGAAAACTGTAAACATAGTAGAAATTTCTGCCTAAATTAGAACTAACATTTAATATTGTTTCAAAAATATTTGCGATTAAGCTATGCGTCGCAAACCTTAATATTGTGAGAATATATTTTTGAACAAAAGACCGATGTTTATAGTGTTACCCATTACAGAAAGAAATGAAACTCTCTAAATACCTTTCATATTTATCAAATTAAACTTCCATTTACATCCCATTTTATATTTAACAAATGAAAAACTGCTGTTAGGAATTTTTAACGTTAAGTTTACATTATTGTCATATAATAAATTATTTTTAAAATTATGTTATATATCAGTACTGATCAAAAGTGAAAGGACTAGGGATTTAAAAGCAAATCTCTTACTCGGTTTTCAAATTTTCTTCCTTTTAAATATGCAGAGATACGTAATAAAATACCGTATTTTCTCAAAACATAATGATGTCATATATAAACAAGTTTTGTCTTTTAAAAATGTTTCAGAAAGACCAAAGGGGCTTGCATATAAGATGCGCCCGCGTATATAAATTTGCTATATCAAAGTAAGTTACAAGAAAAGCCATTAAAAGTCTAATATTATTATTTGAGATAAAATTAAGTAAATATATCTTCCATTGCTTTACGAGTTAAAAAAAAAGAAAGAAGTATTCAGCTAGGATAAATAACATAGAAGGGAATTGCACGGGAAAAAAGTAACATGAAAGACGGTATTATTTAAACCTGAATGAATTAATATGCGCCATTTTCTGTCCTGATAAATATTTTATGTAGGTTTGCAGTAATTAAGTCTTGTTTCATTAGCGTTTCGTTACATTATTAGTTTTTCGTGTGGAATTCGACCACCATTTAAGGTAATGTGGATTACCTCAAATAACAGGAAGCGAGAATAAATGAGCAACTGTCATTATTTCATAAAAAATTATCAATACGAAAATCTATTGCACATGGCATTGTTATTACGCACGGTGTTCGAAAAAAATGTCCCTGAAAAAATTATCCTAGAAAAAGTGTTCCAGTAAACATGTTTCCAGAAAAAAAAAAAAATATTGCTGGAAACTGTATGTCTATTTTCTTATTTTTCCAAAATTTAAAGCAAATTATTTAGTATCATATCATAAATATCACCACAAGTTTATATAACTTTTAAAATAAATTAACATTTAACAGCCTTACATTTAATAAAATTTGTTATACACAGATGTACTAAATGTGAAATATTCTATAAAAGAGATTTAAATTTAATAGAATTAATCATACGATTGTGTTATATGGATAATCAGATATAAATTTAAACTAGCTTTTTGGGAAAATGTGCAATATGTATATCAATGTAGAGGTTACGTCGATTACTTTTTTAACCGTTTTCGTCGTAAAGGCCAAATAATATTCCTAATTCGTAAAGGCCAAATAATATTCCCAATTCGTAAAGCCGTATATCATACTCCTAATTAATAATAATCCGTAAAATCATATTCCCAGTTCGTAAAGCCGTAGATGCTGTTTCAAGGCCGTAGATGTTAGATATATCATCATTTAGTCTTTAAGGGGCTGTGTACAATTCTAAATTTCATTTTGTATAAATTATTTTTTTAAGTATTACATTTTAATTTAGAATTAAGATAAATTAGATAATTAAGATTACATTTTAACTTAGAACTACTTGGTCCTGTTATTATGTAGATTTAATCATACAGGAACAGACGTTGTGAACACGAGAAACACAAAGAAAGACAGTCGTGTGGGCGTTTGTTGAGCAATCGGAAGCTTAAATACATTAAATCGTGAAAGCAAATTTTATAATGTTTGTGTGTATAGACCGGAAACCAAATTTTTTAAGTTATTTTGACAGATTAAAACATGTTTCAGGAAAATCTGTACATTTCTGTTATTGGTCTGAAGAAGTATTTAATAATAAAGAAATAAATGAATATTGCACAGTTCTGAAAACACACTGCTTAAAACTTATATAATTAAAAAAAATATTTAATTTTGGAAAATCTTGTTCCTCAGATTCTAAATATTTTCCATTCTCAGCGACAAAGTTTAAATTTATGTTTTTATCATACGTATAATCGGGAAGTTTCACCTCTTTAATCGAACTACATGGATATGTCATTTTATTGGAAAAAAAATTAAAATGTTGTATTATTAATTATTCGTAATGCTGAAGTTTGGCCAAAAAAGAAAGAAAAAGAAAAAAAAATGTCAATTAAATCTATATTTTAATATAATTCATTGATGAAATTATATATTAATTAAATAAATCTGTATGTATGAATACATGTATGCAAAAGAGACAAAGGGCTTTATCAAAAACAATGAAGGAAGGGCGATCTAAACATGTTTGGTAAACTCTAAACTAAACTTTTCTGAGTTCTCTTTTTAAACTGCATGATAGCTGAAAAACAAAAAAATACGAAGTTAAGAAATGCTATTTCTGTCTGTACGTGAAGCATCATCAGTATTGACCGCAATTTTCAGCTGTCTTTTATTAACCAAATAGCCTTAAGCTCCAAGAGGGGACAGATCCCCAGGAGTTAAGCTTGATTGAAACACCTACTCCCACGGTTGACTCTCCCCAATAGTAAATTTAGCTGTAACTCATTCCTTCCCCCCCCCTGAGTTCAGCTGCTTAGCTTGTTTTTCAGCTCAATACTCAGAACTAAAAGCTTCAGGCGTTAGTTTCCCGAAAATTTCCTAATTGCTTTCATCTTGCATACAGATTGCTACAGTTTCCAGCCAAACTCTGATTCTCACTTCTCTTTCGAAACAAATATATACTACTATAGATGAAAGAAAAATTTCATTTTGTGAATAAAATAACTGAATATAAAATGAGAAACTAAATCCTTTATTAAAAAATGAACTTTTGTAAAAAACTCATAAATCAATATTTTGAAAATTGTCGCGCGCCTCTTCTTATAGAGGCTTAGTTACAGACTGTCAATTTCTGTCAATGTCATTTGTGTCATTTTTGATAATGACCAAGAATACATAAAAAAAAAAATCAAGTCAGTTGAAACAAACAAATAAATTGGGACTGAAAGGGTTAAACAATTTAAGATGTTTTAAATTTTTAGTATTTAGTTATTCAAATTTCAAGATTTTCAAAATCATTTTCTTCAAACGCATTTCTTAAATGTATTTAACTCCTCAAAAAGAGTATTTTTTCTTTCATTTAAATATTTTATATTTTGACAACTTGTACATCTTTGTTTTTGATAATCTGCACTATATCACACATAAAATTATAATTTTTGCTCTTAAAAAATTCATAGATTCATGAGTCTATTTGAATTAATTATGCTTCTTACATCCAAAATCTGTGTAATATGAAGACGTATACTATTAGAGTTTTATAATATATTTTCAGTGGGAAATATGCACTAACATATAGCAAGCATTAAAATAATTGAGTCACAGGATCAGTAAGAAACCGTGGTTATTACCAAAATAAATAAGGACAATGTACAATGTAATCAAGACTACAAAAATGAATGAGTACAATATTTAAAATAAATAAGGACTATATACAACTTCTCACACTCCCACACCATCGCCACTATATAAAAATTAAACACATTGCAACAATTAAATGAACAAAAAGAGGGAGTCTGAGCAAACCAGTGCTCCAAAAAAGCAAGTGATTCGAATATATACAAGTATTAATATATAGTATGAATCACAATCAACATACTAATTAAGCCTTGCATGTATATTAAAGAGAACGCATATCAAAGTATAAGAAATGGCTAGCTCTATGAAGTATAAAAAGATATTTCTGTTTGATTTAAAACGAAAACTATGGAAAACATGCCTTCTTTAAAAATATCTTTTTCCAAAATGTGTTAGATACTTTTAGTTGAATGCGTAGAACTTTCATTTTATTGAAAAAATATTCTTTCTGATTATTTTAATTAAAAAATCATGCACGAAGCGAACTCGGATTTTAAAATTTAGTTATGCTTGATATTCAAAATCATACGTTTATAAAACATTTAAAATAATACATAAAAAATTTACATTTTCTTATTCCAAATAATCTGTCATTTAAGTACAAAAAATTGAACTTGAAACGTTTCAATCACTGAAAATAAAAGTCAATGTAAAATACGTGCAGTTTTTATCCTTGAATAAAATTTAAGGGAAATTTGATTTTGTTTTTCACGGAAGAAAAACATTAAAATTGTTTTAGGAAGTTGGTCACTCTAAGTTCAATATGTAACTACGAAATTTTCGAATAAAATGTATATGAAAAATTAAATAAAATACTTTTAAAAGCTTAATAAAAAATATATAAATCTATTTTTTTTAACCAATGACCGGCCCTCAGCCAACTTCGGCTTGGCCACTACTAAGAAGTGATGCCCCTTTATTATGGAGGCACCAAATAGGTGGGCCACCTTTGCCTCCTATGAAGGGACGAACAGTTACAACCATGCCTTCTCCAAGATTCGAGCCCGGGGCTTTTGGTATTGCAGGCCTGCTCCCCAAACCACCTGGATCCCCATACCGTCTGGGCGGCCTAAATCTAAAAGTAAATGTAGGCAATTCAATTTAAAGTGACCACTCAAAATTCCATATCTTTTTAATCTTGTGTATGTGGTGAAATTGCGTAATGATTAAAACCTATGTTTATTATTCTCAAAAACATTGTTCATCTTAGGGAGATAGTCACCAAGAGGGTTCACTGCAAGTATACATTATTTCTTTAAAAAAGGAAAAAAAAAAAAAAAAAGCTGTGTGAAGATTTTTGTGATTTTCCTGAAGTATAATATGCATATGAACTAGTTCCTGAGAATGTACTCCACAAAGGAATCCCACCCCTTAAGCAGATAGCCGTAGTGTGCTTTGGCATAATCTAATAAATCCAAACGCTACTGAAATATTATATAGCTGACTTTCCTCATAACTAGCAAATCGACATTTAAGTAACTGACTGCAAGCTGTGCATGAAAATTTTAATGTCACTTTAAGAATAAAGTGAAACAAAACAAGAAATAATTTTCACTATAAGAATATTAGATTAAAACAAAAGTGAAGAATATAATCTCATAATTAAGTTAGCAATTTTCTCATATTTAAAGTCATGCAGTTACTTTCCTTTTTCTAATCTTTCTTATATTATACTTTTCATGAAAAATTACCAGTAAAAACTTTATAAAAAAGGATTTATTAATGACCTTTGTTAGTTAACTATGTCGGTTTAAAATTCTATTAAGTGCTATAAGTTGCATTAATTTTCTATGCTTAAGTTTCCTTCTTGCTTTACCAGCAAAAATTTATTAGTGAATAAAAAATATGAAAGTAAAAATTATTCTTCTTTCCATCTTGGCGCCCACAAATCATCATGAGAATACCCATTTACAATTATTAAAGCTTGAAAAAAAGTGTGTCTGCGATGTTATGGTCATGCGATGATTTGTAGATACTTTATTTTTTACCACGATATTTTCGACCGCGATGATTTTAAACTGCGAAGTTTTTGAACCGCTTTATTTTCGACGACGATATTTTGTACTACGATGTTTTAGAACTGCGATGTTTTCTCTTTGCGACGTTTTCTCCCACGATGTTTTGTAGCACGACGTTTTCGCCTTGCGTTGTTTTCTCCGCGACGTTTTCGTCCGCGGTGTTTTTGCCGCGATGTTTTTGGCTGTAACCTTTTAAATCTCTTCTTGTCTGCTAAAATGATCAATGCTAAAATGATCAACTAAACTAAACTAAGTGGCGCAACAGCCCTAATGAACCACAACTCGTAGTGCTCCGAAATCTGTTTTCTTGACCTTGGGCCCTGGGATGAGTCAGCATATGCCCTGGAAGTGATCAGCTTGTCGCAGGACTCCTGGTGTTTAGTCCCCAACCGAACTTGATACTCATTTTATCGACCCACTTAAGGGATGTATGGAAGTAAGAAGTTAGAAAGTTTTTTTACCTCCATGAAGGGATGAAAGGCTGAGTCAAACTTGTCCAGACCGCGGATCGAACCCCAGACGTGTGGTGCAACTACGCGATGCGCTAGCCACTGCGCCACTGGGACTAAATAATATTCTAGCATTGAGAAAAGTCGACTTGGTAAAACAAATCACATTTGTTCAGAACAACAGAAGAAGTTAAGTATTGTTCAGTGCATTTCTTTTGTGGTGCAGCTTTTATGCGACTAGAATCAACTAACTGTGTTAGGTGGTGGCTACTTCAAGCAAGAAACGAACTGCCCCTACTGTGAAAGGAGAAATTATAATTTCCAGATTGGAAATTCATGCTAGCTACTGCTAGCTCACGTCTTTCTTCCACTACTTTACCCGAGATAAAATGTGATGAAGTTTAATATTGGATAGATTCGTCGTCTGTCTTAGCGTGGATCAGTAGAGAAGAACCATAGAAATTTTTGCTTATAATAGAGTCAAAGAAATTGAAGAAATGACGGATAAAAAGGTTGAGGAACCACGTTCCCTGATCAATGAATCCCGCTGACTTGATACTTTGATACAGAAGTAGTTATACAGAGCTTCTACTACTTGATAATAAGACAACAGCGCCGGATAGAGCTTCGAAGTCAAGTCTTTGGTTTTCAGGAAGCGTCTGCAGGATATCCGCAGCGTCTGCTCTCAGAGAAGCGGCGAGATGACAGGCCTTAGTTTGGGAATCCCATCCATTCGCATCCGCCACGATAGAAAATTCTGTCTTATACACCTGCCAGGAGATCTTCTCATCATATGTCGATAGCTTCAGAGGGGGACGAGCAAGCATTGGTAAACATTTAAAACCATCCGAATTGCTCCCTGCCGTCGCTACGAATTTCTTTAAAGTATCGACTTCTTTCGCAACGGCTGAAACCCTATCATCAATTTGTTGCTCGACGACAGAAACTCGCTCTTCTATATGTTCTTTTACAGAAGAAACTCTTTCTTCTATTTCTTCTTTCACCGAAGAAACTCTTTCTTCAATTTGAACTTTTACGGTAGAAACATTTTCTTCAATTTGCTTAATTCTATTTCTTCTTTCACCGAAGAAACTCTTTCTTCAATTTGAACTTTTACGGTAGAAACATTTTCTTCAATTTGCCCAACTTTATTTTCAATCATATCTATTCTGCCTTCCATAGCATCGAATTTGGTTTCTATTATGCAGACAATTTCTATTTTCATTTCGTATTGAATTTCTTCAATCTTTTCTTGAATTGCTTGCATCTCGCCTTTAACGGATTTCATCTCTTCCTTAACGGATTATTGGCCCAATTTCATCTCTTCTTGTCCCGCTTCAATCTTTTCCTGATTAAATTTCATCTCTTCTTTCATTTCTTCTTTAAACGAGGCAAAGGCTAATATTAACTGCCTTAATTGTTCTTCCATCGCTCTTGTTATTGGCATTCAAACCCCACTCCTGACACCAAAAATTGTTGCGTGCGTACGGGTTCGTTACGAAATGAATGCACAAGTCCGATAAAAAATGAACAAAAAAATGTATTATTGTCACAAAATGCTTCTACAGAGCATTTCCTCCTTTTATAAGATTTTAAAATCGCGCGCCAGAATTTTCTAGTACATTCTCGAAATCTAAAAGAGATATTTATTAAATGTTACATGCACGCGCTCTTGTATTTTCAATTTTCCGGCTTAGCTTTCTGTTAATATTCGTCACGCGCTGCGCTGCGCGGGAAATAAAACCATTTAATTTACAATTCAACTAACATTAGCTATTTAAATACCAAATTCGTAACAATAGTATTAAAGTTGAATTTTCTTTGTCTTATATAACATGCTAATATTTATGTTATGCTATATGGAAGATATTTTTGTGTTTTATTTTATTACGAATATTTCATTTTATGTTTTAGGTTGATTGAGAATATTTATATTAGTTACCTTACTTTGTTATTTTTACTGTTTAGTGATTCATTATAATCAGACTTGAATGTTCTGAGAGAGTGTAATTTAACTTAGCTGAATCTTTAGTTAACTTAGGTGGAAGGATATTGGAAACTATATCTTTTTATTTCCCCATCTAATATGTGAGTGAAAGCGTAAACACAATCTTGCAGTTTAAATTACATTTCACTTACGTTTTAGTAGCAAAAGATCCCATTCGCTTTCTTTTTATTAGAAAAATAACATTCTTTTTTGGTCGAGTTTTGTGATTTCGCTGTGTCAGATGTGTGATTAATGTTTATTGAGAGCAAGAGAGTTTTTTATGGTAATTTTGATTGGTACTATAGAGAAAGCACACAAGGAAAACATTAGGGGTTTGTTTATTGAATATTATGGTTTTATGAATATTTTGGGAAATGTTATATATTCGTCTGAGGAGATGTAAATGAATCCCATTCGTGATCGTTTCCAAATAAATGTTTGTGTATGAAATGTTTCTTCTGATTATATGTCTTTACACCGCCACAAGACACTCTCTGTTGCCTTAATGAGAAAAGTAAGTAGCATGGAATTACTTGAGGAACGGACGTGCACTTTGTTAGAAGTCTTCTTACACGTGAATCATCAGAGGCCTGAAAAGGAAGTTAAAATTCTTTCCTTGTCGAAAGTTGGAGATGTTGCAGCTTTGTAAAAATAGGTTTGACTTGGACTATGGCGCCATTTTATTTTTTAAATGGCACTTGGACTGTAAAGGAAACAAAAGGGTTGGCCACCTTCTACTAAACTTTTATTTTCTTGAGAAAAGTTTCGTCAGATAGTTGGTCAAAGATTTACCACGGCGAATGAGATAAAAAAAACCCGCTAACCTCTTTTCCTTGGGGAGACGTGGAAAAAATATGTGCGGAGCCTGATTTATTTGCCACGTGGTTACATTTGGTTCCAAAACGTTTGCCTGATATCGACCAATTAAATTCAAATGAAGCGTGATTGCATTAAATGACGGCTGATACAAGCGATCTCCTAACCTAATCAATAGTTAGGTTAGAAGTTAAATAGGAAGCATATTGTAGAAAAATTGCAGGGCTTTTGTCTGTAGTCGGATTAGGAGTTCAGTGAAAATGAAGAAGAAGAAGAAAAAAAAAGGAGAGAATTCGGATGATTACTAGTAGAAGGGTGTGTATGAATGGAGGAGAAAGATCAGAGAAATGCAGTGATGATTGCTGAGCATGTACGAGATTAAATAAAAATTACAGAAAACATATTGGCCTTGTGAAAGATGATCAGCTGTATTGTAATGACGTAGAGTATGATGAAGGAGAAGGACGTGAATGTACTCCTGAAAAGAAAATGCCATAATCAGGCGCTGTGCTCTTGTCACGATAGGTGTTACGTAAAGAAATACCAAGTTCATGACTTCAAAAGTAATGATTAACTCTCCCCGAGCTTGATTCTTGAGCTTTCTGAATGCGTGAAGGAAGCAGAAAGGGACGTAATTGAAATATCGGCTTTCGACTGATGATGTGCGAGGATGCTTACGTTGTGTTTCTGTCTAACACAGTAATATGTAGAAATTGTTCTGCTTTAACACTTAACTAACGACATAGAATATCGGCTTCTGGCTCCGTCTGATGATGTGAGAGACCCCGGGCGTTGTGTTTCTGACTACGAAGTAATATGTAGAAATTGTTCTGGGCTGATACTTAATAACGGCATAGAATATTGGTTTCTGCCTCCGACTGATGGTTATGCGAGGATTTCGGCCTTGTGCTCCTGCCTACGAAGTATTATGTAGAAACTGTTCTGGGCTGATACTTAACCAGCCACTTAGAATGTTGGCTTCTGGCTCCGACTGATCTCGTGCGAGAATCCAGGCGTTGTGTTTCTGTCTACTAAGCAATATATACAAATTGTTCCGGTCTAATACTTAACTAGCGACATAGAATATTGACTTCTGGCTCCGACTGAGGCTATACGATGATCCGGGCATTGTATTCTTGTTTATAAAGCGTTATAAAGAGACTGTTCCACACTGATAATTAAATAGCTACTTAGAATATCGGCTTCTGGTGGTTGTGAAATGCAAGGATCCAGGCGAGTGTTCCTATCTACGAAGTGAAATAAAGAGACTGTTCCGAACTGATATTTGTGTGTTGGAGAAGACGGCTTTGCTTTCCGAATAATAACGAACAATTTAAAGGACTGTAATTGGTTGTGCTAATGACAGGTTACATTAATTCATTCGCAGTCTGACCCTCTGTGTGTCATCTCCGTATAATGGGGTAAATTTGCTTTTGATTCCGGATTCCTGAAGTCTGTTGATGTAAATGCCTTGTAACAGATTTAAATCATATTAAAATCTTGTAGTTTAAATAATTTAAATAGATGAACATTAAGGTATTTGTGAATGGCAATATTTGAAACCAGACTCGAGTGCCACGTGCGACTCTCGCATGAAGAATGTAATTTTATTTTTAAATGATAGAATATGTTTTCTCTTCTTGTTTGTATGTCGCCATTTTGAGTGCTAAATAAAGTTTTTTCTGTGTTCCATCATTGGAGTTGCTTCATATTGCCAAAGAAGCATTATAGTCTTAATTATTCTGGCGGCACCGACCGAGATCGAATAATCGTGCGTATTTTTATTTTATTAGTTCATCACTGAACATAATATTAGTGATACCAGATTATTACTTAATGTTTATATAGAATTGCTTTATGTTATTAGTTCATCATTGAACGCAATATTAGCGATACCAGATTATTGTTTCCTGTTAATATTAAATTGTCTTATTTTATTACCGTACTTGATATTATATTTAATATTCATTTTAGTTGTGCAGACGGTAGATATTTATATTGCTCTATGTTATTATTCTTATTTTAATCACAATTAATGTGGTACAGAGAATGAACTTCATATAATTTAAATATTTCATTTTTGAGGTATACGTACTTAACAAAGTGCATTTAATTTCGTGATTCCTGACTGCATTAACTAAAGTAATTGAATTGAGCTATCTTGAGGAAATATAAAGAACACAGTGTTCGTTAATTTTAAACATAAAAAAATGTTCTACTTGGGAAGAGCTCGTAAGGAAGATTTGCAAAATCTCGCGGCTGAACTGGGAGTTCATGTGACTGCAGATATGAAAATAGTTGATTTAAAACAGAAAATTGTTGAAAGTAGAGATTATGATGAAGTCTTCGTCAAAGGAGTTTTAGACACAATAATAGAAGAACGGAAAGAGAGGGAGGAAAGGGAAAGAGAAGAAAGGAAAGAGAGGGAGGAAAGAGAAGAACGGAAAGAGAGGGAGGAAAGAGAAGAACGGAAAGAGAGGGAGGAAAGAGAAGAACGTAGGAGACAGGAAGAAGCAGAAGAGCGGAGAAGGAACGAACAGTATGAATTAGAGAGATTAAGACTTGAAGCAGAGACAAAGTCTCAAAATACCGGACAGATCCGGCCGAAAACGGAGCTGCGTCATCTTATGCAGAAATTCGATGACAAGAATGGAGATATCAGTCTATATTTGCTATTGTTTGAAAGGCAAGCAGAATGGGCTAAAATTGATAAAGAAGAATTTGTATCTCATTTACTAGGACTACTTCCTTACGAAGTAACCCAGTTAATAGCTAAAGAACCCTCCGATAAAGCTAAAGACTATGAACACGTGAAAAATTTATTGTTAAGACGGTTTAAACTAAGCCCGGAAAAGTTTAGGCAGAAATTTATGAAACATCAAAAAAGTACCGAATCCACATGGGTGGATTTCAATTATGAAATAGAAAATTATTGCAAAGAATGGGTGACTGGTCTAGGAGTTAAGACTTTTGATCAGTTTCTAGATTTGATGGTGCTTGACCAACTTAAACGTCGAGTTCCTCCTGAAATTCGAGATCATTTTCTTGATGAATGGGTAGAGATGATTTCATCTAAAAAATTAGCTGAAAAACTTGATGCCTATGAAAACGTTTGCGGAAACTTTCAAAAAAAGCCTGTAGTGGATCGGCAGAAAGAAAGATACAATGCACTAACTCAAGGTAAATTGAGTTCAGATAATAAAAATAAAACTGAAAAAAAATTGTCATCAGGATTTAATTCGCAAAGCTGGTTTCATAGACCTAGAAGTCCACGTCCAGATGATAAATATGAAAAACGAAAAACGTCACAATGCTATCAGTGTGGGTCCTATCAACATTTAAGGCCCCAATGTCCAAAACTTAAGAATAGTACCGAATCTCCTGCTAATCTTAACAGAATTAGTGCAAAACCAGAGGATAAATTTCTATTACCTTATACTAGTATGGGTTACGTAAATGGTCATAAAATTCCTATATTAAGGGATTCAGGTGCTAGTATTGATATAGTTTGTCGCAAATACATCACGCCGGAAATGCTGACAGGTGAAAATGTGTGGGTGCAACAGCCATTAGATTTGAATCCAACCTGTTTACCATTGGCTGAGATCGAACTAAATTGCGATCTTGGACGAGTAATAACTAAGGCTGCCATTATTAGAAATGAACTCGACAAAGGAAGGTATTTATTAGGCAATCGAACTTTTGCACTGTTGAATAAACAAGGAAAGGAACCTGATAGTTGTCCTCACCAGGTTAATGCCGTTTCTACTAGAGCTCAAAGGAAAAGAAAAATAGCTGAAGAGCAGATCTTTGAACCGATGAAGGAAGAAAATAAAGCATCCAGAGATGTATTTGAAGAAAAAGTTAAATCACCAGAATTAAACGTGGAAGATGTTCACGAAAATTTAAAAAACGATAAAGAAATTAATATTGAGAATCACTTTGGAATGCAGCGTTATCATCATCTTTCGGCTTTTGATTTAATATCAAAGCCGCTACTAATAGACGAAGAAAACAATTGTCGAAAGCAAATGACAAATGAATATTATCCGAAAGGCACAGATGAACCGAGGAAAAGCTTTGCTGTGAATTATAGCCGAGGAACTGGTCCACCATGGAAGAGATCTAGGCGCCGTCAAGAATTAAAAGAAGACTAACTTGAACACTGTCCATTTTCTTCCTATTTTTAAATGTGGTGTAAAAATATTTGTTTAAAATTTAAAATTTTCGGCCTGAAAATTTGGAAACTTATGAGAGAAGTTATCTTTTCTCTTTAAGCAATTGAGCAAGCCGAGCTTATAAACTTTCGAAATTTACAGAACTTTTTCCTTCGGTAAAAGTCTCTCCGTTGGGGGAGAGGTTGTAACAGCTTTAAATAATATTAAAATATTGTAGTTTAAGTAATTTAAATAGAGGAACATTAAGGTATTTGTGAATGGCAATATTTGAAACCAGACTCGAGTGCCACGTGCGACTCTCGCATGAAGAATGTAATTTTATTTTTAAATGATAGAATATGTTTTCTTTTCTTGTTTGTATGTCGCCATTTTTTTTTTTTTTTTTTTTTTTTTTTTTTTTTTTTTTGAATGTTAAATAAAAGTTATTGCTGTGTTCCATCATTGGAGTTGCTTCATTTCGCCAAAGAAGTATTACAGTCCTAATTATTTTCGAGGCACCGACCAAGATCGAATAATCGTGCGTATTTTTATTTTATTAGTTCATCACTGAACATAATATTAGTGATACCAGATTATTACTTCCTGTTCATAAAGAATTGCTTTATTTTATTAGTTCATCACTGAACGTAACTTCCTGTTGATATTGAATTGTCTTATTTTATTAGTTCATCACTGAACATAATATTAGTGATACCAGGTTATTACTTCCTGTTGATATTGAATTGCCTTATTTTATTAGTTCATCACTGAACGAAATATTAGTGATATCAGGTTATTACTTCCTGTTAACACTGAACTGCCTTATTTTATTAGTTTATCATTTGAACGTAAACTTAGTGATACCATTTTAATGCCGTCTCTAGTAGAGCTCAAAGGAAAAGAAAAATAGCTGAAGAGAAGATCTTGGAACCGATGAAGGAAGAAAATAAAGCATCCAAAGATATCTTTGAAGAAGAAGTTAAATCACCTGAATTAAACGTGGAACGTCTGGCTACAATCCAACGCCAAATGTAACTCTAGATTGATGCGCTGGGCACTCTCATTACAACCTTATAATTTTAAGGTCATTCATCGCGAAGGATCTTTGCACAAGAACGTAGATGTTCTGAGTAGAATTAAGTAATGTAATAACTCTTAGTGTATGTAACCACGTTCAGAATTTATTTTATTATTTAATGTATGCTCAACTGATGTAATTGAACGTTCTCCATTTTTTTTTTTTTTTTTTTTTTTTTTCTATTTAAATGTGGTGTAAAAATATTTGTTTAAAACTTAAAATTTTCGGCCTGAAAATTTGGAAACTTATGAGAGAAGTTATCTTTTCTCTTTAAGCATTTGAGCAAGCTGAGCTTATAAACTTTCGAAATTTACAGAACTTTTTCCATCGGTAAAAGTCTCTCCGTTGGGGGAGAGGTTGTAACAGATTTAAATCATATTAAAATCTTGTAGTTTAAATAATTTAAATAGATGAACATTAAGGTATTTGTGAATGGCAATATTTGAAACCAGACTCGAGTGCCACGTGCGACTCTCGCATGAAGAATGTAATTTTATTTTTAAATGATAGAATATGTTTTCTCTTCTTGTTTGTATGTCGCCATTTTGAGTGCTAAATAAAGTTTTTTCTGTGTTCCATCATTGGAGTTGCTTCATATTGCCAAAGAAGCATTACAGCCTCCTTGCATGCAGTGATAATTATATAAAATTAAGTTTTAATATAAAATATTCATTAACGAGATTAGGATAAAGTTATTAATTTCGAGTTTATTGTGAATTTAATATACTGGGTGTCCGTAAAAGAATGTCCGAGTTTTAATGGTATATTACAGGAGTTTATTTTATACTAAATATAGCAAATCATACATGAAATTGAAGGAAAGCTAACCTAGTTTTTCCTATAAGTGCTCAATGTGTGCACCTTTAGTGATACGGCACACATCCAAACGAAAATGCAATTCTTCCCATACTGTCTGCAGCAAGTCCGGAGTATGGAAGCAACAGCCTGTGCAATTCTACCTTTCAAGGTTGGTAAATCGTGGCGTAGGGGTGGAACGTAGACTCGATCTTTTAACTCTTCCGCATCGAGAAACGACTAAATCTGTTTTCATCAAACATCGAAAACGCCCGTGTTTACGAATTTGTCTTGGAATAGTTTTCCTTTCCCCTTGCCTGGTAAATAGATACAGCATTAACAATAACCTACTTAAGTGAAATGACTGTTTCTCTCTTGGGGGTTTTCAGCGGTTTCACCTTAGAGCCGGATTGCGCCTGCGACCTAATAGCTTTCCGTATGTCTCCTTTAGTTGCTTCAAAAGAATGATTGACATGTCTCTTAACAACTCGCGAAACCAATGAGCCATACATTAACGTGGAGGGGGAAAGCACTAGGTGGAAAATAAACGAGGCATTGGGGCGGTTTGCCGTTGCCTGAATGAACGGGCGTTACGGGCGACTTCGATGCGAAAGAGTTAAGAAGCCCTAAAGGAAGAAATTACAACATGGACCTTATAAGAATAGACTAACCTAAACGGGTTTTCTCCCTCGTCTGAGCCGTTGCCGGTTGTCACCTTGATCACATCCGGAGAAGTAGGAACGACTTGCAGAAATTTAACATTGGTTGCCTATTGCAGCGTGTATAATTGTCAAGAAAATGCTGGTTGTAGCGCCTCATTTCACAAATTAGAATTTCTACATATTTTTATTTTTTAAATTGAGATTGATTTTTAAAAATTTAGCATATTTATCGAGCATAATTAACGTTCCGAATAACTATAAAGCTATTGCATGCTTTCAAGGCTGGATATTTTTTTAGCTTTTCCTATGTTGTAAGGAAATTTGTAACCACTTCTTTTAGAAAATAATATTTTAAATCTGAACTAATAGAAAATTTCAAACAAGCAATTTTCTCTTGCAATTTTTATGCTTTTTATTGGTGTAAATAAGTAAAAAAGTACTAAAATATTTAAAAACGAATTTTCGAAAGTTTTGTTTAAAATTCTAAATTGTGCTGCTTTATTAAAATTATAGATGAGTATTATAGCATAATTTCTATAAAGGAATTTTATTTCAATTATATTTCATAATACATCATAGTGATAAAAACTTTTGACTCCTTAAAAATTTTTATACATTTAATTCTTATATTAAAATTGTATTTAACGGTAATAATTAATTTTGCTTGTATTTTATAGTGATTATTTTTTAATTTTCTTTTAGTTCTTCATAAATTTTTTTTTTATTTACTGTTAATTTAATTTATTAGCCCAAAGCGGCTGTAGCCTAGAAAGGCTGTTAGTTTCGAAGCGGCATTTTGCACTGTTTTACTATAAATGTCCGTGTCTCCTTGCAAATTGTTGTTACCAAATATTATCGCCCTGTATTATATGTAAAGAAATTAAATAATGAAGAATCTGCATGAATACACGTATGTTTCCCGCACTGTGATATAAACGACAGTATCTAGATCCATCAAATTTTGAATAATATAATCCTCCACCCGAACATGGGCATCTGGACGGCCGAATTTAGAATTTGTTTTAATCTATTTCATATTTTGTAAAACTTTAACGAATTTTTGATTAACAAACTCAACGAGTTCAGAGCGAGCACTGTACGGAAAATAACAGTTTTATCTCCAGTGCGGAAATTCTAAAGCTATGCTGTTTTCAAATGTGTGTGGTTTTCGGGCGAAGAACATGATATTCAATAAATATAGGTAACACACAAAACTTTAAATAAAGGTTCCTTTTGAGCGCAATATAAAATCTGAGTGCTTCTAGATTTTATTTTATCATTTTTCTTTCCCTTCATTACGCTCGAAACATTTTATGCTCCGAAATTCATGAATTATTAAAATAACTAATCCACTTAAATGTTAATAATTTAATCATCATATAATCAAGTAAATATGATCGTTTCGTATAGTTATTATAGTTTGGAAAATCACTGCCTGAAAATGTTCATTAAATTTTTTTCAAAAATTATCAGATCTTGTTTAATTTTACCTCATTTATTTCAAAGCATCACGTACTATCAATCGTATTTAATTTTATTTTTACGCAAAATTAAGTTCATAAATTTTGTGCTTAGAGTTTTTACCGTTTTACCAAAGTAAAGATGTTCGTACAAGAATTACGCGTGAAAAAATGCGCGAAGTACAGTAAAAAGTGCTTTAATGAGATATATTAAATCCTATTTGGAAAAAAACTGTGGCTTTCATAATCTCATCACTATAAAACGTATCACATTTAATAATTAAAAAGAGTTATGTGATACAAACGCCATAGGTTTCAGTGTTAAAGTAAAGCAGATCGTCCCTACTCTTTCTTGCCGACCTGTCGGTGACGCGCGCCCCGCCCACTGGGTTAATCTATCTGTTATAAGGTCCATGAATTACAAGGCGTGATGTCAGGTGAATAAGGCAGCCAGGGTAACAGGACTGTCGTCTGAACCGTGACGCGCAATCCAACGGTCAGGGACTTCGACGTTTAACCAATCTCGCACAAAGAGACTACAATGAGGAGGGGCTCCATCTTGTTGTCAAATAAAGTTTGCTGGTTCACTTTCTACTAATTGGGGAGAGAGCCATTGTTGTAGCATATTCAGATAAGAAACCCCTGTTACTGTAGCTTCAGCTAAAAAAAATGGTTCGTACACTTGTCGTCGTGAAACAGCACAGAAAACGTTTATTTTTGGAGAATCTCTTTCGTGTTGTTGAGATTGTTGATGAGAATTTTCTGAACCCCATATACGAACATTATGGGTATTTACCTTCCCACTTGTATGAAACGTCGACTGACTCATCACTGAACACTGAAGTCATTGTGCCGTTGAAGAACTTCACATGCAAAACGAAATCGTACTGCACAATTATTTGGCTTTAATTGCTGTACCAACTGTAATCGGTATGGATGCAAGTGTAATTTTTTTTTTTAAAATCGTCCAGACTGTCGTCTTTGGCAACTGTAGTTCATGACTTGCTTTCCGAACAGATTTCTGCGGACTACGACGGAAAGATTCTTCGATACGTTCCACATTCTCTACAGAAACTTTGGGTCTTTACCTTTACAAAGATATCCGGTCGTTTCGAATTGTCGATACCATCGGCGGATATTTCTGTCACATGGGGGATCACATTTAAACTTTAATCACAACGCACATTGAACGGCAATTACCGAATCACTCTTAGCAAATTGTAGAACACAAAACGCTTTACGCTAAGAAGTCGCCATTTTGAATAGATGACGCTGCAACTGTGAAAACGAAGTAGCGGTAGAAGCGCATGCGCTTATATGAAACTGTTGGAGTTATTCTTTATTCGTTACCTTCAACCACAACTGTCGAACGATTACAGCTGATACTATTAAAATTTGAAACTCGGACATTCTTTTACGGACACTCTGTATTAATATGGTAAGTAGGGAGTTGTAAAAAAAATTAATGTTTATGTCAAGATGAGTATGTGTTTATCTGTCGACAGTTAAAGATTTTTTAAACTGTGTTATCTAATCGAACCTTTGTAAAAGTGTTTGCGGCTGTGGTTAATTGTTAAAATGTTAATTTTGAAATAAAATTAAAACTGGTATTTTTATCAAATTTTAGTACGTGATTGTTGCATCACCTTTACTCTACTTTAGTCATATACAGCATATTAACGAAGAATGCTTACAATATGTAAAAGGGAATATTATTTCTGTATTTTTTATGTAACCTTAATAGAGATTTAAAAGCAATTTTAAGCATAATTTAAGTCGGATGGAAACAATAAATATTGTTACGAAATGTCCAGGCGTGGTAAGATAGCTTCCTCGAAAGCAGTTTAGGGTTGCAGGTTAAATGGTTAGCGAAGGAAGTGTTGCCACATTTGGCGAAAAATCGCCCATTTGGCGATATGCCATGGACGGATTGAGAACCTACTATTGGAACGAATTCTTACCGCTTTAACCCAGAATGTTCTCGAACGCAAGCCAAAAGCTATATAAACCCTGCTGGTACGCGTAGAGTTAATTAGTCGCGTAGAGTTAGTGAGAGTCCATCGAATTGATAATCAGTGACTTGGACGAGTGCACTCGACAACCAAGCACCGAAAGAGTCTCTTAGTGTACATCGCGGTTAGTGCATCGTCAGGAGATTGTGTTGATCTCCGAGAACAACTGAACTGAGGAGTCGGGAGCTGTACTCTAGTGTATCGTCGAGTGCATCGTGAGTTGCAGCGTGAAGTTATGAGAACGACCGAGGAGAGTCGGGAGCTGTACTCTGGTGATTTGCAGTGAAGCTGTCTCCATCGTTATAGCCCGATAACCTGACGCTGTGTCGCTGAATATTACAGCGTGTGTATAGTAGTACTTCGACGACTGTAAACACGTAATTTTGGAGCTGTCTTGGGAAATACTGGCCAATAAAGTGTGTTTTGATACATCATCGAGTGCTGTCGTCGTTATTCACTCCAAAATCACGAACCTGTACCGTAGGTACGAAAGAAGAAAGAAAAAACGTAACAATACGGTTTGCTATCATTTCGAAAATGCGAATATTGCACTGTCTTTCTGCAGATCTGATTAGTTTTCGAATTCATTTCTGTAGGTCAGTATTTCTTAAAATGATAGATAGTGGCCCCTCAAGGGATAGTATAATGAGTTCAGTAATATCATACGAGACATATTTCAGAAACAAATGCTATGGATTGCTGTGTGATAGCATTGATATTATATCTACAATTACTTCTCTACCTAAGAGAAAAAAATTGCCAGAGACAAATTACAAACTGATTTCAACGCGCATATGTAAAGAATAGGATATTTAATACAGATTAAATGGACTTTAGAAAGATATGGTATTTAATATAGATTAGATGGGCTTTATAAACATGAAGGAGACATTCGTTAATGGGATTTTCTCCTAATTTTATTGCATGTGATTAATTGAGTTCGAACTTGTATTTTTAATCACTGTGGTTCCAAAAATCGTCAGGAATTTTGGAACTAAGAGAAAAAAATTGCCAAAGACAAATTACAAACTGATTTCAACGCGCATATGTAAAGAATAGGATATTTAATACAGATTAAATGGGCTTTAGAAAAATATGGCATTTAATATAGATTAGATGGGCTTTATAAACATGAAGGAGACATTCGTTAATGGGATTTTCTCCTAATTTTATTGCATGTGATCAATTGAGTTCGAACTTGTATTTTTAATCACTGTGGTTCCAAAAATCGTCAGGAATTTCGAGATCAGATAATAATAATAATAATAATAACAGCTGAAAATGCATAATAATAATAATTATAAGTTATTGAATAAAAAAATAATAAATGTGTAGTTTAATTTTAGCACCAATTTTAATTTTAGAATATAATTAAATTATCAGGATCTGACGAAATCCATAATATTAAACTTTCCATTTAGAGTGAATAATTAGTTATAGTTTTTCATTTATAGAGAATTAATGAATTCCATTTATAGTTTCCAATAGTGACCCGCAAGATTCTTTTTAACACGATTTGGTTTAAAGTTTTATCAAACACCTGTAGATGGCTTGGGAAAAATATTGGATATTGAATGATTCTATATAATGAATGCAGAAAGCAACAATAGCATATTTTCCAAGTAAAACCTAAAACAATGAAATAATTATCTTCAGAATTTACGAAAAACACAAGTTGAGAAACCCTTATTATTTGCAAAGCAAAAATAAAGCTTATTCTGTTATGCAAGTCTTATTCTTGGTAGAGTTTAAATTTGTGAAACATTACACAACAATTGTTCAAAATTTTAAGAAAATTCTTATGTCTAATAATATGATTAAAAATTGCAATATCTGTTATTCAATATGAAGTGTCAAATGACATAATCTAATGGATTCATCAGATATGCGAATGATGGTACTCTTCTGTTATCGGGACGGAGTTAAGAAATATATGTATGTATGAATGTATGTTTTCTTGTATGCATACATATATTTACGTACGTATGCATGTATATGTATACACACATATATACATATTTATACATATTGTGCATACGTACATACATTTCTGAACTCGGTTCCGATAACAGAATAAACGAATGATTAATTTCATACAGAAATACTGTTCCTTAGAAATTTTTCTGCTAATATTGAAGGAAAAGTATGTTTAAGAAGTTAATTATTTATTATCAGGAAATAACCTTGCAGAGTTTGATGTTTAAAAATCCTTTATCTTTTTTTTTTTTTTTTTTTTTTTTTGGAGCAGCTCTCAAAATTCAACACAAAAGCTTATATCGTTTCCAGAAGAAGCTGCTAAGAAATATTATCAGTGTGCCATGTATTTTGCGTAATGTTATTATTTTAAATGATCTAAGCATAGTTCGCTTAAGCTGACTAAACTTTAACACCTTGCATAAATTTATTACGTTTTCAGAGTCATAGTTTCCTGCAATTGCTGCACTTTACGCAGTATGAACTTACAGTATTAAACAGTTTTCAAAAACTAAGCACAGTGCATCACAATTCCAAGCGGTGAACTAATAGAAATATCAAGAGAAATTTATGTGTGTATGTGTTTGCATATCTCAAGGACTGATTCTTTTTAGTCGTACGTAAGTATTTCATTAGTGTTTTGCGTATTAACGACTATAGTCAGGGAGACCAGGGTTCGAATTCCGGAGAAGGCATGGATGTTTGTAAATGTATAGTGTCGGTACGGCATGGCGGCACTCTAAATAGGCGGCGAGCTGAAAGTCCTCGCATGTAAACCACACGAGAGGACTACGGAAGGGGAGAGGGGTAGGAGACCCTAGGATCCGTTCCCCCGGTTGCTGTTCATCAAAATTGGGGGGGGGGGTGAAACTGAGTTAAATTCCTTTGTCACCTGCATGGTACTCAAGGGTGTTACCAACGACAGACGATATCTTGCTCTCCTTGCCATGAGGAATTTCATGGGCTTTCGCTAATATTGCTGTCAGACAAATGAGCATAAGTAACAACAACAAAAACATTTCTGTGATATACAAATTTGAAATTATTGTATTGTGTGGTTCCCCCCTTCTATCTAAAAGCTAAATGTGTAGCAACCTCGTGAACAGCTAAGCCAATAATCGCGTTAGTTCAGGAACAGAGACGTAAATTCAAGAAGGGTTAATTACCCTTTATTTCTCAAAATAAGAGTTAAACAGTCGGCCCCTTTCTGAGAGCGAACAGCAAAGCCTCTACTTTTAAAAAGATATATCCGAAGCTATCAAAATTGTAAGTAGTTGGCCTCTAAATATCGAATAAGCTAGCGAAGCTATCGAGGGCCTGTAATACGCCAAAGCGTACTAATAGTTTAGAGAGAGAGACGTAGCCAAAAGGCGAATGCGCACTAGACAGACACTCTGAGACTCTCTCATGAAGTCGGTGGAATTTCGACTGAAATAACACTCTTACTCATCTGCATTAAAGCGATTCTAAAAGCACATTCTGGTAGGAAATTGTAAGCTGAAATTAGGATGGATAGGAAAGTAGCTTTAACTGAAAATAACTTTTAGAAACTTAGGATAAACCTTACAGTACGACGACATTGAATATTCTTTCCTCAAATAAAAAACCGACAATTATCTTGTAGTTTCCTTCTGTTATTTTCGCTTATAACAGATGACTGGTTTTAACTGAAGTAACTTAAAATACGAAGAAAGAAGTGTAATATTCTTTTTAGGTAAAAGCCGTAACTAGGAAAAGAGGTTTCTTTATTTTTAACACATACGCACTCATTAGAAAAAATAAAATAAGTGAAAGGAAAAGAGCGTGCTACGAAGAAATTGCTATTCCAGAGAGATTTTTTGTTTCATTCTCTGAATATTCCAAAGCACACAAAGACTGTTTTCTTAAGGAGAGATATGACTTCATAAATTACTTCATAAAAACATTGGCCCATATGTAGGATATTTGAGAAGGAAAATTGTTTTAAAATAAGCTGTCAATTTTTTCAAGATTTTGCATAAAAATAATATTTTAACTTTTCCCATATCATTCATACAACAGCCGATATACTGAGATCTACCTATCCCTAAATAACCGATGTAATACTTTAGAGGAGAAATAAATTATCAGTTACATTTTGTTTTTACTAAAGATGAGATATTCGAATCTCCACATCCCACGGATCTTTAAAAAAACTTGAATATCCAAAACTCTAATCGTACGTCTTTTTTATCCTTTAAATCTTTTGAATTCTTGTAGAGACATTAGGTATTTTTTTGAAGCAGGCAACATGAAAGTGAGCAACACCTTCGCCGGGAATCGAACCACGGACCTCTGAAATACACTCCCAGCGTGCAGACCACCACACCACAAAGCCTTCGCTAAAACGAGAAAGGCGAATATTGCAATTGCATTGGTATCTGGATCATTAAAATCTGCTCGTGACGACTCTGAGTGCCCTAAGTGTTTCAGTATGACATAGTACGAAATCTTCCAGAACTCTCAAGTAATCAAAGCACTGCTTTTCTTCGAAAATTCTTGAAACAAACTCTCAACTCATTTAGATACTTTTTGACAAAGATAACCTACAACAAGGAGATTTTGGATTAACTGATGGTATGGTATTATAAGGGCTGCGAAGAAAATACGACTCCGTTTATCAATGAGGTGACTTATTCAGCCATGGTTGCCGTGAACTGCTGATTGAAATCTAAGCCGTTACTCAAATATGTTTATCAAATTATGCTAAGAAAATGAGCCTCAAGATTCAAGAACTTAATAATGCATTTCATTTACTTAATTTCTTTCGGATTTTTTAAATAAATTTAGGTGTGTTTTTATCAATTCATTTTTATATTTATTTCTCACAAAACGCAGAGAAATCTCAAATCCTTCCAAGGATTCGAGATATTTCATGTTCGAAAACTCTTTCAAGATTCGGATTCAAATTCCAGAAAATTCAGGATTCCACCTACCTTTAATTTTTTCCAATAAAAATTAAAATTTTTTATGTATTTGTAATATTATTTAACAAGATTTGAGACACACCATCAGTCCATCGCAACGCAAACGCATATAGATTCATTTACAATATTATGCACGAGAATATTATATTACCAATAATGATCAAGGTAGCAATATCATAAAATGTATTGTACAGTCCAGTGAATGAACGTTTGTCTAAATACTGGAGTAGCAGAAAACTACACAGGAGAAGGGTTACAGTACCCTTTATTAAATATTTGAAAAATTAACAATGCGTCAACTCGACGCTAACAAACTTCGCCTCTGCTGAAGTCAGATAACTGAAACTGTAACTGAAAAGTCAGATAAGTGAAACTAAAAGTTGAACTATTACAAGTGATAAAACTAGCCTACAGGGCTCAGCGAGATCCCGTAACTTAAGCCTTTGAAGCTGGTGACAGCAGATAAATGCAATTAAGGCACTTGAACCAGCAATAAGCAAACGCACCTACGGCAGACACGGCAGCTAGAGCCTAACTCTCCCTTTCTCCTACTTAAACTCGGCTTTTAAATATCTTCTTCAAAGTAGAACATTTGCATTCGTTCACGCGCGATACAACATTTAACTATTCTGGCACTGACAATTAGGGGAACGAAGGTTTACACGAAAGGTGTAACTCAAACTTTAAATTGTTAGTTAAAATAAATATAAATCCCTACAGTACTATAAAATCAAACCTTCTCCTCTCCCCAGATATCGATTTCTCATGAAAACTACGGTTAGAATAATAAAAATGAAATTTTTATGAGCTAAGTGTAACTGAATGGTAGAATAGATAGGTTGATCATCCGTACAAAGAAAAATTCAGTCTAATGCTTCTATCCAAATTTTTTACATAAGGTATATTTCGGATAAATGTCTGAACTGATTTCTTATTGATGACTGACATCGTTACGCTATGGAAGACTCAACCTACAATGCCGTGTTGTATGTCGGATGCTGATATTACTAATATTAATCTGGAATCCATTTCTGTCCAAAGCGTATGAAAAGAAGTCTTAATAATGAAACGAAGATTTTTTAAATGTAACGAAAGCGAAAAGATGGATATCTGGAATAATTAAACATTCCGCAAATTGCATATTAGTTGAAGAATGAAGAAGTTTGCTGTTTCTATGTAAGGAAATGCTTTTTCCCATATTTGGATTTCTTTTGCTTTTTTGCAGTTTGTAAAAATTATGCCATATCTTTTAGTATACGTATGTTTGAGAGCTTAAAAAAGCTCAATTTCAAATTTCAAGTCGCGGCCACAAATCTTCCAATCGATTTCGATACATACATTTCGCATATTTTATAAAAACAATTATATTAATTTCTGAGGTCTCTAAAAGGCGGACAAGGTTTTACGCATTTATATTACAGTAAAACCTTAGATTCTGAACTTAATTCGTTCCTGAGGAATTTGTCACCGAAACATTCGTAAACTAAAATAATTTTCTCCGTAGGCATTTGAGTAAAGGAATTAATCGTTTCCCGTTGGTTGCTTACAAAAGAATAGTTTGAATGTAAGTTCGTAAAGCAAAACTCACGAAATTAATCACACAATGTTTAATTCAATAAAAACATATAGAAAATAAAAAGCTTGAATTATATTTTGTTGTATCTCTACGAAAGAAAGTTGTCCACGTAAGTAGAAATAGGTGAAGCCAAAGATGAAAAATGTTACTGTTTGAAAGGGAAATCCTTTTTCTATAAAAATATCAGTTAGCTGTTTTTTCTTTTTTTCTTAACTCCGTGGGCGTCTGCTTGAAAATCGCTGGGGCTCTTTTCCAATTACAAATTTGTTCAATATGTGATTTGTTTCTGTTTACGTTTTAAAATAGTCCTGGTTTTAAAATAGTCTGTTTACGTTTTAAAATGGTGCAGCATGTCTAACAAAGTTCTGCGCTCAATGTAAATGACGTAACTAAATTTCTTCATGTGTAGTTCAGTGATATTCCTATTTAAAATCAACATTCCCATATAGTTTAAAAAGGTATTTATAAGAATGAAAAAACAAGTTTCTCTAATCAAGAATCTATTTAACATCTCATCAGCAACATTCATGCTGCATAAGACATTTAATTTTTCACACTGTTTCCACAGCATTCTCTAAACGAATGCGCATTTACAGAATTTCGCATTATCATTCAGATGTAAAGGAAAGTATATGCTTATATCGGAACAGTTATTAAAACAAGACATGGCATTGCCATCGCAAATATTTATGCTACAGGTTAATACTGCTTTATCAAGCTGATAATGTTCTATAAACCTTTGCACCTTACCACATTTTGCACAAATTTTGGGGATCAAATAACGAGGAATATCCCCCCTCCATCTTCTTTGGAAGACAATACTACCAGTGCATTAACTGCATTCTGAAGCATCATTTATTGTTTGTTTACCTGTTTGTATCTCAAGACATCTTTCGTAATCCAAGATATATTTCCTTTTAGAAAATTTGTTCGTGAAAAGATTTGTTCAAGATCCAAAACATTCCAGATTTAAGTTTCCATTTTATTTGAAACTAAAGGTTTGATACAAAAGCAAATCACCACTTGAGATCTTTTTGAAATGGTGAGTGTTTGAATTAAAGTCTGCTGCATAACCTTGGGGGAACGTAACTAGAAAATCAAATCTTGTGCTTTGAAATAAAAAATTTATGGGGAAAACCCAAATAGAATTTTACGAAACATTGCATGAAAGTTGTAATAACCAGACAATGGATCTTAGTACAATCTTCTCTTCAGTTACTCGCTTTAATTTGCCAGACATACATAAAGCGTGTGTGTGATTATGGCAAAGCCTCGAGGGCTATCTGCCTAAGGGAAGGGATGCCTTCGTGGAGGATTTTCTAAGGGAAACTGGCTCGTATACACGTTACACATGGAGAAAACCACGAAAACGCCCATGCAGCCAGCCCGTTCTCGGAATTCGAACCTCGGACCGAACTACCAGTGTTCAGCGACTTTACCGCTCGGCCGCTGGTGGGCAGACATACATAAAGAACACGAAGACCAAAAATATCAGCAGGCGAAGGAATTGTGATAATTGCAGCTAACTTGAAAGGAAGATCATCTAATCACCGAATAAAATAATTCACCGAAATGTTGTTCTTCAAGGGCTTTCGAATGGTAGGGATAAGTACATAGAACACATTTTAACTTACTTTAGAGAATTTTCTTACTTTAAGTACATTTCTTTTTGTAAATGTGCTGACGTTGAAAAGAAAATGATAATGACGTTGGCAGCTAATTCGCAGTTCTTAAATTAATTATTAATAAGTCTAGAGAAGAAAACATCATTATAAATTAGAAGCAGCATTTACCTTATCTGCACAAAATATAATAATAAAATTGACGAGAGCTTATACCACAGCATATTATTAGGACATAGAATTTCTTTTATTCACTTTTCTTTTATTAGAAAACAAAAATTAGTGTTCTAATAAAAGATTGCAGGTCACTAATCTGTGAAGATCATTGCAAAAACTCCCTATAAAAATCTGAAACAGGTATTTAAATATATAAGTACGCATTTTCCTTTAGAAACATTATTATTTGTACTTTAAATTATATTTATGTAAATGGAGGAGTAATAAGCACTTTTTAAATTTACATAAAATTTAAGAAACGCAAATCATGATGACGAGTAGGAATCTAAGCGACTTTGAGGCCAGATGGCCTTCACAACAAAATAAATGCCTGATCACGTCCAATTGTTGAATAGCGTTTGCGCTAAATCTCAGTGATGATAGAACCGCGATGATTTCCTTCAAGTCAGAGTGGTGAGTGAAATTATATGCAAATAACGTAGTTGTCAAAATGGCTAGCTCATTTATTACATGTATTCTCCGAACGACTTTGAGGTCAGATGGCCCCCATAACAACCAGTATTTCAATTAATACATAATTCTTAAGAATGACTTTATCCTTGCTTGTAATCTACGCCTTCCAATTCGGTTTACAAAAATGACAAAATCTTCAATTATGGCTTATTTGGCCTTTCTTCGCGTTTAAGTTTTGATTTCAACTTGGCCGAGTTGTATGCTTGTAACCCATGCCACCGCTCATCTTATCTCCAAAAGTATCTCACTAACTACCAAAACAACTAACCTCAATATTCGCGAAATCACGTGCCTTATTTACTACTCGATCTCATGACCAAAAGTTTCATATAACTTCATTCAAAATACTACAGCATAGTTGGACAGGCGATGAACGTATATCAATTCCTAGCATCCAAGATGACAAAACAATGCATATATACTCGTATATTATTACTGCGTGCTAAAATGTGAAAAAGAATCCATAGACACTCAGCTATGCTTATTCCTCACTTTGCCTGAATTATGATTTTTTCATAATTATATATATGGTGTATTGTTATGCATATGATTATATTCATAATTATATATATGATGTATTTTTATGACTAAGATTATATTCATAATTCACATTCTATATCATTATTATATATGTGATAAATTGCGATTTTTATCCACGAATTTTGAGTTGGTTAATTGAATGAAGAAAGGAAATTCATACTAGAACCTTTTTACCTCCATTACCGCGTGGCTCAAGAGGCAGTCGTGTTCATATTTCAAATGTGGTGCTGAATTCTAAAGCCGGTCTACTTTTCCTTAAGAAAAGAACTGCGGTACGGAGACTGGGATTTTACTTCGCGGAGACTTCAACATGAGCATTGCGTAAAGCAAATCAAGATGTGAGCTTTATGAAATCTAGATTTAATTTGGACTGCATTATATCACCATAGAGGTGAATTTATGTGTTTGCTCAATTTGACCTTTTCCCGGGTCCCACAAATTTAATAAATTAATTTTAAAATACAATAAGTAATCCTGAGTTTAAGGTGAAGGATTCTAAATGTTCAGGTGAGATGGACCCTCTCCCCCACTTCAGAAATACACCTCTGTTTCAGCGTTTGTAATACTCAGCAATACGTGTTAGGATGCAATATTCGCCAGCAAGATCTCGGCACAATTTCCTTTTTGTGTGTGTTTATCATATGTCTTGGGTTCCTTCGATTATAGATCTCTACTCCGACAACTGATATGTATGAACCAACAATTAATGTGTTATAAAAATCAAAAATGCAATAAACAAGATATGTGGTCATAAGTAAAGTGTGTTAAATAATGAATGTATTTATACATACGTTCTGTTACTATTTTTCAGCTGAAGAAGACTTAAGAATTAGCGGCATGGCTAAGCATAACCCACGTTCATTTTTGCGAATAAAATAAATGTAAATGCATACAAAATTATTTTCCTGTATTAAATATATGCACTTTTAACTTCTTAACTCATATTTTAAATGTCTACCCATGTGAGCAGTGGACAATGAACTTGGAAATAAAAAGTATCAATTGTGGAAAGTTTCTTTTTCTTTAGAATAATAAACATTGCATGTAAGACCACTAAAATTAAAAATAACGTTTTGACAGTTACCGAATTAATGAATAAAACGTATACCAGAAGGAAAATGATAATCATGAAAGTTATGTTTGCTTTATGAAATAAGTTACAAGCGTTTCATTATTATATATTCGTAATCTAATCTCGATTTAGAATGCAAATATAGAAAGTGAATATTTTTTTAGGTTTGTGCTGTAACATTAAAATAATTTTGTAGTTTTAATTATTTATGTTACTAAACTTGAATTCTCAAAAGTGTAATATGTTTTGAAAAGTTCGTACCTAAAATTATACTTGAAAAATACCTGAAATCCTGCTTTTTGTTGAAATATACATTAATTAAAAAATTTTTGAAAAGAGGAACATGAGTGAAGAAATTGTTCTGAATATTGCACAAATAAAGAGCAAAAAATGTTTCATTCTAATACTGAGTACGATAATACACTAGAGGATTCAAAATTGAGCTATTAAATATATATGTTACCGTGAAAGAGCGAAATTGGAGAATGTCGATTTTCATCGGAAAATATCAACATTCACCAAATACGTCGGTGAAAGACCGAATATTTCACTACATTTTTGTATATTCGGACCCTCACCGGTGTATGTCAACAATCACAGATACGCTCTGGTGAAAGTCGAAAAGAGAGGTCATAAAGTGCCATAATAATTTAAGTTGTTGCAATAAATAAGATTCGAATCACATAATTTAGTAAGTTTTTTATTAGTGTTATTTTATTTTCTCATTTAGAACGTACTGTATAATTAAGTAAGTTTTTAACTTCTATTGTTTTCCTTCCTCATTTTGAATGTATTGTGTGTTTTAGGTTCTCATGTTCTTAAGTTCTTATTTCAAGTCTCAAGTGCGTTTATTCGCGACTGAATTACGGAGAAGAAAATATAATATTGTTATATGTTCAACATTCACCATTAGTACATGGTGAATGTCGACATTGACCGGTGTAAGTCAGAAATAAGAGTATTTGGAAAATATTTTGGACATACACCAAGAGACTATGTGAATGTCGACATTCTCCAGATTTCGGTGTTTCACCGTAACATATATACTGGAATCCATATTTCCTGTCGAAGAATGGAATACATTTCGATATTCAGCATTTTATTCCCTTAATGTAACATTTTCTTGAAGTAACTGCTGCCATTACAAATTGGTTAAATCTGTGTTATCTTGGATCCATTTTACATATTTAGAAACTCTTGTATAGACACCTGGAAAACCCGGAACTGCACATGCATATCCATAAGAAACGATACCAACTTGCACCCATGTATCTTCTGCCAGCTCGGCGACCAGTGGGCCACCAGAATCTCCCTAGGAAAAAATAATAAACAGCAAATATACGAAGATTATTTAGAGGATATTCTCAAGAGATTACAATTATAATAAAAGAAGCACGAACAAAATGCCGCTTTTCTCTACGTCGAATTTGTTAAAAAAGTTCGTAGTTATTGGTTTTTGAATAAATGATAAGTTCTAAAAACGGATAAGTTAGAAAGAACTCTCCAAGACGAATTTGTTTATATACAGAGGTTTCCTTCTTAGAGGAAATGAATACTAAGCAATGGCGACTAACGATTAGCTTTATGGATTTACCATATTCTTTAGCCTTGTAATCTATTGAAGAAAAGTTCTAAAACAGGAGTTTAAGTATAATGAACACACTTGTGACTATCATCTTCCTTAAACGATTACCTTAGTTATCAGTATTTTTAAGGACATAAAAATCGGTTTGAATAATTGTAAAATTTGCAGACCGATTTTGTTGCAATGTAGCCGAGTCCATCTAAAACATTTATTCACGACTACTCGAAATAGTCTCAAATTCGACTTTTCTATTGCCTGTTTGTGCAAATTGATATGACAGATTGGCTGTAACACTTACTATTTTCAACACAAAATTATGTCTTCAAAACAGTATGTGACCATCTGAAATATTTAATTATCAAGAAGGACTCTACATTCCTGCACCTGTACTCTACCTTCCTCCTCTGCAATTAGTAATTCCATATAACTTCATGTTCTTCTGCTTCCTGATTTATTTCTATATTAGTATTATATTTTTATGTATTAGTATATAGTTTTATATTTCTTCTCATTGCTTTCTCATATAGATTGTAGTTTTAAATTTTATTTACTGCTTTATTTACTTACGCACCCCGAATAACCTCTCTGAGAAATCAAAAGCTGCTTCTCTTTTTACTTCCTTCTACGAAATAAAGGAAATATTGGAATCGTGAAAATTTTCAGGTGTCATATTTCAATGAAAATATCCCTTTTGACCTTTCCCGAATCCATTTTCATTATGTGTGACGTCTGTACGTGCGGACAGAATTAAGGACTCTCTTTTTTAAAACAGATTGAAAATGAATTTAAAATGTATTTTTTCCCGACATACCGTACGTACGTATGTTTGTGTGTTTTATCTCGCATAACTCAAGAATGAATAGCCGTAGAACTTTGAAATTTTATAAATGTGACGGCTATGATCATGCTGAGAACACTCGCGTAGAATTTACAGACTACTTCAGATCTAAGACCTTTCTTTAAAGGTTTGTAGCAGAGGAGCAGAAGATATAATACGCTTGTATATAGCCCTCAGCGACGGATTACTGGTAAGTTAAAATTCAGTCTCTTATTATTGAATAGTGGGTAGCAGAATGATCATCTGTTTGATATGCTATTTAGTGAATATATCTACCATGTTGATATATCCACTAAATAGCAGCAGAAGATATGATGTGCTTGCATATAGTCCTCTGCCAATGCCAATGATTAAGTACTTCGGAGTGCCTTTAATTCTGTTTATCTACGCGCTAATGTACACTAATCGAATCACCGAATGGCTCTGCCTACGCATCTAACTATGAATCTAAAGACGTATCTAAATGCCACATCTAAATTTCTGCAAGCGGTGGTTCGGTTATAATTCTATGATCAAATATTCAATCTAGTTTTAAGGGGATTTATTAAATACTAAAATTAATCTAATCTAGACTATAGAATCAAATCTAATGTTACCTCTCATGAGCAGCGTTCTAGCTGCGTGATAACAAATCGAAAGTCTTCTCACTGTTGCCATTTCGAGGCAGAGAAAAGTTTGTTTCTAATCAAACCGGAACATCGGCAGAGGAAAGTTTCTAGTCAAATCGGCACATCCCGGCCCTCGTTGGACGATTGTTCAACATCATTTGGAAATGGGAGTGTACTGATATTGGAGACGGCTCGACTAAAGATTCCATCTGAAGTTCTGATGTCTACGACTCGTACTAGTCCATTTGAACCAGGAAAGGTCTCCTCAATGCGAGCTAGTGGCCACTTCATGGGTGTCTTGTTTTTATCATTTAACAAGACTAGTTATCCTGCCTTGAGATTGAATCTCACTTGATTCCATTTTGAACGGTTCTGCAAATGATTAAGATATTCCACGCTCCAGCGGTTCCAGAAATTAGCTCTAAGTTTTTTAATTAAAGTCCATCTAGAAGACAAGGTCAAAGAATCTACAGAATCATTCGGTTCTGGTATCGACAAAAGTGGAGCTCCTATTAGGAAATGACCTGGAGTCAAAGGCTGAAGATCTGTTGGATCAGCCGAAATAGGTGATAGAGGTCGAGAGTTTAAGCAAGCTTCTATTTGTGTAATTAATGTATACAGCTCTCGAAAGTTTAAAATTGCCGTTTTCGCAACCTTTGTTAAAATTCTCTTCATTGATTTTATATTAGCGATATTTATAAATGCGAGGAAGAAGGAGGAATAAATCCACATGTTATACCTTTTTCGGAAATAAAGCGCTGAATAGGATCCGATCTACAAATTCTAAGGAGTTTATCAAGAATATTCTTCGTTCCCTTAAAGTTCGTAGCGTTATCACTCCAAACAATGGATGATTTGGATCGTCTGGCAATGAACCTTCTAAGACATGATAGAAATGCTTCAGTAGACAAATCCGATACTGCTTCTAGATGAATAGCCTTTGTAATAAAGCAAATAAATATCGCGATGTATGATTTTAAAGTAACCCTAGATCTTTTCAAATTAGGCTTGGTGATAACTGGACCTGCAAAGTACAGTTCTGTTTTTTCGAATGGTCTAGTTATTACAACTCTATCTCTAGGTAAGTCTCCCATCATTTGGTTTATGGTTTGGTTCCTTGTCCGAAAGCACGTCATACATTTACTTATAACGCGTCTAACTCTATCTTGTCCGGAATGTATCCAATATAACTAATTGTCTAATAAGAGAAAGTGTTGTTTGAACTCCCGAATGAAGAGATTTTTTATGATAATAATCTATGAGTAATTCAGTGAAATGACATCTTTTGGGTAAAAGAAGTTGATGTTTCTGGTCTTGTGAAATATTGGAGAAACGTAGTCTCCCACCAACTCGTAAAAGTTCATCTTCGTCAAGAAAAACATTTAAAGCTAAAACCTTACTATTACTTGGAACTGATCGTTTCGACTACAGGCACTTAATTTCGAGTTGAAATTCAGAATGTTGTACACATTTTACTAGCACCTTTGTTGCATTCTGTAATTCAGAAGCACTCAAAAAACTTTCTTTTCTTAATGGTGGATTGTTTCTACAGTTGTTCGGAAACCTTAAACACCACGCAGTAGTCCTAATCAGTTTGCTAAATGACGAATACCTTTTAATGAATTCGTTCTCAATGGAATTTCCACCTGTGACTGTTGAGTTCACTACAGCTCCCCTTCTAAGTTCAAGCTCTTCATTACCTTTGAAATCTCTTACTGATGCTGCAAGTTTAGGCCACAGATCGATGCTCTGTAATAGCCACTTAGGCCCATGCCACAACATGTCACTATTCCGTAGTTCAGACAACGTTATTTGTTGTGAAACTGATTAGTTGTATCTAACAAATATTAAAAACAAATCTCTTCATTTTGATGTACGAGACACAGATGGCATTGGCTGTCATTGAAGTAGGAAGAAAAAAAGGGTTTTTCCCTTTCGACCTCGTGATGTGAACTGATTAAGATGTGTAATAACTTTCGGGGCCAGAAAAATTTCCCGACAATTGTTAAAAAATGTATATATTTTGTAGTGTAGAGAGAATATAATTAGATAAATCAACTTCTTAGAGTTTTTATTACAGATTCAACATCACACTACCCAAGTAAGTGAGCAAGTTTTGTCTTTAGTTTTTCTGGATTGCTCGGTATCTGGGATGAGTGAAGGAAGTATTTTTATTTTAATGATATTTAATGATAAGACTATGTTTTAATAATAACAAAAAGTGGCGTCCGCGACAGGATTCTAAGAAATAAACTTTAAAAAAATTATTTTAATAGTTATAGATAGTTTTTGATGTATTAAAATATAATTAAGTTTAAATTCGAAACTATTTTTTGTAAAACAGTTTGTTTTATTTTGAAAGTTAACTATGGAAGCTTTAAAGGCTCTGAAACTTAAACGGGCAGGTTTACGCACTTCTTTTGCAAAAACTGCTAATATTTTAAAAACGGAATTAGTAAAAGAAGATTTTTCTGTAGATTTAGTACGAGATAAACTTATTAAACTACAAAATGTATATTCAGATATAAAAAATGTAGATGATAAAATTCTTGATTTATTAGCTGAAGACGGGAAAACTTTAGAGGATGATGTTACTAAAGAAATCGAAAGTCGCGAGGTGTATTCTGATGATTTCATAACACTAACTCGGCAAATTAATGAAAAATTGCAATTTTCAGATGAAATCAATTTAGAAACAAGACCAAATGATAGTGCTGGTATTTGTTGTAGTAAGATTAAACAGTATAGACTTCCGAAAATCGAACTTAAGAAGTTTGATGGGGAATTGATAAATTGGTTACCGTTTTGGTCGCAGTTTGAGAAAATTCACACTGACCCTGATTTATATGAAAGTGACAAATTTTCCTATTTGATTCAGTGTATGAAGCCAGGATCACGTGCTAAAGAATTCATTGAAAGCTATCCGGTGACTTCGGAAAATTATGATAAAGCTGTTTTAGCTTTGAAGGAACGTTTTGGGAAACCTGAATTATTAGTAGAAGTATATGTTAGGGAACTAATTAAATTAATTGTTTCTAATGTGAAGGCAGATCAAAAGGATAAATTACCTCTTGATAAACCGTATGATAAAATTGAAGCTCAGTTGAGAGCCTTAGAGTCTTTAGGTCTTAAATCGAGCGAAAACTCATCGTGGTTATTTCCGATGGTGGAATCGTGTCTCACAGAGGATGTTTTAAAGGCGTGGCAAAGGAGTTCGCTCTTTAACCAGCCTGAAGGAACTGATCTTTCTCGCCTTACCAACTTAATGAAATTTTTAAAGTCTGAAGTGGAGGGTGAGGAGAGATTAAAATTGGCGCGTAATGGACTCGATGGTGTTAGTCGTAAAGAAGGATATCACGATAAAGCAAAGAGGGAAACAAAAGGTAAATTTAAATTTAAGAAACAGGGAAATGTTCCCACTGCCACAGGTTTTCTTACAACCAGAGAACATGCATGTATTTTTTGTGGTAAAATGCATGATAGTAAAAATTGTTACGATGCGCGTTCATTATCTCTTAATGAAAGGATTTCTAAAGTTAAGGAGAAAAAATGCTGTTTAAAATGCTTGGAACCAAATCATATGGCAAAGTTCTGTAAACAGTTTGTTAGGTGTTTTGCTTGTGTTAAATCACACTCAGTTATTTTGTGTCCGGACATTAATAATGAAACTGAACTTCCTACAGAAAAATCAGAAATAGACAACATACATACGGCTACAGCCAGGCAAACTTGTACCGCTGACGTAGCTTTAATGACTTTACGCGTAAGAGTAGCTGGTGTCAAAAAGCATAAAGATGTTAGAGTACTCTTAGATTGTGGTTCCCAGAAATCGTATATTTTGAAATCATTAGCCACTGAATTGGGGTTACCAATTATTTCCAAAGAAAATGTTGCTCTTACTTTATTTGGAGGTGCCAGAACAGAGGCAAAGATGCATAACAAATATTTGGTAAAATTATGTTCAGCCAGTCCGCGTAAGTATTCAGATCTAGAATTTGAATTTTTAGATCAAGACATAATATGTGGGGATATACCTCGGGTACCCAAGGGTCCGATATTAAAAGAATTAAAATTATTCCTTTCGTGGAATTTGTCTTCATTCCTCTGGTCAGCATATCAGCCGGATTTTCATTTTCAGGATAATAATTGCAGGACTCATGTGATGTTTTCTTTCGTATTTCCGTTACTCGATGTTGGATGAATGGCTTCCATTTATTTAAATCGCCCTTTATCCAATGTAACGTAACAGAAGAGTCTGACTAAAAATATACATTCATCTGGAGTCTTTTCTCTTTCTTTCACATTTGAGGCTAATCTTGCTCCGATGAGCGCCTCCATCAGCTCTAATCTTGGAAGGGACAGCTTCTTCACTGGAGCTACTCTGGTTTTGGAAATGACAAAACTACTTCCTATTTCACTGTCCATCGTGACATATCGCAAGTATTTCACAGCTCCATATGCCTTCTGACTTGCGTCGGTAAAGCAATGCATTTGAATATCTCTCAATTCAGACTTGTTAGTCTTTCGGAAGTAATGTCGCGGAATGTTTACATTCTGAATCGCTGACAGTTCATTAGTCCATTTTCCATTCTGTTTTCAAAGTCCAATGGTAACGGATCATCCCAATCTACTCCAAGTAGCCAAATTTCCTGCATTAGATTTTTTGGCCTAATAGTGAATGGACTTATGAATCCAATAGGATCGTAAAGCTTCCCAATGGTTTTTAAGAACTCTTTTTTTCATTAGCTTTGTTTTCCCTTGAGCTTGATTAGTTAGATTTTGTGATTCTATCTTCAGTTTTTCTTTGTAATTCCATTTATATCCCAATACCTTCTGTTCCAGAACTTTCTGGATTTCACCATTTTCGTATTCGTCAAAAACTTCCTGCAGATTCGCACAATTTGTTTTCCATTTTCGCATGTTGAAACCAGCAGCCTTCAATATATATCTAATATCTTCATATATGAGTTTAGCTTTGTTTTCGTCTTCATCCCCACCTATTAAATCGTTTACGTATAAACATTCGTTCATTAGTTTAACTACTTTCTGATTTGTTTCTTTAAAGGTATCTATGTGGTGTTTGATAGTAGCGGCAAGCAAAAATGGACTGGATGTAGCTCCAAACAAAACGCGAGTCATCTTAAGTATTTTCGTGTCAGGTTTATCTGTAAGGTAAACAAACTGTAAGGCCCACAAAAATCTTACAGCATCCCTATGTTCAGGTGACAGAGAAATCTGGAGAAAGGCTTGTTCAATGTCGGCAGTAAATGCTATGCTATGTGTGTGAAATTGTATTAATATTTCTAACAATGGTGGATTTAAATTAGGACCGGAATAGAGACAATCGTTTAAAGAATATTCGTTTTTCGAATGGCTGGATGCATCAAATACAACTCTCACGGGTTTATCAGGTCGAATAACTGGCTGGTGAGGCATATAATAAATTCTTCCTGTTACTTCAGAACTTGGAACAATTTCCTCAGCTATACCCATTTTTAAATGTTGTTCTATAACTGAGTGATACTGCTGATGAAGCAGTGGATCATTTCTCAACCTTTTAACCAGTTTATTAAAGCGAACTTTTGCATTTACGTAATTCGTTTTTAATTCACACGAATTTTCATTCCAAGGGAGTTTAACCTCATATCGCTTTTCTTTAAATTTGATAGTTCTGTTAACATTATCTAAAATACCATTATCTATTTTACTAATTTCCTTCCCTTGTTCAATCCCCAATGTTTCTAATTACCAAAACTGCTTTAACTGTGTTGAGACCAATTTGTCGTCAACAATAATGTCCCTGTTTAACAATTTACCGTTAGAATCAGTCCGGCCTTGAAGACACCATCCAAATTATTGTTTCGGAAGCTATAAGTTTATTTTTAAAACGTTTAAGTCTACCAGTTATTACTTCATGGTAGTAATCTGCTCCGATAAAAACTGCAATATTTTTGTCACTGAATTCACAAGAATCAGCTAATTGTAATTCTATTAACTGTTTGTTAATTTTGGAAACTGGGATATCAGGGAATGGTAATTTAGTTGCACATATTTGGTTTAGTTTCTAAAGCTTCAATTTCTGTGTTTAGGGACGGTTTACTTCTGTTTTCTAGTCTGACTTTCACAACATTGTAAGTTTCATCTGTTGCCTGGTTAACCCCAAAGGCAAATACGGACAAAGTCTCCTTTCGAATAACAGGTAATTTACACTTTTCTGAAATGTCCCGAATTATAAAACTTCTCATCGATCCATTGTCTAATAGAATACGAACTGATTCTAAATTATCCTTATCAGAAAATGGACGTATCATCACAATGCACGTTTGTAGCAATGCACTGCGGAAAGTTTCGGTTTTTAATTGACTAATCTGAATATCTTCTTTACTGGATGGAATTGGCGATACGACCTTGTTTTTCTTTGATTTGGTTTCAAGTTGGAAACAAATAGAACTGTTGTGTTTTTTATTACATATTTCGCACATTTTTCTTTCCTTACACTGCTTAATTTTATGCTGAGATTTAAGACACAAAAACATCGAGCTTGACCTTTCAAAATATTTCTTTTCTCCTCTACGGTTTTAATTTCACAGCGCTCCCAAACGTGTAGTTCGTCACAATATATGCAATTACTCCTAGCGACTGGAGCAATATATTCGTACATTTTTGGCGAATTTTTTTTCAAACTGTTTACTGCGCTTGTTGTTTACATTATCGTGAGCGGAGTGGAGACGATCATTTGATTTATGTCACCAGTTATGAATCACTTCCGCTCGGTGTTTTGTTTCTGTTTCTGTCATTTAACTGCATAGTTTTTTCGCGGCGCGGCTTTCTATTTCTTTACGAATAAATTCCATTAATTCGTTAACGTTCCATGTTTGGTCACTGTTTCTACTGCGACTTTATTTTAACGTAATCTCTGATGGAATTGATTTTAACAATATTGGGCAAAGTAAACTACCGTAAGTTTCTGATACCACGTTCATTAACTTTAAGCATCTAATTTGAGTTTCACAGTGATCATATAAATTCCTAAGATTTTCTATATCCCTTATATTTCTAACAGGGGAGAGATTTAACAGTTTATTCATGTGAGCATTTATTACCAAATCTTTTCTCCCCAACCTGTTAATTAACAATTCTATAGCTGAGTCGTAATTCTCATATGTAAGCGAAAGTCTGGAAACGGCATTATAAGCTACCCCACCTAGTAACGACTTTAAGTAACTGAATTTATTTACTTTCGATAATGAGTCATTGTTATGAATAGCTGCGCCGAATTGACTCCACAATTCCTGCCAATTGCTAGAATCACCAAAAAAATTAGAGATAGTCAATTTTGGAGGGCGAATAAATTTATTATTTTCAATTTTGGAATTTATAGCGGTTTCATTAGGAATGTTCATACTTTCTTTATCCGAATTTTCGAATTTGTGTAATTCCCTCAATTTTTTTCCTTGCTCTAAATTGCAATACTTGGATTTTTTTCTTCCTATTTTAGAGCGGGTGAAAATTCAAGTTCAAATTCATCCTCCGCGACCTTCAAACCCCGTTCTATTTGAGTGTTTAAATCACTCAGAGTTTTTGCTTTTTCGTTTAATATGTCTAAGTTTCTTCTATTACATTTATACTAACGTCATCTTTGCTTAATTCTATCTCAGTTTTCTTTAGTACCTTGGACACTGCGGTTCTTAATACTTTGCATTTCGATTTAAGCTTAGCGACAGGATCTTCCATAATTACTTTAAAATAAAAAACTTATCCTACCTTTTTGCAGTATTCGCACACTTCACACCGTGCTAATCCATACTTACAAATCCATATTTTCGAATATTGGCCGGCTTGCCGGCCGATGCGCCAAAATGTTTATCTACGCACTAATGTACACTAATCGAATCACCGAATGGCTCTGCCTACGCATCTAACTATGAATCTAAAGACGTATCTAAATGCCGTCTTCCACGGCGCGAATCGTGTTTACGCCTTTTAGCAGGAGAATAAATGCCGTAGTCTCGACCCGTGATGGGCTCTTGGTCGATTTTGTGAATTTGGAATACCGTCATCGTAGACAGGAAGCTGTTAAAGTGCTCGGTTATCAATCTGTTAACTTTTGAGGAACAAATTTTGACTAATAATATCATCAATTGTTTTAATCTTAAGGTCCGAGTGAATCACATCAGTACGAACATATCAGGCTGCGCTAAGGACTAATCGTAAGGTTTTACTTTGAAAGGCTTCTAATTTTGTTATGTGCGCAGCCGTATCCCAAATGGTACATGCGTACGTAAAAATTGTTCGACTAATTGAAATATATAGAAGATCTTTGATTCTAATAGACAGATGGCTCTTTCGGGCTATTAGAATAGTAAAGTTGGGATCTGAAGCTCTTCGCTTTATTGGGAGTATTCTCAATGGGAGTAATTTTGAATCAAGTATCACTCTTAGATGCTTATATGAGTTTGACCAGAGAATATAGTCGTCAAAGAATTTTAAAGTAACGGAAGGGTGCGGGAGTCAGGAGCGTGTGAATATCATGGCAGCACATTTAGGGATATTAATTTTGATTTTCCAAGTAATGAGCCAGTGCTCAAGGCTTGAGAGATAACTCTGAATGTTTTGAACTAGTTTATACAAGTGTTTGTGCTCGGAGAGGAAAGCCGTGTCATCAGCATAAAGGCGCTAGAGTGACAATGGGTGATTTTGTTATGTCATTAATTAGAATGTTGAACAAAAGAGGGTACTAAAACACTACCTTGTAGGACGCCACTTAGTAATTTGGCGGGGCGTTGAAATGGTAGAATTAACTTGTACTGAGAAAAAACGATTAGTGAGATACGAGTTAATTATGTGAATAAGTTGAGTTAAATTATTAAGTCGCATGAGCTTGATTATGGGTCTCATATGATAAGTCCTATCAAATGCTTTGACGATGTAAAGAGAAAGTATGCCGGTAAGCATTTTGCTATGAAAGGCTTCGTGAATGATTTCTACTGTCTTCAGAAATGGGTGCATTGTGCAGTGTTTTCTCGGAAACCAAATTGTTCGTTGAACTTATTGGCTCCGCAGAAAATCACATCTTGGGTCATCACATCTTAAAAAATCTTAAATATCACAAATTCGTATATCTTAGATAATGAAAGCAAGAGGCTGATAATCTGTAAATTTGTGGATTCGATTGGAATAGGCCAGGTTCTTGAATGCGCACTGTAAGTGCACGTTTCCAACTTTGAGGAAAATAGCAATGCAATAACATAGTTTATTAACATTACGAATAAAAATAAATAGCTGGTGGGAAGATGTTTAATAATGTGATTAGAAATAGAGTCCAATCTTGACGCTTAGTGGTTTATAAAATAGTGGTTACCAGAAATACCAGAAAGAGGCTTTATTTATTACAGTTTTTATACATGACTCATACTGGGGTTGTATCTGCAATTAGTTATAATTGCGCATTATATCTTTACATCTAAAACAAGCTTTTTTTGTCTTATTTATATTTTTTTCAATACGAAGGGTAAGAATTATCATTGTAGATCATAGCTGACATATCCCGAAAAATGCGATGCAGGAAATGAGGAAAACTGCAGGCTTTACGCCATTTGTTTTAACATTAAAGCTATGGAGATAATGACAAAACTGTGCTTTTATTTATACTTTGTTTGGCCTTGACAGGAAGCATTGCCAACATCGTATTCTCAATATTTAAAAAAAAAGCATACATGAATCTATTTATATTAAAATACGTAGTGATAAAATAATTTAGCCTTGCTGTAGGCAAGCAAATAAAAATATGTAAATTGAAAAAGCATTATTGAAAAGCATTTATTTGCTTACCTACAGCATTGTAGAAACAGCTGTAGGTAAGCATATAAAAATATATAAATTCTTATGACATGTGGCAACACAGAGCTCATGTGAGTGACTTTTCATAATCAGAACTATGTGATTTTTCATAATTTTAAAACTCCATTTTCCGAGCCTAGAGATGGTAGATCCTTGAAATGAAAGTGTAAAATAATAAAAGAAGAGATACAAAGAGAACCTTAATTTACGTGCATATATGATCATGGATGAGTTTTATTTATTTATATATTACAGTTTAGCTACGATCAGCAACATGAGGAACTTGATAAACGCTCTCGGTTTACCATTAGGGTTGCCACCTCTTGGCTGTCAAAATCCGGGAGAGGAAAAAAATATCAATTTTCATAACTTTTTATTTTATTTTGAACTTATATTTTGCATTTGATCGTACGGATTTCAAAATATCTGGTCTGGAACTAACAAATTTTAAAAATTGTGCAGTCCATTTTAAAATTGAAGAACGTTAGGATTTCTGCCTTGACATGTTCTTCATTTGAACGGTTTCTTTCCTTAGTCCATATACCGAATGCTATACTGAAAACACCATCGCAGGCAGCGTTTGAGATACAGGTATAGACAAAACGAATGAAACTACTTTCTTCAAGATATCTCCAACTTTATTTTCGACAGTTGAGAACAATTTTGCCCACCTCAGATCAAGTCTTACATTTGATTTAACAATGCTATCTTGAACCTCCCTCAAAATGCAGAAATCTTCATAAAGTTTATTTTCATCAAAAGTGATCTTTAAATCAATGCCCAAGTCTCTCAAAGCATCCCACGTAATCGGTTTTTTTATTGAAAGTATGCTCAATTTACTATACTCTGAGTTTTCGATATTATACCATTTTTTCAGGTAATCTAAACATCTCTGAAAGAAAATGTCTGCGTCTTTATAAAACGTAGACTTGTCCGTTTCATTTAATTTGTTTAAAAAATCTCTTACTGAACTACCAAAAAATTTGTCATTTCTTCTATTTGTTATTTTTCGGCGAATTTCAAGCATAACATCGTGCAATTCTGTGCAAGTAACAAAATCACTTTCGATGATTTTAGTTTCATTATCGAAAATTTGCATAACATTGCGCAAAAAGTAACAGTAGCACAAAGGCAGTGAGTTTTCGTCTTTATATGCTTGCCAAATAATTGTACTACATTCTCTACTCTTTCTTCGATAAAATGCGCCCGTAAAGCTGGCCAATTACAAAGCAAACGCTCTACCACTGGCAATAAAGAAAGCCATCTGGTTGGCAGATGGCGCCAAATGTCGCGATACTCAATATTTAAGAATGCTTAGAAATCTTTCAAAGTCTCTGTTCGTTTAGCATATGCTGAAAATTCACTATAAACTTTGAAGACTAAGGCCTCAACGTCGAATTTTATGCCTTTTAATGCAAATTTTGTGCAGTTTTGTAATATGTGGCATTTACAGTTTACTTTTAAAATGTTTTCATTGTCAATCTTAAGTTTTTGATACACAGAATTATTTATGCCATAATTGACAGAAGCATTATCAGCAAGAAACGAAGTTACATTCATTATATCTAAATTATTTTCTACGAGAACTCGACAAATCTGATTTTTAATCTCACCACTTTTTTTCTTGGGGATAGCGGTAAAAATCAAGCAGTCCGTGTTTTATCCCACTTTCCGTATGAAAATATTGCACGACTACTGGAAACATTTTAAGGTTGCCTTTATTCGACGCATCTGTTGCGACTGAAAAAAACTCTTCTTCTTTAATATCATTTAAAAGTATTTCTTGAGCTGCAGGAGCAAGCACGCTCTCGCAAATACTTGTACATTTTGTTCTACCGCAAGAAATCTTTTTTGCCAAAACAGAATCTGGAAATAGAGTGCTATACAATTTGCTTGTGCAATCCTAACTATTAAAATTATGATGTGGCGTAATCCCATGACAGAATGAAGTAATTTCAATTGGTGATATATTGTTCTCTTCTTTTGAAGATTTCTTCACGAAAAAGTTCGAAACCGATTGCGAAGAATCCTATTCAATATTAACGATTGGTGTTTCTTGCTTTGGGTCTGTACAGTTATAGCTCTAACACCCTCGTACTTAATATTAACCGTTTTACGACATAATTTACATTCTCCATTAAAGAAGTCAATTAAATTAAGTTAACCACTTGTCTTGAAACGACGTCAAATACTTTGTCTTTTTTTGTGGCACTTGTTCACTTGCTGAATCAGAATCGTTTTTGTCACTAGACATTATTATAAAGCATTTAAATAATTTCAAAATACGCACCTGTTCATAGATAGCTAGCTAACTGCAGACTAAATGAAAGAATGGATTGAAAATGAGAGGGTGGAGGGGGCGTGCACGCGACACGCCGGCTCCACTACTCATCAGCAAGGCGCTTACTCATCAGCTCACCGTAGATCGCTGCTGCAAAGAAAAAATATATAGGCATTCTTTGGCTGTTGTGCGCGGTCGTGTGATTTTCGATGCTGTCAACCATTTCGTCCGTGCGCATTGTATCGTTATTTTCAGGAAACTTGATATTCCGGGAGAGTAATATTTATTTTAAATTTCTTCCGGAAGCCGGGAGATTTTAATTTTCAGGGCTCAATTCAGGGAGAATCCCGAAATTCCGCGAGAGGTGGCAACCCTATTCACAACCCAGTGATATATACACTTTGGATTAGCCTTAATTTGGCCTTGGCAATGTATCTCTTTCAGTTAGTGTGCGTTCACACTTTTGAAAAAAAAACTTATGAAGGAATATTTATTATCTTTTCATCAATGCGAACTACATTAATAAGGCTGAAATGGAAAACAATATTTAAATTTTGAAACGTAAGACTGGATTTTTCGAAATGCTTTTAAAATCATCTTCCCCTAGGAAATGTTTCATACTGCAGATTCAAGTTGCGTGAACATTATACAGAAGGTGTTTACACATTTTCAGAAAAGCAACTTTTTGGGAATTAGAATTTATAGCAAAAGCTTATTATTTAAAATGAGAAATATTGTCTGCCACTTTGCCGTGTGTAAACAAACTGTGGATTATAGGATAGGTTTTTGTGAGGAGACATATCCCTATTCTATAACTCAAAAACGTTGTCAAATGCAGTCTTAAAAATTTTTCAGTGCTAAATCAGCAACATTATTAACCGCTAATGAAAAACTGTCAGTTATTAATTCTATATGGTAAGAAGATTTCAAACGAATACTTGAAAAGGTACGCTGATTTTAAAGTTTCTAAAGTTAAATCGTTGATAACAAGAGAAAATCCGTCGCCGCAGAAATCAGTTGCAAAGGCTTTAAATAAATGTGTAGTAAATAATAAATAAATTAATAAACCTAGATTTACAGCCTTAAAAAGCTAAAAAACATAATATTTACCAGCTGTTGGCGAGGCATGTGACTCAAAGCAGAATAATATCCAGACCCTATATGAAACCTATTTAGCAGGGGAAAATGAAAAAAACAGTGTGACTGAATCTTGATGAAGCATGGATTTACCTAAATGACTGCAACAAAAAGGTGTATTTATTACTGAAAAAAGTCAAAATTATACAAATCTAATTCCGTCAATGCAAAGAAAATTTCAGTAAGGTGTTCATGATTGTCGCAGGATTAATACAATGGGAAATTAAAAATAAGAGAGAGGGAGAAAAAGTTCTTTTCAAAATACTATCAAGAAGTTTAACGTCCAATTATTGCAAAATAAATTACATTTCTTTATCCCAGTGACTTTCAGACAGTAAAATTTCACCAAGACAAATCAAGAATTCATTCATCGAAAGGTAGTACTACATTCCTTGAACTAATTAAGTGTGATACAAATACTGCATATAACACTTTTTCAATATATTCCTATAAACAGAAGAAACTGTGAATACGTCAATTTATTTATAAGTACACAATAATAAGAAATTCGCTGCGAAATTCATGTAAATTTGTGAGTAAAAATGCATATGTAAATAACAGCAGCTTAACAACGCAGCGCTGTTTTGCCACTTTCCAAAATTTCAAAATAGTGTCCTTTTTTTCCCTCCAGTTGCGGTGATTTTTACCAGAGGGCGCACTGCGAAAAGTTAGAAGCGTTATAGAACGTCAAGAGAGCAGACACGCTAAGGTGTGGGCTGTCTTACCACTAATGATATAATAGCCAGGTGACAAAAGTAGTAAACTGTACCATGTATCTGCTAGGCGGCAAACAAAGGAGCTTAGAACCTCCAGAGCAGAAAGTAGGTTAAGAAATGCTGAAATCACCGAAGAAAGCAAATATGCCATCAATATTACCAAATAATAATTACTTTACAAAATGACAATACAACATTATCACAAAAACTGTTTACACGGAGGACTGTACTTGCTATTTTCCGTAATAAGGCAAAAATGCTGGATGGTAAGCGTAAAGAATGAAATTCAAAAAATGCATAAAATGTTTCAGAGTACGAGCAGCAACATCTACTCAATTAATGAGAGAACTACCTGCAAGTAGAGTGATTCCACGTACAGCTTTTCCAAAGTTTGGCGTCGATTCTACTGGCCCATTTGCTGTGAAAATGAGAAGCGGAAGAGGTATAAGGCCTATTAAATGTAATAGCTGTATTTTCATTTGTTTAGCTACAAAGGCCATCTATTTAGAGATTATCAGCGACTTACCAAATGAAGCATTCCTAGCTGTTCTGAAAAGATTCGCTTCGAGGAGAAAAAAACCTAAGAGAACCTAATAAGAAGTGATTATGGAAATAATTTTTTTATATGTAATTTTTTTATATTTAAAGTCCTCTAAGAAACAGTTTGATTTATCCAGTAAAACTCAGAATTTCCAGAAACTCAGAATATCTGAAAACTCAGAATTTCAAGGTGGTTATCAAACGAAAACATAAGTTTGATATTCAATGCGCCAGTTTCTCCACATCATGTTGATATATGGGAGGCATTTAAAGAAATGTGCTGGTATTCAAATTTTAACTTACGAAGAGTTCCTAAATCTAATTACACAAATTGAAGCATGTATTGATTTGAGGCTCATAAAACCGGTCTCCAGTCATTTAAATAACTTGACAGCTCTGACTCCCGACACTTTATTATAGGGACTCCTTTAACAGCTATTCCAGGACAAGATTTAAGCGGAATACGAGTGTCTGCATTACAGAGATGGCAACTAACACAGTAGATATTCAAGAGGTTTTGAAACAGGTGGTCTAAAGGGTAACTGCTAACTACAACAGCGCAGGAAATGGAGATAACCTAGCAAACATATTCGTCTAAATGACTTGTTTCTCGTTAAAGAAGATAATATACCTTCACTACGTTAGAAACTCGAGTGGGTAATAGAAGAGTTTCTGCGAAGAAACAATAATGTCCGAGTGGTAAGACTGAAAACTGTGCACGGGGTCTTTAAACGTCCTATTATCAAACTGTGTCCTTTGCGAATTAATGAAGAAGACGTTAACTTTTAAGTGCCAGATTTATGTTGAACATATTTTATTATTTTTCTATATTTCTGATTGTACTTATTTTGCTATTTGTTTTAGTTTAACCCTTACTCAATTGTTGAATATAGTGAGAAAATAATTATTAAATCTAACTTATTAAACAATTCGAACAGCAAACAAACGAGGAGATTTATAAGCTGTTTAGCTGTTTTACTAGAAGATTGGTAAGTGTAATATGTAATTTTGTACTTTTTGAAGATTTTTTTATGGTTCCCTTTTCTATATTTTGCACATGTTGAAGATGAATGTAATTCATCGAAGAGAGAGGAGGCTGTTTGGTCTCCTCCAATTGCGGTGATGTTTACCACGAAAAAGGTTAGTTTGTTATAGATGTTATAGAACGACAAGAGTGCCAAAACGCCAAGGTGTCGGGTGTCTTACAGCTAATGATATAATGCACTGTATGTGGCTGGTGGCAGTAGACCAGTAAGCTGTAACATTGTATATAAATGTGTAAATAAATGTACAATAGAAGAATTTTGGATTTAATTAAGGAGCACTCAGTGATACAGATCAATTGGTTAGTACAATTTGCTTTGGCCATCAAAAATTTCATAATTAAAATTTTACTGCATTAATCTTTATGTATTTATTAATCTTTATGTATTTTTTATATTTAATTGATATCGTCTATTTGGAACGTGTACTTAGCAGCTAATTTTTAACTGATATCGTCCTTTTGGAATGTATTTTCGAATTTTTCCAAATCAGTTAAGTTCACTTGTTCTAACTGAATTTCAGGAGGTACTTTGTACAGTATATTAAAACCGTGTAAAACTTTAAGAAAGCCTTATTATTAATGAGCATATCAACAGTTGCTTTGATAGATAATAAAGGTGTGTTTTCTTCAAAAAACTGGGAAAAACTGATTGAACTTAGATTTTGTATTATGTGAGATGCTCAAAAATTACCAAGCAGGAATCCTTGCCATTTCCGGCACATAATGAATACTCTGTTATATCTTCGTTAGAAGTTTTGCATTTTTCAAATGGTACAACTGGTACGCTGACCTCCTGTAATTCCTCGCTGGCTTTCCTACCTATACAAAAAATGAAGAAAAATCATAAACTCTTCCTAGATGGAAAAATTATCAATATACCAATTTTGGATTTGAAACACAGCAAATTAATCTAAATAACAATGAAATAATATCTATTTCACTTCTCCACGGTCCGCGCAAACTGCATTGTGAATTCCTGTTTAGAATAGCTAGAAATAGAAACTAACAGCGAAAGCAGAAAAATCGTATGTTCATCGTAGGTTGTTAGATAAGATGTAGCTTTGAACAACAGTTCATTTTATTATGCATGGGAGGGGGTATTTGATTGATGAATTGCACTTGAAGTGATAAGGAAATGAAATGTACACAGACTGTCTGCTATTCCTATGACATCTTAAGGGTTGTTTCGCTAACATTGCTGGAAACCAAACTACTGTATTAGGAGCAGTATAGAAAGACTTCACGTAAAAGATGGACCGATATTTTATAAGGTGTTTTATGCAAAAGAAAAGACTTTTGTATAATCTTTATATATATGAGCTAATTATGCTGAAACTCATTTGCTAGGAAAATGGCCAAATGTTTTAACTCAACTAAATTCTACTAAATGACTTAATATAATGAACAAGATGAACTTGTATTGTACATAGTATTGGCTATATAATAGATAAACATGCTACCATATAATTCAAAATTCTACTCATAAATGATAAAATAATTTTAATTAAAGTTTTAATTGTTCGCCTTTTCTTATAAATTGCATGCGCTTTATATAACGGTATTTTAAGGCAAAAGTTATTATTATATTTGAGTTTAACGTTCAAGAAATAGTAATTTTTCCTTCATCAGCTTATCACACGACCAAACAACAAGCATATTAAAATTTTCTGATCTTCCTTTTACTGTAATCATATTTAATTATATGTGTGATACATGTGCAGAGATATGATAGTATAAAAACCTGAGATTTCAAAGACTGATAAAGAATGATGCAAAATCTAGATTTTGAAAAACAAAATGCAAAATTCAAGATGTTTTCAAGCATCAGAAAGATTGACTGATGACTGATTTCAGGGAAAGTTAAATTATACTTCTGTTACAGGAAAGGTGAGTAATTTGTATTGTGATGGGCATCAGGAAAAATAAACATACGAAAGTATTATAAATAAAAGATCTTTTCTCCTTCGAATGTCCGTAGCGAAAGAGAAAAATAATCTTTGTCGTTCTAATGAGCCAAATCGTTTCAGATGCGTAGGGGCTCGGTACAAAGGAAGAGACGTTATTTTTTGTGCGCGATTCTTAAAATAGCTAGCAAGTCTAAAACTAGGGAAATTTGAAATATATAAAAAGCAAATTCATCGTAGGCTGTTAGATAAGCAGTAGTTTTGAAAAATTTCCCTTTATTAAAAGACCGGGAGCGTTTAGTTGTTGAACTGCCCTTGGAATGATAAGGATATAAAATGTAAACAGATTATCTGCTCGGCCTATTACCTCTTAAAAGTCGTTTCGTTAGATGAGTTGGGTCTCAAGCTGGGAGGAGAAGTTTTAAAAATACTTTCCCGGCGCAGAGTGAAAGAAAGGTGCTCTGCATACTTCAAATTGCTGCGTTCTTGTAATTGTGTTGAGAAACATTGGATTGATATACCCTTCGACCAATACTATAAAAGTTGGTTGCGCCAAAAGATAGTCTCAGTTAATAAGTTAAATAGTGAGTTAAAAGTCAAAAGTTAAATATTGTCATGAAAGGAGGAAATGAAAACAAGGGAGGGGGGAGAGAAAAGAAGGGAGAAGGATGAAGAAGAAGGGAGAAGGTATTCTAAGGACTTTGGGAGGACAGAGACAGGAATTAATGTGAAAACCGCAAGAATGAAAAGTGAAAAATGAGGAAGGAGAATTCATTGGATATATATCGACCTCATGCATGATGATCAGCTGTATTAAATTGTTAATGCATGCTCGGGACTTTTTCAGGTATTTAAATAGCTTAAGAAAAAAGGCTCAGGATATGGATGGTATTTATTAATTCAATTATTACTTAGTTATCCCGCGCCTTAGTGCACTTTATAATATTATTATTTATTTAACTTTATAATATTTCGTTGAAATATTATTACTTAGTGTACATTTTAGTGTGTAATTGGAAGAAAATAACGTGACTGTGTCAGCTCCAGCCTTAGAAGAGTCGGCTTTGATTGCAACGATGGGGCGACGATCTGTGTTATATGTTCCTGTCTACTACGTGTTGAGCGCTACGACATGGCGACTGTTTTACCCTTTGAATAATTATGAATAGAAATTTTATTCGATATTGCTATTTAATGAGCGATTGAAGAAAGGACGCGAACATGTGAATTACAGCCTTACAAGACTTCGAGTCCTCATCCTCGACCATGACGATACGTGCAATGTGTTCCTGCTTACGACGTGTTATGAAGAGGCTGCTCCAGACTGACATTAATCGTGATGAAGAGACTTACCTACGCTCAATGGAAAAGGACAGATTTCATAGAATTCCATTGTTATACTGAGGAAATCATCGCCGAAACGGACTTTTGAGACTGTTATATAGTGGATGGGGGTGAGGGTGGCTTACTTCTACGAGACAAGGACAGTGGTAAGGAATATTCATTAAGTTAATTATACTATTGCTTAGAACAGAACGTTTGAATTCGTTATCCCGAAGAATTGCTTAATTTCCTCTCCCAAAGAAAACTCTAGTAAGTATGATCTTCTTCTAGTTAGCTTAACAAAGTGGTTCTTGAGTTAGTAGAGATAAAATGTATATAAATCAGTTTTAAATGTGCGAATGTTTGTAAATTTTATAGAACATATTTATTATCTAACACCTTTCTTAGAAATTTTTTATCGTACCAGAGATTGACATATCTGCATACGAGTGAATTTAAGCACATTTTAAATATGATCACTTGTCATTTATGTGTTTATGTTGTTTATGTATTTGCCTTAGTATAGATTTAAGAATTTTAAATTGCTTTTATAAAACTGAACCTGGATTGAAATGATTGCAGTTGTACATAGTTATATTTAAGGAATCCGGATAAATCAGAATCCAAAATTGTAATAAGGCTGTTCGTACATTTTTAGGAGATTTTCATTGTATTTACAGAAATATTTTAGCTAAACTTTTTGTATTTTAAATATTCCATTTTATAACCCTTATTATTCATATCTTTCCACAGCATAATTTCCAAGACAATATAGCTTTTTTTTTTTTTTTTTTTTTTTTTTTTTTTTGTAGCAGAAGAGGTATATTATTCCATTGCTCTTGAACAGCTTTCCAAAGTCCAGGAAGGGTTATAGGTCGACGTCATGACAATCCATTTTTTAAAAGTCCAAAACTACAAAACACTGTGGGTGATACATCAAGACATGTAGTGGAGATATAAGTGAAGGGTATGGTCTTGACACTCATTTCTTGTTTTTTTTTTCCCGAGAAATCAACAGTGAATTTAGACTTGTGGCTCTTTTTATTGATGCAGTTATACTCAGTTTTCAAATATAAAATACCCTCTCTCTACTCACAGTGCAATTTGAGATTATATGAAAAACCAGCAACAATAATAAACCCGTTTGAAAAACTTTTTTTAGATTCTTTGAACCATGTTCTGAATTTTTTTCTTCTCTTTGATGGTAATAAATGGATCTCTTTTTATTGCGCTCGTTCAAATATACCCAGAATTCAGCTATTGTAACAACATTTTTCCATTTTTGTCCGAATAATTGTTTCTCACTGAGAATTCTGCAGCGCGTTTTTCTTTCGGCGATACGTCATAGAGCAAAACAATGCACATTACGTTTTTTCTCCTTTCCAAGGCTCAAATCAGCATTAATCACTTTGTTTATAGTTCACACTGACTATTTTAATGATTATGCAACTGTGCTTTGACTTCGAAGATTTTCTTTTAACATTTAAGTTCTTACCTTTGCAAAATTCGAAACATTCCGTTTTTTTCCTTGCATAAGTACTTTGAACAATTTTTTTCTTGAAACCAAACTTTGGCGTGCTTTCCTTTCTTATTGACAATATTATCTAGCATTGCTTTAGATACCGAAAATCATGGCTTTTTAATAACTAAATGGAATTTTTTTTAGGAAAGATCACAAACATAGCTTTCCTCCATGTTTTCTTTAAAAGCGACATTTTGCATGAGAACAAGATTGTCAAATAACAGATGATAATTTACAGTTTTAAAACTATAGTTGCAGTTAAAACTATTTTTCAAAGCAGGCGATAAAGTGTGAGAACAGCCTCTGCCTTCATCAATTCGAAACATGTTTTATTCACCTCTTTCTTCGGACCACAGCGAGATTAAAAATGCAATTTTTGTAGTTCAAAAACTCATAATAGTTTGTTGCATGAAGACCGTAAATCTAACAACATAGAGCTTTTAAAAGCGCCAAATAAAAACGAAAGCACTCTAGAGAAAATTTTGAAGAAAGCATCTTCAATCACATGCACGTGGTTTTGATTTGAGGAAGAAAAATTTCAATTCTGTAGAATTCTTAACTGAATTTGAGGAAAATTGTTCGCTGAATTCCGATTTTGAGGTATCTCCCAACTCGATTGTCAAGTCTTATGATTTTTCTGGAATTCAACCACTGATAGCTTCAGTTTTAAAGCTACACTGCAACTCAACGCACCTATAACAAAGAGACGCATATTGATAGAATCTGCTCACATTTTCGATCCTTTAGGTCTCCTGTCTCCTTGCACTATATTGATAAAAATACTCTATAAAAGCTATGGTTAGTTAAAGGTGACTGGAATTCAGTTATTCCACAGCACTTCTCAGATGATTGGTTTAAATTTCAAGAGACTTTCATTCAAACCAATAATTGTGAATTCCGAGATGTGTCATACTTCCAACAGACAGAGATATTCAACTACATGGATTTTGTGATGCATCTTTGCTTGCCTATGCAGCAGCCATCTACTGTCGCCAAACATGCAATGGTACGGTTAAGGTTAATCTTTTGGTATCAAAGACTATAAGTCGCGCCTATAAAGCAAGTATCTATTCCTCGATTAGAACTTTGTGCTGTATATTAGTTGATCAGATTAACGCGATCTCTTTTGAACACTTTAAAGAAATTTAATTTTGAAATTTATGCTTGGACGGATTTCAAGGAAGTTAGTTTTGTCTTGGCTATCTGCTCATTCACGTAAGTGGAAAACTTTTGTTGCAAAAAGAACATCTCAAATCATAGAATAATAATTACCTATTAAACATAATAGAAACCTATTAAATATTGGAATCATCTTCCTTCTAAACAAAATCTTGCAGACGTTGCTTCTTGTGGTATAAAACTTCAGCTCCTACCAAACTATAATCTTTGGTGGAAGGGTCCACCATGGCTGCGTCAGGAAGAGGAAAACTGGCCTAAATATGAATTAAGATCTGAAGATTATATTAAAGTAAAGGCTGAACAAAGATCTGATCTTAATTTTATTTCTAATATACGTGAATCGAATGATTTATTAGCTAATTTATTCGAATATTATTCTTTTCATTGCTAGACTATTCGTATCTGGCTTACTGCCAAAGATTTATTACTAATTGCAAGAAGCATCTTGTTACTGAGAACATTTCGCGTAGTGGTATTAACTCCAGCTGCCTTATGCCGCTAACATTTCTAGATGCGAGTAGCAGAAATGTTCATTATTCGTCGAATTCAGAATCATTATTTCCAAGATGATTTGCAATGTATTAAGGAACAGAAACCTTTACCCAAGAACAGCCAACTATGTTCTCTTTATCCGTTCATAGACAAAAATGGTCTCTTACGGGTGGGAGGACGTCTTCGAAATTCATGTTTAGCATTTAACGTCAAACATCCTGTAATACTTCCTTCTCAACATAAATTTAGTGAATTACTGGGGAATGAACTTTATATTACCTACCTGGATGCTGGTCCTTCTTTATTATTTCACCTCATCAGGCAATCTTACTCGGTAATTGGTTTTCTTTGCATGCAACAGAATCAGTGTCACGAGAACTAATTCAGTCATCTATTGAATGGCATTTTATTCCGCCTGCTTCACCACACTTTGGAGGAATATGAGAAGCTGACATTCGCTCAGCGAAATCTCATCTTAGAAGAGTATTGAAAGAAACTCTTTTAACCTATGAAGAGTTGTCAACGCTGCTTACCCAAATCGAGGCTATTTTGAATTCGCGTCCACCCACTTACGTGAACTATTCTGATATTGACTCTATTAATGTTTTAACACCACTTCATTTTATTACAGTTGATACGTTGATTTCCATTCCAGATACACATCTGCCTATTCGCACAGGGAGTTATAGCTGGGAACACTTGTACAGCTACTACATGGACTTTGGAATCGCTGGAAAAAGGAATACTCGACTTCTCCTCAGCAGCGATCTAAGTGGCAGCACAGCAAACCTAACCTGAAGAACGACACTGTGGTTCTTGTCATCGAAGATGGATCTGCACCTTTAGCATGGCCTATAGGGCGTGTCATCGACGGGTTAGTTAGCGTAGCTACAGTCAAAAATAAAACCAACTAATACCAACCAGTTGCAGTCTTCAAAATACCAACTAATAAACTTTCACCTTTGCCTGTGTATGAGGACTAAACCTGATAGGGTGGGAATATGTTTACTTCCATGCCTCTCGAATTTTTCGTTGCCCTGCGTTGGCAACACGCCTTGGAATTCCATTGGGATTCATTATCGGAAGAATTCAATCGCTAAAAACGTAGCTGATCTATAACTGTTCTGATTCGTATTTTAAAACTTATCTGTGTTACCGATGAATTATTGCTAAATGTTTACCTGTGGCTATTTTATTATTAAATGTTTACAGTTTGATGTATAAACTGAGAGTAGTTGAATTTATTAAAGATATTTAAAATCGAAACTACTTCTTCCATTTCGGTGCCATTCGAACATCAGAACTTAAATACTTGATATTCAGGAATAGTTGAAAACCTTAATTTGCTGTTTTTCCTTATGTTTCCCTAGATATGGGACTAAATGCCCGTTGCTTTAAGCCGATATCGTCAGTACATTTGTATGTATAAATTTGCAAAAGGAAAATTTTGGTGTTTATCTATCGAGGTGACTGCTGTTTTAATAAATGGTGTAATATTAATCCCATATATTAAATTATATTGCTTATTAAAGGTTATAGATACAAATTTAATATCAAATAAAATAGAAATATAAGAAACAGGCCAGAAAAAATCTTGAAAAAGGTTTCTTTTCCAGATCTAGATAAAACTTTACATGCAACTCTACCAGAGAAGATCATGCAGTTAATCAAAATAAGAAGGTTTAATAACTCTATAGTGGTTTATGGCAGAGATCCTGGAAGAATGCAGATTCAGAAAAGTGTAGAAAGTAAAGTCGAATTGGAAGCAACAACATAAGCGGATTACGACCACGTGAATTCTTCTGAACTGTAAGAAATACGAATAGGAAACGAAAGGCATTAGAGGATTTTTCAGTCTACTTAACATGAGCACCTCAAGAAGTTAGTTTATAATGAGGTCTGCTCCGATCATCTTGAAAACAGCATCAATCAAATTCCTATCTTATTTAGAGACAACTACGGCAACTCCAAATCAGCACCAACATTTATGGTTCTTAAAATTCTAGAGTTACTACTGTAGAGACATTAGGTATTTTTGGAAGGAGGCAAGATGAAAAATTAGCAGCGCTTTTGCCGGGAATCGAACCACGGACCTTTGGAATACCGGCCTAACGGCCAGAACTACTACACTAAGGCACGCTAAAAAGGCGGGAGAAAGACCTTATACACTCCCCCTTCTAAAGGGCGACTGGGGTTTTTAGGAGACCCAATCGCCAAATCCTGGGTGAGGAGAATCATCATCAAACACCCTTTTTTTTGTTCGGGTGCCATTGTAGAGACATTAGGTTATTTGGAGGCAGAAAAGATGCAAAATGAGCAATCGTCTTCACCGGAAATCGAACCACGAACCTCTGGAATACCGGCTCAACGTGCCTAACCACTACAGGCACGCTAGGAAATGCGGGAGAAATACCTTATGCTATCTTTTTCAATCGGTAGCTTAAATTGGACCACCCTAAGTAAAAATCCGGTAATATTTGTATTGAGGGAAAAGACTTTGATTAGCCACTCCCTGTCTTCTGCTTAAGCTGCCCTCAAAATTAAGTTTAAAGCAACGGTCTAAGTAAAAGTGTACTAAATACGTTTAGCTGTCTAAGTAAAAGATTCCCAGTATCGATCAGACTTTCTAACTATTTCCACGAGAGCTTATTTTCTGGCATATTATGTAGATTTGCCCCTTTCCCTGCTTTTCTAAGCCCAAATGGGCGTCAGCCCAGAGGGGCTATTAATCTCGAAACGCCATTTTGCTTCGAATCACTTTTCAGATTGTTACCAAATATTATCGCCCTGTATTATATTTAAAGAAATTAAATAATGAAGAATCTGCATGAATGTATGTTTCTCGCGTTGTGAAAAAACAACGATATCTAGAGCCATCAAATTTTGAATAACGTAGACCTTCAACCAAACATGGGCAACTGGAAGTCCAAATCTGGAGTTCTGAATTTGTTTTACTATCTGTTTCATGTTTATTAAACTTCAAAGAAGTTTTGATTAAGGAACTCAATTATTTTAAGGCGAGAAGGCGAGCCGTAGCAACGCGCTATACGGAATAAAATATTTTTAACTGCAACGCGCGAGACTGTCTATCGGAAATTTTAAAGATATACTGTTTTTAAATATTTTTAGCCCAATGTGGCGTCAGCCCAAATGTTCTTGAAACCTGTATATGTCTGTAAATGAAAAAAATGCCTGTTTGGACAAAATATAAAATCTGAAAACTTTCAGGTTTACCCCCTTTTTTTGTCTAATACTCATTTATGTATTATCGATATGTCCATTGAAGAATTTATAGAAATCAATGCCACAGAGGTATTTGTGTAGGGGTATACTATGACCACCTCATGAATTTGCTTTTTCTTGAAACACAATTCGTTTACTCAGTGAGTATCTGGGAAGTCATTTTCTAAGACAGCCAAACACACTTCTTACTACTGAGCCCTTTGACCATCAGTATGGATAAGTCGTGAAAAAGCTGCAGACATTCTGAATGACATACAAGTTCGTCTGAGCTCGCCAATTTTTATAGCCTTTGGAGAACGTTGCATTGAGTTTCATTATGCAAGAATACCGACTGTTTCAAATTTCTATAGCTTACCTACTCAAATGTCCAATAGAACTTAATTCAAAACAGCTAAAGAACGCTAATCCTCGAATTCACTACAATCAACAAGAGCAGTTTTCTAAACAACAACAAACTAAGCAACTATTACAAACTGAGATGTTTTCCTCCTTTTATAAGATTTTAAAATCACGCGCTAGAATTTTCCAGTACTTTCTCGAAATCAAAAAGAGATATTTATTTATTTAATGCACGCGCTCTTGTATTTTCAATTTTCCGGCTTAGCTTTCTTTTAATATTCGTCACGCGCTGCACTGCGTGAGAAATAAAACTATTTAATTTATAGTTGAACTAACATTAGCTTTTTAAATACCAAATTCGTAACAGTGTAATTCTAGGCCACACATCGCACAAGTCATTCAAGTCTGCCTCGACAATGTTGGAATTTTTTACCGATAACCCGATTTGCCTACATTTTTTCGGATAAAATGTGTTGCACTGATGATAGACAGTGCCTGCAGACATCTTAGAATGGCTTCTGAGTTACTGCATCTTACAACCTATACCCATACAGACTGAGTAAAATCCATTTCATTCCAAATAATAACATATACTGTGCTGAATAAGTTGTATCCGAAGTAAAGATGGCACTACGGCATATTATTTCTACAACATTCTAATTATTTTATACGAAAACATTTCCGCATTGTCTTTTTTCCTATCCCCTTCCCTTTCCTTTGTCAAAAATAAGAATGTCAATAAAAATTGTGAAAATTTTTTCCTTTGTGTTTTTACGACTTACTGATAATTTTGCCGTGTATTTCTGATAGTACTTATAATGGGGGTACTGCATTACCCATAATTAATACATCTTTATAAAGGCTTGATTTTGAAAGTACAAAAGGACATTATCACGGAAATGTTTCGAAAAATTCTTCAATAGGCACTTAAATTCAAATGCTTCAAGAGCAAATCAGAATTTCGCTAGATTTGCCAGATTCTCAAATTTTGGCACTTAGGCGAAAGCATTAGTTTCTAAGGTTGATTAACGTAAATAGGCAACATTCTAGGTTATACTTCAGATATAAACAATTTTATTGATGTTCGTATAGGATTTCATGCACAGTACCTAGAATCCATGTGAACTATTAAGTAAATAAATATTTAAAAAACATAAAAGTCTGAAAGCTTTCAGATTTTGCATTACGCCCAAAGGGCCGTTTTTTTAACGTTTTGTGTGTTACCTTTATTTACCAAATATCATGTTCTTCGCACTTAAACCATAAAATTCAGTTCAACAGCAATGTCACAAATTAATTTTAAAATGAGCATATATTTAGAATTTCCGATACACAGTCACGCGCGCTGGAGATAAAAATGTTTTTTTTTATACAGTGTTGTCATTGCTCGCTTTGAAAATTTGGAATTTCTTAATAAAAAGTTCGTTAAAGTTTTACAAAATGTGAAATAATAATAAAACGAATTCCAAATTTGGGTTTCCAGATGCCCATATTCGGGTGGAAACATACGTTTAGTTAAGATTTGATGAATCTAGGTACCGAGGTTTTATCACAGTATGAGAAATATTGATACATGCATGCAGATTCTTCATTATTTAATTTCTTTCAACATAATACAGGGCTCTAATATTTGGTGTCAACATTTTGAAAAGTGTACAGACATTTATAATGAATCAACGCAAAATGCCAAAACGAAATTAATAGCCCTTCTGGGCTAACGCCGTTTGGAATAATAATGAATGATTTATTTAAATTATTATATAATGAATTTTTTAATTAATTATTATTAATTAATTAGATAAGGAATTATTAAAATAAATAAAAGCAAATTATTGTTGATAAATTGAAATAGAAATATCAGAAATACACAAAACCAGTATCTGAAACATATATGAAATAAAGCAAAAATAAATATAAATATAATATGCAGAAATATGGATAATAAATACAGATAAATAATATGCAGAATAATGGACATGTTAGAAATTTAAGTCTGCTTAACTAAAGATGTCATTCCCCATCCAGTAACGGTCGTCATGTTGAGGTGTGTATCTTGCAGATCAGGTGGAGGCAAACACACGGGACGGACTTCTCTGCTTAATATAACTTTTCTCTTGAGACGTAGCAGAGCAATATCGTTATCATATGTTTTTGCATCATACTTGGGATGCATCAGAATGCTGCAGATGGGAGTTTCTTCTCCATCATTTGCAGTGTGGACTCCAACCAAACTCCATAGCTCTTCTGGATCTCTAGAAATACATTGAGAACATAACTAATAATATATACTATTAGATGAAAACATATCAAAGAATTGATTTTTCTTATAAATAAGAGTTCGTTTCGATAATTCAACAGATATGAAGATCGCTTTAAACGAGAAACCTTTTGAATCGTAAATACACATACAACAATTCTTTTGAAAACAATATTTGAACATACCTAGTATACCTAGTAAGCTATACATTGTACTGTATTTTGAAGTAATTGACAAAACAGACAATCTTCTTATTAGAACATAAATTTTATTTCTAGTTCACGGAGAAACAATTTCTCACGTTGCTGAGCAACGGTTACATAATGCGAATATGGCGATATACGGAGGGTGGATAGCTTTGGAATGGTTTGCCCCTTTAAAGTAAGCTTCAGGGATATACATAATGTGTCTCTTCGGTCTGACGGAGCCACATTTGCCCCGGGGAATCTTTACTTCTTCTCCTTAGAGATTCTTTGGCCAGTAGTTCTCGAGTAAACTCCTCATCATAACCGGGACTTTCAGTAATCAATTTATGCAACTGAGCAATCTTAAATTCAGTTTTCACAGTTAAACCTAACTCTTCTGCTAGTACTTTTAAATCCTGATTTTTACTCCTTGATAAGAATGACATGTTGACACAAGTTACCTTTAATAGGCTTTCTTTTTAAATTGAATCTAAAAGATCGTACTTGTATTAAAAAAATGTATAGCTGAATTTCTCAAATACGAAATTCACACTAACCAATTGGAGAGAATTATTTAAACAACTTTGCCAGGTTGTCACAAAATAATATAATATTACGTCTGGTTGACGTTTTAACTCACTATTCACAAGCCTCGTTAGCTATAACTATATAAACACCTTTGCCAGTTAGGCAATACAATGGATATTTACCCACGTATGTTTGACGATTTTACTATCTATCTCCACGGCTGGTTGGCGATAACAAAAGCAATTTTTGCTATTTTGGTAGTACACTTTTTACAGTATACAATCTGCAATACGTCGGGACGACGTTACTATCTACCCCACGCCTAGATGGCGAGAACTAAGAAACGACTTTTGTCAATTCTGCAGTATAATCAAATCACTCTACGCCAGTTTGACGTTATTACTTATCTTCAGGCGCCTGCTTGGCAACAAATTCAAAAACTCAGCTAGCAGTTCTTTTTTTTTTTTTTTTTATAAATGTCGCGATGGCTTACACATATCATTTATCAACATAAAAATTCAATACAAATAAAAGTAAAACATAAATAATAATTTCAAAATACTTCTTTACCACAAATATCAATTATAAATTTAAGCTGAATATTTTTAGTGTCAGTTATTTTAAACAAAATCTTACACGATAAACTATAATTCTGAAACAAAGTATTAAAATTCAATAAAAGCTTTTTAAGAAACCAAAAGTTAATCTTATCTTCGAAGATCAGCAGTATCCTGTTTTGACAGTTCTTTGCTTGGACGCAAGTTACAGAACCACAGAAGATAACATTTGAATGATCCGCTTCAAAATCTGGCTGTAAAACCGCAGACTTCTGAGATCCGTTTCTCCTTTAAATGAACAAACTCGGCAATTGATACTAGCAAACTTGTTCTCAAAATTTCAGTAATTTCCTGGGATTAGGAGACCAGCACCATCGAAATTAATAATTACACTCATAATTTCCAGTATCTCGGTGGAACCTCCAATTAATTAAGACTAATGTATTTTGCAGTAATTGACAAAACAGGCAATCTTCTTATTAGAACATAAATTTTATTTCTAGGTACTACTTTGGTAGACGGTTGCACGGATTTTTGGCGATTTACGCAATTGCTGGCGCGATTTTTACATTCTTCAGTAATCTTGAAAAACGCTGTTTTTACGCATAGTAAAGTATTCGAAACTTAAAAAATAATAAATATCGTTAAAAGTAATGGATTAATTTTTTGTTGAAAATGTCGTTTTTTAAGATGGCAGGCAAGTGTAAACAAATACATTTACTATAAGTATAAAATACTTATTATTACTTTCATATTATTTAGGTTATTATTACTTTCATATAGCGAAAAAGAGAATAAAAACACCGCTATAAAAACATTGTGTCAACGTTAATTAGATTAGAATATTACTGAAATTGAACATCGAATTAAAAACCATCATACCAACATTTAAAAGAATTAGAATATTATTAAATTCAAATATTTTAAAATACGTTATATAGAATATAATTAACATTAAGACATATGTGACAATAATTATCTCAGCAATTTTTGAAAATAGTGTATTAATTTTTTTCAACAAAAATTGAAGTATACAATTATAAAATAAAAGAAAAATGTGTACTTACATTTTTTTTTGAGTCATTTAACCTGTTGTTTATTGATAAGTACCACAAAAAAAAATCGGAATCATAATTGAATCGGCTCTTTTAACCATCTTCATCTGTGATCCATATTTCTCGCACTTCATTGAAGAAGCAATGAGCGTGGTTTCCTCCAAAAATTTTAAATAAATTTCCTCTGACGCTATTAACAATTTATAAATAAATCTTTGATTAGGAAAGACAGGTTCGCCAAAATAAGGTCTCAAAGGGCAATTGTTTTATTCCATTACCAATAATTCTTGGTAATTACCAATAACAACATTCATCTTCGAAACGGAGATATCCATTCCATTTGAAATCTGAGGAATTCGAAGAGATGAATAATAAAATTTTAAAATGGCGCGGTAATGCACAAACATTCAGTAACCAATCAGGGAGCTGATTACATCAGGCATAGAATTAAAATTATTTAAATAAACATTTATAATAAAATCATTTTTAAAACAAATGCAAAATTAAATTGTATTTTAATATTTAACAGCCGTAAATAATGTTTAAAACATTAGCTTAAATTTATAGATATTAATAAAACCAATTACTTTTTAAGTAAGGTGACGTTATTGATTACATTATCCACAACATAAAATTACATAAAATATTATAAACAGCAAAATTTTTATTTCAAATAAAAATGCAAAATTAAATTGATTTTTAATATTTAGAAACCATAAATAATATTTAAAACACGGAATTTATGCATAATAAAACGCACTATTTTTACTTCCTTGTACGAAGTAAAAAGGAAATATTGTAATCGCGAAAAGTTTCAGGCAGCATATTTCAACGAAAATATCCATTTTGACCGCTATCGAATGCAATTTAACGATGTTTTTGCGTACGTACGTACGTATCTCGCATAACTCAAAAACGAGTAGCCTCAGAACGTTGAAATTTTGTATATAGGACTACAGTAAAAGATAGATGTGCACCTCGTATTTTGGTTCCAATCGGCCGCTCCAAATGTATATAAATATATTTATATATATATCCACTCTGTTACACGGCTCAGTGATCTCAGTTTCTTTACTCTTATATGTTTGTAAATTGTACATTTTTTGCTTTAAAAATGATTGAATTATGTTGTTCTTATCTTCCGGTTAAGGTTTTTATGCCTTTACTAAATCTGTATGCAATATTTTTAGAATTATCAACAACTTTAAAGTACTCTTTAAAGTACTTTAAAGTTGTTTAAACATTTTAAACAAACTTTAACTTTTAATTTAATTTTAAAATAATTTAATTTTAAAATAATTAAATTAATTTAATTTTAAAATAATAATTAAATTTTAATTTAATTTTAAAATAATAATTAAATTTTAATTTAATTTTAAACAATCTTTTAAACAAACTTTAACTTTTAAAGCTGTTTAAACATAAACTTTAAAGTTGTTGCTTACATTTGAAACAGCAGATTAGTGGATTTGTTGCCAATCTAGAGAAACTTAGCTTCGCAACAACAAAGATAACGCCTTCATTTATTATTGCCAATTAAATGATGCTTAATCCTTTCTGGAAATTTTTCGAGGAAATAAGTGTTTAAGATTTACTTCGTAATTTTTAGTATATATATATTTTGAGTTTATATGTATTTTTGCCTTCTCGTAAAGTGAGAACTGAATTAATTGAATGAGAAATACTCAATCGTCTGTGAAAAACTGTTTCTTTTTTGTTTTGTTTGCTTAATTTCTTTTATACATCATTCTAGCTTTATTATAGTATTTGAATAGAACATGTGGCAACGATTAGATAATTCTATTCTTTTGATGATAAAAATTTTGTGCATTATGAGTTATATTGTGAACGAAATATAATACTGTTAAGTGAATCTAGCGCCAGAGTGTCGCTATGGTAAACAAATACTAGAGTGAATTTTAAAGAATGCATTTATTCTATTGTGGTTTATGCGCTGTCGACGAAGTACATTTAATTCAATCCAATAAGTTTAAATGAAATTCAAGAAAAAATGCGTATAATTTAATATTCCGTACAAAGAAGTCATGTGGTGTAGACATCAGATTTTTTTAATAAAATGACGACAAAGTATCGGTTAGTATAAATAACTTATCCAGCAATGGGTTTACCATAAGTTGCATTACTCGCCAAAAGAAAAATCGCCAAAAAATCTCCAAAATCCGTGCAACCCTCTACCAAAATAGCACCTATTTCTAGTTTACAGAGATAGATAATTTGAAGAAAATCTTTAGTGGCAAAACTTTCATACTGCTACTAGCTGGTAAAAACTTCAGAATTCTAATTTTTTAAAACAATTTCTCACATTGCTGAGCAACGGTTACATAATACGAATATGGCGTTGCCACTTCAACAATAAATATAGTTATTTATTAAATAACAAGATATTACAATATATATGCATATAAACTTCAATAGGCACTTAAAATTCAAATTTTCAATTAAAATTAAAATTAAATTGAAATCAATACATGGCAATTTTAATAATTGCAACCGTAGAAAAAGGTCTAACATTATAGCTAAACATAATCAAAATTGAACAAAGTTTGACCTTTTTCCACGGTTTAATGATTATTAGGGAATTCTCATGTTTTGATTCCAGTTTAATTATATATGTAAGGTATAAGAAAATACGATTGCTGCTTTAAAAATAATTCACGACCTCAAAATTACGACATTAGATTTGGTGCTCTCCCCTAAATTCATCTGTTCTCCCAAATTCTAGATTTTTCTATGTTTTAATGCAGATACCTCTTGTCCAATCAAATTAATTGTAAACCAAAACTTTCTCTAACTCGAACTGAAACTATCAACTTCCTTCCTTCTTTCTTTGAACGTATGCGTTCTCTTTCGCATAAGCTCTCCTGCTGGCAAGACGCTTCTCATCCATGCTACTGCCGCTTACTTGCTTAAGATGACGTCTTAATTTAAAAATGCAACTTATTGTATTCTACTCTAATTAAGAAATATTTTGTCTGCAAAAGGATGATTTGATATAACTAAAAAAATAAAGATTGTTATTCTTCAAGCTCAGTTGTGCTAAATGCGTCCTCATGCTTTTCCGCTCGGCCCTACCTTCAAGCTACTACGGTCTTCTCAGCCATCTACGCAATATCGTGAGGTGTTAAAAGTTCCAGTGCTTTCATCTACGCATTTTAAATTACTACACACTTACACACACATAGTATATATATAGGAAATATTATGAGCACATGGAAAAGCCGGAGCAGTGTCGATGCGTGCTTAGATCCATATTGAAGAAGAATTTTGATTGCGTAGTATCTAAGGAACTTGACAGTCGAAGCAGTTTTAATTCCATTTTTATTTGCAATTGAAATTTGTGGCCACAATCACTTGGCACTCTAGTCGTGCTTTTCCACAGAAGATTTACATTTTTGATATTGTTGAGATAGAAAGCAAGCCAGCGAAATTACATATCAGCACAGTAGAGAGTAAAACTGAAGTGTGTAGTTATGCAAGATCGAAGCATGCGAAGAGAAAAGTTTTGGTTTGCAGTTTGGTGATTGGTCCGGAGGCATCTGTATTAAGGGTTACGTAAGATTACATGATTAATTTGAATGACGCAGTTTAGACTAAAGCGCTATTTTTAGGACAGATAGATGAAGTTCCCAAACGAAATAGAAAATAAAAGAGGTTATAGTGAATTAAATTATTTAGAAGTTTGCTTTCTTATTTTTTATCTTACATATATATATACATATACGTCTATATATATATATAATGTTGTATGATCTTAAATTCATTTAGTGCGAAAACAAGTTATTCTACTACTTGCGCAATTGCCGCAAAGTAAGTTAATAATAATTTATTTACTAAATAATATTTATTATATTATCCCCTAAGATTAATTATAGAATTATTTGAAAAGAGTGAATCCATGCTTAGTAAGTTCTATTTCGAAAGATGTTTTTAAGTAACTTGAATGTAAATTGTTAAAAATGTTTAACGGGGACTGAAATTAAATCATGAATAACAAAATTTCAATTGTAAAGGAATAAATTAAATGCAAGTAATCATAGTCATTGATCGGAAATTAGTTGACTTTTCAAGGGGAACAAACCAACTCCCGTTCCATGAACAATAATTAAGAAATAAATACCAAGATGTTTCGTCCTTTACTCGAGCAATAAGGCGATGTCAAACCGGCAATTCAAGTCAGACCAAACATTTGCGTGAATAGAAGGGATTAAGAACCAATGCAGAGATCCAAAGAACTCATTCCGATTAAGCAGTTTAGCTAATTCAATTTTGAGTGAAAAGCATTTTCTGCAGTAAAATTGATATCGCTCGAGTACCCGTCCCCCGACACCCTCGTGTTTATACATTTTAGTTCAATATTATTTGTAAAAATTATCTACAACGCGAAATTTTGCTCCTTATTAAAATTCTCAAAAATAATCTTATACCCAATCAATTTATTAACCATTGCCTTAAAAGAGCAGGCGTTAAATACTCAATCTAAATCATTTAACTGATAGGGATATGATAATTTGTTCCTAAACCTGAGAAGGCGGTATAAGTTGGATGACTATCAGTTGAAGGATTTGTACATAGTGTAATTACTAAGCTGTACATAATGTAAAAAGCTAATTGTCTTCAGACTTATGCTGTTACTAAAAAATGGGCCTATTTCCTAATCTTTTAGTCTGCCAAATAGCTCTTTGACAGTGAAAATTCCTTTTTTTCCTTTCTTAAATTCTTAATCGTTACGACACGACAATTAGCAAGAAATGAATTAATTTCCATTCACTAGTATTTTCAAAAAAATTTTAACAGACGGTTTCACTCAAATAAGAGCTCCACAGCATATGTCCCTCAAGAATTCCTAGTCCCTCCCACTACCATAAATTACTTCACACAAGTCTTACCGACTGGTATAATTCAAAGCCCCCGCTGCCGCTAAAGAATTTTTTGAAACACACCCTTCTGAGTCAGACGCGAAGAGAACACTTTGGCCACTCCCAACTAGAAAGAACATAAGTTAATTAATGCTTTTTCTGGCCTTTATATCTTCATGTACATTCACTTTTCTTATTATATACTTATTATATCTTTTTATTTTTTGATTTGTTTTTACAAAGATTGCATTATTTTTCTTATATTTTGTAATTTTCTAATGTTTATTTCAACTACTTTGAATTCTATTTCATAATGCCAATTTCCAATTCTTAATTTTTACAAATAGTTTTGAATTAAAATGCATAAACTTGAAGGTGTCGGGGGATGGTTACTCGAGCGATATCAATTTTCTTCAGAAATTGCTTTTCACTCAAAACTGAATTAGCTAAAATGCTTAACCGGAATGAGTTCTTTGGATCTCTGCATTGGTTCTTAATCCCTTCTATACACGGAAATGTTGTTTGGCCTGACTTGAATTGCCGGTTTGACGTCGCGTTATTGATCGAGTAAAGGACGAAACATCTTGGTATTTATTTCTTAATTATTGTTCATGGAACGGGAGTTGGTTTGTTCCCCTTGAAAAGTCAACTAATTTCCGATCAATTACTTGCATTTAATTTATTCCTTTACAATTGAAATTTTGATATTCATGATTTAATTTCAGTCCCCGTTAAACATTTTTAACAATTTACATTCAAGTTACTTAAAAACATTTTTCGAAATAGAACTTACTAAGTATGAGTTCACTCTTTTCAGATAATTCTATTATTAATCTTAGGAGATAATATAATTAATATTATTTAGTAAATAAATTATATATATATATGTATGTATGTATATATGTATGTATATAGAAAGAAAGAAATTTAGAACCAAATTTCAGACTAAATTTGCAATTTTTAAATAAAAGTTTTAAGAAATTGCCATAATTTTATTAAATTTTTTTATCTAATTGCTTTAAATTACCATTAGGAAATTTTTAGGCTCCTCAGAAATTAGTTTAAAATTACTAAAAAACTGACCACCATTTAAGTCTCCTGCAATTTAAAAAATATTTTAAATATTTAGAATTTGTATATTTATTATAACGTTCTTTTCTGCTTTTCCTTATTCTATTTTCTTCATTTTTATTTTAATTTGTTCAACATTTTAATTGTAATTTTTTAATTTCGAAGTGTTAAATGCTTTTACACATAGGAATAATTCTTCGGTTTCATTGACTTTTCTAAGTGTAACTAAGTTTTCGAATGAAAAATTTGTCTTTGAATTTCAAAATTCTTTGCTTTCTAGCATTATTCACCTTTGGAAGATGGCTAGTTCAAATACGGTTTTTGGTCGGAACTGGCAACCCTTCGCCTCTCAGATTCTAACGGTCTTTTAATTATTTTACACTGGTGTTTGATTTAAGGTTCTTGCAAAGTTTTGTGTTAAGATTATTTTGAATTTTCAAAGATTTTTCAACTGTTGAATTTCATTTTATTTCTATATTTTGGGAAGTTTTCATTTTTATTAAAGATTCTTTTTAGATTATTAAAATCTTTTTAAATTGGAAGATGTTTTAATTACTTTACTTAGTATTTTTGCCATTTCGCTTTCACTGGTGTTTGATAAGAGTTTCTAGCAATGTTCTGTGTTAGAGATTATTTTGAAACTTCAAAGATTTTTTTCACTATAGGATTTTAATTTCTTCTACATTTTTAGGGTAAGTTTTCATTTTTATTAAAGATTCTTTTTAGATTACAAAAATCGTTTCAAATTGGAAGTTATTTGTAATGATTTTACTTTGTATATTTGTCATTTTCCTTAGCTTCGAAGATGAACAGGATTTTCGGGTGAACTAATAAGATTAAAAAATATATTGAAATGGTTTATCATCTTATTCTGGATATAGAAAAGCAAGGATATTGTTTTAGAAGGGGAACTGTAATTAAGTTCGAGATACCTCCTCCTGACGACGTTAAGTCGAAGTTGATTGCATTCCTCGTCTTTCTTGTTCTTTGGTTTTTCTTGGGATGCTCTATTTTAATTTACTGTATTACATTTTAAAATATTCTTATTCTAATTTATAGCATTTTATGAAGTTCATTTGAATTTCAAATTTGGGCTTTGTGAAAAATTGTTTCTAAATTTTTTTCTTTATATACTTATCAATTTTCAGCGTCATAATGTGCTATTTCTCTCTATATATGTGTGTGTCTATCTATCCATCTACATACAGAGAGAGGATACAGAGATATATATTTACAGAGAGAGAAATAAATAGATAGATAGATAGATCTAGGTATATAGATATATCATGTTAATATATATATATATTAGCGTGCTATATATATATATATTATACAAAAAGAAACATAATAATAAGCTAAAAATTAAAAAACAAAAATTTTAAACCCGTCCTGCGCTAAAGCTGCAGATTTGAAGTAAAAATAAACTTAAAGCATCTAACGTTAAAATTAAATCGGAATCAAAGCAAGGCAATTCCTCAACATTAATAACTTCAAAAGGTGCGTAAGAGGTTTAACACAATATCTAAAAACATATCAAAATTAAAATAAGATTTCATTAGTAAAATAAACTTGAAAACTAAAAATGAGAAAAGAAAAATACACATTTATCTTTCGAGTTTGTTCTACTTATATATGTGTTATAAAACTGCTCCATTATTGTAATAAGACTGGACTCTTATTGTATAAGATGACTTGATGAAATAAAATTGCCATGAATTGTCGGTGGTTCTCGACATTATAATTTGAAGAAATTTTATTGCGTAGTTAGCACAATGGATGCATAAACCAAAAACGTTTGCAGATCTGCCCTAAATTCCAAATATAATTTTATTCTTGGATAATGCCCATTATAACTGTGAGTAGGCTATGCACCCTTCCCAATTTTGTACAGATTACATCTCCTTAAAATAAGGAAAAATTAGAGAAGTGAAGTCTGCGTAGATAGCGGGAAGGCGACACAAACGTCTAGAAGCAGAAGGGAAGGGCGAAGAGAGAAAAAGAGTTGGAACTTTGGAGTGCATTCCATTCCATTTACCGCTGTTATACTGGGCCTAGCCTGCGTGAATTTGCAGGCTTTTTGCCAGTTGTCTTCTAATATGGCATCCTGGAAGTAAAAATATCAGTAAAGGTGACACAAAAACAAGATGTGAAAAATAAAGGGAAAGGTGGCACTTTGCCACTGCAGAATTTTACGTCGTGGGGTGGTGTAATAAATAATTCAAATACAAGATGAGTTCACAAACATTAATAAGATACAAAGATAATTTCAATTAGCAAAAACATAGTTCCTCAGATGAGAGTTCCGATAATTGAGTCTTGATTAAATATGAAAAAGGTATTTACAATATTTACATAGAGAATAAAATTCCAGTAGTTGACCATGTCATGTGATGGCCGAGAGTACGTGCCATTGGCTAAGGCAGAAAACGTATAAAAACATATTTTTAAAATTTACCTGCCTTGTAGAATTATGAAAACTTATTTTTCTCATAATGGTAATAGTCCTGGTAAGAGAATACCACGAAAAGTTTACAGAAAAAGTTCGTAAAAGTGCTGTGATAACCAAAATTCATGAGCAGTGGGCGGAGCTTAGCAGTTAAATTTCACCATTCGTAGGAGTGCCCAGATGACAGTAATATGCACATGAAAATGAGTTTTAAATAAAAAGTAGGGTTCAAAAACACTTCCTTGTGGAATTCCGCTTTTGATATATTTCTTCGTAGAATAAGTGTTATTAATTTTTACTTGAAAGGTACGGTTTCTCAGATAACGTTTTAGAAGTTTAATGAAGTTAATTGGCAGATGAGCAAGGTGTAGCTTGTAAATTAAACCATCATGCCACACCTTGTCAAATGCTTTTTTCTAAATCCAAAAAAAAACAACTTGTAATTGTATTCTTTTTAACAAATGAATCAGCGATATACTCTGTTACATTAAGCAGTTGATGAACAGTACTGTGTCCAGTTCTGAAGCCGAATTGTTCACTATTTATGATATTTTTATCTTCAAGGTGCTTTGTAAGTCTTCTTTGTATGACCCTTTCGAAAACTTTGCCCAGCCCAGGAAGCAGACTAATTGGACGATATGAATTAAGCTCTCTTGGATTTTTCCCCGGTTCAAGGAAAGTAACAATATTTGCATTTTTCCCACGGAGTGGCGACGCAATTAAGCTTTTACCAAATTCCATTTCAGATCACATGACAATTTAATGTATAGGTGTTGGGTTTTGATTTCATCGGTAAGTGCGCAATGCATATTAAGTGACGGATCTTTTCCGTTTAGTTAGAAAATTATTGCTCTCTTATTTTTACAGAGATACAGAGCTGGTGGGTTTTTCTTTTCTTTTTTTTTTTTTACACAATATTTAAATGTTAGTGGAATTTTCAGAATAGTTAATTTTTAAATTTCGGCAGAAAACTCTCTCCTTTCATTCACAGATTTTGCTTGTCGAATATATGCTCATAAATGAAAATATTATAACCAGTTTTCCAGCATCGATTCGACTTATCTCGGACAGGAAACCCATTTCCATGAATGTTGGCATTAAAATTGTTATAAAATGGAAAATGTCACTTATGAGATATGCCCTAAATAGACAAAATGATGTTTATGAGTTCAACGGATGAATATTTTTATTTATTTACTAAATCTGCGATATTTTAATCGCAATGATATGATCTAACCCACATAGCACAAAAGCATCCTTGGGATATCCCAAGGATGTTGCTCGCGGGATATGCGCACATTCTTAGGACATCCCGGAATATCCCGCGAACCTCCTAAACACCTCCTCCCGAGTGCTTAATGTCACATCCAGGGATATCCTCAGGACATCCTAACCAAGTCCCATCGACAGCGTGCGGGATGTTATTAGGATATGAACTCCTACTTACTACATCCTCAGGACATCCCACAAACCTCCTAAGCACATCCCATTATATACTAAAAACATCCTATCTATGTCCCATCGACAGCATATGGGAGGTTATTAGGATTTAAAGTCCTACTTACTACATCCTCAGGACATCCCGTAATATCCCAATTTCCTCCTAAACTCATCCTCCTGAGCGCTTAATGTCACATCCCAGTATATCCTTAGGACATCCTATCTACGTCTCACCGACAGCGTATGGGATGTTATCAGGATTTGAAACACTAGTTACAATATCCCTTTAACCTCTTAAATACATACTCTCAACTGCTTAGTGTCACATCCCAGTATATATACAGAGGAAAATTCCAGTGAAAGTATGTGAAGGTGTGATGATCTAAAACCTACTTTTTTTACACAGATAGTCTCAAATCCTTTTCCTATGGTTGCTATGGAAAAATCAGAAATGTTGAAAATATTTATACAACTTATTTTGTTTTTAAATCTGAATTTGTGAATATATTAAAACTGAGCAAGGAATTTAAAATGAATTATTAATAAAAAATATTAAAACTGAAAATTTTGCTTTTATTTTTAAGATATTAAAAATCTTTTGATCATTTTTAAACATCCAATAGACCCCAAATTGAATTATTCATAATTAAATTATTTTACAAAATCAGTTTCTAATTTCAGTTAATTTGTATTAAAAATTGAATAATAAAATTACCCATTTAATAATCTTTGCATAAATGAATCATCTTTCTTTAAAACATGTAAGGAATTTATAGTGTTTTGATGACACTGTTGGGAAATTGTTAAAAGAAATAAATCGTATTTTTAAAACTAAATCAATTCCTAGCCTCAGAATAAATAAATATGTTTTCGTAACATGAGAATGCTGCAGGCTTTTTTATATATTTAATATTTAGTTGTAAAAATTTGACATTATGTTAACAATTCTTTGTATCATTCAAAAGGTAGCTCAAGAAGCTCTTCTAAAATTCTATCTTTCTGCTCACACAATTAAAAAAAAAAATCTGAAAGACCTCAGATCTTAGCAGTCACTCAAAGAGGCTAAAAGTTTATGAATGCATAGATTATCAATACAGATGGGGCAGTGGAAATAGCAAAACATTTTATAAGATACTGACACCAGAAAGTTATATATCTTCTATATATTTGAAAAATGAAGAAATATATCATGCAATTATGTAAAAATATTAAAATGTTTTCAATTAGATATATCATGAATTAAATGCATTTTAAATCAATCAGATTAAAAATTAAAAAAAGCATTGTTAAGAATTGTGTGTAATGCTTTTAAATAGCTTGGCTTGTTAGTCAATAATATATTAGATTTTAAAGGTAAATATGTTAAATTTTGCCAAATGGCAAGACTTGAATGAAAAGCGAAACAAGTTTATGATTGACAATATGAAGTCACATTTCAAAACTAATAGCCCTTTTAGATTAAAAAAAAAAGTTCTGAAAATAATTTGCAATGGTTCATTGGTATTATTTTACGCAAAATTCAGTAAAATGAAATTTACCCGTTGAAATCAGCACCAAATTAAACTTTGTAAATTCTAGCGCATGTTAAAGGTTGTCTCATCCATAATTTTATTACTAACCATTCATTTAAGAGCAAAATAAAACAGTAATTGCCATTTATATGACAATCAATATCAAAAATTTAAATCTGCATTTTACGCAACATAGAAAAACTTCAAAAGATCTACTGTTTACCATGCAATTAAGGCATTTTATTCTGCAATCAACTCCACCAATTATTAATTCCATTAAGTATATTCAGTTTACACTTTCTGCTCAATATATGCTATGTAAAATTTTCCATAAATTTATTAATTCATTTTATTTTGAGGTGAGCTTTTATTCAACTCTTAATGTCAACGAGAATGTTTAGTTCATTTTTTATTCGGTCTCAAAAGAGAAATCAAAATACGTGGATTTATGTACGTGTATTTATGAATCAAAATACATGAGAAATCACAGTGAGAAAAGCACTGCTACCTTAAACTGTGATTATATATAACAAATGCAGTGAATTATAGTTAAAAAATAGTGAAAATATTTATATTTATGAACTATTTCATATATAACATTTTCAGTTTCGCATATGTGGCAATTTAAGAACTTTACGTATACCAATTTTTTGAAATATCTGCAAATTTTTGTATTTTCAAGGAAAGCTTATTCTTTCACCTTTAGTATATAAGTAATGGTAATTTACCAGATAAAATTACTTAATGGGGAATACAGAAAAATATCTAACCACTTACCTTTGTGACTTCATCTGCAGAGAGACTAAAAAAGTAGTTCAGCTAAATCTGCTATAATAAATATGTATAATAACGCTAAATTATGCAATATCTATTAATATGACAAATTTTTGTAAAGCTATTTATTTGGATGAAAAATAAACACATTCAGAAATTTATGGCACTATATTATGATTAACAGAGGAAAAACACTTTTCAAAATTCAAAAGTGTTTTTATTAATCCAATTTATCACATTTTATTTGAATTCATGAAAAACAATCTTATATCCATGTATTCTTATGTATATAAGAACTCTTGATAAATTGGATCTCTGTCATTGCCTTTCACAGCACCTAAAATAAAAAAACACAATTACTATATGTGAATATAATTCATAATTAAATTTAAACAAATGACTATTAGAATGCAAATTAAAGGAAGCATTTAAAATATTTTAACATTTAGCACCTATAAACAGAGTAGCAATTATTTGATTTTTCGATTATAGTAAAATAAACATGGGGGATGCCTTTTAAAATTTTTCATGTCAGAAAATAAACTCAAACCACCAGCTGAACATATGAGCAGTTTTATCAATCAGCCACTGGTAGGTAACCTGGATACTGAATCAACATATAAAGTTGCCAAGATAAAGAGAGAAACAAAATTATGATAATCACATCTTACCTATTCATAAAACTATTTTAAATTTAATGTGTAGGCAAGTCCAAAAAGAGTGAGAATGAATTTATTTTGCAACACAAAGTAAAGTCTTGCAGGAGCAAAAAAAAACTTGTCTCATGAGATTGACAAGTAAAAAATAATTAACTGCATCTGGTAACATTTATCTGACAACTCATAAGTAATTGTTAGCTACATGCAGAAAATAAAATCTGATCATGTTAATGCAATTTTAAACTTTTGAATTTAACCGCAGAAATTTACCAAAGAAGTACAGTAGTAAATGAAGATGTGGCTAATCTTTACTGTATGGTACACTTTGGTTTCTGTCTGAAAAAAAATCGCAAAGTGGTATTGGTTGTTTATGAAATGTGGAAGCCCGTTGCGTCAAATAAGTTTTTCGGTAACCCTAATGTTGATAATGTTGGCGAAAGTGGCCTTTGGAAAAAAAAAAAAAAAAAAAAAAAAAAAAAAAAAAAAAAACTTTTTTTTTTTTTTTTTTTTTTTTTTGTCAATAAAAAGGAGTTATTTCTGCAAATATTGCCAATGTGTTGTGATAAATTTAGTTTTGGGCTACTTTTTTTAATAGTAAACCTTTTGTACGGACCCAGGTTTTTGGTTCTTACCATTCTTTTCAATTGCTGTGTTTGGTTGCACGGAAGTGATATGGTCTTGTATTTTGAACATGCTATTTATTATTTTGGTGTGGGTACCATCGTTTGAGTATGTCTGAGGTGACTAAGAGACGAAAAATTTAATTGAATTGCTTACCTGGAGGATGGTGGTGGGAAGCCTAAACATATGCATGTGGAAAAAAAAAGGTATGTTAAAAAAATGATGTTTCATTTATTTTTTTGTCTCTGTGTGTTAAATTTTGTTAGAAGATTTGTTGTTTAATGTTTTTATGTTAGGAAATATGTATTTTTGGTAACTTATTCCTCTCTGTCTGTGTGTTAGGCAGTGGCGAATTTTTTCTGGTAACTATGATATTTTTAACTTTCTGATTTTAGATCAATAGATCAATGTGTACATGGACAAAGTTAAGGCAGTGCACAATGCCCAGTTTGTGCAGTTCTCTGTTTTAATAGGTCGATGTGTACATGGACACAGAGTTTGTGTATGTCTTTGACTTCTTATTTTGGTTTTGTGTAGCGGCCACCTTGAAATTGGTGCTGATCCTCTCAGGTGACGATCTTGATATTAAAAAAAAGAAACGATTCGCCAAGGGTTACATTAGAGTAAATTTTTATCAAAGATGTTCTACCATAATCACCATTTCAGTGGTTTAAACACTAGTGGAGCAGTATGCAGAGATGAAGATTTGAGTTTTGTTTACACAGCATGATGGTTTAGGCACTCCAGCCATTACAGTGAACAAAATTATAATAAACATAGCCACAATAATTGTCTATAAATATTGATGTATAACACTGCATTAACTAATATATTTCTTATGCTAGTATATACAGAATCCTTAATCGAAGGGAAAATCAGAAGACTGTGCATACATTTTCCTTTAACTGAAACATGGATTTGACCATACAAATCTCAGTCTTACGGGACATGCCACACTATGCAGATAGACAGTAAAAAGTGCTTGTGTTGTTTTTATTTGTTAGAGGTATGAAATAAATATACTTCTAGATTTTAATTTTTTCTTTTCTTGTTTTACATTTGGATTACCTATCAAAAAGTAAGGAATTTTGATATTATTACAATATCGGAGTTAAAATAACAATTATTGGACATGTTAAAGTAATGAAAATTTTAAATTAGGTTAAAAAATAACCCTTAATGTGGCATATTTTTGAATCAAACTCTAAATAACTGAAATAAAATTACTCTGATACAGTCAAAATTCCTAAATGCAAGTACATAAAATTTACTTTAGCAATTTAAAGAGATGAGACACACTGAACACATGAATAAATTTCTATCAAAGAATAATTTATTAAATTTGGCCCATTCCATAGTAAACTTTAACCATTAGATTACATTATTACACCATGTTATCAGTTTGAAAAGCAAGTCATATGCCAGATCTTGGATGTAAAAGAAATGCACAAAATAATATACAGATTATTGAAAAATGATGTATACCAATGTTTATAGATATGATTAAATGTAACAGAAAATTTACTGTCACAACCACATTTTTAAGTGAAATGTATTATTTTAACATTTTACAATATTTAAGGTATGGCATTAAATGCAACATTATGTGCCTGGACATAAGTTAGTAAATTAAGAAAAAAAATAATAATCAAAGAATGAATGTCATGAAAAAGTTCAAAAACAAGCAGAATTTAAGTTAGAAGACCTTTAGACACTTATGATAAATAAATTTGAGAATTCTTCACCCAAAATTAAATTATAATTAACTAAAACCAGTTTGACTGACCTTCTACAAAATCCTTCAGCTGCAATTTTTTCTAGCTTGAAAACCAAATTCTTCTCCACATGGTAATAACATCTCAACCAGTTGAAATTCCTGCAGAAAGTTTGATAACACAGTAATAGAATTAATAGAATAGAAAAATTAACACAAAAGTATAGAACATCATTTAAACTTAACATTATTACAAATTTTGGTGCTTTCTGACTATCTGCAAAGCTGTGAAAATTGGCAAAATGGTTAGTTTATGGTTCATATCTACTGCTCTGTTCACAAGTAGTAATTCAAATAAGCACTTTATAAGAAACAAGAAATTTTAGGATGCACACACACAAAAATATATATATTGGGTCAATATTCACATATTTTTCATCGAATGGAATACTATTCAGAAATAAAGATTAAATATAAAGCATGTAAATACATGTGTGTGGTATGCACATTCAATGTTTGCTATTATCGTGTGCATACTCTTGCTGTTTTAGCTTAAGTTGAAGCTGTGAGGGTAGATGATAAGAAAGTATCAGAATTTTTCATGTATAAGAAAAGATTACCCTGACAATAGTATCTCAATTGTTTAGCACTGACATTTACATAGCGCATTAGAAATATATAGTAATATATGTATAATAAAAAGATAATTGCATATTATTAACTCATTTTTTTAAATGCCAAACTTTAATAATTCTTTCACTAATTAAACAGAATTCTTTCACATGAACATCTAAAATCCATTCTTAACTAAAGAATAAATAATAAAACCATGTAAATTTCTTATCAAGCCCATCATTTCCGAAATGTCTACTTCTGAAAGTTCCCAGCATTTCTCAATATACTATTAAACTAAGCATCAATGATTGTCATGTTCGCTAATGTGGCAATATCTTTCACACTTCTTTGCTACCACAAGTAACAAGTAGGCTTCAATAAATCTTTAACTGTTACATGCTACTTTTGTCTAAAATTTGTACAAATAATAAAATTAAATGAGCTCTTTATAATATGCTCAAAGAAATAATTTTGTATGAAAATTTGTATGTTATATATTGGCCTGATTAATGATTCAGGAAATAATTCAGGTTTTCAAAGTGCTTCCAATAATTCAAATTTCAGCTTGTGTCAAAATAAAATCTATAACACAAATCTAAGCAAATTTCCTTATGAACAATGCATTTTAACATTATTCAATCACACAGTACTGATTGCTTCAGTAAACATTACTGTAACTGTGTTATTTAAAAGACTGTAATGTTTTAATTATTTCCTTAATTAAAACATTACAGTCTTTTCCTCCTTCTAACACCAAAAGAAAACCCAGATAAGAAATATAAAAATATCAGCAAAAATAAATTATATTATTGAATAACACTTTACATTAATTACACTTATGCATATATTATTTTATTATAAATTATTTCAAAATCAAAGAAGAGAAGGGGGAGAAACTTTAATATTGACATTTCTAAAATGATATAAACATTAATCATTTAGTACAGTTTGTTATTTCAGGCAAAAAAAATTCACTTTTCTGGATAGCATTTGTATTTCCATCTCACTTTCAATGAAACATTAAGAGAAATGCATATAATTTAAACACCAGTTTATTTTATTTATCAGACAGATTATGTCAACTCGAAAAAACTATCAGTAAAATTCGGTAGCAATAATTCTGAATGTTAGGCAACTTGCAAGATTCAACAAAAATTATCAATACTTTTATTATAATGACAATACTACAATAACATGAACATAAAATTAAACTGCATATAACTATAAAATAAGCCAGCATATAATAATGGTGCATTGGTTTCTAAAACAATGGGCTCGATGAAAAAATACATGTATTATGATAGCTATTCATATTCTTCAGCTTTCCTAATATTCTCATGTTCACTTTACATAACTAAAGTATCTAAAATACAATAAAAATGCAAACAATATTTATGAGAAAATGTTAAAAGCAATAAGCATTTGATTGAATGACCATATTTTGTCTTCCTGCAAGTCGAATCTTAAAATGATATGCAGTTTGAAAAATGCTTAATCATTTTATAAAATATTCAAAAAAGATTAAAAAAAGGTACTGTTCTGTTATCAGGACCGGGTTCAGAAATGTATTTATGTATGCTTGTATATTTGTATGTGTGTGTGTCTACATTCAAACATCTATGCACATACTTACGAACACAGGTTCACACATTTCCGATTCTGGTCCCAATAACAGAACAGTACCCCCAAAAAAACTTGAATTACAAACTAGATTAAGATAATGTTTCAACCATACATATTTTGGACAAAACAATGCAAACTCTTATTTTTATACAATTGTTCAAACTATTTAACATAAATTTATTGCTGCAATAAAATAATAAGCAATCTGATCACACATATTATTCTGAAACTGAATGCATAAACTAGACTAAAAAAAAATTCAGTCATAAACATTTGGATAGCAGGGCAAATTAGATATTTGAAAAGACAGCCAGCCATTGAGATACACGTAATTCACGACAGAATGGTAACAATTCATAAAGCTGTGAAACATTTAACTGTCAAAATGACATAAATAACATAAATTCGAAAAGCAAAAAAAGTAAACATACAAGTATTGCAACTGAACTTACCTTTCATGCAACAAAAAATATCCATACAAGTTAACCTCATGGCGCAGCCATTTTGGATTTCGTTTCAAATCAGACAGATGTTTACGGATTTGCGGAAGAATACGAGGAACTAGTAGTTTGCCGGATACAATGTGCAATGACGCGAAAGAATATAGTTCTGTAGAACTTCCTACATTATTCCGTAATAAACAGAACTATTTCCTAATTTTTTCTTTATCTAATTAATTAATTAATAGGGAAATAGTTAAATAATGCCGAATTCATTTTTAATGAAATGTAAAATTTTGCATGTATGGGACGACCACCTTCCATCCAATATTTCTGAGAATATAAACAAATTTTGGAATCTGAGAGTATCAGTAAATAAATATATAGAATATCGCCTCTCAAACGACCACTTCTGAAAGTGACCAATAGTTCTGAGATTATAAATAAATATTGATATTAAGCATTATTTCTATAAGACGACCATCTCTATATAAGACCAAAGTTTCTAGAATCTTGGATAGTCATCAGAGATGTATCTTTACTGCGAAATTATCGCACGACTGTAATTCAATATCAATAACAGATCGCGCGATTGAAAAACATTTTCTGTCCTGTAATTAGAGGAAAAAAATTTTCCTTATGAGGTATTTCTCCCGCTTTCCTAGCGTGCCTTCGTGGTGTAATAGTTCTGCACGCTGGGCCGGTATTTCAGAGGTCCGTGGTTCGATTCACGGCGAAGGCGGTTGCTAATTTTTCATCTCTACGGCTTCCCCAAAAAATCCTAATGTCTCTACAGTGGCGCCCGAACTAAAAAGGTGTTGGATGAGGTATATCCACACCCAGGATTTAGTGATTGGATCCCCTTAAAAAAAAGTCGGCCTTTAAAAAGAGAAGTAATATAAGGTATTTCTTCCGCTTTCCTAGCGTGTCTTCGGCCCACCAGCGGCCGAGCGGTAAAGTCGCTGAACCCTGGTAGTGCGATCCGAGGTTCGAATCCCGCGAACGGGCTGGCTGTATGGGTGTTTTCGTGGTTTTCCCCATGTGTAACGTGTATACGAGCCAGTTTCCCTTAGAAAGTCCTCCACGAAGACATCCCTCCCCTTAGGCAGATAGCCCTAGTGTGCTTTGCCATAATTAAATACACCACCACCACACCTAGCGTGTCTTCGTGGTGTAGTGGTTCTGCACACTGGGCCGATATTCCAGAGGTCCGTCCTTCGATTCCCGGCGAAGGCAGTTGCTAATTTTTCATGTTTCCTGCTTCCAAAAAAATACCTAATGTCTCTATACCCAAATTTAAAAAAAAATTCGTTTCCGTAATTAAATATATATATATCTAATTTTACCTATATTTGTAGTAGGGTTTGTAATCTGTAAGTAATTGTACATGTAATTTATTCATTTTTTGTAAAAAAAATATATGTTATTTAGAATTTTGCAAATATTCTAGAAAATGCTAATCCATTGAAAAAAATCTTTTCCATGACTAAATAAATTTTTAAAAACGTCAGAAAAAATAGCAGTTAAAATTAATAACAAAATAACAAGAATAAATCATCAATCATATCAATATTTTTAATGTACAGCATTTAGAAACAACTTAGTAAAATACATATGAAAAATAAAATAATGTGCAAGTTTCAGATGTGCAATGTCAAAAAATTAAAACTGGTAAATTTGAGAACAAATATCCTCAAAATATTTGACAACGAAAGTCCTCCGGACAATGCAGAATGAATGTCCTCAGGATGTGAAATTGGTGAACTCCTCAGGACATCTGAGAATCAACATCTTCAGGACATCCTGTCATATCCCGGGACATAGCGACTTAAATAAGACATCCTCAGGATGTTAAATTACGGTCTCCTCAGGACATCTGAGAATCAACATCCTTAGGACATCCTAAGTATGTCCCGGGATATTGCGACTTAAATAGGACATCCTGAGGATGTTTTGTGCTATGGGGGAAGATAGTTTTTACAATATAAAATGATTTTAGAAAGAACGGATTTTGGAGGTATCCTGCTATTGCCAGCTCTATGTTTCACAACCCTAAAACATGAGGCTCGTGAAGGCATCAGAAATTAATAATGTATAGTTCTTAAGCAGGATGTGGAAATCGTGAAGAGTTTATTGAAGGTTAAAATCGGGCTTCGCCAAACTTTTTTTGGCTGCAGGTCAGGATCAAGCAGAATATGTGTATTAAAATTTTGTTTCGGATCAGTGGTATTTTCATTTTAAAGCAGTCTGTCTTGGTGAATAATAAGATAAACTTTTGAGAAAATAATTACAATACGCTATAAATTTGAAACATAAAAATTTTAATTCTGATTCTAATTATTATAAAAATAAAAGTAACTGAATGAATTTTGTTTTTCTCTTGGATATCGATGGTTTCTCTGATGCTGAACTTGTGGCATCAGTTTAGTCAAGATTGGCTTATGATTAATCAAGAAAACAAGAAGCATCTAAGTTTTCGGTAGTTAAGCTTCTCCTGTTCTTTCTTAAAATAAATTTCATATGTAAAAATTCTTGGTCTCATTTATGAATTGAACCAAATGCAGATAAAATGAAAGCCAATTTTAGGAATTATGACTTAACGGATCAGCACTGTTAATCTTATCGGTTTGTTAGAAATTATGCTACAATTTTTATTTTTAAAAAATAGGAATCCATTTTTGTTATTTCAACATTGCAATAAAATAAACTATAATTATTATTGGAGTCCTGGTCATTAAAATTAAAACACCAAAAAGGAATGATCTGACGAACGACAAAATCACATGAAAGGGAGAAGTTGGGATACGCAAATGATTCAGAGCATTTCGAAGCATTTTTCAGCGCATTTCGAAGACGCAGGAGGAAGAAACAACATCTGAAGCTCTGCATAAAAGAAAAGTTGTGTAGTAGATTTCTCATGCTGAATGCTCTTTTTAAGGTTCGAGTTTGCTCAGAATATCATGTTATGGCTCGAATGAGAAAAGGAAATGCTTACCAGCAAATTTCGAAATTCGATAGAGGCAGGATCATTGCCTATAGAAAGTGTAGACTGTCGTTCTGTGATATCCCCGGTCTCACTTGTCGACATCCAACCACTGCCATGCGTATATGGAATCAATGGATTGCTGAGGGTCATACTGAACAGCATTCAGGTTCTCAACGGCCTCCCATAACTAACGCCATAGAGAACAGACATATTGTAAGGTCAGCTCTGCAAAACCGTTATACCACATCATGGATTATTAGTCAGGAAATGGGCATGTTTGCAGCACGCTAAGTATCAGCTCGTAAGGTGCGTCGACGTTTGCAGCAGCGTAGACTATCAACAGGGTGACCATTACTTCGGCTTCCCTTGACAATGCAGAATAGAGAGAAACGGCTACTATAGTGCGCCAGACGACAAAGGAGACAGGAGTGGCACCTTTTCAAACGAATCCCGGTTCTACGTGCAGTATTCTGATGGCCGTATACGTGTCTGAAGTGTCTGAGGAGACCGCACGATATATATTTGCCTGCTTGCATTCGATATCGGCGTAGGAGCCCTGCACCTGGTGTGACGGTTTAAGCAGCCATTGGGTACACTACACGCACATATCTAGTTCGGATCGACGGTAATTTAAACGCAGATCGGTAGATTTCTGACATCTTACGTCCAGTGGTTGTGCCCTATCTTCGACGTCCCCAAACCCATGTTCTAACAAGATAATTCAAGATCACATGTTTCACGTCGTGTTCTTACCTTTCTCGATACACAGTGTATTCGATTGCTGCCCTGACCTGTATGATTTCCAGATCTGTCACTCATTGAAAAGATCTGGTCATGGGTTACTAAGAGACTGGCTCGCCACCCCTCTCCAGCTAATATGATTTATGAAGTGTGGCATAGACTTGAAGGAACATGGAATCAGTTGCCCATTTCTGTCATCCAAGCCCAGTATGACTCCATGCCTAACGGGGTAAGATAAAACCGTACGACCACATCACGGACCATTAGTCAGGAAATGGGTATGTTAGGGCTGTTTTAGCTGCCAGGGGTGGCAGCTGTTTCTACTAAATTCACACCTCTGCGTAAACATTAAAAATGCTTACTAATTTAATCATTTTGTCTTCATGCCATACTGTTTACGTGCAATCTTTTTTTGTATTTGCTTTCCTTCATGATGTTGCAATTTTAATGGCCAGCAGTGTATTTATTTTTCGCTTTTTTATGTATTCTTCAAGTGTTTCTTTCAAGTTTATGATTTATAATTTATTTTTATATATTATACTTTATTTTCGGAACTCAAATGTGTTACTTAAAATAACGAAATGAGTCACTCGGTGACCTGCTGGTTATAGGCTGCCGAGACTTGGGTTAATGTAATATGTATGTAATGGTGTTTTCGAGAGACCGAAGCGATGATCTTCCCCTTCAAACTAAGATACATTATTAACGTTAATTCCATTTTTGTTAGTGGTTTTAAATTAATGCAAAAGTTCATTACAGGTTAGAATACACAAAATCATTTTTCTCTATTAAACAGCTTTACTGAGATTTTACTATTTTAAAAGAACTAGATACAGCTTAGTTAAAAATTTTTAACTTGAATACTTGACGTGAGTGTTGTTACAAATCTTTTTTAATACGTGAAGAAATATCTTTTATTGCAACCTAAATTACTGATATAGCGTTAAAAAATAAAATATTTTTCTTAGACTTACGCGTTTTCAACGCAGTGGGCTGCAGTGAGAGCATATCGAGGGCTGATGAGAGAAGCTCCGCAGCCTATGTCTACGTCCATGCCTGAAGACGGTTTCTTGAAAAGAGCCATCTATAGAACAGAATTAAAGGCCTGAATCCAACGAAAAGGACTATGCATTTTTAAATTTGAAATCTGCAGGATCCGTTTATTTTGGGGAACCTAATTTATGACATACTGAGATTTAAATTAAATTGACTTTTATTTATTTATTTATCACCACTGAGCAGGCTTCTGACCTAAAGTGTATGCCAAACAGAATAGTGTCTGCTCAGCGGGAGGAGATCAAGTACAGTCCAGCAACCGCCACCACCAGGGTAGAGTTGACAGATCTAACTGTACTTTTTTTAACAAAATCAGAGAGTATATAGAGTAGCAGTATTGCATAAATAAAGACAACTTGCACTCATATGCTACATATAATTCAGAATTATAAATGGTACCTTATATAATAAAAACAAAGTTGCTGATTAAATTTTATAAATATTAATAAAATAAACAAAAATAAAAAGTAAAATAAGAATAAAAATAAAAATAAGAAGTAAAATAAATGAAGGGAAAAATAAAAATTAAAATATAATAAATGAAAAGAAAAATAATGTAAATAAAATGAATAAATATATATATAAATAAATAAAAGTAAATATAAATAATAAATAAATGAATACATAAAAAATAAAAAAAATGTTTCATACAAAGATTAGTAATCCTTGTATATTTTTTATATATATTTTTGTATTTTTAATGTATTTTTATATATTCATTTATTTACTTATTATTTACATTTACATTTATTTATTTATATATATTTATTCATTTTATTTATACTATTTCTTTCTTCATTTATTTTACTTTTGTTTTTATTTTTTATTTTAAATTGACCATTCACAGACGATGAATTGTTTTCAAAATTTGTTCAAATTTAAATGCAATGAAATTATTTGTAAATCATGTTGTTATGGCCCTTGCTACTTTGTCTTTGATAATATATCGAGGAACCTAGTGAACTAAGTAGCGACTTATCACTGAGTTCAAGTACTTACAACGTAGTCTCGAGAAGAGTTAAAATGCACTTTTATTCACTCAAAGAAATAATAACAGTTGGCCACTTCTCGGGCTTACAGAAAAGCCTTCACTTGGACCTTTTAAATCAGTATAAGAAAATAAGAAACTAGCCTAATACTAACTAAAGTAAACTTGGCCGAAGCTAAAGACAAATATCTAACGTAGTTGGCCCTTAATTTAAAGTAGCCGGCGATTATCAAAAGGCACGCACAGTGCAGCCGAACGTAATAGATTCAAGAATGAATTAGACAGAAGGCAAACATGCGTCACTAAGGACTCCTAAGGACTCTCTTTCGAAGTTAAACTTTCTTTATGTATTAATTCTAACCATATGCATTCAACAAGATTATAAAAATTCATTCTGGTAGGCAGTTGTAAGTGGAAAATAATAATTGAAAGGAAAGGGTTTCAAAATTTAAAATAACTATTGTAAAATTAACATGCACCTTACGGTGTAGCTAAATCTAAAATAGTAATAATTATTCAGCGTACTTGGCCTGAATTCGTTTACCTCCAGTATTAATCAGCCAACCCATGACAGTACCAACAAATGTGGTAAGCTTTTCATTGCATTGCTCTCCATTAATAACAATAACTTCTGTAGGCCCTAAGAGCAAATATACAAAGAATTGGTACATTTTGTATGTAAACCAAAGGAAATGTTTTGAAAGTGTTTTTATGTAGGATATCTCAAAATTCCACCTAATTGAAGTAAATTAGAGAACATCGATATGAACTACAGTTACCTAGAAAAGCGGAATCAGGTGGATATACCCTAGGAGAGATCTTTGGAGTGATCACTGCACGCAAGCACTTCATTGGTCGTCACCTAGGGCTTTTTCATTAAATCTTGTGCTGTCCTGTAAAACAAAATGCATCCATTTACAAGCACTGAGTTGGCGTATATGCATTTCGTATATGAGTTACCTGATAGTCAAGAACGAGTCCTGTAAGAATGTTTAGGGAAAGGCATCTAAGCAGAGGTATATCACAGCATCAAATGTTTATGCTTTTTCATCACCACTTGTGTGAACACGGATCTTTCAAGGTTAGAATGCAGCATACCGAAATTCTCGTCATGGAAGATGAGATCTGTACGCTATGGTTAGCAATTCAAGCAGAAGTATACATGCGCTTGTCCTATAACGGGAACATCTCGAACTAGTGCATAGCGTGCTGTGTGCGCAGATGCTTTATATGAATTTCATCTGCAACGCGCCCAGTTACAGAAGATGAAAGAAAGCCAAAATGTGTGACATTTGCGTAGTTTTTCTGCAGCAAAGTGACATTATAGAACTCCCAAGATGAGTTCTGCTCACGAATGAAAGATATTTTTCCAGTGAACGGGATTTCAATTTTTACTATTGCTAAGAGACCACACGCTAACAGGATCATGTGCTGCACAACACAGACGTGACATTAATGAGTGGGCAGTTATCTTGAGGGATTGTTTAGTCGGCCCATGCTCGTAAGGACTTCGACTGGACGTTCGGAAATATCGGATTTCTCTGGGGAAGTTTCTGCCTGATTTACTGGAATTATGTTTCTATGACTTTTACGCTTTACCGGTTGTGCTTGCAAGTGGTGTATCCATCCCGTAGCTCCCCACTTACACTTGCTTACACCACGTACACTGCAACGATTTCTTTCCTTGGAAGGTCATCATGGCCATTATAACTAAACATCTGTTGCTTCTAGATAGATACTAAGACAGCACTTACAGTCGCTACGATTAATACCCGAGAAACTCCAGTTATTTTTCATTTTGAGTGATTCGTAAGGCTTTGGTGTCAGGTATGCCTCACTGCGAATAGTCAGAACTTTGAACATTTCTTGTGATAACCGTGTTTTATTCTGGTATCTACTTAATTGTTCTACTATTATGATTTTCCTAATAAAGCGTTTTACGCTGCTTCTTGTGTTGCATTCTCTCTGCGTCTTTGTATCTATTCCATCTCCTGCGAATTTAGTATCCGGTCATATTTCTTCTGTATGAAAATAATTCATATCGACGTTCTTCCCTATCTCCCCAAAATGTTTACGTATGGAGGTTTGAAATATACTGCATACATAAAAGCTTATTTTTTGTAAACACCGTATAAAAATATATAGTAATAATATTAGTACTTAAACTGTCCAACTAAACTAAAAGTTTCTTAAAAAATATTATATAAGAAGAAAGTGGTTTATAAGAATATAAGAAAATGGCTATTAAAATTCAGGTCCAGGCATCATTTTAAGTAATTTCTAGCAATAGTTTATATAAGTGTACTGCAGTGAGATTCTGTTTGGAACTAGCTATGTACTACATGTGCAGCTCAGAAGCAATCACTGTCCGATACTACGTTAACCTGTTATGATTTGAGCGAAAGGTAATGCATGTACGTACTAGATTTACTTGGAAAGTTTACTCAGATTGTCCATTCGTGAAATAAACTAATTCAAAATTTAAGCATTTGAAATTCAAGGGCAACCGATAAATGTCCTGTTTTGCGAAATAAAATCATGCTATGCTTTTTACAAGGAACCATAAAAAATAGTCAATAAAATCGGAGTCTGTAAAATCATCTGTTAGTTGTATAAAACAGAACTGAAGAAATGGGACATAGAATTAAAAAAAATATACGAAAAGCAGATATGAAAGAACATAATTAACTAATGTTGATAGTTTCTAATACTGTGCATTCTAGAAAGCTCTAAGTTTTTAATAGTCTTATTTCATAACTTTTGTCTTTTTATTTCAGTTCTGCAATCTTTGAGTGACATTTGTTTGAAAATACTTAGGATTTCACTTTTATGACATTTCACTGTTAATATTCGACATAATCCCAAACTGCAAAGTCTATTGCTGTGATATTTCTCTATTCTTTGTAACCGTCAGGTTGTCATGTTTACTGCAATCAAAAGGTAAAAAGACGGAAAGTCATTTGTTTCTCTCTAAGGTTTCGTAGTTTGTCATCTTAAAATAACGTGCATCGTTCCGTTTTAGAAAAAATACATCAAATTCGCATATTAACTTAAATCGAATACCTCATTTTAGAGTTAATAAATGCTTAGTTAAAGTCTTCGGCAGTAGTTATAAATAATAATTTATTCAACTCATTTATAACCGTTAATCTGTCGCTTCAGAAGTATTATTGCTTTCTGAACTACAGATGAACTATATATATGAGTTAAAAGATTTAAAGATTTTCCTCTTCCTTTACCGAATATCTTTATAAACGTAATTGGAAGCCCGTCCGGCTTGCAAGCGGGAAGCTCGGATCCCAACGAAGGCATTGCTGAATTTCCGTGTTTCTTTTTGGCTCCGAAATAAGCGTAATTACATAATCTACCAGCGTTGTACAAATGAGAAAATTGTAAATAACATAATTGTATTCAACGACATGCTAATTTAGAAATGCTTTAATTTCCATATGTGCAATGGTTGTATGTTGTTAAGCGCTTTGATGTAGATATTTTGCTTTTATTGAGTAAAAGAAGAAGTAGAAAAGGTAGTTATGTTCTTCTGGCTTCTGTTTACACAAAGTCTAAAAAATAATATATAAAGTTAATGAGGTTTTAGAATAGAAAGTAAGAGCTGTAATAAAGTGCTTGCATGTCTATTGAAGGAAAGCAATTTCTGGGAAATTTCATGAACAAAATTGGTTTACGAAACATTGCAGCTCCCAGCTGAATTTATGAAAACTAGTAACTACTAAATTTTGATGAGCTTTAAGATCCCCTCCTCTACTCAAGAAACAATTATCTGGAAATCGCTTCAAGTCGCATGTCGTCTTTTGACACTCGTCAGGACTGGCCTAAAAAATGGAAAAGTATTAAAAAATCAAAATTTTGGTAATTCAGTGGAATAGAGTAGTCTGTAGAGTCATTCATTCATATGTAGAGTCCATTGGAAACTCTACAGATGAATTGTTGGTCTTCAGAACATAATGCTATACGATTCGGGTTTTTCTCATTTAAATTATTCTTATGTAAGTAAAGTTGATGTGAATGGACGAATGATTTGAAAGTCACTAAATGAATAGATGAAAGAAATGTTTAAACAAAAATCCTGTTAAAGGTTTCAATATTCAGTGGTATTTCAAGAACACTCTTTGAACAGCAATGATAAAATTTTAATAACGTCAGGCATTAAATCAAATTAACATCACTCTTAATTTACCCATTGTTATATTATATATAGTGTTTCCCTATCCGGACGTTTAGAATCAATCAAAACTACATTCGGGTAGCTACGTTCAATCTCTTTCAGATTAAAGAGTTCACAAATGGCTGTGCGTTAAAGCCGTTGAACACTGGTACTTCGATCCGGGTTCGTATCCCGGAGGACGGGCTGGTTTTTCTCATGCGTAACTTGAATACGAGTCCAATTCTCTTGGAAAGTCCTCCCGAAGACAGCTCTTTCTTTAGGCAGATACCTAGGCTGAGCTTTGTCATAATCAAATAAACAAAATCTACTTTTAGATTAAAATAAGAGAAGATTTAAAATATTATGAGAAAATTATAACATACTTCTAACAGAAATATACATTACAAGAAAAAAAAAGTAAGTACTTACCATCCATGGCCACGAATGTTTCATAGCAGGTTTTCCTCCTATTACACGCTTATCTTTTCGGCATTTTCCTGTAAATATTAAAATTTAAGGTTTTAAATTGCATTCTCTCTGCGCCACACATAACTAATGATGTTTTGTACATTTTATCCTCAATTTTCTTTTATTATTGTTGAATATAACCAAGTTATGGCCTCGAAAAATTAGTAACGTTATAAGGAATTCTGGCTTGTGTCTATACATGCACTTCTCGTATACATGATTAACACTTCTACCTAAAAAAGGAAATATAATGTTGAATTTTCATGTTTACCTCCGGTGTTTTCTTGCTTAAAATACTAGTTTTTCTCACCTATCGATCCCGCATAAATTTATTTATTCTCTGTTACTGGACAGAAATCTAGATTAACGAAATCGTAGATTTAAAAGCAGTTTCTGCCAGGCTCAGTGCTCTTTAAATTTGAAAACAGTTCAGGTTCATTTCTAGGAACGATATTTTAATATATAAAAAACAAGGGATTCACCCAGAGCTTGAAATTATTAAACCAAAAGCTTGAAACTTGGAAAATTATATGTAAACGATCATTCGATTGTTGCGCGTTTTGTCAAAAAATTATTTATGCTATGCTTTTATTTAATAAAATATTCAAATGAATTATAGAAATATTAAGAAATTTTTAATAAGTATATTAGGATGATTACTAAACATAATTTTGCTTCAGTCAGTAACCAGGTGTAGCCATTGTTCATATGACTTCACTATATTTTCAAAGTGATACAGCATTTCATTGGATATATTGCTTTTCATTTATTTCATTGTTTACTACTTATATATTTCATTATATCAGTAGTAAAAAATAACTTATCTAATTACAGTAAAGTGATTACAACAGTTATTCTTAACAGTTTGGGACATAATTAACTATTATAAAAAATTTTTGTGTTACATTAAGTAACCTAAGTCCTATTATTTAGATAAATATCATCTTGACTTAATTGTTAAGGTAGTGATTAAAGATATGTGCTAAGCGAAAATTTCCTTATGTTTTGGAAACAACAAGACAGAAAGAGATATGGAAAGCTAAATAAATCAATATACATCTATGAAAACGAGAATGATAAGATGATAAATAGGCTTTTCAGCATTGGGAAATATTTTTAGTTTACTGCGAATTTTTTTCATTATTGTTGTCTTGTTCCTTCCATCGGAACTCTACATGATTGTGTAAATTAGATGAATTTGCATAAATCGTGTAAAATTTACTAAATTTTAAAGGATATAGAAAGGGGTAGTTGAAGTCTAAATGTTAAAAATAATTTACTATCTTTTTTGCTCAGTGTCTGTTATGCAAAAAAAAAAAAAAAAAAAAAAAAAAACTAACATGTTGTTGAGAACTCTCTAATGAATTTTTTATATAGTGACGTTTGTTTTCTCGTTCATGTGCGACTGCTATCAGACTATTACTTGATAACTAATCACGAAAGAAATTTTGGATATTGACACTATTACATAAATAAGAAATTAGATATGCACTTTAACATTTAACATTTTTTATATGTTAACAATTAAGTCATGATGATAGTTAAGTGCAAAAACAACAGAAGACCGATTATAAATACAAGTAATGTAAAAAACCTAATATAATGCATACAATCTAAAAATATTAATTTCTTGGATATATTCTAGCTGTATGCTTTCAAGTCATTTTGTTCTCCACTTTTATATACAGTTCTTATAATGACAGCGAAGGTTGTGATAAGGATGTCATTTTCTATGTTCTGAACATTTCAACTGAAATCTGGCGCCAAGTATGCTTTTTGAGGTTTAGCGATAAAATGTTCATGTGCATTTCTTTATGCTACATGCTATTCAAACCTATTTACAAGCATTACTCTAGAAGTGCATTTCTTAAAATTCTTCTTATGCTTTGACCCTTGAAACATGGTTATTGATTATTGATACTTGTTCCTTTACGGAGGTACAAAACAGCTGTTAACTCTTTCTTGGATATTATGCACTTTTGAGGAGCATAAAGTTCATATTTTGAAAAAGCATACCATCCTTCGAAGATTGAAAGCAAACATTATTTTTTTCTCTTTGTTAAAGTTTATCTACCTGCTTTCAGATTTTAATATGTTAAGTGAAGAATATGAAGCTTCTGTAATTCAACTTATTCAACTTAAGATTTATCCAGTTACATTCCCTTAAAGATTTCATTGTCGTTAATTTTAACTGATTTATTAGAAGTGCATCATTAATGCCATTAACTGGGAAGAAGATATTACCTGGAGCCAAGTCGTCTTCGTTCTCCTTTTGATAATATGGTCGTGTTCCACAACCTTTAAAGCAAGAAAGGAATAAATATTAAACTATTTCGAAAACACTGCCATTTACGTATTGTTAATATCGCGATCATCTAGTGCTTCTATGAGAATAATTTACTAGAGGAAAATGATTTTGGTGAAATTTCATTTTATAATTATCTTCCAGTACAGTGGCGTAAATAAGGGTAAGCAAGGAATGCCGTCGCATAGGGACCCGAAAGGCTTAGGGGGCCTTAAATGTTCAGCGAAACTACATTTAGATGTTCGTAATTTTCATAATATCTTATTCCGATTGCGGATTCCATTACATATATAAAGAAGCTTTAATTCATTTTCCCTTGGTGAGTTCGGAATTTCAATAAAAGAAGATTAATTATTATTTTTATATTTTTTATCTTGAATTTTTTTCCCTTTTGCTTTTCATTTTTATTTTTAGAATTTGTACTACTATAAATTCTTACTTTAATTTTGATATGTTTTGATTTTGTCTTAAACCCCTTTTACATGATTGTTAATATTAATATACGAAAGGAATAGCCTTGATTTGACTCCAATTTACATTTAACTTTAAAATCTTCAAGTATATGTAGATAATAGCATTCGTTTTCTTTTAAGTTTTTAAGGGCCCCCTACCTATATGGTGCAGTAACGCAATTATCTGTATGACGCAGATAGGAGGCCCTTGGAAGCACCTGAAATAGCTAAATTTAAGTGTTTGCAAAAGTTAAAATTCTAGCATTAGACTATGAAATAATAACTTCATGACCTAACCCCAGTTTAGGGATAGCAGTGAGAGGAAAATAGGAAAAGTTTCTTTGCATTCCTTAGTCTCAAACCTTAAACTTGAAGACGACCCCCTAAAGGAAAGGTTTCTCCTTTTGCAATCCCAAATCAAAAAGCAGTGGAAGTGGAAATTAATTGTAACTATTTAGTATAAAGTACTTATTTTATAAATTAATTTGTTTCTGTATAATTCGAATTATGATCGAATATTCAGTAGACATATTTTCTTAGTATAAATCAAAGAAGTAACTGGGCAGGATTCTGGTACTTTGGAATGAACTTTGCAAGTTAAGAGAAATCGTGGTATATTATTTGCAGTTCGTAATTTTCATAATATCTCATTCCGGTTGCGTTTAATTTTGTTCATATATTGAATCTCTTACTAGCTTTTACCATTAAACGCAAGTCCAAAAATCAGTCCTAATATTCAATTTGAAATTGAATTTGTTAATGTGAATTATTCTTAGAATAATATAACATGTATTTCGTTGGTTCGCTATAAACGGCGTATAACTTTTCAAATTGTTGCCACCAAATAACCTCACCCTGTATTATTTTTAAAGAAATTAAATAAGGAATACTCTGCATGTTTGAATGTATAGTTCTCACAATGTAAAAAACGATGGTACTTGCAACCTGTGCAGTCGCACCAAGGGGCAAGGTAAGGGACAGAAACATTTTGGATTTAGAAGCACGATTGACATTTCAAAATGGCAAAGTTAAAGGCAGATCGATTTTTTTTCTCTCTTTTTTACACTAATAATCTGCAGGGGGGAATCATTCGTAAGTATTAATTGCTAACTCTAGAATACATGATTTTCTTACTTAAACACATAAAATTATTGACGTAAGTTGAGCAGTTGTGGCATGAAAGGACTTTGCCCCACTCCCATGTCGAAATGCCGTTCTAGTCGAGGAAACGCAAAGAATTTATGGCACCACATTTGGGAATGAATGAATATTTTTACTTGAAATAATGAGTAAATAAACATTCATCCAATTTTTCATATCAAAATTTTCAAAATATTCTCACATTGCAGATAAAATGCAGGTTAGGAATTCTTTAAAATCCCTAATCGAGAATTAAATCTGAAAGCACAGAACTCGTTTGAGGATTTACTTGATTTGCTTTAGAAAAGAGAAGAGCTGTAGTGTTTCTTAACCTGTAAATTACCCACCTACCAAAAATTCCCACTTATCTGTAAAAGATAATTCTGAAGACATTAAATTTGTTTTGAAAGTAATATATTAATCTCTCTTCGTTTAAAAAAAAATATCATAAATTACAATTTTTTTTAAACAATGTGAAACATTTAAGCGCATAATTCAGTAATGCGCAATAATTTGTACGTTATTTAAATGGAATTGAATTGAAATATTATATAATAATAAAGCACTCAAGGACTATTTGCCTAAGGGGAAGAACGCCTTCATGGAGTACTTTCTAATCGTTATTTAAAATGATATTTTACAATTTACTTTACTTTTGCTTTTAATTTACTTTCCACAGCATTTAGTACGTGAAATCATCAATAATAGTATAATAATGAAAATAAAAATGGCATCACACAACTAAAGTATATACTACTTTGTAAATTTTGATAAATTAATTACTGAAAATATTAAACATATCAATAGTAGCGTTGCCTTAATAGTTTTAAGTTGCATTTCAAGTTGCAATAGTTTTAATTACATTGTTATTTTCACTACACAAACGAATGGAATATTTTAGAAAAGAATGGCCCCCCGTTATTGCAATATTTCAATAATTTTTGCAAATTAAAAAGTTTAATTAACTCGTTTTAATAGTAAATGATGCGATTTTCACTCATAAAATCCCTTTGTGCATTATTCTCTTTCATTTCGGCATCACTGCATAACTTTTCTAAGACATAAATAGCTTCTGTTAATATATGTTCCCATACATTATATTTATTTTTTATATTTTTGTCATTAATAAATTAATGATTAAGATAAAAAAATTGATACTGCTTAATTTATAAGCAATGTAAAGACTGGAAATCTGAGGTCATTAATTTCTGAAACATAAATAGCTTTCTAAGACGCAAATAAAACATGATAATAATCATAAATATTAATGCTCCTAAAATATATCCGCTTTTCCTAACTGATTTTTGCTTTCTGAACCACCTGGGGTACAACAAAACTATTTTCATAAATGAAGCTTTGCGCATTTCTCTACGAAGTAAACAAAACTTGTTTCATACAAATTTATTTTTACTAATTTAGAAGAAACTTTCTACTTGTTTCCTAAACAAGTATTTATGAGTACTACTTTTAGAATCCATGAGACAGAGTGTGAGTACTCATCTTCAAATATACGTTAGTATCAATAAGCTTAACTCTAAATTATTAAACATTTCTGGGACCTTGAAAATTGGAAGGGAATCGTCCTATTTTGCTACAGTGGGTATTTAAATTTAGATAAATCCTCATACCATAAGTATTTTGTGTTTAATTTTAAAATTTTTATTTCGCATTACACAATCATTTCCAAAGCTCTTTGGATACATATCAATAAAATTTCTTTCTACCTGTTTATGATTTCATTGTAAACTTGTGAAGAATTTCCTAAAAATATTCGAATATCCAAAATTTTTACTGTTAAATATTGAATAATTAATCATTAACTGAAATGCATTTATAGTACAGAGGAAATGTAGAAAGATATTGCTGGTGATGTATTATGTATCATTGGAATATGACAATAATAATAATAGTACAATTTTACTGAAGGGAAAAAAAAACAGATGTTTTAGCGTTTTAAAAGGGAAATGGCCAATGGACATCTTTAAAGTAAAGTCTTGGATGAAAGTTTTACTGTGGCTCAACTTGGGTAGACACTGGAAATTCATAGTGGAGGCGGGGTCCCTTTCTTCGTTAAACAGCTGCATTGAAGTGTGAAACGCTACCCCTCAAATATACTTGTAAATTGGCTGATGACTCAGAACAGTAAACTGAACTTAAACTTGCTTTTATTCTAATGCCATTTCTCTAGTCTATGCCGAGAACAAACAGAAGTTTTTCTTTAAAACTAAATTTCAAAGTGAACTCAAATATAATTCTTCATTATAAAGGTAAGTTATTGATTTGTAATATCTAAATTAATCATAGACTAAATTCTTATAACTTAAAACTTGCTAAAAATTCAATTCAGCTAAACTTTAATCCATTTATCTGAAAAATCCAAAATTATCACCATTAACAATACAAATATCTACTAATATTAATAATGTATTGTTATATTAACATGAAATATTTTTATGATAAATATGAAATATAAATATAGTCTATGTTTCCATACATTAAGAAACATCGTAACAGGCCAAAATTAGAAACAAAATTTTTTAAACACGTCCTGCGCTATAACTAGTGCAGGATCGATTAACCAATCAATCGGCTCGACAATCGAAAATCAATCGACTTGAATGGTGCTCATCAACATCTAAAAAGTTTTTCTATTAATATGCAAGATATGAGGAACAAGTTTGAAGACATTATGAAAGAAGCTGAGTTTATTGCAAATAAATGGGGCATAGAAACTACATTTGAAAAATAAAAGAGAAATAAAGAACCTAAAACACTGTCATTGTTAACATATACGGAAATTATTAATAATGCTTCAAAAAAAAAAAAAAAAAAAGAAGAAGAAGACTTGCACTGGAAGTACAACTTTTATTATTTATAAATACTTTCAGATCAGAAATTCAAAATTTGAAATCTCTTAAGGATTTAGCTAAATTAGCAATGGTAAAATATTATGACATGACAGCCAGTTATTCGGGAGTGTGCAATTTACTTGTATTGTATTTATCATTACCTGTAACCAAAGCCACGAGTGAGAGGTCATTTTCACTACTGAAACTAATAAAAACATATTTAAGAACATATATAAGAAACAGCATGACAGAAGATCGGTTGTCAAACCTTTCACTATTGAGCGTTGAAGCTGAGATGGCTGAGAAAATGGACGTCCAAGTATTGATAAATAATTTTGTGGAAATGAAGGTTAGGAGACGCAAATTTTAAAAGAAAGATTTTTTAATTTGTGATGAATTTTGGCCACCAATGTTATCATTACACTTATTGAGGGAGGAAAAAATTAGAGAAGAAGGGCAGTACGGACTGAGGAAAATTAAAAGGAAACAGTAAAAATTTTTAGCATTCATATTTTTTATAAAAATCACGTATTCAAGTAATTTAGTGTACCAAAAGGTTTTTTTAAAAAGACAGAAAAAAACTTTACCATACATATTTTCTACAAAAATTGTATGTTCAAATAGTTTTCTTTATGAAGTTTATGATAAATTTGTTTTATATTTAGCAAATGTATCATTTGCTTTATAAAAGTCCTTATTTATTACTTGTATATTATTGCATAAATCATGATCGTAAGCTGAGTAAATTACAAAGTACTATGCATTAATGTAATAGCTTTTCTGTACGTTTATCAATTATCTTGTCTGTCAGTTTATAATATAACTAATTATTTATAAGTTTGTTAATTTAAGCGAAAAAACTTAGGCGCAGATTTTACATAAAAATTCAAAACGTTAGTATGTAAAAGTTCTTAGATTTTATATAAAAATCTCCGCAAATCTAGGCTTTCTACCTTTTCTTAATGCTATACGTCGACATGTTCCTTTTTTTTATATAGACTTATTCATTTATTATCAGTATGCATCTCAGTGAAAGGAGAGAAAAATCTGTCTCTCGTAGTCACACAAAAAGTCTTAAGTAACTGAATTAAAATCATTTCACGTCGAACACCCAGACTAAAGCAAATTTTCATTTCACCAGTTGGTCAAGGGAAATTATTTTCCTTTTTATTCTTTCTTCATGTTACGTACCTTTCAACTGGTTCCCTAGGAACGTGCTTTCATTTCTTAACAATTAATCCAGATGTGATAAAAATCATCCTGAAAACATTGGCTTCTGGAATCCTTGATTTTTTTACTTTTCGCGGTTTTTTTTAAGCACATTAAATTTATTGTGAAAGGGGCCCAGGAAAGGTTTTTGCATAAGGGCCCAAGAGTTCTAGTTACGCCAATGTTCCAGTATACATTAAAAAACAAATTTTCGTGTATCGAAGCCTTCTTTATGTAATACACTATGCGCATATAGTGGTTCAAAAGTAATGAGAATATTTTTTAATTATTTACTGTAGAAGGAAGACAGGCAATATAAGATCTCGAATCTGACTTCCTGCAAAAATAAAGTCAATATTTCAAGAAAATCCCCTTTAAGATAATTCTTACATGCCAATCTGTTATATGTACTGAATGAAAACTTTCCACACATGTTCCTGGACATGGATTCGTTTAACAGGTATATTCAACGAAAGGCTTATAAGGTCGAAATTTTAATGTTAAATAGGATTATTCTTTATGTTACATCATTAGGAAATTTTGTGTCGGATCTGGGCTGTAGTACATCAAAGCGAAAGCCTTAAAAACTTAGAAAAATAGCATTTTATGAGACGAGACAAGTTTTCAGTACGAGCGAAGGCAAAGTACCCTGCTGCGGAAATTTAAGGAACTACAGAACCCAATGTATGAAGCATATTAAATTAATTCATCTAAAGAAATTGCAAAGAAATACCTTTGCATGCATTTATTCAGCTTAGTATGTATGGGATCATTTTAATCTATGTTAAAAGGACTGTTTCTTCCTCAGCTCTGAAGCAACATTGAAATGAAAAACCGGTGCACTCACTTCGCAGGATCTTAAATTTATATTTGTACTCCTATTTCGGTAACTGATCATAAAGAGAACACCAAAATATAACTGAACAATATGTTCGAGTGATACACACTCGACAAGGCGAATAAAATTACGGAGTATAATTTAGCAAGAATAATCACATGACTTTGAGACCTGTTGCAGCATATCTTGAAAACCTTTGTCCCATAGTGTGACTTCATTTGTTCAGGTAAAAATGAGGCTGCAGTTTATTGTATTGGATTCCACGTTTTGATTCTTGATATCTGGTAGTTATTTATTATTAATACTATAATATTTATCAAAGAATAATGAATAGAAATTCGACTTTCATTATGTGAAAGTTATTGAAGAATTATATAGCAATCAATTATTATTGCGTAAAATGTTCGCAAAAGGGAATATATTTAGTTCCATAGGTATATCAACCTGGACCTCTATATCTAAATGCAAAATTTCTCAAAATTAATTAGAGAGTTTTATCAAAACTTTTTTACTACAAAGAATTACAGGATTATGTAAATAAAATATCCAGCTTTTGGTATTTTGGAAAACATTTAACCTGTAAAATAATCGCTATGCTTTAAAATTTAAATGCAAAATGTTTTATAAATTTACGTGCTAACAGTTGTGGATATACTATAAGAGAGCAGATTCAATGCCACAAATTATTTTTCAGTACTGAGCAGTATGAATATTTTTGCTGGTGACGAAGTGCAAAACAAATATTGTTCATTTTGGCAATTAATGCTTTCATACAGGATGAAACAGCACATTTTACTAATATAACTGGCTACATAAAAGTATTAATCACATTATTTGAAAGTTCGCACGCAAATCTAAGGGAATTTCTTATTGAAATTATTAAGGCGCAATGAAAATAATACTAGCTGAAGTTTTTACTTAAGTAAGAATTAATATTAAAGAGCTTTTTCAATCTTTATGATGAAACTATATCCAAAACGTTCTGAACTTTATTTGAAGAAATTGGGTAGTTAGAACTGTAGGCTAGGGCTGTAATTGTGAAAACAAAGTTTACATATACTGAGGGGTTATTAGTTTCAAGAACTCTCCATTGAATTTTAAAAAGTTCTATAACTAACAATGCTTATCTACACTATCTACCACTAAGTATTTGGACATCCATGTAAATGCCGCTATTGCGGTCTTGATAACGTCACGCTCTCCACCATTAAATAGTGTAGGAAACAACACTGGAATTAGTGGCATGCAAGATACCACGAAGTGCAGAGTTATCTGTTTTCGCGAAAGGTGTAATCGTTAGGCATCACGAAAATGGCCGATCCTTAAGGGGCATATCTAGTGAGCTGAATTACCCAAATTCGACAATGGCCTGTGTAATTCAGAAGTGGAAGGTCAGCGGTGATTATCGGAATGTACTTCGAGTCAGGGGACCGCGAAACAGGGAGATAAAGACCGACGGATGCTATCCAGAAAACCTCGGAAGAACCGCACCCAAACGATGGCCCACAAACTCCAGGAGTTTCAACAGGCAACCGGAAGTGTTTTTCCGATGAAAGCATTCTTAAGAAATAACACCTGCTCTGATTTCATGGTCGTGGTGCTGCTCATAAGCTTTTGATCAAGAAGTCCAACCGTACTGCTCGGTTAATATGGTGCAAAGCACTCTGACAGTGGATCATTGATCAGTGTAAACGTGTTCTCTGGTGCAAAGAATCAAGATTTACTCTCTACCGCTCAGATGGCAGGGTCTGGATGTGGCGTTTCCTGCAGAAGGCCTCCTGTCAGAATGCAATGTGCCCACAGTAAAGTTCGGCGGAGCTGGAGTTATGATTTGGAGGTGTTTCTCTCGATATGGATTAGACCTTTGGTTCAAATTTCATGGTAAACTGAACACCTACGCCTACTGCATTATTTTAATTGACAGTGTCCACCATGGATTAGTGGGATGACAGTGAGTTTAACCGAATGATCTGACCTGCCCAAAGCTCGCTATCGAGAACCTCTAGGACGAGTTGGATCGCCGAATTAAGGGGTGTAACAACCATCCAATATTGGTGAAGGAACTGCCATGTACACTGACTACCAATAAATATTTGGACACCTATGCAAATAGCGATATCTGCGGTCCTAAGGTACGTCATGGACTCCGCCGGTATATATCGTATAGGAAACAGCATCGGCTTTAGTCGTATGCAAGATGCCTCGGAGTTCGGAGCTCTCTGATTTCGAGAAAGGTATAATTATCGGGTATCACAAATGTGATACCCGATAATGTCCTTAAGGGACATATCTAGCGATGTCCTTAAGGATGTCCTTACTAGATGATGTCCTTAAGGGACATATCTAGCTATCTGAAGTACCCAAAATCGACAGTGGCCTATGTGATTAAGAAGTGGATGGTGAGCGGTGATTGTCGGAATGTGCCCCGAGTCGGCAGACCAACGGAACTGGGAGATAGAGACCGACGAGTGCTGTCCAGAGAAATTCGGAAGAACCGCACCCAACCGATGGCCCTCATCCGCGAGGAGTTTCAACAGGCCTCCGGGAGTATTGTTTCAATGAATACCATCCGTAAGGAAGCACTTCTGCTTAATTTTCATGGTCGTGCTGCTGCCCATAAGCCTTTGATCACAAAGCCCAACCGCGCTACTCGGTTAATGTGGTGCAAAGCACATCGAAATTGGACCGTAGATCAGTGGAAACGGATTCTTTGGAGTGACGAATCAAGGTTCACCCTTTACCGTTCGGATGGCAGGGTCTGGGTCTGGCGTCTACCTGGAGAACGTCTCTTGCCAGAATGCATTGTGCCAACAGTCAAGTTCGGCGGAGGTGGAATTATGGTCTGGGAGTGTTTCTCCTGGTATGGGCTGGGACCCTTGGTCTCCATTCATGGTAAGCTCAACTCCGATGCCTACTGCACTATTTTGGATGACAATGTGCTTCCTACGTTGTGGCAGTTTTACGGGTTGGACCCCTGTTACTTTCAGGACGACAATGCCAGTTGTCATGTTTCGACGTTAACCAAGGCTTGGTATGGTGCCAATGGAGTTCATCGAATGGACTGGCCTGCCCAGAGTCCAGACCTCGCCGAATTCAGGGATGCACTACCCGTGCAAAATCGGTGGAGGAACTTCTATGTCTTCTCCAAGACGAGTGGAAGAAAATACCACTAGCTGTCATACAAAGACTTGTGGAAAGTATGCCCCGGAGGGTCCACGCTGTAATTACCTCTCGTGGAGGCTCTACCAACTATTGATTTTGAATAAAGTTAGTTTTTCTTTTCTATCACAGGTGTCCAAATACTTATTGGTAGTCAGTGTATTCTACAATGCTCCGGAAAGTTGAGGCTTTAGTTGCGACTCATGGAGGCTCTACCAACAACTGAATTTGAATACATTTTGTTTTTCTTTTCGATCACAGGTGTCCAAATACTTATCGGTATATAGTGTGGAACCATATTTAATGAAATAAGACACAGTGCCTCGTTTTTTCAAATACATTTCATGACATTTCTTTTAAAGCATGCTGTTTTAGTATATCACATTATATCATTTACAAATGAGTACTTGTTAACAAATGTCTCCGCACTTTTGCTCAGGCCGAAATTCAGTTATGTTGTCTGATAGAGATGGAATGTTTCTCATTGCTTCCTAAAGCTAGTTTCATTAACCTTAACTGTATTTTAGTTCTATTAATATAACAGTAGAGGCATTTATTAATCACTATCGTATGATCTTATTTTGTTATTCAACAATGATTAAAAAATGGAAAATATAATTACGAATAATAAATACCACAAAATATACTAATTGAAATTTTAATGCTATTCGATAATTTCATAATGTTCCGTTAATATTACTTAAATATTTTTTTAATAAATTCCTTATTGGCATATTTTTCTGAAATTGTCGCAAAAATTCAGCGTAGAAAATAGAAACTTATGTCATGTTTTTAAACATTATCCAGTAATAAAAATATTTCAAATTATTATTTGAAATCTAACCCATATGAATTGAAATAAGTTTTTTCTAGCATTTCGTGTATTTTTATATTTCATCTAAAGTGTTTTAAACTGTGTTTCAGCTACCCATTTGGTTAGAAGCATTTTATATTATAGTAAAAAAATATCTTTTATAAAGCAAAGACATTATCACCGAGCTGGGGTGGGAACTTATGATTTATTAAGGAATTAAAAAAGGGAAAAAATAAAATATAAGAAAGGAAATCAATGAAAAAAGAAATTTAAAATGCAAAATTTAAATTTCTGTCATTTCCGAAAAATTCTTGGGATAGCATAAATATTTATTGGCAGACTCGCATTTGAAGTATCAGCCCTTTGAACTGAATTAATCTCTTTTTCGGTGCTTTGTAAAATATTCATGTTCTTTCACTACTGTGGATGTTCATTAAATGCTTTAAATGCCCTGTGGAGGTCTTTAAATGCTATTTTAACCGCAGATGGTTGGAAATGTTCTGCATTATCATCAAAAAACGTCTTTAATGAAACAAAGATATCCCAGCCGAGATGATAGACGACTTTAAAGTATTAAAATAAAAAGCAAACAAATTATGTTGACTGTGATGTTAGACTTAAAATGAAGAGACATACTCCTTTTATGAAACCATCAGTATTTCAGACCATGATCTCACTCTTGCTCAAAATGTAGTTTATTACATCTGAACCTTTTAAGTAATTCTCTCCACAGTACCGTTATTAAATGCTTCTTAAGTAAAAGACGATTTGAAGTGCTTACCTTTGCTGCTTCTACTTACCAGGAAAGCCGCTGATCTCACCAGCTATATTCTTCTTACATGAACCTTTTTTCCCCTCAGATTTCTGAATGAAATCTAAAACACCATTGAATTTCATTAATATGAGAGTATATATGAAAATATATATTTTGAATATTTTTGCATTTGATAGATATACGTTATTCTATCTTACTTGCTATGTGCATTGAATACAACTCAAGCAAAAGAAACAGTGATATTCTTTCAGAAATTTTCATTGTGGGTAACTGGAAGAAAATAACTGATGTGAGTACAAAATGAGAAGAAAACACAAGTCATGTTATTTTTGCATAATTTTTTATATTAAATATGAAGTAAGCTAATAAACACTTTGAACTTTAATGCCCATATTCAAGAAATATAAACATTGTTTCCCTTTACATAGTAATAGTTGGGCTCTTGACAATGATTTGCCCCCCAAATTCTCCAGTCTTCATAATTTAGCCGCGTAGTATCTTTTAGTATTAGGATGCAATCGTTAAGCTCTCTTTAGAAATCCAGTCTTTTTTCAGTAAAGTAAGCAATGGATGGAAAGAGCAAATACAGAAAATTACTTTGAATGTCATCGGATTCTTGAATGAAATCAGAAAACACTGAAGCTATTGAGAATAATTACAGAGGATATCTTCATACTTATTTCTTAGATTTTTATCTGCGCTATAGATAGCTAATTAAGCTGCTCAATATTTATTTACGCTGTTATTTCTCTTAAATTTTTGAACTTCATTAAACTTAAAAAATCAGCTAAAATACACCCCATTTACTGAAAAATACAATTTTCAATTTAAGGTACTTAACATATTCTTTTAGCTCACTTTTCATCTAGCGAGCTAATTCAGTGTGTAAAGCGGGTACAGCACTAGATGCTCTAGCGCCTCTGCATAGCCAGTTAGGAAACTGGGAGTGTTGATGCAATTCAGGAAGTTTCACATAGAAAAAATAAAGTTCCTTGTGTATTATACAAGAAATACGTAGTCCAAACACTACCGTGCTTGAAAAACACACGAATATAGTCTATGTAGACAAAATATTAGAATGCATTAGAACATGATGCATTGGTAAATTTTGAAAGCACGTACTTTAAGCCTGAGTTTTCAGTGTCGTAAATTTTATTTTGAATTAATTTTATACTATGGTTAGACTGTCCTATTTTAAAACTTATAGCGGTGTTACCTATGTAGCAAGCAATTAAATTGCTATTCCCATCCGAACACCCCTTTGCGAATGATCTATCTAAAGTTGGCGATGCGTCCGTAGTGTTCTGAAGAATTAAGTTGTTGGTAGATATAAAATCCTCCAATTTTTGGCCTTTGACGTCAGTTGTGCGGTATCCCCAAGCTGTGTTGTGGGAATTAAAATCTCCTGCGAAAATCTTGTCTGGCATTCTGAATTGTTGTATAATTCTATTTAGAAATCTTGTAGTTGGTTCTATATATGTCGTGGGTGGCGAATAGTTGGATGTTAGGAGGATGGACATCGAATGGACCTCGAGTAGTATTGCCACGTTATCTCCCTCCAGTGCTGCTACTGTTGGAGACCAGTTCGGATTGCAACATACAATTAGCGCTCTGGGCGGATGTTCATGACTTGGTTTTTGATAAACCGTCCATTGCATTGGGAGGCTCAGTAGGATAAGCGATAAGCGATAAGCAACGGAGGACGTGGGCACTGTCCCTTTACCAAAAGGTTAATCGGTATAGCACCACGTCCACCTATATCTAGAGCCTAAAGAGGAATCACAAGACGCCACGCACCGGGCGCCCAAACCCAGAGCCAAATTCAACCCGGGGCAATCCAACAGACCAAATGCCCACGAAAGACAGTCCCAACAACCGCCCAGGCCCCACATTTATTAAATAAAATAACAAAAGCATGCAGGGCCGAAAAGGGCGAGTTTTGACAATAAGCAAAAATTTTACAAAGGTGTAATACACACAAATATAGAATATACATAAGCTAAAGTACAGTCTGATGTTGGGCAGCCCAATAATATACAATGAGTAAAATATAGACAGTAGAATTAGACTTAATGACAATATAACATAAAAATAGAGAACATAGTGAAATAATGAATGTAAATGATTACAGCAATACACAGAGGATATACCAAAAGAAATAAAAAATAAAAGAATACAATGTAACAGAATGCAATAGCGGTACAATATAATTGATCACGTGGTATTGTGGGAAAAACATGCAATAAGGCTAATTATACGAGTATGAGGAATAAAAATAACATATTTAGCCTGCATAAAAGTTAACGAATATAAGATACCATACAATACTATACAATATTACAATACAATACAATACAAAAAAAATTAACATATTTAACCTGTACTAAAAGCCAACTGATATAAGATACTATACAATACTATACAATACCACAATACAATACGATACAGTAGATACAATACCACAATATAATACGATACAGTAGATGCTATACAATACTATACAATGAAAATACAAAATACATTCAGTGTTGGTGACACAAAAATACATTTAAAATTGTCATGACACTAGTGATGAAAATACAAAATACATTCAGTGTTGGTGATACAAAAATACATTTAAAATTGTCATGACACCAGTGATCCTAATGCAGCAAATAAATTGATGCAGTTACCTGCATAAAAGATAACTTATATAAGATACCATACAATACTATACAATACTACAATACAATACAATACAAAAGCTAATTAAACGATTATAATGAATAAAAATTAACATATTTAACCTGTATAAAGCCAACTGATATAAGATACTATACAATACAAAACAATACCATAATATGATACGATACAGTAGATACTATACAATACTATACAATAAAAATATAAAATACATTCAGTGTTGGTAACACAAATATACATTTAAAATTGTCATGACACTTGTGATCCTTATGCAGCAAATAAATTGATGCAGACAGTTAAATGTGTTACTATACATTTGCAAAGGATGAAATATAGACTTAAGTATGCCACAAATTATGAACATATATTATACCGTGAAAAACACAAAATACATTCAATGTTGGTATAAATACAATGGATATATTTAAAACAATGGATAATGGTTGGATATATTATACAATGAAAATCTCTAGCGACCCCAATACATTCAGTGTTATTATTACACAGAAAATTAAATGTATGATATTACATGGGCAATTGATGAAAAGAAGACAGTAACAGTATAATGTATAGCCAAATATGCAAGTATATGGTATACCGATGTTTAACAGCAACTGGCAAACAATGTACCATTAATACGCCCAACTAGATATGCCAAGATATTATATACTATTATACAGTGAAAAACGCAAAATACGTTCAATGTAGATATTATAATAGTGCATTATGAGGGAATACAGACAGTTATATGTTTGATAATACATGGGCAAAAGATAAAAATAAAGACAATAACATTATTATTCATAGGTAAATATGCAGATTTAATATATTCAGATATTTAACAGCACCTGGTAAAAAATGTACCATAAGTACATTGATAGCTGCTATGGACAGCAAAGAGATTATTAGGACGGGACATATGCAACAGATAAATATGCGAATTCAATATATTCAGATATTTAACAGCACCTGGTAATAAATGTACCATAAGTACATTGATAGCTGCTATGGACAAAAAAGAGACTATTAGGACAATACATATGCAACAGATAACTATATACAGATATTTAACAGATAAATATATACAGATAAATTCAATATATACAGATATTTAACAGCACTTGATAATAAATGTGCATATGCAAAAGATAACATTATTATTCATCGGTAAATAGGCAAATGCAAGATATACAGATACTAAACAGCACCTGGTATTAAATGTACCAAAGGTACAAGGACAGCTGTTATAGACAATATTACATGGTTGCACTTAGAAAAAGATGCTGAGAGAGAATATACAAATATTTGACTGCTGCTATACACAGCGACTTATAACAGATGGATTACAATAGATTACAATGGTTACAAACACTTCAGAGCATAAAAGTAGATGGGTTATAATATATACAAGCAGTTGAAGAAGTTGAATCATATGTCGATATTATAAGGCACAAAGATCAAGTCCCAGATTCATCAGTTTGTCAATTAAACGGACTATCTTTTTGACTTGATGCCGTTGCTTAATCAAAAAACGACTAAAGGCAGTAGTCCTATCCGTTGGTGGAAAAGGAATATGGAATTCAGTAGTAAGTGGACAATCGATTAGATAGTGTTCTGGATTGCCCAGTTGTCCTTAACTACAGAGTGCTGAGGAAGAGAGTCCATGTCTCTCGAAATATAAGGGAAAAGGCCCGTGGCCCGTAATGTAGAAGATCAGCTGTGGTGGCATGATTAATCGGTCTAAATCTACTTTAGGGACATGGGCAAATGCTCGGCGACCAGTTTCCTCCGAACTCCATGCATTTTGCCACAAGGAGATGGCTGTGAAAAGTAAGTGACGCTTTAGATTAGATACTGGGCGTGAAACCGTCAAGGTCTGTGTTATCTCGTGATTCTGTGCTGCTTCTTTAGCAAGCCTATCGACAGTTTCATTACCGTAGTTCCCCACATGAGCTTTTGTCCATTCTAAACAAATGTGTAGATTTTTATGTCGAGACAAGCTAGTTTGAATGTCCACAATAATGTGCAAGAGTATTATATAAATTGCGGGGGCAATTGGCATCTCTTAATGCATATAGAACTGCCGGCCACCACAGCGTATCGAAGGCGCTCTTCAAATCCACTGAGATAAACGCTGTGTGGTGGCCGGAGAACTTATTGCGCAGGATGGTATCTTGAACTTCCTTTAAAGCGTGCAGTGTTGATCTTTTGGTGCGAAAACCGTACTGAAAAGGACAGAGATAATTTGTTGAGTGCAAATGAAATCTCAATCGTCCCATTAGAAGTTTTTCAAAAGTTTTGCCAAAAGCTGACAACAAACAAATAGGGCGATAAGAATCGGCAAGGGCTGGATCACGGTGTTTCTTTAAAAATAAGATCACCTGGCCAATTTCAAAACATCGAGGAAAAGTTCCACTATTGAATAGCTTATTGAACAGGCTTTGGAAGAGACTGAGATTGGTGCTAATAATCAATTTGACAATACGATAGTCAACACCATCTGGACCCGGTGCGCGCTTATTAGGGAGTTGGCGTAAGACTTGCCGAATTTCTTGAGTAGTAAAAATAACATCGTCTGGTGTTTGAAGACTAGAAGTTTGATTTCGAATAGTCTGATGAAAGGAGGAATCAGTTGAATTATCATCTGTAGAAAAACCGTATCAAGGACTTCTGATAGAGTTGATTCAGTCAGGTGACTATTAGGACTAACTGTAGCTAAAAGATGGAAAGTTGCTGGCTTAAACAGCTTGTCGGTCGCAATCTTATGATGAATACCATAAACAGATGTTGTCTCAGAACAAAATTTGCGCCAGCTAGTTAATTTGGCACGTATAATCATTTGTTTGTAACATGCTCTTTCCTGTCGGTAAAGAAGCAGAGTATTGGAGCTGATATTATTTCGACGCTCTTGCTTTAGCCGACGTCGAAGAGCTCTACATTTTTGTTGTTGAGTACGAAGCTGAGCATTCCACCAATTTAATGTACATAACTTCTTAGTGGTACGAATAGGCAAAACACTATCACATACTATTCGAATGGTAGCCATAAGATCACTAGTAAAATTTTGTAGATCTTCACGAGAATGCAGAGATTGAAGGCGAGAATGATAAGAGGCCAAATTGGCTTGAATGGCTGCAGTAAACTGTCTGCCCTTTCGGCCAGGTAAATTATAACGCCGTATGATTGAGGTGGCTGTAGTTCCCGCGAGTGAAAAACGTATATAGTTATGGTCTGATAGACTTAGACCCTCAATTACTCGCCAATCTTGAAGAAGAGAGGCCATAGGCAAAGTAGACAAAGTCAAATCTGGCCAACCATGTGAATGTTGACGATCAAAAGCCGAGGAGCATCATGTGAATTATGTTTCACGAGATTAAAACTGGATATAAAATCTTCCAGAAGTCTACCCTTTACGTCCGTAGTAGCATATCCCCACGAAACATTATGAGCATTAAAATCACCAGAAAAGAGCAAATTTGCAATTTGAATTGAGGTCAGTAAATCTTGCATCGCAGAGAGCACAGGTTCGATTTCTGAAGACGGTGAGGAATAAATGGAAACCAGGAGGACTGTCAGATGATGAACTTCCAGAAGAACAGCAACAATATCTCGCTGCGCAGTGACAAGTAAAGGAGACCAGGAAGAATTACAATTGACAATAATTGCACGGGGTGGAAGTAAAGGATCTTCCTTTTGATATGGTGTCCAGTGCAGTGGAAAGCCAACCGCCTTACCATTTAGACAATACGGCTCCTGGATTAAGATGAAGTCAATATGCACAGAAGTAGCATATTCTACAGTCTGTGCCGTCGCAGCTCGAGCATGTTGAAGGTTAATTTGTAGACATTCCGTCGGTAAAGTTCGTTGCAGAAGAGTGGTATTAAGATCTTTTTGTATATGATCCAATGAAGAATCAGATACTAAGTTACCTGATGTTAGACTATAAGGATTGAAGTTAGTAGTCTGTGTTTGCCCTGATGAGCTGGACGCGACGTTGATACTCTGGACAATCGGGGTGGTAGGCGGGATGGGCGAAGTCATATCTGGTACCGTAACGATTATTGGCTTCGCCACAGTTGATGCATTCAGGTGTTTGAGCTGTGCAATCTTTGAGCCCGTGATCTCCTGCACAGTAGGAGCAGTATTTTCGCTTACTCTTGCATTCTGTTTGCACATGGCCATATTGCTGACAACAACAACATAAAATCATAATCTACTAAATTGCTTAAATAAAATAAAATACTAATTAAATAAAATACTAATCTACTAAATAATAAACTAACTACTATTGCTGACAGGAGTAACATCTTTTAATTCCAATAAATTCAGTGGCTCTGTGAGTTTGCCAGCCGACGAAGATTTTTCGCCGACGCATGACCGCAGCAAAACCTGGGGAGTCACATTCAACAATCCATTTAATGTATCCCTTCCGTCGCTCCCTGAGACGGAATCGCATCGTGAATGCTGTTTCTGACAATCCCGTGGCTCCGCTGAGTTCTGAAAGTACTGTTTGCGGTGTGATTGATTCCGGCAAGTCATGGATAGCAATTCTTGGTTTTCGTCTGATTGGTCTACTGACATCTGCTGGTACATCAGAGCGCGTGAGTTCTTGTTCGAGTGTCGCAACATCATCAGGGGTTTGACAGAAGACCTCCAAACCTCCGTTATTTATTTTAGTAATACGATCTATTCCAACTTTAAGTTGTGAGAGCGGAACTTTGGTATTAAGCTGTTCTTTAAGCGTATCACTAGTAGTGTCAGCTTTAGGACGAATAATAAGGCTAGGCTTTTTAGGTCGTCGAACAATATCCGCAAAAGATGGAGCAGGAGCCAAAGCCTGATCAGCTGTAGATGGGAGAACAGGTGACTGGAAAGAATGTTGTCGAACCGCTTCACAGCAAAGTATGGTAGATGTATTGACTTCAGCGTCCACCAATTCTGGAATAGATAAGCCCTCAGGCCCCTGTAAGGCCAAAGTTTGCAAAGTTGTTAGAGATTGTAACAGATGCTCTCGAAGGTCCGAAGATAAGAGGATTCTGCCACCTCTGCTGGTGGTAGCTACTTTGCGTATATCAGCACAGAGTAGTGTAATTTTATCCGCATAAGGTAAGTCAGAGTCTAACAAATCGGGTGCGCTAGTAGCCCCCTGTGATGTTTCTCTGGCAGTTGTTTAAACAGATTTACGGGACATTATAAAGTATTAAAGAGCAGTAGTAAAACATAAACTAAAAGTGCTATGTCCAAAAGTCACTAAGAACGATCAGATTAAAATGTCTATGTGACACGTGATAACAGAGAATAATACAAGCAAAATTCCTGTATAACTAATCAATATACACAAAGTAATGTTTAGACAGCAGAATGACTAAAATTTTAACTGACTCAAATACATATCGAGGTATATTATCAGCAGTTATAATAGCAAGACACTAAATATAGGCAGAGATTATAGATTTCAATCTTCACAATATGAAACAACTAAGTCCAGTAAAATTAATTAAATTACATAAAAAAAAACCATAAAATAAAGTGAAACAATGCTTAAGGAATATTATAAGACAGTTGAGAGATCAAGAAATATACTTAAAACACTATTTTAAACAATACAAATGTCAAAAAACGAAAACCGAACACTTGTCGAGTGAGATTCGACAATAGTCTAATGACGAGAACTGGATCTCGACAAAAAGTTCAATGTTAAAAATTTCGCGAAAAACAACTGCCAACTTGCACATGCTGCAGAATCGCGGTACAAGTGACTTGCGGGACCGCCACAGCTTGTCGGCGGATGCGTCGATCCACGCGTGCTGACGTCACTCTAGCTGCACCTGCACACCTCCTTGTTCTCACATTTCCTTGTTCCAACCATGTTCGCCATAGCCGATGCACCGTGCTCGCATCCATGTGGGTATCAGCTGCGATTTGGAGTAAGGACCAACCCACCCTTCTCAGTCCGATCACCATAATCATAAAATCGTCTATCTGCTGGAAGTGCTTTCGTTGACGGCGGCCTGGCATTTTTTCCTATTAGACGTATCCTTCGGGACAAAAACCAACTTTTTTCGATAATTCGTCTGGCAGAAATAACAACACGAATATTGCCCATTCTGCACGTTCCCTATGTCTTACTTCACGTGCGTCGGAGAGCTGCGCATTTCACATCATTCGCATAACTCAGTGACGTGCTTCTACTCTAAAATTTGCATAAATTTCTGACCTCTCCTTCTTGGTGTTGCATTTTCAATGTCGAGCAGTTTATATCCTTTCCCCTTAGCCAGCTTAAAATTCCTTATCTGGCCCTTATTTTCGCAATCGTTGGTCGTAGTCATAGATTTCCAACTACAGAAACATTTTAAATGATGAAAATATTCGTGTTTTAAAAATTTCAAACTGAAAAAAAAAAAAAAAAAAAAAGAACTGGGGAAATAACTAAATCTAACTTTTAATGGGTGTCTCTCGGTTCCTATTCTTATATTTTGGGTAAGTTGTACTTCGTTGGAAAAAAATAAAATTATAAGAAGTTTGGCCCAAGTTCCACAAAGTTGATAGGGATATTTAATTCCAGAATTTGCAGTTTTTGATGTTGTTATTACTATTATGCAACTACAGTGTCTACAGTGTACTGTAGTTGCATAATAGTAAAACTGAATTTTACTTGTCTTCTATTATGAGTAATAAAAATAAAAGTCTAGCTTAACCTGTTTGCTTTATTGAAGTTTGAGGAATGACTCACTTTTGACATCAAATTGCTGAATAAATTAAGCTACTAAGGTAAATTTAAAAAATTCAAGAATCATTTTATTTCACGGAACGTGGCACAATTGTTTAGGTATCTCTTTACATTGCATTCTATTACTACCTGTACATTTTTCTTCCGCTTGGAATACTCTTTCTCTCAGATTTTACTGTACGTTATAATTAGGAATGTGAATGTAATATAATACGAGAGTATTGTTACGAATTTTATAAATATGTAAATAATTTTAGTAACATTATTGCACGAATCGTAGTACTTCATGTATAATGTAACATGCAATGCCTCAGAAAGGCCCAGGTTTTCCAGGAAAATAGGATTACAGGGGTAAGGCTATTTAACACTAAGATAGCGATAATTTTGGTGACTAATTTTTGTCTCCAGATTTGACGAGAAATCACCAAAAGTCGCCAAACTTCGGAGCGATTTGGGGACATCCTTCTATAACTGTGACTGATCCGATGTAAATTTAAAAAGTTCAAGAACTGTAATTGTATTGTAACTGTAATTGTATCCGGCTCTATGTAACTGTAACCGTGTATGCCTTCCAGCAAATTCGAACACAGAAGATGTAGTAAATTTCTCGTCTACAAGGGAAAAACTATATTCCACCGCAGAGAGCGTCAGTTCTCAGTTTAGTTCAGAGTTTAACTCAGAGTATTGAGAGATCACTGGATAAGCTTGACGCATTTGAGGCCCTTTTATATTGTTTTGCGGTTTAATGCTCTTAGTAGTTTGAAGTGATAGCTCCTGATTGTGCTCTTTTATACTGAGAAGAGCTGTACGAGTACTTTTGTGAAATGTTCCTTAACTGTAAGTATTTCTTTGGGAAAATAAATTCCATCAAGCTATTATCGGTTCTGTGTGCTTTTAGTCCATTGAAACCCATAGGAAAGCAAGAGTATTTTTTTACTGTTGTTTTGTGTTGTTTCATATTCTTCCTTTTGTTCCGAGTGGTACCGTAGGGATGTCAGTACCATAAGACATAAAAGAAGCCTTTGTGGGTTTCGTGAAATGCGCATTGAATCTTCTATTTAACTTTTTGGCTTTATCCGAGCGATAAATTTTGTCTACTGCAATCATTTCTGAAATGTTTCAAGTAGATTAATTTATCGAATTTAATCTATTTGCAACATGTTAAAAAATGACTGAAAAAATATGCTGGTGTTTTCAGTATCGATTATTACAATACTAGTGAATTTCCTTTCGGTCTCTCATTATCTTAAATGAAACCATCTTCACTGATAGGTTCAGTCCATTAAGATGCAAGAAAAGATGAAATAGGTAACGTAAAGAAACAAACCTTAATCCATTCGTCTCACTCATAAGCACAATAAATATTATTTGCACAGTTCCAATTCTTTACAGCGCTACTCAGTACTAGTCTAAATCATCCCATAATATACTGCGACTATTTAATGTACAACTGGTTTCAGTCTAAGTTACTCATTAAATATGTATCCTAAGAGTATAAATTAATATGAGTCTGAAAGATTTTAGAATTTCATTCAAAGAACTGAAAATTTTCTAAAGAACAAACATTCATTCAAAGAACAAACAAAATAAAAACAGAGTTGTCAAGAGTCTTCATGAAATTTTTTAAATCTTGTATCAATTCGATTATTGCAAAGCATACAAGAGCTATTTCCTTGGTTACAGCCGAAACCATCGCGGCAAAAACATCGCGGACGAAAACGTCGCGGAGAAAACAACGCAAGGCGAAAACGTCGTGCTACAAAACATCGCAAAGAGAAAATATCGCAATTCTAAAACATCGTGATACAAAACACCGTCGTCGAAAATAAAGCGGTTAAAAAACTTCGCAGTTTAAAAACATCGTCGTCGAAAATATCGTGGTAAAAATTAAAGTATCTACAAGTCATCGCATAACGATAACATCGCAGACATGCTTTTTTCATATATGCTTTTCGCAAACATGCTTTAATAACTGTAAATGAATATTCCCATAATGACTTGTGAGCGCAAGATGGAAAGAAGGATAATTTTTACTTTCACATTTTTTTATTAACTAATAAATTTTTGGTGAAAAAGTAACAAGGAAACTTAAGCATAGCAAATTAAATGCAACTTATAGAATAGTTAATATAGAATTTTAAATTAATAGAATTTATTAATAGAATTTTAAACCGACATAGCTAACTAACAAAGGCCATTAATAAATCATTTTTATAAAGTTTTTACTGGTAAGTTTTCAGGAAAAGTATAAGCTATAGGTTGCATTAATTTGGTATGCTTAAGTTTCCTTCTTACTTTTTCAGCAAAAATTTATTAGTTAATAAAAAAAGTGAAAGTAAAAATTATCCTTCTTTCCATCTTGCGCTCACAAATCATTATGGGAATATCCATTTACAGTTATTAAAGCATGTTTTCAAAAAGCAGGTATGAAAAAGGCATGTCTGCGATGTTATCGTCATGCGATGATTTCTAGATAATTTATTTTTTACCACGATATTTTCGACGACGATGTTTTTAAACTGCGATGTTTTTGAACCGCTTTATTTTCGACGACGGTGTTTTGTACCGCGATGTTTTAGAATTGCGATATTTTCCTCTTTGCGATGTTTTTTCCCACGATGTTTTGTAGCACGACGTTTTCGCCTTGCGTTGTTTTCTCCGCGACGTTTTCGTCCGCGATGTTATCGGCGGACACCATTTCCTTAAAGGGAGGCATACCTTTCTGAGGCCGTTTTAAGGGAAATTGGTTCATATTCCTGTTATAGGTGAAAAAAACTAAGAATGGTCCTTGCATTCAGCTCGTTCGCCGAGAAGTAAATTTGGGTCTAGCAACCAGAGTTTAGTGTCTTATTCGTTTTGTCGCTGGTAAGTCAGAACGTCACATCACAACATATTTCTACTGTCGCATGAAATATTTCTTTTAATTCGTAAGAATGTTAGAGAAATAAACTTCAATCTACTTATCATTTCCTTAATGTACCATGAATGTAGTTTTGAAGTGGAAGAGCTGAACGTTTTGTAAAACTGGTATGACTGGGTACTGTAAAATTATAAATCAATTTCACATGTTTGAAATACTTTACAAATACATAACCAGTTTTTCATAAAAACGAGAATTTATTTTCTTTTAATATAAAGTGTACTCTATTTGCCACTGTAAAAATATTAGGTAAAATTGCAAAAATGAAGTCTGTAGGATCCTCGCCATATCGGACAACGGATAATAGAAAAATTATGGGAAATTATTTTTTTAAATAAGGAACAAAATTAAAGAAAACCAAAATTAAAACAAATTCATTTAACAATAATATATAAAGGCACTTGTATCATTACTTTCAGAAAAAATTATTAACAGTTTTGTTGAAGTAATATGCCACGTCAACAATGATTTATATATTATAATACAACTCTATTTACTCGCACTACTTAGAGGAAACAATTCTGATACTTTTTATCGGATAATACCTGAGATTTGTTTTCAAAAGTTAAAAGCATGTGTAAATAACTGTAACAATGTTATCAAAAGTCTATAATACTGTTACATGGCTATGTTTCATACGGACGAGAAACTGTTTCGCATTTTTGTGCCAGCATGCATTCAGCGGAAGATGTAAACTTAGCTTCAAATCAAAGGTTACTATACTGCAAGGTTTGCTCTTCTCGATCAAGGTCATCAGCGAGGTCATGTCGACGTCCTGCTCCAAAGCAAGGTTCCTCCCTCTTCTCGATCAAAGCGACATCATTCAGAAGACAGATAAATACGTCACTGTCTCAAGCGTTGGAATGGCTACTGTAGCGTAAATGACCTTGCTAGGTTGAAGCTAGCTCAGAGTTTTACCCTTAACACTTTCCTCAAGAATGCCCGCTATAACACTGCTGGTTAAATTAGAATTCGACTGATTTCACCATCTCCAACTGGCGACATTATTTGGCGAGGTTTTAAGAGTTCCTCTTTGTTTGCTCTTTATTTCCCGGTGCCCTCCTTTCCGTTTCTTTTTCTCCGAATGACTTTTTTTTTCGCGCACCTTCTAAACAGCCCAGATATCGAGGTGCCCTCTTATTGTGGAAAAATCCCCCAAATGATTTATGTATCGCCGTTAGAGGGCGCTTCGCTTCTGAAAAGGAATGTTAGTTTTTAGTTTGCGACGTAGTTAGTTAGCAGTGAACCTTCGATGCAATCCAAGTTGCTTTGTAAATAAAATAATTATTTTGTAGATTGTTGAAGTATTTCACTTCATTTAGAATTAGAACCACCTTTCGCAATATGGTGCATCGGTGCCGAGAACCTTTGGCCAATTTAGAAGTTTGTGTTTTTTAATTTTGGATATCATTTTATGCGAAGACAGCCAAGGTAAGCCTGTATTTTCTATTTTTATATAATATGGAAGATCTTATTGCTAAACTGAAATCGAAACGAAAGGTATTGAGGACCGGAGTGTCCAAGATATTAAAGAAAACCGAACTGAAAGATGATAGTAGTATAAATGTAAATGTATTAGAAGAAATTTTAGACCAGTTAAACGAAAAATCAAAATCCTTGAGCAATTTAGACGCTGAAATAGAACGAGAATTAAAAGTCGAAGAAGACGAATTTGAACTTGAAATCTCATCCGCTTTGGAATATGAAGAGAAAATTCAAGTGTGGCAGTTTAGAGGAAAGAAAAAGTTGAAAGAGTTGAATAAGTTGGAAAATTCGGACTGTAGCGATTTTAGCTGTAGCAATTTTTATTGGTAGCGTAATTAAAAATAAGGTAAGTGTTAAATTTCACAAATTGAATTTTAAGGTAAGTTCAACTGCTTATCATAACAAAGTAGTTTGCTTAGCAAAGTAGTCCATTTCCAATAGGACTTTCCAATAGGACGCTTCTTTGAGGGTTTCTTTTTCCGCTCTTGACAGAGCTTCGTAGCGACTCGGAACGAGCCGTAAAATAAACAAGAGAGAAAGGGGCTCTCTAAAGCTTACTAGCGACTCGGGAAGAGCCGTAAAATACAAGAGAAAGGCTCTCTCTTCTCTACGCAACGACTGCGTATACTTCAGACTAAAAAAAAAACTCTCTAATTAATTTCACTCACTGTTTTTATGTCCAGGTTTTCTGGGCGTGTCTTGTGCGTCTGCTGCAGTGATTCGCTAAACGTCTTCTTCGGAGCATCTCTCCATTGGTTAACAGGCGCTGATTGTTCTCAGATACTGTCTTGACAGCCTGAGAAACTGAAATTTTCCGTGGGAAAATTCAGAACGTCTTTTTGGGAGGTCTATCTAAATTATTTCGAGAAACAGGCAGTTGGCGACAGTCTATCGCATACACACAATGGACACTCCACAACCCGTGAGAACTTGTATGAAAGTTTTCACCTTTCGTAAAAACAATATGCTTTCCGCACTTTGTTGGGGGTCACGTTCGACCTCAAGAATTCGTGTCATCAGGGTGGTCATCTGGCGCCCATTTGAAGTCTCCTTTTCCCAGACTTCGTGGGAGCCCGTGGGAATATAGCTAACGACGTTACAGGACAATGCAAATAGAGACATTTCTAATGAAACCGTTACAGAATCCCAAAACGAAAGTAACAAATTCACTCGTCTTCCAAAATTAACGATCTCTAAATTTTATGGTGATTCTTCGGATTGGTTAGAATTCATAGGTCAGTTCGAAAATGCGATTGATAAAAATCCGAATTTATCAAAAATAGAAAAATTAATTTACTTAAAAAGCTTTCTTGGTGGCTCAGCCGCCAAAGCTATTTCTGGTTTCGCTCTCATCGAAAATAATTACGAAGCTGCTCTTGAACTGTTACGTTCCAGATTTGGTCAAAAGAACATCTTAATTAATTCGCATTTAGAACAACTCTTAAGTACTTCACCTGTTAGAAATCCTAATGATATAAACGGATTAAGAAAACTTCTAGATCACGCCGAAGTACAGATAAGAAATCTTGAAGCATTAAAAATAGACTCTGATACCTACGGAAATCTGTTAACGCCTTTAATTTTGAAATTACTTCCTAATGAATTCGTTCTTGATTATAGCCAAAAAATTAAAGACGAAAATTGGGATTTAAAAGGTTTGTTAGCCTTTTTGAGGAACGAAGTATTCAGTAGAGAACTCGCGGCTTCTGTTAATTATAATTCTAGAGAAAAATATTCGCGATTGGAAAAGCATTTGCCCTTCAAACATAAACATTCTCCAGCCATAACGAGCAAGCCGTCTACAGTTGAGTTATTAGCGGCGTCATCCGAATCGCAGTGTCTGTTCTGCGGGAACACAAATCATAAATCTGCGGATTGCGAAATTTTTAAGTGTAGAAAAGAAAAAAAGAGATCTTAAAACGTGAATCGCGGTGTTTTTTATGTTTGGGTCGATTTCACCGTATTCAAAATTGTAAACAAAAAATAAACTGTGCCTTCTGCTTTAATAAACACTCGAAAGCCATTTGTTATTCATTCCATCAGAAAAAAGATAATGAAAAACCTAAAAAGAAAACGTCGGATTCGAGCGTTATTTCCGTTGTTTCGTCATATAATTCCGATGAAAATAGATTTAATAAAATATTATTACAAACGGCTTCTGCATTGATCGGAAATAATGATAAATCTGAAAATGTCAGAATTCTTTTTGATAATGGCTCAATGAGATCTTTCATAACTAAAGATGTATCTACTAAAATGGAACTTCCGATTGTTAGAAAAGAATCACTTTCTGTTTATTACTTTGGTGATAAAAGTGCGTTAGAAAAAACCTTTAATGTTGTTAGAGCAAAACTAGAAAATGTAAACGATCCTAATCTTAATATATATATTGAGCTTCTTGAAACCGAAAATATATCCAATACTGTTATCTCTCCTCCAGATTTGAACTTTGCTAAGAAAAATAAAATTTTACAAAATTTACAATTAGCAGATTGTTGTATGAAAAGTGACAAAATTAATATTCTCATAGGGGTAGATTTCTACTATTCTATAATTACTGGTAAAATTAAAAGAATTTCAAGAAATGTAGTAGCCACAGAATCTTTATTTGGGTGGTGTTTGCAGGGTAAAGTAAATAATGATCATAGTGAATTATTAACTATGAAAGTAATTGTAAATGAAAACTTGATATCAGATCAGTTACAACAGTTTTGGAAGCTAGAAAACTTGGGTTTGGAAAGTGATACTCAAAACGACAAAACTGTTGATTTAGAAATTATGAAATCTTTCGAATCTGATATCAGGTATAAGAACTGCAGATACCAAGTAAAATTACCTTGGAAACCGAATTCAAAACATTTAATGGAAGATAATAGGGATATAGCACTTGAAAGATTTAAGAAATTGAGTAACAAATTTAAAATTGATAACTCTTTGTTTGTTCAATACACATAGGTTTCAAAGGATTACGAGTTAAAACATATTATTGAACCAGTTCAAGAAGACAATCAAAATGATAAAACCCTATTTTATTTACCTTATAGAGCAGTCATCAGAAATGATAGAGCAACAAGCAAACTAAGAATAGTTTATGATGCTTCAGCCCATAAACCAAAAACACTGTCTCTAAATGACTGTTTATATACTGGTCCGAACCTATATCCTGATATTTTTGATTTATTGATAAAATTTAGACAAAATTCGATAGCCTTTACAGCGGACATTAGACAAGCATTCTTACAGATAGAGTTAAATGAAGAAGACAGGGACATTACACGATTCTTTTGGAAAGATGATCCCGGTGATAACAATGAAAGTTTGAAAACCTTTAGATTTACAAGAGTTTTGTTTGGAGTAAAATCTAGTCCCTTTCTTCCCGCTGCTACTATTAAGCATCACCTTCAAAAATATTGAGAAATATATCCTGAAACAGTAGAACTCTTAAAGAACTGCCTGTATGTTGATGACATTATTGGTGGTCAACAAAATTTAGAACAAGCCCTGAAAACAAGTTTAGAAATTGTGAACATTTTTAATGAAGCTAGCATGTCACTACATAAGTGGCATACTAATTCCAAAGAACTCAAAGATATTTGGCATCGCAAAGAATTTTCGATACAAGAATCTCCTGAAGTTGTCCCGATCAAAGTGTTAGGAATTAACTGGGATACGGATAATGATAATTTTTATTTTGACACTCAGCACTTGACAAATTTCATTTCCTCGTCAATCAACTCAAAACGTTTTCTATTGCAAACCGCAGGCCGTATTTTTGATCCTGTCGGATTTTATGGCCCTTTCACTATAAGAATAAAGTGTCTGATTCAGGAAATCTGGTCTGCCAAAATTGATCGGGACGATGAACTGCCACCTGATCTTAGTTATAAATGGAAAGCCTGGTACGAAGAAATTGAAGAACTGAACCACCTCAGAATTCCCCGCTACTATTTAGAAGGAATATTAGATGCAGATGTGAAACAAATAGAACTCCATAGCTTTTCTGATGCTAGTTTGAAAGCTTATAGATGCGTGGTATATCTGAGAATAGTTTTGAACAATGGAACTTTTCAAACAGTTTTTGTTGCTTCCAAGAGTAGAGTTGCTCCTCTGAAATCCCTTACACTTCCTAGATTGGAGCTTTTGGGTGCGCTTTTATCCGCTAGATTGAGTGATAAAATAGCAAAATCTTTAAAATACGAAGTAATCCCCTTCCACTGGACTGATTCTCAAATAACGTATTTTTGGATTCAGGGATCTCCCGAAAGATTTAAATCTTTCATCAAAAACAGAGTTTACGAAATTCAGAAACTAACTGAAAGCAATAATTGGCATTATTGCCGTGGGAAAGATAACCCCTCCGACCTCATATCACGAGGAACTACTGTTGCTAATTTAAGAAATTGTTCACTTTGGTGGTTTGGACCAGAATGGTTGCAAAACAAACGTATAGACTGGCCAGTTCAACCGAAGTTTGACGTGGGAAACGATAAGCAACTAGAACTCCGTAGTAAGATATCTGTTTATGACGTTGTTGTAAAAAGAGATGATCAACTATTGGATATAACAAAATTCAGTAATGTGCTGAAATATCTCAGAATTATGGCATGGGTTAGACGTTTCGTTGCTAAGGCAAGAAAACCACCTGCTAATAGTGGAACACTAAGTGCTTCTGAAATTCAGGACACTGAAATATTTTGTGTTCGTAAAGCCCAGATGGATTTCTTCACACCTGAAATTAAGGCTGTTCAATCTAACAAGTCAATTTCTCCAAGCTCTGATATATTCAGCTTGGCACCGTTTCTTGATGAAAATAAAATTCTCCAAATTAAGGGAAGATTAGAAGAAACCGAATATACAGTTGACGAGAAGCATCCAGTTCTTCTTCCTAAAGATTCCAAATTTACCGAATTAATTGTAAAAAGGGAACATAATAACGTTCTGCATGCGGGAGTTGCAGCAACTTTAGCCAAACTAAGACAGAAATTTTGGATTCCTAAAGGTCGTCAGTTGGTAAAGAAAGTTTTAGGGAACTGTTTAATTTGTCGGAAATACGCAGTAAAACCAGCGAAACAAATGACAGCTCAGTTACCTAAAGATCGAATTGTTGAAACTCCACCTTTCTATGTTACAGGCGTGGATTTCACAGGTCCAGTTTACATCAGGTCTGGAAACGACATTCAGAAATCATACATCGTATTGTTTACGTGCGCTGTTACACGAGCGTTACATCTAGAACTCATTTCCAACATGTCTGCAAACAAATTCATTTTGGCTCTCAGACGTTTCATTTCGAGAAGAGGAAACTGTCGCACATTTTATTCAGATAACGCGAAAACTTTCAAATATGCTGCCAAAGATTTACAGTATTTTTACAGCATAATTAAAGGTACAGACTTTCAAAATTTTCTAGCAAATGAAGGCTTGACTTGGAAATTTATCGTCGAGCTTGCTCCATGGTGGGGAGCTTTTTATGAACGTCTTATGAAAACCATAAAAGGAACCGTTGAAAACGATATTAGGCAGAGCTCAACTGAATTTTGAAGAATTTATGACTGTGTTGACAGAGGTCGAAAATATTGTGAATAGACGTCCTTTGACCTATGTTTACAACGATTTACATGAACCTGAACCGCTTGCACCAGCTGATTTTCTATTGATCGGACAAAAGGATGAATATCCATACAACTTTGCTGAGATCCTGAATAACTCTCCAACAAGAAAGAGTCTAATAAAACGAAAAGAATATCAGACAACACTTATAAAACAGTTCTGGAAAAAATGGAAAAATCAGTATCTTCTTGAGTTAAGAAATGCTCACTTCTTCGGCACACCAGAAGCCAAGAAAAATCTTAAAATTGGTGATATAGTTTTACTTGAAGGAACAACTAAATCTAAGTTCCTCTGGGATTTAGGTCGAGTAATTCAAGTCTTCAAAGGACGTGATGGTCTTGTACGATCATGTGTGGTAAAAACTAAAAAAGGGGACCTTAAGAGACCTGTACAATTGATATACCCGCTTGAACTATCAGACTGAAAAATGAACTAAATTTGTAACCTTTTAATTTTACTTCTTGTATTTCATATTCACTAACATTAATTTTAGATAATTAGTTTAGTTATTACTAATAATTTACTGTTTGTAATTTGAATTAATATTTACGTATTGAGTAACATTTGAGTTGATGCAGTTAACTATATTTGTTCATTTTATAGAATTTCCTTTTGCAGTTTATATTTACATCAGTTGAATGTATTTGATATGTAAGTTGCTTTCTTATATTTTATTATTTGTATGCTGAAATAGTGATAATTTTTGCAAAAATTATCAGGTGGGGAGTGTGGAAAAATCCCCCAAATGATTTATGTATCGCCGTTAGAGGGCGCTTCGCTTCTGAAAAGGAATGTTAGTTTTTAGTTTGCGACGTAGTTAGTTAGCAGTGAACCTTCGATGCAATCCAAGTTGCTTTGTAAATAAAATAATTATTTTGTAGATTGTTGAAGTATTTCACTTCATTTAGAATTAGACCCACCTTTCGCAATACTTATTTTTTGTTCTATACTCCAAGAATTGTTTTTTTTTTATCGTAAACTATGTTTAAAGCCTGAAGCTTGAATTTTTTCAGGTGGACAATTTTTTTGAGAATAAATAATGCTTTACTATCTTAAAACCCATGCGAAGTAAATCGAGAATACAATTAAGTCAGATTTAGTACATTTACCTCTAAGGATATTAGTATTAAAAGTTAACTCTTTAACAACACAGATACTTCTTTAAGAAAGTTCAAACCATTTTAAAATATCTAAATGTATTTTAAAATATATATATGCTAATTTATATGGAAGCTGTTTATACGCTAACATTCCCGCAACAAAACACGGCGCCACATCATAGACATTAAAGTATAAATTGATGTAACGTACCTGTTTTTATTGTTTCTGAGTACCTTTTTAGAAAACTGTAAGCAGCGAGAGGAGGTCGAGATTCCCCACCGTATTTAACTGTTGGCTGGATAGTAACACCAATCAAAACTTCTCGTCAATAAAGTTCTTTCATACGACTGACAAATATGTTGCGTAATATTCATTGCGCAAATAGTTCCCTTAAGCAACTGAATTCTTCGAATTCTTCTTACGCATGGCTGTAAAATAAATTCGAAGAAATTAAAAAAATAATTTAAAAAATTCTTCGAATTTAAAATTCTCCATGCGAGGATTAGAAAACAAGTACCCAACTTACGCAATAAGAAAACAGCTTCTCAAAATTAAAAATATGAATCTCAAAATTGTTAATTTCATTTAACTTATTTAATAAGATTTTAAAGCGAATATGACTTCTAAGAATTAACGTATAACCAAATTAATTATTAGTATAATGATGAATAATTTTATCATTAGAATAATTATTAATTTGGATACAAATTAATAATAAATGAACAGTCAAAGAAATAATGCAGTATAAAGTTTCAGATGTACTTCAGCAGATATATACTTTATCCACCTTTTCCCAAACAAAGTAGAAATGAAATATAAAATTATAAAATTTCGCATTGTAATAATATGAAATGTAACATTTTGTTTATCTTTTCATACGAAGAAGTTAGAAGGTATGGGAAAAAAGTTTTTTTCTTTTATTTCAAGTAAAAAATAGAATTAATAAAGCTTTTGCTTTTTAAGTTTTAAACCAACATGCGTTGTTGTTAAAATTTCTGTTTTTACTTCCTTGTACGAAGTAAAAAGGAAGTATTGTAATCGCGAAAAGTTTCAGGCAGCATATTTCAACGAAAATATCCATTTTGACCGCTATCGAATGCAATTTAACGATGTTTTTGCGTGATATCTGTACGTAAAGACAGAATAAAATACTCTTTTCCTTCAAAAAATTATGAAACTGCTTTAAAATTAATTCTGAAGAGAATTTTTCGTGGCGTCTGTACGAACGTACGTACGTAACGTATGTACGTATCTCGCATAACTCAAAAACGAGTAGCCTCAGAACGTTGAAATTTTGTATATAGGACTGCTATAATATGTAGATGTGCACCTCGTATTTTGGTTGCAATCGGCCGCACCAAACATATACAAATATATTTATATATATATCCACTCTGTTACCCGGCTCAGTCATCTCAGTTTCTTTACTCTTATATGTTTGTAAATTGTACATTTTTTGCTTTAAAAGTGATTGAATTATGTTGTTTTTATCTTCCGGTTAAGGATTTTATGCCTTTAGTAAATCTGTGTGCAATATTTTTAGAATTATCAGCAATTTTAAAGTTGTTTAATTGCCGCTAAGCCTGTTTTTAATGGCGGCCATTGATGTTTACATTTGAAACAGGAGACTAGTGGATTTGTTACCAATCTAGAGAAACTTAGCTTCGCAACAACAAAGATAACGCATTCATTTATTATTGCCAATTAAATAATGCTTAATTCTTTCTGGAATTTTTTCGAGGAAATAAGCGTTTGAGATTTATTTCGTAATTTTTAATATAGATATTTTCAGTTTTTATGTATTTTTGCCTTCTCGCGAAGTGAGAACTCAATTAATTAAATGAGAAATACTCAATCGTCTGTGAAAAACTGTTTCTTTTTTGTTTTGTTTTCTTAATTTCTTTTATAATCATTCTAGCTTTATTATAGTATTTGAATAGAACATGTGGCAACGATTAGATAATTCTATTCTTTTGATGATAAAAATTTTGTGCATTATGAGTTATATTGTGAACGAAATATAATACTGTTAAGTGAATCTAGCGCCAGAGTGTCGCTATGGTAAACAAATACTAGAGTGAATTTTAAAGAATGCATTTATTCTATTGTGGTTTATGCGCTGTCGGCGAAGTAGGTTTAATTCAATCTAATAAGTTTAAATAAAATGCAAGAAAAAATGCGTATAATTTAATATTCCGTACAAGGAAGTCATGTGGTGTACACATCAGATTTTTTTAATATGGGAAAGCTGCTTAATTTAGCTCACTGAACGTGGGGTCATAACTCAATCTTTCAGTTAAATAAACGAACCTGAACTCAAATACTGAAATAAAATTTCTTTGTTTTATGCTCACAAGCAACGTTTTAGAATGCCTTTATGAAAGTTGTGAATTTCTATGAATGTATAGAAGCATCTATATGGCTACACTTTGGAAGATAAAATGGCAGAAACGAAGTCAAAGCATGCTTATACTTAACTTTTAAGATTACGATCACTTAAATCTTTAAATAATCTTTCTGGCATTTTACTGCTGCCAGATTTCTTTTGAGTTCTTGAAAATAATATCCGTCAATACATATTTTGTTGCTTAAATTTTGTTTTTTATTTAAATATTATTTCTATTATTCGTATTTCAGTTTAGCTCCGGTTCACTATAAATGTAAAAATATGCAGCATTTGTTTTCACTGTTAAAATGCAAGGTTATTTTTAGTAACGTTGCCTATATTTCTTTTCTTACATCCTTTAACCCTTTAACTTCATGTGTGATTTGGGGCTGGGACATCCATTATATGTTTTCTACGGTGCTGATGAAAATTTATGTCAAACGATATTGAAAACTTTCTCTGCATACAACTTTACTTTCCCATATATTTATGCAAAGTATCCTAAATAAAAGTACATCCAGACCGAATTTCCGTACAACATATATTTTTTGTTTATGTCACCCCTACTAGCGGCCGAACACTTACCAAACTAAGCATTCAGGAAATGGTCGAAACCACTGGTTATTTAGCCCTTTCAGTCTCCCAGAGCTTTGCCCAAGGTGGATCACAGCAGGACTAAAGAAAAAGAAAGGCTCTGTCATCCCTTTGAAGGGGAACGATGTCCACACGAACCCTGTTGGGGAGATTACTGGATGTTATGCTACGTTACTGGGTTCCTTACCTCGCTTACTGACCAAAGCTTCACAAGCTAAAATCTTTACTTCTTAGATTCTTTGAAAGAGGTTTCTTTTCCTTGAAAATTATAGCTGAGATACTTTTAAAATTAATTAGCATTTATAAAGTGTTTATAACGAGAAAATATTGAACAGGGGCCTATGAAAAACAGGGGCCTATGAAAAACAGGGGCCCTGTGCCGTTGCTACCTCTGGTACTATGTATCATAATACGAAATAAACAAAAGTGATATTTCATTGATTTTCTTACAGCAAGGATGTCAAACTCGTGGCCCGCGGGCCGCATGCGGCCCACAACAGATATTTTTGCGACCCGGCCAATATATCGGCAAATAATAATATATAATAATAAAATAACATATCGACGAAGAAAAAAATGAAATGTTTACTGCTAAGTAATTAACGATAATTTATTCAGTGTTGTTAGATTACTCACAGCGAGCTGACACACACAAATTACAAATGCGTGTGAGTAGCTTGCGTTCAGCTACCTTCGGCTTTTGGGGGACACGTGCACTCAGAACTTGTACTCATCCCCCGATAGCCGAATGTGGCCGAACTCATGGTCTCAGTTTTCCAATCATAGTTTTGTACGATATATTGGTGCATGCATGTGCATGCACTTTGCTTTATTATTAATTATTACTTAATTCATATTGTTACGGATTTCATAGTTATTTATTTATTTAGTTTTTTTTTATTTAGAATTGTAATTAGATTTGCTTCATGTTGCCTTAGCAACGCAGACGATTTTTGAAAAGACAGCTGCGTTGGAAGGTTAAAAATAGAACAGCGCGTGCATTTAATACCTAATAAATAAATATCTCGTAATTGCTGTTGCCATCCACAAAAATCCAGATATTTATAGATGTTTCCAGTATATTCGAGAAATTAATTATAAATTTATGTCAAACGATATTGAAAACTTTCTCTGCATACAACTTTACTTTCCCATATATTTATGCAAAGTATCCTAAATAAAAGTACATTCAGACCGAATTTCCGTACAACATATATTTTTTGTTTATGTCACCCCTACTAGCTGAGAACAAACAACTCATCTCAGTAGTAGCTGTAGTTCTAGCGAAATTGTTTGTTTACTTAATGCTGTGATTGATTTGTAGCGATTTCGCTGTGAGATAGAATTAGTTTCTCTGTTTTGAATTGATTTTTGCTAAACGTTTGACATTTTGTGACATTGTTAGAATATTTTTGAAGAAATATTTTAGCATTTTGATTTATCTTTTGTGGAAAGAATAAATTTTTGTTAACTTTTTAACGTTAACCGTGTTTATTCCAGCCCTTTGTATTCAGTATGTCTATATCAAAACCAAGTGGTAGTAAAATTAAACAAAAAATCGCTGACGAACATAGAATATTCCAAGTAAAATGGGCATTAAAATATTTTTGCTGTGAAATAAAAGGTAAAATAATCTGCTTGATATGTAATAATACTATTAATGTACCAAAGTTATATAATATTAAACGTCATTACGAACAACACAAATCGAAATATAACAATTACGAAGGATTAATGAGAGAAGAAAGTTGAAAGAGCTCAAGTTAGGAGTGAAAAAGCAACAGTCCATGTTTAGTAAAGTATTGCAAGAAAGTGAAGCGGCGGTACATGCAAGCTACGTCTTGTCCGAGTTGATAGCTAAACATTCGAAGCCTTTTACTGACGGTGATTTCATCAAGGAATGCCTAATGAAAGCTGGAGAAATTGTTTGTCCTGGAAATATGAAGGATTTTCAATCAATTTCATTGTCTCGAAATACAGTTGCGGAAAGAGTTACTGATTTAGCCGCGAATTTAAGTGATCAGATCAAAGCAAAACCATCTACTCGTAGTTTCGAAAGTTTCTCCATTGCCTGTGGCGAGAGCACGGACATTAGTGGCAAAGCTCAATTAGCAGTGTTTCTTCGTTCTTGTGACAAGAATTTTAACATTTTTGAGGAATTACTGGAACTAATACCGATGCCTGGTACTACCACAGGAGAAGATATATTTACTTGTGTTTTTGGACTTCTGCAGAAATACAATCTACCTTTGGCAAAATTAAATTCTGTAGCTACAGATGGCGCTCCATCAATGACCAGGAAAAACAAGGGCTTCGTAGCATTACTAAGAAAAACATTTAGTGAAATTCACGGTTCAAACATTCATCATATGCATTGTATTACACATCAAGACGTTCTATGCACGAAAGTAATAATTATGGAGAATGTTTTGTCATATATAAAAAAAGTTATAAATTTTATAAGATCTCGAGGTTTAAATCAGCGTCAATTCACTGCTTTCTTAAGTGAGTTAGATAGTGAATATTCGGGTTTGTCCTACTATACCGAGGTACGTTGGTTATCTTGCTCCAAGATTCTCAAACAATTCTGGGATTTGATAAAAGAAATATGTCAGTTTTTAAAAACGAAAAATCAAGACGTAAGTTTGTTTTACGATCCAATATGGATACAAGATTTATCTTTCTTGGTTGATATAACCAAACACTTAACCGATTTAAATTTATCGTTACAAGGAAAAGATCATATCATTACTAACATGTTTTACATAATTAAAGCATTCAAATGTCAACTAGTTCTTTGGGAAAAACAACTTAAAAATGAAGATTTGACGCACTTCCCGACGTGCAGCATGAAAATCAAGTTTAGATGATACTTGTTCGTATCAAAAATACGCAGAAAAAAATTGCAAATTTAACAACTGAATTTGAAACGAGGTTTAATGATTTTAGTTCCCTCGAAGACAAATTTTTTTTGTTTTCTTCGATTTTCTCAATAAGTATTGACTCAGTACCCAGCCATATGCAAATGGAGGTGATCGAGATTAATTGCAACTCAAATTTGAAAGCAAAATTCATTGAAGTGGGCGTGCCTGAATTTTACAAATATTTACCAGCCAGGTTTGAAAATACTCGAAAATTTGCATATGAAATTATTTCCATGTTTGGTAGCACTTATCGGTGCGAGCAGTTATTTTCAGTCATGAAAGGTAATAAGTATCCTATTAGAAATAGTATTAATGATGCTGAAGTTATCACTGCAAACAAAATTTCTCCCGAAATAGGAAAGATAATAGCAGAGAAGAGATGTCAAGTATCAGGACGTAAACATTAAATTTTTCTTGTTCTTTTCTATATAAATATATATATATGTTTATTATTGTATTATTCGAAATAAATCTGCGTTTCTATGAATATTTTTTTTTTTTTTTTCTTTTTCGAACCGAAGTTAAACCTTGTTTGTTTGGCACAAGTGTACCTATGAGTTTGACATCCCTGCCTTACAGAAACGTTCAGTAGACGAAAGAATGGCTGCGTAAGTTGCAGAGCAAGCATACCTTTTCCTTTTTTTTTCCCTCCGAGTTTTTTGTCAGTTCATCATATGAATGTTCAGTTTTTTTACTAAGATATCTTTACAAAACTTTTCTTTTCTTTTATTATTAACGTTTTGTGTGTTTATTTTATTTATTAAACATCCTATTCTTGGCGATTACGCAACATAAAATTCGATTCAACAGCAAAATCACAAAATATTTATAAAAAGCATATCTATAAAATTTCCGATAGACAGTCTCACGCGTTGGAGATAAAAATGCTTTTTTTCCGTGCAGTGTTGCCACTTTTTGCTTTGTAAACGTTGAGTTTGTTAGTTAAATTCCTTAAAGTTTTACTAAATATAAAATAGATAATAAAACAAATTCGAACGTCAAAATTTGCTCTTCCAGGTGCCCTTGTTTGGGTGCAGGATTACGTTATTCAAAATTTTATGACTGTAGGTACCGTTGCTTTCCCAGAGCTCAAGAAACATATACACATTCATGCAGATTCTTCATTATTTATATTTCTTAAAATATAATATAGGGCAATAACATTTAGCGGCAACAATTCGAAAAACAATACGCCATTTACAGTGATTCAAAGCAAAATGTCGTTTCGAGACTAATATCCCATTCGGGACTAACATCCTTTCGGGCTAAAAATTAAACAAGAAAATAAAAAAATTACGGAGAATAAAAACGTACGTTTAAAACATGTATACCGAAACACAAATAAGTGCGTTAATGAAATAAAAGCGAATTAAATTGTCTCTAGAGAGCATTGTAATCAGATCATTATCCGTAAAATCATTGGTGGATATGAGCCATTTTCCCTTAAAATGGCCTCCACGAAGATTGAAGAAAATTTTTTTAAATGTATCAGAGCAATAAAAATCATATTTCTAAACTTCACAAACGTTTTCTCTCCGCCAATAGAAACACAGTTCGTTTATTTTGCTGCTTACGAACATTCATTACATTTCTTAAGAACATTTAAGAGTTCGACACTTGAATTGGAACGCATCCTTTTTGTCGGCAAAAACAAGCTAACGAAAAAACAGGTACATGAAAACAAATAATATAAATAAATTTATTTTAATGTATCAGAAATAATATTTTAAATTATTATTTGATTTTTTATTTACGTAATTTTTTATATGATTTATTTTATGTACTTTTTAGTTATTTATAAAACTATACAAAATAACTCATGAAATTCTGCAGAGATTAATTAGCATTAGAATACATACTTTTAAAATGTAAGAATATACGAGTATATATAAGAAAGTATATAAAGATAAAATTAAAATATTTTCTTTATTTTATGAGTAATGAACGCTGCATAGTAATCCTGATGATCCATAATAATACTTTCATAATTGTCACTGCAAAAGCTTACATAAATCTAATTAACTCATTTCTAGTGCTAGTTGAAACACAAAAATAAAGGAAGCGAAATTTGTTTAGAATTAATATATTATGAAACTTATTATTCGAATTAATTAATTTTTAAACAGTTATATTTGTAAGGTCTTTCTGGCACGTATTCTGAAAACACGTTTATATAATTTTATTTAATATTTCTATACCGCAACTTGTGACATTATTTGTGATATTTTAACTCAAAAAGAATTCTTCGTAAATACAGAAATTTATCAATGTTTTTTGGCGATGGAATACGTGCATTTCAAAAAAGAACACACATAAATTTGTATATATTTCAAAAAAATATTGTGGAAAAAATTAACAATATTTAATGTATATTAGACTTTAAATATTAGTTTAAGCTTATATTTTACGGGTACAATTATTTAATTAATTGTGCCATAACTACATTACTGGGTCAGTTATAAATGCATATCTATTGTAATTTCATGAGATAAAATCTCTTCTCATATTATTTACATTACAACCCTTCAGAGCTTTTTGATTTTCAAGCATATACTCATGAAACTGAAAGACACTCTCAAAGCAACAAAGCAAACCCAAATACATCATCAGTCTCTTCTTCCGGTTTTGGGCTTCCAGAAGCCCATATTCGAATGGAGTACTATTCAAAATTTCAGGTCTCTAGGTACCATTGTTTTTTCACAGTACGAGAAACATACATACATTCATGCAGATTCTTCATTATTTAATTTCTTTAAGTATAATGCCGGATTCTAATATTTGGTGGCAACAGCTTGAGAAGTGAACCGACGCAAAATCCCAAAACGAAATTGATAGCCCTTCTAGTCAAACTACGCCTTTGGGATAATAACATATTTTTAAGGAGAAATCGACAAGATTCGCAAGTTTGATCGGTAATCCATAAATCCAAAAAAACTGTTTTTATCATTTTGTCAGGATTCGATTCAAAATATAAATGCTTGCAAATGTTTTCATACATGAAATTTATTTTAACTAAGAACAGGAGAAGCTTAACTACCGAAAGTTCAGACGCTTATAATCGTCTTGAGTAACTATAACCCAAACTTGTCTAAACTGATGTCACAAGTTCAGCATCAGAGCAGTCTTTAATATCGAAGAGTAAAATAAAGTTTATTCAGTTACTTTTGTTTTTATAATAATTAAAATTTTTATGAAGTTAAAAGCGTATTGCCATTATTTTCTTGATAAAATTTATTTTAGTATTCATCAAAAAAGACCATTTTAAAATTAAAATACCACTGATATATATAATGATCCGAAACGTCTTTATTTTGGTTGATTTTGACTCGCAGCTAAAAAGGATTGCCTGATTTACAGGATGCTGTAAATCTTATTCAAAGAATAGAAGATACAGTTTTTATTTTTATTCGTATTTGTCAAAAGAATAAATAAGCTCGGTTTCGAATTTTTGCTTTAAAAGTAATAGAATTGGATTACAATTAATTCAGTTGGATCAATTCAATTCAATTGGAATGCAGTTATAAGTGAACGGATTTTTTTTTTACATTAAAAATTTAATAATAAAAGTCATATAATCCGTGATGAAGATAATTTCCAGTAATTTCTTTCGAAAGTCAGAAACTTTAACAGAATTGAAACGCCATCAAGTATCAAGCTGCAGTAAGAAATACAGAAGTTTTTAATTATTTTAAATACAAACATATGTACTTTTACTTTTGCGTCGAAGAAAAATTTAATAACTAGCAAAACGAGATTAGGTTTACATTGCTTATTCTTAAGTTTTGTGTTATTGGGATTGCATTTTGAAAAACAAGGAGGCTCACAAAAACTAAAATTATGAAATCTTTCTTTGAAATTTTCCTATTTCTTCCAAAGAGGAAAACAAAAACATATTCTGTCATGCAAATCTAATTTAGCTTGTTACGATTCAAATTTATGAAAGGTATCGTTACCCAGAATTTACTTAACCTTTAAGAAAATTCTTATGTCTAACGAAATGATTAAAGGAATTGCAATATTTGTTAAAAATTTAATAATAAAAGTCATATAATCCGTGATGAAGATAATTTCCAGTAATTTCTTTCGAAAGTCAGAAACTTTAACAGAATTGAAACGCCATCAAGTATCAAGCTGCAGTAAGAAATACAGAAGTTTTTAATTATTTTAAATACAAACATATGTACTTTTACTTTTGCGTCGAAGAAAAATTTAATAACTAGCAAAACGAGATTAGGTTTACATTGCTTATTCTTAAGTTTTGTGTTATTGGGAAAATTTTCTCTAAAAACCTGGAAAGATTTCATAACTTATGTACTTGTTTTAAAATGAAAGTTAGTTAGCTGATGATTAATTAAACATGTTAGAGCTATTTTAAGTAAATGTCAGTCTAAAAATGTTAATATTTAGTTTTTAAATATTTGCATTACAAAGTAATAAAAAGTGTCTTGCAGGTACCAAACTTTAGATTTCAAATTGAAAAGAAATATAAGTTCGAATATTTTTCCCTTGCGATATTCTTTTTATATGTTCTGAAAAATACTTAGTAAACGAAATTTAAAATTTGTTTTTATTTTGGTAAAAAAACGTTTTGTAATGTTGTTTAAAAAACATTCTGTCCTGTCAGCTGTTTTCATTTCATGGGTGCGGCCCGCGGGCTATTTGAGTTTAAGATCACTTGTACGAAGCATGAAAAAATATTGGATATTTAATTGCATTTCGTAATAAATGTAGGAAAAGACAGAGGCACGTTTTGAACAAAAGGCTGAATGTTTAAAACTATAAAATAATTGCATTTTGAAAAACAAGGAGGCTCACAAAAACTAAAATTATGAAATCTTTCTTTGAAATTTTCCTATTTCTTCCAAAGAGGAAAACAAAAACATATTCTGTCATGCAAATCTAATTTAGCTTGTTACGATTCAAATTTATGAAAGGTATCGTTACCCAGAATTTACTTAACCTTTAAGAAAATTCTTATGTCTAACGAAATGATTAAAGGAATTGCAATATTTGTTAAAAATTTAATAATAAAAGTCATATAATCCGTGATGAAGATAATTTCCAGTAATTTCTTTCGAAAGTCAGAAACTTTAACAGAATTGAAACGCCATCAAGTATCAAGCTGCAGTAAGAAATACAGAAGTTTTTAATTATTTTAAATACAAACATATGTACTTTTACTTTTGCGTCGAAGAAAAATTTAATAACTAGCAAAACGAGATTAGGTTTACATTGCTTATTCTTAAGTTTTGTGTTATTGGGATTGCATTTTGAAAAACAAGGAGGCTCACAAAAACTAAAATTATGAAATCTTTCTTTGAAATTTTCCTATTTCTTCCAAAGAGGAAAACAAAAACATATTCTGTCATGCAAATCTAATTTAGCTTGTTACGATTCAAATTTATGAAAGGTATCGTTACCCAGAATTTACTTAACCTTTAAGAAAATTCTTATGTCTAACGAAATGATTAAAGGAATTGCAATATTTGTTAAAAATTTAATAATAAAAGTCATATAATCCGTGATGAAGATAATTTCCAGTAATTTCTTTCGAAAGTCAGAAACTTTAACAGAATTGAAACGCCATCAAGTATCAAGCTGCAGTAAGAAATACAGAAGTTTTTAATTATTTTAAATACAAACATATGTACTTTTACTTTTGCGTCGAAGAAAAATTTAATAACTAGCAAAACGAGATTAGGTTTACATTGCTTATTCTTAAGTTTTGTGTTATTGGGAAAATTTTCTCTAAAAACCTGGAAAGATTTCATAACTTATGTACTTGTTTTAAAATGAAAGTTAGTTAGCTGATGATTAATTAAACATGTTAGAGCTATTTTAAGTAAATGTCAGTCTAAAAATGTTAATATTTAGTTTTTAAATATTTGCATTACAAAGTAATAAAAAGTGTCTTGCAGGTACCAAACTTTAGATTTCAAATTGAAAAGAAATATAAGTTCGAATATTTTTCCCTTGCGATATTCTTTTTATATGTTCTGAAAAATACTTAGTAAACGAAATTTAAAATTTGTTTTTATTTTGGTAAAAAAACGTTTTGTAATGTTGTTTAAAAAACATTCTGTCCTGTCAGCTGTTTTCATTTCATGGGTGCGGCCCGCGGGCTATTTGAGTTTAAGATCACTTGTACGAAGCATGAAAAAATATTGGATATTTAATTGCATTTCGTAATAAATGTAGGAAAAGACAGAGGCACGTTTTGAACAAAAGGCTGAATGTTTAAAACTATAAAATAATTGCATTTTGAAAAACAAGGAGGCTCACAAAAACTAAAATTATGAAATCTTTCTTTGAAATTTTCCTATTTCTTCCAAAGAGGAAAACAAAAACATATTCTGTCATGCAAATCTAATTTAGCTTGTTACGATTCAAATTTATGAAAGGTATCGTTACCCAGAATTTACTTAACCTTTAAGAAAATTCTTATGTCTAACGAAATGATTAAAGGAATTGCAATATTTGTTATTCTGCGTAATATTTCAAATGGCATTGATTTAAAAGCTTTTATAAGATATGCGGATAAATAACTTCATAAGAAATTGATGTTTTATGGGAATTCTTTTACGAATGCTTACATTTAATAAGAGAAATTAACTATTTTCTGAAAATGAACTAGTTTTTTAAGTGCTTGAAATAATGTGCTGCAATTATGAGTTAAAATATTTTGAAATATGTAGCGGAGAAGAAAACATTTAGTATAAATGCCAAATACATTCATTTTACTGTAAGACTGTAAGATTACCGATAAAGAATATTTAGCTTTTCGTATGGCATATGCACTGAATAAAGTTTATCAGATATTTCTGATATTGTTAATTTCTTTGGTATGGTAGATACACAATATTAATGAAAACTTTTGAACTGTTCTTATTTGCAAACATGCAGTTAACTATTAATGCTTCAGTATAGTTTAGAAAGAAATTCTCTATTTATTTTAAAACATTCTCTTCTCAGAATGGCTTTAATCTTAAACTTGAGTCTTTTGAAGACAGATACAGTTACTTTTCGGTTTTCTTGTGCAAAAGTGAAGAAAAAGTTTGAAGTCACCGAAATAAACAAGTCAGCGAAAATGAGGAAAAAACGAAATAATTTTTTTTTTTGTGAGACAATTAAAAGATTAAAGAAAAAAAAACATAAGAATAAAGCAAAAGAATAAAAAAATGATTTATTACTTTAATATCACTTCATAAATCATTTTGATTAGCTTAATGTACTTCTTTACTTTTCTTTTGGACTTTTTATGCATAGAAACGTTCCTTATTCAGGATATCAAGCTCTTCTTTACAAAATCTTCATTTTATCATACAGACAAAATTTTTGAACTATTACTGTTTACAGTTATTGAAATTTAGAGTTTTTACATGGGCAATGCATATTTGTTAGTATTTTCCAAAAGCATTGAGGTTATTCTTATTACACATTGTATGCACATAACTCACAGAGTATAACTCTTAGTTGAAAACTTTACTTGATTAACATTTAAATAAACCTAAAAGATGATGGAATGCAGTAAAGCTATACTTGCATGGTTAATGATTGATTATTTTTTATGGCTGTAAAGTAATGTTTGTTAAAGGCTGTATGTTTAAGAACAATTATCACTTGATATGAGTAGGCTGATAACTAAATCAAATCAAAGTAAATTTCAAGATTTCGTCGTAAAGTTAGGATGAATAAGCTAGAAGGCATCCTTTTAACAGCATATTTTAAGACTTTAAATTTTACGTCTTTTTAATACCATTTTACGACATATTTTCATTTAATAACATATGCTTACAATTTACTGCAAGAATTTCTGGTAAAGCGGCTAAAAACCTGGTGTAATGTTATTCTTTATTCAGAAAACCATCAATGAATATTCGAATACTGTATAGAGATATTTCGTACAAAATTCATAATATTATGTTGAAAACCACCACTTCATTATTCAAATTTTGTGAAGAAACTAAGACTAGATTGTACATTATGCTCTAACAAAGTATGAAATTTGAAAAATGGTGAATGAATCAAATTGTTTAAAATTTTCGCTTTTTTTCTTAAAAAAGATAAGTTATGGTCACTAGTAATTTAACTGAGACTCTTAATGTAAGAAGAAAGTAGCTGTATATAAATTACATTTACAATTATGAAAAATGGAACTTAACTCAAAATTTAAGTCGTTAAGACCTTACTCTTTGTGAGTTAGAGGTAACAAACTTTAGTTCCATATACTTCAGCTGCTCAGGGTATCATTTGCCTAGAGATCACAAGATCACAACTCAGAGGTCCTATAGATCCTTTTTTTTTTTTTTTTTTTTTTTTTTTTTTAATTCTTTCAGCTTTCTTTTCTCCTTCGCCATCTCCTCTTTAGAGAATCGGGCTCGTTAAAAATGTTGCCGCTGTTGGCCTCCATCTTCGCATGGAGAGAAAACTGCCCACATATTTGCTAGGCAGAGAAATCCATCTCTTTGAAAATGAATGTAGTGGTTGATAAGCGGTGAAGATACTGTCCATAACATACACCTTTACCTAACCGAAAGGCATTTAGCTCTCTTTGCTGTTATCAACCGATTGATCTACCGACCTATAGCTTGAGGATTTCTGCATTTGAGGAAGATCTCGTTCTTCAGTGTACAAATGATTGAGGATTTCTGGGTCCGAGGAAGCCATTCACGGTTATTGGCATGATCGTGTAGATCCGGTTAACTCTAACTTAGGAACAGATGTCCACTTATGTAACTACAAGGGGGAATTTTGAATTAAAAAAGGGAGTTTCTAACTAAATCTTCATCTTGTGAATCGAAACATGATAATTTGAAACCTTAGTAAAGTAAAATACCACGTATCATTGTCAGCGAAAGTGTTATGAGCCAATCTTTTTTAACTGCTTTTAAGTCTGTAGACAAACCTAAAAAAAGAAAATTATGTTTTATTTACAAATATATTTAATCTTGTGTTGGTGAGCCAAAGAATTTCAAAAACTCTTTTCATAGAAACTTCTGTTTCCACTCAGTCTGCTTCTACTGAAAATGTAGAGAGAACTGGCTGCGGGAAAAAACTGATCAGAATGTTATTACAGCTAAAAGAACTGAGTTTCGTAGACTAGGTATGGCATTTTGATGTTCAGTTCTCCTAATATGCCCCAATCTTATCAAAGCTCGATGTCTGAAAAGTCACATCAGGACGTTTTTTTCAATGTTAGCATTGCAAGTGCTTCAGACCTTTCTATTAGGGAAATATCACATGTTCACATTGTTTCATAATCGCTCGCAATATTAAAAACTGAACTCTTTGCCTAAATTGTACTGGATATCATCTAGCTAGCATATTCAAGATCATATCACAAAAGGACAGAAGGACACAAATTCAGAATGTTAAAATATCGCATAATGTGTCATATGGAGAAGCGATGATAATAATCAGAAGTACACAACGTTGTCCAAATATTTCATTCACTCATTCTGTAAAGTCAATAACATCAACGAAAACACAAACACTTTGAGTGTTCTATGTGTAACCTTAACTAAAAAACCAGAGAATGTAACAAACAAGTAAACCTGTACAGACATTAGTTAAATTGGAAAGCCGGAGAGATGAAAAATTCGCAACCGCCTCCGCCGGGAATCGAATCACGGACCTCTGGAATACCGGCCCAGCGTGCAGAACCACTACACCAGGAAAACACGCTAGGAAAGTGGGAGAAATGCCTTATATACTCCCCTTTTTAAAGTGCGACTGGGGTTTTCAGGGGACCCAACCGCCAAATCCTGGGTGTGGAGAAACCTCATCCAACACCCTTTTAGTTCGGGCTCCACTGTAGAGACATTACGGTTTTTTAGGGGGAAGCCAGAGAGATGAAAAATAAGCTACCGCCTTTGCCGGGAATCGAACCACGGACCTCTGGAATACCGGCCCAGTGTGCAGAATCTTTGATACCGGTTTTGGGGAAACCCATATATTTTCTGAAAGCTTATATCACAAGTAGAAAAACTGTGAAGTCTTAGGGGCAGAGGGACAAGTGTTTAGGAGCTACAGAACCCACAAAGTATCATTGAAGTATGTATAGATGGACATATTTCCGTAATGACGTCTCTATTCCTTGTATGTCCATGCATTGTCTGCTTCCAAAGTACCTAATGCTAAAATCTTACAAAAGAAACTGGTACCTGAAGGATTTACGGGAAAGATCCAGCCTCTGGATATTCACTTTTTCGGACACTACAAATCTTTCATTCGTTTCATAACGGACACAATCATTATCGAGACAGCAGGAGCACATTTGGCATCGCGATAGATTTCTGGCGCTGCAGTTCTTTTCACTATATCAATTCCTCGTTTTAAGAACTTGATTAAGTATGCTTTTTATTAAGGCAGATAATTGGAAGACGAACCTGGAATGTGGATTGCACCAATGGATTACTGCTTCGATTCATTGACAAATTATGAGTGTGTAAAGTGAGAGGCTATCGTTTTTGTAAAATGTGCCCATTGTGAACTGTCTTTCTGCCCGTCTCATTGTTTATTTTATGAACTGCACATTGATTGTCTCTTGTAAACAATAACAAGGGCAGATACTTGAAGTCAATAACAAGTCGTGTTTTCAACATCCCAATGTATAATGTTTCTTTTCAACGAGTTGTTTCTTTCTTTATATTGAGATCCTCACCTTCTTACCAGGCCTCACCTTCTAATGAGGCTTCCTCAAACAGAGAACTTTGGTTGCAATTCAAGAGACTGACTTTCCTCACAACCGCAGTGTGGGTTACTGTGGTACATAATTTCTGATGGCTGAGGTATCGTTCGTTCTGCTCTTTGAATTTTAAAAGAACGCAGTTTTTCACAATTAGTATGTTTATTCTGCCAATTAATAGCGTTTCTATCGCCAAGTGAAAGTCATAGTAGAACAGAATCGCAATTTATCTGAGGACAGCTTCGAGTTAACGATGTCGAAATCCGTTTATGGAGGTAACATTGTAGAACCTTAAGAACGATGTAACAAGAACGATGCTGATGGGGAAGGAAACCTGCATTTTAAAAGTAACAATAAATGAAAAATAGTTCTTTAAACAGCAAAAAAGCAATATTTAAGCAACAGAAATTCTTTTTTTAAAGACTCATGTAGTAGCTTATTTTCGTTGATTTGATTTGATCATCTGCAGAGGCGGTCTTCTGTGTAGTTTACCTTTTCTATAAAAGATTATTGATGTTCTTTACGTACGTCCTATCAGCTTTGCTATATTGAATCAATCGAACATTTACCACACAATAACATTTTACGTTCGTTGTTTTTAATGTACAAGGTACTTGTTTCATGCTGGCATCACATACATGTTATGTAGCATGTACTGCAGCTCGTATTATTGAAAGTAATCAAAACAAAATCGCTTGTGATAACGCGGTTCACATATCTGGATCCGCTAGAATTTTTCAAACTCGTTGTTTTGTATCACGCATGAAAGGCCATGTCAAAATATCTGGTAGTAACGAAAGGTCTCCTTCAAAAAAACGTTCTTAATAAAGTTAAAAAGAGACCATGAAAGCAGTATCTTTAGTACGGGTCGAAATAACCATCGAAGTCTATGCCTTTCTGCCAACGTTTTGGTAGTTTTTCAAAACCTTTCACCATAAACTTGGTGGCCGCTAGTCCAAAAACAGATAAATCTAATTTTGGATGTCCTGTGCTGATTGGAAGATATCACCAGCAAGATGTAGCTTCAGGTGTAAAAAAAGGTACAAATCCGAAGAAGTGGATGTTGGGGTTATATGGTGGATGTGGCAAAGAATCCCTTTCGAGTCCGTACAGAGTTCAGCCGGTGAATGCAGACACATATGGCCTTATATTACCTTGATGGAACATTACCTTTTTGCTCCGGAACTCAGTTCAACGTTTGTCCTTGATAGCAGCGTCAACACGGACTAGCATCAACTGTACACCTTACTGTCGAGAGTTTTTACCTCTTTTCAGATATTCTTTGTGGACAATACCACGGAAATCCCACCAGATACAAAACATAATCCTTTTTTAGTCAAATTGCGCTTTGCGACGCTGCCGACGGGCTCATCGGGCGCAGACCTTCCCCTTTTCGGCCTTATTTGTTGAAGTAAATTCACTTTTCATCACAAGTGACAACCGGTAAGAATTCCGTCCTTGCGTTTATATTCGAGCAGATGAGTGCAAGCTCGAACACGTCTCTCTCTTCTGCTTGAGTCAGCTCATGCAGCACACAGCGACTGAACTAGTACGTCAAGTTTATGCGATGCATAGCGCGACTAATGGACATGGTACTAACGTCTCACTCCTTAGCAAGATCTCGAGTGGTTGCATACAGATCTTCTTACAGAAGTTCTCGCAGGCGGACCTCGTCAACATCAGTGGGCCGGTCAGAGCTCTCTGCTTCTTGAATGTCATAGACCTTGTTTTTGAATTTTCGGTACCACATCTTCACAGTGTCATATAATATAACATTAGTACATAAAGCTGTATATATGATTTGATGACATTCTGTAGCTGATGTTTTGCAACAGAACTGGAAATAAGTGATGATTCTAATCTGGTAGCATGATAGCTCCATTTCAGACACTTAGCATTTTTTTTTTTTTTCAAATTTCATAACATAGTGTTCTAAAGCAAGCCTCTTTCTTTTAAATGCCAAATATCGTTTGACAAAATATGATTAAACACTCCAGCGCGAATTATTTGCACAGACGATACATGCGGGAGTGTTAAAACCCGATATCCAATGAGTTATTCAATTTGTTGAGTCGCTAGTTTTAATGGAACAGAGAATTCCTCAAAAATCAATTGTCTCTCAATCTCTACGTGTATTCAACGCAACTCATTCAGTACACTTCAGTCGCATATGCTGACTACTACAACATAAAACTACATGGGAGGAATGACTTAATTCCTTGTACTTTATTATCCTGTTTTGTCCCTTTATTACTCAAGTTGATCAATCTGTGTAGTAAAGGTTAATATTATGAATTCATAAAATATAGCATTTGTGCTTGCATAAAAAATGACTGTTTTTTAATGTGATATAGCTTTAAGATGTGGATTATAGTAGGTGGTAGTCGGGCGCTTTAGGTCTAATAGGAGGAAAATGTGTCAACAAAGTTAATATAAATAAGCTATAAAGCTTTAAATAAGATATAAAAAGCTAAATTAAATAAACTCTTAAGACGCCTCAAACGAACTCTGTTGCAGTGCTAAAATATCTTCCTCCGGCACTGATTTATCACACTGAAATCGTGTTTTCCCTGCCCTTTTGCGGTGGACACATCGTACACACGCGCAGTGAGCGATCCTAAAGACAAGTAAGGCAATATTTCTGTCTCTGAGGTCTCTCTTGATTCTTTCTGAATTTAGTGATAATCAATAGTCTCGTTCAATCTTCCGGATATTCATGCAGCAAGAGTGGTTGCAAGGCATAATTTAAAATATTAAGTTTACACTGTACCTAATATTAACAGCCTTTAAAATGCATTTATTCTGAAGACTGCGAATTCTATGCAAGACAGTGTATGTTTCAGCATGCAAGTGTATTTCAGAGACAGTAGCAGTGCTTTTATTGTCATGGAAAGTACTATTTCCTGGAAATCGTATTACAGAAATGAGGTATTTATTGCCATATACAATGAATAAGTTATCCTACTTTGAAAAGATAGTAGCATTAAGTAAGCCTCGTCTACATCATCAAAACTTGAGCTATCTTTATAGAAAAACATAATTTTTGCTATTACAAAATGAACGTAATCCGGGTACGAATTTAGTTACAATCAATATGCCTAGATGGCACCACCTCATAGCACTGATGAATGATGATATTCGAATGATGGGATTAACTCAATACATTATACAATTTGAAGTAAAGAAGACTTACTGAACGCACTGTAAAAATTAGAAGGAATTTATTGATAAATATTTTTCGGAAACGGATTTTAATGGAAAAAATTCTAGTATATAAAAATGTGTACTAATTTACAGATTTCTAAAAAATTGATATGAAGTCAGGAACTGTTGTGAAGTATGTATTATTATCACGGACAATTTATTTTAATATGAAACTAAACTATACGCTTTTATTTCATCATCTCTATCTTAGTGTTTAGAAGTTATAGCTCTTATCATTTTACCTGCTTCATAAACCTACACTTATAACTACTTGAATAGTGGAGCTAAACTACTGCCTGTGTCTGCAGCTTCTCAAATGTGACAATGGTTTTACTTAAATGAAGAACTTAAAAAAAAATAATAATAATAAATAAAGAGGAAATGATTGTTCCTGTTTTCAGGAATTGCGACGATTAGATGAGATTTCAGAGTTTAGTTTACTTCTTTTTGTTACGCATCGCTTAAGATTCTCAACTTTTTTAGCATTATTATTTACATATGAGCTTTGCTAATTCTAATGTTAAAATATATTGCAATACTGAAACCTCTAATTTTACAGGCAATTAAATGTAGTTTCATGTAAAAACTGAATGTGGGTTGCTTTCCACTCTAACCACAGTGTGATTACAGGCAAAACAACTGCACACACTGATTTGTTAAGCTGAATATTTTTTACTACAGTGAACCCTTGCCGAACGCGAGAGCTACGTCTGTATGTATACACTGCGTGCGGCAAAATCGCGTTTCGCAAAGTTAACTTTCGACGGTAAAATGTGTTAAGCATGGCTGATATTAAGAAATTTTGTATAGTTTAAGTAAAACTAAATATTGTTGTAATTAAAGGGGGGGAAAGAAACAAACGTTAATTGGGAGGATTTTTGTTACTGCTTTATATACGTGACACAATTATATTTTTAAAAGGGGTTTTTATACTTGCTTGGGACGATGAATGGTGCAACTTTTAAATTTCAGGCTAAAGAGGACAGAATTTTCCAATTCCTCTTATAAAGTGTCTTCATTTTTCTTCATGAGGATCAATCTCTATTGCAAAATTATACAGTTCCTTTTTTAACAATTCATTTAATTCTTGTAAGCAAAAGCACTTATTTTCTTCATTATTTATTTATTTATTTTTTTTTTTTTTTTTTTTTTTTTGCTCACCGCCAGTTGGCCTTATAAGATAATCTAATTCTTTTGCTCACCGTCAGTTGGCCTTATAAGATAATCTAATTCTTTATTCGCCATTTTTCCATTACATTTTTTTCTACTCTTTTTTTTTTTTTTTTCTTTACCTAAAAAGCCTTCGCCGCCAGTTGCTTCTGAAAAATGTACGATTTCTTTGGCTTCATGTTCAGTTCACGGAAATCTTTTTTAAAATTGTTGATAACTTCTAGCTAGAACAGATGTCAGCTCAGTGTTGATGAACGTTAAACCGCACATGAATGAAATTTTGCTGTTGGACGAATTAAATGGAAACTATTAAAGTACAGCGTATATACGAATCGCATTCTTCAGATCCGATCTCGAGAAGGATTCACTGTAGTTTTGAGGACCGGCGTAATAGTGTGACTATGCAGCTTTACTTTTAGCCTCTAATTTTCATGATTTCTAAAATAAGTTTTCCTATATATAATCTTGTTTGCATATATATCATGTTTCTCTCTTATTTATAAGTTTTCTTATTTATTATTTTTTATTCTCTTATTTATTATTTTTTATTCTCCTATTTATTATTTTTTATTCTCTTATTTATTATTTTTTCTTGCCTAATGGCCTTCTCTTGCTATTGAAGATGTTGAAAAAATGACAGAAACCTATTAAAATACAAATATCGTGAAAAAATTATTTGCGAAATAGATAAATGCCATATGGTAGTTTATAAAAAATTGTAGCTGTAGTACTTAAAGTTCCCATAGAGAATGGGTGCCTAAAGTGCGGCCCAAACGCAAATTATGAAAGTATTTAGATTTACACATTTTTATTTTAAGAAATGCTTGAATTTGATTCATATATAGTTGATTCGCTGGCATTTATTCTAAAACAAAAATTAAAATAAAAACATCTTAGTATGCCATGATGACTACAAAGTGACAAATAACTAAAAGAAAAATTTGTAAATGTTTCTTTACTCGAGTTTTATAAAGATTACCTACCCCACGATAAATATCCTAATTTTCACAATCATGCTTTATTAATGTCTTCAGCTTTTGGTAGTACCTATATTTGTGAACAATAATTTTCAAGAATGAAACATACAAAAAAACAAAAATAGGACAAAGATCACTGACAAATATCTTGAAAATGCATTAAGAATTGCAACCTCGTCTATTGAAGCCGATATCGATTTGCTTGTTCAACAAAAGCAAATTCGTCTATCTCATTAATTTGAATTTTTTTCCATCTTTATGAAATCCAAACTAAATGAAACGAAACTTTAACAAATTAATAATAAATATGTACCAGAATTTGTTTTAGTAAAAGGACATAGAGCTAATTTTTATTTCAATTTGTTAAAAAATATTGTATGTGTGGCCCCGCAAATTTTTTTCCTCTGCAATGTGGCCCTTAAACCGTAAAGTAGTTTAGACACCCATTCCATAGAGTACGCAGAGTATTGTTATTTCATCTATGAATAAGGCAGCAAAAAAAAAAAAAAAAAAAAAAAAAAATGAACAGCTTCTTTCAAAAGGAGAATTAATAAGGATACGTCTGGAATACCAAAGATACGACTACTAATGAATACTAAGGATATGACTATAACGGAAAGGATATAACATACTAAGAATATGGCTTAGTATGACTACAATATGCTAAGGATATGACTTTTATGCATCTACTAAGGATATAACTGGAACCTGACCCAAAGAACTCTCAAACGCGTTTACTATAATCTGATATCGTTACCAGTTTTTGCATATTAAATTATGAATCATGAAACATTTCATTAAAGGCACAGAGGTAAAGTTCTATATTTTTTTTAACACAGAGGTAAAGTTCTATATTTAAGTGAAGTGTAAGTTAAAGTATGAATGTTTGTGGGATCGAAGATTTCCAAATTGTAGAATGCATAATTTTATTATTCAGTGCTGAGAAAGAAGCATATAATGCTTTCAGAATATTTGCAGCAAATAATTTGATGAAATTATTTATGCCCATTTGGCCCATTAGGATTTCTTAAATACGAAAAATTTCCCTGCTAATCAAAATGCGAATACTTCATTAAATTATATTTTCAACACAATGATAAGATAACGTAAAATTCTTAGCCTTCCTTGACTTCGTTCTAATGCAAATAATTTAATAAACTTACTTATTCTCATTTGACCCATTAGGAGTTCTTAAATATGCAAAATTTCTCTGCTAAACAAAATAAGTATACTTTACTAAACTAAATTTTCAACACAATAAGATAAAGTGAAATTCTTACCTTTCCTTGTCTTCGCTCGTTATCATTACCGTCTGGGAATCAATGAAATGAACTCAGCTTTAAACATCTGTATACAAGAACAACATTTATTGTCTTTTTATTTACTATCATACATAAGCTGACCATTTGATTACAGCATTGTTTGGCGTTGTCTAACCATCTCATTATTTTGATAAATATATCAGTAAATATATAAATTTCGTCCCATTTCTAAAAACCAGTATTACCAGTCAGCCATAAATTGTTGTTCGTAAACTTCAGTTTAATTCAAAAACTTAAGCATGTTTAACGGGCCTCGTTTTTCATCCTTTCGCACCGAAATGTTCTTTCTTTATGATGTTAGAAATCTTTGAAAGAGAGTACGGCTCTTATTTTCAAGAAATCAATAGTTTTTGTTTCAAACACATATTTCCTTAATTGAAAAAATAATATTTCACAACATTTTTCAACTAAATCCTATAAACAGTTTAAATTCCAGGAAACGTGAAATGCTTATGACTATTATACGTTTTATGTCAAAAAGACATTAAACATATTAGCATTTTTAGGAAATATTAATGCGGCTAAATGTTTTAAGATACATACGTGAGAATTTCAGCAAAGCCAACTTAGATTATATCAGCAAGTGCAGTTACAGTATAACAAATGATGAAAAGTTCAAATGGGTTATTCTGAGAAAGATACTTGAATGAAGCAAAGTACAGTAATCCTTATCATTTAATTCATCATACCTAAAGAAACTGAAAAACTCATGTATTTTATTAGTGGACGCTCAAGCAATCTATAATTTTAACATATCTGGTTGTGTAGAACGAAAAGGAGATTCTTGTTTCTGACAGATGGTTGTCCCCGCTGCTCTGGAAATGAGCAAAAAGTATCTAGACTTTCAAGATTTTTGTAATTTAGTAGAGGTCATTCCTTTACCTTCCAGGAAGAACTGCATATTTGAATGAGTCCTTTCTATTATGAGCAGGTGACATCTAGAGCAAATGTTAAGGTGATAAAAATTATGACAGTTGTTAAAAAAAGAATTATGCCAAATTTCATGATAGCTTGTTGAAAGACCGAAATTGGGTAGTATCTCTAAATTATATTTATATGGGTTCTGTTACTGAAGAATTATAGAAAGCTCATCACATTTATATCATGAAACCTTTCCTGTGCTTTCATGGTCATGATTAACTTCCATACTATTTGCACCATCTCGATATACAGTTTGTTTCTGTCGCAGGGAAATATAATCAAACTAATTATACATTATCCATTGTTAGTTATAATCGTTATCTGAAAAGCATGCACTAAAATCGAAAAGTAAACATTAACCCAACTGTAACATTACGCAGATTCTTATCAGTTCGCATCGCTAATTAAACCACCCCGACGGGATAGTGGCTAGTGAATCCACTGCCGTACCGAAAGGCCCGAGTTCGAATCCCGGAGAAGGCGTGAATTTTTGGAAATGTGCATTGTCTTTGCAGCATGGGGACATTCCAAATATATGGCCAGCCGAAAGTTCTGTTGTGTGATTTGGAGGTAGAGGAGAGCGGTGGGAGACCCTCGTACCACCTTCCGAGGTTCTCTTCCACAAAACTAGAGTGGAAGTAGACGTCCAACGTCCTTGAGGCTTTAACAACATTCTTCTGTGAATTATGGACTTAACAAACAAATAATCACCCACTAAACTGTGCATGTTAGTTACAAGTTCTTGATAGAAGAATAATGCAATTAGTGAAAATTAAGTTCAAAAGAATGCTGAAACGTTTGGAAAAGAAATTTGAATTTTTGAATTCAGTACCTTTTCTGCTATGTGTTTTTATCGAGATTTATGGAACGAAGTAACATCAAACGCGGTTAATAATTTTAAAAAAGCAGGAATCGTATTAGAAGTAGTAACCGAATGAGACCGGTCGTAACCGAGTCTATCCGCTGTCACACAGAAGTATGAAAAATGTACTTTTAAAAAGAATAGAATGAAATTTTATCATATCTAATTAGTCTCTTAATTTATAACCTAGCTTTTGAAGTTTTTATAGGTACTATGCTTGTGTTGTTGCTTATAACTTGAGATAAGGAGGCAGAGAATCCATCAAAAAATTTGGCCGAATTTGTAAACAACAGAATCTGAAATCAATAGAACCAACTTTTAAATCATGGGGGAATTACGGTGTACAGCATAAATAAGACGGGATTATATTGGAAATCTACGGTAAATCATAAAAAATGTATTGATAATTTTATTGTGTATATGTTGTGATAATAATGATTTGAAATGCTTATGTTATAACAATATAGATCTGTTCTGAAGCAAAAATAAATATCAGATTTGCATAATTAGATTTTCAGCTGTTGCTTAGAAACATTCATCTGAAACTTTTGAAATAAAGTTTAATAATGTGGTTTATTAACTGCTTAACGACCGCGCCCGAGATATCTTGGGAATAGATGCCGTTTCGATTTTCCTATCTACGAGTTAACTCGAACGCTGAAAATTTTGCGGATATTTAATGGCATCGCCTGTAATATCGCTTGGCAATCGGCACTCTGCCATGCACATGTTTCTTTAGCTGTAGAAGGAGTCTAAGCGGTTTTTGTGATTGGTTCCTCTATGATCCTGAGCTGCAGTCGGCGATGAGGCCACATTATAAATGAACTATAAATTCATTTTTTCGATTAGGGGTTTGGGTGTTAGACCCAGGCACCCTAGGGCTACACCAAATTTTCTCTCGGGCAAATTTGTTTTGCCAGTGGATGCAGATTACCAGATTATATATCACGTTGTTGCAGACTGTGATGTGCCTTTATGTGTTACACCATGTTTTAGACTGTACCATACTGTCAATGACATTTATGGATCGTAAAATGCATTTACTTAATTTTTACTTTAGCTCTTATTACCTATTATTACCTTGACTACGGTTTTGTATTACTTTTGGCTAGATTTTTTTTGGGGGGGGGGTTGCTTTATTGAAGCGCCAGTTAACTCAGGTAATGTCATGAACCATAATAAATATCTTGTTCCCCCCCCCTCGAATTTTTTTTTTTTCCTTACAAAGCTACATTTATTGAGAGGTATCTGTAGATAATAAAAATTTTATAAAAAAATTCAGAGATTTTCGGCATAATTTTTAATATATAAATTCGGTCTTTAAGCGGTTAATATGTTCACATGATTTTAATAATATGTGATGGTTATTTTAATGGAACAAAAAATGTGCAGTGTCATGGTATATTGCATATTGTATTATTGTCATGCTTTATTTGTAAGATTTCTATTATATTTGTTTAAATTTTTGTATTTGTGCTGCGATGCGCTGTCAAATCGTCTCTGAGACTATCCGCGCAATCGCAAAGCGTTACCATGGTTACCAGATTTTTCTTTACCGTTGTTATTGTTAAAAATAAATAAAAATGGCTGTTCTAAAGATTTGAAGTTGTGTTTTAATTGCTTATTCAGACAACATTTTTATATAATATTCTGCATTAAACCATTGACAATGACGTCCTTTTTACTTCCGTGAAATTTCAAATGCTTCATACGCGTAATCTGATGTGCAGTTATTTTGAGAAGATAGCAAAGTATTTCTTGAAACATTTTGTAATCCAAAGGTGAATCTTTATGCGTACGTTTCTTTCGCATATTTATCTCTTTTGCTATGCTAGATTTCTGTACTACTGTGCTTCCCCACGCTAGCAAAATATGATATCCGGGGATTAACTCCTTTCACATTCACCCTTTCTAATTCTCAATATGGCCCTTTTCTCCGTTTCTCCTCTTTATTTTAAATCTGGGTATTCACGATGTTGCCAAATGTTAACTTTAAATACATATTTAAATAAGTAAATGAAAAGATAAAAACAAACTTAAAAAAAATCTGAAAGCTTTATAAATTCTACATTACGGCCAAAGGGACTTTTATAACGTTTTGTAGGTTACCTTTATTTATAAAATATCATGTTCTTCACACTTAAGCCTTAAAATTCAATTCAACAGCAACAACTTGGGCTTGTATAATTAGTTCTCGTCTTGGGAAGTTAGACTGTATTATATTTTTATGCCTTTTATCATAAATATATTGGTATCTATATTTACTTTCAAATCACCCGAAACCGTTAGTGTGTTTGATGTCAGGATGACTCGATGAATAACACACGCTTCTTTGGATGCAGCGAACTCAGGTTTCACACTTAGCACAATTGTCTCGAAGTATAGACTTATCTCGAAGCAAGACTTATCAGAACAATCGGCGACCTCTTGACGCGCTTGAACAAAATACATGCAACGAGACGAGTATACCATGTGACACTGAACGTAATTCATCGAGACAAACTGTGTCTGGACCATGATAATGCACATCTTTAGCAGTGCCTGTAGAGATAGACGAATCAACGTAATAAGGATTTTGTCTTTCACCTATTTGCTTAATATCTGAAAAACCTTTCAGATTTTATTTTTTTAAATTAAAATATTTATTAGCATAATTTAAATACATGTTATATTAGGCCCTACTTGTATACTGTGAGTTGTGTTAAGTTTTATTGTTAAATATTAGGCTTTTATCCAGTGGCGGACTAGCCTGGATGTCAGCTGTCTCGATTGGCAAGTGCATTCCTAATGAAATAGGCCTCTTTTCACTAACAATATATTAATGACCTTTTAACAACTTACACGCAATAGAAATTTTGTTACTATACTATATAGAACAAAAATTAAAAAATTTTCGAAACCGCTTCTTATTTAAGAATACTATAAGTAAATTGGAAAAGTAATTTTGATTCGTGTTCTATAAGGTAGATACAGCTTTAATAGGAACGGATGATTACTATTGCCAAGGCGCGATTAAGATAAGCCAGATTTCTCAGTCTTAAGATTATGCTTAGCCGCTATTGTATCGAACTATCACATACAATACAAAGAGAACTTTAACTGAAGATCAAATGCTGGAATTTCTTGTATTTATGATTAGCAAATTTGAAGCAGTTATTACTGTTGAATATACATTTCAGTCAACTGATAATTAATTGCTTGATGTTCTTTTGAAAAATATCTAAATTAAAACAAAAACAGCATGATATTTGAATCACCCACCACTTAGGATCATTATGTACGTGGCTTTAGTGACTGTAGTTGTATTAGCCAAAGCTTGGTTATATGCGAATCAACAACATGATTCGTCTAAGGCCAAGAAATATAGATGGCAGAAGTATTCAGCAGTTTTTCTGTGCGATTTTTTCCCAATGGCGGGCACCTGCATGTAGCGGCATTGGCCAGAAATGGTGACCCTTTTATCGTGAAGACACCTAACAGGCAGAGTGGTCCTGTCATAAGGATTACATAAGTCGTGAAGAAGTTATACTATTAAGTACTTCCTCGTCGAGGTCCCAGAAATGAGCCAGGTCATATTGTAAACAATAAGTTTCTAAAACCTGGCAACTCAAAAACGACCGCATTAGGGCATTTCATGTTTCTGCAGCACAAGGAAATCCTACTCAGAGTTGAAGGAGTCAAGTAAAAGTTTCGAAGGAAAGACCGTAAGGGATTTATTATATACTAGAATAGTAGCTAGTAAAATGCGATTAGTACATTAATCCAAATTATTTAAAATGTGATATAAGAAAGAATTAGTCAAGAAGTGTATGTAGCTAAATGTTATTATATATTAGTTGATGATTAATAATAATTTCTTCATCAATCAATTTAGCAGTATAATTTAGTATGCTGCATTCAGATATGCCAAGTATTGATGGTGTCGGACAAGAACCTTTTGATCTTTTTTCTGAAATATTACAGCACCTTAAAGCTGATCTTCAAAATTGCGTTTTTGGGTCTTAGCTCACTTGTCTGACAGTAATATCAGAACAAACCCACGAAATTCATTGTAGCAAGGAGTGCAAGATTGCGCCTGTCTTTTCAAAAGCCTTGAGCACCATACAAATGACGCTTTGCTCAGGTACGCCCCCAATTTTGAAGGACAGCACCCCGAGAGACGCGGCGAGGGTCTCCTAAAAGCTCTTCCTCTACCACCAACCTCTCGAGAGGACTTTCGGTTTGTCACATAATTAGAGTGATTCCATGCCTCACAGACACTATACATTTACAAACATCCATATCTTCTCCGGGATTCGAATCCGAGCTCGGCAATCAGCGTCGTTAACCACTATCCCGGTTGGGCGGTTCTATTTTATATTGTAGATGGACTTGCAATCAGTCATACGAAAGTAAAATTACTTGATATGGCTAATCAAAAAATGTGAGCTATGCCCCCGTCTTAAATGATGTGATAACTGGAAGAAAGAAATGTTTATTTTCAATTTGATCTAGAACTTATAAACTATTATGAAAGAACAAGAGAATACCTAAATGAATGAAGCTGTCGGAAAATATTTTGGACACAAAAGACATGAAGCGATTTAATGTAAGTGGCGAGAAAATATTGTCAGCAACCGCTGTATTTGGATATCTCTATGACGCCACTGTCAGTAGTTTCACTATCCTTATATATGATAGAGAATTCAGGCTAGACTAATGCAAAAATAAAACAAGAAGCACACAAGTCTCACTTTTAAAAATCTTCAAATGTTCAAAACAATATTTACAGCATTTTCCCTTTATGTATATAACTGAAATTATTATCAAATTATTGCAGATTAGAGTTTGTAAATAAATGTAAAAAACAAGATTTCAAATTTAAATACGGATGAAAGTCAAGCATTGTAAATTGACTATTTCGAATCAGCATTAAGAATTTGAAATTCAGAGAGAGAAGAAAAGGATGCCAGATGGCATCGTTTAAAATGCTTATCATTCATTTTAAATGCTTATGAAAAGATTAACTCTGATTTTTACATAATTCTCAAAATAAAATGTTTAACCTAATAACAAACCACATTATCCTGGCATTAGATTCGGGGACTGTGTAAGATATATAATTGTGTAAGATATCTAACAATATGGAAAATTTTGAAACGAAGATTGATTTAAAAGCGAAGAAAATAAATAATTAAAAAAAGATTTAAGGAAGAGATTTAATTATAGTAATTGAAGAGATTTAATCATGATAATAGAATATATTTAATCAGGTTAATGCAAGAGGTGATTACCGTGTTAATAATCAAGTTAATGCAATAATTTAATCAGGTGAATGCAATGTTTGTGGTAAACGTTTTAATTGTGGTAATGCCAGAATGCCATTTCATACATTCATTTGAAAGATGTGAGGTCTGTACTTTCTGGATATAACCTGTAATATCTTGATGATGGGCGATAGCTGGAATAGGTTGGGGTTGTTGTTTTACTGCGTATTTTGAATGATGCATAACGAAGGAAACATCTTCAGATAGACGTGGTCACAGATATTTCACATAATTGTATTTCTTGATAAACCAAGCATAATCAGGTTCACACATTATCATGGGTGCAATATACACCCATTCTTAATAATATTATTTGAAATTTACGCCCTAGGCAATGGATGAAAGAGACGAGTGAGCCACCTCTGTTACCAAGAGCGAAGGTAAAAACGAAAAGTGAATACGCATTCAGAAGAAAAGAGTGAAAAGTTACTTTATTCTGATCGGAGAAAAGATATCCCCATTACTACGCTTTACATTATTATAGTACATAAGATGGCATGATGCGGATTCATTTTGAAATGACGCGCTTTAAATATATATATTATAAACAGGACAGGAAGAAGAAGTAGCCAGATTAAAATGAATTTAATTTGGAAGTTAAAAAATCTTATAAACAGGGCTGGAAGTTCACTATCTGAGAGTTGGAATTCACTATCTGAGTTCCATATATATACTGTTGTCAACTGAAAAGGATTTGTTAGATAAACTGGATGAAGAAAAGTTATTGACATATTCCCATAAACGTGTAATTGGATTCAAGCAGTTGGTCTAAATATTTGCTTATGATTTATTTATTAAAATAAAATACTCATTCCAAGCAAAGTATTAAACAATGTTTTTTACTTACTTAAAATTTATAAAAATGATTTGAAATTCTTATCATAGCTATCTGAATTTTTATCTATTGTATAATATGTAGCCAGTAGTATGCGTATTATATATGCACTATAATTACAAAAAAACTACACATCATTTCACAGAAAAATTTTAACTGCAGCTTTCTCTCATTAAAGTGTTTTTTGGAAATATCATTTATTTTTTAATTAAAACAAAAAGATTATTAAAGATGAGCTTCTTTTTCCTTATAGCAATCAATATTTTCTAGAATTGCTACGGCACTGGTTTTATGATGGATTTACTAAACGCTTTTAAATTCAGAAAGTGTTCCGGGTGACTCTCGTACAAATGTGTGAGATGCATCCAAAGAAATTAATGGACACTCCTCGAACGGAAAACTGCACTTTTTTTTTTTTTTTTTTTTTTTTATTGTACTGCCGTTGCTTAGTGGCGCTAGCATTCAAATGACAGATGATTCAAATCCCCATCTCCCAAATTGCTACGTAAATCAGTTCAACGTCGAAAATTGTTAGATAACATCTATTAAAATAAATCAATATTTTTTTGCCTTTGTATTATTCATAGTTCTTGCGGGAATGGCTATAAAATAAATATGAGTAAACTATAATTCTGAAGAACTATTTGAGCAAGTAACTGTAATAGTCTACAAATGCATTATGATATCTCTAGAAATAAAATGATTCATTCATACATAAGGCGGCTTACTTTCTTCTAAATTGCGTTTACTGAACGATACATCTAAAGTTTTTCGACTTAAAGGTTTTAAACTTGCCTTTTAACTGCTTTAAAGTTTAACAATCTGTTCTTGCTAGAGAGGCTACAAAATTGGTTTTAACCAAATGAAAGCAAAAAATCCACTTTACTTATGTATAAATAATTTTTTAATTACAATTGATCAAAATATGATAAAAGGAAGCGATAAACATAGATATACGAAACAAGTAAAAACTCTACAATAAATAAATATCGAAATATTGCACAATGAATCCAAAATCGTTTTTTACATCTTTCTCCGATGGTGACGCTGAAATCGACCATTTCTGTGATGTTCTTTTACGGCATGCTTTTTTAAGGCCTTTGGACCACGTGGCCGAGGATTAAATGCTGCGTTGCCTCGAACACCGGCCCCAGCTAATACAGCGATATCAGCGCAGTTGCGATAAATTTCCTGAGGACCGCAACCAACGGCTTTAGTGTTGTTGTCACAATCTCCCCAGTTATTTGCTGAAAAAGAAAAAGTCATATCAAATAAAACAGAGTGATAATATTAGCGAAGAAATATTTGAATGGATAATAAAAATAAATTAGTCTAATAGTAGTCCTTATTTGATGCAAAGAACATGATTGTAATGAGAAGCTATGACAGATGGAAGGAGGATGGTCTAAAACTTTGGAAATCATAATCTTGTTCTTCAAAGCCAAAAATTGTTTTATTGTAGTTAGCGTAATTGATTTGTAATTTACACGCATATAATAAAATAACTCTATTGTAATTGCACTTCGTGTATACTTGTAGTTGTAAACATACTTTACAATATTAAAGATTTAAATTTGTATTTCATTTATCATACCAGGAGTTTTAGGCGTTATGTATTGTATGCAATTATTCTGTTCTATGTATCACTGTTTATTAAATTGTAATGACCATCTATCTATTTCACTCTATTGCAGAGGGAGGATTTGAGACGTTCTCTGTAATTTAATTTATGCATTTGGTTTATTTTACTTCATAGACTTAGCATTTCGGAACATTCCATTGTTGTATCTATTGTTACGAAATGTATAGGCGCTGTAAGATGGCTTCCCCGCAAAACAGTTTTAGGGTTGCCATAAAATGGCAAGGGAAGGCAGGATGCCACACTTGGCGAGAAATTGCGCGTTTGGCGACGAAATTGGCGATATGCCACGGACGGACGGAGAACTTTCTGGAACGAATTCTTACCGGTTTAGCCCAGAATGTTCTCGAACACCAGCCCCAAACTATATAAACCCTACTGATCCGCAGTCAGTGAGAGTGTGCTTCGTCTAGAGTGCGAGTTAGTTTCGAGTTAGTCAGTTCATACGGAGTCGATCGAGTTGACAGCGGGCAGCGAATGCCGAGTGGGTCGTCAAGTGCATCGAAGAGTCTCTTAGCGTATCGCAGTTACTGCATCGTCGAGAGAGTGTGTTAAGCTCCATGAACGAATGGACCGAAGAGTCGGGAGCTGTTCTCTGGGTGTCGTCGAGTGCATCGCGAGTTGTAGCGTGGAGAGTCTCGAGAGTACGTGTAGTTCCGAGAACGACCGAGCAGAGTCGGGAGCTTTCCAGTGAAGCTGTCTTCACCGTGATAGCCTGTGTCGCTGATTGTTCCAGCGAGTGTATAGTAGATCTTCGACGACTGTAAAAGTGTTTTGGAGCTATCCTGATTAATATTGGTAAATAAAGTGCGTTCCGATACTTCATCAAGTGTCGTCGTTATTCATTCCAAATCTACGAACCCAGTATGAATGTGAAGGAAGACAATAACGTAACAACTGGTGTCAGAGGAAAAAAAGAAAAACGCAACACTATTATCTCACGTTTTTCTATTTATGTATCTTGTTTCCTTGCTTTGTAAAGAATTTATGTTTCGCAAATGATTTTTTGCCTTACGTTTATTCTACAAGGGAATTTCAGAATGGCGTCATAATAAATTGCTATTACTGTTGCATGCTTTAACAGAAGCATATTCCTGGTATGCCAGCATAAGAGGCCGGCTGCGATGCGCCTATTGCATGACAGACATGAACGTGTCTCGAGCAATGCATATCAAAATGCAATTAAATCTAAAAGGCGAGAGCAGATAATGAGAGCTTCAAAACAGAATATCCTATCCAGTTTATAATCATGAGTTTGTAGAAAGATGTTGTGAGTACGAATCGCAGTGATAATGAAGCTATCTATCCTGACGAATGCTTTCAACTTTCAGAAACAGCTTCTTCGGCTGGGATCGAATTCTCAGCAAGTAACGTCATACTTAACAATCACACAAAGATGTCCTCATATTCTGTAGTCAGATATGGATATGTTTTCGGCTAGAAGTACATACATCGCAATAAACTTAACCATTTTGTACAAGCATCTGCAATAATTTTTTTGTTCAAAAGTAGAATGAAATACGAGTAAACAGATAATCGAACAGGAATAAAAGTTGTTTTAATCTAACAGGAATAAAAGTTGCTTTATTGTAAAATTGCTCTAATTTTATTTAGTTATTAGAGCGAAAGGGCGTTAGTCCGAATGGGCTATTAGTCTCGAAACAGGAATAGTGTCGTCTACTGTAAACGGGGAATTATTTTTCAAATTGTTACCACCAAATAGTAATCTCCCTGAATTATTTTTAAAGAATTTAAACAATGAAGAATCTACATGTATGTATGTTTTTCGCACTGTGAAAAACAACGGTACCTAGAGCTATCAAGTTTTGAATAAAGCAGTCCTCCATCTGAGTATGTGAACCTGGAAAGCCGAATTTTTTGATTTCGAAATATGTATTTCATGTTTCGTAAAACTTTTATAAATTTTTGATTAACAGGCTTATTGATTTGAAAACGAGCAACACTTGTACAGAGCAAAATATTTTTATATCCAGCGCGAGACTCTCTATCGGAAATTCTAAAGATATGCTGTTTTTAAATATTTAGTGATTTTGCTGTTGAATTGAATTTCATATGACGTAGGTGCGAAGAACATGATATTTAATAAATAACGTTAACACATAAAACGTTAATAATAATGTAGAGGTAATGTTTAGGAATTTAGCCAGCTATTTTATGTTAATTTACTTCCCTGTCGCTCTCATTTCCTTTTTACTGCTAGAACCTAAATTGCTAGCTCGTGTAATATTCAAATAAAGTAAGAAGAAACTACTTAATGGAAGGGTTTTAGAGAGTAGAATCAGAGCATGTTTTGCCTGCTGGAAGGCCACGTTGGTAATTTGATTCTCTTGCGAATAGTATTCTGTGACGTTGAATTATTCTCGCCATTAGGCTTGTTACGCTGACCTTAGCTCAGGGCCACCTTGCTCGTTATTCCAATTGTCCAATTAGGCTAACTTACTTTTTTTAGTTAATCCATTATCTTTCATTTAAGCCATAACTGCTGGCTTCTGTAAGCACGAGTTGGTGCCGTCTGTTAAACCTTTATTTGAGTTAACAGAAAGGTCTCCCTGTTTGTGTGGTATTTACAATACATAATGAAAAGACACTTAACGTCTTTCAGTGTTTCAGTCTAGTTTATGCAACCTAAGAACACGATTTTCTATAATAAAAAGACAAAAAAAAAAAAAAAGTTTTGCATGGCATCTTACTAAAAAAATTAGGCGTTGATGTGATGAACTGAGAAAAGACTAAAAAAATAGAAAAATGTATGCCAAGACTTAACACTGCATCATTAATTAAAAACATATGTTGCTATGTGGCTTTTAAAATATTCGTAATTTTTTTTGTTGCATTGTATATGGCGTAAGTGCGAAGAACATCATGCTTAATAATAAAGTTAAAAAGAAAAAAGAAATGCGTTAACAGGAATGAGTGCAACAATAGACTAGTGGACTGCAAGGTCAGCGACAAAGTAAAAAATCTTCAGAAATCCTTTTAGGCGATTGTTCGTTTATTTTTTTGATTATTACTCTCCAGTTTTTCTAATTCCAATTTTCATATTCTGAGAGTAATTTTGTGTGCCAGTTGGAATTTCCCATCCTTCTATTTTCTTTTAGCTCTCTAAGACCTGTAGCATTGATAACAAAAGCTTAAATCGCACGCCATTTCTCAATATTTTGTCCTTCAGTTAGTAACATACGCGTTTTTTTTTTTTTTTTTTCAGAACTTACCTTGCAGTCAGATTTTCTAGATAATATCTTTTTTTTCCCGCTTGATATGTTTATTCTGTTTCTTTAAAAAACTAGCTTTCAGGTGGGTTTCGCGGATTACTTTCAATTTTCCACTTTTTGCTTTGTCACAATCATTGTAGGCTACATTTCTGTAAATTCTTAACAGTGTGTTCTGAATTCCTCCTGTACTTTCTAGAAATTTATAGTAGATGAAAAAGACTGAAACTTTCCGTACGTTGACGTGTTTTCAATAAAAAATGGGATGGATTTGGATTCCAGTTTATCACAGTTAATCTGTCAACACAGGTACGCAACGTACTTGGCCAATGACAGTTTCTCATTTGATCTTATCCGTGACCATGTTCGAGAATTTTGTAGGGTCTGTAAGCATGAATATAAAGATAAACTGCAAATGGATATCGTTTCGTTTATGTTGGTTTGTGTATAGTAAAGAAGCAACAAAACCTTAACATCACAGGATCACTTTTTACGATATTCTGGAAGCATATGAATTATTCTTTCGTTATGAGTTTTAAACTCTCATAAAATTTCGTACGAGAAAACTTTTTCACCAAAACATTACTCATAGTGAAACATGCTCCAAAACCATATGTGATAAAATAACGAAAGAAACATATAAAACCTAAACTAACACTGAGAAATTAACACAAGGAAGAATATAATACATGGTATATTTTCAAGCAGAAATATATTATACTGCAAATTTAACCTTTAAAGAGTGGGGAAATGTTGAGCATATAGGAAGTCTCAGAAGTGGTGACAGCCGTGACGTGCTACGTAGAGCTGTCGGTGGTTGGGGCAGATAAAAGACACGAGACACTGGGTGGTATGAGATATGGTAAAATGTTAAAAAAAACCGTCAGCTAGTGTCCTATATTCATTTGCATTCATCAAGACAGAAGTGTCACTAATATCTATAAGTTTTATGCCTACTCCGTAATGACTGTCAGAGAGATTTCGAATATGATACCGTGTCTCAAAATCTAGACTTGTATAATTTCCTCTAATAACATTTTTTATCTTTTACAGATATTTTAAACATGTTTCATCTCTTCTTAACTAGATGATATTTCAAAATAACGCTGAACTTTTCTTACAATTTTTGCGCAAAGTAAATATTAATAGATACTACTTTTGCTTCCTCTCGTTTCGCTGTTGCCATGGTTCATAGTAACAGCGAAGCTGATCAGTGGTCGAATGGATAAGACCGCTAAAAGCTAGTACCTTAGCTGACTGCGTAGAAATTTCGTGATTTGATGTGTATTTCGTGATTTGAAGCTAGTTTCCGTTGGAAAGCTTTCCATACAGGCGTCTCTTCCTTAGCCAAATAGATCTACTGCGCTTTTCCTTAATCATTTCAGCAACTAACTTTATAAAATCAAAAATTCTCTTCATGTTCCTTTCATTTATAATCTTTCATAATTTTGTTTAATTATTAGAATTACATTATAAATCAAGAATTATATTATAGATAATTCAAAATTATATTATAAATGAAGATTATAAATCAAGTTCTTCTCTGCATTACACAGAATGCAGTTAGTACCTATAAAATATAGTACAGGGTTACAGAAATGATGGAAACATACCAGATCTCCAGTGCCATCTGAAAACACAATTCGAACAGCTGACATCTTTCGGAATCTTGACTGGTACCACATAAAAACCGTTATCATCTTTAGGAATGTGGAATTGCTTCCCTGTTCCGTCAGCAAGTTCCAGAATTCTCTTGTCAAAACACTCCTCTGTTTCTTTCTCTAAAGGGTCGTTCCTTTCGCAGAGGGAGAACTCAAAATATCCTTTGTGATTGGCAACCAACTCGATGACAACTTCCAGCACTCGTCCGGGTTGGTAGGTCCGGGAGATGACGCCGGACGTGAAATTGCCCCCACTTTCATGAGGTCTAGGAACGGGTGAATCGTATCTGTCACCACAGACACCACATTTACCGCCATTAATTTCATGAGTAACCTGAAAATTCAAAGAACATATTAAACAACTGAGATCTTAATACAAATAGAATAATTTTTCTTTCAGGTATTTTATCAACGGTTTTTCTCCCGAGATAATTCTTTATCAAGTGTGAGAAGCAGAATTACTGGAATTTAAATTCTAATTTCAGTAGTTTAACGTAGTTTGGTAATTGCATGTATAATAGGTCAACGAGACTTAAATTTTGATTATCGAATCATTGTATAAACATATAGGACAAGGCCAAAAGTTTTTAAACATATTTTTCTTACTTACATAATATTAAATTTCTGAGTCTTGATAATCAAAGCAAAGAATCAAGAACAAAATAAACAGAAATATTTTAATTATTAAAAAATAATAAAACAATGATTAAATGGCCGAAAGTAATTACACCCTTAGTATATTAAGCAATATCTGATAATTTCTCAGATCTAGTTGCATTATTGAATTATTGAATTATTCAGATGCACACATTTTTATTTATCACTGATGCTGGATAGTCTTAGAGTTTTAGCAGTATGGCAATGAGGATTTTGCTTCTCATGGCTGGACACAAATTATACTATTGAGTGTTTCTACAGTACTTATTTTGGACATTAAATGGCATTGTTTTCCATAATTTATGACTTTACTTATCCCACTTATTTTCTGTTCAATTTATGATGCTAAAACCTAAGTGGAGTATTTTCTGCAATAAACGATATAACTTCAGTTAAAGATATTGTACTATTACTTTTATGCCAACGCAATCTTTAATGGAATTTATGAAATAGAAGTATGCCCATTCTATCTGCTGGGTGCACAGCATGCTTTACTTGCAAATGTAAATACAAAAATATTTTCAGTAAGGCAATCGTAAATTCATTTAAAAAATCTTGAAAGCCTGTGTAAAAGAGCCGATTAATTTCCTTAAACTGGTGTCTTTATTTTATGAGTCTTCAGTACAGTAAAATATGCTAGAAATTTCAGAGTATAATGTAAAACAAATTTTAGAATTAGTGGTTTATTTAAATAAGTTACATTTCTCATTTTATTAATTATTTAACTTAAAAATAAGTTATAAAATTTAGTAGGATAAAATTTAGTATAAAAGTCATTTACTATTTATTAGAAGAAATCTAAAGTTATCGTTAATTTCAAACTAAATGAAAGAATTTTGAAGTAAATAATCAATTACTTGAAAAGGAAGTCAGGCGTACTTCAGGAATGTAAATATATGCATTGCATTTGTTCCAAAAAAGAATAAAACAAGAAAAATATTAATTTTGAAAGAGCGAAGACTTGTATATGTTCATTAATTTTTAACTGTTCTTACCTACGCTAATTCTAATTCTAAACAAGAAGATGTAAGACTATTTTATGAGAGGCTTTTTGGTCTTTTAAAAATATATTTTTATATTTAGTTTTTAATAAATTTCTTCTCTCCTGAGATACCAATTTTTAGGATTCTTTCAGACCGTAAATAGTATTTTTTGAGGTTTCTGGCAAGAGCAAAATATTCTTTGTTATGTACCAGCTGACATAAAAGTATGTAAGTAGTCTTCGATATATGTTGCTACGCAACTGGTGTACGTGGATAATGATGTACGCAAACTGCTTATTGATCAATAATAATTTATTTATTTTTCAATAGATGGCAGCACTAGTAATAAGTTCGCTTTAAAATATTAAAATATTAATAGTTCACTAGAATAAATAATTTAGAGACGCTAACTTACATGAATATTAAAAAAAAATCTAATAAAACAACGCCGATATAAGCCTTTTTTTAAAGGGTTTGCGTTTCCTCATTTAAACCTTCAATGTAATTAAAAAAAAAAAAAAAATCCGTGTAGATATTCAGCTTTATCCAGAAACCTGTTAAAAAATAGTGAAATTTTGCGAATATCAGGGTGCATGTGCACGAGACACTATCTCTGTCGAATGAGAACTCTTATTGCAAATTTTGTCAATTCATTAGAATTCTTTGATGGAAGACTTTTTAAAAGTCCTAAAGTAATTCAGAAGGAAAAAATACCTACATAATACAGTAATCGTTAGTAGAAGGCAAGCAGAGAATGCTACCCATATTTGCATTCAGAAATGGCCTTAAGCGTTTAATATTTTTACGTCAATTATGTCATAATCATGTGCGTTAATGCATTCGTTATCAAACGAGCGGGATTTCTAGTAGAATTGTTTAGCCAGTTTGTAATAGGAGTTGAACAATGTTCAGCTCCTTATACAGTATTTGATTATTTCGTATGTACTTGGTGCATTACACTGGCAAAGCTAGAGTGCGGGGCAAATGGGGACATCTGTCCCCGAACGTAACATCCGAGGGACGCCAAACTGATCGTTACGAAATTTTAAAATGAAATGTTTTCCATTCTTAGCACACAGAAGATGGAGCAAAATCTTCAGTTGTCGGGGCGTTGAAAACCGTAGGTTTGGTGCATTAAAATAATGAAAGATTAATGAACGATATTATTTATGCCATATCTCATAGAGTAAAACGAATTGTTATATTATTATTTTAATTTTCTTACAGTATAAATTCCTAATAGTTAAGGAGCACGATCTTTAAATATCTTGAAATTTTAGACATACCAATTTTAATTTCAAAAATTGTTATTAATTGCTATTTTTTATAATCACTGTATTTGGATGATTAAATCAATGCAAACGTGATTAAGAACTTGCATGAAACTAAAAATTTTGTTAGTTGGAACATAAAAAATAGTGATAAATTTAAATTTATGTTTAAAGCAGTGCTTTAGACTGTCTTAAATACGCTGCCTAGCAACAAAACTGCTGTAATTTAAAGAAGTTATATAATTTAATTTTATATAAATCAATAAACGCAAATAAATATTTATCATACATAAAAAGCTAGAAGAAATTAATTTTTTGAAGTAAGTTCAAGAACTGGAGTAAAATTTTGACTGAAAAGAAATTTTGACTGAGCTTTGGATTTTAAAACAATACTTAACTTTAGTACACAGTTTTTCATCAAAGAAATTGTTTTAATTTATTATATTTAGATTTACTACAATTTGCTGCAGTGTAAAGATGATTAAAAACTCAATTTTCTTCATTGAATGAAACAATTCTAAAACATAATGATTAAAACTAATCTAATAATTTTAACTGTTCTGCAGTTTTCATGCTTTATTTTGCGCAGCTTCATTTCGATTTAAAGTTATGAAATTATAGCTAAAATATGTTTTTATTTTTTACATAATGTTAATTTGTTTTCTTAAATTTTAAGAAATGAACTTGAAGTTTGTTATATCTTATTAGTTTCGACTATTAGAATTTGATCAAAATCTTCTTTTAGAGTTCATTTATTTAGTTAGATCTAAAAAAAAAAAAAAAAAAAAAAAAAAAAAAAAAATTCAATTTAAGCGATTGCAATTGGAATATTTCTACTTCCATATTTTATTTAATAGGTAGCGCACTCTTATGCATTTTATTAGGTTTCGAAACTTTAATATTTTTCGAAAAATTTAATAATTTAATAAACAAATGCAAAATATTTTAATATATATATATATAGTAAAAATTACAATAATAATGCATAAATATTTCGAAGTATTTCGTTGCTTAGTTTCTGGATCATAAGATAATTATATAAATTGTTTAAAGCAATGAAAAACGGAGAACTTATTTAAAACTGTTAGTTGAAAGCAACTTTAAATACAGTTGTTAAAATATATATATCATATACTGCATATCATCACTATGAAATTTTTAGGTTGCATTTATTAATATACAAGCAAAATTTTTATTCAAAATCTCATAAGTTACCTCTAATTAAAAAATTATCTAAACCTCAATAATCTTTCCTTTTAAATTTATAGCCTACGCTTTGAAAACTTCTGTTTCGCTACATAAGAATTAAGATTATCTGCCGGGTTATTATATTATACCAAAGCGAAACATAATCATGTAATCATGTTATACCAGAAGTGGAATCAAGAAACTCAGTTTTTTAATAAATAGTTGCCGATTCATTAGTTTTTCATAAAATTAGATCTAAAACTTTAAAAACAAATTCAAAAAAAGGGTTAATTTTACTTTTAAATTTCACAATAAAGCAACCCTGACCTTTAGTCCACCACAGAAGAGTTCTGTATCATCATAATTCTCCGGAGTATTAAAATCCATTCTCCACATGGTGTTTCTTGCTGGGGGTTCAACCATTCTTCCATGGCTGTCCACTCTTAGCACCAGGCATAAGCAGCATCCCAAAGCCAAAGCCACAGCGTCCCTTAATTTCATCCTAAAACAAACTCTTGTGCGTCTGACCGAGCAGATTATTCAAGTTCAAGATCACAAGAAGCTTTGTTTTAATAGGGACAGATCGTCATCAGATCGAGGTCGTTTCTCCAGTGATCAGGAAGTAAAGAAATACCTGTTCTTTGTGGTACGACTGACCTCAGAACTAGTTAATGTCTTGAGAAGAGGGGGGCTCTTTTCTACTAGTTATGAATGTATTGAGATTTTTTTCGTTTTATATATAGGTCGTGATTTGGGTAGTTTCGTGACATAAATTCGGCCGTGCGTCTAGTCTACTACAGTGTTAAAGATAACGTTTGTAAAAATTGTTTTGACGCCGCTAGAGTTGATGTACATTTTTAAATAGGTATCATAAAAATACTGCCTTCTTTCCGAAAAAAATTCTTAAGTAAATTAAGTCAACCTGATGTACTTGAAAGTAGGTTTATACACACTATGTATTCAGGATTAGTTATTAATATTGCATACAAAACTCAGTTTGAATAATTCAAAAAAAATGCAGGTCAAAGCTTCTGCAGTTGCAGGGGGCTTCGAATTCTGTTTCCCATACAGGAAGAAATAATTTCTTTAATCTAATTAAATTATGTAAGAAGGGGGTTTTTTAGCACCCAAGAAGTCAAACAAAAGATTTCAGTACGGAAGAAGCTTACATTTCTTCTTTCCAGAATAAGAGAATGAACCAAAAAACAATTGGGGTTGCTTACAAGCAATGATCAATAAATATTTACGCAGTGCAAAAGAAAAGTGTTATTAAAAATGCTAAGTTTTAGGAAGAAATCACCAGGAAATTATTGAGCAAAACGGTAAGTAAATTTTCAAAACATCATAGAACTAAAATCCAAGTACATAATAATTTTAATGAAAGATTTTTCTGCATTATTTTCATTAATAATGATTATTTATTATTTAAATTTAGTGAGATCCTTGCGTTTGATGTTTGTTGCAATAAGATTTTATGTCAGGTTCCAATTTAGTTAACTTCAATCTCAAGTCTTCCCTGTTTGTTATATCCAGCGGATTTCTTTTCTTTAGCAATAAATCATTTATAGCACTAAATCCGCATTCAGCTAAATATGGAGATGAAAACGGTAACAATAGTTCTCTTGCACATTTGGTTGCATTTGTGTATTTGATTTCGGTTTCCTCACAAAACCATACATTGCTCCTTTTATATTAAATACATTTTTAATTGATTTATCATTTTGCATTTTTTCGAGTTCTTGATACTGCATATCTGAAATATCAGAAAACTCCGCTAATCTTGGCTGCACCATCCAAATTGGGAAATAAATTTCTTTCAAACCAGAAAATTTTTCTTTTAAATCAGCTGATAAAATTTTCAGATGATCGACAATAACACTTAACATAGCGGTATCCTTCACTTCGCATTTTTGGAGCCAATGAAACTTTTATTGTAAATATATGTTTGACTTAATTCAGTAAAGAAAAATAAACATCTGAATGAGTTCTTTTAACGTTTTGTGTGTTACCTTATTAAATATCATGTTCTTCGCAATAAAACCATAAAATTAAATTTAACAGCAATATCACAAAATGTTTAAAAGAGCATATTTTTAGAATTTTCGATACACAGTCTCACGTACTGCATATAAAAATTATTTTTTTGGGGGTACAGTGTTGCCATTGCTTGCTTTGAAATCGTTGAGTTTGTTAATCAAAAAAATTTTAAAGTCTGACAAAATATGGAATATATAATAAAACAAATTCCAAATTTGGGCTTTCAGATGCCCATATTCGAATGGAGGACTACGTTACTCAAAATTTGATGTCTCTAAGGCTCATGTCTTTTTCACAGTGCGAGAAACATCTCTACATTTATGAAGATTCTTCATTATTTAATTTTTTTAAATACACTCTTTTGCAAAAAAATCGAAGCACCGTGAAGAAAGTGGTTGTTTTTGATGAAATTGAATATGTGTATAGCTCATACACAGATAATAAAATGTTGAAAAAAATCAATGTCATAGTACCTGTTCACGGCTCACAATCACCCATTGAGTGTTCAAATTAGTAGCTGGTCGGACCGCTCCTGGCGGCAATGCATGTTTGAATTCGTCGAGGCAAGGAGTGGTAGAGGTTTCTAATTTCATCCTGCGACACATTCTGCCGGGCATGCATCCATCAGTTGTTGCTCCAGATCTGCGATATTTTGTGGTGCCTGAATCTGCCGGCCTACCATGTCTCAGACATGATCGATGGGTGAAAGGTCTGATGACCTTGCTGGCCAGGGAAGAGTATCAACCGCATGGAGACAGTCCAGAGATATGCCAGCGGTATTTGACCTGGCATTATCTTGTTGGAAAATGGCCCCAGGATGACGTGCCATGAAGGGTAATGCAACCGGCCGCAGGATGGTATCAACATATCGTTGAGCTGTTAAAGATGTACGGAGGATGACTAAAGATTACCTGGTGTCATAAGAAATAGTGCCCCACACCATCACACCAAAGGTTATGGCTGTATGCTTTTGCAAAAGAAAGGCTGATTGGGACCGCTAGCTCCGTCCTCTCCAGACACGAACACGGTGACCATCTACTTCAAGAGTGAAGCGGGATTCATCGCTGAACACTATACGAATGCCAGTCTGCGCACTACAGATGCGCGTTATGAACGCAATTCCTGTTCATTTGCCTTGAAACTTTGATCATTTGCATTTCGATTAAGATGTTTTTGCATGCCAAATTTCGTCACGATCGTAAAAGTCCTTTTTGGTGCTTCGATTTTTTTTTTTTTTTTTTTTGCAAAAGAGTATATAATGCAATGCTCTAATATTTGGTGGCAACAGTTTGAAAAGTGACCCGACGTAAAATACTGAAACGAAACTAATAGCTCTTCTGGACAATTTTTCCATTTGGGTTAATAATGAAACCAAATATCTTCGCTTCTGCATCGATAAGAGTTTTATTTGTTCATTGAAGTTGTTTAGTTAATATATTTAGTTTTTCAAAGATATCGGCTAAATAACTCACAAAGGCTTTACCATTGACCGTTAATTCGTTAAATTCGTAATACCCCGATTCATTTGTCGATTAAAAAATGACTAAAAGGTATCAAATAATTCCATAAGTCCTTTTAAGCAGTTCCCTTTCGAGAGCCATGTTATTCCAGCTTGAAGTATAACTCTCACATTGTCTTCATTTTGTTCTTCACAAAATATCTTGAAGAGACGTTCAACTTTAATATCTTTAATAGTATTGATTGCAAAACTAAATTTAATACTTCTTTAGGACAGGCGAAATATTTTTAGCTTCCAGATTTTCCCTGCGAATAACACAAGCATTTAGCTGCGAATAGCGCAAGAAACATTTTTGGATTTTCATCTTTCATCAATTATAAGCAATCGCTTTTATTCCCCATCATATTAGAAGCACTATCTGAGCACAAGATGTTATATTTTTCATTGGTATATTATTGACATCTAAGTAATTTTTTAGCTTATTATATATATATAATATATATATATATATCTTTGGAGGTAGTGGTGCTTTCTAATGATTTACAGAAAAGCATTTTTTTCAGCAGGATCAATTGTTATTTCGGATTGATGAAAAATCTATAACTGTCTCGAGCCTGAAGGATATGTGCACTTAAAAGTGAATCACAGCTTGTGTTTTAAAGATACGGAAAAATGTGCGCATATTAACAGTATTGAGGGGACTTGGGAAGTAGTTAAAAGAAGGCTCTGCAGTTCTTGGCAGGCAAAAGGAAACTTCAATTCGTATCTGGCTGAGTACATGTGAAAATGTCAGCAGAAGAAATCCTACACGTGCAAGTTAATGGAGATATTTCTGAGTGAGATGTCAGCAGTATATTCTGAAAAAGGGAAGGACTGAAGGTAAGTTTTATTTGTTATTATTGGCTTAAGTGAAATATCGGTCGCACGCCTAATTTGGCGATTTCAGTGATATGTAATTTGCTTTATTCTGGTAGCTTTATTTTCATTGCTGTTTCATTTTGCTGAATTTTTTCACTCGAATCAATGGAGTTAACTGTGAGCAATGTCGAGTTTCTGCAATTCTCTGATTTTTTTAAGTGAAAAACAGATCGCTGAGTATATGGGCAATGCAGAGTTTGTGCAACTGTCTGATTTTTTAATTAAAAGAGATCGCTGTGTTTTTGGGGCAAAGCCAAGGTTGCGCGCGATGTGACGAGTTTGTGCAATTCTTTGATTTTTTTAAGTGAAAAACCGATCATTGTGTATGTGGATAATGCCTAGGCTGCGCACAATGCCGAGGTTGTGCACAATGTCAGGTGTGCAATTCTCTGATATTTTTGAAGTGAAAAACTTCAAAACGTGTGTGCATGGCCAATCCTTGGGCTGTGCGTGATGCCGAGTTCGTGCAATTTCCTGATGTTTTCCAAATGAAAACAGATCGCTGTGCACATGAGCAAAGTGAGGCTGTATGTGATACTGAGCAGTAATGTAACGAATTTTATATGCAATGTTTAATATATTGCTTGTGTATTTTAAATTTGTATTGTTGTTTTAATAGTAAATTATATTTTAATCGTCTGTTTATGTATTTAAATTCTATTTTTCATTGTTTTCTTTTATACGTTAATATTGTTTTCCGACTTGCTATACATATCGGCAGTTGTATCGTTGTGTAGCAATAAAGGGATTTATAAAAATGATAAAATTAAAGTGTTGCATAATATAAATTTAATTTTTTAAAAAAACGTTTTATTTGTATAAATGCTAAAGACTAAAAATCTTTGAAAATACTAAAGCTCTATGATATACAAGTATAAGAGACTGCGACGTCGTTTACTGTTTTAAATATTGACAGAACTGGATTACTATATCATGTTAATATTAAATATATATAATGTTATACTTATTTTCAGTAAGACCCAAGCTTAGCTGTTAGAAATGTAAATTTAAAATAAAGAATTTAATGTTAATTTACAATAATAAGCAAGTGATTTTTGTTATTTTCGTTAGAAAATAGAAAGTACACGTAGTGTAAATGCGAGAATACATTGTGATGTCACAAGCTTAGTCCCACCCATTTATGGACGTCCTTTAGACGTCACTTCGCAACTTTCTTTATGCGGCATGTTCTGAACTTTTACCTACTAACCTATCTTATGCATATGTTTTAATTTCTAATCAAGATCATAAGCAAACAAAGCAGCAACAAAGCAAACAAACAAATATCGTCACACCGCTAAATGTAAACAAAGCTAAAAGGAGCTGCTGTTGCCATTCAAGGGAGGAATATTATACTTGTTGCGCCGTTTCTACAATATAAAAAAAAAAAAAAAAAATTGTTGGCCGACACGTGCGAAAAATGTCTGGAAAGCAAAATGTGTCAGCCATATCGTCTGCAGGAAAAATTCTTTATAAAATGCTTACAATGCACCGTAATTTAAATTTTTTTGTATGTGTACACTACATACGTTATTCTTTATTTTTGGGAATAAAAAATGAAATTTCGAATTTTTGAAGAAAATTTGGAAATTTGAACGTTTCTTGTTCTCTTAAACTCTGGACGAGTCCATTTTCGAATAGCCCCCTGTGTGGCGAGAGACTCACATTGGTAAACACTGAGCTAAACAATTTAAGCTACTGATACAATTCCCATTTCAAGGCTCTTATCTGATGGAAAGAAACAAGTAAAGTACATTTTGACTCACTTGATCCAAATAGCCATACATACTGTTGATAGATAGTTAAACTGAAATAGCTGATAAATGGTTATTTTTTTCCTTAGTTTGAACCCCCAGAAGAAGTTGGTTCATGCGATTGTGTAAAACTTTGTCATCATATCGGAGACAGAAAAAAGCGTTCTGCTCAATATTTCCTTAATAATATTGTGAGGTTACTATTATTTTTCATTAAACAGTTATTTTATGTT